>NW_028129079.1:5000-10005000 GCF_055761805.1 Camellia sinensis
AATTGAATGGAGATGAAAATTGAATAAAAATAAAAGTTGAATAAAAATAGAAGCGGAAACTGCATAAAATTAAACATGGAAATTCATTCAAGAAACCACTATACCTCAACGATCTATTTGGAAATTAAATTAAAAAGGAAATTGAATGGAGATGGAAATTTAATAAAATAGAAGTTGAATAACAATAGAAATGGAAACTGTATAAAATTAAACATGGAAGTTATAACGACCCCATTCTTTTCTCTTCAAATTATTGTATCCGGACTTAGGTTCCGTGGATCCTGTCATTACTTATTGGTTGTTGTTGTCCTTTAATCTCTTTGTATTTGAAGTATATGTTGTGTTGGGCGGGTCTGTTACAGGTTGGTTGATTTTAGATGCCAATAGGTGATGCCCAGATTTTGGCCTTCACGCTCGAGCGGAAGTTTTAACGCTCGAGCGGTCCCTTCGTTGTTGCTTCTCCGCTCGAGCGTGATCCCTTGTTTTTGCTCCTCCGCTCGAGCGGGGAGTTTGACGCTCGAGCGGGTGCCAGCGCCTGCAAAACTTCTGGAAGGGTGCAATCGACGCTCGAGCGGCTTTCTTCACGCTCGAGCATGATTCTGTGTCTTACGCTCGAGCGGGGCTTTCTACGCTCGAGCGTAGAGTCGATTATATCAGTCCGTGATTTCACTTTTTGGATCACTTTTTGACCTACTTTTCCTTCATAACTTTTTAAAAACCGCCCCTGGAGTGTTTTTATCTCTCTCTCTCCCTCTACACACCTTCTCTCTTACGATTGATCTACTTAGAGTGAGTTTCTACCTTAGATCCTTTATTAAAAAGTTAGAGTGAGTGGAGGGCTTCGTTTTAATCTGAGAAACTTGGGATTTGGAGCACGTTGGTCTTTGGTCTTCATCTCCATCTTCTCCATACGGGTTATTTTCTTCGAGGTAGGGATTTTCCTACTCCATTTTATATGCTTTGTTCTAAGTTTGGTATTTTGATAGGTTGGGGACACTTTGAAAATTTTGGAAAAAAAAAACCCTAGTTGAATTGCTAAATTGATTTGAGTAATTAATTTAAGGAAATTGGGGAATTTGGTTAAATCCATGAAATTGGGGAATTTACTGATTAAATGGTGTAGTTGGATAATATAAATCACTCGCCTATTGAATTGTTGGTATATTTATTTTTCGAGTCTAGAAATAACTGTTTTGGGCTATCGGTGGAGGATAGTCGTGCTTGTTGTAGACATTGCATGCGGATTAGGGAAAATTGAAACTAATCAATTTGTTTAAGTCATAAATTTAGACTATTGAATTAATACAGAAATTACATGTATTGATTGAGCATTGCATATGCATATTGTTTGGGAGGAGATAGGGGATGTACTCCACGGTTTAGGGGAAGATAGGGGATGGACCTCTAAACCGGATTTTTGTTTGGGAGGAGATAGGGGATGGACTCCATTAGCACCATTTTTATGTGTGCTTATTATATTGAAGTGTTTTTACATGATTATTGATACAGCACTAAAATGTGTATCAAATGGGAAGTATGAAGTGTTTTGATATGAGCATGAGTCTCATTTGTTTTGTTGATATTGGAAGTAATGTGAATATGATATATAATTCACTGTTGTAAGTTTGGCCAGGTTCTGAGCCATGTTGATAATAATGGAAAGTGAAATGTGTCTTAGACATTAGTGTCATGAGACTGTTTAATGATAAAATTGATTATCTTGGTTAACCATCTATTGAATGCTATAGCTTTATTCAATGCTTATATTTGGTTTAGTATTTTTCTACTGGGCTGTGGCTCACCCTTTATGGGAACATCATTTTCAGGTTCAGGTGATAAGCTACCTCCACGGACTTAGCCTGGAAGGATTTGATGTTTGGGATTTTGAAGACTTGTCTTTAGTTATACGTTTTATTTTGTTATTTTTGAGATTTCATGTAAACATTCAAGCCTAGGGCTTAACTTGTAAATGAGTTAGTACTCATCCTTTTTGTGTCCAAGTGTTAGCTTGGAAAGATGTAAGCCCTTAGGGCATTTATTTTGATGTTGCAGGATGTTACATGTGATGTCTTTCAATAAGAATACACTGATGAATAACTCAAATGATTCGTTTTCTTTTATAAATGCATGTTAATGTTATGGTTATTATGGGTTTATTTTGAGGGCGTTACAACTTGGTATCAGAGCGTACCGGGTTCGAATACTTTGGGTACGTGGGAAGTGATTAGTATCACAATGGGTTCGTCTCGCTTGATAGAGACTTAGATGTACTGTTATGTGCTTATATGATAGCATGTTTATGTGATTATGTGGGTATGGAACGTAGTTTCTAGGATGTTAATTGGACCCTTGAGTTTCTAGTAGTCTTGTTGGAAAGGCACTTGATCAATGCTGTTTCCAACCGGAACTATAGTAACGCTTCGGGACTATTATTATCCAGGAATGAAATTCGTAGGTGCTTATGTGATTATGTGCTTACGTGGAATGAATTATTTTTGTCCAATGCATTAGGACGCGAGTGTTTAGTTTCGGCACATTTATTAATGTGCTAACGTCTTTGTTTGTTTCCTTTATTAGGATGTCAGGACGAGGACGAGGACGCGGTAGGCGTGGTAGGCCGGGTAGGCAGGAGGTACCGGTGCCAGAGGAGATTCCGGCAGTTCATGAGGGAATTGGCCAGGCCAATGTGGCCGAGCCAGTAGGCCAGCAGGCTATGGGCGCTTTAGCCCGAGAGATAGCAGGGGCATTCAGGGAGTCAGTAGGCATTCTTAGGGCTGAGAATCAAGCCCAGGTTGTTGTTGCGGATGCAGGACCTTCCTTTCTGAAGAGGGAGTTCTTCCGGTCTAATCCGGATGAATTTGTGGGTGATCCTAAAGAGCCGCTTAAGGCAGATGAATGGCTCGAACAGACAACGAAGACGTTTGAGATGCTTGGCATCGAAGACGAGGGGTTGAAGGTGACCTTGGCATCATTCCAGTTGAAAGGGGATGCGGGTCAGTGGTGGAAGTTCACTAAGGGGCGTATAGGAGGTACATGGGAGGCTTTTGTGAATGCTTTCCAGGAGAAGTTCTTATCTCCAGTAGTTAGGGAGAAGCTGAGAGACCAGTTCTGCCAGCTTAAGCAGTCGAGTTCTTCAGTGGCCGAGTTTGAGGCTGCATTTACTAGTTTGTCCAGGTTTGCACCTGAATTGGTGGCGTCTGAGGAACGCCGTTGTATTGAGTTTGAGAGGAAGTTGAGGCGTGGCCTCAAGCTGAGAGTTGGGGGAACTATGATTCGGGATTATGGGCGTTTGGTTGATACTGCAGCCCACATGGAAATCATGATGCAGGAGGAGGAGGAAGAACAGAAGGGCTCCAAGAGGAGTCAGGATGGTCAGAGTGATGGTATGAGACAGAAGGGTTTTAATCCCCAACAGTCTCAGAGTAGCTTTTCTAGATCGACTTTTCCTGTGCCGAGTGCTAGTTCGGGGAAAGGCAGTCAAGGAGACATTACCTGCTTCAAGTGTGGCCAGCTGGGCCACAAGTCTCCAGTTTGTCCTCAGAGGGGAGGAGTGCAGAGAGCAGCATCATCTTCGGCTCGATCTCAGAGCCAGAGTCAGGGTAGAGGCCAGCCACTCTCGTGTTATCAGTGTGGTCAGCCAGGGCATATGAAGAGGTATTGCCCGCAGTTGGGTGGCACACCTGGTGCATCTGGTTTGAGGCAGATTCAGGGTCAACAGCCAGCTCAGTCGGGTCAGGCCTCGAGGGCCAATCAGGGGGCTTCATCGTCTCAGTCGGTGCAGCAATCTTATGCTCCTAGGGGTGAGCAGGTTGATCAGAGGTCATTTGGGCGCGTGTATGCTGTTACCGCGCAGGATCTTGTACCGGCTCCATCTGTTGTGAGAGGTACTTTCTTGTTTTGCAACTCGGTTGCTAATGTTTTGATTGATACGGGTGCATCTCATTCCTTTGTGTCTGCTGCATTTGCATCTGTTTTGGAGTTGGAGTTAGCACAGTTAGCATCTCCTATTTGTGTAGTGTCGCCTCTTGGGGGTGAATTGATTTTGAAACACGGTGTTAGGGGTTGTGATATAGAGGTTGATTACCATAGAATCCCATTTTCCTTTGTAGTTATGCCTATGAGAGGTTTCGATGTTATTTTGGGTATGGACTGGTTATCGTCATACCGGGCAGTTATTGATTGTTACCGCCAGAGAGTCACTTGTTGTACCGTGAATGGTGAGTGTTTTCATTTTCTGGGGGACCGTGTTGGTAGTGTTTTGCCACCGGGGTATGTTCCGCGAGGACGGAGTGAGCTTAGTGGTCTACTTGCTAACCTTTCGATTAGTGAGGACGGTGAGACTCAGATTGTGTTGCCAAGGGTGGTGTGTGAGTACTCGGACATTTTTCCCGAGGATCTTGTTGGTTTGCCACCGCATCGAGAGATTGAATTCTCTATTGACTTAGTGCCCGGCACGGCGCCGATTTCTATGGCACCTAATCGTTTTTCCCCAGCTGAGTTAGTTGAGTTGAAGATCCAACTCCAGGAGTTGCTAGATAAAGGCTTTATACGTCCTAGTGTTTCGCCTTGGGGAGCACCGACCCTCTTTGTTAAAAAGAAAGGTGGTGCTTTGAGACTTTGTATAGATTACCGGAAATTGAATCGGGCTACGGTTAAGAATAAGTACCCTATGCCCCGTATAGATGATCTGTTCGATCAGTTGAAAGGTTCCCGTTGTTTCTCGAAGATAGACTTGAGATCAGGTTATCATCAGTTGAGAGTCAGGGAGGAGGATATTCCAAAGACGGCATTCCGTACGAGGTATGGCCACTATGAGTTTTTGGTGATGCCATTTGGGCTCACCAATGCACCGGCAGTATTTATGGATTTGATGAACTGGATATTCCGGGAATTTCTAGATCGTTTTGTAGTCGTTTTCGTGGACGACATCCTTATCTATTCACCTTCAGAGGAAGAGCACGAGGAACACTTGAGGGTGGTGCTTGATTTACTTAGAGCCCATCAGCTTTATGCTAAGTTTGGGAAGTGTGAGTTCTGGCTAGAGGAGGTGAAGTTCTTAGGCCATGTAGTTTCTAGGGAAGGGGTGTCTGTTGATACATCCAAGACAGAGGCAGTGCAAGATTGGGTACAGCCTAAGAGTGTGTTTGAGATCCGCAGTTTTCTGGGATTAGCTGGGTATTATCGCTGGTTTGTAAGAGATTTCTCCAGATTAGCTTCGCCTTTGACTAGATTGACTCGGAAGGGAGTCAAATTTGTTTGGAGTGAGACTTGTGAAAAGTCGTTCCAGGAGTTGAAAGTTAGACTGACCACTGCTCCAGTCTTGATTATTCCGGAGAGAGGGTTGGGTTATGCAGTCTATTGTGACGCCTCACGAGAGGGTCTTGGTTGTGTGTTGATGCAAGAGGGGAAAGTGGTTGCCTATGGCTCACGTCAGTTAAAAGTTCACGAGAAGAATTACCCTACGCATGATTTAGAGTTAGCAACTGTGATATTTGCCTTGAAGATTTGGAGACATTATCTTTACGGTGAGAGGTTCGAGGTATTCTCGGATCATAAGAGTCTGAAATATCTGTTCACACAGAAAGACTTGAACTTGAGGCAGAGGAGGTGGATGGAATTTATTGAGGATTATGATTTTGAATTGCATTATCATCCGGGAAAGGCCAATGTGGTGGCTGACGCCCTTAGCAGGAAACCTGTTGGTGACATAGCTAGTATAGCCATCCGAGAGTGGGAGATGTTAGGTGCACTTGGAGAGTTTGATTTGCTTCTGGGCGAATCCGTTGAGGCTGCGGCCTTGTTTTCTGTTGTTGCGCAACCTACACTTGTGATTCGAGTGTTAGAGGCTCAGAGGGGTGACCTTGAGGTAGAATCCCTCCGTGAGAAGATTTCTGGTGGGAAGGTTGAGAAAGGTTTGACGGTGTATCCCGACCTGAGTGTGAGATACCGAGACCGTCTGTTTGTGCCGGAGTCTCATCGAGAGGAGGTACTCCGAGAGTTTCATCATTCACGCCTTGCGGTGCATCCGGGAGGTACTAAGATGTATCAGGATTTGGGTCGCCAGTTTTGGTGGCGGGGTATGAAGAGAGATGTGGCAGCTTTCGTGTCTAAGTGCCTTACTTGTCAGCAAGTGAAGGCCGAACATCAGAGGCCAGCGGGTTTGTTGCAACCCTTGCCTATTGCCGAGTGGAAATGGGAGCATGTCACTATGGACTTCGTTGTAGGTCTTCTGAGGACTCAGCGGGGCAGTGATGCTATTTGGGTGGTTGTAGACCGGTTGACTAAGTCGGCGCACTTCATTCCTATGCGCGTTAGAGATTCAGTAGATCATCTTGCCGACTTGTATATTCGGGACATAGTGAGGTTGCACGGGGTTCCAGTGACGATCGTCTCCGATAGGGACCCTCGTTTTACTGCCAGATTATGGCAGAGCTTGCAGAGCGCCTTAGGTACTAAGTTGACCTTTAGCACAGCTTATCATCCTCAGACTGATGGGCAGTCCGAGCGTACTATTCAGATCCTTGAAGATATGCTTCGGGGTTGTGTTCTTGACTTTAGCGGGTCATGGGAGAGGCACTTGCCATTAGTGGAGTTTGCCTACAACAACAGCTTCCAGTCTAGTATCGGTATGGCACCGTTTGAGGCCTTATACGGCCGACCGTGTAGGTCTCCTGTTTGTTGGGCCGAGGTGGGTGATGCACCTCTGTTGGGTCCGGAGTTAGTGAGGGAAACGACGGAGAAGGTTGAGCTTATCCGTAAGAGGCTTGTTACAGCCCAGAGTCGTCAGAAATCTTATGCCGACCGTAGGAGGAGACCTTTGGTGTTTGAGGTGAGTGATCATGTCTTTTTGAAGATATCACCAAGACGGGGATTGATGAGGTTTGGGAAGAGCGGGAAGTTGTCCCCTCGATTCATTGGTCCTTTTGAGATCCTTGAGAGGATTGGCGAGACTGCTTATCGTTTAGCTTTGCCGCCGCAGTTGTCCGAAGTACATGACGTGTTTCATGTGAGTATGCTTCGGAAGTATGAGCCGGATCCATCACATGTATTGGATTGGACCGATTTAGTAGTTGATGAGGATGTCTCGTATGAGGAGAGACCGGTTAGGGTCTTGGATAAGCGGGATCAAGTCTTGCGAGGCAAGACCATTCCTTTGGTGAAAGTTTTGTGGAAACATCACGGGGTGGAGGAAGCCACATGGGAACGTGAGTTGGAAGTCCGCGAGAAATATCCGGACATGTTTATTGATTTGTAATCTTGTAGTTAGATTTTGTAATATTGTCGAACTTTAAAGCTTTTTATATATGTCTTAAGCTGTAAAACATTTAGAATGTTTTGGTTAATGGAAATATTTTGGAACTTGCCTCGAAATGGAAGTTTAATGGAACATTGTATATATTGAATATATTGAAAATTGTTGAAATTGAAAGAAAATTGCATAGTGTTAATGCAGGTTGAAATATATGGTTGTTTTGCATATTGTGGCATGCCACTTTGTTAAGAGATGGAATGGCCGGTGTTGGGTCAAGTTGTTTATTAGTGAGTTATCATATTGTTGGAATTTGAGAAAAACTTGTTTTCGAAACCTTGTGCTTAATTTCGGGGACGAAATTCTTTTAAGGAGGGGAGGTTATAACGACCCCGGTCTTTTCTCTTTAAATTATTGTATTCGGACTTAGGTTCCGTGGATCCTGTCATTACTTATTGGTTGTTGTTGTCCTTTAATCTCTTTGTATTTGAAGTATAGGTTGTGTTGGGCGGGTCTGTTACAAGTTGGTTGATTTTAGATGCCAATAGGTGATGCCCAGATTTTGGCCTTCACGCTCGAGCGGAAGTTTTAACGCTCGAGCGGTCCCTTCGTTGTTGCTTCTCCGCTCGAGCTGGAATTTTGACGCTCGAGCGTGATCCCTTGTTTTTGCTCCTCCGCTCGAGCGGGGAGTTTGACGCTCGAGCGGGTGCCAGCGCCTGCAAAACTTCTGGAAGGGTGCAATCGACGCTCGAGCGGCTTTCTTCACGCTCGAGCATGATTCTGTGTCTTACGCTCGAGCGGGGCTTTCTACGCTCGAGCGTAGAGTCGATTATATCAGTCCGTGATTTCACTTTTTGGATCACTTTTTGACCTACTTTTCCTTCATAACTTTTTAAAAACCGCCCCTGGAGTGTTTTTATCTCTCTCTCTCCCTCTACACACCTTCTCTCTTACGATTGATCTACTTAGAGTGAGTTTCTACCTTAGATCCTTTATTAAAAAGTTAGAGTGAGTGGAGGGCTTCATTTTAATCTGAGAAACTTGGGATTTGGAGCACGTTGGTCTTTGGTCTTCATCTCCATCTTCTCCATACGGGTTATTTTCTTCGAGGTAGGGATTTTCCTACTCCATTTTATATGCTTTGTTCTAAGTTTGGTATTTTGATAGGTTGGGGACACTTTGAAAATTTTGGAAAAAAAAACCCTAGTTGAATTGCTAAATTGATTTGAGTAATTAATTTAAGGATATTGGGGAATTTGGTTAAATCCATGAAATTGGGGAATTTACTGATTAAATGGTGTAGTTGGATAATATAAATCACTCGCCTATTGAATTGTTGGTATATTTATTTTTCGAGTCTAGAAATAACTGTTTTGGGCTATCGGTGGAGGATAGTCGTGCTTGTTGTAGACATTGCATGCGGATTAGGGAAAATTGAAACTAATCAATTTGTTTAAGTCATAAATTTAGACTATTGAATTAATACAGAAATTACATGTATTGATTGAGCATTGCATATGCATATTGTTTGGGAGGAGATAGGGGATGTACTCCACGGTTTAGGGGAAGATAGGGGATGGACCTCTAAACCGGATTTTTGTTTGGGAGGAGATAGGGGATGGACTCCATTAGCACCATTTTTATGTGTGCTTATTATATTGAAGTGTTTTTACATGATTATTGATACAACACTAAAATGTGTATCAAATGGGAAGTATGAAGTGTTTTGATATGAGCATGAGTCTCATTTGTTTTGTTGATATTGGAAGTAATGTGAATATGATATATAATTCACTGTTGTAAGTTTGGCCAGGTTCTGAGCCATGTTGATAATAATGGAAAGTGAAATGTGTCTTAGACATTAGTGTCATGAGACTGTTTAATGATGAAATTGATTATCTTGGTTAACCATCTATTGAATGCTATAGCTTTATTCAATGCTTATATTTGGTTTAGTATTTTTCTACTGGGCTGTGGCTCACCCTTTATGGGAACATCATTTTCAGGTTCAGGTGATAAGCTACCTCCACGGACTTAGCCTGGAAGGATTTGATGTTTGGGATTTTGAAGACTTGTCTTTAGTTATATGTTTTATTTTGTTATTTTTGAGATTTCATGTAAACATTCAAGCCTAGGGCTTAACTTGTAAATGAGTTAGTACTCATCCTTTTTGTGTCCAAGTGTTAGCTTGGAAAGATGTAAGCCCTTAGGGCATTTATTTTGATGTTGCAGGATGTTACATGTGATGTCTTTCAATAAGAATACTCTGATGAATAACTCAAATGATTCGTTTTCTTTTATAAATGCATGTTAATGTTATGGTTATTATGGGTTTATTTTGAGGGCATTACAGAAGTTCATTCGTGAAACCAAAACACCTTAACGATCTATTTAGAAATTAAATAAAAACGAAATTGAATGGAGGTGGAAATTGAATAAAAATAGAAGTTCAATAAAAATAGAAGTGGAAACTGCATAAAATTAAACACGGAAATTCATTCAAGAAACCACTATACCTTAACGATCTATTTGGAAATTAAATTAAAAAAGAAATTGAATGGAGATGGAAATTTAATAAAAATAGAAGTTTAATAAAAATGGAAATAGAAACTGCATAAAATAAAATATGCAAGTTCATTCATGAAACCACTATACCGTAACGATCTATTTGGAAATTAAATAGAAAAAGAAATTTAATATAAAAGGAAATTGAGTAAAAATGGAAGTTGAATAAAAATACAAATGGAAGTTGCATAAAATTAAAAATGGAAGTTCATTCAAGAAACCACTATACCTTAACGATCTATTTGGAAATTAAAGAAAAAAGGAAATTGAATAGAAATGGAAATTGAATAAAAATGGAAGTTCAATAAAAATACAAATGGGAGTTGCATAAAATTAAAAATGGAAGTTCATTCAATAAACCACTATACCTTAACAATCTAGTTGGAAATTAAATAAAAAAGGAAATTGAATGGGGATGGAAATTGAATAAAAATAGAAGTTGAATAAAAATAGAAATGGAAACTGAATAAAATTAAACATGAAAGTTCATTCAAGAAACCACTATACCTTAACAATCTACTTGGAAATTAACTAAAAAAAGGAAATTAAATGGAGATGAAAATTGAATAAAAATAGAAGTTGAATAAAAATAGAAGTGGAAACTGCATAAAATTAAACATGGAAATTCATTGAAGAAACCACTATACCTTAACGATCTATTTGGAAATTAAATTAAAAAGCAAATTGAATAGAAAAGGAAACTGAATAAAAATGGAAGTGGAATAAAAATAAAAATGGAAGTTGCAAAAAATTAAGAATGGAAATTCATTCAAGGAACCACTACACCTTAACGATCTATTTGGAAATTAAATAAAAAAGGAAATTGAATGGAGAAGGAAATTGAATAAAGATAGAAGTTGAATAAAAATAGAAGTGGAAACTGCATAAAATTAAACATGGAAATTCATTCAAGAAACCACTACACCTAAACGATCTATTTAGAAATTAAATTAAAAAGGAAATTGAATGGAGATGGAAATTTAACAAAAATAGAAGTTGAATAAAAATAGAAATGAAAACTGCATAAAATTAAACATGGAAGTTCATTCATGAAACCACTATACTTTATTGATATATTTGGAAATTAAATAGAAAAGGAAATTGAATAAAAATGGAAGATGAATAAAAATACAAATGGAAGTTGCATAAAATTAAAAATAGAAGTTCATTCAAGAAACCACTATACGTTAACGATCTACTTGGAAATTAAACAAAAAAGGAAATTGAATGGAGATGGAAATTGAATAAAAATAGAAATTGAATAAAAGTAGAAAAGGACATTGCATAAAATTAAACATGGAAGTTCATTCACGAAAGCACTATACATTAACGATCGATTTGGAATTTAAATAAAAAAGGAAATTGAATAAAAATGGAAGTGGAATAAAAATAAAAATGGAAGTTGCATAAAATTAAAAATGAAAGTTCATTCCAGAAACCACTACACCTTAATGATCTATTTGGGAACTAAATAAAAAAGAAAATTCAATAGAAAATGAAATTGAAAAAAAATGGAAGTTGAATAAAAATAAAAATGGAAGTTGCATAAAATTAAAAATGACAGTTCATTCAAGAAACCATTATACCTTAACGATCTATTTGGAAATTAAATAAAAAAGGAAATTGCATAGAAAAGGAAATTGAATAAAATTGGAAGTGGATTAAAATTACAAATGGAAGTTGCAAAAAAATTAAAAATGGAAGTTCATTCAAGAAACCCCTATACCTTAACGATCTATTTGGAAATTAAATTAAAAAGAAAATTGAATGGAGATGGAAATTGAATAAAAATAGAAGATGAATAAAAATAGAAATGGAAACTGCATAAAATTAAAGATGGAAGTTTATTAAAGAAACCACTATACCTTAACCATCTATTTGGAAATTAAATAAAAAAAAGAAATTGAACAGAAAAGGAAACTGAATAAAAATGGAAGTGGAATAAAAATAAAAATGGAAGTTGTAAGTAATTAAAAATGGAAGTTCATTCAAGAAACCACTACGCCTTAACGATCTATTTGGAATTAAATAAAAAAGGAAATTCAATAGAAAAAGAAATTGAATAAAAATGGAAGTTGAAAACAAATAAAAATGGAAGCTGCATAAATTTAAAAATGGAAGCTCATTCAAGAAACCACTATACATTAACGATCTATTTGGAAATTAAATAAAAAAGGAAATTGAATAGTAAAGGAAATTAAATAAAAATGGAAGTGGAACAAAAATAAAAACGGAAGCTGCATAAAATCAAAAATGAAAGTTCATACAAGAAACTACTACACCTTAATGATCAATTTGGAAATTAAATAAAAAAGGAAATTTAATAGAAAAGGAAAGTGAATAAAAATGGAAGTTGAATAAAAACAAATGGAAGTCGCATTAAATTAAAAATGAAAGTTCATTCAAGAAACCACTATACCTTAACGATCTATTTGGAAATTAAATAAAAAAAGGAAATTGAATGGAGATGGAAATTTAATAAAAATAGAAGTTGAATAAAAATAGAAATGGAAACTGCATAAAATTAAACATGGAAGTTCATTCATGAAACCACTATACCTTAACGATCTATTTGGAAATTAAATAGAAAAGGAAATTGAATAGAAAAGGAAATTGATTAAAAATAGAACTTGAAAAAAAATACCAATGGTAGTTGCATAAAATTAAAAATGGAAGTTCATTAAAGAAACCACAATACCTTAACGATCTTTTTGGAAATTAAATAGAAAAGGAAAATGAATCGAAAAAGAAATTGAATAAAAATGGAAGTTGAATAAAAATACAAATGGAAGTTGCATAAAATTAAAAATGGAAGTTCATTCAAGAAACCGCTATACCTTAACGATCTATTTGGAAATTAACTAAAAAAGGAAATTGAATGGAGATGGAATTTAAATAAAAATAGAAGTTGAATAAAAATAGAAATGGAAACTGCATAAAATTAAATATGGAAGTTCATTCAACAAAACCACTATACCTTAACGATCTATTTGGAAAGTAAATAAAAAAGAAAACTGAATCGAAAAGGAAATTGAGTAAAAATGGAAGTGGGATAAAAATAAAAATGGAAGTTGCATAAAATTAAGAATGAAAGTTCATTCAAGAAACCACAGCACCTTAACGATCTATTTGGAAATTAAATAAAAAAGAAAATTGAATGGAGATGGAAATTGAATAAAAATAGAAGTTGAATAAAAATAGAAATGAAAACAGCAGAAAATTAAACATGGAAGTTCATTCAAGAAACCACTACACATTAACGATCTATTTGGAAATTAAATAAAAGAGGAAATTGAATAGAAATGGAAATTGAATAAAGATGGAAGTTCAATAAAAATACAAATGGAAGTTGCATAGAATTAAAAATGAAAGTTCATTCAAGAAACCTCTATACCTTAACGATCTATTTGGAAATTAAATAAAAAAGGAAATTCACTGGAGATGGAAATTGAATAAAAATAGAAGTTGAAGAAAAATAGAAATGGAAACTACATAAAATTAAACATGGAAGTTCATTCAAGAAACCACTATACCTTAACGATGTATTTGGAAATTAAAGAAAAAAGGAAATTGAATAGAAATGGAAATTGAATAAAGATGGAAGTTCAATAAAAATACAAATGGAAGTTGCATAAAATTAAAAATGGAAGCTCATTCAAGAAACCACTATACTTTAACGATTTATTTGGAAATTAAAGAAAAAAGGAAATTGAGTAGAAATGGAAATTGAATAAAAATGGAAGTTCAATAAAAATACAAATGTAAGTTGCATAAAATCAAAAATGGAAGTTCATTCAGTAAACCACTATACCCTAACAATCTATTTGGAAATTAAATAAAAAAGGAAATTGAATGGGGATGGAAATTGAATAAAAATAGAAGTTGAATAAAAATAGAAATGGAAACTGAATAAAAATAAACATGGAAGTTCATTCAAGAAACCACTATACCTTAACGATCTATTTAGAAATTAAATAAAAAAGGAAAGTGAATAGAAAGGGAAATTGAATAAAAATGGAAGTGGAATAAAAAGAAAAATGGAAGTTGCAAAAAATGAAGAATGGAAGTTCATTGAAGAAACCACTACACCTTAACGATCTATTTGGAAATTAAATAAAAAAAGGAAATTGAATGGAGATGGAAATTAAATAAAAATAGAAGTTGAATAAAAATAGAAATTGAAACAGCATAAAATTAAACATGGAAGTTCATTTATGAAACCACTATACCTTAACGATCTATTTGGAAATTAAATAGAAAAAGAAATTTAATATAAAAGGAAATTGAATAAAAGTGGAAGTTGAATAAAAATACGAATGGAAGTTGCATAAAATTAAAAATGGAAGTTCATTCAAGAAACCGCTATACCTTAACGATCTATTTGGAAATTAAACAACAAAGGAAATTGAATGGAGATGGAAATTGAATAAAAATTGATATGGACACTACATAAAATTAAACATGGAAATTCATTCACGAAAGCACTATACATTAACGATCTATTTGGAAATTAAATAAAAAAGGAAATTTAATAAAAATGGAAGTGGAATAAAAATAAAAATGGAAGTTACATAAAATTAAAAATGGAAGTTCATTCAAGAAACCACTATACCTTAACGATCTATTTGGAAATTAAATAAAAAGGGAAATTGAATAGAAAAGGAAATTTGAATAAAAATGGAAGTTGAATAAAAACAAAAATGGAAGTTCATTCAAGAAACCACTAGACCTGAATGATCAATTTGGAAACTAAATAAAAAAGGAAATTGAATAAAAAAGGAAATTGAATAAAAATGGAAGTGGAATAAAAATAAAAATGGAAGTTGCATAAAATTAAAAATGAAAGTTCATTGAAGAAACCACTATACCTTAACGATCTATTTGGAAATTAAATAAAAAAGGAAATTGAATAAAAATGGAAGTAGAATAAAAGTACAAATGAAAGTTGCATAAAATTAAAAATGGAAGTTCATTCAAGAAACCACTATACCTTAACGATCTATTTGGAAATTAAATAAAAAAGGAAATTGAATAAAAATGGAAGTAGAATAAAAGTACAAATGAAACTTGCATAAAATTAAAAATGGAAGTTCATTCAAGAAACCACTATACCTTAACGATCTATTTGGAAATTAAATAAAAAAGGAAAATGAATGGAGATGGAAATTGAATAAAAGTAGAAGTTGAATAAAAATAGAAATGGATACTGCGTAAAATTAAACATGGAAGTTAATTCAAAAAACAACTATACCTGAAGAATCTGTTTAGAAATTAAATAAAAAAGGAAATTGCATAGGAAAGGAAATTGAATAAAAATAGAAGTTGAATAAAAATAAAAATGGAAGTTCCATAAAATTAAAAATGAAAGTTCATTCAAGAAACCGCTACACCTTAATGATCTATTTGGAAACTAAATAAAAAAGGAAATTCAATAGAAAAGGAAATTGAATAAAAATAGAAGTTGAATAAAAATAAAAATGGAACTTGCATAAAATTAAAAATGGAAGTTCATTCAAGAAACTATTATACCTTAACGATCTATTTGGAAATTAAATAAAAAAGGAAATTGAATAAAAATGGAAGTGGAATAAAAATAAAAATGGAAGTTGCCTAAAATTAAAAATGAAAGTTCATTCAAGAAACCACTACACCTTAATGATCTATTTGGAAACTAAATAAAAAAGTAAATTCAATAGAAAAGGAAATTGAATAAAAATGGAAGTTGAATAAAAATAAAAATAAAAGTTGCATAAAATTAAATATGAAAGTCCATACAAGAAAACACTATACCTTAACGATCTATTTGGAAATTCAAGAAAAAAGAAAATTGAATAGAAATCGAAATTGAATAAAGATGGAAGTTCAACAAAAATATAAATGGAAGTTGCATAAAATTAAAAATGGAAGTTCATTCAAGAAACCACTATACCTTAACGATCTATTTGGAAATTAAAGAAAAAAGGAAATTGAATAGAAGTGGAAATTGAATAAAAATGGAAGTTCAATAAAAAAAAAATGGAAGTTGCATAAAATTAAAAATGGAAGTTCATTCAACAAACCACTAGACCTTAACAATCTACTTGGAAATTAAATAAAAAAGGAAATTGAATGGGGATAGAAATTGAATAAAAATAGAAGTTGAATAAAAATAGAAATGGAAACTGAATAAAATTAAACATGGAAGTTCATTCAAGAAACCACTATACCTTAACGATCTATTCGGAAATTAAATAAAAAAAGAAAATTGAATGGAAATGAAAATTGAATAAAAATAGAAGTTGAATAAAAATAGAAGCGGAAACTGCATAAAATTAAACATGGAAATTCATTCAAGAAACCACTATACCTTAACGATCTATTTGGAAATTAAATTAAAAAGGTAATTGAATGGAGATGGAAATTTAATAAAAATAGAAGTTGAACAAAAATAGAAATGGAAACTGCATAAAATTAAACATGGAAGTTCATTCATGAACCACAACACCATAACGATCTATTTGGAAATTAAATAAAAAACGAAATTGAGTGGAGATGGAAATTGAATAAAAATAGAAGTTGAATAAAAATATAAGTGGGAACTGCATAAAATTAAACATGGAAATTCATTCAAGAAACCACTATACCTTAACGATCTATTTGGAAATTAAATTAAAAAAGAAATTGAATGGAGATGAAAATTTAATAAAATAGAAGTTGAATAAAAATGGAAATAGAAACTGCATAAAATTAAATATGCAAGTTCATTCATGAAACCAGTATACCGTGACGATCTATTTGGAAATTAAATAGAAAAGGAAATTTAATATAAAAGGAAATTGAGTAAAAATGGAAGTTGAATAAAAATACAAATGGAAGTTGCATAAAATTAAAAATGGAAGTTCATTCAAGAAACCACTGTACCTTAACGATATATTTGGAAATTAAAGAAAAAAGGAAATTGAATAGAAATGGAAATTGAATAAAAATAGAAGTTCAATAAAAATACAAATGGAAGTTGCATAAAATTAAAAATGGAAGTTCATTCAATAAACCACTATACTTTAACAATCTATTTGGAAATTAAATAAAAAAGGAAATTGAATGGGGATGGAAATTGAATAAAAATAGAAGTTGAATAAAAATAGAAATGGAAACTGAATAAAATTAAACATGGAAGTTTATTCAAGAAACCACTATACCTTAACAATCTACTTGGAAATTAACTAAAAAAAGGAAATTGAATGGAGATGAAAATTGAATAAAAATAAAAGTTGAATAAAAATAGAAGTGGAAACTGCATAAAATTAAACATGAAAATTCATTCAAGAAACCACTATGCCTTAACGATCTATTTGGAAATTAAATTAAAGAGCAAATTGAATAGAAAAGGAAACTGAATAAAAATGGAAGTGGAATAAAAATAAAAATGGAAGTTGCAAAAAATTATGAATGGATGTTCATTCAAGGAACCACTACACCTTAACGATCTATTTGGAAATTAAATAAAAAATGAAATTGAATGGAGTTGGAAATTGAATAAAAATAGAAGTGAAAACTGCATAAAATTAAACATGGAAATTCATTCAAGTAACCACTATACCTTAACGATCTATTTGGAAATTAAATTAAAAAGGAAATTGAATGGAGATGGAAATTTAATAAAAATAGAAGTTGAATAAAAATATTAATGGAAACTGCATAAAATTAAACATGGAAGTTCATTCATGAAACCACTATACCTTATCGATATATTTGGAAATTAAATAGAAAAGGAAATTTAATATAAAAGGAAATTGAATAAAAATGGAAGATGAATAAAAATACAAATGGAAGTTGCATAAAATTAAAAATGGAAGTTTATTCAAGAAACCACTATACGTTAACGATCTACTTGGAAATTAAACAAAAAAGGAAATTGAATGGAGATGGAAATTGAATAAAAATAGAAATTGAATAAAAGTTGGAAAGGACACTGCATAAAATTAAACATGGGAGTTCATTCACGAAAGCACTATACATTAACGATCTATTTGGAATTTAAATAAAAAAGGAAATTGAATAAAAATGGAAGTGGAATAAAAATAAAAATGGAAGTTGCATAAAATTTATAGCGATCTCGGATTTACCCTTGTTGTACAGTGATCCGGACATGTGTCCGTGGATGTTGGTAGTTGATTATTATCTTGTTTACATCCTTTTTACTTCGTATTTGAGTTATAGGATGTGTTGGGCGGGTTTGTTACAGGTTGGTTGAGTTTAGAAACCAAAACTAGTTGCCCAGATTTTGACCTGTCCGCTCGAGCGGGGGTTTTGGCGCTCGTGCGGGAATTGCACCCATCCAGTGTTTCCTTTGCAGTGTTGGACGCTCGAGCGTGGGATTGGCCGCTCGAGCGGGGTTGTGTGAGTGCCGTTCGAGCGGAGAGTTGGAAGCTCGAGCGGAGACCTGGTTCTGTAAAAGTTCTGGGAGTGTGTTTCCGCCGCTCGAGCGGGATTGTTGACGCTCACGCGGGAGTATGTGAGTGACGCTCGAGCGGGGCGACTGGGTTTAAGTTCCGAGTTTTGACTTTTCAAATCACTTTTTCACTTTCTCTTCTCTCTCCTACTTTTCCAAAAACACCATTGTTGAGCCTCTCACTCTAGAACTCTACATTCTCTCTAGGTTTTGATCTAGTAGGAGTGATTTGCTCATCTTTGGCCTTTACAAAAAAAGTTGTTGATCGTCGAGGGCTACATTTTAATCTGAAAATTTCAGGATTTGGAGCACGTTGGGTTTTGTCATCTTCTCCCTTGGGGCTCCGAATTTGAGGTAGGGATATCCTACTTCTCTCTATGGATTTTGTCTTTAAACTTTAGTATTTTGAGATGTTGGGGTTGGTTTGGTAATTTTGTGAAAGTTTGGGGCTTTTGTGTTATTTTACAAAAGTTGGGATTTTATTTATAATAAACCTAGATGTATGTTTGGTATAGAGAAATGGAATAAATGTTGAAATCATTGATGAAAATGGGACCTAAGGGTTGTAATGTTAATTATGGAAAATGACCTAATTACATTGATTGATTAATTGGGATAATTAATTGTGAGAAATGAGGAAATGAAATGAAATTGTTGAGGTTAGGAGTGTATGGGTTAAAGGATGTAGTTGGAATGTTTATCACACACCGAATTGAAATGTTGATTGAATATCCATTTGTGCATTATTTTCTGTTTAGAAATAATTGCTTTGGGCTATCGGTGGATGATAGTTGTGATTGTTGTAGACAATGCATGATGATTAGGCAAACGGAAACTAATCAATGGAATGTGTCATGGAATTTGACGGTTGATAGAATACATTAACTGTATGTATTGAGTGATTGTATATGGAACCAATGTGTTTGTATACGTTATGTGTAGAGGAGGAGATGGGGGATGTACTCCGCGGTTTAGGGGAAGATGGGAGATGTACCTCTAAACCGGATAGTATTGGGAGAAGATAGGGGATGAACTCCGTAGATATAGCTCATATGCTTGTCTAGAGAAGTGAAGATAGAGCTCATATGCTTATCTTTGTGAAGTGTGGATACAGCTTATATGCTTATCTGTGAATGTGGGATATTGTTGTTATACATATCTGTTGAGAATGTGGATATAGCTTATATGCTTATCTGTGAATGTGGGATATAGTTTTTATACATATCTGTTGAGATGATGATAGAGCTAACATGCTTATCTGTTGAAAAAGGGAAAATGAAAAGTAACTTGGACTCATAAGTCAGATGACATAAAATGTGATTTATGTGGATGTATCAGTGTTGACCATCTATCAATTGCTAATCTTTTAGTCATTGTTCATGGTTGGTTTAGTGTATTTCTACTGGGCTGTGGCTCACCCTATATGGGAATATCATTTTCAGGTACAGGTAGCATGCCACCTCCAAGGTCATAGCTTGGGAGGCTAGAGGCGAGCAGATTGTTGTTGTTTTAGTTCCCTTTTGATGTATTACATGTATATACAAGCCGAGGGCTTAATGTGTAGATGAGTTAGCACTCTTTTGTTGTAACCAAGTGTTAACTTGGAAAGCTGTAAGCCCATAGGGCATTTTGCTTTTGCTGTTAACATGTAATACTTTTGTAATGAAACTCTGATGAATAGAAGAATGTGGTTATTTCATATGTCTTATTTGATGGTGAAAAATCTAGAAATCCCCTAGATGTTGATTTGTGATTATGTATCAATTTTAAGCAGAATATAACAATCCCAATCAAACAATCAAACAATCAAGACAAAGAGACACAACGATTTTAACGTGGAAAAAACCACAATTGGACACCTCCAACTGTGATCAAAAAACCACGGGCAACAGCCACAAGAACAATCCACTAAGAAGAATTAAAGGAATTACACAGGTATACTCTCAATTACCTAGCGAATCCACAACGCCTAATTGAACCAACCTCTATGTGCCTCTTCCAACCCCATCTTCACCACGGAATTGTCTTTCTGATGAGCCACTCCGGATTCCACCAAAGCTTCAGGCTCGAATTCTTCAGAATCCACAACTGAAGAATAACTCTCTCTTTTGTGTATAACAAACAAACCTTTGATGTACTCTCTTTAGATCATGAGTTGAATACTCAATAAAAACATCAAAGAAAACTCCCAAAGTATCCCCAGATATAAACCCTAGAAACCAAAAAGAAGATCTGGAGAAGTTCTCCTCAAAATCTGACCCAACATGCGAATTTATAGAATCTGTCCCGCGATCTCCGCTCGAGCTCAACACAGCCCGCTCGAGCGGACTGACCAAAAACTGCGTGCGAACAAACTGAGATGCGCTCGAGCGTAGGAGCATCCGCTCGAGCGTAAAATCACACCTTCCAGTATTTTTTCAGGCGACTGCAGAGATGCTAAGAGCTTCCAATCCCTGCTCGAGCGTCACTTTCCCCGCTCGAGCGGGAAGGCCAAAACTGGAAAAACTGGAAAAATATAACATGCTCGGACAGGCAACTTTGAATGCATTTTTGCATTTTGCTTCGGGGGCGCTGCCCCTCAACCCCGCCGTGGCGCTGCCCCGGACCCGCCAAGGGGCGCTGGATCCCCGTCATAATCAGCGAAGTGGCAATCTTGAAAGCTTTATCATCACAAACTTCTCTGAAATGCTTGATTCGGGTTGGATTCGCATCTAACAACTCATAGCCTCACTGAAATAAAAATGCGAAAAAAAATACAACTGAAAGGAGTTTTGTCAAACGGGATTGCCAAGAAATAAAACCTAACAGATGGGTTTAATGTTATTATTTTGAGGGCGTTACAAAATTAAAAATGAAAGTTCATTCAAGAAACCACTACACCTTGATGATCTATTTGGGAACTAAATAAAAAAGGAAATTCAATAGAAAAAGAAATTGAATAAAAATGGAAGTTGAAAAAAAATAAAAATGGAAGCTGCATAAATTTAAAAATGGAAGCTCATTCAAGAAACCACTATACATTAACGATCTATTTGGAAATTAAATAAAAAAGGAAATTGAATAGAAAAGGAAATTAAATAAAAATGGAAGTGGAACAAAAATAAAAATGGAAGCTGCATAAAATCAAAAATGAAAGTTCATACAAGAAACCACTACACCTTAACAATCTATTTGGAAATTAAATCAAAAAGGAAATTCAATAGAAAAGGAAAGTGAATAAAAATGGAAGTTGAATAAAAAAAAATGGAAGTCGCATACAATTAAAAATGAAAGTTCATTCAAGAAACCACTATACCTTAACGATCTATTTGGAAATTAAATAAAAAAAGGAAATTGAATGGAGATGGAAATTAAATAAAAATAGAAGTTGAATAAAAATAGAAATGGAAACTGCATAAAATTAAACATGGAAGTTCATTCATGAAACCACTATACCTTAACGATCTATTTGGAAATTAAATAGAAAAGGAAATTGAATAGAAAAGGAAATTGATTAAAAATAGAACTTGAAAAAAAATACCAATGGAAGTTGCATAAAATTAAAAATGGAAGTTCATTAAAGAAACCACAATATCTTAATGATCTATTTGGAAATTAAATAGAAAAGGAAAATGAATTGAAAAAGAAGTTGAATAAAAATGGAAGTTGAATAAAAATACAAATGGAAGTTGCATAAAATTAAAAATGGAAGTTCATTCAAGAAACCACTATACCTTAACGATCTATTTGGAAATTAACTAAAAAAGGAAATTGAATGGAGATAGAAATTGAATAAAAATAGAAGTTGAATAAAAATAGAAATGGAAACTGCATAAAATTAAATATGGAAGTTCATTCAACAAAACCACTATACCTTAACGATCTATTTGGAAATTAAATAAAAAACAAAACTGAATCGAAAAGGAAATTGAATAAAAATGGAAGTGGAATAAAAATAAAAATGGAAGTTGCATAAAATTAAGAATGGAAGTTCATTCAAGAAACCACAGCACCTTAACGATCTATTTGGCAATTAAATAAAAAAGAAAATTGAATGGAGATGGAAATTGAATAAAAATAGAAGTTGAATAAGAATAGAAATGGAAACAGCAGAAAATTAAACATGGAAGTTCATTTAAGAAACCACTATACATTAACGATCTATTTGGAAATTAAATAAAAAAAGAAATTGAATAGAAATGGAAATTGAATAAAGATGGAAGTTCAATAAATATACAAATGGAAGTTGCATAAAATTAAAAATGAAAGTTCATTCAAGAAACCACTATACCTTAACGATCTATTTGGAAATTAAATAAAAAAGGAAATTGACTGGAGATGGAAATTGAATAAAAATAGAAGATGAAGAAAAATAGAAATGGAAACTGCATAAAATTAAACATGGAAGTTCATTCAAGAAACCACTATACCTTAACGATGTATTTGGAAATTAAAGGAAATAGGAAATTGAATAGAAATGGAAATTGAATAAAGATGGAAGTTCAATAAAAATACAAATAAAAGTTGCATAAAATTAAAAATGGAAGTTCATTCAAGAAAACATTACACTTTAACGATCTATTTGGAAATTAAAGAAAAAAGGAAATTGAATAAAAATGGAAGTGGAATAAAAAGAAAAAAGGAAGTTGCAAAAAATGAAGAATGGAAGTTCATTCAAGAAACCACTACACCTTAACGATCTATTTGGAAATTAAATAAAAAAGGAAATTGAATAGAAATGGAAATTGAATAAAAATGGAAGTTCAATAAAAATACAAATGTAAGTTGCATAAAATCAAAAATGGAAGTTCATTCAATAAACCACTATACCTTAACAATCTATTTGGAAATTAAATAAAAAAGGAAATTGAATGGGGATGGAAATTGAATAAAAATAGAAGTTGAATAAAAATAGAAATGGAAACTGAATAAAAATAAACATGGAAGTTCATTCAAGAAACCACTATACCTTAACGATCTATTTGGAAATTAAATAAAAAAGGAAATTGAATAGAAAAGGAAATTGAATAAAAATGGAAGTGGAATAAAAAGAAAAATGGAAGTTGCAAAAAATGAAGAATGGAAGTTCATTCAAGAAACCACTACACCTTAACGATCTATTTGGAAATTAAATAAAAAAGGAAATTGAATGGAGATGGAAATTGAATAAAAATAGAAGTTGAATAAAAATAAAAGTGGAAACTGCATAAAATTAATCATAGAAATTCATTCAAGAAACCACTATACCTTAACGATCTATTTGGAAATTAAATTAAAAAGGGAATTGAATGGAGATGGAAATTTAAGAAAAATAGAAGTTGAATAAAAATAGAAATTGAAACTACATAAAATTAAACATGGAAGTTCATTCATGAAACCACTATACCTCAACGATCTATTTGGAAATTAAATAGAAAAGGAAATTCAATATAAAAGGAAATTGAATAAAAATGGAAGTTGAATAAAAATACGAATGGAAGTTGCATAAAATTAAAAATAGAAGTTCATTCAAGAAACCATTATACCTTAACGATCTATTTGGAAATTAAACAACAAAGTAAATTGAATGGAGATGGAAATTATAGCAATCCAGGTTTCCCTTTTCTTTACTTGTTATATCCGGACTTAGGTTCCGTGGAGCTGGTTTTTGAGAGTATGTTGTTTGCATCCTTTAATCCTTATATTGAGTCTTGGGTTGTGTTGGGAAGATTTGGAGCAGGTTGGTTGAGCTTAGGAACCAAGTCTAGTTGCTCATATTTTGGCTTGTCCACTTGAGCGGGGATTTGGGCGCTCGAGCGGGGAATACACCCATCCAGTATGTCCTGTGAAGTATTGGACGCTCGAGCGGGGGATTGGCCGCTCGAGCGGAAGGTTGTGAGTGACGCTCGAGTGGGGAGTTGGGCGCTCGAGCGGGGACCTGTCTGCAAAAACTTCTGGGAGTGTGCATCCGCCGCTCGAGCGGGAATCTGTGAGTGGCGCTCGAGCGGGGGTTTCCACGCTCGAGCGAGGCGACTGTTATAAAAATCCGAGACCCGACTTTCTGGATCAGTTTTCATCTCCCTTTTGATTCTAAAACCCTAGAACCGTCTTCTCCCTCTCCCTACACACCTTCTCTCTTAGGTTTGATCTACTTAGAGTGTATTTCTACCCTAAGTCCTTTGTTAAAAAGATAGAGTGGGTCGAGGGCTTCCGTTTAATCTGAACAATCTTGGGTTTGGAGCACTTTGGTTTTTCGTCATCTTCTCCATTCGAGTTCTTCGCTTTGAGGTAGGGATTTCCTACTCCATCTTATAAGTTTTGTTCTAAGTTTTGGTATTTTGATATGTTGGGGGTACTTTGGTAATTTTGGGAAAAACCCTAGTTGTATTAATAAATTAATTTGTATAATTAATTTAAGGAAATTGGGGAATTTGGTTAAATTCATGAAATTGAGGAATTCATTGATTAAATGGTGTAGTTGGATAATTTAAATCACTCGCCTATTGAATTGTTGATATATTTATTTCCAGTCTAGAAATAACTGTTTTGGGCTATCGGTGGAGGATAGTCGTGTTTGTTGTAGACATTGCATGTGGATTAGGGAAAATTGAAACTAATCAATTTGTTTAAGTCATAAATTTAGACTATTGAATTAATACAGAAAATACATGTATTGATTGAACATTGCATTTGCATATTGTCTGGGAGGAGATAGGGGATGTACTCCACGGTTTAGGGGAAGATAGGGGATGGACCTCTAAACCGGATTTTGTTTGGGAGGAGATAGGGGATGGACTCCATTAGCATCACTATTATGTGTGCTTATTACATTGAAGTGTTTTTACATGTTATTGATACAGCACTAGAATGTGTATCAAACGGGAAGTATGAAGTGTTTTGATATGAGCCTGAGTCTCATCTGTGTTGTTGATATTGGAAGTAATGTGAATATGATATATAGTTCACTGTTGTAAGTTTGGCCATGTTCTGAGCCATATTGATAATAATGGGAATTGAAACATGTCATAGACATTAGTGTCATGAGACTGTATTAAGTTATAAATGATTATCTTGGTTAACCATCTATTGAATGCTATTGCTTTATTCAATGCTTATATTTGGTTTAGTATATTTCTACTGGGCTGTGGCTTACCCTTTATGGGAACATCATTTTTAGGTTCAGGTGATAAGCTACCTCCAAGGACTTAGCTTGGAAGGATTCGATTTTTGGATTTTGAAGACTTGTCTTTAGTTATTTGTTTTTATTTGAGATTACATGTAAACATTCAAGCCAAGGGCTTAACTTATAAATGAGTTAGTACTCATTCTTTTGTGTCCAAGTGTTAGCTTGGAAAGATGTAAGCCCTTAGGGCATTTATTTTGATGTTACATGTGATGTCTTTCAATAAAAGTACTCTGTTGAATAACTCAAATGATTCGTTTTCTTTTAATAATGCATGTTAATGTTATGTATATTATGGGTTTAATTTGAGGGCGTGACAGAAATTGAATAAAAATTGAAATGGACACTGCATAAAATTAAACATGGAATTTCATACGCGAAAGCACTATACATTAACGACCTATTTGGAAATTAAATAAAAAAGGAAATTGAATAGAAAAGGAAATTGAATAAAAATGGAAGTGGAATAAAAATAAAAATGGAAGCTGCATAAAATTAAAAATGGAAGTTCATTAAAGAAACTACTATACCTTAACGATCCATTTGGAAATTAAATAAAAAGGGAAATTGAATAGAATAAGAAATTTGAATAAAAATGGAAGTTGAATAAAAACAAAAATGGAAGTTGCATAAAATTAAAAATGGAAGTTCATTTAAGAAACCACTAGACCTTAATGATCTATTTGGAAACTAAATAAAATAGGAAATTGAATAGAAAAGGAATTTGAATAAAATGGAAGTGGAATAAAAATAAAAATGGAAGTTGCATAAAATTAAAAATGAAATTTCATTGAAGAAACCACTATACCTTAACGATCTATTTGGAAATTAAATAAAAAAGGAAATTGAAGAGAAAAGGAAATTGAATAAAAATGGAAGTGGAATAAAAATACAAATGGAAGTTGCAAAAAATTAAAAATGGAAGCTCATTGAAGAAACCACTATACATTAACGCCCTATTTGGAAATTACGTAAATATGGAAGTGGAACAAAAATAAAAATGGAAGTTGCATAAAATTAAAAATGAAAGTTCATTCAAGAAACCACTATACCTTAACGATCTATTTGGATATTAAATAAAAAAGGAAATTGAATGAAAATGGAAGTAGAATAAAAGTACAAATGAAAGTTGCATAAAATTAAAAATGGAAGTTCATTCAAGAAACCACTATACCTTAACGATCTATTTGGAAGTTAAATAAAAAAGGAAATTGAATGGAGATAGAAATTGAATAAAAATAGAAGCTGAATAAAAATAGAAATGGACACTGCATAAAATTAAACATGGAAGTTCATTCAAAAAACCACTATACCTTAAGAATCTATTTAGAAATTAAATAAAAAAGGAAATTGCATGGAAAAGGAAATTGAATAAAGATGGAAGTTGAATAAAAATAAAAATGGAAGTCGCATAAAACTAAAAATGAAAGTTCATTCAAGAAACCACTACACTTAATGATCTATTTGGAAAATAAATAAAAAAGGAAATTCAACAGAAAAGGAAATTGAATAAAAATGGAAGTTGAATAAAAATAAAAATGGAACTTGCATAAAATTAAAAATGACAGTTCGTTCAAGAAACCACTACACCTTAATCATCTATTTGGAAACTAAATAAAAAAGGAAATTCAACAGAAAAGGAAATTGAATAAAAATGGAAGTTGAATAAAAATAAAAATGGAACTTGCATAAAATTAAAAATGGAAGTTCATTAAAGAAACTACTATAACTTAACGATCTATTTGGAAATTAAATAAAAAAGGAAATTGAATAAAAAAGGAAATTGAATAAAAATGGAAGTGGAATAAAAATAAAAATGGAATTTGCATAAAATTAAAAATGAAAGTTCATTCAAGAAACCACTATACCTTAATGATCTATTTGGAAACTAAATAAAAAAGGAAATTCATTAGAAAAGGAAATTGAATAAAAATGGAAGTTGAATAAAAATAAAAATGGAAGTTGCATAAAATTAAAAATGAAAGTCAATACAAGAAACCACTATACCTTAACGACCTATTTGGAAATTAAATAAAAAAGGAAATTAAATAGAAAAGGAGATTGAATAAAAATGGAAGTGGAATAAAAATACAAATGGAAGTTGCAAAAAAATTAAAAATGGAAGTTCATTCAAGAAACCCCTATACCTTAACGATCTATTTAGAAATTAAATTAAAAAGGAAATTGAATGGAGATGGAAATTGAATAAAAATTGAAGTTGAATAAAAATAGAAATGGAAACTGCATAAAACTAAAGATGGAAGTTCATTCAAGAAACCACTATACCTTAACGATCTATTTGGAAATTAAATAAAAAAAAGGAAATTGAATTGAAAAGGAAACTAAATAAAAATGGAAGTGGAATAAAAATAAAAATGGAAGTTGTATATAATTAAAAATGAAAGTTCATTCAAGAAACCACTATACATTAACGATCTATTTGGAAATTAAATAAAAAAGGAAATTGAAGAGAAAAGGAAATTGAATAAAAATAGAAGTGGATTAAAAATACAAATGGAAGTTGCATAAAATTAAAAATGGAAGTTCATTCAAGAAACCACTATACCTTAACGATCTATTTGGAAATTAAATTAAAAAGTAAATTGAATGGAGATGGAAATTGAATAAAAATAGAAGTTGAATAAAAATAGAAATGGAAACTGCATAAAATTAAACGTGGAAGTTCATTCAAGAAACAACTATACCTTGACGATCTATTTGGAAATAAATAAAAAAGAAAATTCAATAGGAAAAGAAATTGAATAAAAATGGAAGTTGAAAAAAAATAAAAATTGAAGTTGCATAAAATTAAAAATGGAAGTTCATTCAAGAAACCACTACACCTTAACGATCTATTTGGAAATTAAATTAAAAAGTAAATTGAATGGAGATGGAAATTGAATAAAAATAGAAGTTGAATAAAAATAGAAATGGAAACTGCATAAAATTAAACGTGGAAGTTCATTCAAGAAACAACTATACCTTGACGATCTATTTGGAAATAAATAAAAAAGAAAATTCAATAGGAAAAGAAATTGAATAAAAATGGAAGTTGAAAAAAAATAAAAATTGAAGTTGCATAAAATTAAAAATGGAAGTTCATTCAAGAAACCACTACACCTTAATGATCTATTTGGAAACTAAATAAAAAAGGAAATTCAATAGAAAAGGAAATTGAATAAAAATGGAAGTTGAATAAAAATAAAAACGGAAGTTGCATATAATTAAAAATGAAAGTTCATTCAAGAAACCACTATACATTAACGATCTATTTGGAAATTAAATAAAAAAAGGTAATTGAAGAGAAAAGGAAATTGAATAAAAATAGAAGTTGATTAAAAATACAAATGGAAGTTGCATAAAATTAAAAATGGAAGTTCATTCAAGAAACCACTATACCTTAACGATCTATTTGGAAATTAAATTATAAAGTAAATTGAATGGAGATGGAAATTGAATAAAAATAGAAGTTGAATAAAAATAGAAATGGAAACTGCATAAAATTAAACGTGGAAGTTCATTCAAGAAACCACTATACCTTGACGATCTATTTGGAAATAAATAAAAAAGAAAATTCAATAGGAAAAGAAATTGAATAAAAATGGAAGTTGAAAAAAAAAATGGAAGTTGCATAAAATTAAAAATGGAAGCTCATTCAAGAAACCACTATACATTAACGATCTATTTGGAAATTAAACAAAAATGAAAATTGAATAGAAAAGGAAATTAAATAAAAATGGAAGTGGAACGAAAATCAAAATGGAAGTTGCATAAAATTAAAAATGAAAGTTCATTCAAGAAACCACTGTACCTTAACGATCTATTTGGAAATTAAATAAAAGAGGAAATTGAATAGAAAAGGAAATTGAATAAAAATGGAAGTGGAATAAAAGTACAAATGGAAGTTGCATAAAATTAAAAATGGAAGTTCATTCAAGAATCCACTATACCTTAACGATCTGTTTGGAAATTAAATAAAAAAGGAAATTGAATGGAGATGGAAATTGAATAAAAATAGAAGTTGAATAAAAATAGAATTGGACACTGCGTAAAATTAAACATGGAAGTTCATTCAAAAAACCACTATACCTAAAGACTCTATTTGGAAATTAAATAAAAAAGAAAATTGCATAGAAAAGGAAATTGAATAAAAATGGAAGTTGAATAAAAATAAAAATGGAAGTTGCATAAAATTAAAATTGAAAGTTTATTGAAGAAACCACTACACCTTAATGATCTATTTGGAAACTAAATCAAAAAGGAAATTCAACAGAAAAGTAAATTGATTAAAAAGGGAAGTTGAAGAAAAATACAAATGAAAGTTGCATAAAATTAAAAAAGGAAGGTCATTCAAGAAACAACTACACCTTAATGATCTATTTGGAAACTAAATATAAAAGGAAATTAAATAGAAAAGGAAATTGAATAAAAATGGAAGTTGAATAAAAATAAAAATAGAAGTTGCATAAAATTAAAAATGGAAGTTCATTCAAGAAACATATATACATTAGCGATCTATTTGGAAATTAAGTAAAAAAGGAAATTGAATAGAAATGGAAATTTTAAAAAAATAGAAGTTGAATAAAAAGAGAAATGAAAACTGAATAAAATTAAACATGGAAGTTCATTCAAGAAACCACTATACGTTAACGATCTATTTGGAAATTAAATAAAAAAAGGAAATTGAATAGAAAAGAAAACTGTATAAAAATGGAAGTGGAATAAAAATAAAAATGGAAGTTGCATAAAATTAAAAATGGAAGTTCATTCAGGAAACCACTACACCTTAACGATCTATTTGGAACTAAATAAAAAAGGAAATTAAATAGGAAAAGAAATTGAATAAAAATGGAAGTTGAAAAAAAATAAAAATTAAAGTTGCATAAAATTAAAAATGGATGTTTATTCAAGAAAGCACTATACATTAACGATCCACTTTGAAATTAAATAAAAAAAGAAATTCAATAGAAAAGGAAATTGAATAAAAATGGAAGTGGAATAAAAATAAAAATGGAAGTTGTATAAAATTAAAAATGGAAGTTTATTCAAGAAAGCACTACACCTTAACGATCTATTTGGAAATTAAATAAAAAAGGAAATTCAATAGAAAAGGAAATTGAATAAAAATAGAAGTTGAATAAAAATAAAAATGGAAGTTGCATAAAATTAAAAATGAAAGTTCATTCAAGAAACCACTATACCTTAACGATCTATTTTGGAAATTAAATAAAAAAGGAAATTGAAGAGAAAAGGAAATTGAATAAAAATGGAAGTGGAATAAAAATACAAATGGAAGTTGCATAAAATTAAAAAGGAAAGTTCATTCAAGAAACAACTATACCTTCACGATCTATTTGGAAATTAAATAAAAAAAGGAAATTGAATGGAGATGGAAATTGAATAAAAATAGAAGTTGAATAAAAATAGAAGTGGAGACTGCATAAAATTAAAAATGGAAATTCATTCAAGAAACCACTATACCTTAACGATCTCTTTGGAAATTAAATTAAAAAAGAAATTGAATGGAGATGGAAATTTAATAAAAATAGAAGTTGAATAAAAATAGAAATGGAAACTGCATAAAATTAAACATGGAAGTTCATTCATGAAACCACTATACCTTAACGATCTTTTTGGAAATTAAATAGAAAAGGAAATTGAATATAAAAGGAAATTGAATAAAAATAGAAGTTGAATAAAAACACAAATGGAAGTTGCATAAAATTAAAAATGAAACCACATTCAAGAAACCACTATACCTTTACCATCTATTTGGAAACTAAATAAAAAAGGAAATTGAATAGAAAAGGAAATTGAATAAAAAAGGAAATTGAATAAAAATGGAAGTTGAATAAAAAGAAAAATGGAAGCTGCATAAAATTAAAAATGAAAGTTCATTCACGAAACCACTATACCTTAAGCATCTATTTGGAAATTAAATAAAAAAGGAAATTGATTGGAAAATGAAATTGAATAAAAATGGAAGTGGAGTAAAAATACAAATGGAAGTTGCAAAAAAATTAAAAATGGAAGTTCATTCAAGAAACCACTATACCTTAACGATCTGTTTGATAATTAAATTAAAAAAAAAATTGAATGTAGATGGAAATTGAAAAAAAATAGAAGTTGAATAAAAATAGAAATGGAAACTGCATGAAATTAAAGATGGAAGTTCATTCAAGAAACCACAGCACCTTAACGATCTATTTGGAAATTAAATAAAAAAAGGAAATTGAATAGAAAAGGAAACTGAATAAAAATGGAAATAGAATAAAAATAAAAATGCTAGTTGTATATAATTAAAAATGAAAGTTCATTTAAGAAACCACAACACCTTAACGATTTATTTGGAATTAGATAAAAAGGGAAATTCAGTAGAAAAAGAAATTGAATAAAAATGGAAGTTGAAAAAAAATAGAAGTGGAAACTGCATAAAATTAAACATGGAAATTCATTCAAGAAACCTCTATACCTTAACGATCTATTTCAAAAATAAATTAAAAAGGAAATTGAATGGAGATGGAAATTTAATAAAAATAGAAGTTGAATAAAAATAGAAATGGAAACTGCATAAAATTAAACATGGAATTGAATTCATGAAACTACTATACCTTAACGATCTATTTGGAAATTATATTAAAAAGGAAATTGAATGGAGATGGAAATTAAATAAATATAGAAGTTGAATAAAAATAGAAATGGACACTGCGTAAAATTAAAAATGGAGGTTCATTCAGAAAACCACTATACCGTAAAAATCTATTTGGAAATTAAATAAAAAAGGAAATTGAATAAAAATGGAAGTTGAATACAAATAAAAATGGAAGTCGCATAAAATTAAAAATTAAAGTTTATTCAAGAAACTACTACACCATAATGATCTATTTGAAATTAAATAAAAAAGGAAATTCAATTGAAAAAGAAATTGAATAAAAATGGAAGTTGAAAAAAAATAAAAATGGAAGTTGCATAAAATTAAAAATGAAAGTTCATTGAAGAAACCACTACACCTTAATGATCTATTTGGAAATTAAATCAAAAAGGAAATTCAATAGAAAAAGAAATTGAATAAAAATGGAAGTTGAATAAAAATACAAATGGAAGTTGCATAAAATTAAAAATAGAAGTTCATTCAAGAAACCACTATACCTTAACGACATATTTGTAAATTAAATAAAAAAAGAAATTGAATGGAGACGGAAATTGAATAAAAATAGAAATGGCCACTGCATAAAATTAAACATGGAAGTTCATTCACGAAAGCACTATACATTAACGATCTATTTGGAATTTAAATAAAAAATGAAATTGAATAGAAAAGGAAATTGAATAAAAACGGAAGTGGAATAAAAATAAAAATGGAAGTTGCATAAAATTAAAAAAGGAAGTTCATTCAAGAAACCACTACACCTGAATGATCTATTTGGAAACTAAATAAAAAAGGAAATTGAATAGAAAAGGAAATTGAATAAAAATGGAAGTTGAATAAAAAGAAAAATGGAAGTTGCATAAAATTAAAAATGAAAGTTCATTCACGAAACCACTATACCTTCAACATCTATTTGGAAATTAAATAAAAAAGGAAATTGATTGGAAAATGAAATTGAATAAAAATGGAAGTGGAGTAAAAATACAAATGGAAGTTGCAAAAAAATTAAAAATGGAAGTTCATTCAAGAAACCACTATACCTTAACGATCTATTTGATAATTAAATTAAAAAAAAAAAATTGAATGTAGATGGAAATTGAAAAAAAATAGAAGTTGAATAAAAATAGAAATGGAAACTGCATGAAATTAAAGATGGAAGTTCATTCAAGAAACCACTATACCTTAACGATCTATTTGGAAATTAAATAAAAAAAGGAAATTGAATAGAAAAGGAAACTGAATAAAAATGGAAATAGAATAAAAATAAAAATGCTAGTTGTATATAATTAAAAATGGAAGTTCATTTAAGAAACCACAACACCTTAACGATTTATTTGGAATTAGATAAAAAGGGAAATTCAGTAGAAAAAGAAATTGAATAAAAATTGAAATTGAAAAAAAATAGAAGTGGAAACTGCATAAAATTAAACATGGTAATTCATTCAAGAAACCTCTATACCTTAACGATCTATTTCAAAATTAAATTAAAAAGGAAATTGAATGGAGATGGAAATTTAATAAAAATAGAAGTTGAATAAAAATAGAAATGGAAACTGCATAAAATTAAACATGGAATTTCATTCATGAAACTACTATACCTTAACGATCTTTTTGGAAATTAAATTAAAAAGGAAATTGAATGGAGATGGAAATTAAATAAATATAGAAGTTGAATAAAAATATAAATGGACACTGCGTAAAATTAAAAATGGTAGTTCATTCAGAAAACCACTATACCTTAACAATCTATTTGGAAATTAAATAAAAAAGGAAATTGCATAGAAAAGGAAATTGAATAAAAATGGAAGTTGAATACAAATAAAAATGGAAGTCGCATAAAATTAAAAATGAAAGTTTAATCAGGAAACCACTACACCATAATGATCTATTTGAATTTAAATAAAAAAGGAAATTCAATTGAAAAAGAAATTGAATAAAAATGGAAGTTGAAAAAAAATAAAAATGGAAGTTGCATAAAATTAAAAATGGAAGTTTATTCAAGAAACCACTATACATTAACGATCTATTTGGAAAATAAATAAAAAAGAAAATTGAATAGAAAAGGAAATTAATTAAAAATGGAAGCTGAATAAAAAGACAAATGCAAGTTTCATAAAATTAAAAATGGAAGTTCATTCAAGAAACCACTATACCTTAACGATCTATTTGGAAATTAAATTAAAAAGGATATTGAATGGAGATGGAAATTAAATAAAAATAGAAGTTGAATAAAAATAGAAATGGACACTGCGTAAAATTAAAAATGGAAGTTCATTCAAGAAACCACTATACCTTAACGATGTATTTGGAAATTAAATAAAAAAGGAAATTTAATGGGGAAGGAAATTGAATAAAAATAGAAATTGAATAAAAATAAAAATGGAAACTGCATAAAATTAAACATGGAAGTTTATTCAAGAAACCACTATACCTTAACGATCTATTTAGAAATTAAATAAAAAAGGAAATTGAATGAAGATGGAAATTGAATATGTCACGCCCCACTTTGAGTTATAAAACATTGAGTTTGTGTTGGTAAATGGGTGTATCTTGAAACTTGCTTCATTATAGAAGTTTAGTGTAATATTGCATCTGTTGAGTACATTGTTGAATGGGTTGTTTATATCATGCGATTAAATATGATATGGGAATTGTTAACATTGAAAGGAATAATGCATAATAATGATACAGGTTGATATATATGTTGTGTTATATATTTAATGTGAGATGCCTCTTGATAAAGAGATGAAATGACCAGTTTTAGGTCAAGATGTTTACTAACGAATTGTTAAAAAAAAATCTGTTTTCAAAAACTTATGCTTAATTTCGGGGACGAAATTCTTTGAAGGGGGGGAGGTTATAGCGACCCCGGTCTTCTCCCATTTGATTATTGTATCCGGACTTAGGTTCCGTAGATTCTGTCATTGTATTATTGTTGTTGTTGTCCCTTATTTGCTCATTTGGACTTATAGGATGTGTTGGGCAGGTTTGTTTCAGGTTGGTTGGGTTTAGAAACCAGGTGTTGCTGTCCAGAATTTTGGATCTTCGCTCGAGCGAGGAGTTTGTCGCTCGAGCGAGCTGTTATTTTTGGTTCTTCGCTCGAGCCGGGGTTTGGTAGCTCGAGCGAGAGGTTGCGTCTGATTTGGACCTGTAGCTGTGCATTCTTGGCTCGAGCGAGCTTTTCTTCGCTCGAGCGAGTTAGTTTGTTCTTCGCTCGAGCAATAGTTCCTTCGCTCGAGCGTGAGTCTGGTTACAGACCTGAGGGTTTGAGTTCTTCGCTCGATCGAGTTTTCTTTCGCTCGAGCGAGCTTTTGGGTTGTTGGCTCGAGCGTATCTTTTCTGTGTCTTGTCGCTCGAGCGACCAAGTCTTCGCTCGAGCGAGTCTGTCAGGTTTAAATAGGCAGCAGCGTATTTCAGATCTGTTTTTCTTGCATTTCATATTCCAAAACCCTAGTTACGAGTTCTCTCTCCCTCTACACACCTTCTCTCTTAGGATTGATCTACTTAGAGTGAGTTTCTACTTTAGATCCTTTATTAAAAAGATAGAGTGGGTCGAGGGCTTCCATTTAATCTGAATTGTTGGTAGTTTGGAGCACTTTGGAGTTTGGGCTTTCATCTCCATCTTGTCTTTTGGGGCTATTTCTTCGAGGTAGGGATTTCCTACTCCATTTTATAGGTTTTGTTCTAAGTTTTGGTATTTTGATATGTTGGGGCTACTTTGGTAAATTTTGGGAAAAACCCTAGTTGTATTATTAAATTAATTTGTATAATTAATTCATGGAATTGGGAAAAGATGGTTAAATTCATGGAATTGGGGAATTTATTGTTTAAATGGCGTAGTTGGATAATTTGAATCATTTGTCTATTGAATTGTTGACATAGTTATTTTCAGTTTAGAAATAACTGTTTTGGGCTATCGGTGGAGGATAGTCGTGATTGTTGTAGACATTGCATGTGGATTAGGAATAACTGAAACTAATCACATTGGTTAAGTCATTAATTTTGACTATTGCATTGATACAGAAATTACGTGTATTGATTGAGCATTGCATTTGCATACATTGTTTCGTGTTGGAGGAGATAGGGGATGTACTCCACGGTTTAGGGGAAGATAGGGGATGGACCTCTAAACCGGATTTTGTTTGGGAGGAGATAGGGGATGGACTCCATTAGCATCACTTTTATGTGTGCTTATCTATATTGAAGTGTTTTATTGATACAGCACTAAAATGTGTATCAATCTGGAAGTATGAAGTGTTTTGATTTGAGCTTGAGTCTCATATGTTTGTTGATATTCGAAGGACGTGAATATGATATATGTAATTCACTGTTGTAAGTTTGGCCAGGTTCTGAGCCATGTTGATAAAATTGGAAAGTAAAACAGGCGTTAGACAATAGTGTCATGAGACTGTAAAATGAAGTAATTGATTATCTTGGTTAACCACCTGTTGAATGCTATTGCTTTATTCATTGCTTATATGTGGTTTAGTATATTTCTACTGGGCTGTGGCTCACCCTTTATGGGAACATCATTTTCAGGTTCAGGTGATAAGCTACCTCCAAGGACTTAGCTTGGGAGGGTTCGGTTTCTGGATTTTGAAGAAGACTATCTTAGTTAATTGTCTTTATTAATTAGTACATGTAAACATTCAAGCCTAGGGCTTTTCTTGTATTGAGTTAGAACTCATATTTTGTATCCAAGTGTTGGCTTGGAAGGATGTAAGCCTGTAGGGCATTTTATTCGATGTTACATGTAATGCTTCTATTTAGTAATACTCTGATGAATGAATTAATAAATTGTTTTCTTTAAATAATGCATGTCAATGATGTATATATAATGGGTTTATTTTTGAGGGCGTTACAATCTCCAACAATAACAACTTACAGAGAGCTATGATCATGAATGTTCATTCTCATACTAGAATAGTAATGTGGCAGTTTATACAAAATATACATAAGTATGAACTTTTCTCGAAAACAGTCATTTCATTCGACGCTATAAGCGGTTCACCTATTTTTTCCTTTTTATTACCCATTTTTCCAAACTTTCATGACTATAACAGTTTTAAAAAAAAAAACAATTTCACCAAGCCCATTACTCTTCCCCCATTTTCCGTACTTACAACAAAATGACCTTTTTTGAAAACATGTTCACAAATATCCCATTTTCCTTCACACTTTCCAAAATCTCAAAATGGCATTTTGGTTTGTTCCCAATACATTCATATCAATACATGCGTGCCTTAAATAAAAGGGAAATAACAAATCATCAACATGTATATAATCCACAAATGAGGCAGCTCGGCCTTTCAAAACTGTAACCATCGCAACCCATAACATACTTAGATACACTGACGATAACAATTAAAACTCTGCTCTACCGGCTATATGCACAGTAAGCTAAGGATACGCCAAGCGATAAGCGAGATAATAACTCATTTTAAACATTTCATACCTCATAATAGATACACATTTTAGTACTGTATCAATCTCAGATAAAAACACTTCCATACTTCACAAATGATACACATTTTAGTGCTGTATCGATATCAAACAAAAACACTTCTATACTTCACAAATGATACACATTTTAGTGCTGTATCAACAACATGTAAAAACACTTCCAATATCAATAAGCACACATATAGTGGTGCTAATGGAGTCCATCCCCTATCTCCTCCCAAACAAAATCCGGTTTAGAGGTCCATCCCCTATCTTCCCCTAAACCGTGGAGTACATCCCCTATCTCCTCCCACACAAAACAATGTATATAAGCGATTATCATGTACAAATTCCTCAATACAACAAAGCATAAATAACAAGTGTAATACATACACATAAACTATTCAATAATGTTTACCCAACACAAGTGTAACGCATATGTTAGGTTTTATTTCTTGGCAATCCCGTTTGACAAAACTCCTTAAAGTTGTAATTTTATTCGCATTTTTATTTCAGTGAGGCTACGAGTTGTTAGATGCGAATCCAACCCGAATCAAGCATTTCAGAGAAGTTTGTGATGATAAAGCTTTCAAGATTGCCACGGCGGGGTTGAGGGGCAGCGCCCCCGAAGCAAAATGCAAAAATGCATTCAAAGTTGCCTGTCCGAGCATGTTATATTTTTCCAGTTTTTCCATTTTTGGCCTTCCCGCTCGAGCGGGGAAAGTGACGCTCGAGCGGGGATTGGAAGCTCTCAGCATCTCTGCAGTCGCCTGTAAAAATACTGGAAGGTGTGATTTTACGCTCGAGCGGATTCTCCTACGCTCGAGCGCGTCTCAGTTTATTCGCACGCAGTTTTTTGTCAGTCCGCTCGAGCGGACTGTGTTGAGCTCGAGCGGAGATCGCGGGACAGATTCTATAAATTCGCGTGTTGGGTCAGATTTTAGGATAACCTCTCCAGATCTTCTTTTTGGTTTCTAGGGTTTATATCTGGGGATACTTTGGGAGTTTTCTTTGATGTTTTTATTGAGTATTCAACTCATGATCTAAAGTGAGTACATCAAAGGTTTGTTTTGTTCTACAAAAGAGAGAGTTATTCTTCAGTTGTGGATTCTGAAGAATTCGAGCCTGAAGCTTTGGTGGAATCCGGAGTGGCTCATCAGAAAGACAATTCCGTGGTGAAGATGGGGTTGGAAGAGGCACATAAAGGTTGGTTCAATTAGGCGTTGTGGATTCGCTAGGTAATTGAGAGTATACCTGTGTAATTCCTTTAATTCTTCTTAGTGGATTGTCTTGTGGCTGTTGCCCGTGGTTTTTTTATCACAGTTGGAGGTGTCCAATTGTGGTTTTTTCCACGTTAAAATCGTTGTGTCTGTTTGTCTTGATTGTTTGATTGTTTGATTGGGATTGTTATATTCTGCTTAAAATTGATACATAATCACAAATCAACATCTAGGGGAATTCTAGATTTTTCAGCATACATCACAATTCAACACAACAATGTCATCCTCCACCGATGACCAAGGACAAAACCTCTAGATGCATGTATTCAGTACACCTAATAAAAGAGACTCAACTCTCAAGCAATCCTTAAACCCAACAACGACACTAGTACGATAGGTAAGGATAAAACCCCCAAATGTGTGTATTCAACACTCATGATACAATAGTTCAATTCTCAAATTTATTTTCTGAGACTCACATAGAGTTAACATTTCATTTACCATTTTCAAGATCAACTTTCATAATTTTTCAAGTCAACATATTCCATCACTTATTCCAAAAACACTTTTCCCTTTTCACAAAACCAATTACATTCTCTTCATTTTACAAAATCAATTCCATGGATAATAAGCCATAACCCAACTTGATTCAATACGTTCATTTCAAAATAACTCCAATACCGTAATTAATCCTTTAACTGTTAACACCTTCTACACAACTCATATTAACAATAGAAATTTACCAACATTGTTCAACCATAAACCCTTTTTATTTTACCAAATCAAAATATAATTTAGGGCTTTCTCTTCTTTCAATAATAACATGCTAATTTTATTCTCTAATTAGTCCAAACCACAGTCAATGATAACAAAACCATTCTCAAACAACCAACCCTAGGTTCCCCTCATGATTTTAAAACAAATCCAACACGGATATGATTTTCATGCAATACAAAATTACCACATGTCTATCTATAGACGGAGTATTGAAAAAGAACAAAGAAATCCCTACCTCAAATGGAGAAGATGAAGGCCAAAAACCAAAGTGCTCCAAACCGCCAAACTTTCAGATTAAAAAGAAGATCAAGGGAAGCTCCACACTCAATACAAAGGAACTAGGGTAGAAGATCACTAGAACTAGATGTATTTATAGAAAGAAGATGTAGTCTAGAAAGAGAAACTCTCAAGTTATTCATTCAATGAACTTCATTAAATTGATTAATGTATCTCATACATTCATGATACATAATGGATCTTCTATATTAATGAATTCATTAGATAGATTAATGTATCTTACATATTCATAATAGAAACATAATGCATCTCTAAGATTCATTCATAATAAATCCATCACATTCAATGTATTAGCATTAGTCTTCTATACATTGTATAAATAGGTATCAATGATTAGTCACCATCTAATTGATGTACATGTATCTTACTAATGAGATGAATCTAGTATAATCATGCAAAATCTTTGAAAAGTTGTCATATATTACAATTAAACAATGAAGGTAAAATCGGGATCGCTATAGAATAAAAATAGAAATGGAAACTGCATAAAAATAAACGTGGAAGTTCATTCAAGAAACCACTATACCTTAACGATCTATTTGGAAATTAAATAAAGAAGGAAATTGAATAGAAAAGGAAATTGAATAAAAATGGAAGTGGAATAAAAATAAAAATGGAAGTTACATTAAATTAAAAATGGAAGTTCATTCAAGAAACATCTATACATTAGCGATCTATTTGGAAATTAAATAAAAAAGGAAATTGAATAGAAATGGAAATTGAATAAAAATAGAAGTTCAATAAAAATAGAAATGGAAACTGAATAAAATTAAACATGGAAGTTCATTCAAGAAACCACTATACGTTATCTATTTGGAAATTAAATAAAAAAAGGAAATTGAATAGAAAAGGAAACTGAATAAAAATGGAAGTGGAATAAAAATAAAAATGGAAGTTGCATAAAATTAAAAATAGAAGTTCATTCAAGAAACCACAACACCTTAATGATCTATTTCGAACAAAATAAAAAAGAAATTCAATAGAAAAAGAAATTGAATAAAAATGGAAGTTGAAAAAAAATAAAAATGGAAGTTGCATAAAATTAAAAATGGAAGTTTATTCAAGAAACCACTATACATTAACGATCTATTTTGAAATTAAATAAAAAAAGAAATTGAAAAGAAAATGAAATTGAATAAAAATTGAAGTTGTATAAAATTAAAAATGGAAGTTCATTCAGGAAACCACTATACCTTAACGATCTATTTGGAAATTAAATAAAAAAGAAAATTGAATAGAGAAGGAAATTGAATAGAAATGGAAGTGGAATAAAAATAAAAATGGAAATTGCATAAAATTAAAAATGGAAGCTCATTCAAGAAACCAATACAACTTAACGATCTATTTGGAAATTAAGTAAAAAAGGAAATTTAATAGAACAGGAAATTGAATAAAAATGGAAGTCGAATAAAAAGTAAAATGGAAGTTGCATAAAATTAAAAATGAAAGTTCATTCAAGAAACCACTATGCCTTAACGATCTATTTGGAAATTAAATAAAAAAGGAAATTGAAGAGAAAAGGAAATTGAATAAAAATGGAAGTGGAATAAAAATACAAATGGAAGTTGCATAAAATTAAAAAGGAAAGTTCATTCAAGAAACCACTATGCCTTAACGATCTATTTGGAAATTAAATAAAAAAAGGAAATTGAATAAAAATAGAAGTTGAATAAAAATAGAAGTGGAGTCTACATAAAATTAAACATGGAAATTAATTCAAGAAACCAATATACCTTAACGATATATTTGAAAATTAAATTAAAAAGGAAATTGAATGGAGATGGAAATTTAATAAAAATAGAAGTTGAATAAAAATAGAAATGGAAACTGCATAAAATTAAACATGGAAGTTCATTCATGAAACAACTATGCCTTAACGATCTATTTGGAAAGTAAGTAGAAAAGGAAATTGAATATAAAAGGAAATTGAATAAAAATGGAACTTGAATAAAAATACGAATGGAAGTTGCATAAAATTAAAAATGAAAGTTCTTTCAAGAAACCACTATACCTTAACGATCTATTTGGAAATTAAATAAAAAAGGAAATTGAATGGATATGGAAATTGAATAAAAATAGAAGTGGACACTGCATAAAATTAAACATTGAAGTTTATTCATGAAAACACTATACATTAACGTTCTATTTGGAAATTAAATAAAAAAGGAAATTGAATAGAAAAGGAAATTGAATAAAAATGGAAGTGGAATAAAAATAAAAATGGAAGTTACATTAAATTAAAAATGGAAGTTCATTCAAGAAACATCTATACATTAGCGATCTATTTGGAAATTAAATAAAAAAGGAAATTGAATAGAAATGGAAATTGAATAAAAATAGAAATGGAAACTGAATAAAATTAGACATGGAAGTTCATTCAAGAAACCACTATACGTTATCTATTTGGAAATTAAATAAAAAAAGGAAATTGAATAGAAAAGGAAACTGAATAAAAATGGAAGTGGAATAAAAATAGAAATGGAAGTTGCATAAAATTAAAAATGGAAGTTCATTCAAGAAACCACTACACCTTAATGATCTATTTCGAACAAAATAAAAAAAGAAATTCAATAGAAAAAGAAATTGAATAAAAATGGAAGTCGCATAAAATTAAAAATGGAAGTTTATTCAAGAAACCACTATACATTAACGATCTATTTTGAAATTAAATAAAAAAAGAAATTGAATAGAAAATGAAATTGAATAAAAACTGAAGTTGTATAAAATTAAAAATGGAAGTTCATTCAGGAAACCACTATACCTTAACGATCTATTTGGAAATTAAATAAAAAAGAAAATTGAATAGAGAAGGAAATTGAATAGAAATGGAAGTGGAATAAAAATAAAAATGAAAATTGCATAAAATTAAAAATGGAAGCTCATTCAAGAAACCAATACAACTTAACGATCTATTTGGAAATTAAGTAAAAAAGGAAATTTAATAGAACAGGAAATTCAATAAAAATGGAAGTCGAATAAAAAGTAAAATGGAAGTTGCATAAAATTAAAAATGAAAGTTCATTCAAGAAACCACTATGCCTTAACGATCTATTTGGAAATTAAATAAAAAAGGAAATTGAAGAGAAAAGGAAATTGAATAAAAATGGAAGTGGAATAAAAATACAAATGGAAGTTGCATAAAATTAAAAAGGAAAGTTCATTCAAGAAACCACTATGCCTTAACGATCTATTTGGAAATTAAATAAAAAAAGGAAATTGAATAAAAATAGAAGTTGAATAAAAATAGAAGTGGAGTCTACATAAAATTAAACATGGAAATTAATTCAAGAAACCAATATACCTTAACGATATATTTGAAAATTAAACTAAAAAGGAAATTGAATGGAGATGGAAATTTAATAAAAATAGAAGTTGAATAAAAATAGAAGTGGAAACTGCATAAAATTAAACATGGAAGTTCATTCATGAAACCACTATGCCTTAACGATCTATTTGGAAAGCAAATAGAAAAGGAAATTGAATATAAAAGGAAATTGAATAAAAATGGAACTTGAATAAAAATACAAATGAAAGTTGCATAAAATTAAAAATGAAAGAACTTTCAAGAAACCACTATACCTTAACGATCTATTTGGAAATTATATAAAAAAGGAAATTGAATGGATATGGAAATTGAATAAAAATAGAAGTGGACACTGCATAAAATTAAACATTGAAGTTCATTCATGAAAACACTATACATTAACGTTCTATTTGGAAATTAACTAAAAAAGGAAATTGAATAGAAAAGGAAATTGAATAAAAATGGAAGTGGAATGAAAATAAAAATGGAAGTTGAATAAAATTAAAAATGGAAATTCATTCAAGAAACCACTACACCTTAATGATCTATTTGGAAACTAAATAAAAAAGGAAATTCAATAGAAAAGGAAATTTAATAAAATGGAAGTTGAATAAAAATAAAAATGGAAGTTGCATAAAATTAAAAATGAAAGTTCATTCAAGAAACCACTATACCTTAACGATCTATTTGGAAATTAAATAAAAAAGAAAATTGAAGAGAAAAGGAAATTGAATAAAAATGGAAGTGGAATAAAAATACAAATGGAAGTTGCATAAAATTAAAAATGGAAGTTCATTCAAGAAACCACTATACCTTAACGGTCTATTTGGAAATTAAATTAAAAAGGAAACTGAATGGAGATGGAAATTGAGTAAAAATAGAAGTTGAATAAAAATAGAAATGGAAACTGCATAAAATTAAACATGGAAGTTCATTCAAGAAACCACTATACCTTAACGATCTATTTCTAATTAAATAAAAAAGAAAATTCAATAGGAAAAGAAACTGAATAAAAATGGAAGTTGAAAAAAAATAAAAATGTAAATTGCATAAAATTAAAAATGCAGGCTCATTCAAGAAACCGCTATACATTAACGATTTATTTGGAAATTAAATAAAAAAGGAAATTGAATAGAAAAGGAAATTAAATAAAAATGGAACTGGAACAAAAATAAAAGTGGAAGTTGCATAAAATTAAAAATGAAATTACATTCAAGAAACCACTATACCTTAACGATCTATTTGGAAATTAAATAAATAAGGAAATTGAATAAAAATGGAAGTGGAATAAAAGTACAAATGGAAGTTGGATAAAATAAAAAATGGAAGTTCATTCAAGAAACCGTTATACCTTAACAATCTATTTGGAAATTAAATTAAAAAGGAAATTGAATGGAGATGGAAATTGAATAAAAATAGAAGTTGAAGAAAAATAAATTTGATACTGCGTAACATTAAACATGGAAGTTCATTCAAAAAACCATTATACCTTAAGAATGTATCTGGAAATTAAATAAAAGGGGAAATTGCATAGAAAAGGAAATTGAATAAAAATGGAAGTTGAATAAAAATAAAAATGGAAGTTGCATAAAATTAAAAATGAAAGTTCATTCAAGAAACCACTACACCTTAATGATCTATTTGGAAACTAAATAAAAAAGGAAATTCAATAGAAAAGGAAATTGAATAAAAATGGAAGTTGAATAAAAATACAAATGGAAGTTGCATAAAATTAAAAATGGAAGTTTATTCAAGAAACCAGTATACCTTATTGATCTATTTGGAATTCAATAAAAAAGGAAATTGAATGGAGATGGAAATTGAATAAAAATAGAAATTGAATAAAAATTGAAATGGACACTGCATAAAATTAAACATGGAAGTTCATTCACGAAAGCACTATACATTAACGATCTATTTCGAATTTAAATAAAAAAGGAAATTGAATAAGAAAGGAAATTGAATAAAAATGGAAGGGGAATAATAAAAGAAATGGAAGTTGCATAAAATTAATAATGGAAGTTCATTCAAGAAGCCACTACACCTTAATGATCTATTTGGAAACTAAATAAAAAAGGAAATTCAATAGAAAAGGAAATTGAATAAAAATTGACGTTGAATACAAAGAAATATCGAAGTTGCATAAAATTAAAAATGGAAGCTCATTCAAGAAACCACTGCACATTAACGATCTATTTGGAAATTAAATAAAAATGGAAATTGAATAGAAAAGGAAATTAAATAAAAATGGAAGTGGAACGAAAATCAAAATGGAAGTTGCATAAAATTAAAAATGAAAGTTCATTCAAGAAACCACTATACCTTAATGATCTATTTGGAAATTAAATAAAAAAGGAAATTGAATGGATATCGAAATTGAATAAAAATAGAAATGAACACTGCATAAAATTAAACTTGGAAATTTATTCACGAAAGCACTATACATTAACGTTCCATTTGGAAATTAAATAAAAAAGGAAATTGAATAGAAAAGGAAATTGAATAAAAATGGAAGTGGAATGAAAATAAAAATGGAAGTTGCGTAAAATTAAAAATGGAAGTTCATTCAAGAAACCACTACACCTTAATGATCTATTTGGAAACTAAATAAAAAAGGAAATTCAATAGAAAATGAAATTGAATAAAAATGTAAGTTGAATAAAAATATAAATGGAAGTTGCATAAAATTAAAAATGGAAGTTCATTTAAGAAACCACTATACCTTAACGATCAATTTGGAAATTAAAGAAAAAAGGAAATTGAATGGAGACGGAAATTGAATAAAAATAGAAATGGACACTGCATAAAATTAAACATGGAAGTTCATTCACGAAAGCTGTATACATTAACGATCTATTTGGAATTTAAATAAAAAAGGAAATTGAATATGAAAGGAAATTGAATAAAAATGGAAGTGGAATAAAAATAAAAATGGAAGTTGCATAAAATTAAAAAAGGAAGTTCATTCAAGAAACCACTACACCTTAATGATCTATTTGGAAACTAAATAAAAAAGGAAATTCAATAGAAAAGGAAATTGAAGAAAAATGGAAGTTGAATAAAAATACAAATTGAAGTTGCATAAAATTAAAAATGAAAGTTCATTGAAGAAGCCACTATACCTTAACGATCTATTTGGAAATTAAATAAAAAAGGAAATTGGATGGATATGGAAATTGAATAAAAATAGAAATGGACACTGCATAAAATTAAACATGGAAGTTCATTCACGAAAGCACTATACATTAACGTTCCATTTGGAAATTAAATAAAAAAGGAAATTGAATAGAAAAGGAAATTGAATAAAAATGGAAGTGGAATGAAAATAAAAATGGAAGTTGCGTAAAATTAAAAATAGAAGTTCATTCAAGAAACTACTACACCTTAATGATCTATTTGGAAACTAAATAAAAAAGGAAATTCAATAGAAAAAGAAATTGAATAAAAATGGAAGTTGAATAAAAATAAAAATGGAAGTTGTATAAAATTAAAAATGAAAGTTCATTCAAGAAACCACTATACCTTAACGATCTATTTGGAAATTAAATAAAAAAGGAATTTGAAGAGAAAAGGAAATAGAATAAAAATGGAAGTGGAATAAAAATACAAATGGAAGTTGCATAAAATTAAAAATGGAAGTTCATTGAAGAAACCACTATACCTTAATGATCTATTTCGAAATTAAATTAAAAAGGAAATTGAATGGAGATGGAAATTGAATAAAAATAGAAGTTGAATAAAAATAGAAATGGAAACTGCATAAAATTAAAGATGGAAGTTCATTCAAGAAACCACTATACCTTAACGATCTATTTGGAAATTAAATAAAAAAAGGAAATTGAATACAAAAGGAAACTGAATAAAAATGGAAGTGGAATAAAAACAAAAATGGAAGTTCATTCAAGAAACCACTACACCTTAACGATCTATTTTGAATTAAATAAAAAAGAAAATTCAATAGAAACAGAAATTGAATAAAAATGGAAGTCGAGAAAAAATAAAAATGGAAGCTCATTCAAGAAACCACTATACATTAACGATCTAGTTGAAAATTAAATAAAAAAGGAAATTGAATAGAAAAGGAAATTAAATAAAAATGGAATTTGAATAAAAATACAAATGGAAGTTGCATAAAATTAAAAATGGAAGTTCATTCAAGAAACCACCAGACCTTAACGATCTATTTGGAGATTAAATAAAAAAGGAAATTGAATGGAGATGGAAATTGAATAAAAATAGAAAGGGAAAGTACATAAAATTAAACGTGGAAGTCCATTCAAGAAACCACTATACCTCAACGATTTATTTGGAAATTAAATAAAAAAGAAAATTGAATAGAAAAGGAAATTGCATAAAAGTGGAAATGGAATAAAAATAAAAATGGAAGTTGCCTAAAATTAAGAATGGAAGTTCATTCATGAAACCACTACACCTCAAAGATCTATTTGGAAATTAAAGAAAAAAGGAAATTGAATGGAGATGGAAATTGAATGCAAATAGAAAGGGAAACTGCAAAAAATTAAACATGGATGTTAATTCAAGAAACCACTATACCTTAATGATCTGTTTGAAAATTAAATAAAAAAAGGAAATTGAATAGAAAAGAAAGCTGAATGAAAATGGAAGTTGCATTAAATTAAAAATGAAAGTTCATTCAAGAAACCACTACACCTTAATGATCTATTTTGAATTAAATAAAGAAAGAAATTCAATAGAAAAAGAAATTGAATAAAAATGTAAGTTGAAAAAAAATAAAAATGGAAGTTTATTCAAGAAACCACTATACATTAACGATCTATTTTGAAATTAAATAAAAAAGGAAATTGAATAGAAAAGAAAATTGAATAAAAATGGAAGTGGAATAAAAATAAAAATGGAAGTTGCATAAAATTAAAAATGGAAGTTCATTCAAGAAACATCTATACATTAGCGATCTATTTGGAAATTAAATAAAAATGGAAATTGAATGGAAATGGAAATTTAAAAAAAAAATAGAAGTTGAATAAAAATAGAAATGGAAACTCAATAAAATTAAACATGGAAGTTCATTCGAGAAACCACTATACGTTAACGATCTATTTGAAAATTAAATGAAAAAAGGAAATTGAATAGAAAAGGAAACTGAATAAAAATAGAAGTGGAATAAAATTAAAAATGGAAGTTTATTCAAGAAACCACTACACCATAACGATCTATTTAAAAATTAAAGAAAAAAGGAAATTCAATAGAGAAGGAAATTGAATAAAAATGGAAGTTGAATAAAAATAAAAATGGAAGTTGTAGAAAATTAAAAATGAAGGTTCATTCAAGAAACCCCTATAACTTAACAATCTATTTGGAAATTAAATAAAAAAAGTAAATTGAATGGAGACAGAAATTGAATAAAAATAGAAGTGGAAACTGCATAAAATTAAGCATGGAAATTCATTCAAGAAACCACTATACCTTAACGATCTATTTCGAAATTAAATTAAAAGGGAAATTGAATGGAGATAGAAATTTAATAAAAATAGAAGTTGAATAAAAATAGAAATGGAAACTGCATAAAATTAAACACGGAATTTCATTCATGAAACCACTATACCTTAACGATCTATTTGGAAATTACATAAAAAAGGAAATTGAATAAAAATGGAAGCTGAATAAAAAAAACAAATTGAAGTTGTATAAAATTAAAAATGGAAGTTCATTCAAGAAACCACTATACCTTAACGATCTATTTGGAAATTAAATTAAATAGGAAATTGAATGGAGATGGAAATTAAAGATATATAGAAGTTGAATAAAAATAGAAATGGACACTGCGTAAAATTAAAAATGAAAGTTCATTCAAAAAACCACTATACCTTAACAATCTATTTGGAAATTAAATAAAAAAGGAAATTGCATAGAAAAGGAAATTGAATAAAAATGGAAGTTGAATAAAAATAAAAATGGAAGTTGCATATAATTAAAAAAGAAAGTTCATTCAAGAAAGCACTACACTTTAATGATCTATTTGAAATTAAATAAAAAAGGAAATTCAATAGAAAAAGAAATTGAATAAAAATGGAAGTTGAAAAAAAATAAAAATGGAAGTTGCATAAAATTAAAAATGGAAGTTTATTCAAAAAACCACTATACATTAACGATCTATTTGGAAATTAAATAAAAAAAGAAATTGAATAGAAAATGAAATTTAATAAAAACGGAAGTGGAATAAAAATAAAATTGGAAGTTGCATAAAATTAAAAATAAAAGTTCTTTCAAGAAACCTCTATACATTAGCGATCTATTTGGAAATTAAATAAAAAAGGAAATTGAATAGAAAAGGATATTGAATAAAAATGCAAATGGAATAAAAATAAAAATAGAAGTTGCATAAATTTAAAAATGGAAGTTTATTCAAGAAATCTCTACACCTTAACGATCTATTTGGAAATTAAATAAAAAAGGAAATTCAATAGAAAAGGAAATTGAATAAAAATGGAAGTTGAATAAAACTAAAAATGGAAGTTGCTTAAAATTAAAAATGAAAGTTCATTCAAGAAACCACTACACCTTAACGATCTATTTGGAAATTAAATAAAAAAAGGAAATTGAATGGAGATGGAAATTCCATAAAATAAGAAGTTGAATAAAAATAGATGTGGAAACTGCATAAAATTAAACATGGAAATTCATTCAAGAAACCATTATACCTTAAAGATCTATTTGGAAACTAAATTAAAAAGGAAATTGAATGGAGATGGAAATTTAATAAAAAATGAAGTCGAATAAAAAGAGAAGTGGAAACTGCGTAAAATTAAACATGGAAGTTCATTGATTGAACCAATATACCTTAACGATCTATTTGATAATTAAATAAAAAAGGAAATTGAATAGAAAAGGAAAATGAATAAAAATGGAAGTTGATTAAAAAATACAAATGGAAGTTGCAAAAAATTAAAAATGGAAGTTCATTCAAGAAACTACAAAACCTTAACGATCTATTTGGAAATTAAATAAAAAAGGAAATTGAATGGCGTTGAAAATTGAATAAAAATAGAAGTTGAATAAAAATAGAAATGGAAACTGCATAAAATTAAACATGGAAGTTCATTCCAGAAAACCACTATACCTTCACGATCTATTTGGAAATTAAATAAAAGGGAAATTGAATAGAAAAGGAAATTGAATAAAAATGGAAGTGAATAAAATTAAAAATGGAAGTTGCATAAAATTAAAAATGAAAGTTCATTCAAGAAACCACTATACCTTAACGATCTATTTGGAAATTAAATAAAAAAGGAAATTGAATGGAGATGGAAATTGAATAAAAATTGAAGTTGATTAAAATAGAAATGGAAATTGCATAAAATTAAACATGGAAGTTCATTCAAGAAACCGCTATACCTTAACGATCTATTTGGAAATTAAATAAAGAAGGAAATTGAATAGAAATGGAAGTGGAATAAAAATAAAAATGGAAGATGCATAAAATTAAAAATGGAAGTTAATTCAGGAAACCTCTATACGTTAGCGGTCTATTTGGAAATTAAATAAAAAAAGGAAATTGAATAGAAATGGAAATTGAATAAAAATAGAAGTTGAATAAAAATAGAAATGAAAACTGAATAAAATTAAACATGGAAGTTCATTCAAGAAACCACTATACGTTAACGATCTATTTGGAAATTAAATAAAAAAATGAAATTGAATAGAAAAGTGAACTGAATAAAAATGGAAGTGGAATAAAAATAAAAATGGAAGTTCATTCAAGAAACCACTACACCTTAACATTCTATTTGGAATTCAATATAAAAAGAAATTCAATAAAAAAAGAAATTGAATAAAAATGGAAGTTGAATAAAATTAAAAATGGATGTTTATTAAAGAAACCACTATACATTAACGATCTATTTTGAAATTAAATAAAAAAAAATTGAATAGAAAAGGAAATTGAATAAAAATGGAAGTGGAATAAAAATAAAAATAGAAGTTTCATAAAATTAAAAATGGAAGTTCATTCAAGAAACCACTACAGCGTAACGATCTATTTGGAAATTAAATAAAAAAGGAAATTCAATAGAAAAGGAAATTGAATTAAAATGGAAGTTGAATAAAAATAAAAATGGAAGTTGCATAAAATTAAAAATGAAAGTTCATTCAAGAAACTATAATACCTTAACGATCTATTTGGAAATTAAATAAAAAAAGGAAATTGAATGGAGATGGAAATTGAATAAAAATAAAAGTGGAAACTGCATAAAATTAAACATGGAAATTCATTCAAGAAACTACTATACCTTAACGATCTATTTGGAAATTAAATAAAAAAGGAAATTGAATGGAGAGGGAAATATAATAAAAATAGAAGTTGAATAAAAATAGAAATGGAAACTACATAAAATTAAACATGGAAGTTCAATCATGAAACCACTATACCTTAACGATCTATTTGGAAATTAAATAAAAAAGGAAATTGAATAGAAAAGGAAATTGAATAAAAATGGAAGTTGAATAAAAATACAAATGGAAGTCGCATAAAAGTAAAAATGGAAGTTCATTTTTGAAACCACTATACCTTAATAATCTATTTGGAAATTAAATAAAAAAAGGAAATTGAATGGAGATGGAAATTCGATAAAAATAGAAGTTGAATAAAAATGGAAGTGGAAACTGCAAAAAATTAAATATGGAAATTCATTCCAGAAACCACTATGCCATAACGATCTATTTGGAAATTAAATAAAAAAGGAAATTCAATGGAGATGGAAATTTAATAAAAATAGAAGTTAAATAAAAATAGAAATGGAAACCGCATAAAATTAAACATGGAAGCTCATTCAAGAAACCACTACACCTTAACGATCTATTTGGAAATTAAATAAAAAAGAAAATTCAATAGAAAAGGAAATTCAAAAAAAAATCGAAGTCGACTAAAAATAAAAATGGAAGTTGTATAAAATTAAAAATGAAAGTTCATTTAAGAAACCACTATACCTTAACGATCTATTTGGAAATTAAATAAAAAAAGGAAATTTAATGGAGATGGAAATTGAATAAAAATAGAAGTTGATTAAAAACAGAAATGGAAACTGCATAAAATTAAACATGGAAGTTCATTCAAGAAACCACTATACCTTAACGATATCTTTGGAAATTAAATAAAGAAGGAAATTGAATAGAAACGGAAGTGGAATAAAAATAAAAATGGAAGTTGCATAAAATTAAAAATGGAAGTTCATTCAAGAAACCTCTATACATTAGCGATCTATTTGGAAAGTAAATAGAAAAAGGAAATTGAATAAAAATGGAAGTTGAATAAAAATAAAAATGGAAGTTGCATAAAATTAAAATGAAAGTTCATTCAAGAAACTACAATACCATAACGATCTATTTGGAAATTAAATAAAAAAAGGAAATTGAATGGAGATGGAAATTGAAAAAAAATAGAAGTGGAAACTGCAGAAAATTAAACATGGAAATTCATTCAAGAAACCACTATACCTTAACGATCTATATGGAAATTAAATTAGAAAAGAAGTTGAATGGAGATGGAAATATAAAAAAAATAGAAGTTGAGTAAAAATAGAAATGGAAACTGCATAAAATTAAACATGGAAGTTCATTCATGAAACGACTATACCTTAACGATCTGTTTGGAAATTAAATAAAAAAGGAAATTGAATAGAAAAGGAAATTGAATAAAAATGGAAGTTGAATAAAAATACAAATGGAAGTCGCATAAAATTAAAAATGGAAGTTCATTCATGAAACCACTATACCTTAATGATCAATTTGGAAATTAAATAAAAAAAAGGAAATTGAATGGTGATGGAAATTGAATAAAAATAGGAGTTGAATAAAAATAGAAATGGAAACTACATAAAATTAAACATGGAAGTTCAATCAAGAAACCAGTATACCTTAACAATCTATTTGGAAATTAAATGAAAAAGAAATTGAATGGGGAAGGAAATTGAATAAAAATAGAAATGGAAACTGCATAAAATTAAACATGGAAGTTCATTCAAGAAACAACTACACCTTAACGATCTATTTGGAAATTAAATAAAAAAGGAAATTGAATGGAGAAAGAAATTGAATAAAAACAGAAGTTGAGTAAAAATAGAAATGGAAACTGGATAAAATTAAACATGGAAGTTCATTCAAGAAACCACTATACCTTAACGATCTATTTGGAAATTAAATAAAAAAGGAAATTGAATAGAAAAGGAAATTGAATAAAAATGGAAGCGGAATAAAAATAAAAATGGAAGTTGCATAAAATTAAAAACGGAAGTTCAATCAAGAAACCACTACACCTTAACGATCTATTTGGAAATTAAATAAAAGAGGAAATTCGATAGAAAAGGAAATTGAATAAAAATGGAAGTTGAATAAAAATAAAAATGGAAGTTGCATAAAATTAAAAATGAAAGGTCAATCAAGAAACCACTATACCTTAACGATCTATTTGTAAATTAAATAAAAAAAGGAAATTGAATGGAGATGGAAATTGAATAAAAATATGAGTTGAATAAAAATAGAAGTGGAAACAGCAAAAAATTAAATATCGAAATTCTTTAAAGAAACCACTATATCTTAACGATCTATTTGGAAAATATATAAAAAAGGAAATTCAATGGAGATGGAAATTTAATAAAAATAGAAGTTGAATAAAAATAGAAATGAAAACTGCATAAAATTAAAACTTGGAAGTTCATTCAAGAAACCACTATGCCTTAACGATCTATTTGGAAATTAAAGAAAAAAGGAAATTGAATAGAAATGGAAATTTAATAAAAATGGAAGTTCATTAAAAATACAAATGGAAGTTGCAGAAAATTAAAAATGGAAGTTCATTCAAGAAACCATTATACCTTAACAATCTATTTGCAAATTAAATAAAAAAGGAAATTGAATGGGTATGGAAATTGAATAAAAATAGAAATGGAAACTGCATAAAATTAAACATGGAAGTTCATTCAAGAAACCACTATACCTTAACGATCTATTTGGACATTAAATAAAAAAGGATATTGAATTGAAAAGGAAATTGAATCAAAATGGAAGTGGAATAAAAAGAAAAATGGAAGTTGCAAAAAATCAAGAATGAAAGTTCATTCAAGAAACCACTACACCTTAACGATCAATTTGGAAATAAAATAAATTAGGAAATTGAATGGAGATGGAAATTGAATAAAAGGAGAAGTTGAAAAAAAATAGAAATGGAAACTGCATAAAATTAAACATGGAAGTTCATTCAAGAAACCACTATACCTTAACGATCTATTTGGACATTAAATAAAAAAGGATATTGAATTGAAAAGGAAATTGAATCAAAATGGAAGTGGAATAAAAAGAAAAATGGAAGTTGCAAAAAATCAAGAATGAAAGTTCATTCAAGAAACCACTACACCTTAACGATCTTTTGGAAATTAAATAGAAAAGGAAATTGAATGGAGATCAAAATTGAATAAAAATAGAAGTTGAATAAAAATTGAAATGGAAACTGCGTAAAATTAAACACGGAAGTTCATTCAAGAAACCACTATATCTTAACGATCTATTTGGAAATTGAATGGAGATGGAAATTTAATAAAAATAGAAGTTGAATAAAAATAGAAATGGAAACTGCATAAAATTAAACATGGAAGCTCATTCAAGAAACCACTATACCTTAACGATATATTTGGGAATTAAATAAAAAATGAAATTGAATAAAAATGGAAGTTGAATAAAAATACAAATGGAAGTTGCATAAAATTAAAAATGGAAGTACATTCAAGAAACCACTGTACCTTAACGATCAATTTGGAAATTAAATAAAAAAATGAAATTGAATGGAGAAGGAAATTGAATAAAAATAGAAGTTGAATAAAAATAGGAATGGAAATAGCATAAAATTAAACGTGGAAGTTCATTCAAGAAACCACTATACCTTAACAATCTATTTGGCAATTAATTAAAAAAAGAAATTGAATAGAAATGGAAATTGAATAAAAATGGAAATGGAATAAAAATGAAAATGGAAGTTTCATTAAATTAAAAATGGAAGTTTATTCCAGAAACCAGTACACCTTAACGATCTTTTCGAAATTAAACAGAAAAGGAAATTGAATGGAGATCAAAATTGAATAAAAATAGAAGTTGAATAAAAATAGAAATGGAAACTGCGTAAAATTAAACAAGGAAGTTCATTCAAGAAACCACTATATCTTAACGATCTATTTGGAAATTAAATAAAAAAGGAAATTGAACAGGAAAGGAAATTGAATTAAAATGGAAGTTGAATTAAAATAAAAATTGAAGTTGCATAAAATTAAAAATGAAAGTTCATTCAAGAAACCACTGTACCTTAACGATCTATTTAGAAATTAAATAAAAAAAGGAAATTGAATGGAGATGGAAATTGAATAAAAATAGAAGTTGAATAAAAATCGAAGTGGGAATCGCCTAAAATTAAACATGGAAATTCAATCAAGAAACCACTATACCTAAACGATCTATTTGGAAATTAAACAAAAAAGGAATTTGAATGCAGATGCAAATTTCATAAAAATAGAAGTTGAATAAAAATAGAAATGGAAACTGCATAAAATAAAACATGGAAGTTCATTCAAGAAACCACTATACCTTAACGATCTATTTGGAAATTAAATTAAAAAGGAAATTGAATAGAAACGGAAATTCTACAAAAATAGAAGTTGAATAAAAATACAAATGGAAGTTGCATAAAATTAAAAATGGAAGTTCATTCAAGAAACCACTATAACTTAACGATCTTTTTGGAAATTAAATAAAAAAGGAAATTGAATGGAGATGGAAATTGAATAAAAATAGAAGTTGAATAAAAATAGAAATGGAAACTGCATAAAATTAAACATGGAAGTTCATTCAAGAAACCACTATACCTTAACGATCAATTTGGAAATTAATTAAAAAGGGAAATTGAATACAAATGGAAATTCAATAAAAATGGAAGTGAAATAAAAATAAAAATGGAAATTGCATAAAATTAAAAATGGAAGCTCATTCAGCAAACCACTACACCTTAACGATCTATTTGGAAATTAAACAAAAAATTGAATAAAAATGGAAGTTGAATAAAAATAGAAATGGAAACTGCATAAAATTAAACACGGAAGTTCATTCAAGAAACCACTATACCTTAACGATCTATTTGGAAATGAAATAAAAAAAGGAAATTGAATGGAGATAGAAATTGAATAAAAATAGAAGTTCAATGAAAATAGAAATGGAAACTGCATAAAATTAAACGTGGAAGTTCTTTCAAGAAACCGCAAGACCTTAACGATCTATTTAGAAATTAAATAAAAAAGAAATTCAATGGAAAAGGAAACTGAATAAAAATGGAAGTTGAATAAAAATAAAAATGGAAGTTGCATAAAATTAAAAATGAAAGTTCATTCAAGAAACCACTATACCTTAACGATCTATTTGGAAATTAAATAAAAAAGGAAATTGAATGGAGATGGAAATTGAATAAAAATAGAAGTTGAATAAAAATAGAAATGGAATCTGCATAAAATAAAACATGGAAGTTCATTCGAGAAACCGCTATACCTTAACGATCTATTTGGAAATTAAATAAAAAAGGAAATTGAATACAGTTGCAAATTTAATAAAAATAGAAGTTGAAAAAAAATAGAAATGGAAACTGCATAAAATTAAACAAGAAAGTTCATTCAAGAAACCACTATACCTTAACGATCTATTTGGAAATTAAATAAAAAATGAAATTGAATAGAAAAGGAAATTGAATAAAAATGGAAGTGTAATAAAAATACATATGGAAGTTGCATAAAATTAAAAATGGAAGTTCATTCAAGAGACCACTATACCTTAACGATCTATTTGGAAATTAAATAAAAATGGAAATTGAAAGGAAAAGGAAATTGAATAAAAATGGAAGTGGAATAAAAATAAAAATGGAAGTTGCATAAAATTAAGAATGGAAGTTCATTCAAAAAACCACTACGCCATGACAATCTATTTGGAAATAAAATAAAAAAGGAAATTGAATGGAGATGGAAATTGAATAAAAATAGAAGTTGAATAAAAATAGAAATGGAAACTGGATAAAATTAAACATGGATGTTAATTCAAGAAAACATTATACCTTAACGATCTATTTGGAAATTAAATAAAAAAGGAAATTGAATAGAAAAGGAAATGGGAATAAAAATGGAAGTGGATTAAAAATAAAAATGGAAGTTGCATAAAATTAAGAATGGAACTTCATTCAAGAAACCATTACAACTTAACGATCTACTTCGAAATTAAATAAAAAAGGAAATTGAATGGAGTTGGAAATTGAATAAAAATAGAACCGGAATAAAAATAGAAATGGAAACTGCATAAAATTAGACATGTTAGTTCATTCAAGAAACCACTATACCGTAACGATCAACTTGGAAATTAATTAAAAAAGGAAATTGAATAGAAATGGAAATTCAATAAAAATGGAAGTGGAATAAAAATAAAAATGGAAGTTGCATAAAATTAAAAATGGACGTTCATTCAACAAACCACTACACCTTAACGATCTATTCGTAAATTAAATAAAAAAGGAAATTGAATGGAGATGGAAATTGAATAAAAATGGAAGTTGAATTAAAATGGAAATGGAAACTGCATAAAATGAAACACGGAAGTTCATTCAAAAAACCACTATACCTTAACGATCAATTTGGAAATGAAATAAAAAAAGAAAATTGAATGGAGATGGAAATTGAATAAAAATAGAAGTTGAACAAAAATAGAAATAGAAACTGCATAAAATTAAACGTGGAAGTTCATTCAATAAACCATTACACCTTAACGATCTATTTGGAAATTAAATAAAAAAGGAAATTCAATAAAAAAGGAAACTGAATAAAAATGGTAGTTGAATAAAAATAAAAATGGAAGTTACATAAAATGAAAAATGAAAGTTCATTCAAGAAACCACTATACCTTAACGATCTACTTGGAAATTAAATAAAAAAGGAAATTGAATGGGGATGAAAATTGAATAAAAATAGAAGTGGAAACGGCATAAAGTTAAACATGGAAGTTCATTCAAAAAACCACTATACCTTAACGATCTATTTGGAAATTAATTAAAAAAGGAAATTGAATGGAGATGCAAATTTAATAAAAATAGAAGTTGAATAAAAATAGAAATGGAAACGGCGTAAAATTAAACATGGAAGTTCATTCAAGAAACCGCAATACCTTAACGATCTACTTGGAAATTAAATAAAAAAGGAAATTGAATAGAAAAGGAAATTGAATATAAATGGAAGTGAAATAAACATAAAAATGGAAGTTGCATAAAATTACAAATGGATGTTCATTCAAGAAACCACTACACCTTAACGATCTGTTTGAAAATTAAATAAAAAAGAAAATTCAATAGAAAAGGAAATTGAATAAAAATGGAAGTTGAATAAAAACAAAAATGGAAGTTGTATAAAATTAAAAATGAAAGTTCCTTCAAGAAACCATTATACCTTAACGATCTATTTGGAAATTAAACAAAGAAAGAAATTGAATGGGGATGGAAGTTGAATAAAAATAGAAGTTGAATAAAAATAGAATTGGAAACTCCATAAAATTAAACATGGAAATTCATTCAAGAAACCACTATACCTTAACGATCTATTTGGAAATTAAATAAAAAAGGAAATTGAATGGAGATCAAAATTTAATAAAAATAGAAGTTGAATAAAAATAGAAATGAAAACTGTATAAAATTAAACATAGAAGTTCATTCAGGAAATCGTTATTCCTTAACGATCTATTGGGAAATTAAATACAAAAGGAAATTGAATAGAAAAGGAAATTGAATAAAAATGGAAGTTGAATAAAAATACAAATGGAAGTTGCAAAAAATTAACAATGGAAGTTCATTCAAGAAACCACTATACCTTAACGATCTATTTAGAAATTAAATAAAAAAGGAAATTGAATGGAGATGGAAATTGAATAAAAATAGAAGTTGAACAAAAATAGGAATGGAAACTGCATAAAAATAAGAAAGGAAGTTCATTCAAAAAACCACAACACCTTAACGATCAATTTGGAGATTAATTAAAAAAAGAAATTGAATAGAAATGGAAATTGAATAGAAATGGATGTGGAATAAAAATAAAAATGGAAGTTGCATAAAAATAAAAATGGAAGTTCATTCAAGAAAGCACTACACCTTTACGATCTATTTGGAAATTAAATAAAAAAGGAAATTGAATAGAGATCGAAATTGAATAGAAATAGAAGTTGAATAAAAATGGAAATGGAAACTACATAAAATTAAACATGGAAGTTCATTCAAGAAACCACTATACCTTAACGATCTATTTGGAAATTAAATAAAAAAGGAAATTGAATAGAAAAGGAAATTGAATAAAAATGGAGGTTGCATAAAATTAAAAATGGATGTTCATTCAAGAAACCACTATACCTTAACGATCTATTCGGAAATTAAATTAAAAAGGTAATTGAATAAAAATAGAAGTTGAATAAAAATACAAATGGAAGTTGCATAAAATTAACAATGGAAGTTCATTGGAGAAACCAGTATACCCTAACGATCTATTTTGAAATTATATAAAAAAGGAAATTGAACGGAGATGAAAATTGAATAAAAATAGAAGTTGAATAAAAATAGAAATAGAAACTGCATAAAATTAAACAAGGAAGTTCATTCAAGAAACCACTATACCTTAACGATCAATTTGGAAATTAATTAAAAAAGGAAATTGAATAGAAATGGAAATTCAATAAAAATGGAAGTGGAATGAAAATAAAAATGGAAGTTCATTCAAGAAACCACTACACCTTAACGATCTATTTGGAAATTAAAGAAAAAAGGAAACTGAATGGAGATGGAAATTGAATAAAAATAGAAGCTGAATAAAAATAGAAATGGAAACTGCATAAAATTAAACAAGGAAGTTCATTCAAGAAACCACTATACCTTAACGATCAATTTGAAAATTAATTAAAAAAGGAAATTGAATAGAAATGGAAATTCAATAAAAATGGAAGTGGAATGAAAATAAAAATAGAAGTTGCACAAAATTAAAAATGGAAGTTCATTCAAGAAACCACTACACCTTAACGATCTATTTGGAAATTAAAGAAAAAGGGAAATTGAATGGAGATGGAAATTGAATAAAAATAGAAGTTGAATAAAAATAGAATTAGAAACTGCATAGAATTAAACATGGAAGTTCATTCAATAAACCACTATACCTTAACGATCTATTTGGAAACTAAATAAAAAAGGAAATTAAATAGAAAAGGAAATTGAATAAAAGTGGAAGGGGTATAAAAATAAAAATGCAAGTTGCATAAAATTAAAAATGGAAGTTCATTCAAGAAACCACTACACCTTAACGATCTATTTGGAAATTAAAGAAAAAAGGAAACTGAATGGAGATGGAAATTGAATAAAAATAGAAGCTGAATAAAAATAGAAATGGAAACTGCATAAAATTAAACAAGGAAGTTCATTCAAGAAACCACTATACCTTAACGATCAATTTGGAAATTAATTAAAAAAGGAAATTGAATAGAAATGGAAATTCAATAAAAATGGAAGTGGAATGAAAATAAAAATGGAAGTTGCATAAAATTAAAAATGGAAGTTCATTCAAGAAACCACTACACCTTAACGATCTATTTGGAAATTAAAGAAAAAGGGAAATTGAATGGAGATGGAAATTGAATAAAAATAGAAGTTGAATAAAAAAAGAATTAGAAACTGCATAGAATTAAACATGGAAGTTCATTCAATAAACCACTATACCTTAACGATCTATTTGGAAACTAAATAAAAAAGGAAATTAAATAGAAAAGGAAATTGAATAAAAGTGGAAGGGGTATAAAAATAAAAATGCAAGTTGCATAAAATTAAAAATGGAAGTTCATTCAAGAAACCATTAGACCTTAACGATCTATTTGGAAATTAAATAAAAAAAGAAATTAAATGGTGATGGAAATTCAATAAAAATAGAAGTTGAATAAAAATAGAAATGGAAACTGCATAAAATTAAACATGGAAGTTTATTCGAGAAACCACTATACCTTAACGATCTATTTGGAAATTAAATAAAAAAGTAAATTGAATAGAAAAGGAAATTGAATAAAAATGAATATGGAAGTTGCATAAAATTAAAAATGGAAGTTCATTCAAGAAACCACTACACTTTAACGATCTATTTGGAAATTAAATAAAAAAAGGAAATTGAATGGAGATGGAAATTGAATAAAAATAGAAGTTGAATAAAAATTGAAGTGGGAATTGCATAAAATTAAACATGGAAGTTCATTCAAGAAACTACTATACCTTAAGGATCTATTTGGAAATTAAAAAAAAAAGGAAATTGAATGGAGATGCAAATTTAATAAAAATAGAAGTTGAATAAAAATAGAAATGGAAACTGCATAAAATTAAACATGGAAGTTTATTCGAGAAACCACTATACCTTAACGATCTATTTGGAAATTAAATAAAAAAGTAAATTGAATAGAAAAGGAAATTGAATAAAAATGAAAATGGAATAAAAATGAAAATGGAAGTTGCATAAAATTAAAAATGGAAGTTCATTCAAGAAACCACTACACTTTAATGATCTATTTGGAAATTAAATAAAAAAAGGAAATTGAATGGAGATGGAAATTCAATAAAAATAGAAGTTGAATAAATATTGAAGTGGGAATTGCATAAAATTAAACATGGAAGTTCATTCAAGAAACCACTATACCTTAAGGATCTATTTGGAAATTAAAAAAAAAAGAAATTGAATGGAGATGCAAATTTAATAAAAATAGAAGTTGAATAAAAATAGAAATGGAAACTGCATAAAATTAAACATGGAAGTTTATTCGAGAAACCACTATACCTTAACGATCTATTTGGAAATTAAATAAAAAAGTAAATTGAATAGAAAAGGAAATTGAATAAAAATGAAAATGGAATAAAAATGAAAATGGAAGTTGCATAAAATTAAAAATGGAAGTTCATTCAAGAAACCAGTACACTTTAACGATCTATTTGGAAATTAAATAAAAAAAGGAAATTGAGTGGAGATGGAAATTGAATAAAAATAGAAGTTGAATAAAAATCGAAGTGGGAATTGCATAAAATTAAACATGGAAGTTCATTCAAGAAACCACTATACCTTAAGGATCTATTTGGAAATTAAAAAAAAAGGAAATTGAATGGAGATGCAAATTTAATAAAAATAGAAGTTGAATAAAAATAGAAATGGAAACTGCATAAAATTAAACATGGAAGTTCATTCAAGAAACCACTATACCTTAACGATCTATTTGGAAATCAAATAAAAAAGAAATTGAATAGAAAAGGAAATTGAATAAAAATGGAAGTGGAAAAAAAATAAAAATGGAAGTTGCATAAAATTAAAAATGGTTGTTCATTCAAGAAGCCACTATACCTTAACGATCTATTCGGAAATTAAATTAAAAAGGAAATTGAATAAAAATAGAAGTTGAATAAAAATACAAATGGAAGTTGCATAAAATTAAAAATGGAAGTTCATTCACGAAACCAGTATACCCTAACGATCTATTTGGAAATTAAATAAAAAAGGAAATTGAATGGAGATGAAAATTGAATAAAAATAGAAGCTGAATAAAAATATAAATGGAAACTGCGTAAAATTAAACATGGAAGTTCATTCAAGAAACCACTATAGCTTAACGATCAATTTGGAAATTAATTAAAAAAGGAAATTGAATAGAAATGGAAATTCAATAAAAATGGAAGTGGGATGAAAATAAAAATGGATGTTGCATAAAATTAAAAATGGAAGTTCATTCAACAAACCACTACATGTTAATGATCTATTTGGAAATTAAAGAAAAAAGGAAATTGAATGGAGATGGAAATTGAATAAAAATAGAATTAGACACTTCATAAAATTAAACATGGAAGTTCATTCAATAAACCACTATGTAACGCCCTCAAAATTAACCCATTATATATATCATTGACATTCATTATTTAAAGAAGACAATCTATTAATTCATTCATCAGAGTATTACGAAATAAAGCATTACATGTATCATCGAATAAAATGCCCTACAGGCTTACATCTTTCCAAGCCAACACTTGGATACAAAAATATGAGTTCTAACTCAATACAAGAAAAGCCCTAGGCTTGAATGTTTACATGTACTAATAATTTAAGACAGTTAACTAAAAGTAGTCTTCTTCAATCCAGAAGCCAAACCCTCCCAAGCTAATTCCTTGGAGGTAGTTTATCACCTGAACCTGAAAATGATGTTCCCATAAAGGGTGAGCCACAGCCCAGTAGAAATATACTAAACCACATATAAGCAATGAATAAAGCAATAGCATTCAACAGATGGTTAACCAAGATAATCAATTACTTTATTTTACAGTCTCATGACACTATTGCCTAAGATACGTTTTACTTTCCAATTTTATCAACATGGCTCAGAACCTGGCCAAACTTACAACAGTGATTCACATATATCATATTCACATCCTTCCAATATCAACAAACAAATGAGACTCAAGCTCAAATCAAACACTTCATACTTCCAGATTGATACACATTTTAGTGCTGTATCAATAAAACACTTCTATATAAATAAGCACACATAAAAGTGATGCTAATGGAGTCCATCCCCTATCTCCTCCCAAACAAAATCCGGTTTAGAGGTCCATCCCCTATCTTCCCCTAAACCGTGGAGTACATCCCCTATCTCCTCCCACACACAAACAATGTATGCAAATGCAATGCTCAATCAATACACGTATTTTCTGTATCAATGCCACAGTCAAAATTAATGACTTAACCAATGTGATTAGTTCCAGTTATTCCTAATCCACATGCAATGTCTACAACAATCATGACTATCCTCCACCGATAGCCCAAAACAGTTATTTCTAAACTGAAAATAACTATGTCCACAATTCAATAGACAAATGATTCAAATTATCCAATTATGCCATTTAATCAATGAATTCCCCAATTCCATGAATTTAACCATCTTTTCCCAATTCCATGAATTACTTATACAAATCAATTCAATAATTCAACTAAGGTTTTTCCCAAAATTTACCAAAGTATTCCCAACATATTAAAATACCAAAACTTAGAACATAACCTATAAAATGGAGTAGGAAATCCCTACCTCAAAGAAAACAACCCAAAAGGTGAAGAAAGAGATGAGTGCCCAAATACCAAAGTGCTCCAAATCGCCAAATGCTCAGATTGAATGGTAGCCCTTGCCTCACTCTATCTTTTTAATGAAGGATCTAGGGTAGAAACACACCCTAAGTGGATCAAATCTAAGAAAGAAGGTGAGTAGGGAGAGAGAGAAGTCGGACCTAGGGTTTGGAATCAAAAGAAAATGAAAAAGACTGATCAAATCCCACCGCTGTGTATATAAACTGGACAGGCTCGCTCGAGCGAAGACTTGGTCGCTCGAGTGACCAGACACAGAGAAACTACGCTCGAGCCAAGGAAGCCTTGCTCGAGCCAACAACTCAAATGCTCGCTCGAGCGAAAGAAAGCTCGGTCGAGCGAAGAACTCAAACCCTCAGGTCTGAACCCAGACACACGCTCGAGCGAAGGATGAACTAACTCGCTCGAGCGAAGAAAAGCTCGCTCGAGCCAAGAATGCACAGCTACAGGTCCAAATCAAACACTACCTCTTGCTCGAGCGAACAACTCCTCGCTCGAGCGAAGAACCAAAAACCTGGACAGCAACTCTAGGTTTCTAAACCCAACCAACCAGAAACAAACCTGCCCAACACATCCTATAATTCCAAATGAGAAAATAAGGAATAACAACAACAACCATTATACAATGACAGAATCTACGGAACAGTCCGGATACAATAATTAAATGGGAAAAGACCGGGGTTGCTATACACTATACCTTAACGATCTATTTGGAAATTAAATAAAAAAGTAAATTAAATAGAAAAGGAAATTGAAAAAAAGTGGAAGGGGAATAAAAATAAAAATGTAAGTTGCATAAAATTAAAAATGGAAGTTCATTCAAGAAACCACTACACCTTAACGATCTATTTGGAAATTAAATAAAAAACGAAATTAAATGGAGATGGAAATTGAATAAAAATAGAAGTTGAATAAAAATAGAAATGGAAACTGCATAAAATTAAACATGGAAGTTCGTTCAAGAAACCACTATACCTTAACGATTTATTTGGAAATTAAATAAAAAAGTAAATTGAATAGAAAAGAAAATTGAATAAAAATGAAAGTGGAATAAAAATGAAAATGGAAGTTGCATAAAATTAAAAATGGAAGTTTATTCAAGAAACCACTACACCTTAACGATCTATTTGAAAATTAAATAAAAAAGGAAATTGAATGGAGATGGAAATTGAAAAAAAATAGAAGTTGAATAAAAATCGAAGTGGGAACTGCATAAAATTATACATGGAAATTCATTCAAGAAACCACTATACCTTAACGATCTATTTGGAAATTAAATAAAAAAGGAAATTGAATGGGGATGCAAATTCAATAAAAATAGAAGTTGAATAAAAATAGAAATGGAAACTGCATAAAATTAAACATGGAAGGTCATTCAAGAAACCACTATACCTTAACGATCTATTTGGAAATTCAATGAAAAAATAAATTGAATAGAAACGGAAATTGAATAAAAACGAAAGTGGAATAAAAATGAAATTGGAAGTTACATAAAATTAAAAATGGAAGTTCATTCAAGAAACCACTATACCTTAACGATCTATTTGGAAATTAAATAAAAAAGGAAATTGAATGGAGATGGAAATTGAATAAAAATAGAAGTTGAATAAAAATAAAAATGGAAAATGCGTAAAATTAAACATGGAAGTTCATTCAAGAAACCACTATACCATAACGATCAATTTGGAAATAAATTAAAAAAGGAAATTGAATAGAAATGGAAATTCAATAAAAAATGGAAGTGGAATAAAAATAAAAATGGAAGTTGCGTAAAATTAAAAATGGAAGTTCATTCAACAAACCAATACACCTTAACGATCTATTTGGAAACTAAACTTAAAATTAAATAGAACGGAGATCGAAATTGAATAAAAATGGAAGTTGAAAAAAAATAGAAATGAAAACTGCATAAAATTAAACACGGAAGTTCATTCGAGAAACCACTATACCTTAACGATCTATTTGGAAATGAAATAAAAAAAGGTAATTGAACGGAGATGGAAATTGAATAAAAATAGAAGGTGAATAAAAATAGAAATGGAAACTACATAAAATTAAACGTGGAATTTTATAATAGAAACCGCTACACCTTAACGATCTATTTAGAAATTAAATAAAAAAAGAAATTCAAATGAAAAGGAAACTGAATACAAATGGTAGTTGAATAAAAATAAAAATGGAAGTTACAGAAAATTAAAAATGAAAGTTCATTCAAGAAACCACAATACCTTAACGATCTACTTGGAAATTAAATAAAAAAGGGAATTGAACAGAAAAGGAAATTGAATAAAAATGGAAGTGAAATAAACATAAAAATGGAAGTTGCATAAAATTACAAATGGATGTTCATTCAAGAAACCACTACACCTTAACGATCTGTTTGAAAATTAAATAAAAAAGAAAATTCAATAGAAAAGGAAATTGAATAAAAATGGAAGTTGAATAAAAATAAAAATGGAAGTTGTATAAAATTAAAAATGAAAGTTCCTTCAAGAAACCACTATACCTTAACGATCTATTTGGAAATTAAACAAAGAAAGAAATTGAATGGGGATGGAAGTTGAATAAAAATAGAATTGGAAACTGCATAAAATTAAACATGGAAATTCATTCAAGAAACCACTACATCTTAACGATCTATTTGGAAATTAAAGAAAAAAGGAAATTGAATACTGTTGCAAATTTAATAAAAATAGAAGTTGAATAAAAATAGGAATGGAAACTGCATAAAATTAGACATGAAAGTTCATTCAAGAAACCACTATACCTTAACGATCTATTTGGACTTAAATAAAAAAGGAAATTGAATACAGTTGCAAATTTAATAAAAATAGAAGTTGAATAAAAATAGGAATGGAAACTGCATAAAATTAGACATGAAAGTTCATTCAAGAAACCACTATACCTTAACGATCTATTTGGAAATTAAATAAAAAATGAAATTGAATAGAAAAGGAAATTGAATAAAAATGGAAGTAGAATAAAAACACATATGGAAGTTGCACAAAATTAAAAATGGAAGTTCATTTAAGAAACCACTATACCTTAACGATCTATTTGGAAATTAAACAAAAATGGAAATCGAATCGAAAAGGAAATTGAATAAAAATGGAAGTGGAATAAAAAGAAAAATGGAAGTTGCATAAAATTAAGAATGAAAGTTCATTCAAGAAACCACTACACCTTAACAATCTATTTGGAAATTAAATAAAAAAGGAAATTGAATGGAGATGGAAATTGAATAAAAATAGAAATCGAAACTGCATAAAATTAAACATGGAAGTTCATTCGAGAAACCAATATACCTTAGCAATCTATTCGGAAATTAAATAAAAAAGTAAATTGAATAGAAAAGGAAATTGAATAAAAATGAAAGTGGAATAAAAATGAAAATGGAAGTTGCACAAAATTAAAAATGGAAGTTCATTCAAGAAACCGCTACACCTTAACGATCTATTTGGAAATTAAATAAAAAAGGAAATTGAATGGAGATGGAAATTGAATAAAAATAGAAGTTGAATAAAAATCGAAGTGGGAACTGCATAAAATTAAACACGGACATTCATTCAAGAAACCACTATACCTTAACGATCTATTTGGAAATTAAATAAAAAATGAAATTGAATGGAGATGCAAATTTAATAAAAATAGAAGTTGAATAAAAATAGAAATGGAAACTGCATAAAATTAAACATGGAAGTTCATTCAAGAAACCACTATACCTTAACGATCTATTTGGAAATTAAATTAAAAAGGAAATTGAACAGAAAATGAAATTGTATAAAAATAAATGTTGAATAAAAATACAAATGAAAGTTGCATAAAGTTAAAAATGGAAGTTTATTCAAGAAACCACTATACCTTAACGATCTATTTGGAAATTAAACAAAAAAGGAAATTAAATGGAGATGGAAGTTGAATAAAAATAGAAGGTGAATAAAAATAGAAATGGAAACTGCATAAAATTAAACGTGGAAGTTCATTCAAGAAACCACTACACGTTAACGATCTATTTAGAAATTAAATAAAAAAACAAATTCAAATGAAAAGGAAACTCAATAAAAATGGTAGTTGAATAAAAATAAAAATGGAAGTTACATGAAATTAAAAATGAAAGTTCATTCAAGAAACCACTATACCTTAACGATCTACTTGGAAATTAAATGAAAAAAGGAAATTGAATGGAGATGGAAATTGAATAAAAATAGAAGTTGAATAAAAATAGAAGTGGAAACTGCATAAAATTAAACATGGAAATTCATTCAAGAAACCACTATACCTTAACGATCTATTTGGAAATTAAATAAAAAAGGAAATTGAATACAGATGCAAATTTAATAAAAATAGAAGTTGAATAAAAATAGGAATAGAAACTGCATAAAATTAGACATGAAAGTTCATTCAAGAAACCACTATACCTTAACGATCTATTTGGAAATTAAATAAAAAATGAAATTGAATAGAAAAGGAAATTGAATAAAAATGGAAGTAGAATAAAAATACATATGGAAGTTGCACAAAATTAAAAATGGAAGTTCATTCAAGAAACCACTATACCTTAACGATCTATTTGGAAATTAAATAAAAATGGAAATCGAATCGAAAAGGAAATTGAATAAAAATGGAAGTGGAATAAAAATAAAAATGGAAGTTGCATAAAATTAAGAATGAAAGTTCATTTAAGAAACCACTACACCTTAACAATCTATTTGGAAATTAAATAAAAAATGAAATTGAATGGAGATGGAAATTGAATAAAAATAGAAGCTGAATAAAAATAGAAATGGAAACTGCATAAAATTAAACATGGAAGTTCATTCAAGAAACAAATATACCTTAACGATCTGTTTGGAAATTAAATAAAAATGTAAATTCAATAGAAAGGAAATTGAATAAAAATGAAAGTGGAATAAAAATGAAAATGGAAGTTGCATAAAATTAAAAATAGAAGTTCATTCAAGATCCGCTACACCTTAACGATCTATTTGGAAATTAAATAAAAAAGGAAATTGAATGGAGATGGAAATTGAATAAAAATAGAAGTTGAATAAAAATCGAAGTGGGAACTACATAAAATTAAACACGGACATTCATTCAAGAAACCACTATACCTTAACGATCTATTTGGAAATTAAATAAAAAATGAAATTGAATGGAGATGCAAATTTAATAAAAATAGAGGTTGAATAAAAATAGAAATGGAAACTGCATAAAATTAAACATGGAAGTTCATTCAAGAAACCATTATACCTTAACGATCTATTTGGAAATTAAATAGAAAAGGGAATTGTATAAAAATAAATGTTGAATAAAAATACAAATGAAAGTTGCATAAAGTTAAAAATGGAAGTTTATTCAAGAAACCACTATACCTTAACGATCTATTTGGAAATTAAATAAAAAAGGAAATTCTATGGAGATGGAAGTTGAATAAAAATAGATGTTGAATAAAAATAGAAATGGAAACTGCATAAAATTAAACGTGGAAGTTCATTCAAGAAACCACTATACCTTAACGATCAATTTGGAAATTAATTAAAAAAGGAAATTGAATAGAAATGGAAATTCAATACAAATGGAAGTGGAATAAAAATAAAAATGGAAGTTGCATAAAATTAAAAATGGAAGTTCATTCAATAAACCACTACACCTTAACGATTTATTTGTAATTGAACATAAAATTAAATCGAATGGAGATCGAAATTGAATAAAAATGGAAGTTGAATAAAAATGGAAATGGAAACTGCATAAAATTGAACATGGAAGTTCATTCGAGAAACCACTACACCTTAACGATCTATTTGGAAATTAAATAAAAAAGGAAATTGAATAGAAAAGGAAATTGAATAAAAATGGAAGTTGAATAAAAATACAAATGGAAGTTGCATAAAATTAACAATGGAAGCTCATTTAAGAAACCACTATACCTTGACGATCTATTTGGAAATTAAATAAAAAGGGAAATTGAATGGAGATGGAAATTGAATAAAAATAGAAGTTGAATAAAAATAGAAATGGAAACTGCATAAAATTAAGAGTGGAAGTTCATTCAAGAAACCACAACACCTTAACGGTCTATTTGGAAATTAATTAAAAAAAGAAATTGAATAGAAATGGAAATTGAATAGAAATGGAAGTGGAATAAAAATAAAAATGGAAATTGCATAAAATTAAAAATGGAAGTTCATTCAAGAAAGCACTACACCTTAACGATCTATTTGGAAATTAAATAAAAAAAGAAATTCAATAGACATCGAAATTGAAGAAAAATAAAAGTTGAATAAAAATGGAAATGGAAACTGCATAAAATTAAACATGGAAGTTCATTCAAGAAAACACTATACCTTAACGATCTATTTGAAAATTAAATAAAAAAGGAAGTTGAATAGAAAAGGAAATTGAATAAAAATGGAACTGGATTAAAAATAAAAATGGAAGTTGCATAAAATTAGGAATGGAACTTCATTCAAGAAACCACTACACCTTAACGATCTACTTGGAAATTAAATAAAAATGGAAATTGAATGGAGATGGAAATTGAATAAAAATAGAAGCTGAATAAAAATAGAAATGGAAACTGCATAAAATTAGACCTGGAAGTTCATTCAAGAAACCCCTATACCGTAACGATCAATTTGGAAATTAATTAAAAAAGGAAATTGAATAGAAAAGGAAATTCAATAAAAATGGAAGTGGAATGAAAATAAAAATGGAAGTTGCATAAAATTAAAAATGGAAGTTCATTCAACAAACCACTACACCTTAACGATCTATTTGGAAATTAAATAAAAAAGGAAATTGAATGGAGATGGAAATTGAATAAAAATAGAAGTTGAATAAAAATAGAATTAGAAACTGCATAAAATTAAACATGGAAGTTCATTCAATAAACCACTATACCTTAACGATCTGTTTGGAAATTAAATAAAAAAGGAAATTAAATAGAAAAGGAAATTGAATAAAAGTGGAAGGGGAATAAAAAAAATGCAAGTTGCATAAAATTAAAAATGGAAGTTCATTCAAGAAACCACTACACCTTAACGGTCTATTTGGAAATTAAATAAAAAAAGAAATTGAATGGAGATTGAAATTGAATAAAAATAGAAGTTGAATAAAAATAGAAATAGAAACTGCATAAAATTAAACGTGGAAGTTCATTCGAGAAACCACTATAGCTTATCGATCTATTTGGAAATTAAATAAAAAAGTAAATTGAATAGAAAAGGAATTTGAATAAAAATGAAAGTGCAATAAAAATGAAAATGGAAGTCGAATAAAATTAAAAATTGAAGTTCATTCAAGAAACCACTACACCTTAACGATCTATTTGGAAATGAAATAAAAAAGGAAATTGAATGGAGATGGAAATTGAATAAAAATAGAAGTTGAATAAAAATCGAAGTGGGAACTGCATAAAATTAAACATGGAAGTTCATTTAAGAAACCACTATACCTTAACGATCTATTTGGAAATTAAATAAAAAATGAAATTGAATGGAGATGCAAATTTAATAAAAATAGAAGTTGAATAAAAATAGAAATGGAAACTGCATAAAATTAAACTTGGAAGTTCATTTATAGCGATCCCGAGTTTCCCTTCATTGTTTAATTGTATTCCGATCTCGGTTCCGTAGATGTGTTGTTGTCTTATTCCCGTTTCCATCCTTTACTCTTTGTATATGAGTCTTGGGTCGTGTTGGGCAGGTTTGAAACAAGTTGGTTGTGTTTGGAAACCAAGGGTTGATGTCCAGATTTTGGGCTTGACACTTGAGCGGACCTGTTTGTATATCAGTCCGAAAAATAGCTTTTTGTATCACTTTTTCGGGCCATTCTCTCTCTCTAACTTTTCAAAGATTATGCATGATTATACTAGATTCATCTCATTAGTAAGATACATGTACATCAATTAGATGGTGACTAATCATTGATACCTATATATACAATGTATAGAAGACAAATGCTAATACATTGAATGTGATGGATTTATTATGAATGAATCTTAGAGATGCATTACGTATCTATTATGAATATGTAAGATACATTAATCTATCTAATGAATTCATTAATATAGAAGATGCATTATGTATAATGAATGTATGAGATACATTAATCAATTTAATGAAGTTCATTGAATAAATAACTTGAGAGTTTCTCTCTCTAGACTACATCTTCTCTCTATAAATACATCTAGTTCTAGTGATCTTCTACCCTAGTTCCTTTGTATTGAATGTGGAGCTTCCCTTGATCTTCATTTTGATCCGAAAAATTGTGGGTTGGAACACATCCGAGTATTTTCATCATCTTCTTTGAGTCTCTTCATTTGAGGTAGGGATTTCCTACTCCATATTATAGGTTTTGTTCTAAGTTTTGGTATTTTGATATGCTGGGGGTTGTTTGGTAATTTTGGGAAAAACCCTAGTTGTTGTAATAAATTAATTTATATAATTAATTTAGGAAAAATTGGGGAATTTAGTTGAATTCATGGAATTAATGAATTTATTGATTAAATGGTGTAGTTGGTTAGTTTAATCACTCACCTATGAAAATGTTGGAATTATGTTAGTTGATACATTTATTTCCTGTTTAGAAATAACTGTTTTGGGCTATTGGTGGAGGATAGTCGTGATTGTTGTAGACATTGCATGTGGATTAGAAAAAACTGAAACTAATCACATTGGTTAAGTCATTGATTTAGACTGTTGAATTAATATAGAAAATACATGTATTGATTGTGTGCTGTATATGACAAGTGTTTAATACATTGTATGTAACGCCCTCAAAATAATAACATTAAACCCATCAAATAAGACATTCGTTGATATGTAAAAGTTCCACATTCTTCCATTTCTCAGAATTCCATTACATGAGTATTACATGTTGACAACAAAAGCAAAATGCCCTATGGGCTTACAGCTTTCCAAGTTAACACTTGGTTACAACAAAAGAGTACTAACTCATACACATTAAGCCCTTGGCTTGAATTTACATGTAATACATCAAAAAGTAAAACAACAAAAGTATGCCCGCCTCTAGCCTCCCAAGCTATGTCCTTGGAGGTGGCATGCTACCTGTACCTGAAAATGATATTCCCGTATAGGGTGAGCCACAGCCCAGTAGAAATACACTAAACCAACCATGAACAATGACTAAAAGGTTAGCAATTGATAGATGGCCAACACTGATACATTCACATAAATCACATATTTATGTCATACGACTTATGAGTCCAAGCTACCTTTCATTTTCCCTTTTTCAATAGATAGGCATATAAGCACTATCCACATTCTCAACAGATATGTATAACAACAATATCCACATTTACAGATGTCACGACCCCAAACCGCCCCTAGTAGTTTGGTGCCGTGATGGCCAGTAATCCGTAATTACCGAAGGCCAACTTTTCAAAACTTAACACATTCAGAGTATGAATATAGGGGGCTCACAAATGCGGAAGCAATAAATTAAATACAAGTAGTCCATAAGAGCTGTGCGTAGATCAAAGCAATGCCATACATTCCAATTAACTTCACAACTTAAATACAACAAGGTAAAATTACATGTTACATCTTGATCAAAAGGCTTCTCGAGCCGACATATACAAAATACAGCTAATACAAGTCAAGAAGCATGATTTTCAAGATTTGCCGACATGCAAGGTAAGCATCGCCGACGTAAATGCAAAGCAAGCCGACATAGTACAAATCCAAAACAAGCATCCAGACGATCTAGGCGTTGCCGCCGTCCTGCTCATCACCTACATATATATAGAGGGGTGAGTACAAAACTCAGTGAATGGTACTAAAAATAAAGGTTTTACATGAATAAAGTCGAGGTCCTTCAAAACGAAACACATCAAACTTAGCAAGGTAAGGGATGAACCGTATTCATCATACAAGTATCGTAACATCGGCAAAGCAAGGGATGAACCGTATTCATCATACAAGTATCGTAACATCGGCAAAGTAAGGGATGAACCGTATTCATCATACAAGTATCGTAACATCAGCAAAGCAAGGGATGAACCGTATTCATCATACAAGTATCGTAACATCGGCAAAGCAAGGGATGAACCGTATTCATCATACAAGTATCGTAACATCGGCAAAGCAAGGGATGAACCGTATTCATCATACAAGTATCGTAACATCGGCAAAGCAAGGGATGAACCGTATTCATCATTCAAGTATCAAAAGCTGTACGATCCGTAATCGTTGGTCAAAAGTATTGCGAAAGTTTAGAGTCCTCCAATACAAGGGACTTGTGTTACTTAGGCCCGTAGCCCGATTTAACAAGGACCGTATCCTTTTATACTTAGTACTGCGAAAGTTTAGAGTCCTCCAGCACAAGGGACTTTCCAAGAGAGGACCGTATCCTTTTCAAAGATGGCATCAAAACAAGGATTATACTTGTCATATCAAAACAAGAGCTATTCATTCATGTTAACAAAATACTTTTGTCAAAACAAGGCAAGCAAGGTTTATCAAAACAAGTATAACATAGCTTTATCAATAATACCACTCACCTAGTTCTTCAGGTGCAAACTCAAAGCAATATCAAGGACCTACAATCACATGGCAAGTCACATTCTCAAAGCAAGCTCTATGTATACATGCAAATGATCTCGGCATTCATGCCAGATCTAAGTCAAGGACAAAACAAAACAAGCTGGGAGCTTACACACTGCTCCTGTTTCTCGAAAACACACTGGGTACAGTCCCGGGCTAAGCCGAGGTCCCGCTAAACAAGGTCAGGAAAAATCTGGGTTTTCCTTTGAAGAATATGAAGAACATGATCATTTGAAAGATGGATGCAAGTTCACAACTTGTTACAAAAATCTGAGTTTTCATGCCAAGAGTTCAAAATATATGGACCTGGGTACCTATCAAAGAAAGGCATGCAAGAACAAACACAAAACATGATTTTCGTTCTAACTTTTCGATCAAAATGAGACTTTGTTCAAGAACACATGAAAAACCATTTTCTCTTTTTAAAACCAACTTCAAAACGATGCATGTCATGCAAAACAAATCCGATCATGCAATGCAGCTAGATATTCAGCAAAAACAATCAAAGGGGATCAAGATTCTAACCTCAAAACTCGGATCTAACGGCTCAAGCCACAAAGATCAAGCTTGGAAGACAACTCTCACTCAAGAACTCTTCTTCCTCCTTCCTAGAGCTTCTCTCTCTAAAATAAAGATTTGAGACAAGAAATGATTTGTTCCAAGGTCTGTCGGATGCCTTAACAAACAGCTCGGACACGTGGCATTATCGGATTGGTTCTGCTCCAAAAAGGTGATTGATGGACAAGACAAGTCTCTGACAAAGCTTATGCAGCAAGCTCGGGTAAGACACATCGGCAAAGAGATGACATCGGCTCAAAACAAGGATCCAGCAACGGGATAGAAAAACATCGGCTAGGGAGGACGACACTTGACTAAGCTGTGCCACACCTTGGCCGGGGTGCGCCACATCTCGGCCTAGGCCATACCTGCCTGCGGACAAGGTTCAAGTGCGAAACATCTCGGCAAGGAATGCCCGAGGTGAAGATGGGGTTAAACAAGACCTCAAGATAGTTCTAAGTACAAAGGGTCAAAGGCGGACTAAGCTCAAGATGATCTCGGCTACGCACACACACTAAGCAAGGAACAAAATCATGCAACCAACTATAGCGAACCAAGGCAAGGTAAAACCTTCAAATTATCATAACAAGCAAGACCATGCAAGAATGTACACAAATATGGCAAGAGTAAGGTGAGGGTTGTTACAACAGATAAGCATATAAGCTATATCCACATTTCACAAAGATAAGCATATGAGCTCTATCTTCACTTCTCTAGACAAGCATATGAGCTGTGTCTACGGAGTTCATCCCCTATCTTCTCCCAACACTATCCGGTTTAGAGGTACATCCCCCATCTTCCCCTAAACCGCGGAGTACATCCTCCATCTCCTCCTCTACACATAACGTATACAAACACATTGGTTCTATATACAATCACTCAATACATACAGTTAATGTATACCATCAACCGTCAAATTCCATGACACATTCCATTGATTAGTTTCCGTTTGCCTAATCATCATGCATTGTCTACAACAATCACGACTATCCTCCACCGATAGCCCAAAGCAGTTATCTCTAAACATAAAATAAATGCACAATGGATATTCAATCAACATTTCATTTCCTCATTTCTCACAATTAATTATCCCAATTAATCAAACAATGTAATTAGGTCATTATCCATAATTACCATTTCAACCCTTAGGTCCCATTTTCATCAATGATTCAACATTTATTCCATTTCTCTATGCCAAACATGCATCTAGGTTTATTATGAATAAAACCCCAACTTTTGTAAAATTACACAAAAGCCCCAAACTTTCACAAAATTACCAAACCAACCCCAACATCTCAAAATACTAAAATTTAAAGACAAAATCCATAGAGAGGAGTAGGATATCCCTACCTCAAATCCAGAGCCCCAAAGAAGAAGGTGACAAAACCCAACGTGCTCCAAAACCCGAAATTTTCAGATTAAAATGTAGCCCTCGACGATCAACAACTTTTTTGTAAAGGCCAAAGGTGAGCAAATCACTCCTACTAGATCAAAACCTAGAGAGAAGGTTGAGTTCTAGAGTGAGAGGCTCAACAATGGTGTTTTTGGAAAAGTAGGAGAGAGAAGAGAAAGTGAAAAAGTGATTTGAAAAGTCAAAACACGGAACTTAAACCCAGTCGTTCCGCTCGAGCGTAAAACACTCCGCTCGAGCGTCACTCACAGACCCCCGCTCGAGCGGTCAAACTCCCGCTCGAGCGCCGGATGCACTCTCCCAACACTTTTACAGAGCCAGGTCTCCGCTCGAGCTTCCAACTCCCCGCTCGAGCGGAACTCACACAACCCCGCTCGAGCGGCTAATCCCACGCTCGAGCGTACAACACTGCACAGGAAAAAAATACTGGATGGGTGTATTCCCCGCTCGAGCGCCCAAACCCCCGCTCGAGCGGACAGGGCAAAATCTGGGCAACTAGTTTTGGTTTCTAAACTCAACCAACCTGTAACAAGCTTGCCCAACACATCCTATAACTCAAATACAAAGTAAAAGGATGTAAACAAGATAATAATCAACTACCAACATCCACAGACACATGTCCGGATCACTGTTCAACAAGGGTAAACCCGGGATCGCTATATTGTATATGCATTTTTGTTTGGGAGGAGATAGGGGATGTACTCCACGGTTTAGGGGAAGATAGGGGATGGACCTCTAAACCGGATTTTGTTTGGGAGGAGATAGAGGATGGACTCCATTAGCACCACTATATGTGTGCTTATTGATATTGGAAGTGTTTTTACATGTTGTTGATACAGCACTAAAATGTGTATCAATCGGGAAGTATGGAAGTGTTTTGGTATGAGCTTTAGTCTCATTTGTTTTATTGAATTGGAAATATTGTTAATGAGAGATGTAGTCTCACTGTTATAGTTTGGCCAGGTTTTGAGCCATATTGATAATAATGGAAAGTGAAACGTGTCATAGACATTAGTGTCATGAGACTGTATAATGATGTAATTGATTATCTTGGTTAACCATCTATTGAATGCTATTGCTTTATTCAATGCTTATATTTGGTTTAGTATATTTCTACTGGGCTGTGGCTCACCCTATATGGGAACATCATTTTCAGGTTTAGGTGATGTGCTACCTCCAAGGAATTAGCTTGGAAGGATTTAGAGTTGAAGACTCTATTTAGATTAGTTGTTATTTTAGTTTATTTGATATTACATGTAAACTCAAGCCAAGGGCATAATTTGTAGTTGAGTTAGTACTCACATTTTGTGTCCAAGTGTTGGCTTGGAAAGATGTAAGCCCATAGGGCATTTATTTTGATGTTACATGTGATATCCATCAATAATGATACTTTGATGAATGAGATAATGATTGGTTTTGTTTTATCAATGCATGCTACTGTTATATATTATGGGTTTATTTTGAGGGCGTTACATTATTCAAGAAACCACTATACCTTAACGATCTATTTGGATATTAAATTAAAAAGGAAATTGAATAGAAAAGGAAATTGTATAAAAATAGAGGCTGAATAAAAATACAAATGGAAGTTGCATAAAATTAAAAATGGAAGTTCATTCAAGAAACCACTATACCTTAACGATCTATTTGGAAATTAAATAAAAAAGGAAATTGAATGGAGATGGAAATTGAATAAAAATAGAAGTTGAATAAAAATAGAAATGGAAACTGCATAAAATTAAACATGGAAGTTCATTCAAAAAACAACTATACCTTAACGATCAATTTGGAAATTAATTAAAAAACGAAATTGAATAGAAATGGAAATTCAATAAAAATGGAAGTGGAATAAAAATAAAAATGGAAGTTGCATAAAATTAAAAATGGAAGTTCATTCAAGAAACCACTACACCTTAACGATCTCTTTGGAAATTAAACATAAAATTAAATCGAATGGAGATCGAAATTGAATAAAAATGAAAGTTGAATAAAAATAGAAATGGAAACTGCATAAAATTAAACACGGAAGTTCATTCAAGAAACCACTATACCTTAACGATCTATTTGGAAATTAAATAAAAAAGGAAATTGAATGGAGATGGAAATTGAATAAAAATAGAAGTTGAATAAAAATAGAAATGGAAACTGCATAAAATTAAACATGGAAGTTCATTCAAGAAACCACTATACCTTAACGATCAATTTGGAAATTAATTAAAAAAGGAAATTGAATAGAAATGGAAATTCAATAAAAATGGAAGTGGAATAAAAATAAAAATGGAAGTTGCAAAAAATTAAAAATGGAAGTTCATTCAACAAACCACTGCATCTTAACGATCTATTTGGAAATTAAACATAAAATTAAATCAAATGGAGATCGAAATTGAATAAAAATGAAAGTTGAATAAAAATAGAAATGGAAACTGCATAAAATTAAACACGGAAGTTCATTCAAGAAACCACTATACCTTAACGATCTATTTGGAAACGAAATAAAAAAAGGAAATTGAATGGAGATGGAAATAGAATAAAAATAGAAGTTGAATAAAAATAGAAATGGAAACTGCATAAAATTAAACGTGGAAGTTCATTCAAGAAACTACTACACCTTAACGATCTATTTAGAAATTAAATAAAAAAGGAAATTCAATAGAAAAGGAAACTGAATAAAAATGGAAGTTGAATAAAAATAAAAATGGAAGTTGCATAAAATTAAAAATGAAAGTTCATTCAAGAAACCACAATACCTTAACGATCTACTTGGAAATTAAATAAAAAAAGGAAATTGAATGGAGATGGAAATTGAATGAAAATAGAAGTTGAATAAAAATAGAAGTGGAAACTGCATAAAATTAAACATGGAAATTCATTCAAGAAACCACTATACCTTAACGATCTATTTGGAAATTAAATAAAAAAGGAAATTGAATACAGTTGCAAATTTAATAAAAATAGAAGTTGAATAAAAATAGAAATGGAAACTGCATAAAATTAAACATGAAAGTTCATTCAAGAAACCACTATACCTTAACGATCTATTTGGAAATTAAATAAAAAATGAAATTGAATAGAAAAGGAAATTGAATCAAAATGGAAGTGGAATAAAAATACATATGGAAGTTGCATAAAATTAAAAATAGAAGTTCATTCAAGAAACCACTATACCTTAACGATCTATTTGGAAATTAAATAAAAATGGAAATTGAATCGTAAAGGAAATTTAATAAAAATGGAAGTGGAATAAAAATAAAAATGGAAGTTGCACAAAATTAAGAATGAAGTTCATTCAAGAAACCACTACACGTTAACAATCTATTTGGAAATTAAATAAAAAGGGAAATTGAATGGAGATGGAAATTGAATAAAAATAGAATTTGAATAAAAATAGAAATGGAAACAACGTAAAATTAAACATGGAAGTTCATTCCAAAAAACACTATACCTTAACGATCTATTTGGAAATTAAATAGAAAAGGAAATTGAATAAAAATGGAAGTGCATTAAAAATAAAAATGGAAGTTGCATAAAATTAAGAATGCAACTTCATTCAAGAAACCACTACACCTTAACGATCTACTTGGAAATTAAATAAAAAAGGAAATTGAATGGAGATGGAAATTGAATAAAAATAGAAATGGAAACAGCATAAAATTAAACATGGAAGTTCATTCAAGAAACCACTATACCTTAATGATCAATTTGGAAATTAATTAAAAAAGGAAATTGAATAGAAATGGAAATTCAATAAAAATGGAAGTTGCATAAAATTAAACATGGACGTTAATTCAACAAACCTCTACACCTTAACGATCTATTCGAAAATTAAATAAAAAAGGAAATTGAATGGAGATGGAAATTGAATAAAAATGGAAGTTGAATAAAAATAGAAATGGAAATTGCGTAAAATTGAACACGGAAGTTCATTCAAAAAACCACTATACCTTAACGATCTATTTGGAAATGGAATAAAAAAAGGAAATTGAATGGAGATGGAAATTGAATAAAAATAGAAGTTGAATAAAAATAGAAATAGAAACTGCATAAAATTAAACTTGGAAGTTCATTCAAGAAACCACAACACCTTAACGATCTATGTGCAAATTAAATAAAAAAGGAAATTCAATAGAAAAGGAAACTGAATAAAAATGGTAGTTGAATAAAAATAAAAATGGAAGTTGCATAAAATTAAAAAAGAAAGTTCATTCAAGAAACCACTATACCTTAACGATCTACTTGGAAATTAAATAAAATTGGAAATTGAATGGAGATGAAAATTGAATAAAAATAAAAGTTGATTAAAAATAGAAGTGGAAACGGCATAAAGTCAAACATGGAAGTTCATTCAAGAAACCACTATACCATAATCTCTTTGGAAATTAATTAAAAAAGGAAATTGAAGGGAGATGCAAATTTAATAAAACTAGAAGTTGAATAAAAATAGAAATTGAAACGGCATAAAATTAATCATGGAAGTTCATTCAAGAAACCACAATACCTTAATGATCTATTTGGAAATTAAATAAAAAAAGAAATTGAATTGAAAAGGAAATTGAATAAAAATGGAAGTGTAATAAAAATAAAAATGGAAGTTGCATAAAATTAAAATGGATGTTCATTCAAGAAATCACTACACCTTAACGATCTATTTGAAAACTAAATAAAAAAAGGAAATTCAATAGAAAAGGAAATTAAATAAAAATGGAAGTTAAATAAAAATAAAAATGGAAGTTGCATAAAATTAAAAATGAAAGTTCATTCGAGAAACCCCTATACCTTAACGATCTATTTGGAAATTAAATAAAGAAAGGAAATTGAATGGAGATGGAAATTGAATAAAAATAGAAGTTGAATAAAAATAGAAGTGGAAACTGCATAAAATTAAACAAGGAAATTCATTCAAGAAACCACTATACCTTAACGATCTATTTGGAAATTAAATAAAAAAGGGAATTGAATGGAGATGGAAATTTAATAAAAATAGAAATGGAAACTGAATAAAATTAAACATGGAAGTTCATACAAGAAACCCCCATACTTAGCAATCTATCTGGAAATTAAATAAAAATGGAAATTGAATGGGGATGGAAATTGAATAAAAATAGAAGTTGAATAAAAATAGGAATGAAAAGTACATAAAATTAAACAAGGAAGTTCATTCAAGAAACCACTATACCTTAACGATCTATTTGGAAATTAATTAAAAAAAGAAATTGAATAGAAATGGAAATTGAATAAAAATGGAAGTGGAAGAAAAATAAAAATGGAAGTTGCATCAAATTAAAAATGGAAGTTCATTCATGAAACCACTACACCTTAACGATCTATTTGGAAATTAAATAAAAAAGGAAATTGTATGGAGATCGACATTGAATAAAAATAGAAGTTGAATAAAAATAGAAATGGAAACTGCATAAAATTAAACATGGAAGTTCATTCAAGAAACCATTATACCTTAACGATCTATTTGGAAATTAAATAAAAAAGGAAATTGAATGGAGATGGAAATTTAATAAAAATAGAAGTTGAATAAAAATAGAAATGGAAACTGCATAAAATTAGACATAGAAGTTCATTCAAGAAACCACTATTCCTTAACGATCTATTTGGAAATTAAACAAAAAAGGAAATTGAATAGAAAAGGAAATTGAATAAAAATGGAAGTTGAATAAAAAGAAAAATGGAAGTTGCATAAAATTAACAATGCAAGTTCATTCAAGAAACCACTATACCTTAACGATCTATTTGGAAATTAAATAAAAAAGGGAATTGAATGGCGATGGAAATTTAATAAAAGTAGAAGTTGAATAAAAATAGAAATGGAAACTGCATAAAATTAAACATGGAAGTTCATACAAGAAACCACTATACTTAGCAATCTATTTGGAAATTAAATAAAAATGGAAATTGAATGGAGATGGAAATTGAATAAAAATAGAAGTCGAATAAAAATAGGAATGGAAACTACATAAAATTAAACAAGGAAGTTCATTCAAGAAAACATTATACCTTAACGATCTATTTGGAAATTAATTAAAAAAAGAAATTGAATAGAAATGGAAATTGAATAAAAATGGAAGTGGAAGAAAAATAAAAATGGAAGTTGCATCAAATTAAAAATGGAAGTTCATTCAAGAAAGCACTACACCTTAACGATCTATTTGGAAATTAAATAAAAAAGGAAATTGAATAGACATCGAAATTGAATAAAAATAGAAGTTGAATAAAAATGGAAATGGAAACTGCATAAAATTAAACATGGAAGTTCATTCAAGAAAACACTATACCTTAACGATCTATTTGAAAATTAAATAAAAAAGAAAATTGAATAGAAATGGAAATTGAAAAAAAATGGAAGTGGATTAAAAATAAAAATGAAGTTGCATAAAATTAAGAATAGAACTTCATTCAAGAAACCACTACACCTTAATGATCTACTTGGAAATTAAATAAAAAAGGAAATTGAATGGAGATGGAAATTGAATAAAAATAGAAGCTGAATAAAAATAGAAATGGAAACTGCATAAAATTAGACATGGAAGTTCATTCAAGAAACCACTATACCTTAACGATCAATTTGGAAATTAATTAAAAAAGGATATTGAATATAAATGGAAATTCAATAAAAATGGAAGTGGAATGAAAATAAAAATGGATGTTGCATAAAATTAAAAATGGAAGTTCATTCAACAAACCACTACACCTTAACGATTTATTTGGAAATTAAAGAAAAAAGGAAATTGAATGGAGATGGAAATTGAATAAAAATAGAAGTTGAATAAAAATAGAATGAGAAACTGCATAAAATTAAACATGGAAGTTCATTCAATAAACCACTATACCTTAACGATCTATTTGGAAATTAAATAAAATCGGAAATTAAATAGAAAAGGAAATTGAATAAAAATAGATGTGGAAACTGCATAAAATTAAACAAGGAAATTCATTAAAGAAACCACTATACCTTAACGATCTATTTGGAAATTAAATAAAAAAGGAAATTGAATAGACATCGAAATTGAATAAAAATAGAAGTTGAATAAAAATGGAAATGGAAACTGCATAAAATTAAACATGGAAGTTCATTCAATAAAACACTATACCTTAACGATCTATTTGAAAATTAAATAAAAAAGAAAATTGAATAGAAATGGAAATTGAATAAAAATTGAAGTGGATTAAAAATAAAAATGAAGTTGCATAAAATTAAGAATAGAACTTAATTCAAGAAACCACTACACCTTGACGATCTACTAGGAAATTAATTAAAAAAGGGAATTGAATGGAGATGGAAATTGAATAAAAATAGAAGCTGAATAAAAATAGAAATGGAAACTGCATAAAATTAGACATGGTAGTTCATTCAAGAAACCACTATACCTTAACGATCAATTTGGAAATTAATTGAAAAAGGAAATTGAATATAAATGGAAATTCAATAAAAATGGAAGTGGAACGAAAATAAAAATTGATGTTGCATAAAATTAAAAATGGAAGTTCATTCAACAAACCACTACACCTTAACGATCTATTTGGAAATTAAAGAAAAAAGGAAATTGAATGGAGATGGAAATTGAATAAAAATAGAAGTTGAATAAAAATAGAATTAGAAACTGCATAAAATTAAACATGGAAGTTCATTCAATAAACCATTATACCTTAACGAGCTATTTGGAAATTAAATAAAAAAGGAAATTAAATATAAAAGGAAATTGAATAAAAATAGATGTGGAAACTGCATAAAATTAAACATGGAAATTCATTAAAGAAACCACTATACCTTAACGATCTATTTGGAAATTAAATAAAAAAGGAAACAGAATGGAGATGGAAATTTAATAAAAATAGAAGTTGAATAAAAATAGAAATTGAAACTACATAAAATTAAACATGGAAGTTCATTCAAGAAACCACTATACCTTAACGATCTATTTGGAAATTAAATAAAAAAGGAAATTGAATAAAAATGGAAGTTGAATAAAAACACAAATGGAAGTTGCATAAAATTAAAAATGGAAGTTCATTCAAGTAACCACTATACCTTAACGATCAATTTGGAAATTAAATAAAAAATGAAATTGAATGGAGATGGAAATTGAATAAAAATAGAAGTTGAATAAAAATAGGAATGGAAACTGCATAAAATTAAACATGGTAGTTCATTCAAGAAACCACTATACCTTAACGATCTATTTGGCAATTAATTAAAAAAAGAAATTTAATAGAAATGGAAGTTGAATAAAAATGGAAGTGGAATAAAAAAAAAATGGAAGTTGCATTAAATTAAATATGGAAGTGTATTCAAGAAACCACTACACCTTAACGATCTTTTGGAAGTTAAATAGAAAAGGAAATTGAATGTAGATCAAATTTGAATAAAAAAGGAAGTTGAATAAAAATAGAAATGGAAACTGCATAAAATTAAACATGGAAGATCATTCAAGAAACCACTATATGTTAACGATCTATTTGGAAAATTAAATAAAAAAGGAAATTGAATAGAAAAAGAAATTGAATAAAATTGGAAGTGGAATAAAAATAAAAATGGAAGTTGCATAAAATTAAAAATGGATGTTATTCAAGAAACCACTACACCATAACGATCTATTTGAAAATTAAATAAAAAAGGAAATTCAATAGAAAAGAAAATTGAATAAAAATGGAAGTTAAATAAATATAAAAATTGAAGTTGCATAAAATTAAAAATGAAAGTTCATTCAAGAAACCACTATACCTTAACGATCTATTTAGAAATTAAATAAAAAAAGGAAATTGAATGGAGATGGAAATTGAATAAAAATAGAAGTTGAATAAAAATCGAAGTGGGAACTGCATAAAATTAACCATGGAAATTCATTTAAGAAACCACTATACCTTAATGATCTATTTGGAAATTAAACAAAAAAAGAAATTGAATGGAGATGCAAATTTAATAAAAATTGAAGTTGAATAAAAATAGAAATGGAAACTGTATAAAATTAAACATGGAAGTTCATTCAAGAAACCGCTATACCTTAACGATCTATTTGGAAAGTAAATTAAAAAGGAAATTGAATCGAAAAGGAAATTGTATAAAAATAGAAGTCGAATAAAAATAAAAATGGAAGTTGCATAAATTTAGAAATGGAAGTTCATTCAAGAAACCACTATACCTTAACGATCTATTTGGAAATTAAATAAAAAAGGAAATTGAATGGAGATGGAAATTCAATAAAAATAGAAGTTGAATAAACCCTAAACCCTAAACCCTAAACCCCTAAAACACTAAACCCCCAAAACCCTAAACCCTAAACTCTAAACCCCTAAACCCTAAACCCCTAACCCCTAAAATCCTAAACCCCTAACCCTAAACCCTAAACCCCTAAAACCCTAAACCGCTAACCCCTAAAACCCTAAACCCTAAACCCTAAACCCTAAACCCTAAACCCTCAACCCTAAACCCTAAACCCTAAAATTAAAAATGGAAGTTCATTCAAGAAACCACTATACCTTAACAATCTATTTGGAAATTAAATAAAAAAGGAAATTGAATGGGGATGGAAATTGAATAAAAATAGAAGTTGAAGAAAAATAGAAATGGAAACTGCATAAAATTAAATATGGAAGTTCATTCAAGAAACCATTATACCTTAACGATCTATTTGGAAATTAAATAAAAAAGGTAATTGAATAAAAAAGGAAACTGAATAAAGATAGAAGTGGAATAAAAATAAAAATGGAAGTTGCAAAAAATTAAGAATGGAAGTTCATTCAAGATACCACTACAGCTTAACGATCCATTTGGAAATTAAATAAAAAAGGAAATTCAATGGAGATGGAAATTGAATAAAAATAGAAGTTGAATAAAAATAGAAATGGAAACTGCATAAAATTAAACATGGAAGTTCATTCAAGAAACCACTATACCTTAACGATCTATTTAGAAATTTAATAGAAAAAGGAAATTGAATAAAAAAGGAAACTGAAAAAAAAAAATGAAAGTGGAATAAAAATAAAAATGGAAGTTGTATATAATTAAAAATGGAAGTTCATTCAAGAAACCACTATACCTTAACGTTCTATTTGGAATTAAATAAAAAAGGAAATTCAATGGAAAAAGAAATTGAATAAAAATGGAAGTTGCATAAAATTAAAAATGGAATCTCATTCAAGAAACCACTATACGTTAACGATTTATTTGGAAATTAAATAAAAAGAAAATTGAATAGAAAAGGAAATTGAATAAAAATAGAAGTTGAATAAAAAAAATGGAAGTTGCATAAAATTAAAAATGAAAGTTCATTCAAGAAACCACTATAGCTTAAAGATCTATTTGGAAATTAAAGAAAAAATGGAAATTGAATGGAGATGGAAATTGAATAAAAATTGAAGTTGAATAAAAATAGAAGTGGAAACTGCATAAAATTAAACATGGAAATTCATTCAATAAACCACTATACCTTAACGATCTATTTGGAAATTAAATTAAAAAGGAAATTGAGTGGAGATGGAAATTTAATAAAAATCGAAGTTCAATAAAAATCGAAGTGGGAAGTGCATAAAATTAAACGTGGAAATTTATTCAAGAAACCACTATACCTTAACGATCTATTTGGAAAGTAAATAAAAAAGGAAATTGAATGGAGATGCAAATTTAATAAAAATAGAAGTTGAATAAAAATAGAAATGGAAACTGCATAAAATTAAACATGGAAGTTCATTTAAGAAACCACTATACCTTAACGATCTATTTGGAAATTAAATAAAAAAAGAAAATTGAATGGAGATGGAAATTGAATAAAAATAGAAGTGGAAACTGCTAAAAATTAAATATGGAAATTCATTCAAGAAACCACTATGCCTTAACGATCTATTTGGAAAATAAATAAAAAAGGAAATTCAATGGAGATGGAAATTTAATAAAAATAGAATTTGAATAAAAATAGAAATGGAAACTGCATAAAATTAAACATGGAAGTTCATTCGAGAAACCACTACACCTTAACGATCTATTTGGAAATTAAAGAAAAAAGGAAACTGAACAGAAATGGAAATTCCCTAAAAATGGAAGTTCAATAAAAATACAAACGGAAGTTGCATAAAATTAAAAATGGAAGTTCATTCCAGAAACCACTATACCTTGAAGATCTATTTCGAAATTAAATTTAAAAGGAAATTGAATGGAGATGGAAATTAAATAAAAATAGAAGTTGAATAAAAATTGAAGTGGAAACTGCGTAAAATTAAACATGGAAGTTCATTCATTGAACCACTATACCTTAACGATCTATTTGGAAATTAAATAAAAAAGGAAATTGAATAGAAAAGGAAAATGAATAAAAATGAAAGTTGAATAAAAATACAAATGGAAGTCGCAAAAAATTAGAAATGGAAGTTCATTCAAGAAACCACTATACCTTAACGATCTATTTGGAAATTAAATAAAAAAGGAAATTGAATGGAGATGGAAATTCAATAAAAATAGAAGTTGAATAAACCCTAAACCCTAAACCCTAAACCCCTAAAACCCTAAACCCCCAAAACCCTAAACCCTAAACTCTAAACCCCTAAACCCTAAACCCCTAACCCCTAAAATCCTAAACCCCTAACCCTAAACCCTAAACCCCTAAAACCCTAAACCGCTAACCCCTAAAACCCTAAACCCTAAACCCTAAACCCTAAACCCTAAACCCTCAACCCTAAACCCTAAACCCTAAAATTAAAAATGGAAGTTCATTCAAGAAACCACTATACCTTAACAATCTATTTGGAAATTAAATAAAAAAGGAAATTGAATGGGGATGGAAATTGAATAAAAATAGAAGTTGAAGAAAAATAGAAATGGAAACTGCATAAAATTAAATATGGAAGTTCATTCAAGAAACCATTATACCTTAACGATCTATTTGGAAATTAAATAAAAAAGGTAATTGAATAAAAAAGGAAACTGAATAAAGATAGAAGTGGAATAAAAAAAAAAATGGAAGTTGCAAAAAATTAAGAATGGAAGTTCATTCAAGATACCACTACAGCTTAACGATCCATTTGGAAATTAAATAAAAAAGGAAATTCAATGGAGATGGAAATTGAATAAAAATAGAAGTTGAATAAAAATAGAAATGGAAACTGCATAAAATTAAACATGGAAGTTCATTCAAGAAACCACTATACCTTAACGATCTATTTAGAAATTTAATAGAAAAAGGAAATTGAATAAAAAAGGAAACTGAAAAAAAAAAATGAAAGTGGAATAAAAATAAAAATGGAAGTTGTATATAATTAAAAATGGAAGTTCATTCAAGAAACCACTATACCTTAACGTTCTATTTGGAATTAAATAAAAAAGGAAATTCAATGGAAAAAGAAATTGAATAAAAATGGAAGTTGCATAAAATTAAAAATGGAATCTCATTCAAGAAACCACTATACGTTAACGATTTATTTGGAAATTAAATAAAAAGAAAATTGAATAGAAAAGGAAATTGAATAAAAATAGAAGTTGAATAAAAAAAATGGAAGTTGCATAAAATTAAAAATGAAAGTTCATTCAAGAAACCACTATAGCTTAAAGATCTATTTGGAAATTAAAGAAAAAATGGAAATTGAATGGAGATGGAAATTGAATAAAAATTGAAGTTGAATAAAAATAGAAGTGGAAACTGCATAAAATTAAACATGGAAATTCATTCAATAAACCACTATACCTTAACGATCTATTTGGAAATTAAATTAAAAAGGAAATTGAGTGGAGATGGAAATTTAATAAAAATCGAAGTTCAATAAAAATCGAAGTGGGAAGTGCATAAAATTAAACGTGGAAATTTATTCAAGAAACCACTATACCTTAACGATCTATTTGGAAAGTAAATAAAAAAGGAAATTGAATGGAGATGCAAATTTAATAAAAATAGAAGTTGAATAAAAATAGAAATGGAAACTGCATAAAATTAAACATGGAAGTTCATTTAAGAAACCACTATACCTTAACGATCTATTTGGAAATTAAATAAAAAAAGAAAATTGAATGGAGATGGAAATTGAATAAAAATAGAAGTGGAAACTGCTAAAAATTAAATATGGAAATTCATTCAAGAAACCACTATGCCTTAACGATCTATTTGGAAAATAAATAAAAAAGGAAATTCAATGGAGATGGAAATTTAATAAAAATAGAATTTGAATAAAAATAGAAATGGAAACTGCATAAAATTAAACATGGAAGTTCATTCGAGAAACCACTACACCTTAACGATCTATTTGGAAATTAAAGAAAAAAGGAAACTGAACAGAAATGGAAATTCCCTAAAAATGGAAGTTCAATAAAAATACAAACGGAAGTTGCATAAAATTAAAAATGGAAGTTCATTCCAGAAACCACTATACCTTGAAGATCTATTTCGAAATTAAATTTAAAAGGAAATTCAATGGAGATGGAAATTAAATAAAAATAGAAGTTGAATAAAAATTGAAGTGGAAACTGCGTAAAATTAAACATGGAAGTTCATTCATTGAACCACTATACCTTAACGATCTATTTGGAAATTAAATAAAAAAGGAAATTGAATAGAAAAGGAAAATGAATAAAAATGAAAGTTGAATAAAAATACAAATGGAAGTCGCAAAAAATTAAAAATGGAAGTTCATTCAAGAAACCACTACACCTTAACGATCTATTTGGAAATTAAATAAAAAAGGAAATTCAATAGAAAAGGGAATTGAATAAAAATGGAAGTTGAATAAAAATAAAAATGGAAGTTGCAAAAAATTATAAATGAAAGCTCATTCAAGAAACCACTATACCTTAATGATCTTCTTGGAAATTAAATAAAAAAAAGAAATTGAATGGGGATGGAAATTGAATAAAAATTGAAGTTGAATAAAAAAAAAAGTGGAAACTGTAAAAAATTAAATATGAAAAATCATTCAAGAAACCACTATACCTCAACGATCTATTTGGAAATTAAATAAAAATGGAGATTCAATGGTGATGGAAATTTAATAAAAAGAGAAGTTGAAAAAAAATAGAAATGGAAACTGCATAAAATTAAACATGGAAGTTCATTCAAGAAACCACTTGTAGACACCCCATTTTTGACCGTCCTCAAGACTTGGACGTCACCGTTTGAACACTCGGTGATCATCCATGATTGTGTTCGTTTGGAGTTCCCGGAGGTCTCGGCTCGCGCGCCTTGCCTCAGGATCCCCGAACTCGACTGTTTAGTGTCTGGTTTTGCACCAAACACTTTTGTTTTTCCTTAGAGGGGCAGGGAATGCCTTGTGAGACATCCCCATACACCACCGGCAGTGGCTGGAGGCCACCGGCTGGTCTTTTTCTTCCATCGGCAATTTTGTTTGCCGGTCGGCACACTTTATTGCCGGTCGGCATAATATGTTGCCGGTCGGCACTATTTTTTGTCGGAATAGCTTTTTTGGGCAGCCGACCACTGTTCCTCCACTTTATGGAGATATTTTGTGCCAGCTGTGATAGCTGGCACCAACTCCTTTCCCCTCCATACACGTGTATGGAGGGATTTCCCTCTAGCCAAGCTTGTTGAATAAGCTTTGCAAGAGGGATCCTTATAAGAGAGAGGCTTTCCTCTTGGTTCTAGGTTAGAAAAACAGAAGCAAAATCAGCCTTTAGAGATATAGATACATATTATCTCTATACCTCTCTCCCTCTCCCTTCTTGTGTGTGTTTCTTGGCCCAAAAGGTGTGTTTTACCTTACTTTTGCACCATTACACACACCATTACACCTTAGTCCGAGATTGAGGGACTTGGGGGAGTTGTTTCTTGAGTTTTGGACTGGTTTTGATCCAAAGAAGGAGGTTAGGCCATTTGTTCTTCAAGGGTTCTTCAAGGGTGAGCATCTTCCCTTTTATTCCCCAAACTTGCATTGATTTTCTACCTATTTTGTTTATTGTTTTGGCTCTTGTGTATAACATAAAAAAGGCTCATATTTTCCTGCTCTAACACTTTCATTAAGGTCACTTTGTGGTTAGATTGCAAACTCACCCTCATAGGCCTTGTTTGGCCTATTTTGGTGCCTTTTTGATAAGGTTTTGTTCACTTCAGCATTTTGATCTTTTGATCACCAAAAATCAGTGTATTTTAGTGTCAAAAAAGTTGGTTTGAAGTCTTGCATAGGGGAGGGACACCCCTCTCCCTTTATGGTTTTGTTTCCTTGCTTTTTGGGCTCAAAAGGATAGCATGTGTGCTTGTTGTTTCTTGGCTTCATTTCAGTACTTTTTTAGGCATCTTAGGTCCTACATAACCTCTGTTTTTGGTCGGATTTGGGCCCTCTTGTATGCTTGTAATACTTGCTTTGTATTGCTCCATCTTGCTTAGAAATACATCCCATGATTAGGCCATGATTTTTGTGTGTGTTGGATTGGTTCCATGAAGCATTTAACATTGTTTTTCCATGCTTAAAATCTGTTGGTTATCAACTTGGTCATGTTTGGCATATTTGTTATGGTTGCTATGTATTTTGGCTTGTGAGCCCTCAAGTATATGAGTCATAAGTGCTTTGGTTGGTCTACTTTGATGAGTGGAGGTTGTTTGCCATGCCATTTTAGTCCAAAAATCATGCCTACATGTGTGCATGCATGGTCTTTTCCATATCTTGAGGTTGTGTCTTCCTATGCCTAAGAATGGGCCTTGGTGTATTTGTTTCATGGGGTTTATTTTAGTTGCCATATTAGGAGTTTTTGGGATCCTATCTTGCATGCATAAATTCTGTTTTTACTTGTTTTAATCATGCCATGAATGGCCATGTTGGTGGGGGTAAGTTGTCTCCTTTAGTGCCTTAGCTTTGGGACCATAAGTTTGCTTGTTAACATGAGTTGATTGGCTATCATTTTAAGCGCTTTTGGCCACTGTTTTGAGAAGGGTGAGGGCCTGCCCCTTTGCCACTTCAAGCCCTCTTGCATGCTTGCTCCATGTTTGTCGCATATTTGTTCCATGAAGCTTTGTAGCACATCAATTCCATGGTCAATTTGCTCCATGTTTGCATCATGTTTGTATCTTGTGTGCTTGGTATCATACATTTTTGTCATGATAGTTGCATATTGCTTGTTGTGTTTTCCATCTTGGTGGCATGACACATTTGAGGCTTGTGAGCATTACATGCATTGCATTTACTTGGTTTGGGGTGTCAAACCAAGTGCGGGAGTCAAGGACCATTCATACTTCAAGTGATGTAATGTGCCTTGATCCCCGGTCATCGGGACCTTTGACTCCTACTTGATAAGGCCCCGGTTTTCATGTTGTTTCTTGCATGCATTTTCATATCAAATGGCAAATTCGATCCTTCGACCCACCATGTACCATTGATGGTTCAAGGATCGAAAGTCATGCTTCTTTGAGTTCAAAATATGATAAGAAGTAGGACCATGCTTACATGTGTCCAAAAACTCCATGCTATGCACTGTCTGTTCTCTGTTTGCTGTCAGATTGTCTTCTGCAGGAAGTTTCTGCCGACCGGCAGAATTTAGTGTCGACCGGCACTATCTGGAGTGCCGATGAATCCGATAAAGTGCCGATGAGAACTTTGAAGTGCCGGTGGCAATTCTGTCTGGCCAGTGGTGCTCTGCAGGATGCAGAGAGCTTGTTCCAGTACTTTGGAAATTTTCAGAAAGACAAGGCAGTACAAACAGAGGCGACAAGAGTATAGTACGGGTTTTCCGGGCAGGACGGATTCGAGCATGCATCATTCGCGCACCCCGAAGCAGAGGCTGTGGCCACCCTCTTCATTCTTTTGCTTCCTTTTTTTTTAATTAATTAGGAAATTTTGTAATAATTTTATTTGTTCATTATTTTGGGACTGTAATATTAATTCGAACCCTCTGAGTGAGGGTAAACATGTAATAAGTGTGGGTGAGTGTGTGTATGTCTTCCAATCCCCATTTCTTTCTTCCCTTTTATTTACCAGCTTATGATGGTAGATTAGGGCATTTTTGAAATTAGCATACCTTATGATATGCATGCGTGCATTCATGCATCTGTTAACATGCACCGGGCTCGGTACATCATGCTAACCGCATTCGTATTTTCAAATTCCAAAATTGAAAACATGTTACTTGTAGCATTTCATATGCCATTTTAGGGTTAGCCGAGCCTACTCTAAATTGCATCCTTGCCTGTGTTGCATTAGCCACTTAATATGAACTAGGGACATGCATGTTTGCTAACTAGTTTATTGTTTTGGCACAGAGTACAATGTAAGTATTTATGCTTTAGCATCTCGCATGCGTGTGAATGTTAACATGACAGTATGTTTACCATGCGGCTAAGTGCTTATATGAGATAAACTGTTTGAATGCCTGTGGGTGGAGGTCGAATTGCTTAAATTGGAATAACACATTAAAACTGTGAATTTTAAAGCCCACTAGATAGTGGCAAAACCATCTTTTCTAAAAACCCACTTGAGGGTGGCAAAATCTGCATTTTAGCCTACTTGCGAGTAGCAAACCATTTTCAAAACAAACATGAAATGTTTTGTTCCAATTTGGGCGATTTGGTCTATACTTGTTTGCTGCGCGCATAACATAGTAATTCTAGGCTAATAACCGGATTAAGAACACATAACGTTTTCAAAATTGGATATCACGGTTAGTAGAGGCCGGTCTTCGGACCGGGCGAAAGGGGGTGCTCATAGCTGACCTTCCCCGATCGTACCCAAGCTCCCGAGCCGAGACAACTCCGGTGATGACGGACATGTGGCCTTCGGCACCGAGTCAGGGTTTCCTAAATTCTCCCATAAAAAATAGTTAGGTGGCGACTCTGTATCTGGCAAAGCAGTCCATGTTTGGCACTACTTTTTCAAAAAATCTGTTTCACAAAACGATTTGCCAGATTTGGACTCTTTGGTTCAGATTAAGAACCGTGACACAAATTGAGTCCGAACTGTAGCATGAGGCCCGCGGGCGCTGTTACAGTTTCTGGCGACTCTGCTGGGGAATTTGGAGAGCTTGACTCGAACTCGTGATATCCTGTTTTGATTTCACTTATGTGTTTCTTTGCATTGCATGTGCATTGGTGCGCCTAGGAACACAGTGTTTGCCATCTGCCATTCCTGAACGGTTTGCCGGAGGCTTGTCTTGTCAAGGCATGTCCATAAGGCTGACCGGCTATGGGCTCTGACAGTATGGGAACACAAACCCCGGTTTTACCGGGGCACCCTTTTTGACCATTCGACCTAGTGCATATTCGGAACCATAGTGACCATTCCAAGCTAGGACAGGTTGCTTACCCGATGCTAAGTTGTTTGAAACCGCTGCGTGCATAGTGAAACCCTAGCTCCTGACAAAATAGGACAGGGAAACCCTACCCCAACATAGGGGTGTTTTGGCTCTCTTTACTTGCTATGTGCTTTCAAAATGTATTTCTGCAGGGAAATGAACACATCAGTTTGTAAGTTTGGGCATCGGGCCTGAGGGCATCAGTATCAGTTTTAAGAGAATCGGTTATCTGCGGGTATCAGGGTTCAGTATTGGGAATAGAGATTTTGAGAACAGTGATCGGTATCGAGGAACCGTGTGCTCGGCTTATCGACTATGTGTTTTGAAAATCCAACTGTATATTATTTATTTATTTTATGCTGTCGTGCTGTCCGGTTGTTGGTTTATTTATTGCTTTATTTATCTTTTTGCTAGGTAGTTTAGCATCATTGCGTCTAACCCAGTAGACATTCCCCAAGCACTCTGGATCAGAGGTCGCCGGCTCCATCGATCTGAGGATCTGATAGAAGGACAACCAGTGTACCATTCTCTACCCCCGGTTACTAAACGGAAAGCAACTAGGCAGAGGATATCGGTTCAGCAGTCGGTACAAAGGGCTTCGTCTACCCCACCTGTGTACAGTAGGGATCAGGATCCCGTTTCACCCACAGAGAGGGAACCCATACCAGCAATTCAACCAGAGCAGAACAGTATGGCTAGCTTAGAGGAGATGGTGCGCCAACTTCAGGAAAGCATGAAAATGATGCAGCAAGATGCTGCCCGCCAGGCAGAATTTGCCAGGCAACAGGCTACCATTATGAGTGAGCAAGCGGATTTAATTGGGAGATTGCAACAACAAACTGGGGCATCACCTTCGCAGCAAACCCCTCCTCCATTAAGGGTTCCAATACCCGAAGAAACACCAAACGCCCGGAATGTCCAAGAAGATACAGACATCCCAACGGGGCCGGCTCCACCCCCGATTCCGCCTCAACAATCCAAGGCACCCACTCCCATTAATGTATCGGATTCTCCCTTTGAGTCTGAGATAGACCCCATGACGTTAAAAATGCACAAGCTTGAAAAGCTGTTCAAGAAATCTCAAGGTGCGAAGTCCATTCCGGACATTGGAGATGGGTACATCGACACAGCCGTGACGCTGCCAGATCGGTTTAAGATGCCCCAAATTGATCGTTTTGACGGGTCTGAGGATCCCATGGTACACCTGCGACTGTTTTCAGACGTCCTAAGGCCAATGGGCCTCACCAGATTGCAGAAACTATCTTTATTCGGCCGGACCTTGTCAGGTGTGGCGTCCGCATGGTATGCCAAGTTGGGGGACGACGTCAAGAGAAACTGGGACGAGATGGCTGAGGCCTTCATCCTGCAGTACTCGTATAACACACAAATCGAGATCACGACCCGGGATCTCGAGACAACGAGGCAAGAACCCAAGGAAGGCTTCTTAGAGTTTGTAACTAGATGGCGGGCTAAGGCTTCAATGATGACCTTGAGACCCACAGACAAAGACCAGATTCGGATGATTGTGCGCAATCTTCAGCCGAAGCTAATGCAAAAGATGATTGTAGTCCCCTTTCCCACCTTTGCTGATTTGCATGAAATGGGGGTGCAGATCGAGGACGCCTTGAGACAAGGTTGGATTGATAATGATCGGGATCAACCCCGCAGAAATTTCAATCGTAGTACTAATACAGGCCCGAGTGGCGCTACGACTGCCAGGACCTCCGAAGTGAGTATGGTCACCACTAACCCTTCCCCGAGAAATACAGCAGCCACACCATTCTCCGGCGCGTCCGGAAGCAACTCGCAAGCAGCCAAATACCCTCCCAGAAACACCAGAACCTTCGCTCCACTTTATATGCCCCTGTCCAAAGCTTTGGGGGTTTTGATCAGAAAAGGGCATCTGAAGCCCCTAGAGCCGCGGCCCTTACCTGAAAGACTACCCGCCACCCACAACCCAGCCAAATATTGTGCGTTCCACCAGCAGCATGGTCATGACACTGACCTATGCTTTCGTTTACGTCATGAGATCCAAGATCTCATTGATAATGGGGTGATTCTCCCCCCAGAGAAACCTAATGTTACCACAAATCCTCTCCCCGCACATAACCAAGTTCCACCACCCAAAAGAGTCAACTTCATCTACACTGGGGTCGCATCCTACGATCCCAGTATCTACATCACACCTTCCTACCTGCCTAAACCTAAAGTTTTCCTCCCCGATTGCACCGATTTGTGCATGACGGACATCTCTATAACCCAACCCAAGCCAGTGGTGGTGACCATCGAGAACAGGAAAGGGGTTGTCAAACTAGGGTCCGTGGAGCCTGAGAATGATGTTGGGAATGCTTACAGTCCGAATGACTACATTTCACCGGTGGGCCAGAATAGACCAAATGTCGAATTTCCAGTCGGGGGAGAGCTGTGTGTAATCCGAGGGGACAATTCAGGACAGGGAATGGATGATTTGACAACCGTGGAAAAGGATGTTGTCAAGTCCCAATTTCATGATGACCGAGACTCAGCCATCAACTGGTATGATAATGAAGAATCAGCAGAGGCCACGGGCTGGTTAGACGATCAGCCAGATGTAATAGGGGAGTTCCAGTCAGAACAAGGCCCGGCAGGGGCAGGAATGTCAACAACGCCCGGGAGTGTCGAAAAGCAGAATACGTCGCCGGAGAGCGCCGGTGTCGAGAGTTTCGCTCGGGAATGGAGCATTTTAAGTACAGGGATCAGTGAGCAATCTACTGCATTGACACAGTCAGAACAAGAAAGATTCGAGGATTCTGAGAGGATCAGAAAAGCAAAAGGCCACGTAGGGGTCGAAACCGCCGCAAGTACGGAAATGGAGGATGCTGTGAACATAGGGATAAAAGGTACTGTGAGTATCGGGACAGTTGTGCCAGAACCGGACAGATGCTTGTCAGTCGCAGATGGTATGTGGTGGGAAGACGACGATCTATGTCTTGCCCACACGGACGAGGATTGGAAAGGTAACCAACCAGATGATACCTGGTATATCGGCGAAGTCGATCACATGACTAGGAGTGGACGGTATTTCAAGCCTCCCCACCTAGATCAGCCGGAGGCGTCTGGGAAAGCTAATGAAGCAGAGAAACAAAAGGAGAAGCAACTCGAAGATGAGGCCGTATTGAGACAATTGAAAAAGATACAAGCAGACATCTCCATCTGGGGACTGCTTATGGCTTCTCGAGTACTTAGACAAGCTGTCCTTACAGCCATGGACAAGGCCAAGCTGTCCATAGACACCACGCCCGAGCAGCTGGTGGGATTAGTCTTTTCAGGAGGGAATTCCCCAGCATTGAGTTTTTCTGACAAAGAGCTGCCACCCGAGGGTGCGAACCATAACAAGCCGCTCTACATCTCTGTCGAGTGCAGAGATAAATGGATACCTGTGGTACTTGTCGACACGGGATCCGCTCTCAATGTCTGCCCGGCAAGGACAGCTTATGCGATTGGTTTGAAAATCGCGGATTTTATACCAACGGCCCAGGTGATTCGGGCGTATGATAACATAAGCCGGGAGGTAATGGGGACAGTTAAGATTCAAACAAAGGTTGGGCCAGGACAGCACGAGATAGATTTCCATGTCTTGGAGGTTCCTGCAACGTTCAACTTGCTTTTGGGACGGCCGTGGCTGCATCAGGTAAAGGCGGTCTCCTCTAACTTACATCAAGTGGTGAAATACCCCTATGGGAAGGGAGTAGCCATTGTTTTTGGAAACTCATCAATTCATCCACCACCAGAGGTGTCTACGCCTGTTCTAGAAATTGAGCATGGTATAGAAGATGTGTTCATATCAGGTTTTACCTTGGCCGAGGCTCGGGTTGTACAGAACATCATGGCAGCTAACGAAGGGGTGTATGTCAGTGCCCAAGCAGTTTATCTCATGAACAAACTCCAGCACATCCCCGGGATGGGATTAGGCAAGAGCGGTAGGAAAGGTGCCGCAACATCGACCGAAGTGCCACATAACCCCCATACCTTTGGTTTGGGCTACCTACCCACCAAAGAGGATTGGATAAGGAAGGGAAAGGAAATGGCCGGAAGGGCCAGGGCGAAACAGATGGGGAAGCCCTTTGACTTGATGCACCAGCCCATTCGGGGGACCCTGAACGGACGTTTCGTCCGGGAAGGGGAGGACTTTCCGTTCTGTGGCTTCCCGGAGCCGTGGCTCAATGCGGAGATGAAGCGCGTACCGGGATTTGAAATTTTCTTTGATTTACAGTTACCTGAGGATGACATCGCCGAAGGGCAGGCAGATCTATCGGCTGAGGCCGAGCAAAGTAAGGAGGTACAGTCCGAGGACGCTGAAAATGAAATGGGGGCAGCGCTGGCATGTCTGCTGTCAGATCCTCCGATCGAACAGAGGTGCTTGGGGGATAGCTCCTCGGTATGTGTGATTGGGAATGAAGCGGCTGCGGGCCTACCATTAGCTATTTTGGATGCATCCATCGCACCTTCTCTCATCTGGCAATATGAAGAAGGCTTTTTATCAAGCAGCACCGGGTCAGGTAGTGAGCCGGAATCTGATTCTACCGAATCTTGTATGTCGGAATCAGATTCCAGCTCAACTGAGTCTGAGTCCGGTATTCCCGGGGGTGATAACCCGGATACCACCGTCCTGTCTAGGTCGTCTTTTTCATTTTCTTTTGAGTCTGTTGTAACGGAAGAATCCGACGGCTCGGAAGTATTTAATGAGAACGACGTGGATGTGGTTTCGGAGTATTTTTCTGTGCCTTTGATTTATTGCTTAAATCAGGATTTTCAAAATTTTGATGAAAACGACGAGGAAGAAATTCCTCCGGTTTTGCAACGGTTAATTGATCAAGAACAGGAAAGATTTGTTAAACCTTTAATGGATGAAATCACTACTGTGAATGTTGGTACTGAGAAGGACCAGCGGCTGGTCCAGATCGGGTCCACGTTGTCTTCTGAGGAACGCGAGCGCTTAGTCGCTTTGTTAAAAGATTTCAAAGATGTTTTCGCGTGGTCCTACGAAGACATGCCTGGAATCGATCCTGAGATTGTACAGCACCGGATCCCTCTTGATCCCGAGGCCCGACCTGTCAAACAGAAACTCAGGAGGCTCCGCCCTGATTGGGCCATTAAGATCAAGGAAGAGGTCACCAAGCAGATTGACGCAGGCTTCCTGTTGGTGTCTGAGTATCCGACTTGGTTGGCCAACATTGTTCCTGTGCCGAAGAAAGACGGCAGAATTCGGGTCTGTGTAGACTTCAGAGACTTGAACAGGGCCAGTCCGAAGGACGACTTTCCCTTGCCACACATCGATGAACTGGTAGATTTCACGGCAGGACATGCCTTGCTTTCGTTTATGGATGGTTTCTCAGGCTATAATCAGATAGTAATGGCGCCCGAGGACCGGGAGAAGACTGCATTCACTACCCCGTGGGGTACATATTGTTATCGAGTGATGCCATTTGGGCTGAAAAACGCGGGAGCTACCTATCAGCGGGCAGCAACTACGATATTGCATGATATGATCCATAAAGAGGTCGAGGTGTATGTGGACGACATGATTGTCAAGTCCAAAGAAAGAGAGGGCCACTACACCGCCTTACAAAAGTTTTTTCAAAGGATCAGAGAATTTCGGCTGCGGCTAAATCCCCAGAAGTGTACTTTTGGTGTTACAGCAGGAAAGATGCTAGGGTTTCTGATAACGCAAAGGGGCATCGAGGTCGACCCTTCCAAAATCAAGGCCATCTTAGAAATGCCACCACCAAGGACTGAAAAGGAGGTGCGAGGCTTTCTAGGTAAAGTGCAATTCATAAGGCGGTTTATCTCTAAACTAACCTTGACTTGTGAACCACTTTTTGGCCTCCTGAAGAAAGGAAAGAAATTCCAATGGGACGGCCGATGTCAAGCAGCTTTTGAGCAGATCAAAGAGTATCTACAGAACCCGCCTGTATTGTCACCGCCAGAACCGGGGAGACTGCTGATATTGTATCTTTCGGTAACTGAGACCACCATGGGCTGCATGCTCGCATAGGAGTCAGAAGACAAAGTGGAAAGGGCTATCTACTATCTGAGCAAGAAGATGCTGGATTACGAGACCCGCTATACACCACTGGAGAAGGCTTGTTTGGCCTTGGTATGGGCTACCCGGAAGCTGCGGCACTACCTGTTAGCTCACTCTGTAATGTTGGTTTCACGTTTGGATCCCATCAAATATCTTTTCGAGAAACCAGCACTTACAGGTAGACTAGCTCGTTGGTTGCTATTGCTTTTCGAATTTGACTTGAAGTATGTAACACGCAAGTCAGTGAAAGGGAGAGCGGTAGCGGAGTTCCTTGCCGACCACCCGGTTGAGGGGGATGAAGCGGTTGAGTACCTATTCCCAGACGAAGTGATCCTGCATATCGAGGATGAAACTTGGACGATGTACTTTGACGGAGCGTCAAACCAGTATGGGTATGGGATAGGGGTGTTGCTGATAGCGCCTGACGATTCCCGTATCCCTTTGGCATTCAAGCTCCAGTTCAGAGTCTCGAACAATGAGGCAGAGTATGAGGCATGTATTGCTGGTCTGGAAGCAGCCCTAGAGCTAGGGGTAAGATGGCTGGACGTCATTGGGGACTCGAATCTTGTTGTATCTCAAGCAAAAGGAGACTGGAAGGTCAAGGAGGAAAGGATGATAATTTACCACCAAACCTTGGATTTGTTAATTCCTCAGTTCGAGAAACTAAATTTCACCCACCTCGTAAGAGAGAACAACAGGTTTGCAGATTCGTTAGCAACTCTATCTTCCATGATAGACATCCCGTCGGGAGTCCGGATGCGTCCAGTCATCATTGATCAGAAGTTTGTGCCAGCATACGAGTCGGTTTCCGCCATAGATGAGGCCCAAGACGACAACCCCTGGTATTACGATATTTGGAACTTCTTGGAAAAGGAGACGTATCCGATAGGGGCAAGCGCCAAGGATAAAAGGGCCATTAGAAGAATGGCTATTCAGTTCATCATCTGCGGAGGTAAGCTGTACAAAAGAGGTCATCTGGGAATGCATAAGCTCTGTGTAGAAGCTGAAGAGTCGAAGCGCCTAATGGAAGCCATCCATGGAGGAGAGTGCGGTGCACACATGAATGGAGTGATGCTGGCCAGAAAGATCCTTAGGCAGGGTTACTACTGGTCGACCATGGAAGAGGATTGTATCGGCTTTGTTCGGCGATGCCACAAATGCCAGATCCATGCGAACCGTATGAATATCCCACCATCCAAGTTGTACAACATGACTTCCCTATGGCCGTTCTCCGTATGGGGGATTAATGTGATCGGAGCTGTTACCCCGAAGGGATCGAACGGACATGAGTATATCCTGGTAGCAATAGATTATTTCACAAAGTGGGTCGAGGCCCAATCATACGCGGTGTTGAAGGCGTCGCACGTCGCAAAGTTCATCAGGAACAACATCATTTGTCGCTACGGGGTGCCAAATGAGATCATCTCGGATAATGGATCCCACTTTAAGAAAGAAGTGGTCGACTTGTTGGAAAAGTATAACATGGCTTTTCATAAGTCATCTACGTATCGGCCGCAAACCAATGGAGCAGTTGAGGCCGCCAACAAGAACATCAAGCATATACTGCGAAAAATGGTGGAGACCTATCGAGATTGGCCAGATAAGTTGCCGTTCGCTCTGTGGGGCTACAGGACTTCGATTAGAACCTCCACCGGAGCAACTCCGTATTCGTTAGTGTATGGAATGGAGGCTGTTCTACCTATTGAAATTGAAGTTCCGTCTTTACGGGTATTGGCCGAATGTCAGATAGCTGAGGCAGATTGGCAGCAGAGCAGGTTCGAGGAACTAATGCTCTTTGATGAAAGAAGACTGAAAGCACTGTACCACGTTCAGAGTTATCAGCGCAGGATTGCTCGGGCTTTTAACAAGAAGGTTAAGTCCAGAAATCTAAAGGAAGGGGATTTGGTACTCAAAGATAACCGAGCTCCCATCTACGACCCGAGGGGCAAGTTCAGACCCAATTGGACTGGTCCCTACATCATCAAAGCTATCTGGTCAGGCGGAGCTGTGGTTCTGATGGACTTAGATGGCTTAGAATTCTCTCAACCGATCAATATGGACAAGTTGAAGAAATACTACCCTTGAGAGGCTCGCTAGGCCGAAAACCCGAAAGGGCGACCTAGGCAAAAGTTAGAGCACAAAAAAAAATTAGAAAATATAAAAACTGAGCTCGCAAGGTTGAAAACCCGCAAAGGGCGGCCTTGGCAAAAGTTAGAGCGCAAAAGGAGAGTGAAAATACTCGAGCGAACCTAAACCGGAACTACGTAAGGCTTGATTCCCATGTTTGGGATACGTAGGCAGCTTCATCCTGAAGTTCAGCCATAACACTTCCCCGATCAACTTTGTCCATTTGATCATCTCAGCCATCTTTTAGTCCATCAGCATTCGTTGGAATCTCCGGTGCAGTGCCACTCAGACTAGGGGCAACTTTCCGTTGCCATGCAGTGCTACGAGGCTCTTCAGACTAGGGGCAACTTTCCAGTTGCAGGAATCTGGGGTTGTGCATCTCAAGCGACAGATCTCAGGCGTGTCCAGTTCTGATCCACATCAAAAATGTTTTTGAAAAGTTTTAATATAAGCTGACTTCGTTCAAATAATCTTTTTACAACTTCGACCATTTTCGGACCAAAGTGGAAAATTCTTAGTACCAGAACTTTCAATTTCATTGATTTCAAAACAAAGTTCTCCTGCTCTTACAAACAATTGAAGTTGCTTTTTTTATTACATTCAGGAAAGAAAACTTGAAAGTACTAATAAAGTAATAAATCTAGGGCATGGTCAAATCAGGTGTTCCTGTGCCCCCTCCCAGAGCTGGTCGAAGCCTCTGATGCCAAGCTGGGCCCGATCTGTGCTTCTTCATTGAGCCAATCTATGCACTCGTCAGATAAAGTGCAACTGAAAGTAGGAGCGGGGGCCAGGAGTTCTCTCATCCTCCACGCAGTGGCCTGCCAGGCAAGCTGCGCACCCCGGGCTGGGAATGTAGCAGGATACTCTATCCCCTCTGGTGGGCAGGTCTGATCATGGCCAAATTGGCGTCGAATCCAAAATGGGAAATAGAATACACAATGAGTGAGACCAACTAGTTGAATTCCAGTCTGTCGAGGCATGTTGTAACTCATTGCCGGAAGGTTCAACCAAGGGCACCGCCAAGCAATACGGTCTGCGGACAAGTGGCACATCCAAGCGAACCACCATTCCTCATCCAAGGCATTGACCAGACGATGCCGGAAGAAGTAGCCGCGAGCTGAATATACTGGGCAGGAGTCCACAACCTGCAATTTATCCATCAACCACACCTGGGGAGGGATTGAAAAATGAGAGATTAAAGAATAGAGAGATGTACGAGGAGAGAAAAGTGAGAATGGGGTTTTGTGAGAAAAGACTGAGCTCGAAGGCCGAGTGATGTGAGCAATACAGAAATGCGAGATTGGGTGGGAAATATTACCTGTAGCAGTAGTGGACTCCCTGCCAACCTAGTCGTCTCATGACGGTAAAAGGCGTCTAAGCCCATTAGTGTCTCGGCCAGAACCATGGCGATACAGCTCTTGCCCTCTCTCAAGCCTTGGGCAACCTCAATCAGCCGGACACTAGCCCCTCCAGAGCCCGAAATGAACAGGAAATGAGACAGCATGCACAAGCAGAGGGCATGTCGCCGGAAGCCTTGCCAGTGATGGTTGCTGCGATTACCAGCATCAGAAAATCGATTGGCCAAACTCGGAATGTCTAACATCCCATCGCCCATCAAAGACCGAGCATCGCGCATGCTGAGTCCACACATGCGCCCTAAGGATTGGACATGGCCAAAATTAAGTTGGGGTAGGAGCTCCTCGTCGCGCTCGGACTCCATTAAGGCTCGGAAATCTTCGAAGGTAGGACACATCTCTTGCCCGGCGAAGCTAAAGACATGTGTCACCGGATTCCAAAATCTTGCCGCGGCATGAAGAAACGGGAGATGCAACGGGGTACGACCCAGAGTGAATAGTGCATTTATGCCGAAACCCCGGAAATTCACCTTTTCCGAGCCATCCAAGCTAGCAATCCAAGCTGTGAGATTTTGAGCAAGAAACTCTTCCATTGGAGCAAATCAGTGTGAAAATGAGGAAAACTACGAAGCTGGGATCTTTTGTAGGAGATAAGGTTGAGTGGGGGGACAGGTGTCAACATTCTGGTGGTTCCCCTCGTTTAGTGCCGACCGGCCAGAAATATATGCCGACCGGCATAAAAATATGCCGACCGGCCATTTCAGTTTGCCGACAAAACAGACATACGGCCGGTAGCCACTCCTTGCAGCCGGTGGTTCCTACACCGTGCCGGTGGGCTTCCTCCCTGGTTTCCTGAGCTGTTTATGCTAAGAGTTGGGGAACTTCACCACCTCCAAATCCCCCCCGGCGATAAACTCTTGCGAAGTCATGCCCGTCTGCTTATCGAGTTTTGAACATTTGCTTATTGAGTTGTATTTCGCTCTCTTTGAGTTCTTGATTTGTTTATCGAGTTGTATTCACACTTGTTTGGTTGTGTCATGGCTTTGTTTTGCTTATCGAGTTGTAAGTCGGTTCACTACCTGATTATTACGATGACGAATTTCCAAAATGAGTTCAATTTCGTTCACCTTGTGGTGTGAAACCCTGCGATGCGATGCACAGAAGATCCACAAATGCAACACCTTTTGAATAAAACGATTAGTTTCATTCCCCATCACATGTTTTGCAAAGTGTATGAATTTTGAGAAAGAAAATAAACCTGCCTGAGGCAGCGCAATGTGCTTAAACTACTAGTAAAAAGGGAAATAAAACGTAGAATGGCAGGGTAGCCAAGTATCAGAATTGATACCGGTGAAACTCCCCTTGCGGTTAACGCACCTTCCGTATCTTTGTTCGGGTCAGCCGCGTTGCCGGACGCCCTCACAATACGGGAAATCACACCTTTGAAACGTGAACCTTTGAGTTGACCTCAGACCACAACTTCTGCAAGCAACGCTCGATGCATGCGAAGAATGTCCCGCCCCGTATCCTTTTCATGCTTTGTGAGCCCCGCAAATTGTTTCGATTATGCTGTGTAATAGTACGTTCCATTACCTGCGTAGACCGCATGTTTTGATTGCGTAGACCGCATGTTTAATTCCATTACCTGCGTAGACCGCATGTTTTGATTGCGTAGACCGCATGTTTAATTCCATTACCTGCGTAGACCGCATGTTTTGATTGCGTAGACCGCATGTTTAATTCCATTACCTGCGTAGACCGCATGTTTTGATTGCGTAGACCGCATGTTTAATTCCATTACCTGCATAGACCGCATGTTTTGATTGCGTAGACCGCATGTTTAATTCCATTACCTGCGTAGACCGCATGTTTTGATTGCGTAGACCGCATGTTTAATTCCATTACCTGCGTAGACCGCATGTTTTGATTGCGTAGATCGCATGTTTAATTCCATTACCTGCGTAGACCGCATGTTTTGATTGCGTAGACCGCATGTTTAATTCCATTACCTACGTAGACCGCATGTTTTGATTGCGTAGACCGCATGTTTAATTCCATTACCTGCGTAGACCGCATGTTTTGATTGCGTAGACTGCATGTTTAATTCCATTACTTGCGTAGACCGCATGTTTTGATTGCGTAGACCGCATGTTTAATTCCATTACCTGCGTAGACCGCATGTTTTGATTGCGTAGACCGCATGTTTAATTCCATTACCTGCGTAGACCGCATGTTTTGATTGCGTAGAGCTCATGTTTAATTTCATTACCTGCGTAGACCGCATGTTTTGATTGCGTAGACCGCATGTTTAATTCCATTACCTGCGTAGACCGCATGTTTAATTCCATTACATGCGTAGACCGCATGTTTAACTCCGTCACCAGCGTAGACCGCATGTGTTAATTACGTAGACCGCTTGTTTAGTTTCATCACCTGCGTAGACCGCGTGCTTATGATCAATTTCGTCGCCTGCGTAGACCGCTTGCTCCGCTTGCCTAGTTGTATTTCAATATGCATTGTCATGCTCTCTACTTACTTTGCGCTGTCACGCATTTCGAGTACACCACTATTCTTGCATTGTCATGCATTTTGCTAACCATATTGTACCTGTTAAGTTTGTTTTCTTTTCAGGCACGATATTGTATGTACGGTTCATTTGAGGCTGGTGCAACCAGACGAACCGGACAGGTATTGTATCTCCCGAGTGAGACATATTGAGAATTCCATAATTCTCTTACATCCTTTCTGCATTGTAGTGTAGTTTGCTATGATAGCTTAAAACTGTCGCATGTTTGCTTCATTACAGCTTTCTTTGCATGATCATAAATTATGCTCGGCTCTGTGCATTATCTTGCATTTTGCCCCTGCCTCCGGGCGCACACCTTATTTGTCTTGTATGCTTGTCTGAGTCTTCGGCCTTGTCAAAAATGGGTCGTCTCTGGGCTTTGACATTCACTCCCATCATTGTTATGACTTTCGAGTTCTGTCAAAGAGGGGCAACTGTAGACACCCCATTTTTGACCGTCCTCAAGACTTGGACGTCACCGTTTGAACACTCGGTGATCATCCATGATTGTGTTCGTTTGGAGTTCCCGGAGGTCTCGGCTCGCGCGCCTTGCCTCAGGATCCCCGAACTCGACTGTTTAGTGTCTGGTTTTGCACCAAACACTTTTGTTTTGCCTTAGAGGGGCAGGGAATGCCTTGTGAGACATCCCCATACACCACCGGCAGTGGCTGGAGGCCACCGGCTGGTCTTTTTCTTCCATCGGCAATTTTGTTTGCCGGTCGGCACACTTTATTGCCGGTCGGCATAATATGTTGCCGGTCGGCACTGTTTTTTGCCGGAATAGCTTTTTTGGGCAGCCGACCACTGTTCCTCCACTTTATGGAGATATTTTGTGCTAGCTGTGATAGCTGGCACCAACTCCTTTCCCCTCCATACACGTGTATGGAGGGATTTCCCTCTAGCCAAGCTTGTTGAATAAGCTTTGCAAGAGGGATCCTTATAAGAGAGAGGCTTTCCTCTTGGTTCTAGGTTAGAAAAACAGAAGCAAAATCAGCCTTTAGAGATATAGATACATATTATCTCTATACCTCTCTCCCTCTCCCTTCTTGTGTGTGTTTCTTGGCCCAAAAGGTGTGTTTTACCTTACTTTTGCACCATTACACACACCATTACACCTTAGTCCGAGATTGAGGGACTTGGGGGAGTTGTTTCTTGAGTTTTGGACTGGTTTTGATCCAAAGAAGGAGGTTAGGCCATTTGTTCTTCAAGGGTTCTTCAAGGGTGAGCATCTTCCCTTTTATTCCCCAAACTTGCATTGATTTTCTACCTATTTTGTTTATTGTTTTGGCTCTTGTGTATAACATAAAAAAGGCTCATATTTTCCTGCTCTAACACTTTCATTAAGGTCACTTTGTGGTTAGATTGCAAACTCACCCTCATAGGCCTTGTTTGGCCTATTTTGGTGCCTTTTTGATAAGGTTTTGTTCACTTCAGCATTTTGATCTTTTGATCACCAAAAATCAGTGTATTTTAGTGTCAAAAAAGTTGGTTTGAAGTCTTGCATAGGGGAGGGACACCCCTCTCCCTTTATGGTTTTGTTTCCTTACTTTTTGGGCTCAAAAGGATAGCATGTGTGCTTGTTGTTTCTTGGCTTCATTTCAGTACTTTTTTAGGCATCTTAGGTCCTACATAACCTCTGTTTTTGGTCGGATTTGGGCCCTCTTGTATGCTTGTAATACTTGCTTTGTATTGCTCCATCTTGCTTAGAAATACATCCCATGATTAGGCCATGATTTTTGTGTGTGTTGGATTGGTTCCATGAAGCATTTAACATTGTTTTTCCATGCTTAAAATCTGTTGGTTATCAACTTGGTCATGTTTGGCATATTTGTTATGGTTGCTATGTATTTTGGCTTGTGAGCCCTCAAGTATATGAGTCATAAGTGCTTTGGTTGGTCTACTTTGATGAGTGGAGGTTGTTTGCCATGCCATTTTAGTCCAAAAATCATGCCTACATGTGTGCATGCATGGTCTTTTCCATATCTTGAGGTTGTGTCTTCCTATGCCTAAGAATGAGCCTTGGTGTATTTGTTTCATGGGGTTTATTTTAGTTGCCATATTAGGAGTTTTTGGGATCCTATCTTGCATGCATAAATTCTGTTTTTACTTGTTTTAATCATGCCATGAATGGCCATGTTGGTGGGGGTAAGTTGTCTCCTTTAGTGCCTTAGCTTTGGGACCATAAGTTTGCTTGTTAACATGAGTTGATTGGCTATCATTTTAAGCGCTTTTGGCCACTGTTTTGAGAAGGGTGAGGGCCTGCCCCTTTGCCACTTCAAGCCCTCTTGCATGCTTGCTCCATGTTTGTCGCATATTTGTTCCATGAAGCTTTGTAGCACATCAATTCCATGGTCAATTTGCTCCATGTTTGCATCATGTTTGTATCTTGTGTGCTTGGTATCATACATTTTTGTCATGATAGTTGCATATTGCTTGTTGTGTTTTCCATCTTGGTGGCATGACACATTTGAGGCTTGTGAGCATTACATGCATTGCATTTACTTGGTTTGGGGTGTCAAACCAAGTGCGGGAGTCAAGGACCATTCATACTTCAAGTGATGTAATGTGCCTTGATCCCCGGTCATCGGGACCTTTGACTCCTACTTGATAAGGCCCCGGTTTTCATGTTGTTTCTTGCATGCATTTTCATATCAAATGGCAAATTCGATCCTTCGACCCACCATGTACCATTGATGGTTCAAGGATCGAAAGTCATGCTTCTTTGAGTTCAAAATATGATAAGAAGTAGGACCATGCTTACATGTGTCCAAAAACTCCATGCTATGCACTGTCTGTTCTCTGTTTGCTGTCAGATTGTCTTCTGCAGGAAGTTTCTGCCGACCGGCAGAATTTAGTGCCGACCGGCACTATCTGGAGTGCCGATGAATCCGATAAAGTGCCGATGAGAACTTTGAAGTGCCGGTGGCAATTCTGTCTGGCCAGTGGTGCTCTGCAGGATGCAGAGAGCTTGTTCCAGTACTTTGGAAATTTTCAGAAAGACAAGGCAGTACAAACAGAGGCGACAAGAGTACAGTACGGGTTTTCCGGGCAGGACGGATTCGAGCATGCATCATTCGCGCGCCCCGAAGCAGAGGCTGTGGCCACCCTCTTCATTCTTTTGCTTCCTTTTTTTTTAATTAATTAGGAAATTTTGTAATAATTTTATTTGTTCATTATTTTGGGACTGTAATATTAATTCGAACCCTCTGAGTGAGGGTAAACATGTAATAAGTGTGGGTGAGTGTGTGTATGTCTTCCAATCCCCATTTCTTTCTTCCCTTTTATTTACCAGCTTATGATGGTAGATTAGGGCATTTTTGAAATTAGCATACCTTATGATATGCATGTGTGCATTCATGCATCTGTTAACATGCACCGGGCTCGGTACATCATGCTAACCGCATTCGTATTTTCAAATTCCAAAATTGAAAACATGTTACTTGTAGCATTTCATATGCCATTTTAGGGTTAGCCGAGCCTACTCTAAATTGCATCCTTGCCTGTGTTGCATTAGCCACTTAATATGAACTAGGGACATGCATGTTTGCTAACTAGTTTATTGTTTTGGCACGGAGTACAATGTAAGTATTTATGCTTTAGCATCTCGCATGCGTGTGAATGTTAACATGACAGTATGCTTACCATGCGGCTAAGTGCTTATATGAGATAAACTGTTTGAATGCCTGTGGGTGGAGGTCGAATTGCTTAAATTGGAATAACACATTAAAACTGTGAATTTTAAAGCCCACTAGATAGTGGCAAAACCATCTTTTCTAAAAACCCACTTGAGGGTGGCAAAATCTGCATTTTAGCCTACTTGCGAGTAGCAAACCATTTTCAAAACAAACATGAAATGTTTTGTTCCAATTTGGGCGATTTGGTCTATACTTGTTTGCTGCGCGCATAACATAGTAATTCTAGGCTAATAACCGGATTAAGAACACATAACGTTTTCAAAATTGGATATCACGGTTAGTAGAGGCCGGTCTTCGGACCGGGCGAAAGGGGGTGCTCATAGCTGACCTTCCCCGATCGTACCCAAGCTCCCGAGCCGAGACAACTCCGGTGATGACGGATATGTGGCCTTCGGCACCGAGTCAGGGTTTCCTAAATTCTCCCATAAAAAATATTTAGGTGGCGACTCTGTATCTGGCAAAGCAGTCCATGTTTCGCACTACTTTTTCAAAAAATCTGTTTCACAAAACGATTTGCCAGATTTGGACTCTTTGGTTCAGATTAAGAACCGTGACACAAATTGAGTCCGAACTGTAGCATGAGGCCCGCGGGCGCTGTTACACCACTATACCTTAACGATCTATTTGGAAATTAAATAAAAAAAGAAATTGAATGGAGATGGAAATTGAATAAAAATAGAAGTTGAACAAAAATAGAAATGGAAACTGCATAAAATTAAACATGGAAGTTTATTCATGAAACCACTATACCTTAAGGATCTATTTGGAAATTAAATAAAAAAGGAAATTCAATATAAAAGGAAATTGAATAAAAATGGAAGTTGAATAAAAACACAAATGGAAGTTGCATAAAATTAAAAATGGAAGTTCATTCTAGAAACCACTATACGTTAACGATCTATTTGAAAATTAACTAAGAAAGGAAATTGAATGGAGATGGAAATTGAATAAAAATAGAAATGGAAACTGCATAAAATTAAACATGGAAGTTCACTCAAGAAACCACTATACCTCAACGATCTATGTGAAAATTAAATAAAAAAGGAAATTGAATGGGGAAGGAAATTGAATAAAAAAAAAAGTAAACTGCATAAAATTAAACATGGAAGTTCATTCAAGAAACCACTATACCTTAACGATCTATTTGGAAATTAAACAAAAAAAGGAAATTGAATGGACATTGAAATTAAATAAAAATAGAAGTTGAATAAAAATAGAAATGGAAACTGCAAAAAATTAAATATGGCAATTCATTCAAGAAACCACTATACCTTAACGATCTATTTGGAAATTAAATAAAAAAGGATATTCAATGGAGATGAAAATTTAATAAAAATAGAATTTGAATAAAAATAGAAATGGAAACTGCATAAAATTAAACATGAAAGTTCATTCGTGAAACCACTATACCTTAACGATCTATTTGGAAATTAAAGAAAAAAGGAAACTGAATAAAATTGAATAAAAATAGAAGTGGAAACTGCATAAAATTAAACAAGGAAATTCAATCAATAAACCACTATGCCTTAACGATCTATTTGGAAATTAAATAAAAATAGGAAATTGAATAGAAAAGGAAATTGAAAAAAAATGAAAGTTGAATAAAAATACAAATGGATGTTGCATAAAATTAAAAATGAAAGTTCATTCAAGAAACCACTATACCTTAATGATCTATTTGGAAATTAAAAAAAAAAGGAAATTGAATGGAGATGGAAATTGAATAAAAATAGAAGTTGAATAAAAATAGAATTGGAAACTGCATAAAATTAAACATGAAAGTTCATTCAAGAAACCACTATACCTTAACGATCTATTTGGAAATTAAATAAAAAGGAAATTCGACGGAGATGGAAATTTAATAAAAATAGAAGTTGAATAAAAATAGAAATGGAAACTGCATAAAATTAAACATGGAAGTTCATTCAAGAAACCACTATACCTTAACGATGTATTTTGAAATTAAATAAAAATGGAAATTGAATAGAAATGGGAATTGAATAAAGATGGAAGTTCAATAAAAATACAAATGGAAGTTGCATAAAATTAAAAATGGAACTTCATTCAAGAAACCACTATACCTTAGCGATCTATTTAGAAATTAAAGAAAAAAGGAAATTGAATAGAAATGGAAATTGAATAAAAATGGAAGTTTAATAAAAATACAAATGGAAGTTGCATAAAATTAAAAAAGGAAGTTCATTCAAGAAACCACCATACCTTGACAATCTATTTGGAAATTAAATAAAAAAGGAAATTGAATGGGGACGGAAATTGAATAAAAATAGAAGTTAAATAAAAATAGAAATGTAAACTGAATAAAATTAAACATGGAAGTTCATTCAAGAAACCACTATACCTTAACGATCTATTTCGAAATTAAATTAAAAAGGAAATTAAATGGAGATGGAAATTTAATAAAAATAGAAGTTGAATAAAAATAGAAATGGAAACAGCATAAAATTAAACATGGAAGTTCATTCATGAAACCACTCTACGTTAACGATCTATTTGGAAATTAAATAGAAAAGGAAATTGAATATAAAAGGAAATTGAATAAAAATGGAAATTGAATAAAAATACAAATGGCAGTTGCATAAAATTAAAAATTGAAGTTCATTCAAGAAACCACTATACCTTAACGATCTATTTGGAAATTAAATAAAAAAGGAAATTGAATGGAGATGGAAATTGAATAAAAATAGAAGTTGAATAAAAATAGAAATGGAAACTGCATAAAATTAAACATGGAAGTTCATTCAAGAAACCACTATACCTTAACGATCTATTTGGAAATGAAATAAAAATGGAAATTCAACGGAGATGGAAATTGAATAAAAATAGAAGTTGAATAAAAATAGAAATGGAAACTGCAAAAAATTAAACATGAAGTTCATTCATGAAACCACTTTACCTTAACGATGTATTTGGAAATTAAAGAAAAAAGGAAATTGAATAGAAATGGAAATTGAATAAAGATGGAAGTTCAATAAAAATACAAATGGAAGTTGCATAAAATTAAAAATGGAAATTCATTCAAGAAACCACTATACCTTAACGATCTATTGGAAATTAAAGAAAAAAGGAAATTGAATAGAAATGGCAAATGAATAAAATTGGAAGTTCAATAAAAATACAAATGGAAGTTGCATAAAATTAAAAATGGAAGTTCATTCAATAAACCACAATACCTTAACAATCTATTTGGAAATTAAATAAAAAAGGAAATTGAATGGGGATGGAAATGGAATAAAAATAGAAGTTAAATAAAAATAGAAATGGAAACTGAATAAAATTAAACATGGAAGTTCATTCAAGAAACCACTATATCTTAACGATCTATTTGGAAATTAAATAAAAAAGGAAATTGAATAGAAAAGGAAATTGAATTAAAATTGAAGGGGAATAAAAAGAAAAATGGAAGTTGCAAAAAATGAAGAATGGAAGTTCATTCAAGAAACCACGACAACTTAACGATCTATTTGGAAATTAAATAAAAAAGGAGATTGAATGGAGATGGAAATTGAATAAAAACAGAAGTTGAATAAAAATAGAAGTGGAAACTCCATAAAATTAAACATGGAAATTCATTCAAGAAACCACTATACCTTAAGGATCTATTTGGAAATTAAATTAAAAAGGAAATTGAATGGAGATGGAAATTTTAAAAAAATAGAAGTTAAATAAAAATAGAAATGGAAACTGCATAAAATTAAAAATGGAAGTTCATTCATGATATCACTCTACCTTAACGATCCATTTTGAAATTAAATAGAAAAGGAAATTGAATAAAAATGGAAGTGGAATAAAAATAAAAATGGAAGTTGCATAAAATTAAAAATGAAAGTTCATTCAAGAAACCACTACACCTTAATGATCTATTTGGAAATTAAATAAAAAAGGAAATTGAATGGGGATGGAAATTGAATAAAAATGGAAGTTGAATAAAAATAGAAATGGAAACTGAATAAATTTAAACATGGAAGTTCATTCAAGAAACCACTATACCCTAACGATCTATTCGGAAATTAAATAAAAAAAGAAAATTGAATGGAGATGAAAATTGAATAAAAATAGAAGTTGAATAAAAATAGAAGCGGAAACTGCATAAAATTAAACATGGAAATTCATTCAAGAAACCACTATACCTCAACGATCTATTTGGAAATTAAATTAAAAAGGAAATTGAATGGAGATGGAAATTTAATAAAATAGAAGTTTAATAACAATAGAAATGGAAACTGCATAAAATTAAACATGGAAGTTCATTCGTGAAACCAAAACACCTTAACGATCTATTTGGAAATTAAATAAAAAAGGAAATTGAATGGAGATGGAAATTGAATAAAAATAGAAGTTGAATAAAAATAGAAGTGGAAACTGCATAAAATTAAACACGGAAATTCATTCAAGAAACCACTATACCTTAACGAACTATTTGCAAATTAAATTAAAAAAGAAATTGAATGGAGATGGAAATTTAATAAAAACAGAAGTTGAATAAAAATGGAAATAGAAACTGCATAAAATAAAATATGCAAGTTCATTCATGAAACCACTATACCGTAACGATCTATTTGGAAGTTAAATAGAAAAGGAAATTTAATATAAAAGGAAATTGAGTAAAAATGGAAGTTGAATAAAAATACAAATGGAAGTTGCCTAAAATTAAAAATGAAAGTTCATTCAAGAAACCACTATACCTTAACGATCTATTTGGAAATTAAAGAAAAAAGGAAATTGAATAGAAATGGAAATTGAATAAAAATGGAAGTTCAATAAAAATACAAATGGGAGTTGCATAAAAGTAAAAATGGAAGTTCATTCAATAAACAACTATACCTTAACAATCTATTTGGAAATTAAATAGAAAAGGAAATTGAATGGGGATGGAAATTGAATAAAAATAGAAATGGAAACTGAATAAAATTAAACATGGAACTTCATTCAAGAAACCACTATACCTTAACAATCTACTTGGAAATTAACTAAAAAAAGGAAATTGAATGGAGATGAAAATTGAATAAAAATAGAAGTTGAATAAAAATAGAAGTGGAAACTGCATAAAATTAAACATGGAAATTCATTGAAGAAACCACTATACCTTAACGATCTATTTGGAAATTAAATTAAAAAGCAAATTGAATAGAAAAGGAAACTGAATAAAAATGGAAGTGAAATAAAAATAAAAATGGAAGTTGCAAAAAATTAAGAATGGAAGTTCATTCAAGGAACCACTACACCTTAACGATCTATTTGGAAATTAAATAAAAAAGGAAATTGAATGGAGATGGAAATTGGATAAAAATAGAAGTTAAATAAAAATAGAAGTGGAAACTGCAAAAAATTAAACATGGAAATTCATTCAATAAACCACTACACCTTAACGATCTATTTAGAAATTAAATTAAACAGGAAATTGAATGGAGATGGAAATTTAACAAAAACAGAAGTTGAATAAAAATAGAAATGAAAACTGCATAAAATTAAACATGGAAGTTCATTCATGAAACCACTATACCTTATCGATATATTTGCAAATTAAATAGAAAAGGAAATTTAATAGAAAAGGAAATTGAATAAAAATGGAAGATGAATAAAAATACAAATGGAAGTTGCATAAAATTAAAAATGGAAGTTCATTCAAGAAAGCAATATACGTTAACGATCTACTTGGAAAATAAACAAAAAAGGAAATTGAATGGAGATGGAAATTGAATAAAAATAGAAATTGAATAAAAGTAGAAAAGGACGCTACATAAAATTAAACATGGAAGTTCATTCACGAAAGCACTATACATTAACGATCGATTTGGAATTTAAATAAAAAAGGAAATTGAATAGAAAAGGAAATTGAATAAAAATGGAAGTGGAATAAAAATAAAAATGGAAGTTGTATAAAATTAAAAATGAAAGTTCATTCAAGAAACCACTACACCTTAATGATCTATTTGGGAACTAAACAAAAAAGGAAATTCAATAGAAAATGAAATTGAATAAAAATGGAAGTTGAATAAAAATAAAAATGGAAGTTGCATAAAATTAAAAATGACAGTTCATTCTAGAAACCATTATACCTTAACGATCTATTTGGAAATTAAATAAAAAAGAAAATTGCATAGAACAGGAAATTGAATAAAAATGGAAGTGGATTAAAATTACAAATGGAAGTTGCAAAAAAATTAAAAATGGAAGTTAATTCAAGAAACCCCTATACCTTAACGATCTATTTGGAAATTAAATTAAAAAGAAAATTGAATGGAGATGGAAATTGAATAAAAATAGAAGTTGAATAAAAATAGAAATGGAAACTGCATAAAATTAAAGATGGAAGTTTATTAAAGAAACGACTATACCTTAACCATCTATTTGGAAATTAAATAAAAAAAGAAATTGAATAGAAAAGGAAACTGAATAAAAATGGAAGTGGAATAAAAATAAAAATAGAAGTTGTAAGTAATTAAAAATGGAAGTTCATTCAAGAAACCACTACACCTTAACGATCTATTTGGAATTAAATAAAAAAGAAAATTCAATAGAAAAAGAAATTGAATAAAAATGGAAGTTGAAAAAAAATAAAAATGGAAGCTGCATAAATTTAAAAATGGAAGCTCATTCAAGTAACCACCATACATTAACGATCTATTTGGAAATTAAATAAAAAAGGAAATTGAATAGAAAAGGAAATTAAATAAAAATGGAAGTGGAACAAAAATAAAAATGGAAGCTGCATAAAATCAAAAATGAAAGTTCATACAAGAAACCACTACACCTTAATGATCTATTTGGAAATTAAATAAAAAAGGAAATTTAATAGAAAAGGAAAGTGAATAAAAATGGAAGTTGAATAAAAAAAAATGGAAGTCGCATAAAATTAAAAATTAAAGTTCATTCAAGAAACCACTATACCTTAACGATCTATTTGGAAATTAAATAAAAAAAAAAAGGAAATTGAATGGAGATGGAAATTTAATAAAAATAGAAGTTGAATAAAAATAGAAATGGAAACTGCATAAAATTAAACATGGAAGTTCATTCATGAAACCACTATGCCTTAACGATCTATTTGGAAATTAAATAGAAAAGGAAATTGAATAGAAAAGGAAATTGATTAAAAATAGAACTTGAAAAAAAATTCCAATGGAAGTTGCATAAAATTAAAAATGGAAGTTCATTAAAGAAACCACAATACCTTAACGATCTTTTTGGAAATTAAATAGAAAAGGAAAATGAATCGAAAAAGAAATTGAATAAAAATGGAAGTTGAATAAAAATACAAATGGAAGTTGCATAAAATTAAAAATGGAAGTTCATTCATGAAACCACTATACCTTAACGATCTATTTGGAAATTAATTGAAAAAAAAATTGAATGGAGATGGAAACTGAATAAAAATAGAAGTTGAATAAAAATAGAAATGGAAACTGCATAAAATTAAATATGGAAGTTCATTCAACAAAACCACTATACCTTAACGATCTATTTGGAAATTAAATAAAAAAGAAAACCGAATCGAAAAGGAAATCGTGTAAAAATGGAAGTGGGATAAAAATAAAAATGGAAGTTGCATAAAATTAAGAATGGAAGTTCATTCAAGAAACCACTATACCTTAACGATCTATTTGGAAATTAAATAAAATAGGAAATTCACTGGAGATGGAAATTGAATAAAAATAGAAGTTGAAGAAAAATAGAAATGGAAACTGCATAAAATTAAACATGGAAGCTCATTCAAGAAACCACTATACCTTAATGATGTATTTGGAAATTAAAGAAAAAAGGAAATTGAATAGAAATGGAAATTGAATAAAGATGGAAGTTCAATAAAAATACAAATGGAAGTTGCATAAAATTAAAAATGGAAGTTCATTCATGAAACCACTATACTTTAACGATCTATTTGGAAATTAAAGAAAAAAGGAAATTGAGTAGAAATGGAAATTGAATAAAAATGGAAGTCCAATAAAAATACAAATGTAAGTTGCATAAAATCAAAACTGGAAGTTCATTCAATAAACCACTATACCTTAACAATCTATTTGGAAATTAAATAAAAAAGGAAATTGAATGGGGATGGAAATTGAATAAAAATAGAAGTTGAATAAAAATAGAAATGGAAACTGAATAAAAATAAACATGGAAGTCCATTCAAGAAACCACTATACCTTAACGATCTATTTAGAAATTAAATAAAAAAGGAAAGTGAATAGAAAGGGAAGTTGAATAAAAATGGAAGTGGAATAAAAAGAAAAATGGAAGTTGCAAAAAATGAAGAATGAAAGTTCATTCAAGAAACCACTACACCTTAACGATCTATTTGGAAATTAAATAAAAAAGGAAATTGAATGGAGATGGAAATTGAATAAAAATAGAAATTGAATAAAAATAGAAGTGGAAACTGCATAAAATTAATCATGGAAATTCATTCAAGAAACCACTATACCTTAACGATCTACTTGGAAATTAAATTAAAAAGGAAATTGAATGGGGATGGAAATTAAATAATAATAGAAGTTGAATAAAAATATAAATTGAAACAGCATAAAATTAAACATGGAAGTTCATTCATGAAACCACTATACCTTAACGATCTATTTGGAAACTAAATAGAAAAGGAAATTTAATATAAAAGGAAATTGAATAAAAATGGAAGTTGAATAAAAATACGAATGGAAGTTGCATAAAATTAAAAATGAAAGTTCATTCAAGAAACCACTATACCTTAACGATCTATTTGGAAATTAAACAACAAAGGAAATTTAATGGAGATGGAAATTGAATAAAAATTGATATGGACACTACATAAAATTAAACGTGGAAATTCATTCACGAAAGCACTATACATTAACGATTTATTTGGAAATTAAATAAAAAAGGAAATTGAATAGAAAAGGAAATTTAAGAAAAATGGAAGTGGAATAAAAATAAAAATGGAAGTTGCATAAAATTAAAAATGGAAGTTCATTCAAGAAACCACTATACCTTAACGATCTATTTGGAAATTAAATAAAAAGGGAAATTGAATAGAAAAGGAAATTTGAATAAAAATGGAAGTTGAATAAAAACAAAAATGGAAGTTGCATAAAATTAAAAATGGAAGTTCATTCAAGAAACCACTAGACCTTAATGATCAATTTGGAAACTAAATAAAAAAGGAAATTGAATAAAAAAAGGAAATTGAATAAAAATGGAAGTGGAATAAAAATAAAAATGGAAGTTGCATAAAATTAAAAATGAAAGTTCATTGAAGAAACCACTATACCTTAACGATCTATTTGGAAATTAAATAAAAAAGAAATTGAAGAGAAATGGAAATTGAATAAAAATGGAAGTGGAATAAAAATACAAATGGAAGTTGCATAAAATTAAAAATGGAAGCTCATTGAAGAAACCACTATACATTAACGCTCTATTTGGAAATTACATAAAAATGGAAGTGGAACAAAAATAAAAATGGAAGTTGCATAAAATTAAAAATGAAAGGTCATTCAAGAAACCACTATAACTTAACGATCTATTTGGAAATTAAATAAAAAAGGAAATTGAAAAAAAAGGAAATTGAATAAAAATGGAAGTAGAATAAAAGTACAAATGAAACTTGCATAAAATTAAAAATGGAAGTTCATTCAAGGAACCACTATGCCTTAACGATCTATTTGGAAATTAAATAAAAAAGGAAATTGAATGGAGATGGAAATTGAATAAAAGTAGAAGTTGAATAAAAATAGAAATGGATACTGCGTAAAATTAAACATGGAAGTGCATTCAAAAAACCACTATACCTGAAGAATCTACTTAGAAATTAAATAAAAAAGGAAATTGCATAGAAAAGGAAATTGAATAAAAATGGAAGTCGAATAAAAATAAAAATAAAAGTTCCATAAAATTAAAAATGAAAGTTCATTCAAGAATATAGCGATCCCGGGTTTACCCTTGTTGTACAGTGATCCGGACATGTGTCCGTGGATGTTGGTAGTTGTTTATTATCTTGTTTGCATCCTATTTACTGGTATATTGAGTTATAGGATGTGTTGGGCAGGTTTGTTTCAGGTTGGTTGTGTTTGGGAGCCTAGTGTTGCTGCCCAGATTTTTGGACCTTCGCTCGAGCGAGGAGTTGGTCGCTCGAGCGAGAGTTGAGTTTGTGTCTGGTGGATCGAGCCAGAGTGGCTTCGCTCGAGCGAGCGATGGCGTCTGGTTCTGGACCTGAGAGTTGTATTTCTTGGCTCGAGCGAGCTTTTCTTGGCTCGAGCGGTCTGGTTTGTTCTTCGCTCGAGCGAGGGGTCTGTCGCTCGAGCGTGCTTCTGGTTGCAGACCTGAGGGTTTGAGTTGTTGGCTCGAGCGAGCATTCTTTCGCTCGAGCGCACTTTTGAGTTTTTGGCTCGAGCGAGGACTTCTTGGCTCGAGCGAGAGTTTTCTGTGTCTGGTCGCTCGAGCGACAAAGGCTTCGCTCGAGCGAGCGTGTTTTATATCAGCGGACAGTAGCGATTTTGAACTTCACTTTTTCACTTTCTTTTTTGATCAAACCCTAGATCCGAGACTCTCTCTCTCTAAACTTACATTCTCTCTAAGATTTGATCTCCCTAGAGTGTGAATCTAGCCTAGGGCCTTTGTTAAAAAGATAGAGGGCGTTGAGAGCTTTGTTTTAATCTCAAAAAGTTGGGATTTGGAACACGTTGATCTTCGAGTCTTCATCTCCTTTTTGGCTCAAACTTCGAGGTAGGGATATCCTACTCCTCTCTATGGATTTTGTCTTTAAATTTTAGTATTTTGAGATGTTGGGGTTGGTTTGGTAATTTGGTAAAAGTTTGGGGCTTTTGTGCAATTTTACAAAAGTTGGGGTTTTATTCATAATAAACCTAGATGCATGTTTGGCATAGAGAAATGGAATAAATGTTGAATCATTGATGAAAATGGGACCTAAGGGTTGAAATGGTAATTATGGATAACGACCTAATTACATTGTTTGATTAATTGGGATAATTAATTGTGAGAAATGAGGAAATGAAATGTTGATTGAATATCCATTGTGCATTTATTTTCTGTTTAGAAATAACTGCTTTGGGCTATCGGTGGAGGATAGTCGTGATTGTTGTAGACAATGCATGATGATTAGGCAAACGGAAACCAATCAATGGAATGTGTCATGGAACTTGACGGTTGATAGAATACATTAATTGTATGTATTGAGTGATTGTATATAGAACCAATGTGTTTGTATACGTTATGTGTAGAGGAGGAGATGAGGGATGTACTCCGCGGTTTAGGGGAAGATAGGGGATGTACCTCTAAACCGGATAGTGTTGGGAGAAGATAGCGGATGAACTCCGTAGATACAGCTCATATGCTTGTCTAGAGAAGTGAAGATAGAGCTCATATGCTTATCTTTGTGAAGTGTGGATATAGCTTATATGCTTATCTGTGGATATTGTGGTTATACATATCTGTTGTAGAATGTGGATATAGCTTATATGCTTATCTGTGAATGTGGATATTGTTGTTATACATATCTGATGAGAATGTGGATAGAATTTATATGCCTATCTGTTGAAAAAGGGAAAATGAAAAGTAACTTGGACTCATAAGTCGTGTGGCATAAATACGTGATTTATGTGAATGTATCAGTGTTGGCCATCTATCAAGTGCTAACCTTTTAGTCATTGTTCATGGTTGGTTTAGTATATTTTTACTGGGCTGTGGCTCACCCTATATGGCAATATCATTTTCAGGTACAGGTAGCATGCCATCTCCAAGGACATAGCTTGGGAGGCTTGAGGCGGACATACTTTTGTCATTTTAACTTTTTGATGTATTAAATGTAAATTCAAGCCAAGGGCTTAATGTGTAATGAGTTAGTACTCTTTGTTGTAACCAAGTGTTAACTTGGAAAGCTGTAAGCCCTTAGGGCATTTGCTTTTGTCGTTAACATGTAATACTTATGTAATGGAATTCTGATAAATGGAAGAATGTGGAACTTTTACATATCAACGCATGTCTTATTTGATGGGATTAATGTTATTATTTTGAGGGCGTTACAAAGAAACCGCTACACCTTAATGATCTATTTGGAAACTAAATAAAAAAGGAAATTCAACAGAAAAGGAAATTGAATAAAAATGAAAGTTGAATAAAAATAAAAATGAAACTTGCATAAAATTAAAAATGGAAGTTCATTCAAGAAACCACTATACCTTAACGATCTATTTGGAAATTAAATAAAAAAGGAAATTGAATAGAAAAGGAAATTGAATAAAAATGGAAGTGGAATAAAAATAAAAATGAAAGTTGCATAAAATTAAAAATGAAAGTTCATTCAAGAAACCACTACACCTTAATGATCTATTTGGAAACAAAATAAAAAAGGAAATTCAGTAGAAAAGGAAATTGAATAAAAATGGAAGTTGAATAAAAATAAAAATAAAAGTTGCATAAAATTAAAAATGAAAGTCCATCCAAGAAAACACTATACCTTAACGATCTATTTGGAAATTAAAGAAAAAAGAAAATTGAATAGAAATCGAAATTGAATAAAGATGGAAGTTCAATAAAAATACAAATGGAAGTTGCATAAAATTAAAAATGGAAGTTCATTCAAGAAACCACTATACTTTAACGATCTATTTGGAAATTAAAGAAAAAAGGAAATTGAATAGAAGTGGAAATTGAATAAAAATGGAAGTTCAATAAAAAAAAATGGAAGTTGCATAAAATTAAAAATGGAAGTTCATTCAACAAACCACTATACCTTAACAATCTACTTGGAAATTAAATAAAAAAAGAAATTGAATGGGGATGGAAATTGAATAAAAATAGAAGTTGAATAAAAATAGAAATGGATACTGAATAAAATTAAACATGGAAGTTCATTCAAGAAACCACTATACCTTAACGATCTATTCGGAAATTAAATAAAAAAAGAAAATTGAATGGAGATGAAAATTGAATAAAAATAGAAGTTGAATAAAAAATAGAAGCGGAAACTGCATAAAATTAAACATGGAAATTCATTCAACAAACCACTATACCTTAACGATCTATTTGGAAATTAAATTAAAAAGGTAATTGAATGGAGATGGAAATTTAATAAAAATAGAAGTTGAAAAAAAATAGAAATGGAAACTGCATAAAATTAAACATTATAGCGATCCCGGTTTTTCCTTCCTTTGCATACTGTATTCTGGACTTAGTTCCGTGGACTTGTTTTTATATCATTATCACTCCTAGCCTTTACTCTTTGTATTTGAGTCTTGGGTTGTGATGGGCAGGTTTAAAACAGGTTGGTTGCATTTTGAAACCAAAAGGTGATGCCCAGATTTTGGCCTTCACACTCGAGCAGAAGTTTTAACGCTCGAGCGGGGTCTTCGTTGTTGCTTATCCGCTCGAGCGGGAGTTTTGACGCTCGAGCGTGGTTTTCCATCTCCCAGTACTTTACTCTGCAGTTCGTCCGCTCGAGCGCTAGTTTTCTACGCTCGAGCGTGATATCTTGTTTTTTTTGTCCTTAAGCTCGAGCGGAGAGTTTGACGCTCGAGCGGATACCATCGCCTGCAAAACTTCTGGAAGTGTGCAATCAACGCTCGAGCGGCTCTTTTCACGCTCGAGCGTGAGTCTGTGTCTGACGCTCGAGTGGGGTGTTTCACGCTCGAGCGGAGAGTCGACTACATCAGTCCGTGATTTCACTTTTTGAATCACTTTTTGACCTACTTTTTCTTTCTTAACTTTTAAAAACCGCCCCTTGAGAGTTTTTTTTTCTCTCTCTCTCTCTCTCTAAACTTGTCTTCTCTCTAAGAATTGATCTACCTAGGGTGAGTATCTAACCTTAGTCCTTTATTAAAAAGATAAAGTGAGTCAAGAGCTTCCTTTTAATCTGAACGTTTGGTGGTTTGGAGCACTTTGGAATTTAGGTCTTCATCTTCGTCTTCTCCATTCGGATTATTTTCTTCGAGGTAGGGATTTCCTACTCCTTCTTATAAGTTTTGTTCTAAGTTTTGGTATCTTGATATGTTGGGGATACTTTGGTAATTTTGGGAAAAAACCCTAGTTGTAATAATGAATTAATTTGTATAATTAATTTAAGAAAATTGGGGGATTTGGTTAAATTCTTGAAATTGGGGAATTCATTGATTAAATGGTGTAGTTGGATAATTTAAATCACTCGCCTATTGTATTGTTGGTATATTTATTTCCAGTCTAGAAATAATTGTTTTGGGCTATCGGTGGAGGATAGTCGTGTTTGTTGTAGACATTGCATGTGGATTAGGGAAAATTGAAACTAGTCAATCTGTTTAAGTCATAAATTTAGACTATTGAATTAATACAGAAAATACATGTATTGATTGAGCATTGCATATGCATATTGTTTGGGAGGAGATAGGGGATGTACTCCACGGTTTAGGGGAAGATAGGGGATGGACCTCTAAACCGGATTTTTGTTTGGGAGGAGATAGGGGATGGACTCCATTAGCATCATTATTATGTGTGCTTATTATATTGAAGTGTTTTTACATGTTATTGATACAGCACTAAAATGTGTATCAAACGGGAAGTATGAAGTGTTTTGATATGAGCCTGAGTCTCATTTGTTTGTTTGATATTGGAAGTAATGTGGATATAACATATATAGTTCACTGTTGTAAGTTTGGCCAGGTTCTGAGCCATGTTGATAATAAAGAAAAGTGAAACGTGTCATAGACATTAGTGTCATGAAACTGTATAATGATATAATTGATTATCTTGGTTAACCATCTATTGAATGCCATAGCTTTATTCATTGCTTATATTTGGTTTAGTATTTTCCTACTGGGCTGTGGCTCACCCTTTATGGGAACATCATTTTTCAGGTTCAAGTGATAAGCTACCTCCAAGGACTTAGCTTGGAAGGATTACATTTTTGGATTCTGAAGACTTGTCTTTAGTTATCTGTTTTTCTTTGAGATTACATGTAAACATTCAAGCCAAGGGCTTAATTTGTAAATGAGCTAGTACTCATTCTTTTGTGTCCAAGTGATAGCTTGGAAAGATGTAAGCCCTTAGGGCATTTATTTTGATGTTACATGTAATGGCTTTCAATAAAAGTACTCTGATGAATAACTCAAATGATTCGTTTCTTTTATTAATGCATGTTATTGTTGTGTATATTATGGGTTTAATTTGAGGGCGTTACAAACATGGAAGTTCATTCATGAAACCACAACACCTTAACGATCTATTTGGAAATTAAATAAAAAAGGAAATTGAGTGGAGATGGAAATTGAATAAAAATAGAAGTTGAATAAAAATAGAAGTGGAAACTGCATATAATTAAACACGGAAATTCATTCAAGAAACCACTATACCTTAACGATCTATTTGGAAATTAAATTAAAAAAGAAATTGAATGGAGATAGAAATTTAATAAAATAGAAGTTCAATAAAAATGGAAATAGAAACTGCATAAAATTAAATATGCAAGTTCATTCATGAAACCACTATACCGTGATGATCTATTTGGAAATTAAATAGAAAAGGAAATTTAATATAAAAGGAAATTGAGTAAAAATGGAAGTTGAATAAAAATACAAATGGAAGTTGCATAAAATTAAAAATGGAAGTTCATTCAAGAAACCACTGTACCTTAACGATCTATTTGGAAATTAAAGAAAAAAGGAAATTGAATAGAAATGGAAATTGAATAAAAATAGATGTTCAATAAAAATACAAATGGAAGTTGCATAAAATTAAAAATGGAAGTTCATTCAATAAACCACTATACTTTAACAATCTATTTGGAAATTAAATAAAAAAGGAAATTGAATGGGGATGGAAATTGAATAAAAATAGAAGTTGAATAAAAATAGAAATGGAAACTGAATAAAATTAAACATGGAAGTTCATTCCAGAAACCACTATACCTTAACAATCTACTTGGAAATTAACTAAAAAAAGGAAATTGAATGGAGATGAAAATTGAATAAAAATAGAAGTTGAATAAAAATAGAAGTGGAAACTGCATAAAATTAAACATGGAAATTCATTCAAGAAACCATTATGCCTTAACGATCTATTTGGAAATTATATTAAAAAGCAAATTGAATAGAAAAGGAAACTGAATAAAAATGGAAGTGGAATAAAAATAAAAATGGAAGTTGCAAAAAATTAAGAATGGATGTTCATTCAAGGAACCACTACACCTTAACGATCTATTTGGAAATTAAATAAAAAATGAAATTGAATGGAGATGGAAATTGAATAAAAATAGAAGTTGAATAAAAATAGAAGTGGAAACTGCATAAAATTAAACATGAAAATTCATTCAAGAAACCACTATACCTTAACGATCTATTTGGAAATTAAATTAAAAAGGAAATTGAATGGAGATGGAAATTTAATAAAAATAGAAGTTGAATAAAAATATTAATGGAAACTGCATAAAATTAAACATGGAAGTTCATTCATGAAACCACTATACCTTATCGATATATTTGGAAATTAAATAGAAAAGGAAATTTAATATAAAAGGAAATTGAATAAAAATGGAAGATGAATGAAAATACAAATGGAAGTTGTATAAAATTAAAAATGGAAGTTCATTCAAGAAACCACTATACGTTAACGATCTACTTGGAAATTAAACAAAAAAGGAAATTGAATGGAGATGGAAATTGAATAAAAATAGAAATTGAATAAAAGTAGAAAAGGACACTACATAAAATTAAACATGGAAGTTCATTCACGAAAGCACTATACATTAACGATCTATTTGGAATTTAAATAAAAAAGGAAATTGAATAAAAATGGTAGTGGAATAAAAATAAAAATGGAAGTTGCATAAAATTTATAGCGATCTCGGATTTACCCTTGTTGTACAGTGATCCGGACATGTGTCCGTGGATGTTGGTAGTTGATTATTATCTTGTTTACATCCTTTTTACTTCGTATTTGAGTTATAGGATGTGTTGGGCGGGTTTGTTACAGGCTGGTTGAGTTTAGAAACCAAAACTAGTTGCCCAAATTTTGACCTGTCCGCTCGAGCGGGGGTTTTGGCGCTCGAGCGAGAATTGCACCCATCCAGTGTTTCCTTTGCAGTGTTGGACGCTCGAGTGTGGGATTGGCCGCTTGAGCGGGGTTGTGTGAGTGCCGCTCGAGCGGGGAGTTGGAAGCTCGAGCGGAGACCTGGTTCTGTAAAAGTTCTGGGAGTGTGTATCCGCCGCTCGAGCGGGATTGTTGACGCTCGCGCGGGAGTATGTGAGTGACGCTCGAGCGGGGTGTTTGACGCTCGAGCGGGGCGACTGGGTTTAAGTTCCGAGTTTTGACTTTTCAAATCACTTTTTCACTTTCTCTTCTCTCTCCTACTTTTCCAAAAACACCATTGTTGAGCCTCTCACTCTAGAACTCTACCTTCTCTCTAGGTTTTGATCTAGTAGGAGTGATTTGCTCATCTTTGGCCTTTACAAAAAAAGTTGTTGATCGTCGAGGGCTACATTTTAATCTGAAAATTTCGAGATTTGGAGCACGTTGGGTTTTGTCATCTTCTCCCTTGGGGCTCCGAATTTGAGGTAGGGATATCCTACTTCTCTCTATGGATTTTGTCTTTAAACTTTAGTATTTTGAGATGTTGGGGTTGGTTTGGTAATTTTGTGAAAGTTTGGGGCTTTTGTGTTATTTTACAAAAGTTGGGGTTTTATTTATAATAAACCTAGATGTATGTTTGGTATAGAGAAATGGAATAAATGTTGAAATCATTGATGAAAATGGGACCTAAGGGTTGTAATGTTAATTATGGAAAATGACCTAATTACATTGATTGATTAATTGGGATAATTAATTGTGAGAAATGAGGAAATGAAATGAAATTGTTGAGGTTAGGAGTGCATGGGTTAAAGGGTGTAGTTGAAATGTTTATCACACACCGAATTGAAATGTTGATTGAATATCCATTTGTGCATTATTTTCTGTTTAGAAATAATTGCTTTGGGCTATCGGTGGAGGATAGTTGTGATTGTTGGAGACAATGCATGATGATTAGGCAAACGGAAACTAATCAATGGAATGTGTCATGGAATTTGACGGTTGATAGAATACATTAACTGTATGTATTGAGTAATTGTATATGGAACCAATGTGTTTGTATACGTTATGTGTAGAGGAGGAGATGAGGGATGTACTCCGCGGTTTAGGGGAAGATGGGGGATGTACCTCTAAACCGGATAGTATTAGGAGAAGATAGGGGATGAACTCCGTAGATACAGCTCATATGCTTGTCTAGAGAAGTGAAGATAGAGCTCATATGCTTATCTTTGTGAAGTGTGGATACAGCTTATATGCTTATCTGTGAATGTGGGCTATTGTTGTTATACATATCTGTTGAGAATGTGGATATAGCTTATATGCTTATCTGTGAATGTGGGATATAGTTTTTATACATATCTGTTGAGATGATGATAGAGCTAACATGCTTATCTGTTGAAAAAGGGAAAATGAAAAGTAACTTGGACTCATAAGTCGGATGACATAAAATGTGATTTATGTGGATGTATCAGTGTTGACCATCTATCAATTGCTAATCTTTTAGTCATTGTTCATGGTTGGTTTAGTGTATTTCTACTGGGCTGTGGCTCACCCTATATGGGAATATCATTTTCAGGTACAGGTAGCATGCCACCTCCAAGGTCATAGCTTGGGAGGCTAGAGGCGAGTAGATTGTTGTTGTTTTAGTTCCCTTTTGATGTATTACATGTATATACAAGCCGAGGGCTTAATGTGTAGATGAGTTAGCACTCTTTTGTTGTAACCAAGTGTTAACTTGGAAAGTTGTAAGCCCATAGGGCATTTTGCTTTTGTTGTTAACATGTAATACTTTTGTAATGAAACTCTGATGACTAGAAGAATGTGGTTATTTCATATGTCTTATTTGATGAGTTTAATGTTATTATTTTGAAGGTGTTAAAAAATTAAAAATAAAAGTTCATTCAAGAAACCACTACACCTTGATGATCTATTTGGGAACTAAATAAAAAAGGAAATTCAATAGAAAAAGAAATTGAATAAAAATGGAAGTTGAAAAAAAATAAAAATGGAAGCTGCATAAATTTAAAAATGGAAGCTCATTCAAGAAACCACTATACATTAACGATCTATTTGGAAATTAAATAAAAAAGGAAATTGAATAGAAAAGGAAATTAAATAAAAATGGAAGTGGAACAAAAATAAAAATGGAAGCTGCATAAAATCAAAAATGAAAGTTCATACAAGAAACCACTACACCTTAACAATCTATTTGGAAATTAAATCAAAAAGGAAATTCAATAGAAAAGGAAAGTGAATAAAAATGGAAGTTGAATAAAAAAAAATGGAAGTTGCATAAAATTAAAAATGAAAGTTCATTCAAGAAACCACTATACCTTAACGATCTATTTGGAAATTAAATAAAATAAGGAATTTGAATGGAGATGGAAATTTAATAAAAATAGAAGTTGAGTAAAAATAGAAATGGAAACTGCATAAAATTAAACATGGAAGTTCATTCTTGAAACCACTATACCTTAACGATCTATTTGGAAATTAAATAGAAAAGCAAATTGAATAGAAAAGGAAATTGATTAAAAATAGAACTTGAAAAAAAATACCAATGGAAGTTGCATAAAATTAAAAATGGAAGTTCATTAAAGAAACCACAATATCTTAACGATCTATTTGGAAATTAAATAGAAAAGGAAAATGAATCGAAAAAGAAGTTGAATAAAAATGGAAGTTGAATAAAAATACAAATGGAAGTTGCATAAAATTAAAAATGGAAGTTCATTCAAGAAACCACTATACCTTAACGATCTATTTGGAAATTAACTAAAAAGGGAAATTGAATGGAGATGGAAATTGAATAAAAATAGAAGTTGAATAAAACCACTATACCTTAACGATCTATTTGGAAATTAAATAAAAAAGAAAACTGAATCGAAAAGGAATTGAATAAAAATGGAAGTGGAATAAAAATAAAAATGGAAGTTGCATAAAATTAAGAATGGAAGTTCATTCAAGAAACCACAGCACCTTAACGATCTATTTGGCAATTAAATAAAAAAGAAAATTGAATGGAGATGGAAATTGAATAAAAATAGAAGTTGAATAAGAATAGAAATGGAAACAGCAGAAAATTAAAGATGGAAGTTCATTCAAGAAACCACTATACATTAACGATCTATTTGGAAATTAAATAAAAAAAGAAATTGAATAGAAATGGAAATTGAATAAAGATGGAAATTCAATAAAAATACAAATGGAAGTTGCATAAAATTAAAAATGAAAGTTCAGTCAAGAAACCACTATACCTTAACAATCTATTTGGAAATTAAATAAAAAAGGAAATTGACTGGAGATGGAAATTGAATAAAAATAGAAGATGAAGAAAAATAGAAATGGAAACTGCATAAAATTATACATGGAAGTTCATTCAAGAAACCACTATACCTTAACGATGTATTTGGAAATTAAAGGAAATAGGAAATTGAATAGAAATGGAAATTGAATAAAGATGGAAATTCAATAAAAATACAAGTAGAAGTTGCATAAAATTAAAAATGGAAGTTCATTCAAGAAAACACTACACTTTAACGATCTATTTGGAAATTAAAGAAAAAAGGAAATTGAATAAAAATGGAAGTGGAATAAAAAGAAAAAAGGAAGTTGCAAAAAATGAAGAATGGAAGTTAATTCAAGAAACCACTACACCTTAACGATCTATTTGGAAATTAAATAAAAAAGGAAATTGAATAGAAATGGAAATTGAATAAAAATGGAAGTTCAATAAAAATACAAATGTAAGTTGCATAAAATCAAAAATGGAAGTTCATTCAATAAACCACTATACCTTAACAATCTATTTGGAAATTAAATAAAAAAGGAAATTGAATGGGGATGGAAATTGAATAGAAATGGAAATGGAAACTGAATAAAAATAAACATGGAAGTTCATTTAAGAAACCACTATACCTTAACGATCTATTTGGAAATTAAATAAAAAAGGAAATTGAATAGAAAAGGAAATTGAATAAAAATGGAAGTGGACTAAAAAGAAAAATGGAAGTTGCAAAAAATGAAGAATGGAAGTTCATTCAAGAAACCACTACACCTTAACGATCTATTTGGAAATTAAATAAAAAAGGAAATTGAATGGAGATGGAAATTGAATAAAAATAGAAGTTGAATAAAAATAAAAGTGGAAACTGCATAAAATTAATCGTGGAAATTCATTCAAGAAACCACTATACATTAACGATCTATTTGGAAATTAAATTAAAAAGGAAATTGAATGGAGATGGAAATTTAATAAAAATAGAAGTTGAATAAAAATAGAAATTGAAACTGCATAAAATTAAACATGGAAGTTCATTCATGAAACCACTATACCTCAACGATCTATTTGGAAATTAAATAGAAAAGGAAATTTAATATAAAAGGAAATTGAATAAAAATGGAAGTTGAATAAAAATACGAATGGAAGTTGCATAAAATTAAAAATGGAAGTTCATTCAAGAAACCACTATACCTTAACGATCTATTTGGAAATTAAACAACAAAGGAAATTGAATGGAGATGGAAATTATAGCGATCCCGGTTTCCCTTTTCTTTACTTGTTATATCCGGACTTAGGTTCCGTGGAGCTAGTTGTTGAGAGTATGTTGTTTGCATCCTTTAATCCTTATATTGAGTCTTGGGTTGTGTTGGGAAGATTTGGAGCAGGTTGGTTGAGCTTAGGAACCAAGTCTAGTTGCCCAGATTTTGGCTTGTCCGCTCGAGCGGGGATTTGGGCACTCGAGCGGGGAATACACCCATCCAGTATGTCCTGTGAAGTATTGGACGCTAGAGCGGGGGATTGGCCGCTCGAGCGGAAGGTTGTGAGTGACGCTCGAACGGGGAGTTGGGCGCTCGAGCGGGGACCTGTCTGCAAAAACTTCTGGGAGTGTGCATCCGCCGCTCGAGCGGGAGTTTGGCCGCTCGAGCAGGAATCTGTGAGTGGCGCTCGAGCGGGGGTTTCCACGCTCGAGCGGGGCGACTGTTATAAAAATTCGAGAACCGACTTTCTGGATCAGTTTTCATCTCCCTTTTGATTCTAAAACCCTAGAACCGTCTTCTCCCTCTTCCTACACACCTTCTCTCTTAGGTTTGATCTACTTAGAGTGTATTTCTACCCTAAGTCCTTTGTTAAAAAGATAGAGTGGGTCGAGGGCTTCCGTTTAATCTGAACAATCTTGGGTTTGGAGCACTTTGGTTTTTCGTCATCTTCTCCATTCGAGTTCTTCGCTTCGAGGTAGGGATTTTCTACTCCATCTTATAAGTTTTGTTCTAAGTTTTGGTATTTTGATATGTTGGGGGTACTTTGGTAATTTTGGGGAAAACCCTAATTGTATTAATAAATTAATTTGTATAATTAATTTAAGGAAATTGGGGAATTTGGTTAAATTCATGAAATTGAGGAATTCATTGATTAAATGGTGTAGTTGGATAATTTAAATCACTGGCCTATTGAATTGTTGATATATTTATTTCCAGTCTAGAAATAACTGTTTTGGGCTATCGGTGGAGGATAGTCGTGTTTGTTGTAGACATTGCATGTGGATTAGGGAAAATTGAAGCTAATCAATTTGTTTAAGTCATAAATTTAGACTATTGAATTAATACAGAAAATACATGTATTGATTGAACATTGCATTTGCATATTGTCTGGGAGGAGAAAGGGGATGCACTCCACGGTTTAGGGGAAGATAGGGGATGGACCTCTAAACTGGATTTTGTTCGGAAGGAGATAGGGGATGGACTCCATTAGCATCACTATTATGTGTGCTTATTACATTGAAGTGTTTTTACATGTTATTGATACAGCACTAGAATGTGTATCATACGGGAAGTATGAAGTGTTTTGATATGAGCTTGAGTCTCATCTGTGTTGTTGATATTGGAAGTAATATGAATATGATATATAGTTCACTGTTGTAAGTTTGGCCAGGTTCTGAGCCATATTGATAATAATGGGAATTGAAACATGTCATAGACATTAGTGTCATGAGACTGTATTAAGTTATAAATGATTATCTTGGTTAACTATCTATTGAATGCTATTGCTTTATTCAATGCTTATATTTGGTTTAGTATATTTCTACTGGGCTGTGGCTGACCCTTTATGGGAACATCATTTTCAGGTTCAGGTGATAAGCTACCTCCAAGGACTTAGCTTGGAAGGATTCGATTTTTGGATTTTGAAGACTTGTCTTTAGTTATTTGTTTTTATTTGAGATTACATGTAAACATTCAAGCCAAGGGCTTAACTTATAAATGAGTTAGTACTCATTCTTTTGTGTCCAAGTGTTAGCTTGGAAAGATGTAAGCCCTTAGGGCATTTATTTTGATGTTACATGTGATGTCTTTCAATAAAAGTACTCTGTTGAATAACTCAAATGATTCGTTTTCTTTTATTAATGCATGTTAATGTTATGTATATTATGGGTTTAATTTGAGGGCGTGACAGAAATTGAATAAAAATTGAAATGGACACTGCATAAAATTAAACATGGAATTTCATACGCGAAAGCACTATACATTAACGACCTATTTCAAAATTAAATAAAAAAGGAAATTGAATAGAAAAGGAAATTGAATAAAAATGGAAGTGGAATAAAAATAAAAATGGAAGTTGCATAAAATTAAAAATGGAAGTTCATTCAAGAAACTACTATACCTTAACGATCTATTTGGAAATTAAATAAAAAGGGAAATTGAATAGAATAGGAAATTTAAATAAAAATGGAAGTTGAATAAAAACAAAAATGGAAGTTGCATAAAATTAAAAATGGAAGTTCATTTAAGAAACCACTAGACCTTAATGATCTATTTGGAAACTAAATAAAATAGGAAATTGAATAGAAAAGGAATTTGAATAAAATGGAAGTGGAATAAAAATAAAAATGGAAGTTGCATAAAATTAAAAATGGAAGTTGCATAAAATTAAAAATGAAAGTTCATTGAAGAAACCACTATACCTTAACGATCTATTTGGAAATTAAATAAAAAAGGAAATTGAAGAGAAAAGGAAATTGAATAAAAATGGAAGTGGAATAAAAATACAAATGGAAGTTGCATAAAATTAAAAATGGAAGCTCATTGAAGAAACCACTATACATTATCGCCCTATTTGGAAATTACGTAAATATGGAAGTGGAACAAAAATAAAAATGGAAGTTGCATAAAATTAAAAATGAAAGTTCATTCAAGAAACCACTATACCTTAACGATCTATTTGGATATTAAATAAAAAAGGAAATTGAAAAAAAAAGGAAATTGAATAAAAATGGAAGTAGAATAAAAGTACAAATGAAAGTTGCATAAAATTAAAAATGGAAGTTCATTCAAGAAACCACCATACCTAAACGATCTATTTGGAAATTAAATAAAAAAGGAAATTGAATGGAGATAGAAATTGAATAAAAATAGAAGTTGAATAAAAATAGAAATAGACACTGCATAAAATTAAACATGGAAGTTCATTCAAAAAACCACTATACCTTAAGAATCTATTTAGAAATAAAATAAAAAAGGAAATTGCATGGAAAAGCAAATTGAATAAAGGTGGAAGTTGAATAAAAATAAAAATGGAAGTTGCATAAAATTAAAAATGAAAGTTCATTCAAGAAACCACTACACCTTAATGATCTATTTGGAAAATAAATAAAAAAGGAAATTCAACAGAAAAGGAAATTGAATAAAAATGGAAGTTGAATAAAAATAAAAATGGAACTTGCATAAAATTAAAAATGACAGTTCATTCAAGAAACCACTACACCTTAACGATCTATTTGGAAACTAAATAAAAAAAGAAATTCAACAGAAAAGGAAATTGAATAAAAATGGAAGTTGAATAAAAATAAAAATGGAACTTGCATAAAATTAAAAATAGAAGTTCATTCAAGAAACCACTATACCTTAACGATTTATTTGTAAATTAAATAAAAAAGGAAATTGAATAAAAAAGGAAATTGAATAAAAATGGAAGTGGAATAAAAATAAAAATGAAAGTTGCATAAAATTAAAAATGAAAGTTTATTCAAGAAACCACTACACCTTAATGATCTATTTGGAAACTAAATAAAAAAGGAAATTCAATAGAAAAGGAAATTGAATAAAAATGGAAGTTGAATAAAAATAAAAATGGAAGTTGCATAAAATTAAAAATGAAAGTCCACACAAGAAACCACTATACCTTAACGATCTATTTGGAAATTAAATAAAAAAGGAAATTGAATAGAAAAGGAAATTGAATAAAAATGGAAGTGGAATAAAAATACAAATGGAAGTTGCAAAAAAATTAAAAATGGAAGTTCATTCAAGAAACTCCTATACCTTAACGATCTATTTGGAAATTAAATTAAAAAGGAAATTGAATGGAGATGGAAATTGAATAAAAATTGAAGTTGAATAAAAATAGAAATGGAAACTGCATAAAACTAAAGATGGAAGTTCATTCAAGAAACCACTATACCTTAACGATCTATTTGGAAATTAAATAAAAAAAGGAAATTGAATAGAAAAGGAAACTGAATAAAAATGGAAGCGGAATAAAAATAAAAATGGAAGTTGTATATAATTAAAAATGAAAGTTCATTCAAGAAACCACTATACATTAACGATCTATTTGGAAATTAAATAAAAAAGGAAATTGAAGAGAAAAGGAAATTGAATAAAAATAGAAGTGGATTAAAAATACAAATGGAAGTTGCATAAAATTAAAAATGGAAGTTCATTCAAGAAACCACTATACCTTAACGATCCATTTGCAAATTAAATTAAAAAGTAAATTGAATGGAGATGGAAATTGAATAAAAATAGAAGTTGAATAAAATAGAAATGGAAACTGCATAAAATTAAACGTGGAAGTTCATTCAAGAAACCACTATACCTTGACGATCTATTTGGAAATAAATAAAAAAGAAAATTCAATCGGAAAAGAAATTGAATAAAAAAGGAAGTTGAAAAAAATTAAAAATTGAAGTTGCATAAAATTAAAAATGGAAGTTCATTCAAGAAACCACTACACCTTAATGATCTATTTGGAAACTAAATAAAAAAGGAAATTCAATTGAAAAGGAAATTGAATAAAAATGGAAGTTGAATAAAAATAAAAATGGAAGTTGCATATAATTAAAAATGAAAGTTCATTCAAGAAACCACTATACATTAACGATCTGATTGGAAATTAAATAAAAAAGGAAATTGAAGAGAAAAGGAAATTGAATAAAAATAGAAGTTGATTAAAAATACAAATGGAAGTTGCATAAAATTAAAAATGGAAGTTCATTCAAGAAACCACTATACCTTAACGATCTATTTGGAAATTAAATTAAAAAGTAAATTGAATGGAGATGGAAATTGAATAAAAATAGAAGTTGAATAAAAATAGAAATGGAAACTGCATAAAATTAAACGTGGAAGTTCATTCAAGAAACCACTATACCTTGACGATCTATTTGGAAATAAATAAAAAAGAAAATTCAATAGGAAAAGAAATTGAATAAAAATGGAAGTTGAAAAAAAAATAAAATGGAAGTTGCATAAAATTAAAAATGGAAGCTCATTCAAGAAACCGCTATACTTAACGATCTATTTGGAAATTAAACAAAAATGGAAATTGAATAGAAAAGGAAATTAAATAAAAATGGAAGTGGAACGGAAATCAAAATGGAAGTTGCATAAAATTAAAAATGAAAGTTCATTCAAGAAACGACTATACCTTAACGATCTATTTGGAAATTAAATAAGAGAGGAAATTGAATAGAAAAGGAAATTGAATAAAAATGGAAGTGGAATAAAAGTGCAAATGGAAGTTGCATAAAATTAAAAATGGAAGTTAATTCAAGAATCCACTATACCTTAACGATCTATTTGGAAATTAAATAAAAAAGGAAATTGAATGGAGATGGAAATTGAATAAAAATAAAAGTTGAATAAAAATAGAATTGGACACTGCGTAAAATTAAACATGGAAGTCCATTCAAAAAACCACTATACCTAAAGAATCTATTTGGAAATTAAATAAAAAAGAAAATTGCATAGAAAAGGAAATTGAATAAAAATGGAAGTTGAATAAAAATATAAATGGAAGTTGCATAAAATTAAAAATGAAAGTTTATTCAAGAAACAACTACACCTTAATGATCTATTTGGAAACTAAATCAAAAAGGAAATTCAATAGAAAAGGAAATTGAATAAAAAGGGAAGTTGAAGAAAAATACAAATGGAAGTTGCATAAAATTAAAAATGGAAGTTCATTCAAGAAACAACTACACCTTAATGATCTATTTGGAAACTAAATAAAAAAGGAAATTAAATAGAAAAGGAAATTGAATAAAAATGGAAGTTAAATAAAAATAAAAATAGAAGTTGCATAAAATTAAAAATGGAAGTTCATTCAAGAAACATATATACATTAGCGAACTATTTGGAAATTAAGTAAAAAAGGAAATTGAATAGAAATGGAAATTTAAAAAAAATAGAAGTTGAATAAAAAGAGAAATGGAAACTGAATAAAATTAAACATGGAAGTTCATTCAAGAAACCACTATACGTTAACGATCTATTTGGAAATTAAATAAAAAAAGGAAATTGAATAGAAAAGAAAACTGTATAAAAATGGAAGTGGAATAAAAATAAAAATGGAAGTTGCATAAAATTAAAAATGGAAGTTCATTCAGGAAACCACTACACCTTAACGATCTATTTGGAACTAAATAAAAAAGGAAATTAAATAGAAAAATAAATTGAATAAAAATGGAAGTTGAAAAAAAATAAAAATGAAAGTTGCATAAAATTAAAAATGGATATTTATTCAAGAAAGCACTATACATTAACGATCTATTTTGAAATTAAATAAAAAAGGAAATTCAATAGAAAAGGAAATTGAATAAAAATGGAAGTTGTATAAAATTAAAAATGGAAGTTTATTCAAGAAAGCACTACACCTTAACAACCTATTTGGAAATTAAATAAAAAAGGAAATTCAATAGAAAAGGAAATTCAATAAAAATTGAAGTTGAATAAAAATAAAAATGGATGTTGCATAAAATTAAAAATGAAAGTTCATTCAAGAAACCACTATACCTTAACGATCTATTTTGGAAATTAAATAAAAAAGGAAATTGAAGAGAAAAGGAAATTGAATAAAAATGGAAGTGGAATAAAAATACAAATGGAAGTTGCATAAAATGTTTGAAGCGCTGGTCAGATGTGACTTAGCTTGAAGCGCTGGTCAGATGTGAGTAAACTGTTTCAGAAGGGTTGATTTTGTTGTGGCTTTTATGCCTACAGTGTTGTCATTTGGAACGTGTTTCCTTGGTTAGTCTCTTCCTTGGTAAGAGTGGAGTAAAGGTTTGTAGTGAGAGTAGTTTCTTTCCTAGTACTCGGGTGTTGATGTGGCATAATCAGTTGGCCCTGTGTTTTGGCGTATCCTTAATTTCGGGGACGAAATTCTTTAAGGGGGGAGGTTATAGCGATCCCGGTATTCCCTGTCGTTGTTTAACTGTAATCTGGATTCAATTCCGTAGATTCGTTGTTGTCTTATCCTCATTTCTATCCCTTACTCTTTGTTTTAGAGTTTTGGGTTGTGTTGGGCAAGTTGGGAATTAGTTGGTTGTGTTTTAAAGCTTTGAAATTTTGCCCAGGTTTTGGTCTCTCCGCTCGAGTGGCGGTTTTACGCTCGAGCGGGCTTTTGTTGCTGCCTTTCTGCTCGAGCGGCAGTTTGGACGCTCGAGCGTGATTTTCCATCTCCCAGTATTTTACTCTGCAGTTAGTCCGCTCGAGCGGGAGTTTTTACGCTCGAGCGTGATCCTTTGATTTTGTCCATACGCTCGAGCGGGGAGTTTGACGCTCGAGCGGATACCATCGCCTGCAAAACTTCTGGAAGTGTGCAATCGGCGCTCGAGCGGCTCTTTTCACGCTCGAGCGTGAGTCTGTGTCTTACGCTCGAGCAGGGTGTTCTACGCTCGAGCGTAGAATCGACTACATCAGTCCGTGATTTCACTTTTTGGATCACTTTTTGACCTAGTTTTCCTCTCTTAACTTTTAAAAACCGCCCCTTGAGAGTTTCTCTCTATACTCTTACCTTCTCTCTTAGTTTTGATCTATTTCCGGTGGTCTTCTACCCTAGTTCCTTTGGAAGAAAGGTAGAGCTTCGCGAGAGCTTTGTTTTAATCTGAGAAACTTGGGATTTGGAGCACGTGGGTCTTTGGTCTTCATCTCCGTCTTCTGCATTCGAGGTAGGGATTCTCCTTGTTTCTTTTCAATACTTCGTCTATAGATAGACATGTGGTAGTTTTTGTATTGCATAAAAATTGTATCATGTTGGATTTGTGAAAATCATGGGACTGAACCTAGGGTTGGGTGTTGAATTTGGGTTTATTATCATTAGTTGTGGTTTGGGCAAATTGGAGTGTTAATTAGCTTGTGGTTGTTGAAAGGAGAGGAAACCCTAATTCTTTTTATTCGATTTAATAAATTAATTGAGGGGTTTTGATCTTTGGGCAAATACTTAGGTATTTTGAGTCTTAATTGTGGTTATTGTAGTTGTTGATGTTAATTGAGCCTTTTTGGTCAATATTGAGAAAGAGGAAGGAAAACCCTAATTTATTGTTTATGACTTAATTTGCATAATTAGTTCGAAATGGCTTTGAAAAGAATGTAGTGAATTTAAATGAGTAATGGTTTTTGTCCTTGGGCATGATTTTGTGAAAACAAAGGAAGTGGAATTCATTTTGTGAAATGGGAAAGGTATTTTGAAACAAGTATAAGAAAATTGGAATGTTGTATCTTGAGTGTTGAACACACTTGTGTGGGGTATAGCTTTAACTACCATGATCATGTTGTTGCTGAGTTTTATAATCTCATGTTAGTTGGGTCTGTTAATAGATGTACAATATGCATGCATCTAGAGATTTTGTCTTGGTCATCGGTGGAGGATGATACGGTTGCGTTGAATTGTTGTGTATGTATTACACCATTGTTGATTGAACATCATATGGTATGAAATGCTGAATTACATTATTTTTGTATACTGGTTGGGGAGAAGAGAGGGGTTGTACTCCAGTGTGTGTGAGAAGATAGGGGATGGACTCCACACACCTTTGTGTTCATATATATATACTCTGCGCTTATAATTAGAGGTATCATACCCTTCCAGCTAGCACCTGGAGAACTGACGCGCTTATAATCAGAGGTATCATACCCTTCCAGCTAGCGCCTGGAGAACTGACGCGCTGATAATCTAAGGTACCATACCCTTCCAGCTAGCGCCTGGTAAACTGGTAGATTGTTGTGAGAAGTGTATCTTTGGCTTACTACGCATATAGCTAGTAGAGCAGAGTTGTTTGGTTATTGTTTCAGTGTATCTGGAAACATTGTGGATTGTATTGGTTACAGTGTTGGAGGGATGAGTTGCCTCATTGATTTATTTTATGCATATAGTTGAGTTGTTATCTTCCTTTTTATAGAGGTGTGCGTGGATAACTATGATAGAACTGGGATTGAATTGAAATACCCTTTTATCTTTTGGAAAAAATGGAAGTTGAAAAAAAATAAAAATGGAAGTTGCATAAAATTAAAAATGGAAGTTTATTTAAGAAACCACTATACATTAACGATCTATTTTGAAATTAAATAAAAAAAGAAATTGAATAGAAAATGAAATTGAATAAAAATTGAAGTTGTATAAAATTAAAAATGGAAGTTCATTCAGGAAACCACTATACCTTAACGATCTATTTGGAAATTAAATAAAAAAGAAAATTGAATAGAGAAGGAAATTGAATAGAAATGGAAGTGGAATAAAAATAAAAATGGAAATTGCATAAAATTAAAAATGGAAGCTTATTCAAGAAACCAATACAACTTAACGATCTATTTGGAAATTAAGTAAAAAAGGAAATTTAATAGAACAGGAAATTGAATAAAAATGGAAGTTGAATAAAAAGTAAAGTGGAAGTTGCATAAAATTAAAAATGAAAGTTCATTCAAGAAACCACTATGCCTTAACGATCTATTTGGAAATTAAATAAAAAAGAAAATTGATGAGAAAAGGAAATTGAATAAAAATGGAAGTGGAATAAAAATACAAATGGAAGTTGCATAAAATTAAAAAGGAAAGTTCATTCAAGAAACCACTATACCTTAACGATCTATTTGGAAATTAAATAAAAAAAGGAAATTGAATAAAAATAGAAGTTGAATAAAAATAGAAGTGGTGTCTACATAAAATTAAACATGGAAATTAATTCAAGAAACCAATATACCTTAACGATATATTTGAATATTAAATTAAAAAGGAAATTGAATGGAGATGGAAATTTAATAAAAATAGAAGTTGAATAAAAATAGAAATGGAAACTGCATAAAATTAAACATGGAAGTTCGTTCATGAAACAACTATGCCTTAACGATCTATTTGGAAAGTAAATAGAAAAGGAAATTGAACAAAAATGGAACTTGAATAAAAATACAAATGGAAGTTGCATAAAATTAAAATTGAAAGTTCATTCAAGAAACCACTATACCTTAACGATCTATTTGGAAATTAAATAAAAAAGGAAATTGAATGGATATGGAAATTGAATAAAAATAGAAGTGGACACTGCATAAAATTAAACATTGAAGTTCATTCATGAAAACACTATACATTAACGTTCTATTTGGAAATTAAATAAAAAAAGGAAATTGAATAGAAAAGGAAATTGAATAAAAATGGAAGTGGAATAAAAATAAAAATGGAAGTTACATTAAATTAAAAATGGAAGTTCATTCAAGAAACATCTATACATTAGCGATCTATTTGGAAATTAAATAAAAAAGAAAATTGAATAGAAATGGACATTGAATAAAAATAGAAGTTGAATAAAAGTAGAAATGGAAACTGAATAAAATTAAACATGGAAGTTCATTCAAGAAACCACTATACGTTATCTATTTGGAAATTAAATAAAAAAAGGAAATTGAATGGAAAAGGAAACTGAATAAAAATGGAAGTGGAATAAAAATAAAAATGGAAGTTGCATAAAATTAAAAGTGGAAGTTCATTCAAGAAACCACTACACCTTAATGATCTATTTCGAACTAAATAAAAAAAGAAATTCAATAGAAAAAGAAATTGAATAAAAATGGAAGTTGCATAAAATTAAAAATGGAAGTTTATTCAAGAAACCACTATACATTAACGATCTATTTTGAAATTAAATAAAAAAAGAAATTGAATAGAAAATGAAATTGAATAAAAATTGAAGTTGTATAAAATTAAAAATGGAAGTTAATTCAGCAAACCACTATACCTTAACGATCTATTTGGAAATTAAATAAAAAATAAAATTGAATAGAGAAGGAAATTGAATAGAAATGGAAGTGGAATAAAAATAAAAATGGAAATCGCATAAAATTAAAAATGGAAGCTCATTCAAGAAACCAATACAACTTAACGATCTATTTGGAAATTAAGTAAAAAAAAGAAATTTAATAGAACAGGAAATTGAATAAAAATGGAAGTTGAATAAAAAGTAAAGTGGAAGTTGCATAAAATTAAAAATGAAAGTTCATTCAAGAAACCACTATGCCTTAACGATCTATTTGGAAATTAAATAAAAAAGGAAATTGATGAGAAAAGGAAATTGAATAAAAATGGAAGTGGAATAAAAATACAAATGGAAGTTGCATAAAATTAAAAAGGAAAGTTCATTCAAGAAACCACTATACCTTAACGATCTATTTGGAAATTAAATAAAAAAAGGAAATTGAATAAAAATAAAAGTTGAATAAAAATAGAAGTGGAGTATACATAAAATTAAACATGGAAATTAATTCAAGAAACCAATATACCTTAACGATATATTTAAAAATTAAATGAAAAAGGAAATTGAATGGAGATGGAAATTTAATAAAAATAGAAGTTGAATAAAAATAGAAATGGAAACTGCATAAAATTAAACATGGAAGTTCATTCATGAAACCACTATGCCTTAACGATCTATTTGGAAAGTAAATAGAAAAGCAAATTGAATATAAAAGGAAATTGAATAAAAATGGAACTTGAATAAAAATACAAATGGAAGTTCCATAAAATTAAAAATGAAAGTTCTTTCAAGAAACCACTATACCTTAACGATCTATTTGGAAATTAAATAAAAAAGGAAATTGAATGGATATGGAAATTGAATAAAAATAGAAGTGGACACTGCATAAAATTAAACATTTAAGTTCATTCATGAAAACACTATACATTAACGTTCTATTTGGAAATTAAATAAAAAAGGAAATTGAATAGAAAAGGAAATTGAATAAAAATGGAAGTGGAATGAAAATAAAAATGGAAGTTGCATAAAATTAAAAATGGAAGTTCATTCAAGAAACCACTACACCTTAATGATCTATTTGGAAACTAAATAAAAAAGGAAATTCAATAGAAAAGGAAATTTAATAAAATGGAAGTTGAATAAAAATAAAAATGGAAGTTGCATAAAATTAAAAATGAAAGTTCATTCAAGAAACCACTATACCTTAACGATCTATTTGGAAATTAAATAAAAAAGAAAATTGAAGAGAAAAGGAAATTGAATAAAAATGGAAGTGGAATAAAAATACAAATGGAAGTTGCATAAAATTAAAAATGGAAGTTCATTCAAGAAACCACTATACCTTAACGGTCTATTTGGAAATTAAATTAAAAAGGAAACTGAATGGAGATGGAAATTAAATAAAAATAGAAGTTGAATAAAAATAGAAATGGAAACTGCATAAAATTAAAAATGGAAGTTCATTCAAGAAACCACTATACCTTAACGATCTATTTCTAATTAAATAAAAAAGAAAATTCAATAGGAAAAGAAACTGAATAAAAATAGAAGTTGAAAAAAAATAAAAATGTAAGTTGCATAAAATTAAAAATGCAAGCTCATTCAAGAAACCACTATACATTAACGATTTATTTGGAAATTAAATAAAAAAGGAAATTGAATAGAAAACGAAATTAAATAAAAATGGAAGTGGAACAAAAATAAAAGAGGAAGTTGCATAAAATTAAAAATGAAATTGCATTCAAGAAACCACTATACCTTAACGATCTATTTGGAAATTAAATAAATAAGGAAATTGAATAGAAAAGGAAATTGAATGAAAATGGAAGTGGAATAAAAGTACAAATGGAAGTTGGATAAAATAAAAAATGGAAGTTCATTCAAGAAACCGCTATACCTTAACGATATATTTGGAAATTAAATTAAAAAGGAAATTGAATGGAGATGGAAATTGAATAAAAATAGAAGTTGAATAAAAATAAATTGGACACTGCGTAACATTAAACATGGAAGTTCATTCAAAAAACCATTATACCTTAAGAATGTATCTGGAAATTAAATAAAAGAGGAAATTGCATAGAAAAGGAAATTGAATAAAAATGGAAGTTGAATAAAAATAAAAATGGAAGTTGCATAAAATTAAAAGTGAAATTCATTCAAGAAACCACTACACCTTAATGATCTATTTAAAAACTAAATAAAAAAGGAAATTCAATAGAAAAGGAAATTGAATAAAAATGGAAGTTGAATAAAAATACAAATGGAAGTTGCATAAAATTAAAAATGGAAGTTCATTCAAGAAACCATTATACCTTAACGATCTATTTGGAAATTCATTAAAAAAGGAAATTGAATGGAGATGGAAATTGAATAAAAATAGAAATTGAATAAAAATTGAAATGGACACTGCATAAAATTAGACATGGAAGTTCATTCACGAAAGCACTATACATTAACGATCTATTTCGAATTTAAATAAAAAAGGAAATTGAATAAAAATGGAAGGGGAAAAATAAAAGAAATGGAAGTTGCATAAAATTAATAATGGAAGTTCATTCAAGAAGCCACTACACCTTAATGATCTCTTTGGAAACTAAATAAAAAAGTAAATTGAATGGATATCGAAATTGAATAAAAATAGAAATGAACACTGCATAAAATTAAACATGGAAGTTTATTCACGAAAGCACTATACATTAACGTTCCATTTGGAAATTAAATAAAAAAGGAAATTGAATAGAAAAGGAAATTGAATAAAAATGGAAGTGGAATGAAAATAAAAATGGAAGTTGCGTAAAATTAAAAATGAAAGTTCATTCAAGAAACCACTACACCTTAATGATCTATTTGGAAACTAAATAAAAAAGGAAATTCAATAGAATAGGAAATTGAATAAAAATGTAAGTTGAATAAAAATATAAATGGAAGTTGCATAAAATTAAAAATGGAAGTTCATTTAAGAAACCACTATACCTTAACGATCAATTTAGAAATTAAAGAAAAAAGGAAATTGAATGGAGACGGAAATTGAATAAAAATAGAAACAGACACTGCATAAAATTAAACATGAAAGTTCATTTACGAAAGCTGTATACATTAACGATCTATTTGGAATTTAAATAAAAAAGGAAATTGAATATAAAAGGAAATTTAATAAAAATGGAAGTGGAATAAAAATAAAAATGGAAGTTGCATAAAATTAAAAAAGGAAGTTCATTCAAGAAACCACTACACCTTAATGATCTATTTGGAAACTAAATAAAAAAGGAAATTCAATAGAAAAGGAAATTGAAGAAAAATGGAAGTTGAATAAAAATACAAATTGAAGTTGCATAAAATTAAAAATGAAAGTTCATTCAAGAAGCCACTATACCTTACTGATCTATTTGGAAATTAAATAAAAAAGGAAATTGGATGGATATGGAAATTGAAAAAAAATAGAAATTGACACTGCATAAAATTAAACATGGAAGTTCATTCACGAAAGCACTATACATTAACGTTCCATTTGGAAATTAAATAAAAAAGGAAATTGAATAGAAAAGGAAATTGAATAAAAATGGAAGTGGAATGAAAATAAAAATGGAAGTTGCGTAAAATTAAAAATGGAAGTTCATTCAAGAAACCACTACACCTTAATGATCTATTTGGAACTAAATAAAAAAGGAAATTCAATAGAAAAAGAAATTGAATAAAAATGGAAGTTGAATAAAAATAAAAATGGAAGTTGTCTAAAATTAAAAATGAAAGTTCATTCAAGAAACCACTATACCTTAACGATCTATTTGGAAATTAAATAAAAAAGGAATTTGAAGAGAAAAGGAAATTGAATAAAAATGGAAGTGGAATAAAAATACAAATGGAAGTTGCATAAAATTAAAAATGGAAGTTCATTCAAGAAACCACTATACCTTAACGATCTATTTGGAAATTAAATTAAAAAGGAAATTGAATGGAGATGGAAAGTGAATAAAAATAGAAGTTGAATAAAAATAGAAATGGAAACTGCATAAAATTAAAGATGGAAGTTCATTCAAGAAACCACTATACGTTAACGATCTATTTGGAAATTAAATAAAAAAAGGAAATTGAATACAAAAGGAAACTGAATAAAAATGGAAGTGGAATAAAAAGAAAAATGGAAGTTGTATATGATTAAAAATGGAAGTTCATTCAAGAAACCACTACACCTTAACGATCTATTTTGAATTAAATAAAAAAGAAAATTCAATAGAAACAGAAATTGAATAAAAATGGAAGTCGAGAAAAAATAAAAATGGAAGCTCATTCAAGAAACCACTATACATTAACGATCTAGTTGAAAATTAAATAAAAGAGGAAATTGAATAGAAAAGGAAATTAAATAAAAATGGAAGTCGAATAAAAATACAAATGGAAGTTGCATAAAATTAAAAATAGAAGTTCATTCAAGAAACCACCAGACCTTAACGATCTATTTGGAGATTAAATAAAAAAGGAAATTGAATGGAGATGGAAATTGAATAAAAATAGAAAGGGAAACTACATAAAATTAAACGTGGAAGTCCATTCAAGAAACCACTATACCTCAACGATTTATTTGGAAATTAAATAAAAAAAAATTGAATAGAAAAGGAAATTGCATAAAAGTGGAAATGGAATTAAAATAAAAATGGAAGTTGCCTAAAATTAAGAATGGAAGTTCATTCATGAAACCACTACACCTCAAAGATCTATTTGGAAATTAAAGAAAAAGGGAAATTGAATGGAGATGGAAATTGAATAAAAATAGAAGTTGAATAAAAATAGAAGTTGAATAAAAATAGAAATGGAAACTGCAAAAAATTAAACATGGATGTTCATTCAAGAAACCACTATACCTTAACGATCTGTTTGAAAATTAAATAAAAAAAGGAAATTGAATAGAAAAGAAAGCTGAATAAAAATGGAAGTTGCATAAAATTAAAAATGAAAGTTCATTCAAGAAACCACTACACCTTAATGATCTATTTTGAATTAAATAAAAAAGGAAATTGAATAGAAAAGAAAATTGAATAAAAATGGAAGTGGAATAAAAATAGAAATGGAAGTTGCATAAAATTAAAAATGGAACTTCATTCAAGAAACATCTATACATTAGCGATCTATTTGGAAATTAAATAAAAAAGGAAATTGAATAGAAATGGAAATTTAAAAAAAAAATAGAAGTTGAATAAAAATAGAAATGGAAACTGAATAAAATTAAACATGGATGTTCATTCGAGAAACCACAATACGTTAACGATCTATTTGAAAATTAAATAAAAAAAGGAAATTGAATAGAAAAGGAAACTGAATAAAAATAGAAGTGGAATAAAATTAAAAATGGAAGTTCATTCAAGAAACCACTACACCATAACGATCTATTTAAAAATTAAAGAAAAAAGGAAATTCAATAGAGAAGGAAATTGAATAAAAATGGAAGTTGAATAAAAATAAAAATGGAAGTTGTAGAAAATTAAAAATGAAGGTTCATTCAAGAAACCCCTATAACTTAGCAATCTATTTGGAAATTAAATAAAAAAAGGAAATTGAATGGAGACGGAAATTGAATAAAAATAGAAATGGAAACTGCATAAAATTAAGCATGGAAATTCATTCAAGAAACCACTATACCTTAACGATCTATTTCGAAATTAAATTAAAAGGGAAATTGAATGGAGATGGAAATTTAATAAAAATAGAAGTTGAATAAAAATAGAAATGGAAACTGCATAAAATTAAACACGGAATTTCATTCATGAAACCAATATACCTTAACGATCTATTTGTAAATTAAATAAAAAAGGAAATTGAATAAAAATGGAAGCTGAATAAAAAAAAAACAAATGGAAGTTGCATAAAATTAAAAATGGAAGTTCATTCAAGAAACCACTATACCTTAACGATCTATTTGGAAATTAAATTAAAAAGGAAATTGAATGGAGATGGAATTTAATATATATAGAAGTTGAATAAAAATAGATATGGACACTGCGTAAAATTAAAAATGAAAGTTCATTCAAAAAACCACTATACCTTAACAATCTATTTGGAAATTAAATAAAAAAGGAAATTGCATTGAAAAGGAAATTGAATAAAAATGGAAGTTGAATAAAAATAAAAATGGAAGTTGCATATAATTAAAAAAGAAAGTTCATTCGAGAAAGCACTACACCTTAATGATCTATTTGAAATTAAATAAAAAAGGAAATTCAATAGAAAAAGAAATTGAATAAAAATGGAAGTTGAAAAAAAATAAAAATGAAAGTTGCATAAAATTAAAAATGGAAGTTTATTCAAAAAACCACTATACATTAACGATCTATTTGGAAATTAAATAAAAAAAGAAATTGAATAGAAAAGGAAATTGAATAAAAACGGAAGTGGAATAAAAATAAAAATGGAAGTTGCATAAAATAAAAAATAAAAGTTCTTTCAAGAAACCTCTATACATTAGCGATCTATTTGGAAATTAAATAAAAAAGGAAATTGAATAGAAAAGGAAATTGAATAAAAATCGAAATGGAATAAAAATAAAAATGGAAGTTGCATAAATTTAAAAATGGAAGTTCATTCAAGAAACCTCTACACCTTAATGATCTATTTGGAAATTAAATAAAAAAGGAAATTCAATAGAAAAGGAAATTGAATAAAAATGGAAGTTGAATAAAACTAAAAATGGAAGTTGCTTAAAATTAAAAATGAAAGTTCATTCAAGAAACCACTACACCTTAACGATCTATTTGGAAATTAAATAAAAAAAGGAAATTGAATGGAGATGGAAATTCCATAAAATAAGAAGTTGAATAAAAATAGATGTGGAAACTGCATAAAATTAAACATGGAAATTCATTCAAGAAACCATTATACCTTAAAGATCTATTTGGAAACTAAATTAAAAAGGAAATTGAATGGAGATGGAAATTTAATAAAAATTGAAGTTGGATAAAAAGAGAAGTGGAAACTGAGTAAAATTAAACAAGGAAGTTCATTGATTGAACCAATATACCTTAACGATCTATTTGATAATTAAATAAAAAAGGAAATTGAATAGAAAAGAAAAATGAATAAAAATGGAAGTTGAATAAAAATACAATTGGAAGTTGCAAAAAATTAAAAGTGGAAGTTCATTCAAGAAACTACAAAACCTTAACGATCTATTTGGAAATTAAATAAAAAAGGAAATTGAATGGCGTTGAAAATTGAATAAAAATAGAAGTTGAATAAAAATAGAAATGGAAACTGCATAAAATTAAACATGGAAGTTCATTCCAAAAAACCACTATACCTTCACGATCTATTTGGAAATTAAATAAAAGGGAAATTGAATAAAAAAGGAAATTGAATAAAAATGGAAGTGAATAAAAATAAAAATGGAAGTTACATAAAATTAAAAACGAAAGTTCATTCAAGAAACCACTATACCTTAACGATCTATTTGGAAATTAAATAAAAAAGGAAATTGAATGGAGATGGAAATTGAATAAAAATTGAAGTTGATTAAAATAGAAATGGAAACTGCATAAAATTAAACATGGAAGTTCGTTCAAGAAACCGCTATACCTTAACGATCTATTTGGAAATTAAATAGAGAAGGAAATTGAATAGAAATGGAAGTGGAATAAAAATAAAAATGGAAGATGCATAAAATTAAAAATGGAAGTTAATTCAGGAAACCTCTATACGTTAGCGATCTATTTGGAAATTAAATAAAAAAGGAAGTTGAATAGAAATGGAAATTGAATAAAAATAGAAGTTGAATAAAAATAGAAATGAAAACTGAATAAAATTAAACATAGAAGTTCATTCAAGAAACCACTATACGTTAACGATCTATTTGGAAATTAAATAAAAAAAGGAAATTGAATAGAAAAGTAAACTGAACAAAAATGGAAGTGGAATAAAAATAAAAATGGAAGTAGCATAAAATTAAAAATGAAAGTTCATTCAAGAAACCACTACACCTTAACGATCTATTTGGAATTCAATAAAAAAAGAAATTCAATAAAAAAAGAAATTGAATAAAAATGGAAGTTGAATAAAATTAAAAATGGATGCTTATTCAAGAAACCACTATACATTAACGATCTATTTTGAAATTAAATAAAAAAACAAATTTAATAGAAAAGGAAATTGAATAAAAATGGAAGTGGAATAAAAATAAAAATAGAAGTTTCATAAAATTAAAAATGGAAGTTCATTCAAGAAACCACTACAGCTTAACGATCTATTTGGAAATTAAATAAAAAAGGAAATTCAATAGAAAAGGAAATTGAATAAAAATGGAAGTTGAATAAAAATAAAAATGGAAGTTGCATAAAATTAAAAATGAAAGTTCATTCAAGAAACTACAATACCTTAACGATCTATTTGGAAATTAAATAAAAAAAGGAAATTGAATGGAGATGGAAATTGAATAAAAATAAAAGTGGAAACTGCATAAAATTAAACATGGAAATTCATTCAAGAAACCACATTACCTTAACGATCTATTTGGAAATTAAATAAAAAAGGAAATTGAATGGAGAGGGAAATATAATAAAAATAGAAGTTGAATAAAAATAGAAATGGAAACTACATAAAATTAAACATGGAAGTTCATTCATGAAACCACTATACCTTAACGATCTATTTGGAAATTAAATAAAAAAGGAAATTGAATAAAAAAGGAAATTGAATAAAAATGGAAGTTGAATAAAAATACAAATGGAAGTCGCATAAAATTAAAAATGGAAGTTAATTCTTGAAACCACTATACCTTAATGATCTGTTTGGAAATTAAATAAAAAAAGGAAATTGAATGGAGATGGAAATTGGATAAAAATAGAAGTTGAATAAAAATGGAAGTGGAAACTGCAAAAAATTAAATATGGAAATTCATTCCAGAAACCACTATACCATAACGATCTATTTGGAAATTAAATAAAAAAGGAAATTCAATGGAGATGGAAATTTAATAAAAATAGAAGTTAAATAAAAATAGAAATGGAAACCGCATAAAATTAAACATGGAAGCTCATTCAAGAAACCACTACACCTTAACGATCTATTTGGAAATTAAATAAAAAAGAAAATTTAATAGAAAAGGAAATTCAAAAAAAATGGAAGTCGACAAAAAATAAAAATAGAAGTTGCATAAAATTAAAAATAAAAGTTCATTTAAGAAACCACTATACCTTAACGATCTATTTGGAAATTGAATAAAAAAGGAAATTGAATGGAGATGGAAATTGAATAAAAATAGAAGTTGATGAAAAACAGAAATGGAACTGGAAAAAATTAAACATGGAAGTTCATTCAAGAAACCACTATACCTTAACGATCTGTTTGGAAATTAAATAAAGAAGGAAATTGAATAGAAACGGAAGTGGAATAAAAATAAAAATGGAAGTTGCATAAAATTAAAAATGGAAGTTCATTCAAGAAACCTCTATACATGACCGATCTATTTGGAAAGTAAATAGAAAAAGGAAATTGCATAAAAATGGAAGTTGAATAAAAATAAAAATGGAAGTTGCATAAAATTAAAATGAAAATTCATTCAAGAAACTACAATACCATAACGATCGATTTGGAAATTAAATAAAAAAAGGAAATTGAATGGAGATGGAAATTGAAGAAAAATAGAAGTGGAAACTGTAGAAAATTAAACATGGAAATTCATTCAAGAAACCACTATACCTTAACGATCTATATGGACATTAAATTAAAAAAGAAGTTGAATGGAGAGGGAAATATAATAAAAATAGAAGTTGAATAAAAATAAAAATGGAAACTGCATAAAATTAAACATAGAAGTTCATTCACGAAACCACTATACCTTAACGATCTATTTGGAAATTAAATAAAAAAGGAAATTGAATAAAAATGGAAGTTGAATAAAAATACAAATGGAAGTCACATAAAATTAAAAATGGAAGTTCATTCATGAAACCACTATACCTTAATGATCAATTTGGAAATTAAATAAAAAAATGGAAATTGAATGGTGATGGAAATTGGATAAAAATAGGAGTTGAATAAAAATAGAAATGGAAACTGCATAAAATTAAACATGGAAGTTCAATCAAGAAACCACTATACCTTAACAATCTATTTGGAAATTAAATGAAAAAGAAATTGAATGGGGAAGAAAATTGAATAAAAATAGAAATGGAAACGGCATAAAATTAAACATGGAAGTTCATTCAAGAAACCACTACACCATAACGATCTATTTGGAAATTAAATAAAAAAGGAAATTGAATGGAGAAAGAAGTTGAATAAAAATAGAAATGGAAACTGTATAAAATTAAACATGGAAGTTCATTCAAGAAACCACTATACCTTAACGATCTTTTTGGAAATTAAATAAAAAAGGAAATTGAATAGAAAAGGAAATTGAATAAAAATGGAAGCGGAATAAAAATAAAAATAGAAGTTGCATAAAATTAAAAATGGAAGTTCAATCAAGAAACCACTACACCTTAACGATCTACTTGGAAATTAAATAAAAAAGGAAATTCGATAGAAATGGAAATTGAATAAAAATGGAAGTTGAATAAAATTAAAAATGGAAGTTGCATAAAATTAAAAATGAAAGGTCAATCAAGAAACCACTATACCTTAACGATCTATTTGGAAATTAAATAAAAAAAGGAAATTGAATGGAGATGGAAATTGAATAAAAATATGAGTTGAATAAAAATAGAAGTGGAAACAGCAAAAAATTAAATATCATAATTCTTTCAAAGAAACCAGTATATCTTAACGATCTATTTGGAAAATATATAAAAAGGAAATTCAACGGAGATGGAAATTTAATAAAAATAGAAGTTGAATAAAAATAGAAATGGAAACTGCATAAAATTAAAACTTGGAAGTTCATTCAAGAAACCACTACGCCTTAATGACCTATTTAGAAATTAAAGAAAAAAGAAAATTGAATAGAAATGAAAATTTAGTAAAAATGGAAGTTGCAGAAAATTAAAAATGGAAGTTCATTCAAGAAACCACTATACCTTAACAATCTATTTGCAAATTAAATAAAAAAGGAAATTGAATGGGTATGGAAATTGAATAAAAATAGAAATGGAAACTGCATAAAATTAAACATGGAAGTTCATTCAAGAAACCACTATACCTTAACGATCTATTTGGACATTAAATAAAAAAGGATATTGAATTGAAAAGGAAATTGAATCAAAATGGAAGTGGAATAAAAAGAAAAATGGAAGTTGCAAAAAATCAAGAATGAAAGTTCATTCAAGAAACCACTACACCCTAACGATCAATTTGGAAATAAAATAAAATAGGAAATTGAATGGAGATGGAAATTGAATAAAAGGAGAAGTTGAAAAAAAATAGAAATGGAAACTACATAAAATTAAACATGGAAGTTCATTCAAGAAACCACTATACCTTAACGATCAATTTGAAAATTAAATAAAAAAAGGAAATTGAACAGAAAAGGAAACTGAATAAAAATGGATGTGGAATAAAAATAAAAATGGAGGTTGTATATAATTAAAAATGGAAGTTCATTGAAGAAACCACTACACCTTAACGATCTATTTGGAATTAAATAAAAAAGGAAATTCAATAGAAAAAGAAATTGAATAAAAACGGAAGTTGAAAAAAAATAAAAATGGAAGTTGCATAAAATTAAAAATGGAAGCTCATTCAAGAAACCACTATACATTAACGATCTATTTGGAAATTAAATAAAAAAGGAAATTGAATAGAAAAGGGAATTAAATAAAAATGGAAGTGGAACAAAAATAAAAATGGAAGTTGCATATAATTAAAAAGGAAATTTCATTCAAGAAACCACTACACCTTAACGATCTATTTGGAAATTAAATAAAAAAGGAAATTCAATAGAAAAGGAAATTGAATAAAAATGGAAGTTGAATAAAAATAAAAATGGAACTTGCATAAAATTAAAAATGAAAGTTCATTCAACAAACCACTATACCTTGACGATCTATTTGGAAATTAAATAAAAAAAGGAAATTGAATGGAAACGGGAATTGAATAGAAATAGAAGTGGAAACTGCATAAAATTAAACATGAAAATTCATTCAAGAAACCACTATACCTTAACGATCTATTTGGAAATGAAACAAAAAAAGAAATTGAATGGAGATGGAAATTGAATAAAAATAGAAGTTGAATAAAAATAGAAATAGAAACTGCATAAAATTAAACATGGATGTTCATTCATGAAACCACTACAGCTTAACGATCTATTTGGAAATTAAATAGGAAAGGAAATTGAATAGAAAAGGAAATTGAAGAAAAATGGAAGTTGAATAAAAATACGAATGGAAGTTGCATAAAATTAAAAATGGAAGTTCATTGAAAAAATCACTATACCTTAACGATCTATTTGGAAATTAAATTAAAACCGGAAATTGAATGGAGATGGAAATTGAATAAAAATAGAAGTTGAATAAAAATAGAAATGGAAACTGCATAAAATTAAACATGGAAGTTCATTCATGAAACCACTCTACATTAACGATCTATTTGGAAATTTTATAAAAAAGGAAATTGAATAGAAAAGGAAATTGAATAAAAATGGAAGTGGAATAAAAATAAAAATGGAAGTTGTGTAAAATTAAAAATGGAAGTTCATTCAAGAAACCACTATACATTAATATTTATTTGGAAATTAAATAAAAAAGGAAATTGAATAAAAATGGAAGTGGAATAAAAATAAAAATGGAAGTTCATTCAAGAAACCACTATACATTAGCGATCTATTTGGAAATTCAATAAAAAAGGAAATTGAGTAAAAATGGAAGTGGAATAAAAATACAATTGGAAGTTGAATAAAAATAGAAGTGGAAACAGCAAAAAATTAAATATCGAAATTCTTTCAAGAAACCACTATACCTTAACGATCTATTTGGAAAATATATAAAAAAGGAAATTCAACGGAGATGGAAATTTAATAAAAATAGAAGTTGAATAAAAATAGAAATAGAAACTGCATAAAATTAAACGCGGAAGTTCATTCAAAAAACCACTATACCTTAACGATCTATTTGGAAATTAAAGAAAAAAGGAAATTGAATAGAAATGGATATTGAATAAAAATGGAAGTTCAATAAAAATACAAATGGAAGTTGCATAAAATTAAAAATGAAAGTTCATTGAAGAAACCACTATACCTTAACAATCTATTTGGAAATTAAATAAAAAAGGAAATCGAATGGGTGTGGAAATTGAATAAAAATACAAATGGAAACTGCATAAAATTAAACATGGAAGTTCATTCAAGAAACCACTATATCTTAACGATCTATTTGGACATTAAATAAAAAAATGATATTGAATTGAAAAGGAAATTGAATAAAAATGGAAGTTGAATAAAAAGAAAATTGGAAGTTGCAAAAAATTAAGAATGGAAGTTCATTCAAGAAACCATTACACCTTAACGATCTATTTGGAAATTAAATAAAATAGGAAATTGAATAAAAAGAGAAGTTGAAAAAAAATAGAAATGGAAACTGCATAAAATTAAACATGGAAGTTCATTCAAGAAACCACTATACCTTAACGATCTATTTGGAAATTAAATAAAAAAAGGAAATTGAACAGAAAAGGAAACTGAATAAAAATAGAAGTGGAATAAAAATAAAAATGGAAGTTGTATATAATTAAAAATGGGAGTTCATTCAAGAAACCACTACACCTTAACGATCTATTTGGAATTAAATAAAAAAGGAAATTCAATAGAGAAAGAAATTGAATAAAAATGGAAGTTGAAAAAAAATAAAAATAGAAGTTGCATAAAATTAAAAATGGAAGCTCATTCAAGAAACCACTATACATTAATGATCTATTTGGAAATTAAATAAAAAAGGAAATTGAATAGAAAAGGAAATTAAATAAAAATGGAAGTGGAACAAAAATAAAAATGGAAGTTGCATATAATTAAAAAGGAAATTTCATTCAAAAAACCACTACACCTTAACGATCTATTTGAAAATTAAATAAAAAAGGAAATTCTGTAACGCCCTAAAAATTAACCCATTTTATATATATCAATGACATGCATTATTTAAAGAAAACACTTCAATAATTCATTATAATATTCATCAGAGTCTTACTATCAAAAGCATTACATGTAACATCAAATTAAATGCCCTAACGGCTTACATCTTTCCAAGCCAACACTTGGACACAAAAGTATGAGTTCTACCTCAAATATAAATAAAGCCCTAGGCTTGAGTGTTTACATGTACTAACAATAAAATAAAACAAATAACTAGAAATAGTCTTCAAAGTCCAAGTCCTTCCAAGCTAAGTCCTTGGAGGTAGCTTATCACCTGAACCTGAAAATGATGTTCCCATAAAGGGTGAGCCACAGCCCAGTAGAAATATACTAAACCACACATAAGCAATGAATAAAGCAATAGCATTCAACAGATGGTTAACCAAGATAATCAATTACTTCATTTTACAGTCTCATGACACTATTGTCTAAGACACGTTTTACTTTTCAACTTTATAAACATGGCTCAGAACCCGGCCAAACTTACAACAGTGAATTATATATATCATATTCACATTCTTCCAATATCAAGAAACAAATGAGACTCAAGCTCAAATCAAAACACTTCATACTTCCAAATTAATACACATTTTAGTGCTGTATCAATAAAAACACTTCTATATAAATAAGCACACATAAAAGTGATGCTAATGGAGTCCATCCCCTATCTCCTCCCAAACAAAATCCGGTTTAGAGGTCCATCCCCTATCTTCCCCTAAACCGTGGAGTACATCCCCTATCTCCTCCCACACAAAACAATGTATGCAAATGCAATGCTCAATCAATACACGTATTTTCTGTATCAATGCAATAGTCAAAATTAATGACTTAACCAACGTGATTAGTTTCAGTTATTCCTAATCCACATGCAACGTCTACAACAATCACGACTATCCTCCACCGATAGCCCAAAACAGTTATTTCTAGACTGGAAATAAATATATCAACAATTCAATGGGCGAGTGATTTACATTATCCAACTACACCATTTAAGCAATAAATTTCCCAATTTCATGAATTTAACCACATTCCCCAATTCCCTTAAATTAATTATACAAATTAATTAATTTAAACAACTAGGGTTTTTCCCAAAATTATCAAAGTAACCCCAACTTATCAAAATACCAAAACTTAGAACAAAACTTATAAAATGGAGTAGGAAATCCCTACCTCGAAGAAAACAACCCAAATGGAGAAGATAGAGATGAATACCCAAATACCAATGTGCTCCAAATCGCCAAATGTTCAGATTAAATGAAAGCCCTCGACTCCCTCTATCTTTTTAATAAAGCAACTAGGGTAGAAACACACTCTAAATAGATCAAACCTAAGAGAGAAGGTGAGTAGAAAGAGAGAGAACTCGTAACTAGGGTTTTGGAATATGAAAGTGTATGAAAAACTGATCTGAAACACGCTGCTGCCTATTTAAACCTGACAGGCTCGCTCGAGCGAAGACTTGGTCGCTCGAGCGACCAGACACAGAAAATATACGCTCGAGCCAAGGAGGCCTTGCTCGAGCCAACAATCCAAAAGCTCGCTCGAGCAAAGAACTCAAACCCTCAGGTCTGTAACCAGACACATGCTCGAGCGAAGGAACACTCGCTCGAGCGAAGAACGAACTAACTCGCTTGAGCAAAGAAAAGCTCGCTCGAGCCAAAAACCTCTGCTCTCAGGTCTGACTACAAAACGCAATCCTCGCTCGAGCGAATAAACCCTGGCTCGAGCGACGGACCAAAACAAAGAGCTCGCTCAAGCGAATAACTTCTCGCTCGAGCGAAGGGTCAAAATTCTGGGCAGCAACCCTTTGCTCCCAAGCCCAACCAACCTGCTACAAACCTGCCCATTGCATCCCCCAACTCAGAAATAGGAAAATAAAGGACGGTAACAATCATAATACAATGGCAGGAGCTACGGAACCTAAGTCCGGATACAATAAACAAATGGGAAAAGACCGGGGTCGCTATAACCTCCCCCCTTCAAAGAATTTCGTCCCCGAAATTAAGCATAAGTTTTTGAAAACAGATTTTTTTTTTATATGATAATTCATTAGTAAACATCTTGACCAAAACTGGTCATTTCATCTCTTATCAAGAAGCATCTCATAATGTGTATATAAAACAACATATATTTCAGCCTGCATCATTATTATGCATTATTCCTTTCAATGTTAGCAATTCTCATATCATATTCAAGTGCATGATATATACAACTCATTCAACAATGTAATCAACATATGCAATGTTACACTAAACTTCTATAATGAAGCAAGTTTCAAGATACACCAATTTACTCAATGTTTTACAACTTTAAGACATATGTAAGGCTCTTAAGTTCAGCAATATTACAAAATCTAAATACAAGATTACAAATCGATAAACATGTCCGGGTATTTTTCGCGAACTTCCAACTCACGTTCCCAAGTGGCTTCCTCCACTCCATGATGTTTCCACAAAACTTTGACCAAAGGGATGGTTTTGCCTCGCAAAACTTGATCCCGCCTATCTAAGACCCGAACCGGTCTCTCCTCATACGAGACATCCTCATCAACCACTAAATCGGTCCAATCCAACACATGTGATGGATCCGGCTCATACTTCCGAAGCATACTCACATGAAACACGTCATGTACTCTGGACAGCTGCGGCGGTAAAGCTAAACGATAAGCAGCTTCGCCAATCCTCTCAAGGATCTCAAACGGACCAATAAACCGAGGGGACAACTTCCCGCTCTTCCCAAACCTCATCAAACCCCGCCTAGGTGATATCTTCAGAAAGACACGATCACCCAGCTCAAACACCAAAGGTCTCCTCCTACGGTCTGCATAAGATTTCTGACGACTTTGTGCTGTAACAAGCCTCTTACGGATAAGCTCAACTTTCTCCGCCGTTTCCCTCACCAACTTCGGACCCAACAGAGGTGCATCACCCACCTCGGCCCAACAAACAGGAGATCTACACGGTCGGCCATACAAGGCCTCAAATGGTGCCATACCGATACTAGACTGGAAACTGTTGTTGTAGGCAAACTCTACCAATGGTAAGTGCCTCTCCCACGACCCACTAAAGTCTAGAACACAACCCCGAAGCATATCCTCAAGGATCTGAATAGTATGCTTGGACTGTCTGTCAGTCTGAGGATAATAAGCCGTGCTAAAGGTCAACTTAGTGCCTAAGTGTAGACGCGCCCGTGGGCCTCATGCTACAGTTCGGACTCGATTTGTGTCACGGTTCTAAGCCTGAACCAAAGAGTTCAAATCCGGCAAATCGTTTTGAGAAAAACAGATTTTTTTGAAAGAAGTGCCAAACATGGACTGCTTTGCCAGATACAGAGTCGCCACCTAAATATTTTTTATGGGAGAATTTAGGAAACCCTGACTCGGTGCCGAAGGCCACATGTCCGTCATCACCAGAGTTGTCTCGGCTCGGGAGCTTGGGTACGATCGGGGAAGGTCAGCTATGAGCACCCCCTTTCGCCCGGTCCGAAGACCGGCCTCTACTAACCGTGATATCCGTTTTTGAAAACTTTATGTGTTCTTAAACCAATTATTAGCCTAGAATTACTATGTTATGCGCGCAGCAAACAAGTATAGACTAGATTGTCTAATTTGGAAGTAAGCATTGCATATCCGTTTGTTTTGGAAAATGTTTTGGATTTGCTACTCGCAAGTAGGCTAAAACACGGATTTCAATGAGTTCTTCCAACTCAAACAATCCAACCTTCACCCATAGGCGTCCAAGCAGTTTATAACACATAAGCATCTAGCCATATGTTAAGCATGCTGTCATGGCAACATTCACACTCATACGATATGCTAAAGCGGAAATACTTACATCGTACTCCGTGCCAAAACAAAGAACTCGTTAGCAAACATGCATCATCCAAGTCCATGTTAAGTGCCTAATGCATCGCATACAAAGTGTTGCTAGAATAGGCTCGGCTATCCTAAACATGGCATGTGAGAATGCACAACTATCACATATTCAGTTTAGAATTTGAAATACAAATGCAGTTAGCGTGATGTACCGAGCCTAATGCATGCAATACAAATGCATGGATGCACACATGCATAGCATAAGGCATGCTAAATTAAACGTGCCCTAATCTACCATCGTAAGCAGGTAAATAAAAGGGAAGAAAGAAGTGAGGTTGGAAGACATACACACCACCCACACACACTTATTACAGATTTGCCCTCGCTCGGAGGGATCAAATAAATATTACAGATTAATTAACTACGCAAGCTAATTAATAATTACAAATTAATTAATTTAATTAACAAATTAAATTAAGCTAAAGAAAAACAGTAAACCGCCTCAGGAAACGCGCCGCCATGCATAGGCTGCCTCTGTTTTCCTTCCTTCACTCCTCTGGAGGCTGTCAAAACCTCAAGATTGCATCCTTAGACACTGGGGAGTACCACCGGCTGAGTGGAATTACCACCGGCAGTGGTGTGTGGCCATCGGCACAAAATGGAGTTGTCGGCAGAGAAATTGTTGTCAGCCGGCACCTTACACTGCCGGTCGGCAGAATGTTCCTGCAGAATCTGCAAATGACAGCAACAGAGGGCAAGGCAAAGCATGGCAGCACAATTCAAGGCATATATGCACCAACCATGTCCCTTATCATGATAATGACTCAAAGGGGCATGTGCCTCGATTCTCGGACCACCAATCACGCATTTCCATGCATGATGGCCCAAAGAACCAAGTATGCAACTTTGATTTCAAATGCAATGCAAACCAATCAAACCAAACAAGGCCCAATTCCTATCATCAAGTCAAGGGACAAGGCATGCATGCAAGATGCAATGCAACCTAAGCATACAAACTAAGGATGCAACATGGCAGAGTGACAAGCTTATGCAAGCATACAAGCAAACATAGGGGCATGCAAATGGATGCAAAGATGGACTTATGCATGAATTAGGCACATCTAAATAGGCCTAAAACAGTAGCCATTAATGCCCAAAAATGGAGACCAAAACACATACACACATACATATGTTGGAAGGCCAACACTTAGGCACAAATTAGACAACCCTCAAGCACACTTGAAAGGGACAATCATGAACAATTAGCATGCAACATGAGCTCTAAAATCATGTTATAAAATGATGCCAAATCATATTAAACAAGACAAGCAAGTGCATGCAAACATGGTCCAAGTACTTGAAGCAAGTCATGAAGCTTTGAAGCATGTTTATCACAACAAACATGGCATGCATTAAACTATTAAAACAGATTTTTAGCATGTCAAAACAAAGCCAAAGGACTCCTTCGATGGCATCTAAGTGACTCAAATACAAAGGCATACACAATGACCAAAACATGGAGCATGCAACACATGCTTCCAAAGCATTAAAGAGACATGCAAGGGAATCTAACAAGCATGAAAATGGGACTGAAATAGCGTGTAGGGTGGTCCCAAATCACCAAAACAATGCAAAGATGCCATGCTACACATGCACATACTCAAGGCCAACAAGCCCAAATACAAAGGAGCTATATGATGCATGCCAAATTCGACCCAAGCAACCTAGGACAGACCTAGAACATGGCAAAATAAGCACATAATCTTCACAAGACTAAGCCTAAAACATGCTCCCACAAAGGCTAACAACCTAAGGCACATTAAGGCATAAACAAGGAATTACATGGCAACTATGCTAAGCATGCATGGAGTACCAAAACCAACTTGAAATCATGTTATATTATGGATATATAAGCATGAAAAACAGCCCAAACATGTTCAACACACACTCAAGCATAGTGCTCTCTCAAGAGGCCAAAATATGCCCTTTTCAAGGACAACAAGGAGAGGGGGTGGCCCTCTCGGGGGTGGCCCTCTCCTTCTTGGGACTTCAAGGCATCATCTTCACCACTGAAATCCCTCAAGATTTCAGTGGTGAAGAGACCCCAACACCAAAATCCCGGAGCTAGCACAAAATGGCCCAAAATGAGGCCTTTCAAGGCCTAAGGGGGGGTCAACCACCCTCAAACAACAAAAAACTCTTAATAAACAATAAAGAGGGCTTAAAAAAAGAACTTTTTTGTATTATACACTAAGCTCAAAAACGAATTTAAGATAGGTAGAAATACAATGCAAAAATGCGGTAAAAAGGGGTAAGATTCTTACCCTTGAAGACTTCTTCAACAAAGATGCTCCAATGGCCTCCTTTAGCTTGGATCCAATGCCAAAACTTCAAAACCAGTCCCTTAGAACCTCAAGAGCCAAAGAAAGGTGAAACACTAGGTGTTTGTGTGCAATAGTAAGACACAAAACACCTAGTGCACAAATGAGAGGGAAAGAGAGATAGAAAATGTATCTAACTCAAACCCTAGAACCAGAGCTCAACAATGGCTGTTTTTGCTCTCAAAATATCTCAACTCTCTAACCTAGCTCCTCCTTCTTCCTTAAGAGAGAGCCTCTCTCTATATGTCTTGTAAAGCTTACAAGACAAGCTTTACAAGAGGGAGATCCCTCCATACACGTGTATGGAGGGATGCAAAAGCAAGACAGCTGTCTAAAAATATCTGCAAAAGCAGATGAACAGCAATCGGCCGGCCAAAAATGCCATCTTGGCCAAAAAGAGTGCCGGCCGGCACTAAATAGTGCTGACCGGCAACAAAAAGTGCCGGCCGGCAATAAACAATGCCGGTGGCAGCAAACACCAACCGGTGGCCTCTAGCCACTGCCGGTGGTGGGTGGGGATGGTCTACAAGCCCTACCCTGCCCTTCCAAGGCAAAACACAAGTGTTTGGTGCAAAACCAGACACTAAACGGTCGAGTTCGGAGATCCTGAGGCAAGGCACGCGAGCCGAGGCCTCCGGGAACTCCAAACGAACACAAACATGGATGATCACCGAGTGTTCAAACGGTGACGTCCAAGTCTTGAGGACGGTCAAAAATGGGGTGTCTACACTAAGGCACTCTGCAAACTCTGCCACAACCTGGCAGTAAAACGAGGATCTCTATCTGAGACAATCGTCACTGGAACCCCGTGTAACCTCACTATGTCCCGAATGTACAAGTCGGCAAGATGATCTACCGAATCTCTCACGCGCATAGGAATAAAGTGCGCCGACTTAGTCAACCGGTCTACAACTACCCAAATAGCATCACTACCCCGCTGAGTCCTCGGAAGACCCACAATGAAGTCCATAGTAACATGTTCCCACTTCCACTCGGCAATAAGCAAGGGTTGCAACAAACCCGCTGGCCTCTGATGTTCGGCCTTCACTTGCTGACAAGTAAGGCACTTAGATACGAAAGCTGCCACATCTCTCTTCATACCCCGCCACCAGAACTGGCGACCCAAATCCCGATACATCTTAGTGCCTCCCGGATGCACCGCAAGGCGTGAATGATGAAACTCTTGGAGTACCTCCTCCCGGCAAGACTCTGGCACAAACAGACGGTCTCGGTATCTCACACTCAGGTCGGGATACACCGTCAAACCCTTCTCAACCTTCCCACCAAAAATCTTCTCACGAAGAGATTCTATCTCAGGGTCACCCCTCTAAGCCTCTAACACTCGAGTCACAAGTGTAGGCTGTGCAACAACAGAAAACAAGGCCGCAGCCTCAACGGACTCGCCCAGAAGTAAGTCAAACTCCCCAAGTGTACCCAACATCTCCCATTCTCGGATGGCTATACTAGCTATGTCACCAACAGGTTTTCTGCTAAGGGCATCGGCCACCACATTGGCCTTTCCCGGATGATAATGCAACTCAAAGTCATAATCCTGTATGAACTCCATCCACCTCCTCTGCCTCAAGTTCAAGTCTTTCTGTGTAAACAAATATTTCAGACTCTTATGATCCGAGAATACCTCGAATCTCTCACCATAAAGATAATGCCTCCAAATCTTCAAGGCAAAAATCACAGCTGCTAACTCTAGATCATGCGTAGGGTAATTCTGCTCGTGAATTTTCAACTGACGTGAGCCATAGGCAACTACTTTTCCTTCTTGCATCAACACACAACCCAGACCCTCTCGTGAGGCGTCACAATAGACTGCATAACCCAACCCTCTCTCTGGTATAATCAATACTGGAGCGATGGTCAGTCTAACTTTCAACTCCTGGAACGACTTTTCACAAGTCTCACTCCATACAAATTTGACTCCCTTCCGAGTCAATCTAGTCAAAGGCGAAGCTAATCTGGAGAAATCTTTCACAAATCGACGGTAATACCCAGCTAACCCCAGAAAACTACGGATCTCAAACACACTCTTAGGCTGTGCCCAATCTTGCACTGCCTCAGTCTTGGATGTATCAACAGACACTCCTTCCCCAGAAACTACATGGCCTAAGAACTTGACCTCTTCTAACCAGAACTCACACTTCCCAAACTTAGCATAAAGCTTATGGACTCTAAGTAACTCAAGCACCACTCTCAAGTGTTCCTTGTGCTTCTCCTCAAAAGGTGAGTAGATAAGGATGTCGTCCACAAAGACGACTACAAAACGATCTAAAAATTCCCAGAATATTCGGTTCATCAAATCCATAAAAACTGCCGGTGCATTGGTGAGCCCAAATGGCATCACCAGAAACTCATAGTGGCCATACCGTGTACGGAATGCCGTCTTCGGAATATCCTCCTCCCTGACTCTTAACTGATGATAACCCGATCTCAAATCTATCTTCGAGAAACAACGGGAACCCTTCAACTGATCGAACAGATCATCTGTACGAGGCATAGGGTACTTATTCTTAACCGTAGCCCGATTCAATTTCCGATAATCTATACAAAGTCTCAAAGCACCACCTTTCTTTTTAACAAAGAGGGCTGGTGCTCCCCACGGCGAAACACTAGGACGTATAAAACCCTTGTCTAGTAACTCCTGGAGCTGAATCTTCAACTCAACTAACTCGGCTGGGGCAAAATGATAAGGTGCCATAGAAATCGGCGCCGTGCCGGGCACTAGGTCAATGGAGAACTCAATCTCCCGATGCGGTGGCAAACCAACAAGATCCTCGGGAAAGACGTCCGAGTACTCACAAACCACCCTTGGCAACACAATCTGAGTCTCATCATCTTCACTAATCGAAAGGTTGGCAAGTAGACCACTAAGCTCACTCCGTCCTCGCGGAATATACCCCGGTGGCAACACATTACCAACCCGGTCCCCCAGAAAATGAAAATACTCTCCGCTCACGGTACAACAAGTGACCCTCTGGCGGTAGCAATCAATAACTGCCCGGTATGACGATAACCAGTCCATACCCAAAATAACATCGAAACCCCTCATAGGCATAACTACAAAGGAAAATGGGATTCTATGATAATCAACCTCTATATCACAACCTCTAACACCTTGTTTCAAAATCAATTCACCCCCAAGAGGTGACACTACACAAATAGGAGCTGCTAGCTGTGCTAACTCCAACTCCAAAACAGATGCAAATGCAGCAGACACAAAGGAATGAGATGCACCCGTATCAATCAAAACATTAGCAACCGAGTTGCAAAACAAGAAGGTACCTCTCACAACTGATGGTGTTGGCACAAGATCCTGCGCGGTAACATCATACACGCGCCCAGACGACCTCTGATCAACCTGCTCAACCCTAGGAGCATAAGATTGCTGCACCGACTGGAACGATGAAGCCCCCTGATTGGCCTTCGAGGCCTGACCCGACTGAGCTGGCTGCTGACCCTGAATCGGCCTCAAACCAGATGCACCAGGTGTGCCACCCAACTGCGGGCAATACCTCTTCATATGCCCTGGCTGACCACACTGATAACACGAGAGTGGCTGGCCTCTACCCTGACTCTGGCCCTGAGATCGAGCCGAAGATGATGCTGCTCTCTGCACTCCTCCCCTCTGAGGACAAACTGGAGACTTGTGGCCCAGCTGGCCACACTTGAAACAGGTAATGTCTCCCTGACTGCCTTTCCCCGAACTAGCACTCGGCACAGGGAAAGTCGATCTAGAAAAGCTACCCTGAGACTGCTGAGGATTAAAACCCTTCTGTCTCCTACCATCACTCTGACCATCCTGACTCCTCTTGGAGCCCTTCTGTCCTTCCTCCTCCTCCTGCATCATGATTTCCATGTGGGCTGCAGCATCAACCATACGCCCATAATCCCGAATCATAGTTCCCCCAACTCTCAGCTTGAGGCCACGCCTCAACTTCTTCTCAAACTCAATACAACGGTGTTCCTCAGACGCCACCAACTCAGGTGCAAACCTGGACAAACTAGTAAATGCAGCCTCAAACTCGGCCACTGAAGAACTCGCCTGCTTAAGCTGACAAAACTGGTCTCGCAGCTTCTCCCTGACTGCTGGAGATAAGAACTTCTCCTGGAAAGCATTTACAAAAGCCTCCCATGTACCTCCTATACGACCCTTAGTAAACTTCCACCACTGACCCGCATCCCCCTTCAACTGGAAAGATGCCAAGGTCACTTTCAACCCCTCGTCTTCGATGCCAAGCATCTCAAACGTCTTCGTTGTCTGTTCGAGCCATTCATCTGCCTTAAGCGGCTCTTTAGGATCACCTACAAATTCATCCGGATTAGACCGGAAGAACTCCCTCTTCAGAAAGAAAGGTCCTGCATCCGCAACAACAACCTGAGCCTGATTCTCAGCTCTAAGAATGCCTACTGACTCCCTGAATGCCCCTGCTATCTCTCGGGCTAGAGTGCCCATAGCCTGCTGGCCTACTAGCTCGGCCACATTGGCCTGGCCAATTCCCTCCTGAACTGCCGGAATCTCCTCTGGCAAAGGCACCTCCTGCCTACCCGGCCTACCACGCCTACCGCGTCCTCGTCCTGACATCCTAATAAAGGAAACAAAGACATTAGCACATTAATAAATGTGCTGAAGCTAAACACTCACGTCCTAATACATTGGACAACATTAATTCATTCCACGTAAGCACATAATCACATAAGCACCTACGAATTTCATTCCCGGATAATGATAGTCCCAATGCGTTACTATAGTTCCGGTTGGAAGCAGCAGTGATCAAGTGCCTTTCCAACAAGACTACTAGAAACTCAAGGGTCCAATCAACATCCTAGAAACTACATTCCATACCCACATAATCACATAAACATGTTATCACACAAGCATATGACGTTACACTAAGTCTATCAAACGAAACGAACCCAATGTGATACTAATCACTTCCCACGTACCCAAAGTATTCAAACCCGGTACGCCCTGATACCAAGTTGTAACGCCCTAAAAATTAACCCATTTTATATATATCAATGACATGCATTATTTAAAGAAAACACTTCAATAATTCATTATAATATTCATCAGAGTCTTACTATCAAAAGCATTACATGTAACATCAAATTAAATGCCCTAACGGCTTACATCTTTCCAAGCCAACACTTGGACACAAAAGTATGAGTTCTACCTCAAATATAAATAAAGCCCTAGGCTTGAGTGTTTACATGTACTAACAATAAAATAAAACAAATAACTAGAAATAGTCTTCAAAGTCCAAGTCCTTCCAAGCTAAGTCCTTGGAGGTAGCTTATCACCTGAACCTGAAAATGATGTTCCCATAAAGGGTGAGCCACAGCCCAGTAGAAATATACTAAACCACACATAAGCAATGAATAAAGCAATAGCATTCAATAGATGGTTAACCAAGATAATCAATTACTTCATTTTACAGTCTCATGACACTATTGTCTAAGACACGTTTTACTTTTCAACTTTATAAACATGGCTCAGAACCCGGCCAAACTTACAACAGTGAATTATATATATCATATTCACATTCTTCCAATATCAAGAAACAAATGAGACTCAAGCTCAAATCAAAACACTTCATACTTCCAAATTGATACACATTTTAGTGTTGTATCAATAAAAACACTTCTATATAAATAAGCACACATAAAAGTGATGCTAATGGAGTCCATCCCCTATCTCCTCCCAAACAAAATCCGGTTTAGAGGTCCATCCCCTATCTTCCCCTAAACCGTGGAGTACATCCCCTATCTCCTCCCACACAAAACAATGTATGCAAATGCAATGCTCAATCAATACACGTATTTTCTGTATCAATGCAATAGTCAAAATTAATGACTTAACCAACGTGATTAGTTTCAGTTATTCCTAATCCACATGCAACGTCTACAACAATCACGACTATCCTCCACCGATAGCCCAAAACAGTTATTTTTAGACTGGAAATAAATATATCAACAATTCAATGGGCGAGTGATTTACATTATCCAACTACACCATTTAAGCAATAAATTTCCCAATTTCATGAATTTAACCAAATTCCCCAATTCCCTTAAATTAATTATACAAATTAATTAATTTAAACAACTAGGGTTTTTCCCAAAATTATCAAAGTAACCCCAACTTATCAAAATACCAAAACTTAGAACAAAACTTATAAAATGGAGTAGGAAATCCCTACCTCGAAGAAAACAACCCAAATGGAGAAGATAGAGATGAATACCCAAATACCAATGTGCTCCAAATCGCCAAATGTTCAGATTAAATGAAAGCCCTCGACTCCCTCTATCTTTTTAATAAAGCAACTAGGGTAGAAACACACTCTAAATAGATCAAACCTAAGAGAGAAGGTGAGTAGAGAGAGAGAGAACTCGTAACTAGGGTTTTGGAATATGAAAGTGTATGAAAAACTGATTTGAAACACGCTGCTGCCTATTTAAACCTGACAGGCTCGCTCGAGCGAAGACTTGGTCGCTCGAGCGACCAGACACAGAAAATATACGCTCGAGCCAAGGAGGCCTTGCTCGAGCCAACAATCCAAAAGCTCGCTCGAGCTAAAGAAATCTCTCTCGAGCGAAGAACTCAAACCCTCAGGTCTGTAACCAGACACATGCTCGAGCGAAGGAACACTCGCTCGAGCGAAGAACGAACTAACTCGCTTGAGCAAAGAAAAGCTCGCTCGAGCCAAAAACCTCTGCTCTTAGGTCTGACTACAAAACGCAATCCTCGCTCGAGCGAATAAACCCTGGCTCGAGCGACGGACCAAAACAAAGAGCTCGCTCAAGCGAATAACTTCTCGCTCGAGCGAAGGGTCAAAATTCTGGGTAGCAACCCTTTGCTCCCAAGCCCAACCAACCTGCTACAAACCTGCCCATTGCATCCCCCAACTCAGAAATAGGAAAATAAAGGACGGTAACAATCATAATACAATGGCAGGAGCTACGGAACCTAAGTCCGGATACAATAAACAAATGGGAAAAGACCGGGGTCGCTATAAATTCAATAGAAAATGAAATTGAATAAAAATGGTAGTTGAATAAAAATAAAAATGGAACTTGCATAAAATTAAAAATGAAAGTTCATTCAAGAAACAACTATACCTTGACGATCTATTTGGAAATTAAATAAAAAAAGGAAATTGAATGGAGATGGAAATTGAATAGAAATAGAAGTGGAAACTGCATAAAATTAAACATGAAAATTCATTCAAGAAACCACTATACCTTAACGATGTATTTGGAAATGAAATAAAAAAGGAAATCGAATGGAGATGGAAATTGAATAAAAATAGAAGTTGAATAAAAATAGAAATAGAAACTGCATAAAATTAAACATGGAAGTTCATTCATGAAACCACTATACCTTAACGATCTATTTGGAAATTAAATAGGAAAGGAAATTGAATAAAAATGGAAGTTGAATAAAAATACAAATGGAAGTTGCATAAAATTAAAAAAGGAAGTTCATTGAAAAAACCACTATACCTTAACGATCTATTTGGAAATTAAATAAGAAAAGGAAATTGAATGGAGATGGAAATTGAATAAAAATAGAAATGGAAACTGCATAAAATTAAATATGGAAGTTCATTCAAAAACCACTATACCTTAACGATCTATTTGAAAATTAAATAAAAAAGAAAAGTAAATAAAAAAGGAAATTGAATAAAAATGGGAGTGGAATAAAAATAAAAATGGAAGTTGCATAAAATTAAGAATGGAAGTTCATCACAGAAACCACTACACCTTAATGATCTATTTGGAAATCAAATAAAAAAGGAAATTGAATAAAAATAGAAGTTAAATAAAAATAGAAATGGAAACTGCATAAAATTAAACATTGAAGTTCATTCATGAAACCACTATACCTTAACGATCTATTTGGAAATTAAATAAAAAGGAAATTGAATAGAAAAAGAAATTGAATAAAAATGGAAGTTGAATAAAAATACAAATGGAAGTCGCATAAAATTAAAAATGGAAGTTCATTCATGAAACCACTATACCTTAATGATCAATTTGGAAATTAAATAAATAAAGGAAATTGAATGGAGATGGAAATTGAATAAAAATAGGAGTTGAATAAAAATAGAAATGGAAACTACATAAAATTAAACATGGAAGTTTAATCAAGAAACCACTATACCTTAACAATCTATTTGGAAATTAAATAAAAACGAAATTGAATGGGGGAGGAAATTGAATAAAAATGGAAGTGGAATAAAAATAAAAATGGAAGTTCATTCAAGAAACCACTATACATTAGCGATCTATTTGGAAATTCAATAAAAAAGGAAATTGAATGGAAAAGGAAGTGGAATAAAAATACAATTGGAAGTTGAATAAAAATAGAAGTTGAATAAAAATAGAAGTGGAAACAGCAAAAAATTAAATATCGAAATTCTTTCAAGAAACCACTATACCTTAACGATCTATTTGGAAAATATATAAAAAAGGAAATTCAACGGAGATGGAAATTTAATAAAAATAGAAGTTGAATAAAAATAGAAATAGAAACTGCATAAAATTAAACGTGGAAGTTCATTCAAGAAACCACTATACCTTAACGATCTATTTGGAAATTAAAGAAAAAAGGAAATTGAATAGAAATGGATATTGAATAAAAATGGAAGTTCAATAAAAATACAAATGAAAGTTGCATAAAATTAAAAATGAAAGTTCATTCAAGAAACCACTATACCTTAACAATCTATTTGGAAATTAAATAAAAAAGGAAATCGAATGGGTATGGAAATTGAATAAAAATACAAATGGAAACTGCATAAAATTAAACATGGAAGTTCATTCAAGAAACCACTATACCTTAACGATCTATTTGGACATTAAATAAAAAATGATATTGAATTGAAAAAGAAATTGAATAAAAATGGAAGTGGAATAAAAAGAAAAATGGAAGTTGCAAAAAATTAAGAATGGAAGTTCATTCAAGAAACCATTACACCATAACGATCTATTTGGAAATTAAATAAAATAGGAAATTGAGTGGAGATGGAAATTGAATAAAAAAGAGAAGTTGAAAAAAAATAGAAATGGAAACTGCATAAAATTAAACATGGAAGTTCATTCAAGAAACCACTATACCTTAACGATCTATTTGGAAATTAAATAAAAAAAGGAAATTGAACAGAAAAGGAAACTGAATAAAAATAGAAGTGGAATAAAAATAAAAATAGAAGTTGTATATAATTAAAAATGGAAGTTCATTCATGGAACCACTACACCTTAACGATTTATTTGGAATTAAATAAAAAAGGAAATTCAATGGAAAAAGAAATTGAATAAAAATGGAAGTTGAAAAAAAATAAAAATGGAAGTTGCATAAAATTAAAAAAGGAAGCTCATTCAAGAAACCACTATACATTAACGATCTTTTTGGAAATTAAATAAAAAAAGGAAATTGAATAGAAAAGGGAATTAAATAAAAAAGAATATGGAATAAAAGTAAAAATGGAAGTTGCATATAATTAAAAAGGAAAGTTCATTCAAGAAACCACTATACCTTAACGATCAATTTGGAAATTAAATAAAAAAGGAAATTCAATAGAAAAGGAAATTGAATAAAAATGGAAGTTGAATAAAAATAAAAATGGAAGTTGCATAAAATTAAAAATGAAAGTTCATTCAAGAAACCACTATACCTTGACGATCTATTTGGAAATTAAATAAAAAAAGGAAATTGAATGGAGATGGAAATTGAATAAAAATAGAAGTTGAATAAAAATAGAAGTGGAAACTGCATAAAATTAAACAAGGAAATTCATTCAAGAAACCACTATACCTTAACGGTCTATTTGGAAATTAAATTAAAAAGGAAATTGAATGGAGGTGGAAATTTAATAAAAATCGAACTTGAATAAAAATAGAAATGAAAACTGAATAAAATTAAACATGGTAGTTCATTCTTGAAACCACTATACCTTAACGATCTATTTGGAAATTAAATAGAAAAGGAAATTGAATAGAAAAGGAAATTGAATAAAAATGGAAGTTGAATAAAAATACAAATGGAAGTTGCATAAAATTAAAAATGGAAGTTCACTCAAAAAACCACTATACCTTAACGATCTATTTGGAAATTAAATAAAAAAAGGAAATTGAATGGAGATGGAAATTGAATAAAAATAGAAGCTGAATAAAAATAGAAATGGAAACTGCATAAAATTAAATTTGGAAGTTCATTCAAAAAACCACTATACCTTAACGATCTATTTGGAAATTAAATAAAAAAGAAAATTGAATAAAAAAGGAAATTGAATAAAAATGGGAGTGGAATATAAATAAAAATGGAAGTTGCATAAAATTAAGAGTGGAAGTTCATTAAAGAAACCAATACACCTTAACGATCTATTTGGAAATCAAATAAAAAAGGAAATTGAATAGAGCTAGAAATTGAATAAAAATAGAAGTTGAATAAAAATAGAAATAGATATTGCATAAAATTAAATGTGGAAGTTCATTCAAGAAACCACTATACCTTAACGATCTATTTGGAAATTGAAGCAAAAAAGGAAATCGAATAGAAAAGGAAACTGAATAAAAACATAAGTGGAATAAAAATAAAAGTGGAAGTTGCATAAAATTAAAAATGGAAGTTCATTGAAGAAACCACTACACCTTAACGATCAATTTGAAAATAAATAAAAAAGAAATTCAACAGAGAGAAAATTGAATAAAAATGGAAGTTGAAAAAAAATAAAAATGGAAGTTGCATAAAATTAAAAATGGAAGTTCATTCAAGAAATCACTATACGTTAACGATCTATTTGGAAATTAAATAAAAAAGGAAATTGAAAAGAAAAGGAAATTGAATAAAATTGGAAGTGGAATAAAAATAAAAATGGAAGTTGCATAAAATTAAAAATGGAAGTTCATTCAAGAAACCTCTACACCTTAACGATCTATTTGGAAATTAAATAAAAAAGGAAATTCAATAGAAAAGGAAATTGAATAAAAATGGGAGTGGAATAAAAATAAAAATGGAAGTTGCATAAAATTAAGAACGGAAGTTCATTAAAGAAACAACTACACCTTAACGATCTATTTGGAAATCAAATAAAAAAGGAAATTGAATAAAAATAGAAGTTGAATAAAAATAAAAATGAAAACTGCATAAAATTAAAAATGGAAGTTCATTCAAGAAACCACTATACCTTAACGATCTATTTGGAAATTAAATAAAAAAAAAAGGAAATTGAATAGAAAAGGAAACTGAATAAAAACGGAAGTGGAATAAAAATAAAAATGAAAGTTGCATAAAATTAAAAATGGAAGTTCATTCAAAAAACCACTACACCTTAACGATCTATTTGAAATTAAATAGAAAAGGAAATTCAATAGAAAAAGAAACTGAATCAAAATGGAAATTGAAAAAAAATAAAAATGGAAGTTGCATAAAATTAAAAATGGATGTTCATTGAAGAAATCGCTATACATCAACATTCTATTTGGAAATTAAATAAAAAAGGAAATTGAATAGAAAAGGAAATTGAATAAGAATGGAAGTGGAATAAAAATAAAAATGGAAGTTGCATAAAATTAAAAATGGAAGTTCATTCAAGAAACCACTATACATTACCGATCTATTTGGAAATTTAATAAAAAAGAAAATAGAATAGAAAAGGAAATTGAATAAAAATGGAAGTGGAATAAAAATAAAAATTGAAGTTGCATAAAATTAAAATTGGAAGTTCATTCAAGAAACCTCTATACATTAGCGATCTATTTGGAAATTAAATAAAAAAGGAAATTGAATAGAAAAGGAAATTGAATTAAAATGGAAGTGGAATAGAAATGGAAATTAAATAAAAAAGGAAATTCAATGGAGATAAAAATTTAATAAAAATAGAAGTTGAAAAAAAATAGAAATGGAAACTGCATAAAATTAAACACGGAAGTTCATTCAAGAAACCAATATACCATAACGATCTATTTGGAAATTAAATAAAAAAGGTAATTGAATAGAAAAGGGAATTGAATGAAAATGGAAGCGGAATAAAAATAAAAATGGAAGTTGCATAAAATTAAAAATGGATGTTCATTCAAGAAACCACTATACCTTAACGACCTATTTGGAAATTAAAGCAAAAAAGGAAATCGAATAGAAAAGGAAACTGAATAAAAACGTAAGTGGAATAAAAATAAAAATGGAAGTTGCATAAAATTAAAAATGGAAGTTCATTGAAGAAAACCACTACACCTTAACGATCAATTTGAAATTAAATAAAAAAGAAATTCAACAGAGAAAAAATTGAATAAAAATGGAAGTTGAAAAAAAATAAAAATGGAAGTTGCATAAAATTAAAAATGGAAGTTCATTCAAGAAATCACTATACGTTAACGATCTATTTGGAAATTAAATAAAAAAGGAAATTGAATAGAAAAGGAAATTGAATAAAAATGAAAGTGGAATAAAAATAAAAATGGAAGTTGCATAAAATTAAAAATGGAAGTTCATTCAAGAAACCTCTACACCTTAACGATCTATTTGGAAATTAAATAAAAAAGGAAATTCAATAGAAAAGGAAATTGAATAAAAATGGGAGTGGAATAAAAATAAAAATGGAAGTTGCATAAAATTAGGAACGGAAGTTCATTAAAGAAACAACTACACCTTAACGATCTATTTGGAAATCAAATAAAAAAGGAAATTGAATAGAGGTGGAAATTGAATAAAAATAGAAGTTGAATAAAAATAAAAATGAAAACTGCATAAAATTAAAAATGGAAGTTCATTCAAGAAACCACTATACCTTAACGATCTATTTGGAAATTAAATAAAAAAAAGGAAATTGAATAGAAAAGGAAACTGAATAAAAACGGAAGTGGAATAAAAATAAAAATGAAAGTTGCACAAAATTAAAAATGGAAGTTCATTCAAGAAACCACTACACCTTAACGATCTATTTGAAATTAAATAGAAAAGGAAATTCAATAGAAAAAGAAATTGAATCAAAATGGAAATTGAAAAAAAATAAAAATGGAAGTTGCATAAAATTAAAAATGGAAGTTCATTGAAGAAATCACTATACATTAACAATCTATTTGGAAATTAAATAAAAAAGGAAATTGAATAGAAAAGGAAATTGAATAAGAATGGAAGTGGAATAAATATAAAAATGGAAGTTGCATAAAATTAAAAATGGAAGTTCATTCAAGAAACCACTCTACATTAACGATCTATTTGGAAATTAAATAAAAAAGGAAATTGAATAGAATAGGAAATTCAATAAAAATGGAAGTGGAATAAAAATAAAAATGGAAGTTCATTCAAGAAACCACTATACATTACCGATCCATTTGGAAATTAAATAAAAAAAGAAATTGAACAGAAAAGGAAATTGAATAAAAATGGAAGTGGAATAAAAATAAAAATGGAAGTTGCATAAAATTAGAAATGGCAGTTCATTCAATAAACCACTATACATTACCGATCTATTTGGAAATCAAATAAAAAAGAAAATACAATAGAAAAGGAAATTGAATAAAAATGGAAGTGGAATAAAAATAAAAATTGAAGTTGCATAAAATTAAAATTGGAAGTTCATTCAAGAAACCTCTATACATTAGCGATCTATTTGGAAATTAAATAAAAAAGGAAATTGAATAGGAAAGGAAATTGAATTAAAATGGAAGTGGAATAGAAATGGAAATTAAATAAAAAAGGAAATTCAATGGAGATACAAATTTAATAAAAATAGAAGTTGAAAAAAAATAGAAATGGAAACTGCATAAAATTAAACACGGAAGTTCATTCAAGAAACCAATATACCATAACGATCAATTTGGAAATTAAATAAAAAAGGTAATTGAATAGAAAAGGGAATTGAATGAAAATGGAAGTGGAATAAAAATAAAAATGGAAGTTGCATAAAATTAAAAATGGATGTTCATTCAAGAAACCACTATACCTTAACGATCTATTTGGAAATTAAAGCAAAAAAGGAAATCGAATAGAAAAGGAAACTGAATAAAAACGTAAGTGGAATAAAAATAAAAATGGAAGTTGCATAAAATTAAAAATGGAAGTTCATTGAAGAAAACCACTACACCTTAACGATCTATTTGAAATTAAATAAAAAAGAAATTCAACAGAGAAAAAATTGAATAAAAATGGAAGTTGAAAAAAAATAAAAATGGAAGTTGCATAAAATTAAAAATGGAAGTTCATTCAAGAAATCACTATACGTTAACGATCTATTTGGAAATTAAATAAAAAAGGAAATTGAATAGAAAAGGAAATTGAATAAAAATGAAAGTGGAATAAAAATAAAAATGGAAGTTGCATAAAATTAAAAATGGAAGTTCATTCAAGAAACCTCTACACCTTAACGATCTATTTGGAAATTAAATAAAAAAGGAAATTCAATAGAAAAGGAAATTGAATAAAAATGGGAGTGGAATAAAAATAAAAATGGAAGTTGCATAAAATTAGGAACGGAAGTTCATTAAAGAAACAACTACACCTTAACGATCTATTTGGAAATCAAATAAAAAAGGAAATTGAATAGAGCTGGAAATTGAATAAAAATAGAAGTTGAATAAAAATAAAAATGAAAACTGCATAAAATTAAAAATGGAAGTTCATTCAAGAAACCACTATACCTTAACGATCTATTTGGAAATTAAATAAAAAAAAGGAAATTGAATAGAAAAGGAAACTGAATAAAAACGGAAGTGGAATAAAAATAAAAATGAAAGTTGCATAAAATTAAAAATGGAAGTTCATTCAAGAAACCACTACACCTTAACGATCTATTTGAAATTAAATAGAAAAGGAAATTCAATAGAAAAAGAAATTGAATCAAAATGGAAATTGAAAAAAAATAAAAATGGAAGTTGCATAAAATTAAAAATGGAAGTTCATTGAAGAAATCACTATACATTAACAATCTATTTGGAAATTAAATAAAAAAGGAAATTGAATAGAAAAGGAAATTGAATAAGAATGGAAGTGGAATAAATATAAAAATGGAAGTTGCATAAAATTAAAAATGGAAGTTCATTCAAGAAACCACTCTACATTAGCGATCTATTTGGAAATTAAATAAAAAAGGAAATTGAATAGAATAGGAAATTCAATAAAAATGGAAGTGGAATAAAAATAAAAATGGAAGTTGCATAAAATTAAAAATGGAAGTTCATTCAAGAAACCACTATACATTACCGATCCATTTGGAAATTAAATAAAAAAAGAAATTGAACAGAAAAGGAAATTGAATAAAAATGGAAGTGGAATAAAAATAAAAATGGAAGTTGCATAAAATTAAAAATGGCAGTTCATTCAATAAACCACTATACATTACCGATCTATTTGGAAATCGAATAAAAAAGAAAATACAATAGAAAAGGAAATTGAATAAAAATGGAAGTGGAATAAAAAAAAAATTGAAGTTGCATAAAATTAAAATTGGAAGTTCATTCAAGAAACCTCTATACATTAGCGATCTATTTGGAAATTAAATAAAAAAGGAAATTGAATAGGAAAGGAAATTGAATTAAAATGGAAGTGGAATAGAAATGGAAATTAAATAAAAAAGGAAATTCAATGGAGATACAAATTTAATAAAAATAGAAGTTGAAAAAAAATAGAAATGGAAACTGCATAAAATTAAACACGGAAGTTCATTCAAGAAACCAATATACCATAACGATCTATTTGGAAATTAAATAAAAAAGGTAATTGAATAGAAAAGGGAATTGAATGAAAATGGAAGTGGAATAAAAATAAAAATGGAAGTTGCATAAAATTAAAAATGGATGTTCATTCAAGAAACCACTATACCTTAACGATCTATTTGGAAATTAAAGCAAAAAAGGAAATCGAATAGAAAAGGAAACTGAATAAAAACGTAAGTGGAATAAAAATAAAAATGGAAGTTGCATAAAATTAAAAATGGAAGTTCATTGAAGAAAACCACTACACCTTAACGATCTATTTGAAATTAAATAAAAAAGAAATTCAACAGAGAAAAAATTGAATAAAAATGGAAGTTGAAAAAAAATAAAAATGGAAGTTGCATAAAATTAAAAATGGAAGTTCATTCAAGAAATCACTATACGTTAACGATCTATTTGGAAATTAAATAAAAAAGGAAATTGAATAGAAAAGGAAATTGAATAAAAATGAAAGTGGAATAAAAATAAAAATGGAAGTTGCATAAAATTAAAAATGGAAGTTCATTCAAGAAACCTCTACACCTTAACGATCTATTTGGAAATTAAATAAAAAAGGAAATTCAATAGAAAAGGAAATTGAATAAAAATGGGAGTGGAATAAAAATAAAAATGGAAGTTGCATAAAATTAGGAACGGAAGTTCATTAAAGAAACAACTACACCTTAACGATCTATTTGGAAATCAAATAAAAAAGGAAATTGAATAGAGCTGGAAATTGAATAAAAATAGAAGTTGAATAAAAATAAAAATGAAAACTGCATAAAATTAAAAATGGAAGTTCATTCAAGAAACCACTATACCTTAACGATCTATTTGGAAATTAAATAAAAAAAAGGAAATTGAATAGAAAAGGAAACTGAATAAAAACGGAAGTGGAATAAAAATAAAAATGAAAGTTGCATAAAATTAAAAATGGAAGTTCATTAAAGAAACCACTACACCTTAATGATCTATTTGAAATTAAATAGAAAAGGAAATTCAATAGAAAAAGAAATTGAATCAAAATGGAAATTGAAAAAAAATAAAAATGGAAGTTGCATAAAATTAAAAATGGAAGTTCATTGAAGAAATCACTATACATTAACGATCTATTTGGAAATTAAATGAAAAAGGAAATTGAATAGAAAAGGAAATTGAATAAGAATGGAAGTGGAATAAAAATAAAAATGGAAGTTGCATAAAATTAAAAATGGAAGTTCATTCAAGAAACCACTCTACATTAACGATCTATTTGGAAATTAAATAAAAAAGGAAATTGAATAGAATAGGAAATTCAATAAAAATGGAAGTGGAATAAAAATAAAAATGGAAGTTGCATAAAATTAAAAATGGAAGTTCATTCAAGAAACCCCTATACATTACCGATCCATTTGGAAATTAAATAAAAAAAGAAATTGAACAGAAAATTAAATTCAATAAAAATAGAAGTGGAATAAAAATAAAAATGGAAGTTGCATAAAATTAAAAATGGCAGTTCATTCAAGAAACCACTATACATTACCGATCTATTTGGAAATTAAATAAAAAAGAAAATTGAATAGAAAAGGAAATTGAATAAAAATGGAAGTGGAATAAAAATAAAAATTAAAGTTGCATAAAATTAAAATTAGAAGTTCATTCAAGAAACCTCTATACATTAGCGATCTATTTGGAAATTAAATAAAAAAGGAAATTGAATAGAAAAGGAAATTGAATTAAAATGGAAGTGGAATAGAAATGGAAATTAAATAAAAAAGGAAATTCAATGGAGATGCAAATTTAATAAAAATAGAGGTTGAAAAAAAATAGAAATGGAAACTGCATAGAATTAAACACGGAAGTTCATTCAAGAAACCAATATACCATAACGATCTATTTGGAAATTAAATAAAAAAAGGTAATTGAATAGAAAAGGGAATTGAATGAAAATGGAAGTGGAATAAAAATAAAAATGGAAGTTGCAGAAAATTAAAAATGGATGTTCATTCAAGAAACCAATACACCTTAACGATCGATTTGAAAATTAAACAAAAAAGGAAATTAAATAAAAAAGGAACTTGAATAAAAATGGAAGTTGAAGAAAAATAAAAATTGAAGTTGCATAAAATTAAAAATGAAAGTTCATTCAAGAAACCACTATACCTTAACGATCTATTTGGAAATTAAATAAAGAAAGAAAATTGAATGGAGATGGAAATTGAATAAAAATAGAAGTTGAATAGAAATAGAAGTGGAAACTACATAAAATTAAACATGGAAATTCATTAAAGAAACCACTATACCTTAACGATCTATTTGGAAATTAAATAAAAAAGGAAATTGAATGGAGATGGAAATTTAATAAAAATAGAAGTTGAATAAAAATAGAATTGGAAACTGCATAAAATTAAACATGGAAGTTCATTCAAGAAACCACTATACCTTAACGATTTATTTGGAAATTAAATAAAAAAGGAAATTGAATAAACATGGAAGTTGAATAAAAATACAAATGGAAGTTGCATAAAATTAAAAATGGAAGTACATTCAAGAAACCACTGTACCTTAACGATCAATTTGGAAATTAAATAAAAAATGAAATTGAATGGAGATGGAAATTGAATAAAAATAGAAGTTGAATAAAAATAGGAATGGAAACTGCATAAAATTAAACATGGAAGTTCATTCAAGAAACCACTATACCTTAACGATCTATTTGGCAATTAATTAAAAAAGAAATTGAATAGAAATGGAAATTGAATAAAAATGGAAGTGGAATAAAAATGAAAATGGAAGTTTCATTAAATTAAAAGTGAAAGTTTATTCCAGAAACCGCTACACCTTAACGATCTTTTGGAAATTAAACAGAAAAGGAAATTGAATGGAGATCAAAATTGAATAAATATAGAAGTTGAATAAAAATTGAAATGGAAACTGCGTAAAATTAAACATGGAAGTTCATTCAAGAAACCACTATATCTTAACGATCTATTTTGAAATTGAATGGAGATGGAAATTTAATAAAAATAGAAGTTGAATAAAAATAGAAATGGAAACTGCATAAAATTAAACATGGAAGCTCATTCAAGAAACCACTATACCTTAACGATATATTTGGCAATTAAATAAAAAATGAAATTGAACAAAAATGGAAGTTAAATAAAAATACAAATGGAAGTTGCATAAAATTAAAAAATGGAAGTACATTCAAGAAACCACTGTACCTTAATGATCAATTTGGAAATTAAATAAAAAAATGAAATTGAATGGAGAAGGAAAGTGAATAAAAATAGAAGTTGAATAAAAATAGGAACGGTAATAGCATAAAATTAAACATGGAAGTTCATTCAAGAAACCACTATACCTTAACGATCTATTTGGCAATTAATTAAAAAAAGAAATTGAATAGAAATGGAAATTGAATAAAAATGGAAGTGGAATAAAAATGAAAATGGAAGTTTATTCCAGAAACCACTACACCCTAACGATCTTTTGGAAATTAAACAGAAAAGGAAATTGAATGGAGATCAAAATTGAATAAAAATAGAAGTTGAATAAAAATAAAAATGGAAACTGCGTAAAATTAAACAAGGAAGTTCATTCAAGAAACCACTATATCTTAACGATCTATTTGGAAATTAAATAAAAAAGGAAATTGAATAGGAAAGGAAATTGAATAAAAATGGAAGTGGAATAAAAATAAAAATGGAAGTTGCATAAAATTAAAAATGGATGTTCATTCAAGAAACCACTACACCTTAACGATCTATTTGAAAATTAAATAAAAAAGGATATTCAATAGAAAAGGAAATTGAATTAAAATGGAAGTTGAATAAAAATAAAAATTGAAGTTGCATAAAATTAAAAATTAAAGTTCATTCAAGAAACCACTGCACCTTAACGATCTATTTAGAAATTAAATAAAAAAAGGAAATTGAATGGAGATGGAAATTGAATAAAAATAGAAGTTGAATAAAAATCGAAGTGGGAACTGCCTAAAATTAAACATGGAAATTCATTGAAGAAACCACTATACCTTAACGATCTATTTGGAAATTAAACAAAAAAGGAATTTGAATGGAGATGCAAATTTCATAAAAATAGAAGTTGAATAAAAATAGAAATGGAAACTGCATAAAATAAAACATGGAAGTTCATTCAAGAAACCACTATACCTTAACGATCTATTTGGAAATTAAATTAAAAAGGAAATTGAATAGAAAAGGCAATTGTACAAAAATAGAAGTTGAATAAAAATACAAATGGAAGTTGCATAAAATTAAAAATGGAAGTTCATTCAAGAAACCACTATAACTTAACGATCTATTTGGAAATTAAATAAAAGAGGAAATTGAATGGATATGGAAATTGAATAAAAATAGAAGTTGAATAAAAATAGAAATGGAAACTGCATAAAATTAAACATGTAAGTTCATTCAAGAAACCACTATACCTTAACGATCAATTTGGAAATTAATTAAAAAGGAAATTGAATAGAAACGGAAATGCTACAAAAATAGAAGTTGAATAAAAATACAAATGGTTACAACATAAGAGTACTACTCATTTACACTTTAAGCCCTTGGCTTGAAATTACATGTAATACATCAAAATAAAACGATAAAAGTATGTCCGCCTCTAGCCTCCCAAGCTATGTCCTTGGAGGTGGCATGCTACCTGTACCTGAAAATGATATTCCCATATAGGGTGAGCCACAACCCAGTAGAAATATACTAAACCAACCATGGACAATGACTTAAAGATTAGCAATTTATAGATGGCTAACACTGATACATCCACATAAATCACATATTTATGCCATACGACTTATGAGTCCAAGTTACCTTTCATTTTTCCTTTTTCAACAGATAAGCATGTTAACTCTAACATCAGTTCAACAGGTATGTATAAAAACTATATCCCACATTCACAGATAAGCATATGAGCTATATCCACATTCTCAACAGATATGTATAACAACTATATCCCACATTCACAGATAAGCATAAGCTGTATCCTTACTTCACACAGATAAGCATATGAGCTGTATCTACGGAGTTCATCCCATATCTCCTCCCAACACTATCCGGTTTAGAGGTACATCCCCCATCTTCCCCTAAACCGCGGAGTACATCCCCCACCTCCTCCTCTACACATAACGTATACAAACACATTGGTTCTATATACAATCACTCAATACATACAGTTAATGTATTCTATCAATCGTCAAATTCCATGACACATTCCATTGATTAGTTTTCGTTTGCCTAATCATCATGCATTGTCTACAACAATCACGACTATCCTGCACCGATAGCCCAAAGCAGTTATTTCTAAGCAGAAAATAAATGCACAAATGGATATTTAATCAACATTTCATTTCGGTGAGTGATAAATAATTCAACTACACCCTTTAACCCCATACACTCCCAATCTCAACAATCTCATTTCATTTCCTCATTTCCCACGATTAATTATCCCAATTAACCAACCATGTAATTAGGTCATTTTTCATAATTACCATTTCAACCCTTAGGTTCCATTTTCATCAATGATTCAACATTTATTCCATTTCTCTATGCCAAATATGCATCTAGGTTTATTATAAATAAAACCCCAACTTTTGTAAAATAACACAAAAGCCCCAAACTTTCACAAAATTACCCAATCAACCCCAACATTTCAAAATACTAAAATTTAAAGACAAAATCCATAGAGAGGAGTAGGATATCCCTACCTCAATTTCGGAGCCCCAAAGGAGAAGACGACAAAACCCAACGTGCTCCAAATCCCGAAATTTTCAGATTAGAATGTAGCCCTCGACGATCAACAACTCTTTTGTAAAGGCCAAAGACAAGGGACTCACCCTAGCTAGATCAAAATCTAGAGAGAAGGTAAGATTTTAGAGAGAGAGGCTCTCAAAATGGTTTTTAGAAAAAGTAGGAGAGAGAAAGAAAAGTAAAAAGTGATTTAAAATCACCCAGCGGATAACTCATATACGTATGACCCGCTCGAGCGGAGAACACGACGCTCGAGCGCCAAGAACAAAACTCTGGATACGCTCGAGCGCAATAAGGCTCGCTCGAGCGCCAAGACACAAGAATAAAGCACATCCGCTCGAGCGCGACAACCAGTCCGCTCGAGCGCAGATTCCCACCTCCCAGAACTTACACCCCGAAAGTACTACCCGCTCGAGCGCCAAACGACCCGCTCGAGCGCTACTGCTCGAGTGTAAACAAACCCGCTCGAGCGTAAAAATCACCTCTGCAGAAGTTTTGCAGGGACAAGAAAATACTGGAAGTGTGCAATCTCCACTCGAGTGCAAGAAGACCCGCTCGAGCGGACAGCCTAAAAACTCAACAACAAGGAATTTGAAACCAAGGCCTAACCAACCTGTAACAAACCTCCCCAACACATCCTATAACTCAAATACGAAGTAAAAAGGATGTAAACAAGACGATAACCAACTACCAACATCCACGGACACATGTCCGGATCACTGCACAACAAGGGTAAACCCGGGATCGCTATAAAACCACTATACCTTAACGATCTATTTGGAAATTAAATAAAAAAGTAAATTGAATAGAAAAGGAAATTGAATAACAACGAAAGTGGAATAAAAATGAAAATGGAAGTTGCATAAAATTAAAAATGGAAGTTCATTCAAGAAACCACTACACTTTAACGATCTATTTGGAAATTAAATAAAAAAAGGAAATTGAATGGAGATGGAAATTGAACAAAAATAGAAGTTGAATAAAAATCAAAGTGGGAATTGCATAAAATTAAACATGGAAGTTGATTCAAGAAACCACTATACCTTAAGGATCTATTTGGAAATTAAAAAAAAAAGGAAATTGAATGGAGATGCAAATTTAATAAAAATAGAAGTTGAATAAAAATAGAAATGGAAACTGCATAAAATTAAACATGGAAGTTAATTCAAGAAACAACTATAACTTAACGATCTATTTGGAAATTAAATAAAAAAGAAATTGAATAGAATAGGAAATTGAATAAAAATGGAAGTGGAAAAAAAATAAAAATGGAAATTGCATAAAATTAAAAATGGATGTTCATTCAAGAAGCCACTATACCTTAACGATCTATTCGGAAATTAAATTAAAAAGGAAATTGAATAAAAATAGAAGTTGAATAAAAATACAAATGGAAGTTGCATAAAATTAAAAATGGAAGTTCATTCACAAAACCACTATACCCTAACGATTTATTTGGAAATTAAATAAAAAAGGAAATTGAATGGAGATGAAAATTGAATAAAAATAGAAGCTGAATAAAAATATAAATGGAAACTGCATAAAATTAAACATGGAAGTTCATTCAAGAAACCACTATACCTTAACGATCAATTTGGAAATTAATTAAAAAAGGGAATTGAATAGAAATGGAAATTCAATAAAAATGGAAGTGGGATGAAAATAAAAATGGATGTTGCATAAAATTAAAAATGGAAGTTCATTCAACAAACCACTACATCTTAACGATCTATTTGGAAATTAAAGAAAAAAGGAAATTGAATGGAGATGGAAATTGAATAAAAATAGAAGTTGAATAAAAATAGAATTAGACACTTCATAAAATTAAATATGGAAGTTCATTCAATAAACCACTATATCTTAACGATCTATTTGGAAATTAAATAAAAAAGGAAATTAAATAGAAAAGGAAATTGAATAAAAGTGGAAGGGGAATAAAAATAAAAATGCAAGTTGCATAAAATTAAAAATGGAAGTTCATTCAAGAAACCACTACACCTCAACGATCTATTTGGAAATTAAATAAAAAATGAAATTAAATGGAGATGGAAATTGAATAAAAATAGAAGTTGAACAAAAATAGAAATGGAAACTGCATAAAATTAAACATGGAAGTTCGTTCGAGAAACCACTATACCTTAACGATTTATTTGGAAATTAAATAAAAAAGTAAATTGAATAGAAAAGAAAATTAAATAAAAATGAAAGTGGAATAAAAATGAAAATGGAAGTTGCATAAAATTAAAAATGGAAGTTTATTCAAGAAACCACTACACCTTAACGATCTATTTGGAAATTAAATAAAAAAGGAAATTGAATGGAGATGGAAATTGAAAAAAAATAGAAGTTGAATAAAAATCGAAGTGGGAACTGCATAAAATTATACATGAAAATTCATTCAAGAAACCACTATACCTTAACGATCTATTTGGAAATTAAATAAAAAAAGAAATTGAATGGAGATGCAAATTTAATAAAAATAGAAGTTGAATAAAAACAGAAATGGAAACTGCATAAAATTAAACATGGAAGGTCATTCAAGAAACCACTATACATTAACGATCTATTTGGAAATTCAATGAAAAAGTAAATTGAATAGAAAAGGAAATTGAATAAAAACGAAAGTTGAATAAAAATGAAAAAAAAAATGGAAGTTGAAAAAAAATAGAAATGAAAACTGCATAAAATTAAACACGGAAGTTCATTCGAGAAACCACTATACCTTAACGATCTATTTGGAAATGAAATAAAAAAAGGTAATTGAATGGAGATGGAAATTGAATAAAAATAGAAGGTGAATAAAAATAGAAATGGAAACTGCATAAAATTAAACTTGGAATTTTATAATAGAAACCACTACACCTTAACGATCTATTTAGAAATTAAGTCAAAAAAGAAATTCAAATGAAAAGGAAACTGAATAAAAATGGTAGTTGAATAAAAATAAAAATGGAAGTTACAGAAAATTAAAAATGAAAGTTCATTCAAGAAACCACTATACCTTAACGATCTACTTGGAAATTAAATAAAAAAAGGAAATTGAATGGAGATGGAAATTGAATAAAAATAGAAGTTGAATAAAAATAGAAGTGGAAACTGCATAAAATTAAACATGGAAATTCATTCAAGAAACCACTATACCTTAACGATCTATTTGGAAATTAAATAAAAAAGGAAATTGAATACAGTTGCAAATTTAATAAAAATAGAAGTTGAATAAAAATAGGAATGGAAACTGCATAAAATTAGACATGAAAGTTCATTAAAGAAACCACTATACCTTAACGATCTATTTAGAAATTAAATAAAAAATGAAATTGAATAGAAAAGGAAATTGAATAAAAATGGAAGTAGAATGAAAATACATATGGAAGTTGCACAAAATTAAAAATGGAAGTTCATTCAAGAAACCACTATACCTTAACGATCTATTTGGAAATTAAACAAAAATGGAAATCGAATCGAAAAAGAAATTGAATAAAAATGGAAGTGGAATAAAAATAAAAATGGAAGTTGCATAAAATTAAGAATGAAAGTTCATTCAAGAAACCACCACACCTTAACAATCTATTTGGAAATTAAATAAAAAAGGAAATTGAATGGAGATGGAAATTGAATAAAAATAGAAGCTGAATAAAAATAGAAATGGAAATTGCATAAAATTAAACATGGAAGTTTATTCGAGAAACCAATATACCTTAACGATCTATTTGGAAATTAAATAAAAAAGTAAATTGAATAGAAAAGGAAATTGAATAGAAATGAAAGTGGAATAAAAATGAAAATGGAAGTTGCATAAAATTAAAAATGGAAATTCATTCAAGAAACCCCTACACCTTAACGATCTATTTGGAAATTAAATAAAAAAGGAAATTGAATGGAGATGGAAATTGAATAAAAATAGAAGTTGAATAAAAATCGAAGTGGGAACTGCATAAAATGAAACACGGACATTCATTCAAGAAACCACTATACCTTAACGATCTGTTTGGAAATTAAATAAAAAATGAAATTGAATGGAGATGCAAATTTAATAAAAATAGAGGTTGAATAAAAATAGAAATGGAAACTGCAAAAAATTAAACATGGAAGTTCATTCAAGAAACCACTACACCTTAACGATCTATTTGGAAATTAAATTAAAAAGGAAATTGAATAGAAAAGGAAATTGCAGAAAAATAGATGTTGAATAAAAATACAAATGAAAGTTGCATAAAGTTAAAAATGGAAGTTGATTCAAGAAACCACTATACCTTAACGATCTATTTGGAAATTAAATAAAAAAGGAAATTGAATGGAGATGGAAGTTGAATAAAAATAGATGTTGAATAAAAATAGAAATGGAAACTGCATAAAATTAAACGTGGAAGTTCATTGAAGAAAGCACTATACCTTGACGATTATTTTGGAAACTAATTAAAAAAGGAAATTGAATAGAAATGGAAATTCAATAAAAATGGAAGTGGAATAAAAATAAAAATGGAAGTTGCATAAAATTAAAAATGGAAGTTCATTCAACATACCACTACACCTTAACGATTTATTTGGAAATTTAACATAAAATTAAATCGAATGGAGATCGAAATTGAATAAAAATGGAAGTTGAATAAAAATAGAAATGGAAACTGTATAAAATTAAACAAGGAAGTTCATTCAAGAAACCACAATACCTTAACGATCTATTTGGAAATGAAATAAAAAAAGGAAATTGAATGAAGATGGAAATTGAATAAAAATAGAAGTTGAATAAAAATAGAAATGGAAACTGCATAAAATAAAACACGGAAGTTCATTCAAGAAACCACTATACCTTAACGATCTATTTGGAAATTAAATAAAAAATGAAATTGAATAGAAAAGGAAATTGAATAAAAATGGAAGTAGAATAAAAATACATATGGAAGTTGCACAAAATTGAAAATGGAAGTTCATTCAAGAAACCACTATACCTTAACGATCTATTTGGAAATTAAATAAAAAAAGAAATTGAATGGAGATGGAAATTGAATAAAAATAGAAGTTGAATAAAAATAGAAATGGAAACTGCGTAAAATTAGACATGGAAGTTCATTCAAGAAACCACTATACCTTAACGATCAATTTGGAAATAAATTAAAAAAGGAAATTGAATAGAAATGGAAATTCAATAAAAAATGGAAGTGGAATCAAAATAAAAATGGAAGTTGCATAAAATTAAAAATGGAAGTTCATTCAACAAACCACTACACCTTAACGATCTATTTGGAAATTAAACGTAAAATTAAATAGAATGGAGATCGAAATTGAAGAAAAATGGAAGTTGAAAAAAAAAAAGAAATAAAAACTGCATAAAATTAAACACGGAAGTTCATTCGAGAAACCACTATACCTTAACGATCTATTTGGAAATGAAATGAAAAAAGGAAATTGAATGGAGATGCAAATTGAATAAAAATAGAAAGTGAATAAAAATAGAAATGGAAACTGCAAAAAATTAAACGTGGAAGTTCATTCAGGAAACCACTACACCTTAACGACCTATTTAGAAATTAAATAAAAAAAAGAAATTCAAATGAAAAGGAAACTCAATAAAAATGGTAGTTGAATAAAAATAAAAATGGAAGTTACATGATATTAAAAATGAAAGTTCATTCAAGAAACCACTATACCTTAACGATCTACTTGGAAATTAAATGAAAAAAGGAAATTGAATGGAGATGGAAATTGAATAAAAATAGAAGTTGAATAAAAATAGAAGTGGAAACTGCATAAAATTAAACATGGAAATTCATTCAAGAAACCACTATACCTTAACGATCTATTTGGAAATTAAATAAAAAAGGAAATTGAATACAGTTGCAAATTTAATAAAAATAGAAGTTGAATAAAAATAGGAATGGAAACTGCATAAAATTAGACATGAAAGTTCATTCAAGAAACCACTATACCTTAACGATCAATTTGGAAATTAAATAAAAAATGAAATTGAATAGAAAAGGAAATTGAATAAAAATGGAAGTAGAATAAAAATACATATGGAAGTTGCACAAAATTAAAAGTGGAAGTTCATTCAAGAAACCACTATACTGTAACGCCCTCAAAATAAACCCATAATATATATAACATTAACATGCATTAATAAAAGAAAACCAACCATTATACCATTCATCAGAGTATTCTTATTGAAAAGCATTACACGTAACATCAAGTAAATGCCCTACGGGCTTACATCTTTCCAAGCCAACACTTGGACACAAAATATGAGTACTAACTCAACTACAAGTTAAGCCCTTGGCTTGAGTGTTTACATGTAATAACAAATAAAAGCAAACAACTGAAAATAGTCTTCAAAATCCAAGTCCTTCCAAGCTAAGTCCTTGGAGGTAGCTTATCATCTGAACCTGAAAATGATGTTCCCATAAAGGGTGAGCCACAGCCCAGTAGAAATATACTAAACCAAATATAAGCATTGAATAAAGCAATAGCATTCAATAGATGGTTAACCAAGATAATCAATTACATCATTATCCAATCTCATGACACTATTGTCAACGACACGTTTCACTTTCCAACATTATCAATATGGCTCAGAACCTGGCCAAACTTACAATAGTGAATTATATATATATCATATTCACATTCTTCCAATGTCAACAAACAAATGAGACTCAAGCTCAAATCAAAACACTTCATACTTCCAGTTTGATACACATTTTAGTGCTGTATCAATAAAACACTTCTATATAAATAAGCACACATAAAAGTGATGCTAATGGAGTCCATCCCCTATCTCCTCCCAAACAAAATCCGGTTTAGAGGTCCATCCCCTATCTTCCCCTAAACCGTGGAGTACATCCCCTATCTCCTCCCAAACAAAAATGCATATACAATGTATTAAACACTCGTCATATACAACACACAATCAATACATGTATTTTCTGTATTAATTCAACAGTCTAAATCAATGACTTAACCAATGTGATTAGTTTCAGTTTTTCCTAATCCACATGCAATGTCTACAACAATCACGACTATCCTCCACCGATAGCCCAAAACAGTTATTTCTAAACAGGAAATAAATGTATCAACTAACATAATTCCAACATTTTCCATAGGTGAGTGATTAAACTAACCTACTACTTCATTTAATCAATAAATTCATTAATTCCATGAATTCAACTAAATTCCCCAATTTTTCCTAAATTAATTATATAAATTAATTTATTATAACAACTAGGGTTTTTTCCAAAATTACCAAAGTATCCCCAACATATCAAAATACCAAAACTTAGAACAAAACTTATAGAATGGAGTAGGAAATCCCTACCTCAAGTTTAGAAGGGGAAGAAGGAAGAAAAACCCAAAAGTCGACGGAAGAGAAACCAAGCTTTGCTCTGATCAAAATGAAGCCCTCAACAAGCTCTACACTTTATCTCAAAGGAGCAAGATGAGTAGAGGTCTTCAACCAAGTAGATCTAAGGATCTTTGAGTAAAAAGTGCTTTTTGAGAGAGAGAGAAGGTGTTTCACAGTTTAGAGAGAGGAAAGGGAAGAAAAAGTGAAAGAAAAGGTTAAGTGAGGGCCTTTATATAGTACTAGGTCAAAAATAGATATAAGCCCCAAAGTCAACTCAAAATATCTAGTCAAAATATCCCCAAAAAGTAGGTCCAAACCGTGAGAAAAATCTGGGAAAAAGTCGCAGGTGTCGACCCCTGCAACAGTGGTGTCGACACCAAAGAGGAAAACAAAATCTGGGAAAGCTGACTGCACTTCAGGTGTCGACACCACCCCAGACTGGTGTCTACCCTATCTCCCAGCAACCAACACACAGACAGAAGAGGGTCGACACCATCCCAGACTGGTGTCTACCCTATCTTCCAGCAACCAACACACAGACAGAAGAGGGTCGACACCATCCCAGACTGGTGTCTACCCTATCTTCCAGCAACCAATACACAGGCAGAAGAGGGTCGACACCATCCCAGACTAGTGTCTACCCTATGTTCCAGCAACACCTCCAAAACTTCATCAACAGGTAAGGGTCGACCCTAGGAAGGCTGGTGTCGACCCTAGAATGGAATTTCTAAGTCTCCAAAGAACTTTTGACAAGAATAAGTGCGAACAACCAAACCCAACAAGTTTAAATCAATTTGTACACCTCCAAAACTGAGGTACAACAACACCAAAGATTCCCAAAATAAAGTAAAGGGTTCAAATACATTTACCAAAAGCTTTAAAGGGCTGAAGTGCTACAATACCTTAACGATCTATTTGGAAATTAAATAAAAATGGAAATCGAATCGAAAAGGAAATTGAATAAAAATGGAAGTGGAACAAAAATAAAAATGGAAGTTGCATAAAATTAAGAATGAAAGTTCATTCAAGAAACCACTACACCTTAACAATCTATTTAGAAATTAAATAAAAAAGGAAATTGAATGAAGGTGGAAATTGAATAAAAATAGAAGCTGAATAAAAATAGAAATGGAAACTGCAAAAAATTAAACATGGAAGTTCATTCAAGAAACCACTACACCTTAACGATCTATTTGGAAATTAAATTAAAAAGGAAATTGAATAGAAAAGGAAATTGCATAAAAATAGATGTTGAATAAAAATACAAATGAAAGTTGCATAAAGTTAAAAATGGAAGTTGATTCAAGAAACCACTATACCTTAACGATCTATTTGGAAATTAAATAAAAAAGGAAATTGAATGGAGATGGAAGTTGAATAAAAATAGATGTTGAATAAAAATAGAAATGGAAACTGCATAAAATTAAACGTGGAAGTTCATTGAAGAAAGCACTATACCTTGACGATTATTTTGGAAACTAATTAAAAAAGGAAATTGAATAGAAATGGAAATTCAATAAAAATGGAAGTGGAATAAAAATAAAAATGGAAGTTGCATAAAATTAAAAATGGAAGTTCATTCAACATACCACTACACCTTAACGATTTATTTGGAAATTTAACATAAAATTAAATCGAATGGAGATCGAAATTGAATAAAAATGGAAGTTGAATAAAATGAAAAAAGGAAATTAAAAATGAAAGTTCATTCAAGAAACCACTATACCTTAACGATCTATTTGGAAATGAAATGAAAAAAGGAAATTGAATGGAGATGCAAATTGAATAAAAATAGAAGTTGAATAAAAATCGAAGTGGGAACTGCATAAAATTAAACAAGGAAATTCATTCAAGAAACCACTATACCTTAACGATCTATTTGGAAATTAAATAAAAAAGGAAATTGAATACAGTTGCAAATTTAATAAAAATAGAAATTGAATAAAAATAGGAATGGAAACTACGTAAAATTAGACATGAAAGTTCATTAAAGAAACCACTATACCTTAACGATCTATTTGGAAATTAAATAAAAAATGAAATTGAATAGAAAAGGAAATTGAATAAAAATGGAACTAGAATGAAAATACATATGGAAGTTGCACAAAATTAAAAATGGAAGTTCATTCAAGAAACCACTATACCTTAACGATCTATTTGGAAATTAAACAAAAATGGAAATCGAATCGAAAAAGAAATTGAATAAAAATGGAAGTGGAAAAAAAATAAAAATGGAAGTTGCATAAAATTAAGAATGAAAGTTCATTCAAGAAACCACCACACCTTAACAATCTAATTGGAAATTAAATAAAAAACGAAATTGAATGGAGATGGAAATTGAATAAAAATAGAAGCTGAATAAAAATAGAAATGGAAACTGCATAAAATTAAACATGGAAGTTCATTCGAGAAACCAATATACCTTAACGATCTATTTGGAAATTAAATAAAAAAGTAAATTGAATAGAAAAGGAAATTGAATAAAAATGAAAGTGGAATAAAAATGAAAATGGAAGTTGCATAAAATTAAAAATGGAAGTTCATTCAAGAAACCGCTACACCTTAACGATCTATTTGGAAATTAAATAAAAAAGGAAATTGAATGGAGATGGAAATTGAATAAAAATAGAAGTTGAATAAAAATCGAAGTGGGAACTGCATAAAATTAAACACGGACATTCATTCAAGAAACCACTATACCTTAACGATCTGTTTGGAAATTAAATAAAAAATGAAATTGAATGGAGATGCAAATTTAATAAAAATAGAGGTTGAATAAAAATAGAAATGGAAACTGCATAAAATTAAACATGGAAGTCCATTCAAGAAACCACTACACCTTAACGATCTATTTGGAAATTAAATTAAAAAGGAAATTGAATAGAAAAGGAAATTGCATAAAAATAGATGTTGAATAAAAATACAAATGAAAGTTGCATAAAGTTAAAAATGGAAGTTGATTCAAGAAACCACTATACCTTAACGATCTATTTGGAAATTAAATAAAATAGGAAATTGAATGGAGATTGAAGTTGAATAAAAATAGATGTTGAATAAAAATAGAAATGGAAACTGCATAAAATTAAACGTGGAAGTTCATTGAAGAAATCACTATACCTTAACGATCATTTTGGAAACTAATTAAAAAAGGAAATTGAATAGAAATGGAAATTCAATAAAAATGGAAGTGGAATAAAAATAAAAATGGAAGTTGCATAAAATTAAAAATGGAAGTTCATTCAACATACCACTACACCTTAACGATTTATTTGGAAATTGAACATAAAATTAAATCGAATGGAGATCGAAATTGAATAAAAATGGAAGTTGAATAAAAATAGAAATAGAAACTGTATAATATTAAACAAGGAAGTTCATTCAAGAAACCACTATACCTTAACGATCTATTTGGAAGTGAAATAAAAAAAGGAAATTGAATGGAGATGAAAATTGAATAAAAATAGAAGTTGAATAAAAATAGAAATGGAAACTGCATAAAATAAAACACGGAAGTTCATTCAAGAAACCACTATACCTTAACGATCTATTTGGAAATTAAATAAAAAATAAAATTGAATAGAAAAGGAAATTGAATAAAAATGGAAGTAGAATAAAAATACATATGGAAGTTGCACAAAATTGAAAATGGAAGTTCATTCAAGAAACCACTATACCTTAACGATCTATTTGGAAATTAAATAAAAAAAGAAATTAAATGGAGATGGAAATTGAATAAAAATAGAAGTTGAATAAAAATAGAAATGGAAACTGTGTAAAATTAGACATGGAAGTTCATTCAAGAAACCACTATACCTTAACGATCAATTTGGAAATAAATTAAAAAAGGAAATTGAATAGAAATGGAAATTCAATAAAAAATGGAAGTGGAATCAAAATAAAAATGGAAGTTGCATAAAATTAAAAATGGAAGTTCATTCAACAAACCACTACACCTTAACGATCTATTTGGAAATTAAACGTAAAATTAAATAGAATGGAGATCGAAATTGAATAAAAATGGAAGTTGAAAAAAAAAAGAAATGAAAACTGCCTAAAATTAAACACGGAAGTTCATTCGAGAAACAACTATACCTTAACGATCTATTTGGAAATGAAATGAAAAAAGGAAATTGAATGGAGATGCAAATTGAATAAAAATAGAAGGTGAATAAAAATAGAAATGGAAACTGCATAAAATTAAACGTGGAAGTTCATTCAAGAAACAACTACACCTTAACGATCTATTTAGAAATTAAATAAAAAAAGAAATTCAAATGAAAAGGAAACTCAATAAAAATGGTAGTTGAATAAAAATAAAAATGGAAGTTACATGAAATTAAAAATGAAAGTTCATTCAAGAAACCACTATACCTTAACGATCTACTTGGAAATTAAATGAAAAAAGGAAATTGAATGGAGATGGAAATTGAATAAAAATAGAAGTTGAATAAAAATAGAAGTGGAAACTGCATAAAATTAAACATGAAAATTCATTCAAGAAACCACTATACCTTAACGATCTATTTGGAAATTAAATAAAAAAGGAAATTGAATACAGTTGCAAATTTAATAAAAATAGAAGTTGAATAAAAATAGGAATGGAAACTGCATAAAATTAGACATGAAAGTTCATTCAAGAAACCACTATACCTTAACGATCAATTTGGAAATTAAATAAAAAATGAAATTGAATAGAAAAGGAAATTGAATAAAAATGGAAGTAAAATAAAAATACATATGGAAGTTGCACAAAATTAAAAATGGAAGTTCATTCAAGAAACCACTATACCTTAACGATCTATTTGGAAATTAAATAAAAATGGAAATCGAATCGAAAAGGAAATTGAATAAAAATGGAAGTGGAACAAAAATAAAAATGGAAGTTGCATAAAATTAAGAATGAAAGTCCATTCAAGAAACCACTGCACCTTAACAATCTATTTGGAAATTAAATAAAAAAGGAAATTGAATGGAGATGGAAATTGAATAAAAATAGAAGCTGAATAAAAATAGAAATGGAAACTGCATAAAATTAAACATGGAAGTTCATTCGAGAAACCAATATACCTTAACGATCTGTTTGGAAATTAAATAAAAAAGTAAATTGAATAAAAAAGGAAATTGAATAAAAATGAAAGTGGAATAAAAATGAAAATGGAAGTTGCATAAAATTAAAAATGGAAGTTCATTCAAGAAACCGCTACACCTTAATGATCTATTTGGAAATTGAATAAAAAAGAAAATTGAATGGAGATGGAAATTGAATAAAAATAGAAGTTGAATAAAAATCGAAGTGGGAACTGCATAAAATTAAACACGGACATTCATTGAAGAAACCACTATACCTTAACGATCTATTTGGAAATTAAATAAGAAATGAAATTGAATGGAGATGGAAATTTAATAAAAATAGAGGTTGAATAAAATTAGAAATGGAAACTGCATAAAATTCAACATGGAAGTTCATTCAAGAAACCACTATACCTTAACGATCTATTTGGAAATTAAATTAAAAAGGAAATTGAATAGAAAAGGAAATTGTATAAAAATAGATGTTGAATAAAAATACAAATGAAAGTTGCATAAAGTTAAAAATGGAAGTTGATTCAAGAAACCACTATACCTTAACGATCTATTTGGAAATTATATGAAAAATGAAATTGAATGGAGATGGAAGTTGAATAAAAATAGATGTTGAATAAAAATAGAAGTGGAAACTGCATAAAATTAAACGTGGAAGTTCATTCAAGAAACCACTATACCTTAACGATCAATTTGGAAATTAATTTAAAAAGGAAATTGAATAGAAATGGAAATTCAATAAAAATGGAAGTGGAATAAAAATAAAAATGGAAGTTGCATAGAATTAAAAATGGAAGTTCATTCAACAAGCCACTACACCTTAACGATTTATTTGGAAATTGAACATAAAATTAAATCGAATGGAGATCGAAATTGAATAAAAATGGAAGTTGAATAAAAATAGAAATGGAAACTGCATAAAATTAAACGCGGAAGTTCATTCGAGAAACCACTACACCTTAATGATCTATTTGGAAATCAAATAAAAAAGGAAATTGAATAGAAAAGGAAATTGAAAAAAAATGGAAGTTGAATAAAAATACAAATGGAAGTTGCATAAAATTAACAATGGAAGTTCATTTAAGAAACCACTATACTTTAACGATCTATTTGAAAATTAAATAAAAAGGAAATTAAATGGAGATCGAAATTGAATAAAAATAGAAGATGAATTAAAATAGAAATGGAGACAGCAAAAAATTAAGAGTGGAAGTTCATTCAAGAAACCACAACACCTTAACGGTCTATTTGGAAATTAATTAAAAATAGAAATTGAATAGAAATGGAAATTGAATAGAAATGGAAGTGGAATAAAAATAAAAATGGAAATTGCATAAAATTAAAAATGGAAGTTCATTCAAGAAAGCACTACACCTTAACGATCTATTTGGAAATTAAATAAAAAAGGAAATTCAATAGACATCTATAGCGATCCCGGGTTTACCCTTGTTGTACAGTGATCCGGACATGGGTCCGTAGATGTTGGTAGTTGTTCTTTATCTTGTTTACATCCTTTTTACTTCGTATTTGAGTTATAGAATGTGTTGGGCAGGTTTGTTATAGGTTGGTTGAGTTTACAAACCAAAACTAGTTGCCCAGATTTTTGGCCTGTCCGCTCGAGCGGGGGTGTTGGCGCTCGAGCGGGGAATACACCCATCCAGTATTTCTTGTGCAGTGTTGTACGCTCAAGCGTGGGTTTGGCCGCTCGAGCGGGGTTGTGTGAGTTCCGCTCGAGCGTAGAGTTGGGAGCTCGAGCGGAGGCCTGGTTCTGTAAAAGTGCTGGGAGAGTGCATTCTGCGCTCGAGCGGGAGTTGGTGCGCTCGAGCGGAAGTCTGTGAGTTACGCTCGAGCGGAGTGTTTTACGCTCGAGCGGACCGCTGGGTTTTAGCTCCGTGTTTTGACTTTTCAAATCACTTTTTCACTTCCTCTTCTCTCTCCTACTTTTCCAAAAACCCCATTGTTGAGCCTCTCACTCTAGATACTACCTTCTCTCTAGGTTTTGATCTAGTAGGAGTGATTTGCTCACCTTTGGCCTTTACAAAAAAGTTGTTGATCGTCGAGGGCTATATTTTAATCTAAAAATTTCGAGTTTTGGAGCACGTTGGGTTTTGTCACCTTCTCCTTTTTGGCTTAAACTTCGAGGTAGGGATATCCTACTCCTCTCTATGGATTTTGTCTTTAAATTTTGGTATTTTGAGATGTTGGGGTTGGTTTGGTAATTTTGTGAAAGTTTGGGGTTTTTTGTGCAATTTTACAAAAGTTGGGGTTTTATTCATAATAAACCTAGATGCATGTTTGGCATAGAGAAATGGAATAAATGTTAAACCATTAATGAAAATGGGACCTAAGGGTTGAAATGTTAATTATGGGAATTGACCTAATTACATTGTTTAATTAATTGGGATAATTAATTGTGAGGAATGAGGAAGTGAAATGTTGATTGAATATCCATTGTGCATTTATTTTCTGTATAGAAATAACTGCTTTGGGCTATCGGTGGAGGATAGTCGTGATTGTTGTAGACAATGCATGATGATTAGGCAAACGGAAACTAATCAATGGAATGTGTCATGGGACTTGACGGTTGATAGAATACATTAACTGTATGTATTGAGTGGTTGTATATAGAACCATTGTGTTTGTATACGTTATGTGTAGAGGAGGAGATGGGGGATGTACTCCGCGGTTTAGGGGAAGATAGGGGATGTACCTCTAAACCGGTTAGTGTTGGGAGAAGATAGGGGATGTATAGCGACCCCGGTCTTTTCTCTTTAGATTATTGTATCCGGACTTAGGTTCCGTGGATCCTGTCATTACTTATTGGTTGTTGTTGTCCTTTAATCTCTTAGTATTTGAATTATAGGTTGTGTTGGGCGGGTCTGTTACAGGTTGGTTGATGGTTGATGCCAATAGGTGATGCCCAGATTTTGGCCTTCACGCTCGAGCGGAGGTTTTAACGCTCGAGCGGGCCCTTCGTTGTTGCTTCTCCGCTCGAGCGGGAGTTTTAACGCTCGAGCGGGATTTGCCATCTCCCAGTATTTTGCTCTGCAGTTCTTCCGCTCGAGCGGTAGTTTTTACGCTCGAGCGTGATCCCTTGTTTTTGCTCCTCCGCTCGAGCGGGGAGTTTGACGCTCGAGCGGGTGCAGCGCCTGCAAAACTTCTGTGAGGGTGCAATCGACGCTCGAGCGGCTTTCTTCACGCTCGAGCATGATTCTGTGTCTTACGCTCGAGCGGGGCTTTCTACGCTCGAGCGTAGAGTCGACTACATCAGTCCGTGATTTCACTTTCCTGATCACTTTTTGACCTACCTTTTCATCTCTTAACTTTTAAAAACCGCCCCTTGAGAGTCTCTCTCTCTACTCTTACCTTCTCTCCAAGATTTGATCTATTTTCGGTGGTCTTCTACCCTAGTTCCTTTGGAAGAAAGGTAGAGCTTCACGAGATCTTTCTTTTAATCTGAAAAAGAGAGGATTTGGAGCACTTTGGATTTTGGGTCATCATCTCCATCTTCTCTATTTTAGTTGTGATCTTCAAGGTAGGGATTTCCTACTCTATTCTATAAGCTTTGTTCTAAGTTTTGGTATTTTAAGATGTTGAGGTCACTTAGATAATTTTGGGAAAAACCCTAGTTGTATTAATTAATTAATTTGTAAAATTAATTTAAGGGAATTGGGGAATTTGGTTAAATTCATGAAATTGATAAATTCATAGATTAAATGGTGTAGTTGGATGATTTAAATCACTCACCTATTAAATTGTTGACATATTTATTTCCAGTCTAGAAATAACTGTTTTGGGCTATCGGTGGAGGATAGTCGTGATTGTTGTAGACATTGCATGTGGATTAGGAATAACTGAAACTAATCACATTGGTTAAGTCATTAATTTTGACTATTGATTTAATACTGAAAATACGTGTATTGGTTGAGCATTGCATTTGCATATTGTGTGGGAGGAGATAGGGGATGTACTCCACGGTTTAGGGGAAGATAGGGGATGGACCTCTAAACCGGATTTTTGTTTGGGAGGAGATAGGGGATGGACTCCATTAGCACCATTTTTATGTGTGCTTATTATATTGAAGTGTTTTTACATGATTATTGATACAGCACTAAAATGTGTATCAAATGGGAAGTATGAAGTGTTTTGATATGAGCATGAGTCTCATTTGTTTTGTTGATATTGGAAGTAATGCGACTATGATATATAATTCACTGTTGTACGTTTGGCCAGGTTCTGAGCCATGTTGATAATAATGGAAAGTGAAATGTGTCTTAGACATTAGTGTCATGAGACTGTTTAATAATAAAATTGATTATCTTGATTAACCATCTATTGAATGCTATAGCTTTATTCAATACTTATATTTGGTTTAGTATTTTTCTACTGGGCTGTGGCTCACCCTTTATGGGAACATCATTTTCAGGTTCAGGTGATAAGCTACCTCCACGGACATAGCCTGGAAGGATTTGATGTTTGGGATTTTGAAGACTTGTCTTTAGTTATATGTTTTATTTTGTTATTTTTGGGATTTCATGTAAACATTCAAGCCTAGGGCTTAACTTGTAAATGAGTTAGTACTCATTTTTTTTTGTGTCCAAGTGTTAGCTTGGAAAGATGTAAGCCCTTAGGGCATTTATTTTGATGTTGCAGGACGTTACAAGTAATGTCTGTCAATAAGAATACTCTGATGACTAACTCAAATGATTCGTTTTCTTTTATAAATGCATGTTGATGTTATGGCTATTATGGGTTTATTTTGAGGGCGTTACAACTTGGTATCAAAGCGTACCGGGTTTGAATACTTTGGGTACGTGGGAAGTGATTAGTATCACAATGGGTTCGTCTCGTTTGATAGAGACTTAGTGTAATGTTATATGCTTACGTGATAACATGTTTATGTGACTATGTGGGTATGGAATGTAGTTTCAAGGATGGTGATTTGACCCTTGAGTTTCTAGTAGTCTTGTTGGAAAGGCACTTGATCACTGCTGCTTCCAACCGGAACTATAGTAACGCATTGGGACTATCATTATCCGGAAATGAAATTCGTAGGTGCTTATGTGATTATGTGCTTACGTGGAATGAATTATTGTTGTCCATTGTATTAGGACGCGAGTGTTTAGTTTTGGCACATTTATTAATGTGCTAATGTCTTTGTTTCCTTTATTAGGATGTCAGGACGAGGACGAGGACACGGTAGGCGTGGTAGGCCGGGTAGGCAGGAGGTGCCTGTGCCAGAGGAGATTCCGATAGTTCAGGAGGGAATTGGCCAGGCCAATGTGGCCGAGCCAGTAGGCCAGCAGGCTTTGGGCGCTTTAGCTCGAGAGATAGCGGGGGCATTCAGGGAGTCAGTAGGCATTCTCAGAGCTGAGAATCAAGCTCAGGCTGGTATTGCAGATGCAGGACCTTCCTTTCTGAAGAGGGAGTTCTTCCGGTCCAATCCGGATGAATTTTTGGGTGATCCTAAGAGCCGCTTAAGGCAGATGAATGGCTCGAACAGACAACGAAGACGTTTGAGATGCTGGGCATCGAAGACGAGGGGTTGAAAGTGACCTTGGCATCTTTCCAGTTGAAGGGGGATGCGGGTCAGTGGTGGAAGTTTACTAAGGGGCGTATAGGAGGTACGTGGGAGGCTTTTGTGAATGCTTTCCAGGAGAAGTTTTTATCTCCGGCAGTTAGGGAGAAGCTGCGAGATCAGTTTTGTCAGCTTAAGCAGTCGAGTTCTTCTGTGGCCGAGTTTGAGGCTGCATTTACTAGCTTGTCCAGGTTTGCACCTGAGTTAGTGGCGTCTGAGGAACGCCGCTGTATTGAGTTTGAGAAGAAGTTGAGGCGTGGCCTCAAGCTGAGAGTTGGGGGAACTATGATTCGGGATTATGGGCGCATGGTTGATGCTGCAGCCCATATGGAGATCATGATGCAAGAGGAGGAGGAAGGGCAGAAGGGCTCCAAGAGGAGTCAGGATAGTCAGAGTGATGGTAGGAGACAGAAGGGTTTTAATCCCCAGCAGTCTCATGGTAGCTTTTCGAGATCGACTTTTCCTGTACCGAGTGCTAGTTCGGGGAAAGGCAGTCAGGGAGACATTACCTGTTTCAAGTGTGGCCAGTTGGGCCACAAGTCTCCAGTTTGTCCTCAGAGGGGAGGAGTTCAGAGAGCAGCATCTTCTTCGGCTCGATCTCAGAGCCAGAGTCAGGGTAGAGGTCAGCCACTCTCGTGTTATCAGTGTGGTCAGCCAGGGCATATGAAGAGGTATTGCCCCCAGTTGGGTGGCACACCTGGTACATCTGGTTTGAGGCAGATTCAGGGTCAGCAGCCAGCTCAGTCGGGCCAGGCCTCGAGGGCTAATCAGGGGACTTCATCGTCTCAGTCGGTGCAACAATCTTATGCTCCTAGGGGTGAGCAGGTTGATCAGAGGTCATCTGGGCGCGTGTATGCTGTTACCGCGCAGGATCTTGTACCGGCTCCATCTGTTGTGAGAGGTACTTTCTTGTTTTGCAACTCGGTTGCTAATGTTTTGATTGATACGGGTGCATCTCATTCCTTTGTGTCTGCTGCATTTGCATCTGTTTTGGAGTTGGAGTTAGCACAGTTAGCATCTCCTATTTGTGTAGTGTCGCCTCTTGGGGGTGAATTGATTTTGAAACACGGTGTTAGGGGTTGTGATATAGAGGTTGATTACCATAGAATCCCATTTTCCTTTGTAGTTATGCCTATGAGAGGTTTCGATGTTATTTTGGGTATGGACTGGTTATCGTCATACCGGGCAGTTATTGATTGCTACCGCCAGAGAGTCACTTGTTGTACCGTGAATGGTGAGTGTTTTCATTTTCTGGGGGACCGTGTTGGTAGTGTTTTGCCACCGGGGTATGTTCCGCGAGGACGGAGTGAGCTTAGTGGTCTACTTGCTAACCTTTCGATTAGTGAGGACGGTGAGACTCAGATTGTGTTGCCAAGGGTGGTGTGTGAGTACTCGGAGGTTTTTCCCGAGGATCTTGTTGGTTTGCCACCGCATCGAGAGATTGAATTCTCTATTGACTTAGTGCCCGGCACGGCGCCGATTTCTATGGCACCTTATCGTTTTGCTCCAGCTGAGTTAGTTGAGTTGAAGATCCAACTCCAGGAGTTACTAGACAAGGGTTTTATACGTCCTAGTGTTTCGCCTTGGGGAGCACCGGCCCTCTTTGTTAAAAAGAAAGGTGGTGCTTTGAGACTTTGCATAGATTATCGGAAATTGAATCGGGCTACGGTTAAGAATAAGTACCCAATGCCCCGTATAGATGATCTGTTCGATCAGTTGAAAGGTTCCCGTTGTTTCTCGAAGATAGACTTGAGATCAGGTTATCATCAGTTGAGAGTCAGGGAGGAGGATATTCCAAAGACGGCATTCCGTACGCGGTATGGCCACTATGAGTTTTTGGTGATGCCATTTGGGCTCACCAATGCACCGGCAGTATTTATGGATTTGATGAACCGGATATTCCAGGAATTTCTAGATCGTTTTGTAGTCGTCTTCGTGGACGACATCCTTATCTATTCACCTTCAGAGGAAGAGCACGAGGAACACTTGAGGGTGGTGCTTGATTTACTTAGAGCCCATCATCTTTATGCTAAGTTTGGGAAGTGTGAGTTCTGGCTAGAGGAGGTGAAGTTCTTAGGCCATGTAGTTTCTAGGGAAGGGGTGTCTGTTGATACATCCAAGACAGAGGCAGTGCAAGATTGGGTACAGCCTAAGAGTGTGTTTGAGATCCGCAGTTTTCTGGGATTAGCTGGGTATTATCGCCGGTTTGTAAAAGATTTCTCCAGATTAGCTTCGCCTTTGACTAGATTGACTCGGAAGGGAGTCAAATTTGCTTGGAGCGAGACTTGTGAAAAGTCGTTCCAGGAGTTGAAAGTTAGACTGACCACTGCTCCAGTCTTGATTATTCCGGAGAGAGGGTTGGGTTATGCAGTCTATTGTGACGCCTCACGAGAGGGTCTTGGTTGTGTGTTGATGCAAGAGGGGAAAGTGGTTGCCTATGGCTCACGTCAGTTGAAAGTTCACGAGAAGAATTACCCTACGCATGATTTAGAGTTAGCAGCTGTGATATTTGCCTTGAAGGTTTGGAGGCATTATCTTTATGGTGAGAGATTTGAGGTATTCTCGGATCATAAGAGTCTGAAATATTTGTTTACACAGAAAGACTTGAACTTGAGGCAGAGGAGGTGGATGGAGTTCATAGAGGATTATGACTTTGAATTGCATTATCATCCGGGAAAGGCCAATGTGGTGGCCGACGCCCTTAGCAGGAAACCTGTTGGTGACATAGCTAGTGTAGCCATTCGAGAGTGGGAGATGTTAGGTGCACTTGGAGAGTTTGATTTGCTTTTGGGCGAATCCGTTGAGGCTGCGGCCTTGTTTTCTGTTGTTGCACAACCTACACTTGTGACTCGAGTGTTAGAGGCTCAGAGGGGCGACCTTGAGATAGAATCCCTCCGTGAGAAGATTTCTGGTGGGAAGGTTGAGAAAGGTTTGACGGTGTATCCCGACCTGAGTGTGAGATACCGAGACCGTCTATTTGTGCCGGAGTCTCATCGAGAGGAGGTACTCCGAGAGTTTCATCATTCACGCCTTGCGGTGCATCCGGGAGGTACTAAGATGTATCGGGATTTGGGTCGCCAGTTTTGGTGGCGGGGTATGAAGAGAGATGTGGCAGCTTTCGTATCTAAGTGCCTTACTTGTCAGCAAGTGAAGGCTGAACATCAGAGGCCAGCGGGTTTGTTGCAACCCTTGCCTATTGCTGAGTGGAAGTGGGAACACGTCACTATGGACTTCGTTGTGGGTCTTCCAAGAACTCAGCGGGGTAGTGATGCTATTTGGGTGGTTGTAGACCGGTTAACTAAGTCGGCGCATTTTATTCCTATGCGCGTGAGAGATACGGTAGATCATCTTGCCGACTTGTATATTCGGGACATAGTGAGATTGCACGGGGTTCCAGTGACGATCGTCTCGGATAGAGATCCTCGTTTTACTGCCAGATTATGGCAGAGCTTGCAGAGTGCCTTAGGCACTAAGTTGACCTTTAGCACAGCTTATCATCCTCAGACTGATGGGCAGTCCGAGCGTACTATTCAGATCCTTGAAGATATGCTTCGGGGTTGTGTTCTTGACTTTAGCGGGTCATGGGAGAGGCACTTGCCATTAGTGGAGTTTGCCTACAACAACAGCTTCCAATCTAGTATCGGTATGGCACCGTTTGAGGCCTTATACGGCCGACCGTGTAGGTCTCCTGTTTGTTGGGCCGAGGTGGGTGATGCACCTCTGTTGGGTTCGGAGTTAGTGAGGGAAACGACGGAGAAGGTTGAGCTTATCCGTAAGAGGCTTGTTACAGCCCAGAGTCGTCAGAAATCTTATGCCGACCGTAGGAGGAGACCTTTGGTGTTCGAGGTGAGTGATCATGTCTTTTTGAAGATATCACCAAGACGGGGATTGATGAGGTTTGGGAAGAGCGGGAAGTTGTCCCCTCGATTCATTGGTCCTTTTGAGATCCTTGAGAGGATTGGCGAGACTGCTTATCGTTTAGCTTTGCCGCCGCAGTTGTCCGGAGTACATGACGTGTTTCATGTGAGTATGCTTCGGAAGTATGAGCCGGATCCATCACATGTATTGGATTGGACCGATTTAGTAGTTGATGAGGATGTCTCGTATGAGGAGAGACCGGTTAGGGTCTTGGATAAGCGGGATCAAGTCTTGCGAGGCAAGGCCATTCCTTTGGTGAAAGTTTTGTGGAAACATCACGGGGTGGAGGAAGCCACATGGGAACGTGAGTTGGAAGTCCGCGAGAAATATCCGGACATGTTTATTGATTTGTAATATTGTCGAACTTTAAAGCTTTTTATATATGTCTTAAGCTGTACAACATTTAGAATGTTTTGGTTAATGGAAATATTTTGGAACTTGCCTCGAAATGGAAGTTTAATGGAACATTGTATATATTGAATATATTGAAAATTGTTGAAATTGAAAGAAAATTGCATAGTGTTAATGCAGGTTGAGATATATGTTTGTTTTGCATATTGTGGCATGCCTCTTAGTTGAGAGATGGAATGGCCGGTGTTGGGTCAAGTTGTTTATTATTGAGTTGACATATTGTTGGAATTTGAGAAAACTTGTTTTTAAAACCTTGTGCTTAATTTCGGGGACGAAATTCTTTTAAGGGGGGGAGGTTATAGCGACCCCGGTCTTTTCTCTTTAGATTATTGTATCCGGACTTAGGTTCCGTGGATCCTGTCATTACTTATTGGTTGTTGTTGTCCTTTAATCTCTTAGTATTTGAATTATAGGTTGTGTTGGGCGGGTCTGTTACAGGTTGGTTGATGGTTGATGCCAATAGGTGATGCCCAGATTTTGGCCTTCACGCTCGAGCGGAGGTTTTAACGCTCGAGCGGGCCCTTCGTTGTTGCTTCTCCGCTCGAGCGGGAGTTTTAACGCTCGAGCGGGATTTGCCATCTCCCAGTATTTTGCTCTGCAGTTCTTCCGCTCGAGCGGTAGTTTTTACGCTCGAGCGTGATCCCTTGTTTTTGCTCCTCCGCTCGAGCGGGGAGTTTGACGCTCGAGCGGGTGCAGCGCCTGCAAAACTTCTGTGAGGGTGCAATCGACGCTCGAGCGGCTTTCTTCACGCTCGAGCATGATTCTGTGTCTTACGCTCGAGCGGGGCTTTCTACGCTCGAGCGTAGAGTCGACTACATCAGTCCGTGATTTCACTTTCCTGATCACTTTTTGACCTACCTTTTCATCTCTTAACTTTTAAAAACCGCCCCTTGAGAGTCTCTCTCTCTACTCTTACCTTCTCTCCAAGATTTGATCTATTTTCGGTGGTCTTCTACCCTAGTTCCTTTGGAAGAAAGGTAGAGCTTCACGAGATCTTTCTTTTAATCTGAAAAAGAGAGGATTTGGAGCACTTTGGATTTTGGGTCATCATCTCCATCTTCTCTATTTTAGTTGTGATCTTCAAGGTAGGGATTTCCTACTCTATTCTATAAGCTTTGTTCTAAGTTTTGGTATTTTAAGATGTTGAGGTCACTTAGATAATTTTGGGAAAAACCCTAGTTGTATTAATTAATTAATTTGTAAAATTAATTTAAGGGAATTGGGGAATTTGGTTAAATTCATGAAATTGATAAATTCATAGATTAAATGGTGTAGTTGGATGATTTAAATCACTCACCTATTAAATTGTTGACATATTTATTTCCAGTCTAGAAATAACTGTTTTGGGCTATCGGTGGAGGATAGTCGTGATTGTTGTAGACATTGCATGTGGATTAGGAATAACTGAAACTAATCACATTGGTTAAGTCATTAATTTTGACTATTGATTTAATACTGAAAATACGTGTATTGGTTGAGCATTGCATTTGCATATTGTGTGGGAGGAGATAGGGGATGTACTCCACGGTTTAGGGGAAGATAGGGGATGGACCTCTAAACCGGATTTTTGTTTGGGAGGAGATAGGGGATGGACTCCATTAGCACCATTTTTATGTGTGCTTATTATATTGAAGTGTTTTTACATGATTATTGATACAGCACTAAAATGTGTATCAAATGGGAAGTATGAAGTGTTTTGATATGAGCATGAGTCTCATTTGTTTTGTTGATATTGGAAGTAATGCGACTATGATATATAATTCACTGTTGTACGTTTGGCCAGGTTCTGAGCCATGTTGATAATAATGGAAAGTGAAATGTGTCTTAGACATTAGTGTCATGAGACTGTTTAATAATAAAATTGATTATCTTGATTAACCATCTATTGAATGCTATAGCTTTATTCAATACTTATATTTGGTTTAGTATTTTTCTACTGGGCTGTGGCTCACCCTTTATGGGAACATCATTTTCAGGTTCAGGTGATAAGCTACCTCCACGGACATAGCCTGGAAGGATTTGATGTTTGGGATTTTGAAGACTTGTCTTTAGTTATATGTTTTATTTTGTTATTTTTGGGATTTCATGTAAACATTCAAGCCTAGGGCTTAACTTGTAAATGAGTTAGTACTCATTTTTTTTTGTGTCCAAGTGTTAGCTTGGAAAGATGTAAGCCCTTAGGGCATTTATTTTGATGTTGCAGGACGTTACAAGTAATGTCTGTCAATAAGAATACTCTGATGACTAACTCAAATGATTCGTTTTCTTTTATAAATGCATGTTGATGTTATGGCTATTATGGGTTTATTTTGAGGGCGTTACAGGATGAACTCCGTAGATACAGCTCATATGCTTGTCTAGAGAAGTGAAGATAGAGCTCATATGCTTATCTTTGTGATGTGTGGATATAGCTCATATGCTTATCTGTGGATATTGTAGTTATACATATCTGTTGTAGAATGTGGATATAGCTCATATGCTTATCTGTGGATATTGTAGTTATACATATCTGTTGTAGAATGTGGATATAGCTTATTTGCTTATCTGGGAATGTGGATATTGTTGTTATACATATCTGTCGAGAATGTGGTTAGTGCTTATATGCCTATCCGTTGAAAAAGGGAAAAATGAAAGGAAACTTGGACTCATAAGTCGTATGACATAAATATGTGATTTATGTGATTGTATCAGTGTTGGCCATCTATCAATTACTAATATTTTAGGCATTGTTCATGGTTGGTTTAGTGTATTTCTACTGGGCTGTGGCTCACCCTATATGGGAATATCATTTTCAGGTGTAGGTTGCATGCCACCTCCAAGGACATAGCTGGGAGGCTAGAGGCGGACATACTTTTGCCGCTTAACTTTTGATGTAATACATGTAACTTCAAGCCAAGGGCTTAATGTGTAAACGAGTTAGTGCTCTTTTGTTGTAACCAAGTGTTAACTTGGAAAGCTGTAAGCCCGTAGGGCATTTTGTTTTGATGTTAACATGTAATACCTATGTTATGGAACTCTAATGTATAAAAGAATGTGGCTAGTTCATATGTCAACGCATGTCTTATTTGATGGGTTTAATGTTATTTTTTTGAGGGCGTTACAACTTGGTATCAGAGCGTACCGGGTTCGAATACTTTGGGTACGTGGGAAGTGATTAGTATCACAATGGGTTTGTCTCGCTTGATAGAGACTTAGATGTAGTATCATATGCTATGTGCTTAAATGCTAACATGCTTATGTGACTATGTGGGTATGGGATTTAATTTCTAGGATGTTGATTGGATCCTTGGGTTTCTGGGAGTCTTGTTGGAAAGGCACTTGATCAATGCTGTTTCTAACTGGAACTCTAGTAACGCCTCGGGACTATCATTATCCGGAAATGAAATTCGTAAGTGCTTATGTGTTTATGTGCTTACGTGGAGTGAATTACAGTTGTCCATGCATTAGGACGAGTGTGTTTAGTTTCGGCACATGTATGAATGTGCTAACGTTCTGTATTACCTTTATTAGGATGTCAGGACGAGGAAGAGGTGCTAGGCGTGGTAGACCTGCAAGGCAGGAAGTACCGTTACCGGGTGAGATTCCAGCAGTGCAGGAGGGAGTTGGCCAGGCCAATGTGGCCGAGCCAGTAGGTCAGCAGGCTATGGGTGCCTTGGCCAGAGAGATAGCAGGAGCTTTGGGTATTCTTCGAGCTGGGAATCAGGCAGCTGAGGCAGGGCCTTCTTTCTTGAAGAGGGAGTTTTTTCGGTCTAACCCGGATGAGTTTGTCGGGGATCCGAAGGAGCCACTGAAGGCTGATGAGTGGTTAGAACAAATGAGTAAGACGTTCGAGATGCTTGGCATTGAGGACGGAGCACTGAAAGTGACCTTGGCATCCTTCCAGCTGAAGGGAGATGCGGGTCAATGGTGGAAGTACGAGAAGGCTCGTGTGGGCGGTACTTGGGAGGCGTTTCTGAATGCTTTTCAGGAGAGGTTTTTGTCTGCAGCAGCTAGGGAGAAGCTGAGGGATCAATTTAGCCGGCTAAAACAGCATGGCTTGTCAGTAGCCGAGTTTGAGGCTACTTTTACCAGTCTGTCTAGGTTTGCACCGGAACTGGTGGCGTCTGAGGAACGCCGTTGCTATGAGTTTGAACGAAAGTTGAGGCGGGGCCTCAAGTTGAGAGTTGGTAGGTCTTACATCCGAGAGTATAGACACCTAGTTGATGCTGCTGCTCATATGGAGATTATGATGCAGGAGGAGGAGGAAGAACAAAGGGGCTCCAAGAGGAGCCAGGATAGTCAGAGTGATGGCAGGAGACAGAAGGGTTATAACCCTCAGCAGTCTCAGGGTGCAGTCTCTAGATCGACCTTTCCAGTGCCGAGTGTAGGCTCGGGAAGAGGCAGTCAGGGGGAATTCACTTGTTACAAGTGTGGCCAGCTGGGTCACAAGGTTTCTGTTTGCCCGCAGAAGGGTGGGGGTCAGAAAGCTGCTTCTTCTTCAGCTAGACCGCAGAGTCAGAGTTTGGGCAGGGGGCAGCCCTTGACTTGTTATCAGTGTGGACAGCCTGGGCACCTGAAGAGGTTTTGCCCGCAGTTGAGTGCCACTTCGGGAGCGTCTGGTTCTAGGCAGACGCAGGGTTTTCAGCCAGCTCAGTCTGTGCAGGCCTCGAGGGCCAATCCGGGAGTTTCGTCATCCCAGTCTGTGCAGTAGTCTTTTGCTCCGAGAGGTGAGCAGGTAGACCAGGGGCCTACGGGGCGCGTGTATGCTGTTACCGCGCAGGATTTAGTATCGGCTCCATCAGTAGTGAGAGGTACTTTTCTGTTTTGCAACTCGGTTGCTAATGTGTTGGTAGACACGGGTGCATCTCATTCTTTTGTATCTGCTGCATTTGCATCTGTTTTGGAATTGGAGTTAGCGCGGTTAGCATCTCCTATTTGTGTGGTATCACCTTTGGGTGGTGAGTTGATTCTGAAACAGGGTGTTAGAGGATGTGATATAGAGGTCGCCGACTATAGGCTTCCTTTTCCGTTTGTTGTCATGCCTATGAAGGGCTTTGATGTTATTTTGGGTATGGACTGGCTATCGTCATACCGGGCTGTTATCGATTGCTACCGCCAGAGGGTCACGTTATGTACCTTGAGCGGGGAGTGGTTCCATTTCTTGGGAGACCGGGTTGGTTGTGTTTTGCCACCGGGGTATGATTCGCGAGGGCGAAGTGAGCTTAGTAGTCTACTTACCAGCTTTGAGAGTGGTGAGAGTGGTGAGACCCAGCTTGTGTTGCCGAGGGTAGTTTGTGAGTATTCGGATGTCTTTCCCGAAGATCTTGTTAGTTTGCCACCTCACCGAGAGATAGAGTTCTCTATTGATCTAGTGCCCGGCACGGCGCCGATTTCTATGGCACCTTACCGTTTTGCTCCAGCAGAGTTGGTTGAGTTGAAAGTTCAGCTCCAGGAATTGCTAGATAAGGGCTTTGTTCGCCCTAGTGTTTCGCCGTGGGGAGCACCGGCCCTCTTTGTTAAAAAGAAAGATGCCGCCTTGAGATTGTGTATTGACTACCGGAAGTTGAATCGGGCTACGGTTAAGAATAAATACCCTATGCCCCGTATAGATGATTTGTTTGACCAGTTGAAGGGTTCCCATTGTTTCTCTAAGATAGACTTGAGATCGGGTTACCACCAGTTGAGGGTCAGGGAAGAGGATATTCCGAAAACGGCATTCCGTACGCGGTATGGCCATTATGAGTTTCTGGTGATGCCATTTGGGCTTACCAATGCACCGGCAGTCTTTATGGACTTGATTAATCGGATTTTCCGGGAGTTCTTAGACCAATTTGTAGTCGTCTTCGTGGACGACATCCTTATCTATTCGCCTTCAGAGGAGGAGCACGAGGAACAATTGAGAGTGGTGCTTGAGTTGCTTAGAGCCCATAGGCTGTATGCCAAGTTTGGGAAGTGTGAGTTTTGGCTGAGGGAAGTCAAATTCTTAGGCCACGTGGTATCCGGGGAAGGGGTGTCTGTTGATACATCCAAGGTAGAGGCAGTGCAAGATTGGGCACAGCCTAAGAGTGTGTTTGAAATCCGCAGTTTTCTGGGATTAGCTGGGTACTACCGTCGGTTTGTGAAAGATTTCTCCAGGTTAGCATCACCGTTGACTGGACTGACTCGGAAGGGAGTCAAGTTTGTGTGGAACGAGACTTGTGAAAAGTCGTTCCAAGAGCTGAAAGTTAGACTGACCACCGCTCCGGTGTTGATTATTCCGGAGAGAGGGTTGAGTTATGCGGTTTGTGATGCCTCACGAGAGGGTTTGGGTTGTGTGTTGATGCAAGAAGGGAAAGTGGTAGCTTATGGCTCACGTCAGTTGAAAATTCACGAGAAGAATTACCCCACACACGACCTAGAGTTAGCAGCAGTGATCTTTGCCTTGAAAATCTGGAGGCACTACCTTTATGGTGAGAGGTTCGAGGTATTCTCGGACCACAAGAGTTTGAAGTATCTGTTTACACAGAGAGACTTGAATTTGAGGCAGAGGAGGTGGATGGAGTTCATTGAGGATTATGATTTTGAGTTGCACTATCACCCGGGAAAGGCCAATGTCGTGGCCGATGCCCTTAGTAGGAAGACCATTAGTGATGTAGCTAGTATAGCCATCCGAGAATGGGAGATGTTGGGAGCACTTGGAGAGTTTGATTTGCTACTGGGCGAATCTGTTGAGGCTGCGGCCTTGTATTCTGTAGTTGCGCAGCCTACACTTGTGATTAGAGTGCTAGAGGCACAGAGAGGTGACCTTGAGGTAGAATCCCTCCGAGAGAAGATCTCCAGTGGGAAAGTTGAGGAGGGTTTGATGGTGTATCCCGACCTGAGTGTGAGATACCGAGACCGTTTGTTTGTACCGGAGTCTTGCCGTGAGGAAGTACTCCGAGAGTTTCATCATTCGCGCCTTGCGGTGCATCCGGGAGGTACTAAGATGTATCAGGATTTGGGTCGCCAGTTTTGGTGGCGGGGTATGAAGAGAGATGTGGCTGTTTTCGTATCGAAGTGCCTTACTTGCCAGCAAGTGAAGGCCGAGCATCAGAGGCCAGCGGGTTTGTTGCAACCCTTGCCTATTGCCGAGTGGAAGTGGGAGCATGTCACTATGGACTTCGTTGTGGGTCTTCCGAGGACTCAGCGGGGTAGTGATGCTATTTGGGTGGTTGTAGACCGGTTGACTAAGTCGGCGCACTTTATTCCTTTGCGCGTGAGAGATTCGGTGGATCATCTTGCCGATTTGTATATTCGGGACGTAGTGAGATTGCACGGGGTCCCAGTGACGATCGTCTCAGATAGAGATCCTCGTTTTACTGCTAGGTTGTGGCAGAGCTTGCAGAGTGCCTTGGGCACTAAGTTGACCTTTAGTACGGCCTATCATCCTCAGACTGACGGGCAGTCCGAGCGTACTATTCAGATCCTCGAGGATATGCTTCCGGGTTGTGTCCTGGACTTCAGTGGGACGTGGGAGAGGCACTTGCCATTGGTAGAGTTTGCCTACAACAAAAGTTTTCAGTCTAGTATCGGTATGGCACCGTTTGAGGCCTTGTATGGCCGACCGTGTAGGTCTCCAGTTTGTTGGGCCGAGGTGGGTGATGCACCTTTGTTGGGTCCGGAGTTGGTTAGGGAGACGACGGAGAAAGTTGAGCTTATCCGTGGGAGACTTGTTACAGCCCAGAGTCGACAAAAGAGTTATGCCGACCGTAGGAGGAGGCCTTTGGCGTTTGAGGTAGGTGATCATGTCTTTCTGAAGATATCACCTAGACGAGGCCTGTTGAGGTTTGGGAAGAGTGGGAAGTTATCCCCTCGGTTTATTGGTCCTTTTGAGATCCTTGAGAGGATTGGCGAGGTTGCTTATCGGTTAGCCTTACCGCCGCAGTTGTCCGGAGTTCATGACGTGTTTCATGTGAGTATGCTTCGGAAGTATGAGCCAGATCCATCACATGTGTTGGATTGGACCGATTTAGAGGTAGATGAGGATGCCTCGTATGAGGAGAGACCGGTTCGGGTCTTGGATAGGCGGGATCAGGTCCTGCGTGGTAAGACCATTCCTTTGGTGAAAGTCTTATGGAAACATCACGGAGTGGAGGAGGCCACTTGGGAACGTGAGTTGGAAGTCCGCGAAAAATATCCGGACTTGTTTGTTGATATGTAATCTTGTATTTAAATTTTGAACTATTGTGAACTTAAGAGCTTTTATATATGCCTCAAGTTATGAAACATTGAAAATGTTTTGGTTTATTGGAAGTATGTTTTGGAACTTGCCTCATATGGAAGTTGAATGTAACATTATATATGTTGAATATGTTGTTAAACTGGGAAAAGAAATGCGTAATGTTGATGCATGTCGAAAGTTAATATGTTGTGTACATATTGTGAAATGCCTCTTGTTTAAGGGATGGGGTGACCGGTAATGGGTCGAATTGTTGAATGTTAAAATGTAACATTGTTTAAAATGGAGGAAAACCTGTTTTCGAAAACTTGTGCTTAATTTCGGGGACGAAATTCTTTAAGGGGGGGAGGTTATAGCGATCCCGGGTTTACCCTTGTTGTACAGTGATCCGGACATGGGTCCGTAGATGTTGGTAGTTGTTCTTTATCTTGTTTACATCCTTTTTACTTCGTATTTGAGTTATAGAATGTGTTGGGCAGGTTTGTTATAGGTTGGTTGAGTTTACAAACCAAAACTAGTTGCCCAGATTTTTGGCCTGTCCGCTCGAGCGGGGGTGTTGGCGCTCGAGCGGGGAATACACCCATCCAGTATTTCTTGTGCAGTGTTGTACGCTCGAGCGTGGGTTTGGCCGCTCGAGCGGGGTTGTGTGAGTTCCGCTCGAGCGTAGAGTTGGGAGCTCGAGCGGAGGCCTGGTTCTGTAAAAGTGCTGGGAGAGTGCATTCTGCGCTCGAGCGGGAGTTGGTGCGCTCGAGCGGAAGTCTGTGAGTTACGCTCGAGCGGACCGCTGGGTTTTAGCTCCGTGTTTTGACTTTTCAAATCACTTTTTCACTTCCTCTTCTCTCTCCTACTTTTCCAAAAACACCATTGTTGAGCCTCTCACTCTAGATACTACCTTTTCTCTAGGTTTTGATCTAGTAGGAGTGATTTGCTCACCTTTGGCCTTTACAAAAAAGTTGTTGATCGTCGAGGGCTATATTTTAATCTGAAAATTTCGAGTTTTGGAGCACGTTGGGTTTTGTCACCTTCTCCTTTTTGGCTTAAACTTCGAGGTAGGGATATCCTACTCCTCTCTATGGATTTTGTCTTTAAATTTTGGTATTTTGAGATGTTGGGGTTGGTTTGGTAATTTTGTGAAAGTTTGGGGTTTTTTGTGCAATTTTACAAAAGTTGGGGTTTTATTCATAATAAACCTAGATGCATGTTTGGCATAGAGAAATGGAATAAATGTTAAACCATTAATGAAAATGGGACCTAAGGGTTGAAATGTTAATTATGGGAATTGACCTAATTACATTGTTTAATTAATTGGGATAATTAATTGTGAGGAATGAGGAAGTGAAATGTTGATTGAATATCCATTGTGCATTTATTTTCTGTATAGAAATAACTGCTTTGGGCTATCGGTGGAGGATAGTCGTGATTGTTGTAGACAATGCATGATGATTAGGCAAACGGAAACTAATCAATGGAATGCGTCATGGGACTTGACGGTTGATAGAATACATTAACTGTATGTATTGAGTGGTTGTATATAGAACCATTGTGTTTGTATACGTTATGTGTAGAGGAGGAGATGGGGGATGTACTCCGCGGTTTAGGGGAAGATAGGGGATGTACCTCTAAACCGGTTAGTGTTGGGAGAAGATAGGGGATGAACTCCGTAGATACAGCTCATATGCTTGTCTAGAGAAGTGAAGATAGAGCTCATATGCTTATCTTTGTGATGTGTGGATATAGCTCATATGCTTATTTGTGGATATTGTAGTTATACATATCTGTTGTAGAATATGGATATAGCTCATATGCTTATCTGTGGATATTGTAGTTATACATATCTGTTGTAGAATGTGGATATAGCTTATTTGCTTATCTGGGAATGTGGATATTGTTGTTATACATATCTGTCGAGAATGTGGTTAGTGCTTATATGCCTATCCGTTGAAAAAGGGAAAAATGAAAGGAAACTTGGACTCATAAGTCGTATGACATAAATATGTGATTTATGTGATTGTATCAGTGTTGGCCATCTATCAATTACTAATATTTTAGGCATTGTTCATGGTTGGTTTAGTGTATTTCTACTGGGCTGTGGCTCACCCTATATGGGAATATCATTTTCAGGTGCAGGTTGCATGCCACCTCCAAGGACATAGCTGGGAGGCTAGAGGCGGACATACTTTTGCCGCTTAACTTTTGATGTAATACATGTAACTTCAAGCCAAGGGCTTAATGTGTAAACGAGTTAGTGCTCTTTTGTTGTAACCAAGTGTTAACTTGGAAAGCTGTAAGCCCGTAGGGCATTTTGTTTTGATGTTAACATGTAATACCTATGTTATGGAACTCTAATGTATAAAAGAATGTGGCTAGTTCATATGTCAACGCATGTCTTATTTGATGGGTTTAATGTTATTTTTTTGAGGGCGTTACAACATCGAAATTGAATAAAAATAGAAGTTGAATAAAAATGGAAATGGAAACTGCATAAAATTAAACATGGAAGTTCATTCAAGAAAACACTATACCTTAACGATATATTTGGAAATTAAATAAAAAAGGAAATTGAATAGAAAAGGAAATTGAATAAAAATGGAAGTGGATTAAAAATAAAAATGGAAGTTGCATAAAATTAGGAATGGAACTTCATTCAAGAAACCACTACACCTTAACGATCTACTTGGAAATTAAATAAAAAAGGAAATTGAATGGAGATGGAAATTGAATAAAAATAGAAGCTGAATAAAAATAGAAATGGAAACTGCAAAAAATTAGACCTGGAAGTTCATTCAAGAAACCAATATACCGTAACGATCAATTTGGAAATTAATTAAAAAAAGAAATTGAATAGAAATGGAAATGCAATAAAAATGGAAGTGGAATGAAAATAAAAATGGAAGTTGCATAAAATTAAAAATGGAAGTTCATTCAACAAACCACTACACCATAACGATCTATTTGGAAATTAAATAAAAAAGAAAATTGAATGGAGATGGAAATTGAATAAAAATAGAAGTTGAATAAAAATAGAATTAGAAACTGCATAACATGAAACATGGAAGTTCATTCAATAAACCACTACACCTTAACGATTTGTTTGGAAAATAAATAAAAAAGGAAATTAAATAGAAAAGGAAATTGAATAAAAGTGGAAGGGGAATAAAAATAAAAATGCAAGTTGCATAAAATTAAAAATGGAAGTTCATTCAAGAAACCACTACACCTTAACGATTTATTTGGAAATTAAATAAAAAAAGAAATTGAATGGAGATGGAAATTGAATAAAAATAGAAACGGAAACTGCATAAAATTAAACGTGGAAGTTCATTCGAGAAACCACTATACCTTAACGATCTATTTGGAAATTAAATAAAAAAGTAAATTGAATAGAAAAGGAAATTGAATAAAAATGAAAGTGCAATAAAAATGAAAATGGAAGTTGAATAAAATTAAAAATTGAAGTTCATTCAAGAAACCACTACACCTTAACGATCTATTTGGAAATTAAATAAAAAAGGAAATTGAATGGAGATGGAAATTGAATAAAAATAGAAGTTGAATAAAAATCGAAGTGGGAACTGCATAAAATTAAACATGGAAATTCATTCAAGAAACCACTATACCTTAACGATCTATATGGAAATTAAATAAAAAAGGAAATTGAATACAGTTGCAAATTTAATAAAAATAGAAGTTGAATAAAAATAGGAATGGAAACTGCATAAAATTAGACATGAAAGTTCATTAAAGAAACCACTATACCTTAACGATCTATTTGGAAATTAAATAAAAAATGAAATTGAATAGAAAAGGAAATTGAATAAAAATGGAAGTAGAATGAAAATACATATGGAAGTTGTACAAAATTAAAAATGGAAGTTCATTCAAGAAACCACTATACCTTAACGATCTATTTGGAAATTAAACAAAAATGGAAATCGAATCGAAAAAGAAATTCAATAAAAATGGAAGTGGAATAAAAATAAAAATGGAAGTTGCATAAAATTAAGAATGAAAGTTCATTCAAGAAACCACCACACCTTAACAATCTAATTGGAAATTAAATAAAAAAGGAAATTGAACGGAGATGGAAATTGAATAAAAATAGAAGCTGAATAAAAATAGAAATGGAAACTGCATAAAATTAAACATGGAAGTTCATTCGAGAAACCAATATACCTTAACGATCTATTTGGAAATTAAATAAAAAAGTAAATTGAATAGAAAAGGAAATTGAATAAAAATGAAAGTGGAATAAAAATGAAAATGGAAGTTGCATAAAATTAAAAATGGAAGTTCATTCAAGAAACCGCTACACCTTAACGATCTATTTGGAAATTAAATAAAAAAGGAAATTGAATGGAGATGGAAATTGAATAAAAATAGAAGTTGAATAAAAATCGAAGTGGGAACTCCATAAAATTAAACACGGACATTCATTCAAGAAACCACTATACCTTAACGATCTGTTTGGAAATTAAATAAAAAATGAAATTGAATGGAGATGCAAATGTAATAAAAATAGAGGTTGAATAAAAATAGAAATGGAAACTGCATAAAATTAAACATGGAAGTTCATTCAAGAAACCACTACACCTTAACGATCTATTTGGAAATTAAATTAAAAAGGAAATTGAATAGAAAAGGAAATTGCATAAAAATAGATGTTGAATAAAAATACAAATGAAAGTTGTATAAAGTTAAAAATGGAAGTTGATTCAAGAAACCACTATACCTTAACGATCTATTTGGAAATTAAATAAAAAAGGAAATTGAATGGAGATGGAAGTTGAATAAAAATAGATGTTGAATAAAAATAGAAATGGAAACTGCATAAAATTAAACGTGGAAGTTCATTGAAGAAACCACTATACCTTAACGATCATTTTGGAAACTAATTAAAAAAGAAAATTGAATAGAAATGGAAATTCAATAAAAATGGAAGTGGAATAAAAATAAAAATGGAAGTTGCATAAAATTAAAAATGGAAGTTCATTCAACATACCACTACACCTTAACGATTTATTTGGAAATTGAACATAAAATTAAATCGAATGGAGATCGAAATTGAATAAAAATGGAAGTTGAATAAAAATAGAAATGAAAACTGTATAAAATTAAACAAGGAAGTTCATTCAAGAAACCACTATACCTTAACGATCTATTTGGAAATGAAATAAAAAAAGGAAATTGAATGGAGATGAAAATTGAATAAAAATAGAAGTTGAATAAAAATAGAAATGGAAACTGCATAAAATAAAACACGGAAGTTCATTCAAGAAACCACTATACCTTAACGATCTATTTGGAAATTAAATAAAAAATGAAATTGAATAGAAAAGGAAATTGAATAAAAATGGAAGTAGAATAAAAATACATATGGAAGTTGTACAAAATTGAAAATGGAAGTTCATTCAAGAAACCACTATACCTTAACGATCTATTTGGAAATTAAATAGAAAAAGAAATTGAATGGAGATGGAAATTGAATAAAAATAGAAGTTGAATAGAAATAGAAATGGAAACTGCGTAAAATTAGACATGGAAGTTCATTCAAGAAACCACTATACCTTAACGATCAATTTGGAAATAAATTAAAAAAGGAAATTGAATAGAAATGGAAATTCAATAAAAATGGAAGTGGAATGAAAATAAAAATGGAAGTTGCATAAAATTAAAAATGGAAGTTCATTCAACATACCACTACACCTTAACGATTTATTTGGAAATTGAACATAAAATTAAATCGAATGGAGATCGAAATTGAATAAAAATGGAAGTTGAATAAAAATAGAAATGGAAACTGTATAAAATTAAACAAGGAAGTTCATTCAAGAAACCACTATACCTTAACGATCTATTTGGAAATGAAATAAAAAAAGGAAATTGAATGGAGACGGAAATTGAATAAAAATAGAAGTTGAATAAAAATAGAAATGGAAACTGCATAAAATAAAACACGGAAGTTCATTCAAGAAACCACTATACCTTAACGATCTATTTGGAAATTAAATAAAAAATGAAATTGAATAGAAAAGGAAATTGAATAAAAATGGAAGTAGAATAAAAATACATATGGAAGTTGCACAAAATTGAAAATGGAAGTTCATTCAAGAAACCACTATACCTTAACGATCTATTTGAAAATTAAATAAAAAAAGAAATTGAATGGAGATGGAAATTGAATAAAAATAGAAGTTGAATAAAAATAGAAGTGGAAACTGCGTAAAATTAGACATGGAAGTTCATTCAAGAAACCACTATACCTTAACGACCAATTTGGAAATAAATTAAAAAAGGAAATTGAATAGAAATGGAAATTCAATAAAAAATGGAAGTGGAATCAAAATAAAAATGGAAGTTGCATAAAATTAAAAATGGAAGTTCATTGAACAAACCACTACACCTTAACGATCTATTTGGAAATTAAACGTAAAATTAAATAGAATGGAGATCGAAATTGAATAAAAATGGAAGTTGACCAAAAAAAAGAAATGAAAACTGCATAAAATTAAACACGGAAGTTCATTCGAGAAACCACTATACCTTAACGATCTATTTGGAAATGAAATGAAAAAAGGAAATTGAATGGAGATGCAAATTGAATAAAAATAGAAGGTGAATAAAAATAGAAATGGAAACTGCATAAAATTAAACGTGGAAGTTCATTCAAGAAACCACTACACCTTAACGATCTATTTAGAAATTAAATAAAAAAATAAATTCAAATGAAAAGGAAACTCAATAAAAATGGTAGTTGAATAAAAATAAAAATGGAAGTTACATGAAATTAAAAATGAAAGTTCATTCAAGAAACCACTATGCCTTAACGATCTACTTGGAAATTAAATGAAAAAAGGAAATTGAATGGAGATGGAAATTGAATAAAAATAGAAGTTGAATAAAAATAGAAGTGGAAACTGCATAAAATTAAACATGGAAATTCATTCAAGAAACCACTATACCTTAACGATCTATTTGGAAATTAAATAAAAAAGGAAATTGAATACAGTTGCAAATTTAATAAAAATAGAAGTTGAATAAAAATAGGAATGGAAACTGCATAAAATTAGACATGAAAGTTCATTCAAGAAACCACTATACCTTAACGATCAATTTGGAAATTAAATAAAAAATGAAATTGAATAAAAATGGAAGTAGAATAAAAATACATATGGAAGTTGCACAAAATTAAAAATGGAAGTTCATTCAAGAAACCACTATACCTTAACAATCTATTTGGAAATTAAATAAAAATGGAAATCGAATCGAAAAGGAAATTGAATAAAAATGGAAGTGGAACAAAAATAAAAATGGAAGTTGCATAAAATTAAGAATGAAAGTTCATTCAAGAAACCACTACACCTTAACAATCTATTTGGAAATTAAATAAAAAAGGAAATTGAATGGAGATGGAAATTGAATAAAAATAGAAGCTAAATAAAAATAGAAATGGAAACTGCATAAAATTAAACATGGAAGTTCATTCGAGAAACCAATATACCTTAACGATCTATTTGGAAATTAAATAAAAAAGTAAATTGAATAAAAAAGGAAATTGAATAAAAATGAAAGTGGAATAAAAATGAAAATGGAAGTTGCATAAAATTAAAAATGGAAGTTCATTCAAGAAACCGCTACACCTTAATGATCTATTTGGAAATTGAATAAAAAAGAAAATTGAATGGAGATGGAAATTGAATAAAAATAGAAGTTGAATAAAAATCGAAGTGGGAACTGCATAAAATTAAACACGGACATTCATTGAAGAAACCACTATACCTTAACGATCTATTTGGAAATTAAATAAGAAATGAAATTGAATGGAGATGGAAATTTAATAAAAATAGAGGTTGAATAAAATTAGAAATGGAAACTGCATAAAATTCAACATGGAAGTTCATTCAAGAAACCACTATACCTTAAGGATCTATTTGGAAATTAAATTAAAAAGGAAATTGAATAGAAAAGGAAATTGTATAAAAATAGATGTTGAATAAAAATACAAATGAAAGTTGCATAAAGTTAAAAATGGAAGTTTATTCAAGAAACCACTATACCTTAACGATCTATTTTGAAATTAAATGAAAAAGGAAACTGAATGGAGATGGAAGTTGAATAAAAATAGATGTTGAATAAAAATAGAAGTGGAAACTGCATAAAATTAAACGTGGAAGTTCATTCAAGAAACCACTATACCTTAACGATCAATTTGGAAATTAATTTAAAAAGGAAATTGAATAGAAATGGAAATTCAATAAAAATGGAAGTGGAATAAAAATAAAAATGGAAGTTGCATAGAATTAAAAATGGAAGTTCATTCAACAAGCCACTACACCTTAACGATTTATTTGGAAATTGAACATAAAATTAAATCGAATGGAGATCGAAATTGAATAAAAATGGAAGTTGAATAAAAATAGAAATGGAAACTGCATAAAATTAAACGCGGAAGTTCATTCGAGAAACCACTACACCTTAATGATCTATTTGGAAATCAAATAAAAAAGGAAATTGAATAGAAAAGGAAATTGAAAAAAAATGGAAGTTGAATAAAAATGCAAATGGAAGTTGCATAAAATTAACAATGGAAGTTCATTTAAGAAACCACTATACTTTAACGATCTATTTGGAAATTAAATAAAAAGGAAATTGAATGGAGATGGAAATTGAATAAAAATAGAAGATGAATTAAAATAGAAATGGAGACAGCAAAAAATTAAGAGTGGAAGTTCATTCAAGAAACCACAACACCTTAACGGTCTATTTGGAAATTAATTAAAAAAAGAAATTGAATAGAAATGGAAATTGAATAGAAATGGAAGTGCAATAAAAATAAAAATGGAAATTGCATAAAATTAAAAATGGAAGTTCATTCAAGAAAGCACTACACCTTAACGATCTATTTGGAAATTAAATAAAAAAGGAAATTCAATAGACATCGAAATTGAATAAAAATAGAAGTTGAATAAAAATGGAAATGGAAACTGCATAAAATTAAACATGGAAGTTCATTCAAGAAAACACTATACCTTAACGATATATTTGGAAATTAAATAAAAAAGGAAATTGAATAGAAAAGGAAATTGAATAAAAATGGAAGTGGATTAAAAATAAAAATGGAAGTTGCATAAAATTAGGAATGGAACTTCATTCAAGAAACCACTACACCTTAACGATCTACTTGGAAATTAAATAAAAAAGGAAATTGAATGGAGATGGAAATTGAATAAAAATAGAAGCTGAATAAAAATAGAAATGGAAACTGCATCAAATTAGACCTGGAAGTTCATTCAAGAAACCACTATACCGTAACGATCAATTTGGAAATTAATTAAAAAAGGAAATTGAATAGAAATGGAAATTCAATAAAAATGGAAGTGGAATGAAAATAAAAATGGAAGTTGCATAAAATTAAAAGTGGAAGTTCATTCAACAAACCACTACACCTTAACGATCTATTTGGAAATTAAATAAAAAAGAAAATTGAATGGAGATGGAAATTGAATAAAAATAGAAGTTGAATAAAAATAGAATTAGAAACTGCATAATATGAAACATGGAAGTTCATTCCATAAACCACTATACCTTAACGATCTGTTTGGAAATTAAATAAAAAAGGAAATTAAATAAAAGTGGAAGGGGAATAAAAATAAAAATGCAAGTTGCATAAAATTAAAAATGGAAGTTCATTCAAGAAATCACTACACCTTAACGATTTATTTGGAAATTAAATAAAAAAAGAAATTGAATGGAGATGGAAATTGAATAAAAATAGAAATGGAAACTGCATAAAATTAAACGTGGAAGTTCATTCGAAAAACCACTATACCTTAACGATCTATTTGGAAATTAAATAAAAAAGTAAATTGAATAGAAAAGGAAATTGAATAAAAATGAAAGTGCAATAAAAATGAAAATGGAAGTTGAATAAAATTAAAAATTGAAGTTCATTCAAGAAACCACTACACCTTAACGATCTATTTGGAAATTAAATAAAAAAGGAAATTGAATGGAGATGGAAATTGAATAAAAATAGAAGTTGAATAAAAATCGAAGTGGGAACTGTATAAAATTAAACATGGAAATTCATTCAAGAAACCACTATACCTTAACGATCTATATGGAAATTAAATAAAAAAGGAAATTGAATACAGTTGCAAATTTAATAAAAATAGAAGTTGAATAAAAATAGGAATGGAAACTGCATAAAATTAGACATGAAAGTTCATTAAAGAAACCACTATACCTTAACGATCTATTTGGAAATTAAATAAAAAATGAAATTGAATAGAAAAGGAAATTGAATAAAAATGGAAGTAGAATGAAAATACATATGGAAGTTGTACAAAATTAAAAATGGAAGTTCATTCAAGAAACCACTATACCTTAACGATCTATTTGGAAATTAAACAAAAATGGAAATCGAATCGAAAAAGAAATTCAATAAAAATGGAAGTGGAATAAAAATAAAAATGGAAGTTGCATAAAATTAAGAATGAAAGTTCATTCAAGAAACCACCACACCTTAACAATCTAATTGGAAATTAAATAAAAAAGGAAATTGAATGGAGATGGAAATTGAATAAAAATAGAAGCTGAATAAAAATAGAAATGGAAACTGCATAAAATTAAACATGGAAGTTCATTCGAGAAACCAATATACCTTAACGATCTATTTGGAAATTAAATAAAAAAGTAAATTGAATAGAAAAGGAAATTGAATAAAAATGAAAGTGGAATAAAAATGAAAATGGAAGTTGCATAAAATTAAAAATGGAAGTTCATTCAAGAAACCGCTACACCTTAACGATCTATTTGGAAATTAAATAAAAAAGGAAATTGAATGGAGATGGAAATTGAATAAAATTAGAAGTTGAATAAAAATCGAAGTGGGAACTGCATAAAATTAAACACGGACATTCATTCAAGAAACCACTATACCTTAACGATCTGTTTGGAAATTAAATAAAAAATGAAATTGAATGGAGATGCAAATTTAATAAAAATAGAGGTTGAATAAAAATAGAAATGGAAACTGCATAAAATTAAACATGGAAGTTCATTCAAGAAACCACTACACCTTAACGATCTATTTGGAAATTAAATTAAAAAGGAAATTGAATAGAAAAGGAAATTGCATAAAAATAGATGTTGAATAAAAGTACAAATGAAAGTTGATTCAAGAAACCACTATACCTTAACGATCTATTTGGAAATTAAAAAAAAAAAGGAAATTGAGTGGAGTTGGAAGTTGAATAAAAATAGATGTTGAATAAAAATAGAAATGGAAACTGCATAAAATTAAACATGGAAGTTCATTGAAGAAACCACTATACCTTAACGATCATTTTGGAAACTAATTAAAAAAGGAAATTGAATAGAAATGGAAATTCAATAAAAATGGAAGTGGAATAAAAATAAAAATGGAAGTTGCATAAATTTAAAAATGGAAGTTAATTCAACATACCACTACACCTTAACGATTTATTTGGAAATTGAACATAAAATTAAATCGAATGGAGATCGAAATTGAATAAAAATGGAAGTTGAATAAAAATAGAAACGGAAACTGTATAAAATTAAACAAGGAAGTTCATTCAAGAAACCACTATACCTTAACGATCTATTTGGAAATGAAATAAAAAAAGGAAATTGAATGGAGATGAAAATTGAATAAAAATAGAAGTTGAATAAAAATAGAAATGGAAACTGCATAAAATAAAACACGGAAGTTCATTCAAGAAACCCCTATACCTTAACGATCTATTTGGAAATTAAATAAAAAATGAAATTGAATAGAAAAGGAAATTGAATAAAAATGGAAGTAGAATAAAAATACATATGGAAGTTGCACAAAATTGAAAATGGAAGTTCATTCAAGAAACCACTATACCTTAACGATCTATTTGGAAATTAAATAAAAAAAGAAATTGAATGGAGATGGAAATTGAATAAAAATAGAAGTTGAATAAAAATAGAAATGGAAACTGCATAAAATTAGACATGGAAGTTCATTCAAGAAACCACTATACCTTAACGATCAATTTGGAAATAAATTAAAAAAGGAAATTGAATAGAAATGGAAATTCAATAAAAAATGGAAGTGGAATCAAAATAAAAATGGAAGTTGCATAAAATTAAAAATGGAAGTTCATTCAACAAACCACTGCACCTTAACGATCTATTTGGAAATTAAACGTAAAATTAAATAGAATGGAGATCGAAATTGAATAAAAATGGAAGTTGAAAAAAAAAAGAAATGAAAACTGCGTAAAATTAAACACGGAAGTTCATTCGAGAAACCACTATACCTTAACGATCTATTTGGAAATGAAATGAAAAAAGGAAATTGAATGGAGATGCAAATTGAATAAAAATAGAAGGTGAATAAAAATAGAAATGGAAACTGCATAAAATTAAACGTGGAAGTTCATTCAAGAAACCACTACACCTTAACGATCTATTTAGAAATTAAATAAAAAAAGAAGTTCAAATGAAAAGGAAACTCAATAAAAATGGTAGTTGAATAAAAATAAAAATGGAAGTTACATGAAATTAAAAATGAAAGTTCATTCAAGAAACCACTATACCTTAACGATCTACTTGGAAATTAAATGAAAAAAGGAAATTGAATGGAGATGGAAATTGAATAAAAATAGAAGTTGAAAAAAAATAGAAGTGGAAACTGCATAAAATTAGACATGGAAATTCATTCAAGAAACCACTATACCTTAACGATCTATTTGGAAATTAAATAAAAAAAGGAAATTGAATACAGTTGCAAATTTAATAAAAATAGCACTTGAATAAAAATAGGAATGGAAACTGCATAAAATTAGACATGAAAGTTCATTCAAGAAACCACTATACCTTAACGATCTATTTGGAAATTAAATAAAAAATGAAATTGAATAGAAAAGGAAATTGAATAAAAATGGAAGTAGAATAAAAATACATATGGAAGTTGCACAAAATTAAAAATGGAAGTTCATTCAAGAAACCACTATACCTTAACGGTCTATTTGGAAATTAAATAAAAATGGAAATCGAATCGAAAAGGAAATTGAATAAAAATGGAAGTGGAATAAAAATAAAAATGGAAGTTGCATAAAATTAAGAATGAAAGTTCATTCAAGAAACCACTACACCTTAACAATCTATTTGGAAATTAAATAAAAAAGGAAATTGAATGGAGATGGAAATTGAATAAAAATAGAAGCTGAATAAAAATAGAAATGGAAACTGCATAAAATTAAACATGGAAGTTCATTCGAGAAACCAATATACCTTAACGATCTGTTTGGAAATTAAATAAAAAAGTAAATTGAATAGAAAACGAAATTGAATAAAAATGAAAGTGGAATAAAAATGAAAATGGAAGTTGCATAAAATTAAAAATGGAAGTTCATTCAAGAAACCGCTACACCTTAATGATCTATTTGGAAATTAAATAAAAAAGGAAATTGAATGGAGATGGAAATTGAATAAAAATAGAAGTTGAATAAAAATCGAAGTGGGAACTGCATAAAATTAAACACGAACATTCATTGAAGAAACCACTATACCTTAACGATCTATTTGGAAATTAAATAAGAAATGAAATTGAATGCAGATGGAAATTTAATAAAAATAGAGGTTGAATAAAATTAGAAATGGAAACTGCATAAAATTCAACATGGAAGTTCATTCAGGAAACCACTATACCTTAACGATCTATTTGGAAATTAAATTAAAAAGGAAATTGAATAGAAAAGGAAATTGTATAAAAATAGATGTTGAATAAAAATACAAATGAAAGTTGCATAAAGTTAAAAATGGAAGTTTATTCAAGAAACCACTATACCTTAACGATCTATTTGGAAATTAAATAAAAAAGGAAATTGAATGGAGATGGAAGTTGAATAAAAATAGATGTTGAATAAAAATAGAAATGGAAACTGCATAAAATTAAACGTGGAAGTTCATTCAAGAAACCACTATACCTTAACGATCAATTTGGAAATTAATTTAAAAAGGAAATTGAATAGAAATGGAAATTCAATAAAAATGGAAGTGGAATAAAAATAAAAATGGAAGTTGCATAAAATTAAAAATGGAAGTTCATTCAACAAGCCACTACACCTTAACGATTTATTTGGAAATTGAACATAAAATTAAATCGAATGGATATCGAAATTGAATAAAAATGGAAGTTGAATAAAAATAGAAATGGAAACTGCATAAAATTAAACGCAGAAGTTCGTTCGAGAAACCACTACACCTTAATGATCTATTTGGAAATTAAATAAAAAAGGAAATTGAATAGAAAAGGAAATTGAATAAAAATGGAAGTTGAATAAAAATACAATTGGAAGTTGCATAAAATTAACAAAGGAAGTTCATTTAAGAAACCACTATACGTTAACGATCTATTTGGAAATTAAATAAAAAGGGAAATTGAATGGAGATGGAAATTGAATAAAAATAGAAGATGAATTAAAATAGAAATGGAAATAGCAAAAAATTAAGAGTGGAAGTTCATTCAAGAAACCACAACACCTTAACGGTCTATTTGGAAATTAATTAAAAAAAGAAATTGAATAGAAATGGAAATTGAATAGAAATGGAAGTGGAATAAAAATAAAAATGGAAATTGCATAAAATTAAAAATGGAAGTTCATTCAAGAAAGCACTACACCTTAACAATCTATTTGGAAATTAAATAAAAAAGGAAATTTAATAGACATCGAAATTAAATAAAAATAGAAGTTGAATAAAAATGGAAATGGAAACTGCATAAAATTAAACATGGAAGTTCATTCAAGAAAACACTATACCTTAACGATATATTTGGAAATTAAATAAAAAAGGAAATTGAATAGAAAAGGAAATTGAATAAAAATGGAAGTGGATTAAAAATAAAAATGGAAGTTGTATAAAATTAGGAATGGAACTTCATTCAAGAAACCACTACACCTTAACGATCTACTTGGAAATTAAATAAAAAAGGAAATTGAATGGAGATGGAAATTGAATAAAAATAGAAGCTGAATAAAAATAGAAATGGAAACTGCATAAAATTAGACCTGGAAGTTCATTCAAGAAACCACTATACCGTAACGATCAATTTGGAAATTAATTAAAAAAGGAAATTGAATAGAAATGGAAATTCAATAAAAATGGAAGTGGAATGAAAATAAAAATGGAAGTTGCATAAAATTAAAAATGGAAGTTCATTCAACAAACCACTACACCTTAACGATCTATTTGGAAATTAAATAAAAAAGAAAATTGAATGGAGATGGAAATTGAATAAAAGTGGAAGGGGAATAAAAATAAAAATGCAAGTTGCATAAAATTAAAAATGGAAGTTCATTCAAGAAACCACTACACCTTAATGATTTATTTGGAAATTAAATAAAAAAAGAAATTGAATGGAGATGGAAATTGAATAAAAATAGAAGTTGAATAAAAATAGAAATGGAAACTGCATAAAATTAAACGTGGAAGTTCATTCGAGAAACCACTATACCTTAACGATCTATTTGGAAATTAAATAAAAAAGTAAATTGAATAGAAAAGGAATGTAACGCCCTTAAAAGTAACCCATTATATATATCATTGACATGCATTATTTAAAGAAGACAATTTATTAATTCATTCATCAGAGTATTACTAAATAAAGCATTACATGTAACATTGAATAAAATGCCTTACAGGCTTACATCTTTCCAAGCCAACACTTGGATACAAAAATATGAGTTCTAACTCAATACAAGAAAAGCCCTAGGCTTGAATGTTTACATGTACTAATAAATAAAGGCAATTAACTAAAGGTAGTCTTCTTCAAACCAGAAGTCAAACCCTCCCAAGCTAAGTCCTTGGAGGTAGTTTATCACCTAAACCTGAAAATGATGTTCCCATAAAGGGTGAGCCACAGCCAGTAGAAATATTCTAAACCACATATAAGCAATGAATAAAGCAATAGCATTCAACAGATGGTTAACCAAGATAATCAATTACTTCATTTTACAGCCTCATGTCACTATTGTCTAAGATACATTTTACTTTCCAACTTAATCAACATGGCTCAGAACCTGGCCGAACTTACAACAGTGAATTATATATATCATATTCACATTCTTCCAATATCAACAAACAAATGAGACTCAAGCTCAATTCAAAACACTTCATACTTCCAGATTGATACACATTTTAGTGCTGTATCAATAAAACACTTCTATATGAATAAGCACACATAAAAGTGATGCTAATGGAGTCCATCCCCTATCTCCTCCCAAACAAAAATATCTTCCCCTAAACCGTGGAGTACATCCCCTATCTCCTCCCACACAAAACAATGTATGCAAATGCAATGCTCAATCAATACACGTATTTTCTGTATCAATGCAATAGTCAAAATTAATGACTTAACCAATGTGATTAGTTTCAGTTATTCCTAATCCACATGCAATGTCTACAACAATCACGACTATCCTCCACCGATAGCCCAAAACAGTTATTTCTAAGCTGAAAATAACTATGTCAACAATTCAATAGACAAATAATTCAAATTATCCAACTATGCCATTTAATCAATGAATTCCCCAATTCCATGAATTAAACCATCTTTTCCCAACTCCATGAATTAATTATACAAATTAATTTAATAATACAACTAGGTTTTTTCCCAGAATTTACCAAAGTATCCCCAACATATCAAAATACCAAAACTTAGAACAAAACCTATAAAATGGAGTAGGAAATCCCTACCTCAAAGAAAACAACCCAAATGGTGAAGACAAAGATGAGTGCCCAAATACCAAAGTGCTCCAAACCGCCAAATGTTCAGATTAAATGGAAGCCCTCGACTCACTCTATCTTTTTAATGAAGGATCTAGGGTAGAAACACTCCCTAAGTGGATCAAATCTAAGAGAGAAGGTGAGTAGGGAGAGAGAGAAGTCGGACCTAGGGTTTGGAATAAAAAAGAAGATGAAAAGGACTGATTAAAACCCGCTGCTGTGTATATAAACTGGACAGGCTCGCTCCAGCGAAGCCTTTGTCGCTCGAGCGACCAGACACAGAAAAGCTACGCTCGAGCCAAGGAAACCTTGCTCGAGCCAACAACCCAAAAGCTCGCTCGAGCGAAAGAAAACTCGATCGAGCGAAGAACTCAAATCCTCAGGTCTGCAATCAGACTCACGCTCGAGCGAATGAACCATCGCTCGAGCGAAGAACAAACTAACTCGCTCGAGCCAAGAATGCAGAGCTACAGGTCAATATTGGACGCCATCTCTCGCTCGAGCGACCAACTCCTCGCTCGAGCGAAGAACCAAAATCCTGGACAGCAACACTTGGTTTCTAAACACAACCAACCTGAAACAAACTTGCCCAACACATCCTATAATTCCAAATGAGAAAAAATAAAGGACAACAACAACAATTATACAATGACAGAATCTACGGAACCTGAGTTCGGATACAATAATCAAATGGGAAAAGACCGGGGTCGCTATAACCTCCCCCCCTTCAAAGAATTTCGTCCCCAAAATTAAGCATAAATTTTTTTTTGAAAACAGGTTTTTTTTTTTTTTTTCTCATTTCCCAAGATATTATAAAACAATAATAAACAACTTGACCCAATACTGGTCACCTCATCTCTTTATCAAGAGGCATCTCACAATATATATATAAAAACAACATATATCTCAACCTGCATTACTATTGTGCATTATTCCTTCCAATGTTAGCAATTCCCATATCGAATTCAATTCAAAAATATAACCATTGACCAAAACATATCCAGTGTTTTACAACTTAAGACATTTATAAAGCTCTTAAGTTCAACAATATTACAAAATCTAAATACAAGATTACAAATCAATAAACATGTCTGGGTATTTTTCGCGGACTTCCAATTCACGCTCCCAAGTGGCTTCCTCCACTCCATGATGTTTCCACAAAACTTTTACCAAAGGGATGGTCTTGCCTCGCAAAACTTGATCCCGCCTATCCAAGACCCGAACCAGTCTCTCCTCATACGAAACATCCTCATCAACCACTAAATCGGTCCAATCCAACACATGTGATGGATCCGGCTCATACTTCCGAAGCATACTCACATGAAACACGTCATGTACTCCGGACAACTGCGGCGGCAAAGCTAAACGATAAGCAGCCTCGCCAATCCTCTCAAGGATCTCAAACGGACCAATGAACCGAGGGGACAACTTCCCACTCTTCCCAAACCTCATCAAACCCCGTCTAGGTGATATCTTCAGAAAGACATGATCACCCGCCTCAAACACCAAAGGTCTCCTCCTACGGTCGGCATACGATTTCTGACGACTCTGTGCTGCAACAAGCCTCTTACGGATAAGCTCAACTTTCTCCGTCGTTTCCCTCACCAACTCTGGACCCAACAGAGGTGCATCACCCACCTCCGCCCAACACACAGGAGATCTACACGGTCGGCCATACAAGGCCTCAAAAGGTGCCATACCGATACTAGACTGGAAACTGTTGTTGTAGGCAAACTCCACCAACGGCAAGTGCCTCTCCCACGACCCACTAAAGTCTAGAACACAACCCCGAAGCATATCCTCAAGTATCTGAATAGTACGCTCGGACTGTCCGTCAGTCTGAGGATGATAAGCCGTGCTAATGGTCAACTTAGTGCCTAAGGCACTCTGCAAACTCTGCCACAACCTGGCAGTAAAACGAGGATCTCTATCTGAGGCGATCGTCACTGGGACCCCGTGCAATCTCACTATGTCACGAATATACAAGTCGGCAAGATGATCTACCGTATCTCTCACGCGCATAGGAATAAAGTGCGCCGACTTAGTCAACCGGTCTACAACCACCCAAATAGCATCACTACCCCGCTGAGTCCTCGGAAGACCTACAACGAAGTCCATAGTGACATGCTCCCACTTCCACTCGGCAATAGGCAAGGGTTGCAACAAACCCGCTGGCCTCTGATGCTCGGCCTTCACTTGCTGGCAAGTAAGGCACTTAGATACGAAAGCTGCCACATCTCTCTTCATACCCTGCCACCAAAACTGGCGACCCAAATCCCGATACATCTTAGTGCTTCCCGGATGCACCGCAAGGCGTGAATGATGAAACTCTCGGAGTACCTCCTCTCGGCAAGACTCCGGCACAAACAGACGGTCTCGGTATCTCACACTCAGGTCGGAATACACCGTCAAACCCTTCTCAACCTTCCCACCGGAAATCTTCTCACGGAGAGATTCTACCTCAAAGTCACCTCTTTGAGCCTCTAACACTCGAGTCACAAGTGAAGGCTGTGCAATAACAGAAAACAAGGCCGCAGCCTCAACGGATTCGCCCAGAAGTAAATCAAACTCCCCAAGTGCACCCAACATCTCCCATTCTCGGATGGCTATACTAGCTATGTCACCAACAGGTTTCCTGCTAAGGGCATCGGCCACCACATTGGCTTTTCGCGGATGATAATGCAACTCAAAGTCATAATCCTCTATAAATTCCATCCACCTCCTCTGCCTCAAGTTCAAGTCTTTCTGTGTAAACAAATACTTCAAACTCTTATGATCCGAGAACACCTTGAACCTCTCACCATAAAGATAATGCCTCCAAATCTTCAAGGCAAATATCACAGCTGCTAACTCTAGATCATGTGTAGGGTAATTCTGCTCGTGAATTTTCAACTGACGTGAGCCATAGGCAACTACTTTCCCCTCTTGCATTAACACACAACCCAGACCCTCTCGTGAGGCGTCACAATAGACTGTATAACCCAACCCTCTCTCTGGAATAATCAATACTGGAGCGGTAGTCAGTCTAACTTTCAACTCCTGAAACGACTTTTCACAAGTCTCACTCCATACAAATTTGACTCCCTTCCGAGTCAGTCTAGTCAACGGTGATGCTAACCTGGAGAAATCTTTCACAAACCGACGGTAATACCCAGCTAATCCCAGAAAACTGCGGATCTCAAATACACTATTAGGCTGTGCCCAATCCTGCACTGCCTCTACCTTGGATGTATCAACAGACACTCCTTCACCGGATACCACATGGCCTAAGAATTTGACTTCTCTCAGCCAGAACTCACACTTCCCAAACTTGGCATACAGCCTATGGGCTCTAAGTAACTCAAGCACCACTCTCAAGTGTTCCTCGTGCTCCTCTTCAGAAGGCGAATAGATAAGGATATCATCCACAAAAACGACTACAAACCGATCCAAGAATTTCCGGAAGATCCGGTTCATCAAATCCATAAAAACTGCCGGTGCATTGGTGAGCCCAAATGGCATCACCAGAAACTCATAGTGGCCATACCGCGTACGGAATGCCGTCTTCGAAATATCCTCTTCCCTGACCCTCAACTGGTGGTAACCCGATCTCAAGTCTATCTTAGAGAAACAACGGGAACCCTTCAACTGGTCAAACAGATCATCTATACGAGGCATAGGGTACTTATTCTTAACCGTAGCCCGATTCAATTTCCGGTAATCTATACAAAGTCTCAAAGCGCCTCCTTTCTTTTTAACAAAGAGGCCTGGTGCTCCCCACGGCGAAACACTAGGACGAATAAAGCCCTTATCTAGCAACTCCTGGAGTTGGATCTTCAACTCAACTAACTCAGCTGGGGCAAAACGATAAGGTGCCATCGAAATCGGCGCCGTGCCGGGCACTAGGTCAATGGAGAACTCAATCTCCCTATGCGGTGGCAAACCAACAAGATCCTCGGGAAAAATGTCCGAGTACTCACAAACCACCCTTGGCAACACAATCTGTGTTTCCTCATCCTCACTAATCGAAAGGTTAGCAAGTAGACCACTAAGCTCACTCCGTCCTCGTGGAACATACCCGGTGGCAACACATCACCAACCCGGTCCCCCAGAAAATGAAAATACTCTCCGCTCACAGTCTAACAAGTGACCCTCTGGCGGTAGCAATCAATAACTGCCTGGTATGACGATAACCAGTCCATACCCAAAATAACATCGAAACCCCTCATAGGCATAACTACAAAGGAAAATGGGATTCTATGATAATCAACTTCTATATCACAACCCCTAACGCCTTGTTTCAAAATCAATTCACCCCCAAGAGGTGACACTACACAAATAGGAGATGCTAGCTGTGCTAACTCCAACTCCAAAACAGATGCAAATGCAGCAGACACAAAGGAATGAGATGCACCCGTATCAATCAAAACATTAGCAACCGAGTTGCAAAACAAGAAGGTACCTCTCACAACTGATGGTGCTGGCACAAGATCCTGCGCGGTAACAGCATACACGCGCCCAGACGACCTCTGATCAACTTGCTCAACCCTAGGAGCATAAGATTGCTGCACCGACTGAGACGATGAAGCCCCCCCTGATTGGCCCTCGAGGCCTGACCCGACTGAGCTGGCTGCTGACCCTGAATCGGCCTCAAACCAGATGCACCAGATGTGCCACCCAACTGCGGGCAATACCTTTTCATATGCCCTGGCTGACCACACTGATAACACGAGAGTGGCTGACCTCTACCCTGACTCTGGCTCTGAGATCGAGCCGAAGAAGATGCTGCTCTCTGAACTCCTCCCCTCTGAGGACAAACTGGAGACTTGTGGCCCAGCTGGCCACACTTGAAACAGGTAATGTCTCCCTGACTGCCTTTCCCCGAACTAGCACTCGGTACAGGAAAAGTCAATCTAGAAAAGCTACCCTGAGACTGCTGGGGATTAAAACCCTTCTGTCTCCTACCATCATTCTGACCATCCTGACTCCTCTTGGAGCCCTTCTGCCCTTCCTCCTCCTCCTGCATCATGATTTCCATGTGGGTTGCAGCATCAACCATACGCCCATAATCCCGAATCATAGTTCCCCCAACTCTCAGCTTGAGGCCACGCCTCAACTTCTTCTCAAACTCAATACAACGGCGTTCCTCAGACGCCACCAACTCAGGTGCAAACCTGGACAAACTAGTAAATGCAGCCTCAAATTCGGCCACTGAAGAACTCGCCTGCTTAAGCTGACAAAACTGGTCTCGCAGCTTCTCCCTGACTGCTGGAGATAAGAACTTCTCCTGGAAAGCATTCACAAAAGCCTCCCACGTACCTCCTATACACCCCTTAGTAAACTTCCACCACTGACCTGCATCCCCCTTCAACTGGAAAGATGCCAAGGTCACTTTCAACCCCTCATCTTCGATGCCAAGCATCTCAAACGTCTTCGTTGTCTGTTCGAGCCATTCATCTGCCTTAAGCGGCTCTTTAGGATCACCCACAAATTCATCCGGATTAGACCGGAAGAACTCCCTCTTCAGAAAGGAAGGTCCTGCATCAGCAGCAACAACCTGAGCTTGATTCTCAGCTCTGAGAATGCCTACTGACTCCCTGAATGCTCCTGCTATCTCTCGAGCTAAAGCACCCATAGCCTGCTGGCCTACTGGTTCGGCCACATTAGCCTGGCCAATTCCCTCCTGAACTGCCGGAATCTCCTCTGGCACAGGCACCTCCTGCCTACCCGGCCTACCACGCCTACCGCGTCCTCGTCCTCGTCCTGACATCCTAATAAAGGAAACAGAGACATTAGCACATTAATAAATGTGCCGAAGCTAAACACTCGCGTCCTAATGCAATGGACAACAATAATACATTCCACGTAAGCACATAATCACATAAGCACCTACGAATTTCATTCCCGGATAATGATAGTCCCAATGCGTTACTATAGTTCCGGTTGGAAGCAGCAGTGATCAAGTGCCTTTCCAACAAGACTACTAGAAACTCAAGGGTCCAATCAACATCCTAGAAACTACATTCCATACCCACATAATCACATAAACATGTTATCACATAAGCTTATAACATTACACTAAGTCTCTATCAAACGAGACGAACCCAATGTGATGCTAATCACGTCCCACGTACCCAAAGTATTCAAACCCGGTACGCTCTGATACCAAGTTGTAACGCCCTTAAAATTAACCCATTATATATATCATTGACATGCATTATTTAAAGAAGACAATTTATTAATTAATTCATCAGAGTATTACTAAATAAAGCATTACATAGAAATGGAAACTGCATAAAATTAGACCTGGAAGTTCATTCAAGAAACCACTATACCGTAACGATCAATTTGGAAATTAATTAAAAAAGGAAATTGAATAGAAATGGAAATTCAATAAAAATGGAAGTGGAATGAAAATAAAAATGGAAGTTGCATAAAATTAAAAATGGAAGTTCATTCAACAAACCACTACACCTTAACGATCTATTTGGAAATTAAATAAAAACGAAAATTGAATGGAGATGGAAATTGAATAAAAGTGGAAGGGGAATAAAAATAAAAATGCAAGTTGCATAAAATTAAAAATGGAAGTTCATTCAAGAAACCACTACACCTTAATGATTTATTTGGAAATTAAATAAAAAAAGAAATTGAATGGAGATGGAAATTGAATAAAAATAGAAGTTGAATAAAAATAGAAATGGAAACTGCATAAAATTAAACGTGGAAGTTCATTCGAGAAACCACTATACCTTAACGATCTATTTGGAAATTAAATAAAAAAGTAAATTGAATAGAAAAGGAATGTAACGCCCTTAAAATTAACCCATTATATATATCATTGACATGCATTATTTAAAGAAGACAATTTATTAATTCATTCATCAGAGTATTACTAAATAAAGCATTACATGTAACATTGAATAAAATGCCTTACAGGCTTACATCTTTCCAAGCCAACACTTGGATACAAAAATATGAGTTCTAACTCAATACAAGAAAAGCCCTAGGCTTGAATGTTTACATGTACTAATAAATAAAGGCAATTAACTAAAGGTAGTCTTCTTCAAACCAGAAGTCAAACCCTCCCAAGCTAAGTCCTTGGAGGTAGTTTATCACCTAAACCTGAAAATGATGTTCCCATAAAGGGTGAGCCACAGCCCAGTAGAAATATTCTAAACCACATATAAGCAATGAATAAAGCAATAGCATTCAACAGATGGTTAACCAAGATAATCAATTACTTCATTTTACAGCCTCATGTCACTATTGTCTAAGATACATTTTACTTTCCAACTTAATCAACATGGCTCAGAACCTGGCCGAACTTACAACAGTGAATTATATATATCATATTCACATTCTTCCAATATCAACAAACAAATGAGACTCAAGCTCAATTCAAAACACTTCATACTTCCAGATTGATACACATTTTAGTGCTGTATCAATAAAACACTTCTATATGAATAAGCACACATAAAAGTGATGCTAATGGAGTCCATCCCCTATCTCCTCCCAAACAAAAATATCTTCCCCTAAACCGTGGAGTACATCCCCTATCTCCTCCCACACAAAACAATGTATGCAAATGCAATGCTCAATCAATACACGTATTTTCTGTATCAATGCAATAGTCAAAATTAATGACTTAACCAATGTGATTAGTTTCAGTTATTCCTAATCCACATGCAATGTCTACAACAATCACGACTATCCTCCACCGATAGCCCAAAACAGTTATTTCTAAGCTGAAAATAACTATGTCAACAATTCAATAGACAAATAATTCAAATTATCCAACTATGCCATTTAATCAATGAATTCCCCAATTCCATGAATTAAACCATCTTTTCCCAACTCCATGAATTAATTATACAAATTAATTTAATAATACAACTAGGTTTTTTCCCAGAATTTACCAAAGTATCCCCAACATATCAAAATACCAAAACTTAGAACAAAACCTATAAAATGGAGTAGGAAATCCCTACCTCAAAGAAAACAACCCAAATGGTGAAGACAAAGATGAGTGCCCAAATACCAAAGTGCTCCAAACCGCCAAATGTTCAGATTAAATGGAAGCCCTCGACTCACTCTATCTTTTTAATGAAGGATCTAGGGTAGAAACACTCCCTAAGTGGATCAAATCTAAGAGAGAAGGTGAGTAGGGAGAGAGAGAAGTCGGACCTAGGGTTTGGAATCAAAAAGAAGATGAAAAGGACTGATTAAAACCCGCTGCTGTGTATATAAACTGGACAGGCTCGCTCGAGCGAAGCCTTTGTCGCTCGAGCGACCAGACACAGAAAAGCTATGCTCGAGCCAAGGAAACCTTGCTCGAGCCAACAACCCAAAAGCTCGCTCGAGCGAAAGAAAACTCGATCGAGCGAAGAACTCAAATCCTCAGGTCTGCAATCAGACTCACGCTCGAGCGAATGAACCATCGCTCGAGCGAAGAACAAACTAACTCGCTCGAGCCAAGAATGCAGAGCTACAGGTCAATACTGGACGCCATCTCTCGCTCGAGCGACCAACTCCTCGCTCGAGCGAAGAACCAAAATCCTGGACAGCAACACTTGGTTTCTAAACCCAACCAACCTGAAACAAACTTGCCCAACACATCCTATAATTCCAAATGAGAAAAAATAAAGGACAACAACAACAATTATACAATGACAGAATCTACGGAACCTGAGTTCGGATACAATAATCAAATGGGAAAAGACCGGGGTCGCTATAACCTCCCCCCCTTCAAAGAATTTCGTCCCCAAAATTAAGCATAAATTTTTTTTTGAAAACAGGTTTTTTTTTTTTTTTTTCTCATTTCCCAAGATATTATAAAACAATAATAAACAACTTGACCCAATACTGGTCACCTCATCTCTTTATCAAGAGGCATCTCACAATATATATATAAAAACAACATATATCTCAACCTGCATTACTATTGTGCATTATTCCTTCCAATGTTAGCAATTCCCATATCGAATTCAATTCAAAAATATAACCATTGACCAAAACATATCCAGTGTTTTACAACTTAAGACATTTATAAAGCTCTTAAGTTCAACAATATTACAAAATCTAAATACAAGATTACAAATCAATAAACATGTCTGGGTATTTTTCGCGGACTTCCAATTCACGCTCCCAAGTGGCTTCCTCCACTCCATGATGTTTCCACAAAACTTTTACCAAAGGGATGGTCTTGCCTCGCAAAACTTGATCCCGCCTATCCAAGACCCGAACCAGTCTCTCCTCATACGAAACATCCTCATCAACCACTAAATCGGTCCAATCCAACACATGTGATGGATCCGGCTCATACTTCCGAAGCATACTCACATGAAACACGTCATGTACTCCGGACAACTGTGGCGGCAAAGCTAAACGATAAGCAGCCTCGCCAATCCTCTCAAGGATCTCAAACGGACCAATGAACCGAGGGGACAACTTCCCACTCTTCCCAAACCTCATCAAACCCCGTCTAGGTGATATCTTCAGAAAGACATGATCACCCGCCTCAAACACCAAAGGTCTCCTCCTACGGTCGGCATACGATTTCTGACGACTCTGTGCTGCAACAAGCCTCTTACGGACAAGCTCAACTTTCTCCGTCGTTTCCCTCACCAACTCTGGACCCAACAGAGGTGCATCACCCACCTCCGCCCAACACACAGGAGATCTACACGGTCGGCCATACAAGGCCTCAAAAGGTGCCATACCGATACTAGACTGGAAACTGTTGTTGTAGGCAAACTCCACCAACGGCAAGTGCCTCTCCCACGACCCACTAAAGTCTAGAACACAACCCTGAAGCATATCCTCAAGTATCTGAATAGTACGCTCGGACTGTCCGTCAGTCTGAGGATGATAAGCCGTGCTAAAGGTCAGCTTAGTGCCTAAGGCACTCTGCAAACTCTGCCACAACCTGGCAGTAAAACGAGGATCTCTATCTGAGACGATCGTCACTGGGACCCCGTGCAATCTCACTATGTCACGAATATACAAGTCGGCAAGATGATCTACCGTATCTCTCACGCGCATAGGAATAAAGTGCGCCGACTTAGTCAACCGGTCTACAACCACCCAAATAGCATCACTACCCCGCTGAGTCCTCGGAAGACCTACAACGAAGTCCATAGTGACATGCTCCCACTTCCACTCGGCAATAGGCAAGGGTTGCAACAAACCCGCTGGCCTCTGATGCTCGGCCTTCACTTGCTGGCAAGTAAGGCACTTAGATACGAAAGCTGCCACATCTCTCTTCATACCCTGCCACCAAAACTGGCGACCCAAATCCCGATACATCTTAGTGCTTCCCGGATGCACCGCAAGGCGTGAATGATGAAACTCTCGGAGTACCTCCTCTCGGCAAGACTCCGGCACAAACAGACGGTCTCGGTATCTCACACTCAGGTCGGAATACACCGTCAAACCCTTCTCAACCTTCCCACCGGAAATCTTCTCACGGAGAGATTCTACCTCAAAGTCACCTCTTTGAGCCTCTAACACTCGAGTCACAAGTGAAGGCTGTGCAATAACAGAAAACAAGGCCGCAGCCTCAACGGATTCGCCCAGAAGTAAATCAAACTCCCCAAGTGCACCCAACATCTCCCATTCTCGGATGGCTATACTAGCTATGTCACCAACAGGTTTCCTGCTAAGGGCATCGGCCACCACATTGGCCTTTCGCGGATGATAATGCAACTCAAAGTCATAATCCTCTATAAATTCCATCCACCTCCTCTGCCTCAAGTTCAAGTCTTTCTGTGCAAACAAATACTTCAAACTCTTATGATCCGAGAACACCTTGAACCTCTCACCATAAAGATAATGCCTCCAAATCTTCAAGGCAAATATCACAGCTGCTAACTCTAGATCATGTGTAGGGTAATTCTGCTCGTGAATTTTCAACTGACGTGAGCCATAGGCAACTACTTTCCCCTCTTGCATTAACACACAACCCAGACCCTCTCGTGAGGCGTCACAATAGACTGTATAACCCAACCCTCTCTCTGGAATAATCAATACTGGAGCGGTAGTCAGTCTAACTTTCAACTCCTGAAACGACTTTTCACAAGTCTCACTCCATACAAATTTGACTTCCTTCCGAGTCAGTCTAGTCAACGGTGATGCTAACCTGGAGAAATCTTTCACAAACCGACGGTAATACCCAGCTAATCCCAGAAAACTGCGGATCTCAAATACACTCTTAGGCTGTGCCCAATCCTGTACTGCCTCTACCTTGGATGTATCAACAGACACTCCTTCACCGGATACCACATGGCCTAAGAATTTGACTTCTCTCAGCCAGAACTCACACTTCCCAAACTTGGCATACAGCCTATGGGCTCTAAGTAACTCAAGCACCACTCTCAAGTGTTCCTCGTGCTCCTCTTCAGAAGGCGAATAGATAAGGATATCATCCACAAAAACGACTACAAACCGATCCAAGAATTTCCGGAAGATCCGGTTCATCAAATCCATAAAAACTGCCGGTGCATTGGTGAGCCCAAATGGCATCACCAGAAACTCATAGTGGCCATACCGCGTACGGAATGCCGTCTTCGAAATATCCTCTTCCCTGACCCTCAACTGGTGGTAACCCGATCTCAAGTCTATCTTAGAGAAACAACGGGAACCCTTCAACTGGTCAAACAGATCATCTATACGAGGCATAGGGTACTTATTCTTAACCGTAGCCCGATTCAATTTCCGGTAATCTATACAAAGTCTCAAAGCGCCTCCTTTCTTTTTAACAAAGAGGGCTGGTGCTCCCCACGGCGAAACACTAGGACGAATAAAGCCCTTATCTAGCAACTCCTGGAGTTGGATCTTCAACTCAACTAACTCAGCTGGGGCAAAACGATAAGGTGCCATCGAAATCGGCGCCGTGCCGGGCACTAGGTCAATGGAGAACTCAATCTCCCTATGCGGTGGCAAACCAACAAGATCCTCGGGAAAAACGTCCGAGTACTCACAAACCACCCTTGGCAACACAATCTGTGTTTCCTCATCCTCACTAATCGAAAGGTTAGCAAGTAGACCACTAAGCTCACTCCGTCCTCGTGGAACATACCCCGGTGGCAACACATCACCAACCCGGTCCCCCAGAAAATGAAAATACTCTCCGCTCACAGTCTAACAAGTGACCCTCTGGCGGTAGCAATCAATAACTGCCTGGTATGACGATAACCAGTCCATACCCAAAATAACATCGAAACCCCTCATAGGCATAACTACAAAGGAAAATGGGATTCTATGATAATCAACTTCTATATCACAACCCCTAACGCCTTGTTTCAAAATCAATTCACCCCCAAGAGGTGACACTACACAAATAGGAGATGCTAGCTGTGCTAACTCCAACTCCAAAACAGATGCAAATGCAGCAGACACAAAGGAATGAGATGCACCCGTATCAATCAAAACATTAGCAACCGAGTTGCAAAACAAGAAGGTACCTCTCACAACTGATGGTGCTGGCACAAGATCCTGCGCGGTAACAGCATACACGCGCCCAGACGACCTCTGATCAACTTGCTCAACCCTAGGAGCATAAGATTGCTGCACCGACTGAGACGATGAAGCCCCCCCTGATTGGCCCTCGAGGCCTGACCCGACTGAGCTGGCTGCTGACCCTGAATCGGCCTCAAACCAGATGCACCAGATGTGCCACCCAACTGCGGGCAATACCTCTTCATATGCCCTGGCTGACCACACTGATAACACGAGAGTGGCTGACCTCTACCCTGACTCTGGCTCTAAGATCGAGCCGAAGAAGATGCTGCTCTCTGAACTCCTCCCCTCTGAGGACAAACTGGAGACTTGTGGCCCAGCTGGCCACACTTGAAACAGGTAATGTCTCCCTGACTGCCTTTCCCCGAACTAGCACTCGGTACAGGAAAAGTCAATCTAGAAAAGCTACCCTGAGACTGCTGGGGATTAAAACCCTTCTGTCTCCTACCATCATTCTGACCATCCTGACTCCTCTTGGAGCCCTTCTGCCCTTCCTCCTCCTCCTGCATCATGATTTCCATGTGGGTTGCAGCATCAACCATACGCCCATAATCCCGAATCATAGTTCCCCCAACTCTCAGCTTGAGGCCACGCCTCAACTTCTTCTCAAACTCAATACAACGGCGTTCCTCAGACGCCACCAACTCAGGTGCAAACCTGGACAAACTAGTAAATGCAGCCTCAAATTCGGCCACTGAAGAACTCGCCTGCTTAAGCTGACAAAACTGGTCTCGCAGCTTCTCCCTGACTGCTGGAGATAAGAACTTCTCCTGGAAAGCATTCACAAAAGCCTCCCACGTACCTCCTATACACCCCTTAGTAAACTTCCACCACTGACCTGCATCCCCCTTCAACTGGAAAGATGCCAAGGTCACTTTCAACCCCTCATCTTCGATGCCAAGCATCTCAAACGTCTTCGTTGTCTGTTCGAGCCATTCATCTGCCTTAAGCGGCTCTTTAGGATCACCCACAAATTCATCCGGATTAGACCGGAAGAACTCCCTCTTCAGAAAGGAAGGTCCTGCATCAGCAGCAACAACCTGAGCTTGATTCTCAGCTCTGAGAATGCCTACTGACTCCCTGAATGCTCCTGCTATCTCTCGAGCTAAAGCACCCATAGCCTGCTGGCCTACTGGTTCGGCCACATTAGCCTGGCCAATTCCCTCCTGAACTGCCGGAATCTCCTCTGGCACAGGCACCTCCTGCCTACCCGGCCTACCACGCCTACCGCGTCCTCGTCCTCGTCCTGACATCCTAATAAAGGAAACAGAGACATTAGCACATTAATAAATGTGCCGAAGCTAAACACTCGCGTCCTAATGCAATGGACAACAATAATACATTCCACGTAAGCACATAATCACATAAGCACCTACGAATTTCATTCCCGGATAATGATAGTCCCAATGCGTTACTATAGTTCCGGTTGGAAGCAGCAGTGATCAAGTGCCTTTCCAACAAGACTACTAGAAACTCAAGGGTCCAATCAACATCCTAGAAACTACATTCCATACCCACATAATCACATAAACATGTTATCACATAAGCTTATAACATTACACTAAGTCTCTATCAAACGAGACGAACCCAATGTGATGCTAATCACGTCCCACGTACCCAAAGTATTCAAACCCGGTACGCTCTGATACCAAGTTGTAACGCCCTTAAAATTAACCCATTATATATATCATTGACATGCATTATTTAAAGAAGACAATTTATTAATTAATTCATCAGAGTATTACTAAATAAAGCATTACATAGAAATGGAAACTGCATAAAATTAGACCTGGAAGTTCATTCAAGAAACCACTATACCGTAACGATCAATTTGGAAATTAATTAAAAAAGGAAATTGAATAGAAATGGAAATTCAATAAAAATGGAAGTGGAATGAAAATAAAAATGGAAGTTGCATAAAATTAAAAATGGAAGTTCATTCAACAAACCACTACACCTTAACGATCTATTTGGAAATTAAATAAAAACGAAAATTGAATGGAGATGGAAATTGAATAAAAGTGGAAGGGGAATAAAAATAAAAATGCAAGTTGCATAAAATTAAAAATGGAAGTTCATTCAAGAAACCACTACACCTTAATGATTTATTTGGAAATTAAATAAAAAAAGAAATTGAATGGAGATGGAAATTGAATAAAAATAGAAGTTGAATAAAAATAGAAATGGAAACTGCATAAAATTAAACGTGGAAGTTCATTCGAGAAACCACTATACCTTAACGATCTATTTGGAAATTAAATAAAAAAGTAAATTGAATAGAAAAGGAATGTAACGCCCTTAAAATTAACCCATTATATATATCATTGACATGCATTATTTAAAGAAGACAATTTATTAATTCATTCATCAGAGTATTACTAAATAAAGCATTACATGTAACATTGAATAAAATGCCTTACAGGCTTACATCTTTCCAAGCCAACACTTGGATACAAAAATATGAGTTCTAACTCAATACAAGAAAAGCCCTAGGCTTGAATGTTTACATGTACTAATAAATAAAGGCAATTAACTAAAGGTAGTCTTCTTCAAACCAGAAGTCAAACCCTCCCAAGCTAAGTCCTTGGAGGTAGTTTATCACCTAAACCTGAAAATGATGTTCCCATAAAGGGTGAGCCACAGCCCAGTAGAAATATTCTAAACCACATATAAGCAATGAATAAAGCAATAGCATTCAACAGATGGTTAACCAAGATAATCAATTACTTCATTTTACAGCCTCATGTCACTATTGTCTAAGATACATTTTACTTTCCAACTTAATCAACATGGCTCAGAACCTGGCCGAACTTACAACAGTGAATTATATATATCATATTCACATTCTTCCAATATCAACAAACAAATGAGACTCAAGCTCAATTCAAAACACTTCATACTTCCAGATTGATACACATTTTAGTGCTGTATCAATAAAACACTTCTATATGAATAAGCACACATAAAAGTGATGCTAATGGAGTCCATCCCCTATCTCCTCCCAAACAAAAATATCTTCCCCTAAACCGTGGAGTACATCCCCTATCTCCTCCCACACAAAACAATGTATGCAAATGCAATGCTCAATCAATACACGTATTTTCTGTATCAATGCAATAGTCAAAATTAATGACTTAACCAATGTGATTAGTTTCAGTTATTCCTAATCCACATGCAATGTCTACAACAATCACGACTATCCTCCACCGATAGCCCAAAACAGTTATTTCTAAGCTGAAAATAACTATGTCAACAATTCAATAGACAAATAATTCAAATTATCCAACTATGCCATTTAATCAATGAATTCCCCAATTCCATGAATTAAACCATCTTTTCCCAACTCCATGAATTAATTATACAAATTAATTTAATAATACAACTAGGTTTTTTCCCAGAATTTACCAAAGTATCCCCAACATATCAAAATACCAAAACTTAGAACAAAACCTATAAAATGGAGTAGGAAATCCCTACCTCAAAGAAAACAACCCAAATGGTGAAGACAAAGATGAGTGCCCAAATACCAAAGTGCTCCAAACCGCCAAATGTTCAGATTAAATGGAAGCCCTCGACTCACTCTATCTTTTTAATGAAGGATCTAGGGTAGAAACACTCCCTAAGTGGATCAAATCTAAGAGAGAAGGTGAGTAGGGAGAGAGAGAAGTCGGACCTAGGGTTTGGAATCAAAAAGAAGATGAAAAGGACTGATTAAAACCCGCTGCTGTGTATATAAACTGGACAGGCTCGCTCGAGCGAAGCCTTTGTCGCTCGAGCGACCAGACACAGAAAAGCTACGCTCGAGCCAAGGAAACCTTGCTCGAGCCAACAACCCAAAAGCTCGCTCGAGCGAAAGAAAACTCGATCGAGCGAAGAACTCAAATCCTCAGGTCTGCAATCAGACTCACGCTCGAGCGAATGAACCATCGCTCGAGCGAAGAACAAACTAACTCGCTCGAGCCAAGAATGCAGAGCTACAGGTCAATACTGGACGCCATCTCTCGCTCGAGCGACCAACTCCTCGCTCGAGCGAAGAACCAAAATCCTGGACAGCAACACTTGGTTTCTAAACCCAACCAACCTGAAACAAACTTGCCCAACACATCCTATAATTCCAAATGAGAAAAAATAAAGGACAACAACAACAATTATACAATGACAGAATCTACGGAACCTGAGTTCGGATACAATAATCAAATGGGAAAAGACCGGGGTCGCTATAACCTCCCCCCCTTCAAAGAATTTCGTCCCCAAAATTAAGCATAAATTTTTTTTTGAAAACAGGTTTTTTTTTTTTTTTTTCTCATTTCCCAAGATATTATAAAACAATAATAAACAACTTGACCCAATACTGGTCACCTCATCTCTTTATCAAGAGGCATCTCACAATATATATATAAAAACAACATATATCTCAACCTGCATTACTATTGTGCATTATTCCTTCCAATGTTAGCAATTCCCATATCGAATTCAATTCAAAAATATAACCATTGACCAAAACATATCCAGTGTTTTACAACTTAAGACATTTATAAAGCTCTTAAGTTCAACAATATTACAAAATCTAAATACAAGATTACAAATCAATAAACATGTCTGGGTATTTTTCGCGGACTTCCAATTCACGCTCCCAAGTGGCTTCCTCCACTCCATGATGTTTCCACAAAACTTTTACCAAAGGGATGGTCTTGCCTCGCAAAACTTGATCCCGCCTATCCAAGACCCGAACCAGTCTCTCCTCATACGAAACATCCTCATCAACCACTAAATCGGTCCAATCCAACACATGTGATGGATCCGGCTCATACTTCCGAAGCATACTCACATGAAACACGTCATGTACTCCGGACAACTGCGGCGGCAAAGCTAAACGATAAGCAGCCTCGCCAATCCTCTCAAGGATCTCAAACGGACCAATGAACTGAGGGGACAACTTCCCACTCTTCCCAAACCTCATCAAACCCCGTCTAGGTGATATCTTCAGAAAGACATGATCACCCGCCTCAAACACCAAAGGTCTCCTCCTACGGTCGGCATACGATTTCTGACGACTCTGTGCTGCAACAAGCCTCTTACGGATAAGCTCAACTTTCTCCGTCGTTTCCCTCACCAACTCTGGACCCAACAGAGGTGCATCACCCACCTCCGCCCAACACACAGGAGATCTACACGGTCGGCCATACAAGGCCTCAAAAGGTGCCATACCGATACTAGACTGGAAACTGTTGTTGTAGGCAAACTCCACCAACGGCAAGTGCCTCTCCCACGACCCACTAAAGTCTAGAACACAACCCCGAAGCATATCCTCAAGTATCTGAATAGTACGCTCGGACTGTCCGTCAGTCTGAGGATGATAAGCCGTGCTAAAGGTCAGCTTAGTGCCTAAGGCACTCTGCAAACTCTGCCACAACCTGGCAGTAAAACGAGGATCTCTATCTGAGACGATCGTCACTGGGACCCCGTGCAATCTCACTATGTCACGAATATACAAGTCGGCAAGATGATCTACCGTATCTCTCACGCGCATAGGAATAAAGTGCGCCGACTTAGTCAACCGGTCTACAACCACCCAAATAGCATCACTACCCCGCTGAGTCCTCGGAAGACCTACAACGAAGTCCATAGTGACATGCTCCCACTTCCACTCGGCAATAGGCAAGGGTTGCAACAAACCCGCTGGCCTCTGATGCTCGGCCTTCACTTGCTGGCAAGTAAGGCACTTAGATACGAAAGCTGCCACATCTCTCTTCATACCCTGCCACCAAAACTGGCGACCCAAATCCCGATACATCTTAGTGCTTCCCGGATGCACCGCAAGGCGTGAATGATGAAACTCTCGGAGTACCTCCTCTCGGCAAGACTCCGGCACAAACAGACGGTCTCGGTATCTCACACTCAGGTCGGAATACACCGTCAAACCCTTCTCAACCTTCCCACCGGAAATCTTCTCACGGAGAGATTCTACCTCAAAGTCACCTCTTTGAGCCTCTAACACTCGAGTCACAAGTGAAGGCTGTGCAATAACAGAAAACAAGGCCGCAGCCTCAACGGATTCGCCCAGAAGTAAATCAAACTCCCCAAGTGCACCCAACATCTCCCATTCTCGGATGGCTATACTAGCTATGTCACCAACAGGTTTCCTGCTAAGGGCATCGGCCACCACATTGGCCTTTCGCGGATGATAATGCAACTCAAAGTCATAATCCTCTATAAATTCCATCCACCTCCTCTGCCTCAAGTTCAAGTCTTTCTGTGCAAACAAATACTTCAAACTCTTATGATCCGAGAACACCTTGAACCTCTCACCATAAAGATAATGCCTCCAAATCTTCAAGGCAAATATCACAGCTGCTAACTCTAGATCATGTGTAGGGTAATTCTGCTCGTGAATTTTCAACTGACGTGAGCCATAGGCAACTACTTTCCCCTCTTGCATTAACACACAACCCAGACCCTCTCGTGAGGCGTCACAATAGACTGTATAACCCAACCCTCTCTCTGGAATAATCAATACTGGAGCGGTAGTCAGTCTAACTTTCAACTCCTGAAACGACTTTTCACAAGTCTCACTCCATACAAATTTGACTCCCTTCCGAGTCAGTCTAGTCAACGGTGATGCTAACCTGGAGAAATCTTTCACAAACCGACGGTAATACCCAGCTAATCCCAGAAAACTGCGGATCTCAAATACACTCTTAGGCTGTGCCCAATCCTGCACTGCCTCTACCTTGGATGTATCAACAGACACTCCTTCACCGGATACCACATGGCCTAAGAATTTGACTTCTCTCAGCCAGAACTCACACTTCCCAAACTTGGCATACAGCCTATGGGCTCTAAGTAACTCAAGCACCACTCTCAAGTGTTCCTCGTGCTCCTCTTCAGAAGGCGAATAGATAAGGATATCATCCACAAAAACGACTACAAACCGATCCAAGAATTTCCGGAAGATCCGGTTCATCAAATCCATAAAAACTGCCGGTGCATTGGTGAGCCCAAATGGCATCACCAGAAACTCATAGTGGCCATACCGCGTACGGAATGCCGTCTTCGAAATATCCTCTTCCCTGACCCTCAACTGGTGGTAACCCGATCTCAAGTCTATCTTAGAGAAACAACGGGAACCCTTCAACTGGTCAAACAGATCATCTATACGAGGCATAGGGTACTTATTCTTAACCGTAGCCCGATTCAATTTCCGGTAATCTATACAAAGTCTCAAAGAGCCTCCTTTCTTTTTAACAAAGAGGGCTGGTGCTCCCCACGGCGAAACACTAGGACGAATAAAGCCCTTATCTAGCAACTCCTGGAGTTGGATCTTCAACTCAACTAACTCAGCTGGGGCAAAACGATAAGGTGCCATCGAAATCGGCGCCGTGCCGGGCACTAGGTCAATGGAGAACTCAATCTCCCTATGCGGTGGCAAACCAACAAGATCCTCGGGAAAAACGTCCGAGTACTCACAAACCACCCTTGGCAACACAATCTGTGTTTCCTCATCCTCACTAATCGAAAGGTTAGCAAGTAGACCACTAAGCTCACTCCGTCCTCGTGGAACATACCCCGGTGGCAACACATCACCAACCCGGTCCCCCAGAAAATGAAAATACTCTCCGCTCACAGTCTAACAAGTGACCCTCTGGCGGTAGCAATCAATAACTGCCTGGTATGACGATAACCAGTCCATACCCAAAATAACATCGAAACCCCTCATAGGCATAACTACAAAGGAAAATGGGATTCTATGATAATCAACTTCTATATCACAACCCCTAACGCCTTGTTTCAAAATCAATTCACCCCCAAGAGGTGACACTACACAAATAGGAGATGCTAGCTGTGCTAACTCCAACTCCAAAACAGATGCAAATGCAGCAGACACAAAGGAATGAGATGCACCCGTATCAATCAAAACATTAGCAACCGAGTTGCAAAACAAGAAGGTACCTCTCACAACTGATGGTGCTGGCACAAGATCCTGCGCGGTAACAGCATACACGCGCCCAGACGACCTCTGATCAACTTGCTCAACCCTAGGAGCATAAGATTGCTGCACCGACTGAGACGATGAAGCCCCCCCTGATTGGCCCTCGAGGCCTGACCCGACTGAGCTGGCTGCTGACCCTGAATCGGCCTCAAACCAGATGCACCAGATGTGCCACCCAACTGCGGGCAATACCTCTTCATATGCCCTGGCTGACCACACTGATAACACGAGAGTGGCTGACCTCTACCCTGACTCTGGCTCTGAGATCGAGCCGAAGAAGATGCTGCTCTCTGAACTCCTCCCCTCTGAGGACAAACTGGAGACTTGTGGCCCAGCTGGCCACACTTGAAACAGGTAATGTCTCCCTGACTGCCTTTCCCCGAACTAGCACTCGGTACAGGAAAAGTCAATCTAGAAAAGCTACCCTGAGACTGCTGGGGATTAAAACCCTTCTGTCTCCTACCATCATTCTGACCATCCTGACTCCTCTTGGAGCCCTTCTGCCCTTCCTCCTCCTCCTGCATCATGATTTCCATGTGGGCTGCAGCATCAACCATACGCCCATAATCCCGAATCATAGTTCCCCCAACTCTCAGCTTGAGGCCACGCCTCAACTTCTTCTCAAACTCAATACAACGGCGTTCCTCAGACGCCACCAACTCAGGTGCAAACCTGGACAAACTAGTAAATGCAGCCTCAAATTCGGCCACTGAAGAACTCGCCTGCTTAAGCTGACAAAACTGGTCTCGCAGCTTCTCCCTGACTGCTGGAGATAAGAACTTCTCCTGGAAAGCATTCACAAAAGCCTCCCACGTACCTCCTATACACCCCTTAGTAAACTTCCACCACTGACCTGCATCCCCCTTCAACTGGAAAGATGCCAAGGTCACTTTCAACCCCTCATCTTCGATGCCAAGCATCTCAAACGTCTTCGTTGTCTGTTCGAGCCATTCATCTGCCTTAAGCGGCTCTTTAGGATCACCCACAAATTCATCCGGATTAGACCGGAAGAACTCCCTCTTCAGAAAGGAAGGTCCTGCATCAGCAGCAACAACCTGAGCTTGATTCTCAGCTCTGAGAATGCCTACTGACTCCCTGAATGCTCCTGCTATCTCTCGAGCTAAAGCACCCATAGCCTGCTGGCCTACTGGTTCGGCCACATTAGCCTGGCCAATTCCCTCCTGAACTGCCGGAATCTCCTCTGGCACAGGCACCTCCTGCCTACCCGGCCTACCACGCCTACCGCGTCCTCGTCCTCGTCCTGACATCCTAATAAAGGAAACAGAGACATTAGCACATTAATAAATGTGCCGAAGCTAAACACTCGCGTCCTAATGCAATGGACAACAATAATACATTCCACGTAAGCACATAATCACATAAGCACCTACGAATTTCATTCCCGGATAATGATAGTCCCAATGCGTTACTATAGTTCCGGTTGGAAGCAGCAGTGATCAAGTGCCTTTCCAACAAGACTACTAGAAACTCAAGGGTCCAATCAACATCCTAGAAACTACATTCCATACCCACATAATCACATAAACATGTTATCACATAAGCTTATAACATTACACTAAGTCTCTATCAAACGAGACGAACCCAATGTGATGCTAATCACGTCCCACGTACCCAAAGTATTCAAACCCGGTACGCTCTGATACCAAGTTGTAACGCCCTTAAAATTAACCCATTATATATATCATTGACATGCATTATTTAAAGAAGACAATTTATTAATTAATTCATCAGAGTATTACTAAATAAAGCATTACATAGAAATGGAAACTGCATAAAATTAGACCTGGAAGTTCATTCAAGAAACCACTATACCGTAACGATCAATTTGGAAATTAATTAAAAAAGGAAATTGAATAGAAATGGAAATTCAATAAAAATGGAAGTGGAATGAAAATAAAAATGGAAGTTGCATAAAATTAAAAATGGAAGTTCATTCAACAAACCACTACACCTTAACGATCTATTTGGAAATTAAATAAAAACGAAAATTGAATGGAGATGGAAATTGAATAAAAGTGGAAGGGGAATAAAAATAAAAATGCAAGTTGCATAAAATTAAAAATGGAAGTTCATTCAAGAAACCACTACACCTTAATGATTTATTTGGAAATTAAATAAAAAAAGAAATTGAATGGAGATGGAAATTGAATAAAAATAGAAGTTGAATAAAAATAGAAATGGAAACTGCATAAAATTAAACGTGGAAGTTCATTCGAGAAACCACTATACCTTAACGATCTATTTGGAAATTAAATAAAAAAGTAAATTGAATAGAAAAGGAATGTAACGCCCTTAAAATTAACCCATTATATATATCATTGACATGCATTATTTAAAGAAGACAATTTATTAATTCATTCATCAGAGTATTACTAAATAAAGCATTACATGTAACATTGAATAAAATGCCTTACAGGCTTACATCTTTCCAAGCCAACACTTGGATACAAAAATATGAGTTCTAACTCAATACAAGAAAAGCCCTAGGCTTGAATGTTTACATGTACTAATAAATAAAGGCAATTAACTAAAGGTAGTCTTCTTCAAACCAGAAGTCAAACCCTCCCAAGCTAAGTCCTTGGAGGTAGTTTATCACCTAAACCTGAAAATGATGTTCCCATAAAGGGTGAGCCACAGCCCAGTAGAAATATTCTAAACCACATATAAGCAATGAATAAAGCAATAGCATTCAACAGATGGTTAACCAAGATAATCAATTACTTCATTTTACAGCCTCATGTCACTATTGTCTAAGATACATTTTACTTTCCAACTTAATCAACATGGCTCAAAACCTGGCCGAACTTACAACAGTGAATTATATATATCATATTCACATTCTTCCAATATCAACAAACAAATGAGACTCAAGCTCAATTCAAAACACTTCATACTTCCAGATTGATACACATTTTAGTGCTGTATCAATAAAACACTTCTATATGAATAAGCACACATAAAAGTGATGCTAATGGAGTCCATCCCCTATCTCCTCCCAAACAAAAATATCTTCCCCTAAACCGTGGAGTACATCCCCTATCTCCTCCCACACAAAACAATGTATGCAAATGCAATGCTCAATCAATACACGTATTTTCTGTATCAATGCAATAGTCAAAATTAATGACTTAACCAATGTGATTAGTTTCAGTTATTCCTAATCCACATGCAATGTCTACAACAATCACGACTATCCTCCACCGATAGCCCAAAACAGTTATTTCTAAGCTGAAAATAACTATGTCAACAATTCAATAGACAAATAATTCAAATTATCCAACTATGCCATTTAATCAATGAATTCCCCAATTCCATGAATTAAACCATCTTTTCCCAACTCCATGAATTAATTATACAAATTAATTTAATAATACAACTAGGTTTTTTCCCAGAATTTACCAAAGTATCCCCAACATATCAAAATACCAAAACTTAGAACAAAACCTATAAAATGGAGTAGGAAATCCCTACCTCAAAGAAAACAACCCAAATGGTGAAGACAAAGATGAGTGCCCAAATACCAAAGTGCTCCAAACCGCCAAATGTTCAGATTAAATGGAAGCCCTCGACTCACTCTATCTTTTTAATGAAGGATCTAGGGTAGAAACACTCCCTAAGTGGATCAAATCTAAGAGAGAAGGTGAGTAGGGAGAGAGAGAAGTCGGACCTAGGGTTTGGAATCAAAAAGAAGATGAAAAGGACTGATTAAAACCCGCTGCTGTGTATATAAACTGGACAGGCTCGCTCGAGCGAAGCCTTTGTCGCTCGAGCGACCAGACACAGAAAAGCTACGCTCGAGCCAAGGAAACCTTGCTCGAGCCAACAACCCAAAAGCTCGCTCGAGCGAAAGAAAACTCGATCGAGCGAAGAACTCAAATCCTCAGGTCTGCAATCAGACTCACGCTCGAGCGAATGAACCATCGCTCGAGCGAAGAACAAACTAACTCGCTCGAGCCAAGAATGCAGAGCTACAGGTCAATACTGGACGCCATCTCTCGCTCGAGCGACCAACTCCTCGCTCGAGCGAAGAACCAAAATCCTGGACAGCAACACTTGGTTTCTAAACCCAACCAACCTGAAACAAACTTGCCCAACACATCCTATAATTCCAAATGAGAAAAAATAAAGGACAACAACAACAATTATACAATGACAGAATCTACGAAACCTGAGTTCGGATACAATAATCAAATGGGAAAAGACCGGGGTCGCTATAACCTCCCCCCCTTCAAAGAATTTCGTCCCCAAAATTAAGCATAAATTTTTTTTTGAAAACAGGTTTTTTTTTTTTTTTTTCTCATTTCCCAAGATATTATAAAACAATAATAAACAACTTGACCCAATACTGGTCACCTCATCTCTTTATCAAGAGGCATCTCACAATATATATATAAAAACAACATATATCTCAACCTGCATTACTATTGTGCATTATTCCTTCCAATGTTAGCAATTCCCATATCGAATTCAATTCAAAAATATAACCATTGACCAAAACATATCCAGTGTTTTACAACTTAAGACATTTATAAAGCTCTTAAGTTCAACAATATTACAAAATCTAAATACAAGATTACAAATCAATAAACATGTCTGGGTATTTTTCGCGGACTTCCAATTCACGCTCCCAAGTGGCTTCCTCCACTCCATGATGTTTCCACAAAACTTTTACCAAAGGGATGGTCTTGCCTCGCAAAACTTGATCCCGCCTATCCAAGACCCGAACCAGTCTCTCCTCATACGAAACATCCTCATCAACCACTAAATCGGTCCAATCCAACACATGTGATGGATCCGGCTCATACTTCCGAAGCATACTCACATGAAACACGTCATGTACTCCGGACAACTGCGGCGGCAAAGCTAAACGATAAGCAGCCTCGCCAATCCTCTCAAGGATCTCAAACGGACCAATGAACCGAGGGGACAACTTCCCACTCTTCCCAAACCTCATCAAACCCCGTCTAGGTGATATCTTCAGAAAGACATGATCACCCGCCTCAAACACCAAAGGTCTCCTCCTACGGTCGGCATACGATTTCTGACGACTCTGTGCTGCAACAAGCCTCTTACGGATAAGCTCAACTTTCTCCGTCGTTTCCCTCACCAACTCTGGACCCAACAGAGGTGCATCACCCACCTCCGCCCAACACACAGGAGATCTACACGGTCGGCCATACAAGGCCTCAAAAGGTGCCATACCGATACTAGACTGGAAACTGTTGTTGTAGGCAAACTCCACCAACGGCAAGTGCCTCTCCCACGACCCACTAAAGTCTAGAACACAACCCCGAAGCATATCCTCAAGTATCTGAATAGTACGCTCGGACTGTCCGTCAGTCTGAGGATGATAAGCCGTGCTAAAGGTCAACTTAGTGCCTAAGGCACTCTGCAAACTCTGCCACAACCTGGCAGTAAAACGAGGATCTCTATCTGAGACGATCGTCACTGGGACCCCGTGCAATCTCACTATGTCACGAATATACAAGTCGGCAAGATGATCTACCGTATCTCTCACGCGCATAGGAATAAAGTGCGCCGACTTAGTCAACCGGTCTACAACCACCCAAATAGCATCACTACCCCGCTGAGTCCTCGGAAGACCTACAACGAAGTCCATAGTGACATGCTCCCACTTCCACTCGGCAATAGGCAAGGGTTGCAACAAACCCGCTGGCCTCTGATGCTCGGCCTTCACTTGCTGGCAAGTAAGGCACTTAGATACGAAAGCTGCCACATCTCTCTTCATACCCTGCCACCAAAACTGGCGACCCAAATCCCGATACATCTTAGTGCTTCCCGGATGCACCGCAAGGCGTGAATGATGAAACTCTCGGAGTACCTCCTCTCGGCAAGACTCCGGCACAAACAGACGGTCTCGGTATCTCACACTCAGGTCGGAATACACCGTCAAACCCTTCTCAACCTTCCCACCGGAAATCTTCTCACGGAGAGATTCTACCTCAAAGTCACCTCTTTGAGCCTCTAACACTCGAGTCACAAGTGAAGGCTGTGCAATAACAGAAAACAAGGCCGCAGCCTCAACGGATTCGCCCAGAAGTAAATCAAACTCCCCAAGTGCACCCAACATCTCCCATTCTCGGATGGCTATACTAGCTATGTCACCAACAGGTTTCCTGCTAAGGGCATCGGCCACCACATTGGCCTTTCGCGGATGATAATGCAACTCAAAGTCATAATCCTCTATAAATTCCATCCACCTCCTCTGCCTCAAGTTCAAGTCTTTCTGTGCAAACAAATACTTCAAACTCTTATGATCCGAGAACACCTTGAACCTCTCACCATAAAGATAATGCCTCCAAATCTTCAAGGCAAATATCACAGCTGCTAACTCTAGATCATGTGTAGGGTAATTCTGCTCGTGAATTTTCAACTGACGTGAGCCATAGGCAACTACTTTCCCCTCTTGCATTAACACACAACCCAGACCCTCTCGTGAGGCGTCACAATAGACTGTATAACCCAACCCTCTCTCTGGAATAATCAATACTGGAGCGGTAGTCAGTCTAACTTTCAACTCCTGAAACGACTTTTCACAAGTCTCACTCCATACAAATTTGACTCCCTTCCGAGTCAGTCTAGTCAACGGTGATGCTAACCTGGAGAAATCTTTCACAAACCGACGGTAATACCCAGCTAATCCCAGAAAACTGCGGATCTCAAATACACTCTTAGGCTGTGCCCAATCCTGCACTGCCTCTACCTTGGATGTATCAACAGACACTCCTTCACCGGATACCACATGGCCTAAGAATTTGACTTCTCTCAGCCAGAACTCACACTTCCCAAACTTGGCATACAGCCTATGGGCTCTAAGTAACTCAAGCACCACTCTCAAGTGTTCCTCGTGCTCCTCTTCAGAAGGCGAATAGATAAGGATATCATCCACAAAAACGACTACAAACCGATCCAAGAATTTCCGGAAGATCCGGTTCATCAAATCCATAAAAACTGCCGGTGCATTGGTGAGCCCAAATGGCATCACCAGAAACTCATAGTGGCCATACCGCGTACGGAATGCCGTCTTCGAAATATCCTCTTCCCTGACCCTCAACTGGTGGTAACCCGATCTCAAGTCTATCTTAGAGAAACAACGGGAACCCTTCAACTGGTCAAACAGATCATCTATACGAGGCATAGGGTACTTATTCTTAACCGTAGCCCGATTCAATTTCCGGTAATCTATACAAAGTCTCAAAGAGCCTCCTTTCTTTTTAACAAAGAGGGCTGGTGCTCCCCACGGCGAAACACTAGGACGAATAAAGCCCTTATCTAGCAACTCCTGGAGTTGGATCTTCAACTCAACTAACTCAGCTGGGGCAAAACGATAAGGTGCCATCGAAATCGGCGCCGTGCCGGGCACTAGGTCAATGGAGAACTCAATCTCCCTATGCGGTGGCAAACCAACAAGATCCTCGGGAAAAACGTCCGAGTACTCACAAACCACCCTTGGCAACACAATCTGTGTTTCCTCATCCTCACTAATCGAAAGGTTAGCAAGTAGACCACTAAGCTCACTCCGTCCTCGTGGAACATACCCCGGTGGCAACACATCACCAACCCGGTCCCCCAGAAAATGAAAATACTCTCCGCTCACAGTCTAACAAGTGACCCTCTGGCGGTAGCAATCAATAACTGCCTGGTATGACGATAACCAGTCCATACCCAAAATAACATCGAAACCCCTCATAGGCATAACTACAAAGGAAAATGGGATTCTATGATAATCAACTTCTATATCACAACCCCTAACGCCTTGTTTCAAAATCAATTCACCCCCAAGAGGTGACACTACACAAATAGGAGATGCTAGCTGTGCTAACTCCAACTCCAAAACAGATGCAAATGCAGCAGACACAAAGGAATGAGATGCACCCGTATCAATCAAAACATTAGCAACCGAGTTGCAAAACAAGAAGGTACCTCTCACAACTGATGGTGCTGGCACAAGATCCTGCGCGGTAACAGCATACACGCGCCCAGACGACCTCTGATCAACTTGCTCAACCCTAGGAGCATAAGATTGCTGCACCGACTGAGACGATGAAGCCCCCCCTGATTGGCCCTCGAGGCCTGACCCGACTGAGCTGGCTGCTGACCCTGAATCGGCCTCAAACCAGATGCACCAGATGTGCCACCCAACTGCGGGCAATACCTCTTCATATGCCCTGGCTGACCACACTGATAACACGAGAGTGGCTGACCTCTACCCTGACTCTGGCTCTGAGATCGAGCCGAAGAAGATGCTGCTCTCTGAACTCCTCCCCTCTGAGGACAAACTGGAGACTTGTGGCCCAGCTGGCCACACTTGAAACAGGTAATGTCTCCCTGACTGCCTTTCCCCGAACTAGCACTCGGTACAGGAAAAGTCAATCTAGAAAAGCTACCCTGAGACTGCTGGGGATTAAAACCCTTCTGTCTCCTACCATCATTCTGACCATCCTGACTCCTCTTGGAGCCCTTCTGCCCTTCCTCCTCCTCCTGCATCATGATTTCCATGTGGGCTGCAGCATCAACCATACGCCCATAATCCCGAATCATAGTTCCCCCAACTCTCAGCTTGAGGCCACGCCTCAACTTCTTCTCAAACTCAATACAACGGCGTTCCTCAGACGCCACCAACTCAGGTGCAAACCAGGACAAACTAGTAAATGCAGCCTCAAATTCGGCCACTGAAGAACTCGCCTGCTTAAGCTGACAAAACTGGTCTCGCAGCTTCTCCCTGACTGCTGGAGATAAGAACTTCTCCTGGAAAGCATTCACAAAAGCCTCCCACGTACCTCCTATACACCCCTTAGTAAACTTCCACCACTGACCTGCATCCCCCTTCAACTGGAAAGATGCCAAGGTCACTTTCAACCCCTCATCTTCGATGCCAAGCATCTCAAACGTCTTCGTTGTCTGTTCGAGCCATTCATCTGCCTTAAGCGGCTCTTTAGGATCACCCACAAATTCATCCGGATTAGACCGGAAGAACTCCCTCTTCAGAAAGGAAGGTCCTGCATCAGCAGCAACAACCTGAGCTTGATTCTCAGCTCTGAGAATGCCTACTGACTCCCTGAATGCTCCTGCTATCTCTCGAGCTAAAGCACCCATAGCCTGCTGGCCTACTGGTTCGGCCACATTAGCCTGGCCAATTCCCTCCTGAACTGCCGGAATCTCCTCTGGCACAGGCACCTCCTGCCTACCCGGCCTACCACGCCTACCGCGTCCTCGTCCTCGTCCTGACATCCTAATAAAGGAAACAGAGACATTAGCACATTAATAAATGTGCCGAAGCTAAACACTCGCGTCCTAATGCAATGGACAACAATAATACATTCCACGTAAGCACATAATCACATAAGCACCTACGAATTTCATTCCCGGATAATGATAGTCCCAATGCGTTACTATAGTTCCGGTTGGAAGCAGCAGTGATCAAGTGCCTTTCCAACAAGACTACTAGAAACTCAAGGGTCCAATCAACATCCTAGAAACTACATTCCATACCCACATAATCACATAAACATGTTATCACATAAGCTTATAACATTACACTAAGTCTCTATCAAACGAGACGAACCCAATGTGATGCTAATCACGTCCCACGTACCCAAAGTATTCAAACCCGGTACGCTCTGATACCAAGTTGTAACGCCCTTAAAATTAACCCATTATATATATCATTGACATGCATTATTTAAAGAAGACAATTTATTAATTAATTCATCAGAGTATTACTAAATAAAGCATTACATGTAACATTGAATAAAATGCCTTACAGGCTTACATCTTTCCAAGCCAACACTTGGATACAAAAATATGAGTTCTAACTCAATACAAGAAAAGCCCTAGGCTTGAATGTTTACATGTACTAATAAATAAAGGCAATTAACTAAAGGTAGTCTTCTTCAAACCAGAAGCCAAACCCTCCCAAGCTAAGTCCTTGGAGGTAGTTTATCACCTGAACCTGAAAATGATGTTCCCATAAAGGGTGAGCCACAGCCCAGTAGAAATATTCTAAACCACATATAAGCAATGAATAAAGCAATAGCATTCAACAGATGGTTAACCAAGATAATCAATTACTTCATTTTACAGCCTCATGTCACTATTGTCTAAGATACATTTTACTTTCCAACTTAATCAACATGGCTCAGAACCTGGCCGAACTTACAACAGTGAATTATATATATCATATTCACATTCTTCCAATATCAACAAACAAATGAGACTCAAGCTCAATTCAAAACACTTCATACTTCCAGATTGATACACATTTTAGTGCTGTATCAATAAAACACTTCTATATAAATAAGCACACATAAAAGTGATGCTAATGGAGTCCATCCCCTATCCCTCCCAAACAAAAATCCGGTTTAGAGGTCCATCCCCTATCTTCCCCTAAACCGTGGAGTACATCCCCTATCTCCTCCCCCACAAAACAATGTATGCAAATGCAATGCTCAATCAATACACGTATTTTCTGTATCAATGCAATAGTCAAAATTAATGACTTAACCAATGTGATTAGTTTCAGTTATTCCTAATCCACATGCAATGTCTACAACAATCACGACTATCCTCCACCGATAGCCCAAAACAGTTATTTCTAAACTGAAAATAACTATGTCAACAATTCAATAGACAAATAATTCAAATTATCCAACTATGCCATTTAATCAATGAATTCCCCAATTCCATGAATTAAACCATCTTTTCCCAACTCCATGAATTAATTATACAAATTAATTTAATAATATAACTAGGGTTTTTCCCAGAATTTACCAAAGTATCCCCAACATATCAAAATACCAAAACTTAGAACAAAACCTATAAAATGGAGTAGGAAATCCCTACCTCAAAGAAAACAACCCAAATGGTGAAGACAGAGATGAGTGCCCAAATACCAAAGTGCTCCAAACTGCCAAATGTTCAGATTAAATGGAAGCCCTCGACTCACTCTATCTTTTTAATGAAGGATCTAGGGTAGAAACACTCCCTAAGTGGATCAAATCTAAGAGAGAAGGTGAGTAGGGAGAGAGAGAAGTCGGACCTAGGGTTTGGAATAAAAAAGAAGATGAAAAGGACTGATTAAAACCCGCTGCTGTGTATATAAACTGGACAGGCTCGCTCGAGCGAAGCCTTTGTCGCTCGAGCGACCAGACACAGAAAAGCTACGCTCGAGCCAAGGAAACCTTGCTCGAGCCAACAACCCAAAAGCTCGCTCGAGCGAAAGAAAACTCGATCGAGCGAAGAACTCAAATCCTCAGGTCTGCAATCAGACTCACGCTCGAGCGAATGAACCATCACTCGAGCGAAGAACAAACTAACTCGCTTGAGCGAATAAAATCTCGCTCAAGCGAAGAATGCAGAGCTGCAAGTCAATACTGGACGCCATCTCTCGCTCGAGCGACCAACTCCCCGCTCGAGCGAAGAACCAAAATCCTGGACAGCAACACTTGGTTTCTAAACCCAACCAACCTGAAACAAACCTGCCCAACACATCCTATAATTCCAAATGAGAAAAAGTAAAGGACAACAACAACAATTATACAATGACAGAATCTACGGAACCTGAGTCCGGATACAATAATCAAATGGGAAAAGACCGGGGTCGCTATAAGGAAATTGAATAAAAATGAAAGTGCAATAAAAATGAAAATGGAAGTTGAATAAAATTAAAAATTGAAGTTCATTCAAGAAACCACTACACCTTAACGATCTATTTGGAAATTAAATAAAAAAGGAAATTGAATGGAGATGGAAATTGAATAAAAATAGAAGTTGAATAAAAATCGAAGTGGGAACTGCATAAAATTAAACATGGAAATTCATTCAAGAAACCACTATACCTTAACGATCTATTTGGAAATTAAATAAAAAATGAAATTGAATGGAGATGCAAATTTAATAAAAATAGAAGTTGAATAAAAATAGAAATGGAAACTGCATAAAATTAAACTTGGAAGTTCATTTATAGCGATCCCGAGTTTCCCTTCATTGTTTAATTGTATTCCGATCTCGGTTCCGTAGATGTGTTGTTGACTTATTCCCTTTTCCATCCTTTACTCTTTGTAGATGAGTCTTGGGTCGTGTTGGGCAGGTTTGAAGCAGGTTGGTTGTGTTTGGAAACCAAGGGTTGATGTCCAGATTTTGGGCTTGACGCTTGAGCGGACCTGTTTGTATATCAGTCCGAAAAACAGCTTTTTGTATCACTTTTTCGGGCCATTCTCTCTCTCTAACTTTTCCAAGATTATGCATGATTATACTAGATTCATCTCATTAGTAAGATACATGTACATCAATTAGATGGTGACTAATCATTGATACCTATATATACAATGTATAGAAGACTAATGCTAATACATTGAATGTGATGGATTTATTATGAATGAATCTTAGAGATGCATTACGTATCTATTATGAATATGTAAGATACATTAATCTATCTAATGAATTCATTAATATAGAAGATGCATTATGTATAATGAATGTATGAGATACATTAATCAATTTAATGAAGTTCATTGAATGAATAACTTGAGAGTTTCTCTCTCTAGACTACATCTTCTCTCTATAAATACATCTAGTTCTAGTGATCTTCTACCCTAGTTCCTTTGTATTGAATGTGGAGCTTCCCTTGATCTTCATTTTGATCCGAAAAATTGTGGGTTGGAACACATCCGAGTATTTTCATCATCTTCTTTGAGTCTCTTCATTTGAGGTAGGGATTTCCTACTCCATATTATAGGTTTTGTTCTAAGTTTTGGTATTTTGATATGCTGGGGGTTGTTTGGTAATTTTGGGAAAAACCCTAGTTGTTGTAATAAATTAATTTATATAATTAATTTAGGAAAAATTGGGGAATTTAGTTGAATTCATGGAATTAATGAATTTATTGATTAAATGGTGTAGTTGGTTAGTTTAATCACTCACCTATGAAAATGTTGGAATTATGTTAGTTGATACATTTATTTCATGTTTAGAAATAACTGTTTTGGGCTATCGGTGGAGGATAGTCGTGATTGTTGTAGACATTGCGTGTGGATTAGGAAAAACTGAAACTAATCACATTGGTTAAGTCATTGATTTAGACTGTTGAATTAATATAAAAAATACATGTATTGATTGTGTGCTGTATATGACAAGTGTTTAATACATTGTATATGCATTTTTGTTTGGGAGGAGATAGGGGATGTACTCCACGGTTTAGGGGAAGATAGGGGATGGACCTCTAAACCGGATTTTGTTTGGGAGGAGATAGGGGATGGACTCCATTAGCACCACTATATGTGTGCTTATTGATATTGGAAGTGTTTTTACATGTTGTTGATACGGCACTAAAATGTGTATCAATCGGGAAGTATGGAAGTGTTTTGGTATGAGCTTTAGTCTCATTTGTTTTATTGAATTGGAAATATTGTTAATGAGAGATGTAGTCTCACTGTTATAGTTTGGCCAGGTTCTGAGCCATATTGAAAATAATGGAAAGTGAAACGTGTCATAGACATTAGTGTCATGAGACTGTATAATGATGTAATTGATTATCTTGGTTAACCATCTATTAAATGCTATTGCTTTATTCAATGCTTATATTTGGTTTAGTATATTTCTACTGGGCTGTGGCTCACCCTATATGGGAACATCATTTTCAGGTTTAGGTGATGTGCTACCTCCAAGGAATTAGCTTGAAAGGATTTAGAGTTGAAGACTCTGTTTAGATTAGTTGTTATTTTAGTTATTTGATATTACATGTAAACTCAAGCCAAGGGCTTATTTTGTAGTTGAGTTAGTAATCACATTTTGTGTCCAAGTGTTGGCTTGGAAAGATGTAAGCCCATAGGGCATTTATTTTGATGTTACATGTGATATCCTTCAATAATGATACTCTGATGAATGAGATAATGATTGGTTTTGTTTTATCAATGCATGCTACTATTATATATTATGGGTTTATTTTGAGGGCGTTACATCATTCAAGAAACCACTATACCTTAACGATCTATTTGGATATTAAATTAAAAAGGAAATTGAATAGAAAAGGAAATTGTATAAAAATAGAGGTTGAATAAAAATACAAATGGAAGTTGCATAAAATTAAAAATGGAAGTTCATTCAAGAAACCACTATACCTTAACGATCTATTTGGAAATTAAATAAAAAAGGAAATTGAATGGAGATGGAAATTGAATAAAAATAGAAGTTGAACAAAAATAGAAATGGAAACTGCATAAAATTAAACATGGAAGTTCATTCAAGAAACCACTATACCATAACGATCAATTTGGAAATTAATTAAAAAAGGAAATTGAAGAGAAATGGAAATTCAATAAAAATGGAAGTGGAATAAAAATAAAAATGGAAGTTGCATAAAATTAAAAATGGAAGTTCATTCAAGAAACCACTACACCTTAATGATCTCTTTGGAAATTAAACATAAAATTAAATCGAATGGAGATCGAAATTGAATAAAAATAGAAATGGAAACTGCATAAAATTAAACACGGAAGTTCATTCAAGAAACCACTATACCTTAACGATCTATTTGGAAATTAAATAAAAAAGGAAATTGAATGGAGATGGAAATTGAATAAAAATAGAAGTTGAATAAAAATAGAAATGGAAACTGCATAAAATTAAACATGGAAGTTCATTCAAGAAACCACTATACCTTAACGATCAATTTGGAAATTAATTAAAAAAGGAAATTGAATAGAAATGGAAATTCAATAAAAATGGAAGTGGAATAAAAATAAAAACGGAAGTTGCAAAAAATTAAAAATGGAAGTTCATTCAATAAACCACTACATCTTAACGATCTATTTGGAAATTACACATAAAATTAAATCGAATGGAGATCGAAATTGAATAAAAATGAAAGTTGAATAAAAATAGAAATGGAAACTGCATAAAATTAAACACGGAAGTTCATTCACGAAACGACTATACCATAACGATCTATTTGGAAATTAAATAAAAAAGGAAATTGAATGGAGATGGAAATTGAATAAAAATAAAAGTTGAATAAAAATAGAAATGGAAACTGCATAAAATTAAACATGGAAGTTCATTCAAGAAACCACTATACCTTAACGATCAATTTGGAAATTAATTAAAAATGGAAATTCAATAAAAATGGAAGTGGAATAAAAATAAAAATGGAAGTTGCAAAAAATTAAAAATGGAAGTTCATTCAAGAAACCACTACATCTTAACGATCTATTTGGAAATTAAACATAAAATTAAATCGAATGGAGATCGAAATTGAATAAAAATGAAAGTTGACTAAAAATAGAAATGGAAACTGCATAAAATTAAACACGGAAGTTCATTCAAGAAACCACTACACCTTAACGATCTATTTGGAAATGAAATAAAAAAATGAAATTGAATGGAGATGGAAATTGAATAAAAATAGAAGTTGAATAAAAATAGAAATGGAAACTGCATAAAATTAAATGTGGAAGTTCATTCAAGAAACCAGTACACCTTAACGATTTATTTAGAAATTAAATAAAAAAGGAAATTCAATAGAAAAGGAAACTGAATAAAAATGGAAGTTGAATAAAAATAAAAATGGAAGTTGCATAAAATTAAAAATGAAAGTTCATTCAAGAAACCACAATACCTTAACGATCTACTCGAAAATTAAATAAAAAAAGGACATTGAATGGAGATGGAAATTGAATAAAAATAGAAGTGGAAACTGCATAAAATTAAACATGGAAATTCATTCAAGAAACCACTATACCTTGACGATCTATTTGGAAATTAAATAAAAAAGGAAACTGAATACAGTTGCAAATTTAATAAAAATAGAAGTTGAATAAAAATAGAAATGGAAACTGCATAAAATTAAACATGAAAGTTCATTCAAGAAACCACTATACCTTAACGATCTATTTGGAAATTAAATAAAAAATAAAATTGAATAGAAAAGGAAATTGAATAAAAATGGAAGTGGAATAAAAATACATATGCAAGTTGCATAAAATTAAAAATAGAAGTTCATTCAAGAAACCACCATACCTTAACGATCCATTTGGAAATTAAATAAAAATGGAAATTGAATCGTAAAGGAAATTGAATAAAAATGGAAGTGGAATAATAATAAAAATGGAAGTTGCACAAAATTAAGAATGGAAGTACATTCAAGAAACCACTACACGTTAACAATCTATTTGGAAATTAAATAAAAAAGGAAATTGAATGGAGATGGAAATTGAATAAAAATAGAATTTGAATAAAAATAGAAATGGAAACTACATAAAATTAAACATGGAAGTTCATTTAAAAAACACTATACCTTAACGATCTATTTGGAAATTAAATAGAAAAGGAAATTGAATAAAAATGGAAGTGCATTAAAAATAAAAATGGAAGTTGCATAAAATTAAGAATGCAACTTCATTCAAGAAACCACTACACCTTAACGATCTACTTGGAAATTAAATAAAAAAGGAAATTGAATGGAGATGGAAATTGAATAAAAATAGAAGTTGAATAAAAATAGAAATGGAAACAGCATAAAATTAAACATGGAAGTTCATTCAAGAAACCGCTATACCTTAACGATCAATTTGGAAATTAATTAAAAAAGGAAATTGAATAGAAATGGAAATTCAATAAAAATGGAAGTGGAATAAAAATAAAAATGGAAGTTGCATAAAATTAAACATGGACGTTCATTCAACAAACCTCTACACCTTAACGATATATTCGGAAATTAAATAAAAAAGGAAATTGAATGGAGAAGGAAATTGAATAAAAATGGAAGTTGAATAAAAATAGAAATGGAAACTGCATAAAATTGAACACGGAAGTTCATTCAAAAAACCACTATACCTTAACGATCTATTTGGAAATGAAATAAAAAAAAGGAAATTGAATGGAGATGGAAATTGAATAAAAATAGAAGTTGAATAAAAATAGAAATAGAAACTGCATAAAATTAAACTTGGAAGTTCATTCAAGAAACCACAACACCTTAACGATCTATTTGCAAATTAAATAAAAAAGGAAATTCAATAGAAAAGGAAACTGAAAAAAAATGGTAGTTGAATAGAAATAAAAATGGAAGTTGCATAAAATTAAAAAAGAAAGTTAATTCAAGAAACCACTATACCTTAACGATCTACTTGGAAATTAAATAAAAATGGAAATTTAATGGAGATGAAAATTGAATAAAAATAAAAGTCGAATAAAAATAGAAGTGGAAACGGCATAAAGTCAAACATGGAAGTTCATTCAAGAAACCACTATACCATAACGAGCTCTATGGAAATTAATTAAAAAAGGAAATTGAATGGAGATGCAAATTTAATAAAACTAGAAGTTGAATAAAAATAGAAATGGAAACGGTATAAAATTAATCATGGAAGTTCATTCAAGAAACCACAATACCTTACTGATCTATTTGGAAATTAAATAAAAAAAGAAATTGAATTGAAAAGGAAATTGAATAAAAATGGAAGTGTAATAAAAATAAAAATGGATGTTCCATAAAATTAAAAATGGATGTTCATTCAAGAAATCACTACACCTTAACGATCTATTTGAAAACTAAATAAAAAGGAAATTCAATAGAAATGGAAATTAAATGAAAATGGAAGTTAAATAAAAATAAAAATGGAAGTTGCATAAAATGAAAAATGAAAGTTCATTCGAGAAACCCCTATACGTTAACGATCTATTTGGAAATTAAATAAAGAAAGGAAAATGAATGGAGATGGAAATTGAATAAAAATAGAAGTTGAATAAAAATAGAAGTGGAAACTACATAAAATTAAACAAGGAAATTCATTCAAGAAACCACTATACCTTAACGATCTATTTGGAAATTAAATAAAAAAGGGAATTGAATGGAGATGGAAATTTAATAAAAATAGAAGTTGAATAAAAATAGAAATGGAAACTGCATAAAATTAAACATGGAAACTCATACAAGAAACCACTATACTTAGCAATCTATCTGGAAATTAAATAAAAATGGAAATTGAATAAAAATAGAAGTTGAATAAAAATAGGAATGGAAACTACATAAAATTAAACAAGGAAGTTCATTCAAGAAACCACTATACCTTAACGATCTATTTGGAAATTAATTAAACAAAGAAATTGAATAGAAATGAAAATTGAATAAAAATGGAAGTGGAAGAAAAATAAAAATGGAAGTTGCATAAAATTAAAAATGGTAGTTCATTCAAGAAACCACTACACCTTAACGATCTATTTGGAAATTAAATAAAAAAGGAAATTGTATGGAGATCGACATTGAATAAAAATAGAAGTTGAATAAAAATAGAAATGGAAACTGCATAAAATTAAACATGGAAGTTCATTCAAGAAACCACTATACCATAACGATCTATTTGGAAATTAAATAAAAAAGGAGATTGAATAGAAAAGGAAATTGAATAAAAATGGAAGTGGAATAAACATAAAAATGTAAGTTGCATAAAATTAAAAATGGATGTTCATTCAGGAAACCACTACACCTTAACGATCAATTTGAAAATTAAATAAAAAAGCAAATTCAATAGAAAAGGAAATTGAATAAAAATGGAAGTTGAATAAAAATAAAAATGGAAGTTGTATAAAATTAAAAATGAAAGTTCCTTGAAGAAACCACTATACCTTAACGATCTATTTGGAAATTAAATAAAGAAAGGAAATTGAATGGAGATGGAAATTTATTAAAAATAGAAGTTGAATAAAAATAGAATTGGAAACTGCATAAAATTAAACATGAAAATTCATTGAAGAAACCACTATACCTTAACGATCTATTTGGAAATTAAATAAAAAAGGAAATTGAATGGAGATGGAAATTTAATAAAAATAGAAGTTGAATAAAAATAGAAATGGAAACTGCATAAAATTAGACATAGAAGTTCATTCAAGAAACCACTATTCCTTAACGATCTATTTGGAAATTAAACAAAAAAGGAAATTGAATAGAAAAGGAAATTGAATAAAAATGGAAGTTGAATAAAAAGAAAAATGGAAGTTGCATAAAATTAACAATGGAAGTTCATTCAAGAAACCACTATACCTTAACGATCTATTTGGAAATTAAATAAAAAAGGGAATTGAATGGAGATGGAAATTTAATAAAAATAGAAGTTGATTAAAAATAGAAATGGAAACTGCATAAAATTAAACATGGAAGTTCATACAAGAATCCACTATACTTAGCAATCTATTTGGAAATTAAATAAAAATGGAAATTGAATGGAGATGGAAATTGAATAAAAATAGAAGTTGAATAAAAATAGGAATGGAAACTACATAAAATTAAACAAGGAAGTTCATTCAAGAAACCACTATACCTTAACGATCTATTTGGAAATTAATTCAAAAAAGAAATTGAATAGAAATGGAAATTGAATAAAAATAGAAGTGGAAGAAAAATAAAAATGGAAGTTGCATCAAATTAAAAATTGAAGTTCATTCAAGAAAGCACTACACCTTAACGATCTATTGGAAATTAAATAAAAAAGGAAATTGAATAGACATCGAAATTGAATAAAAATAGAAGTTGAATAAAAATGGAAATGGAAACTGCATAAAATTAAACATGGAAGTTCATTCAAGAAAACACTATACATTAACGATCTATTTGAAAATTAAATAAAAAAGAAAATTGAATAGAAATGGAAATTGAATAAAAAGGGAAGTGGATTAAAAATAAAAATGAAGTTGCATAAAATTAAGAATAGAACATCATTCAAGAAACCACTACACCTTAACGATCTACTTGGAAATTAAATAAAAAAGGAAATTGAATGGAGATGGAAATTGAATAAAAATAGAAGCTGAATAAAAATAGAAATGGAAACTGCATACAATTAGACATGGAAGATCATTCAAGAAACCACTATACCTTAACGATCAATTTGGAAATTAAATAAAAAAGGAAATTGAATATAAATGGAAATTCAATAAAAATGGAAGTGGAATGAAAATAAAAATGGATGTGGCATAAAATTAAAAATGGAAGTTCATTCAACAAACCACTACACCTTAACGATCTATTTGGAAATTAAAGAAAAAAGGAAATTGAATGGAGATGGAAATTGAATAAAAATAGAAGTTGAATAAAAATAGAATTAGAAACTGCATAAAATTAAACATGGAAGTTCATTCAATAAACCACTATACCTTAACGATCTATTTGGAAATTAAATAAAAAAGGAAATTAAATAGAAAAGGCAATTGAATAAAAAAAGATGTGGAAACTGCGTAAAATTAAACATGGAAATTCATTAAAGAAACCACTATACCTTAACGATCTATTTGGAAATTAAATAAAAAAGGAAACAGAATGGAGATGGAAATTTAATAAAAATAGAAGTTGAATAAAAATAGAAATGGAAACTGCCTAAAATTAAACATGGAAGTTCATTCAAGAAACCACTATACCTTAACGATCTATTTGGAAATTAAATAAAAAAGGAAATTGAATAGAAATGGAAGTTGATTAAAAACACAAATGGAAGTTGCATAAAATTAAAAATGGAATTTCATTCAAGAAAAAACCACTACACCTTAACGTTCAATTTGGAAATTAAATAAAAAATGAAATTCAATGGAGATGGAAATTGAATAAAAATAGAAGTTGAATAAAAATAGGAATGGAAAATGCATAAAATTAAACATGGAGGTTCATTCAAGAAACCACTATACCTTAACGATCTATTGGGCAATTAATTAAAAAAAGAAATTTAATAGAAATGGAAGTTGAATAAAAAAAAAATGGAAGTTGCATTAAATTAAAATTGGAAGTTTATTCAAGAAACCACTACACCTTAACGATCTTTTGGAAATTAAATAGAAAAGGAAATTGAATGGAGATCAAATTTGAATAAAAATGGAAGTTGAATAAAAATAGAAATGGAAACTGCGTAAAATTAAACATGGAAGATCATTCAAGAAACCACTATATCTTATTGATCTATTTGGAAATTAAATAGAAAAGGAAATTGAATAAAATTGGAAGTGGAATAAAAATAAAAATGGAAGTTGTATAAAATTAAAAATGGGTGTTATTCAAGAAACCACACCACCATAACGATCGATTTGAAAATTAAATAAAAAAGGAAATTCAATAGAAAATGAAGTTGAATAAAAATGGAAGTTAAATAAATATAAAAATTGAAGTTGCATAAAATTAAAAATGAAAGTTCATTCAAGAAACCACTATACCTTAACGATCTATTTAGAAATTAAATAAAAAAAGGAAATTGAATGGAGATGGAAATTGAATAAAAATAGAAGTTGAATAAAAATCGAAGTGGGAACTGCATAAAATTAACCATGGAAATTCATTTAAGAAGCCACTATACCTTAACGATCTATTTGGAAATTAAACAAAAAAGGAAATTGAATGGAGATGCAAATTTAATAAAAATTGAAGTTGAATAAAAATAGAAATGGAAACTGTATAAAATTAAACATGGAAGTTCATTCAAGAAACCGCTATACCTTAACGATCTATTTGGAAACTAAATAAAAAAGGAAATTGAATAGAAATGGAAATTAAATAAAAATGGAAGTTGAATAAAAATAAAAATTGAAGTTACATAAAATGAAAAATTAAAGTTCATTCAAGAAATCACGATACCTTAACAATCTATTTGGAAATTAAATAAAGAAAGGAAATTGAATGGAGATGGAAATTGAATAAAAATAGAAGTTGAATAAAAATGGAAGCGGAAACTGCATAAAATTAAACAAGGAAATTCATTCAAGAAACCACTATACCTTAACGATCTTTTTGGAAATTAAATAAAAAAGGGAATTGAATGGAGATGGAAATTGAATAAAAATAGAAGTTGAATAAAAATAGGAATGGAAACTACATTAAATTAAACATGAAAGTTCATTCAAGAAACCACTACACCTTAAGGATCTATTTGGAAATTAACTAAAAAAAGAAATTGAATAGAAATGGAAATTGAATAAAAATTGTTGTCGAATAAAAATAAAAATGGAAGTTGCATAAAATTAAAAATGGAAGTTCATTCAAGAAACCACCACACCTTAACGATCTATTTGGAAATTAAATAAAAAAGGAAATTGTATGGAGATCGAAATTAAATAAAAATAGAAGTTGAATAAAAATAAAAATGGAAACTGCATAAACTTAAACATGGAAGTTCATTCAAGAAACCACTATACCTTAACGATCTATTTGGAAATTAAGTAAAAAACGAAATTGAATAGAAAAGGAAATTGAATGAAAATGGAAGTGGAATAAACATAAAAATGGAAGTTGCATAAAATTAACAATCGATGTTCATTCACGAAACCACTACACCTTAACAATCTATTTGAAAATTAAATAAAAAAGCAAATTCAATAGAAAAGGAAATTGAATCAAAATGGAAGTTGAATAAAAATAAAAATGGAATTTGTATAAAATTAAAAATGAAAGTTCCTTCAAGAAACCACTATACCTTAACGATCTATTTGGAAATTAAATAAAGAAAGGAAATTGGATGGAGGTGAAAATTGAATAAAAATAAAAGTTGAATAAAAATAGAATTGGAAACTGCATAAAATTAAACAAGGAAATTCATTCAAGAAACCAATATACCTTAACGATCTATTTGGAACTTAAATAAAAACGAAATTGAATGGAGACGGAAATTTAATAAAAATAGAAGTTGAATAAAAATAGAAATGGAAACTGCATAAAATTAGACATAGAAGTTCATTCAAGAAACCACTATTCCTTTACGATCTATTTGGAAATTAAATAAAAAAGAAAATTGAATAGAAAAGGAAATTGAATAAAAATAGAAGTTGAATAAAAATACAAATGGAAGTTGCATAACATTAACAATGGAAGTTCATTCAAGAACCCACTATACCTTAACGACCTATTTGGAAATTAAATAAAAAGGGAAATTGAATGGACATGGAAATTGAATAAAAATAGAAGTTGAATAAAAATAGGAATGGAAACTGCATAAAATTAAGAATGGAAGTTCATTCAAGAAACCACAACACCTTAACGGTCTATTTGGAAATTAATTAAAAAAAGAAATTGAATAGAAATCGAAATTGAATAGAAATGGAAGTGGAATAAAAATAAAAAATGAAGTTGTATAAAATTAAAAGTGAAAGTTCATTCAAGAAAGCACTACACCTTAACGATCTATTTGGAAATTAAATAAAGAAGGAAATTGAATAGAGATCGAAATTGAATAAAAATAGAAGTTGAATAAAAATGGAAATGGAAACTACATAAAATTAAACATGGAAGTGCATTCAAGAAACCACTATACCTTAACGATCTATTTGCAAATTAAATAAAAAAGGAAATTGAATAGAAAAGGAAATTGAATAAAAACAGAAGTGGAAAAAAATAAAAATGGAAGTTGCATAAAATTAAAAATGGATGTTCATTCAAGAAACCACTATACCTTAACGATCTATTTGGAAATTAAATTAAAAAGGAAATTGAATAGAAAAAGAAATTGAATAAAAATAAAAGTTGAAAAAAAATACAAATGGAAGTTGCATAAAATTAAAAATGGAAGTTCATTCAAGAAACCACTATACCCTAACGATCTATTTGGAAATTAAATAAAAAAGGAAATTGAATGGAAATGAAAATTGAATAAAAGTAGAAGCTGAATAAAGATAGAAATGGAAACTGCATAAAATTAAACATGGAAGTTCATTTAAGAAACCACTATACCTTAACGACCAATTTCGAAATTAATTGGAAAAGGAAATTGAATAGAAATGGAAATTCAATAAAAATGGAAGTGGAATGAAAGTAAAAATGGAAGTCCATTCAACAAACCACTACACCTTAACGATCTATCTGAAAATTAAAGAAAAAATGAAACTGAATGGAGATCGAAATTGAATAAAAATAGAATTGGAAACTGCATAAAATTAAACATAGAAGTTCATTCAATAAACCACTATACATTAACGATCTATTTGGAAAATAAATAAAAAAGGAAATTAAATAGAAAAGGAAATTGAATAAAAGTGGAAGGGGAATAAAAATAAAAATGCAAGTTGTATAAAATTAAAAATGGAAGTTCATTCAAGAAACCACTACACATTAACGATCTATTTGGAAATTAAATAAAAAAGGAAATAGAATGGAGATGGAAATTGAATAAAAATAGAAGTTTAATAAAAATAGAAATGGAAACTGCATAAAATTGAACATGGAAGTTCATTCAAGAAACCACTATATCTTAACGATCTATTTGGAAATTAAATAAAAAAAGAAAATGAATAAAAATGGAAGTTGAATAAAAACACAAATGGAAGTTCCATAAAATTAAAAATGGAAGTTCATTCAAGAAACCACTATACCTTAACGATCAATTCAGAAATTAAATAAAAAATGAAATTGAATGGAGATGAAAATAGAATAAAAATAGAAGTCGAATAAAAGTAGGAATGGAAACTGCATAAAATTAAACATGGAAGTTCATTCCAGAAACCACTATACCTTAACGATCTATTTGGCAATTAATTAAAAAAAGAAATTTAATAGAAATGGAAGTTGAATAAAAATGGAAGTGGAATAAAAATAAAAATTAAAGTTGCATTAAATTAAAAATGGAAGTTTATTCAAGAAACCACTACACCTTAACGATCTTTTGGAAATTAAACAGAAAAGGAAATTGAATAGAGATCAAATTTGAATAAAAATGGAAGTTGAATAAAAATAGAAATGGAAACTGCATAAAATTAAACATGGAAGATCATTCAAGAAACCACTATATCTTAACGATCTATTCGGAAATTAAATAAATAAGGAAATTGAATAGAAAAGCAAATTGAATAAAATTGGAAGTGGAATAAAAATAAATATGGAAGTTGCAAAAAATTAAAAATGGATGTTATTCAGGAAACCACTACACCATAACGATATATTTGAAAATGAAATAAAAAAGGAAATTCAATAGAAAAGGAAATTGAGTAAAAATGGAAGTTAAATAAATATAAAAATTTAAGTTGCATAAAATTAAAAATGAAAGTTCATTCAAGAAACCACTTTACCTTAACGATCTATTTAGAAATTAAATAAAAAAATGAAATTGAATGGAGATGAAAATTGAATAAAAATAGAAGTTGAATAAAAATCGAAGTGGGAACTGCATAAAATTAACCATGGAAATTCATTCAAGAAACCACTATACCTTAACGATCTATTTGGAAATTAAACAAAAAAAGAAATTGAATGGAGATGCAAATTTAATAAAAATTGTAGTTGAATAAAAAGAGAAATGGAAACTGCATAAAATTAAGCATGGAAGTTTATTCAAGAAACCGCTATACCTTAACGATCTATTTGGAAATTAAATGAAAAAGGAAATTGAATCGAAAAGGAAATTGTATAAAAATAGAAGTCGAATAAAAATAAAAATGGAAGTTGCATAAAATTAAAAATGGAAGTTCATTCAAGAAACTACTATACCTTAACGATCTATTTGGAAATGAAATAAAAAAGGAAATTGAACGGAGATGGAAGTTGAATAAAAATAGAAATGGAAACTGCAAAAAATTAAAGATGAAAGTTCATTCAAGAAACCACTATACCATAACGATCAATTTGGAAATTAATTAAAAAAGTAAATTGAATAGAAATGAAAATTGAATAAAAGCGGAAGTGGAATAAAAATAAAAATGGAATTTGCATAAAATTAAAAATGGATGTTCATTTAAGAAACCACAACACCTTAACGATCTATTTGAAAACTAAATAAAAAAGGAAATTAAATAAAAATGGAAGTTGCATAAAATTAAAAATTAAAGTTCATTCAAGAAACCACTATACCTTATCGATCTATTTGGAAATTAAATAAAGAAAGGAAATTGAATGGAGATGGAAATTGAATAAAAATAGAAGTTGAATAAAAATGGAAGCGGAAACTGCATAAAATTAAACAAGGAAATTCATTCAAGAAACCACTATACCTTAACGATCTTTTTGAAAATTAAATAAAAAAGGGAATTGAATGGCGATGGAAATTTAATAAAAATAGAAGTTGAATAAAAATAGAAATGGAAGCTGCATAAAATTAAACATGGAAGTTCATTCCAGAAACCACTATACTTAACAATCTATTTGGTAACTAAATAAAAAAGGAAATTGCATGGAGATGGAAATTGAATAAAAATAGAAGTTGAATAAAAATAGGAATGGAAACTACATTAAATTAAACATGAAAGTTCATTCAAGAAACCACTATACCTTAACGATCTATTTGGAAATTAATTAAAAAAAGAAATTGAATTGAAATGGAAATTGAATAAAAATGGTAGTGGAATAAAAATAAAAATGGAAGTTGCATAAAATTAAAAGTGGAAGTTCATTAAAGAAACCACTGCACCTTAACGACCTATTTGGAAATTAAATAAAAAAGCAAATTCAATAGAAAAGGAAATTGAATCAAAATGGAAGTTGAATAAAAATAAAAATGGAAGTTGTATAAAATGAAAAATGAAAGTTCCTTCAAGAAACCACTATACCTTAACGATCTATTTGGAAATTAAATAAAGAAAGGAAATTGAATGGAGATGGAAATTGAATAAAAATAGAAGTTGAATAAAAATAGAATTGGAAACTGCATAAAATTAAACAAGGAAATTCATTCAAGAAACCACTATACCTTAACGATCTATTTGGAAATTAAATAAAAAATGAAATTGAATGGAGATGGAAATTTAATAAAAATAGAAGTTGAATAGAAATAGAAATAGAAACTGCATAAAATTAGACATAGAAGTTCATTCAAGAAACCACTATTCCTTAACGATCTATTTGGAAATTAAATAAAAAAGAAAATTGAATAGAAAAGGAAATTGAATAAAAATGGAAGTTGAATAAAAATGCAAATGGAAGTTGCATAAAATTAACAATGGAAGTTCATTCAAGAAACCACTATACCTTAACGATCTATTTGGAAATTAAATAAAAAGGGAAATTTAATGTAGATGGAAATTGAATAAAAATAAAAGTTGAATAAAAATAGGAATGGAAACTGCATAAAATTAAGAATGGAAGTTCATTCAAGAAACCACAACACCTTAACGGCCTATTTGGAAATTAATTAAAAAAAGAAATTGAATAGAAATGGAAATTGAATAGAAATGGAAGTGGAATAAAAATAAAAAATGAAGTTGTATAAAATTAAAAATGGAAGTTCATTCAAGAAAGCACTACACCTTAACGATCTATTTGGAAATTAAATAAAAAAGGAAATTGAATAGAGATCGAAATTGAATAAAAATAGAAGTTGAATAAAAATGGAAATGGAAACTGCATAAAATTAAACATGGAAGTTCATTCAAGAAACCACTATACCTTAACGATCTATTTTGAAATTAAATAAAAAAGGAAATTGAATAGAAAAGGAAATTGAATAAAAACGGAAGTGAAAAAAATAAATAAAAATGGAAGTTGCATAAAATTAAAAATGGATGTTCATTCAAGAAACTACTATACCTTAACGATCTATTTGGAAATTAAATTAAAAAGGAAATTGAATAGAAAAGGAAATTGAATAAAAATAGAAGTTCAATAAAAATACAAATGGAAGTTGCATAAAATTAAAAATGGAAGTTCATTCAAGAAACCACTATACCCTAACTATCTATTTGGAAATTAAATAAAAAAAGAAATTGAATGGAGATGGAAATTGAATAAAAATAGAAGCTAAATAAAAATAGAAATGGAAACTGCATATAATTAAACATGGGAGTTCATTCAAGAAACCACTATACCTTAACGACCAATTTGGAAATTAATTGAAAAAGGAAATTGAATAGAAATGGAAATTCAATAAAAATGGAAGGGGAATGAAAATAAAAATGGAAGTTCATTCAACATACCACTACACCTTGACGATCTATTTTGAAATTAAAGAAAAAAGGAAACTGAATGGAGATCGAAATTGAATAAAAATAGAATTGGAAACTGCATAAAGTTAAACATGGAAGCTCATTCAATAAACCACTATACCTTAACGATCTATTTGGGAATAAAATAAAAAAGGAAATTAAATAGAAAAGGAAATTGAATAAAAGTGGAAGGGGAATAAAAATAAAAATGCAAGTTGCATAAAATTAAAAATGGAAGTTAATTCAAGAAACCACTACACCTTAACGATCTATTTGGAAATTAAATAAAAAAGGAAATTGAATGGAGATGGACATTTAATAAAAATAGAAGTTGAATAAAAATAGAAATGGAAACTGCAAAAAATTAAACATGAAAGTTCATTGAAGAAACCACTATACCTTAACGATCTATTTGGAAATTAAATAAAAAAGAAATTGAATAGAAAAGGAAATTGAACAAAAATGAAAGTGGAATAAAAATGAAAATCGAAGTTTCATAAAATTAAAAATGGAAGTTCATTCAAGAAACCACTGCACCTTAACGATCTATTTGAAATTAAATAAAAAAGGTAATTCAATAGAAAAAGAAATTGAATAAAATGGAAGTTGAATAAAAATAAAAATGGAAGTTGCATAAAATTAAAAATGGATGTTCATTCAAGAAACCACTGTACATTAACAATCTGTTTGGAAATTAAATAAAAACGGAAATTGAATGGAAACGAAAATTGAATAAAAATAGAAGTTGAATGAAAATAGAAATGGAAACTGCATAAAATTAAACGTGGAAGTTCATTCAAGAAACCACTATACCTTAACGATCTATTTGGAAATGAATTAAAAAATGAAATTGAATAGAAAAAGAAATTGAATAAAAATGGAAGTGGAAGTGGAATAAAAATACAAATGGAAGTTGCATAAAATTAAAAATGGAAGTTCAGTCAGGAAACCACTATACCATAACGATCTATTTGGAAATTAAATAAAAATGGAAACTGAATAGAAAAGGAAATTGAATAAAAATGGAAGTAGAATAAAAATAAAAATGGAAGTTGCATAAAATTAAGAATGGAAGTTCTTTCAAGAAACCATTACACCTTAACAATCTATTTGGAAATTAAATAAAAAAGGAAATTGAATGGAGATGGAAATTGAATAAACGTAGAAGCTGAATAAAAATGGAAATGGAAACTGCATAGAATTAAACATGGAAGTTCATTCAAGAAACCACTATACCTTAACGATCTATTTGGAAATTAAATAAAAAAGGAAATTGAATGGAGACGGGAATTGAATAAAAATATAAGTTGAATAAAAATACGAATGGAAACTGCATAAAATTAAACGCGGAAGTTCGTTCAAGAAATCACTATACCTTAACGATCTACTTGGGAATTAATTAAAAAAATAAATTGAATAGAAATGGAAATTGAATAAAATTGGAGGTGGAATAAAAATAAAAATGGAAGTTGCATAAAATTAAAAACCGAAGTTCATTCAAGAAACCACTACACCTTAACGATCTATTTGGAAATTAAATAAAAAAAGAAATTGAATGGAGATCGAAATTGAATAAAAATAGAAGTTGAATAAAAATAGAAATGGAAACTGCATAAAATAAAACATGGAAGTTCATTCGAGAAACCTCTATACCTTAACGATCTAATTGGAAATTAAATAAAAAAGGGTATTGAATAGAAAAGGAAATTGAATGAAAATGGAAGTGGAATAAAAATAAAAATGGAAGTTGCATAAAATTAAAAATGGATGTTCATTCAATAAACCAATACACCATAACGATCTATTTGAAAATTAAATAAAAAAGGAAATTAAATAGAAAAGGAAATTGAATAAAATTAGAAGTTGAATAAAAATAGAAGTGAAAACTGCATAAAATTAAACATGGAAATTAATTAAAGAAACCACTATACCTTAACGATCTATTTGGAAATTAAATAAAAAAGGAAATAGAATGTAGATGGAAATTTAATTAAAATAGAATTTGAATAAAAATGGAAATGGAAACTGCATAAAATTAAACATGGAAGTTCATTCAAGAAACTACTATACCTTAACGATCTATTTGGAAATTAAATAGAAAAGGAAATTGAATAAAAATGGAAGTTGAATAAAAACACAAATGGAAGTTGCATAAAATTAAAAATGAAAGTTCATTCAAGAAACCACTATACCTTAACGATCAATTTGGAAATTAAATAAAAAAATGAAATTGAATGGAGATGGAGATGGAAATTGAATAAAAATAGGAATGGAAACTGCATAAAATTAAACCTAGAAGTTCATTAAAGAAACCACTATACCTTAACGATCTATTTGGCAATTAATTAAAAAAAGAAATTTAATAGAAATGGAAGTTGAATAAAAATGGAAGTGGAATAAAAATAAAAATGAAAGTTGCATTAAATTAAAAATGGAAGTTTATTCAAGAAAGCACTACACCTTAACGATCTATTTGGAAATTAAATAGAAAAGGAAATTGAATGGAGATCAAATTTGAATAAAAATGGAAGTTGAATAAAAATAGAAATGGAAACTGCATAAAATTAAACATGGAAGATCATTCAAGAAACCACGATACCTTAACGATCAATTTGGAAATTAATGAAAAAAGGAAATTAAATAGAAATGGAAATTGAATAAAAGCGGAAGGGGAATATAAATAAAAACGGAATTTGCATAAAAGTAAAAATGGATGTTCATTTAAGAAACCACTACACATTAACGATCTATTTGAAAACTAAATAAAAACGGAAATTGAATAGAAAAGGAAATTAAATAAAAATGGAAGTTGAATAAAAATAAAAATGGAAGCTGCATAAAATCAAAAATTAAAGTTCATTCCAGAAACAACTATACCTTAACAATCTTTTTGGAAATTAAATAAAAAAGGGAGTTGAATGGAGATGGAAATTTAATAAAAATAGAAGTTGAATAAAAATAGAAATGGAAACTGCATAAAATTAAACATGGAAGTTCATTCAAGAAACCACTAAACTTAACAATCTATTTGGAAATTAAATAAAAAAGGAAATTGAATGGAGATGGGAATTGAATAAAAATTGAAGTTGAATAAAAATAGGAATGGAAACTACATTAAATTAAACATGAAAGTTCATTCAAGAAACCACTACACCTTAAGGATCTATTTGTGTAACGCCCTCAAAATTAACCCATTAAATATCATTGACATGCATTAATTAAAGAAGACAATTTACTAATTCATTCATCAGAGTATTACTAAATAAAGCATTATATGTAACATTGAATAAAATGCCCTACAGGCTTACATCTTTCCAAGCCAACACTTGAATACAAAAATATGAGTTCTAACTCAATACAAGAAAAGCCCTAGGCTTGAATGTTTACATGTACTAACAACCAAAAACAAACAACTAAAAAAAAATAGTCTTCAGAATCCAAGTCCTTCAAAGCTAAGTCCTTGGAGGTAGCTTATCACCTGAACCTGAAAATGATGTTCCCATAAAGGGTGAGCCACAGCCCAGCAGAAATATACTAAACCACATATAAGAAATGAATAAAGCAATAGTATTTGACAGATGGTTAACCAAGATAATCAACCACTTCATTTTTACAGTCTCATGACACTATTGTCTAAAATACAATTTACTTTCCAATTTTATCAACATGGCTCAGAACCTGGCCAAACTTACAACAGTGAATTACATATACCATATTCACATCCTTCCAATATCAACAAACAAATGAGACTCAAGCTCAATTCACAACACTTCATACTTCCAGATTGATACACATTTTAGTGCTGTATCAATAAAAACACTTCTATATAATAAGCACACATAAAAGTGATGCTAATGGAGTCCATCCCCTATCTCCTCCCAAACAAAATCCGGTTTAGAGGTCCATCCCCTATCTTCCCCTAAACCGTGGAGTACATCCCCTATCTCCTCCCACACAAAACAATATAAATGCAAATGCACATGCAATGCTCAATCAATACACGTATTTTCTGTATCAGTGCAATATTCAAAATTAACGACTTAACCAATGTGATTAGTTTCAGTCATTCCTAATCCACATGCAATGTCTACAACAATCACAACTATCCTCCACCGATAGCCCAAAACAGTTATTTCTAAACAGGAAATAAATGTATTAACTAACATAATTCCAACATTTTCATAGGTGAGTGATTAAACTAACCAACTACACCATTTACTCAATAATTTCCCCAATACCATGAATTTAGCCATATTTCCCCAAATCCCTTAAATTAATTATACAAATTAATTCAATATTACAACCAGGGTTTTCCCAAAAATTACCAAAGTAAACCCAACATATCAACATACCAAAACTTAGAGCAAAACCTATAAAATGGAGTAGGAAATCCCTACCTCGAAGAGAACAACCCAAATGAAGAAGACAGAGATGATACCCCAAATACCAAAGTGCTCCAAATCACCAACTATTCAGATTAAATGGAAGCCCTCAACTCACTCTATCTTTTAAATGAAGGATCTAGGGTAGAAACACTCCTTAAATGGATCAAATCTAAGAGAGAAGGTGAGTAGAGAGAAAGAGGAGTCGGACCTAGGGTTTGGAATCAAAATAAGATGAAAAAGACTGATCAAATCCCGCTGCTGTGTATATAAACTGGACAGGCTCGCTCGAGCTAAGACTTGGTCGCTCGAGCGACCAGACACAGAGAAACCACGCTCGAGCCAAGGAAACCTTGCTCGAGCCAACAACCCAAAAGCTCGCTCGAGCGAAAGAAAGCTCGATCGAGCGAAGAACTCAAACCCTCAGGTCTGTAACCAGACACACGCTCGAGCGAAGGAACTATTGCTCGAGCGAAGAACAAACTAACTCGCTCGAGCGAATAAAAGCTCGCTCGAGCCAAGAATGCAAAGCTTCAGGTTCAATCCAGACGCAAACTCTCGCTCGAGCTACCAAACCCCGGCTCGAGCGAAGAACCAAAATAACATCTCGCTCGAGCGACAAACTCCTCGCTCGAGCGAACAACCAAAAACCCGGACAGCAAGACTTGGTTTCTAAACCCAACCAACCTGAAACAAACCTGCCCAACACAACCCATAATTCCAAATGAGAGAATAAAGGACAACAACAACAATATACAATGACAAAATCTACGGAACCTAAGTCCGGATACAATAATCAGATGGGAAAAGACCGGGGTCGCTATAACCTCCCCCCCTTCAAAGAATTTCGTCCCCGAAATTAAGCTTAAGTTTTTTTTGAAAACAGATTTTTCTCAACTCCCAATGATATTATAAAACAATAATAGACAGCTTGACCCAATGCTGGTCACTTCATCTCTTTATCAAGAGGCATCTCATAACATATACAAAATAACATATATTTCAACCTGTATCAATATCATGCATTATTCCTTTCAATGTTAACAATTCTCATATCATATTAAATCGCATGATATATACAACACACTCAGCAATGTAATCAACATATGCAATGCTATACCAAACTTCTATAATGAAGTAAGTTTCAAGATACACCCATTTACCAAAACATACTCAACATTTTACAACTTAAGACTTATGTAAAGCTCTTAAGTTCAACAACATTACAAATCTAAATACAGGATTACAAATGAATAAACATGTCCGGGTATTTTTCACGGACTTCCAATTCACGCTCCCAAGTGGCTTCCTCCACTCCATGATGTTTCCACAAAACTTTTACCAAAGGGATGGTCTTGCCTCGCAAAACTTGATCCCGCCTATCCAATACCCGAACCGGTCTCTCCTCATACGAGACATCCTCATCAACCACTAAATCGGTCCAATCCAACACATGTGATGGATCCGGCTCGTACTTCCGAAGCATACTCACATGAAACACGTCATGTACTCCGGACAACTGCGGCGGCAAAGCTAAACAATAAGCAGCCTCGCCAATCCTCTCAAGGATCTCAAACGGACCAATGAACCGAGGGGACAACTTCCCGCTCTTCCCAAACCTCATCAAACCCCGTCTAGGTGATATCTTTAGAAAAACATGATCGCCCACCTCAAACACCAAAGGTCTCCTCCTACGGTCGGCATAAGATTTCTGACGACTCTGTGCTGTAACAAGCCTCTTACGGATAAGCTCAACTTTCTCCGTCGTTTCCCTCACCAATTCCGGACCCAACAGAGGTGCATCCCCCACCTCGGCCCAACAAACAAGAGACCTACACGGTCGGCCATACAAGGCCTCAAATGGTGCCATACCGATACTAGACTGGAAACTGTAGTTGTAGGCAAACTCTACCAACGGCAAGTGCCTCTCCCACGACCCACTAAAGTCTAGAACACAACCCCGAAGCATATCCTCAAGGATCTGAATAGTACGCTCGGACTGCCCATCAGTCTGAGGATGATAAGCCGTGCTAAAGGTCAACTTAGTGCCTAAGGCACTCTGCAAACTCTGCCACAACCTGGCAGTAAAACGAGGATCTCTATCTGAGACGATCGTCACTGGAACCCCATGCAATCTCACTATGTCCCGAATATACAAGTCAGCAAGATGATCTACCGAATCTCTCACACGCATAGGAATAAAGTGCGCCGACTTAGTCAACCGGTCTACAACCACCCAAATAGCATCACTACCCCGCTGAGTCCTCGGAAGACCCACAACGAAGTCCATAGTGACGTGCTCCCACTTCCACTCAGCAATAGGCAAAGGTTGCAACAAACCCGCTGGCCTCTGATGTTCAGCCTTCACTTGCTGACAAGTAAGGCACTTAGATACAAAAACTGCCACATCTCTCTTCATACCCCGCCACCAAAACTGACGACCCAAATCCCGGTACATCTTAGTGCCTCCCGGATGCACCGCAAGGCGTGAATGATGAAACTCTCGGAGTACCTCCTCTCGGCAAGACTCCGGCACAAACGGACGGTCTCGGTATCTCACACTCAAGTCGGAATACACCGTCAAACCCTTCTCAACTTTCCCACCGGAAATCTTCTCACGGAGAGATTCTACCTCAAGGTCACCTCTCTGAGCCTCTAACACTCGTGTCACAAGTGTAGGCCGTGCAACAACAGAAAACAAGGCCGCAGCCTCAACGGATTCGCCCAAAAGTAAATCAAACTCCCCAAGTGCCCCCAACATCTCCCATTCTCGAATAGCTATACTAGCTATGACACCAACAGGTTTCCTGCTAAGGGCATCGGCCACCACATTGGCTTTTCCTGGATGATAATGCAACTCAAAATCATAATCCTCTATAAATTCCATCCACCGCCTCTGCCTCAAGTTCAAGTCTTTCTGTGTAAACAAATATTTCAGACTCTTATGATCCGAGAATACCTCAAATCTCTCACCATAAAGATAATGCCTCCAAATCTTCAAGGCAAATATCACAGCTGCTAACTCTAAATCATGTGTAGGGTAATTTTGCTCGTGAATTTTCAACTGACGTGAACCATAGGCAACTACTTTCCCTTCTTGCATTAATACACAACCCAGACCCTCTCGTGAGGCGTCACAATAGACTGCATAACCCAACCCTCTCTCTGGAATAATCAACACTGGAGCGGTAGTCAGTCTAACTTTCAACTCCTGAAACGACTTTTCACAAGTCTCACTCCATACAAATTTGACTCCTTTCCGAGTCAATCTAGTCAACGGTGATGCTAACCTGGAGAAATCTTTCACAAATCGACGGTAATACCCAGCTAATCCCAGAAAACTGCGAATCTCAAACACACTCTTAGGCTGTGCCCAATCCTGCACTGCCTCTACCTTGGATGTATCAACAGACACTCCTTCCCCGGATACCACATGGCCTAAGAATTTGACTTCTCTCAGCCAGAACTCACACTTCCCAAACTTGACATACAGCCTATGGGCTCTAAGTAACTCAAGCACCACCCTCAAGTGTGCCTCGTGCTCCTCCTCAGAAGGCGAATAGATAAGGATGTAGTCCACAAAAACGACTACAAAACGATCCAAAAATTCCCGGAATATCCGGTTCATCAAATCCATAAAAACTGCCGGTGCATTAGTGAGCCCAAATGGCATCACCAGAAACTCATAGTGGCCATACCGCGTACGGAATGCCGTTTTCGGAATATCCTCCTCCCTGACCCTTAACTGATGATAACCTGATCTCAAGTCTATCTTTGAGAAACAACGGGAACCCTTCAACTGGTCAAACAGATCATCTATACGAGGCATTGGATACTTATTCTTAACCGTAGCCCGATTCAATTTTCGGTAATCTATACACAGTCTCAAAGCACCACCTTTCTTTTTAACGAAGAGGGCTGGTGCTCCCCACGGTGAAACACTAGGACGTATAAAACCCTTGTCTAGCAACTCCTGGAGCTGAGTCTTCAACTCAACTAACTCGGCTGGGGCGAAACGATAGGGTGACATAGAAATCGGCGCCGTGCCAGGTACTAGGTCAATAGAAAACTCAATCTCCCGATGCGGTGGCAAACCAGCAAGATCCTCGGGAAAGACATCCGAGTACTCACAAACCACCCTTGGTAACACAATCTGAGTCTCATCACCCTCACTAATCGAAAGGTTAGCAAGTAGACCACTAAGTTCACTCCGACCTCGCGGAACATACCCCGGTGGCAACACATCACCAACCCGGTCCCCCAGAAAATGAAAATACTCTCCGCTCACGGTACAACAAGTGACCCTCTGGCGGTAGCAATCAATAACTGCCCGGTATGACGATAACCAGTCCATACCCAAAATAACATCGAAACCCCTCATAGGCATAACTACAAAGGAAAATGGGATTCTATGATAATCAACCTCTATATCACAACCCCTAACACCTTGTTTCAAAATCAATTCACCCCCAAGAGGTGACACTACACATATAGGAGATGCTAACTGTGCTAACTCCAATTCCAAAACAGATGCAAATGCAGCAGACACAAAGGAATGAGATGCACCCGTATCAATCAAAACATTAGCAACCGAGTTGCAAAACAAGAAGGTACCTCTCACAACTGATGGAGTCGGTACAAGGTCCTGCGTGGTAACAGCGTACACGCGCCCAGACGACCTCTGATCAACCTGCTCACCCCTAGGAGCATAAGATTGCTGCACTGTCTGGGACGATGAAGCCCCCTGATTAGCCTTCGAGGCCTGACCCGACTGAGCTGGCTGCTGACCCTGAATCGGCCTCAAACCAGATGCACTAGGTGTGCCACCCAACTGTGGGCAATACCTCTTCATATGCCCTGGCTGACCACATTGATAACACGAGAGTGGTTGACCTCTACTCTGACTCTGGCTCTGTGATCGAGCCGAAGAAGATGCTGCCCTCTGAACTCCTCCCCTCTGAGGACAAACTGGAGACTTGTGGCCCAGCTGGCCACACTTGAAACAGGTAATGTCTCCCTGACTGCCTTTTCCCGAACTAGCACTTGGTACAGGAAAAGTCGATCTAGCAAAGCTACCCTGAGACTGCTGGGGATTAAAACCCTTCTGTCTCCTACCATCATTCTGACTATCCTGACTCCTCTTGGAGCCCTTCTGTCCTTCCTCCTCTTCCTGCATCATAATCTCCATATGGGCTGCAGCATCAACCATACGCCCATAATCCCGAATCATAGTTCCCCCTACTCTCAGCTTGAGGCCACGCCTCAACTTTTTCTCAAACTCAATACAACGGCGTTCCTCAGACGCCACCAATTCAGGTGCAAACCTGGACAAACTGGTAAATGCAGCCTCAAACTCGGCCACTGAAGAACTCGCCTGCTTAAGCTGACAAAACTGGTCTCGTAGCTTCTCCCTAACTGCTGGAGATAAGTACTTCTCCTGGAAAGCATTCACAAAAGCCTCCCACGTACCTCCTATACGCCCCTTAGTAAACTTCCACCACTGACCCGCATCCCCCTTCAACTGGAAAGATGCCAAGGTCACTTTCAACCCCTCGTCTTCGATGCCAAGCATCTCAAACGTCTTCGTTGTCTGTTCGAGCCATTCATCTGCCTTAAGCGGCTGTTTAGGATCACCCACAAATTCATCCGGATTAGACCGGAAGAACTCCCTTTTCAGAAAGGAAGGTCCTGCATCTGCAACAACAACCTGAGCTTGATTCTCAGCTCTGAGAATACCTACTGACTCCCTGAATGCCCCTGCTATCTCTCGGGCTAGAGCGCCCATAGCCTGCTGGCCTACTGGCTCGGCCACATTGGCCTGGCCAATTCCCTCTTGAACAGCCGGAATTTCTCCTGGCACAGGCACCTCCTGCCTGCCCGTCCTACCACGCCTACCGCGTCCTCGTCCTCGTCCTGACATCCTAATAAAGGAAACAAAGACATTAGCACATTAATAAATGTGCCGAAGCTAAACACTCGCATCCTAATGCAATGGACAACAATAATTCATTCCACGTAAGCACATAATCACATAAGCACCTACGAATTTCATTCCCGGATAATGATAGTCCCAATGCGTTACTATAGTTCCGATTGAAAGCAGCAGTGATCAAGTGCCTTTCCAACAAGACTACTAGAAACTCAAGGGTCCAATCAACATCCTAGAACTACATTCCATACCCACATAATCACATAAACATGTTATCACATAAGCATATAACATCACACTAAGTCTCTATCAAACGAGACGAACCCAATGTGATACTAATCACTTCCCACGTACCCAAAGTATTCAAACCCGGTACGCTCTGATACCAAGTTGTAACGCCCTCAAAATTAACCCATTAAATATCATTGACATGCATTAATTAAAGAAGACAATTTACTAATTCATTCATCAGAGTATTACTAAATAAAGCATTATATGTAACATTGAATAAAATGCCCTACAGGCTTACATCTTTCCAAGCCAACACTTGAATACAAAAATATGAGTTCTAACTCAATACAAGAAAAGCCCTAGGCTTGAATGTTTACATGTACTAACAACCAAAAACAAACAACTAAAAAAAAATAGTCTTCAGAATCCAAGTCCTTCAAAGCTAAGTCCTTGGAGGTAGCTTATCACCTGAACCTGAAAATGATGTTCCCATAAAGGGTGAGCCACAGCCCAGCAGAAATATACTAAACCACATATAAGAAATGAATAAAGCAATAGTATTTGACAGATGGTTAACCAAGATAATCAACCACTTCATTTTTACAGTCTCATGACACTATTGTCTAAAATACAATTTACTTTCCAATTTTATCAACATGGCTCAGAACCTGGCCAAACTTACAACAGTGAATTACATATACCATATTCACATCCTTCCAATATCAACAAACAAATGAGACTCAAGCTCAATTCACAACACTTCATACTTCCAGATTGATACACATTTTAGTGCTGTATCAATAAAAACACTTCTATATAATAAGCACACATAAAAGTGATGCTAATGGAGTCCATCCCCTATCTCCTCCCAAACAAAATCCGGTTTAGAGGTCCATCCCCTATCTTCCCCTAAACCGTGGAGTACATCCCCTATCTCCTCCCACACAAAACAATATAAATGCAAATGCACATGCAATGCTCAATCAATACACGTATTTTCTGTATCAGTGCAATATTCAAAATTAACGACTTAACCAATGTGATTAGTTTCAGTCATTCCTAATCCACATGCAATGTCTACAACAATCACAACTATCCTCCACCGATAGCCCAAAACAGTTATTTCTAAACAGGAAATAAATGTATTAACTAACATAATTCCAACATTTTCATAGGTGAGTGATTAAACTAACCAACTACACCATTTACTCAATAATTTCCCCAATACCATGAATTTAGCCATATTTCCCCAAATCCCTTAAATTAATTATACAAATTAATTCAATATTACAACCAGGGTTTTCCCAAAAATTACCAAAGTAAACCCAACATATCAACATACCAAAACTTAGAGCAAAACCTATAAAATGGAGTAGGAAATCCCTACCTCGAAGAGAACAACCCAAATGAAGAAGACAGAGATGATACCCCAAATACCAAAGTGCTCCAAATCACCAACTATTCAGATTAAATGGAAGCCCTCAACTCACTCTATCTTTTAAATGAAGGATCTAGGGTAGAAACACTCCTTAAATGGATCAAATCTAAGAGAGAAGGTGAGTAGAGAGAAAGAGGAGTCGGACCTAGGGTTTGGAATCAAAATAAGATGAAAAAGACTGATCAAATCCCGCTGCTGTGTATATAAACTGGACAGGCTCGCTCGAGCTAAGACTTAGTCGCTCGAGCGACCAGACACAGAGAAACCACGCTCGAGCCAAGGAAACCTTGCTCGAGCCAACAACCCAAAAGCTCGCTCGAGCGAAAGAAAGCTCGATCGAGCGAAGAACTCAAACCCTCAGGTCTGTAACCAGACACACGCTCGAGCGAAGGAACTATTGCTCGAGCGAAGAACAAACTAACTCGCTCGAGCGAATAAAAGCTCGCTCGAGCCAAGAATGCAAAGCTTCAGGTTCAATCCAGACGCAAACTCTCGCTCGAGCTACCAAACCCCGGCTCGAGCGAAGAACCAAAATAACATCTCGCTCGAGCGACAAACTCCTCGCTCGAGCGAACAACCAAAAACCCGGACAGCAAGACTTGGTTTCTAAACCCAACCAACCTGAAACAAACCTGCCCAACACAACCCATAATTCCAAATGAGAGAATAAAGGACAACAACAACAATATACAATGACAAAATCTACGGAACCTAAGTCCGGATACAATAATCAGATGGGAAAAGACCGGGGTCGCTATAATTTGGAAATTAATTAAAAAAAGAAATTGAGTAGAAATGGAAATTGAATAAAAATGGTAGTGGAATAAAAATTAAAATGGAAGTTGCATAAAACTAAAAGTGGAAGTTCATTCAAGAAACCACTACACCTTAACGATCTATTTGGAAATTAAATAAAAAGGGAAATTGTATGGAGATCGAAATTGAATAAAAATAGAAGTTGAATAAAAATAAAAATGGAAACTGTACAAACTTAAACATGGAAGTTCATTCAAGAAACCACTATACCTTAATGATCTATTTGGAAATTAAATAAAAAACGAAATTGAATAGAAAAGGAAATTGAATAAAAATGGAAGTGGAATAAACATAAAAATGGAAGTTGCATAAAATTAACAATGGATGTTCATTCACGAAACGACTACACCTTAACGATCTATTTGAAAATTAAATAAAAAAGCAAATTCAATGGAAAAGGAAATTGAATCAAAATGGAAGTTGAATAAAAATAAAAATGGAAGTTGTATAAAATTAAAAATGAAAGTTCCTTCAAGAAACCACTATATCTTAACGATCTATTTGGAAATTAAATAAAGAAAGGAAATTGAATGGAGATGGAAATTGAATAAAAATAGAATTGGAAACTGCATAAAATTAAACAAGGAAATTCATTCAAGAAACTACTATACCTTAACGATCTATTTGGAAATTAAATAAAAAACGAAATTGAATGGAGATGGAAATTTAATAAAAATAGAAGTTGAATAAAAATAGAAATGGAAACTGCATAAAATTAGACATAGAAGTTAATTCAAGAAACCACTATTCCTTAACGATCTATTTGGAAGTTAAAAAAAAAAGGAAATTGAATAGAAAAGGAAATTGAATAAAAATGGAAGTTGAATAAAAATACAAATGGAAATTGCATAAAATTAACAATGGAAGTTCATTCAAGAACCCACTATACCTTAACGACCTATTTGGAAATTAAATAAAAAGGGAAATTGAATGGAGATGGAAATTGAAAAAAAATAGAAGTTGAATAAAAATTGGAATGGAAACTGCATAAAATTAAGAATGGAAGTTCATTAGAGAAACCACAACACCTTAACGGTCTATTTGGAAATTAATTAAAAAAAGAAATTAAATAGAAATGGAAATTGAATAGAATTGGAAATGGAATAAAAATAAAAAATGAAGTTGTATGAAATTAAAAATGGAAGTTCATTTAAGAAAGCACTACACCTTAACGATCTATTTGGAAATTAAATAAAAAAGGAAATTGAATAGAGATCGAAATTGAATAAAAATAGAAGTTGAATAAAAATGGAAATGGAAACTAGATAAAATAAAACAAGGAAGTTCATTCAAGAAACCACTATACATTAACGATCTATTTGGAAATTAAAAAAAAAAAGGGAAATTGAATAGAAAAGGAAATTGAATAAAAACTGAAGTGGAATGAAAATAAAAATGGAAGTTGCATAAAATTAAAAATGGATGTTCATTCAAGAAACCACTATACCTTAACGATCTATTTGGAAATCAAATTAAAAAGGAAATTGAATAGAAAAGGAAATTGAATAAAAATAGAAGTTCAATAAAAATACAAATGGAAGTTGCATAAAATTAAAAATGGAAGTTCATTCAAGAAACCACTATACCCTAACGATCTATTTGGAAATTAAATAAAAAAAGAAATTGAATGGAGATGGAAATTGAATAAAAATAGAAGCTAAATAAAAATAGAAATGGAAACTGCATATAATTAAACATGGGAGTTCATTCAAGAAACCACTATACCTTAACGACCAATTTGGAAATTAATTGAAAAAGGAAATTGAATAGAAATGGAATTTCAATAAAAATGGAAGTGGAATGAAAATAAAAATGGAAGTTCATTCAACATACCACTATATCTTGACGATCTATTTTGAAATTAAAGAAAAAAGGAAACTGAATGGAGATCGAAATTGAATAAAAATAGAATTGGAAACTGCATAAAATTAAACATGGAAGTTCATTCAATAAACTACTATACATTAACGATCTATTTGGAAATAAAATAAAAAAGGAAATTAAATAGAAAAGGAAATTGAATAAAAGTGGAAGGGGAATAAAAATAAAAATGCAAGTTGCATAAAATTAAAAATGGAAGTTCATTCAAGAAACCACTACACCTTAACGATCTATTTGGAAATTAAATAAAAAAGGAAATTGAATGGAGATGGAAAATTAATAAAAATAGAAGTTGAATAAAAATAGAAATGGAAACTGCAAAAAATTAAACATGAAAGTTCATTGAAGAAACCACTATACCTTAACGATCTATTTGGAAATTAAATAAAAAAGAAATTGAATAGAAAAGGAAATTGAACAAAAATGAAAGTGGAATAAAAATGAAAATCGAAGTTTCATAAAATTAAAAATGGAAGTTCATTCAAGAAACCACTACACCTTAACGATCTATTTGAAATTAAATAAAAAAGGAAATTCAATAGAAAAAGAAATTGAATCAAAATGGAAGTTGAATAAAAATAAAAATGGAAGTTGTATAAAATTAAAAATGAAAGTTCCTGCAAGAAACCACTATATCTTAACGATCTATTTGGAAATTAAATAAAGAAAGGAAATTGAATGGAGATGGAAATTGAATAAAAATAGAAGTTGAATAAAAATAGAATTGGAAACTGCATAAAATTAAACAAGGAAATTCATTCAAGAAACTACTATACCTTAACGATCTATTTGGAAATTAAATAAAAAACGAAATTGAATGGAGATGGAAATTTAATAAAAATAGAAGTTGAATAAAAATAGAAATGGAAACTGCATAAAATTAGACATAGAAGTTAATTCAAGAAACCACTATTCCTTAACGATCTATTTGCAAGTTAAAAAAAAAAAGAAAATCGAATAGAAAAGGAAATTGAATAAAAATGGAAGTTGAATAAAAATACAAATGGAAATTGCATAAAATTAACAATGGAAGTTCATTCAAGAAACCACTACAACTTAACAATCTATTTGGAAATTAAATAAAAAAGGAAATTGAATGGTGATGGAAATTGAATAAACGTAGAAGCTGAATAAAAATATAAATGGAAACTGCATAGAATTAAACATGGAAGTTCATTGAAAAAACCACTATACCTTAACGATCTATTTGGAAATTAAATATAAAGGAAAATTGAATAGAAAAGGAAATTGAATAAAAATGGAAGTGGATTAAAAATAAAAATGGAAGTTGCACAAAATTAAGAATGGAAGTTCATTCAAGAAACCACTACACCTTAACGATCTATTCGGAAATTAAATAAAAAACGAAATTGAATGGAGATCAAATTTGAATAAAAATGGAAGTTGAATAAAAATAGAAGTTGAATAAAAATAGAAATGGAAACTGCATAAAATTAAACATGGAAGTTCATTCAAGAAACCACTATACCTTCATTCAAGAAACCACTATACCTTAAAGATCAATTGGCAAATTAATTAAAAAGGAAATTGAATGGAGATGGAAGGTGAAAAAAAATAGAAATGGAAACTGCATAAAATTAAACACGGAAGTTCATTCAAGAAATCTTTACACCTTAACGATCTATATGGAAATTAAATAAAAAATGAAATTCAATAGAAAATGAAACTGAATAAAAATGGAAGTTGAATAAAAATAAAAATGGAAGTTGCATAAAATTGAAAATGAAAGTTCATTCAAGAAACCACTATAGCTTAACGATCTATTTGGAAAATAAATAAAAAAGGAAATTGAATGGAGACGGGAATTGAATAAAAATATAAGTTGAATAAAAATAGGAATGGAAACTGCATAAAATGAAACAAGGAAGTTCAGTCAAGAAACCACTATACCTTAACGATCTATTTGGGAATTAATTAAAAAAAGAAATTGAACAGAAATGGAAATTGAATAAAAATGGATGTGGAATAAAAATAAAAATGGAAGTTGCATAAAATTAAAAACGAAAGTTCATTCAAGAAACCACTAAACTTTAACGATCTATTTGGAAATTAAATAAAAAAGGAAATTGAATGGAGATTGAAATTCAAAAAAAATAGAAGTTGAATAAAAATAGAAATGGAAACTGCATAAAATAAAACATGGAAGTTCATTCAAGAAACCTTTACACCTTAACGATCTATATGGAAATTAAATAAAAAAAGAAATTCAATAGAAAAGGAAACTACATAAAATTAAACGTGGAAGTTCATTCAAGAAACCACTACACCTTAACGATCTCTTTGGAAATTAAATAAAAAATGAAATTGAATGGAGATGGAAATTGAATAAAAATAGAAGTTGAATAAAAATAGAAATGGAAACTACATAAAATTAAACATGGAAGTTTATTCAAGAAACCACTATACCTTAACGATCTATTGGGAAATTAAATAAAAAAGGAAATTGAATAGAAAAGGAAATTGAATAAAAATGGAAGTGGAATAAAAATAAAAATGGAAGTTGCATGAAATTAAAAATGGATGTTCATTCAAGAAACCACTATACCTTAACGATCTATTGGGAAATTAAATAAAAAAAGAAATTGAATGGAGATGGAAATTGAATAAAAATAGAAATGGACACTGCATAAAATTAAACATGGAAGTTCATTCAAGAAACCACTATACATTAACGATCTATTTGGAAATTAAATAAAAAAGGAAATTGAATAGAAAAAGAAATTGAATAAAAATGGAAGCGGAATGAAAATAAAAATGGAAGTTGCATAAAATTAAGCATGGAAGTTCATTCAAGAAACCACTACACCTTAACGATCTGTTTCGAAATTAAATAAAAAAGGAAATTGAATGGAGATGGAAATTGAATAAAAATAGAACTTGAATAAAAACAGAAATGGAAACTGCATAAAATTAAACATGGAAGTTCATTCAAGAAACAACCACAACTTAACGATCTATTTGGAAATTAAATAAAAACGGAAGTGGAATAAAAATAAAAATGGAAGTTGCATAAAATTAAAAATGGAAGTTCATTCAAGAAACCAGTACACCTTAACGATCTATTTGGAATTAAATAAAAAAGGAAATTCAATAGAAAAAGAAATTGAATTAAAATGGAAGTTGAATAAAAATAAAAATGGAAATAGCATAAAATTAAACGTGGAAGTTCATTCAAGAAACCACTACACCTTAACGATCTCTTTGGAAAGTAAATAAAAAAGGAAATTGAATGGAGATGGAAATTGAATAAAAATAAAAGTTGAATAAAAATAAAAGTTGAATAAAAACAGAAATGGAAACTGCATAAAATTAAACGTGGACCTTCATTCAAGAAACCACTATACCCTAACGATCTATTTGGAAATTAAATAAAAAAGGAAATTGAATTGAAAAAGAAATTGAATAAAAATGGAAGTGGAATAAAAATAAAAATGGATGTTGCATAAAATTAAAAATGGATGTTCATTCAAGAAACCACTATACTTTAACGATCTATTTGGAAATTAAATAAAAACGGAAATTGAATGGAGATAGAAATTTAATAAAAATAGAAGTTGAATAAAAATAGAAATGGAAACTACATAAAATTAAACATGGAAGTTCAGTCAAAAAACCACAATACCTTAACGATCTATTCGGAAATCAAATTAAAAAGGAAATTGAATAAAAATAGAAGTTGAATAAAAACACAAATGGAAGTTGCATAAAATTAAAAATGAAAGTTCATTCAAGAAACCACTATACCTTAACGATCTATTTGGAAATTAAATAAAAAAGGAAATTAAATGGAGATGGAAATTGAATAAAAATAGAAGTTGAATAAAAATAGAAATGGAAACTGCATAAAATTTAACATGGAAGTTCATTCAAGAAACCACTATACCTTAACGATCAATTTGGAAATTAATTAAAAAAGGAAATTGAATGGAAATGAAAATTGAATAAAAATAGAAGTTGAATAAAAATAGAAACGGAAACTGCAAAAAATTAAACATGGACGTTTATTCAAAAAACCACTATACGTTAACGATCTATTTCGAAATTAATTAAAAAATGAAATTGAATAGAAAACGAAATTGAATAAAAATGGAAGTGGAATAAAAATACAAATGGAAGTTGCATAAAATTAAAAATGGAAGTTCATTCAAGAAACCACTATACCTTAACGATCTATTTGGAAATAAAATAAAAAAGAAAATTGAATGGAGATGGAAATTGAATAAAAATAGAAGTTGAATAAAAATAGAAATGGAAACTGCATAAAATTTAACATGGAAGTTCATTCAAGAAATCACTATACCACAACGATCAATTTGGAAATTAATTAAAAAAGGAAATTGAATAGAAATGGAAATTCAATAAAAATGGAAGATGAATAAAAATAAAAATGAAAGTTGCATAAAATTGAAAATGGAAGTTCATTCAACAAACCACTACACCTTAACGATCTATTTGGAAATTAAATAAAAAAGGAAATTGAATGGAGATGAAAATTGAATAAAAATGGAAGGTGAATAAAAATAGAAATGGAAACTGCATAAAATTAAACACGGAAGTTCATTCAAGAAACCACTATACCTTAACGATCTATTTGGAAATGAAATAAAAAAAGGAAATTGAATGGAGATGGAAATTGAATAAAAATAAAAGTTGATTAAAAATAGAAATGGAAACTGCATAAAATTAAACGTGGAAGTTCATTCAAGAAACCACTACACCTCAACGATCTATTTGGAAATTAAATAAAAAAGGAAATTCTTTAGAAAAGGAAACTGAATAAAAATGGAAGTTGAATAAAAATAAAAATAAAAATAAAAATGGAAGTTGCATAAAATTAAAAATGAAAGTTCATTCAAGAAACCACTATGAAAATCCTACGTGATTTGTGATTAGATCAAGATAAACTTATTCCAAAACCCAATTAATTCAAAACTCTCAACCTAAAATCATCAAACACTTACGAGAGTGATTTTAGTTTGTTTGTTTTGAGAATAAACAATAAATCGACACAAACGCTTTTTTACGTGGAAAAAACCACAATTGAAGAACCTTCAATTGTAATCAAAAACCACGGGCGAAACGCCACTATCAATCCACTACTGAAGAACAAAAAGATTACAAAGATATAATACAAATTACCCAACCCAGTCAATTTGTCTCTGAATCTTCTGTAACTCTTTTCACCACACCTTCGTCACGGAATTGATCCTGAAGTTGATTCCACACCACAACTCCACTTGTTGAATTAACGACTGCGTAGAATCAAACGCCTTTTGAATTCTACGCTTTAATCTTCGGAATCCACCGAAGAGAACTTTCTTGTAACTTAAGAAGCAACCTCCTTGATGTATGAACCTCAATGCATAAGTTCAGAACTCTCTCAAGAACATCAAGGAAAACTATGAAAAATCTCCAAAGAAAACTTTAAACACAACCCTAGTTCGTTTAGATCAGATCTCGGAAAAACCTCCTTCACAAAAACACCCTTAACAGCTTTAAATAGGAATCTGGATCCGCGATCTCCGCTCGAGCTCAACACAGCCCGCTCGAGCGGACTGACCAAAAACTGCGTGCGAAACAAACTGAGATGCGCTCGAGCGTAGGATAATCCGCTCGAGCGGAAAATCACACCCACCAGTATTTGTTGCTTGCCCTGACAAACTACTGAGACCTGCTAATCTACGCTCGAGCTCACAAGTCTCCGCTCGAGCGGACAGAACAAAAACACAAAAAATTACATTTGAATCAACACAATGTTTTGTCTCCGGATTTGACAACATAGGGACCTAACACACTATACCTTAACGATCTATTTGGAAATTAATTAAAAAAGGAAATTGAATGGAGATGCAAATTTAATAAAAATAGAAGCTGAATAAAAATAGAAATGGAAACTGTATAAAATTAAATATGGAAGTTCATTCAGCAAACCACTATACCTTAACGACCTATTTGGAAATTAAATTAAAAAGGAAATTGAATGGAAAAGTAAATTGAATAAAAATACAAGTTGAATAAAAATACAAATTGAAGTTGCATAAAATTAAAAATGGAAGTTTATTCAAGAAACCACTATGCCCTAACGATCTATTTGGAAATTAAATAAAAAAGAAAATTGAATGGAGATGGAAATTGAATAAAAATAGAAGCTGAATAAAAATAGAAATGGAAACTACATAAAATTAAACATGGAAGTTCATTCAAGAAACCACTATACCTTAACGATCAATTTACAAATTAATTAAAAAAGGAAATTGAATAGAAATGGAAATTCAATAAAAATGGAAGTGGAATTAAAATAAAAATAGAAGTTGCATAAAATTAAAAATGGAAGTCTATTCAAGAAACCACTATACCTTAACGATCTATTTGCAAATTAAATAAGAAAAGGAAATTGAAAGGAAAAAAATATTGAATAAAAATCAAAGTTGAATAAAAACAAAAATGGAAGTTGCATAAAATTAAAAATGGAAGTCTATTCAAGAAACCACTATACCTTAACGATCTATTTGGATATTAAATAAAAAAAGGAAATTGAACAGAAAAGAAAATTGAATCAAAATCGACGTTGAATAAAATCAAAAATGGAAGTTGCATAAAATTAAAAATGAAAGTTCATTCAAGAAACCACTATACCTTAACGATCTATTTGGAAATTAAATAAAAAAGAAAATTCAATAGAAAAAGAAATTGAACGAAAATGGAAGTTGAATAAAAATAAAATGGAAGTTCATTCAAGAAACGACTATAAATTAACGATCTATTTGGAAATTAAATAAAAATGGAAATGGAATTGAAAAAGAAAATGAACAAAAATGGGAGTGGAATAAAAATAAAAATGGAAGTTGCGTAAAATTAAGAGTGGAAGCTCATTCAGGAAACCACAACACCTTAACGATCTATTTGGAAATTAAATAAAAAAGAAAATTGAATAGAAAAGGAAATTTAATAAAAATGGAAGTGGAATAAAAATAGAAATGGAAACTGCATAAAATTAAACGTGGAAGTTCATTCAAGAAACCACTACACCTTAACGATCTCCTTGGAAATTAAATAAAAAAGGAAATTGAATGGAGATGGAAATTGAATAAAAATAGAAGTTGAATAATGTCACGCCCCACTTTTTATTACTCGGAGTCATTACCAAAATTCATTAACTTAATTCAGTTTCAGAGATAACGCGAAAATAAACTCATACATTCAATCCGTAGAAGTGATTAACAATACTCTCATTCGTATGCAAAGTAAATATTACATGAACATACATAATAAATTGCCCTTGGGCTTACATCACTTAAGGTACAAGAAGAAGGGTGTAACCCTTTTACAACAATGGCATTCCGCCAACATAACTGAGGCCCCGTGGCCAATAAATAAGTAGATCCAAATCTTACAGCTCAACCTGCTTAAAACCTGAAAAGAATTCAACAACGTGGGATGAACATATAGTCCAGTAGGGATCTCAACATGATCCTCAACAATAACAACATTACAGATAGCTATGATCATGAACACTCATTCTCATACTAGAATAATAATGTGACAGTTTATACAAAATATATATATATATATATATATATATGTATATATGAACTTTTCTCGAAAACAACTATTTAATTCAACGCTATAAGCGATTCATCTTTCCTTTTTCCTTTCATTAACCCCCCATTCCCAATCTTTTATAATAATAACAACTACTTAGAAAAAAAAGATTCACTAAGTCCATTACTCTCTCCCATTTGCCACACATACAACAGATGTGCCTTTTCAAAACATATTTCTGAAATGTTTGATTTTCTTTACACTTCCAAAAGATAAAAGGGCATTTCAATTCAATCCCAGTTCTATCATAGTTATCCATGCACACCTCTATAAAAAGGAAGATAACAAGTCAACTATATGCATAAAATAAATCAATGAGGCAACTCGTCCCTCCAACACTGTAACCAATACAATCCACAATGTTTCCAGATACACTGAAACAATAACAAAACAACTCTGCTCTACTAGCTATATGCGTAGTAAGCCAAAGATACACTTCTCACAACAATCTACCAGTTTACCAGGCGCTAGCTGGAAGGGTATGGTACCTTAGATTATCAGCGCGTCAGTTCTCCAGGCGCTAGCTGGAAGGGTATGATACCTCTGATTATAAGCGCGTCAGTTCTCCAGGCGTTAGCTGGAAGGGTATGATACCTCTGATTATAAGCGCAGAGTATATATATATGAACACAAAGGTGTGTGGAGTTCATCCCCTATCTTCTCACACACACTGGAGTACAACCCCTCTCTTCTCCCCAACCAGTATACAAAAATAATGTAATTCAGCATTTCATACCATACGATGTTCAATCAACAATGGTGTAATACATACACAACAATTCAACGCAACCGTATCATCCTCCACTGATGACCAAGACAAAATCTCTAGATGCATGCATATTGTACATCTATTAACAGACCCAACTAACATGAGATTATAAAACTCAGCAACAACATGATCATGGTAGTTAAAGCTATACCCCACACAAGTGTGTTCAACACTCAAGATACAACATTCCAATTTTCTTATACTTGTTTCAAAATACCTTTCCCATTTCACATAATGAATTCCACTTCCTTTGTTTTCACAAAATCATGCCCAAGGACAAAAACCATAACTCATTTAAATTCACTACATTCTTTTCAAAGCCATTTCGAACTAATTATGCAAATTAAGTCATAAACAATAAATTAGGGTTTTCCTTCCTCTTTCTCAATATTGACCAAAAAGGCCCAATTAACATCAACAACTACAATAACCACAATTAAGACTCAAAATACCTAAGTATATGCCCAAAGATCAAAACCCCTCAATTAATTCAACACCCAACCCTAGGTTCAATCCCATGATTTTCACAAATCCAACATGATACAATTTTTATGCAATACAAAAACTACCACATGTCTATCTATAGACGAAGTATTGAAAAGAGACAAGGAGAATCCCTACCTCGAATGGAGAAGACGGAGATGAAGACCAAAGACCCACGTGCTCCAAATCCCAAGTTTCTCAAATTAAAACAAAGCTCTCGCGAAGCTCTACCTTTCTTCCAAAGGAACTAGGGCAGAAGACCACCGGAAATAGATCAAAACTAAGAGAGAAGGTAAGAGTAGAGAGAGAAACTCTCAAGGGGCGGTTTTTAAAAGTTAAGAGAGGAAAACTAGGTCAAAAAGTGATCCAAAAAGTGAAATCACAGACTGATGTAGTCGATTCTACGCTCGAGCGTAGAACACCCCGCTCGAGCGTAAGACACAGACTCACGCTCGAGCGTGAAAAGAGCCGCTCGAGCGCCGATTGCACACTTCCAGAAGTTTTGCAAGCGATGGTATCCACTCGAGCGTTAAACTCTCCGCTCGAGCGTATGGACAAAATCAAAGGATCACGCTCGAGCGTAAAAACTCCCGCTCGAGCGGACTAACTGCATAGTAAAATACTGGGAGATGGAAAATCACGCTCGAGCGTCCAAACTGCCGCTCGAGCGGAAAGGCAGCAACAAAAGCCCGCTCGAGCGTAAAACCGCCGCTCGAGCGGAGAGACCAAAACCTGGGCAAAATTTCAAAGCTTTAAAACACAACCAACTAATTCCCAACTGCCCAACACAACCCAAAACTCTAAAACAAAGAGTAAGGGATAGAAATGAGGATAAGACAACAACGAATCTACGGAACTGAATCTAGATTACAGTTAAACAACGACAGGGAATACCGGGATCGCTATAAATAAAAATAGAAATGGAAACTACATAAAATTAAACATGGAAGTTTATTCAAGAAAGCACTATACCTTAACGATCTATTTGGAAATTAAATAAAAAAGGAAATTGAATAGAAAAGCAAATTGGATAAAAATGGAAGTGGAATAAAAATAAAAATGGAAGTTGCATGACATTAAAAATGGATGTTCATTCAAGAAACCACTATACCTGAATGATCTATTGGCAAATTAAATAAAAAGGGAAATTGAATGGAGATGGAAATTGAATAAAAGTGGAAGGTGAATAAAAATAGAAATGGACAATGCATAAAATTAAACATGGCAGTTCATTCAACAAGCCACTATACCTTAACGACCTATTTGGAAATTAAATTAAAAAGGAAATTGAATAGAAAAAGAAATTGAATAAAAATGGAAGCGGAATGAAAATAAAAATGGATGTTGCATAAAATTAAGAATGGAAGTTCATTCAAGAAACCACTACACCTTAACGATCTGTTTCGAAATTAAATAAAAAGGGAAATTGAATGGAGATGGAAATTGAATAAAAACTGAAGTTGAATAAAAATAGAAATGGAAACTGCATAAAATTAAACATGGAAGTTGATTGAAGAAACCACTATAACTTAACGATCTATTTGGAAATTAAATAAAAAAGGAAATTGAATCGAAAAGGAAATGGAATAAAAATAGAAGTTGAATAAAAATAGCAATGGAAACTGCAGAAAATTAAACGTGGAAGTTCATTTAAGAAACCACTATACCTTAACGATCTATTCGGAAATTAAATACAAAAGGAAAATTGAATAGAAAAGGAAATTGAATAAAAATGGAAGTGGAAGTGGAATAAAAATAAAAAAGGAATTTGCATAAAATTAAGAATGGAAGTTCATTCAAGAAACCATTTCACCTTAACGATCTATTTGGAAATTAAATAAAAATGAAAATTGAATGGAGATGGAAATTGAATAAAAATTGAAGTTGAAAAATTGAAATGGAAACTGCATAAAGTTAAACCCGGAAGTTCATTCAAGAAACCACTATACCTTAACGATCTATTTGGTAATGAAATAAAAAAGGAAATTGAATAGAAAAGGAAATTGAATAAAAATGGAAGTTGCATAAAATTAAAAATGGAAGTTCATTCAACAAACCACTATACCTTAACGATCTATTTGGAAATTTAATAAAAAAGGAAAATGAATAGAAAAGGAAATTGAATAAAAATGGAAGTTGGATAAAAACAAAAATAGAAGTCGCATAAAAGTAAAAATGGAAGTCAATTCAAGAAACCACTATACCTTAACGAACTATTTGGATATTAAATAAAAAAAGGAAATTGAACAGAAAACAAAATTGAATAAAAATCGACGTTGAATAAAAACAAAATTGGAAGTTGCATAAAATTAAAAATGAAAGTTCATTCAAGAAACCACTATACCTTAACGATCTATTTGGAAATTAAATAAAAAAGGTAATTCAATAGAAAAAGAAATTGAACGAAAATGGAAGCTGAATAAAAATAAAATGAAAGTTCAGTCATGAAACGACTATAAATTAACGATCTATTCGCAAATTAAATAAAAATGGAAATTGAATTGAAAAAGAAAATGAATAAAAATGGGAGTGGAATAAAAATAAAAATGGAAGTTGTATAAAATTAAGAATGGAAGTTCATTTAAGAAACCACAACACCTTAACGATCTGTAACGCCCTCAAAATAAACCCATAATAACCATAACATTAACATGCATTTATAAAAGAAAACGAATCATTTGAGTTATTCATCAGAGTATTCTTATTGAAAGACATCACATGTAACATCCTGCAACATCAAAATAAATGCCCTAAGGGCTTACATCTTTCCAAGCTAACACTTGGACACAAAAAGGATGAGTACTAACTCATTTACAAGTTAAGCCCTAGGCTTGAATGTTTACATGAAATCTCAAAAATAACAAAATAAAACATATAACTAAAGACAAGTCTTCAAAATCCCAAACATCAAATCCTTCCAGGCTAAGTCCGTGGAGGTAGCTTATCACCTGAACCTGAAAATGATGTTCCCATAAAGGGTGAGCCACAGCCCAGTAGAGAAATACTAAACCAAATATAAGCATTGAATAAAGCTATAGCATTCAATAGATGGTTAACCAAGATAATCAATTTTATCATTAAACAGTCTCATGACACTAATGTCTAAGACACATTTCACTTTCCATTATTATCAACATGGCTCAGAACCTGGCCAAACTTACAACAGTGAATTATATATCATATTCACATTACTTCCAATATCAACAAAACAAATGAGACTCATGCTCATATCAAAACACTTCATACTTCCCATTTGATACACATTTTAGTGCTGTATCAATAATCATGTAAAAACACTTCAATATAATAAGCACACATAAAAATGGTGCTAATGGAGTCCATCCCCTATCTCCTCCCAAACAAATTTCGGTTTAGAGGTCCATCCCCTATCTTCCCCTAAACCGTGGAGTACATCCCCTATCTCCTCCCAAACAATATGCATATGCAATGCTCAATCAATACATGTAATTTCTGTATTAATTCAATAGTCTAAATTTATGACTTAACAAATTGATTAGTTTCAATTTTCCCTAATCCGCATGCAATGTCTACAACAAGCACGACTATCCTCCACCGATAGCCCAAACAGTTATCTCTATACTCAAAAAATAAAAATAAATATACTAACAATTTAATAGGCGAGTGATTTATATTATCCAACTACACCATTTAATCAATAAATTCCCCAATTTCATGGATTTAACCAAATTTCCCAATTTCATTAAATTAATTACTCAAATCAATTTAGCAATTCAACTAGGGTTTTTTTTCCAAAATTTTCAAAGTGTCCCCAACCTATCAAGACACCAAACTTAGAACAAAGCATATAAAATGGAGTAGGAAAATCCCTACCTCGAAGAAAATAACCCGTATGGAGAAGATGGAGATGAAGACCAAAGACCAACGTGCTCCAAATCCTAAGTTTCTCAGATTAAAACGAAGCCCTCAACTCACTCTAACTTTTTAATAAAGGATCTAAGGTAGAAACTCTCTCTAAGTAGATCAATCGAAAGAGAGAAGGTGTGTAGAGGGAGAGAGAGAGATAAAAACACTCCAGGGGCGGTTTTTAAAAGTTATGAAGGAAAAGTAGGTCAAAAAGTGATCCAAAAAGTGAAATCACGGACTGATATAATCGACTCTACGCTCGAGCGTAGAAAGCCCCGCTCGAGCGTAAGACACAGAATCATGCTCGAGCGTGAAGAAAGCCGCTCGAGCGTCGATTGCACCCTTCCAGAAGTTTTGCAGGTGCTGACACCCGCTCGAGCGTCAAACTCCCCGCTCGAGCGGAGGAGCAAAAACAAGGGATCACGCTCGAGCGTAAAAACTACCGCTCGAGCGGAAGAACTGCAGAGCAAAATACTGGGAGATGGAAAATCACGCTCGAGCGTCAAAATTCCCGCTCGAGCGTAGAAGCAACAACGAAAGGACCGCTCGAGCGTTAAAACTTCCGCTCGAGCGTAAAGGCCAAAATCTGGGCATCACCTATTGGCATCTAAAATCAACCAACCTGTAACAGACCCGCCCAACACAACCTATACTTCAAATACGAAGAGATTAAAGGACAACAACAACCAATAAGTAATGACAGGATCCACAGAACCTAAGTCCGGATACAATAATTTAAAGAGAAAAGACCGGGGTCGCTATAACCTCCCCTCCTTAAAAGAATTTCGTCCCCGAAATTAAGCACAAGGTTTCGAAAACAAGTTTTTCTCAAATTCCAACAATATGATAACTCACTAATAAACAACTTGACCCAACACCGGCCATTCCATCTCTTAACAAAAAGGCATGCCACAATATGAAAAACAACCATATATTTCAACCTGCATTAACACTATGCAATTTTCTTTCAATTTCAACAATTTTCAATATATTCAATATATACAATGTTCCCTTAAACTTCCATTTCGAGGCAAGTTCCAAAATATTTCCATTAACCAAAACATTCTAAATGTTTTACAGCTTAAGACATATATAAAAAGCTTTAAAGTTCGACAATATTACAAAATCTAACTACAAGATTACAAATCAATAAACATGTCCGGATATTTCTCGCGGACTTCCAACTCACGCTCCCAAGTGGCTTCCTCCACTCCATGATGTTTCCACAAAACTTTTACCAAAGGGATGGTCTTGCCTCGCAAAACTTGATCCCGCCTATCCAAGACCCGAACCGGTCTCTCTTCATACGAAACATCTTCATCAACCACTAAATCGGTCCAATCCAGCACATGCGATGGATCCGGCTCATACTTCCGAAGCATACTCACATGAAACACGTCATGTACTCCGGACAACTGCGGTGGCAAAGCTAAACGATAAGCAGCCTCGCCAATCCTCTCAAGGATCTCAAACGGACCAATGAATCGAGGGGACAACTTCCCACTCTTCCCAAACCTCATCGAACCCCGTCTAGGTGATATCTTCAGAAAGACATGATCACCCACCTCAAACACCAAAGGTCTCCTCCTACGGTCGGCATACGATTTCTGACGACTCTGTGCTGTAACAAGCCTCTTACGGATAAGCTCAACTTTCTCCGTCGTTTCCCTCACCAACTCCGGACCCAACAGAGGTGCATCACCCACCTCGGCCCAACAAACAGGAGACCTACACGGTCGGCCGTATAAGGCCTCAAACGGTGCCATACCGATACTAGACTGGAAGCTGTTGTTGTAGGCAAACTCCACTAATGGCAAGTGCCCCTCCCATGACCCGCTAAAGTCAAGAACACAACCCCGAAGCATATCTTCAAGGATCTGAATAGTACGCTCGGACTGCCCATCAGTCTGAGGATGATATGTTGTGCTAAAGGTCAACTTAGTACCTAAGGCGCTCTGCAAGCTCTGCCATAATCTGGCAGTAAAACGAGGGTCCCTATCGGAGACGATCGTCACTGGAACCCCGTGCAACCTCACTATGTCCCGAATATACAAGTCGGCAAGATGATCTACTGAATCTCTAACGCGCATAGGAATGAAGTGCGCCGACTTAGTCAACCGGTCTACAACCACCCAAATAGCATCACTGCCCCGCTGAGTCCTCGGAAGACCTACAACGAAGTCCATAGTGACATGCTCCCACTTCCACTCGGCAATAGGCAAGGGTTGCAACAAACCCGCTGGCCTCTGATGTTCGGCCTTCACTTGCTGACAAGTAAGGCACTTAGACACGAAAGCTGCCACATCTCTCTTCATACCCCGCCACCAAAACTGGCGACCCAAATCCCGATACATCTTATTACCTCCCGGATGCACCGCAAGGCGTGAATGATGAAACTCTCGGAGTACCTCCTCTCGATGAGACTCCGGCACAAACAGACGGTCTCGGTATCTCACACTCAGGTCGGGATACACCGTCAAACCTTTCTCAACCTTCCCACCAGAAATCTTCTCACGGAGGGATTCTACCTCAAGGTCACCTCTCTGAGCCTCTAACACTTGAGTCACAAGCGTAGGCTGAACAACAACAGAAAACAAGGCCGCAGCCTCAATGGATTCGCCCAGAAATAAATCAAACTCCCCAAGTGCACCCAACATCTCCCATTCTCGAATGGCTACACTAGCTATGTCACCAACAGGTTTCCTGCTAAGGGCATCGGCCACCACATTGGCCTTTCCCGGATGATAATGCAACTCAAAGTCATAATCCTCTATGAACTCCATCCACCTCCTCTGCCTCAAGTTCAAGTCTCTCTGTGTGAACAGATATTTCAGACTCTTATGATCCGAGAATACCTCGAACCTCTCACCGTAAAGATAATGTCTCCAAATCTTCAAGGCAAATATCACAGCTGCTAACTCTAGATCATGTGTAGGGTAATTCTGCTCGTGAATTTTCAACTGACGTGAGCCATAGGCAACTACTTTTCCCTCTTATATTAACACACAACCCAGACCCTCTCGTGAGGCGTCACAATAGACTGTATAACCCAACCCTCTCTCTGGAATAATCAATACTGGAGCGGTAGTCAGTCTAACTTTCAACTCCTGAAACGACTTTTCACAAGTCTCATTCCAAACAAATTTGACTCCCTTCCGAGTCAATCTAGTCAAAGGCGAAGCTAATCTGGAGAAATCTCTTACAAACCGGCGATAATACCCAGCTAATCCCAGAAAACTGCGGATCTCAAACACACTCTTAGGCTGTACCCAATCTTGCACTGCCTCTGTCTTGGATGTATCAACAGACACCCCTTCCCTAGAAACTACATGGCCTAAGAACTTCACCTCCTCTAGCCAGAACTCACACTTCCCAAACTTAGCATATAGCTGATGGGCTCTAAGTAAATCAAGCACCACCCTCAAGTGTTCCTCGTGCTCTTCCTCTGAAGGTGAATAGATAAGGATGTCGTCCACGAATACGACTACAAAACGATCTAGAAATTCCCGGAATATCCGGTTCATCAAATCCATAAATACTGCCGGTGCATTGGTGAGCCCAAATGGCATCACCAAAAACTCATAGTGGCCATACCGCGTACGGAATGCCGTCTTTGGAATATCCTCCTCACTGACTCTCAACTGATGATAACCTGATCTCAAGTCTATCTTCGAGAAACAACGGGAACCTTTCAACTGATCGAACAGATCATCTATACGGGGCATAGGGTACTTATTCTTAACCGTAGCCCGATTCAATTTCCGGTAATCTATACAAAGTCTCAAAGCACCACATTTCTTTTTAACAAAGAGGGCCGGTGCTCCCCAAGGCGAAACACTAGGACGTATAAAGCCTTTATCTAGCAACTCCTGGAGTTGGATCTTCAACTCAACTAACTCGGCTGGGGCAAAACGATAAGGTGCCATAGAAATCGGCGCCGTGCCGGGCACCAGGTCAATAGAGAACTCAATCTCTCGATGCGGTGGCAAACCAACAAGATCCTCGGGAAAAACGTCCGAGTACTCACAAACGACCCTTGGCAACACAATCTGAGTCTCAACATCCTCACTAATCGAAAGGTTAGCAAGTAGACCACTAAGCTCACTCCGTCCTCGCGGAACATACCCCGATGGCAAAACACTACCAACACGGTCCCCCAGAAAATGAAAACACTCACCATTCACGGTACAACAAGTGACTCTCTGGCGGTAGCAATCAATAACTGCCTGGTATGACGATAACCAGTCCATACCCAAAATAACATCGAAACCTCTCATAGGCATAACTACAAAAGAAAATGGGATTCTATGGTAATCAACCTCTATATCACAACCCCTAACACCGTGTTTCAAAATCAATTCACCCCCAAGAGGCGACACTACACAAATAGGAGATGCTAACTGTGCTAACTCCAACTCCAAAACAGATGCAAATGCAGCAGACACAAAGGAATAAGATGCACCCGTATCAATCAAAACATTAGCAACCGAGTTGCAAAACAAGAAAGTACCTCTCACAACAGATGGAGCCGGTACAAGATCCTGTGCGGTAACAGCATACACGCGCCCAGATGACCTCTGATCAACCTGCTCACCCCTAGGAGCATAAGATTGCTGCACCGACTGAGACGATGAAGCCCCCTGATTGGCCCTCGAGGCCTGACCCGACTGAGCTGGCTGCTGACCCTGAATCGGCCTCAAACCAGATGCACCAGGTGTGCCACCCAACTGTGGGCAATACCTCTTCATATGCCCTGGCTGACCACACTGATAACACGAGAGTGGCTGACCTCTACCCTGACTCTGGCTCTGAGATCGAGCCGCAGATGATGCTGCTCTCTGCACTCCTCCCCTCTGAGGACAAACTGGAGACTTGTGGCCCAGCTGGCCACACTTGAAGCAGGTAATGTCTCCTTGACTGCCTTTCCCCGAACTAGCACTCGGCACAGGAAAAGTCGATCTAGAAAAGCTACTCTGAGACTGTTGGGGATTAAAACCCTTCTGTCTCCTACCATCACTCTGACCATCCTGACTCCTCTTGGAGCCCTTCTGTCCTTCCTCCTCCTCCTGCATCATGATTTCCATGTGGGCTGCAGCATCAACCAAACGCCCATAATCCCGAATCATAGTTCCCCCAACTCTCAGCTTGAGGCCACGCCTCAACTTCCTCTCAAACTCAATACAACGGCGTTCCTCAGACGCCACCAATTCAGGTGCAAACCTAGACAAACTAGTAAATGCAGCCTCAAACTCGGCCACTGAAGAACTCGACTGCTTAAGCTGGCAGAACTGGTCTCTCAGCTTCTCCCTAACTGCTGGAGATAAGAACTTCTCCTGGAAAGCATTCACAAAAGCCTCCCATGTACCTCCTATACGTCCCTTAGTGAACTTCCACCACTGACCCGCATCCCCCTTCAACTGGAATGATGCCAAGGTCACCTTCAACCCCTCGTCTTCGATGCCAAGCATCTCAAACGTCTTCGTTGTCTGTTCGAGCCATTCATCTGCCTTAAGCGGCTCTTTAGGATCACCCACAAATTCATCCGGATTAGACCGGAAGAACTCCCTTTTCAGAAAGGAAGGTCCAGCATCCGCAACAACAACCTGGGCTTGATTCTCAGCCCTAAGAATGCCTACTAACTCCCTGAATGCTCCTGCTATCTCTCGAGCTAAAGCGCCCATAGCCTGCTGGCCTACTGGCTCGGCCACATTAGCCTGGCCAATTCCCTCTTGAACTGCCGGAATCTCTTCTGGCACAGGCACTTCCTGCCTACCCGGCCTACCACGCCTACCGCGTCCTCGTCCTCGTCCTGACATCCTAATAAAGGAAACAAAGACATTAGCACATTAATAAATGTGCCGAAGCTAAACACTCGCGTCCTAATGCATTGGACAAAAATAATTCATTCCACGTAAGCACATAATCACATAAGCACCTACGAATTTCATTCCTGGATAATAATAGTCCCGAAGCGTTACTATAGTTCCAGTTGGAAGCAGCAGTGATCAAGTGCCTTTCCAACAAGACTACTAGAAACTCAAGGGTCCAATCAACATCCTAGAAACTACATTCCATACCCACATAATCACATAAACATGCCATCATATAAGCACATAACAGTACATCTAAGTCTCTATCAAGCGAGACGAACCCATTGTGATACTAATCACTTCCCACGTACCCAAAGTATTCGAACCCGGTACGCTCTGATACCAAGTTGTAACGCCCTCAAAATAAACCCATAATAACCATAACATTAACATGCATTTATAAAAGAAAACGAATCATTTGAGTTATTCATCAGAGTATTCTTATTGAAAGACATCACATGTAACATCCTGCAACATCAAAATAAATGCCCTAAGGGCTTACATCTTTCCAAGCTAACACTTGGACACAAAAAGGATGAGTACTAACTCATTTACAAGTTAAGCCCTAGGCTTGAATGTTTACATGAAATCTCAAAAATAACAAAATAAAACATATAACTAAAGACAAGTCTTCAAAATCCCAAACATCAAATCCTTCCAGGCTAAGTCCGTGGAGGTAGCTTATCACCTGAACCTGAAAATGATGTTCCCATAAAGGGTGAGCCACAGCCCAGTAGAGAAATACTAAACCAAATATAAGCATTGAATAAAGCTATAGCATTCAATAGATGGTTAACCAAGATAATCAATTTTATCATTAAACAGTCTCATGACACTAATGTCTAAGACACATTTCACTTTCCATTATTATCAACATGGCTCAGAACCTGGCCAAACTTACAACAGTGAATTATATATCATATTCACATTACTTCCAATATCAACAAAACAAATGAGACTCATGCTCATATCAAAACACTTCATACTTCCCATTTGATACACATTTTAGTGCTGTATCAATAATCATGTAAAAACACTTCAATATAATAAGCACACATAAAAATGGTGCTAATGGAGTCCATCCCCTATCTCCTCCCAAACAAATTTCGGTTTAGAGGTCCATCCCCTATCTTCCCCTAAACCGTGGAGTACATCCCCTATCTCCTCCCAAACAATATGCATATGCAATGCTCAATCAATACATGTAATTTCTGTATTAATTCAATAGTCTAAATTTATGACTTAACAAATTGATTAGTTTCAATTTTCCCTAATCCGCATGCAATGTCTACAACAAGCACGACTATCCTCCACCGATAGCCCAAACAGTTATCTCTATACTCAAAAAATAAAAATAAATATACTAACAATTTAATAGGCGAGTGATTTATATTATCCAACTACACCATTTAATCAATAAATTCCCCAATTTCATGGATTTAACCAAATTTCCCAATTTCATTAAATTAATTACTCAAATCAATTTAGCAATTCAACTAGGGTTTTTTTTTCCAAAATTTTCAAAGTGTCCCCAACCTATCAAGACACCAAACTTAGAACAAAGCATATAAAATGGAGTAGGAAAATCCCTACCTCGAAGAAAATAACCCGTATGGAGAAGATGGAGATGAAGACCAAAGACCAACGTGCTCCAAATCCTAAGTTTCTCAGATTAAAACGAAGCCCTCAACTCACTCTAACTTTTTAATAAAGGATCTAAGGTAGAAACTCTCTCTAAGTAGATCAATCGAAAGAGAGAAGGTGTGTAGAGGGAGAGAGAGAGAGATAAAAACACTCCAGGGGCGGTTTTTAAAAGTTATGAAGGAAAAGTAGGTCAAAAAGTGATCCAAAAAGTGAAATCACGGACTGATATAATCGACTCTACGCTCGAGCGTAGAAAGCCCCGCTCGAGCGTAAGACACAGAATCATGCTCGAGCGTGAAGAAAGCCGCTCGAGCGTCGATTGCACCCTTCCAGAAGTTTTGCAGGTGCTGACACCCGCTCGAGCGTCAAACTCCCCGCTCGAGCGGAGGAGCAAAAACAAGGGATCACGCTCGAGCGTAAAAACTACCGCTCGAGCGGAAGAACTGCAGAGCAAAATACTGGGAGATGGAAAATCACGCTCGAGCGTCAAAATTCCCGCTCGAGCGTAGAAGCAACAACGAAGGGACCGCTCGAGCGTTAAAACTTCCGCTCGAGCGTAAAGGCCAAAATCTGGGCATCACCTATTGGCATCTAAAATCAACCAACCTGTAACAGACCCGCCCAACACAACCTATACTTCAAATAAGAAGAGATTAAAGGACAACAACAACCAATAAGTAATGACAGGATCCACGGAACCTAAGTCCGGATACAATAATTTAAAGACAAAAGACCGGGGTCGCTATACGATCTATTTGGAAATTAAATAAAAATGGAAATTGAATGGAGATGGAAATTTAATAAAAATAGATGTTGAATAAAAATAGAAATGGAAACTGCATAAAATTAAACATGGAAGTTCATTCCAGAAACCACTATACCTTAACGATCTATTTGGAAATTAAATAAAAAAGAAAATTGAATAGAAAACGAAATTGAATAAAAATGGAAGTGGAATAAAAATAAAAATGGATGTTGCATAAAATTAAAAATGGAAGTTCATTCAAGAAACCACTATACCATAACGATCTATTTGGAAATTAAACAAAAAAGGAAAATGAATAGAAAAGGAAATTGGATAAAAATGGAAGTTGAATAAAAATAAAAATAGAAGTTGCATAAAATTAAAAATGGAAGTCTATTCAAGAAACCACTATACCTTAACGATCAATTTGCAAATTAAATAAGAAAAGGAAATTGAAAGGAAAAGAATATTGAATAAAAATGGAAGTGGAATAAAAATACAAATGGAAGATGCATAAAATTAAAAATGAAAGTTCATTCAAGAAACCACTATACCTTGACGATCTATTTAGAAATTAAATAAAAATGGAAATTGAATAAAAATAGAAGTTGAATAAAAATAGAAATGGAAATTGCATAAAATTAAACGTGGAAGTTCATTCAAGAAACCACTACACCTTAACTATCTGTTTGGAAATTAAATAAAAAAGGAAATTGAATAGAAAAGGAAACTAAATAAAAATGGAAGTGGAATAAAAATAATAATTTAAGTTGCATAAAATTAAAAATGGAAGTTCATTCAAGAAACCACTACACCTTAATGATCTATTTGGAATTAAATAAAACTGGAAATTCAATAGAAAAAGAAATTGAAGAAAAATGGAAGTTGAATAAAAATAAAAATGGAAGTTACATAAAATTAAAAATGGAAGGTAATTCACGAAAGCACTATACATTAACGATCTATTTGGAAATTAATCAAAAAAGGAAATTTAATAGAAAAGGAAATTAAATAAGAATGGAAGTGGAATAAAAATAAAAATGAAAGTTGCATAAAATTAAAAATGGATGTTCATTCAAGAAACCACTACACCTTAACGATGTATTTCGAAACTAAATAAAAAAGGAAATTCAATAGAAAAGGAAATTGAATAAAAATGGAAGTTGAATAAAAACAAAAACAAAAGTTTCATAAAATTAAAAATGGAAGTCTATTCAAGAAGCCACTATACCTTAACGATCTATTTGGAAATTAAATAAAAAAAGGAAATTGAATAGAAAAGGAAATTGAACAAAAATGGAAGTTGAATAAAAATAAAAATGGAAGTTGCATAAAATTAAAAATGAAGTTCATGCAAGAAACCACTACACCTTAACGATCTATTTGGAAATTAAAGAAAAAAAGGAAATTGAATAGAAAACGAAATTGATTAAAAATGGAAGTTGAATAAAAATAAAAATGGAAGTTGCGTAAAATTAAACATGGAAGTTCATTCAAGAAAACCACTGTACCTTAACGATCTATTTGGAAATTAAAGAAAAAATGGAAATTGAATAAAAATGGAAGTCGAATAAAAACAAAAATAGAAGTTGCCTAAAATTAAAAATGGAAGTCTATTCAAGAAACCATTATACCATAACTATCTATTTGGAAATTAATTAAAAAATGAAATTGAATAGAAATGGAAATTGAATAAAAATGGAAGTGGAATAAAAACAAAAATAGAAGTTACATAAAATTAAAAATGAAAGTTCATTCAAAAAACCACTATACCTTAATGATCTATTTTGAAATTAAATAAAAATGGAAATTCAATAGAAACGGAAATTGAATAAAAATGGAAGTTTCATAAAATTAAAAATGAAAGTTCATTAAAGAAATCACTATACCTTAACGATCTATTTAGAAATTAAATAAAAAAAGAAGATTGAATGGAGATGGAAATTGAATAAAAATAGAAGTTGAATAAAAATAGAAGTGGAAACCGCATAAAATTAAACATGGAAATTCGTTCAAGAAACCACTATACCTTAACGATCTATTTGGAAATTAAATAAAAAAGGAAATCGAATAGAGATGGAAATTTATTAAAAATAGAAGTTGAATAAAAATAGAAATGGAAACTGCATAAAATTAAACATGGAAGTTCTTTCAAGAAACCACTATACCTTAACGATCTATTTGGAAATTAAATAAAAAAAAAATTGAATAGAAAAGGAAATTGAATAAAAATAGAAGTCGAATAAAAATAAAAATGGAAGTTGTATAAAATTAAAAACGGAAGTTCATTCAAGAAAACACTACACCTTGATAATCTATTTGGAAATTAAATAAAAACGGAAATTGAATGGAGATCGAAATTGAATAAAAATAGAAGTTGAATAAAAATAGAAATGGAAATTGCATAAAATTAAACATGGAAGTTCATTCAAGAAACCACTATACCTTGACGATCTATTTGAAAATTAATTAAAAAAGGAAATTGAATAGAAATGCAAATTGAATAAAAATGGAGGTGGAATAAAAATAAAAATCGAAGTCACATAAAATTAAAAATGGAAGTTCATTCAAGAAACCACTACACCTTAATGATCTATTAGGAAATTAAATAAAAAAGGAAATTGTATGGAGATGGAAATTGAATAAAAATAGAAGTTGAATAAAAATAGAAATAGAAACTGCATAAAATTTAACATGGAAGTTCATTCAATTAACCACTATACCTTAATGATCTATTTGGAAATTAAATAAAAAAGGAAATTAAATAGAAAAGTAATCTGAATAAAAATGGAAGGGGAATAAAAATAAAAATAGAAGTTGCATAAAATTAAAAATGGATGTTCATTCAAGAAACCACTACAGCTTAACGATCTATTTCAAAATTAAATAAAAAAGGAAATTCAATAGAAAAGGAAATTGAATAAAAATGGAAGTTGAATAAAAATAAAAATGGAAGTTGCATAAAATTAAAAACGAAAGTTCATTCAAGAAACCACTATAGCTTAGCGATCAATTTGGAAATTAAATAAAAAAAAGGAAATTGAATGGAGGCGGAAATTGAATAAAAAAAGAAGTTGAATAAAAATAGAAGTGGAAACTGCATAAAAATAAACATGGAAATTCATTCAAGAAACCACTATACTTTATCGATCTATTTGGAAATTAAATCAAAAAAGAAATTGAATGAAGATGGAAATTTAATAAAAATAGAAGTTGAATAAAAATAGAAATGGAAGCTGCAAAAAATTAAACACGGAAGTTCATTCAAGAAACCACTATACCTTAACGACCTATTTGGAAATTAAATAAAAAAGGAATTTGAATAGAAAAGGAAATTGAATAAAAATGGAAGTTGAATACAAATACAAATGGAAGTTGCATGAAATTAAAAATGGAAGTTCATTGAAGAAACCATTATACCTTAACGATCTATTTGGAAATTAAAAAAAAAAAAGAAAATTGAACAGAAAAGGAAATTGAATAAAAATAGAAGTGGAACAAAAATAAAAATGGAAGTTGCATAAAATTAAAAATGAAGTTCATTTAAAAAACCACTACACCTTAACGATCTATTTGGAAATTAAATAAAAAAGGAGATTGAATGGAGATGGAAATTGAATAAAAATAGAAGTTGTATAGAAATAGAAATGGAAACTGTATAAAAATAAACATGGAAGTTCATTCAAGAAACCACTATACCTTAACGATCTATTTGGAAATTATATAAAAAAGGAAATTGAATAAAAATGGAAGTGGAATAAAAATAAAAATGGAAGTTGCAGAAAATTAAAAATGGATGTTCATTCATGAAACCACTACACCTTAACGATCTATTTGGAAATTAAATAAAAAAGGAAATTCAATAGAAAAGGAAAATGAATAAAAATGGAAGTTGAACAAAAAATAAAAATGGAAGTTTCATAAAATTAAAAATGGAAGTTCATTTGAAACACCACTATACCTTAACGAACAATTTGGAAATTAATTAAAATAGGATATTGAATAGAAATGGAAATTGAATAAAATAGGAAGTGGAATAAAAATAAAAATTGAAGTCGCATAAAATTAAAAATGGAAGTTCATTCAAGAAACCACAACACCTTAACGATCTATTTGGAAATTAAATAAAAAAAGAAATTGATCAGAAAATGAAATTGAATAAAAATGGAAGTGGAAGAAAAATCAAAATGGAAATTGCATAAAATTAAGAATGGAAGTTCATTCGAGAAACCGCTACACCTTAACGATCTATTTGGAAATTAAATAAAAATGGAAATTGAATGGAGATGGAAATTGAATAAAAATAAAGTTGCATAAAAATAGAAATGGAAACTGCATAAAATTAAACATGGAAGTTCATTCAAGAAACCACTATTCCTTAACGATCTATTTGGAAATTAAATAAAAAAGGAAATTGAATAGAAAAGGAAACGGAATAAAAATGGAAGTAGAACAAAAATAAAAACGGAAGTTGCAGAAAATCAAAAATGGATGTTCATTCCAGAAACCACTACACCTTAACGATCTATTTGGAAATAAAATAAAATAGGAAATTCAATAGAAAAGGAAATTGAATAAAAGCGGAAGTTGAATAAAAATAAAAATGGAAGTTGCGTAAAATTAAAAATGGAGGTTCATTCAAGAAACCACAATACCTTAACGATCTATTTGGAAATTAAATAAAAAAAGAAATTGAATGGAGATGGAAATTTAATAAAAATAGAAGTTGAATAAAAATAGAAATGGAAACTGCATAAAATTAAATATGGAAGTTCATTCAAGAAACTACTATACCTTAACGATCTATTTGGAAATTATATAAAAAAGGAAATTGAATAAAAATGGAAGTGGAATAAAAATAAAAATGGAAGTTGCAGAAAATTAAAAATGGATGTTCATTCATGAAACCACTATACCTTAACGATCTATTTGGAAATTAAATAAAAAAGGAAATTCAATAGAAAAGGAAAATGAATAAAAATGGAAGTTGAACAAAAATAAAAATGGAAGTTTCATAAAATTAAAAATGGAAGTTCATTTGAAACACCACTATACCTTAACGATCTATTTGGAAATTAATTAAAATAGGATATTGAATAGAAATGGAAATTGAATAAAATAGGAAGTGGAATAAAAATAAAAATTGAAGTCGCATAAAATTAAAAATGGAAGTTCATTCAAGAAACCACAACACCTTAACGATCTATTTGGAAATTAAATAAAAAAGGAAATTGATCAGAAAATGAAATTGAAGAAAAATGGAAGTGGAAGAAAAATCAAAATGGAAATTGCATAAAATTAAGAATGGAAGTTCATTCGAGAAACCGCTACACCTTAACGATTTATTTGGAAATTAAATAAAAATGGAAATTGAATGGAGATGGAAATTGAATAAAAATAAAGTTGCATAAAAATAGAAATGGAAACTGCATAAAATTAAACATGGAAGTTCATTCAAGAAACCACTATTCCTTAACGATCTATTTGGAAATTAAATAAAAAAGGAAATTGAATAGAAAAGGAAATGGAATAAAAATGGAAGTAGAATAAAAATAAAAACGGAAGTTGCAGAAAATCAAAAATGGATGTTCATTCCAGAAACCATTACAGCTTAACGATCTATTTGGAAATAAAATAAAATAGGAAATTCAATAGAAAAGGAAATTGAATAAAAACGGAAGTTGAATAAAAATAAAAATGGAAGTTGCGTAAAATTAAAAATGGAGGTTCATTCAAGAAACCACAATACCTTAATGATCTATTTGGAAATTAAATAAAAAAGGAGATTGAATGGAGATGGAAATTTAATAAAAATAGAAGTTGAATAAAAATAGATATGGAAACTGCAGAAAATTAAACATCGAAGTTCATTCATGAAACCACCATACCTTAACAATCTATTTGGAAATAAAATAAAAAAAGGAAATTAAATATAAAACGAAATTGAATAAAAATGGAAGTTGCATAAAATTAAAAATGAAAGCTCATTTAACTAACCACTAAACCTAAACGATCTATTTGGAAATTAAATATAAAAGGAAATTGAATAGAAAAGGAAATTGAATTAAAATGGAAGTTGAATGAAAACAAAAGTCGAAGTTCCATAAAATTAAAAATGTAAGTCTATTCAAGTAACCACTATACCTTAACGATCTATTCGGAAATTAAATAAAAAACGGAAATTGAATAGAAAAGGAAATTGAATAAAAATGGAAGTCGAATAAAAATAGAAATGGAAGTTGCATAAAATTAAAAATGGAAGTTCATTCAAAATACCACTACACCTTAACGATCTATTTGGAAATTAATTAGAAAAGGAAATTGAATAGAAATAGAAATTGAATAAAAATGGAAGTTGAATAAAAATAAAAATGGAAGTTCAATAAAATTAAAAATGAAAGTTCATTCCAGAAACCGCTACACCTTAACGATCTATTTGGAAATTAAATAAAAAAGGAAATTGAATGGAGATCGAAATTGAATAAAAATAGAATTGGAAACTGCATAAAATTAAACATGGAAGTTCATTCAAGAAACCCCTACACCTTAACGATCTATTCGGAAATTAAATAAAAAAGGAAATTGAATAGAAAAGGAAACTAAATAAAAATGGAAGTGGAATAAAAATAAAAATGGAAGTTGCATAAAATTAAAACTGGAAGTTCATTCAAGAAACCACTACACCTTAACGATCTATTTGGAAATTAAATAAAAAAAGAAATTGAATGGAGATCGAAATTGAATAAAAATAGAAGTTGAATAAAAATAGAATTGGAAACTGCATAAAATTAAAATGGAAGTTCATTCAAGAAACCACTATACCTTAAGGATCTATTTGGAAATTAAATAAAAAAAGAAATTGAATAGAAAAGGAAATTGAATAAAAACGGATGTGGAATAAAAATAAAAATGGAAGTTGCAGAAAATTAAAAATGGATGTTCATTTTGGAAACCACTACACCTTAACGATCTATCTGGAAATTAAATAAAAAAGGAAATTCAATAGAAAAAGAAATTGAATAAAAATGGAAGTTGAATAAAAATAAAAATGGAAGTTGCATAAAATTAAAAATGGAAGTTCATTCAAGAAACCACTATACCTTAACGATCTATTTGGAAATTAATTATAAAAGGAAATGGAATAGAAATGGAAATTGAATAAAAATGGAAGTGGAATAAAAATAAAAATGAAAGTTGTAGAAAATTAAAAATGGAAGTTCATTCAAGAAACCACTACACCTTAACGATCTATTTAGAAACTATATAAAAAAGGAAATTGAATGGAGATCGAAATTGAATAAAAATAGAAGTTGAATAAAAATAGAAATGGAAACCGTATAAAATTAAACATGGAAGTTCATTCAAGAAACCACTATACCTTAACAATCTATTTGGAAATTAAATATAAAAGGAAATTGAATAAAAAAAAAAATTGAATAAAAATGGAAGTGGATTAAAAATAAAAATGGAAATTGCAGAAAATTAAAAATGGATGTTCAATCAAGAAACCACTATACCTTAACGATCTATTTGGAAATTAAATAGAAGACGAAATTCAATTGAAAAGGAAATTGAATAAAAATGGATCTTGAATAAAAATAAAAATGGAAGATGCATAAAATTAAAAATGGATGTTCATTCAAAGAACCACTATACCTTAACGATCCATTTTGAAATTAAATAAAAAAAGGAAATTGAATAGAAAAGGAAATTGAATAAAAATGGAAGTTGCATAAAATTAAAAATGAAAGTTCATTCAACTAACCGCTAAACCTTAACGATCTATTTGGAAATTAAATAAAAAAAGAAATTGAATAGAAAAGGAAATTGAATGAAAATGGAAGTTGGATAAAAATAAAAATGGAAGTTGCATAATGTAACGCCCTCAAAATAATAACAATAAACCCATCAGATAAGACATGCATTCCTTTCATTCATTAGAATTCCAAGACATAAGTATTACATGTTTAACCTCATAACAAAATGCCCTACGGGCTTACAGCTTTCCAAGTTAACACTTGGTTACAACAAGGGGTTCTAACTCGTTTACACATTAAGCCCTTGGCTTGAAATTACATGTAATACATCAAAGTAAAGCGACAAAACTATGCCCGCCACAAGCCTCCCAGCTATGTCCTTGGAGGTGGCATGCTTCCTGTACCTGAAAATGATATTCCCATATAGGGTGAGCCACAGCCCAGTAGAAATACACTAAACCAACCATGGACAATGACTAAAACATTAGCAATTGATAGTTGGTCAACACTGATTCAATCACATAAATTACATATTTATGTCAACGACTTACAAGTCCCAATTACTTTTCATTTTCCCTTTTTCAACAGATAAGCATGCTAGCTCTATCATCATTTCCACAGATATGTATAAAAACTATATCTCACATTCAGATAAGCATAAAAGCTATACCCACATTCTCAACAGATATGTATATCAACAATATCCACAGATAAGCATACAAGCTGTATCCACACTCTACAACAGATATGTATATCAACAATATCCACAGATAAGCATACAAGCTGTATCCACACTTCACTTCACAAAGATAAGCATATGAGCTCTATCTTCACTTCTCTAGACAAGCATATGAGCTCTGTCTACGGAGTACATCCCCTATCTCCTCCAAATACCTATCCGGTTTAGAGGTCCATCCCCTATCTTCCCCTAAACCGCGGAGTACATCCCCTATCTCCTCCTCTACACATAACGCATATAAACACATTGGTTCTATATACAATCACACAATACAAACAATTAATGTATTCTAGCAACTGTCAAGTTCCATAACACATTCCATTGATTAGTTTCAGTTTGCCTAATCAACATACATTGTCTACAACAATCACGACTATCCTCCACCGATAGCCCAAAGCAGTTATTTCTAAAACAGAAAATAAATGCACAAATGGATATTCAATCAACATTTCATTTCCTCATTTCTCATCAATTAATTATCCCAATTAATTAAACAATGTAATTAGGCCATTTTCCATAATTACCATTTCAACCCTTAGGTCCCATTTTCATCAATGATTCAACAATCATTCCATTTTTTTCTATGCCAAACATGCATCTAGGTTTATTATGAATAAAACCCCAACTTTTGTAAAATTACACAAAAGCCCCAAACTTTCACAAAATTACCAAACCAAGCCCAACATCTCAAAATACCAAAATTTAAAGACAAAACCCATAGAGAGGAGTAGGATATCCCTACCTCAAATTCGGAGTTCCAAAGGAGAAGACGACAAAACCCAACGTGCTCCAAAACCCGTGATTTTCAGATTAAAATGAAGCCCTCGACGATCAACAACTTTTTTGTAAAGGCCAAAGGTGAGTAAATCACTCCTACTAGATCAAAACCTAGAGAGAAGGTAGTATCTAGAGTGAGAGGCTCAACAATGGTGATTTTGGAAAAGTAAGAGAGAGAAGAGAAAGCAAAAAGTGATTTGAAAAGTCACAATTTCGGGACTTAAACCCAGTCTTCCGCTCGAGCTTAAAACACCCCGCTCGAGCGGCCACTCACAGACTTCCGCTCGAGCGGCCAACCTCCCGCTCGAGCGCAGAATGCACTCGCCCAGCACTTTTGCAGAACCAGGCCTCCGCTCGAGCTCCCAACCCTACGCTCGAGCTCACAACACTGCACAACAAGATACTGGAAGGATGTAATCTACGCTCGAGCGCCAACACCTCCGCTCGAGCGTACAGGCCAAAAATCTGGGCAACTAGTTTTGGTTTCTAAACTCAACCAGCCTGTAACAAACCCGCTCAACACATCCTATAACTCAAATACAAAGTAAGAAAGGATGTAAACAAAATAATGAACAACTACCAACATCCACGGACACATGTCCGGATCACTATACAACAAGGGTAAACCCGGGATCGCTATAACCTCCCCCCCTTAAAGAATTTCGCCCCCGAAATTAAGCACAAGTTTTCAAAACAAGTTTTCCTTCATTTTAGACAATGTTACAATTTAACATTCAACAATTCGACCCATTACCGGTCATCCCATCCCTTTAACAAGAGACATATCACAATATGTAAACAACATATGTACTTCCAACATGCATTAACATTATGCACTATCTTTCCAATTTCAACAATATATTCAACAGATATAATGTTACATTCAACTTCCATATGAGGCAAGTTCCAAAACATACTTCCAATAACCAAAACATTTTCAATGTTTCACAACTTAAGACATATATAAAAGCCCTTAAGTTCAACAAAATGTAAAATTTAAATACAAGATTACATATCAACAAACAAGTCCGGATATTTCTCTCGGACTTCCAACTCACGTTCCCAAGTGGCTTCCTCCACTCCGTGATGTTTCCACAAGACTTTCACCAAAGGAATGGTCTTGCTACGCAGGACCTGATCCCGCCTATCCAAGACCCGAACCGGTCTCTCCTCATACGAGGCATCCTCATCTACCTCTAAATCGGTCCAATCCAACACATGTGATGGATCTGGCTCATACTTCCGAAGCATACTCACATGAAACACGTCATGTACTCCGGACAACTGCGGCGGTAAGGCTAACCGATAAGCTACCTCACCTATCCTCTCAAGGATCTCAAAAGGACCAATAAACCGAGGGGATAACTTCCCACTCTTCCCAAACCTCATCAAGCCTCGCCTAGGTGATATCTTCAGAAAGACATGATCACCTACCTCAAACGCCAAAGGCCTCCTCCTACGGTCGGCATAACTCTTTTGTCGACTCTGGGCTGTAACAAGCCTCTTACGGATAAGCTCAACTTTCTCCGTCGTCTCCCTAACCAACTCCGGACCCAACAAAGGTGCATCACCCACCTCGGCCCAACAAACTGGAGACCTACACGGTCGGCCATACAAGGCCTCAAACGGTGCCATACCGATGCTAGACTGAAAACTGTTGTTGTAGGCAAACTCTACCAATGGCAAGTGCCTCTCCCACGTCCCACAGAAGTCCAGGACACAACCCCGAAGCATATCCTCGAGGATCTGAATAGTACGCTCGGACTGCCCGTCAGTCTGAGGATGATAGGCCGTACTAAAGGTCAACTTAGTGCCCAAGGCACTCTGCAAACTCTGCCACAACCTAGCAGTAAAACGAGGATCTCTATCTGAGACAATCGTCACTGGGACCCCGTGCAATCTCACTACGTCCCGAATATACAAATCGGCAAGATGATCTACCGAATCTCTCACGCGCATAGGAATAAAGTGCGCCGACTTAGTCAATCGGTCTACAACCACCCAAATAGCATCACTACCCCGCTGAGTCCTCGGAAGACCTACAACGAAGTCCATAGTGACATGCTCCCACTTCCACTCGGCAATAGGCAAGGGTTGCAACAAACCCGCTGGCCTCTGATGCTCGGCCTTCACTTGCTGGCAAGTAAGGCACTTCGATACGAAAACAGCCACATCTCTTTTCATACCCCGCCACCAAAACTGGCGACCCAAATCCTGATACATCTTAGTACCTCCCGGATGCACCGCAAGGCGCGAATGGTGAAACTCTCGGAGTACTTCCTCTCGGCAAGACTCCGGTACAAACAAACGGTCTCGGTATCTCACACTCAGGTCGGGATACACCGTCAAACCCTTCTCAACTTTCCCACTGGAGATCTTCTCTCGGAGGGATTCTACCTCAAGGTCACCTCTCTGTGCCTCTAACACTCTAGTCACAAGTGTAGGCTGTGCAACAACAGAAAACAAGGCCGCAGCCTCAACAGATTCGCCCAGTAGCAAATCAAACTCGCCAAGTGCTCCCAACATCACCCATTCCCGGATGGCTATACAAGCTACATCACTAATGGTTTTCCTACTAAGGGCATCGGCCACAACATTGGCCTTTCCCGGATGATAATGCAACTCAAAATCATAATCCTCGATGAACTCCATCCACCTCCTCTGCCTCAGATTCAAGTCTCTCTGTGTAAACAGATACTTCAAACTCTTATGATCCGAGAATACCTCGAACCTCTCACCATAAAGGTAGTGCCTCCAGACTTTCAAGGCAAAGATCACAGCTGCTAACTCTAGGTCATGTGTGGGGTAATTCTTCTCGTGTATTTTCAACTGACGTGAGCCATAAGCTACCACTTTCCCCTCTTGCATCAACACACAACCCAAACCCTCTCGTGAGGCATCACAATAAACCGCATAACCCAACCCTCTCTCCGGAATAATCAATACCGGAGCGGTGGTCAATCTAACTTTCAACTCTTGGAACGACTTTTCACAAGTCTCACTCCACACAAACTTGACTCCCTTCCGAGTCAGTCTAGTCAACGGTGACGCCAACCTGGAGAAATCTTTCACAAACCGACGGTAATACCCAGCTAATCCCAGAAAACTGCGGATCTCAAACACACTCTTAGGCTGTGCCCAATCTTGCACTGCCTCAACCTTGGATGTATCAACAGACACCCCTTCCCCGGATACCACGTGGCCTAAGAATTTGACTTCCCTCAGCCAGAACTCACACTTCCCAAACTTGGCATACAGCCTATGGGCTCTAAGTAACTTAAGCACCACTCTCAAGTGTTCCTCGTGCTCCTCCTTAGATGACGAATAGATAAGGATATCGTCCACAAAAACAACCACAAAGCGGTCTAAGAACTCCCGGAAAATCCGGTTCATCAAGTCCATAAAGACTGCCGGTGCATTGGTAAGCCCGAATGGCATCACCAGAAACTCATAATGGCCATACCGCGTACGGAATGCCGTCTTCGGAATATCTTCCTCCCTGACCCTCAACTGATGGTAACCCGATCTCAAGTCTATCTTAGAGAAACAACGGGAACCCTTCAACTGGTCAAACAAATCATCTATACGGGGCATAGGGTACTTATTTTTAACCGTAGCCCGATTCAACTTCCGGTAGTCTATACACAATCTCAAGGCACCATCTTTCTTTTTAACAAAGAGGGCCGGTGCTCCCCACGGTGAAACACTAGGGCGAACAAAGCCCTTATCGAGCAATTCCTGGAGCTGAACTTTCAACTCAACCAACTCTGCTGGAGCAAAACGGTAAGGTGCCATAGAAATCGGCGCCGTACCAGGCACTAAATCAATAGAGAACTCTATCTCTCGGTGAGGTGGCAAACTAACAAGATCTTCGGGAAAAACATCCGAATACTCACAAACCACCCCCGGCAATACATGCTGGGTCTCACCACTCTCACCACTCTCAAAGCTAGCAAGTAGACTACTAAGCTCACTTCGCCCTCGCGAATTATACCCCGGTGGCAAAACACTACCAACCCGGTCTCCCAAGAAATGGAACCACTCCCCGCTCAAGGTACATAATGTAACCCTCTGGCGGTAGCAATCAATAACAGCCCGGTATGACGATAACCAGTCCATACCCAAAATAACATCAAAACCCTTCATGGGCATGACAACAAACGGAAAAGGAAGCCTATAATCGGCGACCTCTATATCACATCCTCTAACACCCTGTTTCAGGATTAACTCACCACCCAAAGGCGATACCACACAAATAGGAGATGCTAACTGTGCTAACTCCAATTCCAAAACAGATGCAAATGCAGCAGATACAAAAGAATGAGATGCACCCGTGTCTATCAACACACTAGCAACTGAGTTGCAAAACAGAAAAGTACCTCTCACCACCGATGGAGCCGGTACTAAATCCTGCGCGGTAACAGCATACACGCGTCCCGTAGGCCCCTGGTCTACCTGCTCACCTCTCGGAGCAAAAGACTGTTGCACAGACTGGGATGACGAAGCTCCCGGATTGGCCCTCGAGGCCTGCACAGACTGAGCTGGCTGAAAACCCTGCGTCTGCCTAGAACCAGACGCTCCCGAAGTGGCACTCAACTGTGGGCAAAACCTCTTCATGTGCCCAGGTTGTCCACACTGATAACAAATCAAGAGCTGCCCCCTGCCCAAACTCTGACTCGGCGGTCTAGCTGAAGAAGAAGCAGCTTTCTGACCCCCACCCTTCTGCGGGCAAACAGAAACCTTGTGACCCAGCTGGCCACACTTGTAACAAGTGAATTCTCCCTGACTGCCCCTCCCCGAGCCTACACTAGGCACTGGAAAGGTCGATCTAGAGACTGCACCCTGAGACTGCTGAGGGTTATAACCCTTCTGTCTCCTGCCATCACTCTGACTATCCTGGCTCCTCTTGGAGCCTCTCTGCCCCTCATCCTCCTCCTGCATCATAAGCTCCATATGAGTTGCAGCGTCCACTAGGTGTCTATACTCTCGAATATAAGACCCACCAACTCTCAACTTGAGGCCCCGCCTCAACTTCCGCTCAAACTCATAACAACGGCGTTCCTCAGACGCCACCAGTTCAGGTGCAAACCTAGACAGACTGGTAAAAGTAGCCTCAAACTCGGCCACTGACAAGCCCTGCTGATTAAGCCGGCTAAACTGATCCCTCAGCTTCTCCCTAGCTGCTGCAGACAAAAACCTCTCCTGAAAAGCATTTATAAACGCCTCCCAAGTACCACCAACACGAGCCTTCTCGTATTTCCACCATTGACCCGCATCTCCCTTCAGTTGGAAAGATGCCAAGGTCACTTTCAGTGCTCCGTCCTCGATGCCAAGCATCTCAAACGTCTTCGTTGTCTGTTCGAGCCATTCATCTGCCTTAAGCGGCTCTTTAGGATCCCCGATAAACTCGTCCGGATTACACCGGAAGAACTCCCTCTTCAAGAAGGAAGGCCCTGCCTCAGCTGCCTGATTCCCAGCTCTAAGAATACCCAAAGCTCCTGCTATCTCTCTGGCCAAGGCACCCATAGCCTGCTGACCTACTGGCTCGGCCACATTGGCCTGCCCAACTCCCTCCTGCACTGCTGGGATCTCACCCTGTAACGGTACTTCCTGCCTCGCAGGTCTACCACGCCTAGCACCTCTTCCTCGTCCTGACATCCTAATAAAGGCAACACAGAACGTTAGCACATTCATAGGTGTGCCGAAACTAATCACTCACGTCCTAATGCATGGACAACTGTAATTCACTCCACATAAGCACATAAACACATAAGCACTTACGAACTTCATTTCCGGATAATGATAGTCCCGAGACGTTACTAGAGTTCCGGTTAGAAACAGCATTGATCAAGTGCTTTTCCAACAAGACTCCCAGAAACTCAAGGATCCAATCAACATCCTAGAAATTAAATCCCATACCCACATAGTCACATAAGCATGTTATCAATTGAGCACATAGCATATGATACTACATCTAAGTCTCTATCAAGCGAGACAAACCCATTGTGATACTAATCACTTCCCACGTACCCAAAGTATTCGAACCCGGTACGCTCTGATACCAAGTTGTAACGCCCTCAAAATAATAACAATAAACCCATCAGATAAGACATGCATTCCTTTCATTCATTAGAATTCCAAGACATAAGTATTACATGTTTAACCTCATAACAAAATGCCCTACGGGCTTACAGCTTTCCAAGTTAACACTTGGTTACAACAAGGGGTTCTAACTCGTTTACACATTAAGCCCTTGGCTTGAAATTACATGTAATACATCAAAGTAAAGCGACAAAACTATGCCCGCCACAAGCCTCCCAGCTATGTCCTTGGAGGTGGCATGCTTCCTGTACCTGAAAATGATATTCCCATATAGGGTGAGCCACAGCCCAGTAGAAATACACTAAACCAACCATGGACAATGACTAAAACATTAGCAATTGATAGTTGGTCAACACTGATTCAATCACATAAATTACATATTTATGTCAACGACTTACAAGTCCCAATTACTTTTCATTTTCCCTTTTTCAACAGATAAGCATGCTAGCTCTATCATCATTTCCACAGATATGTATAAAAACTATATCTCACATTCAGATAAGCATAAAAGCTATACCCACATTCTCAACAGATATGTATATCAACAATATCCACAGATAAGCATACAAGCTGTATCCACACTCTACAACAGATATGTATATCAACAATATCCACAGATAAGCATACAAGCTGTATCCACACTTCACTTCACAAAGATAAGCATATGAGCTCTATCTTCACTTCTCTAGACAAGCATATGAGCTCTGTCTACGGAGTACATCCCCTATCTCCTCCAAATACCTATCCGGTTTAGAGGTCCATCCCCTATCTTCCCCTAAACCGCGGAGTACATCCCCTATCTCCTCCTCTACACATAACGCATATAAACACATTGGTTCTATATACAATCACACAATACAAACAATTAATGTATTCTAGCAACTGTCAAGTTCCATAACACATTCCATTGATTAGTTTCAGTTTGCCTAATCAACATACATTGTCTACAACAATCACGACTATCCTCCACCGATAGCCCAAAGCAGTTATTTCTAAAACAGAAAATAAATGCACAAATGGATATTCAATCAACATTTCATTTCCTCATTTCTCATCAATTAATTATCCCAATTAATTAAACAATGTAATTAGGCCATTTTCCATAATTACCATTTCAACCCTTAGGTCCCATTTTCATCAATGATTCAACAATCATTCCATTTTTTTCTATGCCAAACATGCATCTAGGTTTATTATGAATAAAACCCCAACTTTTGTAAAATTACACAAAAGCCCCAAACTTTCACAAAATTACCAAACCAAGCCCAACATCTCAAAATACCAAAATTTAAAGACAAAACCCATAGAGAGGAGTAGGATATCCCTACCTCAAATTCGGAGTTCCAAAGGAGAAGACGACAAAACCCAACGTGCTCCAAAACCCGTGATTTTCAGATTAAAATGAAGCCCTCGACGATCAACAACTTTTTTGTAAAGGCCAAAGGTGAGTAAATCACTCCTACTAGATCAAAACCTAGAGAGAAGGTAGTATCTAGAGTGAGAGGCTCAACAATGGTGATTTTGGAAAAGTAAGAGAGAGAAGAGAAAGCAAAAAGTGATTTGAAAAGTCACAATTTCGGGACTTAAACCCAGTCTTCCGCTCGAGCTTAAAACACCCCGCTCGAGCGGCCACTCACAGACTTCCGCTCGAGCGGCCAACCTCCCGCTCGAGCGCAGAATGCACTCGCCCAGCACTTTTGCAGAACCAGGCCTCCGCTCGAGCTCCCAACCCTACGCTCGAGCTCACAACACTGCACAACAAGATACTGGAAGGATGTAATCTACGCTCGAGCGCCAACACCTCCGCTCGAGCGTACAGGCCAAAAATCTGGGCAACTAGTTTTGGTTTCTAAACTCAACCAGCCTGTAACAAACCCGCTCAACACATCCTATAACTCAAATACAAAGTAAGAAAGGATGTAAACAAAATAATGAACAACTACCAACATCCACGGACACATGTCCGGATCACTATACAACAAGGGTAAACCCGGGATCGCTATACATAAAATTAAAAATGAAAGTTCATTCAAAAAACCACTATACCTTAACGATCTATTTGGAAATTAAATAAAAAAAGGAAATTGAATAGAAAAGAAAATTGAATAAAAATGGAAGTTGAATAAAAATAAAAGTGGAAGTTGCATAAAATTAAAAATGAAAGTTTATTCAAGAAACCACTATACCTTAACGATCTATTTGGAAATTAAATAAAAAAAGAATAGAAAAGAAAAGGAAATTGTATAAAAATGGAAGTTAAATAAAAAGAAAAATCGAAGTTGCATAAAATTAAAAATGGAAGTCTATTCAAGAAACCACTATACCTTAACAATCTATTTGGAAATTAATTAAAAAAGGAAATTGAATAGAAATGGAAATTGAATAAAAATGGAAGTGGAATAAAAATAAAAATGGAAGTTGCATAAAATTAAAAATGGAAGTTAATTCAAGAAACCACTACACCTTAACGATCTATTTGGAAATTAAATAAAAAAGGAAATTGAATGGAGATCGAAGTTGAATAAAAATAGAAATGGAAACTGCATAAAATTAAACACAGAAGTTCATTCAAGAAACCACTATACCTTAACGATATATTTGGAAATGAAATAAAAAAAGGAAATTGAATGGACATGGAAATTGAATAAAAATAGACGTTGAATAAAAATAGAAATGGAAACAGCATGAAATTAAATAGGGAAGTTCATTTAAGAAACTAGTACACCTTAACGATCTATCTGGAAATTAAATTATAGCGATCCTGGTTTCCCCTTTCTTTGGTTGTTGTGTACATCTTGTTTACATGCTTTACTCTTTACATTTGAGTCTTGGGTTGTGTTGGGCAGGTGTGAAACAGGTTGGTTAAGCTTAGAAACCAAGTGTAGTTGCCCAGTTTTTGGCCTGTCCGCTCGAGCGGAGCTTTTGGCGCTCGAGCGGGAGTTTGTGTGCTGCGCTCGAGCGGGGAGTTGGACGCTCGAGCGGGAGTCTGGTTCTGCAAAAGTGCTGGGAGTGTGTATTCAGCGCTCGAGCGGCAGTTTGGACGCTCGAGCGGGAGTCTGTGAGTGACGCTCGAGCGGGGAATTGGACGCTTGAGCGGGACGGCTAGGTTAAAGCTCCGTGTTTTGACTTTTCAAATCACTTTTTCCACTTCTCTTCTCTCTCTTACTTTTCCAAAAACCCCATTGTTGAGCTTCTCACTCTAGAGCTCTACCTTCTCTCTAGGTATTGATCTAGTAGGAGTGATTTGCTCACCTTTGGCCTTTACAAAAAAGTTGTTGATCGTCGAGGGCTAACTTTTGATCCAAAAAATTTGGGATTTGGAGCACTTCCGTTTTCTTCGTCTTCTCGGTTGGGAGTCATCTTTTGAGGTAGGGATAACCTACTCCTTACTATGAGTTTTGTCTTTAAATTTTAGTATTTTGAGATGTTGGGATTGGTTTGGTAATTTTGTGAAAGTTTGGGGCTTTTGTGTAAATTTACAAAAGTTGGGGTTTTAGCTATATAAAACCTAGATGCATGTTTGGTATGGAGAAATGGTATAAATGTTGAGGCATTGATGAAAATGGAACCTAAGGGTTGTAATGTTAATTATGGAAAATGCCCTAATTACATTGGTTAATTAATTTGTAAAATTAATTGGATGAAATGAAGAATTGAAATAGAAATGTTGAGATTGGGAATGTATGGGATTAAAGGGTGTAGTTGGATTTTATATCACACACCTAGTTGGAAATGTTGATTTTATATTCATTTGTCGCATTTATATTCTATATAGAAATAACTGCTTTGGGCTATCGGTGGAGGATAGTCTTGATTGTTGTGGACAATGCATGATGATTAGGCAAACTAAAACTAATCACTGGAATGTGTCATTGAGCATGACGGTTGAAAGAATACATTAAATTTATGTATTGTGTGATGATGTGTATAATTATTGTTTATATGCATTATGTTGTGATGGAGGAGATAGGGGATGTACTCCACGGTTTAGGGGATGATAGGGGATGGACCTCTAAACTGGATGTTGTTGGGAGAAGATAGGGGATGGACTCTATAGATAGAGCTCATATGCTTATCTAGTGATGTGTTGACATAGCTCATATGCTTGTCTCTGGAAGTGTGATAGTGCTCTTATGCATATCTATGGAAGTGATGATATAGCTTGTATGCTTATCTATTGGTGTATGATATAGCTAATATGCTTATCTATTGTGAAATGGGAAAGTGTTTAATATGAGTTACTGTCTCATATGAGTTGTTTGGCCAGGTTCTGAGCCAGGGTTATAAATTGAAATTTGAAAGGAATTGGAACATGGACGTGTGTGTCATGAAACTGTAAAGTGTTATAAGCGAAAGTATCAGTGTTGGCCATCTATCAACTGCTAATCTTTTAGTCGTTGTTCATATTTGCTTTAGTGTATTTCTACTGGGCTGTGGCTCACCCTATATGGGAATATCATTTTCAGGTACAGGTAGCATGCCACCTCCAAGGACGTAGTTTGGGAGGCTGGAGGCGGCAGACTTTTTGTTGTTTAGTTTCTTTAATGTATTACATGTATATTCAAGCCAAGGGCTTAATGTGTAAATGAGTTAGCACTCTCTTGTTGTGACCAAGTGTTAACTTGGAAAGCTGTAAGCCTTTAGGGCATTTACTTTTGTTGTTAACATGTAATACTTTTTGTAATGAAACTCTGATGAATAGAAGAATGTGAAACTTTTATATATCAATGTATGTCTATATTCACGGGTTTATTGTCATATAATTTCGGGCGTTACATAAATAAAAAAGGAAATTGAATGGAGATGGAAATTGAATAAAAATAAAAGTCGAATAAAAATAGAAATGGAAACTGCATAAAATTAAACGTGAAAGTTCATTCAACAAACCACTATACCTTAACGATCTATTTGGAAATTTAATAAAAACGGAAATTGAATAGAAAAGGAAATTGAATAAAAATGGAAGTGGATTAAAAATAAAAATGGAAGTTACATAAAATTAAAAATGGAAATTCATTCAAGATACCACTATACCACAACGATCTATTTGGAAATTAAATAAAAAAGGAAAATGAATAGAAAAGGAAAATGAATAAAAATGGAAGTTGAAAAAAAACAAAAAAAGAAGTTGCATAAAATTAAAAATGGAAGTCTCTTCAAAAAACAACTATACCTTAACGATCTATTTGGAAATTAAATAAAAAAAGGAAATTGAATAAAAATCGAAGTTAAATAAAAATAAAAATGAAAGTTGCATAAAATTAAAAATGAAAATTCATTCAAAAAACCACTATACCTTAACGATCTATTTAGAAATTAAATAAAAAATGAAATTGAATAGAAAAGAAAATTGAATAAAAATGGAAGTGGAATAAAAATACAATTGGAAGTTGCATAAAATTAAAAATGGAAGTTCATTCAAGAAACCACTATACCTTAATCATCTATTTGGAAATTAAATAAACATGGAAATTGAATAGAAAAGGAAATTGAATAAAAATGGAAGTGGAGTAAAAATAAAAATGGAAGTTGCGTAAAATTAAGAATGGAAGTTCATTCAAAAACCCACTACACCATGACGATCTATTTAGAAATTTAATAAAAATGGAAAATGAATGGAGATGGAAATTTAACAAAAATAGATGTTGAATAAAAATAGAAATGGAAATTGCAAAAAATTAGACATGGAAGTTCATTGAAGAAACCACTATACCTTAATGATCTACTTGGAAATTAAATAAAAATGAAAATTGAATAAAAAAGGAAATTGAATAAAAATGGAAGTGGAATAAAAATAAAAATGGAAGTTGCATAAAATTAAGAATGGAAGTTCATTCAAGAAACCACTACCCCTTAACGATCTATTTGGAAATTAAATAAAAAAGGAAATTGAATGGAGATGGAAATTGAATAGAAATAGAAGTTCAATAAAAATAAAAATGGAAACTGCATAAAATTAAACAGGGAAGTTCATTCAGGAAACCACTACACCTTAACGATCTATTTGGAAATTAAATAAAAAGGAAATTGAATAGAAAAGGAAATTGAATAAAAACGGAAGTGGAATAAAAATAAAAATGAAAGTTGCATAAAATTAAGAATGGAAGTTCATTCAAGAAACCACCACGCCTTAACGATCTATTTGGAAATTAAATAAAAAAGGAAATCGATTGGAGATGGAAATTGAATAAAAATAGAAGTTCAATAAAAATAGAAATGGAAACTGCATAAAATTAAACAGGGAAGTTCATTCAGGAAACCACTATACCTTAACGATCTATTTGGAAATTAAATAAAAAGGAAATTGAATAGAAAAGAAAATTGAATAAAAACGGAAGTTGCATAAAATTAAGAATGGAAGTTCATTCAAGAAACCACTACCCCTTAACGATCTATTTGGAAATTAAATAAAAAAGGAAATTGAATGGAGATGGAAATTGAATAGAAATAGAAGTTCAATAAAAATAAAAATGGAAACTGCATAAAATTAAACAGGGAAGTTCATTCAGGAAACCACTATACCTTAACGATCTATTTGGAAATTAAATAAAAAGGAAATTGAATAGAAAAGGAAATTGAATGAAAACGGAAGTGGAATAAAAATAAAAATGAAAGTTGCATAAAATTAAGAATGGAAGTTCATTCAAGAAACCACCACGCCTTAACGATCTATTTGGAAATTAAATAAAAAAGGAAATCGAATGGAGATGGAAATTGAATAAAAATAGAAGTTCAATAAAAATAGAAATGGAAACGGCATAAAACTAAACAGGGAAGTTCATTCAAGAAACCAGTATACCTTAACGATCTATTTGGAAATTAAATAAAAAAAGGAAATTGAATAGAAAAGGAAATTGAATAAAAATGGAAGTGGAATAAAAATAAAAATGGAAGTTGCATAAAATTAAGAATGGAAGTTCATTCAAGAAACCACCATGCCTTAACGATCTATTTGGAAATTAAATAAAAAAGGAAATTGAATAAAAATAGAAGTTGAATAAAAATAGAAATGGAAACTGCATAAAATTAAACATGGAAGTTCATTCAAGAAACCACTATACCAAAACGATCTATTTGGAATTTAAATAAAAAAAGGAAATTGAATAGAATAGAAAATTGAATAAAAATCGAAGTTGAATAAAAATAAAAATGGAAGTTGCATAAAATTAAAAATGAAAGTTCATTCAAGAAACCGCTATACCTTAACGATCTATTTGAAAATTAAATAAAAAATGAAATTGAATGGAAATAGAAATTGAATAAAAATACAAATGGAAGTCGTGTAAAATTAAAAATGGTAGTTCATTCAAGAAACCACTATACCTTAACGTTCTATTTGGATATTAAATAAAAATGGAAATTGAATAGAAAAGGAAATTGAATAAAAATGGAAGTTGCATAAAATTCAAAAAGGAAGTTCATTCAAGAAACCACTACAACTTAACGATCTATTTGGAAATTAAATAAAAAAGGAAATTGAATGGAGATGGAAATTGAATAAAAATAGAAGTTGAATAAAAATAGAAATGGAAACAGCATAAAATTAAACATGGAAGTTTATTCAAGAAACCGCTATACCTTAACGATCTATTTGGAAATTAAATAAAAAAAGGAAATTGAATAAAAATCGAAGTTAAATAAAAATAAAAATGGAAGTTGCATAAAATTAAAAATGAAAATTCATTCAAGAAACAACTATACCTTAACGATCTATTTAGAAATAAAATAAAAAATGAAATTTAATAGAAAAGAAAATTGAATAAAAATGGAAGTGGAATAAAAATACAATTGGAAGTTGCATAAAATTAAAAATGGAGGTTCATTCAAGAAACCACTATACCTTAATCATCTATTTCGAAATTAAATAAAAATGGAAATTGAATAGAAAAGGAAATTGAATAAAAATCGAAGTGGAGTAAAAATAAAAATGGAAGTTGCGTAAAATTAAGAATGGAAGTTCATTCAAAAAACCACTACACCTTAACGATCTATTTGGAAATTAAATAAAAATGGAAATTGAAAGGAGATGGAAATTTAATACAAATAGTTGTTGAATAAAAACAGAAATGGAAATTGCATAAAATTAGACATGGAAGTTCATTGAAGAAACCACTATACCTTAACGATCTACTCGGAAATTAAATAAAAATGGAAATTGAATAGAAAAGGAAATTGAATAAAAATGGGAGTGGAATAAAAATAAAAATGGAAGTTGCATAAAATTAAGAATGGCAGTTCATTCAAGAAACCACTACCCCTTAACGATCTTTTGGGAAATTAAATAAAAAGGGAAATTGAATGGAGATGGAAATTGAATAAAAATAGAAGTTCAATAAAAATAGAAATAGAAACTGCATAAAATTAAACAGGGAAGTTCATTCAAGAAACCACTATACCTTAACGATCTATTTGGAAATTAAATAAAAAGGAAATTGAATAGAAAAGGAAATTGAATAAAAATGGAAGTGGAATAAAAATAAAAATGGAAGTTGCATAAAATTAAGAATGGAAGTTCATTCAAGAAACCGTTAACGATCTATTTGGAAATTAAATAAAAAAGGAAATTGAATGGAGATGGAAATTGAAAAAAAATAGAGGTTGAATAAAAATAGAAATGGAAACTGCATAAAATTAAACGTGAAAGTTCATTCAACAAACCACTATACCTTAACGATCTATTTGGAAATTTAATAAAAAAGGAAATTGAATAGAAAAGGAAATTGAATAAAAATGGAAGTGGATTAAAAATAAAAATGGAAGTTACATAAAATTAAAAATGGAAGTTCATTCAAGATACCACTATACCACAACGATCTATTTGGAAATTAAATAAAAAAGGAAAATGAATAGAAAAGGAAAATGAATAAAAATGGAAATTGAATAAAAACAAAAAAAAGAAGTTGCATAAAATTAAAAATGGAAGTCTCTTCAAAAAACCACTATACCATAACGATCTATTTGGAAATTAAATAAAAAAAAGAAATTGAATAAAAATCGAAGTTAAATAAAAATAAAAATGGAAGTTGCATAAAATTAAAAATGAAAATTCATTCAAGAAACCACTATACCTTAACGATCTATATGGAAATTAAATAAAAAATGAAATTGAATAGAAAATAAAATTGAATAAAAATGGAAGTGGAGTAAAATTAAAAATGGAAGTGGAATAAAAATACAATTGGAAGTTGCATAAAATTAAAAATGGAAGTTCATTCAAGAAACCACTATACCTTAATCATCTATTTGGAAATTAAATAAAAATGGAAATTGAATAGAAAAGGAAATTGAATAAAAATGGAAGTGGAGTAAAATTAAGAATGGAAGTTCATTCAAAAACCCACTACACCTTGACGATCTATTTAGAAATTAAATAAAAATGGAAATTGAATGGAGATGGAAATTTAACAAAAATAGATGTTGAATAAAAATAGAAATGGAAATTGCCAAAAATTAGACATGGAAGTTCATTGAAGAAACCACTATACCTTAACGATCTACTTGGAAATTAAATAAAAATGAAAATTGAATAAAAAAGGAAATTGAATAAAAATGGAAGTGGAATAAAAATAAAAATGGAAGTTGCATAAAATTAAGAATGACAGTTCATTCAAGAAACCACTACCCCTTAACGATCTTTTGGGAAATTAAATAAAAAGGGAAATTGAATGGAGATGAAAATTGAATAAAAATAGAAATAGAAACTGCATAAAATTAAACAGGGAAGTTCATTCAAGAAACCACTATACCTTAACGATCTATTTGGAAATTAAATAAAAAGGAAATTGAATAGAAAAGGAAATTGAATAAAAATGGAAGTGGAATAAAAATAAAAATGGAAGTTGCATAAAATTAAGAATGGAAGTTCATTCAAGAAACCACCACGCCTTAACGATCTATTTGGAAATTAAATAAAAAAGGAAATTGAATGGAGATGGAAATTGAATAAAAATAGAAATGGAAACTGCATAAAATTAAGCATGGAAGTTCATTCAACAAACCACTATACCTTAACGATCTATTTGAAAATTAAATAAAAAAGGAAATTGAATAGAAAAGGAAATTGAATAAAAATGGAAATGGAATAAAAATAAAAATGGAATTTACATAAAATTAAAAATGGAAGTTCATTCAAGATACCACTATACCATAACGATCTATTTGGAAATTAAATAAAAATGGAAAATGAATAGAAAAGGAAATTGAATAAAAATGGAAATGGAATAAAAATAAAAATGGAAGTTACATAAAATTAAAAATGGAAGTTCATTCAAGATACCACTATACCATAACGATCTATTTGGAAATTAAATAAAAATGGAAAATGAATAGAAAAGGAAATTGAATAAAAATGGAAGTTAAATAAAAACAAAAAAAGAAGTTGCATAAAATTAAAAATGGAAGTCTATTCAACAAACCACTATACCTTAACGATCTATTTGGAAATTAAATAAAAAAAGGAAATTGAATAAAAATCGAAGTTAAATAAAAATAAAAGTGGAAGTTGCATAAAATTAAAAATGAAAGTTCACTCAAGAAACCACTATACCTTAACGATCTATTTAGAAATAAAATAAAAAATGAAATTGAATAGAAAAGAAAATAGAATAAAAATGGAAGTGGAATAAAAATACAATTGGAAGTTGCATAAAATTAAAAATGGAAGTTCATTCAAGAAACCACTATACGTTAATCCTCTATTTGGAAATTAAATAAAAATGAAAATTGAATAGAAAAGGAAATTGAATAAAAATGGAAGTGGAATAAAAATAAAATGGAAGTTGCTTAAAATTAAGAATAGAAGTTTATTCAAAAAACCACTATAACTTAACGATCTATTTGGAAATTAAATAAAAATGGAAATTGAATGGAGATGGAAATTTAATAAAAATAGACGTTGAGTAAAAATAGAAATGGAAATTGCATAAAATTAGACATGGAAGTTCATTGAAGAAACCACTATACCTTAACGTTCTACTTGGAAATTGAATAAAAAAGGAAATTGAATAAAAAAGGAAGTGGAATAAAAATAAAAATGGAAGTTGCATAAAATTAAGAATGGAAGTTCATTCAAGAAACCACTACCCCTTAACGATCTATTTGGAAATTAAATAAAAAAGGAAATTGAATGGAGATGGAAATTGAAAAAAAATAGAAGTTCAATAAAAATAGAAATGGAAACTGCATAAAACTAAACAGGGAAGTTCATTCAAGAAACCACTATACCTTAACGATCTATTTGGAAATTAAATAAAAAGGAAATTGAATAAAAAAGGAAATTGAATAAAAAAGGAAGTGGAATAAAAATAAAAATGGAAGTTGCATAAAATTAAGAATGGAAGTTCATTCAAGAAACCACTACCCCTTAACGATCTATTTGGAAATTAAATAAAAAAGGAAATTGAATGGAGATGGAAATTGAAAAAAAATAGAAGTTCAATAAAAATAAAAATGGAAACTGCATAAAACTAAACAGGGAAGTTCATTCAAGAAACCACTATACCTTAACGATCTATTTGGAAATTAAATAAAAAGGAAATTGAATAGAAAAGGAAATTGAATAAAAATGGAAGCGGAATAAAAATAAAAATGGAAGTTGCATAAAATTAAGAATGGAAGTTCATTCAAGAAACCACCACGCCTTAACGATCTATTTGGAAATTAAATAAAAAAGGAAATTGAATGGAGATGCAAATTGAATAAAAATAGAAGTTTAATAAAAATAGAAATGGAAACTGCATAAAATTAAACAGGGAAGTTCATTCAAGAAACCACTATATCTTAACGATCTATTTGGAAATTAAATAAAAAGGAAATTGAATTGAAAAGGAAATTGAATAAAAATGGAAGTGGAGTAAAAATAAAAATGGAAGTTGCATAAAATTAAGAATGGAAGTTTATTCAAGAAACCACCACGCCTTAACGATCTATTTGGAAATTAAATAAAAAAGGAAATTGAATAAAAATAGAAGTTGAATTAAAATAGAAATGGAAACTGCATAAAATTAAACATGGAAGTTCATTCGAGAAACCACTATACCATAACGATCTATTTGGAATTTAAATAAAAAAAGAAAATTGAATAGAATAGAAAATTGAATAAAAATCGAAGTTGAATAAAAATAAAAATGGAAGTTGCATAAAATTAAAAATGGAAGTTCATTCAAGAAACCGCTATACCTTAACTATCTATTTGGAAATTAAATAAAAAATGAAATTGAATGGAAAAGGAAATTGAATAAAAATACAAATGGAAGTTGCGTAAAATTAAAAATGGCTATTCATTCAAGAAACCACTATACCTTAACGATCTATTTAGAAATTAAATAAAAATGAAAATTGAATAGAAAAGGAAATTGAATAAAAATGGAAGTGGAATAAAAATAAAAATGGAAGTTGCATAAAATTCAAAAAGGAAGTTCATTCAAGAAACCACTACACCTTAACTATCTATTTGGAAATTAAATAAAAAAGGAAATTGAATGGAGATGGAAATTGAATAAAAATAGAAGTTGAATAAAAATAGAAATGGAAACAGCATAAAATTAAACATGGAAGTTTATTCAAGAAACCACTATACCTTAGCGATCTATTTGGAAATTAAATAAAAATGGAAATTGAATAGAAAAGGAAATTGTATAAAAATTGTAACGCCCTCAAAATAATAACATAAAACCCATCAATATAAACATGCCTTGATTTACAAAAGTTCCACATTCTTTTATTCGTCAGAGTTCCATAATGAAAAGTATTACATGTTAACAATAAAAGCAAATGCCCTAGAGGCTTACAGCTTTCCAAGTTAACACTTGGTTATAACAAAAGAGTACTAACTCATTTACACATTAAACCCTTGGCTTGAATTTACATGTAATACATCAAAAGAAGTAAGACAACAAAAGTGTGTCCTCCTCCAGCCTCCCAAGCTACGTCCTTGGAGGTGGCATGCTACCTGTACCTGAAAATGATATTCCCATATAGGGTGAGCCACAGCCCAGTAGAAATATACTAAACCAAATATGAACAATGACTAAAAGATTAGCAGTTGATAGATGGCCAACACAGATACTTTCCCTTATCACACTTTACGGTTTCATGACATACAAGTCCATATTACAGTCCATTTTCCATTTCTTTTCAATTCTCAATTTATAACCATGGCTCAGAACCTGGCCAAACAACTCATATGAGACAGTAACTCATATCAAGCACTTCCCATTTCATAATAGATAAGCATACTAGCCATATCACACACCAACAGATAAGCATACAAGCTATATCATCACTTCCATAGATATGCATATGAGCACTATCACACTTCCAATGACAAGCATATGAGCTTTGTCAATACATCACTAGATAAGCATATGAGCTCTATCTACGGAGTCCATCCCCTATCTCCTCCCAACAACATCCGGTTTAGAGGTCCATCCCCTATCTTCCCCTAAACCGTGGAGTACATCCCCTATCTCCTCCAACACAACACAATGCATATAAACAACAATTATACACATCATCACACAATACATAAATTTAATGTATTCTTTCAATCGTCAATCTCAATGACACATTCCAGTGATTAGTTTCAGTTTGCCTAATCATCATGCATTGTCTACAACAATCACGACTATCCTCCACCGATAGCCCAAAGCAGTTATTTCTATACAGAAAATAAATACAACAATGGATATATAATCAACATTCCAACTAGGTGAGTGATAATTAATCCAACTACACCCTTTTTATCCCATGACTTTCCAAATCAATTCCTCATTTCTCATAATTAATTATGCAAATTAATTAACCAATGTAATTAGGGCATTTTCCATAATTTACATTACAACCCTTAGGTTCCATTTTCATTAATGTCTTAACATTAATTTCACATTTTCCATGCCAGATATGCATCTAGGTTTTATATAGTTAAAACCCCAACTCTTGTAAATTTGCACAAAAGCCTCCAAACTTTCACAAAATTACCAAACCAACCCCAACATCTCAAAATACTAAAATTTAAAGACAAAGCTCATAAAGAGGAGTAGGATATCCCTACCTCGAAGTTAGAGCTCGGATGGAGAAGAGACCAAAAACCAAAGTGCTCCAAAGACCAAGATTCTCGGATCAAAACGACGCCCTCGACGATCAACACAACTTTTACAAAGGCCGAAGAGAAGGAGGACACTCTAACTAGATCAAACCCTAGAGAAAAGGGAGTTTCTAGAGAGAGAGGCTCTCAAAAATGATTTTTAGAAAAAGTAGGAGAGAGAAAGAAAAGCAAAAAGTGATTTCAAATCACCCAGCGGATAACGCATATACGTATTACCCGCTCGAGCGGAGAACACGACGCTCGAGCGCCAAGAACAAAAATCTGGACACGCTCGAGCACAATAAGGCCCGCTCGAGCGCCAAGAAACAAGAATAAAGCACATCCGCTCGAGCGCGAAAACCAGTCCGCTCGAGCGTAGATTCCCCCCTCCCAGAACTTATACTCTGGAAGTACTACCCGCTCAAGCGCCAACCGACCCGCTCGAGCGCCACCGCTCGAGCGTAAACAAACCCGCTTGAGCATAAAAATCACATCTACAGAAGTTTTGCAAGAACACGAAAATACTGGAAGTGTGCAATCTCCGCTCGAGCGCAAGAAGACCCGCTCGAGCGGACCGCATAAAAACTAAACAACAAGGAATTGAAACCAAGGCCTAACCAACCTGTAACAACCTTCCTCAAAACATCCTAAAACTCAATCAAGGGGAATTAAAGGACAACAACAAGGTAGATACCACTACCACTCCACGGAACCGAGTCCGGAATACAACAGAACAGTAAAGGGACAACCGGGATCGCTATAAAAATGAAAGTGGAATAAAGATGAAAATGGAAGTTGCATAAAATTAAGAATGGAAGTTCATTCAAGAAACAACCACGCCTTAACAATCTATTTGGAAATTAAATAAAAAAGGAAATTGAATGGAGATGGAAATTGAATAAAAATAGAAGTTGAATAAAAATAGAAATGAAAACTGCATAAAATTAAACATGGAAGTTCATTCAAGAAACCACTGTACCATAACGATCTATTTGGAATTTAAATAAAAAAAGGAAATTGAAGAGAATAGAAAATTGAATAAAAATCGAAGTTGAAAAAAAATAAAAATGGAAGTTGCATAAAATTAAAAATGAAAGTTCATTCAAGAAACCGCTATACCTTAACGATCTATTTGGAAATTAAATAAAAAATGAAATTGAACAGAAAAGGAAATTGAATAAAAATACAAATGGAAGTTGCATAAAATTAAAAATGGTAGTTCATTCAAGAAACCACTATACCTTAACGATCTATTTGGAAATTAAATAAAAATGGAAATTGAATATGTAACGCCCTCACAATCAACCCATTATATATATATATCATTGACATGCATTATTTAAAGAAAACAATTTATTAATTCATTCATCAGAGTATTACTAAATAAAAGCTTTACATGTAACATCGAATAAAATGCCCTACAGGCTTACATCTTTCCAAGCCAACACTTGGATACAAAAAGATGAGTTCTAACTCAATACAAGAAAAGCCCCAGGTTTGGATGTTTACATGTACTAATAAATAAAGACAATTAACTAAAGATAGTCTTCAAAATCCAAGTCCTTCCAAGCTAAGTCCTTGGAGGTAGCTTATCACCTGAACCTGAAAATGATGTTCCCATAAAGGGTGAGCCACCACCCAGTAGAAATATACTAAACCACATATAAGCGATGAATAAAGCAATAGCATTCAACAGATGGTGAACCAAGATAATCAATTACTTCATTTTACAGTCTCATGACACTATTGTCTAAGACACGTTTTACTTTCCAATTTTATCAATATGGCTCAGAACCTGGCCAAACTTACAACAGTGAATTACATATTTCATATTCACATCCTTCCAATATCAACAAACAAATGAGACTCAAGCTCAAATCAAAACACTTCATACTTCCAGATTGATACACATTTTAGTGCTGTATCAATAAAACATTTCTATATAAATAAGCACACATAAAAGTGATGCTAATGGAGTCCATCCCCTATCTCCTCCCAAACAAAATCCGGTTTAGAGGTCCATCCCCTATCTTCCCCTAAACCGTGGAGTACATCCCCTATCTCCTCCCACACAAAACAATGTATGCAAATGCAATGTTCAATCAATACACGTATTTTCTGTATCAATGCAATAGTCAAAATTAATGACTTAACCAACGTGATTAGTTTCAGTTATTCCTAATCCACATGCAATGTCTACAACAATCACGACTATCCTCCACCGATAGCCCAAAACAGTTATTTCTAAACTGAAAATAACTATGTCAACAATTCAATAGACAAATGATTCAAATTATCCAACTACGCCATTTAATCAATGAATTCCCCAATTCCATGAATTTAACCATCTTTTCCCAATTCCATGAATTAATTATACAAATTAATTTAATAATACAACTAGGGTTTTTCCCAGAATTTACCAAAGTATCCCCAACATATCAAAGTACCAAAACTTAGAACAAAACCTATAAAATGGAGTAGGAAATCCCTACCTCAAAGAAAACAACACAAATGGTGAAGACAGAGATGAGTGCCCAAATACCAAAGTGCTCCAAATCGCCAAATGTTCAGATTAAATGGAAGCCCTCGACTCACTCTATCTTTTTAATGAAGGATCTATGGTAGAAACACACTCTAAATAGATCAAATCTAAGAAGGAAGGTGAGTAGGGAGAGAGAGAAGTCGGACCTAGGGTTTGGAATCAAAAGAAGATGAAAAAGACTGATCAAAACCCGCTGCTGTGTATATAAACTGGACAGGCTCGCTTGAGCGAAGACTTGGTCGCTCGAGCGACCAGACACAGAGAAGCTACGCTCGAGCCATGGAAGCCTTGCTCGAGCCAACAACACAAAAGCTCGCTCGAGCGAAAGAAAACTCGATCGAGCGAAGAACTCAAACCCTCAGGTCTGCAATCAGACACACGCTCGAGCTAAGGAACTATCGCTCGAGCGAAGAACGAACTAACTCGCTCGAGCGAAGAAAAGCTCGCTCGAGCCAAAAACCTCAGCTCACAGGTCTAACTCAAAACGCAACCCTCGCTCGATCGAAGCTACCCTGGCTCGAGCGAAGGATCAAAATAAAGAGATCGCTCGAGCGAAGAGTCAAAATTCTAGGCAGCAACACTGGATTTCTAAACCCAACCAACCTGAAACAAACCTGCCCAACACATCCTATAACTCCAAATGAGAAAATAAAGGACAACAACAACAATTATACAATGACAGAGTCTACGGAACCTAAGTCCGGATACAATAATCAAATGGGAAAAGACCGGGGTCGCTATAACCTCCCCCCTTTAAAAGAATTTCGTCCCCGAAATTAAGCATAAGTTTATAAAAAAAACAAGTTTTTTTTTTTTTCTCAATTCCCAAAGATATTATATAACAATAATAAACAGCTTGACCCAATACTGGTCACTTCATCTCTTTATCAAGAGGCATCTCACAACATATATATATAAAACAACATATATTTCAACTTGTATCAATATTATGCATTATTCCTTCTAATGTTAGCAATCCCCATATCATATTCAATTGCATGACATATATAACACACTCAGCAATGTAATCAGTATATGCAATGCTATACTAAACTTCTATAATGAAGCAAGTTTCAAGATACACCCATTTACCAAAACATACTCAACGTTTTACAACTTAAGACATATGTAAAGCTCTTAAGTTCAACAATATTACAAAATCAAAATACAAGATTACAAATTAATAAACATGTCCGGGTATTTTTCGCGGACTTCCAATTCACGCTCCCAAGTGGCTTCCTCCACTCCATGATGTTTCCACAAAACTTTTACCAAAGGGATGGTCTTGCCTCGCAAAACTTGATCCCGCCTATCCAAGACCCGAACCGGTCTCTCCTCATACGAAACATCCTCATCAACCACTAAATCGGTCCAATCCAACACATGTGATGGATCCGGCTCATATTTCCGAAGCATACTCACATGAAACACGTCATGTACTCCGGACAACTGCGGCGGCAAAGCTAAACGATAAGCAGCCTCGCCAATCCTCTCAAGGATCTCAAACGGACCAATGAACCGAGGGGACAACTTCCCACTCTTCCCAAACCTCATCAAACCCCGTCTAGGTGATATCTTCAGAAAGACATGATTACCCACCTCAAACACCAAAGGTCTCCTCCTACGGTCGGCATACGATTTCTGACGACTCTGTGTTGTAACAAGCCTCTTACGGATAAGCTCAACTTTCTCCGTCGTTTCCCTCACCAACTCTGGACCCAACAGAGGTGCATCACCCACCTCAGCCCAACACACAGGAGATCTACACGGTCGGCCATACAAGGCCTCAAATGGTGCCATACCGATACTAGACTGGAAACTGTTGTTGTAGGCAAACTCCACCAACGGAAAGTGCCTCTCCCACGACCCACTAAAGTCTAGAACACAACCCCGAAGCATATCCTCAAGTATCTGAATAGTACGCTCGGACTGCCCGTCAGTCTGAGGATGGTAAGCCGTGCTAAAGGTCAACTTAGTGCCTAAGGCACTCTGCAAACTCTGCCACAACCTGGCAGTAAAACGAGGATCTCTATCTGAGACGATCGTCACTGGGATCCCGTGCAATCTCACTATGTCCCGAATATACAAGTCGGCAAGATGATCTACCGAATCTCTCACGCGCATAGGAATAAAGTGCGCCGACTTAGTCAACCGGTCTACAACCACCCAAATAGCATCACTACCCCGCTGAGTCCTCGGAAGACCCATAACGAAGTCCATAGTGACGTGTTCCCACTTCCACTCGGCAATAGGCAAGGGTTGCAACAAACCTGCTGGCCTCTGATGTTCGGCCTTCACTTGCTGACAAGTAAGGCACTTAGATACGAAAGCTGCCACATCTCTCTTCATACCCCGCCACCAAAACTGGCGACCCAAATCCCGATACATCTTAGTGCCTCCCAGATGCATCGCAAGGCGTGAATGATGAAACTCTCGGAGTACCTCCTCTCGACAAGACTCCGGCACAAACAGACGGTCTCGGTATCTCACACTCAGGTCGGAATACACCGTTAAACCCTTCTCAACCTTCCTACTGGAAATCTTCTCTCGGAGAGATTCTACCTCAAAGTCACCTCTCTGAGCCTCTAACACTCGAGTCACAAGTGAAGGCTGTGCAATAACAGAAAACAAGGCCGCAGCCTCAACGGATTCGCCCAGAAGTAAATCAAACTCCCCAAGTGCACCCAACATCTCCCATTCTCGGATGGCTATACTAGCTATGTCACCAACAGGTTTCCTGCTAAGGGCATCGGCCACCACATTGGCCTTTCCCGGATGATAATGCAACTCAAAGTCATAATCCTCTATAAATTCCATCCACCTCCTCTGCCTCAAGTTCAAGTCTTTCTGTGTAAACAAATACTTCAGACTCTTATGATCCGAGAACACCTCGAACCTCTCACCATAAAGATAATGCCTCCAAATCTTCAAGGCAAATATCACAGCTGCTAACTCTAGATCATGTGTAGGGTAATTCTGCTCGTGAATTTTTAACTGACGTGAGCCATAGGCAACTACTTTCCCCTCTTGCATTAACACACAACCCAGACCCTCTCGTGAGGCGTCACAATAGACTGTATAACCCAACCCTCTCTCTGGAATAATCAATACTGGAGCGGTAGTCAGTCTAACTTTCAACTCCTGAAACGACTTTTCACAAGTCTCACTCCATACAAATTTGACTCCCTTCCGAGTCAGTCTAGTCAACGGTGATGCTAACCTGGAGAAATCTTTCACAAACCGACGGTAATACCCAGCTAATCCCAGAAAACTGCGGATCTCAAACACACTCTTAGGCTGTGCCCAATCCTGCACTGCCTCAACCTTGGATGCATCAACAGACACCCCTTCCCCGGATACCACGTGGCCTAAGAATTTGACTTCCCTCAACCAGAACTCACACTTCCCAAACTTGGCATATAGCCTATGGGCTCTAAGTAACTCAAGCACCACTCTCAAGTGTTCCTCGTGCTCCTCCTCAGAAGGCGAATAGATAAGGATATCATCCACAAAAACGACTACAAACCGATCCAAGAATTTCCGGAAGATCCGGTTCATCAAATCCATAAAAACTGCCGGTGCATTGGTGAGCCCAAATGGCATCACCAGAAACTCATAGTGGCCATACCGCGTACGGAATGCCGTCTTCGAAATATCCTCTTCCCTGACCCTCAACTGGTGGTAACCCGATCTCAAGTCTATCTTAGAGAAACAACGGGAACCCTTCAACTGGTCAAACAGATCATCTATACGAGGCATAGGGTACTTATTCTTAACTGTAGCCCGATTCAATTTCCGGTAATCTATACAAAGTCTCAAAGCACCACCTTTCTTTTTAACAAAGAGAGCCGGTGCTCCCCACGGCGAAACACTAGGACGTATAAAGCCCTTATCTAGCAACTCCTGGAGTTGGATCTTCAACTCAACTAACTCGGCTGGGGCAAAACGATAAGGTGCCATGGAAATCGGCGCCGTGCCGGGCACTAGGTCAATAGAGAACTCAATTTCCCGATGCGGTGGCAAACCAACAAGATCCTCGGGAAAGACATCCGAGTACTCACAAACCACCCTTGGCAACACAATCTGAGTCTCATTATCCTCACTAATCGAAAGGTTAGCAAGTAGCCCACTAAGCTCACTCCGTCCTCGCGGAACATACCCCGATGGCAACACATCACCAACCCGGTCCCCCAGAAAATGAAAATACTCTCCGCTCACGGTACAACAAGTGACCCTCTGGCGGTAGCAATCAATAACTGCCCGGTATGACGATAACCAGTCCATACCCAAAATAACATCGAAACCCCTCATAGGCATAACTACAAAGGAAAATGGGATTCTATGATAATCAACCTCTATATCACAACCCCTAACGCCTTGTTTCAAAATCAATTCACCCCCAAGAGGTGACACTACACAAATAGGAGATGCTAGCTGTGCTAACTCCAACTCCAAAACAGATGCAAATGCAGCAGACACAAAGGAATGAGATGCACCCGTATCAATCAAAACATTAGCAACCGAGTTGCAAAACAAGAAGGTACCTCTCACAACTGATGGTGCTGGCACAAGATCCTGCGCGGTAACAGCATACACGCGCCCAGACGACCTCTGATCAACTTGCTCAACCCTAGGAGCATAAGATTGCTGCACCGACTGAGACGATGAAGCCCCCTGATTGGCCCTCGAGGCCTGACCCGACTGAGCTGGCTGCTGACCCTGAATCGGCCTCAAACCAGATGCACCAGATGTGCCACCCAACTGCGGGCAATACCTCTTCATATGCCCTGGCTGACCACACTGATAACACGAGAGTGGCTGACCTCTACCCTGACTCTGGCTCTGAGATCGAGCCGAAGAAGATGCTGCTCTCTGAACTCCTCCCCTCTGAGGACAAACTGGAGACTTGTGGCCCAACTGGCCACACTTGAAACAGGTAATGTCTCCCTGACTGCCTTTCCCCGAACTAGCACTCGGTACAGGAAAAGTCGATCTAGAAAAGCTACCCTGAGACTGCTAGGGATTAAAACCCTTCTGTCTCCTACCATCATGCTGACCATCCTGACTCCTCTTGGAGCCCTTCTGTCCTTCCTCCTCCTCCTGCATCATGATTTCCATGTGGGCTACAGCATCAACCATACGCCCATAATCCCGAATCATAGTTCCCCCAACTCTCAGCTTGAGGCCACGCCTCAACTTCTTCTCAAACTCAATACAACGGCGTTCCTCAGACGCCACCAACTCAGGTGCAAACCTGGACAAACTAGTGAATGCAGCCTCAAATTCGGCCACTGAAGAACTCGCCTGGTTAAGCTGACAAAACTGGTCTCGCAGCTTCTCCCTGACTGCTGGAGATAAGAACTTTTCCTGGAAAGCATTGACAAAAGCCTCCCATGTACCTCCTATACGCCCCTTAGTAAACTTCCACCGCTGACCTGCATCCCCCTTCAACTGGAAAGATGCCAAGGTCACTTTCAACCCCTCGTCTTCGACGCCAAGCATCTCAAACGTCTTCGTTGTCTGTTCGAGCCATTCATCTGCCTTAAGCGGCTCTTTAGGATCACCCACAAATTCATCTGGATTAGACCGGAAGAACTCCCTCTTCAGAAAGGAAGGTCCTGCATCAGCAGCAACATCCCGAGCTTGATTCTCAGCTCTGAGGATGCCTACTGACTCCCTGAATGCCCCTGCTATCTCTCGAGCTAAAGCGCCCATAGCCTGCTGGCCTACTGGCTCGGCCACATTAGCCTGGCCAATTCCCTCCTGAACTGCCGGAATCTCCTCTGGCACAGGCACCTCCTGCCTACCCGGCCTACCACGCCTACCGCGTCCTCGTCCTCGTCCTGACATCCTAATAAAGGAAACAAAGACCTTAGCACATTAATAAATGTGCCGAAGCTAAACACTCACATAAGCACCTACGAATTTCATTCCCGGATAATGATAGTCCCAATGCGTTACTATAGTTCCGGTTGGAAGCAGCAGTGATCAAGTGCCTTTCCAACAAGACTACTAGAAACTCAAGGGTCCAATAAACATCCTAGAAACTACATTCCATACCCACATAATCACATAAACATGTTATCACATAAGCATATAACATTACACTAAGTCTCTATCAAACGAGACGAACCCAATGTGATACTAATCACTTCTCACGTACCCAAAGTATTCAAACCCGGTACGCTTTGATACCAAGTTGTAACGCCCTCACAATCAACCCATTATATATATATATATATATATCAATGACATGCATTATTTAAAGAAAATAATTTATTAATTCATTCATCAGAGTATTACTAAATAAAAGCTTTACATGTAACATCGAATAAAATGCCCTACAGGCTTACATCTTTCCAAGCCAACACTTGGATACAAAAAGATGAGTTCTAACTCAATACAAGAAAAGCCCCAGGTTTGGATGTTTACATGTACTAATAAATAAAGACAATTAACTAAAGATAGTCTTCAAAATCCAAGTCCTTCCAAGCTAAGTCCTTGGAGGTAGCTTATCACCTGAACCTGAAAATGATGTTCCCATAAAGGGTGAGCCACAGCCCAGTAGAAATATACTAAACCACATATAAGCGATGAATAAAGCAATAGCATTCAACAGATGGTTAACCAAGATAATCAATTACTTCATTTTACAGTCTCATGACACTATTGTCTAAGACACGTTTTACTTTCCAATTTTATCAACATGGCTCAGAACCTAGCCAAACTTACAACAGTGAATTACATATTTCATATTCACATCCTTCCAATATCAACAAACAAATGAGACTCAAGCTCAAATCAAAACACTTCATACTTCCAGATTGATACACATTTTAGTGCTGTATCAATAAAACACTTCTATATAAATAAGCACACATAAAAGTGATGCTAATGGAGTCCATCCCCTATCTCCTCCCAAACAAAATCCGGTTTAGAGGTCCATCCCCTATCTTCCCCTAAACCGTGGAGTACATCCCCTATCTCCTCCCACACAAAACAATGTATGCAAATGCAATGTTCAATCAATACACGTATTTTCTGTATCAATGCAATAGTCAAAATTAATGACTTAACCAATGTGATTAGTTTCAGTTATTCCTAATCCACATGCAATGTCTACAACAATCACGACTATCCTCCACCGATAGCCCAAAACAGTTATTTCTAAACTGAAAATAACTAGGTCAACAATTCAATAGACAAATGATTCAAATTATCCAACTACGCCATTTAATCAATGAATTCCCCAATTCCATGAATTTAACCATCTTTTCCCAATTCCATGAATTAATTATACAAATTAATTTAATAATACAACTAGGGTTTTTCCCAGGATTTACCAAAGTATCCCCAACATATCAAAGTACCAAAACTTAGAACAAAACCTATAAAATGGAGTAGGAAATCCCTACCTCAAAGAAAACAACCCAAATGGTGAAGACAGAGATGAGTGCCCAAATACCAAAGTGCTCCAAATCGCCAAATGTTCAGATTAAATGGAAGCCCTCGACTCACTCTATCTTTTTAATGAAGGATCTATGGTAGAAACACACTCTAAATAGATCAAATCTAAGAAGGAAGGTGAGTAGGGAGAGAGAGAAGTCGGACCTAGGGTTTGGAATCAAAAGAAGATGAAAAAGACTGATCAAAACCCGCTGCTGTGTATATAAACTGGACAGGCTCGCTCGAGCGAAGACTTGGTCGCTCGAGCGACCAGACACAGAGAAGCTACGCTCGAGCCAAGGAAGCCTTGCTCGAGCCAACAACACAAAAGCTCGCTCGAGCGAAAGAAAACTCGATCGAGCGAAGAACTCAAACCCTCAGGTCTGCAATCAGACACACGCTCGAGCTAAAGAACTATCGCTCGAGCGAAGAACGAACTAACTCGCTCGAGCGAAGAAAATCTCGCTCGAGCCAAAAACCTCAGCTCACAGGTCTAACTCAAAACGCAACCCTCGCTCGATCGAAGCTACCCTGGCTCGAGCGAAGGATCAAAATAAAGAGATCGCTCGAGCGAAGAGTCAAAATTCTGGGCAGCAACACTGGATTTCTAAACCCAACCAACCTAAAACAAACCTGCCCAACACATCCTATAACTCCAAATGAGAAAATAAAGGACAACAACAACAATTATACAATGACAGAGTCTACGGAACCTAAGTCCGGATACAATAATCAAATGGGAAAAGACCGGGGTCGCTATAAAATAAAAAAGGAAATTGAATAGAGAAGGAAATGGAATAAAAATGGAAGTGGAATAAAAATAAAAATGGAAGTTGCAGAAAATCAAAAATGGATGTTCATTCAAGAAACCACTACACCTTAATGATCTATTTGGAAATTAAATAAAAAAAGAAATTCAATAGAAAAGGAAATTGAATAAAAATGGAAGTTGAATAAAAATAAAAGTGGAAGTTGCATAAAATTAAAAATGGAAGTTCTTTTAAGAAACCACTATACCTTAACGATCTATTTGGAAATTAAATGAAAAAGGAAATTGAATGGAGATGGAAATTTAATAAAAATAGAAGTTGAATAAAAATAGAAATGGAAACTGTATAAAATTAAACGTGGAAGTTCATTCAAGAAACCACTACACCTTAACGATCTATTTGGAAATTAAATAAAAAAAAGGAACTTGAATAGAAAAGGAAATTGAATAAAAATGGAAGTTTCATTAAATTAAAATGAAAGTTCATTCAACTAACCACTAATCCTTAACGATCTATTTGGAAATTAAATAAAAAAGGAAATTGAATAGAAAATGAAATTGAATAAAAATGGAAGTTGAATAAAAACAAAAATCGAAGTTGCATAACAGTAAAAATGGAAGTATATTCAAGAAACCACTATACCTTAACGATCTATTTGGAAATTAAATAAAAAACGGAAATTGAATAGAAAAGGAAGTTGAATAAAAATGGAAGTTGACTAAAAATAAAAATGGAAGTTGCAGAAAATTAAAAATGGAAGTTCATTCAAGAAACCACTATACCTTAACGATCTATTTGGAAATTAATTAAAAAAAGAAATTGAATAGAAATGGAAATTGAATAAAAATGGAAGTGGAATAAAAATAAAAATGGAAGTTGCATAAAATTAAAAATGGAAGTTCATTAAAAAAACCACTACACCTTAACGATCTATTTGGAAATTAAATAAAAAAGGAAATTGATTGGAGATCGAAATTGAATTAAAATAGAAGTTGAATAAAAATAGAAATGGAAACTGCATAAAATTAAACATGGAAGATCGTTCAAGAAACCACTATACCTTAAAGATCTATTTAGAAATTAAATAAAAAAGGAAATTGAATAAGAATGGATGTGGAATAAGAATAAAAATGGAAGTTGCAGAAAATAAAAAATGGATGTTCATTCAAGAAACCGCTACACCTTAACGTTCTTATTGGAAATTAAATAAAAGAGGAAATTCAATAGAAAACGAAATTGAATAAAAATGGAAGTTGAATAAAAATAAAAATGGAAGTTGCATAAAATTAAAAATGGAAGTTCATTCAAGAAGCCACTACACCTTAACGATCTATTTAGAAACTAGACAAAAAGGGAAATTCAATGGAGATCGAAATTGAAAAAAAATAGAAGTTGAATAAAAATAGAAATGGAAACCGCATAAAATTAAACATGGAAGTTCATTCGAGAAACCATTATACCTTAACAATCTATTTGGAAATTAAATAAAAAAGGAAATTGAATAGAAAAGGAAATTGAATAAAAATGGAAGTTGAATAAAAATAGAAATGGCAACTGCATAAAATTAAACGCGGAAGTTTATTAAAGAAACCACTATACCTTAACGATCTATTTGCAAATGAAATAAAAAAAGAAATTGAATGGAGATGGAAATTGAATAAAAATGGAAGTTGAATAAAAATAGAAATGGAAACTGCATAAAATTAAATATGGAAGTTCATTGAAGAAACTACTACACCTTCACGATCTATTTGGAAATTAAAAAAAAAGAAAATTGAATGGAGATCGAAATTGAATAAAAATAGAAGTTGAAAAAAAATAGAAACGGAAACGGCATAAAATTAAACATGGAAGTTCATTCAACAAACCACTATACCGTAACGATCTATTTGGAAATTAAATAAAAAAGGAAATTGAATAGAAAAGGAAATTGAATAAAAATGGAAGTGGAATAAAAATAAAAATGGAAGTTGCATAAAATTAAAAATGGAAGTTCATTCAAGATACCACTATACCATAACGATCTAATTGGCAATTAAATAAAAAAGGAAAGTGAATAGAAAAGGAAATTGAATAAAAATGAAAGTTGAATAAAAATGAAAATAGAAGTTGCATAAAATTAAAAATGGATGTCTATTCAAGAAACCACTATACCTTAACGATCTATTTGGAAATTAAATAAAAAATGAAATTGAATAGAAAAGAAAATTGAATAAAAATGGAAGTGGAATAAAAATACAAATGGAAGTTGCAAAAAATTAAAAATGGAAGCTCATTCAAGAAACCACTATACCTTAATGATCTATTTGGAAATTTAATAAAAATAGAAATTGAATAGAAAAGGAAATTGAATAAAATTGGAAGTAGAATAAAAATAAAAATAGAAATTGCACAAAATTAAGAATGGAAGTTCATTCAAGAAATCACTACAACTTAACGATCTATTTGGAAATTAAATAAAATTGGAAATTGAATGAAGATGGAAATTTAATAACAATATATGTTGAATAAAAATAGAAATGGAAACTCCATAAAATTAAACGTGGAAGTTCATTGAAGAAACCACTATACCTTAACGATCTATTTGGAAATTAAATAAAAATGGAAATTGAATAGAAAAGGAAATTGAATAAAAATGGAAGTGGAATAAAAATAAAAATGGAAGTTGCATAAAATTAAGAATGGAAGTTCATTCATGAAACCACTACCCATTAGCGATCTATTTTGAAATTAAATAAAAAAGGAAATTGAATGGAGATGAAAATTGAATAAAAATAGAAGTTGAATAAAAATATAAATGGAAACTGTATAAAATAAAATAGGGAAGTTCAGTCAAGAAACCACTATATCTTAACGATCTATTTGGAAATTAAATAAAAATGGAAATTGAATAGAAAAGGAAATTGAATAAAAATGGAAGTGGAATAAAAATAAAAATGGAAGTTGCATAAAATTAAGAATGGAAGTTCATTCAAGAAACCACCACGCCTTAACGATCTATTTGGAAATTAAATAAAAAAGGAAATTGAATGGAGATGGAAATTGAATAAAAATAGAAGTTGAATAAAAATAGAACTGGAAACTGCATAAAATTAAACATGGAAGTTCATTCAAGAAACCACTATACCATAACGATCTATTTGGAATTTAAATAAAAAAAAGAAATTGAATAGAATAGAAAACTGAATAAAAATCAAAGTTGAGTAAAAATAAAAATGGAAGTTGCATAAAATTAAAGATGAAAGTTCATTCAAGAAACCACTATACCTTAACGATCTATTCGGAAATTAAATAAAAAATGAAATTGAGTAGAAAAGGAAATTGAATAAAAACACAAATTGAGGTTGCATAAAATTTAAAATGGTAGTTCATTCAAGAAACCACTATACCTTAACGATCTATTTGGAAATTAAATGAAAAAGGAAATTGAATAGAAAAGGAAATTGAATAAAAATGGAAGTGGAATAAAAACAAAAATTGAAGTTGCATAAAATTTAGAATGGAAGTTCATTCAAGAAACCACTACACCTTAACGATCTGTTTGGAAATTAAATAAAAATGAAAATTGAATGGAGATGGAAATTGAATAAAAATAGAAGTTGAATATAATTAGAAATGGAAACAGCATAAAATTAAACATGGAAGTTCATTCAAGAAACCACTATACCTTAACGATCTATTTGGAAATTAAATAAAAATGGAAATTGAATAGAAAAGGAAATTGAATAAAAATGGAAGTGGAATAAAAATAAAAAAGGAAGTTGCATAAAATTCAGAATGGAAGTTCATTCAAGAAACCACTACACCCTAACGATCTATTTGGAAATTAAATAAAAAAGGAAATTGAATGGAGATGGAAATTGAATAAAAATCGAAGTTGGATAAAAATAGTAACGGAAACAGCATAAAATTAAACATGGAAGTTCATTCAAGAAACCAATATACCTTAACGATCTATTTGGAAATTAAATAAAAATGGAAATTGAATGGAGAAGGAAATTGAATAAAAATAGATGTTGAATAAAAATAGAAAAGGGAACTGCATAAAATTAAACACGAAAGTTCATTCAAGAAACCACTACACCTTAACGATCTATTTGGTGATTAAATAAAAAATGAAATGGAATGGTGATGGAAATTGAATAAAAATAGAAGTTGAATAAAAATAGAAATGGAAACTGTATAAAACTAAAAATGAAAGTTCAATCCAGAACCACTATACCTTAACGATATATTTCGAAATTAAATAAAAAATGAAATTGAACAAAAAAATGGAAGTGGAATAAAAATACAAATGGAAGTTGCATAAAATTAAAAATGGAAGTTCATTCAAGAAACCACTATACCTTAATGATCTGTTTGGAAATTAAATAAAAATGGAAATTAAATAGAAAAGGAAATTGAATAAAAAAGGAAGTGGAATAAAAATAAAAATGGAAGTTGCATAAAATTAAGAATGGAAGTTCATTCAAGAAACCGCTACACCTTAACGGTCTATTTGGAAATTAAATAAAAATAGAAATTGAGTGGAGATAGAAGTTGAATAAAAATAGAAAGGGAAACTGCATAAAATTAAACATGGATGTTCATTCAAGAAACCACTATACCTTAACGATCTATTTGGAAATTAAATAAAAAAAGAAATTGAATAGAAAAGGAAATCGAATAAAAATAGAAGTTGAATAAAAGTAGAAATGAAAACTGCATAAAATTAGACATGGAAGTTCATTCAAGAAACCACTACACCTTAACGATCTATTTGGTGATTAAATAAAAAATGAAATTGAATGGAGATGGAAAATGAATAAAAATAGAAGTTGAATAAAAATAGAAATGAAAACTGCATAAAATTAAACACGGAAGTTAATTCAAGAAACCACTATAACTTAACGATCTATTTCGAAATGAAATAAAAAAAGGAAATTGAATGGAGATGGAAATTTAATAAAAATAGCAGTTGAATAAAAATAGAAATGGGAACTGGATAAAATTGAACGTGGATGTTCATTCAAGAAACCATTACACCTTAACGGTCTATTCTGAAATTAAATAAAAATGGAAATTGAATCGAGATGGAAATTGAATAAAAATAGAAGTTGAATAAAAATAGAAATGGAAACTGCATAAAATTAAACACGGAACTGCATAAAATTAAACACGGAAGTTCAATCAAGAAACCACTATACCTTAACAATCCATTTTGAAATGAAATAAAAAAAGGAAATTGAATGGAGATGGAAATTGAATAAAAATAGAAGTTGAATAAAAATAGAAATGGAAACTGCATAAAATTAAACGTGGAAGTTCATTCAAGAAACCACTACACCTTAACGATCTCTTTGGAAATTAAATAAAAATGGAAATTGAATTGAGATGGAAATTGAATAAAAATAGAAGTTATAGCGACCCCGGTCTTTTCCCATTTGATTATTGTATCCGGACTTAGGTTCCGTAGATTCCATCATTGTATAATTGTTGTTGTCATTCATTATTTTCTTATTTTGAGTCTTGGGTTGTGTTGGGAAGATTTGGAGCAGGTTGGTTGAGCTTAGGAACCAAGTCTAGTTGCCCAGATTTTGGCTTGTCCGCTCGAGCGGGGGTTTGGACGCTCGAGCGGGGAATACACCCATCCAGTATGTCCTGTGTAGTGTTGGCCGCTCGAGTGGGGGATTGGACGCTCGAGCGGGAAGTCGTGAGTGACGCTCGAGCGGGGACCTGTCTGCAAAAACTTCTGGGAGAGTGCATTCGCCGCTCGAGCGGGAGTTTGGCCGCTCGAGCGGGAGTCTGTGAGTGGCGCTCGAGCGGGGGTTTCCACGCTCGAGCGCGGCGACTGGTATAAAAATCCGAGATCCGACTTTCAGGATCATTTTTCATCTCCTTTTTGATTTTAAAACCCTAGAACCGTCTTCTCCCTCTCCCTACACACCTTCTCTCTTAGGTTTGATCTACTTAGAGTGTATTTCTACACTAAGCCCTTTGTTAAAAAGATAGAGTGGGTCGAGGGCTTCCGTTTAATCTGAACAATCTTGGGTTTGGAGCACTTTGGTTTTCGTCATCTTCTCCATTCGAGTTCTTCGCTTCAAGGTAGGGATTTCCTACTCCATCCTATAAGTTTTGTCCTAAGTTTTGGTATTTTGATATGTTGGGAGTACTTTGGTAATTTTGGGAAAAACCCTAGTTGTATTAATAAATTAATTTGTATAATTAATTTAAGGAAATTGGGGAAATTGGTTAAATGCATGAAATTGAGGAATTCATTGATTAAATGGTGTAGTTGGATAATTAAAATCACTCGCCTATTGAATTGTTGATATATTTATTTCCAGTCTAGAAATAACTGTTTTGGGCTATCGGTGGAGGATAGTCGTGTTTGTTGTAGACATTGCATGTGGATTAGGAATAACTGAAACTAATCACATTGGTTAAGTCATTAATTTTGACTATTGCATTAATACAGAAAATACGTGTATTGATTGAGCATTGCATTTGCATATATATTGTTTTGTGTGGGAGGAGATAGGGGATGTACTCCACGGTTTAGGGGAAGATAGGGGATGGACCTCTAAACCGGATTTTGTTTGGGAGGAGATAGGGGATGGACTCCATTAGCATCACTTTTATGTGTGCTTATTTATATTGAAGTGTTTTATTTGATACAGCACTAAAATGTGTATCAAACTGGAAGTATGAAGTGTTTGATTTGAGCCTGAGTCTCATCTGTTTGTTGACATTGGAAGAATGTGAATATAATATATATAGTTCACTGTTGTAAGTTTGGCCAGGTTCTGAGCCATATTGATAAAGTTGGAAAGTAAAACGTGTCTTAGACAATATTGTCATGAGACTGTAAAATGATGTAATTGATTATCTTGGTTAACCATCTATTGAATGCTAATGCTTTATTCAATGCTTATATTTGGTTTAGTATTTTTCTACTGGGCTGTGGCTCACCCTTTATGGGAACATCATTTTCAGGTTCAGGTGATAAGCTACCTCCAAGGACTTAGCTTGGAAGGATTTAGCTTTTGGATTCTGAAGACCATCTTTAGTTATTTGTTTTTATTTGATATATAATCAAGCCTAGGGCTTTATTTGTATTTGAGTTAGAACTCATATTTTGTGTCCAAGTGTTGGCTTGGAAAAAATGTAAGCCCGTAGGGCATTTAATTTGGTATTACATGTAATGTTTTTATTTAATAATACTCTGATGAATGGGATAATGAATTGTTTTCTTTTAATATTGCATGTCAATGATGTATATATAATGGGTTTATTTTGAGGGCGTTACAGAAGTTGAATAAAAATAGAAATGGAAACAGCATAAAATTAAGCATGGAAGTTCAATCAGGAAACCACGATACCTTAACGATCTATTTGGAAATTAAATAAAAATGGAAATTGAATGGAGAAGGAAATTGAATAAAAATAGAAGTTGAATAAAAATAGAAATGGAAACTACATAAAATTAAACATGGAAGTTCATTCATGAAACCACAACACCTTAACGATCTATTTGGAAAATTGAATAAAAATGGAACTGGAACAAAAATAAAAATGGAAGTTGCATAAAATGAAGAATGGAAGTTCATTCAAGAAAACGCAACGCCTTAGCGATCTATTTGGAAATTAAATAAAAATGGAAATTGAATGGAGATGGAAATTGAATAAAAATAGATGTTGAAGAAAAATAGAAAAGGGAACTGCATAAAATTAAACACTAAAGTTCATTCATGAAACCACTATACCTTAACGATCTATTTGGAAATTAAACAAAAAAGGAAATTGAATAGAAAAGTAAATTGAATAAAAATGGAAGTGTAATAAAAATAAAAATGAAAGTTGCATTAAATTAAAAATGGAAGTTCATTCAAGAAACCACTGTACCATAACGATCTATTTGGAAATTTAATAAAAAAGGAAAACGAATAGAAAAGGAAATCGACTAAAATTGGAAGTTGATTAAAAAAAAAATAGAAGTCGCATAAAATTAAAAATGGAAACCTATTCAAGAAACCCCTATACCTTAACGATCTATTTGGAAATTAAATAAAAAAAGGAAATTGAATGGAAAAGAAAATTGAATAAAAATCGAAGTTGAATAAAACTAAAAATGGAAGTTGCATAAAATTAAAAACAAAAGTTCATCCCAGAAACCACTATACCTTAACGATATATTTGGAAATTAAATAAAAAATGGAAATTGAATAGAAAATGAAATTAAATAAAAATGGAAGTTGCATAAAAATACAAATGGAAGTTCATTCAAGAAACCACTATACCTGAACGATCTATTTGGAAATTAAATAAAAATGAAAATTGAATAGAAAAGGAAATTGAATAAAAATGGAAGTGGAATAAAAATAAAAATGAAAGGTGCATAAAATTAAGAATGGAAGTTCATTCAAGAAACCACTATACCGTAAGGATCTATTTGGAAATTTAATAAAAATGGAAATTGAATGGAGATGGAAATTGAATAAAAATAGAAGTTGAATAAAAATAGAAAAGGTTACTGCATAAAATTAAACATGGAAGTTCATTCAAGAAACCACGATACCTTAACGATCTATTTGGAAATTAAATAAAAAAAGAAATTGAATAGAAAAGGAAATTGAATAAAAAGAGAAGTTCAATAAAAATAGAAATGGAAACTGCATAAAATTATACACGGAAGTTCATTCAGGAAACCACCATACCTTAACGATCCATTTGGAAAAGAAATAAAAAAAGGAAATTAAATGGAGATGGAAATTGAATAAAAATAGAAGTTGAATAAAAATAGAAATGGAAACTGCATAAAATCAAACGTGGAAGTTCATTCAAGAAACCACTACACCTTAACGAGCTCTTTGGAAATTAAATAAAAATGGAAATTGAATGGAGATGGAAATTAAATAAAAATAGAAGTCGAATAAAAATAGAAATGGAAACTGCATAAAATTAAACATGGAAGTTCATTCAAGAAACCACTATACCTTAACGATCTATTTGGAAACTAAATAAAAAGAAAATTAAATAGAAAAGGAAATTGAATAAAAACACAAATGGAAGTTGCATGAAATTAAAAATGGTAGTTCATTCAAGAAACCACTATACCTTAACGATCTATTTAGAAATTAAATAAAAAAAGGAAATTGAATAGAAAAGGAAATTGAATAAAAATGGAAGTGGAATAAAAATAAAAATGGAAGTTGCATAAAATTCAGAATGGAAGTTCATTCAAGAAACCACTACACCTTAACGATCTATTTGGAAATTAAATAAAAAAGGAAATTGAATGGAGATGGAAATTGAACAAAAATAGAAGTTGAATAAAAATAGAAATGGAAACAGCATAAAATTAAACATGGAAGTTCATTCAAGAAACCACTATACCTTAACGATCTATTTGGAAATTAAATAAAAATTGAAATTGAATAGAAAAGGAAATTTAATAAAAATGGAAGTGGAATAAAAATAAAAAAGGAAATTGCATAAAATTCAGAATGGAAGTTCATTCAAGAAACCACTACACCATAACGATCTATTTGGAAATTAAATAAAAATGAAAATTGAATGGAGATGGAAATTGAATAAAAATCGAAGTTGAATAAAAATAGTAACGGAAACAGCATAAAACTAAACATGGAAGTTCATTCAAGAAACCACTATACCTTAACGATCTATTTGGAAATTAAATAAAAATGTAAATTGAATGGAGAAGGAAATTGAATAAAAATAGAAATGGAAACTGCATAAAATTAAACATGGAAGTTCATTCAAGAAACCACAACACTTTAACGATCTATTTGGAAATTAAATAAAAATGGAAATTGAATGGAGATGGAAATTTAAAAAAAATAGATGTTGAATAAAAATAGAAATGGAAACTGCATAAAATTAAACATGGAAGTTCATTCAAGAAACCACTATCCCTTCACGTTCTATTTGGAAATTAAATAAAAAAGGAAATTAAACAGAAAAGGAAATTGAATAAAAATGGAAGTTGAATAAAAATCAAAATGGAAGTTGCATAAAATTAGGAATGGAAGTTCATTCAAGAAACCACTACACCTTAACGACCTATCTGGAAATTAAACAAAAATGGAAATTGAATGGAGATGGAAATTGAATAAAAATAGAAGTTGAATAAAAATAGAAATGGAAATTGCATAAAATTAAACACGGAAGTTCATTCAAGAAACCACTATACCTTAACGATCCATTTGGAAATGAAATAAAAAAAGGAAATTGAATGGAGATGGAAATTGAATAAAAATAGAAGTTGAATAAAAATAGAAATGGAAACTGCATAAAATTAAACGTGAAAGTTCATTCAAGAAACCACTACCCCTTAACGATCTCCTTGGAAATTAAATAAAAATGGCAATTGAATGGTGATTAAAATTGAATGAAAATAGAAATTTACTAAAAATAGAAATGGAAACAGCATAAAATTAAGCATGGAAGTTCAATCAAGAAACCATTATACCTTAACGATCTATTTGGAAATTAAATAAAAATGGAATTTGAATGGAGAAGGAAATTGTATAAAAATAGAAGTTGAATAAAAATAGAAATGGAAACTGCATAAAATTAAACATGGAAGTTCATTCATGAAACGACAACACCTTAACGATCTATTTGGAAATTAAATAAAAATGGAAATTGAATGGAGATGGAAATTTAATAAAAATAGATGTTGAATAAAAATAGAAATGGAAACTGCATAAAATTAAACATGGAAGTTCATTTAAGAAACCACTATACTTTAACGATCTACTTGGAAATTAAATGAAAAAGGAAATTGAACCGAAAGGAAAATTGAACAAAATCGGAACTGGAATAAAAATAAAAATGGAAGTTGCATAAAATGCAGAATGGAAGTTCATTCAAGAAACCGCAACGCCTTAACGATCTATTTGGAAATTAAATAAAAATGGAAATTGAATCGAGATGGAAATTGAATAAAAATAGATGTTGAATAAAAATAGAAAAGGGAACTGCATAAAATTAAACACGAAAGTTCATTCATGAAACCACTATACCTTAACGATCTATTTGGAAATTAAATAGAAAAGGAAATTGAATAAAAATGGAAGTGTAATAAAAATAAAAAAGGAAGTTGCATAAAATTAAAAATGGAAGTTCATTCAAGAAACCACTGTACCATAACGATCTATTTGGAAATTAACTAAAAAAGGAAAACGAATAGAAAAGGAAATCGACTAAAAATGGAAGTTGAATAAATACAAAAATAGAAGTCGCATAAAATTAAAAACAGAAACCTATTCAAGAAACCACTATACCTTAACGATCTATTTGGAAATTAAATAAAAAAAAGGAAATTGAATGGAAAAGAAAATTGAATAAAAATCGAAGTCGAATAAAAATAAAAATGGAAGTTGCATAAAATTAAAAACGAAAGTTCATTCCAGAAACCACTATATCTTGACGATATATTTGGAAATTAAATAAAAAATAGAAATTGAATAGAAAATGAAATTAAATAAAAATGGAAGTGTAATACAAATACAAATGGAAGTTGCATAAAATTAAAAATGGAAGTTCAGTCACGAAACCATTTGGAAATTAAATAAAAATGGAAATTGAATAGAAAGGGAAATTGAATAAAAATGAAAGTGGAATAAAAATAAAAATATAAGTTGCATAAAATTAAGAATGGAAGTTCATTCAAGAAACCACTACACCTTAACAATCTCTTTGGAAACTAAATAAAAATGGAAATTGAATGGAGATGGAAATTGAATAAAAATAGAAGTTGAATAAAAATAGAAAAGGTTGCTGCATAAAATTAAACATGGAAGTTCATTCAAGAAACCACTATACCTTAACGATCTATTTGGAAATTAAATAAAAATAGAAATTGAATAGAAAAGGAAATTGAATAAAAATAGAAGTTGAATAAAAATAGAAATGGAAACTGCATAAAATTAAACACGAAAGTTCATTCAAGAAACCACTATACCTTAACGATCCATTTGGAAACGAAATAAAAAAAGGAAATTGAATGGAGATGGAAATTGAATAAAAATAGAAGTTGAATAAAAATAGAAATGGAAACTGCATAAAATCAAACGTGGAAGTTCATTCAAGAAACCACTACACCTTAACGATCACTTAGGAAATTAAATAAAAATGGAACTTTAATGGAGATGGAAATTGAATAAAAATAGAAGTTGAATAAAAATAGAATTGGAAACTGCGTAAAATTAAACATGAAAGTTCATTCAAGAAACCGCTATAACTTAAAGATCTATTTGGAAACTAAATAAAAAGAAAATTGAATAGAAAAGGAAATTGAATAAAAATGGAAGTGGAATAAAAATAAAAATGGAAGTTACATAAAATTAAACATGGAAGTTCATTCAAGAAACCACTATCCCTTCACGTTCTATTTGGAAATTAAATAAAAAAGGAAATTAAACAGAAAAGGAAATTGAATAAAAATGGAAGTTGAATAAAAATCAAAATGGAAGTTGCATAAAATTAGGAATGGAAGTTCATTCAAGAAACCACTACACCTTAACGACCTATCTGGAAATTAAACAAAAATGGAAATTGAATGGAGATGGAAATTGAATAAAAATAGAAGTTGAATAAAAATAGAAATGGAAATTGCATAAAATTAAACACGGAAGTTCATTCAAGAAACCACTATACCTTAACGATCCATTTGGAAATGAAATAAAAAAAGGAAATTGAATGGAGATGGAAATTGAATAAAAATAGAAGTTGAATAAAAATAGAAATGGAAACTGCATAAAATTAAACGTGAAAGTTCATTCAAGAAACCACTACCCCTTAACGATCTCCTTGGAAATTAAATAAAAATGGCAATTGAATGGTGATTAAAATTGAATGAAAATAGAAATTTACTAAAAATAGAAATGGAAACAGCATAAAATTAAGCATGGAAGTTCAATCAAGAAACCATTATACCTTAACGATCTATTTGGAAATTAAATAAAAATGGAATTTGAATGGAGAAGGAAATTGTATAAAAATAGAAGTTGAATAAAAATAGAAATGGAAACTGCATAAAATTAAACATGGAAGTTCATTCATGAAACGACAACACCTTAACGATCTATTTGGAAATTAAATAAAAATGGAAATTGAATGGAGATGGAAATTTAATAAAAATAGATGTTGAATAAAAATAGAAATGGAAACTGCATAAAATTAAACATGGAAGTTCATTTAAGAAACCACTATACTTTAACGATCTACTTGGAAATTAAATAAAAAAGGAAATTGAACCGAAAGGAAAATTGAACAAAATCGGAACTGGAATAAAAATAAAAATGGAAGTTGCATAAAATGCAGAATGGAAGTTCATTCAAGAAACCGCAACGCCTTAACGATCTATTTGGAAATTAAATAAAAATGGAAATTGAATCGAGATGGAAATTGAATAAAAATAGATGTTGAATAAAAATAGAAAAGGGAACTGCATAAAATTAAACACGAAAGTTCATTCATGAAACCACTATACCTTAACGATCTATTTGGAAATTAAATAGAAAAGGAAATTGAATAAAAATGGAAGTGTAATAAAAATAAAAAAGGAAGTTGCATAAAATTAAAAATGGAAGTTCATTCAAGAAACCACTGTACCATAACGATCTATTTGGAAATTAACTAAAAAAGGAAAACGAATAGAAAAGGAAATCGACTAAAAATGGAAGTTGAATAAATACAAAAATAGAAGTCGCATAAAATTAAAAACGGAAACCTATTCAAGAAACAACTATACCTTAACGATCTATTTGGAAATTAAATAAAAAAAAGGAAATTGAATGGAAAAGAAAATTGAATAAAAATCGAAGTCGAATAAAAATAAAAATGGAAGTTGCATAAAATTAAAAACGAAAGTTCATTCCAGAAACCACTATATCTTGACGATATATTTGGAAATTAAATAAAAAATAGAAATTGAATAGAAAATGAAATTAAATAAAAATGGAAGTGTAATACAAATACAAATGGAAGTTGCATAAAATTAAAAATGGAAGTTCAGTCACGAAACCATTTGGAAATTAAATAAAAATGGAAATTGAATAGAAAGGGAAATTGAATAAAAATGAAAGTGGAATAAAAATAAAAATATAAGTTGCATAAAATTAAGAATGGAAGTTCATTCAAGAAACCACTACACCTTAACAATCTCTTTGGAAACTAAATAAAAATGGAAATTGAATGGAGATGGAAATTGAATAAAAATAGAAGTTGAATAAAAATAGAAAAGGTTGCTGCATAAAATTAAACATGGAAGTTCATTCAAGAAACCACTATACCTTAACGATCTATTTGGAAATTAAATAAAAATAGAAATTGAATAGAAAAGGAAATTGAATAAAAATAGAAGTTGAATAAAAATAGAAATGGAAACTGCATAAAATTAAACACGAAAGTTCATTCAAGAAACCACTATACCTTAACGATCCATTTGGAAACGAAATAAAAAAAGGAAATTGAATGGAGATGGAAATTGAATAAAAATAGAAGTTGAATAAAAATAGAAATGGAAACTGCATAAAATCAAACGTGGAAGTTCATTCAAGAAACCACTACACCTTAACGATCACTTAGGAAATTAAATAAAAATGGAACTTTAATGGAGATGGAAATTGAATAAAAATAGAAGTTGAATAAAAATAGAATTGGAAACTGCGTAAAATTAAACATGAAAGTTCATTCAAGAAACCGCTATAACTTAAAGATCTATTTGGAAACTAAATAAAAAGAAAATTGAATAGAAAAGGAAATTGAATAAAAATGGAAGTGGAATAAAAATAAAAATGGAAGTTGCATAAAATTAAAAATAGAAGTTGATTCAAGATACGACTATATCATAACGATCTATTTGGAAATTAAATAAAAAAGGATAATGAATAGAAAAGGAAATTGAATAAAAATGGAAGTTGAATAAAAACAAAAATAGAGGTTGCATAAAATGAAAAATGGAAGTCTATTCAAGAAACTAGTATACCTTAACGATCTATTTGGAAATTAAATAAAAAAAGGAAATTGAATAGAAATGGAAATTTATGAAAAATGGAAGTGGAAAAAAAATAAAAATGGAAGTTGCAAAAAATTAAAAATGGAATTTCATTCAAGAAACCACTATACCATAACGATCTATTTGGAAATTAAATAAAAAGGGAAAATGAATAGAAAAGGAAATTGAATAAAAATGGAAGTTGAATAAAAACAAAAATAAAGTTGCATAAAAGTAAAAATGGAAGCCTATTCAAGAAACCACTAAACCTTAATGATCTATTTGGAAATTAAATAAAAAAAGGAAATTGAATAGAAAGGAAAATTGAATAAAAATCGAAGTTGAATAAAAATAAAAATGGAAGTTGCATAAAACTAAAATGAAAGTTCTTTCAATAAAAACCACTATACCTTAACGATCTATTTGGAAATGAAATAAGAAAGGAAATTGAATAGAAACGGAAATTGAATAAAAATGGAAGTGGAATAAAAATACAAATGAAAGTTGCATAAAATTAAAAATGGAAGTTCATTCAAGAAACCACTATACCTTAACGATCTATTTGGAAATTAAATAAAAGTGGAAGTTGAATAGCAAAGGAAATTAAATAAAAATGGAACTGGAATAAAAATAAAAATAAAAATGGAAGTTGCGTAAAATTAAGAATGGAAGTTCATTCAAGAAACCACTGCACCTTAACGATCTATTTGTTAATTAAATAAAAATGAAAATTGAATGGAGATGGAAATTGAATAAAAATAGAAGTTGAATAAAAATAGAAATGGAAACTGCATAAAATTAAACATGGAAGTTAATTCAAGAAACCACTATACCTTAACAATCTATTTGGAAATTAAATAAAAAAGGAAATTGAATAGAAAAGGAAATTGAATAAAAGTAGAAGTTGAATAAAAATAGAAATGGAAACTGCATAAAATTAAACGTGGAAGTTCATTCAAAAAACCACTACACTTTAACGATCTATTTGGAAATTAAATAAAAAATGAAATTGAATGGAGATGGAAATTGAATAAAAATAGAAGTTAAATAAAAATAGAAATGGAAACTGCATAAAATTAAACATGGAAGTTCATTCAAGAAACCACTATACCTTAACGATCTATTTGGAAATTAAATAAAAAAAGGTAATTGAATAGAAAAGGAAATTGAATAAAAATGGAAGTGGAATAAAAATCAAAATGGAAGTTGTATAAAATTAAACTTGGAAGTTCATTCAAGAAACCACTATACCTTAACGATCTATTTGGAAATTAAATAAAAAAAGAAATTGAATGGAGGTGGAAATTGAATAAAAATAGAAGTTGAATAAAAATAGAAATGGAAATTGCATTAAATTAAACATGGAAGTTCGTTCTAGAAACCACTATACCTTAACGATCTATTTGGAAATTAAATAGAAAAGGAAATTGAATAAAAATGGAAGTGGAATAAAAATCAAATTGGAAGTTGCATAAAATTAGGAATAGAAGTTCATTCAAGAAACCACTACACCATAACGATCTATTTGGAAATTAAATAAAAATGGAAATTTAGTGGTGATGAAAATTGAATAAAAATAGAAGTTGAATAAAAATAGAAATGAAAACTGCATAAAATTAAACACGGAAGTTAATTCAAGAAACCACTATAACTTAACGATCTATTTCGAACTAAAATAAAAAAAGGAAATTGAATGGTGATGGAAATTTAATAAAAATAGCAGTTGAATAAAAATGGAAATGGAAACTGGATAAAATTGAACGTGGATGTTCATTCAAGAAACCATTACACCTTAACGGTCTATTCTGAAATTAAATAAAAATGGAAATTGAATGGAGATGGAAATTGAATAAAAATAGAAGTTGAATAAAAATAGAAATGGAAACTGCATAAAATTAAACACAGATGTTCATTCAAGAAACCTATAGCGATCCCGGTTGTCCCTTTACTGTTCTGTTGTATTCCAGGTTCGGTTCCGTGGAGTTGGTAGTTGTATTTATCTTGTTGCTATGCTTTAAATCCTTTTTTTTTTTAGTTTTAGGATGTGTTGGGCTTGTGTTGAACAGGGGGGTTAAGCCTTGGTCTAAATCCTTGTTGCCTAGGTTTTTGGTGTTACGCTCGAGCGGGTCATTCTGCGCTCGAGCGGAGTTTGGTTTCTAGTTTACCGCTCGAGCGGGTGTTCTGACGCTCGAGCGGAGATTGCACACCACCAGTATTTCGTGTCCCTGCAAAACTTCTGCAGATGTGTTTTCTACACTCGAGCGGGTAGCGCTCGAGCGGGATTGTTGGCGCTCGAGCAGGTAGCTCTGTTTGTGTGTAAGTTCTGGGAAGGGGGAATCTACGCTCGAGCGGACTGGTTTTCTGGCTCGAGCGGGTGTACTTTATTCCTGTGTCTTGGTGCTCGAGCGGGCCTTCTTTTGCTCGAGCGTGTCCAGATTTTTGTGCTTGACGCTCGAACGTTATGTTTTCCGCTCGAGCGGGAATGTCGTATAACAGAGGGCAGCTGGGCACTTTTGAATCACTTTCTACACTTTCTCTCTCCTTCTTACTTTCTAAAAGGATATTTGAGAGCCTCTCTCTCTAGAAACTCCCTTCTTTCTAGGGTTTGATCTAGTTAGAGTGCTTTCCTTCCCTTTGCCCTTTGTAAAAGTTGTGTTGATCGTTGATGGCTTCGTTTTGATCCGTGGATCTTGGAGTTTGGAGCATTTTGGTTTTCTTCATCTTCTTCTCTTGGGCTCCGAATTTGAGGTAGGGATTCCTACTCACCCTTATGGTCTTTGACATAGATTTTTGGTGATTTTGATAAAATGTTGAAGTTGGGTAAATTTTGGTACTTAGGGCTTCAAAATGCTAAAAGAGGGTTTTGTTATTTTGATTCTAAAATGTGTACTTTGGGTTTCAAAATGAGGTTATTTATGTTGGTTGTTGATATATGGACCATGGGGTCAATATTGGAAAAATGGGGTAAGAACCCTAATTTGTTGTACAAATTAATTGGTGTAATTAATTTGGGAAAAGTGTTGGTATTTGGAATTGAGTTGGAAATAATGAAATTGACTCATTATATGGTAGAATAGTGGAGTTGGATTGATCAATCGCTCACTTTTGAAAACATTGATATTTTACCTGTTAATGCATTTATTATCTATTTAGATATATTTGCTTTGGGCTACCGGTGGAGGGTAGTCGTGATTGTTGTAGACAATGCATGATGATTAGGCAAATTGAAACTAATCAATTGGATATGTCATAGAATATGACGGTTGATAGAATACATTAATGTTATGTATTGATTGATTGTGTATATGACCTATATGTATATACATTGTGTGTGTGGGAGGAGATAGGGGATGTACTCCACGGTTTAGGGGAAAATAGGGGATGGACCTCTTAACCGGATGTTGTTTGGGAGGAGATAAGGGATGGACTCCACTGGTACAGCTCATATGCTTGTCAGATAAATTGCTGATATAGCTCATATGCTTATCTATGGAAGTGTTGATATAGCTCATACGCTTATCGGTTGAAGTGTGGATACAGCTCGTATGCTTATCTGTTGAGATGTTGATATAGCTAGTAGGCTTATCTATTGTGTAAATGAGAAACGTTTAATATGAGTCACTGTCTCATAAATGGTTGGCCAGGTTCTGAGCCGTTGATATAAATTGTGAAACTGTTAAGAAATGGAAAGGGGAATGAAACATGGCCACAGTGATTATAAAATGGAAATGGGTTATGAGTTGCTTTATGGAAATTGAACATTTATCAATTGCTAATGTCTTAGTTATTGCTCATACTGTGTTTAGCATATCTCTACTGGGCGTTGGCTCACCCTATATGGGATATTATTTTTAGGTACAGGTAGCATGCCACCTCCAAGGACATAGCTTGGGTGATGATGAGAGTTGAAGACTCTTTTCTTTGTTTATTTTGTATGTATTACATGTGTATCAAGCCAAGGGCAGATTTTGTATACAGTTAGTACTCTTCTTTTGTGTAACCAAGTGTTGACTTGGAAAGCTGTAAGCCCATAGGGCATTTGCTTTTGTTGTTAACATGTAATACCATTGTACAATTTACTCTAATGAATAGAAATTGTTGGTTTCTTTTATATCAATGCATGTCAAAAGTGATGGGTTTTATGTTTTTTTTTTAGGGCGTTACAAAACCACTATACCTTAACGATCCATTTGGAAATGAAATAAAAAAAGGAAATTGAATGGAAATGGAAATTGAATAAAAATAGAAATGGAAACTGCATAAAATTAAACGTGAAAGTTCATTGAAGAAACCACTACACCTTAACGATCTCTTTGGAAATTAAATAAAAAAGGAAATTGAATGGAGATGGAAAGTGAATAAAAATAGAAGTTGAATAAAAATAGAAATGGAAACCGCAAAAAATTAAACATGGAAGTTCATTCAAGAAACCATTATACCTTAACGATCTATTTGGAAATTAAATAACAAAGGAAATTGAATAGAAAAGGAAATTGAATAAAAATGGAAGTGGAATAAAAATAAAAATGGAAGTTGCATAAAATTAAAAATGAAAGTTCATTCAATATACCACTATACCATAATGATCTATTTGGAAATTAAATAAAAAAGGAAAATGAATAGAAAAGGAAATTGAATAAAAATGGAAGTTGAATAAAAACAAAAATAGAAGTTGCATAAAATTAAAAATGGAAGTCCATCCAAGAAACCACTATACCTTAACGATCTATTTGAAAATTAAATAAAAAAAGGAAATTGGATAGAAAAGGAAATTGAATAAAAATGGAAGTTGCAAAAAAATAAAAATGGAAGTTCATTCAAGAAACCAGTATACCATAACGATCTATTTGGAAATTAAATAAAAAAGGAAAATGAAAAGAAAAGGAAATTAAATAAAAATGGAAGTTGAATAAAAACAAAAATAGAAGTTGTATAAAATTAAAAATGGAAGCCTATTCAAGAAACCACAATACCTTAACGATCTATTTGGAAATTAAATAAAAAAAAAGAAATTGAATAGAAAAGAAAATTGAATAAAAATCGAAGTTGAATAAAAATAAAAATGGAAGTTGCATAAAATTAAAAATGAAAGTTCATTCAAGAAACCACTATACTTTAACGATCTATTTGGAGATTAAATAAGAAATGAAATTGAATAGAAAAGGAAATTGAATAAAAATGGAAGTGGAATAAAAATAAAAATGGAAGTTGCATAAAATTAAAAATGGAAGTTCATTCAAGATACCACTATACCATAACGATCTATTTGGAAATTAAATAAAAAAGGAAAATGAATAGAAAAGGAAATTGAACAAAAATGAATGTTGAATAAAAACAAAAGTAGAAGTTGCATAAAACTAAAAAAGGAAGCCTATTCAAGAAACCACTATACCTTAACGATCTATTTGGAAATTAAATAAAAAAAGAAAATTGAATAGAAAAGAAAATTGAATAAAAATCGAAGTTGAATAAAAATAAAAATGGAAGTTGCATAAAATTCAAAATGGAAGTTCATTCAAGAAACCACTATACCTTAACGATCTATTTGGAAATTAAATAAAAATGGAAATTGAATAGAAAAGGAAATTGAATAAAAATGGAAGTGGAAGTGAAATAAAAATAAAAATGGAAGTTGCATAAAATTAAGAATGGAAGTTCATTCGAGAAACCACTACACCTTAACGATCTATTTGGAAATTAAATAAAAATGCAAGTTGAATGGAGATGGAAATTGAATAAAAATAGAAGTTGAATAAAAATAGAAATGGAAACTGCATAAAATTAAACGTGGAAGTTCATTCAAGAAACCACTACACCTTAACGATCTATTTGGAAATTAAATAAAAAATGAAATTGAATGGAGATGGAAATTGAATAAAAATAGAAGTTGAATAAAAATAGAAATGAAACTACATAAAATTAAACACGGAAGTTCATTCAAGAAACCACTATAGCTTAACGATCTATTTGGAAATTAAATAAAAAAGGAAATTGAATAGAAAATGAAATTGAATAAAAATGGAAGTGAAATAAAAATCAAAATGGAAGTTGCATAAAATTAAACGTGGAAGTTCATTCAAGAAACCACTATACCTTAACGATATATTTGGAAATTAAATAAAAAAGGAAATTGAATGGAGATGGAAATTGAATAAAAATAGAAGTTGAATAAAAATAGAAATGGAAACTGCATAAAATTAAACATGGAAGTTCATTCAAGAAACCACTATAGCATAACGATCTATTTGGAAATTAAATTAAAAAGTAAATTGAATTGAAAAGGAAATTGAATAAAAATGGAAGTGGAATAAAATTCAAAATGGACGTTGCATAAAATTAAGAATGGAAGTTCATTCAAGAAACCACTACGCCTTAACGATCTCTTTGGAAATTATATAAAAAAGGAAATTGAATGGAGATGAAAATTGAATAAAAATAGAAACGGAAACTGCATAAAATTACACATGGAAGTTCATTCAAGAAACCACTATACCATAACGATCTATTTGGGAATTAAATAAAAAAGGAAATTGAATAGAAAAGGAAATTAAATAAAAATGGAAGTGGAATAAAAATCAAAATGGAAGTCGGATAAAAATTAAACGCGGAAGTTCATTCAAGAAACCACTACACCTTAACGATCTATTTGGAAATTAAATAAAAAAAGTAAATTGAATGGAGATGGAAATTGAATAAAAATAGAAGTTGTATAAAAATAGAAATGCGAACTGCATAAAATTAAACATGGAACTTCATTCAAGAAACCACTATACCTTAACGATCTATTTGGAAATTAAATAAAAGTGGAAATTGAATGGAGACGGAAATTGAATAAAAATAGAAGTTGAATAAAAATAGAAATGGAAACTGCATAAAATTATATACGGTAGTTCATTCATGAAACCACTATAACTTGACGATCTATTTGGAAATGAAATAAAAAAAGGAAATTGACTGTAGATGGAAATTGAATAAAAATAGAAGTTGTATAAAAATAGAAATAGAAACTGCATAAAATTGAACGTGGAAGTTCATTCAAGAAACCACTACGCCTTAACGATCTCTTTGGAAATTAAATAAAAAGGGAAATTGAATGGAGATGGAAATTGAATAAAAATGGAAGTTGAATAAAAATAGAAATGGAAACTACATAAAATTAAACATGGAAGTTCATTCAAGAAACCACTATACCATAACGATCTATTTGGAAATTAAATAAAAAGGGAAATTGAATAGAAAAGGAAATTTAATAAAAATGGAAGTGGAATAAAAATCAAAATTGAAGTTTGATAAAATTAAACGTGGACGTTCATTCAAGAAACCACTACACCTTAACGATCTATTTGGAAATTAAATAAAAAAGGAAAATGAATGGAGACGGAAATTGAATAAAAATAGAAGTTGAATAAAAATAAAAATGAAAACTGCATAAAATTAAACATGGAAGTTCATTCAAAAAATCACTATACCTTGACGATCTATTTGGAAATTAAATAAAAAAGGAAATTGAATAGGAAAGGAAATTGAATAAAAATGGAAGTGGAATAAAATTCAAAATGGACGTTGCATAAAATTAAGAATGGAAGTTCATTCAAGAAACCACTACGCCTTAACGATCTCTTTGGAAATTATATAAAATAGGAAATTGAATGGAGATGGAAATTGAATAAAAATAGAAGTTCAAAAAAAATAGAAACGGAAACTGCATAAAATTACACATGGAAGTTCATTCAAGAAACCACTATACCATAACGATCTATTTGGAAATTAAATAAAAAAGGAAATTGAATAGAAAAGGAAATTTAATAAAAATGGAAGTAGAATAAAAATCAAAATGGAGGTTGGATAAAATTAAACGCGGTAGTTCCTTGAAAAAACCACTACACCTTAATGATATATTTGGAAATTAAATAAAAAAAGGAAATTGAATGGAGATGGAGATTGAATAAAAATAGAAGTTGAATAAAAATAGAAATGGAAACTGCATAAAATTAAATATAGAAGCTCATTCAAGAAACCACTATACCTTAACGATCTATTTGGAAATTAAATAAAAAAGGAAATGGAATAGAAAAGGAAATTGAAGAAAAATGGAAGTGGAATAAAATTCAAAATGGATGTTGCATAAAATTAAGAATGGAAGATTATTCAAAAAACCACTATACCTTAACGATTTATTTGGAAATTAAATAAAAAAAGGAAATTGAATAGAAAACGAAATTGAATAAAAATGGAAGTGGAATAAAAAGAAAAATGAAAATTGCATAAAATTAAAAATGGAAGTTGATTCAAGAAACCACTATACCATAACGATCTATTTGGAAATTAAATAAAAAAGGGAAATGAATAGAAAAGGAAATTGAATGAAAATGGAAGTTGAATAAAAACAAAAATTGAAGTTGCATTAAATTAAAAATGGAAGCCTATTCAAGAAACCACTATACCTTAACGATCAATTTGGAAATTAAATAAAAAAAGGAAATTGAATAGAAAACCAAATTGAATAAAAACCGAAGTTGAATAAATATAAAAATGGAAGTTGCATAAAATTAAAAATGAAAGTTCATTCAAGAAACCACTATACCTTAACGATCTATTTGGAAATTAAATAAAAAATAAAATTGAATAGAAAAGGAAATGGAATAAAAATACAAATGGAAGTTGCATAAAATTAAAAATGGAAGTTCATTTTAAAAACCACTATACCTTAACGATCTATTTGGAAATTAAATAAGAATGGAAATGGAATAGAAAAGGAAATTGAATAAAAATGGAAGCGGAATAAAAATAAAAATGGAAGTTGCATAAAATTAAGAATGGAAGTTCTTTCAAGAAACCACTACAACTTAATGATCTATTTGGAAATTAAATAAAAATGGAAATTGAATGGAGATGGAAATTGAATAAAAATAGGAGTTGAATAAAAATAGAAACGGAAAATGCATAAAATTAAGCATGGAGGTTCATTCAAGAAACCACTTTACCTTAACGATCTATTTAGAAATTAAATAAGAAAGGAAATTGAATAGAAAAGGAAATTGAATAAAAATAGAAATGGAAACTGCATAAAATTAAACGTGGAAATTCATTCCAAAAACCACTACATCTTAACGATCTATTTGGAAATTAAATAAAAAATGAAATTGAATGGAGATGGAAATCGAATAAAAATAGAAGTTGAATAAAAATAGAAATGGAATCTGCATAAAATTAAACATGGAAGTTCATTCAAGAAACCACTATGCCTCCACGATCTATTTGTAAATTAAATAGAAAAGGAAATTGAATAGAAATGGAAGTGGAATAAAAATAAAAATGGAAGTTGCATAAATTTAAAAATGGAAGTTCATTCAAAAAACCAGTATACCATAACGATCTATTTGGTAATTAAACAAAAAAGGAAAATGAATGGAAAAGGAAATTGAAAAAAAATGTAAGTTGAATAAAAACGAAAATAGAAGTTGTATAAAATTAAAAATGGAAGCCTATTCAAGAAACCACTATACCTTAACGATCTATTTGGAAATTAAATAAAAAAAGGAAATTGAATAGAAAAGAACATTGAATAAAAATTGAAGTTGAATAAAAATAAAAATGGAAGTTGCATAAAATTAAAAATGGCAGTTCATTCAAGAAACCACTATACCATAACGATCTATTTGGAAATTAAATAAAAAAGGAAAATGAATAGAAAAGGAAATTGAATAAAAATGGAAGTTGAATAAAAACAAAAATAGAAGTTGCATAAAACTCAAAATGGAAGCCTATTTAAGAAACCACTATACCTTAACGATCGCTTTGGAAATTAAATAAAAAAAGGAAATTGAATAGAAAACAAAATTGAATAAAAATCGAATTTGAATAAATATAAAAATGGAAGTTGCATAAAACTAAAAATGAAAGTTCATTCAAGAAACCACTATACCTTAACGATCTATTTGAAAATTAAATAAAAAATGAAATTGAATAGAAAAGGAAATTGAATAAAAATGAAAGTGGAATAAAAATACAAATGGAAGTTGCATAAAATTAAAAATGGAAGTTCATTCAATGAACCACTACACCTTAACGATCTATTGGGAAATTAAATAAAAATGGAAATTGAATAGAAAAGGAAATTCAATAAAAATGGAAGTGGAATAAAAATAAAAGTGGAACTTGCATAAAATTAAGAATGTAAGTTCATTCAAGAAACCACTACACGTTAACGATCTATTTGGAAATTAAATAAAAATGGAAATTGAGTGGAGATGGATATTGAATAAAAATAGAAGTGGAAATTGCATAAAATTAGACATGGAAGTTCATTCAGGAAACAACTATACCTTAACGATCTATTCGGAAATTAAATAAAAAAGGAAATTGAATTGAAATGGAAATTGAATAAAAATAGAAGTTTAATAAAAATAGAAATGGAAGCTGCGTAAAATTAAACGGGGAAGTTCATTCAAGAAACCACTACACCTTAACAATCTATTTGCAAATTAAATAAAAAATGAAATTGAATGCAGATAGAAATTGAATAAAAATAGAAGTTGAATAAAAATATAAATGGAATCTGCATAAAATTAAACATGTAAGTTCATTCAAGAAACCACTATACCTTAACGATCAATTTGGAAATTAAATAAAAAAGGAAATTGAATAGAAAAGGAAATAGAATAAAAATAGAAATGGAAACTGCATAAAATTAAACGTGGAAATTCATTCCAGAAACCGCTACACCTTAACGACCTATTTGGAAATTAAATAAAAAATGAAATTGAATGGAGATAGAAATCGAATAAAAATAGAAGTTGAATAAAAATAGAAATGGAATCTGCATAAAATTAAACATGGAAGTTCATTGAAGAAACCACTATGCCTCCACGATCTATTTGTAAATTAAATAAAAAAGGAAATTGAATAGAAAAGGAAATTGAATAAAAATGGAAGTGAAATAAAAATAAAAATGGAAGTTGCATAAATTTAAAAATGGAAGTTCATTCAAGAGACCAGTATACCATAACGATCTATTTGGTAATTAAATAAAAAAGGAAAATGAATGGAAAAGGAAATTGAAAAAAAATGTAAATTGAATAAAAACGAAAATAGAAGTTGTATAAAATTAAAAATGGAAGCCTATTCAAGAAACCACTATACCTTAACGATCTATTTGGAAACTAAATAAAAAAAGGAAATTGAATAGAAAAGAACTTTGAATAAAAATTGAAGTTGAATAAAAGTAAAAATGGAAGTTGCATAAAATTAAAAATGGCAGTTCATTCAAGAAACCACTATACCATAACGATATATTTGGAAATTAAATAAAAACGAAAAATGAATAGAAAAGGAAATTGAATAAAAATGGAAGTTGAATAAAAACAAAAATAGAAGTTGCATAAAATTCAAAATGGAAGCCTATTTAAGAAACCACTATACCTTAACGATCGATTTGGAAATTAAATAAAAAACGGAAATTGAATAGAAAACAAAATTGAATAAAAATTGAAGTTGAATAAATATAAAAATGGAAGTTGCATAAAACTAAAAATGAAAGTTCATTCAAGAAACCACTATACCTTAACGATCTATTTGGAAATTATATAAAAAATGAAATTGAATAGAAATGGAAATTGAATAAAAATGAAAGTGGAATAAAAATACAAATGGAAGTTGCAAAAATTAAAAATGGAAGTTTATTCAATAAACCACTACACCTTAACGATCTATTTGGAAATTAAATAAAAATTGAAATTGAATAGAAAAGGAAATTCAATAAAAATGGAAGTGGAATAAAAATAAAAGTGGAAGTTGCATAAAATTAAGAATGGAAGTTCATTGAAGAAACCGCTACACGTTAACGATCTATTTGGAAATTAAATAAAAATGGAAATTGAATGGAGATGGAAATTGAATAAAAATAGAAGTTGAATAAAAATAGAACTGGAAATTGCATAAAATTAAACATGGAAGTTCATTCAAGAAACCATTATACCATAACGATCTATTTGAAAATTAAATAAAAAAGGAAATTGAATAGAAATGGAAATTGAATTAAAATAAAAGTTGAATAAAAATAGACATGGAAACTGCATAAAATTAAACGTGGAAGTTCATTCAAGAAACCACTACACCTTAACGATCTATTTGCAAATTAAATAAAAAATGAAATTGAATGGAGATGGAAATTGAATAAAAATAGAAGTTGAATAAAAATAGAAATGGAAACTCCATAAAATGAAACACGGAAGTTCATTCAAGAAACCACTATACCTTAACGATCTATTTGGAAATGAAATAAAAAAAGGAGATTGAATGGAGATAGAAATTGAATAAAAATAGAAGTTGAATAAAAATAGAAATGGAAACTGCATAAAATTAAACGTTGAAGTTCATTCAAGAAATCACTACACCTTAACGATCTCTTTGGAAATTAAAGAAAAAAGGAAATTGAATGGAGAAGGAAATTTAATAAAAATAGAAGTTTAATAAAAATAGAAATGGAAACTGCATAAAATCAAACCTGGAAATTCATTCCAGAAATCACTATATTTTAACGATCTATTTGGAAATTCAATAAAAAAGGAAATTGAATAGAAAAGGAAATTGAATAAAAATAGAAGTTGAATAAAAATAGAAATGAAAACTGCATAAAATTAAACGTGGAAGTTCATTCAAGAAACCACTACACCTTAACGATCTATTTGGAAATTAAATAAAAAATGAAATTGAATGGAGATGGAAATTGAACAAAAATAGAGGTTGAATAAAAATAGAAATGGAAACTGCATAAAATTAAACATGGAAGTTTATTCAAGAAACCACTATACCTTAACGATCTATTTAGAAATGAAATAAAAAATGAGATTGAATGGAGATGGAAATTGAATAAAAATAGAAGGTGAATAAAAATAGAAATGGAAACTTCATAAAATTAAACGTTGAAGTTCATTCAAGAAACCACTACACCTTAACGATCTCTTTGAAAATTAAAGAAAAAAGGAAATTGAATGGAGATGGAAATTTAATAAAAATAGAAGTTTAATAAAAATGGAAATGGAAACTGCATAAAATCAAACCTGGAAATTCATTCCAGAAATCAATATACTTTAACGATCTATTTGGAAATTCAATAAAAAAGGAAATTGAATAGAAAAGGAAATTGAATAAAAATAGAAGTTGAATAAAAATAGAAATGGAAACTGCATAAAATTAAACGTGGAAGTTCATTCAAGAAACCACTACACCTTAACGATCTATTTGGAAATTAAATAAAAAATGAAATTGAATGGAGATGGAAATTGAACAAAAATAGAAGTTGAATAAAAATAGAAATGGAAACTGCATAAAATTAAACATGGAAGTTCATTCAAAAAACCACTATACCTTAACGATCTATTTGGAAATTAAATAAAAAAAGAAATTGAATAGAAAAGGAAATTGAATAAAAATGGAAGTGGAATAAAAATCAAATTGGAAGTTGGATAAAATTAAGAATGGAAGTTCATTCATGAAACCTCTACACCTTAACGATCTATTTGGAAATTAAATAAAAATGGAAATTGAATGGAGATGGAAATTGAATAAAAATAGAAATGGAAACTGTATAAAATTAAACACGGATGTTCAATCAAAAAACCACTGTACCTTAACGATCTATTTGGAAATGAAATAAAAAGAGGAAATTGAATGGAGATGGAAATTGTATAAAAATAGAAGGTGAATAAAAATAGAAATGGAAACTGCATAAAATTAAACGTTGAAGTTCATTCAAGAAACCACTACACCTTAACGATCTCTTTGGAAATTAAATAAAAAAGGAAATTGAATGGAGATGGAAATTGAATAAAAATAGAAGTTGAATGAAAATAGAAATGGAAACTGCATAAAATTAAACATGGAAGTTTATTGAAGAAACCACTATACCTTAACGATCTATTTGGAAATTATATAAAAAAGGAAATTGAATAGAAAAGGAAATTGAATAAAAATGAAAGTGGAATAAAAATCAAAATGGAAGTTGTATAAAATTTAGAATGGAAGTTCATTCAAGAAACCACTATACCTTAACGATCTATTTGGAAATTAAATAGAAAAGGAAATTGAATAGAAAAGAAAATTGAATAAAAATGGAAGTGGAATAAAAATCAAAATGGAAGTTGCATAAAATTGAACGTGGAAGTTCATTCAAGAAACCACTACACCTTAACAATCTATTTGGAAATTAAATAAAAATGGAAATTGAATGGAGATGGAAATTGAATAAAAATAGAAGTTGAATAAAAATAGAAATGGAGATTGCATAAAATTAAACATGGAAGCTCATTCAGGAAACAACTGTACCTTAACGATCTATTTGGAAATTAAATAAAAAAGGAAATTGAATAGAAAAGGAAATTGAATAAAAATGGAAGTGGAATAAAAATCAAAATGGAAGTTGCATAAAATTAAGAATGGAAGTTCATTCAAGAAACCACTACACCTTAACTATAGCGATCCCGGTTTCCCTTTTTTTTGGTTGTTGTGTACATCTTGTTTACATCCTTTACTCTTTGTAATTGAGTCTTGGGTTGTGTTGGATAGGTTTGAAACAGGTTGGTTTAGCTTAGGAACCAAGTGTAGTTGCCCAGATTTTGGCCTTTCCACTCGAGCCGAGCTTTTGGCGCTCGAGCGGGAAAATCACCCTTCCAGTATTTTCTCTGCAGGGTTATCCGCTCGAGCGGGAGTTTGGACGCTCGAGCGGGAGTTTGTGTGTTACGCTCGAGCGGAGAGTTGGAGGCTCGAGCAGGGACCTGGTTCTGCAAAAGTGCTGGAAGTGTGTATTCAGCGCTCGAGCGGCGGTTTGGATGTTCAAGGGGGAGTCTGTGAGTGACACTCGAGCGGGGGTTTCCACGCTCGAGCGGGGTGTCCGGTTTAAATCTCCGTGTTTTGACTTCTAAAATCACTTTTTCACATTTCTTCTCTCTCTTACTTTCCCAAATACTCCATTGTTGAGCCTCTCTCTCTAGAACCTTGCCTTCTCTCTAGGTATTGATCTAGTTAGAGTTGTTTCCTCACCTTTGGCCTTTACAAAAGAGTTGTTGATCGTCGAGGGCTATCTTTTGATCCGGGAAACTTGTGATTTGGAGCATTTTCATTTTCATCATCTTCTTCGTTGGGTGTCAACCTTTGAGGTAGGGATTCCTACTCACTCTTATGATCTTTGACATAGGTTTTTGGTTGTTTTGATAAAGTGTTGAAGTTGGGAAATTTTGGGACCTAGGGTTTCAAAATGTTAAATGGGGGATTTTTGTCATTTTGATTCTTGAAAATGTATATTGGGTTTCAAAATGAGGTTATTGTTAATGGTTGTTGGTATATAGGCCATTGGGCCAATGTTGGGGAAAAGGGGTAGAAAACCCTAATTTGTGGTGTAAATTAATTGGTATAATTAATTTGGGAAATTTGTGGACTTATGGAATTGGGTTGAGAATAATGAAATTGACTCATTATGTGGTAAAATAGTGGAGTTGGATTTGTTAATCGCTCACTTTTGAAAACATTGATATTCTATCTGTTGGAGCTTTTATTATCTGTTTAGAAATAACTGCTTGGGCTACCGGTGGAGGGTAGTTTTGATTGTTATAGACAATGCATGATGATTAGGCAAATTGAAACTAATCAATTGGATATGTCATAGAGTATGACGGCTGATAGAATACATTAACGTTATGTATTGATTGATTGTGTATATGACCAATGTGTATATACTTTGTGTGTGGGGGGGAGGAGATAGGGGATGTACTCCACGGTTTAGGGGAAGATAGGGGATGGACCTCTAAACCGGATATTGTTTGGGAGGAGATAGGGGATCGACTCCACTGATACAGCTCATATGCTTGTCAGATAATGTGATGATACAGCTCATATGCTTATCTATGGAAGTGGTGATACAACTCATATGCTTATCTACGGAAGTGATGATACAGCTCATATGCTTATTGTTGGAAGTGTTGATACAGCTTGTATGCTTATCTGTTGAAATGTGGATACAACTTGTGTGCTTATCTGTTGAGATGTTGATACAACTAATATGTTTATCTATTGTAGAATGGGAAATGTTTAATATGAGTCACAGTCTCATATAAGTGAATGACTAGGCTCTGAGCCGTTAATATAAATTGTGGAATTGATAAGAAAGGGAAAATGAAATGAAACATGGACATAGTGGTCTTGTAATGGAAAAAGGGTTATTAATTGATGTATGAAATTGAACATTTATCAATTGCTAATGTCTTAGTTATTGCCCATACTGTGTTTAGCATATCTCTACTGGGCGCTGGCTTACCCTATATGGGACATTATTTTCAGGTACAAGTAGCATGCCACCTCCAAGGACGTAGCTTGGATGGATGTGGGAGTTGAAGACTCCTTTTGTTTATTTTGTTTATATTACATGTACATCAAGCCAAGGACTTCTTTTGTATAGAGTTAGTCCTCTTCTTTTGTGTAACCAAGTGTTGACTTGGAAAGCTGTAAGCCCATAGGGCATTTGCTTTTGTTGTTAACATGTAGTAGCATTGTAAAGTTTACTCTGATGAAACGAAATGGTTGGTTTCCTTTATATGAATACATGTCAAAAGAGATGGTTTTCTGTATTATTTTGAGGGCGTTACATTGCATAAAATTAAAAATGGAAGTCTATTCAAGAAACCACTATACCTTAACAATCACTTTGGAAATTAAATAAAAAAAAAGGAAATTGAATAGAAAAGGAAATTGAATAAAAATGGAAGTGGAATAGAAATAAAAATGGAAGTTGCATAAAATTAAAAACGGAAGTTCATTCAAGAAACCACTATGCCATAACGATCTATTTGGAAATTAAATAAAAAAGAAAATGAATAGAAAAGGAAATTGAATAAAAATGGAAGTTGAATAAAAACAAAAACAGAAGTTGCATAAAATTAAAAATGAAAGCCTATTCAAGAAACTACTATACTTTAACGATTTATTTGGAAATTAAATAAAAAAAGAAAATTGAATAGAAAAGAAAATTGAATAACAATCGAAGTTGAATAAAAATAAAAATGGAAGTTGCATAAAATTAAAAATGAAGGTTCATTCAAGAAACTACTATACCTTAACGATCAATTTGGAAATTAAATAAGAAATGAAATTAAATAGAAAACGAAATTGAATAAAAAAGTGGAATAAAAATAAAAATGGAAGTTGCATAAAATTAAGAATGGAAGTTCATTCACGAAACCACTACACCTTAAGGATCTATTTGGAAATTAAATAAAAATGCAAATTGAAGGGAGATGAAAATTGAATAAAAATAGAAGTTGAATAAAAATAGAAACGGAAACTACATAAAATTAAAATGGAAGTAGAATAAAAATCTAAATGGAAGTTGCATAAAATTAAGAATGGCAGTTCATTCAAGAAACCACTATACCTTAACGATCTATTCGGAAATTAAATAAAAATGGAAGTTGCATGGAGATGGAAATTGAATAAAAATAGAAGTTGAATAAAAATAGAAATGGAAACTGCATAAAATTAAACATGGAAGTTCATTCAAGAAACCACTATACCTTAACGATCTATTTGGAAATTAAATAAAAAATGAAATTGAATGGAGATGGAAATTGAATAAAAATAGAAATGGAAACTGAATAAAACTAAACATGGAAGTTCATTCAAGAAACCACTATACCTTAACGATCTATTTGAAAATTAAATAAAAAAGGAAATTGAATAAAAATAGAAACGGAAACAGCCTAAAATTAAACGTGGAAGTTCATTCAAGAAACCTTTGCACCTTAACGATCGATTTGAAAATTAAATAAAAAATGAAATTGAATGGAGATGGAAATTGAATAAAAATGGAAGTTGAATAAAAATAGAAATGGAATCTGCATAAAATTAAAAATGGAAGTTCATTCAAGAAACCACTATACCTTAACGATCTATTTGGAAATTAAATAAAAAAGGAAATTGAATAGAAAAGGAAACGGAATAAAAATAGAAGTTGAATAAAAATAGAAACGGAAACAGCATAAAATTAAACGTGGAAGTTCATTCAAGAAACCACTTCACCTTAACGATCGATTTGAAAATTAAATAAAAAATGAAATTGAATGGAGATGGAAATTGAATAAAAATAGAAGTTGAATAAAAATAGAAATGGAATCTGCATAAAATTAAAAATGGAAGTTCATTCAAGAAACCACTATACCTCAACAATCTATTTGGAAATTAAATAAAAAAGGAAATTGAATAGAAAAGGAAATTGAATCAAAATGGAAGTAGAATAAAAATCAAAATGGAAGTTGCATAAAATTAAGAACGGAAGTTCATTCAAGAAACCACTACACCTTAACGATCTATTTGGAAATTAAATAAAAATGCAAGTTGAATAGAGACGGAAATTGAATAAAAATAGAAGTTGAATAAAAATAGAAATGGAAACTGCAAAAAATGAAACACGGAAGTTCATTCAAGAAACCACTATACCTTAACGATCTATTTGGAAATTAAATAAAAAAGGAAATTGAATCAAAATGGAAGTAGAATAAAAATCTAAATGGAAGTTGCATAAAATTAAGAATGGCAGTTCATTCAAGAAACCACTATACCTTAACGATCTATTCGGAAATTAAATAAAAATGGAAGTTGCATGGAGATGGAAATTGAATAAAAATAGAAGTTGAATAAAAATAGAAATGGAAACTGCATAAAATTAAACATGGAAGTTCATTCAAGAAACCACTATACCTTAACGATCTATTTGGAAATTAAATAAAAAATGAAATTGAATGGAGATGGAAATTGAATAAAAATAGAAATGGAAACTGAATAAAACTAAACATGGAAGTTCATTCAAGAAACCACTATACCTTAACGATCTATTTGAAAATTAAATAAAAAAGGAAATTGAATAAAAATAGAAACGGAAACAGCCTAAAATTAAACGTGGAAGTTCATTCAAGAAACCTTTGCACCTTAACGATCGATTTGAAAATTAAATAAAAAATGAAATTGAATGGAGATGGAAATTGAATAAAAATGGAAGTTGAATAAAAATAGAAATGGAATCTGCATAAAATTAAAAATGGAAGTTCATTCAAGAAACCACTATACCTTAACGATCTATTTGGAAATTAAATAAAAAAGGAAATTGAATAGAAAAGGAAACGGAATAAAAATAGAAGTTGAATAAAAATAGAAACGGAAACAGCATAAAATTAAACGTGGAAGTTCATTCAAGAAACCACTTCACCTTAACGATCGATTTGAAAATTAAATAAAAAATGAAATTGAATGGAGATGGAAATTGAATAAAAATAGAAGTTGAATAAAAATAGAAATGGAATCTGCATAAAATTAAAAATGGAAGTTCATTCAAGAAACCACTATACCTCAACAATCTATTTGGAAATTAAATAAAAAAGGAAATTGAATAGAAAAGGAAATTGAATCAAAATGGAAGTAGAATAAAAATCAAAATGGAAGTTGCATAAAATTAAGAACGGAAGTTCATTCAAGAAACCACTACACCTTAACGATCTATTTGGAAATTAAATAAAAATGCAAGTTGAATAGAGACGGAAATTGAATAAAAATAGAAGTTGAATAAAAATAGAAATGGAAACTGCAAAAAATGAAACACGGAAGTTCATTCAAGAAACCACTATACCTTAACGATCTATTTGGAAATTAAATAAAAAAGGAAATTGAATCAAAATGGAAGTAGAATAAAAATCTAAATGGAAGTTGCATAAAATTAAGAATGGCAGTTCATTCAAGAAACCACTATACCTTAACGATCTATTCGGAAATTAAATAAAAATGGAAGTTGCATGGAGATGGAAATTGAATAAAAATAGAAGTTGAATAAAAATAGAAATGGAAACTGCATAAAATTAAACATGGAAGTTCATTCAAGAAACCACTATACCTTAACGATCTATTTGGAAATTAAATAAAAAATGAAATTGAATGGAGATGGAAATTGAATAAAAATAGAAATGGAAACTGAATAAAACTAAACATGGAAGTTCATTCAAGAAACCACTATACCTTAACGATCTATTTGAAAATTAAATAAAAAAGGAAATTGAATAAAAATAGAAACGGAAACAGCCTAAAATTAAACGTGGAAGTTCATTCAAGAAACCTTTGCACCTTAACGATCGATTTGAAAATTAAATAAAAAATGAAATTGAATGGAGATGGAAATTGAATAAAAATGGAAGTTGAATAAAAATAGAAATGGAATCTGCATAAAATTAAAAATGGAAGTTCATTCAAGAAACCACTATACCTTAACGATCTATTTGGAAATTAAATAAAAAAGGAAATTGAATAGAAAAGGAAACGGAATAAAAATAGAAGTTGAATAAAAATAGAAACGGAAACAGCATAAAATTAAACGTGGAAGTTCATTCAAGAAACCACTTCACCTTAACGATCGATTTGAAAATTAAATAAAAAATGAAATTGAATGGAGATGGAAATTGAATAAAAATAGAAGTTGAATAAAAATAGAAATGGAATCTGCATAAAATTAAAAATGGAAGTTCATTCAAGAAACCACTATACCTTAACAATCTATTTGGAAATTAAATAAAAAAGGAAATTGAATAGAAAAGGAAATTGAATCAAAATGGAAGTAGAATAAAAATCAAAATGGAAGTTGCATAAAATTAAGAACGGAAGTTCATTCAAGAAACCACTACACCTTAACGATCTATTTGGAAATTAAATAAAAATGCAAGTTGAATAGAGACGGAAATTGAATAAAAATAGAAGTTGAATAAAAATAGAAATGAAAACTGCAAAAAATGAAACACGGAAGTTCATTCAAGAAACCACTATACCTTAACGATCTATTTGGAAATTAAATAAAAAAGGAAATTGAATCAAAATGGAAGTAGAATAAAAATCTAAATGGAAGTTGCATAAAATTAAGAATGGTAGTTCATTCAAGAAACCACTATACCTTAACGATCTATTCGGAAATTAAATAAAAATGGAAGTTGCATGGAGATGGAAATTGAATAAAAATAGAAGTTGAATAAAAATAGAAATGGAAACTGCATAAAATTAAACATGGAAGTTCATTCAAGAAACCACTATACCTTAACGATCTATTTGGAAATTAAATAAAAAATGAAATTGAATGGAGATGGAAATTGAATAAAAATAGAAATGGAAACTGAATAAAACTAAACATGGAAGTTCATTCAAGAAACCACTATACCTTAACGATCTATTTGGAAATTAAATAAAAAAGGAAATTGAATAGAAAAGGAAATTGAATAAAAATGGAAGTGGAATAAAAATCAAAATGGAAGTTTCCTAAAATTAAGAATGGAAGTTCATTCAAGAAACCACTACACCTTAACCATATAATTGGAAATTAAATAAAAAACGAAATTGAATAGAAAAGGAAATTGAATAAAAATAGAAGTTGAAATGGAAACTGCATAAAATCAAACATGGAAGTTCATTCAAGAAACCACTACACTTTAACGATCTATTTGGAAATTAAATAAAAAATGAAATTGAATGGAGATGGAAATTAAATAAAACTGGAAGTTGAATAAAAATAGAAATGGAAATTGCAAAAAATTAAACATGGAAGTTCATTCAAGAAACCACTATACCTTAACGATCTATTTGGAAATTAAATAAAAAAGGAAATCGAATAGAAAAGGAAATTGAATAAAAATGGAAGTGGAATAAAAATAAAAATGGAAGTTGCGTAAAATTAAAAATGAAAGTTCATTCAATATACCACTATACCATAACGATCTATTTGGAAATTAAATAAAAAAGGAAAATGAATAGAAAAAGAAATTGAATAAAAATGGAAGTTGAATAAAAACAAAAATAGAAGTTGCATAAAATTAAAAATAGAAGTCTATTCAAGAAACCAATATACCTTAACGACCTATTTGGAAATTAAATAAAAAAAGGAAATTCAATAGAAAAGGAAATTGAATAAAAGTGAAAGTGGAATAGAAATAAAAATGGAAGTTGCATAAAATTAAAAATGGAAGTTCATTCAAGAAACCACTATACCATAACGATTTATTTGGAAATCAAATAAAAAAGAAAATGAATAGAAAAGGAAATTGAATAAAAATGGAAGTTGAATAAAAACAAAAATAGAAGTTGCATAAAATTAAAAATGGAAGCCGATTCAAGAAACCACTATGCCTTAGTGATCTATTTGGAAATGAAAAAAAAAAAAGAAATTGAATAGAAAAGAAAATTGAATAAAAATCGAAGTTGAATAAAAATAAAAATGGAAATTGAATAAAATTAAAAATTAAAGTGTATTTAAGAAACCACTATACATTAGCGATCTATTTGGAAATTAAATTAGATATGAAATTGAATAGAAAAGGAAATTGAATAAAAATGGAAGTGGAATAAAAATACAAATGGAAGTTGCATAAAATTAAAAATGGAAGTTTATTCAAGAAATCACTATACCTTAACGATCTATGTGGAAATTAAAAAAAAATGGAAATGGAATAGAAAAGGAAATTGAATAAAAATGGAAGTGGAATAAAAATAAAAATGGAAGTTACATAAAATTAAGAATAGAAGTTCATTCAAAAAACTAGTACACCTTAACGATCTCTTTGGAAATTAAATAAAAAAGGAAATTGAATAGAAAAGGAAATTGAATAAAAATAGAAGTTGAATAAAAATAGAAATGGAAACTGCATAAAATTAAACGTGGAAGTTCATTCAAGAAACCACTACACCTTAACGATCTATTTGGAAATTAAATAAAAAATAAAATTAAATTGAGATGGAAATTGAATAAAAAGTGAAGTTGAATAAAAATAGAAATGGAAGCTGCATAAAACTAAACATGGAAGTTCATTCAACAAACCACTATACCTTAACGATTTATTTGGAAATTAAATAAAAAAGGAAATTGAATAGAAATGGAAATTGAATAAAAATGGAAGTAGAATAAAAATAAAAATGGAAATTGCATAAAATTAAGAATGGAAGTTCATTCAAAAAACCACTACACCTTAACGATCTATTTGGCAATTAAATAAAAAAGGAAATTGAAGAGAAATGGAAATTGAATAAAAATAGAAGTTGAATAAAAATAGAAATGGAAACTGCGTAAAATTAAACGTGGAAGTTCATTCAAGAAACCATTACACCTTAACGATCTATTTGGAAATTAAATAAAAAATGAAATTGAATGGAGATGGAAATTGAATAAAAATAGAAGTTGAATCTGCATAAAATTAAACATAGAAGTTCATTCAAGAAACCACTATACCTCCACGATCTATTTGGAAATTAAATAAAAAAGGAAATTGAATAGAAAATGAAATTGAATCAAAATGGAAGTGGAATAAAAATCAAAATGGAAGTTGCATAAAATTAAGAATGGAAGTTCATTCAAGAGAGCACTACACCTTCACGATCTATTTGGAAATAAAATAAAAATGAAAATTGAATGGAGATGGAAATTGAATAAAAATAAAAATGGAAACTGCATAAAATGAAACACGGAAGCTCATTCCAGAAACCACTATACCTTAACGATCTATTTGGAAATGAAGTAAAAAAAAGAAATTGATTGGAGATGGAAATTGAATGAAAATAGAAGTTGAATAAAAATAAAAATGGAAACTGCATAAAATTAAACATTGAAGTTCATTCAAGAAACCACTACACCTTAACGACCTCTTTGGAAATTAAATAAAAAAGGAAATTGTATGGAGATGGAAATTGAATAAAAATAGAAATGGAAACTGCATAAAATTAAACGTTGAAGTTCATTCAAGAAACCACTACACCTTAACGACCTCTTTGGAAATTAAATAAAAAAGGAAATTGTATGGAGATGGAAATTGAATAAAAATAGAAATGGAAACTGCATAAAATTAAACATGGAAGTTCATTCAAGAAACCACTATACTTTAACGATCGATTTGGAAATGAAATAAAAAAGTAAATTGAATAGAAAAGGAAATTGAATAAAAATAGAAGTTGAATAAAAATAGAAATGGAAACTGCATAAAATTAAACACGGAAGTTCATTCAAAAGACCACTATACCTTAACGATCTATTTGGAAATGAAATAAAAAAAGGAAATCGAATGGAGATGGAAATTGAATAAAAATAGAAATAGAAATTGCATAAAATTAAACGTTGAAGTTCATTCAAAAAACCACTACACCTTAACGATCTCTTTGGAAATTAAATAAAAAAAGGAAATTGAATGGAGATGAAAATTAAATAAAAATAGAAGTTGAATAAAAATAGAAATGGAAACTGCATAAAATTAAATGTGGAAGTTCATTCAAGAAACCACTACACCTTAACGATCTATTTGGACATTAAATAAAAAATGAAATTGAATGGAGAAGGAAATTGAATAAAAATAGAAGTTGAATTAAAATAGAAATGGAAACTGCAGAAAATTAAACACGGAAGTTCATTCAAAAAACCACTATACCTTAACGATCTATTTGGAAATGAAATAAAAAAAGGAAATCGAATGGAGATGGAAATTGAATAAAAATAGAAGTTGAATAAAAATAGAAATAGAAACTGCATAAAATTAAACGTTGAAGTTCATTCAAGAAACCACTACACCTTAACGATCTATCGCGATCCTGGTTTCCCTTTCATTGGTTGTTGTGTACATCTTGTTTACATCCTTTACTCTTTGTATTTGAGTCTTGGGTTGTGTTGGGCAGGTGTGAAATAGGTTGGTTGAGCTTAGCAACCAAGTGTAGTTGCCCAGTTTTTGGCCTGTCCGCTCGAGCGGGAAAATCCACCTTCCAGTATTTTTCTCTGCAGGGTTGTCCGCTCGAGCGGGAGTTTGGACACTCGAGCGGGAGTTTGTGTGTTACGCTCGAGTGGGGAGTTGGACGCTCGAGCGGGAGTCTGGTTCTGCAAAAGTGCTGGGAGTGTGTATTCAGCGCTCGAGCGGCATTTTGGACACTCGAGCGGGAGTCTGTGAGTGACGCTCGAGCGTGGGTTTGGACGCTCGAGCGGGGCGACTGGGTTAAAGCTCCGTGTTTTGACTTTTCAAATCACTTTTTCCATTTCTCTTCTCTCTCTTACTTTTCCAAAAACCCCATTGTTGAGCTTCTCACTCTAGAGCTCTACCTTCTCTCTAGGTATTGATCTAGTAGGAGTGATTTCCTCACCTTTGGCCTTTACAAAAGAGTTGTTGATCGTCGAGGGCTATCTTTTGATCCGAGAAATTCGTGATTTGGAGCATTTTCATTTTCTTCACCTTCTCGGTTGGGAGTCATCTTTTGAGGTAGGGATAACCTACTCCTTACTATGGATTTTGTCTTTAAATTTTAGTATTTTGAGATGTTGGGATTGGTTTGGTAATTTGGTGAGAGTTTGGGGCTTTTGTGTAAATTTATAAAACTTGGGGTTTTAGCTATATAAAACCTAGATGCATGTTTGGCATGGAGAAATGGTATAAATGTTGAGGCATTGATGAAAATGGAACCTAAGGGTTGTAATGTTAATTATGAAAAATGCCCTAATTACATTGGTTAATTAATTTGTAAAATTAATTGTGAGAAACGAGGAATTGAAGTGGAAATGTTGAGATTGGGAATGTATGGGATTAAAGGGTGTAGTTGGATTTTATATCGCTCACCTAGTTGGAAATGTTGATTATGTATCCATTTGTTGCATTTATATTCTGTATAGAAATAACTGCTTTGGGCTATCGGTGGAGGATAGTCTTGATTGTTGTAGACAGTGCATGATGGTTAGGCAAACTAAAACTAATCACTGGAATGTGTCATTGAGTATGACGGTTGAATTAATACATTAAATGTTATGTATTGATTGATGATGTGTATAATTGTTGTTTATATGCATTGTGTCGTGTTGGAGGAGATAGGGATGTACTCCACGGTTTAGGGGATGGACCTCTAAACCGGATGTTGTTGGGAGAAGATAGGGGACGGACTCCATAGATAGAGCTCATATGCTTATCTAGTGATGTGTCGACACAGCTCATATGCTTGTCTTTGGAAGTGTGATAGTGCTCTTATGCATATCTATGGAAGTGACGATATAGTTTGTATGCTTATCTATTGATGTGTTGATATAGCTAGTACGCTTATCTAATGTGAATTGGGAAGAAGTTTAATATGAGTTACTGTCTCGTATAAGTTGTTTGGCCAGGTTCTGAGCCATAGTTATAAATTGAGAATTGAAAAGGATTGGGAAATGGATTGTAACATGGACTTGTATGTCATGAAACCGTAAAGTATGATTAGGGAAAGTATCAGTGTTAGCCATCTATCAACTGCTAATCTTTTAGTCATTGTTCATATTTGGTTTAGTGTATTTCCACTGGGCTGTGGCTCACCCTATATGGGAATATCATTTTCAAGTACAGGTAGCATGCCACCTCCAAGGACGTAGCTTGGGAGGCTAGAGGCGGGCAGACTTTTGGTTGTCTTTTCTTTTTTGATGTATTACATGTATATTCAAGCCAAGGGCTTAATGTGTAAATGAGTTAGTACTCTTTGTTGTAATCAAGTGTTAACTTGGAAAGCTGTAAGCCTTTAGGGCATTTGCTTTTGTCGTTAACATGTAATACTTTTTAGTATTGGAACTCTGATGAATAGAAGAATGTGAAGCTTTTATATATATATATCAATGCATGTCTAAATTGATGGGTTTAATGTTATTATTTAGAGGGCGTTACAACTTGGTATCAGAGCGTACCGAGTTCGAATACTTTGGGTACGTGGGAAGTGATTAGTATCACAATGGGTTTGTCTCGCTTGATAGAGATTTAGGTGTAGTATCAGATGCTATGTGTTTGAATTGATAACATGCTTATGTGTTTATATGGGTATGGGATTTAATTTCTAGGATGTTGATTGGATCCTTGGGTTTCTGGGAGTCCTGTTGGAAAGGCACTTGATCAATGCCATTTCTAACCGGAACTCTAGTAACGCCTTGGGACTGTCATTATCCGGAGATGAAATTCGTAAGTGCTTATGTGTTTATGTGCTTACGTGGAGTGAATTACAGTTGTCCATGCATTAGGACGTGAGTGGTTAGTTTTGGCACATTTGTGAATGTGCTAACGTTCTGTATTACCTTTATTAGGATGTCAGGACGAGGAAGAGGTGCTAGGTGTGGTAGGCCTGCGAGGCAGGAAGTACCTTTACCGGATGATATTCCGGCAGTGCATGAGGGAGTTGGCCAGGACAATGTAGCCAAGCCAGCTGGTCAGCAGGCTATGAGTGCCTTGGCCCGAGAGATAGCAGGAGCTTTGGGTATTCTCAGAGTAGGGAATCAGGCAACTGAGGCAGGACCTTCTTTCTTGAAGAGGGAGTTTTTCCAGTCTAATCCGGACGAGTTTGTTGGAGATCCGAAGGAACCACTGAAGGCTGATGAGTGGTTGGAACAAATGAGTAAGACGTTCGAGATGCTTGGCATCGGGGACGGGGCACTGAAAGTGACCTTGGCATCCTTCCAGCTGAAGGGAGATGCGTGTCAATGGTGGAAGTATGGGAAGGCTCGTGTTGGTGGTACATGGGAGGCGTTTGTGAATGCTTTCCAGGAGAGGTTCTTATCTGCAGTGGCTAGGGAGAAGCTGAGGGATCAGTTTAGCCGGCTTAATCAGCAGGGTATGTCTGTGGCAGAGTTTGAGGCCACTTTTACTAACTTGTCCAGGTTTGCACCTGAGTTGGTGGCGTCCGAAGAACGCCGTTGCTATGAGTTTGAGTGGAAGTTGAGGCGGGGCCTCAAGTTGAGGGTTGGTGGGTCTTACATCCAAGAGTATAGACATTTAGTCGATACTGCAGCTCATATGGAGCTTATGATGCAGGAGGAGGATGAGGAGAAACATAGAGGCTCCAAGAGGGGCCAGGAGGGTCAGGGTGATGGCAGGAGACAGAGCGGTTATAACCCTCAGCAGTCTCAGGGTGGAGTTACTAGATCGACCTTTCCGGTGCCGAGTGCGGGCTCGGGGAGAGGTAATCAGGGAGGTTTGACTTGCTACACTTGTGGCCAGCTGGGTCATAAGTCTTCGGTTTGCCCGCAGAAGGGCGGAGGTCAAAGAGCTGCTTCTTCTTCAGCTAGACCCCAGAGTCAGAGTTTGGGCAGGGGGCAGCCCTTATCTTGCTATCAATGTGGACAACCTGGGCACCTGAAGAGGTTCTGCCCACAGTTGAGTGCCACTTCAGGAGCGTCTGGTACTAGACAAATGCAGGGATTTCAGCCAGCTCAGTCTGTGCAGGCCTCGAGGGTCAATTCGGGGGCTTCGTCGTCCAGTCAGTGCAGCAGTCTTTTGCTTCTAGAGGTGAGCAGGTGGATCAGGGGCCTACAGGGCGCGTGTATGCTGTTACCGCGCAGGATCTAGTACCGGCTCCATCAGTACTGAGAGGTACCTTTTTGTTTTGCAACTCGGTTGCTAATGTGTTGATTGATACGGGTGCATCTCATTCTTTTGTATCTGCTGCATTTGCATCTGTTTTGGAGTTGGAGTTAGCACAGTTAGCATCTCCTATATGTGTAGTGTCACCTCTTGGGGGTGAACTGATCTTGAAACAGGGTTGTAGAGGTTGCGATATAGAGGTCGCCGACTATAGACTTGCGTTCCCTTTTGTAGTTATGCCCATGAAGGGTTTTGATGTTATTTTGGGTATGGACTGGCTATCGTCATACCGGGCTATTATCGATTGCTACCGCCAGAGGGTCACGTTATGTACCTTGAGCGGGGAGTGGTTCCATTTCTTGGGAGACCGGGTTGGTAGTGTTTTGCCACCGGGGTATGATTCGCGAGGGCGGAGTGAGCTTAGTGGTCTACTCGCTAGCTTTGAGAGTGGTGAGTGTAGTGAGACCCAGCTTGTGTTGCCGATGGTGGTTTGTGAGTATTCGGATGTTTTTCCCGAGGACCTTGTTAGTTTGCCACCTCACCGGGAGATTGAGTTCTCTATTGATCTAGTGCCCGGGACGGCGCCGATTTCTGTGGCACCTTACCGTTTTGCTCCAGCAGAGTTGATTGAGTTGAAAGTTCAGCTCCAGGAATTGCTAGATAAGGGTTTTGTTCGCCCTAGTGTTTCGCCGTGGGGAGCACCGGCCCTCTTTGCTAGAAAGAAAGATGGTGCCTTGAGATTGTGTATCGACTACCGGAAGTTGAATCGGGCTACGGTCAAGAATAAGTACCCTATGCCCCGTATAGATGATTTGTTTGACCAGTTGAAGGGTTCCCGTTGTTTCTCTAAGATAGATTTGAGGTCGGGTTACCACCAGTTGAGGGTCAGAGAGGAGGATATCCCGAAGATGGCATTCCGTACACGGTATGGCCATTATGAGTTTCTGGTGATGCCATTTGGGCTTACCAACGCACCGGCAGTCTTTATGGACTTGATGAACCGGATCTTCCGGGAATTCTTGGATCGTTTTGTAGTCGTTTTCGTGGACGACATCCTGATTTATTCACCTTCAGAGGAGGAGCACGAGGCACACTTGAGAGTGGTGCTTGAGTTACTTAGAGCCCATAGGCTGTACGCCAAGTTTGGGAAGTGTGAGTTCTGGCTAGGAGAAGTCAAGTTCTTAGGCCATGTAGTTTCCGGGAAAGGGGTGTCTGTCAATACATCCAAGACTGAGGCAGTGCAGGATTGGGCACAGCCTAAGAGTGTGTTTGAGATCTGCAGTTTTCTGGGATTAGCTGGGTATTACCGTCGGTTTGTGAAAGATTTCTCCAGGCTAGCTTTGCCGTTGACTAGATTGACGCAAAAAGGGGTCAAGTTTGTGTGGAGTGAGACTTGTGAAAAGTCATTCCAAGAGTTGAAGGTTAGATTGACCACCGCTCCGATTTTAATTATTCCGGAGAGAGGGTTGGGTTATGCGGTTTATTGTGATTCCTCACAAGGGGGTTTGGGTTGTGTGTTGATGAAAGGAGGGAAAGTGGTAGCTTATGGCTCACGTCAATTGAAAATACACGAGAAGAATTACCCTACCCATGACCTAGAGTTAGCGGCTGTGATTTTTGCCTTGAAGATTTGGAGGCACTACCTTTATGGTGAGAGGTTCGAGGTATTCTCGGACCACAAGAGTTTGAAGTATCTGTGTACACAGAGAGACTTGAATTTGAGGCAGAGAAGGCGGATGGAGTTCATTGAGGATTATGATTTTGAGTTGCACTATCACCCGGGGAAGGCCAATGTTGTGGCCGACGCCCTTAGTAGGAAATCCATTAGTGATGTAGCTTGTATAGCCATCCGGGAATGGGAGATGTTGGGTGCATTGGGCGAGTTCGATTTGCTTCTGGGCGAATCTGTTAAGGCTGCGGCCTTGTTTTCTGTAGTTGCGCAACCTACACTTGTGGCTCGAGTGTTGGAGGCACAGAGAAGTGACCTTGAGGTAGAATCCCTCCGAGAGAAGATCTCCAGTGGGAAGGTTGAGAAGGGTTTGACGGTGTATCCCGACCTGAGTGTGAGTTACCGAGACCGTTTGTTTGTGCCAAAGTCTTGCCGAGAGGAAGTACTCCGAGAGTTTCATCATTCGCGCCTTGCGGTGCATTTGGAAGGTACTAAGATGTATCGGGATTTGGGCCGCCAGTTCTGGTGGCGAGGTATGAAGAAGGATGTGGCAGTTTTCGTGTCCAAGTGCCTTACTTGTCAGCAAGTGAAGGCCGAGCATCAGAGGCCAGCGGGTTTGTTGCAACCTTTGCCTATTGCCGAGTGGAAGTGGGAGCATGTCACTATGGACGTCGTTATAGGTCTTCCGAGGACTCAGCGGGGTAGTGACGCTATTTGGGTGGTTGTAGACCGGTTGACTAAGTCGGCGCACTTTATTCCCATGCGCGTGAGAGATTCGGTAGATCATCTTGCCGACTTGTACATTCGGAACATAGTGAGATTGCACGGGGTCCCAGTGACGATCGTCTCAGATAGAGATCCTCGTTTTACTGCTAGGTTGTGGTAGAGTTTGCAGAGTGCCTTGAGCACTAAGTTGACCTTTAGTACGGCTTATCATCCTCAGACCGACGGGCAGTCCGAGCATATTATTCAGATCCTTAAGGATATGCTTCGAGGTTGTGTCTTTGACTTTAGTGGGACGTGGGAGAGGCACTCGCCCTTGGTGGAGTTTGCCTATAACAACAGTTTTCAGTCTAGCATCGGTATGGCACCGTTTGAGGCCTTGTATGGCCGACCGTGTTGGTCTCTAGTTTGTTGGGGCGAGGTGGGTGATGCACCTTTGCTGGGTCCGGAGTTGGTTAGGGAGACGATGGAGAAAGTTGAGATTATCCATAAGAGGCTTGTTATAGCCCAGAGTCGTCAGAAATCTTATGCCGACCGTAGGAGGAGACCTTTGGCGTTTGAGGTAGGTGATCATGCCTTCTGGAAAATATCACCTAGGCGAGGTTTGATGAGGTTTTGGAAGAGTGGGAAGTTATCCCCTCGGTTTATTGGGCCTTTTGAGATCCTTGAGAGGATTGGCGAGGTTGCTTATCGTTTAGCGTTGCCGCCACAGTTGTCCGGGGTTCATGACGTGTTTCATGTGAGTATGCTTCGGAAGTATGAGCCGGATCCATCGCATGTGTTAGATTGGACTGACTTAGAGGTAGATGAGGATGCCTCGTATGAGGAGAGACCGGTTCGGGTCTTGGATAGGCGGGATCAAGTCCTGTGTGGCAAGACCATCCCTTTGGTGAAGGTTTTGTGGAAACATCACGGAGTGGAGGAAGCCACTTAGGAACGTGAGTTGGAGGTCCGCGAGAAATATCCGGACTTGTTTAGTGATGAGTAATCTTGTATTTCGATTTTGTAATGCTGTTGGACTTAAGAGCTTTATATATGTCTTAAGTTGTAAAACATTGGTAATGTTTTGGTTTAATGGAAGCATGTTGTAGAACTTACCTTGATATGGGAGTTAATTATGATATTGCATTTGTTGGCTATATTGTAGAATTGGAGTTGTATCATGTATATTGATTATGACATGAACTGCGAACCATGTATGTTGGAAATGGTTGGAAATGGAAGAAAATTGCATGTTGATAATGCACTTGTAATATATGCTGTGAAATGCCTCTTGAAAAGAGATGGAATTGACCGGTAATGGGTCGAAATGTTTAATATTATGTCGTAATATTGTTAGAAATGGAGAAAACCTATTTTTGAAAAACTTGTGTTTAATTTCGGGGACGAAATTCTTTAAGGGGGGGAGGTTATAGCGATCCCGGTTTCCCTTTCATTGGTTGTTGTGTACATCTTGTTTACATCCTTTACTCTTTGTATTTGAGTCTTGGGTTGTGCTGGGCAGGTGTGAAACAGGTTGGTTGAGCTTAGGAACCAAGTGTAGTTGCCCAGTTTTTGGCCTGTCCGCTCGAGCGGGAAAATCCACCTTCCAGTATTTTTCTCTGTAGGGTTGTCCGCTCGAGCGGGAGTTTGGACGCTCGAACAGGAGTTTGTGTGTTACGCTCGAGCAGGGAGTTGGACGCTCGAGCAGGAGTCTGGTTCTGCAAAAATGCTGGGAGTGTGTATTCAGCGCTCGAGCGGCGATTTGGACGCTCGAGTGGGAGTCTGTGAGTGACGCTCGAGCGTGGGTTTGGACGCTCGAGCGGGGCGACTGGGTTAAAGCTCTGTGTTTTGACTTTTCAAATCACTTTTTCCATTTCTCTTCTCTCTCTTACTTTTCCAAAAACCCCATTGTTGAGCTTCTCACTCTAGAGCTCTACCTTCTCTCTAGGTATTGATCTAGTAGGAGTGATTTCCTCACCTTTGGCCTTTACAAAAGAGTTGTTGATCGTCAAGGGCTATCTTTTGATCCGAGAAATTCGTGATTTTGAGCATTTTCATTTTCTTCACCTTCTCGGTTGGGAGTCATCTTTTGAGGTAAGGATAACCTACTCCTTACTATGGATTTTGTCTTTAAATTTTAGTATTTTGAGATGTTGGGATTGGTTTGGTAATTTGGTGAGAGTTTGGGGCTTTTGTGTAAATTTATAAAAGTTGGGGTTTTAGCTATATAAAACCTAGATGCATGTTTGGCATGGAGAAATGGTATAAATGTTGAGGCATTGATGAAAATGGAACCTAAGGGTTGTAATGTTAATTATGGAAAATGCCCTAATTATATTGGTTAATTAATTTGTAAAATTAATTGTGAGAAACGAGGAATTGAAGTGGAAATGTTGAGATTGGGAATGTATGGGATTAAAGGGTGTAGTTGGATTTTATATCGCTCACCTAGTTGGAAATGTTGATTATGTATCCATTTGTTGCATTTATATTCTGTATAAAAATAACTTCTTTGGGCTATCGGTGGAGGATAGTCTTGATTGTTGTAGACAATGCATGATGGTTAGGCAAACTAAAACTAATCACTGGAATGTGTCATTGAGTATGACGGTTGAATGAATACATTAAATGTTATGTATTGATTGATGATGTGTATAATTGTTGTTTATATGCATTGTGTCGTGTTAGAGGAGATAGGGGATGTACTCCACGGTTTAGGGGATGATAGGGGATGGACCTCTAAACCGGATGTTGTTGGGAGAAGATAGGGGATGGACTCCATAGATAGAGCTCATATGCTTATCTAGTGATGTGTCGACACAGCTCATATGCTTGTCTTTGGAAGTGTGATAGTGCTCTTATGCATATCTATGGAAGTGACGATATAGTTTGTATGCTTATCTATTGATGTGTTGATATAGCTAGTACGCTTATCTAATGTGAATTGGGAAGAAGTTTAATATGAGTTACTGTCTCGTATAAGTTGTTTGGCCAGGTTCTGAGCCATAGTTATAAATTGAGAATTGAAAAGGATTGGGAAATGGATTGTAACATGGACTTGTATGTCATGAAACCGTAAAGTATGATTAGGGAAAGTATCAGTGTTAGCCATCTATCAACTTCTAATCTTTTAGTCATTGTTCATATTTGGTTTAGTGTATTTCTACTGGGCTGTGGCTCACCCTATATGGGAATATCATTTTCAGGTACAGGTAGCATGCCACCTCCAAGGACGTAGCTTGGGAGGCTAGAGGCGGGCAGACTTTTTGTTGTCTTTTCTCTTTTGATGTATTACATGTATATTCAAGCCAAGGGCTTAATGTGTAAATGAGTTAGTACTCTTTGTTGTAACCAAGTGTTAACTTGGAAAGCTGTAAGCCTTTAGGGCATTTGCTTTTGTCGTTAACATGTAATACTTTTTAGTATTGGAACTCTAATGAATAGAAGAATGTGAAGCTTTTATATATATCAATGCATGTCTAAATTGATGGGTTTAATGTTATTATTTAGAGGGCGTTACAACTTGGTATCAGAGTGTACCGGGTTCGAATACTTTGGGTACGTGGGAAATGATTAGTATCACAATGGGTTTGTCTCGCTTGATAGAGATTTAGGTGTAGTGTCAGATGCTATGTGTTTGAATTGATAACATGCTTATGTGTTTATATGGGTATGGAATTTAATTTATAGGATGTTGATTGGATCCTTGGGTTTTTGGGAGTCCTGTTGGAAAGGCACTTGATCAATGCCGTTTCTAACCGGAACTCTAGTAACGCCTTGGGACTGTCATTATCCGGAGATGAAATTCGTAAGTGCTTATGTGTTTATGTGCTTACGTGGAGTGAATTACAATTGTCCATGCATTAGGACGTGAGTGGTTAGTTTTGGCACATTTGTGAATGTGCTAACGTTCTGTATTACCTTTATTAGGATGTCAGGACGAGGAAGAGGTGCTAGGCGTGGTAGGCCTGCGAGATAGGAAGTACCTTTACCGGATGATATTCCGGCAGTGCATGAGGGAGTTGGCCAGGCCAATGTGGCCAAGCCAGCGGGTCAGCAGGCTATGAGTGCCTTGGCCCGAGAGATAGCAGGAGCTTTGAGTATTCTCAGAGCAGGGAATCAGGCAACTGAGGCAGGACCTTCTTTCTTGAAGAGGGAGTTTTTCCGGTCTAATCCGGACGAGTTTGTTGGAGATCCGAAGGAACCACTGAAGGTTGATGAGTGGTTGGAACAAATGAGTAAGACGTTCGAGATGCTTGGCATCGAGGACGGGGCATTGAAAGTGACCTTGGTATCCTTCCAGCTGAAGGGAGATGCGGGTCAATGGTGGAAGTATGAGAAGGCTCGTGTTGGTGGTACATGGGAGGCGTTTGTGAATGCTTTCCAGGAGAGGTTCTTATCTGCAGTGGCTAGGGAGAAGCTGAGGGATCAGTTTAGCTGGCTTAATCAGCAGGGTATGTCTGTTATAGCGACCCCGGTCTTTTCCCATTTGATTATTGTATCCGGACTTAGGTTCCGTAGATTCTGTCATTGTATATTTGTTGTTGTTGTTGTCCCTTATTTTCTCATTTGGAATTATAGGATGTGTTTGGGCAGGTTTGTTTCAGGTTGGTAGGGTTTAGAAACCAAGTGTTGCTGTCCAGAATTTTGGATCTTCGCTCGAGCGAGGAGTTCGTCGCTCGAGCGAGATGTTGTTTTGGTTCTTCACTCGAGCCGGGGTTTGGTAGCTCGAGCGAGAGTTTGCGTCTGGTTTGGACCAGTAGCTTTGCATTCTTGGCTCGAGCGAGCTTTTCTTCGCTTGAGCGAGTTAGTTCATTCTTCGCTCGAGCGATAGTTCCTTCGCTCGAGCGTGTGCCTGGTTACAGACCTGAGAGTTTGAGTTCTTCGCTCAAGCGATATTTCTTTCGCTCGAGCGAGCTTTTGGGGTTGTTGGCTCGAGCAAGGTTTTCTTGGCTCGAGCGTAGCTTTTCTGTGTCTGGTCGCTCGAGCGACCAAGTCATCGCTCGAGCGAGCCTGTCAGGTTTAAATAGGCAGCAACGTGTTTCAGATCAGTTTTTCATTCCCTTTCAGATTCCAAAACCCTAGGTACGAGTTTTCTCTCCCTCTACACACCTTCTCTCTTAGGATTGATCTACTTAGAGTGAGTTTCTACCTTAGATCCTTTATTAAAAAGATAGAGTGGGTCGAGGGCTTCCATTTAATCTGAATTGTTGGTAGTTTGGAGCACTTTGGAGTTTGGGTCTTCATCTCCATCTTCTCTTTTGGGGCTATTTCTTCGAGGTAGGGATTTCCTACTCCATCTTATAAGTTTTGTTCTAAGTTTTAGTATTTTGATATGTTGGGGGTACTTTGGTAATTTTGGGAAAAACCCTAGTTGTATTAATTAATTAATTTGTATAATTAATTTAAGGGAATTGGGGAATTTGGTTAAATTCATGAAATTGGGGAATTTATTGATTAAATGGTGTAGTTGGATAATTTAAATCACTCGCCTTTGGAATTGTTGATATATTTATTTCCAAGTCTAGAAATAACTGTTTTGGGCTATCGGTGGAGGATAGTCGTGATTGTTGTAGACAATGCATGTGGATTAGGTATAACTGAAACTAATCACATCAGTTGAGTCATTAATTTTGACTGTTGAATTAATACAGACATTATGTGTATTGATTGTGTGATGTATATGTTATGTGTTTACATACTTTGTTTTGTGTGGGAGGAGATAGGGGATGTACTCCACGGTTTAGGGGAAGATATGGGATGGACCTCTAAACCGGATTTTGTTTGGGAGGAGATAGGGGATGGACTCCATTAGCATCACTTTTATGTGTGCTTATCTATATTGAAGTGTTTTATTGATACAGCACTAAAATGTGTATCAAACTGGAAGTATGAAGTGTTTTGATTTGAGCTTGAGTCTCATTTGTTTGTTGATATTGGAGGAATGTGAATATGATATACATAATTCATTGTGGTAAGTTTGGCCAGGCTCTGAGCCATGTTGATAAAGTTGGAAAGTAAAACGTGTCTTAGACAATAGTGTCATGAGACTGTAAAACGGAGTAATTGATTATCTTGGTTAACCATCTGTTGAATGCTATTGCTTTATTCATTGCTTATATGTGGTTTAGTATATTTCTACTGGGCTGTGGCTCAGCCTATATGGGAACATCATTTTCAGGTTCAGGTGATAAGCTACCTCCAGGGACTTAGCTTGGAAGGGACTTGGATTTTGAAGACTATCTTTAGTTAATTGTCTTTATTTATTAGTACATGTAAACATCCAAGCCTAGGGCTTTTCTTGTATTGAGTTAGAACTCATCTTTTTGTATCCAAGTGTTGGCTTGGAAAGATGTAAGCCTGTAGGGCATTTTATTCGATGTTACATGTAAAGCTTTTATTTAGTAATACTCTGATAAATGAATTAATAAATTGTTTTCTTTAAATAATGCATGTCAATGATATATATATATATATATATAATGGGTTGATTTTGAGGGCGTTACAACTTGGTATCAGAGCGTACCAGGTTTGAATACTTTGGGTACGTGGGAAGTGATTAGTATCACATTGGGTTCGTCTCGTTTGATAGAGACTTAGTGTAATGTTATATGCTTATGTGATAACATGTTTATGTGATTATGTGGGTATGGAATGTAGTTTCTAGGATGTTGATTGGACCCTTGAGTTTCTAGTAGTCTTGTTGGAAAGGCACTTGATCACTGCTGCTTCCAACCGGAACCATAGTAACGCATTGGGACTATCATTATCCGGGAATGAAATTCGTAGGTGCTTATGTGATTATGTGCTTACGTGGAATGTATTATTGTTGTCCATTGCATTAGGACGCGAGTGTTTAGCTTCGGCACATTTATTAATGTGCTAATGTCTTTGTTTCCTTTATTAGGATGTCAGGACGAGGACGAGGACGCGGTAGGCGTGGTAGGCCGGGTAGGCAGGAGGTGCCTGTGCCAGAGGAGATTCCGGCAGTTCAGGAGGGAATTGGCCAGGCCAATGTGGCCGAGCCAGTAGGCCAGCAGGCTATGGGCGCTTTAGCTCGAGAGATAGCAGGGCATTCAGGGAGTCAGTAGGCATCCTCAGAGCTGAGAATCAAGCTCGGGATGTTGCTGCTGATGCAGGACCTTCCTTTCTGAAGAGGGAGTTCTTCCGATCTAATCCGGATGAATTTGTGGGTGATCCTAAAGAGCCGCTTAAGGCAGATGAATGGCTCGAACAGACAACGAAGACGTTTGAGATGCTTGGCATCGAAGACGAGGGGTTGAAAGTGACCTTGGCATCTTTCCAGTTGAAGGGGGATGCAGGTCAGTGGTGGAAGTTTACTAAGGGGCGTATAGGAGGTACGTGGGAGGCTTTTGTGAATGCTTTCCAGGAGAAGTTCTTATCTCCAGCAGTCAGGGAGAAGCTGCAAGACCAGTTTTGTCAGCTTAAGCAGGCGAGTTCTTCAGTGGCCGAATTTGAGGCTGCATTCACTAGTTTGTCCAGGTTTGCACCTGAGTTGGTGGCGTCTGAGGAACGCCGTTGTATTGAGTTTGAGAAGAAGTTGAGGCGTGGCCTCAAGCTGAGAGTTGGGGGAACTATGATTCGGGATTATGGGCGTATGGTTGATGCTGCAGCCCACATGGAAATCATGATGCAGGAGGAGGAGGAAGGACAGAAGGGCTCCAAGAGGAGTCAGGATGGTCAGAGTGATGGTAGGAGACAGAAGGGTTTTAATCCTCAACAGTCTCAGGGTAGCTTTTCTAGATCGACTTTTCCTGTGCCGGGTGCTAGTTCGGGGAAAGGCAGTCAGGGAGACATTACCTGTTTCAAGTGTGGCCAGCTGGGCCACAAGTCTCCAGTTTGTCCTCAGAGGGGAGGAGTGCAGAGAGCAGCATCATCTTCGGCTCGATCTCAGAGCCAGAGTCAGGGTAGAGGTCAGCCACTCTCGTGTTATCAGTGTGGTCAGCCAGGGCATATGAAGAGGTATTGCCCGCAGTTGGGTGGCACATCTGGTGCATCTGGTTTGAGGCCAATTCAGGGTCAGCAGCCAGCTCAGTCGGGTCAGGCCTCGAGGGCCAATCAGGGGGCTTCATCGTCTCAGTCGGTGCAGCAATCTTATGCTCCTAGGGTTGAGCAAATTGATCAGAGGTCGTCTGGGCGCGTGTATGCTGTTACCGCGCAGGATCTTGTGCCAGTACCATCAGTTGTGAGAGGTACCTTCTTGTTTTGCAACTCGGTTGCTAATGTTTTGATTGATACGGGTGCATCTCATTCCTTTGTGTCTGCTGCATTTGCATCTGTTTTGGAGTTGGAGTTAGCACAGCTAGCATCTCCTATTTGTGTAGTGTCACCTCTTGGGGGTGAATTGATTTTGAAACAAGGTGTTAGGGGTTGTGATATAGAGGTTGATTATCATAGAATTCGATTTTCCTTTGTAGTTATGCCTATGAGGGGTTTCGATGTTATTTTGGGTATGGACTGGTTATCGTCATACCAGGCAGTTATTGATTGCTACCGCCAGAGGGTCACTTGTTGTACCGTGAGCGGAGAGTATTTTCATTTTCTGGGGGACCGGGTTGGGGATGTGTTGCCACCGAGGTATATTCCGCGAGGACGGAGTGAGCTTAGTGGTCTACTTGCCAACCTTTCGATTAGTGAAGATGATGAGACTCAGATTGTGTTGCCAAGGGTGGTTTGTGAGTACTCGGACGTCTTTCCCGAGGATCTTGTTGGTTTGCCACCACATCGGGAGATTGAATTCTCTATTGACCTAGTGCCCGGCACGGCGCCGATTTCTATGGCACCTTATCGTTTTGCCCCAGCCGAGTTAGTTGAGTTGAAGATTCAGCTTCAGGAGTTACTAGACAAGGGTTTTATACGTCCTAGTGTTTCGCCGTGGGGAGCACCGGCCCTCTTTGTTAAAAAGAAAGGTGGTGCTTTGAGACTTTGTATAGATTATCGGAAGTTAAATCGGGCTACGGTTAAGAATAAGTACCCTATGCCTCGTATCGATGATCTGTTCGATCAGTTGAAGGGTTCCCGTTGTTTCTCGAAGATAGATTTGAGATCGGGTTATCATCAGTTAAGAGTCAGGGAGGAGGATATTCCAAAGACGGCATTCCGTACGCGGTATGGCCACTATGAGTTTTTGGTGATGCCATTTGGGCTCACCAATGCACCGGCAGTTTTTATGGATTTGATGAACCGAATATTCCGGGAATTTTTAGATCGTTTTGTAGTCGTCTTCGTGGACGACATCCTTATCTATTCACCTTCTGAGGAGAAGCACAAGGAACACTTGAGAGTGGTGCTTGAGTTACTTAGAGCCCATAAGCTTTATGCTAAGTTTGGGAAGTGTGAGTTCTGGTTAGAAGAGGTCAAGTTCTTAGGCCATGTAGTTTCTGGGGAAGGAGTGTCTGTTGATACATCCAAGACTAAGGCAGTGCAAGATTGGGCACAGCCTAAGAGTGTGTTTGAGATCCGCAGTTTTCTGGGGTTAGCTGGGTATTACCGTCGATTTGTGAAAGATTTCTCCAGATTAGCTTCGCCTTTGACTAGATTGACTAGGAAGGGAGTCAAATTTGTATGGAGTGAGACTTGTGAAAAGTCGTTTCAGGAGTTGAAAGTTAGACTGACCACCGCTCCAGTCTTGATTATTCCAGAGAGAGGGTTGGGTTATGCAGTCTATTGTGACGCCTCACGAGAGGGTCTGGGTTGTGTATTAATGCAAGAAGGGAAAGTAGTTGCCTATGGCTCACGTCAGTTGAAAATTCATGAGCAAAATTACCCTACGCATGATCTAGAGTTAGCAGCTGTGATATTTGCCTTGAAGATTTGGAGGCATTACCTTTATGGTGAGAAATTTGAGGTATTCTCGGATCATAAGAGTCTGAAATATTTGTTTACACAGAAAGACTTGAACTTGAGGCAGAGGAGATGGATGGAATTCATAGAGGATTATGACTTTGAGTTGCATTATCATCCGGGAAAGGCCAACGTGGTGGCCGATGCCCTTAGCAGGAAACCTGTTGGTGACATAGCTAGTATAGCCATCCGAGAATGGGAGATGTTGGGTGCACTTGGGGAGTTTGATTTACTTTTGGGCGAATTCGTTGAGGCTGCGGCATTGTTTTCTGTTGTTGCACAGCCTACACTTGTGACTCGAGTGTTAGAGGCTCAGATGGGTGACCTTGAGGTAGAGTCCCTCCGTGAGAAGATTTCCGGCGGAAAGGTTGAGAAGGGTTTGACAGTGTATCCCGATCTGAGTGTGAGATACCGAGACCGTCTGTTTGTGCCGGAGTCTCGTCGAGAGGAAGTACTCCGAGAGTTTCATCATTCACGCCTTGCGGTGCATCCGGGAGGCACTAAGATGTATCGGGATTTGGGTCGCCAGTTTTGGTGGCGGGGTATGAAGAGAGATGTGGCAGCTTTCGTATCTAAGTGCCTTACTTGTCAGCAAGTGAAGGCCGAACATCAGAGGCCAGCGGGTTTGTTGCAACCCTTGCCTATTGCCGAGTGGAAGTGGGAACACGTCACTATGGACTTCGTTGTGGGTCTTCCGAGGACTCAGCGGGGTAGTGATGCTATTTGGGTGGTTGTAGACCGGTTGACTAAGTCGGCGCACATCATTCCGATGCGCGTGAGAGATTCGGTAGATCATCTTGCCGACTTGTACATTCGGGACATAGTGAGGTTACATGGGGTTCCAGTGACGATTGTCTCAGATAGAGATCCTCGTTTTACTGCCAGGTTGTGGCAGAGTTTGCAGAGTGCCTTAGGCACTAAGTTGACCTTTAGCACGGCTTATCATCCGCAGACTGACGGGCACTCCGAGCGTACTATTCAGATCCTTGAGGATATGCTTCGGGGTTGTGTTCTAGACTTTAGTGGGTCATGGGAGAGGCACTTGCCGTTGGTGGAGTTTGCCTACAACAACAGTTTCCAGTCTAGTATCGGTATGGCACCGTTTGAGGCCTTGTATGGCCGACCGTGTAGATCTCCTGTTTGTTGGGCTGAGGTGGGTGATGCACCTCTGTTGGGTCCGGAGTTGGTGAGGGAAACGACGGAGAAAGTTGAGCTTATTCGTAAGAGGCTTGTTACAGCACAGAGTCGTCAGAAATCTTATGCCGACCGTAGGAGGAGACCTTTGGTGTTTGAGGTGGGTGATCATGTCTTTCTGAAGATATCACCTAGACGGGGTTTGATGAGATTTGGGAAGAGCGGGAAGTTGTCCCCTCGGTTCATTGGTCCGTTTGAAATCCTTGAAAGGATTGGCGAAGCTGCTTATCGTTTAGCTTTACCGCCGTAGCTGTCCGGAGTACATGACGTTTTTCATGTGAGTATGCTTCGGAAGTATGAGCCGGATCCATCACATGTGTTGGATTAGACCGATTTAGTGGTTGATGAGGATGTCTCATATGAGGAGAGACCGATTCGAGTCTTGGATAGGCGGGATCAAGTTTTGCGAGGCAAAACCATCCCTTTGGTCAAAGTTTTGTGGAAACATCACGGAGTAGAGGAAGCCACTTGGGAACGTGAATTGGAAGTCCGCCAGAAATATCCGGACATGTTTATTGAATTGTAATCTTATAATTAGATTCTGTTATATGGTTGAACTTAAGAGCTTTATATATGTCTTAAGTTGTAAAACATTGAGTTTGTGTTGGTAAATGGGTGTATCTTGAAACTTGCTTCATTATAGAAGTTTAGTGTAACATTGCATCTGTTGAGTACATTGTTGAATGGGTTGTATATATCATGCGATTGAATATGATATGGGAATTGTTAACCTTGAGTGGAATAATGCATAATAATGATACAGGTTGAAATATATGTTGTTTATATATATATGTGAGATGCCTCTTGATAAAGAGATGAAAAGACCAGTTTTGGGTCAAGATGTTTACTAATGAATTGTAAAAAAAAAAATCTGTTTTCAAAAACTTATGCTTAATTTCAGGGACGAAATTCTTTGAAGGGGGGGAGGTTATAACGACCCCGGTCTTTTCCCGTTTGATTATTGTATCCGGACTTAGGTTCCGTAGATTCTGTCATTGTATATTTGTTGTTGTTGTTGTCCCTTATTTTCTCATTTGGAATTATAGGATGTGTTTGGGCAGGTTTGTTTCAGGTTGGTAGGGTTTAGAAACCAAGTGTTGCTGTCCAGAATTTTGGATCTTCGCTCGAGCGAGGAGTTTGTCGCTCGAGCGAGATGTTGTTTTGGTTCTTCGCTCGAGCCGGGGTTTGGTAGCTCGAGCGAGAGTTTGCGTCTGGTTTGGACCAGTAGCTTTGCATTCTTGGCTCGAGCGAGCTTTTCTTCGCTCGAGCGAGTTAGTTCATTCTTCGCTCGAGCGATAGTTCCTTCGCTCGAGCGTGTGTCTGGTTACAGACCTGAGAGTTTGAGTTCTTCGCTCAAGCGATATTTCTTTCGCTCGAGCGAGCTTTTGGGGTTATTGGCTCGAGCAAGGTTTTCTTGGCTCGAGCGTAGCTTTTCTGTGTCTGGTCGCTCGAGCGACCAAGTCTTCGCTCGAGCGAGCCTGTCAGGTTTAAATAGGCAGCAACGTGTTTCAGATCAGTTTTTCATTCCCTTTCAGATTCCAAAACCCTAGGTACGAGTTTTCTCTCCCTCTACACACCTTCTCTCTTAGGATTGATCTACTTAGAGTGAGTTTCTACCTTAGATCCTTTATTAAAAAGATAGAGTGGGTCGAGGGCTTCCATTTAATCTGAATTGTTGGTAGTTTTGAGCACTTTGGAGTTTGGGTCTTCATCTCCATCTTCTCTTTTGGGGCTATTTCTTCGAGGTAGGGATTTCCTACTCCATCTTATAAGTTTTGTTCTAAGTTTTAGTATTTTGATATGTTGGGGGTACTTTGGTAATTTTGGGAAAAACCCTAGTTGTATTAATTAATTAATTTGTATAATTAATTTAAGGGAATTGGGGAATTTGGTTAAATTCATGAAATTGGGGAATTTATTGATTAAATGGTGTAGTTGGATAATTTAAATCACTCGCCTTTGGAATTGTTGATATATTTATTTCCAAGTCTAGAAATAACTGTTTTGGGCTATCGGTGGAGGATAGTCGTGATTGTTGTAGACAATGCATGTGGATTAGGTATAACTGAAACTAATCACATCAGTTGAGTCATTAATTTTGACTGTTGAATTAATACAGACATTATGTGTATTGATTGTGTGATGTATATGTTATGTGTTTACATACTTTGTTTTGTGTGGGAGGAGATAGGGGATGTACTCCACGGTTTAGGGGAAGATAGGGGATGGACCTCTAAACCGGATTTTGTTTGGGAGGAGATAGGGGATAGACTCCATTAGCATCACTTTTATGTGTGCTTATCTATATTGAAGTGTTTTATTGATACAGCACTAAAATGTGTATCAAACTGGAAGCATGAAGTGTTTTGATTTGAGCTTGAGTCTCATTTGTTTGTTGATATTGGAGGAATGTGAATATGATATACATAATTCATTGTGGTAAGTTTGGCCAGGCTCTGAAACGTGTCTTAGACAGCCCAGTAAAACGTGTCTTAGACAATAGTGTCATGAGACTGTAAAACGGAGTAATTGATTATCTTGGTTAACCATCTGTTGAATGCTATTGCTTTATTCATTGCTTATATGTGGTTTAGTATATTTCTACTGGGCTGTGGCTCAACCTATATGGGAACATCATTTTCAGGTTCAGGTGATAAGCTACCTCCAAGGACTTAGCTTGGAAGGGACTTGGATTTTGAAGACTATCTTTAGTTAATTGTCTTTATTTATTAGTACATGTAAACATCCAAGCCTAGGGCTTTTCTTGTATTGAGTTAGAACTCATCTTTTTGTATCCAAGTGTTGGCTTGGAAAGATGTAAGCCTGTAGGGCATTTTATTCGATGTTACATGTAAAGCTTTTATTTAGTAATACTCTGATGAATGAATTAATAAATTGTTTTCTTTAAATAATGCATGTCAATGATATATATATATATATATATAATGGGTTGATTTTGAGGGCGTTACATCTGTGGCAGAGTTTGAGGCCACTTTTGCTAGCTTGTCCAGGTTTGCACCTGAGTTGGTGGCGTCCGAAGAACGCCGTTGCTACGAGTTTGAGCGAAAGTTGAGGCGGGGCCTCAAGTTGAGGGTTGGTGGGTCTTACATCTGAGAGTATAGACATTTAGTGGATGCTGCAGCTCATATGGAGCTTATGATGCAGGAGGAGGACGAGGAGAAACATAGAGGCTCCAAGAGGAGCCAGGAGGGTCAGGGTGATGGCAGGAGACAGAGGGGTTATAACCCTCAGCAGTCTTAGGGTGGAGTTACTAGATCGACCTTTCCGGTGCCGAGTGCGGGCTCGGGGAGAGGTAATCAGTGAGGTTTGACTTGCTACACTTGTGGCCAGCTGGGTCCCAAGTCTTCGGTTTGCCCGCAGAAGGGCGGAGGTCAAAGAGCTGCTTCTTCTTCAGCTAGACCCCAGAGTCAGAGTTTGGGCAGGGGGCAGCCCTTATCTTGCTATCAGTGTGGACAACCTGGGCACCTGAAGAGGTTCTGCCCATAGTTGAGTGCCACTTCAGGAGCATCTGGTCCTAGACAGACGCAGGGATTTCAGCCAGCTCAGTCTGTGCAGGCCTCGAGGGTCAATCCGGGGGCTTCGTCGTCCCAGTCAGTGCAGCAGTCTTTTGCTCCTAGAGGTGAGCAGGTGGATCAGGGGCCTACAGGGCGCGTGTATGCTGTTACCGCGCAGGATCTAGTACTGGCTCCATCAGTACTGAGAGGTACCTTTTTGTTTTGTAACTCGGTTGCTAATGTGTTGATTGATACGGGTGCATCTCATTCTTTTGTATCTGCTGCATTTGCATCTGTTTTGGAGTTGGAGTTAGCACAGTTAGCATCTCCTATATGTGTAGTGTCACCTCTTGGGGGTGAACTGATCTTGAAACAAGGTTGTAGAGGTTGCGATATAGAGGTCGCCGACTATAGACTTGCGTTCCCTTTTGTAGTTATGCCCATGAAGGGTTTTGATGTTATTTTGGATATGGACTGGCTATCGTCATACCGGGCTGTTATCAATTGCTACCGCCAGAGGGTCACGTTATGTACCTTGAGCGGGGAGTGGTTCCATTTCTTGGGAGACCGGGTTGGTAGTGTTTTGCCACCGGGGTATGATTCGCAAGGGCGAAGTGAGCTTAGTGGTCTACTCGCTAGCTTTGAGAGTGGTGAGTGTAGTGAGACCCAGCTTGTGTTGCCGAGGGTGGTTTGTGAGTATTCGGATGTTTTTCCCGAGGACCTTGTTAGTTTGCCACCTCACCGGGAGATTGAGTTCTCTATTGATCTAGTGCCCGGGACGGCGCCGATTTCTATGGCACCTTACCGTTTTGCTCCAGCAGAGTTGATTGAGTTGAAAGTTCAGCTCCAGGAATTGCTAGATAAGGGTTTTGTTCGCCCTAGTGTTTCGCCGTGCGGAGCACCGGCCCTCTTTGCTAGAAAGAAAGATGGTGCCTTGAGATTGTGTATCGACTACCTGAAGTTGAATCGGGCTACGGTCAAGAATAAGTACCCTATGCCCCGCATAGATGATTTGTTTGACCAGTTGAAGGGTTCCCGTTGTTTCTCTAAGATAGATTTGAGATCGGGTTACCACCAGTTGAGGGTCAGGGAGGAGGATATCCCGAAGACGGCATTCCGTACACGGTATGGCCATTATGAGTTTCTGGTGATGCCATTTGGGCTTACCAACGCACCGGCAGTCTTTATGGACTTGATGAACCGGATCTTCCGGGAATTCTTGGATCATTTTGTAGTCGTTTTCGTGGACGACATCCTGAGTTATTCACCTTCAGAGGAGGAGCACGAGGCACACTTGAGAGTGGTGCTTGAGTTACTTAGAGCCCATAGGCTGTACGCCAAGTTTGGGAAGTGTGAGTTCTGGCTAGGAGAAGTCAAGTTCTTAGGCCATGTAGTTTCCGGGGAAGGGGTGTCTATCGATACATCCAAGACTGAGGCAGTGCAGAATTGGGCACGGCCTAAGAGTGTGTTTGAGATCCGCAGTTTTCTAGGATTAGCTGGGTATTACCGCCGGTTTGTGAAAGATTTTTCCAGGCTAGCTTCGCCGTTGACTAGATTGACGCAGAAAGGGGTCAAGTTTGTGTGGAGTGAGACTTGTGAAAAGTCATTCCAAGAGTTGAAGGTTAGATTGACCACCACTCTGATTTTAGTTATTCCGGAGAGAGGGTTGGGTTATGCGGTTTATTGTGATGCCTCACAAGAGGGTTTGGGTTGTTTGTTGATGCAAGGAGGGAAAGTGGTAGCTTATGGCTCACGTCAGTTGAAAATACACGAGAAGAATTACCCTACCCTTGACCTAGAGTTAGCGGCTGTGATTTTTGCCTTGAAGATTTGGAGGCACTACCTTTATGGTGAGAGGTTCGAGGTATTCTCGGACCACAAGAGTTTGAAGTATCTGTTTACACAGAGAGACTTGAATTTGAGGCAGAGAAGGTGGATAGAGTTCATTGAGGATTATGATTTTGAGTTGCACTATCACCCGGGGAAGGCCAATGTTGTGGCCGACGCCCTTAGTAGGAAATCCATTAGTGATGTAGCTTGTATAGCCATCCGGGAATGGGAGATGTTGGGTGCATTGGGCGAGTTCGATTTGCTTCTGGGCGAATCTGTTGAGGCTGCGGCCTTGTTTTCTATAGTTGCGCAACCTACACTTGTGGCTCGAGTGTTGGAGGCACAGAGAAGTGACCTTGAGGTAGAATCCCTTCGAGAGGATCTCCAGTGGGAAGGTTGAGAAGGGTTTGACGGTGTATCCCGACCTGAGTGTGAGATACCGAGACCGTTTGTTTGTGCCGGAGTCTTGCCGAGAGGAAGTACTCCAAGAGTTTCACCATTCACGCCTTGCGATGCATCCGGAAGGTACTAAGATGTATCAGGATTTGGGCCGCCAGTTCTGGTGGCGAGGTATGAAGAGGGATGTGGCAGTTTTCGTGTCGAAGTGCCTTACTTGTCAGCAAGTGAAGGCCGAGCATCAGAGGCCAGCGGGTTTGTTGCAACCCTTGCCTATTGCCGAGTGGAAGTGGGAGCATGTCACTATGGACTTCGTTGTAGGGCTTCCGAGGACTCAGCGGGGTAGTGACGCTATTTGGGTGGTTGTAGACCAGTTGACTAAGTCGGCGCACTTTATTCCCATGCGCGTGAGAGATTCGGTAGATCATCTTGCCGACTTGTACATTCGGGACATAGTGAGATTGCACGGGGTCCCAGTGACGATCGTCTCAGATAGAGATCCTCGTTTTACTGCTAGGTTGTGGCAGAGTTTGCAGAGTGCCTTGGGTACTAAGTTGACCTTTAGTACAGCTTATCATCCTCAGACCGACGGGCAGTCCGAGCGTATTATTCTGATCCTTGAGGATATGCTTCGAGGTTGTGTCTTTGACTTTAGTGGGACGTGAGAGAGGCATTTGCCCTTGGTGGAGTTTGCCTATAACAACAGTTTTCAGTCTAGCATCGGTATGGCACCGTTTGAGGCCTTGTATGGCCAACCGTGTAGGTCTCTAGTTTGTTGGGGCGAGGTGGGTGATGCACCTTTCCTGGGTCCGGAGTTGGTTAGGGAGACGACGGAGAAAGTTGAGCTTATCCGTAAGAGGCTTGTTACAGCCTAGAGTCGTCAGAAATCTTATGCCGATCGTAGGAGGAGACCTTTGGCGTTTGAGGTAGGTGATCATGTCTTCTTGAGAATATCACCTAGGCGAGGTTTGATGAGGTTTGGGAAGAGTGGGAAGTTATCCCCTCAGTTTATTGGGCCTTTTGAGATCCTTGAGAGGATTGGCGAGGTTGCTTATCGTTTAGCGTTGCCGCCACAGTTGTCCGGGGTTCATGACGTATTTCATGTGAGTATGCTTCGAAAGTATGAGCCGGATCCATATGTGTTAGATTGGACCGACTTAGAGGTAGATGAGGATGCCTCGTATGAGGAGAGACCGGTTCGGGTCTTGGATAGGCGGGATCAAGTCCTGCGTGGCAAGACCATCCCTTTAGTGAAGGTTTTGTGGAAACATCATGGAGTGAGGATGTCACGCCCCACTTTTTATTACTCGAAGTCATTACCAAATTCATTAACTTAATTCAATTTCAAGGATAACATGCGGAAATAAACTCATACATTCAATCTGTAGAAGTGATTAACAATACTCTCATTCGTATGCAAAGTAAATATTACATGAACAAACTTAAAAAATTGCCCCTGGGGCTTACATCACATAAGGTACAAGAAGAAGGGTGTAACCCTTTTATAACAATGGCATTCCGTCCACATAAGAGAGGCCCCGTGGCCAACAAATCAGAAGACCCAAATCTTGCAGCACATTCTGCTCAACACCTGAAAAAAAGATTCAACAACGTGGGATGAACATATAGTCCAGTAGGGAACTCAACATGGCCCTCAACAATAACAACATACAGATAGCTATGATCATGAACACCCATCCTCATGCTAGAATAGTAATGTGACAGTTTATACAAAATATACATAAGTATGAACTTTTTTTGAAAACTACCATTTCAATCAACGCCATGGGCGATTCAATTTTCCTTTTCTTTTCATTAATCCCCGTTCCCGATCTTTCACAACATTAACAATACCTTAGGAAATAATTTCACTAAGCCCACTACACTCTTCCATTTTCCACATATACACGGATATGCTTTTCAAAATATATGTTTCTTTAAAAAGTCCGTTCTCCTTCACACTTTCCAAAAGACAAATATAACATTTTGGCTTTTTCCCGATACAATCAATTATAAACATGCACTGTTATAAAAGGAGATAACAACTCACTGACATGCATAAGATAAACCAATGAGGCAACTCGCCCCTCCAAAACCACAATCAACACAATCCATGATATTCCCTAACACACTGAAATATCAACAACAAACTTTGCTCTACTAGCTATGCGCATAGTAAGCCAAAGATACACCTCTCACAACAACATACCAGTTTACCAGGCGCTAGCTGGAAGGGTGTGGTACCTTAGATTCTCAGCGCAGTCAGTTTACCAGGCGCTAACTGGAAGGTAATGGTACCTTTGATTATCAGCGCAGGGTATAACACCACCAATTGAAATGCAACAGGGCATAACCAACATGTACAACATATATACATAAAGCATCCAAATACAAACAATGTGCTAAAGTATATGAACACATAGGTGTGTGGAGTCCATCCCCCATCTTCTCATGCACACTGGAGTACAACCCCTCTCTCCTCCCTAACAAGTATACATATATAATGCATCTCAATATTTCATCACATAAGATGTTCAATCAACAATGGTGTAATGCATACACGACTATTCAACACAACCACGTCATCCTCCACCGATGACCAAGGACAAAACCTCTAGATGCAAATATTTAGTATATCTATTAAAGACTCAATTACTATGAGACCACAAACCCGACAACAACATTAACATGGTAGTTCAAGATACAATTCCACACATGTGTGTTTGTAACACGCCCGCGAGGGACCCCGCTACAGTTCGGACTCTCGATTTTGTCGTCACGGTTCTAAATCTGAACCAAAGAGTCCAAATCTGGCAAATCGTTTTGAGAAACAGATTTTGAAAAAGTAGTGCCAAACATGGACTGCTTTGCCAGATACAGAGTTTCCACCTAAATATTTTTTATGGGGGAATTTAGGAAACCCTAACTCGGTGCCGAAGGCCACATGTCCGTCATCACCAGAGTTGTCTCGGCTCGGGAGCTAGGGTACGATCGGGGAAGGTCAGCTATGAGCACCCCCTCTCGCCCGGTCTGAAGACCGGCCTCTACTAATCGTGATATCCGATTTTGAAAACGTTTATGTGTTCTTTTTCCAATTATTAGCCTAAAGTTACTATGTTATGCGCGCAGCAAACAAGTATAGACCAAATCGCTTAAATTGGAACGAAACATAGCATGTTTGTTTTGAAAAATGGTTTGCTACTCGCAAGTAGGCTAAAATGCGGGTTTTTGCCACCCTCAAGTGGACTTTAGAAAAGATGGTTTTTCCACTATCTAGCGAGCTTAAAACTCACAGTTTTAATGCTTTATTCCAATTTAGGTAACTTGACCTCCATCCACAGGCATTCAAGCAGTTTTATCACACGTAAGCAGCTAGCCTCATGGTAATCATGCTATCATGGCAACATTCACACGCATGCGATATGCTAAAGCATAAAAGCTTACCCAGTACTCCGCGCCAAAACAGTAAACTAGTTAGCAAAACATGCGTGTCCTAGTTCATGTTAATTTGTCTAATGCAACACATACAGGATGCAATTAGATAGGCTCGGCTAACCTAAGCATGGCATATGAAATGCGATCAACTATCATATATTCAATTCGGAATTGAAGTACAAATGCAGTTAGCATGATGTACCGAGCCTAGTGCATGCAAGACAAATGCATGAATGCACGCATGCATAGCATAAGGTATGCTAATTTAAAGAATGCCCTAGTCTACCACCATAAGCAGGTAAATAAAAGGGAAGAAAGACGTGAGGTTGGAAGACATACACACACTCACGCACGCTTATTACAGATTTGCCCTTGCTCGGAGGGACCAAATAAATATTACAGTCCAAAAGATAAGCGAATAAATTATTACAGAATTTCTAATTAATTAATAGAAAGAATGCAAAAGAAAGAAGAGGATGGCCGCAGCCTCTGCCTTAGGATGCGCAAATGATGCGTGCTCAAAATTCGGCTCGCCCGAAAAACCCGTACCGTACCCCTGCCACCTCTGTTTGTACTGCCCTGTCTCTCTAAAAATTGCCAAAGTCCTGGAGCAGGTTCCTTACATGCTGCAGAGCACCACCGGCTAGACAGAATTCCCACCGGCACTCCAGAATTTCCATCGGCTGTTGAATTGATAATCGGCACTTCAAATATTGCTGGCCGACACTGAATTCTGCCGGTCGACAGAAACTTCCTGCAGAAGACAGTTTTGACAGCAAACAGAGAACAGACAGTGCATGGCATGGGGTTTTCAGGCACATGTGAGCATGGTCATACTTCCTATCATGCTTTGAACTCAAGGAAGCATGACCCTCGATCCTCGAGCCATCAATGGTGCGTGATAGCCCAAGGGATCAAGTTTGCCACTTGATATAAATATGCATGCAACAAACAAAATGAGAATCAAAGCCTTATCAAGTTGGAGTCAAAGGCCCCGGCGACCGAGAATCGAGGCACATTACATCACTTGAAGTATGAATGTTCCTTGATTCCCACACTTGGTTTGACACCCCAAACCAAGTAAATGCAATGCGTGTTATGCAAACATGATTCAAGATGCAACAATGACATGGAGATGCAAAGCATGCCAAATGTTATGCAACTCATATGGCAAGTAGGCAATGCTAGACATGCAAGATACAATGCTAATACGAACAATTTGAGCAATGGGACTAAAATGTTACAACACTTAATGAAGTGATCATGCAATGGTCACAAGACAAGCATGCGAGGGGGCCTCAAACCATAAAGGAGCAGACCTTAAACCACTCCAAAACAACGGCCAAAAGTGCCTAATAGGGCGGACAAAAACCTATGCCAACAAGCAATCCAATGGTCCTAAGGCTAAGGCATAAAAAGAAGGCGTTTCACCCCCACCAACATGACCACTCATGGCATGACTAAGACAAGTAAAAACAGAATTTTTACATGCAAAATGGGACTCCAAAACCTCCTACTATGGCAGCTAAAATGACTCCCATGAAATGCTACCACCAAGACTCATTTCTAGGCATAAGAGGGCACACCCTCAAGGCATAAAAGAGGTCATGCATGCACACATACAAACATGATTCTTGGACTGGAATGTGGTCCTAAAAGATGCTAAATCATGAGGATGATCACAACCATGCATGCTAGAGGTCAACATGCTCAAAGCTTTCAAGCCCAAAATGCAAAGCAACCATAACAAACATGTCAAATATGACCAAATTGATAACCAACAGACTTTAAGCATGGGAAAACAATGCTAAAAACTTCATGGAACCAAGCCAACACATGCAAGAATCATGGCCTAATCATGGGATGCACTTGTAAGCAAAATGGAGCAATACAAGGCAAGTACTACAAGAATACAAGGAGGCACAAATCCGGCCAAAAACAGAGGTCACACATGACCTAAAACACCCAAAAAACTTCTAAAATGAGGCCAAAGATGATCAAGCACACATGCTACCCTTTTAAGCCAAAAAGCAAGGAAACAAAACAAAGAAGGGAGAGGGGTGTCCCTCCCCTATGCAAGACTTCAAACCACCTTTTTTGTCACTGGAAATCAACTGGTTTTTAGTGGTGAAAGGACCAGAACACTGAAGTGAACAAAGCCTTACCAATGAGGTATCAAAATGGACCAAACAAGGCCTAGAAGGGTGAGTTTGCACTCAAACCACAAAACGACCTTAATGAAAGTTCTAAAGCATGAAAATACAAGCCTTTTTTATGTTATACACAAAAGCTAAAACATCAAGCAAGATAGGTAAAAAACTATTGCAAGTTTGAGGAATATAAAGCAAGATGCTCACCCTTGAAGAACCTTTGAAGAACAAATGGTCTAGCCCTCTTCTTTTGATCAAAATCAGTCCAAAAACTCAAGAATCAACCCCCCAAGTCCCTCAATCTCGGAGCTAGGTGTAATAGTGTGTGTAATGGTGCAAAAGTAAGGTAAAATCCACCTTTGGGCCAAGGAAACACACACAAAGAGAGAGAGAGAGAGAGGGAGATATAGAGATAGGGTGTATCTATATCTCTAAGCTCTGGTTTTTGCTTCTAAGTCTCTAACCTAGAGCCAAGAGGAGAGCCTTCCTCTTATAGGACTCTCTCTTGCAAAGCTTATACAACAAGCTTGGTTAGAGGGCAATCCCTCCATATACGTATATGGAGGGAGGCAGAGTTGGTGCCAGCTATCACAGCTGGCACAAAATATCTCCATAAAGTGGATGAACAGTGGTCGGCTGCCCAAAAATGTCATTTTGACAAAATTTAGTGCCGACCGGCAGAAAATAGTGCCGACCGGCAACAAACAGTGCCGATCGGCAATAAAAAGTGCCGGTGGAAACAAAAGGCCAGCCGGTGGCCTCTAACTACTTCCGGTGGTGTGTGGGGATGCCTCACAAGGCATTCCCTGCCCTTCCAAGGCAAGATGCAAGTGTTTGGTGCAAAACCGGACACTTAACGGTCGAATTCGGAGATTCTGAGGTAAAGCGCGCAGCCGAGACCTCTGGGAACTCCAAACGAACACACATATGGATGATCACCGAGTGTTCGAACGGTGACGTCCAAGTCTTGAGGACGGTCAAAAATGGGGTGTCTACAGTGTTCAACACTCATGAAACAACAATTCAATTTTCATACGTATTTCAAAATACCTTTCCCATTTCACAAAACAAGTTCCATATCCCTTTTGTTTTCACAAAATCAACTCCGTCCCTTTTGTTGTTACAAAACCAAATTTATTCCTTTGTTTTACAAAACCACTTCCATTGATAATAAAGTCATAACTCACATTAGTCCACTACATTCATTTCAAATCATTCCAAAGCCAAAGTTAATCCCTTATGCATTAACACCTTCACCCAACCCACATCAACACTAGAGATTTACAATATAAATTCACTACTCTCCATTTTAATTTAATTTATCAATCAAAATATGATTTAGGGCTTTTTCTTCCATCAACTACAACATGCTAATTTACACTCCAATTAGCCCAAAGTATCCATCAATGACAACATAACCATTTTCCAACACCCAACCCTAGGTTCCTTCTCATGATTTCAAACAAATCCAACATGGATATGATTTTTATGCAATACAAAATTACCACATGTCTATCTATAGACAAAGTATTGAAAAAGAACAAGGAGAATCCCTACCTCAAATGGAGAACTCAAATAGAGAAGATGACCCGAAATCAAAGTGCTCCAAATCCCAAATTTCTTGGATCACAATGAAGCCCTCGATGATCAACACACTTCTTACAAAGGCCCAAGGTGAGGGAAATACTCTAGCTAGATCAATCCTAAGAGAGAAGTTCGGTTTTAGAGTGAGGTGCTCTCAAATGGAGATTTTAAAAAAAGTAAGAGAGAGAAAGGAAATCAAAAAGTGATCAAAAAGGTGATTTCACGGACTGATATAAAAACAGGTCCGCTCGAGCGTACAACACCCTGCTCGAGCGTCAGACACAGGTTCACACTCGAGCGTCCAAAGATCCGCTCGAGCGCCGAATGCACTCTCCCAGAATTTTCTGCAGACGACCAAAATGCTGAGAGGAGGAAATTCACGCTCGAGCGTCCCAACTGCCGCTCGAGCGGAAAGGCAACAACAAAAACCCGCTCGAGCGTCAAATCGCCGCTCGAGCGTAGAGACCAAAACCTGGGCAAAAATTCTAAGTTTTAAAACACAACCAACTTATTCCCAACTTGCCCAACACAACCCAAAACTCTAACACAAAGAGTAAGGGATAGAAATGAGGATAAAACAACAACGAATCTATGGAACCGAGTCCGGATTACAGTTAAACAATAACAGGGAATACCGAGATCGCTATAACCTCCCCCCCTTAAAGAATTTCGTCCCCGAAATTTAGAACACGCCAAAAGCATAAAACCAACTGATAGCACAACACCAACACCCGAGTACTAGGAAAGAAACTATTCTCCCTACAAACTTTTGATTCACTCTTACCAAGGAAGAGACTAACCAAGGGAACACGTTCCAAATGACAACACTGTAGGCATAAAGCCACAATAAAATCAACACTTCTGAAATAGTTTACTCACATCTGACCAGCACTTCAAACTAAGTCATTATACAACAACCAAAATTTCAAATAAAAGGATAATCAAGGCAAATCCAGTATAGGGAAAACATTTTCTTGCTCAAGAAACATTTCAACTAAACCTTGCCTTTTCAACGCAAAACTCAAAAGTTTTGTAAACATTTTTCACAAATACGGTGTTATCCAAAACACAAAATCATCCACAATTTATTTGCCAAAAATCATTCATTTGGAATTCCTCAAAACCCTTGAATTAAATCAATCTCTCAACAACGCATTTAGATGGCCCAAACACTAGGAAAATTTTGTTTTCCCTTTTCTTTCCAAAATAACACCATCGACAACCATCACTCACACAGTGATGCCACAACTAACACAGAACATAACATTTCTATAATGATAGTTAATAGAAATAACAACAGTACTATCAACACATAAGGCATAAGAAATTCATGGTTTTGCAATTTCATTCCGCCTCCCTTTTGTTGACCAATTTAAAATCATAAATATGGTTCAGAACCTGACCAACAATTTAAATGAGATAGTAACTCATATAAAACATTTTTCACTTCACAATAGATAAGCATATGAGCTATATCAATCTTTCAACAGATACACATTTTGGTGCTGTATCATCGGAGTCTATCCCCTATCTCCTCTCAACAAGATACATATATAATGTATAAAAAAAAATCCAATCATTCATAATGATCATTCAATACACAAATTTGCTGTATTATTATAATCGTCATATCAATGACACAACCGGATGATTAGTTTCGGTTTTCCTCAATCAACACACAAAGTCCACAACGAATGAGACTAACCTCACGGTGACCAATGTCAACCCAAAACCCGATACCAACAAGCTGACTAATCAATTCAACAAACCATCACTTTTAGTAAACCACATACTGAAGTGCCGCTAACCCCAAACACGGAGTTCCCCACACAAACCCCCAAATTTAGGAAGCTCAACGGATCTCCTAAAATCAAACCACATCAACACTGTATCTAAGGGAATCACTATTTGCCCCTCCCATTGCTACCTAGCAAGCTTACTCAACTCCTCGGCTCCAGACCGACATGGTCAACCTCAATTACGAAGGACAATTTTGACCAACGCTATTCTCATTACTCTAGAACTCAAACTGTTCTCCCTCCAAAGAATGCTGCCAGCATCCACTCACAAACCATACCCCACAATTGATAACCAATCACACGACAAACACTACCCCAATACAACTGATGGGGTCACCACGGGCTCACTAAGTAGCAAGGCCCAAAACACGAACCAACACACAGGTACCAAGCAAGCAACAACATCAGGATCATTGATCCCTTTAACAACTCCTCAACAGAAAAAAAAGAATTCGAGATTCCATACATACACCCCAATACATGAGGGTTAAACCAACAACAACAATATGCATACATAAGCGATACATAAACATGGTGCCTCAGCATCCAACAGTACACCGGTCAACAACAAGATGATTCATATAATACAACACCGGTCAACAATACAAAAGTCCCCCTCCAGGGTAATACTATAGGACTAACTAATAAGTCGCCCCTCGCGAGGCTCCCGAAGCCTGGCCTGACCGTTTCTGGTACCGATAGCGCCCCCGACTGGACGGGTACGACTGAGTTTGACTAGGTTTTGAAACACTTGCAGAGTTCACACGCAAAGGGCAAAAACGTCTACCATGGCCCTGCTGGCCACAAACGAACAACCACCAGACCCCCTACTCTGAGGCTGGTCTGAAACCTGCACCTCCCCGAACCTCTCAACAGAAGAGTCCGAAACCCCTGACGAAGAAAAGGAACCAGCCCCCGACTGAGCATGTTTCCGCCTCCACCCCTTACTGAGCCTAAAGCATTTAGGAACCGAAGGACTTATCGCAATAATCTCCTCCTTAAATCCATCATCACTCGCAACCATGGCCTCCACATGGGCCGCTGCCTCAACTAAATAATAATAATCCTTCCAAAAGGATCCAGCTACTTTCTCCCGAATATCGAAACACAACCGCCTTTCAAACTCAAAACAACGATGCTCCTCTGTTGCCACCAACTCTGGAGAAAACCTCGACAAGCTAGCAAACCGCATCTCAAACTGTGCCACAGGAGTATCATCCTGACGCAACTCAAAAAACTGATCCCTCAACCTTTCCCGAGCAGAAGGAGGGAAATACTTGGCCAAAAAGGCCTCGGTAAAAGCAGCCCACGTGCTACCTACCATACTCTTAGCATACTTCCACCAATAACTCGCATCACTCTTCAACTGAAAGGTCGCCAAAGAAACCCTTAACTCCTTATCTTCGACTCTGAGCATATCAAGAGTCTTGGTAATCTATTCCAACCAACTCTCTGCCTCCAACGGTTTAGCCTCCCCCACAAACTTTGGTGGGCCGGAGCGGAAAAACTCCTTAGTAAGCTTGAGAGCATGCCCGCTGCCACCCTCAGTGCGAGCTAGGACGTCTTGCACTGCTCTCACAATCTCACGTGCGACGTCCTCACCGACAACCGATGTTGCAATGGCAGGTACTAAAGGAACTGCTATGCCCCTACCGACACTCCTACTACTCAACCGTCCTCTACTTCCTCGTGCAGACATCCTATAAAGCACAAAAGCAAATACCACGCTTAGTGCACAACACAATAGCCTTCTCCGAGGCACACTCTACTACTAGGTTACAAGACTCACTAGTCACAAGTATACACCTCTATTGCATATAAACATCTAAACATATAAACACATAATCGAATCAAGTCCACAAAGATAGCCACTCATCCCGGAACTCTCAAGGAATTCCCATCAGAAACCACGTTGACCAGGCGTGTTTCCAAAAGGACCTCAAAGCAAGTTCACCGGCCATGAACACTATCTGAGAGACTAAATCCCATGCTCACATATATGCAACACATAAGTCCTAATTTTCATGATATCTATATGCAACGTCCTCACAATACGTAGTAAACCCACTATGGTCAAAACCACTTCCCCACGAGCCCAAAGTATTCAAACTCGGCTAGCTCTGATACCAAGTTGTCACGCCCCACTTTTTATTACTCGAAGTCATTACCAAATTCATTAACTTAATTCAATTTCAAGGATAACATGTGGAAATAAACTCATACATTCAATCTGTAGAAGTGATTAACAATACTCTCATTCGTATGCAAAGTAAATATTACATGAACATACTTAATAAATTGCCCCTGGGGCTTACATCACATAAGGTACAAGAAGAAGGGTGTAACCCTTTTATAACAATGGCATTCCGCCCACATAAGAGAGGCCCCGTGGCCAACAAATCAGAAGACCCAAATCTTGCAGCACATTCTGCTCAACACTTGAAAAAAAGATTCAACAACGTGGGATGAACATATAGTCCAGTAGGGAACTCAACATGGCCCTCAACAATAACAACATACAGATAGCCATGATCATGAACACCCATCCTCATGCTAGAATAGTAATGTGACAGTTTATACAAAATATACATAAGTATGAACTTTTCTTGAAAACAACCATTTCAATCAACGCCATGGGCGATTCAATTTTCTTTTTCTATTCATTAATCCCCGTTCCCGATCTTTCACAACATTAACAATACCTTAGGAAATAATTTCACTAAGCCCACTACACTCTTCCATTTTCCACATATACACGGATATGCTTTTCAAAATATATGTTTCTTTAAAAAGTCTGTTCTCCTTCACACTTTCCAAAAGACAAATATGACATTTTGGCTTTTTCCCGATACAATCAATTATAAACATGCACTGTTATAAAAGGAGATAACAACTCACCGACATGCATAAGATAAACCAATGAGGCAACTCGCCCCTCCAAAACCACAATCAACACAATCCATGATATTCCCTAACACACTGAAATATCAACAACAAACTTTGCTCTACTAGCTATGTGCATAGTAAGCCAAAGATACACCTCTCACAACAACATACCAGTTTACCAGGCGCTAGCTGGAAGGGTGTGGTACCTTAGATTCTCAGCGCAGTCAGTTTACCAGGCGCTAGCTGGAAGGTAATGGTACCTCTGATTATCAGCGCAGGGTATAACACCACCAATCGAAATGCAACAGGGCATAACCAACATGTACAACATATATACATAAAGCATCCAAATACAAACAATGTGTTAAAGTATATGAACACATAGGTGTGTGGAGTCCATCCCCCATCTTCTCATGCACACTGGAGTACAACCCCTCTCTCCTCCCTAACAAGTATACATATATAATGCATCTCAATATTTCATCACATAAGATGTTCAATCAACAATGGTGTAATGCATACACGACTATTCAACACAACCACGTCATCCTCCACCGATGACCAAGGACAAAACCTCTAGATTCAAATATTTAGTATATCTATTAAAGACTCAATTACTATGAGACCACAAACCCGACAACAACATTAACATGGTAGTTCAAGATACAATTCCACACATGTGTGTTCAACACTCATGAAACAACAATCCAATTTTCATACGTATTTCAAAATACCTTTCCCATTTCACAAAACAAGTTCCATATCCCTTTTGTTTTCACAAAATCAACTCCGTCCCTTTTGTTGTTACAAAACCAAATTTATTCCTTTGTTTTACAAAACCACTTCCATTGATAATAAAGTCATAACTCACATTAGTCCACTACATTCATTTCAAATCATTCCAAAGCCAAAGTTAATCCCTTATGCATTAACACCTTCACCCAACCCACATCAACACTAGAGATTTACAATATAAATTCACTACCCTCCATTTTAATTTAATTTATCAATCAAAATATGATTTAGGGCTTTTTCTTCTATCAACTATAACATGCTAATTTACACTCCAATTAGCCCAAAGTATCCATCAATGACAACATAACCATTTTCCAACACCCAACCCTAGGTTCCTTCTCATGATTTCAAACAAATCCAACATGGATATGATTTTTATGCAATACAAAATTACCACATGTCTATCTATAGACGAAGTATTGAAAAAGAACAAGGAGAATCCCTACCTCAAATGGAGAACTCAAATAGAGAAGATGACCCGAAATCAAAGTGCTCCAAATCCCAAATTTCTTGGATCACAACGAAGCCCTCGACGATCAACACACTACTTACAAAGGCCCAAGGTGAGGGAAACATTCTAGCTAGATCAATCCTAAGAGAGAAGTTCGGTTTTAGAGTGAGGTGCTCTCCAATGGAGGTTTTTAAAAAAGTAAGAGAGAGAAAGGAAATCAAAAAGTGATCAAAAAGGTGATTTCACGGACTGATATAAAAACAGGTCCGCTCGAGCGTACAACACCCCGCTCGAGCGTCAGACACAGGTTCACGCTCGAGCGTCCAAAGATCCGCTCGAGCGCCGGATGCACTTTCCCAGAATTTTTTGCAGACGACCAAAATGCTAAGAGGAGGAAATTCACGCTCGAGCGTCCCAACTGCCGCTCGAGCGGAAAGGCAACAACAAAAACCCGCTCGAGCGTCAAATCGCCGCTCGAGCGTAGAGACCAAAACCTGGGCAAAAATTCTAAGTTTTAAAACACAACCAACTTATTCCCAACTTGCCCAACACAACCCAAAACTCTAACACAAAGAGTAAGGGATAGAAATGAGGAACCGAGTCCGGATTACAGTTATACAATAACAGGGAATACCGGGATCGCTATAACCAAGCCACTTGGCAACGTGAGTTGGAGGTCCGCGAGAAATATCCGGACTTGTTTAGTGATAAGTAATCTTGTATTTCGATTTTGTAATGTTGTTGGACTTAAGAGCTTTATATATGTCTTAAGTTGTAAAACATTGGTAATGTTTTGGTTTAATGGAAGCATGTTGTAGAACTTACCTTGATATGGGAGTTAATTATGATATTGCATTTGTTAGCTATATTGTAGAATTGGAGTTGTATCATGTATATTGATTATGACATGAACTGCGAACCATGTATGTTGGAAATGGAAGAAAATTGCATGTTGATAATGCACTTGTAATATATGCTGTGAAATGCCTCTTGAAAAGAGATGGAATTGACCGGTAATGGGTCGAAATGTTTAATATTATGTCGTAATATTGTTAGAAATGGAGAAAACCTGTTTTTGAAAAACTTGTGTTTAATTTCGGGGACGAAATTCTTTAAAGGGGGGAGGTTATAGCGATCCCGATTTCCCTTTCATTGGTTGTTGTGTACATCTTGTTTACATCCTTTACTCTTTGTATTTGAGTCTTGGGTTGTGTTGGGCAGGTGTGAAACAGGTTGGTTGAGCTTAGGAACCAAGTGTAGTTGCCCAGTTTTTGGCCTGTCCGCTCGAGCGGGAAAATCCACCTTCCAGTATTTTTCTCTCCAGGGTTGTCCGCTCGAGCGGGAGTTTGTGTGTTACGCTCGAGCGGGGAGTTGGACGCTCGAGCGGGAGTCTGGTTCTGCAAAAGTGCTGGGAGTGTGTATTCAGCGCTCGAGCGGCGGTTTGGACGCTCGAGCGGCAGTCTGTGAGTGATGCTCGAGCATGGGTTTGGACGCTCGAGCGGGGCGACTGGGTTAAAGCTCCGTGTTTTGACTTTTCAAATCACTTTTTCCATTTCTCTTCTCTCTCTTACTTTTCCAAAAACCCCATTGTTGAGCTTCTCACTCTAGAGCTCTACCTTCTCTCTAGGTATTGATCTAGTAGGAGTGATTTCCTCACCTTTGGCCTTTACAAAAGAGTTGTTGATCGTCGAGGGATATCTTTTGATCCGAGAAATTCATGATTTTGAGCATTTTCATTTTCTTCACCTTCTCGGTTGGGAGTCATCTTTTGAGGTAGGGATAACCTACTCCTTACTATGGATTTTGTCTTTAAATTTTAGTATTTTGAGATGTTAGGATTGGTTTGGTAATTTGGTGAGAGTTTAGGGCTTTTGTGTAAATTTACAAAAGTTGGGGTTTTAGCTATATAAAACCTAGATGCATGTTTGGCATGGAGAAATGGTATAAATGTTGAGGCATTGATGAAAATGGAACCTAAGGGTTGTAATGTTAATTATGGAAAATGCCCTAATTACATTGGTTAATTAATTTGTAAAATTAATTGTGAGAAACGAGGAATTGAAGTGGAAATGTTGAGATTGGAAATGTATGGGATTAAAGGGTGTAGTTGGATTTTATATCGCTCACCTAGTTGGAAATGTTGATTATGTATCCATTTGTTGCATTTATATTCTGTATAGAAATAACTGCTTTGGGCTATCGGTGGAAGATAGTCTTGATTGTTGTAGACAATGCATGATGGTTAGGCAAACTAAAACTAATCACTGGAATGTGTCATTGAGTATGACAGTTGAATGAATACATTAAATGTTATGTATTGATTGATGATGTGTATAATTGTTGTTTATATGCATTGTGTCGTGTTGGAGGAGATAGGGGATGTACTCCACCGTTTAGGGGATGATAGGGGATGGACCTCTAAACCGGATGTTGTTGGGAGAAGATAGGGGATGGACTCCATAGATAGAGCTCATATGCTTATCTAGTGATGTGTCGACACAGCTCATATGCTTGTCTTTGGAAGTGTGATAGTGCTCTTATGCATATCTATGGAAGTGACGATATAGTTTGTATGCTTATCTGTTGATGTGTTGATATAGCTAGTACGCTTATCTAATGTCAATTGGGAAGAAGTTTAATATGAGTTACTGTCTCGTATAAGTTGTTTGGCCAGGTTCTGAGCCATGGTTATAAATTGAGAATTGAAAAGGATTGGGAAATGGATTGTAACATGGACTTGTATGTCATGAAACCGTAAAGTATGATTAGGGAAAGTATCAGTGTTAGCCATCTATCAACTGCTAATCTTTTAGTCATTGTTCATATTTGGTTTAGTGTATTTCTACTGGGCTGTGGCTCACCCTATATGGGAATATCATTTTTAGGTACAGGTAGCATGCCACCTCCAAGGACGTAGCTTGGGAGGCTAGAGGCGGGCAGACTTTTTGTTGTCTTTTCTCTTTTGATGTATTACATGTATATTCAAGCCAAGGGCTTAATGTGTAAATGAGTTAGTACTCTTTGTTGTAACCAAGTGTTAACTTGGAAAGCTATAAGCCTTTAGGGTATTTGCTTTTGTCGTTAACATGTAATACTTTTTAGTATTGGAACTCTGATGAATAGAAGAATGTGAAGCTTTTATATATATATCAATGCATGTCTAAATTGATGGGTTTAATGTTATTATTTAGAGGGCGTTACACAATCTGTTTGGAAAATAAATAAAAAAGGAAATTGAATGGAGATGGAAATTGAATAAAAATAGAAGTTGAATAAAAATAGAAATGGAAACTGCATAAAATTAAACATGGAAGTTCATTCAAGAAACCACTATACCTTAACTGTAACGCCCTCAAAATAAACCCATAATATATATAACATTTCCATGCTTAAATAAATGAAAACCAATCATTACACCATTCATCAGAGTATTCTTATTGGAAAGCATTACATGTAACCTCAAATTAAATGCCCTACAGGCTAACATCTTTCCAAGCCAACACTTGGACACAGAAATATGAGTTCTAACTCAAATACAAGTAAAGCCCGAGGCTTGAATGTTTACATGTACTAATCATAAAAACAATTAACTAAAGACAGTCTTCAAATCCAAAAGCCAAATCCTCCCAAGCTAAGTCCTTGGAGGTAGCTTATCTCCTGAACCTGAAAATGATGTTCCCATAAAGGGTGAGCCACAGCCCAGTAGAAATATACTAAACCACATATAAGCATTGAATAAAGCAATAGCATTCAACAGATGGCTAACCAAGATAATCAATTATAACTTATTACAGCCTCATGACACTAATGTCAATGACACATTTCAATTCCCATTATTATTATTATGACTCAGAATCTGGCCAAATTTACAACAGTGAACTATATATCATATTCACATTACTTCCAATATCAACAACACAGATGAGACTCAGGCTCATATCACAACACTTCATACTTCCCGTTTGATACACATTTTAGTGCTGTATCAATAACATGTAAAAACACTTCAATATAATAAGCACACATAATAGTGATGCTAATGGAGTCCATCCCCTATCTCCTCCCAAACAATAATCCGGTTTAGAGGTCCATCCCCTATCTTCCCCTAAACCGTGGAGTACATCCCCTATCTCCTCCCAAACAATATGCATATGCAATGCTCAATCAATACATGTATTTTCTGTACTAATTCAACAGTCTAAATTTATGACTTAAACAAATTGATTAGTTTCAATTTTTCCCTAATCCACATGCAAAGTCTACAACAAACACGACTATCCTCCACCGATAGCCCAAAACAGTTATTTCTAGACTGGAAATAAATAAATCAACAATTCAATAGGCGAGTGATTTAAATTATCCAACTACACCATTTAATCAATGAATTACTCAATTTCATGAATTTAACCAAATTCCCCAATTTCCTTAAATTAATTCCATAAATTAATTCATTATTACAACTAGGGTTTTTCCCAAAAATTACCAAAGTATCCCCAACATATCAAAACACCAAACTTAGAACAAAACTTATAAGATGGAGTAGGAAATCCCTACCTCGAAGAAAATAACCCAAATGGAGAAGACGGAGATGATGACCCAAGAACCAAAGTGCTCCAAGTCCACAAACTCTCAGATTAAAACGAAGCTCTCGAATCACTCTAACTTTTTAATAAAGGACCAAGGTTAGATACTCACCCTAGGTAGATCAATTCTTAGAGAGAAGACAAGTTTAGAGAGAGAAAAAGAGAGAAAGAGTCTCAAGGGGCGGTTTATAAAAGTTAAGAAAGGAAAAATAGGTCAAAAAGTGATTCAAAAAGTGAAATCACGGACCGATGTAGTCGACTCCCCACTCGAGCGTGAAATACCCCGCTCGAGCGTCAGACACAGACTCACGCTCGAGCGTGAAAAGAGCCGCTCGAGCGTCGATTGCACACTTCCAGAAGTTTTGCAGGCGATGGTATCCGCTCGAGCGTCAAACTCTCCGCTCGAGCGTAAGGACAAAAACAAGATATCACGCTCAAGCGTAGAAAACTACCGCTCGAGCGGACGAACTGCAGAGTAAAGTACTGGGAGATGGAAAACCACGCTCGAGCGTCAAAACTCACGCTCGAGCGGAGAAGCAACAACGAAGAGCCCGCTCGAGCGTTAAAACTTCCGCTCGAGCGTGAAGGCCAAAATCTGGGCACCACCTTTTGGTTTCAAAGTGCAACCAACCTGTTTCAAACCTGCCAAACACAACCCAAGACTCAAATATAAAGACTAAAGGCTAGAAGTGATAATGATACCCAAACAAGTTCATGGAACCAAGTCCAGAATACAGTATACAAAGGAAGGAAAAACCGGGATCGCTATATTAACGATCTATTTGGAAATTAAATAAAAAAGGAGATTGAATAGAAAAGGAAATTGAATAAAAATGGAAGTGGAATAAAAATCAAAACAGAAGCTGCATAAAATTAAGAATGGAAGTTCATTCAAGAAACCACTACGCCTTACCGATCTCTTTGGAAATTAAATAAAAATGCAAATTGAATGGAGATGGAAATTGCATAAAAATATAAGTTGAATAAAAATAGAAACGGAAACTGCATAAAATTAAACATGGAAGTTCATTCAAGAAACCACTATACCTTAACGATCTATTTGGAAAATAAATAAAAAAGGAAATTGAATAGAAAAGGAAATTGAATAAAAATAGAAGTTGAATAAAAATAGAAATGGAAAATGCATAAAATTAAACGTGGACGTTCATTCAAGAAACCACTACACCTTAACGATCTATTTGGAAATTAAATAGAAAAGGAAATTGCATGGAGATAGAAATTGAATAAAAATAGATGTTGAATAAAAGTAAAAATGGAAATAGCATAAAATTAAACAAGGAAGTCCATTCAACAAACCACTGTACCTTAACGATCTATTTGGAAAATAAATAAAAATGAAAATTGAATGGAGATGGAAATTGAATAAATATAGAAGTTGAATAAAAATAGAAATGAAAACTGCATAAAATTAAACATGGAAGTTCATTCAAGAAACCACTATACCTTAACGATATATTTGGAAATTAAATAAAAACGGAAATTGAATAGAAAAGGAAATTGAATAAAAATGGAAGTGGAATAAAAATAAAAATGGAAGTTGCATAAAATTAAGAATGTAAGTTCATTCAAGAAACCACAACACCTTAACGATCTATTTGGAAATTAAATAAAAATGGAAATTGAATGGAGATGGAAATTTGATAAAAATAGATGTTGAATAAAAATAGAAATGGAAACTGCCTAAAATTAAACAGGGAAGGTCATTCAAGAAACCACTATACCTTAACGATCTATTTGGAAATTAAACAAAAAAGGAAATTGAACAGAAAAGGAAATTGAATAAAAATGGAAGTGGAATAAAAATAAAAATGGAAATTCCATAAAATGAAGAATGGAAGTTCATTCAAGAAACTGCAACACCTTAACAATCTATTTGGAAATTAAATAAAAATGGAAATTGAATGGAGATGGAAATTGAATAAAAATAGATGTTGAATAAAAATAGAAATGGAAACTGCATAAAATTAAACACGGAAGTTCATTCAAGAAACCACTATACCTTAACGATCTATTTGGAAATTAACGAAAAAAAGAAATTGAATAGAAAAGGAAATTGAATAAAAATGGAAGTGGAATAAAAATAAAAATGGAAGTTGCATATAATTAAAAATGGAAGTTCATTCAAGAAACCGCTATACCATAACGATCTATTTGGAAATTAAATAAAAAAGGAAAATGAATAGAAAAGGAAATCGAATAAAAATGGAAGTTGAATAAAAACAAAAATAGAAGTTGCATAAAATTAAAAATGGATGCCTATTCAAGAAACCACTAAACCTTAACGATCTATTTGGAAATTAAATAAAAAAAGGAAATTGAATGGAAAAGAAAATTGAATAAAAATCGAAGTTGAAGAAAAATAAAAATGGAAGTTGCATAAAATTAAAAATAAAAGTTCATTCAAGAAACCACTATACCTTAACGATATATTTGGAAATTAAATAAAAAATGAAATTGAATGGAGATGGAAATTGAATAAAAATAGAAGTTGAATAAAAATTGAAATGGAAACTGCATAAAATTAAACACAGAAGTTCATTCAAGAAACCACTATGCCTTAACGATCCATTTGGAAATGAAATAAAAAAAGGGAAATTGAATGGAGATGGAAATTGAATAAAAATAGAAGTTGAATAAAAATTGAAATGGAAACTGCATAAAATTAAACGTGGAAGTTCATTCAAGAAACCACTACACCTTAACGATCTCTTTGGAAATTAAATAAAAATGGAAATTGAATGGAGATGGAAATTGAATATGTTAGGTTTTATTATTGGCAATCCCGTTTGACAAGGATTTCTTAATGAAGTTGATTTTCTTCCAAAACTAGGATTACTTTTGTATTTCTATAAGTAATTGGATTTCTTCCAAAACTAGGATTGCTTTTTGATTTTCTATAAATAGTTGGTTTTCTCCCAAAACTATTTAATTCTTCCAGATCTTCTTTTTGGTCTCAAGGTTTATATCTGGGGATATTTTGTTAATTTTCTTTGATGTTTTATTGAGTATTCAACTCATGGTTTAAAGAGAGTACATCAAAGGTTTTGTTTGTTATACACAAGAGAGAGAGAGTTATTCTTCGGTGGATTCTGAAGAATTCGAGCCTGAAGCTTCGGTGGATTCTGCAGTGGCTCATCGTAAAGACAATTCCGAGGTGAAGATGGGGTTGGAAGAGGCACATAGAGGTTGGTTCAATTAGGCGTGGATTCGCTAGGTAATTGAGAGTATACCTGTGTAATTCCTTTAAATCTTCTTAGTGGATTGTTTTGTGGCTATTGCCCGTGGTTTTTTTAATCATAGTTGGAGGTGTCCAATTGTGGTTTTTCCACGTTAAAATCATTGTGTTGATTTGTCTTGATTGTTTGATTGGGATTGCTATATACCGCTTAAAATTGTTACATAATCACAAATCAATATCTAGGGAATTTCTAGATTTTTCAGAATAAAAAGAGAAGTTGAATAAAAATAGAAATGAAAACTGCATAAAATTAAACATGGAAGTTCATTCAAGAAACCACTATACCTTATCGATCTATTTGGAAATTAAATAAAAAAGAAAATTGAATAGAAAAGGAAATTGAATAAAAATGGAAGTGGCATAAAAATAAAAATGGAAGTTGCATAAAATTAAAAATGGAAGTTCATTCAAGATACCACTATATCATAACTATCTATTTGGAAATTAAATAAAAAAGGAAAATGAATAGAAAAGGAAAATAAATAAAAATGGAAGTTGAATAAAAACAAAAATAGAGGTTGCACAAAATTAAAAATGGAAGTCTATTCAAGAAACCACTATACCTTAACGATCTATTTGGAAATTAAATAAAAAAAGGAAATTGAATAGAAAAGGAAATTGAATAAAAATGGAAGTGGAATAAAAATAAAAATGGAAGTTGCATAAAATTAAAAATAGAAGTTCATTCAAGAAACCACTATACCATAACGATCTATTTGGAAATTAAATAAAAAAGGAAAATGAATAGAAAAGGAAATTGAATAAAAATGGAAGTTGAATAAAAACAAAAATAGAAGTTGCATAAAATTAAAAAAGGAAGCCGATTCAAGAAACCACTAAACCTTAACGATTTATTTGGAAATTAAATAAAAAAAGGAAATTGAATAGAAAGGAAAATTGAATAAAAATCCAAGTTCAATAAAAATAAAAAAGGAAGTTGCATAAAATTAAAAATGAAAGTTCATTTAAGAAACAACTATACCTTAACGATCTATTTGGAAATGAAATAAGAGATGAAATTGAATAGAAAAGGAAATTGAATAAAAATGGAAGTGGAATAAAAATACAAATGGAAGTTGCATAAAATTAAAATGGAAGTTCATTCACAAAACCACTATACCTTAACGATCTATTTGGAAATTAAATAAAAATGGGAATTGCAGAGAAAATGAAATTGAATAAAAATGGAAGTGGAATAAAAATAAAAATGGAAGTTGCAAAAAATTAAGAATGGAAGTTCATTCAAGAAACCACTACACCTTAACGATCTATTTGGAAATTAAATAAAAATGGAAATTGAATGGAGATGGAAATTGAATAAAAATAGAAGTTGAATAAAAATAGAAACGGAAACTGCATAAAATTAAACAAGGAAGTTCATTCAAGAAACCACTATACCTTAACGATCTATTTGCAAATTAAATAAAAAAGGAAATTGAATAGAAAAGGAAATTGAATAAAAATAGAAGTTGAATAAAAATAGAAATGGAAACTGCATAAAATTAAACGTGGAAGTTCATTGAAGAAACCACTACACCTTAACGATGTACTTGGAAATTAAATAAAAAAGAAAATTGAATGGAGATGGAAATTGAATAAAAATAGAAGTTGAATAAAAAGAGAAATGGAAACAGCATAAAATTAAACAAGGAAGTTCATTCAACAAACAGCAACACCTTAACGATCTATTTGGAAATTAAATGAAAATTGAAATTGAATGGAGATGGAAATTGAATAAAAATAGAAGTTGAATAAAAATAGAAATGGAAACTGCATAAAATTAAACATGAAAGTTCATTCAAGAAACCACTATACCTTAACGATCTATTTGGAAATTAAATAAAAAAGGAAATTGAATAGAAAAGGAAATTGAATAAAAATAGAAGTTGAATAAAAATAGAAATGGAAACTGCTTAAAAGTAAACGTGGAAGTTCATTCAAGAAACCACTACACCTTAACGATCTATTTGGAAATTAAATAAAAAAATGAAATTGAATGGAGATGGAAATTGAATAAAAATAGAAGTTGAATAAAAATAGAAATGGAATCTGCATAAAATTAAACATAGAAGTTCATTCAAGAAACCACTATACCTCCACGATCTATTTGGAAATTAAATAAAAAAGCAAATTGAATAGAAAAGGAAATTGAATCAAAATGGAAGTGGAATAAAAATCAAAATGGAAGTTGCATAAAATTAAGAAAGGAGGTTCATTCAAGAAACCACTACACCTTAACGATCTATTTGGAAATTAAATAAAAATGGAAATTAAATGGAGATGGAAATTGAATAAAAATAGAAGTTGTATAGAAATAGAAATGGAAACAGCATAAAATGAAATACGGAAGTTCATTCAAGAAACCACTATACCTTAACGATCTATTTGGAAATGAAATAAAAAAAGGAAATTGAATGGAGATGGAAATTGAATAAAAATAGAAGTTGAATAAAAATAGAAATGGAAACTGCATAAAATTAAACGTTGAAATTCATTCAAGAAACCACTACACTTTAACGATCTTTTTGGAAATTAAATAAAAAAGGAAATTGAATGAAGATGGAAATTCAATAAAAATAGAAGTTGAATAAAAATAGAAATGGAAACAACATAAAATTAAACAAGGAAGTTCATTCAACAAACCACAATACCTGAACGATCTATTTGGAAATTAATTAAAAATGGAAATTGAATGGAGATGGCAATTGAATAAAAATAGAAGTTGAATAAAAATAGAAAGGGAAACTGCATAAAATTAAACAAGGAAGTTCATTCAAGAAACCACTATACCTTAACAATATATTTGGAAATTAAATAAAAAATGAAATTGAATAGAAATGGAAATTGAATAACAATGGAAGTGGAATAAAAATCAAAATGGAAGTTGCATAAAATTAAGAATGAAAGTTCATTCAAGAAACCACTGCACCTTAACGATCTATTTGGAAATTAAATAAAAATGGAAATTGAATGGAGATGGAGATGGAAATTGAATAAAAATAGAAGTTGAATAAAAATAGAAACGGAAACTGCATAAAGTTAAACAAGGAAGTTCATTCAAGAAACCACTATACCATAACGATCTATTTGGAAATTAAATAAAAAAGGAAATTGAATAAAAATAGAAGTTGAATAAAAATAGAAATGGAAACTGCATAAAATTAAACATGGAAGTTCATTCAAGAAACCACTACACCTTAACGATCTATTTGGAAATTATATAAAAAAGGAAATTGAATGGAGATGGAAATTGAATAAAAATAGAAGTTGAATAAAAATAGAAATGGAAACAGCATAAAATTAAATAAAGAAGTTCATTCAACAAACCACTATACCTTAACGATCTATTTGGAAATTAAATAAATATGGAAATTGAATGGAGATGGAAATTGAATAAAAGTAGAAGTTGAATAAAAATAGAAATGAAAACTGCATAAAAGTAAACATGGAAGTTCGTTCAAGAAACCACTATACCTTAACCATATATTTGGAAATTAAATAAAAAGGAAATTGGATAGAAAAGGAAATTGAATAAAATGGAAGTGGAATAAAAATAAAAATGGAAGTTGCATAAAATTAAGAATGGAAGTTCATTCAAAAAACAACAACACCTTAACGATCTATTTGGAAATGAAATAAAAATGGAAATTGAATGGAGATGGAAATTTAATAAAAATAGATGTTGAATAAAAATAGAAATGGAAACTGCATAAAATTAAACATGGAAGTTCATTCAAGAAACCACTATACCCTTACGATCTATTTGGAAATTAAACAGAAAAGGAAATTGAATAAAAATGAAAGTGGAATAAAAAGAAAAATGGAAGTTGCATAAAATGAAGAATGGAAGTTCATTCAAGAAACTGCAACACCTTAACGATTTATTTGGAAAATAAATAGAAATGGAAATTGAATGGAGATGGAAATTAAATAAAAGTAGCTGTTGAATAAAAATAAAAATGGAAACTGCATAAAATTAAACACGGAAGTTCATTCAAGAAACCACTATACGTTAACGATCTACTTGGAAATTAAATAAAAAAAGAAATTGAATAGAAAAGGAAATTGAATAAAAATAGAAGTTGAATAAAAAAAGAAATGGAAACTGCATAAAATTAAACATGGAATTTCATTCAAGCAACCACTACGGCTTAACGATCTATTTGGAAATTAAATAAAAAAGGAAATTCAATAGAAAAGGAAATTGAATAAAAATAGAAGTTGAATAAAAATAGGAATGGAAACTGCATAAAATTAAACGTAGAAGTTCATTCAAGAAACCACTACACCTTAACGATCTCTTTGGAAACTAAATAAAAAAGGAAATTGAATGGAGACGGAAATTGAATAAAAATAGAAGTTGAATAAAAATAGAAATGGAAGTTGCATAAAATTAAAAATGAAAGTTCATTCGAGAAACCACTATACCTTAACGATATATTTGGTAATTAAAGAAAAAATGAAATTGAATAGAAAAGGAAATTGAAAAAAAATGGAAGTGGAATAAAAATACAAATAGAACTTGCATAAAATTAAAAATGGAAGTTCATTCAAGAAACCACTATACCTTAACGATCTATTTGGAAATTAAATAAAAATGGAAATTGAACGGAGATGGAAATTGAATATAAATAGAAGTTGAATAAAAATAGAAATGGAAACTGCATAATATTAAACATGGCAGTTCATTGAAGAAACCGCTATACCTTAACGATCTATTTGGAAATTAAATAAAAATGGAAATTGAATGGAGATGGAAATTGAATAAAAATAGAAGTTGAACAAAAATAGAAACGGAAACTGCGTAAAATTAAACATGAAAGTTCATTCAAGAAACTACTATACCTTAACGATCTATTTGGAAATTAAATAAAAAAGGAAATTGAATAGAAAAGGAAATTGAATAAAAGGAGAAGTTGAATAAAAATAGAAATGGAAACTGCATAAAATTAAACTGGAAAGTTCATTCAAGAAACCACAACACATTAACGATCTATTTGGAAATTAAATAAAAAATAAAATTGAATGGAGATGGAAATTGAGTAAAAATAGAAGTTGAATAAAAATAGAAATGGAAACTACATAAAACTAAACATGGAAGTTTCTTCAAGAAACCACTATACTTTAACGATCTATTCGAAAATTAAATAAAAAAGGAAATTGAATAGAAAAGGAAATTAAATAAAAATGGAAGTGGAATAAAAATTAAAATGGAAGTTGCATAAAATTAAGAATGGAAGTTCATTCAAGAAACCACTACACCTTAACGATCTATTTGGAAATTAAATAAAAATGGAAATTGAATGGAGATGGAAATCAAATAAAAATAGAAATGGAAACTGCATAAAATTAAACACGGAAGTTCATTGAAGAAACCACTATACCTTAACGATCCATTTGGAAATGAAATAAAAAAAGGAAATTGAATGGAGATGGAAATTGAATAAAAATCGAAGTTGAATAAAAATAGAAATGGAAACTGCATAAAATTAAACGTGGAAGTTCATTCAAGAAACCACTACACCTTAACGATCTCTTTGGAAATTAAATAAAAAAGGAAATTGAATGGTGATGGAAATTGAATAAAAATAGAAGTTGAATAAAAACAGAAATGAAAACTGCATAAAATTAGACATTGAAGTTCGTTCAAGAAACAACTATACCTTAACGATCTATTTGGAAATTAAATAAAAAAGGAAATTGAATAGAAAAAGAAATTGAATAAAAATGGAAGTGGAATAAAAATAAAAATGGAAGTTGCATAAAATTAAAAATGGAAGTTCATTCCAGATACCACTATACCATAACGATCTATTTGGAAATTAAATAAAAATGGAAATTGAATGGAGATGGAAATTGAATAAAAACAGATGTTGAATGAAAATAGAAATGGAAACTGCATAAAATTAAACACAGAAGTTCATTCAAGAGACCACTATACCTTAACGATCTATTTGGAAATTAAATAAAAAAGATAATTGAATAGAAAAAAGAAATTGAATAAAAATGGAAGTGGAATAAAAATAAAAATGGAAGTTGCATAAAATTAAAAATGGAAGCTCATTCAAGAAACCACTATACCATAACGATCTATTTGGAAATTAAATAAAAAAGAAAACTGAATAGAAAAGGAAATTGAATAAACTTGGAAGTTGAATAAAAACAAAAATAAAAGTTGCATAAAATTAAAAATGGAAGCCTATTCAAGAAACCACTAATCCTTAACGATCTATTTGGAAATTAAATAAAAACAGGAAATTGAATAGAAAGGAAAATTGAATAAAAATCGACGTTAAATAAAAATAAAAATGGAAGTTGCATAAAATTAAAAATGAAAGTTCATCCAAGAAACCCCTATACCTTAACGATCTATTTGGAAATTAAATAAGAAATGAAATTGAATAGACAAGGAAATTGAATAAAAATGAAAGTAGAATAAAAATACAAATGGCAGTTGCATAAAATTAAAAATGGAAGTTCATTCATGAAACCACTATACCTTAATGATCTATTTGGAAATTAAATAAAAAAGGAAATTGAATAGAAAAGGAAATTGAATAAAAATGGAAGTGGAATAAAAATAAAAATGGAAGTTGCATAAAATTAAGAATGGATGTTCATTCAAGAAACCAGTACACCTTAACGATCTATTTGGAAATTAAATAAAAATGCAAATTGAATGGAGATGAAAATTGAATAAAAATAGAAGTTGAATAAAAACAGAAATTAAAACTGCATAAAATTAAACATGGATGTTCATTCAAGACACCGCTATACCTTAACGATCTATTTGGAAATTAAATAAAAAAGGAAATTGAATAAAAATAGAAGTTGAATAAATATTGAAATGAAAACTGCATAAAATTAAAAATGGAAGTTCATTAAAGAAACCACTACACGTTAACGATCTATTTGAAAATTAAATAAAAAAGGAAATTGAATGGAGATGGAAATTGAATAAAAATTAAAGTTGAATAAAAATAGAAATGGAAACCTCATAAAATTAAACATGGAAGTTCATTCAAGAAACCACTATACCTTAACGATCTATTTGGAAATTAAATAAAAAAGGAAATTGAATAGAAAAGGAAATTGAATAAAAATGAAAGTGGAATAAAAATCAAAATGGAAGTTGCATAAAATTAAGAATGGAAGTTCATTCAAGAAACCACTACACCTTAACGATCTATTTGGAAATTAAATAAAAATGGAATTTGAATGGAGATGGAAATTGAATAAAAATAGAAGTTGAATAAAAATAGTAATGGAAACTGCATAAAATTGAACATGGAAGTTCATTCAAGAAACCACTATACCTTAACGATCTATTTGGAAATGAAATAGAAAATGAAATTGAATAGAAATGGAAATTGAATAAAAATGGAAGTAGAATAAAAATACAAATGGCAGTTGCATAAAATTAAAAATGGAAGTTCATTCAAGAAACCACTATACCTTAACGATCTATTTGGAAATTAAATAAAAGAGGAAATTGAATAGAAAAGGAAATTGAATGAAAATGGAAGTAGAATAAAAATACAAATGGCAGTTGCATAGAATTAAAAATGGAAGTTCATTCAAGAAACCACTATACCTTAACGATCTATTTGGAAATTAAATAAAAAAGGAAATTAAATAGAAAAGGAAATTGAATAAAAATGGAAATGGAATAAAAATAAAATTGGAAGTTGCACAAAATTAAGAATGGAAGTTCATTCAAGAAACAACTACACCTTAACGATCTATTTGGAAATTAAATAAAAATGCAAATTGAATGGAGATGAAAATTGAATAAAAATAGAAGTTGTATAAAAATAGAAATTAAAACTGCATAAAATTAAACATGGATGTTCATTCAAGACACCGCTATACCTTAACGATCTATTTGGAAATTAAATAAAAAATGAAATTGATTAAAAATAGAAGTTGAATAAATATAGAAATGAAAACTGCATAAAATTAAAAATGGAAGTTCATTAAAGAAACCACTACACGTTAACGATCTATTTGAAAATTAAATAAAAAAGGAAATTGAATGGAGATGGAAATTGAATAAAAATTGAAGTTGAATAAAAATAGAAATGGAAACCGCATAAAATTAAACATGGAAGTTCATTCAAGAAACCACTATACCTTAACGATCTATTTGGAAATTAAATAAAAAAGGAAATTGAATAGAAAAGGAAATTGAATAAAAATGAAAGTGTAAATGTTTATATGTTTATATGCAATAGAAATGTATGTTTAAGGTAGTAAGTGTATGCCTCGAGAAAGGCTGTTGTGTTGTGCACTAAGTGTGGTTTTGTTTTTGGACTTTATAGGATGTCTACACGAGGGAGCATGAGATTTGTATCTTGGGTTAGAGAGAATAGTACCGGTGTGTGTTTTGGGCTTTGCTAGTTAATGAGTTTGTTGTGATTCCATCAGTTATGTATTTGGGTGGTGTTCGTACTGTGACTTGTTATCGGTTGGTGACTATGTGTGGGTGAAATGAGTTAGTGGTGTTATTAGTTATTGGGTATGGTTTGTGGTGAGAATAGTTTCTTTTCTAAGTGCTCGGGTGTTGAGTGCTATGTGATTAGTCGGCCTTGTGTTTCTGGTGTATTCTTAATTTCGGGGACGAAATTCTTTAAGGGGGGGAGGTTATAGCGATCCCGATTTTACCTTCATTGTTTAATTGTAATATATGACAACTTTTCAAAGATTTTGCATGATTATACTAGATTCATCTCATTAGTAAGATACATGTACATCAATTAGATGGTGACTAATCATTGATACCTATTTATATAATGTATAGAAGACTAATGCTAATACATTGAATGTGATGGATTTATTATGAATGAATCTTAGAGATGCATTATGTATCTATTATGAATATGTAAGATACATTAATTTATCTAATGAATTCATTAATATAGAAGATGCATTATGTATTATGAATGTATGAGATACATTAATCAATTTAATGAAGTTCATTGAATGAATAACTTGAGAGTTTCTCTCTCTAGACTACATCTTCTCTCTATAAATACATCTAGTTCCTAGTTCCTTTGTATTGAGTGTGGAGCTTCCCTTGATCTTCATTTTAATCTGAAAGTTTGGCGATTTGGAGCACTTTGGTTTTTGGCCTTCATCTTCTCCATTTGAGGTAGGGATTTCTTTGTTCTTTTTCAATACTCCGTCTATAGATAGACATGTGGTAATTTTGTATTGCATGAAAATCATATCCGTGTCGGATTTGTTTGAAAATCATGAGGGGAACCTAGGGTTGGTTGTTTGAGAATGGTTTTGTTATCATTGACTGTGGTTTGGACTAATTAGAGAATAAAATTAGCATGCTATTATTGAAAGAAAAGAAAGCCCTAAATTATATTTTGATTTGGTAAAATAAAAAGGGTTTATGGTTGAACAATGTTGGTAAATTTCTATTATTAATATGAGTTGTGTAGAAGGTGTTAACAGTTCAAGGATTAATTATGGTATTGGAGTTATTTTGAAATGAACGTATTGAATCAAGTTGGGTTATGGCTTATTATCCATGGAATTGATTTTGTAAAATGAAGAGAATGTAATTGGTTTTGTGAAAAGGGAAAAGTGTTTTTGGAATAAGTGATGGAACATGTTGACTTGAAAAATTATGAAAGTTGATCTTGAAAATGGTAAATGAAATGTTAACTCTATGTGAGTCTCAGAAAATAAATTTGAAAATTGAACTATTGTATCATGAGTATTGATTACACACATTTGGGGGTTTTATCCTTAACTATCGTACTAGTATCGTTGTTGGGTTTAAGGATTGCTTGAGAGTTGAGTCTCTTTTATTAGGTGTACTGAATACATGCATCTAGAGGTTTTGTCCTTGGTCATCGGTGGAGGATGACATTGTTGTGTTGAATTGTGATGTATGCGTTATACTTGTGTTGGGTAAACATTATTGAATAGTTTATGTGTATGTATTACACTTGTTATTTATGCTTTGTTGTATTGAGGAATTTGTACATGTTAATCGCTTATATACATTGTTTTGTGTGGGAGGAGATAGGGGATGTACTCCACGGTTTAGGGGAAGATAGGGGATGGACCTCTAAACCGGATTTTGTTTGGGAGGAGATAGGGGATGGACTCCATTAGCACCACTATATGTGTGCTTATTGATATTGGAAGTGTTTTTACATGTTGTTGATACAGCACTAAAATGTGTATCATTTGTGAAGTATGGAAGTGTTTTTATCTGAGATTGATACAGTACTAAAATGTGTATCTATTATGAGGTATGAAATGTTTAAAATGAGTTATTATCTCGCTTATCGCTTGGCGTATCCTTAGCTTACTGTGCATATAGCCGGTAGAGCAGAGTTTTAATTGTTATCGTCAGTGTATCTAAGTATGTTATGGGTTGCGATGGTTACAGTTTTGAAAGGCCGAGCTGCCTCATTTGTGGATTATATACATGTTGATGATTTGTTATTTCCCTTTTATTTAAGGCATGCATGTATTGATATGAATGTATTGGGAACAAACCAAAATGCCATTTTGAGATTTTGGAAAGGTTGAAGGAAAATGGGGTATTTGTGAACATGTTTTCAAAAAAAGTCATTTTGTTGTAAGTACGGAAAATGGGGGAAGAGTAATGGGCTTGGTGAAATTGTTTTTTTTCTAAAACTGTTATAGTCATGAAAGTTTGGAAAATGGGTAATAAAAAGGAAAAAAAAGGTGAACCGCTTATAGCGTTGAATGAAATGGTTGTTTTCGAGAAAAGTTCATACTTATGTATATTTTGTATAAACTGCCACATTACTATTCTAGTATGAGATTGAACATTCATGATCATAGCTATCTGTAAGTTGTTATTGTTGGAGATCATGTTGAGATCCCTACTGGACTATATGTTCATCCCACGTTGTTGAATCATTTTTAGGTGATAGCCAGGATGTTCCACAAGGTTGGATCTTCTTATTTGTTGGCCACGGGGCCTCTTTTGTGTTGGCGGAATGCCATTTTTGTAAAAAGGGTTATACCCTTCTTCTTGACTTTTAATGATGTAAGCCCAAGGGCAATTTATTTAGTGTACTCATGTTGTATTTACTTGCATACGAATGAGAGCAATGTTATTCACTTCTACAAGTTGAATATACGAGTTTATTTTCGCATATTATCTCTGAAATGGAATTAAGTAAATGAAATTGGTAATACTTTGAGTAATAAAAAGTGGGGCATGACAGGAATAAAAATAAAAAAGGAAGTTGCATAAAATTAAGAATGGAAGTTCATTCAAGAAACCACTACACCCTAACGATCTATTTGGAAATTAAATAAAAATGGAATTTGAATGGAGATGGAAATTGAATAAAAATAGAAGTTGAATAAAAATAGAAATGGAAACTGCATAAAATTAAACATGGAAGTTCGTTCAAGAAACCACTATACCTTAACGATCTATTTGGAAATTAAATAGAAAAGGAAATTGAATAGAAAAGGAAATTGAATAAAAATGGAAGTGGAATAAAAATAAAAATGGAAGTTGCATAAAATTAAGAATGGAAGTTCATTCAAGAAACCACCACACCTTAACGACCTATTTGGAAATTAAATAAAAAAGGAAATTAAATGGAGATGGAAATTGAATAAAAGTGGAAGTTGAATAAAAATAGAAATAAAAACTGCATAAAATTAAACATGGAAGTTCATTCAGGAAACCACTATACCATAACAATCTATTTGGAAATTAAATAAAAAAAGGAAATTGAATAGAAAGGAAAATTGAACAAAAATCGAAGTTGAATAAAAATTGTAACGCCCTCAAAATAATACATAAAATCCATCACATTAGACATACATTGATATAAAAGAAACTAGCCATTTCTATTCATCAGAGTAGTTCTTACTACAGTATTACATGTTAACAACCAAAGCAAGTGCCCTACGGGCTTACAGCTTTCCAAGTCAACACTTGGTTACACAAAAGAAGAGTACTAACTCTGTACAAAAGAAGCCCTTGGCTTGATGTACATGTAATATAAACAAAAGAAACAAAAGGAGTCTTCAACTCCCACATCCATCCAAGCTACGTCCTTAGAGGTGGCATGCTACCTGTACCTGAAAATAATGTCCCATATAGGGTGAGCCAACGCCCAGTAGAGATATGCTAAACACAGTATGAGCAGTAACTACGACATTAGCAATTGATAAATGTTCTAATTCCATACATCAATTCATAACCCATTTCCATTACATGACCACTATGTCCATGTTTCATTTCATTTTCCATTTCTTATCAATTCCACAATTTACATTAACAGCTCAGAGCCTAGTCAACCAATTATATGAGACAGTGACTCATATTAAACGTTTCCCATTTTACAATAGTTAAACATGCTAGTTGTATCAGCATCTCAACAGATAAACATACAAGTTGTATCCACATTTCAACAGATAAGCATATTAGCTATATCAACACTTCCAAAGATAAGCATATGAGCTGTATCAACACTTCCATAGATAAGCATATGAGCTGTATCATCACATTATCTGACAAGCATATGAGCTGTATCAGTGGAGTCCATCCCCTATCTCCTCCCAAACAACATCCGGTTTAGAGGTCCATCCCCTATCTTCCCCTAAATCGTGGATTACATCCCCTATCTCCTCCCACACACACACAAAGTATATACACATTGGTCATATACACAATCAATCAATACATAACGCTAATGTATTCTATCAACTGTCATACTCAATGACACATCCAATTGATTAGTTTTAGTTTGCCTAATCAACATGCATTGTCTACAACAATCACGACTACCCTCCACGGGTAGCCCAAAGCAATTATATCTAAACAGATAATAAATGCATTAACAGATAAATTATCAATGTTTTCAAAAGTGAGTGATTAACAAATCCAACTCCACTAGTTCGCCACAAAATGGAAGTTCATTCAGGAAACCACTATACTTTAACGATCTATTTGGAAATTAAATAAAAAAGGAAATTGAATAGAAAAGGAAATTGAATAAAAATGGAAGTTGCATAAAATTAAAAATGGAAGTTCATTCAAGAAACCACTACACCTTAACGTTCTATTTGGAAATGAAATAAAAAAGAAAATTGAATGGAGATGGAAATTGAATAAAAATAGAAGTTGAATAAAAATAGAAATGGAAACAGCATAAAATTAAACAAGGAAGTTCATTCAACAAACTACTATACCTTAACGATCTATTTGGAAATTAAATGAAAATGGAAATTGAATGGAGATGGAAATCGAATAAAAATAGAAGTTGAATAAAAATAGAAAGGGAAACTGCATAAAATTAAACATGGAAGTTCATTCAAGAAACAACTATACCTTAACGATCTATTTGGAAATTAAATAAAAAAGGAAATTGAATAAAAAAGGAAATTGAATAAAAATGGAAGTGGAATAAAAATAAAAATAGTAGTTGCATAAAATTAAGAATGGAAGTTCATTCAAGAAACCACAACACCTTAACGATATATTTGGAAATTAAATAAAAATGAAAATTGAATGGAGATGGAAATTTAATAAAAATAGATGTTGAATAAAAATAGAAATGGAAACTGCATAAAATTAAACATGGAAGTTCATTCAAGAAACCACTATACCTTAACGATCTATTTGGAAATGAAATAAAAAAGGAAATTGAATAGAAAAGGAAATTGAATAAAAATAGAAATTAAATAAAAATAGAAATGGAAACTGCATAAAATTAAACGTGGAAGTTCATTCAAGAAACCACTACACCTTAACAATCTATTTGGAAATTAAATAAAAATGGAAATTGAATGGAGATGGAGATTGAATAAAGGTAGAAGTTGAATAAAAATAGAAATGGAAGCTGCATAAAATTAAACATGGAACTTCTTTCAAGAAACCACAATACCTTAACGATCTATTTGGAAATGAAATAAAAAAGGAAATTGAATAGAAAAGGAAATTGAATAAAAATGGAAGTGGAATAAAAATCAAAATGGAAGTTGCATAAAATTAAACGTGGAAGTTCATTCAAGAAACCACTACACCTGGACGATTTACTTGGAAATTAAATAAAAAAGGAAATTGAATGGAGATGGAAATTGGATAAAAATAGAAGTTGAATAAAAATAGAAATGGAAACTGCATAAAATTAAACGTGGAAGTTCATTCAAGAAACCACTACACCTTAACGATGTATTTGGAAATTAAATGAAAAAGGAAATTGAATGGAGATGGAAATTGAATAAAAATAGAAGTTGAATAAAAATAGAAATGGAAACAGCATAAAATTAAACAAGGAAGTTCATTCAACAAACCACTATACCTTAATGATCTATTTGGAAATTAAATGAAAATGGAAATTGAATGGAGATGGAAATTGAATAAAAATAGAAGTTGAATAAAAATAGAAACGGATACTGCATAAAATTAAACATGGAATGTAACGCCCTAAAAATTAACCCATTTTATATATATCAATGACATGCATTATTTAAAGAAAACACTTCAATAATTCATTATAATATTCATCAGAGTCTTACTATCAAAAGCATTACATGTAACATCAAATTAAATGCCCTAACGGCTTACATCTTTCCAAGCCAACACTTGGACACAAAAGTATGAGTTCTACCTCAAATATAAATAAAGCCCTAGGCTTGAGTGTTTACATGTACTAACAATAAAATAAAACAAATAACTAGAAATAGTCTTCAAAGTCCAAGTCCTTCCAAGCTAAGTCCTTGGAGGTAGCTTATCACCTGAACCTGAAAATGATGTTCCGATAAAGGGTGAGCCACAGCCCAGTAGAAATATACTAAACCACACATAAGCAATGAATAAAGCAATAGCATTCAACAGATGGTTAACCAAGATAATCAATTACTTCATTTTACAGTCTCATGACACTATTGTCTAAGACACGTTTTACTTTTCAACTTTATAAACATGGCTCAGAACCCGGCCAAACTTACAACAGTGAATTATATATATCATATTCACATTCTTCCAATATCAAGAAACAAATGAGACTCAAGCTCAAATCAAAACACTTCATACTTCCAAATTGATACACATTTTAGTGTTGTATCAATAAAAACACTTCTATATAAATAAGCACACATAAAAGTGATGCTAATGGAGTCCATCCCCTATCTCCTCCCAAACAAAATCCGGTTTAGAGGTCCATCCCCTATCTTCCCCTAAACCGTGGATTACATCCCCTATCTCCTCCCACACAAAACAATGTATGCAAATGCAATGCTCAATCAATACACGTATTTTCTGTATCAATGCAATAGTCAAAATTAATGACTTAGCCAACGTGATTAGTTTCAGTTATTCCTAATCCACATGCAACGTCTACAACAATCACGACTATCCTCCACCGATAGCCCAAAACAGTTATTTCTAGACTGGAAATAAATATATCAACAATTCAATGGGCGAGTGATTTACATTATCCAACTACACCATTTAAGCAATAAATTTCCCAATTTCATGAATTTAACCAAATTCCCCATTTCCCTTAAATTAATTATACAAATTAATTAATTTAAACAACTAGGGTTTTTCCCAAAATTATCAAAGTAACCCCAACTTATCAAAATACCAAAACTTAGAACAAAACTTATAAAATGGAGTAGGAAATCCCTACCTCAAAGAAAACAACCCAAATGGAGAAGATAGAGATGAATACCCAAATACCAATGTGCTCCAAATCGCCAAATGTTCAGATTAAATGAAAGCCCTCGACTCCCTCTATCTTTTTAATAAAGCAACTAGGGTAGAAACACACTCTAAATTGATCAAACCTAAGAGAGTAGGTGAGTAGAGAGAGAGAGAACTCGTAACTAGGGTTTTGGAATATGAAAGTGTATGAAAAACTGATCTGAAACACGCTGCTGCCTATTTAAACCTGACAGGCTCGCTCGAGCGAAGACTTGGTCGCTCGAGCGACTAGACACAGAAAATATACGCTCGAGCCAAGGAGGCCTTGCTCGAGCCAACAATCCAAAAGCTCGCTCGAGCTAAAGAAATCTCGCTCGAGCGAAGAACTCAAACTCTTAGGTCTGTAACCAGACACATGCTCGAGCGAAGGAACACTCGCTCGAGCGAAGAACGAACTAACTCGCTTGAGCAAAGAAAAGCTCGCTCGAGCCAAAAACCTCTGCTCTCAGGTCTGACTACAAAACGCAATCCTCGCTGGAGCGAATAAACCCTGGCTCGAGCGACGGACCAAAACAAAGAGCTCGCTCAAGCGAATAACTTCTCGCTCGAGCGAAGGGTCAAAATTCTGGGCAGCAACCCTTTGCTCCCAAGCCCAACCAACCTGCTACAAACCTGGCCATGGCATCCCCCAACTCAGAAATAGGAAAATAAAGGACGGTAACAATCATAATACAATGGCAGGAGCTACGGAACCTAAGTCCGGATACAATAAACAAATGGGAAAAGACCGGGGTCGCTATATGGAAGTTCATTCAAGAAACCACTATACCTTAACGACCTATTTGGAAATTAAATAAAAAAGGAAATTGAATAAAAATGGAAGTGGAATAAAAATCAAAATGGAAGTTTCATAAAATTAAGAATGGAAGTTTATTCATGAAACCACTACACCTTAACGATCTATTTGCAAATTAAATAAAAATGAAAATTGAATGGAGATGGAAATTGAATAAAAATAGAAGTTGAATAAAAATAGAAATGGAAACTGCATAAAATTAAACACGGAAGTTCATTCAAGAAACCACTATAACTTAACGATCTATTTGGAAATGAAATAAAAAAAAGGAAATTGAATGGACATGAAAATTTAATAAAAATAGAAGTTGAATAAAAATAGAAATGGAAACTGCATAAAATTAAACGTGGATGTTCATTCAAGAAACCACTACACCTTAACGATCGATTTGGAAATTAAATAAAAATGGAAATTGGATGGGGACGGAAATTGAATAAAAATAGAAGTTGAATAAAAATAAAAATGGAAACCGCATAAAATTAAACACGGAAGTTCATTCAAGAAACCACTATACCTTCACGATCCATTTGGAAAGGAAATAAAAAAAAGAAATTGAATGGTGATGGAAATGGAATAAAAATAGAAGTTGAATAAAAATAGAAATGGAAACTGCATAAAATTAAACGTGGAAGTTCATTGAAGCAACCACTACGCCTTAACGATCTCTTTGGAAATTAAATAAAAAGGGAAATTGAATGGAGATGGAAATTGAATAAAAATAGAAGTTGAAGAAAAATAGAAATGGAAACTGCATAAAATTAAACATGGAAGTTCATTCAAGAAACCACTATACCTTAACGATCTATTTGGAAATTAAATAAAAAAGGAAATTGAATGGAAAAGGAAATTGAATAAAAATGGAAGTGGAATAAAAATAAAAATGGAAGCTGCATAAAATTAAAAATTGAAGTTCATTCAATATACCACTATACCCTAACGATCTATTTGGAAATTAAATAAAAAAGGAAAATGAATAGAAAAGGAAATTGAATAAAAATTGAAGTTGAGTAAAAACAAAAATAGAAGTTGCATAAAATAAAAAATGGAAGTCTATTCAAGAAACCACTATGCCTTAACGATCTATTTGGAAATTAAATAAAAAAAGGAAATTGAATAGAAAAGGAAATTGAACAAAAATGGAAGTGGAATAGAAATAAAAATGGAAGTTGCATCAAATTAAAAATGGAAGTTCATTCAAGAAAACCAGTATACCATAACGATCTATTTGGAAATTAAATAAAAAAGGAAAATAAATTGAAAAGGAAATTGAATAAAAATGGAAGTTGAATAAAAACAAAAATAGAAGTTGCATAAAATTAAAAATGGAAGCATATTCAGGAAACCACTATACCTTAACGATCTATTTCGAAATTAAATAAAAAATGAAAATTCAATAGAAAAAAAAATTGAATAAAAATCGAAGTTGAATAAAAATAAAAATGGAAATTGCATAAAATTAAAAATGAAAGTTCATTCAAGAAACCACTATACCTTAACGATCTACTTGGAAATTAAATAAGAAATGAAATTGAATAGAAAAGGAAATTGAATAAAAATGGAAGTGCAATAAAAACACAAATGGAAGTTGCATAAAATTAAAAATAGAAGTTCATTCAAGAAACCACTATACCTTAACGATCTATTTGGAAATTAAATAAAAATGGAAATTGAATAGAAAAGGAAATTGAATAAAAATGGAAGTCGAATAAAAATAAAAATGGAAGTTGCATAAAATTAAGAATGGAAGTTCTATGAAGAAACCACTACACCTTAACGATCTATTTGGAAATTAAATAAAAATGCAAATTGAATGGAGATGGAAATCGAATAAAAATAAAAGTTGAATAAAAATAGAAATGGAAACTGTATAAAATTAAACGTGGAAGTTCATTTAAGAAACCACTACACCTTAACGATCTATTTGGAAATTAAATAGAAAATGAAATTGAAAGGAGATGAAAATTGAATAAAAATAGAAGTTGAATAAAAATAGAAATGGAAACTGCTTAAAATTAAACACGGAAGTTCATTCAACAAACCACTATACCTTAACGATCTATTTGGAAATTAAATAAAAATGGAAATTGAATGGAGACGGAAATTGAATAAAAATAGATGTTGAATAAAAATAGAAATGGAAACTGCATAAAATTAAGTACGGAAGTTCATTCAAGAAACTACTATAACTTAACGATCTATTTGGAAATGAAATAAAAAAAGGAAATTGGATGGAGATGGAAATTGAGTAAAAATTGAAGTTTAACAAAAATAGAAACGGAAACTGCATAAAATTAAACATGGAAGTTCATTCAGGAAACCACTATACCTTAACGATTTATTTGGAAATTAAATAAAAAAGGAAATTGAATAGAAAAGGAAATTGAATAAAAATAGAAGTTGAATAAAAATAGAAATGGAAACTGCTTAAAAGTAAACGTAGAAGTTCATTCAAGAAACCACTACACCTTAACGATCTATTTGGAAATTAAATAAAAAAATGAAATTGAATGGAGATGGAAATTGAATAAAAATAGAAGTTGAATAACAATAGAAATGGAATCTGCATAAAATTAAACATAGAATTTCATTCAAGAAACCACTATACCTCCACGATCTATTTGGAAATTAAATAAAAAAGCAAATTGAATAGAAAAGGAAATTGAATCAAAATGGAAGTTGCAAAAAATTAAGAAAGGAAGTTCATTCAAGAAACCACTACACCTTAACGATCTATTTGGAAATTAAATAAAAATGGAAATTGAATGGAGATGGAAATTGAATAAAAATAGAAGTTGTATAGAAATAGAAATGGAAACTGCATAAAATGAAACACTGAAGTTCATTCAAGAAACCACTATACCTTAACGATCTATTTGGAAATGAAATAAAAAAAGGAAATTGAATGGAGATGGAAATTGAATAAAAATAGAAGTTGAATAAAAATAGAAATGGAAACTGCATAAAATTAAACGTTGAAATTCATTCAAGAAACCACTACACTTTAACGATCTCTTTGGAAATTAAATAAAAAAGGAAATTGAATGGAGATGGAAATTGAATAGAAATAGAAGTTGAATAAAAATAGAATTGGAAACTGCATAAAATTAAACATGGGAATTCATTGAAGAAAGCACTATACCTTAACGATCTATTTGTAAATTAAATAAAAAAGGAAATAGAAGAGAAAAGAAAATTGAATAAAAATGGAAGTGGAATAAAAATAAAAATGGAAGTTGCATAAAATTAAGATTGGAAGTTCATTCAAGAAACCATTACACCTTAACGATCTATTTGGAAATTAATAAAAATGGAAATTGAATGGAGATGAAAATTGAATAAAAATAGAAGTTGAATAAAAATTGAAACGGAAACTGCATAAAATTTAAAAGGGAAGTTCATTCAGGAAACCACTATACCTTAACGATCTATTTGGAAATTAAATAAAAAAGGAAATTGAATTGAAAAGGAAATTGAATAAAAACAGAAGTTGAATAAAAACAGAAATGGAAACTGCATAAAATTAAACGTGGAAGTTCATTCAAGAAACCACTATACCTTAACGATCTATTTGGAAATTAAATAAAAAAGGAAATTGAATGGAGATGGAAATTGAAGAAAAATAGAAGTTGAATAAAAGTAGAAATGGAAACAGCATAAAATTAAACAAGGAAGTTTATTCAACAAACCACTATACCTTAATGATCTATTTGGAAATTAAATAAAAATGGAAATTGAATGGAGATGGAAATTGTATAAAAATAGAAGCTGAATAAAAATAGAAATGGAATCTGCATAAAATTAAACCTGGAAGTTCATTCGAGAAACCACTATACCATCACGATCTATTTGGAAATTAAAGAAAAAATGAAATTGAACAGCAAAGGAAATTGAATAAAAATGGAAGTGGAATAAAAATAAAAATGGAAGTTGCATAAAATTAAGAACGGAAGTTCATTCAAGAAACTGCAACACCTTAACAATCTATTTGGAAATTAAATAAAAATGGAAATTGAATGGAGATGGAAATTGAATAAAAATTGATGTTGAATAAAAATAGAAATGGAAACTGCATAAAATTAAACACGGAAGTTCATTCAAGAAATCACTACACCTTAACGATCTATTTGGAAATTTAAGAAAAAAGGAAATTGAATAGAAAAGGAAATTGAATAGAAATGGAAGTGGAATAAGAATAAAAATGGAAGTTACATAAAATTAAAAACGGAAGTTCACTCAACAAACCACTATACCATAACGATCTATTTGGAAATTAAATAAAAAAGGAAAATGAATAGAGAAGGAAATCGAATAAAAATGGAAGTTGAATAAAAACAAAAATAGAAGTTGCATAAAATTAAAAATGGAAGCCTATTCCAGAAACCACTATACCGTAACGAGCTATTAGGAAATTAACTGAAAAAAAGAAATTGAATGGAGAAGAAAATTGAATAAAAATTGAAGTTGAATAAAAATAAAAATGGAAATTGCCTAAAATTAAAAATTAAAGTTCATTCAAGAAACCACTATGCCTTAACGATATATTTGGAAATTAAATGAAAAATGAAATTGAATAGAAAAGGCAATTGAATAAAAACGGAAGTGGAATAAAAATATGAATGGAAGTTGCATAAAATTAAAAATGGAAGTTCATTCAAGAAACCACTATACCTTAACGATCTATTTGGAAATTAAATAAAAATGGAAATTGAATAGAAAAAGAAATTGAATAAAAATGGAAGTGGAATAAAAATAAAAATGGTAGTTGCACAAAATTAAGAATGGAAGTTCATTCAAGAAACCACTATACCTTAACGATCTATTTAGAAATTAAATAAAAATGGAAAATGAATAGAAAAGGAAATTGAATAAAAATGGAAGTGGAATAAAAATAAAAATGGTAGTTGCACAAAATTAAGAATGGAAGTTCATTCAAGAAACCACTACACCTTAACGATCTATTTCGAAATTAAATAAAAATTGAAATTGAATCGAGATGGAAATTGAATAAAAATAGAAGTTGAATAAAAATAAAAATGGAAACTGCATAAAATTAAACATGGAAGTTCATTCAAGAAACCACTATACCTTAACGATCTATTTGGAAATTAAATAAAAAAGGAAATTGAATAGAAAAGGAAATTGAATAAAAATAGAAGTTGAACAAAAATAGAAATGGAAACTGCATAAAATTAAACGTGGAAGTTTATTTAAGAAACCACAACACCTTAACGACCTATTTGGAAATTAAATAAAAAATGAAATTGAATGGAGATGGAAATTGAATAAAAATAGTAGTTGAATAAAAATAGAAATGGAAACTGCATAAAACAAAACATGGAAGTTCATTCAAGAAACCACTATACCTTAATGATCCATTTGGAAATTATATAAAAAAAGAAATTGAATAGAAAAGGAAATTGAATAAAAATGGAAGTGGAATAAAAATCAAAATGGAAGTGCATTCAAGAAACCACTACACCTTAACGACCTATTTGGAAATTAAATGAAAAACGAAATTGAATAGAAACGGAAATTGAATAAAAATAGAAGTTGAATAAAAATAGAAGTGGAAACTGCATAAAATTGAACGTGGAAGTTCATTTAAGAAAACACTACACCTTAACGATCTATTTGGAAATTAAATAAAAAATGAAATTGCATGGAGATGGAAATTGAATAAAAATAGAAGTTGAATAAAAATAGAAATGGAAACTGCATAGAATTAAACATGGAAGTTCATTCTAGAAACCACTACACCTTAACGATCTATTTGGAAAATAAATAAAAAAGGAAATTGAATAGAAAAAGAAATTGAATAAAAATAGAAGTTGAATAAAAATAGAAATGGAAACTGCATAAAATTAAACGTTGAAGTTCATTCAAGAAACCACTACACCTTAACGATCTTTTTGGTAATTAAATAAAAATGGAAATTGAATGGAGATGGAAATTGAATAAAAATAGAAGTTGAATAAAAATAGAAATGGAAACTGCATAAAATTAAACATGGAAGTTCATTCAAGAAACCACTATAGCTTAGCAATCTATTTGGAAATTAAATAAAAGAGGAAATCGAATAGAAAATGAAATTGAATAAAAATAGAAGTTGAATAAAAATAGAAATGGAAACTGCATAAAATTAAACGTGGAACTTCATTTAAGAAACCACTACACCTTAACGATCTATTCGGAAATTATATAAAAAATGAAATTGAATGGGGATGGAAATTGAATAAAAATAGAAGTTGAGTAAAAATAGAAATTGAAACTGCATAAAATTAAACATGGAAGCTCATTCAAGAAGCCACTATACCTTAACGATCTATTTGGAAATGAAATAAAAAAAGGAAATTGAATGGAGATGGAAATTGAATAAAAATAAAACTTGAATAAAAATAGAAATAGAAACTGCATAAAATTAAACGTGAAAGTTCATTCAAAAAACCGCTACACCTTAACGATCTATTTGGAAATTAAATAAAAAAGGAAATTGCATGGAGATGGAAATTGAATAAAAATAGAAGTTGAATAAAAATAGAAATGGAAACTGCAGAAAATTAAACGTTGAAGTTCATTCAAGAAACCACTACATCGTAACGATCTCTTTGGAAATTAAATAAAAAAGGAAATTGAATGGAGATGGAAATTGAATAAAAATAGAAATTTTTAGAAAATAGAAATGGAAACTGCATAAAATTAAACATGGAAGTACATTCAAGAAACCACTATACGTTAACGATCTATTTGGAAATTAAACAAAAAAGGAAATTGAATAGAAAAGGAAATTGAATAAAAATAGAAGTTGAATAATAATAGAAATGGAAACTGCAGAAAATCAAACGTGGAAGTTCATTTCTAGAAACCACTACACCTTAACGATCTATTTGGAAATTAAATAAAAAATGAAATTGAATGGGGATGGAAATTGAAGAAAAACAGAAGTTGAATAAAAATAGAAATGGAAACTGCATAAACTTAAACATGGAAGTTCATTCAAGAAACCACTATACCTTAACGATCTATTTGGAAATTAAATAAAAATGGAAATTGAATAGAAAAGGAAATTGAATAAAAATGGAAGTGGAATAAAAATAAAAATGGTAGTTGCAAAAAATTAAGAATGGAAGTTCATTCAAGAAACCACTATACCTTAACGATCTATTTGGAAATTAAATGAAAATGGAAATTGAATAGAAAAGGAAATTGAATAAAAATGGAACTGGAATAAAAATAAAAATGGTAGTTGCACAAAATTAAGAATGGAAGTTCATTGAAGAAACCGTTACACCTTAACGATCTATTTCGAAATTAAATAAAAATTGAAATTGAATGGAGATGGAAATTGAATAAAAATAGAAGTTGAATAAAAATAGAAATGGAAACTGCATAAAATTAAACATGGAAGTTCATTCAAGAAACCACTATACCTTAACGATCTATTTGGAAAAGAAATAAAAAAAGGGAATTGAATGGAGATGGAAATTGAATAAAAACAGAAGTTGAATAAAAATAGAAATGGAAACTCCATAAAATTAAACGTTGAAGTTCATTCAAGAAACCACAACACCTTAACGATCTCTTTGGAAATTAAATAAAAAAGGAAATTGAATGGAGATGGAAATTGAATAAAAATAGAAGTTGAATAAAAATAGAAATGGAAACTGCATAAAATTAAACGTGGAAGTTCATTCAAGAAACCACTATACCTTAACGATCTATTTGGAAATTAAATAAAAAAGGAAATTGAATCAAAATGGAAGTGGAATAAAAATAAAAATGGAAGTTGCATAAAATTAAATATGGAAGTTCATTCGATATACCACTCTACCATAACGATCTATTTGGAAATTAAATAAAAAGGAAAATGAGTAGAAATGGAAATTGAATCAAAATGGAAGTGGAATAAAAATCAAAATGGAAGTTGCATAAAATTAAGAATGGAAGTTCATTCAAGAAACCACTACACCGTAACGATCTATTTCGAAATTATATAAAAATGGAAATTGAGTGGAGATGGAAATTGAATAAAAATAGAAGTTTAATAAAAATAGAAATGGAAACTACAAAAAATGAAACACGGAAGGTCATTCAAGAAACCACTATACCTTAACGATCTATTTGGAAATGAAATAAAAAAAGGAAATTGAATGGAGATGGAAATTGAATAAAAATAGAAGTTGAATGAAAATAGAAATGGAAACTGCATAAAATTAAACGTTGAAGTTCATTCAAGAAACCAGTACACCTTAACGATCACTTTGGAAGTTAAATAAAAACGGAAATTGAATGGAGATGGAAATTGAATAAAAATAGAAGTTGAATAAAAATAGAAATGGAAACTGCCTAAAATGAAACATGGAATTTTATTCAAGAAACCACTATACCTTAACGATCTATTTGGAAATTAAATAAAAAAGGAAATTGAATGGAGATGGAAATTGAATAAAAATATAAACGAAAACTGCATAAAATTAAACAAGGAAGTTCATTCAACAAACCACTATACCTTTACGATCTGTTTGGAAATTAAATAAAAAAGGAAATTGAATAGAAAAGGAAATTGATTAAAAATAGAAGTTGAATAAAAATAGAAATGGAAACTGCATAAAATTTAACGTGGAAGTTCATTCAAGAAACCACTACACCTTAACGATCTATTTGGAAATTAAATAACAATGGAAATTGAATGGAGATGGAAAGTGAATAAAAATAGAAGTTGAATAAAACTAGAAATGGAAACAGCATAAAATTAAACAAGGAAGTTCATTCAACAAACCACAATACCTGAACGATCTGTTTGGAAATTAATTAAAAATGGAAATTGAATGGAGATGGAAATTGAATAAAAATAGAAGTTGAATAAAAAGAGAAAGGGAAACTGCATAAAATTAAACAGGGAAGTTCATTCAAGAAACAACTATACCTTAACAATATATTTGGAAATTAAATAAAAAATGAAAATGAATAGAAAAGGAAATGGAATAACAATGGAAGTGGAATAAAAATCAAAATGGAAGTTCCATAAAATTAAGAATGAAAGTTCATTCAAGAAACCACTGCACCTTAACGATCTAATTGGAAATTAAATAAAAATGGAAATTGAATGGAGATGGAGATGGAAATTGAATAAAAATAGAAGTTGAATAAAAATAGAAACGGAAACTGCATAAAGTTAAACAAGGAAGTTCATTCAAGAAACCACTATACCATAACGATCTATTTGGAAATTAAATAAAAAAGGAAATTGAATAAAAATAGAAGTTGAATAAACATAGAAATGGAAACTGCATAAAATTAAACGTGGAAGTTCATTCAAGAAACCACTACACCTTAACGATCTATTTGGAAATTATATAGAAAAGGAAATTGAATGGAGATGGAAATTGAATAAAAACAGAAGTTGAATAAAAATAGAAATGGAAACAGCATAAAATTAAATAAATAAGTTCATTCAACAATCCACTATACCTTAACGATCTATTTGGAAATTAACTAAAAATGGAAATTGAATGGAGATGGAAATTGAATAAAAGTAGAACTTGAATAAAAATAGAAATGAAAACTGTATAAATGTAAACGTGGAAGTTCGTTCAAGAAACCATTATACCTTAACGATATATTTGGAAATTAAATAAAAAAGGAAATTGAATAGAAAAGGAAACTGAATAAAAATGGAAGTGGAATAAAAATAAAAATGGAAGTTCATTCAAAAAACCACAACACCTTAACGATCTATTTGGAAATTAAATAAAAATGGAAATTGAATGGAGATTGAAATTTAATAAAAATAGATGTTGAATAAAAATAGAAATGGAAACTGCAAAAAATTAAACATGGAAGTTCATTCAAGAAACCACTATACCTTTACGATCTATTTGGAAATTAAACAGAAAAGGAAATTGAATAAAAATGGAAGTGGAATAAAAAGAAAAACGGAAGTTGCAAAAAATGAAGAATGGAAGTTCATTCAAGAAACTACAACACCTTAACGATTTATTTGGAAATTAAATAGAAATGGAAATTGAATGGGGATGGAAATTAAATAAAAATAGATGTTGAAAAAAAATAAAAAAGGAAAATGCATAAAATTAAACACGGAAGTTCATTCAAGAAACCACTATACCTTAACGATCTACTTGGAAATTAAATAAAAAAGGAAATTGAATAGAAAAGGAAATTGAATAAAAATAGATGTTGAATAAAAATTGAAATGGAAACTCCATAAAATTAAACATGGAATTTCATTCAAGCAACCACTACGGCTTAACGATCTATTTGGAAATTAAATAAAAAATGAAATTGAATGGGGATGGAAATTGAAGAAAAACAGAAGTTGAATAAAAATAGAAATGGAAACTGCATAAAATTAAACGTAGAAGTTCATTCAAGAAACCACTACACCTTAACGATCTCTTTGGAAATTAAATAAAAAAGGAAATTGAATGGAGATGGAAATTGAATAAAAATAGAAGTTGAATTAAAATAGAAAAGGAAGTTGCATAAAATTAAAAATGAAAGTTCATTCGACAAAACCACTATACCTTAACGATATATTTGGTAATTAAAGAAAAAATGAAATTGAATAGAAAAGGAAATTGAATAAAAATGGAAGTAGAATAAAAATACAAATGGAAGTTGCATAAAATTAAAAATGGAAGTTCATTCAAGAAACCACTATGCCTTAATGATCTATTTGAAAATTAAATAAAAATGGAAATTGAATGGAGATGGAGATAGAAATTGAATATAAACAGAAGTTGAATAAAAATAGAAATGGAAACTGAATAATATTAAACATGGAAGTTCATTGAAGAAACCGCTATACCTTAATGATCTATTTGCAAATTAAATAAAAATGGAAATTGAATGGAGATGGAAATTGAATAAAAATAGAAGTTGAATAAAAATAGAAACGGAAACTGCATAAAATTAAACATGGAAGTTCATTCATGAAACTACTATACCTTAACGATCTATTTGGAAATTAAATAAAAAAGGAAATTGAATAGAAAAGGAAATTGAATAAAAATAGAAGTTGAATAAAAATAGAAATGGAAACTGCACAAAATTAAACTGGGAAGTTCATTCAAGAAACCACTACACCTTAACGATCTATTTGGAAATTAAATAAAAAATAAAATTGAATGGATATGGAAATTGAGTAAAAATAGAAGTTGAATAAAAATAGAAATGGAAACTACATAAAACTAAACATGGAAGTTCATTCAAGAAACCACTATACTTTAACGATCTATTTGGAAATTAAATAAAAAAGGAAATTGAAAAGAAAAGGAAATTGAATAAAAATGGAAGTGGAATAAAAATCAAAATGGAAGTTGCATAAAATTAAGAATGGAAGTTCATTCAAGAAACCACTACACCTTAACGATCTATTTGGAAATTAAATAAAAATGGAAATTGAATGGAGATGGAAATTGAATAAAAATAGAAATGGAAACTGCATAAAATTAAACACGAAAGTTAATTGAAGAAACCACTATACCTTAACGATCCATTTGCAATTGAAATAAAAAAAGGAAATTGAATGGAGATGGCAATTGAATAAAAATCGAAGTTGAATAAAAATAGAAATGGAAACTGCATAAAATTAAACGTGGAAGTTCATTCAAGAAACCACTACACCTTAACGATCTCTTCGGAAATTAAATAAAAAAGGAAATTGAATGGAGATGGAAATTGAATAAAAATAGAAGTTGAATAAAAATAGAAATGGAAACTGCATAAAATTAAACATTGAAGTTCGTTCAAGAAACAACGATACCTTAACGATCTATTTGGAAATTAAAGAAAAAAGGAAATTGAATAGAAAAAGAAATTGAATAAAAATGGAACTGGAATAAAAATAAAAATGGAAGTTGCGTAAAATTAAAAATGGAAGTTCATTCAAGATACCACTATACCATAACGATCTATTTGGAAATTAAATAAAAATGGAAATTGAATGGAGATGGAAATTGAATAAAAATAGATGTTGAATAAAAATAGAAATGGAAACTGCATAAAATTAAACACAGAAGTTCATTCAAGAGACCACTATACCTTAACGATCTATTTGGAAATTAAATAAAAAAGGAAATTGAATAGAAAAGGAAATTCAATAAAAATGGAAGTGGAATAAAAATAAAAATGGAAGTTGCATAAAATTAAAAATGGAAGCTCATTCAAGAAACCACTATACCATAACGATCTATTTGGAAATAAAATAAAAAAGAAAAATGAATAGAGAAGGAAAGGAAATTGAATAAACATGGAAGTTGAATAAAAACAAAAATAGAAGTTGCATAAAATTAAAAATGGAAGCTTGTTCAAGAAACCACTAAACCTTAACGATCTATTTGGAAATTAAATAAAAAAGGAAATTGAATAAAAATAGAAGTTGAATAAAAATTGAAACGAAAACTGCATAAAATTAAAAATGGAAGTTCATTAAAGAAAGCACTACACGTTAACGATCTATTTGAAAATTAAATAAAAAAGGAAATTGAATGGAGATGGAAATTGAATAAAATTGAAGTTGAATAAAAATAGAAATGGAAACCGCATAAAATTAAACATGGAAGTTCATTCAAGAAACCACTATACCTTAACGATCTATTTGGAAATTAAAAAAAAAAAGAAATTGAATAGAAAAGGAAATTGAATAAAAATGAAAGTGGAATAAAAATCAAAATGGAAGTTGCATAAAATTAAGAATGGAAGTTCATTCAAGAAACCACTACACCTTAACGATCTATTTGGAAATTAAATAAAAATGGAATTGGAATGGAGATGGAAATTGAATAAAAATAGAAGTTGAATAAAAATAGAAATGGAAACTGCATAAAATTAAACATGGAAGTTCATTCCAGAAACCACTATACTTTAACGATCTATTTGGAAATTAAATAGAAAGGGAAATTGAATAAAAATGGAAGTAGAATAAAAATACAAATGGCCGTTGCATAAAATTAAAAATGAAAGTTCATTCAAGAAACCAATATACCTTAACGATCTATTTGGAAATTAAATAAAAAAGGAAATTGAATAGAAAAGGAAATTGAATAAAAATGGAAGTAGAATAAAAATATAAGTGGCAGTTGCATAAAATTAAAAATGGAAGTTCATTCAAGAAACCACTATACCTTAACGATCTATTTGGAAATTAAATAGAAAAGGAAATTAAATAAAAATGGAAAAGGAATAAAAATAAAAATGGAAGTTGCATAAAATTAAGAATGGAAGTTCATTCAAGAAACCACTACACCTTAACGATCTATTTGGAAATTAAATAAAAATGCAAATTGAATGGAGATGAAAATTGAATAAAAATAGAAGTTGAATAAAAATAGAAATTAAAACTGCATAAAATTAAACATGGATGTTCATTCAAGACACCGCTATACCTTAACGATCTATTTGGAAATTAAATAAAAAATGAAATTGATTAAAAATAGAAGTTGAATAAATATAGAAATGAAAACTGCATAAAATTAAAAATGGAAGTTCATTAAAGAAACCACTACACGTTAACGATCTATTTGAAAATTAAATAAAAAAGGAAATTGAATGGAGATGGAAATTGAATAAAAATTGAAGTTGAATAAAAATAGAAATGGAAACCGCATAAAATTAAACATGGAAGTTCATTCAAGAAACCACTATACCTTAACGATCTATTTGGAAATTAAAAAAAAAAAATTGAATAGAAAAGGAAATTGAATAAAAATGAAAGTTGCATAAAATTAAGAATGGAAGTTTATTCAAGAAACCACTACACCTTAACGATCTATTTGGAAGTTAAATAAAAATGGAATTTGAATGGAGATGGAAATTGAATGAAAATAGAAGTTGAATAAAAATAGAAATGGAAACTGCATAAAATTAAACATGGAAGTTCATTCAAGAAACCACTATACCTTAACGATCTATTTGGAAATTAAATAGAAAAGGAAATTGAATAGAAAAGGAAATTGAATAAAAATGGAAGTGGAATAAAAATAAAAATCGAAGTTGCAAAAAATTAAGAATGGAAGTTCATTCAAGAAGCCACCACACCTTAACGATCTATTTGGAAATTAAATAAAAAAAGGAAATTAAATGGAGATGAAAATTGAATAAAAATAGAAGTTGAATAAAAATAGAAATAGAATTGCATAAAATTAAACATGGAAGTTCATTCAAGAAACCACTATACCATAACGATCTATTTGGAAATTAAATAAAAAAAGGAAATTTAATAGAAAAGAAAATTGAATAAAAATCGAAGTTGAATAAAAATTGTAACGCCCTCAAAATAACACATAAAATCCATCACTTTAGACATACATTGATATAAAAGAAACTAGCCATTTCTATTCATCAGAGTAGTTCTTACTACAATATTACATGTTAACAACCTAAGCAAGTGCCCTACGGGCTTACAGCTTTCCAAGTCAACACTTGGTTACACAAAAGAAGAGTACTAACTCTATACAAAAAAAAGCCCTTGGCTTGATGTACATGTAATATAAACAAAAGAAACAAAAGGAGTCTTCAACTCCCACATCCATCCAAGCTACGTCCTTAGAGGTGGCATGCTACCTGTACCTGAAAATAATGTCCCATATAGGGTGAGCCAACGCCCAGTAGAGATATGCTAAACACAGTATGAGCAGTAACTACGACATTAGCAATTGATAAATGTTCTAATTCCATACATCAATTCATAACCCATTTCCATTACATGACCACTATGTCCATGTTTCATTTCATTTTCCATTTCTTATCAATTCCACAATTTACATTAACAGCTCAGAGCCTAGTCAACCAATTATATGAGACAGTGACTCATATTAAACGTTTCCCATTTTACAATAGTTAAACATACTAGTTGTATCAACATCTCAACAGATAAACATACAAGCTGTATCCACATTTCAACAGATAAGCATATTAGCTATATCAACACTTCCAAAGATAAGCATATGAGCTGTATCAACACTTCCATAGATAAGTATATGAGCTGTATCATCACATTATCTGACAAGCATATGAGCTGTATCAGTGGAGTCCACCCCCTATCTCCTCCCAAACAACATCCGGTTTAGAGGTCCATCCCCTATCTTCCCCTAAACCGTGGAGTACATCCCCTATCTCCTCCCCCCCACACACAAAGTATATATACATTGGTCATATACACAATCAATCAATACATAACGTTAATGTATTCTATCAACTGTCATACTCTATGACACATCCAATTGATTAGTTTTAGTTTGCCTAATCAACATGCATTGTCTACAACAATCACGACTACCCTCCACCGGTAGCCCAAAGCAATTATATCTAAACAGATAATAAATGCATTAACAGATAAATTATTAATGTTTTCAAAAGTGAGTGATTAACAAATCCAACTCCACTAGTTCGCCACATAATGAGCCAATTTTGTTATTTGCAACTCAATTTCATAAATCCATAACTTTCCCAAATTAATTACACCAATTAATTTATATACAAATTTAGGCATTCTTCCCCACTTTCCAATAATGACCAAATGGTCTATGTGTCATCAACCAACAAGCATAATACTATTTCGAAACCCAAAATACATATTTTAGAATCAAAATAACAAAACCCTCTTTTATACATTTTGAACCCTAGATTTCAAAATCAAACCATTTAACAAATTGCCCAAAAATCTATGTTAAAACCCATAGTAGTGAGTAGGAATCGCTACCTCAAAAGTTGACACGCAACGAAGAAGATGATGAAAATGAAAATGCTCCAAAGCACAAGTTTCCCGGATCAAAAGATAGCCCTCGACGATCAACAACTCTTTTGTAAAGGCCAAAGGTGAGGAAACAACTCTAACTAGATCAATACCTAGAGAGAAGGCAAGGTTCTTGAGAGAGAGGCTCAACAATGGAGTATTTGGAAAAGTAAGAGAGAGAAGAGATGTGAAAAAGTGATTTTAAAAGTCAAAACACGGAGCTTTAAACCCGACGCCCCGCTCGAGTGTGAAAACCCCCACTCGAGCATCACTCACAGACTCTCGCTCAAGCGTCCAAACCGCCGCTCGAGCGCCGGATGCACACTCCCAACACTTTTGCAGAACAAGGTCCCTGCTCGAGCGTCTAACTTCCCGCTCGAGCGTCAGACACAAACTCCCGCTCGAGCGGACAACCCTGCAGAGAAAATACTGGATGGGTGATTTTCCCACTCGAGCGCCAAGACCCTCGCTCGAGCGGATAGGCTAAAATCTGGGCAATGACACTTGGTTCCTAAGCTCAACCAACCTGTTTCAAACCTGCCCAACACGACCCAAGACTCAAATACAAAGAGTAAAGGATGTAAACAAGGTATACACAACAACCAACTCCACGGAACCTAAGTCCGGATACAACAATCGAAGGAAGGGAAACCGGGATCGCTATAACCTCCCCCCTTAAAGAATTTCGTCCCCAAAATTAAACACAAGTTTTTCAAAAACAAGTTTTCTCAATTTCCAACAACATTACAACACAATATTTAAACCTTCCGACCTATTACCGGTCAATCCCATCTCTTTTCAAGAGGCATTTCATATTATACATAACAACCTGCATATCAACATGCATTTCCTTGAAATTTATTAATCTCAACTCATTTTCCACAATTCCATAATACATGCAACATTAATATCATGCTTGCATTTTCACAATATACTCAACATGCACAATGTTAATATAACTTCCAATTACCAAACATTCACAATGTTTTACAACTTAAGACATATATAATGCTCTTAAAGTTCAATTTTATTACAAAATTCCAATACAGGATTACACATCAACAAACATGTCCGGATACTTTTCACGGACTTCCAACTCACATTCCCAAGTGGCTTCCTCCACTCCGTGATGTTTCCACAAGACTTTTACCAAGGGAATGGTCTTGCCTCGCAAGACTTGATCCCGCCTATTCAAGACCCGAACTGGTTTTTCCTCATACGAGGCATCCTCATCTACCTCAAAGTCGGTCCAATCTAACACATGGGACGGATCCGGCTCATACTTCCAAAGCATACTAACATGAAAGACGTCATGAACCCCAGACAACTGCGGTGGCAAAGCCAAACAATATGCAACCTCCCCAATCCTCTCAAGGATCTCAAAGGGACCAATAAACCGAGGGGATAACTTCCCACTCTTCCCAAACCTCATCAAACCTCGCCTAGGTGATATTTTCAAGAAGACATGATCACCTAACTCAAACGCCAAAGGCCTCCTCCTACGGTCGGCATAACTCTTTTGGCGACTCTGGGCTGTAACAAGCCTCCTACGGATAAGCTCAACTTTCTCCATCGTCTCCCTAACCAACTCCGGACCCAACAAGGGTGCATCACCCACCTCGGCCCAACACACTGGAGACCTACACGGTCGGCCATACAAGGCCTCAAACGGTGCCATACCGATACTCGATTGAAAACTGTTGTTGTAGGCAAACTCCACCAAGGGCAAGTGCCTCTCCCACGTCCCACTAAAGTCAAGGACACAACCTCGAAGCATATCGTCAAGGATCTGAATAGTACGCTCGGACTGCCCGTCAGTCTGAGGATGATAAGCCGTACTAAAGGTCAACTTAGTGCCCAAGGCACTCTGCAACTCTGCCACAACCTAGCAGTAAAACGAGGATCTCTATCTGAGACGATCGTCACTAGGACCCCGTGCAATCTCACTATGTCATGAATATACAAGTCGGCGAGATGAACTACCGAATCTCTCACGCGCATAGGGATAAAGTGCGCCGACTTAGTCAACCGGTCTACAACCACCCAAATAGCATCACTACCCCGCTGAGTCCTCAGAAGACCTACAACGAAGTCCATAGTGACATGCTCCCACTTCCACTCGGCAATAGGCAAGGGTTGCAACAAACCCGCTGGCCTCTGATGCTCAGCCTTCACTTGCTGGCAAGTAAGGCACTTTGATACGAAAACCGCCACATCTCTTTTCATACCCCGCCACCAAAACTGGCGACCCAAATCCCGATACATCTTAGTGCCTCCCGGATGCACCGCAAGGCGTGAATGGTGAAACTCTCAGAGTACTTCCTCTCGGCAAGATTCCGGCACAAACAGACAGTCTTGGTATCTCACACTTAGGTCGGGATACACCGTCAAACCCTTCTCAACCTTCCCATTGGAGATCTTCTCTCAGAGGGATTCTACCTTAAGGTCACCTCTCTGCGCCTCTAACACTCGAGTCACAAGTGTAGGTTGTGCAACAACAGAAAGCAAGGCCGCAGCCTCAACAGATTCGCTCAAAAGCAAATCAAACTCGCCTACTGCACCCAATATCTCCCATTCCCGGATGGCTATACAAGCTACATCACTAATGGATTTTCTACTAAGGGCATTGGCTACAACATTGGCCTTCCCCGGGTGATAGTGCAACTCAAAATCGTAGTCCTCAATGAACTCCATCCACCTTCTTTGCCTCAAATTTAAGTCTTTCTGTGTAAACAGATACTTCAAACTCTTGTGGTCTGAGAACACCTCGAACCTCTCACCATAAAGGTAGTGCCTCCAAAGCTTCAAGGCAAAGATCACTGCCGCTAACTCTAAGTCGTGTGTAGGGTAATTCTTCTCGTGTATTTTCAACTGACGTGAGCCATAAGCTACTACTTTCCCCTCTTGCATCAACACACAATAATCAAGACCGGAGCGGTGGCCAATCTAACTTTCAACTCTTGAAACGACTTTTCACAAGTCTCATTCCACACAAACTTGACCCCTTTCCCCGTCAATCTAGTCAACAGCGAAGCTAGCTTGGAGAAATCTTTCACAAACCGACGGTAATACCCAGCCAATCCCAAAAAACTGCGGATTTCAAAAACACTCTTAGACTGTGCCCAATCTAGCACTGCCTCAACCTTGGATACATCAACAGACACCCCTTCCCCGGATACCACATGGCCTAAGAATTTGACCTCTCCTAGACAGAACTCACATTTCCCAAACTTGGCATACAACCTATGGGCTCTAAGCAATTCAAGCACCACTCTCAAGTGTTTCTCGTGCTCCTCCTCAGAAGGCGAATAGATAAGAATGTCGTCCATGAAAACGACCACAAATCGATCTAAGAATTTCCAGAAGATCCGGTTCATCAAGTCCATAAAGATTGCGGGTGCATTGGTAAGCCCAAATGGCATCACCAGAACTCATAATGGCCATACCGCGTACGGAATGCCGTCTTCGAAATATCCTCCTCTCTGACCCTCAAATGGTGGTAACCCAATCTCAAGTCTGTCTTAGAGAAATAACGGGAACCCTTCAACTGGTCGAACAAATCATCTATACGGGGCATAGGGTACTTATTCTTGACCGTAGCCCGAGTTCAACTTTCGGTAGTCGATACACAATCTCAAGGCACCATCTTTCTTCTTAGTAAAGAGAGTCGGTGCTCCCCACGGTGAAACACTAGGGCGAACGAAGCCCTTATCTAGCAATTCCTGGAGCTGAATCTTCAGCTCACTCAACTCGGCTGGGGCAAAACGATATGGTGCCATAGAAATCGGCGCCGTGCCGGGCACTAGATTAATAGAGAACTCTATCTCTCGGTGATGTGGCAAACTAACAAGATCCTCGGGAAAAACATCCGAATACTCACAAACCACCCTCAATAATACAATCTGCGTCTCATCACACTCACCACTCATAAAGCTAGCAAGTAGGCCACTGAGCTCACCCCGCCCTCGTGGATCATACATTGGTAGCAACACACTACCAACCCAATCCCCCAAGAAAAGGAAACACTCCCCGCTCAAGGTACATACTGTGACCCTCTGGGGTAGCAATCAATAACAGCCCGGTATGACGATAACCAGTCCATACCCAAAATAACATCAAAACCCTTCATGGGTATAACAACAAAGGGAAAAGGAAGCCTACGGTCGGCGACCTCTATATCACAACCTCTACATCTGTGTTTCAAAATCAATTCACCCCCAACAGGTGATACTACACAAATAGGAGATGCTAAAAGTGCCAACTCCAACTCCAACACAGATGCAAATGCAGCAGATACAAAAGAATGAGACGCACCCGTATCAATCAACACACTAGCAACCGAGTTGCAAAATAGAAAGGTACCTCTCACTACTGATGGAGCCGGTACTAGGTCCTGCGCGGTAACAGCATACATCTGCCCTGCAGGCCCCTGATCCACCTGCTCACCTCTAGGAGCAAAAGACTACTGCACAGACTGGGATGTCGAAGCTCCCGGATTGGCCCTCGAGGCCTGCACAGACTGAACTGGCTGATAACTCTACGTCTGTCTAGAACTAGACGCTCTCGATGTGGCACTCAACTGTGGGCAATACCTCTTCAGGTGCCCAGGCTGACCACACTGATAGCAAGACAAAGGCTGGCCCCTGCCCTGACTCTGGCCCTGAGGTCTAGCTGAAGAAGAAGCAGCTCGCTGACCCCTTCCCTTCTGCGGGCAAACCGAAGACTTGTGACCCAGATGGACACACGCAAAACAAGTCAAGCCTCCCTGACTACCTCTGCCAACACCTGTACTCGGCACTGGGAAGGTCGATCTAGCCAAACCACTCTGAGACTACCGAGGGTTAGAGCCCCTCTGTCTCCTGCCATCACCCTGACCATCTTGGCTCCTCTTGGAGCCTCTCTGCCCTTCATCCTCCTCCTGTATCATGAGCTCTATATGAGCTGCAGCATCCACCAAACGTCTATACTCCCAGATAAATGATCCACCAACCCTCAACTTGAGTCCGCGCCTTAGCTTCTGCTCAAACTCAAGGCAACGGTGTTCCTCGGACGCCACAAGTTCAGTGCAAACCTGGACAAACTGGTAAAAGTAGCCTCAAATTCGGCCACAGACAAACCTTGCTGAAGGTAAAAACTTCTCCTGGAAGGCATTCACAAAAACCTCCCACGCACCACCAACACTGCCCTTCTCGTACTTCCACCATTGACTCGTATCTCCCTTCAGTTGGAAGGATGCCAAGGTCACCTTTAAAGCCCTATCCTCAATGCCAAGCATCTCGAATGTCTTCTCCATCTGTTCCAACCACTCGTTAGCCTTAAGTGGCTCTTTCAGATCCCTGACAAATTCGTCCGGGTTAGACCGGAAGAACTCCCTCTTCAAGAAAGAAGGTCCTGCCTCAGCAACCTGATTCTCAGCTCTGAGAATACCTAAAGCTCCCGCTATCTCTTGGGCCAAGGCGCCCATAGCCTGCTGACCCGCTGGCTCGGCCACATTGGCCTGACCAACTCCCTGCTGCTGTGCTGGAATATCATCCGATAAAGGCATTTCCTGCCTGCCACGCCTACCACGTCCTCGTCCTGACATCCTAATAAAGGTAACCAAGACTATTAACACATTCACAAATGTGCCGAAGCTATAACACTTGCGTCCTAATGCATGGACAACTGTAATTCACTCCACATAAGCACATAAACACATAAGCAGTTACGAATTTCATTTCCGAATAATGATAGTCCCGAGGCGTTACTAGAGTTCCGGTTAGAAACAGCATTGATCAAGTGCTTTTCCAACGAGACTCCCAGAAACCCATGGATCCAATCAACATCCTAGAAACTACATTCCATACCCACATAGTCACATAAGCATGTTATCAATTTAACACATAGCATATGACACTCCACCTAAGTCTCTATCAAGCGAGACAAACCCATTGTGATACTAATCACTTCCCACCTACCCAAAGTATTCGAACCCGGTACGCTCTGATACCAAGTTGTAATGCCCTCAAAATAATACATAAAACCCATCACTTTAGACATACAATGATATAAAAGAAACTAACCATTTCTATTCATCAGAGTAGCTCTTACTGCAATATTACATGTTAACAACAAAAGCAAGTGCCCTACGGGCTTACAGCTTTCCAAGTCAATACTTGGTTACACAAAAGAAGAGTACTACTCTATACAAAAGAAGCCCTTGGCTTGATGTACATGTAATATAAACAAAAGAAACAAAAGGAGTCTTCAACTCCCACATCCATCCAAGCTACGTCCTTGGAGGTGGCATGCTACCTGTACCTGAAAATAATGTCCCATATAGGGTGAGCCAACGCCCAGTAAAGATATGCTAAACACAGTATGAGTAGTAACTAAGACATTAGCAATTGATAAATGTTCTAATTCCATACATCAATTCATAAACCATTTCCATTACATGACCACTATGTCCATGTTTCATTTCATTTTCCATTTCTTATCAATTCCACAATTTACATTAACGGCTCAGAGCCTAGTCAACCACTTATATGAGACAGTGACTCATATTAAACGTTTCCTATTTTACAATAGTTAAACATACTAGTTATATCAACATCTCAACAGATAAGCATACAAGCTGTATCCACATTTCAACAGATAAGCATATTAGCTATATCAATACTTCCAAAGATAAGCATATGAGCTGTATCAACACTTCCATAGATAAGCATATGAGCTGTATCATCACATTATCTGACAAGCATATGAGCTGTATCAGTGGAGTCCATGCCCTATCTCCTTCCAAACAACATCCGGTTTAGAGGTCCATCCCCTATCTTCCCCTAAATTATGGAGTACATCCCATATCTCCTCCCCCCCACACACAAAGTATATACACATTGGTCATATACACAATCAATCAATACATAACGTTAATGTATTCTATCAACTGTCATACTCTATGACACATCCAATTGATTAGTTTTAGTTTGCCTAATCAACATGCATTGTCTACAACAATCACGACTACCCTCCACCGGTAGCCCAAAGCAATTATATCTAAACAGATAATAAATGCATTAACAAATAAATTATCAATGTTTTCAAAAGTGAGTGATTAACAAATCCAACTCCACTAGTTTGCCAAATAATGAGCCAATTTCGTTATTTGCAACTCAATTTCATAAATCCATAACTGTCCCAAATTAATTACACCAATTAATTTATATACAAATTTGGGCATTCTTCCCCACTTTCCAATAATGACCAAATGGTCTATGTGTCATCAACCAACAAGCATAATACTATTTCGAAACCCAAAATACATATTTTAGAATCAAAATAACAAAACCCTCTTTTATACATTTTGAAACCCTAGATCTCAAAATCAAACCATTTAAGAAAATGCGCAAAAATCTATGTTAAAACCCATAGTAGTGAGTAGGAATCCCTACCTCAAAAGTTGACACGCAACGAAGAAGATGATGAAAATGAAAATGCTCCAAAGCACAAGTTTCCCGGATCAAAAGATAGCCCTCGACGATCAACAACTCTTTTGTAAAGGCCAAAGGTGAGGAAACAACTCTAACTAGATCAATACCTAGAGAGAAGGCAAGGTTCTAGAGAGAGAGGCTCAACAAAGGAGTATTTGGAAAAGTAAGAGAGAGAAAAGATGTGAAAAAGTGATTTTAAAAGTCAAAACACAGAGCTTTAAACCTGACGCCCGCTCGAGCGTGAAAACCCCCGCTCGAGTGTCACTCACAGACTCCCGCTCAAGCGTCCAAACCGCCGCTCGAGCGCCGGATGCACACTCCCAGCACTTTTGCAGAACCAGGTCCCTGCTCGAGCGTCAGACACAAACTCCCGCTCGAGCGCCCAAACTCCCGCTTGAGCGGACAACCCTGCAGAGAAAATACTGGATGGGTGATTTTCCCGCTGGAGCGCCAAGACCCCCGCTCGAGCGGACAGGCTAAAATCTGGGCAATGACACTTGGTTCCTAAGCTCAACCAACCTGTTTCAAACCTACTCAACACGACCCAAGACTCAAATACAAAGAGTAAAGGATGTAAACAAGGTATACACAACAACCAACTAGACGGAACCTAGGTCCGGATACAACAATCGAAGGAAGGGAAACCGGGATCGCTATAAAAATAAAAATGGAAGTTGCATAAAATTAAAAATGAAAGTTCATTCAAGAAACCACTATACCTTAACGATCTATTAGGAAATTAAATAAAAAATGAAATTGAATAGAAAAGGAAATTGAATAAAAATACAAATCAAAGTTGCATAAAATTAAAAATGAAAGTTCATTCAACAAACCACTATACCTTAACGATCTATTTGGAAATTAAATAAAAATGGAAACTGAATAGAAAAGGAAATTGAATAAAAATAAAAATGGAAGTTGCATAAAATTCAGAATGGAAGTTCATTCAAGAAACCACTACACCTTAACGATCTATTTGGAAATTAAATAAAAAAGGAAATTGAATGGAGATGGAAATTGAATAAAAATAGAAGTTGAATAAAAATAGAAATGGAAACAACAAAAAATTAAACATGGAAGTTCATTCAAGAAATCACTATAGCTTAACGATCTATTTGGAAATTAAATAAAAATGGAAATTGAATAGAAAAGGAAATTGAATAAAAATGGAAATGGAATAAAAATAAAAATGGAAGTTCATTTGTAGACACCCCATTTTTGACCGACCTTAAGACTCAGACATCATCGATTAAGCGCTCGGTGATGTTGCATATTGTGCTCGTTCAGAAGTTTCAGAGTCTCGGCTGCGAGCCTTGCCTCCGGACTTCCGGATTCTTTTGTACCTTGCCTCGGTTCGCGAACCAGACTTGATTTTTTCTGTTTCTTTTCCTGAGGGGAGGGAGAGGTCCCGTAGACCATCTCTCAGTGGCCGTGGGCTACATTTCGTGGTCGTAGGCCATTTTGCCCGTTTCGGAGCCCGGTTCCCGGTTTTCGGAGCCGTCAGGCCGTGTGCCTCGGTTCGGGACCGCCTAACCACTTCCATTTGCTCCGGTTTTTGGCATGCATATTATTTGCTCCCTTTTGAGGGACACTGTGGTCCGAGAGACCAACTTCGTGGTCGGACACAACTTCCGGTGCCTAACAGCCCACTTTCGGGGCCCCGAACTGCGTGTTTTGGCTCCCGAACCTTCATTTTGCATTTTTGGGCTCCGACCAAAACTTGAGATAGTCATATTTTGAGGTCCTTTTCATGGTTGATTAAGGACCTTTTGTTGTTTAAGATCTCCTCCTATCACTTGCTTCTTTAACGCTCTTTTAGGCCTATTTTTGCGCGGTATTTTAGGCTTACTTGTGAGCTGTTTCGGACTTGGTCATAAACTACAAAGTGTCTTGTTTTGAGCCCCTCTTCAACTTTGTTGAAGGGCTCTAGGTCATTTGGGTCCAGCAGCTACCACTTGCCTTTATATCCCACTTTTTGGCTTTTTTTGGAGGGAAACTTGGATTGTTTTCCCTCCATTTTTTCCCTCCATTTTTCCCCCCCTTTTTCCACCCCTTTTGCCTATATATACAACACCCCAGGTCTGTATTAAGGGTTAGAAAAAAACTATTTGGAGCTCCTATATTGTATCTCTATCTCTCTATAATTCTAAGCTTCAAAATCCTTAAGTTCCTACACCCATTTCTTCACCACCACCAAGCACCACCACCACTACTCCATTCCAGAAGATAGGAGTGGCTTTCCAGCAGCTAAGAGGCAACATTTTTCAGTCCTAGAGGCAGCAAAGGTTGGGTCTTCAAGGGTGAGCACTCTTCTCCCTCTTTCTAGCTCATTTTTGCCTCATTTTTTTAGCCTCTTTGTTTGCTGTTTTGAGCTCCGACCAAAACATAAAATGCCATTTGTTTGAGCTATATTCCATGTTTCATTAAGGGCTTATTACAGTTTGAGGCTTATTTTTGGCACTTTCTTCATTACCCCTTTGTATGCCATTATTTTGCATGATTCTTTTAGCCTATGTGTGATCTGTTTTCGAGCATGATGTAAACTGTGGTTAGGATTATTTTGAGCCCTTCTTCAACATTGAAGAAGGGCTCATCCTTGTTTGTGACCTCCATGTATCACTTACCATTATACCCCTCTTTGGTCCTCATTTTTGCATGTTTTTTTAGCTTATCTTGCTTCTGTTTTTCGGCCATGATCAGAACTGAAAGTGGCCATAGTTTGACCCCCTTGTCATGTTTCATTAAGGGTCCTTGGCTGTTTGATGAATATTTTGCATACCTCATGTTATGCCCCTTTGTTGGCCTATATCTTGCGTTGCATTTTGAGCATGTTTGTATATTGATTTGGGGCTTTCCATCTACTGTAAATGTTCATATTTTTAGCCCCTTTTTAGTGATGTAGAAGAGTATTTTTTTGTTTGGGCTTTGCATCTACCACTTGCTTCTTTGTCCATTTTTCGGTCCAATTCTTGCATAAGAGCTTAGCCATACCTATGTTTGTTTTTGGGGTTTTTACAGTTCTGAAAAACATCATATTTTTGGCCCCTCTTCAATATTTTAGAAGGCCCCTAACCTGTTTGGGGTCAGCAGCTGTGAGTTGCTTCTTTGTCTCATATTTAGGGCCATTTTTGCATGCTAGTTTTGCCCTATTTATGTTTGCTGTTTGGCCATGCTTTGAACTGTAAAAATGCTTATCTTGGGGCTTCCTTGCTTCTGTCTTTTCATTCCATGTACCAATTATGCATGCTTTGTATAGCTGTAGTTCATTCTATGTGCCTAGTTTTGCATTTCGGGAGAGATTCCATGCATCGGGTGCACTTTCGCCTCATTTCGGGGTTGTTTTCCCCCACATTTCAGTGCTGAAATTCCATTAGCATGTTTGCGTATCATTTTCCATGCCATTGCATTGCGTATGCCATTGCCTCGGTTTGCGTGCCCGTGTGCACGCATTTCGAGGCACATCATTTTCATCCATCGGCCTCTTATGTGAGTGTGGCTGAGGCTCTCTCATGTTAGTGTAAGTCCATGTTGCATTCTATATGCCATTTTAGCCATATTGCATTGTGTATGTCATTGCCTCGGTTTGCGTGCCCGTGTGCACGCATTTCGAGGCACTTCATTTTTATCCATCGGCCTCTTATGTGAGTGTGGCTGAGGCTCTCTCATGTTAGTGTAAGCCCATATCATATTTCCATGTCATTTGCATTGCGTATGTCATTTCTCGGTTTGCGTGCCCGTGTTCACGCATTTCGAGGCATCTCATTTTCACAGCATAGTGCATACTAGGTTGTATCTTAGATCGCATTCATGTATTTCTTCGGTTTGCGTGCCCGTGTGCACGTATTTTGAGGTATCTCATTTTCATAGCATTGTGCATGCTAGGCAGTATCTTAGTTGCATTCATGCATGTCATGCATATTGCATTGTGTTCGGAATAGGAGTTAGCCCGGGCGCGGGAAACGAGATGCGTTTCGTACTCCGAGTGACGGAACGCGTCTCAATTCCCCAGTCACCGACACTCCGGATCATCCATGATGGAGTTAGGTTTTGTTGTGTTTTCATGTACATTCATTCTACATTGAATTGCGCAATTCGGCTCCTCGGCCATCATGCATCGATATGCGTGATTGGTGGCACGAGGATCGAGGCATGCATATATTTGTGAAATACATTGCTATGCCCCTTTCCTGCTCTCTGTTGCAGCAAAAATCAAGAATCAGCAACTTTTTGGAGTTTGGCGCGCATTTCAAGAAAAAGTACAAACAGAGGCTAATCGGGGCATCGCCATGGATTTCTGCGCAAAGGCAACCCGCACATGCATCATTCATCACCCGGAGAAGAGTCAAGGCAGTCCCTGGGTTGTATGCCAGTTTATTTATTTTTTTTAGTTAATTCGTTAATTAATTAGAAATTTGTACATTATTTGGATTGTATTATTTGGACTGTACTATTCTTTTATTCGGGACCGTATATTTATTCGGACCCTCCGAGCGAGGGCACAACTGTAATAAGTGTGCGTGTGTGTGTTGTATGTCTTCCAACCCCACGTCTTTCTCCCTTTTATTTATCCGCTTATGATGGTTAGATTAGGGCATGTTTCAATTAGCATACAGTATGACAGCATGTTTTGCATCATTCATCCGTTTTGCATGCACCGGGCTCGGCGCACCATACTAACTGCATTGTATTTTCAATTCCAAATTGAATACATGTTAGCTGTAGCATTCCATATGCCATGTTTAGAATAGCCGAGCCTACTATAGTTTGTATTTTTGCATGTGTTGCATTAGGCATTTCTGCATACTTAGGATCATGCATGATTTCTAATGAAGTTTCTGTTTTAGCTTGGAGTACTCGGTAAGTTTTATGCTTTAGCATCCTTGCATGCGTGTGAGTGACTACCATGATAGCATGCTTACCATGAGGCTATATGCTTATGTGATATAACTACCTGAATGCCTGTGGGTGAAGGTTGGGTTAGTTGGATTGGGACAATGCATCAAATGTTTGTTTTAAGCCCACTAGATAGTGGCAAAACCATCTTTTCTAAGCCCACCCGAGGGTGGCAAAATCTGCATTTTAAGCCTACTTGCGAGTAGCAAACCATCTTTCAAAAACAAACACGAAATGTCTCGTTCCAATTCAGGCGATCCAGTCTATACTTGTATGCTGTGCGCATCACATAGTAATCTAGGCTAATAACTGGAATAAAAACACACAATGTTTTCAAAAATAGATATCATGGTTAGTAGAGGCCGATCTTTGATCGGGCGAGCGCGAGTGCTCACGAAGTGACCTTCCCCAATTGTACCCAAGTTCCCGAGCCGAGGCAACTTTGGTGATGACGGACACGTGGCCTTTGGCACCGAGTCAGGGTTTCCTAAATTTCCCAAAATAAAATATTTAGGTGGCGACTCTGTATCTGGCAAAGCAGTCCATGTTTGGCACTTCTTTCAAAAAATCTGTTTTCTCAAAACGATTTGTCGAATTTGGACTCTTTGGTTCAGATTTAGAACCGTGACAAATTTAAGAGTCCTGAGCTGTAGTGACCCCAAATGAACAGAACGGGAGCTCACCCTCCCGGGGCGTTCGGGGACGTCTACAGTTTCTAGCGACTCTGCTGGGGATTTAGAGAACTTGACTCGAACTCATGATATCTTGTTTTGACTACACTTGCGTGTTTCTTTGCATTGCATTTGCATTGGTGCGCCTAGGACACCGTGTTTGCCATCTGCTATTCCTGAACGGTTTGCCAGAGGCTTGCCTTGTCAAGGCATGACCATAAGGCTGACCGGTTATGGGCTCTGCCAGTATGGGAACACAAACCCCGGTTTTACCGGGGCACCCTTTTTGACCATTCGACCTAGTGCATATTCGGAATCCATAGTGACCATTCCAAACTAGGACAGGTTGTTTACCCGTTTATAGGTCGTTTGAAACCGCTGCGTGCGTAGTGAAACCCTAGCTCCTGACAAAATAGGACAGGGAAACCCTACCCCAACATAGGGGTGTTTTGGCTCTCACTTATCTGTTATGTGCTTTAGAGTGCGTCTCTACAGGAATGCATATATCAATGTATGAGTTTGGGCATCAGGCCTGCGGGCACCAGTTTAGTAGTTTGGGCATCAGGCCTGCGGGCGCCAGTTCAGTATTTTGGGTGCCAGGCCTGCGGACACCAGTCCGGTATTTTCGAAATCAGTTATATCTGCAGGTATCAGATTCAGTTTTGGGGGTAGTAATTTTGGGAACAGTGACCAACGGTCAAATGCAGTTATTCAGTTATGTTCATGTCTGTGGGATTGGGCTGAGATGCTGCATGTTTTCTCTTTCAGTTCAGAGACTCAGTTCAGAGCAACCAGTGTTCTCCTTTGCTGAGGCAAGACGGGAAAAGGCTCACCGGTTCTTCAAATCCGTTAGTCACCAGTCCGGTCCATCTGATCCGTCTGTCACCAGTCACATCACCTCTGTTCAGTTCAGCAAAACTCGTGATGACGCAAAATTCAGAAGAAATTGTGGTTATGGCAGCCTCGTCAGACCAAGGAATCACATTGCAGGGTGATACCAATATTGAAGTGCCGCACCCACCCAGGTCACTTGCCGCACATCCGATCTGGGAACCCCAGTTATTTCAAACCCATGAGCCGACCACATTCGAGTTGATGGGAATGATAGGTGACCTCCAAAGGTCTGTGGCGGATCTCGCTACTGGGGCGGATTGTGATCGAGCTTAGCCAACTGGAGAGGGCATCCAACCACAACAGTGACGTACCAACATCAACCCAAACCCTTTATCAAGCTGAGGCCAGAGGTAAAGGCAAAGTGAAGGCAGATGCCGATCCCATTGAACAGCTGCTGTGGGCAGTCGAGGCTTTGAAAGCCGGAGGGATGAGTAAACAGCAGGTGTCTGCAGTCATAACTAAAGCTGTGGATGATGCTTTCCCCACTCCAACCGAAGATAGTTCAAGCCAGGCAGAAAATCGGGATGGGCCCCGTCATACCCAGATAATTTCTATCGTTCCCAACCCTACACCAGGAAAAGATCAGAAAGCCAAGCCAGTGCCAGCCGACCCTTTCGCTAGTGCGTCTAGCAAGAATCTTCAGACTTCAAAGTATCTGCCTCGAGGATGCAGAGTCTTTCATGCCCTCTACATGCCTTTGTCTAGGGCATTTCAGATATTGGTTAAAAAGGGGCATCTCAAACCCCTCGAGCCTCGGCCCCTCCCGAAGAATCTCCCTCTCTCACATGATTCTACCTTGTATTGTGCATACCACCAACGGTCTGACCACAGTACCGATGGTTGTTTCCGCCTTCATCATGAAGTGCAAGATTTGATCGACAATGGGGTCATCCCCGCACCAGGTCCTGCAAAGTCTATCGGCACTTGATCAGTGATCTTGTAGGGGATAATATGATGTGATCAGGGGTCGGACCACTTGCGGGCGGCACTCAGTTTACTCCAGATGTGGTGTATGGCATGCACTGTTTTGAGCATTTGCGAATGCTAGCTTTTGTTCTTTCTGACTTGGGTATTTGGTCAGTCTTGTTATTTTGTTTTGAGTCAGTCCTTTTGTTTCAGGTCTGTCTTATTGTATCGAGTCAGTCCTGTTGTATAGGAGTCAGGTGATTCCGGGGGGTGTGGCCTCGGGCATCACCATTTTTTTTTGTGTTTGTCTTTTCGTTTTGTTTTGAGTCTGTTTCTGCCAGGGAGCCAGTCGCGCCGACAGATTTGAATGAAACAGTAGTGGTTTTTCACGCTCATGTGTTTGCCTCGGCCGTGTGCCAATTGTGCCAGAAAGTTTGAATGAAACGGCAGTACTTTTCGCTTACTCTTCTGCACCCCCAAAATCATTGCATTGACCTAAGTTTTTCAAAACTTTTTTTTAAAACACTGCGGTGAAAACGAAGAGGAAGGAATTCCTCGGGATTTGTAAAACTTTGATCATTTGAGAGAAAGAGAGGCGTGCTAAGCCCTTAATGAATGAAATCATGCTTGTTAGCGTGAGTACTGAGAAGGACCCTGGCTTAATCCAGACTGGTTTCACACTATCTTCAGCGCAGACAATTTGTCGCTTTCTTAAAAACTTTCAAAAACAAAATGTTTTTCGCGGTCCTGCGAAGACTTGTGTGGAATCGCTCTTGAGATTGTGCAGCCTAGGATCGCTCTCAGCCTCGAGACTTAACCCCTTCGCTTCCAAACCTTGAACTTGAATTCAGAAGGTTCAACGATCAACTACGATGTGAGGCCTGTGTGGCCAGATTTGAAGCAGCCCTCGAACAAGAGGCCAGTGAAAGTCAGATAAAAAAGATCAGAAGATCAGAAGAAGCTTGCAAAGCTAGAACAGAAGTACCCCTCGAACTAGGGGCAAAGATATCAGACATGCTTGAAGAGCTGAAGATGAGTCCTCTTGCAAATCAACAGCCACTCTCCTGGATACGGATGGCTTCGAAACCCTATAACCATTTGGCATGGACCAAGCTACGCTTTTACCCTTGAGAGGCTCGCTGGGCCGAAAACCCGAAAGGGCGACCCAGGCAAAAGTTAGAGCAAGAAAAAGAACAAAAAGAACAAAAAAGAAAAAAGAAGAAAAAGAAAAGAAAAAAAAAGAAAGAAAAAAAAATGCAAAAAAAAAAAAAGAAAAGAAAAGAAAAGAAAAGAAAAGAATATCAAAAAAAAAAAAAGAAGAAAAGAATTGAAAAGAGAAAGAAAGAAGAATAAAGCTCGCAAGGTCGAAAACCCGCGACGGGCGCCTTGGCAAGAGTTAGAGCCTAAAAAGGAGAGGATAATACCCGAGAGTACCTCACCCCGAACTACGTAAGGCTTGATTCCCGTCTTTGGGATACGTAGGCAACTTCATTCTGAAGTCCAGCCGTAAACACTTCCAATTCAATTGTGTCCATGCGATGGTTCTGGTCATCTTTGTCTTCTCTGTATCTGAGGATTTGGTTGTGTTCGTCACTCTGAGGACTGCCTACAATGCGCTGCGGTGCCATCCAAACAAGGGGCAACTTTTCGTTACCATTCAATGCGCCACGGTGCCATTCAAACAAGGGGCAACTTTCCGTTGCCATGCAGTGTCCTTCAAGAAAGGGGAAATTTTCCTTCGGATCTGAGGTTGTGCATCTCAAGGGTAGGTTCCGTGCTCGTTCAGCAGTGGCCATTTGTGAAATAGTTTTTGAGAATTTTTACTGAGGTTGACTAATCTTCTCGAAAAGTATTCCATTTTCAAAACTGGACCATTTCTTGGACCCAAAAGAGGAAAATTTTCAGTGCTCATGGCCTGACTTGCATGATTTTAAATCAGAAAATTAAACAAGCATGTTAATCTAACTCTCATTTTGGTCAAAATTTTTTAGGAGAAAACTAAAACAAAAAAATGGTCAAAATGATGAACTAGGGGCACAGTTGAGTCAGGTGTTCTGTCTTTTCCCCTTTGTCAAAATACTTGCCGGAAAGGGCACTCTACTTGTCGGAAAGGGCACTGTATTCGCCAGAAAAGGGCACAACAAAGGGCAGAAAGCTCTCACATCCTCCAACCAACGAGGTATCAAGCGAAGTGCGAAGCACGAACTAGAATGGGGCAAGATATTCCACTCCATCATCTGGACAGATCTTATCACGTCCAAACTCCCCAGCAGAGCACCATCGACCGCTGTTAGCTGCAGATTTGCTACACACTCAGTTGTAGTGCAACCTTTCCGTAGGAGGAATTCACTACTGCGCACAGGAGAAAGAGAATCTAGCAGAATGCTAGGGGCGCGAGCCCACAATTTGCCGTTTATCCATCAACCACCCAGGGGAGGGATGAAAAATGAGAGATTGAAGAATAGAGAGATGTGTGATGAGAGAAAAAGTGAGAAAAGGGCTTTTTCAGAAAAATAGAGCTTGAGGGCCGAGTGACGTGAGGGTCACAAATGAGAGAGGGTGGGGAACGATACCCGGTGAAACAGGCTCCCGATGCACGTCTGTGTGTCGTGTCTTTTGTTTTGTGTCTCGATTCTTGCTTTGGGTCGTTCCGAGTGTGTCTCGATGTGTTTAGGTTGTTTTACTTTGTTTTTCCTTTGTTGAGTGGTGTTTAGGTCGTGGGCCTTTTATTTCCGTGTTGAGTTGTCTTGTTGTGTTCAGTCGTAGGCTCGATACCCGGTCAAGAGCTCACTTACTAATTCCAAAATAAAATCATTTTGCGCTCCGAGTGCCATGCCGTTCTCCACATCTATGCAAAACAAGATTCGTTCTTTCATAAAATCGCAGGGTTCAACCCAGGTCATGTCAAAACAGCAAAACTAGGACCTATCTGAAGCTATATGGGTTCCAGACTACAAAGCAAAAGCAAAAGAGGAAATGTCGGGTATCTGAGTTTGTTTCAACTTCAGTAAGTTCCGAGACTACATTCCGTGTGTACCCCTTCAAGTCTTGCCAAATGCCCCGAAGTATGAGTGCGCCTCTACCTCAAGCTCAAACTCAAGCCTACTTCAGTGCCAGAATGGTAATCAAAGTGCTCCCTCAGAAAACCAGCCCCCTGCCAGATGCATCTTGGCTGTGTTTGCCATGAGTTCCTAGGAGACCAACTGCGACAGTGGAAACTAGAGTTCGGACGGCTATTTCCTAGAACGCAAAGGTTCGGAATTTCCGAGACTAAAGTCTGGTTTAAATACCCAGGGGTCTATCCTCGGCTTGAAATCTGTATGGCAGCCCCATAGATTGAGATAGCATGTGAATGCGCCTCGATTCTGGATATTGAATCAACCTAGTCTGTCACCCCGTTGGAGAATAGGGAAAGTTGTGAACATGGCCAGGAAGGAAAGGTAGTAACTGCGGTTTGGGAGTACAGTCAAGAAAGTGCAAGAAGAACCCACTCTTTTCAGCTTAAAAGGTTTCTGCGGAATTTTTAACTCATGACTTCGATGTGTAGCTCATCGTCGGTCGGCATGCACGAGGTGTATCCTTTTTGGAATGTATCGTGACCCCTCCGAGAGGTAGATTGGAGGTTGCGTTTGGAATTTGGTCTACTTAAGGCTTGTATTCCCTTATTCGGTATTTTTGTTTCAAACGGGTGTTGTCACGCGCGTTCTATCTAGCATTGTTATGCTCATTCGTTGCATTGTGATGCACGTCTATCTAGCATTGTTATGCTCATTCGTTGCATTATCATGCACATTTATCTAGCATTATTATGCTCATTCGTTGCATTGTGATGCACATCTATCTAGCATTGCTATGCTCATTTGTTGCATTGTGAAGCACATCTATCTAGCATTGCTATGCTCATTCGTTGCATTGTTATGCACATTTATCTAAGCATTGTTATGCTCATTACTTGCATTGTTATGCACATCTATCTAGCATTGTTATGCTCATTACTTGCATTGTTATGTACATTTCATTTGCATCATTATGCACCTTCTCACTTGCAATTATCGTCTTTTCTCCTCTCGCATGCGGTGCGTTAGGACATCTTCGGTTTCGAACATTCGGACGAATTCCAGTGTTCATTCATACCTTTCCTCTCTTGCATGTGATATGCTGAGAGGTTTTCTCTTGCGTGTGATACGCTGAGAAATTTATCTTTCCTCCCTTGCATGTGATATGCTGAGAGGTTTTCTCTTGCGTGTGATACGTTGAGAAATTTTCCTTTTCTCTCTTGCATGTGATATGCTGAGAGGTTTTCTCTTGCGTGTGATACGCTGAGAAATTTATCTTTCATCCCTTGCATGTGATATGCTAAGAGGTTTTCTCTTGCGTGTGATACGTTGAGAAATTTATCTTTTCTCCCTTGCATGTGATATGCTGAGAGGTTTTCTCTTGTGTGTGATACGCTGAGAAATTTGCCTTTTCTCTCTTGCATGTGATATGCTGAGAGGTTTTCTCTTGCGTGTGATATGCTGAGAAATTTATCTTTCCTCCCTTGCATGTGATATGCTGAGAGGTTTTCTCTTGCGTGTGATACGCTGAGAAATTTATCTTTTCTCTCTTGCATGTGATATGCTGAGAGGTTTTCTCTTGCGTGTGATACGTTGAGAAATTTCCCTTTTCTCTCTTGCATGTGATATGTTGAGAGGTTTTCTCTTGCGTGTGATACGTTGAGAAATTTATCTTTTCTCCCTTGCATGTGATATGCTGAGAGGTTTTCTCTTGTGTGTGATACGCTGAGAAATTTGCCTTTTCTCTCTTGCATGTGATATGCTGAGAGGTTTTCTCTTGCGTGTGATACGCTGAGAAATTTGCCTTTCCTCTCTTGCGTGTGATATGCTGAGAGGTTTTCTCTTGCGTGTGATATGCTAAGGAATTTGCCTTTCTTCTCTTGCGTGTGATACGCTGAGAAGTTTACCTTTCCTCTCTTGCGTGTGATACGCTGAGAGGTTTACCTTCTTCCTCTCCTATGTGTTATACGCAGAGAGATGTTGTGTGTAAGACTCTGGGTATTTCAGTAGTCGCTTTTAGCCTTCCCCGCGTGAGACGCAGTGAGAATTGCATAATTTTTCTTACATTCTTAACTGCATGAAATGTAGTTGTTGCTTTGCATTTTTGCTTAAAACTGTTGCATCTATTGCGAATATGTGCTTCATTACAGCTTGCTGCATTTTCATGATCATTGAGTCACCTTCGGCGTCTTGCATTACCAGTTGCATTTTGCCCCCCTGCCTGCTGGCATGCTTGAGGGCGCATCTCTGTTTATCTTACCTGTTTGTCTAAGTCTTCGGCCTTGTCAAAAATGGGTCGTCTCTGGGCTTTGACATTCACTCTCGTCACGTGTGACTTTCGAGTTCTGTCAAAGAGGGGCAACTGTAGACACCCCATTTTTGACCGACCTTAAGACTCAGACGTCATCGATTAAGCGCTCGGTGATGTTGCATATTGTGCTCGTTCAGAAGTTTCAGAGTCTCGGCTGCGAGCCTTGCCTCCGGAATTCCAGATTCTTTTGTACCTTGGCTCGGTTCGCGAACCAGACTCGGTTTTCTCTGTTTCTTTTCCTGAGGGGAGGGAGAGGTCCCGTAGACCATCTCTCAGTGGCCGTGGGCTACATTTCGTGGTCGTAGGCCATTTTGCCCGTTTCGGAGCCCGGTTCCCGATTTTCGGAGCCGTCAGGCCGTGTGCCTCGGTTCGGGACCGCCTAACCACTTCCATTTGCACCGGTTTTTGGCATGCATATTATTTTCTCCCTTTTGAGGGACACTGTGGTCCGAGAGACCAACTTCGTGGTCGGACACCACTTCCAGTGCCTAACAGCCCACTTTCGGGGCCCCGAACTGCGTGTTTTGGCTCCCGAACCTTCATTTTGCATTTTTGGGCTCCGACCCAAACTTGAGATAGTCATATTTTGAGGTCCTTTTCATGTTTGATTAAGGACCTTTTGTTGTTTAATATCTCCTCCTATCACTTGCTTCTTTAACGCTCTTTTAGGCCTATTTTTGCGCGGTATTTTAGGCTTACTTGTGAGCTGTTTCGGACTTGGTCATAAACTACAAAGTGTCTTGTTTTGAGCCCCTCTTCAACTTTGTTGAAGGGCTCTCGGTCATTTGGGTCCAGAAGCTACCACTTGCCTTTATATCCCACTTTTTGGCTTTTTTTGGAGGGAAACTTGGATTGTTTTCCCTCCATTTTTTCCCTCCATTTTTCCCTCCCTTTTTCCACCCCTTTTGCCTATATATACAACACCCCAGGTCTGTATTAAGGGTTAGAAAAAAACTATTTGGAGCTCCTATATTGTATCTCTATCTCTCTATAATTCTAAGCTTCGAAATCCTTAAGTTCCTACACCCATTTCTTCACCACCACCAAGCACCACCACCACTACTCCATTCCAGAAGATAGGAGTGGCTTTCCAGCAGCTAAGAGGCAACATTTTTCAGTCCTAGAGGCAGCAAAGGTTGGGTCTTCAAGGGTGAGCACTCTTCTCCCTCTTTCTAGCTCATTTTTGCCTCATTTTTTTAGCCTCTTTGTTTGCTGTTTTGAGCTCCGACCAAAACATAAAATGCCATTTTTTTGAGCTATATTCCATGTTTCATTAAGGGCTTATTACAGTTTGAGGCTTATTTTTGGCACTTTCTTCATTACCCCTTTGTATGCCATTATTTTGCATGATTCTTTTAGCCTATGTGTGATTTGTTTTCGAGCATGATGTAAACTGTGGTTAGGATTATTTTGAGCCCTTCTTCAAGGGCTCATCCTTGTTTGGGACCTCCATGTATCACTTACCATTATACCCCTCTTTGGTCCTCATTTTTGCATGTTTTTTAGCTTATCTTGCTTCTATTTTTCGGCCATGATTAGAACTGAAAGTGGCCATAGTTTGACCCCCTTGTCATGTTTCATTAAGGGTCCTTGGCTGTTTGATGAATATTTTGCATACTTCATGTTATACCCCTTTGTTGGCCTATATCTTGCGTTGTATTTTGAGCATGTTTGTATATTGATTTGGGGCTTTCCATCTACTGTAAATGTTCATATTTTTAGCCCCTTTTTAGTGTTGTAGAAGAGTATTTTTTTGTTTGGGCTTTGCATCTACCACTTGCTTCTTTGTCCATTTTTCGGTCCAATTCTTGCATAAGAGCTTAGCCATACCTATGTTTGTTTTTGGGGTTTTTATAGTTCTGAAAAACATCATATTTTTGGCCCCTCTTCAATATTTTAGAAGGCCCCTAACCTGTTTGGGGTCAGCAGCTGTGAGTTGCTTCTTTGTCTCATATTTAGGGCCATTTTTGCATGCTAGTTTTGCCCTATTTATGTTTACTGTTTGGCCATGCTTTGAACTGTAAAAATGCTTATCTTGGGGCTTCCTTGCTTCTGTCTTTTCATTCCATGTACCAATTATGCATGCTTTGTATAGCTGTAGTTCATTCTATGTGCCTAGTTTTGCATTTCGGGAGAGATTCCATGCATCGGGTGCACTTTCGCCTCATTTCGGGGTTGTTTTCCCCCACATTTCAGTGCTGAAATTCCATTAGCATGTTTGCATATCATTTTCCATGCCATTGCATTGTGTATGCCATTGCCTCGGTTTGCGTGCCCGTGTGCACGCATTTCGAGACACATCATTTTCATCCATCGGCCTCTTATGTGAGTGTGGCTGAGGCTCTCTCATGTTAGTGTAAGTCCATGTTGCATTCTATATGCCATTTTAGCCATATTGCATTGTGTATGTCATTGCCTCGGTTTGCGTGCCCGTGTGTACGCATTTCGAGGCACTTCATTTTTATCCATCGGCCTCTTATGTGAGTGTGGCTGAGGCTCTCTCATGTTAGTGTAAGCCCATATCATATTTCCATGTCATTTGCATTGCGTATGTCATTTTTTCGGTTTGCGTGCCCGTGTTCACGCATTTCAAGGCATCTCATTTTCACAACATAGTGCATACTAGGTTGTATCTTAGATCGCATTCATGCATTTCCTCGGTTTGCGTGCCTGTGTGCACGCATTTCGAGGTATCTCATTTTCATAGCATTGTGCATGCTAGGCTGTATCTTAGTTGCATTCATGCATGTCATGCATATTGCATTGTGTTCAGAATAGGAGTTAGCCCGGGCGTGGGAAACGAGGTGCGTTTCGTACTCCAAGTGACGGAACGCGTCTCAATTCCCCAGTCACCGATACTCCGGATCATCCATGATGGAGTTAGGTTTTGTTGTGTTTTCATGTACATTCATTCTACATTGAATTGCGCAATTTGGCTCCTCGGCCATCATGCATCGATATGCGTGATTGGTGGCACGAGGATAGAGGCATGCATATATTTGTGAAATACATTGCTATGCCCCTTTCCTGCTCTCTGTTGCAGCAAAAATCAAGAATCAGCAACTTTCCGGAATTTGGCGCGCATTTCAAGAAAAAGTGCAAACAGTGGCTAATCGGGGCATCGCCATGGATTTCCGCGCAAAGGCAACCCGCACATGCATCATTCATCACCCGGAGAAGAGTCAAGGCAGTCCCTGGGTTATATGCCAGTTTATTTATTTTTTTTAGTTAATTCGTTAATTAATTAGAAATTTGTACATTATTTGGATTGTATTATTTGGACTGTACTATTCTTTTATTCGGGACCGTATATTTATTCGGACCCTCCGAGCGAGGGCACAACTGTAATAAGTGTGCGTGTGTGTGTTGTATGTCTTCCAACCCCACGTCTTTCTCCCCTTTATTTATCCGCTTATGATGGTTAGATTAGGGCATGTTTCAATTAGCATACAGTATGACAGCATGTTTTGCATCATTCATCTGTTTTGCATGCACCGGGCTCGGCGCACCATACTAACTGCATTGTATTTTCAATTCCAAATTGAATACATGTTAGCTGTAGCATTCCATATGCCATGTTTAGAATAGCCGAGCCTACTATAGTTTGCATTTTTGCATGTGTTGCATTAGGCATTTCTGCATACCTAGGATCATGCATGATTTCTAATGAAGTTTCTGTTTTAGCTTGGAGTACTCGGTAAGTTTTATGCTTTAGCATCCTTGCATGCGTGTGAGTGACTACCATGATAGCATGCTTACCATGAGGCTATATGCTTATGTGATATAACTACCTGAATGCCTGTGGGTGAAGGTTGGGTTAGTTGGATTGGGACAATGCATCAAATGTTTGTTTTAAGCCCACTAGATAGTGGCAAAACCATCTTTTCTAAGCCCACCCGAGGGTGGCAAAATCTGCATTTTAAGCCTACTTGTGAGTAGCAAACCATCTTTCAAAAACAAACATGAAATGTCTCGTTCCAATTCAGGCGATCCAGTCTATACTTGTATGCTGTGCGCATCACATAGTAATCTAGGCTAATAACCGGAATAAGAACACACAATGTTTTCAAAAATAGATATCATGGTTAGTAGAGGCCGATCTTTGATCGGGCGAGCGGGGGTGCTCACGAAGTGACCTTCCCCAATCGTACCCAAGTTCCCGAGCCGAGGCAACTTTGGTGATGACGGACACGTGGCCTTTCGCACCGAGTCAGGGTTTCCTAAATTTCCCAAAATAAAATATTTAGGTGGCGACTCTGTATCTGGCAAAGCAGTCCATGTTTGGCACTTCTTTCAAAAAATCTATTTTCTCAAAACGATTTGCCGGATTTGGACTCTTTGGTTCAGATTTAGAACCGTGACAAATTTGAGAGTCCTGAGCTGTAGTGACCCCAAATGAACAGAACGGGAGCTCACCCTCCCGGGGCGTTTGGGGACGTCTACATCATTCAAGAAACCACCACACCTAAACGATCTATTTGAAAATTAAATAAAAAAGGAAATTGAATGGAGATGGAAATTGAATAAAAATAGAAGTTGAATAAAAATAGAAATGGAAACAGCATAAAATTAAACATGGAAGTTTATTTAAGAAACCACTATACCTTAACGATCTATTTGGAAATTAAATAAAAATGGAAATTGAATGGAGATGGAAATTGAAAAGAAATAGAAGTTGAATAGAAAAAGAAATGGAAATTGCATAAAATTAAACATGGAAGTTCATTCAAGAAACCACTATACCTTAACGATATATTTGAAATTAAATAAAGAAGGAAATTGAATAGAAAAGAAAATTGAATAAAAATAGAAGTGGAATAAAAATTAAAATGGAAGTTGCATAAAATTAAGAATGGAAGTTCATTCAAGAAACACAACACCTTAACGATCTATTTGGAAATTAAATAAAAATGAAAATTGAAGGGAGATGGAAATTTAAAAAAAATAGATGTTGAATAAAAATAGAAATGGAAACTGCATAAAATTAGACATGGAAGTTCATTCAAGAAACCACTATACCTTAACGATCTATTTGGAAATTAAACAAAAAAGGAAATTGAACAGAAAAGGAAATTCAATAAAAATGGAAGTGGAATAAAAATAAAAATGGAAGTTGCATAAAATGAAGAATGGAAGTTCATTCAAGACACCGCAGCACCTTAACGATCTATTTGGAAATTAAATAAAAATGGAAATTGAATGGAGATGGAAATTGAATAAAATAGAAATGGAAACTGCATAAAATTAAACATGGAAGTTCATTCAAGAAACCGCTATACCTTGACGATCTATTTGGAAATTAAATAAAAAAGGAAATTGAATAGAAATGGAAATTGAATAAAAATGGAAGTTCATTCAAGATACCACTATACCATAACGATCTATTTGGAAATTAAATAAAAAAGGAAAATGAATAGAAAAGGAAATTGAATAAAAATGGAAGTTGAATAAAACAAAAATAGAAGTTGCATAAAATAAAAAATGGAGGTCTATTCAATAAACCACGATACCTTAACGATCTATTTGGAAGTTAAATAAAAAAAAGAAATTGAATGGAAAAGGAAATTGAATAAAAATGGAAGTGGAATAAAAATAAAAATGGAAGTTGCATAAAATTAAAAATGGAAGTTCATTCAAGAAACAGTATACCATAACGATCTATTTGGAAATTAAATAAAAAAGGAAAACGAATAGAAAAAAAAATTGAATAAAAATGGAAGTTGAATAAAAACAAAAATAGAAGTTGCATAAAATTAAAAATGGAAGTCTATTCAAGAAACCACTAAACCTTAACGATCTATTTGGAAATTAAATAAAAAAAGGAAATTGAATAGAAAGGAAAATTGAATAAAAATCGAAGTTGAATAAAAATAAAAATCAAAGTTGAATAAAAATAAAAATGGAAGTTGCATAAAATTAAAAATGAAAGTTCATTCAAGAAACCACTATACCTTAACGATCTATTTGGAAATTAAATAAGAAATGAAATTGAATAGAAAAGGAAATTGAATAAAAATGGAAGTGGAATAAAAATACAAATAGAAGTCGCATAAAATTAAAAATGGAAGTTCATTACAGAAACCACTATACCTTAACGATCTATTTGGAAATTAAATAAAAATGGAAATTGAATAGAAAACGAAATTGAACAAACTTGGAAGTGGAATAAAAATAAAAGTGGAAGTTGCATAAAATTAAGAATGGAAGTTCATTCAAGAAACCACTACACCTTAACAATCTATTTGGAAATTAAATAAAAATGCAAATTGAATGGAGATGGAAATCGAATAAAAATAGAAGTTGAATAAAAATAGAAATGGAAACTGCATAAAATTAAACATGCAAGTTCATTCAAGACACCACTATACCTTATCGATCTATTTGGAAATTAAATAAAAAAGGAAATTGAATAAAAATATAAATGGAGACTGCGTAAAATTAAACGTTGAAGTTCATTCGAGAAACCACTACACCTTAATGATCTATTTGGAATTTAAATAAAAAAGGAAATTGAATGGAGATGGAAATTGAATAAAAATAGAAGTTGAATAAAAATAGAAATGGAAACTGCGTAAAATTAAACATGGAAGTTCATTCAATAAACCACTATACCTTAACAATCTATTTGGTAATTAAATAAAAAAAGTAAATTGAATAGAAAAGGAAATTGAATAAAAATGAAAGTGGAATAAAAATCAAAATGGAAGTTGCTTAAAATTAAGGATGAAAGTTCATTCAAGATACCACTACACCTTAACGATCTATATGGAAATTGAATAAAAATGGAAATTGAATAAAAATAGAAGTTGAATAAAAATAGAAATGGAAACTGCAAAAAATTAAACACGGAAGTTCATTCAAGAAACCAGTATAACTTAACGATCTATCTGGAAATGAAATAAAAAACGGAAATTGAATAGAGATGAAAATTGAATAAAAATAGAAGTTGAATAAAAATAGAAATGGAAACTGCATAAAAGTAAACGTGGAAGTTCATTCAAGAAACCACTACACCTTAACGATCTATTTGGAAATTAAATAAAAAATGAAATTGAATGGAGATGGAAATTGAATAAAAATAGAAGTTGAATAAAAATAGAAATGGAAACTGCATAAAATTAAACGTGGAAGTTCATTCAAGAAACCACTACACCTTAACGATCTATTTGGAAATTTAATAAAAAATGAAATTGAATGGAGATGGAAATTGAATAAAAATAGAAGTTGAATAAAAATAGGAATGGAAACTGCGTAAAATTAAACATGGAAGTTTATTCAAGAAACCGCAATACCTTAACGATCTATTTGGAAATTAAATAAAAAAGGAAATTGAATAGAAAAGGAAATTGAATAAAAATGAAAGTGGAATAAAAATCAAAATGGAAGTTGCTTAAAATTAAGGATGGAAGTTCATTCAAGATACCACTACACCTTAACGATTTATATGGAAATTAAAGAAAAATGGAAATTGAATGGAGATGGAAATCGAATAAAAATAGAAGTTGAATAAAAATAGAAATGGAAACTGCATAAAATTAAACACGGAAGTTCATTCAAGAAACCACTATAACTTAACGATCTATTTGGAAATGAAATAAAAAAAGGAAATTGAATGGAGATGGAAATTGAATAAAAATAGAAGTTGAATAAAAATAGAAATGGAAACTGTATAAAATTAAACGTAGAAGTTCATTCAAGAAACCACTATACCTTAACGATCTCTTTGGAAATTAAATAAAAAAGGAAATTGAATGGAGATGGAAATTGAATAAAAATAAAAGTTGAATAAAAATAGAAATGGAAACTGCATAAAATTAAACATGGAAGTTTATTCAAGAAACCACTATACCTTAACGATCTATTTGGAAATTAAATAAAAAATGAAATTGAATAAAAGTGGAAGTGGAAAAAAAATAAAAATGGAAATTGCATAAAATTAAAAATGGAAGTTCATTCAAGATACCACTATACCGTAACGATCTATTTGGAAATTAAATAAAAAGGGAAAATGAATAGAAAAGGAAATTGAATAAAAATGGAAGTTGAATAAAAACAAAAATAGAAGTTGCATAAAATTAAAAATGGAAGTCTATTCAAGAAACCACTATACCTTAACGATCAATTTGGAAATTAAATAAAAAAAAAGGAAATTGAATAGAAAAGAAAATTGAATAAAAATCGAAGTTGAATAAAAATAAAAATGGAAGTTGCATAAAATTAGAAATGAAAGTTCATTCAAGAAACCACTATACCTTAACGATCTATTTGGAAATTAAATAAAAAATGAAATTGAATAGAAAAGGAAATTGAATAAAAATTGAAGTGGAATAAAAATATAAATGGAAGTTGCATAAAATTAAAAATGGAAGTTCATTTAAGAAACCACTATACCTTAACGATCTATTTGGAAATTAAATAAAAAATGAAATTGAATAGAAAAGGAAATTGAATAAAAATGGAAGTGGAATAAAAATGCAAATGGAAGTTGCATAAAATTAAAAATGGAAGTTCATTTAAGAAACCACTATACCTTAACGATTTATTTGGAAATTAAATAAAAATGGAACTTGAATTGAAAAGGAAATTAAATAAAAATGAAAGTGGAATAAAAATAAAAATGGAAGTTGCATAAAATTAAAAATGGAAGTTGTAGACACCCCATTTTTGACCGTCCTCAAGACTTGGACGTCACCGTTTGAACGCCCGGTGATCATCCATGTTTGTGTTCGTCTTGAGTTCCCGGAGGTCTCGGCTTGCGCGCCTTGCTTCAGGATCTCTCGACTCGACTATTTAGTGTCTGGTTTTGCACCAAACACTTGTGTTTTGCCTTGGAGGGGCAGGGAATGCCTTGTGAGGCATCCCCACACACCACCGGCCATGGCCAGAGGCCACCGGCTGGTGTTTTGTTGCCATCGGCAATGTATATTGCCGGTCGGCATTCTTTGTTGCCGGTCGGCAGTCAATTTTGTCAAAATGGAAATTTTGAGCAGCCGACTACTATTCATCTACTTTTTGTAGATATTTTGTGCCAGCTGTGATAGCTGGCACCCACTCTGCTTCCCTCCATACACGTGTATGGAGGGATTTCCCTCTAAGAAGCTTGTTTGGAAAGCTTTGCAAAGGAGGACTTCTATAAGAGGAGAGCTCTTCTCCTTGTTCTAGGGTTAGACATTTTAGAGATAAAAAAATACAGAGGAGAGCTCTGGTTTTAAGGTTAGGGTTTGATACACATTCTCTCTCTCTTTTTCTCTCTTGTGTGTGTCTAGGTGCATTTGTGTCTTACTATTGCACACAAACACATAGTATTACACCTTCCCTTGGCTACTGAGGTTCCAAGAGGTTGTTCTTGAAGTTCTTGGGTGGTTTTGAGCTTGGAGAACCAGCTGGTCCACCATTTTTGAAGAAAGTCTACAAGGGTAAGAAGTTTGTCCCTTTATTCCCCATTTTTGCATTGTATTTTTACCCATCTTCGAACTGTTTTTGTGCTTAGTGTATAACATAAAAAAGTTCTGTTTTTAGGCCCTCTAAATAGTTTGTTTAGAGTGTTTTGTGTTTTGGAGGTGTTTGACCCCTCTTAGGCCTTGAGAGGCCCCATTTTGTGCTATTTTGAGTGAGCTCCGGGACCTTGGTGTTTGAGCCTCCTCACCACTGAAATCTTGAGGGATTTCAAAGGTGAGGATGGTGCCTTGAGGTCCTAGGGAGGAGAGGGCCCCCTCCTCTCCTTGTTGTCCTTGAAAAGGACCATTTTTGGCCTCTTAAGGGAGCACCTAGCTAAGCTTCATGTTGACCATGCCTTAGTTGTTTTTTGTGCTTATTATGTCATGTTATGCCTCTGTTTTTAGTTGGTTTTGGTACACCATGCATGCTTAGCATACCTGCCTTGTAATGCCATGTTTAGGCCTTAACATGCCTTAGGTTGTAAACCACTGTTCAAGCATGTTTTAGCTCTAGCTTTGTGAAGCTTGTGTGCTTATTTTGCCATGCTAGAGGTCTTTCCATAGTTGTTTGGGTCGGCCATGGCATGCATTGTATAGCCTCTTTGCATTTTTGGCTTGTTGGCCTTGAGTGTGTGAATGTGTAGCATGCATCATTGCCTTAATTTAGTGATTTGGGACCATTTGCCATGCTATTTCAGTCCCTTTAACATGCTTGCATACTTGCCTTGGATGCCTCTTTGAAGCTTTGGAAGCTTGTCTTGCATGCTCTATGTTTTGGTCATTGTGCACGCTTTTGATTTTGAGCCATTTAGATGCCATCTAGGTGTCCCTTGGGTGTTGTTTAGGTTTGCACTAGACCTATTTTAAGTCCTCTTAGCTTTGTAAGGCTTGGTTGATTTAGTCTTGGTTTAAGCCTCTTGGCTTGCCTTGGGTTTTTGGCTTTGTTTGCATGCTTTGTTTGTCTTGTTTAATTGGCTTAACACCCTTTGTAACATGATTTTCAATGCTTACCTTGCATGCCATTAGTCCATGTTATGCCTCTTTCAAGTGTGCTTGAGAGTTGCCTTTTTATGCTTAAGTGTTGGTCCTTGTGTGCATGCATGTTTGCATGTCATTTAGCCCTCATTTCATAGCACTATGGCCACTGTTTTAGGCCTATTTAGAGCTGCCCAAATCATGTTTAAGTCCATCTCTTTGTTTGTTGCATGTACTCCTTGTATGTTGTAGCATATTGGTGAGTTGTAGCATAATTGAACTTGCATGATTGAATGAAGTCACATGTTTGTTTACATGCTTAAACACCCACATTGTGCCTTGCATACTTGTTGGTTGTACTACCTCATGCCTTGCATGCTTGTTTGCTTGTTTGCATAGTTTGTGCACCTAGTGTACAATCACTTGCTTGCATGCTCATGTTGCACGCTAGCTCGCATGATTAGGATTGCATTGCATTGGCATGCATGCTCTACCTCTTGACCAAGCCATGATGGAGGTCGAGTCCCTTTGGTTTGTTGTTTTGCATTGCACTTGACATCAAAATGTGCACACTTGGTCTCTTGGGCCATCACGCATGGAAATACGCGATTGATGGTCCGAGAACCAAGGAGCATGTTCCTTTGAGTCATTACCATGATAAGGGACATGATTGGTGCATACATTGCTTGAATTGTATCGCCATGCTCTGCCTTGCCCTCTGTTGCTGTCAATTGCAGGTTCTGCAGGAACCCTCTGTCGACCGGCAGTGCCAAGTGCCGACCGGCAATCCTCCCTCGGCCGATGGCTTCACCAATGGCTGGTGACCACATGCCACTACCGGTGGCAATCCTATTCAGCCGGTGGTGTCCCCCAATGTCCAAGGAAGCAGTCCTGAGACTTTGGAATTCTCCAGAGGAGTATATCAAGGAAAACAGAGGCAGCCTAGGCATGGCGGTGCACTTCCGAGCAGGACCGAGCATGCACTGCATCGAGCTCTCTTCCCGAGGCGGTTCACTGTTTTTCCTAGCTTAGTTAGTTTGTTAACTAATTAGGTAATTTGTAATAATTAATTAGCTCGCGAGTTAGTTAATTTGTAATATTTATTCGGTCCCTCCGAGCGATGGCAAATCTGTAATAAGTGTGGGTGCATGTGTGTGCATGTCTTCCAATCCCCACTTCTTTCTTTCCTTTTACTTACTTGCTTTGATGGTTAGTAATAGGTCATGTTTAAATTAGCATACCTCATGCCATGCATGCGTGCATTCATACATTTGTCTTGCATGCACCGGGCTTGGTACATCATGCTAACTGCATTTGTACTTCAATTCCAAATTGAATACGTGCATCAATTGACTGCATTTCACATGCCATGCTTAGGTTAGCCGAGCCTATTCTAAGTGCATCCTGTGTGTGTTACATTAGGCTAACTTGACATGAACTAGGACCATGCATGTTTGCTAACTAGTTTATTGTTTTTGGCACGGAGTACGATATAAGTATTTATGCTTTAGTATCTCGCATGAGTGTGAATGCTATCATGACAGCATGCTTACCATGTGGCTAGATGCTTATGTGATAAACTGTTTGAATGCCTGTGGGTGAAGGTTGGATTGTTTGAGTTGGAAAAACTCGTTGAAATCCGTATTTTAGCCTACTTGCGAGTAGCAAATTCCAAAGTGTTTTTCAAGACAAACGGATATGCAATGCTTATTTCCAAATTAGGCAATCTAGTCTATACTTGTGTGCTGTGCGCATAACATAGTAATTTTAGGCTAATAATTGGGAATAAGAACACATAAAGTTTTCAAAACTAGATATCACGGTTAGTAGAGGCTGATCTTCGGATCGGGCGAGAGGGGGTGCTCATAGCTGACCTTCCCCAATCGTACCCAAGCTCCCGAGCCGAGGCAACTTTGGCAATGACGGACACGTGGCCTTCGGCACCGAGTCAGGGTTTCCTAAATTTTCCCATTAAAAAATATTTAGGTGGCGACTCTGTATCTGGAAAAGCAGTCCATGTTTGGCACTTCTTTCAAAAATCTGTTTTTCTCAAAACGATTTGCCGGATTTGGACACTTTGGTTCAGATTAGGAACCGTGACAATTCGAGAGTCCGAACTGTAGTAAGCCCGCGGATGAACAGAACGGTACTCACCCTCCCGGGGCGTTCGGGCGCGTCTACAGAAGTTCATTCAAGAAACCACTACACCTTAACGATCTATTTAGAAATTAAATAAAAATGAAAATTGAATGGAGATGGAAATTGGATAAAAATAGAAGTTGAATAAAAATAGAAATAGAAACTGCATAAAATTAAACATGGAAGTTCATTCAAAAAACCACTATACCTTAACGATCTATTTAGAAATTAAATAAAAAAGGAAATTGAATAGAAAAGGAAATTGAATAAAAATAGAAGTTGAATAAAAATAGAATTGGAAACTGCATAAAATTAAACGTGGAAGTTCATTCAACGAACCACTACACCTTAACGATCTATTTGGAAATTAAATAAAAAATGAAATTGAATGGAGATGGAAATTGAATAAAAATAGAAGTTGAATATAAATAGAAATGGAAACTGCATAAAATTAAATCTGGAAGTTCATTCAAGAAACCACTATACCTTAACGATCTATTTGGAAATTAAATAAAAAAAAGAAATTGAATAGAAAAGGAAATTGAATAAAAATAGAAGTGGAATAAAAATCAAAATGGAAGTTGCATAAAAATAAACGTGGAAGTTCATTCATGAAACCACTACACCTTAACGATCTATTTGGAAATTAAATAAAAAAGGAAATTGAATGGAGATGGAAATCGAATAAAAATAGAAGTTGAATAAAAATAGAAATGGAAACTGCATAAAATTAAACATGGAAGTTCATTCAAGAAACCACTATACCTTAACGATCTATTTGGAAATTAAATAAAAAAAGAAATTGAATAGAGAAGGAAATTGAATAAAAATGAAAGTGGAATGAAAATCAAAATGAAGTTGCATAAAATTAAGAATGGAAGTTCATTCAAGAAACCACTACACCTTAACGATCTATTTGGAAATTAAATAAAAATGGAAATTGAATGGAGATGGAAATTGAATAAAAATAGAAATGGAAACTACATAAAATTAAACACGGAAGTTCATTCAAGAAACCACTATAACTTAACGATCTATTTGGAAATGAAATAAAAAAAGGAAATTAAATGGAGATGGAATGTGACAACCCCAAACCGCCCCTAGTAGTTTGGGTGCCGTGATGGCCAGTAATCCGAGATTACCGAAGGCCAACTTTGAAAATTCACATACAATCAGACTATAAATATATGGGGCTCACAAGTGCGGAAGCAATAATTTAAAATACAAGTGGTCCATAAGAGCAGTGCATAAGTTAAATGGAATGGCATACATCTTTACATAGCTTTACATCTTGAATACAATTAAAGCCAAGTACAAAAAATACATATTACATCTTACAAAAGGGCTTCACAAGCCGACGTAAACAAAATACAAGGAATACAACTAAAAGCATAACTTCAGGATTGCCGACATCCTCACTGTCGATATAACATGCATGCAAAACACACACAACTCGGCGTAGCCGACTTCTTGCTTGATACCTACATATATACATAGGGAGGGTGAGCTTGGATACTCAGTGAATGGTATAAGTAATAAATGGGTTAAATGAATGATACTCGAGATCCTTTCAAAACAATACATAGTATATCTTCATCAAAACCATACATAACGTAGCTTAGCTTGACTTGTAACAAAACATCAATCAAATCTTAGTCTTTCAAAACTTGCTTGGGATACTTAACATACATCGACTTAAAATATGGGGTGATGACGGCAAAACAAAAGCATAACCTCGGTATCGAGCACACCCGTTCATAGTCCGTCGGTGGCCGATATCTTAACAAGGGTGCTACTTAGGCTTAACGTCCCCTAGCACGAAAGGACGGTGCTACCTAGGCTTAAAGTCCCCTAGCACGGAAGGACTATGCTACATAGGCTTAAAGTCCCCTAGCACGGAAGGACTAGTGCCATAAATGCTTAAAGTCCCCTGGCACGCACGGACTATGTTACCTAGGCTTAATGTCCCCTAACACGAAAGGACGGTGTTACTTAGGCTTAACGTCCCCTAACACGAAAGGACGGTTCCAAGAATGTCATCCAAAACAAAGCTTACACTTGATACATAAAATAGGGATATCATTCATGCTTAACAAATACTTTTATCAAAACAAGGCAAAGCTTTATTAAAACTTGATAACATAACTTTATTAGAAATACCACTCACATAGTTCCTAGGACGTCGGGATCAAGGCAAAGGTCCAAGTCGTACAAACACATGGCACAATCTAATGAATGCACTTCTCAAAACAAGCCTTACATGAATGCAAATGATCTCGGGGAAAACATGCTGGAAGTCAAAACACTGCTTTACATGTCGGGAAGACATGCTAGGTACCAACCAGGCCTTTGCCAAGGTCCCACACCTCTTGGCCGAGGTGTGGTTACCAAGGCTTCGGCGTGCGGCTAATTGCTGAGGTTCGTACAAGACAAACTAAAGGTGTAAGTGATCATGCAAGGTAGGCTAAGGTGAGATACGGTGCTTGGCCTAAGTGTGAGGTCTAGGTAAGAGTGATCTCGGCGACTACACTTAGGGAAGTGAGGTCTGGAGATCTGGGTTTCCACCCGTGAAGAACATGAAGAACATGAACATAAAGATCATGAAGAACATGAATGCTAAAATCATAACTTCTTTATTACAAAATCTGAGGTTTCATGCTATGAGTTCGAAAACATGGACCTGGGTACTCACACTTGAAAATCATATGGAAACAAACATAAAAACATGCATCTTGATACAAACTTTCGGATCAAAACATGACTTTTCTTGAAGAACACATGAATACTATTTTCTCTTTCTAAAACCGAACTTTAAAGCAATGCATGGCTTATAAATCACATTTAATCATGCAATGCAATAACATAAACATAAAGAACGACAAGAGCAGATCACGAATCTAACCTTAATACGGATCTAACGGTTCGATCTCTAGAGATTAAGCTTGGGATCTACTCTCCCTCAAGAACTCCTCTCCCTCTTCTAGAGCTTCTCTCTTTTCTTCAAAACAAAGATAGAAAAAAATGATGGGTTTCCTCTCTCTACCGGCTGACTTAACACTCAGTTCGGACACGTGGCAACGGCTGGTTGGTTCTCCTCAAAAAGCTAATAGATTGACAAGACATGATTCTGACAAAGTGTATCTAACAAGTCACCCGGTAGGGCACTTCGGCAAGTGATGACGTCGGCTAAGGCCAAGGCTTCGGCAACTAAGGCGACAATGACCTCGGCTAGGAAGGACAACACTTGACTGAGCTGTACCACACCTTGGTCTAGATGTGCCACACCTCGGTCTAGGTCATATCACTCCAGGACAAGATCACTTAGGTGCAAAGGTAACATCTCGGCCTAGATGGTACACATCTAGGCTAATATGTCAGGGCGAAGGTGGAGGTCGAACAAAGTGGTTCCAAGATGATTCTAGACTGAAGATGACTTCGGCTTGGAACGACCTAGGCGTAACATGACCTCGGCTAGACATGACTTAGGCTTGAAGACAGCAAAGAAGGAACAAAGCATGCAACACATTTAAGCAAAACAAGGCAAGATTCATGAATTCAAACTTAGCAAGACAGGATTATATAAATGTATGCAAGCATGACTAAGATATGAATGTGGGTCCTTACATGGAAATTGAATAAAAATAGAAGTTGAATAAAAATAGAAATAGAAACTGCATAAAATTAAACGTGGAAGTTCATTCAAGAAACCACTACACCTTAACGATCTATTTGGAAATTAAATAAAAAATGAAATTGAATGGAGATGGAAATTGAATAAAAATAGAAGTTGAATAAAAATAGAAATGGAAACTGCATAAAATTAAACGTGGAAGTTCATTCAAGAAACCACTACACCTTAACGATCTATTTGGAAATTAAATAAAAAATGAAATTGAATGGAGATGGAAATTGAATAAAAATAGAAGTTGAATAAAAATAGAAATGGAAACTGCATAAAATTAAACATGGAAGTTCATTCAAGAAACCACTATACCTTAACGATCTATTTGGAAATTAAATAAAAAAGCAAATTGAATAGAAAAGGAAATTGAATACAAATGAAAGTGGAATAAAAATCAAAATGGAAGTTGCATAAAATTAAACGTTGAAGTTCATTCAAGAAACCACTACACCTTAACGATCTATTTGGAAATTAAATAAAAAAGGAAATTGAATAAAAATGTGTAACGCCCTCAAAATAATACATAAAACCCATCTCTTTTGGCATGCATTGATATAAAAGAAACCAACTATTTCATTTCATCATAGTAAACTTTACAACGGTATTACTTGTTAACAACAAAAACAAATGCCTTATGGGCTTACAGCTTTCCAAGTTAATACTTGGTTACACAAAAGTAGAGTACTAACTCTATACAAAATAAGCCCTTGGCTTGATGTACATGTAATACAAACAAATAAACAAAAGAGTCTTCAACTCTCATCATCATCCAAGCTATGTCCTTGGAGGTGGCATGCTACCTGTACCTGAAAATAATGTCCCATATAGGGTGAGCCAACGCCCAGTAGAGATATGCTAAACACAGGATGAGCAATAACTAAGACATTAGCAATTGATAAATGTTCAATTCCATACATCAATTCATAACCCTTTTTTCCATTACAAGGCCACTATCTCCATGTTTCGTTTCATTTTCCATTTCTTATCAATTTCGCAATTTACATTAACGGCTCAGAGCCTAGTCATTCACTTATATGAGACCGTGACTCATATTAAACATTCCCATTCTATAATAGATAAACATATTAGTTGTATCAACATCTCAACAGATAAGCATACAAGCTGTATCCACATTTCAACAGATAAGCATACAAACTGTATCAACACTTCCAAAGATAAGCATATGAGCTGTATCATCACTTCCATAGATAAGCATATGAGCTGTATCATCACATTATCTGACAAGCAGATGAGCTGTATCAGTGGAGTCCATCCCCTATCTCCTCCCAAACAATATCCGGTTTAGAGGTCCATCCCCTATCTTTCCCTAAACCGTGGAGTACATCCCCTATCTCCTCCCACATACACACAAAGTATACACACATTGGTCATATACACAATCAATCAACACATAACGTTAATGTATTCTATCAGCCGTCATATTCTATGACATATCCAATTGATTAGTTTCAATTTGCTTAATCATCATGCATTGTCTACAACAATCAAAACTACCCTCCACCGGTAGCCCAAGCAGTTATTTCTAAACAGATAATAAAAGCTCCAACAGATAGAATATCAATGTTTTCAAAAGTGAGCGATTAACAAATCCAACTCCACTATTTTACTACATAATGAGCCAATTTCATTATTCTCAACATAATTCCATAAGTCCACAAATTTTCCAAACTAATTGTACTAATTAATTTACACCACAAATTAGGGTTTTCTACCCCCTTTCCCAACATTGGCCCAATGGCCTATATATCAACAACCAATAACAATAACCTCATTTTGAAACCCAATATACATTTTCAAGAATCAAAATGACAAAACCCCCATTTAACATTTTGAAACCCTAGGTCCCAAAATTTCCCAACTTCAACACTTTATCAAAACAACCAAAAATCTATGTCAAAGATCATAAGAGTGAGTAGGAATCCCTACCTCAAATTCGGAGTTCAAGAGAAGAAGATGAAGAAACTCAACGTGCTCCAAAACCCAATATTTTCGGATCAAGACGTAACCCTCGAGGATCAACCCAACTTTCGTAAAGACCGAAGGTGAGGAAACAACTCATACTAGATCAATACTTAGAGAGAAGTTTGAGTTTTAGAGTGAGGTGCTCTCTAATGGCTTTTTTAGAAAAGTAAGAGAGAGAAAGAATGAGAAAAAGTGATTTAAAAATGCCCCACAGTTAACTGATATACGACATTCCTGCTCGAGCGGAAAACACAATGCTCGAGCGTCAAGAACAAAAACTAGGTCCGCTCGAGCGCAATAAGGCCCGCTCGAGCGCCAAGACATAAGGATAAAGTACATCCGGTCGAGCGAGAAAAACCAATCCGCTCGAGTGCGAATCTCCCTCTTCCAGAACTTTCACCAAGACAGTACTACCCGCTCGAGCGCCAACAAACCCGCTCAAGCGCAACCCGCTCGAGCGCAGGAAACCCGCTCGAGCGTAAAAATCACATCTGTAGGAGTTTTGCAGGGACACAAAATACTAGGAGTGTGTAATCTCTGCTCGAGCGCCAAACGACCCGCTCGAGCGGAAAGACCAAAAACCTGGCGACAAGGATTTAGGCCAAGGCTCGACCTACTTGCTTGAAACATGCCCAACACATCCTAAAACTCAACATAAGGAATTAAAGGATGACAACTAGGTATACAACCACCAACTTCACGGAACCAAAGTCTGAAATACAACAAATACAAAAAGGGAAAACCGGGATCGCTATAACCTTCCCCCCTTAAAGAATTTCGTCCCCGAAATTAAAGACAAGTTTCTCAAAAACAGGTTCTCTCCATTCCCAACAATATTACAACATAATATTAAACATTCCGACCCGTTACCGGTCAATCCCATCTCTTTTTCAAGAGGCATTTCTCATTTTACACAACAACCTGCATTATCAACATGCATTTTCCTGAAATTCACCAATTTCAACTCATTTTCAATGCCAAAATGTATTTTTTTTGCATTTCTAAACATCATTAACATATACAATGTTAAAATCAACTTCCATCATGAGGCAAGTTCTACTACATACTTTCATAAATCAAAACATATACCATGTTTTACAACTTAAGACATATGTAATGTTCTTAAAGTTCCACAATATTACAAAATTTCAATATATGATTACACATCAACAAACAAGTCCGGGTAATTCTCACGGACATCCGCCTCACGTTCCCAAGTGGCTTCCTCCACTCCGTGATACTTCAACAAAACCTTTACCAAGGGAATGGTCTTGCCTCGCAAGACTTGATCCCGTCTATCCAAGACCCGAACCGTTCTCTCCTCATACGAGGCATCCTCATCTACTTCCAAGTTGGTCCAATCCAACACATGGGACGGATCCGGCTCATACTTCTGAAGCATACTAACATGAAACACGTCATGAACTCCGGACAACTGCGGTGGCAAAGCCAAACGATAAGCAACTTCCCCAATCCTCTCAAGGATCTTAAAGGGACCGATAAACCGAGGGGATAACTTTCCACTCTTCCCAAATCTCATCAAACCTCGCCTAGGTGATATTTTCAAGAAAACATGATCACCTATCTCAAACGCCAAAGGCTTCCTCCTACGGTCGGCATAACTCTTTTGGCAACTCTGGGCTGTAAGAAGCCTCATACGGATAAGCTCAACTTTCTCCGTCGTCTCCCTAACCAACTCCGGACCCAACAAGGGTGCATCACCCACCTCGGCCCAATACACTGGAGACCTACACGGTTGGCCATACAAGGCCTCAAACAGTGCCATACCGATACTCGATTGAAAACTGTTGTTGTAGGCAAACTCTACCAAGGGCAAGTGCCTCTCCCACGTCCCACTAAAGTCAAGGACACAACCTCGAAGCATATCCTCAAGGATCTGAATAGTACGCTCGGACTGCCCGTCAGTATGAGGATGATAAGCCGTACTAAAGGTCAACTTAGTGCCCAAGGCACTCTGCAAACTCTGCCACAACCTAGCAGTAAAATGAGGATCTCTATCTGAGACGATCATCACTGGGACCCCATGCAATCTCACTATGTCCCAAATATACAAGTCGGCGAGATGATCTATCGAATCTCTCACGCGCATAGGGATAAAGTGCGCCGACTTAGTTAACTGGTCTACAACCACCCAAATAGCATCATTACCCCACTGATTCCTCGGAAGACCTACAATGAAGTCCATAGTGACATACTCCCACTTCCACTCGGCAATAGGCAAGGGTTGCAACAAACCCGCTGGCCTCTGATGCTCGGCCTTCACTTGCTGGCAAGTAAGGCACTTTGATACGAAAGCAGCCACATCCCTCTTCATACCACGCCACCAAAACTGGCGACCCAAATCCCAATACATCTTAGTGCCTCCCAGGTGCACCGCAAGGCGTGAATGGTGAAACTCTCTGTAACGCCCTCAAAATAATAACAATAAACCCACCAGATAAGACATGCATTTACATTTAAACTAACCACATTCCTTTCATTCATTAGAATTCCGTTACATAAGTATTACATGTTAATCTCATAACAAAATGCCCTACGGGCTTACAGCTTTCCAAGTTAACACTTGGTTACAACAAAGGGTTCTAACTCGTTTACACATTAAGCCCTTGGCTTGAAATTACATGTAATAAATCAAAGTAAAACGACAAAACTATGCCCGCCACAAGCCTCCCAGCTATGTCCTTGGAGGTGGCATGCTTCCTGCACCTGAAAATGATATTCCCATATAGGGTGAGCCACAGCCCAGTAGAAATACACTAAACCAACCATGGACAATGACTAAAACATTAGCAATTGATAGTTGGTCAACACTGATACAGTCACATAAATAACATATTTATGTCAACGACTTACAAGTCCCAATTACTTTTCATTTTCCTTTTAACAACAGATAAGCATACTAGCTCTATCATCATTTCCACAGATATGTATAAAAACTATATCTCACATTCAGATAAGCATAAAAGCTATATCCACATTCTCAACAGATATGTATATCAACAATATCCACAGATAAGCATACAAGCTGTATCCACACTCTACAACAGATATGTATATCAACAATATCCACAGATAAGCATACAAGCTGTATCCACACTCTACAACAGATATGTATATCAACAATATCCACAGATAAGCATACAAGCTGTATCCACACTTCACTTCACAAAGATAAGCATATGAGCTCTTTCTTCACTTCTCTAGACAAGCATATGAGCTCTGTCTACGGAGTACATCCCCTATCTCCTCCAAATACCTATCCGGTTTAGAGGTCCATCCCCTATCTTCCCCTAAACCGCGGAGTACATCCCCTATCTCCTCCTCTACACATAACGTATATAAACACATTGGTTCTATATACAATCACACAATACAAACAATTAATGTATTCTAGCAACTGTCAAGTTCCATAACACATTCCATTGATTAGTTTCAGTTTGCCTAATCAACAGACATTGTCTACAACAATCACGACTATCCTCCACCGATAGCCCCAAGCAGTTATTTCTAAAACAGAAAATAAATGCGCAAATGGATATTCAATCAACATTTCATTTCCTCATTTCTCACCAATTAATTATCCCAATTAATTAATCAATGTAATTAGGCCATTTTCCATAATTACCATTTCAACCCTTAGGTCCCATTTTCTTCAATGATTCAGCAATCATTCCATTTTTTTTCATGCTAAACATGCATCTAGGTTTATTATAAATAAAACCCCAACTTTTGTATCATTGCACAAAAGCCCCAAACTTTCACAACTTTACCAAACCAAGCCCAACATCTCAAAATACCAAAATTTAAAGACAAAACCCATAGAGAGGAGTAGGTTATCCCTACCTCAAATTCGGAGCTCCAAGGGAGAAGAAGACAAAACTCAACGTGCTCCAAAACCCGAGATTTTCAGATTAAAATGAAGCCCTCGACGATCAACAACTTTTTTGTAAAGGCCAAAGGTGAGCAAATCACTCCTACTAGATCAAAACCTAGAGAGAAGGTAGAGTCTAGAGTGAGAGGCTCAACAATGGTGATTTTGGAAAAGTAAGAGAGAGAAGAGAAAGTGAAAAAAGTGATTTGAAAAGTCACAATTTCGGGACTTAAACCCAGTCTTCCGCTCGAGCGTAAAACACCCCGCTCGAGCGGCCACTCACAGACTTCCGCTCGAGCGGCCAACCTCCCGCTCGAGCGCAGAATGCACTCGCCCAGCACTTTTGCAGAACCAGGCCTCCGCTCGAGCTCCCAACCCTACGCTCGAGCTCACAACATTGCACAACAAGATACTGGATGGATGTAATCTACGCTCGAGCGCCAACACCTCCGCTCGAGCGTACAGGCCAAAAATCTGGGCAACAAGTTTTGGTTTCTAAACTCAACCAACCTGTAACAAACCCGCTCAACACATCCTATAACTCAAATACAAAGTAAGAAAGGATGTAAACAAGATAATAAACAACATCCAACATCCACGGACACATGTCTGGATCACTGTACAACAAGGGTAAACCCGGGATCGCTATAACCTCCCCCCCTTAAAGAATTTCGCCCCCGAAATTAAGCACAAGTTTTCAAAAACAGGTTTTCCTCCATTTTAAACAATGTTACACTTTAACATTCAACAATTCGACCCATTACCGGTCATCCCATCCCTTTAACAAGAGACATATCACAATATGTAAACAACATATGTATTATTAACATGCACCAACATTATGCACTAACTTTCCAATTTCAACAATACACTTAACACATATAATGTTACATTCAACTTCCATATGAGGCAAGTTCCAAAACATACTTCCAATAACCAAAACATTTTCAATGTTTCACAACTTAAGACATATATAAAAGCTCTTAAGTTCAACAAAATGTAAAATTTAAATACAAGATTACATATCAACAAACAAGTCCGGATATTTCTCACGGACTTCCAACTCACGTTCCCAAGTGGCTTCCTCCACTCCGTGATGTTTCCACAAGACTTTCACCAAAGGAATGGTCTTGCCACGCAGGACCTGATCCCGCCTATCCAAGACCCGAACCGGTCTCTCCTCATACGAGGCATCCTCATCTACCTCTAAATTAGTCCAATCCAACACATGTGATGGATCTGGTTCATACTTCCGAAGCATACTCACATGAAACACATCATGCACTCCGGACAACTGCGGCGGTAAGGCTAACCGATAAGCAACCTCACCTATCCTCTCAAGGATCTCAAAAGGACCAATAAACCGAGGGGACAACTTCCCACTCTTCCCAAACCTCATCAGACCTCGCCTAGGTGATATCTTCAGAAAGACATGATCACCTACCTCAAACGCCAAAGGCCTCCTCCTACGATCGGCATAACTCTTTTGTCGACTCTGGGCTGTAACAAGCCTCTTACGGATAAGCTCAACTTTCTCCGTCGTCTCCCTAACCAACTCCGGACCCAACAAAGGTGCATCACCCACCTCGGCCCAACACACTGGAGACCTACACGGTCGGCCATACAAGGCCTCAAACGGTGCCATACCGATGCTAGACTGAAAACTGTTGTTGTAGGCAAACTCTACCAATGGCAAGTGCCTCTCCCACGTCCCACTGAAGTCCAGGACACAACCCCGAAGCATATCCTCGAGGATCTGAATAGTACGCTCGGACTGCCCGTCAGTCTGAGGATGATAGGCCGTACTAAAGGTCAACTTAGTGCCCAAGGCACTCTGCAAACTCTGCCACAACCTAGCAGTAAAACGAGGATCTCTATCTGAGACGATCGTCACTGGGACCCCATGCAATCGCACTACGTCCCGAACATACAAGTCGGCAAGATGATCTACCGAATCTCTCACGCGCATAGGAATAAAGTGCGCCGACTTAGTCAACCGGTCTACAACCACCCAAATAGCATCACTACCCCGTTGAGTCCTCGGAAGACCTACAACGAAGTCCATAGTGACATGCTCCCACTTCCACTCGGCAATAGGCAAGGGTTGCAACAAACCCGCTGGCCTCTGATGCTCGGCCTTCACTTGCTGGCAAGTAAGGCATTTCGATACGAAGACAGCCACATCTCTTTTCATACCCCGCCACCAAAACTGGCGACCCAAATCCTGATACATCTTAGTACCTCCCGGATGCACCGCAAGGCGCAAATGATGAAACTCTCGGAGTACTTCCTCTCGGCAAGACTCCGGTACAAACAAACGGTCTCGGTATCTCACACTCAGGTCGGGATACACCGTCAAACCCTTCTCAACTTTCCCACTGGAGATCTTCTCTCGGAGGGATTCTACCTCAAGGTCACCTCTCTGTGCCTCTAACACTCTAGTCACAAGTGTAGGCTGCGCAACAATAGAAAACAAGGCCGCAGCCTCGACAGATTCGCCCAGTAGCAAATTAAACTCGTCCAGTGCTCCCAACATCTCCCATTCCCGGATGGCTATACAAGCTACATCACTAATGGATTTCCTACTAAGGGCATCGGCCACAACATTGGCCTTTCCCGGATGATAATGCAATTCAAAATCATAATCCTCGATGAACTCCATCCATCTCCTCTGCCTCAGATTCAAGTCTCTCTGTGTAAACAGATACTTCAAACTCTTATGATCCGAGAATACCTCGAACCTCTCACCATAAAGGTAGTGCCTCCAGATTTTCAAGGCAAAGATCACAGCTGCTAACTCTAGGTCATGTGTGGGGTAATTCTTCTCGTGTATTTTCAACTGACGTGAGCCATAAGCTACCACTTTTCCCTCTTGAATCAACACACAACCCAAACCCTCTCGTGAAGCATCACAATAAACCGCATAACCCAACCCTCTCTCCGGAATAATCAACACCGGAGCGGTGGTCAATCTAATTTTCAACTCTTGGAACGACTTTTCACAAGTCTCACTCCACACAAACTTGACTCTCTTCCGAGTCAGTCTAGTCAACGGTGACGCTAACCTGGAGAAATCTTTCACAAACCGACGGTAATACCCAGCTAATCCCAGAAAACTGCGGATCTCGAACACACTCTTAGGCTGTGCCCAATCTTGCACTGCCTCAACCTTGGATGTATCAACAGACACCCCTTCCCCGGATACCACGTGGCCTAAGAATTTGACTTCCCTCAGCCAGAACTCACACTTCCCAAACTTGGCATACAGCCTATGGGCTCTAAGTAACTCAAGCACCACTCTCAAGTGTTCCTCGTGCTCCTCCTTAGATGACGAAGAGATAAGGATATCGTCCACAAAAACAACCACAAAGCGGTCTAAGAACTCCCGGAAAATCCGGTTCATCAAGTCCATAAAGACTGCCGGTGCATTGGTAAGCCCAAATGGCATCACCAGAAACTCATAATGGCCATACCGCGTACGGAATGCCGTCTTCGGAATATCTTCCTCCCTGACCCTCAACTGATGGTAACCCGATCTCAAGTCTATCTTAGAGAAACAACGGGAACCCTTCAACTGGTCAAACAAATCATCTATACGGGGCATAGGATACTTATTCTTAACCGTAGCCCGATTCAACTTCCGGTAGTCTATACACAATCTCAAGGCACCATCTTTCTTTTTAACAAAGAGGGCCGGTGCTCCCCACGGTGAAACACTAGGGCGAACAAAGCCCTTATCGAGCAATTCCTGGAGCTGAACTTTCAACTCAACCAACTCTGCTGGAGCAAAACGGTAAGGTGCCATAGAAATCGGCGCCGTACCAGGCACTAAATCAATAGAGAACTCTATCTCTCGGTGAGGTGGCAAACTAACAAGATCTTCGGGAAAGACATCCGAATACCCACAAACCACCCTCGGTAACACAATCAGTGTCTCATCACACTTGCTACTCTCAAAGCTAGCAAGTAGACCACTAAGCTCACTTCGCCCTCGCGAATCATACCCCGGTGGCAAAACACTACCAACCCGGTCTCCCAAGAAATGGAACCACTCCCCGCTCAAGGTACACAATGTAACCCTCTGGCGGTAGCAATCAATAACAGCCCGGTATGACGATAACCAGTCCATACCCAAAATAACATCAAAACCCTTCATGGGCATGACAACAAACGGAAAAGGAAGCCTATAATCGGCGACCTCAATATCACATCCTCTAACACCCTGTTTCAGAATCAACTCACCACCCAAAGGCGATACCACACAAATAGGAGATGCTAACTGTGCTAACTCCAATTCCAAAACAGATGCAAATGCAGCAGATACAAAAGAATGAGATGCACCCGTGTCTATCAACACATTAGCAACTGAGTTGCAAAACAGAAAAGTACCTCTCACTACTGATGGAGCCGGTACTAAATCCTGCGCGGTAACAGCATACACGCGCCCCGTAGGCCCCTGGTCTACCTGCTCACCTCTCGGAGCAAAAGACTGCTGCACAGACTGGGATGACGAAGCTCCCGGATTGGCCCTCGAGGCCTGCACAGACTGAGCTGGCTGAAAACCCTGCGTCTGCCTAGAACCAGACGCTCCCGAAGTGGCACTCAACTGTGGGCAAAACCTCTTCATGTGCCCAGGTTGTCCACACTGATAACAAATCAAGAGCTGCCCCCTGCCCAAACTCTGACTCGGCGGTCTAGCTGAAGAAGAAGCAGCTTTCTGACCCCCACCCTTCTGCGGGCAAACAGAAACCTTGTGACCCAGCTGGCCACACTTGTAACAAGTGAATTCTCCCTGACTGCCTCTCCCCGAGCCTACACTAGGCACTGGAAAGGTCGATCTAGAGACTGCACCCTGAGACTGCTGAGGGTTAGAACCCCTCTGCCTCCTGCCATCACTCTGACTATCCTGGCTCCTCTTGGAGCCTCTCTGACCCTCATCCTCCTCCTGCATCATAAGCTCCATATGAGCTGCAGCATCCACTAGGTGTCTATACTCTCGAATATAAGACCCACCAACTCTCAACTTGAGGCCCCGCCTCAACTTCCGCTCAAACTCATAGCAACGGCGTTCCTCAGATGCCACCAGTTCAGGTGCAAACCTAGACAGACTGGTAAAAGTAGCCTCAAACTCGGCCACTGACAAGCCCTGCTGATTAAGCCGGCTAAACTGATCCCTCAGCTTCTCCCTTGCTACTGCAGACAAAAACCTCTCCTGAAAAGCATTCACAAACGCCTCCCAAGTACCACCAACACGAGCTTTCTCGTACTTCCACCATTGACCCGCATCTCCCTTCAGTTGAAAGGATGCCAAGGTCACTTTCAGTGCTCCGTCCTCGATGCCAAGCATCTCAAACGTCTTCGTTGTCTGTTCGAGCCATTCATCTGCCTTAAGCGGCTCTTTAGGATCCCCGATAAACTCATCCGGATTACACCGAAAGAACTCCCTCTTCAAGAAGGAAGGCCCTGTCTCAGCTGCCTGATTCCCAGCTCTAAGAATACCTAAAGCTCCTGCTATCTCTCTGGCCAAGGCACCCATAGCCTGCTGACCCACTGGCTCGGCCACATTGGCCTGCCCAACTCCCTCCTGCACTGCCGGAATCTCACCCTGTAACGGTACTTCCTGCCTCGCAGGTCTACCACGCCTAGCACCTCTTCCTCGTCCTGACATCCTAATAAAGGCAACACAGAACGTTAGCACATTCATAAATGTGCCGAAACTAAACACTCACGTCCTAATGCCTGGACAACTGTAATTCATTCCACATAAGCACATAAATACATAAGCACTTACGAATTTCATTTCCGGATAATAATAGTCCCGAGGCGTTACTAGAGTTCCGGTTAGAAACAGCATTGATCAAGTGCTTTTCCAACAAGACTCCCAGAAACTCAAGGATCCAATCAATATCCCAGAAATTAAATCCCATACCCACATAGTCACATAAGCATGTTAGCATTTAAGCACATGGCATATGATACTACATCTAAGTCTCTATCAAGCGAGACAAACCCATTGTGATACTAATCACTTCCCACGTACCCAAAGTATTCAAACCCGGTACGCTCTGATACCAAGTTGTAACGCCCTCAAAATAATAACAATAAACCCACCAGATAAGACATGCATTTACATTTAAACTAACCACATTCCTTTCATTCATTAGAATTCCGTTACATAAGTATTACATGTTAATCTCATAACAAAATGCCCTACGGGCTTACAGCTTTCCAAGTTAACACTTGGTTACAACAAAGGGTTCTAACTCGTTTACACATTAAGCCCTTGGCTTGAAATTACATGTAATAAATCAAAGTAAAACGACAAAACTATGCCCGCCACAAGCCTCCCAGCTATGTCCTTGGAGGTGGCATGCTTCCTGCACCTGAAAATGATATTCCCATATAGGGTGAGCCACAGCCCAGTAGAAATACACTAAACCAACCATGGACAATGACTAAAACATTAGCAATTGATAGTTGGTCAACACTGATACAGTCACATAAATAACATATTTATGTCAACGACTTACAAGTCCCAATTACTTTTCATTTTCCTTTTAACAACAGATAAGCATACTAGCTCTATCATCATTTCCACAGATATGTATAAAAACTATATCTCACATTCAGATAAGCATAAAAGCTATATCCACATTCTCAACAGATATGTATATCAACAATATCCACAGATAAGCATACAAGCTGTATCCACACTCTACAACAGATATGTATATCAACAATATCCACAGATAAGCATACAAGCTGTATCCACACTCTACAACAGATATGTATATCAACAATATCCACAGATAAGCATACAAGCTGTATCCACACTTCACTTCACAAAGATAAGCATATGAGCTCTATCTTCACTTCTCTAAACAAGCATATGAGCTCTGTCTACGGAGTACATCCCCTATCTCCTCCAAATACCTATCCGGTTTAGAGGTCCATCCCCTATCTTCCCCTAAACCGCGGAGTACATCCCCTATCTCCTCCTCTACACATAACGTATATAAACACATTGGTTCTATATACAATCACACAATACAAACAATTAATGTATTCTAGCAACTGTCAAGTTCCATAACACATTCCATTGATTAGTTTCAGTTTGCCTAATCAACATACATTGTCTACAACAATCACGACTATCCTCCACCGATAGCCCCAAGCAGTTATTTCTAAAACAGAAAATAAATGCGCAAATGGATATTCAATCAACATTTCATTTCCTCATTTCTCACCAATTAATTATCCCAATTAATTAATCAATGTAATTAGGCCATTTTCCATAATTACCATTTCAACCCTTAGGTCCCATTTTCTTCAATGATTCAGCAATCATTCCATTTTTTTTTCATGCTAAACATGCATCTAGGTTTATTATAAATAAAACCCCAACTTTTGTATAATTTCACAAAAGCCCCAAACTTTCACAACTTTACCAAACCAAGCCCAACATCTCAAAATACCAAAATTTAAAGACAAAACCCATAGAGAGGAGTAGGTTATCCCTACCTCAAATTCGGAGCTCCAAGGGAGAAGAAGACAAAACTCAACGTGCTCCAAAACCCGAGATTTTCAGATTAAAATGAAGCCCTCGACGATCAACAACTTTTTTGTAAAGGCCAAAGGTGAGCAAATCACTCCTACTAGATCAAAACCTAGAGAGAAGGTAGAGTCTAGAGTGAGAGGCTCAACAATGGTGATTTTGGAAAAGTAAGAGAGAGAAGAGAAAGTGAAAAAAGTGATTTGAAAAGTCACAATTTCGGGACTTCAACCCAGTCTTCCGCTCGAGCGTAAAACACCCCGCTCGAGCGGCCACTCACAGACTTCCGCTCGAGCGGCCAACCTCCCGCTCGAGCGCAGAATGCACTCGCCCAGCACTTTTGCAGAACCAGGCCTCCGCTCGAGCTCCCAACCCTACGTTCGAGCTCACAACATTGCACAACAAGATACTGGATGGATGTAATCTACGCTCGAGCGCCAACACCTCCGCTCGAGCGTACAGGCCAAAAATCTGGGCAACAAGTTTTGGTTTCTAAACTCAACCAACCTGTAACAAACCCGCTCAACACATCCTATAACTCAAATACAAAGTAAGAAAGGATGTAAACAAGATAATAAACAACATCCAACATCCACGGACACATGTCCGGATCACTGTACAACAAGGGTAAACCCGGGATCGCTATACTCTCGGAGTACTTCTTCTCGGCAAGACTCCGGCACAAACAAACGGTCTCGGTATCTCACACTCAGGTCGGGATACACCGTCAAACCCTTCTCAACCTTCCCACTGGAGATCTTCTCTCGGAGGGATTCCACCTCAAGGTCACCTCTCTGTGCCTCTAACACTCGAGTCACAAGTGTAGGCTGCGCAACTACAGAAAACAAGGCTGCAGCCTCAACGGATTCGCCCAGAAGCAAATCAAACTCGCCCAATGCTCCCAACATCTCCCATTCCCGGATGGCTATACAAGCTACATCACTAATGGATTTTCTACTAAGGGCATCGGCCACAACATTGGCCTTCCTCGGGTGATAGTGCAACTCAAAATCATAGTCCTCGATGAACTCCATCCACCTTCTCTGCCTCAAATTTAGGTCCCTCTGCATAAACAGGTACTTCAAACTTTTATGGTCCAAGAACACCTCAAACCTCTCATCATAAAGGTAATGCCTCCAAATCTTTAAGGCAAAAATCACGGCTGCTAATTCTAAGTCGTGTGTAGGGTAATTCTTCTCATGTATTTTCAACTGACGTGAGCAATAAGCTACCACTTTCCCTTCTTGCATCAACACACAACCCAAACCCTCTCGTGAGGCATCACAATAAACCGCATAACCCAACCCTCTCTCCGAAATAATCAACACCGGAGCGGTGGTCAATCTAACCTTCAACTCTAGAAACGACTTTTCACAAGCCTCACTCCACACAAACTTAACCCCTTTCCGTGTCAATCTAGTCAACGACGAAGCTAGCCTGGAGAAATCCTTCACAAACCGGCGGTAATACCCAGCTAATCCCAGAAAACTGTGGATCTCAAAAACACTCTTAGGCTGTGCCCAATCTTGCACTGCCTCTACCTTGGATGTATCAACAGACACCCCTTCTCCGGATACTACATAGCCTAAGAACTTGACTTCTTCTAGCCAAAACTCACACTTCCCAAACTTGGCATACAGCCTATGGGCTTTAAGCAATTCAAGCACCACTCTCAAGTGTTCCTCGTGCTCCTCCTCAGAAGGCGAATAGATAAGAATGTCGTCCACGAAAACGACCACAAATCGAGCTAAGAATTCCCGGAAGATCCGGTTCATCAAGTCCATAAAGACTGTCGGTGCATTGGTAAGCCCAAATGGCATCACCAGAAACTCATAATGGCCATATCGCGTACGGAATGCCATCTTCGGGATATCCTCCTCCCTGACCCTCAACTGGTGGTAACCCGATCTCAAATCTATCTTAGAGAAACAATGGGAACCCTTCAACTGGTCAAACAAATCATTTATATGGGGCATAGGGTATTTATTCTTAACCATAGCCCGATTCAACTTTCGGTAGTCGATACACAATCTCAAGGCACCATCTTTCTTCTTAGCAAAGAGGGCCGGTGCTCCCCACGGTGAAACACTAGGGCGAACGAAACCCTTATCTAGCAATTCCTGGAGCTGAACCTTCAACTCACTCAACTCAGCTGGGGAAAAACGATACGGTGCCATGGAAATCGACACCGTGCCGGGCACTAGATCAATAGAGAACTCTATCTCTCGGTAAGGTGGCAGACTAATAAGATCTTCGGGAAAAACATCCGAATACTCACAAACCACTCTCGGTAACACAGTCTGGGTCTCATCACACTCACTACTCAAAAAGCTAGCAAGTAGACCACTAAGCTCACCCCGCCCTCACGGATCATACACTGGTGGCAACACACTACCAACCCGATCCCCCAAGAAATGGAAACACTCCCCGCTCAAGGTACATACTGTGACCCTCTGGCGGTAGCAATCAATAATAGCCTCGTATGACGATAGCCAGTCCATATCCAAAATAACATCAAAGCCCATACAACAAAGGGAAAGGAAGCCTACGGTCGGCGACCTCTATATCACAACCTCTACATCTGTGTTTTATAACCAATTCACCCCCAACAGGTGATACTGCACAAATAGGAGATGCTAAAAGTGCCAACTCCAACTCCAACACAGATGCAAATGCAGTAGACACAAAAGAATGAGACGCACCCATATCAATCAACACACTAGCAACCAAGTTGCAAAACAGAAAGGTACCTCTCACTACTGATGGAGCTGGTACTAGGTCCTGTGCGGTAACAGTATACACGCGCCCTGTAGGCCCCTGATCCACTTGCTCACCTCTAGGAGCAAAGGATTGCTGCACAGACTGGGATGTCGAAGCTCCCGGATTGGCCCTCGAGGCCTGCACAGGCTGAACTGGCTGATAACTCTGCGTCTGCCTGGAACCAGACGCTCCCGATATGGCACTCAACTGTGGGCAATACCTCTTCAGGTGCCCCAGCTGGCCACACTGATAACAAGACAAAGGCTGGCCCCTGCCCTGACTCTGGCCCTGAGGTCTAGTTGAAGAAGAAGCAGCTCGCTGACCCCCTCCCTTCTGCGGGCAAACTGAAGACTTGTGACCCAGTTGGCCACATGCAAAACAAGTCAAGCCTCCCTGACCACCTCTCTCGAAGCCTGCACTCGGCACTGGGAAGGTTGATCTAGCCAAACTACGCTGAGACTGCTGAGGGTTAGAACCCCTCTGTCTCCTGCCATCACCCTGACCATCTTGGATCCTCTTGGAGCCTCTCTGCCCCTCATCCTCCTCCTGCATCATGAGCTCCATATGAGCTGCAGCATCAACCAAACGTCTGTACTCCCGAATAAACGACCCTCCAATCCTCAACTTGAGCCCACGCCTCAGCTTCCGCTCAAACTCAAAGCAACGGCGTTCCTCGGACGCCACAAGTTCAGTTGCAAACCTGGACAGACTGGTAAAAGTAGTCTCAAACTCAGCCACTGACAAGCCCTACTGTTTGAGCTGGCAAAATTGTTCCCTCAGCTTCTCCCTAGCAGCTGAAGACAAAAACTTCTCTTGGAAGGTATTCAAAAAAGTTTCCCATACACCACCAACACGGCCCTTCTCGTACTTCCACCATTGACCCGCATCTTCTTTCAGCTGAAAGGATGCCAAGGTCACCTTTAAAGCCCCGTCCTCGATGCCAAGCATCTCAAACGTCTTCTCCATCTGTTCCAACCACTCGTCAGTCGTAAAGGGCTCCTTCGGATCCCCGACAAATTCGTCCGGGTTAGACCAGAAGAACTCCCTCTTCAAGAAAGAAGGTCCTGCCACAGCAATCTGATTCGCAGCTCTGAGAATACTCAAAGCTCCCGCTATCTCTCGGGCCAAGGCGCCCATAGCCTGCTGACCCGCTGGCTCAGCCATGTTGGCCTGACCAACTCTTTCCTGTACTGCCGGAACGTCATCCGGTAAAGGCATCTCCTGCCTGCCACACCTGCCACGCCTACCACGCCCTCGTCTTGACATCCTAATAAAGGTAACCAAGACTATGAGTACATTCACAAATGTGCCAAAGCTATAACACTCGCGTCCTAATGCATGGACAACTGTAATTCACTCCACATAAGCACATAAACACATAAGCAGTTACGAATTTCATTTCCGGATAATGATAGTCCCAAGGCGTTACTAGAGTTCCGGTTAAAAACAGCATGGATCAAGGCTTTTCCAACAAGACTCCCAGAAACCCAAGGATCCAATCAACATCCTAGAAACTACATTCCATACCCACATAGTCACATAAACATGTTATAAATTAAACACATAACATTACGTCTAAGTCTCTAATCAAGCGAGACAAACCCATTGTGATACTAATCACTTCCCACGTACCCAAAGTATTCGAACCCGGTACGCTCTGATACCAAGTTGTAACGCCCTCAAAATAATACATAAAACCCATCTCTTTTGACATACATTGATATAAAAGAAACCAACCATTTCATTTCATTAGAGTAAACTTTACAACGGTATTACATGTTAACAACAAAAGCAAATGCCCTATGGGCTTACAGCTTTCCAAGTTAACACTTGGTTACACAAAAGTAGAGTACTAACTCTATACAAAATAAGCCCTTGGCTTGATGTACATGTAATACAAACAAATAAACAAAAGAGTCTTCAACTCTCATCATCATCCATGCTATGTCCTTGGAGGTGGCATGCTACCTGCACCTGAAAATAATGTCCCATATAGGGTGAGCCAACGCCCAGTAGAGATATGCTAAACACAGTATGAGCAATAACTAAGACATTAGCAATTGATAAATGTTCAATTCCATACATCAATTCATAACCCTTTTTCCATTACAAGGCCACTATGTCCATGTTTCATTTTATTTTCCATTTCTTATCAATTTCGCAATTTACATTAACGGCTCAGGGCCTAGTCATTCACTTATATGAGACCGTGACTCATATTAAACATTCCCATTCTACAATAGATAAACATATTAGTTGTATCAACATCTCAACAGATAAGCATACAAGCTGTATCCACATTTCAACAGATAAGCATACAAGCTGTATCAACGCTTCCAAAGATAAGCATATGATCTGTATCATCACTTCCATAGATAAGCATATGAGCTGTATCATCACATTATCTGACAAGCATATGAGTTGTATCAGTGGAGTCCATCCCCTATCTCTTCCCAAACAATATCCGGTTTAGAGGTCCATCCCTTATCTTCCCCTAAACCGTGGAGTACATCCCCTATCTCCTCCCCCCCACACACAAAGTATATACACATTGGTCATATACACAATCAATCAATACATAACGTTAATGTATTCTATCAGCCGTCATACTCTATGACATGTCCAATTGATTAGTTTCAATTTGCCTAATCATCATGCATTGTCTACAACAATCAAAACTACCCTCCACCGGTAGCCCAAGCAATTATTTCTAAACAGATAATAAAAGCTCCAATAGATAGAATACCAATGTTTTCAAAAGTGAGCGATTAACAAATCCAACTCCGCTATTTTACCACATAATGAGCCAATTTCATTATTCTCAACACAATTCCATAAGTCCACAAATTTTCCAAATTAATTATACCAATTAATTTACACCATAAATTAGGGTTTTCTACCCTCTTTCCCAACCCAATGGCCTATATATCAACAACCAATAACAATAACCTCATTTTGAAACCCAATATACATTTTCAAGAATCAAAATGACAAAACCCCCATTTAACATTTTGAAACCCTAGGTCCCAAAATTTCCCAACTTCAATACTTTATCAAAACAACCAAAAATCTATGTCAAAGATCATAAGAGTGAGTAGGAATCCCTACCTCAAATTCGGAGTTCAAGAGAAGAAGATGAAGAAACTCAACGTGCTCCAAAACCCAATATTTTCAGATCAAGACGTAGCCCTCGACGATCAACCCAACTTTCGTAAAGACCGAAGGTGAGGAAACAACTCCTACTAGATCAATACTTAGAGAGAAGTTTGAATTTTAGAGTGAGGTGCTCTCTAATGGCTTTTTCAAAAAAGTAAGAGAGAGAAAGAATGAGAAAAAGTGATTTAAAAATGCCCCATAGTCAACTGATATATGACATTCCCGCTCGAGCGGAAAACACAACGCTCGAGCGTCAAGAACAAAAACTAGGTCCGCTCGAGCGCAATAAGGCCCGCTCGAGCGCCAAGACACAAGGATAAAGTACATCCGGTCGAGCGAGAAAAACCAATCCGCTCGAGCGCGAATCTCTCTCTCCCAGAACTTTCACCAAGACAGAACTACCCGCTCAAGCGCCAACAAACCCGCTCGAGCGCAACCCGCTCGAGCGCAGGAAACCTGCCCCAGCGTAGAAATCACCTCTGCAGGAGTTTTGTAGGGACACAAAATACTGGAAGTGTGCAATCTCCGCTCGAGCGCCAAACGACCTGTTCGAGCAGAAAGACAAAAAACCTGGCGACAAGGATTTAGGCCAAGGCTCGACCTACCTGCTCGAAACATGCCCAACACATCCTAAAACTCAACATAAGGAATTAAAGGATGACAACTAGGTATACAACCACCAACTTCACGGAACCAAAGTCCGGAATACAACAAATACAAAAAGGAAAAACCGGGATCGCTATAAAATGGAAGTGGAATAAAAATACAAATAGAAGTTGCATAAAATTTAAAATGGAAGTTTATTCAAGAAACCACTATACCTTAATGATCTATTTCGAAATTAAATAAAAATGGAAATTGAATAGAAAAGGAAATTGAATAAAAATGGAAGTGGAATAAAAAAAAAATGGAAGTTGCATAAAATTAAGAATGGAAGTTCATTCAAGAAACCACTATACCTTAACGATCTATTTGGAAATTAAATAAAAATTGAAATTGAATGGAGAAGGAAATTGAATAAAAATAGAAGTTGAATAAAAATAGAAACGGAAACTGCATAAAATTAAACATGGAAGTACAATCAAGAAACCACTATTCCTTAACGATCTATTTGGAAATTAAAAAAAAAAAGGAAATTGAATAGAAAAGGAAATTGAATAAAAATAGAAGTTGAAAAAAAATAGAAATGGAAACTGCATAAAATTAAACGTGAAAATTCATTCAAGAAACCACTACACCTTAACGATCAATTTGGAAATTAAATAAAAAATGAAATTGAATGGAGATGGAAATTGAATAAAAATAGAAGTTGAATAAAAATAAAAATGGAAACAGCACAAAATTAAACATGGAAGTTCATTCAAGAAACCACTATACCTTAACGATCTATTTGGAAATTAAATAAAAAAAGAAAATTGAATAGAGAAGGAAATTGAATAAAAATGGAAGTTGAATAAAAAACAAAATGGAAGTTGCATAAAATTAAACGTTGAAGTTCATTCAAGAAACCACTACACCTTAACGATCTCTTTGGAAATTAAATAAAAAAGGAAATTGAATGGAGGTGGAAATTGAATAAAAATAGAAGTTGAATAAAAACAGAAATGGAAATTGCATAAAATTAAACGTGGAAGTTCATTGAAGAAACCACTATACCCTAACGATCTATTTGGAAATTAAATAAGAAAGGAAATTGAAAAGAAAAGGAAATTGAATAAAAATGGAAGTGGAATAAAATTCAAAATGGAAGTTGCATAAAATTTAGAATGGAAGTTCATTCAAGAAACCACTACACCTTAATGATTTATTTGGAAATTAAATAAAAATGGAAATTGAATGGAGATGGAAATTGAATAAAAATAGAAGTTGAATAAAAATATAAACGGAAACTGCATAAAATTAAACACGGAAGTTCATTCAAGAAACAACTATACCTTAACGATCTATTTGGAAAAAAAAAAAAGAAATTGAATGGAGATGGAAATTGAATAAAAATAGATATGGAAATTGCATAAAATTAAACGTGGAAGTTCATTCAAGAAACCACTACAGCTTAACGATCTCATTGGAAATTAAATGAAAAAGGAAATTGAATGGAGACGGAAATTGAATAAAAATAGAAGTTGAATAAAAATAGAAATGGAAACTGCATAAAATTAAACATGAAAGTTCATTCAAGAAACCACTATACCTTAACGATCTATTTGGAAATTAAATAAAAAAGGAAATTGAATAGAAAAGGAAATTGAAAAAAAAAATGGAAATGGAATGAAAATAAAAATAGAAGTTGCATAAAATTAAGAATGGAAGTTCATTCAAGAAACCACTACACCTTAACGATCTATTTGGGAATTAAATAAAAAAGGAAATTGACTGGAGAAGGAAATTGAATAAAAAAAGAAGTTGAAAAAAAATAGAAATGGAAACTGAATAAAATTAAACAGGGAAGTTCATAAAAGAAACCACTATACCTTAACGATCTACTTGCAAACTAAATAAAAAAGGAAATAGAATAGAAAAGCAAATTGAATAAAAATGGAAGTGGAGAAAAAATAAAAATGGAAGTTCATTCAAGAAAACACAATAACATAACGATATATTTGAAAATTAAATAAAAAAGGAAAATGAATAGAAAAGGAAATTGAAAAAAATGGAAGTTGAATAAAAACAAAAAGAGAAGTTCCATAAAATTAAAAATGGAAGCCTATTCAAGAAACCACTATACCTTAACGATCAATTTGGAAATTAAATAAAAAAAGGAAATTGAATAGAAAACAAAATTGAATAAAAATCGAAGTTGAATAAAAATAAAAATGGAAGTTGCATAAAATTAAAAATGAATGTTCATTCAAGAAACCACTATACCATAATGATCTGTTGGGAAATTAAATAAAAAATGAAATTGAATAGAAAAGGAAATTGAATAAAAATGGAAGTGGAATAAAAATACAAATGGAAGTTGCATAAAAGTAAAAATGGAAGTTCATTCAAGAAACCACTATACCTTAACGATCTATTTGGAAATTAAATAAAAATTGAAAGTGGATAGAAAAGGAAATTGAATAAAAATGGAAGTGGAATAAAAATAAAAAATGAAGTTGCATGAAATTAAGAATGGAAGTTCATCCAAGAAACCGCCACACCTTAACGATCTATTTGGAAATTAAATAAAAAGGGAAATTGAATGGAGATGGAAATTGAATAAAAATAGAAGTTGAATAAAAATAGAAATGGAAACTGCATAAAATTAAACACGGAAGTTCATTCAAGAAACCCTTATACCTCAACGATCTATTTGGAAATGAAATAAAAAAAGGAAATTGAACGGAGATGGAAATTGAATAAAAATAGTAGTTGAATAAAAATAGATACGGAAATTGCATAAAATTAAACATGGAAGTTCATTCAAGAAACCACTACACCTTAACGATCTCTTTGGAAATTAAATAAAAAAGGAAATTGAATGGAGACGGAAATTGAATAAAAATAGAAGTTGAATAAAAATAGAAATGGAAACTGCATAAACTTAAACATGGAAGTTCATTCAAGAAACCACTATATCTTAACGATCTATTTGGAAATTAAACAAAAAAGGAAATTGAATAGAAAAGGAAATTGAAAAAAAAAATGGAAGTGGAATAAAAATAAAAATAGAAGTTGCATAAAATTAAGAATGGAAGTTCATTCAAGAAACCACTACACTTTAACGATCGATTTGGAAATTAAATAAAAAAGGAAATTGAATGGACATGGAAATTGAATAAAAAAAGAAGTTGAATAAAAATAGATATGGAAACTGAATAAAATTAAACAGAGAAGTTCATAAAAGAAACCATTATACCTTAACGATCTACTTGCAAACTAAATAAAAAAGGAAATTGAATAGAAAAGGAAATTGAATAAAAATGGAAGTGGAATAAAAATAAAAATGGAAGTTGCATAAAATTAAGAATGGATGTTCATTCAAGAAACCATTTCACCTTAACGATCTATTTGGAAATTAATTAAAAAAGGAAATTGAATGGAGATGGAAATTGAATAAAAATAGAACTTGAATAAAAATAGAAATGAAAACTGCATAAAACTAAACATTGAAGTTCATTCAAGAAACCACTATACCTTAACGATCTATTTGGAAATTAATTAAAAAAGGAAATTGAATAGAAAAGGAAATTGAATAAAAATGGAAGTGGAATAAAAATCAAAATGGAAGTTGCATAAAATTAAGAATGGAAGTTCATTAAAGAAACCACAACACCTGAACGATATATTTGGAAATTAAAAAAAATGGAAATTGAATGGAGACGGAAATTGAATAGAAATAGATGGTGAATAAAAATAGAAATGGAAACTGCATAAAATTAAAGACGGAAGTTCATTCAAGAAACCACTATACCTTAACGATCTACTTGCAAACTAAATAAAAATGGAGATGGAAACTGAATTAAAATGGAAGTTGACTAAAAACAAAAATAGAAGTTGAATAAAATTAAAAATGGAAGTCTATTCAAGAAACCACTATACCTTAACGATCTATTTGGAAATTAAATAAAAAAAGGAAATTGGATAGAAAAGAAAATTGAATAAAAATCGAAGTTGAATAAAAATAAAAAGGGAAGTTGCATAAAATTAGAAATGAAAGTTCATTCAAGAAACCACTTTACCTTAACGATCTATTTAGAAATTAAATAAAAAAATGAAATTGAATAAAAATTGAAGTTGAATAAAAATACAAATGGAAGTTGCATAAAATTAAAAATGGAAGTTCATTCAAGAAACCACTATACCTTAACGATCTATTTGGAAATTAAATAAAAATGGATATTCAATAGAAAAAGATATTGAATAAAAATGGAAGTGGAAAAAAAATGAAAATGGAAGTTGCATAAAATTAAGAATGGAAGTTCATTCAAGAAACCACTACACCTTAACGATCTATTTGGAAATTAAATAAAAAAGGAAATTGAATGGAGAGGGAAATTGAATAAAAATAGAAGTTGAATAAAAATAGAAATGGAAACTGCATAAAATTAAACATGGAAGTTCATTCAAGAAACCACTATATCTTAACGATCTATTTGGAAGTTAAATATAAAAAGAAATTGAATAGAAAAGGAAACTGAATAAAAATTGTAACGCCCTCAAAATTAACCCATTATATATATCATTGACATTCATTATTTAAAGAAGACAATCTATTAATTCATTCATCAGAGTATTACAAAATAAAGCATTACATGTATCATCGAATAAAATGCCCTACAGGCTTACATCTTTCCAAGCCAACACTTGGATACAAAAAAAAATGAGTTCTAACTCAATACAAGAAAAGCCCTAGGCTTGAATGTTTACATGTACTAATAATTTAAGACAGTTAACTAAAAGTAGTCTTCTTCAATCCAGAAGCCAAACCCTCCCAAGCTAATTCCTTGGAGGTAGTTTATCACCTGAACCTAAAAATGATGTTCCCATAAAGGGTGAGCCACAGCCCAGTAGAAATATACTAAACCACATATAAGCAATGAATAAAGCAATAGCATTCAACAGATGGTTAACCAAGATAATCAATTACTTTATTTTACAGTCTCATGACATTATTGTCTAAGATACGTTTTACTTTCCAATTTTATCAACATGGCTCAGAACCTGGCCAAACTTACAACAGTGAATCACATATATCAATTCACATCCTTCCAATATCAACAAACAAATGAGACTCAAGCTCAAATCAAACACTTCATACTTCCAGATTGATACACATTTTAGTGCTGTATCAATAAAACACTTCTATATAAATAAACACACATAAAAGTGATGCTAATGGAGTCCATCCCCTATCTCCTCCCAAACAAAATCCGGTTTAGAGGTCCATCCCCTATCTTCCCCTAAACCGTGGAGTACGTCCCCTATCTCCTCCCACACACAAACAATGTATGCAAATGCAATGCTCAATCAATACACGTATTTTCTGTATCAATGCCACAGTCAAAATTAATGACTTAACCAATGTGATTAGTTCCAGTTATTCCTAATCCACATGCAATGTCTACAACAATCATGACTATCCTCCACCGATAGCCCAAAACAGTTATTTCTAAACTGAAAATAACTATGTCCACAATTCAATAGACAAATGATTCAAATTATCCAATTATGCCATTTAATCAATGAATTCCCCAATTCCATGAATTTAACCATCTTTTCCCAATTCCATGAATTACTTATACAAATCAATTCAATAATTCCACTAAGGTTTTTCCCAAAATTTACCAAAGTATACCCAACATATTAAAATACCAAAACTTAGAACATAACCTATAAAATGGAGTAGGAAATCCCTACCTCAAAGAAAACAACCCAAAAGGTGAAGAAAGAGATGAGTGCCCAAATACCAAAGTGCTCCAAATCGCCAAATGCTTAGATTAAATGGTAGCCCTTGCCTCACTCTATCTTTTTAATGAAGGATCTAGGGTAGAAACACACCCTAAGTGGATCAAATCTAAGAAAGAAGGTGAGTAGGGAGAGAGAGAAGTCGGACCTAGGGTTTGGAATCAAAAGAAAATGAAAAAGACTGATCAAATCCCACGGCTGTGTATATAAACTGGACAGGCTCGCTCGAGCGAAGACTTGGTCGCTCGAGCGACCAGACACATAGAAACTACGCTCGAGCCAAGGAAGCCTTGCTCGAGCCAACAACTCAAATGCTCGCTCGAGCGAAAGAAAGCTCGGTCGAGCGAAGAACTCAAACCCTCAGGTCTGAACCCAGACACACGCTCGAGCGAAGATACTATAGCTCGAGCGAAGGATGAACTAACTCGCTCGAGCGAAGAAAAGCTCGCTCGAGCCAAGAATGCACAGCTACAGGTCCAAATCAAACACTACCTCTCGCTCGAGCGAAAAACTCCTCGCTCGAGCGAAGAACCAAAAACCTGGACAGCAACTCTTGGTTTCTAAACCCAACCAACCTGAAACAAACCTGCCCAACACATCCTATAATTCCAAATGAGAAAATAAGGAATAACAACAACAACCATTATACAATGACAGAATCTACGGAACAGTCCGGATACAATAATTAAATGGGAAAAGACCGGGGTCGCTATAACCTCCCCCCCTTCAAAGAATTTCGTCCCCGAAATTAGGCACAAATTTGAAAACAGGTTTTTTTTTTTTTTTTTCTCAATACCCAAAGATAGTATATAACAATAATAAACAACTTGACCCAATACTGGTCACTTTATCTCTTTATCAAGAGGCATCCCACAATATATATAAAACAACATATATTTCAACCTGCACCACTATTATGCATTATTCCTTTCAATGTTAACAATTTCCATATCATATTCAATTGCATGATATATATAACACATCCAACAATGTAATCAACATATACAATGTTACACTAATCTTCTATAATGAAACAAGTTTCAAAATACACCCATTTACCAAAACATACTCAATGTTTTACAACTTAAGACATATGTAAAGCTCTTAAGTTCAACAATATAACAGAATCTAATTATAAGATTACAAATCAACAAACATGTCCGGATATTTCTCGCGGACTTCCAATTCACGTCCCCAAGTGACTTCCTCCATTCCGTGGTGTTTCCACAAAACTTTGACCAAAGGGATGGTCTTGCCTCGCAAAACTTGATCCCGCCTATCCAAGACTCGAATCGGTCTCTCCTCATATGAAACATCCTCATCAACTACTAAATTGGTCCAATCCAACACATGTGATGGATCCGGCTCATACTTCCGAAGCATACTCACATGAAACACGTCATGTACTCCGGACAACTGCGGCGGCAAAGCTAAACAATAAGCAGCCTCGCCAATCCTCTCAAGGATCTCAAACGGACCAATGAATCGAGGGGACAACTTCCCACTCTTCCCAAACCTCATCAAACCCCGTCTAGGTGATATCTTCAGAAAGACATGATCACCCACCACAAACACCAAAGGTCTCCTCCTACGGTCGGCGTACGATTTCTGACGACTCTGTGCTGTAACAAGCCTCTTACGGATAAGCTCAACTTTCTCCGTCGTTTCCCTCACCAACTCTGGACCCAACAGAGGTGCATCACCCACCTCTGCCCAACAAACAGGAGATCTACACGGTCGGCCATACAAGGCCTCAAATGGTGCCATACCGATACTAGACTGGAAACTGTTGTTGTAGGCAAACTCCACCAACGGTAAGTGCCTCTCCCACGACCCACTAAAGTCTAGAACACAACCCCGAAGCATATCTTCAAGTATCTGAATAGTACGCTTGGACTGTCCATCAGTCTGAGGATGATAAGCCGTGCTAAAGGTCAACTTAGTGCCTAAGGCACTCTGCAAACTCTGCCACAACCTGGCAGTAAAATGAGGATCTCTATCTGAGACGATCGTCACTGGGACCCCGTGCAATCTCACTATGTCCCGAATATACAAGTCGGCAAGATGATCTACCGAATCTCTCACACGCATAGAAATAAAGTGCGCCGACTTAGTCAACCGATCTACAACCACCCAAATAGCATCACTACCCCGCTGAGTCCTCGGAAGACCCACAACGAAGTCCATAGTGACGTGTTCCCACTTCCACTCAGCAATAGGCAAGGGTTGCAATAAACCCGCTGGCCTCTGATGCTCGGCCTTCACTTGCTGGCAAGTAAGGCACTTAGATACGAAAGCTGCTACATCTCTCTTCATACCCCGCCACCAAAACTGGCGACTCAAATCCCGATACATCTTAGTGCCTCCCGGATGCACCGCAAGGCGTGAATGATGAAACTCTCGGAGTACCCCCTCTCGGCAAGACTCTGGCACAAACAGACGGTCACGGTATCTCACACTCAGGTCGGAAAATACCATCAAACCCTTCTCAACCTTCCCACCGGAAATCTTCTCACGGAGAGATTCTACCTCAAAGTTACCTCTCTGAGCCTCTAACACTCGAGTCACAAGTGAAGGCTGTGCAATAACAGAAAACAAGGCCGCAGCCTCAACGGATTCGCCCATAAGTAAAACAAACTCTCCAAGTGCACCCAACATCTCCCACTCTCGGATGGCTATGCTAGCTATGTCACCAACAGGTTTCCTGCTAAGGGCATCGGCCACCACATTGGCCTTTCCCGGATGATAATGCAACTCAAAGTCATAATCCTCTATAAATTCCATCCACCTTCTCTGCCTCAAGTTCAAGTCTTTCTGAGTAAACAAATACTTCAGACTCTTATGATCCGAGAACACCTCGAACCTCTCACCATAAAGATAATGCCTCCAAATCTTCAAGGCAAAAATCACAGCTGCTAACTCTAAATCATGTGTAGGGTAATTCTGCTCGTGAATTTTCAACTGACGAGAGCCATAGGCAACTACTTTCCCTTCTTGCATTAACACACAACCCAGACCCTCTCGTGAGGCGTCACAATAGACTGCATAACCCAACCCTCTCTCTGGAATAATCAATACTGGAGCGGTAGTCAGTCTGACTTTCAACTCCTGAAACGACTTTTCACAAGTCTCACTCCATACAAATTTGACTCCCTTCCGAGTCAGTCTAGTCAACGGTGATGCTAACCTGGAGAAATCTTTCACAAACCGACGGTAATACCCAGCTAATCCCAGAAAACTGCGGATCTCAAATACACTCTTAGGCTGTGCCCAATCCTGCACTGCCTCTACCTTGGATGTATCAACAGACACTCCTTCACCGGATACCACATGGCCTAAGAATTTGACTTCCCTCAGCCAGAACTCACACTTCCCAAACTTGGCATACAGCCTATGGGCTCTAAGTAACTCAAGCACCACCCCCAAGTGTGCCTCGTGCTCCTCCTCATAAGGCGAATAGATAAGGATGTCGTCCACAAAAATGACTACAAACCGATCCAAGAATTCCCGGAAGATCCGGTTCATCAAATCCATAAAAACTGCCGGTGCATTGGTGAGCCCGAATGGCATCACCAAAAACTTATAATGGCCATACCGCGTACGGAATGCCGTCTTCGGAATATCCCCTTCCCTGACCCTCAACTGGTGGTAACCCGATCTCAAGTCTATCTTAGAGAAACAACGGGAACCCTTCAACTGGTCAAACAGATCATCTATACGAGGCATAGAATACTTATTCTTAACCGTAGCCCGATTCAATTTCCGATAATCTATACAAAGTCTCAAAGCACCATCTTTCTTTTTAACAAAGAGGGCCGGTGCTCCCCACGGCGAAACACTAGGGCGTATAAAACCCTTGTCTAGTAACTCCTGGAGTTGGATCTTCAACTCAACTAACTCGGCTGGGGCAAAACGATAAGGTGCCATAGAAATCGGCACCGTGCCGGGCACCAGGTCAATAGAGAACTCAGTCTCTCGATGCGGTGGCAAACCAACAAGATCCTCGGGAAAGACGTCCGAGTACTCACAAACCACCCTTGGCAACTCAATCTGAGTCTCAACATCCTTATTAATCGAAAGGTTAGCAAGTAGACCACTAAGCTCACTCTGTCCTCGCGGAACATACCCCGGTGGCAGCACATCACCAACCCGGTCCCCCAAAAAATGAAAAAACTCTCCGCTCACAGTACAACAAGTGACCCTCTGGCGGTAGCAATCAATAACTGCCTGGTATGACGATAACTAGTCCATACCCAAAATAACATCGAAACCCCTCATAGGCATAACTACAAAGGAAAATGGGATTCTATGATAATCAACCTCTATATCACAACCCCTAACGCCTTGTTTCAAAATCAATTCACCCCCAAGAGGTGATACTACACATATAGGAGATGCTAACTGTGCTAACTCCAATTCCAAAACAGATGCAAATGCAGCAGACACAAAGGAATGAGATGCACCCGTATCAATCAAAACATTAGCAACCGAGTTGCAAAACAAGAAGGTACCTCTCACAACTGATGGAGTCGGTACAAGATCCTGCGCGGTAACAGCGTACACGCGCCCAGACGACCTCTGATCAACCTGCTCAACCCTAGGAGCATAAGATTGCTGCACCGACTGAGACGATGAAGCCCCCTGATTGGCCTTTGAGGCCTGACCCGACTGAGCTGGCTGCTGACCCTGAATCGGCCTCAAACCAGATGCACCAGGTGTGCCACCCAACTATGGGCAATACCTCTTCATGTGCCCTGGCTAACCACACTGATAACACGAGAGTGGCTGACCTCTACCCTGACTCTGGCTCTGAGATCGAGCCGAAGATGATGCTGCTCTCTGCACTCCTCCCCTCTGAGGACAAACTGGAGACTTGTGGCCCAGCTGGCCACACTTGAAACAGGTAATGTCTCCCTGATTGCCTTTCCCCGAACTAGCACTCGGTACAGGAAAAGTCGATCTCGAAAAGCTACCCTGAGACTGCTGGGGATTAAAACCCTTCTGTCTCCTACCATCACTCTGACTATCCTGACTCCTCTTGGAGCCCTTCTGCCCTTCCTCCTCCTCCTGCATCATGATCTCCATATGGGCTGCAGCATCAACCATACGCCCATAATCCCGAATCATAGTTCCCCCAACTCTCAGCTTGAGGCCATGCCTCAACTTCTTCTCAAACTCAATACAACGGCGTTCCTCAGACGCCACCAACTCAGGTGCAAACCTGGACAAACTAGTAAATGCAGCCTCAAATTCGGCCACTGAAGAACTCGCCTGCTTAAGCTGACAAAACTGGTCTCGCAGCTTCTCCCTGACTGCTAGAGATAAAAACTTCTCCTGGAAAGCATTCACAAAAGCCTCCCATGTACCTCCTATACGCCCCTTAGTAAACTTCCACCACTGACCTGCATCCCCCTTCAACTGGAAAGATGCCAAGGTCACTTTCAACCCCTCGTCTTCGATGCCAAGCATCTCAAACGTCTTCGTTGTCTGTTCGAGCCATTCATCTGCCTTAAGTGGCTCTTTAGGATCACCCACAAATTCATCCGGATTGGACCGGAAGAACTCCCTCTTCAGAAAGGAAGGTCCTGCATCCGCAATACCAGCCTGAGCTTGATTCTCAGCTCTAAGAATGCCTACTGACTCCCTGAATGCCCCTGCTATCTCTCGGGCTAGAGCGCCCATAGCCTGCTGGCCTACTGGCTCGGCCACATTAGCCTGGCCAATTCCCTCTTGAACTGCCGGAATCTCTTCTGGCACAGGCACCTCCTGCCTACCCGGCCTACCACGCCTACCGCGTCCTCGTCCTCGTCCTGACATCCTAATAAAGGAAACAAAGACATTAGCACATTAATAAATGTGCCGAAGCTAAACACTCGCGTCCTAATTCAATGGACAACAATAATTCATTCCACGTAAGCACATAATCACATAAGCACCTACGAATTTCATTCCCGGATAATGATAGTCCCAATGCGTTACTATAGTTCCGGTTGGAAGCAGCAGTGATCAAGTGCCTTTCCAACAAGACTACAAGAAACTCAAGGGTCCAATCAACATCCTAGAAACTACATTCCATACCCACATAATCACATAAACATGTTATCACATAAGCATATAACATTACGCTAAGTCTCTATCAAACGAGACGAACCCAATGTGATACTAATCACTTCCCACGTACCCAAAGTATTCAAACCTGGTACGCTTTGATACCAAGTTGTAACGCCCTCAAAATTAACCCATTATATATATCATTGACATTCATTATTTAAAGAAGACAATCTATTAATTCATTCATCAGAGTATTACAAAATAAAGCATTACATGTATCATCGAATAAAATGCCCTACAGGCTTACATCTTTCCAAGCCAACACTTGGATACAAAAAAAAATGAGTTCTAACTCAATACAAGAAAAGTCCTAGGCTTGAATGTTTACATGTACTAATAATTTAAGACAGTTAACTAAAAGTAGTCTTCTTCAATCCAGAAGCCAAACCCTCCCAAGCTAATTCCTTGGAGGTAGTTTATCACCTGAACCTGAAAATGATGTTCCCATAAAGGGTGAGCCACAGCCTAGTAGAAATATACTAAACCACATATAAGCAATGAATAAAGCAATAGCATTCAACAGATAGTTAACCAAGATAATCAATTACTTTATTTTACAGTCTCATGACACTATTGTCTAAGATACGTTTTACTTTCCAATTTTATCAACATGGCTCAGAACCTGGCCAAACTTACAACAGTGAATCACATATATCATATTCACATCCTTCCAATATCAACAAACAAATGAGACTCAAGCTCAAATCAAACACTTCATACTTCCAGATTGATACACATTTTAGTGCTGTATCAATAAAACACTTCTATATAAATAAGCACACATAAAAGTGATGCTAATGGAGTCCATCCCCTATCTCCTCCCAAACAAAATCCGGTTTAGAGGTCCATCCCCTATCTTCCCCTAAACCGTGGAGTACATCCCCTATCTCCTCCCACACACAAACAATGTATGCAAATGCAATGCTCAATCAATACACGTATTTTCTGTATCAATGCCACAGTCAAAATTAATGACTTAACCAATGTGATTAGTTCCAGTTATTCCTAATCCACATGCAATGTCTACAACAATCATGACTATCCTCCACCGATAGCCCAAAATAGTTATTTCTAAACTGAAAATAACTATGTCCACAATTCAATAGACAAATGATTCAAATTATCCAATTATGCCATTTAATCAATGAATTCCCCAATTCCATGAATTACTTATACAAATCAATTCAATAATTCCACTAAGGTTTTTCCCAAAATTTACCAAAGTATACCCAACATATTAAAATACCAAAACTTAGAACATAACCTATAAAATGGAGTAGGAAATCCCTACCTCAAAGAAAACAACCCAAAAGGTGAAGAAAGAGATGAGTGCCCAAATACCAAAGTGCTCCAAATCGCCAAATGCTTAGATTAAATGGTAGCCCTTGCCTCACTCTATCTTTTTAATGAAGGATCTAGGGTAGAAACACACCCTAAGTGGATCAAATCTAAGAAAGAAGGTGAGTAGGGAGAGAGAGAAGTCGGACCTAGGGTTTGGAATCAAAAGAAAATGAAAAAGACTGATCAAATCCCACGGCTGTGTATATAAACTGGACAGGCTCGCTCGAGCGAAGACTTGGTCGCTCGAGCGACCAGACACAGAGAAACTACGCTCGAGCCAAGGAAGCCTTGCTCGAGCCAACAACTCAAATGCTCGCTCGAGCGAAAGAAAGCTCGGTCGAGCGAAGAACTCAAACCCTCAGGTCTGAACCCAGACACACGCTCGAGCGAAGATACTATAGCTCGAGCGAAGAAAAGCTCGCTCGAGCCAAGAATGCACAGCTACAAGTCCAAATCAAACACTACCTCTCGCTCGAGCGAAAAACTCCTCGCTCGAGCGAAGAACCAAAAACCTGGACAGCAACTCTTGGTTTCTAAACCCAACCAACCTGAAACAAACCTGCCCAACACATCCTATAATTCCAAATGAGAAAATAAGGAATAACAACAACAACCATTATACAATGACAGAATCTACGGAACAGTCCGGATACAATAATTAAATGGGAAAAGAACGGGGTCGCTATAAAAATGGAAGTTGAATACAAACAAAAATAGAAGTTGCATATATTAAAAATGGAAGTCTATTTAAGAAACCATTATACCATAACGATCTATTTGGAAATTAAATAAAAAAAAGAAATTGAACAGAAAAGAAAATTCAACAAAAATCGAAGTTGAATAAAAATAAAAAAATGGAAGTTGCATAAAATGAAAAATGAAAGTTCATTTAAGAAACCCCTAAACCTTAACGATCTATTTGGAAATTAAATAAAAAATGAAATTGAATAGAAAAGGAAATTGAATAAAAATACAAATGGAAGTTGCATAAAATTAAAAATGGAAGTTCATTCAAGAAACCACTATACCTTAAGGATCTATTTAGAAATTAAATAAAAATGGAAATTGAATAGAAAGGAAATTGAATAAAAATGGAAGTGGAATAAAAATAAAAATTGAAGTTGCATAAAAGTCAGAATGGAAGTTCATTCAAGAAACCACTACACCTTAACGATCTCTTTGGAAATTAAATAAAAAAGGAAATTGAATGGAGATGGAAATTGAATAAAAATAGATGTGGAAAAAAAATAGAAATGGAAACAGCATAAAATTAAACGTGGATGTTCATTCAAGAAACCACTATACCTTAATGATCTATTTGGAAATTAAATTAAAATGGAAATTGAATAGAAAAGGAAATTGAATAAAAATGGAAGTTGCATAAAATTCAGAATGGAAGTTCATTCAAGAAACCACTACACCTTAACGATCTATTTGGAAATTAAATTAAAAAGGAAATTGAATGGAGATGGAAATTGAATAAAAATAGAAACGGAAATAGCAGAAAATTAAACGTGGAAGTTCATTTAGGAAACCACTATACCGTAACGATCTATTTGGAAATTAAATAAAAATGGAAATTGAATGGAGTTGGAAATTGAATAAAAATTGAAGTTGAATAAAAATAGAAATGGAAACTGCATAAAATTAAACATGAAAGTTCATTCAAAAATGCACTATACCTTAACGATATATTTGGAAATTAAATAAAAAAGGAAATTGAATAGAAAATGAAATGTAATAAAAATGTAAGTGGAATAAAAATAAAAATGGAAGTTGCATAAAATTAAGAATGGAAGTTCATTCAAGAAACCACAACACTTTAACGATCAATTTGGAAATTAAATAAAAATGGAAATTGAATGGAGATGGAAATTTAATAAAAATAGATGTTGAATAAAAATAGAAATGGAAATCGCATAAAATTAAACATGGAAGTTCATTCAAGAAGCCACTATACCTTAACGATCTATTTGGAAATTAAATAAAAAAGGAAATTGAATAGAAAAGGAAATTGAATAAATATGGAAGTGGAATAAAAATAAAAATGGAAGTTGCATAAAATTCAGAATGGAAGTTCATTCAAGAAACCACTACACCTTAACGATCTATTTGGAAATTAAATAAAAAAGGAAATTGAATAAAAATAGATGTGGAAAAAAAATAGGAATGGAAACTGCACAAAATTAAATATGGAAGTTCATTCAAGAAACCGCTATACCTTAATGATCTATTTGGAAATCAAGTTAAAATGGAAATTGAATAGAAAATGAAATTGAATAAAAATGGAAGTGGAATAAAAATCAAAATGGAAGTTGCATAAAATTAAGAATGAAAGTTCATTCAAGAAACCACAACACCTGAACGATTTATTTGGAAATTAAATAAAAATGGAAATTGAATGGAGATGGAAATTGAATAAAAATAGATGGTGAATAAAAATAGAAATGGAAACTGCATAAAATTAAACACGGAAGTTCATTCAAGAAACCACTATATCTTAACGATCTACTTGCAAACTAAATAGAAATGGAGATGGAAATTGAATAAAAATGAAAGTTGAATAAAAACAAAAATAGAAGTTGCATAAAATTAAAGATGGAAGTCTATTCAAGAAACCACTATACGTTAACGATCTATTTGGAAATTAAATAAAAAAAGGAAATTGAATAGAAAAGAAAATTGAATAAAAATTGAAGTTGAATAAAAATAAAAATGGAAGTTGCATAAAATTAAAAATGAAAGTTCATTCCAGAAACCACTATACCTTAACGATCTATTTCGAAATTAAATAAAATATGAAATTGAATAAAAATGGAAGTTGAATAAAAATACAAATGGAAGTTGCGTAAAATTAAAAATGGAAGTTCATTCAAGAAATCATTATACCTTAACGATCTATTTGGAAATTAAATAAAAATGGAAATTCAACAGAAAAGGATATTGAATAAAAATGGAAGTCAAAAAAAAATAAAAATGGAAGTTGCATAAAATTAAGAATGAAAGTTCATTCAAGAAACCACTACACCTTAACGATCTATTTGGAAATTAAATGAAAAAGGAAATTGAATGGAGAGGGAAATTGAATACAAATAGAAGTTGAATAAAAATAGAAATGGAAACTGCATAAAATTAAACATGGAAGTTCATTCAAGAAACCACTATACCTTAACGATCTATTTGGAAATGAAATATAAAAGGAAATTGAATAGAAAAGGAAACTGAATGAAAATGGAAGTTGAATACAAACAAAAATAGAAGTTGCCTAAAATTAAAAATGGAAGTCTATTCAAGAAACCACTATAACTTAACGATCTATTTGGAAATTAAATAAAAAAAGGAAATTGAATAGAAAAGAAAATTGAATAAAAATCGAAGTTGAATAAAAATAAAAAATGGATGTTGCATAAAATTAAAAATGAAAGTTCATTCAAGAAACCACTACGATCTTTTAGGGAATTAAATAAAAAAGGAAATTGAATAGAAAAGGAAATTGAAAAAAAATGGAAGTGGAATAAAAATAAAAATGGAAGTTGCATAAAATTAAAAATGGAAGTTCATTCGAGATACCACTGTACCATAACGATCTATTTGGAAATTAAATTAAAAAGGAAAATGAATAGAAAAGGAAATTGAATAAAAATGGAAGTGGAATAAAAACAAAAATAGAAGTTGCATAAAATTAAAAGTGGAAGTCTATTCAAGAGACCACTATACCTCAATGATTTATTGGGAAATTAAATAAAAAAAGGAAATTGAATAGAAAAGGAAATTGAATAAAAATGGAAGTGGAATAAAAATAAAAATGGAAGTAGCATAAAATTAAAAATGGAAGTTCATTCAAGAAACCACTACACCATAATGATCTATTTGGAAATTAAATAAAAAAAGGAAATTGAATAGAAAAGAAAATTGAATAAAAATCGAAGTTGAATAAAAATAAAAATGGAAGTTGCATAAAAGTAAAAATGAAAGTTCATTCAAGAAACAACTACACCTTAACGATCTATTTGGAAATTAAGTAAAATAGGAAATTGAATGGAGATGGAAATTGAATAAAAATAGATGTGGGAAAAAAATAGAAATGGGAACAGCATAAAATTAAACGTGGAAGTTCATTCTAGAAACCACTATACCTTAATGATCTATTTGGAAATTAAATTAAAATTGAAATTGAATAGAAAAGAAAATGGAATAAAAATGGAAGTGGAATAAAAATAAAAATAGAAGCTGCATAAAATTCAGAATGGAAATTCATTCAAGAAACCACTACACCTTAACAATCTATTCGGAAATTAAATAAAAAGGAAATTAAATGGCGATGGAAATTGAATAAAAATAGAAGTTGAATAAAAATAGAAATGGAAATAGCATAAAATTAAACGTGGAAGTTCATTCAGGAAACCACTATACCTTAACGATCTATTTGGAAATTAAATAAAAATGGAAATTGAATGGAGATGGAAATTGAATAAAAATTGAAGTTGAATAAAAATAGAAATGTAAACTGCATAAAATTAAACATGAAAGTTCATTCAAGAAAGCACTATACCTTAACGATATATTTGGAAATTAAATAAAATATGAAATTGAATAAAAATGGAAGTTGAATAAAAATACAAATGGAAGTTGCGTAAAATTAAAAATGGAAGTTCATTCAAGAAATCATTATACCTTAACGATCTATTTGGAAATTAAATAAAAATGGAAATTCAACAGAAAAGGATATTGAATAAAAATGGAAGTCGAAAAAAAATAAAAATGGAAGTTGCATAAAATTAAGAATGGAAGTTCATTCAAGAAACCACTACACCTTAACGATCTATTTGGAAATTAAATGAAAAAGGAAATTGAATGGAGAGGGAAATTGAATAAAAATAGAAGTTGAATAAAAATAGAAATGGAAACTGCATAAAATTAAACATGGAAGTTCATTGAAGAAACCACTATACCTTAACGATCTATTTGGAAATGAAATATAAAAGGAAATTGAATAGAAAAGGAAACTGAATGAAAATGGAAGTTGAATACAAACAAAAATAGAAGTTGCATAAAATTAAAAATGGAAGTCTATTCAAGAAACCACTATAACTTAACGATCTATTTGGAAATTAAATAAAAAAAGGAAATTGAATAGAAAAGAAAATTGAATAAAAATCGAAGTTGAATAAAAATAAAAAATGGATGTTGCATAAAATTAAAAATGAAAGTTCATTCAAGAAACCACTACGATCTTTTAGGGAATTAAATAAAAAAGGAAATTGAATAGAAAAGGAAATTGAAAAAAAATGGAAGTGGAATAAAAATAAAAATGGAAGTTGCATAAAATTAAAAATGGAAGTTCATTCGAGATACCACTGTACCATAACGATCTATTTGGAAATTAAATTAAAAAGGAAAATGAATAGAAAAGGAAATTGAATAAAAATGAAAGTGGAATAAAAACAAAAATAGAAGTTGCATAAAATTAAAAGTGGAAGTTTATTCAAGAGACCACTATACCTTAATGATTTATTGGGAAATTAAATAAAAAAAGGAAATTGAATAGAAAAGGAAATTGAATAAAAATGGAAGTGGAATAAAAATAAAAATGAAAGTAGCTTAAAATTAAAAGTGGAAGTTCATTCAAGAAACCACTACACCATAATGATCTATTTGGAAATTAAATAAAAAAAGGAAATTGAATAGAAAAGAAAATTGAATAAAAATCGAAGTTGAATAAAAATAAAAATGGAAGTTGCATAAAAGTAAAAATGAAAGTTCATTCAAGAAACAACTACACCTTAGCGATCTATTTGGAAATTAAGTAAAATAGACAATTGAATGGAGATGGAAATTGAATAAAAATAGACGTGGGAAAAAAATAGAAATGGGAACAGCATAAAATTAAACATGGAAGTTCATTCAAGAAACCACTAGACCTTAATGATCTATTTGGAAATTAAATTAAAATTGAAATTGAATAGAAAAGAAAATGGAATAAAAATAAAAATAGAAGCTGCATAAAATTCAGAATGGAAATTCATTCAAGAAACCACTACACCTTAACAATCTATTCGGAAATTAAATAAAAAGGAAATTGAATGGAGATGGAAATTGAATAAAAATAGAAGTTGAATAAAAATAGAAATGGAAATAGCATAAAATTAAACGTGGAAGTTCATTCAGGAAACCACTATACCTTAACGATCTATTTGGAAATTAAATAAAAATGGAAATTGAATGGAGATGGAAATTGAATAAAAATTGAAGTTGAATAAAAATAGAAATGTAAACTGCATAAAATTAAACATGAAAGTTCATTCAAGAAAGCACTATACCTTAACGATATATTTGGAAATTAAATAAAATATGAAATTGAATAAAAATGGAAGTTGAATAAAAATACAAATGGAAGTTGCGTAAAATTAAAAATGGAAGTTCATTCAAGAAATCATTATACCTTAACGATCTATTTGGAAATTAAATAAAAATGGAAATTCAACAGAAAAGGATATTGAATAAAAATGGAAGTCGAAAAAAAATAAAAATGGAAGTTGCATAAAATTAAGAATGGAAGTTCATTCAAGAAACCACTACACCTTAACGATCTATTTGGAAATTAAATGAAAAAGGAAATTGAATGGAGAGGGAAATTGAATAAAAATAGAAGTTGAATAAAAATAGAAATGGAAACTGCATAAAATTAAACATGGAAGTTCATTGAAGAAACCACTATACCTTAACGATCTATTTGGAAATGAAATATAAAAGGAAATTGAATAGAAAAGGAAACTGAATGAAAATGGAAGTTGAATACAAACAAAAATAGAAGTTGCATAAAATTAAAAATGGAAGTCTATTCAAGAAACCACTATAACTTAACGATCTATTTGGAAATTAAATAAAAAAAGGAAATTGAATAGAAAAGAAAATTGAATAAAAATCGAAGTTGAATAAAAATAAAAAATGGATGTTGCATAAAATTAAAAATGAAAGTTCATTCAAGAAACCACTACGATCTTTTAGGGAATTAAATAAAAAAGGAAATTGAATAGAAAAGGAAATTGAAAAAAAATGGAAGTGGAATAAAAATAAAAATGGAAGTTGCATAAAATTAAAAATGGAAGTTCATTCGAGATACCACTGTACCATAACGATCTATTTGGAAATTAAATTAAAAAGGAAAATGAATAGAAAAGGAAATTGAATAAAAATGAAAGTGGAATAAAAACAAAAATAGAAGTTGCATAAAATTAAAAGTGGAAGTTTATTCAAGAGACCACTATACCTTAATGATTTATTGGGAAATTAAATAAAAAAAGGAAATTGAATAGAAAAGGAAATTGAATAAAAATGGAAGTGGAATAAAAATAAAAATGAAAGTAGCTTAAAATTAAAAGTGGAAGTTCATTCAAGAAACCACTACACCATAATGATCTATTTGGAAATTAAATAAAAAAAGGAAATTGAATAGAAAAGAAAATTGAATAAAAATCGAAGTTGAATAAAAATAAAAATGGAAGTTGCATAAAAGTAAAAATGAAAGTTCATTCAAGAAACAACTACACCTTAGCGATCTATTTGGAAATTAAGTAAAATAGACAATTGAATGGAGATGGAAATTGAATAAAAATAGACGTGGGAAAAAAATAGAAATGGGAACAGCATAAAATTAAACATGGAAGTTCATTCAAGAAACCACTAGACCTTAATGATCTATTTGGAAATTAAATTAAAATTGAAATTGAATAGAAAAGAAAATGGAATAAAAATAAAAATAGAAGCTGCATAAAATTCAGAATGGAAATTCATTCAAGAAACCACTACACCTTAACAATCTATTCGGAAATTAAATAAAAAGGAAATTGAATGGAGATGGAAATTGAATAAAAATAGAAGTTGAATAAAAATAGAAATGGAAATAGCATAAAATTAAACGTGGAAGTTCATTCAGGAAACCACTATACCTTAACGATCTATTTGGAAATTAAATAAAAATGGAAATTGAATGGAGATGGAAATTGAATAAAAATTGAAGTTGAATAAAAATAGAAATGTAAACTGCATAAAATTAAACATGAAAGTTCATTCAAGAAAGCACTATACCTTAACGATATATTTGGAAATTAAATAAAAAAGGAAATTGAATAGGAAAGGAAATTTAATAAAAATGGAAAGGGAATAAAAATAAAAATGGAAGTTGCATAAAATTAAGAATGCAAGTTCATTCAAGAAACCACAACACTTTAACGATCTATTTCGAAATTAAATAAAAATGAAAATTGAATGGAGATGGAAATTTAATAAAAATAGAAGTTGAATAAAAATAGTAATGGAAATTGCATAAAATTAAACGCGGAAGTTCATTCAAGAAACTACTATACCTTAACGATACATTTGGAAATTAAATAAAAAAGGAAAATGAATAGAAAAGGAAATTAAATAAAAATGGAAATGGAATAAAAATAAAAATGGAAGTTGCATAAAATTAAAAATGGAAGTTCATTCGAGATACCACTATACCATAACGATCTATTTGGAAATTAAATAAAAAAGGAAAATGAATAGAAAAAGGAAACTGAATAAAAATGGAAGTGAAATAAAAACAAAAATTGAAGTTGCATAAAATTAAAAATGGAAGTCTATTCAACAAACCACTATACCTGAAGGATCTATTGGGAAATTAAATAAAAAAAGGAAATTCAATAGAAAAGGAAATTGAAAAAAAATGGAAGTGGAATAAAAATAAAAATGGAAGTAGCATAAAATTAAAAATGGAAGTTCATTCAAGAAACCACTGTACCATAACGATCTATTTGGAAATTAAATAAAAAAAGGAAATTGAATAGAAAAGAAAATTGAATAAAAATCGAAGTTGAATAAAAATAAAAATGGAAGTTGCATAAAATTAAAAATGAAAGTTCATTCAAAAAACCACTACACCTTAACAATCTATTTGGAAATTAAAAAAAAAAAGGAAACTGAATAGAAATGGAAATTGAATAAAAATGGAAGTGGAATAAAAATACAAATGGAAGTTGCATAAAATTAAAAATGGAAGTTCATTCAACAAACCACTATACCTTAACGATCTATTTGGAAATGAAATAAAATGGAAATTGAATAGAAAAGGAAATTGAATAGATATGGAACTGAAATAAAAATAAAAGTGGAAGTTGCATAAAATTCAGAATGGAAGTTTATTCAAGAAACCACTATACCTTAATGATCTATTTGGAAATTAAATAAAAAAGGAAATTCAATGGAGATGGAAGTTGAATAAAATAGAAGTGGAAAAAAAATAAAAATGGAAACAGCATAAACTTAAACATGGAAGTACATTCAAGAAACCACTATACCTTAATGATCGATTTGGAAATTAAATTAAAATGGAAACTGAATAGAAAATGAAATTGAAAAAAAATGGAAGTGGAATAAAAATAAAAATGGAAGTTGCATAAAATTCAGAATGGAAGTTCATTCAAAAAAGCACTACATCTTAACGATCTATTTGGAAATTTAATAAAAAAAGGAAATTGAATGGAGATGGAAATTGAATAAAAATAGAAGTTCAATAAAAGTAGAAATGGAACTGCATAAGATTAAACAAGGAAGTTCATTCAAGAAACCACTATACCTTAACGCTATTTGGAAATTAAATAAAAAATGAAATTGAATAGAAAAGGAAATTGAATAGAAATGGAAGTGGAGTAAAAATACAAATGGAAGTTGCATCAAATTAAAATTGGAAGTTCATTCCAGAAACCACTATACCTTAACGATCTATTTGGAAATTAAATAAAAAAGGAAATTGAATAAAAATAGAAATGGAAGTTGCATAAAATCAAAAATGGAAGTTCATTCAAGAAACCACTGTACCATAACAATCTATTTGGAAATTAAGTAAAAAAGGAAAATGAATAGAAAATGAAGTTGAATAAAAATGGAAGTTGAATAAAAACAAAAACAGAAGTTGCATAAAATTGAAAATCGAAGCCTATTGAAGAAACCACTATACCTTAACGATCAATTTGAAAATTAAATAAAAAAAGAAAATTGAAAAGAAAAGAAAATTGAATAAAAATCGAAGTTGAATAAAAACAAAAATGGAAGCTGCATAAAATTAAAAATGAAAGTTCATTCAAGAAACCACTATACCTTTACAATCTATTTGGAAATTAAATAAAAAATGAAATTGAATGGAAAAGGAAATTGAATAAAAATGGAAGTGGAATAAAAATAAAAATGCAAGTTGCATAAAATTAAAAATGGAAGTTCATCCAAGAAACCACTATACCTTAACGATCTATTTGGAAATTAAATAAAAATGGAAATTGAATAGAAAAGGAAATTGAATAAAAATGGAAGTGGAATAAAAATAAAAATGGAAGTTGCATAAAATTAAAAATGGAAGTTTTTTCGAGAAACCACTATACCTTAACGATCTATTTGGAAATTAAATAAAAATGGAAATTGAATAGAAAAGGAAATTGAATAAAAATGGAAGTGGAATAAAAATAAAAATGGAATGTGCATAAAATTAAGAATGGATGTTTATTCAAGAAACCACAACACCTTAACGATCTATTTTGAAATTAAATAAAAATGGAAATTGAATGGAGATGGAAATTTAATAAAAATAGATGTTGAATAATAATAGAAATGGAAACTGCATAAAATTAAATATGGAAGTTCATTCAAGAAACCACAACACCTTAATGATCTATTTTGAAATTAAATAAAAATGGAAATTGAATGGAGATGGAAATTTAATAAAAATAGATGTTGAATAATAATAGAAATGGAAACTGCATAAAATTAAATATGGAAGTTCATTCAAGAAACCACTATACCTTAACGATCTATTTGGAAATTAAATAAAAAAAGGAAATTGAATAGAAAAGGAGATTGAATAAAAGTGGAAGTGGAATAAAAATCAAAATGGAAGTTGCATAAAACTAAGAATGGAAGTTCATTCAAGAAACCACTACACCTTAACGATCTATTTTGGAAATTAAATAAAAATGGAAATTGAATGGAGATGGAAATTGAATAAAAATAGAAGTTGAATAAAAATAGAAATGGAAACTGCATAAAATTAAACACGGAAGTTCATTCAAGAAACCACTATACCTTAACGATCTATTTGGAAATGAAATAAAAAAAGAAAATTGAATGGAGATGGAAATTGAATAAAAATAGAAGTTGAATAAAAATAGAAATGGAAACTGCATAAAATTAAACGTTGAAGTTCATTCAAGAAACAACTACCCCTTAACGATCTCTTTGGAAATTAAATAAAAAAGGAAATTGAATGGAGATGGAAATTGAATAAAAATAGAATTGCATAAAAATAGAAATGGAAACTGCATAAAATGAAACACGGAAGTTCATTCAAGAAACCACTATACCTTAACGATCTATTTGGAAATGAAATAAAAAAAGAAATTGAATGGAGATGGAAATTGAATAAAAATAGAAGTTGAATAAAAATAGAAATGGAAACTGCATAAAATTAAACGTTGAAGTTCATTCAAGAAACCACTACCCCTTAACGATCTCTTTGTAAATTAAATAGAAAAGGAAATTGAATGGAGATGGAAATTGAATAAAAATAGAAGTTGAATAAAAATAGAATTGGAAACTGCATAAAATTAAACACGGTAGTTCATTCGAGAAACCACAATACCTTAACTATCTATTTGGAAATTAAATAAAAAAGGAAATTCAATAAAAATGGTAGTGCAAAAAAAATAAAAATGAAAGTTGCATAAAATTAAAAATGGAAGTTCATTCAAGATACCACTATACCATAAGGATCTATTTGGAAATTAAATTAAAAAGGAAAATGAATAGAAAAAGAAATTGAATAAAAATGGAAGTTGAATAATAACAAAAATAGAAGTTGCATAAAATTAAAAATTGAAGTCTATTCAAGAAACCACTATACCTTAATGATCTATTTGGAAATTACATAAAAAAAGGAAATTGAATAGAAAAGAAAATTGAATAAAAACGAAGTTGAATAAAAATAAAAATGGAAGTTGCATAAAATTAAAAATGAAAGTTCATTCAAGAAACCACTATACCTTATCGATCTATTTGGAAATTAAATTAAAAAATGAAATTGAATAGAAAAGGAAATTTAATAAAAATGGAAGTGGAATAAAAATAAAAATGGAAGTTGCATAAAATTGAAAATGGAAGTTCATCCAAGAAACCACTATACCTTAACGATCTATTTGGAAATTAAATGAAAATGGAAATTGAATAGAAAAGGAAATTGAATAAAAATGGAAGTGGAATAAAAATCAAAATGGAAGTTGCATAAAATTAAGAATGGAAGTTCATTCAAGAAAGCAATACAACTTAACGATCTATTTGGAAATTAAATAAAAATGGAAATTGAATGGAGATGGACATTGAATGAAAATAGAAGTTGAATAAAAATAGAATTGGAAACTGCATAAAATTAAACGTGGAAGTTCATTCAAGAAACCACTATACCTTAACGATCTATTTGGAAATTAAATAAAAAGGGAAATTGAATAAAAATAGAAGTTGATTAAAAATAGAAATGGAAACCGCTTAAAATTAAACGTGGAAGTTCATTCCAGAAACCACTATACCTTAACGATCTATTTGGAAATTAAATCAAAAAGGAAATTGAATAGAAAAGGAAATTGAATAAAAATAGAAGTTGGTTAAAAATAGAAATGGAAACTGCATAAAATTAAACGTGGAAGTTCATTCAACAAACCACTACACCTTAACGATCTATTTGGAAATTAAATAAAAAAGGAAATTGAATGGAGATGGAAATTGAATAAAAATAGAAGTTGAATAAAAATAGAAATCGAAACTGCATAAAATTAAACATGGAAGTTCATTCAAGAAACCACTATACCTTTACGATCTATTTCGAAATTAAATAAAAAAGGAAATTGAATTGAAAAGAAAATTGAATAAAAATGGAAGTGTAATAAAAATAAAAATAGTAGTTGCGTAAAATTAAGAATGGAAGTTCATTCAAGAAACCACTACACCTTAACGATCTATTTAGAAAATAAATAAAAAAGGAAATTAAATGGAGATAGAAATTGAATAAAAATAGAAATGGAAACAGCAGAAAATTAAACACGGAAGTTCTTTCAAGAAACCACTATAACTTAACAATCTATTTTGAAATTAAATAAAAATGGAAATTGCATGGAGATGGAAATTGAATAAAAATAGAAGTTGAATAAAAATAGAAATGGAAACTGCATAAAATTAAACATGGAAATTCATTCAAGAAACCACTATACGTAAACGATCTCTTTGGAAATTAAATAAAAAAGGAAATTGAATTCAAAAGGAAATTGAATAAAAATGGAAGTGGAATAAAAATAAAAATGGAAGTTGCATAAAATTAAGAATGGAAGTTCATTCAAGAAACCACAACAACTTAACGATCTATTTGGAAATAAAATAAAAATGGAAATTGAATGGAGATTGAAATTTAATAAAAATAGATGTTGAATAAAAATAGAAATGGAAACTGCATAAAATTAAACATGGAAGTTCATTCAAAAACCACTATACCTTAACGATCTATTTGGAAATTAAATAAAAATGGAAATTGAATAGAAAAGGAAATTGAATAAAAATGGAAGTGGAATAAAAATGAAAATGGAAGTTGCATAAATTTAAGAATGGAAGTTCATTCAAGAAACCACTACACCTTAACGATCTATTTGGAAATTAAATAAAAATTGAAATTGAATGGAGATGGAAATTGAATAAAAATAGAAGTTCCATAAAAATAGAACTGGAAACTGGATAAAATTAAACACGAAAGTTCATTCAAAAAACCACTATACCTTAACGATCTATTTGGAAATGAAATAAAAAAAGGAAATTGAGTGGAGATGGAAATTGAAGAAAAATAGAAGTTGAATAAAAATAGAAATGGAAACTGCATAAAATTAAACGTGGAAGTTCATTCAAGAAACCACTATACCTTAACGATCTCTTTGGAAATTAAATAAAAAATGAAATTGAATGGAGATGGAAATTGAATAAAAATAGAAGTTGAATAAAAACAGAAATGGAAACTGCATAAAATTAAACATGGAAGTTCATTCAAGAAACCACTATACCTTAACGATCTATTTGGAAATTAAATAAAAAAGAAAATTGAATAGAAAAGGAAATTGAATAAAAATGGAAGTGGAATAAAAATAAAAATGGAAGTTGCCGAAAATTAAGAATGGAAGTTCATTCAAGAAACCACTACACCTTAACGATCTATTTGGAAATTAAATAAAAATGGAAATTGAATTGAGATGGAAATTGAATAAAAATAGAAGTTGAATAAAAATAGAAATGGAAACTGCATAAAATTAAACATGGAAGTTCATTCAAGAAACCACTATACCTTAACGATCTATTTGGAAATTAAATAAAAAAGGAAATTGAATAGAAAAGGAAATTGGATAAAAATGGAAATGGAATAAAAATAAAAATGGTAGTTGCATAAAATTAAGAATGGAAGTTCATTCGAGAAACCACTATACCATAACGATCTATTTGGAAATTAAATTAAATAGGAAATTAAATTGAAAAGGAAATTGAATAAAAATAGAAGTTGAATAAAAATTGAAATGGAAACTGCATAAAAATAAACGTGGAAGTTCATTCAACAAACCACTACACCGTAACGATCTATTTGGAAATGAAATAAAAAATGAAATTGAATGGAGATGGAAATTGAATAAAAATAGAAGTTGAATAAAAATAGAAATGGAAACTGCATAAAATTAATCATGAAAGTTCATTCCAGAAACCACAATACCTTAACGATCTACTTGGAATTTACGTAAAAAAGGAAATTAAATAGAAAGGGAAATTGAATAAAAATAGAATTTGAATAAAAATAGAAATGGAAACTGCATAAAATTAAACGCGGAAGTTCATTCAACAAACCACTACACAGTAACGATATATTTGGAAATTAAATAAAAAAGGAAATTGAATGGAGATGGAAATTGAAAAAAAATAGAAGTTGAATAAAAATTGTAACGCCCTCAAAATAAGACAAGCATTTACATATAAACTAACCACATTCCTTTATTTCATTGAGTTTCATTACATAAGTATTACATGTTAACATCAAAACAAAATGCCCTACGGGCTTACAGCTTTCCAAGTTAACACTTGGTTTCAACAAAAGAGTACTAACTCGTTTACACATTAAGCCCTTGGCTTGAAGTTACATGTAATACATCAAAAGTAAAACAACTACACTATGTCCGCCTCTAGCCTTCCAAGCTATGTCCTTGGAGGTGGCATGCTTCCTGTACCTGAAAATGATATTCCCATATAGGGTGAGCCACAGCCCAGTAGAAATACACTAAACCAACCATGGACAATGACTAAAACATTAGCAATTGATAGTTGGTCAACACTGATACAATCACATAAATTACATATTTATGTCAACGACTTACAAGTCCCAATTACTTTTCATTTTCCCTTTTAACAACAGATAAGCATACTAGCTCTATCATCATTTCCACAGATATGTATAAAAAACTATATCTCACATTCTCAACAGATATGTATATCAACAATATCCACAGATAAGCATACAAGCTGTATCCACACTTCACAACAGATATGTATATCAACAATATCCACAGATAAGCATACAAGCTGTATCCACACTTCACAACAGATATGTATATCAACAATATCCACAGATAAGCATACAAGCTGTATCCACACTTCACAAAGATAAGCATATGAGCTCTATCTTCACTTCTCTAGACAAGCATATGAGCTCTGTCTACGGAGTTCATCCCCTATCTCCTCCCAATACCTATCCGGTTTAGAGGTACATCCCCTATCTTCCCCTAAACCGCGGAGTACATCCCCTATCTCCTCCTCTACACATAACGTATATAAACACATTGGTTCTATATACAATCACACAATACACACAATTAATGTATTCTATCAACCGTCAAGTTCCATGACACATTCCATTGATTAGTTTCCGTTTACCTAATCATCATGCATTGTCTACAACAATCTCGACTATCCTCCACCGATAGCCCAAAGCAGTTATTTCTAAAACAGAAAATAAATGCACAAATGGATATTCAATCAACATTTCATTTCCTCATTTCTCACCAATTAATTATCCCAATTAATTAAACAATGTAATTAGGCCATTTTCCATAATTACCATTTCAACCCTTAGGTCCCATTTTCATCAATGATTCAACAATCATTCCATTTTTCTATGCCAAACATGCATCTAGGTTTATTATGAATAAAACCCCAACTTTTGTAAAAATTACACAAAAGCCCCAAACTTTCACAAAATTACTAAACCAAGCCCAACATCTCAAAATACCAAAATTTAAAGACAAAACCCATAGAGAGGAGTAGGTTATCCCTACCTCAAATTCGGAACTCCAAGGGAGAAGAAGACAAAACTCAACGTGCTCCAAAACCCGAGATTTTCAGATTAAAATGAAGCCCTCGACGATCAACAACTTTTTTGTAAAGGCCAAAGGTGAGCAAATCACTCCTACTAGATCAAAACCTAGAGAGAAGGTAGTATCTAGAGAGAAAGACTCAACAATGGTGTTTTGGGAAAAGTAAGAGAGAGAAGAGAAAGTGAAAAAGTGATTTGAAAAGTCACAATTTCGGGATTTAAACCCAGTCTTCCGCTCGAGCTTAAAACACCCCGCTCGAGCGGCCACTCACAGACTTCCGCTCGAGCGGCCAACCTCCCGCTCGAGCGCAAAATGCACTCGCCCAGCACTTTTGCAGAACCAGGCCTCCGCTCGAGCTCCCAACCCTACGCTCGAGCTCACAACACTGCACAACAAGATACTGGATGGATGTAATCTACGCTCGAGCTCCAACACCTCCGCTCGAGCGTACAGGCCAAAAATCTGGGCAACTAGTTTTGGTTTCTAAACTCAACCAACCTGTAACAAACCCGCTCAACACATCCTATAACTCAAATACAAAGTAAGAAAGGATGTAAACAAGATAATAAACAACTACCAACATCCACGGACACATGTCCGGATCACTATACAACAAGGGTAAACCTGGGATCGCTATAACCTCCCCCCCTTAAAGAATTTCGTCCCCGAAATTAAACACAAGTTTTCAAAAACAAGTTTTCCTCCATTTTAAACAATGTTACCTTTTAACATTCAATAATTCGACCCATTACCGGTCATCCCATCCCTTTAACAAGAGACATATCACAATATGTAAACAACATATGTATTTTCAACATGCATCAACATTATGCACTATCTTTCCAATTCCAACAATATATATTCAACATATACAATGTTACATTCAACTGCCATATGAGGCAAGTTCCCAAAACATACTTCCAATAAACCAAAACATTCTCAATGTTTCACAACTTAAGACATATATAAAAGCTCTTAAGTTCAACAAAATGTAAAATTTAAATATAAGATTACATAACAACAAACAAGTCCGGATATTTTTCTCGGACTTCTAACTCACGTTCCCAAGTGGCTTCCTCCACTCCGTGATGTTTCCACAAGACTTTCACCAAAGGAATGGTCTTGCCACGCAGGACTTGATCCCGCCTATCCAAGACCCGTACCGGTCTCTCCTCATACGAGGCATCCTCATCTACCTCTAAATCAGTCCAATCCAACACATGTGATGGATCTGGCTCATACTTCCGAAGCATACTCACATGAAACACGTCATGCACTCCGGACAACTGCGGTGGTAAGGCCAATCGATAAGCAACCTCGCCTATCTTCTCAAGGATCTCAAAAGGACCTATAAACCGAGGGGATAACTTCCCACTCTTCCCAAACCTCATCAGGCCTCGTCTAGGTGATATCTTCAGAAAGACATGATCACCTACCTCAAACGCCAAAGGCCTCCTCCTACGGTCAGCATAAGATTTCTGCCGACTCTGGGCTGTAACAAGCCTCCTACGGATAAGCTCAACTTTCTCCGTCGTCTCCCTAACCAACTCCGGACCCAACAAAGGTGCATCACCCACCTCGGCCCAACAAACTGGAGACCTACACGGTCGGCCATACAAGGCCTCAAACGGTGCCATACCGATGCTAGACTGAAAACTGTTGTTGTGGGCAAACTCTACCAATGGGAAGTGCCTCTCCCACGTCCCACTGAAGTCCAGGACACAACCCCGAAGCATATCCTCGAGGATCTGAATAGTACGCTCGGACTACCCGTCAGTCTGAGGATGATAAGCCGTACTAAAGGTCAACTTAGTGCCCAAGGCACTCTGCAAACTCTGCCACAACCTAGCAGTAAAACGAGGATCTCTATCTGAGACGATCGTCACTGGGACCCCGTGCAATCTCACTACGTCCCGAATATACAAATCGGCAAGATGATCCACCGAATCTCTCACGCGCATAGGAATGAAGTGCGCTGACTTAGTCAACCGGTCTACAACCACCCAAATAGCATCACTACCCCGTTGAGTCCTCGGAAGACCTACAACGAAGTCCATAGTGACATGCTCCCACTTCCACTCGGCAATAGGCAAGGGTTGCAACAAACCCGCTGGCCTCTGATGCTCGGCCTTCACTTGCTGGCAAGTAAGGCATTTCGATACGAAAACAGCCACATCTCTCTTCATACCCCGCCACCAAAACTGGCGACCCAAATCCTGATACATCTTAGTACCTCCCGGATGCACCGCAAGGCGCGAATGATGAAACTCTCGGAGTACTTCCTCTCGGCAAGCCTCCGGTATAAACAAACGGTCTCGGTATCTCACACTCAGGTCGGGATACACCGTCAAACCCTTCTCAACTTTCCCACTGGAGATCTTCTCTCGGAGGGATTCTACCTCAAGGTCACCTCTCTGTGCCTCTAACACTCTAGTCACAAGTGTAGGCTGCACCACGACAGAAAACAAGGCCGCAGCCTCAACAGATTCGCCCAGTAGCAAATCAAACTCGCCAAGTGCTCCCAACATCACCCATTCCCGGATGGCTATACAAGCTACATCACTAATGGTTTTCCTACTAAGGGCATCGGCCACAACATTGGCCTTTCCCGGATGATAATGCAACTCAAAATCATAATCCTCGATGAACTCCATCCATCTCCTCTGCCTCAAATTCAAGTCTCTCTGTGTAAACAGATACTTCAAACTCTTATGATCCGAGAATACCTCGAACCTCTCACCATAAAGGTAGTGCCTCCAGATTTTCAAGGCAAAGATCACAGCTGCTAACTCTAGGTCGTGTGTGGGGTAATTCTTCTCGTGTATTTTCAACTGACGTGAGCCATAAGCTATCACTTTTCCCTCTTGCATCAACACACAACCCAAACCCTCTCGTGAAACATCACAATAAACCGCATAACCCAACCCTCTCTCCGGAATAATCAACACCGGAGCGGTGGTCAATCTAACTTTCAGCTCTTGGAACGACTTTTCACAAGTCTCACTCCACACAAACTTGACTCCCTTCCGAGTCAGTCTAGTCAACGGTGACGCTAACCTGGAGAAATCTTTCACAAACCGACGGTAATACCCAGCCAATCCCAGAAAACTGCGGATCTCAAACACACTCTTAGGCTGTGCCCAATCTTGCACTGCCTCAACCTTGGACGTATCAACAGACACCCCTTCCCCGGATACCACGTGGCCTAAGAATTTGACTTCCCCCAGCCAGAACTCACACTTCCCAAACTTGGCATACAGCCTATGGGCTCTAAGTAACTCAAGCACCACTCTCAAGTGTGCCTCGTGCTCCTCCTCAGAAGACGAATAGATAAGGATATCGTCCACGAAAACAACCACAAATCGGTCTAAGAACTCCCGGAAAATCCGGTTCATCAAGTCCATAAAGACTGCCGGTGCATTGGTAAGCCCGAATGGCATCACCAAAAACTCATAATGGCCATACCGCGTACGGAATGCCGTCTTAGGAATATCTTCCTCCCTGACCCTCAACTGATGGTAACCCGATCTCAAGTCTATCTTAGAGAAACAACGGGAACCCTTCAACTGGTCAAACAAATCATCTATACGGGGCATAGGGTACTTATTTTTAACCGTAGCCCGATTCAACTTCCGGTAGTCTATACACAATCTCAAGGCACCATCTTTCTTTTTAACAAAGAGTGCCGGTGCTCCCCACGGTGAAACACTAGGGCGAACAAGGCCCTTATCTAGCAATTCCTGGAGCTGAACTTTCAACTCAACCAACTCTACTGGAGCAAAACGGTAAGGTGCCATAGAAATCGGCGCCGTACCAGGCACTAAATCAATAGAAAACTCTATCTCTCGGTGAGGTGGCAAACTAACAAGATCTTCGGGAAAGACATCCGAATACTCACAAACCACCCTTGGTAACACAACCTGGGTCTCACCACTCTCACCACTCTCAAAGCTGGCAAGTAGACTACTAAGCTCACTTCGCCCTCGCGAATCATACCCCGGTGGCAAAACACTACCAACCCGGTCTCCCAAGAAATGGAACCACTCCCCGCTCAAGGTACTTAATGTAACCCTCTGGCGGTAGCAATCAATAACAGCCCGGTATGACGATAACCAGTCCATACCCAAAATAACATCAAAACCCTTCATGGGCATGACAACAAACGGAAAAGGAAGCCTATAGTCGGCGACCTCTATATCACATCCTCTAACACCCTGTTTCAGAATCAACTCACCACCCAAAGGCGATACCACACAAACAGGAGACGCTAACTGTGCTAACTCCAATTCCAAAACAGATGCAAATGCAGCAGATACAAAAGAATGAGATGCACCCGTGTCTATCAACACATTAGCAACTGAGTTGCAAAACAGAAAAGTACCTCTCACTACTGATGGAGCCGGTACTAAATCCTGCGCGGTAACAGCATACACGCGCCCCGTAGGCCCCTGGTCTACCTGCTCACCCCTCGGAACAAAAGACTGCTGCACAGACTGGGATGACGAAGCCCCCGGATTGGCCCTCGAGGCCTGCACAGACTGAGCTGGCTGAAAACCCTGCGTCTGCCTAGAACCAGACGCTCCCGAAGTGGCACTCAACTGTGGGCAAAACCTCTTCATGTGCCCAGGTTGTCCACACTGATAACAAGTCAAGAGCTGTCCCCTGCCCAAACTCTGACTCTGCGGTCTAGCTGAAGAAGAAGCAGCTTTCTGACCCCCACCCTTCTGCGGGCAAACAGAAACCTTGTGACCCAGCTGGCCACACTTGTAACAAGTGAATTCCCCCTGACCACCTCTCCCGGAGCCTGCACTCGGCACTGGGAAGGTCGATCTAGCAACACCACCCTGCGACTGCTGAGGGTTAGAACCCCTCTGCCTCCTGCCATCACCCTGACTATCCTGGCTCCTCTTGGAGCCTCTCTGGCCCTCATCCTCCTCCTGCATCATAAGCTCCATATGAGCTGCAGCGTCCACTAGGTGTCTATACTCTCGAATATAAGACCCACCAATTCTCAACTTGAGGCTCCGCCTCAACTTCCGCTCAAACTCATAGCAACGGCGTTCCTCAGACGCCACCAGTTCAGGTGCAAACCTAGACAGACTGGTAAAAGTAGCCTCAAACTCGGCCACTGACAAGCCCTGCTGATTAAGCCGGCTAAACTGATCTCTCAGCTTCTCCCTTGCTACTGCAGACAAAAACCTCTCCTGAAAAGCATTTATAAACGCCTCCCAAGTACCACCAACACGAGCTTTCTCGTACTTCCACCATTGACCCGCATCTCCCTTCAGCTGGAAGGATGCCAAGGTCACTTTCAGTGCTCCGTCCTCGATGCCAAGCATCTCAAACGTCTTCGTTGTCTGTTCGAGCCATTCATCTGCCTTAAGCGGCTCTTTAGGATCCCCGATAAACTCGTCCGGATTACACCGAAAGAACTCCCTCTTCAAGAAGGAAGGCCCTGTCTCAGCTGCCTGATTCCCAGCTCTAAGAATACCCAAAGCTCCTGCTATCTCTCTGGCCAAGCCACCCATAGCCTGCTGACCTACTGGCTCGGCCACATTGGCCTGCCCAACTCCCTCCTGCACTGCCGGAATCTCACCCTGTAACGGTACTTCCTGCCTCGCAGGTCTACCACGCCTAGCACCTCTTCCTCGTCCTGACATCCTAATAAAGGCAACACAGAACGTTAGCACATTCCTAAGTGTGCCGAAACTAAACACTCACGTCCTAATGCATGGACAACTGTAATTCACTCCACATAAGCACATAAACACATAAGCACTTACGAACTTCATTTCTGGATAATGATAGTCCCGAGGCGTTACTAGAGTTCCGGTTAGAAACAGCATTGATCAAGTGCTTTTCCAACAAGACTCCCAGAAACTCAAGGATCCAATCAATATCCCAGAAATTAAATCCCATACCCACATAGTCACATAAGCATGTTATCAAATAAACACATAGCATATGGTACTACATCTACGTCTCTATCAAGCGAGACAAACCCATTGTGATCCTAATCACTTCCCACGTACCCAAAGTATTCGAACCCGGTACGCTCTGATACCAAGTTGTAACGCCCTCAAAATAAGACAAGCATTTACATATAAACTAACCACATTCCTTTATTTCATTGAGTTTCATTACATAAGTATTACATGTTAACATCAAAACAAAATGCCCTACGGGCTTACAGCTTTCCAAGTTAACACTTGGTTTCAACAAAAGAGTACTAACTCGTTTACACATTAAGCCCTTGGCTTGAAGTTACATGTAATACATCAAAAGTAAAACAACTACACTATGTCCGCCTCTAGCCTTCCAAGCTATGTCCTTGGAGGTGGCATGCTTCCTGTACCTGAAAATGATATTCCCATATAGGGTGAGCCACAGCCCAGTAGAAATACACTAAACCAACCATGGACAATGACTAAAACATTAGCAATTGATAGTTGGTCAACACTGATACAATCACATAAATTACATATTTATGTCAACGACTTACAAGTCCCAATTACTTTTCATTTTCCCTTTTAACAACAGATAAGCATACTAGCTCTATCATCATTTCCACAGATATGTATAAAAAACTATATCTCACATTCTCAACAGATATGTATATCAACAATATCCACAGATAAGCATACAAGCTGTATCCACACTTCACAACAGATATGTATATCAACAATATCCACAGATAAGCATACAAGCTGTATCCACACTTCACAACAGATATGTATATCAACAATATCCACAGATAAGCATACAAGCTGTATCCACACTTCACAAAGATAAGCATATGAGCTCTATCTTCACTTCTCTAGACAAGCATATGAGCTCTGTCTACGGAGTTCATCCCCTATCTCCTCCCAATACCTATCCGGTTTAGAGGTACATCCCCTATCTTCCCCTAAACCGCGGAGTACATCCCCTATCTCCTCCTCTACACATAACGTATATAAACACATTGGTTCTATATACAATCACACAATACACACAATTAATGTATTCTATCAACCGTCAAGTTCCATGACACATTCCATTGATTAGTTTCCGTTTACCTAATCATCATGCATTGTCTACAACAATCTCGACTATCCTCCACCGATAGCCCAAAGCAGTTATTTCTAAAACAGAAAATAAATGCACAAATGGATATTCAATCAACATTTCATTTCCTCATTTCTCACCAATTAATTATCCCAATTAATTAAACAATGTAATTAGGCCATTTTCCATAATTACCATTTCAACCCTTAGGTCCCATTTTCATCAATGATTCAACAATCATTCCATTTTTCTATGCCAAACATGCATCTAGGTTTATTATGAATAAAACCCCAACTTTTGTAAAAATTACACAAAAGCCCCAAACTTTCACAAAATTACTAAACCAAGCCCAACATCTCAAAATACCAAAATTTAAAGACAAAACCCATAGAGAGGAGTAGGTTATCCCTACCTCAAATTCGGAGCTCCAAGGGAGAAGAAGACAAAACTCAACGTGCTCCAAAACCCGAGATTTTCAGATTAAAATGAAGCCCTCGACGATCAACAACTTTTTTGTAAAGGCCAAAGGTGAGCAAATCACTCCTACTAGATCAAAACCTAGAGAGAAGGTAGTATCTAGAGAGAAAGACTCAACAATGGTGTTTTGGGAAAAGTAAGAGAGAGAAGAGAAAGTGAAAAAGTGATTTGAAAAGTCACAATTTCGGGATTTAAACCCAGTCTTCCGCTCGAGCTTAAAACACCCCGCTCGAGCGGCCACTCACAGACTTCCGCTCGAGCGGCCAACCTCCCGCTCGAGCGCAAAATGCACTCGCCCAGCACTTTTGCAGAACCAGGCCTCCGCTCGAGCTCCCAACCCTACGCTCGAGCTCACAACACTGCACAACAAGATACTGGATGGATGTAATCTACGCTCGAGCTCCAACACCTCCGCTCGAGCGTACAGGCCAAAAATCTGGGCAACTAGTTTTGGTTTCTAAACTCAACCAACCTGTAACAAACCCGCTCAACACATCCTATAACTCAAATACAAAGTAAGAAAGGATGTAAACAAGATAATAAACAACTACCAACATCCACGGACACATGTCCGGATCACTATACAACAAGGGTAAACCTGGGATCGCTATAAAAATAGATATGGAAACTGCATAAGATTAAACATGGAAATTCATACAAGAAACAACTATAGCTTAACGATCTATTTGGAAATTAAATAAAAAAAGAAATTGAATTGAAAAGGAAATTGAATAAAAATCGAAGTTGAATAAAAATAAAAATAGAAGTTGCATAAAATTAAGAATGGAAGTTCATTCAAGAAACCACAACACCTTAACGATCTATTTGGAAATAAAATAAAAATGGAAATTGAAAGGAGATTGAAATTTAATAAAAATAGATGTTGAATAAAAATAGAAATGGAAACTGCATAAAATTAAACAGGGAAGTTCATTCAAGAAACTATTATACCTTAACGATCTATTTGGAAATTAAATAAAAATGGAACTTGAATAGAAAAGGAAATCGAATAAATATGGAAGCGGAATAAAAATAAAAATGGAAGTTGCATAAAATTAAGAATGGAAGTTCATTCAAGAAACCACTACACCTTAACGATCTATTTGGAAATTAAATAAAAAAGGAAACTGAATGGAGAAGGAAATTGAATAAAAGTAGAAGTTGAATAAAAATAGAAATGGAAACTGCATAAAATTAAACACGAAAGTTCATTCAAAAAACCACTATACCTTAACGATCTATTTGGAAATGAAAGAAAAAAAGGAAATTGAGTGGAGATGGAAATTGAAGAAAAATAGAAGTTGAATAAAAAAAGAAATGGAAACTGCATAAAATTAAACGTGAAAGTTCATACAAGAAACCACTACACCTTAACGATCTCTTTGGAAATTAAATAAAAAAGGAAATTGAATGGAGATGGAAATTGAATAAAAATAGAAGTTGAATAAAAACAGAAATGGAAACTGCATAAAATTAAACATGGAAGTTCATTCAAGAAACCACTATACCTTAACGATCTATTTGGAAATTAAATAAAAAAGAAAATTGAATAGAAAAGGAAATTGAATAAAAATGGAAGCGGAATAAAAATAAAAATGGAAGTTGCTGAAAATTAAGAATGGAAGTTTATTCAAGAAACCACAACACCTTAACGATCAATTTGGAAATTAAATAAAATTGAAAATTGAATGGAGATAGAAATTGAATAAAAATAGAAGTTGAATAAAAACAGAAATAGAAACTGCGTAAAATTAAACATGGAAGTTCATTCAAGAAACCACTATACCTTAACGATCTATTTGGAAATTAAACAAAAAAGGAAATTGAATAAAAATGGAAGTGGAATAAAAATAAAATTGGTAGTTGCATAAAATTAAGAATGGAAGTTCATTCAAGAAACCACTATACCATAACGATCTATTTGGAAATTAAATAAAATAGGAAATTGAATTGAAAAGGAAATTGAATAAAAATAGAAGTTGAATAAAAATAGAAATGGAAACTGCATAAAATAAACGTGGAAGTTCATTCAACAAACCACTACACCGTAACGATCTATTTGGAAATGAAATAAAAAATGAAATTGAATGGAGATGGAAATTGAATAAAACTAGAAGTTGCATAAAAATAGAAATGGAAACTGCATAAAATTAAACATGGAAGTTCATTTCAAAAACCACAATACCTTAACGATCTACGTGGAAATTACATAAAAAAGGAAATTAAATAGAAAAGGAAATTGAATAAAAATAGCATTTTAATAAAAATAGAAATGGAAATTGCATAAAATTAAACGCGAAGTTCATTCAACAAACCACTACACCGTAACGATCTATGTGTAAATTAAATAAAAAATGAAATTGAATGGAGATGGAAATTGAATAAAAATAGAAGTTGAATAAAAATAGAAATGGAAACTGCATAAGATTAAACATGGAAATTCGTTCAAGAAACTACTATACCTTAACGATCTATTTGGAAATTAAATAAAAAAGGAAATTGAATAGAAAAGGAAATTGAAAAAAAATGGAAGTCGAATAAAAATAAAAATTGTAGTTGCATAAAATTAAGAATGGAAGTTCATTCAAGAAACCACTATACCTTAACGATCTATTTGGAAATTAAATAAGAACGGAAATTGAATAAAAATAAAAGTTGAATAAAAATAGAAACCGTAACAGCATAAAATTAAACACGGAAGTTCATTCAAGAAAACACTAAATTTTAACGATCTCTTTGGAAATTAAATAAAAAAGGAAATTGAATGGAGATGGAAATTGAATAAAAATAGAAATGGAAACTGCATAAAATTAAACATGGAAGTTCATTCAACAAACCACTCTACCTTAACGATCTATTTGGAAATTAAATAAAAAAGGAAATTGAATAGAAAAGGAAATTGAATAAAAATGGAAGTGAAATAAAAATAAAAATGAAGTTGCCGAAAATTAAGAATGGAAGTTTATTCAAGAAACCACTACACCTTACCGATTTATTTGGAAATTAATTAAAAATGGAAGTTGAATGGAGATGGAAATTGAATAAAAATAGAAGCTGAATAAAAGTAGAAATGGAAACTGCATAAAATTAAACATGGAAGTTCATTCAAGAAACCACTATACTTTCACGATCTATTTGGAAATTAAATAAAAAATAAAATTGAATAGCAAGGAAATTGAACAAAAATGGAAGTGGAATAAAAATACTAATGGAAGTTGCATAAAATTGAAAATGGAAGTTCATCCAAGAAACCACTATACCTTAACGATCTATTTGGAAATTAAATAAAAATGGAAATTGAATAGAAAAGGAAATTGAATAAAAATGGAAGTGGAATAAAAATCAAAATAGAAGTTGCAAAAAATTAAGAGTGGAAGTTCATTCAAGAAACCACTACACCTTAACGATCTATTTGGAAATTAAATAAAAATGGAAATTGAATGGAGATGGAAATCGAAGAAAAATAGAAGTTGAATAAAAATAGAAATGGAAACTGCATAAAATTAAACGGGGAAGTTCATTCAAGAAAGCACTACACCTTAACGATATCTTTGGAAATTAAATAAAAAAGGAAATTGAATGGAGATTGAAATTGAATAAAAATAGAAGTTGAATAAAAATAGAAATGGAAACTGCATAAAAATAAACGTGGAAGTTCATTCAACAAACCACTACACCGTAACGATCTATTTGGAAATGAAATAAAAAATGAAATTGAATGGAGATGGAAATTGAATAAAAATAGAAGTTGCATAAAAATAGAAATGGAAGCTGCATAAAATTAAACATGGAATTTCATTTCAAAAACCACAATACCTTAATGATCTACGTGGAAATTACATAAAAAAGGAAATTAAATAGAAAAGAAAATTGAATAAAAATAGAAATGGAAACTGCATAAAATTAAACGCGGAAGTTCATTCAACAAACCACTACACCATAACGATCTATGTGTAAATTAAATAAAAAATGAAATTGAATGGAGATGGAAATTGAATAAAAATAGAAGTTGAATAAAAATAGAAATGGAAACTGCATAAGATTAAACATGGAAATTCGTTCAAGAAACTACTATACCTTAACGATCTATTTGGAAATTAAATAGAAAAGGAAATTGAATAGAAAAGGAAATTGAAAAAAAATGGAAGTGGAATAAAAATAAAAATTGTAGTTGCATAAAATTAAACGTGGAAGTTCATTCAAGAAACCACTCTACCTTAACGATCTATTTGGAAATTAAATAAAAAAGGAAATTGAGTAGAAAAGGAAATTGAATAAAAATGGTAGTGAAATAAAAATAAAAATGAAGTTGCCGAAAATTAAAAATGGAAGTTTATTCAAGAAACCACTACACCTTACCGATTTATTTGGAAATTAAATAAAAATGGAAGTTGAATGGAGATGGAAATTGAAGAAAAATAGAAGCTGAACAAAAGTAGAAATGGAAACTGCATAAAATTAAACATGTAAGTTCATTCAAGAAACCACTATACTTTAACGATCTATTTGGAAATTAAATAAAAAATGAAATTGAATAGCAAGGAAATTGAATAAAAATGGAAGTGGAATAAAAATACAAATGGAAGTTGCATAAAATTGAAAATGGAAGTTCATCCAAGAAACCACTATACCTTAACGATCTATTTGGAAATTAAATAAAAATGGAAATTGAATAGAAAAGGAAATTGAATAAAAATGTAAGTGGAATAAAAATCAAAATAGAAGTTGCAAAAAATTAAGAGTGGAAGTTCATTCAAGAAACCACTACACCTTAACGATCTATTTGGAAATTAAATAAAAATGGAAATTGAATGGAGATGGAAATTGAAGAAAAATAGAAGTTGAATAAAAATAGAAATGGAAACTGCATAAAATTAAACGTGGAAGTTCATTCAAGAAAGCACTACACCTTAACGATATCTTTGGAAATTAAATAAAAAAGGAAATTGAATGGAGATTGAAATTGAATAAAAATAGAAGTTGAATAAAAATAGAAATGGAAACTGCATAAAAATAAACGTGGAAGTTCATTCAACAAACCACTACACCGTAACGATCTATTTGGAAATGAAATAAAAAATGAAATTGAATGGAGATGGAAATTGAATAAAAATAGAAGTTGCATAAAAATAGAAATGGAAACTGCATAAAATTAAACATGGAATTTCATTTCAAAAACCACAATACCTTAACGATCTACGTGGAAATTACATAAAAAAGGAAATTAAATAGAAAAGAAAATTGAATAAAAATAGAATTTGAATAAAAATAGAAATGGAAACTGCATAAAATTAAACGCGGAAGTTCATTCAACAAACCACTACACCATAACGATCTATGTGTAAATTAAATAAAAAATGAAATTGAATGGAGATGGAAATTGAATAAAAATAGAAGTTGAATAAAAATAGAAATGGAAACTGCATAAGATTAAACATGGAAATTCGTTTAAGAAACTACTATACCTTAACGATCTATTTGGAAATTAAATAGAAAAGGAAATTGAATAGAAAAGGAAATTGAAAAAAAATGGAAGTGGAATAAAAATAAAAATTGTAGTTGCATAAAATTAAGAATGGAAGTTCATTCAAGAAACCACTATACCTTAACGATCTATTTGGAAATTAAATAAGAACAGAAATTGAATAAAAATAGAAGTTGAATAAAAATAGAAACCGTAACAGCATAAAATTAAACACGGAAGTTCATTCAAGAAAACAATAAATTTTAACAATCTCTTTGGAAATTAAATAAAAAAGGAAATTGAATGGAGATGGAAATTGAATAAAAATAAAAATGGAAACTGCATAAAATTAAACGTGGAAGTTCATTCAAGAAACCACTCTACCTTAACGATCTATTTGGAAATTAAATAAAAAAGGAAATTGAGTAGAAAAGGAAATTGAATAAAAATGGTAGTGAAATAAAAATAAAAATGAAGTTGCCGAAAATTAAAAATGGAAGTTTATTCAAGAAACCACTACACCTTACCGATTTATTTGGAAATTAAATAAAAATGGAAGTTGAATGGAGATGGAAATTGAAGAAAAATAGAAGCTGAACAAAAGTAGAAATGGAAACTGCATAAAATTAAACATGTAAGTTCATTCAAGAAACCACTATACTTTAACGATCTATTTGGAAATTAAATAAAAAATGAAATTGAATAGCAAGGAAATTGAATAAAAATGGAAGTGGAATAAAAATACAAATGGAAGTTGCATAAAATTGAAAATGGAAGTTCATCCAAGAAACCACTATACCTTAATGATCTATTTGGAAATTAAATAAAAATGGAAATTGAATAGAAAAGGAAATTGAATAAAAATGGAAGTGGAATAAAAATCAAAATAGAAGTTGCAAAAAATTAAGAGTGGAAGTTCATTCAAGAAACCACTACACCTTAACGATCTATTTGGAAATTAAATAAAAATGGAAATTGAATGGAGATGGAAATTGAAGAAAAATAGAAGTTGAATAAAAATAGAAATGGAAACTGCATAAAATTAAACGTGGAAGTTCATTCAAGAAAGCACTACACCTTAACGATATCTTTGGAAATTAAATAAAAAAGGAAATTGAATGGAGATTGAAATTGAATAAAAATAGAAGTTGAATAAAAATAGAAATGGAAACTGCATAAAATTAAACGTGGAAGTTCATTCAAGAAACCACTACCCCTTAACGATCTCTTTGGAAATTAAATAAAAAAGGAAATTGAATGGAGATGGAAATTGAATAAAAACAGAAGTCGAATAAAAATAGAAATGGAAACTGCATAAAATTAAACATGGAAGTTTATTCAAGAAACGACTATACCTTAACGATCTATTTGGAAATTAAATAAAAAATTAAATTGAATAGAAAAGGAAATTGAATAAAAATGGAAGCAGAATAAAAATAAAAATGGAAGTTGCTGAAAATTAAGAATGGAGGTTCATTCAAGAAACCACTACACCTTAACGATCTATTTGGAAATTAAATAAAACTGAAAATTGAATGGAGATGGAAATTGAATAAAAATAGAAGTTGAATAAAAATAGAAATGGAAACTGCATAAAATTAAACATGGAAGTTCATTCAAGAAACCACTATACCTTAACGATCTATTTGGAAATTAAATAAAAAAGGAAATTGAATAGAAAAGGAAATTGAATAAAAATGGAAGTGGAATAAAAATAAAAATGGTAGTTGCATAAAATAAAGAATGGAAGTTCATTCAAGAAACCGCTATACCATAACCATCTATTTGGAAATTAAATAAAATAGGAAATTAAATAGAAAAGGAAATTGTATAAAAATAGAATTTGAATAAAAATAGAAATGGAAACTGCATAAAATTAAACGTGGAAGTTCATTCAACAAACCACTACACCGTAACGATCTATTTGGAAATTAAATAAAAAATGAAATTGAATGGAGATGGAAATTGAATAAAAATAGAAGTTGAATAAAAATAGAAATGGAAACTGCATAAGACTAAACGTGGAAGTTCATTCAAGAAACCACTATACCTTAATGATCTATTTAGAAATTAAATAAAAAAGGAAATTGATTAGAAAAGGAAATTGAATAAAAATGGAAGTGGAATAAAAATAAAAATTGTAGTTGCATAAAATTAGGAATGGAAGTACATTCAAGAAACCACTACACCTTAACGATCTAGTTGGAAATTAAATAAGAAAGGAAATTGAAAAAAAATAGAAGTTGAAGAAAAATAGAATGGTAACAGCATAAAATTAAAAACGGAAGTTCATTCTAGAAACCACTACACCTTAACGATCTATTTGGAAATTAAATAAAAAAGGAAATTGAATGGAGATGGTAATTGAATAAAAATAGAAGTTGAATAAAAATAGAAATGGAAACTGCATAAAATTAAACATGGAAGTTCATTCAAGAAACCACTATACCTTAACGATCTATTTGTAAATTAAATAAAAAAGGAAATTGAATAGAAAAGGAAATTGAATAAAAATGGAAGTGGAATAAAAATAAAAATGAAGTTGCTGAAAATTAAGAATGGAAGTTCATTCAAGAAACCACTACACCTTAACGATTTATTTGGAAATTAAATAAAAATGGAAGTTGAATGGAGATGGAAATTGAATAAAAATAGAAGTTGAATAAAAATAGAAATGGAAACTGCATAAAATTAAACATGGTAGTTTGTTCAAGAAACCACTATATCTTAACGATCTATTTGGAAATTAAATAAAAAAGGAAATTGAATAGAAAAGGAAATTGAATAAAAATGGAAGTGGAATAAAAATAAAAATGGTAGTTGCATAAAATTAAGAATGGAAGTTCATTCAAGAAACCACTATACCTAAACGATCTATTTGGAAATTAAATAAAAAAGGAAATTGAATGGAGATGGAAATTGAATAAAAATAGAAGTTGAATAAAAATAGAAATGGAAACTGCATAAAAATAAACGTTGAAGTTCATTCAACAAACTACTACACCGTAACGATCTATTTGCAAATTAAATAAAAAATGAAATTGAATGGAGATGGAAATTGAATAAAAATATAAGTTGAAAAAAAATAGAAATGGAAACTGCATAAAATTAAACATGGAAGTTCATTCAAGAAACCACTATACATTAACGATTTATTTGGAAATTACATAAAAAAGGAAATTAAATAGAAAAGGAAATTGAATAAAAATAGATGTTGAATAAAAATAGAAATGGCATGTCACGACCCCAAACCGTCCCTAGTAGTTTGGTGCCGTGATGGCGAGTAATCCGTGATTACCGAAGGCCAACTTACAAAAAGTCACACACAATCAGATGACATATATAGGGGGCTCACAAATGCGGAAGCAATAATTCAAAATACAAGTGGTCCATAAGAGCCGTGCATAAGCCAAATGGAATGGCATACATCTTTACATAGCTTTAAAACTTGAATACAAAAGTACATATTACATCTTGGCAAAAGGCTTCTCAAGCCGACATAAACATAACACATGAAATACAAATCAAGAATACAAAATCTACAGGTTGCCGGCATCAACAGGACACTTGAGTTACAAAACATGGAAACATGATCTTCAGGACTGCCGACATCATTACAGCCGACATAACATGCACACAAAACATACATCTCGGCGTAGCCGACTTCTTGCTTGTTACCTACATATATACATAGGGAGGGTGAGCTTGGATACTCAGTGAATGGTACAAGTAATAAAGGGGTTAAATGAATGATTCCCGAGGTCTTTCAAAACAATACATAATATATCTTTGTCAAAACCATACTTATCATAGTTTGTACAAAACATGAGATAAAACTTGTTCATCAAACTTGATCTTGCAAAACTTACATACATACATCAAATCTTATAACATAACCTCGGCTTAACCTTGGTCCTCCAAAACTTGCTCACTTACAAGACTTGTGTCACTTAGGCCCGTAGCCCGCTTTGACAATATGGAGCTTGTGTCACTTAGGCCTGTAGCCCGCTTTGACACTGCTTACTTAACATGTGTGCTACTAATGCTTAAAGTCCCCTAGCACGTACGGACTTCCAAAGATTGACATCAAAACAAAGCTCACTTGATAACTTGCCATTCAAAACAAAGCTTATACTTGATATATAAAATAGGGATATCATTCATGCTTAACAAATACTTTTATCAAAACAAGGCAAAGCTTTATCAAAACCTTAAGAACATAACTTTATTAAAAATACCACTCACATTGATTCTTGGGACGTCGGGATCAAGGCAAAGGTCCAAGTCCTACAAACACATGGCAAAGCATACTGAACATACATCTCAAAACAAGTCTTACATGCATGTAAATGATCTCGGGAAGACATGCTAGAAGTCCAAACACTGTTTCACACGTTAGGAAGACATGCTGGGTACCAACCAGGTCTTTGCCGAGGTCCCACATCTCCTGGCCGAGGTGTGGCTACCTAGGCTTCGGCATGCGGCTGTATGCCGAGGTGCGCACAATACAAACTAGGGGTGTAAGTGATCATGCAAGGTAGGCCAAGATGAGATACGATGCTTGGCCTAAGTGTGAGGTCCAGGTGAGAGTGATCTCGGCGACTACACCTCGGGAGTGAAGTCTGGAGATCTGGGTTTCCACCCGTGAAGAACAGGAAGAACATGAACATGAAGATCATGAAGGACATGAAATGCCAAAATCATAACTTCTTTATTTACAAAATCTGGGATTTCATGCTATGAGTTCGAAAACATGGACCTGGGTACCCATACTTGAAAACCATGCAAGAACAAACACAAAAACATGGGTTTAGGCATGAGCCTTCGGATCAAAACACGACTTTTCTTGAAGAACACATGAATGCTATTTTCTCTTTCTAAAACCGAACTTCAAAGCAATGCATGGCTTACAAATCATATTCAATCATGCAATGCAATGGCATGAACATAAAGAACGTCATGAGCAGCTCAAGAATCTAACCTTAGAACACGGATCTAACGGTTCGATCTCTAGGAATCAAGCTTGGAATCCACTCTCTCTCAAGAACTCTTCTTCCTCTCCTCTAGAGCTTCTCTCTCCTCTTCAAAACAAGTATACAATAAAATGATGGGTTATCTCTCTCTAACGGCTGACTTAACTCTCAGCTCGGACACGTGGCAACGGCTGGTTGGTTCTCTTCAAAAAGGTGATAGATTGACAAGACAAGACAATGACAAAGCGTATCTAACAAGCTACTCGGAATGGCACTCCGGCAAGTGGTGACATCGGCTAACAACAAGGCGTCGGCAACTAAGGTGACAATGACCTCGGCTAGGAAGGACAACACTTGACTAAGTTGTGCCACACCTTGGCCTAGATGTGCCACACCTCGGTCTAGGTCATACCACTCCAGGACAAGATCACTTGGATGCAAGGGTAACATCTCAGCCCAGATAATACACATCTCGGCCTTGGTGGTTCACACCTCGGCTTAGATAATGACATCTCGGCCAATATGTCAAAGCAAGGGTGGAGGTCAACAAAGGGGTTCCAAGATACTTCTGGACTGAAGATGACCTCGGCTTGGAATGATCTAGGCTTAACATAACAGGAAAGGGACAAAGCATGCAAGCAACACTTAATCACTTCACAAACATACAAATGCAAGCTTAACAAGTCATAATCATGCAGATGTTCTTGAACATGACTAAGACGTAAATGTGGGTCCTTACATGGAAACTGCATAAAATTAAACATGGAGGTTCATTCAACAAACCGCTACACCGTAACGATCTATTTGGAAATTAAATAAAAAATGAAATTGAATGGAGATGGAAATTGAATAAAAATAGAAGTTGAATAAAAATAGAAATGGAAACTATAGAAAATTAAACGTGGAAGTTCATTCAAGAAACCACTACACCTTAACGATCTTTTTGGAAATTAAATAAAAAAGGAAATTGAATGGAGATGGAATTGAATAAAAATAGAAGTTGAATAAAAATAGAAATGGAAACTGCATAAAATTAAACGTGAAAGTTCATTCAAGAAACCACTACACCTTAACGATCTCCTTGGAAATTAAATAAAAAAGGAAATTGAATGGAGATGGAAATTGAATAAAAATAGAAGTTGAATAAAAATAGAAATGGAAACTGCATAAAATTAAGCGTGGAAGTTCATTCAAGAAACCACTACACCTCAACGATATATTTGGAAATTAAATAAAAAAGGAAATTGAATAGAAAAGAAAATTGAATAAAAATGAAAGTTGAATAAAAATAAAAATGAAAGTTGCATAAAATTAAGAATGGAAGTTCATTCAAGAAACCACTACAACTTAACGATCTATTTGGAAATTAAATAAAATAGGAAATTGAATGGAGATGGAAATTGAATAAAAATAGAAATGGAAACAGCATAAAATTAAACGTGGAAGTTCATTCATGAAACCACTATACCTTAACAATCTATTTGGAAATTAAATAAAAATGGAAATTGAATGGAGATGGAAATTGAATAAAAATGGAAGTTGAATAAAAATAGAAATGGAAACTGCATAAAATTAAACATGGAAGTTCATTCAAAAAACCACTATACCTTAACGATCTCTTCGGAAATTAAATAAAAAAGGAAATTGAATTGAAATGGAATTTGAATAAAAATAGAAGTGGAATAAAAATAAAAATGGAAGTTGCATAAAATTAAGAATGGAAGTTCATTCAAGAAACCACAACACCTTAATGATCTATTTGGAAATTAAACAAAAATTGAAATTGAATGGAGATGGAAATTGAATAAAAATAGATGTTGAATAAAAATAGAAATTGAAACTGCATAAAATTAAGCATGGAAGTTCATTCAGGAAACCACTATACCTTAACGATCTATTTGGCAATTAAATAAAAAAGGAAATTAAATGGAAAAGGAAATTGAGTAAAAATAGAAGTTGAATAAAAATAGAAATGGAAACTGCATAAAATTAAACGTGGAAGTTCATTCGACAAACCACTACACCGTAACGATCTATTTGGAAATTAAATAAAAAATGAAATTGAATGGAGATGGAAATTGAATAAAAATTGAAGTGGAATAAAAACAGGAATGGAAACTGCATAAAATTAAACCTGGAAGTTCATTCAAGAACCACTATACCTTAACGATCTATTTGGAAATTACATAAAAAAAGAAATTAAATAGAAAAGGAAATTGAATAAAAATAGAAGGCGAATAAAAATAAAAATGGAAACTGCATAAAATTAAATGTGGAAGTTCATTCAACAAGCCACTACACCGTAACAATCTATTTGGAAATTAAATAAAAAATGAAATTGAATGGAGATGGAAATTGAATAAAAGTAGAAGTTGAATAAAAATAGAAATGGAAACTGCATAAGATTAAACATGGAAGTTTATTCAAGAAACCACTATACTTTAACGATCAACTTGGCAATTAAATAAACAAGGAAATTGAATAGAAAAGGAAATTGAATAAAAATGGAAGTGGAATAAAAATAAAAATGGTAGTTGCATAAAATTAAGAATGCAAGTTCATTCATGAAACCACTACACCTTAACGACCTATTTGGAAATTAAATAAAAAAGAAAATTGAATGGAGATGGAAATTGAATAAAAATAGAAGTTGAATAAAAATAGAAATGGAAACAGCATAATATTCAACACGGAAGTTCATTCAAGAAACCACTATACCTTAAAAATCTATTTGGAAATTAAACAAAAATGGAAATTGAATGGAGATGGAAATTGAATAAAAATAGAAATGGAAACTGCATAAAATTAAACATGAAAGTTCATTCAAGAAACAACTATACCTTAACGATCTATTTTGAAATTAAATAAAAAAGGAAATTAAATAGAAAAGGAAATTGCATAAAAATGGAAGTGGAATAAAAATAAAAATGGAAGTTGCATAAAATTAAGAATGGAAGTTCCTTCAAGAAACCACTATACCTTAACGATCGCTTTGGGAATTAAATAAAAAATGAAATTGAATAGAAAAGGAAATTGAATAAAAGTGGAAGTGGAATAAAAATAAAAATGGAAGTTACATAAAATTAGGAATGGAAGTTCATTCATGAAACCACAACACCTTAACGATCTATTTGGAAATTAAATAAAAATGAAATTGAATGGAGATGGAAATTGAATAAAAATAGAAGTTGAATAAAAATAGAAATGGAAACTGCAGAAAATTAAACGTGGAAGTTCATTCAAGAAACCACTATACCTTAACGATCTCTTTGGAAATTAAATAAAAAAAGAAATTGAATGGAGATGGAAATTGAATAAAAATAGAAGTTGAATAAAAATAGAAATGGAAACTGCAGAAAATTAAACGTGGAAGTTCATTCAAGAAACCACTATACCTTAACGATCTCTTTGGAAATTAAATAAAAAAAGAAATTGAATGGAGATGGAAATTGAATAAAAATAGAAGTTGAATAAAAATAGAAATGGAAACTGCATAAAATTAAACATGGAAGTTCATTCAAAAAACCACTATACCTTAACGATCTATTTGGAAATTAAATAAAAAAAGAAATTGAATAGAAACGGAAATTGAATAAAAATACAAGTGAAATAAAAATAAAAATAGAAGTTGCATAAAATTAAAAATGGATGTTCATTCAAGATACCACTATACCATAACGATCTATTTGGAAATTAAATAAAAAAGGAAAATGAATAGAAAAGGAAATTGAATGAAAATGGATGTTGAATAAAAACAAAAATAGAAGTTGCATAAAATTAAAAATGGAAGTCTATTCAAGAAACCACTATACCTTAACGATCTATTTGGAAATTACATAAAAAAAGGAAATTGAATAGAAAAGATATAGCGATCCCGGTATTCCCTGTTGTTGTTTAATTGTAATCCGGATTCGGTTTCGTGAGAGTGTTGTTGTCTTATCCTCTCTCTATTCCTTTCTCTTTGTGTTCGAGCTTTGGGTTTTGTTGGGCAAGTTGGGAATAAGTTGGTTGTGTTTTAAAACGTAAAATCCTTGCCCAGTTTTTGGTCTCTCCGCTCGAGCAGCTCTTTTGACGCTCGAGCAGGACTCTGTTGGTGCTTGTCCACTCGAGCGGGGGTGTTGGCGCTCGAGCGGGGAAATCACCCATCCAGTATTTCGTCTGCAGTGGTAGACGCTCGAGCCGGGGATTGGACGCTCGAGCGGGAGTTTATTTCTGACGCTCGAGCGGGGAGTTTGACGCTCGAGCGGGCATCATGTCTGTAAAAGTTCTGGGAGCGTGCATCTGCCGCTCGAGCGGGGGATTGGACGCTCGAGCGGGGATCTGTGAGTGACGCTCGAGCGGGGATTTTGCCGTTCGAGCGGGGCGACTTTTATATAAAGCCGAGATCCGACCTTTTTGTTCATTTTTCAACATCCTTTCTCTCTCTTACTTTTCCAAAAAGCTATTTTGAGAGCTCCTCTCACTAAAACCCTAACTTCTCTCTTAGGATTGATCTAGTAGGAGTTGTTTTCTCACCTTGGGCCTTTACAAAAGTTGTGTTGATCGTCGAGGGCTATCTTCTAATCTGAAAATTTCGGGATTTGGAGCATTTTCGTTTCTTCATCTCCTTCGTTGAACCCCATCATTCGAGGTAGGGATAACCTACTCCATCTTATGAGATTTGTCTTTAAATTTTAGTATTTTGATATGTTGGGGGTTGTTGGGTAGTTTTGAGAAAGTTTGGGCCTTTGTGTAATTTTACAAAAGTTGGGGTTTTAAATATATAAACCTATATGCATGTTAGGCATAGAGAAATGAGATTAATGTTGGTACATTGATGGAAATGGAACCTTAGGGTTGTTTTGTGAATTATGGTAATTTGCCCTAATTGGTTCAATTAATTAATGCATATAATTAATTGAAGAAAACAAGGAATTGAATTGAAAATGTTGAAATTGGGAATGTATGGGACTAAAGAGTGTAGTTGAATCTTTTATTGCTCATCTAATTGAAATGTTGATATATTATCCATTTGTGCATTTATTTCCTGCTTAGAAATAATTGCTTTGGGCTACCGGTGGAGGGTAGTGTTGATTGTTGTAGACAATGCATGATGATTAGGCAAACTAAAACTAATCAATTGGATGTGTCATAGAGTATGACGGTTGATAGAATACACTAACTTTATGTGTTGGTTGATTGTGCATATGGCCGATGTGTTGATATGCGTTATGTGTAGACAGTTGATGAAATGCATTAACTTTTTGTAATGATTGATTGCGTAAGTGATTCTGTGTTTATATGCATTACCTGTGTATGGGAGGAGATAGGGGATGTACTCCACGGTTTAGAGGAAGATGGGGGATGTACCTCTAAGCTGGTTAATGGTTTAGGGAAAGATAGGGGATGTACCTCTAAACTGGTCAATGGTTAAGGGAAGATGGGGGATGGACCCTGGGATGCAGCTCATATGCTCACCCGTTGAAGTATTGATATAGCTCATATGCTTATCTGTTGTGGTAGTGATATAGCTCATATGCTTATCTATTGAAGTATTGATATAGCTCATATGCTTATCTGTTGTGGTAGTGATATAGCTCATATGCTTATCTATTGAAGTATTGATATAGCACATATGCTTATCTGTTATGGTAGTGATATAGCTCATATGCTTATCTATTGGAATGTTGATATAGCTCATATGCTTATCTGTTGTGGTAGTGATATAGCTCATATGCTTATCTATTGGAATGTTGATATAGCTCATATGCTTATCTATTGAAAGATTTGTTTGATTTGATATAACACTAAAATGTATGTCATCATCGTTTGTGAAATATGGAAGTAGTTTATGTGTTATTGATACAACACCAAAATGTGTATTCACCTTGAATTTCAAAAGAAAAATGTTCTAATGATGAACTATAATCTCATCAAATGTTTTGGCCAGAATACTGAACCTTGTTTTCTAATTCAAAGTTGAATAAGAACTGGAAAGTGAATTGTAGCATAAACTTGACCGTCCTGAAATTTTAATAAGATGTAAATGGAAGAGTAAGTGTTGACCATCTACCAGTTGCTAATCTCTTAGTCATTGTTCATAGTTGGTTTAGTATATTTCTACTGGGCTGTGGCTCACCCTATATGGGGACATCATTTTCGGGTACAGGTAGCTTGCCACCTCTAAGGACATAGCTTGGGAGGCTAGAGGCGGACATATTTTGGTTGTTTTTTTTTGTATTATATATAGTTTCAAGCCAAGGGCGTAAGGTGTAATTGAGTTAGCATTCTCTTTTGTAACCAAGTGTTAACTTGGAAAGCTGTAAGCCCGTAGGGCATTTGTTTTGTTGTAAACATGTGATACTTTTGTAATAAAATACTCTGATGGAAAAATGAATGTGGATCTTTATGTATCTATGCATGTCTCTATTGAGGGGTTTAATGTTATTATTTTGAGGGCGTTACAAAAGAAAATTGAATAAAAATTGAAGTTGAATAAAAATAAAAATGGAAGTTGCATAAAATTAAAAATGAAAGTTCATTCAAGAAACCACTATACCTTAACGATCTATTTGCAAATTTAATAAAAAAAGAAATTGAATAGAAAAGGAAATTGAATAAAAATGGAAGTGGAATAAAAATACAAATGGAAGTTGCATAAAATTAAAAATGGAAGTTCATTCAAGAAACCACTATACCTTAACGATCTATTTGGAAATTAAATAAAAATGGAAATTGAATAGAAAAGGAAATTGAATAAAAATGGAATTGGAACAAAAATAAAAATGGAAGTTGCAATAAAATTAAGAATGGAAGTTCATTCAAGTAACCACTACACCTTAACGATCTATTTGGAAATTAAATAAAAATGGAAATTGAATGGAGATGGAAATTGAATAAAAATAGAAGTTGAATAAAAATAGAAATGAAAACTGCATAAAATTAAACATGGAAGTTCATTCAAGAAACCACTACACCTTAACGATCTCTTTGGAAATTAAATAAGAAAGGAAATTTAATGGAGATGGAAATTGAATAAAAATAGAAGTTGAATAAAAATAGAAATGGAAACTGCATAACATTAAACATGGAAGTTCATTTAAGAAACCACTATACCATAACGATCTATTTAGAAATTAAATAAAAAAGGAAATTGCATACAAAAGGAAATTGAATAAAAATGGAAGTGGAATAAAAATAAAAATGGAAGTTGTATAAAATTAAAAATGAAAGTTCATTCAAGATACCACTATAACATAACGATCTATTTGGAAATTAAATAAAAAAGCAAAATGAATAGAAAAGGAAATTGAATAAAAACGGAAGTTGAATAAAAACAAAAATAGAAGTTGCATAAAATTAAAAATGGAAGTCTATTCAAGAAACCACTATACCTTAACGATCTATTTGCAAATTAAATAAAAAAAGGAAATTGAATAGAAAAAGAAAATTGAATAAAAATCGAAGTTGAATAAAAATAAAAATGGAAGTTGCATAAAATTAAAAATGAAAGTTCATTCAAGAAACCACTATACCTTAACGATCTATTTGCAAATTAAATAAAAAATGAAATTGAATAGAAAAGAAAATTGAATAAAAATGGAAGTGGAATAAAAATACAAATGGAAGTTGCATAAAATTAAAAATGGAAGTTCATTCAAGAAACCACTATACCCAAACGATCTATTTGGAAATTAAATAAAAATGGAAATTGAATAGAAAAGGAAATTGAATAAAAATGGAATTGGAATAGAAATAAAAATGGAAGTTCATTCAAGAAACCACTACACCTTAACGATCTATTTGGAAATTAAATAGAAATGGAAATTGAATGGAGATGGAAATTGAATAAAAATAGAAGTTGAATAAAAATAGAAATGGTAACTGCATAAAATTAAACATGGAAGTTCATTTAAGAAACTACTATACCTTAACGATCCATTTGGAAATTAAATAAACAGGGAAATTGAATAGAATTGGAAATTGAATAAAAATAGAAGTTGAATAAAAATTGAAATGGAAACTGCATAAAATTAAACGTGGAAGTTCATTCAACAAACCACTACACCTTAACGATCTATCTGGAAATTAAATAAAAAATTGAAATTGAATGGAAATGGAAATTGAATAAAAATAGAAGTTGAATAAAAATAGAAATGGAAACTGCATAAAATCAAACACGTAAGTTCATTCAAGAAACCACTATACCTTAACGATCTATTTGGAAATTAAACAAAAAAGGAAATTGAATAGAAATGGAAATTAAATAAAAATGGAAGTGGAACAAAAATAAAAATGGAAGTTGCATAAAATTAAGAATGGAAGTTCATTTAAGAAACCACTACACCTTAACGATCTATTTTGAAATTAAATAAAAATGGAAATTGAATGGAGATGGAAATTGAAAAAAAATAGAAGTTGAATAAAATTAGAAATTGAAACGGCATAAAATTAAGCGTGGAAGTTCATTCAAGAAACCACTACACCTCAACGATCTCTTGGGAAATTAAATTTAAAAGAAAATTGAATAGAAAAGGAAATTGAATAAAAATGGAAGTGGAATAAAAATAAAAACGAAAGTTGCATAAAATTAAGAATTGAAGTTCATTCAAGAAACCACTACACCTTAACGTTCTATTTGGAAATTAAATAAAAAATGAAATTGAATGGAGATGGAAATTGAATAAAAATAGAAGTTGAATAAAAATTGAAATGGAAACAACATAAAATTAAACATGGAAGTTCATTCAAGAAACCACTATACCTTAACGATCTATTTGGAAATTAAATAAAAATAGAAATTGAATAGAAATGAAAATTGAATAAAAATGGAATTGGAATAAAAATAAAAATGCAAGTTGCATAAAATTGTCACGCCCTCAAAATAAACCCATTATATACATATACAATTGACATGCACTATTTAAAGAAAACAATTTATTAATTCATTCATCAGAGTATTACAAAATAAAAGCATTACATGTAACATCGAACAAAATGCCCTTCAGGCTTACATCTTTCCAAGCCAACCCTTGGATATAAAAAGATGAGTTATAACTCAATACAAGAAAAGCCCTAGGCTTGGATGTTTACATGTACTAATAAATAAAGACAATTAACTAAAGATAGTCTTCAAAATCCAAGTCCCTTCCAAGCTAAGTCCTTGGAGGTAGCTTATCACCTGAACCTGAAAATGATGTTCCCATATAGGGTGAGCCACAGCCCAGTAGAAATATACTAAACCACATATAAGCAACGAATAAAGCAATAGCATTCAACAGGTGGTTAACCAAGGTAACCAATTACTTCATTTTACAGTCTCATGACACTATTGTCTAAAACACGTTTTACTTTCCAATTTTATCAACATGGCTCAGAACCTGGCCAAACTTACAACAGTGAATTAAATATATCATATTCACATCCTTCTAATATCAACAAACAAATGAGACTCAAGCCCAAATCAAAACACTTCATACTTCCAGATTGATACACATTTTAGTGCTGTATCAATAAAACACTTCTATATAAATAAGCACACATAAAAGTGATGCTAATGGAGTCCATCCCCTATCTCCTCCCAAACAAAATCCGGTTTAGAGGTCCATCCCCTATCTTCCCCTAAACCGTGGAGTACATCCCCTATCTCCTCCCACACAAAACAATGTATGCAAATGCAATGCTCAATCAACACACATATTTTCTGTATCAATGCAATAGACAAAATTAATGACTTAACCAATGTGATTAGTTTCAGTTATTCCTAATCCATATGCAATGTCTACAACAATCACGACTATCCTCCACCGATAGCCCAAAACAGTTATTTCTAAACTGAAAATAACTATGTCAACAATTCAATAGACAAATGTTTCAAATTATCCAACTACGCCTTTTAATCCATAAATTCCCCAATTCCATGAATTTAACCATCTTTCCCCAATTCCATGAATTCAACCATACAAATTAATTTAATAATACAACCAGGGTTTTTCCAAAGTATCCCCAACATATCAAAATACCAAAACTTAGAACAAAACCTATAAAATGGAGTAGGAAATCCCTACCTCGAAGAAATAGCCCCAAAAGAGAAGATGGAGATGAAAGCCCAAACTCCAAAGTGCTCCAAACTACCAACAATTCAGATTAAATGGAAGCCCTCGACCCACTCTATCTCTTTAATAAAGGATCTAAGGTAGAAACTCACTCTAAGTAGATCAATCCTAAGAGAGAAGGTGTGTAAAGGGAGAGAGAACTCGTACCTAGGGTTTTGGAATCTGAAAGGGAATGAAAAACTGATCTGAAACACGTTGCTGCCTAATTAAACCTGACCGGCTCGCTCGAGCGAAGACTTTGTCGCTCGAGCGACCAGACATAGAAAAGCTACGCTCGAGCCAAGAAAACCTTGCTCGAGCCAACAACCCAAAAGCTCGCTCGAGCGAAAGAAAACTCGATCGAGCGAAGAACTCAAACCCTCAGGTCTGTAACTAGACACACGCTCGAGCGAAGGAACTATTGCTCGAGCGAAGAACAAACTAACTCGCTCGAGCGAAGAAAAGCTCGCTCGAGCCAAGAATGCACAGCTACAGGTCCAAAACAGACGCAACCTCTCGCTCGAGCTACCAAACCCCGGCTCGAGCGAAGAACCAAAAATAACAGCTCGCTCGAGCGACAAACTCCTAGCTCGAGCGAAGATCCAAAATTCTGGACAGCAACACTTGGTTTCTAAACCCAACCAACCTGAAACAAACCTGCCCAACACATCCTATAAGTCCAAATGAGCAAATAAGGGACAACAACAACAATTATACAATGACAGAATCTACGGAACCAAAGTCCGGATACAATAATCAGATGGGAGAAGACCGGGGTCGCTATAACCTCCCCCCCTTCAAAGAATTTCGTCCCCGAAATTAAGCATAAGTTTTTGAAAACAGATTTTTTTTTAAACAATTCATTAGTAAACATCTTGACCCAAAACTGGTCATTTCATCTCTTTATCAAGAGGCATCTCATATTAAATATATAACACAACATATATCTCAACCTGTATCATTATTATGCATTATTCCTTTCAATGTTAACAATTCCCATATCATATTCAATCGCATGATATATACAACCCATTCAACAATGAACTCAACAGATGCAATATTACACTAAACTTCTATAATGAAGCAAGTTTCAAGATACACCCATTTACCAATACAAACTCAATGTTTTACAACTTAGGACATATACAAAGCTCTTAAGTTCAATAATATAACAGAATCTAATTATAAGATTACAAATCAACAAACATGTCTGGATATTTCTGGCGGACTTCCAACTCACGTTCCCAAGTGGCTTCCTCCACTCCGTGGTGTTTCCACAAAACTTTGACCAAAGGGATGGTTTTGCCTCGCAAAACTTGATCCCGCCTATCCAAGACCCGAACCGGTCTCTCCTTATACGAAACATCCTCATCAATCACTAAATCAGTCCAATCCAACACATGTGATGGATCCGGCTCATACTTCCGAAGCATACTCACATGAAACACGTCATGTACTCCGGACAACTGCGGTGGTAAAGCTAAACGATAAGCAGCCTCGCCAATCCTCTCAAGGATCTCAAACGGACCAATGAACCGAGGGGACAACTTCCCGCTCTTCCCAAATCTCATCAAACCCCGTCTAGGTGATATCTTCAGAAAGACATGATCACCCACCTCAAACACCAAAGATCTCCTCCTACGGTCGGCATAAGATTTCTGACGACTCTGTGCTGTAACAAGTCTCTTACGGATAAGCTCAACTTTCTCCGTTGTTTCCCTCACCAACTCCGGACCCAACAGAGGTGCATCACCCACCTCGGCCCAACAAACAGGGGATCTACACGGTCGGCCATACAAGGCCTCAAACGGTGCCATACCGATACTAGATTGGAAACTGTTGTTGTAGGCAAACTCCACCAACGGCAAGTGCCTCTCCCACGACCCACTAAAGTCTAGAACACAACCTCGAAGCATATCCTCAAGGATCTGAATAGTACGCTCGGACTGCCCGTCAGTCTGAGGATGATAAGCCGTGCTAAAGGTCAACTTAGTGCCTAAGGCACTCTGCAAACTCTGCCACAACCTGGCAGTAAAACGAGGATCTCTATCTAAGACAATCGACACTGGAACCCCGTGTAATCTCACTATGTCCCGAATGTACAAGTCGGCAAGATGATCTACCGAATCTCTCACGCGCATAGGAATGAAGTGCGCCGACTTAGTCAACCGGTCTACAACCACCCAAATAGCATCACTACCCCGCTGAGTCCTCGGAAGACCCACAACGAAGTCCATAGTGACGTGTTCCCACTTCCACTCGGCAATAGGCAAGGGTTGCAACAAACCCGCTGGCCTCTGATGTTCGGCCTTCACTTGTTGACAAGTAAGGCACTTAGATACGAAAGCTGCCACATCTCTCTTCATACCCCGCCACCAGAACTGACGACCCAAATCCCGGTACATCTTAGTGCCCCCCGGATGCACCGCAAGACGTGAATGATGAAAATCTCGGAGTACCTCCTCTCGACAAGACTCTGGCACAAACAGACGGTCTCGGTATCTCACACTCAGGTCGGGATACACCGTCAAACCCTTCTCAACCTTCCCACCGGAAATCTTCTCACGAAGCGATTCTACCTCAAGATCACTCCTCTGAGCCTCTAACACTCGAGTCACAAGTGTAGGCTGTGCAACAACAGAAAACAAGGCCGCAGCCTCAACGGATTCGCCCAAAAGTAAATCAAACTCCCCAAGTGCACCCAACATCTCCCATTCTTGGATGGCTATACTAGCTATGACACCAACAGGTTTTCTGCTAAGGGCATCGGCCACCACACTGGCCTTTCCCAGATGATAATGCAACTCAAAGTCATAATCCTCTATGAACTCCATCCACCTCCTCTGCCTCAAGTTCAAGTCTTTCTGTGCAAACAAATATTTCAGACTCTTATGATCCGAGAATACCTCAAATTTCTCACCATAAAGATAATGCCTCCAAATCTTCAAGGCAAATATCACAGCTGCTAACTCTAGATCATGCGTAGGGTAATTTTGCTCGTGAATTTTCAACTGACGTGAGCCATAGGCAACTACTTTTCCTTCTTGCATCAACACACAACCCAGACCCTCCCGTGAGGCGTCACAATAGACTGCATAACCCAACCCTCTCTCTGGAATAATCAATACTGGAGCGGTGGTCAGTCTAACTTTCAACTCCTGAAACGACTTTTCACAAGTCTCACTCCATACAAATTTGACTCCCTTCCGAGTCAATCTAGTCAAAGGCGAAGCTAATCTGGAGAAATCTTTCACAAACCGACGGTAATACCCAGCTAATCTCAGAAAACTGCGGATCTCAAATACACTCTTAGGCTGTGCCCAATCCTGCACTGCCTCCACCTTGGATGTATCAACAGACACTCCTTCCCCGGATACCACGTGGCCTAAGAATTTGACTTCCCTCAGCCAGAACTCACACTTCCCAAACTTGGCATACAGCCTATGGGCTCTAAGTAACTCAAGCACCACCCTCAAGTGTGACTCATGCTCCTCCTCAGAAGGCGAATAGATAAGGATGTCGTCCACAAAAACGACTACAAACCGATCCAAGAATTCCCGGAAGATCCGGTTCATCAAGTCCATAAAGACTGCCGGTGCATTGGTGAGCCCGAATGGCATCACCAGAAACTCATAATGGCCATACCACGTACGGAATGCCGTCTTCGGAATATCCTCCTCTCTGACCCTCAACTGATGGTAACCTGATCTCAAGTCTATCTTAGAGAAACAACGGGAACCCTTCAACTAGTCAAACAGATCATCTATACGAGGCATAGGGTACTTATTCTTAACCGTAGCCCGATTCAATTTCCGGTAATCTATACACAGTCTCAAAGCACCACCTTTCTTTTTAAGAAAGAGGGCCGGTGCTCCCCACGGCGAAACACTAGGACGTATAAAACCCTTGTCTAGCAACTCCTGGAGCTGAATCTTCAACTCAACTAACTCGGCTGGGGCAAAACGATAAGGTGCCATAGAAATCGGCGCCGTGCCGGGCACCAGGTCAATAGAGAACTCAATCTCTCGATGCGGTGGCAAACCAACAAGATCCTCGGGAAAGACGTCCGAGTACTCACAAACCACCCTTGGCAACACAATCTGAGTCTCAACATCCTCACTAATCGAAAGGTTAGCAAGTAGACCACTAAGCTCACTCCGTCCTCGCGGAACATACCCCGGTGGCAACACATCACCAACCCGGTCCCCCAGAAAATGAAAATACTCTCCGCTCACGGTACAACAAGTGACCCTCTGGCGGTAGCAATCAATAACTGCCCGGTATGACGATAACCAGTCCATACCCAAAATATCATCGAAACCCCTCATAGGCATAACTACAAAGGAAAATGGGATTCTATGATAATCAACCTCTATATCACAACCCCTAACACCTTGTTTCAAGATCAATTCACCCCCAAGAGGTGACACTACACAAATAGGAGATACTAACTGTGCTAACTCCAACTCCAAAACAGATGCAAATGCAGCAGACACAAAGGAATGAGATGCACCCGTATCAATCAAAACATTAGCAATCGAGTTGCAAAACAAAAAGGTACCTCTCACAACTGATGGTGCCGGCACAAGATCCTGCGCGGTAACAGCATACACGCGCCCAGACGACCTCTGATCAACCTGCTCACCCCTAGGAGCATAAGATTGCTGCACTGACTGGGACGATGAAGCCCCCTGATTGGCCCTCGAGGCCTGACCTGACTGAGCTGGCTGCTGACCCTGAATCGGTCTCAAACCAGATGCACCAGGTGTGCCACCCAACTGCGGGCAATACCTCTTCATGTGCCCTGGCTGACCACACTGATAACACGAGAGTGGCTGGCCTCTACCCTGACTCTGGCTCTGAGATCGAGCTGAAGCTGATGCTGCTCTCTGCACTCCTCCCCTCTGAGGACAAACTGGAGACTTGTGGCCCAGCTGGCCACACTTGAAATAGGTAATGTCTCCCTGACTGCCTTTCCCCGAACTAGCACTCGGCACAGGAAAATTCGATCTAGAAAAGCTACCCTGAGACTGCTGAGGATTAAAACCCTTCTGTCTCCTACCATCACTCTGACCATCCTGACTCCTCTTGGAGCCCTTCTGTCCTTCCTCCTCCTTCTGTATCATGATTTCCATGTGGGCTGCAGCATTAACCATACGTCCATAATCCCGAATCATAGTTCCCCCAACTCTCAGCTTGAGGCCACGCCTCAACTTCTTCTCAAACTCAATACAACGGCGTTCCTCAGACGCCACCAACTCAGGTGCAAACCTGGACAAACTAGTAAATGCAGCCTCAAACTCGGCCACTGAAGAACTCGACTGCTTAAGCTGACAAAACTGGTCTCGCAGCTTCTCCCTGACAGCTGGAGATAAGAACTTCTCCTGGAAAGCATTCACAAAAGCCTCCCACATACCTCCTATACGCCCCTTAGTAAACTTCCACCACTGACCCGCATCCCCCTTCAACTGGAAAGATGCCAAGGTCACTTTCAACCCCTCGTCTTCGATGCCAAGCATCTCAAACGTCTTCGTTGTCTGTTCGAGCCATTCATCTGCCTTAAGCGGCTCTTTAGGATCACCCACAAATTCATCCGGATTAGACCGGAAGAACTCCCTCTTCAGAAAGGAAGGTCCTGCATCAGCAGCAACATCCCGAGTTGATTCTCAGCTCTGAGAATGCCCACCGACTCCCTGAATGCCCCTGCTATCTCTCGAGCTAAAGCGCCCATAGCCTGCTGGCCTACTGGCTCGGCCACATTGGCCTGGCCAATTCCCTCCTGAACTGCCGGAATCACCTCTGGCACAGGCACCTCCTGCCTACCTGGCCTACCACGCCTACCGCGTCCTCGTCCTCGTCCTGACATCCTAATAAAGGAAACAAAGACATTAGCACATTAATAAATGTACCGAAGCTAAACACTCGCGTCCTAATGCAATGGACAACAATAATTCATTCCACGTAAGCACATAATCACATAAGCACCTACGAATTTCATTCCCGAATGATGATAGTCCCAATGTGTTACTATAGTTCCGGTTGGAAGCAGCAGTGATCAAGTGCCTTTCCAGCAAGACTACTAGAAACTCAAGGGTCCAATCAACATCCTAGAAACTACATTCCATACCCACATAATCACATAAAACATATTATCACATAAGCATATAACATTACACTAAGTCTCTATCAAACGAGACGAACCCAATGTGATACTAATCACTTCCCACGTACCCAAAGTATTCAAACCCGGTACGCTCTGATACCAAGTTGTCACGCCCTCAAAATAAACCCATTATATACATATACAATTGACATGCATTATTTAAAGAAAACAATTTATTAATTCATTCATCAGAGTATTACAAAATAAAAGCATTACATGTAACATCGAACAAAATGCCCTTCAGGCTTACATCTTTCCAAGCCAACCCTTGGATATAAAAAGATGAGTTATAACTCAATACAAGAAAAGCCCTAGGCTTGGATGTTTACATGTACTAATAAATAAAGACAATTAACTAAAGATAGTCTTCAAAATCCAAGTCCCTTCCAAGCTAAGTCCTTGGAGGTAGCTTATCACCTGAACCTGAAAATGATGTTCCCATATAGGGTGAGCCACAGCCCAGTAGAAATATACTAAACCACATATAAGCAACGAATAAAGCAATAGCATTCAACAGGTGGTTAACCAAGGTAACCAATTACTTCATTTTACAGTCTCATGACACTATTGTCTAAAACACGTTTTACTTTCCAATTTTATCAACATGGCTCAGAACTTGGCCAAACTTACAACAGTGAATTAAATATATCATATTCACATCCTTCTAATATCAACAAACAAATGAGACTCAAGCCCAAATCAAAACACTTCATACTTCCAGATTGATACACATTTTAGTGATGTATCAATAAAACACTTCTATATAAATAAGCACACATAAAAGTGATGCTAATGGAGTCCATCCCCTATCTCCTCCCAAACAAAATCCGGTTTAGAGGTCCATCCCCTATCTTCCCCTAAACCGTGGAGTACATCCCCTATCTCCTCCCACACAAAACAATGTGATTAGTTTCAGTTATTCCTAATCCACATGCAATGTCTACAACAATCACGACTATCCTCCACCGATAGCCCAAAACAGTTATTTCTAAACTGAAAATAACTATGTCAACAATTCAATAGACAAATGTTTCAAATTATCCAACTACGCCTTTTAATCCATAAATTCCCCAATTCCATGAATTCAACCATACAAATTAATTTAATAATACAACCAGGGTTTTTCCAAAGTATCCCCAACATATCAAAATACCAAAACTTAGAACAAAACCTATAAAATGGAGTAGGAAATCCCTACCTCGAAGAAATAGCCCCAAAAGAGAAGATGGAGATGAAAGCCCAAACTCCAAAGTGCTCCAAACTACCAACAATTCAGATTAAATGGAAGCCCTCGACCCACTCTATCTCTTTAATAAAGGATCTAAGGTAGAAACTCACTCTAAGTAGATCAATCCTAAGAGAGAAGGTGTGTAGAGGGAGAGAGAACTCGTACCTAGGGTTTTGGAATCTGAAAGGGAATGAAAAACTGATCTGAAACACGTTGCTGCCTAATTAAACCTGACCGGCTCGCTCGAGCGAAGACTTTGTCGCTCGAGCGACCAGACATAGAAAAGCTACGTCGAGCCAAGAAAACCTTGCTCGAGCCAATAACCCAAAAGCTCGCTCGAGCGAAAGAAAACTCGATCGAGCGAAGAACTCAAACCCTCAAGTCTGTAACCAGACACACGCTCGAGCGAAGGAACTATTGCTCGAGCGAAGAACAAACTAACTCGCTCGAGCGAAGAAAAGCTCGCTCGAGCCAAGAATGCACAGCTACAGGTCCAAAACAGACGCAACCTCTCGCTCGAGCTACCAAACCCCGGCTCGAGCGAAGAACCAAAAATAACAGCTCGCTCGAGCGACAAACTCCTAGCTCGAGCGAAGATCCAAAATTCTGGACAGCAACACTTGGTTTCTAAACCCAACCAACCTGAAACAAACCTGCCCAACACATCCTATAAGTCCAAATGAGCAAATAAGGGACAACAACAACAATTATACAATGACAGAATCTACGGAACCTAAGTCCGAATACAATAATCAGATGGGAGAAGACCGGGGTCGCTATAAAAATTAAGAATGGAAGTTCATTCAAGAAACCACTACACCTTAACGATCTATTTGGAAATTAAATAAAAAATGAAATTGAATGGAGATGGAAATTGAATAAAAATAGAATTTGAATAAAAATAGAAATGGAAACTGCATAAAATTATACAGGGAAGTTCATTCAAGAGACCACTATACCTTAACGATCTATTTGGAAATGAAATAAAAATGGAAATTGAATGGAGATGGAAATTGAATAAAAATAGATGTTGAATAAAAATAGAAATGGAAACTGCATAAAATTAAACATGGAAGTTCATTCAAGAAACCATTATACCTTAACGATCTATTTGGAAATTAAATAAAAAAGGAAATTAAATAGAAAAGGAAATTTAACAAAAATAGAAGTTGAATAAAAATAGAAATGGAAACTGCATAAAATTAAACGTGGAAGTTCATTCGACAAACCACTACACCGTAACGATTTATTTGGAAATTAAATAAAAAATGAAATTGAATGGAGATGGAAATTCAATAAAAATAGAAGTTGAATAAAAATAGAAATGGAAACTGCATAAAATTAAACATGGAAGTTCATTCAAGAAACCAATATACCTTAACGATCCATTTGGAAATTATAAAAAAAAGGAAATTAAATAAAATAGAAGTTGAATAAAAATAGAAATGGAAACTGCATAAAATTAAATGTGGATGTTCATTCAACAAACAACTACACCGTAACAATCTATTTGGAAATTAAATAAAAAATGAAATTGAATGGAGATGAAAACTGAATAAAAATAGAAGTTGAATACAAATAGAAATGGAAACTGCATAAGATTAAACATGGAAGTTCATTCAAGAAACCACTATACCTTAACGATCTATTTGGAAATTAAATAAAAAAGCAAATCGAATAGAAAAGGAAATTGAATACAAATGGAAGTGGAATAAAAATAAAAATGGTAGTTGCATAAAATTAAGAATGGAAGTTCATTCAAGAAACCACTACACCTTAACGACCTATTTGGAAATTAAATAAAAAAAGAAATTGAATGGAGATGGAAATTGAATAAAAATAGAAGGTGAATAAAAATAGAAATGGAAACAGCATAAAATTCAACACGGAAGTTCATTCAAGAAACCACTATACCTTAAAAATCTATTTGGAAATTAAATAAAAATGGAAATTGAATGGAGATGGAAATTGAATAAAAATAGAAATGGAAATCGCATAAAATTAAACATGGAAGTTCATTCAAAAAACAACTATACCTTAACGATCTATGTGGAAATTAAATAAAAAAGGAAATTTAATAGAAAAGGAAATTGCATAAAAATGGTGGTGGAACAAAAATAAAAATAGAAGTTGCATAAAATTAAGAATGGAAGTTCATTCACGAAACCACTATACCTTAACGATCTCTTTGGAAATTAAATAAGAATGGAAATTGAACAGAAAAGGAAATTGAATAAAAATGGAAATGGAATAAAAACAAAAATGGAAGCTACATAAAATTAAGAATGGAAGTTCATTCAACAAACCACAACACCTTAACGATCTATTTGGAAATTAAATAAAAATGAAATTGAATGGAGATGGAAATTGAATAAAAATAGAAGTTGAATAAAAATAGAAATGGAAACTGCATAAAATTAAACGTGGAAGTTCATTCAAGAAACCACTACACCTTAACGATCTCTTTGGAAATTAAATAAAAAAGGAAATTGAATGGAGATGGAAATTGAATAAAAATAGAAGTTGAATAAAAATAGAAATGGAAACTGCATATAATTAAACATGGAAGTTCATTCAAGAAACCACTATACCTTAACGATCTATTTGCAAATTAAATAAAAAAGAAAATTGAATAGAAAAGGAAATTGAATAAAAATGGAAGTGAAATAAAAATAAAAATGGAAGTTGCATAAAATTAAAAATGCATGTTCATTCAAGATATCACTATACCAAAACGATCTATTTGGAAATTAAATAAAAGAGGAAAATGAATAGAAAAGGAAATTGAAGAAAAATGGAAGTTTAATAAAAACAAAAATAGAAGTTGCATAAAACTAGAAATGGAAGTCTATTTAAGAAACCACTATACCTTAACGATCTATTTGGCAACTACATAAAAAAAAGGAAATTGTACAGAAAAAGAAAATTGAATAAAAATGGAGGTTGCATAAAATTAAATTTGAAAGTTCATTCAAAAAACCACTATACCTTAACGATTTATTTGCAAATTAAATAAGAAATGAAATTGAATAGAAAAGGAAATTGAATAAAAATGGAAGTGGAATAAAAATACAAATGGAAGTTGCATAAAATTAAAAATGGAAGTTCATTCAAGAAACCACTATACCTTAACAATCTATTTGGAAATTAAATAAAAATAGAAATTGAGTAGAAAAAGAAATTGAATAAAAATGGAATTGGAATAAAAATAAAAATAAAAATGGAAGTTGCATAAAATTAAGAATGGAAGTTCATTCAAGAAACCACAACACCTTAACGATCTATTTGGAAATTAAATAAAAATAGAAATTGAATGGAGATGAAAATTGAATAAAAATAGAAATGGAAACTGCATAAAATTAAACGTGGAAGTTCATTCAAGAAACGACTACACCTTAACGATCTCTTTGGAAATTAAATAAAAAAGGAAATTGAATAGAAAATGAAATTGCATAAAAATGGAAGTGGAATAAAAATAAAAAGGGAAGTTGCAGAAAATTAAGAATGGAAGTTCATTCAAGAAACCACAATACCTTAACGATCTCTTTGGAAATTAAATAAAAAATGAAATTGAATAGAAAAGGAAATTGAATAAACATGGAATTGGAACAAAAATAAAAATGGAAGCTGCAAAAAATTAAGAATGGAAGTTCATTCAAGTAACGACTACACCTTAACGATCTCTTTGGAAATTAAATAAAAAAGGAAATTGGATGGAGATGGTAATTGAATAAAAATAGAAGTTGAATAAAAATAGAAGTGGAAACTGCATAACATTAAACATAGAAGTTCATTCAAGAAACCACTATACCTTAACGATGGATTTAGAAATGAAATAAAAAAGGAAATTGAATACAAAAGGAAATTGAATAAAAATGGAAGGGGAATAAAAATAAAAATGGAAGTTGCATAAAATTAAAAATGGAAGTTCATTCAAGATACCACTATAACATAACGATCTATTTGGAAATTAAATAAAAAAGGAAAATGAATAGAAAAGGAAATTGAATAAAAATGGAAGTTGAATAAAAAAAAAACGGAAGTTGCATAAAATTAAAAATGGAAGTCTATTCAAGAAACCACTACACCTTCACGATCTATTTGGAAATTACATCAAAAAAGGAAATTGAATAGAAAAAGAAAATTGAATAAAAATCGAAGTTGAATAAAAATAAAAATGGAAGTTGCATAAAATTAAAAATGAAACTTCATTCAAGAAACCACTATACCTTAACGATCTAGTTGCAAATTAAATAAAAAATGAAATTGAATAGAAAAGAAAATTGAATAAAAATGGAAGTGGAATAAAAATACAAATGGAAGTTGCATAAAATTAAAAATGGAAGTCTATTCAAGAAACCAGTATACCTTAACGATCTATTCGGAAAATAAATAAAAAATGAAATTGAATAGAAAAGGAAATTGAATAAAGACGGAATTGGAATAAAAATAAAAATGGAAGTTGCATAAAATTCAGAATGGAAGTTCATTCAAGAAACCACTACACCTTAACGATCTATTTGGAAATTAAATAAAAATGAAAATTGAACGGAGATGGAAATTGAATAAAAATAGAAGTTGAATAAAAATAGAAATGGAAACTGCGTAAAATTAAACAAGGAAGTTCATTCAAGAAACCACAATACCTTAACGATCCATTTGGAAATTAAACAAAAAAGGAAATTGAATAGAAAAGGAAATTGAATAAAATATAAGTTGAATAAAAATAGAAATGGAAACTGCATAAAATTAAACGTGGAAGTTCATTCAACAAACTACTACACCTTAACGATATATTTAGAAATTAAATAAAAAATGAAATTGAATGGAGTTGGAAATTGAATGAAAATAGAAGTTGAATAAAAATAGCAATGGAAACTGCATAAAATCAAACACGTAAGTTCATTCAAGAAACCACTATACCTTAACGATCTATTTGGAAATTAAACAAAAAAGGAAATTGCATAGAAATGGAAATTAAATAAAAATGGAAGTGGAACAAAAATAAAAATGGAAGTTGCATAAAATTAAGAATGGAAGTTCATTTAAGAAACCACTACACCTTAACGATCTATTTGGAAATTAAATAAAAATGGAAATTGAATAAAAATAGAAGTTGAATAAAATTAGAAATTGAAACTGCATAAAATTAAGCGTGGAAGTTCATTCAAGAAACCACTACACCTCAACGATCTATTTGGAAATTAAATAAAAATGAAAATTGAATAGAAAAGGAAATTGAATAAAATTGGAAGTGGAGTAAAAATAAAAATGAAAGTTGCATAAAATTAAGAATGGAAGTTCATCCAAGAAACCACTACACCTTAAAGTTCTATTTGGAAATTGAATAAAAAAGGAAATTGAATGGAGATGGAAATTGAATAAAAATAGAAGTTGAATAAAAATTGAAATGAAAACAGCATAAAATTAAACATGGAAGTTCATTCATGAAACCACTATACCTTAACAATCTATTTGGAAATTAAATAGAAATGGAAATTGAATGGAGATGGAAATTGAATAGAAATAGAAGTTGAATAAAAATAGATATGGAAACTGCATAAAATTAAACATGGAAGTTCATTCAAGAAACCACAGCACCTTAACGATCCATTTGGAAATTAAATAAAAAATGAAATTGAATGGAAATGGAAATTGAATAAAAATAGAAATGGAAACTGCATAAAATTATACATGGAAGTTCATTCAAGAGAGCACTATACCGTAACGATCTATTTGGAAATTAAATAAAAATGGAAATTGAATGGAGATGGAAATTGAATGAAAACAGATGTTGAATAAAAATAGAAATGGAAACTGCATAAAATTAAACATGGAAGTTCATTCAAGAAACCATTATACCTTAACGATCTATTTGGAAATTAATTAAAAAAGGAAATTAAATAGAAAAGGAAATTGAATAAAAATAGAAGTTGAATAAAAATAGAAATGGAAACTGCATAAAATTAAACGTGGAAGTTCATTCGACAAACCACTACACCGTAACGATCTATTTGGAAATTAAATAAAAAATGAAATTGAACGGAGATGGAAATTGAAGAAAAATAGAAATGGAAACTGCATAAAATTAAACATGGAAGTTCATTCAAGAAACCACTATACCTTAACGATCTATTTGGAAATTACATAAAAATGGAAATTAAATAGAAAAGGAAATTAAATAAAAATAGAAGTTGAATAAAAATAGAAATGGAAACTGCATAAAATTAAATGTGGATGTTCATTCAACAAACAACTACCCCGTAACAATCTATTTGGAAATTAAATAAAAAATGAAATTGAATGGAGATGAAAATTGAATAAAAATAGAAGTTGAATACAAATAGAAATGAAAACTGCATAAGATTAAACATGGAAGTTCATTCAAGAAACCACTATACCTTAATGATCTATTTGGAAATTAAATAAAAAGGGAAATTGAATAAAAATGGAAGTGGAATATAAATAAAAATGTTAGTTGCATAAAATTAAGAAAGGAAGTTCATTCAAGGAACCACTACACCTTAACGACCTATTTGGAAATTAAATAAAAAAGGAAATTGAATGGAGATTGAAATTGAATAAAAATAGAAGTTGAATAAAAATAGAAATGGAAACAGCATAAAATTCAACACGAATGTTCATTCAAGAAACCACAATACCTTAAAAATCTATTTGGAAATTAAATAAAAATGAAAATTGAATGGAGATGGAAACTGAATAAAAATAGAAATGGAAACTGCATAAAATTAAACATGGAAGTTCATTCAAAAAACAACTATACCTTAACGATCTATTTGGAAATTAAATAAAAAAGGAAATGAAATAGAAAAGGAAATTGCATAAAAATGGAGGTGGAATAAAAATAAAAATGGATGTTGCATAAAATTAAGAATGGAAGTTCATTCAAGAAACCACTATACCTTAACGATCTCTTTGGAAATTAAATAAGAAAGGAAATTGAATAGAAAAGGAAATTGAATAAAAATGGAAATTGAACAAAAATAAAAATGGAAGCTACATAAAATTAAGAATGGAAGTTCATTCAAGAAACCAAAACACCTTAACGGTCTATTTGGAAATTAAATAAAAATGAAATTGAATGGAGATGGAAATTGAATAATAATAGAAGTTGAATAAAAATAGAAATGGAAACTGCATAAAATTAAACGTGGAAGTTCATTCAAGAAACCACTACACCTTAACGATCTCTTTGGAAATTAAATAAAAAAGGAAATTTAATGGAGATGGAAATTGAATAAAAAAAGAAGTTGAATAAAAATAGAAATGGAAACTGCATAACATTAAACATGGAAGTTCATTAAAGAAACCACTATACCTTAACGATCTATTTGGAAATGAAATAAAAAAGGAAATTGAATAAAAATGGAAGTGGAATAAAAATAAAAATGAAAGTTGCATAAAATTAAAAATGGAAGTTCATTCAAGATACCACTCTAACATAACGATCTATTTGGAAATTGAATAAAAAAGGAAAACGAATAGAAAAGGAAATTGAACAAAAATGGAAGTTTAATAAAAACAAAAATAGAAGTTGCATAAAATTAAAAATGGAAGTCTATTCAAGAAACCACTATACCTTAACGATCTATTTGGAAATTACATAAAAAAAGGAAATTGAATAGAAAAAGAAAATTGAATAAAAATCGAAGTTGAATAAAAATAAAAATGGAAGTTGCATAAAATGAAAATTGAAAGTTCATTCAAGAAACCACTGTACCTTAACGATCTATTTGCAAATTAAATAAAAAATGAAATTGAATAGAAAAGGAAATTGAATAAAAATGGAAGTGGAATAAAAATATAAATGGAAGTTGCATAAAATTAAAAATGGAAGTTCATTCAAGAAACCACTATACCTTAACGATCTATTTGGAAATTAAATAAAAATACAAATGGAATAGAAAAGGAAATTGAATAAAAATGGAATTGCAATAAAAATAAAAATGGAAGTTGCATAAAATTAGGAATGGAAGTTCATTCCAGAAACCACTACACCTTAACGATCTATTTGGAAATTAAATAAAAATGGAAATTGAATGGAGATGGAAATTGAATAAAAATAGAAATGGAAACTATATAAAATTAAACGTGGAAGTTCATTCAAGAAACGACTACACCTTAACGATCTCTTTGGAAATTAGATAAAAAAGGAAATTGAATAGAAAAGGAAATTGCATAAAAATGGAAGTGGAATAAAAATAAAAAGGGAAGTTGCAGAAAATTAAGAATGGAAGTTCATTCAAGAAACCACTATACCTTAACCATCTCTTTGGAAATTAAATAAAAAATGAAATTGACTAGAAAAGGAAATTGAATAAAAATGGAATTGGAATAAAAATAAAAATGGAAGGTACATAAAATTAAGAATGGAAGTTCATTTAAGAAACCACAACACCTTAACGATCTATTTGGAAATTAAATAAAAATGAAATTGAATGGAGATGGAAATTGAATAAAAATAGAAGTTGAATAAAAATAGAAATGGAAACTAAATAAAATTAAACGTGGAAATTCATTCAAGAAACCACTACACCTTAACGATCTCTTTGGAAATTAAATAAAAAAGGAAATTGAATGGAGATGGAAATTGAATAAAAATAGAAATGAAAACTGCATAAAATTAAACATGGAAGTTCATTCAAGAAACCACTATACCTTAACGATCTATTCGGAAATTAAATAAAAAAGAAAATTGAATAGAAAAAGAAATTGAATAAAAATGGAAGTGAAATAAAAATAAAAATGGAAGTTGCATAAAATCAAAAATGGAAGTTCATTCAAGATACCACTATACCATAACGATCTATTTGGGAATTAAATAAAAAAGGAAAATGAATAGAAAAGGAAATTGAATGAAAATGTAAGTTGAATAAAAACAAAAATAGAAGTTGCATAAAATTAAAAATGGAAGTCTATTCAAGAAACCACTATACCTTAACAATCTATTTGGAAATTACATAAAAAAAGGAAATTGAATAGAAAAGAGAATTGAATAAAAATCGAAGTTGAAGAAAAATAAAAATGGAAGTTGCATAAAATTAAAAATCAAAGTTCATTCAAGAAACCACTACACCTTAACGATCTATTTGCAAATTAAATACAAAATGAAATTGAATAGAAAAGGAAATTGAATAAAAATGGAAGTGGAATAAAAATACAAATGGAAGTTGCATAAAATTAAAAATGGAAGTTCATTTCAGAAACCACTATACCTTAACAATCTCTTTGGAAATTAAATAAGAAAGGAAATTGAATAGAAAAGGAAATTGAATAAAAATAAAAATAGAAGCTACATAAAATTAAGTATGGAAGTTCATTCAAGAAACCACAACACCTTAACGAGCTATTTGGAAATTAAATAAAAATGAAATTGAAAGGAGATGGAAATTGAATAAAAATATAAGTCGAATAAAAATAGAAATGGAAACTGCATAAAATTAAACGTGGAAGTTCATTCAAGAAACCACTACACCTTAACGATCTCTTTGGAAATTAAATAAAAAAGGAAATTTAATGGAGATGGAAATTGAATAAAAATAGAAGTTGAATAAAAATAGAAATGGAAACTGCATAACATTAAACATGGAAGTTCATTAAAGAAACCACTATACCTTAACGATCTATTTGGAAATGAAATAAAAAAGGAAATTGAATACAAAACGAAATTGAATAAAAATAGAAGTGGAATAAAAATAAAAATGAAAGTTGCACAAAATTAAAAATGGAAGTTCATTCAAGATACGACTATAACATAACGATCTATTTGGAAATTGAATAAAAAAGGAAAATGAATAGAAAAGGAAATTGAATAAAAATGGAAGTTGAATAAAAACAAAAATAGAAGTTGCATAAAATTAAAAATGGAAGTCTATTCAAGAAACCACTATACCTTAACGATCTATTTGGAAATTACATAAAAAAGGAAATTGAATAGAAAAAGAAAATTGAATAAAAATCGAAGTTGAATAAAAATAAAAATCGAAGTTGCATAAAATTAAAATTGAAAGTTCATTCAAGAAACCACTGTACCTTAACGATCTATTTGCAAATTAAATAAAAAATGAAATTGAATAGAAAAGGAAATTAAATAAAAATGGAAGTGGAATAAAAATACAAATGGACATTGCATAAAATTAAAAATGGAAGTTCATTCAAGAAACCACTATACCTTAACGATCTATTTGGAAATTAAATAAAAATAGAAATGGGATAGAAAAGGAAATTGAATAAAAATGGAATTGGAATAAAAATAAAAATGGAAGTTGCATAAAATTAGGAATGGAAGTTCATTCCAGAAACCACTACACCTTAACGATCTATTTGAAAATTAAATAAAAATGGAAATTGAATGGAGATGGAAATTGAATAAAAATAGAAATGGAAACTACATAAAATTAAACGTGGAAGTTCATTCAAGAAACGACTACACTTTAACGATCTCTTTGGATATGAAATAAAAAAGGAAATTGAATAGAAAAGGAAATTGCATAAAAATGGAAGTGGAATAAAAATAAAAAGGGAAGTTGCAGAAAATTAAGAATGGAAGTTCAATCAAGAAACCACTATACCTTAACCATCTCTTTCGAAATTAAATAAAAAATGAAATTGACTAGAAAAGGAAAATGAATAAAAATGGAAGTGGAATAAAAATAAAAATGGAAGGTACATAAAATTAAGAATGGAAGTTCATTCAAGAAACCACAACACCGTAACGATCTATTTGGAAATTAAATAAAAATGAAATTGAATGCAGATGTAAATTGAATAAAAATAGAAGTTGAATAAAAATAGAAATGGAAACTAAATAAAATTAAACGTGGAAATTCATTCAAGAAACCACTACACCTTAACGATCTCTTTGGAAATTAAATAAAAAAGGAAATTCAATGGAGATGGAAATTGAATAAAAATAGAAGTTGAATAAAAATAGAATTGAAAACTGCATAAAATTAAACATGGAAGTTCATTCAAGAAGCCACTATACCTTAACGATCTATTCGGAAATTAAATAAAAAAGAAAATTGAATAGAAAAAGAAATTGAATAAAAATGGAAGTGAAATAAAAATAAAAATGGAAGTTGCATAAAATCAAAAATGGAAGTTCATTCAAGATACCACTATACCATAACAATCTATTTGGAAATTAAATAAAAAAGGAAAATGAATAGAAAAGGAAATTGAATGAAAATGGAAGTTGAATAAAAACAAAAATAGAAGTTGCATAAAAATAAAAATGGAAGTCTATTCAAAAACCACTATACCTTAACGATCTATTTGGAAATTACATAAAAAAAGGAAATTGAATAGAAAAGAAATTGAATAAAAATAAAAATGGAAGTTGCAGAAAATTAAAAATGAAAGTTCATTCAAGAAACCACTATACCTTAACGATCTATTTGCAAATTAAATACAAAATGAAATTGAATAGAAAAGGAAATTGAATAAAAATGGAAGTGGAATAGAAATACAAATGGAAGTTGCATAAAATTAAAAATGGAAGTTCATTCCAGAAACCACTATACCTTAACAATCTCTTTGGAAATTAAATAAGAAAGGAAATTGAATAGAAAAAGAAATTGAATAAAAATAAAAATAGAAGCTACATAAAATTAAGTATGGAAGTTCATTCAAGAAACCACAACACCTTAACGATCTATTTGGAAAACAAATAAAAAAGAAATTGAAAGGAGATGGAAATTGAATAAAAATATAAGTCGAATAAAAATAGAAATGGAAACTGCATAAAATTAAACGTGGAAGTTCATTCAAGAAACCACTACACCTTAACGATTTATTTGGAAATTAAATAAAAATGAAATTGAATGGAGATGGAAATTGAATAAAAATATAAGTCGAATAAAAATAGAAATGGAAACTGCATAAAATTAAACGTCGAAGTTCATTCAAGAAACCACTACACCTTAACGATCTCTTTGGAAATTAAATAAAAAAGGAAATTTAATGGAGACGGAAATTGAATAAAAATAGAAGTTGAATAAAAATATAAATGGAAACTGCATAACATTAAACATGGAAGTTCATTCAAGAAACCATTATACCTTAACGATCTATTTGGAAATGAAATAAAAAAGGAAATTGAATACAAAAGGAAATTGAATAAAAATGGAAGTTGCATAAAATTAAAAATGGAAGTTCATTCAAGATACCACTATAACATAACGTTCTATTTGGAAATTGAATAAAAAAGGAAAATGAATAGAAAAGGAAATTGAATAAAAATGGAAGTTGAATAAAAACAAAAATAGAAGTTGCATAAAATTAAAAATGGAAGTCTATTCAAGAAACCGCTATACCTTAACGACCTATTTGGAAATTACATCAAAAAAGGAAATTGAATAGAAAAAGAAAATTGAATAAAAATCGAAGTTGAATAAAAATAAAAATGGAAGTTGCATAAAATTAAAAATGAAAGTTCATTCAAGAAACCACTATACCTTAACGATCTATTTGGAAATTAAATAAAAAATGAAATTGAATAGAAAAGGAAATTGAATAAAAACGGAATTGGAATAAAAATAAAAATGGAAGTTGCATAAAATTAAGAATGGAAGTTCATTCAACAAACCACTACACCTTAACGATCTATTTGGAAATTAAATAAAAAAAGAAATTGAATGGAGATGGAAATTGAATAAAAATAGAAGTTGAATAAAAATAGAAATGGAAACTGCATAAAATTATACATGGAAGTTCATTCAAGAGACCACTACACCTTAACGATCTATTTGGAAATTAAATAAAAATGGAAATTGAATCGATATGGAAATTGATGAAAAATAGATGTTGAATAAAAATAAAATGGAAACTGCATAAAATTAAACATGGAATTTCATTCAAGAAACCATTATACCTTAATGATCTATTTGGAAATTAAATAAAAAAGGAAATTGAATAAAAATTGAAGTTGAATAAAAATAGACTGGAAACTGCACAAAATTAAACGTTGAAGTTCATTCGACAAACTACTACACCGTAACGATCTTTTTGGAAATTAAATAAAAAATGAAATTGAATGGAGATGGAAATTGAAAAAAAATAGAAGTTGAATAAAAATAGAAATGGAAATTGCATAAAATTAAACATGGAAGTTCATTCAAGAAACCATTATACCTTAACGATCTATTTGGAAATTACAGAGAAAAGGAAATTAAATAGAAAAGGAAATTAAATAAAAATAGAAGTTGAATAAAAATAGAAATGGAAACTGAATAAAATTAAATGTGGATGTTTATATAACAAACAACTACACGGTAACAATCTATTTGGAAATTAAATAAAAAATGAAATTGAATGGAGATGAAAATTGAATAAAAATAGAAGTTGAATACAATAGAAATGGAAACTGCATCAGAATAAACATGGAAGTTCATTCAAGAAACCACTAAACCTTAACGATCTATTTGGAAATTAAATAAAAAAGGAAATCGAATAGAAAAGGAAATTGTATAAAAATGGAAGTGGAATAAAAATAAAAATGGTAGTTGCATAAAATTAAGAATGGAAGTTCAGTCAAGAAACCACTACACCTTAACGACCAATTTGGAAATTAAATAAAAAAGGAAATTGAATGGAGATGGAAATTGAATAAAAATAGAAGTTGAATAAAAATAGAAATGGAAACAGCATAAAATTCAACACGGAAGTTCATTCAAGAAACCACTATACCTTAAAAATCTATTTGCAAATTAAATAAAAATGGAAATTGAATGGAGATGGAAATTGAATAAAAATAGAAATGGAAACTACATAAAATTAAACATGGAAGTTCATTCAAAAAACAACTATACCTTAACGATCTATTTGGAAATTAAATAAAAAAAGAAATTGTATAGAAAAGGAAATTGCATAAAAATGGAGGTGGAATAAAAATAAAATTGGAAGTTGCAAAAATTTATGAATGGAAGTTCATTCAAGAAACCAATATACCTTAACGATCTCTTTGGAAATTAAATAAGAAAGGAAATTGAATAGAAAAGGAAATTGAATAAAAATGGAAATGGAATAAAAATAAAAATGGAAGCTACATAAAATTAAGAATCGAAGTTCATTCAAGAAACCACAACACCTTAACGATCTATTTGGAAATTAAATAAAAATGAAATTGAATGGAGATGGAAATTGAATAAAAACAGAGGTTGAATAAAAATAGAAAAGGAAACTGCATATAATTAAACATGGAAGCTCATTCAAGAAACCACTATACATTAACGATCTATTGGGAAATTAAATAAAAAAGAAAATTGAATAGAAAAGGAAATTGAATAAAAATGGAAGTGAAATAAAAATAAAAATGGAAGTTGCATAAAATTAAAAATGGATGTTCATTCAAGATACCACTATACAATAACGATCTATTTGGAAATTAAATAAAAAAGGAAAATGAATAGAAAAGGAAATTGAATAAAAATGGAAGTTTAATAAAAACAAAAATAGAAGTTGCATAAAATTAAAAATGGAAGTCTATTCAAGAAACCACTATGCCTTAACGATCTATTTGGAAATTACATAAAAAAAGGAAATTGAATAGAAAAGAAAATTGAATAAAAATCGAAGTTGAATAAAAATAAAAATGGAAGTTGCATAAAATTAAAAATGAAAGTTCATTCAAGAAACCACTATAACTTAACGATGTATTTGCAAATTAAATAAAAAATGAAATTGAATAGAAAAGGAAATTGAACAAAAATGGAAGTGGAATAAAAATACAAATGGAAGTTGCATAAAATTAAAAATGAAAGTTCATTCAAGAAACCACTATACCTTAACGATCTATTTGCAAATTAAATAAAAATGGAAATTGAATAGAAAAGGAAATTGAATAAAAATGGAATTGGAAGAAAAATAAAAATGGAAGTTGCATAAAATTGAGAATGGAAGTTCATTCAAGTAACCACTACACCTTAACGATCTATTTGGAAATTAAATAAAAATGGAAATTGAATGGAGATGGAAATTGAATAAAAATAGAAGTTGAATAAAAATAGAAATGGAAACTGCATAAAATTAAACGTGGAAGTTCATTCAAGAAACCACTACACCTTAACGATCTCTTTTGAAATTAAATAAAAAAGGAAATTTAATGGAGATGGAAATTGAATAAAAATAGAAATGGAAACTGCATAACATTAAACATAGAAGTTCAATCAAGAAACCACTATACCTTAACGATCTATTTGGAAATTAAATAAAAATGGAAATTGAATGGAGATGGAAATTGAATAAAAATAGATGTTGAATAAAAATAGAAATGGAAACTGCATAAAATTAAACATGGAAGCTCAATCAAGAAACCATTATACCTTAACGATCTATTTGGAAATTAAATAGAAAAGGAAATTGAATAAAAATAGAAATGGAAACTGCATAAAATTAAACGTGGAAGTTCATTAAACAAACCACTACACCGTAACGATCTATTTGGAAATTAAATAAAAAATGAAATTGAATGGAGATGGAAATTGAATAAAAATAGAAGTTGAATAAAAATAGAAATGGAAACTGCATAAAATTAAACATGGAAGTTCATTCAAGAAACCACAGCTCCTTAGCGATCTATTTGGAAATTAAATAAAAATGGAAATTGAATGGAGATGGAAATTGAATAAAAATAGAAGTTGAATAAAATTAGAAATGGAAACTGCATAAAATTATACATGGAAGTTCATTAAAGAAACCACTATACCTTAACGATCTATTTGGAAATTAAATAAAATTGGAAATTGAATGGAGATGGAAATTGAATAAAAATAGATGTTGAATAAAAATAGAAATGGAAACTGCATAAAATTAAACATGGAAGTTCATTCAAGAAACCATTATACATTAACGATCTATTTGGAAATTAAATAAAAAAGGAAATCAAATAGAAAAGGAAATTGAATAAAAATAGAAATGGAAACTGCATAAAATTAAACGTGGAAGTTCATTAAACAATCAACTACACCGTAACGATCTATTTGGAAATTAAATAAAAAATTAAATTGAATGGAGATGAAAATTGAATAAAAATAGAAGTTGAATAAAATTGGAAATGGAAACTGCATAAAATTAAGCATAAAACTTCATTCAAGAAACCACTATACCTTAACTATCTATTTGGAAATTACATAAAAAAGGAAATTAAATAAAAATAGAAGTTGAATAAAAATAGAAATGGAAACTGCATAAAATTAAATGTGGATGTTCATTCAACAAACAACTACACCGTAACAAACTATTTGGAAATTAAATAAAAAATGAAATTGAAAGGAGATGAAAATTGAATAAAAATAGAAGTTGAATATAAATACAAATTGAAACTGCATAAGATTAAACATGGAAGTTCATTCAAGAAACCATTATACCTTAACGATCTATTTGTAAATTAAATAAAAAAGGAAATCAATTAGAAAAGGAAATTGAATAAAAATGGATGTGGAATAAAAATAAAAATGGTAGTTGCAAAAAATTAAGAATGGAAGTTCATTCAAGAAACCACTACACCTTAACGACCTATTTGGAAATTAAATAAAAAAGGAAATTGAATGGAGATAGAAATTGAATAAAAATAGAAGTTGAATAACAATAGAAATGGAAACAGCATAAAATTCAACACGGAAGTTCATTCAAGAAACCACTATACCGTAAAAATCTATTTGGAAATTAAATAAAAATGGAAATGGAATGGAGATGGAAATTGAATAAAAATAGAAATGGAAACTGCATAAAATTAAACATGGAAGTTCATTCAAAAAACAACCATACCTTAACGATCTATTTGGAAATTAAATAAAAAAGGAATTTGAACAGAAAAGGAAATTGCATAAAAATGGAAATGGAATGGAGATGGAAATTGAATAAAAATAGAAATGGAAACTACATAAAATTAAACATGGAAGTTCATTCAAAAAACAACCATACCTTAACGATCTATTTGGAAATTAAATAAAAAAGGAAATTGAACAGAAAAGGAAATTGCATAAAAATGGAGGTGGAATAAAAATAAAAATGGAAGTTGCATAAAATTAAGAGTGAAAGTTCATTCAAGAAACCACTATATCTTAACGATCTCTGTGGAAATTAATTAAGAAAGGAAATTGCATAGAAAAGGAAATTGAATAAAAATGGAAATGGAATAAAAATAAAAATGGAAGCTACATAAAATTATGAATGGAAGTTCATTCAAGAAACCACAACACTTTAACGATCTATTTGGAAATTAAATAAAAATGAAATTGAATGGAGATGGAAATTGAATAAAAATAGAAGTTGAATAAAAATAGAAACGAAAACTGCATAAAATTAAACGTGGAAGTTCGTTCAAGAAACCACTACACCTTAACGATCTCTTTGGAAATTAAATAAAAAAGGAAATTGAATGAAGATGGAAATTGAATAAAAATAGAAGTTGAATAAAAATAGATATGGAAACAGCATAAAATTCCACACGGAAGTTCATTCAAGAAACCACTATACCTTAACGATCAATTTGGAAATTAAATAAAAATGGAAATTGAATGGTGATGGAAATTGAATAAAAATAGAAATGGAAACTGCATAAAATTAAACATGGAAGCTCATTTAAGAAACCATTATACCTTAACGACCTATTTGGAAATTAAATAAAAAAGAAAATTAAATAGAAAAGGAAATTGAATAAAAATAGAAGTTGAATAAAAATAGAAGTGGAAACTGCATAAAATTAAACGTGGAAGTTTATTAAACAAACCACTATACCTTAACGATCTATTTGGAAATTAAATAAAAAAGGAAATTAAATAGAAAAGGAAATTGAATAAAAATAGAAGTTGAATATAAATAGAAATGGAAACTGCATAAAATTAAACGTGGAAGTTCATTAAACAAACCACTACACCATAACGATCAATTTGGAAATTAAATAAAAAATGAAATTGAATGGAGATGGAAATTGAATAAAAATAGAAGTTGAATAAAAGAAGAAATGGAAACTGCATAAAATTAAACATGGAAGTTCATTCAAGAAACCACTATACTTTAACGATCTATTTGGAAATTACATAAAAACGGAAATTAAATAGAAAAGGAAATTAAATAAAAATAGAAGTTGAATAAAAATAGAAATGGAAACTGAATAAAATTAAATGTGGATGTTCATTCAACAAACAAATACACCGTAACAATCTATTTGGAAATTAAATAAAAAATGAAATTGAAAGGAGATGAAAATTGAATAAAAATAGAAGTTGAATACAAATAGAAATGGAAACTGCATAAGATTAAACATGGAAGTTCATTCAAGAAACCATTATACCTTAACGATCTATTTGGAAATTAAATAAAAAAGGAAATCGAATAGAAAAGGAAATTGAATAAAAATGGAAGTGGAATAAAAATAAAAATGGTAGTTGCAAAAAATTAAGAATGGAAGTTCATTCAAGAAACCACTACACCTTAATGACCTATTTGGAAATTAAATAAAAAAGGAAATTGAATGGAGATAGAAATTGAATAAAAATAGAAGTTGAATAAAAATAGAAATGGAAACAGAATAAAATTCAACACGGAAGTTCATTCAAGAAACCACTATACCTTAAAAATCTATTTGGAAATTAAATAAAAATGGAAATTGAATGGAGATGGAAATTGAATGAAAACAGAAATGGAAACGACATAAAATTAAACGTGGAAGTTCATTCAAAAGACAACTATACCTTAACGATCTATTTGGAAATTAAATAAAAAAGGAAATTGAACAGAAAAGGAAATTGCATAAAAATGGAGGTGGAATAAAAATAAAAATGGAAGTTGGATAAAATTAAGGGTGGAAGTTCATTCAAGAAACCACTATACCTTAACGATCTCTTTGGAAATTAAATAAGAAAGGAAATTGAATAGAAAAGGAAATTGAATAAAAATGGAAATGGAATAAAAATAAAAATGGAAGCTACATAAAATTAAGAATGGAAGTTCATTCAAGAAACCACAACACCTTAACGACCTATTTGGAATTAAATACAAATGTGTAACGCCCTCAAAATAAACCCATAATAGCCATAACATCAACATGCATTTATAAAAGAAAACGAATCATTTGAGTTAGTCATCAGAGTATTCTTATTGACAGACATTACTTGTAACATCCTGCAACATCAAAATAAATGCCCTAAGGGCTTACATCTTTCCAAGCTAACACTTGGACACAAAAAAAATGAGTACTAACTCATTTACAAGTTAAGCCCTAGGCTTGAATGTTTACATGAAATCCCAAAAATAACAAAATAAAACATATAACTAAAGACAAGTCTTCAAAATCCCAAACATCAAATCCTTCCAGGCTATGTCCGTGGAGGTAGCTTATCACCTGAACCTGAAAATGATGTTCCCATAAAGGGTGAGCCACAGCCCAGTAGAAAAATACTAAACCAAATATAAGCATTGAATAAAGCTATAGCATTCAATAGATGGTTAATCAAGATAATCAATTTTATTATTAAACAGTCTCATGACACTAATGTCTAAGACACATTTCACTTTCCATTATTATCAACATGGCTCAGAACCTGGCCAAACGTACAACAGTGAATTATATATCATAGTCGCATTACTTCCAATATCAACAAAACAAATGAGACTCATGCTCATATCAAAACACTTCATACTTCCCATTTGATACACATTTTAGTGCTGTATCAATAATCATGTAAAAACACTTCAATATAATAAGCACACATAAAAATGGTGCTAATGGAGTCCATCCCCTATCTCCTCCCAAACAAAAATCCGGTTTAGAGGTCCATCCCCTATCTTCCCCTAAACCGTGGAGTACATCCCCTATCTCCTCCCAAACAAAAATCCGGTTTAGAGGTCCATCCCCTATCTTCCCCTAAACCGTGGAGTACATCCCCTATCTCCTCCCACACAATATGCAAATGCAATGCTCAACCAATACACGTATTTTCAGTATTAAATCAATAGTCAAAATTAATGACTTAACCAATGTGATTAGTTTCAGTTATTCCTAATCCACATGCAATGTCTACAACAATCACGACTATCCTCCACCGATAGCCCAAAACAGTTATTTCTAGACTGGAAATAAATATGTCAACAATTTAATAGGTGAGTGATTTAAATCATCCAACTACACCATTTAATCTATGAATTCATCAATTTCATGAATTTAACCAAATTCCCTAATTCCCTTAAATTAATTTTACAAATTAATTAATTAATACAACTAGGGTTTTTCCCAAAATTATCTAAGTGACCTCAACATCTTAAAATACCAAAACTTAGAACAAAGCTTATAGAATAGAGTAGGAAATCCCTACCTTGAAGATCACAACTAAAATAGAGAAGATGGAGATGATGACCCAAAATCCAAAGTGCTCCAAATCCTCTCTTTTTCAGATTAAAAGAAAGATCTCGTGAAGCTCTACCTTTCTTCCAAAGGAACTAGGGTAGAAGACCACCGGAAATAGATCAAATCTTGGAGAGAAGGTAAGAGTAGAGAGAGAGACTCTCAAGGGGCGGTTTTTAAAAGTTAAGAGATGAAAAGGTAGGTCAAAAAGTGATCAGAAAAGTGAAATCACGGACTGATGTAGTCGACTCTACGCTCGAGCGTAGAAAGCCCCGCTCGAGCGTAAGACACAGAATCATGCTCGAGCGTGAAGAAAGCCGCTCGAGCGTCGATTGCACCCTCACAGAAGTTTTGCAGGCGCTGCACCCGCTCGAGCGTCAAACTCCCCGCTCGAGCGGAGGAGCAAAAACAAGGGATCACGCTCGAGCGTAAAAACTACCGCTCGAGCGGAAGAACTGCAGAGCAAAATATTGGGAGATGGAAAATCCCGCTCGAGCGTTAAAACTCCCGCTCGAGCGGAGAAGCAACAACGAAGGGCCCGCTTGAGCGTTAAAACCTCCGCTCGAGCGTGAAGGCCAAAATCTGGGCATCACCTATTGGCATCAACAATCAACCAACCTGTAACAGACCCGCCCAACACAACCTATAATTCAAATACTAAGAGATTAAAGGACAACAACAACCAATAAGTAATGACAGGATCCGCGGAACCTAAGTCCGGATACAATAATCTAAAGAGAAAAGACCGGGGTCGCTATAACCTCCCCTCCTTAAAAGAATTTCGTCCCCGAAATTAAGCACAAGGTTTTAAAAACAAGTTTTCTCAAATTCCAACAATATGTCAACTCAATAATAAACAACTTGACCCAACACCGGCCATTCCATCTCTCAACTAAGAGGCATGCCACAATATGCAAAACAAACATATATCTCAACCTGCATTAACACTATGCAATTTTCTTTCAATTTCAACAATTTTCAATATATTCAATATATACAATGTTCCATTAAACTTCCATTTCGAGGCAAGTTCCAAAATATTTCCATTAACCAAAACATTCTAAATGTTGTACAGCTTAAGACATATATAAAAAGCTTTAAAGTTCGACAATATTACAAATCAATAAACATGTCCGGATATTTCTCGCGGACTTCCAACTCACGTTCCCATGTGGCTTCCTCCACCCCGTGATGTTTCCACAAAACTTTCACCAAAGGAATGGTCTTGCCTCGCAAGACTTGATCCCGCTTATCCAAGACCCTAACCGGTCTCTCCTCATACGAGACATCCTCATCAACTACTAAATCGGTCCAATCCAATAAATGTGATGGATCCGGCTCATACTTCCGAAGCATACTCACATGAAACACGTCATGTACTCCGGACAACTGCGGCGGCAAAGCTAAACGATAAGCAGTCTCGCCAATCCTCTCAAGGATCTCAAAAGGACCAATGAATCGAGGGGACAACTTTCCGCTCTTCCCAAACCTCATCAATCCCCGTCTTGGTGATATCTTCAAAAAGACATGATCACTCACCTCGAACACCAAAGGTCTCCTCCTACGGTCGGCATAAGATTTCTGACGACTCTGGGCTGTAACTTCCATTTTTATTTTTATTTCACTTCCATTTTTATGCAATTTCCTTTTCTATTCAATTTCCTTTTTTATTTTATTTCCAAATAGATCGTTAAGGTATAGTGGTTTCTTGAATAAACTTCTATGTTTAATTTTATGCTGTTTCCTATTCTATTTTTATTCAACTTCTGTTTTTATTCAATTTCGATCTCCATTCAATTTCTTTTTTATTAAATTTCCAAATAGATCGTTAAGGTATATAGTGGTTTCTTGAATGAACTTCCTTTTTTAATTTTATAAAACTTCCATTTTTATTTTTATTCTACTTCCATTTTTATTCAATTTCCATTTCTATTCAATTTCCTTTTTTAATTAATTTCCAAATAGATCGTTAAGGTATAGTGGTTTCTTGAATGAACTTCCATGTTTAATTTCATGCATTTTCCATTTCTATTTTTATTCAACTTCTATTTTTATTCAATTTCCATCTCCATTCAATTTCCTTTTTTCTTTAATTTCCAATTAGATGGTTAAGGTATAACGATTTCTTGAATGAACGTCAATTTTTAATTTTCTGCAACTTCCGTTTGTATTTTTATTCAACTTCCATTTTTATTCATTTTACTTTTCTATTCAATTTCCTTTTTTATTTTATTTCTAAATAGATCGTTAAGGTATAGTGGTTTCTTGAATGAACTTCTATGTTTAATTTTATGCAGTTTCCTATTCTATTTTTATTCAACTTCTGTTTTTATTCAATTTCGATCTGCATTCAATTTCCTTTTTTATTTAATTTCCAAATAGACGTTAAGGTATATAGTGGTTTATTGAATGAACTTCCATTTTTAATTTTATACAACTTCCATTTTTATTTTTATTCCACTTCCATTTTTATTCAATTTCCATTTCTATTCAATTTTCTATTTTAATTAATTTCCAAATAGATCGTTAAGGTATAGTGGTTTCTTGAATGAACTTTCATTTTTAATTTTATGCAACTTCTATTTTCATTTTTATTCAACTTCCATTTTTATTAAATTTCCTTTTCTATTGAATTTCCTTTTTTTTTTAATTTTCAAATAGATCGTTAAGGTGTAGAGGTTTCTTAAATGAACATCCATTTTTAATTTTATGCAACTTCCATTTTTATTTTTATTCTACTTCCATTTTTATTCAATTTCCTTTTCTATTCAATTTCCTTTTTTATTTAATTACCAAATAGATCGTTAAGGTATAGTGGTTTCTTGAATGAACTTTCATTTCAAATTTTATGCAACTTTTATTTTCTTTCTTATTCAACTTCCATTTTTATTCAACTTCCTTTTCTATTGAATTTCCTTTTTTATTTAATTTTCAAATAGGTCGTTAAGGTGTAGAGGTTTCTTGAACGAACATCCAATTTTAATTTTATGCAACTTCCATTTTTATTTTTATTCCACTTCCATTTTTATTCAATTTCCTTTTCTATTCAATTTCCTTTTCTATTTAATTTCCAAATAGATCGTTAAGGTATAGCGCTGTCTTGAATGAACTTCCATGTTTGATTTTATGCAGTTTCCATTTTTATTTTTATTCAACTTCTATTTTTATTAAATTTCCATCTCCATTCAATTTCCTTTTTTATTTAATTTCCGAATAGATCGTTAAGGTATAGTGGTTTCTTGAATGAATTTCCATGTTTAACTTGATGCAGTTTCCATTTCTATTTTTATTCAACTTCTATTTTTATTAAATTTCCATCTCCATTTCTATTTCCTTTTTTATTTAATTTCCGAATAGATCGTTAAGGTATAGTGGTTTCTTGAATAAATTTCCACGTTTAATTTTATACAGTTTCCACTTCTATTTTTATTCAACTTCTATTTTTATTCAATTTTCATCTCCATTCAATTTCTTTTTTTGTTTCATTTCCAAATAGATCGTTAAGGTATGGTGGTTTCTTGAATGAACTTTCATTTTTAATTTTATGCAACTTCCATTTTTATTTTTATTCAACTTCCATTTTTATTTAATTTCCTTTTCAATTGAATTTCATTTTTTATTTAATTTCCAAATAGATCGTTAAGGTGTAGTGGTTTCTTGATTGAACATCCATTTTTAATTTCTATAACTTCCATTTTTATTTTTATTTCACTTCCATTTTTATGCAATTTCCTTTTCTATTCAATTTCCTTTTTTATTTTATTTCCAAATAGATCGTTAAGGTATAGTGGTTTCTTGAATGAACTTCTATGTTTAATTTTATGCTGTTTCCTATTCTATTTTTATTCAACTTCTGTTTTTATTCAATTTTGATCTCCATTCAATTTCCTTTTTTATTAAATTTCCAAATAGATCGTTAAGGTATATAGTGGTTTCTTGAATGAACTTCGTTTTTTAATTTTATACAACTTCCATTTTTATTTTTATTCTACTTCCATTTTTATTCAATTTCCATTTCTATTCAATTTCCTTTTTTAATTAATTTCCAAATAGATCGTTAAGGTATAGTGGTTTCTTGAATGAACTTCCATGTTTAATTTCATGCATTTTCCATTTCTATTTTTATTCAACTTCTATTTTTATTCAATTTCCATCTCCATTCAATTTCCTTTTTTCTTTAATTTCCAATTAGATGGCTAAGGTATAACGATTTCTTGAATGAACGTCAATTTTTAATTTTCTGCAACTTCCGTTTGTATTTTTATTCAACTTCCATTTTTATTCAATTTACTTTTCTATTCAATTTCTTTTTTTATTTTATTTCTAAATAGATCGTTAAGGTATAGTGGTTTCTTGAATGAACTTCTATGTTTAATTTTATGCACTTTCCTATTCTATTTTTATTCAACTTCTGTTTTTATTCAATTTCGATCTGCATTCAATTTCCTTTTTTATTTAATTTCCAAATAGATCGTTAAGGTATATAGTGGTTTATTGAATGAACTTCCATTTTTAATTTTATACAACTTCCATTTTTATTTTTATTCCACTTCCATTTTTATTCAATTTCCATTTCTATACAATTTTCTATTTTAATCAATTTCCAAATAGATCGTTGAGGTATTGTGGTTTCTTGAATGAACTTTCATTTTTAATTTTATGCAACTTCTATTTTCATTTTTATTCAACTTCCATTTTTATTCAATTTCCTTTTCTATTGAATTTCTTTTTTTTTTTTAATTTTCAAATAGATCGTTAAGGTGTAGAGGTTTCTTAAATGAACATCCATTTTTAATTTTATGCAACTTCCATTTTTATTTTTATTCTACTTTCATTTTTATTCAATTTCCTTTTCTATTCAATTTCCTTTTTTATTTAATTACCAAATAGATCGTTAAGGTATAGTGCACTACTACAAAAATAGTTAAAGATCACACTTTGACAAAAAAAAAGATCTCGCTTTTATTGGAAGTGTGATAAAAAAAATTAGATTGATACTTTAATCACACTTAATTTGATTGAGTGTGATAATATTTATTTTTTATGTCACTTTTCAATTAAGTGTGATTATATATATATATATTTTTAATCACACCTTCTAATTAAAGTGTGATTATATATACACTACTACTTTTTAATCACACTTTTTAAACAAGTGTGATTATATATGTATTTTTTAATCACACATTCTAATTAAAGTGTGATTATTTATATATTTTTTAATCACACCTTCTAATTAAAGTGTGATTATATATACACTACTACTTTTTAATCACACTTTTTAAATAGGTGTGATTATATAGATATTTTTTAACCACACATTCTAATTAAAGTGTGATTATTTATATATTTTTTAATCACACCTTCTAATTAAAGTGTGATTATATATACACTACTACTTTTTAATCACACTTTTTAAATAGGTGTGATTATATAGATATTTTTTAACCACACATTCTAATTAAAGTGTGATTATTTATATATTTTTTAATCACACCTTCTAATTAAAGTGTGATTATATATACACTACTACTTTTTAATCACACTTTTTAAATAGGTGTGATTATATAGATATTTTTTAACCACACATTCTAATTAAAGTGTGATTATTTATATACTTTTTAATCACACATTCTAATTAAAGTGTGATTATATATACACTACTACTTTTTAATCACACTTTTAAAATAAGTGTGATTATATAGATATTTTTTAACCGCACATTCTAATTAAAGTGTGATTATTTATATATTTTTTAATCACACCTTCTAATTAAAGTGTGATTATATATACACTACTACTTTTTAATCACACTTTTTAAATAAGTGTGATTATATATATATTTTTTAATCACACATTTTAATTAAAGTGTGATTATAGATATATTACTACTTTTTAATCACACTCCCTAAATAGGTGTGATTGTATAAAATATTTCAATTTGATTTTTATATAAAATATACAATTCCCAAATCCGCGCCTCTATTCTACCCATGAATGATAGAGATGACTCACTACTAGAAAATGAGGCTTTAGACACAGAACTTTTTCACCCATTTTTTCATCTTTCTATCTCTCTGTCTCTGTCTCTCTTCTCTCTCTCTCTCACATCACTCTTCTCTGTCTGTCTGTCTGTCTGTCTCTTTCTCTCTCTCTTTCTCTCTGTCTATCTCTCTCATCTCTCTCTGTCTCTCTTCTTTATCTCTCTCGCTCATCTCTCTCTGTCTCTCTCTCGTTTATCTCTTTTCGCTATTTTTTTCTCTCTCTCTCTCTTTGTCTATATCTTTTCACCCATTTTTTCATCTTCCTCTCTCTCTTCTCATTCTCTCTCTCACTCATCACTCTTTTCCTTTTGTCTATCTGTCTCTCTCTCTCTGTGTGTCTCTCACTCATCTATTTCTTCTCTCATCTCTTTTCTCTCTCTATCTCTTTCGCTCATCTCTCTTCTCTCTATCTCTCTCATCTCTTTTCTCTCTCTGTTTTTTTCGCTCATCTCTCTTCTCTCTATCTCTCTCATTTTTCTCTGTCTCTCTCGCTCATCTCTCTTCTCTCTCTCTCTCGTTCATCTCTCTTCTCTCTATGTCTCTCTCGCTCATCTCTCTTCTCTTTATCTCTCTCTTTCGTTCATCTCTCTTCTCTTTCTATCTTTTTTCTGTCTCTCGCTCTCTATCTTTTTGTCCCTCTCTCTATTCTCTTTCTCTCTCTCTCTTTCTCTCCCACTATGTTCGCGTTGCTCAGTCTCTCCCTTCTGTCTTCTCTATTTACTGAGCTCCCTCTCGATTTATCTATCCACTACAAGAAAATGCACTTTTAGCGACCACTTTGTCTCTCTCTCGCTCATCACTCTGTCTTTGTCTCTCTCTCTCTCTCTTTCTCTCCTCTATCTGTCTCTCACTCATTTTTCTCTCTCTCACCACCCACCTCCTTTACCACCTTCACCACTACTGCAAACGTCATTCCACTACCACCATTATTACCACTGTCGCCACTTCACCTCTACGACTACCATTGCTACTACCATTGCCACCACTACCACTACTGCCACTATTACTACCATTACCTCTCATTCACCCTTGCCACTTCATCTACTCTACCACTACCACAACTTCACCACTAATCTCCTTCGCCGCCACCACCACCACCACCACCACCACCATCATCTCTTATCCACCACCTTCACCACTACTGCCACTACTACTACCATTACCTCTCATTCACCCTTGCTACTTCATCTACTCTACCACTACCACAACTTCACCATTAATCTCCTTCGCCGCTGCCACCACCACCACCACCACCATCTCTTATCCACTACCTTCACCACTACTGCCACTCTCTATCCTCTACAAAAAAAAATAAAAATAAAAATAAAAAATCATTAATTACAAAAATATATATATTTTAACAAAAAATATTTTTTTTTTTGACGACGGCAACTCCCGTCGGAAAAAAAAAAAAAGTTAAACGACATTATTTTGTTATTTAAATTTCATTTCTAACAAAATTTTTTTTTTTATTCCCGCCTGTTTTTGTTTTCCATTCCCGCTCTATTCTCTCTCTCTATCTCTTCTATCCGTCTCTCACCATCTCTCTCTCTCTCACCACCCATCTCCTCTACCACCTTCACCACTACTGCAAACGTCATTCCACCACCACCACTACTTCCACTGTCGCCACTTCACTTCTACGACTACCATTACTACTATCATCGCCACCACACCACTACCACTACTGCTACTACTACTACCATTACCTCTCCTTCACCCCTGCCACTCCGTCTACACTACCATTACCACAACTTCACCACTAATATTTTTTGCCATCACCACCACCACCACCACCATCATCTCTTATCCACCACCTCCACCACTAATGTCACTCCCTTTCCTCTACCACAAAAAAATAGTTCATGATTTTTACTAACAAAAAAAAATAGGCCGTAGAAAAATATTTTTCATTGACCACAGAAAATAAACTTTTATTTTAGTGGAAAATATTTTTCATTAAAATATTACCCCTACTTCTACCAAATAAAAAATAATAATAATATTTTTTTTAATTAAAATAAAAATGAAACAAATAAATTTCAATCTTAGTAACTAAAAAAAATGAAATTTTTTTCATTAACTACAAAAAAAAATTATTTTAACAAAAAATAATTTTTTTTAACGACAGCAACCCGCGTCACCAAAAATAAAAATAAAAAATTAAACGATATTATTTTATTGTTTAAATTTTATTTGTGATCCCCAAAAAAAAAATTTAATTTTTTTTTATCCACCCCCGTCTCCCTCTCTTTTTTTTTTTTCATTCCCGCTAACAAAAAATAATTTTTTTTAACGACAGCAACCCGCGTCACCAAAAATAAAAATAAAAAATTAAACGATATTATTTTATTGTTTAAATTTTATTTGTGATCCCCAAAAAAAAAATTACTCCCTCCGTCCCATAATATTAGTCCCTTATTCCATTTTTCATTGTCCCAAAATATTAGTCCCTCTTCAAAAATCAAGTACAAAAATAATATAAATTTCCCATTTTGCCCTTCTTTTAAATTCATAAATAATATAAAAAGTACAATTATGACATTGATATTCTCAAAAAAGTGTACTATCAAAGGGTAATTTTGGAAAACTAACTTTTTAAAAGTACAATAATTATACTACCAAAAAAAGTTGGATTCCCCAAAAGGGACCATTATTTTGGGACGGAGGGAGTAAAATTTTTTTTTTATCCACCCCCGTCTCCCTCTCTTTTTTTTTTTTTTCATTCCCGCTTTTTTTTTTTTTTTTGCCACCCCTCCCAACCCCCGGGCGCAAAACCAAAATCCCTAATCTCAACATCACTGTCTCTCTACTCTATCGTTTCTGCACCGATCACCCTCTCACTCTCTCGTTGTTCATCTCATCGCACCGATCATCATCGCACAGCCGATCTACTCACAGGTAAACTCTCTCTCTCAATCTCTGTCTCTCTCTCTCTCCCGATCGATGATTTTTTTTTGTTATATATATATATATCTCTGATCTGACCTAATCGGCTCCCTCACTCTCTCATCTCATCAGTCTCACACTCACTCTCTGGTTTTGCATCTCTGCACCGATCGACTCACACACGGGTAAATATGAATCTGTCTGTTAATCTGTGTTTGTTTTGGCACACCGATCGACTCTCACACTCACTCTCTGTGTTTGTTAATCTGTACATGTCGATACACAAATCTCAAAACTAGAACTAGGGTTTTTAACTTACAATGCTTCTTCGAATTGCATCAAATCCAGTTCTAAATTCATGGCTTCCACATTCGAAAGAGTCATCAACATCCCCAGAGACATAGATTTCTTTTCAAATCCCAAAGACTCGATCGGTCTCGGTGGTCTTAGTTTCTCCAATCGACGAATTGGGGAAGAAAATGACCAGAGCAATGTCGGAGACTGATTTCAGAGCTGTCGGTCTCCAAATGAAGGCAACATATTTTGTTTTGATATTTTATATATTTGCTTATCACTACTGTTTTTATTATTTTTATTTGACATTAGACTGTGTACTTTTCTCATTATCTTTGTATCTCATATTGTTGGAATTGATTGTATGACATGAATAGGAATCTGATGGGAATAAAGTTGTGAAAGATATCATTTTTGGCCCAGGAGAAAAGAAATATCGGTTCTGTAAGGTAACCATAAGCATCTCTATCAATTACTCAAGATCGCTCATGTTTCATGACCTATTACTAAATTATGTGCTATTTTTCTTCTTTAGTAAAATCATGCTTTGGAATAATTTTGTCAATCTGCAGAATTATTCATGATTGTCCGTCCTCAGATAAGATTACTAATCCTCTGTTTGGTTCATCAATTTTTTGAGGAAAAGGAAAAGGAAAAGGAAATGCAAGGGAAATCATCAATCTTTGTGTTGTTAACATGGAAAACAATGAGGAAAAGAATATGATGAAAGTATGTGGAAAAAATCTTAGTTGTAAATATCATTTCCATAGTTGTCAAAATGGGATACGAATTGAGTATCGTTTTTCTATTTTTTTGAGTTGAGTATTGTATCATATTGTGTATCATAAGATACTTTTAACATCTATAAAAAAGGGTAGAAAAATAAATATAGTTATAGCAAACACAAATATCTTGTGAGAACAAGACACCAAACAGTGTATAGTCCTTGAAATTACAAAAGTAAGGTTCTTTGAAAGATAAAAAGCGTATAAATTGTATAACCCTCAATACATAATGTATATAAAATGCATAGTGGAGTTAAGATATGTATAAAATATTTTCATAACCATTTTAGTTTAAATATTTAATTACAACTTTTAAGTTTTCAAAGAACTTGTCTATAGTAGAAAACTTTAAACTTTAATGGGTGGAAGTAGGTCTAAATCAACAACACATGATTCTTAATACTTGACCAGAAAAGTAGATATTTGTCAAAAACTGAGAAAAATAAAATAGAAGTACCATATTGTTATCTAAAAAATATTATTTTTAATGAGTTGATATTAATTTACTAAAAGCAAGTTAAATTATTATTATTTTTTTCTTCAAAATTGCTAAAGAAAATACTACTGCACCATGTAACTCCCAATAAACAACCCTAAAAGAGCCAGCTCAAAGGACAAAAGTAAGAAAATAGTGAAAGAGACTCTGTAGTGCTTAAGTGGATGACTTACTGATTCTTTGAGCAGAGACATAAAACATACCTGATAACATAAACCTGATGGAATTCTTCTGAGAAGAGAAATGGAAAAATCCAGCATTGATCTCCTCACAGAATTTAACTTGGCTTTTGAGAAGGTTAAATACTCCTCTCTGTGAATGAACTGCGTAGGTAATTTTCTTTGTATTCAGGTTCCACCTATGCCTACTATCGTTTCCTTCTAAAATTGATGAAGAGGAAAGCAACTCCAAAATGCCTATGTTTCTGAACTTGTTTCAATATTTTCTGAATTTTTGGGACTAAATATTAGAGCCTTTGATGGAGCTGTAAGTCAGTCTCTTCTGTTAGCAAATTTCTGATCATTTGAATCCCTTTATTATTACTAAAGTATGACACCTAAGAAAAGTCAGCCAAATTACAGTCTATTAGATACACGTTTGGGGATCACCAATTGAAGTAAATACACAGTGTTTTAACTCTTATGTTTCTAAATTGTATTTCCCAAAAGGTTCATTAACGTGTGCATATTTGGATAAAGATTGATAACTGGTCATATAAATTTCCTTGAGTTCATGATTTATAAATCAATCATAATACTACCACAGCATCTTAATTTTATAAATTCTGAAAGCGTAATATGTTTACAAAATTTGTTAGTAAATAAAATCCTGAGTTTTTCTGAACTTTGGTGAGCTTTCATTGGTCTCAATTATGGTTGGTTTCAGTAAAATTATATGTACACTACTAGAAATATGACTTTTTGCGTCTATTTTTTTGCGACGGATTATTTAACGGTCGCAAAAAATCATTTTGGAACATCAAAAACTTATTTTACCATCTCATTTTTCTGTCCCAATCGTGTTCTTCAAAAAATAAAAAAATAATAAAAATCAGTATTTATTTCCCAAATCTGAGCTCTCTTTCTCTCCCTCTCAATTCCCTTTTTTTTTTCCTTATTTCCCAAATCTGAGCTCTCTCTTTCTCTCCCTCTTAAAATCTGTCTCTCGCTCGAATCTCACAGCCTCTCTCGCTCGAATTTGTCGCTCGAATCTCTCGCTCAAATCTGTCGATCGATTCAACTTTCTCAATTCCACAGCTGTTGAAGATTTCATAATCGGTAAAGCCTAAACACATCTTCATCGATTCTACTGGTACAGTTCAGCTTTTGATTTTCATTTACAGATGATCATAGCAACCTATATATAAATTTCACTGTCTACTTATCTTCCCTTTTGTGGATCGAATTCTGGAATTATGATCCAGAGAGTTTGAATCTGAAATGATTTTTTTCTACATTTAGAATTAATTTCTCTAGTGTTGCAACCTAGATATGAATTTCATTGTCTGCTTGTCTTCATTGTTTGTGGATCAAATTCTGGAATGTATATCCCTCTTCCTGATATATATGAATATATATACAACAAAACATGCAATTAGGTATGAGAAGTGAACAGATGAAGCAGAAGTACCTAAAGAGTTTTATAGCAATCATAACTGTTAGGCAATGAATCAGCTATGAACCGAAATGTGCGAATTAGTCTATGCACTTGATTTTTATTCCTATTAATATACTTGATTTTCATTCCTATAAATATACTTGAGTGTATTAGTCTAGGCTGATATTTATAACTGTGGTCTGAATACTCTTTTGCAATTCATATTAAGGTAAAGCAATCGAAATAGAGAATCTCCTTGAAGTAGAAAACTTGTGCAGAAGGATTTGAATGGTGTGTTTTTCTAAAAAAATTTCCCATTACTATCTTAAGGTGAAACTCTGATCTGCTTACATCTGTTTAGAAAGAGAATTTTGATGGGGCAGTGGGATTTACTCATGGAGGACTAGCTGTAGTGGCTAGAGGACCTTGCTGCTAGAGAAGTGTTGCATCTGTTAGCTGAGATGAGGTTCTCTTCCATTGTCCTTGAAGGAGATCCCCAAGTTATTATCCACTTGGCTTCTGGGAAATGGTCAGTGGCTCAAGAGTTGGATTGATCATTTATGATATGAAAGTTGAACCTGAGCCCCTGAATGGGATATGAGTTCGAGATGTAGAGAGATGTAGGCTGCTTAGTAAATATAGTATAGCTGCTAAAACTGAGATAAGTAGGCTTTTGTACCTATCTAGGGGCCATCTAGTCTCCTAATTAAGGTGAATGAGGTGCCACCTCACCAATCAGCAGTTCTTTTCACACTTCCACAATTCCCCCCTCGTATTCTTTCCTTGCAATCAGCAATTTGTTTTTGTCCCTATGTGCTAATACACTCACATTTCATCCATGTTTTTGTTCTTTATATCCCAAACATTATAAATTTTTTACTACTTTTGTGCAATTAGTGAGTTCCAAGCTTTTTACTAACATATATATATTTTTAGTTGTGTAAGCAGATGTTTGTCAAGGATTTGCTGAAGGATATGATTTTGGATAAGTTAGATGGTAAAAAGTACATATTTAGCCAACCCAAAGTTGTTGCCTTCTACTTGATATGATTTGTGCAAAATAGCATATAACTTGGAAGGCCCTAGTTCCTATCAAGGTAAAATTTAGTGTGAAGTTCAGTGCCATCCATATCAAATACAATACAAACTTCTTTGTATAAGCCAAGGAAAACCAAGATTTTTCATTAATAATCATTTTATAGCCAAATCTCAGAATTTTCCTATGTAAACCTTTTAATACCGTGTCAAATCAAAGTCAATATTTTCACAACAAATTGGCGAAATCATTTCACATTAAAGTACTAGTAAGTTTCTTAAAACTACCTACCTATTTCAAAATAGTGCTCATGTGGCAGTTTTAAGAAATATTTTGAAATTAAACAAATATTTTCTACTATACAGGTGCTGGCTTGTTCTTATTCCATGGTCTGGGATTCACATTTCATTGCCTATTGTATATTAATTTGGGGCTGTAAACCAGCTTCAATTTGATCCCTGACCACCTTAAAACTGTCACTTGTGAAATATATTAGACTTGATTGTACTTTGTTAATTTCTCTTAGTTACAAATTCACAATAGGTTTGCTCCATGCCTTTGCTTAGTTACAAAGTCACTCTAGGATGATTGAGCTCAACCACCAGTCTGATAAACTAGTCCAAAGAAACTGATTTCATGTGGCTATGTCCACGGGGGTTCAAATGCTGAGCAAAAACTGTTGTTCCAAGTTACTTTGGGTTTTCTAGAAATTGAGAGCAGCTTTAAGCAAACACCACTTTCCTTTTTATCGCTCGTGCATCATTGCTAGCAGTAAGTCAAGTGAGATATCCAAGAAAACAACCCAATTTGGAATTCCTTCGTTAATCATCTATGACATTATTATGGACGTTATTGTTGTTGGAATTTAATCCTTAGCCATGCTTTTGTTCTGGTGATTTCAGTCAAAAGCAATGGTAAAATGACAAAGCTTACCTGATGATATTTTGATAAGCTGGCTCATCATCTGTAAGAATAGTAACCCTCTAGGCGATTTCAAATCATTTTTTAGGGGAAAAAAAAAAGGAAGAAAAAAAAGAAACACTCACTAGAACAGAATATGCACTCAAATAGTGGCATTTTTTATTTGAATTTGAATACAAACCAGAAAGGCAAGAAAACACCACCACGGACCACCCTTGCTTCGTCTAGCTCACCTTCATTCATTTGAAACTCATACATACATATATATGGATATGGTAGAGAGTAGGCAATGTCTAGAGCAGGGGTAAAGGCTAGAAAAGTAGATAGCTAAACCAAGAGGGGGTATTGTTAAGTTAAAAGACTTTTAAGCGACACAAGTGCAGCCATCGCCGCACTTGCAGCCGGCAGCAGTGGTGACGCTGTTGGTGCAGGTGCAGGGGTTGCAACCACAGTGCTTGCCACGAGCACTTCTTGTGGTCTACTACACTGGGATCATCCCCAGTAGACGTGATTGCAATCAGTGCTCTTATAATATATGTGACCCGTGTGGCTAGGGTTACAAACAGACATGGGATAGGTATCAAGTGAGTTCAGCAAGTTTGTTCTGTCTTCTGTGGAGATCTTGATCTTGAACAAAAGTAGACGTCTTTATTGCCATACTAACCCTTTTTTGTTTTTAGTTTACCACATGATTTTTATAAGAAATGCATTATTACAGCTTCTGGTCAACAAGACACTTTATGAGAAAACCATAGCAAGTGGCTTTGGCTCAGTTCACTTTCTTCTGGATGCTTCTAAACAGCAGCAAGTGAGTTGATGATTTTATTTATTTATTCATTTTTTCTGCTAGAAGATAGAGACAGGTGTTTATAAAATAAAAAATAAATAAAGAAAAGAAAAAGGAAATGATTGAGAAGATGCTATGGGTTGTTCCCTTCTTTTCTTTCTTATTATTTTTCGGTCTGATTCTTTTCCTTCTCTCAATATGTAGTGCAAGGAAGCCATATTGGCTTATGCAATCTTGCTTAAAGCAGAGACCGGCCAGGTTTGTCTTGTTTTCTCCATTTTATATTTCTAATCAGTGAAACAATTGAACACTGCAAATGCTGAATGGAATTTGATATTTGTGATCATTTAATTAATTATAAATTACTATATTTGAACTTGTTAAATGGTTGTTTCTAGATTCTATTTTCAATCAAACAGAGAAATTTATTTGAAGGTACTTTTGTTAGTCCTTTAGAAAAGCTAAGAAAGAACAGGTCACAAAAGATTATTCTAATTGCTTGGGAAGGGTTAGAGCTATGAACTTAAATTGAATTTAAGAGCAAAAATAAAATGTTTACTTTCTTTGGTTCTGATTGGAAAAATTTATGAAGGCAATGGAAGGGTTGTGCTGGTCAATTAGCGAGTGTTCCAAGAAATGGAGAGCGGGCACAAGGGCTCATAGAAAGAGTGAGCCTTTTCTTTTCTTTTCTTTTCTTTTCTTTTCTATATAAAATATATATTTTTTATGGTGAAATCGATTGAAATTAGATTGATGTAAATTGATTTACAATATTATTATTGCTTGCAGGCTGCCCAACATTTAATGAAGTGAAGATGCATTTATATTGTTGAGAAGTTTTGTTGTCGTAGAGAGAACACACTATGTCTATTAATTATGTCTTCCAAAATTGAGTTGATTTTCTTATTGAGTGCTATGAATGGACTTCGTCTACTCAATTTAACTGTCAGATTTAGTGATTCATGTCTTTCTCTAGTTTTCTTTACCACAACAATATTTATCACAGTAATGTTTCTCTTTATTTTGACCCTATATTCAATCTTATTTATCATATCAATGTTCAAATTTTGCAGGCCCGTAAAGATGCCACTCAAGTTGTTGCAAATTTACAAAGACAAGAAGTTCTGTCACGGCTGATTGCTTGTGATTACTTGGAGGCAAACATAGAGCTTTTCCCTCATGTTTCTATATATATGTCATATTTATATATGGTAATACAAATATTTTATACTAGTAACAATCAAAGTCGTTATTCCTTTTTTATTGATGCAGGGGATGAAGAGTCAGTGTGATGAGAAAATGTCCGATTTTATCTTTTGTAAGACAAGAACAGTCTATACAAAAATAGTAAGTTTATTCATATGCTTGTAGCGGTTTATGAATTAATTTGTGTTTTTATTTTTTAGGTCAGAAATTCCTAGAAAGATGCAAAATATGGTCAAAGTATTTCCGCTACTTAGACTGCTCCCATACCAATTTGTAATTATTCAGGCTATGTGGTTTCTGCTTTTAAGACCAATAAGCTTTATTGATCCTTATTTGTTTTATAGTTTTTAGTGGGTTATATGTTGATATCATATGATTTTGATTGTTCATATAATATTCCATTTTATCATTTATGTGATCCTTACTGCATTGTTACATATTGTCTTCTTTTGTGGTGTTTTACTAATATTTGTGTGGAGAATCAAAATAATTATGTCATTTTTGGTGGCTGTGGGGAAAGGATTGGGGGCAGTTTAACAACTGGATAAATTACATTATTTTTGGTGTGATCTAAATGTAAGTTTATAAATTAATTGGTAAGTTTATTCATATGCTTCTAGTTGTTTCTAAATTAATTTGTTTTTTTATTTTTCAGGTCAGAAATTTCCTGGAGAGATGCAAAATATGGTTAAAGAATTCAAGAACTTAGTTTTTTCAAGTTTTTTTTTTTAATATATGTAATCACAGTTAAATTTTTTTTATTAATTTCTTTGTATATACTTTTAAACATTTAACATTCATTTATGAAATATATGATATTATTTCATTTAATATATGGTTGTGATTCAAAATATAGTATATAGTGTGTATTACATTATTCAAATGCGCGTGCAAAAATAATATTGATTATTCTTTAAATGTCAATTTTTTTATCACATGTTTTATTAGTTATTAATCACACTTAAAAGGTGTGATCTAAATATTTTTAATCACACTTAAAAGGTGTGATCTAAAGTTTTTAATCACACTTAAAAGGTGTGAACTAAAGTTTTTAATCACACTTAAAAGGTGTGATCTAAATGTTTTTAACCACACTTAAAAGGTGTGATCTAAATATTTTTAATCACACTTAAAAGGTGTGATCTAAATGTTTTTAACCACACTTAAAAGGTGTGATCTAAATGTTTTAACCACACTTAAAAGGTGTGATCTAAATATTTTTAATCACACTTAAAAGGTGTGATCTAAATATTTTTAATCACACTTAAAAGGTGTGATGAAAGCATTTTTTAATGACACTTAAAAAGTGTGATTAAAAATGACCATTTTTAATCACACTCTTAAAGACCACACTTTAATAAAACTTAAAAGGTGTGATTAAAAAACATACATCACACCAAAAAAGTGTGATCTTTATTTATATTTGTAGTAGTGGTGGTTTCTTGAATGAACTTTCATTTTAAATTTTATGCAACTTTTATTTTCTTTTTTATTTAACTTCCATTTTTATTCAACTTCCTTTTCTATTGAATTTCCTTTTTTATTTAATTTTCAAATAGATCGTTAAGGTGTAGAGGTTTCTTGAACGAACATCCATTTTTAATTTTATGCAACTTCCATTTTTATTTTTATTCCACTTCCATTTTTATTCAATTTCCTTTTCTGTTCAATTTCCTTTTTTATTTAATTTCCAAATAGATCGTTAAGGTATAGCGCTGTCTTGAATGAACTTCCATGTTTGATTTTATGCAGTTTCCATTTTTATTTTTATTCATCTTCTATTTTTATTAAATTTCCATCTCCATTCAATTTCCTTTTTTCTTTAATTTCCGAATAGATCGTTAAGGTATAGTGGTTTCTTGAATGAATTTCCATGTTTAACTTTATGCAGTTTCCACTTCTATTTTTATTCAACTTCTATTTTTATTCAATTTCCATCTCCATTCAATTTCCATTTTTTATTTAATTTGCAAATATATCGGAAAGGAATGGTGGTTTCTTGAATGAACTTTCATTTTTAATTTTATGCAACTTCCATTTTTATTTTTATTCAACTTCCATTTTTAATCAATTTCCTTTTCAATTGAATTTCCTTCTTTATTTAATTTTCAAATAGATCGTTAAGGTGTATTGGTTTCTTGATTGAACATCCATTTTTAATTTTCTGTAACTTCCATTTTTATTTTTATTCCACTTCCATTTTTATTCAATTTCCTTTTCTATTCAATTTCCTTTTTTATTTTATTTCCAAATATATCGTTAAGGTATAGTGGTTTCTTGAATGAATTTCCATGTTTAACTTTATGTAGTTTCCATTTCTATTTTTATTCAACTTCTATTTTTATTAAATTTCCATCTCCATTCAATTTCCTTTTTTATTTAATTTTCGAATAGATTGTTAAGGTATAATGGTTTCTTGAATGAATTTCCACGTTTAATTTTATGCAGTTTCCACTTCTGTTTTTATTCAACTTCTATTTTTATTCAATTTTCATCTCCCTTCAATTTCTTTTTTTATTTAATTTCAAAATAGATCGTTAAGGTATGGTGGTTTCTTGAATGAACTTTCATTTTTAATTTTATGCCACTTCCATTTTTATTTTTATTCAAATTCCATTTTTATTCCATTTCCTTTTCAATTGAATTTCCTTTTTTATTTAATTTCCAAATAGATCGTTAAGGTGTAGTGGTTTCTTGATTGAACATCCATTTTTAATTTTCTATAACTTCCATTTTTATTTTTATTCCACTTCCATTTTTATTCAATTTTCCTTTTCTATTCAATTTCCTTTTTTTATTTTATTTCCAAATAGATCGTTAAGGTATAGTGGTTTCTTGAATGAACTTCTATGTTTAATTTTATGCAATTTCCTACTCTATTTTTATTCAACTTCGGTTTTTATTCAATTTCGATCTCCATTCAATTTCCTTTTTTATTTAATTTCCAAATAGATCGTTATGGTATATAGTGGTTTTTTGAATGAACTTCCATTTTTAATTTTATACAACTTCCATTTTTATTTTTATTCCATTTCCATTTTTCTTCAATTTCCATTTCTATTCAATTTCCTTTTTTAATTAATTTCCAAAAAGATCGTTAAGGTATAGTGGTTTCTTGAATGAACTTCCATGTTTAATTTTATGCAGTTTCCATTTCTATTTTTATTCAACATCCATTTTATTCAATTTCCATCTCCATTCAATTTCCTTTTTTCTTTAATTTCCAAATAGGTGGTTAAGGTATAACGATTTCTTGAACGAACGTCAATTTTTAATTTTTTGCAACTTCCATTTGTATTTTTATTCAACTTCCATTTTTATTCAATTTCATTTTCTATTCAATTTCCTTTTTTATTTAATTTCCAAATAGATCGTTAAGGTATACTGGTTTCTTGAATGAACTTCCATGTTTAATTTTATGCAGTTTCCATTTCTCTTTTTATTCAACTTCTATTTTTATTAAATTTCCATCTCCATTCAATTTCCTTTTTTATTTAATTTCCAAATAGATCGTTAAGTTATAGTGGTTTCTTGAACGAATTTCCATGTTTAACTTTATGCAGTTTCCACTTCTGTTTTTATTCTACTTCTATTTTTATTCAATTTCCATCTCCATTCAATTTCCTTTTTTTATTTAATTTCCAAATAGATCGTTAAGGTATAGTGGTTTCTTGAATGAACTTTCATTTTTAATTTTATGCAACTTCCATTTTCATTTTTATTCAACTTCCATTTTTATTCAATTTTCTTTTCTATTGAATTTCCCTTTTTATTTAATTTTCAAATAGATCGTTAAGGTGTAGAGGTTTCTTGAATGAACATCCATTTTTAATTTTATGTAACTTCCATTTTTATTTTTATTCCACTTCCATTTTTATTCAATTTCGTTTTCTATTCAATTTCCTTTTTTTATTTAATTTGCAAATAGATCGTTAAGGTATAGCGCTGTCTTGAATGAACTTCCATGCTTGATTTTATGCAGTTTCCATTTCTTTTTTTATTCAACGTCTATTTTTATTAAATTTCCATCTCCATTCAATTTCCTTTTTTATTTAATTTCCGAATAGATCGTTAAGGTATAGTGGTTTCTTGAATGAATTTCCATTTTTAATTTTATGCAGTTTCCACTTCTATGTTTATTCAACTTCTATTTTTATTCAATTTCCATCTCCATTCAATTTCTTTTTTTTATTTAATTTCCAAATAGATCGTTAAGGCATGGTTGTTTCTTGAATGAACTTTCATTTTTAATTTTATGCAACTTCCATTTTTATTTTTATTCAACTTCCATTTTTATTCAATTTCCTTTTCAATTGAATTTCCTTTTTTATTTAATTTCCAAATAGATCGTTATTGTGTAGTGGTTTCTTGATTGAACATCCATTTTTAATTTTCTGTAACTTCCGTTTTTATTTTTATTCCACTTCCATTTTTATTCAATTTCCTTTTCTATTCAATTTCCTTTTTTTATTTAATTTGCAAATAGATCGTTAAGGTATAGCGCTGTCTTGAATGAACTTCCATGCTTGATTTTATGCAGTTTCCATTTCTTTTTTTATTCAACGTCTATTTTTATTAAATTTCCATCTCCATTCAATTTCCTTTTTTATTTAATTTCCGAATAGATCGTTAAGGTATAGTGGTTTCTTGAATGAATTTCCATTTTTAATTTTATGCAGTTTCCACTTCTATGTTTATTCAACTTCTATTTTTATTCAATTTCCATCTCCATTCAATTTCTTTTTTTTATTTAATTTCCAAATAGATCGTTAAGGCATGGTTGTTTCTTGAATGAACTTTCATTTTTAATTTTATGCAACTTCCATTTTTATTTTTATTCAACTTCCATTTTTATTCAATTTCCTTTTCAATTGAATTTCCTTTTTTATTTAATTTCCAAATAGATCGTTATTGTGTAGTGGTTTCTTGATTGAACATCCATTTTTAATTTTCTGTAACTTCCGTTTTTATTTTTATTCCACTTCCATTTTTATTCAATTTCCTTTTCTATTCAATTTCCTTTTCTATTCAATTTCCTTTTTTATTTAATTTCCAAATAGATTGTTAAGGTATAGCGCTGTCTTGAATGAACTTACATGCTTGATTTTATGCAGTTTCCATTTCTATTTTTATTTAACGTCTATTTTTATTAAATTTCCATCTCCATTCAATTTCCTTTTTTATTTAATTTCCGAATAGATCGTTAAGGTATGTATTGGTTTCTTGAATGAACTTCCATTTTTAATTTTAAGCAACTTCCATTTTTATTTTTATTCCACTTCCATTTTTATTCAATTTCCATTTCTATTCGATTTCCTTTTTTAATTAATTTCCAAATAGATCGTTAAGGTATAGTGGTTTCTTGAATGAACTTCCGTTTTTAATTTTATGCAACTTTCATTTTTATTTCTATTCCACTTCCATTTTTATTCAATTTCCATTTCTATTCAATTTCCTTTTTTAATTAATTTCCAAATAGATCGTTAAGGTATAGTAGTTTCTTGAATGAACTTCCATTTTTAATTTTATGCAACTTCCATTTGTATTTTTATTCAACTTCCCTTTTTATTCAATTTCCTTTTCTATTCAATTTCCTTTTTTATTTAATTTCCAAATAGGTCGTTAAGGTATAGTGGTTTCTTGAATGAACTTCCATGTTTAATTTTATGCAGTTACCATTTCTATTTTTATTCAACTACTATTTTTATTAAATTTCCATCTCCAATCAATTTTTTTCTTTATTTAATTTCCGAGCAGATCGTTAAGGTATAGTGGTTTCTTGAATGAATTTCCACGTTTAATTTTCTGCAGTTTCCACTTCTATTTTTATTCAATTTCCATCTCCATTCAATTTCTTTTTTTTATTTAATTTCCAATTAGATCGTTAAGGTATGGTGGTTTCTTGAATGAACTTTCATTTTTAATTTTATGCAACTTCCATTTTTATTTTTATTCAACTTCCATTTTTATTCAGTTTCCTTTTCAATTGAATTTCCTTTTTTATTTAATTTCCAAATAGATCGTTAAGGTATAGTGGCTTCTTGAATGAACTTTCATTTTTAATTTTATGCACTTCCATTTGTATTTTTATTCAACTTCCATTTTTATTCAATTTCCTTTTCTATTCAATTTCCTTTTGTATTTAATTTCCAAGTAGATCGTTAAGGTATAGTGGTTTCTTGAATGAACTTCCATGTTTAACTTTATGTAGTTTCCATTTCTATTTTTATTCAACTTCTATTTTTATTAAATTTCCATCTCCATTTAATTTCCTTTTTTATTTAATTTCCGAATAGATTGTTAAGGTATTGTGGTTTCTTGAATGAATTTCCACGTTTAATTTTATGCAGTTTCCACTTCTATTTTTATTCCACTTCTATTTTTATTCAATTTTCATCTCCATTCAATTTCTTTTTTTATTTAATTTCCAAATAGATCGTTAAGGTATGGTGGTTTCTTGAATGAACTTTCCTTTTTAATTTTATGCAACTTCCATTTTTATTTTTATTCAACTTCCATTTTTATTCAATTTCCTTTTCAATTGAATTTCCTTTTTTATTTAATTTCCAAATAGATCGTTAAGGTGTAGTGGTTTCTCGATTGAACATCCATTTTTAATTTTCTGTAACTTCCATTTTTATTTTTATTCCACTTTCATTTTTATTCAATTTCCTTTTCTATTCAATTTCCTTTTTTATTTAATTTCCAAATAGATCGTTAACGTATAGTGGTTTCTTGAATGAACTTCTATGTATAATTTTATGCAGTTTCCTATTCTATTTTTATTCAACTTCTGTTTTTATTCAATTTCGATCTCCATTCGATTTCCTTTTTTATTTAATTTCCAAATAGATCGTTAAGGTATATAGTGGTTTCTTGAATGAACTTCCATTTTTAATTTTATACAATTTCCATTTTTATTTTTATTCCACTTCCATTTCTATTCAATTTCCTTTTTTAATTAATTTCCAATTAGATCGTTAAGGTATAGTGGTTTCTTGAATGAACTTCCATGTTTAATTTTATGCAGTTTCCATTTCTATTTTTATTCAACTTCTATTTTTATTCAATTTTCATCTCCATTCAATTTCCTTTTTTCTTAAATTTCCAAATAGATGGTTAAGGTATAACGATTTCTTGAATGAACATCAATTTTTAATTTTTTGCAACTTCTATTTGTATTTTTATTCAACTTCCATTTTTATTCAATTTCCTTTTCTATTTAATTTCCTTTTTTATTTAATTTCCAAATAGATCGTTAAGGTATAGTGGTTTCTTGAATGAACTTCCATGTTTAATTTTATGCAGTTTTCATTTCTATTTTTATTCAACTTCTATTTTTATTAAATTTCCATCTCCATTCGATTTCCTTTTTTATTTAATTTCCAAATAGATCGTTAAGGTATGGTGGTTTCTTGAACAAATTTCCATGTTTAACTTTATGTAGTTTCCACTTCTATTTTTATTCAATTTCCATTTTTATTCAATTTCCATTTTTATTCAATTTCCTTTTCTAATGAATTTCTTTTTTTATTTAATTTTCAAATATATGGTTAAGGTGTAGATGTTTCTTGAACGAACATCCATTTTTAATTTTATGCAACTTCCATTTTTATTTTTATTCCACTTCCATTTTTATTCAATTTCCTTTTCTGTTCAATTTCCTTTTTTATTTAATTTCCAAATAGATCGTTAAGGTATAGCGCTGTCTTGAATGAACTTCCATGTTTGATTTTATGCAGTTTCCATTTTTATTTTTATTCATCTTCTATTTTTATTAAATTTCCATCTCCATTCAATTTCCTTTTTTCTTTAATTTCCGAATAGATCGTTAAGGTATAGTGGTTTCTTGAATGAATTTCCATGTTTAACTTTATGCAGTTTCCACTTCTATTTTTATTCAACTTCTATTTTTATTCAATTTCCATCTCCATTCAATTTCCATTTTTTATTTAATTTGCAAATATATCGGAAAGGCATGGTGGTTTCTTGAATGAACTTTCATTTTTAATTTTATGCAACTTCCATTTTTATTTTTATTCAACTTCCATTTTTAATCAATTTCCTTTTCAATTGAATTTCCTTCTTTATTTAATTTTCAAATAGATCGTTAAGGTGTATTGGTTTCTTGATTGAACATCCATTTTTAATTTTCTGTAACTTCCATTTTTATTTTTATTCCACTTCCATTTTTATTCAATTTCCTTTTCTATTCAATTTCCTTTTTTTATTTTATTTCCAAATATATCGTTAAGGTATAGTGGTTTCTTGAATGAATTTCCATGTTTAACTTTATGTAGTTTCCATTTCTATTTTTATTCAACTTCTATTTTTATTAAATTTCCATCTCCGTTCAATTTCCTTTTTTATTTAATTTTCGAATAGATTGTTAAGGCATAATGGTTTCTTGAATGAATTTCCACGTTTAATTTTATGCAGTTTCCACTTCTGTTTTTATTCAACTTCTATTTTTATTCAATTTTCATCTCCCTTCAATTTCTTTTTTTATTTAATTTCAAAATAGATCGTTAAGGTATGGTGGTTTCTTGAATGAACTTTCATTTTTAATTTTATGCCACTTCCATTTTTATTTTTATTCAAATTCCATTTTTATTCCATTTCCTTTTCAATTGAATTTCCTTTTTTATTTAATTTCCAAATAGATCGTTAAGGTGTAGTAGTTTCTTGATTGAACATCCATTTTTAATTTTCTGTAACTTCCATTTTTATTTTTATTCCACTTCCATTTTTATTCAATTTTCCTTTTCTATTCAATTTCCTTTTTTTATTTTATTTCCAAATAGATCGTTAAGGTATAGTGGTTTCTTGAATGAACTTCTATGTTTAATTTTATGCAATTTCCTACTCTATTTTTATTCAACTTCTGTTTTTATTCAATTTCGATCTCCATTCAATTTCCTTTTTTATTTAATTTCCAAATAGATCGTTATGGTATATAATGGTTTTTTGAATGAACTTTCATTTTTAATTTTATACAACTTCCATTTTTATTTTTATTCCATTTCCATTTTTCTTCAATTTCCATTTCTATTCAATTTCCTTTTTTAATTAATTTCCAAAAAGATCGTTAAGGTATAGTGGTTTCTTGAATGAACTTCCATGTTTAATTTTATGCAGTTTCCATTTCTATTTTTATTCAACATCCATTTTATTCAATTTCCATCTCCATTCAATTTCCTTTTTTCTTTAATTTCCAAATAGGTGGTTAAGGTATAACGATTTCTTGAACGAACGTCAATTTTTAATTTTTTGCAACTTCCATTTGTATTTTTATTCAACTTCCATTTTTATTCAATTTCATTTTCTATTCAATTTCCTTTTTTATTTAATTTCCAAATAGATCGTTAAGGTATACTGGTTTCTTGAATGAACTTCCATGTTTAATTTTATGCAGTTTCCATTTCTCTTTTTATTCAACTTCTATTTTTATTAAATTTCCATCTCCATTCAATTTCCTTTTTTATTTAATTTTCAAATAGATCGTTAAGTTATAGTGGTTTCTTGAACGAATTTCCATGTTTAACTTTATGCAGTTTCCACTTCTGTTTTTATTCTACTTCTATTTTTATTCAATTTCCATCTCCATTCAATTTCCTTTTTTTATTTAATTTCCAAATAGATCGTTAAGGTATAGTGGTTTCTTGAATGAACTTTCATTTTTAATTTTATGCAACTTCCATTTTCATTTTTATTCAACTTCCATTTTTATTCAATTTTCTTTTCTATTGAATTTCCTTTTTTATTTAATTTTCAAATAGATCGTTAAGGTGTAGAGGTTTCTTGAATGAACATCCATTTTTAATTTTATGTAACTTCCATTTTTATTTTTATTCCACTTCCATTTTTATTCAATATCGTTTTCTATTCAATTTCCTTTTTTTATTTAATTTGCAAATAGATCGTTAAGGTATAGCGCTGTCTTGAATGAACTTCCATGCTTGATTTTATGCAGTTTCCATTTCTTTTTTTATTCAACGTCTATTTTTATTAAATTTCCATCTCCATTCAATTTCCTTTTTTATTTAATTTCCGAATAGATCGTTAAGGTATAGTGGTTTCTTGAATGAATTTCCATTTTTAATTTTATGCAGTTTCCACTTCTATGTTTATTCAACTTCTATTTTTATTCAATTTCCATCTCCATTCAATTTCTTTTTTTTTATTTAATTTCCAAATAGATCGTTAAGGCATGGTTGTTTCTTGAATGAACTTTCATTTTTAATTTTATGCAACTTCCATTTTTATTTTTATTCAACTTCCATTTTTATTCAATTTCCTTTTCAATTGAATTTCCTTTTTTATTTAATTTCCAAATAGATCGTTATGGTGTAGTGGTTTCTTGATTGAACATCCATTTTTAATTTTCTGTAACTTCCGTTTTTATTTTTATTCCACTTCCATTTTTATTCAATTTCCTTTTCTATTCAATTTCCTTTTCTATTCAATTTCCTTTTTTATTTAATTTCCAAATAGATTGTTAAGGTATAGCGCTGTCTTGAATGAACTTACATGCTTGATTTTATGCAGTTTCCATTTCTATTTTTATTTAACGTCTATTTTTATTAAATTTCCATCTCCATTCAATTTCCTTTTTTATTTAATTTCCGAATAGATCGTTAAGGTATGTATTGGTTTCTTGAATGAACTTCCATTTTTAATTTTAAGCAACTTCCATTTTTATTTTTATTCCACTTCCATTTTTATTCAATTTCCATTTCTATTCAATTTCCTTTTTTAATTAATTTCCAAATAGATCGTTAAGGTATAGTGGTTTCTTGAATGAACTTCCGTTTTTAATTTTATGCAACTTTCATTTTTATTTCTATTCCATTTCCATTTTTATTCAATTTCCATTTCTATTCAATTTCCTTTTTTAATTAATTTCCAAATAGATCGTTAAGGTATAGTGGTTTCTTGAATGAACTTCCATTTTTAATTTTATGCAACTTCCATTTGTATTTTTATTCAACTTCCCTTTTTATTCAATTTCCTTTTCTATTCAATTTCCTTTTTTATTTAATTTCCAAATAGGTCGTTAAGGTATAGTGGTTTCTTGAATGAACTTCCATGTTTAATTTTATGCAGTTACCATTTCTATTTTTATTCAACTACTATTTTTATTAAATTTCCATCTCCAATCAATTTTTTTCTTTATTTAATTTCCGAGCAGATCGTTAAGGTATAGTGGTTTCTTGAATGAATTTCCACGTTTAATTTTTTGCAGTTTCCACTTCTATTTTTATTCAATTTCCATCTCCATTCAATTTTTTTCTTTATTTAATTTCCGAGCAGATCGTTAAGGTATAGTGGTTTCTTGAATGAATTTCCACGTTTAATTTTTTGCAGTTTCCACTTCTATTTTTATTCAATTTCCATCTCCATTCAATTTCTTTTTTTTATTTAATTTCCAATTAGATCGTTAAGGTATGGTGGTTTCTTGAATGAACTTTCATTTTTAATTTTATGCAACTTCCATTTTTATTTTTATTCAACTTCCATTTTTATTCAGTTTCCTTTTCAATTGAATTTCCTTTTTTATTTAATTTCCAAATAGATCGTTAAGGTATAGTGGCTTCTTGAATGAACTTTCATTTTTAATTTTATGCACTTCCATTTGTATTTTTATTCAACTTCCATTTTTATTCAATTTCCTTTTCTATTCAATTTCCTTTTGTATTTAATTTCCAAGTAGATCGTTAAGGTATAGTGGTTTCTTGAATGAACTTCCATGTTTAACTTTATGTAGTTTCCATTTCTATTTTTATTCAACTTCTATTTTTATTAAATTTCCATCTCCATTTAATTTCCTTTTTTATTTAATTTCCGAATAGATTGTTAAGGTATTGTGGTTTCTTGAATGAATTTCCACGTTTAATTTTATGCAGTTTCCACTTCTATTTTTATTCCACTTCTATTTTTATTCAATTTTCATCTCCATTCAATTTCTTTTTTTATTTAATTTCCAAATAGATCGTTAAGGTATGGTGGTTTCTTGAATGAACTTTCCTTTTTAATTTTATGCAACTTCCATTTTTATTTTTATTCAACTTCCATTTTTATTCAATTTCCTTTTCAATTGAATTTCCTTTTTTATTTAATTTCCAAATAGATCGTTAAGGTGTAGTGGTTTCTCGATTGAACATCCATTTTTAATTTTCTGTAACTTCCATTTTTATTTTTATTCCACTTTCATTTTTATTCAATTTCCTTTTCTATTCAATTTCCTTTTTTATTTAATTTCCAAATAGATCGTTAACGTATAGCGGTTTCTTGAATGAACTTCTATGTAAAATTTTATGCAGTTTCCTATTCTATTTTTATTCAACTTCTGTTTTTATTCAATTTCGATCTCCATTCGATTTCCTTTTTTATTTAATTTCCAAATAGATCGTTAAGGTATATAGTGGTTTCTTGAATGAACTTCCATTTTTAATTTTATACAATTTCCATTTTTATTTTTATTCCACTTCCATTTCTATTCAATTTCCTTTTTTAATTAATTTCCAATTAGATCGTTAAGGTATAGTGGTTTCTTGAATGAACTTCCATGTTTAATTTTATGCAGTTTCCATTTCTATTTTTATTCAACTTCTATTTTTATTCAATTTTCATCTCCATTCAATTTCCTTTTTTCTTAAATTTCCAAATAGATGGTTAAGGTATAACGATTTCTTGAATGAACATCAATTTTTAATTTTTTGCAACTTCTATTTGTATTTTTATTCAACTTCTATTTTTATTCAATTTCCTTTTCTATTTAATTTCCTTTTTTATTTAATTTCCAAATAGATCGTTAAGGTATAGTGGTTTCTTGAATGAACTTCCATGTTTAATTTTATGCAGTTTTCATTTCTATTTTTATTCAACTTCTATTTTTATTAAATTTCCATCTCCATTCGATTTCCTTTTTTATTTAATTTCCAAATAGATCGTTAAGGTATGGTGGTTTCTTGAACAAATTTCCATGTTTAACTTTATGTAGTTTCCACTTCTATTTTTATTCAACTTCTATTTTTATTCAATTTTCATTTTTATTCAATTTCCATTTTTATTCAATTTCCTTTTCTATTGAATTTCTTTTTTTTATTTAATTTTCAAATATATGGTTAAGGTGTAGATGTTTCTTGAATGAACATCTATTTTTAATTTTATGCAACTTCCATTTTTATTTTTATTCCACTTCCATTTTTATTCAATTTCCTTTTCTATTCAATTTCCTTTTTTATTTAATTTCCAAATAGATCGTTAAGGTATAGCGCTGTCATGAATGAACTTCCATGTTTGATTTTATGCAGTTTCCATTTCTATTTTTATTCAACTTTTATTTTTATTAAATTTCCCTCTCCATTCAATTTCCTTTTTTATTTAATTTCCAAATTGATCATTAAGGTTCAGTGGTTTCTTGAATGAATTTCCATGTTTAATTTTATGCCGTTTCCACTTCTATTTTTATTCAATTTCCATCTCCGTTCAATTTCCTTGTTTTATTTAATTTCCAAATAGATCGTTAGGGTATAGTGGTTTCTTGAATGAACTTCCATTTTTATTTTTATCTAACTTCCATTTTTATTGAATTTCCTTTTTTATTTAATTTTCAAATAGGTCGTTCAGGGGTAGAGGTTTCTTGAATGAACATCCATTTTTAATTTTTTACAACTTCTATTTTTATTTTTATTGCACTTCCATTTTTATTCAATTTCCTTTTCTATTTAATTTCCAAATAGATCGTTAAGGTATAGTGGTTTCTTAAATGAACTTCCATATTTAATTTTATGCAGTTTCCATTTCTATTTTTGTTCAACTTCTATTTTTATTCAATTTCGATCTCCAATCAATTTCCTATTTTATTTAATTTCCAAATAAATCATTAAGGTGTAGTGGTTTCTTGAATGAACTTCCATTTTTATTTTTATTCCGCTTCTATTTTTATTCAAGTTCCATTTCTATTCAATTTCCTTTTTAAATTAATTTCCAAATAGATCGTTAAGGTATAGTGGTTTCTTGAATGAACTTCCATGTTCAATTTTATGCAGTTTCCATTTATATTTTTATTCAACTTCTATTTTTATTCAATTTTTATCTCCATTCAATTTCTTTTTTTATTTAATTTCCAAATAGATCGTTAACGTATAGTGGTTTCTTGAATGAACTTCCATTTTTAATTTTAAGCAACTTCCATTTGTATTTTTATTCAACTTCCATTTTTATTCAATTTCCTTTTCTATTCAATTTCCTTTTTTATTTAATTTCCAAATAGATCGTTAAGGTATAGTGGTTTCTTGAATGAACTTCCATGTTTAACTTTATGCAGTTTCCATTTATATTTTTATTCAACTTCTATTTTTATTAAATTTCCATCTCCATTCAATTTCCTTTTTTCTTTAATTTCCGAATAGATCGTTAAGGTATAGTGGTTTCTTGAATGAATTTCCATGTTTAACTTTATGCAGTTTCCACTTCTATTTTTATTCAACTTCTATTTTTATTCAATTTCCATCTCCATTCAATTTCCATTTTTTATTTAATTTGCAAATATATCGTAAAGGCATGGTGGTTTCTTGAATGAACTTTCATTTTTAATTTTATGCAACTTCCATTTTTATTTTTATTCAACTTCCATTTTTATTCAATTTCCTTTTCAATTGAATTTCCTTTTTTATTTAATTTTCAAATAGATCGTTAAGGTGTATTGGTTTCTTGATTGAACTTCCATTTTTAATTTTCTGTAACTTCCATTTTTATTTTTATTCCACTTCCATTTTTATTCAATTTCCTTTTCTATTCAATTTCCTTTTTTATTTTATTTCCAAATAGATCGTTAAGGTATAGTGGTTTCTTGAATGAACTTCCATATTTAATTTTATGCAGTTTCCATTTCTATTTTTATTTAACTTCTATTTTTATTCAATTTCGATCTGCATTCAATTTCATTTTTTTTAATTTCCAAATAGATCGTTAAGGTGTTGTGGTTTCTTGAATGAACTTCCATTTTTAATTTTATTCAACTTACATATTTATTTTTATTCCACTTCCATTTTTATCCAGTTTCTACTTCTATTCAATTTCCTTTTTTAATTAATTTCCAAATAGATCATTAAGGTATAGTGGTTTCTTGAATGAACTTCCATTTTTAATTTTATGCAACTTTCATTTTTATTTTTATTCAACTTCCATTTTTATTCAATTTCCTTTTCTATTCAATTTCCATTTTTTATTTAATTTCTGAATAGATCGTTAAGGTAATATTATTACATCTGTCCACCCACCTACAAAATCGTTAGAGTTACTTCCTAGTGACTCTACTACCCAACCTTTGGTCATTTCAGCTTTTGTTGAACCACCGGCAAAGGGCAATAATGCCCTCACAGTTAGGGAAATTATTTCAGTTATGAAACAGAATAATTATGCTAATCTCTTCTGTCAAACCATGGGCAAACAATTAACTAGGATTGAAGAAACGGTACATCATATAAAAGATAACTGTCAACTTCAACCTAAACCTTCTGACATTAAACCTGTAGCATTTAAGCCTACTCCTACAGTAACAAATTTTAATCTTAAACCAAAGAAAGATAATACAGAATTCATGGAAACTCTTATAAGTAAGATTAAAAATCTTAATATAGGAGAATCCTCCCAACAAATTAATATGTTATCCAGAAATCAATTTCAGGAGATTGAAGAGAATTATCAGGATTTAGAGCCCACTCAAATTTCTAAAATTCAAAGACAATTTCAACATGAACCCTCCAGTCTTAATAGAGTTGATTATGGCACTCATATTGAGAGGTAAGCTTATACTGCTCCTAGCAGATACTACTCTTCCAGACCCAGTCCTATGGATCTTCTTTATGAAGAAGATTTTCTTCACCACCAAAAATCTTACCACAGTAGAACCATTTATGAATGGATTATTGATGGTCTTTCAGAATACCAAATATTTGAAGTTCTTCAACACATGCTTATGTTTGCCACAGTTTGCAAACAAAATGATAATACAGATCATCAAGTATCTCGGTTCATTGTTAGTGGTTTTACCGATCTTCTTAAAGGATGGTGGGATAACATCCTTAGTGCTGCTCAAAATGCTGAAATTCTGACTTCCACCCGAATTACTTGAGCAGAATCTACAGAAGAAGATGCTGTTTATACCCTTGTAAATAGTATTGTTCTCCATTTTGTAGGTGCTGTAACAGGTATCGAAGATCGTAGTAGAGAACTTTTACAGAAACTTAGGTGTCCATCTTTATCTCATTTTAGATGGTACAAAGATGTTTTTCTAATGAAAGTTCATCGCAGATCCGATGCTGATTTTGATCATTGGAAAGCTAAATTTATTGATGGACTTCCTACTCTTTTTGCTGAAAGAGTTAGAAAAAAGATGCGAGACCGTCATAATCAATTGGCTATTCCATACAGCAGGTATACCTAGGGCCAACTTGTAGGTATCATTACTGATGAAGGTCTAGCACCTTGTAATGACCTTAAACTTCAACAACAAATGAAGCATCAGCATCTTACAGGAAGAAAAGAATTAGGTGAATTTTGTGAACAATTTGCCTATGATTCTAAACTTCAGTTCCCTCACAAAAAAAAAAGAAACATAAATTTGGAAAATCTTCCAAAAGTTATTTCCAGAAATCTAGAAAGCATAAGTATTCTAAACCAACTGTCCAGCAACAAAATCCTCCTAAAGGAAAGAAAAAATACTCCAGTAAAAAATCTAAATCCACAATCAAGTGTTATAAATGTGGACAAATAGGTCATTATGCTAATCGTTGTAGGTCAAAATTACAACAGAAGCTTAATGAACTATCCTTAGATAATGATATTCAGTAACAGATTCTCAGAATGCTTTCTGATGAATCAGACACTTTTTCAGATCATGAAGAAGAGATTGTTGCTTTGTATTCTTCAGATACTTCAAGTGACTCTGAAGATAATCTCGAAATTTGCCCTTGCAAAACCAATATTCATCAAGTCTCTGATGAGATCAACTATTGAAAAGCCATGGTTGAGATGAATGGACTTGATATTAGAGGACCCAGTATCAATGTTCTTACTTCCGATGAACAAAATATGATCAATATTGCTTATCAAATCTCAAATCCAGAAATAAAACTAAAATTTCTTGAACTTTGTTTACAGCAGCAAAAACAAAACGAAGTTCTTCCTCCTCAACATTACAGCATGAAAGAAGTTTTCCAACGGCTCCAACCTACTTCCGTTGAGAAACCTTTAACTATACAAGAATTAAGAATGGAAGTAAATGCTTTAAAACTTGAAATCAAACATTTACAAACTTCCAATATTGCTATTAATTCTGAAATAAACAAAATTAATAAGCAATTACAGCACAAGGAAAAAGGTATCATAATTAATGAATCCACTTCCCAAAATATTCCAGACAATAAAGAACCTGATTATCTTATGCTTATGAATTCAGTCACTTTCCAGAAATGGCATATCCGAATAACTTTCATGATAAAACCTGATTTTATTATAAAAGACGCCATTGCTCTTGTAGATACTGGGGCAGATATGAACTGTATTCAGGAAGGATTAATTCCTACTAAATACTTTCATATAACTACACAATCACTTACAAGTGCAAGTGGTAATTCTCTATTCATACAGTATAAACTTCCAGAAGTCTTAATCTGTAATCAAGGACTATGTCTCCCCACTTCTTTTGTTCTAATTAAGAACATGTCTCAAGCCATAATCCTTGGAACACCTTTTCTGTGTCTTCTAATGCCAATCTCAAAAATTGATTCTATTGGCATACATACAACCCTCAATAATCAACCGATTATTTTTGAATTTATTACTGAACCTTATACAAAAGAGTTAGATCAAATCAAGGATCTTGTCAATTTCAAAGAAAAGCAGATTAATTTCTTACAAAAAGAAATTAGTTTTTTAACTACAGAACAAAGACTTCAACAGTCGTCTTTCCAGCAAAAAATAAAATCACTAGAGAAGGAATTCCAAGTTGAAATTTGCAGTGATGTTCCTAATGCTTTTGGGATCGCAAAAAACATATTGTTTCTTTGCCCTATGAGCCAGGATATGATGAGCGGAAAATTCCAACCCGTGCTCGGCCAAGTCAAATGAAAAAAGAGTATCTAGAATTGTGTCAAACAGAAATTAATACTCTTCTCCAGAAAAAGCTTGTTCGTTCCTGTAGATCTCCATGGAGTTGTATTGCTTTTTATGTAAATAAAAATGCAAAAATTGAAAGAGGTGTGCCAAGATTAGTTATTAACTATAAACCTTTGCGGATCTCAAACACACTCTTCGGCTGTGCCCAATCTTGCACTGCCTCAACCTTGGATGTATCAACAGACACCCCTTACCCGGATATCACGTGGCCTAAGAATTTGACTTCCCTCAGCCAGAACTCACACTTCCCAAACTTGGCATACAGCCTATGGGCTCTAAGTAACTCAAGCACCACTCTCAAGTGTGCCTTGTGCTCCTCCTCAGAAGGCGAATAGATAAGAATGTCGTCCACGAAGACAACCACAAATCGATCTAAAAACTCCCGAAAAATCCTGTTCATCAAGTCCATAAAGACTGCCGGTGCATTGGTAAGCCCAAATGGCATCACCAGAAACTCATAATGGCCATACCGCGTACGGAATGCCGTCTTAGGAATATCCTCCTCCCTGACCCTCAACTGGTGGTAACCCGATCTCAAGTCTACCTTAGAGAAACAACGGGAACCCTTCAACTGGTCAAACAAATCATCTATACGGGGCATAGGGTACTTATTCTTAACCGTAGCCCGATTCAACTTCCGGTAGTCAATACACAATCTCAAGGCACCATCTTTCTTTTTAGCAAAGAGGGTCGGTGCTCCCCACGGCGAAACACTAGGGCGAACAAAACCCTTATCTAGCAAATCCTGGAGCTGAACTTTCAACTCAACCAACTCTGCTGGAGCAAAACGGTAAGGTGCCATAGAAATCGGCGCCGTGCCGGGCACTAAATCAATAGAAAATTCTATCTCTCGGTGAGGTGGCAAACTAACAAGATCTTCGGGAAAGACATCCGAATACTCACAAACCACCCTCGGTAACACAATCTGGGTCTCATCACACTCACTACTCTCAAAGCTAGCAAGTAGACTACTAAGCTCATTTCGCCCTCGCGAATCATACCCCAGTGGCAAAACACTACCAACTCGGTCTCCCAAGAAATGGAACCACTCCCCGTTCAATGTACATAACGTGACCCTCTGGCGGTAGCAATCGATAACAGCCCGGTATGACGATAGCCAGCCCATACCCAAAATAACAACAAAACCCTTCATGGGCATGACAACAAACGGAAAAGGAAGCCTATAGTCGGCGACCTCTATATCACATCCTCTAACACCTTGTTTCAGGATCAACTCACCACCAAGAGGTGACACTACACAAATAGGAGATGCTAACTGTGCTAACTCCAATTCCAAAACAGATGCAAATGCAGCAGATACAAAAGAATGAGATGCACCCGTGTCTATCAACACACTAGCAACCGAGTTGCAAAACAGAAAAGTACCTCTCACTACTGATGGAGCCGGTACTAAATCCTGCGCGGTAACAGCATACACGCGCCCCGTAGGCCCCTGGTCTACCTGCTCACCTCTCGGAGCAAAAGACTGCTGGACAGACTGGGATGACGAAGCTCCCGGATTGGCCCTCGAGGCCTGCACAGACTGAGCTGGCTGAAAACCCTGCGTCTGCCTAGAACCAGACGCTCCCGAAGTGGCACTCAACTGCGGGCAGAACCTCTTCAGGTGCCCAGGCTGTCCACACTGATAACAAGACAAGGGCTGCCCCCTGCCCAAACTCTGACTCTGCGGTCTAGCTGAAGAAGAAGCAGCTCTCTGACCCCCACCCTTCTGCGGGCAAACAGAAACCTTGTGACCCAGCTGGCCACACTAGTAACAAGCAAACTCCCCCTGATTGCCTCTCCCCGAGCCTGCACTCGGCACTGGAAAGGTCGATCTAGAAACTGCTCCCTGAGATTGCTGAGGGTTATAACCCCTCTGCCTCCTGCCATCACCCTGACCATCTTGGCTCCTCTTGGAGCCCTTTTGTTCTTCCTCCTCTTCCTGCATCATAATTTCCATATGAGCAGTAGCATCTACTAGGTGTCTATACTCTCGAATATAAGACCCACCAACTCTCAACTTGAGACCCCGCCTCAACTTCCGCTCAAACTCATAGCAACGGCGTTCCTTAGACGCCACCAGTTCAGGTGCAAACCTGGACAGACTGGTAAAAGTAGCCTCAAACTCGGCCACTGACAAGCCCTGTTGTTTAAGCCGGCTAAACTGATCCCTCAGCTTCTCCCTAGCTGCTGCAGACAAAAACCTCTCCTGAAAAGCATTCACAAACGCCTCCCATGTACCACCAACATGAGCTTTCTCGTACTTCCACCATTGACCCGCATCTCCCTTCAGCTGGAAGGATGCCAAGGTCACTTTCAGTGCTCCGTCCTCGATGCCAAGCATCTCGAACGTCTTACTCATTTGTTCTAGCCACTCATCAGCCTTCAGTGGCTCCTTCGGATCCCCGATAAACTCATCCGGATTTGACTGGAAAAACTCCCTCTTCAAAAATGAAGGCCCTGCCTCAGCTGCCTGTTTCCCAGCTCTAAGAATACCAAAAGCTCCTGCTATCTCTCTGGCCAAGGCACCCATGGCCTGCTGACCCACTGGCTCGGCCACATTGGCCTGGCCAACTCCCTCCTGCACTGCCGGAATCTCACCCGGTAACGGTACTTCCTGCCTCGCAGGTCTACCACGCCTAGCACCTCTTCCTCGTCCTGACATCCTAATAAAGGTAACACAGAACATTAGCACATTCATAAATGTGCCGAAACTAAACACTCACGTCCTAATGCATGGACAACTGTAATTCACTCCACGTAAGCACATAAACACATAAGCACTTACGAATTTCATTTCCGGATAATGAAAGTCGCGAGGCGTTACTAGAGTTCCGGTTAGAAACAGCATTGATCAAGTGCTTTTCCAACAAGACTCCCAGAAACCCAAGGGTCCAATCAACATCCTAGAAATTAAATCCCATACCCACATAGTCACATAAGCATGTTATCAATTAAGCACATAGCATATGACATTACATCTAAGTCTCTTTCAAGCGAGACAAACCCATTGTGATCCTAATCACTTCCCACGTACCCAAAGTATTTGAACCCGGTACGCTCTGATACCAAGTTGTAACGCCCTCAAAATAATAACATTAAACCCATCAAATAAGACATTCGTTGATATGTAAAAGTTCCACATTCTTCCATTTCTCAGAATTCCATTACATGAGTATTACATGTTGACAACAAAAGCAAAATGCCCTACGGGCTTACAGCTTTCCAAGTTAACACTTGGTTACAACAAAAGAGTACTAACTCATACACATTAAGCCCTTGGCTTGAATTTACATGTAATACATCAAAAAGTAAAACAACAAAAGCATGCCTGCCTCTAGCCTCCCAAGCTATGTCCTTGGAGGTGGCATGCTACCTGTACCTGAAAATGATATTCCCGTATAGGGTGAGCCACAGCCCAGTAGAAATACACTAAACCAACCATGAACAATGACTAAAAGGTTAGCAATTGATAGATGGCCAACACTGATACATTCACATAAATCACATATTTATGTCATACGACTTATGAGTCCAAGCTACCTTTCATTTTCCCTTTTTCAACAGATAGGCATATAAGCACTACCCACATTCTCAACAGATATGTATAACAACAATATCCACATTTACAGATAAGCATATAAGCTATATCCACATTTCACAAAGATAAGCATATGAGCTCTATCTTCACTTCTCTAGACAAGCATATGAACTGTGTCTACGGAGTTCATCCCCTATCTTCTCCCAACACTATCTGGTTTAGAGGTACATCCCCCATCTTCCCCTAAACCGTGGAGTACATCCCCCATCTCCTCCTCTACACATAACGTATACAAACACATTGGTTCTATATACAATCACTCAATACATACAGTTAATGTATTCCATCAACCGTCAAATTCCATGACACATTCCATTGATTAGTTTCCGTTTGCCTAATCATCATGCATTGTCTACAACAATCACGACTATCCTCCACCGATAGCCCAAAGCAGTTATCTCTAAACAGAAAATAAATGCACAATGGATATTCAATCAACATTTCATTCCTCATTTCTCACAATTAATTATCCCAATTAATCAAACAATGTAATTAGGTCGTTATCCATAATTACCATTTCAACTCTTAGGTCCCATTTTCATCAATGATTCAACATTTATTCCATTTCTCTATGCCAAACATGCATCTAGGTTTATTATGAATAAAACCCCAACTTTTGTAAAATTACACAAAAGCCCCAAACTTTCACAAAATTACCAAACCAACCCCAACATCTCAAAATACTAAAATTTAAAGACAAAATCCATAGAGAGGAGTAGGATATCCCTACCTCAAATCCGGAGCCCCAAAGAAGAAGGTGACAAAACCCAACGTGCTCCAAAACCCAAAATTTTCAGATTAAAATGTAGCCCTCGACGATCAACAACTTTTTTGTAAAGGCCAAAGGTGAGCAAATCACTCATACTAGATCAAAACCTAGAGAGAAGGTTGAGTTCTAGAGTGAGAGGCTCAACAATGGTGTTTTTGGAAAAGTAGGAGAGAGAAGAGAAAGTGAAAAAGTGATTTGAAAAGTCAAAACACGGAACTTAAACCCAGTCGTTCCGCTCGAGCGTAAAACACTCCGCTCGAGCGTCATTCACAGACCCCCGCTCGAGCGGTCAAACTCCCACTCAAGCGCCGGATGCACTCTCCCAGCACTTTTACAGAGCCAGGTCTCCGCTCGAGCTTCCAACTCCCCGCTCGAGCGGAACTCACACAACCCCGCTCGAGCGGCTAATCCCACGCTCGAGCGTACAACACTGCACAGGGAAAAAAAATACTGGATGGGTGTATTCCCTGCTCGAGCGCCCAAACCCCCGCTCCAGCGGACAGGCCAAAATCTGGGCAACTAGTTTTGGTTTCTAAACTCAACCAACCTGTAACAAGCTTGCCCAACACATCCTATAACTCAAATACGATGTAAAAGGATGTAAACAAGATAATAATCAACTACCAACATCCACAGACACATGTCCGGATCACTGTTCAACAGGGGTAAACCCGGGATCGCTATAGAAGCCCTTCATGGGCATAACTACAAAAGGAAACGGAAGTCTATGATGGTCGACCTCTATATCACAACCCCTAACACCTTGTTTCAAGATCAATTCACCCCCAAGAGGTGACACTACACAAATAGGAGATGCTAACTGTGCTAACTCCAACTCCAAAACAGATGCAAATGCAGCAGACACAAAGGAATGAGATGCACCCGTATCTATCAAAACATTAGCAACCGAGTTGCAAAACAAGAAAGTACCTCTCACAACAGATGGAGCCGGTACAAGATCCTGTGCGGTAACCGCATATACGCGCCCAGACGACCTCTGATCAACCTGCTCACCCCTAGGAGCATAAGACTGCTGCACTGACTGGGACGATGAAGCCCCCTGATTTGCCCTCGAGGCCTGACCCGACTGAGCTGGCTACTGACCCTGAGTCTGCCTCAAACTAGATGCACCAGGTGTGCCACCCAACTGCGGGCAATACCTCTTCATATGCCCTGGCTGACCACACTGATAGCACGAGAGTGGCTGGCCTCTACTCTGATTCTGGCTCTGAGATCGAGCCGAAGATGATGCTGCTCTCTGCACTCCTCCCCTTTGAGGACAAACTGGAGACTTGTGGCCCAGCTGGCCACTCTTGAAACAGGTAATGTCTCCCTGACTGCCCTTCCCCGAACTAGCACTCGGCACAGGAAAAGTCGATCTAGAAAAGCTACTCTGAGACTGCTGAGGATTAAAACCCTTCTGTCTCCTACCATCACTCTGACCATCCTGACTCCTCTTGGAGCCCTTCTGCCCTTCCTCCTCCTCCTGCATCATGATTTCCATGTGGGCTGCAGCATCAACCAAACGCCCATAATCCTGAATCATAGTTCCCCCAACTCGCAGTTTGAGTCCACGTCTCAACTTCTTCTCAAACTCGATACAACGACGTTCCTCAGACGCCACCAACTCAGGTGCAAACCTGGACAGGCTAGTAAATGCAGCCTCAAACTCGGCCACTGAAGAACTCGACTGCTTAAGCTGGCAGAACTGGTCTCTCAGCTTCTCCCTAACTGCTGGAGATAAGAACCTCTCCTGGAAAGCATTCACAAAAGCCTCCCATGTACCTCCTATCCGACCCTTAGTGAACTTCCACCACTGACCCGCATCCCCCTTCAGCTGAAAAGATGCCAAGGTCACTTTCAACCCCTCGTCTTCGATGCCAAGCATCTCAAACGTCTTCATTGTCTGTTCGAGCCATTCATCTGCCTTAAGCGGCTCTTTAGGATCACCCACAAATTCATCCGGATTAGACCGGAAGAACTCCCTCTTCAGAAAGGAAGGTCCTGCATCCGCAACAACAGCCCGAGCTTGATTCTCAGCTCTGAGAATGCCTACTGACTCCCTGAATGCCCCTGCTATCTCTCGGGCTAAAGCGCCCATAGCCTGCTGGCCTACTGGCTCGGCCTCATTGGCCTGGCCAACTCCCTCCTGTACTGCCGGAATCTCCTCTGGCACAGGCACCTCCTGCCTACCCGGCCTACCACGCCTACCGCGTCCTCTTCCTCGTCCTGACATCCTAATAAAGGAAACAAAGACGTTAGCACATTAATAAATGTGCCGAAGCTAAACACTCGCGTCCTAATGCATTGGATAACAATAATTCATTCCACATAAGCACATAATCACATAAGCACCTACGAATTTCATTCATGGATGATGATAGTCCCGAAGCGTTACTATAGTTCCGGTTGGAAGCAGCATTGATCAAGTGCCTTTCCAACAAGACTACTAGAAACTCAAAGGTCCAATCAACATCCAAAGAACTACATTCCATACCCACATAGTCACGTAAACATGTTATCATGTAAGCATATAATCATTACACTAAGTCTCTAACAAACGAGACGAACCCATTGTGATACTAATCACTTCCCACGTACCCAAAGTATTCAAACCCGGTACGCTCTGATACCAAGTTGTAACGCCCTCAAAATAACCCATAATATATATAACATTGACATGCATTAATAAAAGAAAACCAACCATTATACCATTCATCAGAGTATTCTTATTGAAAAGCATTACATGTAACATCAAAAGTAAATGCCCTACGGGCTTACATCTTTCCAAGCCATCACTTGGACATGAAATGTGAGTACTAACTCAACTACAAATTAAGCCCTTGGCTTGAGTGTTTACATGTAATATCAAATAAAATGAATAGCAACTAAACTAAATGGAGTCTTCAACTCCAATTCCTTCCAAGCTAAGCCTTGGAGGTAGCTTATCACCTGAACCTGAAAATGATGTTCCCATAAAGGGTGAGCCACAGCCCAGTAGAAAAATACTAAACCAAATATAAGCATTGAATAAAGCTATAGCATTCAATAGATGGTTAGCCAAGATAATCAATTACATCATTATAGGGTCTCATGACACTAATGTCTAGGCCATGTTTTACTTTCCACATTATCAATATGGCTCAGAACCTGTCCAAACTCACAACAGTGAACTATATATATATATCATATTCACATTCTTCCAATGTCAACAAACAACTGAGACTCAAGCTCAAAACAAAACACTTCATACTTCCAGTTTGATACACATTGTAGTGCTGTATCAATAAAAACACTTCAATATAAATAAGCACACATAAAAGTGATGCTAATGGAGTCCATCCCCTATCTCCTCCCAAACAAAATCCGGTTTAGAGGTCCATCCCCTATCTTCCCCTAAACCGTGGAGTACATCCCCTATCTCCTCCCACACAAAACAATGTATGTAAACACATAACATATACAACACACAATCAATACACATAATGTCTGTATTAATTCAGCAGTCAAAATTGATGACTTAATCAATGATTGGTTTCAGTTATCCCTAATCCGTAAGCAGTGTCTACAACAATCACGACTATCCTCCACCGATAGCCCAAAACAGTTATTTCTAGACTTGGAAATAAATATATTAACAATTCAATAGGCGAGTGATTTAAATTATCCAACTACATCATTTAATCAATGAATTCCTCAATTTCATGCCTTTAACCAATTTCTCAATTTCCTTAAATTAATTATACAAATTAATCTATTAAAATAACTAGGGTTTTTTCCAAAATTACCAAGGTACTCCCAACATATCAAAATACCAAAACTTAGAACAAAACTTATAGATTAGAGTAGGAAATCCCTACCTCGAAGAAAATAACCCGAATGGAGAAGACGGAGATGAAGACCAAAGACCCACGTGCTCCAAATCCCAAGTTTCTCAGATTAAAACAAAGCTCTCGCGAAGCTCTACCTTTCTTCCAAAGGAACTAGGGTAGAAGATCACCGAAAATCGATCAAATCTTAGAGAGAAGGTAAGAGTAGAGAGAGAAACTCTCAATGGGCGGTTTTTAAAAGTTAAGAGAGGAAAACTAGGTCAAAAAGTGATCCAAAAAGTGAAATCACGGACTGATGTAGTCGATTCTACGCTCGAGCGTAGAACACCCCGCTCGAGCGTAAGACACAGACTCACGCTCGAGCGTGAAAAGAGCCGCTCGAGCGCCGATTGCACACTTCCAGAAGTTTTGCAGGCGCTGGTATCCGCTCGAGCGTCAAACTCCCCGCTCGAGCGTATGGACAAAATCAAAGGATCACGCTCGAGCGTAAAAACTCCCGCTCGAGCGGACTAACTGCAGAGTAAAAATACTGGGAGATGGAAAATCACGCTTGAGCGTCAAAACTCCCGCTCGAGCGGAGAAGCAACAACGAAGGGCCCGCTCGAGCGTTAAAACTTCCGCTCGAGCGTGAAGGCCAAAATCTGGGCATCACCTATTGGCATCTAAATTCAACCAACCTGTAACAGACCCGCCCAACACAACCTATACTTCAAATACAAAGAGATTAAAGGACAACAACAACCATTAAATAATGACAGGATCCACGGAACCTAAGTCCGGATTCAACAATCTAAAGAGAAAAGATTGGGGTCGCTATAAATGTTCCTTTCTTGTAAATGGTTTTCGGATCTACAGATGGGATAGTCCATTTATCTAAGGCTTCCTTAACATCCTGATATGCTACTAATTTAGCGGCTTCAGCTAGTGAGGAAACTGTATTTCCGACGGCTGTTACTGATCCTGATTCTGGTATTTCTACGGTATTTTCTTGTTGGTCTGTCATGGTTGTATAGTGATCATATATGCGTAATTTATTAAACTTATATTTTTATTATGTGATAATTAAAACTTGGCTCTGATACCAATAAAGGTGCTCACTAAAGGTAAGGCTAGCACGTCTGTCAACGACTTACGGGCATCAAACGGTCAAACGCACTCTCTGCAACACGACCTAAACCCTACGCGACTTGGGTGACGTCCCACTAACCCTAATAGTTAATTAACCTTACACAAGCACAAACCCAAGAATTAATACACACAAAATAATAATATAAATAAAACAAATTACAGCATATATGATCTCATATTACCTTACTGTTGGGGTGGCGGAGGCCTTCTGGCCGCCCACGCCACTAGCTGTTCGTTGATCAGGACCTGGAGTTCCTCTAGTCGCTGATCACACTCTGAGAGGCGCTCAGATATGTACTGTTGTGTATAACGGTCTACGGGTGTATTAAGATAGTATCTTTTCTGATGTTCCCAAAATGCTTTATATCCTAATAACTGTGCTAATAAATTAACAGAGGACATACATTTTGAAACACAAAGTGTAAACTTTTATTGAGGAAGTAGAATATTTTACACAAGGGGGGTTGGAAGAGAGATTACAGAGGAAAGGAAAAAAAACTTAAAAAGAAAAACTCTATTTAACTCTGCCTCAACAAGGGTGAGGGATGCCCTTTTATAATACAAAAAGAAGATAAGAACTTATTACATAAAGACAGGTGGCTATCTTCGACTAGACCGACAGATTGCACCTTATCACCTTATCTTCATCTTTTCCGGAATGGGGAACAACTTTTTCCTTTATACTGTTGACAAGAATCTACTTTTGCAAAAGATGTTTGTCCTGTTGCGCCGACGCCTAAAGCTCGGGGCCCTTGCCTTTACTGCTTTTGTCCTTAGCCATCTTTTCTGCTATTACAGCTGTGAGGGAATCCAAAAAATCACCAAGGTTGGGCTCCACATCATCTTCGGATTGTGACTCACCGGCCAACACGTGTTCGGCTGGATCTGTCTCGGGTTCTAATGGAGTTTGGCTGGTACCTGACCTCATGGAGACGTCATCTTCTGGATTAACGGATTGGAGAAATTGTTCTTTCAGATAATCCATGCTTTTAACAATTAATTCATTATCTGAAAGATGAGGATATTTCTGTTTTAAATCTTTTTGAATTTGAATAAAAGGATTAGATGCTGATGGAGGAGATGGTGCTGGTAATGCTGGCTGCTTAACTGAGTCCCAGCAGGCTTTGGTATGCTGTTGAATTTTCGGAAGGAGATCCTTAAGATCCATCTTATCCCACCATTTAACGAAAAAGATTCGTTTAAGGCGAGGGACTTTATTCTGATAATCACAGGCAAAATCCCACTTCCATATCCATGGGATACCAAATCGGATAGAAAAATGAACTATGGATTTACTGATGGAAAGCTCTCTGTTTTTATTGAGAAATGAATAAGCACGGGAGTAAGCCACATGCCAATCATTAAATTCTGTTCTAACGGATTCGGGTAAAATATCAAGGGAAAGTCCGAACTTATCCCACCAAATGAGGAACCAGTTAGGGACATCATTTTTGAGGACATCGGACATAATACGGATAAACCAAGAATGATTCTTGATCGGATTCTGATAATAAAAGACTTGAGTAAAGGCATCAATATAATCCCAGTATGAATATTTAGTCTGTTTATTACGGAGATCAAGCTCCCGAGTGGTGTGCGGATGAATGCCCCAAGTGGAAATGTGCATGATATGACGGATAACCATTTTGCTATACTGAATTGGGCTGGCAGCTTTGTTGACATCATGCAAAGTATGCTTGATTTCAGCAGCTCCAGTTTTGATCAATATCTGTTCATAAATGTATCTGTACTGGTCAAAATGTGGAGGGGAATGTTGAGTGGTGAGATAACGGCGTTTGATCTCCCACAGATCTGTCATCCACTGTTCATCGGATGGCTCAATCCAGAGTACTGTTTCTTCAGTAATACTGTTTGGTGTATACGGATCTTCGGTCTTAAGGAGGATATCCTTAGCCGATGGATTACTGGTTTGACCTCCTCGAGAGAGAGGTGGATATTCTGTTGGGTCATAACGAGGGGTATTACCCCTGCCACGACCACGCCCACGATGGCCTCTACTGGTCATTTGTGGATTTCTGCAAATACTCACGGGTTAAAAAGTCAGGCAAAGAGTTAGTTTCTCCTTTAATGTATTCAATATCAAAATCAAAATTGGATAAATAACTCTGCCAGCTTAAGAATATCTGTTTAGATGCAAGATTTTTTACATCCTGTTTAAAAATCTGTTTAGCAGCAGAGCAATCTACTCTGATGAGAAAATGTTGGTTTAATAAATCATCCTGGAATTTAATAACGCATTTAACAATGGCTAAACATTCCTGTTTAATGGTCGGATAATTTAAAGCAGCTTGATTCCAATGCCCAGAATGGAATCATAATAATTCCTCTTTCTGAGTCTTAGGATTAAACTGTTTTAAAATACCACCAAATCCTTCATTGGAAGCATCGGTTTCCACAATCTTCTTCCAATCAGGATTAGGAAGATGTAAGCAAGGTAACTGTTGAACTTTAGCTTTAATTTTCTGAACGGCTAAAGTATGGTCTGGAGACCATGGTGGAGGATTCTTCCTTAACCTGTTATGCAAGATGTTAGCATTTGCAGATAAATTATGATAATAGTCTCTAACATAGTTAAGACTTCCCAAAAATCTCTGTAATTGTGTTTTGTCTTTAATTTCATCAGGAAATTTAGATGCAAACTCCATGCTACAGTTAATAGGTATAAAACTTCCATTGGAAATATTATGGCCTAAATATCTGATGGTGGTTTGAAATAGTTGCATTTTTGGGGCAGAAAGAACTAAACCATTACGGATAATAACATTCTTAAAGATATTAAGATGGTATAGTGATTTCTTAAATGAACTTCTATTTTCAATTTTAAGCGACTTCCATTTTTATTTGTTTTCAACTTCCATTTTTATTCAATTTCATTTTTTATTCAATTTACTTATCTATTCAACTTCCTTTTTTTTTTTCTTCTTAATTTCCAAATTGATCGTTAAGGTATAAGATTTGTTGAATGAACTTCCATTTTTATTTTTATTTAACTTTCACTTTTATTCTTTTTCCTTTTCTATTCAACTTCCTTTTTTATTTAATTTCCAGATATATCGTTAAGGTCTAGTAGTTTCTTAACTGAACTTTTGTTGTTAATTTTATGCAACTTCCATTTCTATTTTTATTGAACTTTAATTTTTATTCAATTTTATTTTCTATTCAACTTCATTTTTTATTTAATTTTCAAATAGATGGTTAAGGTATAGTCGTTTCTTGAATGAACTTCCATTTTTATTTTTATTCAACTACCATTTTTATTCAATTTTTTTTCTGTTCAACTTCCCATTTTATTTAATTTCAAAATAGATCGTTAAGGTATAGTGATTTCTTGAAGAAACTTCCATTTTTATTTATTTTCATTTTCTTTTCAATTTCAATTTTTATTTAATTTCCAGATAGATCGTTAAGGTATAGTGGTTTCTTAAAGAAGCTCTAATTTTAATTTTATGCAACTTCCATTTTTATTTTTATTCAACTTCTATTTTTATTCAATTTCCTCTTCTATTCAATTTGCTTTCTTCTTTAATTTCCATATAGATCGTTAATGTATAGTGGTTTCTTGAATGAACTTCCATTTTTAATTTTATGTAACTTCCATTTTTATTTTTATTCAACTTCCATTTTTATTCAATTTCCGTTTCTATTCAATTTCCTTTTTTATTTAATTTTCATGTAGATCGTTAAGCAATAATGGTTTCTTGAATGAGCTTCCATTTTTAATTTTATGCAACTTTCATTTTTATTTTTATTCAACTTCCATTTTCATTCAATTTCCTTTTCTATTCAATTTCCTTTTTTATTTAATTTCCAAATAGATCGTTACGGTATAGTGGTTTTTTCAATGAACTTCCATTTTTAATTTTATGCGACTTCCATTTTTATTTTTATTCAATTTCCTTTTTTATTTAATTTCCAAACAGATCGTCAAGGTATAGTGTTTTCTTGAATGAACTTCCATTTTTAATTTTATTCAACTTTCATTTTTATTCAATTTCCTTTTCTATTTAATTTCCTTTCTTATTTAATTCCCAAATAGATCGTTAAGGTATAGTGGTTACTTGAATATACTTCCATTTTAATTTTATGCAACTTCCACTTTTATTTTTATTCAACTTCCATTTTTATTCAATTTCATTTTCTATTCAATTTGCTTTTTTTTTATTTAATTTCCAAATTGATCGTTAACATATAGTGGTTTCTTAAATGAACTTCCATATTTAATTTTATGCAACTTCCATTTTTATTTTTATTCAACTTCCTTTTTTATTCAATTTCCTTTTCTATTCAACTTCCTTTTTTATTTAATTTCCAAATAGATTGTCATGGTACAGTGGTTTCTTGAATGAATCTCCGTTGTTAATTTTATGCAACATCCATTTTTACTTTTATTCAACTTTCATTTTTATTCAATTTACTTTTCTATTCAACTTCCACTTTTTCTAATTTCCAAATTGATCGTTAAGGTATAGTGGTTTCTTGAATGAACTTCCATTTTAATTTTTATTCAACTTCCATTTTTGTTCAATTTGTTTTTCTATTTAATTTCTTTTTTTTTTAAATTTCGAAACAGATCGTTCAGGTATAGTCGTTTCTTGAATGAAAATGGAAGTTGAATAAAAACAAAATTAGAAGTTGCATAAAATTCAAAATGGAAGCCTATTCAAGAAACCACTATACCTTAACGATATATTTGGAAATTAAATAAAAAATGAAATTGAGTAGAAAAGGAAACTAAATAAAAATGGAAGTGGAATAAAAATACAAATGGAAGTTGCATAAAATTAAAAATGGAAGTTCATTCAGGAAACCACTATACCTTAACGATCTATTTGGAAATTAAATAAAAATGGAAACTGAATAGAAAAGGAAATTGAATAAAAATGGAAATGGAATAAAAATAAAAATGGAAGTTGCATAAAATTAAGAACCGAAGTTCATTCAAGAAACCACTACACCTTAACGATCTATTTGGAAATTAAATAAAAATGGAAATTGAATGGAGATGGAAATTGAATAAAAATAGAAGTTGAATAAAAATAGAAATGGAAACTGCATTGAGAGGGTAATTTATATGAAAATTGGGTCGAGCTGGGTAATGGGCCGTTATGAGCCGCAGTATAAAGGGCCGAGTAAAATGGCCTTGTAAGTTACTCTGGTCGTGTGGATATTTTCAAGTTAGTCCGGTCCTAAGGCCGTGAAGATAGTCCGGTCCGACGGAAGATAGAACTAAGATCGGTCTAACGGTACTTCGGAGTTAGACCGGTCTTAGAGTTACACCGGTCGTAACATGTTAGTTTGGTCTAACCACGCCATGGGTTATACATGAGAAGCCGAAGTAAGAGTTGTAGAGGGAAGAGCTGAATTAAGTATAGTTCGGCCAATTCTACGGCTAAGCAGAGTCATGTTTATTTCGGTCGTATGGTAGTTCGGCCATGGTAAAACCATCTCACTTGGTTTAAGCAGTGAGGGGGGTGTTGAAGGATAAGCATTGTCTTTCAGGAGTAAGAATCCTAGGAGGACTCTACTTGGAGGAGTAAGAGTCCTACTAGGATTATGTCATATGAAACCTATAAAGCTCACAAACATCACCTATGGAGAGGTAACACAATTTTGCTTCCTGAATACCCAGAGCTTTTGTCTACTTGTCTATTGTGCTGACTTAGGCATCGGAGAGGTTTCCGGCACACACCCGCCGGCTAGCTCACGTTTGTATTTTCAGGTGATAAGGCGACGACGTATGGAGGAGCGCAGACTTGATCAACAGGATTATACGAGAAGGTTTATTTCTTTCCCGTACAATTGGCGCCGTTTGTGGGAAGTAAGACAAGAACAGAACCTCTTGATTAAGCTTCTCCTCTTTAGAAACAATTGCGCACAATGAAGATTTTCCGTAGTCCGCCATCGACGGACAAACCCCAGAAGGAGGTGCAAGGCGTGAAGGACTACCTTCTATCCCTTCCATGGCAGATTTGGAGTCCCAACGACATAACACCAGGAGGGATACTAGGGGGAGGCGGACTAACAGCCCCCGTCACTCTCGTTCACAAAGTCCCGACAGGCAAAGGCGGAGGATTGATCCTCAAGCTCTGGAGGACCGCGTGAAGGAGCAAGATGAATTGATAAGGAAGATGGCAGCGGACATGGAGACCTTGAAACGCCAGATGAAGGAAAAAGAGGTGGCGACAAGAGAGGGGCGCAAAAACAAGACGCCCCCTCGCCACTCAGAAAGTCATAGTAGGAATACCACACCCTCGCAAGCAGAGAGCAGAAGCCTCAGGACAGACGATACTCAATCCAGGTCTTCCAGAACTCGTCACTCCAGGTCTGAGAGAACGAGATCTGAGAGATCGTACACTAAGGGAAGCATGTATTGGCCCTCACATACGCACCAAACCAGATCCAGACAGACGGAGTTGCCCCGATCGTCCGATTTGCGAACCGTGCTCGAGGAAAAGGCACGATGCAAGGAGGATGCCAGGGCACGCGATCCACACAAAGTTTCTCCCTTACAGCGGTTGGCTCCTCGGACGCATGGAAGCGTCGAGGTTGGAATGCCAATACCGCGCCTTGCCTACGAACCAACGGACAAGGCATTAGCAAGGCTGCAGACCTCGCCTTTTGTTCCGGCAATTGAAAACGCGCCCCTACCATCAGGCTTCCTCCAGTCCAAATTCACTACATATAAAGGGAAGACGGACCCCTACTCACACTTGAGTCACTTTCGCCAGGTCATGGCTGTATACAGGCGAAACGAGGTCTTAATGTGCATGCTCTTCCCATCTAGCCTTGGCGACCTAGGCTTGACTTGGTTCGAAAAACTTCCAGAGGGCAGCATAGCTTCTTGGGCGCAACTGGCGGAGGCGTTCGTAACAAGGTTCCGAACAAACACTAAAACCCCGGTGGAGATCGACCAGCTGCTCTCCATCGACATGGGTGACAAAGAGACCCTAAGATCCTACAACAGCCGATACTGGGAGACCTTCAACCAGATTGGGGACTGTCTCACCAATCTCGCCATTGCGCAATACAAGAGAGGCCTTCCGGTCGGGAACCGACTAAGGGACTCAATCACCATGACACCACCCCTCACCATGGAAGCCTTGATGGAAAGAGTGCATCAGCACATCAGGGTAGAAGAGGATAGCGCACGTGCCAAAGCAAAATCTGGCGCGACCATAGTGCCAGAAAAGAAGACCTCGGCAAAAGTCAATGCAGTAGATCGGCCGAACAGAAACGGACGTGGCAGACGAGATAACGGAGAAGACCCGAACAAAAGATGGTTAAGAATCCACACTGCCATAACCACGATCTTCAAGAAACCGATATACTGGATTCTGAGCGAAATAAAAGATGAGCCTTTCGTCAAGTGGCCAGCTAAGCTAGGAGAAGCACAGAAAGACTACGACGAAAGGTCACGGTGCACCTTCCACAAAGAAAAGGGGCACCGCACTGAGAATTGCACACCATTGAGACAGCACCTGGAGGAATTGGTGGCAGCAGGTCACTTGGATAAATACATTGAAGGAGGGACACAGTCAGCCCCCCAAAATGACGACCATAATAACCCCAATGGGATGCCGATCGACACCCCACCTCAAGGAATTATCAATGTGATACATGGAGTCTTTGAACCTGAGCGTGTATGCGAGCTCAGGGGATCAATCAAAAAGGCTGAACACTTAAGAAAAGTACTAAGTGCCCAGCCTGCCATCAAGAAAGGGAAAACAGAGGCCACAAACATCATGTCCTTTTCAGATAAAGACTTAGAACGGATATATTGCCCTCACAATGATGCCCTGGTCGTCACTCTCCGAGTCAAGGATTTTGACGTCAAGCGGATTCTGATTGACCAGTGTAGTTCATGTGAAATCATGTATTATGAAACATTTAAACAACTGAAGCTACAGGACAAAGACTTGGCACCTGTCGTATCTCCCCTAATTGGATTCAACTCCATGCCAGAATGGCCCGTCGGCAAAATAATTCTTCCAGTCAGAGCAGGAAGCGTGACGAAACAAGTGGAGTTCTGGGTATTGAAGGTTCCCTCCACTTATAACATCATCTTGGGCAGAACATGGCTGCATGCCATGCGATCGGTGGCGTCATCCTACCACCAAGTAATGCGGTTCCCCAATGACACCGGTGTGATTGAGGAGGTCTATAGAGATCAGATTATGTCCAAGCAATGCTTTGTCACGGCGAATGGCAGCCGCGCTGCCAAAGGATATGTTCATTCGGTGGAAGAGCCTGAGAGTGATGAACTGTTCGCAGATGTGGGCAAATCAGCTAATCAGAAAGCAGTGGAAGACTTGGTAGAGGTGAGAATAGAGGAAGAGAACCCGGATAAGTTCTTTTTGCTCGGTTCATCATTGTCCAGCACTGAGAGATTAGAGGTCTTGGAATTTTTGACCTCCAATATCGAAGTGTTTGCTTAGACACTGTACGACATGCCAGGCATTGATCCCAGTTTTATCTGTCACCAACTCAATGTCCACCCATCTGCCAGACTGATCATTCAACGCACCCATCGATCGGCACTCCATCATGCCGAGATAGTGGCAGAAGAAGTAGGACACCTGCTGGAGGCAGGAGCAATTAGAGAAGTGTACTACCCAAGATGGATCTCCAACACAGTTGTAGTGCCAAAGAAGAATGGCAAGTGGCGTGTTTGCGTCGACTACAAAACAGTCAACAAGGCGTGCCCAAAAGACAGCTTTCCTCTACCACGGATAGATCAACTGGTAGACCTAACGGCGGGGCACAACCGACTTAGCTTTCTGGATGCATACAGAGGCTACCACCAAATCGCCATGCATGAACCAGACTAGGAGGTCACATCCTTTACAACTCCAAGAGGACTATACTGTTACAAGGTCATGCCCTTTGGCCTAAAGAACGCGGGGGCGACATTCCAACGGATGGTCACCAAGATGATTGAACCATTGTTAGGCAGAACAATGGAAGCTTACATCAACGACATCGTGGTCAAGAGCAAGGATGAGAATGACCATCTTAAAGACCTAGGCGAAATGTTTGAGATCTTGAAGAAGCACAAGTTGCGCCTCAATGCGTCCAAGTGTGCATTCGGAGTAGGATCTGGCAAATTCCTGGGATTCCTTGTGACCAACCGAGGTATAGAAGCAGACCCCTCTCAGATTAAAGCAATCCAGGATTTGGAGAGACCAAACTCAATAAAGGAAGTGCAGTATCTCACCGGCATGGCAGCTGCGCTCAATCGGTTCATAAGCCGATCATCGGACAGACTACGACCATTCTTCCATGCACTAAAAGCCAAGTTTGAGTGTGACGAAGAATGCGACCACACTCTGGAAAGCTTAAAGGAATATATGTCCTCCCCACCACTGCTTGTCACCCCAGTACTTGGAGAAGAACTCTTCCTGTACCTAGCAGTCTCTCAGCACGCAATTAGCACAGTGTTGGTCCGTGCGGAGGGAATCCAACATCTCCCCATCTATTATGTCAGTAAGACATTGTTGGGAGCCGAAACAAGGTACCTGCCACTGGAAAAACTGGCTCTGGCCTTGATGATGGCCTCAAGGAAGTTGTCACATTACTTTCACGCCCATACCACAGTTGTCCTCACAGCCTTTCCATTAAAAGCTTTGTTTGAAAGGGCAAATTTTTATGGGCGAATCTTGAAGTGAGCAGTTGAGTTGGGACAATACGACATCAAATTCTAACCCAGAACCGCAATAAAAGCTCAAGCATTGGCAGATTTTGTCACAGAATTCACACCAGGAAGTCATCACATCTACCCAATCGACCTGACAAAAACAGCCACACTAGAGATGGAAGTTGACGCCGGAATAGCACAACCCCTAGTAATGGATACTCAGCCATACGCAAAGGCAGATCACGGCAAATCAAGGAAGGAAAAGGCAAACTGTGCTACGCCAAGGCAGGACTCATCGACCAATAAAGGCTTGGAACAATTAGATAGCAAGGGGCAGACAACAAGCATGAACGTTAAAGAAGACGCCAGCAACATGGAAGATCCTAAGGCATCTGCTGATCCCTCCACTTGCTGGAAGTTGTTCATTGGGGAGATGTGGAAGCTCTTCGTGAATGGAGCATCCAACCAGCATGGAGCAGGGCTTGGCATAGTCCTCATCTCTCCAGACGGCCTAGTGGTGGAGCAGGCAATCAACCTAGGCTTCCCAGCGTTAAACAACGAAGCAGAGTATGAAGCGCTCCTTGCAGGTCTCAAATCGGCATTCTACATGAAAGCCACCGAACTAATGGTTTGCAGCGACTCACAACTGGTGGTAAACCAAATTTCTGGTGACTATGAAGCAAAGGATGACAGGATGGCCAAGTACCAAGAATTGGTCAGAATAGAGATCAAGAAATTTGAAGTGGTCAGGATAGAACAAATTGGTAGGGAGGAAAACAGCAGAGCGGACGAACTAGCAGGCTTTGCCTCAATGGCAGATACTTCCATCCCCCATCCATTATTGATTGACTACCTACCTAGACCAAGCATTGAAGACCCCGAAGTAGAAGAGGTATGTTGTGCAGAACTAGGACCCTTTTGGATGGATCCCATCATCCTGTTCTTAAAGGACGGCATCTTACCAGAAGAGAAAAAAGAAGCCAACAGAATAAGAGCGAAGTCACAGCAATTTTGGCTCTCCTCATCTTTGGCATTATACAAAAAGTCATTTTCAGGACCTTACCTAAAGTGTGTTCATCCCAGCAAAGTGGAAGCATTCTTGTTCGAAATTGTAACGCCCTCGAAATAATAACATTAAACCCAACAAATAAGACGAGCGTTGATAGATAAACTAACCACCTTCTATCATTCATTAGAATTCCATTACATAAGTATTACATGTTAATCTCATAACAAAATGCCCTACGGGCTTACAGCTTTCCAAGTTAACACTTGGTTACAACAAAGAGTTCTAACTCGTTTACACATTAAGCCCTTGGCTTGCAATTACATGTAATACATCAAAAGTACAACAACAAAACTATGTCCGCCACTAGCCTCCCAGCTATGTCCTTGGAGGTGGCATGCTTCCTGCACCTGAAAATGATATTCCCATATAGGGTGAGCCACAGCCCAGTAGAAATACACTAAACCAACCATGGACAATGACTAAAACATTAGCAATTGATAGTTGGTCAACACTGATACAATCACATAAATTACATATTTATGTCAACGACTTACAAGTCCCAATTACTTTTCATTTTCCCTTTTTCAACAGATAAGCATGCTAGCTCTATCATCATTTCCACAGACATGTATAAAAACTATATCTCACATTCAGATAAGCATAAAAGCTATATCCACATTCTCAACAGATATGTATATCAACAATATCCACAGATAAGCATACAAGCTGTATCCACACTCTACAACAGATATGTATATCAACAATATCCACAGATAAGCATACAAGCTGTATCCACACTTCACTTCACAAAGATAAGCATATGAGCTCTATCTTCACTTCTCTAGACAAGCATATGAGCTCTGTCTACGGAGTACATCCCCTATCTCCTCCAAATACCTATCCGGTTTAGAGGTACATCCCCTATCTTCCCCTAAACCGCGGAGTACATCCCCTATCTCCTCCTCTACACATAACGCATATAAACACATTGGTTCTATATACAATCACACAATACACACATTTAATGTATTCTATCAACCGTCAAGTTCCATGACACATTCCATTGATTAGTTTCAGTTTACTTAATCATCAAGCATTGTCTACAACAATCACGACTATCCTCCACCGATAGCCCAAAGCAGTTATTTCTAAACAGAAAATAAATGCACAATGGATATTCAATCAACATTTCATTCCTTCATTCCTCTCAATTAATTATCCCAATTAATTAAACAATGTAATTAGGTCAATTCCCATAATTAACATTTCAACCCTTAGGTCCCATTTTCATCAATGATTCAACATTAATTCCATTTTCCATGCCAAACATGCATCTAGGTTTATTATGAATAAAACCCCAACTTTTGTAAAATTACGCAAAAGTCCCAAACTTTCACCAAATTACCAAACCAAACCCAACATCTCAAATTACCAAAATTTAAAGACAAAACCCATAGAGAGGAGTAGGTTATCCCTACCTCAAATTCGGAGTCCCAAAGGAGAAGACGACAAAACCCAACGTGCTCCAAAACCCGAGATTTTCAGATTAAAATGAAGCCCTCGACGATCAACAACTTTTTTGTAAAGGCCAAAGGTGAGTAAATCACTCTTACTAGATCAAAACCTAGAGAGAAGGTAGTATCTAGAGTGAGAGGCTCAACAATGGTGATTTTGGAAAAGTAAGAGAGAGAAAAGAAAGTGAAAAAGTGATTTAAAGAGTCACAAATTCGGGACTTTAACCCAGGTCTCCGCTCGAGCGTAAAACACCCCGCTCGAGCGGCCACTCACAGACTCCCGCTCGAGCGGCCAACCTCCCGCTCGAGCGCAGAATGCACTCGCCCAGCACTTTTGCAGAACCAGGCCTCCGCTCGAGCGTACAGGCCAAAAATCTGGGCAACTAGTTTTGGTTTCTAAACTCAACCAACCTGTAACAAACCCGCTCAACACATCCTATAACTCAAATACAAAGTAAGAAAGGATGTAAACAAGATAATAAACCACTACCAACATCCACGGACACATGTCCGGATCACTATACAACAAGGGTAAACCCGGGATCGCTATAGAAATACACGAAGGGGTGTGCAGAAGCCATCAAGGTGGAAGATCGCTAGCTTACAGGGCCATTTCGCAAGGATACTAGTGGCCATACATGCAGGCAGACTCAGAGAAATATGTGAAGAAGTGCGAGAAATGCCAGAAATTTGTGCACCAAATACATCAACCAGCTAGAGAACTCCTACCATTGACTAGTCCATGGCCTTTCGCAATGTGGGGCTTGGACATAGTAGGACCACTTCCAACAGCACCCGGAAACAGGAAGTTCTTTCTCGCAGCAACAGATTACTTCACAAAGTGGGTGGAAGCAGAAGCATTGGCATCAATCAAAGAAAAAGATGTAAAGAAGTTCATCTGGCAGAATATCATCACTCGGTTTGGCATACCAAAAGCCCTAATCTCAGTCAACGACACTCAGTTCGACGGCAGAATCTTCAGAGGCTTTTGTGAAGAGTACAAGATAGAGTTCTACAATTCTACGCCGGCATATCCCCAAGCAAATGGTCAGGCAAAAGCATCAAACAAGGTAGTATTGGATGGACTGAAGAAACGGTTAGAAAAAACTAAAGGCAAGTGGGCGGAGGAACTCCCTCATGTTTTATGGGCTTACCGTACTACGCCACGACGATCAACTGGAGAAACACCATTCTCCTTAGCTTATGGCATGGAAGCAGTGATCCCATTGGAAGTTGGTCTCCCCACAATTCGAAGCGAAAATTTTGATCCTGACTTAAATGGCGAGGCTATAACTTTGGAACTCGACCTTGCGGAAGAAAGAAGAGAAAGAGCACTAGTTCACATTGCCTCGTATCAACAAGAGTTATCCAGGACATACAATAAAACGGTTCATCCAAGACAATTCAAGGTTGGAGATTGGGTACTGCGCAGAGTAATGGGAAATACATTACTACCAGGAGATGGCAAGCTAAGGCCTAATTGGGAAGGACCTTACAAAGTGGTTGGATTAGCAGGCAAAGGGGCATACCACTTAGAAGATGAGGACAGCAAAGCAATCCCCTGGCCATGGAACACGGCCAATCTCAAGTTATTTTATTTTTAGTTCCTCTTTTTAAGAATATGTAATTTTCCCTTTTTTTTAACAAAACAAGCCGATTCTTTTTCAGTATGGTTGTTTTCAATAGACGATAGTCTTAGTAAGTCAGGAGCTTTGTAAACATTTCATTCTAAGTTGGCTGGAAAAACTAACTTAGAGGTTGGCTGGATTAAACCAACACCCCTCCTAAGCCTAGGATAAGGATCCAGGCTACAGGACGTTTGGTCGCAATAACCAAACATTTTATTCTAAGTTGGCTGGAAAAACTTAGAGGTTGGCTGGATTAAACCAACTGTTGTTACTCTTCAGCCGAAGTAAATGCATGGCTGAAGAGTGGTTGGCTGGATTAAACCAATTGTTGTTACTCTTCAGCCGAAGTAAGTGCATGGCTAAAGAGTGGTTGGCTGGATTAAACCAACTGTTGTTACTCTTCAGCCGAAGTAAGTGTATGGCTGAAGAGTGGTTGGCTGTATTAAACCAACTTTTGTTACTCTTCAGCCGAAGTAAGTGTATGACTGAAAAGTGGTTGGCTGGATTAAACAAACTTTTGTTACTCTTCAGCCGAAGTAATTATATCGGCAGAAGAGTGGTTGGCTAGTAAGGTTAGTCAGGCAGCACGGTTAAGGCCGGTATAAATTATCTCAGCCGAAAAATATTGTATTTCGTTCAAGTCGCAGTTAGAAAGCAAGCATAAAATGTAAACCGAGATAACAGTTGGAGTAGTAGAAGACATTACAAGTGCAAGCATACAAATCAAACCCGGAATGACAGTTGAGCACAAAAGAAGATTTTCATTAAAGTCAAGAACAGGTACAAAAGAGGGGCCGCAGCCCGGTTACAAGTCAAAAGAAAAACAAAAAAATTACAGAATCAGTTGAAAAGGTCTTCAAGATCGGCGTCAATATCAACTTGCACTCCGGTTACAGATGGAAGGACAGTCTCAGTAGCAACTGGCAACACGGTGTCAGTCGGTGGCACAACAGTTAGGTCTTCAAACGTTGGCTCCAACCGAGCTGGTTGACCGTTGCCTTGCTCGTTCACTGCCGGAGTGCCAGTTGGCGCATTCTCTGCCTCATCGTCGTCAGACTCTTCAAGGAACTACTTTTGTAGATCGGCTGCATACTCCGACAGTGTGGCCGGAATAAAGTACTGAGCAGCGTTGAAGACCTCGGTGTCGGGGCCACAACCGAGCTGCTCCACAGCATCCCTCCAGCCGCACTTGAAGAACAAGTCCTTCGCGGCTTCACACTGTTGGACGTATGCAGCATCGCCATCCTTAAAGCCCTTCAACTCAGCGTCTTCAGCCTTCTTTTTCAGTTCGGCAATCTCAGCATCCTTTTTCCCTTTAAGCTTGACTAGCTCTCGAAGGTACTTGTCCTTCATCATGGCCAACGACTTCTGTTTATCGGCTTTAGCCGAGGTAACTAGTCCGGTTAGACGAGCCACCTCAGCCTCTAGCTCGGTCATTTTTTGGCGTGACTCCTTCAGTTCAGTGGCTCTTTCTTCCGCCTCTGCCATGGCTTGCCTAGCCGTCTTCCTGAGCTCCAATACCTTTTGATGGGCAATTTGGCTCTTCTAAAGAGACTGAAATGAATGGGAGGAAATCAATGACAAAACCGAACTGAAAGTTGGAAAAATTTGAGAGACAAGAGGGGCATCTTACCAGGATCGTGGATTTAGTGGCCGATCAGATGGCCCTTAGCTCGGTCAGGTTTTGGTGGTGTTCCATGTCTGCTGGAAGGCAGACACTCTTGGCAAGGTTAAATGCCATCAAGTGGTCCTTCTCAACAACCACTGAATCGGTGTCTTGAATATCTCGATTTTGGAATTTCAGTTTTGGTGCCCACTTTGAGGCAGCTCGGTCCGAGGGCTTCGATTGTGGACTTGGAGGGTGGCTCGGTGGAAGGATGGTCTCGTCCTCGTCAACTAGACGTTGTTCGGTCTGGGAAGTTCGAGCGCGTTTAGCTCGGCGGGAGGAAGAAGGTTATTGAGAGGGAAGGGCAACAACGGTCTCTTGAGCCTGGCTTGGTTCAGGTACTTCGGGCCTATTTGTTTCGGTCAGAAAGGCCCTGACTCTGCTTCTCTTTGCCATCTCTTCTTCGACGGTTAGTGGGATTAGTCTGATTTCGGGCAAGGTTGGGTCCGGTTCTGGTGCATCTTCAAGAAGGAAATCGGTCACTCTGGCTTTTCGGCGACCGCTGTATCTGTAGGTCGGCTCAAAATTTAACAGCTTAGCCCAACTCCTTTCTTCAAAACGTAATGCGGCTCGGAGTGTGTTCAGGTTGGGGTAATTGTACAAGGATGCAAGATGGGCTGAGTCTGCAAAAGAATGACTATTAGATCGGTTGTGAAATCAGAAACTGAAGTAAAACGAAAGCATGCGTATAGCCGAAGTAAGTTATACCGGGGATTTCATTTTTCCAGTTTATACGTCGGCCAGGAATTTGGGCTTGATGATCTTCAAATTCCCAGACACCCAGAAGAAATCGTCATCATTTAAATCTTTATCGAGTGTATCTTTTATTATCTTCTCTCGGCGACGCCGTATTCTTAAATAGTAGACCCACCCATCTTCTTTTGATCCTAAGGAATATTGGTGGAATATTTCGGCAAGACCGAGGTTGAGACCGGCTTGGCGGTTTAGTTCGGCTATCCCCATTATTATACGGTATGAATTGGTGGATAGTTGGGTTGGGCATAGTCTAGTCTGCCTAAGAAACTCACAAATCAAGGGTTGGACTGGAAATCGTAGTCCGATTTCTATTATGGATAAGAGGGTGAAGGGGACAAAGCCTTCATTTCCCTAGGGTGTGACACTTTTTTGGCTAGGGTAAGGTGTACATCATCAGGTATGCCATAATCCCTTCGGAATTCGGCCATACCACCTGGTGTCTCTACTCGGAACCTATACTTCCCCATTTATTATATAAATTATGAATAAGTTAGTTCGGTCAAAAAATTGTGCTCAGTAGCTCGGTTGAGCGCGCAGAGGAGTGCCTGGGCAACCTAAGTCTGCAAAGTGAAGAACAAAGGTGTTAAGCACAGATCATTAGGCTATGCTACAAATTCAAAGCAAAAGAAAATTGAAGTCCTACGTCGGCTACGTGGCACTATGGGTTCTATCTCAGTTTCAAACTAGACACCCGATACCTCGGTTGAGCTTCTAGGGGTAGCTTTCTTAGTTCGGTTCAAAACTAATAAAGCTGGCTTAGCCCCAAAGACCTAGCTCGGTCGGAGGCATATGGTTCCGTTATACTAATTTCAGACTTAGTTCGATACATTTTATCTCAGCTAAAGTCAACCAGAAGATGGTGACTTACTAAGACTACTGATATATTCACAAGTTTTTAGTTCGGTTATGATCCGGACAGATCTACGCATAGCACAAACAGTATGTTAGTTCGGTTATGTGGTTATTTTGGATCAAAATCAGTGTTCTACAGGTTTCATAGATTCAAGTGGTTCTTATGAAGTTTTTCCAGAAAAGTACAGGGCAAAGCAAATGGAAAGAATATGTTTTGCAAAAACACACGAAACAAACTACATTGAAGTAAATGAAAGCAAAGAAAGATAGACAGATTCCAGTTACTTACCAAACGAAGACGTAGAAACACTGAAGATGGAAAAAATAGCAACAAAGTCACAGTCTCTTCAAGTGCAACGGAAGAACAGCAAGAACACAGGATGGAGAGAGAAGAGATGTAATAATAGAGTGGTTAATCCAAAATATAGAAGGTGTTTTGTGTAAAAGAAGGGACGAAAGAGAAAAAGCGGGAACTGTTCAAATTTTTCGGAGTACGAGGGTGGCGTGACAGCTGTCCCCAGCCAATCAGAGCCTGCCACGTGTCATTGGAAAGGGAAGCGTTTCAGTTGCTGTGATTGAAGAGATGTTTTGACCGGACAACCAGGGCCCGGTGTGAATTTAGCTCGGTTGGATAGGCTAAAGGGTTTTTAGCTCGGCTGGAAAGGCTGAAAAACCATAGCTCGGCTGATAAAACAGGTAATCCCTATCATGCTGCGCAGATGGAATTAAGGGGCAATTGAGAGGGTAATTTATATGAAAATTGGGCCGAGCTGGGTAATGGGCCGTTATGAGCTGCAGTACAAAGGGCCGAGTAAAATGGCCTTGTAAGTTACTCCGGTCGTGTGGATATTTTCAAGTTAGTCCGGTCCTAAGGCCGTGAAGATAGTCCGGTCCGACGGAAGATAGAACTAAGATCGGTCTAACGGTACTTCGGAGTTAGACCGGTCGTAACATGTTAGTTTGGTCTAACCACGCCATGGGTTATACATGAGAAGCCGAAGTAAGAGTTGTAGAGGGAAGAGCCGAATTAAGTATAGTTCGGCCAATTCTACAGCTAAGCAGAGTCATGTTTATTTCGGTCGTATGGTAGTTCAGCCATGGTAAAACCATCTCACTTGGTTTAAGCAGTGAAGGGGGTGTTAAAGGATAAGCATTGTCTTTCAGGAGTAAGAATCCTAGGAGGACTCTACATGGAGGAGTAAGAGTCCTACTAGGATTATGCCACATGAAACCTATAAAGCTCACAAACATCACCTATGGAGAGGTAACACAATTTTGCTTCTTGAATACACAGAGCTTTTGTCTACTTGTCTATTGTGCTGACTTAGGCATCGGAGAGGTTTCCGGCACACACCCGCCGGCTAGCTCACGTTTGTATTTTCAGGTGATAAAGTGACGACGTACGGAGGAGCGCAGACTTGATCAACAGGATTATACGAGAAGGTTTATTTCTTTCCCGTACAAGCATAAAATTAAACATGGAAGTTCATTCAAGAAACCACTACACCTTAACGTTCTATTTGGAAATTAAATAAAAAAGGAAATTGAATAAAAATAGAAGTTGAATAAAAATAGAAACGGAAACTGCATAAAATTAAACGTGGATGTTCATTCAAGAAACCACTACACCTTAACGACCTATTTCCAAATTAAATAAAAAAGGAAATTGAATAGAAAAGGAAACTAAATAAAAATGGAAGCGGAATAAAAATAAAAATGGAAGTTGTATAAAATTAAAAATGGAAGTTCATTCAAAAAACCACTACACCTTAATGATCTATTTGGAATTAAATAAAACAGGAAATTCAATAGAAAAAGAAATTGAATAAAAATGGAAGTTGAATAAAAATAAAAATGGAAGTTGCATAAAATTAAAAACGAAAGGTCATTCATGAAAGCACTATACATTAACGATCTATTTGGAAATTAAATAAAAAAGGAAATTTAATAGAAAAGGAAATTGAATAAAAATGGAAGTGGAAGTGGAATAAAAATAAAAATGAAAGTTGCATAAAATTAAAAATGAAAGTTCATTCAAGAAACCACTACACCTTAACGATCTATTTGGAAACTAAATAAAAAAGGAAATTCAATAGAAAAGGAAATTGAATAAAAATGGAAGTTGAATAAAATAAAAAACAGAAGTTGCATAAAATTAAAAATGGAAGTACATTAAAAAAACCACTACACCTTAACGATCTATTTGGAAATTAAATAAAAAAGGAAATTCAATAGAAAAAGAAATTGAATAAAAATGGAAGTTGAATAAAAATAAAAATGGAAGTTCATTCAAGAAACGACTATACATTAACGATCTATTCGGAAATTCAATAAGAAAAGGAAATTGAATAGAAAAAGAAATTGATTAAAAATGGATGTTGAATAAAAATAAAAATGAAAGTTGCGTAAAATTAAACATGGAAGTTCATTAAAGAAACCACTATACCTTTACGATCTATTTGGAAATTAAATAAAAAAAGGAAATTGAATGGAGATGGAAATTGAATAAAAACAGAAGTTGAATAAAAATAGAAATGGAAACTACATAAAATTAAACATGGAAGTTCATTCATGAAACCACTATACCTTAACGATCAATTTGGAAATTAAATAAAAATGGAATTGAATGGAGATGGAAATTGAATAAAAATAGAAGTTGAATAAAAATAGAAATTGAAACTACATAAAAACAAACACGGAAGTTCATTCAAGAAACCAGTATAACTTAACGATCTATTTGGAAATGAAATAAAAAAAGGAAATTGAATGGAGATGGAAATTGAATGAAAATAGAAGTTGAATAAAAATAGAAATGGAAATGGCATAAAATTCAACGTGGAGGTTCATTCAAGAAACCACTACATCTTAACGGTCTCTTTGGAAATTAAATAAACAAGGAAATTGAATGGAGATGGAAATTGAATAAAAATAGAAGCTGAATAAAAATGGAAATGGAAACTGCATAAAATTAAACGTGGAAGTTCATTCAAGAAACCACTATACCTTAACGATCTATTTGGACATTAAATAAAAAAGGAAATTGAATAGAAAAGGAAATTGAATAAAAATGGAAGTGGAATAAAAATAAAAATGGAAGTGCATTCAAGATACCACTATACCATAACGATTTATTTGGAAATTAAATAAAATAGGAAAATGAATAGAAAAGGAAATTGAATAAAAATGGAAGTTGAATAAAAAAAAAATAGAAGTTGCATAAAATTAAAAATGAAAGTCTATTCAAGAAACCACTATAGCTTAATGATCAATTTGGAAATTAAATAAAAAAATAAAATTGAATAGAAAAGAAAATTGAATAAAAATCTAAGTTGAATAAAAATAAAAATGGAAGTTGCATAAAATTAAAAATGAAAGTTCATTCAAGAAACCACTATACCTTAACGATCTATTTGGAAATTAAATAAAAAATGAAATTGAATAGAAAAGGAAATTGACTAAAAATGGAAGTGGAATAAAAATATAAATGGAAGTTGCATAAAATTAAAAATGGAAGTTCATTCAAGAAACCACTATACCTTAACGATCTATTTGGAAATTAAATAAAAATGGAAATTGAATAGAAACGGAAATTAAATAAAAATGGAAGTGGAATAAAAATAAAAATGGAAGTTGTATAAAATTAAGAATGGAAGTTCATTTTAGAAACCATTACACCTTAACGATCTGTTAGGAAATTAAATAAAAATGAAAATTGAATGGAGATGGAAATTGAATAAAAGTAGAAGTGGAATAAAAATAGAAACGGAAATTGCATAAAATTAAACATGAAAATTCATTCAAGAAACCACTATACCTTAACGATCTATTTGGAAATTAAATAAAAAGGGAAATTGAATAAAAATGAAAGTGGAATAAAAATCAAAATGGAAGTTACATAAAAGTAAACGTGGAAGTTCATTCAAGAAACCACTACACCTTAACGATCTATTTGGAAATTAAATAAAAAAGGAAATTGAATGGAGATGGAAATTGTATAAAAATAGAAGTTGAATAAAAATAAAAATGGAAACTGCATAAAATTAAACATGGAAGTTCATTCAATAAACCACTATACCTTAACGATCTATTTGGAAATTAAATAAAAAAGGAAATTGAATCGAAAAGGAAATTGAATAAAAATAGAAGTTGAATAAAAATAGAAATGGAAACTGCATAAGATTAAACGTGGAAGTTCATTCAAGAAACCACTACACCTTAACGATCTATTTGGAAATTAAATAAAAAAGGAAATTGAATGGAGATGGAAATTGAATAAAAATAGAAGTTGAATAAAAATAGAAATGGAAACTGTACAAAATTAAACATGGAAGTTCATTCAATAAACCACTATACCTTAACGATCTATTTGAAAATTAAATAAAAAAGGAAATTGAATAGAAAAGGAAATTGAATAAAAATACAAGTTGAATAAAAATCGAAATGGAAACTGCATAAGATTGAACGTGGAAGTTCATTCAAGAAACGACTACACCTTAACGATCTATTTGGAAATTAAATAAAAATGCAAATTGAATGGAGATGGAAATTGAATAAAAATAGAAGTCGAATAAAAATAGAAATGGAAACTGCATAAAACTAAACATGGAAGTTCATTCAAGACACCATTATACCTTAACGATCTATTTGGAAATTAAATAAAAAAGGAAATTGAAAAGAAAAGGAAATTGAATAAAAATAGAAGTTGAATAAAAATAGAAATGGAAACTGCATAAAATTAAACGTGGACGTTTAATCAGGAAACCACTACACCTTAATGATCTATTTGGAAATTAAATAAAAAAAGAAATTGAATGGAGATGGAAATTGAATAAAAACAGAAGTTGAATAAAAATAGAAATGGAAACTGCATAAAATTAAACATGGAAGTTCATTCATGAAACCGCTATACCTTAACGATCTATTTGGAAATTAAATAAAAATGAAAATTGAATGGAGATGGAAGTTGAATAAAAATAGAAATGGAAACTGCATAAAAACAAACACAGAAGTTCATTCAAAAATCCAGTATAACTTAACGATCTATTTGGAAATGAAATAAAAAAAGGAAATTGAATGGAGATGGAAATTGAATGAAAATAGAAGTTGAATAAAAATAGAAATGGAAATGGCATAAAATTCAACGTGGAAGTTCATTCAAGAAACCATTACACCTTAACGATCTCTTTGGAAATTAAATAAAAATGGAAATTGAATGGAGATGGAAATTGAATAAAAATAGAAGCTGAATAAAAATGGAAATGGAAACTGCATAAAATTAAACGTGGAAGTTCATTCAAGAAACTACTATACCTTAACGATCTATTTGGAAATTAAATAAAAAAGGAAATTGAATATAAAAGGAAATTGAATAATAATGGAAGTGGAATAAAAATAAAAATGGAAGATGCATAAAATTAAAAATGGAAGTTCATTCAAGATAACACTATACAATAACGATTTATTTGGAAATTAAATAAAATAGGAAAATGAATAGAAAAGGAAATTGAATAAAAATGGAAGTTGAATAAAAACAAAAATAGAAGTTGCATAAAATTAAAAATGGAAGTCTATTCAAGAAACCAATATACCTTAATGATCAATTTGGAAATTTAATAAAAAAAGAAAATTGAATAGAAAAGAAAATTGAATAAAAATCTAAGTTGAATAAAAATAAAAATGGAAGTTGCAAAAAATTAAAAATGAAAGTTCATTCAAGAAACCACTATACCTTAACGATCTATTTGGAAATTAGATAAAAAATGAAATTGAATAGAAAAGGAAATTCAATAAAAATGGAAGTGGAATAAAAATATAAATGGAAGTTCATTCAAGAACCCACTATACCTTAACGATCTATTTGGAAATTAAATAAAAATAGAAATTGAATAGAAAAGGAAATTAAATAAAAATGGAAGTGGAATAAAAAAAAATGGAAGTTGCATAAAATTAAGAATGGAAGTTCATTTAAGAAACCACTACACCATAACGATCTGTTAGGAAATTAAATAAAAATAGAAATTGAATGGAGATGGAAATTGAATAAAAGTAGAAGTTGAATAAAAATAGAAATTAAAACTGCATGAAATTAAACATGGAAGTTCATTCAAGAAACCACTATACCTTAACGATCTATTTGGAAATTAAATAAAAAAGGAAATTGAATAGAAAAGGAAATTGAATAAAAATGAAAGTGGAATAAAAATCAAAATGGATGTTGCAGAAAATTAAGAATGGAAGTTCATTCAAAAACCAGTGCACCTTAACGATCTATTTTGAAATTAAATAAAAAAGGAAATTGAATGGAGATGGAAATTGAATAAAAATAGAAGTTGAATAAAAATAGAAATGGAAACTGCATAAAATTAAACGGGGAAGTTCATTCAAGAAACCACTATACCTTAATGATCTATTTGGAAATTAAATAAAAAAGGAAATTGAATAGAAAAAGGAAATTGAATAAAAATGGAAGTGGAATAAAAATCAAAATGGAAGTTACATAAAAGTAAACGTGGAAGTTCATCCAAGAAACCACTACACCTTAACGATCTATTTGGAAATTAAATAAAAAAGGAAATTGAATGGAGATGAAAATTGTATAAAAATAGAAGTTGAATAAAAATAGAAATGGAAACTGCATAAAATTAGACATGCAAGTTCATTCAATAAACCACTATACCTTAACGGTCTATTTGGAAATGAAATTAAAAAAGAAACTGAATAGAAAAGGAAATTGAATAAAAATAGAAGTTGAATAAAAATAGAAATGGAAACTGCATAAGATTAAACGTGGAAGTTCATTCAAGAAACCACCACACCTTAACGATCTATTTGGAAATTAAATAAAAATGCAAATTGAATGGAGATGGAAATTGAATAAAAATAGAAGTTGAATAAAAATAGAAATGGAAACTGCATAAAACTAAACATGGAAGTTCATTCAAGACACCATTATACCTTAACGATCTATTTGGAAATTAAATAAAAAAGGAAATTGAAAAGAATAGGAAATTGAATAAAAATAGAAGTTGAATAAAAATAGAAATGGAAACTGCATAAAATTAAACGTGGAAGTTTAATCAACAAACCACTACACCTTAACGATCTATTTGGAAATTAAATAAAAAAAGAAATTGAATGGAGATGGAAATTGAATAAAAATAGAAATGGAAACTGCATAAAATTAAACATGGAAGTTCATTCGTGAAACCACTATACCTCAACGATTTATTTGGAAATTAAATAAAAATGGAAACAGAATGGAGATGGAAGTTGAATAAAAATAGAAATGGAAACTGCATAAAAACAAACACGGAAGTTCATTCAAGAAACCAGTATAACTTAACGATCTATTTGGAAATGAAATAAAAAAAGGAAATAGAATGGAGATGGAAATTGAATGAAAATAGAAGTTGAATAAAAATAGAAATGGAAATGGCATAAAATTCAACGTGGAAGTTCATTCAAGAAACCACTACACCTTAACGATCTCTTTGGAAATTAAATAAAAAAGGAAATTGAATGGAGATGGAAATTGAATAAAAATAGAAGTTGAATAAAAATGGAAATGGAAACTGCATAAAATTAAACGTGGAAGTTCACTCAAGAAACCACTATACCTTAACGATCTATTTGGAAATTAAATAAAAAAGGAAATTGAATAGAAAAGGAAATTGAATAAAAATTGAAGTGGAATAAAAATAAAAATGGAAGATGCATAAAATTAAAAATGGAAGTTCATTCAAGATACCACTATACAATAACGATTTATTTGGAAATTAAATAAAATAGGAAAATGAATAGAAAAGGAAATTGAATAAAAATGAAAGTTGAATAAAAACAAAAATAGAAGTTGCACAAAATTAAAAACGGAAGTCTATTCAAGAAACCACTATACGTTAATGATCAATTTGGAAATTAAATGAAAAAAGAAAATTGAATAGAAAAGAAAATTGAATAAAAATCTAAGTTGAATAAAAATAAAAATGGAAGTTGCAAAAAATTAAAAATGAAAGTTCATTCAAGAAACCACTATACCTTAACGATCTATTTGGAAATTAGACAAAAAATGAAATTGAATCGAAAAGGAAATTGAATAAAAATGGAAGTGAATAAAAATATAAATGGAAGTTGCAAAAAAATTATAAATGGAAGTTCATTCAAGAAACCACTATACCTTAACGATCTATTTGGAAATTAAATAAAAATGGAAATTGAATAGAAAAGGAAATTAAATAAAAATGGAAGTGTAATAAAAAAAAAAATGGAAGTTGCATAAAATTAAGAATGGAAGTTCATTTAAGAAACCACTACACCATAACGATCTGTTAGGAAATTAAATAAAAATAGAAATTGAATGGAGATGGAAATTGAATAAAAGTAGAAGTTGAATAAAAATAGAAATTAAAACTGCATAAAATTAAACATGGAAGTTCATTCAAGAAACCACTATACCTTAACGATCTATTTGGAAATTAAATAAAAAAGGAAATTGAATAGAAAAGGAAATTGAATAAAAATGAAAGTGGAGTAAAAATCAAAATGGATGTTGTAGAAAATTAAGAATGGAAGTTCATTCAAAAACCAGTGCACCTTAACGATCTATTTTGAAATTAAATAAAAAAGGAAATTGAATGGAGATGGAAATTGAATAAAAATAGAAGTTGAATAAAAATAGAAATGGAAACTGCATAAAATTAAACGGGGACGTTCATTCTAGAAACCACTATACCTTAATGATCTATTTGGAAATTAAATAAAAAAAGGAAATTGAATAGAAAAAGGAAATTGAATAAAAATGGAAGTGGAATAAAAATCAAAATGGAAGTTACATAAAAGTAAACGTGGAAGTTCCTCCAAGAAACCACTACACCTTAACGATCTATTTGGAAATTAAATAAAAAAGGAAATTGAATGGAGATGGAAATTGTATAAAAATAGAAGTTGAATAAAAATAGAATTGGAAACTGCATAAAATTAGACATGGAAGTTCATTCAATAAACCACTATACCTTAACGATCTATTTGGAAATGAAATTAAAAAAGAAACTGAATAGAAAAGGAAATTGAATAAAAATAGAAGTTGAATAAAAATAAAAATGGAAACTGCATAAGATTAAACGTGGAAGTTCATTCAAGAAACCACTACACCTTAACGATCTATTTGGAAATTAAATAAAAATGCAAATTGAATGGAGATGGAAATTGAATAAAAATAGAAGTTGAATAAAAATAGAAATGGAAACTGCATAAAACTAAACATGGAAGTTCATTCAAGACACCATTATACCTTAACGATCTATTTGGAAATTAAATAAAAAAGGAAATTGAAAAGAATAGGAAATTGAATAAAAATAGAAGTTGAATAAGAATAGAAATGGAAACTGCATAAAATTAAACGTGGAAGTTTAATCAACAAACCGCTACACCTTAACGATCTATTTGGAAATTAAATAAAAAAAGAAATTGAATGGAGATGGAAATTGAATAAAAATAGAAATGGAAACTGCATAAAATTAAACATGGAAGTTTATTCATGAAACCACTATGCTCAACGATCTATTTGGAAATTAAATAAAAATGGAAACAGAATGGAGATGGAAGTTGAATAAAAATAGAAATGGAAACTGCATAAAAACAAACACGGAAGTTCAGTCAAGAAACCAGTATAACTTAACGATCTATTTGGAAATGAAATTAAAAAAAGGAAATAGAATGGAGATGGAAATTGAATGAAAATAGAAGTTGAATAAAAATAGAAATGGAAATGGCATAAAATTCAACGTGGAAGTTCATTCAAGAAACCACTACACCTTAACGATCTCTTTGGAAATTAAATAAAAAAGGAAATTGAATGGAGATGGAAATTGAATAAAAATAGAAGTTGAATAAAAATGGAAATGGAAACTGCATAAAATTAAACGTGGAAGTTCACTCAAGAAACCACTATACCTTAACGATCTATTTGGAAATTAAATAAAAAAGGAAATTGAATAGAAAATGAAATTGAATCAAAATTGAAGTGGAATAAAAATAAAAATGGAAGATGCATAAAATTAAAAATAGAAGTTCATTCAAGATACCACTATACAATAACGATTTATTTGGAAATTAAATAAAATAGGAAAATGAATAGAAAAGGAAATTGAATAAAAATGAAAGTTGAATAAAAACAAAAATAGAAGTTGCATAAAATTAAAAATGGAAGTCTATTCAAGAAACCACTATACCTTAATGATCAATTTGGAAATTAAATAAAAAAAGAAAATTGAATAGAAAAGAAATTTGAATAAAAATCTAAGTTGAATAAAAATAAAAATGGAAGTTGCAAAAAATTAAAAATGAAAGTTCATTCAAGAAACCATTATACCTTAACGATCTATTTGGAAATTAGATAAAAAATGAAATTGAATCGAAAAGGAAATTGAATAAAAATGGAAGTGAATAAAAATAAAATGGAAGTTGCAAAAAAATTATAAATGGAAGTTCATTCAAGAAACCACTATACCTTAACGATCTATTTGGAAATTAAATAAAAATGGAAATTGAATAGAAAAAGAAATTAAATAAAAATGGAAGTGGAATAAAAATAAAAATGGAAGTTGCATAAAATTAAGAATGAAAGTTCATTTAAGAAACCACTACACCTTAACGATCTGTTAGGAAATTAAATAAAAATGGAAATTGAATGGAGATGGAAATTGAATAAAAGTAGAAGTTCAATAAAAATAGAAATGAAAACTGCATAAAATTAAGCACGGAAGTTCATTCAAGAAACAACTGAACCTTAACGATCTATTTGGAAATTAAACAAAAAAGGAAATTGAATAGAAAAGGAAATTGAATATAAATGAAAGTGGAATAAAAATCAAAATGGAAGTTGCATAAAATTAAGAATGGAAGTTCATTCAAAAACCGGTACACCTTAACGATCTATTTGGAAATTAAATAAAAAAGGAAATTGAATGGAGATGGAAATTGAATAAAAATAGAAGTTGAATAAAAATAGAAATGGAAACTGCATAAAATTAAACATGGAAGTTCATTCAAGAAACCACTATACCTTAATGATCTATTTGGAAATTAAATAAAAAAGGAAATTGAATAGAAAAAGGAAATTGAATAAAAATGGAAGTGGAATAAAAATCAAAATGGAAGTTGCATAAAATTAAACGTGGAAGTTCATTCAAGAAACCACTACACCTTAACGATCTATTTGGAAATTAAATAAAAAAGGAAATTGAATGGAGACGGAAATTGTATAAAAATAGAAGTTGAATAAAAATAGAAATGGAAACTGCATAAAATTAAACATGGAAGTTCATTCAATAAATCACTATACCTTAACGATCTATTTCGAAATTAAATAAAAAAGGAAATTGAATAGAAAAGGAAATTGAATGAAAATAGAAATGAAAACTGCATAAAATTAAACGTGGAAGTTCATTCAAGAAACCACTACACCATAACGATCTATTTGGAAATTAAATAAAAAATGAAACTGAACGGGGATGGAAACTGAATAAAAATTGAAGTTGAATAAAAATAGAAATGGAAACTGCATAAAATTAAACATGGAAGTTCATTCAAGAAACCAGTATACCTTAATGATCTATTTGGAAATTAAATAAAAAAGGAAATTGAATAGAAAAAGGAAATTGAATAAAAATGGAAGTGGAATTAAAATCAAAATGGAAGTTGCATAAAATTGAACGTGGAAGTTCATCCAAGAAACCACGACACCTTAGCGATCTATTTGGAAATTAAATAAAAAAGAAAATTGAATGGAGATGGAAATTGTATAAAAATAGAAGTTGAATAAAAATAGAAATGGAAACTGCATAAAATTAAACATGGAAGTTCATTCAATAAACCACTACACCTTAACGATCTATTTGGAAATTAAATAAAAAAGGAAATTGAATAGAAATGAAAACTGCATAAAATTAAACGTGGAAGTTCATTCAAGAAACCACTACACCATAACGTTCTATTTGGAAATTAAATAAAAAACGAAATTGAACGGGGATGGAAATTGAATAAAAATAGAAGTTGAATAAAAATAGAAATGGAAACTGCATGAAATTAAACATGGAAGTTTATTCAAGAAACCACTATACCTTAACGATCTATTTGGAAATTAAAGAAAAAAGGAAATTGAACAGAAATGAAAATTGACTAAAAATGGAAGTGGAATAAAAATCAAATTGGAAGTTGCATAAAATTAAACGTGGAAGTTCATTCAAGAAACCACTACACCTTAACGATTTATTTGGAAATTAAATAAAAAAGGAAATTGAATGGAGATGGAAATTGAATAAAAATAGAAGTTGAATAAAAATAGAAATGGAAACTGCATAAAATTATACATGGAAGTTCATTCAAGAAACCACTATACCTTAACGATCTCTTTGGAAATTAAATAAAAAGGAAAATTGAATAGAAAAGGAAATTGAATAAAAATGGAAGTTGAATAAAAAGCAAAATGGAATTTGCGAAAAATTATGAATGGAAGTTCTTTCAAGAAGCCACTACACCTTAACGATCGATTTGGAAATTAAATAAAAATGGAAATTGAATTGAGATGGAAATTGAATAAAAATAGAAGTTGAATAAAAATAGAAATGGAAGCTCCATAAAATTAAACATGGAAGTTCATTTAAGAAACCCCTATAACTTAACGATCTATTTGGAAATGAAATAAAAAAAGAAATGGAAACAGCATAAAATTAAACGTGGAAGTTCATTCAAGAAACCACTACACCTTAACGATCTCTTTGGAAATTAAATAAAAATGGAAATTGAATGGAGATGGAACTTGAATAAAAATAAAAGTTGAATGAAAATAGAAATGGAAACTGCATAAAATTAAACACGAAAGTTCATTCAAGAAACAAGTATACCTTAACGATCCATTTGGAAATGAAATAAAAAAAGGAAATTGATTGGAGATGGAAATTGATTAAAAATAGAATTTGAATAAAAATAGTAATGGAAATTGCAAGAAATTAAATGTGGAAGTTCATTCAAGAAACCACCACACCTTAGCGACGTCTTTGGAAATTAAATAAAAAAGGAAATTGAACGGAGATGGAAATTGAATAAAAATAGAAGTTGAATAAAAATAGAAATGGAAACTGCATAAAATTAAACATGGAAGTTCATTCAATAAACCACTATACCTTAACGATCTATTTGGAAATTAAATAAAAAAAGAAATTGAATAGAAAAGGAAATTGAATAAATACTGAAGTGGAATAAAAATAGAAATGGAAACTGCATAAAATTAAACGTTGAAGTTCATTCAAGAAACCACTATACCTTAACGATCTATTTGGAAATTAAATAAAAAATGAAATTGAATGGAGATGAAAATTGAATAAAAATAGAAGTAGAATAAAAATAGAAATGGAAACTGCATAAAATTAAACGTGGAAGTTCATTCAAAAACCACTATACCTTAACGATCTATTTGGAAATTAAATAAAAAAGGAAATTGAACAAAAATGGAAATTGAATAAAAATGGAAGTGGAATAAAAATCAAAATGGAAGTTGCATAAAATTAAACGTTGAAGTTCATTCACGAAACCGCTACACCTTAACGATCTATTTGGAAATTAAATAAAAAAGGAAAATGAATGGAGATGGAAATTGAATAAAAATAGAAGTTGAATAAAAATAGAAATGGAAACTGCATGAAATTAAACATGGAAGTTTATTCAAGAAACCACTATACCTTAACGATCTATTTGGAAATTAAAGAAAAAAGGAAATTGAACAGAAATGAAAATTGACTAAAAATGGAAGTGGAATAAAAATCAAATTGGAAGTTGCATAAAATTAAACGTGGAAGTTCATTCAAGAAACCACTACACCTTAACGATTTATTTGGAAATTAAATAAAAAAGGAAATTGAATGGAGATGGAAATTGAATAAAAATAGAAGTTGAATAAAAATAGAAATGGAAACTGCATAAAATTATACATGGAAGTTCATTCAAGAAACCACTATACCTTAACGATCTCTTTGGAAATTAAATAAAAAGGAAAATTGAATAGAAAAGGAAATTGAATAAAAATGGAAGTTGAATAAAAAGCAAAATGGAATTTGCGAAAAATTATGAATGGAAGTTCTTTCAAGAAGCCACTACACCTTAACGATCGATTTGGAAATTAAATAAAAATGGAAATTGAATTGAGATGGAAATTGAATAAAAATAGAAGTTGAATAAAAATAGAAATGGAAGCTCCATAAAATTAAACATGGAAGTTCATTTAAGAAACCCCTATAACTTAACGATCTATTTGGAAATGAAATAAAAAAAGAAATGGAAACAGCATAAAATTAAACGTGGAAGTTCATTCAAGAAACCACTACACCTTAACGATCTCTTTGGAAATTAAATAAAAATGGAAATTGAATGGAGATGGAACTTGAATAAAAATAAAAGTTGAATGAAAATAGAAATGGAAACTGCATAAAATTAAACACGAAAGTTCATTCAAGAAACAAGTATACCTTAACGATCCATTTGGAAATGAAATAAAAAAAGGAAATTGATTGGAGATGGAAATTGATTAAAAATAGAATTTGAATAAAAATAGTAATGGAAATTGCAAGAAATTAAATGTGGAAGTTCATTCAAGAAACCACCACACCTTAGCGACGTCTTTGGAAATTAAATAAAAAAGGAAATTGAACGGAGATGGAAATTGAATAAAAATAGAAGTTGAATAAAAATAGAAATGGAAACTGCATAAAATTAAACATGGAAGTTCATTCAATAAACCACTATACCTTAACGATCTATTTGGAAATTAAATAAAAAAAGAAATTGAATAGAAAAGGAAATTGAATAAATACTGAAGTGGAATAAAAATAGAAATGGAAACTGCATAAAATTAAACGTTGAAGTTCATTCAAGAAACCACTATACCTTAACGATCTATTTGGAAATTAAATAAAAAATGAAATTGAATGGAGATGAAAATTGAATAAAAATAGAAGTAGAATAAAAATAGAAATGGAAACTGCATAAAATTAAACGTGGAAGTTCATTCAAAAACCACTATACCTTAACGATCTATTTGGAAATTAAATAAAAAAGGAAATTGAACAAAAATGGAAATTGAATAAAAATGGAAGTGGAATAAAAATCAAAATGGAAGTTGCATAAAATTAAACGTTGAAGTTCATTCACGAAACCGCTACACCTTAACGATCTATTTGGAAATTAAATAAAAAAGGAAAATGAATGGAGATGGAAATTGAATAAAAATAGAAGTCGAATAAAAATAGAAATGGAAATTGCATAAAATTAAACATGGAAGTTCGTTCAAGAAACCACGATAACCTAACGACCTATTTGGAGATTAAATAAAAATGGAAATTGAATAGAAAAGGAAATTGAATAAAAATGGAAGTGGAATATAAATCAAAATGGAAGTTGCAAAAAATTATGAATGGAAGTTCATTTAAGAAACCACTACACCTTAACGATCGATTTGGAAATTAAAAAAAAATGGAAATGGAATGGAGGTTGAAATTGAATAAAAATAGAAGTTGAAAAAAAATAGAAATGGAAACTCCATAAAATTAAACATGGAAGTTCATTCAAGAAACCACTATAACTTAACGATCTATTTGGAAATGAAATAATAAAAGGAAATTGAATGGAGATGGAAATTGAATGGAGATGGAAATTGAATAAAAATAGAAATGGAAACTGCATAAAATTGAACGTGGAAGTTCATTCAAGAAACCACTACACCTTAACGATCTCTTTGGAAATTAGATAAAAATGGGAATTGAATGGTGATGGAAATTGAATAAAAATAAAAGTTGAATAAAAATAGAAATGGAAAATGCATAAAATTAAACACGGAAGTTCATTCAAGAAACAAGTGTACCTTAACGATCCATTTGGAAATGAAATAAAAAAAGGAAATTGACTGGAGATGGAAATTGAATAAAAATAGAAATGGAAACAGCATGAAATTAAACGTGGAAGTTCATTCAAGGAACCACTACACCTTAGCAATCTCTGTGCAAATTAAATCAAAAAGGAAATTGAATGGAGATGGAAATTGAATAAAAATAGAAGTTGTATAAAAATCGAAATGGAAACTGCATAAAATTAAACATGGAAGTTCATTCAAAAAACCGCGATATCTTAACGATCTATTTGGAAATTAAATAAAAAAGGAAATTGAATAGAAAAGGAAATTGAATAAAAATGGAAGTGGAATAAAAATAAAAATGGAAGTTGCATAAAATTAAAAATGGAGGTTCATTCAATATACCACAATACTATAACGATCTATTTGGAAATTAAATAAAAAATGAAAATGAATAGAAAAGGAAATTCAATAAAAATGGAAGTTGAATAAAAACAAAAATAGAAGTTGCATAAAATTAAAAATGAAAGTCTATTCAAGAAACCACTATACCTTAACGATCTATTTGGAAATTAAATAAAAAAAGGAAATTGAATAGAAAAAGAAATTGAATAAAAATGGAAATAGAATAAAAATAAAAATTGAAGTTGCATAAAATTAAAAATGGAAGTTCATTTAAGAAACCACTATACCATAACGATCTATTTGGAAATTAAATAAAAAAAGGAAATTGAATAGAAAAGGAAATTGAATAAAAAGTGAAGTGGAATAAAAATAAAAATGAAAGTTGCATAAAATTAAAAATGGGAGTTCATTCAAGAAACCACTATACCATAACGATCGATTAGGAAATTAAATAAAAATAGAAGTTGAATAAAAACAAAAATAGAAGTTGCATAAAATTAAAAATGGAAGCCTATTCAAGAAACCACTATACCTTAACGATCTATTTGGAAATCAAATAAAAAAAGGAAATTGAACAGAAAAGGAAATTAAATAAAATGGATGTGGAATAAAAATAAAAATGAAAGTTGCATTAAATTAAACATGGAAGTTCATTCAAGAAACCACTATACCTTAACGATCTATTTGTAAATTAAATAAAAAAACGAAATTGAATAGAATTGGAAATTGAATAAAAATAGAAATGGAAACTGCATAAAATTAAACGTGGAAGTTCATTCAAGAAACCACTACACCTTAACTATCTCTTTGGAAATTAAAAACAAATGGAAATTGATTGGAGATGGAAATTGAATAAAAATAAATGTTGAATAAGAATAGAAATGGAAACTGCATAAAATTAAACACGGAAATTCATTCAAGAAACAAGTATACCTTAACGATCCATTTGGAAATGAAATAAAAAAAGGAAATTCACTGGAGATGGAAATTGAATAAAAATAGAAGTTGAATAAAAATAGTAATGGAAACTTCATAAAATTAAACGTGGAAGTTCATTCAAGAAACCACTACACCTTAACGACAAATTTGGAAATTAAATAAAGAAGGAAATTGAATGGAGATGGAAGTTGAAAAAAACAGAAGTTGAATAAAAATAGAAATGGAAATTGCATAAAATTAAACATGGAATTTCATTCAAGAAACCACTATACCTTAACGATTTATTTGGAAATTAAATAAAAAATGAAATTGAATAGAAAAGGAAATTGAATAAAAATGGAAGTGGAATAAAAATACAAATGGAAGCTGCATAAAATCAAAAATGGAAGTTCATTCAAGAAACCACTATACCTTAACGATCTATTTGGAAATTAAATAAAAAAGGAAATTGAATAGAGAAGGAAATTAAATAAAAATGGAAGTTGCATAAAATTAAGAATGGAAGTTCATTCAAGAAACCACTACACCTTAACAATCTATTTGGACATTAAATAAAAATGGAAATTGAATGGAGATAGAAATTGAATAAAAATAGAAGTTGAATAAAAATAGAAATGGAAGCTGCATAAAATTAAACATGGAAGTTCATTCAAGAAACCACTATACCATAACGATCTATTTGGAAATGAAATAAAAAAAGGAAATTGAATGGAGATGGAAATTGAATAAAAATAGAAATGGAAACTGCATAAAATTAAACGTGGAAGTTCATTCAAGAATCCACTACACCTTAACGATCTCTTTGGAAATTAAATAAAAATGGAAATTGAATGGAGATGGAAATTGAATAAAAATAAAAGTTGAATAAAAATAGAAATGGAAACTGCATAGAATTAAAGACGGAAGTTCATTCAAGAAACACGTATACCTTAACGATCCATTTGGAAATGAAATAAAAAAAGGAAATTGACTGGAGATGGAAATTGAATAAAAATAGAAGTTGAATAAAAATAGAAATGGAAACTGCATGAAATTAAACGTAGAAATTCATTCAAGAAACCACTACACCTTAGCGATCTCTTTGGAAATTAAATAAAAAAGTAATTGAATGGAGATGGAAATTCAATAAAAATAGAAGTTGTATAAAAATCGAAATGGAAACTGCATAAAATTAAACATGGAAGTTCATTCAAGAAACCACTATACCTTAACGATCTATTTGGAAATTAAATAAAAAAGGAAATTGAATAGAAAAAGAAATTGAATAAAAATGGAAGTGGAATAAAAATAAAAATGAAAGTTGCATAAAATTAAAAATGGTGGTTCGTTCAATATACCACAATACCATAACGATCTATTTGGAAATTAAATAAAAAAGGAAAATGAAAAGAAAAGGAAATTCAATAAAAATGGAAGTTGAATAAAATCAAAAATAGAAGTTGCATAAAATTAAAAATGGAGGTCTATTCAAGAAACCACTATACCTTAACGATCTATTTAGAAAATAAATAAAAAAAGGATATTGAATAGAAAAGGAAATTGAATAAAAATGGAAGTAGAATAAAAATAAAAAAGGAAGTTGCAAAAAATTAAAAATGGAAGTTCATTCAAGAAACCACTATGCCATAACGATCTATTTGGAAATTAAATAAAAAAGGAAAATGAATAGAAAAAGAAATTGAATAAAAATAGAAGTTGAATAAAAGCAAAAATGGGAGTTGCAAAAAATTAAAAATGGAAGCCTATTCAAGAAACCAATATACCTTAACGATCTATTTGGAAATCAAATAAAAAACGAAAATTGAATAGAAAAGGAAATTAAATAAAAATGGATGTGGAATAAAAATAAAAATGAAAGTTGCATAAAATTAAACATGGAAGTTCATTCAAGAAACCACTATACCTTAACGATCTATTTGGAAATTAAATAAAAAACGAAATTGAATAGAATTGGAAATTGAATAAAAATACAAACGGAAACTGCATAAAATTAAACGTGGAAGATCATTCAAGAAACCACTACACCTTAACGATCTCTTTGGAAATTAAATAAAATGGAAATTGATTGGAGATGGAAATTGAATAAAAATAAAAGTTGAAAAAAAATAGAAACGGAAACTGCATAAAATTAAACACGGAAATTCTTTCAAGAAACAAGTATACCTTAACGATCCATTTGGAAATGAAATAAAAAAAGGAAATTCGCTGGAGATGGAAATTGAATAAAAATAGAAGTTGAATAAAAATAGCAATGGAAACTGCATAAAATTAAACGTGGAAGTTCATTCAAGAAACCACTACACCTTAACGATAAATTTGGAAATTAAATAAAGAAGGAAATTGAATGGAGAGGGAAATTGAATAAAAACAGAAGTTGAATAAAAATAGAAACGGAAAATGCATAAAATTAAACACGGAAGTTCATTCAAGAAACCACTATACCTTAACGATCTATTTGGAAATTAAATAAAAAATGAAATTGAATAGAAAAGGAAATTGAATAAAAATGGAAGTGGAATAAAAATACAAATGGAAGTTGCATAAAATCAAAAATGGAAGTTCATTCAAGAAACCACTATACCTTAATGATCTATTAGGAAATTAAATAAAAAATGAAATTGAATAGAAAAGGAAATTGAATAAAAATGGAAGTGGAATAAAAATACAAATGGAAGTTGCATAAAATCAAAAATGGAAGTTCATTCAAGAAACCACTATACCTTAGCGATCTATTTGGAAATTAAGTAAAAATGGAAATTGAATAGAAAAGGAAATTAAATAAAAATGGAAGTGGAATAAAAATAAAAATGGAAGTTCCATAAAATTAAGAATGGAAGTTCGTTCAAGAAACCACTACACCTTAACGATCTGTTTGGACACTAAATAAAATTGGAAATTGAATGGAGATGCAAATTGAATAAAAATAGAAGTTTAATAAAAATCGAAATGGAAACTTCATAAAATTAAACGTGGAAGTTCATTCAAGAAACCACTATACCTTAACGATCGATTTGGAAATTAAATAAAAAAGGAAATTTAATAGAAAAGGAAATTGAATCAAAATAGAAGTTGAATAAAAATAGAAATGGAAACTGCCTAAAATTAAACGTTAAAGTTCATTCAAGAAACCAATACACCTTAACTATAGCGATCCCGGGTTTTACCCTTGTTGTACAGTGATCCGGACATGTGTCCGTGGATGTTGGTAGTTGTTTATTACCTTGTTTACATCCTTTCTTACTTTGTATTTGAGTTATAGGATGTGTTGGGCGGGTTGGTTACAGGTTGGTTGAGTTTAGAAACCAAAACTAGTTGCCCAGATTTTTGGCCTGTCCGCTCGAGCGGAGGTGTTGGCGCTCGAGCGGGGAATACATCCATCCAGTATCTTGTTGTGCAGTGTTGTGAGCTCGAGCGTAGGGTTGGGAGCTCGAGCGGAGGCCTGGTTCTGCAAATGTGCTGAGCGAGTGCATTCTGAGCTCGAGCGGGAGGTTGGCCGCTCGAGCGGAAGTCTGTGAGTGGCCGCTCGAGCGGGGTGTTTTACGCTCGAGCGGAGACCTGGGTTAAAGTCCCGAAATTGTGACTTTTCAAATCACTTTTTCACTTTCTCTTCTCTCTCTTACTTTTCCAAAATCACCATTGTTGAGCCTCTCACTCTAGACTCTACCTTCTCTCTAGGTTTTGATCTAGTAGGAGTGATTTACTCACCTTTGGCCTTTACAAAAAAGTTGTTGATCGTCGAGGGCTTCATTTTAATCTGAAAATCTCGGGTTTTGGAGCACGTGGGGTTTTTTCGTCTTCTCCTTTGGGACTCCGAATTTGAGGTAGGGATAACCTACTCCTCTCTATGGGTTTTGTCTTTAAATTTTGGTATTTTGAGATGTTGGGCTTGGTTTGGTAATTTTGTGAAAGTTTGGGGCTTTGTGTAATTTTGCAAAAGTTGGGGTTTTATTCATAATAAACCTAGATGCATGTTTGGCATAGAAAAATGGAATGATCGTTGAATCATTGATGAAAATGGGACCTAAGGGTTGAAATGGTAATTATGGAAAATGGCCTAATTACATTGTTTAATTAATTGGGATAATTAATTGGTGAGAAATGAGGAAATGAAATGTTGATTGAATATCCATTTGTGCATTTATTTTCTGTATTAGAAATAACTGCTTTGGGCTATCGGTAGAGGATAGTCGAGATTGTTGTAGACAATGCATGATGATTAGGTAAACGGAAACTAATCAATGGAATGTGTCATGGAACTTGACGGTTGATACAATACATTAATTGTGTGTATTGTGTGATTGTATATAGAACCAATGTGTTTATATACGTTATGTGTAGAGGAGGAGATAGGGGATGTACTCCGCGGTTTAGGGGAAGATAGGGGATGTACCTCTAAACCGGATAGGTATTGGGAGGAGATAGGGGATGAACTCCGTAGACAGAGCTCATATGCTTGTCTAGAGAAGTGAAGATAGAGCTCATATGCTTATCTTTGTGAAGTGTGGATACAGCTTGTATGCTTATCTGTGGATATTGTTGATATACATATCTGTTGTAGAGTGTGGATACAGCTTGTATGCTTATCTGTGGATATTGTTGATATACATATCTGTTGAGAATGTGGATATAGCTTTTATGCTTATCTGAATGTGAGATATAGTTTTTATATATATCTGTGGAAATGATGATAGAGCTAGCATGCTTATCTGTTGAAACAGGGAAAATGAAAAGTAATTGGGACTTGTAAGTCGTTGACATAAATATGTAATTTATGTGATTGTATCAGTGTTGACCAACTATCAATTGCTAATGTTTTAGTCATTGTCCATGGTTGGTTTAGTGTATTTCTACTGGGCTGTGGCTCACCCTATATGGGAATATCATTTTCAGGTACAGGAAGCATGCCACCTCCAAGGACATAGCTTGGGAGGCTAGAGGCGGACATAGCGTAGTTGTTTTACTTTTGATGTATTACACGTAACTTCAAGCCAAGGGCTTAATGTGTAAACGAGTTAGTACTCTTTTGTTTTAACCAAGTGTTAACTTGGAAAGCTGTAAGCCCGTAGGGCATTTTGTTTTGATGTTAACATGTAATACTATGTAATGAAACTCAATTTCAAAAAAAGAAATGTGGTTAGTTTATATGTAAATGCATGTCTTATCTGATGGGTTTAATGTTATTTTTTGAGGGCGTTACAACTTGGTATCAGAGCGTACCGGGTTCGAATACTTTGGGTACGTGGGAAGTGATTAGTATCACAATGGGTTTGTCTCGCTTGATAGAGACTTAGATGTAGTATCATATGCTATGTGCTTAAATGCTAACATGCTTATGTGACTATGTGGGTATGGGATTTAATTTCTAGGATGTTGATTGGATCCTTGAGTTTCTGGGAGTCTTGTTGGAAAGGCACTTGATCAATGCTGTTTCTAACCGGAACTCTAGTAACGTCTCGGGACTATCATTATCCAGAAATGAAATTCGTGAGTGCTTATGTGTTTATATGCTGATGTGGAGTGAATTACACTTGTCCATGCATTAGGACGTGAGTGTTTAGTTTCGGCACACCTATGAATGTGCTAACGTTCTGTGTTGCCTTTATTAGGATGTCAGGACGAGGAAGAGGTGCTAGGCGTGGTAGACCTGCGAGGCAGGAAGTACCGTTACAGGGTGAGATTCCGGCAGTGCAGGAGGGAGTTGGGCAGGCCAATGTGGCCGAGCCAGTAGGTCAGCAGGCTATGGGTGCCTTGGCCAGAGAGATAGCGGGAGCTTTGGGTATTCTTAGAGCTGGGAATCAGGCAGCTGAGACAGGGCCTTCCTTCTTGAAGAGGGAGTTCTTCCGGTGTAATCCAGACGAGTTTATCGGGGATCCTAAAGAGCCGCTTAAGGCAGATGAATGGCTCGAACAGACAACGAAGACGTTTGAGATGCTTGGCATCGAGGACGGAGCACTGAAAGTGACCTTGGCATCCTTTCAACTGAAGGGAGATGCGGGTCAATGGTGGAAGTACGAGAAAGCTCGTGTTGGTGGTACTTGGGAGGCGTTTGTGAATGCTTTTCAGGAGAGGTTTTTATCAGCAGCAGCTAGGGAAAAGCTGAGGGATCAGTTTAGCCGGCTTAATCAGCAGGGCTTGTCAGTGGCCGAGTTTGAGGCTACTTTTACCAGTCTGTCTAGGTTTGCACCTGAACTGGTGGCGTCTGAGGAACGCCGTTGCTATGAGTTTGAGCGGAAGTTGAGGCGGGGCCTCAAGTTGAGAATTGGTGGGTCTTATATTCGAGAGTATAGACACCTAGTGGACGCTGCAGCTCATATGGAGCTTATGATGCAGGAGGAGGATGAGGGTCAGAGAGGCTCCAAGAGGAGCCAGGATAGTCAGGGTGATGGCAGGAGACAGAAGGGTTATAACCCTCAGCAGTCGCAGGGTGGTGTTGCTAGATCGACCTTCCCAGTGCCGAGTGCAGGCTCCGGGAGAGGTGGTCAGGGGGATTTCACTTGTTACAAGTGTGGCCAGCTGGGTCACAAGGTATCTGTTTGCCCGCAGAAGGGTGGGGGTCAGAAAGCTGCTTCTTCTTCAGCTAGACCGCAGAGTCAGAGTTTGGGCAGGGGGCAGCTCTTGACTTGTTATCAGTGTGGACAACCTGGGCACATGAAGAGGTTTTGCCCACAGTTGAGTGCCACTTCGGGAGCGTCTGGTTCTAGACAGACGCAGGGTTTTCAGCCAGCTCAGTCTGTGCAGGCCTCGAGGGCCAATCCGGGAGCTTCGTCATCCCAGTCTGTGCAGCAGTCTTTTGCTCCGAGAGGTGAGCAGGTAGACCAGGGGCCTACGGGGCGCGTGTATGCTGTTACCGCGCAGGATTTAGTACCGGCTCCATCAGTAGTGAGAGGTACTTTTCTGTTTTGCAACTCAGTTGCTAATGTGTTGATAGACACGGGTGCATCTCATTCTTTTGTATCTGCTGCATTTGCATCTGTTTTGGAATTGGAGTTAGCACAGTTAGCATCTCCTATTTGTGTGGTATCGCCTTTGGGTGGTGAGTTGATTCTGAAACAGGGTGTTAGAGGATGTGATATAGAGGTCGCCGACTATAGGCTTCCTTTTCCGTTTGTTGTCATGCCCATGAAGGGTTTTGATGTTATTTTGGGTATGGACTGGTTATCGTCATACCGGGCTGTTATTGATTGCTACCGCCAGAGGGTTACATTGTGTACCTTGAGCGGGGAGTGGTTCCATTTCTTGGGAGACCGGGTTGGTAGTGTTTTGCCACCGGGGTATGATTCGCGAGGGCGAAGTGAGCTTAGTAGTCTACTTGCTAGCTTTGAGAGTGGTGAGCGTGGTGATACCCAGTATGTATTACCGAGGGTGGTTTGTGAGTATTCGGATGTCTTTCCGGAAGATCTTGTTAGTTTGCCACCTCACCGAGAGATAGAGTTCTCTATTGATTTAGTGCCTGGTACGGCACCGATTTCTATGGCACCTTACCGTTTTGCTCCAGCAGAGTTGGTTGAGTTGAAAGTTCAGCTCCAGGAATTGCTAGATAAGGGCTTTGTTCGCCCTAGTGTTTCACCGTGGGGAGCACCGGCCCTCTTTGTTAAAAAGAAAGATGGTGCCTTGAGATTGTGTATAGACTACCGGAAGTTGAATCGGGCTACGGTTAAGAATAAGTACCCTATGCCCCGTATAGATGATTTGTTTGACCAGTTGAAGGGTTCCCGTTGTTTCTCTAAGATAGACTTGAGATCGGGTTACCATCAGTTGAGGGTCAGGGAGGAAGATATTCCTAAGACGGCATTCCGTACGCGGTATGGCCATTACGAGTTTTTGGTGATGCCATTCGGACTTACCAATGCACCGGCAGTCTTTATGGACTTGATGAACCGGATTTTCCGGGAGTTCTTAGACCGATTTGTGGTTGTCTTCGTGGACGATATCCTTATTTATTCGTCTTCTGAGGAGGAGCACGAGGCACACTTGAGAGTGGTGCTTGAGTTACTTAGAGCCCATAGGCTGTATGCCAAGTTTGGGAAGTGTGAGTTCTGGCTGAGGGAAGTCAAATTCTTAGGCCACGTGGTATCCGGGAAAGGGGTGTCTGTTGATACATCCAAGGTTGAGGCAGTGCAAGATTGGGCACAGCCTAAGAGTGTGTTTGAGATCCGCAGTTTTCTGGGATTAGCTGGGTATTACCGTCGGTTTGTGAAAGATTTCTCCAGGTTAGCGTCACCGTTGACTAGGCTGACTCGGAAGGGAGTCAAGTTTGTGTGGAGTGAGACTTGTGAAAAGTCGTTCCAAGAGTTGAAAATTAGATTGACCACCGCTCCGGTGTTGATTATTCCGGAGAGAGGGTTGGGTTATGCGGTTTACTGTGATGCCTCACGAGAGGGTTTGGGTTGTGTGTTGATGCAAGAGGGGAAAGTGGTAGCTTATGGCTCACGTCAGTTGAAAATACATGAGAAGAATTACCCCACACACGACCTAGAGTTAGCAGCTGTGATCTTTGCCTTGAAAATCTGGAGGCACTACCTTTATGGTGAGAGGTTCGAGGTATTCTCGGATCATAAGAGTTTGAAGTATCTGTTTACACAGAGAGACTTGAATTTGAGGCAGAGGAGATGGATGGAGTTCATCGAGGATTATGATTTTGAGTTACATTATCATCCGGGAAAGGCCAATGTTGTGGCCGATGCCCTTAGTAGGAAAACCATTAGTGATGTAGCTTGTATAGCCATCCGGGAATGGGTGATGTTGGGAGCACTTGGCGAGTTTGACTTGCTACTGGGCGAATCTGTTGAGGCTGCGGCCTTGTTTTCTGTTGTTGCGCAGCCTACACTTGTGACTAGAGTGTTAGAGGCACAGAGAGGTGACCTTGAGGTAGAATCCCTCCGAGAGAAGATCTCCAGTGGGAAAGTTGAGAAGGGTTTGACGGTGTATCCCGACCTGAGTGTGAGATACCGAGACCGTTTGTTTGTACCGGAGTCTTGCCGAGAGGAAGTACTCCGAGAGTTTCATCATTCGCGCCTTACGGTGCATCCGGGAGGTACTAAAATGTATCAGGATTTGGGTCGCCAATTTTGGTGGCGGGGTATGAAGAGAGATGTGGCTGTTTTCGTATCGAAGTGCCTTACTTGCCAGCAAGTGAAGGCCGAGCATCAGAGGCCAGCGGGTTTGTTGCAACCCTTGCCTATTGCCGAGTGGAAGTGGGAGCATGTCACTATGGACTTCGTTGTAGGTCTTCCGAGGACTCAGCGGGGTAGTGATGCTATTTGGGTGGTTGTAGACCGGTTGACTAAGTCGGCGCACTTTATTCCTATGCGCGTGAGAGATTCGATAGATCATCTTGCCGATTTGTATATTCGGGATGTAGTAAGATTGCATGGGGTCCCAGTGACGATCGTCTCAGATAGAGATCCTCGTTTTACTGCTAGGTTGTGGCAGAGTTTGCAGAGTGCCTTGGGCACTAAGTTGACCTTTAGTACGGCTTATCATCCTCAGACTGACGGGCAGTCCGAGCGTACTATTCAGATCCTCGAGGATATGCTTCGGGGTTGTGTCCTGGACTTCAGTGGGACGTGGGAGAGGCACTTGCCATTGGTAGAGTTTGCCTACAACAATAGTTTTCAGTCTAGCATCGGTATGGCACCGTTTGAGGCCTTGTATGGCCGACCGTGTAGGTCTCCAGTTTGTTGGGCCGAGGTGGGTGATGCACCTTTGTTGGGTCCGGAGTTGGTTAGGGAGACGACGGAGAAAGTTGAGCTTATCCGTAGGAGGCTTGTTACAGCCCAGAGTCGACAAAAGAGTTATGCCGACCGTAGGAGGAGGCCTTTGGCGTTTGAGGTAGGTGATCATGTCTTTCTGAAAATATCACCTAGGCGAGGCCTGATGAGGTTTGGGAAGAGTGGGAAATTATCCCCTCGGTTTATTGGTCCTTTTGAGATCCTTGAGAAGATAGGTGAGGTTGCTTATCGGTTAGCCTTACCGCCGCAGTTGTCCGGAGTGCATGACGTGTTTCATGTGAGTATGCTTCGGAAGTATGAGCCAGATCCATCACATGTGCTGGATTGGAGCGATTTAGAGGTAGATGAGGATGCCTCGTATGAGGAGAGACCGGTTCGGGTCTTGGATAGGCGGAATCAGGTCCTGCGTGGCAAGACCATTCCTTTGGTGAAAGTCTTGTGGAAACATTACGGAGTGGAGGAAGCCACTTGGGAACGTGAGTTGGAAGTCCGTGAGAAATATCCGGACTTGTTTGTTGATGTGTGATCTTGTATTTAAATTTTACGTTTTGTTGAACTTAAGAACTTTTATATATGTCTTAAGTTGTGAAACATTGAAAATGTTTGGTTTAATGAAAGTACGTTTTGGAACTTGCCTCATATGGAAGTTGAATGTAACATTATATCTGTTGAATATATTGTTGAAATTGGAAAGATAGTGCATAATGTTAATGCATGTTGAAAGTACATATGTTGTTTACATATTGTGTTATGTCTCTTGTTAAAGGGATGGGATGACCGGTAATGGGTCGAATTGTTGACTGTTCAAGTGTAACACTGTTTAAAATGGAGGAAAGCTTGTTTTGCAACTTGTGCTTAATTTCGGGGGCGAAATTCTTTAAGGGGGGGAGGTTATAGCGATCCCGGGTTTTACCCTTGTTGTACAGTGATCCGGACATGTGTCCGTGGATGTTCGTAGTTGTTTATTACCTTGTTTACATCCTTTCTTACTTTGTATTTGAGTTATAGGATGTGTTGGGCGGGTTGGTTACAGGTTGGTTGAGTTTAGAAACCAAAACTAGTTGCCCAGATTTTTAGCCTGTCCGCTCGAGCGGAGGTGTTGGCGCTCGAGCGGGGAATACATCCATCCAGTATCTTGTTGTGCAGTGTTGTGAGCTCGAGCGTAGGGTTGGGAGCTCGAGCGGAGGCCTGGTTCTGCAAATGTGCTGAGCGAGTGCATTCTGAGCTCGAGCGGGAGGTTGGCCGCTCGAGCGGAAGTCTGTGAGTGGCCGCTCGAGCGGGGTGTTTTACGCTCGAGCGGAGACCTGGGTTAAAGTCCCGAAATTGTGACTTTTCAAATCACTTTTTCACTTTCTCTTCTCTCTCTTACTTTTCCAAAATCACCATTGTTGAGCCTCTCACTCTAGACTCTACCTTCTCTCTAGGTTTTGATCTAGTAGGAGTGATTTACTCACCTTTGGCCTTTACAAAAAAGTTGTTGATCGTCGAGGGCTTCATTTTAATCTGAAAATCTCGGGTTTTGGAGCACGTGGGGTTTTGTCGTCTTCTCCTTTGGGACTCCGAATTTGAGGTAGGGATAACCTACTCCTCTCTATGGGTTTTGTCTTTAAATTTTGGTATTTTGAGATGTTGGGCTTGGTTTGGTAATTTTGTGAAAGTTTGGGGCTTTGTGTAATTTTGCAAAAGTTGGGGTTTTATTCATAATAAACCTAGATGCATGTTTGGCATAGAAAAATGGAATGATCGTTGAATCATTGATGAAAATGGGACCTAAGGGTTGAAATGGTAATTATGGAAAATGGCCTAATTACATTGTTTAATTAATTGGGATAATTAATTGGTGAGAAATGAGGAAATGAAATGTTGATTGAATATCCATTTGTGCATTTATTTTCTGTATTAGAAATAACTGCTTTGGGCTATCGGTAGAGGATAGTCGAGATTGTTGTAGACAATGCATGATGATTAGGTAAACGGAAACTAATCAATGGAATGTGTCATGGAACTTGACGGTTGATACAATACATTAATTGTGTGTATTGTGTGATTGTATATAGAACCAATGTGTTTATATACGTTATGTGTAGAGGAGGAGATAGGGGATGTACTCCGCGGTTTAGGGGAAGATAGGGGATGTACCTCTAAACCGGATAGGTATTGGGAGGAGATAGGGGATGAACTCCGTAGACAGAGCTCATATGCTTGTCTAGAGAAGTGAAGATAGAGCTCATATGCTTATCTTTGTGAAGTGTGGATACAGCTTGTATGCTTATCTGTGGATATTGTTGATATACATATCTGTTGTAGAGTGTGGATACAGCTTGTATGCTTATCTGTGGATATTGTTGATATACATATCTGTTGAGAATGTGGATATAGCTTTTATGCTTATCTGAATGTGAGATATAGTTTTTATATATATCTGTGGAAATGATGATAGAGCTAGCATGCTTATCTGTTGAAACAGGGAAAATGAAAAGTAATTGGGACTTGTAAGTCGTTGACATAAATATGTAATTTATGTGATTGTATCAGTGTTGACCAACTATCAATTGCTAATGTTTTAGTCATTGTCCATGGTTGGTTTAGTGTATTTCTACTGGGCTGTGGCTCACCCTATATGGGAATATCATTTTCAGGTACAGGAAGCATGCCACCTCCAAGGACATAGCTTGGGAGGCTAGAGGCGGACATAGCGTAGTTGTTTTACTTTTGATGTATTACACGTAACTTCAAGCCAAGGGCTTAATGTGTAAACGAGTTAGTACTCTTTTGTTTTAACCAAGTGTTAACTTGGAAAGCTGTAAGCCCGTAGGGCATTCTGTTTTGATGTTAACATGTAATACTATGTAATGAAACTCAATTTCAAAAAAAGAAATGTGGTTAGTTTATATGTAAATGCATGTCTTATCTGATGGGTTTAATGTTATTTTTTGAGGGCGTTACATTAACGATCTATTTGGAAATTAAATAAAAAAGGAAATTGAATGGAGACGGAAATTGAATAAAAACAGAAGTTGAATAAAAATAGAAATGGAAACTGCATAAAATTAAACACGGAAGTTCATTCAAGAAACCACTATAACTTAACGATCTGTTTGGAAATGAAATAAAAAAAGAAATTGAATGGAGATGGAAATTGAAGAAAAATAGAAATGGAAACAGCATAAAATTAAACGTGGAAGTTCATTCAAGAAACCACTACACCTTAACGATCTCTTTGGAAATTAAATAAAAATTGAAATTGAATGGAGATGGAAATTGAATAGAAATAAAAGTTGAATAAAAATTGAAATGAAAACAGCATAAAATTAAACACGGAAGTTCGTTCAAGAAACCAGTATACCTGAACGATCCATTTGGAAATGAAACAAAAAAAGGAAATTTAATGGTGATGGAAATTGAATAAAAATAAAAGTTGAATAAAAGTAGAAATGGAAACTGCATAAAATTAAACGTGGAAGTTCATTCAAGAAAGCACTACACCTTAACGATCTCTTTGGAAATTAAATAAAAAAGGAAACTGAATGGTGATGAAAATTGAATAAAAATAGAAGTTGAATAAAAATAGAAATGGAAACTGCATAAAATTAAACATGGAAGTTCATTCAAGAAACCACTATACCTTAACGATCTATTTGAAAATTAAATAAAAAAAGGAAATTGAATAGAAAAGCAAATTGAACAAAAATGGAAGTGGAATAAAAATAAAAATGGAAGTTACATAAAATTAAAAATGGAGGTTAATTCAATATACCACTATACCATAACGATCTATTTGGAAATTAAATAAAAAAGGGAAATGAATAAAAGAGGAAATTTATTAAAAATGGAAATTGAATAAAAACAAAAATAGAAGTTGCATAAAATTAAAAAAGGAAGCCTATTCCAGAAACCACTATACCTTAACGATCTATTTGGAAATCAAATAAAAAATGGAAATTGTATAGAAAAGAAAATTGAATAAAAATCGAAGTTGAATAAAAATAAAAATGGAAATTGCATAAAATTAAAAATGAAAGTCCATTCAAGAAACCACTATACCTTAACGATTTATTTGGAAATTAAATAAGAAATGAAATTGACTAGAAAATGAAATTGAATAAAAATGGAAGTGAAATAAAAATACAAAGGGAAGTTGCAAAAAATTAAAAATGGAAGTTCATTCAAAAAACCACTATACCTTAACGATCTATTTGGAAATTAAATAAAAATGGAAATCGTATAGAAAAGGAAATTGAATAAAAATGGAAGTGGAATAAAACTAAAAATGGAAGTTGCATAAAATTAACAATGGAAGTTCATTCAAGAAACCACTGCACCTTAATGATCGATTTGGAAATTAAATAAAAATGCAAATTGAATGGAGATGGAAATTGAATAAAAATAGAAGTTGAATAAAAATAGAAATGGAAACTGAATAAAATTAAACACAGAAGTTCATTCAAGAAACCACAATACCTTAACGATCTATTTGGAAATTAAATAAAAAAGGAAATTGAAAAGAAAAGGAAATTGAATAAAAAAAGAAGTTCAATAAAAATAGAAACGGAAACTGCATAAAATTAAACGTGGAAGTTCATTCAAGAAACCACCACACCTTAACGATCTATTTGGAAATTAAATAAAAAAAGAAATTGAATGGAGATGGAAATTGAATAAAAATAGAAGTTGAATAAAAATAGAAATGGAAACTGCATAAAATTAAACACGGAAGTTCATTCAAGAAACCACTATACCTTAACGATCTATTTGGAAATTAAATAAAAAAGCAAATTCAATAGAAAAGGAAATTGAATAAAAATGGAAGTGGAAAAAAAATCAAAATGGAAGTTGCATAAAATTTAGAATGGAAGTTCATTCAAGAATCAACAACACCTTAACGATCTATTTGGAAATTAAATAAAAATTGAAATTGAATGGAGATGGAAATTGAATAAAAATAGAAGTTGAATAAAAATAGAAATGGAAACTGCATCAAATTAAACACGGAAGTTCATTCAAGAAACCAATATGACTTAACGATCTATTTGGAAATGAAATAGAAAAAGGAAATTGAATGGAGAAGGAAATTAAATACAACTAGAAGTTGAATAAAAAGGAAGTGGAATAAAAATCAAAATGGAAGTTGCGTAAAATTAAACATGGAAGTTCATTCAAGAAACAACAACACCTTATCGATCTATTTGGAAATTAAATAAAAAAGCAAATTGAATGGAGATGGTAATTGAATAAAAATAGAATTCGAATAAAAATAGAAATGGAAACTGCATGAAATTAAACATGGAAGTTCATTCAGGAAACCACTATTCCTTAACGATCTATTTGGAAATTAAATAAAAAAGGAAATTGAATAGAAAAGGAAATTGAATAAAAATGGAATTGGAATAAAAATACAAATGGAAGTTGCATAAAAATAAAAATGAAAGTTCATTCAAGAAACCACTATACCTTAATGATCTATTTGGAAATTAAATAAGAAATGAAATTCAATAGAAAAGGAAATTGAATAAAAATGGAAGTGGAATAAAAATACAAATGGAAGTTGCATAAAATTAAAAATGGAAATGCATTCAAGAAACCACTATAGATTAACGATCTATTTGGAATTAAATAAAAAGGGAAATCGAATAGAAAAAGAAAGTGAATAAAAATGGAAGTGGAATAAAAATAAAAATGGAAGTTGCATAAAATAAAGAATGGAAGTTCATTCAAGAAACCACTACATGTTAATGATCTATTTGGAAATGAAATAAAAATGCAAATTGAATGGAGATGGAAATTGAATAAAAATAGAAGTTCAATAAAAATAGAGATGGAAACTGCATAAAATTAAACATGGAAGTTCATTCAAGAAACCACTATACCATAACGATCTATTTGGAGATTAAATAAAAATGGAAATTGAATAGAAAACGAAATTAAATTAAAATGGAAGTGAAATAAAAATAAAAATGGAAGTTCCATAAAATTAAGAATGGAAGTTCATTCAAGAAACCACCACACCTTAACGATCTATTTGGACATTAAATAAAAATGGAAATTGAATGGAGATGGAAATTGAATAAAACTAGAAGTTGAATAAAAATAGAAATGGAAACTGCATAAAATTTAACATGGAAGTTCATTCAAGAAACCACTATACCTTAACGATCTTTTTGGAAATTAAATAAAAAAGCAAATTGAATAGAAAAGGAAATTGAATCAAAATAGAAGTAGAATAAAAATAGAAATGGAAACTGCATAAAATTAAACGTTGAAGCTCATTCAAGAAACCACTACACCTTAACGATCTATTTGGAAATTAAATAAAAATGGAAATTGAATGGAGATGGAAATTGAATAAAAATAGTAGTTGAATAAAAATAGAAATGGAAACTGCATAAAATTAAACACGGAAGTTCATTCGAGAAACCACTATAACTTAACGATCTATTTGGAAATGAAATCAAAAATGGAAATTGAATGGAGATGGAAATTGAATAAAAATAGAAATGGAAACTGCATAAAATTAAACGTGGAAGTTCATTCAATAAACCACTACACCTTAACGACCTCTTTGGAAATTAAATAAAAATGGAAATTGAATTGAGATGGAAATTGAATAAAAATAAAAGTTGAATAAAAATAGAAATGGAAACTGCATAAAATTAAACACGGATGTTCATTCAAGAAACCAGTATACCTTAACGATCCATTTGCAAATGAAATAAGAAAAGGAAATTGAATGGTGATGGAAATTGAATAAAAATAGAAGTTGAATAAAAATAGAAATGGAAACTGCATAAAATTAATTGTGGGAGTTCATTCAAGAAACCACTACACCTTAACGATCTCTTTGGAAATTAAATAAAAAAGGAAATTGGATGGAGATGGGATTTGAATAAAAATTGAAGTTAAATAAAAATAGAAATGGAAACTGCATAAAATTAAACATGGAAGTTCATTCAAGAAACCACTAAACCTTAACGATCTACTTGGAAATTAAATATAAAAAATGAAATTGAATAGAAAAGGAAATTGAATAAAAATGGAAGTGGAATAAAAATAAAAATGGAAGTTGCATAAAATTAAAAATGAAAGTTCATTCAAGAAACCACTATACCATAACGATCAATTTGGAAATTAATTAAAAAAGGAAAATGAAAGAAAAGGAAATTGAATAACAATGGATGTTGAATAAAAACAAAAATAGAAGTTGCATAAAATTAAAAATGGAAGCCAATTCAAGAAACCACTATACCTTAACGATCTATTTGAAAATCAAATAAAAAAAGGAAATTGTATAGAAAAGAAATTTGAATAAAAATCGAAGTTGAATAAAAATAAATATGGAAGTTGCATAAAATTCAAAATGAAAGCTTATACAAGAAACCACTATACCATAACGATCTATTTGGAAATTAAATAAGAAATGAAATTGAACAGAAAAGGAAATTGAATAAAAATAGAAGTGGAATAAAAATACAAATGGAAGTTGCATAAAATTAAAAATGGAAGTTACTTCAAAAAACTGCTATACCTTAACGAGCTATTTGGAAATTAAATAAAAAAGGAAATTGAATTGAAAAGGAAATTGAATAAAAATGGACGTGGAATAAAAATGAAAATGGAAGTTGCATAAAATTAACAGTGGAAGTTCATTCAAGAAACCACTACACCTTAATGATCTATTTGGAAATTAAATAAAAATGCAAATTGAATGGAGATGGAAATTGAATAAAAATATAAGTTTAATAAAAATAGAGATGGAAAATGGATAAAATTAAACATGGAAGTTCATTCAGAAAACCACTATACCTTAACGATCTATTTGGAAATTAAATAAAAAAGGAAATTCAATAAAAATAGAAGTTGGATGAAAGTAGAAATGGAAACTGCAAAAAATTAAACGTGGAACTTCATACATGAAACCACTACACCTTAACGGTCTATTTGGAAATTAAATAAAAAAGGAAATTGAATGGAGATGGAAATTGAATAAAAATAGAAGTTGAATAAAAATAGAAATGGAAACTGCATAAAATTAAACACGGAAGTTCATTCAATAAACCACTATACCTTAATGATCTATTTGGAAATTAATTAAACAAAGAAATTGAATAGAGAATGAAATTGAATAAAAATGGAAGTGGAATAAAAATCAAAATGGAAGTTGCATAAAATTTAGAATGGAAGTTCATTCAAGAAACCACTATAACTTAATGATCTATTTGGAAATGAAATAGAAAAAAGAAATTGAATAAAGATGGAAGTGGAATAAAACTAGAAGTTGAATAAAAATAGAAATGGAAACTGCATAAAATTAAACGGGGAAGTTCATTCAAGAAACCACTACACCTTAACGATCTCTTTGGAAATTAAATAAAAAAGGAAATTGAATGGAGATGGAAATTGAATAAAAATAGAAATGGAAACTGCATAAAATTAAACACGGAAGTTCATTCAAGAAACCACTATACCTTAACGATCTATTTGGAAAATAAATAAAAAAGGAAAATGAATAGAAAAGGAAATTGAATAAAAATGGAAGTTGAATAAATTAAACGTAGAAGTTCATTCAAGAAACCACTGCACCTTAACGTTCTATTTGGAAATTAAATAAAAAAGGAAACTGAACGGAGATGGAAATTGAATAAAAACAGAAGTTGAATAAAAACAGAAATGGAAACTGCACAAAATTAAACACGGAAGTTCATTCAAGAAACCACTATACCATAACGATCAATTTGGAAATTAAATAAAAAAGGAAATTGAATAGAAAAGGAAATTGAATAAAAATGGTATTGGAATAAAAATCAACATGGAAGTTGCATAAAATTAAACGTGGAAGTTCATTCAAGAAACCACTACACCTTAACGATCTATTTGGAAATTAAAGAAAAAGGGAAATTGAACGGAGATGGAAATTGAATAAAAAATAGAAGTTGAATAAAAATAGAAATGGAAACTGTGTAAAATTAAACATGGAAGTTCATTCAAGAAACCACTATACCTTAACGATCTATTTGGAAATTACATGAAAAAGGAAATTGAATAGAAAAGGAAATTGAAATAAAATGGAAGTGGAATAAAATTCAAAAATGGAAGTTGCATAAAATTAAGAATGGAAGTTCATTCAAGAAACCACAACACCTTAACGATCTATTTGGAAATTAAATAAAAATGGAAATTGAATGGAGATAGAAATTGAACAAAAATAGAAGTTGAGTAAAAATAGAAATGGAAACTGCATAAAATTAAACACGGAAGTTCATTCAAGAAACCACTATAACTTAACGATCTAATTGGAAATGAAATAAAAAAAGGAAATTGAATGGAGATGGAAATTGAATAAAAATAGAAGTTGAGTAAAAATAGAAATAGAAACTGCGTAAAATTAAACGTGGAAGTTAATTCAAGAAACCAGTACACCTTAACGATCTCTTTGGAAATTAAATATAAAAGGAAATTGAATAAAAATAGAAGTTGAATAAAAATAGAAATGAAAACTGCATAATATTCAACATGGAAGTTCATTCAAGAAACCACTATACCTTAACAATCTATTTGGAAATTAAATAGACAAGGAAATTGAATGGAAAAGGAAATTGAATAAAAATGGAAGTGGAATAAAGTTAAAAATGGAGGTTCATTCAATATACCACTATTCCATAACGATCTATTTGGAAATTAAATAAAAAAGGAAAATGAATTGAAAAGGAAATTGAAAAAAAATGGAAGTTTAATAAAAACAAAAATAGAAGTTGCATAAAATTAAAAATGGAAGTCTATTCAGGAAACAACTATACCTTAACGATCTATTTGGAAATTAAATGAAAAAAATGAAATTGAATTGAAAAGGAAATTGAATAAAAATGGAAGGGGAATAAAAATAAAAATGGCTGTTGCACAAAATTAAAAATGGAGGTCCATTCAGGAAACCATTATACCATGACGATTTATTTGGAAATTAAATAAAAAAGAAAAAGAACAGAAATGAAAATTGAATAAAAACGGAAGTTGAATGAAAACAAAAATAGAAGCAGCATAAAATTAAAAATGGAAGCCTATTCAAGAAACCACTATACCTTAACGATCTATTTGGAAATCAAATAAAAAAAGGAAATTGAATAGAAAAGAAAATTGAATAAAAATCGAAGTTGAATAAAAATAAAAATGGAAGTTGCATAAAATTAAAAATGAAAGTTCATTCAAGATACCACTATATCTTAACGATCTATTTGGAAATTAAATAAAAATGGAAATTGGATAGAAAAGGAAATTGAATAAAAATGGAAGTGGAATAAAAATAAAAATGGAATTTGCATAAAATTAAGAATGGAAGTTCATTCAAGAAACAACTACATCTTAATGAACTATTTGGAAATTAAATAAAAATGCAAATTGAATGGTGATGGAAATTGAATAAAAATAGAAGTTGAATAAAAATAGGGATGGAAACTGCATAAAATTAAACATGGAAGTTCATTGAAGAAACCACTATACCTTAACGATCTATCTAGAAATTAAATAAAAATGAAATTCAAAAAGAAAAGGAAATTGAATAAAAATAGAAGTTGAATAAAAATAGAAATGGAGACTGCATAAAATTAAACGTGGAAGTTCATTCAAGAAACCACTACACCTTAACGATCTATTTGGATATTAAATAAAAAAGGAAATTGAATGGAGATGGAAATTGAATAAAAATAGAAGTTGAATAAAAATCGAAATGGAAACTGTATAAAATTAAACGTGGAAGTTCATTCAAGAAACCACTACGCCTTAACGATCTACTTGGAAATTAAATAAAAAAGGAAATTGAATGGAGATGGAAATTGAATAAAAATAGAAGTTGAATAAAAATAGAAATGGAAACTGCATAAAATTAAACATGGAAGTTCTTTCAAGAAACCACTATACCATAATGACCTATTTGGAAATTAAATAAAAAAGGAAATTGAATAGAAAAGGAAATTGAATAAAAATGGAAGTGGAATAAAAATCAAAACGGAAGTTGCATAAAATTTAGAATGGGAGTTCATTCAAGAAACCACTACACCTTAATGATCTATTTGGAAATTAAATGAAAATAGGAATTGAATGGAAATGGAAATTGAATAAAAATAGAAGTTGAATAAAAATAGAAATGGAAGCTGTATAAAATTAAACATAGAAGTTCATTAAAGAAACCACTATACCTTAACGATCAATTAGGAAATTAAATAAAAATGGAAATTGAATAGAAAAGCAAATTGAATAAAAATGGAAGCGGAATAAAATTTAAAATGGAAGTTGCATAAAACTAAGAATGGAAGTTCATTCAAGAAACCACAACACCTTAACGATCTATTTGTAAATTAAATAAAAATGGAAATTGAATGGAGATGAAAATTGAATAAAAATAGAAATGGAAAACTACATAAAATTAAACACGGATGTTCATTCAAGAAACCACTATAACTTAACAACCTATTTGGAAATGAAATAAAAAAAGGAAATTGAATGGAGATGGAAATTGAATAAAAATAGAAATGGAAACTGCGTAAAATTAAACGTGGAAGTTCATTCAAGAAACCACTACACCTTAACGATCTCTTTGGAAATTGAATAAAAAAGGAAATTGAATGGAGATGGAAATTGAATAAAAATAGAAGTAGAATAAGATTAGAATCAAATTGCATAAAATTCAACATGGAAGTTCATTCAAGAAACCACTATACCTTAACAATCTATTTGGAAATGAAATAAAAAAGGAAATTGAATAGAAAAGGAAATTGAATAAAAATGCAAGTGGAATGAAAATAAAAATGAAAGTGGCATAAACTTAAAAATGGAAGTTCATTCAAGAAACCACTATACCATAACGATCTATTTGGAAATTAAATAAAAAATGAAATTGAATAGAAAAGGAAATTGGATGAAAATGGAAGTTGAATAAAAAAAAATAGAAGTTGCATAAAATTAAAAATGGAAGGCTATTCAAAAAGCCACTATACCTTAACGATCTATTTGGAAATTAAATAAAAAAAGGAAATTGAATAGAAAAGGAAATTGAATAAAAATGCAAGTGGAATAAAAATAAAAATGAAAGTTGCATAAAATTAAAGATGGAAGTTCATTCAACAAACCACTACACCATAACGATCTATTTGGAAATCAAATAAAAAATGAAATTGAATAGAAAAGGAAATTGAATAAAAATGGAAGTTGAATAAAAAAAATAGAAGTTGCATAAAATTAAAAATGGAAGTCTATTCAAGAAGCCATTATACCTTAACGATCTATTTGGAAACAAAATAAAAAAAAGGAAATTGAATAGCAAAGAAAGTTGAACAAAAATCGAAATTGAATAAAAATAAAAATAGAAGTTGCATAAAATTAAGAATGAAAGTTCATTCAAGAAATCACTATACCTTAACGATCTATTTGGAAATTAAATATGAAATGAAATTGAATCGAAAAGGAAATTGAATAAAAATGGAAGTGGAAAGAAAATATAAATGGAAGTCGCATAAAATTAAAAATGGAAGTTCATTCAAGAAACCACTATACCTTAACGATCTATATGGAAATTAAATAAAAATGGAAGTTGAATAGAAAAGGAAATTGAATAAAAATGGAAGTTGCATAAAATTAAGAATGGAAGTTCATTCAAGAAACCACTACACCTTAACGATTTATTTGGAAATTAAATAAAAATCCAAATTGAATGGAGATGAAAATTGAATAAAAATAGAAGTTGAATAAAAAGTGAAATGGAAACTGCATAAAATTAAACATGGATGTTCATTCAAGAAACCACTATACCTTAACGACATATTTGGAAATTAAATAAAAACGGAAATTGAAAAGAGAAGGAAATTGAATAAAAATAGAAGTTGAATTAAAATAGAAATGGAAACTGCATAAAATTAAACGTGGAAGTTCATTCAAGAAACCACTACACCTTAACGATCTATTTGGAAATTAAATAAAAAAGGAAATTGAATGGAGATGGAAATTGAATAAAAATAGTAGTTGAATAAAAATAGAAATGGAAACTGCATAAAATTAAACATGGAAGTTCATTCAAGAAACCGCTATACCTTAACGATCTATTTGGAAATTAAACAAAAAAGGAAATTTAACAGAAAAGGAAATTGAATAAAAATGGAAGTGGAATAAAAATCAAAATGGAAGTTGCATAAGATTAAGAATGGAAGTTCATTCAAGAAACCACTACACCTTAACGATCTATTTGGAAATTAAATAAAAAAGGAAATTGAATGGAGGTAGAAATTGAATAAAAATAGATGATGAATAAAAATAGAATTGGAAACTGCATAAAATTAAACACGAAAGTTCATTCAAGAAACCACTATAACTTAACGACCAATTTGGAAATTAAATAAAAAAAGGAAATTGAATAGAGATCGAAATTGAATAAAAATAGAAGTTGCATAAAAATAGAAATGGAAACCGCACAAAATTAAACGTGGAGGTTCATTCAAGAAACCACTACACCTTAACGATCTCTTTGGAAATTAAATAAAAAAGGAAATTGAATGGAGATGGAAATTAAATAAAAATAGAAGTTGAATAAAAATAGAAATGGAAACTGCATGAAATTAAACATGGAAGTTCATTCAAGAAACCATTATACCTGAACGATCTATTTGAAAATTAAATAAAAAATGAAATTGAATTAAAAGGAAAATGAATAAAAATGGAAGTGGAATAAAAATCAAAAAGGAAGTTGCAAAAAATTAAACGTGGAAGTTCATTCAAGAAACCACTACACCTTAACGATCTATTTAGAAATTAAATAAAAAAGGAAATTGAATGGAGATGGAAATTGAATAAAAATAGAAGTTGAATAAAAATAGAAATCGAAACTGCATAAAATTACACGTGGAAGTTCATTCAAGAAACCACTACACCTAAACGATCTATTTGGAAATTAAATTAAAAATGAAATTGAATGGAGATGGAAATTGAATAAAAATAGAAGTTGAATAAAAATAGAAATGGAAACTGCATAAAATTAAACATGGAAGTTCGTTCAAGAAACCACTATACCACTACACCTTAAAAAAGGAAAATGAATAGAAAAGGAAATTGAATAAAAATAAAAATAGAAGTTGCATAAACTTAAAAATGGAAGCCTATTCAAGAAACCACTATACCTTAACGCTCTGTTTGGAAACTAAATAAAAAAAAGAAAATTGAATAGAAAAGAAAAGTGAATAAAAATCGAAGTTGAACAAAAATAAAAATGGAAGGTGCTTATAATTAAAAATGAAAGTTCATTCAAAAAACCACTACACCTTAACGATCTATTTGGAAATTAAATAAGAAATGAAATTGAATAGAAAAGGAAATTGAATAAAAATGAAAGTGGAGCAAAAATACAAATGGAAGTTGCATAAAATTAAAAACGGAAGTTCATTCAAGAAACCACTATACCTTAACTATCTATTTGGAGATTAAATAAAAATGGTATAGCGATCCCGGTTCTTTCTCCTTTGGTTGTAGTATCCGGACTTAGTTCCGTGGATTCCGGTTGTTGTTTTGACCTTGTTTCTGTCCTTCAATTCTTTAAATTTGAGTTATAGAATGTTTTGGACTTGTTCGTTCCAGGTTGGGTGTGATTGGGAGCAGGTGGTTGCTGCCCAGGTTTTTTAGTCTTTCGCTCGAGCGAGCTGTTTGTCGCTCGAGCGAGCGTGGAGTTCTGTGTCTGGTGGGTCGAGCCAGGGTGGCTTCGCTCGAGCGAGCGATTGCGTCTGGTTCTGGACCTGAGAGCTGCATTTCTTGGCTCGAGCGAGCTTTCTTCACTCGAGCGGTCTGGTTTGTTCTTCGCTCGAGCGAGAAGTCTGTCGCTCGAGCGTGCTTCTGGTTGCAGACCTGAGGGTTTGAGTTGTTGGCTCGAGCGAGCATTCTTTCGCTCGAGCGCACTTCTGAGTTTTTGGCTCGAGCGAGAGTTTTCTGTGTCTGGTCGCTCGAGCGACAAAGGCTTCGCTCGAGCGAGCGTGTTTTATATCTGCGGTCAGTAGCGTTTTTGAACATCAGTTTTTCACTTTCTTTTTCTTGAAACCCTAGCAGCCGAGAGTCTCTCTCACTAAACTTATTATCTCTCTAGATTTCATCTCCTTCTAGTATGAATCCATCTTAAGTTCTTTGTAAGAAAGATAGAGGGCGGCTTGGGCTTCGTTCTAATCTGAAAAATAGTGGATTTGGAGCACTTGGATTTTGGGTCATCTTCTCCATTTGTGTTCTTCGTTCGAGGTAGGGATTCTCCTTGTTCTTTTTCAATACTTCGTCTATAGATAGACATATGGTAATTTTTTGTATTGCATGCAAAATTGTATCATGTTGGATTTTTGTATAAATTCATGAGGTTGAACTCTGGGTTAGTTGTTGGATTTAGATCTATTATCATTAGATGTGTTTTGGGGCTAATTGGGTGTTAATTAGCATGTTGTTGTTGTAAGGAGAGGAAACCCTAATATTTACTTGGTTTAATAACTCAATAGAGGGGTTTTGATCATTGGGTAAATACTTGGGTATTTTGGGTTTTGAATGAAGCCATTGTTGTTTGTTGTAGTTGATTGAACCTTTTTATCAATATTGGGAGAAGGGGAGGGAAATCCTATTTTAGTGATTATGATTTAATTTGTATAATTAAATTGGAATGGCTTGGAGATGAATGTAGTAGATTAAAATGAGCTTTGGCTTTATTGTCCTTGGATTTGATTTTGTGGAAAACAAAAGGAATAAAACCGGTTTTGAAAAATAAAGAGAGTTGGTTTTGTGAAATGGGAAAGGTACTTTGAAATGAGTATGAATGTTGGATTGTTGTACCTTATACTACTATGTTAGTATTAGTGATAAGTTGATGATCTCATGATATTTGAGTCTTTAATAGATGTACTAAATATTTGCATCTAGAGGTTTTGTCCTTGGTCATCGGTGGAGGATGACGTTGTTGTGTTGAATTGTCGTGTATGCATTACACCATTGTCGATTGAACATCTTATGTGATGAAATGTTGAGATGCATTATATATGTATACTTGTTAGGGAGGAGAGAGGGGTTGTACTCCAGTGTGTGTGAGAAGATAGGGGATGGACTCCACAGACCTATGTGTTCATACACTTTAACACATTGTTTGTATCTGGATGGTTTATGTATATATGTTGTACATGTTGGTTATGCCCTGTTGCATTTCGATTGGTGGTGTTACACCCTGCGTTGATAATCAGAGGTACCATTACCTTCCAGCTAGCGCCTGGAGAACTGTATGCGCTGAGAATATAAGGTACCACACCCTTCCAGCTAGCGCCTGGTAAACTGGTATGTTGTTGTGAGAGGTGTATCCTTGGCTTACTATGCGCATAGCTAGTAGAGCAAAGTTTGTTGTTGATATTTCAGTGTGTTTGGGAATATCATGGATTGTGTTGATTATGGTTTTGGCAGGCTGAGTTGCCTCATTGGTTTATCTTATGCATGTCGGTGAGTTGTTATCTTCTTTTATAACAGTGCATGTATAGATTTGATTGTATCGGGAAGAAGCCATAATGTCATCTTTGTATTTTGGAAAGTGTGAAGGAAAACGGATTTTCTTTAAAGAAATTATAAATTTTGAGAAGGGGTATTTGTGTATGTTGGGAGAATGGAAGAGAGTAGTGGGCTTAGTGAATTAAATTCCTAAGGTATTGTTAATGTTATGAAAGAATGGGAAGGGAAATAAATGAAAGGAATAAGGAAAGATGAATCGCTTATAGCATTGAATGAAACGGTTGTTTTCAAGAAAAGTTTATATATATATATATATATATATTTTGTATAAACTGCCACATTACTATTCTAGTACGAGAATGAGTGTTCATGATCATAGCTATCTGTAAGTTGTTATTGTTGAGGATCATGTTGAGTTCCCTACTGGACTATATGTTCATCCCACGTTGTTGAATCTTTTTCAGGTATTAAGCAGGTTGAGTTGCAAGATTTGGTTCTACTTATCAGTTGGCCACGGGGCCTTTCTTATGTGGGCGGAATGCCATTGTTGTAAAAGGGTTATACCCTTCTTCTTGTACCTTCAGTGTTGTAAGCCCAAGGGCAATTTATTAAGTATGTTCATGTAATGTTTACTTTGCATACGAATGAGAGTATTGGTAATCACTTCTACGGATTGAATGTATGAGTTTATTTCCGCATGTTATCCTTGAAATTGGATTAAGTTAATGAATTTGGTAATGACTTCGAGTAATAAAAAGTGGGGCGTGACAAATGGAAATTGAATAGAAAAGGAAATTGAATAAAAATGGAAGTGGAATAAAAATAAAAATGGAAGTTGCATAAAATTAAGAATGGAAGTTCATTCAAGAAACCACTACACCTTAACGATCTATTTGGAATTTAAATAAAAATGCAAATTGAATGGAGATGGAAATTGAATAAAAATGGAAATGGAAACTGCAAAAAATTAAACATGGAAGTTCATTCAAATAACCACTATACCTTAACGATCTATTTGGAAATTAAATAAAAAAAGAAATTGAAAAGTAAAGGAAATTGAATAAAAATAGAAATGCAAACTGCATAAAATTAAACGTGGAAGTTCATTTAAGAAACCACTACACCTTAACGATCTATTTGGAAATTAAATAAAACAGGAAATTGAATGGAGATGGAAATTGAATAAAAATAGAAGTTGAATAAAAATAGAAATAGAAACTGCATAAAATTAAACATGGAAGTTCATTAGAGAAACCACTATACCTTAACGATCTATTTGAAAATTAAATAAAAAAATGAAATTGAATAGAAAAGGAAATTGAATAAGAATGGAAGTGGAATAAAAATCAAAATGGAAGTCGCATAAAATTAAAAATTGAAGTTCTTTCAACATACCACTATACCATAACGATCTATTTGGAAATGAAAATGGAAAATGAATAGAAAAGGAAATTGAATAAAAATGGAAGTTGAATAAAAACAAAAATAGAAGTTCCATAAAATTAAAAGTGGAAGTCTATTCAAGAAACCACTATACCTTAACGTTCTATTTCGAAATTAAATAAAAAAAAGGAAATTGAATAGAAAAGGAAATTTAATAAATATGGAAGTGGAATAAAAATAAAAATGGAAGTTGCATAAAATTAAAAATGGAAGTTCATTCAAGAAACCACAATACCATAACGATCTATTTGGAAATTAAATAAAAAAGGAAAGTGAATAGAAAAGGAAATTGAATAAAAAAAAAATAGATGTTGCATAAAATTAAAAATGGAAGCCTATTCAAGAAACCACTATACCTTAACGCTCTATTTGGAAACTAAATAAAAAAAAGGAAATTGAATAGAAAAGAAAAGTGAATAAAAATCGAAGTTGAATAAAAATAAAAATGGAAGTTGCATAAAATTAAAAATGAAAGTTCATTCAAAAAACCAGTACACCTTAACGATCTATTTGGAAATGAAATATGAAATGAAATTGAATAGAAAAGGAAATTGAATAAAAATGGAAGTGGAACAAAAATACAAATGGAAGTTGCATAAAATTAAAAACGGAAGTTCATTCAAGAAACCACTATAGCTTAACTATCTATTTGGAAATTAAATAAAAATGGAAATTGAATAGAAAAGGAAATTGAATAAAAATGGAAGTGGAATAAAAATAAAAATGGAAGTCGCATAAAATTAAGAATGGAAGTTCATTCAAGAAACCACTACACCTTAACGATCTTATAACGATCCCGGGTTTACCCTTGTTGTACAGTGATCCGGACATGTGTCCGTGGATGTTGGTAGTTGTTTATTATTTTGTTTACATCCTTTTTACTTCGTAATTGAGTTATAGGATGTGTTGGGCAGGTTTGTTACAGGTTGGTTGAGTTTAGAAACCAAAACTAGTTGCCCAGGTTTTGGCCTGTACGCTCGAGCGGGGGTTTTGGCGCTCGAGCGGAGATTACACCCATTCAGTATTTTCCTGTGCAGCGTTGTACGCTCGAGCGTGGGATTGGCCGCTCGAGCGGGGTTGTCTGAGTGCCGCTCGAGCGTAGAGTTGGAAGCTCGAGCGGAGGCCTGGTTCTGTATAAATGCTGGGAGAGTGCATCCGGCGCTCGAGCGGAAGTTTGGACGCTCGAGCAGGCGACTGGGTTTAAGTCCCGAAATTGTGACTTTTCAAATCACTTTTTACTTTCTCTTCTCTCTCTTACTTTTCCAAAATCACCATTGTTGAGCCTCTCACTCTAGACTCTACCTTATCTCTAGGTTTTGATCTAGTAGGAGTGATTTGCTCACCTTTGGCCTTTACAAAAAAGTTGTTGATCGTCGAGGGCTTCATTTTAATCTGAAAATCTCGGGTTTTGGAGCACGTTGGGTTTTGTCGTCTTCTCCTTTGGGACTCCGAATTTGAGGTAGGGATATCCTACTCCTCTCTATGGATTTTGTCTTTAAATTTTAGTATTTTGAGACGTTGGGGTTGGTTTGGTAATTTGTGAAAGTTTGGGGCTTTTGTGCAATTTTACAAAAGTTGGGGTTTTATTCATAATAAACCTAGATGCATGTTTGGCATAGAGAAATGGAATAAATGTTGAATCATTGGTGAAAATGTGACCTAAGGGTTGAAATGGTAATTATGGATAACGACCTAATTACATTGTTTGATTAATTGGGATAATTAATTGTGAGAAATGAGGAAATGAAATGTTGATTGAATATCCATTGTGCCTTTATTTTCTGTTTAGAAATAACTGCTTTGGGCTATCGGTGGAGGATAGTCGTGATTGTTGTAGACAATGCATGATGATTAGGCAAACTGAAACTAATCAATGAAGTGTGTCATGGAACTTGACGGTTGATAGAATACATTAACTACATGTATTGTGTGATTGTATATAGAACCAATGTGTTTGTATACGTTATGTGTAGAGGAGGAGATGGGGGATGTACTCCGCGGTTTAGGGGAAGATAGGGGATGTACCTCTAAACCGGATAGTGTTGGGAGAAGATAGGGGATGAACTCCGTAGATACAGCTCATATGCTTGTCTAGTAAAGTGAAGATAGAGCTCATATGCTTATCTTTGTGAAGTGTGGATATAGCTTATATGCTTATCTGTGGACATTGTTGTTATACATATATGTTGTAGAATGTGGATATAGCTTATTTGCTTATCTGAGAATGTGGATATTGTTGTTATACATATCTGTTGAGCATGTGGGTAGTGCTTATATGCCTATCTGTTGAAAAAGGGAAAATGAGAAGTAACTTGGACTTATAAGTCGTATGACATAAATATGTGATTTATGTGAATGTATCAGTGTTGACCATCTATCAATTTCTAATCTTTTAGTCATTGTTCATAGTTGGTTTAGTGTATTTCTACTGGGCTGTGGCTCACCCTATATGGGAATATCATTTTCAGGTGCAGGAAACATGCCACCTCCAAGGACATAGCTGGGAGGCTAGAAGCGGACATACTTTTGTCGCATAACTTTTGATGTATTACATGTAACTTCAAGCCAAGGGCTTAATGTGTAAATGAGTTAGCACTCTTTGTTGTAACCAAGTGTTAACTTGGAAAGCTGTAAGCCCGTAGGGCATTTTGTTTTGATGTTAACATGTAATACTTATGTAATGGAACTCTAATGAATAAAAGAATGTGGTTAGTTTATATGTAAATGCATGTCTTATCTGATGGGTTTAATGTTGTTATTTTGAGGGCGTTACAGATCTATTTGGAAATTAAATAAAAATGCAAATTGAATGGAGATGGAAATTGAATAAAAATATAAATGGAAACAGCAAAAAATTAAACATGGAAGTTCATTCAAATAACCACTATACCTTAACGATCTATTTGGAAATTAAATAAAAAAAGAAATTGAAAAGAAAAGGAAATCGAATAAAAACAGAAATGCAAACAGCAAAAAATTAAACGTGGAAGTTCATTCAAGAAACCACTACACCTTAACGATCTATTTGGAAATAAAATAAAACAGGAAATTGAATGGGGACGGAAATTGAGTAAAAATAGAAGTTGAATAAAATAGAAATGGAAACTGCATAAAATTAAACATTGAAGTTCATTAGAGAAACCACTATACCTTAACGATCTACTTGGAAATTAAATAAAAAAATGAAATTGAATAGAAAAGGAAACTGAATAAGAATTGAAGTGGAATAAAAATCAAAATGGAAGTTGCATAAAATTAAAAATTGAAGTTCTTTCAACATACCACTATACCATAACGATCTATTTGGAAATGAAATAAAAAAGGAAAATGAATAGAAAGGAAATTGAATAAAAATGGAAGTTGAATAAAAACAAAACTAGAAGTTGCATAAAATTAAAAATGGAAGTCTATTCAATAAACCACTATACCTTAACGATCTATTTGGAAATTAAATAAAAAAAGGAAATTGAATAGAAAAGAAAATTGAATAAAAATGGAAGTTGAATAAAAATAAAAATGGAAGTTGCATAAAATTAAAAATGGAAGTTCATTCAAGAAACCACAATACCATAACGATCTATTTAGAAATTAAATAAAAACGGAAAATGAATAGAAAAGGAATTTGAATAAAAACAAAAATAGAAGTTGCATAAAATTAAAAATGGAAGCCTATTCAAGAAACCATTATACCTCAACGCTCTATTTGGAAACTAAATAAAAAAAAGGAAATTGAATAGAAAAGAAAAGTGAATAAAAATCGAAGTTGAATAAAAATAAAAATGGAAGTTGCATAAAATTAAAAATGAAAGTTCATTCAAAAAACCACTACACCTTAACGATCTATTTCGAAATTAAATAAGAAATGAAATTGAATAGAAAAGGAAATTGAATAAAAATGAAAGCGGAACAAAAATACAAATGGAAGTTGCATAAAATTAAAAACGGACGTTCATTCAAGAAACCACTATACCTTAACTATCTATTTGGAAATTAAATAAAAATGGAAATTGAATAGAAAAGGAAATTGAATAAAAATGGAAGTGGAATAAAAATAAAAATGGAAGTTGCATAAAATTAAGAATGGAAGTTCATTCAAGACACCACTACACCTTAACGATCTAATTGGAAATTAAATAAAAATGCAAATTGAATGGAGATCGAAATTGAAAAAAAATATAAATGGAAACTGCAAAAAATTAAATATAGAAATTCAATCAAATAACCACTATACCTTAACGATCTATTTGGAAATTAAATAAAAAATGAAATTGAACATAAAAGGAAATTTAATAAAAATAAAAATGCAAACTGCATAAAATTAAACGTAAAAGTTCATTCAAGAAACCACTACACCTTAACGATCTATTTGCAAATTAAATAAAAAAGGAAATTGAATGGAGATGGAAATTGAATAAAAATAGAAGTTGAATAAAAATTGAAATGAAAACTGCATAAAATTAAACATGGAAGTTCATTAGAGAAACCACTATACCTGAATGATCTATTTGGAAATTAAATAAAAAAATGAAATTGAATAGAAAAGGAAATTGAATAAAAATGGAAGTGGAATAAAAATCAGAATGGAAGTTGCATAAAAGTAAAAATGGAAGTTCATTCAGCATACCACTATACCATAACGATCTATTTGGAAATAAAATAAAAAAGGAAAATGAATAGAAAAGGAATTTGAATAAAAATGGAAGTTGAATAAAAATAAAAATAGAAGTTGCATAAAATTAAAAATGGAAGTCTATTCAAGAAACCACTATACCTTAACGATCTATTTGGAAATTAAATAAAAAAAAGGAAATTGAATAGAAAAGAAAATTGAATAAAAATGGAAGTGGAATAAAAATAAAAATGGAAGTTGCATAAAATTAAAAATGGAAGTTCATTCAAGAAACCACAATACCATAACCATCTATTTGAAAATTAAATAAAAAAGGAAGATGAATAGAAAAGGAAATTGATTAAAAACAAAAATAGAAGTTGCATCAAATTAAAAATGGAAGCCTATTCAAGAAGCCACTGTACCTTAACGATCTATTTGGAAACTAAATAAAAAAAGGAAATTGAATAGAAAAGAAAAGTGAATAAAAATCGAAGTTGAATAATAACAAAAATGTAAGTTGCATAAAATTAAAAATGAAAGTTCATTGAAGAAACCACTATACCTTAACGATCTATTTGGAAATTAAATAAGAAACGAAATTGAATAGAAAAGGAAATTGAATAAAAATGGAAGTTGCTGAAAATTAAAAATGGAAGTTCATTCAACAAACCACTGTACATTAACGATTTATTTGGAAATTAAATAAAAATGGAAATTGAATAGAAAAGGAAATTGAATAAAAATGGGAGTGGAATAAAAATAAAAATGGAAGTTGCATAAAATTAAGAATGGAAGTTCATTCAAGAAACCACTACACCTTAATGATCTATTTGGAAATTAAATAAAAATGTAAATTGAATGGAGATGGAAATAGAATAAAACTAGAAAAAGAAACTGCAAAAAATTAAACATGGAAGTTCATTCAAATAACCACTATACCTTAACGATCTATTTGGAAATTAAATAAAAAAAGAAATTGAAAAGAAAAGGAAATTGAATAAAAATAGAAATGCGAACTGCATAAAATTAAACGTGGAAGTTCATTCAAGAAACCACTACACCTTAACAATCTATTTGGAAATTAAATAAAACAAGAAATTGAATGCAGATGGAAATTGAATAAAAATAGAAGTTGAATAAAAATAGAAATGGAAACTGCATAAAATTAAACATGGAAGTTGGAAATTAAATAAAAAAATGAAATTGAATAGAAAAGGAAATTGAATAAAAATAGAAGTGGAATAAAAATCAAAATGGAAGTTGCATAAAATTAAAAATGGAGGTTCTTTCAACATACCACTATACCATAACGATCTATTTGGAAATGAAATAAAAAAGAAAAATGAATAGCAAATGAAATTGAATAAAAATGGAAGTTGAGTAAAAATAAAAATAGAAGTTGAATAAAATTAAAAATGGAAATCTATTCAAGAAACCACTATACCTTAACGATCTATTTGCAAATTAAATAAAAAAAGGAAATTGAATAGAGAAGGAAATTGAATAAAAATGGAAGTGGAATAAAAATAAAAATGGAAGTTGGATAAAATTAAAAATGGAAGTTCATTCAAGAAACCACAATACGATAACGATCTATTTGGAAATTAAATAAAAAGGAAAATGAATAGAAAAGGAAATTGAACAAAAACAAAAATTATAGCGATCCCGGTATTCCCTGTTGTTGTATAACTATAATTTGGACTCAGTTTCGTAGATTCGTTGTTGTCTTATCCTCATTTCTATCCCTTACTCTTTGTTTTAGAGTTTTGGGTTGTGTTGGGCAAGTTGGGAATTAGTTGGTTGTGTTTTAAAGCTTTGAAATTTTGCCCAGGTTTTGGTCTCTCCGCTCGAGCGGCGGTTTTGTGCTCGAGCGAGCTTTTGTTGCTGCCTTTACGCTCGAGCGGCAGTTTGGACGCTCGAGCGTGAATTTCCTTCTCTCAGCATTTTGGTCGTCTGCAGAAAATTCTGGGAGAGTGCACCCGGCGCTCGAGCGGATCTTTGGACGCTCGAGCGTGAACTTGTGTCTGTACGCTCGAGCGGGGTGTTGTACGCTCGAGCGGACCTGCTTTTATATCAGTTCGTGAAACCACCTTTTTGATCACTTTTTGATTTCCTTTCTCTCTCTTACTTTTTCAAAACCTCCATTGGAGAGCACCTCACTCTAAAACCGAACTTCTCTCTTAGGATTGATCTACCTAGAGTGTTTTCCTCACCTTGGGCCTTTGTAAGAAGTGTGTTGATCGTCGAGGGCTTTGTTGAGATCTGAGAAATTTGGGATTTGGAGCACTTCTGAGTTTTACTCATCTTCTCCCTTGGAGCTCTGAATTTGAGGTAGGGATATCCTACTCCTCTCTATGGATTTTGTCTTTAAATTTTGGTAATTTGAGATGTTGGGGTTGGTTTGGTAATTTTGTGAAAGTTTGGGCCATTTGTGTTATTTTACAAAAGTTGGGATTTTATTTGTAATAAACCTAGATGCATGTTTGGTATAGAGAAATGGAATAAATGTTGAATCATTGATGAAAATGGGACCTAAGGGTGGTAATGGTAATTATGGAAAATGACCTAATTACATTGTTTAATTAATTGAGATAATTAATTGTGGGAAATGAGGAAATGAAATGGAATTGCTGAGATTGGGAGTGCATGGGGTAAAAGGGTGTAGTTGAATTATTTATCACTCACCGAATTGAAATGTCGATTGAATATCCATTGTGCATTTATTTCCTGCTTAGAAATAATTGCTTTGGGCTACCGGTGGAAGGTAGTGTTGATTGTTGTAGACAATGCTTGATGAATAGGCAAACTAAAACTAATCAATTGGATGTGTCATAGAGCATGTCGGTTGATAGAATACATTAATTTTATGTATTGATTGATTGCATATGTGATTCTGTGTTTATATGCATTACTTGTGTATGGGAGGAGATAGGGGATGTACTCCACGGTTTAGGGGAAGATGGGGGATGTACCTCTAAACCGGTTAATGGTTTAGGGGAAGATGGGGGATGTACCTCTAAACCGGTTGTTGGAATGTTGATATAGCTCATATGCTTATCGGTTGAAGTGTTGATACAGCTCATATGCTTATCTGTTGTAGTAGTGATATAGCTCATATGCTTATCTATTGAAAAGTTTGTTTGATTTGATATAGCACTAAAATGTATATCATCATTGTTTGCGAAGCATGGGAGTAGTTTATGTGTTATTGATACAACAAAATAATGTGTATCCACCTTGGATTTCGAAAGTGTTCTAGTGATGAACTATAATCTCATCAAATGTTCTGGCCAGAGTACTGAGCCTTGTTTTCAAACTCAAAGTTGAACAAAAACGAAAAGTGAATTGTAACATAGACTTGGCTGTCATGGAAACGTAGGGAGATGTAAATGGAAGTGTCAGTGTTGACCGTCTATCGGTTGCTAATCTTTTAGTCATTGTTCATGGTTGGTTTAGTGTATTTCTACTGGGCTGTGGCTCACCCTATATGGGAATATCATTTTCAGGTACAGGTAGCATGCCACCTCCAAGGACGTAGCTTGGGAGGCCAGAGGCGGACTTTTTTGTTGTTTTACTTGATGTATTACATGTAATACTTTTTGTAATGAAACGCTGTTAATTGAAAGAATGTGGAGCTTTTGAATATCAATGCATGTCTTATTTAATGGGTTTAAAGCTATTATTTTGAGGGCGTTACAACTTGGTATCAGAGCGTACCGGGTTCGAATACTTTGGGTACGTGGGAAGTGATTAGTATCACAATGGGTTTCTCTCGCTTGTTAGAGACTTAGACGTAATGTTATGTACTTTTGTGATAACATGTTTATGTGACTATTTGGGTATGGAATGTAGTTTCTTGGATGTTGATTGGATCCTTGGGTTTCTGGGAGTCCTGTTGGAAAGGCACTTGATCAATGCTGTTTCTGATCGGAACTCTAGTAACGCCTCGGGACTATCATTATCTGGAAATGAAATTCGTAAGTGCTTACATGTTTATGTGCTTATGTGGAGTGAATTACAGTTATCCATGTGTTAGGATGTAAGTGTTTAGCTTCGGCACATGTATGAGTGTGCTAACGTGTCTCCGTTACTTTTACTAGGATGCCTAGGCGAGGAAGTTGCGATTTCCCTCCTTCCGCTCAGGAAGAGCTGCGGAAACAATTTGTGGAATTACGCCAAGGTACTACACCTTTGGTGCGGTTCGAAAGATGGTTTGCTAATCTGTCGAGGTTTGCTCCAGAATTGGTGGAGACGGAGTACTTACGTTGTTTCGAGTTTGAGAGTAAGCTGCGTGACGACATCCGTGTAAGGATAGCGGGGTCTTGGCATAAAAGATATAGGGCGCTTGTTGAGGCGGCCGCCCATGTAGAGGCTGCAGTGCTAGCAATGGGGCAGAGTGGGGAGGAAGCCATCTCAGCGACTCCTGTGACTCAGGGTGTTGGTAGGCCTTTTAAGAGGCAGAGGGTTTTAAACTCGCAACAGGAAGGACAGGCTAGAACTGCCCTTCCAGTGTCAGATTTGGGTTCGGGGGAAAATAAGCAGAGGGGCATCATTTGTTTCAGATGTGGTCTGCTGGGCCACAGGGTTTCGGTTTGCCCACAGAAGAAAGGGGTGGGGTTAGCAGTTCAACCAGTAGTTGTACCACCAGGATCATCCAACCAGCCGGGTTTTGGACCGATTAAATGCTCAGTGGGGAGGCAGTTGTTGGGGTCTTCATCAGCCCAGATTCTGAACCAATCTCGTGCTCAGGCACCGCCTACCTGTTGGGTGTGTAATCAGCCGGGTCATATTCGACGTTTTTGTACTCAGTCGGGAGCTTCTTTAGGGGTTTTGCAACCTAGCCAGGCTCAGTTTCTTTCGACTGGGCAGGAACAGTATCGTTTTGGGGGACTAGCAGGCCAGATTCCGAGGGCCTCAGTAGAGTCGAGTTCCCAAGCCCCAGCTAGGGAAGTTTGTAGTTGTTCCAGGTGTGGGCAGAGGGGGCATACCAGTGGTTCTTGTCCGTGACTTGTAAGCTCGTAGGTTGCCTTATGTTCGGGGATGACCAACTTCGGCGGTCCAACAAGGGACGGTAGTAGTAGTAATACTGATGGGATGGTTTTGTTTTGACTAATCCGTTTTGTAATCAGTGGATTATTGTTTTGTGATCATTGGGTTCCGTTGTGTAACCAATGTGTTTTGGGAAGGTTGAAACATCTAAACTGATTGTTTATCTATATATATATACATATATGCTTTGTTTGTTAATTTCCCTAGAGTGGGTGAATTGGAGCATGTCGTAGCTCTAAAATTTTATTAATGTATAAAGTTGCTATAAAAAAAAATTTATGCTTGTGATTTGATTTGGGGAGGATGAGGGCTAGAGAGCCATGTTTTCAAAATTTGGAAGAACCACCGAGGGGTACGTGTCCTAGCCAAGGTAATATTGGAGCGAGAACTGTTTTACTTGCCGAGTGTGTGGAATTACATGGGTACGACCCATTTAAAGTTTTGTGCGTGGTATAGCTTTTGATCTACTGTCGAGTGAACTTGAGAGGATGTGAAGTGTACGATTAATACTAGAAGTAACACGTATTTAATATGGTGTCCTACGGGGGCATGGCACATAATTTTGTCAAGATTGCAGGTGTACTGATTGGCCGTTTCAAGTGAAGGGATGTCAGTCCCTATATAAGGTTGTGATTGTTGTATCGGGAGCGATGTGTTGTGAGTAGCTGGTACTATACCTCGGGCTGTAGTATAATGGATGTCTCCCTAAGTTTTCAAATTTCTTTATTTGGATTGAATGTGATAAGTTCGTACCTTAGCACTGGTCAAGTCAGAGGATATTATCAAAAGCGTTAATTGGGTATATAGCCCATGGTTAGAGTGTGACCCGTGGGTGGAGTCACAGTGGTATGGTGTTTGCGAATGAAGATGTGGGTTAATGACGAGGGAGGCGAGGACTTTTACCCCTCTGGAAAGTTAGAAGAGCGAATCTTTGGAAGCCCTATCGGCGACTTGTGACGGTGTCGGGGTTTGGTTCATGATGGTTGCCTAGCGGTAGTGTGGACTAGTGGTTTAGCACGGAGGCCGGGCCTCTTGATGGTACTCTCGAGATGAGTGACAAGTAAGATATAGAGTAACGAGTGGACCTTATGAGTTATTGGAGGATTCGGTGTAGGAGTAAGAGGGCTTGCAAAATAAGGAGGTTTTGCCTAGTACGGTTGAATGTGTTAGATGGGATGGTTTCGAGAGTTGCGCGGTGTTGGCAAGACTATATGAGAATGTTCGAGGGAACGTGAGATTTGTATCTCGAGTTAGTGGGAATGGTACCTGTATGCTGGTTCGTGTGTTGGGCCTTGCTAGATAGTGAGTCCGTGGTGACCCCCTTGGTTGTATAGGGGTAGTGTTCATATTGTGATTGGTTATCCATTGTTGGGGTGGGTTATGAGTGGATGCTGCCAGCATTCTTTGAATTAAGAGCAATTCGTGTTCTAAAGTAATGAGTATAGCGTGGGTCAAAGTAGTCCTTCGTATTCGGGATGTTGTGATTGAGGTTGACCATGTCGGTCTTCGGTCAAGGAAGTGAGCAGGCTTGCTAGATAACCATGGCGGGGGATGGTGATTCCCTTAGACGCGATGTTGAGGCGGTTAAATTTTAGGAAATCCGATGAGATTCCAAAATTTGTGGTTCGTGTAGAGAACTCTGTGGTTGGGGTTAGTGGTCTGAGTAGCACATCAGTGTGTGGATTACTGAGTGTAGAGTTTATTGAGTTGACTAGTCAGCTTGTCGGTATCGGGTGTTGGGGTGGCATTGGTCACCTTGAGTTTAGTCTCGTTCGTTGTAGACTCCGTATGTTGATTAAGGAAAACTGAAATTAATCGAACATGTTTTGTCGTTGAGTCTGACGGTTGGAATAATACATCTAATATATGTATTGATTGATCATTGTGAATGATTGGCTTTTTATACATTATGAATGTATGGTGTCTAGTTTGATGTTGATACAGCACTATAATGTGTATCATTTGTGTGTTTCTGAGCCGTGTTTATGATTATAAAGTGGTTAAGTAAAGGGAGGTGGGATAAAATTGCAAAACCATGAATTTCTTATACCTTATGTGTTGATAGTACGGTTGTTATTTCTATTAATTATCATTATAGAAATGTTGTGTTCCGTGTTGGTTGTGTCATCACTACGTGAGTGATGGTTGTTGATAGTGTTAATTTGGAAAGAAATGGAAAACAAAATTTTCCTAGTGTTTGGGGTCATCTAAATGTGTTGTTGAAAAGTTGATTTAATTCAAGGATTTTCTTTTTAAGAATTCCAGATTACTCTTTTGGGCAAATAAACTGTGGATAACTCTGCGTTTTGGGTAACAACGTATTTGTGAAAAATGTTTACAAAGCTTTTGAGTTTTCGTATGGAAAATGCAAGATTTATCCTGGAACGTTAACGTTGAAAATTTAAACATCTTTGAGAAATGCCTCTTGAATAAGAAAATGTTTTCTTATTATCTACTTTAAGATTTGTTTTAGTCGTGTCGTTGAGTAGTGACTAAGCTTGGAGCACTAGTCCGTTTTTGGTGAATTGTTTCGGGGGAGGTTTGGTTTGTTGAGACTTGCGCACCTAAGGTGGTGTTATTTAGAATGTGTTCCCTTGGTTGGTCTTTCCCTTGGTAGAGTGAGTCGGAGGCTTGTTTTGAAAGTAATTTCTTTCCTTGGGGTTCGGTTGTTGAATGCTCTATGATCATTTGGCCTTGTGTTTTGATGTATCTTTAATTTCGAGGACGAAATTCTTTAAGGAGGGGAGGTTATAGCGATCCCGGTATTCCCTGTTGTTGTATAACTATAATTTGGACTCAGTTTCGTAGATTCGTTGTTGTCTTATCCTCATTTCTATCCCTTACTCTTTGTTTTAGAGTTTTGGGTTGTGTTGGGCAAGTTGGGAATTAGTTGGTTGTGTTTTAAAGCTTTGAAATTTTGCCCAGGTTTTGGTCTCTCCGCTCGAGCGGCGGTTTTGTGCTCGAGCGAGCTTTTGTTGCTGCCTTTACGCTCGAGCGGCAGTTTGGACGCTCGAGCGTGAATTTCCTTCTCTCAGCATTTTGGTCGTCTGCAGAAAATTCTGGGAGAGTGCACCCGGCGCTCGAGCGGATCTTTGGACGCTCGAGCGTGAACTTGTGTCTGTACGCTCGAGCGGGGTGTTGTACGCTCGAGCGGACCTGCTTTTATATCAGTTCGTGAAACCACCTTTTTGATCACTTTTTGATTTCCTTTCTCTCTCTTACTTTTTCAAAACCTCCATTGGAGAGCACCTCACTCTAAAACCGAACTTCTCTCTTAGGATTGATCTACCTAGAGTGTTTTCCTCACCTTGGGCCTTTGTAAGAAGTGTGTTGATCGTCGAGGGCTTTGTTGAGATCTGAGAAATTTGGGATTTGGAGCACTTCTAAGTTTTACTCATCTTCTCCCTTGGAGCTCTGAATTTGAGGTAGGGATATCCTACTCCTCTCTATGGATTTTGTCTTTAAATTTTGGTAATTTGAGATGTTGGGGTTGGTTTGGTAATTTTGTGAAAGTTTGGGCCATTTGTGTTATTTTACAAAAGTTGGGATTTTATTTGTAATAAACCTAGATGCATGTTTGGTATAGAGAAATGGAATAAATGTTGAATCATTGATGAAAATGGGACCTAAGGGTGGTAATGGTAATTATGGAAAATGACCTAATTACATTGTTTAATTAATTGAGATAATTAATTGTGGGAAATGAGGAAATGAAATGGAATTGCTGAGATTGGGAGTGCATGGGGTAAAAGGGTGTAGTTGAATTATTTATCACTCACCGAATTGAAATGTCGATTGAATATCCATTGTGCATTTATTTCCTGCTTAGAAATAATTGCTTTGGGCTACCGGTGGAAGGTAGTGTTGATTGTTGTAGACAATGCTTGATGAATAGGCAAACTAAAACTAATCAATTGGATGTGTCATAGAGCATGTCGGTTGATAGAATACATTAATTTTATGTATTGATTGATTGCATATGTGATTCTGTGTTTATATGCATTACTTGTGTATGGGAGGAGATAGGGGATGTACTCCACGGTTTAGGGGAAGATGGGGGATGTACCTCTAAACCGGTTAATGGTTTAGGGGAAGATGGGGGATGTACCTCTAAACCGGTTGTTGGAATGTTGATATAGCTCATATGCTTATCGGTTGAAGTGTTGATACAGCTCATATGCTTATCTGTTGTAGTAGTGATATAGCTCATATGCTTATCTATTGAAAAGTTTGTTTGATTTGATATAGCACTAAAATGTATATCATCATTGTTTGCGAAGCATGGGAGTAGTTTATGTGTTATTGATACAACAAAATAATGTGTATCCACCTTGGATTTCGAAAGTGTTCTAGTGATGAACTATAATCTCATCAAATGTTCTGGCCAGAGTACTGAGCCTTGTTTTCAAACTCAAAGTTGAACAAAAACGAAAAGTGAATTGTAACATAGACTTGGCTGTCATGGAAACGTAGGGAGATGTAAATGGAAGTGTCAGTGTTGACCGTCTATCGGTTGCTAATCTTTTAGTCATTGTTCATGGTTGGTTTAGTGTATTTCTACTGGGCTGTGGCTCACCCTATATGGGAATATCATTTTCAGGTACAGGTAGCATGCCACCTCCAAGGACGTAGCTTGGGAGGCCAGAGGCGGACTTTTTTGTTGTTTTACTTGATGTATTACATGTAATACTTTTTGTAATGAAACGCTGTTAATTGAAAGAATGTGGAGCTTTTGAATATCAATGCATGTCTTATTTAATGGGTTTAAAGCTATTATTTTGAGGGCGTTACAAAAATAGAAATTGCATAAAATTAAAAATGGAAGCCTATTCAACAAACCACTATACCTTAACGATCTATTTGGAAACAAAATAAAAAAAAGGAAATTGAATAGAAAAGAAAAGTGAATAAAAATCGAAGTTGAATAAAAATAAAAATAGAAGTTGCATAAATTAAAAATGAAAGTTCATTCGAGAAACCACTATACCTTAACGATCTATTTGGAAATTAAATAAGAAATGAAATTGAATAGAAAAGGAAATTGAATAAAAATGGAAGTGGAATAAAAATACCAATGGAAGTTGCATAAAATTAAAAATGGAAGTTCATTCAAGAAACCACTATACCATAACGATCTATTTGGAAATTAAATAAAAATGGAAAGTGAATAGAAAAGGAAATTGAATATAAATGGAAGTTGAATAAAAATAAAAAATGGAAGTTGCATAAAACTAAGAATGGAAGTTCATTCAAGAAACCACTACACCTTAACGATCTATTTGGAAATTAAACAAAAATGCAAATTGAATGGAGATGGAAATTGAATAAAAATAGAAATGGAAACTGCATAAAATTAAATGTGGAAGTTCATTGAAGAAACCACTACACCTTAACGATCTATTTGGAAATTAAAAAAAAAAATTGAATAGAGATGGGAATTGAATAAAAATAGAAATTGAATAAAAATTGAAATGGAAACTGCATAAAATTAAACATGGAAGTTCATTAGAGAAACCACTATACCTTAACGATCTATTTGGAAATTAAATAAAAAAATGAAATTGAATAGAAAAGGAAATTGAATAAAAATGGAAGTGGAATAAAAATCAAAATGGAAGTTGCATAAAATTAAAAATGGAAGTTCTTTCGACATACCACTATACCATAACGATCTATTTGGAAATGAAATAAAAAAGGAAAATGAATAGAAAAGGAAATTGAATAAAAATGGAAGTTGAATAAATAAAAAAAATAGAAGGGGAATAAAATTAAAAATGGAAGTCTATTCAAGAAACCACCATACCTTAACGATCTATTTGGAAATTAAATAAAAAATGGAAGTTGAATAGAAAAGCAAATTGAATAAAAATGGGAGTGGAATAAAACTAAAAATGGAAGTTGCATAAAATTAAAAATACAAGTTCATTCAAGAAACCACAATATCATAACGATCTATTTGGAAATTAAATAAAAAAGGAAAATGAATAGAAAAGGAAATTGAATAAAAACAAAAATAGAAGTTGCATAAAATTATAAATGGAAGCCTATTCAACAAACCACTATACCTTAACGATCTATTTGGAAACTAAATAAAAAAAAAGGAAATTGAATAGAAAAGAAAAGTGAATAAAAATCGAAGTTGAATAAAATTAAAAATGGAAGTTGCATAAAATTAAAAATGAAAGTTCATTCAAGAAACCACTACACCTTAACGATATATTTGAAAATTAAATAAGAAATGAAATTGAATAGAAAAGGAAATTGAATAAAAATGGAAGTGGAATCAAAATACAAACGGAAGTTGCATAAAATTAAAAACGGAAGTTCATTCAAGAAACCACTATGCCTTAACTATCTATTTGGAAATTAAATAAAAATGGAAATTGAATAGAAAAGGAAATTGAATAAAAATGGAAGCGGAATAAAAATAAAAATGGAAGTTGCATAAAATTAAGAATGGAAGTTCATTCAAGAAACCACTACACCTTAACGATCTATTTCGAAATTAAATAAAAATGCAAATTGAATGGAGATGGAAATTGAATAAAAATAGAAGTTGAATAAAAATAGAAATGGAAACTGAAACAAATTAAACATGGAAGTTCATTCAAATAACCACTATACCTTAACGATCTATTTGGAAATTAAATAAAAATAGAAATTGAAAAGAAAAGGAAATTTAATAAAAATAGAAATGGAAACTGCATAAAATTAACCGTGGAAGTTCGTTCAAGAAACCAGTACACCTTAACGATCTATTTGGAAATTAAGTAAAAAAGGAAATTGAATGGAGATGGAAATTGAATAAAAATAGAAGTTGAATAAAAATAGAAATGGAAACTGCATAAAATTAAACATGGAAGTTCATTAGAGATACCACTATACCTTAACGATCTATTTGGAAATTAAATAAAAAAATGAAATTGAATAGAAAAGGAAATTGAATAAAAATGGAAGTGGAATAAAAATCAAAATGGAAGTTGCATAAAATTAAAAATGGAAGTTCATTCGACAAACCACTATACCATAACGATCTATTTGGAAATGAAATAAAAAAGGAAAATGAATAGAAAAGGAAATTGAATAAAAACAAAAATAGAAGTTGCATAAAATTAAAAATGGAAGTTCATTCAAGAAACCACTATACCTTAACGATCTATTTGGAAATTAAATGAAAAAGAAAGTTTAATAGAAAAGTAAATTGAATAAAAATGGAAGTCGAATAAAAATAAAAATGAAAATTGCATAAAATTAAAAATAGAGGTTCCATCCAGAAACCACTATATGTTAACGATCTATTTGGAAATGAAATGAAAAAGGAAGTTAAATAGAAAAATACCTTGAATAAAAATGGAAGTTACTTAAAAATAAAAATGGAAGTTGCAGAAAATTAAAAATGGAAATGCATTAAAAAAACCATTATACCTTAATGATCTATTTGGAAATTAAATAAAAAATGAAGTTGAATAGAAAAGCAAATTGAATAAAAAAGGGAAGTTGAATAAAAATAAAAATAAAAGTTGCAGAAAATTAAAAATGGAAGTTCATTGAAGAAACCGCTATACCTTAACGATCTATTTGGAAATTAAATAAAAAAAGGAAGTTGAATAGAAAAGAAGCTTGACTAAAAAAAGAAGTTGAATAGAAATAAAAATGGAAGTTGCCGAAAATTAAAAATGGAAGTTCATTAAAGAAACTACTATACCTTAACGATCTATTTGGAAATTAAATAAAAAAGGAAGTTGAATAGAAAAGTAAATTGAAGAAAAATGTAAGTCGAAAAAAAATAAAAATGGAAGTTGCAGAAAATTAAAAATGGAAGTTCATTCAAGAAACCACTATACCTTAACGATCTATTTGGAAATAAAATAAAAATGGAAGTTGAATAGAAAAATAACTTGAATAAAAGTGGAAGTCGAATAAAAATAAAAATGGAAGTTGCAGAAAATTAAAAATGGAATTTAATTGAAGAAACCACTATACCTTAACGATCAATTTGGAAATTAAATAAAAAAGGAAGTTTAATAGAAAAGTTAATTCAATAAAAATAGAAGTCGAATAAAAATAAAAACGAAAGTTGCATAAAATTAAAAATGGAAGTTCAATCTAGAAAGGACTATACCTTAACGATCTATTTGGAAATTAAATAAAAAAGGAAGTTGAATAGAAAAATGACTTGAATAAAAATGGAAGTTGAATAAAAATAAAAATAAAAGTTCCAGAAAATTAAAAATCGAAGTTCATTCAAGAAACCTATAGCGATCCCGGGTTTACCCTTGTTGTGCAGTGATCCAGACATGTGTCCGTGAATGTTGATTGTTGGTTATTATCTTGTTTACATCCCTTTTACCTCGTATTTGAGTTATTGGATGTGTTGGGAGGGTTTGTTACAGGTTGGTTAGGCCTTGGTTTCAAATTCCTTGTTGTTGAGTTTTTAGGCAGTCTGCTCGAGCGGGTCTTCTTGCGCTCGAGCGGAGATTGCACACTTCCAGTATTTTCGTGTTCCTGCAAAACTTCTGCAGATGTGGTTTTTACGCTCGAGCGGGTTTGTTGGCGCTTGAGCGGTGGCGCTCGAGCGGGTCGTTTGGTGCTCGAGCGGGGAGTACTTTCTGGGCGCAAGTTCTGGGAGGTGGAAATCTGCGCTCGAGCGGACTGGTTTTCGCGCTCGAGCGGAAGTGCTTTATTCTTGTGTCTTGGCGCTCGAGCGGGCCTTATTGCGCTCGAGCGTGTCCAGAGTTTTGTTCTTGGCGCTCGAGCGTCGTGTTCTCCGCTCGAGCGGGTCATACGTATATGAGTTATCCGCTGGGTGATTTTAAATCACTTTTCACTTTTCTTTCTCTCTTACTTTTTCTAAAAACCATTTTGAGAGCCTCTCTCTCTAAAATCTTACCTTCTCTCTAGATTTTGATCTAGCTAGGGTGAGTTCATTGTCTTAGGCCTTTACAAAAGAGTTGTTGATCGTCGGGGGCTACGTTTCAATCTGAAAATCTCGGTTTTTGGAGCACGTTGGGTTTTGTCGTCTTCTCCTTTGGCGCTCCGAATTTGAGGTAGGGATAACCTACTCCTTACTATGAGCTTTGTCTTTAAATTTTAGTATTTTGAGATGTTGGGGTTGATTGGGTAATTTTGTGAAAGTTTGGGGCTTTTGTGTAATTTTACAAAAGTTGGGGTTTTGTTTGTAATAAACCTAAATGCATGTTTGGCATAGAGAAATGGAATAAATGTTGAACCATTGATGAAAATGGGACCTAAGGGTTGAAATGGTAATTATGGAAAATGACCTAATTACATTGTTGATTAATTGGGATAATTAATTGTGAGAAATGAGGAAATGAAACGGAAATGTTGAAATTGGGAATGTATGGGAAAAAGGGTGTAGTTGTATTAATTATCACTCACCGAATTGAAATGTTGATTTAATATCCATTTGTGCATTTATTTTCTGTTTAGAAATAACTGCTTTGGGCTATCGGTGGAGGATAGTCGTGATTGTTGTAGACAACGCATGATGATTAGGCAAACTAAAACTAATCGATTGAATATGTCATAGAATATGACGATGGGTTGAATACATTAAATTTATGTATTGATTGATTGTATATAGAACCCTTGTGTTTATATGCATTGTATGTAGAGGAGGAGATGGGGGATGTACTATTTGGAATTGAATAGAAAAGGAAATTGAATAAAAATGGAAGTGGAATAAAAATCAAAATGGAAGTTGCATAAAATTAAAAATGGAAGTTCATTCGACAAACCACTATACCATAACGATCTATTTGGAAATGAAATAAAAAAGGAAAATGAATAGAAAAGGAAATTGAATAAAAACAAAAATAGAAGTTGCATAAAATTAAAAATGGAAGTCTATTCAAGAAACCACTATACCTTAACGATCTATTTGGAAATTAAATAAAAAAAGGAAATTGAATAGAAAAGGAAATTGAATAAAAATGGAAGTGGAATAAAAATAAAAATGTAAGTTGTATAAAATTAAAAATGGAAGCTCATTCAAGAAACCACAATACCATATCGATCTATTTGGAAATTAAATAAAAAAGGAAAATGAATAGAAAAGGAAATTGAATAAAAACAAAAATAGAAGTTGCATAAAATTAAAAATGGAAACCCATTCAAGAAACCACTATACCTTAACGATCTATTTGGAAACTAAATAAAGAAAAGGAAATTGAATAGAAAAGAAAATTGAATAAAAATCGAAGTTGAATAAAAATAAAAATGGAAGTTGGATAAAATTAAAAATGAAAGTTCATTCAAGAAACCATTATACCTTAACGATCTATGTCGAAATTAAATTGGAAATGAAATTGAATAGAAAAGGAAATTGAATAAAAATGGAAGTGGAATAAAAATACAAATGGAAGTTGCATAAAATTAAAAATGGAAGTTCATTCAAGAAACCACTATACCTTAACAATCTGTTTGGAAATTAAATAAAAATGGAAATTGAATAGAAAAAGAAATTGAATAAAAATGGAAGTGGAAGAAAAATAAAAATGGAAGTTGCATAAAATTAAGAATGGAAGTTCATTCAAAAAACCACTACACCTTAACGATATATTTGGAAATTAAATAAAAATGCAAATTGAATGGAGATGGAAATTGAATAAAAATAGAAGTTGAATAAAAATAGAAATGAAAACTGCATAAAATTAAACATGGAAGTTCATTCAAATAACCACTATACCTTAACGATCTATTTGAAAATTAAATAAAAAAAGAAATTTAAAAGAAAAGGAAATTGAATAAAAATATAAATGCAAACTGCATAAAATTAAACGTGGAAGTTCATTGAAGAAACCACTACAACATAACGATCTATTTGGAAATTAAATAAAAAAAGAAATTGAATGGAGATGGAAATTGAATAAAAATAGAAGTTGAATAAAAATAGAAATGGAAATTGCATAAAATTAAACATGGAAGTTCATTAGAGAAACCACTATAACTTAACGATCTATTTGGAAATTAAATAAAAAAAATGAAATTGAATAGAAAAGGAAATTGAATAAAAATGGAAGTGGAATAAAAATCAAAATGGAAGTTGCATAAAATTAAAAATGGAAGTTCATTCAACATACCACTACACCATAACGATCTATTTGGAAATGAAATAAAAACGGAAAATGCATAGAAAAGGAAATTGAATATAAATGGAAGTTGAATAAAAACAAAAATAGAAGTTGCATAAAGTTAAAAATGGAAGTCTATTCAATAAACCACTATACCTTAACGATATATTTGGAAATTAAACAAAAAAAAAGGAAATTGAATAGAAAAGGAAATTGAATAAAAATGGAAGTTACATAAAATTAAAAATGGAAGTTCATTCAAGAAACTACAATACCATAATGATCTATTTGGAAATTAAATAAAAAAGGAAAATGAACAGAAAAGGAAATTGAATAAAAACAAAAATAGAAGTTGCATAAAATTAAAAATGGAAGGCTTTTCAAGAAACCACTATACCTTAACGATCTATTTGGAAACTAAATAAAAAAATGGAAATTGAATAGAAAAGAAAATTGAATAAAAATCGAAGTTGAATAAAAATAAAAATGGAAGTTGCATAAAATTAAAAATGAAAGTTCCTTCAAGAAACCACTATACCTGAACGATCTATTTGGAAATTAAATAAGAAATGAAATTGAATAGAAAAAGAAATTGAATAAAAATGGAAGTGGAATAAAAATACAAATGGAAGTTGCATAAAATTAAAAATGGAAGTTTATTGAAGAAACCACTATAGCTTAACGATCTATTTGGAAATTAAATAAAAATAGAAATTGAATAGAAAAGAAAATTGAATAAAAATGGAAGTGGAATAAAAATAAAAATGGAAGTTGCATAAAATTAAGAATGGAAGTTCATTAAAGAAACCACTACACCTCAACGATCTATTCGGAAATTAAATAAAAATGCAAAATGAATGGAGATGCAAATTGAATAAAAACAGAAGTTGAATAAAAATAGAAATGGGAACTGCATAAAATTAAATATGGAAGTTCGTTCCAATAACCACTATACCTTAACGATCTATTTGGAAATTAAATAAAAAAGGAAATTGAAAAGAAAAAGAAATTGAATAAAAATAGAAGTTGAATAAAAATAGAAATGGAAACTGCATAAAATTAAACGTGGAAGTTCATTCAAGAAACCACTACACCTTAACGATCTATTTGGAAATTCAATAAAAAAGGAAATTGAAGGGAGATGGAAATTGAATAAAAATAGAAGTTGAATAAAAATAGAAATGGAAGCTACATAAAATTAAACATGGAAGTTCATTAGAGAAACCACTATACCTTAACGATCTATTTGGAAACTAAATAAAAAAGGAAATTGAATAGAAAAGGAAATTGAATAAAAATGGAAGTGGAATAAGAATCAAAATGGAAGTTGCATAAAATTAAGAATGGAAGTTCATTCAAGAAACCACTATACCTTAACGATCTATTTGGAAATTAAATAAAAAAAGGAAATTGAATAGAAAAGGAAATTGAATAAAAATGGAAGTGGAATAAAAATAAAAATGTAAGTTGTATAAAATTAAAAATGGAAGCTCATTCAAGAAACCACAATACCATAACGATCTATTTGGAAATTAAATAAAAAAGGAAAATGAATAGAAAAGGAAATTGAATAAAAACAAAAATAGAAGTTGCATAAAATTAAAAATGGAAGCCCATTCAAGAAACCACTATATCTTAACGATCTATTTGGAAACTAAATAAAGAAAAGGAAATTGAATAGAAAAGAAAATTGAATAAAAATCGAAGTTGAATAAAAATAAAAATGGAAGTTGGATAAAATTAAAAATGAAAGTTCATTCAAGAAACCATTATACCTTAACGATCTATTTGGAAATTAAATAGGAAATGAAATTGAATAGAAAAGGAAATTGAATAAAAATGGAAGTGGAATAAAAATACAAATGGAAGTTGCATAATATTAAAAATGGAAGTTCATTCAAGAAACCACTATACCTTAACGATCTGTTTGGAAATTAAATAAAAATGGAAATTGAATAGAAAAAGAAATTGAATAAAAATGGAAGTGGAAGAAAAATAAAAATGGAAGTTGCATAAAATTAAGAATGGAAGTTCATTCAAAAAACCACTACACCTTAACGATATATTTGGAAATTAAATAAAAATGCAAATTGAATGGAGATGGAAATTGAATAAAAATAGAAGTTGAATAAAAATAGAAATGAAAACTGCATAAAATTAAACATGGAAGTTCATTCAAATAACCACTATACCTTAACGATCTATTTGAAAATTAAATAAAAAAAGAAATTTAAAAGAAAAGGAAATTGAATAAAAATATAAATGCAAACTGCATAAAATTAAACGTGGAAGTTCATTCAAGAAACCACTACAACATAACGATCTATTTGGAAATTAAATAAAAAAAGAAATTGAATGGAGATGGAAATTGAATAAAAATAGAAGTTGAATAAAAATAGAAATGGAAATTGCATAAAATTAAACATGGTAGTTCATTAGAGAAACCACTATACCTTAACGATCTATTTGGAAATTAAATAAAAAAAATGAAATTGAATAGAAAAGGAAATTGAATAAAAATGGAAGTGGAATAAAAATCAAAATGGAAGTTGCATAAAATTAAAAATGGAAGTTCATTCAACATACCACTACACCATAACGATCTATTTGGAAATGAAATAAAAACGGAAAATGCATAGAAAAGGAAATTGAATATAAATGGAAGTTGAATAAAAACAAAAATAGAAGTTGCATAAAGTTAAAAATGGAAGTCTATTCAATAAACCACTATACCTTAACGATATATTTGGAAATTAAACAAAAAAAAAGGAAATTGAATAGAAAAGGAAATTGAATAAAAATGGAAGTTACATAAAATTAAAAATGGAAGTTCATTCAAGAAACTACAATACCATAATGATCTATTTGGAAATTAAATAAAAAAGGAAAATGAACAGAAAAGGAAATTGAATAAAAACAAAAATAGAAGTTGCATAAAATTAAAAATGGAAGGCTTTTCAAGAAACCACTATACCTTAACGATCTATTTGGAAACTAAATAAAAAAATGGAAATTGAATAGAAAAGAAAATTGAATAAAAATCGAAGTTGAATAAAAATAAAAATGGAAGTTGCATAAAATTAAAAATGAAAGTTCATTCAAGAAACCACTATACCTGAACGATCTATTTGGAAATTAAATAAGAAATGAAATTGAATAGAAAAAGAAATTGAATAAAAATGGAAGTGGAATAAAAATACAAATGGAAGTTGCATAAAATTAAAAATGGAAGTTTATTGAAGAAACCACTATAGCTTAACGATCTATTTGGAAATTAAATAAAAATAGAAATTGAATAGAAAAGAAAATTGAATAAAAATGGAAGTGGAATAAAAATAAAAATGGAAGTTGCATAAAATTAAGAATGGAAGTTCATTAAAGAAACCACTACACCTCAACGATCTATTCGGAAATTAAATAAAAATGCAAAATGAATGGAGATGCAAATTGAATAAAAACAGAAGTTGAATAAAAATAGAAATGGGAACTGCATAAAATTAAATATGGAAGTTCGTTCCAATAACCACTATACCTTAACGATCTATTTGGAAATTAAATAAAAAAGGAAATTGAAAAGAAAAAGAAATTGAATAAAAATAGAAGTTGAATAAAAATAGAAATGGAAACTGCATAAAATTAAACGTGGAAGTTCATTCAAGAAACCACTACACCTTAACGATCTATTTGGAAATTCAATAAAAAAGGAAATTGAAGGGAGATGGAAATTGAATAAAAATAGAAGTTGAATAAAAATAGAAATGGAAGCTGCATAAAATTAAACATGGAAGTTCATTAGAGGAACCACTATACCTTAACGATCTATTTGGAAACTAAATAAAAAAGGAAATTGAATAGAAAAGGAAATTGAATAAAAATGGAAGTGGAATAAGAATCAAAATGGAAGTTGCATAAAATTAAGAATGGAAGTTCATTCAAGAAACCACTATACCTTAACGATCTATTTGGAAATTAAATAAAAAAAGGAAATTGAATAGAAAAGGAAATTGAATAAAAATGGAAGTGGAATAAAAATAAAAATGTAAGTTGTATAAAATTAAAAATGGAAGCTCATTCAAGAAACCACAATACCATAACGATCTATTTGGAAATTAAATAAAAAAGGAAAATGAATAGAAAAGGAAATTGAGTAAAAACAAAAATGGAAGTTGCATAAAATTAAAAATGGAAGCCCATTCAAGAAACCACTATACCTGAACGATCTATTTGGAAATTAAATAAAGAAAAGGAAATTGAATAGAAAAGAAAATTGAATAAAAATGGAAGTGGAATAAAAATACAAATGGAAGTTGCATAAAATTAAAAATGGAAGTTTATTCAAGAAACCACTATAGCTTAACGATCTATTTGGAAATTAAATAAAAATAGAAATTGAATAGAAAAGAAAATTGAATAAAAATGGAAGTGGAATAAAAATAAAAATGGAAGTTGCATAAAATTAAGAATGGAAGTTCATTAAAGAAACCACTACACCTCAACGATCTATTCGGAAATTAAATAAAAATGCAAAATGAATGGAGATGCAAATTGAATAAAAACAGAAGTTGAATAAAAATAGAAATGGAAACTGCATAAAATTAAATATGGAAGTTCGTTCCAATAACCACTATACCTTAACGATCTATTTGGAAATTAAATAAAAAAGGAAATTGAAAAGAAAAGGAAATTGAATAAAAATAGAAGTTGAATAAAAATAGAAATGGAAACTGCATAAAATTAAACGTGGAAGTTCATTCAAGAAACCACTACACCTTAACGATCTATTTGGAAATTCAATAAAAAAGGAAATTGAATGGAGATGGAAATTGAATAAAAATAGAAGTTGAATAAAAATAGAAATGGAAGCTGCATAAAATTAAACATGGAAGTTCATTAGAGAAACCACTATACCTTAACGATCTATTTGGAAACTAAATAAAAAAGGAAATTGAATAGAAAAGGAAATTGAATAAAAATGGAAGTGGAATAAAAATCAAAATGGAAGTTGCATAAAATTAAGAATGGAAGTTCATTCAGGAAACCACTACTCCTTGACGATTTATTTGGAAAATTAAATAAAAATGGATATTGAATGGAGATGGAAATTGAACAAAAATCGAAGGTGAATAAAAATAGAAATGGAAACTGCATAAAATTAAACACGGAAGTTCATTCAAGAAACCACTATAACTTAACAATCTATTTAGAAATGAAATAAAAAAAGGAAATTGAATGGAGATGGAAATTGAATAAAAATAAAAATGAAAACTGCATAAAATTAAACATGGAAGTTCATTCAAGAAACCACTATACCTTAACTATAGCGATCCCGGTTTCCCCTTTTCTTTAACTGTTGTACCCGGACGTAGGTTCCGTGGAGTCGGTTGTTGTATATGTCTTGTTTACATCCTTCACTCCTTGCATTCGAGTCTTGAGTTGTGTTGGGCGAGTTTGAAACAGGTTGGTTGAACTTAGAAACCAAGAGTAGTTGCCCAGATTTTGGCCTTCACGCTCGAGCGGGGATTTTGACGCTCGAGCGGGCCCTTCGTTGTTGTCTGTCCGCTCGAGCGGGGTTTTCGACGCTTGAGCGTAGTTTTCCATCTTCCAGTATCTCCTCTGCAGAGTTGTACGCTCGAGCGGGAGTTTTGACGCTCGAGCGGGATGTTGTGTGTGACGCTCGAGCGGGAGGGTTGACGCTCGAGTAAAGGTCTGGTTCTGTGAAAGTTCTGGAAGTGTGTATTCGCCGCTCGAGCGGGATTGTTGACGCTCGAGCGGGAGTCTGTGAGTGACGCTCGAGCGGGGCGTTGGATGCTCGAGCGGGGAGACTTTTATATAAATCCGAGATCCGACTTTTGGATCACTTTTTCAAGATCTTTTCTCTCTCTTACTTTTCCAAAAAGCCATTTTCAGAGCTTCTCACTCTAAAACCGGCCCTTCTCTCTTAGATTTGATCTAGTAGGAGTTGTTTGCTCACTTTTGGTCTTTACGAAAGTTGTGTTGATCGTCGAGGGCTACATTTTAATCTGAAAATTTCGGAATTTGGAGCATTTTGGTTTTGGTCTTCATCTCCATTGGAGCTCAAACCTTGAGGTAGGGATATCCTACTCCTCTTTATGAACTTTGTCTTTAAATTTTAGTATTTTGAGATGTTGGGGTTGGTTTAGTAATTTGTGAAAGTTTGGGGGCTTTTGTGTAAATTTACAAGAGTTGGGGTTTTGGCTAGATAAAGCCTAGATGCATGTTTGGCATGAAAAAGTGAAATTAATGTAAGGCATTAATGAAAATGGAACCTAAGGGTTGAAATGTAGATTATGGAAAATGCCCTAATTACATTGGTTAATTAATTTGTAAAATTAATTGTGAGAAATGAGGAATCGAATTGGAAATGTTGAGATCGGGATATATGGGGTTAAAGGGTGTAGTTGGATTTTATGTCACTCACCTAGTTGGAAATGTTGATTTTGTATCCATTTGTTGCATTTATTTTCTGTATAGAGATAACTGCTTTGGGCTATCGGTGGAGGATAGTCGTGATTGTTGTAGACAATGCATGATGATTAGGCAAACGGAAACTAATCACTGGAATGAGTCATTGAGTATGATGATTGAAAGAACACGTTAAATTTATGTGTTGTGTGATGATGTGTATAATTATTGTTTATATGCATTGTGTAACGCCCTCAAAATAAACCCATTATATATATCATTGACATGCATTATTTAATGAAAACAATTTATTAATTCATTCATCAGAGTATTACTAAATAAAAGCATTACATGTAACATCGAATAAAATGCCCTACAGGCTTACATCTTTCCAAGCCAACACTTGGATACAAAAATATGAGTTCTAACTCAATACAAGAAAAGCCCTAGGCTTGAATGTTTACATGTACTAATAAATAAAGACAATTAACTAAAGATAGTCTTCTCAAAAATCCAGAAGTCAAACCCTCCCAAGCTAAGTCCTTGGAGGTAGCTTATCACCTGAACCTGAAAATGATGTTCCCATAAAGGGTGAGCCACAGCCCAGCAGAAATATACTAAACCAAATATAAGCATTGAATAAAGCAATAGCATTCAATAATTGGTTAACCAAGATAATCAGTTATATCTTTATACAGTTTCATGACATTAATGTCAAAGACTCGTTTTACTTTCCAATATATTAATTCAATATGGCTCAGAACCTGGCCAAACTTACAACAATGTACTATATATATCAACTTCACATTCTTCCAATATCAACAAACAAATGAGACTCAGGCTCAAACCAAAACACTTCATACTTCCAGTTTGTTATACATTTTAGTGCTGTATCAACAAAACACTTCAATATAAATAAGCACACATAAAAGTGATGCTAATGGAGTCCATCCCCTATCTCCTCCCAAACAAAATCCGGTTTAGAGGTCCATCCCCTATCTTCCCCTAAACCGTGGAGTACATCCCCTATCTCCTCCCACACAAAACAAAGCATGTAAACACATAACATATACATCACACAATCAATACACATAATGTCTGTATTAATTTAACAGTCAAAGTTAATGGCTCAACCAATGTGATTAGTTTTAGTTATACCTAATCCACATGCATTGTCTACAACAATCACGACTATCCTCCACCGATAGCCCAAAACAGTTATTTCTAGACTTGGAAATAACTATAACAACAATTCAATAGGCGAGTGATTTAAATTATCCAACTACACCATTTAATCAATAATTTCCCAATTTCATGAATTTAACCAAATTCCTCAATTCCCTTAAATTAATTATACAAATTAATTAATTATTACAACTAGGGTTTTTCCCAAAATTATCAAAGTAACCCCAACATATCAAAATACCAAAACTTAGAACAAAACTTATAAAATGGAGTAGGAAATCCCTACCTCGAAGAAAATAACCCAAATGGAGAAGACAGAGATGAATACCCAAATACCAAAGTGCTCCAAATCGCCAAATGTTCAGATTAAATGGAAGCCCTCGACTTACTCTATCTTTTTAATGAAGGATCTAGGGTAGAAACACACCCTAAGTGGATCAAATCTAAGAGAGAAGGTGAGTAGGGAGAGAGCGAAGTCGGACCTAGGGTTTGGAATCAAAAAGAAGATGAAAAAGACTGATCAAAACCCGCTGCTGCGTATATAAACTGGACAGGCTCGCTCGAGCGAAGACATGGTCGCTCGAGCGACCAGACACAAGAAAACCTCGCTCGAGCGAAGAAAACCTCGCTCGAGCCAAGAATGCAATGCTTCAGGTCTGCAACCCTGGAGCACGCTCGAGCGACAGAATGCTCGCTCGAGCAAGGAACTCGAAAACATACACCTCTCTCGCTCGAGCGAATAAGCACTGCCCTCAGGTCTATACCAGACACAGTCACTCGCTCGAGCGAAGCAAAGCTGGATCGAGACAGAAGACACAAAAACAAACCTCGCTCGAGCGACCAAATCCTGGCTCGAGCGAACAACCCAAAAAAAACTGGACAGCAACACTTGGTTTACAAATCCAACCAACCTGAAACAAACCTGCCCAACTCATCCTATAACTCCAAATGAGAAAATAAAAGACGACAACAACAAATATATATAATGGCAGAATATACGGAACCTAAGTCCGGATTCAATAATCAAATGGGAAAAGACCGGGGTCGCTATAACCTCCCCCCCTTAAAAGAATTTCGTCCCCGAAATTAAGCATAAATTTTTTGAAAACAGGTTTTTCTCAATTCCCAAAGATATTATATAACAATAATAAACAACTTGACCCAATACTGGTCACCTCATCTCTTATCAGGAAGCATCTCATAATGTGTATATAAAACAACATTTATTTCAGTCTGCATCACTATTATGCATTATTCCTTTCAATGTTAGCAATTCCCATATCATATTCAATTGCATGATAAATACAATACATTCAACAATGTAATCAACATATGCAATGTTACACTAAACTTCTATAATGAAGCAAGTTTCAAGATACACCCATTTACCAAAACATACTCAATGTTTTACAACTTAAGACATATATAAAGCTCTTAAGTTCAATAATATAATAGAATCTAATTATAAGATTACAAATCAACAAACATGTCTGGATATTTCTCGCGGACTTCCAATTCATGTTCCCAAGTGGCTTCCTCCACTCCGTGGTGTTTCCACAATACTTTGACCAAAGGGATGATTTTGCCTCGCAAAACTTGATCCCGCCTATCCAAGACCCGAACCGGTCTCTCCTCATACGAGACATCCTCATCAACCACTAAATCGGTTCAATCCAACACATGTGATGGATCTGGCTCATATTTCCGAAGCATACTCATATGAAACACGTCATGTACTCCAGACAGCTGCGGCGGCAAAGCTAAACGATAAGCAGCCTCGCCAATCCTCTCAAGGATCTCAAACGGACCAATGAACCGTGGGGACAACTTCCCGCTCTTCCCAAACCTCATCAAACCCCGTCTAGGTGATATCTTCAGAAAGACATGATCACCCACCTCAAACACCAAAGGTCTCCTCCTACGGTCGGCATAAGATTTCTGACGACTCTGTGCGGTAACAAGCCTCTTACGAATAGGCTCAACTTTCTCCGTCGTTTCCCTCACCAACTCTGGACCTGTAACGCCCTCAAAATACACCCATAATATATAACATTGACATGCATTAATAAAAGAAAACCAACCATTATACTATTCATCAGAGAATTCTTATTGAAAAGCATTACATGTAACATCAAAAGTAAATGCTCTACGGGCTTACATCTTTCCAAGCCAACACTAGGACACAAAATGTGAGTACTAACTCAACTACAAATTAAGCCCTTGGCTTGATTGTTTACATGCAATATCAAATAAAATAAATAACAACTAAACTAAACAGAGTCTTCAACTCCAACTCCTTCCAAGCTAAGTCCTTGGAGGTAGCATATCACCTGAACCTGAAAATGATGTTCCCGTATAGGGTGAGCCACAGCCCAGTAGAAACATACTAAACCAAATATAAGCATTGAATAAAGCAATAGCATTCAATAGATGGTTAACCAAGATAATCAATTACATCATTATACAGTTTCATGACACTAATGCCTAAGACATGTTTTACTTTCCAACATTATCAATATGGCTCAGAACCTGGCCAATCTTACAACAGTGAACCATACATAATATATTCACATTCATCCAGTGTCAACAAACAGATGAGACTCAGGCTCAAATCAAAACACTTCATACTTCCAGTTTGATACACATTTTAGTGCTGTATCAATAAAACACTTCAATATAAATAAGCACACATAAAAGTGATGCTAATGGAGTCCATCCCCTATCTCCTCCCAAACAAAATCCGGTTTAGAGGTCCATCCCCTATCTTCCCCTAAACCGTGGAGTACATCCCCTATCTCCTCCCACACAAAACAATGTATGTAAACACATAACATATAACACACAATCAATACACATAATGTTTGTATTAATTCAGCAGTCAAAATGAATGACTCAATCAATGTGATTAGTTTCAGTTATCCCTAATCCACATGCAATGTCTACAACAATCATGACTATCCTCCACCGATAGCCCAAAACAGTTATTTCTAGATTTGGAAATAAATATATCAACAATTCAATAGGCGAGTGATTTAAATTATCCATCTATACCATTTAATCAATGAATTCCTCAATTCCCTTAAATTAATTATACAAAATAATTAATTAATACAACTAGGGTTTTTCCCAAAATTATCAAAGTAACCCCAACATATCAATATACCAAAACTTAGAACAAAACCTATAAAATGGAGTAGGAAATCCCTACCTCGAAGTGAAGAACTCAAACGGAGATGATGACCAAAGACCAATGTGCTCCAAATCCCAAGTTTCTCAGATTAAAATGAAGCCCTCAACCCACTCTATCTTTTTAATAAAGGACTAAGGTTAGATACTCACCCTAGGTAGATCAATTCTTAGAGAGAAGACAAGTTTAGAGAGAGAGAGAGTTGGCTCTAGGGTTTCAAAAGAAAAGATGGTGAAAAAAATCATGTTTAACCTGCTGCTGCCTACTGATATATAACAGGCCATTAGGACCTTACAGTTACACCAAAAATAATGACCATTAAACAAGAAAATGGTTACACCAAAATAATGACCATTAACCAAGTTCATGAATTCTATTTAATCTCCATTTATGACCAAGAGGTTACCAAAGTAATGAAACCCCATAAATAAATATAAGATATTAAGGATTGGTCGCTCTAATGGACCACTAATAAGGATAGTAACTGAACCACTAATAAGGATATTAAATGAACCACTAATAAGGATATTAAATGAACCATTATGAAAATTTAATGGACACTAACCCTTGGTTTCCAAACGCAACCAACCTATTTTAAACCTACCTAACACGACCCAAGACTCATATACAAAGGGTAAATGATGGAAACGGGAAAAAGACAACAACACATCCACGGAACCGAGTCTGAAATACAATTAAACAATGAAGGGAAAACCGGGATCGCTATAGGACCCAACAGAGGTGCATCACCCACCTCGGCCCAACAAACAGGAGATCTACACGGTCGGCCATACAAGGCCTCAAACGGTGCCATACCGATACTAGACTGGAAACTGTTGTTGTAGGCAAACTCCACCAACAACAAGTGCCTCTCCCACGACCCACTAAAGTCTAGAACACAACCCCGAAGCATATCCTCAAGGATCTGAATAGTACGCTCGGACTGCCCGTCAGTCTGAGGATGATAAGCCGTGCTAAAGGTCAACTTAGTGTCTAAGGCATTCTGCAAACTCTGCCACAACCTGGTAGTAAAACGAGGATCTCTATCTGAGACGATCGTCACTGGGACCCCATGCAATCTCATTATGTCCCGAATGTACAGGTCGGCAAGATGATCTACCGAATCTCTCACGCGCATCGGAATGAAGTGCGCCGACTTAGTCAACCGGTCTACAACCACCCAAATAGCATCACTACCCCGCTGAGTCCTCGGAAGACCCACAACGAAGTCCATAGTGACGTGTTCCCACTTCCACTCGGCAATAGGCAAGGGTTGCAACAAACCCGCTGGCCTCTGATGTTCGGCCTTCACTTGCTGACAAGTAAGGCACTTAGATACAAAAGCTGCCACATCTCTCTTCATACCCCGCCACCAAAACTGGCGACCCAAATCTCGATACATCTTAGTGCCTCCCGGATGCACCGCAAGGCGTGAATGATGAAACTCTCGGAGTACCTCCTCTCGGCAAGACTCCGGCACAAACAGACGGTCTCGGTATCTCACACTCAGGTCGGAATACACCGTCAAACCCTTCTCAACCTTCCCACCGGAAATCTTCTCACGGAGAGATTCTACCTCAGGGTCACCTCTCTGAGCCTCTAACACTCGAGTCACAAGTGTAGGCTGTGCAACAATAGAAAATAAGGCCGTAGCCTCAACGGATTCGCCCAGAAGTAAATCAAACTCCCCAAGTGCACCCAACATCTCCCATTCTCGGATGGCTATACTAGCTATGTCACCAACAGGTTTCCTGCTAAGGGCATCGGCCACCACATTGGCCTTTCCCAGATGATAATGCAACTCAAAGTCATAATCCTCTATGAATTCCATCCACCTCCTCTGCCTCAAGTTCAAGTCTTTCTGTGTAAACAAATATTTCAGACTCTTATGATCCGAGAATACCTCAAATTTCTCACCATAATGGTAATGCCACCAAATCTTCAAGGCAAATATCACAGCTGCTAACTCTAGATCATGCGTAGGGTAATTTTGCTCGTGAATTTTCAACTGACGTGAGCCATAGGCAACTACTTTCCCTTCTTGCATTAACACACAACCCAGACCCTCTCGTGAGGCGTCACAATAGACTGCATAACCCAACCCTCTCTCTGGAATAATCAATACTGGAGCGGTGGTCAGTCTAACTTTCAACTCCTGGAACGACTTTTCACAAGTCTCACTCCATACAAATTTGACTCCCTTCCGAGTCAATCTAATCAAAGGCGAAGCTAATCTGGAGAAATCTTTCACAAACCGACGATAATACCCAGCTAACCCCAGAAAACTGCGGATCTCAAACACACTCTTAGGCTGTGCCCAATCTTGCACCGCCTCAGTCTTGGATGTATCAACAGACACTCATAAAATTAAACACGGAAGTTCATTCAGAAAACCACTATACCTTAACGATCTATTTGGAAATTAAATAAAAATGGAAATTGAATAGAAACGGAAATTGAATAAAAATGGAAGTGGAATAAAAATAAAAAAGGAAGCTGCATAAACTTAAGAATGGAAGTTCATTCAAGAAACCACTACACCTTAACGATCTATTTGAAAATAAAATAAAAATTGAAATTGAATGGAGATGAAAATTGAATAAAAATAGAAGTTGAAAAAAAATAGAAATGGAAACTGAATAAAATTAAATATGGAAGTTCATTCAAGAAACCACTATACCTTAACGATCTAAGTGAAAATTATATAAAAAAGGAAATTCAATAGAAAAGGAAATTGAATAAAAATCTAAGTTGAATAAAAATAGAAATGGAAACTGCATAAAATTAAATGTGGAAGTTCATTCAAAAACCCACTGCACCTTAACGATCTATTTGGAAATTAAACAAAAAATGAAATTGAATGGAGATGGAAATTGAATAAAAATAGAAGTTGAATAAAAATAGAAACGGAAACTGCATAAAATTAAACATGGAAGTTCATTCAAGAAACCACTATACCTTAACGATCTATTTGGAAATTAAATAAAAATGGAAATTGAATGGAGATGAAAATTGAATAAAAATAGAAATTGAATAAAAATAGAAATGGAAACTGCATAAAAATAAACGCGGAAGTTCATTCAAGAAACCACTACACCTTAACGATCTATTTGGAAATTAAATAAAAATGGAAATTGAATGGAGATGGAGATGGAAATTGAATAGAAATAGAAGTTGAATAAAAATAGAAAGGGAAATTGCATAAAATTAAGCACGGAAGTTCATTCAAGAAACCACTATACCTTAACGATCTATTTGGAAATGAAATAAAAAAAGGAAATTGAATGGAGATGGAAATTGAATAAAAACTGAAGTTGAATAAAAATAGAAATGGAAACTGCATAAAATTAAACGTTGAAGTTCATTCAAGAAACCACTACACCTTAACGATCTCTTTGGAAATTAAATAAAAAAGGAAATTGAATAGAGATGGAAATTGAATAAAAATAGAAGTTGAATAAAAATTGAAATGGAAATTGCATAAAAGTAAACATGGAAGTTCATTCAAGAAACCACTATACCTTAACGATCTATTTGGAAACTAAATAAAAAAGGAAATTGAATAGATAAGGAAATTGAATAAAAATGGAAGTCGAATAGAAATAAAACTGGAAGTTGTATAAAATTAAGAATGAAAGTTCATTCAAGAAACCAGTACACCTTAACGATCTTTTTGGAAATTAAATAAAAATGGAAATTGATTGGAGAAGGAAATTGAATAAAAATAGAAGTTGAATAAAAATAGAAATAGAAACTGAATAAAATTAAACATGGAAGTTCATTCAAGAAACCACTATACCTTAACGTTCTATTTGAAAATTAAATAAAAAAGGAAATTCAATAGAAAAGGAAATTGAATAAAAATATAAGTTGAATAAAAATAGAAGTGGAAACTGCATAAAATTAAACGTGGAAATTCATTCAAAAAACCATTACACCTTAACGATCTATTTGGAAATTAAATAAAAAAGGAAATTGAATGGAGATGGAAATTGAATAAAAATAGAAGTTGAATAAAACTAGAAATGGAAACTGCATAAAATTAAACGTTGAAGTTCATTCAAGAAACAACCACACCTTAACGATCTATTTGGAAATTAAATAAAAAAAGAAATTGAATGGAGCTGGAAATTGAAGAAAAACAAAAGTTGAATAAAAATTAAAATGGAAACTGCATAGAATTAAACACGGAAGTTCATTCAAGAAACCACTATACCTTAACGATCTATTTGGAAATTAAATAAAAAAGGAAATTGAGTAGAAAAGGAAATTGAATACAAATGGAACAGGAATAAAAATAAAAATGGAAGTTGCATAAAATTAAGAATGGAAGTTCATTCAAGAAACCACAACACCTTAACGATCTATTTGGAAATTAAAAAAAAAAATTGAAATTGAATGGAGATGGAAATTCAATAAAAATAGATGTTGAATAATAATAGAAATGGAAACTGCATAAAATTAAACACGGAAGTTCATTCAAGAAACCACTATACCTTAACGATCTATTTTGAAATTAAATAAAAAAGAAATTGAATAGAAAAGGAAATTGAATAAAAATGGTAGTGGAATAAAAATAAAAATGGAAGTTGCATAAAATTAAAAATGGAAGTTCATTCAAGACACCATTATACCATAACAGACTACTTGGAAATTAAATAAAAAAGGAAAATGAACAGCAAAGGAAATTGAATAAAAATGAAAGTTGAATTAAAACAAAAATAGAAGTTGCATAAAATTAAAAATGGAAGTCTATTCAGGAAACTACTATACCTTAACGATCTATTTGGAAATTAAACAAAAATCGAAGTTCAATAAAAATATAGATGGAAGTTGCATAAAATTAAAATTGAAAGTTCATTCAAGAAAACTACAATACCTTAATGATCTATTCGGAAATTACATAAAAAATGAAATTGAATAAAAATGGAAGTGGAATAAAAATACAAATGGAAGTTCATTCAAGAAACCACTATACCTTAACGATCTATTTGGAAATTAAAAAAAAAAATGGAAATTCAATAGAAAAGGATATTGAATAAAAATGGAAGTGGAATAAAAATCAAAATGGAAGTTGCAAAAAATTAAGAATGGAAGTTCATTCAAGAAACCACTACACCTTAACGATCTATTTGGAAATTAAATAAAAAAGGAAATTGAATGGAGATGGAAATTGAATAAAAATAGAAGTTGAATAAAAATAGAAATGGAAACTGCATAAAATTAAACGTGGAAGTTCATTCAAAAAACCACTATACCATAACGATCTATTTGGAAATTAAATATAAAAGGAAATTGAATAGAAAAGGAAACTGAATAAAAATGGATGTGGAATAAAAATAAAAAAGGAAGTTGCATAAAATTAAGAATGGAAGTTCATTCAAGAAACCACTACACCTTAACGATCTATTTGGAAATTAAATAAAAAAGGAAATTGAATGGAGATGGAAATTGAATAAAAATAGAAGTTGAACAAAAATAGAAATGGAAACTGCATAAAATTAAACGTTGAAGTTCATTCAAGAAACCACTACACCTTAACGATCTCTTTGGAAATTAAATAAAAAAGGAAATTGAATGGAGATGGAAATTGAATAAAAATAGAAGTTGATTAAAAATAGAAATGGAAACTACATAAAATTGAACGTTGAAGTTCATTCAAGAAACAACTACACCTTAACGATCTATTCGGAAATTAAACAAAAAAGGAAATTGAGTGGAGCTGGAAATTGAATAAAAGTAGAAATTGAATAAAAATTGAAATGGAAACTGCATAGAATTTAAACAGGGAAGTTCATTCAAGAAACCACTATACCTTAACGATCTATTTGAAAATTAAATAAAAAAGGAAATTGAATAGAAAAGGAAATTGAATAAAAATGGAACGAGAATAAAAATAAAAATGGAAGTTGCATAAAATTAAGAATGGAAGTTCATTCAAAATACCACAACACCTTAACGATCTATTTGGAAATTAAAAAAAAATGGAATTTGAATGGAGATGGAAATTCAATAAAAATAAATGTTGAATAAAAATAGAAATGGAAACTGCATAAAATTAAACACGGAAGTTCATTCAAGAAACCACTATACCTTAACGATCTATTTTGAAATTAAATAAAAAAGAAATTGAATAGAAAAGGAAATTGAATAAAAATGGAAGTGGAATAAAAATAAAAATGGAAGTTGCATAAAATTAAAAATGGAAGTTCATTCAAGATACTACTATACCATAACGGTCTATTTGGAAATTAAATAAAAAAGGAAAATGAACAGAAAAGGAAATTGAATAAAAATGAAAGTCGAATTAAAAGAAAAATAGAAGTTGCATAAAATTAAAAATGGAAGTCTATTCAAGAAACAACTATACCTTAACGATCTATTTGGAAATTAAATAAAAATACAAAACTGAATAAAAATAAAAATTGAATAAAAATGGAAGTTGAATAAAAATAAAAATTAAAGTTGCATAAAATTAAAAATGAAAGTTCATTCAAGAAACCACTATACCTTAATGATCTATTCGGAAACTACATAAAAAATGAAATTGAATAAAAATGGAAGTGGAAAAAAAATATAAATGGAAGTTGAATAAAATTAGAAATGGAAGTTCATTCAAGAAACCACTATACCTTAACGATCTATTTGGAAATTAAAAAAAAAATGGAAATTCAATAGAAAAGGATATTGAATAAAAATGGAAGTGGAATAAAAATCAAAATGGAAGTTGCAAAAAATTAAGAATGGAAGTTCATTCAAGAAACCACTACACCTTAACGATCTATTTGGAAATTAAATAAAAAATGAAATTGAATGGAGATGGAAATTGAATAAAAATAGAAGTTCAATAAAAATAGAAATGGAAACTGCATAAAATTAAACGTGGAAGTTCATTCAAGAAACCACTATACCTTAACAATCTATTTGGAAATTAAATATAAAAGGAAATTGAATAGAAATGGAAACTGAATAAAAATGGACATGGAATAAAAATAAAAAAGGAAGTTGCATAATATTAAGAATGGAAGTTCATTCAAGAAACCACGACACCTTAACGATCTCTTTGGAAATTAAACAAAAAAGGAAATTGAATGGTGATGGAAATTGAATAAAAATAGAAGTTGAATAAAAATAGAAATGGAAACTGTATAAAATTAAACAGGGAAGTTCATTCAAGAAACCACTATACATTAACGATCTATTTGCAAACTAAATAAAACAGCAAATTGAATAGAAATAAAAATGGAAACTGCATAAAATTAAGAATGGAAGTTCATTCAAGATACCACTTCACCTTAACGATCTATTTGGAAATTAATTAAAAAAGGAAATTGAATGGAGCTGGAAATTGAATAAAAATAGAAGTTGAATAAAAATAGAAATGGAAACTGCATAAAATTAAACATGGAAGTTCATTCAAGAAACCACTATACCTTAACGATCTATTTGGAAATTAAATAAAAAAGGAATTTGAATAGAAAAGGAAATTGAATAAAAATGGAAGTTGCATAAAATTAAAAATGGCAGTTCATTCAAGAAACCACAACACCTTAACTATCTATTTGGAAATAAATAAAAATGGAAATTGAATGGAGATGGAAATTGAATAAAAATAGATGTTGAATAAAAATAGAAATGGAAACTGCATAAAATTAAACCCGGAAGTTCATTGAAAAAACCACTATACCTTAACGATCTATTTGGAAATTAAATAAAAAAGAAATTAAATAGAAAAGGAAACTGAATAAAAATGGAAGCGGAATAAAAATAAAAATGGAAGTTGCATAAAATTAAAAATGGAAGTTCATTCAAGAAACGACTATACCATAACGATCTATTTGGAAATTAAATAAAAAAGGAAAATGAACAGTAAACGAAATTGAATAAAAATGAAAGTTGAATAAAAACAAAAATAGAAGTTGCATAAAATTAAAAATGGAAGTCTATTCTAGAAACCACTATACCTCAACGATCTATTTGGAAATTAAATAAAAAAAAAAGAAATTGAATAGAAAAGAAAATTGAATAAAAATCGAAGTTGAATAAAAATAAAAATGGAAGTTGCATAAAATTAAAAATGAAAGTTCATTCAAGAAACCACTATACCTTAACGACCTATTTGCAAATTAAATAAAAAATGAAATTGAATAGAAAAGGAAATTTCATAAAAATAGAAGTGGAATAAAAATATAAATGGAAGTTCATTCAAGAAACCACTATACCTTAACGATCTATTTGGAAATTAAATAAAAATGGAAATTTAATAGAAAAGGAAATTGAATAAAAATGGAAGTGGAATAAAAATAAAAATTGAAGTTGCCTAAAATTAAGAATGGAAGTTCATTCAAGAAACCACTACACCTTAACGATCTATTTGGAAATTAAATAAAAATGGAAATTGAATGGAGATGAAAATTGAATAAAAATAGAAGTTGAATAAAAATAGAAATGGAAACTGCATAAAATTAAACAAGGAAGTTCAGTCAAGAAACCACTATACCTTAGCGATCTATTTGGAAATTAAATAAAAAAGGAAATTGAATAAAAACAGAAGTTGAATAAAAATAGAAATGGAAACTGCATAAAATTAAACGTGGAAGTTCATTCAAGAAACCACTACACCTTAACGATCTATTTGGAAATTAAATAAAAAATGAAATTGAATGGAGATAGAAATTGAATAAAAATAGAAGTTGAATAAAAATAGAAACGGAAACTGCATAAAATTAAACATGGGAGTTCATTCAAGAAACCACAATACCTTAACGATCTATTTGGAAATTAAATAAAATAGGAAATTCAATAGAAAAGGAAATTGAATAAAAATGGAAGTGGAATAAAAATCAAAATGGAAGTCGCATTAAATTAAGAATGGAAGTTCATTCAAGAAACTACTGCACCTTAACGATCTATTTGGAAATTAAATAAAAATGGAAATTGAATGGAGATGGAAATTGAATAAAAATAGAAGTTGAATAAAAATAGAAATGGAAACTGCATAAAATTAAACACGGAGGTTCATTCAAGAAACCACTATACCTTAACGATCTATTTGGAAATGAAATAAAAAAAGGAAATTGAATGGAGATGGAAATTGAATAAAAATAGAAGTTGAATAAAAATAGAAATGGAAACTGCATAAAATTAAACGTTATAGCGATCTCGGTATTCCCTGTTGTTGTTTGACTCTAATCCGAATTCGGTTTCGTGAGGGTGCTGTTGTCTTATCCTCTTTCTATCCCTTTCTCTTTGTGTTCGAGCTTTGGGTTGTGTTGGGCAAGTTGGGAATAAGTTGGTTGTGTTTTAAAACATAAAATCTTTGCCCAGTTTTTGGTCTCTCCGCTCGAGCGGCTCTTTTGACCCTCGAGCGGGACTCTGTTGGTGCTTGTCCGCTCGAGTGGGGGTGTTGGCGTTCGAGCGGGGAAATCACCCATCCAGTATTTCGTCTGTAGTGGTAGACGCTTGAGCGAGGGATTGGACGCTCGAGCAGGAGTTTGTGTCTGACGCTCAAGCGGGGAGTTTGACGCTCGAGGGGGAACCATGTCTGTAAAGGTTCTGGGAGCGTGCATCCGCCGCTCGAGCGAGGGATTGGACGCTCGAGCTGGGGTCTGTGAGTGACGCTCGAGCGGGGATTTTGCCGCTCGAGCGGGGCAACTTTTATATAAAGCCGAGATCCAACCTTTTTGTTCACTTTTCAACATCCTTTCTCTCTCTTACTTTTCCAAAAAGCTATTTTGAGAGCTCCTCTCACTAGAACCCTAACTTCTCTCTTAGGATTGATCTAGTAGGAGTTGTTTTCTCACCTTGGGCCTTTACAAAAGTTGTGTTGATCGTCGAGGGCTATCTTCTAATCTGAAAATTTCAGGATTTGGAGCATTTCCGTTTCTTCATCTCCTTCGTTGAGCCCCATCATTCGAGGTAGGGATAACCTACTCCATCTTATGAGCTTTGTCTTTAAATTTTAGTATTTTGATATGTTGGGGGTTGTTGGGTAGTTTTGAGAAAGTTTGGGCCTTTGTGTAATTTTACAAAAGTTGGGGTTTTAAATATATAAACCTATATGCATGTTAGGCATAGAGAAATGAAATTAATGTTGGTACATTGATGGAAATGGAACCTTAGGGTTGTTTTGTGAATTATGGTAATTTGCCCTAATTGGTTCAATCAATTAATGCATATAATTAATTGAAGAAAACGAGGAATTGAATTGAAAATGTTGAAATTGGGAATATATGGGACTAAAGAGTGTAGTTGAATCTTTTATTGCTCATCTAATTGAAGTATTGATATATTATCCATTTGTGCATTTATTTCCTGCTTAGAAATAATTGCTTTGGGCTACCGGTGGAGGGTAGTGTTGATTGTTGTAGACAATGCATGATGATTAGGCAAACTAAAACTAATCAATTGGATGTGTCATAGAGTATGACGGTTGATAGAATACACTAACTTTATGTGTTGGTTGATTGTGCATATGGCCGATGTGTTTATATACGTTATGTGTAGACGGTTGATGGAATGCATTAACTTTTTGTAATGATTGATTGCGTATGTGATTCTGTGTTTATATGCATTACTTGTGTATGGGAGGAGATAGGGGATGTACTCTACGGTTTAGAGGAAGATGGGGGATGTACCTCTAAGCTGGTTAATGGTTTAGGGGAAGATAGGGGATGTACCTCTAAACTGGTCAATGGTTAAGGGAAGATGGGGGATGGACCCTGGGATGCAGCTCATATGCTCACCCGTTGAAGTATTGATATAGCTCATATGCTTATCTGTTGAAGTATTGATATAGCTCATATGCTTATCTGTTGTGGTAGTGATATAGCTCATATGCTTATCTATTGGAATGTTGATATAGCTCCTATGCTTATCCATTGGAATGTTGATATAGCTCATATGCTTATCTATTGAAAGATTTGTTTGATTTGATATAACACTAAAATGTATGTCATCATCGTTTGTGAAATATGGAAGTAGTTTATGTGTTATTGATACAACACCAAAATGTGTATTCACCTTGAATTTCAAAAAAAAAGTTCTAGTGATGAACTATAATCTCATCAAATGTTTTCGCCAGAATACTAAACCTTGTTTTCTAATTCAAAGTTGAATAAGAACTGGAAAGTGAATTGTAGCATAAACTTGACCGTCCTGGAATTTTAATAAGATGTAAATGGAAGTGTAAGTGTTGACCATCTACCAGTTGCTAATCTCTTAGTCATTGTTCATAGTTGGTTTAGCATATTTCTACTGGGCTGTGGCTCACCCTATATGGGGACATCATTTTCAGGTACAGGTAGCTTGCCACCTCTAAGGACATAGCTTGGGAGGCTAGAGGCGGACATACTGTGGTTGTCTCTTTTTTTGTATTATATATAGTTTCAAGCCAAGGGTGTAACGCCCTCAAAATAATAACATTAAACCCAACAAATAAGACGAGCGTTGATAGATAAACTAACCACCTTCTATCATTCATAGAATTCCATTACATAAGTATTACATGTTAATCTCATAACAAAATGCCCTACGGGCTTACAGCTTTCCAAGTTAACACTTGGTTACAACAAAGAGTTCTAACTCGTTTACACATTAAGCCCTTGGCTTGAAATTACATGTAATACATCAAAAGTACAACAGCAAAACTATGCCCGCCACTAGCCTCCCAGCTTTGTCCTTGGAGGTGGCATGCTTCCTGTACCTGAAAATGATGTTCCCATATAGGGTGAGCCACAGCCCAGTAGAAATATACTAAACCAACCATGGACAATGACTAAAACATTAGCAATTGATAGTTGGTCAACACTGATTCAATCACATAAATTACATATTTATGTCAACGACTTACAAGTCCCAATTACTTTTCATTTTCCCTTTTTCAACAGATAAGCATGCTAGCTCTATCATCATTTCCACAGATATGTATAAAAACTATATCTCACATTCAGATAAGCATAAAAGCTATATCCACAATCTCAACAGATATGTATATCAACAATATCCACAGATAAGCATACAAGCTGTATCCACACTCTACAACAGATATGTATATCAACAATATCCACAGATAAGCATACAAGCTGTATCCACACTTCACTTCACAAAGATAAGCATATGAGCTCTATCTTCACTTCTCTAGACAAGCATATGAGCTCTGTCTACGGAGTACATCCCCTATCTCCTCCAAATACCTATCCGGTTTAGAGGTCCATCCCCTATCTTCCCCTAAACCGCGGAGTACATCCCCTATCTCCTCCTCTACACATAACGTATATAAACACATTGGTTCTATATACAATCACACAATACAAACAATTAATGTATTCTAGCAACTGTCAAGTTCCATAACACATTCCATTGATTAGTTTCAGTTTGCCTAATCAACATACATTGTCTACAACAATCACGACTATCCTCCACCGATAGCCCAAAGCAGTTATTTCTAAAACAGAAAATAAATGCACAAATGGATATTCAATCAACATTTCATTTCCTCATTTCTCATCAATTAATTATCCCAATTAATTAAACAATGTAATTAGGCCATTTTCCATAATTACCATTTCAACCCTTAGGTCCCATTTTCATCAATGATTCAACAATCATTCTATTTTTCTATGCCAAACATGCATCTAGGTTTATTATGAATAAAACCCCAACCTTTGTAAAAATTACACAAAAGCCCCAAACTTTCACAAATTTACCAAACCAAGCCCAACATCTCAAAATACCAAAATTTAAAGACAAAACCCATAGAGAGGAGTAGGATATCCCTACCTCAAATTCGGAGTCCCAAAGGAGAAGACGACAAAACCCAACGTGCTCCAAAACCCGTGATTTTCAGATTAAAATGAAGCCCTCGACGATCAACAACTTTTTTGTAAAGGCCAAAGGTGAGTAAATCACTCCTACTAGATCAAAACCTAGAGAGAAGGTAGTATCTAGAGTGAGAGGCTCAACAATGGTGATTTTGGAAAAGTAAGAGAGAGAAGAGAAAGCAAAAAGTGATTTGAAAAGTCACAATTTCGGGACTTAAACCCAGTCTTCCGCTCGAGCTTAAAACACCCCGCTCGAGCGGCCACTCACAGACTTCCGCTCGAGCGGCCAACCTCCCGCTCGAGCGCAGAATGCACTCGCCCAGCACTTTTGCAGAACCAGGCCTCCGCTCGAGCTCCCAACCCTACGCTCGAGCTCACAACACTGCACAACAAGATACTGGAAGGATGTAATCTACGCTCGAGCGCCAACACCTCCGCTCGAGCGTACAGGCCAAAAAATCTGGGCAACTAGTTTTGGTTTCTAAACTCAACCAGCCTGTAACAAACCCGCTCAACACATCCTATAACTCAAATACAAAGTAAGAAAGGATGTAAACAAGATAATAAACAACTTCCAACATCCACGGACACATGTCCGGATCACTATACAACAAGGGTAAACCCGGGATCGCTATAACCTCCCCCCCTTAAAGAATTTCGCCCCCGAAATTAAGCACAAGTTTTCAAAACAAGTTTTCCTTCATTTTAGACAATGTTACAATTTAACATTCAACAATTCGACCCATTACCGGTCATCCCATCCCTTTAACAAGAGACATATCACAATATGTAAACAACATATGTACTTCCAACATGCATTAACATTATGCACTATCTTTCCAATTTCAACAATATATTCAACAGATATAATGTTACATTCAACTTCCATATGAGGCAAGTTCCAAAACATACTTCCAATAACCAAAACATTTTCAATGTTTCACAACTTAAGACATATATAAAAGCCCTTAAGTTCAACAAAATGTAAAATTTAAATACACGATTACATACCAACAAACAAGTCCGGATATTTCTCTCGGACTTCCAACTCACGTTCCCAAGTGGCTTCCTCCACTCCGTGATGTTTCCACAAGACTTTCACCAAAGGAATGGTCTTGCCACGCAGGACCTGATCCCGCCTATCCAAGACCCGAACCGGTCTCTCCTCATACGAGGCATCCTCATCTACCTCTAAATCGGTCCAATCCAACACATGTGATGGATCTGGCTCATACTTCCGAAGCATACTCACATGAAACACGTCATGTACTCCGGACAACTGCGGCGGTAAGGCTAACCGATAAGCTACCTCACCTATCCTCTCAAGGATCTCAAAAGGACCAATAAACCGAGGGGATAACTTCCCACTCTTCCCAAACCTCATCAAGCCTCGCCTAGGTGATATCTTCAGAAAGACATGATCACCTACCTCAAACGCCAAAGGCCTCCTCCTACGGTCGGCATAACTCTTTTGTCGACTCTGGGCTGTAACAAGCCTCCTACGGATAAGCTCAACTTTCTCCGTCGTCTCCCTAACCAACTCCGGACCCAACAAAGGTGCATCACCCACCTCGGCCCAACACACTGGAGACCTACACGGTCGGCCATACAAGGCCTCAAACGGTGCCATACCGATGCTAGATTGAAAACTGTTGTTGTAGGCAAACTCTACCAATGGCAAGTGCCTCTCCCACGTCCCACAGAAGTCCAGGACACAACCCCGAAGCATATCCTCGAGGATCTGAATAGTACGCTCGGACTGCCCGTCAGTCTGAGGATGATAGGCCGTACTAAAGGTCAACTTAGTGCCCAAGGCACTCTGCAAACTCTGCCACAACCTAGCAGTAAAACGAGGATCTCTATCTGAGACAATCGTCACTGGGACCCCGTGCAATCTCACTACGTCCCGAATATACAAATCGGCAAGATGATCTACCGAATCTCTCACGCGCATAGGAATAAAGTGCGCCGACTTAGTCAATCGGTCTACAACCACCCAAATAGCATCACTACCCCGCTGAGTCCTCGGAAGACCTACAACGAAGTCCATAGTGACATGCTCCCACTTCCACTCGGCAATAGGCAAGGGTTGCAACAAACCCGCTGGCCTCTGATGCTCGGCCTTCACTTGCTGGCAAGTAAGGCATTTCGATACGAAGACAGCCACATCTCTTTTCATACCCCGCCACCAAAACTGGCGACCCAAATCCTGATACATCTTAGTACCTCCCGGATGCACCGCAAGGCGCGAATGGTGAAACTCTCGGAGTACTTCCTCTCGGCAAGACTCCGGTACAAACAAACGGTCTCGGTATCTCACACTCAGGTCGGGATACACCGTCAAACCCTTCTCAACTTTCCCACTGGAGATCTTCTCTCGGAGGGATTCTACCTCAAGGTCACCTCTCTGTGCCTCTAACACTCTAATCATAAGTGTAGGCTGCGCAACAACAGAAAACAAGGCCGCAGCCTCGACAGATTCGCCCAGTAGCAAATCAAACTCGCCAAGTGCTCCCAACATCACCCATTCCCGGATGGCTATACAAGCTACATCACTAATGGTTTTCCTACTAAGGGCATCGGCCACAACATTGGCCTTTCCCGGATGATAATGCAATTCAAAATCATAATCCTCGATGAACTCCATCCACCTCCTCTGCCTCAAATTCAAGTCTCTCTGTGTAAACAGATACTTCAAACTCTTATGATCCGAGAATACCTCGAACCTCTCACCATAAAGGTAGTGCCTCCAGATTTTCAAGGCAAAAATCACAGCTGCTAACTCTAGGTCGTGTGTGGGGTAATTCTTCTCGTGTATTTTCAACTGACGTGAGCCATAAGCTACCACTTTTCCCTCTTGCATCAACACACAACCCAAACCCTCTCGTGAGGCATCACAATAAACCGCATAACCCAACCCTCTCTCCGGAATAATCAACACCGGAGCGGTGGTCAATCTAACTTTCAACTCTTGGAACGACTTTTCACAAGTCTCACTCCACACAAACTTGACTCCCTTCCGAGTCAGTCTAGTCAACGGTGACGCTAACCTGGAGAAATCTTTCACAAACCGACGGTAATACCCAGCTAATCCCAGAAAACTGCGGATCTCAAACACACTCTTAGGCTGTGCCCAATCTTGCACTGCCTCAACCTTGGATGTATCAACAGACACCCCTTCCCCGGATACCACGTGGCCTAAGAATTTGACTTCCCCCAGCCAGAACTCACACTTCCCAAACTTGGCATACAGCCTATGGGCTCTAAGTAACTTAAGCACCACTCTCAAGTGTTCCTCGTGCTCCTCCTTAGATGACGAATAGATAAGGATATCGTCCACAAAAACAACCACAAAGCGGTCTAAGAACTCCCGGAAAATCCGGTTCATCAAGTCCATAAAGACTGCCGGTGCATTGGTAAGCCCGAATGGCATCACCAGAAACTCGTAATGGCCATACCGCGTACGGAATGCCGTCTTAGGAATATCTTCCTCCCTGACCCTCAACTGATGGTAACCCGATCTCAAGTCTATCTTAGAGAAACAACGGGAACCCTTCAACTGGTCAAACAAATCATCTATACGGGGCATAGGATACTTATTTTTAACCGTAGCCCGATTCAACTTCCGGTAGTCTATACACAATCTCAAGGCACCATCTTTCTTTTTAACAAAGAGGGCCGGTGCTCCCCACGGTGAAACACTAGGGCGAACAAAGCCCTTATCGAGCAATTCCTGGAGCTGAACTTTCAACTCAACCAACTCTGCTGGAGCAAAACGGTAAGGTGCCATAGAAATCGGCGCCGTACCAGGCACTAAATCAATAGAGAACTCTATCTCTCGGTGAGGTGGCAAACTAACAAGATCTTCGGGAAAAACATCCGAATACTCACAAACCACCCCCGGCAATACATGCTGGGTCTCACCACTCTCACCACTCTCAAAGCTAGCAAGTAGACTACTAAGCTCACTTCGCCCTCGCGAATTATACCCCGGTGGCAAAACACTACCAACCCGGTCTCCCAAGAAATGGAACCACTCCCCGCTCAAGGTACATAATGTAACCCTCTGGCGGTAGCAATCAATAACAGCCCGGTATGACGATAACCAGTCCATACCCAAAATAACATCAAAACCCTTCATGGGCATGACAACAAACGGAAAAGGAAGCCTATAATCGGCGACCTCTATATCACATCCTCTAACACCCTGTTTCAGGATTAACTCACCACCCAAAGGCGATACCACACAAATAGGAGATGCTAACTGTGCTAACTCCAATTCCAAAACAGATGCAAATGCAGCAGATACAAAAGAATGAGATGCACCCGTGTCTATCAACACACTAGCAACTGAGTTGCAAAACAGAAAAGTACCTCTCACCACCGATGGAGCCGGTACTAAATCCTGCGCGGTAACAGCATACACGCGTCCCGTAGGCCCCTGGTCTACCTGCTCACCTCTCGGAGCAAAAGACTGCTGCACAGACTGGGATGACGAAACTCCCGGATTGGCCCTCGAGGCCTGCACAGACTGAGCTGGCTGAAAACTCTGCGTCTGTCTAGAACCAGACGCTCCCGAAGTGGCACTCCACTGTGGGCAAAACCTCTTCATGTGCCCAGGTTGTCCACACTGATAACAAATCAAGAGCTGCCCCCTGCCCAAACTCTGACTCGGCGGTCTAGCTGAAGAAAAAGCAGCTTTCTGACCCCCACCCTTCTGCGGGCAAACAGAAACCTTGTGACCCAGCTGGCCACACTTGTAACAAGTGAATTCTCCCTGACTGCCTCTCCCCGAGCCTACACTAGGCACTGGAAAGGTCGATCTAGAGACTGCACCCTGAGACTGCTGAGGGTTATAACCCTTCTGTCTCCTGCCATCACTCTGACTATCCTGGCTCCTCTTGGAGCCTCTCTGCCCCTCATCCTCCTCCTGCATCATAAGCTCCATATGAGCTGCAGCGTCCACTAGGTGTCTATACTCTCGAATATAAGACCCACCAACTCTCAACTTGAGGCCCCGCCTCAACTTCCGCTCAAACTCATAACAACGGCGTTCCTCAGACGCCACCAGTTCAGGTGCAAACCTAGACAGACTGGTAAAAGTAGCCTCAAACTCGGCCACTGACAAGCCCTGCTGATTAAGCCGGCTAAACTGATCCCTCAGCTTCTCCCTAGCTGCTGCTGACAAAAACCTCTCCTGAAAAGCATTCACAAACGCCTCCCAAGTACCACCAACACGAGCTTTCTCGTACTTCCACCATTGACCCGCATCTCCCTTCAGTTGAAAGGATGCCAAGGTCACTTTCAGTGCTCCGTCCTCGATGCCAAGCATCTCAAACGTCTTCGTTGTCTGTTCGAGCCATTCATCTGCCTTAAGCGGCTCTTTAGGATCCCCGATAAACTCGTCCGGATTACACCGAAAGAACTCCCTCTTCAAGAAGGAAGGCCCTGTCTCTGCTGCCTGATTCCCAGCTCTAAGAATACCTAAAGCTCCTGCTATTTCTCTGGCCAAGGCACCCATAGCCTGCTGACCTACTGGCTCGGCCACATTGGCCTGCCCAACTCCCTCCTGCACTGCTGGGATCTCACCCTGTAACGGTACTTCCTGCCTCGCAGGTCTACCACGCCTAGCACCTCTTCCTCGTCCTGACATCCTAATAAAGGCAACACAGAACGTTAGCACATTCATAGGTGTGCCGAAACTAATCACTCACGTCCTAATGCATGGACAACTGTAATTCACTCCACATAAGCACATAAACACATAAGCACTTACGAACTTCATTTCCGGATAATGATAGTCCCGAGACGTTACTAGAGTTCCGGTTAGAAACAGCATTGATCAAGTGCTTTTCCAACAAGACTCCCAGAAACTCAAGGATCCAATCAACATCCTAGAAATTAAATCCCATACCCACATAGTCACATAAGCATGTTATCAATTGAGCACATAGCATATGATACTACATCTAAGTCTCTATCAAGCGAGACAAACCCATTGTGATACTAATCACTTCCCACGTACCCAAAGTATTCGAACCCGGTACGCTCTGATACCAAGTTGTAACGCCCTCAAAATAATAACATTAAACCCAACAAATAAGACGAGCGTTGATAGATAAACTAACCACCTTCTATCATTCATAGAATTCCATTACATAAGTATTACATGTTAATCTCATAACAAAATGCCCTACGGGCTTACAGCTTTCCAAGTTAACACTTGGTTACAACAAAGAGTTCTAACTCGTTTACACATTAAGCCCTTGGCTTGAAATTACATGTAATACATCAAAAGTACAACAGCAAAACTATGCCCGCCACTAGCCTCCCAGCTTTGTCCTTGGAGGTGGCATGCTTCCTGTACCTGAAAATGATGTTCCCATATAGGGTGAGCCACAGCCCAGTAGAAATATACTAAACCAACCATGGACAATGACTAAAACATTAGCAATTGATAGTTGGTCAACACTGATTCAATCACATAAATTACATATTTATGTCAACGACTTACAAGTTCCAATTACTTTTCATTTTCCCTTTTTCAACAGATAAGCATGCTAGCTCTATCATCATTTCCACAGATATGTATAAAAACTATATCTCACATTCAGATAAGCATAAAAGCTATATCCACAATCTCAACAGATATGTATATCAACAATATCCACAGATAAGCATACAAGCTGTATCCACACTCTACAACAGATATGTATATCAACAATATCCACAGATAAGCATACAAGCTGTATCCACACTTCACTTCACAAAGATAAGCATATGAGCTCTATCTTCACTTCTCTAGACAAGCATATGAGCTCTGTCTACGGAGTACATCCCCTATCTCCTCCAAATACCTATCCGGTTTAGAGGTCCATCCCCTATCTTCCCCTAAACCGCGGAGTACATCCCCTATCTCCTCCTCTACACATAACGTATATAAACACATTGGTTCTATATACAATCACACAATACAAACAATTAATGTATTCTAGCAACTGTCAAGTTCCATAACACATTCCATTGATTAGTTTCAGTTTGCCTAATCAACATACATTGTCTACAACAATCACGACTATCCTCCACCGATAGCCCAAAGCAGTTATTTCTAAAACAGAAAATAAATGCACAAATGGATATTCAATCAACATTTCATTTCCTCATTTCTCATCAATTAATTATCCCAATTAATTAAACAATGTAATTAGGCCATTTTCCATAATTACCATTTCAACCCTTAGGTCCCATTTTCATCAATGATTCAACAATCATTCTATTTTTCTATGCCAAACATGCATCTAGGTTTATTATGAATAAAACCCCAACCTTTGTAAAAATTACACAAAAGCCCCAAACTTTCACAAATTTACCAAACCAAGCCCAACATCTCAAAATACCAAAATTTAAAGACAAAACCCATAGAGAGGAGTAGGATATCCCTACCTCAAATTCGGAGTCCCAAAGGAGAAGACGACAAAACCCAACGTGCTCCAAAACCCGTGATTTTCAGATTAAAATGAAGCCCTCGACGATCAACAACTTTTTTGTAAAGGCCAAAGGTGAGTAAATCACTCCTACTAGATCAAAACCTAGAGAGAAGGTAGTATCTAGAGTGAGAGGCTCAACAATGGTGATTTTGGAAAAGTAAGAGAGAGAAGAGAAAGCAAAAAGTGATTTGAAAAGTCACAATTTCGGGACTTAAACCCAGTCTTCCGCTCGAGCTTAAAACACCCCGCTCGAGCGGCCACTCACAGACTTCCGCTCGAGCGGCCAACCTCCCGCTCGAGCGCAGAATGCACTCGCCCAGCACTTTTGCAGAACCAGGCCTCCGCTCGAGCTCCCAACCCTACGCTCGAGCTCACAACACTGCACAACAAGATACTGGAAGGATGTAATCTACGCTCGAGCGCCAACACCTCCGCTCGAGCGTACAGGCCAAAAAATCTGGGCAACTAGTTTTGGTTTCTAAACTCAACCAGCCTGTAACAAACCCGCTCAACACATCCTATAACTCAAATACAAAGTAAGAAAGGATGTAAACAAGATAATAAACAACTTCCAACATCCACGGACACATGTCCGGATCACTATACAACAAGGGTAAACCCGGGATCGCTATAAAGGGCGTAAGGTGTAATTGAATTAGCATTCTCTTTTGTAACCAAGTGTTAACTTGGAAAGCTGTAAGCCAGTAGGGCATTTGTTTTGTTGTAAACATGTAATACTTTTGTAATAAAATACTCTGATGGATAGATGAATGTGGATCTTTATGTATCTATGCATGTCTTTATTGAGGGGTTTAATGTTATTATTTTGAGGGCGTTACAAAACTACTGCACCTTAACGATCTATTTGGAAATTAAATAAAAATGGAAATTGAATGGAGATGGAAATTGAATAAAAATAGAAGTTGAATAAAAATAGAAATGGAAACTGCATAAAATTAAACACGGAGGTTCATTCAAGAAACCACTATACCTTAACGATCTATTTGGAAATGAAATAAAAAAAGAAAATTGAATAAAAATAGAAGTTGAATAAAAATAGAAATGGAAACTGCAGAAAATTAAACGTTGAAGTTCATTCAAGAAACCACTACACCTTAACAATCTGTTTGGAAATTAAATAAAAAAGGAAATTGAATGGAGATGGAAATTGAATAAAAATAGAAGTTGAATAAAAATAAAAATGGAAACTGCATAAAATTAAACAGGGAAGTTCATTCAAGAAACCACTATACCATAACGATCTATTTGGAAATTAAATAAAAAATCAAATTGATTAAAAAAGGAAATTGAATAAAAATGGAAGTGGAATAAAAATAAAAATGGAAGTTGCATAAAATTAAAAATGGAAGTTCAATCAAGGTACCACTATACCATAACGGTCTATTTGAAAATGAAATAAAAAAGGAAAATGAACAGGAAAGGAAATTGAATAAAAATGGAAGTTGAATAAAAACAAAAATAGAAGTTGCATAAAATTAAAAATGGAAGTCTATTCAAGAAACCACTATACCTTAACGATCTATTTGGAAATTAAATAAAAAAAAGAAATTGAATAGGAAAGGAAATTGAATAAAACTGGAAGTGGAATAAAAATAAAAATGGATGCTGCATAAAATTAAAAATGGAAGTTCATTCAAGAAACCACTTTACCGTAACGATCTATTTGGAAATTAAGTAAAAATGGAAATTGAATAAAAATGGAAGTTGAATAAAAATTAAATAGAAGTTGCATAAAATTAAAAATGGAAGCCTATTCAAGAAACCATTATACATTAACGATCATTTTGGAAATAAAATAAAAAAAAGGAAATTGAATAGAAAAGAAAATTGAATAAAAATCGAAGTTGAATAAAAATAAAAATGGAAGTTGCATAAAATTAAAAATGAAAGTTCATTCAACAAACCACTATACCTTAACGATCTATTTGGAAATTAAATAAAAAATGAAATTGAATAGAAAAGGAAATTGAATAAAAATGGAAGTGGAAGTGGAATAAAAATACAAATGGAAGTTGCAAAAAATTAAAAATGGAAGTTCATCTAAGAAACCACTATACCTTAACGATCTATTTGGAAATTAAATAAAAATAGAAATTGAATAGAAAAGGAAATTGAATAAAAACGGAAGTGGAATAAAAATAAAAATGGAAGTTGCATAAAATTAAGAATGGAAGTTCATTCAAGAAACCACTACACCTTAACGATCTATTTGGAAATTAAACAAAAATGGAAACTGAATGGAGATGGAAATTGAATAAAAATAGAAGTTGAATAAAAATAGAAATGGAAACTGCATAAAATTAAACATGGAAGTTCATTCAAGAAACCGCTATACCTTAACGATCTATTTAGAAATTAAATAGAAAAGAAAATTGAATAGAAAAGGAAATTGAATAAAAACAGAAGTTGAATAAAAATAGAAATGGAAACTGTGTAAAATTAAACGTGGAAGTTCATTCAAGAAACCACTACACCTTAACGATCTACTTGGAAATTAAATGAAAAGTGAAATTGAATGGAGACGGAAATTGAATAAAAATAGAAGTTGAATAAAAATATAAATGGAAACTGCATAAAATAAAACATGGAAGGCCATTCGAGAAACCACTATACCTTAACGATCTATTTGGAAATTATATGAAAAAGGAAATTGAATAGAAAAGGAAATTGAATAAAAATGGAAGTGGAATAAAAATCAAAATGGAAGTTGCATAAAATTAAGAATGGATGTTCATTCAAGAAACTACTACACCTTAACGATTTATTTGGAAATTAAATAAAAATGAAAATTGAATGGAGATGGAAATTGAATAAAAACAGATGTTGAAAAAAAATAGAAATGAAAACTGCATAAAATTAAACACGGAAGTTCATTCAAGAAATGACTATACCTTAACAATCTATTTGGAAATGAAAGAAAAAAAGGAAATTGAATGGAGATGGAAATTGAATAAAAATGGAAGTGGAATAAAAATACAAATGGAAGTTGCATAAAATTAGAAATGGAAGTTATAGCGATCTCGGTTTTTCCTTCCTTTGTATACTGTATTCCGGACTTGGTTCCGTGGACTTGTTGTTGTATCATTATCACTTCTAGCCTTTACTCTTTGTATTTGAGTTTTGGGTTGTGATGGGCAGGTTTGAAACAGGTTGGTTACACTTTGAAACCAAAAGGTGATGCCCAAATTTTAGCCTTCACGCTCGAGCGGAATTTTTAACGCTCGAGCGGGCTCTTCGTTGTTGCTTATCCGCTCGAGCGGGAGTTTTGACGCTCGAGCGTGGTTTTCCATCTCCCAGTACTTTACTCTGCAGTTTGTCCGCTCGAGCGGTAGTTTTTACGCTCAAGCGTGATCCCTTGATTTTTGTCCCTCCGCTCGAGCGGAGAGTTTGACGCTCGAGTGGGTACCATCGCCTGCAAAACTTCTGGAAGTGTGCAATCGACGCTCGAGCGGCTCTTTTCACGCTTGAGCGTGAGTCTGTGTCTGACGCTCGAGCGGGGAATCGACTACATCAGTCCGAGATTTCACTTTTTGGATCACTTTTTGACATACTTCTTTTCCCTAACTCTTAAAAGAAACCGCCACTTGAGAGTTTCTCTCTCTACTCTCACCTTCTCTCTAAGATTTGATCTATTCCCTGTGGTCTTCTACCCTAGTTCCTTTGGAAGAAAGGTAGAGCTTCGAGAGAGCTTTCTTTTAATCTGAAAAAGAGAGGATTTGGGGCACTTTTGACTTTCGTCATCTTCTCCATTCGAGTTCTTCACTTCAAGGTAGGGATTTCCTACTCCATCTTATAAGTTTTGTTCTAAGTTTTGGTATTTTGATATGTTGGGGGTACTTTGGTAGTTTTGGGGAAAACCCTAGTTGTATTAATAAATTAATTTGTATAATTAATTTAAGGAAATTGGGGAATTTGGTTAAATTCATGAAATTGAGGAATTCATTGATTAAATGGTGTAGTTGGATAATTTAAATCACTCGCTTATTGAATTGTAGATATTTTTATTTCCAGTCTAGAAATAACTGTTTGGGGCTATCGGTGGAGGATAGTCATGTTTGTTGTAGATATTGCATGTGAATTAGGGAAAATTGAAACTAATCAATTTGTTTAAGTCATAAATTTAGACTATTGAATTAATACAGGAAATACATGTATTGATTGAGCATTGCATATGCATATTGTTTGGGAGGAGATGGGGGATGTACTCCACGGTTTAGGGGAAGATAGGGGATGGACCTCTAAACCGGATTTTGTTTGGGAGGAGATAGGGGATGGACTCCATTAGCATCACTATTATGTGTGCTTATTATATTGAAGTGTTTTTACATGTTATTGATACAACACTAAAATGTGTATCAAACGGGAAGGATGAAGTGTTTTGATATGAGCCTGAGTCTCATCCGTGTTGTTGATATTGGAAGTAATGTGAATATGATATATAGTTCACTGTTGTAAGTTTGGCCAGGTTCTGAGCCATATTGATAATAAGGGGAATTCAAACAAGTCATAGACATTAGTGTCATGAGACGGTATTAAGTTAGAATTGATTATCTTGGTTAACCATCTATTGAATGCTATAGCTTTATTCAATGCTTATATTTGGTTTAGTATTTTTCTACTGGGCTGTGGCTCACCCTTTATGGGAACGTCATTTTCAGGTTCAGGTGATAAGCTACCTCCAAGGACTTAGCTTGGGAGGATTCGGCTTTTGGATTTTGAAGACTATCTTTAGTTAATTGTTTTTATATGTTAGTACATGTAAACATTCAAGCCTAGGGCTTTATTTGTATTTGAGTTAGAACTCATATTTTTGTGTCCAAGTGTTGGCTTGGAAAGATGTTAGCCCGTAGGGCATTTAATTTGATGTTACATGTAATGCTTTTATTTAGTAATACTCTGATGAATAAATTAATGAATCGTTTTCTTTAAATATTGCATGTCAATGATGTATATATATATATATATAATGGGTTTATTTTGAGGGCGTTACAGAAGTTCATTCAAGAAACCACTATACATTAACGATCTATTAGGAAAGTAAAAAAAATGGAAATTCAATAGAAAAGGATATTGAATAAAAATGGAAGTGGAATAAAAATCAAAATGGAAGTTGCATAAAATTAAGAATGGATGTTCATTCAAGAAACCACTACACCTTAACGATCTATTTGGAAATTAAATAAAAATTGATGTCGAAAAAAAATAGAAATGAAAAATGCATAAAATTAAACACGGAAGTTCATTCAAGAAACGACTATACCTTAACGGTCAATTTGGAAATGAAATAAAAAAAGGAAATTGAATGGAGATGGAAATTGAATAAAAATAGAAGTTGAATAAAAATAGAAATGGAAACTGCATAAAATTAAACGTTGAAGTTCATTCAAGAAAACACTACACCTTAACGATCTCTTTGGAAATTAAATAAAAAAGGAAATTGAATGGAGATGGAAATTGAATAAAAATACAAGTTGAATAAAAATAGTAATGGAAACTGCATAAAATGAAACACGGAAGTTCATTCAAGAAACCACTATACCTTAACGATCTATTTGGAAATTAAATAAAAAAGGAAATTGAATAAAAATAGAAGTGGAATAGAAATAAAAATGAAAGTTGCAAAAAATTAAAAATAGAAGTTCATTCAATATACCACTATACCATAACCATCTATTTGGAAATTAAATAAAAAAGGAAAATGAATAGAAAAAGAAATTGAATAAAAATGGAAGTTGAATAAAAACAAAAATAGAAGTTGCATAAAATTAAAAATGGAAGTCTATTCAAGAAACCACTATACCTTAACGATCTATTTGGAAATTAAATAAAAAAACGAAATTGAATAGAAAAGAAAATTGAATAAAGATCGAAGTTGAATAAAAATAAAAATTGAAGTTGCATAAATTTAAAAATGAAAGTTCATTCAAGAAACCAGTATACCTTAACGATCAATTTGGAAATTAAATAAAAATGGAAATTGAATAGAAAAGGAAATTGAATAAAAATGGAAGTAGAATAAAAATAAAAATGGAAGTTGCATAAAATTAAAAGTGGAAGTTCATTCAAGAAACCACTATACCTTAACGATCTATTGGAAAATTAAATAAAAATGGAAATTGAATAGAAAAGGAAATTGAATAAAAATGGAAGTAGAATAAAACCAAAAATGGAAGTTGCAGAAAATTAAGAATGGAAGTTCATTCGAGAAACCACTACACCTCAACGATCTATTTGGAAATTAAATAAAAAAGGAATTGAATAGAGATGGAAATTGAATAAAAGTAAAAGTTGAATAAAAATAGAAATGGAAACAGCATAAAATTAAACATATAAGTTCATTCAAGAAACCACTATAGCTTAACAATCTATTTGGAAATTAAATAAAAATGGAAATTGAATGGAAATGGAAATTGAATAAAAATAGAAGTTGAGTAAAAATAGAAATGGAAACTGCATAAAATTAAACATGGAAGTTCATTCAAGAAGCCACTATACCTTAACGATCTATTTGGAAATTAAATAAAAAAGAAAATTGAATTGAAAAGGATATTGAATAAAAATAGAAGTTGAATACAAATAGAAATGGAAACTGCATAAAATTAAACGTGAAAGTTTATTCAAGAAACCACTACACCTTAACGATCTATTTGGAAATTAAATAAAAAATGAAATTGAATGGAGGTGGAAATTGAATAAAAATAGAAGTTGAATAAAAAACGAAATGGAGACTTCATAAAATTAAACATGGAAGTTCAGTGAAGAAACCACTATACCTTAACGATCAATTTGGAAATTAAATAAAAAAGGAAATTGAATAAAAATGGAAGTGGAATAGAAATCAAAATGGGAGTTGCATAAAATTAAAAATGAAAGCTCATTCAAGAAACCACTATACCATAACGATCTATTTGGAAATTAAATAAAGAAGGAAATTGAATGGAGAAGGAAATCGAACAAAAATAGAAGTTCAATAAAAATAGAAATGGAAACTGCAAAAAATTAAACACGGAAGTTTATTCAAGAAACCACTATACCTTAACGATCTATTTAAAAATTAAATAAAAAAGGAAATTGAATAAAATTGGAAGTGGAATAGAAATAAAAATGAAAGTTGCAAAAAATTAAAAATGGAAGTTCATTCAAGATACCACTATACCATAACGATCTATTTGGAAATTAAATAAAAAAGGAAAATGAATAGAAAAAGAAATTGAATAAAAATGGAAGTTGAATAAAAATAAAAATTGAAGTTGCATAAAATTAAAAATTGAAGACTATTCAAGAAACCACTATACCTTAACGATCTATTTGTAAATTACATAAAAAAAGAAAATTGAATAGAAAAGAAAATTGAATAAAAATAGAAGTTGAATAAAAATAGAAATGGAATAAAAATAGAAGTTGAAAAAAAATAGAAATGGAAACTGCATAAAATTAAACGTGGAAGTTCATTCAAGAAACCACTACACGTTAACGATCTCTTTGGAAATTAAATAAAAAAGGAAATTGAATGGAGATGAAAATTGAATAAAAATAGATGTCGAATAAAAATAGAAATGGAAACTGCATAAAATCAAACATGGAAGTTCATTCAATAAACCACTATACCTTAACGATCTATTTGGAAATTAAATAAAAAAGGAAATTCAATAGAAAAGGAAATTGAATAAAAATGGAAGTGGAATAAAAATAAAAATGGAATTTGCATAAAATTAAAAATGGAAGTTCATTCAAGATACCACTATACCATAACGATCTATTTGGAAATTAAATAAAAAAGGAAAATGAATAGAATAGGAAATTGAATAAAAATGGAAGTTGAATAAAAACAAAAATAGAAGTTGCATAAAATTAAAAATGGAAGTTTATTCAAAAACCACTATACCTCAACGATCTATTTGGAAATTAAATAAAAAACGGAAATTGAATAGAAAAGAAAATTATATAAATATCAAAGTTGAATAAAAATAAAAATGGAAGTTGCTTAAAATTAATAATGAAAGTTCATTCAAAAACCACTATACCTTAACGATATATTTGGAAATTAAATAAAAAAGGAAATTGAATTGAGATGGAAATTGAATAAAAATAGAAGTTGAATAAAAGTAGAAATGGAAACTGCAAAAAATTAAACACGGAAGTTCATTCAAAAACCACTATACCTTAACGATCTATTTGAAAATTAATTAAAAAAAGGAAATTGAATGGAGGTGGAAATTCAATAAAAATAGAAGTTGAATAAAAACAGAAATGGAAGCTGCATAAAATTAAACAGAGAACTTCATTCAAGAAACCACTATACCTTAACGATCTATTTGAAAATGGAATAAAAAAAGGAAATTGAATGGTGATGGAAATTGAATAAAAATAGAAGTTGAATAAAAATAGAAATGGAAACAGCATAAAATTAAACACAGAAGTTCATTCAAGAAACCACTATACCTTAACGATCTATTTGGAAATGAAATAAAAAAAGGAAATTGAATGGAGATGGAAATTGAATAAAAATAGAAGTTGAATAAAAATAGAAATGGAAACTGCATAAAATTAGACGTTGAAGTTCATTCAAGAAACCACTACACCTTAACGATCTCTTTGGAAATTAAATAAAAAAGGAAATTGAATGGAGATGGAAATTGAATAAAAATAGAAGTTGAATAAAAATAGAAATGGAAACTGCATAAAATTAAACACGGAAGTTCATTCAAGAAACCACTATACCTTAACGATCTATTTGGAAATTAAATAAAAAAGGAAATTGAATAAAAATAGAAGTGGAATAGAAATAAAAATGAAAGTTGCAAAAAATTAAAAATAGAAGTTCATTCAATATACCACTATACCATAACCATCTATTCGGAAATTAAATAAAAAAGGAAAATGAATAGAAAAAGAAATTGAATAAAAATGGAAGTTGAATAAAAACAAAAATAGAAGTTGCATAAAATTAAAAATGGAAGTCTATTCAAGAAACCACTATACCTTAACGATCTATTTGGAAATTAAATAAAAAAATGAAATTGAATAGAAAAGAAAATTGAATAAAGATCGAAGTTGAATAAAAATAAAAATTGAAGTTGCATAAATTTAAAAATGAAAGTTCATTCAAGAAACCAGTATACCTTAACGATCAATTTGGAAATTAAATAAAAATGGAAATTGAATAGAAAAGGAAATTGAATAAAAATGGAAGTAGAATAAAAATAAAAATGGAAGTTGCATAAAATTAAAAGTGGAAGTTCATTCAAGAAACCACTATACCTTAACGATCTATTGGAAAATTAAATAAAAATGGAAATTGAATAGAAAAGGAAATTGAATAAAAATGGAAGTAGAATAAAACCAAAAATGGAAGTTGCAGAAAATTAAGAATGGAAGTTCATTCGAGAAACCACTACACCTTAACGATCTATTTGGAAATTAAATAAAAAAGGAAACTGAGTGGAGATGGAAATTGAATAAGAATAGAAGCTGAATAAAAATAGAAATGGTAACAACATCAAATTAAACAAGGAAGTTCATTCAAGAAACCATTATACCTTAACAATCTGTTTGGAAATTAAATAAAAATGGAAATTTTATGCAGATGGAAATTGAATTGAAACAGAAGTGGAATAAAAATAGAAATGGAAACTGCATAAAATTGAACATGGCAGTTCATTCAAGAAACCACTATACCTTAACGATCTCCTTGGAAATTAAATAAAAAAGGAAAATGAATAGAAAAGGAAATTGAATAAAAATGGAAGTGGAATAAAAATAAAAATGGAAGTTGCATAAAATTAAGAATGGAAGTTCATTCAAGAAACGACAACACCTTAACGATCAATTTGGAAATTAAATAAAAATGAAAATTGAATGGAGATGGAAATTTAATAAAAATAGATGTTGAATAAAAATAGAAATGGAAACTACATAAAATTAAACATGGAAGTTCATTCAAGAAACCACTATACCTTAACGTTCTATTTGGAAATTAATTAAAAATGGAAATTGAATAGAAAAGGAAATTGAATAAAAATGGAAGTGGAATAAAAATAAAAATGAAAGTTGCATAAAATTAAGAATGGAAGTTCATTCAAGAAACCACCACACCTTAACGATCTCTTTGGAAATTAAATAAAAAAGGAAATTGAATGGTGATGGAAATTGAATAAAAACAGAAGTTGAATAAAAATAGAAATGGAAACTGCAAAAAATTAAACACGGAAGTTCATTCAAGAAACCACTATACCTTAACGATCTATTTGGAAATGAAATAAAAAAAGAAAATTGAATGGAGATGGAAATTGAATAAAAATAGAAGTTGAATAAAGATAGAAATGGAAACTGCATAAACTTAAACGTTGAAGTTCATTCAAGAAACCACTACACCTTAACGATCTCTTTGGAAATTAAATAAAAAAGGAAATTGAATGGAGATGGAAATTGAATAAAAATAGAAGTTAAATAAAAATAGAAATGGAAACTGCATAAAATTAAACACGGAAGTTCATTCACGAAACCGATATACCTTAACGATCTATTTGGGAATGGAATAAAAAAAGGAAATTGAATGGAGATGGAAATTGAATAGAAATAGAAGTTGAATAAAAATAGAAATGGAAACTGCACAAAATTAAACATGGAAGTTCATTCAAGAAACCACTATACCTTAACGATCTATTTGGAAATTAAATAAAAAAGGAAATTGAATAGAAAAAAAATTGAATAAAAATGGAAGGGGAATAAAAATCAAAAATGGAAGTTGCATTCAAGAAACCACTACACCTTAACGATCTATTTGGAAATTTAATAAAAATGGAAATTGAATGGAGATGGAAATTGAATAAAAATAGAAATGGAAACAGCATAAAATTATACACGGAAGTTCATTCAAGAAACCACTATACCTTAACGATCTATTTGGAAATGAAATAAAAAAAGGAAATTGAATCGAGATGGAAATTGAATAAAAATAGAAGTTGAAAAAAAATAGAAATGGAAGCTGCATAAAATTAAACGTTGAAGTTCATTCAAGAAACCGCTACACCTTAACGATCTCCTTGGAAATTAAATAAAAAAGGAAATTGAATAAATATAGAAGGTGAATAAAAATAGAAATGGAAACTGCATAAAATTAAACCCGGAAGTTTATTCAAGAAACCACTATACCTTAACGATTTATTTGGAAATTAAATAAAAAAGGAAATTGAATAGAAATGGAAGTGGAATAGAAATAAAAATGAAAGTTACAAAAAATAAAAAATCGAAGTTCATTCAAGATACCACTATACCATAACGATCTATTTGGAAATTAAATAAAAAAGGAAAATGAATAGAAAAAGAAATAGAATAAAAATGGAAGTTGAATAAAAACAAAAATAGAAGTTGCATAAAATTAAAAATGGAAGTCTAGTCAAGAAACCACTATACCTTAACGATCTATTGGGAAATTAAATAAAAAAAAGGAAATTGAATAGAAAAGAAAATTGAATAAAGATCGAAGTTGAATAAAAATAAAAATGGAAGTTGTATAAATTTAAAAATGAAAGTTCATTCAAGAAACCACTATACCTTAACGATCTATTTGGAAATTAAATAAAAAATGAAATTAAATAGAAAAAGAAATTGAATAAAAATGGAAGTGGAATAAAAATACAAATCGAAGTTGCATAAAATTAAAAATGGAAGTTCATTCAAGAAACCGCTATACCTTAACGATCTATTGGGAAATTAAATAAAAATGGAAATTGAATAGAAAAGGAAATTGAATAAAAATGGAAATAGAATAAAAATAAAACTGGAAGTTGCATAAAATTAGGAATGGAAGTTCATTCAAAATACCACTACACCTTAACGATCTATTTGGAAATTAAATAAAAAAAGAAACTGAATGGTGATGGAAATTGTATAGAAATGGAAGCTGAATAAAAATAGAAATGGTAACAGAATTAAATTAAACATGGAAGTTCATTCAAGAAACCACTATACCTTAACGATATATTTGGAAATTAAATATAAAATGAAATTGAATAGAAAAAGAAATTGAATAAAAATGGAAGTGGAATAAAAATACAAATGGAAGTTGCATAAAATTAAAAATGGAAGTTCATTCAAGAAACCACTATACCTTAACGATCTATTTGGAAATTAAATAAAAATGGAAATTGAATAGAAAAGGAAATTGAATAAAGATGGAAGTAGAATAAAAATAAAAATGGAAGTTGCATAAAATTAAAAATGGAAGTTCATTCAAGAAACCACTATACCTTAACGATCTATTGGGAAATTAAATAAAAATGGAAATTGAATAGAAAAGGAAATTGAATAAAAATGGAAGTAGAATAAAAATAAAAATGGAAGTTGCATAAAATTAAGAATGGAAGTTCATTCGAGAAACCACAACACCTTAACGATCTATTTGGAAATTAATTAAAAGAGAAAACTGAGTGGAGATGGAAATTTAATAAAAATAGAAGCTGAATAAAAATAGAAGTGGTAACAACATCAAATTAAACATGGAAGTTCATTCAAGAAACCACTATACCTTAACAATCTATTTGGAAATTAAATAAAAATGGAAATTGAATGGAGATGGAAATTGAATAAAAATAGAAGTTGAATGAAAATAGAAATGGAAACTGCATAAAATTAAACATGGAAGTTCATTCAAGAAACCACTATACCTTAACGATCTCCTTGGAAATTATATAAAAAAGGAAATTGAATAGAAAAGGAAATTGAATAAAAATGGAAGGGAAATAAAAATAAAAATGGAAGTTGCATAAAATTAAGAATAGAAGTTCATTCATGAAACCACAACACCTTAACGATCTATTTGGAAATTAAATAAAAATGGAAATTGAATGGAGATGGAAATTTAATAAAAGTAGATGTTGAATAAAAATAGAAATGGAAACTGCGTAAAATTAAGCATGGAAGTTCAGTAAAGAAACCATTATACCTTAACGATCTATTTGGAAATTAATTAAAAATGAAAATTGAATAGAAAAGGAAATTGAATAAAAATGGAAGTGGAATAAAATTAAAAATGAAAGTTGCATAAAATTAATAATGGAAGTTCATTCAAGAAACCACCACACCTTAACGATCTATTTGGAAATTAAATAAAAAAGGAAATTGAATGGAGATGGAAATTAAATAAAAATAGAAGTTGCATAAAAGTAGAAATGGAAACTGCAAAAAATTAAACATGGAAGTTCATTCAAGAAACCACTATAGTTTAACGATCTATTTGGAAATGAAATAAAGAAAGGAAATTGAATGGAGATGGAAATTGAATAAAAATAGAAGTTGAATAAAAATAGAAATGGAAACTGCATAAAATTAAACTGTAACGCCCCCAAAATAATGACATTAAACCCATCAATATTGACATGCATTGATATATGAAAACTCTACATTCTTCTATTCATCAGAGTTCCATTACAAAAAGTATTACATGTTAACGACAAAAGCATATGCCCTACGGGCTTACAGCTTTCCAAGTTAACACTTGGTTACAATAAAAGAGTACTAACTCATTTACACATTAAGCCCTTGGCTTGAATTTACATGTAATACATCAAAAGAAATAAGACAACAAAAGTGTGTCCGCCTCTAGCCTCCCAAGCTATGTCCTTGGAGGTGGCATGCTACCTGTACCTGAAAATGATATTCCATAGGGTGAGCCACAGCCCAGTAGAAATACACTAAACCAAATATGAACAATGACTAAAAGATTAGCAGTTGATAGATGGCCAACACTTATACTTTCTCGTATCACACTTTACAGTTTCATGATATACAAGTCTATGTTACAATTCATTTTCCAGTTCCTTTAAATTCTCATCTTACAATCATGGCTTAGAACTTGGCCAAACAACTCATATGAGACAATAACTCATATCAAACACCTCCCCATTTCATAATAGATAAGCATACTAGCTATATCACAAACCAACAGATAAGCATACAAGCTATATCATCAACCCAACAGATAAGCATACAAGCTATATCATCAACCCAACAGATAAGCATACAAGCTATATCATCAATTCCATAGATATGCATATGAGCACTATCACACTTCCAATGACAAGCATATGAGCTCTGTCAATACATCACTAGATAAGCATATGAGCTCTATCTACGGAGTCCATCCCCTATCTCCTCCCAACAACATCCGGTTTAGAGGTCCATCCCCTCTCTCCTCCAACACTACACAATGCATATAAACAATAATTATACACATCATCACACAACACATAAATTTAACGTGTCCTTTCAATCATCATACTCAATGACTCATTCCAGTGATTAGTTTCCGTTTGCCTAATCATCATGCATTGTCTACAACAATCACGACTATCCTCCACCGATAGCCCAAAGCAGTTATTTCTATACAGAAAATAAATGCAACAAATGGATATAAAATCAGCATTTCCAACTAGGTGAGTGACATAAGATCCAACTACACCCTTTAATCCCATATATTTCCAATCTCAACATTTCCAATCCAATTCCTCATTTCTCACAATTAATTCTACAAATTAATAAACCAATGTAATTAGGGCATTTTCCATAATTAACATTACAACCCTTAGGTTCCATTTTCATTAATGTTTTAACATTAATTCCACTTTTTCCATGCCAAACATGCATCTAGGCTTTATATAGTTAAAACCCCAACTTTGTAAATTTGCACAAAAGCCCCCAAACTTTCACAAAATTACCAAACCAACCCCAACATCTCAAAATACTAAAATTTAAAGACAAAACTCATAAAAAGAAGTAGGATATCCCTACCTCAAAGTTTGAGCTCCAAAGGAGATGAAGACCAAAACCAATATGCTTCAAATTCCAAAATTTTCAGATTAAAATGTAGCCCTCGACGATCAACACAACTTTCGTAAAGACCAAAAGTGAGCAAACAACTCCTACTAGATCAAATCTAAGAGAGAAGGGCCAATTTTAGAGTGAGAAGCTCTGAAAATGGCTTTTTAGAAAAGTAAGAGAGAGAAAAGATCTTGAAAAAGTGATCCAAAAATCGGATCTCGGATTTATATAAAAGTCTCCCCGCTCGAGCGTCCAACGCCCCGCTCGAGCGTCACTCACAGACTCTCGCTCGAGCGTCAACAATCCCGCTCGAGCGGCGAATACACACTTCCAGAACTTTCACAGAACCAGGCCTTCGCTCGAGCGTCAACCCTCCTGCTCGAGCATCAAAACTCCCGCTCGAGCGTACAACTCTGCAGAGAAGATACTGGAAGATGGAAAACTACGCTCGAGCGTCGAAAACCCCGCTCGAGCGGACAGACAACAACGAAGGGCCCGCTCGAGCGTCAAAATACCCGCTCGAGCGTGAAGGCCAAGATCTGGGCAACTACTCTTGGTTTCTAAGTTCAACCAACCTGTTTCAAACTCGCCCAACACAACTCAAGACTCGAATGCAAGGAGTAAAGGATGTAAACAAGACATATACAACAACCAACTCCACAGAACCTAAGTCCGGGTACAACAGTCAAAGAAAAGGGGAAACCGGGATCGCTATATAAACGTTGAAGTTCATTCAAGAAACCACTACACCTTAACGATCTCTTTGGAAATTAAATAAAAAAGGAAATTGAATAGAGACGGAAATTGAATAAAAATAGAAGTTGAATAAAAATAGAAATGGAAACTGCATAAAATTAAACACGGAAGTTCATTCAAGAAACCAATATACCTTAACGATCTATTTGGAAATTAAATAAAAAAGGAAATTGAATAAAAATGGAAGTGGAATAGAAATAAAAATGAAAGTTGCAAAAAATTAAAAATGGAAGTTAATTCAAGATACCACTATACCATAACGATCTATTTGGAAATTAAATAAAAAAGGAAAATGAATAGAAAAAGAAATTGAATAAAAATGGAAGTTGAATAAAAACAAAAATAGAAGTTGCATAAAATTAAAAATGGAAGTCTAGTCAAGAAACCACTATACCTTAACGATCCTTTTGCAAATTAAATAAAAAAAGGAAATTGAATAGAAAAGAAAATTGAATAAAGATCGAAGTTGAATAAAAATAAAAATGGAAGTTGCATAAATTTAAAAATGAAAGTTCATTCAAGAAACCACTATACCTTAACGATCTATTTGGAAATTAAATAAAAAATGAAATTGAATAGAAAAAGAAATTGAATAAAAATGGAAGTGGAATAAAAATACAAATGGAAGTTGCATAAAATTAAAAATGGAAGTTCATTCAAGAAACCACTATACCTTAACGATCTATTGGGAAATTAAATAAAAATAGAAATTGAATAGAAAAGGAAATTAAATAAAAATGGAAGTAGAATAAAAATAAAAATGGAAGTTGCATAAAATTAAGAATGGAAGTTCATTCAAAATACCACTACACCTTAACGATCTATTTGGAAATTAAATAAAAAAAGAAACTGAATGGAGATGGAAATTGAATAGAAATAGAAGCTGAATAAAAATAGAACTGATAACAGAATCAAATTAAACATGGAAGTTCATTCAAGAAACCCCTATAACTTAACGATCTATTTGGAAATTAAATATAAAATGAAATTGAATAGAAAAAGAAATTGAATAAAAATGGAAGTGGAAGTGGAATAAAAATACAAATGGAAGTTGCAAAAAATTAAAAATGGAAGTTCATTCAAGAAACCACTATACCTTAACGATCTATTTGGAAATTAAATAAAAATGGAAATTGAATAGAAAAGGAAATTGAATAAAGATGGAAGTAGAATAAAAATAAAAATGGAAGTTGCATAAAATTAAAAATGGATGTTCATTCAATAAACCACTATACCTTAACGATCTATTGGAAAATTAAATAAATATGGAAATTGAATAGAAAAGGAAATTGAATAAAAATGGAAGTGGAATAAAAATAAAAATGGAAGTTGCATAAAATTAAGAATGGAAGTTCATTCGAGAAACCACTATACCTTAACGATCTATTTGGAAATTAATTAAAAAAGGAAACTGAGTGGAGATGGAAATTTAATAAAAATAGAAGCTGAATAAAAATAGAAGTGGTAACAACATCAAATTAAACATGGAAGTTCATTCAAGAAACCACTATACCATAACAATCTATATGGAAATTAAATAAAAATGGAAATTGAATGGAGATGGAAATTGAATAAAAATAGAAGTTGAATAAAAATAGAAATGGAAACTGCATAAAATTAAGCATGGAAGTTCATTAAAGAAACCATTATACCTTAACGATCTATTTGGAAATTAATTAAAAATGGAAATTGAATAGAAAAGGAAATTGAATAAAAATAGAAGTGGAATAATAATAAAAATGGAAGTTTCATAAAATTAAGAATGGAAGTTCATTCAAGAAACCACCACACCTTAACGATCTATTTGGAAATTAAATAAAAAAGGAAATTGAATAGAGATGGAAATTGAATAAAAATAGAAGTTGAATAAAAATAGAAATGGAAACTGCAAAAAATTAAACACGGAAGTTCATTCAAGAAACCACTATACCTTAACGATCTATTTGGAAATGAAATAAAAAAAGGAAATTGAATGGAGATGGAAATTGAATAAAAATAGAAGTTGAATAAAAATAGAAATGGAAACTGCATAAAATTAAACGTTGAAGTTCATTCAAGAAACCACTACACCTTAACGATCTCTTTGGAAATTAAATAAAAAAGGAAATTGAATAGAGACGGAAATTGAATAAAAATAGAAGTTGAATAAAAATAGAAATGGAAACTGCATAAAATTAAAGACGGAAGTTCATTCAAAAAACCACTTGTAACGCCCTCAAAATAATAACATTAAACCCATCAAATAAGACATTCGTTGATATGTAAAAGTTCCACATTCTTCCATTTCTCAGAATTCCATTACATGAGTATTACATGTTGACAACAAAAGCAAAATGCCCTACAGGCTTACAGCTTTCCAAGTTAACACTTGGTTACAACAAAAGAGTACTAACTCATACGCATTAAGCCCTTGGCTTGAATTTACATGTAATACATCAAAAAGTATAACAACAAAAGTATGCCCGCCTCTAGCCTCCCAAGCTATGTCCTTGGAGGTGGCATGCTACCTGTACCTGAAAATGATATTCCCGTATAGGGTGAGCCACAGCCCAGTAGAAATACACTAAACCAACCATGAACAATGACTAAAAGGTTAGCAATTAATAGATGGCCAACACTGATACATTCACATAAATCACATATTTATGTCATACGACTTATGAGTCCAAGCTACCTTTCATTTTCCCTTTTTCAACAGATAGGCATATAAGCACTACCCACATTCTCAACAGATATGTATAACAACAATATCCACATTTACAGATAAGCACATAAGCTATATCCACATTTCACAAAGATAAGCATATGAGCTCTATCTTCACTTCTCTAGACCAGCATATGAGCTGTGTCTACGGAGTTCATCCCCTATCTTCTCCCAACACTATCCGGTTTAGAGGTACATCCCCCATCTTCCCCTAAACCGCAGAGTACATCCCCCATCTCCTCCTCTACACATAACGTATACAAACACATTGGTTCTATATACAATCACACAATACATACAGTTAATGTATTCCATCAACCGTCAAATTCCATGACACATTCCATTGATTAGTTTCCGTTTGCCTAATCATCATGCATTGTCTACAACAATCACGACTATCCTCCACCGATAGCCCAAAGCAGTTATCTCTAAACAGAAAATAAATGCACAATGGATATTCAATCAACATTTCATTTCCTCATTTTTCACAATTAATTATCCCAATTAATCAAACAATGTAATTAGGTCGTTATCCATAATTACCATTTCAACCCTTAGGTCCCATTTTCATCAATGATTCAACATTTATTCCATTTCTCTATGCCAAACATGCATCTAGGTTTATTATGAATAAAACCCCAACTTTTGTAAAATTACACAAAAGCCCCAAACTTTCACAAAATTACCAAACCAACCCTAACATCTCAAAATACTAAAATTTAAAGACAAAATCCATAGAGAGGAGTAGGATATCCCTACCTCAAATCCGGCGCCCCAAAGAAGAAGGTGACAAAACCCAACGTGCTCCAAAACCCGAAATTTTCAGATTAAAATGTAGCCCTCGACGATCAACAACTTTTTTGTAAAGGCCAAAGGTGAGCAAATCACTCCTACTAGATCAAAACCTAGAGAGAAGGTTGAGTTCTAGGGTGAGAGGCTCAACAATGGTGTTTTTGGAAAAGTAGAAGAGAGAAGAGAAAGTGAAAAAGTGATTTGAAAAGTCAAAACACGGAACTTAAACCCAGTCGTTCCGCTCGAGCGTAAAACACTCCGCTCGAGCGTCACTCACAGACCCCCGCTCGAGCGGTCAAACTCCCGCTCGAGCGCCGGATGCACTCTCCCAGCACTTTTACAGAGCCAGGTCTCCGCTCGAGCTTCCAACTCCCCGCTTGAGCGGAACTCACACAACCCCGCTCGAGCGGCTAATCCCACGCTCGAGCGTACAACACTGCACAGGAAAAAAATACTGGATGGGTGTATTCCCCGCTCGAGCGCCCAAACCCCCGCTCGAGCGGACAGGCCAAAATCTGGGCAACTAGTTTTGGTTTCTAAACTCAACCAACCTGTAACAAGCTTGCCCAACACATCCTATAACTCAAATACGAAGTAAAAGGATGTAAACAAGATAATAATCAACTACCAACATCCACAGACGCATGTCCGGATCACTGTTCAACAAGGGTAAACCCGGGATCGCTATACCACTATACCTTAACGATCTATTTGGAAATTAAATAAAAAAGGAAATTGAATAAAAATGGAAGTGGAATAGAAATAAAAATGAAAGTTGCAAAAAATTTAAAATGGAAGTTAATTTAAGATACCACTATACCATAACGTTCTATTTGGAAATTAAATAAAAAAGGAAAATGAATAGAAAAAGAAATTGAATAAAAATGGAAGTTGAATAAAAACAAAAATAGAAGTTGCATAAAATTAAAAATGGAAGTCTAATCAAGAAACCACTATACCTTAACGATCCTTTTGCAAATTAAATAAAAAAAGGAAATTGAATAGAAAAGAAAATTGAATAAAGATCGAAGTTGAATAAAAATAAAAATGGAAGTTGCATAAATTTAAAAATAAAAGTTCATTCAAGAAACCACTGTACCTTAACGATCTATTTGGAAAATTAAATAAAAAATGAAATTGAATAGAAAAAGAAATTGAATAAAAATGGAAATGGAATTAAAATACAAATGGAAGTTGCATAAAATTAAAAATGGAAGTTCATTCAAGAAACCACTATACCTTAACAATCTATTGGGAAATTAAATAAAAATGGACATTGAATAGAAAAGGAAATTGAATAAAAATGGAAGTAGAATAAAAATAAAAATGGAAGTTGCATAAAATTAAGAATGGAAGTTCATTCAAAATACCACTACACCTTAACGATCTATTTGGAAATTAAATAAAAAAAGAAACTGAATGGAGATGGAAATTGAATAGAAATAGGAGCTGAATAAAAATAGAAATGGTAACATAATCAAATTAAACATGGAAGTTCACTTAAGAAACCCCTATACCTTAACGATCTATTTGGAAATTAAATATAAAATGAAATTGAATAGAAAAAGAAATTGAATAAATATGGAAGTAGAATAAAAATACAAATGGAAGTTGCATAAAATTAAAAATGGAAGTTCATTCAAGAAACCACTATACCTTAACGATCTATTTGGAAATTAAATAAAAAAGGAAATTGAATAGAAAAGGAAATTGAATAAAGATGGAAGTAGAATAAAAATAAAAATGGAAGTTGCATAAAATTAAAAATGGAAGTCCATTCAAGAAACCACTATACCTTAACGATCTATTGGGAAATTAAATAAAAATGGAAATTGAATAGAAAAGGAAATTGAATAAAAATGGAAGTTGCATAAAATTAAGAATGGAAGTTCATTCAAGAAACCACTACACCTTCACGATCTATTTGGAAATTAATTAAAAAAAGAAACTGAGTGGAGATGGAAATTTAATAAAAATAGAAGCTGAATAAAAATTGAAGTGGTAACAACATTAATTAAACATGGAAGTTCTTTGAAGAAACCACTATACCTTAACAATCTATTCGGAAATTAAATAAAAAGGGAAATTGAATGGAGATGGAAATTGAATAAAAATAGAAGTTGAATAAAAATAGAAATGGAAACTGCACAAAATTAAACATGGAAGTTCATTCAAGAAACCACTGTACCTTAACGATCTATTTGGAAATTAAATAAAAAATAAAATTGAATAGAAAAGGAAATTGAATAAAAATAGAAGTGGAATAAAAATAAGAATGGAAGTTCATTCAAGAAACCACAACACCTTAACGATCTATTTGGAAATTAAATAAAAATGGAAATTGAATGGAGATGGAAATTTAATAAAAATATATGTTGAATAAAAATAGAAATGGAAACTGCATAAAATTAAGCATGGAAGTTCATTCAAGAAACCTTTATACCTTAACGATCTATTTGGAAATTAATTAAAAATGGAAATTGAATAGAAAAGGAAATTGAATAAAAATGGAAGTGGAATAAAAATAAAAATGGAAGTTGCATAAAATTAAGAATGGAAGTTCATTCAAGAAACCAACACACCTTAACGATCTATTTGGAAATTAAATAAAAAAGGAAATTGAATGGAGATGGAAATTGAATAAAAATAGAAGTACAATAAAAATAGAAATGGAAATTGCAAAACATTAAACACGGAAGTTCATTCAAGAAACCACTATACCTTAACGAACTATTTGGAAATGAAATAAAAAAAGGAAATTTAATGGAGATGGAAATTGAATAAAAATAGAAATGGAAACTGCATAAAATTAAACGTTGAAGTTCATTCAAGAAACCACTACACCTTAACGATCTCTTTGGAAATTAAATAAAAAAGGAAATTGAATGGAGATGGAAATTGAATAAAAATAGAAGTTGAATAAAAATAGAAATGAAAACTGCATAAAATTAAACACGGAAGTTCATTCAAGAAACCACTATACCTTAACGATCTATTTGGAAATTAAATAAAAAAGGAAATTGAATAAAAATGGAAGTGGAAGAGAAATAAAAATGAAAGTTGCAAAAAATTAAAAATGGAAGTTCAATCAAGATACCACTATACCATAACGATCTATTTGGAAATTAAATAAAAAAGGAAAATGAATAGAAAAAGAAATAGAATAAAAATGGAAGTCGAATAAAAACAAAAATAGAAGTTGCATAAAATTAAAAATGGAAGTCTATTCAAGAAACCACTATACCTTAACGATCTATTTGGAAATTAAATAAAAAAAGCAAATTGAATAGAAAAGAAATTGAATAAAGATCGACGTTAAATAAAAATAAAAATAGAAGTTGCATAAATTTAAAATTGAAAGTTCATTCAAGAAACCACTATACCTTAACGATCTATTTGGAAATTATATAAAAAATGAAATTGAATAGAAAAGAAAATTGAGTAAAAATGGAAGTGGAATAAAAATACAAATGGAAGTTGCATAAAATTAAAAATGGAAGTTGATTCAAGAAACCACTATATCTGAACGATCTATTTGGAAATTAAATAAAAATGGAAATTGAATAGAAAAGGAAATTGAATAAAAATGGAAGTAGAATAAAAACAAAAATGGAAGTTCATTCAAAATACCACTACACCTTAATGATCAATGTGGAAATTAAATAAAAAAAGAAACTGAATGGAGATGGAAATTGAATAGAAATAGAAGCTGAATAAAAATAGAAATGGTAACAGCATCAAATTAAACATGGAAGTTCATTCAAGAAACCACTATACCTTAACGATATATTTGGAAATTAAATAAAAAATGAAATTGAATAGAAAAAGAAATTGAATAAAAATGGAAGTGGAATAAAAATACAAATGGAAGTTGCATAAAATTAAAAATGGAAGTTCATTCAAGAAACAACTATACCTTAACGATCTATTTGGAAATTAAATAAAAATCAAAATTGAATAGAAAAGGAAATTGAATAAAAATGGAAGTAGAATCAAAATAAAAATAGAAGTTGCATAAAATTAAAAATGGAAGTTCATTCAAGAAACCACTATACCTTAACGATCTGTTGGGAAATTAAAAAAAAAATGGAAATTGAATAGAAAAGGAAATTGAATAAAAATGGATGTAGAATAAAAATAAAAATGGAAGTTGTAAAAAATTAAGAATGGAAGTTCATTCAAGAAATCACTACACCTTAACGATCTATTTCGAAATTAAATTAAAAAGGAAACTGAGTGGAGATGGAAATTGAATAAAAATAGAAGCTGAATAAAAATAGAAATGGTAACAACATCAAATTAAACATGGAAGTTCATTCAGGAAACCACTATACCTTAACATTCTATTTGGAAATTAAATAAAAATGGAAATTGAATGGAGATGGAAATTGAATAAAAATAGAAGTAGAATAAAAATAGAAATGGAAACTGCATAAAATTAAACAGGGAAGTTCATTCAAGAAACCTGTCACACCCCCAAACCGCCCCTAGTAGTTTGGTGCCGTGATGGCCCGTAATCCGAGATTACCCAAGGCCGACTTACAAGAATCACACCCAATCAGAGTATAAAATATGGGGCTTACAAGTGCGGAAGCAATATGTATACACATATACGGGATTTAAATAGTCCATGAGAGCCGTGCTTAAGTCCAATGAAATGGAATACATTCTTACAAAGTCTTACAACTTAGATACAATAAGGAAATGAGATACAAAAATACATCTTGACCAAAAGGCTTCTCAAGCCGACATATACAAGTACACATGAAATATAAGCTAAGAAGCATAATCTTCAAGATGGTGTAAAATGCTAATCCAAAACACGTCGGCAATGCACCCAAAAACACATCGGCTACACGTCTAGGCCTCAATGCCTTCTTGCTCATCACCTACATATATATAGAGAGGGTGAGCTTGGGTACTCAGTGAATGATATTAGAAATAAAGGTTTTGCATGATTGATATCCAAGATTTCTTTCAAAACAATACATAGCATACTTTACAATCAAGGGGGAAATCAAGTTCATTGCCGGCCTTTCAAGTTCTTTGGATGTTATTACATCTACTTAATACAAGGGGGTGATGAAAATTTCGAGACAAGAGTGCAGTTGCATTATAGTCCCCTGCAGCTAAGGACTTTCAAGACAAGAGTGCAGTTGCATTATAGTCCCCTGCAGCTAAGGACTTTCAAGACAAGAGTGCAGTTGCATTATAGTCCCCTGCAGCTAAGGACTTTCAAGACATGTCATCAAAACAAGATAGAGCTTAATATACAAGTAGGGATAGTCATTCATGCTAGATCAAGTACTTTTCAAAACAAGGCAAGACGAGATTTATGAAAGCAAGTGTAACATAGCTTTATTAAAAATACCACTCACATAGTTCTTCACACGTCGGGGTCGAGACAAGCCCAAGTCCTACAAACACATGACAAAGCCTATTGAATGCACCTTCAACAAGTTTCGTATGTACACAAATGATTTTCGGAAAACATGCTGGGCACCAACCAGGTCTAGGCCGAGGTTCCACACCTCCTCGCCGAGGTGTGTTCCAGAGGGCCACATGCAAGGAGAAGAGGTCGGGAAACTCTGGGTTTCCCTCTGCTGATGAATATGAAGAACACGAGTATGAAAACATGGAAAATACGAATGTTCGATCACAATCTGCCATCACAAATCTGGGATTTTCATGTTACGGGTTTGAAAACATGGACCTGGGTACCCATAGTTGAAAATCATGCAAGAACAAACACAAAACGTGAGTCTAGGCAAAAAGCTTTCGGATCAAAACATGACTTTTCTTGAAGAACACATGAATGTCATTTTCTCTTTCTAAAACCGAATTTCAAGACGATGCATGGCTTACCAATCATATCCGATCATGCAATGCAATAACATGAACATAGAGAACGTCATGAGCAGATTAAGAATCTAACCTTAGAACACGAATCTAACGGTTTGATCTCAAGGAATCAAGCTTGAAGACTTACTTTCTCACTCTAAAACTCCTTCTTCCTCCTAGAGTTTCTCTCTCTACAAGGCAAGGTTATGACACTAAAATGATAAGTGCTCTCACTCGGTTCTGTGCTTAATCCCTCTGTTGGGACACGTGGCGGCGACTGGTTGGGTTCACCCTGAAAAGGTGGCTGACAGACTGGACAAAGCATGGTGAAAGGGTGTTCAATAAGCAAAACAGTATGGGCTTCCTGACAAGGCAACGACATCGGCTAATAACAAGGCGTTTCTAACAAGCTACACGGAACGGTAATCCGGCAAGGGGTGACATCGGCCAACAAAAGGACTTCGGCAACTAAGGTGACAATGACCTCGGCTAGGAAGGACGACACTTGACTAAGCTGTGCCACATCTTGGCCTGGATGCGCCACACCTCGGTCTAGGTCATACCACTCCAGGACGAGATCACTTGGGTGCGAAGGTAACATCTCGGCTAACGCATCAAAGCAAGGATGGTGGTCAACAAAAGGGGTTTTCAAGATACTTCTAGGCTGAGGATGACCTCGGCTCAGAATGGTCTAGGCGCAACGTAACCTAGGCTTGGCGTAACGTCGGCTAATCATAACTTAGACAAGCACATAACACTTGGACAAATCTCAAAGGTATCAGATCAAGGCATGGATCTCACTCACTTAAGCAGGGCAAGTCACAAACATACACATGCAAGCTTAACAAACCATAATCATACAGATGTTCATGAACATGATTAAGATGAAAAATGTGGGTTCTTACAGTCTACCCTCCTTAAGGAAGTTTGGTCCCCAAACTTAAGTTACCTTGTCCTACAAATAACTCCGGATAACAGATTTTCATTTCTTCCTCCTTTTCCCACGTGGCCTCCTTGCCGTAATGCTTCTCCCATTCGATTTTCACCATTGATATCGACTTGTTTCTCAACTGTCTCACTTGTCTGTCGATAATTCTTATCGGCTTCTCTTCGTAGCCCAGGTTTTCATTGACTACAACCCCGGAGTAATCTATTACATGCAGTGGGTCTCGGATATATTTTCTCAACATCGAAACATGGAACACGCTGTGGACTTGGCTCAAATCTGGTGGCAAAGCGAGTCTGTAAGCAACGGTGTTAACTTTCTCAAGAATTTCAAACGGCCCAATATACCGGGGTGCAAGTTTACCCTTCTTCCCAAATCTCGAAACTCCTGTCATCGGTGAGACCTTCAAAAATACATGATCCCCAATTTCAAATTCTAACTCCCTCCTTCTCTGATCGGCATAACTCTTCTGTCGACTCTGTGCGGTTTTAATCCTCTGCTGAATGAGTTTGATCTTTTAAGTTGTCACCTGAATCAACTCGGGGCCAATTAGAGCTTTGTCTCCTACCTCGGTCCAACATACCGGCGATCTGCACTCTCTTCCATACAAAGCTTCATACGGCGCCATGCCTATACTGGCTTGATAACTGTTGTTGTACGCGAATTCCACTAATGGCAAATGCGATTCCCAGCTTCCCTGGAAATCCAGTACGCATAGTCTGAGCATGTCTTCGAGTGTTTGGATCATTCTCTCCGTTTGCCCGTCGGTCTGGGGGTGGAAGGCTGTGCTAAATCTCAACTCTGTTCCCAAGGCTCCTTGTAGACTCTGCCAAAATCTAGAAACGAACTTCGGATCTCGGTCTGACACAATGGACATCGGCACTCCATGAAGCCTAACGATCTCATTCATGTACAATTCGGCAAGTCGGTCGGCATTGAATGTAGTCTTGACAGGCAAGAAGTGAGCTGACTTAGTAAACCTGTCGACTATAACCCAAATGGAATCCATGCCTCTTTGCGTCCTCGGCAAACCCACTACGAAATCCATGGAGATGTGCTCCCATTTCCATTCAGGAATTGACAAGGGTTGAAGAAGTCCTGCCGGTCTCTGGTGTTCTGCCTTCACTTGCTGACAACGCAGACACTGAAATACAAACTCGGCTATCTCTCTTTTCATGTTTGGCCACCAAAAGGTCCGCTTTACGTCCTGATACATCTTGGTGCTCCCTGGATGAATGGCAAACTTGGAACTATGGGCCTCTTGCAAAATCTTCCTTTTCAACTCTGGTACGTCGGCTACACACAATCTTCCCTCAAACTTAAGCACCTGATTTTCCACTGTGTATCCTGGCCTCGGCTTGATGACGAATTCATCAATTACCTTCTTGAGGAATTTATCCTCCTTCTGCCTGGTCTTCACTTCCTCAATAATGGTCGGTTCCACCGAAACCGCTGTCAGGCACACCAAACTTCCAACTAACTTCCTGCTTAATGCGTCGGCTACGGAGTTTACCTTACCTGGGTGATACTGAATCTGCATGTCATAGTCCTTCAACAGCTCGAGCCATCTTCTCTGCCTCATATTTAACTCTTTCTGGGTGAACAAGTACTTCAGACTCTTGTGGTCGGTGAAAACTTGGCAAGATGTTCCATACAAGTAATGGCGCCATATCTTCAAAGCAAAAACCACGGCAGCTAACTCCAGATCATGGGTAGGATAATTCTTTTCATTGGGCTTCAACTGACGAGACGCGTACGCTATGACTTTACCTTCTTGCATTAACACGCAACCCAAACCCTTATGTGAAGCATCACTGTAAATCTGAAATTCCTCATTAGCCGATGGTAGTATAAGAACTGGTGCTGTAACTAACCTCGTCTTCAGCTCCTGGAAGGCTGATTCTCTTTCATGGGTCCATTCATAAGCTGCTCCCTTCTTAGTTAGTTGTGTCAATGGCACTGCAATCCTCGAGAAATCCTTCACAAACTTTCTGTAATAACCTGCCAAACCCAGGAAACTACGAACCTCGGACACGTTGGTCGGCGTCGGCCAATTCACAACAGCCTCAATCTTACTGGGGTCAACTGATATACCATCTTCATTAATCACATGGCCTAGCAATGAAATGCTGGAAAGCCAAAACTCGCATTTACTCAACTTGGCGTACAACTTCTTATCCCTCAAGGTCTGCAGGGCAAGTCTTAGATGATTCTCGTGCTCGCTCGTACTCCCGGAATAGATCAATATGTCGTCGATAAAAATAATGACAAACTCATCTAGGTACGGTTTAAAGACTCTGTTCATCAAGTCCATGAATGCTGCTGGGGCATTGGTTACTCCGAAGGGCATTACCAAAAATTCGTAGTGGCCATATCTTGTCCGAAAAGCAGTTTTCTCGATGTCCTCGGCTTTAACCTTCAACTGGTGGTAGCCTGACCTAAGGTCAATCTTGGAAAAGACTCGTGCTCCTCGTAGTTGATCAAGCAAATCATCAATCCTTGGCAATGGATACTTGTTCTTAATGGTCACTTTATTAAGTTCTCTGTAGTCGATGCAAAGGCGAAGTGTGCCATCCTTTTTCTTAACAAACAGAACGGGTGCCCCCCATGGTGAAGTGCTCGGCCTGATAAATCCCTTATCCAACAATTCTTGTAGTTGCAATTTCAGTTCTCTAAGTTCGGCTGGGGCCATTCTGTAGGGTGTTTTGGAGATAGGTTGTGTTCCTGACAAGACGTCCACAGTAAACTCTATTTCTCTATCGACAAGGTGGCCAGGCAACTCATTCGGAAAGACATCGGGGAATTCCTCAACCACGGGTATGTCGGCTAACTCAACACTTCCATTCGAATCACTTAGTATACTGCACAAATAACCCGGACATCCCTTTTGGATCAACTTGTAGGCCTTCATGGATGAGATTAAGTAAGGTGGGGGTACTACTCCTTTACCTTGGAAAATGACCTCAGCTTGACTTGGGGTCTTCAATGTGACGCTCTTAGTAACGCAATTAATGGATGCATGGTTCGCTACTAACCAATCCATTCCCAATATGACATCAAAGTGGGTCATGCTTAATGGCATCAAATCAACTAACAACTCTACCCTCTCAATCATGACAATATACGCCCTATAAATGGATGTGACAATCATATTTCTCCCAGATGGAGTAGACACAGATAATATGTAGTCAAGGGGTTCTAATTCTCTACTCAACTTCTCGGCAAATATAGTGGACACAAATGAATGCGTAGAACCCGAATCAATCAATACGTATGCATCTTGAGAACAAATTTAAATGGTACCTGACACCACTGCTTCAGCATTCTGGGCGTCTCCTGGCACTAATGCGAAAACTCTGCCCTGCCTCGCCTGTATCCCCCCGATGTTATTCTTCTGTGCAGAGCCTGAGGTGCTTCCATTCCTCTTCCCATCATCGGTCCCTGCTTTCGGGCAGTCCTTCACGCGATGACCTATCTCGCCGCACTCATAGCAAGCTCCCGTTGCCCAACGACAAACCCCGAAATGTAGCTTTCCACAACTGGCGCACACCGGCTTGGCGTTACCTTCCTGATTTGAGTTGCTGGAACTGTCTGTGCTCATTCTCTTCTTGGCATTGAACGGAACTCGGCGATTATCATAATTCTGCCTCTTCCTCTGACCTTCACCTGAGCTCTGGTACCGGTTCAAGTTGGCTTCAGCTAGGATGGCCTTGTCTAGTACTCTAGCGTACGTCGGCATATTGAGCATATTGACCCGATCTTGTATCGGTCCACGCAACCCACTTTCAAACTTCCTCGCCTTTCGGTATTCGTCGTCAACCATATGAGGCGCATATCTCGCCAGTTCAGTAAAGGCACGATCGTATTCTGCGACTGTCTTGTTCCCTTGCATCAGATTCTGAAACTCCGTGGTCTTTCGGTCTCGGACGCTAAGGGGGAAATGCTTGTTATAGAACAACTCCAAAAATTTTGCCCAAGTCAAACCCGGATTGCTTTCTCGGACCATCATCCACCACCTACGAGCATCGTCGTCTAATGTGAATGCTGCCAGAGATACCTTCTGGGCGTCTGTACTGGGGAAGATCTTCTCCATCTCTAAAACCCATGCCTCGGCTTTCATTGGTTATATACCTCCTTGAAATCTCGGCGGTTTCATTTTCTTGAACTCTCTGATTAGGGTTATCGTGTCGTTCCCATACAAAGCCTGCTGTAGAGGTACTTGTGGCACTAGAGGGGGTGGAGCTGTATAACGGCCATTCGTCTGTTCGGCCTGCGTGGAAGTCGTACCAGTATCCTGTGGCCTTGGTTGTCTCTGCTCACGAACCAAGCCTTCGACTAACCTTTCCAATCTTTCCAATCTATCTTCTGAACGATCTCGGCCAACCGGAGGTCTACCTCTCCTCATGATGCTAGGAGGATGCAAGATGAACTTTAAAAATAACTGAACAGATAATACGTATACAAGTAACAAACGTCTATGCCGAAATGATGCACACGTAGTCAAGTAGCAAGTAATATGATGCAATCCTAACATCATTCTAAGGAAAATCCTAGGCTCTTTAGGACTCAAGGTGGGTGATTAACGTACTATAAAGATCTTGTGCTCTGATACCATTCTGTCACGCCCCCAAACCGCCCCTAGTAGTTTGGTGCCGTGATGGCCAGTAATCCGAGATTACCCAAGGCCGACTTACAAGAATCACACCCAATCAGAGTATAAAATATGGGGCTTACAAGTGCGGAAGCAATATGTATACACATATACGGGATTTAAATAGTCCATGAGAGCCGTGCTTAAGTCCAATGAAATGGCATACATTCTTACAAAGTCTTACAACTTAGATACAATAAGGAAATGAGATACAAAAATACATCTTGACCAAAAGGCTTCTCAAGCCGACATATACAAGTACACATGAAATATAAGCTAAGAAGCATAATCTTCAAGATGGTGTAAAATGCTAATCCAAAACACGTCGGCAATGCACCCAAAAACACATCGGCTACACGTCTAGGCCTCAATGCCTTCTCGCTCATCACCTACATATATATAGAGAGGGTGAGCTTGGGTACTCAGTGAATGATATTAGAAATAAAGGTTTTGCATGATTGATATCCAAGATTTCTTTCAAAACAATACATAGCATACTTTACAATTAAGGGGGAAATCAAGTTCATTGCCGGCCTTTCAAGTTCTTTGGATGTTATTACATCTACTTAATACAAGGGGGTGATGACAATTTCGAGACAAGAGTGCAGTTGCATTATAGTCCCCTGCAGCTAAGGACTTTCAAGACAAGAGTGCAGTTGCATTATAGTCCCCTGCAGCTAAGGACTTTCAAGACAAGTCATCAAAACAAGATAGAGATTAATATACAAGTAGGGATAGTCATTCATGCTAGATCAAGTACTTTTCAAAACAAGGCAAGACGAGATTTATGAAAGCAAGTGTAACATAGCTTTATTAAAAATACCACTCACATAGTTCTTCACACGTCGGGGTCGAGACAAGCCCAAGTCCTACAAACACATGACAAAGCCTATTGAATGCACCTTCAACAAGTTTCGTATGTACACAAATGATTTTCGGAAAACATGCTGGGCACCAACCAGGTCTAGGCCGAGGTTCCACACCTCCTCGCCGAGGTGTGTTCCAGAGGGCCACATGCAAGGAGAAGAGGTCGGGAAACTCTGGGTTTCCCTCTGCTGATGAATATGAAGAACACGAGTATGAAAACATGGAAAATACGAATGTTCGATCACAATCTGCCATCACAAATCTGGGATTTTCATGTTACGGGTTTGAAAACATGGACCTGGGTACCCATAGTTGAAAATCATGCAAGAACAAACACAAAACGTGAGTCTAGGCAAAAAGCTTTCGGATCAAAACATGACTTTTCTTGAAGAACACATGAATGTCATTTTCTCTTTCTAAAACCGAATTTCAAGACGATGCATGGCTTACCAATCATATCCGATCATGCAATGCAATAACATGAACATAGAGAACGTCATGAGCAGATTAAGAATCTAACCTTAGAACACGAATCTAACGGTTTGATCTCAAGGAATCAAGCTTGAAGACTTACTTTCTCACTCTAAAACTCCTTCTTCCTCCTAGAGTTTCTCTCTCTACAAGGCAAGGTTATGACACTAAAATGATAAGTGCTCTCACTCGGTTCTGTGCTTAATCCCTCTGTTGGGACACGTGGCGGCGACTGGTTGGGTTCACCCTGAAAAGGTGGCTGACAGACTGGACAAAGCATGGTGAAAGGGTGTTCAATAAGCAAAACGGTATGGGCTTCCTGACAAGGCAACGACATCGGCTAATAACAAGGCGTTTCTAACAAGCTACACGGAACGGTAATCCGGCAAGGGGTGACATCGGCCAACAAAAGGACTTCGGCAACTAAGGTGACAATGACCTTGGCTAGGAAGGACGACACTTGACTAAGCTGTGCCACATCTTGGCCTGGATGTGCCACACCTCGGTCTAGGTCATACCACTCCAGGACGAGATCACTTGGGTGCGAAGGTAACATCTCGGCTAACGCATCAAAGCAAGGATGGTGGTCAACAAAAGGGGTTTTCAAGATACTTCTAGGCTGAGGATGACCTCGGCTCGGAATGGTCTAGGCGCAATGTAACCTAGGCTTGGCGTAACGTCGGCTAATCATAACTTAGACAAGCACATAACACTTGGACAAATCTCAAAGGTATCAGATCAAGGCATGGATCTCACTCACTTAAGCAGGGCAAGTCACGAACATACACGTGCAAGCTTAACAAACCATAATCATACAGATGTTCATGAACATGATTAAGATGAAAAATGTGGGTTCTTACAAAACCATTATACCTTAACGATCTCCTTGGAAATTAAATAAAAAAGGAAATTGAATAGAAAAGGAAATTGAATAAAAATGCAAGTGGAATAAAAATAAAAATCGAAGTTGCATAAAATTAAGAATGGAAGTTCATTCAAGAAACCACAACACCTTAACGATCTATTTGGAAAGTAAATAAAAACGGAAATTGAATGGAGATGGAAATTTAATAAAAGTAGATGTTGAATAAAAATAGAAATGGAAACTGCATAAAATTAAGCATGGAAGTTCATTCAAGAAACCACAACACCTTAACGATCTATTTGAAAATTAAATAAAAAAGGAAATTGAATGGAGATGGAAATTGAATAAAAATAGAAGTACAATAAAAATAGAAATGGAAACTGCAAAAAATTAAACACGGAAGTTCATTCAAGAAACCACTGTACCTTAACGATCTAATTGGAAATGAAATAAAAAAAGGAAATTGAATGGAGATGGAAATTGAATAAAAATAGAAGTTGAATAAAAATAGAAATGGAAACTGCATAAAATTAAACGTTGAAGTTCATTCAAGAAACCACTACACCTTAACGATCTCTTTGGAAATTAAATAAAAAAGGAAATTGAATGGAGATGGAAATTGAATAAAAATTGAAGGGGAATGAAAATAGAAATGGAAACTGCAAAAAATTAAAAACGGAAGTTCATTCAACAAACCACTATACCTTAACGATTTATTTGGAAATGAAATAAAAAAAAAGAAATTGAATGGAGGTGGAAATTGAATAAAAATAGAAGTTGAATAAAAATAGAAATGGAAACTGCATAAAATTAAACGTTGAAGTTCATTCAAGAAACCAATATGCCTTAACGATCTCTTTGGAAATTAAGCAAAAAAGGAAATTGAATGGAGATGGAAATTGAATAAAAGTAGAAATGGAAACTGCATAAAATTAAACATTGAAATTTATTGTAGAAACCATTATACCTTAACGATCTATTAAAAAATTAAATGAAAAAGGAAATTGAATAGAAAAGCAAATTGAATAAAAATCAATGTTGAATAAAAATAAACATGGAAGTTGCATATAATTAAAAATGAAAGTTCATTCAAGAAACCACTATACCTTAACGATCTATTTGGAAATTAAATAAAAAAGAAAATTGAATGGAGATGGAAATTGAATAAAAATAGAAGTTGAATAAAAATAGAAATGGAAACTGCATAAAATTAAACGTGGAAGTTCATTCAAGAAACCACTACACCTTAACGTTCTCCTTGGAAATTAAATAAAAAAGGAAATTGAATGGAGATGGAAATTGAATAAAAATAGAAGCTAAAGAAAAATTGAAATGGAAACTGCATAAAATTAAACATGGAAATTCATTCAAGAAACCACCATACCTTAACGATCTATTAGGAAATTAAATGAAAAAGGGAATTGAATAGAAAAGGAAATTGAATAAAAATGGAAGTGGAATAAAAATAAAAATGGAAGTTGCATAAAATTGAAAATGGAAGTTCATTCAGGATACCACTATACCATAACGATCTATTTGGAAATTAAATAAAAAGAGAAAATGAATAGAAAAGGAAATTGAATAAAAGTGGAAGTTGAATAAAAAAAAAATTGAAGTTGCATAAAATTAAAAATGGAAGACTATTGAAGAAACCACTATACCTTAACGATCTATTTGGAAATTACATAAAAAAAGAAAATTGAATAGAAAAGAAAATTGAATAAAAATCGAAATTGCATAAATACAAGTGGAATAAAAATAGAAGTTGAATAAAAATAGAAATGGAAACTGCATAAAATTAAACGTGGAAGTTCATTTAAGAAACCACTACACCTTAACGATCTCTTTGGAAATTAAATAAAAAAGGAAATTGAATGGAGATGAAAATTGAATAAAAATAGATGTTGAATAAAAATAGAAATGGAAACTGTATAAGATTAAAGATGGAAGTTCATTCAAGAAAAAATTATACCTTAACGATCTATTTGGAAATTAAATAAAAATGGAAATTCAATAGAAAAGGAAATTGAATAAAAATGGAAGTGGAATAAAAATAAAAATTGAATTTGCATAAAATTAAAAACGAAAGTTCATTCAAGATACCACTATACCATAACAATCTATTTGGAAATTAAATAAAAAAGGAAAATGAATAGAATAGGAAATTGAATAAAAATGGAAGTTGAATAAACACAAAAATAGAAGTTGCATAAAATTAAAAATGGAAGTCTATTCAAGAAACCACAATACCTTTACGATATATTTGGAAATTAAATAAAAAACGGAAATTGAATAGAAAAGAAAATTGAATAAAAATCAAAGGTTAATAAAAATAAAAATGGAAGTTGCATAAAATTAAAAATGACAGTTCATTCAAGAAACCACTATACCTTAACGATCTATTTGGAAATTAAATAAAAAAGGAAATTGAGTGGAGATGGAAATTGTATAAAAATAGAAGTTGAATAAAAATAGAAATGGAAATTGCAAAAAATTAAACACGGAAGTTCATTCAAGAAACCACTATACCTTAACGATCTATTTGGAAATGAAATAAAAAACGGAAATTGAATGGAGGTGGAAATTGAATAAAAATAGAAGTTGAATAAAAATAGAAATGGAACCTGCATAAAATTAAACACGGAAGTTCATTCAAGAAACCTCTATACCTTAACGATCTATTTGGAAATGGAATAAAAAAAGGAAATTGAATGGAGATGGAAATTGAAAAAAAATAGAAGTTGAATAAAAGTATAAATGGAAACTGCATAAAATTAAACATGGAAGTTCATTCAAGAAACCACTATACCTTAACGATCTATTTGGAAATTAAATAAAAAAGGAAATTGAATAGAAAAAAAATTGAATAAAAATGGAAGTGGAATAAAAATCAAAATGGAAGTTGCATTCAAGAAACCACTACACCTTAACGATCTATTTGGAAATTAAATAAAAATGGAAATTGAATGGAGATGGAAATTGAATAAAAATAGAAGTTGAATAAAAATAGAAATGGAAGCAGTATAAAATTAAACACCGAAGTTCATTCAAGAAACCACTATACCTTAACGATCTATTTGGAAATTAAACAAAAAAGAAATTGAATAGAAAAGGAAATTGAATAAGAATGGAAGTGGAATAAAAATAAAAATGGAAGATGCATAAAATTAAAAATGGAAGTTTATTAAAAAAAACCACTATACCTTAACGATCTATTTGCAAATTAAATAAAAAATGAAATTGAATAGAAAAGGAAATTGAGTAAAAATGGAAGTGGAATAAAAATACAAATAGAAGTTGCATAAAATTAAAAATGGAAGTTCATTCAAGAAACCACTATACCTTAACGATCTATTTGGAAATTAAATAAAAAAGGAAATTGAATGGAGATGGAAATGGAAATTGAATAAAAATAGAAGTTGAATAGAAATAGAAATGGAAACAGCAAAAAATTAAACCTGGAAGTTCATTCAAGAAACCACTATACCTTAACAATCTATTTGGAAATTAAATAAAAATGAAAATGGAATGGAGATGGAAATTGAATAAAAATAGAAGTTGACTAAAAATAGAAATGAAAACGGCACAAAATTAAACATGGTAGTTCATTCAAGAAACCACTATACCTTAACGATCTATTTGGAAATTAAATAAAAAATGATATTGAATAGAAAAGGAAATTGAATAAAAATAGAAGTGGAATAAAAATAAGAATGGAAGTTGCATAAAATTAAAAATGGAAGTTCATTCAAGATACCACTATACCATAACGATCTATTTGGAAATTAAATAAAAAAAGAAAATGAATAGAAAAGGAAATTGAATAAAAATGGAAGTTGAATAAAAAAAAATAGACGTTGCATAAAATTAAAAATGGAAGTCTATTCAGAAAACCACTATACCTTAACGATCTATTTGGAAATTAAATAAAAATGAAATTTAATAGAAAAGGAAATTCAATAAAAATGGAAGTGGAATAAAAATCAAAATGGAAGTTGCTTAAAATTAAGAATGGAAGTTTATTCAAGAAACCACTACACCTTAACGATACATATGGAAATTTAAAAAAAAAAATAGAAATTGAATGGAGATGGAAATTGAATAAAAATAGAAGTTGAATAAAAATTGAAATGGAAACTGCATAAAATTAAACACGGAAGTTCATTCAAGAAACCACTATACATTAACGATTTATTTGGAAATGAAATATAAAAAGGAAATTGAATGGAGATGGAAATTGAATAAAAATAGAAGTTGAATAAAAATATAAATGGAAACTGCATAAACTTAAACGTTGAAGTTCATTGAAGAAACCACTACACCTTAACGATCTATTTGGAAATTAAATAAAAAAGGAAATTGAATGGCGATGGAAATTGAATAAAAATAGAAGTTAAATAAAAATAGAAATGGAAACTGCATAAAATTAAACACGGAAGTTCATTCCAGAAACCACTATACCTTAACGATCTATTTGGAAATTAAATAAAAAAGGAAATAGAATAAAAATAGAAGTGGAATAAAAATAAAAATGAAAGTTGCATAAAATTAAAAATGAAAGTTCATTCTAGATACCACTATACCTTAACGATCTTTTTGGAAATTAAATAAAAATGGAAATTGAATAGAAAAGGAAATTGAATAAAAATGGAAGTAGAATAAAAATAAAAATGGAAGTTGCATTAAATTAATAATGGAAGTTCATTCAAGAAACCACTACACCTTAACGATCTATTGGGAAATTAAAGAATAAAGGAAATTGAATGGAGATGCAAAATTGAATAAAAATAGAAGTTGAATAAAAATAGAAATGGAAACAGCAAAAAATTAAACATGGAAGTTCATTAAAAAACCACTATATCTTAACAATCTATTGTGAAATTAAATAAAAATGGAAATTGAATGGAGATGGAAATTGAATAAAAATGGAAGTTGAATAAAAATAGAAATGGAAACTGCATAAAATTAAACATGGAAGTTCATTCAAGAAACTGCTATACCTTAACGATCTGTTTGGAAATTAAATAAAAAAGGAAATTGAATAGAAAAGGAAATTGAATAAAAATGGAAGTGGAATAAAAATAAAAATGGAAGTTGCATAAAATTCAGAATTGAGTTCATTCAAGAAACAACAACACCTTAACGATCTATTTGGAAATTAAATAAAAATGGAAATTGAATGGAGATGGAAATTTAATAAAAATAGAAGTTGAATAAAAATAGAAATGGAAACTGCATAAAATAAAACATGGAAGTTCATTCAAGAAACTGCTATACCTTAACTATTTATTTGGAAATTAAATAAAAATGGAAATTGAATAGAAAAAGAAATTGAATAAAAATGGAAGTGGAATAAAAATAAAAATGGAAGTTGCATAAAATTAAGAATGGAAGTTCATTCAAGAAACAACTACACCTTAACGATCTATTTGGAAATTAAATAAAAAAGGAAATTGAATGGAGATGGAAATTGAATAAAAGTAGAAGTTGAATAAAAATAGAAATGGAAACCGCTTAAAATTAAACATGGGAGTTCATTCAAGAAACCACTATACCTTCAAGATCTATTTGGAAATTGAATAAAAATGGAACTTTAATAAAAATAAAAATGGAAGTTGCATAAAATTAAGAATGGAAGTTCATTCAAGAAACCACAACACCTTAATGATCGATTTGGAAATTAAATAAAAATGGAAATCGAATAGAAAAGGAAATTGAATAAAAATGGAAGTTGAAAAAAAATAGAAATGGAAACAGCAAAAAATTAAACATGGAAGTTCATTTAAAAAACCACTATACCTTAACAATCTATGGTGATATTAAATAAAAATGGAAATTGAATGGAGATGGAAATTAAATAAAAATAGAAGTTGAATAAAAATAGAAATGGAAACTGCATAAAATTAAACATGGAAGTTCATTCAAGAAACCACTATACCTTAACGATCTATTTGGAAATTAAATAAAAAAGAAAATTGAATAGAAAGGAAATTGAATGAAAATGGAAGTTGAATAAACACAAAAATAGAAGTTGCATAAAATTAAAAATGGAAGTCTATTCGAGAAACCACAATACCTTAACGATATATTTGGAAATTAAATAAAAAACAGAAATTGAATAGAAAAGAAAATTGAATAAAAATCAAAGTTTAATAAAAATAAAAATGGAAGTTGCATAAAATTAAAAATGAAAGTTCATTCAAGAAACCACTATACCTTAACGATCTATTTGGAAATTAAATAAAAAAAGAAATTGAGTGGAGATGGAAATTGTATAAAAATAGAAGTTGAATAAAAATAGAAATAGAAATTGCAAAAAATTAAACACGGAAGTTCATTCAAGAAACCACTATACCTTAACGATCTATTTGGAAATGAAATAAAAAAAGGAAATTGAATGGAGGTGGAAATTGAATAAAAATAGAAGTTGAATAAAAATAGAAATGGAACCTGCATAAAATTAAACACGGAAGTTCATTCAAGAAACCGCTATACCTTAACGATCTATTTGGAAATGGAATAAAAAAAGGAAATTGAATGGAGATGGAAATTGAATAAAAATAGAAGTTGAATAAAAATGTAAATGGAAACTGCATAAAATTAAACACGGAAGTTCATTCAAGAAACCACTATACCTTAACTGTCATGCCCTCAAAATTAACCCAATATATAACATTGACATGCATTATTTAAAGAAGACAATTTATGAATTCATTCATCAGAGTAATACTAAATTAAGCATTACATGTAATATCGAATAAAACGCCCTACAGGCTTACATCTTTCCAAGCCAACACTTGGATACAAAAATATGAGTTCTAACTCAATATAAGGAAAGCCCTAGGCTTGAATGTTTACATGTAATAATAATTAAAGACAATTAACTAAAGGTAGTCTTCTCCAATCCAGAAGCCAAACCCTCCCAAACTAAATCCTTGGAGGTAGTTAATCACCTGAACCTGAAAATGATGTTCTCATAAAGGGTGAGCCACAGCCCAGTAGAAATATACTAAACCACATATAAGCAATGAATAAAGCAATAGCATTCAACAGATGGTTAACCAAAATAATCAATTACTACATTTTACAGACTCATGACATTATTGCCAAAGATACGTTTTACTTTCCAGTTTTATCAACATGGCTCAGAACCTGGCCAAACTTATAACAGTGAAATCACATATATCATATTCACATCCTTCCAATATTAACAACAAATGAGACTCAAGCTCAAATCAAACACTTCATACTTCCAGATTGATACACATTTTAGTGCTGTATCAATAAAACACTTCTATATAAATAAGCACACATAAAAGTGATGCTAATGGAGTCCATCCCCTATCTCCTCCCAAACAAAATCCGGTTTAGAGGTTCATCCCCTATCTTCCCCTAAACCGTGGAGTACATCCCCTATCTCCTCCCACACACAAAACAATGTATGCAAATGCAATGCTCAATCAATACACGTATTTTCTGTATCAATGCCATAGTCAAAATTAATGACTTAACCGATGTGATTAGTTTCAGTTATTCCTAATCCACATGCAATGTCTACAACAATCACGACTATCCTCCACCGATAGCCCAAAACAGTTATTTCTAAACTGAAAATAACTATGTCAACAATTCAATAGACAAATTATACCAATTATCCAATTACGCCATTTAATCAATAAATTCCATGAATTTAACCCTCTTTTCCCAATTCCATGAATTACTTATACAAATTAATTCAATAATACAACTAGGGTTTTTCCCAAAATTTACCAAAGTATCCCCAACATGCTAAAATACCAAAACTTAGAACAAAACCTATAAAATGGAGTAGGAAATCCCTACCTCGAAGAGAGTAACCCGAATGGAGAAGATGGAGATGAATGCCCAAATACAAAAGTGCTCCAAATCGCCAAATGCTCAGATTAAATGGAAGCCCTCGACTCCCTCTATCTTTTTAATAAAGCAACTAGGGTTGAAACACTCTCTAAACAGATCAAACCTAAGAGAGAAGGTGAGTAGGGAGAGAGAGAGGTCGAACCTGGGGTTTTGAATCAAATGAATATGAAAAAGACTGATCAAATCCCGCTGCTGTGTATTTAAACTGGACAGGCTCGCTCGAGCGAAAACTTTGTCGCTCGAGCGACCAGATACAGAGAAACTACGCTCGAGCCAAGGAAGCCTTGCTCGAGCCAACAACTCAAAAGCTCGGTCGAGCGAAAGAAAGCTCGGTCGAGCGAAGAACTCAAACCCTCAGGTCTGAACCCAGACACACGCTCGAGCGAAGGAACTATAGCTCGAGCGAAGGATGAACTAACTCGCTCGAGCGAAGAAAAGCTCGCTCGAGCCAAGAATGCACAGCTACAGGTCCAAATCAAACACTACCTCTCGCTCGAGCGAACAACTCCTCGCTCGAGCGAAGAACCAAAAACCTGGACAGCAACACTTGGTTTCTAAACCCAACCAACCTGAACAAACCTGCCTAACACATCCTATAATTCCAAAAGAGAAAAATAAGGAACAACAACAACAACCATTATACAATGACAGAATCTACGGAACCTAAGTCCGGATACAATAATCAAATGGAAAAAGACCGGGGTCGCTATAACCTCCCCCCCTTCAAAGAATTTCGTCCCCGAAATTAAGCATAAGTTTTTTTCTTATAACAGATTTTTTTTAAACAATTCATTAGTAAACATTTTGACCCAAAACTGGTCATTTCATCTCTTTATCAAGAGGCATTTCATACCAAATATATAACACAAAATATATTTCAATCTGTATCATTATTATGCATTATTCCTTTCAATGCTAACAATCCCATATCATATTTAATTACATGATATACATAACACACTAAGCAATGTAATCAACATATGCAATACTATACTAAACTTCTATAATGAAGCAAGTTTCAAGATACACCCCTTTTCCAAAACATACTCAACGTTTTACAACCTAAGACATATGCAAAGCTCTTAGGTTCAACAATATTACAAAATCTAAATATAAGATTACAACTGAATAAACATGTCCGGGTATTTTTCGCGGACTTCCAATTCACGCTCCCAAGTGGCTTCCTCCACTCCATGATGTTTCCACAAAACTTTTACCAAAGGGATGGTCTTGCCTCGCAAAACTTGATCCCGCCTATCCAATACCCGAACCGGTCTCTCCTCATATGAGACATCCACATCAACCACTAAATCGGTCCAATCCAACACATGTGATGGATCCGGCTCATACTTCCGAAGCATACTCACATGAAACACGTCATGTATTCCAGACAACTGCGGCGGCAAAGCTAAACGATAAGCAACCTCGCCAATCCTCTCAAGGATCTCAAACGGACCAATGAATCGAGGGGACAACTTCCCACTCTTCCCAAACCTCATCAAACCCCGTCTAGGTGATATCTTCAGAAAGACATGATCACCCACCTCAAACACCAAAGGTCTCCTCCTACGGTCGACATACGATTTCTGACGACTCTGTGCTGTAACAAGCCTCTTACGGATAAGCTCAACTTTCTCCGTAGTTTCCCTCACCAACTCTGGACCCAACAGAGGTGCATCACCCACCTCAGCCCAATACACAGGAGATCTACACGGTCGGCCATACAAGGCCTCAAATGGTGCCATACCGATACTAGACTGGAAACTGTTGTTGTAGGCAAACTCCACCAACGGCAAGTGCCTCTCCCACGACCCACTAAAGTCTAGAACACAACCCCGAAGCATATCCTCAAGTATCTGAATAGTACGCTCGGACTGTCCGTCAGTCTGAGGATGATAAGCCGTGCTAAAGGTCAACTTAGTGCCTAAGGCACTCTGCAAACTCTGCCACAACCTGGCAGTAAAACGAGGATCTCTATCTGAGACGATCGTCACTGGGACCCCGTGCAATCTCACTATGTCCCGAATATACAAGTCGGCAAGATGATCTACCGAATCTCTCACGCGCATAGAAATAAAGTGCGCCGACTTAGTCAACCGGTCTACAACCACCCAAATAGCATCACTACCCCGCTGAGTCCTCGGAAGACCTACAACGAAGTCCATAGTGACATGCTCCCACTTCCACTCGGCAATAGGCAAGGGTTGCAACAAACCCGCTGGCCTCTGATGTTCGGCCTTCACTTGCTGACAAGTAAGACACTTAGATACGAAAGCTGCCACATCTCTCTTCATACCCCGCCACCAGAACTGACGACCCAAATCCCGATACATCTTAGTGCCTCCCGGATGCACCGCAAGGCGTGAATGATGAAACTCTCGGAGTACCTCCTCTCGGCAAGACTCCGGCACAAACGGACGGTCTCGGTATCTCACACTCAGGTCGGAATACACCGTCAAACCTTTCTCAACCTTTCCACTGGAAATCTTCTCACGGAGAGATTCTACCTCAAGGTCACCTCTCTGAGCCTCTAACACTCGAGTCACAAGTATAGGCTGTGCAACAACAGAAAACAAGGCCGCAGCCTCAACGGATTCGCCCATAAGTAAATCAAACTCTCCAAGTGCACCCAACATCTCCCACTCTCGGATGGCTATGCTAGCTATGTCACCAACAGGTTTCCTGCTAAGGGCATCGGCCACCACATTGGCCTTTCCCGGATGATAATGAAACTCAAAGTCATAATCCTCTATGAACTCCATCCACCTCCTCTGCCTCAAGTTTAAGTCTTTCTGTGTAAATAAATACTTCAAACTCTTATGATCCGAGAACACCTCGAATTTCTCACCATAAAGATAATGCCTCCAAATCTTCAAGGCAAATATCACAGCTGCTAACTCTAGATCTTGTGTAGGGTAATTCTGCTCGTGAATTTTCAACTGACGAGAGCCATAGGCAACTACTTTCCCTTCTTGCATTAATACACAACCCAGACCCTCTCGTGAGGCGTCACAATAGACCGTATAACCCAACCCTCTCTCTGGAATAATCAATACTGGAGCGGTAGTCAGTCTAACTTTCAACTCCTGAAACGACTTTTCACAAGTCTCACTCCATACAAATTTGACTCCCTTCCGAGTCAGTTTAGTCAACGGTGATGCTAACCTGGAGAAATCTTTCACAAACCGACGGTAATACCCAGCTAACCCCAGAAAACTGCGGATCTCAAATACACTCTTAGGCTGTGCCCAATCCTGCACTGCCTCTACCTTGGATGTATCAACAGACACTCCTTCACCGGATACCACATGGCCTAAGAATTTGACTTCTTTCAGCCAGAACTCACACTTTCCAAACTTGGCATACAGCCTATGGGCTCTAAGTAACTCAAGCACCACCCTTAAATGTGCCTCGTGCTCCTCCTCAGAAGGCGAATAGATAAGGATGTCGTCCACAAAAACGACTACAAACCGATCCAAGAATTCCCGGAAGATCCGGTTCATCAAATCCATAAAAACTGCCGGTGCATTGGTGAGCCCGAATGGCATCACCAAAAACTCATAATGGCCATACCGCGTACGGAATGCCGTCTTCGGAATATCCTCTTCCCTGACCCTCAACTGGTGGTAACCCGATCTCAAGTCTATCTTAGAGAAACAACGGGAACCCTTCAACTGGTCAAACAAATCATCGATACGAGGCGTAGGGTACTTATTCTTAACCGTAGCCCGATTCAATTTCCGATAATCTATACAAAGTCTCAAAGCACCACCTTTCTTTTTAACAAAGAGGGCCGGTGCTCCCCACGGTGAAATACTAGGATGTATAAAGCCCTTATCTAGCAACTCCTGGAGTTGGATCTTCAACTCAACTAACTCGGCTGGGGCAAAACGATAAGGTGCCATGGAAATCGGCGCCGTGCCGGGCACTAGGTCAATAGAGAACTCAATCTCCCGATGCGGTGGCAAACCAACAAGATCCTCGGGAAAGACATCCGAGTACTCACAAACCACCCTTGGCAACACAATCTGAGTCTCATTATCCTCACTAATCAAAAGGTTAGCTAGTAGCCCACTAAGCTCACTCCTTCCTCGCCGAACATACCCTGGTGGCAACACATCACCAACCCGGTCCCCCAAAAAATGAAAATACTCTCCGCTCACGGTACAACAAGTGACCCTCTGGCGGTAGCAATCAATAACTGCCCGGTATGACGATAACCAGTCCATACCCAAAATAACATCGAAACCCCTCATAGGCATAACTACAAAGGAAAATGGGATTCTATGATAATCAACCTCTATATCACAACCCCTAACGCCTTGTTTCAAAATCAATTCACCCCCAAGAGGTGACACTACACAAATAGGAGATGCTAGCTGTGCTAACTCCAACTCCAAAACAGATGCAAATGCAGCAGACACAAAGGAATGAGATGCACCCGTATCAATCAAAACATTAGCAACCGAGTTGCAAAACAAGAAGGTACCTCTCACAACTGATGGTGCTGGCACAAGATCCTGCGCGGTAACAGCATACACGCGCCCAGACGACCTCTGATCAACCTGCTCAACCCTAGGAGCATAAGATTGCTGCACCGACTGAGACGATGAAGCCCCTTGATTGGCCTTCGAGGCCTGACCCGACTGAGCTGGCTGCTGACCCTGAATCGGCCTCAAACCAGATGCACCAGATGTGCCACCCAACTGCGGGCAATACCTCTTCATATGCCCTGGCTGACCACACTGATAACACGAGAGTGGCTGACCTCTACCCTGACTCTGGCTCTGAGATCGAGCCGAAGAAGATGCTGCTCTCTGAACTCCTCCCCTCTGAGGACAAACTGGAGACTTGTGGCCCAGCTGGCCACACTTGAAACAGGTAATGTCTCCTTGGCTGCCTTTCCCCGAACTAACACTCAGTACAGGAAAAGTCGATCGAGAAAAGCTACCCTGAGACTGCTGGGGATTAAAACCCTTCTGTCTCCTACCATCATTCTGACCATCCTGACTCCTCTTGGAGCCCTTCTGCCCTTCCTCCTCCTCCTGCATCATGATTTCCATGTGGGCTGCAGCATCAACCATACGCCCATACTCCCGAATCATAGTTCCCCCAACTCTCAGCTTGAGGCCACGCCTCAACTTCTTCTCAAACTCAATACAACGGCGTTCCTCAGACGCCACCAACTCAGGTGCAAACCTGGACAAACTAGTAAATGCAGCCTCAAATTCGACCACTGAAGAACTCGCCTGCTTAAGCTGACAAAACTGGTCTCGCAGCTTCTCCCTGACTGCTGGAGATAAGAACTTCTCCTGGAAAGCATTCACAAAAGCCTCCCATGTACCTCCTATACGCCCCTTAGTAAACTTCCACCACTGACCTGCATCCCCCTTCAACTGGAAAGATGCCAAGGTCACTTTCAATCCCTCGTCTTCGATGCCAAGCATCTCAAACGTCTTCGTTGTCTGTTCGAGCCATTCATCTGCCTTAAGTGGCTCTTTAGGATCACCCACAAATTCAACCGGATTGGACCGGAAGAACTCCCTCTTCAGAAAGGAAGGTCCTGCATCCGCAATACCAGCCTGAGCTTGATTCTCAGCTCTAAGAATGCCTACTGACTCCCTGAATGCCCCTGCTATCTCTCGGGCTAGAGCGCCCATAGCCTGCTGGCCTACTGGCTCGGCCACATTGGCCTGGCCAATTCCCTCCTGAACTGCCGGAATCTCTTCTGGCACAGGCACCTCCTGCCTACCCGGCCTACCACGCCTACCGCGTCCTCGTCCTCGTCCTGACATCCTAATAAAGGAAACAAAGACATTAGCACATTAATAAATGTGCCGAAGCTAAACACTCGCGTCCTAATGCAATGGACAACAATAATTCATTCCACGTAAGCACATAATCACATAAGCACCTACGAATTTCATTCCCGGATAATGATAGTCCCAAAGGGTTACTATAGTTCCGGTTGGAAGCAGCAGTGATCAAGTGCCTTTCCAACAAGACTACTAGAAACTCAAGGGTCCAATCAACATCCTAGAAACTACATTCCATACCCATATAATCACATAAACATGTTATCACATAAGCATATAACATTACACTAAGTCTCTATCAAACGAGACGAACCCAATGTGATACTAATCACTTCCCACGTACCCAAAGTATTCAAACCCGGTACGCTCTGATACCAAGTTGTCACGCCCTCAAAATTAACCCAATATATAACATTGACATGCATTATTTAAAGAAGACAATTTATGAATTCATTCATCAGAGTAATACTAAATTAAGCATTACATGTAATATCGAATAAAACGCCCTACAGGCTTACATCTTTCCAAGCCAACACTTGGATACAAAAATATGAGTTCTAACTCAATACAAGGAAAGCCCTAGGCTTGAATGTTTACATGTAATAATAATTAAAGACAATTAACTAAAGGTAGTCTCCTCCAATCCAGAAGCCAAACCCTCCCAAACTAAATCCTTGGAGGTAGTTTATCACCTGAACCTGAAAATGATGTTCCCATAAAGGGTGAGCCACAGCCCAGTAGAAATATACTAAACCACATATAAGCAATGAATAAAGCAATAGCATTCAACAGATGGTTAACCAAAATAATCAATTACTACATTTTACAGACTCATGACATTATTGCCAAAGATACGTTTTACTTTCCAGTTTTATCAACATGGCTCAGAACCTGGCCAAACTTATAACAGTGAAATCACATATATCATATTCACATCCTTTCAATATTAACAACAAATGAGACTCAAGCTCAAATCAAACACTTCATACTTCCAGATTGATACACATTTTAGTGCTGTATCAATAAAACACTTCTATATAAATAAGCACACATAAAAGTGATGCTAATGGAGTCCATCCCCTATCTCCTCCCAAACAAAATCCGGTTTAGAGGTCCATCCCCTATCTTCCCCTAAACCGTGGAGTACATCCCCTATCTCCTCCCACACACAAAACAATGTATGCAAATGCAATGCTCAATCAATACACGTATTTTCTGTATCAATGCCATAGTCAAAATTAATGACTTAACCGATGTGATTAGTTTCAGTTATTCCTAATCCACATGCAATGTCTACAACAATCACGACTATCCTCCACCGATAGCCCAAAACAGTTATTTCTAAACTGAAAATAACTATGTCAACAATTCAATAGACAAATTATACCAATTATCCAATTACGCCATTTAATCAATAAATTCCATGAAATTAACCCTCTTTTCCCAATTCCATGAATTACTTATACAAATTAATTCAATAATACAACTAGGGTTTTTCCCAAAATTTACCAAAGTATCCCCAACATGCTAAAATACCAAAACTTAGAACAAAACCTATAAAATGGAGTAGGAAATCCCTACCTCGAAGAGAGTAACCCGAATGGAGAAGATGGAGATGAATGCCCAAATACAAAAGTGCTCCAAATCGCCAAATGCTCAGATTAAATGGAAGCCCTCGACTCCCTCTGTCTTTTTAATAAAGCAACTAGGGTTGAAACACTCTCTAAACAGATCAAACCTAAGAGAGAAGGTGAGTAGGGAGAGAGAGAGGTCGAACCTGGGGTTTTGAATCAAATGAATATGAAAAAGACTGATCAAATCCCGCTGCTGTGTATTTAAACTGGACAGGCTCGCTCGAGCGAAGACTTTGTCGCTCGAGCGACCAGACACAGAGAAACTACGCTCGAGCCAAGGAAGCCTTGCTCGAGCCAACAACTCAAAAGCTCGCTCGAGCGAAAGAAAGCTCGGTCGAGCGAAGAACTCAAACCCTCAGGTCTGAACCCAAACACACGCTCGAGCGAAGGAACTATAGCTCGAGCGAAGGATGAACTAACTCGCTCGAGCGAAGAAAAGATCGCTCGAGCCAAGAATGCACAGCTACAGGTCCAAATCAAACACTACCTCTCGCTCGAGCGAACAACTCCTCGCTCGAGCGAAGAACCAAAAACCTGGACAGCAACACTTGGTTTCTAAACCCAACCAACCTGAACAAACCTGCCTAACACATCCTATAATTCCAAAAGAGAAAAATAAGGAACAACAACAACAACCATTATACAATGACAGAATCTACGGAACCTAAGTCCGGATACAATAATCAAATGGAAAAAGACCGGGGTCGCTATATTAACGATCTATTTGGAAATTAAATAAAAAAGGAAATTGAATAGAAAAAAATATTGAATTAAAATGGAAGTGGAATAAAAATCAAAATGGAAGTTGCATTCAAGAAACCACTACACCTTAACGATCTATTTGGAAATTGAATGAAGATGGAAATTGAATAAAAATAGAAGTTGAATAAAAATAGAAATGGAAACAGCATAAAATTAAACACCGAAGTTCATTCAAGAAACCACTATACCTTAACGATCTATTTGGAACTTAAATAAAAAAGAAGTTGAATAGAAAAGGAAATTGAATAAGAATGGAAGTGGAATAAAAATAAAAATGGAAGTTGCATAAAATTAAAAATGGAAGTTCATTAAAAAAAACCACTATACCTTAACGATCTATTTGCAAATTAAATAAAAAATGAAATTGAATAGAAAAGGAAATTGAGTAAAAATGGAAGTGGAATAAAAATACAAATAGAAGTTGCATAAAATTAAAAATGGAAGTACATTCAAGAAACCACTATACCTTAACGATCTATTTGGAAATTAAATAAAAAAGGAAATTGAATGGAGATGGAAATGGAAATTGAATAAAAATAGAAGTTGAATAAAAATAGAAATGGAAACTGCATAAAATTAAACATTGAAGTTCATTGAAGAAACCACTACACCTTAACGATCTATTTGGAAATTAAATAAAAAAGGAAATTGAATGGCGATGGAAATTGAATAAAAATAGAAGTTAAATAAAAATAGAAATGGAAACTGCATAAAATTAAACACGGAAGTTCATTCCAGAAACCACTATACCTTAACGATCTATTTGGAAATTAAATAAAAAAGGAAATTGAATAGAAAAGGAAATTGAATAAAAATAGAAGTGGAATAAAAATAAGAATGGAAGTTGCATAAAATTAAAAATGGAAGTTCATTCAAGATTCCACTATACCATAACGATCTATTTGGAAATTAAATAAAAAAAGAAAATGAATAGAAAAGGAAATTGAATAAAAATGGAAGTTGAATAAAAACAAAAATAGACGTTGCATAAAATTAAGAATGGAAGTCTATTCAGAAAACCACTATACCTTAACGATCTATTTGGAAATTAAATAAAAATGAAACTGAATAGAAAAAGAAATTCAATAAAAATGGAAGTGGAATAAAAATCAAAATGGAAGTTGCTTAAAATTAAGAATGGAAGTTTATTCAAGAAAGCACTACACCTTAACGATACATTTGGAAATTAAAAAAAAAATGGAAATTGAATGGAGATGGAAATTGAATAAAAATAGAAGTTGAATAAAAATTGAAATGGAAACTGCATAAAATTAAACACGGAAGTTCATTCAAGAAACCACTATACATTAACGATTTATTTGGAAATGAAATAAAAAAAGGAAATTGAATGGAGATGGAAATTGAATAAAAATAGAAGTTGAATAAAAATAGAAATGGAAACTGCATAAAATTAAACATTGAAGTTCATTGAAGAAGCCACTACACCTTAACGATCTATTTGGAAATTAAATAAAAAAGGAAATTGAATGGCGATGGAAATTGAATAAAAATAGAAGTTAAATAAAAATAGAAATGGAAACTGCATAAAATTAAACACGGAAGTTCATTCCAGAAACCACTATACATTAACGATTTATTTGGAAATGAAATAAAAAAAGGAAATTGAATGGAGATGGAAATTGAATAAAAATAGAAGTTGAATAAAAATAGAAATGGAAACTGCATAAAATTAAACATTGAAAGTCATTGAAGAAACCACTACACCTTAACGATCTATTTGGAAATTAAATAAAAAAGGAAATTGAATGGCGATGGAAATTGAATAAAAATAGAAGTTAAATGAAAATAGAAATGGAAACTGCATAAAATTAAACACGGAAGTTCATTCCAGAAACCACTATACCTTAACGATTTATTTGGAAATTAAATAAAAAAGGAAATTGAATAGAAAAGGAAATTGAATAAAAATAGAAGTGGAATAAAAATAAGAATGGAAGTTGCATAAAATTAAAAATGGAAGTTCATTCAAGATTCCACTATACCATAACGATCTATTTGGAAATTAAATAAAAAAAGAAAATGAATAGAAAAGGAAATTGAATAAAAATGGAAGTTGAATAAAAACAAAAATAGACGTTGCATAAAATTAAGAATGGAAGTCTATTCAGAAAACCACTATACCTTAACGATCTATTTGGAAATTAAATAAAAATGAAATTGAATAGAAAAAGAAATTCAACAAAAATGGAAGTGGAATAAAAATCAAAATGGAAGTTGCTTAAAATTAAGAATGGAAGTTTATTCAAGAAAGCACTACACCTTAACGATACATTTGGAAATTAAAAAAAAATGGAAATTGAATGGAGATGGAAATTGAATAAAAATAGAAGTTGAATAAAAATTGAAATGGAAACTGCATAAAATTAAACACGGAAGTTCATTCAAGAAACCACTATACATTAACGATTTATTTGGAAATGAAATAAAAAAAGGAAATTGAATGGAGATGGAAATTGAATAAAAATAGAAGTTGAATAAAAATAGAAATTTAAACTGCATAAAATTAAACATTGAAGTTCATTGAAGAAACCACTACACCTTAACGATCTATTTGGAAATTAAATAAAAAAGGAAATTGAATGGAGATGGAAATTGAATAAAAATAGAAGTTAAATAAAAATAGAAATGAAAACTGCATAAAATTAAACACGGAAGTTCATTCCAGAAACCACTATACCTTAACGATCTATTTGGAAATTAAATAAAAAAGGAAATTGAATAGAAAAGGAAATTGAATAAAAATAGAAGTGGAATAAAAATAAGAATGGAAGTTGCATAAAATTAAAAATGGAAGTTCATTCAAGATTCCACTATACCATAACGATCTATTTGGAAATTAAATAAAAAAAGAAAATGAATAGAAAAGGAAATTGAATAAAAATGGAAGTTGAATAAAAACAAAAATAGACGTTGCATAAAATTAAGAATGGAAGCCTATTCAGAAAACCACTATACCTTAATGATCTATTTGGAAATTAAATAAAAATGAAACTGAATAGAAAAAGAAATTCAATAAAAATGGAAGTGGAATAAAAATCAAAATGGAAGTTGCTTAAAATTAAGAATGGAAGTTTATTCAAGAAAGCACTACACCTTAACGATACATTTGGAAATTAAAAAAAAAATGGAAATTGAATGGAGATGGAAATTGAATAAAAATAGAAGTTGAATAAAAATTGAAATGGAAACTGCATAAAATTAAACACGGAAGTTCATTCAAGAAACCACTATACATTAACGATTTATTTGGAAATGAAATAAAAAAAGGAAATTGAATGGAGATGGAAATTGAATAAAAATAGAAGTTGAATAAAAATAGAAATGGAAACTGCATAAAATTAAACATTGAAGTTCATTGAAGAAGCCACTACACCTTAACGATCTATTTGGAAATTAAATAAAAAAGGAAATTGAATGGCGATGGAAATTGAATAAAAATAGAAGTTAAATAAAAATAGAAATGGAAACTGCATAAAATTAAACACGGAAGTTCATTCCAGAAACCACTATACATTAACGATTTATTTGGAAATGAAATAAAAAAAGGAAATTGAATGGAGATGGAAATTGAATAAAAATAGAAGTTGAATAAAAATAGAAATGGAAACTGCATAAAATTAAACATTGAAATTCATTGAAGAAACCACTACACCTTAACGATCTATTTGGAAATTAAATAAAAAAGGAAATTGAATGGCGATGGAAATTGAATAAAAATAGAAGTTAAATGAAAATAGAAATGGAAACTGCATAAAATTAAACACGGAAGTTCATTCCAGAAACCACTATACCTTAACGATTTATTTGGAAATTAAATAAAAAAGGAAATTGAATAGAAAAGGAAATTGAATAAAAATAGAAGTGGAATAAAAATAAGAATGGAAGTTGCATAAAATTAAAAATGGAAGTTCATTCAAGATTCCACTATACCATAACGATCTATTTGGAAATTAAATAAAAAAAGAAAATGAATAGAAAAGGAAATTGAATAAAAATGGAAGTTGAATAAAAACAAAAATAGACGTTGCATAAAATTAAGAATGGAAGTCTATTCAGAAAACCACTATACCTTAACGATCTATTTGGAAATTAAATAAAAATGAAATTGAATAGAAAAAGAAATTCAACAAAAATGGAAGTGGAATAAAAATCAAAATGGAAGTTGCTTAAAATTAAGAATGGAAGTTTATTCAAGAAAGCACTACACCTTAACGATACATTTGGAAATTAAAAAAAAATGGAAATTGAATGGAGATGGAAATTGAATAAAAATAGAAGTTGAATAAAAATTGAAATGGAAACTGCATAAAATTAAACACGGAAGTTCATTCAAGAAACCACTATACATTAACGATTTATTTGGAAATGAAATAAAAAAAGGAAATTGAATGGAGATGGAAATTGAATAAAAATAGAAGTTGAATAAAAATAGAAATTTAAACTGCATAAAATTAAACATTGAAGTTCATTGAAGAAACCACTACACCTTAACGATCTATTTGGAAATTAAATAAAAAAGGAAATTGAATGGAGATGGAAATTGAATAAAAATAGAAGTTAAATAAAAATAGAAATGAAAACTGCATAAAATTAAACACGGAAGTTCATTCCAGAAACCACTATACCTTAACGATCTATTTGGAAATTAAATAAAAAAGGAAATTGAATAGAAAAGGAAATTGAATAAAAATAGAAGTGGAATAAAAATAAGAATGGAAGTTGCATAAAATTAAAAATGGAAGTTCATTCAAGATTCCACTATACCATAACGATCTATTTGGAAATTAAATAAAAAAAGAAAATGAATAGAAAAGGAAATTGAATAAAAATGGAAGTTGAATAAAAACAAAAATAGACGTTGCATAAAATTAAGAATGGAAGTCTATTCAGAAAACCACTATACCTTAACGATCTATTTGGAAATTAAATAAAAATGAAATTGAATAGAAAAAGAAATTCAACAAAAATGGAAGTGGAATAAAAATCAAAATGGAAGTTGCTTAAAATTAAGAATGGAAGTTTATTCAAGAAAGCACTACACCTTAACGATACATTTGGAAATTAAAAAAAAATGGAAATTGAATGGAGATGGAAATTGAATAAAAATAGAAGTTGAATAAAAATTGAAATGGAAACTGCATAAAATTAAACACGGAAGTTCATTCAAGAAACCACTATACATTAACGATTTATTTGGAAATGAAATAAAAAAAGGAAATTGAATGGAGATGGAAATTGAATAAAAATAGAAGTTGAATAAAAATAGAAATTTAAACTGCATAAAATTAAACATTGAAGTTCATTGAAGAAACCACTACACCTTAACGATCTATTTGGAAATTAAATAAAAAAGGAAATTGAATGGAGATGGAAATTGAATAAAAATAGAAGTTAAATAAAAATAGAAATGAAAACTGCATAAAATTAAACACGGAAGTTCATTCCAGAAACCACTATACCTTAACGATCTATTTGGAAATTAAATAAAAAAGGAAATTGAATAGAAAAGGAAATTGAATAAAAATAGAAGTGGAATAAAAATAAGAATGGAAGTTGCATAAAATTAAAAATGGAAGTTCATTCAAGATTCCACTATACCATAACGATCTATTTGGAAATTAAATAAAAAAAGAAAATGAATAGAAAAGGAAATTGAATAAAAATGGAAGTTGAATAAAAACAAAAATAGACGTTGCATAAAATTAAGAATGGAAGTCTATTCAGAAAACCACTATACCTTAACGATCTATTTGGAAATTAAATAAAAATGAAATTGAATAGAAAAAGAAATTCAACAAAAATGGAAGTGGAATAAAAATCAAAATGGAAGTTGCTTAAAATTAAGAATGGAAGTTTATTCAAGAAAGCACTACACCTTAACGATACATTTGGAAATTAAAAAAAAATGGAAATTGAATGGAGATGGAAATTGAATAAAAATAGAAGTTGAATAAAAATTGAAATGGAAACTGCATAAAATTAAACACGGAAGTTCATTCAAGAAACCACTATACATTAACGATTTATTTGGAAATGAAATAAAAAAAGGAAATTGAATGGAGATGGAAATTGAATAAAAATAGAAGTTGAATAAAAATAGAAATTTAAACTGCATAAAATTAAACATTGAAGTTCATTGAAGAAACCACTACACCTTAACGATCTATTTGGAAATTAAATAAAAAAGGAAATTGAATGGAGATGGAAATTGAATAAAAATAGAAGTTAAATAAAAATAGAAATGAAAACTGCATAAAATTAAACACGGAAGTTCATTCCAGAAACCACTATACCTTAACGATCTATTTGGAAATTAAATAAAAAAGGAAATTGAATAGAAAAGGAAATTGAATAAAAATAGAAGTGGAATAAAAATAAGAATGGAAGTTGCATAAAATTAAAAATGGAAGTTCATTCAAGATTCCACTATACCATAACGATCTATTTGGAAATTAAATAAAAAAAGAAAATGAATAGAAAAGGAAATTGAATAAAAATGGAAGTTGAATAAAAACAAAAATAGACGTTGCATAAAATTAAGAATGGAAGTCTATTCAGAAAACCACTATACCTTAACGATCTATTTGGAAATTAAATAAAAATGAAATTGAATAGAAAAAGAAATTCAATAAAAATGGAAGCAGAATAAAAATCAAAATGGAAGTTGCTTAAAATTAAGAATGGAAGTTTATTCAAGAAAGCACTACACCTTAACGATACATTTGGAAATTAAAAAAAAATGGAAATTGAATGGAGATGGAAATTGAATAAAAATAGAAGTTGAATAAAAATTGAAATGGAAACTGCATAAAATTAAACACGGAAGTTCATTCAAGAAACCACTATACATTAACGATTTATTTGGAAATGAAATAAAAAAAGGAAATTGAATGGAGATGGAAATTGAATAAAAATAGAAGTTGAATAAAAATAGAAATGGAAACTGCATAAAATTAAACATTGAAGTTCATTGAAGAAACCACTACACCTTAACGATCTATTTGGAAATTAAATAAAAAAGGAAATTGAATGGCGATGGAAATTTAATAAAAATAGAAGTTAAATAAAAATAGAAATGGAAACTACATAAAATTAAACACGGAAGTTCATTCCAGAAACCACTATACCTTAACGATCTATTTGGAAATTAAATAAAAAAGGAAATTGAATAAAAATAGAAGTGGAATAAAAATAAAAATGGAAGTTGCATTAAATTAATAATGGAAGTTCATTCAAGAAACCACTATACCTTAACGATCTATTGGGAAATTAAATAAAAAAGGAAATTGAATGGAGATGCAAAATTGAATAAAAATAGAAGTTGAATAAAAATAGAAATGGAAACAGCAAAAAATTAAACATGGAAGTTCATTAAAGAAACCACTATACCTTAACAATCTATTGTGAAATTAAAGAAAAATGGAAATTGAATGGAGATGGAAATTGAAGAAAAATGAAAGTTGAATAAAAATAGAAATGGAAACTGCATAAAATTAAACATGGAAGTTCATTCAAGAAACCACTATACCTTAACGATCTGTTTGGAAATTAAATAAAAAAGGAAATTGAATAGAAAAGGAAATTGAATAGAAATGGAAGTGGAATAAAAATAAAAATGGAAGTTGCATAAAATTCAGAATGGAGGTCATTCAAGAAACCACAACACCTTAGCGATCTATTTGGAAATTAAATAAAAATGGAAATTGAATGGAGATGGAAATTTAATAAAAATAGATGTTGAATAAAAATAGAAATGGAAACTGCATAAAATAAAACATGGAAGTTCATTCAAGAAACTGCTATACCTTAACTATTTATTTGGAAATTAAATAAAAATGGAAATTGAATAGAAAAAGAAATTGAATAAAAATGGAAGTGGAATAAAAATAAAAATGGAAGTTGCATAAAATTAAGAATGGAAGTTCATTCAAGAAACAACTACACCTTAACGATCTATTTGGAAATTAAATAAAAATGGAAATTGAATGGAGATGGATATTGAATAAAATAGAAGTTGAATAAAAATAGAAATGGAAACTGCATAAAATTAAACATGGGAGTTCATTCAAGAAACCACTATACCTTAACGATCTATTTGGAAAATAAATAAAAATATAATTCAAAAGAAAAGGAAATTGAATAAAAATGGAACTTTAATAAAAATAAAAATGGAAGAAGTTGGAAGTTGTTACTTACCCAAAAAAAAAAATGAAAGTTGCATAAAATTAAGAATGAAAGTTCATTGAAGAAACCACAACACCTTAATGATCGATTTGGAAATTAAATAAAAAGGGAAATTGAATAGAAAAGGAAATTGAATAAAAATGGAAGTTGAATAAAAATAGAAATGGAAACAGCAAAAAATTAAACATGGAGGTTCATTTAAGAAACCACTATACCTTAACAATCTATTGTGATATTAAATAAAAATGGAAATTGAATGGAGATGGAAATTGAATAAAAATAGAAGTTGAATAAAAATAGAAATGGAAACTGTATAAAATTAAACATGGAAGTTCATTCAAGAAACCACTATAACTTAACGATCTATTTGGAAATTAAATAAAAAAGGAAATTGAATAGAAAGGAAATTGAATAAAAATGGAAGTGGAAAAAAAATAAAAATGAAAGTTGCATAAAATTCAGAATGGAAGTTCATTCAAGAAACCACAACACCTTAACGATCTATTTGGAAATTAAATAAAAATGGAAATTGAATGGAGATGGAAATTTAATAAAAATAGATGTTGAATAAAAATAGAAATGGAAACTGCATACAATAAAGCATGGAAGTTCATTCAAGAAACCACTATACCTTAATGATCTATTTGGAAATTAAAAAAAAATGGAAATGGAATAGCAAAACAAATTGAATAAAAATGGAAGTGGAATAAAAATAAAAATGGAAGTTGCATAAAATTAAGAATGGAAGTTCCTTCAAGAAACCACTACACCTTAATGATCTATTTAGAAATTAAATAAAAATGGAAATTAAATAAAAATAGAAGTTGAATAAAAATAGAAATGGAAACTGTATAAAATTAAACATGGAAGTTCATTCAGGAAACCGCTATACCTTAACGATCTATTTGGAAATTAAATAAAAATGTAATTCAATAGAAAAGGAAATTGAATAAAAATGGAACTTTAATAAAAATAAAAATGGAAGTTGCATAAAATTTAGAATGGTCGTTCATTCAAGAAACCACAACACGTTAATGATCTATTTGGAAATTAAATAAAAATGGAAATTGAATTGAAAAGGAAATTGAATAAAAATGGAAGTTGAATAAAAACAAAAATAGAATTTGCATAAAATTAAAAATGGAAGTCTATTCAAGAAACCACTATACCTTAACGATCTATTTGGAAATTAAATAGAAAAAAGGAAATTGAATTGAAAAGAAAATTGAATAAAAATCGAAGCTGAATAAAAATAAAAATGGAAGTTGCATAAAATTAAAAATGAAAGTTCATTTAAGAAACCACTATACCTTAACGATCTATTTGGAAATTAAATAAAAAATGAAATTGAATAAAAATAGAAGTTGAATAAAAATAGGAATAGAAACTGCAAAAATTTAAACATGGAAGCTCATTCAAGAAACCGCTATACCTTAACGATCTATTTGGAAATTAAATAAAAAAGGAAATTGAATAGAAAAGGAAACTGAATAAAAATGGAATTGGAAGAAAAATAAATATGGAAGTTGCATAAAATTAAGAATGGAAGTTCATTCAAGAAACCACGACACCTTAACGATCTATTTGGAAATTAAATAAAAAAGGAAATTGAACGGAGATGGAAATTGTATAAAAATAGAGGTTGAATAAAAATAGAAATGGAAACTGCATAAAATTAAACACGGAAGTTCATTTAAGAAACCACTATACCTTAACGATCTATTTGCAAATTAAATAAAAAAGCAAATTGAATAGAAAAGGAAATTGAAAAAAAAATGGAAGTGGAATAAAAATAAAAATAGAAGTTGCATAAAATTAAAAATGAAAGTTCATTCAAGAAACCACTACACCTTAACGATCTATTTGGAAATTAAATAAAAAAAGGAAATTGAAAGGAGATGGAAATTGAATAAAAAAAGAAGTTGAATAAAAATAGAAATGGAAACTGCATAAAATTAAGAATGGATGTTCATGCAAGAAACCACTTCACCTTAACGATCTATTTGGAAATTAATTAAAAAAGGGAATTGAATAGAAATGGAAATTGAATAAAAATGGAAGTGCAATAAAAATAAAAATGGAAGTTGCATTAAATTAAAAATGGAAGTTCATTCAAGAAACCACTACACCTTAACGATCTATTTGGAAATTAAATGAAAAAGGAAATTGAATGGAGATCGAAATTTAATAAAAATGGATGTGGAATAAAAACAAAAATGGAAGTTGCATAAAATTAAAAATGGAAGTTCATTCAAGAAAGCACTACACCTTAACGATTTATTTGAAAATTAAATAAAAAAGGAAATTGAATGGAGATCGAAATTGAATAAAAATAGAAGTTGAATAAAAATAGAAATGGAAACTGCATAAAATTAAACACGGAAGTTCATTCAAGAAAACACTATACCTTAACGATCTATTTGGAAATTAAATAAAAAAAGAAAATTGAATAGAAAAGAAAATTTAATAAAAATCGAAGTTGAATAAAAATAAAAATGGAAGTTGCATAAAATTAAAAATGAAAGTTCATTCATGAAACCACTATACCTTAACGATCTATTTGGAAATTAAATAAAAATGGAAGTGGAAGAAAAATACAAATGGAAGTTGCATAAAATTAAAAATGGAAGTTCATTCAAGAAACCACAATGGCTTAACGATCTATTTGGAAATGAAATAAAAAAAAGGAAATTGAATCGAGATGGAAATTGAATAAAAATTGAAATGGAAACTGCATAAAATTAAACATGGAAGTTCATTCAACAAACCACTATACCATAACGATCTATTTGGAAATTAAATAAAAAAGGAAATTGAATGGAGATCGAAATTGAATAAAAATAGAAATGGAAACTGCATAAAATTAAACACGGAAGTTCATTCAAGAAACCACTATACCTTAACGATCTATTTGGAAATTAAATAAAAAAAGGAAATTGAATAGAAAAGGAAATTGAATAAAAATGGAAGTGGAATAAAAATAAAAATAGAAGTTGCATATAATTAAAAATGGAAGATCATTCAAGAAACCACAACACCTTAACGATCTATTTGGAAATTAAATAAAAAAGGAAATTAAATGGAGACGGAAATTGAATAAAAATGGAAGTGTAAAAAAAATAAAAATGGAAGTTGCATAAAATTAAAAATGAAAGTTCATTCAAGAAACAACTATACCTTAACGATCTATTTGGAAATTAAATAAAAAATGAAATTGAATAAAAATGGAAGTGGAATAAAAATACAAATGGAAGTTGCATAAAATTAAAAATGGAAGTTCATTCAAGAAAAAACTATACCTTAACGATCTATTTGGAAATGAAATAAAAAAACGAAATTGAATGGAGATGGAAATTGAATAAAAATAGAAGTTGAATAAAAATAGAAATGGCAACAACATAAAATTAAACATGGAAGTTCTTTCAACAAACCACTATACCTTAACGATCTATTTGGAAATTAAATAAAAAAGGAAATTGAATAGAAAAGGAAATTGAATAAAAATCGAAGTTGAATAAAAATAAAAATGGAAGTTGTAAAAAATTAAAAATGAAAGTTCATTCAAGAAACCACTATACCTTAATGATCTATTTGGAAATTAAATAAAAAAGAAAATTGAATAAAAAAGGAAATTTAATTAAAATGGAAGTGGAATAAAAATACAAATGGTAGTTGCATAAAATTAAAAATGGAAGTTCATTCAAGAAACAACTATACCGTAACGATCTATTGGGAAATTAAATAAAAGAGAAAATTGAATGGAGATCGAAATTCAATAAAAATAGAAGTTCAATAAAAATAGAAATGGACACTGCATAAAATTAAACATAGAAGTTCATTCAAAAAACCACTATACCTTAACGATCTATTTGGAAATTAAATAAAAAAGGAAATCGAATAGAAAAAGAAATTGAATAAAAATGAAAGTGGAATGAAAAAAAAATGAAATTTGCATAAAATTAAGAATGGAAGTTCATTCAAGAAACCACTACACCTTAACGATCTGTTTGGAAATAAAATAAAAAAGGAAATTGAATGGATATGGAAATTGAATAAAAATAGAAATGGAAACTGCATAAAATTAAACATGGAAGTTGAATAAAAAAAAAATGGAAGTTTCATAAAATTAAAAATGAAAGTTCGTTCAAGAAACCACGATACCTTAACGATCTATAGGGAAATTAAATAAAAAAAGGAAATTGAATATAAATAGAAGTGGAAACTGCATAAAATTAAACAAGGAAATTCATTTAGGAAACCACTAAACCTTAACGATCTTTTTGGAAATTAAATAAAAACGGAAATTGAATGTAGATGGAAATTTAATAAAAATAGAAGTTCAATAAAAATAGAAATGGAAACTGCATAAAATTAAACTTGGAAGTTCATTCAAGAAACCACTATACTAAAACGATCTAGTTAGAAATTAAATAAAAAAGGAAATTGAATAGAAAAGGAAATTAACTAAAAATGAATGTTGAATGAAAATAAAAATGGAAGTAGCATAAATTAAAAATGAAAGTTCATTCAAGTAACCACTATACCTTAACGATATATTTGCAAATTAAATAAAAAAGGAAATTGAATAGAAAAGAAAATTGAATTACAATGGAAGCGGAATAAAAATACAAATGGAAGTTGCATAAAATTAAAAATGGAAGTTCATTCAAGAAACCACTATACCTTAACAATTTGTTGGGAAATTAAATAAAAAAGGAAATTAAATGGAGGTGGAAATTGAATAAAAATAGAAGTTGAATAAAAATAGAAATGGACACTGCATATATTAAACACGGAAGTTCATTCAAGAAACCACTATACCTTAACGATCTATTTGGAAATGAAATAAACAAAGGAAATTGAATGGAGATGGAAATTAAATAAAAATAGAAGTTGAATAGAAATAGAAATGGAAACTGCATAAAATTAAACGTGGAAGTTCATTCAAGAAACCATTACACCTTAACGATCTCTTTAGAAATTACATAAAAATGAAAGTTCAATAAAAATACAAATGGAAGTAGCATAAAATTAAAAATGGAAGTTCATTCAAAAAACCACTACACCTTAACGATCTATTTGGAAATTAAATGAAAAAGGAAATTGAATGAAGATGGAAATTGAATAAAAATAGAAATGGAAACTGCATAAAATTAAACATGGAAGTTCATTCAAGAAACCACTATAACTTAACGATCTATTTGGAAATTAAATAAAAAAGGAAATTGAATAGAAAAGGAAATTGAATAAAAATGGAAGTGGAATAAAAATAAAAATGGAAGTTCATTTAAGAAACCCCAATACCTTAACGATCTATTCGGAAATTAAATAAAAAAGGTAAATGAATAGAGAAGGAAATTGAATAAAAATGGAAGTTTAATTAAAAGAAAAATGGAAGTTGCATAAAATTAATAATGGAAGTTCATTCAAGAAACCAGTATACATTAGCAATCTATTTGGAAATTAGATAAAAAAAGGAAATTGAATAGAAAAGGAAATTGAATAAAAATCGAAGTTGAATAAAAATAAAAATGGAAGTTGCATAAAATTAAAAATGAAAGTTCATTCAAGAAACCACTATACCTTAACGATCTATTTGGAAATTAAATAAAAAAGGAAATTGAATTAAAATGGAAATGGAATAAAAATACAAATGGAAGTTGCATAAAATTAAAAATGGAAGTTCATTCAAGAAACCACTATACCTTAACGATCTATTGGGAAATTAAATAAAAAAGGAAATTGAATGGAGATTGAAATTGAATAAAAATAGATGTTGAATAAAAATAGAAACGGACACTGCAGAAAATTAAACATAGAAGTTCATTCAAAAAACCACTATACCTTAACGATCTATTTGGAAATTAAATAAAAAAGGAAATTGAATAGAAAAAGAAATTGAATAAAAATGGAAGTGGAATGAAAATAAAAATGAAATTTGCAAAAAATTAAGAATGGAAGTTCATTCAAGAAACCACTACACCTTAACGATCTGTTTGGAAATTAAATAAGAAAGGAAATTGAATGGAGATGGAAATTGAACAAAAATAGAAGTTGAATAAAAATAAAATGGAAACTGCATAAAATTAAACATGGAAATTCATTCAAGAAACCACCATACCTCAACGATCTATTTGTAAATTAAATAAAAAAGGAAATTGAATAGAAAAGCAAACTAAATAAAAATGGAAGTGGAATAAAAATAAAAATGGGAGTTGCATAAAATTAAAAATGGAAGTTTATTCAAGAAACCACTACACCTTAATGATCTATTTGGAATTAAATAAAAAAGGAAATTCAATAGAAAAAGAAATTGAATAAAAATAAAAATGGAAGTTGCATAAAATTAAAAATGGAAGTTCATTCACGAAAGCACTATACATTAACGATCTCTTCGGAAATTAAATAAAAAAAGGAAATTGAATAGAAAAGGAAATTGAATAAAAATGGAAGTGGAATAAAAATAAAAATGGAAGTTGCATAAAATTCAAAATGGAAGTTCATTCAAGAAACCACTACACCTTAACGATCTATCTGGAAATTAAATAAAAACGGAAATTGAATGGAGATGGAAATTTAATAAAAATAGAAATGGAAACTGCATAAAATTAAAAATGGAAGTTCATTCAAGGAATCAGTATACATTAACGATTTGTTTGGAAATTAAATAAAAAAGGAAATTGAATAGAAAAGGAAATTGAATAAAAATGGAAGTTGATTAAAAATACAAATGGAAGTTGCATAAAATTAAAAATGGAAGTTCATTCAAGAAACCACTATACCTTAACGATCTATTTGGAAATTAAATAAAAAAAGGAAATTGAATAGAAAAGGAAACTGAATTAAAATGGAAGTGGAATAAAAATAAAAATGGAAGTTGCATAAAATTAAAAATGGAAGTTCATTCAAGAAACCACTACATCTTAACGATCTATTTGGAATTAAATAACAAAGGAAATTCAATAGAAAAAGAAATTGAATAAAAATGGAAGCTAAAAAAAATAAAAATGGAAGTTGAACAAAATTAAAAATGGAAGTTCATTCAAGAAACCACTATACATTAACGATCAATTTGGAAATGAAATAAAAAAAAAACATTGAATAAAAATGGAAGTGGAATAAAAATAAAAATGGAAGTTGCATAAAATTAAAAATGAAAGTTCATTCAAGAAACCACTATATTATAATGATATATTTGGAAATTAAATTAAAAAAAGGAAATTGAATGGAGAAGCAAATTGAATAAAAATAGAAGTTGAATAAAAATAGCAGTGGAAATTGCATAAAATTAAAATGGAAATTCATTCACGAAACCACTATATCTTAACGATGTATTTGGAAATTAAATTAAAAAGGAAATTGAATGGAGATGGAAATTTATTAAAAATAGAAGTTGAATAAAAATAGAAATGGAAACTGCATAAAATTAAACATGGAAGTTCATTAATGAAACCACTATATCTTAACGATCTATTTGGAAATTAAAAAAAAAAGGAAATTGAATAGAAAAGGAAATTGAATAAAAATACAAATGGAAGTTGCATAAAATTAAAAATGGAAGTTCATTCAAGAAACCACTAAACCTTAACGATCTATTTGGAAATTAAATAAAAAAGGAAATTGAATGGAGATGAAAATTGAATAAAAATAGAAGTTGAATAAAAATAGAAATGGAAACTACATAAAATTAGACATGGAAGTTCATTCAAGAAACCACTATACCTTAACGATATATTTGGAAATTAATTAAAAATGGAAATTGAATAGAAATGGAAATTGAATAAAAATGGAAGTGGAATAAAATTAAAAATTGAAGTTGCATAAAATTAAAAATGGAAGTTCATTCAAGAAACCACTGCACCTTAACGATCTATTTGGGAATTAAATAGAAATGGAAATTGAATGGAGATCGAAATTGGATAAAAATAGAAGTTGAATAAAAATAGAAATGGAAACTGCGTAAAATTAAACATGGAAGTTCATTCAAGAAACCACTATAACTTAACGATCTATTTGGAAATTAAATAAAAAAGGAAATTGAATAGAAAAGGAAATTGAATAAAAATAGAAATGGAATAAAAATAAAAATGAAAGTTGCCTATAATTAAAAATGGATGTTCATTCAAAAAGCCACTATACCTTGACGATGTATTCAGAAATTAAATAAAAAAGCAAAATGAATAGAAAAGAAAATTGAATAAAAATGGATGTTTAATAAAAAGAAAAATGGAAGTTGCATAAAATTGAAAATGGAAGTTCATTCAAGAAACCAGTATACATTAACAATCTATTTGGAAATTTAATAAAAAAAGGAAATTGAATAGAAAAGGAAATTGAATAAAAATCGAGGTTGAATAAAAATAAAAATGGAAGTTGCATATAATTAAAAATGAAAGTTGCATATAATTAAAAATGAAAGTTCATTCAAGAAACCACTATACCTTAACGATCTGTTTGGAAATTAAATAAAAAAGGAAATTGAATGGATATGGATATTTAATAAAAATAGAAGTTGAATAAACATAGAAATGGAAGCTGCATAAAATTAAACATGAAAGTTCATTGAAGGAACCACTTTACCTTAACGATCTATTTGGAAATTAATTAAAAAAGGAAAATTATTAGAAATGGAAATTGAATAAAAATAGAAGTGGAATAAAAATAAAAATGGAAGTTGCATAAAATTAAAAATTGAAGTTTATTCAAAAAACCACTACAGCTTAACGATCTATTTGGAATTAAATAAAAAAAGAAATACAATAGAAAAAGAAATTGAATAAAAATGGAAGTTGAAAAAAAAAATAGAAGTTGAATAAAATTAAAAATGGAAGTTCATTGAAGAAACCACTATACATTAACGATCGATTTGGAAATTAAATAAAAAAGAAAATTGAATAAAAATGGAAGTGGAATAAAAATAAAAATATAAGTTACATTAACGATCTATTTGGAAATTAAATAAAAAAAGGAAATTGAATGGAGAAGGAAATTGAATAAAAATAGAAGTTGACTAAAAATAGCAGTGGAAACTGCGTAAAATTAAACATGGAAATTCAATCACGAAACCACTATACCTTAACGATCTATTTGGAAATTAAATTAAAAAGGAAATTGAATGGAGATGGGAATTTAATAAAAATAGAAGTTGAATAAAAATAGAAATGAAAACTGCATAAAATTGAACATGGAAGTTCATTAATGAAACTACTTTACCTTAACGATCTATTTGGAAATTAAATAAAAAAGGAAATTGAATAGCAAATGAAATTGTATATAAATGGATGTTGAATAAAAATACAAATGGAAGTTGCATAAAATTAAAAATGGAAGTTCATTCAAGAAACCACTAAACCTTAACGATCTATTTGGAAATTAAATAAAAAAGGAAATTGAGTGGAGATGAAAATTGAATAAAAATAGAAGTTGAATAAAAATAGAAATGGAAACTGCGTAAAATAAAGCATGAAAGTTCATTCAAGAAACCACTATACCTTAACGATCTATTTGGAAATTCATTAAAAAAGGAAATTGATTAGAAATGGAAATTGAATAAAAATAGAAGTGGAATAAAATAAAAATGGAAGTTGCAAAAAATTAAAAATAGAAGTTCATTCAAGAAATGACTACCCCGTAACGATCTATTTGAACGTGGATCGAAATTGAATAAAAATAGAAGTTGAATAAAAATAGAAATGGAAACTGCATAAAATTAAACATGCAAGTTCATTCAGGAAATCACTATACCTTAACGATCTATTTGGAAATTAAAGAAAAAAGGAAATTGAATAGAAAAGGAAATTGAAAAAAAAATGGAAGTGGAATAAAAATAAAAGTGGAAGTTGCATAAAATTAAAAATGGAAGTTCATTCATGAAATCAGTATACATTAACGATCTGTTTGGAAATTAAATAAAAAAAGGAAATTGAATAGAAAAGGAAATTAAATAAAAATTGAAGTTGAATAAAAATAAAAATGGAAGTTGCATAAATTAAAAATGAAAGTTCATTCGAGAAACCACTATACCTTAACGATCTATTTGAAAATTAAATGAAAAAGGAAATTGAATAGAAAAGGAAATTGAATTAAAATGGAAGTGGAATAAAAATACAAATAGAAGTTGCATAAAATTAAAAGTGGAAGTTCATTCAAGAAACGACTATACCTTAACAATCTACTGGGAAATTAAATGAAAAACGAAATTGAATGGAGATAGAATTTGAATAAAAATAGAAGTTGAATGAAAATAGAAATGGACACTCCATAAAATTAAACACGGAAGTTCATTCAAGAAACCACTATACCTTAACGATCTAGTTGAAAATTTAATCAAAAAAGGAAATTCAATGGAGATGGAAATTTAATAAAAATAGAAGTTGAATAAAAATAGAAATGCAAACAGCATAAAATTAAGCGTGGAAGTTCATTCAAGAAACCACTACACCTTATCGATCTCTTTGGAAATTAAATAAGTAAGGAAATTGAATAGAAAAGGAAATTGAATAAAATTGGAAGTGGAATAAAAATAAAAACGGAAGTTGCGTAAAATTAAGAATGGAAGTTCATTCAAAAAACCACTACACCTTAACGATCTATTTGGAAATTAAATAAAAAAGGAAATTGAATGGCGATGGAAATTGAATAAAAATGGAAATGGAAACTGCATAAAATTAAACAGGGAGGTTCATTCAAGAAAACACTATAACTTAACGATCTATTTGAGAATTAAATAAAAAAAGAAATTGAAAAGAAAAGGAAATTGAATAAAAATGGATGTGGAATAAAAATAAAAATGGAAGTTGCTTATAATTAAAAATGGAATTTCATTCAAGAAACCACTATACCTTAACGATCTATTCGGAAATTAAATAAAAGAGGAAAATGAATAGAAAAGGAAATTGAATAAAAACGGAAGTTTAATAAAAAGAAAAATGGAAGTTGCATTAAATTAAAAAAGAAAGTTCATTTAAGAAACCAGTATACATTAACGATCTATTTGGAAATTGAATAAAAAAAAAGGAAATTGAATAAAAATCGAAGTTGAATAAAAATAAAAATGGAAGTTGCATAAAATTAAAAATGAAAGTTCATTCAAGAAACCACTACACCTTAACGATCTATTCGGGAATTAGATTTAAAAGGAAATTACATGGAGATCGAAATTGAATAAAAATAGAAGTTGAATAAAAATAGAAATGGAAACTGCATGAAATTAAACATGTAAGTTCATTCAAGAAACTATTATACCTTAACGATCTATTTGGAAATTAAGTAAAAAAGGAGATTGAATAGAAAAGGAAATTTAATAAAAATGGAAGTGGAATAAAAATACAAATGGAAGTTGCATAAAATTAAAAATGCAAGTTCCTTCAAGAAACCACTACACCTTAACGATCTGTTTGGAAATTAAATGAAAAAGGAAATTCAATAGAAAAGGGAATTGAGTAAAAATGGAAGTTGAATAAAAATGAAAATGGAAGTTGCATAAAATTAAAAATGAAAGTTCATTCAAGAAACCACTATACCTTAACGATCTATTTGGAAATTAAACAAAAAAAGAAAATTGAATGGATATGGAAATTGAATAAAAATAGAAGTTGAATAAAAATAGAAGTGGAAACTACGAAAAATTAAATATGGAAATTCATTCAAGAAACCATCATACCTTAACGATCTATTTTGTAATTAAATAAAAAAATAAATTGAATGGAGATGGAAATTTAATAAAAATAGAAGTTGAATAAAAATATAAATGAAACTGATTAAAATTAAACGTGGAAGTTTATTCAAGAAACCACTATACCTTAACGATCTATTTGGAAATTAAATAAAAAAGGAAATTGAATAGAAAAGGAAATTGAATACAAATGGAAGTACCATAAAATTAAAAATGGAAGTTCATTCAAAAAACCACTATACCTTAACGATCTATTTGGAAATTAAATAAAAAAGGAAATTGAATGGAGATGGAAATTGAATAAAAATAGAAATGGAAACTGCATAAAATTAAACATGGAAGTTCATTCAAGAAACCACTATAACTTAACGATATATTTGGAAATTAAATAGTAAAGGAAATTGAATAAAAATGGAAGTGGTATAAATATAAAAGTGAAAGTTGCTTATAATTAAAAATGGATGTTCATTCAAGAAGCCACTATACCTTAACGATATATTTGCTAATTAAATAAAAAAGGAAAATGAATAGAAAAGGAAATTGAATAAAAATGGAAGTTTAATTAAAAGAAAAATGGAAGTTGCATAAAATTAAAAATGGAAGTTCATTCAAGAAACCAATATACATTAACGATCTATTTGGAAATTAAATAAAAAAAAGGAAATTGAATAGAAAAGGAAATTGAATAAAAATCGAGGTTGAATAAAAATAAAAATGGAAGTTGCTTAAAATTAAAAATGAAAGTTCATTTAAGAAACCACTATACCTTAACGATCTATTTGGAAATTAAATAAAAAAGGAAATTGAATGGAGAGGGAAATTTAATAAAAATAGAAATGGAAACTGCATAAAATTAAACATGAAAGTTCATTCAAGAAACCACTATACCTTAACAATCTATTTAGAAATTAATTAAAAAAGGAAATTGATTAGAAATGGAAATTGAATAAAAGTGGAAGCGGAATAAAAATAAAAATGGAAGTTGCATAAAATTAAAAATGGAAGTTCATTCAAGAAACCATTACACCTTAACGATCTATTTGGGAATTAAATAAAAAAGGAAATTGAATGTGGATCGGAATTGAATAAAAATAGAAGTTGAATAAAAATAGAAATGGAAACTGCATAAAATTAAACATGGAAGTTCATCGAAGAAACTACTATACCTTAACAATCTATTTGGAAATTAAATAAAAAAGAAATTGCATGGAATAAGAAATTGAATAAAAATGGAAGTGGAATAAAAATAAAAATGAAAGTTGCATAAAATTAGAAATGGAAGTTCATTCAAGAAACAACTACACCCTAACGATCTATTTGGAAACTGAATAAAAAAGGAAATTCAATAGAAAAGGAAATTGAATAAAAATGGAAGTTGAATAAAAATAAAAATGGAAATTGCATAAAATTAAAAAAGAAAGTTCATTCAAGAAACCACTATACCTTAACGATCTATTTGGAAATTAAATAAAAAAAGGAATTTGAATGGAGATGGAAATTGAATAAAAATAGAAGTGGAAACTGCATAAAATTATACATGGAAATTCATTCAGAAAACCACTATACCTTAACGATCTATTTGGAAATTAAATAAAAAAGGAAACTGAATGGAAATGGAAATTTAATAAAAATAGAAGTTGAATAAAAATAGAAATGGAAACTGCATAAAATTGAACATGGAAGTTCATTTAAGAAACCACTATACCTTAACGATCTGTTTGGGAATTAAATTAAAAAGGAAATTGAATGGAGATGGAAATTTAATAAAAATAGAAGTTGAATAAAAATAGAAATGGAAACTGCATAAAATTAAACATGGAAGTTCATTCAAGAAACCACTATACTGTGACGATCTATTTGGAAATCCAATAAAAAAGGAAATTGAATAGGAAAGGAAATTGAATAAAAATGGAAGTTGAATAAAAATACAAGTGGAAGTAGCATAAAATTAAAAATGGAAGGTCATTTAAGAAACCACTGCACCTTAACTGTAACAACCCTCATTTCAACTTAGTCATACTTGCATACACCTATGTATGATCTTGTTTTGATATGTGCATTTGCAAATCTTGTCTTGTTTTGCTTGAGTGTTGTTTGCATGCTTTGTTCTTGCCTGGTGTGTTACCGAGGTCATCCTTAGCCTAGTCACCTTTGAACTCCTTCTTACACTTAGAATTTCCTTGGAATCACTTAAGCCGACCTCCATCTTCGCTCTGGCATATTGGCCGAGATGTCACTATCTAGGCCGAGGTGTGCAGCACCGAGGCCGAGATGTGTATTATCTAGGCCGAGATGTTGTCCCTGCACCTAAGTGGTTTTATCGCTGGATTGGTATGACCTAGACCGAGGTGTGGCACATCTAGGCCAAGGTGTGGCACAGCTAAGTCAAGTGTTGTCCTTCCAAGCCAATGTCATTGTTGCCTACTTGCCGAAGCCTTGTCCTTAGCCGAGATCATCACTTGCCGGAGTGTTCTTACCGACTAGCTTGTTGAGCACACTTTGTCATAGCCTTGTCTTGTCAGTCAGTCACCTTTTTGGGTAGAACCAATTAGCCGATGCCACGTGTCCCAGCATAGGGTTAAGTCAGTGACTGTCAAGAAAACATATCATTTGGTATCAAATCTTGTCTTTTAGAGAGAGAGAGAGACTCTAGGAAGAAGAAGGTGAAGTTTTGAGTGAGAGAGTAGACTTCCAAGCTTGATCGTTGGGGTTGAACCGTTAGATTCGAGTTTTGAGGTTAGAATCTTGATCTACTCTTGTTGTTCTTATTGATCATCTAGCTGCATTGCACGATCGGGCTTGTTTTGCACGTCATGCACTGATTTAAAGTTGGTTTTAGAAAGAGAAAATGGTTTTCACGTATTCTTGAAGAAAAGTCTCGTTTGATCCAAAAGTTTGCGTCTAGAACCATGTTTTTGTGCTTGTTTTGGAAAGATCCCTGAGTATGGGTACCCAGGTCCATGTTTTGAATTCATAGCATGAAATCTTAGCTTTCGTAATAGCAAGTTTTTGATCTTTGCATTCGTCTTCCTCATGTTCATGTTCTTCATGCTCTTATTCTTCATGTTTATCAAGAAGAAACCCAGATTTTTCCAACTTCGCTTTTGAATGTGGCCGTCGGGGCCACACCTCGGCAAGGAGGTGTGGGACCTCGGCCTAGACCTGGTAGTTGCCCAGCCGATTTTCCAGAAATAAGAAACGATGTTTTGATTTGATTTGACTTGGTTTTCGAAGAATGCCGAGGTCATTTATGTGCATGGTAGACTTGTTTTGAGTGGTGCATTCAATAGACCTTGCCATGTGTTTGTAGGACTGGGATTTGCTTGACCTCGACGTTTGACGAACTAGGTGAGTGGTATTTTTAATAAAGCTATGTTATATGTTTTGATAAAGACTTTGCTTTGCTTTGTTTCGAAAGTATTTGTTAAGCATGATTAATTGTCCCAATTTTGTATATCAAGTATTACCTCGTTTTGATGACCTTCTCGGAAAGTCCCTTGTGCTGGAGGACTCTAAACTTTCGCAGCACATCTCGTTTGAAAGTCCCTCGTGCTGGAGGACTCTAAACTTTCGCGGCACATCTTGTCTCGAAAGTCCCTCATGCTGGAAGACTCAAAACTTTCGCAGCACATCTCGTCTTGAAAGTCCCTCGTGCTGGAGGACTCTAAACTTTCGCAGCACATCTTGTTTCGAAAGTCCCTTGTGCTAGAGGACTCTAAACTTTTGTAGTACCCTTGTTTGAGATACCTCCCTTGTTTTGTCTTGTTTTGCCACTGACGGTTTACCGTGTGAATATGTTTACCAGAATGTTATCCTTTGTAATATGTTGATGCTGGTGAGCATCCCTCGAAGCTTTGAAGATTTGTTAGATGGACGAGGTCCATCCCTTATTATATAAAGTTTTGACTTGTATTGTTGGAAAGAACTTCGGCTATTATTCATGCAAAACCCTTTATTAATTATACCATTCACTGAGTATCCAAGCTTACCCTCTCTATATATATGTAGGTAATGAGCAAGAAGGCGATGACGCCTAGATGTGACTTGGAGCTTGTTTTGGATTTTTGTCATGCCGCCTTGACTTGCAATTATGTCGGCAGTCTTGAAAATCATGCTTCTCGACCTGTAATATTTGTAATTCGCACACGTCGGCTCAAGAAACCTTTTGATCAAGATGTGTGTTTTGTATGTATGTCACGTCGGCAACGAGGATGTCGGCAATCTGCTAGACTATGTTCCTTGACCAGTAATTCGGACATTTTATTTGTGTCGGCTTGTGAAGCCCTTTGTTGAAATATAAGACGTAATTTGTATTCTGCTTCATTTGTAACTAAGTTGTAACACATTGAAGATGCTTGCTATTTCACTTAACTTATGCACAGCTCTTATGGACTAATCTGATTGATATATATCGCTTCCGCATTTGTGAGCCCCATAAATTTATACTATGTTGTGTGTGAATTTTGAAAGTTGGCCTTCGGTAATCTCGGATTACCGGCCATCACGGCACCATCCTACTAGGGGCAGTTTGGGGCCGTGATATTAACGATCTATTTAGAAATTAAATAAAAAAGGAAATTGAATGGAGATGGAAATTAAATAAAAATAGAAGTTAAATTAAAATAGAAATGGACACTGCATAAAATTAAACATGGAAGTTCATTCAAAAAACCACTATACCTTAACGATCTATTTGGAAATTAAATAAAAAAGGAAATTGAATAGAAAAGAAAATTGAATAAAAATGGAAGCGGAATAACAATAAAAAAGGAAGTTGCATAAAATTAAAAATGGAAGTTCATTCAAGAAATCAGTATACATTAAAGATCTATTTGGAAATTAAATAAAAAAAGGAAATTGAATAGAAAAGGAAATTCAATAAAATTCGAAGTTGAATAAAAATAAAAATGAAAGTTGCATAAATTAAAAATGAAAGTTCATTAAAGAAACCACAATACCTTAACGATCTATTTCGAAATTAAATAAAAAAGGAAATTGAATAGAAAAGGAAATTGAATTAAAATGGAAGCGGAATAAAAATACAAATGAAAGTTGCATAAAATTAAAAATGGAAGTTCATTCAAGAAACCACTATACCTTAACAATCTATTGGGAAATTAAATAAAAAAGGAAATTGAATGGAGATGGAAATTGTATAAAAATAGAAGTTGAATAAAAATAGAAATGGACACTGCATAAAATTAAACACGGAAGTTCATTCAAGAAACCACTATACCTTAACGATCTATTTGGAAATGAAATAAAAAAAAAAAGGAAATTCAATAGAGACGGAAATTTAATAAAAATAAAAGTTGAATAAAAATAGAAATGGAAACTGCATAAAATTAAACGTGGAAGTTCATTCAAGAAACCACTACACCTTAACGATCTATTTGGAAACTAAATAAAAAAGGAAACTAAATAAAAAAGGAAATTTAATAGAAAAGGAAATTGAATAAAAATGGAAGTTAAATAAAATTAAAAATGGAAGTTGCATAAAATTGAAAATGAAAGTTCATTCCAGAAACCACGATACCTTAACGATCTATAGGGAAATTAAATAAAAAAAGGAAATTGAATGGAGATGGAAATTGAATAAAAATAGAAGTGGAAACTGCATAAAATTAGACATGGAAATTCATTCAGGAAACCACTATACCTTAATGATCTATCTGGAAATTAAATAAAAACGGAAATTGAATGGAGATGGAAATTTAATAAAAATAGAAGTTGAATAAAAATAGAAATGGAAACTGCATAAAATTAAACACGGAAGTTCATTCAAGAAACCACTATACCTTAACGATCTATTTGGAAATTAAATAAAAAAGGAAATTGAATAAAAATGGAAGTTGAATAAAAATACAAATGGAAGTTGCATAAAATTAAAAATGGAAGTTCATTCAAGAAACCACTATACCTTAACGATCTATTTGGAAATTAAATAAAAAAAGGAAATTGAATAGAAAAGGAAACTGAATTAAAATGGAAGTGGAATAAAAATAAAAATAGAAGTTGCATAAAATTAAAAATGAAAGTTCATTCAAGAAACCACTACATCTTAACGATCTATTTGGAATAAAATAAAAAAGGAAATTCAATAGAAAAAGAAATTGAATAAAAATGGAAGTTAAAAAAAAATAAAAATGGAAGTTGAATAAAATTTAAAATGGAAGTTCATTCAAGAAACCACTATACATTAACGATCTATTTGGAAATGAAATAAAAAAGAAAATTGAATAAAAATGGAAGTGGAATAAAAATAAAAATGGAAGTTGCATAAAATTAAAAATGAAAGTTCATTCAAGAAACCACTATATTTTAATGATCTATTTGGAAATTAAATAAAAAAAGGAAATTCAATGGAGAAGGAAATTGAATAAAAATAGAAGTTGAATAAAAATAATAGTGGAAATTGAATAAAATTAAACATGGAAACTCATTCACGAAACCACTATACCTTAACAATCTATTTGGAAATTAAATTAAAAAGGAAATTGAATGGATATGGAAATTTAATAAAAATAGAAGTTGAATAAAAATAGAAATGGAAACTGCACAAAATTAAACATGGAAGTTCATTAATGAAACCACTATACCTTAACGATCTATTTTGAAATTAAAAAAAAAAGGAAATTGAATACAAAAGGAAATTGAATAAAAATACAAATGGAAGTTGCATAAAATTAAAAATGGAAGTTCATTCAAGAAACCACTAAACCTTAACGATCTATTTGGAAATTAAATAAAAAAGAAAATTGATTGGAGATGGAAATTGAATAAAAATAGAAGTTGAATAAAAATAGAAGTGGAAACTGCATAAAATTAGACATGGAAGTTTATTCAAGAAACCACTATACCTTAACGATCTCTTTGGAAATTACTTAAAAAAGGAAATTTAACAGAAAAGGAAATTGAATAAAAATGAAAGTTGAATAAAAATAAAAATGGAAGTTGCATAAAATGAAAAGTGAAAGTTCATTCAAGAACCCACTATACATTAACTATCTATTTGGAAATTAAATAAAAAAAGGAAATTTAACAGAAAAGGAAATTGAATAAAAATTGAAGTTGAATAAAAATTAAAATGGAAATTGCATAAAATTAAAAATGGAAGTTCATTCAAGAAACCACTATACATTAACGATCTATTTGGAAATTGATTAAAAAAAGAAACTTAATAGAAAAGAAAATTGAATAAAAATGGAAGTTGAATAAAAACAAAAATAGAAGTTGCATAAAATTAAAAATGGAAGTTCATTGAAGAAACCACTATACCTTAAAGATCTACTTGGAAATAAAAAAAAAAATGGAAATTGAATAGAAAAGGAAATTGAATAAAAGAGGAAGTTGAATATAAATAAAAATGAAAGTAGCATAAAATTAAAAATGGAAGTTCATTCATGAAACAACTATACCTTAACGATCTATTTGGAAATTAAATAAAAAAGGAAATTGAATAGAGATGGAAATTGAATAAAAATGGAAGTTGAATAAAAATAGAAATGGAACTTGCATAAAATTAAAAACGGAAGTTTATTCAAGAAACAACTATAACTTAAGGATCTATTTGGAAATTAAATAAAAAAGGAAATTCAATTGAAAAAGAAATAGAATAAAAATGAAACTTAAATAAAAATAAAAATGGAAGTTGCATAAAATTAACAATTGAAGTTCATTTAGAAAACCACTATACCTTAACGATCTAATTGGAAATTAAATAAAAAATTAAATTGAATAGAGATGGAAATTCAATAAAAATGGAAGTGAAATTAAAATAAAAAAGGAAGTTGCATAAAATTAAAAATGGAAGTTCATTCAAGAAACCAATATACCTTAACGATCTGTTTGGAAATTAAATAAAAAAGAAAATTGAATAAAAGAGGAAGTTGAATAAAATTATAAATGGAAGTTGCATAAAATTAAAAATGAAAGTTCATTCAAAAAACCACTATACATTAACGATCTATTTGGAAATTAAATAAAAAAAGGAATTTCAATGGAAAAGGAAATTGATTAAAAATGAAAGTTGAATAAAAATAGAAATGGAAGTTGCATAAAATTAAAAATGGAAGTTCATTCAAGAAACACTATACCTTAACGATCTATTTGGAAATGAAATAAAAAAAGGAATTAAATAGAAAAGGAATATGAATAAAAATGGAAGCTGAATAAAAATAAAAATGGAAGTTGCATAAAATTACACATGGAAGTTCATTCAAGAAACCACTATACCTTAACGATCTATTTGGAAATGAATAAAAGAAAGGGAATTTAATCGAAAAGGAAATTGAAGAAAAATGGATGTTGACTAAAAATAGAAATGGAAGACACGTAATATTAAAAATGGATGTTCATTCAAGAAACCACTATACATTAACAATCTATTTGGAAATTAAATAAAAAAAGAAAATTGAATAGAAATGGAAATTGAATAAAAATGAAAGCTAAATAAAAATAAAAATGGAAGATGCATAAAATTAACAATGGAAGTTCATTCAAGAAACCACTATACCTTAAAGATCTATTAGGAAATGAAGTAAAAAAAGGAAATTAAATAGAAAAGAAAATTGAATAAAAATGAAAGTTGAATAAAAATAAAAATTGAAGTTGCATAAAATTAAAAATGGAAGTTCATTCAAGAAACCACTATACATTAACGATCTATTTGGAAATTAAATAAAAATAGGCAATTGAATAGAAATGGAAATTGAATAAAAATGGCAGTTGAATTAACATAAAAACGGAAGTTGCATAAAATAAAAAATGGAAATTCATTCATGAAACCACTGTACCTTAACGATCTATTTGGAAATTAAATAAAAAAATGAAATTCCATAGAAGAGGAAATTGAATAAAAATGGAAGTTGAATAAAAATAAAAATGGAAATTGCATAAAATGAAAAATGGAAGTTCATTCAAGCAACCACTATACACTTACGATCTATTTGGAAATTAAATAAAAAAAGGAAATTGAATAGAAAAGGAAATTGAACAAAATGGAAGTTGAATAAAAATAAAAATGGAAGTTGCATAAAATTGCAAATGGAAGTTCATTCAAAAAACCACTATACCTTAACGATCTATTTGGATAATAAACAAATAAAGGAAATTGAATAGAAATGGAAGTTGAATAAAAATAAAAATGGAAGTTCATTCATGAAACCACTGAACCTTAACGATCTATTTGAAAATTAAACAAAAAAAGGAAATTCAGTAGAAAAGGAAATCGAATAAAAATGGAAGTTGAATAAAAATAAAAATGAAAGTTGGATAAAATGAAAAGTGGAAGTTCATTCAAGAAACCACTATACATTGACGATCTATTTGGAAATTAAATAAAAAAGGAAATTGAATAGAAAAAGAAATTGAATAAAAATGGAAGTTGAATAAAAATAAAAATGGAAGTTGCATAAAAGTAAAAATGGAAGTTCATTCAAGAAAACAGTATACCTTAACGATCTGTTTGGAAATTAAACAAAAAAAGGAAATTGAATAAAAATGGAAGTTGAATAAAAACAAAAATGGAAGTTGCATAAAATTGAAACTGAAAGTTCATTCAAGAAACCACTATACCTTAACGATCTATTTGGAAATTAAATAAAAAAAGGAAATTGAATAGAGAAAGAAATTGAATAAAAATGGAAATTGAATAAAAATAAAAATGAAAGTTTATTCCAGAAACCACTATGCTGTAACGATCTATTTGGAAATGAAAAAAAAAAAGGAAGTTAAATAGAAAAGGAAATTCAATAAAAATGGAAGTTGCATAAAATTAAAAATGGAAGTTTATGGAAAAAACCACTATACCTTAACGATCTATTTGGAAATTAAATAAAAAAATGAAATTGAATAGGAAAGGAAATTGAATAAAAATGGAAGTTGCATAAAATTGAAAATGAAAGTACATTCAAGAAACCCAGTATACCTTAACGATCTATTTGGAAATTAAATAAAAAAAGGAAATTCAATAGAAAAAGAAATTGAATAAAAATGGAAGTTGAAAAAAATAAAAAATGGAAGTTGCATAAAGTCAAAAATGAAAGTTCATTCAAGAAACCACAATACCTTAAAGATCTATTTGGACATTAAATAAAAAAAAGAAAATTGAATAGAAATGGAAATTGAATAAAAATTGAAGTTGAATAAAATTAAAACTGGATGTTGCATAAAATTAAAAATTGAAGTTAATTCAATAAACCTCTATACCTTAACAATCAATTTGAAAATGAAATAAAAAAGGAAATTGAGCAAAAAGGGAAATTGAATAAAAATGGAATTTGAATAAAAATAAAAATGGAAGTTGCATAAAATTAAAAATGGAAGTTTATTCAAGAAGCCAATAGACCTTAAGGATCTATTTGGAAATTAAATAACAAAAGTAAATTGAATAGAAAAGGAAATTAAATAAAAATGAAAGTTGAATAAAAATAAAAGTTGAAGTTGCATAAAATTAAAAATGGAAGTTCATTCAAGAAACCACTACACCTTAACGATCTATTTGGAAATGAAATAAAAAAAGAAAATTAACTAGAACAGGAAATTTAATAAAAATGGAAGTTGAATAAAAATAAAAATGGAAGTTCATTCAAGAAACCACTATGCCTTAACGATCTATTTGGAAATTAAACAAAAAAAAAAAGGAAATTAATAAAAATGGAAGTTGAATAACAACAAAAATAGAAGTTGCATAAAATGAAAAATGGAATTTCATTTAAGAAACCACTATACCTTAACGATCTATTTGGAAATGAAATAAAAAAAGAAATTGAATAGAAAAGGAAATTGAATAAAAGAGGAAGTTGAATATAAATAAAAATGGAAGTAGCATAAAATTAAAAATGGAAGTTCATTCAAGAAACCACTATACCTTAACGATCTATTTGGAAATTAAATATAAAAGGAAATTGAATAGTGATGGAAATTGAATAAAAATGGAAGTTGAATAAAAATAGAAATGGAAGTTGCATAAAATTAAAAACGGAAGTTTATTCAAGAAACCACTATAACTTAAGGATCTATTTGGAAATTAAATAAAAAAGGAAATTCAATTGAAAAAGAAATTGAATAAAAATGAAAGTTGAATAAAAATAAAAATGGCGGTTGTATAAAACTAAAAATTGAAGTTCATTCAGGAAACCACTATACCTTAACGATCTAATTGGAAATTAAATAAAAAATTAAATGGAATAGAGATGGAAATTGAATAAAAATGGAAGTGCAATGAAAATAAAAATGGAAGTCGCATAAAATTAAAAATGGAAGTTTATTCAAAAAACAACTATACCCTAACGACCTATTTGGAAATTAAATAGAAAAGGATATTGAATTAAAGAGGAAGTTGAATAAAAATAAAAATGGAAGTTGCATAAAATTAAAAATGGAAGTTCATTCAAGAAACCACTATACATTAACGATCCATTTGGAAATTGAATAAAAAAAGGAAATTGAATAGAAAAGGAAATTGATAAAAAAATGAATGTTGAATAAAAATAGAAATGGAAGTTGCATAAAATTAAAAATGGAAGTTTATTCAAGAAACCATTATACCTTAACGATCTATTTGGAAGTGAAATAAAAAAAGGAAATTAAATAAAAAAGAAATTGAATAAAAATAGAAGTTGAATAAAAATAAAAATGGAAGTTGCATAGAATTAAACATGGAAGTTCATTCAAGAAACCAGTATACCTTAACGATCTATTTGGAAATGAAATAAAGAAAGGGAATTAAATCAAAAAGGAAATTGAATAAAAATGGATGTTGAATAAAAATAAAAATGGAAGATACATAAAATTGAAAATGAAAGTTCATTTAAGAAACCACTATACATTAACAATCGATTTGGAAATTAAATAAAAAAAGGAAATTAAATAGAGAAAGAAATTGAATTAAAATGAAAGCTGAACAAAAGGAAAAATGGAAGTTGCATAAAATTAAAAATGAAAGTTCATTCAAGAAACCACTATACCTTAACGATCTTCTAGGAAATGAAATAAAAAAAGGAAATTAAATAGAAAAGGAAATTGAATAAAAATAAAAATGGAAGTTGTATAAAATTAAAAATGGAAGTTCATTCAAGAAACCACTATACATTAACGATCTATTTGGAAATAAAATAAAACAACGAAAATGAATAGAAAAGGTAATTGAATAAAAATGGAAGTTGAATAAAAATAAAAACGGAAGTTGCACAAAATTAAAAACGGGAGTTCAATCGTGAAACCACTATACCTTAATGATCTATTTGCAAATTAAATAAAAAAAGGAAATTCAATAAAAAAAGGAAATTAAATAAAAATGAAAGTTGAATAAAAATAAAAATGAAAGTTTCATAAAATTAAAAATGGAAGTTCATTCAAGAAACCACTATACATTAACGATCTATATGGAAATTAAATAAAAAAAGAAAATTGAATAGAAAAGGAAATTGAATAAAATGGAAGCTGAATAAAAATAAAAATGGAAGTTGCAGAAAATTAAAAATGGATGTTCATTTAATAAACCACTATACCTTAACGATCTATTTGGAAATGAAATAAAAAAAGAAAATTAAATAGAAAAGGAAATTGAATAAAAATAAAAATGGAAGTTGCATAAAATTAAAAATGGAAGTTCATTCAAGAAACCACTATCCATTAACGATCTATTTCGAAATTAAATAAAAAAACGAAATTGAATAGAAAGGAAATTGAATAAAAATGGAAGTTGAATAAAAATAAAAATGGAAGTTGCATAAAATTAAACAAGGAAGTTCGTTCAAGAAACCACTATACCTTATCGATCTATTTGGAAATGAAATAAAAAAAGGAAATTAAAACAAAAAGTTAATTGAATAAAAATAAAAATGGAAGTTGTGTAAAATTAAAAATGGAAGTTCATTCAAGAAACCACTATACATTAACGATTTATTTGGAAACTAAATAAAAAAAGGAAATTGAATTGAAAAGGAAATTGAATAAAAATGGAAGTTGAATAAAACTAAAAATGGAAGTTCATTCAAGAAACCACTATACCTTAACGATCTATTTGGAAATGAAATAAAAAAAGGAAATTAAACAGAAAATGAATTGAATAAAAACGGAGGTTGAATAAAAATAAAAATAGAAGTTGCATAAAATTAAAAATGGAAGCTCTTTTAAGAAAGCACTATACATTAACGATCTATTTGGAAACGAAATAAAAAAAGAAAATTATATAGAAAAGGAAATTGAATAAAAATGGAAGTTGAATAAAAATAAAAATGGAAGTTGCATAAAATTAAAAATGGAAGTTCATTGAAGAAACCACTATACCTTAACGATCTATTTGGAAATTAAATAAAAAAAGGAAATTGCAAAGAAAACGAAATTGAATAAAAATAGAAGTCGAATAAAAATAAAAATAGAAGTTGCATAAAATTAAACATGAAAGTTCATTCAAGACTCCACTATACATTAACGATCTATTTGGAAATTAAATAAAAAAAGAAAATTGAATAGAAAAGGAAGTTGAATAAAATAAAAATGGAACTTGCATAAAATTAAAAATGGATGTTCATTCAAGAAACCACTATGCATTAACGATCTATTTGGAAATTAAATAAAAAAGGGAAATTGAATTGAAAAGAAAATTGAACAAAAACGGAAGTTGAATAAAAATAAAAATGGAAGTTGCATAAAATTAAAAATGGAAGTTCATTTAAGAAACCACTATACATTAACGATCTATTTGGAAACGAAATAAAATAAGAAAATTAAATAGAAAAGGAAATTGAATAAAAATGGAAGTTGAATAAAAATAAAAATGGAAGTTGCATAAAATTAAAATGGAAGTTGCATAAAATTAAAAATGGATGTTCATTCAAGAAACCACTATACCTTAACGATCTATTTGGAAATTAAATAAAAAAAGGAAATTGAAAAGAAAAGGAAATTGAATAAAAATAGAAGTTGAATAAAAATAAAAATAGAAGTTGCATAAAATTAAACATGGAAGTTCATTCAAGAAACCACTATACCTTAACGATCTATTTGCAAATTAAATAACAAAAGGAAATGAATAGAAAAGGAATGAATGAAAATGGAAGTTGAATAAAAATAAAAATGAAAGTTGCATAAAATTAAAAATGGAAGTTCATTCAAGAAACCACTATACATTAACGATCTATTTGGAAATTAAAAAAAAAAGGAAATTGAATAAAAAAGAAAATTGAATAAAAATGGAAGTTGAATAAAAATAAAAATGCAAGTTGCATGAAATTAAAAATGAAAGTTCATTCAACTAACAACTAAACCATAACGATCTATTTGGAAATTAAATAAAAAAGTAAATTGAATAGAAAAGGAAATTGAATAAAAATGGAAGTTGAATAAAAAGATAAATGGAAGTTGCATAAAATTCAAAATGGAAGTTTATTCATAAAACCACTATACGTTAACGATCTCTTAGGAAATTAAGTAAAAAAGGAAATTCAATAGAAAAAGAAATTGAATAAAAATGAAAGTTGAATAAAAATAAAAATGGAAGTTGCATAAAATTAAAAATGGAAGTTCATTCAAAAAACCACTATCCATTAACGATCTATTTGGAAATTAAATAAAAAAAGGAAATTGAATAGAAAAGGAAACTGAATAAAAATGGAAGTTGAATAAAAAGAAAAATGGAAGTTCATTCAAGAAACCACTACACCTTAACGACCTATTTGAAATTAAATAAAAAAGGAAATTCAATAGAAAACGAAATCGAATAAAAATGGAAGTTGAATAAAAATAAAAATGAAAGTTCATTCTAGAAACCGCTACATCTTAAATAAAATAAAAAACGAAATTGAATAGAAAAGGAAATTGAATAAAAGTAGAAGTGGAATAAAAATAAAAATGGAAGTTGCATAAAATTAAAAATGGAAGTTCATTCAAGAAACCACTATACCTTAACGATCTAATTGGAAATTAAATAAAAAAAGGAAATTGAAAAGGAAATGAAATTGAATAAAAATGGAAGTTGAATAAAAATAAAAATAGAACTTGCATAAAATTAAACATGGAAGTTCATTCAAGAAACCACTACACCTTAGCGATCTATTTGCAAATTACATAAAAAAAGGAAATGAATAGAAAAGGAAGCTGAATAAAAATGGAAGTTGAATAAAAATAAAAATGGAAGTTGCATAAAATTAAAAATGGAAGTTCATTCAAGAAACCACTATACATTAACGATCTATTTGGAAATTAAATAAAAAAAGGAAATTGAATAGAAAAGTAAATTGAATAAAAATAGAAGTTGAATAAAAATAAAAATGCAAGTTGCATGAAATTAAAAATGGAAGTTCATTCAACTAACCACTAAACCATAACGATCTATTTGGAAATTAAATAAAAAAGTAAATTGAATAGAAAAGGAAATTGAATAAAAATGGAAGTTGAATACTAAGAAAAATGGAAGTTGCATAAAATTAAAATGGTAGTTTATTCATGAAACCACCATACCTTAACGATCTATTAGGAAATTAAGTAAAAAAGGAAATTCAATTGACAAAGAAATTGAATAAAAATGAAAGTTGAATAAAAATAAAAATGGAAGTTGCATAAAATTAAAAATGGAAGTTCATTCAAGAAACCACTAAACATTAACGATCTATTTGGAAATTAAATAAAAAAAGGAAATTGAATTGAAAAGGAAACTGAATAAAAATGGAAGTTGAATAAAACTAAAAATGGAACTTTTGTAAAATTAAAAATGGAAGTTCATTCAAGAAACCACTATACCTTAACGATCTATTTGGAAATGAAATAAAAAAAGGAAATTAAACAGAAAATGAATTGAATAAAAATGGAAGTTGAAAAAAAAATAAAAATGGAAGTTGCATAAAATTAAAAATGGAAGTTCATTCAAGAAACCGCTATACATTAACGATCTATTTGGAAATAAAATAAAACAAGGGAATTCAATAGAAAAGGAAATTGAATAAAAATGGAAGTTGAATAAAACTAAAAACGAAGTTGTATAAAATTAAAAATGGGAGTTTATTCATGAAACAACTATACCTTAACGATCTATTTGAAAATTAAATAAAAAAAGAAAATTGAATAGCAAAGGAAATTAAATAAAAATGGAAGTTGAACAAAAATAAAAATGGAAATTGCGTAAAATTAAAAATGGAAGTTCATTCAAAACACCACTATACATTAACGATCTATTTGGAAATTAAATAAAAAAAAGAAAATTTAATAGAAAAGGAAGTTGAACAAAAATGGAAGTTGAATAAAAATAAAAATGGAAGTTGCATAAAATTAAAAATGGACGTTCATTAAAAGAAACCACTATGCATTAACGATCTATTTGAAAATTAAATAAAAAAGGAAATTGAATTGAAAAGAAAATTTAACAAAAACGGAAGTTGAATAAAAATAGAAATGGAAGTTCCTTTAAGAAACCACTATACATTAACGATCTACTTGGAAACGAAATAAAAAAAGAAAATTAAATAGAAAAGAAAATTGAATAAAAATGGAAGTTTATTCAAGAAACCACTATACCTTAACGATCTATTTGGAAATTAAATAAAAAAAGGAAATTGAAAAGAAATGGAAATTGAATAAAAATGGAAGTTGAATAAAAATAAAAATAGAAGTCGCATAAAATTAAACATGAAAGTTCAATCTAGAAACCACAATACCTTAGCGATCTATTTGCAAATTAAATAAAAAAAGGAAATGAATAGAAAAGGAAGCTGAATAAAAATGGAAGTTGAATAAAAATAAAAATGGAACTTGCATAAAATTAAAAATGGAAGTTTATTCAAGAAACCACTATACATTAACGATCTGTTTGGAAATTAAATAAAAAAAGGAAATTGAATAGAAAAGAAAATTGAATAAAAATGGAAGTTGAATAAAAATAAAAATGCAAGTTGCATGAAATTAAACATGAAAGTTCATTCAACTAACCACTAAACCATAACGATCTATTTGGAAATTAAATAAAAAAAGTAAATTGAATAGAAAAGGAAATTGAATAAAAATGGAAGTGGAAAAAAAATAGAAATGGAAGTTGCATAAAATTAAAAATGGATGTTCATTCAAGAAACTCTTATACCTTAACGATCTATTTGGAAATTAAATAAAAAAAGTAAATTGAGTGGAGATGGAACTTCGATAAAAATAAAAGTTGATTAAAAATAGAAATGGAAACTGCATAAAACTAAACATGGAAGTTCATTCGAGAAACCACTATACCTTGACGATCTATTTGGAAATTAAATAAAAAAAGGAAATTGAATAGAAAACGAAATTGAATAAAAATGGAAGTAGAATAAAAATAAAAATAGAAATTCATTCAAGAAACCACTACATGTTAACGATCTATTTCGAAATTAAATAAAAAAGCAAATTGATTGGAGATGGAAATTGAATAAAAATAGAAGTTGAATAAAAATTGAAATAGAAACTGCATAAAATTAAACATGGAAGTTAATTCAAAAAACCACTATACCTTAACGATCTATTTGAAAATTAAATAAAAAAGGAAATTGAATAGAAAAGGAAATTGAATAAAAATGGAAGTGGAATAAAAATAAAAATAGAAGTTGCAAAAAATTAAAAATGAAAGTTCATTCAAGAAACCACTACACCTTAACGATCTATTTGGAAGTTAAATAGAAAAAGAAATTGAATAAAAATAGAAGTTGAATAAAAATAGAAATGGAAACTGCATAAAATGAAACCTGGAAGTTCATTCAAGAAACCATTATACGTTAACGATCTATTTGGAAATTAAATAAAAAAGGAAATTAAATAGAAAAGGAAATTGAACAAAAACGGAAGTGGAATATAAATAAAAATAAAAGTTGCATATAATTAAAAATGGAAGTTCATTCAAGAAACCACTACACCTTAACGATCTATTTGGAAATTAAATAAAAAAGGAAATCCAATAGAAAAAGAAATTGAATAAAAATGGAAGTTGAATAAAAATAAAAATAGAAGTTGCATAAAATTAAAAATGGATGGTCATTCAAGAAACAACAATACATTAACAATCTATTTGGAAATTAAATAAAAAAAGGAAATTGAATAGGAAAGGAAATTGAATAAAAATGGACGTGGAATAAAAAGAAAAATGGACGTTGCATAAAATAAAAAATGGAAGTTGATTTAAGAAACCAGAATCCATTAACGATCTATTTGGAAATTAAACAAAAAAAGAAAATTGAACAGAAATGGAAATTGAATAAAAATGGAAGTTGCATAAAATTAAATTTGGAAGTTCATTCAAGAAACAAATATACCTTAACGTTCTATTTGGAAATGAAATAAAAAAAAGAAATTAAATAGAAAAGGAAATTGAATAAAAATGGAAGTTGAATAAAAATAAAAATGAAAGTTGCATAAAATTAAAAATGAAAGTTCATTCCAGAAACCACTATACCTTAAATTAAATAAAAAAAGAAATTGAATTGAAAGGGAAATTGAATAAAAATGGAAGTGGAATAAAAATAAAAATGGAAGTTGCATAAAATTAAAAATGGAAGTTCTATCAAGAAACCACTATACCTTAACGATCTATTTGGAAATTAAATAAAAAAGGAAATTGAATGGAGATGTAAATTGAATAAAAATGGAAGTTGAATAAAAATAGAAACAGAAACTTCATAAAATTAAAAATGGAAGTTCATTCAAGAAACCACTATACCTTCACGATATATTTGGAAATTAAATTAAAAAGGAAATTGAACAGAAAAGGAAATTGAATAAAAATGGAAGTTGCATAAAAATAAAAATGGAAGTTCATTCAAGAAACCACTATACCTTAACGATCTAGTTGGAAATTAAATAAAAAAGGAAATTGAATGGAGATGGAAATTGAATAAAAATAGAAGTTGAATAAAAATAGAAATGGAAACTTCATAAAATTAAAAATGGAAGTTCATTCAAGAAACCACTATGCCTTCACGATTTGTTTGGAAATTATATTAAAAAAGAAATTGAATAGAAAATGAAATTGAATAAAAATGGAGGTGGAACAAAAATAAAAATGGAAGTTGCGTAAAATTAAAAATGGAAGTTCATTCAAAAACCACTACACCTTAACGATCTATTTAGAAATTAAATAAAAATGGAAATTGAATGGAGATGGAAATTGAATAAAAATAGAAGTTGAATAAAAATAGAAATGGAAACTGCATAAAATTAAACATGGAAGTTCATTTAAGAAACCACTATAGCTTAACTATCTATTTGGAAATTAAATAAAAAAGGAAATTGAATAGAAAAGGAAAGGAAATTTATGAAAAATGGAAGTGGAATAAAAATAAAAATGGAAGTTGCATAAAATTAAAAATGAAAGTTCATTAAAGAAACAACTACACCTTAACGATCTGTTTGGAAATTAAATAAAAAAAGGAAATTCAATCGAAAAGGAAATTGAATCAAAATAAAAATGAAAGTTTATTCAAGAAACCACTATACGTTAAGAATCTATTTCGAAATTTAATAAAAAAGGAAATTGAATAGAAAAGGAAACTGATTAAAAATGGAAGTTGAATATAAATAAAAATGGAAATTGCATAAAATTAAACATGGAACTTCATTCAAGAAACCACTATAGCTTAACGATCTATTTGGAAATTAAATAAAAAAAAAGAAATTCTATCGACAAGGAAATTGAAAAAAAATGGAAGTTGAATCAAAATAAAAATGAAAGTTTATTCAAGAAACCACAATACCTTAACAATCTATGTGGAAATTAAATAAAAAAGGAAATTGAATAGAAAAGGAAATTGAATAAAAATGGAAGTGGAATAAAAATACAAATGGAAGTTGCATAAAATAAAAAATTGATGTTCATTCAAAAACTATTATACCTTAACGATTTATTTGGAAATGAAATAAAAAAGTAAATTGAATGGAGATGGAACTTCAATAAAAACAGAAGTTGATTAAAAATAGAAATGCGAAACTGCATAAAATTAAACATGGAAGTTCATTCAAGAAACCACAATACCTTGACGATCTATTTCGAAATTAAATAAAAAAGGAAATTGAATAGAAGAGGAAATTGAATAAAATTGGAAGTGGAATAAAAATAAAAATAGAAGTTGCATAAAATTAAAAATGGAAGTTTATTCAAGGAACCACTACACGCTAACGATCTATTTCGAAATTAAATAAAAAAAGAAGATTGATTGGTGATGGAAATTGAATAAAAATAGAAGTGGAATAAAAATAGAAATGGAAACTGCATAAAATTAAACATGGAAGTACATTTAAGAAACCACTATACCTTAACGATCTATTTGGAAATTAAATAAAAAAGGAAATTGAATAGAAAAGGAAATTGAATAAAAATGGAAGTGGAATAAAAATAAAAATGGAAGTTGCATAAAATTAAAAATGGAAGTTCATTCAAGAAACCACTACACCGTAACGATCTATTTCGAAATTAAATAAAAAAGGAGATTGAATGGATATGGAAATTGAATAAAAATAGAAGTTGAATAAAAATAGAAAAGGAAATTGAATAAAAATAGAAGTTGAATAAAAATAAAAATGGAAGTTGCATAAAATTAAAAATGGAAGTTCATTCAAGAAACGACAATACATTAACGATCTATTTGGAAATTAAATAAAAAGAGGAAATTGAATAGAAAAGGAAATTGAATAAAAATGGAAGTTGCATAAAATTAAACTTGGAAGTTCATTCAAGAAACCAATATACCTGAACGATCTATTTGGAAATGAAATAAAAAAAAAAGAAATTAAATAGAAAAGGAAATTGAATAAAAATGGAAGTTGAATAAAAATAAAAATGAAAGTTGCATAAAATTAAAAATGAAAGTTCAATCCCGAAACCACTATACCTTAAATTAAATAAAAAAGAAAATTAAATAGAAAAGGAAATTGAATAGAAAAGGAAATTGAATAAAAATGGAAGTGGAATAAAAATAAAAATGGAAGTTGCATAAAATTAAAAATGGAAGTTCATTCAAGAAACCACTACACCGTAACGATCTATTTCGAAATTAAATAAAAAAGGAGATTGAATGGATATGGAAATTGAATAAAAATAGAAGTTGAATAAAAATAGAAAAGGAAATTGAATAAAAATAGAAGTTGAATAAAAATAAAAATGGAAGTTGCATAAAATTAAAAATGGAAGTTCATTCAAGAAACGACAATACATTAACGATCTATTTGGAAATTAAATAAAAAAAGGAAATTGAATAGAAAAGGAAATTGAATAAAAATGGAAGTTGCATAAAATTAAACTTGGAAGTTCATTCAAGAAACCAATATACCTTAACGATCTATTTGGAAATGAAATAAAAAAAAAAAGAAATTAAATAGAAAAGGAAATTGAATAAAAATGGAAGTTGAATAAAAATAAAAATGAAAGTTGCATAAAATTAAAAATGAAAGTTCAATCCCGAAACCACTATACCTTAAATTAAATAAAAAAGAAAATTAAATAGAAAAGGAAATTGAATAAAAATGGAAGTAGAATAAAAATAAAAATGGAAGCTGCATAAAATTAAAAATGGAAGTTCAAGCAAGAAACCACTATACCTTAACGATCTATTTGGAAATTATAGCGACCCCGGTCTTTTCCCATTTGATTATTGTATCCGGACTTAGGTTCCGTAGACTCTGTCATTGTATAATTGTTGTTGTTGTCCTTTATTTTCTCATTTGGAGTTATAGGATGTGTTGGGCAGGTTTGTTTCAGGTTGGTTGGGTTTAGAAATCCAGTGTTGCTGCCCAGAATTTTGACTCTTTGCTCGAGCGAGAAGTTCTTCGCTCGAGCGATCTCTTTGTTTTGGTCCTTCGCTCGAGCCAGGGTAGCTTCGATCGAGCGAGGGTTGCGTTTTGAGTTAGACCTGAGAGCTGAGGTTTTTGGCTCGAGCGAGCTTTTCTTCGCTCGAGCGAGTTAGTTCGTTCTTCGCTCGAGCGATAGTTCCTTAGCTCGAGTGTGTGTCTGATTGCAGACCTGAGGGTTTGGGTTCTTCGCTCGATCGAGTTTTCTTTCGCTCGAGCGAACTTTTGTGTTGTTGGCTCGAGCAAGGCTCCCTTGGCTCGAGCGTAGATTTTCTGTGTCTGGTCGCTCGAGCGACCAAGTCTTCGCTCGAGCGAGCCTGTCCAGCTTATATACGCAGCAGCGGGTTTTGATCAGTCTTTTTCATCTTCTTTTTGATCCCAAACCCTAGGTCCGACTTCTCTCTCTCCATACTCACCTTCTCTCTTAGATTTGATCCACTTAGGGTGTGTTTCTACCATAGATCCTTCATTAAAAAGATAGAGTGAGTCGAGGGCTTCCATTTAATCTGAACATTTGGCGATTTGGAGCACTTTGGTTTTTGGGTATTCATCTCTGTCTTCTCCATTTGGGTTGTTCTCTTCGAGGTAGGGATTTCCTACTCCATTTTATAAGTTTTGATCTAAGTTTTGGTATTTTGATATGTTGGGGATACTTTGGTAATTTTGGGAAAAACCCTAGTTGTAATATTAAATTAATTTGTATAATTAATTCATGGAATTGGGAAAAGAAGGTTAAATTCATGGGATTGGGGAATTCATTGATTAAATAGCGTAATTGGTTAATTTGAATCATTTGTCTATTGAATTGTTGACATAGTTATTTTCGGTTTAGAAATAACTATTTTGGGCTATCGGTGGAGGATAGTCGTGATTGTTATAGACATTGCATGTGGATTAGGAATAACTGAAACTAATCACATTGGTTAAGTCATTAATTTTGATTATTGCATTGATACAGAAAATACGTGTATTGATTCAGCATTGCATTTGCATATATTGTTTTGTGTGGGAGGAGATAGGGGATGTACTCCACGGTTTAGGGGAAGATAGGGGATGGACCTCTAAACCGGATTTTGTTTGGGAGGAGATAGGGGATGGACTCCATTAGCATCACTTTTAAGTGTGCTTATTTATATAGAAGTGTTTTATTGATACAGCACTAAAATGTGTATCAAACTGGAAGTATGAAGTGTTTTGATTTGAGCTTGAGTCTCATTTGTTTGTTGATATTGGAGGAATGTGAATCTGATATACATAATTCATTGTGGTAAGTTTGGCCAGGTTCTGAGCCATGTTGATAAAGTTGGAAAGTAAAACGTGTCTTAGACAATAGTGTCATGAGACTGTAAAACGGAGTAATTGATTATCTTGGTTAACCATCTGTTGAATGCTATTGCTTTATTCATTGCTTATATGTGGTTTAGTATATTTCTACTGGGCTGTGGCTCACCCTAGATGGGAACATCATTTTCAGGTTCAGGTGATAAGCTACCTCCAAGGACTTAGCTTGGAAGGGACTTGGATTTTGAAGACTATCTTTAGTTAATTGTCTTTATTTATTAGTACATGTAAACATCCAAACCTAGGGCTTTTCTTGTATTGAGTTAGAACTCATCTTTTTGTATCCAAGTGTTGGCTTGGAAAGATGTAAGCCTGTAGGGCATTTTATTCGATGTTACATGTAAAGCTTTTATTTAGTAATACTCTGATGAATGAATTAATAAATTGTTTTCTTTAAATAATGCATGTCAATGATATATATATATATATATATATAATGGGTTGATTTTGAGGGTGTTACAACTTGGTATCAGAGCGTACCGGGTTTGAATACTTTGGGTACGTGGGAAGTGATTAGTATCACATTGGGTTCGTCTCGTTTGATAGAGACTTAGTGTAATGTTATATGCTTATGTGATAACATGTTTATGTGATTATATGGGTATGGAATGTAGTTTCTAGGATGTTGATTGGACCCTTGAGTTTCTAGTAGTCTTGTTGGAAAGGCACTTGATCACTGCTGCTTCCAACCGGAACTATAGTAACGCATTGGGACTATCATTATCCGGGAATGAAATTCGTAGGTGCTTATGTGATTATGTGCTTACGTGGAATGTATTATTGTTGTCCATTGCATTAGGACGCGAGTGTTTAGCTTCGGCACATTTATTAATGTGCTAATGTCTTTGTTTCCTTTATTAGGATGTCAGGACGAGGACGAGGACGCTGTAGGCGTGGTAGGCCGGGTAGGCAGGAGGTGCCTGTGCCAGAGGAGATTCCGGCAGTTCAGGAGGGAATTGGCCAGGCTAATGTGGCCGAGCCAGTAGGCCAGCAGGCTATGGGCGCTTTAGCTCGAGAGATAGCAGGGGCATTCAGGGAGTCAGTAGGCATCCTCAGAGCTGAGAATCAAGCTCGGGATGTTGCTGCTGATGCAGGACCTTCCTTTCTGAAGAGGGAGTTCTTCCGGTCTAATCCGGATGAATTTGTGGGTGATCCTAAAGAGCCGCTTAAGGCAGATGAATGGCTCGAACAGACAACGAAGACGTTTGAGATGCTTGGCATCGAAGACGAGGGGTTGAAAGTGACCTTGGCATCTTTCCAGTTGAAGGGGGATGCAGGTCAGTGGTGGAAGTTTACTAAGGGGCGTATAGGAGGTACGTGGGAGGCTTTTGTGAATGCTTTCCAGGAGAAGTTCTTATCTCCGGCAGTCAGGGAGAAGCTGCGAGACCAGTTTTGTCAGCTTAAGCAGGCGAGTTCTTCAGTGGCCGAATTTGAGGCTGCATTCACTAGTTTGTCCAGGTTTGCACCTGAGTTGGTGGCGTCTGAGGAACGCCGTTGTATTGAGTTTGAGAAGAAGTTGAGGCGTGGCCTTAAGCTGAGAGTTGGGGGAACTATGATTCGGGATTATGGGCGTATGGTTGATGCTGCAGCCCACATGGAAATCATGATGCAGGAGGAGGAGGAAGGACAGAAGGGCTCCAAGAGGAGTCAGGATGGTCAGAATGATGGTAGGAGACAGAAGGGTTTTAATCCCCAGCAGTCTCAGGGTAGCTTTTCTAGATCGACTTTTCCTGTACCGAGTGCTAGTTCGGGGAAAGGCAGTCAGGGAGACATTACCTGTTTCAAGTGTGGCCAGGTGGGCCACAAGTCTCCAGTTTGTCCTCAGAGGGGAGGAGTTCAGAGAGCAGCATCTTCTTCGGCTCGATCTCAGAGCCAGAGTCAGGGTAGAGGTCAGCCACTCTCGTGTTATCAGTGTGGTCAGCCAGGGCATATGAAGAGGTATTGCCCGCAGTTGGGTGGCACATCTGGTGCATCTGGTTTGAGGCCGATTCAGGGTCAGCAGCCAGCTCAGTCGGGTCAGGCCTCGAGGGCCAATCGGGGGGCTTCATCGTCTCAGTCGGTGCAGCAATCTTATGCTCCTAGGGTTAAGCAAGTTGATCAGAGGTCGTTTGGGCGTGTGTATGCTGTTACCGCGCAGGATCTTGTGCCAGCACCATCAGTTGTGAGAGGTACCTTCTTGTTTTGCAACTCGGTTGCTAATGTTTTGATTGATACGGGTGCATCTCATTCCTTTGTGTCTGCTGCATTTGCATCTGTTTTGGAGTTGGAGTTAGCACAGCTAGCATCTCCTATTTGTGTAGTGTCACCTCTTGGGGGTGAATTGATTTTGAAACAAGGCGTTAGGGGTTGTGATATAGAGGTTGATTATCATAGAATCCCATTTTCCTTTGTAGTTATGCCTATGAGGGGTTTCGATGTTATTTTGGGTATGGACTGGTTATCGTCATACCGGGCAGTTATTGATTGCTACCGCCAGAGGGTCACTTGTTGTACCGTGAACGGAGAGTATTTTCATTTTCTGGGGGACCGGGTTGGTGATGTGTTGCCACCGGGGTATGTTCCGCGAGGACGGAGTGAGCTTAGTGGGCTACTTGCTAACCTTTCGATTAGTGAGGATAATGAGACTCAAATTGTGTTGCCAAGGGTGGTTTGTGAGTACTCGGATGTCTTTCCCGAGGATCTTGTTGGTTTGCCACCGCATCGGGAGATTGAGTTCTCTATTGACCTAGTGCCCGGCACGGCGCCGATTTCCATGGCACCTTATCGTTTTGCCCCAGTCGAGTTAGTTGAGTTGAAGATCCAATTCCAGGAGTTGCTAGATAAGGGCTTTATTCGTCCTAGTGCTTCGCCGTGGGGAGCACCGGCCCTCTTTGTTAAAAAGAAAGGTGGTGCTTTGAGACTTTGTATAGATTACCGGAAGTTGAATCGGGCTACGGTCAAGAATAAGTACCCTATGCCCCGTATAGATGACCTGTTTGACCAGTTGAAGGGTTCCCGTTGTTTCTCTAAGATAGACTTGAGATCGGGTTACCACCAGCTAAGGGTCAGGGAAGAGGATATTTCGAAGACGGCATTCCGTACGCGGTATGGCCATTATGAGTTTCTGGTGATGCCATTCGGACTCACCAATGCACCGGCAGTCTTTATGGACTTGATGAATCGGATCTTCCGGGAATTCTTGGATCGGTTTGTAGTCGTTTTTGTGGACGACATCCTTATCTATTCGCCTTCTGAGGAGGAGCACGAGGCACACTTGAGGGTGGTGCTTGAGTTACTTAGAGCCCATAGGCTGTATGCCAAGTTTGGGAAGTGTGAGTTCTGGCTGAGAGAAGTCAAATTCTTAGGCCATGTGGTATCCGGTGAAGGAGTGTCTGTTGATACATCCAAGGTAGAGGCAGTGCAGGATTGGGCACAGCCTAAGAGTGTATTTGAGATCTGCAGTTTTCTGGGATTAGCTGGGTATTACCGTCGGTTTGTGAAAGATTTCTCCAGGTTAGCATCACCGTTGACTAGACTGACTTGGAAGGGAGTCAAATTTGTATGGGGTGAGACTTGTGAAAAGTCGTTTCAGGAGTTGAAAGTTAGACTGACTACCGCTCCAGTATTGATTATTCCAGAGAGAGGGTTGGGTTATATAGTCTATTGTGACGCCTCACGAGAGGGTCTGGGTTGTGTGTTAATGCAAGAGGGGAAAGTAGTTGCCTATGGCTCACGTCAGTTGAAAATTCACGAGCAGTATTACCCTACGCATGATCTAGAGTTAGCAGCTGTGATATTTGCCTTGAAGATTTGGAGGCATTATCTTTATGGTGAGAGGTTCGAGGTGTTCTCGGATCATAAGAGTCTGAAGTATTTGTTTACACAGAAAGACTTGAACTTGAGGCAGAGGGGGTGGATGGAATTTATAGAGGATTATGACTTTGAGTTGCATTATCATCCGGGAAAAGCCAATGTGGTGGCCGATGCCCTTAGCAGGAAACCTGTTGGTGACATAGCTAGTATAGCCATCCGAGAATGAGAGATGTTGGGTGCACTTGGGGAGTTTGATTTACTTCTGGGCGAATCCGTTGAGGCTGCGGCCTTGTTTTCTGTTATTGCACAGCCTTCACTTGTGACTCGAGTGTTAGAGGCTCAGAGAGGTGACTTTGAGGGAGAATCTCTCCGTGAGAAGATTTCCGGTGGGAAGGTTGAGAAGGGTTTGACGGTGTACTCCGACCTGAGTGTGAGATACCGAGACCGTCTGTTTGTGCCGGAGTCTTGCCGAGAGGAGGTACTCCAAGAGTTTCATCATTCACGCCTTGCGCTGCATCCGGGAGGCACTAAGATGTATCGGGATTTGGGTCGCCAGTTTTGGTGGCGGGGTATGAAGAGAGATGTGGCAGCTTTCGTATCTAAGTGCCTTACTTGCCAGCAAGTGAAGGCCGAGCATCAGAGGCCAGCGGGTTTGTTGCAACCCTTGCCTATTGCCGAGTGGAAGTGGGAGCATGTCACTATGGACTTCGTTGTAGGTCTTCCGAGGACTCAGCGGGGTAGTAATGCTATTTGGGTGGTTGTAGACCGGTTGACTAAGTCGGCGCACTTTATTCCTACGCGCGTGAGAGATTCGGTAGATCATCTTGCCGACTTGTATATTCGGGACATAGTGAGATTGCACGGGGTCCCAGTGACGATCGTCTCAGATAGAGATCCTCGTTTTACTGCCAGGTTGTGGCAGAGTTTGCAGAGTGCCTTAGGCACTAAGTTGACCTTTAGCACGGCTTATCATCCTCAGACTGACGGACAGTCCGAGCGTACTATTCAGATACTTGAGGATATGCTTCGGGGTTGTGTTCTAGACTTTAGTGGGTCGTGGGAGAGGCACTTGCCGTTGGTGGAGTTTGCCTACAACAACAGTTTCCAGTCTAGTATCGGTATGGCACCATTTGAGGCCTTGTATGGCCGACCGTGTAGATCTCCTGTGTGTTGGGCCGAGGTGGGTGATGCACCTCTGTTGGGTCCAGAGTTGGTGAGGGAAACGACGGAGAAAGTTGAGCTTATCCGTAAGAGGCTTGTTACAGCACAGAGTCGTCAGAAATCGTATGCCGACCGTAGGAGGAGACCTTTGGTGTTTGAGGTGGGTGATCATGTCTTTCTGAAGATATCACCTAGACGGGGTTTGATGAGGTTTGGGAAGAGTGGGAAGTTGTCCCCTCGGTTCATTGGTCCGTTTGAGATCCTTGAGAGGATTGGCGAGGCTGCTTATCGTTTAGCTTTGCCGCCGCAGTTGTCCGGAGTACATGACGTGTTTCATGTGAGTATGCTTCGGAAGTATGAGCCAGATCCATCACATGTGTTGGATTGGACCGATTTAGTGGTTGATGAGGATGTCTCGTATGAGGAGAGACCGGTTCGGGTATTGGATAGGCGGGATCAAGTTTTGCGAGGCAAGACCATCCCTTTGGTAAAAGTTTTGTGGAAACATCATGGAGTGGAGGAAGCCACTTGGGAGCGTGAATTGGAAGTCCGCGAAAAATACCCGGACATGTTTATTAATTTGTAATCTTGTATTTAGATTTTGTAATATTGTTGAACTTAAGAGCTTTACATATGTCTTAAGTTGTAAAACGTTGAGTATGTTTTGGTAAATGGGTGTATCTTGAAACTTGCTTCATTATAGAAGTTTAGTATAGCATTGCATATGTTGATTACATTGCTGAGTGTGTTATATATATCGTGCAATTGAATATGATATGGGGATTGCTAACATTGGAAGGAATAATGCATAATATTGATACAGGTTGAAATATATGTTGTTTTATATATATGTTGTGAGATGCCTCTTGATAAAGAGATGAAGTGACCAGTATTGGGTCAAGCTGTTTATTATTGTTATATAATATCGTTGGGAATTGAGAAAAACTTGTTTTTTATAAACTTATGCTTAATTTCGGGGACGAAATTCTTTTAAGGGGGGGAGGTTATAGCGACCCCGGTCTTTTCCCATTTGATTATTGTATCCGGACTTAGGTTCCATAGACTCTGTCATTGTATAATTGTTGTTGTTGTCCTTTATTTTCTCATTTGGAGTTATAGGATGTGTTGTATAATTGTATAATTGTTGTTGTTGTCCTTTATTTTCTAATGGAAGTGGAATAAAAATAAAAATGGAAGTTGCATAAAATTAAAAATGGAAGTTCATTCAAGAAACCACTACACCTTAGCGATCTATTTAGAAATTGAATGAAAAAGGAAATTGAATTATAGCGATCCCGGGTTTACCCTTGTTGTATAGTGATCCGGACATGTGTCCGTGGATGTTGGTAGTGGTTTATTATCTTGTTTACATCCTTTCTTACTTTGTATTTGAGTTATAGGATGTGTTGAGCGGGTTTGTTACAGGTTGGTTGAGTTTAGAAACCAAAACTAGTTGCCCAGATTTTTGGCCTGTACGCTCGAGCGGAGGTGTTGGCGCTCGAGCGGATAATACACCCATCCAGTATTTGTTGTGCAGTGTTGTGAGCTCGAGCGTAGGGATTGGGAGCTCGAGCGGAGGCCTGGTTCTGCAAAAGTGCTGGGCGAGTGCATTCTGCGCTCGAGCGGGAGGTTGGCCGCTCGAGCGGGAGTCTGTGAGTGGCCGCTCGAGCGGGGTGTTTTACGCTCGAGCGGAGACCTGGGTTAAAGTCCCGAATTTGTGACTCTTTAAATCACTTTTTCACTTTCTTTTCTCTCTCTTACTTTTCCAAAATCACCATTGTTGAGCCTCTCACTCTAGATACTACCTTCTCTCTAGGTTTTGATCTAGTAAGAGTGATTTACTCACCTTTGGCCTTTACAAAAAAGTTGTTGATCGTCGAGGGCTTCATTTTAATCTGAAAATCTCGGGTTTTGGAGCACGTTGGGTTTTGTCGTCTTCTCCTTTGGGACTCCGAATTTGAGGTAGGGATAACCTACTCCTCTCTATGGGTTTTGTCTTTAAATTTTGGTATTTTGAGATGTTGGGCTTGGTTTGGTAATTTTGTGAAAGTTTGGGGCTTTTGTGTAATTTTACAAAAGTTGGGGTTTTATTCATAATAAACCTAGATGCATGTTTGGCATAGAAAAATGGAATGATTGTTGAATCATTGATGAAAATGGGACCTAAGGGTTGAAATGGTAATTATGGAAAATGGCCTAATTACATTGTTTAATTAATTGGGATAATTAATTGGTGAGAAATGAGGAAATGAAATGTTGATTGAATATTTATTTGTGCATTTATTTTCTGTTTTAGAAATAACTGCTTTGGGCTATCGGTGGAGGATAGTCGAGATTGTTGTAGACAATGCATGATGATTAGGTAAACGGAAACTAATCAATGGAATGTGTCATGGAACTTGACGGTTGATAGAATACATTAATTGTGTGTATTGTGTGATTGTATATAGAACCAATGTGTTTATATGCGTTATGTGTAGAGGAGGAGATAGGGGATGTACTCCGCGGTTTAGGGGAAGATAGGGGATGTACCTCTAAACCGGATAGGTATTTGGAGGAGATAGGGGATGTACTCCGTAGACAGAGCTCATATGCTTGTCTAGAGAAGTGAAGATAGAGCTCATATGCTTATCTTTGTGAAGTGAAGTGTGGATACAGCTTGTATGCTTATCTGTGGATATTGTTGATATACATATCTGTTGTAGAGTGTGGATACAGCTTGTATGCTTATCTGTGGATATTGTTGATATACATATCTGTTGAGAATGTGGATATAGCTTTTATGCATATCTGAATGTAAGATATAGTTTTTATACATATCTGTGGAAATGGTGATAGAGCTAGCATGCTTATCTGTTGAAAAAGGGAAAATGAAAAGTAATTGGGACTTGTAAGTCGTTGACATAAATATGTAATTTATGTGATTGTATCAGTGTTGACCAACTATCAATTGCTAATGTTTTAGTCATTGTCCATGGTTGGTTTAGTGTATTTCTACTGGGCTGTGGCTCACCCTATATGGGAATATCATTTTCAGGTGCAGGAAGCATGCCACCTCCAAGGACATAGCTGGGAGGCTAGTGGCGGACATAGTTTTGTTGTTGTACTTTTGATGTATTACATGTAATTGCAAGCCAAGGGCTTAATGTGTAAACGAGTTAGTACTCTTTTGTTGAAACCAAGTGTTAACTTGGAAAGCTGTAAGCCCGTAGGGCATTTTGTTTTGATGTTAACATGTAATACTTATGTAATGAAACTCAATGAAATAAAGGAATGTGGTTAGTTTATATGTAAATGCTTGTCTTATTTTGAGGGCGTTACAACTTGGTATCAGAGCGTACCGGGTTAGAATACTTTGGGTACGTGGGAAGTGATTAGTATCACAATGGGTTTGTCTCGCTTGATAGAGACTTAGATGTAGTATCATATGCTATGTGCTTAATTGATAACATGCTTATGTGACTATGTGGGTATGGGATTTAATTTCTAGGATGTTGATTGGACCCTTGAGTTTCTGGGAGTCTTGTTGGAAAGGCACTTGATCAATGCTGTTTCTAACCGGAACTCTAGTAACGCCTCGGGACTATTATTATCCGGAAATGAAGTTCGTAAGTGCTTATGTGTTTATGTGCTTATGTGGAGTGAATTACAGTTGTCCATGCACTAGGACGTGAGTGTTTAGTTTCGGCACACCTATGAATGTGCTAACGTTCTGTGTTGCCTTTATTAGGATGTCAGGACGAGGAAGAGGTGCTAGGCGTGGTAGACCTGCGAGGCAGGAAGTACCGTTACAGGGTGAGATTCCGGCAGTGCAGGAGGGAGTTGGGCAGGCCAATGTGGCCGAGCCAGTAGGTCAGCAGGCTATGGGTGCCTTGGCCAGAGAGATAGCAGGAGCTTTGGGTATTCTTAGGGCTGAGAATCAGGCAGTTGAGGCAGGGCCTTCCTTCTTGAAGAGGGAGTTCTTTCGGTGTAATCCGGACGAGTTTATCGGGGATCCTAAAGAGCCGCTTAAGGCAGATGAATGGCTCGAACAGACAACGAAGACGTTTGAGATGCTTGGCATCGAGGACGGAGCACTGAAAGTGACCTTGGCATCCTTCCAACTGAAGGGAGATGCGGGTCAATGGTGGAAATACGAGAAGGCTCGTGTTGGTGGTACTTGGGAGGCGTTTATAAATGCTTTTCAGGAGAGGTTTTTATCAGCAGCAGCTAGGGAGAAGTTGAGGGATCAGTTTAGCCGGCTTAATCAGCAGGGCTTGTCAGTGGCCGAGTTTGAGGCTACTTTTACCAGTCTGTCTAGGTTTGCACCTGAACTGGTGGCGTCTGAGGAACGCCGTTGCTATGAGTTTGAGCGGAAGTTGAGGCGGGGCCTCAAGTTGAGAGTTGGTGGGTCTTATATTCGAGAGTATAGACACCTAGTGGATGCTGCAGCTCATATGGAGCTTATGATGCAGGAGGAGGATGAGGGTCAGAGAGGCTCCAAGAGGAGCCAGGATAGTCAGAGTGATGGCAGGAGGCAGAGGGGTTCTAACCCTCAGCAGTCTCAGGGTGCAGTCTCTAGATCGACCTTTCCAGTGCCTAGTGTAGGCTCGGGGAGAGGCAGTCAGGGAGAATTCACTTGTTACAAGTGTGGCCAGCTGGGTCACAAGGTTTCTGTTTGCCCGCAGAAGGGTGGGGGTCAGAAAGCTGCTTCTTCTTCAGCTAGACCGCCGAGTCAGAGTTTGGGCAGGGGGCAGCTCTTGATTTGTTATCAGTGTGGACAACCTGGGCACATGAAGAGGTTTTGCCCACAGTTGAGTGCCACTTCGGGAGCGTCTGGTTCTAGGCAGACGCAGGGTTTTCAGCCAGCTCAGTCTGTGCAGGCCTCGAGGGCCAATCCGGGAGCTTCGTCATCCCAGTCTGTGCAGCAGTCTTTTGCTCCGAGAGGTGAGCAGGTAGACCAGGGGCCTACGGGGCGCGTGTATGCTGTTACCGCGCAGGATTTAGTACCAGCTCCATCAGTAGTGAGAGGTACTTTTCTGTTTTGCAACTCGGTTGCTAATGTGTTGATAGACACGGGTGCATCTCATTCTTTTGTATCTGCTGCATTTGCATCTGTTTTGGAATTGGAGTTAGCACAGTTAGCATCTCCTATTTGTGTGGTATCGCCTTTGGGTGGTGAGTTGATTCTGAAACAGGGTGTTAGAGGATGTGATATAGAGGTCGCCGACTATAGGCTTCCTTTTCCGTTTGTTGTCATGCCCATGAAGGGTTTTGATGTTATTTTGGGTATGGACTGGTTATCGTCATACCGGGCTGTTATTGATTGCTACCGCCAGAGGGTTACATTGTGTACCTTGAGCGGGGAGTGGTTCCATTTCTTGGGAGACCGGGTTGGTAGTGTTTTGCCACCGGGGTATGATTCACGAGGGCGAAGTGAGCTTAGTAGTCTACTGGCTAGCGTTGAGAGTGGTGAGAGTGGTGAGACCCTGGTTGTGTTACCGAGGGTGGTTTGTGAGTATTCGGATGTCTTTCCCGAAGATCTTGTTAGTTTGCCACCTCACCGAGAGATAGAGTTCTCTATTGATTTAGTGCCTGGTACGGCGCCGATTTCTATGGCACCTTACCGTTTTGCTCCAGCAGAGTTGGTTGAGTTGAAAATTCAGCTCCAGGAATTGCTCGATAAGGGCTTTGTTCGCCCTAGTGTTTCACCGTGGGGAGCACCGGCCCTCTTTGTTAAAAAGAAAGATGGTGCCTTGAGATTGTGTATAGACTACCGGAAGTTGAATCGGGCTACGGTTAAAAATAAGTATCCTATGCCCCGTATAGATGATTTGTTTGACCAGTTGAAGGGTTCCCGTTGTTTCTCTAAGATAGACTTGAGATCGGGTTACCATCAGTTGAGGGTCAGGGAGGAAGATATTCCTAAGACGGCATTCCGTACGCGGTATGGCCATTACGAGTTTTTGGTGATGCCATTCGGACTTACCAATGCACCGGCAGTCTTTATGGACTTGATGAACCGGATTTTCCGGGAGTTCTTAGACCGCTTTGTGGTTGTTTTTGTGGACGATATCCTTATCTATTCGTCATCTAAGGAGGAGCACGAGGAACACTTGAGAGTGGTGCTTGAGTTACTTAGAGCCCATAGGCTGTATGCCAAGTTTGGGAAGTGTGAGTTCTGGCTGAGGGAAGTCAAATTCTTAGGCCACGTGGTATCCGGTGAAGGGGTGTCTGTTGATACATCCAAGGTTGAGGCAGTGCAAGATTGGGCACAGCCTAAGAGTGTGTTTGAGATCCGCAGTTTTCTGGGATTAGCTGGGTATTACCGTCGGTTTGTGAAAGATTTCTCCAGGTTAGCGTCACCGTTGACTAGACTGACTCGGAAGGGAGTCAAGTTTGTGTGGAGTGAGACTTGTGAAAAGTCGTTCCAAGAGCTAAAAGTTAGAATGACCACCGCTCCGGTATTGATTATTCCGGAGAGAGGGTTGGGTTATGCGGTTTATTGTGATGCTTCACGAGAGGGTTTGGGTTGTGTGTTGATGCAAGAGGGGAAAGTGATAGCTTATGGCTCACGTCAGTTGAAAATACACGAGAAGAATTACCCCACACACGACCTAGAGTTAGCAGCTGTGATCTTTGCCTTGAAAATCTGGAGGCACTACCTTTATGGTGAGAGGTTCGAGGTATTCTCGGATCACAAGAGTTTGAAGTATCTGTTTACACAGAGAGACTTGAATCTGAGGCAGAGGAGATGGATGGAGTTCATCGAGGATTATGATTTTGAGTTGCATTATCATCCGGGAAAGGCCAATGTTGTGGCCGATGCCCTTAGTAGGAAGACCATTAGTGATGTTGCTAGTATAGCCATCCGGGAATGGGTGATGTTGGGAGCACTTGGCGAGTTTGATTTGCTACTGGGCGAATCTGTTGAGGATGCGGCCTTGTTTTCTGTTGTTGCGCAGCCTACACTTGTGGTTAGAGTGTTAGAGGCACAGAGAGGTGACCTTGAGGTAGAATCCCTCCGAGAGAAGATCTCTAGTGGGAAAGTCGAGAAGGGTTTGACGGTGTATCCCGACCTGAGTGTGAGATACCGAGACCGTTTGTTTGTACCGGAGTCTTGCCGAGAGGAAGTACTTCGAGAGTTTCACCATTCGCGCCTTGCGGTGCATCCGGGAGGTACTAAGATGTATCAGGATTTGGGTCGCCAGTTTTGGTGGCGGGGTATGAAAAGAGATGTGGCTGTTTTCGTATCGAAGTGCCTTACTTGCCAGCAAGTGAAGGCCGAGCATCAGAGGCCAGCGGGTTTGTTGCAACCCTTGCCTATTGCCGAGTGGAAGTGGGAGCATGTCACTATGGACTTCGTTGTAGGTCTTCCGAGGACTCAGCGGGGTAGTGATGCTATTTGGGTGGTTGTAGACCGGTTGACTAAGTCGGCGCACTTTATCCCTATGCGCGTGAGAGATTCGGTAGATCATCTTGCCGATTTGTATATTCGGGACGTAGTGAGATTGCACGGGGTCCCAGTGACGATCGTCTCAGATAGAGATCCTCGTTTTACTGCTAGGTTGTGGCAGAGTTTGCAGAGTGCCTTGGGCACTAAGTTGACCTTTAGTACGGCTTATCATCCTCAGACTGACGGGCAGTCCGAGCGTACTATTCAAATCCTCGAGGATATGCTTCGGGGTTGTGTCCTGGACTTCAGTGGGACGTGGGAGAGGCACTTGCCATTGGTAGAGTTTGCCTACAACAACAGTTTTCAGTCTAGCATTGGTATGGCACCGTTTGAGGCCTTGTATGGCCGACCGTGTAGGTCTCCAGTTTGTTGGGCCGAGGTGGGTGATGCACCTTTGTTGGGTCCGGAGTTGGTTAGGGAGACGACGGAGAAAGTTGAGCTTATCCGTAGGAGGCTTGTTACAGCCCAGAGTCGACAAAAGAGTTATGCCGACCATAGGAGGAGGCCTTTGGCGTTTGAGGTAGGTGATCATGTCTTTCTGAAGATATCACCTAGGCGAGGCTTGATGAGGTTTGGGAAGAGTGGAAAGTTATCCCCTCGGTTTATTGGTCCTTTTGAGATCCTTGAGAGGATAGGTGAGGTTGCTTATCGGTTAGCCTTACCGCCACAGTTGTCCGGAGTGCATGACGTGTTTCATGTGAGTATGCTTCGGAAGTATGAGCCAGATCCATCACATGTGTTGGATTGGACTGATTTAGAGGTAGATGAGGATGCCTCATATGAGGAGAGACCGGTTCGGGTCTTGGATAGGCGGGATCAGGTCCTGCGTGGTAAGACCATTCCTTTGGTGAAAGTCTTGTGGAAACATCACGGAGTGGAGGAAGCCACTTGGGAACGTGAGTTGGAAGTCCGTGAGAAATATCCGGACTTGTTTGTTGATATGTAATCTTGTATTTAAATTTTACATTTTGTTGAACTTAAGAGCTTTTATATATGTCTTAAGTTGTGAAACATTGAAAATGTTTTGGTTATTGGAAGTATGTTTTGGAACTTGCCTCATACGGAAGTTGAATGTGATACTATATGTGTTGAATATATTGTTAAAATTGGAAAGATAGTGCATAATGTTGATGCATGTTGATAATACATATGTGGTTTACATATTGTGATATGTCTCTTGTTAAAGGGATGGGATGACCGGTAATGGGTCGAATTGTTGAATGTTAAAATGTAACATTGTTTAAAATGGAGGAAAACTTGTTTTTGAAAACTTGTGTTTAATTTCGGGGACGAAATTCTTTAAGGGGGGGAGGTTATAGCGATCCCGGGTTTACCCTTGTTGTATAGTGATCCGGACATGTGTCCGTGGATGTTGGTAGTGGTTTATTATCTTGTTTACATCCTTTCTTACTTTGTATTTGAGTTATAGGATGTGTTGAGCGGGTTTGTTACAGGTTGGTTGAGTTTAGAAACCAAAACTAGTTGCCCAGATTTTTGGCCTGTACGCTCGAGCGGAGGTGTTGGCGCTCGAGCGGATAATACACCCATCCAGTATTTGTTGTGCAGTGTTGTGAGCTCGAGCGTAGGGATTGGGAGCTCGAGCGGAGGCCTGGTTCTGCAAAAGTGCTGGGCGAGTGCATTCTGCGCTCGAGCGGGAGGTTGGCCGCTCGAGCGGGAGTCTGTGAGTGGCCGCTCGAGCGGGGTGTTTTACGCTCGAGCGGAGACCTGGGTTAAAGTCCCGAATTTGTGACTCTTTAAATCACTTTTTCACTTTCTTTTCTCTCTCTTACTTTTCCAAAATCACCATTGTTGAGCCTCTCACTCTAGATACTACCTTCTCTCTAGGTTTTGATCTAGTAAGAGTGATTTACTCACCTTTGGCCTTTACAAAAAAGTTGTTGATCGTCGAGGGCTTCATTTTAATCTGAAAATCTCGGGTTTTGGAGCACGTTGGGTTTTGTCGTCTTCTCCTTTGGGACTCCGAATTTGAGGTAGGGATAACCTACTCCTCTCTATGGGTTTTGTCTTTAAATTTTGGTATTTTGAGATGTTGGGCTTGGTTTGGTAATTTTGTGAAAGTTTGGGGCTTTTGTGTAATTTTACAAAAGTTGGGGTTTTATTCATAATAAACCTAGATGCATGTTTGGCATAGAAAAATGGAATGATTGTTGAATCATTGATGAAAATGGGACCTAAGGGTTGAAATGGTAATTATGGAAAATGGCCTAATTACATTGTTTAATTAATTGGGATAATTAATTGGTGAGAAATGAGGAAATGAAATGTTGATTGAATATTTATTTGTGCATTTATTTTCTGTTTTAGAAATAACTGCTTTGGGCTATCGGTGGAGGATAGTCGAGATTGTTGTAGACAATGCATGATGATTAGGTAAACGGAAACTAATCAATGGAATGTGTCATGGAACTTGACGGTTGATAGAATACATTAATTGTGTGTATTGTGTGATTGTATATAGAACCAATGTGTTTATATGCGTTATGTGTAGAGGAGGAGATAGGGGATGTACTCCGCGGTTTAGGGGAAGATAGGGGATGTACCTCTAAACCGGATAGGTATTTGGAGGAGATAGGGGATGTACTCCGTAGACAGAGCTCATATGCTTGTCTAGAGAAGTGAAGATAGAGCTCATATGCTTATCTTTGTGAAGTGAAGTGTGGATACAGCTTGTATGCTTATCTGTGGATATTGTTGATATACATATCTGTTGTAGAGTGTGGATACAGCTTGTATGCTTATCTGTGGATATTGTTGATATACATATCTGTTGAGAATGTGGATATAGCTTTTATGCATATCTGAATGTAAGATATAGTTTTTATACATATCTGTGGAAATGGTGATAGAGCTAGCATGCTTATCTGTTGAAAAAGGGAAAATGAAAAGTAATTGGGACTTGTAAGTCGTTGACATAAATATGTAATTTATGTGATTGTATCAGTGTTGACCAACTATCAATTGCTAATGTTTTAGTCATTGTCCATGGTTGGTTTAGTGTATTTCTACTGGGCTGTGGCTCACCCTATATGGGAATATCATTTTCAGGTGCAGGAAGCATGCCACCTCCAAGGACATAGCTGGGAGGCTAGTGGCGGACATAGTTTTGTTGTTGTACTTTTGATGTATTACATGTAATTGCAAGCCAAGGGCTTAATGTGTAAACGAGTTAGTACTCTTTTGTTGAAACCAAGTGTTAACTTGGAAAGCTGTAAGCCCGTAGGGCATTTTGTTTTGATGTTAACATGTAATACTTATGTAATGAAACTCAATGAAATAAAGGAATGTGGTTAGTTTATATGTAAATGCTTGTCTTATTTTGAGGGCGTTACATGAATGGTGATGGAAATTGAATAAAAATAGAAGTTGAATAGAAATGGAAATGGAAACTGCATAAAATTAAACATAGAAGTTCATTCAAGAAACCATTATACGTTAACGATCTATTTGGAAATTAAATAAAAAAGGAAATTAAATAGAAAAGGAAATTGAACAAAAATGGAAGTGGAATAGAAATAAAAATAAAAGTTGCATAAAATTAAAAATGGAAGTTCATTCAAGAAACCACTACACCTTAACGATCTATTTGAAATTAAATAAAAAAGGAAATCCAATATAAAGAGAAATTGAATAAAAATAAAAATAGAAGTTGCATAAAATTAAAAATGGAAGTTCATTCAAGAAACAACAATACATTAACGATCTATTTTGAAATTAAATTAAAAAAAGAAATTGAATAGAAAAGGAAATTGAATAAAAGTGGAAGTGGAATAAAAATAAAAATGGAAGTTGCATAAAATTAAAAATGGAAATTCATTCAAGAAACCCCAATACATTAACGATCTATTTGGAAATTAAACAAAAAAAGGAAATTGAAAAGAAAAGGAAATTGAATAAAAATGGAAGTTGCATAAAATTAAAATTGGAAGTTCATTCAAGAAACCATTATACCTTAACGTTCTATTTGGAAATGAAATAAAAAAAAGAAATTAAATGGAAAAGGAAATTGAATAAAAATGGAAGTTGAATAAAAATAAAAATGAAAGTTGCATAAAATTAAAAATGAAAGTTCATTCCAGAAACCACTATACCTTAAACTTAATAGAAAGGGAAATTGAATAGAAATGGAAGTGGAATAAAAATAAAAATGGAAGTTGCATAAAATTAAAAATGGAAGTTCATTCAAGAAACCACTATAGCTTAACGATCTATTTGGAAATTAAATAAAAAAGAAAATTGAACGGAGATGGAAATTGAAAAAAAATAGAAGTTGAATAAAAATAGAAATGGAAACTTCATAAAATTAAAAATGGAAGTTCATTCAAGAAACCACTATACCTTCACGATCTATTTGGAAATTAAATTAAAAAGGAAATTGAATAGAAAAGGAAATTGAATAAAAATGGAGCTGGAATAAAAATAAAAATGGAAGTTCATTCAAGAAACCACTGGACCTTAACGATCTATTTGGAAATTAAATAAAGAAGAAAATTGAACGGAGATGGAAATTGAATAAAAATAAAAGTTCAATAAAAATAGAAATGGAAAGTTCATAAAATTAAAAATGGAAGTTTATTCAAGAAACCACTATACCTTCACGATCTATTTGGAAACTAAATTCAAAAGGAAATTGAATAGAAAAGGAAATTGAATAAAAATGGAGCTGGAATAAAAATAAAAATGGAAGTTGCATAAAATTAAAAATGGAAGTTCATTCAAAAAACCACTATACCTTAACGATCTATTTAGAAATTAAATAAAAATGGAAATTTAATAGAAAAGGAAATTGAATAAAAATGGAAGTGGAATAAAAATAAAAATTGAAGTTGCGTAAAATTAAGAATGGAAGTTCATTCAAGAAACCACTACACCTTAACGATCTATTTGGAATTTAAATAAGAAATGAAATTTACAAAAAATGGAAGTTGATTAAAGAAACCACTACACCTTAACGATCTGTTTGGATATTAAATATAAAAGGAAATTGAATAGAAAAGGAAATTGATTAAAAATGGAAGTTGAATATAAATAAAAATGGAAATTACATAAAATTAAACATGGAACTTCATTCAAGAAACCACTATACCTTAACGATCTATTTGGAAATTAAATAAAAAAAGGAAATTCAATCGACAAGGAAATTGAAAACAATTGGAAGTTGAATCAAAATAAAAATGAAAGTTTATTCAAGAAACCACTATACCTTTACAATCTATTTGGAAATTAAATAAAAAAGGAAATTGAATAGAAAAGGAAATTAAAGAAAAATGGAAGTGGAATAAAAATACAAATGGAAGTTGCATAAAATTAAAAATGGATGTTCATTCAAGAAACTATTATACCTTAACGATCTATTTGGAAATTAAATAAAAAAGTAAATTGAATGGAGATGGAACTTCAATAAAAATAGAAGTTGATTAAAAATAGAAATGCGAAACTGCATAAAATTAAACATGGTAGTTCATTCAAGAAACCACTATACCTTGACGATCTATTTCGAAATTAAATAAAAAAGGAAATTGAATAGAAGAGGAAATTGAATAAAATTGGAAGTGGAATAAAAATAAAAATAGAAGTTGCATAAAATTAAAAATGGAAGTTTATTCAAGAAACCACTACACCTTCACGATCTTTTTGGAAATTAAATAAAAAAAGAAATTGAATAGAAAAGGAAATTGATTAAAAATGGAAGTTGAATAAAAATGAAAATGGAAATTGCATAAAATTAAACATGGAACTTCATTCAAGAAACCACTATACCTTAACGATCTATTTTGAAATTAAATAAAAAAAGGAAATTCAATCGACAAGAAATTGAAAAAAAAAATGGAAGTTGAATAAAAATAAAACTGGAAGTTGAATAAAACTAAAAATGAAAGTTCATTCAAGCAACCACTACACCTTAACGATCCATTTGGAAATTGAATAGAAAAGGAAATTGAATAAAAAAGGAAGTGGAATAAAAATAGAAATGGAAGTTGCATAAAATTAAAAATGGATGTTCATTCAAGAAACTATTATACCTTAACGATCTATTTAGAAATTAAATAAAAAAAGTAAATTGAGTGGAGATGGAACTTCGAGAAAAATAGAAGTTGATTAAAAATAGAAATGGAAACTGTATAAAATTAAACATGGAAGTTCATTCAAGAAACCACTATAACTTGACGATCTATTTGGAAATTAAATAAAAACGCAAATTGATTGGAGATGGAAATTGAATAAAAATAGAAGTTGAATAAAAATTGAAATAGAAACTGCATAAAATTAAACGTGGAAGTTAATTCAAGAAACCACTATACCTTAACGATCTATTTGGAAATTAAATAAAAAAGGAAATTGATTGGAGATAGAAATTGAATAAAATTGGAAGTGGAATAAAAATAAAAATGGAAGTTGCATAAAATTAAAAATGGAAGTTCATTCAAGAAACCACTACACCTTAATGATCTATTTGGAAATTAAATAAAAAAGGAAATTGAATGGAGATGGAAATTGAATAAAAATAGAAGTTGAATAGAAATAGAAATGGAAACTGCATAAAATGAAACATGGAAGTTCATTCAAGAAACCATTATACGTTAACGATCTATTTGGAAATTAAAAAAAAAAGGAAATTAAATAGAAAAGGAAATTGAACAAAAATGGAAGTGGAATAGAAATAAAAATAAAAGTTGCATAAAATTAAAAATGGAAGTTCGTTCAAGAAACCACTACAGCTTAACGATCTATTTGAATTAAATAAAAAAAGAAATCCAATATAAAGAGAAATTGAATAAAAATGGATGTTGAATAAAAATAAAAATAGAAGTTGCATAAAATTAAAAATGGAAGTTCATTCAAGAAACAACAATACATTAACGATCTATTTGGAAATGAAATTAAAAAAGGAAATTGAATAGAAAAGGAAATTGAATAAAAATGGAAGTGGAATAAAAATAAAAATGGAAGTTGCATAAAATTAAAAATGGAAGTTCATTCAAGAAACCCCAATACATTAACGATCTATTTGGAAATTTAAGAAAAAAAGGAAATTGAAGAGAAAAGGAAATTGAATAAAAATAGAAGTTGCATAAAATTAAAATTGGAAGTTCATTCAAGAAACCACTATATCTTAACGTTCTATTTGGAAATGAAATAAAAAAAAAGAAATTAAAAGGAAAAGCAAATTGAATAAAAATAAAAATGAAAGTTGCATAAAATTAAAAATGAAAGTTTATTCCAGAAACCACTATACCTTAAACTAAATAAAAAAAAAAAATTTAATAGAAAGGGAAATTGAATAAAAATGGAAGTGGAATAAAAATAAAAATGGAAGTTGCATAAAATTAAAAATGGAAGTTCATTCAAGAAACCACTATACCTTAACGATCTATTTGGAAATTAAATAAAAAGGGAAATTGAACGGAGATAGAAATTGAATAAAAATAGAAGTTCAATAAAAATAGAAATGGAAACTTCATAAAATTAAAAATGAAAGTTCATTCAAGAAACCACTATACCTTCACGATCTATTTGGAAACTAAATTAAAAAGGAAATTGAATAAAAATGGAGCTGGAATAAAAATAAAAATGGACGTTTATTCAACAAACCACTATACCTTAACGATCTATTTGGAAATTAAATAAAAAAGGAAATTAAATGGAGATGGAAATTGAATAAAAATAGAAGTTGAATAAAAATAGAAATGGAAACATCATAAAATTAAGCATGAAAGTTCATTCAAGAAACCACTATACCTTAACGATCTATTTGGAAATTAAATGAAAAAGGAAATTGAATAAAAATGTAGCTGGAAAAAAAATAAAAAAGGAAGTTGCATAAAATTAAAAATGGAAGTTCATTCAAAAACCACTATACCTTAACGATCTATTTGGAAATTTATTAAAAAAGGAAATTGAATGGAGTAGGAAATTGAATAAAAATAGAAGTTGCATAAAAATAAAAATGGAAACTGCATAAAATTAAACATTTAAGAAACCACTCAACGTTAACGATCTATTTGGAAATTAAATAAAAAAGGAAATTGATTGGAGATGGAAATTGAATAAAAATAGAAGTTGAATAAAAATAGAAACGGAAATTGCAAAAAATTAAAAATGGATGTTCATTCAAGAAACCACTATACCTTAACGATCTATTTGGAAATTAAATAAAAAAGGAAATTCAATAGAAAAGGAAATTGAATAAAAATGGTAGTGGAATAAAAATAAAAATGAAAATTGCATAAAATTAAAAATGGAATTCATTCAAGAAACCACTACACCTTAACGATCTATTTGGAAATTAAATAAAAAAGGAAATTGAATGGAGATGGAAATTGAATAAAAATGGAAGTTGAATAAAAATAGACATGGAAACTGCATAAAATGAAACATGGAAGTTCATTGAAGAAACGATTATACGTTAACGATCTATTTGGAAATTAAATAAAAAAAAACAAATTGAATAGAAAAGGAAATTGAATAAAAATGGAAGTGGAATAAAAATAAAAATAAAAGTTGCATAAAATTAAAAATGGAAGTTCATTCAAGAAACCACTACACCTTAACGATCAATTTGAAATTAAATAAAAAAAGAAATTCAATAGAAAAAGAAATTGAATAAAAATCGAAGTTGAATAAAAATAAAAATGGAAGTTGCATAAAATTAAAAATGGAAGTTCATTCAAGAAATGACAATACATTAACGATCTATTTGGAAATTAAATAAAAAAAGGAAATTTAATAGAAAAGGAAATTGAATAAAAATAAAAATGAAAGTTGCATAAAATTAAAAATGAAAGTTCATTCCAGAAACCATTATACCTTAAATTAAATAAAAAAGGAAATTGAATAGAAAAGGAAATTGAATAAAAATGGAAGTGGAATAAAAATTAAAATGGAAGTTGCATAAAATTAAAAAAGGAAGTTCATTGAAGAAACCACTATACCTTAATGATATATTTGGAAATTAAATAAAAAAGGAAACTAAATGGGGATGGAATTGAATAAAAATGGAAGTGGAATAAAAATAAAAATGGAAACTTCATAAAATTAAAAATGGAAGTTTATTCAAGAAACCACTACACCTTAATGATCTATTTCGAAATTAAATAAAAAAGGAGGTTGAATGGAGATGGAAATTGAATAAAAATAGAAGTTGAATAAAAATAGAAATGGAAATTGCATAAAATGAAACATGGAAGTTCATTCGAGAGACCACTATACCTTGACGATCTATTTGGAAATTAATTAAAAAAGGAAATTGAAAAGAAAAGGTAATTGAAGAAAAATGGAAATGGAATAAAAATAAAAATGGAAGTTGCATAAAATTAAAAATGGAAGTTCATTCAAGAAACGACAATACATTAACGATTTATTTGGAAATTGAATAGAAAAGGAAATTGAATAAAAATGCAAGTTGCATAAAATGAAACTTGGAAGTTCATTCAAGAAACAACTACACCTTAACGATCTATTTGGAAATGAAATAAAAAAAAGAAATTAAATAGAAAAGGAAATTGAATAAAAATGGATGTTGAATAAAAATAAAAATGAAAGTTGCATAAAATTAAGAATGAAAGTTCATTTCAGAAACCACTATACCTTAAATTAAATGAAAAAGGAAATTGAATAGAAAAAGAAATTGAATAATAATGGACGTGGAATAAAAATTAAAATGGAAGTTGCATAAAATTAAAAATGGAAGTTCATTGAAGAAACGACTATACCTTAACGATATATTTGGAAATTAAATAAAAAAGGAAATTGAATGGAGATGGAAATTGAATAAAAATAGAAGTTGAATAAAAATAGAAATGGAAACTTCATAAAATTAAACATGGAAATTCATTCAAGAAACCACTATACCTTAACGATTTATTTGGAAATTAAATGAACAAGGAAATTGAATAAAAATGGAAGTGGAATAAAAATGAAAATGAAAATGGAAGTTGCATAAAATTAAAAATGGAAGGTCATTCAAGAAACTACAACACCTTAACGATCTATTTGAAATTAAATAAAAAAGGAAATTCAATCGAAAAAAAATTGAATAAAAAAGAAAGTTGAATAAAAATAAAAATGGAAGTTCATTCAGAGAAACCACAATACATTAACGATCTATTTGGAAATAAAATAAAAAAACGAAATTGAATAGAAAATGAAATTGAATAAAAATGGAAGTGGAATAAAAATAAAAATGGAAGTTGCATAAAGTTAAAAATGGAAGTTCATTCAAGAAACCACTACACGTTAACGATATATTTGGAAATTAAATAAAAAAGGAAATTGAATGGAGATGGAAATTGAATAAAAATAGAAGTTGAATAAAAATAGAAATGGAAACTTCATAAAATTAAACATGGAAGTTCATTCAAGAAACCATTATACCTTAACGATCTATTTGGAAATTAAATGAACAAGGAAATTGAATAAAAATGGAAGTGGAATAAAAATAAAAATGGAAGTTGCATAAAATTAAAAATGAAAGGTCATTCAAGAAACCACAACACCTTAACGATCTATTTGAAATTAAATAAAAAAGGAAATTCAATTGAAAAAAAATTGAATAAAAAAGAAAGTTGAATAAAAATAAAAATGGAAGTTCATTCAGAGAAACCACAATACATTAACGATCTATTTGGAAATTAAATAAAAAAAGAAAATTGAATAGAAAATGAAATTGAATAAAAATGGAAGTGGAATAAAAATAAAAATGGAAGTTGCATAAAGTTAAAAATGGAAGTTCATTCAAGAAACCACTACACGTTAACGATTTATTTGGAAATTAAATAAAAATCGAAATTGATTGGAGATGGAAATTGAATAAAAATAGAAGTTGAGTAATAATAGAAACGGAAACTGCATAAAATTAAACAGGGAAGTTCATTCAAGAAACCACTATACCTTAACGATCTATTTGGAAATTAAATAAAAAATGAAATTGAATAGAAAATGAAATTGAATAAAAATAGAAGTGGAATAAAAATAAAAATGGAAGTTGCATAAAATTAAAAATGGAAGTTCATTCAAGAAACCACTACACCTTAACGATCTATTTTGAAATTAAATAAAAAAGGAGATTAAATGGAGATGGAAATTGAATAAAAATAAAAGTTGAATAAAAATAGAAATGGAAACTGCATAAAATGAAACATGGAAGTTCATTCAAGAGACCACTACACCTAAACGATATATTTGAAATTAAATAAAAAAGGAAATTCAATAGAAAAAGAAATTGAATAAAAATGGAAGTTGAATAAAAATAAAAATGGAAGTTGCACAAAATTAAAAATGGAAGTTCATTCAAGAAACAAAAATACATTAACGTTCTATTTGGAAATTAAATAAAAAAGGAAATTGAATCGAAAAGGAAGTTGAATAAAAATGTGTAGACACCCTATTTTTGACCGACCTTAAGATTCAGACGTCACCGATTGAGCGCTCGGTGATGTTGCATATTGTGCTCGTTCAGAAGTTTCATAGTCTCGGCTGCGAGCCTTGCCTCTGGACTTCCGGACTCTTTTGTGCCTTGCCTCGGTTTGCGAACCAGGTTTGGTTTTCTCTGTTTCTCTTCCTGAAGGGAGGGAGAGGTCTCGTAGACCATCTCTCAGTGGCCGTAGGCTACGTTTCGTGATCGTAGGCCATTTTGCCCGTTTGGAGCCCGGTTTCCAGTTTTTCGGAGCCGTTGGCCGTGTGCCTCGGTTCGGGACCGCTTAACCACCTCCGTTTGCCTAAGTTTTTGGCATACATATTATTTGCTCCCTTTTGAGGGACACTGTGGTCCGAGAGACCAACTTCGTGGTTGGACACCACTTCCGGTGCCTAACAGCCCACTTTCGGGGCCCCGAATTGCGTGTTTTAGCTCCCGAACCTTCATTTTGCATTTTTGGGCTCCGACCCAAACTTGAGATAGTCATATTTTGAGGTCCTTTTCATGTTTGATTAAGGACCTTTTGCTGTTTGAGATCTCCTCCTATCACTTGCTTCTTTAACGCTCTTTTAGGCCTATTTTTGCGCGGTATTTTAGGCTCACTTGTGAGCTATTTCGGACTTGGTCCTAAACTACAAAGTGTCTTTTTTTGAGCCCATCTTCAACTTTGTTGAAGGGCTCTCGGTCATTTGGGTCCAGCAGCTACCACTTGCCTTTATATCCCACTTTTTGGCTTTTTTGGAGGGAAACTTGGATTGTTTTCCCTCCATTTTTTCCCTCCATTTTTTCCCCCCATTTTTGCCTATATATCAGCAGCTCCAGCTGCTGGTTTAGGGTTAGAAAATTTCCCCTCAAACCCTTTGCATTATATCTCTCTCCCTCTCCATCTCCAAGCTTCCATCCTACAAACCCTACACCATTTTACACTACACCACCAAGCCCCACCCTTCCATCCTTCATTCCAGCAGCTGGAGGCTGTTCTTCAAAGCCTAAGGAGCCACAAACTCAAGCCAAGAAGCATCCAAGGGTTGGTCTTCAAGGGTAAGCATCAATCCCCTCTTTTTGAGCTTAATCTTGTATCATTTATAAGCCATACATGCATACTGTTTTGAGCTCCGGCCCTAACTATTTTGCTTAAGGGCCTCTCACTGTTTGAGGCCCTCTTGATGCACTTGCTTCATTATCCCTATTGTATGCCATAATCTAGCATAGTATCTTTGGCCTATATGTGATCTGTTTTGGAGCATGATGTAAACTGTAGATAGTCTTATTTTGAGCCCTTCTTCAACATGGAAGAAGGGCTCATCACTATTTGGGACCTCCATGTACCACTTGTCATTATACCCCTCTTTGGTCCCTATTTTTGCATGATTTATTAGCCTATTGTGCTTCTATTTTTGGGCGATTTTCAGAACTGAAAACAGTCTTATTTTGGCCTCCTATTCATGTTTCATTGAGGGTATTTCACTGTTTAAGACATCTTTTATATACTTTGTGTTATACCTCTCTTTTTGGCCATATTTTGCATGATATTTTTGGCTTGTATGCATACTGTTTTGGGTCCGGCCATAAACTGTAAAATGCATTATTTTTGGCCCCTCTTCAATGTTGTTGAAGGGCCCCATTGTGTTTAAGGCCAGAAACCACTACTTTCTTCTTTGGCCATCTTTTGGCCCATTTCTTGCATGAGGGTTTAGCCATACCTGTGCTGGTTTTTATGGTTTTCCATAAACTATAAAAGATCATGTTTTGGGCCCCTCTTCAACTTTGTTGAAGGGCCCTAATCTATTTGGGGGCAGAAGCCGTGAGTTGCTTCTTTATTTTGCATTTAGGGCCATTTTTGCATGCTAGTTTTGCCCTATTTATGTTTGCTGTTTGACCATGCTTAAAACTGTAAAAATGCTTATTTTGGGGCTTCCTTGCTTCTGTCTTTTCATTCCGTGTACCAATTATGCATGCTTTGTATAGCTGTAAGCCATTTCATGTACTTAGATAGTGGCAAAACCATCTTTTCTAAGCCCACCTGAGGGTGGCAAATCCACGTCTTAGCCTACTTGCGAGTAGCACCATCAAACCATCTTTCAAAAATAAACACGAAATGTTTTGTTCCAAATCAGGCGACCCGGTCTATACTTGTATACTGTGCGCATCACATAGTAATCTAGGCTAATAACCGGAATAAGAACGCACAATGTTTTCAAAACTTGATATCATGGTTAGTAGAGGCCGATCTTTGATCGGGCGAGCGGGGGTGCTCACGAAGTAACCTTCCCCAATCGTACCCAAGTTCTTGAGCCGAGGCAACTTTGGTGATGACGGACACGTGGCCTTAGGCAACGAGTCAGGGTTTCCTAAATTTTCCAAAATAAAATATTTAGGTGGTGACTCTGTATCTGGCAAAGCAGTCCATGTTTGGCACTTCTTTCAAAAAAAATCTGTTTTCTCAAAACGATTTGCCGGATTTGGACTCTTTGGTTCAGATTTAGAACCGTGACAATTTGAGAGTCCTGAGCTGTAGTGACCCCAAATGAACAGAACGGGACTCACCCTCCCGGGGCGTTCGGGGACGTCTACAGTTTCTGGCGACTCTGCTGGGGATTTAGAGAACTTGACTCGAACTCATGATATCTGTTTTTGACTACACTTGTGTGTCTCTTTGCATTGCATTTGCATTGGTGCGCCTAGGACACCGTGTTTGCCATCTGCTATTCCTGAACGGTTTGCCCGAGGCTTGTCTTGTCAAGGCATGACCACAAGGCTGATCGGTTGTGGGCTCTGCCAGTATGGGAACACAAACCCCGATTTTACCGGGGCACCCTTTTGACCATTCGACCTAGTGCATATTCGGAATCCATAGCGACCATTTCAAACTAGGACAGGTTGCTTACCCGATATAGGTTGTTTGAAACCGCTGCATGCGTAGTGAAACCCTACCTCCTGACAAAATAGGACAGGGAAACCCTACCCCAACATAGGGGTGTTTTGGCTCTCACTTATCTGTTATGTGCTTTTAGAGTGCGTCTCTACAGGAATGCATGTATCAGTTTGCAAGTTTGGACATCAGGCCTGCGGGCACCAGTTCAGTATTTTGGGATTCAGTTCACCTGAGGGTATCAGTTTACGGGCAGAATTTTGGGGGCAGAATTCAGTAGAGGGCACAGTCATCCTACTATGCTCGTATCTGTTTTGGTGAAGTTAGGCTGAGATGCTGCATGTTTTCTCTTTTGCTAGGTAGTCTAGGAACCATAGCTTCAGAAGGCTCCGATATCCCCCGAGGTTCATCGAACTTGTGCTGATAGACTTTGTTAGGTCAGAGATTCAGTTCAAGGGAAATCAGTGTTCCTTTGCCAGAGGCAGGGTAAAAGGGCCAGTTAGGCACAAATCACCAGTTCAGCAGTTATCAGATCAGTGGCCCTTATCCACTCCACCAGTAAACAGTCAGGCTGAGGTCTCAGTTTCTACTGCAGGGATAGATACCAGTCAATTAGATGGATTAGCAGAACACATCAGGGATGGAGGCAATGATGCGCCAGATGCAAGAAAGTATGAAACTCATGCAGCAAGATGTTGTCCGCCAAGCTGAATTCGCCAAACAGCAGGCTGCGGTCATGGCCCAATAGGCAGAGCTAATCACCAGATTGCAACAGCAAAACGGAGCATCTGCTTCTCATCAAGCTCGCCCTCCACCATTAGATCCAATACCCGGGGAGACGCCAAATGTCCAAGAAGGTACGGACATTCCGACAGGGCCGGCTCCGCCCCTAATCTTACCCCGGTTGTCTAAAGCACCAATCAACCCATCGGACTCTCCCTTTGAGTTCGAGGTAGACCATACAGCGTTGAAGTTAAGCAAGCTTGAAAAGTTGTTCAAGAAATCCCAGGGGGTAAAGTCCATCCCGGACATTGAGGACGGGTATACCGACGCAGCTGTGACACTGCCGGACAGGTTCAAGATGCCTCACATCGACCGTTTTGACGGGTCAGGAGATCCCATGGTCCACCTGAGTTTGTTTTCAGATGTTCTGCGCCCGATGGGCTTGACAAGATTATAGAAGCTTTCCCTTTTTGGCAGGACCTTGTCAGGTATTGCGGCCATTTGGTACGCCAAATTGGAGGATTCAGTGAAATGAAGCTGGGAGGAGATGGCCGAGGCCTTCGTCGCACAATATTCATACAATACCCAAATCGAGATTACGACCCGTGATCTTGAGACGACGAGACAGGAGCCTAAAGAGAGCTTCTCAGAATTCGTGGCCCGCTGGAGGGCCAAGGCCTCAATGATGACCATTAGGCCAACGGATAAGGATCAAATACGGATGGTTGTGCGCAACCTCCAGCCCAAACTAATGCAGAAAATGATCGTGCTCCCCTTCCCTACCTTTTCAGATTTGCATGAGATGGGAGTACAGATCGAGGATGCTATGAAGCAGGGCCTGATTGACAATGACAGGGAGCAACCCAGGAAGGCATTTTTTTACAGTTCGAATACGACCACTAGTGGTGATGCAGTTGCAAGATCTTCTGAAGTGGGCATGGTCACCGCCACCGCACCAAAAACAACCACCCCATTCACCGGTGCATTCGGGAGTAGCTCGCAAGCAGCCAAATATCCATCCCAAGCCAAGAAGGTTTTCACCCCACTTTATATGCCTTTGTCAAAGGCTCTAGGGGTTTTGATCAAGAAAGGGCATCTGAAGCCCCTGGAGCCGCAGCCATTACCAAAGAACCTCCCTCTCTCACACAACCCAGCCGACTACTGTGCCTTCCATCAGCGAGCTGGCCATGACACTGACATGTGCTTTCGTCTCCGCCACGAAATAAAAGATCTGATCGACAACGGGGTCATCCCCGCACCAGGCCCTGCGAAGTCTATCGGCACTTGATCAGTGAACTTGGGGGATAATGTGATGTGATTGGGGGGATGAACCACCTGCAGGCAGCGCTCAGTTTACTCCAGATATGGTGGATGGCATGCACTGTTTTGAGCGTTTGCGAATGCTAGCTTTTGTGCTTTCTGACTTGGGTATTGGGTCAGTCTTGTTGTTTTGTTTTGAGTCTGTATTTTTGTTTTGAGTCAGTCTCTTTTTTTTGTTTTGGGTCTGTCTTGTTGTATCGAGTCAGTCCTGTTGAATAGAAGTCAGGTGATTCCAGGGGGTGTTGCCTCGGGCATCACCATTTTGTTTTGTGTTTGTCTTTTCGTTTTGTTTTGAGTCTGTTTCTGTCAGGGAGCCAGTTGTGCCAACAGATTTTGAATGAAACAGCAGTGATTTTCACGCTCTTATATTTGCTTCGGCCGTGTGCCAATTGTGCCAGAAAGTTTGAATGAAACGGCAGTACTTTTCGCCTACTCTTCTGCACCCCAAAATCATTGCATCGACCTAAGTTTTTCAAAACTTTTTGAACAATGCGATGAAAACAAAGAGGGAGGAATTCCTCGGGATTTGCAAAACTTTGATCAAATTGAGAGAAAGAGAGGCATGCCAAGCCCTTAATGAATGAAATTATGCTTGTTAGCGTGAGTACTGAGAAGGACCCTAGCTTGATCCAGACTGGTTTCACACTATCTTCAGCGCGAGCGATTTGTCGCTTTCTTAAAAACTTTCAAAAACAAAATGTTTTGCGCGGTCCTGCGAAGACCTGTGTGGAATCGCTTGCGAGCATAAAAAGGAGAGGTTAAATACCCGAGTGTACCTTAACCCCGAACTACGTAAGGCTTGATTCCCATCTTTGGGATACGTAGGCAACTTCATTCTGAAGTCCAGTCGTAAAACACTTCAAATTCGACTATGTCCATGCGATGGTTCTGGTCATCTTTGTCTTCTCTGTATCTGAGGATTTGGTTGTGTTCGTTACTCTGAGGACTGACTACAATGCGCTGCGGTGCCATTCAAACAAGGGGCAACTTTCCATTGCCATGCAGTGTCCTTCAGACAAGGGGCAATTTTCCATTACCATGGATCCGAGGTTGCGCATCTCAAGAGTAGGTTCCGTACTCGTTGAGCAGTGGTCGTTTGCAAAAATAGTTTTTGAGAATTTTTACTGAGGTTGACTAATCTTCTCGAAAAGTATTCCATTTTCAAAACTGGACCATTTCTTGGATCCAAAAGAGGAAAATTTTCAGTGCTCATGGCCTAACTTGTGTGATTTTAAATCAGAAAATTGAACAAACATGTTAATCTAACTCTCATTTTGGTCAAAATTTTTTAGGAGAAAACTAAAATAAAAAATGGTCAAGATGATGAACTAGGGGCACGGTTGAGTCAGGCTTCCTGTCTTTCCCATTGTCACCATATTTGCCAGAAAAGGGCACAACAAAGAGCAGAAAGCTCTCACATCCTCCAAGCAATGAGGTATCAAGCAAAGTGCGAAGCACGAACTAGAATGGGGCAAGATATTCCACTCCATCATCTGGACAAATCTTATCACGTCCAAACTCCCCAGCAAAGCATCATCAACTGATGTTAGCTCCAAATTTGCTACACACCCAGTTATAGCGCAACCTTTCCGTGGGAGGCATTCACTAGCTGTGAGCGGAAGAAAGAGAATCTAGCAGAATGCTAGGGGCACGAGCCCACAATTTGCTGTTTATCCATCAACCACCCAGGGGAGGGATGAAAAATGAGAGATTGAAGAATAGAGAGATGTGCGATGAGAGGAAAAGTGAGAAGAGGGCTTTTTTTTCCAGAAAAACAGAGCTTGAGGGCCGAGTGATGTGAGAACCACAAATGAGAAAGGGTGGGAAACATTACCCGGTGAAACAGGCTCCCTGTGCACGTCTGAGCATCGTGTCTTTTTGTTTTATCTCGATTCTTGTTTTGAGTCGTTTCGAGTGTTACTCGATGTGTCTAGGTTGTGTGCCTTTTATTTCCTTGTTGAGTCGTTTTGCTGTGTTCAGTCATAGGCTCAATACTTGGTCGAAAGCTCATCTCTAAATTTCAAAAATAAAATCGTTTTGTGCTCCGAGTGCCGTGCCATTCTCCACATTTATACAAAACAGAATTTGTTCTTTCATAAAATCGCAGGATTCAACCCAGGTCATATGAGAACAGTAGAACCAGGACCTATCTGAAGCTATATATGGTTCCGGACTGCAAAGCAAAAGCAAAAGAGGAAAATGTCGGGTATCTGAGTTTGTTTCAACTTCAATAAGTTCCAGGACTACATTCCGTGTGTACCTCTTCAGGCCTTGTCAATGCTCCGAAGTATGAGTGTGCCTCTACTCCCAAACTCAAGCCTACTTCAATGCCAGAATGGCAATCGAAGTGCTCCCTCAGAAAACCAGCCCCTGCCAGATGCATCTTGGCTGTGTTTGCAATGAGTTCCTAGGAGACCAACTGCGATGGTGGAAACTAGAGTTCGGACGGCTATTGCCTAGAACGCAAAGGTTCGGAATTTCCGAGACTAAAGTCTGGTTTAAATACCCAGGGGTCTATCCTCGGCTTGAAATCTGTATGGTAGCCCCATAGATTGAGATAGCATGTGAATGCGTCTCGATTCTGGATACTGAATCAACCTAGTCTGTCACCCCGTTGGAGAATAGGGAAAGTTGTGAACATGGCCAGGAAGGAAAGGTAGTAACTGCGGTTTGGAAGTACAATCAAGAAAGTGCAAGAAGAACCCACTCTTTTCAGCTCAAAATGTTTCTGCGGAATTTTCAACTCATGTCTTCGATGTGTAGCTCATCGTCAGTCGGCATGCACGAGGTGTATCCTTTTTGGAATGTATCGTGACCCCTCCGAGAGGTAAATCGGAGGTTGCGTTTGGAACTTGGTCTACTTAAGGCTTGTATTCCCTTATTCGGTATTTTTGTTTCAAACGGGTGTTGTCACGCGCGTTCCACTGGTATTGTTATGCTCATTCGTTGCATTGTTATGCACATCTATCTAGCATTGTTATGCTCATTCGTTGCATTGTTATGCACATCTATCTAGCATTGTTATGCTCGTTCGTTGCATTGTTATGCACATTTATCTAGCATTGTTATGCTCATTACTTGCATTGTTATGCACATCTATCTAGCATTGTTATGCTCATTACTTGCATTGTTATGTACACTTCACCTGCATCGTTATGCACCTTTTCACTTGCAATTGTCGTCTTTTCTCCTCTCGCATGCGGTGTGTTAGGACATCTTCGGTTTCGAACATTCGGATGAGTTCCGGTGTTCATGCATACCTTTCCTCTCTTGCGTGTGATATGCTGAGAGGTTTTCTCTTGCGTGTGATACGTTGAGAAATTTCCCTTTCCTCCCTTGCATGTGATATGCTGAGAGGTTTTCTCTTGCGTATGATACGCTGAGAAATTTACCTTTCCTCTCTTGCATGTGATATGCTGAGAGATTTTCTCTTGCGTGTGATACGCTGAGAAATTTACCTTTTCTGTCTTGCATGTGATATGCTGAGAGGTTTTCTCTTGCGTGTGATACGCTGAGAAATTTATCTTTTTTCTCTTGCATGTGATATGCTGAGAGGTTTTCTCTTGCGTGTGATATGCTGAGAAATTTACCTTTTCTCTCTTGCATGTGATATGCTGAGAGGTTTTCTCTTGCGTGTGATACGCTGAGAAATTTATCTTTCCTCCCTTGCATGTGATATGCTGAGAGGTTTTTTCTTGCGTGTGATGCGCTGAGAAATTTATCTTTTCTCTCTTGCATGTGATATGCTGAGAGGTTTTCTCTTGCGTGTGATACGTTGAGAAATTTCCCTTTTCTCTCTTGCATGTGATATGCTGAGAGGTTTTCTCTTGCGTGTGATACGTTGAGAAATTTATCTTTCCTCCCTTGCATGTGATATGCTGAGAGGTTTTCTCTTATGTGTGATACGCTGAGAAATTTGCCTTTCCTCTCTTGCGTGTGATATGCTGAGAGGTTTTCTCTTGCGTGTGATACGCTGAGAAATTTGCCTTTCCTCTCTTGCGTGTGATATGCTGAGAGGTTTTCTCTTGCGTGTGATACGCTGAGGAATTTGCCTTTCTTCTCTTGCGTGTGATACGCTAAGAAGTTTACCTTTCCTCTCTTGCGTGTGATACGCTGAGAGGTTTACCTTCTTCCTCTCCTATGTGTGATACGCAGAGAGATGTTGTGTGTAAGACTCCGGGTATTCTTAGTAGTCGCTTTTAGCCTTCTCCGCGTGAGACGCAGTGAGAATTGCATAATTTTCTTACATTCTTAATTGCATGAAATGTAGTTGTTGCTTTGCATTTTTGCTTAAAACTTTTGCATCTATTGTGAATATGTGCTTCATTACAGCTTGCTGCATTTGCACGATCATTGAGTCACCTTCGGCGTCTTGCATTACCAGTTGCATTTTGCCCCCCTGCCTGCGGGCATGCCTGTAGGCACATCTCTGTTTATCTTACCTGTTTGTCTAAGTCTTCGGCCTTGTCAAAAATGAGTCGTCTCTGGGCTTTGACATTCACTCCCGTCACGTGTGACTTTCGAGTTCTGTCAAAGAGGGGCAACTGTAGACACCCTATTTTTGACCGACCTTAAGACTCAGACGTCACGGATTGAGCGCTCGGTGATGTTGCATATTGTGCTCGTTCAGAAGTTTCAGAGTCTCGGCTGCGAGCCTTGCCTCCGGACTTCCGGACTCTTTTGTGCCTTGCCTCGGTTTGCAAACCAGGTTTAGTTTTCTCTGTTTCTCTTCCTAAAGGGAGGGAGAGGTCTCATAGACCATCTCTCAGTGGCCGTAGGCTACGTTTCGTGGTCGTAGGCCATTTTGCCTGTTTGGAGCCCGGTTTCCGATTTTTCGGAACCGTTGGCCGTGTGCCTCGGTTCGGGACCGCTTCACCACCTCCGTTTGTCTCAGTGTTTGGCATACATATTATTTGCTCCCTTTTGAGGGACACTGTGGTCCGAGAGACCAACTTCGTGGTCGGACACCACTTCCGGTGCCTAACAGCCCACTTTCGGGGCCCTAAACTGCGTGTTTTGGCTTCCGAACCTTCATTTTGCATTTTTGGGCTCTGACCCGAACTTGAGATAGTCATATTTTGAGGTCCTTTTCATGTTTGATTAAGGACATTTTGCTGTTTGAGATCTCCTCCTATCACTTGCTTCTTTAATGCTCTTTTAGGCCTATTTTTGCGCGGTATTTTAGGCTCACTTGTGAGCTGTTTCGGACTTGGTCATAAACTAAAACGTGTCTTGTTTTGAGCCCCTCTTCAACTTTGTTGAAGGGCTCTCGGTCATTTGGGTCCAGCAGCTACCACTTGCCTTTATATCTCACTTTTTGGCTTTTTTGGAGGGAAACTTGGATTGTTTTCCCTCCATTTCCCCCCCCCCCCTTTTCCCCCCATTTTTGCCTATATATCAGCAGCTCCAGCTGCTGGTTTAGGGTTAGAAAATTTCCCCTCAAACCCTTTGCATTATATCTCTCTCCCTCTCCATCTCCAAGCTTCCATCCTACAAACCCTACACCATTTTACACTACACCACCAAGCCCCACCCTTCCATCCTTCATTCCAGAAGCTGGAGGCTGTTCTTCAAAGCCTAAGGAGCCACAAACTCAAGCCAAGAAGCATCCAAGGGTTGGTCTTCAAGGGTAAGCATCAATCCCCTCTTTTTGAGCTTAATCTTGTATCATTTATAAGCCATACATGCATACTGTTTTGAGCTCCGGCCCTAACTAAAAGTGGCATTATTTTGAGTTCTTCTTCACTTTTTGTTAAGGGCCTCTCACTGTTTGAGGCCCTCTTGATGCACTTGCTTCATTATCCCTATTGTATGCCATAATCTTGCATAGTATCTTTGGCCTATATGTGATCTGTTTTGGAGCATGATGTAAACTATAGATAGGCTTATTTTGAGCCCTTCTTCAACATTGAAGAAGGGCTCATCACTGTTTGGGACCTCCATGTACCACTTGTCATTATACCCCTCTTTGGTCCCTATTTTTGCATGATTTATTAGCCTATTGTGCTTCTATTTTTGGGCGATTTTCAGAACTGAAAACAGTCTTATTTTGGCCTTATCTTCATGTTTCATTGAGGGTATTTCACTGTTTAAGACATCCTTTATATACTTTGTGTTATACCTCTCTTTTTGGCCATATTTTGCATGATATTTTTGGCTTGTATGCATACTGTTTTGGGTCCAGCCATAAACTGTAAAATGCATTATTTTTGGCCCCTCTTCAATGTTGTTGAAGGTCCCCTTTGTGTTTAAGGCCAGAAACTACTACTTGCTTCTTTGGCCATCTTTTGGCCATTTCTTGCATGAGGGTTTAGCCATACCTGTGCTGGTTTTTGTGGTTTTCCATAAACTGTAAAAGATCATGTTTTGGGCCCCTCTTCAACTTTGTTGAAGGGCCCTAATCTGTTTGGGGGCAGAAGCCGTGAGTTGCTTCTTTATCTTGCATTTAGGGCCATTTTTGCATGCTAGTTTTGCCCTATTTATGTTTGCTGTTTGGCCATGCTTAAAACTGTAAAAATGCTTATTTTGGGGCTTCCTTGCTTCTGTCTTTTCATTCCGTGTACCAATTATGCATGCTTTGTATAGCTGTAAGCCATTTCATGTACCTAGTTTTGCATTTCGGGAGAAATTCCATGCATCGGGCGTCATTTCGCCTTGTTTCGGGGCTGTTTTGCCCCTCATTTTGCTACTGATTTTTTCATGTTTGCATATCATATTCCATGTCCTTGCCATGTCTTGTTAGAGTGGCATTTGGTGCCTTAGGGTCGGTCCTCGGTTTGCGTGCATGCGTGCACGCATCTCGAGTTGTCTCATTTTCATCTAATGGCCTCCTATGTGAGTGTGGCTGAGGCTCTCTCATATTGGTGTAAGCCCATTATTGCATTGCGTATGCCATTTCATCTATAGCATTGTGTATGCTCGGTTGTATATTACCTCGTGCAGCGTGTATGCCATTCCATGACATTGTGTATGTTAGGATTGTATCTTAGTTGCATTTCATGCATGTCATGCATATTGCATCGTGCTTGGGATAGGAGTTAGCCCGAGCACGGGAAACGAGGTACGCTCCGTACTCCGAGTGACGGAACGTGTCCCAATTCCCTAGTCACCGACACTCCGGATCATCCATGATGGAGTTAGGTCTTGTTGTGTTTTCATCTGCATTCATCCTATATTGAATTGTGCAAATTGACTCCTCGGCCATCATGCATCGATATGCGTGATTGGTGGCACGAGGATCGAGGCATGCATATATTTGTGAAAATACATTGCTATGCCCCTTTCCTGCTCTCTGTTGCAGCAAATCAAGAATCAGCGGTCTTCCAAGGCTTGGTACGCATTTCAAGAACAGGTGCAAACAGAGGCTAATTGGGGCATCGTCATGGATTTCCGCGCAAAGGCAACCCGGGCATGCATCATTCATCATCTGGAATGCAATCAAGGCATTCCCTGGCTTGCATGCCAGTTTATTTATTTTCTTAGTTAATTTGTTAATTAATTAGGAATTTGCACATATTTGGACTGTAATATTTACTTGGACTGTACTATTCTTTTATTCGGGACTGTATATTTATTTGGACCCTCTGCGCGAGGGCATAATTGTAATAAGTGTGCGTGCGTGTGATGTATGTCTTCCAACCCCACGTCTTTCTCCCTTTTATTTACCTGCTTATGATGGTTAGATTAGGGCATGTTTAAATTAGCATACAGTATGATAGCATGTTTGCATTCATTCATCTGTTTTGCATGCACCGGGCTCGGCGCATCATACTAACTGCATTTGTATTTCAATTCCAAGTTGAATACATGTTAGCTGTAGCATTCCATATGCCATGTCTAGAATAGCCGAGCCTGCTATCGTTGCATTTTTGCATGTGTTGCATTAGGCATTTCTGTATAGTTAGGATCATGCATGATTTCTAACTTAGCTTCTGTTTTGGCTTGGAGTACTCGGCAAGTTTTATGCTTTAGCATCCTTGCATGCGTGTGAGTGACTGCCATGATAGCATGCTTACCACGAGGCTAATTGATTATGTGATATAATTGCCTGAATGCCTGTGGGTGAAGGTTGGGTTATTTGGATTGGAACAAATCATTGACTGTGAGTTTTAAGCCCACTAGATAGTGGCAAAACCATCTTTTCTAAGCCCACCTGAGGGTGGAAAATCCACGTCTTAGCCTACTTGCGAGTAGCACCATCAAACCATCTTTCAAAAATAAACACGAAATGTTTTGTTCCAAATCAGGCGACCCGGTCTATACTTGTATGCTGTGCGCATCACATAGTAATCTAGGCTAATAACCGGAATAAGAACACACAATGTTTTCAAAACTTGATATCATGGTTAGTAGAGGCCGATCTTTGATCGGGCGAGCGGGGGTGCTCACGAAGTGACCTTCCCCAATCGTACCCAAGTTCCCGAGCCGAGGCAACTTTGGTGATGACGGACACGTGGCCTTAGGCAACGAGTCAGGGTTTCCTAAATTTCCCAAAATAAAATATTTAGGTGGCGACTCTGTATCTGGCAAAGCAGTCCATATTTGGCACTTCTTTCAAAAAAATCTGTTTTCTCAAAACGATTTGCCGGATTTGGACTCTTTGGTTCAGATTTAGAACCGTGACAATTTGAGAGTCCTGAGCTGTAGTGACCCCAAATGAACAGAACGGGACTCACCCTCCCGGGGCGTTCGAGGACGTCTACAAAATGGAAGTTGCATAAAATTAAACTTGGAAGTTCATTCAAGAAACCACTATACCTTAACGTTCTATTTGGAAATGAAATAAAAAAAAAGAAGAAATTAAATAGAAAAGGAAATTGAATAAAAATGGAAGTTGAATAAAAATAAAAATGAAAGTTGCATAAAATTAAAAATGAAAGTTCATTCCAGAAACCACTATACCTTAAATTAAATAAAAAACGAAATTGAATAGAAAAGGAAATTGAATAAAAATGGAAGTGAAATAAAAATAAAAATGGAAGTTGCATAAAATTAAAAATGGAAGTTCGTTCAAAAAACCACTATACCTTAACAATCTATTTGGAAATTAAATAAAAAAGGAAATTGAATGGAGATGGAAATTGAATAAAAATAGAAGTTGAATAAAAATAGAAATGGAAGCTGCATAAAATTAAATATGAAAGTTCATTCAAGAAACCACTATACCTTAACGATCTATTTCGAATGTAAATAAAAAAGGAAATTGAATAGAAAAGGAAATTGAATAAAAATGAAAGTGCAAAAAAAATACAAATGGAAGTTGCATAAAATTAAAAATGGATGTTCATTCAAGAAACTATTATACCTTAACGATCTATTTGGAAATTAAATAAAAAAGTAAATTGAATGGAGATGGAACTGCAATAAAAATAGAAGTTGATTAAAAATAGAAATGGAAACTGCATAAAATTAAACATGGAAGTTCATTCAAGAAACCACTATACCTTGACGATCTATTTCGAAATTAAATAAAAAAGGAAATTGAATAGAAAAGGAAATTGAATAAAAATGGAAGTGGAATAAAAATAAAAATGAAAGTTGCATGAAATTAAAAATGAATGTTAATTCAAGAAACCACTACACGTTAACGATCAATTTGGAAATTAAATAAAAAAAAGAAAAAATCATTGGAGATGGAAATTGAATAAAAATAGAGGTGGAATAAAAATAGAAATGGAAACTGCGTAAAATTAAACATGGAAGTTCATTCAAGAAACCACTATACCTTAACGATCTATTTGGAAGTTAAATAAAAAAGAAAATTAAATAGAAATGGAAATTGAATAAAAATGGAAATGGAATAAAAATAAAAATGGAAGTTGCATAAAATTAAAAATGGAAGTTCATTCAAGAAACCACTACATCTTAACGATCTATTTGGAAATTAAATAAAAAAGGAAATTGAATGGAGATGGAAATTGAATAAAAACAGAAGTTGAATAAAAATAGAAATGGAAACTGCATAAAATGAAACATGGAAGTTCATTCAAGAAACCATTATACGTTAACGATCTATTTGGAAATTAAATAAAAAAGGAAATTGAATAGAAAAGGAAATTGAATAAAAATGGAAGTGGCTTAAAAATAAAAATAAAAGTTGCATAAAAATAAAAATAGAAGTTCATTGAAGAAACCACTACACCTTAAGGATCTATTTGAAATTAAATAAAAAAAGGAAATTCAATAGAAAAAGAAATTGAATAAAAATGGAAGTTGAATAAAAATAAAAATGGAAGTTGCATAAAATTAAAAATGGAAGTTCATTCAAGAAACCACAATACATTAACGATCTATTTGGAAATTAAATAAAAAAAGGAAATTGATTAGAAAAGGAAATTGAATAAAATTGGAAGTTGCATAAAATTAAACTTGGAAGTTCATTCAAGAAACCACTATACCTTAACGGTTTATTTGGAAATGAAATAAAAAAAAAGAAATTAAATACAAAAGGAAATTGTATAAAAATGGAAGTTGAATAAAAATAAAAATGAAAGTTGCATAACATTAAAAATGAAAGTTCATTCCAGAAACCACTATACCAATGTTTTAAAAAGCAGACCGGTGAGCGAACCGGAAAAGGGATTGGGTGGACGGGTCACCGGTTCAACCGTCGGGTTGAACCGGAATCGAACCGTGACGTATTAAATATATTAAAATTATATTTAATTAAAAATATAAGTTATAAAATTATAAATTAAAAATATTAAAAATATTAAATTATCTTAAATATTTGTCTTAATATTTTTTGTACTGAAAAATATAATAAAATATTTTAAAATATTATTAATTTTAATTTTGGAAGATGAAATCAAATATTTAATATTCCCTCTATATGATTTTAATTGAAAGGAGAGCAAAAATTTTGGAGGGATATCAAATTTTCAATATTCCCTCCAATACATTTGATTGAATCCCACATGGATTTCTTGAATTTTTTTGAAAGAATTTTTTTCTTATAAATAGGTGAAGACTTTCACAATAATTTCATCAAGCTCTTAATGGGATTCCTCACAAGAGGAGACCCTTGACAAAGAGTTTTAAATTAAAATTTTCTTATATTCTTATATTATATTATATATATATATATATAAAAAAATAAGACAGAAAGAAAGAAAAGAAAGAAAGAAAATAAAAAAAAGAAGAATTTCCGATCCAGATCAACCCGACGAACCGGCTCCCGGTCGACCGGTTCGCCGGTCCAACCGCCGATTTTTCCGGTTCTCCTTAAAAAAGCCGGTTTTCATTTCTGGCCGGTTTAGAGGGTCCACCCGGACCGGAACCCCAACCGGTCAACGGTTCAACCGGTCGAACCGGCCGGTCCGGTCCGGTTTTCAAAACCTTGCACTATACCTTCAATTAAAGAAAAAAGAAAATTGAATAGAAAAGGAAATTGAATAAAAATGGAAATGGAATAAAAATAAAAATGGAAGTTGCATAAAATTAAAAATGGAAGTTCATTCGAGAAACCACTATACCTTAACGATCTATTTGGAGATTAAATGAAAAAGGAAATTGAATGGAGATGGAAATTGAATAAAAATAGAAGTTGAATAAAAATAGAAATGGAAACTTCACAAAATTAAACGTGGAAGTTGTAACGCCTCCAAAATAATAACATTAAACCCATCAATATAGACATGCATTGATATATAAAAACTCCACATTTTTCTATTCATCAGAGTTTCATTACAAAAAGCATTACATGTTAACGACAAAAGCAAATGCCCTAAAGGCTTACAGCTTTCCAAGTTAACACTTGGTTACAGTGAAAGAGTACTAACTCATTTACACATTAAGCCCTTAGCTTGAATTTACATGTAATACATCAAAAGAAATAAGACAGCAAAAGTGTGTCCGCCTCTAGCCTCCCAAGCTATGTCCTTGGAGGTGGCATGCTACCTGTACCTGAAAATGATATTCCCATATAGGGTGAGCCACAGCCCAGTAGAAATACACTAAACCAAATATGAACAATGACTAAAAGATTAGCAGTTGATAGATGGCCAACACTGATACTTTCTCTTATCACACTTTACAGTTTCATGACATACGAGTCCATATTACAGTTCATTTTCCAATTCCTTTCAATTCTCAATTTACAACCATGGCTCAGAACCTGGCCAACAACTCATATGAGACAGTAACTCATATCAAACACTTCCCATTTCATAATAGATAAGCATACTAGCTATATCACACAACAACAGATAAGCATACAAGCTATATCATCACTTCCACAGATATGCATATGAGCACTATCACACTTCCAACGACAAGCATATGAGCTCTGTCAACACATTACTAGATAAGCATATGAGTTCTATCTACGGAGTCCATCCCCTATCTCCTCCCAACAACATCCGGTTTAGAGGTCCATCCCCTATCTTCCCCTAAACCGCGGAGTACATCCCCTATCTCCTCCAACACAACACAATGCATATAAACAACAATTATACACATCATCACACAATACATAAATTTAATGTATTCTTTCAATCGTCAATCTCAATGACACATTCCTGTGATTAGTTTCAGTTTGCCTAATCATCATGCATTGTCTACAACAATCACGACTATCCTCCACCGATAGCCCAAAGCAGTTATTTCTATACAGAAAATAAATGCAACAATGGATATATAATCAACATTCCAACTAGGTGAGTGATCATTAATCCAACTACACCCTTTTTATCCCATGACTTTCCAAATCAATTCCTCATTTCTCATAATTAATTATGCAAATTAATTAACCAATGTAATTAGGGCATTTTCCATAATTTACATTACAACCCTGAGGTTCCATTTTCATTAATGTCTTAACATTAATTTCACATTTTCCATGCCAAATATGCATCTAGGTTTTATATAATTAAAACCCCAACTCTTGTAAATTTGCACAAAAGCCCCCAAACTTTCACAAAATTACCAAACCAACCCCAACATCTCAAAATACTAAAATTTAAAGACAAAGCTCATAAAGAGGAGTAGGATATCCCTACCTCAAAGTTTGAGCTCCAATGGAGATGAAGACCAAAACCAATATGCTTCAAATTCTGAAATTTTCAAATTAAAATGTAGCCCTCGACGATCAACACAACTTTCGTAAAGACCAAAAGTGAGCAAACAACTCCTACTAGATCAAATCTAAGAGAGAAGGGCCGGTTTTAGAGTGAGAAGCTCTGAAAATGGCTTTTTGGAAAAGTAAGAGAGAGAAAAGATCTTGAAGAAGTGATCCAAAAGTTGGATCTCGAATTTATATAAAAGTCTCCCCGCTCGAGCGTCACTCACAGACTCCCGCTCGAGCGGCGGATACACACTCCCAGAACTTTTACAGAACCAGGTCTTCGCTCGAGCGTCAACCCTCCCCGCTCAAGCGTCACACACAACATCCCGCTCGAGCGTCAAAACTCCCGCTCGAGCGCACAACATTGCAGAGGAGACAATGGAAGATGGAAAACTACGCTCGAGCGTCGAAAACCCCGCTCGAGCGGACAAACGACAACGAAGGGCCTGCTCGAGTGTCAAAATCCCTGCTCTAGCGTGAAGGCCAAAATCTGGGCAACTACTCTTGGTTTCTAAGTCCAACCAACCTGTATCTAACTCGGCCAACACAACCCAAGAACTCGAATGCAAGGAGTAAAGGATGTAAACAAGATATACACGACAACCAACTCCACGGAACCTAACTCCGGATACAACAGTTAAAGGAAAGGGGAAACCGGGATCGCTATAGAAGTTCATTCAAGAAAGCACAATACCTTAACGATCTGTTTGGAAATTAAATTAAGAAGGAAATTGAATAGAAAAGCAAATTGAATAAAAGTGGAAGTGGAATAAAAATAAAAATGGAAGTTGCATAAAATTAAAAATGAAAGTTCATTCAAGAAACCACTATACCTTAACGATCTATTTGGAAATTAAATAAAAAAAGGAAATTGAATGGAAATAGAAATTGAATAAAAATAGAAGTTGAATAAAAATAGAAATGGAAACTGCATAAAATTAAACATGGAAGTTCATACAAGAAACCACTATTCCTAAACAATCTATTTTGAAAATAAATAAAAAAAAGAAAATTGAATAGAAAAGGAAATTGAATAAAAATGGAAGTGGAAGTGGAATAAAAATAAAAATGGAAGTTGCATAAAATTAAAAATTGAAGTTCATTCAAGAAACCACTACACGTTAACGATCTATTTGGAAATTAAATAAAAAAGGAAATTGATTGGAGATGGAAATTGAATAAAAATAGAAATGGAAACTGCATAAAATTAAACATGGAAGTTCATTCAAGAAACCACTATACCTTAATGATCTATTTGGAAATTAAATAAAAAAGGAAATTGAATAAAAATGGAAGTGGAATAAAAATAAAAATGGAAGTTGCATAAAATTAAAAATGGAAGTTCATTCACGAAACCACTACACGTTAACGATCTATTTCGAAATTAAATAAAAAAGGAAATTGATTGGTGATGGATACTGAATAAAAATAGAAGTTGAATAAAAACAGAAATGGAAACTGCATAAAATTAAAAATGGAAGTTCATTGAAGAAACCGCTATACCACTACACCTTAATGAAATTGAATAGAAAAGGAAATTGAATAAAAATGGAAGTGGAATAAAAATAAAAATGGAAGTGGCATAAAATTAAAAATGGAAGTTCATTCAAGAAACCACTACACCTTAATGATCTATTTCAAAATTAAATAAAAAAGGAGATTGAATGGAGATGGATATTGAATAAAAATAGAAGTTGAATAAAAATAGAAACGGAAACTGTATAAAATGAAACATGGAAGTTCATTAAAGAGGCCACTATACCTTAACGATCTACTTGGAAATTAAATAAAAAAGGAAATTGCATAGAAAAGGAAATTGATTAAAAATGGCAGTTGAATAAACATAAAAATGGAAGTTGCATAAAATTAAGCATGGAAGTTCATTCAAGAAACCACTATACCTTAACGATGTATTTGGAAACTAAATAAAAAAAGGAAATTCAATTGACAAGGAAATTGAATAAAAATGGAAGTTGAATAAAAATAAAAATAGAAGTTGCATAAAATTAAAAATGGATGTTCATTCAAGAAACCACTACACGTTAACGATCTATTTGGAAATTAAATAAAAAAGGAAATTGATTGGAGATGGAAATTGATTAAAAATAGAAGTTGTATAAAAATAGAAATGGAAACTGCATAAAGTTAAACATGGAAGTTTATTCAAGAAACCACTATACCTTGACGATCTATTTGGAAAGTAAATAAAAAAGGAAATTGAATAAAAATTGAAGTGGAATAAAAATAAAAATGGATGTTGCATAAAATTAAAAATGGAAGTTCGTTCAAGAAACCACTACACGTTAACGATCTATTTGGAAATTAAATAAAGAAGGAAATTGATTGGAGATGGAAATTGAATAAAAATAGAAGTTGAATAAAAACAAAAATGGAAACTGCATAAAATGAAACATGGAAGTTCATTCAAGAGACCACTATACCTTAACGATCTATTTGGAAACTAAACGAAAAAAGAAATTGATTAAAAAAGGAAATTCAACAAAAATGGAAGTGGAATAAAAATAAAAATGGAAGTAGCATAAAATTAAAAATCGAAGTTCATTCAAGTAACCACTACGCCTTAATGATCTATTTGAAATTAAATAAAAAAGGAAATTCAATAGAAAAAGAAATTGAATAAAAATGAAAGTTGCATAAAATTAAAAATGAAAGTTCATTCAAGAAACCACAATACATTATCGATCTACTTGGAAATTAAATGAAAAAAGGAAATTTAATAGAAAAAGAAATTGAATAAAAATGGAAGTGGAATAAAAATAAAAATAGAAGTTGCATAAAATTAAAAACGGTAGTTCATTCAAGAAACCACTACACGTTACCGATCTATTTGGAAATTAAATAAAAAAGGAAATTGATTGAAGATAGAAATTGAATGAAAATAGAAGTTGAATAAAAATAGAAATGGAAACTGCATAAAATTAAACATGGAAGTTCATTCAAGAAACAACTATACCTTAATGATCTATTTGGATATTAAATAAAAAAGGAAATTGAATAAAAATGAAAGTGGAATAAAAATAAAATAGGAAGTTGCATAAAATTAAAAATGGAAGTTCATTCATGAAACCACTACACCTTAACGATCTATTTCGAAATTAAGTAAAAAAAGGAGATTGAATGGAGATGGAAATTGAATAAAAATAGAAGTAAAATAAAAATAGAAATGGAAACTGCATAAAATGAAACATGGAACTTCATTCAAGAGACCACTATACCTTAACGATCTATTTGGAAATTAAATAAAAAATGAAATTGAATAAAAATGGAAGTGGAATAAAAATAAAAATAAAAGTTGCATAAAATTAAAAATGGAAGTTCATTCAAGAAACCACTACACCTTAACGATCTATTTCAAATTAAATAAAAAGGAAATTCAAAAGAAAAAAGAAATTGAATAGAAAAGGAAATTGAATAAAAATGGAAGTTGCATAAAATTAAAATTGGAAGTTCATTCAAGAAACCATAATACATTAACGATCTATTTGGAAATTAAATAAAAAAAGGAAATTGAATAGAAAAGAAAATTGAATAAAAATGGAAGTTGCATAAAATTAAACTTGGAAGTTCATTCAAGAAACCATTATACCTTAACGTTCTATTTGGAAATGAAATAAAAAAAAGAAATTAAATAGAAAAGGAAATTGAACAAAAATGGAAGTTGAACAAAAATAAAAATGAAAGTTGCATGAAATTAAAAATGAAAGTTCAGTCCAGAAACCACTTTATCTTAAATTAAATAAAAATGAAATTGAATAGAATAGGAAATTGAAAAAAAATGGAAGTAGAATAAAAATAAAAATGAAAGTTGCATAGAATTACAAATGGAAGTTCATTCAAGAAACCACTATACCTTAACGATCTATTTGGAAATTAAATAAAAAAGAAAATTGAATGGAGATGGAAATTGAATAAAAATGGAAGTTGAATAAAAATAGAAATGGAAACTGCACAAAATTAAACATGGAAGTTAATTCAAGAAACCATTATACGTTAACGATCTATTTGGAAATTAAATAAAAAAGGAAATTGAATAGAAAAGGAAATTGAAGAAAAATGGAAGTGGAATACAAATAAAAATGGAAGTTGCTTAAAAATAAAAAATGGAAGTTCATTCAAGAAACCACTACACCTTAACGATATGTTTGGAAATTAAATAAAAAAGGAAATTGATTAAAAATGGAAGTTGAATAAAAATAAAAATGAAAATTGCATAAAATTAAACATGGAACTTCATTCAAGAAACCACTATACCTTAACGATCTATTTGGAAAATAAATAAAAAAAAGGAAATTCAATCAACAAAGAAATTGAAAAAAAATGGGAGTTGAATAAAAATAAAAATGGAAGCTGCACAAAATTAAAAATGAAAGTTCATTCGAGAAATCACTATACCTTAACCATCTATTTGGAAATTAAATAAAAAATGAAATTCAATGGAAAAGGAAATTGAATAAAAATGGAAGTGGAGTACAAATACAAATGGAAGTTGCATAAAATTAAATGTGGATGTTCATTCAAGAAATTATTATACCTTAACGACCTATTTGGAAATTAAATAAAAAATTAAATTGAATGGAGATGGACCTTCAATAAAAGTAGAAGTTGATTAAAAATAGAAATTGAAACTGCATAAAATTAAACATGGAAGTTCATTCAAGAAACCACTATACGTTAATGATCTATTTGGAAATTAAATAAAAAAGAAAATTTAATAGAAAAGGAAATTGAATAAAAATGCAAGTGGAATAAAAATAAAAATGGAAGTTGCATAAAATTAAAAATGGAAGTTCATTCAAGAAACCACTAGACCTTAACGATCTATTTGGAAATTGAATAAAAACGGAAATTGAATAGAAAAGGAAATTGAATAAAAATGAAAGTGGAATAAAAATAAAAATGGAAGTTGCATAAAATTAAAAATGGAAGTTCATTCTAGAAACCACTACACGTTAACGATCTATTTGGAAATTAAATAAAAAAGGAAATTGAATGGAGATGGAAATTTAATAAAAATAGAAGTTGAATAAAAATAGAAATGGAAACTGCTGAAATTAAACATGGAAGTTCATTCAAGAAACCACTATACGTTAACGATCTATTTTGAAATTAAATAAAAATGCAAATTGAATAGAAAAGGAAATTGAATAAAAATGGAAGTGGAATAAAAATAAAAATGGAAGTTCATTCAAGAAACCACTAGTCCTTGACGATCTATTTGGAAATTAAATAAAAAAGGAAATTGAATAGAAAAGGAAATTGAATAAAAATGGAAGTGGAATAAAAATAAAAATGGAAGTTGCATAAAATTAAAAATGGAAGTTCATTCTAGAAACCAGTACACGTTAACGATCTATTTGGAAATTAAATAAAAAAGGAAATTGAATGGAGATGGAAATTTAATAAAAATAGAAGTTGAATAAAAATAGAAATGGAAACTGCATAAAATTAAACATGGAAGTTCATTCAAGAAACCACTATTCGTTAACGATCTATTTGGAAATTAGATAAAAAAGGAAATTGAATAGGAAAGGAAATTGAATAAAAATGGAAGTGGAATAAAAATAAAAATGGAAGTTGCAAAAAATTAAAAATGGAAGTTCATTCAAGAAACCACTACACCTTAACGATCAATTTGGAAATTGAATAGAAAAGGAAATTGATTAAAAATGGAAGTTGAAAAAAAATAAAAATAGAAATTGCATAAAATTAAACATGGAACTTCATTCAAGAAACCACTATACCTTAACGATCTACTTGGAAATTAAATAAAAAAAGGAAATTCAATCGACAAGGAAATTGAAAAAAAATGGGAGTTGAATAATAATAAAAATGGAAGCTGCATAAAATTAAAAATGAAAGTTCTTTCGAGAAACCACTATACCATAACCATCTATTTGGAATTTAAATAAAAAAGGAAATTGAATACAAAAAGAAATTGAATTAAAATGGAAGTGGAGTAAAAATACAAATGTAAGTTGCATAAAATTAAAAATGGAAGTTCATTCAAGAAATTATTATACCTTAACGACTTATTTGGAAATTAAATAAAAAATTATATTGAATGGAGATGGACCTTCAATAAAAGTAGAAGTTGATTAAAAATAGAAATGGAAACTGCATAAAATTAAACATGGAAGTTCATTCAAGAAACCACTATACCTTAACAATCTATTTGGAAATTAAATAAAAAAGGAAATTGAATAGAAAAGGAAATTGAATAAAAATGGAAGTGGAATAAAAATAAAAATGGAAGTGGCATAAAATTAAAAATGGAAGTTCATTCAAGAAACCACTACACCTTAATGATCTATTTCGAAATTAAATAAAAAAGGAGATTGAATGGAGATGGAAATTGAATAAAAATAGAAGTTGAATAAAAATAGAAATGGAAACTGTATAAAATGAAACATGGAAGTTCATTAAAGAGGCCACTATACCTTAACAATCTATTTGGAAATTAAATAAAAAAGGAAATTGCATAGAAAAGGAAATTGATTAAAAATGGCAGTTGAATAAACATAAAAATGGAAGTTGCATAAAATTAAGCATGGAAGTTCATTCAAGAAACCACTATACCTTAACGATGTATTTGGAAACTAAATAAAAAAACGAAATTCAATTGACAAGGAAATTGAATAAAAATGGAAGTTGAATAAAAATAAAAATAGAAGTTGCATAAAATTAAAAATGGATGTTCATTCAAGAAACCACTACACGTTAACGATCAATTTGGAAATTAAATAAAAAAAGGAAATTGATTAGAGATGGAAATTGATTAAAAATAGAAGTTGTATAAAAATAGAAATGGAAACTGCATAAAATTAAAAATGGAAGTTTATTCAAGAAACCACTATACCTTGACGATCTATTTGGAAAGTAAATAAAAAAGGAAATTGAATAAAAACAGAAATTGAATAAAAATGGAAGTGGAATAAAAATAAAAATGGATGTTGCATAAAATTAAAAATGGAAGTTCGTTCAAGAAACCATTACACGTTAACGATCTATTTGGAAATTAAATAAATAAGGAAATTGATTGGAGATGGAAATTGAATAAAAATAGAAGTTGAATAAAAACAGAAATGGAAACTGCATAAAATGAAACATGGAAGTTCATTCAAGAGACCACTATACCTTAACGATCTATTTGGAAACTAAACGAAAAAGGAAATTGATTAAAAAAGGAAATTCAACAAAAATGGGAGTGGAATAAAAATAAAAATGGAAGTAGCATAAAATTAAAAATCGAAGTTCATTCAAGTAACCACTACGCCTTAATGCTCTATTTGAAATTAAATAAAAAAGGAAATTCAATAGAAAAAGAAATTGAATAAAAATGAAAGTTGCATAAAATTAAAAAAGAAAGTTCATTCAAGAAACCACAATGCATTTACGATCTATTTGGAAATTTAATGAAAAAAGGAAATTAAATAGAAAAAGAAATTGAATAAAAATGGAAGTGGAATAAAAATAAAAATAGAAGTTGCATAAAATTAAAAACGGTATTTCATTCAAGAAACCACTACACGTTAACGATTTATTTGGAAATTAAATAAAAAAGGAAATTGATTGGAGATAGAAATTGAATAAAAATAGAAGTTGAATAAAAATAGAAATGGAAACTGCATAAAATTAAACATGGAAGTTCATTCAAGAAACAACTATACCTTAATGATCTATTTGGATATTAAATAAAAAAGGAAATTGAATAAAAATGAAAGTGGAATAAAAATAAAATTGGAAGTTGCATAAAATTAAAAATGGAAGTTCATTTAAGAAACCACTACACCTTAACGATCTATTTCGAAATTAAGAAAAAAAAGGAGATTGAATGGAGATCGAAATTGAATAAAAATATAAGTAAAATAAAAATAGAAATGGAAACGGCATAAAATGAAACATGGAAGTTCATTCAAGAGACCACTACACCTTAACGATCTATTTGGAAATTAAATAAAAAATGAAATTGAATAAAAATGAAAGTGGAATAAAAATAAAAATAAAAGTTGCGTAAAATTAAAAATGGAAGTTCATTCAAGAAACCACTACACCTTAACGATCTATTTCAAATTAAATAAAAAGGAAATTCAATAGAAAAAAGAAATTGAATAGAAAAAGAAATTGAATAAAAATGGAAGTTGCATAAAATTAAAATTGGAAGTTCATTCAAGAAACCATAATACATTAACGTTCTATTTGGAAATTAAATAAAAAAAGGAAATTGAATAGAAAAGGAAATTGAATAAAAATGGAAGTTGCATAAAATTAAAAATGGAAGTTCATTTAAGAAACCATTATACGTTAACGTTCTATTTGGAAATGAAATAAAAAAAAGAAATTAAATAGAAAAGGAAATTGAATAAAAAAGAAAGTTGAACAAAAATAAAAATGAAAGTTGCATGAAATTAAAAATGAAAGTTCAGTCCAGAAACCACTATATCTTAAATTAAAAAAAAAAAAGGAAATTGAATAGAAAAGGAAATTGAATAAAAATGGAAGTAGAAAAAAAATAAAAATGAAAGTTGCATAGATTTAAAAATGGAAGTTCATTCAAGAAACCACTATACCTTAACGATCTATTAGGAAATTAAATAAAAAAGAAAATTGAATGGAGATGGAAATTGAATAAAAATGGAAGTTGAATAAAAATTGAAATGGAAACTGCACAAAATTAAACATGGAAGTTAATTAAAGAAACCATTATACGTTAACGATCTATTTAGAAATTAAATAAAAAAGGAAATTGAATAGAAAAGGAAATTGAAGAAAAATGGAAGTTGTTTAAAAATAAAAAATGGAAGTTCATCCAAGAAACCACAACACCTTAACGATCAGTTTGGAAATTAAATAAAAAAGGAAATTAGTTGAATAAAAATTGAAATGGAAACTGCACAAAATTAAACGTGGAAGTTAATTCAAGAAACCATTATACGTTAACGATCTATTTGGAAATTAAATAAAAAAGGAAATTGAATAGAAAAAGAAATTGAAGAAAAATGGAAGTGGAATACAAATAAAAATGGAAGCTGCTTAAAAATAAAAAATGGAAGTTCATTCAAGAAACCACTACACCTTAACGATCTGTTTGGAAATTAAATAAAAAAGGAAATTGAATAGAAAAGGAAATTGATTAAAAATGGAAGTTGAATAAAAATAAAAATAGAAATTGCATAAATCTAAACATGGAACTTCATTCAAAAAACCACTATACCTTAACGATCTATTTGGAAAATAAATAAAAAAAGGAAATTCAATCGATAAGGAAATTGGGAAAAAAAATGGGAGTTGAATAAAAATAAAAATGGAAGCTGCACAAAATTAAAAATGAAAGTTCATTCGAGAAATCACTATACCTTAACCATCTATTTGGAAATTAAATAAAAAAGGAAATTGAATAGAAAAGGAAATTGAATAAAAATGGAAGTGGAAGTGGAGTAAAAATACAAATGGAAGTTGCATAAAATTAAAAATGGATGTTCATTCAAGAAATTATTATACCTTAACGACCTATTTGGAAATTAAATAAAAAATTAAATTGAATGGAGATGGACCTTCAATAAAAGTAGAAGTTGATTAAAAATAGAAATTGAAACTGCATAAAATTAAGCATGGAAGTTCATTCAAGAAACCACTATACGTTAACGATCTATTTGGAAATTAAATAAAAAAGAAAATTGAATAGAAAAGGAAATTGAATAAAAATGCAAGTGGAATAAAACTAAAAATGGAAGTTGCATAAAATTAAAAATGGAAGTTCATTCAAGAAACCACTAGACCTTAACGATCTATTTGGAAATTGAATAAAAAAGGAAATTGAATAAAAATGGAAGTGGAATAAAAATAAAAATGGAAGTTGCATAAAATTAAAAATGGAAGTTCATTCTAGAAACCACTACACGTTAACGATCTATTTGGAAATTAAATAAAAAAGGAAATTGAATGGAGATGGAAATTTAATAAAAATAGAAGTTGAATAAAAATAGAAATGGAAACTGCATAAAATTAAACATGGAAGTTCATTCAAGAAACCACTATACGTTAACGATCTCTTTGGAAATTAAATAAAAATGCAAATTGAATAGAAAAGGAAATTGTATAAAAATGGAAGTGGAATAAAAATAAAAATGGAAGTGGCATAAAATTAAAAATGGAAGTTCATTCAAGAAACCACTAGACCTTAACGATCTATTTGGAAATTAAATAAAAAAGGATTTTGAATAGAAAACGAAATTGAATAAAAATGGAAGTGGAATAAAAATAAAAATGGAAGTTGCATAAAATTAAAAGTGGAAGTTCATTCTAGAAACCACTACACGTTAACGATCTATTTGGAAATTAAATAAAAAAGGAAATTGAATGGAGATGGAAATTTAATAAAAATAGAAGTTGAATAAAAATAGAAATGGAAACTGCATAAAATTAAACATGGAAGTTCATTCAAGAAACCACTATACGTTAACGATCTATTTGGAAATTAGATAAAAAAGGAAATTGAATAAAAATGGAAGTGGAATAAAAATAAAAATGGAAGTTGCAAAAAATTAAAAATGGAAGTTCATTAAAGAAACCACTACACCTTAACGATCAATTTGGAAATTGAATAGAAAAGGAAATTGATTAAAAATGGAAGTTGAAAAAAAATAAAAATAGAAATTGCATAAAATTAAACATGGAGCTTCATTCAAGAAACCACTGTACCTTAACGTTCTATTTGGAAATTAAATAAAAAAAGGAAATTCAATCGACAAGGAAATTGAAAAAAAATGGGAGTTGAATAAAAATAAAAATGGAAGCTGCATAAAATTAAAAATGAAAGTTCATTCGAGAAACCACTATACCTTAACCATCTATTTGGAATTTAAATAAAAAAGGAAATTGAATAAAAAAGGAAATTGAATAGAAAAGGAAATTGAATAAAAATGGAAGTGGAGTAAAAATACAAATGGAAGTTGCATAAAATTAAAAATGGAAGTCATTCAAGAAATTATTATACCTTAACGACCTATTTGGAAATTAAATAAAAAATTAAATTGAATGGAGATGGACCTTCAATCAAAGTAGAAGTTGATTAAAAATAGAAATGGAAACTGCATAAAATTAAACATGGAATTCATTGAAGAAACCACTATACCTTGACGATCTATTTGGAAATTAAATAAGAAAGGAAATTGAGTAGAAAAGGAAATTGAAGAAAAATAGAAGTGGAATAAAAATAAAAAAGGAAGTTGCATAAAATGAAAAATGGAAGTTCATTCTAGAAACCACTACACGTTAACGATCTATTTGGAAATTAAATAAAAAAGGAAATTGATTAGAGATGGAAATTGAATAAAAATAGAAATGGAAACTGCATAAAATTAAACATGGAAGTTCATTCAAGAAACCACTATACGTTAACTATAGCGACCCCGGTCTTTTCCCGTTTGATTATTGTATCCGGACTTAGCTTCCGTAGATTCTGTCAGTGTATATTTGTTGTTGTTGTTGTCCCTTATTTTCTCATTTGGAATTATAGGATGTGTTTGGGCAGGTTTGTTTCAGGTTGGTAGGGTTTAGAAGCCAAGTGTTGCTGTCCAGAATTTTGGATCTTCGCTCGAGCGAGGAGTTTGTCGCTCGAGCGAGATGTTGTTTTGGTTCTTCGCTCGAGCCGGGGTTTGGTTTGGACCAGTAGCTTTGCATTCTTGGCTCGAGCGAGCTTTTCTTCGCTCGAGCGAGTTAGTTCATTCTTCGCTCGAGCGATAGTTCCTTCGCTCGAGCGTGTGTCTGGTTACAGACCTGAGAGTTTGAGTTCTTCGCTCAAGCGATATTTTTTTCGCTCGAGCGAGCTTTTGGGGTTGTTGGCTCGAGCAAGGTTTTCTTGGCTCGAGCGTAGCTTTTCTGTGTGTCTGGTCGCTCGAGCGACCAAGTCTTCGCCTGAGCGAGCCTATCAGGTTTAAATAGGCAGCAACGTGTTTCAGATCAGTTTTTCATTCCCTTTCAGATTCCAAAACCCTAGGTACGAGTTTTCTCTCCCTCTACACACCTTCTCTCTTAGGATTGATCTACTTAGAGTGAGTTTCTACCTTAGATCCTTTATTAAAAAGATAGAGTGGGTCGAGGGCTTACATTTAATCTGAATTGTTGGTAGTTTGGAGCACTTTGGAGTTTGGGTCTTCATCTCCATCTTCTCTTTTGGGGCTATTTCTTCGAGGTAGGGATTTCCTACTCCATCTTATAAGTTTTGTTCTAAGTTTTAGTATTTTGATATGTTGGGGGTACTTTGGTAATTTTGGGAAAAACCCTAGTTGTATTAATTAATTAATTTGTATAATTAATTTAAGGGAATTGGGGAATTTGGTTAAATTCATGAAATTGGGGAATTTATTGATTAAATGGTGTAGTTGGATAATTTAAATCACTCGCCTTTGGAATTGTTGATATATTTATTTCCAAGTCTAGAAATAACTGTTTTGGGCTATCGGTGGAGGATAGTCGTGATTGTTGTAGACAATGCATGTGGATTAGGTATAACTGAAACTAATCACATTAGTTGAGTCATTAATTTTGACTGTTGAATTAATACAGACATTATGTGTATTGATTGTGTGATGTATATGTTATGTGTTTACATACTTTGTTTTGTGTGGAAGGAGATAGGGGATGTACTCCACGGTTTAGGGGAAGATAGGGGATGGACCTCTAAACCGGATTTTGTTTGGGAGGAGATAGGGGATGGACTCCATTAGCATCACTTTTATGTGTGCTTATCTATATTGAAGTGTTTTATTGATACAGCACTAAAATGTGTATCAAACTGGAAGTATGAAGTGTTTTGATTTGAGCTTGAGTCTCATTTGTTTGTTGATATTGGAGGAATGTGAATATGATATACATAATTCATTGTGGTAAGTTTGGCCAGGCTCTGAGCCATGTTGATAAAGTTGGAAAGTAAAACGTGTCTTAGACAATAGTGTCATGAGACTGTAAAACGGAGTAATTGATTATCTTGGTTAACCATCTGTTGAATGCTATTGCTTTATTCATTGCTTATATGTGGTTTAGTATATTTCTACTGGGCTGTGGCTCACCCTACATGGGAACATCATTTTCAGGTTCAGGTGATAAGCTACCTCCAAGGACTTAGCTTAGAAGGGACTTGGATTTTGAAGACTATCTTTAGTTAATTGTCTTTATTTATTAGTACATGTAAACATCCAAGCCTAGGGCTTTTCTTGTATTGAGTTAGAACTCATCTTTTTGTATCCAAGTGTTGGCTTGGAAAGATGTAAGCCTGTAGGGCATTTTATTCGATGTTACATGTAAAGCTTTTATTTAGTAATACTCTGATGAATGAATTAATAAATTGTTTTCTTTAAATAATGCATGTCAATGATATATATATATATAATGGGTTGATTTTGAGGGCGTTACAACTTGGTATCAGAGCGTACCGGGTTTGAATACTTTGGGTACGTGGGAAGTGATTGGTATCACATTGGGTTCGTCTCGTTTGATAGAGACTTAGTGTAATGATATATGCTTATGTGATAACATGTTTATGTGATTATGTGGGTATGGAATGTAGTTTCTAGGATGTTGATTGGACCCTTGAGTTTCTAGTAGTCTTGTTGGAAAGGCACTTGATCACTGCTGCTTCCAACCGGAACTATAGTAACGCATTGGGACTATCATTATCCGGGAATGAAATTCGTAGGTGCTTATGTGATTATGTGCTTACGTGGAATGTATTATTGTTGTCCATTGTATTAGGACGCGAGTGTTTAGCTTTGGCACATTTATTAATGTGCTAATGTCTTTGTTTCCTTTATTAGGATGTCAGGACGAGGACGAGGACGCGGTAGGCGTGGTAGGCCGGGTAGGCAGGAGGTACCTGTGCTAGAGGAGATTCCGGCAGTTCAGGAGGGAATTGGCCAGGCCAATGTGGCCGAGCCAGTAGGCCAGCAGGCTATGGACGCTTTAGCTCGAGAGATAGCAGGGGCATTCAGGGAGTCAGTAGGCATCCTCAGAGCTGAGAATCAAGCTCGGGATGTTGCTGCTGATGCAGGACCTTCCTTTCTGAAGAGGGAGTTCTTCCGGTCTAATCCGGATGAATTTGTGGGTGATCCTAAAGAGTCGCTTAAGGCAGATGAATGGCTCGAACAGACAACGAAGACGTTTGAGATGCTTGGCATCGAAGACGAGGGGTTGAAAGTGACCTTGGCATCTTTCCAGTTGAAGGGGGATGCAGGTCAGTGGTGGAAGTTTACTAAGGGGCGTATAGGAGGTACGTGGGAGGCTTTTGTGAATGCTTTCCAGGAGAAGTTCTTATCTCCAGCAGTCAGGGAGAAGCTGCGAGACCAGTTTTGTCAGCTTAAGTAGGCGAGTTCTTCAGTGGCCGAATTTGAGGCTGCATTCACTAGTTTGTCCAGGTTTGCACCTGAGTTGGTGGCGTCTGAGGAACGCCGTTGTATTGAGTTTGAGAAGAAGTTGAGGCATGGCCTCAAGCTGAGAGTTGGGGGAACTATGATTCGGGATTATGGGCGTATGGTTGATGCTGCAGCCTACATGGAAATCATGATGCAGGAGGAGAAGGAAGGACAGAAGGGCTCCAAGAGGAGTCAGGATGGTCAGAGTGATGGTAGGAGACAGAAGGGTTTTAATCCTCAGCAGTCTCAGGGTAGCTTTTCTAGATCGACTTTTCCTGTGCCGAGTGCTAGTTCGGGGAAAGGCAGTCAGGGAGACATTACCTGTTTCAAGTGTGGCCAGCTGGGCCACAAGTCTCCAGTTTGTCCTCAGAGGGGAGGAGTGCAGAGAGCAGCATCATCTTCGGCTCGATCTCAGAGCCAGAGTCAGGGTAGAGGTCAGCCACTCTCGTGTTATCAGTGTGGTCAGCCAGGGCATATGAAGAGGTATTGCCCGCAGTTGGGTGGCACATCTGGTGCATCTGGTTTGAGGCCGATTCAGGGTCAGCAGCCAGCTCAGTCGGGTCAGGCCTCGAGGGCCAATCAGGGGGCTTCATCGTCTCAGTCGTTGCAGCAATCTTATGCTCCTAGGGTTGAGCAAGTTGATCAGAGGTTGTCTGGGCTCGTGTATGCTATTACGGCGCAGGATTTTGTGCCAGCACCATCAGTTGTGAGAGGTACCTTCTTATTTTGCAACTCGGTTGCTAATGTTTTGATTGATACGGGTGCATCTCATTCCTTTGTGTCTGCTGCATTTGCATCTGTTTTGGAGTTGGAGTTAGCACAGCTAGCATCTCCTATTTGTGTGGTGTCACCTCTTGGGGGTGAATTGATTTTGAAACAAGGTGTTAGGGGTTGTGATATAGAGGTTGATTATCATAGAATTCCATTTTCCTTTGTAGTTATGCCTATTTTGGGTATGGACTGGTTATCGTCATACCGGGTAGTTATTGATTGCTACCGCCAGAGGGTCACTTGTTGTACCGTGAGCGGGGAGTATTTTCATTTTCTGGGGGACCGGGTTGGGGATATGTTGCCACCGGTGTATATTCCGCGAGGACGGAGTGAGCTTAGTGGTCTACTTGCCAACCTTTCGATTAGTGAAGATGATGAGACTCAGATTGTGTTGCCAAGGGTGGTTTGTGAGTACTCGGACGTCTTTCCCGAGGATCTTGTTGGTTTGCCACCACATCGAGAGATTGAATTCTCTATTGACCTAGTGCCCGGCACGACGCCGATTTCTATGGCACCTTATCGTTTTGCCCCAGCCGAGTTAGTTGAGTTGAAGATTCAGCGCCAGGAGTTACTAGACAAGGGTTTTATACGTCCTAGTGTTTCGCCGTGGGGAGCACCGGCCCTCTTTGTTAAAAAGAAAGGTGGTGCTGTGAGACTTTGTATAGATTATCGGAAGTTAAATCGGGCTACGGTTAAGAATAAGTACCCTATGCCTCGTATCGATGATCTGTTCGATCAGTTGAAGGGTTCCCGTTGTTTCTCGAAGATAGATTTGAGATCGGGTTATCATCAGTTAAGAGTCAGGGAGGAGGATATTCCAAAGACGGCATTCCGTACGCGGTATGGCCACTATGAGTTTTTGGTGATGCCATTTGGGCTCACCAATGCACCGGCAGTTTTTATGGATTTGATGAACCGAATATTCCGGGAATTTTTAGATCGTTTTGTAGTCGTCTTCGTGGACGACATCCTTATCTATTCACCTTCTGAGGAGAAGCACAAGGAACACTTGAGAGTGGTGCTTGAGTTACTTAGAGCCCATAAGCTTTATGCTAAGTTTGGGAAGTGTGAGTTCTGGTTAGAAGAGGTCAAGTTCTTAGGCCATGTAGTTTCTGGGGAAGGAGTGTCTGTTGATACATCCAAGACTGAGGCAGTGCAAGATTGGGCACAGCCTAAGAGTGTGTTTGAGATCCGCAGTTTTCTGGGGTTAGCTGGGTATTACCGTCGATTTGTAAAAGATTTCTCCAGATTAGCATCGCCTTTGACTAGATTGACTCGGAAGGGAGTCAAATTTGTATGGAGTGAGACTTGTGAAAAGTCGTTTCAGGAGTTGAAAGTTAGACTAACCACCGCTCCAGTCTTGATTATTCCAGAGAGAGGGTTGGGTTATGCAGTCTATTGTGACGCCTCACGAGAGGGTCTGGGTTGTGTATTAATGCAAGAAGGGAAAGTAGTTGCCTATGGCTCACGTCAGTTGAAAATTCACGAGCAAAATTACCCTACGCATGATCTAGAGTTAGCAGCTGTGATATTTGCCTTGAAGATTTGGAGGCATTACCTTTATGGTGAGAAATTTGAGGTATTCTCGGATCATAAGAGTCTGAAATATTTGTTTACACAGAAAGGCTTGAACTTGAGGCAGAGGAGGTGGATGGAATTCATAGAGGATTATGACTTTGAGTTGCATTATCATCCGGGAAAGGCCAACGTGGTGGCCGATGCCCTTAGCAGGAAACCTGTTGGTGACATAGCTAGTATAGCCATCCGAGAATGGGAGATGTTGGGTGCACTTGGGGAGTTTGATTTACTTTTGGGTGAATTCGTTGAGGCTGCGGCATTGTTTTCTGTTGTTGCACAGCCTACACTTGTGACTCGAGTGTTAGAGGCTCAGAGGGGTGACCTTGAGGTAGAGTCCCTCCGTGTGAAGATTTCCGGCGGAAAGGTTGAGAAGGGTTTGACGGTGTATCCCGATCTGAGTGTGAGATACCGAGACCGTCTGTTTGTGCCGGAGTCTCGTCGAGAGGAAGTACTCCGAGAGTTTCATCATTCACGCCTTGCGGTGCATCCGGGAGGCACTAAGATGTATCGGGATTTGGGTCGCCAGTTTTGGTGGCGGGGTATGAAGAGAGATGTGGCAGCTTTCGTATCTAAGTGCCTTACTTGTCAGCAAGTGAAGGCCGAACATCAGAGGCCAGCGGGTTTGTTGCAACCCTTGCCTATTGCCGAGTGGAAGTGGGAACACGTCACTATGGACTTCGTTGTGGGTCTTCCGAGGACTCAGCGGGGTAGTGATGCTATTTGGGTGGTTGTAGACCGGTTGACTAAGTCGGCGCACTTCATTCCGATGCGCGTGAGAGATTCGGTAGATCATCTTGCCGACTTGTACATTCGGGACATAGTGAGGTTACACGGGGTTCCAGTGACGATTGTCTCAGATAGAGATCCTCGTTTTACTGCCAGGTTGTGGCAGAGTTTGCAGAGTGCCTTAGGCACTAAGTTGACCTTTAGCACGGCTTATCATCCTCAGACTGACGGGCAGTCCGAGCGTACTATTCAGATCCTTGAGGATATGCTTCGGGGTTGTGTTCTAGACTTTAGTGGGTCATGGGAGAGGCACTTGCCGTTGGTGGAGTTTGCCTACAACAACAGTTTCCAGTCTAGTATCGGTATGGCACCGTTTGAGGCCTTGTATGGCCGACCGTGTAGATCTCCTGTTTGTTGGGCTGAGGTGGGTGATGCACCTTTGTTGGGTCCGGAGTTGGTGAAGGAAACGACGGAGAAAGTTGAGCTTATTCGTAAGAGGCTTGTTACAGCACAGAGTCGTCAGAAATCTTATGCCGACCGTAGGAGGAGACCTTTGGTGTTTGAGGTGGGTGATCATGTCTTTCTGAAGATATCACCTAGACGGGGTTTGATGAGATTTGGGAAGAGCGGGAAGTTGTCCCCTCGGTTCATTGGTCCGTTTGAAATCCTTGAGAGGATTGGCGAAGCTGCTTATCGTTTAGCTTTACCGCCGCAGCTGTCCGGAGTACATGATGTTTTTCATGTGAGTATGCTTTGGAAGTATGAGCTGGATCCATCACATGTGTTGGATTGGACCGATTTAGTGGTTGATGAGGATGTCTCATATGAGGAGAGACCGATTCGAGTCTTGGATAGGCGGGATCAAGTTTTGCGAGGCAAAACCATCCCTTTGGTCAAAGTTTTGTAGAAACATCACGGAGTAGAGGAAGCCACTTGGGAACGTGAATTGGAAGTCCGCCAGAAATATCCGGACATGTTTATTGAATTGTAATCTTATAATTAGATTCTGTTATATGGTTGAACTTAAGAGCTTTATATATGTCTTAAGTTGTAAAACATTGAGTTTGTGTTGGTAAATGGGTGTATCTTGAAACTTGCTTCATTATAGAAGTTTAGTGTAACATTGCATCTGTTGAGTACATTGTTGAATGGGTTGTATATATCATGCGATTGAATATGATATGGGAATTGTTAACCTTGAGTGGAATAATGCATAATAATGATACAGGTTGAAATATATGTTGTTTATATATATATGTGAGATGCCTCTTGATAAAGAGATGAAAAGACCAGTTTTGGGTCAAGATGTTTACTAATGAATTGTAAAAAAAAAAATCTGTTTTCAAAAACTTATGCTTAATTTTGGGGACGAAATTCTTTGAAGGGGGGGAGGTTATAGCGACCCCGGTCTTTTCCCGTTTGATTATTGTATCCGGACTTAGGTTCCGTAGATTCTGTCATTGTATATTTGTTGTTGTTGTTGTTGTCCCTTATTTTCTCATTTGGAATTATAGGATGTGTTTGGGCAGGTTTGTTTCAGGTTGGTAGGGTTTAGAAACCAAGTGTTGCTGTCCAGAATTTTGGATCTTCGCTCGAGCGAGGAGTTTGTCGCTCGCGCGAGATGTTGTTTTGGTTCTTCGCTCGAGCCGGGGTTTGGTAGCTCGAGCGAGAGTTTGCGTCTGGTTTGGACCAGTAGCTTTGCATTCTTGGCTCGAGTGAGCTTTTCTTCGCTCGAGCGAGTTAGTTCATTCTTCGCTCGAGCGATAGTTCCTTCGCTCGAGCGTGTGTCTGGTTACAGACCTGAGAGTTTGAGTTCTTCGCTCAAGCGATATTTCTTTCGCTCGAGCGAGCTTTTGGGGTTGTTGGCTCGAGCAAGGTTTTCTTGGCTCGAGCGTAGCTTTTCTGTGTCTGGTCGCTCGAGCGACCAAGTCTTCGCTCGAGCGAGCCTGTCAGGTTTAAATAGGCAGCAACGTGTTTCAGATCAGTTTTTCATTCCCTTTCAGATTCCAAAACCCTAGGTACGAGTTTTCTCTCCCTCTACACACCTTCTCTGTAATAACCCACGTTCATGTCTTAGTCATGTTCATGTACATTGCGTGATTTTGTCTTGTTAAGCTTGCATTTGCAGACTTTGACTTGTTTTGCCTAAGTAAAGGTGCCTGTCTTGTTTTGTGCTTATGAGATTTGCCTAAGTGTTGTATGCATGTTTTGTTCCATCCTTGCTATGTTAAGCCTAGGTCATGCCAAGCCTAGGTCATGTTAAGCCTAGGTCATGTTAAGCCTAGGTCATGCCAAGCCTAGGTCATGCCAAGCCTAGGTCATGTTAAGCCTAGGTCATGTTAAGCCTAGGTCATGCCAAGCCTAGGTCATGCCAAGCCTAGGTCATGTTAAGCCTAGGTCATGCCAAGCCTAGGTCATGCCAAGCCTAGGTCATGTTAAGCCTAGGTCATGTTAAGCCTAGGTCATGCCAAGCCTAGGTCATGTTAAGCCAAGGTCATGTTAAGCCTAGGTCATGCCAAGCCTAGGTCATGCCAAGCCTAGGTCATGTTAAGCCTAGGTCATGTTAAGCCTAGGTCATGCCAAGCCTAGGTCATGTTAAGCCTAGGTCATGCCAAGCCTAGGTCATGCCAAGCCGAGGTCATCTTAAGCCTAGGTCACACCTTTGAACCTCTTACACCTTGGACCATCTTGGAACCGCTTTTGTGACCTCCACCATCACCTAGGCATATTGGCCGAGGTGTTATCACCTAGGCATCCGAGATCCTTAATCCTTGCACCTAGTGATCTTGTTCTGGGACTGGAATGACCTAGACCGAGGTGTGGCACATCTAGGTCAAGTGTTATCCTTCCTAGCCGAGGTCAATGGGACCTTACTTGCCGAAGCTTTGTCCTAAGCCGAGATCATTACTTGCCGGAGTTCCCTTGCCATCTAGCTTGTTGAGCACACTTTGTCAGTCTTGTCTTGTCAATCTATCACCTTTTTGTGGAGAACCAACCCGGTAGCGCCACGTGTCCGAGCTGAGTGTTAAGTCAGCCGGCAGAGAGAGAAACCTATCATTTGTTATATCCTTGTTTTGAAGAAGAGAGAGAAGCTCTAGAAGGGGGAGAGGAGTTCTTGAGGAAGAGTAGATTTGCAAGCTTGATCCCTAGAGATCGAACCGTTAGATTCGTGTTCTCAGGTTAGATTCTTGATCTGCTCATGTTGTTCTTTATGTTTATGTTATTACATTGCATGATTGAATATGATTTGTAAGCCATGCATTGCTTTGAAGTTCGGTTTTAGAAAGAGAAAATAGCATTCATGTGTTCTTCAAGAAAAGTCATGTTTTGATCCGAAAGATCATGCCAAGATCCATGTTTTTGTGTTTGTTTCCACATGATTTTCAAGTATGGGTACCCAGGTCCATGTTTTCGAACTTATAGCATGAAATCCCAGATCTTGTAATAACAAGTTATGATTTTAGCATCCATGTTCTTCATGTTCTTCATGCTCATGTTCTTCATGTTCTTGAAGGAGGAAACCCAGATTTCCAGGCTTCATTTCCCTAGGTGTGATCACCGAGACCACTCTTGCCTAGATCACACACCTTGGTCTACCTTGCATGATCACTTGCACGTTAGTTTATCTTGCATGCACACCTAGGCTAACCACTGCACACCTAGGCCAACCATGGTACACCCATGCCGGCACCTTGTAACACCTCGGCAGACAGCTGCATACTGAAGCCTAGGTAACCACACCTCGGCCAAGAGGTGTGGGACCTCGGCCAAGACCTCCTGAGTTCACCCAGCTAGGTCGTTTTAGCCTAGATTATCTCTGTGCATCCATCCCAGGACCTGGTTGGTACCCAGCATGTTTTCCCTAGATGTTTTCAGCATGTTTTCCCTAGATGTTTTCAGCATGTTTTCCCTAGATCATTTCCATTCATGTGAAGCTTGTTTTTAAGAGTGCATTCAATAGACTTTGCCACGTGTTTGTAGGACTTGGACCTTTGCCTCGATCCCGACGTCCCAAGAACTATGTGAGTGGTATTTCTAATAAAGATATGTTCTTAAGGTTTTGATAAAGCTTTGCCTTGGTTTGATAAAAGTATTTGTTAAGCATGAATGATATCCCTATTATATATATCAAGTATAAGCTTTGTTTTGAATGACAAGTTATCAAGTATAAGCTTTGTTTTAATGTCAATCTTTGAAAGTCCGTACGTGCCAGGGGACTTTAAGCATTAGTGGCACAAGTCCGTACGTGCTAGGGGACTTTAAGCATTAGTAGCACACATGTGAAGTCCGTACGTGCCAGGGGACTTTAAGCATTAGTGGCACAAGTCCGTACGTGCTAGGGGACTTTAAGCATTAGTAGCACACATGTGAAGTCCGTACGTGCCAGGGGACTTTAAGCATTAGTGGCACAAGTCCGTACGTGCTAGGGGACTTTAAGCATTAGTAGCACACATGTGAAGTCCGTACGTGCCAGGGGACTTTAAGCATTAGTGGCACAAGTCCGTACGTGCTAGGGGACTTTAAGCATTAGTAGCACACATGTGAAGTCCGTACGTGCCAGGGGACTTTAAGCATTAGTGGCACAAGTCCGTATGTGCTAGGGGACTTTAAGCATTAGTAGCACACATGTTAAGCAAGCAAGTTTTGAAGGACCAAGGTTATGCCGAGGTTATGTTATAAGTTTTGACGCATGTTAAGTATGTAAGTTTTGCAAGATTAAGTTTGATGAACAAAGATTTATCTCATGTTTTGTACAAGCTATGATAGGTATGGTTTTGACAAGATATATTATGTATTGTTTTGAAAGACCTCGGGAATCATTCATGTAACCCCTTTATTACTTGTACCATTCACTGAGTATCCAAGCTCACCCTCCCTATGTATATATGTAGGTAACAAGCAAGAAGTCGGCTACGCCGAGATGTGTGTTTTGCAAGATGTTTTGGATGCATGTTATGTCGGCAATGTTTATGTCGGCAATCCGAAGATTATATTTCTTAACTTGCATTTCATGGATTTTGTTTATGTCGACTTGTGAAAGCCCTTTGTAAGATGTAATATGTATTTTTGTACTTGGCTTTAATTGTGTTCAAGTTGTAAAGCTCTGTAAAGATGTATGCCATTCCATTTGACTTATGCACTGCTCTTATGGACCACTTGTATTTTAGATTATTGCTTCCGCACTTGTGAGCCCCCTATATCTATACTCTGATTATGTGTGAATTTTGAAAGTTGGCCTTCGGTAATTACGGATTACTGGCCATCACGGCACCAAACTACTAGGGGCGGTTTGGGGTCGTGACATTCTCTCTTAGGATTGATCTACTTAGAGTGAGTTTCTACCTTAGATCCTTTATTAAAAAGATAGAGTGGGTCGAGGGCTTCCATTTAATCTGAATTGTTGGTAGTTTGGAGCACTTTGGAGTTTGGGTCTTCATCTCCATCTTCTCTTTTGGGGCTATTTCTTCGAGGTAGGGATTTCCTACTCCATCTTATAAGTTTTGTTCTAAGTTTTAGTATTTTGATATGTTGGGGGTACTTTGGTAATTTTGGGAAAAACCCTAGTTGTATTAATTAATTAATTTGTATAATTAATTTAAGGGAATTGGGGAATTTGGTTAAATTCATGAAATTGGGGAATTTATTGATTAAATGGTGTAGTTGGATAATTTAAATCACTCGCCTTTGGAATTGTTGATATATTTATTTCCAAGTCTAGAAATAACTGTTTTGGGCTATCGGTGGAGGATAGTCGTGATTGTTGTAGACAATGCATGTGGATTAGGTATAACTGAAACTAATCACATTAGTTGAGTCATTAATTTTGACTGTTGAATTAATACAGACATTATGTGTATTGATTGTGTGATGTATATGTTATGTGTTTACATACTTTGTTTTGTGTGGAAGGAGATAGGGGATGTACTCCACGGTTTAGGGGAAGATAGGGGATGGACCTCTAAACCGGATTTTGTTTGGGAGGAGATAGGGGATGGACTCCATTAGCATCACTTTTATGTGTGCTTATCTATATTGAAGTGTTTTATTGATACAGCACTAAAATGTGTATCAAACTGGAAGTATGAAGTGTTTTGATTTGAGCTTGAGTCTCATTTGTTTGTTGATATTGGAGGAATGTGAATATGATATACATAATTCATTGTGGTAAGTTTGGCCAGGCTCTGAGCCATGTTGATAAAGTTGGAAAGTAAAACGTGTCTTAGACAATAGTGTCATGAGACTGTAAAACGGAGTAATTGATTATCTTGGTTAACCATCTGTTGAATGCTATTGCTTTATTCATTGCTTATATGTGGTTTAGTATATTTCTACTGGGCTGTGGCTCACCCTATATGGGAACATTATTTTCAGGTTCAGGTGATAAGCTACCTCCAAGGACTTAGCTTGGAAGGGACTTGGATTTTGAAGACTATCTTTAGTTAATTGTCTTTATTTATTAGTACATGTAAACATCCAAGCCTAGGGTTTTTCTTGTATTGAGTTAGAACTCATCTTTTTGTATCCAAGTGTTGGCTTGGAAAGATGTAAGCCTGTAGGGCATTTTATTCGATGTTACATGTAAAGCTTTTATTTAGTAATACTCTGATGAATGAATTAATAAATTGTTTTCTTTAAATAATGCATGTCAATGATATATATATATATATATATAATGGGTTGATTTTGAGGGCGTTACATTAACGATCTGTTCGGAAAAGAAATAAAAAAGGAAATTGAATAAAAATGGAAGTGGAATAAAAATAAAAATGGAAGTTGCATAAAATTAAAAATGGAAGTTCATTCAAGAAACCACTACACCTTAACGATCTATTTGGAAATTAAATAAAAAAGGAAACTGAATCGAAAAGGAAATTGATTAAAAATAGAAGTTGAATAAAAATAAAAATAGAAATTGCGTAAAATTAAACAGGGAACTTCATTCAAGAAACCACTATACGTTAACGATCTATTTGGAACTTAAATAAAAAAAGGAAATTCAATCGACAAGGAAATTGAAAAAAAATGGGAGTTGAATAAAAAAAAAATGGAAGCTGCATAAAATTAAAAATGAAAGTTCATTCGAGAAACCACTATACCTTAACCATCTATTTGGAAATTAAATAAAAAAGGAAATTGAATAGAAAAAGGAAATTGAATAAAAATGGAAGTGGAGTAAAAATACAAATGGAAGTTGCATAAAATTAAAAATGGATGTTCATTCAAGAAACTATTATACCTTACCGACGTATTTGGAAATTAAATAAAAAATTAAATTGATTGGATATGGAACTTCAATAAAAGCAGAAGTTGATTAAAAATAGAAATGAAAACTGCATAAAATTAAACATGGAAGTTCATTAAAGAAACCACTATACCTTGACGATCTATTTGGAAATTAAATAAAAAAGGAAATTGAAGAAAAATGGAAGTGGAATAAAAATAAAAATGGAAGTTGCATAAAATTAAAAATGGAAGCTCATTCTAGAAACCACTACACGTTAACGATCTATTTGGAAATTAAATAAAAGTAGAAGCTGAATAAAAAAAAAAATGGAAACTGCATAAAATTAAACATGGAAGTTCATTCAAGAAACCACTATACCTTAACGATCTATTTGGAAATTAAACAAAAAAAGAAATTGAATAGGGAAGGAAATTGAATAAAAATACAAGTGGAATAAAAATAAAAAATGAAGTTGCATAAAATTAAAAATGGAAGTTCATTCAGGAAACCATTACACGTTAACGATCTATTTGGATATTAAATAAAAAAGGAAATTGATTAGAGATGGAAATTGAATAAAAATAGAAGTTGAACAAAAATAGAAATGGAAACTGCATAAAATTAAACACGGAAGTTCTTTCAAGAAACCACTATACCTTAACGATCTATTTGGAAATTAAATAAAAAAGGAAATTGAATAAAAATGGAAGTGGAGTAAAAATACAAATGGAAGTTGCATAAAAATAAAAATGGATGTTCATTCAAGAAGTTATTATACCTTAAGGACCTGTTTGGAAATTAAATAAAAAATTAAATCGAATGGAGATGGACCTTCAATAAAAGTAGAAGTTGATTAAAAATAGAAATGGAAACTGCATAAAATTAAACATGGAAGTTCATTCAAGAAACCACTATACCTTGACGATCTATTTGGAAATTAAATAAAAAAGAAAATTCAATCGACAAGGAAATTGAAAAAAAATGGAAGTTGAATAAAAATAAAAATGGAAGTTGCATAAAATTAAAAATGAAAGTTCATTCGAGAAACAACTATACCTTAACCATCTATTTTGGAAATTGAATAGAAAAGGAAATTGAATAAAAATGGAAGTCGAGTAAAAATACAAATGGAAGTAGCATAAAATTAAAAATGGATGTTCATTCAAGAAACTATTATACCTTACCGACCTATTTGGAAATTAAATAAAAAATTAAATTGATTGGAGATGGAACTTCAATAAAAGTAGAAGTTGATTACAAATAGAAATGAAAACTGCATAAAATTAAACATGGAAGTTCATTCAAGAAACCACTATACCTTGACGATCTATTTGGAAATTAAATAAAAAAACAAATTGATTAGAAAAGGAAATTGAAGAAAAATGGAAGTAGAATAAAAATAAAAATGGAAGTTGCATAAAATTGAAAATGGAAGTTCATTCTAGAAACCACTACACCTTAACGATATATTTGGAAATTAAATAAAAAAGGAAATTGAATAGAAAATGATATTGATTAAAAATGGCAGTTGAACAAAAATAAAAATAGAAGTTGTATAAAATTAAACATGGAAGTTATTCAAGAAACCACTACACCTTAACGATCTGTTTGGAAATTAAATAAAAAAGGAAATTGAATAGAAAAGTAAATTGATTAAAAATGGCAGTTGAATAAAAATAAAAATAGAAATTGCATAAAATTAAACATGGAAGTTCATTCAAGAAACCACTATACCTTAACGATCTATTTGAAAATTAAATAAAAAAAGGAAATTCAATCGACAAGGAAATTAAAAAAAAAATGGAAGTTGAATAAAAATAAAAATGGAAGTTGCATAAAATTTAAAATGAAAGTTCATTCGAGAAACCACTATACCTTAACCATCTATTTGAAAATTATATAAAAAAGGAAATTGAATGGAAAAGGAAATTGAATAAAAATGGAAGTGGATTAAAATACAAATGGAAGTACCATAAAATTATAAATGGATGTTCATTCAAGAAACTATTATACCTTAACGAGCTATTTGGAAATTAAATAAAAAATTAAATTGAATGGAGATGGAACTTTAACAAATGTAGAAGTTGATTAAAAATAGAAATGGAAACTGCATAAAATTAAACATGGAAGTTCATTCAAGAAACCACTATACCTTGACGTTCTATTTGGAAATTAAATAAAAAAGGAAATTGAAGAAAAAAGGAAGTGGAATAAAAATAAAAATGGAAGTTGCATAAAATTAAAAATGGAAGCTCATTCTAGAAACCACTACACGTTAACGATCTATTTGGAAATTAAATAAAAAAGGATATTGATTGGAGATCGAAATTGAATAAAAATAAAAATGGAAACTACATAAAATTAAACATGGAAGTTCATTCAAGAAACCACTATACCTTAACGATCTATTTGGAAATTAAATAAAAAAAGAAATTGAATATAGAAGGAAATTGAATAAAAATGGAAGTGGAATAAAAATAAAAATGGAAGTTGCATAAAATTAAAAATGGAAGTTCATTCAAGAAACAACTGCACGTTAACTATCTATTTGGATATTAAATAAAAAAGGAAATTGATTAGAGATGAAAATTGAATAAAAATAGAAGTTGAACAAAAATAGAAATGGAAACAGCATAAAATTAAACATGGAAGTTCATTCAAGAAACCACTATACCTTAACGATCTATTTGGAAATTAAATAGAAAAGGAAATTGAATGAAATGGAAGTGGAATAAAAATAAAAATGGAAGTTGCATAAAATTAAAAATGGAAGTTCATTCAAGAAACCACTACACCTTAACGATCTATTTGGAAATTAAATAAAAAAGGAAATTGAATAGAAAAGGAAATTGATTAAAAATGGAAGTTGAATAAAAATAAAAAAAGGAAAATCAATCGACAAGGAAATTGAAAAAAAATGGATGTTAAATAGAAATAAAAATGGAAGTTGCATAAAATTAAAAATGAAAGCTCATTCGAGAAACCACTATACCTTAACCATCAATTTGGAAATTAAATAAAAAAGGAAATTGAATAGAAAAGGGAATTGAATAAAAATGGAAGTGGAATAAAAATAAAAATGGAAGTTGCATAAAATTAAAAATGGAAGTTCATTCAAGAAACCAGTACACGTTAACGATCGATTTGGAAATTAAATAAAAAAGGAAATTGATTAGAAATGCAAATTGAATAAAAATAACAATGGAAATTGCATAAAATTAAACATGGAAGTTCATTCAAGAAACCACTATACGTTAACGATCTATTTGGAAATTAAATAAAAAAGGTAATTGAATAGAAAAGGAAATTGAATAGAAATGGAAGTGGAAGTGGAAGAAAAATAAAAATGGAAGTTGCATAAAATTAAAAATGGAAGTTCATTCAAGAAAGCACTACACTTTAACGATCTATTTGGAAATTAAATCAAAAAGGAAATTGAATAGAAAAGGAAATGGAATAAAAATGGAAGTGGAATAAAAATAAAAATGGAAGTTGCATAAAATTAAAAATGAAAGTTCATTCAAGAAAGCACTACACGTTAACGATCTATTTGGAAATTAAATAAAAAAGGAAATTGAATGGAGATGGAAATTGAATAAAAATAGAAGTTGAATAAAAATAGAAATGGAAACTGCATAAAATTAAATATCGAAGTTAATTCAAGAAACCATTATACGTTAACGATCTATTTGGAAATTAAATAAAAAAAGAAATTGAATAGAAAAGGAAATTGAAGAAAAATGGAAGTGGAATACAAATAAAAATGGAAGTTGCTTAAAAATAAAAAATGGAAGTTCATTCAAGAAACCACTACACCTTAACGATCTGTTTGGAAATTAAATAAAAAAGGAAATTGAATAGAAAAGGAAATTGATTAAAAATGGAAGTTGAATAAAAATATAAATAGAAATTGCATAAAATTAAACATGGAACTTCATTCAAGAAACCACTATACCTTAACCATCTATTTGGAAATTAAATAAAATAAGGAAATTCAATCGACAAGGAAATTGAAAAAAAATGGGAGTTGAATAAAAATAAAAATGGAAGCTGCATAAAATTAAAAATGAAAGTTCATTCGAGAAATCACTATACCTTAACCATCTATTTGGAAATTAAATAAAAAAGGAAACTGAATAGAAAAGGAAATTGAATAAAAATGGAAGTGGAGTAAAAATACAAATGGAAGTTGCATAAAATTATAAATGGATGTTCATTCAAAAAATTATTATACCTTAATGACCTATTTGAAAATTAAATAAAAAATTAAATTGAACGGAGATGGACCTTCAATAAATGTAGAAGTTGATTAAAAATAGAAATGGAAACTGCATAAAATTAAACATGGAAGTTCATTCAAGAAACCACTATACCTTGACGATCTATTTTGAAATTCAATAAAAAAGGAAATGGAATAGAAAAGGAAATTGAAGAAAAATGGAAATCGAATAAAAATAAAAATGAAAGTTGAATAAAATTAAAAATGGAAGTTCATTCGAGAAACCACTACACGTTAACAATCTATTTGGAAATTAAATAAAAAAGGAAATTGATTGGAGATGTGTGACGCCCTCAAAATAAACCCATAATAACCATAACATTAACATGCATTTATAAAAGAAAACGAATCATTTGGGTTATTCATCAGAGTATTCTTATTGAAAGACATCACATGTAACATCCTGCAACATCAAAATAAATGCCCTAAGGACTTACATCTTTCCAAGCTAACACTTGGACACAAAAAGAATGAGTACTAACTCATTTACAAGTTAAGCCCTAGGCTTGAATGTTTACATGAAATCTCAAAAAAATAACAAAGTAAAACATATAACTAAAGACAAGTCTTCAAAATCCCAAACATCAAATCCTTCCAGGCTAAGTCCGTGGAGGTAGCTTATCACCTGAACCTGAAAATGATGTTCCCATAAAGGGTGAGCCACAGCCCAGTAGAAAAATACTAAACCAAATATAAGCATTGAATAAAGCTATAGCATTCAATAGATGGTTAACCAAGATAATCAATTTTATCATTAAACAGTCTCATGACACTAATGTCTAAGACATATTTCACTTTCCATTATTATCAACATGGCTCTGAACCTGGCCAAACTTACAACAGTGAATTATATATCATATTCACATTACTTCCAATATCAACAAAACAAATGAGACTCATGCTCATATCAAAACACTTCATACTTCCCATTTGATACACATTTTAGTGCTGTATCAATAATCATGTAAAAACACTTCAATATAATAAGCACACATAAATATGGTGCTAATGGAGTCCATCCCCTATCTCCTCCCAAACAAAAATCCGGTTTAGAGGTCCATCCCCTATCTTCCCCTAAACCGTGGAGTACATCCCCTATCTCCTCCCAAACAATATGCATATGCAATGCTCAATCAATACATGTAATTTCTGTATTAATTCAATAGTCTAAATTTATGACTTAACAAATTGATTAGTTTCAATTTTCCCTAATCCGCATGCAATGTCTACAACAAGCACGACTATCCTCCACTGATAGCCCAAAACAGTTATTTCTAGACTCGAAAAATAAATATACCAACAATTCAATAGGCGAGTGATTTATATTAACCAACTACACCATTTAATCAATAAATTCCCCAATTTCATGGATTTAACCAAATTCCCCAATTTCCTTAAATTAATTACTCAAATCAATTTAGCAATTCAACTAGGTTTTGTTCCCAAAATTTTCAAAGTGTCCCCAACCTATCAAAATACCAAACTTAGAACAAAACATATAAAATGGAGTAGGAAAATCCCTACCTCGAAGAAAATAACCCGTATGGAGAAGATGGAGATGAAGACCAAAGACCAACGTGCTCCAAATCCCAAGTTTCTCAGATTAAAACGAAGCCCTCAACCCACTCTAACTTTTTAATAAAGGATCTAAGGTAGAAACTCACTCTAAGTAGATCAATCGAAAGAGAGAAGGTGTGTAGAGGGAGAGAGAGAGATAAAAACACTCCAGGGGCGGTTTTTAAAAAGTTATGAAGGAAAAGTAGGTCAAAAAGTGATCCAAAAAGTGAAATCACAGACTGATATAATCGACTCTACGCTCGAGCGTAGAAAGCCCCGCTCGAGCGTAAGACACAGAATCATGCTCGAGCGTGAAGAAAGCCGCTCGAGCGTCGATTGCACCCTTCCAGAAGTTTTGCAGGCGCTGGCACCCGCTCGAGCGTCAAACGCCCCGCTCGAGCGGAGGAGCAAAAACAAGGGATCACGCTCGAGCGTAAAAACTACCGCTCGAGCGGAAGAACTGCAGAGCAAAATACTGGGAGATGGAAAATCACGCTCGAGCGTCAAAATTACCGCTCGAGCGGAGAAGCAACAACGAAGGGACCGCTCGAGCGTTAAAACTTCCGCTCGAGCGTAAAGGCCAAAATCTGGGCATCACCTATTGGCATCTAAAATCAACCAACCTGTAACAGACCTGCCCAACCCAACCTATACTTCAAACACAAAGAGATTAAAGGACAACAACAACCAATAAGTAATGACAGGATCCACGGAACCTAAGTCCGGATACAATAATTTAAAGAGAAAGGACCGGGGTCGCTATAAGATGGAAATTGAATAATAATCGAAATGGAAACTGCATAAAATTAAACATGGAATTTCATTCAAGAAACCACTACACGTTAACGATCTATTTGGAAATTAAATAAAAAAGGAAATTGAATAGAAAAGGAAATTGAATAAAAATGGAAGTGGAATAAAAATAAAAATGGAAGTTGCACAAAATTAAAAATGGAAGTTCATTCAAGAAAACACTACACCTTAACGATCTATTTGGAAATTAAATAAAAAAGGAAACAGAATATAAAAGGAAATTGATTAAAAATAAAAGTTGAATAAAAACAAAAATAGAAATTTCATAAAATTAAACAGGGAACTTCATTCAAGAAACCACTATACCTTAACGATCTATTTGGAAATTAAATAAAAAAAGGAAATTTAATCGACAAGGAAATTGAAAAAAAATGGGAGTTGAATAAAAATCAAAATGGAAGCTGCATAAAATTAAAAATGAAAGTTCATTCGAGAAACCACTATACCTTAACCATCTATTTGGAAATTAAATAAAAAAGGAAATTTTATAGAAAAGGAAATTGAATAAAAATGGAAGTGGAGTAAAAATACAAATGGAAGTTGCATAAAATTAAAAATGGATGTTCATTCAAGAAATTATTATATCTTAACGACCTATTTGGAAATTAAATAAAAAATTAAATTGAATGGAGATGGACCTTCAATAAAAGTAGACGTTGAATAAAAATAGAAATGGAAACTGCAAAAAATTAAACATGGAAGTTCATTCAAGAAACCACTATACGTTAACGATCTATTTGGAAATTAAATAAAAAAGGAAATTGAATAGAAAAGGAAATTGAATAAGAATGCAAGTGGAATAAAAATAAAAATGGAAGTTGCATAAAATTAAAAATGGAAGTTCATCTAGAAACCACTACACGTTAACGATCTATTTGGAAATTAAATAAAAAAGGAAATTGAATGGAGATGGAAATTTAATAAAAATAGAAGTTGAATAAAAACAGAAACGGAAACTGCATAAAATTAAACATGGAAGTTCATTCAAGAAACCACTGTACGTTAACGATCTATTTTGAAATTAGATAAAAAAAAAGGAAATTGAATAGGAAAGGAAATTGAATAAAAATGGAAGTGGAATAAAAATAAAAATGGAAGTTGCAAAAAATTAAAAATGGAAGTTCATTCAAGAAACCACTACACCTTAACGATCAATTTGGAAATTGAATAGAAAAGGAAATTGATTAAAAATGGAAGTTGAAAAAAAATAAAAATAGAAATTGCATAAAATTAAACATGAAACTTCATTCAAGAAACCACTATACCTTAACGATCTATTTGGAAATTAAATAAAAAAAGGAAATTCAATCGACAAGGAAATTGAAAAAAATGGGAGTTGAATAAAAATAAAAATGGAAGCTGCGTAAAATTAAAAATGAAAGTTCATTCGAGAAACCACTACACCTTAATCATCTATTTGGAATTTAAATAAAAAAGGAAATTGAATAGAAAAGGAAATTGAATAAAAATGGAAGTGGAGTAAAAATACAAATGGAAGTTGCATAAAATTAAAAATTGAAATTCATTCAAGAAATTATTATACCTTAACGACCTATTGGAAATTAAATAAAAAATTAAATTGAATGGAGATGGACCTTCAATAAAAGTAGACGTTGAATAAAAATAGAAATGGAAACTGCATAAAATTAAACATGGAAGTTCATTCAAGAAACCACTATACGTTAACGATCTATTTGGAAATTAAATAAAAAAGGAAATTGAATAGAAAAGGAAATTGAATAAGAATGCAAGTGGAATAAAAATAAAAATGGAAGTTGCATAAAATTAAAAATGGAAGTTCATCTAGAAACCACTACACGTTAACGATCTATTTGGAAATTAAATAAAAAAGGAAATTGAATGGAGATGGAAATTTAATAAAAATAGAAGTTGAATAAAAACAGAAACGGAAACTGCATAAAATTAAACATGGAAGTTCATTCAAGAAACCACTGTACGTTAACGATCTATTTTGAAATTAGATAAAAAAAAAAGGAAATTGAATAGGAAAGGAAATTGAATAAAAATGGAAGTGGAATAAAAATAAAAATGGAAGTTGCAAAAAATTAAAAATGGAAGTTCATTCAAGAAACCACTACACCTTAACGATCAATTTGGAAATTGAATAGAAAAGGAAATTGATTAAAAATGGAAGTTGAAAAAAAATAAAAATAGAAATTGCATAAAATTAAACATGAAACTTCATTCAAGAAACCACTATACCTTAACGATCTATTTGGAAATTAAATAAAAAAAGGAAATTCAATCGACAAGGAAATTGAAAAAAATGGGAGTTGAATAAAAATAAAAATGGAAGCTGCGTAAAATTAAAAATGAAAGTTCATTCGAGAAACCACTACACCTTAATCATCTATTTGGAATTTAAATAAAAAAGGAAATTGAATAGAAAAGGAAATTGAATAAAAATGGAAGTGGAGTAAAAATACAAATGGAAGTTGCATAAAATTAAAAATTGAAATTCATTCAAGAAATTATTATACCTTAACGACCTATTGGAAATTAAATAAAAAATTAAATTGAAAGGAGATGGACCTTCAATAAAAGTAGACGTTGATTAAAAATAGAAATGGAAACTGCATAAAATTAAACATGGAAGTTCATTCAAGAAACCACTATACCTTGACGATCTATTTGGAAATTAAATAAAAAAGGAAATTGAATAGAAAAGGAAATTGAAGAAAAATGGAAGTGGAATAAAAATAAAAATGGATGTTGCATAAAATATAAAGTGGAAGTTCATTCTAGAAACCACTACACGTTAACGATCTATTTGGAAATTAAATAAAAAAGGAAATTGATTGGAGATGCAAACTGAATAAATATCGAAATGGAAACTGCATAGAATTAAACATGGAAGTTCATTCAAGAAACCACTATATGTTAACGATCTATTTGGAAATTAAATAAAAAAAGGAAATTGAATAGAAAAGGAAATTGAACAAAAATGGAAGTGGAATAAAAATAAAAATGGAAGTTGCATAAAATTAAAAACGGAAGTTCATTCTAGAAACCACTACACGTTAACGATCTATTTGGAAATTAAATAAAAAAACAAATTGATTGGAGATGGAAAATGAATAAAAATAGAAATGGAAACTGCATAAAATTAAACATGGAAGTTCATTCAAGAAACCACTATACGTTAACGATCTGTTTGGAAAAGAAATAAAAAAGGAAATTGAATAAAAATGGAAGTGGAAGTGGAATAAAAATACAAATGGAAGTTGCATAAAATTAAAAATGGATGTTCATTGAAGAAACTATTATACCTGAAGGATATATTTGGAAATTAAATAAAAAAGGAAATTGATTGGAAAAGGAAATTGAATAAAAATGGAGCTGGAATAAAAATAAAAATGGAAGTTGTATAAAATTTAAAATGGAAGTTCCTTCAAGAAACCACTATACCATAACGATCTATTTTGAAATTAAATAAAAAAGTAAACTGAATAGAAAAGGAAATTGATTAAAAATAGAAGTTGAATAAAAATAAAAATAGAAATTGCATAAAATTAAACAGGGAACTTCATTCAAGAAACCACTATACCTTAACGATCTATTTGGAAATTAAATAAAATAAGGAAATTGAATCGACAAGGAAATTGAAAAAAAAGGGGAGTTGAATAAAAAAAAAATGGAAGATGCATAAAATTAAAAATGAAAGCTCATTCTAGTAACCACTATACCTTAACCATCTATTTGGAAATTAAATAAAAACGGAAATTTAATAGAAAAAGGAAATTGAATAAAAATTGAAGTGTAGTAAAAATACAAATGGAAGTTGCATAAAATTAAAAATGAATGTTCATTCAAGAAATTATTATACCTTAACGACCTATTGGAAATTAAATAAAATATTAAATTGAAAGGAGATGGACCTTCAATAAAAGTAGACGTTGATTAAAAATAGAAATGGAAACTACATAAAATTAAACATGGAAGTTCATTCAAGAAACCACTATACCTTGACGATCTATTAGGAAATTAAATAAAAAAGGAAATTGAATAGAAAAGGAAATTGAAGAAAAATGGAAGTGGAATAAAAATAAAAATGGAAGTTGCATAAAATATAAAGTGGAAGTTCATTCTAGAAACCACTACACGTTAACGATCTATTTGGAAATTAAATAAAAAAGGAAATTGATTGGAGATGCAAATTGAATAAATATCGAAATGGAAACTGCATAAAATTAAACATGGAAGTTCATTCAAGAAACCACTATACGTTAACGATCTATTTGGAAATTAAATAAAAAAAGGAAATTGAATAGAAAAGGAAATTGAATAAAAATGGAAGTGGAATAAAAAAAAAATGGAAGTTGCATAAAATTAAAAATAGAAGTTCATTCAAGAAACCACGACACCTTAACGATCTAATTGGAAATTAAATAGAAAAGGAAATTGAATAAAATTGGAAGTGGAATAAAAATAAAAATGGAAGTTCATTATAGAAACCACTACACATTAACGATCTATTTGGAAATTAAATAAAAAAGGAAATTAAAGGCAGATGGAAATTGAATAAAAATAGAAATGGAAACTGCATAAAATTAAACACGGAAGTTTATTCAAGAAACCACTATACGTAAACGATCTATTTGGAAATTAGATAAAAAAGGAAATTGAATAGGAAAGGAAATTGAATAAAAATGGAAGTGGAATAAAAATTAAAATGGAAGTTGCATAAAATTAAAAATGGAAGTTCAATCAAGAAATTATTATGCCTTAACGACCTATTTGGAAATTAAATAAAAAATTAAATTGAATGGAGATGGACCTTCAATAAAAGTAGAAGTTGATTAAAAATAGAAATGGAAACTGCATAAAATTAAACATGGAAGTTCATTCAAGAAACCACTATACCTTAACGATCTATTTGGAAGTGGAATAAAAGTAAAAATGGAAGTTGCATGAAATTAAAAGTGGAAGTTCATTATAGAAACCACTGCACGTTAACGATCTATTTGCAAATTAAATAAAAAAGGAAATTGATTGGAGACGGAAATTGAATAAAAATAGAAGTTGAATAAAAATAGATATGGAAACTGCATAAAATTAAACATGGAAGTTCATTCAAGAAACCACTATACGTTAACGATCTATTTGGAAATTACATAAAAATGCAAATTGAATAGTAAAGGAAATTGAATAAAAATGGAAGTGGAATAAAAATAAAAATTGAAGTGGCATAAAATTAAAAATGGAAGTTCATTCAAGAAACCACTACACTTTAACGATCTATTTGGAAATTAAATCATAAAGGAAATTGAATAGAAAAGGAAATGGAATAAAAATGGAAGTGGAATAAAAATAAAAATGGAAGTTGCATAAAATTAAAAATGAAAGTTCATTCTAGAAACCACTACACGTTAACGATCTATTTGGAAATTAAATAAAAAAGGAAATTGAATGGAGATGGAAATTAAATAAAAATAGAAGTTGAATAAAAATAGAAATGGAAACTCCATAAAATTAAACATGGAAGTTCATTCAAGAAAGCACTATACGTTAACGATCTATTTGGAAATTAGATAAAAAAAGGAAATTTAATAGGAAAGGAAATTGAATAAAAATGGAAGTGGATTAAAAATACAAATGGAAGTTGCATGAAATTAAAAATGGGTGTTCATTCAAGAAATTATTATACCATAACGACCTATTTGGAAATTAAATAAAAAATTAAATTGAATGGAGATGGACCTTCAATAAAAGTAGAAGTTGATTAAAAATAGAAATGGAAACTGCAGAAAATTAAACATGGAAGTTCAGTCAAGAAACTACTATACGTTGACGATCTATTTGGAAATTATAAAAAAAGGAAATTCAATAGAAAAGGAAATTGAAGAAAAATGGAAATGGAATAAAAATAAAAATGGAAGTTGCATAAAATTAAAAATAGAAGTTCATTCTACAACCACTACACGTTAACGACCTATTTAGAAATTAAATGAAAAAGGAAATTGATTAGAGATTGAAATTGAATAAAAATAGAAGTTGAATAAAAATAGAAATGGAAACAGCATAAAATTAAACATGGTAGTTCATTCAAGAAACCACTATACGTTAACGATCTATTTGGAAATTAAATAAAAAAAGAAATTGAATAAAAATGGAAGTGGAATAAAAATAAAAATGGAAATTGGCATAAAATTAAAAATGGAAGTGTATTCAAGAAACCACTACACCTTAACGATCTATTTGGAAATTAAATAAAAAAGGAAATTGAATAGAAAAGGAAATTGATTAAAAGTAGAAGTTGAATAAAAATAAAAATAGAAATTGCATAAAATCAAACATGGAACTTCACTCAAGAAAGCACTATACCTTAACGATCTATTTGGAAATTAAATAAAAAAAGGAAATCCAATCGACAAGGAAATTGAAAAAAAAATGGAAGTTGAATAAAAATAAAAATGGAAGTTGCATAAAATTAAAAATGAAAGTTCATTCGAGAAACCACTATAACTTACCATCTACTTCGAAATTAAATAAAAAAGGAAATTGAATAGAAAAGGAAATTGAATAAAAATGGAAGTGGAGTAAAAATACAAATGAAAGTTGCTTAAAATTAAAAATTGATGGTCATTCAAGAAATTATTATACCTTAACGACCTATTAGAAATTAAATAAAAAATTAAATTGAAAGGAGATGGACCTTCAATAAAAGTAGACGTTGATTAAAAATACAAATGGAAACTGCATAAAATTAAACATGGAAGTTCATTCAAGAAACCACTATACCTTGACGATCTATTTGGAAATTATATGAAAAAGGAAATTGAATAGAAAAGGAAATTGAAGAAAAATGGAAGTGGAATAAAAATAAAAATGGAAGTTGCATAAAATTAAAAGTGGAAGTTCATTCTAGAAACCACTACACGTTAACGATTTATTTGGAAAGTAAATAAAAAAGGAAATTGATTGGAGATGGAAATTGAATAAAAATAGAAGCTGAATAAAAATAGAAATGGAAACTGCATAAAATCAAACATGGAAGTTCATTCAAGAAACCACTATACGTTAACGATCTATTTGGAAATTAAATAAAAAAGGAAATTGAATAGAAATGGAAATTGAATAAAAATGGAAGTTCATTCAAAGAACCACTACACCTTAACGATCTATTTGGAAATTAAATAAAAAAGGAAATTGAATAGAAAAGGAAATTGAATAAAAATGGAACTGGAATAAAAATAAAAATGGATGTTGCATAAAATTAAAAATAGAAGTTCATTCTAGAAACCACTACACGTTAACGATCTATTTGGAAATTAAATAAAAAATGAAATTGAATGGAGATGGAAATTGAATAAAAATAGAAGTTGAATAAAAATAGAAATGGAAACTGCATAAAATTAAACATGGAAGTTCGTTCAAGAAACCACTATACGTTAACGATCTATTTGGAAATTAGATAAAAAAGGAAATTGAATAGGAAAGGAAATTGAATAAAAATGGAAGTGGAATAAAAATAAAAATGGAAGTTGCATAAAATTAAAAATGGAAGTTCGTTCAAGAAACCACTACACCTTAAGGTTCTATTTGGAAATTAAATAAAAAAGAAATTGAATAGAAAAGGAAATTTATTAAAAATGGAAGTTGAATAAAAATAAAAATAGAAATTGCATAAAATTAAACATGGAACTTCATTCAAGAAACCACTATACCTCAACGATCTATTTGGAAATTAAATAGAAAAAGGAAATTCAATCGACAAGGGAATTGAAAAAAAATAGAAGTTGAATAAAAATAAAAATGGAAGTTCCATAAAATTAAAAATGAAAGTTCATTCGAGAAACCACTATACCTTAACCATCTATTTGGAAATTAAATAAAAAAGAAAATTCAATAAAAATGGAAGTGGAATAAAAATTCAAATGGAAGTTGCAGAAAATTAAATATGGATGTTAATTCAAGAAATTATTATACCTTAACGACTTATTTGGAAATTAAATAAAAAATTAAATTGAATGGAGTTGGAACTTCAATAAAAGAAGAAGTTGATTATAAATAGAAATGGAAACTGCATAAAATTAAACATGGAAGTTCATTCAAGAAACCACTATACCTTGACGATCTATTTGGAAATTAAATAAAAATGTAAATTGAATAGAAAAGGAAATTGAAGAAAAATTGAAGTGGAATAAAAATAAAAATGGAAGTGCCATAAAATTAAAAATGGAAGTTCATTCTAGAAACCACTACACGTTAACGATCTATTTGGAAATTAAATAAAAATGTAAATTGAATAGAAAAGGAAATTGAAGAAAAATTGAAGTGGAATAAAAATAAAAATGGAAGTTCCATAAAATTAAAAATGGAAGTTCATTTTAGAAACCACTATACGTTAACGATCTATTTGGAAATTAAATAAAAATAGAAGTTGAATAAAAATAGAAATGGAAACTGCATGAAATTAAACATGGAAGTTCATTCAAGAAACCGCATAACCTGAACGATCTGTTTGGAAATTAAATAAAAAAAGAAATTGAATAGAGAAGGAAATTGAATAAAAATTTAAGTGGAATAAAAATAAAAATGGAAATTGCATAAAATTAAAAATGGAAGTTCATTCAAAAAACCAATACACCTTAACGTTCTATTTGGAAATTAAATAGAAAAAGGAAATTAAATGGAGATGGAAATTGAATAAAAAGAGAAGTTGAATAAAAATAGAAATGGATACTGCATAAAATGAAACATGGTAGTTCATTCAAGAAACCATTATACGTTAACGATTTATTTGGAAATTAAATAAAAAAGAAATTGAATAAAAATGGAAGTGGAATAAAAATAAAAATGGAAGTTGCATAAAATTAATAATGGAAGTTCATTCAAGAAACCATTACACCTTAATGATCTAATTGAAATTAAATAAAAACGGAAATTCATTCGAAAAGAAATTGAATAGAAATGGAAGTTGAATAAAAATAAAAATGGAAGTTGCATAAAATTAAAAATGGAAGTTCATTCAAGAAACCACAATACATTAACGATCTATTTGGAAATTAAATAAAAAAAGGAAATTGAATAGAAAAGGAAATTGAATAAAAATAGAAGTGGAAGAAAAATAAAAATGGAAGTTGCAGAAAATTAAAAATGGAAGTTCATTGTCACGCCCCACTTTTTATTATTCGGAGTCATTACCAAATTCTTTAACTTAATCCAATTTCAGAGATAACATGCGGAAATAAACTCATACATTCAATCCGTAGAAATGATTAACAATACTCTCAGTCGTATGCAAAGTAAACATTACATGAACTAACTTAATAAATTGCCCTTGGGCTTACATCATTAAAAGTACAAGAAAAAGGGTGTAACCCTTTACAACAATGGCATTCCGCCAACATAACTAAGGCCCCGTGGCCAACAAATAAGAAGATCCAAATCTTGTAGCACACCCTGCTCAACACCTGAAAAAAAATTCAACAACGTGGGATGAACATATAGTCCAGTAGGGAACTCAACATGCTCCTTAACAATAACAACATTACAAATAGCTATGATCATGAACACCCATTCTCATACTAGAATAATAATGTGACAGTTTATACAAAATATATATATAAATATATATATGAACTTTTCTTGAAAACAATCATTTAATTCACCGCTATAAGCGATTTATCCTCCCTTTTTCCTTTCATTAACCCCCGTTCCCAATCTTTTATAACATTAACAACTACTTAGAAACATAGATTCACTAAGCCCATTACTCTTCCATTTGCCACACATACAACAGATGTGCCTTTTCAAAACATATTTGGCATTTCAATGCAATTCCAATTATATCATAATTATCCATGCACACCTCTATAAAAAGATAACAACTCAACTACATACATAAAATCAATCAATGAGTCAACTCGTCCCTCCAACACTGTAACAAATACAATCCACAGTGTTTCCAGATACACTGAAACAATAACAAAACAACACTGCACTACTAGCTATATGCGTAGTAAGCCAAAGATACACTTCTCACCACAATCTACCAGTTTACCAGGCGCTAGCTGGAAGGGTATGGTACCTTAGATTATCAGCGCGTCAGTTCTCCAGGCGCTAGCTGGAAGGGTATGATACCTTTGATTATAAGCGCTGAACACATAAGTGTGTGGAGTCCATCCCCTATCTTCTCACACACACTGGAGTACAACCCCTCTCTTCTCCCAAACCAGTATACAAATATAATGTAATTCAGCATTTCATTACATACAATGTTCAATCAACAATGGTGTATTACATACACAGCAATTCAACACAACCACGTCATCCTCCACCGATGACCAAGGATAAAACCTCTAGATGCAAATATTTAGTACACCTATTAAAGACTCAATTATTATGAGACCACAAACCCGACAACAACATTAACATGGTAGTTCAAGATACAATTCCACACATGTGTGTGTTCAACACTCATGAAACAATAATCCAATTTTCATACGTATTTCAAAACACCTTTCCCATTTCACAAAACAAGTTCCACTTCCCTCTTTGTTTTAACAAAACCAACTCCGTCTCTTTAGTTGTCACAAAACCAAACCCATCCCTTTTATTTTACAAAAAACCGATTCCTACCAATAAGGAAGCCATAACTCACATTAGTACACTACATACATTTCAAACCCATTTCAAAACCAAAGTTAACCCCTTAGGCATTAACACCTTCACCCAATTCGCATTAACAATAGAGATTTACAACATAGGTTAACTACCCTCCATTTTAATTTACCAAATCAAAATATAATTTAGGGCTTTTTCTTCTTTCAAATATAACATGCTAATTTACACTCCAATTAGCCCAAGACAACCATCAATGATAAAATAACCATTTTCAAACAACCAACCCTAGGTTCCTTCTCATGATTTCAAACAAATCCAACATGGATATGATTTTCATGCAATACAAAACTACCACATGCCTATCTATAGACGAAGTATTGAAAAAGAACAAGGAAATCCCTACCTCAAGCTTAGGAGAGAAAACCACCCAAAAATCACCGGCGACGAAACCACGAACCACTCAGACCAAAAGGAAGCCCTTGACGAGATCTACAATCCATCTCAAAGGACCATGGTGAAAAGATCACTCTAGGTGAGTAGATCTAGAGATCTTAGAGTAAAAGTGCCTTTTGAGAGAGAGAGAAGGTGTTTCACGGTTTAGAGAGAGGAAAGGGAAGAAAAAGTGAAAGAAAAGGTTAAGTGAGGGCCTTTATATAGTACTAGGTCAAAAATAGATATAAGCCCCAAAGTCAACTCAAAATATCTAGTCAAAATATCCCCAAAAAGTAGGTCCAAACCGTGAGAAAAATCTGGGAAACAGTCGCAGGTGTCGACCCCTGCAATAGTGGTGTCGACACCAAAGAAGAAATCTGGAACACTTAAGTGTGACTACACTGCAGGTGTCGACCCTACCCTAGGCTGGTGTCGACACCAAAATGCAGCAGGCAAATTCAGAACAAGGGTCGACCCTTCCCAGCTTTGGTGTCGACCCTTATGGCGAACAAAAGAGAAGGTGTCGACACCACCAAGACTGGTGTCGACCCCAGAACATGATTTTCAAGTTTCCAAACAACTTTTCAACGCGAACAAGCGTGAACGAGCAATCCCAACAAGTTTAAATAAATTTCACTCATCCAAAACCAAGGTACAACAACACCGAAGATTCCCAAAACATAATACATGATTCAAATACACTTCCCAAAAGTTTTAAAAGGGCCCAAGTTCTACAACCTCCCCACCTTAGGAAATTTCGTCCCCGAAATTAAGGAAACTCCAAAACACAAGGCCAGCTGATCACAAAGCACTCAACACTCGGGCACCAAGGAAGGAAATACTCTCACAACAAACCTTCGATTCACTCTTGCCAAGGAAGAGACTAATTAAGGGAACACGTTCCAAACGACAACACTGTAGGCATAAAAGCCACAACAAAATCAACCCTTCTGAAACAGTTTACTCACATCTGACCAGCGCTTCAAGCTAAGTCACTATGCAACAACAATTACTTCCAATAAAAGGATACTCAAGGCAAATCTTTCACCTTAATATAAGGAAAACATTTTCTTGCTCATGAGACATTTCTCAAAGATGGTCAAATTTTCAATGCTGACATTTCAAAATAAACTTTGCATTTTCCATGCGAAACTAAAAAGAAAACGTTGTATACATTTTTCACCCACACGGTGTTATCCAAAACACAATCATCCACCGTTTATTTGCCAAAATCATTCATTTGAAAAACCTCAAAACCCTTGAATTAAATCAATTTCTCAACAACGTCTTTAGGTGGCCCAACCACTAGAAAAATTTTGTTTTCCATTTTCTTTTCAAAATAACACCATCAACAACCATCACTCACACAGTGATGCCACAACCAACACGGAACAACACTTTTCTATAACGATAGTTAATAGAAATAATAACAGTACTATCAACACAAAAGACATAAGAAATTCATGGTTTTGCAATTTCATGTTGCCTCCCTTTACTTAACCAGTTTAATAACATACACCTGGCTCAGAACCTGGCCAAACAATTAAATGAGATAGTAACTCATATAAACATTTTTTTCACTTCACCATAGATAAGCATATGAGCTATATCAATCTTTCAACAGATACACATTTTGGTGCTGTATCATCGGAGTCCATCCCCTATCTCCTCCCAAACAATATACATATATAATGTATAAAAAAAAAATCCAATCATTTACAATGATCATTCAATGCACAACTTTGCTGTATTATTATAACCGTCATATTCAATGACACAACCGGATGATTAGTTTCGGTTTTCCTCAATCAACACACAAAGTCTACAACGAATGAGACTAACTTCACGGTGACCAAGGTCAACCCAAAACCCTATACCAGTGAGCTGACTAATCAACTCAATAAACTCCACACTCAGTAATCCACCCACTGATGTGCCACTAACCCCACACACGGAGTTCCCCACACAAACCCCCAAATTTTGGAATCTCAACGGATCTCCTAAAACCAAACCACAACAATACTATGTCTAAGGGAATTACTATTCCCCCCCCCCCATGGCTACGTAGCAAGCCTACTCATCTCCTCGACCGAAAACCAACTTGGTAAACCTCAATCACAGCAACCCAATCACGAAGGACAATTTTGACCAACGCTATTCTCATTACTCTAGAACTCAAACTGTTCTCCCTCCAAAGAATGCTGCCAGCATCCACTCACAAACCATACCCCACAATTGATAACCAATCTCAATACAAACACTACCCCTATACAACGGATGGGGTCACCACGGACCTCTTAACCAGCAAAGCCCAAAACACAAATCAACATATAGGTACCAAGCAAGCAACAACATCAGGATCATTGATCCCTTTGACAACTTCTCAATAGGAAAAGAGGATTTTAGATTCCACACACACTCCCCAATGCATGAGGGTTAAACAAACAACAATATGCATACATAAGCGATACATAAACATGGTGCCTCAGCATCCAACAACACACCGGTCAACAACAAGATGACTGATATAATACACCACCGGCCAACAAATACAAAAGTCCCCCTCTAGGGTAATACCAAAGGACTAACTAACAAGTCGCCCCTCGCGAGGCTCCCGAAGCCTGGCCCGCACGTTTTTGGTACCGATAACGTCCCCGACTAGATGGGCACGACTGAGTCTGACTGGGTTTTGAAACACCCGAAGGATTCACACGCAAAGGACAAGAACGTCTACCATGGCCCTGCTGGCCACAAACGAAACAACCACCAGGTCCCCTACTCTGAGACTGGTCTGAAACCTGCACTTCCTCGGACCTTCCAACCGAAGTGTCTGAAACCCCTGGCGAAGAAAAGGAACCAGCCCCCGACTGAGCATGTTTCCGCCTCCACCCCTTACTGAGCCTAGAGTATTTAGGAACCGAAGGACTTACCACTATAATCTCCTCCTTAATCCCATCATCACTCGCAACCATGGCCTCCACATGGGCCGCTGCCTCAACTAAATAATAATAATCCTTCCAAAAGGATCCAGCTACCTTCTCCCGAATATTGAAACACAACCGCCTTTCAAACTCAAAACAACGACGCTCCTCTGTTGCCACCAACTCTGGAGCAAACCTCGACAAGCTAGCAAACCGCATCTCAAACTGTGCCACAGGAGTATCATCCTGACGCAACTCCAAAAACTGATCCCTCAACCTTTCCCGAGCAGAAGGAGGGAAATACTTGGCCAAAAAGGCCTTGGTAAAAGCAACCCACGTGCTACCCGCATTATTCTTAACATACTTCCACCAATAACTCGCATCGCCCTTCAATTGAAAAGTCGCCAAAGAAACCCTCAACTCCTCCTCTTCGACTCTGAGCATATCAAGAGTCTTGGTAATCTGTTCCAACCAACTCTCTGCCTCCAACGGTTTAGCCTCCCCCACAAACTCTGGTGGGCCGGAGCGGAAAAACTCCTTAGTAAGCTTGAGAGCATGCCCACTGCCGCCCTCAGTGCGAGCTAGGGCGTCTTGCACTGCTCTCACAATCTCACGTGCGACGTCCTCACCGACAGCCGATGCTGCAACGACGGGTGCTAAAGGAGCTGCAGTGCCCCTACCGACACTCCTACTACTCAACCGTCCTCTACTTCCTCGTGTAGACATCCTATAAAGCACAAAAGCAAACACTACGCTTAGTGCACAACACAATAGCCTTCTCCGAGGCGCACTCCACTACTAAGTCACAAAATATACATCTCTATTGCATATAATCATCTAAACATGTAGACACATAATCGAATCAAGTCCACAAAGATAGCCACTCATCCCGGAACTCTCAAGGAATTCCTATCAGAAACCACGTTGATCAAGCGTGTTTCCGAAAGGACCTCAAAGCAAGTTTACCGGCTATGAATACTATCCGAGAGACTGAATCCCATGCTCACATAAATGCAACACACAAGTCCTAACTTTCATGATATCTATATGCAACGCCCTCACTATACGTAGTAAACCCACTGTGGTAAAAACCACTTCCCACGAGCCCAAAGTATTCAAACCCGGCTGGCTCTGATACCAAGTTGTCACGCCCCACTTTTTATTATTCGGAGTCATTACCAAATTCTTTAATTTAATCCAATTTCAGAGATAACATGCGGAAATAAACTCATACATTCAATCCGTAGAAATGATTAACAATACTCTCAGTCGTATGCAAAGTAAACATTACATGAACTAACTTAATAAATTGCCCTTGGGCTTACATCATTAAAAGTACAAGAAAAAGGGTGTAACCCTTTACAACAATGGCATTCCGCCAACATAACTAAGGCCCCGTGGCCAACAAATAAGAAGATCCAAATCTTGTAGCACACCCTGCTCAACACCTGAAAAAAAATTCAACAACGTGGGATGAACATATAGTCCAGTAGGGAACTCAACATGCTCCTTAACAATAACAACATTACAAATAGCTATGATCATGAACACCCATTCTCATACTAGAATAATAATGTGACAGTTTATACAAAATATATATATAAATATATATATGAACTTTTCTTGAAAACAATCATTTAATTCACCGCTATAAGCGATTTATCCTCCCTTTTTCCTTTCATTAACCCCCGTTCCCAATCTTTTATAACATTAACAACTACTTAGAAACATAGATTCACTAAGCCCATTACTCTTCCATTTGCCACACATACAACAGATGTGCCTTTTCAAAACATATTTGGCATTTCAATGCAATTCCAATTATATCATAATTATCCATGCACACCTCTATAAAAAGATAACAACTCAACTACATACATAAAATCAATCAATGAGTCAACTCGTCCCTCCAACACTGTAACAAATACAATCCACAGTGTTTCCAGATACACTGAAACAATAACAAAACAACACTGCACTACTAGCTATATGCGTAGTAAGCCAAAGATACACTTCTCACCACAATCTACCAGTTTACCAGGCGCTAGCTGGAAGGGTATGGTACCTTAGATTATCAGCGCGTCAGTTCTCCAGGCGCTAGCTGGAAGGGTATGATACCTTTGATTATAAGCGCTGAACACATAAGTGTGTGGAGTCCATCCCCTATCTTCTCACACACACTGGAGTACAACCCCTCTCTTCTCCCAAACCAGTATACAAATATAATGTAATTCAGCATTTCATTACATACAATGTTCAATCAACAATGGTGTATTACATACACAGCAATTCAACACAACCACGTCATCCTCCACCGATGACCAAGGATAAAACCTCTAGATGCAAATATTTAGTACACCTATTAAAGACTCAATTATTATGAGACCACAAACCCGACAACAACATTAACATGGTAGTTCAAGATACAATTCCACACATGTGTGTGTTCAACACTCATGAAACAATAATCCAATTTTCATACGTATTTCAAAACACCTTTCCCATTTCACAAAACAAGTTCCACTTCCCTCTTTGTTTTAACAAAACCAACTCCGTCTCTTTAGTTGTCACAAAACCAAACCCATCCCTTTTATTTTACAAAAAACCGATTCCTACCAATAAGGAAGCCATAACTCACATTAGTACACTACATACATTTCAAACCCATTTCAAAACCAAAGTTAACCCCTTAGGCATTAACACCTTCACCCAATTCGCATTAACAATAGAGATTTACAACATAGGTTAACTACCCTCCATTTTAATTTACCAAATCAAAATATAATTTAGGGCTTTTTCTTCTTTCAAATATAACATGCTAATTTACACTCCAATTAGCCCAAGACAACCATCAATGATAAAATAACCATTTTCAAACAACCAACCCTAGGTTCCTTCTCATGATTTCAAACAAATCCAACATGGATATGATTTTCATGCAATACAAAACTACCACATGCCTATCTATAGACGAAGTATTGAAAAAGAACAAGGAAATCCCTACCTCAAGCTTAGGAGAGAAAACCACCCAAAAATCACCGGCGACGAAACCACGAACCACTCAGACCAAAAGGAAGCCCTTGACGAGATCTACAATCCATCTCAAAGGACCATGGTGAAAAGATCACTCTAGGTGAGTAGATCTAGAGATCTTAGAGTAAAAGTGCCTTTTGAGAGAGAGAGAAGGTGTTTCACGGTTTAGAGAGAGGAAAGGGAAGAAAAAGTGAAAGAAAAGGTTAAGTGAGGGCCTTTATATAGTACTAGGTCAAAAATAGATATAAGCCCCAAAGTCAACTCAAAATATCTAGTCAAAATATCCCCAAAAAGTAGGTCCAAACCGTGAGAAAAATCTGGGAAACAGTCGCAGGTGTCGACCCCTGCAATAGTGGTGTCGACACCAAAGAAGAAATCTGGAACACTTAAGTGTGACTACACTGCAGGTGTCGACCCTACCCTAGGCTGGTGTCGACACCAAAATGCAGCAGGCAAATTCAGAACAAGGGTCGACCCTTCCCAGCTTTGGTGTCGACCCTTATGGCGAACAAAAGAGAAGGTGTCGACACCACCAAGACTGGTGTCGACCCCAGAACATGATTTTCAAGTTTCCAAACAACTTTTCAACGCGAACAAGCGTGAACGAGCAATCCCAACAAGTTTAAATAAATTTCACTCATCCAAAACCAAGGTACAACAACACCGAAGATTCCCAAAACATAATACATGATTCAAATACACTTCCCAAAAGTTTTAAAAGGGCCCAATAGCAAGTTGTCACGCCCCACTTTTTATTATTCGGAGTCATTACCAAATTCTTTAACTTAATCCAATTTCAGAGATAACATGCGGAAATAAACTCATACATTCAATCCGTAGAAATGATTAACAATACTCTCAGTCGTATGCAAAGTAAACATTACATGAACTAACTTAATAAATTGCCCTTGGGCTTACATCATTAAAAGTACAAGAAAAAGGGTGTAACCCTTTACAACAATGGCATTCCGCCAACATAACTAAGGCCCCGTGGCCAACAAATAAGAAGATCCAAATCTTGTAGCACACCCTGCTCAACACCTGAAAAAAATTCAACAACGTGGGATGAACATATAGTCCAGTAGGGAACTCAACATGCTCCTTAACAATAACAACATTACAAATAGCTATGATCATGAACACCCATTCTCATACTAGAATAATAATGTGACAGTTTATACAAAATATATATATAAATATATATATGAACTTTTCTTGAAAACAATCATTTAATTCACCGCTATAAGCGATTTATCCTCCCTTTTTCCTTTCATTAACCCCCGTTCCCAATCTTTTATAACATTAACAACTACTTAGAAACATAGATTCACTAAGCCCATTACTCTTTCATTTGCCACACATACAACAAATGTGCCTTTTCAAAACATATTTGGCATTTCAATGCAATTCCAATTATATCATAATTATCCATGCACACCTCTATAAAAAGATAACAACTCAACTACATACATAAAATCAATCAATGAGTCAACTCGTCCCTCCAACACTGTAACAAATACAATCCACAATGTTTCCAGATACACTGAAACAATAACAAAACAACACTGCACTACTAGCTATATGCGTAGTAAGCCAAAGATACACTTCCCACCACAATCTACCAGTTTACCAGGCGCTAGCTGGAAGGGTATGGTACCTTAGATTATCAGCGCGTCAGTTCTCCAGGCGCTAGCTGGAAGGGTATGATACCTTTGATTATAAGCGCTGAACACATAAGTGTGTGGAGTCCATCCCCTATCTTCTCACACACACTGGAGTACAACCCCTCTCTTCTCCCAAACCAGTATACAAATATAATGTAATTCAGCATTTCATTACATACAATGTTCAATCAACAATGGTGTATTACATACACAGCAATTCAACACAACCACGTCATCCTCCACCGATGACCAAGGATAAAACCTCTAGATGCAAATATTTAGTACATCTATTTAAAGATCCAATTATCATGAGATCACAAACCCAACAATAACATTAACATGGTAGTTAAAGATACAACCCCCACATGCGTGTGTTCGACACTCAAGGAACAACAATCCAATTTTCATACTTATATCAAAGATATTTTTCTCATTTCACAAAACAAATTCCGGTTCCTTTTGTTTTCACAAAACCGACTCCATCCCTTTTGTTTCCACAAAACCAATTTCATTCCTTTTGTTTTACAAAACCAATTCCGTTGATAAAAAGCCATAACTCACATTAGTCCACTACATTCATTTCAAACCCGTTCCAAAACCATGGTTAATCCCTTAGGCATTAACACCTTCACCCAACTCACATTAACAATAGAGATTTACAACATAGGTTAACCCCCCTCCATTTTAATTTACCAAATCAAAATATAATTTAGGGCTTTTTCTTCTTTCAACTATAACATGCTAATTTACACTCCACTTAGCCCAAAACAACCATCAATGATAAAATAACCATTTTCAAACAACCAACCCTAGGTTCCTTCTCATGATTTCAAACAAATCCAACATGGATATGATTTTCATGCAATACAAAACTACCACATGCCTATCTATAGACGAAGTATTGAAAAAGAACAAGGAATTAAATTGAATGGAGTTGGAACTTCAATAAAAGAAGAAGTTGATTATAAATAGAAATGGAAACTGCATAAAATTAAACATGGAAGTTCATTCAAGAAACCACTATACCTTGACGATCTATTTGGAAATTAAATAAAAATGTAAATTGAATAGAAAAGGAAATTGAAGAAAAATTGAAGTGGAATAAAAATAAAAATGGAAGTGCCATAAAATTAAAAATGGAAGTTCATTCTAGAAACCACTACACGTTAACGATCTATTTGGAAATTAAATAAAAATGTAAATTGAATAGAAAAGGAAATTGAAGAAAAATTGAAGTGGAATAAAAATAAAAATGGAAGTTCCATAAAATTAAAAATGGAAGTTCATTTTAGAAACCACTATACGTTAACGATCTATTTGGAAATTAAATAAAAATAGAAGTTGAATAAAAATAGAAATGGAAACTGCATGAAATTAAACATGGAAGTTCATTCAAGAAACCGCATAACCTGAACGATCTGTTTGGAAATTAAATAAAAAAAGAAATTGAATAGAGAAGGAAATTGAATAAAAATTTAAGTGGAATAAAAATAAAAATGGAAATTGCATAAAATTAAAAATGGAAGTTCATTCAAAAAACCAATACACCTTAACGTTCTATTTGGAAATTAAATAAAAAAAGGAAATTAAATGGAGATGGAAATTGAATAAAAAGAGAAGTTGAATAAAAATAGAAATGGATACTGCATAAAATGAAACATGGTAGTTCATTCAAGAAACCATTATACGTTAACGATTTATTTGGAAATTAAATAAAAAAGAAATTGAATAAAAATGGAAGTGGAATAAAAATAAAAATGGAAGTTGCATAAAATTAATAATGGAAGTTCATTCAAGAAACCATTACACCTTAATGATCTAATTGAAATTAAATAAAAACGGAAATTCATTCGAAAAGAAATTGAATAGAAATGGAAGTTGAATAAAAATAAAAATGGAAGTTGCATAAAATTAAAAATGGAAGTTCATTCAAGAAACCACAATACATTAACGATCTATTTGGAAATTAAATAAAAAAAGGAAATTGAATAGAAAAGGAAATTGAATAAAAATAGAAGTGGAAGAAAAATAAAAATGGAAGTTGCAGAAAATTAAAAATGGAAGTTCATTCTAGAAACCACTACACGTTAACGAACTATTTGGAAATTGAATAAAAAAGGAAATTGATTGGAGATAGAAATTGAATAAAAATACAAGTTGAATAAAAATAGAAATGGAAACTGCATAAAATAAAACATGGAAGTTCATTCAAGAAACCACTATACGTTAACGATCTATTTCGAAATTAAATAAAAAAGGACATTGAATAGAAAAGGAAATTAAATAAAAATGGAAGTGGAATAAAAATAAAAATGGAAGCTGCATAAAATTAAAAATGGAAGTTCATTCAAAAACAACTACAGCTTAACGAGCTATTGGGAAATTAAATAAAAAAGGAAATTGAATAGAAAAGGAAATTGAATAAAAATGGAAGTGGAGTAAAAATACAAATGGAAGTTGCATAAAATTAAAAATGGATGTTCATTCAAGAAATTATTATACCTTAACGACCTATTTGGAAATTAAATAAAAAATTAAATTGAATGGAGATGGACCTTCAATAAAAGTAGAAGTTGATTAAAAATAGAAATGAAAACTGCACAAAATTAAACATGGAAGTTCATTCAAGAAACCACTATACCTTGACAATCTATTGGAAAATTAAATATAAAAGGAAATTGAAGAAAAATGGAAGTGGAATAAAAATAAAAATGGAAGTTGCATAAAATTAAAAGTAGAAGTTCATTCTAGAAACCACTACACGTTAACGATCTATTTGGAAATTAAATAAAAAAGGAAATTGATTAGAGATGGAAATTGAATAAAAATAGAAGTTGAATAAAAACAGAAATGGAAACTCCATAAAATTAAACATGGAAGTTCATTCAAGAAACCACTATACGTTAACGATCTATTTGGAAATTAAATAGGAAAGGAAATTGAATAAAAATGGAAGTGGAATAAAAATAAAAACGGAAGTTGCATAAAATTAAAAATGGAAGTACATTCAAGAAACCACTACACTTTAACGATCTATTTGAAATTAAATAAAAAAGGAAATTCAATCGAAAAAGAAATTGAATAAAAATGGAAGTTGAATAAAAATAAAAATAGAAGTTGCATAAAATTAAAAATGGAAGTTTATTCAAGAAACCACAATACATTAACGATCTATTTGGAAATTAAATAAAAAAAGGAAATTGAATAGAAAAGGAAATTCAAAAAAAATGGAAGTTGAATAAAAACAAAAATGGAATTTGCATAAAATTAAAAATGGAAGTTCATTCAAGAAACCACCACATGTTAACGATCTATTTGGAAATTAAATAAAAAAGGAAATTGATTAGTGTTGGAAATTGAATAAAAATAGAAGTTGAATAAAAATAGAAATGGAAACTGCATAAAATTAAAGATGGAAGTTCATTCAAGAAACCACTATACCTGACGATCTATTTGGAAATTAAATAAAAAAGCAAATTGAATAGAAAAGGAAATTGAAGAAAAATGGAAGTGGAATAAAAATAAAAATGGAAGTTGCATAAAATTAAAAATGGAAGTTCATTCTAGAAACCACTACACCTTAACGATATATTTGGAAATTAAAAAAAAAAAGGAAAATGAATAGAAAATGATATTGATTAAAAATGGCAGATGAATAAAAATAAAAACAGAAGTTGCATAAAATTAAGCGTGGAAGTTTATTCAAGAAACCACTACACCTAAACGATCTGTTTGGAAATTAAATAAAAAAGGAAATTGAATAGAAAAGGAAATTGATTAAAAATGGAAGTTGAATAAAAATAAAAATAGAAATTGCATAAAATTAAACATGGAAGTCATTCAAGAAACCACTATACCTTAAAGATCTATTTGGAAATTAAATAAAAAAAGAAAATTCAATCGACAAGGAAATTGAAAAAAAATGGAAGTTACATAAAATTAAAAATGGAAGCGCATTCTAGAAACCACTACACGTTAACGATCTATTTGGAAATTAAATAAAAAAGGATATTGATTGGAGATGTAAATTGAATAAAAGTAGAAGTTGAATAAAAATAAAACTGGAAACTGCATAAAATTAAACGTGGAAGTTCATTCAAGAAACCCCTATACCTTAACGATCTATTTGGAAATTAAACAAAAAAAGAAATTGAATAGAGATGGAAATTGAATAAAAATGGAAGTGGAATAAAAATAAAAATAAAAATGGAAGTTGCATAAAATTAAAAATGAAAGATCATTCAAGAAACCACTACACGTTAAAGATCTATTTGGATATTAAATAAAAAAGGAAATTGATTAGAGATGGAAATTGAATAAAAATAGAAGTTGAACAAAAATAGAAATGGAAACTGCATAAAATTAAACATGGAAGTTCATTCAAGAAACCACTATACCTTAACGATCTATTTGGAAATTAAAAAAAACATGAAATTGAATAGAAAAGGAAATTGAATAAAATGGAAGTGGAATAAAAATAAAAATGGAAGTTGCATAAAATTAAAAATGGAAGTTCATTCAAGAAACCACTACACGTTAACGATCTATTTGGAAATTAAATAAAAAAAGAAATTGAATAGAAAAAGAAATTGATTAAAAATGGAAGTTGAATAAAAATAAAAATGGAAATTGCATAAAATTAAACATGGAACTTCATTCAAGAAACCACTACACCTTAACGATCTATTTGGAAATTAAATAAAAAAAGGAAATTCAATCGACAAGGAAATTGAAAAAAAATGGAAGTTGAATAAAAATAAAAATGGAAGTTGCATAAAATTAAAAATGAAAGTTCCTTCGAGAAACAACTATACCTTAACAATCTATTTGCAAATTAATTAAAAAAGGAAATTGAATAGAAAAGGAAATTGAATAAAAATGGAAGTGGAGTAAAAATACAAATGGATGTAGCATAAAATTAAAAATGGATGTTCATTTAAGAAACTATTATACCTTAACGACCTATTTAGAAATTAAATAAAAAATTAAATTGATTGGAGATGGAACTTCAATAAAAGTAGAAGTTGATTAAAAATAGAAATGGAAACTGCATAAAATTAAACATGGAAGTTCATTCAAGAAACCACTATACCTTGATGATCTATTTGGAAATTAAATAAAAAAGCAAATTGAATAGAAAAGGAAATTGAAGAAAAATGGAAGTGGAATAAAAATAAAAATGGAAGTTGCATAAAATTAAAAATGGAAGTTCATTCTAGAAACCACTACACCTTAACGATATATTTGGAAATTAAATAAAAAAGGAAATTGAATAGAAAATGATATTGATTAAAAATGGCAGTTGAATAAAAATAAAAATGGAAGTTGCATAAAATTAAACATGGAAGTTTATTGAAGAAACCACTGCACCTTAACGATCTGTTTGGAAATTAAATAAAAAAGGAAATTGAATAGAAAAGGAAATTGATTAAAAATGGAAGTTGAATAAAAATAAAAATAGAAATTGCATAAAATTAAACATGGAAGTTCATTCAAGAAACCACTATACCTTAACGATCTGTTTGGAAATTAAAAAAAATGGAAATTCAATCGACAAGGAAATTGAAAAAAAATGGAAGTTGAATAAAAATAAAAATGGAAGTTGCATAAAATTAAAAATGAAAGTTCATTCGAAAAACCACTATACCTTAACCATCTATTTGGAAATTATATAAAAAAGGAAATTGAATAGAAAAGAAAATTGAATAAAAATGGAAGTGGAATAAAAATACAAATGGAAGTAGCATAAAATTATAAATGGATGTTCATTCAAGAAACTATTATACCTTAACGACCTATTTGGAAATTAAACAAAAAATTAAATTGAATGGAGATGGAACTTTAATAAAAGTAGAAGTTGATTAAAAATAGAAATGGAAACTGCATAAAATTAAACATGGAAGTTCATTAAAGAAACCACTATACCTTGACGATCTGTTTGGAAATTAAATAAAAAATGAAATTGAAGAAAAATGGAAGTGGAATAAAAATAAAAATGGAAGTTGCATAAAATTAAAAATGGAAGCTCATTCTAGAAACCACTACACGTTAACGATCTATTTGGAAATTAAAAAAAAGTAGAAGTTGAATAAAAAAAAAATGGAAACTGCATAAAATTAAACATGGAAGTTCATTCAAGAAACCACTATACCTTAACGATCTATTTGGAAATTAAACAAAAAATTGAAATTGAATAGGGAAGGAAATTGAATAAAAATGGAAGTGGAATAAAAATAAAAAATCAAGTTGCATAAAATTAAAAATGGAAGTTCATTCAGGAAACCATTACACGTTAACGATCTATTTGGATATTAAATAAAAAAGGAAATTGATTAGAGATGGAAATTGAATAAAAATAGAAGTTGAATAAAAATAGAAATGGAAACTGCATAAAATTAAACACGGAAGTTCTTTCAAGAAACCATTATACCTTAACGATCTATTTGGAAATTAAATAAAAAAGGAAATTGAATAGAAAAGGAAATTGAATAAAAATGAAAGTGGAGTAAAAATACAAATGGAAGTTGCATAAAATTAAAAATGGATGTTCATTCATGAAGTTATTATACCTTAAGGACCTGTTTGGAAATTAAATAGAAAATTAAATCGAATGGAGATGGACCTTCAATAAAAGTAGAAGTTGATTAAAAATAGAAATGGAAACTGCATAAAATTAAACATGGAAGTTCATTCAAGAAACCACTATACCTTGACGTTCAATTTGGAAATTAAATAAAAAAGAAAATTGAAGAAAAAAGGAAGTGGAATAAAAATAAAAATGGAAGTTGCATAAAATTAAACATGGAAGTTCATTCAAGAAACCACTATACCTTGACGATCTATTTGGAAATTAAATAAAAAAGAAAATTCAATCGACAAGGAAATTGAAAAAAAAATGGAAGTTGAATAAAAATAAAAATGGAAGTTGTATAAAATTAAAAATGAAAGTTCATTCGAGAAACAACTATACCTGAACCATCTATTTGGAAATTAAATAGAAAAGGAAATTGAATAAAAATGGAAGTGGAGTAAAAATACAAATAGAAGTAGCATAAAATTAAAAATGGATGTTCATTCAAGAAACTATTATACCTTACCGACCTATTAGAAAATTAAATAAAAAATTAAATTGATTGGAGATGGAACTTCAATAAAAGTAGAAGTTGATTAAAAATAGAAATGAAAACTGCATAAAATTAAACAAGGAAGATCATTCAAGAAACCACTATACCTTGACGATCTATTTGGAAATTAAATAAAAAAACAAATTGATTAGAAAAGGAAATTGAAGAAAAATGGAAGTGGAATAAAAATAAAAATGGAAGTTGCATAAAATTGAAAATGGAAGTTCATTCTAGAAACCACTACACCTTAACGATATATTTGGAAATTAAATAAAAAAGGAAATTGAATAGGAAATGATATTGATTAAAAATGGCAGTTGAACAAAAATAAAAATAGAAGTTGTATAAAATTAAACCTGGATGTTATTCAAGAAACCACTACACCTTAACGATCTGTTTGGAAATTAAATAAAAAAGGAAATTGAATAGAAAAGTAAATTGATTAAAAATGTCAGTTGAATAAAAATAAAAATAGAAATTGCATAAAATTAAACATGGAAGTTCATTCATGAAACCACTATACCTTAACGATCTATTTGAAAATTAAATAAAAAATGGAAATTCAATCGACAAGGAAATTAAAAAAAAAATGGAAGTTGAATAAAAATAAAAATGGAAGTTGCATAAAGTTAAAAATGAAAGTTCATTCGAGAAACCACTATACCTTAACCATCTATTTGGAAATTATATAAAAAAGGAAATTGAGTAGAAAAGGAAATTGAATAAAAATGGAAGTGGATTAAAAATACAAATGGAAGTACCATAAAATTATAAATGGATGTTCATTCAAGAAACTATTATACCTTAACGACCTATTTGGAAATTAAATAAAAAATTAAATTGAATGGAGATGGAACTTTAATAAAAGTAGAAGTTGATTAAAAATAGAAATGGAAACGGCATAAAATTAAACATGGAAGTTCATTTAAGAAACCACTATACCTTGACGTTCTATTTGGAAATTAAATAAAAAAGGAAATTGAAGAAAAAAGGAAGTGGAATAAAAATAAAAATGGAAGTTGCATAAAATTAAAAATGGAAGCTCATTCTAGAAACCACTACACGTTAAAGATCTATTTGGAAATTAAATAGAAAAGGATATTGATTGGAGATTGAAATTGAATAAAAATAAAAATGGAAACTACATAAAATTAAACATGGAAGTTCATTCAAGAAACCACTATACCTTAACGATCTATTTTGAAATTAAATAAAAAAAGAAATTGAATATAGAAGGAAATTGAATAAAAATGGAAGTGGAATAAAAATAAAAATGGAAGTTGCATAAAATTACAAATTGAAGTTCATTCAAGAAACAACTGCACGTTAACTATCTATTTGGATATTAAATAAAAAAGGAAATTGATTAGAGATGAAAATTGAATAAAAATAGAAGCTGAACAAAAATAGAAATGGAAACTGCATAAAATTAAACATGGAAGTTCATTCAAGAAACCACTATACCTTAACGATCTATTTGGAAATTAAATAGAAAAGGAAATTGAATAAAATGGAAGTGGAATAAAAATAAAAATTGAAGTTGCATAAAATTAAAAATGGAAGTTCATTCAAGAAGCCACTACACCTTAACGATCTATTTGGAAATTAAATAAAAAAGGAAATTGATTAAAAATGGAAGTTGAATAAAAATAAAAAAAGGAAAATCAATCGACATGGAAATTGAAAAAAAATGGATGTTGAATAGAAATAAAAATGGAAGTTTCATAAAATTAAAAATGAAAGTTCATTCGAGAAACCACTATACCTTAACCATCTATTTGGAAATTAAATAAAAAAGGAAATTGAATAGAAAACGGAATCGAATAAAAATGGAAGTGGAATAAAAATAAAAATGGAAGTTGCATAAAATTAAAAATGGAAGTTCATTCAAGAAACCAGTACACGTTAACGATCGATTTGGAAATTAAATAAAAAAGGAAATTGATTAGAAATGCAAATTGAATAAAAATAAAAAATGGAAATTGCATAAAATTAAACATGGAAATTCATTCAAGAAACCACTATACCTTAACGATCTATTTGAAAATTAAATAGAAAAGGAAATTCAATGGACAAGGAAATTGAAAAGAAAATGGAAGTTAAAGAAAAATAAAAATGGAAGTTGCATAAAATTAAAAATGAAAGTTCATTCAAAAAACCACTATACCTTAACCATCTATTTGGAAATTAAATAAAAAACAAAATTGAATAGAAAAGGAAATTGAATAAAAAAGGAAGTGGAATAAAAATACAAATGGAAGTAGCATAAAATTAAAAATGGAAGTTCATTCAAGAAACTATTATACCTTAACGACCTATTTGGAAATTAAATAAAAACTTAAATTGAAAGGAGATGGAACTTTAATAAAAGTAGAAGTTGATTAAAAATTGAAATGGAAACTGCATAAAATTAAACATGGAAGTTCATTCAAGAAACCACTATACCTTGACGATCTATTTGGAAATTAAATAAAAAAAGAAATTGAATAAAAAAGGAAATTGTAGAAAAATGGAAGTAGAATAAAAATAAAAATGGAAGTTGCATAAAATTAAAAATGGAAGCTCATTCTAGAAACCACTACACGTTAACGATCTATTTGGAAATTAAATAAAAAAGGATATTGATTGGAGATGGAAATCGAATAAAAGTAGAAGCTGAATAAAAATAAAAATGGAAACTACATAAAATTAAACATGGAAGTTCATTCAAGAAACCACTATACCTTAACGATCTATTTTGAAATTAAATAAAAAAAGAAATTGAATTGAGAAGGAAATTAAATAAAAATTGAAGTGGAATAAAAATAAAAATGGAAGTTGCATAAAATTAAAAATGGAAGTTCATTCTAGAAACCACTGCACGTTAACGATCTATTTGGATATTAAATAAAAAAGGAAATTGATTGGAGATGGAAATTGAATAAAAATAGAAGTTGAATAAAAAAAGAAATGGAAACTGCATAAAATTAGACATGGAAGTTCGTTCAAGACACCACTATACCTTAACGATCTATTTGGAAATTAAATAGAAAAGGAAATTGAATAAAATGGAAGTGGAATAAAAATAAAAATGGAAGTTGCATAAAATTAAAAATGAAAGTTCATTGAAGAAACCACTACACCTTAACGATATATTTGGAAATTAAATAAAAAAGGAAATTGAATAGAAAAGGAAATTGATGAAAAATGCAAGTTGAATAAAAATAAAAATAGAAATTGCATAAAATTAAATATGGAACTTCAATCAAGAAACCACTATACCTTAACGATCTATTTGGAAATTAAATAAAAAAAGGAAATTCAATCGACAAGGAAATTGAAAAAAATGGAAGTTGAATAGAAATAAAAATGGAAGTCGCATAAAATTATAAATGAAAGTTCATTTGAGAAACCACTATAACTTAACCATCTATTTGGAAATTATATAAAAAAGGAAATTGAATAAAAATGAAACTGGAATAAAAATACAAATGGAAGTAGCATAAAATTATAAATGGATGTTCATTCAAGAAACTATTATACCATAACGACCAATTTGGAAATTAAATAAAAAATTAAATTGAATGGAGATGGAACTTTAATAAAAGTAGAAGTTGATTAAAAATAGAAATAGAAACTGCATAAAATTAAACATGGAAGTTCATTCAAGAAAACACTATACCTTGACGATCTATTTGGAAATTAAATAAAAAAGGAAATTTAAGAAAAATGGAAGTGGAATAAAAATAAAAATGAAAGTTGCATAAAATTAAAAATGAAAGCTCATTCTAGAAACCAATACACGTTAACGATCTATTTTGGAAATTAACTAAAACAGGATATTGATTGGAGATGGAAATTGAATAAAAGTAGAAGCTGAATAAAAATAAAAATGGAAACTACATAAAATTAAACAAGGAAGTTCATTCAAGAAACCACTATACCTTAACAATCTGTAACGCCCTCAAAATAAACCCATAATAACCATAACATTAACATGCATTTATAAAAGAAAACGAATCATTTGAGTTATTCATCAGAGTATTCTTATTGAAAGACATCACGTGTAACATCCTGCAACATCAAAATAAATGCCCTAAGGGCTTACATCTTTCCAAGCTAACACTTGGACACAAAAGGATGAGTACTAACTCATTTACAAGTTAAGCCCTAGGCTTGAATGTTTACATGAAATCTCAAAAATAACAAAATAAAACATATAACTAAAGACAAGTCTTCAAAATCCCAAACATCAAATCCTTCCAGGCTAAGTCCGTGGAGGTAGCTTATCACCTGAACCTGAAAATGATGTTCCCATAAAGGGTGAGCCACAGCCCAGTAGAAAAATACTAAACCAAATATAAGCATTGAATAAAGCTATAGCATTCAATAGATGGTTAACCAAGATAATCAATTTTATCATTAAACAGTCTCATGACACTAATGTCTAAGACACATTTCACCTTCCATTATTATCAACATGGCTCAGAACCTGGCCAAACTTACAACAGTGAATTATATATCATATTTACATTACTTCCAATATCAACAAAACAAATGAGACTCATGCTCATATCAAAACACTTCATACTTCCCATTTGATACACATTTTAGTGCTGTATCAATAATCATGTAAAAACACTTCAATATAATAAGCACACATAAAAATGGTGCTAATGGAGTCCATCCCCTATCTCCTCCCAAACAATAATCCGGTTTAGAGGTCCATCCCCTATCTTCCCCTAAACCGTGGAGTACATCCCCTATCTCCTCCCAAACAATATGCATATGCAATGCTCAATCAATACATGTAATTTCTGTATTAATTCAATAGTCTAAATTTATGACTTAAACAAATTGATTAGTTTCAATTTTCCCTAATCCGCATGCAATGTCTACAACAAGCACGACTATCCTCCACCGATAGCCCAAAACAATTATTTCTAGACTTGAAAAATAAATACACTATCAATTCATTAGGCGAGTGATTTATATTATCCAACTACACCATTTAATCAATAAATTCCCCAATTTCATGGATTTAACCAAATTCCCCAATTTCATGGATTTAACCAAATTCCCCAATTACCTTAAATTAATTACTCAAATCAATTTAGCAATTCAACTAGGGTTTTCTTTTCCCAAGATTTTCAAAGTGTCCCCAACCTATCAAAATACCAAACTTAGAACAAAGCATATAAAATGGAGTAGGAAAATCCCTACCTCGAAGAAAATAACCCGTATGGAGAAGATGGAGATGAAGACCAAAGACCAACGTGCTCCAAATCCCAAGTTTCTCAGATTAAAACGAAGCCCTCAACTCACTCTAACTTTTTAATAAAGGATCTAAGGTAGAAACTCACTCTAAGTAGATCAATCGAAAGAGAGAAGGTGTGTAGAGGGAGAGAGAGAGATAAAAAAAACACTCCAGGGGCGGTTTTTAAAAAGTTATGAAGGAAAAGTAGGTCAAAAAGTGATCCAAAAAGTGAAATCACGGACTGATATAATCGACTCTACGCTCGAGCGTAGAAAGCCCCGCTCGAGCGTAAGACACAGAATCATGCTCAAGCGTGAAGAAAGCCGCTCGAGCGTCGATTGCACCCTTCCAGAAGTTTTGCAGGCGCTGCACCCGCTCGAGCGTCAAACTCCCCGCTCGAGCGGAGGAGCAAAAACAAGGGATCACGCTCGAGCGTAAAAACTACCGCTCGAGCGGAAGAACTGCAGAGCAAAATACTGGGAGATGGAAAATCCCGCTCGAGCGTCAAAATTCCCGCTCGAGCGGAGAAGCAACAACGAAGGGACCGCTCGAGCGTTAAAACTTCCGCTCGAGCGTGAAGGCCAAAATCTGGGCATCACCTATCGGCATCTAAAATCAACCAACCTGTACCAGACCCGTCCAACACAACCTATACTTCAAATACAAAGAGATTAAAGGACAACAACAACCAATAAGTAATGACAGGATCCACGGAACCTAAGTCCGGATACAATAATTTAAAGAGAAAAGACCGGGGTCGCTATACAATCTATTTGGAAATTAAATAAAAAAAGAAATTGAATATAGAAGGAAATTGAATAAAAATGGAAGTGGAATAAAAATAAAAATGGAAGTTGCATAAAATTAAAAATAGAAGTTCATTCTAGAAACCACTACACGTTAACTATCTATTTGGATATTAAATAAAAATGGAAATTGATTAGAGATGAAAATTGAATAAAAAAAGAAGTTGAATAAAAATAGAAATGGAAACTGCATAAAATTAAACATGGAAGTTCGTTCAAGAAACCACTATACCTTAACGATCTATTTGGAAATTAAATAGAAAAGGAAATTGAATAAAATGGAAGTGGAATAAAAATAAAAATGGAAGTTGCATAAAATTAAAAATGGAAGTTCATTCAAGAAACCACTACACCTTAACGATCTATTTGGAAATTAAATAAAAAAGGAAATTGAATAGAAAGGAAATTGATTAAAAATGGAAGTTGAATAAAAATAAAAAAGAAAAATCAATCGACAAGGAAATTGAAAAAAAAATGGAAGTTGAATAGAAATAAAAATGGAAGTTGCATAAAATTAAAAATGAAAGTTCATTCGAGAAACAACTATACCTTAACCATCTATTTGGAAATTAAATAAAAAAGGAAATTGAATAGAAAAGGAAATTGAATAAAAATGGAAGTGGAATAAAAATAAAAATGGAAGTTACATAAAATTAAAAATGGAAGTTCATTCAAGAAACTAGTACACGTTAACGATCTATTTGGAAATAAAATAAAAAAGGAAATTGATTAGAGATGGAAATTGAATAAAAGTAGAAGTTGAATAAAAATAGAAATGGAAACTGCATAAAATTAAACATGGAAGTTCTTTCAAGAAACCAATATACCTTAACGATCTATTTGAAAAATAAAGAAAAAATGAAATTGATTAGAAAAGGACATTCAAGAAAATGGAAGTGGAATAAAAATATAAATGGAAGTTGCATAAAATTAAAAATGGAAGTTCATTCAAGAAACGACTACACCTTAACGATTTATTTGGAAATTAAATAAAAAAGGAAATTGAATAGAAAAGGAAATTGATTAAAAATGGAAGTTGAATAAAAATAAAAATGAAAATTGCGTAAAATTAAACATGGAAGTTCATTCAAGAAACCACTATACCTTAACGATCTATTTGGAAATTAAATAGAAAAGGAAATTCAATGGACAAGGAAATTGAAAAGAAAATGGAAGTTGAAGAAAAAAAAAATGGAAGTTGCATAAAATTAAAAATGAAAGTTCATTCGAAAAACCACTATACCTTAACCCTCTGTTTGGAAATTAAATAAAAAACGAAATTGAATAGAAAAGGAAATTGAATAAAAAAGGAAGTGGAATAAAAATACAAATGGAAGTAGCAGAAAATTAAAAATGAAAGTTCATTCAAGAAACGATTATACCTTAACGACCTATTTGGAAATTAAATAAAAACTTAAATTGAAAGGAGATGGAACTTTAATAAAAGTAGAAGTTGATTAAAAATAGAAATGGAAACTGCATAAAATTAAACATGGAAGTTCATTCAAGAAACCACTATACCTTGACGATCTATTTGGAAATTAAATAAAAAAAGAAATTGAAGAAAAATGGAAGTGGAATAAAAATAAAAATGGAAGTTGCATAAAATTAAAAATGGAAGCTCATTCTAGAAACCACTACACGTTAACGATCTATTTGGAAATTAAATAAAAAAGGATATTGATTGGAGATGGAAATTGAATAAAAGTAGAAGCTGAATAAAAATAAAAATGGAAACTACAAAAAATTAAACATGGAAGTTCATTCAAGAAACCACTATACCTTAACGATCTATTTGGAAATTAAATAAAAAAAGAAATTGAATTGAGAAGGAAATTGAATAAAAATGGAAGTAGAATAAAAATAAAAATGGAAGTTGCATAAAATTAAAAATGGAAGTTCATTCAAGAAACCACTACACGTTAACGATCTATTTGGATATTAAATAAAAAAGGAAATTGATTGGAGATGGAAATTGAATAAAAATAGAAGTTGAATAAAAATAGAAATGGAAACTGCATAAAATTAAACATGGAAGTTCGTTCAAGAAACCACTATACCTTAACGATCTATTCGGAAATTAAATAGAAAAGGAAATTGAATAAAATGGAAGTGGAATAAAAATAAAAATGAAAGTTGCATAAAATTAAAAATGGAAGTTCAATCAAGAAACCACTAAACCTTAACGATCTATTTGGAAATTAAATAAAAAAAGGATATCGAATAGAAAAGGAAATTGATTAAAAATGGAAGTTGAATAAAAATAAAAATGGAAATTACATAAAATTAAACATGGAACTTCATTCAAGAAACCACTATACCTTAACGATCTATTTGGAAATTAAATAAAAAAGGAAAATTCAATCGACAAGGAAATTGAAAAAAAATGGAAGTTGAATAGAAATAAAAATGGAAGTTGCATAAAATAAAAAATGAAAGTTCATTCGAGAAACCACTACACCTTAACCATCTATTTAGAAATTAAATAAAAGAGGAAATTGAATAGAAAAGGAAATTGAATAAAAATGGAACTGGAATAAAAATACAAATGGAAGTAGCATAAAATTAAAAATGGAAGTTCATTCTAGGAACCACTACATATTAATGATCTATTTGGAAATTAAATAAAAAAGGAAATTGATTGGAGATGGAAATTGGAGATGGAAATTGAATAAAAATAGAAGTTGAATAAAAATAGAAATGGAAGCTGCATAAAATTAAACATGGAAGTTCATTCAAGAAACCACTATACCTTAACGATCTATTTGGAAATTGAATAGAAAAGGAAATTGAATAAAAATGGAGCTGGAATAAAAATAAAAATGGAAGTTGCATAAAATTAAAAATGAAAGTTCATTCAAGAAACCACTATATCTTAACGATCTATTTGGAAATTAAATAAAAAAGGAAATCGATTAGAGATGGAAGTTGAATAAAAATAGAAGTTGAATAGAAATAGAAATGGAAACTGTATAAAATTAAACATGGAAGTTCATTCAAGAAACCACTATACGTAAATGATCTATTTGGAAATTTAATAAAAAAGGAAATTGAATGACAATGGAAGTGGAATAAAAATAAAATGGAAGTTGTATAAAATTAAAAATGGAAGTTCATTCAAGAAACCACAACACCTTAACGATCTATTTGTAAATTAAATAAAATAGGAAATTGAATAGAAAAGGAAATGGATTAAAAATGGAAATTCAATAAAAATAAAAATAGAAATTGCATAAAATTAAACATGGAACACTACTACAAAAATAGTTAAAGATCACACTTTGAGAAAAAAAAATATCTCACTTTTTTGGGAAGTGTGATAAAAAAAATTAGATTAATATTTTTATCACACTTAATTTGATTGAGTGTGATAATATTTATTTTTTATGTCACTTTTCAATTAAGTGTGATTATATCTATTTTTTTTAATCACACGTTCTAATTAAAGTGTGATTATATATACACTACTACTTTTTAATCACACTTTTTAAATAAGTGTGATTATAAATATATTTTTTAATCACACATTCTAATTAAAGTGTGATTGTTTATATATTTTTTAATCACACTTTCTAATTAAAGTGTGATTATATATACACTACTACTTTTTAATCACACTTTTGAAATAAGTGTGATTATAAATATATTTTTAATCACACATTCCAATTAAAGTGTGATTATATATACATTTTTTAATCACACTTTAATTAGAATGTGTGATTATATATACACTACTACTTTTTAATCACACTTTTTAAATAAGTGTGATTATAAATATATTTTTTAATCACACATTGTAATTAAAGTGTGATTATATATACATTACTACTTTTTAATCATACTTTTTTAAATGAGTGTGATTATATATATATTTTTTAATCACACATTGTAATTAAATTATGATTATTTATATATTTTTTAATCACACATTCTAATTAAAGTGTGATTACATATACATTACTACTTTTTAATCACACTCCCTAAATAGGTGTGATTGTATAAAATATTCCAATTTGATTTTTATATAAAATATACAATTCCCAAATTTGCGCCTCTATTCTACACCCATGAATGACAGAGGACGAATCTTTCCATCCCCAACAAGGTTGAATTCACAAACACAGAGGTCTATTCTCTCCACTACAACAAAACTGGGGTTTCACGGATTCACATTAACGACATACAGTAAATGCAAGCCATGGTAAATAAAAATATCCACTACTACAAAAATAGTTAAAGATCACACTTTGACAAAAAAAATAACTATCTCACTTTTATTAGAAGTGTGATAAAAAAAATTAGATTGATGTTTTAATCACACTCAATTAAATTGAGTGTGATAATATTTATTTTTTATGTCACTTTTTAATTAAATGTGATTATATATATATATATATATATATTTTAATCACACTTTTAATTAAAATGTGATTATATATATATTTTAATCACACCTTCTAATTAAAGTGTGATTATATATACGCTACGACAATAATATTTATTTTTAATCATACTTTTTAAATAAGTGTGATTATATATATATATATATATATATTTTTTTTTTAATCACACTCTCTAAATAGTGTGATTGTATAAAACATTTCAATTTGATTTTTATATAAAATATACTATACACAAATTCGTGCCTTTATTCTACCCATAAATGAGAGGACGACTCTTCCATTCCCAGTAAGATTGAACTTCACAAACACACAGGTCTTTTCTCCTCTTCCTTGCCTTCTGTTTATGAAACGAAGCCCTATTTTGTTTTCTTCATCACACCTCCGAACCACTATTGAAGTTACTCACAGCTTCGAACCACCATTGAAGTTACTCATTCAAATTTGTCTTTTGAAATAAAAAACCTCTTGAAATTTCTGGTGAGTTCTCTGTTTTTTATGCCCCTTTTGTGTGTATATATTTATGATTATGATTATTATTAGTGGAATTTTATAGATATAGGTTTTCATTGTGAATGAGGGTCTTCGGGTGGATATGAAGCACAGGTACTCCAAAAATATTGTCGTACAAGTACCGAGTATTTACCGGGTGCGGGTACATATATCGGTACGGTTGCACGCGTACCGAGTACGCCAAAAAATGCACTGGATACATTTTATATGATCAGTATAATGATGGGTACGTGATGGACATGCTACGGGTACTTTTTTTGGTACTTCGGGGTACAAAATGAGATTTTTTACAAATTAAAAGGTACCGGAGCAAGTTTTTTGGTCTGTTTAAAATAATGATATAAATTTGGGGTACTTTTGTAATAAACAAAACATGAAACAAAAAATTAGGGTTCTACTCTATTTAATTGTCTCTCTCTTTTTCTTGAAACACGGAGAGACTCCCAAGAGTTGAAGAACTCCTTCCTGTGAAGCTATCGAAGAGGTTTAATCGAAAGTGCTAATCGATTCTCTCCTTCAAAGATCACATTCCGGTAAGTTCATCTTCAATTCTTCCTCCTCTTCTTCTTCATTTTCTTTGTTCTGTCCATCTTCGATCTCTTTGTTCTTCGATTCTTCCACTTCTTTCATTTTTTTTCCAGATTTTTTTTTTCTGTTTCTTCGCAGCAAACGAAGAATGAAGACATCAATTTTCATTTTTTTTTTCCAGATTTCTGTTCTGTCCAGATTTCTGTTTCCTCTTTTTTCATTTTTTTTTTGCCATATTTTTGTACTCCTCCTTGGCAGCAAATGACTCCCTCTGCTCTAGTGACGACTCATCTTCTCATCAGGTACTCCCTCTTTTCCCTCCGTTTCTAGGGTTTTGAATGCTGTTCTATTTTTGCATGCTCTTTCTTTTGAATCTCAATCTGTGTTTTTATTTTTTGATTTTATGTGTTTGAATGCGTAAATTAATATATTCAGTTGGTTTTTTAGACTGTTTGTGGAATGAGAGGTTTGTTCCGTTGTAATGGTTGTTAAGCTGTTTCTTTGTTTTAGGTTCTGTTAGATTAGAAACAAAATTTGTTTGAATGTGAAATGAAAGGAAGAAAAGGAAAATATATTTTCTTGTAAACATTTTATTAGGATGAAATTTTTGCAGGAAAAAGATAGAGAGATTTTTTATAATTTTAACTATAGGTAACCCCTTGCATTGCATGGACAAATTTTATTATTATTATTATTATTATTATTATTATTATTATTATTATTATTATTATTATTATGTGCAAGAAATTTAAAACTCAATTACCATTGCTAATATGTGTTGTATAGAAAAAACTAATTTTGTTGTTGTTTCCTACTCTTTCATGCTAAACAAACTTACCAGAGCATATTGGTTTTGAATCAATGTGAACAACTTGTGCTGAGTTATATTAAAATTTAATTAAGCTAATGGGTGTAGTGTAATAAAACATTTTTGTTTATAATGTCTTCTCTTTGATATACTTATAAAAAAAAATTAAAATAAGGGAATTACATCCGTATTTTTTATTACACAAATATGGAGGGTAGCATAGTTTTCTTCTCCCCCTTTACATCCTTCCTAAACATTTAACAACCAATTTAGTTTACAAAAGAAGGAGAAATTGTTGAAAAAATTAGTATTGGCATAATTCAGATTAAGATTGTGGAAATTACTCCAAGGATCCTCTTTTGTTGACCATATAAGGGTAGTTTTTTTTGGGTGAATAACATAAGGGTAGTTGGTAGGTCCTAAAATATTATGATTTATATTGCTGAGAGCCCTTCTGCGGTTATTTAACTTCTGCTGTTGAAACCTCTGAAATCCCACCATTCTTGAACCTTCTTTTGAATTCAGAGAGAAAGAACAAGAAAATTCTTACAAAATTACAGCTAAATGGATTGTGTTCGATCTAGACTACTTGATCAGAGCTTGGAAAGAAGAGTGAGGAAATTTAATGTTCGTATTGAATCTTACCTTGAGAGTTTGTGGGTTTAATGGCAGTAGGTCCATTGTTCTCATTTGATCCACCCATCTTTGATTTGCTTCAAGACCAACCTACAAAAAACAAAACCCAATTCTAGGAATGTTTGAAGAACCAAGATCATTCATTCAAAGAAAAAGGTGAAAATATGATCATCTTATTCTGAAAACATAGAATATTATAAAGAGTCAATATAAAATCTTAACAAGTGACACGTTACATGATATGAAAATATGATCGTCATATTATTATTGTTTAGAAAATATTTCAGAGAGTATGAGAAATTTAACAAATGACATATCATCTCTTATATGATAAATTAATATTTTGTAATTTTTATATTTTGCCTTTGGCATCATTTGATTTTCACTAATAGCAATTCGATCTATGAACGCCTCTAGTCAGTTCTGACTTGCAAATCGCATATTTTTGCAATTGCTTTCAACCCTTTCCCCCCCTAATTTATTTATAATTTCCCATAACTATTCTAGGCTTTCCCTTCTTTAAACTTTTTTTCTGTTGTGCTATTTTCTTCTTATTTTCTTTTTCATCATTTCATCTCTTTCTTCTTTTTCTATCCACTCTCTATTTATATTTTTTTCTTATCTGAAAACAGATACACCAGCACATAATTGTTAAAATCTTGGTGGAATTGTTCAATACTCAAATACTGGAACTGTGGGGGATTGTTCATTTGTTTGTTCTTTCGAAGTTGACCCATCTTGACTTGGTATATTAATTGCTCTTCTTTCTCTACCTTGATCTGAGTTTTAATTTTTGTTGGGATTTAGTTTAGTTTACTCTCTCTGTTGATGTGTTGCTATAATAATTTTTTGATAAAATCTTTTCAAGGCTATGATTTACTAAATATGTGTTTATATATACTGTTCAATCATGCTGTTGAAATAAATAGTTTTAGATATTGGGTAATTATCTAAAACTATTTATTTCATCTGTTCAAATGATAATAAACTTATTAAGCTTATACTTGTGACTTGTTCAATTGTAGGTACCATTGGATATTGTTAGCCATTGATCTAACATTGATGATTGCGTACTTACTTGATCCGATTAATTCTAAAATAAACACAAGCTTTGAAATTGTAATCAACAATTAAGTTTGGCTAGTTCGTACATTTTTAAGCAATTTGAGTTACTCTAAAAATATTTTGACATTTGGAATTTCTTTTGTAAAGTGTTTTGAAAATTTATGAAACTACCCAAAGGAGGAGGAGGACCAATCCAGTTTGGAAAGTAGTTCAGGTAATCAATATCATTTTCTCTAATTTTATCATACTTATATTATGCTAATGATCGTTCAGCTTGATTATAACACTTTATATATAGTTTCTAATAATAATGAAAATGCTTTTATGTAGTCCCCTCAACAACCTACAAACGTGGAATGTGGGTTTTATGTAATACGGTATATGAAAGACCTCATTAGAGATCAAAGCATCCTAAGAAAACAAAATGTGAGATAAATTCTAAACTTTTATTACTATTATATTTATGATACTTGTACATCTTCTTCATTATCTAATTGTTTGTAAATAACTTCTTGCAGTTCAATGGAAAAAAGACTTGTACGGAAACCAAAATTGATAAAGTGTGAGTTGAATGTATTAATTTCATACCAAAGAATATGAGTTGAAATTCAATGTAAGTATGATATAACTTTCGTTCTTTAAATTACTAATCAACAATTTCTTTAGTTGGTAAAGAATATTATAGCGATCCCGGGTTTACCCTTGTTATACCGTGATCCGGACATGTGTCCGTGGATGTTGGTAGTTGTTTATTATTTTGTTTACATCCTTTTACTTCGTAATTGAGTTATAGGATGTGTTGGGCGGGTTTGTTACAGGTTGGTTGAGTTTAGAAACCAAAACTAGTTGCCCAGATTTTGGCCTGTACGCTCGAGCGGGGGTTTTGGCGCTCGAGCGGAGATTACACCCATTCAGTATTTTCCTGTGCAGCGTTGTACGCTCGAGCGTGGGATTGGCCGCTCGAGCGGAGTTGTCTGAGTGCCACTCGAGCGTAGAGTTGGAAGCTCGAGCGGAGGCCTGGTTCTGTATAAATGCTGGGAGAGTGCATCCGGCGCTCGAGCGGAAGTTTGGACGCTCGAGCGGGAGTCTGTGAGTGACGCTCGAGCGGGGTGTTTTACGCTCGAGCGGGAGACTGGGTTTAAGTCCCGAAATTGTGACTTTTCAAATCACTTTTTACTTTCTCTTCTCTCTCTTACTTTTCCAAAATCACCATTGTTGAGCCTCTCACTCTAGACTCTACCTTCTCTCTAGGTTTTGATCTAGTAGGAGTGATTTGCTCACCTTTGGCCTTTACAAAAAAGTTATTGATCATCGAGGGCTACTTTTTAATTTGAAAATTTTGGGTTTTGGAGCACGTTGGGTTTTGTCGTCTTCTCCTTTGGGGCTCCGGATTTGAGGTAGGGATACCCTACTCCTCTCTATGGATTTTGTCTTTAAATTTTGGTATTTTGAGATGTTGGGCTTGGCTTGGTAAATTTGTGAAAGTTTGGGGCTTTTGTGCAATTTTACAAAAGTTGGGGTTTTATTCATAATAAACCTAGATGCATGTTTGGCATGGAGAAATGGAATTGATGTTAAATCATTGATGAAAATGGGACCTAAGGGTTGAAATGGTAATTATGGATAAAGGCCTAATTACATTGTTTGATTAATTGGGATAATTAATGGTGAGAAATGAGGAAATGAAATGTTGATTGAATATCTGTTTGTGCATTTATTTTCTGTTTAGAAATAACTGCTTTGGGCTATCGGTGGAGGATAGTCGTGAATGTTGTAGACAATGCATGATGATTAGGCAAACTGAAACTAATCAATGAAATGTGTCATGGAACTTGAAGGTTGATAGAATACATTAACTGTATGTATTGGGTGATTGTATATAGAACCAATGTGTTTATATACGTTATGTGTAGAGGAGGAGATAGGGGAAGTACTCCGCGGTTTAGGGGAAGATAGGGGATGTACCTCTAAACCGGATAGTGTTGGGAGAAGATAGGGGATGAACTCCGTAGATACAGCTCATATGCTTGTCTAGTAAGGTGAAGATAGAGCTTATATGCTTATCTTTGTGAAGTGTGGATATAGCTTATATGCTTATCTGTGGATATTGTTGTTATACATATCTGTTGTAGAATGTGGATATAGCTTATTTGCTTATCTGAGAATGTGGATATTGTTGTTATACATATCTGTTGAGAATGTGGGTAGTGCTCATATGCCTATCTGTTGAAAAAGGGAAAATGAAAGGTAACCTGGACTCATAAGTCGTATGACATAAATATGTGATTTATGTGATTGTATCAGTGTTGGCCATCTATCAATTGCTAATATTTTAGTCATTGTTCATGGTTGGTTTTATAGCGATCCCGGTATTCCCTGTTGTTGTATAACTATAATCTGGACTCAATTTCGTAGATTCGTTGTTGTCTTATCCTCATTTCTATCCCTTACTCTTTGTTTTAGAGTTTTGGGTTGTGTTGGGCAAGTTGGGAATTAGTTGGTTGTGTTTTAAAGCTTTGAAATTTTGCCCAGGTTTTGGTCTCTCCGCTCGAGCGGCGGTTTTGTGCTCGAGCGAGCTTTTGTTGCTGCCTTTACGCTCGAGCGGCAGTTTGGACGCTCGAGCGTGAATTTCCTTCTCTCAGCATTTTGGTCGTCTGCAGAAAATTCTGGGAGAGTGCACCCGGCGCTCGAGCGGATCTTTGGACGCTCGAGCGTGAACTTGTGTCTGTACGCTCGAGCGGGGTGTTGTACGCTCGAGCGGACCTGCTTTTATATCAGTTCGTGAAACCACCTTTTTGATCACTTTTTGATTTCCTTTCTCTCTCTTACTTTTTCAAAACCTCCATTGGAGAGCACCTCACTCTAAAACCGAACTTCTCTCTTAGGATTGATCTACCTAGAGTGTTTTCCTCACCTTGGGCCTTTGTAAGAAGTGTGTTGATCGTCGAGGGCTTTGTTGAGATCTGAGAAATTTGGGATTTGGAGCACTTCTGAGTTTTACTCATCTTCTCCCTTGGAGCTCTGAATTTGAGGTAGGGATATCCTACTCCTCTCTATGGATTTTGTCTTTAAATTTTGGTAATTTGAGATGTTGGGGTTGGTTTGGTAATTTTGTGAAAGTTTGGGCCATTTGTGTTATTTTACAAAAGTTGGGGTTTTATTTGTAATAAACCTAGATGCATGTTTGGTATAGAGAAATGGAATAAATGTTGAATCATTGATGAAAATGGGACCTAAGGGTGGTAATGGTAATTATGGAAAATGACCTAATTACATTGTTTAATTAATTGAGATAATTAATTGTGGGAAATGAGGAAATGAAATGGAATTGCTGAGATTGGGAGTGCATGGGGTTAAAGGGTGTAGTTGAATTATTTATTACTCACCGAATTGAAATGTCGATTGAATATCCATTGTGCATTTATTTCCTGCTTAGAAATAATTGCTTTGGGCTACCGGTGGAGGGTAGTGTTGATTGTTGTAGACAATGCTTGATGATTAGGCAAACTAAAACTAATCAATTGGATGTGTCATAGAGCATGTCGGTTGATAGAATACATTAATTTTATGTATTGATTGATTGCATATGTGATTCTGTGTTTATATGCATTACTTGTGTATGGGAGGAGATAGGGGATGTACTCCACGGTTTAGGGGAAGATGGGGGATGTACCTCTAAACCGGTTAATGGTTTAGGGAAAGATGGGGGATGTACCTCTAAACCGGTTGTTGGAATGTTGATATAGCTCATATGCTTATCGGTTGAAGTGTTGATACAGCTCATATGCTTATCTATCGAAATGTTGATACAGCTCATATGCTTATCTGTTGTAGTAGTGATATAGCTCATATGCTTATCTATTAAAAAGTTTGTTTGATTTGATATAGCACTAAAATGTATATCATCATTGTTTGCGAAGTATGGGAGTAGTTTATGTGTTATTGATACAACAAAATAATGTGTATCCACCTTGGATTTCGAAAGTGTTCTAGTGATGAACTATAATCTCATCAAATGTTCTGGCCAGAGTACTGAGCCTTGTTTTCAAACTCAAAGTTGAACAAAAACGAAAAGTGAATTGTAACATAGACTTGGCTGTCATGGAAACGTAGGGAGATGTAAATGGAAGTGTCAGTGTTGACCGTCTATCAGTTGCTAATCTTTTAGTCATTGTTCATGGTTGGTTTAGTGTATTTCTACTGGGCTGTGGCTCACCCTATATGGGAATATCATTTTCAGGTACAGGTAGCATGCCACCTCCAAGGACGTAGCTTGGAAGGCCAGAGGCGGATTTTTTATTGTTTTACTTGATGTATTACATGTAAATTCAAGCCAAGGGCTTAACGTGTTTGAGTTAGTACTCTTTTGTTGTAACCAAGTGTTAACTTGGAAAGTTGTAAGCCCATAGGGCATTTGCTTTTGTTGTTAACATGTAATACTTTTTGTAATGAAACTCTGTTAAATGAAAGAATGTGGAGCTTTTGAATATCAGTGCATGTCTTATTTAATGGGTTTAAAGCTATTATTTTGAGGGCGTTACAACTTGGTATCAGAGCGTACCGGGTTCGAATACTTTGGGTACGTGGGAAGTGATTAGTATCACAATGGGTTTCTCTCGCTTGTTAGAGACTTAGACGTAATGTTATGTACTTTTGTGATAACATGTTTATGTGACTATTTGGGTATGGAATGTAGTTTCTTGGATGTTGATTGGATCCTTGGGTTTCTGGGAGTCCTGTTGGAAAGGCACTTGATCAATGCTGTTTCTGATCGGAACTCTAGTAACGCCTCGGGACTATCATTATCTGGAAATGAAATTCGTAAGTGCTTACATGTTTATGTGCTTACGTGAAGTGAATTACAGTTATCCATGTGTTAGGATGTAAGTGTTTAGCTTCGGCACATGTATGAGTGTGCTAACGTGTCTCCGTTACTTTTACTAGGATGCCTAGGCGAGGAAGTTGCGATTTCCCTCCTTCCGCTCAGGAAGAGCTGCGGAAACAATTTGTGGAATTACGCCAAGGTACTACACCTTTGGTGCGGTTCGAAAGATGGTTTGCTAATCTGTCGAGGTTTGCTCCAGAATTGGTGGAGACGGAGTACTTACGTTGTTTCGAGTTTGAGAGTAAGCTGCGTGACGACATCCGTGTAAGGATAGCGGGGTCTTGGCATAAAAGATATAGGGCACTTGTTGAGGCGGCCGCCCATGTAGAGGCTGCAGTGCTAGCAATGGGGCAGAGTGGGGAGGAAGCCATCTCGGCGACTCCTGTGACTCAGGGTGTTGGTAGGCCTTGTAAGAGACAGAGGGTTTTAAACTCGCAACAGGAAGGACGGGCTAGAACTGCCCTTCCAGTGTCAGATTTGGGTTCGGGGGAAAATAAGCAGAGGGGCATCATTTGTTTCAGATGTGGTCTGCTGGGCCACAGGGTTTCGGTTTGCCCACAGAAGAAAGGGGTGGGGTTAGCAGTTCAACCAGTAGTTGTACCACCAGGATCATCCAACCAGCCGGGTTTTGGACCGATTAAATGCTCAGTGGGGAGGCAGTTGTTGGGGTCTTCATCAGCCCAGATTCTGAACCAATCTCGTGCTCAGGCACCGCCTACCTGTTGGGTGTGTAATCAGCCGGGTCATATTCGACGTTTTTGTACTCAGTCGGGAGCTTCTTTAGGGGTTTTGCAACCTAGCCAGGCTCAGTTTCTTTCGACTGGGCAGGAACAGTATCGTTTTGGGGGACTAGCAGGCCAGATTGCGAGGGCCTCAGTAGAGTCGAGTTCCCAAGCCCCAGCTAGGGAAGTTTGTAGTTGTTCCAGGTGTGGGCAGAGGGGGCATACCAGTGGTTCTTGTCCGTGACTTGTAAGCTCGTAGGTTGCCTTATGTTCGGGGATGACCAACTTCGGCGGTCCAACAAGGGACGGTAGTAGTAGTAATACTGATGGGATGGTTTTGTTTTGACTAATCCGTTTTGTAATCAGTGGATTATTGTTTTGTGATCATTGGGTTCCGTTGTGTAACCAATGTGTTTTGGGAAGGTTGAAACATCTAAACTGTTTGTTTATCTATATATATACATATATGCTTTGTTTGTTAATTTCCCTAGAGTGGGTGAATTGGAGCATGTCGTAGCTCTAAAATTTTATTAATGTATAAAGTTGCTATAAAAAAAAATTTATGCTTGTGATTTGATTTGGGAAGGATGAGGGCTAGAGAGCCATGTTTTCAAAATTTGGAAGAACCACCGAGGGGTACGTGTCCTAGCCAAGGTAATATTGGAGCGAGAACTGTTTTACTTGCCGAGTGTGTGGAATTACATGGGTACTACCCATTTAAAGTTTTGTGCGTGGTATAGCTTTTGATCTACTGTCGAGTGAACTTGAGAGGATGTGAAGTGTACGATTAATACTAGATGTAACACGTATTTAATATGGTGTCCTACGGGGGCATGGCACATAATTTTGTCAAGGTTGGACTCGTACCTTCGTGGTAAGTAACGTTGTCAAGATTGCAGGTGTACTGATTGGCCGTTTCAAGTGAAGGGATGTCAGTCCCTATATAAGGTTGTGATTGTTGTATCGGGAGCGATGTGTTGTGAGTAGCTGGTACTATACCTCGGGCTGTAGTATAATGGATGTCTCCCTAAGTTTTCAAATTTCTTTATTTGGATTGAATGTGATAAGTTCGTACCTTAGCACTGGTCAAGTCAGAGGATATTATCAGAAGCGTTAATTGGGTATATAGCCCATGGTTAGAGTGTGACCCGTGGGTGGAGTCACAGTGGTATGGTGTTTGCGGATGAAGATGTGGGTTAATGACGAGGGAGGCGAGGACTTTTACCCCTCTGGAAAGTTAGAAGAGTGAATCTTTGGAAGCCCTATCGGCGACTTGTGACGGTGTCGGGGTTTGGTTCATGATGGTTGCCTAGCGGTAGTGTGGACTAGTGGTTTAGCACGGAGGCCGGGCCTCTTGATGGTACTCTCGAGATGAGTGACAAGTAAGATATAGAGTAACGAGTGGACCCTATGAGTTATTGGAGGATTCGGTGTAGGAGTAAGAGGGCTTGCAAAATAAGGAGGTTTTGCCTAGTACGGTTGAATGTGTTAGATGGGATGGTTTCGAGAGTTGCGCGGTGTTGGCAAGACTATATGAGAATGTTCGAGGGAACGTGAGATTTGTATCTCGAGTTAGTGGGAATGGTACCTGTATGCTGGTTCGTGTGTTGGGCCTTGCTAGATAGTGAGTCCATGGTGACCCCCTTGGTTGTATAGGGGTAGTGTTCATATTGTGATTGGTTATCCATTGTTGGGTGTGGGTTATGAGTGGATGCTGCCAGCATTCTTTGAATTAAGGGCAATTCGTGTTCTAAAGTAATGAGTATAGCGTGGGTCAAAGTAGTCCTTCGTATTCGGGATGTTGTGATTGAGGTTGACCATGTCAGTCTTCGGTCAAGGAAGTGAGCAGGCTTGCTAGATAACCATGGCGGGGGATTTGTGGTTCGTGTAGAGAACTCTGTGGTTGGGGTTAGTGGTCTGAGTAGCACATCAGTGTGTGGATTACTGAGTGTAGAGTTTATTGAGTTGACTAGTCAGCTTGTCGGTATTGGGTGTTGGGGTGGCATTGGTCACCTTGAGTTTAGTCTCGTTCGTTGTAGACTCCGTATGTTGATTAAGGAAAACTGAAATTAATCGAACATGTTTTGTCGTTGAGTCTGATGGTTGGAATAATACATCTAATATATGTATTGATTGATCATTGTGAATGATTGGCTTTTTATACATTATGAATGTATGGTGTCTAGTTTGATGTTGATACAACACTATAATGTGTATCATTTGTGTGTTTCTGAGCCGTGTTTATGATTATAAAGTGGTTAAGTAAAGGGAGGCGGGATAAAATTGCAAAACCATGAATTTCTTATACCTTATGTGTTGATAGTACGGTTGTTATTTCTATTAATTATCATTATAGAAATGTTGTGTTCCGTGTTGGTTGTGTCATCACTACGTGAGTGATGGTTGTTGATAGTGTTAATTTGGAAAGAAATGGAAAACAAAATTTTTCTAGTGTTTGGGGTCATCTAAATGCGTTGTTGAAAAGTTGATTTAATTCAAGGATTTTCTTTTTTAGAATTCCAGATTACTTTTTTGGGCAGATAAACTGTGGATAACTCTGCGTTTTGGGTAACAGCGTATTTGTGAAAAATGTTTACAAAGCTTTTGAGTTTTCGTATGGAAAATGCAAGATTTATCCTGGAACGTTAACGTTGAAAATTTAAACATCTTTGAGAAATGCCTCTTGAACAAGAAAATGTTTTCTTATTATCTACTTTAAGATTTGTTTTAGTCGTGTTGTTGAGTAGTGACTAAGCTTGGAGCACTAGTCGGTTTTTGGTGAATTGTTTCGGGGGAGGTTTGGTTTGTTGAGACTTGCGCACCTAAGGTGGTGTTATTTAGAATGTGTTCCCTTGGTTGGTCTTTTCCTTGGTAGAGTGAGTCGGAGGCCTGTTTTGAAAGTAATTTCTTTCCTTGGGGTTCGGTTGTTGAATGCTCTATGATCATTTGGCCTTGTGTTTTGATGTATCTTTAATTTCGAGGACGAAATTCTTTAAGGGGGGGAGGTTATAGCGATCCCGGTATTCCCTGTTGTTGTATAACTATAATCTGGACTCAATTTCGTAGATTCGTTGTTGTCTTATCCTCATTTCTATCCCTTACTCTTTGTTTTAGAGTTTTGGGTTGTGTTGGGCAAGTTGGGAATTAGTTGGTTGTGTTTTAAAGCTTTGAAATTTTGCCCAGGTTTTGGTCTCTCCGCTCGAGCGGCGGTTTTGTGCTCGAGCGAGCTTTTGTTGCTGCCTTTACGCTCGAGCGGCAGTTTGGACGCTCGAGCGTGAATTTCCTTCTCTCAGCATTTTGGTCGTCTGCAGAAAATTCTGGGAGAGTGCACCCGGCGCTCGAGCGGATCTTTGGACGCTCGAGCGTGAACTTGTGTCTGTACGCTCGAGCGGGGTGTTGTACGCTCGAGCGGACCTGCTTTTATATCAGTTCGTGAAACCACCTTTTTGATCACTTTTTGATTTCCTTTCTCTCTCTTACTTTTTCAAAACCTCCATTGGAGAGCACCTCACTCTAAAACCGAACTTCTCTCTTAGGATTGATCTACCTAGAGTGTTTTCCTCACCTTGGGCCTTTGTAAGAAGTGTGTTGATCGTCGAGGGCTTTGTTGAGATCTGAGAAATTTGGGATTTGGAGCACTTCTGAGTTTTACTCATCTTCTCCCTTGGAGCTCTGAATTTGAGGTAGGGATATCCTACTCCTCTCTATGGATTTTGTCTTTAAATTTTGGTAATTTGAGATGTTGGGGTTGGTTTGGTAATTTTGTGAAAGTTTGGGCCATTTGTGTTATTTTACAAAAGTTGGGGTTTTATTTGTAATAAACCTAGATGCATGTTTGGTATAGAGAAATGGAATAAATGTTGAATCATTGATGAAAATGGGACCTAAGGGTGGTAATGGTAATTATGGAAAATGACCTAATTACATTGTTTAATTAATTGAGATAATTAATTGTGGGAAATGAGGAAATGAAATGGAATTGCTGAGATTGGGAGTGCATGGGGTTAAAGGGTGTAGTTGAATTATTTATTACTCACCGAATTGAAATGTCGATTGAATATCCATTGTGCATTTATTTCCTGCTTAGAAATAATTGCTTTGGGCTACCGGTGGAGGGTAGTGTTGATTGTTGTAGACAATGCTTGATGATTAGGCAAACTAAAACTAATCAATTGGATGTGTCATAGAGCATGTCGGTTGATAGAATACATTAATTTTATGTATTGATTGATTGCATATGTGATTCTGTGTTTATATGCATTACTTGTGTATGGGAGGAGATAGGGGATGTACTCCACGGTTTAGGGGAAGATGGGGGATGTACCTCTAAACCGGTTAATGGTTTAGGGAAAGATGGGGGATGTACCTCTAAACCGGTTGTTGGAATGTTGATATAGCTCATATGCTTATCGGTTGAAGTGTTGATACAGCTCATATGCTTATCTATCGAAATGTTGATACAGCTCATATGCTTATCTGTTGTAGTAGTGATATAGCTCATATGCTTATCTATTAAAAAGTTTGTTTGATTTGATATAGCACTAAAATGTATATCATCATTGTTTGCGAAGTATGGGAGTAGTTTATGTGTTATTGATACAACAAAATAATGTGTATCCACCTTGGATTTCGAAAGTGTTCTAGTGATGAACTATAATCTCATCAAATGTTCTGGCCAGAGTACTGAGCCTTGTTTTCAAACTCAAAGTTGAACAAAAACGAAAAGTGAATTGTAACATAGACTTGGCTGTCATGGAAACGTAGGGAGATGTAAATGGAAGTGTCAGTGTTGACCGTCTATCAGTTGCTAATCTTTTAGTCATTGTTCATGGTTGGTTTAGTGTATTTCTACTGGGCTGTGGCTCACCCTATATGGGAATATCATTTTCAGGTACAGGTAGCATGCCACCTCCAAGGACGTAGCTTGGAAGGCCAGAGGCGGATTTTTTATTGTTTTACTTGATGTATTACATGTAAATTCAAGCCAAGGGCTTAACGTGTTTGAGTTAGTACTCTTTTGTTGTAACCAAGTGTTAACTTGGAAAGTTGTAAGCCCATAGGGCATTTGCTTTTGTTGTTAACATGTAATACTTTTTGTAATGAAACTCTGTTAAATGAAAGAATGTGGAGCTTTTGAATATCAGTGCATGTCTTATTTAATGGGTTTAAAGCTATTATTTTGAGGGCGTTACAGGTTTAGTGTATTTCTACTGGGCTGTGGCTCACCCTATATGGGAATATCATTTTCAGGTGCAGGTAGCATGCCACCTCCAAGGACATAGCTGGGAGGCTAGAGGCGGACATGCTTTTGTCGCTTAACTTTTGATGTATTACATGTAACTTCAAGCCAAGGGCTTAATGTGTAAACGAGATAGTACTCTTTTGTTGTAACCAAGTGTTAACTTGGAAAGCTGTAAGCCCGTAGGGCATTTTGTTTTGATGTTAACATGTAATACTTATGTAATGGAACTTTAATGAATAAAAGAATGTGGTTAGCTTATATGTAAATGCATATCTTATCTGATGGGTTTAATGTTGTTATTTTGAGGGCGTTACAAATATAATCACTTCAAGATTTCATTTTAGATTTGTTGATTCTATGTATATTTGGTTTTATAACTTTAAAATATCTGCTCATACATTGAAGATTTTCATTTTGGATTTATTGATTCTATGTATATGTCATATTTATATATGGTAATCCAAACATTTTATATTAGTAACAATCAAAGTTCTTATTCCTTTTCTATTGATGCAAGATATGAAGAGTTAGTGTGATGAGAAAATGTTCGATTTTGTCCTTTGTAAGTCTCTACAAAAGTATTAAGTTTATTCATATGCTTCTAGCGGTTTCTGAATTAATTTGTGTTTTTATTTTTCAGGTCAGAAATTTCTTGGAGAAATGCAAAATATAGTCAAAGAATTCAACAACTTAGTTTTTTCAAGTTTTTTTTTTATTTTTTAATATATGTAAGCACAGTTAAAAACTTTTTACTAATTCCTTTGTATATACTTTTTGAACATTTAACTTTCATTTATGAAATATATGACGTTATTCCATTCAATATATGGTTGTGATTCAAAATATAGCATATAGTGTGTATTACATTCTTCAAATGCATAACATGTGATCTTATCGGATTATTAATCACGTGTTTTATTAGATATTAATCACACTTAAAATCTGTGATCTGAATGTTTATTATCATAGGTTTTATTAGTTATTAATCACACCTAAAAGTTGTAATCTAAATATTTTTAATCACACTTAAAATGTGTGATCTAAATGTTATCAATCACACTTAAAAGGTGTGATCTAAATGTTATTAATCACATTTAAAATGTGTGATCTAAATGTTTTTAATCACACTTAAAGGGTGTGATCTAAATCTTATCAATCACACTTAAAAGGTGTGATCTAAATGTTATTAATCACACTTAAAATGTGTGATTAAAAATGACCCCTTTTAATCACACTCCCAAAGATCACACTTTAATAAAACTAAAAAGGTGTGATTAAATAACAAACATCACACAAAAAAAGTGTGATCTTTATCTGTTTTTGTAGTAGTGTGTTAAACTTCCTTTTATATTTAATTTCCAAATAGATCGTTAAGGTATTGTGGTTTCTTGAATGAACTTCCATTTTCAATTTTCTGCAACTTCCATTTTTTTTATTCGACTTCCATTTTTATTCAAGTTATTTTTCTATTGAACTTCCTTTTTTATTTAATTTCCAAATAGATCGTTAAGGTATAGTGGTTTCTTGAATGAACTTCCATTTTTAATTTTCTGCAACTTCCATTTTTATTTTTATTTAACTTCCTTTTTCAATCAAGTATCTTTTCTACTCAACTTCCTTTTTTATTTAATTTTCAAATAGATCGTTAAGATATAGTGGTTTCTTGATTGAACTTCCATTTTTAATTTTATGCGACTTTCATTTTTATTTTTATTCAACTTCCATTTTTATTCAATTTGCTTTCCTATTAAACTTCCTTTTTTATTTAATTTCCAAATAAATTGTTAAGGTATAGTGGTTTCTGGATTGAACTTCCACTTTTAATCTTATGCAACTTTTTTTTTTTTTTTATTCAACGTCCATTTTTATTCAATTTGCTTTTCTATTCAACTTCATTTTTTATTTAATTTCCAAATAGATCGTTAAGGTATAGTGGTTTCTTGAATGAACTTTGATATTTTATTTTCTGCAACTTCCATTTTTATTTTTGATTAACTTCCATATTTATTCAAGTTATTTTTCAATTTAACTTCATTTTTTATTTAATTTCCAAATTGATCGTTAAGGTATAGTTGTCTCTTGAATGAACTTCCAATTTTAATTTTCAGCAACTTCCATTTTTATTTCTATTCAACTTCTTTTTTTGTTCAAGTTTCTTTTCTATTCAACTTCCTTTTTTATTTAATTTCTAAATAGATCGTTAAGGTATAGTGGTTTATGGATTGAACTTCCAATTTTAATTTTATGCAACTTTCATTTTTATTTTTATTCAACTTCATTTTTTTTCAATTTACTTTTCTATTAAACTTCTTTTTTTATCTAATTTCCAAATAGATCGTTAAGGTATAGTGGTTTCTTGAATGAACTTCCATTTTTAATTTACTGCAACTTTCATTTCTATTTTTATTCAACTTCCGTTTTTATTCAATTTACTTTTCTACTAAACTTCCTTTTTTATTTAATTTCCAAATAGATCGTTAAGGTATGGTGGTTTCTTGAATGAATTTCAATTTTTAATTTTCTGCAACTTTCATTTTTATTTTAAATTGACTTCCATTTTTCTTCAAGTTACTTTTCTATTCAACTTCCTTTATTATTTAATTTGAAAATAGATCGGTAACGTATAGTGGTTTCTGGAATGAACTTCCATTTTTAATTTACTGCAACTTCCATATTTATTTCTATGCAACTTCTTTTTTTATTCAAGGTTTTTTTCTATTCAACTTCCTTTTTTCTTTAATTTCTAAATAGATCGTTAAGGTGTAGTGGTTTCTGGATTGAACTTCCATTTTTTTAATTTTATGCAACTTTCACTTTTATTTTTATTCAACTTCTATTTTTTTTCAATTTTCTTTTCTATTAAACTTCCTTTTTTATTTGATTTCCAAATAAATCGTTAAGGTATGGTGGTTTCTTGAATGAATTTTCATTTTTAATTTTCTGCAACTTCCATTTTTATTTTTAATTAACTTCCATTTTTCTTCAAGTTACTTTTCTATTCAACTTCCTTTTTTATTTAATTTCCAAATAGATCGTTAACGTATAGTGGTTTCTGGAATGAACTTCCATTTTTATTTTTATTCAACTTCCATTTTTATTTCTATTTAACTACTTTTTTTTATTCAAGTTTTTTTTTCTATTCAACTTCCTTTTTTATTTAATTTCTAAATAGATCGTTAAGGTATAACGGTTTCTAGATTGAACTACCATTTTTAATTTTAAGAAACTTTCACTTTCATTTTTATTCAACTTCCATTTTTATTCAATTTACTTTCCTATTAAACTTCCTTTTTTATTTAATTTCCAAATAGATCGTTAGGGTATTGTGGTTTCTTGAATGAACTTCCATTTTTAATTTTTTGCAACTTCCATTTTTTTTATTCGACTTCCATTTTTATTCAAGTTATTTTTCTATTCAACTTCCTTTTTTATTTAATTTCCAAATAGATCGTTAAGGTATAGTGGTTTCTTAAATGAACTTCCATTTTTGATTTTCTGCAACTTCCATTTTTATTTTTATTTAACTTCCTTTTTCAATCAAGTTTCTTTTCTACTCAACTTCCTTTTTTATTTAATTTCCAAATAGATCGTTAAGGTATGGTGGTTTATTGAATGAACTTCCATTTTTAATTTTCTGCAACTTTCATTTCAATTTTTATTCAACTTCCATTTTTATTCAATTTACTTTTCTATTAAACTTCTTTTTTTATTTAATTTCCAAATAGATCGTTATGGTATAGTGGTTTCTTGAATGAACTTCCACTTTTAATTTTCTGCAACTTTCATTTCTATTTTTATTCAACTTCCATTTTTATTCAATTTACTTTTCTATTAAACTTCCTTTTTTTTATTTAATTTCCAAATAGATCGTTAAGGTATGGTGGTTTCTTGAATGAATTTCAATTTTTAGTTTTCTGCAACTTTCATTTTTTTTTTCATTAACTTTCATTTTTCTTCAAGTTACTTTTCTATTCAACTTCCTTTTTTATTTAATTTCCAAATAGATTGTTAAGGTATAGTGGTTTTTGGATTGAACTTCCATTTTTAATTTTATGCAACTTTCATTTTTATTTTTATTCAACTTCCATTTTTATTCAATTTACTTTTCTATTAAACTTCCTTTTTTATTTAATTTCCAATTACATCATTAAGGTATAGTGGTTTCTTGAATGAACTTCCATTTTTAATTTTCTGCAACTTTTGTTTTTATTTTTATTTAACTTCCATTTCTATTCAATTTACTTCTCTATTCAACTTCCTTTTTTATTTAATTTCCAAATAAATCGTTAAGGTATTGTGGTTTCTTGAATGAATTTCCATTTTTCATTTCCTGCAACTTCCATTTTTATTTTTAATTAACTTCCATTTTTCTTCAAGTTACTTTTCTATTCAACTTCCTTTCTTATTTAATTTCCAATAAGATCGTTAACGTACAGTGGTTTCTGGAATGAACTTCCATTTTTATTTTTATTCAACTTCCATTTTTATTCAGTTTACTTTTCTATTAAACTTCGTGTTTTTTATTTAATTTCCAAATAGATCGTTATGGTAAAGTGGTTTCTTGAATGAACTTCTATTTTTAAATTTCTACAACTTCCATTTTTATTTCTATTCAACTTCTTTTTTTATTCAAGTTTCTTTTCTATTCAACTTCCTTTTTTATTTAATTTCCAAATAGATCGTTAAGGTATAGTGGTTTCGGGATTCAACTTCCATTTTTAATTTTATGCAACTTTCACTTTTATTTTTATTCGACTTCCATTTTTATTCAAGTTATTTTTCTTTTAAACTTCCTTTTTTATTTAATTTTCAAATACATCGTTAAGGTATAGTGGTTTCTTGAATGAACTTCCATTTTTAATTTTATGCACCTTGCATTTTTATTTTTATTTGACTTCCTTTTTTATTCAAGTCATTTTTCTATTCAACTTCCATTTTTATTTAATTTCCAAATAGATTGTTAAGGTATAGTGGTTTTTGGATTGAACTTCCATTTTTAATTTTATGCAACTTTCATTTTTATTTTTATTCAATTTCCATTTTTATTCAATTTACTTTTCTATTAAACTTCCTTTTTTATTTAATTTCCAAATAGATCGTTAAGGTATAGTGGTTTCTTGAATGAACTTCCATTTTTAATTTTCTGCAACTTTTGTTTTTATTTTTATTTAACTTCCGTTTCTATTCAATTTACTTCTCTATTCAACTTCCTTTTTTATTTAATTTCCAAATAGATCGTTAAGGTATAGTGGTTTCTTGAATGAATTTCTATTTTTAATTTTCTGCAACTTCCATTTTTATTTTTAAGTAAGTTCCATTTTTATTCAAGTCACTACTCTATTCAACTACCATTTTTAATTTAATTTCCAAATAGATCGTTAACGTATAGTGGTTTCTCGATTGAACTTCCATTTTTAATTTAATGCAACTTTCATTTTTATGTCTATTCAACTTCCTTTTTATTTAATTTCCAAATAGATCGTTAACGTATAGTAGTTTCTGGATTGAACTTCCATTTTTAATTTTATGCAACTTTCATTTTTATTTTTATTCAACTTCCATTTTTATTCAATTTACTTTTCTATTAAACTTCCTTTTTTATTTAATTTGCAAATAGATTGTAAAGGTATAGTGGTTTCTGGATTGAACTTCCATTTTTAATTATATGCAACTTTCATTTTTATTTTTATTCAACTTCCATTTTTATTCAATTTACTTTTCTATTAAACTTCCTTTTTTATTTAATTTCCAAATAGATCGTTAAGGTATAGTGGTTTCTTGAATGAACTTCTATTTTTAATTTTCTGCAACTTTTGTTTTTATTTTTATTTAACTTCCATTTCTATTCAATTTACTTCTCTATTCAACTTCCTTTTTTATTTAATTTCCAAATAGATCGTTAAGGTATAGTGGTTTCTTGAATGAATTTCTATTTTTAATTTTCTGCAACTTCCATTTTTATTTTTCAGTAAGTTCCATTTTTATTCAAGTCACTACTCTATTCAACTACCATTTTTAATTTAATTTCCAAATAGATCGTTAACGTATAGTGGTTTCTGGATTGAACTTCCATTTTTAATTTAATGCAACTTTCATTTTTATGTTTATTCAACTTCCTTTTTATTTAATTTCCAAATAGATCGTTAACGTATAGTAGTTTCTGGATTGAACTTCCATTTTTAATTTTATGCAACTTTCATTTTTATTTTTATTCAACTTCCATTTTTATTCAATTTACTTTTCTATTAAACTTCCTTTTTTATTTAATTTGCAAATAGATTGTAAAGGTATAGTGGTTTCTGGATTGAACTTCCATTTTTAATTATATGCAACTTTCATTTTTATTTTTATTCAACTTCCATTTTTATTCAATTTACTTTTCTATTAAACTTCCTTTTTTATTTAATTTCCAAATAGATCGTTAAGGTATAGTGGTTTCTTGAATGAACTTCCATTTTTAATTTTCTGCAACTTCCATTTTTATTTTTATTCGACTTCCATTTTTATTCAAGTCAATTTTCTATTCAACTTCCTTTTTTATTTAATTTCCAAATAGATCGTTAAGGTATAGTGGTTTCTTGAATGAACTTCCATTTTTAATTTTCTGTACCTTCCATTTTTATTTTTATTTGACTTCCTTTTTTATTCAAGTCATTTTTCTATTCAACTTCCTTTTTTATTTAATTTCCAAATAGATTGTTAAGGTATAATGGTTTCTGGATTGAACTTCCATTTTTAATTTTATGCAACTTTCAACTTATTTTTATTCAACTTCCATTTTTATTCAATTTACTTTTCTCTTAAACTCCCTTTTTTATTTAATTTCCTAATAGATCATTAAGGTATATTGGTTTTTTGAATGAATTTCAATTTTTAATTTTCTTTAACTTCCATTTTTATTTTTATTTGACTTCCATTTGTATTCAAGTCATTTTTCTATTCAACTTCCGTATTTATTTAATTTCCAAATAGGTCGTTAAGGTATAGTGGTTTCTTGAATAAAATTCCATTTTTAATTTTCTGCAACTTCCATTTTTATTTTTATTTAACTTCCTTTTTCAATCAAGTTTCTTTTCTACTCAACTTCCTTTTTTATTTAATTTCCAAATAGATCGTTAAGGTATAGTGGTTTATGGATTGAACTTCCATTTTTAATTTTATGCAACTTTCATTTTTATTTTTATTCAACTTCCATTTTTATTCAATTTACTTTTCTAATAAACTTCCTTTTTTATTTAATTTCCAAATAGGTCGTTAAGGTATAGTGGTTTCTTGAATGAACTTCCATTTTTAATTTTCTGCAACTTCCATTTTTATTTATATTCGACTTCCATTTTTATTCAAGTCAATTTTCTATTCAATTTCCTTTTTTATTTAATTTCCAAATAGATCGTTAAGGTTTAGTGGTTTCTTGAATGAACCTCTATTTTTAATTTTCTGCACCTTCCATATTTATTTTTATTTGACTTCCTTTTTTATTAAAGTCATTTTTCTATTCAACTTCCTTTTTTTTTTAATTTCCAAATAGATTGTTAAGGTATAGTGGTTTCTGGATTGAACTTCCATTTTAAATTTTATGCAACTTTCATTTTTATTTTTGTTCAACTTCCATTTTTATTCAATTTACTTTTCTGTTAAACGTCCTTTTTTATTTAATTTCCAAATAGATAATTGAAGTATATTGGTTTTTTGAATGAACTTCAATTTTTAATTTTCTGCAACTTCCATTTTCATTTTTATTTGACTTCCTTTTTTATTCAAGTTTCTTTTCTACTCAACTTCCTTTTTTATTTAATTTCCAAATAGATTGTTAAGGTATAGTGGTTTTTGGATTGAACATCCATTGTTAATTTTATGCAACTTTCATTTTTATTTTTATTCAACTTCCATTTTTATTCAATGTACTTTTCTATTAAACTTCCTTTTTTATTTAATTTCCAAATACATCGTTAAGGTATAGTGGTTTCTTGAATGAACTTCAATTTTTAATTTTCTGCAACTTTTGTTTTTATTTTTATTTAACTTCCATTTCTATTCAATTTACTTTTCTATTCAACTTTCTTTTTTATTTAATTTCCAAATAGATCGTTAAGGTATAGTGGTTTCTTGAATGAATTTCTATTTTTAATTTTCTGCAAATTCAATTTTTATTTTTAAAAAACTTCCATTTTTATTCAAGTCACTACTCTATTCAACTACCATTTTTTATTTAATTTCCAAATAGATCGTTAACGTATAGTGGTTTCTGGATTGAACTTCCATTTTTAATTATATGCAACTTTCATTTTTATGTTTATTCAACTTCCTTTTTTATTTAATTTCCAAATAGATCGTTAAGGTATATTGGTTTCTTGAATGAACTTTCATTTTTAATTTTCTGCAACTTCCATTTTTATTTTTATTTGACTTCCATTTGTATTCAAGTTATTTTTCAATTCAACTTCCTTGTTTATTTAATTTCCAAATAGGTCGTTAAGGTATAGTGGTTTCTTGAATAAAATTCCATTTTAAATTTTCTGCAACTTCCATTTTTATTTTTATTTAACTTCCTTTTTCAATCAAGTTTCTTTTCTACTCAATTTCCTTTTTTATTTAATTTCCAAATAGATCGTAAAGGTATAGTGGTTTATGCATTGAACTTCCATTTTTAATTTTATGCAACTTTCATTTTTATTTTTATTCAACTTCCATTTTTATTCAATTTACTTTTCTATTAAACTTCCTTTTTTATTTAATTTCCAAATAGATTGTAAAGGTATAGTGGATTCTGGATTGAACTTCCATTTTTAATTTTATGCAACTTTCATTTTTATTTTTATTCAACTTCCATTTTTATTCAATTTACTTTTCTATTAAACTTCCTTTTTTATTTAATTTCCAAAAATATCGTTAAGGTATAGTGGTTTCTTGAATGAATTTCCATTTTTAATTTTTTGCAACTTCCATTTTTATTTTTATTCGACTTCCATTTTTATTCAAGTCAATTTTCTATTCAACTTCCTTTTTTATTTAATTTCCAAATACATCGTTAAGGTATAGTGGTTTCTTGAATGAACTTCCATTTTTAATTTTCTGCAACTTCCATTTTCATTTTTATTCGACTTCCATTTTATTCAAGTCAATTTTCTATTCAACTTCCTTTTTTATTTAATTTCCAAATAGATCGTTAAGGTATAGTGGTTTCTTGAATGAACTTCCATTTTTAATTTTCTACACCTTCCTTTTTTATTTTTATTTGACTTCCTTTTTTATTGAAGTCATTTTTCTATTCAACTTCCTTTTTTATTTAATTTCCAAATAGATTGTTAAGGTATAGTGGTTTCTGGATTGAACTTCCATTTTTAATTTTATGCAACTTTCAATTTTATTTTTATTCAACTTCCATTTTTATTCAATTTACTTTTCTCTTAAACTTCCTTTTTTATTTAATTTCCAAATAGATCATTGAGGTATATTGGTTTTTTCAATGAACTTCAATTTTTAATTTTCTGCAACTTCCATTTTTATTTTTATTTGACTTCCATTGGTATTCAAGTCATTTTTCTATTCAACTTCCTTATTTATTTAATTTCCAAATAGGTCGTTAAGGTATAGTGGTTTCTTGAATAAAATTCCATTTTTAATTTTCTGCAACTTCCATTTTTATTTTTATTTAACTTCCTTTTTCAATCAAGTTTCTTTTCTACTCAACTTCCTTTTTTATTTAATTTCCAAATAGATCGTTAAGGTATAGTGGTTTATGGATTGAACTTCCATTTTAAATTTTATGCAACTTTCATTTTTATTTTTGTTCAACTTTCATTTTTATTGAATTTACTTTTCTATTAAACTTCCTTTTTTATTTAATTTCCAATTAGATCGTTAAGGTATAGCGGTTTCTTGAAAAAACTTCCATTTTTAATTTTCTGCAACTTCCATTTTCATTTTTATTTAACTTCCTTTTTTATTCAAGTTTCTTTTCTACTCAACTTCCTTTTTTATTTAATTTCCAAATAGATTTTTAAGGTATAGTGGTTTTTGGATTGAACTTCCATTGTTAATTTTATGCAACTTTCATTTTTATTTTTATTCAACTTCCATTTTTATTCAATTTACTTTTCTATTAAACTTCCTTTTTTATTTAATTTCCAAATAGATCGTTAAGGTATAGTGGTTTCTTGAATGAACTTCAATTTTTAATTTTCTGCAACTTTTGTTTTTATTTTTATGTAACTTCCATTTCTATTCAATTTTCTTTTCTATTCAATTTCCTTTTTTATTTGATTTCCAAATAGATCGTTAAGGTATAGTGGTTTCTTGAATGAATTTCTATTTTTAATTTTCTGCAACTTCAATTTTTATTTTTAAGTAACTTCCATTTTTATTCATGTCACTACTATATTCAACTACCATTTTTTATTTAATTTCCAAATAGATCGTTAACGTATAGTGGTTACTGGATTGAACTTCCATTTTTAATTTTATGCAACTTTCATTTTTATGTTTATTCAACTTCCTTTTTTATTTAATTTCCAAATAGATCGTTAAGGTATATTGGTTTCTTGAATGAACTTCCATTTTTAATTTTCTGCAACTTTCATTTTTATTTTTATTTGACTTCCATTTGTATTCAAGTTATTTTTCTATTCAACTTCCTTGTTTAATTAATTTCCAAATAGGTCGTTAAGGTATAGTGGTTTCCTGAATAAAATTCCATTTTTAATTTTCTGCAGCTTCCATTTTTATTTTTATTTAACTTCCTTTTTCAATCAAGTTTCTTTTCTACTCAATTTCCTTTTTTATTTAATTTCCAAATAGATCGTAAAGGTATAGTGGTTTATGGATTGAACTTCCATTTTTAATTTAATGCAACTTTCATTTTTATTTTTATTCAACTTCCATTTTTATTCAATTTACTTTTCTATTAAACTTCCTTTTTTATTTAATTTCCAAATAGATCGGTAAGGTATAGTGGTTTCTTGAAAGAACTTCCATTTTTAATTTTCTGCAACTTCCATTTTCATTTTTATTTAACTTCCTTTTTTATTCATGTTTCTTTTCTACTCAACTTCCTTTTTTATTTAATTTCCAAATAGATTGTTAAGGTATAGTGGTTTTTGGATTGAACTTCCATTTTTAATTTTATGCAACTTTCATTTTTATTTTATTCAACTTCCATTTTTATTCAACTTCCATTTTTATTCAATTTCCTTTTCTGTTAAACTTCCTTTTTTATTTAATTTCCAAATACATCGTTAAGGTATAGTGGTTTCTTGAATGAACTTCCATTTTTAATTTTCTGCAAATTTTGTTTTTATTTTTATTTAACTTCAATTTCTATTCAATTTACTTTTCTATTCGACTTCCTTTTTTATTTGATTTCCAAATAGATCGTTAAGGTATAGTGGTTTCTTGAATGAATTTTTATTTTTAATTTTCTGCAACTTCCATTTTTTTTTTAAGTAACTTCCATTTTATTCAAGTCACTACTCTAATCAATTACCATTTTTTATTTAATTTCCAAATAGATCGTTAACGTATATTGGTTTCTTGAATGAACTTCCATTCTTAATTTTATGCAAATTTCATTTTTATGTTTATTCAACTTCCTTTTTTATTTAATTTCCAAATAGAACGTTAAGGTATATTGGTTTCTTGAATGAACTTCCATTTTTAAATTTCTGCAACTTCCATTTTTATTTTTATTTGACTTCCATTTTTATTCAAGTCATTTTTCTATTGAACTTCCTTGTTTATTTAATTTCCAAATAGGTCGTTAAGGTATAGTGGTTTCTTGAATAAAATTCCATTTTTAATTTTCTGCAACTTCCATGTTTATTTTTATTTAACTTCCTTTTTCAATCAAGTTTCTTTTCTACTCAACTTCCTTTTTTATTTAATTTCCAAATAGATCGTTAAGGTATAGTGGTTTGTGGATTGAACTTCCATTTTTAATTTTAAGCAACTTTCATTTTTATTTTTATTCAACTTCCATTTTTATTCAATTTACTTTTCTATTGAACTTCCTTTTTTATTTAATTTCCAAATAGATTGCTAAGGTATAGTGGTTTCTGGATTGAACTTCCATTTTTTATTTTATGCAACTTTCATTTTTATTTTTATTCAACTTCCATTTTTATTCAATTTACTTTCTTATTAAACTTCCTTTTTTATTTAATTTCCAAATAGATCGTTAAGGTATTGTGGTTTCTTGAATGAACTTCCATTTTTAATTTTCTGCACCTTCCATTTTTATTTTTATTTGACTTCCATTTTTATTCAACTCATTTTTCTGTTCAACCTTTTTTTTTTATTTAATTTCCAATTATATCGTTAAGGTATAGTGGTTTCTGGATTGAACTTCCATTTTTAATTTTATGCAACTTTCATTTTTATTTTTATTCAACTTCTTTTTTTATTCAATTTACTTTTCTGTTAAACTTCCTTTTTTATTTAATTTCCAAATAGATCGTTAAGGTATAGTGGTTTCTTGAATGAACTTCCATTTTTAATTTTCTGCAACTTCCATTTGTATTTTTATTTAACTTCCTTTTTTATTCAAGTTTTTTTTCTACTCAACTTCCTTTTTTATTTAAATTCCAAATAGATCGTTAAGGTATAGTGGTTTTTGGATTGAACTTCCACTGTTAATTTTATGCAACTTTCATTTTAAATTTTATTCAACTTCCATTTTTATTCAATTTACTTTTCCATTAAACTTCCTTTTTTATTTAATTTCCAAGTACGTCGTTAAGGTATAGTGGTTTCTTGAATGAACTTCCATTTTTAGTTTTCTGCAACTTTTGTTTTTATTTTTATTTAACATCCATTTTTATTCAATTTACTTTTCTATTCAACTTCCTTTTTTATTTAATTTCAAAATAGATCGTTAAGGTATAGTGGTTTCTTGAATGAATTTCTATTTTTAATTTTCTGCAACTTCCATTTTTATTTTTAAGTAACTTCCATTTTTATTCAAGTTACTTTTCTATTCATCTTCCTTTTTTATTTAGTTTCTAAATAGATCGTTAACGTATAGTGCTTTCTGGATTGAACTTCCATTTTTAATTTTATGCAACTTTCATTTTTATGGTTATTCAAGTTTCATTTTTATTATATTTATTTTTCTATTAAACTTCATTTTTTATTTAATTTCCAAATAGATCGTTTAAGGTATAGTGGTTTCTTGAATGAACTTCCATTTTTAATTTTCTGCAACATCCATTTTTATTTTTATTCGACTTTCATTTTTATTCAAGTCATTTTTCTATTCAACTTCCTTATTTATTTAATTTCCAAATAGATCGTGAAGGTATAGTGGTTTCTTGAATGAACTTCCATTTTTAATTTTCTGCACCTTCCATTTTTATTTTTATTTGACTTCCTTTTTTATTCAAGTCATTTTTCTATTCAACTTCCTTTTTTATTTGATTTCCGAATAGATTGTTAAGGTATAGTGGTTTCTGGATTGAACTTCCATTTTTAATTTTATGCAACTTTCACTTTTATTTTTTTTCAACTTCCATTTTTATTCAATTTACTTTTCTGTTAAACTTCCTTTTTTATTTAATTTCCAAATAGATCGTTAAGGTATAGTGGTTTCTTTAATGAACTTTCATTTTTAATTTTATGGAACTTCCATTTTTATTTTTATTCAGCTTCCATTTTTATTCAAGTTATTTTTTTATTCAACTTCCTTATTTATTTAATTTCCAAATAGATCGTTAAGGTATAGTGGTTTCTTGAATGAACTTCCATTTTTAATTTTTTGCAACTTGCACTTTTATTTTTATTTCACTTCCTTTTTCAATCAAGTTTCTTTTCTACTCAACTTCTTTTCTTATTTAATTTCCAAATAGATCGTTAAGGTATAATGGTTTCTTGATTGAACTTCCATTCTTAATTTTATGCAACTTTCATTTTTATTTTTCTTCAACTTCCATATTTATTCAATTTGCCTTTCTATTAAACTTCCTTTTTTATTTAATTTCCGAATAGAACGTTAAGGTATAGTGGTTTCTTGAATGAATTTCCATTTTTAATTTTCTGCAACTTTCATTTTTTATTTTTTTTCAACTTCCATTTTTATTCAAGTTATTTTTCTATTCAACTTCCTTTTTTATTACTTTCCAAATAGTTCGTTAAGGTATAGTGGTTCCTTGAATGAACTTCCAATTTTAATTTTCTGCAACTTCCATTTTTATTTCTATTCAACATCTTTTTTTATTCAAGTTTCTTTTCTATTCAACTTCCTTTTTTATTTAATTTCCAAATATAACGTTAAGGTATATTGGTTTCTGGATTGAACTTCCATTTTTAATTTTATGGAACTTTCACTTTTATTTTTTTTCAACTTCCATTTTTATTCAATTTACTTTTCTATTAAACTTCCTTTTTTATTTAATTTCTAAATAGATCGTTAAGGTATAGTGGTTTCTTTAATGAACTTCCATTTTTAATTTTATGGAACTTCCATTTTTATTTTTCTTCAGCTTCCATTTTTATTCAAGTTATTTTTTAATTCAGCTTCCTTGTTTATTTATTTTCCAAATAGATCGTTAAGGTATAGTGCTTTCTTGAATGAACTTTCATTTTTAATTTTCTGCAACTTCCATTTTTATTTTTATTGCACTTCCTTTTTCCATCAAGTTTCTTTTCTACTCAACTTCCTTTTTATTTAATTTCCAAATAGATCATTAAAGTATAGTGGTTTCTGGATTGAACTTCCATTTTAAATTTTATGCCACTTCCATTTTTATTTTTTCTTCAACTTCCATTTTTATTCAATTTGCTTTTCTATTAAACTTCCTTTTTTATTTAATTTTCAAATATATCGTTAAGGTATAGTGGTTTTTTGAATGAACTTTCATTTTTAATGTTCTGCAACTTCCATTTTTATTTTTTTCCGACTTCCATTTTTATTCAAGTTATTTTTCTATTCAACTTCCTTTTTTATTTAATTTTCAAATAGATCGTTAAGGTATAGTGGTTTCTTGAATGAACTTCTATTTTTAATTTTCGGCAACTTTTATTTATATTTTTATTTAGCTTCCATTTTTATTCAATTTATTTTTCTATTCAACTTTGTTTTTTATTTAATTCCAAATAGATCGTTAAGGTATAGTGGTTTTCTCGAATGTATTTCTATTTTTAATTTTCTGCAGCTTCCATTTTTATTTTTAAGTAACTTCCATTTTTATTCAAGTTACTTTTCCCTTCAACTTCCTTTTTTATTTAATTTCCAAATAGATCGTAAACGTATAGTGGTTTCTGGATTGAACTTCCAGTTTTAATTTTATGCAACTTTCACTTTTATTTTTATTCAACTTCCATTTTTATTCAGTTTACTTTTCTATTAAACTTCCTTTTTTATTTAATTTCCAAATAGATCGTTAAGGTATAGTGGTTTCTTGAATGAACTTCCATTTTTAATTTTCTGCAACTTTTGTTTTTATTTTTATTTAACATCCATTTTTTTTCAATTTACTTTTCTATTCAACTTCCTTTTTTATTTAATTTCCAGATAGATCGTTAAGGTATAGTGGTTTCTTGAATGAATTTCTATTTTTAATTTTCTGCAACTTCCATTTTTATTTTTAAGTAACTTCCATTTTTATTCAAGTTACTTTTCTATTCATCTTCCTTTTTTATTTAGTTTCTAAATAGATCGTTAACGTATAGTGGTTTCTGGATTGAACTTTCATTTTTAATTTTACGCAACTTTCATTTTTATGGTTATTCAACTTCCATTTTTATTATATTTATTTTTCTGTTAAACTTCCTTTTTTATCTAATTTCGAAATAGATCGTTAAGGTATAGTGGTTTCTTGAATGAACTTCAAATTTTAATTTTCTACAACTTCCATTTTTATTTCTATTCAACTTCTTTTTTTATTCAAGTTTCTTTTCTATTAAACTTCCTTTTTTATTTAATTTCCAAATTGATCGTTACGGTATAGTAGTTTCTTGAATGAACTTCCATTTTTAATTTTCTGCAACTTCCATTTTTATTTTTACTTGACTTCCACTTTTATTCAATTTAATTTTCTATTCAACTTCCATTTTTATTTAATTTCCAAATAGATCAAAGCATAGTGGTTTCTGGATTGGACTTCCATTTTATGCAACTTTCACTTTTATTTTTACTCAACTTCCATTTTTATTCAATTTACATTTCTATTTGTAACGCCCTCAAAATAATAACACTAAACCCAACAGTAATGACATGCATTGATAATTAAGATAAACATTCTTCTATACATCAGAGTTGTTCCTTACAAAAGTATTACATGTTAACAACAAAAGCAAATGCCCTACGGGCTTACAGCTTTCAAAGTTAACACTTGGTTACAACAGAAGAGTACTACTCATTTACACTTTAAGCCCTTGGCTTGAAATTACATGTAATACATCAAAAACAAAACAACAAAAGTATGTCCGCCTCTAGCCTCCCAAGCTATGTCCTTGGAGGTGGCATGCTACCTGTACCTGAAAATGATATTCCCATATAGGGTGAGCCACAGCCCAGTAGAAATATACTAAACCAACCATGAACAATGACTAAAAAAATAGCAATTGATAGATGGCCAACACTGATACATCCACATAATTCACATTTTATGTCATACGACTTATGAGTCCAAGTTACTTTTCATTTTCCCCTTTTTCAACAGACAAGCATATTAGCTCCATCATCATTTCAACAGATATGTATATAAACTATATCCCACATTCACAGATAAGCATATAAGCTACATCCACATTTCACAAAGATAAGCATATTAGCCCTATCTTCACTTCTCTAGACAAGCATATGAGCTATATCTACACTTCTCAAAGATAAGCATATGAGCTCTATCTTCATTTCTCTAGACAAGCATATGAGCTATATCTACGGAGTTCATCCCCCATCTCCTCCCAAGTCTATCCGGTTTAGAGGTACATCCCCCATCTTCCCCTAAACCGCGGAGTACATCCCCCATCTCCTCCTCTACACAATGCATATAAACACAAGGGTTCTATACACAATCAATCAATACATAAATTTAATGTATTCAATCCACCGTCATACTCTATGACACATTCAATCGATTAGTTTTAGTTTGTCTAATCATCATGCATTGTCTACAACAATCACGACTATCCTCCACCGATAGCCCAAAGCAGTTATTTCTAAACAGAAGATAAATGCACAAATGGATATTCAATCAACATTTCAATTCGGTGAGTGACAATTAATTCAACTACACCCTTTAACCCCATGCATTTCCAATGTCAACATTCCCATTTCATTTCCTCATTTCTCACAATTAATTATCCCAATTAATCAAACAACGTAATTAGGTCATTTTCCATAATTACCATTTCAACCCTTAGGTCCCATTTTCTTCAATGATTCAACATTTATTCCATTTCTCTATGCCAAACATGCATCTAGGTTTATTATAAATAAAACCCCAACTTTTGTAAAATTACACAAAAGCCCCAAACTTTCACGAAATTACCAAACCAACCCCAACATCTCAAAATACTAAAATTTAAAGACAAAATCCATAGAGAGGAGTAGGATATCCCTACCTCAAATTCGGAGCCCCAAAGGAGAAGGTGACAAAACCCAACGTGCTCCAAAACCCGAGATTTTCGGATCAAAACGACGCCCTTGACGATCCACACAACTATTACAAAGGCCGAAGAGAAGGAGGACACTCTAACTAGATCAAACCCTAGAGAGAAGGGAGTTTCTAGAGAGAGAGGCTCTCAAAAAGGGTTTTTGGATAAAGTAGGAGAGAGAAAGAAATGTAAAAAGTGATTTGAAATCACCCAGTGGATAACTCATATACGTATGACCCGCTCGAGCGGAGAACACGGCGCTCGAGCGCCAAGAACAAAACTCTGGACATGCTCGAGCGCAATAAGTCTCGCTCGAGCGCCAAGACACAAGAATAAAGCACATCCGCTCGAGCGCGACAACCAGTCCGCTCGAGCGCAGATTCCCACCTCCCAGAAATTACACTCTGGAAGAACTACCCGCTCGAGCGCCAACCGACCCGCTCGAGCGCCACCGCTCGAGCGTAAACAAACCCGCTCGAGCGTAAAAACCACACCTGCAGAAGTTTTGCAGGAACACGAAAATACTGGAAGTGTGAAATATCCGCTCGAGCGCAAGAAGACCCGCTCGAGCGGACCGCCTAAAAACTCAACAACAAGGAATTTGAAACCGAGGCCTAACCAACCTGTAACAAACTTTCCCAACACATCCTATAACTCAAATATGAAGTAAAGAGGATTTAAACAAGATAATAACCAACTACCAACATCCACGGACACATGTTCGGATCACTACACAACAAGGGTAAACCCGGGATCGCTATAACCTCCCCCCTTAAAGAATTTCGTCCCCGAAATTAGGCATAAGTTTTCAAAAAAACAAGTTTTCCTCCATTTTAACAATGTTACAATTTATCATTTAACAATTCGACCCATTACCGGTCATCCCCCCCTTTAACAAGAGGCATTTCACAATATGTAAACAACATATGTACTTTCAACATGCATCAACATTATGCATTCCCTTTCCAATTTCAACAATATATTCAACATATATAATGTTACATTCAACTTCCATATGAGGCAAGTTCCAACACATACTTCCAATAAACCAAAACATTTTCAATGTTTCACAACTTAACACATATATAAAAGCTCTCAAGTTCAACAACAGTATAAAATGTAAATACAAGGTTATACATCAACAAACAAGTCCGGGTATTTTTCACGGACTTCCAACTCACGTTCCCAAGTGGCTTCCTCCACCCCGTGATGTTTCCACAAGACTTTCACCAAATGGATGGTCTTGCCACGCAGGACCTGATCCCGCCTATCCAAGACCCGAACCGGTGTCTCCTCATACGAGGCATCCTCATCTACCTCTAAATCGGTCCAATCCAACACATGTGATGGATCTGGCTCATACTTCCGAAGCATACTCACATGAAGCACGTCATGAACTCCGGACAACTGCGGCGGTAAAGCTAACCGATAAGCAACCTCGCCTATCCTCTCAAGGATCTCGAAAGGACCAATAAACCGAGGGGACAACTTCCCACTCTTCCCAAACCTCATCAAACCTCGCCTAGGTGATATCTTCAGAAAGACATGATCACCTACCTCAAACGCCAAAGGCCTCCTCCTACGGTCGGCATAACTCTTTTGACGACTCTGGGCTGTAACAAGCCTCCTACGGATAAGCTCAACTTTCTCCGTCGTCTCCCTAACCAACTCCGGACCCAACAAAGGTGCATCACCCACCTCGGCCCAACAAACTGGAGACCTACACGGTCGGCCATACAAGGCCTCAAACGGTGCCATACCGATGCTAGACTGAAAACTGTTGTTGTAGGCAAACTCCACCAATGGCAAGTGCCTCTCCCACGTCCCACTGAAGTCCAGGACACAACCCCGAAGCATATCCTCGAGGATCTAAATAGTACGCTCGGACTGCCCGTCAGTCTGAGGGTGATAAGCCGTACTAAAGGTCAACCTAGTGCCCAAGGCACTCTGCAAACTCTGCCACAACCTAGCAGTAAAACGAGGATCTCTATCTGAGACGATCGTCACTGGGACCCCATGCAACCTCACTATGTCCCGAATATACAAGTCGGCTAGATGATCTACCGAATCTCTCACGCGCATAGGAATGAAGTGCGCCGACTTAGTCAACCGGTCTACAACCACCCAAATAGCATCACTACCCCGCTGAGTCCTCGGAAGACCTACAACGAAGTCCATAGTGACATGCTCCCACTTCCACTCGGCAATAGGCAAGGGTTGCAACAAACCCGCTGGCCTCTGATGCTCGGCCTTCACTTGCTGGCAAGTAAGGCACTTCGATATGAAAACAGCCACATCTCTCTTCATACCCCGCCACCAAAACTGGCGACCCAAATCCCGATACATCTTAGTACCACCCGGATGCACCGCAAGGCGCGAATGATGAAACTCTCGGAGTACTTCCCCTCGGCAAGACTCCGGCACAAACAAACGGTCTCGGTATCTCACACTCTGGTCGGGATACACCGTCAAACCCTTCTCAACTTTCCCACTGGAGATCTTCTCTCGGAAGGACTCTACCTCAAGGTCACCTCTCTGTGCCTCTAACACTCTAGCCACAAGTGTAGGCTGCGCAACAACAGAAAACAAGGCCGCAGCCTCAACGGATTCACTCAGAAGTAAATCAAACTCCCCAAGTGCACCCAACATCTCCCATTCCCGGATGGCTATACTAGCTACATCACTAATGGATTTCCTACTAAGGGCATCGGCCACAACATTGGCCTTTCCCGGGTGATAGTGCAACTCAAAATCGTAGTCCTCGATGAACTCCATCCACCTTCTCTGCCTCAAATTCAAGTCCTTCTGTGTAAACAGATACTTCAAACTCTTGTGGTCCGAGAACACCTCGAACCTCTCACCATAAAGGTAGTGCCTCCAGATTTTCAAGGCAAAGATCACAGCCGCTAACTCTAGATCGTGTGTGGGGTAATTCTTCTCGTGAATTTTCAACTGACGTGAGCCATAAGCTACCACTTTCCCCTCTTGCATCAACACACAACCCAAACCCTCTCGTGAGGCATCACAATAAACCGCATAACCCAACCCTCTCTCCGGGACAATCAACACCGGAGCGGTGGTCAATCTAACCTTCAGCTCTTGGAACGACTTTTCACAAGTCTCACTCCACACAAACTTGACTCCCTTCCGAGTCAGCCTAGTCAATGGTGACGCTAACCTGGAGAAATCTTTTACAAACCGGCGGTAATACCCAACTAACCCCAGAAAACTGCGGATCTCAAACACACTCTTAGGTTGTGCCCAATCTTGCACTGCCTCAATCTTGGATGTATCAACAGACACTCCTTCCCCGGATACCACGTGGCCTAGGAACTTGACTTCTCCTAGCCAGAACTCACACTTCCCAAACTTGGCATACAGCCTATGGGCTCTACGCAACTCAAGCACCACTCTCAAGTGTTCCTCGTGCTCCTCCTCTGAAGGCGAATAGATAAGGATGTCGTCCACGAAGACGACCACAAATCGGTCTAAGAACTCCCGGAAAATCCGGTTCATCAAGTCCATAAAGACTGCCGGTGCATTGGTAAGCCCAAATGGCATCACCAGAAACTCATAATGGCCATACCGCGTACGGAATGCCGTCTTCGGAATATCCTCTTCCCTGACCCTCAACTGGTGGTAACTCGATCTCAAATCTACCTTAGAGAAACAACGGGAACCCTTCAACTGGTCAAACAAATCATCTATACGGGGCATAGGGTACTTATTCTTAACCGTAGCCCGATTCAACTTCCGGTAGTCAATACACAACCTCAAGGCCCCATCTTTCTTTTTAGCAAAGAGGGCCGGTGCTCCCCACGGCGAAACACTAGGGCGAATAAAACCCTTATCTAACAGTTCCTGGAGCTGAACTTTCAACTCAACCAACTCTGCTGGAGCAAAACGGTAAGGTGCCATAGATATCGGCGCTGTGCCAGGCACTAAATCAATGGAGAACTCGATCTCCCGATGAGGTGGCAAACTAACAAGATCCTCGGGAAAGACGTCCGAGTACTCACAAACTACCCTCGGCAACACAACCTGGGTCTCAACACACTCACCACTCTCAAAGCTAGCAAGTAAACCACTAAGCTCACTCCGCCCTCGCGGATCATACATCGGTGGCAACACACTACCAACCCGATCCCCCAAGAAATGGAAACACTCCCCGCTCGAAGTACACACAGTTACCCTCTGACGGTAACAATCTATAACAGCTCGGTATGACGATAGCCAGTCCATACCCAAAATAACATCAAAACCCTTCATGGGCATGATAACAAAAGGAAAAGGAAGCCTACGGTCGGCGACCTCTATATCACAACCTCTGACACCCTGTTTCAGTGTCAACTCACCACCAAGTGGTGACACTACACAAATAGGAGGTGCTAACTGTGCTAACTCCAATTCCAAAACAGATGCAAATGCAGCAGATACAAAAGAATGAGATGCACCCGTGTCTATCAACACACTAGCAACCGAGTTGCAAAACAGAAAAGTACCTCTCACTACTGATGGAGCCGGTACCAGATCCTGCGCGGTAACAGCATACACGCGCCCTGTAGGCCCCTGATCTACCTGCTCACCTCTAGGAGCAAAAGACTGCTGCACAGATTGGGATGATGAAGCTCCCAGATTGGCCCTCGAGGCCTGCGTAGACTGAGCTGGCTGATAACTCTGCGTCTGCCTAGAACCAGACGCCCCCGAAGTGGCACTCAACTGTGGGCAAAACCTCTTCAGGTGCCCAGGCTGTCCACACTGATAACAAGACAAGGGCTGCCCCCTGCCCAAACTCTGACTCTGCGGTCTAGCTGAAGAAGAAGCAGCTCTCTGACCCCCACCCTTCTGCGGGCAAACCGAAACCTTGTGACCCAACTGGCCACACTTGTAACAGGTGAAGTCCCCCTGACTACCTCTCTCCGATCCTGCACTCGGCACTGGAAAGGTCGATCTAGCAACACCACCCTGCGACTGCTGAGGGTTAGAACCCCTCTGCCTCCTGCCATCACCCTGGCCATCTTGGCTCCTCTTGGAGCCTCTCTGCCCCTCATCCTCCTCTTGCATCAAAAGCTCCATGTGAGCTGTAGCATCCACAAGGTGCCTATACTCACAGATGAAAGATCCACCAACCCTCAACTTGAGGCCCCGTCTCAACTTCCGCTCAAACTCATAGCAACGGCGTTCCTCAAACGCCACCAGTTCAGGTGCAAACCTGGACAGACTGGTAAAAGTAGCCTCAAACTCGGCCACTGACAAGCTCTGCTGATTAAGCCGGCTAAACTGATCCCTCAGCTTCTCCCTAGCTGCTGCAGACAAAAACCTCTCCTGGAAAGCATTTACGAATGTCTCCAATGTACCACCAACACGAGCCTTCTCGTACTTCCACCATTGACCCGCATCTCCCTTCAGCTGGAAGGATGCCAAGGTCACTTTCAATGCTCTGTCCTCGATGCCAAGCATCTCGAACGTCTTACTCATTTGCTCTAGCCACTCATCAGCCTTCAGTGGTTCCTTTGGATCCCCAACAAACTCATCCGGATTAGACCGGAAAAACTCCCTCTTCAAGAAAGAAGGTCCTGCCTCAACTGCCTGATTTCCTGCTCTGAGAATACCCAAAGCTCCTGCTATCTCTCGTGCCAAGGCACTCATAGCCTGCTGACCCGCTGGCTCGGCCACATTGGCCTGACCAACTCCTTCCTGTACTGCCGGAACGTCATCCGGTACAGGTACCTCCTGCCTCGCAGGTCTACCACGCCTAGCACCTCTTCCTCGTCCTGATATCCTAATAAAGGTAACCAAGACTATTAGCACATTCACAGATGTGCCGAAGCTATAACACTCGCGTCCTAATGCATGGACAACTGTAATTCATTCCACGTAAGCACATAAACACATAAGCACTTACGAATTTCATTTCTGGATAATGATAGTCCCGAGGCGTTACTAGAGTTCTGGTTAGAAACAGCATTGATCAAGTGCTTTTCCAACAAGACTCCCAGAAACCCACGGATCCAATCAACATCCTAGAAATTAAATCCCATACCCAAATAAACACATAAGCATGTTATCAATTAAACACATAGCATAAGATACTACATCTAAGTCTCTATCAAACGAGACAAACCCATTGTGATCCTAATCATTTCCCACGTACCCAAAGTATTCGAACCCGGTACACTCTGATACCAAGTTGTAACGCCCTCAAAATAATAACACTAAACCCAACAGTAATGACATGCATTGATAATTAAGATAAACATTCTTCTATACATCAGAGTTGTTCCTTACAAAAGTATTACATGTTAACAACAAAAGCAAATGCCCTACGGGCTTACAGCTTTCAAAGTTAACACTTGGTTACAACAGAAGAGTACTACTCATTTACACTTTAAGCCCTTGGCTTGAAATTACATGTAATACATCAAAAACAAAACAACAAAAGTATGTCCGCCTCTAGCCTCCCAAGCTATGTCCTTGGAGGTGGCATGCTACCTGTACCTGAAAATGATATTCCCATATAGGGTGAGCCACAGCCCAGTAGAAATATACTAAACCAACCATGAACAATGACTAAAAAAATAGCAATTGATAGATGGCCAACACTGATACATCCACATAATTCACATTTTATGTCATACGACTTATGAGTCCAAGTTACTTTTCATTTTCCCCTTTTTCAACAGACAAGCATATTAGCTCCATCATCATTTCAACAGATATGTATATAAACTATATCCCACATTCACAGATAAGCATATAAGCTACATCCACATTTCACAAAGATAAGCATATTAGCCCTATCTTCACTTCTCTAGACAAGCATATGAGCTATATCTACACTTCTCAAAGATAAGCATATGAGCTCTATCTTCATTTCTCTAGACAAGCATATGAGCTATATCTACGGAGTTCATCCCCCATCTCCTCCCAAGTCTATCCGGTTTAGAGGTACATCCCCCATCTTCCCCTAAACCGCGGAGTACATCCCCCATCTCCTCCTCTACACAATGCATATAAACACAAGGGTTCTATACACAATCAATCAATACATAAATTTAATGTATTCAATCCACCGTCATACTCTATGACACATTCAATCGATTAGTTTTAGTTTGTCTAATCATCATGCATTGTCTACAACAATCACGACTATCCTCCACCGATAGCCCAAAGCAGTTATTTCTAAACAGAAGATAAATGCACAAATGGATATTCAATCAACATTTCAATTCGGTGAGTGACAATTAATTCAACTACACCCTTTAACCCCATGCATTTCCAATGTCAACATTCCCATTTCATTTCCTCATTTCTCACAATTAATTATCCCAATTAATCAAACAACGTAATTAGGTCATTTTCCATAATTACCATTTCAACCCTTAGGTCCCATTTTCTTCAATGATTCAACATTTATTCCATTTCTCTATGCCAAACATGCATCTAGGTTTATTATAAATAAAACCCCAACTTTTGTAAAATTACACAAAAGCCCCAAACTTTCACGAAATTACCAAACCAACCCCAACATCTCAAAATACTAAAATTTAAAGACAAAATCCATAGAGAGGAGTAGGATATCCCTACCTCAAATTCGGAGCCCCAAAGGAGAAGGTGACAAAACCCAACGTGCTCCAAAACCCGAGATTTTCGGATCAAAACGACGCCCTCGACGATCCACACAACTATTACAAAGGCCGAAGAGAAGGAGGACACTCTAACTAGATCAAACCCTAGAGAGAAGGGAGTTTCTAGAGAGAGAGGCACTCAAAAAGGGTTTTTGGATAAAGTAGGAGAGAGAAAGAAATGTAAAAAGTGATTTGAAATCACCCAGCGGATAACTCATATACGTATGACCCGCTCGAGCGGAGAACACGACGCTCGAGCGCCAAGAACAAAACTCTGGACACGCTCGAGCGCAATAAGTCTCGCTCGAGCGCCAAGACACAAGAATAAAACACATCCGCTCGAGCGCGACAACCAGTCCGCTCGAGCGCAGATTCCCACCTCCCAGAACTTACACTCTGGAAGAACTACCCTCTCGAGCGCTAACCGACCCGCTCGAGCGCCACCGCTCGAGCGTAAACAAACCCGCTCGAGCGTAAAAACCACACCTGCAGAAGTTTTGCAGGAACACGAAAATACTGGAAGTGTGCAATATCCGCTCGAGCGCAAGAAGACCCGCTCGAGCGGACCGCCTAAAAACTCAACAACAAGGAATTTGAAACCGAGGCCTAACCAACCTGTAACAAACTTTCCCAACACATCTTATAACTCAAATACGAAGTAAAGAGGGTGTAAACAAGATAATAACCAACTACCAACATCTACGGACACATGTCCGGATCACTACACAACAAGGGTAAACCCGGGATCGCTATACTATTAAATTACTTTTTTTATTTAAATTCCAAATAGATCGTTAAGGTGTAGTGGTTTCTTTAATGAACTTCCATTTTTAATTTTATGGAACTTCCATTTTTATTTTAATTCAGCTTCCATTTTTATTCAAGTTATTTTTCTATTCAACTTCCTTTTTTATTTAATTTCCAAATAGATCGTTAAGGTATAGTGGTTTCTTGAATGAACTTCCATTTTTAATTTTCTGCAACTTCCATTTTTACTTTTATTTAACTTTCTTTTTTATTCATGTTTCTTTTCTACTCAACTTCCTTTTTTATTTAATTTCCAAATAGATCGTTAAGGTTTAGTGGATTTTGGATTGATCTTCCATTTTTAATTTTCTACACCTTTCATTTTTATTTTTATTTGGCTTCCATTTTTATTCAAGTCATTTTTCTATTCAACTTCTTTTTTTTATTTAATTTCCTAATATATCGTTAAGGTATAGTGGTTTCTGGATTGAACTTCCATTTCTAAGTTTATGCAACTTTCATTTTTTTTTATTCAACTTCTATTTTTATTCAATTTACTTTTCTATTAAACTTCTTTTTTTATTTAATTTCCAAATAGATCGTAAAGGTATAGTGGTTTCTTGAGTGAATTTCCATTTTTAATTTTCTGCAACTTCCATTTGTATTTTTATTTAACTTCCTTTTTTATTCAAGTTTTTTTTCTACTCAACTTCCTTTTTTATTTAATTTCCAAATATATCGTTAAGGTATAGTGGTTTTTGGATTGAACTTCCATTGTTAATTTTATGAACTCTCATTTTTATTTTTATTCAACTTCCAATTTTATTCAGTTTATTTTTCTATTAAACTTCATTTTTTATTCAATTTCCAAATTGATCGTTAAGGTATAGTGGTTTCTTGAATGAACTTCCATTTTTAATTTTCTGCAACTTCCATTTTTATTTTTATTCGACTTCCATTTTTATTCAAGTCATTTTTCTATTCAACTTTTTTTTTTATTTAATTTCCAAATAGATCGTTAAGGTATACTGGTTTCTTGAATGAACTTCCATTTTTAATTTTCTACACCATCCATTTTTATTTTTATTTGACTTCCATTTTTATTCAAGTCATTTTTCTATTCAAGTTCTTTTTTTATTTAATTTCCAAATATATCGTTAAGGTATAGTGGTTTCTGGATTGAACTTCCATTTTTAATTTTATGCAACTTTCATTTTTATTTTTATTCAACATCTGTTTTTATTCAATTTCCTTTTCTATTTAACTTCCTTTTTTATTTAATTTCCAAATACATCGTTAAGGTATAGTGGTTTCTTGAATGAACATTCATTTTTAATTTTCGGCAACTTCCATTTGTATTTTTATTTGACTTCCTTTTTTATTCAAGTTTCTTTTCTACTCAACTTCCTTTTTTATTTAATTTCCAAATAGATCGTTAAGGTATAGTGGTTTTTGGATTGAACTTCCTTTGTTAATTTTATGAACTTTCATTTTTATTTTTCTTCAACTCTGATTTTTATTAAATTTACTTTTCTATTAAACTTCCTTTTTTATTTAATTTCCAAATAGATCGTTAAGGTATAGATGTTTCTTTAATGAACTTCCATTTTTAATTTTATGATACTTCCATTTTTATTTTTATTCAGCTTCCATTTTTATTCAAGTTACTTTTCCATTCAACTTCCTTTTTTATTTAATTTCCAAATAGATCGTTAAGGTATACTGGTTTCTTGAATGAACTTCCATTTTTAAGTTTCTGCAACTTCCATTTCTATTCAAGTTATTTTTCTATTCAACTTCCTTTTTTATTTAATTTCCAAATAGATCGTTAAGGTATAGTGGTTTCTTGAATGAACTTCCAATTTTAATTTTCTACAACTCCCATTTTTATTTCTATTCAACAGCTTTTTTTATTCAAGTTTCTTTTCTATTCAACTTCCAAATAGATCGTTAAGGTATACTGGTTTCTGGATTGAACTTCCATTTTTAATTTTATGCAACTTTCACTTTTATTTTTATTCAACTTCCATTTTTATTCAATTTACATTTCTATTAAACTACCTTTTTTATTTAAATTCCAAATAGATCGTTAAGGTGTAGTGGTTTCTTTAATGAACTTCCATTTTTAATTTTATGGAACTTCCATTTTTATTTTAATTCAGCTTCCATTTTTATTCAAGTTATTTTTCTTTTCAACTTCCTTTTTTATTTAATTACCAAAAAGATCGTTAAGGTATAGTGGTTTCTTGAATGAACTTCCATTTTTAATTTTCTGCAACTTCCATTTTTACTTTTATTTAACTTCCTTTTTTATTCAAGTTTCTTTTTTACTCAACTTCCTTTTTTATTTAATTTCCAAATAGATCGTTAAGGTATAGTGGATTTTGGATTGAGCTTCCATTTTTAATTTTCTGCACCTTCCATTTTTATTTTTATTTGGCTTCCATTTTTATTCAAGTCATTTTTCTATTCAACTTCTTTTTTTATTTAATTTCCTAATATATCGTTAAGGTATAGTGGTTTCTGTATTGAACTTCCATTTTTAAGTTTATGCAACTTTCATTTTTTTTTATTCAACTTCTATTTTTATTCAATTTACTTTTCTATTAAACTTCCTTTTTTATTTAATTTCCAAATAGATCGTAAAGGTATAGTGGTTTCTTGAATGCATTTCCATTTTTAATTTTCTGCAACTTCCATTTGTATTTTTATTTCACTTCCTTTTTTATTCAAGTTTTTTTTCTACTCAACTTCCTTTTTTATTTAATTTTCAAATTGATCGTTAAGGTATAGTGGATTTCTGATTGAACTTCCATTTTTAATTTTCTGCACCTTCCATTTTTATTTTTATTTGGCTTCCATTTTCTTTCAAGTCATTTTTCTATTCAACTTCTTTTTTTATTTAATTTCCTAATATATCGTTAAGGTATAGTGGTTTCTGGATTGAACTTCCATTTTTAAGTTTATGCAACTTTCATTTTATTTTTTAATTCAACTTCTATTTTTATTCAATTTACTTTCCTATTAAACTTCCTTTTTTATTTAATTTCCAAATAGATCGTAAAGGTATAGTGGTTTCTTGAATGAATTTCCATTTCTAATTTTTTGCAACTTCCATTTGTATTTTTATTTAACTTCCTTTTTTATTCAAGTTTTTTTTCTACTCAACATCCTTTTTTATTTAATTTCTAAATATATCGTTAAGGTATAGTGGTTTTTGGATTGAACTTCCATTGTTAATTTTATGAACTTTCATTTTTATTTTTATTGAACTTTCATTTTTATTCAGGTTATTTTTCTATTCAACTTCCTTTTTATTTAATTTCAAAATTGATCATTAAGGTATAGTGGTTTCTAGAATGAACTTCCGTTTTTAATTTTCTGCAACTTCCATTTTTATTTTTATTCGACTTCCATTTTTATTCAAGTCATTTTTTTATTCAACTTTCTTTTTTATTTAATTTCCAAATAGATCGTTATGGTATAGTGGTTTCTTGAATGAACTTCCATTTTTAATTTTCTGCACCTTCCATTTTTATTCAATTCATTTTTCTATTCAACTTCTTTTTTTATTTAATTTCCCAATATATCGTTAAGGTATAGTGGTTTCTCGATTGAACTTCCATTTTTAATTTTATGCAACTTCCATTTTTATTTTTATTCAACTTCTGTTTTTATTCAATTTACTTTTCTATTTAACTTCCTTTTTTATTTAATTTCGAAATACATCGTTAAGGTATAGTGGTTTCTTGAATGAACTTTCATTTTTAATTTTCTACAACTTCCATTTGTATTTTTATTTGACTTCCTTTTTTATTCAAGTTTCATTTCTACTCAACTTTCTTTTTTATTTAATTTCCAAATAGAACGTTAAGGTATAGTGGTTTTCGGATTGAACTTCCATTGTTAATTTTATGCAACTTTCATTTTTATTTTTATTCAACTTTCATTTTTATTCAATTTACTTTTCTATTAAACATCCTTTTTTATTTAATTTCTAAATAAATCGTTAAGGTATAGTGGTTTCTTGAATAAACTGCCATTTTTAATTTTCTGCAACTTTTATTTTTATTTTTATTTAACTTCCATTTTTATTCAATTTACTTTTCTATTCAACTTCCTTTTTTATTTAATTCCAAATAGATCGTTAAGGTATGGTGGTTTCTTGAATGTATTTCTATTTTTAATTTTCTGCAACTTCCATTTTTATTTTTAAGTAACTTCCATTTTTATTCAAGTTACATTTCTCTTCAACTTCAACTTCCATTTTTATTTAATTTCCAAATAGATCGTTAACGTATAGCGGTTTCTGGATTGAACTTCCATTTTGAATTTTATGCAACTTTTATTTTTATTTTTATTCAACTTCCATTTTTATTCAGGTTATTTTTCTATTCAACTTCCTTTTTTATTTAATGTCGAAATAGATCGTTAAGGTATAGTGGTTTCTTGAATGAACTTCCATTTGTAATTTTCTGCAACATCCATTTTTATTTTTATTCGAGTTCCATTTTTATTCAAGTCATTTTTCTATTCAACTTTCTTTTTTATTAAATTTCCAAATAGATCGTTAAGGTATAGTGGTTTCTTGAATGAACTTCCATTTTTAGTTCTCTACACCTTCCATTTTTATTTTTATTTCACTTCCATTTTTATTCAAGTCATTTTTCTATTCAACATTTTTTTTTATTTAATTTCCTAATATATCGTTAAAGTATAGTGGTTTCTGGATTGAACTTCCATTTTTAATTTTATGCAACTTTCATTTTTATTTTTATTCAACTTCCATTTTTATTCAAGTTATTTTTTTATTCAACTTCTTTATTTATTTAATTTTCAAATAGATTGTTAAGGTATAGTGGTTTCTTGCATGAACTTTCATTTTTAATTTTCTGCAACTTGCACTTTTATTTTTATTTCACTTCCTTTTTCGGTCAAGTTTCTTTTCTACTCCACTTCCTTTTTTATTTAATTTCCAAATAGATCGTTAAGGTATAGTGGTTTCTGGATTGAACTTCCATTTTTAATTTTATGCAACTTTCATTTTTATTTTTATTCAAGTTATTTTTTTATTCAACTTCTTTATTTATTTAATTTCCAAATAGATCGTTAAGGTATAGTGGTTTCTTGAATGAACTTTCATTTTTAATTTTCTACAACTTGCACTTTTATTCTTATTTCACTTCCTTTTTCAATCAAGTTTCTTTTCTACTCAACTTCCTTTTTTATTTAATTTCCAAATAGATCGTTAAGGTATAGTGCTTTCTGGATTGAACTTCCATTTTTAATTTTATGCAACTTTCATTTTTATTTTTCTTCAACTTCCATTATTATTCAACTGGCTTTTCTATTAAACTTCCTTTTTTATTTAATTTCCAAATAGATCGTTAAGGTAGAGTGGTTTCTTGAATGAACTTCCATTTTTAATTTTCTGCAACTTCCATTTTTATTTTTTTCGACTTCTACTTTTATTCAAGTTATTTTTCTATTTAACTTCCTTTTTTATTTAATTTCCAAATAGATCGTTAAGGTATAGTGGTTTCTTGAATGAACTTCCAATTTCAATTTTCTGCAACTTCCATTTTTATTTCTATTCAACATCTTTTTTTATTCAAGTTTCATTTCTATTCAACTTCCTTTTCTATTTAATTTCAAAATAGATGGTTAAGGTATATTGGTTTCTGGATTGAACTTCCATTTTTAATTTTATGCAACTTTCACTTTTATTTTTTTTCAACTTCCATTTTTATTCAATTTACATTTCTATTAAACTTCCTTTTTTATTTAATTTCCAAATAGATCGTTAAGGTATAGTGGTTTCTTTAATAAACTTCCATTTTTAATTTTATGGAACTTCCATTTTTGTTTTTATTCAGCTTCCATTTTTATTCAAGTTGTTTTTTTATTCAACTTCCCTGTTTATTTGTTTTCCAAATAGATCGTTAAGGTATAGTGGTTTCTTGAATGAACTTCAATTTTTAATTTTCTGCAACTTCCATTTCTATTTTTATTGCACATCCATTTCTATTCAAGTTATTTTTCTATTCAACTTCCTTTTTTATTTAATTTCCAAATAGATCGTTAAGGTATAGTGGTTTCTTGAATGAACTTCCAATTTTAATTTTCTGCAACTCCCATTTTTATTTCTATTCCACATCTTTTTTTATTCAAGTTTCTTTTCTATTCAACTCCCTTTTTTATTTAATTTCCAAATAGATCGTTAAGGTATACTAGTTTCTGGATTGAACTTCCATTTTTAATTTTATGCAACTTTCACTTTTATTTTTATTCAACTTCCATTTTTATTCAATTTACATTTCTATTAAACTACCTTTTTTATTTAAATTCCAAATAGATCATTAAGGTGTAGTGGTTTCTTTAATGAACTTCCATTTTTAATTTTATGGAACTTCCATTTTTATTTTAATTCAGCTTCCATTTTTATTCAAGTTATTTTTCTATTCAACTTCCTTTTTTATTTAATTTCCAAATATATCGTTAAGCTATAGTGGTTTCTTGAATGAACTTCCATTTTTAATTTTCTGCAACTTCCATTTTTACTTTTATTTAACTTCCTTTTTTATTCAAGTTTCTTTTCTACTCAACTTCCTTTTTTATTTAATATCCTAATAGATCGTTAAGGTATAGTGGATTTTGGATTGAACTTCCATTTTTAATTTTCTGCACCTTCCATTTTTATTTTTATTTGGCTTCCATTTTTATTCAAGTCATTTTTCTATTCAGCTTCTTTTTTTATTTAATTTCCTAATATATCGTTATGGTATAATGGTTTCTGGATTGAACTTCCATTTTTAATTTTATGCGACTTTCATTTTTTTTTTATTCAACTTCTATTTTTATTCAATTTACTTTCGTATTAAACTTCTTTTTTAATTAATTTCCAAATAGATCATTAAGGTATAGTCGTTTCTTGAATGAATTTCCATTTTTAATTTTCTGCAACTTCCATTTGTATTTTTATTTAACTTCCATTTTTATTCAAGTTTTTTTTCTACTCAACTTCCTTTTTTTTTTTAACTTTCAAATAGATCGTTAAGGTATAGTAGTTTTTGGATTGAACTTTCATTGTTAATTTTATGAACTTTCATTTTTATTTTTCTTCAACTTCCATTTTTTTTAAATTTACTTTTCTATTAAACTTCATTTTTTCTTTAATTTCCAAATAGATCGTTAAGGTATTGTGGTTTCTTTAATGAACTTCCATTTTTAATTTTCTGCAACTTCCATTTTTATTTTTATTCAGCTTCCATTTTTATTCAAGTTACTTTTCCATTGAACTTCCTTTATTAATTAATTTCCAAATAGGTCGTTAAGGTATAGTGTTTTCTTGAATGAACTTCCATTTTTAATTTTCTGCACCTTCCATTTTTATATTTTTTTCGACTTCCATTTTTATTCAAGTTATTTTTCTATTCAACTTCCTTTTTTGTTTAATTTCCAAGTAGATCGTTAAGGTATAGTGGTTTCTGGATTGAACTTCCATTTTTAATTTTATGGAAATTCTATTTTTATTTTTCTTCAACTTCCATTTTTCTTCAATTTGCTTTTCTATTAAACTTCCTTTTTTATTTAATTTAAAAAATAGATCGTTAAGGTATAGTGGTTTCTTGAATGAATTTCCATTTTTAATTTTCTGCAACTTCCATTTTTATTTTTCTTCGACTTCCATTTTTCTTCAAGTTATTTTACTATTCAACTTCCTTTTTTATTTAATTTTTAAATAGATCGTTAAGGTATAGTGGTTTCTTGAATGAACTTCCTTTTTTAATTTTTTGCAACTTTTATTTTTATTTTTATTTAACTTCCATTTTTATTCAATTTACTTTTCTACTCAACTTTCTTTTTTATTTAATTCCAAATAGATCGTTAAGGTATAGTTGTTTCTCGAATGAATTTCTATTTTTAATTTTCTGCAACTTCCATTTTTATTTTTAAGTAACATCCATTTTTATTCAAGTTACTTTTCTCTTCAACTTCCTTTTTTATTTAATTTCCAAATAGATCGTAAACGTATTGTGGTTTTTGAATTGAACTTCCAGTTTTAATTTTATGCAGCTTTCACTTTTATTTTTATTCAACTTCCATTTTTATTCAATTTACATTTCTATTAAACTTCCTTTTTTTTATTTAATTTCCACATAGATCATTAAGGTATAGTGGTTTCTTGAATGAACTTCCATTTTTTTTTGTTCTACTTCCATTTATATTCATGTTATTTGTTTATCCAATTTCTTTTTTTATTTAATTTTCAAATAGATCGTTAAGGTATAGTGGTTTCTTGAATGAACTTCCATTTTTAATTTTCCGTAACTTCCATTTTTATTTTTATTCAGGTTATTTTTCTATTCAACTTCCTTTTTTATTTAATTTCCAAATAGATCGTTAAGGTATAGTGGTTTCTTGAATGAACTTCCATTTTTAAATTTCTGCAACTTCCATTTTTATTTTAATTCGACTTCCATTTTTATTCAAGTTATTTTTCTATTCAACTTCCTTTTTTATTTAATTTCCAAATAGATTGTTAAGGTATAGTAGTTTCTTGAATGAACTTCCATTTTTAATTTTCTGCAACTTCCATTTTTATTTTTACTTGACTTCCATTTTTATTCAATTTCCTTTTCTATTCAACTTCCTTTTTCATTTAATTTCCAAATAGATCGTTAAGTTATAGTGGTTTCTGGATTGGACTTCCAGTTTTAATTTTCTACAACTTCCATTTTTACTTTTATTTAACTTTCTTTTTTATTTAATTTCCAAATAGATCGTTAAGGTATAGTGGTTTTTGGATTGAACTTCCATGTTAATTTTATGCAACTTTCATTTTTATTTTTATTCAACTTCAATTTTTGTTCAATTTACTTTTCTATTAAACTTCCTTTTTTATTTAATTTCCAAATAGATCGTTATTGTAACGCCCTCAAAATAACAACATTAAACCCACTGATATAGACATGCATTGATATATAAAAGTTCCACATTCTTCCATTCATCAGAGTTTCATTACAAAAAGTATTACATGTTAACGACAAAAGCAAATGCCCTAAAGGCTTACAGCTTTCCAAGCTAACACTTGGTTACAACAAAAGAGTACTAACTCGTTTACACATTAAGCTCTTGGCTTGAATTTACATGTAATACATCAAAAAAAATAAGACAACAAAAGTGTGTCCGCCTCTAGCCTCTCAAGCTACGTCCTTGGAGGTGGCATGCTACCCGTACCTGAAAATGATATTCCCATATAGGGTGAGCCACAGCCCAGTAGAAATATACTAAACCAAATATGAACAATGACTAAAAGATTAGCAGTTAATAGATGGCCAACACAGATACTTTCCCTTATCACACTTTACGGTTTCATGACATACAAGTCCATATTACGGTCCATTTTCCAATTACTTTCAATTCTCAATTTACAACCATGGCTCAGAACCTGGCCAAACAACTCATATGAGACAGTAACTCATATCAAACACTTCCCATTTCATAATAGATAAGCATACTAGCTATATCACACAACAACAGATAAGCATACAAGCTATATCATCACTTCCACAGATATGCATATGAGCACTATCACACTTCCAATGACAAGCATATGAGCTCTATCAACACATTACTAGATAAGCATATGAGCTCTATCTACGGAGTCCATCCCCTATCTCCTCCCAACAACATCCGGTTTAGAGGTCCATCCCCTATCTTCCCCTAAACCGTGGAGTACATCCCCTATCTCCTCCAACACAACACAATGCATATAAACAACAATTATACACATCATCACACAATACATAAATTTAATGTATTCTTTCAATCGTCAATCTCAATGACACATTCCAGTGATTAGTTTCAGTTTGCCTAATCGTCATGCATTGTCTACAACAATCAAGACTATCCTCCACCGATAGCCCAAAGCAGTTATTTCTATATAGAAAATAAATGCAACAATGGATATATAATCAACATTCCAACTAGGTGAGTGATAAATAATCCAACTACACCCTTTTATCCCATGACTTCCCAAATCAATTTCTCATTTCTCATAATTAATTGGGCAAATTACATATACACCCCTCGAGGTTTGACTAAATTACAGATGCCCCCCTGAGGTTTGAGAAATTACGAATTCCCCCCTGAATGCTATATTTGCATAAGAAATTAGGGGGTAATTTGTTATGAAATATAAACCTCAGGGGGCAAATTGTTATGAAAATACAAACCTCAGGGGGCAGGATGTAATTTCCGAAACCTCAGGGGGGTATCTGTAATTTAGCCAAACCTCGAGGGGTGTATATGTAATTTGCCCTAATTAATTATGCAAATTAATTAACCAATGTAATTAGGGCATTTTCCATAATTTACATTACAACCCTTAGGTTCCATTTTCATTAATGTCTTAACATTAATTTCACTTTTCCATGCGAAACATGCACCTAGGTTTTATATAGCTAAAACCCCCAACTCTTGTAAATTTACACAAAAGCCCCCAAACTTTCACAAAATTACCAAACCAACCCCAACATCTCAAAATACTAAAATTTAAAGACAAAGCTCATAAAGAGGAGTAGGATATCCCTACCTCGAAGTTAGAGCTCGGATGAAGAAGAGACCAAAACCAAAGTGCTCCAAAGACCAAGATTCTCGGATCAAAACGACGCCCTCGACGATCAACACAACTTTTACAAAGGCCGAAGAGAAGGAGGACACTCTAACTAGATCAAACCCTAGAGAGAAATGAGTATCTAGAGAGAGAGGCTCTCAAAAATGGTTTTTAGAAAAAGTAGGAGAGAGAAAGAAAGGCAAAAAGTGATTTGAAATCACTCAGCGGATAACTCATATACGTATGACCCGCTCGAGCGGGGAACACGACGCTCGAGCGCAATAATGCCCGCTCGAGCGCCAAGACACAAGAATAAAGCACTTCCGCTCGAGCGTGAAACCAGTCCGCTCAAGCGCAGATTTCCACCTCCCAGAACTTACACCTAGAAAGCACTACCCGCTCGAGCGCCACCGCTCGAGCGTAAACAAACCCGCTCGAGCACAGAAATCCCATCTGCAGAAGTTTTGTAGGAACCCGAAATACTGGAGGCGTGCAATACCCGCTCGAGCGCAAGAAGACCCGCTCGAGCGGACCGCCTAAAAAACCGAACAGCAAGGAATTTAAACCAAGGCCTAACCAACCTGTAACAACCCTGCTTGAAACATCCTAAAACTCAATCAGGTGGAATTAAAGGATACAACAAGATAGATACCACTACCAACTTCACGGAACCGAGTCCGGAATACAACATAACAGTAAAGGGACAACCAGGATCGCTATAACCTCCCCCCCTTAAAGAATTTCGTCCCCGAAATTAAACACAAGTTTTTCAAAAAAACAGGTTTTCTCCATTCTCAATAATATTACAACATAATATTAAACAACTCGACCCATTACCGGTCGATTCCATCTCTTTTCAAGAGGCATTTCACAACAAATGTTACAAGTGCATTATCAATATGCAGTTTTCTTCCATTTTCAACCATTTTCAACATGCATCGTTCACAGTTCATATCATAATCAATATACATGATACAACTCCAATTCTACAATATAGCCAACATATGCAATATCATAATCAACTCCCATATCAAGGTAAGTTCTACGTCATACTTTCATTAAACCAAAACATTACCAATGTTTTACAACTAAGATATATATAAAGCTCTTAAGTTCAACAACATTACATAATCTAAATATCAGATTACTCAACAACAAACAAGTCCGGATATTTCTCGCGGACCTCCAACTCACGTTCCCAAGTGGCTTCCTCCACTCCGTGATGTTTCCACAAGACCTTGACCAAAGGGATGGTCTTGCCATGCAGGACTTGATCCCGCCTATCCAAGACCAGAACCGGTCTCTCCTCATACGAGGCATCCTCATCTACCTCTAAGTCGGTCCAATCTAACACATGCGATGGATCCGGCTCATACTTCCGAAGCATACTCACATGAAACACGTCATGAACTCCGGACAACTGCGGCGGCAACGCTAAACGATAGGCAACCTCGCCAATCCTCTCAAGGATCTCAAAAGGCCCAATGAACCGAGGGGATAACTTCCCACTCTTCCCAAACCTCATCAAACCTCGCCTAGGTGATATTTTCAAGAAAACATGATCACCTACCTCAAATGCCAAAGGCCTCCTCCTACGGTCAGCATAAGATTTCTAACGACTCTAGGCTGTAACAAGCCTCCTACGGATAAGTTCAACTTTCTCCGTCGTCTCCCTAACCAACTCCGGACCCAACAAAGGTGCATCACCCCCTCGGCCCAACAAACTGGGGACCTACACAGTCAGCCATACAAGGCCTCAAACGGTGCCATACCGATGCTAGACTGGAAACTGTTGTTGTAGGCAAACTCTACCAATGGCAAGTGCCTCTCCCACGTCCCACTGAAGTCTAGGACACAACCCCGAAGCATATCCTCAAGGATTTGAATAGTACGCTCAGACTGCCCGTCAATCTGAGGGTGATAAGCCGTACTAAAGGTCAACTTAGTGCCCAAGGCACTCTGCAAACTCTGCCACAACCTGGCGATAAAACGAGGATCTCTATCTGAGACGATCGTCACTGGGACCCCGTGCAATCTCACTATGTCCCGAATATACAAGTCGATAAGATGATCTACCAAATCTCTCACGCGCATAGGAATGAAATGCGCTGACTTAGTCAACCGGTCTACAACCACCCAAATAGCATCACTACCCCGCTGAGTCCTCGGAAGACCTACAACGAAGTCCATAGTGATATGCTCCCACTTCCACTCGGTAATAGGCAAGGGTTGCAACAAACCCGCTGGCCTCTGATGCTCGGCCTTCACTTGCTGGCAAGTAAGGCACTTCGATACGAAAACAGCCACATCTCTCTTCGTACCCCGCTACCAAAACTGGCGACCCAAATCCCGATATATCTTAGTACCTCCGGGATGCACCGCAAGACGTGAATGATGGAACTCTCGGAGTACTTCCTCTCGGCAAGACTCCGGTACAAACAAACGGTCTCGGTATCTCACACTCTGGTCGGGATACACCGTCAAACCTTTCTCAACTTTCCCACCGGAGATCTTCTCTCGGAAGGACTCTACCTCAAGGTCACCTCTCTGTGCCTCTAACACTCTAGTCACAAGTGTGGGCTGTGCAACAACAGAAAACAAGGCCGCAGTCTCAATAGATTCGCCCAGATGCAAATCAAACTCGCCAAGTACACCCAACATCCCCCATTCCCGGATGGCTATACACGCTACATCACTAATGGATTTCCTACTAAGGGCATCGGCCACAACATTGGCCTTCCCCAGGTGATAATGCAGCTCAAAATCATAGTCCTCAATGAACTCCATCCACCTCCTCTGTCTCAAATTCAAGTCTCTCTGTGTAAACAGATACTTCAAACTCTTGTGGTCTGAGAACACCTCGAACCTCTCACCATAAAGGTAGTGCCTCCAGATTTTCAAGGCAAAGATTACTGTTGCTAACTCTAGGTCGTGTGTAGGGTAATTCTTCTCGTGAATTTTCAACTGACGTGAGCCATAAGCTACCATTTTCCCTTCTTGCATCAACACACAACCCAAACCCTCCCGTGAGGCATCACAATAAATCGAATAACCCAACCCTCTCTCTAGAATAATCAAAACCGGAGCGGTGGTCAATCTAACCTTCAACTCTTGGAACGACTTTTCACAAGTCTCACTCCATACAAACTTGACCCCTTTCCGCGTCAACCTAGTCAACGGCGAAGCTAGTCTGGAAAAATCATTCACAAACCGACGGTAATACCCAGCTAATCCCAGAAAACTGCGGATCTCAAACACACTCTTAGGCTGTGCCCAGTCTTGCACTGCCTCAACCTTGGATGTATCAACAGACACCCCTTCCTAATACCACATGGCCTAAGAATTTCACCTCTACTAGCCAGAACTCACACTTCCCAAACTTGGCATACAGCCTATGGGCTCTAAGCAACTCAAGCACCACTCTCAAGTGTTCCTCGTGCTCCTCCTCAGAAGGCGAGTAGATAAGAATGTCGTCCATGAAAACGACTACAAATCGATCCAAGAATTCCCGGAAGATCCGGTTCATCAAGTCCATAAAGACTGCCGGTGCATTGGTAAGCCCGAATGGCATCACCAGAAACTCATAATGGCCATACCGCGTACGGAATGCCGTCTTAGGAATATCCTCCTCTCTGACCCTTCACTGGTGGTAACCCGATCTCAAGTCTATCTTAGAGAAACAACGGGAACCCTTCAACTGGTCAAACAGATCTTCTATACGGGGCATAGGGTACTTATTCTTGACCGTAGCCCGATTTAACTTTCGGTAGTCTATGCACTATCTCAAGGCACCATCTTTCTTTTTAGCAAGTAGGGCCGGTGCTCCCCATGGTGAAACACTAGGGGAAACGAAACCCTTATCTAGCAATTCCTGGAGCTGAATCTTCAACTCACTCAACTTGGCTGGGGCAAAACGATAAGGTGCCATAGAAATCGGCGCCGTGCCGGGCACTAAATCAATAGAGAACTCTATCTCTCGATGAGGTGGCAAACTAACAAGGTCCTTGGGAAAGACATCTGAATACTCACAAACCACCCTCGGCAACACAAGCTGGGTCTCCCCACACTCACCACTCTCAAAGCTGACAAGTAGACCACTAAGCTCACTTCGCCCTCGCGAATCATACCCCGGTGGCAAAACACTAACAACCCGGTCCCCCAAGAAATGGAACCACTCCCCGCTCAAGGTACATAACGTGACCCTCTGGCGGTAGCAATCGATAACAGCCCAGTATGACGATAGCCAGTCCATACCCAAAATAACATCAAAGCCCTTCATGGGCATGACAACAAACGGAAAAGGAAGCCTATGGTCGGCGACCTCTATATCACAACCCCTACAACCCTGTTTCAGAATCAACTCACCCCCAATAGGTGACACTACACAAATAGGAGATGCTAACTGTGCTAACTCCAATTCCAAAACAGATGCAAATGCAGCAGATACAAAAGAATGAAACGCACCCGTATCAATCAACACGCTAGCAACCGAGTTGCAAAACAAAAAGGTACCTCTCACTACTGATGGAGCCGGTACTAGGTCCTGCGCGGTAACAGCGTACACGCGCCCTGTAGGCCCCTGATCCATCTGCTCACCCCTCGGAGCAAAAGACTGCTGCACAGACTGGGATGACGAAGCTCCCGGATTGGCTCTCGAGGCCTGCACAGACTGAGCTGGCTGAAAACCCTGCGTCTGTCTAGAACCAGACGCTCCCGATGTGGCACTCAACTGAGGGCAATACCTCTTCAGGTGCCCAGGATGACCACACTGACTCTGGCCCTAAGGTCTAGCTGAAGAAGAAGCAGCTCGCTGACCCCCTCCCTTCTGCGGGTAGACCGAAACTTTGTGACCCAGCTGGCCACACGCAAAACAAGTCAGGCCTCCCTGAATACCTCTCTCCGAGCTTGCACTCGGCACCGGAAAGGTCGATCTGGCAACTCCCCCCTGAGACTGCTGAGGGTTAGGACCCCTCTGTCTCCTGCCATCACCTTGACCATCTTGGCTCCTCTTGGAGCCTCTCTGCCCCTCATCCTCCTCCTGCATCATGAGCTCCATATGAGCTGCAGCATCTACTAAATGTCTATACTCTCGGATGTAAGACCCACTAACTCTCAGCTTGAGGCCCCGCCTCAACTTCCGCTCAAACTCATAGCAACGGCGTTCTTCGGATGCCACCAACTCAGGTGCAAACCTGGACAAACTAGTGAAAGTGGCCTCAAACTCTGCCACAGACATACCTTGCTAATTAAGCCAGCTAAACTGATCCCTCAACTTCTCCCTAGCCACCGCAGATAAGAACCTCTCCTGGAAAGCATTTACAAACGCCTCTCATGTACCACCAACACGAGCCTTCTCGTAATTCCACCATTGACCTGCATCTCCCTTCAGTTGGAAGGATGCCAAGGTCACTTTCAGTGCCCCGTCCTCGATGCCAAGCATCTTGAACGTCTTACTCATTTGTTCTAACCACTCGTCAGCCTTCAGTGGCTCCTTTGGATCCCCAACAAACTCATCCGGGTTAGACCGGAAGAACTCCCTCTTCAAGAAGGAAGGCCTTGCCTCAGCTGCCTGATTCCCAACCCGGAGAATACCCAAAGCCCCTGCTATCTCTCGTGCCAAGGGACTCATAGCCTGTTGACCCGCTGGCTCGGCCACGTTGGCCTGACCAACACCCTCCTGCACTGCCGGAATATCATCCGGTAAAGGTACCTCCTACCTACCATGCCTGCCACGCCTACCGCGTCCTCGTCCTGACATCCTAATAAAGGTAACCAAGACTATTAGCACACTCATAAATGTGCCGAAGCTATACACTCGTGTCCTAATGCATGGACAACTGTAATTCATTCCACGTAAGCACATAAACACGTAAGCACTTACGAATTTCATTTCCGGATAATGACAGTCCCGAGGCGTTACTAGAGTTCCGGTTAGAAACAGCATTGATCAAGTGCTTTTCCAACAAGACTCCCAGAAACCCAAGGATCCAATCAACATCCTAGAAATTAAATCCCATACCCACATAGTCACATAAGCATGTTATCAATTAAGCACATAGCATATGACACTACACCTAAGTCTCAATCAAGCGAGACAAACCCATTGTGATCCTAATCACTTCCCACGTACCCAAAGTATTCGAACCCAGTACGCCCTTATACCAAGTTGTAACGCCCTCAAAATAACAACAATAAACCCACTGATATAGACATGCATTGATATATAAAAGTTCCACATTCTTCCATTCATCAGAGTTTCATTACAAAAAGTATTACATGTTAACGACAAAAGCAAATGCCCTAAAGGCTTACAGCTTTCCAAGCTAACACTTGGTTACAACAAAAGAGTACTAACTCATTTACACATTAAGCCCTTGGCTTGAATTTACATGTAATACATAAAAAAAAATAAGACAACAAAAGTGTGTCCGCCTCTAGCCTCCCAAGCTACGTCCTTGGATGTGGCATGCTACCCGTACCTGAAAATGATATTCCCATATAGGGTGAGCCACAGCCCAGTAGAAATATACTAAACCAAATATGAACAATGACTAAAAGATTAGCAGTTGATAGATGGCCAACACAGATACTTTCCCTTATCATACTTTACGGTTTCATGACATACAAGTCCATATTACGGTCCATTTTCCAATTACTTTCAATTCTCAATTTACAACCATGGCTCAAAACCTGGCCAAACAACTCATATGAGACAGTAACTCATATCAAACACTTCCCATTTCATAATAGATAAGCATACTAGCTATATCACACAACAACAGATAAGCATACAAGCTATATCATCACTTCCACAGATATGCATATGAGCACTATCACACTTCCAATGACAAGCATATGAGCTCTGTCAACATATTACTAGATAAGCATATGAGCTCTATCTACGGAGTCCATCCCCTATCTCCTCCCAACAACATCTGATTTAGAGGTCCATCCCCTATCTTCCCCTAAACCGTGGAGTACATCCCCTATCTCCTCCAACACAACACAATGCATATAAACAACAATTATACACATCATCACACAATACATAAATTTAATGTATTCTTTCAATCGTCAATCTCATTGACACATTCCAGTGATTAGTTTCAGTTTGCCTAATCATCATGCATTGTCTACAACAATCAAGACTATCCTTCACCGATAGCCCAAAGCAGTTATTTCTATACAGAAAATAAATGCAACAATGGATATATAATCAACATTCCAACTAGGTGAGTGATAAATAATCCAACTACACCCTTTTATCCCATGACTTCCCAAATCAATTTCTCATTTCTCATAATTAATTATGCAAATTAATTAACCAATGTAATTAGGGCATTTTCCATAATTTACATTACAACCCTTAGGTTCCATTTTCATTAATGTCTTAACATTAATTTCACTTTTCCATGCCAAACATGCACCTAGGTTTTATATAGCTAAAACCCCCAACTCTTGTAAATTTACACAAAAGCCCCCAAACTTTCACAAAATTACCAAACCAGCCCCAACATCTCAAAATACTAAAATTTAAAGACAAAGCTCATAAAGAGGAGTAGGATATCCCTACCTTAAAGTTAGAGCTCGGATGAAGAAGAGACCAAAACCAAAGTGCTCCAAAGACCAAGATTCTCGGATCAAAACGACGCCCTCGACGATCAACACAATTTTTACAAAGGCCGAAGAGAAGGAGGACACTCTAACTAGATCAAACCCTAGAGAGAAGGGAGTATCTAGAGAGAGAGGCTCTCAAAAATGGTTTTTAGAAAAAGTAGGAGAGAGAAAGAAAAGCAAAAAGTGATTTGAAATCACTCAGCGGATAACTCATATACGTATGACCCGCTCGAGCGGAGAACACGACGCTCGAGCGCCAAGAACAAAACTCTGGACACGCTCGAGTGCAATAATGCCCGCTCGAGCGCCAAGACACAAGAATAAAGCACTTCCGCTCGAGCGCAGATTTCCACCTCCCAGAACTTACACCCAGAAAGCACTACCGACTCGAGCGCCGACAAACCCGCTCGAGCGCCACCGCTCAAGCGTAAACAAACCCGCTCGAGCGCAGAAATCCCATCTGCAGAAGTTTTGCAGGAACCCGAAATACTGGAGGTGTGCAATACCCGCTCGAGCGCAAGAAGACTCGCTCGAGCGGACCGCCTAAAAAACCGAACAGCAAGGAATTTAAACCAAGGCCTAACCAACCTGTAACAACCCTGCTCGAAACATCCTAAAACTCAATCAGGTGGAATTCAAGGATATAACAAGATAGATATCACTACCAACTTCACGGAACCGAGTCCGGAATACAACAGAGCAGTAAAGGGACAACAGGGATCGCTATAGTTATGGTATAGTGGTTTCTTGAATGAATTTCCATTTTTAATTTTCTGCAACTTCCATTTTTATTTTTAATTAACTTCCATTTTTATTCAAGTTACTTTTCAATTCAACTTCCTTTTTTATTTAATTTCCAAATAGATCGTTAAGGTATAGTGGTTTCTTGAATGAACTTCCAATTTTAATTTTTTGCAACTTCCATTTTTATTTCTATTCAACATCTTTTGTTATTCAAGTTTCTTTTCTATTCAACTTCCTTTTTTATTTAATTTCTAAATAGATCGTTAACATATAGTGGTTTCTGTATTGAACTTCCATTTTTAATTTTATGAAACTTTCACTTTTATTTTTATTCAACTTCCATTTTTGTTCAATTTACTTTACTGTTAAACTTCCTTTTTTATTTAATTTACAAATAGATCGTTAAGGTATAGTGGTTTCTTGAATGAACTTCCATTTTTAATTTTATGGAACTTTCATTTTTATTTTTATTCAGCTTCCATTTTTATTCATGTTATTTTTCTATTCAACTTCCTTTTTTATTTAATTTCCAAATAGATCGTTAATGTATAGTGGTTTCTTGAATGAACTTCTATTTTTAATTTTCTGCAACTTCCATTTTTATTTTTATTTAACTTCCTTTTTTATTCAAGTTTATTTTCTACTCAACTTCATTTTTTATTCAATTTCCAAATAGATCGTTAAGGTATAATGGTTTTTGGATTGAACTTCCATTGTTAATTTTATGCAACTTTCATTTTTATTTTTATTTTTATTCAACTTCCATTTTTATTCAATTTACTTTTCTATCAAACTTCCTTTTTTATTTTATTTACAAATACATCGTTAAGGTATAGTGGTTTCTTGAATGAACTTCCATTTTTAATTTTCTGCAACTTTTGTTTTTATTTTTATTTAACTTCCATTTTTATTCAATTTACTTTTCTATTCAACTTCCTTTTTTATTTAATTTCCAAATAGATCGTTAAGGTATAGTGGTTTCTGAATTGAACGTCCATTTTTAATTTTTCGTAACTTCCATTTTTATTTTTATTCAGGTTATTTTTCTATTCAACTTCCTTTTTTATTTAATTTCCAAATAGATCGTTAAGGTATAGTGGTTTCTTGAATGAACTTCCCTTTTTAATTTTCTGCAACTTCCATTTTTATTTTTATTTAACTTCTTTTTTCAATCAAGTTTCTTTTCTACTCAACTTCCTTTTTTATTTAATTTTCAAATAGATTGTTAAGGTATAGTGGTTTCTGTATTGAACTTCCATTTTTAATTTTATGTAACTTTCATTTTTATTTTTATTCAACTTCCATTTTTATTCAATTTGCTTTTCTATTAAACTTCCTTTTTTATTTAATTTCTGAATAGATCGTTAACATATAGTGGTTTCTGTATTGAACTTCCATTTTTAATTTTATGCAACGTTCACTTTTATTTTTATTCAACTTCCATTTTTATTCAATTTACTTTTCTATTAAACTTCCTTTTTTATTTAATTTCCAAATAGATCGTTAAGGTATACTGGTTTCTTGAATGAACTTCCATTTTTAATTTTCTGCAACTTCCATTTTTATTTTTTTTAACTTCCTTTTTCAATCAAGTTTTTTTCTACTCAACTTCCTTTTTTATTTAATTTCCAAATAGATTGTTAAGGTATAGTGGTTTTTGGATTGAACTTCCATTTTTAATTTTATGCAGCTTTCATTTTATTTTTATTCGACTTCCTTTTTTATTTAATTTCCAAATAGATCGTTAAGGTATAGTGGTTTCTGTATTGGACTTCCATTTTTAATTTTCTGCAACTTCTATTTTTACTTTTATTTAACTTCCTTTTTTATTCAAGTTTCTTTTCTACTCAACTTCCTTTTTTATTTAATTTCCAAATAGATCGTTAAGGTATAGTGGTTTTTGGATTGAACTTCCATTGTTAATTTTATGCAACTTTCATTTTTATTTTTATTCAACTTCCATTTTTGCTCAATTTACTTTTCTATTAAACTTCCTTTTTTATTTAATTTCCAAATAGATCGTTAAGGTATTGTGGTTTCTGGATTGAACTTCCATTTTTAATTTTATGCAGCTTTCCTTTTTCTTTCTATTCGACTTCCATTTTTATTCAATTTGCTTTTCTCTTAAGCTTCCTTTTTTATTTAATTTCCAAATAGATCGTCAAGGTATAGTGATTTCTTGAATGAACTTTCATTTTTAAATTTCTGCAACTTCGATTTTTATTTTTATTCGACTTCCATTTTTATTCAAGTTATTTTTCTATTCAACTTACTTTTTTATTTAATTTCCAAATAGATCGTTAAGGTATGGTGGTTTCTTGTATGAACTTCCATTTTTAATTTTCTGCAACTTTTATTTTTATTTTTACTTGACTTCCATTTTTATTCAATTTACTTTTCTCCTAAACTTGCTTTTTTATTTAATTTCTAAATAGATCATTAACATATAGTGGTTTCTGTATTGAACTTCCATTTTTAATTTTATGCAACGTTCACTTTTATTTTTATTCAATTTCCATTTTTATTCAATTTACTTTTCTATTAAACTTCCTTTTTTATTTAATTTCCAAATAGATCGTTAAGGTATAGTGGTTACTTGAATAAACTTCCACTTTTAATTTTCTGCAACTTCCATTTTTATTTTTATTTAACTTCGTTTTTTATTTAATTTCCAAATAGATTGTTAAGGTATAGTGGTTTCTGGATTGAACTTCCATTTTTAATTTATGCAGCTTTCATTTTTATTTTTATTCGACTTCCTTTTTTATTTAATTTCCAAATAGAACGTTAAGGTATAGTACTTTCTTGAATGAACTTCCATTTTCAATTTTCTGCAACTTAAGTGATGTAAGCCCAAGGGCAATTTATTAAGTATGTTCATGTAATATTTACTTTGCATACGAATGAGAGTATTGTTAATCACTTCTACGAATTGAATATATGAGTTTATTTCCGCATGTTATCCTCGAAATTAAATTAAGTTAATGAATTTTGTAATGACTACGAGTAATAAAAAGTGGGGCGTGACATTTTCTACTCAACTTCCTTTTTTATTTAATTTCCAAATAGATTGTTAACGTATAGTGGTTTCTGGATTGAACTTCCATTTTTAATTTTATGCAACTTTCATTTTTATTTTTATTCAACTTCAGTTTTTATTCAATTTGCATTTCTATTAAACTTCCTTTTTTGATTAATTTCCAAATAGATCGTTAAGGTATAGTGCTATCATGAATGAACTTCCATTTTTAATTTTCAGCAACTTCCATTTTTCTTCATGTTATTTTTCTATTAAACTTCCTTTTTCATTTAATTTCCAAATAGATCGTTAAGGTATAGTGGTTTCATGAATGAACTTCCAATTTTAATATTCTGCAACTTCCATTTTTATTTCTATTCAACATCTTTTTTAATTCAAGTTTCTTTTCTATTCAACTTCCTTTTTTATTTAATTTACAAATAGATCGTTAAGGTATACTAGTTTCTGGATTGAACTTCCATTTTTAATTTTATGTAACTTTCACTTTTATTTTTATTTAACTTCCATTTTTATTCAATTTACTTTTCTATTAAACTTCCTTTTTTATTTAATTTCCAACTAGATCGTTAAGGCATAGTGGTTTCTTTAATGAACTTCCATTTTTAATTTTATGGAACTTTCATTTTTATTTTTATTCAGCTTCCATTTTTGTTCAAGCTATTTTTCTATTCAACTTCCTTCTTTATTTAATTTCCAAATAGATCGTTAAGGTATAGTGGTTTCTGTATTGAACTTCCATTTTTAATTTTATGCAACTTTCATTTTTTTTTTATTCAACTTCCATTTTTATTCAATTTGCTTTTCAATTAAACTTCCTTTTTTATTTAATTTCTGAAAAGATCGTTAACATATAGTGGTTTCTGTATTGAACTTCCATTTTTAATTTTATGCAACTTTCATTTTTATTTTTATTCAACTTCCATTTTTATTCAATTTGCTTTTCTATTAAACTTCCTTTTTTATTTAATTTCTGAATAGATCGTTAACATATAGTGGTTTCTGTATTGAACTTCCATTTTTAATTTTATGCAACGTTCACTTTTATTTTTATTCAACTTCCATTTTTATTCAATTTACTTTTCTATTAAACTTCCTTTTTTATTTAATTTCCAAATAGATCGTTAATGTATAGTGGTTTCTTGAATGAATTTCCATTTTTCATTTTCTGCAACTTCCATTTTTATTTTTAATTAACTTCAATTTTTATTAAAGTTACTTTTCAATTCAACTTCCTTTTTTATTTAATTTCCAAATAGATCGTTAAGGTATAGTGGTTTCTTGAATGAACTTTCAATTTTAATTTTCTGCAACTTCCATTTTTGTTTCTATTCAACTTCTTTTCTTATTCAAGTTTCTATTCTATTCAACTTCCTTTTTTATTTAATTTCTAAATATATCGTTAACATATAGTGGTTTCTTTATTGAACTTCCATTTTTAATTTTATGCAACTTTCACTTTTATTTTTATTCAACTTCCATTTTTATGCAATTTACTTTTCTATTAAACTTCCATTTTTATTTAATTTCCAAATAGATCGTTAAGGTATAGTGGTTTCTTTAATGAACTTCCATTTTTAATTTTATGGAACTTTTATTTTTATTTTTATTCAGCTTCTATTTATATTCAAGTTATTTTTCTATTCCATTTTCCTTTTTTTATTTAATTTTTCCAAATAGAACGTTAAGGTATAGTGGTTCTTCAATGAACTTCCATTTTTAATTTTCTGCAACTTCTATTTTTATTTTTATTTAACTTCCTTTTTTATTCAATTTTCTTTTCTATTCAACTTCCTCCTTTATTTAATTTCCGAATAGATCGTTAAGGTATAGTGGTTTTTGGATTGAATTTCCGTTGTTACTTTTATGTAACTTTCAATTTTATTTTTATTCAACTTCAATTTTTATTCAATTTACTTTTCTATTAAACTTCCTTTTTTATATAATTTCCAAATACATCGTTAAGGCATAGTGGTTTCTAGAATGAACTTCCATTTTTAATTTTCTGCAACTTTTGTTTTTATTTTTATTTAGCTTCCATTTTTATTCAATTTACTTTTCTATTCAACTTCCTTTTTTATTTAATTTCCAAATAGAACGTTAACGTATAGTGGTTTCATGAATGAACTTCCATTTTTAATTTTCTGCAACTTCCATTTTTATTTTTAAGTAACTTCCATTTTTATTCAAGTTACTTTTCTATTCAACTTCCTTTTTTATTTCATTTCCAAATAGATCGTTAGTGTATAGTGGTTTCTTGAATGAACTTCCATTTTTAATTTTCTGCAACTTGCATTTTTATTTTTTTTTGACTTCCATTTTTATTCAATTTACTTTTCTTTCCGACTTCCTTTTTTATTTAATTTCCAAATAGATCGTTATGGTATAGTGGTTTCTGGATTGGACTTCCATTTCTAATTTTACGCAACTTTCATTTTTATTTTTATTCAACTTCCATTTTTATTCAATTTACTTTTCTTTCCGACTTCCTTTTTTATTTAATTTCCAAATAGATCATTAAGGTATAGTGGTTTCTCGAATGAACTTCTATTTTTAATTTTTTGCAGCTTCCATTTTTATTTTTATTCAGGTTATTTTTGTATTCAACTTCATTTTTTGTTTAATTTCCAAATAGATCGTTAAGCTATATTGGTTTCTTCAATGAACTTCCATTTTTAATTTTCTGCAACTTCCATTTTTATTTTTATTTAACTTCCTTTTTCTATCAAGTTTCGTTTCTACTCAACTTTTTTTTTTATTTAATTTCCAAATAGATCGTTAAGGTGTAGTGGTTTCTGGATTGAACTTCCATTTTTTATTTTATGCAACTTTCATTTTTATTTTTATTCAACTTTCATTTTTATTCAATTTGCTGTTCTATTAAACTTCCTTTTTTATTTAATTTCCAAATAGATCGTTAAGGTATAGTGGTTTTTTGAAGGAACTTCCATTTTTAATTTTCTGCAACTTCCATTTTTATTTTTACTCGACTTCCATTTTTATTCAAATTATTTTTCTATTCAACTTCCTTTTTTATTTAATTTCCAAATAAATCGTTAAGGTATAGTGGTTTCTTGAATGAATTTTCATTTTTAATTTTCTGTACCTTCCATTTTTATTTTTAATTAACTTCCATTTTTATTCAAGTTACTTTTCAATTGAATTTTTTTTTTATTTAATTTCCAAATAAATCGTTAAGGTATAGTGGTTTCTTGAATGAACTTCCAATTTTAATTTTCTGCAACTTCTATTTTTATTTCTATTCAACTTCTTTTTTTATTCAAGTTTCTTTTCTATTCAACTTCCTTTTTTATTTAATTTCTAAACATATCGTTAACATATAGTGGTTTCTGTATTGAACTTCCATTTTCAATTTTATGCAACTTTCACTTTTATTTTTTTTCAACTTCCATTTTTATTCAATTTACTTTTCCATTAAACTTCCTTTTTTATTTAATTTCCAAACAGACCGTTAAGGTATAGTGGTTTCTTTAATGAACATCCATTTTTAATTTTATGGAACTTTCATTTTTATTTTTATTCAGCTTCCATTTATATTCAAGCTATTTTTCTATTCAACTTCCTTTTTTATTTAATTTCCAAATAGATCGTTAAGGTATAGTGGTTTCTTGAATGAACGTCCATTTTTAATTTTCTGGAACTTCCATTTTTATTTTTATTTAACTTCCTTTTTCATTCAAGTTTCTTTTCTACTCAACTTCTTTTTTTATTTAATTTCCGAATAGATCGTTAAGGTATAGTGGTTTTTGGATTTAACTTCCATTGTTAATTTTATGCAACTTTCAATTTTATTTTTATTCAACTTCCATTTTTATTCAATTTACTTTTCTATTAAACTTCCCTTTTTATTTAATTTCCAAATACATCGTTAAGGTATAGTGGTTTCTTGAATGAACTTCCATTTTTAATTTTCTGCAACTTTTGTTTTTATTTTTATTTAGCTTCCTTTGTTATTCAATTTGCTTTTCTATTCAACTTCCTTTTTTATTTAATTTCCAAATAGATCGTTAATGTATAGTGGTTTCTTGAATGAATTTCTGTTTTTAATTTTCTGCAACTTCCATTTTTATTTTCAAGTTACTTCCATTTTTTTTCAAGTTGCTTTTCTATTCAGCTTCCTTTTTTATTTAATTTCCAAATAGATCGTTAACGTATAGTGGTTTCCTGAATAAACTTCCATTTTTAATTTTCTGCAACTTCCATTTTTATTTTTATTGGACTTCCATTTTTATTCAATTTACTTTTCTATTCAACTTCCTTTTTTATTTAATTTCCAAATAGATCGTTAAGATATAGTGGTTTCTGGATTGGATTTCCATTTTTAATTTTATGCAACTTTCATTTTTATTTTTATTCAACTTCCATTTTTATTCAATTAACTTTTCTATTAAACTTCATTTTTTATTTAATTTCGAAATAGATCGTTAAGGTATAGTGGTTTCTTGAATGAACTTCCATTTTTAATTTTCTGCAACTTCCATTTTTATTTTTAATTAACTTTTTTTTTTATTCAAGTTTCTTTTCTACTCAACTTCCTTTTTAATTTAATTTCCGAATACATCGTTAAGGTATAGTGGTTTTTGGATTGAACTTCCCTTGTTAATTTTATGCAACTTTCATTTTTATTTTTATTCAACTTCCATATTTATTCAATTAACTTTTCTATTAAGCTTCTTTTTTTATTTAATTTCCAAATACATCGTTAAGGTATAGTGGTTTCTTGAATGAACTTCCATTTTTAATTTTCTGCAACTTTTGTTTTTATTTTTATTTAGCTTCCATTTTTATTCAATTTGCTTTTCTATTCAACTTCCTTTTTTATTTAATTTCCAAATAAATCGTTAAGGTATAGTGGTTTATTGAATGAACTTCCATTTTTAATTTTCTGCAACTTCCATTTTTATTTTTATTTAACTTCCTTTTTTATTCAAGTTTCTTTTCTACTCAACTTCCTTTTTTATTAAATTTCCGAATAGATCGTTAAGGTGTAGTGGTTTTTGGATTGAACTTCCATTGTTAATTTTATGCAACTTTTAATTTTATTTTTATTCAACTTCCATTTTTATTCAATTTACTTTTCTATTAAACTTCGTTTTTTATTTAATTTCCAAATACATCGTTAATGTAGCGCCCTCAAAATTAACCCATTATATATATATTATTGACATGCATTGTTTAAAGAAAACACTTTATTAATTCATTATAACATTCATCAGAGTCTTACTAAACAAAAGCATTACATGTAACATCAAATTAAATGCCCTACAGGCTTACATCTTTCCAAGCCAACACTTGGACACAAAAGTATGAGTTCTAACTCAAATACACATAAAGCCCTAGGCTTGAGTGTTTACATGTACTAACAATAAAAAAAAACAAATAACTAGAAATAGTCTTCAAAGTCCAAGTCCTTCGAAGCTAAGTCCTTGGAGGTAGCTTATCACCTGAACCTGAAATTGATGTTCCCATAAAGGGTGAGCCACAACCCAGTAGAAATATACTAAACCACATATAAGCAATGAATAAAGCAATAGTATTCAACAGATGGTTAACCAAGATAATCAATTACTTCATTTTACAGTCTCATGACACTATTGTCTAAGACACGTTTTACTTCCCAACTTTATCAACATGGCTCAGAACCTGGCCAAACTTACCACAGTGAATTATATATATCATATTCACATTCCTCCAATATCAACAAACAAATGAGACTCAAGCTCAAATCAAAACACTTCATACTTCCAGATTGATACACATTTTAGTGCTGCATCAATAAAAACACTTCTATATAAATAAGCACACATAAAAGTGATGCTAATGGAGTCCATCCCCTATCTCCTCCCAAACAAAAATCTGGTTTAGAGGTCCATCTCCTATCTTTCCCTAAACCGTGGAGTACATCCCCTATCTCCTCCCACACAAAACAATGTATGCAAATGCAATGCTCAATCAATACACGTATTTTCGGTATTAATGCAATAGTCAAAATTAATGACTTAACCAATGTGATTAGTTTCAATTATTCCTAATCCACATGCAATGTCTACAACAATCACGACTATCCTCCACCGATAGCCCAAAACAGTTATTTCTAGACTGGAAATAAACATATCAACAATTCAATGGGCGAGTGATTTACATTATCCAACTACACCATTTAAGCAATAAATTTCCCAATTTCATGAATTTAACCAAATTCCCCAATTCCCTTAAATTAATTATACAAATTAATTAATTTAAACAACTAGAGTTTTTCCCAAAATTATCAAAGTAACCCCAACTTATCAAAATACCAAAACTTAAAACAAAACTTATAAAATGGAGTAGGAAATCCCTACCTCGAAGAAAACAACCCAAATGGAGAAGACAGAGATGAATACCCAAATACCAATGTGCTCCAAATCGCCAAATGTTCAGATTAAATGAAAGCCCTCGACTCCCTCTATCTTTTTAATAAAGCAACTAGGGTAGAAACACACTCTAAATAGATCAAACCTAAGAGAGAAGGTGAGTAGGGAGAGAGAGAGGTCGGACCTTGGGTTTGGAATCAAAAAGAAGATGAAAAAGACTGATCAAAACCCGCTGCTGTGTATTTAAACCTGACAGGCTCGCTCGAGCGAAGACTTTGTCGCTCGAGCGACCAGACACAGAAAAACAACACTCGAGCCAAGGAAGCCTTGCTCGAGCCAACAACCCAAAAGCTCGCTCGAGCGAAAGAAATCTTGCTCGAGCGAAGAACTCAAACCCTCAGGTCTGTAACCAAACACATGCTCGAGTGAAGGAACACTCGCTCGAGCGAAGAACGAACTAACTCGCTTGAGCGAAGAAAAGCTCGCTCGAGCCAAAAACCTCTACTCTCAGGTCTGACTACAAAACGCAATCCTCGCTCGAGCGAATTAAACCCTGGCTCGAGTGACGGACCAAAACAAAAAGCTCGCTCAAGCGAATAACTTCTCGCTCGAGCGAAGGGTCAAAATTCTGGGCAGCAACCCTTTGCTCCCAAGCTCAACCAACCTGCTACAACCTGCCCATCGCATTCCCCAACTCAGAAATAAGAAATCAAAGGACGGTAACAATCATAATACAATGGCAGGAGCTACGGAACCTAAGTCCGGATACAATAATCAAATGGGAAAAGACCGGGGTCGCTATAACCTCCCCCCCTTCAAAGAATTTCGTCCCCGAAATTAAGCATAAGTTTTTGAAAACAGATTTTTTTTTTTTTTTTATAATAATATGACAATTCATTAGTAAACATGTAACGCCCTCAAAATAATAACATTAAACCCAACAAATAAGACAGGCATTGATATTCAAAAGTTGCACATTCTTTCATTTCTCAGAGTTTCATTACAAAAAGTATTACATGTTAACAACAAAAGCAAATGCCCTACAGGCTTACAGCTTTCCAAGTTAACACTTGGTTACAACCAAAAGAGTACTAACTCATACACATTAAGCCCTTGGCTTGTATTTACATGTAATACATCAAAAAGTAAAACGACACCATTATGTCCGTCTTAGCCTCCCAAGCTATGTCCTTGGAGGTGGCATGCTTCCTGCACCTGAAAATGATATTCCCATATAGGGTGAGCCACAGCCCAGTAGAAATACACTAAACCAACCATGAACAATGACTAAAATATTAGCAATTGATAGATGACCAACACTGATACGATCACATAAATCACATATTTATGTCATACGACTTATGAGTCCAAATTACTTTTCATTTTCCCTTTTTCAACAGATAGGCATATAAGTACTACCCACATTCTCAACAGATATGTATAACAACAATATCCACATTCTCAGATAAGCAAATAAGCTATATCCACATTCTACAACAGATATGTATAACAACAATATCCACAGATAAGCATATAAGCTATATCCACATTTCACAAAGATAAGCATAAGAGCTCTATCTTCACTTCTCTAGACAAGCATATGAACTGTATCTACGGAGTTCATCCCCTATCTTCTCCCAACACTATCCGGTTTAGAGGCACATCCCCTATCTTCCCCTAAACCGCGGAGTACATCCCCCATCTCCTCCTCTACACATAACGTATACAAACACATTGGTTCTATATACAATCACTCAATACATGTAGTTAATGTATTCTATCAACCGTCAAGTTCCATGACACACTTCATTGATTAGTTTCAGTTTGCCTAATCATCATGCATTGTCTACAACAATCACGACTATCCTCCACCGATAGCCCAAAGCATAAACAGAAAATAAATGCACAATGGATATTCAATCAACATTTCATTTCCTCATTCTTCTCAATTAATTATCCCAATTAATTAAACAATGTAATTAGGTCAATTCCCATAATTAACATTTCCATCCTTAGGTCCCATTTTCATCAACGATTTAACATCAATTCCATTTCTCTATGCCAAACATGCATCTAGGTTTATTATGAATAAAACCCCAACGTTTGTAAAATTACACAAAAGCCCCAAACTTTCACAAAATTACCAAGCCAAGCCCAACATCTCAAAATACCAAAATTTAAAGACAAAATCCATAGAGAGGAGTAGGATATCCCTACCTCAAATTCGGAGTCCCAAAGGAGAAGACGACAAAACCCAACGTGCTCCAAAACCCGAGATTTTCAGATTAAAATGAAGCCCTCGACGATCAACAACTTTTTTGTAAAGGCCAAAGGTGAGAAAATCACTCCTACTAGATCAAAACCTAGAGAGAAGGTAGAGTTCTAGAGTGAGAGGCTCAACAATGGTGATTTTGGAAAAGTAAGAGAGAGAAGAGAAAGTAAAAAGTGATTTGAAAAGTCACAATTTCGGGACTTAAACCCAGTCTCCCGCTCGAGCGTAAAACACCTCGCTCGAGCGTCACTCACAGACTCCCGCTCGAGCGTCCAAACTTCCGCTCGAGCGCCGGATGCACTCTCCTAGCATTTATATAGAACCAGGCCTCCGCTCGAGCTTCCAACTCTACGCTCGAGCGGCACTCAGACAACCCCGCTCGATCGGCCAATCCCACGCTCGAGCGTACAACGCTGCACAGGAAAATACTGAATGGGTGTAATCTCCGCTCGAGCGCAAAAATCCCCGCTCGAGCGGACAGGCCAAAATCTGGGCAACTAGTTTTGGTTTCTAAACTCAACCAACCTGTAACAAAACCCGCCCAACAAATCCTATAACTCAAATACAAAGTAAAGAGGATGCAAACAAGATGATAAACAACTACCAACATCCACGGACACATGTCCGGATCACTGTACAACAAGGGTAAACCCAGGATCGCTATAAAACAACTTAACCAAAACTGGTCATTTCATCTCTTATCAAGAGGCATCTCACAATATATAGATAAAACAACATATATTTCAACCTGTATCATTATTATGCATTATTCCTCTCAAGGTTAACAATTTCCATATCATATTCAATCGCATGATATATACAACCCTTTCAACAATGTACTCAGCAGATGCAATGTTACACTAAACTTCTATAATGAAGCAAGTTTCAAGATACACCCATTTACCAATACAAACTCAATGTTTTACAACTTAAGACATATATAAAACTCTTAAGTTCAACCATATAAAAAAATCTAATTATAAGATTACATTTCAATAAACATGTCTGGATATTTCTGGCGGACTTCCAATTCACGTTCCCAAGTGGCTTCCTCTACTCCGTGATGTTTCCACAAAACTTTCACCAAAGGGATGGTTTTGCCTCGCAAAACTTGATCCCGCCTATCCAATACCCGAACCGGTCTCTCCTCATACGTGACATCCTCATCAACCATTAAATCGGTCCAATCCAACACATGTGATGGATCTGGCTCATACTTCCGAAGCATACTCACATGTAACACGTCATGTACTCCGGACAGCTGCGGCGGTAAAGCTAAACGATAAGCAGCCTCGCCAATCCTCTCAAGGATCTCAAACGGACCAATGAACCGAGGGGACAACTTCCCGCTCTTCCCAAACCTCATCAAACCCCGTCTAGGTGATATCTTCAGAAAGACATGATCACCCACCTCAAACACCAAAGGTCTCCTCCTACGGTCGGCATAAGATTTCTGACGACTCTGTGCTGTAACAAGCCTCTTACGGATAAGCTCAACTTTCTCCGTCGTTTCCCTCACCAACTCCGGACCCAACAGAGGTGCATCACCCACCTCGGCCCAACAAACAGGAGATCTACACGGTCGGCCATACAAGGCCTCAAATGGTGCCATACCGATACTAGACTGGAAACTGTTGTTGTAGGCAAACTCTACCAATGGTAAGTGCCTCTCCCACGACCCACTAAAGTCTAGAACACAACCCCGAAGCATATCCTCAAGGATCTGAATAGTACGCTCGGACTGTCCGTCAGTCTGAGGATGATAAGCCGTGCTAAAGGTCAACTTAGTGCCTAAGGCACTCTGCAAACTTTGCCACAACCTGGCAGTAAAACGAGGATCTCTATCTGAGACAATCGTCACTGGAACCCCGTGTAACCTCACTATGTCCCGAATGTACAAGTCGGCAAGATGATCTACCGAATCTCTCACGCGCATAGGAATAAAGTGCGCCGACTTAGTCAACCGGTCTACAACCACCCAAATAGCGTCACTACCCTGCTGAGTCCTCGGAAGACCCACAACGAAGTCCATAGTGACGTGTTCCCACTTCCACTCGGCAATAGGCAAGGGTTGCAACAAACCCGCTGGCCTCTGATGTTCGGCCTTCACTTGCTGACAAGTAAGGCACTTAGATACGAAAGCTGCCACATCTCTCTTCATACCCCGCCACCAGAACTGGCGACCCAAATCCCGATACATCTTAGTGCCTCCCGGATGCACCGCAAGGTGTGAATGATGGAACTCTTGGAGTACCTCCTCCCGGCAAGACTCTGGCACAAACAGACGGTCTCGGTATCTCACACTCAGGTCGGGATACACCGTCAAACCCTTCTCAACCTTTCCACCGGAAATCTTCTCACGGAGGGTTTCTACCTCAAGGTCACCCCTCTGAGCCTCTAACACTCGAGTCACGAGTGTAGGCTGTACAACAACAGAAAACAAGGCCGCAACCTCAATGGATTCGCCTAGAAGTAAATTAAACTCCCGAAGTGCACCCAACATCTCCCATTCTCGGATGGCTATACTAGCTATGTCACCAACAGGTTTCCTGCTAAGGGCGTCGGCTACCACATTGGCCTTTCCCGGATGATAATGCAATTCAAAGTCATAATCCTCTATAAACTCCATCCACCTCCTCTGCCTTAAGTTCAAGTCTTTCTGTGTAACCAAATATTTCAGACTCTTATGATCCGAGAATACCTCGAATCTCTCACCATAAAGATAATGCCTCCAAATCTTCAAGGCAAAAATCACAGCTGCTAACTCTAGATCATGCCTAGGGTAATTCTGCTCGTGAATTTTCAACTGACGTGAGCCATAGGCAACTACTTTTCCTTCTTGCATCAACACACAACCCAGACCCTCTCGTGAGGCATCACAATAGACTGCATAACCCAACCCTCTCTCTGGAATAATCAATACTGGAGAGGTGGTCAGTCTAACTTTCAACTCCTGGAACGACTTTTCACAAGTCTCACTCCATACAAATTTGACTCCCTTCCGAGTCAATCTAGTCAAAGGCGAAGCTAATCTGGAGAAATCTTTCACAAATCGACGGTAATACCCAGCTAACCCCAGAAAACTGCGGATCTCAAACACACTCTTAGGCTGTGCCCAATCTTGCACTGCCTCAGTCTTGGATGTATCAACAGACACTCCTTCTCCAGAAACTACATGGCCTAAAAACTTGACCTCTTCTAACCAGAACTCACACTTTCCAAACTTAGCATAAAGCTTATGGGCTCTAAGTAACTCAAGCACCACTCTCAAGTGTTCCTTGTGCTTCTCCTCAGAAGGTGAGTAGATAAGGATGTCGTCCACAAAGACGACTACAAAACGATCTAAAAATTACCGGAATATTCGGTTCATCAAATCCATAAAAACTGCCGGTGCATTGGTGAGCCCAAATGGCATCACCAGAAACTCATAGTGGCCATACCGTGTACGGAATGCCGTCTTCGGAATATCCTCCTCCCTGACTCTTAACTGATGATAACCCGAGCTCAAATCTATCTTCGAGAAACAACGGGAACCCTTCAACTGATCGAACAGATCATCTATACGAGGCATAGGGTACTTATTCTTAACCGTAGCCCGATTTAACTTCCGATAATCTATACAAAGTCTCAAAGCACCACCTTTCTTTTTAACAAAGAGGGCCGGTGCTCCCCACGGCGAAACACTAGGACGTATAAAACCCTTGTCTAGTAACTCCTGGAGCTGAATCTTCAACTCAACTAACTCGGCTGGGGCAAAACGATAAGGTGCCATAGAAATCGGCGCCGTGCCGGGCACTAGGTCAATAGAGAACTCAATCTCCCGATGCGGTGGCAAACCAACAAGATCCTCGGGAATGACGTCCGAGTACTCACAAACCACCCTTGGCAACAGAATCTGAGTCTCATCATCTTCACTAATCGAGAGGTTAGCAAGTAGACCACTAAGCTCACTCCGTCCTCGCGGAATATACCCCGGTGGCAACACATTACCAACCCGGTCCCCCAGAAAATGAAAATACTCTCCGCTCACGGTACAACAAGTGACCCTCTGGCGGTAGCAATCAATAACTGCCCGGTATGACGATAACCAGTCCATACCCAAAATAACATCGAAACCCCTCATAGGCATAACTACAAAGGAAAATGGGATTCTATGATAATCAACCTCTGTATCACAACCCCTAACACCTTGTTTCAAAATCAATTCACCCCCAAGAGGTGACACTACACAAATAGGAGATGCTAACAGTGCTAACTCCAACTCCAAAACAGATGCAAATGCAGCAGACACAAAGGAATGGGATGCACCCGTATCAATCAAAACATTAGCAACCGAGTTGCAAAACAAGAAGGTACCTCTCACAACTGATGGTGCCGGTACAAGATCCTGCCCGGTAACAGCATACACGTGCCCAGACGACCTCTGATCAACCTGCTCACCCCTAGGAGCATAAGATTGCTACACCGACTGGGACGATAAAGCCCCCTGATTGGCCCTCGAGGCCTAACCCGACTGAGCTGGCTGCTGACCCTGAATCGGCCTTAAACCAGATGCACCAGATGTGCCACCCAACTGCGGGCAATACCTCTTCATATGCCCTGGCTGACCACACTAATAACACGAGAGTGGCTGGCCTCTACCCTGGCTCTGGCTCTGAGATCGAGCCGAAGATGATGCTGCTCTCTGCACTCCTCCCCTCTGAGGACAAACTGGAGACTTGTGGCCCAGCTGGCCACACTTGAAGCAGGTAATATCTCCCTGACTGCCTTTCCCCGAACTAGCACTCGGCACAGGAAAAGTCGATCTAGAAAAGCTACCCTGAGACTGCTGAGGATTAAAACCCTTCTGTCTCCTACCATCACTCTGACCATCCTGACTCCTCTTGGAGCCCTTCTGTCCTTCCTCCTCCTCCTGCATCATGATTTCCATGTGGGCTGCAGTATCAACCATACGCCCATAATCCCGAATCATAGTTCCCCCAACTCTCAGCTTGAGGCCACGCCTCAACTTCTTCTCAAACTCAATACAACGGCGTTCCTCAGACGCCACCAACTCAGGTGCAAACCTGGACAAACTAGTAAATGCAGCCTCAAACTCGGCCACTGAAGAACTCGCCTGCTTAAGCTGACAAAACTGGTCTCGCAACTTCTCCCTGACTGCTGGAGATAAGAACTTCTCCTGGAAAGCATTCACAAAAGCCTCCCACGTACCTCCTATACGCCCCTTAGTAAACTTCCACCACTGACCCGCATCCCCCTTCAACTGGAAAGATGCCAAGGTCACTTTCAACCCCTCGTCTTCGATGCCAAGCATCTCAAACGTCTTCATTGTCTGTTCGAGCCATTCATCTGCCTTAAGCGGCTCTTTAGGATCACCCACAAATTCATCCGGATTAGACTGGAAGAACTCCCTTTTCATAAAGGAAGGTCCTGCGTCTGCAGCAACATCCCGTGCTTGATTCTCAGCTCTAAGAATGCCTACTGACTCCCTGAATGCCCCTGCTATCTCTCGGGCTAGAGCGCCCATAGCCTGCTGGCCTACTGGCTCGGCCACATTGGCCTGGCCAATTCCCTCCTGAACTGCTGGAATCTCCTCTGGCACAGGCACCTCCTGCCTAACCGGCCTACCACGCGTACCGCGTCCTCGTCCCCGTCCTGACATCCTAATAAAGGAAACAAAGACATTAGCACATTAATAAATGTGCCGAAGCTAAACACTCACGTCCTAATGCATTGGACAACAATAATTCATTCCACAAAAGCACATAATCACATAAGCACCTACGAATTTCATTCCTGGATAATGATAGTCCCAATGCGTTACTATAGTTCCGGTTGGAAGCAGCGGTGATCAAGTGCCTTTCCAACAAGACTACTAGAAACTCAAGGGTCCAATCAACATCCTAGAAACTACATTCCATACCCACATAATCACATAAACATGTTATCACATAAGCATATGACGTTACACTAAGTCTCTATCAAACGAGACGAACCCAATGTGATACTAATCACTTCCCACGTACCCAAAGTATTCAAACCCGGTACGCTCTGATACCAAGTTGTAACGCCCTCAAAATTAACCCATTATATATATATTATTGACATGCATTGTTTAAAGAAAACACTTTATTAATTCATTATAACATTCATCAGAGTTTTACTAAACAAAAGCATTACATGTAACATCAAATTAAATGCCCTACAGGCTTACATCTTTCCAAGCCAACACTTGGACACAAAAGTATGAGTTCTAACTCAAATACACATAAAGCCCTAGGCTTGAGTGTTTACATGTACTAAAAATAAAAATAAAAACAAATAACTAGAAATAGTCTTCAAAGTCCAAGTCCTTCCAAGCTAAGTCCTTGGAGGTAGCTTATCACCTGAACCTGAAATTGATGTTCCCATAAAGGGTGAGCCACAGCCCAGTAGAAATATACTAAACCACATATAAGCAATGAATAAAGCAATAGTATTCAACAGATGGTTAACCAAGATAATCAATTACTTCATTTTACAGTCTCATGACACTATTGTCTAAGACACGTTTTACTTCCCAACTTTATCAACATGGCTCAGAATCTGGCCAAACTTACCACAGTGAATTATATATATCATATTCACATTCCTCCAATATCAACAAACAAATGAGACTCAAACTCAAATCAAAACACTTCATACTTCCAGATTGATACACATTTTAGTGCTGCATCAATAAAAACACTTCTATATAAATAAGCACACATAAAAGTGATGCTAATGGAGTCCATCCCCTATCTCCTCCCAAACAAAAATCCGGTTTAGAGGTCCATCCCCTATCTTCCCCTAAACCATGGAGTACATCCCCTATCTCCTCCCACACAAAACAATGTATGCAAATGCAATGCTCAATCAATACACGTATTTTCGGTATTAATGCAATAGTCAAAATTAATGACTTAACCAATGTGATTAGTTTCAGTTATTCCTAATCCACATACAATGTCTACAACAATCATGACTATCCTGCACCGATAGCCCAAAACAGTTATTTCTAGACTGGAAATAAACATATCAACAATTCAATGGGCGAGTGATTTACATTATCCAACTACACCATTTAAGCAATAAATTTCCCAATTTCATGAATTTAACCAAATTCCACAATTCCCTTAAATTAATTATACAAATTAATTAATTTAAACAACTAGAGTTTTTCCCAAAATTATCAAAGTAACCCCAACTTATCAAAATACCAAAACTTAGAACAAAACTTATAAAATGGAGTAGGAAATCCCTACCTCGAAGAAAACAACCCAAATGGAGAAGACAGAGATGAATACCCAAATACCAATGTGCTCCAAATCGCCAAATGTTCAGATTAAATGAAAGCCTCGACTCCCTCTATCTTTTTAATAAGGCAACTAGGGTAGAAACACACTCTAAACAGATCAAACCTAAGAGAGAAGGTGAGTAGGGAGAGAGAGAGGTCGGACCTAGGGTTTGGAATAAAAAAGAAGATGAAGAAGACTGATCAAAACCCGCTGCTGTGTATTTAAACCTGACAGGCTTGCTCGAGCGAAGACTTTGTCGCTCGAGCGACCAGACACAGAAAACAACGCTCGAGCCAAGGAAGCCTTGCTCGAGCCAACAACCCAAAAGCTCGCTCGAGTGAAAGAAATCTTGCTCGAGCGAAGAACTCAAACCCTCAGGTTTGTAACCAGACACATGCTCGAGCGAAGGAACACTCGCTCGAGCGAAGAACGAACAAACTCGCTTGAGCGAAGAAAAGCTCTCTCGAGCCAAAAACCTCTGCTCTCAGGTCTGACTACAAAACGCAATCCTCGCTCGAGCGAATTAAACCCTGGCTCGAGCGACGGAGCAAAACAAAAAGCTCGCTCAAGCGAATAACTTCTCGCTCGAGCGAAGGGTCAAAATTCTAGGCAGCAACCCTTTGCTCCCAAGCTCAACCAACCTGCTACAACCTGCCCATCGCATTCCCCAACTCAAAAATAAGAAATCAAAGGACGGTAACAATCATAATACAATGGCAGGAGCTACGGAACCTAAGTCCGGATACAATAATCAAATGGGAAAAGACCGGGGTCGCTATAGTTAAGGTATAGTGGTTTCTTGAATGAACTTCCATTTTTAATTTTCTGCGACTTTTGTTTTTATTTTTATTTAGCTTCCATTTTTATTCAATTTGCTTTTCTATTCAACTTCCTTTTTTATTTAATTTCCAAATAGATCGTTAATGTATAGTGGTTTCTTGAATGAATTTCTATTTTTAATTTTCTGCAACTTCCATTTTTATTTTTAAGTTACTTCCATTTTTATTCAAGTTGCTTTTCAATTCAACTTCCTTTTTTATTTAATTTCCAAATACATCGTTAACGTATAGTGGTTTCTTGAATGAACTTCCATTTTTAATTTTCTGCAACTTCCATTTTTATTTTTATTGGACTTCCATTTTTATTCAATTTACTTTTCTATTCAACTTCTTTTTTTATTTAATTTCCAAATAGATCTTTAAGATATAGTGGTTTCTGGATTGGCCTTCCATTTTTAATTTTATGCAACTTTTATTTTTTTTTATTCAACTTCCATTTTTATTCAATTTACTTTTCTATTAAGCTTCCTTTTTTATTTAATTTGCAAATAGATCGTTAAGGTATAGTGGTTTCTTAAATGAATTTCCATTTTTAATTTTCTGCAACTTCCATTTTTATTTTTATTTAACTTCCTTTTTTATTCAACTTTCTTTTCTACTCAACTTCCTTTTTTATTAAATTTCCGAATAGATCGTTAAGGTATAGTGGTTTTTGGATTTAACTTCCATTGTTAATTTTATGCAACTTTCAATTTTATTTTTATTCAACTTCCATTTTTATTCAATTTACTTTTCTATTAAACTTCCTTTTTTATTTAATTTCCAAATACATCGTTAAGGTATAGTGGTTTCTTGAATGAACTTCCATTTTTAATTTTCTGCGACTTTTGTTTTTATTTTTATTTAGCTTCCATTTTTATTCAATTTGCTTTTCTATTCAACTTCCTTTTTTATTTAATTTCCAAATAGATCGTTAATGTATAGTGGTTTTTTGAATGAATTTCTATTTTTAATTTTCTGCAACTTCCATTTTTATTTTTAAGTTACTTCCATTTTTATTCAAGTTGCTTTTCAATTCAACTTCCTTTTCTATTTAATTTCCAAATAGATCGTTAACGTATAGTGGTTTCTTGAATGAACTTCCATTTTTAATTTTCTGCAACTTCCATTTTTATTTTTATTGGACTTCCATTTTTATTCAATTTATTTTTCTATTCAACTTCTTTTTTTATTTAATTTCCAAATAGAACTTTAAGATATAGTGGTTTCTGGATTGGCCTTCCATTTTTAATTTTATGCAACTTTCATTTTTTTTATTCAACTTCCATTTTTATTCAATTTACTTTTCTATTAAGCTTCCTTTTTTATTTAATTTGCAAATAGATCGTTAAGGTATAGTGGTTTCTTAAATGAATTTCCATTTTTAATTTTCTGCAACTTCCATTTTTATTTTTATTCAACTTCCTTTTTTATTCAACTTTCTTTTCTAATCAACTTCTTTTTTTATTAAATTTCCGAATAGATCGTTAAGGTATAGTGGTTTTTGGATTGAACTTCCATTGTTAATTTTATGCAACTTTCAATTTTATTTTTATTCAACTTCCATTTTTATTCAATTTACTTTTCTATTAAACTTCCTTTTTTATTTAATTTCCAAATACATCGTTAAGGTATAGTGGTTTCTTGAATGAACTTCCATTTTTAATTTTCTGCGACTTTTGTTTTTATTTTTATTTAGCTTCCATTTTTATTCAATTTGCTTTTCTATTCAACTTCCTTTTTTATTTAATTTCCAAATAGATCGTTAATGTATAGTGGTTTTTTGAATGAATTTCTATTTTTAATTTTCTGCAACTTCCATTTTTATTTTTAAGTTACTTCCATTTTTATTCAAGTTGCTTTTCAATTCCACTTCCTCTTTTATTTAATTTCCAAATAGATCGTTAACGTATAGTGGTTTCTTGAATGAACTTCAATTTTTAATTTTCTGCAACTTCCATTTTTATTCAATTTACTTTTCTATTCAACTTCTTTTTTTATTTAATTTCCAAATAGATCTTTAAGATATAGTGGTTTCTGGATTGGCCTTCCATTTTTAATTTTATGCAACTTTCATTTTTTTTTATTCAACTTCCATTTTTATTCAATTTACTTTTCTATTAAGCTTCCTTTTTTATTTAATTTGCAAATAGATCGTTAGGGTATAGTGGTTTCTTGTATGAATTTCTATTTTTAATTTTCTGCAACTTCCATTTTTATTTTTATTTAACTTCCTTTTTTATTCAAGTTTCTTTTCTACTCGACTTCCTTTTTTATTTAATTTCCGAATAGATCGTTAAGGTATAGTGGTTTTTGGATTGAACTTCCATTGTTAATTTTATGCAACTTTCATTTTTATTTTTATTCAACTTCCATTTTTTTTCAATTTACTTTTCTATTAAACTACCTTTTTTATTTAATTTCCAAATACATCGTTAAGGTTTAGTGGTTTCTTGAATGGACTTCCATTTTTAATTTTCTGCAACTTTTGTTTTTATTTTTACTTAGCTTCCATTTTTATTCAATTTGCTTTTCTATTCAACTTCCTTTTTTATTTAATTTCGAAATAGATCGTTAATGTATAGTGGTTTCTTGAATGAATTTCTGTTTTTAATTTTCTGCAACTTCCATTTTTATTTTTAAGTTACTTCCATTTTTATTCAAGTTGCTTTTCTATTCAACTTCCTTTTTTATTTAATTTCCAAATAGATTGTTAGCGTATAGTGGTTTCTTGAATGAACTTCCATTTTTAATTTTCTGCAACTTCTATTTTTATTTTTATTGGACTTCCATTTTTATTCAATTTACTTTTCTATTCAACTTCCTTTTTTATTTAATTTCCAAATAGATCGTTAAGATATAGTGGTTTCTAGATTGGACTTCCATTTTTAATTTTATGCAACTTTCATTTTTATTTTTATTCAACTTCCATTTTTATTTAATTTACTTTTCTATTAAACTTTCTTTTTTATTTAATTTCCAAATTGATCGTTAAGGTATAGTGGTTTCTCGAATCAACTTTCATTTTTAATTTTTTGCAACTTCCATTTTTTTTTATTCAGGTTATTTTTCTATTCCACTTCCTTTTTTTATTTAATTTCCAAATAGATCGTTAAGGTATACTGGTTTCGTGAATGAACTTCCATTTTTAATTTTCTGCAACTCCAATTTTTATTTTTATTTAACTTCCTTTTTCAATCAAGTTTCGTTTTTACTCAACTTTCTTTTTACATTTAATTTCCAAATAGATCATTAAGGTATAATGGTTTCTGGACTGAACTTCCATTTTTAATTTTATACAACTTTCATTTTTATTTTAATTCAACTTCCATTTTTATTCAATTTGCTTTTCTATTAAACTTCCTTTTTCATTTCATTTCCAAATAGATCGTTAAGGTATAGTGGTTTTGTAGGAACCCACATTTTATGTCTTAGTCTTGTTCACGAGCATTTGTATGATTATGGCTTGTCAAGCTTGCATGTGTATGTTTGTGACTTGTTTTGCTTAAGTGAGTGAGATCCATGCCTTGTTTTGATGCCTTTGCGATTTGTCTAAGTGTGGCGTGCTTGCCTTGCTCCTTCCTTGATGTGAAACCTAGGTCACGCCATGCCTAAGCTATGTTAGCCGATGTTATGCCAAGCCTAGGTTACGTTACGCATAGACCATTCCAAGCCGAGGTCATCATCAGCCTAGAAGTATATTGGAACCCCTTTGTTGACCTCCATCCTTGCTTTGACACCTTGGCCGAGATGTTACCTTTACACCCAAGTGATCTCGTCCTGGAGTGGTATGACCTAGACCGAGGTGTGGCACATCTAGGCCAAGATGTGGCACAGCTTAGTCAAGTGTTGTCCTTTCTAGCCGAGGTCATTGTCACCTTAATTGCCGAAGCCCTTCTGTTAGCCGATGTCACCCTTTGCCGGAGTGCCATTCCTTGTAGCTTGTTAGATACGCCTTGTTATTAGCCGATGTCATTGCCTCGTCAGAGAGCCCATACCGCTTTACTTGTTGAACACCCTTACTATAGCGATCCCGGGTTTACCCTTGTTGTACAGTGATCCGGACATGGGTCCGTAGATGTTGGTAGTTGTTCTTTATCTTGTTTACATCCTTTTTACTTCGTATTTGAGTTATAGGATGTGTTGGGCAGGTTTGTTACAGGTTGGTTGAGTTTAGAAACCAAAACTAGTTGCCCAGATTTTGGCCTGTCCGCTCGAGCGGGGGTGTTGGCGCTTGAGCGGGGAATACACCCATCCAGTATTTCTTGTGCAGTGTTGTACGCTCGAGCGTGGGTTTGGCCGCTCGAGCGGGGTTGTGTGAGTTCCGCTCGAGCGTAGAGTTGGGAGCTCGAGCGGAGGCCTGGCTCTGTAAAAGTGCTGGGAGAGTGCATTCTGCGCTCGAGCGGGAGTTTGTGCGCTCGAGCGGAAGTCTGTGAGTTACGCTCGAGCGGAGTGTTTTACGCTCGAGCGGACCACTGGGTTTTAGCTCCGTGTTTTGACTTTTCAAATCACTTTTTCACTTCCTCTTCTCTCTCCTACTTTTCCAAAAACACCATTGTTGAGCCTCTCACTCTAGATACTACCTTCTCTCTAGGTTTTGATCTAGTAGGAGCGATTTGCTCATCTTTGGCCTTTACAAAAAGGTTGTTGATCGTCGAGGGCTATATTTTAATCTGAAAATTTCGAGTTTTGGAGCACGTTGGGTTTTGTCACCTTCTCCTTTTTGGCTTAAACTTCGAGGTAGGGATATCCTACTCCTCTCTATGGATTTTGTCTTTAAATTTTGGTATTTTGAGATGTTGGGGTTGGTTTGGTAATTTTGTGAAAGTTTGGGGCTTTTGTGCAATTTTACAAAAGTTGGGGTTTTATTCATAATAAACCTAGATGCATGTTTGGCATAGAGAAATGGAATAAATGTTAAACCATTGATGAAAATGGGACCTAAGGGTTGAAATGTTAATTATGGGAATTGACCTAATTACATTGTTTAATTAATTGGGATAATTAATTGTGAGGAATGAGGAAATGAAATGTTGATTGAATATCCATTGTGCATTTATTTTCTGTATAGAAATAACTGCTTTGGGCTATCGGTGGAGGATAGTCGTGATTGTTGTAGACAATGCATGATGATTAGGCAAACGGAAACTAATCAATGGAATGTGTCATGGAACTTGACGGTTGATAGAATACATTAACTGTATGTATTGAGTGGTTGTATATAGAACCAATGTGTTTGTATACGTTATGTGTAGAGGAGGAGATGGGGGATGTACTCCGCGGTGTAGGGGAAGATAGGGGATGTACCTCTAAACCGGATAGTGTTGGAAGAAGATAGGGGATGAACTCCGTAGATACAGCTCATATGCTTGTCTAAAGAAGTGAAGATAGAGCTCATATGCTTATCTTTGTGAAGTGTGGATATAGCTTATATGCTTATCTGTGGATATTGTTGATATACATATCTGTTGTAGAATGTGGATATAGCTTATTTGCTTATCTGTGAATGTGGATATTGTTGTTATACATATCTGTTGAGAATGTGGATATAGCTTATATGCTTATCTGTTGAAAAAGGGAAAATGAAAAGTAACTTGGACTCATAAGTCGTATGACATAAATATAAGATTTATGTGAATGTATCAGAGTTGGCCATCTATCAATTGCTAATCTTTTAGTCATTGTTCATGGTTGGTTTAGTGTATTTCTACTGGGCTGTGGCTCACCCTATATGGGAATATCATTTTCAGGTACAGGTAGCATGCCACCTCCAAGGACATAGCTTGGGAGGCTAGAGGCGGACATACTTTTGTCGTATCTTTTGAGGTATTACATGTAACTTCAAGCCAAGGGCTTTATGTGTAAACGAGTTAGAACTCTTTTGTTGTAACCAAGTGTTAACTTGGAAAGCTGTAAGCCTGTAAGGCATTTTGCTTTAGTTGTTAACATGTAATGCTTTTGTATGAAACTCTGATGTATAAAGAAAGAGGTTATTTTAATAGGTCAATGCATGTCTTATTTGATGGTTTAATGTTATTATTTTGAGGGCGTTACAACTTGGTATCAGAGCGTACCGAGTTCGAATACTTTGGGTACGTAGGAAGTGATTAGGATCACAATGGGTTTGTCTCGCTTGATAGAGACTTAGATGTAGTATCATATGCTATGTGCTTGATTGATAACATGCTTATGTGACTATGTGGGTATGGGATTTAATTTCTAGGATGTTGATTGGATCCTTGGGTTTCTGGGAGTCTTGTTGGAAAGGAACTTGATCAATGCTGTTTCTAACCGGAACTCTAGTAACGCCTCGGGACTATCATTATCCGGAAATGAAATTCGTAAGTGCTTATGTGTTTATGTGCTTACGTGGAGTGAATTACAGTTGTCCATGCATTAGGACGAGTGTGTTTAGTTTCGGCACATGTATGAATGTGCTAACGTTCTGTATTACCTTTATTAGGATGTCAGGACGAGAAAGAGGTGCTAGGCGTGGTAGACCTGTGAGGCAGGAAGTACCGTTACTGGGTGAGATTCCGGCAGTGCAGGAGGGAGTTGGCCAGGCCAATGTGGCCGAGCCAATGGGTCAACAGGCTATGGGTGCCTTGGCCAGAGGGATAGCAGGAGCTTTGGGTATTCTTAGAGCTGGGAATCAGGCAGCTGAGGCAGGGCCTTCTTTCTTGAAGAGGGAGTTTTTCCGGTCTAACCCGGATGAGTTTATTGGGGATCCGAAGGAGCCACTGAAGGCTGACGAGTGGCTAGAGCAAATGAGTAAGACGTTCGAGATGCTTGGCATCGAGGACAGAGCACTGAAAGTGACCTTGGCATCCTTCCAACTGAAGGGAGATGCGGGTCAATGGTGGAAGTATGAGAAGGCTCGTGTTGGTGGTACTTGGGAGGCGTTTGTCAATGCTTTTCAGGAGAGGTTTTTGTCTGCAGTAGCTAGAGAGAAGCTGAGGGATCAGTTTAGCCGGCTTAATCAGCAGGGCTTGTCAGTGGCCGAGTTTGAGGCTACTTTTACCAGTCTGTCCAGGTTTGCACCTGAACTGGTGGCGTCTGAGGAACGCCGTTGCTATGAGTTTGAGCGGAAGTTGAGGCGGGGCCTCAAGCTGAGGGTTGGTGGGTCTTATATCTGAGAGTATAGACACCTAGTGGACGCTGCAGCTCATATGGAGCTCATGATGCAGGAGGAGGATGAGGGGCAGAGAGGCTCCAAGAGGAGCCAAGATGACCAGGGTGATGGCAGGAGGCAGAGGGGTTCTAACCCTCAGCAGTCGCAGGGTGGTGTTGCTAGATCGACCTTCCCAGTGCCGAGTGCAGGCTCCGGGAGAGGTGGTCAGGGGGATTTCACCTGTTACAAGTGTGGCCAGTTGGGTCACAAGGTTTCTGTTTGCCCGCTGAAGGGTGGAGGTCAGAGAGCTGCTTCTTCTTCAGCTAGACCGCAGAGTCAGAGTTTGGGCAGGGGGCAGCCTTTGTCTTGTTATCAGTATGGACAGCCTGGGCACCTGAAGAGGTTTTGCCCGCAATTGAGTGCCACTTCGGGAGCTTCTGGTTCTAGGCAGACGCAGGGTTTTCAGCCAGCTCAGTCTGTGCAGGCCTCGAGGGCCAATCCGGGAGCTTCGTCATCCCAGTCTGTGCAGCAGTCTTTTGCTCCGAGAGGTGAGCAGGTAGACCAGGGGCCTACGGGGCGCATGTATGCTGTTACCGCGCAGGATTTAGTACCGGCTCCATCAGTAGTGAGAGGTACTTTTCTGTTTTGCAACTCGGTTGCTAATGTGTTGGTAGACACGGGTGCATCTCATTCTTTTGTATCTGCTGCATTTGCATCTGTTTTGGAATTGGAGTTAGCACAGTTAGCATCTCCTATTTGTGTGGTATCGCCTTTGGGTGGTGAGTTGATCCTGAAACAGGGTGTTAGAGGATGTGATATAGAGGTCGCCGACTATAGGCTTCCTTTTCCGTTTGTTGTCATGCCCATGAAGGGTTTTGATGTTATTTTGGGTATGGACTGGCTATCGTCATACCGGGCTGTTATCGATTGCTACCGCCAGAGGGTCACGTTATGTACCTTGAGCGGGGAGTGGTTCCATTTCTTGGGAGACCGGGTTGGTTGTGTTTTGCCACCGGGGTATGATTCGCGAGGGCGAAGTGAGCTTAGTAGTCTACTTGCCAGCTTTGAGAGTGGTGAGAGTGGTGAGACCCAGCTTGTGTTGCCGAGGGTAGTTTGTGAGTATTCGGATGTCTTTCCCGAAGATCTTGTTAGTTTGCCACCTCACCGAGAGATAGAGTTCTCTATTGATCTAGTGCCCGGCACGGCGACGATTTCTATGGCACCTTACCGTTTTGCTCCAGCAGAGTTGGTTGAGTTGAAAGTTCAGCTCCAGGAATTGCTAGATAAGGGCTTTGTTCGCCCTAGTGTTTCGCCGTGGGGAGCACCGGCCCTCTTTGTTAAAAAGAAAGATGGTGCTTTGAGATTGTGTATTGACTACCGGAAGTTGAATCGGGCTACGGTTAAGAATAAGTACCCTATGCCCCGTATAGATGATTTGTTTGACCAGTTGAAGGGTTCCCGTTGTTTCTCTAAGATAGACTTGCGATCGGGTTACCACCAGTTGAGGGTCAGGGAAGAGGATATTCCGAAAACGGCATTCCGTACGCGGTATGGCCATTATGAGTTTCTGGTGATGCCATTTGGGCTTACCAATGCACCGGCAGTCTTTATGGACTTGATGAACCGGATTTTTCGGGAGTTCTTAGACCGATTTGTAGTCGTCTTCGTGGACGACATCCTTATCTATTCGCCTTCAGAGGAGGAGCACGAGGAACACTTGAGAGTGGTGCTTGAGTTGCTTAGAGCCCATAGGCTGTATGCCAAGTTTGGGAAGTGTGAGTTTTGGCTGAGGGAAGTCAAATTCTTAGGCCACGTGGTATCCGGGGAAGGGGTGTCTGTTGATACATCCAAGGTAGAGGCAGTGCAAGATTGGGCACAGCCTAAGAGTGTGTTTGAAATCCGCAGTTTTCTGGGATTAGCTGGGTACTACAGTCGGTTTGTGAAAGATTTCTCCAGGTTAGCGTCACCGTTGACTAGACTGACTCGGAAGGGAGTCAAGTTTGTGTGGAGCGAGACTTGTGAAAAGTCGTTCCAAGAGCTGAAAGTTAGATTGACTACCGCTCCGGTGTTGATTATTCCGGAGAGAGGGTTGGGTTATGCGGTTTATTGTGATGCCTCACAAGAGGGTTTGGGTTGTGTGTTGATGCAAGAGGGGAGCGTGGTAGCTTATGGCTCACGTCAGTTGAAAATACACGAGAAGAATTACCCTACACACGACCTAGAGTTAGCAGCAGTGATCTTTGCCTTGAAAATCTGGAGGCACTACCTTTATGGTGAGAGGTTCGAGGTATTCTCAGACCACAAGAGTTTGAAGTATCTATTTACACAGAGAGACTTGAATTTGAGGCAGAGGAGGTGGATGGAGTTCATCGAGGATTATGATTTTGAGTTGCACTATCACCCGGGAAAGGCCAATGTCGTGGCCGATGCCCTTAGTAGGAAGACCATTAGTGATGTAGCTAGTATAGCCATCCGAGAATGGGAGATGTTGGGAGCACTTGGAGAGTTTGATTTGCTACTGGGCGAATCTGTTGAGGCTGCGGCCTTGTTTTCTGTTGTTGCGCAGCCTACACTTGTGATTAGAGTGCTAGAGGCACAGAGAGGTGACCTTGAGGTAGAATCCCTCCGAGAAAAGATCTCCAGTGGGAAAGTTGAGAAGGGTTTGACGGTGTATCCCGACCTGAGTGTGAGATACCGAGACCGTTTGTTTGTACCGGAGTCTTGCCGTGAGGAAGTACTCCGAGAGTTTCATCATTCGCGCCTTGCGGTGCATCCGGGGGGTACTAAGATGTATCAGGATTTGGGTCGCCAGTTTTGGTGGCGGGGTATGAAGAGTGATGTGGCTGTTTTCGTATCGAAGTGCCTTACTTGCCAGCAAGTGAAGGCCGAGCATCAGAGGCCAGCGGGTTTGTTGCAACCCTTGCCTATTGCCGAGTGGAAGTGGGAGCATGTCACTATGGACTTCATTGTGGGTCTTCCGAGGACTCAGCGGGGTAGTGATGCTATTTGGGTGGTTGTAGACCGGTTGACTAAGTCGGCGCACTTTATTCCTATACACGTGAGAGATTCGGTGGATCATCTTGCCGACTTGTATATTCGGGACGTAGTGAGATTGCACGGGGTCCCAGTGACGATCGTCTCAGATAGAGATCCTCGTTTTACTGCTAGGTTGTGGCAGAGCTTGCAGAGTGCCTTGGGCACTAAGTTGACCTTTAGTACGGCCTATCATCCTCAGACTGACGGGCAGTCCGAGCGTACTATTCAGATCCTCGAGGATATGCTTCAGGGTTGTGTCCTGGACTTCAGTGGGACGTGGGAGAGGCACTTGCCATTGGTAGAGTTTGCCTACAACAACAGTTTTCAGTCTAGTATCGGTATGGCACCGTTTGAGGCCTTGTATGGCCGACCGTGTAGGTCTCCAGTTTGTTGGGCCGAGGTGGGTGATGCACCATTGTTGGGTCCGGAGTTGGTTACGGAGACGACGGAGAAAGTTGAGCTTATCCGTGGGAGGCTTGTTACAGCCCAGAGTCGACAAAAGAGTTATGCCGACCGTAGGAGGAGGCCTTTGGCGTTTGAGGTAGGTGATCATGTCTTTCTGAAGATATCACCTAGACAAGGCCTGATGAGGTTTGGGAAGAGTGGGAAGTTATCCCCTCGGTTTATTGGTCCTTTTGAGATCCTTGAGAGGATTGGCGAGGTTGCTTATCGGTTAGCCTTACCGCCGCAGTTGTCCGGAGTTCATGACGTGTTTCATGTGAGTATGCTTCGGAAGTATGAGCCAGATCCATCACATGTGTTGGATTGGACCGATTTAGAGGTAGATGAGGATGCCTCGTATGAGGAGAGACCGGTTCGGGTCTTGGATAGGCGGGATCAGGTCCTGCGTGGCAAGACCATTCCTTTGGTGAAAGTCTTGTGGAAACATCACGGAGTGGAGGAAGCCACTTGGGAACGTGAGTTGGAAGTCCGCGAAAAATATCCGGACTTGTTTGTTGATATGTAATCTTGTATTTAAATTTTGAACTATTGTGAACTTAAGAGCTTTTATATATGTCTTAAGTTGTGAAACATTGAAAATGTTTTGGTTTATTTGAAGTATGTTTTGGAACTTGCCTCATATGGAAGTTGAATGTAACATTATATATGTTGAATATGTTGTTAAACTGGGAAAAGAAATGCGTAATGTTGATTCATGTCGAAAGTTAATATGTTGTTTACATATTGTGAAATGCCTCTTGTTTAAGGGATGGGGTGACCGGTAATGGGTCGAATTGTTGAATGTTAAAATGTAACATTGTTTAAAATGGAGGAAAACCTGTTTTCGAAAACTTGTGCTTAATTTCGGGGACGAAATTATTTAAGGGGGGGAGGTTATAGCGATCCCGGGTTTACCCTTGTTGTACAGTGATCCGGACATGGGTCCGTAGATGTTGGTAGTTGTTTTTTATCTTGTTTACATCCTTTTTACTTCGTATTTGAGTTATAGGATGTGTTGGGCAGGTTTGTTACAGGTTGGTTGAGTTTAGAAACCAAAACTAGTTGCCTAGATTTTGGCCTGTCCGCTCGAGCGGGGGTTGTTGGCGCTCGAGCGGGGAATACACCCATCCAGTATTTCTTGTGCAGTGTTGTACGCTCGAGCGTGGGTTTGGCCGCTCGAGCGGGGTTGTGTGAGTTCCGCTCGAGCGTAGAGTTGGGAGCTCGAGCGGAGGCCTGGCTCTGTAAAAGTGCTGGGAGAGTGCATTCTGCGCTCGAGCGGGAGTTTGTGCGCTCGAGCGGAAGTCTGTGAGTTACGCTCGAGCGGAGTGTTTTACGCTCGAGCGGACCACTGGGTTTTAGCTCCGTGTTTTGACTTTTCAAATCACTTTTTCACTTCCTCTTCTCTCTCCTACTTTTCCAAAAACACCATTGTTGAGCCTCTCACTCTAGATACTACCTTCTCTCTAGGTTTTGATCTAGTAGGAGCGATTTGCTCATCTTTGGCCTTTACAAAAAGGTTGTTGATCGTCGAGGGCTATATTTTAATCTGAAAATTTTGAGTTTTGGAGCACGTTGGGTTTTGTCACCTTCTCCTTTTTGGCTTAAACTTCGAGGTAGGGATATCCTACTCCTCTCTATGGATTTTGTCTTTAAATTTTGGTATTTTGAGATGTTGGGGTTGGTTTGGTAATTTTGTGAAAGTTTGGGGCTTTTGTGCAATTTTACAAAAGTTGGGGTTTTATTCATAATAAACCTAGATGCATGTTTGGCATAGAGAAATGGAATAAATGTTAAACCATTGATGAAAATGGGACCTAAGGGTTGAAATGTTAATTATGGGAATTGACCTAATTACATTGTTTAATTAATTGGGATAATTAATTGTGAGGAATGAGGAAATGAAATGTTGATTGAATATCCATTGTGCATTTATTTTCTGTATAGAAATAACTGCTTTGGGCTATCGGTGGAGGATAGTCGTGATTGTTGTAGACAATGCATGATGATTAGGCAAACGGAAACTAATCAATGGAATATGTCATGGGACTTGACGGTTGATAGAATACATTAACTGTATGTATTGAGTGGTTGTATATAGAACCAATGTGTTTGTATACGTTATGTGTAGAGGAGGAGATGGGGGATGTACTCCGCGGTTTAGGGGAAGATAGGGGATGTACCTCTAAACCGGATAGTGTTGGGAGAAGATAGGGGATGAACTCCGTAGATACAGCTCATATGCTTGTCTAAAGAAGTGAAGATAGAGCTCATATGCTTATCTTTGTGAAGTGTGGATATAGCTTATATGCTTATCTGTGGATATTGTTGATATACATATCTGTTGTAGAATGTGGATATAGCTTATTTGCTTATCTGTGAATGTGGATATTGTTGTTATACATATCTGTTGAGAATGTGGATATAGCTTATATGCTTATCTGTTGAAAAAGGGAAAATGAAAAGTAACTTGGACTCATAAGTCGTATGACATAAATATAAGATTTATGTGAATGTATCAGAGTTGGCCATCTATCAATTGCTAATCTTTTAGTCATTGTTCATGGTTGGTTTAGTGTATTTCTACTGGGCTGTGGCTCACCCTATATGGGAATATCATTTTCAGGTACAGGTAGCATGCCACCTCCAAGGACATAGCTTGGGAGGCTAGAGGCGGACATACTTTTGTCGTATCTTTTGATGTATTACATGTAACTTCAAGCCAAGGGCTTTATGTGTAAACGAGTTAGAACTCTTTTGTTGTAACCAAGTGTTAACTTGGAAAGCTGTAAGCCTGTAAGGCATTTTGCTTTAGTTGTTAACATGTAATGCTTTTGTATGAAACTCTGATGTATAAAGAAAGAGGTTATTTTAATAGGTCAATGCATGTCTTATTTGATGGTTTAATGTTATTATTTTGAGGGCGTTACACTTACGCCATGCTTTGTCTGGTCTGTCAGCCACCTTTTCAGGGAAAACCCAACCAGTCGCCGCCACGTGTCCCCGCAGAAGGTTAACCCCAGAACCGTGTACGGGAACCTATCATTTGGTATCATAACCTTGCCTTTTAGAGAGAGACGCTCTAGGAGGAAGAAGAAGTTTTAGAGTGAGAAAGTAAGTCTTCAAGCTTAATTTCCAAGAGATCGAAGCGTTAGATTCGTGTATTGAGGTTAGATCCTTGGCTTACTCTTGTTGTTCCTTGTGATTATCTAGCTGCATTGCACGATCGATCCTGTTCTGCACGTCATGCATCAATTTGAAACTGGTTTTAGAAAGAGAAAATAGTGTTCATATGTCCTTGGAGAAAAAGTCTTGTTTTGATCCGATAGATTGCATTGAGCATCATGTTTATGTGTTTGTTCCCACAGGAACTTCAAGTATGGGTACCCAGGTCCATGTTTTCGAACTCGTAGCATGAAAACCCCAGATTTTGTGATAACAGGTTGTCATTGAACATTCATATTTTTCATTGTTTTCATGCTCATACTCTTCATGTTCATCAGCAGGGGGAAACCCAGATTTCCCCGACCTCTTTTCCTTGAATGTGGCCCTCGGGAACACACCTCGGCGAGGAGGTGTGGAACCTCGGCCTTGACCTGGTTGGTACCCAGCGTGTTTCTGAGATCATTTGTATACATATGAAACTTGTTTGAAAGTGCATTCAATAGGCTTTGCCATGTGTTTGTAGGACTTGGGCTTGTCTCGACCCCGACGTTCGAAGAACTATGTGAGTGGTATTTTTAATAAAGCTATGTTATCATGTTTTGATAAACTTTGCTTTGCCTTGTTTTGAAAAGTATTCGATTTAGCATGAATGACTATCCCTATTTGTATATTAAGCACTATCTTGTTTTGATGACATTTCTTGAAAGTCCTTAGTGCCAGGGGACTATAATGCAACTGCACTCTTGTCTTGACAGTCCTTAGTGCCAGGGGACTATAATGCAACTGCACTCTTGTCTTGACAGTCCTTAGTGCCAGGGGACTATAATGCAACTGCACTCTTGTCTTGAAAGTCCTTAGTGTCAGAGGACTATAATGCAACTGCACTCTTGTCTTGGAATGTCATCGCCCCTTGTAATATGTAGATGTACTAACATCCAAGGAACTTGAAAGACCGGCAATGAACTTGATTTTTCCTTTGATTGTAAATTATACTATATATTGTTTTGGGAGAGATCTTGGATGTCAATCATGCAAAACCTTTATTTCTGGTATCATTCACTGAGTATCCAAGCTCACCCTCTCTATATATATGTAGGTGATGAACAAGAAGGCAATGAGGCCTAGACGTGATGCCGATGTGTTTTTGGGTGCTTTGCCGGCATGTTTTGGATTAGCATTTTGTACCATCTTGAAGATTATGCTTCTTAGCTTAGATTTCATGTGTATTTGTATATGTCGGCTTGAGAAGCCTTTTGGTCAAGATGTATTTTGTATCTCGTTTCCTTATTGTATCTAAGTTGTAAGACTTTATCAAGATGTATGTCATTTCATTGGACTTATGCACGGCTCTCATGGACTATTTAGATTCAGTACATATTGCTTCCGCACTTGTAAGCCCCATATTTTATACTCTGACTGTGTGTGATTTTGTAAGTTGGCCTTCGGTAATTATGGATTACTGGCCATCACGGCACCCAAACTACTAGGGGCGGTTTGGGGGCGTGACAGGTTTCTCGAAGAAACTTCCATTTTTAATTTTCTGCAACTTCCATTTTTATTTTTATTCGACTTCCATTTTTATTCAAATTATTTTTCTATTCAACTTCCTTTTTTATTTTATTTCCAAATAGATCGTTAAGGTATAGTGGTTTCTTGAATGAACTTCCATTTTTAATTTTCTGCAACTTCAATTTTTATTTTTATTTGTCTTCCATTTTTATTCAATTTACTTTTCTTTCCGACTTCCTTTTTTATTTAATTTCCAAATAGATCGTTAAGGTATAGTGGTTTCTAGATTGAACTTCCATTTTTAATTTTATGCAACTTTCATTTTTATTTTTATTCAACTTCCATTTTTATTCAATTTACTTTTCTATTAAACTTCCTTTTTTATTTAATGTCCAAATAGATCGTTAAGGTATCGTGGTTTCTTGAATGAACTTCCATTTTTAATTTTTTGCAACTTCCATTTTTATTTTTATACAGGTTATTTTTCTATTCAACTTCCTTTTTTATTTAATTTCCAAACAGATCGTTAAGGTATAGTGGTTTCTTGAATGAATTTCCATTTTTAATTTTCTGCAACTTCCATTTTTAATTTTTAATTAACTTCCATTTTTATTCAAATTGTTTTTCAATTGAACTTCCTTTTTTTATTTAATTTCCAAATAAATCGTTAAGGTATAGTGGTTTTTTCTTCAATGAACTTCCAATTTTAATTTTCTGCAACTTCCATTTTTATTTCTATTGAACTTCTTTTTTCATTCAAGTTTCTTTTCTATTCAACTTCCTTTTTTATTTAATTTTTAAATAGATCGTTAACATATAGTTGTTTCTGTATTCAACTTCCATTTTTAATTTTATGCAACTTTCACTTTTATTTTTATTCAACTTCCATTTTTATTCAATTTACTTTTCTATTAAACTTCCTTTTTTATTTAATTTCCAAATAGATCGTTAAGGTATAGTGGTTTCTTTAATGAACTTACATTTTTAATTTTATGGAACTTTCATTTTTATTTTTATTCAGCTTCCATTTATATTCAAGTTATTTTTCTATTCAACTTCCTTTTTTATTTAATTTCCAAATAGATCGTTAAGGTATAGTGGTTTCTTGAATGAACATCCATTTTTAATTTTCTGCAACTTCCATTTTTATTTTTATTTAACTTCATTTTTTAGTCAAGTTTCTTTTCTACTCAACTTTCTTTTTTATTTAATTTCCGAATAGATCGTTAAGGTATAGTGGTTTTTGGATTGAACTTCCATTGTTAATTTTATGCAACTTTCATTTTTATTTTTATTCAACTTCCATTTTTATTCAATTTACTTTTCTATTAAACTTCATTTTTTATTTAATTTCCAAATACATCGTTAAGGCATAGTGTTTTCTTGAATGAACTTTCATTTTTAATTTTCTGAAACTTTTGTTTTTGTTTTTATTTACCTTCCATTTTTATTCAATTTACTTTTCTATTCAACTTCCTTTTTTATTTAATTTCCAAATAGATCGTTAAGGTATATTGGTTTCTTGAATGAATTTCTATTTTTAATTTTCTGCAACTTTCGTTTTTATTTTTAAGTTACTTCCATTTTTATTGAAGTTACTTTTCTATTCAACTTCATTTTTTATTTAATTTCCAAATAGATCGTTAACGTATAGTTGTTTTTTGAATGAACTTCCATTTTTAATTTTCTGCAACTTCCATTTTTATTTTTATTTGACTTCCATTTTTATTCAATTTACTTTTCTATTCAATTTCCTTTTTTATTTAATTTCCAAATAGGTCGTTAAGGTATAGTGGTTTCTGGATTGGACTTCCATTTTTAATTTTATGCAACTTTCATTTTTATTGAATTTACTTTTCTGTTAAACTTCCTTTTTTATTTAATTTCCAAATAGATCATTAAGGTATAGTGGTTTCTCGAATGTACTTCCATTTTTAATTTTTTGAAACTTCCATTTTTATTTTTATTCAAGTTATTTTTCTGCTCAACATCCTTTTTTTGTTTAATTTCCAAATAGATCGATAAGGTATAGTGGTTTCTTGAATGAACTTCCTTTTTTAATTTTCTACAACTTCCATTTTTATTTTTATTTAACTTCCTTTTTCAATCAAGTTTCGTTTCTACTCAACTTTTTTCTTTCATTTAATTTCCAAATAGATCGTTAAGGTATAGTGATTTCTTGATTGAACTTCCATTTTTAATTTTAGGCAACTTTCATTTTTATTTTTATTCAATTTGCTTTTCTATTAAACTTCCTTTTTTATTTCGTTTCCAAATAGATCGTGAAGGTATAGTGGTTTCTTGAAGGAACTTTCATTTTTAATTTTCTGCAACTTCCACTTTTATTTTTATTCGAATTCCATTTTTATTCAAGTTATTTTTCTATTCAACTTCCTTTTTTAATTAATTTCCAAATAGATCATTAAGGTATAGTGGTTTCTTGAATGAACTTCCAATTTTGATTTTCTGCAACTTCCATTTTTATTTTTATTTGACTTCCATTTTTATTCAATTTACTTTTCTTTCCGACTTCCTTTTTTGTTTAATTTCCAAATAGATCGTTAAGGTATAGTGGTTTCTGGATTGAACTTCCATTTTTAATTTTATGCAACTTTCATTTTTATTTTTATTTAACTTCCATTTTTATTTAATTTTACTTTTATATTAAACTTCCTTTTTTATTTAATGTCCAAAAAGATCGTTAAGGTATAGTGGTTTCTTGAATGAACTTCCATTTTTAATTTTTTGCAACTTCCATTTTTATTTTTATTCAGTTTATTTTTCTATTCAACTTCCTTTTTTATTTAACTTCCGAATAGATCGTTAAGGTATAGTGGTTTCTTGAATGAACTTCAATTTTTAATTTTCTGCAACTTTCATTTTTATTTTTATTTAACTTCCTTTTTCAATCAAGTTTCTTTTCTACTCAACTACCTTTTTTGTTTAATTTCCAAGTAGATTGTTAAGGTATAGTGGTTTCTGGATTGAACTTCCAATTTTAATTTTATACAACTTCCATTTTTATTTTTATTCAGTTTATTTTTGTATTCAACTTCCTTTTTTATTTAACTTCCAAATAGATCGTTAAGGTATAGTGGTTTCTTGAATGAACTTCAATTTTTAATTTTCTGCAACTTTCATTTTTATTTTTATTTAACTTCCTTTTTCAATCAAGTTTCTTTTCTACTCAACTACCTTTTTTATTTAATTTCCAAGTAGATTGTTAAGGTATAGTGGTTTCTGGATTGAACTTCCAATTTTAATTTTATGCAACTTTCATTTTTATTTTTATTCAACTTCCAATTTTATTCAATTTGCTTTTCTATTAAACTTCCTTTTTTACTTAATTTCCAAATAGATCGTTACGGTATAGTGCTTTCTTGAAAGAGATTTCATTTTTAATTTTCTGCAACTTCCATTTTTATTTTTATTCGACTTCCATTTTTATTCAAGTTATTTTTTATTCAACTTCTTTTTTTATATAATTTCCAAATAGATCGTTAAGGTGTCGTGGTTTCATGAATGAACTTCCATTTTTAATTTTCTGCAACTTCCATTTATATTTTTATTTCACTTCCTTTTTTATTCAAGTTTCTTTTCTACTCAACTTCCTTTTTTATTTACTTTCCTAATAGATCGTTAACGTATAGTGGTTTTTTGAATGAACTTCCATTTTTAATTTTTTGCTACTTTCATTTTTTTTTATTCAACATCCATTTTTATTCAATTTACTTTTCTATTAAACTTCATTTTTTATTTAATTTCCAAATAGATCGTTAAGGTATGGTGTTTTCTTGAATGAATTTCCATTTTTAATTTTTTGAAACTTCCATTTTTATTTTTAATTAACTTCCATTTTTCTTCAATTTACTTTTCTATTCAACTTCCTTTTTTATTTAATTTTCAAATAGATCGTTATGGTATAGTGGTTTCTTGAATGAATTTCCAATTTTAATATTCTGCAACTTCCATATTTATTTCTATTCAACATCTTTTTTTATTCAAGTTTCTTTTCTATTCAACTTCCTTTTTTATTTAATTTCCAAATAGATCGTTAAGGTATAGTGGTCTCTGATTGAACTTCCATTTTTAGTTTTATGCAACTTTCATTTTTTTTTATTCAACTTCCATTTTTATTCAATTTACTTTTCTATTAAACTTCCTTTTTTATTTAATTTCCAAATAGATCGTTAAGGTATGGTGGTTTCTTGAATGAATTTCAATTTTTAATTTTCTGCAACTTCCACTTTTATTTTGAATTAACTTCCATTTTTCTTCAATTTACTTTTCTATTCAACTTCTTTTTTATTTAATTTTCAAATAGATCTTTAAGGTATAGTAGTTTCTTGAATGAACTTCCAATTTTAACTTGCTGCAACTTCCATTTTTATTTCTATTCAACATCTTTTTTTATTCAAGTTTCTTTTCTATTCAACTTCCTTTTTTATTTAATTTCCAAATAGATCGTTATGGTATAGTGGTTTCTGGATTGAACTTCTATTTTTAATTTTATGCAACTTTCACTTTTATTTTTATTCAACTTCCATTTTTATTCAATTTACTTTTCTATTAGAATTCTTTTTTTATTTAATTTCCAAATAGATCGTTAAGGTATGGTGGTTTCTCGAATGAACTTCCATTTTTAATTTTCTGCAACTTCCATTTTTATTTTTATTCCACTTCCATTTTTATTCAAGTTATTTTTCTATTCAACTTCCTTTTTATTTAATTTTCAAATAGATCGTTAAGGTATAGTGGTTTCTTGAATGAATTTTCATTTTTAATTTCTGCAACTTCCATTTTTATTTTTAATTAACTTCCATTTTTATTCAAGTTACTTTTCAATTCAACTTCCTTTTTTTATTTAATTTCCAAATAGATCGTTAAGGTATAGTGGTTTTTTGAATGAACTTCCAATTTTAATTTTCTGCAACTTCCATTTTTATTTCTATTGTACTTCTTTTTTTATTCAAGTTTCTTTTTTATTCAACTTCCTTTTTTATTAAATTTCTAAATGGATCGTTAAGGTATAGTGATTTCTGTATTGAACTTCCAATTTTAATTTTATGCAACTTTCACTTTTATATTTATTCAACTTCAATTTTTATTCAATTTACTTTTCTATTAAACTTCCTTTTTTATTTAATTTCCAAATAGATCGTTAAGTTATGGTGGTTTCTTGAATGAATTTCAATTTTTAATTTTCTGCAACTTCCATTTTTATTTTGAATTAACTTCCATTTTCCTTCAATTTACTTTTCTATTCAACTTCCTTTTTTATTTAATTTTCAAATAGATCTTTAAGGTATAGTAGTTTCTTGAATGAACTTCCAATTTTAACTTGCTGCAACTTCCATTTTTATTTCTATTCAACATCTTTTTTTATTCAAGTTTCTTTTCTATTCAACTTCCTTTTTTATTTAATTTCCAAATAGATCGTTAAGCTATAGTGGTTTTTGGATTGAACTTCCATTTTTAATTTTATGCAACTTTCACTTTTATTTTTATTCAACTTCCATTTTTATTCAATTTACTTTTTTATTAAAATTCCTTTTTTATTTAATTTCCAAATAGATCGTTAAGGTATAGTGGTTTCTCGAATGAACTTTCATTTTTAATTTTCTACAACTTCCATTTTTATTTTTATTCCACTTCCATTTTTATTCAAGTTATTTTTCTATTCAACTTCCTTTTTTATTTAATTTCCAAATAGATCGTTAAGGTATAGTGGTTTCTGTATTGAACTTCCAATTTTAATTTTATGCAACTTTCACTTTTATATTTATTCAACTTCAATTTTTATTCAATTTACTTTTCTATTAAACTTCCTTTTTTATTTAATTTCCAAATAGATCGTTAAGGTATGGTGGTTTCTTGAATGAATTTCAATTTTTAATTTTCTGCAACTTCCATTTTTATTTTGAATTAACTTCCATTTTTCTTCAATTTACTTTTCTATTCAACTTCCTTTTTTATTTAATTTTCAAATAGATCTTTAAGGTATAGTAGTTTCTTGAATGAACTTCCAATTTTAACTTGCTGCAACTTCCATTTTTATTTCTATTCAACATCTTTTTTTATTCAAGTTTCTTTTCTATTCAACTTCCTTTTTTATTTAATTTCCAAATAGATCGTTAAGGTATAGTGGTTTCTGGATTGAACTTCTATTTTTAATTTTATGCAACTTTCACTTTTATTTTTATTCAACTTCCATTTTTATTCAATTTACTTTTCTATTAGAATTCTTTTTTTATTTAATTTCCAAATAGATCGTTAAGGTATGGTGGTTTCTCGAATGAACTTCCATTTTTAATTTTCTGCAACTTCCATTTTTATTTTTATTCCACTTCCATTTTTATTGAAGTTATTTTTCTATTCAACTTCCTTTTTATTTAATTTCCAAATAGATCGTTAAGGTATAGTGGTTTCTTGAATAAATTTTCATTTTTAATTTCTGCAACTTCCATTTTTATTTTTAATTAACTTCCATTTTTATTCAAGTTACTTTTCAATTCAACTTCATTTTTTTATTTAATATCCAAATAGATCGTTAAGGTATAGTGGTTTCTTGAATGAACTTCCAATTTTAATTTTCTGCCACTTCCATTTTTATTTCTATTCTACTTCTTTTTTTATTCAAGTTTCTTTTCTATTCAACTTCCTTTTTTATTTAATTTCTAAATGGATCGTTAAGGTATAGTGGTTTCTGTATTGAACTTCCAATTTTAATTTTATGCAACTTTCACTTTTATTTTTATTCAACTTCAATTTTTATTCAATTTACTTTTCTATTAAACTTCCTTTTTTATTTAATTTCCAAATAGATCGTTAAGGTATGGTGGTTTCTTTAATGAATTTCCATTTTTAATTTTCTGCAACTTCCATTTTTATTTTGAATTAACTTCCATTTTTCTTCAATTTACTTTTCTATTCAACTTCCTTTTTTATTTAATTTTCAAATAGATCTTTAAGGTATAGTAGTTTCTTGAATGAACTTCCAATTTTAACTTGCTGCAACTTCCATTTTTATTTCTATTCAACATCTTTTTTTATTCAAGTTTCTTTTCTATTCAACTTCATTTTTTATTTAATTTCCAAATAGATCGTTAAGGTATAGTGGTTTCATGATTGAACTTCCATTTTTAATTTTATGCAACTTTCATTTTTATTTTTATTCAACTTCCATTTTTATTCAATTTACTTTTCTATTAAACTTCCTTTTTTATTTAATGTCCAAATAGATCGTTAAAGTATAGTGGTTTATTGAATGAACTTCCATTTTTAATTTTTTGCAACATCCATTTTTATTTTTATTCAGTTTCTTTTTCGATTCAACTTCCTTTTTTATTTAATTTCCAAATAGAACGTTAAGGTATAGTGGTTTCTTGAATGAACTTCAATTTTTAATTTTCTGCAACTTTCATTTTTATTTTTATTTAACTTCCATTTTCAATCAAGTTTCTTTTCTACTCAACTTCATTTTTTATTTAATTTCCAAGTAGATTGTTAAGTTATAGTGGTTTCTGGATTGAACTTCCAATTTTAATTTTATGCAACTTTCATTTTTATTTTGTTTCAACTTCCAATTTTATTCAATTTGCTTTTCTATTAAACTTCCTTTTTTATTTAATTTCCAAATAGATCGTTACGGTATAGTGCTTTCTTGAATGAGATTCCATTTTTAATTTTCTACAACTTCCATTTTTATTTTTATTCGACTTCCATTTTTATTCAAGTTATTTTTCTATTCAACTTCTTTTTTTATATAATTTCCAAAGAGATCGTTGAGGCATCACGGTTTCTTGAATGAACTTCCATTTTTAATTTTCTGTAACTTTCATTTTTATTTTTATTTAACTTCATTTTTTATTCAAGTTTCTTTTCTACTCAACTTCCTTTTTTATTTAATTTCCAAATAGATCGTTAAGGTATAGTGGTTTCTTGAATGAACTTCAATTTTTAATTTTATGCAACTTTCCTTGTTTTTTATTCAACTTCCATTTTTATTCAATTTACTTTTCTATTAAACTTCCTTTTTTATTTAATTTCCAAATAGATCATTAAGATATGGTGGTTTCTTGAATGAATTTCCATTTTTAATTTTTTACAACATCCATTTTTATTTTTAATTAACTTCCGTTTTTCTTCAATTTACTTTTCTATTCAGCTTCATTTTTTATTTAATTTTCAAATAGATCGTTAAGATATAGTGGTTTCTTGAATGAACTTCCAATTTTAATATTCTGCAACTTCCATTTTTATTTTTATTCAACATATATTTTTATTCAAGTTTCTTTTTTATTCAACTTCCTTTTTTATTTAATTTCCAAATAGATCGTTAAGGTATAGTGGTTTCCGAATTGAACTTCCATTTTTAGTTTTATGGAACTTTCATTTTTTTTTATTCAACTTCGATTTTTATTCAATTTACTTTTCTATTAAACTTTCTTTTTTAATTTAATTTCCAAATAGATCGTTAAGGTATGGTGGTTTCTTGAATGAATTTCTATTTTTAATTTTCTGCAACTTCCATTTTTATTTTTAATTAACTTCCATTTTTCTTCAATTTACTTTTCTATTCAACTTACTTTTTTATTTAATTTTCAAATAGATCTTTATGGTATAGTAGTTTCTTGAATGAACTTCCAATTTTAATTTGCTGCAACTTAGATTTTTATTTCTATTCAACATCTTTTTTTATTTAAGTTTCTTTTCCATTCAACTTCCTTTTTCATTTAATTTCCAAATAGATCGTTAAGGTATAGTGCTTTCTAGATTGAACATCCATTTTTAATTTTATGCCACTTTCACTTTTATTTTTATTCAACTTCCATTTTTATTCAATTTACTTTTCTATTAAAATTGTTTTTTTATTTAATTTCCAAATAGATCGTTAAGGTATACTGGTTTCTCGAATGAACTTCCATTTTTAATTTTCTGTAACTTCCATTTTTATTTTTATTCCACTTGCATTTTTATTCTAGTTATTTTTCTGTTCAACTTCCTTTTTTATTTAATTTCCAAATAGATCGTTAAGGTATAGTGGTTTCTTGAATGAATTTCCATTTTTAATTTTCTGCAACTTCTATTTTTATTTTTAATTAACTTCCATTTTTATTCAAGTTACTTTTCAATTCAACTTCCTTTTTTATTTAATTTCCAAATAGATCGTTACGGTATAGTGGTTTCTTGAATGAACTTCCAATTTTAATTTTCTGCAACTTTCATTTTTTTTTATTCAACTTCCATTTTTATTCAATTTACTTTTCTATTAAACTTCATTTTTTATTTAATTTCCAAATAGATCGTTAAGGTATGGTGGTTTCTTGAATGAATTTCCATTTTAAATTTTTTGCAACTTCCATTTTTATTTTTAATTAACTTCCATTTTTCTTCAATTTACTTTTCTATTCAACTTCCTTTTTTATTTAATTTTCAAATAGATCGTTAAGATACAGTGGTTTCTTGAATGAACTTCCAATTTTAATATTCTGCAACTTCCATTTTTATTTCTATTCAACATCTTTTTTTATTCAAGTTTCTTTTCTATTCAACTTCCTTTCTTATCTAATTTCCAAATAGATCGTTAAGGTATACTGGTTTCTGGATTGAACTTCCATTTTTAGTTTTATGCAACTTTCATTTTTTTTTATTCAACTTCCATTTTTATTCAATTTACTTTTCTATTAAACTTCCTTTTTTATTTAATTTCCAAATAGATCGTTAAGGTATGGTGGTTTCTTGAATGAATTTCCATTTTTAATTTTTTGCAACTTCCATTTTTATTTTTAATTAACTTCCATTTTTCTTCAATTTACTTTTCTATTCAACTTCCTTTTTTATTTAATTGTCAAATAGATCGTTAAGGTATAGTGGTTTCTTGAATGAACTTCCAATTTTAATTTTCTGCAACTTCAATTTTTATTTCTATTCAACATCTTTTTTTTATTCAAGTTTCTTTTGTATTCAACTTCCTTTTTTATTTAATTTCCAAATAGATCGTTAAGCTATAGTGGTTTTTGGATTGAACTTCCATTTTTAATTTTATGCAACTTTCACTTTTATTTTTATTCAACTTCCATTTTTATTCAATTTACTTTTCTATTAAAATTCCTTTTTTATTTAATTTCCAAATAGATCGTTAAGGTATAGTGGTTTCTCGAATGAACTTTCATTTTTAATTTTCTACAACTTCCATTTTTATTTTTATTCCACTTCCATTTTTATTCAAGTTATTTTTCTATTCAACTTCCTTTTTTATTTAATTTCCAAATAGATCGTTAAGGTATAGTGGTTTCTGTATTGAACTTCCATTTTTAATTTTATGCAACTTTCACTTTTATTTTTATTCAACTTCCATTTTTATTCAATTTTCTTTTCTATTCAACTTCCTTTTTTATTTAATTTCTAAATAGATCGTTAAGGTATAGTGGTTTCTTGAATGAACTTCCATTTTTAATTTTCTGCAACTTCCATTTTTATTTTTGTTTGACTTCCATTTTTATTCAATTTACTTTCTATTCAACTTCCTTTTTTCTTTAATTTCCAAATAGATCGTTGAGGTATAGTTATAGCGATCTCGGTTGTCCCTTTACTGTTCTGTTGTGTTCCGGACTCGGTTCCATGTAGTTGGTAGTTGTATCTATCTTGTTGTCGTCTTTTAATTTCGTTTGTTTGAGTTATAGGATGTGTTGGGCTTGTATCGAACAGGTGGGTTGAACCTTGGTCCGAAATCTTGTTGCCAGGTTTTTGGTCCTCCCGCTCGAGCGGGTCTTGTTGCGCTCGAGCGGATATTGCACACTCCCAGTTTTTCGTGTCCCTGCAAAACTTCTGTAGGTGTGATTTTTACGCTCGAGCGGGTTTCTTTACGCTCGAGCAGTGGCGCTCGAGCGGGTACTCTGACGCTCGAGCGGGTAGTACCTTTTCGGTGTAAGTTCTGGGAGGGAGAATTCTACACTCGAGCGGACTGGTTTTCGCGCTCGAGCGGATGTGCTTTATTCTTGTGTCTTGGCGCTCAAGCGGGCCTTTTTGCGCTCGAGCGAACCTATAGCGATCCCGGTTGTCCCTTTGCTGTTTTGTTGTATTCCGGACTCGGTTCCGTGAAGTTGGTAGTAGTATCTATCTTGTTGCCGTCCTTTAATTCCACTTGGTTGAGTTTTAGGATGTTTTGAGCAGGGTTGTTACAGGTTGGTTAGGCCTTGGTTTCAATTCCTTGTTGTCCAGTTTTTAGGCGTTCCGCCCAAGCGGGTCTTCTTGCGCTCGAGCGGGGATTGCACAAAACCAGTATTTCGTGTTCTTGTAAAACTTCTGCAGATGTGATTTTTACGCTCGAGCGGGTTTGCTGGCGCTCGAGTGGGTAGTACTTTCTGGGTATAAGTTCTGGGAGGTGGAAATCTATGCTCGAGCGGACTGGTTTTCGCGCTCGAGCAGAAGTGCTTTATTCTTGTGTCTTAGCGCTCGAGCGGGCCTTATTGCCCTCGAGCATGTCCAGATTTTTGTTCTTGGCGCTCGAGCGTTGTGTTCTCCGCTCGAGCGGGTCATGCGTATATGAGTTATCCGCTGGGTGATTTTAAATCACTTTTTACTTTCCCTTCACTCTCCTACTTTTTCTAGAACCCATTTTGAGAGCTACTCTCTCTAAAACCTTGACTTCTCTCTAGGTATTGATCTAGTAGGAGTGATTTCCTCACCTTTGGCCTTTACAAAAAGGTTGTTGATCATCGAGGGCTATCTTTTGATCCGAGAAATTCTTGGGTTGGAACATTTTCGTCTTCTTCACCTTCTTGGTTGAGAGTCATCCTTTGAGGTAGGGATATCCTACTCCTCTCTATGAGTTTTGTCTTTAAATTTTGGCATTTCGATATGTTGGGAGTTGTTGGGTAATTTTGAGAGAGTTTGGGCCTTTGTGTAATTTTACAAAAGTTGGGGTTTTAATTATATAAAACCCTAAATGCATGTCTAGCATGAAAAAAGTGAAATTAATGTTAAAACATTAATGAAAATGGAACCAAAGGGTTGTAATGCTAATTATGGAATATGCCCTAATCACATTGGTTAATTAATTTGTATAAATAATTGTTGGAAATGACGGATTTACTTGAGAAATGTGGAAATTGGAAAGGGAAGGGGTTAAAGGGTGTAGTTGGATCATTTATCACTCACCTAATTGAAATGTTGATTTAATATCCATTTTGTGCATTTATTTTCTGTTTAGAAATAACTGCTTTGGGCTATCGGTGGAGGATAGTCTTGATTGTTGTAGACAATGCATGATGATTAAGCAAACTAAAACTAATCGATTGAATGTGTCATGGAGTATGACGGTGGATTGAATACATTAATTTTATGTATTGATTGATTGTGTATAGAACCTTTGTGTTTATATGCATTGCGTGTAGAGGAGGAGATGGGGGATGTACTCCGCGGTTTAGGGAAAGATGGGGGATGTACCTCTAAACCGGATAGTGTTGGGAGGAGATGGGGGATGAACTTCGTAGATACAGCTCATATGCTTGTCTAGAGAAGTGAAGATACAGCTCATAGGCTTATCTTTGAGAAGTGTAGATACAGCTCATATGCTTGTCTAGTGAAGTGTGGATACAGCTAATATGCTTATCTTATGATGTGTAATGTGCTTACCTGTTGAGGTGTTGATATAGCTAATATGCTTATCTATTAAATAAAGGTGGAGAATGGAAAGTGGCATAGACTTGTATCTTATGAAACTGCGTTGTGATATATGTGGATGTATCGGTGTTGGCCATCTATCAATTGCTAATCTTTTAGTCATTGTTCATAGTTGGTTTAGTATATCTCTATTGGGCTGTGGCTCACCCTATATGGGAACATCATTTTCAGGTACAGGTAGCATGCCACCTCCAAGGACATAGCTTGGGAGGCTAGAGGCGGACACACTTTTGTTGTTTTATTTCTTTTGACGTATTACATGTAAATTCAAGCCAAGGGCTTAATATGTAACTGAGTTATTACTCTATTTTGTAACCAAGTGTTAACTTGGAAAGCTGTAAGCCCATAGGGCATTTGCTTTTGTCGTTAACATGTAATACTTTTGTAATGAAGTTCTCTGATGAATAGAAGAATGTGGAGCTTTTATATATAAATGCATGTTTACATTGATGGGTTTAATGTTATTATTTTTAGGGCGTTACAGGACCTAGTTTTTATCTTGACGCTCGAGCGTTGTGTTTTCCGCTCAAGCGAGAATGTCGTATATCAGTAGGCTGTGGGGCAGTTTTAAATCACTTTTTCTCATTCTTTCTCTCTCTTAGTTTTCTGAAAAAGTCATTTGAGAGCTCCTATCTCTAGAACTCTACCTTCTCTCTAGGTATTGATCTAGTAGGAGTGATTTCCTCACCTTTGGCCTTTACAAAAAAGTTGTTGATCGTCGAGGGCTATCTTTTGATCCGAGAAATTCGTAGTTTGGAGCATTTTCGTTTTCTTCACCTTCTTGGTTGGGAGTCATCTTTTGAGGTAGGGATATCCTACTCCTCTATATGAGCTTTGTCTTTAAATTCTAGCATTTTGATATGTTGGGGGTTGTTGGGTAATTTTGAGAGAGTTTGGGCCTTTGTGTAATTTTACAAAAGTTGGGGTTTTAACTATATAAAACCTAGTTGCATGTTTGGCATGAAAAAGTGAAATTAATGTTAAAACATTAATGAAAATGAAACCGTGGGGGTTGAAATGTAAGTTATGGAAAATACCCTAATTACATTGATTGATTAATTTGTATAATTAATTGTTAGAAATGAGGGATTGAATTGAGATTGTGGAAATTGGAAAGGGAAGGGATTAGAGGGTGTAGTTGGATCATTTATCGCTCACCAAATTGAAATGTTGATTTAATATCCATTTTGTGCATTTACTTTCTGTTTAGAAATAACTGCTTTGGGCTATTGGTGGAGGATAGTCTTGATTGTTATAGACAATGCATGATGATTAGGCAAACTAAAACTAATCGATTGAATGAGTCATAGAGTATGACGGTGGATAGAATACATTAATTTTATGTATTGATTGATTGTGTATAGAACCTTTGTGTTTATATGCATTGTATGTAGAGGAGGAGATGGGGGATGTACTCCGCGGTTTAGGAAAAGATGGGGGATGAACCTCTAAACCGGATAGTGTTGGGAGGAGATGGGGGATGAACTCCATAGATACAGCTCATATGCTTGTCTAGAGAAGTGAAGATACAGCTCATAGGCTTATCTTTAAGAAGTGTAGATACAGCTCATATGCTTGTCTAGTGAAGTGTGGATACAGCTAATATGCTTAACTGTTGATGTGTTGATATAGCTAATATGCTTATCTATTTAATAAAGGTGGAGAATGAAAAGTGACATAGACTTGTATGTTATAAAACTGTGATGTGATATATGTGGATGTATCAGTATTGGCCATCTATCAATTGCTAATCTTTTAGTCATTGTTCATAGTTGGTTTAGTATATCTCTGCTAGGCTGTGGCTCACCCTATATGGGAACATCATTTTCAGGTACAGGTAGCATGCCACCTCCAAGGACATAGCTTGGGAGGCTAGAGGCGGATAGACTTTTGTTGTCTTTTTTCCTTTTGATGTATTACATGTAAATTCAAGCCATGGGCTTAATGTGTAATTGAGTTAGTACTCTCTTTTGTAACCAAGTGTTAACTTGGAAAGCTATAAGCCCGTAGGGCATTTGCTTTTGTTGTTAACATGTAATACTTTTGTAATACAGTACTCTGATGAATTGAAGAATGTGGATCTCTTGTATATAAATGTATGTCCATATTGATGGGTTTAATGTTATTATTTTGAGGGCGTTACAACTTGGTATCAGAGCGTACTGGGTTCGAATACTTTGGGTACGTGGGAAGTGATTAGGATCACAATGGGTTTGTCTCGCTTGATAGAGACTTAGATGTAGTGTCATATGCTATGTGTTTAATTGATAACATGCTTATGTGACTATGTTGGTATGGGATTTAGTTTCTAGGATGTTGATTGGATCCTTGGGTTCCTGTGAGTCATGTTGGAAAGGCACTTGATCAATGCTGTTTCTAACCGGAACTCTAGTAACGCCTCGGGACTATCATTATCCGGAGATGAAATTCGTAAGTGCTTATGTGTTTATGTGCTTACGTGGAATGAATTACAGTTGTCCATGCATTAGGACGCGAGTGTTATAGCTTCAGCACATTTGTGAATGTGCTAATAGTCTTGGTTACCTTTATTAGGATGTCAGGACGAGGACGCGGTAGGCGTGGCAGGCGTGGTAGGCAGGAGATGCCTTTACCGGAAGAGGTTCCGGCAGTGCAGGAGGGAGTTGGTCAGGCCAATGTGGCCGAGCCAACAGGTCAGCAGGCTATGAGTGCCTTGGCACGAGAGATAGTAGGAGCTTTGGGTATTCTCAGAGCTAGGAATCAGGCAGCTGAGGTAGGGCTTTCTTTCTTTAAGAGTGAGTTCTTCCGGTCTAACCCGGATGAGTTTGTTGGGGATCCAAAGGAGCCACTGAAGGCTGACGAGTGGTTGGAACAAATGAGTAAGATGTTCGAGATGCTTGGCATCGAGGACGGGGCACTGAAAGTGACCTTGGCATCCTTCCAGCTGAAGGGAGATGCGGGTCAATGGTGGAAGTACGAAAAGGCTCGTGTTGGTGGTACATGGGAGGCGTTTGTAAATGCTTTCCAGGAGAGGTTCTTATCTGCAGTGGCTAGGGAGAAGCTGAGGGATTAGTTTAGCCGGCTTAATCAGCACGGTATGTCTGTGGCAGAGTTTGAAGCCACTTTTACTAGTTTGTCCAGGTTTGCACCTGAATTGGTGGCGTCCGAAGAATGCTGTTGCTATGAGTTTGAGCGGAAGTTGAGGCGGGGCCTCAAGTTGAGGGTTGGTGGGTCTTTCATCCGAGAGTATAGACATTTAGTGGATGCTGCAGCTCATATGGAGCTCATGATGCAGGAGGAGGATGAGGGGCAGAGAGGCTCCAAGAGGAGCCAAGATGGTCAGGGTGACGGCAGGAGACAGAGGGGTCCTAACCCTCAGCAGTCTCATGGTGGTTTGGTTAGGTCGACCTTTCCAGTGCCGATTGCAGGCTCCGGGAGAGGTAATCAGGGAGATTTCACCTGTTACAAGTGTGGCCAGCTGGGTCACAAGGTTTCGGTTTGCCCGCAGAAGGGAGGGGGTCAGCGAGCTGCTTCTTCATCAGCTTGACCTCAAGGCCAGTGTCAGGGCAAGGGCTAGTCCTTGTCTTGCTATCAGTGTGGTCAGCCCGGGCACCTGAAGAGGTTTTGCCCGTAGTTGAGTGCCACTTCGGGAGCGTCTAGTTCTAGGCAGACGCAGAGTTTTCAGCCAGCTTAGTCTGTGTAGGCCTCGAGAGCCAACCCGGGAGCTTCGTCATCCCAGTCTTTGCAGCAGTCTTTTGCTCCTAGAGGTAAGCAGCTGGATCAGGGGCCTACAGGGCGCGTGTATGCTGTTACCGCGCAATATCTAGTACCGGCTCCATCAGTAGTGAGAGGTACTTTTCTGTTTTGCAACTCGGTTGCTAGTGTGTTGATTGATACGGGTGCGTCTCATTCTTTTGTATCTCCTGCATTTGCATCTGTGTTGGAGTTGGAGTTAGCACTATTGGCATCTCCTATATGTGTAGTATCGCCTGTTGGTGGTGAGTTGATCTTGAAACAAGGTGTTAGGGGTTGTGATATAGAGGTTGCCGACCATAGGCTTCCTTTTCCTTTTGTTGTCATGCCTATGAAGGGTTTTGATGTTATTTTAGGTATGGATTGGCTATCATCATACCGAGCTGTTATTGATTGCTACCGCCAGAGGGTCACCGTATGTACCTTGAGCGGGGAGTGTTTCCATTTCTTGGGGGACCAGGTTGGTAGTGTGTTGCCACCGGTGTATGATCTGCGAGGGCGGGGAGAGCTTAGTGGTCTACTTGCTAGCTTTACCAATAGTGAGTGTGATGAGACCCAGATTCTATTGCCGATGGTGGTTTGTGAGTATTCGGATGTTTTTCCCAAGGATCTCGTTAGTTTACCACCTCACCGAGAGATAGAGTTCTCTATTGATTTAGTGCCCGGCACAGCGCCAATTTCTATGGCACTTTATCGTTTTGCCCCAGCCGAGTTGAGTGAGTTGAAGATTCAGCTCCAGGAATTGCTAGATAAAGGTTTTGTTCGCTCTAGTGTTTCGCTGTGGGGAGCACCGGCCCTCTTTGCTAAAAAGAAAGATGGTGCCTTGAGATTGTGTATAGACTACCGGAAGTTGAATCGGGCTACGGTCAAGAATAAGTACCCTATGCCCCATATAGATGATTTGTTCGACCAGTTGAAGGGTTCCTGTTGTTTCTCTAAGATAGACTTGAGATCGGGTTACCACCAGTTGAGGGTCAAGGAGAAGGATATTCCTAAGACGGCATTCCGTACGCGGTATGGCCATTATGAGTTTCTGGTGATGCCATTCGGGCTTACCAATGCACCGGCAGTCTTTATGGACTTGATGAACTAGATCTTCCGGGAATTCTTGGATCGATTTGTAGTCGTTTTCGTGGACGACATTCATATCTATTCGCCTTCTGAGGATGAGCACGAGGAACACTTGAGAGTGGTGCTTGAGTTGCTTAGCGTCCGTCCATAGGCTGTCTGCCAAGTTTGGGAAGTGTGAGTTCTGGCTAGGGGAAGTCAAGTTCTTAGGCCACGTGGTTTCCAGGGAAGGGGTGCCTGTTGATACATCCAAGGTAGAGGCAGTGCAAGATTGGGCACAGCCTAAGAGTGTGTTTGAGATCCGCAGTTTTCTAGGATTAGCTGGGTATTACCGTCGGTTTGTGAAAGATTTCTCCAGGCTAGCTTCGCCATTGACTAGATTGACGCGGAAAGGGGTCAAGTTTGTATGGAGTGAGACTTGTGAAAAGTCATTCCAAGAGTTGAAGGTTAGATTGACCACCGCTCCGGTTTTGATTATTCCGGAGAGAGGGTTGGGTTATGTGGTTTATTGTGATGCCTCACAAGAGGGTTTGGGTTGTGTGTTGATGCAAGAGGGGAACGTGGTAGCTTATGGCTCACGTCAGTTGAAAATACACGAGAAGAACTACCCTACACACGACCTAGAGTTAGCAGCAGTGAGCCTTGAAAATTTGGAGGCACTACCTTTATGGTGAGAGGTTCGAGGTGTTCTCGGACCACAAGAGTTTGAAGTATCTGTTTACACAGAGAGACTTGAATTTGAGGCAGAGGAGATGGATGGAGTTCATTGAGGACTATGATTTTGAGTTGCACTATCATCCGGGAAAGGCCAATGTTGTGGCCGACGCCCTTAGTAGGAAATCCATTAGTGATGTAGCTTGTATAGCCATCCGGGAATGGGAGATGTTGGGTGCACTTGGCGAGTTCGATTTGCTACTGGGCGAATCCGTTGAGGCTGCGGCCTTATTTTCTGTTATTGCGCAGCCTACACTTGTGACACGAGTGTTAGAGGCACAGAGAGGTGACCTTGAGGTAGAATCCCTCCGGGAGAAGATCTCCGGTGGGAAGATTGAGAAGGGTTTGTTTGTGTATCCCGACCAGAGTGTGAGATACCGAGACTGTTTGTTTGTGACGGAGTCTTGTCGAGAAGAAGTACTCTAAGAGTTCCATCATTCGCGCCTTGCAGTGCATCCAGGAGGTACTAAGATGTATCGAGATTTGGGTCGCCAGTTTTGGTGGTGAGGTATGAAGAGAGATGTGGTTGTTTTCGTATCGAAGTGCCTTACTTGCCAGCAAGTGAAGGCCGAGCATCAGAGGCCAGCGGGTTTGTTGCAACCCTTGCCTATTGCCGAGTGGAAGTGGGAGCATGTCACTATGGACTTCGTTGTAGGTCTTCCGAAGACTCAACGGGGTAGTCATGCCATTTGGGTCGTTGTAGACCGGTTGACTAAGTCGACGCACTTCATTCTTATGCGCGTGAGAGATTCGGTAGATCATCTCGCCGACTTGTATATTCGGGACATAGTGAGATTGCACGGGGTCCCAATAACGATCGTCTCCGATAAAGATCCTCATTTTACTACTAGGTTGTGGCAGGGTTTGCAGAGTGCCTTGGGCACTAAGTTGACCTTTAGTATGGCCTATCATCCTCAAACTGACAGGCAGTCCGAGCATACTATTCAGATCCTCGAGGATATGCTTTGAGGTTGTGTCCTGCACTTCAGTGGGACGTGGGAGAGGCACTTGCCATTGGTAGAGTTTGCCTACAACAACAGCTTTCAGTCTAGTATCGGCATGGCACCGTTTGAGGCCTTGTATGGCCGACCGTGTAGGTCTCCAGTGTGTTGGGCCGAGGTGGGTGATGCACCTTTGTTGGGGCCGAAGTTGGTTAGGGAGACGACGAAGAAAGGTGAGCTTATCCGTAGGAGGCTTGTTACAGCCCAGAGTCGCCAAAAGAGTTATGCCGACCGTAGGAGGAGACCTTTGGCGTTTAAGGTAGGTGATCATGTCTTCTTGAAAATATCACCTAGGTGAGGTTTGATGAGGTTTGGGAAGAGTGGGAAGTTATCCCCTCGGTTTATTGGTCCCATTGAGATCCTCGAGAGAATTGGGGAAGTGGCTTATCGTTTGGCTTTGCCGCCGCAGTTGTCCGGAGTGCATGACGTGTTTCATGTGAGTATGCTTCGGAAGTATGAGCCGGATCTATCCCACGTGTTAGATTGGACCGACTTGGAGGTAGATGAGGATGCCTCGTACGAGGAGAGACCGGTTCGGGTCTTGGATAGGCGGGATCAAGTTCTGCGTGGCAAGACCATTCCTTTGGTGAAGGTTTTGTGGAAGCATTACGGAGTGGAGGAAGCCACTTGGGAACGTGAGTTGGAAGTTCACGAGAAATATCCGGACTTGTTTGTTGATGTGTAACCATGTAATGGAATTTTTGTAATATTGTTGAACGTTAAGAACATTATATGTGTCTTACGTTGTAAAACATTGTGAATGTTTTGGTTAATGGAAGTCTGTTTTAACATTGCGTCTGTTGAGTATACTGTGGAAATGCAAGCATAATATTAATGTTGCATGTGTTAAGAAATTGTGAAAAACAGGTTGAAATTGTTAGATTTCAAAGGAATGCATGTTGATAATGCAGGTTGTTACGTGTAATGTGTAATGCCTCTTGAAAAGAGATGGGATTGACCGGTAATGGGTCGGGTTGTTTAATATTATGTTGTAATATTGTTGAGAATAGAGAAAACCTGTTTTTGAAAAACTTGTGTTTAATTTCGGGGACGAAATTCTTTAAGGGGAGGAGGTTATAGCGATCCCGGTTGTCCCTTTACTGTTCTGTTGTGTTCCGGACTCGATTCCATGAAGTTGGTAGTTGTATCTATCTTGTTGTCGTCCTTTAATTCCGTTTGTTTGAGTTATAGGATGTGTTGGGCTTGTATCGAACAGGTGGGTTGAACCTTGGTCAGAAATCTTGTTGCCAGGTTTTTGGTCGTCCCGCTCGAGCGGATATTGCACACTCCCAGTTTTTCGTGCCCCTGCAAAACTTCTGTAGGTGTGATTTTTACACTTGAGCGAGTTTCTTTACGCTCGAGCGGTGGCGCTCGAGCGGGTACTCTGACGCTCGAGCGGGTAGTACCTTTTCGGTGTAAGTTCTAGAAGGGGAAATTCTACGCTCGAGCGGACTGGTTTTCGCGCTCGAGCGGATGTGCTTTATTCTTGTGTCTTGGCGCTCGAGCGGGCCTTTTTGCGCTCGAGCGGACCTAGTTTTTGTTCTTGACGCTCGAGCGTTGTGTTTTCCGCTCGAGCGGGAATGTCGTATATCAGTTGGCTGTAGGGAAGTTTTAAATCACTTTTTCTCATTCTTTCCCTCTCTTACTTTTCTGAAAAAGTCATTTGAGAGCTCCTCTCTCTAGAACTCTACCTTCTCTCTGGGTATTGATCTAGTAAGAGTGATTTCCTCACCTTTGGCCTTTACAAAAAAGTTGTTGATCGTCGAGGGCTATCTTTTGATCCGAGAAATTCGTGGTTTGGAGCATTTTCGTTTTCTTCACCTTCTTGGTTGGGAGTTATCTTTTGAGGTAGGGATATCCTACTCCTCTATATGAGCTTTGTCTTTATATTCTAGCATTTTGATAAGTTGGGGGTTGTTGGGTAATTTTGAGAGAGTTTGGGACTTTGTGTAATTTTACAAAAGTTGGGGTTTTAACTATATAAAACCTAGTTGCATGTTTGGCATGAAAAAGTGAAATTAATGTTAAAACATTAATGAAAATGAAACCGTGGGGGTTGAAATGTAAGTTATGGAAAATACCCTAATTACATTGATTGATTAATTTGTATAATTAATTGCTGGAAATGAGGGATTGAATTGAGATTGTGGAAATTGGAAAGGGAAGGGATTAGAGGGTGTAGTTGGATCATTTATCGCTCACCAAATTGAAATGTTGATTTAATATCCATTTTGTGCATTTACTTTCTGTTTAGAAATAACTGCTTTGGGCTATTGGTGGAGGATAGTCTTGATTGTTATAGACAATGCATGATGATTAGGCAAACTAAAACTAATCGATTGAATGAGTCATAGAGTATGACGGTGGATAGAATACATTAATTTTATGTATTGATTGATTGTGTATAGAACCTTTGTGTTTATATGCATTGTATGTAGAGGAGGAGATGGGGGATGTACTCCGCGGTTTAGGAAAAGATGGGGGATGAACCTCTAAACCGGATAGTGTTGGGAGGAGATGGGGGATGAACTCCATAGATACAGCTCATATGCTTGTCTAGAGAAGTGAAGATACAGCTCATAGGCTTATCTTTAAGAAGTGTAGATACAGCTCATATGCTTGTCTAGTGAAGTGTGGATACAGCTAATATGCTTAACTGTTGATGTGTTGATATAGCTAATATGCTTATCTATTTAATAAAGGTGGAGAATGAAAAGTGACATAGACTTGTATGTTATAAAACTGTGATGTGATATATGTGGATGTATCAGTATTGGCCATCTATCAATTGCTAATCTTTTAGTCATTGTTCATAGTTGGTTTAGTATATCTCTGCTAGGCTGTGGCTCACCCTATATGGGAACATCATTTTCAGGTACAGGTAGCATGCCACCTCCAAGGACATAGCTTGGGAGGCTAGAGGCGGATAGACTTTTGTTGTCTTTTTTCCTTTTGATGTATTACATGTAAATTCAAGCCATGGGCTTAATGTGTAATTGAGTTAGTACTCTCTTTTGTAACCAAGTGTTAACTTGGAAAGCTATAAGCCCGTAGGGCATTTGCTTTTGTTGTTAACATGTAATACTTTTGTAATACAGTACTCTGATGAATTGAAGAATGTGGATCTCTTGTATATAAATGTATGTCCATATTGATGGGTTTAATGTTATTATTTTGAGGGCGTTACAACTTGGTATCAGAGCGTACTGGGTTCGAATACTTTGGGTACGTGGGAAGTGATTAGGATCACAATGGGTTTGTCTCGCTTAATAGAGACTTAGATGTAGTGTCATATGCTATGTGTTTAATTGATAACATGCTTATGTGACTATGTTGGTATGGGATTTAGTTTCTAGGATGTTGATTGGATCCTTGGGTTCCTGTGAGTCATGTTGGAAAGGCACTTGATCAATGCTGTTTCTAACCGGAACTCTAGTAACGCCTCGGGACTATCATTATCCGGAGATGAAATTCGTAAGTGCTTATGTGTTTATGTGCTTACGTGGAATGAATTACAGTTGTCCATGCATTAGGACGCGAGTGTTATAGCTTCAGCACATTTGTGAATGTGCTAATAGTCTTGGTTACCTTTATTAGGATGTCAGGACGAGGACGCGGTAGGCGTGGCAGGCGTGGTAGGCAGGAGATGCCTTTACCGGAAGAGGTTCCGGCAGTGCAGGAGGGAGTTGGTCAGGCCAATGTGGCTGAGCCAACAGGTCAGCAGGCTATGAGTGCCTTGGCACGAGAGATAGTAGGAGCTTTGGGTATTCTCAGAGCTAGGAATCAGGCAGCTGAGGCAGGGCTTTCTTTCTTTAAGAGTGAGTTCTTCCGGTCTAACCCGGATGAGTTTGTTGGGGATCCAAAGGAGCCACTGAAGGCTGACGAGTGGTTGGAACAAATGAGTAAGATGTTCGAGATGCTTGGCATCGAGGACGGGGCACTGAAAGTGACCTTGGCATCCTTCCAGCTGAAGGGAGATGCGGGTCAATGGTGGAAGTACGAAAAGGCTCGTGTTGGTGGTACATGGGAGGCGTTTGTAAATGCTTTCCAGGAGAGGTTCTTATCTGCAGTGGCTAGGGAGAAGCTGAGGGATTAGTTTAGCCGGCTTAATCAGCACGGTATGTCTGTGGCAGAGTTTGAAGCCACTTTTACTAGTTTGTCCAGGTTTGCACCTGAATTGGTGGCGTCCGAAGAATGCTGTTGCTATGAGTTTGAGCGGAAGTTGAGGCGGGGCCTCAAGTTGAGGGTTGGTGGGTCTTTCATCCGAGAGTATAGACATTTAGTGGATGCTGCAGCTCATATGGAGCTCATGATGCAGGAGGAGGATGAGGGGCAGAGAGGCTCCAAGAGGAGCCAAGATGGTCAGGGTGACGGCAGGAGACAGAGGGGTCCTAACCCTCAGCAGTCTCATGGTGGTTTGGTTAGGTCGACCTTTCCAGTGCCGATTGCAGGCTCCGGGAGAGGTAATCAGGGAGATTTCACCTGTTACAAGTGTGGCCAGCTGGGTCACAAGGTTTCGGTTTGCCCGCAGAAGGGAGGGGGTCAGCGAGCTGCTTCTTCATCAGCTTGACCTCAAGGCCAGTGTCAGGGCAAGGGCTAGTCCTTGTCTTGCTATCAGTGTGGTCAGCCCGGGCACCTGAAGAGGTTTTGCCCGTAGTTGAGTGCCACTTCGGGAGCGTCTAGTTCTAGGCAGACGCAGAGTTTTCAGCCAGCTTAGTCTGTGTAGGCCTCGAGAGCCAACCCGGGAGCTTCGTCATCCCAGTCTTTGCAGCAGTCTTTTGCTCCTAGAGGTAAGCAGCTGGATCAGGGGCCTACGGGGCGCGTGTATGCTGTTACCGCGCAATATCTAGTACCGGCTCCATCAGTAGTGAGAGGTACTTTTCTGTTTTGCAACTCGGTTGCTAGTGTGTTGATTGATACGGGTGCGTCTCATTCTTTTGTATCTCCTGCATTTGCATCTGTGTTGGAGTTGGAGTTAGCACTATTGGCATCTCCTATATGTGTAGTATCGCCTGTTGGTGGTGAGTTGATCTTGAAACAAGGTGTTAGGGGTTGTGATATAGAGGTTGCCGACCATAGGCTTCCTTTTCCTTTTGTTGTCATGCCTATGAAGGGTTTTGATGTTATTTTAGGTATGGATTGGCTATCATCATACCGAGCTGTTATTGATTGCTACCGCCAGAGGGTCACCGTATGTACCTTGAGCGGGGAGTGTTTCCATTTCTTGGGGGACCAGGTTGGTAGTGTGTTGCCACCGGTGTATGATCTGCGAGGGCGGGGAGAGCTTAGTGGTCTACTTGCTAGCTTTACCAATAGTGAGTGTGATGAGACCCAGATTCTATTGCCGATGGTGGTTTGTGAGTATTCGGATGTTTTTCCCAAGGATCTCGTTAGTTTACCACCTCACCGAGAGATAGAGTTCTCTATTGATTTAGTGCCCGGCACAGCGCCAATTTCTATGGCACTTTATCGTTTTGCCCCAGCCGAGTTGAGTGAGTTGAAGATTCAGCTCCAGGAATTGCTAGATAAAGGTTTTGTTCGCTCTAGTGTTTCGCTGTGGGGAGCACCGGCCCTCTTTGCTAAAAAGAAAGATGGTGCCTTGAGATTGTGTATAGACTACCGGAAGTTGAATCGGGCTACGGTCAAGAATAAGTACCCTATGCCCCATATAGATGATTTGTTCGACCAGTTGAAGGGTTCCTGTTGTTTCTCTAAGATAGACTTGAGATCGGGTTACCACCAGTTGAGGGTCAAGGAGAAGGATATTCCTAAGACGGCATTCCGTACGCGGTATGGCCATTATGAGTTTCTGGTGATGCCATTCGGGCTTACCAATGCACCGGCAGTCTTTATGGACTTGATGAACTAGATCTTCCGGGAATTCTTGGATCGATTTGTAGTCGTTTTCGTGGACGACATTCATATCTATTCGCCTTCTGAGGATGAGCACGAGGAACACTTGAGAGTGGTGCTTGAGTTGCTTAGCGTCCATAGGCTGTCTGCCAAGTTTGGGAAGTGTGAGTTCTGGCTAGGGGAAGTCAAGTTCTTAGGCCACGTGGTTTCCAGGGAAGGGGTGTCTGTTGATACATCCAAGGTAAAGGCAGTGCAAGATTGGGCACAGCCTAAGAGTGTGTTTGAGATCCGCAGTTTTCTAGGATTAGCTGGGTATTACCGTCGGTTTGTGAAAGATTTCTCCAGGCTAGCTTCGCCGTTGACTAGATTGACGCGGAAAGGGGTCAAGTTTGTATGGAGTGAGACTTGTGAAAAGTCATTCCAAGAGTTGAAGGTTAGATTGACCACCGCTCCGGTTTTGATTATTCCGGAGAGAGGGTTGGGTTATGTGGTTTATTGTGATGCCTCACAAGAGGGTTTGGGTTGTGTGTTGATGCAAGAGGGGAACGTGGTAGCTTATGGCTCACGTCAGTTGAAAATACACGAGAAGAACTACCCTACACACGACCTAGAGTTAGCAGCAGTGAGCCTTGAAAATTTGGAGGCACTACCTTTATGGTGAGAGGTTCGAGGTGTTCTCGGACCACAAGAGTTTGAAGTATCTGTTTACACAGAGAGACTTGAATTTGAGGCAGAGGAGATGGATGGAGTTCATTGAGGACTATGATTTTGAGTTGCACTATCATCCGGGAAAGGCCAATGTTGTGGCCGACGCCCTTAGTAGGAAATCCATTAGTGATGTAGCTTGTATAGCCATCCGGGAATGGGAGATGTTGGGTGCACTTGGCGAGTTCGATTTGCTACTGGGCGAATCCGTTGAGGCTGCGGCCTTATTTTCTGTTATTGCGCAGCCTACACTTGTGACACGAGTGTTAGAGGCACAGAGAGGTGACCTTGAGGTAGAATCCCTCCGGGAGAAGATCTCCGGTGGGAAGATTGAGAAGGGTTTGTTTGTGTATCCCGACCAGAGTGTGAGATACCGAGACTGTTTGTTTGTGACGGAGTCTTGTCGAGAAGAAGTACTCTAAGAGTTCCATCATTCGCGCCTTGCAGTGCATCCAGGAGGTACTAAGATGTATCGAGATTTGGGTCGCCAGTTTTGGTGGCGAGGTATGAAGAGAGATGTGGTTGTTTTCGTATCGAAGTGCCTTACTTGCCAGCAAGTGAAGGCCGAGCATCAGAGGCCAGCGGGTTTGTTGCAACCCTTGCCTATTGCCGAGTGGAAGTGGGAGCATGTCACTATGGACTTCGTTGTAGGTCTTCCGAAGACTCAACGGGGTAGTCATGCCATTTGGGTCGTTGTAGACCGGTTGACTAAGTCGACGCACTTCATTCTTATGCGCGTGAGAGATTCGGTAGATCATCTCGCCGACTTGTATATTCGGGACATAGTGAGATTGCACGGGGTCCCAATAACGATCGTCTCCGATAAAGATCCTCATTTTACTACTAGGTTGTGGCAGGGTTTGCAGAGTGCCTTGGGCACTAAGTTGACCTTTAGTATGGCCTATCATCCTCAAACTGACAGGCAGTCCGAGCATACTATTCAGATCCTCGAGGATATGCTTTGAGGTTGTGTCCTGCACTTCAGTGGGACGTGGGAGAGGCACTTGCCATTGGTAGAGTTTGCCTACAACAACAGCTTTCAGTCTAGTATCGGCATGGCACCGTTTGAGGCCTTGTATGGCCGACCGTGTAGGTCTCCAGTGTGTTGGGCCGAGGTGGGTGATGCACCTTTGTTGGGGCCGAAGTTGGTTAGGGAGACGACGAAGAAAGGTGAGCTTATCCGTAGGAGGCTTGTTACAGCCCAGAGTCGCCAAAAGAGTTATGCCGACCGTAGGAGGAGACCTTTGGCGTTTAAGGTAGGTGATCATGTCTTCTTGAAAATATCACCTAGGTGAGGTTTGATGAGGTTTGGGAAGAGTGGGAAGTTATCCCCTCGGTTTATTGGTCCCATTGAGATCCTCGAGAGAATTGGGGAAGTGGCTTATCGTTTGGCTTTGCCGCCGCAGTTGTCCGGAGTGCATGACGTGTTTCATGTGAGTATGCTTCGGAAGTATGAGCCGGATCTATCCCACGTGTTAGATTGGACCGACTTGGAGGTAGATGAGGATGCCTCGTACGAGGAGAGACCGGTTCGGGTCTTGGATAGGCGGGATCAAGTTCTGCGTGGCAAGACCATTCCTTTGGTGAAGGTTTTGTGGAAGCATTACGGAGTGGAGGAAGCCACTTGGGAACGTGAGTTGGAAGTTCACGAGAAATATCCGGACTTGTTTGTTGATGTGTAACCATGTAATGGAATTTTTGTAATATTGTTGAACGTTAAGAACATTGTATGTGTCTTACGTTGTAAAACATTGTGAATGTTTTGGTTAATGGAAGTCTGTTTTAACATTGCGTCTGTTGAGTATACTGTGGAAATGCAAGCATAATATTAATGTTGCATGTGTTAAGAAATTGTGAAAAACAGGTTGAAATTGTTAGATTTCAAAGGAATGCATGTTGATAATGCAGGTTGTTACGTGTAATGTGTAATGTCTCTTGAAAAGAGATGGGATTGACCGGTAATGGGTCGGGTTGTTTAATATTATGTTGTAATATTGTTGAGAATAGAGAAAACCTGTTTTTGAAAAACTTGTGTTTAATTTCGGGGACGAAATTCTTTAAGGGGAGGAGGTTATAGCGATCCCGGTTGTCCCTTTACTGTTCTGTTGTGTTCCGGACTCGATTCCATGATGTTGGTAGTTGTATCTATCTTGTTGTCGTCCTTTAATTCCGTTTGTTTGAGTTATAGGATGTGTTGGGCTTGTATCGAACAGGTGGGTTGAACCTTGGTCAGAAATCTTGTTGCCAGGTTTTTGGTCGTCCCGCTCGAGCGGATATTGCACACTCCCAGTTTTTCGTGTCCCTGCAAAACTTCTGTAGGTGTGATTTTTACACTTGAGCGAGTTTCTTTACGCTCGAGCGGTGGCGCTCGAGCGGGTACTCTGACGCTCGAGCGGGTAGTACCTTTTCGGTGTAAGTTCTAGGAGGGGGAATTCTACGCTCGAGCGGACTGGTTTTCGCGCTCGAGCGGATGTGCTTTATTCTTGTGTCTTGGCGCTCGAGCGGGCCTTTTTGCGCTCAAGCGGACCTAGTTTTTGTTCTTGACGCTCGAGCGTTGTGTTTTCCGCTCGAGCGGGAATGTCGTATATCAGTTGGCTGTAGGGAAGTTTTAAATCACTTTTTCTCATTCTTTCCCTCTCTTACTTTTCTGAAAAAGTCATTTGAGAGCTCCTCTCTCTAGAACTCTACCTTCTCTCTGGGTATTGATCTAGTAAGAGTGATTTCCTCACCTTTGGCCTTTACAAAAAAGTTGTTGATCGTCGAGGGCTATCTTTTGATCCGAGAAATTCGTGGTTTGGAGCATTTTCGTTTTCTTCACCTTCTTGGTTGGAAGTTATCTTTTGAGGTAGGGATATCCTACTCCTCTATATGAGCTTTGTCTTTATATTCTAGCATTTTGATAAGTTGGGGGTTGTTGGGTAATTTTGAGAGAGTTTGGGACTTTGTGTAATTTTACAAAAGTTGGGGTTTTAACTATATAAAACCTAGTTGCATGTTTGGCATGAAAAAGTGAAATTAATGTTAAAACATTAATGAAAATGAAACCGTGGGGGTTGAAATGTAAGTTATGGAAAATACCCTAATTACATTGATTGATTAATTTGTATAATTAATTGCTGGAAATGAGGGATTGAATTGAGATTGTGGAAATTGGAAAGGGAAGGGATTAGAGGGTGTAGTTGGATCATTTATCGCTCACCAAATTGAAATGTTGATTTAATATCCATTTTGTGCATTTACTTTCTGTTTAGAAATAACTGCTTTGGGCTATCAGTGGAGGATAGTCTTGATTGTTGTAGACAATGCATGATGATTAGGCAAACTAAAACTAATCGATTGAATGAGTCATAGAGTATGACAGTTGATAGAATACATTAATTTTATGTATTGATTGATTGTGTATAGAACCTTTGTGTTTATATGCATTGTGTGTAGAGGAGGAGATGGGAGATGTACTCCGTGGTTTAGGGGAAGATGGGGGATGAACCTCTAAACCGGATAGTGTTGGGAGGAGATGGGGGATGAACTCCGTAGATACAGCTCATATGCTTGTCTAGAGAAGTGAAGATACAGCTCATAGGCTTATCTTTGAGAAGTGTAGATACAGCTCATATGCTTGTCTAGTGAAGTGTGGATACAGCTAATATGCTTAACTGTTGATGTGTTGATATAGCTAATATGCTTATCTATTAAATAAAGGTGGAGAATGAAAAGTGACATAGACTTAAATGTTATGAAACTGTGATGTGATATATGTGGATGTATCAGTATTGGCCATCTATCAATTGCTAATCTTTTAGTCATTGTTCATAGTTGGTTTAGTATATCTCTGCTGGGCTGTGGCTCACCCTATATGGGAACATCATTTTCAGGTACATGTAGCATGCCACCTCCAAGGACATAGCTTGGGAGGCTAGAGGCGGACAGACTTTTGTTGTCTTTTTTCCTTTTGATGTATTACATGTAAATTCAAGCCATGGGCTTAATGTGTAATTGAGTTAATACTCTCTTTTGTAACCAAGTGTTAACTTGGAAAGCTGTAAGCCCGTAGGGCATTTGCTTTTGTTGTTAACATGTAATACTTTTGTAATACAGTACTCTGATGAATTGAAGAATGTGGATCTCTTGTATATAAATGTATGTTCATATTGATGGGTTTAATGTTATTATTTTGAGGGCGTTACAATAGTGGTTTCTTAAATGAACTTCCAATTTTAATTTTCTGCAACTTCCATTTTTATTTCTATTCAACTTCTTTTTTTATTCAAGTTTCTTTTCTATTCAACTTGCTTTTTTATGTAATTTCCAAATAGATCGTTAAGGTATACAGGTTTCTGGATTAAACTTCCATTTTTAATTTTATGCAACTTTCACTTTTATTATTATTCAACTTCCACTTTTATTCAATTTACTTTTCTATTAAACTTCCTTTTTTATTTAATTTCCAAATAGATCGTTAAAGTATAGTGGTTTCTTTAATGAACTTCCATTTTTAATTTTATGGAACTTCCATTTTTATTTTTATTCAACTTCCATTTTTATTCAAGTTACTTTTCTATTCAACCTCCTTTTTTATTTAATTTCCAAATAGATCGTCAAGGTATAGTGGTTTCTTGAATGAATTTATATTTTTAATTTTTTGCAACTTCCATTTTTATTTTTATTTACCTTCCTTTTTTATTCAAGTTTATTTTCTACTTAACTTCCTTTTTTATTTAATTTCCAAATAGATCGTTAAGATATAGTGGTTTTTGGATTGAACTTCCATTGTTAATTTTATGCAACTTTCATTTTTATTTTTATTCAACTACCATTTTTATTCAATTTACTTTTCTATTAAACTTCATTTTTTATTTAATTTCCAAAAAGATCGTTAAGGTATAGTGGTTTCTTGAATGAACTTCCATTTTTAATTTTCTGCAACTTCCATTTTTATTTTTATACGACATCCATTTTTATTCAAGTCATTTTTCTATTCAACTTCCTTTTTTATTTAATTTCCAAATAGATCGCTAAGGTATAGTGGTTTCTTGAATAAACTTCCATTTTTAATTTTCTGCACCTTCCATTTTTATTTTTATTTGACTTCCATTTTTATTCAAGTCATTTTTCTAATCAACTTCCTTTTTTATTTAATTTCCAAATAGATCCTTAAGGTATACTGGTTTCTGGATTTAACTTCCATTTTTAATTTTATGCAACTTTCATTTTTATTTTTATTCAACTTCCATTTTTATTCAGTTTACTTTTCTATTAAACTTCCTTTTTTATTTAATTTCCAAATAGATCGTTAAGGTATAGTGGTTTCTTGAATGAACTTCCATTTTTAATTTTCTGCAACTTCCATTTTTATTTTTATTTGACTTCTATTTTTATTCAATTTACTTTTCTATTCAACTTCTTTTTTTATTTAGTTTCCAAATAGATCGTTAAGGTATAGTGGTTTCTGGATTGAACTTCCATTTTTAATTTTATGCAACTTTCATTTTTATTTTTATTCAACTTCCATTTTTATTCAATTTACTTTTCTACTAAACTTCGTTTTTTATTTAATTTTCCAAATAGATCGTTAAGGTATAGTTGTTTTTTTTAATGAACTTCCATTTTTCATTTTCTGCAACTTCCATTTTTATTTTTATTTAACTTCATTTTTCAGTCAAGTTTCTTTTCTACTCAACTTCGTTTTTTATTTAATTTCCAAATAGATCGTTAAGGTATAGTGGTTTCTGGCTTGAACTTCCATTTTTAGCGTTATGCAACTTTCGTTTTTATTTTTCTTCAACTTCCATTTTTATTCAATTTGTTTTTCTATTAAACTTCCTTTTTCATTTAATTTCCAAACTGATCGTTAAGGTATAGTGGTTTCTTGAATGAACTTCCATTTTTAATTTTCTGCAACTTCCATTTTTTTTTATTCAACTTCCATTTTTATTCAAGTTATTTTTCTATTCAACTTCCTTTTTTATTTACTTTCCAAATAGATCGTTAAGGTATAGTGGTTTCTTTAATGAACTTCCAATTTTAATTTTCTGCAACTTCCATTTTTATTTCTAATCAACTTCTTTTTTTATTCAAGTTTCTTTTCTATTCAACTTCCTTTTTTATTTAATTTCCAAATAGATCGTTAAGGTATACCAGTTTCTGGATTGAACTTCCATTTTTAATTTTATGCAACTTTCACTTTTATTTTTATTCAACTTCCATTTTTATTCAATTTACTTTTCTATTCAACTTTGTTTTTTATTTAATTTCCGAATAAATCGTTATGGTATCGTGGTTTCTTTAATGAACTTCCATTTTTAATTTTATGGAACTTCCATTTTCATTTTTATTCAGCTTCCATTTTTATTCAAGTTATTTTTCTATTCAACTTCCTTTTTTATTTAATTTCCAAATAGATCGTTAAGGTATAGTGGTTTTTTGAATGAACTTCAATTTTTAATTTTCTGCAACTTCCATTTTTATTTTTATTTAACTTCCTTTTTTATTCAAGTTTCTTTTCTACTCAACTTCGTTTTTTATTTAATTTCCAAATAAATCGTTAAGCTATAGTGGTTTTTAGGTTGAACTTCCATTGTTAATTTTATGCAACTTTCATTTTTATTTTTATTCAACTTCCGTTTTTATTCAATTTACTTCTTTATTAAACTTCATTTTTTATTTAATTTCCCAATAGATCGTTAAGGTGTAGTGGTTTCTTGAATGAACTTCCATTTTTAATTTTCTGCAACTTCCATTTTTATTTTTATTCGACTTCTATTTTTATTCAAGTCATTTTTCTATTCAACGTCCTTTTTTATTTAATTTCCAAATAGATCGTTAAGGTATAGTGGTTTCTGGAATGAACATCCATTTTTAATTTTCTGAACCTTCCATTTTTATTTTTATTTGACTTCCATTTTTATTCAAGTCATTTTTCTATTCGACTTCCTTTTTTTTTTTTTTTTAATTTCCAAATAGATCATTAAGGTATAGTGGTTTCTGGATTGAACTTCCATTTTTAATTTTATGCTACTTTCATTTTTATTTTTATTCAACTTCCATTTTTATTCAATTTACTTTTCTATTGAACTTCCTTTTTTGTTTAATTTTCAAATAGATCGTTAAGGTATAGTGGTTTCTTGAATGAACTTCCATTTTTAATTTTCTGCAACTTCCATTTTTATTTTTATTGGACTTCCATTTTTATTCAAGTCATTTTTCTATTCAACTTCCTTCTTTATTTAATTTCCAAATAGATCGTTAAGGTATAGCGGTTTTTTTAATGAACTTCGATTTTTAATTTTCTGCACCTTCCATTTTTATTTTTATTTGACTTCCATTTTTAGTCAAGTCATTTTTCTATTCAACTTTCTTTTTTATTTAATTTCCCAACAGATCGTTAAGGTATAGTGGTTTCTGGATTGAACTTCCATTTTTAATTTTGTGCAACTTTCATTTTAATTTTTATTCAACTTCCATTTTTATTCAATTTATTTTTCTATTAAACTTCCTTTTTTATTTAATTTCCAAATAGGTCGTTAAGGTATAGTGGTTTCTTGAATGAATTTCCATTTTTAATTTTCTGCAACTTCTATTTTTATTTTTGTTTGACTTCCATTTTTGTTCAATTTGCTTTTCTATTCAACTTCCTTTTTTATTTAATTTCCAAATAGATCGTTAAGGTATAGTAGTATCTGGATTGAACATCCACTTTTAATTTTATGCAACCTTCATTTTTATTTTTATTCAACTTCCATTTTTATTCAATTTACTTTTCTATTAAACTTCCTTTTTTATTTAATTTCCAAATTGATCGTTAATGTATAGTGGTTTTTTGAATGAATTTCCATTTTTAATTTTCAGCAATTTTCATTTTTATTTTTATTTAACTTCCTTTTTTATTCAAGTTGCTTTTCTACTCAACTTCCTTTTTTATTGAATTTCCAAATAGATCGTTAACGTATACTGGTTTGTTGAATGAACTTCGATTTTCTATTTTATGCAACTTTCATTTTTATTTTTATTCAACTTCCATTTTTATTCAATTTACTTTTCTATTAAACTTCTTTTTTTATTTAATTTCGAAATGGATCATTAAGGTATAGTGGTTTCTTGAATGAATTTCCATTTTTAATTTTCTGCAACTTCCATTTTTATTTTTAACTAACTTCTATTTTTATTCAAGTTTCTTTTCTACTCAACTTTGTTTTTTATTTAATTTCCAAATAGATCGTTAAGGTATAGTGGTTTCTTGAATGAACTTCCAATTTTAATTTTCTGCAACTTCCATTTTTATTTCTATGCAAGTTTCTTTTCTACTCAACTTCCTCTTTTATTTAATTTCCAAATAGATCGTTAACGTATACTGGTTTCTTGAATGAACTTCCATTTTCTATTTTATGCAACTTTCATTTTTATTTTTATTCAACTTCCATTTTTATTCAATTTATTTTTCTATTAAACTTCTTTTTTTACTTAATTTCGAAATGGATCATTAAGGTATAGTGGTTTCTTGAATGAATTTCAATTTTTAATTTTCTGCAACTTCCATTTTTATTTTTAACTAACTTCCATTTTTATTCAAGTTTCTTTTCTACTCAACTTCGTTTTTTATTTAATTTCCAAATAGATCGTTAAGGTATAGTGGTTTCTTGAATGAACTTCCAATTTTAATTTTATGCAACTTCCATTTTTATCTCTATGCAACTTCTATTTTTATTGAAGTTTTTTTCTATTCAACTTCCTTTTTTATTTAATTGCTAAATAGATCGTTAAGGTATAGTGGCTTCTAGATTGAACTTCCATTTTTACTTTTATGCAACTTTTATTTTTATTTTTATTCAACTTCCATTTTTATTCAATTTACATTTCTTTTGAACTTCCTTTTTTATTTAATTTCCAAATAGATTGTTTAGGTATAATGGTTTCTTGAATGAACTTCCATTTTTAATTTTCTGCAACTTCCGTATTTCTTTTTATTCAACTTCCATTTTTATACAAGTTATTTTTCTATTCAACTTCTTTTTTTATTTAATAGATCGTTAAGGTATAGTGGTTTCTTGAATGAACTTCCACTTTTAATTTTCTGCAACTTCCATTTTTATTTTTATTTAACTTCCTTTTTTATTCAACTTTCTTTTCTGCTCAGCTTCCTTTTTTATTTAATTTCCAAATAGATCGTTAAGGTATAGTGGTTTTCTCAATGAACTTCCAATTTTAATTTTCTGCAACTTCCATTTTTATTTCTATTCAACTTCTTTTTTTTTTTCAAGTTTCTTTTCTATTCAACTTCATTTTTTATTTAATTTCCAAATAGATCGTTAAGGTATTCTAGTTTCTGGATTGAACTTCCATTTTTAATTTTATGCAACTTTCACTTTTATTTTTATTCAACTTCCATTTTTATTGAATTTACTTTTCTATTAAACTTTCTTTTTTATTTAATTTCCAAATAGATCGTTATGGTATCGTGGTTTATTTAATGAACTTCCATTTTTAATTTTATGGAACATCCATTTTCGTTTTTATTCAGCTTCCATTTTTATTCAAGTTATTTTTCTATTAAACTTCATTTTTTAATTAATTTCCAAGTAGATCGTTAAGGTATAGTAGTTTATTGAATGAACTTCCATTTTTAATTTTCTGCAACTTCTTTTTTTTTTTTTTTATTCAACTTCCATTTGTATTCAAGTTATTTTTCTATTGAACTTCTTTATTTATTTAATTTCCAAATAGATCGTTAAGGTATAGTGGTTTCTTGAATGAACTTCCATTTTAAATTTTCTGCAACTTCTATTTTTATTTTTATACAACTTCCATTTGTATTCAAGTTATTTTTCTATTGAACTTCTTTATTTATTTAATTTCCAAATAGATCGTTAAGGTATAGTGGTTTCTTGAATGAACTTCCATTTTAAATTTTTTGCAACTTCTATTTTTATTTTTATCCAACTTCCATTTGTATTCAAGTTATTTTTCAATAGAACTTCTTTATTTATTTAATTTCCAAATTGATCGTTAAGGTATAGTGGTTTCTTGAATGAACTTCCATTTTAAATTTTTTGCAACTTCTATTTTTATTTTTATTGAACTTCCAATTTTATTCAAGTTATTTTTCTATTCAACTTCCTTTTTTAGTTAATTTCCAAATAGATCGTTATGGTATAGTGGTTTCTTGATTGAACTTCCATTTTTAATTTTCTGCAACTTCCATTTTTATTTTTATTTACCTTCCTTTTTTAATTCAAGTTTCTTCTCTACTCGACTTCCTTTTTTATTTAATTTCTAAATAGATCGTTAAGGTATAGTGGTTTTTGGATTGAACTTCCATTGTTAATTTTATGCAACTTTCATTTTTATTGTTATTCAACTTCCATTTTTATTCAATTTACTTTTCTATTAAACTTCATTTTTTATTTAATTTCCAAATAGATCATTAAGGTATAGTGGTTTCTTGAATGAACTTCCATTTTTAATTTTCTGCAACTTCCGTTTATATTTTTATTCGACTTTCATTTTTATTCAAGTCATTTTTCTATTCAACTTCCTTTTTTATTTAATTTCCAAATAGATCGTTAAGGTATAATGGTTTCTTGAATGAACTTCCATTTTTAATTTTCTGCACCTTCCATTTTAATTTTTATTTGACTTCCATTTTTATTCAATTCATTTTTCTATTCAACTTCCTTTTTTATTTAATTTTCGAAGAGATCGTTAAGGTATAGTGGTTTCTAGATTGAGCTTCCATTTTTAATTTTATGCCTCTTTCATTTTATTTTTATTTAACTTCCATTTTTATTCAATTTACTTTTCTATTAAACTTCATTTTTTATTTAATTTTCAAGTAGATCGTTAAGGTATAGTGGTTTCTGGAATGAACTTCCACTTTTAATTTTCTGCAACTTACATTTTTATTTTTATTTTTATTTGACTTTCATTTTTATTCAAGTCATTTTTCTATTCAACTTCCTTTTTCATTTAATTTCCAAATATATCGTTAAGGTATACTGGTTTTTGGAATGAACCTCCATTGTTAATTTTATGCAACTTTCATTTTTATTTTTATTCAACTTCCATTTTAATTCAATTTACTTTTCTTTTAAACTTCATTTTTTATTTAATTTCCAAGTTGATCGTTAAGGTATAGTGGTTTCTTGAATAAACTTTCATTTTCAAATTTGTGCAACTTCCAATTTTATTTTTATTCGACTTCCATTTTTATTCAAGTCATTTTTCTATTCAACTTCCTTTTTTATTTAATTTTCAAATAGATCGTTAATGTATAGTGGTTTTTTGAATGAACTTCCATTTTTAATTTTCGGCACCTTCCATTTTTATTTTTATTTGACTTCCATTTTTATTCAAGTCATTTTTCCATTCAACTTCCTTTTTTATTTCATTTTCAAATTGGTCTTTAAGGTATAGTGGTTTTTGAATTGAACTTCCATTGTGAATTTTATGCCACTTTTATTTTTATTTTTATTCAACTTCCATTTTTATTCAATTTACTTTTCTATTAAACTTCCTTTTTTATTTAATATCTAAATAGATTGTTAAGGTATAGTGGTTTTTGGATTGAACTTCAATTGTTAATTTTATGAAACTTTCATTTTTATTGTTATTCAACTTCCGTTTTTATTCAATTTACTTTTCTATTAAACTTCATTTTTTATTTAATTTCTAAATAGATCGTTAAGTTATAGTGGTTTCTTGAATGAACTTCCATTTTTAATTTTCTGCAACTTCCATTTTTATTTTTATTCGACTTCCATTTTTATTCAAGTCATTTTTCTATTCAACTTCCTTTTTTATTTAATTTCCAAATAGATCGTTAAGGTATAATGGTTTCTTGAATGAACTTCCATTTTTAATTTTCTGCACCTTCCATTTTAATTTTTATTTGACTTCCATTTTTATTCAAGTCATTTTTGTATTCAAATTCCTTTTTTATTTAATTTCCGAATAGATCGTTAAGGTATAGTGGTTTATGGATTGAACTTCCATTTTTAATTTTATGCCACTTTCATTTTTAGTTTTATTTAACTTCCATTTTTATTCAATTTACTTTTCTATTAAACTTCATTTTTTATTTAATTTTCAAATAGATCGTTAAGGTATAGTGGTTTCTGGAATGAACTTCCACTTCTAATTTTCTGCAACTTAAATTTTTATTTTTATTTAAATTCCATTTTTATTCAAGTCATTTTTCTATTCAACTTCCTTTTTTGTGTAATTTCCAAATAGATCGTTAAGGTATACTGGTTTTTGGATTTAACTTCCATTGTTAATTTTGTTCAACTTCCATTTTTATTCAATTTACTTTTCTTTTAAACTTCATTTTTTATTTAATTTCCAAATTGATCGTTAAGGTATAGTGGTTTCTTGAATAAACTTTCATTTTTAATTTTCTGCAACTTTCATTTTTATTTTTATTCGACTTCCATTTTTATTCAAGTCATTTTTCTATTCAACTTCCTTTTTTATTTAATTTCCAAATAGATCGTTAACGTATAGTGGTTTTCTGAATGAACTTCCATTTTTAATTTTCGTCACCTTCCATTTTTATTTTTAATTGACTTCCATTTTTATTCAAGTCATTTTTCTATTTAACTTCCTTTTTTATTTAATTTTCAAATAGATCGTTAAGGTATAGTGGTTTTTGGATTGAACTTCCATTGTTAATTTTATGAAACTTTCATTTTTATTGTTATTCAACTTCCATTTTTATTCAATTTACTTTTCTATTAAACTTCATTTTTTATTCAATTTCCAAATAGATCGTTAAGGTATAGTGGTTTCTTGAATGAACTTCCACTTTTAATTTTATGCAGCTTCAATTTTTATTTTTATTCGACTTCCATTTTTATTCAAGTCATTTTTCTATTCAACTTCCTTTTATATTTAATTTCCAAATAGATCGTTAAGGTATAATGGTTTCTTGAATGAACTTCCATTTTTAATTTTCTGCACCTTCCATTTTAATTTTTATTTGACTTCCATTTTTATTCAAGTCATTTTTCTATTCAACTTCCTTTTTTATTTAATTTCCGAATAGATCGTTAAGGTATAGTGGTTTCTGGATTGAACTTCCATTTTTAATTTTATGCCACTTTCATTTTTATTTTTATTTAACTTCCATTTTTATTCAATTTACTTTTCTATTAAACTTCCTTTTTTATTTAATTTTCAAGTAGATCGTTAAGGTATAGTGGTTTCTGGAATGAACTTCCACTTTTAATTTTCTGCAGCTTACATTTTTATTTTTATTTGACTTCCATTTTTATTCAAGTCATTTTTTCTATTCAACTTCCTCTTTTATTTAATTTCCAAATAGATCGTTAAGGTATACTGGTTTTTGGAATGAACTTCCACTTTTAATTTTCTGCAACTTTCATTTTTATTTTCATTCAACTTCCATTTTTATTCAATTTGCTTTTCCTTTAAACTTCATTTTTTATTTAATTTCCAAGTTGATCGTTAAGGTATAGTGGTTTCTTGAATAAACTTTCATTTTTAATTTTCTGCAACTTCCATTTTTATTTTTATTCGACTTCCATTTTTATTCAAGTCATTTTTCTATTCAACTTCCTTTTTTATTTAATTTCCAAATAGATCGTTAAGGTATAGTGGTTTTCTGAATGAACTTCCATTTTTAATTTTCGGCACCTTCCATTTTTATTTTTATTTGACTTCCATTTTTATTCAAGTCATTTTTCTATTCAACATCCTTTTTTATTTGATTTTCAAATAGATCGTTCAGGTATAGTTGTTTTTGAATTGAACTTCCGTTATTAATTTTATGCCACTTTCATTTTTATTTTTATTCAACTTCCATTTTTATTCAATTTACTTTTCTATTAAACTTCCTTTTTTATTTAATTTCTAAATAGATCGTTAAGGTATACTGGTTTTGGATTGAACTTTCATTGTTAATTTTATGAAACTTTCATTTTTATTGTTATTCGACTTCCATTTTTATTCAATTTACTTTTCTATTAAACTTCATTTTTTATTTAATTTCCAAATAGATCGTTAAGTTATTGTGGTTTCTTGAATGAACTTCCATTTTTAATTTTCTGCAACTTCCATTTTTATTTTTATTCGACTTCCATTTTTATTCATGTCGTTTTTTCTATTCCACTTCCTTTTTTATTTAATTTCCAAATAGATCGTTAAGGTATAATGGTTTCTTGAATGAACTTCCATTTTTAATTTTCTGCACCTTCCATTTTAATTTTTATTTGACTTCCATTTTTATTCAAGTCATTTTTCTATTCAACTTCCTTTTTTATTTAATTTCCGAATAGATCGTTAAGGTATAGTGGTTTATGGATTGAACTTCCATTTTTAATTTTATGCCACTTTCATTTTTAGTTTTATTTAACTTCCATTTTTATTCAATTTACTTTTCTATTAAACTTCCTTTTTTATTTAATTTTCAAATAGATCGTTAAGGTATAGTGGTTTCTGGAATGAACTTCCTGTAATAACCCACATTCGTGTCTTAGTCATGTTCATGTACATTTGCATGATTTTGTCTTGTTAAGCTTGCATTTGTAGACTTGGACTTGTTTTGCCTAGGTAATGGTTCTTGTCTTGTCTTGATGCTATCATGTTTTCCCTGAGTGTTGTATGCATGCTTTGTTCCTTCCTTGCTATGTTAAGCCTAGGTCATGCTAAGCCTAGGTCATGCCAAGCCTAGGTCATGTTAAGCCTAGGTCATGCTAACCCTAGGTCATGCCAAGCCTAGGTCATGTTAAGCCTAGGTCATGCTAAGCCTAGGTCATGCCAAGCCTAGGTCATGTTAAGCCTAGGTCATGCCAAGCCTAGGTCATGTTAAGCCTAGGTCACACCTTTGAACCTCTTACACCTTGGACCATCTTGGAACCCCTTTGGTTGACCTCCACCGTCACCTAGGCATATTGGCCGAGATGTTATCACCTAGGCGTCGAAGATCCTTAATCCTTGCACCTAGTGATCTTGTTCTGGGACTGGAATGACCTAGACCGAGGTGTGGCACATCTAGGCCGAGGTGTGGCACAGCTTAGTCAAGTGTTGTCCTTCCTAGCCGAGGTCATTGTCACCCTAGTTGCTGAAGTCTTGTGGTTAGCCGATGTCACCCCTTGCCGGAGTGCCATTCCGAGTAGCTTGCTAGATACGCCTTGTCAGGGCCTTGTCTTGTCAATCTATCACCTTTTTGAAGAGAACCAACCAACCGTTGCCACGTGTCCGAGCTGAGAGTTAAGTCAGCCGGCAGAGAGAGAAACCCCTCATTTGTTGTATCTTGTTTTGAAGAGTAGAGAGAGAAGCTCTAGAAGAGGGAGAAGAGTTCTTGAGAGAGAGTGGATTTCCAAGCTTGATTCTTTGAGATCGAACCGTTAGATCCGTGTTCTAAGGTTAGATTCTTGATCCGTTCTTGTTGTTCTATATGTTTATGATATTGCATTGCATGATTGAATATGATTTGTAAGCCATGCATTGCTTTGAAGTTCGGTTTTAGAAAGAGAAAATGGTTTTCATGTGTTCTTCAAGAAAAGTCATGTTTTGATCGAAAAGCTCATGCCAAGATCCATGTTTTTGTGTTTGTTTCCACATGATTTTCAAGTATGGGTACCCAGGTCCATGTTTTCGAACTCATGTCATGAAATCCCAGATCTTGTAATAACAAGTTATGATTTTAGCATTCATGTTCTTCATGTTCTTCATGCTCATGTTCTTCATGTTCTTCAAGGAGGAAACCCAGATTTCCAGGCTTCATTTCCCTAGGTGTGATCACCGAGACCACTCTTGCCTAGATCACACACCTTGGTCTACCTTGCATGATCACTTGCACATTAGTTTATCTTGCATGCACACCTAGGCTAACCACTGCACACCTAGGCCGACCATGGTACACCCATGCCGGCACCTTGTAACACCCCGGCAGACAGCTGCATACTGAAGCCTAGGTAACCACATCTTGGCCAAAAGGTGTGGGACCTCGGCCAAGACCTCCTGAGTTCACCCAGCTAGGTCGTTTTAGCCTAGATCATCTCTGTGCATCCATTCCAGGACCTGGTTGGTACCCAGCATGTTTTCCCTAGATGTTTTCAGCATGTTTTCCCTAGATGATTTCCAGCATGTTTTCCCTAGATGTTTTCAGCATGTTTTCCCTAGATCATTTGCATTCATGTGAAGCTTGTTTTAAGAGTGCGTTCAATAGACTTTGCCACGTGTTTGTAGGACTTGGACCTTTGCCTTGATCCCGACGTCCCAAGAACTAAGTGAGTGGTATTTTTAATAAAGTTATGTTATAAAGTTTTGACAAAGCCTTGCTTCGTTTTAGAAAAGTATTTGATCAAGCATGAATGATTATCTCTATTTTGTGTATCAAGTAATTAGCTTTGTTTTGGATGACATTCTTGGAAAGTCCTCCCACGCTAGGGGACTCTAAGCCCATGTAGCACCATGTTTGAGAGATTTCTGTCATCGACGGTCTATGAACGGATGGCCCCACCGACGGTCTATGAACGGGTGGATTTGTCTAATCGATTCCGGGTCGATTATTCCCTTGTTTTGTCCGGAATGTCATCACAAGTATTATGTAGATGTTATTAACATCCCAAGCAAGATTTGAAAGACCAAGATTTGATTAATGAACTTGATTCATCCCATGCTTTGTTTTGTATAAGTTATGACATATGTATTGTTTTGACAAGAACCTCGGGAATCATTCATTTACCCCTTTATTACTTATATCATTCACTGAGTATCCAAGCTCACCCTCCCTATGTATATATGTAGGTAACAAGTTAGAAGTCGGCTACACCGAGATGTGTGTTTTGTATGCATGTTATGTCGGCAGTGAGGACGTCGGCAATCTTGAAGCTTTTGTATTTGAACATGTCGGCTGAGAAGCCCTTTCGTTAAAATGTGATATGTATTTTGTACTTCATTTCTTTATGTATTCAAGTTGTAAAGCTATGTAAAGATGTATGCCATTTCATTTGACTTAGGCACTGCTCTTATGGACCACTTGTATCTTGAATTATTGCTTCCGCATTTGTGAGCCCCCTATATAAATACTCTGATTGTGTGTGAATTTTGTAAGTTGGCCTTCGGTAATTACGGATTACTGGCCATCACGGCACCAAACTACTAGGGGCGGTTTGGGGTCGTGACACTTCCACTTCTAATTTTCTGCAACTTAAATTTTTATTTTTATTTAAATTCCATTTTTATTCAAGTCATTTTTCTATTCAACTTCCTTTTTTATTTAATTTCCAAATAGATCGTTAAGGTATACTGGTTTTTGGATTTAACTTCCATTGTTAATTTTGTTCAACTTCCATTTTTATTCAATTTACTTTTCTTTTAAACTTCATTTTTTATTTAATTTCCAAATTGATCGTTAAGGTATAGTGGTTTCTTGAATAAACTTTCATTTTTAATTTTCTGCAACTTCCATTTTTATTTTTATTCGACTTCCATTTTTATTCAAGTCATTTTTCTATTCAACTTCCTTTTTATTTAACTTCCAAATAGATCGTTAACGTATAGTGGTTTTCTGAATGAACTTCCATTTTTAATTTTCGTCACCTTCCATTTTTATTTTTATTTGACTTCCATTTTTATTCAAGTCATTTTTCTATTTAACTTCCTTTTTTATTTAATTTTCAAATAGATCGTTAAGGTATAGTGGTTTTTGGATTGAACTTCCATTGTTAATTTTATGAAACTTTCATTTTTATTGTTATTCAACTTCCATTTTTATTCAATTTACTTTTCTATTAAACTTCATTTTTTATTCAATTTCCAAATAGATCGTTAAGGTATAGTGGTTTCTTGAATGAACTTCCACTTTTAATTTTATGCAGCTTCAATTTTTATTTTTATTCGACTTCCATTTTTATTCAAGTCATTTTTCTATTCAACTTCCTTTTATATTTAATTTCCAAATAGATCGTTAAGGTATAATGGTTTCTTGAATGAACTTCCATTTTTAATTTTCTGCACCTTCCATTTTAATTTTTATTTGACTTCCATTTTTATTCAAGTCATTTTTCTATTGAACTTCCTTTTTTATTTAATTTCCAAATTGATCGTTAAGGTAAAGTGGTTTCTGGATTGAACTTCCATTTTTAATTTTATGCCACTTTCATTTTTAGTTTTATTTAACTTCCATTTTTATTCAATTTACTTTTCTATTAAACTTCTTTTTTTATTTAATTTTCAAGTAGATCGTTAAGGTATAGTGGTTTCTGGAATGAACTTCCACTTTTAATTTTCTGCAGCTTACATTTTTATTTTTATTTGACTTCCATTTTTATTCAAGTCATTTTTCTATTCAACTTCTTCTTTTATTTAATTTCCAAATAGATCATTAAGGTATACTGGTTTTTGGAATTAACTTCCACTTTTAATTTTCTGCAACTTTCATTTTTATTTTTATTCAACTTCCATTTTTATTTAATTTACTTTTCCTTTAAACTTCATTTTTTATATAATTTCCAAGTTGATCGTTAAGGTATAGTGGTTTCTTGAATAAACTATCATTTTTAATTTTCTGCAGCTTCCATTTTTATTTTTATTCGACTTCCATTTTTATTCAAGTCATTTTTCTATTCAACTTCCTTTTTTATTTAATTTCCAAATAGATCGTTAAGGTATAGTGGTTTTCTGAATGAACTTCCATTTTTAATTTTCGGCACCTTCCATTTTTATTTTTATTTGACTTCCATTTTTATTCAAGTCATTTTTCTATTCAACATCCTTTTTTATTTGATTTTCAAATAGATCATTAAGGTATAGTGGTTTTTGAATTGAACTTCCGTTATTAATTTTATGCCACTTTCATTTTTATTTTTATTCAACTTCCATTTTTATTCAATTTACTTTTCTATTAAACTTCCTTTTTTATTTAATTTCCAAATATATCGTTAAGGTATACTGGTTTTGGATTGAACTTCCATTGTTAATTTTATGAAACTTTCATTTTTATTGTTATTCGACTTCCATTTTTATTCAATTTACTTTTCTATTAAACTTCATTTTTTATTTAATTTCCAAATAGATCGTTAAGGTATACTGGTTTCTTGAATGAACTTCCATTTTTATTTTTATTCGACTTCCATTTTTCTTCAAGTCATTTTTCTATTCAACTTCTTTTTTATTTAATTTCCAAACAGATCGTTAAGGTATAATGGTTTTTGAATTGAACTTCCATTATTAATTTTATGCCACTTTCATTTTTATTTTTATTCAACTTCCATTTTTATTCAATTTACTTTTCTATTAAACTTCCTTTTTTATTTAATTTCTAAATAGATCGTTAAGGTATACTGGTTTTTGGATTGAATTTCCATTGTTAATTTTATGAAACTTTCATTTTTATTGTTATTCAACTTCCATTTTTATTCAATTTACTTTTCTGTTAAACTTCACTTTTTATTTAATTTCCAAATAGATCGTTAAGGTATTGTGGTTTCTTGAATGAACTTCCATTTTTAATTTTCTGCAACTTCCATTTTTATTTTTATTCGACTTCCATTTTTATTCAAGTCATTTTTCTATTCAACTTCCTTTTTTATTTAATTTTCAAATAGATCGTTAAGGTATGATGGTTTCTTGAATGAACTTCAATTTTTAATTTTCTGCACCTTCCATTTTAATTTTTATTTGACTTCCATTTTTATTCAAGTTATTTTTCAATTCAACTTCCTTTTTTATTTAATTTCCAAATAGATCGTTAAGGTATAGTGGTTTCTGGATTGAACTTCCATTTTTAATTTTATGCCACTTTCATTTTTATTTTTATTTAATTTCCATTTTTATTCAATTTACTTTTCTATTAAACTTCCTTTTTTATTTAATTTTCAAATAGATCGTTAAGGTATAGTGGTTTCTGGAATGAACTTCCACTTTTAATTTTCTGCAACTTACATTTTTATTTTTATTTGACTTCCATTTTTATTCAAGTCATTTTTCTATTCAACTTCCTTTTTTATTTAATTTCCAAATAGATCGTTAAGTATGCAACTTTCATTTTTATTTTTAGTCAACTTCCATTTTTATTCAATTTACTTTTCTTTTAAACTTCATTTTTTATTTAATTTCCAAATTGATCGTTAAGGTATAGTGGTTTCTTGTATAAACTTTCATTTTTAATTTTCTGCAACTTCCATTTTTATTTTTATTCGACTTCCATTTTTATTCAAGTCATTTTTCAATTCAACTTCCTTTTTTATTTACTTTCCAAATAGATCGTTAAGGTATAGTGGTTTCCTGAATGAACTTGCATTTTTAATTTTCGGCACCTTCCATTTTTATTTTTATTTAACTTCCATTTTTATTCAATTTACTTTTATATTAAACTTCCTTTTTTATTTAATTTTCAAATAGATTGTTAAGGAATAGTGGTTTCTGGAATGAACTTCCACTTTTAATTTTCTGCAACTTACATTTTTATTTTTATTTGACTTCCATTTTTATTCAAGTCAGTTTTCTATTCAACTTCCTTTTTTATTTAATTTCAAAATAGGTCGTTAAGGTATACTGGTTTTTGGATTGAACTTCCATTGTTAATTTTATGCAACTTTCATTTTTATTTTTATTCAACTTCCATTTTTATTCAATTTACTTTTCTTTTAAACTTCATTTTTTATTTAATTTCCAAATTGATCGTTAAGGTATAGTGTTTTCTTGAATAAACTTTCGTTTTTAATTTTCTGCAACTTCCATTTTTATTTTTATTCGACTTCCATTTTTATTCAAGTCATTTTTCTATTCAACTTCCTTTTTTATTTAATTTCCAAATAGATCGTTAAGGTATAGTGGTTTTCTGAATGAACTTCCATTTTTAATTTTCGGCACCTTCCATTTTTATTTTTATTTGACTTCCATTTTTATTCAAGTCATTTTTCTATTCAACTTCCTTTTTTATTTATTTTTCAAATAGATCGTTAAGGTATAGTGGTTTTTGGATTGAACTTCCATTGTTAATTTTATGAAACTTTCATTTTTATTGTTATTCAGCTTCCATTTTTATTCAATTTACTTTTCTATTAAACTTCATTTTTTTTTTAATTTCCAAATAGATCGTTAAGGTATAGTGGTTTCTTGAATGAACTTCCATTTTTAATTTTCTGCAACTTCCATTTTTATTTTTATTCGACTTCCATTTTTATTCAAGTCATTTTTCTATTCAACTTATAGCGATCCCGGTTGTCCCTTAACTATTCTGTTGTGTTTCGGACTCGGTTCCGTGAAGTTGGTAGTGGTATCTAGCTTGTTGTCGTCCTTTAATTCCACATGATTGGGTTTTAGGATGTTTCAAGTAGGGTTGTTACAGGTTGGTTAGGCCTTGGTTTCAATTCCTTGCTTTTCGATTTTTAGGCGGTCCGCTCGAGCGGGTCTTCTTGCGCTCAAGCGGGGATTACACACCTCCAGTATTTCGTGCCTCTGCAAAACTTCTGCAGATGTGATTTCTGCGCTCGAGCGGGTTTCTTTACGCTCGAGCAGTGGCGCTCAAGCGGGTTTGTTGGCCCTCGAGCGGGTAGTGCTTTCTGGGTGTAAGTTCTGGGAGGTGGAAATCTGCGCTCGAGCGGGCCTTATTGCGCTCGAGCGTGTCCAGATTTTTGTTCTTGGCGCTCGAGCGTCGTGTTCTCCGCTCGAGCGGGTCATACGTATATGAGTTATCCGCTGGGTGATTTCAAATCACTTTTTGCTTTTCTTTCTCTCTCCTACTTTTTCTAAAAACCCTTTTTGAGAGCCTCTCTCTCTCTAGATACTCCCTTCTCTCTAGGGTTTGATCTAGTTAGAATGTCCTCCTTCTCTTCGGCCTTTGTAAAAGTTGTGTTGATCGTCGAGGGCATCGTTTTGATCTGAAAATCTTGGTCTTTGGAGCACGTTGGTTTTGGGTCTCTTCTCCATCCGAGCTCTAACTTCGAGGTAGGGATATCCTACTCCTCTTTATGAGCTTGTCTTTAAATTTTAGTATTTTGAGATGTTGGGGTTGGTTTGGTAATTTTGTGAAAGTTTGGGGGCTTTTGTGTAAATTTACAAGAGTTGGGGTTTTAGCTATATAAAACCCAGATGCATGTTTGGCATGGAAAATGTGAAATTAATGTTAAGACATTAATGAAAATGGAACCTAAGGGTTGTAATGTAAATTATGGAAAATGCCCTAATTACATTGGTTAATTAATTTAAATAATTAATTATGAGAAATGAGGAATTGATTTGGGAAGCCATGGGATAAAAGGGTGTAGTTGGATTATTTATTACTCACCTAGTTGGAAATGTTGATTATATATCTATTGTTGCATTTATTTTCTGTATAGAAATAACTGCTTTGGGCTATCGGTGAAGGATAGTCTTGATTGTTGTAGACAATGCATGATGATTAGGCAAACTGAAACTAATCACTGGAATGTGTCATTGAGATTGACGATTGAAAGAATACATTAAATTTATGTATTGTGTGATGATGTGTATAATTGTTGTTTATATGCATTGTGTTGTGTTGGAGGAGATAGGGGATGTACTCCACGGTTTAGGGGAAGATAGGGGATGGACCTCTAAACCGGATGTGTTGGGAGGAGATAGGGGATGGACTCCATAGATAGAGCTCATATGCTTATCTATTAATGTGTTGACAGAGCTCATATGCTTGTCATTGGAAGTGTGATAGTGCTCATATGCATATATGTGGAAGTGATGATATAGCTTGTATGCTTATCTGTTGTTGTGTGATATAGCTAGTATGCTTATCTATTATGAAATGGGAAGTGTTTGATATGAGTTACTGTCTCATATGAGTTGTTTGGCCAGGTTCTGAGCCATGGTTGTAAATTGAGAATTGAAAGGAATTGGAAAATGGACTGTAATATGGACTTGTATGTCATGAAACCGTAAAGTGTGATAAGGGAAAGTATCTGTGTTGGCCATCTATCAATTGCTAATCTTTTAGTCATTGTTCATATTTGGTTTAGTATGTTTCTACTGGGCTGTGGCTCACCCTATATGGGAATATCATTTTCAGGTACAGGTAGCATGCCACCTCCAAGGACGTAGCTTGGGAGGCTAGAGGCGGACACACCTTTGTTGTCTTATTTTTTGATGTATTACATGTAAATTCAAGCCAAGGGCTTAATGTGTAAATGAGTTAGTACTATTTTGTTGTAACCAAGTGTTAACTTGGAAAGCTGTAAGCCTTTAGGGCATTTGCTTTTGTCGTTAACATATAATACTTTTTGTAATGAAACTCTGATAAATGGAAGAATTTTGGAACTTTTATATATCAATGCATGTCTATATTGATGGGTTTAATGTTGTTATTTTGAGGGCGTTACACAACTTCCTTTTTTATTTAATTTCCAAATAGATCGTTAAGGTATAATGGTTTCTTGAATGAACTTCCATTTTTAATTTTCTGCACCTTCCATTTTACCTTTTATTTGACTTCCATTTTTATTCAAGTCATTTTTCTATTGAACTTCCATTTTTATTTAATTTCCGAATAGATCGTAAAGGTATAGTGGTTTCTGGATTGAACTTCCATTTTTAATTTTCTGCCACTTTCATTTTTATTTTTATTTAACTTCCATTTTTATTCAATTTACTTTTCTATTAAACTTTCTTTTTTATTTAATTTTCAAATAGATCGTTAAGGTATAGTGGTTTCTGGAATGAACTTCCACTTTTAATTTTCTGCAACTTACATTTTTGTTTTTATTTGACTTCCTTTTTTATTTAATTTCCAAATAGATCGTTAAGTTATACTGGTTTTTGGAATGAACTTCCACTTTTAATTTTCTGCAACTTTCATTTTTATTTTTATTCAACTTCCATTTTTATTCAATTTACTTTTCTTTTCAACTTCAATTTTTATTTAATTTCCAAATTGATCATTAAGGTATAGTGGTTTCTTGAATAAACTTTCATTTTTAATTTTCTGCAACTTCCATTTTTATTTTTATTCGACTTCCATTTTTATTCAAGTCATTTTTCTATTCAACTTCCTTTTTTATTTAATTTCCAAATAGATCGTTAAGGTATAGCGGTTTTCTGAATGAACTTCCATTTTTAATTTTCGGCACCTTCCATTTTTATTTTTATTTGACTTCCATTTTTATTCAAGTCATTTTTCTATTCAACTTCCTTTTTTATTTAATTTTCAAATAGATCGTTAAGGTATAGTGGTTTTTGAATTGAACTTCCATTGTTAATTTTATGCCACTTTCATTTTTATTTTTATTCAACTTCCATTTTTATTCAATTTACTTTTCTATTAAACTTCCTTTTTTATTTAATTTCAAAATAGATCGTTAAGGTATAGTGGTTTTTGGATTGAACTTCCATTGTTAATTTTATGAAACTTTCATTTTTATTGTTATTCAACTTCCGTTTTTATTCAATTTACTTTTCTATTAAACTTCATTTTTTATTTAATTTCCAAATAGATCGTTAAGGTATAGTGGTTTCTTGAATGAACTTCCATTTTTAATTTTCTGCAACTTCCATTTTTATTTTTATTCGACTTCCATTTTTATTCAAGTCATTTTTCTATTCAACCTCCTTTTTTATTTAATTTCCAAATAGATCGTTAAGGTATAATGGTTTCTTGAATGAACTTCCATTTTTAATTTTCTGCACCTTCCATTTTAATTTTTATTTGACTTCCATTTTTATTCAAGTCATTTTTCTATTCAACTTCCATTTTTATTTAATTTCCGAATAGATCGTTAAGGTATAGTGGTTCCTGGATTGAGCTTCCATTTTTAATTTTATGCCACTTTCATTTTTATTTTTATTTAACTTCCATTTTTATTCAATTTACTTTTCTATTAAACTTCCTTTTTTATTTAATTTTTAAATAGATCGTTAAGGTATAGTGGTTTCTGTTACGAACTTCCACTTTTAATTTTCTGCAACTTACATTTTTATTTTTATTTGACTTCCATTTTTATTCAAGTCATTTTTCTATTCAACTTCCTTTTCTATTTAATTTCCAAATAGATCGTTAAGGTATACTGGTTTTTGGATTGAACTTCCACTGTTAATTTTATGCAACTTTCATTTTTATTTTTATTCAACTTCCATTTTTATTCAATTTACTTTTCCTTTAAACTTTATTTTTTATTTAATTTCAAAATAGATCGTTAAGGTATAGTGGTTTTTGGATTGAACTTCCATTGCTAATTTTATGAAACTTTAATTTTAATTGTTATTCAACTTCCATTTTTATTCAATTTACTTTTCTATTAAACTTCGTTTTTTATTTAATTTCCAAATAGATTGTTAAGGTATAGTGGTTTCTTGATTGAACTTCCATTTTTATTTTTATTCGACTTCGATTTTTATTCAAGTCATTTTTCTATTCAACTTGCTTTTTTATTTAATTTCCAAATAGATCGTTAAGGTATAATGGTTTCTTGAATGAACTTCCATTTTAATTTTCTGCACCTTCCATTTTAATTTTTATGTGACTTCCATTTTTATTCAAGTCATTTTTCTATTCAACGTCCTTTTTTATTTAATTTCCGAATAGATCGTTAAGGTATAGTGGTTTCTGGATTGAACTTCCATTTTTAATTTTATGCCACTTTCATTTTTATTTTTATTTAACTTCCATTTTTATTCAATTGACTTGTCTATTAAACTTCCTTTTTTATTTAATTTTCAAATAAATCGTTAAGGTATAATGGTTTCTGGAATGAACTTCCACTTTTAATTTTCTGCAACTTACATTTTTATTTTTATTTGACTTCCATTTTTATTCAAGCCATTTTTCTATTCAACTTCCTTTTTTATTTAATTTCCAAATAGATCGTTAAGGTATACTGGTTTTTTGAATGAACTTCCACTTTTAATTTTCTGCAACTTTCATTTTTATTTTTATTCAACTTCCATTTTTATTCAATTTACTTTTCTTTTAAACTTCATTTTTATTTAATTTCCAAATTGATCGTTAAGGTATAGTGGTTTCTTGAATAAACTTTCATTTTTAATTTTCTGGAACTTCCATTTTTATTTTTATTCGACTTCCATTTTTATTCAAGTCATTTTTCTTTTCAACTTCCTTTTTTATTTAATTTCCAAATAGATCGTTATGGTATAGTGGTTTTCTGAATGAACTTCCATTTTTAATTTTCGGCACTATAGCGATCCCGGGTTTACCCTTGTTGTACAGTGATCCGGACATGTGTCCGTGGATGTTGGTAGTTGTTTATTATCTTGTTTACATCCTTTCTTACTTTGTATTTGAGTTATAGGATGTGTTGGGCGGGTTGGTTACAGGTTGGTTGAGTTTAGAAACCAAAACTAGTTGCCCAGATTTTTGGCCTGTCCGCTCGAGCGGAGGTGTTGGCGCTCGAGCGGGGAATACATCCATCCAGTATCTTGTTGTGCAGTGTTGTGAGCTCGAGCGTAGGGTTGGGAGCTCGAGCGGAGGCCTGGTTCTGCAAATGTGCTGAGCGAGTGCATTCTGCGCTCGAGCGGGAGGTTGGCCGCTCGAGCGGAAGTCTGTGAGTGGCCGCTCGAGCGGGGTGTTTTACGCTCGAGCGGAGACCTGGGTTAAAGTCCCGAAATTGTGACTTTTCAAATCACTTTTTCACTTTCTCTTCTCTCTCTTACTTTTCCAAAAACACCATTGTTGAGTCTTTCTCTCTAGATACTACCTTCTCTCTAGGTTTTGATCTAGTAGGAGTGATTTACTCACCTTTGGCCTTTACAAAAAAGTTGTTGATCGTCGAGGGCTTCATTTTAATCTGAAAATCACGGGTTTTGGAGCACGTTGGGTTTTGTCGTCTTCTCCTTTGGGACTCCGAATTTGAGGTAGGGATAACCTACTCCTCTCTATGGGTTTTGTCTTTAAATTTTGGTATTTTGAGATGTTGGGCTTGGTTTGGTAATTTTGTGAAAGTTTGGGGCTTTTGTGCAATTATACAAAAGTTGGGGTTTTATTCATAATAAACCTAGATGCATGTTTAGCATGAAAAAAAATGGAATGATTGCTGAATCATTGAAGAAAATGGGACCTAAGGGTTGAAATGGTAATTATGGAAAATGGCCTAATTACATTGATTAATTAATTGGGATAATTAATTGGTGAGAAATGAGGAAATGAAATGTTGATTGAATATCCATTTGCACATTTATTTTCTGTTTTAGAAATAACTGCTTGGGGCTATCGGTGGAGGATAGTCGTGATTGTTGTAGACAATGTATGTTGATTAGGCAAACTGAAACTAATCAATGGAATGTGTTATGGAACTTGACAGTTGCTAGAATACATTAATTGTTTGTATTGTGTGATTGTATATAGAACCAATGTGTTTATATACGTTATGTGTAGAGGAGGAGATAGGGGATGTACTCCGCGGTTTAGGGGAAGATAGGGGATGGACCTCTAAACCGGATAGGTATTTGGAGGAGATAGGGGATGTACTCCGTAGACAGAGCTCATATGCTTGTCTAGAGAAGTGAAGATAGAGCTCATATGCTTATCTTTGTGAAGTGAAGTGTGGATACAGCTTGTATGCTTATCTGTGGATATTGTTGATATACATATCTGTTGTAGAGTGTGGATACAGCTTGTATGCTTATCTGTGGATATTGTTGATATACATATCTGTTGAGAATGTGGATATAGCTTTTATGCTTATCTGAATGTGAGATATAGTTTTTATACATATCTGTGGAAATGATGATAGAGCTAGCATGCTTATCTGTTGAAAAAGGGAAAATGAAAAGTAATTGGGACTTGTAAGTCGTTGACATAAATATGTAATTTATGTGATTGAATCAGTGTTGACCAACTATCAATTGCTAATGTTTTAGTCATTGTTCATGGTTGGTTTAGTGTATTTCTACTGGGCTGTGGCTCACCCTATATGGGAATATCATTTTCAGGTGCAGGAAGCATGCCACCTCCAAGGACATAGCTGGGAGGCTTGTGGCGGGCATAGTTTTGTCGTTTTACTTTGATTTATTACATGTAATTTCAAGCCAAGGGCTTAATGTGTAAACGAGTTAGAACTCTTTGTTGTAACCAAGTGTTAACTTGGAAAGCTGTAAGCCCGTAGGGCATTTTGTTATGAGGTTAACATGTAATACTTATGTAACGGAATTCTAATGAATGAAAGGAATGTGGTTAGTTTAAATGTAAATGCTTGTCTTATTTTGAGGGCGTTACAACTTGGTATCAGAGCGTACCGGGTTCGAATACTTTGGGTACGTGGGAAGTGATTAGGATCACAATGGGTTTGTCTCGCTTGATAGAGACTTAGATGTAGTATCATATGCTATGTGCTCAATTGATAACATGCTTATGTGACTATGTGGGTATGGGATTTAATTTCTAGGATGTTGATTGGATCCTTGAGTTTCTGGGAGTCTTGTTGGAAAGGCACTTGATCAATGCTATTTCTAACCGGAACTCTAGTAACGCCTTGGGACTATCATTATCCGGAAATGAAATTCGTAAGTGCTTATGTGTTTATGTGCTTATGTGGAGTGAATTACAGTTGTCCATGCATTAGGACGTGAGTGATTAGTTTCGGCACACCTATGAATGTGCTAACGTTCTGTGTTGCCTTTATTAGGATGTCAGGACGAGGAAGAGGTGCTAGGCGTGGTAGACCTGCGAGGCAGGAAGTACCGTTACAGGGTGAGATTCCGGCAGTGCAGGAGGGAGTTGGGCAGGCCAATGTGGCCGAGCCAGTAGGTCAGCAGGCTATGGGTGCCTTGGCCAGAGAGATAGCAGGAGCTTTGGGTATTCTTAGAGCTGGGAATCAGGCAGCTGAGACAGGGCCTTCCTTCTTGAAGAGGGAGTTCTTTCGGTGTAATCCGGATGAGTTTATCGGGGATCCTAAAGAGCCGCTTAAGGCAGATGAATGGCTCGAACAGACAACGAAGACGTTTGAGATGCTTGGCATCGAGGACGGAGCACTGAAAGTGACCTTGGCATCCTTCCAATTGAAGGGAGATGCGGGTCAATGGTGGAAGTACGAGAAAGCTCGTGTTGGTGGTACTTGGGAGGCGTTTGTGAATGCTTTTCAGGAGAGGTTTTTGTCTGCAGTAGCAAGGGAGAAGCTGAGGGATCAGTTTAGCCGGCTTAATCAGCAGGGCTTGTCAGTGGCCGAGTTTGAGGCTACTTTTACCAGTCTGTCTAGGTTTGCACCTGAACTGGTGGCGTCTGAGGAACGTCGTTGCTATGAGTTTGAGCGGAAGTTGAGGCGGGGCCTCAAGTTGAGAGTTGGTGGGTCTTATATTCGAGAGTATAGACACCTAGTAGATGCTGCAGCTCATATGGAGCTTATGATGCAGGAGGAGGATGAGGGTCAGAGAGGCTCCAAGAGGAGCCAGGATAGTCAGAGTGATGGCAGGAGGCAGAGGGGTTCTAACCCTCAGCAGTCTCAGGGTGCAGTCTCTAGATCGACCTTTCCAGTGCCTAGTGTAGGCTCGGGGAGAGGCAGTCAGGGAGAATTCACTTGTTACAAGTGTGGCCAGCTGGGTCACAAGGTTTCTGTTTGCCCGCAGAAGGGTGGGGGTCAGAAAGCTGCTTCTTCTTCAGCTAGACCGCCGAGTCAGAGTTTGGGCAGGGGGCAGCTCTTGATTTGTTATCAGTGTGGACAACCTGGGCACATGAAGAGGTTTTGCCCACAGTTGAGTGCCACTTCGGGAGCGTCTGGTTCTAGGCAGACGCAGGGTTTTCAGCCAGCTCAGTCTGTGCAGGCCTCGAGGGCCAATCCGGGAGCTTCGTCATCCCAGTCTGTGCAGCAGTCTTTTGCTCCGAGAGGTGAGCAGGTAGACCAGGGGCCTACGGGGCGCGTGTATGCTGTTACCGCGCAGGATTTAGTACCGGCTCCATCAGTAGTGAGAGGTACTTTTCTGTTTTGCAACTCAGTTGCTAATGTGTTGATAGACACGGGTGCATCTCATTCATTTGTATCTGCTGCATTTGCATCTGTTTTGGAATTGGAGTTAGCACAGTTAGCATCTCCTATTTGTGTGGTATCGCCTTTGGGTGGTGAGTTGATTCTGAAACAGGGTGTTAGAGGATGTGATATAGAGGTCGCCGATTATAGGCTTCCTTTTCCGTTTGTTGTCATGCCCATGAAGGGTTTTGATGTTATTTTGGGTATGGACTGGCTATCGTCATACCGGGCTGTTATTGATTGCTACCGCCAGAGGGTCACGTTATGTACCTTGAGCGGGGAGTGGTTCCATTTCTTGGGAGACCGGGTTGGTAGTGTTTTGCCACCGGGGTTTGATTCGCGAGGGCGAAGTGAGCTTAGTGGTTTACTTGCTAGCTTTGAGAGTAGTGAGTGTGTTGAGACCCAGGTTGTGTTACCGAGGGTGGTTTGTGAGTATTCGGATGTTTTTCCCGAAGATCTTGTTAGTTTGCCACCTCACCGAGAGATAGAGTTCTCTATTGATTTAGTGCCTGGTACGGCGCCGATTTCTATGGCACCTTACCGTTTTGCTCCAGCAGAATTGGTTGAGTTGAAAGTTCAGCTCCAGGAATTGCTAGATAAGGGCTTTGTTCGCCCTAGTGTTTCACCGTGGGGAGCACCGGCACTCTTTGTTAAAAAGAAAGATGGTGCCTTGAGATTGTGTATAGACTACCGGAAGTTGAATCGGGCTACGGTTAAAAATAAGTACCCTATGCCCCGTATAGATGATTTGTTTGACCAGTTGAAGGGTTCCCGTTGTTTCTCTAAGATAGACTTGAGATCGGGTTACCATCAGTTGAGGGTCAGGGAGGAAGATATTCCGAAGACGGCATTCCGTACGCGGTATGGCCATTATGAGTTTCTGGTGATGCCATTTGGGCTTACCAATGCACCGGCAGTCTTTATGGACTTGATGAACCGGATTTTCCGGGAGTTCTTAGACCGATTTGTGGTTGTTTTCGTGGACGATATCCTTATCTATTCGTCTTCTGAGGAGGAGCACGAGGCACACTTGAGAGTGGTGCTTGAGTTACTTAGAGCCCATAGGCTGTATGCCAAGTTTGGGAAGTGTGAGTTCTGGCTGAGGGAAGTCAAATTCTTAGGCCACGTGGTATCCGGAGAAGGGGTGTCTGTTGATACATCCAAGGTTGAGGCAGTGCAAGATTGGGCACAGCCTAAGAGTGTGTTTGAGATCCGCAGTTTTCTGGGATTAGCTGGGTATTACCGTCGGTTTGTGAAAGATTTCTCCAGGTTAGCATCACCGTTGACTAGGCTGACTCGGAAGGGAGTCAAGTTTGTGTGGAGTGAGACTTGTGAAAAGTCGTTCCAAGAGTTGAAAGTTAGATTGACCACCGCTCCGGTATTGATTATTCCGGAGAGAGGGTTGGGTTATGCGGTTTATTGTGATGCCTCACGAGAGGGTTTGGGTTGTGTGTTGATGCAGGAGGGGAAAGTGGTAGCTTATGGCTCACGTCAGTTGAAAATACACGAGAAGAATTACCCCACACACGACCTAGAGTTAGCAGCTGTGATCTTTGCCTTGAAAATCTGGAGGCACTACCTTTATGGTGAGAAGTTCGAGGTATTCTCGGACCACAAGAGTTTGAAGTATCTGTTTACACAGAGAGACTTGAATCTGAGGCAGAGGAGATGGATGGAGTTCATCGAGGATTATGATTTTGAGTTGCATTATCATCCGGGAAAGGCCAATGTTGTGGCCGATGCCCTTAGTAGGAAAACCATTAGTGATGTAGCTTGTATAGCCATCCGGGAATGGGTGATGTTGGGAGCACTTGGCGAGTTTGATTTGCTACTGGGCGAATCTGTTGAGGCTGCGGCCTTGTTTTCTATTGTTGCGCAACCTACACTTGTGACTAGAGTGTTAGAGGCACAGAGAGGTGACCTTGAGGTAGAATCCCTCCGAGAAAAGATCTCCAGTGGGAAAGTTGAGAAGGGTTTGACGGTGTATCCCGACCTGAGTGTGAGATACCGAAACCGTTTGTTTGTACCGGAGTCTTGCCGAGAGGAAGTACTCCGAGAGTTTCATCATTCGCACCTTGCGGTGCATCCGGGAGGTACTAAGATGTATCAGGATTTAGGTCGCCAGTTTTGGTGGCGGGGTATGAAGAGAGATGTGGCTGTTTTCGTATCGAAGTGCCTTACTTGCCAGCAAGTGAAGGCCGAGCATCAGAGGCCAGCGGGTTTGTTGCAACCCTTGCCTATTGCCGAGTGGAAGTGGGAGCATGTCACTATGGACTTCGTTGTAGGTCTTCCGAGGACTCAGCGGGGTAGTGATGCTATTTGGGTGGTTGTAGACCGGTTGACTAAGTCGGCGCACTTTATTCCTATGCGCGTGAGAGATTCGGTAGATCATCTTGCCGACTTGTATATTCGGGACGTAGTGAGATTGCACGGGGTCCCAGTGACGATCGTCTCAGATAGAGATCCTCGTTTTACTGCCAGGTTGTGGCAGAGTTTGCAGAGTGCCTTGGGCACTAAGTTGACCTTTAGTACGGCTTATCATCCTCAGACTGACGGACAGTCCGAGCGTACTATTCAGATCCTCGAGGATATGCTTCGGGGTTGTGTCCTGGACTTCAGTGGGACGTGGGAGAGGCACTTGCCATTGGTAGAGTTTGCCTACAACAACAGTTTCCAGTCTAGCATTGGTATGGCACCATTTGAGGCCTTGTATGGCCGACCGTGTAGGTCTCCAGTTTGTTGGGCCGAGGTGGGTGATGCACCTTTGTTGGGTCCGGAGTTGGTTAGGGAGACGACGGAGAAAGTTGAGCTTATCCGTAAGAGGCTTGTTACAGCCCAGAGTCGGCAAAAGAGTTATGCCGACCGTAGGAGGAGGCCTTTGGCGTTTGAGGTAGGTGATCATGTCTTTCTGAAGATATCACCTAGGCGAGGCTTGATGAGGTTTGGGAAGAGTGGAAAGTTATCCCCTCGGTTTATTGGTCCTTTTGAGATCCTTGAAAGGATAGGTGAGGTTGCTTATCGGTTAGCCTTACCGCCGCAGTTGTCCGGAGTACATGACGTGTTTCATGTGAGTATGCTTCGGAAGTATGAGCCAGATCCATCACATGTGCTGGATTGGACTGATTTAGAGGTAGATGAGGATGCCTCGTATGAGGAGAGACCGGTTCGGGTCTTGGATAGGCGGGATCAGGTCCTGCGTGGCAAGACCATTCCTTTGGTGAAAGTCTTGTGGAAACATCACGGAGTGGAGGAAGCCACTTGGGAACGTGAGTTGGAAGTCCGGGAGAAATATCCGGACTTGTTTATTGTTATGTAATCTTATATTTAAATTTTACATTTTGTTGAACTTAAGAGCTTGGATATAAGTCTTAAGTTGTGAAACATTGAAAATGTTTTGGTTATTGGAAGTATGTTTTGGAACTTGCCCTTTTGGAAGTTGAAAGTGACATTATATGCGTTAAATATATTGTTGAAATTGGGAGGATAGTGCATAATGTTTATGCATGTTGAAAATACATATGTTGTTTACATATTGTGATATGTCTCTTGTTAAAGGGATGGGATGACCGGTAATGGGTCGAATTGTTGAATGTTAAAATGTAACATTGTTTAAAATGGAGGAAAACTTGTTTTTGAAAACTTGTGCTTAATTTCGGGGGCGAAATTCTTTAAGGGGGGGAGGTTATAGCGATCCCGGGTTTACCCTTGTTGTACAGTGATCCGGACATGTGTCCGTGGATGTTGGTAGTTGTTTATTATCTTGTTTACATCCTTTCTTACTTTGTATTTGAGTTATAGGATGTGTTGGGCGGGTTGGTTACAGGTTGGTTGAGTTTAGAAACCAAAACTAGTTGCCCAGATTTTTGGCCTGTCCGCTCGAGCGGAGGTGTTGGCGCTCGAGCGGGGAATACATCCATCCAGTATCTTGTTGTGCAGTGTTGTGAGCTCGAGCGTAGGGTTGGGAGCTCGAGCGGAGGCCTGGTTCTGCAAATGTGCTGAGCGAGTGCATTCTGCGCTCGAGCGGGAGGTTGGCCGCTCGAGCGGAAGTCTGTGAGTGGCCGCTCGAGCGGGGTGTTTTACGCTCGAGCGGAGACCTGGGTTAAAGTCCCGAAATTGTGACTTTTCAAATCACTTTTTCACTTTCTCTTCTCTCTCTTACTTTTCCAAAAACACCATTGTTGAGTCTTTCTCTCTAGATACTACCTTCTCTCTAGGTTTTGATCTAGTAGGAGTGATTTACTCACCTTTGGCCTTTACAAAAAAGTTGTTGATCGTCGAGGGCTTCATTTTAATCTGAAAATCACGGGTTTTGGAGCACGTTGGGTTTTGTCGTCTTCTCCTTTGGGACTCCGAATTTGAGGTAGGGATAACCTACTCCTCTCTATGGGTTTTGTCTTTAAATTTTGGTATTTTGAGATGTTGGGCTTGGTTTGGTAATTTTGTGAAAGTTTGGGGCTTTTGTGCAATTATACAAAAGTTGGGGTTTTATTCATAATAAACCTAGATGCATGTTTAGCATGAAAAAAAATGGAATGATTGCTGAATCATTGAAGAAAATGGGACCTAAGGGTTGAAATGGTAATTATGGAAAATGGCCTAATTACATTGATTAATTAATTGGGATAATTAATTGGTGAGAAATGAGGAAATGAAATGTTGATTGAATATCCATTTGCGCATTTATTTTCTGTTTTAGAAATAACTGCTTGGGGCTATCGGTGGAGGATAGTCGTGATTGTTGTAGACAATGTATGTTGATTAGGCAAACTGAAACTAATCAATGGAATGTGTTATGGAACTTGACAGTTGCTAGAATACATTAATTGTTTGTATTGTGTGATTGTATATAGAACCAATGTGTTTATATACGTTATGTGTAGAGGAGGAGATAGGGGATGTACTCCGCGGTTTAGGGGAAGATAGGGGATGGACCTCTAAACCGGATAGGTATTTGGAGGAGATAGGGGATGTACTCCGTAGACAGAGCTCATATGCTTGTCTAGAGAAGTGAAGATAGAGCTCATATGCTTATCTTTGTGAAGTGAAGTGTGGATACAGCTTGTATGCTTATCTGTGGATATTGTTGATATACATATCTGTTGTAGAGTGTGGATACAGCTTGTATGCTTATCTGTGGATATTGTTGATATACATATCTGTTGAGAATGTGGATATAGCTTTTATGCTTATCTGAATGTGAGATATAGTTTTTATACATATCTGTGGAAATGATGATAGAGCTAGCATGCTTATCTGTTGAAAAAGGGAAAATGAAAAGTAATTGGGACTTGTAAGTCGTTGACATAAATATGTAATTTATGTGATTGAATCAGTGTTGACCAACTATCAATTGCTAATGTTTTAGTCATTGTTCATGGTTGGTTTAGTGTATTTCTACTGGGCTGTGGCTCACCCTATATGGGAATATCATTTTCAGGTGCAGGAAGCATGCCACCTCCAAGGACATAGCTGGGAGGCTTGTGGCGGGCATAGTTTTGTCGTTTTACTTTGATTTATTACATGTAATTTCAAGCCAAGGGCTTAATGTGTAAACGAGTTAGAACTCTTTGTTGTAACCAAGTGTTAACTTGGAAAGCTGTAAGCCCGTAGGGCATTTTGTTATGAGGTTAACATGTAATACTTATGTAACGGAATTCTAATGAATGAAAGGAATGTGGTTAGTTTAAATGTAAATGCTTGTCTTATTTTGAGGGCGTTACAGGCACCTTCCATTTTTATTTTTATTTGACTTCCATTTTTATTCAAGTCATTTTTCTATGCAACTTCCTTTTTTATTTAATTTCCAAATAGATCGTTAATATCGCGATCCCGGGTTTACCCTTGTTGTACAGTGATCCGGACATGTGTCCGTGGATGTTGGTAAGTGTTTATTATCTTGTTTGCATCCTCTTTACTTCATATTTGAGTTATAGGATGTGTTGGGCAGGTTTGTTACAGGTTGGTTGTGTTGGGAGCCTAGTGTTGCTGCCCAGATTTTTGGACCTTCGCTCGAGCGAGGAGTTTGTCGCTCGAGCGAGAGTTGAGTTCGTGTCTGGTGGATCGAGCCAGAGTGGCTTCGCTCGAGCGAGAGCTTGCACCTGGTTCTGGACCTGAGAGTTGTATTTCTTGGCTCGAGCGAGCTTTTCTTGGCTCGAGCGGTCTGGTTTGTTCTTCGCTCGAGCGAGGAGTTGGTCGCTCGAGCGTGCTTCTGGTTGCAGACCTGAGGGTTTGTGTTGTTGGCTCGAGCGAGCATTCTTTCGCTCGAGCGCACTTTTGAGTTTTTGGCTCGAGCGAGAACTTCTTGGCTCGAGCGAGGATTTTCTGTGTCTGGTCGCTCGAGCGACAAAGGCTTTGCTCGAGCGGGCGTGTTTTATATCAGCAGACAGTAGCGTTTTGAACATCACTTTTTCACTCTCTTTTTTTTATCAAACCCTAGATTCGAGACCCTCTCTCTCTACACTTATATTCTCTCTAAGAATTGATCTCCCTGGGGTGTGAATCTAGCCTAGGGCCTTTGTTAAAAAGACAGAGGGCGTTGAGAGCTATGATTTAATCTGAAAAAGTTTGGATTTGGAGCACGTTGATCTTCAAGTCTTCATCTCCTTTTTGGCTGAAACTTCGAGGTAGGGATATCCTACTCCTCTCTATGGATTTTGTCTTTAAATTTTAGTATTTTGAGATGTTGGGGTTGGTTTGGTAATTTTGTGAAAGTTAGGGGCTTTTGTGTAATTTTACAAAGGTTGGGGTTTTATTCATAATAAACCTGAATGCATGTTTGGAATAGAGAAATGGAATAAATGTTGAATCATTGATGAAAATGGGACCTAAGGGTTGAAATGGTAATTATGGATAATGACCTAATTACATTGTTTGATTAATTGGGATAATTAATTGTGAGAAATGAGAGAATGAAATGTTGATTGAATATCCATTGTGCATTTATTTTCTGTATAGAAATAACTGCTTTGGGCTATCGGTGGAGGATAGTCGTGATTGTTGTAGACAATGCATGATGATTAGGCAAACGGAAACTAATCAATGGAATGTGTCATGGAATTTGACAGTTGATAGAATACATTAACTGTATGTATTGAGATGGGGGATGTACTCCGCGGTTTAGGGGAAGATAGGGGATGTACCTCTAAACCGGATAGTGTTGGGAGAAGATAGGGAATGAACTCCGTAGATACAGCTCATATGCTTGTCTAAAGAAGTGAAGATAGAGCTCATATGCTTATCTTTGTGAAATGTGGATATAGCTTATATGCTTATCTGAGAATGTGGATATTGTTGTTATACATATCTGTTGTGGAATGTGGATATAGCTTATTTGCTTATCTGAGAATGTGGATATTGTTGTTATACATATCTGTTTAGAATGTGGGTGGTGCTTATATGCCTATCCGTCGAAAAAGGGAAAATGATAAGTAACTTGGACTCATTAGTCGTATGACATAAATATAAGATTTATGTGAATGTATCAGAGTTGGCCATCTATCAATTGCTAATCTTTTAGTCATTGTTCATGGTTGGTTTAGTGTATTTCTACTGGGCTGTGGCTCACCCTATATGAGAATATCATTTTCAGGTGCAGGTAGCATGCCACCTCCAAGGACATAGCTTGGGAGGCTAGAGGCGGACATACAGTTGTCGTTTTACTTTTTGATGTATTACATGTAAATTCAAGCCAAGGGCTTAATGTGTATGAGTTAGTACTCTTTTTGTTGTAACCAAGTGTTAACTTGGAAAGCTGTAAGCCCGTAGGGCATTTGCTTTTGTTGTTAACATGTAATACCTTTTGTAATGAAACTCTGATAAATGAAAGAATGTGGGACTTTTGAATATCAATGCATGTCTTATTTAATGGGTTTAATGTTATTATTTTGAGGGCGCTACAGTTAAGGTATAGTGGTTTTCTGAATGAACTTCCATTTTTAATTTTCGGCACCTTCCATTTTTATTTCTATTTGACTTCCATTTTAATTCAAGTCATTTTTCTATTCAACATCCTTTTTTATTTAATTTTCAAATCGATCGTTAAGGTATAGTGGTTTTTGAATTGAACTTCCATTGTTAATTTTATGCCACTTTCATTTTTATTTCTATTCAACTTCCATTTTTATTCAATTTACTTTTCTATTAAACCTCCTTTTTTATTTAATTTCTAAATAGATCGTTAAGGTATAGTGGTTTTTGGATTGAACTTCCATTGTTAATTTTATGAAACTTTAATTTTTATTGTTATTCAACTTCCATTTTTATACAATTTACTTTTCTATTAAGCTTCATTTTTTATTTAATTTCCAAATAGATCGTTAAGGTATAGTGGTTTCTTGAATGAACTTCCATTTTTAATTTTCCGCAACTTCCATTTTTATTTTTATTCGACTTCCATTTTTATTCAAGTCATTTTTCTATTCAACTTCCTTTTTTATTTAATTTCCAAATAGATTCTTAAGGTATAATGGTTTCTCGAATGAACTTCCATTTTTAATTTTCTGCACCTTCCATTTTAATTTTCATTTGACTTCTATTTTTATTCAAGTCATTTTTCTATTCAACTTTCTTTTTTATTTAATTTCCGAATAGATCGTTAAGTTATAGTGGTTTCTGAATTGAACTTCCATTTTTAATTTTATGCCACTTTCATTTTTATTTTTATTTAACTTCAATTTTTATTCAATTTACTTTTCTATTAAACTTCCTTTTTTATTTAATTTTCAAATAGATCGTAAGGTATAGTAGTTTCTGGAATGAATTTTCACTTTTAATTTTCTGCAGCTTACATTTTTATTTTTATTTGACTTCCATTTTTATTCAAGTCATTTTTCTACTCAATTTCCTTTTTTATTTAATTTCCAAATATATCGTTAAGGTATACCGGTTTTTGGATTGAACTTCCATTGTTAATTTTATGCAACTTTCATTTTTACTTTTATTCAACTTCCATTTTTATATCATTTACTTTTCTTTTAAACTTCATTTTTTATTTAATTTCCAAATAGATCGTTAAGATATACCGGTTTTTGGATTGAACTTCCAATGTTAATTTTATGAAACTTTCATTTTTATTGTTATTCAACTTCCATTTTTATTCAATTTAATTTTCTATTAAACTTCATTTTTTATTTAATTTCCAAGTAGATCGTTATGGTTTAGTTGTTTCTAGATTGAACTTCCATTTTTAATTTTATGCCACTTTCATTTTTATTTTTATTTAACTTCCATTTTTATTCAATTTACTTTTCAATTAAACTTCCTTTTTTATTTAATTTTCAAATAGATCGTTAAGGTATAATGGTTTCTTGAATGAACTTCCATTTTTAATTTTCCGCACCTTCCATTTTAATTTTTATGTGACTTCCATTTTTATTCAAGTCATTTTTCTATTCAACTTCCTTTTTTATTTAATTTCCGAATAGATCGTTAAGGTATAGTGGTTTCTGGACTGAACTTCCATTTTTAAATTTATGCCACTTTCATTTTTATTTTTATTTAACTTCCATTTTTATTAAATTTACTTTTCTATTAAACTTATTTTTTATTTAATTTTCAAATAGATCGTTAAGGTATAGTGGTTTCTTGAATGAACTTTCATTTTAAATTTTTTGCACCTTCCATTTTAATTTTTATTTGACTTCCATTTTTATTCAAGTTATTTTTCTATTCAACTTCCTTTTTTATTTAATTTTCGAATAGATCATTAAGGTATTGTGGTTTCTGGATTGAACTTTCATTTTTAATTTTATGCCACTTTCATTTTTATTTTTTTTAACTTCCATTTTTATTGAATTTACTTTTCTATTAAACTTCCTTTTTTATTTAATTTTCAAATAGATCGTTAAGGTATAGTGGTTTCTGTTATGAACTTCCACTTTTAATTTTCTGCAACTTACATTTTTATTTTTATTTGACTTCCATTTTTATTCAAGTCATTTTTCTATTCAACTTCCATTTTTATTTAATTTCCAAATAGATCGTTAAGGTATACTGGTTTTTGGAATGATATTCCGCTTTTAATTTTCTGCAACTTTCATTTTTATTTTTATTCAACTTCCATTTTTATTCAATTTACTTTTCTTTTAAACTTCATTTTTATTTAATTTCCAAATTGATCGTTAAGGTATAGTGGTTTCTTGAATAAACTTTCATTTTTAATTTTCAGCAACTTCCATTTTTATTTTTATTCGACTTCCATTTTTATTCAAGTCATTTTTCTATTCGACTTCCTTTTTTATTTAATTTCCAAATAGATAATTAAGGTATAGTGGTTTTCTGAATGAACTTCAATTTTTAATTTTCGGCACCTTCCATTTTTATTTTTATTTGACTTCCATTTTAATTCAAGTCATTTTTCTGTTCAACTTCCTTTTTTATTTAATTTTCAAATCGATCGTTAAGGTATAGTTGTTTTTGAATTCAACTTCCATTGTTATTTTTATGCCACTTTCATTTTTATTTTTATTCAACTTCCATTTTTATTCGATTTACTTTTCTATTAAACTTCCTTTTTTATTTAATTTCTAAATATATCGTTAAGGTATAGTGGTTTTTGGATTGAACTTCCATTGTTAATTTTATGAAACTTTCAGTTTTATTTTATTCAACTTCCATTTTTATTCAATTTACTTTTCTATTAAACTTCATTTTTTATTTAATTTCCAAATAGATCGTTAAGGTATAATGGTTTCTTGAATGAACTTCCATTTTTAATTTTCTACACCGTCCATTTTAATTTTTATTTGACTTCCATTTTTATTCAAGTCATTTTTCTATTCAACTTCCTTTTTTATTTAATTTCCGAATAGATCGTTAAGGTATAGTTGTTTCTGGATTGAACTTCCATTTTTAATTTTATGCCACTTCCATTTTTATTTTTATTTAACTTCCATTATTATTCAATTTACTTTTCTATTAAACTTCCTTTTTTATTTAATTTCCGAACAGATCGTTATGGTATAGTGGTTTCTGTATTGAACTTCCTTTTTTAATTTTATGCCACTTTCATTTTTATTTTTATTTAACTTCAATTTTTATTCAATTTACTTTTCTATTAAACTTCCTTTTTTATTTAATTTTCAAATAGATCGTAAGGTATAGTAGTTTTTGGAATGAACTTCCACTTTTAATTTTCTGCAACTTACATTTTTATTTTTATTTGACTTCCATTTTTTTTAAGTCATTTTTCTATTCAATTTCCTTTTTTATTTAATTTCCAAATTGATCGTTAAGGTAAACCGGTTTTGGATTGAACTTCCATTGTTAATTTTATGCAACTTTCATTTTTATTTTTATTCAACTTCCATTTTTATTCAATTTACTTTTCTTTTAAACTTCATTTTCTATTTAATTTCCAAATAGATCGTTAAGGTATAGTGGTTTTTGGATTGAACTTCCATTGTTAATTTTAAGAAACTTTCATTTTTATTGTCATTCAACTTCCATTTTTATTCAATTTACTTTTCTATTAAACTTCATTTTTTATTTAATTTCCAAATAGATCGTTAATGTATAGTGGTTTCTTGAATGAACTTCCATTTTTAATTTTCTGCAGCTTCCATTTTTATTTTTATTCGACTTCCATTTTTATTCAAGTCATTTTTCTATTCAACTTCCTTTTTTATTTAATTTCCAAATAGATCGTTAAGGTATAATGGTTTCTTGAATTAACTTCCATTTTTAATTTTCTGCACCTTCCATTTTAATTTTCATTTGACTTCCATTTTTATTCAAGTCATTTTTCTATTCAACTTCCTTTTCTATTTAATTTCCGAATAGATCGTTAAGGTATAGTGGTTTCTGGATTGAACTTCCATTTTTAATTTTATGCCACTTTCATTTTTATTTTTATTTAACTTCCATTTTTATTCAATTTACATTTCTATTAAACTTCCTTTTTTATTTAATTTTCAAATAGATCGTTAAGGTTTAGTAGTTTCTGGAATGAACTTCCACTTTTAATTTTCTGCAACTTGCATTTTTATTTTTATTTGACTTCCATTTTTATTCAAGTCATTTGTCGATGCAACTTCCTTTTTTATTTAATTTCCAAATAGATCGTTAAGGTATACTGGTTTTTGGATTGAACTTCCATTGTTAATTTATGCAACTTTCATTTTTATTTTTATTCAACTTCCATTTTTATACAATTTACTTTTCTTTTAAACTTCATTTTTTAATTAATTTCCAAATTGATCGTTAAGGTATAGTGGTTTCTTGAATAAACTTTCATTTTTAATTTTGTGCAACTTCCATTTTTATTTTTATTCGACTTCCATTTTTATTCAAGTCATTTTCCTTTTCAACTTCCATTTTTATTTAATTTCCAAATAGATCGTTAAGGTATACTAGTTTTTGGAATGATATTCCGCTTTTAATTTTCTGCAACTTTCATTTTTATTTTTATTCAACTTCCATTTTTATTCAATTTACTTTTCTTTTAAACTTCATTTTTATTTAATTTCCAAATTGATCGTTAAGGTATAGTGGTTTTCTGAATGAACTTCCATTTTTAATTTTCGGCACCTTCTATTTTTATTTTTATTTGACTTCCATTTTTATTCAAGACATTTTTCTATTCAACATCCTTTTTTTTTAATTTCCAAATATATCGTTAAGTTATAATGGTTTCGTGAATGAACTTCCATTTTTAATTTTCTGCACCTTCTATTTTAATTTTTATTTGACTTCCATTTTTACTTAAGTCATTTTTCTATTCAACTTCCTTTTTTATTTAATTTCAGAATAGATCGTTAAGGTATACTGGTTTCTGGATTGAACTTCCATTTTTAATTTTATGCCACTTTCATTTTTATTTTTATTTAACTTCCATTTTTATTCAATTTACTTTTCTATTAAACATCCTTTTTTATTTAATTTTCAAATAGATCGTTAAGGTATAGTGGTTTCTAGAATGAACTTCCACTTTTAATTTTCTGCAACTTCCATTTTTATTTTTATTTGACTTCCATTTTTATTCAAGTCATTTTTCTATTCAACTTCCTTTTTTATTTAATTTCCAAATAGATCGTTAAGGTATACTGATTTTTGGATTGAACTTCCATTGTTAATTTTATGCAACTTTCATTTTTATTTTTATTCAATTTACTTTTCTTTTAAACTTCATTTTTTATTTAATTTCCAAATTGATCATTAAGGTATAGTGGTTTCTTGAATAAACTTTCATTTTTAATTTTCTGCAACTTCCTTTTTTTTTTTTTTTTTTCAACTTCCATTTGTATTCAAGTTATTTTTCTATTGAACTTCTTTATTTATTTAATTTCCAAATAGATCGTTTAGGTATAGTGGTTTCTTGAATGAACTTCCATTTTTAATTTTCTGCAACTTCCTTTTTTTTTTATTCAACTTCCATTTGTATTCAAGTTATTTTTCTATTGAACTTTTTTATTTATTTAATTTCCAAATAGATCGTTAAGGTATAGTGGTTTCTTGAATGAACTTCCATTTTTAATTTTCTGCAACTTCCATTTTTATTTTTATTTAACTTCCATTTTTATTCAATTTATTTTTCTATTCAACTTCCTTTTTTATTTAATTTCCAAATAGATCGTTAAGGTATAGTGGTTTCTGGAATGAACTTCCATTTTTAATTTTCTACAACTTCCATTTTTATTTTTATTCGACTTCCATTTTTATTCGAATCATTTTTCTATTCAACTTCCTTTTTTATTTAATTTCCAAACAGATCGTTAAGGTATAGTGGTTTCTTGAATGAATTTCCATTTTTAATTTTCTGCAACTTCCACTTTTATTTTTAATTAACTTCCATTTTTATTCAAGTTACTTTTCAATTCAACTTCTTTTGTTATTTAACTTCCAATAGATCGTTACGGTATTGTCGTTTCTTGAATGAACTTCCAATTTTAATTTTCTGCAACTTCCATTTTTATTTCTATTCAACTACTTTTTTAATTCAAGTTTCTTTTCTGTCCAACTTCCTTTTTCATTTAATTTCTAAATAGATCGTTAAGGTATGGTGGTTTCTGGTTTGAACTTCCATTTTTAATTTTATGCAACTTTCACTTTTATTTTTATTCAACTTCCATTTTTATTCAATTTACTTTTCTATTAAACTTCCTTTTTTATTTAATTTCCAAATAGGTCGTTAAGGTATAGTGGTTTCTTGAATGAACTTCCAGTTTTAATTTTATGGAACATCCATTTTTATTTTTATTCAGCTTCCATTTTTATTCAAGTTATTTTTCTATTCAACTTCCTTTTTTATTTTATTTTCCAAATAGATCATTAAGGTATAGTGGTTGCTTGAATGAACTTCCATTTTTCATTTTCTGCAACTTCCATTTTTATTTTTATTAAACTTCTTTTTTTATTCAAGTTTCTTCTCGACTCAACTTCCTTTTTTATTTAATTTCTAAATAGATCGATAAGGTATAGTGGTTTTTGGATTGAACATCCATTGTTAATTTTATGAAACTTTCATTTTTATAGTTATTCAACTTCCATTTTTATTCAATTTACTTTTCTATTAAACTTCATTTTTTATTTAATTTCCAAATAGATCGTTAAGGTATAGTGGTTTCTTGAATGAACTTCCATTTTTAATTTTCTGCAACTTCCATTTTTATTTTTATTCGACTTCCATTTTTATTCAGGTCACTTTTCCATTCAACTTCCTTTTTTATTTAATTTCCAAAAATCATCGTTAAGGTATATTGGTTTCTTGAATGAATTTCCATTTTTAATTTTCTGCAACTTCCATTTTTATTTATATTCGACTTCCGTTTTTGTTCAAGTTGTTTTTTTATTCAACTTCCTTTTCTATTTAATTTTCAAATAGACCGTTAAGGTATAGTGGTTTCTCAAACGAACTTCCAATTTTAACTTTCTGCCACTTCCATTTTTATTTCTATTCAACTACTTTTTTTATTCAAGTTTCTTTTCTATTCAACTTCCTTTTTTATTTAATTTCCAAGTAGATCGTTAAGGAATAAAGGTTTCAGGATTGAACTTTCATTTTTAATTTTATGCAACTTTCACTTTTATTTTTACTCAACTTCCATTTTTATTCAATTTACATTTCTATTAAACTTCCTTTTTTTATTTAATTTCCAAATAGATCGTTAAGGTATAGTGGTTTCTTTAATGAACTTCCATTTTTAATTTTATGGAACTTCCATTTTTGTTTTTATTTAACATCCATTTTTATTCAATTTACTTTTCTATTCAACTTCCTTTTCTATTTAATTTCCAAATAGATCGTTAACATATAGTGGTTTCTGGATTGAACTTTAATTTTTAATTTTATGCAACTTTCGTTTTTATTTTTATTCAACTCCCATTTTTATTGAATTTACTGTTCTATTAAACTTCCTTTTTTATTTAATTTCCAAATAGATCGTTTAGGTATAGTGGTTTCTTGAATGAACTTCCATTTTTAATTTTATGCAACTTTCACTTTTATTTTTATTCAACTTCTATTTTTATTCAATTTACTTTTCTATTGAACTTCCTTTTTTATTTAATTTCCAAATAGGTCGTTAAGGTATAGTGGTTTCTTGAATGAACTTCCAGTTTTAATTTTATGGAACATCCATTTTTATTTTTATTCAGCTTCCATTTTTATTCAAGTTATTTTTCTATTCAACTCCCTTTTTTATTTTATTTTCCAAATAGATCATTAAGGTATAGTGGTTGCTTGAATGAACTTCCATTTTTCATTTTCTGCAACTTCCATTTTTATTTTTATTAAACTTCTTTTTTTATTCAAGTTTCTTCTCGACTCAACTTCCTTTTTTATTTAATTTCTAAATAGATCGATAAGGTATAGTGGTTTTTGGATTGAACATCCATTGTTAATTTTATGAAACTTTCATTTTTATAGTTATTCAACTTCCATTTTTATTCAATTTACTTTTCTATTAAACTTCATTTTTTATTTAATTTCCAAATAGATCGTTAAGGTATAGTGGTTTCTTGAATGAACTTCCATTTTTAATTTTCTGCAACTTCCATTTTTATTTTTATTCGACTTCCATTTTTATTCAGGTCACTTTTCCATTCAACTTCCTTTTTTATTTAATTTCCAAAAATCATCGTTAAGGTATATTGGTTTCTTGAATGAATTTCCATTTTTAATTTTCTGCAACTTCCATTTTTATTTATATTCGACTTCCGTTTTTGTTCAAGTTGTTTTTTTATTCAACTTCCTTTTCTATTTAATTTTCAAATAGACCGTTAAGGTATAGTGGTTTCTCAAACGAACTTCCAATTTTAACTTTCTGCCACTTCCATTTTTATTTCTATTCAACTACTTTTTTTATTCAAGTTTCTTTTCTATTCAACTTCCTTTTTTATTTAATTTCCAAGTAGATCGTTAAGGAATAAAGGTTTCAGGATTGAACTTTCATTTTTAATTTTATGCAACTTTCACTTTTATTTTTACTCAACTTCCATTTTTATTCAATTTACATTTCTATTAAACTTCCTTTTTTTATTTAATTTCCAAATAGATCGTTAAGGTATAGTGGTTTCTTTAATGAACTTCCATTTTTAATTTTATGGAACTTCCATTTTTGTTTTTATTTAACATCCATTTTTATTCAATTTACTTTTCTATTCAACTTCCTTTTCTATTTAATTTCCAAATAGATCGTTAACATATAGTGGTTTCTGGATTGAACTTTAATTTTTAATTTTATGCAACTTTCGTTTTTATTTTTATTCAACTCCCATTTTTATTGAATTTACTGTTCTATTAAACTTCCTTTTTTATTTAATTTCCAAATAGATCGTTTAGGTATAGTGGTTTCTTGAATGAACTTCCATTTTTAATTTTATGCAACTTTCACTTTTATTTTTATTCAACTTCTATTTTTATTCAATTTACTTTTCTATTGAACTTCCTTTTTTATTTAATTTCCAAATAGGTCGTTAAGGTATAGTGGTTTCTTGAATGAACTTCCAGTTTTAATTTTATGGAACATCCATTTTTATTTTTATTCAGCTTCCATTTTTATTCAAGTTATTTTTCTATTCAACTCCCTTTTTTATTTTATTTTCCAAATAGATCATTAAGGTATAGTGGTTGCTTGAATGAACTTCCATTTTTCATTTTCTGCAACTTCCATTTTTATTTTTATTAAACTTCTTTTTTTATTCAAGTTTCTTCTCGACTCAACTTCCTTTTTTATTTAATTTCTAAATAGATCGATAAGGTATAGTGGTTTTTGGATTGAACATCCATTGTTAATTTTATGAAACTTTCATTTTTATAGTTATTCAACTTCCATTTTTATTCAATTTACTTTTCTATTAAACTTCATTTTTTATTTAATTTCCAAATAGATCGTTAAGGTATAGTGGTTTCTTGAATGAACTTCCATTTTTAATTTTCTGCAACTTCCATTTTTATTTTTATTCGACTTCCATTTTTATTCAGGTCACTTTTCCATTCAACTTCCTTTTTTATTTAATTTCCAAAAATCATCGTTAAGGTATATTGGTTTCTTGAATGAATTTCCATTTTTAATTTTCTGCAACTTCCATTTTTATTTATATTCGACTTCCGTTTTTGTTCAAGTTGTTTTTTTATTAAACTTCCTTTTCTATTTAATTTTCAAATAGACCGTTAAGGTATAGTGGTTTCTCAAACGAACTTCCAATTTTAATTTTCTGCCACTTCCATTTTTATTTCTATTCAACTACTTTTTTTATTCAAGTTTCTTTTCTATTCAACTTCCTTTTTTATTTAATTTCCAAGTAGATCGTTAAGGAATAAAGGTTTCAGGATTGAACTTTCATTTTTAATTTTATGCAACTTTCACTTTTATTTTTACTCAACTTCCATTTTTATTCAATTTACATTTCTATTAAACTTCCTTTTTTTATTTAATTTCCAAATAGATCGTTAAGGTATAGTGGTTTCTTTAATGAACTTCCATTTTTAATTTTATGGAACTTCCATTTTTGTTTTTATTTAACATCCATTTTTATTCAATTTACTTTTCTATTCAACTTCCTTTTCTATTTAATTTCCAAATAGATCGTTAACATATAGTGGTTTCTGGATTGAACTTTAATTTTTAATTTTATGCAACTTTCGTTTTTATTTTTATTCAACTCCCATTTTTATTGAATCTACTGTTCTATTAAACTTCCTTTTTTATTTAATTTCCAAATAGATCGTTTAGGTATAGTGATTTCTTGAATGAACTTCCATTTTTAATTTTCTGCAACTTCCACTTTTATTTTTATTTAACTTCCTTTTTCAATCAAGTTTCTTTTCTACTAAACTTCCATTTCTATTTAATTTCGAAATAGATCGTAAAGGTATAGTGGTTTCTGGATTGAACTTCCATTTTTAATTTTATGCAACTTTCATTTTTATTTTTATTCAACTTCCATTTTTATTCAATTTACTTTTCTATTAAACTTCCTTCTTTATTTAATTTCCAAATAGATCGTTAAGGTATAGTGGTTTCTGGATTGAACTTCCATTTTCAATTTTATGCAACATTCATTTTTATTTTTATTCATCTTCCAATTTTATTCAACTTGCTTTTCTATTAAAATTCCTTTTTTATTTAATTTCCAAATAGGTCGTTAAGGTATAGTGGTTTCTTGAATGAACTTCAATTTTTAATGTTATGCAACATTCATTTTTATTTTCATTCAACTTCCATTTTTATTCAATTTACTTTTCTATTAAACTTCCTTTCTTATTTAATTTCCAAATAGATCGTTAAGGTATAGTGGTTTCTGGATTGAACTTCCATTTTTAATTTTATGCCACTTTCATTTTTATTTTTCTTCAACTTCCATTTTTATTCAATTTACTTTTCTATTAAACATCCTTTTTTATTTAATTTTCAAATAGATCGTTAAGGTCTAGTGGTTTCTGGAATGAACTGCCATTTTAATTTTCTACAACTTCCATTTTTATTTTTATTTGACTTCCATTTTTATTCAAGGCATTTTTCTATTGAACTTCCTTTTTTATTTAATTTCCGAATAGATTGTTAAGGTATACTGGTTTTTGGATTAAACTTCCATTGTTAATTTTATCCAACTTTCATTTTTATTTTTATTCAACTTCCATTTTTATTCAATTTACTTTCTCTTAAACTTCATTTTTTATTTAATTTCCAAATTGATAGTTAAGGTATAGTGGTTTCTTGAATAAACTTCCATTTTTAATTTTCTGCGACTTCCATTTTTATTTTTATTCGACTTTCATTTTTATTCAAGTCATTTTTCTATTAAACTTCCTTTTTTATTTAATTTCCAAATAGATCGTTAAGGTATAGTGGTTTCCTGAATGAACTTCCATTTTTAATTTTCGGCACCTTCCATTTTTATTTTTACTTGACTTCCATTTTTATTCAAGTCATTTTTCTATTCAACTTCCTTTTTTATTTAATTACCAAATTGATCGTTAAGGTATAGTGGTTTTTGAATTGAACTTCCATTGTTAATTTTATGCAACTTTATTTTTATTTTTCTTCAACTTCCATTTTTATTCAATGCAGCTTTCTATTAAACTTCCTTTTTTATTTAATTTTCAAATAGATCGTTAAGGTATAGTGGATTCTGGAATGAACTTCCAGTTTTAATTTTCTACAACTTCCATTTTTATTTTTATTCGACTTCCATTTTTATTCAAGTCATTTTTCTATTCAACTTCCTTTTTTATTTAATTTCCAAATAGATCGTTAAGGTATAGTGGTTTCGTGAATGAATTTCCATTTTTAATTTTCTGCAACTTCCATTTTTATTTTAAATTAACTTCCATTTTTATTTAAGTTACTTTTCAATTCAACTTCTTTTTTTATTTAACATCCAAATAGATCGTTAAGGTATAGTCGTTTCTTGAATGAACTTCCAATTTTAATTTTTTGCAACTTCCATTTTTATTTCTATTCAACTTCTTTTTTTATTCAAGTTTCTTTTCTATTCCACTTCCTTTTTTTATTTAATTTCTAAATAGATCGTTACGGTATAGTGGTTTCTGGAATGAACTGCCATTTTAATTTTCTACAACTTCCATTTTTATTTTTATTTGACTTCCATTTTTATTCAAGGCATTTTTCTATTGACCTTCCTTTTTTATTTAATTTCCGAATAGATCGTTAAGGTATACTGGTTTTTGGATTAAACTTCCATTGTTAATTTTATCCAACTTTCATTTTTATTTTTATTCAACTTCCATTTTTATTCAATTTACTTTCTCTTAAACTTCATTTTTTATTTAATTTCCAAATTGATAGTTAAGGTATAGTTGTTTCTTGAATAAACTTCCATTTTTAATTTTCTGGGACTTCCATTTTTATTTTTATTCGACTTTCATTTTCATTCAAGTCATTTTTCTATTAAACTTCCTTTTTTATTTAATTTCCAAATAGATCGTTAAGGTATAGTGGTTTCCTGAATGAACTTCCATTTTTAATTTTCGGCACCTTCCATTTTTATTTTTACTTGACTTCCATTTTTATTCAAGTCATTTTTCTATTCAACTTCCTTTTTTATTTAATTACCAAATAGATCGTTAAGGTATAGTGGTTTTTGAATTGAACTTCCATTGTTAATTTTATGCAACTTTCATTTTTATTTTTCTTCAACTCCCATTTTTATTCAATGCAGTTTTCTATTAAACTTCCTTTTTTATTTAATTTTCAAATAGATCGTTAAGGTATAGTGGATTCTGGAATGAACTTCCAGTTTTAATTTTCTACAACTTCCATTTTTATTTTTATTCGACTTCCATTTTTATTCAAGTCATTTTTCTATTCAACTTCCTTTTTTATTTAATTTCCAAATAGATCGTTAAGGTATAGTGGTTTCGTGAATGAATTTCCATTTTTAATTTTCTGCAACTTCCATTTTTATTTTAAATTAACTTCCATTTTTATTTAAGTTACTTTTCAATTCAACTTCTTTTTTTATTTAACTTCCAAATAGATCGTTAAGGTATAGTCGATTCTTGAATGAACTTCCAATTTTAATTTTCTGCAAGTTCCATTTTTATTTCTATTCAACTTCTTTTTTTATTCAAGTTTCTTGTCTATTCCACTTACTTTTTTATTTAATTTCTAAATAGATCGTTACGGTATAGTGGTTTCTGGATTGAACTTCCATTTTTAATTTTATGCAACTTTCACTTTTATTTTTATTCAACTTCCTTTTTTATTTAATTTCCAAATTGATCGTTAATGTATAGTGGTTTCTTGAATGAACTTCCATTTTTAATTTTCAGCAACTTCCATTTTTATTTTTATTTAACTTCCTTTTTTATTCAAGTTTCTTTTCTACTCAACTTCCTTTTTTATTTAATTTCCAAATAGATCGTTAACGTATAGTGGTTTCTTGAACGAACATCCATTTTCTATTTGATGCAACTTTCATTTTTATTTTTATTCAACTTCCATTTTTACTCAATTTACATTTCTATTAAACTTCCTTTTTTATTTAATTTCCAAACAGATCGTTAAGGTATAGTGGTTTCTTGAATGAATTTTCATTTTTAATTTTCTGCAACTTCCATTTTTATTTTTGACTAACTTCTATTTTTATTCAAGTTACTTTTCAATTCAACGTCCTTTTTTATTTAATTTCCAAATAGATCGTTATGGTTTAAACGTTTCTTGAATGAACTTCCAATTTTAATTTTCTGCAACTTCCATTTTTATTTCTATTCAACTTCTTTTTTTATTGAAGTTTCTTTTCTATTCAACTTCCTTTTTTTATTCAATTTCTAAATAGAACGTTAAGGTACAGTGGTTTCTGGATTGAACTTCCATTTTTAATTTTATGCAACTTTCACTTTTATTTTTATTCAACTTCCATTTTTATTCAATTTACTTTTCAATTAAACTTCCTTTTTTATTTAATTTCCAAATAGATCGTTAAGGTATAGTAATTTCTTGAATGAACTTCCATTTTTAATTTTCTGCAACTTCCTTTTTTTTTTTTTCTTCAACATCCATTTGTGTTCAAGTTATTTTTCTATTGAACTTCTTTATTTATTTAATTTCCAAATAGATCGTTAAGGTATAGTGGTTTCTTGAATGAACTTCCATTTTTAATTTTCTGGAACTTCAATTTTTATTTTTATTTAACTTCCAGTTTTATTCAAGTTATTTTTCTATTCAACTTCCTTTTTTATTTAATTTCCAAATATATCGTGAAGGTGTAGTGGTTTCTTCAACGAACTTCCATTTTTAATTTTCTGCAACTTCCATTTTTATTTTTATTTAACTTCCTTTTTTATTCAAGTTTCTTTTCTACTCAACTTTCTTTGTTATTTAATTTCTAAATTGATCGTTATGGTATAGTGGTTCTTTGATTGAACTTCCATTGTTAATTTTTTGCAACTTTCATTTTTATTGTTATTCAACTTCCATTTTTATTCAATTTACTTTTCTATTAAACTTCATTCATTATTTAATTTCCAAATAGATCGTTAATGTATAGTGGTTTCTTGAATGAACTTCCATTTTTAATTTTCTGCAACTTCCATTTTTATTTTTATTCGATTTCCATTTTTATTCAAGTCATTTTTCTATTCAACTTACTATTTCATTTAATTTCCAAATAGATCGTTAAGGTATTGTGCTTTCTGGATTGAACTTCCATTTTTAATTTCATGCCACTTTCACTTTTATTTTTATTCAACTTCCATTTTTATTAAATTTACTTTTCTATTAAACTTCCTTTTTATTTAATTTTGGAATAGATCGTTAAGGTATTGTGGTTTCTTGAATGAACTTCCATTTTTAATTTTCTGCACCTTCCATTTTTATTTTTATTTGACTTCCATTTTTATTCAAGTCATTTTTCTATTCAACTTCCTTTTTTATTTAATTTCCAAATAGATCGTTAAGGTATAGTGCTTTCTGGATTGAACTTCCATTTTTAATTTTATGCCACTTTCATTTTTATTTTTATTCAACTTCCATTTTTATTCAATTTCCTTTTCTATTCAACTTCCTTTTTTCTTTAATTTCCAAATAATTCGTTAAGGTACAGCTGTTTCTGGATTGAACTTCCACTTTTAATTTTATGCAACTTTCATTTATATTTTTATCCGACTTCCATTTTTATTCAATTTACTTTTCTATTAAACTTCCTTTTTTATTTAATTTCCAAATAGATCGTTAAGGTATAGTGGTTTCTTGAATGAACTTTCATTTTTATTTTTATTCGTCTTCCGTTTTAATTCAAGTTATTTTTCTGTTCAACTTCCTTTTTTATTTAATTTCCAAATTGATCGTTAATGTATAGTGGTTTCTTGAATGAACTTCTGTTTTTAATTTTCTGCAATTTCCATTTTTAATTTTATTTAACTTCCTTTTTTATTCAAGTTTCTTTTCTACTCAACCTCCTTTTTTATTTAATTTCCAAATAGATCATTAACGTATAGTGGTTTCGGGAATGAACTTCCATTTTTAATTTTATGCAACTTTCATTTTTATTTTTATTCAATTTCCATTTTTATTCAATTTACTTTTCTATTAAACTTCCTTTTTTTATTTAATTTCCAAATAGACCGTTCAGTCATAGTGGTTTCTTGAATGAATATCCATTTTTAATTTTCTGCAACTTCCATTTTTATTTTTATTCGACTTCCTTTTTTATTCAAGTTATTTTTCTATTCAACTTCCTTTTTTATTTAATTTTCAAATAGATCGTTAAGGAATTGTGGTTTCTTGAATGAACTTTGACTTTTAATTTTATGCAACTTTTATTTTTATTTTTCTTCAGCTTCCATATTTATTCAGTTTGCTTTTCTAGTAAACTTCCATTTTTATTTAATTTCCAAATAGATCGTTAAGGTATAATGGTTTCTTAATTGAACTTCCATTTTTAATTTTCTACAACTTCCATTTTTATTTTTATTTAACTTCCTTTTTTATTTAATTTCCAAATAGATCGTTAAGGTATAGTGGTTTCTTGATTGAATTTCCATTTTTAATTTTCTGCAACTTCCATTTTTATTTTTAATTAATTTCCATTTTTATTCAAGTTACGTTTCAATTCAACTTCTTTTTTTATTTAACTTCCAAATACATTGTTAAGGTATAGTGGTTTCTTGAATAAACTTTCAATTTTAATTTTCTGCAACTTCTATTTTTATTTCAATTCAACTTCTTTTTTTATTCAAGTTTCTTTTCTATTCAACTTCCTTTGTGATTTAATTTCTAAATAGATCGTTAAGGTATAGTGGTTTCTGGATTGAACTTCCATTTTTAATTTTATTCAGCTTTCACTTTTATTTTTATTCAACTTCCATTTTATTCAATTTAGTTTTCAATTAAACTTCCTTTTTTTTTATTTAATTTCCAAATAGATCGTTAAGGTATAGTAGTTTCTTGAATGAACTTCAACTTTTAATTTTCTACAACTTCCATTTTTTTTTTTTATTCAACTACCATTTGTATTCAAGTTATTTTTCTTTTTAACTTCTTTATTTATTTAATTTCCAAATAGATCGTTACGGTATAGTGGTTTCTTGAATGAACTTCAATTTTTAATTTTCTGCAACTTCCATTTTTATTTTTATTTAACTTCCTTTTTTATTCAAGTTTCTTTTCTACTCAACTTCCTTTTTTATTTAATTTCCAAATAGATCGTTAACGTATAGTGGTTTCGGGAATGAACTTCCATTTTTAATTTTATGCAACTTTCTTTTTTATTTTTATTCAATTTCCATTTTTATTCAATTTACTTTTCTATTAAACTTCCTTTTTTATTTAATTTCCAAATAGACCGTTCAGGTATAGTGGTTTCTTTTTAACTTCTTTATTTATTTAATTTCCAAATAGATCGCTACGGTATAGTGGTTTCTTGAATGAACTTCCATTTTTAATTTTCTGCAACTTCCATTTTTATTTTTATTTAACTGCCTTTTTTATTCAAGTTTCTTTTCTACTCAACTTCCTTTTTTATTTAATTTCCAAATAGATCGTTAATGTATAATGGTTTCTTGAATGAACTTCCATTTTTAATTTTCTGCAACTTCCATTTTTATTTTTGTTTGACTTCCATTTTTATTCAATTTACTTTTCTATTCAACTTCCTTTTTTATTTAATTTCCAAATAGATTTTTAAGGTATAGTGGTTTCTGGATTGAACTTCCATTTTTAATTTTATGCAACTTTCATTTTTATATTTATTCAACTTCCATTTTTATTCAATTTACTTTTCTATTAAACTTCCATTTTTATTTAATTTCCAAATAGATCGTGAAGCTATAGTGGTTTCTTGAATGAACTTGTATTTTTAATTTTTTGCAACTTCCATTTTATTTTTATTTGACTTCCATTTTTATTCAATTTACTTTTCTATTAAACTTCCTTCTTTATTTAATATCCAAATAGATCGTTAAGGTATAGTGGTTTCCGGATTGAACTTCCATTTTTAATTTTATGCGACTTTCATTTTTATATTTATTCAACTTCCATTTTTATTCAATTTACTTTTCTATTAAACTTCCATTTTTATTTAATTTCCAAATTGATCGTTAATGTATAGCGGTTTCTTGAATGAACTTCCATTTATAATTTTCTGCAACTTCCATTTTTATTTATATTTAACTTCCTTTTTTATTCAAGTTTCTTTTCTACTGAACTTCCTTTTTTATTTAATTTCCAAATAGATCGTTAAGGTATAGTGGTTTTTGAATTGAGCTTCCATTGTTAATTTTATGCAACTTTCATTTTTATTTTTATTCAACTTCCATTTTTATTCAATTTACTTTTCTATTAAACTTCCATTTTTATTTAATTTCCAAGTAAATCGTTAAGGAATAGTGGTTTCTTGAATGAACTTCCATTTTTAATTTTCTGCAACTTCCATTTTTATTTTTATTCGACTTCGATTTTTATTCAAGTCATTTTTCTATTCAACTCCCTTTTTTATTTAATTTCCAAATAGATCATTAAGGTATAGTGCTTTGTTGAATGAACTTCCATTTTTAATTTTCTACACCTTCCAATTTTATTTTTATTTGACTTCCATTTTTATTCAAGGCATTTTTCTATTGAACTTCCTTTTTTATTTAATTTCCGAATAGATCGTTAAGGTATACTGGTTTTTGGATTGAACTTCCATTGTTAATTTTATCCATCTTTCATTTTTATTTTTATTCAACTTCCATTTTTATTCAATTTACTTTCTCTTAAACTTCATTTTTTATTTAATTTCCAAATTGATAGTTAAGGTATAGTGGTTTCTTGAATAAACTTCCATTTTTAATTTTCTGGGACTTCCATTTTTATTTTTATTCGACTTTCATTTTTATTCAAGTCATTTTTCTATTAAACTTCCTTTTTTATTTAATTTCCAAATAGATCGTTAAGGTATAGTGGTTTCCTGAATGAACTTCCATTTTTAATTTTCGGCACCTTCCATTTTTATTTTTACTTGACTTCCATATTTATTCAAGTCATTTTTCTATTCAACTTCCTTTTTTATTTAATTACCAAATAGATCGTTAAGGTATAGTGGTTTTTGAATTGAACTTCTATTGTTAATTTTATGCAACTTTCATTTTTATTTTTCTTCAACTTCCATTTTTATTCAAGGCAGTTTTCTATTAAACTTCCTTTTTTATTTAATTTTCAAATAGATCGTTAAGGAATAGTGGATTCTGGAATGAACTTCCAGTTTTAATTTTCTACAACTTCCATTTTTATTTTTATTCGACTTCCATTTTTATTCAAGTCATTTTTCTATTCAACTTCCTTTTTTATTTAACTTCCAAATAGATCGTTAAGGTATAGTGGTTTCGTTAATGAATTTCCATTTTTAATTTTCTGCAACTTCCATTTTTATTTTAAATTAGCTTCCATTTTTATTTAAGTTACTTTTCAATTCAACTTCTTTTTTTATTTAACTTCCAAATAGATCGTTAAGGTATAGTCGTTTCTTAAATGAACTTCCAATTTTAATTTTCTGCAACTTCCATTTTTATTTCTATTCAACTTCTTTTTTTATTCAAGTTTCTTTTCTATTCCACTTCCTTTTTTATTTTATTTCTAAATAGATTGTTACGGTATAGTGGTTTCTGGAATGAACTGCCATTTTAATTTTCTACAACTTCCATTTTTATTTTTATTTGACTTCCATTTTTATTGAAGGCATTTTTCTATTGAACTTCCTTTTTTATTTAATTTCCGAATAGATCGTTAAGGTATACTGGTTTTTGGATTGAACTTCCATTGTTAATTTTATCCAACTTTCATTTTTATTTTTATTCAACTTCTTTTTTTATTCAATTTACTTTCTCTTAAACTTCATTTTTTATTTAATTTCCAAATTGATAGTCAAGGTATAGTGGTTTCTTGAATAAACTTCCATTTTTAATTTTCTGCGACTTCCATTTTTATTTTTATTCGACTTTCATTTTTATTCAAGTCATTTTTCTCTTAAACTTCCTTTTTTATTTAATTTCCAAATAGATCGTTAAGGTATAGTGGTTTCCTAAATGAACTTCCATTTTTAATTTTCGGCACCTTCCATTTTTATTTTTACTTGACTTCCATTTTTATTCAAGTCATTTTTCTATTCAACTTCCTTTTTTATTTACTTACCAAATAGATCGTTAAGGTATAGTGGTTTTTGAATTGAACTTCCATTGTTAATTTTATACAACTTTCATTTTTATTTTTCTTCAACTTCCATTTTTATTCAATGCAGCTTTCTATTAAACTTCCTTTTTTATTTAATTTTCAAATAGATCGTTAAGGTATAGTGGATTCTGGAATGAACTTCCAGTTTTAATTTTCTACAACTTCCATTTTTATTTTTATTCGACTTCCATTTTTATTCAAGTCATTTTTCTATTCAACTTCCTTTTTTATTTAATTTCCAAATAGATCGTTAAGGTATAGTGGTTTCGTGAATGAATTTCCATTTTTAATTTTCTGCAACTTCCATTTTTATTTTAAATTAACTTCCATTTTTATTTAGGTTACTTTTCAATTCAACTTCTTTTTTTATTTAACTTCCAAATAGATCGTTAAGGTATAGTCGTTTTTTGAATGAACTTCCAATTTTAATTTTCTGCAACTTCCATTTTTATTTCTATTCAACTTGTTTTTTTATTCAAGTTTCTTTTCTATTCCACTTCCTTTTTTATTTAATTTCTAAATAGATCGTTACGGTATAGTGGTTTCTGGAATGAACTGCCATTTTAATTTTCTACAACTTCCATTTTTATTTTTATTTGACTTCCATTTTTATTGAAGGCATTTTTCTATTGAACTTCCTTTTTTATTTAATTTCCGAATAGATCGTTAAGGTATACTGGTTTTTGGATTGAACTTCCATTGTTAATTTTATCCAACTTTCATTTTTATTTTTATTCAACTTCCATTTTTATTCAATTTACTTTCTCTTAAACTTCATTTTTTATTTAATTTCCAAATTGATAGTTAAGGTATAGTGGTTTTTGAATAAACTTCCATTTTTATTTTTATTCGACTTTCATTTTTATTCAAGTCATTTTTCTATTAAACTTCCTTTTTTATTTAATTTCCAAGTAGATCGTTAAGGTATAGTGGTTTCCTGAATGAACTTCCATTTTTAATTTTCGGCACGTTCCATTTTTATTTTTACTTGACTTCCATTTTTATTCAAGTCATTTTTCTATTCAACTTCCTTTTTTATTTAATTACCAAATAGATCGTTAAGGTATAGTGGTTTTTGAATTGAACTTCCATTGTTAATTTTATGCAACTTTCATTTTTATTTTTCTTCAACTTCCATTTTTATTCAATGCAGCTTTCTATTAAACTTCCTTTTTTATTTAATTTTCAAATAGATCGTTAAGGTATAGTGGATTCTGGAATGAACTTCCAGTTTTAATTTTCTACAACTTCCATTTTTATTTTTATTCGACTTCCATTTTTATTCAAGTCATTTTTCTATTCAACTTCCTTTTTTATTTAATTTCCAAATAGATCGTTAAGGTATAGTGGTTTCGTGAATGAATTTCCATTTTTAATTTTCTGCAACTTCCATTTTTATTTTAAATTAACTTCCATTTTTATTTAGGTTACTTTTCAATTCAACTTCTTTTTTTATTTAACTTCCAAATAGATCGTTAAGGTATAGTCGTTTTTTGAATGAACTTCCAATTTTAATTTTCTGCAACTTCCATTTTTATTTCTATTCAACTTGTTTTTTTATTCAAGTTTCTTTTCTATTCCACTTCCTTTTTTATTTAATTTCTAAATAGATCGTTACGGTATAGTGGTTTCTGGAATGAACTGCCATTTTAATTTTCTACAACTTCCATTTTTATTTTTATTTGACTTCCATTTTTATTGAAGGCATTTTTCTATTGAACTTCCTTTTTTATTTAATTTCCGAATAGATAGTTAAGGTATACTGGTTTTTGGATTGAACTTCCATTGTTAATTTTATCCAACTTTCATTTTTATTTTTATTCAACTTCCATTTTTATTCAATTTACTTTCTCTTAAACTTCATTTTTTATTTAATTTCCAAATTGATAGTTAAGGTATAGTGGTTTTTGAATAAACTTCCATTTTTATTTTTATTCGACTTTCATTTTTATTCAAGTCATTTTTCTATTAAACTTCCTTTTTTATTTAATTTCCAAATAGATCGTTAAGGTATAGTGGTTTCCTGAATGAACTTCCATTTTTAATTTTCGGCACGTTCCATTTTTATTTTTACTTGACTTCCATTTTTATTCAAGTCATTTTTCTATTCAACTTCCTTTTTTATTTAATTACCAAATAGATCGTTAAGGTATAGTGGTTTTTGAATTGAACTTCCATTGTTAATTTTATGCAACTTTCATTTTTATTTTTCTTCAACTTCCATTTTTATTCAATGCAGCTTTCTATTAAACTTCCTTTTTTATTTAATTTTCAAATAGATCGTTAAGGTATAGTGGATTCTGGAATGAACTTCCAGTTTTAATTTTCTACAACTTCCATTTTTATTTTTATTCGACTTCCATTTTTATTCAAGTCATTTTTCTATTCAACTTCCTTTTTTATTTAATTTCCAAATAGATCGTTAAGGTATAGTGGTTTCGTGAATGAATTTCCATTTTTAATTTTCTGCAACTTCCATTTTCATTTTAAATTAACTTCCATTTTTATTTAAGTTACTTTTCAATTCAACTTCTTTTTTTATTTAACTTCCAAATAGATCGTTAAGGTATAGTCGTTTCTTGAATGAACTTCCAATTTTAATTTTCTGCAACTTCCATTTTTATTTCTATTCAACTTTTTTTTTTATTCAAGTTTCTTTTCTATTCCACTTCCTTTTTTATTTAATTTCTAAATAGATCGTTACGGTATAGTGGTTTCTGGAATGAACTGCCATTTTAATTTTCTACAACTTCCATTTTTATTTTTATTTGACTTCCATTTTTATTCAAGGCATTTTTCTATTGACCTTCCTTTTTTATTTAATTTCCGAATAGATCGTTAAGGTATACTGGTTTTTGGATTGAACTTCCATTGTTAATTTTATCCAACTTTCATTTTTATTTTTATTCAACTTCCATTTTTATTCAATTTACTTTCTCTTAAACTTCATTTTTTATTTAATTTCCAAATTGATAGTTAAGGTATAGTGGTTTCTTGAATAAACTTCCATTTTTAATTTTCTGCGACTTCCATTTTTATTTTTATTCGACTTTCATTTTTATTCAAGTCATTTTTCTATTAAACTTCCTTTTTTATTTAATTTCCAAATAGATCGTTAAGGTATAGTGGTTTTCTGAATGAACTTCCATTTTTAATTTTCGGCACCTTCCATTTTTATTTTTACTTGACTTCCATTTTTATTCAAGTCATTTTTCTATTCAACTTCCTTTTTTATTTAATTACCAAATAGATCGTTAAGGTATAGTGGTTTTTGAATTGAACTTCCATTGTTAATTTTATGCAACTTTCATTTTTATTTTTCTTCAACTTCCATTTTTATTCAATGCAGCTTTCTATTAAACTTCCTTTTTTATTTAATTTTCAAATAGATCGTTAAGGTATAGTGGATTCTGGAATGAACTTCCAGTTTTAATTTTCTACAACTTCCATTTTTATTTTTATTCGACTTCCATTTTTATTCAAGTCATTTTTCTATTCAACTTCCTTTTTTATTTAATTTCCAAATAGATCGTTAAGGTATAGTGGTTTCGTGAATGAATTTCCATTTTTAATTTTCTGCAACTTCCATTTTCATTTTAAATTAACTTCCATTTTTATTTAAGTTACTTTTCAATTCAACTTCTTTTTTTATTTAACTTCCAAATAGATCGTTAAGGTATAGTCGTTTCTTGAATGAACTTCCAATTTTAATTTTCTGCAACTTCCATTTTTATTTCTATTCAACTTTTTTTTTTATTCAAGTTTCTTTTCTATTCCACTTCCTTTTTTATTTAATTTCTAAATAGATCGTTACGGTATAGTGGTTTCTGGAATGAACTGCCATTTTAATTTTCTACAACTTCCATTTTTATTTTTATTTGACTTCCATTTTTATTCAAGGCATTTTTCTATTGACCTTCCTTTTTTATTTAATTTCCGAATAGATCGTTAAGGTATACTGGTTTTTGGATTGAACTTCCATTGTTAATTTTATCCAACTTTCATTTTTATTTTTATTCAACTTCCATTTTTATTCAATTTACTTTCTCTTAAACTTCATTTTTTATTTAATTTCCAAATTGATAGTTAAGGTATAGTGGTTTCTTGAATAAACTTCCATTTTTAATTTTCTGCGACTTCCATTTTTATTTTTATTCGACTTTCATTTTTATTCAAGTCATTTTTCTATTAAACTTCCTTTTTTATTTAATTTCCAAATAGATCGTTAAGGTATAGTGGTTTCCTGAATGAACTTCCATTTTTAATTTTCGGCACCTTCCATTTTTATTTTTACTTGACTTCCATTTTTATTCAAGTCATTTTTCTATTCAACTTCCTTTTTTATTTAATTACCAAATAGATCGTTAAGGTATAGTGGTTTTTGAATTGAACTTCCATTGTTAATTTTATGCAACTTTCATTTTTATTTCTCTTCAACTTCCATTTTTATTCAATGCAGTTTTCTATTAAACTTCCTTTTTTATTTAATTTTCAAATAGATCGTTAAGGTATAGTGGATTCTGGAATGAACTTCCAGTTTTAATTTTCTACAACTTCCATTTTTATTTTTATTCGACTTCCATTTTTATTCATGTCATTTTTCTATTCAACTTCCTTTTTTATTTAATTTCCAAATAGATCGTTAAGGTATAGTGGTTTCGTGAATGAATTTCCGTTTTTAATTTTCTGCAACTTCCATTTTTATTTTAAATTAACTTCCATTTTTATTTAAGTTACTTTTCAATTCAACTTCTTTTTTTATTTAACTTCCAAATAGATCGTTAAGGTATAGTCGTTTTTTGACTGAACTTCCAATTTTAATTTTCTGCAACTTCCATTTTTATTTCTATTCAACTTCTTTTTTTATTCAAGTTTCTTTTCAATTCCACTTCCTTTTTTATTTAATTTCTAAATAGATCGTTACGGTATAGTGGTTTCTGGATTGAACTTCCATTTTTAATTTTATGCAACTTTCACTTTTATTTTTATTCAACTTCCTTTTTTATTTAATTTCCAAATTGATCGTTAATGTATAGTGGTTTCTTGAATGAACTTCCATTTTTAATTTTCAGCAACTTCCATTTTTATTTTTATTTAACTTCCTTTTTATTCAAGTTTCTTTTCTACTCAACTTCCTTTTTTATTTAATTTACAAATAGATCGCTAACGTATAGTGGTTTCTTGAACGAACATCCATTTTCTATTTGATGCAACTTTCATTTTTATTTTTATTCAACTTCCATTTTTACTCAATTTACATTTCTATTAAACTTCCTTTTTTATTTAATTTCCAAACAGATCGTTAAGGTATAGTGGTTTCTTGAATGAATTTTCATTTTTAATTTTTTGCAACTTCCATTTTTATTTTTGACTAACTTCTATTTTTATTCAAGTTACTTTTCAATTCAACGTCCTTTTTTATTTAATTTCCAAATAGATCGTTCTGGTTTAAACGTTTCTTGAATGAACTTCCAATTTTAATTTTCTGCAACTTCCATTTTTATTTCTATTCAACTTCTTTTTTTATTGATGTTTCTTTTCTTTTCAACTTCCTTTTTTTATTTAACTTCTAAATAGAACGTTATGATATAGTGGTTTCTGGATTGAACTTCCATTTTTAATTTTATGCAACTTTCACTTTTATTTTTATTCAACTTCCATTTTTAATTTTATGCAACTTTCACTTTTATTTTTATTCAACTTCCATTTTTATTCAATTTACTTTTCTATTAAACTTCCTTTTTTATTTAATTTCCAAATAGATCGTTAAGGTATAGTAATTTCTTGAATGAACTTCCATTTTTAATTTTCTGCAACTTCCTTTTTTTTTTTTTTTTCTTCAACATCCATTTGTATTCAAGTTATTTTTCTATTGAACTTCTTTATTTATTTAATTTCCAAATAGATCGTTAAGGTATAGTGGTTTCTTGAATGAACTTCCATTTTTAATTTTCTGGAACTTCCATTTTTATTTTTATTTAACTTCCAGTTTTATTCAAGTTATTTTTCTATTCAACTTCCTTTTTTATTTAATTTCCAAATATATCGTGAAGGTGTAGTGGTTTCTTCAACGAACTTCCATTTTTAATTTTCTGCAACTTCCATTTTTATTTTTATTTAACTTCCTTTTTTATTCAAGTTTCTTTTCTACTCAACTTTCTTTGTTATTTAATTTCTAAATTGATCGTTATGGTATAGTGGTTCTTTGATTGAACTTCCATTGTTAATTTTTTGCAACTTTCATTTTTATTGTTATTCAACTTCCATTTTTATTCAATTTACTTTTCTATTAAACTTCATTCGTTATTTAATTTCCAAATAGATCGTTAAGGTATAGTGGTTTCTTGAATGAACTTCCATTTTTAATTTTCTGCAACTTCCATTTTTATTTTTATTCGATTTCCATTTTTGTTCAAGTCATTTTTCTATTCAACTTAGTATTTCATTTAATTTCCAAATAAATCGTTAAGGTATTGTGCTTTCTGGATTGAACTTCCATTTTTAATTTCATGCCACTTTCACTTTTATTTTTATTCAACTTCCATTTTTATTAAATTTACTTTTCTATTAAACTTCCTTTTTTATTTAATTTTCAAATAGATCGTTAAGGTATTGTGGTTTCTTGAATGAACTTCCATTTTTAATTTTCTGCACCTTCCATTTTTATTTTTATTTGACTTCCATTTTTATTCAAGTCATTTTTCTATTCAACTTCCTTTTTTATTTAATTTCCAAACAGATCATTAAGGTATAGTGCTTTCTGGATTGAACTTCCATTTTTAATTTTATGCCACTTTCATTTTTATTTTTATTCAACTTCCATTTTTATTCAATTTCCTTTTCTATTCAACTTCCTTTTTTCTTTAATTTCCAAATAATTCGTTAAGGTACAGCTGTTTCTGGATTGAACTTCCACTTTTAATTTTATGCAACTTTCATTTATATTTTTATCCAACTTCCATTTTTATTCAATTTACTTTTCTATTAAACTTCCTTTTTTATTTAATTTCCAAATAGATCGTTAAGGTATAGTGGTTTCTTGAATGAACTTTCATTTTTATTTTTATTCGTCTTCCGTTTTAATTCAAGTTATTTTTCTGTTCAACTTCCTTTTTTATTTAATTACCAAATTGATCGTTAATGTATAGTGGTTTCTTGAATGAACTTCCGTTTTTAATTTTCTGCAATTTCCATTTTTAATTTTATTTAACTTCCTTTTTTATTCAAGTTTCTTTTCTACTCAACCTCCTTTTTTATTTAATTTCCAAATAGATCGTTAACGTATAGTGGTTTCGAGAATGAACTTGCATTTTTAATTTTATGCAACTTTCATTTTTATTTTTATTCAATTTCCATTTTTATTCAATTTACTTTTCTATTAAACTTCCTTTTTTTATTTAATTTCCAAATAGACCGTTCAGGTATAGTGGTTTCTTGAATGAATATCCATTTTTAATTTTCTGCAACTTCCATTTTTATTTTTATTCGACTTCCTTTTTTATTCAAGTTATTTTTCTATTCAACTTCCTTTTTTATTTAATTTTCAAATAGATCGTTAAGGTAATGTGGTTTCTTGAATGAACTTCGATTTTTAATTTTATGCAACTTTTATTTTTATTTTTCTTCAGCTTCCATATTTATTCAGTTTGCTTTTCTAGTAAACTTCCTTTTTTATTTAATTTCCAAATAGATCGTTAAGGTATAATGGTTTCTTAATTGAACTTCCATTTTTATTTTTATTTGACTTCCTTTTTTATTTAATTTCCAAATAGATCGTTAAGGTATAGTGGTTTCTTGATTGAATTTCCATTTTTAATTTTCTGCAACTTCCATTTTTATTTTTAATTAACTTCCATTTTTATTCAAGTTAGGTTTCAATTCAACTTCTTTTTTTATTTAACTTCCAAATACATTGTTAAGGTATAGTGGTTTCTTGAATGAACTTTCAATTTTAATTTTCTGCAATTTCTATTTTTATTTCAATTCAACTTCTTTTTTTTATTCAAGTTTCTTTTCTATTCAACTTCCTTTGTTATTTAATTTCTAAATAGATCGTTAAGGTATAGTGGTTTCTGGATTGAACTTCCATTTTTAATTTTATTCAGCTTTCACTTTTATTTTTATTCAACTTCCATTTTTATTCAATTTACTTTTCAATTAAACTTCCTTTTTTTTTATTTAAATTCCAAATAGATCGTTAAGGTATAGTAGTTTCTTGAATGAACTTCAACTTTTAATTTTCTACAACTTCCATTTTTTTTTTATTCAACTACCATTTGTATTCAAGTTATTTTTCTTTTTAACTTCTTTATTTATTTAATTTCCAAATAGATCGTTACGGTATAGTGGTTTCTTGAATGAACTTCAATTTTTAATTTTCTGCAACTTCCATTTTTATTTTTATTTAACTTCCTTTTTTATTCAAGTTTCTTTTCTACTCAACTTCCTTTTTTATTTAATTTCCAAATAGATCGTTAACGTATAGTGGTTTCGGGAATGAACTTCCATTTTTAATTTTATGCAACTTTCATTTTTATTTTTATTCAATTTCCATTTTTATTCAATTTACTTTTCTATTAAACTTCCTTTTTTATTTAATTTCCAAATAGACCGTTCAGGTATAGTGGTTTCTTTTTAATTTCTTTATTTATTTAATTTCCAAATAGATCGCTACGGTATAGTGGTTTCTTGAATGAACTTCCATTTTTAATTTTCTGCAACTTCCATTTTTATTTTTATTTAACTTCCTTTTTTATTCAAGTTTCTTTTCTACTCAACTTCTTTTTTTATTTAATTTCCAAATAGATCGTTAATGTATAATGGTTTCTTGAATGAACTTCCATTTTTAATTTTCTGCAACTTCCATTTTTATTTTTGTTTGACTTCCATTTTTATTCAATTTACTTTTCTATTCAACTTCCTTTTTTATTTAATTTCCAAATAGATTGTTAAGGTATAGTGGTTTCTGGATTGAACTTCCATTTTTAATTTTATGCAACTTTCATTTTTATATTTATTCAACTTCCATTTTTATTCAATTTACTTTTCTATTAAACTTCCATTTTTATTTAATTTCCAAATAGATCGTTAGGCTATAGTGGTTTCTTGAATGAACTTCCATTTTTAATTTTTTGCAACTTCCATTTTTATTTTTATTTGACTTCCATTTTTATTCAATTTACTTTTCTATTAAACTTCCTTCTTTATTTAATATCCAAATAGATCGTTAAGGTATAGTGGTTTCTGGATTGAACTTCCATTTTTAATTTTATGCAACTTTCATTTTTATATTTATTCAACTTCCATTTTTATTCAATTTACTTTTCTATTAAACTTCCATTTTTATTTAATTTCCAAATTGATCGTTAATGTATAGTGGTTTCTTGAATGAACTTCCATTTATAATTTTCTGCAACTTCCATTTTTATTTATATTTAACTTCCTTTTTTATTCAAGTTTCTTTTCTACTGAACTTCCTTTTTTATTTAATTTCCAAATAGATCGTTAAGGTATAGTGGTTTTTGAATTGAACTTCCATTGTTAATTTTATGCAACTTTCATTTTTATTTTTATTCAACTTCCATTTTTATTCAATTTACTTTTCTATTAAACTTCCATTTTTATTTAATTTCCAAGTAAATCGTTAAGGTATAGTGGTTTCTTGAATGAACTTCCATTTTTAATTTTCTGCAACTTCCATTTTTATTTTTATTCGACTTCGATTTTTATTCAAGTCATTTTTCTATTCAACTCCCTTTTTTATTTAATTTCCAAATAGATCGTTAAGGTATAGTGCTTTGTTGAATGAACTTCCATTTTTAATTTTCTGCACCTTCCAATTTTATTTTTATTTGACTTCCATTTTTATTTAAGTCATTTTTCTATTCAACTTCCTTTTTTATTTAATTTCCAAATAGATCGTTAAGGTATAGTGGTTTCTGGATTGAACTTCCATTTTTAATTTTATGCAACTTTCTTTTTATTTTCATTCAATTTCTATTTTTATTCAATTTACTTTTCTATTAGACTTCTTTTTTTATATAATTTCCAAATAGAGCGTTAAGGTATAGTGGTTTCTTGAATGAACATACATTTTTAATTTTCTGCAACTTCCATTTTTATTTTTGTTTGACTTCCTTTTTTATTCAATTTACTTTTCTATTCGACATCCTTTTTTATTTAATTTCCAAATAGATCGTTAAGGTGTAGTGGTTTCTAGATTGAACTTCCACTTTTAATAATATGCAACTTTCATTTTTATTTTTATTCAGCTTCCATTTTTATTCAATTTACTTTTTTATTTAATTTCCAAATAGATCGTTAAGGTATACTGGTTTCTTGAATGAACTTCCATTTTTATATTTCTGCAACTTTCATTTTTATTTTTATTCGACTTCCACTTTTATTCAAGTTATTTTTTTATTCAACTTCCTTTTTTATTTAATTTCCAAATTTGTCGTTAATGTATAGCGGTTTCTTGAATGAACTTCCATTTTTAATTTTCTGCAATTTTCATTTTTATTTTTTTTAACTTCCTTTTTTATTCAAGTTTCTTTTCTACTCAACTTCCTTTTTTTATTTAATTTCCAAATAGATCGTTAACGTATAGTGGTTTCTTGAATGAACTTCCATTTTTATTCAACTTCCATTTTTACGCAATTTACTTTTCTATTAAACTTCCTTTTATATATAATTTCCAAATAGATCGTTAAGGTATAGTGGTTTCTTTAACAAATTTTCATTTTTAATTTTCTCCAACTTCCCTTATTACTTTTAATTAACACCCATTTTCATTCAAGTTACTTTTCAATTCAACTTCCTTTTTTATTTATTTTCCAAATAGATCGTTAAGGTATAGTGGTTTCTTGAATGAACTTCCAATTTTAATTTTCTGCAACTTCCATTTTTATTTTTCTGCAACTTCTTTTTTTATTCAAGTTTCTTTTCAATTCAACTTCCTTTTTTATTTAATTTCCAAATAAATCGTTAAGGTATAGTGGTTTCTTGAATGAACTTCCATTTTTAATTTTCTGCAACTTCCATTTTTTTTTTATTCAACTTTCATTTTTATTCAAGTTATTTTTCTATTCAACTTGTTTTTTTATTTAATTTCCAAATAGAACGTTAACGTATAGTGTTTTCTTGAATGAACTTCCATTTTTAATTTTCTGCAACTTCTATTTTTATTTTATTTAACTTCCTTTTTTATTCAAGTTTCTTTTCTACTCAACTTCCTTTTCTATTTAATTTCCAAATAGAACGTTAAGATATAGTGGTTTCTGGATTGAATTTCCATTTTTAATTTTATGTAACTTTCATTTTTATTTTCAGTCAACTTCCTTTTTTATTCAATTTACTTTTCTATTAAACTTCCTTTTATATTTCGTTTCCAAATAGATCGTTAAGAAATGGTGGTTTCTTGAATGAATTTCCATTTTTAATTTTTTGCAACTTCCATTATTATTTTTATTCAACTTCCATTTTTATTCAAGTTATTTTTCTATTCAACTCCCTTTTTTATTTCATTTCCAAATAGGTCGTTAAAGTATAGTGGTTTCTGGATTGAACTTCCATTTTTAACTTTATGCAAATTTCAATTTTATTTTTATTCAACTTCCATTTTTATTCAATTTACTTTTCTGTTAAACTTCCTTTTTTATTTAATTTCTAATAGATCGTTAAGGTATGGTGGTTTCTTGAACGAATTTTCATTTTTAATTTTCTGCAACTTCCATTTTTATTTTTAATTAACTTCCAATTTTCTTCAAGTTACTTTTCAATTAAACATCCTTTTTTATTTAATTTCCAAATAGATCGTTAACGTATAGCGGTTTCTGGAATGAACTTCCATTCTTAATTTTATGCAACTTTCATTTTTATTTTTATTAAACTTTCTTTTTTATTTAATTTTCAAATACATCGTGAAGGTATAGTGGTTTCTTGAATGAACTTCCAATTTTAATTTTCTGCAACTTCCATTTTTGTTTCTGTTCGACTTCTTTTTTTATTCAAGTTTCTTTTCTATCCAACTTTCTTTTTTATTTAATTTTCAATAGATCGTTAAGGTATAGTGGTTTCTGGATTGAACTTCCATTTTTAATTTTATGCAACTTTCACTTTTATTTTTATTCGGCTTCCATTTTTATTCAATTTACTTTTTTATTAAACTTCCTTTTTTATTTAATTTCCAAATAGATCGTTTAGGTATAGTGGTTTCTTGAATGAACTTCCATTTCTAATTTTCTGCAACTTCCGTTTTTATTTTTAATAAACTTCCATTTTTATTCAGGTGACTTTTCAATTCAACTTCTTTTTTGATTTAATTTCCAAATTGATCGTTAAGGTATAGTGGTTTTTTGAATGAACTTCCAATTTTAATTTTCTGCAACTTCCATTTTTATTTCTATTCAACTTCTTTTTTTGTTCAAGTTTCTTTTCTATTCAACTTCCTTTTTTATTTAATTTCTAAATAGATCGTTGATGTATAGTGGTTTTTGGATTGAACTGCCATTTTTAATTTTATGCAGCTTTCACTTTTATTTTCATTCAACTTCCATTTTTATTCAAATTACTTTTCTATTAAACTTCCTTTTTTATTTAATTTTCAAATAGATCATTAAGGTATTGTGGTTTCTTGAATGACCTTCCATTTTTAATTTTCGGCAACTTCCATTTTTTTTTTACACAACTTCCATTTATATTCAAGTTATTTTCTATTCACCTACTTTTTTTATTTAATTTCCAAACAGATCGTTAAGGTATAGTGGTTTCTTGAATGAACTTCCATTTTTAATTTTCTGCAACTTCCATTTTTATTTTTATTTAACTTCCTTTTTTATTCAAGTTTCTTTTCTACTCAACTTCCTCTTTTATTTAATTTCCAAATAGATCGGTAAGGTATACTGGTTTCTGGATTGAACTTCTATTTTTAATTTTATGCAACTTTCATTTTTATTTTCATTCAACTTCCATTTTTATTCAATTTACTTTTCTATTAAACTTCCTATGTTATTTAATTTCCAAATAGATCGTTAAGGTATAGTGGTTTCTGGATTGAACTTTCATTTTTAATTCTATGCAACTTTCACTTTTATTTTTATTCAACTTCCATTTTTATTCAATTTACTTTTCTATTAAACTTCCTTTTTTATATAATTTCCAAATAGATGGTTAAGGTATAGTGGTTTCTTGAATGAACTTCCATTTTTAATTTTATGCAACTTTCATTCTTATTTTTATTCAACTTCCATTTTTATTCAATTTACTTTTCTATTAAACTTCCTTTTTTTATTTAATTTCGGAATAGACCGTTAAGGTATAGTGGTTTTTTGAATGAATTTCCATTTTTAATTTTCTGCAACTTCCATTTTTATTTTTATTCAAGTTATTTTTCTATTCAACTTCCTTTTTTATTTAATATTCAAATAGATCGTTAAGGTATAGTGGTTTCTTGAATGAACTTCCAATTTTAATTTTCTGCAACTTTCATTTTTATTTCTATGCAACTTTTTTTTTATTCAAGTTTCTTTTCTATTCAACTTCCTTTTTTATTTAATTTCCAAGTAGATAGTTATGGTATAGTGGTTTCGGGATTGAACTTCCATTTTTAATTTTATGCAACTTTCACTTTTATTTTTATTCAACTTCCATTTTTATTCAATTTACTTTTCTATTAAACTTCCTTTTTTATTTAATTTCGAAATAGACCGTTAAGGTATAGTGGTTTCTTGAATGAATTTCTATTTTTAATTTTCTGCAACTTCCATTTTTATTTTTATTCAACTTCCATTTTTATTCAAATTATTTTTCTATTCAACTTCATTTTTTATTTAATTTCCAAATAGATCGTTAAAGTATAGTGGTTTCTGGATTGAACATCCATTTTAATTTTAGGCAACTTTCATTTTTATTTTTATTCAACTTCCATTTTTTTTCCAATTTACTTTTCTATTAAACTTCCTTTTCTATTTAATTTCCAAATATATCGTTAAGGTATGGTGGTTTCTTGAACGAATTTTCATTTTTAATTTTCTGCAACTTCCATTTTTATTCAAGTTACTTTTCTATTGAACTTCTTTTTTATTTAATTTCCAAATAGATCGATAACGTATAGTGGTTTCGGGAATGAACTTCCATTTTTAATTTTATGCCACCTTCATTTTTATTTTTATTATACTTCCATTTTTATTCAATTTACTTTTCTATTAAACTTCCTTTTTATTTAATTTCCATATAGACCGTTAAGCTATAGGGGTTTCTTGAATTAATTTCCATTTTTAATTTTCTGCAACTTCCATTTTTATTTTTATTCGACTTCCTTTTTTATTCAAGTTATTTTTCTATTCAACTTCCTTTTTTACTTAATTTTCAAATAGATCGTTAAGTTATAGTGGTTTCTTGAATGAACTTCCAATTTTAATTTTCTGCACTTCCATTTTTATTTCTGTTCAATTTCTTTTTTTATTCAAGTTTCTTTTCTATTCAACTTCCTTTTTTGTTTAATTTCCAAATAGATAAATTAGGTATAGTAGTTTCTGGATTGAACTTCCATTTTTAATTTTATGCAACTTTCACTTTTATTTTTATTCAACTTGCATTTTTATTCAATTTACTTTTCTATTAAACTTCCATTTTTATTTAATTTCCAAATAGATCGTTAAGGTATAAAGGTTTCTTGAATTAACTTCCATTTTTAATTTTATGCAACTTCCATTTTTATTCAATTTACTTTTCTATTAAACTTCGTTTTTTTATTTAATTTCCAAATAGATCGTTAAGGTATAGTGGTTTCTTGAATGAATTTGCATTCTTAATTTTCTGCAACTTCCATTTTTATTCAAGTTACTTTCAATTCAACTTCTTTTTTTATTTAATTTCCAAATAGATCGTTAAGGCATAGTGGTTTCTTGAATGAACTTTCAATTTTAATTTTCTGCTACTTCCATTTTTATTTCTATTCAACTTCTTTTTTTATTCAAGTTTCTTTTCTATTCAACTTCCTTTTTTACTTAATTTCTAAATAGATCGTTATGGTATAGTGGTTTCTGGATTGAACTTCCATTTTTAATTTTATGCCGCTTTCACTTTCACTTTTATTCAACTTCCATTTTTATTTAAATTACTTTTCTATTAGACTTCCTTTTTTATTTGATTTTCAAATAGATCATTAAGGTATTGTGGTTTTTTGAATGAACTTCCATTTTTAATTTTCTGCAACTTCCATTTTTTTTTTGATTCAACTTCCATTTGTAATCAAGTAATTTTTCTATTCAACTTCTTTTTTTATTTAATTTCCAAACAGATCGTTAAGGTATAGTGGTTTCTGGATTGAACTTCCATTTTAATTTTATGCAACTTTCATTTTTATTTTTATTCAACTTCCATTTTTTTTTCAATTTACTTTTCTATTTAACTTCCTTTTTTATTTAATTTCCAAATATATCGCTAAGGTATGGTGGTTTCCTGAACGAATTTCCATTTTTAATTTTCTGCAACTTCCATTTTTATTTTTATTCGACTTCCATTTTTATTCAAGTTACTTTTCTATTCAACTTCCTTTTTTATTTAATTTCCAAATGGATCGATAACGTATAGTGGTTTCTGGAATGAACTTCCATTTTTAATTTTATGCCACCTTCATTTTTATTTTTATTAAACTTCCATTTTTATTCAATTTACTTTTCTATTAAACTTCCTTTTTTATTTAATTTCCATATAGACCGTTAAGGTATAGGGGTTTCTTGAATTAATTTCCATTTTTAATTTTCTGCAACTTCCATTTTTATTTTTATTCGACTTCCTTTTTTATTCAAGTTATTTTTCTATTCAACTTCCTTTTTTACTTAATTTTCAAATAGATCGTTAAGGTATAGTGGTTTCTTGAATGAACTTCCAATTTTAATTTTCTGCAACTTCCATTTTTATTTCTGTTCAATTTCTTTTTTTATTCAAGTTTCTTTTCTATTCAACTTCATTTTTTGTTTAATTTCCAAATAGATCATTTAGGTATAGTAGTTTCTGGATTGAACTTCCATTTTTAATTTTATGCAACTTTCACTTTTATTTTTATTCAACTTGCATTTTTATTCAATTTACTTTTCTATTAAACTTCCATTTTTATTTAATTTCCAAATAGATCGTTAAGGTATAATGGTTTCTTGAATTAACTTCCATTTTTAATTTTATGCAACTTCCATTTTTATTCAATTTACTTTTCTATTAAACTTCGTTTTTTTATTTAATTTCCAAATAGATCGTTAAGGTATAGTGGTTTCCTGAATGAATTTCCATTTTTAATTTTCTGCAACTTCCATTTTTATTCAAGTTACTTTCAATTCAACTTCTTTTTTTATTTAATTCCCAAATAGATCGTTAAGGCAATGTGGTTTCTTGAATGAACTTTCAATTTTAATTTTCTGCAACTTCCATTTTTATTTCTATTCAACTTCTTTTTTTATTCAAGTTTCTTTTCTTTTCAACATCCTTTTTTACTTAATTTCTAAATAGATCGTTATGGTATAGTGGTTTCTGGATTGAACTTCCATTTTTAATTTTATGCAGCTTTCACTTTCACTTTTATTCAACTTCCATTATTATTCAAATTACTTTTCTATTAGACTTCCGTTTTTATTTGATTTCCAAATATATCATTAAGGTATTGTGGCTTTTTGAATGAATTTCCATTTTTAATTTTTTGCAACTTCCATTTTTATTTTCATTCAACTTCCATTTTTATTCAATTTACTTTTCTATTAAACTTCCTTTTTTATTTAATTTTCAAATAGATCGTTAAGGTATAGTGGTTTCCTGAATGAACTTCCATTTTTAATTTTCGGCAACTTCCATATTTATTTTTAATGAACTTCCGTTTTTCTTCAACTTACTTTTCTATTCAACTTCCTTTTTTATTTAATTTCCAAATAGATTGTTTACATATAGTGGTTTCTGGAACGAACTTCCATTTTTAATTTTATGCAACTTTCATTTTTATTTTTAATCAACTTCCATTTTTATTCAATTTACTTTTCTATTAAACTTCCTGTTTTATTTAATTTCGAAATAGACCGTTAAGGTATAGTGGTTTCTTGAATGAATTTCCATTTTTAATTTTCTGCAACTTCCATTTTTATTTTTATTCGACTTCCATTTTTATTCAAGTTATTTTTCTTTTCAACTTTCTTTTTTATTTAATCTTCAAATAGATCGTTAAGGTATAGTGGTTTCTTGAATGAAGTTCCAATTTTAATTTTCTGCAACTTCCATTTTTATTTCTATTCAACTTCTTTTTTTATTCAAATTTCATTGCTATTCAACTTCCTTTTTTATTTAATTTCCAAATAGATTGTTAAGGTATAGTGGTTTCTGGATTGAACTTCCATTTTTAATTTTATGCAACTTTCATTCTTATTTTTATTGAACTTCTATTTTTATTCAATTTACTTTTCTATTAAGCTTCCTTTTTTATTTAATTTCCAAATAGATCGTTAAGGTATAATGGTTTCTTGAATGAACTTCCATTTTAAATTTTCTGCAACTTCCTTTTTTTTTTATTCAGCTTCCATTTATATTCAAGTTATTTTTCTATTCAACTTCTTTTTTTATTTAATTTCCAAACAGATCGTTAAGGTATAGTAGTTTCTTGAATGAACTTCCATTTTTAATTTTCTGCAACTTCCATTTTTATTTTTAATTAACTTCTATTTTTATTCAAGTTACTTTTCAATTCAACTTCTTTTTTTATTTAATTTCCAAATAGATCGTTAAGGTATAGTGGTTCCTTGAATAAACTTCCGATTTTAATTTTCTGCAACTTCCATTTTTATTTCTATTCAACTTCTTTTTTTATTCAAGTTTCTTTTCAATTCAACTTCCTTTTTTATTTAATTTCTGAATAGATCGTTAAGGTATAGTGGTTTCTGGATTGAACTTCCATTTTTAATTTTATGCAGCTTTCACTTTTATTTTTATTCAACTTCCATTTTTATTCAAATTACTTTTCTATTAAACTTCCTTTTTTATTTGATTTCCAAATAGATCGTTAAGGTATTGTGGTTTCTGGAATGAACTTCCATTTTTAATTTTCTGGAACTTCCATTTTTTTTTTATTCAACTTCCATTTATATTCAACATATTTTTCTATTCAACTTCTTTTTTTATTTAATTTCCAAACAGATCGTTAAGGTATAGTAGTTTTTTGAATGAACTTCCATTTTTAATTTTCTGCAACTTCTATTTTTATTTTTATTTAACTTCCTTTTTTATTCAAGTTTCTTTTCTACTCAACTTCCTTTTTTATTTAATTTTCAAATAGATCGTTAAGGTATACTGGTTTCTGGATTGAACTTCTATTTTTAATTTTATGCAACTTTCATTTTTATTTTCATTCAACCTCCATTTTTATTCAATTTACTTTTCTATTCAACTTCCTTTTTTATTTAATTTCCAAATAGATCGTTAGGGTATGGTGGTTTCTTGAATGAATTTTCATTTTTAATTTTCTGCAACTTCCATTTTTTTTAAAATTAACTTCCATTTTTCTTCAACTTACTTTTCTAATCAACTTCCTTTTTTATTTAATTTCGAAGTAGAGCTTTAAGGTTTAGCGGTTTCTTGAATGTACTTCCATTTTTAATTTTATGCAACTTCCATTTTTATTTTTATTCAACTTCCATTTTTATTCAATTTTCTTTTCTTTTCAACTTCTTCTTTTATGTAATTTTCAAATAGATCGTTAAGGTATATTGGTTTCTTGAATTAACTTCCATTTTTAATTTTATCCAATTTCCATTTTTATTTTTATTCAACTTCCATTTTTATTCAATTTACTTTTCTATTAAACTTCCTTTTTTATTTAATTTCCAAATAGATCGTTAAGGTATAGTTGTTTCTTGAATGAACTTCCATTTTTTATTTTCTGTAACTTCCATTTTTTTTATTCAACTTCCATTTTTATTCAAGTTATTTTTCAATTCAATATCTTTTTTTATTTAATTTCCAAATAGATCGTGATGGTATAGTGGTGTCTTGAATGCACTTCCATTTTTAATTTTCTGCAACTTCTATTTTTATTTTTATTTAAATTCTTTTTTTATTCAAGTTTCTTTTCTACTCAACTTCGGTTTTTATTTAATTTCCAAATAGATCGTTAAGAAATAGTGGTTTCTGGATTGAACTTCCATTTTTAATTTTATGCAACTTTCATTTTTATTTTCTTTATACTTCCATTTTTATTGAATTTACTTTACTATTAAACTTCGTTTTTTATTTAATTTCCAAATAGATCGTTAAGCTATGGTGGTTCCTTGAATAAATTTCTATTTTTAATTTTCTGCTATTTCCATTTTTATTTTTATTCAACTTCCTTTTTTATTCAAGTTATTTTTCTATTCAACTTCCTTTTTTATTTAATTTCCAAATAGATCGTTAAGGTATAGTGGTTTCTAGATTGAACTTCCATTTTTAATTTTATGCAACTTTCATTTTTATTTTTATTCAACTTCCATTTTCATTCAATTTACTTTTCTATTAAATTTCATTTTTTATTTAATTTCCAAATAGATCGTTAAGGTATGGTAGTTTCTTGAACGAATTTCCATTTTTAATTTTCTGCAACTTCCATTTTTGTTTTTAATTTATTTCACATTTCCTTCAACTTACTTTTCTATTCAACTTCTTTTTTTATTTAATTTACAAATAGATCGTTAACGTATAGTGGTTTCTGGAACGAACTTCCATTTTTAATTTTATGCAGCTTTCATTTTTATTTTTATTCAACTTCCATTTTTATTCAATTTACTTTTCTATTAAACTTCTTTTTTTATTTAATTTCGAAATAGACCGTTAAGGTATAGTGGTTTCTTGAATGAATTTCCATTTTTAATTTTCTGCAACTTCCTTTTTTATTTTTATTCGACTTCCTTTTTTATTCAAGTTTCTTCTCTGCTCAACTTCCTTTTTTATTTAATTTTCGAATAGATCGTTAAGGTATAGTGGTTTCTTGAATGAAGTTCCAATTTTAATTTTTTGCAACTTCCATTTTTATTTCTATTCAACTTCTTTTTTTATTCAAGTTTTTTTCTATTCAACTTCCTTTTTTATTAAATTTCCAAATAGATCGTTAAGGTATAGTGGTTTCTGGATTGAACTTCCATTTTTAATTTTATGCAACATTTACTTTTATTTTTATTCAACTTCCATTTTGATTCAATTTACTTTTCTATTAAACTTCTTTTTTTATTTAATTTCTGAATAGATAGTTAAGGTATAATGGTTTCTTGAATGAACTTTCATTTTTAATTTTATGCAACTTCCATTTTTATTTTTTTTCAAATTCCATTTTTGTTCAGTTTACTTTTCTATTAAACTTTGTTTTTTTGTTTAATTTCCAAATAGATCGTTAAGGTATAGTGGTTTGTTGAATGAATTTCCATTTTTAATTTTCCGCAACTTCCATTTTTATTTTTAATTAACTTCCATTTTTATTCTAGTTACTTTTCAATTCAACTTCTTTTTTTATTTAATTTCCAAATAGATCATTAAGGCATAGTGGTTTCTTGAATGAACTTCCAATTTTAATTTTCTGCGACTTCCATTTTTATTTCTATTCAACTTCTTTTTTTATTCATGTTTCTTTTCAATTCAACTTCCTTTTTTGTTTAATTTCTAAATAGATCAGTAAGGTATAGTGGTTTCTGGATTGAACTTCCATTTTTAATTTTATGCAACTTTCACTTTTATTTTTATTCAACTTCCATTTTTATTCAAATTACTTTTCTATTAAACTTCCTTTTTTATTTGATTTCCAAATAGATCATTAAGGTATTGTGGTTTCTTGAATGAATTTCAATTTTTAATTTTCTGCAACTTCCATTTTTTTTTTATTCAACTTCCATTTATATTCAAGTTATTTTTCTATTCAACTTCTTTTTTTATTTAATTTCCAAACAGATCGTTAAGGTATAGTGGTTCTTGAATGAACTTCCATTTTTAATTTTCTGCAACTTCCATTTTTATTTTTATTTAACTTCATTTTTTATTTAATTTCCAAATAGATCGTTAAGGTATATTGGTCTCTGAATTGAACTTCTATTTTTAATTTTATGCAACTTTCATTTTTATTTTCATTCAACTTCCATTTTTATTCAATTTACTTTTCTTTTAAACTTCCTTTTTTATTTAATTTCCAAATAGATCGTTAAGGTATGGTGGTTTCTTGAATGAATTTCCATTTTTAATTTTTTGCAACTTCCATTTTTATTTTTAATTAACTTCCATTTTTCTTCAACTTACTTTTCTATTCAACTTCCGTTTTTATTTAATTTCCAAATAGATCTTTAAGGTCTAGCGGTTTCTTGAATGTACTTCCATTTTTAATTTTATGCGACTTCCATTTTTATTTTTATTCAACTTCCATTTTTATTCAATTTTCTTTTCTATTCAACTTCTTTTTTATGTAATTTCCAAATAGATCGTTAAGGTATATTGGTTTCTCGAATTAACGTCCATTTTTAATTTTATCCAATTTCCATTTTTATTTTTATTCAACTTCCATTTTTATTCAATTTACTTTTTTATTAAACTTCCTTTTTTATTTAATTTCCAAATAGATCGTTAAGGTATAGTTGTTTCTTGAATGGACTTCCATTTTTACTTTTATTCAACTTCAATTTTTATTCAATTTTCTTTTCTATTGAACTTCTTTTTTTATGTAATTTCCAAATAGATCGTTAAGGTATATTGGTTTCTTGAATTAACGCCCATTTTTAATTTTATCCAATTTCCATTTTTTTTATTCAACTTTCATTTTTATTCAATTTACTTTTCTATTAAACTTCCTTTTTTATTTAATTTCCAAATAGATCGTTAAGGTATAGTTGTTTCTTGAATGAACTTCCATTTTTAATTTTCTGCAACTTCCATTTTTTTTTATTCAACTACCATTTTTATTCAAGTTATTTTTCAATTCAACTTCTTTTTTTATTTAATTTCCAAATAGATCGTTAAGGTATAGTGGTTTCTTGAATGCACTTCCATTTTTAATTTTCTGCAACTTCCATTTTTATTTTTATTTAACTTCCTTTTTTATTCAAGTTTCTTTTCTACTCATCTTCCATTTTTATTTAATTTCCAAATAGATCGTTAAGAAATAGTGGTTTCTAGATTGAACTTCCATTTTTAATTTTATGCAACTTTCATTTTTATTTTCATTCAACTTCCATTTTTATTGAATTTACTTTTCTATTAAACTTCCTATTTTATTTAATTTCCAAATAGATCGTTAAGGTATGGTGGTTCCTTGAATGAATTTTCATTTTTAATTTTCTGCTACTTCCATTTTTATTTTTATTCAACTTCCATTTTTATTCAAGTTATTTTCTATTCAACTTCCTTTTTTATTTAATTTCCAAATAGATCGTTAAGGTATAGTGGATTCTGGATTGAACTTTCATTTTTAATTTTATGAAACTTTCATTTTTATTTTTCTTCAACTTCCATTTTTATTCAATTTTCTTTTCTATTAAATTTCGTTTTTTGTTTAATTTCCAAATAGATCGTTAAGGTATAGTGGTTTTGTTGCAACCCTCATCTTACTCTTGTCATACTTGCATACATTCATGCATGATTTTGCCTTGTTATGTTGTTTTGAAGGTTTTGCCTTGCCTTGTTTTGTTTAAGTATTGCTTGCGTGATTTTGTTCCTTGTTCGGTGTGTGTGTGGCCGAGGTCACCTTGAGCTTAGTTCGCCTTTGAAGCTTTGTACTTAGAACTGTTTTGAGACCTTGGTCGACCCCCATCTTCACCTCGGGCTTGTTGCCGAGATATTTTGCACTTAGTGAACCTTATCCGCAGGCAGGTATGGCCTAGGCCGAGATGTGGCACACCCCGGCCAAGGTGTGGCACAGCTTAGTCAAGCGTCGTCCTCCCTAGCCGATGTCTTTGTTACCCTGTTGTCGAAGCTTTGACCTTAGCCGATGTCATTACTTACCGATGTGTCTTGTAACGCCCTCAAAATAATAACATTAACCCATCAAGAGAGACATGCATTGACAATAAAAATAAATGTTCTTCTATTCATCAGAGTAGTTTCTTACAAAAGTATTACATGTTAACAACAAAAACAAGTGCCCTACGGGCTTACAACTTTCCAAGTTAACACTTGGTTACAACAGAAGAGTATCAACTCCATTACACTTTAAGCCCTTGGCTTGAAATTACATGTAATACATCAAAAATAAAACAACATAAGTATGTCCGCCTCTAGCCTCCCAAGCTATGTCCTTGGAGGTGGCATGCTACCTGTACCTGAAAATGATATTCCCATATAGGGTGAGCCACAGCCCAGTAGAAATATACTAAACCAACCATGAACAATGACTAAAAGATAAGCAATTGATAGATGGCTAACACTGATACATCCACATAACTCACATATTTATGCCATACGACTTATGAGTCCAAGTTACCTTTCATTTTCCCTTTTTCAACAGATAAGCATGTTAACTCTAACATCAGTTCAACAGATATGTATAAAAACTATATTCCACATTCACAGATAAGCATATGAGCTATATCCACATTCTCAACAGATATGTATAACAACTATATCCCACATTCACAGATAAGCATATTAGCTCTATCTTCACTTCTCTAGACAAGCATATGAGCTGTATCTACGGAGTTCATCCCCTATCTCCTCCCAACACTATCCGGTTTAGAGGTGCATCCCCCATCTTCCCCTAAACCGCGGAGTACATCCCCCATCTCCTCCTCTACACACAATGCATATAAACACAAGGGTTCTATACACAATCAATCAATACATAAATTTAATGTATTCAACCCACCGTCATACTCTATGACACATTCAATCGATTAGTTTTAGTTTGCCTAATCATCATGCATTGTCTACAACAATCACGACTATCCTCCACCGATAGCCCAAAGCAGTTATTTCTAAACAGAAAATAAATGCACAATGGATATTCAATCAACATTTCATTTCAGTGAGTGATAAATAATTCAACTACACCCTTTAACCCCATACATTCCTAATCTCAATAATTCAATTTCATTACCTCATTTCTCACGATTAATTATCCCAATTAATCAACCATGTAATTAGGTCATTTTCCATAATTACCATTTCAACCCTTAGGTCCCATTTTCATCAATGATTCAACATTTATTCCATTTCTCTATGCCACACATGCATCTAGGTTTATTATAAATAAAACCCCAACCTTTTGTAAAATAACACAAAAGCCCCAAACTTTCACAAAATTACCCAATCAACCCCAACATCTCAAAATACTAAAATTTAAAGACAAAATCCATAGAGAGGAGTAGGATATCCCTACCTCAAATTCGGAGCCCCAATAGAGAAGATGACAAAACCCAATGTGCTCCAAATCCCGAAATTTTCAGATTAGAATGTAACCCTCGACGATCAACAACTCTTTTGTAAAGGCCAAAGACAAGGAATTCACCCTAGCTAGATCAAAATCTAGAGAGAAGGTAAGATTTTAGAGAGAGAGGCTCTCAAAATGGTTTTTAGAAAAAGTAGGAGAGAGAAAGAAAAGTAAAAAGTGATTTGAAATCACCCAGCGGATAACTCATATACGTATGACCCGCTCGAGCGCCAAGAACAAAATCTGGACACGCTCGAGCGCAATAAGGCCCGCTCGAGCGCCAAGACACAAGAATAAAGCACATCCGCTCGAGCGTGACAACAGTCCGCTCGAGCGCAGATTTCCACCTCCCAGAACTTACACCCAGAAAGTACTACCCGCTCGAGCGCCAAACGACCCGCTCGAGCGTAAACAAACCCGCTCGAGCGTAAAAACCACACCTGCAGAAGTTTTGCAGGAACACGAAAATACTGGAAGTGTGCAATCTCCGCTCGAGCGCAAGAAGACCCGCTCGAGCAGACCGCCTAAAAACTCAACAACAAGGAATTTGAAACCAAGGCCTGACCAACCTGTAACAAACCTCCCCAACACATCCTATAACTCAAGTACGAAGTAAAAAGGATGCAAACAAGATAATAACCAACTACCAACATCCACGGACACATGTCCGGATCACTGTACAACAAGGGTAAACCCGGGATCGCTATATGTCTTGCCCTAGCTTGCTGCATACGCTTTGTCAGAGACTTGTCTTATCTATCAATCACCTTTTTGAGTTGAGCCAACCCGGTAGCGCCACGTGTCCGAGCTGATTGTTAAGACAGCCGACAGACCTAGAAACAAATCATTTTTGTCTCAAATCTTTGCCTTTAGAGAGAGAAGCTCTAGAGAAAGGAAGAGAAGTTCTTGAGTGAGAGTAAGTCTTCCAAGCTTGATCTTCGTCGTTTGATCCGTTGGATTCGAGTTTTGAGGTTAGAATCTTGATCTACTTTGGTTGTTGTTGCTGATCATCTAGCTGCATTGCATGATCGAATCTGTTTTGCATACCATGCATTGATTTGAAGTTGGTTTTGAAAAGAGAAAATGGTTTTCATGTGTTCTTGAAGAAAAGTCTCGTTTTGATCCGAAAGTTTGGAACGAAAACCATGTTTTGTGTTTGTTCTTGCATGACCTTCTTGTATGGGTACCTAGGTCCATGTTTTGAACTCTTGGCATGAAACCTCAGATTTTTGTAACAAGTTTTGAACTTGCATTCATCTTTCTCACGATCATGTTCATCATGTTCTTCGTGTGCTTCAAAAGGAAACCCAGGTTTTCCCGACTTTGCTTTTGAATGAGGCCAGCGGGACCACACCTCGGCCAGGAGGTGTAGGACCTCGGCAAAGACCTGGTTGGTACCCAGTTTGTTTTCATGAAACGGGAGCAATGTTTAAACTCCCAGCATGTTTTGCTTTGTTATTGACTTAGATCTGGTAAGGATGCCGAGATCATTTGCATGTATATAAAGCTTGTTTTGAGAATGTGATTTGCCATGTAATTGTAGGACCTTGATCTTTGCTTTGAGCCTACATCCGAGGAAAACTATGTGAGTGGTATTTTTGATAAAGCTATGTTACACTTGTTTTAATAAATCTTGCTTTGCTTTGTTTTGACGAAAGTATTTGTTAAGCATGAATGAATAGCTCTGTTTTGATGTATCAAGTATAGGCCTTGTTTTGATGTCATTCTTGAAAAGTCCCGTGTGCTGGAGGACTCTAAACTTTCGCAGCACTAAGTATAAAAGGATACGGTCCTTCCCTGGAAAAGATTACTATGTTAAATCGGGCTACGGGCCTAAGTAACACTAGACCATTATGTTAAATCGGGCTACGGGCCTAAGTAACACAAGACCGTCGTATGAACGGAAGCTACGGGCTTAAGTAAAACAAGTCCCTTGTGCTGGAGGACTATAAACTTTCGCAGTACCCTTGACTAATCGATTACGGATCGTGCAGTCCTTGTTTTGCCACTGACGGTTTACCGTGTGCACTTGTTTGTTCGGAAAGCTTGATTTGTGTTTTGCCGATGTAAGTAAGCATCCCTTGAGACTTGTAAGACTTGACAGATGAATACGGTTCATCCTTCGTTTGTTCGAAAAGCTTGATTTGTGTTTTGCCGATGTCAGTAAGCATCCCTTGAGACTTGTAAGACTTGACAGATGAATACGGTTCATCCATCGTTTGTTCGAAAAGCTTGATTTGTGTTTTGCCGATGTCAGTAAGCATCCCTTGAGACTTGTAAGACTTGACAGATGAATACGGTTCATCCATCGTTTGTTCGAAAAGCTTGATTTGTGTTTTGCCGATGTCAGTAAGCATCCCTTGAGACTTGTAAGACTTGACAGATGAATACGGTTCATCCCTTGTTTTGATAAAGTTTGATGTGTTTTACTTTGAAAGAATCTCGGCTAATATTCGTATGGATTGGGCATGTTTTGTTTTGAAAGACTTCGGCTATATTCATGCAAACCTTTATTATTAGTACCATTCACTGAGTATCCAAGCTCACCCTCTCTATATATATGTAGGTGATGTGCAGGACGTCGGCGACGCCTAGATTGTTTTTGAAAGCTTGTTTGGATCCCTGATTATGTGGGCTTTGTTTTTGTATTCACGTCGGCGATGTCATTTATATCATGTCGGCGAATCTTGAAAATCATGCTTCTTGGCTTGTATTTACTGTATTTTGTATATGTCGGCTCGAGAAGCCTTTTGATCAAGATGTAACACACATTTTGCTTGGTTGTATTCAAGTTGTAAAGAAGAATGACATTGCATTTGATCTATGCACTGCTCTTATGGACTACTTGTATTTTAGATTATTGCTTCCGCATTTGTGAGCCCCGTTTATTATACTCTAATTGTGCTAAGTTTTTGAAAGTTGGCCTTCGGTAATCTCAGATTACTGGCCATCACGGCACCAAACTACTACGGGCGGTTTGGGGTTGTGACAGGTTTCTTGAACGAATTTCCATTTTTAATTTTCTACAACTTCCATTTTTATTTTTTATTTACTTCCAATTTTCTTCAAGTTACTTTTCTATTCAACTTTATTTTTTATTTAATTTCCAAATAGATCGTTAACGTATAGTGGTTTCTGGAACAAACTTCCATTTTTAATTTTATGCAACTTTCATTTATATTTTTATTCAATTTACTTTTCTATTAAACTTCCTTTTTTATTTAATTTCGAAATAGACCGTTAAGGTATAGTGGTTTCTTGAATGAATTTCCATTTTTAATTTTCTGCAACTTCCATTTTTATTTTTATTCGACTTGCATTTTTATTCAAGTTATTTTTCTTTTCAACTTCCTTTCTTATTTAATTTTCAAATAGATCGTTAAGGTATAGGGGTTTCTTGAATGAAGTACCAATTTTAATTTTCTGTAACTTCCATTTTTATTTCTATTCAACTTCTTTTTCTATTCAAGTTTCTTTTCTATTCAACTTCCTTTTTTATTTAATTTCCAAATAGATCGTTAAGGTATAGTGGTTTCTGGATTGAACTTTCATTTTTAATTTTATGCAACTTTCACTTTTATTTTTATTCAACTTCCATTTTTATTCAATTTACTTTTCTATTAAACTTCCTTTTTTATATAATTTCCAAATAGATGGTTAAGGTATAGTGGTTTCTTGAATGAACTTCCATTTTTAATTTTCTGCAACTTCCATTTTTATTTTTTTTCACTTCCATTTTTATTCAAGTTATTTTTCTATTCAACTTCCTTTTTTATTTAATTTCCAAATAGATCGTTAAGGTATAGTGGTTTCTTGAATGAATTTCCATTTTTAATTTTCAGCAACTTCCATTTTTATTTTTAATTAATTTCCATTTTTATTCAAGTTACTTTTCAATTCAACTTCTTTTTTTATTTAATTTCCAAATAGAGCGTTAAGGTATAGTGGTTTCTTGAATGAACTTTCAATTTTAATTTTCTGCAACTTCCATTTTTATTTTTATTCGACTTGCATTTTTATTCAAGTTATTTTTCTTTTCAACTTCCTTTCTTATTTAATTTTCAAATAGATCGTTAAGGTATAGTGGTTTCTTGAATGAAGTACAATTTTAATTTTCTGTAACTTCCATTTTTATTTCTATTCAACTTCTTTTTCTATTCAAGTTTCTTTTCTATTCAACTTCCTTTTTTATTTAATTTCCAAATAGATCGTTAAGGTATAGTGGTTTCTGGATTGAACTTTCATTTTTAATTTTATGCAACTTTCACTTTTATTTTTATTCAACTTCCATTTTTATTCAATTTACTTTTCTATTAAACTTCCTTTTTTATATAATTTCCAAATAGATGGTTAAGGTATAGTGGTTTCTTGAATGAACTTCCATTTTTAATTTTCTGCAACTTCCATTTTTATTTTTTTTCACTTCCATTTTTATTCAAGTTATTTTTCTATTCAACTTCCTTTTTTATTTAATTTCCAAATAGATCGTTAAGGTATAGTGGTTTCTTGAATGAATTTCCATTTTTAATTTTCAGCAACTTCCATTTTTATTTTTAATTAATTTCCATTTTTATTCAAGTTACTTTTCAATTCAACTTCTTTTTTTATTTAATTTCCAAATAGAGCGTTAAGGTATAGTGGTTTCTTGAATGAACTTTCAATTTTAATTTTCTGCAACTTCCATTTTTATTTCTATGCAACTTCTTTTTTTATTCAAGTTTCTTTTCTATTCAGCTTCTTTTTTTTATTTAATTTCTAAATAGATCGTTAAGGTATAGTGGTTTCTGGATTGAACTTCCATTTTTAATTTTATGCAACTTCCATTTTTATTTTTATTCAACTTCCATTCTTATTCAGTTTACTTTTCTATTAAACATCCTTTTTTATTTTATTTCCAAATAGATCGTTAAGGTATAGTGGTTTCTTGAATGAACTTCCAATTTTAATTTTCTGCAACTTCCGTTTTTATTTTTATTCCACTTCCATTTTTATTCATGTTATTTTTCTATTCAACTTGCTTTTTTATTTAATTTCCAAATTGATCGTTAAGGTATAGTGGTTTCTTTAATGAACTTCCATTTTTAATTTTCTGCAACTTCCATTTTTATTTTTATTGAACTTCCTTTTTTATTCAAGTTTCTTTTCTACTCAACTTCCTTTTTTATTTAATTTCCAAATAGATCGTTAAGGTATAGTGGTTTCTGGATTGATCTTCTTTTTTAATTTTATGCAGCTTTCACTTTTATTTTTATTGAACTTCCATTTTTATTCATTTTACTTTTCTTTTAAACTTCCTTTTTTATTTAATTTCAAAATAAATCGTTAAGGTATAGTGGTCTCTTGAACGAACTTCCATTTTTAATTTTATGCAACTTCCATTTTTATTTTCAATCACCTTCCATTTTTATTCAAGTTATTTTTCTGTTCAACTTCCTTTTTTATTTAATTTCCAAATAGATCGTTAAGGTATAGTGGTTTCTTGAATGAACTTCCATTTTTAATTTTCTGCAACTTCCGTTTTTATTTTTATTCCACTTCCATTTTTATTCATGCTATTTTTCTATTCAACTTCTTTTTTATTTAATTTCCAAATTGATCGGTCAGGTATGGTGGTTTCTTGAATGAACTTCCATTTTTAATTTGCTGCAACATCCATTTTTATTTTTATTCACTTTCCATTTTTCTTCAATTTACTTTTCTATTAAACTTCCTTTTTTATTTAATTTCTAAATAGATCGTTAAGGTATAGTGGTTTCTTGAATGAACTTCCATTTTTAATTTTTTGCAACTTCCGTTTTTATTTTTATTACACTTCCATTTTTATTCATGTTATTTTTCTATTAAACTTCATTTTTTATTTAATTTCCAAATTGATCGTTAAGGTATAGTGGTTTCTTGAATGAACTTCTATTTTTAATTTTCTGCAACTTCCATTTTTATTTTTATTCCATTTCCATTTTTATTCTATTTATTTTTCTATTAAACTTCGTTTTTTATTTAATTTCCAAATAGATCGTTAAGTTATAGAGGTTTCTTGTATGAACTTCCATTTTTAATTTTTTACAACTTCCATTTTTATTTTTATTCGACTTCCAGTTTTATTCAAGTCATTTTTCTATTCAACTTCCTTTTTTATTTACTTTCAAAATACATCGTTAAGGTATTGTAACGCCCTCAAAATAATGACATTAAACTAACCACATTCCTTTATTTCATTGAGTTTCATTACATAAGTATTACATGTTAACATCAAAACAAAACGCCCTACGGGCTTACAGCTTTCCAAGTTAACACTTGGTTTCAACAAAAGAGTACTAACTCGTTTACACATTAAGCCCTTGGCTTGAAGTTACATGTAATACATCAAAAGTAAAACAACTACACTATGTCCACCTCTAGCCTTCCAAGCTATGTCCTTGGAGGTGGCATGCTTCCTGCACCTGAAAATGATATTCCCATAAAGGGTGAGCCACAGCCCAGTAGAAATGCACTAAACCAACCATGGACAATGACTAAAACATTAGCAATTGATAGTTGGTCAAAACTGATACAATCACATAAATAACATATTTATGTCAACGACTTACAAGTCCCAATTACTTTTCATTTTCCCTTTTTCAACAGATAAGCATGCTAGCTCTATCATCATTTCCACTGATATGTATAAAAACTATATCTCACATTCAGATAAGCATAAAAGCTATATCCACATTCTCAACAGATATGTATATCAACAATATCCACAGATAAGCATACAAGCTGTATCCACATTCTCAACAGATATGTATATCAACAATATCCACAGATAAGCATACAAGCTGTATCCACATTCTACAACAGATATGTATATCAACAATATCCACAGATAAGCATACAAGCTGTATCCACACTTCACAAAGATAAGCATATGAGCTCTATCTTCACTTCTCTAGACAAGCATATGAGCTCTGTCTACGGAGTTCATCCCCTATCTCCTCCCAATACCTATCCGGTTTAGAGGTACATCCCCTATCTTCCCCTAAACCGCGGAGTACATCCCCTATCTCCTCCTCTACACATAACGTATATAAACACATTGGTTCTATATACAATCACACAATACACACAATTAATGTATTCTATCAACCGTCAAGTTCCATGACACATTCCATTGATTAGTTTCTGTTTACCTAATCATCATGCATTGTCTACAACAATCTCGACTATCCTCTACCGATAGCCCAAAGCAGTTATTTCTAATACAGAAAATAAATGCACAAATGGATATTCAATCAACATTTCATTTCCTTATTTCTCACCAATTAATTATCCCAATTAATTAAACAATGTAATTTGGCCATTTTCCATAATTACCATTTCAACCCTTAGGTCCCGTTTTCATCAATGATTCACCAATCATTCCATTTTTCCATGCCAAACATGCATCTAGGTTTATTATGTATAAAACCCCAACCTTTGTAAAATTACACAAAAGCCCCAAACTTTCACAAAATTACCCAACCAAGCCCAACATCTCAAAATACCAAAATTTAAAGACAAAACCCATAGAGAGGAGTAGGTTATCCTTACCTCAAATTCGAAGTCCCAAAGGAGAAGACGACAAAACCCAACGTGCTCCAAAACCCGAGATTTTCAGATTAAAATGAAGCCCTCGACGATCAACAACTTTTTTGTAAAGGCCAAAGGTGAGTAAATCACTCCTACTAGATCAAAACCTAGAGAGAAGGTAGAGTCTAGAGTGAGAGGCTCAACAATGGTGATTTTGGAAAAGTAAGAGAGAGAAGAGAAAGTGAAAAAGTGATTTAAAGAGTCACAAATTCGGGACTTTAACCCAGGTCTCCGCTCGAGCGTAAAACACCCCGCTCGAGCGGCCACTCACAGACTTCCACTCGAGCGGCCAACCTCCCGCTCGAGCGCAGAATGCAATCGCCCAGCACTTTTGCAGAACCAGGCCTCCGCTCGAGCTCCCAACCCTATGCTCGAGCGGCACTCAGACAACCCCGCTCGAGCGGCCAACACCACGCTCGAGCGTACAACGCTGCACAGGAAAAATACTGAATGAGTGTAATCTACGCTCGAGCGCCAACACCTCCGCTCGAGCGTACAGGCCAAAAATCTGGGCAACTAGTTTTGGTTTCTAAACTCAACCAACCTGTAACAAACCCGCTCAACACATCCTATAACTCAAATACAAAGTAAGAAAGGATGTAAACAAGATAATAAACAACCACCAACATCCACAGACACATGTCCGGATCACTATACAACAAGGGTAAACCCGGGATCGCTATAACCTCCCCCCCTTAAAGAATTTCGTCCCCGAAATTAAACACAAGTTTTCAAAAACAAGTTTTCTCCATTTTAAACAATGTTACACTTTAACATTCAACAATCCGACCCATTACCGGTCACCCCCTCCATTTAACAAGAGGCATATCACAATATGTAAATAACATATGTACCTTCAACATGCATCAACATTATGCATTAACTTTCCAATTTCAACAATATAATCAACATATATAATGTTATATTCAACTTCCATATGAGGCAAGTTCCCAAAACACATTTCCAATACCCAAAACATTTTCAATGTTTTACAACTTAAGACATATACAAAAGCTCTTAAGTTCAACAAAATGCAACAAGTAAATACAAGATCACATATCAACAAACAAGTCCGGATATTTCTCACGGACTTCCAACTCACGTTCCCAAGTGGCTTCCTCCACTCCGTGATGTTTCCACAAGACTTTCACCAAAGGAATGGTCTTGCCACGCAGGACCTGATCCCGCCTATCCAAGACCCGAACCGGTCTCTCCTCATACGAGGCATCCTCATCTACCTCTAAATCAGTCCAATCCAACACATGTGATGGATCTGGCTCATACTTCCGAAGCATACTCACATGAAACACGTCATGTACCCCGGACAACTGCGGCGGTAAGGCTAACCGATAAGCAACCTCACCAATCCTCTCAAGGATCTCAAAAGGACCAATAAACCGAGGGGATAACTTCCCACTCTTCCCAAACCTCATCAGACCTCGCCTAGGTGATATCTTCATAAAGACATGATCACCTACCTCAAACGCCAAAGGCCTCCTCCTACGGTCGGCATAACTCTTTTGTCGACTCTGGGCTGTAACAAGCCTCCTACGGATAAGCTCAACTTTCTCTGTCGTCTCCCTAACCAACTTCGGACCCAACAAAGGTGCATCACCCACCTCGGCCCAACAAACTGGAGACCTACACAGTCGGCCATACAAGGCCTCAAACGGTGCCATACCGATGCTAGACTGAAAACTATTGTTGTAGGCAAACTCTACCAATGGCAAGTGCCTCTCCCACGTCCCACTGAAGTCCAGGACACAACCCCGAAGCATATCCTCGAGGATCTGAATAATACGCTCGGACTGCCCGTCAGTCTGAGGATGATAAGCCGTACTAAAGGTCAACTTAGTGCCCAAGGCACTCTGCAAACTCTGCCACAATCTAGCAGTAAAACGAGGATCTCTATCTGAGACGATCGTCACTGGGACCCCGTGCAATCTCACTATATCCCGAATATACAAATCGGCAAGATGATCTACCGAATCTCTCACGCGCATAGGAATAAAGTGCGCCGACTTAGTCAACCGGTCTACAACCACCCAAATAGCATCACTACCCCGCTGAGTCCTCGGAAGACCTACAACGAAGTCCATAGTGACATGCTCCCACTTCCACTCGGCAATAGGCAAGGGTTGCAACAAACCCGCTGGCCTCTGATGCTCGGCCTTCACTTGCTGGCAAGTAAGGCACTTCGATACGAAAACAGCCACATCTCTTTTCATACCCCGCCACCAAAACTGGCGACCCAAATCCTGATACATCTTAGTACCTCCCGGATGCACCGCAAGGCGCGAATGGTGAAACTCTCGGAGTACTTTCTCTCGGCAAGACTCCGGTACAAACAAACGGTCTCGGTATCTCACACTCAGGTCGGGATACACCGTCAAACCCTTCTCAACTTTCCCACTGGAGATCTTCTCTCGGAGGGATTCTACCTCAAGGTCACCTCTCTGTGCCTCTAACACTCTAGTCACAAGTGTAGGCTGCGCAACAACAGAAAACAAGGCCGCAGCCTCAACAGATTCGCTCAGTAGCAAATCAAACTCGCCAAGTGCTCCCAACATCTCCCATTCCCGGATGGCTATACAAGCTACATCACTAATGATTTTCCTACTAAGGGCATCGGCCACAACATTGGCCTTTCCCGGATGATAATGTAACTCAAAATCATAATCCTCGATGAACTCCATCCATCTCCTCTGCCTCAGATTCAAGTCTCTCTGTGTAAACAGATACTTCAAACTCTTATGATCCGAGAATACTTCGAACTTCTCACCATAAAGGTAGTGCCTCCAGACTTTCAAGGCAAAGATCACTGCTGCTAACTCTAGGTCGTGTGTAGGGTAATTCTTCTCGTGTATTTTCAACTGACGTGAGCCATAAGCTACCACTTTCCCCTCCTGCATCAACACACAACCCAAACCCTCTCGTGAGGCATCACAATAAACCGCATAACCCAACCCTCTCTCCGGAATAATCAACACCGGAGCGGTGGTCAATCTAACTTTCAGCTCTTGAAACGACTTTTCACAAGTCTCACTCCACACAAACTTGACTCCCTTCCGAGTCAGTCTAGTTAACGGTGACGCTAACCTGGAGAAATCTTTCACAAACCGACGGTAATACCCAGCTAATCCCAGAAAACTGCGGATCTCAAACACACTCTTAGGCTGTGCCCAATCTTGCACTGCCTCAACCTTGGATGTATCAACAGACACCCCTTCCCCGGATACCACATGGCCTAAGAATTTGACTTTCCTCAGCCAGAACTCACACTTCCCAAACTTGGCATACAGCCTATGGGCTCTAAGTAACTCAAGCACCACTCTCAAGTGTGCCTCGTGCTCCTCCTCAGAAGACGAATAGATAAGAATGTCGTCTACGAAGACGACCACAAATCGGTCTAAGAACTCCCGGAAAATCCGGTTCATCAAGTCCATAAAGACTGCCGGTGCATTGGTAAGCCCAAATGGCATCACCAGAAACTCATAATGGCCATACCGCGTACGGAATGCCGTTTTCGGAATATCCTCTTCCCTGACCCTCAACTGGTGGTAACCCGATCTCAAGTCTATCTTAGAGAAACAACGGGAACCCTTCAACTGGTCAAACAAATCATCTATACGGGGCATAGGATACTTATTCTTAACCGTAGCCCGATTCAACTTCCGGTAGTCTATACACAATCTCAAGGCACCATCTTTCTTTTTAACAAAGAGTGCCGGTGCTCCCCACGGTGAAACACTAGGGCGAACAAAGCCCTTATCTAGCAATTCCTGGAGCTGAACTTTCAACTCAACCAACTCTGCTGGAGCAAAACGATAAGGTGCCATAGAAATCGGCGCCGTACCAGGCACTAAATCAATAGAGAACTCTATCTCTCGGTGAGGTGGCAAACTAACAAGATCTTCGGGAAAAACATCCGAATACTCACAAACCACCCTCGGCAATACATGCTGGGTCTCACCACTCTCACCACTCTCAAAGCTAGCAAGTAGACTACTAAGCTCACTTCGCCCTCGCGAATCATACCCCGGTGGCAAAACACTACCAACCCGGTCTCCCAAGAAATGGAACCACTCCCCGCTCAAGGTACACAATGTAACCCTTTGGCGGTAGCAATCAATAACAGCCCGGTATGACGATAACCAGTCCATACCCAAAATAACATCAAAACCCTTCATGGGCATGACAACAAACGGAAAAGGAAGCCTATAGTCGGCGACCTCTATATCACATCCTCTAACACCCTGTTTCAGAATCAACTCACCACCCAAAGGCGATACCACACAAATAGGAGATGCTAACTGTGCTAACTCCAATTCCAAAACAGATGCAAATGCAGCAGATACAAAAGAATGAGATGCACCCGTGTCTATCAACACATTAGCAACTGAGTTGCAAAACAGAAAAGTACCTCTCACTACTGATGGAGCCAGTACTAAATCCTGCGCGGTAACAGCATACACGCGCCCCGTAGGCCCCTGGTCTACCTGCTCACCTCTCGGAGCAAAAGACTGCTGCACAGACTGGGATGACGAAGCTCCCGGATTGGCCCTCGAGGCCTGCACAGACTGAGCTGGCTGAAAACCCTGCGTCTGCCTAGAACCAGGCGCTCCCGAAGTGGCACTCAACTGTGGGCAAAACCTCTTCATGTGCCCAGGTTGTCCACACTGATAACAAGTCAAGAGCTGCCCCCTGCCCAAACTCTGACTCTGCGGTCTAGCTGAAGAAGAAGCAGCTTTCTGACCCCCACCCTTCTGCGGGCAAACAGATACCTTGTGACCCAGCTGGCCACACTTGTAACAGGTGAAATCCCCCTGACCACCTCTCCCGGAGCCTGCACTCGGCACTGGGAAGGTCGATCTAGCAACACCACCCTGCGACTGCTGAGGGTTAGAACCCCTCTGCCTCCTGCCATCCCCCTGACTATCCTGGCTCCTCTTGGAGCCTCTCTGACCCTCATCCTCCTCCTGCATCATAAGCTCCATATGAGCTGCAGCGTCCACTAGGTGTCTATACTCTCGAATATAAGACCCACCAATTCTCAACTTGAGGCCCCGCCTCAACTTCCGCTCAAACTCATAGCAACGGCGTTCCTCAGACGCCACCAGTTCAGGTGCAAACCTAGACAGACTGGTAAAAGTAGCCTCAAACTCGGCCACTGACAAGCCCTGCTGATTAAGCCGGCTAAACTGATCCCTCAGCTTTTCCCTAGCTGCTGCTGATAAAAACCTCTCCTGAAAAGCATTCACAAACGCCTCCCAAGTACCACCAACACGAGCTTTCTCGTACTTCCACCATTGACCCGCATCTCCCTTCAGTTGGAAGGATGCCAAGGTCACTTTCAGTGCTCCGTCCTCGATGCCAAGCATCTCAAACGTCTTCGTTGTCTGTTCAAGCCATTCATCTGCCTTAAGCGGCTCTTTAGGATCCCCGATAAACTCGTCCGGATTACACCGAAAGAACTCCCTCTTCAAGAAGGAAGGCCCTGTCTCAGCTGCCTGATTCCCAGCTCTAAGAATACCTAAAGCTCCTGCTATCTCTCTGGCCAAGGCACCCATAGCCTGCTGACCTACTGGCTCGGCCACATTGGCCTGCCCAACTCCCTCCTGCACTGCCGGAATCTCACCCTGTAACGGTACTTCCTGCCCCGCAGGTCTACCACGCCTAGCACCTCTTCCTCGTCCTGACATCCTAATAAAGGCAACACAGAACGTTAGCACATTCCTAAGTGTGCCGAAACTAAACACTCACGTCCTAATGCATGGACAACTGTAATTCACTCCACATAAGCACATAAACACATAAGCACTTACGAATTTCATTTCCGGATAATGATAGTCCCGAGGCGTTACTAGAGTTCCGGTTAGAAACAGCGTTGATCAAGTGCTTTTCCAACAAGACTCCCAGAAACTCAAGGATCCAATCAACATCCTAGAAATTAAATCCCATACCCACATAGTCACATAAGCATGTTATCAATTAAGCACATAGCATATGATACTACATCTAAGTCTCTATCAAGCGAGACAAACCCATTGTGATCCTAATCACTTCCCACGTACCCAAAGTATTCGAACCCGGTACGCTCTGATACCAAGTTGTAACGCCCTCAAAATAATAACATTAAACTAACCACATTCCTTTATTTCATTGAGTTTCATTACATAAGTATTACATGTTAACATCAAAACAAAACGCCCTACGGGCTTACAGCTTTCCAAGTTAACACTTGGTTTCAACAAAAGAGTACTAACTCGTTTACACATTAAGCCCTTGGCTTGAAGTTACATGTAATACATCAAAAGTAAAACAACTACACTATGTCCACCTCTAGCCTTCCAAGCTATGTCCTTGGAGGTGGCATGCTTCCTGCACCTGAAAATGATATTCCCATAAAGGGTGAGCCACAGCCCAGTAGAAATGCACTAAACCAACCATGGACAATGACTAAAACATTAGCAATTGATAGTTGGTCAAAACTGATACAATCACATAAATAACATATTTATGTCAACGACTTACAAGTCCCAATTACTTTTCATTTTCCCTTTTTCAACAGATAAGCATGCTAGCTCTATCATCATTTCCACTGATATGTATAAAAACTATATCTCACATTCAGATAAGCATAAAAGCTATATCCACATTCTCAACAGATATGTATATCAACAATATCCACAGATAAGCATACAAGCTGTATCCACATTCTCAACAGATATGTATATCAACAATATCCACAGATAAGCATACAAGCTGTATCCACATTCTACAACAGATATGTATATCAACAATATCCACAGATAAGCATACAAGCTGTATCCACACTTCACAAAGATAAGCATATGAGCTCTATCTTCACTTCTCTAGACAAGCATATGAGCTCTGTCTACGGAGTTCATCCCCTATCTCCTCCCAATACCTATCCGGTTTAGAGGTACATCCCCTATCTTCCCCTAAACCGCGGAGTACATCCCCTATCTCCTCCTCTACACATAACGTATATAAACACATTGGTTCTATATACAATCACACAATACACACAATTAATGTATTCTATCAACCGTCAAGTTCCATGACACATTCCATTGATTAGTTTCTGTTTACCTAATCATCATGCATTGTCTACAACAATCTCGACTATCCTCTACCGATAGCCCAAAGCAGTTATTTCTAATACAGAAAATAAATGCACAAATGGATATTCAATCAACATTTCATTTCCTTATTTCTCACCAATTAATTATCCCAATTAATTAAACAATGTAATTTGGCCATTTTCCATAATTACCATTTCAACCCTTAGGTCCCGTTTTCATCAATGATTCACCAATCATTCCATTTTTCCATGCCAAACATGCATCTAGGTTTATTATGTATAAAACCCCAACCTTTGTAAAATTACACAAAAGCCCCAAACTTTCACAAAATTACCCAACCAAGCCCAACATCTCAAAATACCAAAATTTAAAGACAAAACCCATAGAGAGGAGTAGGTTATCCCTACCTCAAATTCGAAGTCCCAAAGGAGAAGACGACAAAACCCAACGTGCTCCAAAACCCGAGATTTTCAGATTAAAATGAAGCCCTCGACGATCAACAACTTTTTTGTAAAGGCCAAAGGTGAGTAAATCACTCCTACTAGATCAAAACCTAGAGAGAAGGTAGAGTCTAGAGTGAGAGGCTCAACAATGGTGATTTTGGAAAAGTAAGAGAGAGAAGAGAAAGTGAAAAAGTGATTTAAAGAGTCACAAATTCGGGACTTTAACCCAGGTCTCCGCTCGAGCGTAAAACACCCCGCTCGAGCGGCCACTCACAGACTTCCACTCGAGCGGCCAACCTCCCGCTCGAGCGCAGAATGCAATCGCCCAGCACTTTTGCAGAACCAGGCCTCCGCTCGAGCTCCCAACCCTACGCTCGAGCGGCACTCAGACAACCCCGCTCGAGCGGCCAACACCACGCTCGAGCGTACAACGCTGCACAGGAAAAATACTGAATGGGTGTAATCTACGCTCGAGCGCCAACACCTCCGCTCAAGCGTACAGGCCAAAAATCTGGGCAACTAGTTTTGGTTTCTAAACTCAACCAACCTGTAACAAACCCGCTCAACACATCCTATAACTCAAATACAAAGTAAGAAATGATGTAAACAAGATAATAAACAACCACCAACATCCACAGACACATGTCCGGATCACTATACAACAAGGGTAAACCCGGGATCGCTATAGGTATTGTGGTTTCTTGAATGAATTTCCAATTTTTATTTTCTGCAACTTCCATTTTTATTTCTATTCAACTTCTTTTTTTCTTCAAGTTTTTTTTCTACACAACTTTCTTTTTTATTTAATTTCCTAATAGATCATTAAGGTATAGTAGTTTCTGGATTGAACTTCCATTTTTAATTTTCTGCAACTTCCGTTTTTATTTTTATTCAACTTCCATTTTTATTCAATTTACTTTTCTAATAAACTTCCTTTTTTATTTTATTTTCAAATAGATCGTTAAGGTATAGTGGTTTCTTGAACGAACATCTAATTTTAATTTTCTGCAACTTCTGTTTTTATTTTTATTCCACTTCCATTTTTATTCATTCTATTTTTCTATTCAACTTCCTTTTTTATTTAATTTCCAAATTGATCGTTCAGGTATAGTGGTTTCTTGAATGAACTTCCATTTTTAATTTTCTGCAACTTCTATTTTTACTTTTATTCAATTTCCATTTTTATTCAATTTACGTTTCTATTAAACTTCCTTTTTTATTTAATTTCCAAATAGATCGTTAGGGTATAGTGGTTTCTTCAATGAACTTCCGTTTTTAATTTTCGGCAACTTCCGTTTTTATTTTTATTCCACTTCCATTTTTATTCATGTTATTTTTCTATTCAACTTCCTTTTTTATTTAATTTCTAAATTGATCGTTAAGGTATAGTGGTTTCTTGATTGAACGTCTAATTTTAATTTTCTGCAACTTCCATTTTAATTTTTATTCGATTTCCATTTTTGTTCAATTTACTTTTCTATTAAACTTCCTTTTTTATTTAATTTCCAAATAGATCGTTAAGGTATAGTGGTTTCTTGAATGAACTTCCATTTTTAATTTTCTACAACTTCCATTTTTATTTTTATTCGACTTCCATTTTTATTCAAGTCATTTTTCTATTCAACTTCCTTTTTTATTTAATTTCCAAATACATCGTTAAGGTATAGTGGTTTCTTGAATGAATTTCCAATTTTAATTTTCTGCAACTTCCATTTTTATTTCTATTCAACTTCTTTTTTTCTTCAAGTTTTTTTTTCTATACAACTTTCTTTTTTATTTAATTTCCTAATAGATCGTTAAGATATAGTGGTTTCTGGATTTAACTTCCATTTTTAATTTTATGCAACTTTCATTTTTATTTTTATTCAATTTACTTTTCTATTAAACGTCCTTTTTTATTTAATTTCCAAGTAGATCGTTAAGGTATAGTGGTTTCTTTAATGAACTTCCATTTTTCATTTTATGCAACCTCCATTTTTATTTTTATTCAACTACCATTTTTATTCAAGTTATTTTTCTATTCAACTTTCTTTTTTATTTAATTTCCAAATAGATCGTTATGGTTTAGTTTTTTCTTTAATGAATTGCCATTTTTAATTTTATGCAACTTCCATTTTTATTTTTATTCAACTTCCATTTTTATTCAAGTTATTTTTCTATTCAACTTCCTTTTTTATTTAATTTCCAAATAGATCGTTAAGGAATAGTGGTTTCTGGATTGAACTTCCATTTTTAATTTTCTGCAACTTCCAGTTTTATTTTTATTTAACTTCCTTTTTTGTTTAGGTTTCTTTTCTACTCAGCTTCCTTTTTTATTTAATTTCCAAATAGATCGTTAAGGTATAGTGGTTTCTGAATTGAACTTCCATTTTTAATTTTCTGCAACTTCTATTTTTATTTTTATTCAACTTCCATTTTTATTAAATTTACTTTTCTACTAAACTTCCTTTTTTATTTAATTTCCAAATAGATCGTTAAGGTATAGTGGTTTCTTGAATGAACTTCCATTTTTAATTTTCTACAACTTCCGTTTTTTCTATTCAACGTCCGTTTTTTATTTAATTTCCAAATTGATCGTTAAGGTATAGTGGTTTCTTGAATGAACTTCCATTTTTAATTTTCTGGAACTTCCATTATTATTTTTATTCAATTTCCATTTTTATTCACTTTACTTTTCTATTGAACTTCCTTTTTTATTTAATTTCCAAATAGATCGTTAATGTATAGTGGTTTCTTGAATAAACTTCCATTTTTAATTTTCTGCAACTTCCATTTTTATTTTTATTCGACTTCCATTTTTATTCAAGTCATTTTTCTATTCAACTTCCTTTTCTATTTAATTTCCAAATACATCGTCAAGGTGTAATGGTTTTTGAATGAATTTCCAATTTTAATTTTCTGCAACTTCCATTTTTATTTCTATTCAACTTTTTTTTTCTTCAAGTTTTTTTTTTCTATACAACTTTCTTTTTTATTTAATTTCCTAATAGATCGTTAAGGTATAGTGGTTTCTGGATTTAACTTCCATTTTTAATTTTATGCAACTTTCATTTTTATTTTTATTCAACTTCCGTTTTTATTCAATTTACTTTTCTATTAAACTTCCTTTTTTATTTAATTTCCAAGTAGATCGTTAAGGTATAGTGGTTTCTTTAATGAACTTCCTTTTTTAATTTTATGCAACTTCCATTTTTATTTTTATTCGACTTCCATTTTTCTTCAAATTATTTTTCTATTCAACTTCCCTTTTTATTTAATTTCCAAATAGATCGTTAAGGTATAGTGGTTTCTTGAATGAACTTCCATTTTTAATTTTCTGCAACTTCCATTTTTATTTTTATTTAACTTCCTTTTTCATTCAAGTTTCTTTTCTACTCAACTTCCTTTTTTATATAATTTCCAAATAGATCGTTAAGGTATAGTGGTTTCTTGAATGAACTTCCATTTTTAATTTTCGGCAACTTCCATTTTTATTTTTATTCAACTTCCGTTTTTATTCAATTTACTTTTCTAATAAACTTCTTTTTTTATTTTTATTCAACTTCCATTTTTATTCAATTTACTTATCTATTAAACTTCCTTTTTTATTTTATTTCCAAATAGATCGTTAAGGTATAGTGGTTTCTTGAATGAACTTCTAATTTTAATTTTCTGCAACTTCCATTTTTATTTCTATTCAACTTCTTTTTTTATTCAAGTTTTTTTTCTATTCGACTTCCTTTTTTATTTAATTTCCAAATAGATTGTTAAGGCATAGTGGTTTCTGGATTGAACTTCCATTTTTAATTTTATGCAACTTTCACTTTTATTTTTATTGAACTTCCATTTTTATTCAATTTACTTTTCCATTAAACTTTCTTTTTTATTTAATTTCCAAATAGATCGTTAAGGTATAGTGGTTTCTTGAATGAACTTCAATTTTTAATTTTCTGCGACTTCCATTTTTATTTTTATTCGACTTCTTTTTTTATTCAAGTTTCTTTTCTATTCAACTTCCTTTTTTATTTAATTTCCAAATAGATTGCTAAGGTATATTGGTTTCTGGATTGAGCTTTCATTTTTAATTTTATGCAACTTTCACTTTTATTTTTATTGAACTTCCATTTTTATTCAATTTACTTTTCTATTAAACTTCCATTTTTTTTTAATTTCCAAATAGATCGTTAAGGTATAGTGATTTTTTTAATGAACTTCCATTTTTAATTTTATGCAACTTCCATTTTTATTTTTATTCAACTTCCTTTTTTATTTAATTTCCAAATAGATCGTTAAGGTATAGCGGTTTCTTGAATGAACCTCCATTTTTAATTTTCTGCAACTTCAATTTTTATTTTTATTTTTATTTAACTTCCTTTTTTATTCAACTTTCTTTTCGACTCAACTTTCTTTTTTATTTAATTTCCTAATAGATCGTTTAGGTATAGTGGTTTCTTGAATGAACTTCAATTTTTAATTTTCTGCAACTTCCATTTTTATTTTTATTCGACTTCCATTTTTATTCAAGTCATTTTTCTATTCAACTTCCTTTTTTATTTAATTTCCAAATAGATCGTTAAGGTATAGGGGTTTCGTGAATGAACTTCCAATTTTAATTTTCTGCAACTTCTATTTTTATTTCTATTCAACTTCTTTTTTTATTCAAGTTTCTCTTCAATTCAACTTCCTTTTTCATTTAATTTCCAAATAGATTGTTAAGGTATAGTGGTTTCTGGATTGAACTTCCATTTTTAATTTTATGCAACTTTTACTTTTATTTTTATTCAACTTCCATTTTTATTCAATTTACTTTTCTATTAAACTTCCTTTTTTATTTAATTTCCAAATAGATCGTTATGGTTTAGTTTTTTCTTTAATGAATTGCCATTTTTAATTTTATGCAACTTCCATTTTTATTTTTATTGAACTTCCATTTTTATTCAAGTTATTTTTCTATTCAACTTCCTTTTTTATTTACTTTCCAAATAGATCGTTAAGGAATAGTGGTTTCTGAAATGAACTTTCATTTTTAATTTTGTAAGGCCCCGGTGTCCCACATCGGGAATGGAGGGGAGTTCCTGGGCTATAAAAGTAAAAACCTGGATCCTTATATAGCATCGAGGCCTTTTCCCAAGTGGTGAAATCCCTATTAGAACTCCCCAGTTAAGCGTGCTTAGGCTGGAGTAGTTCAAGGATGGGTGACCCACTGGGAAGAACAAATCCGTGCGGGCATTACCCAAAGCGGACAATATCGATGATGTGCAAAGGGTCAGGGCGTTACAAATGGTATCAAAGCCGACTCTCCGGAGTACCGAGTGTGGGCCCCTGGCGTCTCTCGGTGCATGTGGGCGGGCTTGCGAGCTGGCAGGCTACTGCACGAGGACGTGCAGCCTTATGGGGGGTGGATTGTAAGGCCCCCATGTCCCACATCGGGAATGGAGGGGGAGTTCCTGAGCTATAAAAGTAAAAATCTAGACCCTTATATAGCATCGAGGCCTTTTCCCAAGTGGTGAAATCCCTATTAGAACTCCCCAGTTAAGCGTGCTTAGGCTGGAGTAGTTCTAGGATGGGTGACCCACTGGGAAGAACAAATCCGTGCGGGCATTACCCAAAGCGGACAATATCGATGATGTGTAAAGGGTCAGGGCGTTACAAATGGTATCAGAGCCGACTCTCCGGAGTACCGAGTGTGGGCCCCTGGCGTCTCTCGGTGCATGTGGGCGGGCTTGCGAGCTGGCAGGCTACTGCACGGGGACGTGCAGCCTTATGGGGGGTGGATTGTAAGGCCCCGGTGTCCCACATTAGAAATGGAGGGGAGTTCCTGGGCTATAAAAGTGAAAACCTGGATCCTTATATAGCATCGAGGCCTTTTTCCCAAGTGGTGAAATCCCTATTAGAACTCCCCAGTTAAGCGTGCTTAGGCTGGAGTAGTTCAAGGATGGGTGACCCACTGGGAAGAACAAATCCGTGCGGGCATTACCCAAAGCGGACAATATCGATGATGTGTAAAGGGTCAGGGCGCCGAGAGACGCCAGGGGCCCACACTCGGTACTCCGGAGAGTCGGCTTTGATACCATTTGTAACGCCCTGACCCTTTACACATCATCGATATTGTCCGCTTTGGGTAATGCCTGCACGGATTTGTTCTTCCCAGTGGGTCACCCATCCTTGAACTACTCCAGCCTAAGCACGCTTAACTGGGGAGTTCTAATAGGGATTTCACCACTTGGGAAAAGGCCTCGATGCTATATAAGGATCCAGGTTTTTACTTTTATAGCCCAGGAACTCCCCTCCATTCCCGATGTGGGACACCGGGGCCTTACAAATTTTCTGCAACTTACAGTTTTATTTTTGTTTAACTTCCTTTTTTGTTCAGGTTTCTTTTCTACTCAACTTCCTTTTTATTTAATCTCCAAATAGATCGTTAAGGTATAGTAGTTTCTGGATTGAACTTCCATTTTTAATTTTCTGCAACTTCCATTTTTATTTTTATCCAACTTCCATTTTTATTAAATTTACTTTTCTACTAAACTTCCTTTTTTATTTAATTTCCAAATAGATCGTTAAGGTATAGTGGTTTCTTGAATGAACTTCCATTTTTATTTTTATTCGACTTCCATTTTTATTCAAGTCATTTTTCTATTCAACTTCCTTTTTTATTTAATTTCCAATTAGATCGTTAAGGTATAGTGGTTTCTTGAATGAACTTCTATTTTTAATTTTCTGCAATTTCCATTTTTATTTTTATTCAACTTCCATTTTTATTCAAGTTATTTTTCTCTTCAACTTTCTTTTTTATTTAATTTCCAAATAGATCGTTAAGGTATAGTGGTTTCTTGAATGAACTTCCATTTTTAATGTCACGACCCCAAACTGCCCCTAGTAGTTTGGTGCCGTGATGGCCAGTAATCCGAGATTACCGAAGGCCAACTTTCAAAATTCACACACAATCAGAGTATAGATATAGGGGGCTCACATGTGCGGAAGCAATAATCTAAAATACAAGTGGTCCATAAGAGCAGTGCATAAATCAAATGAAATGGCATACATCTTTACATAGCTTTACAACTTGAATACAAATAGAAATGAAGTACAAAAATACATATTACATCTTGGTAAAAGGCTTCTCAAGCCGACATGTTCAATATACATAAACTTCAAGGTAGCCGACATCCTTACAGCCGACATACACATGCACACAAAACACACATCTCGGCGTAGCCGACTCTTGGTTGTTACCTACATACATACATAGGGAGGGTGAGCTTGGATACTCAGTGAATGGTATAAGTAATAAAGGGGTTAAATGAATGATACCCGAGATCTTTCCAAAACAATACATATTATATCATTGTCAAAACCATACATAACATAGCTTAGCTTGGCTTGAAATAAAACATCATTCGAAACTTGGTCTTTCAAAACTTACATACTTAACATACGTTGAATCTTATAACATAACCTCGGCATAACCTTGGTCCTTCAAAACTTACTTTCTTACTTACAAGACCCACGCGGTAAACCGCCAGTGGCAAAACAAGACCAAGCAAGAGCCCGTAGCCCTTTAACACTTGGGTGCTGCACAAGTTTAGAGTCCTCCAGCACAAGGGACCTATGTTACAAGAGCTCGTAGCCCTTTAACACTTGGGTGCTGCGTAAGTTTAGAGTCCTCCAGCATAAGGGACCTATGTTACAAGAGCCCGTAGCCCTTTAACACTTGGGTGCTGCACAAGTTTAGAGTCCTCCAGCACAAGGGATCTATGTTACAAGAGCCCATAGCCCTTTAACACTTGGGTGCTGCGTAAGTTTAGAGTCCTTCAGCACAAGGGACCTGTGTTACCAGAGCCCGTAGCCCTTTAACACTTGGGTGCTGCACAAGTTTAGAGTCCTCCAGCATAAGGGACTTTCTGAGGATGTCATCAAAACAAAGCTTACTTGATACATTGCCATTCAAACAAAGCTTATACTTGATACATAAAATAGGGATATCATTCATGCTTAACAAATACTTTTATCAAAATAAGGCAAAGCTTTATCAAAACCTTAAGAACATAACTTTATTAAAAATACCACTCACTTAGTTCTTGGGACATCGAGATCAAGGCAAAGGTCCAAGTCCTACAACACAAGGCAAAGCATACAGAACATACTTCTCAAAAAAAGTCTTACATGCATGCAATTAATCTCAGGAAAACATGCTGAAAGTCAAAACACTGTTTTACATGTCAGGAAGACATGCTGGGTACCAACTAGGTCTTTGCCGAGGTCCCACACCTCCTGGCCGAGGTGTGGCTACTGTCACGACCCTATTCCGCCCCTAGCAGAATGGTGCCGTGATGGCCAGTAATCCGAGATTCCCGAAGGCCAACTTTCAAAATTCACACACAAATAGAGTATACATATGGGGCTTACAAATGCAGAAGCAATAAATTCAAAACTAAGTAGTCCATAAGAGCAGTGCATAAGTTAAATGGAATGACATACAACTTTACATAATATTACAACTTGGATACAAATACAATGAAGTACAAAATACATATTACATCTTGATCAAAAGGCTTCTCCAGCCGACATGTGTAAATTACAAGCATTATGAGCCGAGAAGCATAATTTTCAAGACTGTCGACATGAATACAAGTTAGGCCGACATAACAAAAAAACCCAAAACAAGCTCGCGAGTCACACCTAGGCGTCACCGCCTTCCTGCTCATCACCTACATATATATATAGAGAGGGTGAGCTTGGATACTCAGTGAATGGTACAAGTAATAAAGGGTTTGCATGTAGGACATCCGAGATCTTTAACAAAACGATGCATATTCATTGCTTATGACAAACGTGGGATAAATCGAGTTCATCTAACAAATCAATTGAGCTTCATCAATCAAAGTCTTTCAAGTTTCATGGGTGACATTAACAAAGATTGTGCTACAAATGCATATAGTCCCCTAGCACGTACGGACTTTCAAGAATTGTGCTACAAATGCTTATAGTCCCCTAGTACGTACGGACTTTCAAGAATTGTCAAGATCAAAGCTAATACTTGATACACAAATAGGGATAGTCATTCATGCTTAGCAAATACTTTTCAAAACAAAGTAAAACTTTATCAAAACTTTATAACGTAGCTTTATCAAAAATACCACTCACCTAGTTCTTCAACGTCGGGGTCAAGCGAGAGTTCAAGTCCTACAAACACATGGCAAGGTCTATTGAATGCACTTTCAAACAAGCTTTACATGGATGCGAATGTTCTCGGCATTCCTTCAAAACTAAGTCAAACCAAGACAAAACACTGTTTTTCCTCTCGAGAAACATGCTGGGTACCAACTAGGCTATTGCCGAGGTCCCACACCTTCTTGCCGAGGTGTGGTCCCGGTGGCCACGCTCAAGGAAATGAAGTCGGGAAAATCTGGGTTTCCCTCTGCTGAAGAACATGAAGAACATGAAACACATGAATGCTCAATCTTAACTTGTCACTACGAAATCTAGAACTTCATGCTATGAATTTAAAAACATGGACCTGGGTACCCATACTCGAAGATCTTATGAAAACAAACACAAAAGCATGAATCTTAATGCAAACTTTCGGATCAAACAAGGCTTTTATTCAAGAACACATGAATACTACTTTCTCTTTCTAAAACCAAACTTTCAATCAATGCATGGCTTTGCAAATCAGGTTCGATCATGCAATGCAGCTAGATGATTAACAAGAACTACAAGAGTAGGTCAAGAATCTAACCTTAATACACGAATCTAACGGTTAGATCTCTAAGAATCAAGCTCGAAGATCCACTCCTTCACTCTAAAACTCCTTCTAGAGCTTCTCTCTCTCAAGGCAAAGATATGATACAAAATGATAGGTTCTACTCACTGCCGGCTGATTTAACACTCAGCTCGGACACGTGGCAACGGCTGGTTGGTTCTCCTCGAAAGGTGGCTGACAGACCAGACAAAGTATGGCGAAAGGGTGTTTAACAAGTAAAGCGGCATGGCACTCTGACAAGGTACTGACATCGGGTGAAAACATCGGCTCCGGTAGGTGAGGTATCTATGATCCCGGCTAGGACGGACAACACTTGGCCTAGCTATGCCACACCTCGGCCCAGATGTCCCACACTTCGGTCTAGGTCGTACCAATCCGGAACAAGATCACTTAGGTTCAAGGATAACATCTCGACCTAGATGATACACCTCTCGGTCTCGATGATACACCTCGGCCTAGAAAATGACATCTCGACCAATATGCCAGGACGAACGTAGAGGTCAACCAAAGTGGTTTCAAGGTGGTTCTGGCTTTAAGGTGACCTCGGCTAGACTCACCAGAAAAGAACAAGACTCAACAAGTAAATTTCACATAAGTACAAACCAAGACAAAAATCTCATTCTAGTTAAGACAAGTCAAGGAAATTTACTACTGCAACTTAGCAAAACAAGATTATACAAATGCTCATGCCCGAGGCTAAGGTGAGGAATGAGGCTCACTACAGCTACCTAGGCTTCGGCATGCGGCTGCATGCCAAGGTGCACACAAAACAACCAAAGGTGTAAGTGATCATGCAAGGTAGGCCAAGGTGAGATACGATGCTTGGCCTAAGTGTGAGGTCTAGGTAAGAGTGATCTCGGCGACCACACCTCGGGGAGTGAGGTCTGGAGATCTGGGTTTCCACCCGTGAAGAACAGGAAGAACATGAACATGAAGATCATGAAGAACATGAATGCTAAAATCATAACTTCTTTACTACAAAAATCTGGGATTTCATGCTATAAGTTCGAAAACATGGACCTGGGTACCCATACTTGAAAATCATGTGAAAACAAACACAAAAACATGGATCTAGGCATAAGCCTTCGGATCAAAACATGACTTTTCTTGAAGAACACATGAATGTTATTTTCTCTTTCTAAAACCGAACTTCAAAGCAATGCATAGCTTACAAATCATATTCAATCATGCAATGCAATAACATAAACATAAAGAACGACAAGAGCAGATCAAGAATCTAACCTTAGAACACGGATATAATGGTTCGATCTCAAGGAATCAAGCTTGGAAATCTACCTCCTCTCAAGAACTCCTCTTCCTCGCCTAGAGCTTCTCTCTCCTCTTCAAAACAAAGATATAGAAATGATAGGTTTTCTCTCTCTATCGGCTGACTTAACACTCAGCTCGGACATGTGGCAACGACTGGTTGGTTCTCTTCAAAAAGGTGATAGGTTGACAAGAAAAGACTATGACAAAGTGTATCTAACAAGCTACCCGGTAAGGCACTCCGGCAAGTGATGACATCGACTAAGGCCAAAGCTTCGGCAACTAAGGTGACAATGACCTCGGCTAGGAAGGACAACACTTGACTAAGCTGTGCCACACCTTGGCCTAGATGTGCCACACCTTGGTCTAGGTCATATCACTCCAGGACAAGATCACTTGGGTGCAAAGGTAACATCTCGGCCTAGATAATACACATCTCGGCCTTGGTGATGAACACCTCGGCCTAGATAATGACATCTGGGCCAATATGTCAAGGCGAAGGTGGAGGTCAAACAAAGTGGTTCCAAGATAACTTCTAGACTGAGGATGACCTCGGCTTGGAATGATCTAGGCGTACATAACTTAGGCTTGGCAAGACCTACGCTTAACATCAAGGAAGGAGCAAAGCATGCATACAACACTTAGACATAACACATAAAACACAAAGCAAGACGAGATTCATGAACGCAAACTTAACAAGGCAAGGAAATATAAATGAACATGAACATGACTACAACATGAATATGGGTTGTTACAGTGACTTAACATGGCAAAACATGTAAATGCATGCAAACATGACTAGGACATAAATTGTGGGTTGTTACATTTAATTTTTTGCAACTTCCACTTTTATTTTTATTTAACTTCCTTTTTTGTTCAGGTTTCTTTTCTACTCAACTTCCTTTTTTATTTAATTTCCAAATAGATCGTTAATGTATAGTGGTTTCTTGAATGAACTTCCATTTTTAATTTCCTGCAACTTCCATTTTTATTTTTATTCGACTTCCATTTTTATTCAAGTCATTTTTCTATTCAACTTTCTTTTTTATTTAATTTCCAAATACATCGTTAAGGTATAGTGGTTTCTTGAATGAATTTGAAATTTTAACTTTCTCCAACTTCCATTTTTTTTCTATTCAACTTCTTTTTTTCTTCAAATTTTTTTTCTATACAACTTTCTTTTTTATTTAATTTCCTAATAGATCGTTAAGGTATAGTGGTTTCTAGATTGAACTTCCATTTTTAATTTTATGCAACTTCCATTTTTATTTTTATTCAACTTCCATTTTTATTCAAGTTAATTTTCTATTCAACTTCTTTTTTTATTTAATTTCCAAATAGATCGTTAAGGTATAGTGGTTTCTCGAATGAACTTCCATTTTTAATTTTCTGCAACTTCCATTTTTATTTTTATTTAACTTCCTTTTTTATTCAAGTTTCTTTTCTACTCAACTTCCTTTTTTATTTAATTTCCAAATAGATCGTTAAGGTATAGTGGTTTCTCGAATGAACTTCCATTTTTAATTTTCTGCAACTTCCATTTTTATTTTTATTTAACTTCCTTTTTTATTCAAGTTTCTTTTCTACTCAACTTCCTTTTTTATTTAATTTCCAAATAGATCGTTAAGGTATAGTGGTTTCTCGAATGAACTTCCATTTTTAATTTTCTGCAACTTCCATTTTTATTTTTATTTAACTTCCTTTTTTATTCAAGTTTCTTTTCTACTCAACTTCCTTTTTTATTTAATTTCCAAATAGATCGTTAAGGTATAGTGGTTTCTGGATTGAACTTCCAATTTTAATTTTCTGCAACTTCCATTTTTATTTTTATTGTCACGCCCCCAAAATTATAACATAAAACCCATTAATATAGATATGCATTGTTTTACAAAAGTTCCACATTCTTCCATTAATCAGAGTTTCATTACAAAATGTATTACATGTTAACAATAAAAGCAAATGCCCTAGAGGCTTACAGCTTTCCAAGTTAACACTTGGTTACAACAAAAGAGTACTAACTCATTTACACATTAAGCCCTTGGCTTGAATATACATGTAATTCATCAAAATAAGACAACAAAAGTGTGTCCACCTCTAGCCTCCCAAGCTACGTCCTTGGAGGTGGCATGCTACCTGTACCTGAAAATGATATTCCCATATATAGGGTGAGCCATAGCCCAGTAGAAATATGCTAAACCAAATATGAACAATGACTAAAAGATTAGCAATTGATAGATGGCCAACTCCGATACTTTCCCTTATCACACTTTATGGTTTCGTGACATACAAGTCCATATTACAGTCCATTTTTCCAATTTCTTTCAATTCTCAATTTACAATCATGGCTCAGAACCTGGCCAAACAACTCATATGAGATGGTGACTCATATCAAACACTTCCCATTTCATAATAGATAAGCATACTAGCTATATCACACAACAATAGATAAGCATACAAGCTATATCATCACTTCCACAGATATGCATATGAGCACTATCACACTTCCAATGACAAGCATATGAGCTCTGTCAACACATTATTCGATAAGCATATGAGCTTTATCTATGGAGTCCATCCCCTATCTCCTCCCAACACATCCAATTTAGAGGTCCATCCCCTATCTTCCCTTAAACCGTGGAGTACATCCCCTATCTCCTCCAACACAACACAATGCATTTAAACAACAATTATACACATCATCACACAATACATAAATTTAATGTATTCTTTCAATCGTCAATCTCAATGACACATTCCAGTGATTAGTTTCAGTTTGCCTACTCATCATGCATTGTCTACAACAATCACGACTATCCTCCACCGATAGCCCAAAGCAGTTATTTCTATACAGAAAATAAATGCAACAATGGATATATAATCAACATTTCAATTAGGTGAGCGATAAATAATCTAACTACACCCTTTAACCTCTTCCTTTTCCAATTCCCACATTCTCAATTCAATTCCTCATTTCCAACAATTAATTATACAAATTAATCAATCAATGTAATTAGGGCATTTTCCATAATTAACATTACAACCCTTAGGTTCCATTTTCATTAATGTTTTAACATTAATTTCACTCTTCCCATGCCAAACATGCATCTAGGCTTTATTTAGCTAAAACCTCAACCTTTGTAAATTTACACAAAAGCCCCAAACTTTTACCAAATTACCAAACCAACCCCAACATCTCAAAATATCAAAATTTAAAGACAAAGTTCATAGGAAGGAGTAGGTTATCCCTACCTCAAAGTTTGAGCTCTAATGGAGATGAAGACCAAAACCAAAATGCTCCAAATTCTGAAATTTTCAGATTAAAATGACGCCCTCGACGATCAACACAACTTTTACAAAGGCCGAAGGTGAGGAACTCACCCTAGCTAGATCAAAATCTAGAGAGAAGGCAAGATTTTAGAGAGAGGAGCTCTCAAAATGGCTTTTAGAAAAAGTAGGAGAGAGAAAGAAAAGCAAAAAGTGATTTGAAATCACCCAGCGGATAACTCATATACGTATGACCCGCTCGAGCGGAGAACACGACGCTCGAGCGCCAAGAACAAAACTCTGGACACGCTCGAGCGAAATAAGGCTCGCTCGAGCGCCAAGACACAAGAATAAAGCACTTCCGCTCGAGCGCAAAAACCAGTCCGCTCGAGCGCAGATTTCCACCTCCCAGAACTTACACCCAGAAAGTACTACCCGCTCGAGCGCCACCGCTCGAGCGTAAACAAACCCGCTTGAGCGCAGAAATCACATCTGTAGAAGTTTTGTAGGAACCCGAAATACTGGAGATGTGCAATACCCGCTCGAGGGCAAGAAGACCCGCTCGAGCGGAACGCCTAAAAACTGAACAACAAGGAATTGAAACCAAGGCCTAACCAACCTGTAACAACCCTGTTCAAAACATCCTAAAACTCAATCATGTGGAATTAAAGGACACAACAAGATAGATACCATTACCAATTTCACGGAACCGAGTCCGGAATATAGCAGAACAGTAAAGGGATAACCAGGATCGCTATATTTATTCAACTTCCATTTTTATTCAATTTACTTTTCTATTAAACTTCCTTTTCTATTTAATTTCCAAATAGATCGTTAAGGTATAGTGGTTTCTTGAAAGAACTTCCATTTTTAATTTTCTGCAACTTCTATTTTTATTTTTGTTCAACTTCCTTTTTCATTCAAGTTTCTTTTCTACTCAACTTCCTTGTTTATTTAATTTCCAAATAGATCGTTAAAGTATAGTGGTTTCTTGAATGAACTTCCATTTTTAATTTTCTGCAACTTATATTTTTATTTTTATTCAACTTCCATTTTTATTCAATTTACTTTTCTAATAAACTTCCTTTTTTATTTTTATTCAACTTCCTTTTTTATTTTATTTCCAAATAGATCGTTAAGGTATAGTGGTTTCTTAAATGAACTTCCAATTTTAATTTTTTGCAACTTCCATTTTTATTTCTATTCAACTTCATTTTTTATTCAAGTTTCTTTTCTATTCGACTTCCTTTTTTAATTAATTTCCAAATAGATTGTTAAGGTATAGTGGTTTCTATATTGAACTTCCATTTTTAATTTTATGCAACTTTCACTATTATTTTAATTGAACTTCCATTTTTATTCAATTTACTTTTCTATTAAACATCCTTTTTTATTTAATTTCCAAATAGATCATTAAGGTATAGTGTTTTCTTGAATGAACTTCCAATTTTAATTTCTGCAACTTCTATTTTTATTTCTATTCAACTTCTTTTTTTATTCAAGTTTCTTTTCTATTCAACATCCTTTTTTATTTAATTTCCAAATAGATTGTTAAGGTATAGTGGTTTCTGCATTGAACTTTCATTTTTAATTTTATTTAACTTTCACTTTTATTTTTGTTGAACTTCCATTTTTATTCAATTTTTATTTTATTTCCAAATAGATCGTTAAGGTATAGTGGTTTCTTTAATGAACTTCCATTTTTAATTTTATGCAACTTCCATTTTTATTTTTATTCAACTTCCATTTTTGTTCAAGTTATTTTTCTATTCAACTTCCTTTTTTATTTAATTTCCAAATAGATCGTTAAAGTATAGTGGTTTCGTGAATGAACTTCCATTTTTAATTTTCTGCAACTTCCATTTTTATTTTTGTTCAACTTCCATTTTTATTCAAGTTATTTTTCTATTCAACTTTCATTTTTATTTTTATTCAACTTCCATTTTTATTCAATTTACTTTTCTATTAAACTTCATTTTTTATTTAATTTCCAAATAGATCGTTAAGGTATTGTGGTTTCTTGAATAAACTTCCATTTTTAATTTTCTGCAACTTCCGTTTTTATTTTTATTCCACTTCCATTTTTATTCAAGTTATTTTTCTATTCAACTTCCTTTTTTATTTAATTTCCAAATAGATCGTTAAGGTATAGTGGTTTCTTGAATGAACTTCCAATTTTAATTTTCTACAGCTTCCATTTTTATTTCTATTCAGCTTCCTTTTTTGTTTAATTTCCAAGCTGATCGTTAAGGTATAGTGGTTTCTTGAATGAACTTCTAATTTTAATTTTCTGCAACTTTCATTTTATTTCTATTCAACTTCCTTTTTTATTTAAATTCCAAATGGCTCGTTAAGGTATAGTGGTTTCTTGAATTCTCTTCCAATTTTAATTTTATGCAACTTCCATTTTTATTTCTATTCAACTTCTTTTTTTATTCAAGTTTCTTTTCTATTCAACTTCATTTTTTATTTAATTTCTAAATATATCGTTAAAGTATAGTTGTTTCTGGATTGAAATTCCATTTTTAATTTTATGCAACTTTCACTTTTATTTTTATTCAACTTCCGTTTTTGTTCATTTTACTTTTCTATTAAACTTCCTTTCTAATTTAATTTCCAAATACATCGTTAAGGTATAGTTGTTTCTTGAATGAACTTCCATTTTTAATTTTCTGCAACTTCCATTTCCATTTTTAATTTTCTGCAACTTCTATTTTTATTTTTATTCAACTTTCATTTTTATTCAAGTTATTTTTCTATTCAACTTCCTTTTTTATTTAATTTCCAAATAGATCGTTAAGATATAGTGGTTTTTTGAATGAACTTTGCTTTTAATTTTCGGCAACTTCCATTTTTATTTCTATTCAACTTCTTTTTTTATTCAAGTTTCTTTTCTATTCGACTTCCTTTTTTATTTAATTTCTAAATATATCGTTAACGTATAGTTGTTTCTAGATTGAACTTCCATTTTTAATTTTATGCAACTTTCACTTTTATTTTTATTCAATTTCCATTTTTATTCATTTTACTTTTCTATTAAACTTCCTTTCTAATTTAATTTTCAAATACATTGTTAAGGTATAGTGGTTTCCTGAATGAACTTCCATTTTTAATTTTCTGCAACTTCCATTTCCATTTTTAATTTTCTGCAACTTCTATTTTTATTTTTATTCAACTTCCATTTTTATTCAAGTTATTTTTCTATTCAACTTCCTTTTTTATTTAATTTCCAAATTGATCGTTAAGATATAGTGGTTTTTTGAATGAACTTCGCTTTTAATTTTCTGCAACTTCCATTTTTATTTCTATTCAACTTCTTTTTTTATTCAAGTTTCTTTTCTATTCAACTTCCTATTTTGTTTAATTTCCAAATAGATCGTTAAGGTATAGTGGTTTCTGGATTGAACTTCCATTTTTAATTTTATGCAACTTTCATTTTTATTTTTATTCAACTTCCATTTTTATTCAATTTACTTTTCTATTAAACTTCCTTTTTTATTTAATTTCCAAATAGAACGTTAAGGTATAGTGGTTTCTTTAATGAACTTCCATTTTTAATTTTTTGCAACTTTCATTTTTATTTTTATTCAACTTCAATTGTTATTCAATTTATTTTTCTATTAAACATCCTTTTTTATTTAACATCCAAATAGATCGTTAAGGTGTAGTGGTTTCATGAATCAACTTCCATTTTTAATTTTCGGCAACTTTCATTTTTATTTTTATTCAACTTTCATTTTTATTCAAGTTTCTTTTCTATTCAACTTCCTTTTTTACTTAATTTCCAAATAGATCGTTAAGGTATAGTGGTTTCTGGATTGAACTTTCATTTTTAATTTTATGCAACTTTCATTTTTATATTTATTCAATTTCCATTTTTATTCAATTTACTTTTCTATTAAACTTCCTTTTTTATTTAATTTCCAAATAGATCGTTAAGGTATAGTGGTTTCTTGAATGAACTTCCATTTTTAATTTTCTGCAACTTCCATTTTTATTTTTATTCGACTTCCAATTTTATTCAATTTACTATTCTAATCAACTTCCTTTTTTGTTTAATTTCCAAATAGATCGTTAAGGTATAGTGGTTTCTGGATTGAACTTCCATTTTTAATTTTATGCAACTTCCATTTTTATTTATATTTGACTTCCATTTTTCTTCAACTTATTTTTCTATTCAACTTCCCTTTTTGTTTAATTTCCAAATAGATCGTTAAGGTATAGCGGTTTTATAGCGACCCCGGTCTTTTCCCGTTTGATTATTGTATCCGGACTTAGGTTCCGTAGATTCTGTCATTGTATATTTGTTGTTGTTGTTGTCCCTTATTTTCTCATTTGGAATTATAGGATGTGTTTGGGCAGGTTTGTTTCAGGTTGGTAGGGTTTAGAAACCAAGTGTTGCTGTCCAGAATTTTGGATCTTCGCTCGAGCGAGGAGTTTGTCGCTCGAGCGAGATGTTGTTTTGGTTCTTCGCTCAAGCCGGGGTTTGGTAGCTCGAGCGAGAGTTTGCGTCTGGTTTGGACCAGTAGCTTTGCATTCTTGGCTCGAGCGAGCTTTTCTTCGCTCGGGCGAGTTAGTTCATTCTTCGCTCGAGCGATAGTTCCTTCGCTCGAGCGTGTGTCTGGTTACAGACCTGAGAGTTTGAGTTCTTCGCTCAAGCGATATTTCTTTCGCTCGAGCGAGCTTTTGGGGTTGTTGGCTCGAGCAAGGTTTTCTTGGCTCGAGCGTAGCTTTTCTGTGTCTGGTCGCTCGAGCGACCAAGTCTTCGCTCGAGCGAGCCTATCAGGTTTAAATAGGCAGCAACGTGTTTCAGATCAGTTTTTCATTCCCTTTCAAATTCCAAAACCCTAGGTACGAGTTTTCTCTCCCTCTACACACCTTCTCTCTTAGGATTGATCTACTTAGAGTGAGTTTCTACCTTAGATCCTTTATTAAAAAGATAGAGTGGGTCGAGGGCTTCCATTTAATCTGAATTGTTGGTAGTTTGGAGCACTTTGGAGTTTGGGTCTTCATCTCCATCTTCTCTTTTGGGGCTATTTCTTCGAGGTAGGGATTTCCTACTCCATCTTATAAGTTTTGTTCTAAGTTTTAGTATTTTGATATGTTGGGGGTACTTTGGTAATTTTGGGAAAAACCCTAGTTGTATTAATTAATTAATTTGTATAATTAATTTAAGGGAATTGGGGAATTTGGTTAAATTCATGAAATTGGGGAATTTATTGATTAAATGGTGTAGTTGGATAATTTAAATCACTCGCCTTTGGAATTGTTGATATATTTATTTCCAAGTCTAGAAATAACTGTTTTGGGCTATCGGTGGAGGATAGTCGTGATTGTTGTAGACAATGCATGTGGATTAGGTATAACTGAAACTAATCACATTAGTTGAGTCATTAATTTTGACTGTTGAATTAATACAGACATTATGTGTATTGATTGTGTGATGTATATGTTATGTGTTTACATACTTTGTTTTGTGTGGGAGGAGATAGGGGATGTACTCCACGGTTTAGGGGAAGATAGGGGATGGACCTCTAAACCGGATTTTGTTTGGGAGGAGATAGGGGATGGACTCCATTAGCATCACTTTTATGTGTGCTTATCTATATTGAAGTGTTTTATTGATACAGCACTAAAATGTGTATCAAACTGGAAGTATGAAGTGTTTTGATTTGAGCTTGAGTCTCATTTGTTTGTTGATATTGAAGGAATGTGAATATGATATACATAATTCATTGTGGTAAGTTTGGCCAGGCTCTGAGCCATGTTGATAAAGTTGGAAAGTAAAACGTGTCTTAGACAATAGTGTCATGAGACTGTAAAACGGAGTAATTGATTATCTTGGTTAACCATCTGTTGAATGCTATTGCTTTATTCATTGCTTATATGTGGTTTAGTATATTTCTACTGGGCTGTGGCTCACCCTATATGGGAACATCATTTTCAGGTTCAGGTGATAAGCTACCTCCAAGGACTTAGCTTGGAAGGGACTTGGATTTTGAAGACTATCTTTAGTTAATTGTCTTTATTTATTAGTACATGTAAACATCCAAGCCTAGGGCTTTTCTTGTATTGAGTTAGAACTCATCTTTTTGTATCCAAGTGTTGGCTTGGAAAGATGTAAGCCTGTAGGGCATTTTATTCGATGTTACATGTAAAGCTTTTATTTAGTAATACTCTGATGAATGAATTAATAAATTATTTTCTTTAAATAATGCATGTCAATGATATATATATATATATATATATATAATTGGTTGATTTTGAGGGCGTTACAGGTTTCTTGAATGAACTTCCATTTTTAATTTTCTGTAACTTCCATTTTTATTTTTATTTAACTTCCTTTTTCATTCAAGTTTCTTTTTCTACTCAACTTCCTTTTTTATTTAATTTCCAAACAGATCGTTAAGGTATATAGTGGTTTCTTGAATGAACTTCCATTTTCAATTTTCTGCAACTTCCAATTTTATTTTTATTTAACCTCTTTTTTCATTCTAGTTTCTTTTCTACTCAACTTCCTTTTTTATTAAATTCCCAAATTGATCGTTAAGGTATAGTGGTTTATGGATTGAACTTCCATTTTTAACTTTATGTAACTTTAATTTTTATTATTATTCAACTTCCATTTTTATTGAATTTATTTTTCTATAAAACTTCGTTTTTTATTTAATTTCCAAATAGATCGTTAAGGTATAGTGGTTTCTTGAATGAACTTCCATTTTTAATTTTCCGCAACTTCCATTCTTATTCAAGTCATTTTTCTATTCAACTTCCTTTTTTATTTAATTACCAAATAGATCGTTAAGGTATAGTGGTTTCTTGAATGGACTTCGAATTTTAATTTTCTGCAACTTCCATTTTTATTTCTATTCAACTTCTTTTTTTATTAAAGTTTCTTTTCTATTCAACTTCCTTTTTTATTTAATTTCTAAATAGATCGTTAATGTGTAGTGGTTTCTGGATTGAACTTCCATTTTTAATTTTATGCAACTTTCACTTTTATTTTTATTCAATTTACTTTTCTATTAAACTCCCTTTTTTATTTAATTTCCAAATAGAACGTTAAGGTATTGTGGTTTCTTGAATGAACTTCCATTTATAATTTTCTACAACTTTCACTTTTATTTTTATTCAACTTCCATTTTTATTCAAGTTATTTTTCTATTCAACACCCTTTTTTATTTAATTTCCAAATAGATCGTTAAGGTATAGTGGTTTCTTAAATGAACTTCCATTTTTAATTTTCTGCAACTTCCATTTTTAATTTTATTCAACTTCCTTTTTTGTTCAGGTTTCTTTTCTACTCAACTTCCATTTTTATTTAATTGCCAAATAGATCGTTAGGGTATAGTGGTTTCTGAATTGAACTTCCATTTTTATTTTTATTCAACTCCCATTTTTATTCAAATTACTTTTCTATCAAACTTCATTTTTTATTTAATTTCCAAATAGATCGTTAAGGTATAGTGGTTTTTGAATGTACTTTCATTTTTAATTTTCTGCAACTTTCATTTTTATTTTTATTCGACTTCAATTTTTATTCAAGTCGTTTTTCTATTCAACTTCTTTTTTTATTTATTTTCCAAATACATCGTTAAGGTATAGTGGTTTCTTGAATGAACTTCCAATTTTAATTTTCTGCAACTTTCGTTTTTATTTCTATTCCACTTCTTTTTTTCTTCAAGTTTTTTTTCTATTCAACTTCCGTTTTTATTAAATTTCCAAATAGATCGTTAAGGTATAGTGGTTTCTGGATAGAACTTCCATTTTAAATTTAATGCACCTTTCATTTTTATTTTTATTCAACGTCTATTTTTATTCAATTTACTTTTCTATTAAACTTCATTTTTTATTTAATTTCCAAATAGATCGTTATGGTATAGTGGTTTCTTTAATGAACTTCCATTTTTAATTTTATGCAACATCCATTTTTATTTTTATTCAACTTCCATTTTTATTCAAGTTATTTTTCTATTCAACTTCTTTTTTTATTTACTTTCCAAATATATCGTTACGGTATAGTGGTTTCTTGAATGAACTTCCATTTTTAATTTTCTGCAACTTTCATTTTTATTTTTATTTAAATTCCTTTTTTATCCAGGTTTCTTTTCTACTCAACTTCCTTGTTTAGTTAATTTCCAAATTGATCGTTGAAGTATAGTGGTTTCTGAATTGAACTTCCATTTTTAATTTTCTACAACTTCCAATTTTATTTTTATTCAACTTCCATTTTTATTCAATTTACTTTTCTATTAAACTTCATTTTCTATTTAATTTCCAAATAGATCGTTAAGATATAGTGGTTTCTTGAATGAACTTCCATTTTTAATTTTCCGCAACTTCCATTCTTATTCAAGTCATTTTTCTATTCAACTTCCTTTTTTATTTAATTACCAAATAGATCGTTAAGGTATAGTGGTTTCTTGAATGGACTTCGAATTTTAATTTTCTGCAACTTCCATTTTTATTTCTATTCAACTTCTTTTTTTATTAAAGTTTCTTTTCTATTCAACTTCCTTTTTTATTTAATTTATAAATAGATCGTTAAGGTGTAGTGGTTTCTGGATTGAACTTCCATTTTTAATTTTATGCAACTTTCACTTTTATTTTTATTCAATTTACTTTTCTATTAAACTCCCTTTTTTATTTAATTTCCAAATAGAACGTTAAGGTATTGTGGTTTCTTGAATGAACTTCCATTTATAATTTTCTACAACTTTCACTTTTATTTTTATTCAACTTCCATTTTTATTCAAGTTATTTTTCTATTCAACACCCTTTTTTATTTAATTTCCAAATAGATCGTTAAGGTATAGTGGTTTCTTAAATGAACTTCCATTTTTAATTTTCTGCAACTTCCATTTTTAATTTTATTCAACTTCCTTTTTTGTTCAGGTTTCTTTTCTACTCAACTTCCATTTTTATTTAATTGCCAAATAGATCGTTAGGGTATAGTGGTTTCTGAATTGAACTTCCATTTTTATTTTTATTCAACTCCCATTTTTATTCAAATTACTTTTCTATCAAACTTCATTTTTTATTTAATTTCCAAATAGATCGTTAAGGTATAGTGGTTTTTGAATGTACTTTCATTTTTAATTTTCTGCAACTTTCATTTTTATTTTTATTCGACTTCAATTTTTATTCAAGTCGTTTTTCTATTCAACTTCTTTTTTTATTTATTTTCCAAATACATCGTTAAGGTATAGTGGTTTCTTGAATGAACTTCCAATTTTAATTTTCTGCAACTTTCGTTTTTATTTCTATTCCACTTCTTTTTTTCTTCAAGTTTTTTTTCTATTCAACTTCCGTTTTTATTAAATTTCCAAATAGATCGTTAAGGTATAGTGGTTTCTGGATAGAACTTCCATTTTAAATTTTATGCACCTTTCATTTTTATTTTTATTCAACGTCTATTTTTATTCAATTTACTTTTCTATTAAACTTCATTTTTTATTTAATTTCCAAATAGATCGTTATGGTATAGTGGTTTCTTTAATGAATTTCCATTTTTAATTTTATGCAACATCCATTTTTATTTTTATTCAACTTCCATTTTTATTCAAGTTATTTTTCTATTCAACTTCTTTTTTTATTTAATTTCCAAATATATCGTTACGGTATAGTGGTTTCTTGAATGAACTTCCATTTTTAATTTTCTGCAACTTTCATTTTTATTTTTATTTAAATTCCTTTTTTATCCAGGTTTCTTTTCTACTCAACTTCCTTTTTTAGTTAATTTCCAAATTGATCGTTGAAGTATAGTGGTTTCTGAATTGAACTTCCATTTTTAATTTTCTGCAACTTCCAATTTTATTTTTATTCAACTTCCATTTTTATTCAATTTACTTTTCTATTAAACTTCATTTTCTATTTAATTTCCAAATAGATCGTTAAGGTATAGTGGTTTCTTGAATGAACTTCCATTTTTAATTTTCTGCCACTTCTATTTTTATTTTTATTTAACTTCCTTTTTCATTCAAGTTTCTTTTCAACTCAACTTCCTTTTTTTATTTTAATTTCCAAATAGATCGTTATGGTATAGTGGTTTCTTGAATGAACTTCCATTTTTAATTTTCTGCAACTTCCCTTTTTATTTTTATTTAACTTCCTTTATTATTTAATTCCCAAATAGATCGTTAAGGTATAGTGGTTTCTGCATTGAACTTCCATTTTTAATTATCTGCAACTTCCATTTTTATTGAATTTATTTTTCTTCTCAACTTCCTTTTTTATTTAATTTCCAAATAGATCGTTAAGGTATAGTGGTTTCTTGAATGAACTTCCATTTTAAATTTTCTACAACTTCGATTTTTATTTTTATTCGACTTCCATTTTTATTCAAGTTATTTTTCTATTCCATTTCTTTTTTTATTTAATTTCCAAATATATCGTTTTGGAATAGTGGTTTCTTGAATGAACTTCCATTTTTAATTTTCCGCAACTTCCATTCTTATTCAAGTCACTTTTCTATTCAACTTCCTTTTTTATTTAATTACCAAATAGATCGTTAAGGTATAGTGGTTTCTTGAATGGACTTCGAATTTTAATTTTCTGCAACTTCCATTTTTATTTCTATTCAACTTCTTTTTTTTTATTAAAGTTTCTTTTCTATTCAACTTCCTTTTTTATTTAATTTCTAAATAGATCGTTAAGGTGTAGTGGTTTCTGGATTGAACTTCCATTTTTAATTTTATGCAACTTTCACTTTTATTTTTATTCAATTTACTTTTCTATTAAACTCCCTTTTTTATTTAATTTCCAAATAGAACGTTAAGGTATTGTGGTTTCTTGAATGAACTTCCATTTATAATTTTCTACAACTTTCACTTTTATTTTTATTCAACTTCCATTTTTATTCAAATTATTTTTCTATTCAACACCCTTTTTTATTTAATTTCCAAATAGATCGTTAAGGTATAGTGGTTTCTTAAATGAACTTCCATTTTTAATTTTCTGCAACTTCCATTTTTAATTTTATTCAACTTCCTTTTTTGTTCAGGTTTCTTTTCTACTCAACTTCCATTTTTATTTAATTTCCAAATAGATCGTTAGTGTCACGACCCCAAACCGCCCCTAGTAGTTTGGTGCCGTGATGGCCAGTAATCCGTAATTACCGAAGGCCAACGTTTCAAAACTTAACACAATCAGAGTATGGATATGGGGCTCACAAATGCGGAAGCGATAAATCAAATACAAGTGGTCCATAAGAGCTGTGCGTAGATCAAAGGAATGCCAAACATTTCCAATTAACTTTACAACTTGAATACAACAGCGTAAAATATATGCTACATCTTGATCAAAAGGCTTCTCGAGCCGACATATACAAAATACAGCTAATACAAGTCAAGAAGCATGATTTTCAAGATTTGCCGACATGCAAAGCAGGGCACCGCCGACGTAAATACAAAAGCAAAGCCGACATAAGTACGAATCCAAAACAAGCATCCAAAACGATCTAGGCGTCGCCGCCGTCCTGCTCATCACCTACATATATATAGAGGGGTGAGTACAAATACTCAGTGAATGGTACTAATAATAAAGGTTTTGCATGAATACAGCCGAGATCCTTCAAAACGAAACACATCAAACTTTAGCAAGACGAGGGATGAACCGTATTCATCAATCAAATATTACAAGTATCCAAAGATGTTTACTGACATAGGCAAAACAAGGGATGAACCGTATTCATCATTCAAGTATCATAACATCGGCGAAGCAAGGGATGAACCGTATTCATCATTCAAGTATCATACATCGGCGAAGCAAGGGATGAACCGTATTCATCATTCAAGTATCATACATCGGCGAAGCAAGGGATGAACCGTATTCATCATTCAAGGGCTGTATGATCCGTAATCGTTTGGTCAAAAGTATTGCGAAAGTTTAGAGTCCTCCAATACAAGGGACTTGTGCACTTGGTACCGCGAAAGTTTAGAGTCCTCCCGTACAAGGGACTTGTGTTACTTAGGCCCGTAGCCCGATTTAACAAGGACCGTATCCTTTTACACATAGTACTGCGAAAGTTTAGAGTCCTCCAGCACAAGGGACTTTCCGAGGATAACAATCAAACAAGGCCATTTATTCATGCTTAGCAAATACCACGTCAAAACAAACAAAACAAGATTTATCAAAAGCAAGTGTAACATAGCTTTATTAGAAATACCACTCACCTAGTTCTTCAGGTGTAGACTCAAAGCAAATATCAAGGACCTACAATCACATGGCAAGTCACATTCTCAAAGCAAGCTCTATATACATGCAAATGATCTCGGCATTCTTGCCAGATCCAAGTCAAAGACAAAGAAAAACAAGCTGGGAGCTCAATCACTGCTCCCGTTTCTCGAAAACACACTGGGTACCGTCCAGGACTAAGCCGAGGTCCCGTTAAACAAAGTCAGGAAAAACCTGGGTCTTCCTTTGAAGAATATGAAGAACATGATCATTTGAAAGATGGATGCAAGCTCACAACTTGTTACAAAAATCTAAGTTTTCATGCCAAGAGTTCAAAATATATGGACCTGGGTACCCATTAAAGAAAGTCATGCAAGAACAAACACAAAACATGGTTTTCGTTCCAAACTTTTCGATCAAAACGAGACTTTCTTCAAGAACATATGGAAAACCATTTCCTCTTTCCAAAACCAACTTCAAAACAATGCATGACATGCAACACAAATCCGATCATGCAATGCAGCTAGATGATCAGCAAGAACAACCAAAGGAGATCAAGATTCTAACCTCAAAACTCGGATCCAACGGTTCAAACCACGAAGATCAAGCTTGGAAGACTACTCTCACTCAAGAACTCTTCTTCCTCCTCTCTAGAGCTTCTCTCTCTAAAACAAGGATTTGAGACAAGAAAATGATTTGTTTCAGGGTCTGCTGGCTGCCTTAACAATCAGCTCGGACACGTGGCGTTATCGGGTTGGTTCAGCTCCAAAAAGGTGATTGATAGACAAGACAAGTCTCTGACAAAGCGTATGCAGCAAGCTCGGGTAAGACACATCGGCAACAAGATGACATCGGCTCAAATCAAGGATCCAGCAACAGGATAACAAAACGTCGGCTAGGGAGGACGACACTTGACTAAGTTGTGCCACACCTTGGCCGGGGTGTGCCACATCTCGGCCTAGGCCATACCTGCCCAAGGACAAGGTTCACTAAGTGCGAAACATCTCGGCAATGAATGCCCGAGGTGAAGATGGGGTTGAACAAGATCTCAAGATAGTTCTAAGTACAAGGTTCAAAGACGGACTAAGCTCAAGATGACCTCGGCTACGCACACACATACACTAAGCAAAGAACAAAATCATGCAAGCAGCTTCAAGCAGATCAAGACAAGGCAAAACCTTCAAAACAAAATAACAAGGCAGGTTCATGCAGGAATGTATGCAAGTATGACAAGAATAAGGTGAGGGTTGTTACAGTTAGGGTATAGTGGTTTCTGAATTGAACTTCCATTTTTATTTTTATTCAACTCCCATTTTTATTCAAATTACTTTTCTATCAAACTTCATTTTTTATTTAATTTCCAAATAGATCGTTAAGGTATAGTGGTTTTTGAATGTACTTTCATTTTTAATTTTCTGCAACTTTCATTTTTATTTTTATTCGACTTCAATTTTTATTCAAGTCGTTTTTCTATTCAACTTCTTTTTTTATTTATTTTCCAAATACATCGTTAAGGTATAGTGGTTTCTTGAATGAACTTCCAATTTTAATTTTCTGCAACTTTCGTTTTTATTTCTATTCCACTTCTTTTTTTCTTCAAGTTTTTTTTTTTATTCAACTTCCGTTTTTATTAAATTTCAAAATAGATCGTTAAGGTATAGTGGTTTCTGGATAGAACTTCCATTTTAAATTTTATGCACCTTTCATTTTTATTTTTATTCAACTTCTATTTTTATTAAGTTTACTTTTCTATTAAACTTCATTTTTTATTTAATTTCCAAATAGATCGTTATGGTATAGTGGTTTCTTTAATGAATTTCCATTTTTAATTTTATGCAACATCCATTTTTATTTTTATTCAACTTCCATTTTTATTCAAGTTATTTTTCTATTCAACTTCTTTTTTTATTTAGTTTCCAAATATATCGTTACGGTATAGTGGTTTCTTGAATGAACTTCCATTTTTAATTTTCTGCAACTTTCATTTTTATTTTTATTTAAATTCCTTTTTTATTCAGGTTTCTTTTCTACTCAACTTCCTTTTTTAGTTAATTTCCAAATTGATCGTTGAAGTATAGTGGTTTCTGAATTGAACTTCCATTTTTAATTTTCTGCAACTTCCAATTTTATTTTTATTCAACTTCCATTTTTATTCAATTTACTTTTCTATTAAACTTCATTTTTTATTTAATTTCCAAATAGATCGTTAAGGTATAGTGGTTTCTTGAATGAACTTCCATTTTTAATTTTCTGCCACTTCTATTTTTATTTTTATTTAACTTCCTTTTTCATTCAAGTTTCTTTTCAACTCAACTTCCTTTTTTTATTTTAATTTCCAAATAGATCTTATGGTATATTGGTTTCTTGAATGAACTTCCATTTTTAATTTTCTGCAACTTCCCTTTTTATTTTTATTTAACTTCCTTTATTATTTAATTCCCAAATAGATCGTTAAGGTATAGTGGTTTCTGCATTGAACTTCCATTTTTAATTATCTGCAACTTCCATTTTTATTGAATTTATTTTTCTTCTCAACTTCCTTTTTTATTTAATTTCCAAATTCGGCCAAACCTGTAACAGACCCGCCCAACACAACCTATACTTCAAATACAAAGAGATTAAAGGACAACAACAACCAATAAATAATGACAGGATCCACGGAACCTAAGTCCGGATTCAACAATCTAAAGAGAAAAGATTGGGGTCGCTATATTATTCGACTTCTATTTTTACTCAAGTTATTTTTCTATTCAGCTTCCTTTTTTATTTAATTTCCAAATAGATCGTTAAGGTATAGTGGTTTCATCAATGAACTTCTATTTTTAATTTTCTGCAACTTCCATTTTTATTTTTATTTACCTTCCTTTTTCATTCTAGTTTCGTTTCTACTCAACTTCCTTTTTTATTTAATTTCCAAATAGACCGTTAAGGTATAGTCGTTTATGGATTGAACTTCCATTTTTAATTTTATGGAACTTTCATTTTTATTTTTATTCAACTTCCATTTTTATTCAATTTACTTTTCTATTAAGCTTCATTTTTTATTTAATTTCCAAGTAGGTCGTTAAGGTATTGTGGTTTTTTGAATGAACTTCCACTTTTATTTTTATTCGACTTCCATTTTTATTCAAGTCATTTTTCTATTCAACTTCCTTTTTTATTTAATTTCCAAACAGATCATTAAGGTATAGTGGTTTCTTGAATGAACTTCCAATTTTAATTTTCTGCAACTTCTATTTTTATTTCTATTCAACTTCTTTTTTTATTCAAGTTTCTTTTCTATTCAACTTCCTTTTTTATTTAATTTCCAAATAGATCGTTAAGGTATGGTGGTTTACGGACTGAACTTCCATTTTTAATTTTATGCAACTTTCACTTTTATTTTTTTTCAACTTCCATTTTTATTCAATTTACTTTTCTATTAAACTTCCTTTTTTATTTAATTTCCAAATAGATCGTTAAGGTATAGTGGTTTCTTGAATGAACTTCCAATTTTAATTTTCTGCAACTTCCATTTTTATTTCTATTCAACTTCTTTTTTTATTCAAGTTTCTTTTCTATTCAACTTCTTTTTTTATTTAATTTCAAAATAGATTGTTATGGTACAGTGGTTTCCGGATTGAACTTTCATTTTTAATTTTATGCAACTTTCATTTTCATTTTTATTCAACTTCTAGTTTTACTCAATTTACTTTTCTAATAAACTTCCTTTTTTATTTAATTTCCAAATAGATCGTTAAGGTATAGTGGTTTCTTGAATGAACTTCCATTTTTAAGTTTCTGCAACTTCCATTTCTATTTTTATTCGACTTCCATTTTTACTCAAGTTATTTTTCTATTCAGCTTCCTTTTTTCTTTACTTTCCAAATAGATCGTTAAGGTATAGTGGTTTTTTGAATGAACTTCCATTTTTATTTTTATTTAACTTCCTTTTTCACTCTAGTTTCGTTTCTACTCAACTTCCTTTTTTATTTAATTTCCAAATAGACCGTTAAGGTATAGTCATTTATGGATTGAACTTCCATTTTTAATTTTATGGAACTTTCATTTTTATTTTTATTCAACTTCCATTTTTATTCAATTTACTTTTCTATTAAGCTTCATTTTTTATTTAATTTCCAAGTAGGTCGTTAAGGTATTGTGGTTTTTTGAATGAACTTCCACTTTTATTTTTATTCGACGTCCATTTTTATTCAAGTCATTTTTCTATTCAACTTCCTTTTTTATTTAATTTCCAAATAGATCGTTAAGGCATAATAGTTTCTTGAATGAACTTCCAATTTTAATTTTCTGCAACTTCTATTTTTATTTCCATTCAACTCTTTTTTTTATTCAAGTTTCTTTTCTATTCAACTTCCTTTTTTATTTAATTTCCAAATAGATCGTTAAGGTATAGTGGTTTCCGGACTGAACTTCCATTTTTAATTTTATGCAACTTTCACTTTTATTTTTTTTCAACTTCCATTTTTATTCAATTTACTTTTCTATTAAACTTCCTTTTTTATTTAATTTCCAAATAGATCGTTAAGGTATAGTGGTTTATCGAATGAACTTCCAATTTTAATTTTCTGCAACTTCTATTTTTATTTCTATTCAACTTCTTTTTTTATTCAAGTTTCTTTTCTATTCAACTTCTTTTTTTATTTAATTTCCAAATAGATTGTTATGGTATAGTGGTTTCGGGATTGAACTTCCATTTTTAATTTTATGCAACTTTCGCTTTTATTTTTATTCGACTTCCATTTTAATTTTTATCCAACTTCTATTTTTATTCAATTCACTTTTCCCTTAATTTCCATTTTTTAGTTCATTTCCAAATAGATCATTAAGGTATACTGGTTTCTTTAATGAACATAACTTCCAATTTTAATTTTCTGCAACTTCCATTTTTATTTCTATTCAACTTCTTTTTTTATTCAAGTTTCTTTTCTATTCAACTTCTTTTTTTATTTAATTTCAAAATAGATTGTTATGGTACAGTGGTTTCCGGATTGAACTTTCATTTTTAATTTTATGCAACTTTCATTTTCATTTTTATTCAACTTCTATTTTTACTGAATTTACTTTTCTATTAAACTTCCTTTTTTATTTAATTTCCAAATAGATCGTTAAGGTATAGTGGTTTCTTGAATGAACTTCCATTTTTAAGTTTCTGCAACTTCCATTTCTATTTTTATTCGACATCCATTTTTACTCAAGTTATTTTTCTATTCAGCTTCCTTTTTTCTTTAATTTCCAAATAGATCGTTAAGGTATAGTGGTTTTTTGAATGAACTTCCATTTTTAATTTTCTGCAACTTCCATTTTTATTTTTATTTAACTTCCTTTTTCATTCTTGTTTCGTTTCTACTCAACTTCCTTTTTTATTTAATTTCCAAATAGACCGTTAAGGTATAGTCATTTATGGATTGAACTTCCATTTTTAATTTTATGGAACTTTCATTTTTATTTTTATTCAACTTCCATTTTTATTCAATTTACTTTTCTATTAAGCTTCATTTTTTATTTAATTTCCAAGTAGGTCGTTAAGGTATTGTGGTTTTTTGAATGAACTTCCACTTTTATTTTTATTCGACTACCATTTTTATTAAAGTCATTTTTCTATTCAACTTCCTTTTTTATTTAATTTCCAAATAGATGGTTAAGGTATAGTGGTTTCTAGAATGAACTTCCAATTTTAATTTTCTGCAACTTCTATTTTTATTTCTATTCAACTTCTTTTTTTATTCAAGTTTCTTTTCTATTCAACTTCCTTTTTTATTTAATTTCCAAATAGATCGTTAAGGTATGGTGGTTTCCGGACTGAACTTCCATTTTTAATTTTATGCAACTTTCACTTTTATTTTTTTTCAACTTCCATTTTTATTCAATTTACTTTTCTATTAAACTTCCTTTTTTATTTGATTTCCAAATAGATCGTTAAGGTATAGTGGTTTCTTGAATGAACTTCCAATTTTAATTTTCTGCAACTTCCATTTTTATTTCTATTCAACTTCTTTTTTTATTCAAGTTTCTTTTCTATTCAACTTCTTTTTTTATTTAATTTCAAAATAGATTGTTATGGTACAGTGGTTTCCGGATTGAACTTTCATTTTTAATTTTATGCAACTTTCATTTTCATTTTTATTCAACTTCTATTTTTACTCAATTTACTTTTCTCATAAACTTCCTTTTTTATTTAATTTCCAAATAGATCGTTAAGGTATAGTGGTTTCTTGAATGAACTTCCATTTTTAAGTTTCTGCAACTTCCATTTCTATTTTTATTCGACTTCCATTTTTACTCAAGTTATTTTTCTATTCAGCTTCCTTTTTTCTTTACTTTCCAAATAGATCGTTAAGGTATAGTGGTTTTTTGAATGAACTTCCATTTTTAATTTTCTGCTACTTCCATTTTTATTTTTATTTAACTTCCTTTTTCATTCTAGTTTCGTTTCTACTCAACTTCCTTTTTTATTTAATTTCCAAATAGACCGTTAAGGTATAGTCATTTATGGATTGAACTTCCATTTTTAATTTTATGGAACTTTCATTTTTATTTTTATTCAACTTCCATTTTTATTCAATTTACTTTTCTATTAAGCTTCATTTTTTATTTAATTTCCAAGTAGGTCGTTAAGGTATTGTGGTTTTTTGAATGAACTTCCACTTTTATTTTTATTCGACTTCCATTTTTATTCAAGTCATTTTTCTATTCAACTTCCTTTTTTATTTAATTTCCAAATAGATCGTTAAGGCATAATGTTTCTTGAATGAACTTCCAATTTTAATTTTCTGCAACTTCTATTTTTATTTCCATTCAACTCTTTTTTTTATTCAAGTTTCTTTTCTATTCAACTTCCTTTTTTATTTAATTTCCAAATAGATCGTTAAGGTATAGTGGTTTCCGGACTGAACTTCCATTTTAAATTTTATGCAACTTTCACTTTTATTTTTTTTCAACTTCCATTTTTATTCAATTTACTTGTAACGCCCTCAAAATAAACCCATAATAACCATAACATTAACATGCATTTATAAAAGAAAACGAATCATTTGAGTTATTCATCAGAGTATTCTTATTGAAAGACATCACGTGTAACATCCTGCAACATCAAAATAAATGCCCTAAGGGCTTACATCTTTCCAAGCTAACACTTGGACACAAAAGGATGAGTACTAACTCATTTACAAGTTAAGCCCTAGGCTTGAATGTTTACATGAAATCTCAAAAATAACAAAATAAAACATATAACTAAAGACAAGTCTTCAAAATCCCAAACATCAAATCCTTCCAGGCTAAGTCCGTGGAGGTAGCTTATCACCTGAACCTGAAAATGATGTTCCCATAAAGGGTGAGCCACAGCCCAGTAGAAAAATACTAAACCAAATATAAGCATTGAATAAAGCTATAGCATTCAATAGATGGTTAACCAAGATAATCAATTTTATCATTAAACAGTCTCATGACACTAATGTCTAAGACACATTTCACCTTCCATTATTATCAACATGGCTCAGAACCTGGCCAAACTTACAACAGTGAATTATATATCATATTTACATTACTTCCAATATCAACAAAACAAATGAGACTCATGCTCATATCAAAACACTTCATACTTCCCATTTGATACACATTTTAGTGCTGTATCAATAATCATGTAAAAACACTTCAATATAATAAGCACACATAAAAATGGTGCTAATGGAGTCCATCCCCTATCTCCTCCCAAACAATAATCCGGTTTAGAGGTCCATCCCCTATCTTCCCCTAAACCGTGGAGTACATCCCCTATCTCCTCCCAAACAATATGCATATGCAATGCTCAATCAATACATGTAATTTCTGTATTAATTCAATAGTCTAAATTTATGACTTAAACAAATTGATTAGTTTCAATTTTCCCTAATCCGCATGCAATGTCTACAACAAGCACGACTATCCTCCACCGATAGCCCAAAACAATTATTTCTAGACTTGAAAAATAAATACACTATCAATTCATTAGGCGAGTGATTTATATTATCCAACTACACCATTTAATCAATAAATTCCCCAATTTCATGGATTTAACCAAATTCCCCAATTTCATGGATTTAACCAAATTCCCCAATTACCTTAAATTAATTACTCAAATCAATTTAGCAATTCAACTAGGGTTTTCTTTTCCCAAGATTTTCAAAGTGTCCCCAACCTATCAAAATACCAAACTTAGAACAAAGCATATAAAATGGAGTAGGAAAATCCCTACCTCGAAGAAAATAACCCGTATGGAGAAGATGGAGATGAAGACCAAAGACCAACGTGCTCCAAATCCCAAGTTTCTCAGATTAAAACGAAGCCCTCAACTCACTCTAACTTTTTAATAAAGGATCTAAGGTAGAAACTCACTCTAAGTAGATCAATCGAAAGAGAGAAGGTGTGTAGAGGGAGAGAGAGAGATAAAAAAAACACTCCAGGGGCGGTTTTTAAAAAGTTATGAAGGAAAAGTAGGTCAAAAAGTGATCCAAAAAGTGAAATCACGGACTGATATAATCGACTCTACGCTCGAGCGTAGAAAGCCCCGCTCGAGCGTAAGACACAGAATCATGCTCAAGCGTGAAGAAAGCCGCTCGAGCGTCGATTGCACCCTTCCAGAAGTTTTGCAGGCGCTGCACCCGCTCGAGCGTCAAACTCCCCGCTCGAGCGGAGGAGCAAAAACAAGGGATCACGCTCGAGCGTAAAAACTACCGCTCGAGCGGAAGAACTGCAGAGCAAAATACTGGGAGATGGAAAATCCCGCTCGAGCGTCAAAATTCCCGCTCGAGCGGAGAAGCAACAACGAAGGGACCGCTCGAGCGTTAAAACTTCCGCTCGAGCGTGAAGGCCAAAATCTGGGCATCACCTATCGGCATCTAAAATCAACCAACCTGTACCAGACCCGTCCAACACAACCTATACTTCAAATACAAAGAGATTAAAGGACAACAACAACCAATAAGTAATGACAGGATCCACGGAACCTAAGTCCGGATACAATAATTTAAAGAGAAAAGACCGGGGTCGCTATAACCTCCCCTCCTTAAAAGAATTTCGTCCCCGAAATTTAGCACAAGGTTTCGAAAACAAGTTTTTCTCAAATTCCAACAATATGATAACTCACTAATAAACAACTTGACCCAACACCGGCCATTCCATCTCTTAACAAAGAGATATGCCACAATATGCAAAACAACCATATATTTCAACCTGCATTAACACTATGCAATTTTCTTTCAATTTCAACAATTTTCAATATATTCAATATATACAATGTTCCATTAAACTTCCATTTCGAGGCAAGTTCCAAAATATTTCCATTAACCAAAACATTCTAAATGTTTTACAGCTTAAGACATATATAAAAAGCTTTAAAGTTTGACAATATTACAAAATCTAACTACAAGATTACAAATCAATAAACATGTCCGGATATTTCTCGCGGACTTCCAACTCACGTTCCCATGTGGCTTCCTCCACCCCGTGATGTTTCCACAAAACTTTCACCAAAGGAATGGTCTTGCCTCGCAAGACTTGATCCCGTTTATCCAAGACTCGAACCGGTCTCTCCTCATACGAGACATCCTCATCAACTACTAAATCGGTCCAATCCAATACATGTGATGGATCCGGCTCATACTTCCGAAGCATACTCACATGAAACACGTCATGTACTCCGGACAACTGCGGCGGCAAAGCTAAACGATAAGCAGTCTCGCCAATCCTCTCAAGGATCTCAAAAGGACCAATGAATCGAGGGGACAACTTCCCGCTCTTCCCAAACCTCATCAATCCCCGTCTTGGTGATATCTTCAAAAAGACATGATCACTCACCTCAAACACCAAAGGTCTCCTCCTACGGTCGGCATAAGATTTCTGACGACTCTGGGCTGTAACAAGCCTCTTACGGATAAGCTCAACCTTCTCCGTCGTTTCCCTCACTAACTCCGGACCCAACAGAGGTGCATCACCCACCTCGGCCCAACAAACAGGAGACCTACACGGTCGGCCGTATAAGGCCTCAAACGGTGCCATACCGATACTAGATTGGAAGCTGTTGTTGTAGGCAAACTCCACTAATGGCAAGTGCCTCTCCCATGACCCGCTAAAGTCAAGAACACAACCCCGAAGCATATCTTCAAGGATCTGAATAGTACGCTCGGACTGCCCATCAGTCTGAGGATGATAGGCTGTGCTAAAGGTCAACTTAGTACCTAAGGCGCTCTGCAAGCTCTGCCATAATCTGGCAGTAAAACGAGGATCTCTATCCGAGACGATCGTCACTGGAACCCCGTGCAATCTCACTATGTCCCGAATATACAAGTCGGCAAGATGATCTACCGTATCTCTCACGCGCATAGGAATAAAATGCGCCGACTTAGTTAACCGGTCTACAACCACCCAAATAGCATCACTACCCCGCTGAGTCCTCGGAAGACCCACAACGAAGTCCATAGTGACGTGCTCCCACTTCCACTCAGCAATAGGCAAGGGTTGCAACAAACCCGCTGGCCTCTGATGTTCAGCCTTCACTTGCTGACAAGTAAGGCACTTAGATACGAAAGCTGCCACATCCCTCTTCATACCCCGCCACCAGAACTGGCGACCCAAATCCCGATACATCTTAGTGCCTCCCGGATGCACCGCAAGGCGTGAATGATGAAAATCTCGGAGTACCTCTTCTCGATGAGACTCCGGCACAAACAGACGGTCTCGGTATCTCACACTCAGGTCGGGATACACCGTCAAACCTTTCTCAACCTTCCCACCAGAAATCTTCTCACGGAGGGATTCTACCTCAAGGTCGCCCCTCTAAGCCTCTAACACTCGAGTCACAAGTGTAGGTTGCGCAACAACAGAAAACAAGGCCGCAGCCTCAACGGATTCGCCCAGAAGCAAATCAAACTCTCCAAGTGCACCTAACATCTCCCACTCTCGGATGGCTATACTAGCTATGTCACCAACAGGTTTCCTGCTAAGGGCGTCGGCCACCACATTGGCCTTTCCCGGATGATAATGCAATTCAAAGTCATAATCCTCAATAAATTCCATCCACCTCCTCTGCCTCAAGTTCAATTCTTTCTGTGTGAACAGATATTTCAGACTCTTATGATCCGAGAATACCTCGAACCTCTCACCGTAAAGATAATGCCTCCAAATCTTCAAGGCAAATATCACAGCTGCTAACTCTAAATCATGCGTAGGGTAATTCTTCTCGTGAACTTTCAACTGACGTGAGCCATAGGCAACCACTTTCCCCTCTTGCATCAACACACAACCAAGACCCTCTCGTGAGGCGTCACAATAGACTGCATAACCCAACCGTCTCTCCGGAATAATCAAGACTGGAGCAGTGGTCAGTCTAACTTTCAACTCCTGGAACGACTTTTCACAAGTCTCACTCCAAGCAAATTTGACTCCCTTCCGAGTCAATCTAGTCAAAGGCGAAGCTAATCTGGAGAAATCTCTTACAAACCGGCGATAATACCCAGCTAATCCCAGAAAACTGCGGATCTCAAACACACTCTTAGGCTGTACCCAATCTTGCACTGCCTCTGTCTTGGATGTATCAACAGACACCCCTTCCCAAGAAACTACATGGCCTAAGAACTTCACCTCCTCTAGCCAGAACTCACACTTCCCAAACTTAGCATAAAGCTGATGGGCTCTAAGTAAATCAAGCACCACCCTCAAGTGTTCCTCGTGCTCTTCCTCTGAAGGTGAATAGATAAGGATGTCGTCCACGAAGACGACTACAAAACGATCTAGAAATTCCCGGAATATCCGGTTCATCAAATCCATAAATACTGCCGGTGCGTTGGTGAGCCCAAATGGCATCACCAAAAACTCATAGTGGCCATACCGCGTACGGAATGCCGTCTTTGGAATATCCTCCTCCCTGACTCTCAACTGATGATAACCTGATCTCAAGTCTATCTTCGAGAAACAACGGGAACCTTTCAACTGATCGAACAGATCATCTATACGGGGCATAGGGTACTTATTCTTAACCGTAGCCCGATTCAATTTCCGGTAATCTATACAAAGTCTCAAAGCACCACCTTTCTTTTTAACAAAGAGGGCCGGTGCTCCCCAAGGCGAAACACTAGGACGTATAAAGCCTTTATCTAGCAACTTCTGGAGTTGGATTTTCAACTCAACTAACTCAGCTGGGGCAAAACGATAGGGTGCCATAGAAATCGGCGCCGTGCCGGGCACTAAGTCAATAGAGAATTCAATCTCTCGATGCGGTGGCAAACCAACAAGATCCTCGGGAAAAACCTCCGAGTACTCACACACCACCCTTGGCAACACAATCTGAGTCTCACCGTCCTCACTAATCGAAAGGTTAGCAAGTAGACCACTAAGCTCACTCCGTCCTCGCGGAACATACCCCGGTGGCAAAACACTACCAACACGGTCCCCCAGAAAATGAAAACACTCACCATTCACGGTACGACAAGTGACTCTCTGGCGGTAGCAATCAATAACTGCCCGGTATGACGATAACCAGTCCATACCCAAAATAACATCGAAACCTCTCATAGGCATAACTACAAAGGAAAATGGGATTCTATGGTAATCAACCTCTATATCACAACCCCTAACACCGTGTTTCAAAATCAATTCACCCCCAAGAGGCGACACTACACAAATAGGAGATGCTAACTGTGCTAACTCCAACTCCAAAACAGATGCAAATGCAGCAGACACAAAGGAATGAGATGCACCCGTATCAATCAAAACATTAGCAACCGAGTTGCAAAACAAGAAAGTACCTCTCACAACAGATGGAGCCGGTACAAGATCCTGCGCGGTAACAGCATACACGCGCCCAGATGACCTCTGATCAACCTGCTCACCCCTAGGAGCATAAGATTGTTGCACCGACTGAGACGATGAAGCCCCCTGATTGGCCCTCGAGGCCTGACCCGACTGAGCTGGCTGTTGACCCTGAATCTGCCTCAAACCAGATGCACCAGGTGTGCCACCCAACTGCGGGCAATACCTCTTCATATGCCCTGGCTGACCACACTGATAACACGAGAGTGGCTGGCCTCTACCCTGACTCTGGCTCTGAGATCTAGCCGAAGATGATGCTGCTCTCTGCACTCCTCCCCTCTGAGGACAAACTGGAGACTTGTGGCCCAGCTGGCCACACTTGAAGCAGGTAATGCCTCCTTGACTGCCTTTCCCCGAACTAGCACTCGGCACAGGAAAAGTCGATCTAGAAAAGCTACTCTGAGACTGTTGGGGATTAAAACCCTTCTGTCTCCTACCATCACTCTGACCATCCTGACTCCTCTTGGAGCCCTTCTGTCCTTCCTCCTCCTCCTGCATCATGATTTCCATGTGGGCTGCAGCATCAACCAAACGCCCATAATCCCGAATCATAGTTCCCCCAACTCTCAGCTTGAGGCCACGCCTCAACTTCCTCTCAAACTCAATACAGCGGCGTTCCTCAGACGCCACCAATTCAGGTGCAAACCTGGATAAACTAGTAAATGCAGCCTCAAACTCGGCCACTGAAGAACTCGACTGCTTAAGCTGGCAGAACTGGTCTCTCAGCTTCTCCCTAACTGCTGGAGATAAGAACTTCTCCTGGAAAGCATTCACAAAAGCCTCCCATGTACCTCCTATACGCCCCTTAGTGAACTTCCACCACTGACCCGCATCCCCCTTCAACTGGAATGATGCCAAGGTCACCTTCAACCCCTCGTCTTCGATGCCAAGCATCTCAAACGTCTTCGTTGTCTGTTCGAGCCATTCGTCTGCCTTAAGCGGCTCTTTAGGATCACCCACAAATTCATCCGGATTAGACCGGAAGAACTCCCTCTTCAGAAAGGAAGGTCCTGCATCCGCAACAACAACCTGGGCTTGATTCTCAGCCCTAAGAATGCCTACTGACTCCCTGAATGCCCCTGCTATCTCTCGGGCTAAAGCGCCCATAGCCTGCTGGCCTACTGGCTCGGCCACATTGGCCTGGCCAATTCCCTCATGAACTGCCGGAATCTCCTCTGGCACCGGTACCTCCTGCCTACCCGGCCTACCACGCCTACCGCGTCCTCGTCCTCGCCCTGACATCCTAATAAAGGAAACAAACAAAGACGTTAGCACATTAATAAATGTGCCGAAACTAAACACTCGCGTCCTAATGCATTGGACAAAAATAATTCATTCCACGTAAGCACATAATCACATAAGCACCTACGAATTTCATTCCCGGATAATGATAGTCCCAATGCGTTACTATAGTTCCGGTTGGAAGCAGCAGTGATCAAGTGCCTTTCCAACAAGACTACTAGAACTCAAGGGTCCAATCAACATCCTAGAAACTACATTCCATACCCACATAATCACATAAACATGTTATCACATAAGCATATAACGTTACACTAAGTCTCTATCAAACGAGACGAACCCATTGTGATACTAATCACTTCCCACGTACCCAAAGTATTCAAACCCGGTACGCTCTGATACCAAGTTGTAACGCCCTCAAAATAAACCCATAATAACCATAACATTAACATGCATTTATAAAAGAAAACGAATCATTTGAGTTATTCATCAGAGTATTCTTATTGAAAGACATCACGTGTAACATCCTGCAACATCAAAATAAATGCCCTAAGGGCTTACATCTTTCCAAGCTAACACTTGGACACAAAAGGATGAGTACTAACTCATTTACAAGTTAAGCCCTAGGCTTGAATGTTTACATGAAATCTCAAAAATAACAAAATAAAACATATAACTAAAGACAAGTCTTCAAAATCCCAAACATCAAATCCTTCCAGGCTAAGTCCGTGGAGGTAGCTTATCACCTGAACCTGAAAATGATGTTCCCATAAAGGGTGAGCCACAGCCCAGTAGAAAAATACTAAACCAAATATAAGCATTGAATAAAGCTATAGCATTCAATAGATGGTTAACCAAGATAATCAATTTTATCATTAAACAGTCTCATGACACTAATGTCTAAGACACATTTCACCTTCCATTATTATCAACATGGCTCAGAACCTGGCCAAACTTACAACAGTGAATTATATATCATATTTACATTACTTCCAATATCAACAAAACAAATGAGACTCATGCTCATATCAAAACACTTCATACTTCCCATTTGATACACATTTTAGTGCTGTATCAATAATCATGTAAAAACACTTCAATATAATAAGCACACATAAAAATGGTGCTAATGGAGTCCATCCCCTATCTCCTCCCAAACAATAATCCGGTTTAGAGGTCCATCCCCTATCTTTCCCTAAACCGTGGAGTACATCCCCTATCTCCTCCCAAACAATATGCATATGCAATGCTCAATCAATACATGTAATTTCTGTATTAATTCAATAGTCTAAATTTATGACTTAAACAAATTGATTAGTTTCAATTTTCCCTAATCCGCATGCAATGTCTACAACAAGCACGACTATCCTCCACCGATAGCCCAAAACAATTATTTCTAGACTTGAAAAATAAATACACTATCAATTCATTAGGCGAGTGATTTATATTATCCAACTACACCATTTAATCAATAAATTCCCCAATTTCATGGATTTAACCAAATTCCCCAATTTCATGGATTTAACCAAATTCCCCAATTACCTTAAATTAATTACTCAAATCAATTTAGCAATTCAACTAGGGTTTTCTTTTCCCAAGATTTTCAAAGTGTCCCCAACCTATCAAAATACCAAACTTAGAACAAAGCATATAAAATGGAGTAGGAAAATCCCTACCTCGAAGAAAATAACCCGTATGGAGAAGATGGAGATGAAGACCAAAGACCAACGTGCTCCAAATCCCAAGTTTCTCAGATTAAAACGAAGCCCTCAACTCACTCTAACTTTTTAATAAAGGATCTAAGGTAGAAACTCACTCTAAGTAGATCAATCGAAAGAGAGAAGGTGTGTAGAGGGAGAGAGAGAGATAAAAAAAACACTCCAGGGGCGGTTTTTAAAAAGTTATGAAGGAAAAGTAGGTCAAAAAGTGATCCAAAAAGTGAAATCACGGACTGATATAATCGACTCTACGCTCGAGCGTAGAAAGCCCCGCTCGAGCGTAAGACACAGAATCATGCTCAAGCGTGAAGAAAGCCGCTCGAGCGTCGATTGCACCCTTCCAGAAGTTTTGCAGGCGCTGCACACGCTCGAGCGTCAAACTCCCCGCTCGAGCGGAGGAGCAAAAACAAGGGATCACGCTCGAGCGTAAAAACTACCGCTCGAGCGGAAGAACTGCAGAGCAAAATACTGGGAGATGGAAAATCCCGCTCGAGCGTCAAAATTCCCGCTCGAGCGGAGAAGCAACAACGAAGGGACCGCTCGAGCGTTAAAACTTCCGCTCGAGCGTGAAGGCCAAAATCTGGGCATCACCTATCGGCATCTAAAATCAACCAACCTGTACCAGACCCGTCCAACACAACCTATACTTCAAATACAAAGAGATTAAAGGACAACAACAACCAATAAGTAATGACAGGATCCACGGAACCTAAGTCCGGATACAATAATTTAAAGAGAAAAGACCGGGGTCGCTATATTACTTTTCTATTAAACTTCCTTTTTTATTTAATTTCCAAATAGATCGTTAAGGTATAGTGGTTTATCGAATGAACTTCCAATTTTAATTTTCTGCAACTTCTATTTTTATTTCTATTCAACTTCTTTTTTTATTCAAGTTTCTTTTCTATTCAACTTCTTTTTTTATTTAATTTCCAAATAGATTGTTATGGTATAGTGGTTTCGGGATTGAACTTCCATTTTTAATTTTATGCAACTTTCACTTTTATTTTTATTCGACTTGCATTTTAATTTTTATCCAACTTCTATTTTTATTCAATTCACTTTTCCCTTAATTTCCATTTTTTAGTTCATTTCCAAATAGATCATTAAGGTATACTGGTTTCTTTAATGAACATAACTTCCAATTTTAATTTTCTGCAACTTCCATTTTTATTTCTATTCAACTTCTTTTTTTATTCAAGTTTCTTTTCTATTCAACTTCTTTTTTTATTTAATTTCAAAATAGATTGTTATGGTACAGTGGTTTCCGGATTGAACTTTCATTTTTAATTTTATGCAACTTTCATTTTCATTTTTATTCAACTTCTATTTTTACTCAATTTACTTTTCTATTAAACTTCCTTTTTTATTTAATTTCCAAATAGATCGTTAAGGTATAGTGGTTTCTTGAATGAACTTCCATTTTTAAGTTTCTGCAACTTCCATTTCTATTTTTATTCGACATCCATTTTTACTCAAGTTATTTTTCTATTCAGCTTCCTTTTTTCTTTAATTTCCAAATAGATCGTTAAGGTATAGTGGTTTTTTGAATGAACTTCCATTTTTAATTTTCTGCAACTTCCATTTTTATTTTTATTTAACTTCCTTTTTCATTCTTGTTTCGTTTCTACTCAACTTCCTTTTTTATTTAATTTCCAAATAGACCGTTAAGGTATAGTCATTTATGGATTGAACTTCCATTTTTATTCAATTTACTTTTCTATTAAGCTTCATTTTTTATTTAATTTCCAAGTAGGTCGTTAAGGTATTGTGGTTTTTTGAATGAACTTCCACTTTTATTTTTATTCGACTACCATTTTTATTCAAGTCATTTTTCTATTCAACTTCCTTTTTTATTTAATTTCCAAATAGATGGTTAAGGTATAGTGGTTTCTAGAATGAACTTCCAATTTTAATTTTCTGCAACTTCTATTTTTATTTCTATTCAACTTCTTTTTTTATTCAAGTTTCTTTTCTATTCAACTTCCTTTTTTATTTAATTTCCAAATAGATCGTTCAAGGTATGGTGGTTTCCGGACTGAACTTCCATTTTTAATTTTATGCAACTTTCACTTTTATTTTTTTTCAACTTCCATTTTTATTCAATTTACTTGTCTATTAAACTTCCTTTTTTATTTGATTTCCAAATAGATCGTTAAGGTATCGTGGTTTCTTGAATGAACTTCCAATTTTAATTTTCTGCAACTTCCATTTTTATTTCTATTCAACTTCTTTTTTTATTCAAGTTTCTTTTCTATTCAACTTGTTTTTTTATTTAATTTCAAAATAGATTGTTATGGTACAGTGGTTTTCGGATTGAACTTTCATTTTTAATTTTATGCAACTTTCATTTTCATTTTTATTCAACTTCTATTTTTACTCAATTTACTTTTCTAACAAACTTCCTTTTTTATTTAATTTCCAAATAGATCGTTAAGGTATAGTGGTTTCTTGAATGAACTTCCATTTTTAAGTTTCTGCAACTTCCATTTCTATTTTTATTCGACTTCCATTTTTACTCAAGTTATTTTTCTATTCAGCTTCCTTTTTTCTTTACTTTCCAAATAGATCGATAAGGTATAGTGGTTTTTTGAATGAACTTCCATTTTTAATTTTCTGCTACTTCCATTTTTATTTTTATTTAACTTCCTTTTTCATTCTAGTTTCGTTTCTACTCAACTTCCTTTTTTATTTAATTTCCAAATAGACCGTTAAGGTATAGTCATTTATGGATTGAACTTCCATTTTTAATTTTATGGAACTTTCATTTTTATTTTTATTCAACTTCCATTTTTATTTAATTTACTTTTCTATTAAGCTTCATTTTTTATTTAATTTCCAAGTAGGTCGTTAAGGTATTGTGGTTTTTTGAATGAACTTCCACTTTTATTTTTATTCGACTTCCATTTTTATTCAAGTCATTTTTCTATTCAACTTCCTTTTTTATTTAATTTCCAAATAGATCGTTAAGGCATAATGGTTTCTTGAATGAACTTCCAATTTTAATTTTCTGCAACTTCTATTTTTATTTCCATTCAACTCTTTTTTTTATTCAAGTTTCTTTTCTATTCAACTTCCTTTTTTATTTAATTTCCAAATAGATCGTTAAGGTATAGTGGTTTCCGGACTGAAATTCCATTTTTAATTTTATGCAACTTTCACTTTTATTTTTTTTCAACTTTCATTTTTATTCAATTTACTTTTCTATTAAACTTCCTTTTTTATTTAATTTCCAAATAGATCGTTAAGGTATAGTGGTTTATCGAATGAACTTCCAATTTTAATTTTCTGCAACTTCTATTTTTATTTCTATTCAACTTCTTTTTTTATTCAAGTTTCTTTTCTATTCAACTTCTTTTTTTATTTAATTTCCAAACAGATTGTTATGGTATAGTGGTTTCGGGATTGAACTTCCATTTTTAATTTTATGCAACTTTCACTTTTATTTTTATTCGACTTCCATTTTAATTTTTATCCAACTTCTATTTTTATTCAATTCACTTTTCCCTTAATTTCCATTTTTTAGTTCATTTCCAAATAGATCACTAAGGTATACTGGTTTCTTTAATGAACATAACTTCCAATTTTAATTTTCTGCAACTTCCATTTTTATTTCTATTCAACTTCTTTTTTTATTCAAGTTTCTTTTCTATTCAACTTCTTTTTTTATTTAATTTCAAAATAGATTGTTATGGTACAGTGGTTTCCAGATTGAACTTTCATTTTTAATTTTATGCAACTTTCATTTTCATTTTTATTCAACTTCTATTTTTACTCAATTTACTTTTCTATTAAACTTCCTTTTTTATTTAATTTCCAAATAGATCGTTAAGGTATAGTGGTTTCTTGAATGAACTTCCATTTTTAAGTTTCTGCAACTTCCATTTCTATTTTTATTCGACATCCATTTTTACTCAAGTTATTTTTCTATTCAGCTTCCTTTTTTCTTTAATTTCCAAATAGATCGTTAAGGTATAGTGGTTTTTTGAATGAACTTCCAATTTTTAATTTTCTGCAACTTCCATTTTTATTTTTATTTAACTTCCTTTTTCATTCTTGTTTCGTTTCTACTCAACTTCCTTTTTTATTTAATTTCCAAATAGACCGTTAAGGTATAGTCATTTATGGATTGAACTTCCATTTTTAATTTTATGGAACTTTCATTTTTATTTTTATTCAACTTCCATTTTTATTCAATTTACTTTTCTATTAAGCTTCATTTTTTATTTAATTTCCAAGTAGGTCGTTAAGGTATTGTGGTTTTTTGAATGAACTTCCACTTTTATTTTTATTCGACTACCATTTTTATTCAAGTCATTTTTCTATTCAACTTCCTTTTTTTTTTAATTTCCAAATAGATGGTTAAGGTATAGTGGTTTCTAGAATGAACTTCCAATTTTAATTTTCTGCAACTTCTATTTTTATTTCTATTCAACTTCTTTTTTTATTCAAGTTTCTTTTCTATTCAACTTTCTTTTTTATTTAATTTCCAAATAGATCGTTAAGGTATGGTGGTTTCCGGACTGAACTTCCATTTTTAATTTTATGCAACTTTCACTTTTATTTTTTTTCAACTTCCATTTTTATTCAATTTACTTTTCTATTAAACTTCCTTTTTTATTTAATTTCCAAATAGATCGTTAAGGTATAGTGGTTTCTTGAATGAACTTCCAATTTTAATTTTCTGCATCTTCCATTTTTATTTCTATTCAACTTCTTTTTTTATTCAAGTTTCTTTTCTATTCAACTTCTTTTTTTATTTAATTTCAAAATAGATTGTTATGGTACAGTGGTTTCCGGATTGAACTTTCATTTTTAATTTTATGCAACTTTCATTTTCATTTTTATTCAACTTCTATTTTTACTCAATTTACTTTTCTATTAAACTTCCTTTTTTATTTAATTTCCAAATAGATCGTTAAGGTATAGTGGTTTCTTGAATGAACTTCCAATTTTAATTTTCTGCAACTTCCATTTTTATTTCTATTCAACTTCTTTTTTTATTCAAGTTTCTTTTCTATTCAACTTCCTTTTTTATTTAATTTCAAAATAGATTGTTATGGTATAGTGATTTCCGGATTGAACATTCATTATTAATTTTATGCAACTTTCATTTTTATTTTTATTCAACTTCCATTTTTACTCAATTTACTTTTCTATAAAACTTCCATTTTTATTTAATTTCCAAATAGATCGTTAAGGTATAGTGGTTTTTTGAATGAACTTCCATTTTTAAGTTTCTGCAACTTCCATTTCTATTTTTATTCGACTTCCATTTTTACTCAAGTTATTTTTCTATTCAGCTTCCTTTTTTCTATACTTTCCAAATAGATCGTTAAGGTATAGCGGTTTTTTGAATGAACTTCCATTTTTAATTTTCTGCAACTTCCATTTTTATCTTTATTTAACTTCCTTTTTCATTCTAGTTTCGTTTCTACTCAACTTCCTTTTTTATTTAATTTCCAAATAGACCGTTAAGGTATAGTCATTTATGGATTGAACTTCCATTTTTAATTTTATGGAACTTTCATTTTTATTTTTATTCAACTTCCATTTTTATTCAATTTACTTTTCTATTAAGCTTCATTTTTTATTTAATTTCCAAGTAGGTCGTTAAGGTATTGTGGTTTTTTGAATGAACTTCCACTTTTATTTTTATTCGACTTCCATTTTTATTCAAGTCATTTTTCTATTCAACTTCCTTTTTTATTTAATTTCCAAATAGATCGTTAAGGTATAATGGTTTCTTGAATGAACTTCCAATTTTAATTTTCGGCAACTTCTATTTTTATTTCCATTCAACTTTTTTTTTTATTCAAGTTTCTTTTCTATTCAACTTCCTTTTTTATTTAATTTCCAAATAGATCGTTAAGGTATAGTGGTTTCCGGACTGAACTTCCATTTTTAATTTTATGCAACTTTCACTTTTATTTTTTTTCAACTTCCATTTTTATTCAATTTACTTTTCTATTAAACTTCCTTTTTTATTTAATTTCCAAATAGATCGTTAAGGTATAGTGGTTTATCGAATGAACTTCCAATTTTAATTTTCTGCAACTTCTATTTTTATTTCTATTCAACTTCTTTTTTTTTTCAAGTTTCTTTTCTATTCAACTTCTTTTTTTTATTTAATTTCCAAATAGATTGTTATGGTATAGTGGTTTCGGGATTGAACTTCCATTTTTAATTTTATGCAACTTTCACTTTTATTTTTATTCGACTTCCATTTTAATTTTTATCCAACTTCTATTTTTATTCAATTCACTTTTCCCTTAATTTCCATTTTTTAGTTCATTTCCAAATAGATCATTAAGGTATACTGGTTTCTTTAATGAACATAACTTCCAATTTTAATTTTCTGCAACTTCCATTTTTATTTCTATTCAACTTCTTTTTTTATTCAAGTTTCTTTTCTATTCAGCTTCTTTTTTTATTTAATTTCAAAATAGATTGTTATGGTACAGTGGTTTCCGGATTGAACTTTCATTTTTAATTTTATGCAACTTTCATTTTCATTTTTATTCTACTTCTATTTTTACTCAATTTACTTTTCTATTAAACTTCCTTTTTTATTTAATTTCCAAATAGATCGTTAAGGTATAGTGGTTTCTTGAATGAACTTCCATTTTTAAGTTTCTGCAACTTCCATTTCTATTTTTATTCGACATCCATTTTTACTCAAGTTATTTTTCTATTCAGCTTCCTTTTTTCTTTAATTTCCAAATAGATCGTTAAGGTATAGTGGTTTTTTGAATGAACTTCCATTTTTAATTTTCTGCAACTTCCATTTTTATTTTTATTTAACTTCCTTTTTCATTCTTGTTTCGTTTCTACTCAACTTCCTTTTTTATTTAATTTCCAAATAGACCGTTAAGGTATAGTCATTTGTGGATTGAACTTCCATTTTTAATTTTATGGAACTTTCATTTTTATTTTTATTCAACTTCCATTTTTATTCAATTTACTTTTCTATTAAGCTTCATTTTTTATTTAATTTCCAAGTAGGTCGTTAAGGTATTGTGGTTTTTTGAATGAACTTCCACTTTTATTTTTATTCGACTTCTATTTTTATTCAAGTCATTTTTCTATTCAACTTCCTTTTTTATTTAATTTCCAAATAGATGGTTAAGGTATAGTGGTTTCTAGAATGAACTTCCAATTTTAATTTTCTGCAACTTCTATTTTTATTTCTATTCAACTTCTTTTTTTATTCAAGTTTCTTTTCTATTCAACTTCCTTTTTTATTTAATTTCCAAATAGATCGTTAAGGTATGGTGGTTTCCGGACTGAACTTCCATTTTTAATTTTATGCAACTTTCACTTTTATTTTTTTTCAACTTCCATTTTTATTCAATTTACTTTTCTATTATACTTCCTTTTTTATTTAATTTCCAAATAGATGGTTAAGGTATAGTGGTTTCTAGAATGAACTTCCAATTTTAATTTTCTGCAACTTCTATTTTTATTTCTATTCAACTTCTTTTTTTATTCAAGTTTCTTTTCTATTCAACTTCCTTTTTTATTTAATTTCCAAATAGATCGTTAAGGTATGGTGGTTTCCGGACTGAACTTCCATTTTTAATTTTATGCAACTTTCACTTTTATTTTTTTTCAACTTCCATTTTTATTCAATTTACTTTTCTATTAAACTTCCTTTTTTATTTAATTTCCAAATAGATCGTTAAGGTATAGTGGTTTCTTGAATGAACTTCCAATTTTAATTTTCTGCAACTTCCATTTTTATTTCTATTCAACTTCTTTTTTTATTCAAGTTTCTTTTCTATTCAACTTCTTTTTTTATTTAATTTCAAAATAGATTGTTATGGTACAGTGGTTTCCGGATTGAACTTTCATTTTTAATTTTATGCAACTTTCATTTTCATTTTTATTCAACTTCTATTTTTACTATATTTACTTTTCTATTAAACTTCCTTTTTTATTTAATTTCCAAATAGATCGTTAAGGTATAGTGGTTTCTTGAATGAACTTCCATTTTTAAGTTTCTGCAACTTCCATTTCTATTTTTATTCGACATCCATTTTTACTCAAGTTATTTTTCTATTCAGCTTCCTTTTTTCTTTAATTTCCAAATAGATCGTTAAGGTATAGTGGTTTCTTGAATGAACTTCCATTTTTAATTTTCTGCAACTTCCATTTTTATTTTTATTTAACTTCCTTTTTCATTCTAGTTTCGTTTCTACTCAACTTCCTTTTTTATTTAATTTCCAAATAGACCGTTAAGGTATAGTCGTTTATGAATTGAACTTCCATTTTTAATTTTATGGAACTTTCATTTTTATTTTTATTCAACTTCCATTTTTATTCAATTTACTTTTCTATTAAGCTTCATTTTTTATTTAATTTCCAAGTAGGTCGTTAAGGTATTGTGGTTTTTTGAATGAACTTCCACTTTTATTTTTATTCGACTTCCATTTTTATTCAAGTCATTTTTCTATTCAACTTCCTTTTTTATTTAATTTCCAAATAGATGGTTAAGGTATAGTGGTTTCTAGAATGAACTTCCAATTTTAATTTTCTGCAACTTCTATTTTTATTTCTATTCAACTTCTTTTTTTATTCAAGTTTCTTTTCTATTCAACTTCCTTTTTTATTTAATTTCCAAATAGATCGTTAAGGTATGGTGGTTTCCGGACTGAACTTCCATTTTTAATTTTATGCAACTTTCACTTTTATTTTTTTTCAACTTCCATTTTTATTCAATTTACTTTTCTATTAAACTTCCTTTTTTATTTAATTTCCAAATAGATCGTTAAGGTATAGTGGTTTCTTGAATGAACTTCCAATTTTAATTTTCTGTAACTTCCATTTTTATTTCTATTCAACTTCTTTTTTTATTCAAGTTTCTTTTCTATTCAACTTCCTTTTTTATTTAATTTCAAAATAGATTGTTATGGTATAGTGATTTCCGGATTGAACATTCATTTTTAATTTTATGCAACTTTCATTTTTATTTTTATTCAACTTCCATTTTTACTCAATTTACTTTTCTATAAAACTTCCTTTTTTATTTAATTTCCAAATAGATCGTTAAGGTATAGTGGTTTCTTGAATGAACTTCCATTTTTAATTTTCTGCAACTTCCATTTTTATTTTTATTCGACTTCCATTTTTACTCAGGTTATTTTTCTATTCAACTTCCTTTTTTATTTTATTTCCAAATAGGTCGTTAAGGTATAGTGGTTTCTTGAATGAACTTCCATTTTTAATTTTCTGCAACTTCCATTTTTATTTTTATTTAACTTCCTTTTTCATTCTAGTTTCGTTTCTACTCAACTTCCTTTTTTATTTAATTTCCAAATAGACTGTTAAGGTATAGTCGTTTATGAATTGAACTTCCATTTTTAATTTTATGGAACTTTCATTTTTATTTTTATTCAACTTCCATTTTTATTCAATTTACTTTTCTATTAAGCTTCATTTTTTATTTAATTTCCAAGTAGGTCGTTAAGGTATTGTGGTTTTTTGAATGAACTTCCACTTTTATTTTTATTCGACTTCCATTTTTATTCAAGTCATTTTTCTATTCAACTTCCTTTTTTATTTTATTTCCAAATAGATCGTTAAGGTATAATGGTTTCTTGAATGAACTTCCAATTTTAATTTTCTGCAACTTCTATTTTTATTTCCATTCAACTTTTTTTTTTTATTCAAGTTTCTTTTCTATTCAACTTCCTTTTTTATTTAATTTCCAAGTAGATCGTTAAGGTATAGTGGTTTCCGGACTGAACTTCCATTTTTAATTTTATGCAACTTTCACTTTTATTTTTTTTCAACTTCCATTTTTATTCAATTTACTTTTCTATTATACTTCCTTTTTTATTTAATTTCCAAATAGATCGTTAAGGTATAATGGTTTCTTGAATGAACTTCCAATTTTAATTTTCTGCAACTTCTTTTTTTATTCAAGTTTCTTTTCTATTCAACTTCTTTTTTTATTTAATTTCCAAATAGATTGTTATGGTATAGTGGTTTCGGGATTGAACTTCCATTTTTAATTTTATGCAACTTTCACTTTTATTTTTATTCGACTTCCATTTTAATTTTTATCCAACTTCTATTTTTATTCAATTCACTTTTCCCTTAATTTCCATTTTTTAGTTCATTTCCAAATAGATCATTAAGGTATACTGGTTTCTTTAATGAACATAACTTCCAATTTTAATTTTCTGCAACTTCCATTTTTATTTCTATTCAACTTCTTTTTTTATTCAAGTTTCTTTTCTACTCAACTTCCTTTTTAATTTAATTTTCAAATAGATTGTTAAGGTATAGTGGTTTCTGGTTTGAACTTCCATTTTTAATTTTCTGCAACTTCCATTTTTATTTTTATTCAACTTCTATTTTTATTCAATTTACTTTTCTATTAAACTTCCTTTTTTATTTAATTTACAAACAGATCGTTAAGGTATAGTGGTTTCTTGAATGAACTTAACTTCCAATTTTAATTTTCTGCAACTTCTATTTTTATTTCTATTCAACTTCTTTTTTTTATTCAAGTTTCTTTTCTATTCAACTTCTTTTTTTATTTAATTTCCAAATAGATTGTTATGGTATAGTTGTTTTTCGATTGAACTTTCATTTTTAATTTTATGCAACTTCCATTTTTATTTTTATTTAACTTCTATTTTATTCAAGTTTCTTTCCTACTCAACTTCCTTTTTAATTTAATTTCCAAATAGATCGTTAAGGTATAGTGGTTTCTGGATTGAACTTCCATTTTTAATTTTCTGCAACTTCCATTTTTATTTTTATTCAACTTCTATTTTTATTCAATTTACTTTTCTATTAAGCTTCCTTTTTTATTTAATTTCCAAACAGATCGTTAAGGTATAGTGGTTTCTTGAATGAACTTCCATTTTTATTTTTATTCGACTTCTATTTTTATTCAAGTCATTTTTCTAATCAACTTCCTTTTTTATTTAATTTCCAAATAGATCGTTAAGGTATAGTGGTTTTTTGAATGAACTTCCACTTTTAATTTTCTGCAACTTCAATTTTTATTTTTATTCAATTTACTTTTTTATTCAACTTTTTGTTTTATTTAATTTCCAAATAGATTGTTATGGTATAGTTGTTTCTGGATTGAACTTTCATTTTTAATTTTAGGCAACTTCCATTTTTATTTTTATTTAACTTCCTTTTTTATTCAAGTTTCTTTCCTACTCAACTTCCTTTTTAATTTAATTTCCAAATATATCGTTAAGGTATAGTGGTTTCTGGATTGAACTTCCATTTTTAATTTTCTGCAACTTCCATTTTTATTTTTATTCAACTACTATTTTTCTTCCATTGACTTTTCTATTAAGCTTCCTTTTTTATTTAATTTCCAAACAGATCGTTAAGCTATAGTGGTTTCTTGAATGAACTTCCATTTTTACTTTTCTGCAACTTCCATTTTTATTTTTATTCGACTTCTATTTTTATTCAAGTCATTTTTCTATTCAACTTCCTTTTTTATTTAATTTCCAAATAGATCGTTAAGGTATAGTGGTTTTTTGAATGAACTTCCACTTTTAATTTTCTGCAACTTCCATTTTTATTTTTATTCGACTTCCATTTTTATTCAATTTACTTTTCTATTCAACTTCCTTTTTTATTTAATTTCCAAATAGATCGTTAAGGTATATTGGTTTCACGATTGAACTTCCATTTTTAATTTTATGCAACTTTCATTTTTATTTTTATTCAACTTCCATTTTTATTCAATTTACTTTTCTATTGAACTTCCTTTTTTATTTAATTTCCAAATAGATCGTTAGGGTATATTGGTTTCTTGAATGAACTTCCAATTTTAATTTTCTACAACTGCCATTTTTATTTCTATTCAACTTCTTTTTTTATTCAAGTTTCTTTTCTATTCAACTTCTTTTTTTATTTAAGTTCCAAATAGATTGTTATGGTATAGTGGTTTCTGGATTGAACTTCCATTTTTAATTTTATGCAACTTCCATTTTTATTTTTATTTAACTTCCTTTTTTATTCAAGTTTCTTTTCTACTCAACTTCCTTTTTAATTTAATTTCCAAATAGACCGTTAAGGTATCGTGGTTTCTGGATTGAGCTTCCATTTTTAATTTTCTGCAACTTCCATTTCTATTTTTATTCAACTTCTATTTTTATTTAATTTACTTTTCTATTAAGCTTCCTTTTTTATTTAATTTCCAAACAGATCGTTAAGGAATAGTGGTTTCTTGAATGAACTTCCATTTTTAATTTTCTGGAACTTCCATTTTTAGTTTTATTCGACTTCCATTTTTATTCAAGTCATTTTTCTATTCAACTTCCTTTTTTATTTAATTTCCAAACAGATCGTTAAGGTATAGGGGTTTCTTGAATAAACTTCCATTTTTAATTTTCTGCAACTTCCATTTTTATTTTTATTCGACTTCCATTTTTACTCATGTTATTTTTCTATTCAACTTCATTTTTTATTTAATTTCCAAATAGATCGTTAAGGTATAGTGGTTTCTTGAATGAACTTCCATTTTTAATTTTCTGCAACTTCCATTATTATTTTTATTTAACTTCCTTTTTCATTCTAGTTTCGTTTCTACTCAACTTCCTTTTTTATTTAATTTCCAAATAGATCGTTAAGGTATAGTCGTTTATGGATTGAACTTTCATTTTTAATTTTATGCAACTTTAACTTTTATTTTTATTCAACTTCCATTTTTATTCAATTTACTTTTTTATTAAGCTTCCTTTTTTATTTAATTTCCAAATAGATCGTTAAGGTATAGTGGTTTTTTGAATGAACTTCCACTTTTATTTTTATTCGACTTCCATTTTTATTCAAGTCATTTTTCTATTAAACTTCCTTTTTATTTAATTTCCAAATAGATCGTTAAGGTATAGTGGTTTCTTGAATAAACTTCCAATTTTGATTTTCTGCAACTTCTATTTTTATTTCTATTCAACTTCTTTTTTTATTCAAGTTTCTTTTCTATTCAAGGATATGTCTTAAGGTACTAACCACCTTAAATGCTTATACCAGAAAGAAAACCGAAACAGGACATACAGTGTTGATCGAAACCAACCTTTACAGCAGTCAAGTAGCTGTTCCTAAGTTAATTCCTTGGAAAGACATTACTTTTCCAGAACGGTGGCACATCCCAAATGCTGTACCACCTAGACCAATCATCCAGCACAATCTAGATGCTGTAATCCAGACACAAGGAGGTAATGTTTATCTCCAATTCCAGAAAACTCCTCCGTTAATTAGAAGTAATTCTTCTAATGCTAGTTTTAGAACAGCACCAAGAAGTTTTTCCAATAACAGCTTTAGATCTATTCCTTCATATAGAGTAGATTTACTAGAATCCAGTTGTCAATCAGTAGATTCAGTACTCCAAGAGATCCCTAGACCTCCTAGTCAACCATCTAGCGATCCTCAAGAAGACCCGATGAATACTGAAATAGAAGGTATTAGAATTTCTAATAACCAAATTCCACATGGAGTCTATACGACTCAAATACCAGATAGCCCAACGGCCAGTGATATGAATTTTGAAATTTAATGGATTTTATACCAAGAAGTGAAAATCGTAAATATTTAAACCAGGAATTTAGAACATGGTATTTTTCACACTATACTTCTCAACAGTTACAAGAAAATAAGAATTAGGAGAATTCTGTGACCAGTTTGCTTATGAACCAGGTATTAAATATCCAGCCAAAATTCGAAGAACTTCTCAAAAGAAATCTTCTCAACCCATCCGGAGAAAATCACATAAAACATATCCACGCCAACAGAAACCCTCCAAGAAGTTTTATTCCAAAAAAACTTCCCATCCAGGAAAAGGAAAAGGTAAGGCAAAATCAGAAATTAAGTGCTACAAGTGTGGCCAAACAGGACATTATGCTAACCGATGTAAATCTAAAGTTAAATCTAAGATTAATGAATTAGATCTAGATCCAGATATTAGAAGACAACTTCTCCATACAATTGAAGAAGAAGAATTAACAGAAGATGAATCTCGATCTCCATCTGAAGCAGAAATTAATGAATTATTTTCACCTTCACCCTCTGATAGCGAAGATGAACAAGATGAAAACCCATGTCCTTGTTCAACCAACCAGAATCAACTATCAGAAATCAATTATTGGAAATCAATAGTTGAAATGAATGGTTTACACTTAGGAGAACCCAGCAGTATTAATGTTTTAACAGATACACAAAAGGATATGCTAGCTGTAGCAGACCAAATCCAGGATCCAGAAATCAAAATAAAATATTTAAAAATGTGTTATGAACATCAACAGGCAATACAAGAACCACCCTTAATACCAGTTAATTCTTTCAATCTTCAAGATGTATTTAAAAGAATCCAGGATTTAAATTCTACAACTGTGGAAAAACCTACCACAATACAGGATTTAAAAATGGAAATTAATACTTTAAAAACAAAAGTAAAACATTTGCAAACAGCCAGTACAGCTGCAATAAAAGATATCAAATATCTTCATAGTCAGCTTAACCAGACAGGAACTAAAGCTAGAGCAACTGAACAACAGCCTCAACCAGAATCTTCTGATCAGTATTTACTACTCGTCAATCAAGTTACTTTCCAGAAATGGTACATAAAAATCTCATTTATGATTAAACCAGATTTTATGACTAAAGATGCTATTGCCTTAGTAGATAGTGGTGCAGACATGAACTGTATCCAAGAAGGCATAGTTCCTACCAGATATTTTGCAAAGATAACCCAAAGTCTAACCAGTGTCAGTGGTAATTCACTACAAATTAGGTATAAAATTCCAGAAGCTTATATTTGTAATCAAGATTTATGTCTACCTACATCTTTTGTATTAGTCAAAAATCTTGCTCAAAATATAATTCTAGGCACTCCTTTCATTTGTCTTTTAATGCCTATCCAGAAACTTGATCAAACAGGTATTTATTCCCAGATACAGGGAAGAGAAATTATTTTTGAATTTATAACAGAACCATTGTCACACCCCCAAACCGCCCCTAGTAGTTTGGTGCCGTGATGGCCAGTAATCCGAGATTACCGAAGGCCGACTTACAAAATCACACACAATCAGAGTATAAAATATGGGGCTTACAAGTGCGGAAGCAACCTATTATATATATACAGAATCTAAATAGTCCATGAGAGCCGTGCTTAAGTCCAATGAAATGACATACATTTTTACAAAGTCTTACAACATAGATACAATAAGGGAATGAGATACAAAATACATCCTGACCAAAAGGCTTCTCAAGCCGACATATACAAGTACACATGAAATATAGGCTAAGAAGCATAATCTTCAAGATGGTACAAAATGCTAATCCAAAACACGTCGGCAAGGCACCCAAAAACACATCGGCTACACGTCTAGGCCTCATTGCCTTCTTGCTCATCACCTACATATATATAGAGAGGGTGAGCTTGGATACTCAGTGAATGATATTAGAAATAAAGGTTTTGCATGATTGATATCCAAGATTTCTTTCGAAACAATACATAGCATACTTTACAATCAAGGGGGAAATCGAGTTCATTGCCGGCCTTTCAAGTACTTTGGATGTTATTACATCTACTTAATACAAGGGGGTGATGACAATTCCAAGACAAGAGTGCAGTTGCATTATAGTCCCCTGCAGCTAAGGACTTTCAAGACAAGAGTGCAGTTGCATTATAGTCCCCTGCAGCTAAGGACTTTCAAGAAATGTCATCAAAACAAGATAGTGTTTAATATACAAGTAGGGATAGTCATTCATGCTAGATCAAGTACTTTTCAAAACAAGGCAAGACGAGATTTATGAAAGCAAGTGTAACATAGCTTTATTAAAAATACCACTCACATAGTTCTTCACACGTCGGGGTCGAGACAAGCCCAAGTCCTACAAACACATGGCAAAGCCTGTTGAATGCACCTTCAACAAGTTTCGTATGTACACAAATGATTTTCGGAAAACATGCTGGGCACCAACCAGGTCTAGGCCGAGGTTCCACACCTCCTCGCCGAGGTGTGTTCCCGAGGGCCACATGCAAGGAAAAGACGTCGGGAAACTCTGGGTTTCCCTCTGCTGATGAACATGAAGAACATGAGTGTGAAAACATGAAAAATATGAATGTTCAATCATAATCTGTCATCACAAATATGGGATTTTCGTGCTATGAGTTTGAAAACATGAACCTGGGTACCCGTACTTGGAATTCTTGCGGAAATAAACACAAAAACATGATTCTTTATGCAAGTTTTCGGATCAAAATAAGACTTTCTTGAAGAACACATGAATGTCATTTTCTCTTTCTAAAATCGAACTTCAAAACGATGCATGGCTTACAAATCATATCCGATCATGCAATGCAATAACATGAACATAGAGAACATCATGAGCAGATCAAGAATCTAACCTTAGAACACGGATCTAACGGTTCGATCTCTAGGAATCAAGCTTGAAGATCTACTTCCTCACTCTAAAACTCCTTCTTCCTCCTAGAGTTTCTCTCTCTACAAGGCAAGGTTATGATACCAAATGATAGTTTTCTTTACCCGGTTCTGGGGTTAACCCTCTGCTGAGACACGTGGCGGCGACTGGTTGGGTTTCCCTGAAAAGGTGGCTGACAGACCAGACAAAGCATGGTGGAAGGGTGTTCAACAAGTAAAGCGGTATGGGCTCTCTGACGAGGCAATGACATCGGCTAATAACAAGGCGTATTTAACAAGCTACGCGGAATGGCACTCCGGCAAGGGGTGACATCGGCTAACAAAAGGACTTCGGCAACTAAGGTGACAATGACCCCGGCTAGGAAGGACAACACTTGACTAAGCTGTGCCACATCTTGGCCTAGATGCGCCACACCTCGGCCTAGGTCATACCACTCCAGGACGAGATCACTTGGGTGCAAGGTAACATCTCGGCTAATGTGGCAAGGCAAGAACGGAGGTCAACAAGGGGTTCCAAGATACTTCTAGACTGAGGATGACCTCGGCTTGGGATAACATCGGCTAGCATAACTCAGGCAAGGCGTGACCTAAGTTTCACATCAAGGAAGGAACAAGACAAGCGTACTACACTTAGACAAATCACAAGGCTTCAAAATAAGGCATGGATCACACTCGCTTAAGCGGAACAAGTCACAAACATACACATGCAAACTTAACAAGTCATAATCATACAGATGCTCATGAACATGATGAGAACATAAAATGTGGGTTCCTACAGTCTACCCTCCTTAAAGAAGTTTGGTCCCCAAACTTAAGTTACCTTGTCCTACGAATAACTCCGGGTAACGGATTTTCATCTCCTCTTCCTTTTCCCATGTGGCCTCCTCGCCATAATGCTTCTCCCATTCGATTTTCACCATTGATATCGACTTGTTTCTCAACTATCTCACTTGTCTGTCGATAATTCTCATCGGCTTCTCTTCGTAGCCCAAGTCTTCATTAACTACAACCCCGGAGTAATCTATTACATGCAGTGAGTCTCGGATATATTTTCTCAGCATTGAAACATGGAACACGCTGTGGACTTGGCTCAATTCTGGCGGCAAAGCGAGTCTGTAAGCAACGGTGTTAACTTTCTCAAGAATTTCAAACGGCCCAATATATCGGGGTGCTAGTTTACCCTTCTTCCCAAATCTCGAAACTCCTGTCATCGGTGAGACCTTCAAAAATACATGATCCCCAATTTCAAATTCTAACTCCCTCCTCCTTTGGTCAGCATAACACTTCTGTCGGCTCTGTGCAGTTTTAATCCTCTGCTGAATGAGTTTGATCTTTTCGGTTGTCATCTGAACCAACTCGGGGCCAATTAGAGCTTTGTCTCCTACTTCAGTCCAACATATTAGCGATCTGCACTCCCTTCCATACAAAGCTTCATACGGTGCCATGCCTATGCTGGCTTGATAACTGTTGTTGTACGCGAACTCTACTAATGGCAAATGCGATTCCCAACTTCCCTGGAAATCCAACACGCACAGTCTGAGCATGTCTTCGAGTGTCTAAATCGTCCTTTCTGTCTGCCCGTCGGTCTGGGGGTGAAAGGCTGTGCTAAATCTCAACTCTGTTCCCAAGGCTCCTTGTAGACTCTGCCAAAATCTAGAAACGAACTTTGGATCTCGGTCTGACACAATGGACATCGGCACACCATGAAGCCTAACGATCTCATTCATGTACAATTCGGCAAGTCGGTCGGCATTGAATGTAGTCTTGACAGGCAAGAAGTGAGCTGACTTAGTAAACCTGTCGACTATAACCCAAATGGAATCCATACCTCTTTGCGTTCTCGGTAAACCCACTACGAAATCCATGGAGATGTGCTCCCATTTCCACTCAGGAATTGACAAGGGTTGAAGAAGTCCTACCGGTCTCTGGTGTTCTGCCTTCACTTGCTGACAACACAGACACTGAAATACAAACTCGGCTATCTCTCTTTTCATGTTTGGCCACCAAAAGGTCCGCTTTACGTCCTGATACATCTTGGTGCTCCCTGGATGAATGGCAAACTTGGAACTATGGGCCTCTTGCAAAATCTTCCTTTTTAACTCTGGTACGTCGGTCACGCACAATCTTCCTTCAAACTTAAGCACTTGGTTCTCCATAGTGTATCCCGGCCTCGGCTTGGTGACGAATTCATCAATTACCTTCTTGAGGAATTTATCCTTCCTCTGTCTGGTCTTCGCTTCCTCAATAATGGTCGGCTCCACCGAAACCGTTGTCAGGCACGCCAAACTTCCAACTAACTTCCTGCTCAATGCGTCGGCTACGGAATTTGCCTTACCTGGGTGATACTGAATCTGCATGTCATAATCCTTCAGTAGCTCGAGCCATCTTCTCTGCCTCATATTTAACTCCTTCTGGGTGAACAAGTACTTCAGACTCTTGTGGTCGGTGAAAACTTGGCAAGATGTTCCATACAAGTAATGACGCCATATCTTCAAAGCAAAAACCACGGCAGCTAGCTCCAGATCATGGGTAGGATAATTCTTTTCATTGGGCTTCAACTGACGAGACGCGTATGCTATGACTTTACCTTCTTGCATTAACACGCAACCCAAACCTTCATGTGAAGCATCACTGTAAATCTGAAATTCCTCATTAGCTGATGGTAGTACCAAAACTGGTGCTGTAACTAACCTCGTCTTCAGCTCCTGGAAGGCTGATTCTCTTTCATTGGTCCATTCATAAGCTGCTCCCTTCTTAGTCAGTTGTGTCAATGGCACTGCAATCCTCGAGAAATCCTTCACGAACTTTCTGTAATAACCTGCCAAACCCAGAAAACTACGAACCTCGGACACGTTGGTCGGCGTCGGCCAATTCACAATGGCTTCAATCTTACTGGGGTCAACTGATATACCGTCTTCATTAATCACATGCCCTAGAAATGAAATGCTGGAAAGCCAAAACTCGCATTTACTTAACTTGGCGTACAACTTCTTATCTCTTAAGGTCTGCAGGGCAAGTCTCAGATGATTCTCGTGCTCGCTCGTACTCCCGGAATAGATCAATATGTCGTCGATAAAAATAATGACAAACTCATCTAGGTACGGCTTAAAGACTCTGTTCATCAAGTCCATGAATGCTGCTGGGGCATTGGTTACTCTGAAGGGCATTACCAAAAATTCGTAGTGGCCATATCTTGTCCGAAAAGCAGTTTTCTCGATATCCTCGGCTTTAACCTTCAACTGGTGGTAGCCTGACCTAAGATCAATCTTGGAAAAGACTCGTGCTCCCCGTAGTTGATCAAGCAAATCATCGATTCTAGGCAATGGGTACTTGTTCTTAATGGTCACCTTATTGAGTTCTCTGTAGTCAATGCAAAGACGAAGTGTGCCATCCTTTTTCTTAACAAATAGAACGGGTGCTCCCCACGGTGAAGTGCTCGGCCTAACAAATCCTTTGTCCAACAATTCTTGTAATTGCAATTTCAGTTCTCTGAGTTCGGCTGGGGCCATTCTGTAGGGCGTTTTGGAGATGGGTTGTGTTCCTGACAGGATGTCCATGGTAAACTCTATTTCCCTATCGACAAGGTGGCCAGGCAACTCATTCGGAAAGACATCGGGGAATTCCTCAACAACGGGTATGTCGGCTAACTTAACACTTCCATTCAAATCACTTAGTATACTGCATAAATAACCCTGACATCCTTTTTGGATCAACTTGTAGGCCTTCATGGATGAGATTAAGTAAGGTGGGGGTACTACTCCTTTACCTTGGAAAATGACCTCAGCTTGACTTGGGGTCTTCAATGTGACGCTCTTAGTAACACAATTAATGGATGCATGGTTCGCTACTAACCAATCCATTCCCAATATGACATCGAAATGGGTCATGCTTAATGGCATCAAATCAACTAACAACTCTACACTCTCAATCATAACAATACACGCCCTATAAATGGATGTAACAATCATATTTCTCCCAGATGGAGTAGACACAGATAATACGAAATCAAGGGGTTCTAATTCTCTATTCAACTTCTCGGCGAATATAGTGGACACAAATGAATGCGTAGAACCCGAATCAATCAATACGTATGCATCTTGAGAACAAATTGAAAGGGTACCTGACACTACCGCCTCGGCATTCTGGGCGTCTCCGGGTACCAATGCAAAAACTCTGCCTTGCCTTGCCTGTATTCTCCCGACGTTGTTGTTCTGTGCAGAGCCCGAGGTGCTTCCATTCCTCTTTCCATTGTCAGTCCCTGCCTTCGGGCAGTCCTTCACACGATGACCTATCTCGCCGCACTCATAGCAAGCTCCTGTTGCCCAACGACAAACCCCGAAATGTAGCTTTCCACAACTCGCGCACACCGGCTTGGCGTTACCTTCCTGATTTGAGTTGCTGGAACTGCCTGTGCTCATTCTCTTCTTGGCATTGAATGGAACTTGGCGATTATCATAATTCTGTCTCTTCCTCTGACCCTCACCTGTACTCTGGTATCGGTTTAAATTAGCTTCAGCCAGGATGGCCTTGTCCAGTACTCCAGCGTATGTCGGCATATTGAGCATATTGACCATATCTTGTATCGGTCCACGTAACCCACTTTCGAACTTTCTCGCCTTTCGGTATTCGTCGTCAACCATATGAGGCGCATATCTCGCCAGTTCCGTAAAGGCACGATCGTATTTTGCGACTGTCTTGTTCCCTTGCATCAGATTCTGAAACTCCGTGGTCTTTCGGTCTCGGACGCTAAGGGGGAAATGCTTGTTGTAGAACAACTCCAAAAATTTTGCCCAAGTCAGACCCGGATTGCTTTCTCGGACCATCATCCACCACCTACGAGCATCGTCGTCTAATGTGAATGCTGCCAGAGATACCTTCTGGGCGTCTGTACTGGGGAAGATCTCAAACAACTTCTCCATCTCTAAAACCCATGCCTCGGCTTTCATTGGTTCTATACCTCCTTGAAATCTCGGCGGTTTCATTTTCTTGAACTCTCTGATTAGGGTTATCATGTCGTTCCCATACAAAGCCTGCTGTAGAGGCACTTGTGGCACTGGTGGGGGTGGAGCTGCATAACGGCCGTTCGTCTGCTCAGCCTGCGTGGAAGTCGTACCAGTATCCTGTGGCCTAGGTTGTCTCTGCTCACGAACCAAGCCTTCAACTAACCTTTCCAATCTCTCCAATCTATCTTCTGAACGATCTCGGCTAACTGGAGGTCTACCTCTCCTCATGATGCTAGGAGGATGCAAGATGAGACTTTAAAATAACTGAACAGATAATACGTACACAAGTAACAAATGTCTATGCCGAAATGATGCACACGTAGTCAAGTAGCAAGCAATATGATGCAATCCTAACATCATTCTAAGGAAAATCCTATGCTCTTTAGGACTCAAGGTGGATGATTAACGTACTATAAGGATCTCGTGCTCTGATACCATTCTGTCACGCCCCCAAACCGCCCCTAGTAGTTTGGTGCCGTGATGGCCAGTAATCCGAGATTACCGAAGGCCGACTTACAAAATCACACACAATCAGAGTATAAAATATGGGGCTTACAAGTGCGGAAGCAACCTATTATATATATACAGAATCTAAATAGTCCATGAGAGCTGTGCTTAAGTCCAATGAAATGACATACATTTTTACAAAGTCTTACAACATAGATACAATAAGGGAATGAGATACAAAATACATCCTGACCAAAAGGCTTCTCAAGCCGACATATACAAGTACACATGAAATATAGGCTAAGAAGCATAATCTTCAAGATGGTACAAAATGCTAATCCAAAACACGTCGGCAATGCACCCAAAAACACATCGGCTACACGTCTAGGCCTCATTGCCTTCTTGCTCATCACCTACATATATATAGAGAGGGTGAGCTTGGATACTCAGTGAATGATATTAGAAATAAAGGTTTTGCATGATTGATATCCAAGATTTCTTTCGAAACAATACATAGCATACTTTACAATCAAGGGGGAAATCGAGTTCATTGCCGGCCTTTCAAGTTCTTTGGATGTTATTACATCTACTTAATACAAGGGGGTGATGACAATTCCAAGACAAGAGTGCAGTTGCATTATAGTCCCCTGCAGCTAAGGACTTTCAAGACAAGAGTGCAGTTGCATTATAGTCCCCTGCAGCTAAGGACTTTCAAGACAAGAGTGCAGTTGCATTATAGTCCCCTGCAGCTAAGGACTTTCAAGACAAGAGTGCAGTTGCATTATAGTCCCTTGCAGCTAAGGACTTTCAAGAAATGTCATCAAAACAAGATAGTGTTTAATATACAAGTAGGGATAGTCATTCATGCTAGATCAAGTACTTTTCAAAACAAGGCAAGACGAGATTTATGAAAGCAAGTGTAACATAGCTTTATTAAAAATACCACTCACATAGTTCTTCACACGTCGGGGTCGAGACAAGCCCAAGTCCTACAAACATATGGCAAAGCCTATTGAATGCACCTTCAACAAGTTTCGTATGTACACAAATGATTTTCGGAAAACATGCTGGGCACCAACCAGGTCTAGGCCGAGGTTCCACACCTCCTCGCCGAGGTGTGTTCCCGAGGGCCACATGCAAGGAAAAGAGGTCAGGAAACTCTGGGTTTCCCTCTGCTGATGAACATGAAGAACATGAGTGTGAAAACATGAAAAATATGAATGTTCAATCATAATCTGTCATCACAAATCTGGGATTTTCGTGCTATGAGTTTGAAAACATGAACCTGGGTACCCGTACTTGGAATTCTTGCGGAAATAAACACAAAAACATGATTCTTTATGCAAGTTTTCGGATCAAAACAAGACTTTCTTGAAGAACACATGAATGTCATTTTCTCTTTCTAAAATCGAACTTCAAAACGATGCATGGCTTACAAATCATATCCGATCATGCAATGCAATAACATGAACATAGAGAACATCATGAGCAGATCAAGAATCTAACCTTAGAACACGGATCTAACGGTTCGATCTCTAGGAATCAAGCTTGAAGATCTACTTCCTCACTCTAAAACTCCTTCTTCCTCATAGAGTTTCTCTCTCTACAAGGCAAGGTTATGATACCAAATGATAGTTTTCTTTACCCGGTTCTGGGGTTAACCCTCTGCTGAGACACGTGGCGGCGACTGGTTGGGTTTCCCTGAAAAGGTGGCTGACAGACCAGACAAAGCATGGTGGAAGGGTGTTCAACAAGTAAAGCGGTATGGGCTCTCTAACGAGGCAATGACATCGGCTAATAACAAGGCGTATTTAACAAGCTACGCGGAATGGCACTCCGGCAAGGGGTGACATCGGCTAACAAAAGGACTTCGGCAACTAAGGTGACAATGACCCCGGCTAGGAAGGACAACACTTGACTAAGCTGTGCCACATCTTGGCCTAGATGCGCCACACCTCGGCCTAGGTCATACCACTCCAGGACGAGATCACTTGGGTGCAAGGTAACATCTCGGCTAATGTGGCAAGGCAAGAACGGAGGTCAACAAGGGGTTCCAAGATACTTCTAGACTGAGGATGACCTCGGCTTGGGATAACATCGGCTAGCATAACTCAGGCAAGGCGTGACCTAAGTTTCACATCAAGGAAGGAACAAGACAAGCGTACTACACTTAGACAAATCACAAGGCTTCAAAATAAGGCATGGATCACACTCGCTTAAGCGGAACAAGTCACAAACATACACATGCAAACTTAACAAGTCATAATCATACAGATGCTCATGAACATGATGAGAACATAAAATGTGGGTTCCTATAACCATATACAAAGGAATTAGACCAGATTCGTGATCTAGTAACTTTCAAAGAACAACAGATAAATTTTTTACAAAAAGAAGTTCAATTTTTAACAACAGAACAAAGGTTACAACAACCTTCTTTACAACAGAAAATTAAAAAAATTGAAAATGAATTTAAAACAGAAGTTTGTAATGATGTTCCAAATGATTTTTGGGAACGGAAAAAACATACAGTAACATTACCATATGAACCGACTTTTAATGAAAAATATATTCCAACTAGAGCTCGTCCTAGTCAAATGAAAAAGGAATATATGGAACTGTGTAAAACAGAAATCAAAACTCTTCTTTCTAAGAAGCTTATCCGACCAAGTCAATCTCCTTGGAGTTGTACCGCTTTTTATGTTAATAAGAATGTCGAAATTGAACGAGGTGTTCCACGCCTTGTTATCAATTATAAACTGCTAAATGAAGTTTTACAATGGATCAGATACCCAATTCCGAATAAAAAAGATCTCTTAGATCGTCTCCAGGATGCAATCATCTTTTCTAAATTTGATTTAAAATCAGGATATTGGCAAGTGCAAATTGCAGAACAGGATCATTATAAAACAGCTTTTACAGTACCATTTGGGCATTATGAATGGAATGTCATGCCATTTGGATTGAAGAATGCTCCATCTGAATTTCAACATATCATGAATGATATTTTTACTCCTTATACCGAATTTACCTTATCTTATATTGATGATGTATTAATATTTTCTTCATCAATTGAGCAGCATAGTAAACATCTTAACATATTTAAGAATGTTATTATCAGAAATGGATTAGTTATCTCCGCACCTAAGATGCAATTATTTCAAACAACAGTTAGGTATTTAGGACATAATATCTCCAATGGTAGTATTATTCCTATTAACAGCAACAGAAAAATTATTATTTTAATACACCTGTAGATTTCTATACTCAACAGTATATATCCGAGCGTATATCAGAGTGTGATCAGCGTATAGCTGAGCTTCAGACTCTGATCAACAAACAGATAGTGGCGTGGGCGGCTAGAAGGCCTCCACCACAACAGTAAATTTATGAGATCATATATGTTGTAATTTATTTTGTTTATATATGTATTATGTGCATAATTATTCCTGGGTGTGTGCTAATGTAAGGTTAATTAATTGTTAGGGTTAGTGGGACGTCACCCAAGTCGCGTTAGGTAGGTCGTAAAGCAGGGATTGCGTGTAGACCATTATAGCTTTTTGTAAGTCAAAATTCAACTTATTCTTTAAGTGTGGGAGGAGAAGATTAATTTGTAAGTCAAAAATCAGCTTATGTTCACAGTTATAAGTTATAAGCTGTTAGGCTATAAGTTATAATCACTTTCCAACAGCTCTACCAAACTGGGCCAAAGCTGCTGTGTCCAAACTATTTTTTTCAAAATTAATTGTGAAAAGTTGCTCAACTAATTTAAGGGTGCATACAGATCGGACTGATCCAATTTTAAAGTAAATTAAGAATCGAATGTTAAGAACCAGTTTCAGAAAAATTAAAACTATAACCAAACTGTTAAATTGTGGAATCGGACCAGAACCGAATTATAAAAATCAATTTGATTTAGTTCGGTTTTACTGTTATAGAAATTTGATATAACAATAAATATAATATATATTTTATGTTAGTAAACAAATTTACGAAAATTAATTTGGTTAAATTGGTTAGAATTTATCAATATCATAATTAAGGCTTCAAATCTTATAAGAGACTTTTGATATCTTAATTTAATTTCAACTGTTGAACTTTAGCTTTGATCCTTTGAACTGCTAAAGTATGCTGTTCTGACCATGGTGGCGGATTTTTTTCTTAACCTGGTATACAAGATATTAGCATCGGCAGATAACTGATGATAATAATCTCAAACATAGTTGAGACTTCCTAAAAATCTCTGTAATTGAGTTTTATCCTTAATTTCATCTGGAAATTTGGAAGCAAACTCCATACTTCTGTTAATAGGAATAATACTACCATTGGAGATATTATGTCCTAAATACGTAACTGTTGTTTGAAATAATTGCATCTTAGGTGCGGAGATAACTAATTCATTTCTGATAATAACATTCTTAAATATATTAAGATGTTTAATATGCTGGTCAATTGATGAAGAAAATATTAATACCCTTTGTTGAATGGTATAATACAATATTTAATTCACAACTAAATGTATTAGAAGATCAGTATAAGACCTGGACTACCACAGAAGGACAGGCTATTCAGGCCTTGCATCCACCACCTCAATCATTAGAATTAGCCCCTAATGGTGAGGTTACCAGACAACCTTTAGTTGCCACAGCATATATAGATGCCCAATCAGCTAGATTTGCTAAATCAGACTACATTAAACTGTCAGATTTAGGTTTAGTTTGCAGACAGCATAACTATACCAATTTGTTTTGCCAAAAAATGGGCAAACAACTAACCCGAATTGAAGAAGCAGTAAATACATTTAAGGACAGAACCTTAACTCCACCTGTTAGTGGACCTTCCATGATTTACCCTGTATCCGTTAAACCACCTTTAGAAGTAACTAACTTTAAATTAAAAGCTTCTAATACTGAATTTATGGATACACTTTTATAGAAAATGAAAACATTAAATGTTCAAACAGGGCATAGTGAGCCCTCTGGTGGCTCTATTCAAACGCTTAGATCTGACCCTTCACCCGACGATAATCTGTCACCAGCTTAAGGTCGTTACACAGTGAGAGACCTTCATCGGTAAGAATGGAACAAAGTTGTCCATAAGTGTACTGTTCATAAGGAATAGACATCCGGTCATGGCGGTCCCGAAGTTTTTTCCTAACTCGTTCGGCAAATAAAGTAGGGAGGCCATCAATAAATTTAGCCTTCCAATGACTACTGTTAGCATCAGGGCGTTGGGTAACCTTGATGAGAAAGACATCCTTGTACCAGCGAAAATGAGTTAACGAAGGACATTGTAGATTCTGTAGAAGTTCGCGGCTACGATCCTGAGAACTAGTACTGGTACCAACAAAATGGAGGATGATAGTTTGGATGAGAGTGTAAACAGCATCCTCGCGTTGAACAGGTTGGTTGGTTGTCGGATCAATTTCGATCTTAATGGAAGTAAGAATTTCGGTATGTTGACTAGGAGTGAGAATATTATCCCACCAGCCTTTGAGTTGTCCGGTAAATCCATTGATAATTAATTTAACAATGGCATGGTCACTATTACTGTATTAGCGACACACAGTAGCATACATCATCATCTGATGTAGCTTCTTGTAAATGCCATATTCTGATTCACCATCGATATTCCATTCGTAAATGGTTTTACCATGGTAGGATCCTTGGCCATTGATGTAAGTCTCTTCGTAGAGGACATCAGGAGGTGTGGGCCTGGCGTAATAATTTCTGGTTGGTGGAAACATAGCTGGTCGAGCAGAATTGTATGAATAAAGTTTATTAACTGATGAAGGTTCTTGGAAATTTAATTGAATTTCATGACATCCGGTCTATTCCTTATGAACAGTACACTTATGGACAACTTTGTTCCATTATTACCGATAAAGGTCTCTCACTGTGTAATGACCTTAAACTTCACTACCAGATGAAACAACAGAATCTAACTGGAAGAAAAGAATTAGGAGAATTCTGTGACCAGTTTGCTTATGAACCAGGTATCAAATATCCAGCCAAAATTCAAAGAACTTCTCAAAAGAAATCTTCTCAACCCATCCGGAGAAAATCACATAAAACATATCCACGCCAACAGAAACCCTCCAAGAAGTTTTATTCCAAAAAAGATTCCCATCCAGGAAAAGGAAAAGGTAAGGCAAAATCAGAAATTAAGTGCTACAAGTGTGGCCAAACAGGACATTATGCTAACCGATGTAAATCTAAAGTTAAATCTAAGATTAATGAATTGAGAATATTATCCCACCAGCCTTTGAGTTGTCCGGTAAATCCATTGATAATGAATTTAACAATGGCATGGTCACTATTACTGTATTGGCGACACACAGTAGCATACATCATCATCTGATGTAGCTTCTTGTAAATGCCATATTCTGATTCACCATCGATATTCCATTCGTAAATGGTTTTACCATGGTAGGATCCTTGGTCATTGATGTAAGTCTCTTCGTAGAGGACATCAGGAGGTGTGGGCCTGGCGTAATAATTTCTGGTTGGTGGAAACATAGCTGGTCGAGCAGAATTGTATGAATAAAGTTTATTAACTGATGAAGGTTCTTGGAAATTTAATTGAATTTCATGAATCTGTGCTGGTGACAGATTATCTTCGGGTGAAGGGTTAGATCTAAGCATTTGAATAGAGCCACCAGAGGGCTCACTATGCCCTATTTGAACATTTAATGTTTTCATTTTCTATAAAAGTGTATCCATAAATTTAGTATTAGAAGCTTTTAATTTAAGGTTAGTTACTTCTAAAGGTGGTTTAATGGATACAGGGTGGATCATGGAAGGTCCACTAACAGGTGGAGTTAAGGTTCTGTCCTTAAATATATTTACTGCTTCTTCAATTCGGGTTAGTTGTTTGCCCATTGTTTGGCAAAACAAATTGGTATAGTTATGCTGTCTGCAAACTAAACCTAAATCTAACAGTTTAATGTAGCCTGATTTAGCAAATCTAGCTGATTGGGCATCTATATATGCTGTGGCAACTAAAGGTTGTCTGGTAACCTCACCATTAGGGGCTAATTCTAATGATTGAGGTGGTGGATGCAAGGCCTGAATAGCCTATCCTTCTGTGGTAGTCCAGGTCTTATACTGATCTTCTAATAGGTCGTAAAGCAGGGATTGCGTGTAGACCATTAACCTGTAAGTCGTTGACAGATGTGCTAGCCTAAACCATTAGTGAGCACCTTTATTGGTATCAGAGCCAAGTTTAATTAGCCACATAATACAAATATAAAGAAAATAAATTACACATATATGATCACAACACTCTATGGAAGAAATAACCAACGAAATACCCGTAGAAATACTAGGAAATGATTCAGTAACAACTGTAGGAAACACAGTCTCCTCACTAGCAGAAGCAGCCGAGTTAGTGGCATATCAGGATGTTAAAGATGCTTTAGACAAGTGGACAATCCCAACAGTAGATCCAAAAACAATTTATAAAATTGGAACTTTTAATTTTTTAAGCAAACAGGTAATTAAAACTTTTGAGCATGCTGCTTATATCCAGAATAATGATGAAATCATCAGATTAATTCATATAAATGATTTTATTCCTTTTATCAGAAAATATAAGTACATCCATATTGGATTGGTACAAGTAGCTTTTAAACCTTTGACTCTTCTAGGACAAAACACCAGTATCCAGTGTACACTTCGGGATGGAAGATGTCTTAACTGGAGAGCGTCCTTAATGGGAGCCATAGAGACTAGTTTGTCTCATGGCCCAGTCTATTTTGATATCTATCCAAATCTTAGCATAGCAATGACTGATGCTAACTTATCTGATGTATTAGAACTTAGAGTTCTTACTCATGGGTATGAGTATAAACCAGGATCACCACCTTTTTTTGTACATTCTAGGATATATCTTAAGGTACTAACCACCTTAAATCCTTATACCAGAAAGAAAACCGAAACAGGACAAACAGTGTTGATCGAAACCAACCTTTACAGCTGTCAAGTAGCTGTTCCTAAGTTAATTCCTTGGAAAGACATTACTTTTCCAGAACGGTGGCACATCCCAAATGCTGTACCACCCAGACCAATCATCTAGTACAATCTAGATGATGTAATCCAGACACAAGGAGGTAATGTTTATCTCCAATTCTAGAAAGCTCCTCCGTTAATTAGAAGTAATTCTTCTAATGCTAGTTTTAGAACAGCACCAAGAAGCTTTTCCAATAACAACTTTAGATCTATTCCTTCATATAGAGTAGATTTACCAGAATCCAGTCGTCAATCAGTAGATTCAGTACTCCAAGAGATCCCTAGACCTCCTAGTCGACCATCTAGCGATCCTCAAGAAGACTCGATGAATACTGAAATACAAGGTATTAGAATTTCTAATAACCAAATTCCACATGGAGTCTATACGACTCAAATACCAGATAGCCCAACGGCCAGTGATATGAATTTTGAAATTTAATGGATTTTACACCAGGAAGTGAAAATCGTAAATATTTAAACCAGGAATTTATGCAACCTATTTACCAGGAATTTAGAACATGGTATTTTGCACACTATACTTCTCAACAGTTACAAGAAAATAAAATTCAATATTATCAGTATCTTGAACTACACCAGAAATTAATACCCTTTGTTAATTGGTATAATACAGTATTTAATTCACAACTAAATGTATTAGAAGATCAGTATAAGACCTGGACTACCACAGAAGGACAGGCTATTCAGGCCTTGCATCCACCACCTCAATCATTAGAATTAGCCCCTAATGGTGAGGTTACCAGACAACCTTTAGTTGCCACAGCATATATAGATGCCCAACTAGCTAGATTTGCTAAATCAGACTACATTAAACTGTCAGATTTAGGTTTAGTTTGCAGACAGCATAACTATACCAATTTGTTTTGCCAAACAATGGGCAAACAACTAACCCGAATTGAAGAAGCAGTAAATACATTTAAGGATAGAACCTTAACTCCACCTGTTAGTGGACCTTCCATGATACACCTTGTATCCAGTAAACCACCTTTAGAAGTAACTAACTTGAAATTAAAAACTTCTAATACTGAATTTATGGATACACTTTTACAGAAAATGAAAACATTAAATGTTCAAACAGGGCATAGTGAGCCCTCTGGTGGCTCTATTCAAACGCTTAGATCTGACCCTTCACCCGACGATAATCTGTCACCAGCACAGATTCATGAAATTCAATTAAATTTCCAAGAACCTTCATCAGTTAATAAACTTTATTCATACAATTCTGCTCGACCAGCTATGTTACCACCAACCTGAAATTATTACGCCAGGCCCACACCTCCTGATGTCCTCTACGAAGAGACTTACATCAATGACCAAGGATCCTACCATGGTAAAACCATTTACGAATGGAATATCGATGGTGAATCAGAATATGGCGTTTACAAGAAGCTACATCAGATGATGATGTATGCTACTATGTGTCGCCAATACAGTAATAGTGACCATGCCATTGTTAAATTCATTATCAATGGATTTACCGGACAACTCAAAGGCTGGTGGGATAATATTCTCACTCCTAGTCAACATACCGAAATTCTTACTTCCATTAAGATCGAAATTGATCCGACAACCAACCAACTTGTTCAACGCGAGGATGCTGTTTACACTCTCATCCAAACTATCATCCTCCATTTTGTTGGTACCAGTACTATTTCTCAGGATCGTAGCCGCGAACTTCTACAGAATCTACGATGTCCTTCGTTAACTCATTTTCGCTGGTACAAGGATGTCTTTCTCATCAAGGTTACCCAACGCCCTGATGCTAACAGTAGTCATTGGAAGGCTGAATTTATTGATGGCCTCCTACTTTATTTGCCGAACGAGTTAGGAAAAAACTTCGGGACCGCCATGATCGGATGTCTATTCCTTATGAACAGTACACTTATGGACAACTTTGTTCCATTATTACCGATGAAGGTCTCTCACTGTGTAATGACCTTAAACTTCACTACCAGATGAAACAACAGAATCTAACTGGTAGAAAAGAATTAGGAGAATTCTGTGACCAGTTTGCTTATGAACCAGGTATTAAATATCCAGCCAAAATTCGAAGAACTTCTCAAAAGAAATCTTCTCAACCCATCTGGAGAAAATCACATAAAACATATCCACGCCAACAGAAACCCTCCAAGAAGTTTTATTCCAAAAAAGCTTCCCATCCAGGAAAATGAAAAGGTAAGGCAAAATCAGAAATTAAGTGCTACAAGTGTGGCCAAACAGGACATTATGCTAACCGATGTAAATCTAAAGTTAAATCTAAGATTAATGAATTAGATCTAGATCCAGATATTAGAAGGCAACTTCTCCAAACAATTGAAGAAGAAGAATTAACAGAAGATGAATCTCGATCTCCATCTGAAGCAGAAATTAATGAATTATTTTCACATTCACCCTCCGATAGCGAAGATGAACAAGATGAAAACCCATGTCCTTGTTCAACCAACCAGAATCAACTATCAGAAATCAATTATTGGAAATCAATAGTTGAAATGAATGGTTTACACTTAGGAGAACCCAGCAGTATTAATGTTTTAACAGATACACAAAAGGATATGCTAGCTGTAGCAGACCAAATCCAGGATCCAGAAATCAAAATAAAATATTTAAAAATGTGTTATGAACATCAACAGGCAATACAAGAACCACCCTTAATACCAGTTAATTCTTACAATCTTCAAGATGTATTTAAAAGAATCCAAGATTTAATTTCTACAACTGTGGAAAAACCTACCACAATACAGGATTTAAAAATGGAAATTAAAACTTTAAAAACAGAAGTAAAACATTTGCAAACAGCCAGTACAGCTGCAATAAAAGATATCAAATATCTTCATAGTCAGCTTAACCAGACAGGAACTAAAGCTAGAGCAACTGAACAACAGCCTCAACCAGAATCTTCTGATCAGTATTTACTACTCGTCAATCAAGTTACTTTCCAGAAATGGTACATAAAAATCTCATTTATGATTAAACCAGATTTTATGATTAAAGATGCTATTGCCTTAGTAGATAGTGGTGCAGACATGAACTGTATCCAAGAAGGCATAGTTCCTACCAGATATTTTGCAAAGACAACCCAAAGTCTAACTAGTGCCAGTGGTAATTCACTACAAATCAGGTATAAAATTCCAGAAGCTTATATTTGTAATCAAGATTTATGTCTACCTACATCTTTTGTATTAGTCAAAAATCTTGCTCAAAATATAATTCTAGGCACTCCTTTCCTTTGTCTTTTAATGCCTATCCAGAAAATTGATCAAACAGGTATTTATTCCCAGATACAGGGAAGAGGAATTTTTTTTTATTTAATTTCCAAATAGATCGTTAAGGTATATTGGTTTCTTGAATGAACTTCAATTTTTAATTTACAGCAACTTCCATTTTTATTTTTATTCGACTTCCATTTTTATTCAAGTTATTTTTCTATTCAACTTCTTTTTTCATTTAATTTCCAAATTGTTCGTTAAGGTATAGTAGTTTCTTGAATGAACTTCCAATTTTAATTTCCTGTCACTTCCATTTTTATTTCTATTCAACTTCTTTTTTTATTCAAGTTTCTTTTCTATTCAACTTCTTTTTTTATTTAATTTCCAAATAGATTGTTAAGGTATAGTGGTTTCTGGATTGAACTTCCATTTTTAATTTTATGCAACTTTCACTTTTATTTTTATTCAACTTTTATTTTTATTAAATTTACTTTTCTATTAAACTTCTTTTTTTATTTAATTTTCAAATAGATCGTTAAGGTATTTTATTCAAATTATTTTTCTATTTAACTTCCTTTTTTATTCAATTTCCAAATAGATCGTTAAGGTATAGTGGTTTCTTGAATGAACTTCCATTTTTAATTTTCTGCAACTTCCATTTTTATTTTTATTTTACTTCCTTTTTCATTCTTGTTTGTTTTCAACTCAACTTCCTTTTTTATTTAATTTCCAAATATATCGTTAAGCTATAGTGGTTTCTGCATTGAACTTCCATTTTTAATTTTATGCAACTATCATTTTTATTTTTATTCAACTTCCATTTTTATTCAATTTACTTTTCTATTAAACTACCTTTTCTATTTAATTTCCAAATAGATCGTTAAGGTATAGTGGTTTCTTGAATGAATTTCCATTTTTAATTTTCTGCAACTTTCATTTTTCTTTTTAGGGCAAATTACATATACACCCCTCCAGGTTTGGTTAAATTACAGATACCCCCCTGAGGTTTCGGAAATTACATCCCGCCCCCTGAGGTTTGTATTTTCATAACAATTTACCCCCTGAGGTTTATATTTCATAACAAATTACCCCCTAATTTCTTATGCAAATATAGCATTCAGGGGGGAATTCGTAATTTCTCAAACCTCAGGGGGGTATCTGTAATTTTGTCAAACCTGGAGGGGTGTATATGTAATTTGCCCTTATTTATTTTTATTCAACTTCCTTTTTCATTCTAGTTTCTTTTCTACTAAACTTCATTTTTTATTTAATTTCCAAATAGATCGTTAAGATATAGTGGTTTCTGGATTGAACTTCCATTTTTAATTTTATGCAACTTTCATTTTTATTTTTATTCAACTTCCATTTTTATTCAATTTACTTTTCTATTAAACTTCCTTTTCTATTTAATTTCCAAATAGATCGTTAAGGTATTGTGGTTTCTTGAATGAACTTTCATTTTTAATTTTCTGCAACTTCCATTTTTATTTTTATTCGACTTCCATTTTTATTCAAGTTATATTTCTATTCAACTTCCTTTTTTATTTAATTTCCAAATAGATCGTTAAGGTACAGTGGTTTCTTGAATTAACTTTCATTTTTAATTTTCAGCAACTTCCATTTTTATTTTTATTTAACTTCGTTTTTCAATCAAGTTTCTTTTCTACTCAACTTCCTTTTTTATTGAATTTCCAAATAGATCGGTAACGTATAGTGGTTTCTGGATTGAACTTCCATTTTTAATTTTATGAAACTTTCATTTTTATTTTTATTCAACTTCCATTTTTACTCAATTTACATTTCTATTAAACTTCCTTTTTTATTTAATTTCCAAATAGATCGTTAAGGTATAGTGGTTTCTGAAATAAACTTTCATTTTTTAATTTTCTGCAACTTCCATTTTTATTTTTATTTAACTTCCTTTTTCGTTCTAGTTTCTTTTCTACTCAACTTCCTTTTCTATTTAATTTCCAAATAGATCGTTAAGGTATAGTGGTTTCTGGACTGAACTTCCATTTTTAATTTTTTGCAACTTTCATTTTTATTTTTATTCAACTTCCATTTTGATTCAATTTACTTTTCTATTAAACTTCCTTTTCAATTTAATTTCCAAATAGATCGTTAAGGTATATTTGTTTTTGAATGAACTTCCATTTTTAATTTTCTGCAACTTCCATTTTTATTTTTATTCGATTTCCATTTTTATTAAATTTACTTTTCTGTTAAACTTCCTTTTTTATTTAATTTCCAAATAGATCGTAAAGGTATAGTGGTTTCTTGAATGAACTTCCATTTTTAATTTTCTGCAACTTCTATTTTTATTTTTATTTAACTTCCTTTTTTGTTCAGGTTTCTTTTCTACTCAACTTCCTTTTCTATTTAATTTCCAAATAGATCGTTAAGGTATAGTGGTTTCTGGATTGAACTTCCATTTTTAATTTTATGCAACTTTCACTTTTATTTTTATTCGACTTCCATTTTTATTCAATTTACTTTTCTATTAAACTTCCTTTTTTATTTAATTTCCAAATAGATCGTTAAGGTATAGTGGTTTCTTGACTGAACTTCCATTTTTAATTTTCTGCAACTTCCATTTTTATTTTTATTTGACTTCCTTTTTCATTCTAGTTTGTTTTCTACTCAACTTCCTTTTTTATTTAACTTCCAAATAGGTCGTTAAGCTATAGTGGTTTCTGCATTGAACTTCCATTTTTAATTTTATGCAACTTTCATTTTTATTTTTATTCAACTTCCATTTTTATTCAATTTACTTTTCTATTACACTACCTTTTCTATTTAATTTCCAAATAGATCGTTAAGGTATAGTGGTTTTTTGCATGAACTTTCATTTTTAATTTTCTGCAACTTTCATTTTTATTTTTATTTAACTTCCATTTTTAATAAATTTACTTTTCTGTTAAACTTCCTTTCTTATTTAATTTCCAAATAGATCATTAAGATATAGTGGTTTCTGGATTGAAGTTCCATTTTTAATTTTATGCAATTTTCATTTTTATTTTTATTCAACTTCCATTTTTATGCAATTTACTTTTCTGTTAAACTTCCTTTTCAATTTAATTTCCAAATAGATCGTTAAGGTATTGTGGTTTCTTGAATGAACTTCCATTTTTAATTTTCTGCAACTTCCATTTTTATTTTTATTCGACTTCCATTTTTATTCAAGTTATATTTCTATTCAACTTCCTTTTTTATTTAATTTCCAAATAGATCGTTAAGGTACAGTGGTTTCTTGAATGAACTTTCATTTTTAATTTTCAGCAACTTCCATTTTTATTTTTATTTAACTTCGTTTTTCAATCAAGTTTCTTTTCTACCCAACTTCCTTTTTTATTGAATTTCCAAATAGATCGGTAACATATAGTGGTTTCCGGATTGAACTTCCATTTTTAATTTTATGAAACTTTCATTTTTATTTTTATTCAACTTCCATTTTTACTCAATTTACTTTCCTATTAAACTTCCTTTTTTATTTAATTTCCAAATAGATCGTTAAGGTATAGTGGTTTCTGAAATAAACTTCCATTTTTAATTTTCTGCAACTTCCATTTTTATTTTTATTTAACTTCCTTTTTCGTTCTAGTTTCTTTTCTACTCAACTTCCTTTTCTATTTAATTTCCAAATAGATCGTTAAGGTATAGTGGTTTCTGGACTGAACTTCCATTTTTAATTTTATGCAACTTTCATTTTTATTTTATTCAACTTCCATTTTTATTCAATTTACTTTTCTATTAAACTTCCTTTTCAATTTAATTTCCAAATAGATCGTTAAGGTATATTTGTTTTTGAATGAACTTCCATTTTTAATTTTCTGCAGCTTTCATTTTTATTTTTATTCGATTTTCATTTTTATTAAATTTACTTTTCTGTTAAACTTCCTTTTTTATTTAATTTCCAAATAGATCGTTAAGGTATAGTGGTTTCTTGAAAGAACTTCCATTTTTAATTTTCTGCAACTTCTGTTTTTATTTTTATTTAACTTCCTTTTTTGTTCAGGTTTCTTTTCTACTCAACTTCCTTTTCTATTTAATTTCCAAATAGATCGTTAAGGTATAGTGGTTTCTGGATTGAACTTCCATTTTTAATTTTATGCAACTTTCACTTTTATTTTTATTCGACTTCCATTTTTATTCAATTTACTTTTCTATTAAACTTCCTTTTTTATTTAATTTCCAAATTGATCGTTAAGGTATTGTGGTATCTTGAATGAACTTTCATTTTTAATTTTCTGCAACTTCCATTTTTATTTTTATTTGACTTCCTTTTTCATTCTAGTTTGTTTTCTACTCAACTTCCTTTTTTATTTAATTTCCAAATCGGTCGTTAAGCTATAGTGGGTTCTGCATTGAACTTCCATTTTTAATTTTATGCAACTTTCATTTTTATTTTTATTCAACTTCCATTTTTATTCAATTTACTTTTCTATTAAACTACCTTTTCTATTTAATTTCCAAATAGATCGTTAAGGTATAGTGGTTTCTTGCATGAACTTTCACTTTTAATTTTCTGCAACTTTCATTTTTATTTTTATTTAACTTCCATTTTTATTAAATTTACTTTTCTGTTAAACTTCCTTTTTTATTTAATTTCCAAATAGATCATTAAGATATAGTGGTTTCTGGATTGAACTTCCATTTTTAATTTTATGCAACTTTCATTTTTATTTTTATTCAACTTCCATTTTTGTGCAATTTACTTTTCTGTTAAACTTCCTTTTCAATTTAATTTCCAAATAGATCGTTAAGGTATTGTGGTTTCTTGAATGAACTTCCATTTTTAATTTTCTGCAACTTCCATTTTTATTTTTATTCGACTTCCTTTTTTATTCAAGTTATATTTCTATTCAACTTCCTTTTTTATTTAATTTCCAAATAGATCGTTAAGGTACAGTGGTTTCTTGAATGAACTTTCATTTTTAATTTTCAGCAACTTCCATTTTTATTTTTATTTAACTTCGTTTTTCAATCAAGTTTCTTTTCTACTCAACTTCCTTTTTTATTGAATTTCCAAATAGATCGGTAACGTATAGTGGTTTCCGGATTGAACTTCAATTTTTAATTTTATGAAACTTTCATTTTTATTTTTATTCAACTTCCATTTTTACTCAATTTACTTTTCTATTAAACTTCCTTTTTTATTTAATTTCCAAACAGATCGTTCAGGTATAGTGGTTTCTGAAATAAACTTCCATTTTTAATTTTCTGCAACTTCCATTTTTATTTTTATTTAACTTCCTTTTTCGTTCTAGTTTCTTTTCTACTCAACTTCTTTTTCTATTTAATTTCCAAATAGATCGTTGAGGTATAGTGGTTTCTGGACTGAACTTCCATTTTTAATTTTATGCAACTTTCATTTTTATTTTATTCAACTTCCATTTTTATTCAATTTACTTTTCTATTAAACTTCCTTTTCAATTTAATTTCCAAATAGATCGTTAAGGTATATTTGTTTTTGAATGAACTTCCATTTTTAATTTTCTGCAACATTCATTTTTATTTTTATTCGATTTTCATTTTCATTAAATTTACTTTTCTGTTAAACTTCCTTTTTTATTTAATTTCCAAATAGATCGTTAAGGTATAGTGGTTTCTTGAATGAACTTCCATTTTTAATTTTCTGCAACTTCTATTTTTATTTTTATTTAACTTCCTTTTTTGTTCAGGTTTCTTTTCTACTCAACTTCCTTTTCTATTTAATTTCCAAATAGATCGTTAAGGTATAGTGGTTTTCTGGATTGAACTTCCATTTTTAATTTTTTGCAACTTTCACTTTTATTTTTATTCGACTTCCATTTTTATTCAATTTACTTTTCTATTAAACTTCCTTTTTTATTTAATTTCCAAATAGATCGTTAAGGTATAGTGGTATCTTGAATGAACTTCCATTTTTAATTTTCTGCAACTTCCATTTTTATTTTTATTTGACTTCCTTTTTCATTCTAGTTTGCTTTCTACTCAACTTCTTTTTTTATTTAATTTCCAAATCGGTCGTTAAGCTATAGTGGGTTCTGCATTGAACTTCCATTTTTAATTTTATGCAACTTTCATTTTTATTTTTATTCAACTTCCATTTTTATTCAATTTACTTTTCTATTAAACTACCTTTTCTATTTAATTTCCAAATAGATCGTTAAGGTATAGTGGTTTCTTGAATGAACTTTCATTTTTATTTTTATTTAAATCCATTTTTATTAAATTTACTTTTCTATTAAACTTCCTTTTTTATTTAATTCCCAAATAGACCGTTAAGATATAGTGGTTTCTGGATTGAACTTCCATTTTTAATTTTATGCAACTTTCATTTTTATTTTTATTCAACTTCCATTTTTATGCAATTTACTTTTCTATTAAACTTCATTTTCTATTTAATTTCCTAATAGATCGTCAAGGTATTATGGTTTCTTGAATGAACTTCCGTTTTTAATTTTCTGCAACTTCCATTTTTATTTTTATTCGACTTCCATTTTTATTCAAATTATATTTCTATTCAACTTCCTTTTTTATTTAATTTCCAAATAGATCGTTAAGGTATAGTGGTTTCTTGAATGAACTTTCATTTTTAATTTTCAGCAACTTCCATTTTTATTTTTATTTAACTTCGTTTTTCAATCAAGTTTCTTTTCTACTCAACTTCCTTTTTTATTGAATTTCCAAATAGATCGGTAACGTATAGTGATTTCCGGATTGAACTTCAATTTTTAATTTTATGAAACTTTCATTTTTATTTTTATGCAACTTCCATTTTTACTCAATTTACTTTTCTATTAAACTTCCTTTTTTATTTAATTTCCAAACAGATCGTTAAGGTATAGTGGTTTCTCAAATAAACTTCCAATTTTAATTTTCGGCAACTTCCATTTTTATTTTTATTTAACTTCCTTTTTCGTTCTAGTTTCTTTTCTACTCAACTTCCTTTTCTATTTAATTTCCAAATAGATCGTTAAGGCATAGTGGTTTCTGGACTGAACTTCCATTTTTAATTTTATGCAACTTTCATTTTTATTTTTATTCAACTTCCATTTTTATTCAATTTACTTTTCTATTAAACTTCCTTTTCAATTTAATTTCCAAATAGATCGTTAAGGTATATTTGTTTTTGAATGAACTTCCATTTTTAATTTTCTGCAACTTCCATTTTTATTTTTATTCGATTTCCATTTTTATTAAATTTACTTTTCTATTAAACTTCCTTTCTTATTTAATTTCCAAATAGATCGTTAAGGTATAGTGGTTTCTTGAAAGAACTTCCATTTTTAATTTTCTGCAACTTCTATTTTTATTTTTACTTAACTTCCTTTTTTGTTCAGGTGTCTTCTCTACTCACCTTCCTTTTCTATTTAATTTCCAAATAGATCGTTAAGGTAAAGTGGTTTCTGGATTGAACTTCCATTTTTAATTTTATGCAACTTTCACTTTTATTTTTATTCGACTTCCATTTTTATTCAATTTACTTTTCTATTAAACTTCCTTTTTTATTTAATTTCCAAATAGATCGTTAAGGTATAGTGGTTTCTTGAATGAACTTCCATTTTTAATTTTCTGCAACTTCCATTTTTATTTTTATTTTACTTCCTTTTTCATTCTAGTTTTTTTTCTATCCAATTTCCTTTTTTATTTAATTTCCAAATAGGTCGTTAAGCTATAGTGGTTTCTGCATTGAACTTCCATTTTTAATTTTATGCAACTTTCATTTTTATTTTTATTCAACTTCCATTTTTATTCAATTTACTTTTCTATTAAACTACCTTTTCTATTTAATTTCCAAATATATCGTTAAGGTATAGTGGTCTATTGCATGAACTTTCATTTTTAATTTTCTTCAACTTTCTTTTTTATTTTTATTTAACTTCCAGTTTTATTAAATTTACTTTTCTGTTAAACTTCCTTTTTTATTTAAGTTCCAAATAGATCGTTAAGATATAGTGGTTTCTGGATTGAACTTCCATTTTTAATTTTATGCAACTTTCATTTTTATTTTTATTCAACTTCCATTTTTAATTTTCTGCAACTTCCATTTTTATTTTTATTCGACTTCCATTTTTATTCAAGTTATATTTCTATTCAACTTCCTTTTTTATTTAATTTCCAAATAGATCGTTAAGGTACAATGGTTTCTTGAATGAACTTTCATTTTTAATTTTCAGCAACTTCCATTTTAATTTTTATTTAACTTCGTTTTTCAATCAAGTTTCTTTTCTACTCAACTTCCTTTTTTATTGAATTTCCAAATAGATCGGTAACGTATAGTGGTTTCCGGATTGAACTTCCATTTTTAATTTTATGAAACTTTCACTTTTATTTTTATTCAACTTCCATTTTTACTCAATTTACTTTTCTATTAAACTTCCTTTTTTATTTAATTTCCAGATAGATCGTTGAGGTATAGTGGTTTCTGAAATAAACTTCCATTTTTAATTTTCTGCAACTTCCATTTTTATTTTTATTTAACTTCCTTTTTCGTTCTAGTTTATTTTCTACTCAACTTCCTTTTCTTTTTAATTTCCAAATAGATCGTTAAGGCATAGTGGTTTCTGGACTGAACTCCCATTTTTAATTTTATGCAACTTTCATTTTTATTTTTATTCAACTTCCATTTTTATTCAATTTACTTTTCTATTAAACTTCCTTTTCAATTTAATTTCTAAATAGATCGTTAAGGTATATTTGTTTTTGAATGAACTTCCATTTTTAATTTTCTGCAACTTCCATTTTTAGTTTTATTCGATTTCCATTTTTATTAAATTTACTTTTCTGTTAAACTTCCTTTTTTATTTAATTTCCAAATAAATCGTTAAGGTATAGTGGTTTCTTGAAAGAACTTCCATTTTTAATTTTCTGCAACTTCTATTTTTATTTTTATTTAACTTCCTTTTTGTTCAGGTTTCTTTTCTACTTAACTTCCTTTTCTATTTAATTTCCAAATAGATCGTTAAGGTATAGTGGTTTCTGGATGGAACTTCCATTTTTAATTTTATGCAACTTTGACTTTTATTTTTATTCGACTTCCATTTTTATTCAATTTACTTTTCTATTAAACTTCCTTTTTTATTTAATTTCCAAATAGATCGTTAAGGTATAGTGGTTTCTTGAATGAACTTCCATTTTTAATTTTCTGCAACTTCCATTTTTATTTTTATTTTACTTCCTTTTTCATTCTAGTTTGTTTTCTACTCAACTTCCTTTTTTATTTAATTTCCAAATAGGTCGTTAAGCTATAGTGGTTTCTGCATTGAACTTCCATTTTTAATTTTATGCAACTTTCATTTTTATTTTTATTCAACTTCCATTTTTATTCAATTTACTTTTCTATTAAACTACCTTTTCTATTTAATTTCCAAATAGATCGTTAAGGTATAGTGGTTTCTTGAATGAACTTTCATTTTCAATTTTCTGCAACTTTCATTTTTATTTTTATTTAACTTCCATTTTTATTAAATTTACTTTTCTATTAAACTTCCTTTTTTATTTAATTTCCAAATAGATCGTTAAGATATAGTGGTTTCTGGATTGAACTTCCATTTTTAATTTTATGCAACTTTCATTTTTATTTTTATTCAACTTCCATTTTTATGCAATTTACTTTTCTATTAAACTTCCTTTTCTATTTAATTTCCAAATAGATCGTTAAGGTACTGTGGTGTCTTGAATGAACTTCCATTTTTAATTTTCTGCAACTTCCATTTTTATTTTTATTCGACTTCCATTTTTATTCAAGTTATATTTCTATTCAACTTCCTTTTTTATTTAATTTCCAAATAGATCGTTAAGGTACAGTGGTTTCTTGAATGAACTTTCATTTTTAATTTTCAGCAACTTCCATTTTTATTTTTATTTAACTTCCTTTTTCAATCAAGTTTCTTTTCTACTCAACATCCTTTTTTATTGAATTTCCAAATAGATCGGTAACGTATAGTGGTTTCTGGATTGAACTTCCATTTTTAATATTATGAAACTCTCAGTTTTATTTTTATTCAACTTCCATTTTTACTCAATTTACTTTTCTATTAAACTTCCTTTTTTATTTAATTTCCAAATAGATCGTTAAGGTATAGTGGTTTCTGAAATAAACTTCCATTTTTAATTTTCTGCAACTTCTATTTTTATTTTTATTTAACTTTCTTTTTCGTCCTAGTTTCTTTTCTACTCAACTTCCTTTTCTATTTAATTTCCAAAAAGACCGTTAAGGCATAGTGGTTTCTGGACTGAACTTCCATTTTTAATTTTATGCAACTTTCATTTTTATTTTTATTCAACTTCCATTTTTATTCAATTTACTTTTCTATTAAACTACCTTTTCTATTTAATTTCCAAATATATCGTTAAAGTATAGTCGTCTATTGCATGAACTTTCATTTTTAATTTTTTTCAACTTTCTTTTTTATTTTTATTTAACTTCCAGTTTTATTAAATTTACTTTTCTGTTAAACTTCCTTTTTTATTTAAGGTCCAAATAGATCGTTAAGATATAGTGGTTTCTGGATTGAACTTCCATTTTTAATTTTATGCAACTTTCATTTTTATTTTTATTCAACTTCCATTTTTAATTTTCTGCAACTTCCATTTTTTTTTTTATTCGACTTCCATTTTTATTCAAGTTATATTTCTATTCAACTTCCTTTTTATTTAATTTCCAAATAGATCGTTAAGGTACAGTGGTTTCTTGAATGAACTTTCATTTTTAATTTTCAGCAACTTCCATTTTTATTTTTATTTAACTTCGTTTTTCAATCAAGTTTCTTTTCTACTCAACTTCCTTTTTTATTGAATTTCCAAATAGATCGGTAACGTATAGTGGTTTCCGGATTGAACTTCCATTTTTAATTTTATGAAACTTTCATTTTTATTTTTATTCAACTTCCATTTTTACTCAATTTACTTTTCAATTAAACTTCCTTTTTTATTTAATTTCCAGATAGATCGTTAAGGTATAGTGGTTTCTGAAATAAACTTCCATTTTTAATTTTCTGCAACTTCCATTTTTATTTTTATTTAACTTCCTTTTTCGTTCTAGTTTATTTTCTACTCAACTTCCTTTTCTATTTAATTTCCAAATAGATCGTTAAGGCATAGTGGTTTCTGGACTGAACTCCCATTTTTAATTTTATGCAACTTTCATTTTTATTTTTATTCAACTTCCATTTTTATTCAATTTACTTTTCTATTAAACTTCCTTTTCAATTTAATTTCTAAATAGATCGTTAAGGTATATTTGTTTTTGAATGAACTTCCATTTTTAATTTTCTGCAACTTCCATTTTTATTTTTATTCGATTTCCATTTTTATTAAATTTACTTTTCTGTTAAACTTCCTTTTTTATTTAATTTCCAAATAGATCGTTAAGGTATAGTGGTTTCTTGAAAGAACTTCCATTTTTAATTTTCTGCAACTTCTATTTTTATTTTTATTTAACTTCCTTTTTGTTCAGGTTTCTTTTCTACTTAACTTCCTTTTCTATTTAATTTCCAAATAGATCATTAAGGTATAGTGGTTTCTGGATGGAACTTCCATTTTTAATTTTATGCAACTTTGACTTTTATTTTTATTCGACTTCCATTTTTATTCAATTTACTTTTCTATTAAACTTCCTTTTTTATTTAATTTCCAAATAGATCGTTAAGGTATAGTGGTTTCTTGAATGAACTTCCATTTTTAATTTTCTGCAACTTCCATTTTTATTTTTATTTTACTTCCTTTTTCATTCTAGTTTGTTTTCTACTCAACTTCCTTTTTTATTTAATTTCCAAATAGGTCGTTAAGCTATAGTGGTTTCTGCATTGAACTTCCATTTTTAATTTTATGCAACTTTCATTTTTATTTTTATTCAACTTCCATTTTTATTCAATTTACTTTTCTATTAAACTACCTTTTCTATTTAATTTCCAAATAGATCGTTAAGGTATAGTGGTTTCTTGAATGAACTTTCATTTTCAATTTTCTGCAACTTTCATTTTTATTTTTATTTAACTTCCATTTTTATTAAATTTACTTTTCTATTAAACTTCCTTTTTTATTTAATTTCCAAATAGATCGTTAAGATATAGTGGTTTCTGGATTGAACTTCCATTTTTAATTTTATGCAACTTTCATTTTTATTTTTATTCAACTTCCATTTTTATTCAATTTACTTTTCTATTAAACTTCCTTTTCTATTTAATTTCCAAATAGATCGTTAAGGTATTGTGGTTTCTTGAATGAACTTCCATTTTTAATTTTCTGCAACTTCCATTTTTATTTTTATTCGACTTCTATTTTTATTCAAGTTATATTTCTATTCAACTTCCTTTTTTATTTAATTTCCAAATAGATCGTTAAGGTACAGTGGTTTCTTGAATGAACTTTCATTTTTAATTTTCAGCAACTTCCATTTTAATTTTTATTTAACTTCCTTTTTCAATCAAGTTTCTTTTCTACTCAACATCCTTTTTTATTAAATTTCCAAATAGATCGGTAACGTATAGTGGTTTCTGGATTGAACTTCCATTTTTAATATTATGAAACTCTCAGTTTTATTTTTATTCAACTTCCATTTTTACTCAATTTACTTTTCTATTAAACTTCCTTTTTTATTTAATTTCCAAATAGATCGTTAAGGTATAGTGGTTTCTGAAATAAACTTCCATTTTTAATTTTCTGCAACTTCTATTTTTATTTTTATTTAACTTTCTTTTTCGTCCTAGTTTCTTTTCTACTCAACTTCCTTTTCTATTTAATTTCCAAAAAGATCGTTAAGGCATAGTGGTTTCTGGACTGAACTTCCATTTTTAATTTTATGCAACTTTCATTTTTATTTTTATTCAACTTCCATTTTTATTCAATTTACTTTTCTATTAAACTACCTTTTCTATTTAATTTCCAAATATATCGTTAAGGTATAGTGGTCTATTGCATGAACTTTCATTTTTAATTTTCTTCAACTTTCTTTTTTATTTTTATTTAACTTCCAGTTTTATTAAATTTACTTTTCTGTTAAACTTCCTTTTTTATTTAAGTTCCAAATAGATCGTTAAGATATAGTGGTTTCTGGATTGAACTTCCATTTTTAATTTTATGCAACTTTCATTTTTATTTTTATTCAACTTCCATTTTTAATTTTCTGCAACTTCCATTTTTATTTTTATTCGACTTCCATTTTTATTCAAGTTATATTTCTATTCAACTTCCTTTTTATTTAATTTCCAAATAGATCGTTAAGGTACAGTGGTTTCTTGAATGAACTTTCATTTTTAATTTTCAGCAACTTCCATTTTTATTTTTATTTAACTTCGTTTTTCAATCAAGTTTCTTTTCTACTCAACTTCTTTTTTTATTGAATTTCCAAATAGATCGGTAACGTATAGTGGTTTCCGGATTGAACTTCCATTTTTAATTTTATGAAACTTTCATTTTTATTTTTATTCAACTTCCATTTTTACTCAATTTACTTTTCTATTAAACTTCCTTTTTTATTTAATTTCCAGATAGATCGTTAAGGTATAGTGGTTTCTGAAATAAACTTCCATTTTTAATTTTCTGCAACTTCCATTTTTATTTTTATTTAACTTCCTTTTTCGTTCTAGTTTATTTTCTACTCAACTTCCTTTTCTATTTAATTTCCAAATAGATCGTTAAGGCATAGTGGTTTCTGGACTGAACTCCCATTTTTAATGTTATGCAACTTTCATTTTTATTTTTATTCAACTTCCATTTTTATTCAATTTACTTTTCTATTAAACTTCCTTTTCAATTTAATTTCTAAATAGATCGTTAAGGTATATTTGTTTTTGAATGAACTTCCATTTTTAATTTTCTGCAACTTTCATTTTTATTTTTATTCGATTTCCATTTTTATTAAATTTACTTTTCTGTTAAACTTCCTTTTTTATTTAATTTCCAAATAGATCGTTAAGGTATAGTGGTTTCTTGAAAGAACTTCCATTTTTAATTTTCTGCAACTTCTATTTTTATTTTTATTTAACTTCCTTTTTGTTCAGGTTTCTTTTCTACTTAACTTCCTTTTCTATTTAATTTCCAAATAGATCGTTAAGGTATAGTGGTTTCTGGATGGAACTTCCATTTTTAATTTTATGCAACTTTGACTTTTATTTTTATTCGACTTCCATTTTTATTCAATTTACTTTTCTATTAAACTTCCTTTTTTATTTAATTTCCAAATAGATCGTTAAGGTATAGTGGTTTCTTGAATGAACTTCCATTTTTAATTTTCTGCAACTTCCATTTTTATTTTTATTTTACTTCCTTTTTCATTCTAGTTTGTTTTCTACTCAACTTCCTTTTTTATTTAATTTCCAAATAGGTCGTTAAGCTATAGTGGTTTCTGCATTGAACTTCCATTTTTAATTTTATGCAACTTTCATTTTTATTTTTATTCAACTTCCATTTTTATTCAATTTACTTTTCTATTAAACTACCTTTTCTATTTAATTTCCAAATAGATCGTTAAGGTATAGTGGTTTCTTGAATGAACTTTCATTTTCAATTTTCTGCAACTTTCATTTTTATTTTTATTTAACTTCCATTTTTATTAAATTTACTTTTCTATTAAACTTCCTTTTTTATTTAATTTCCAAATAGATCGTTAAGATATAGTGGTTTCTGGATTGAACTTCCATTTTTAATTTTATGCAACTTTCATTTTTATTTTTATTCAACTTCCATTTTTATGCAATTTACTTTTCTATTAAACTTCCTTTTCTATTTAATTTCCAAATAGATCGTTAAGGTATTGTGGTTTCTTGAATGAACTTCCATTTTTAATTTTCTGCAACTTCCATTTTTATTTTTATTCGACTTCCATTTTTATTCAAGTTATATTTCTATTCAACTTCCTTTTTTATTTAATTTCCAAATAGATCGTTAAGGTACAGTGGTTTCTTGAATGAACTTTCATTTTTAATTTTCAGCAACTTCCATTTTTATTTTTATTTAACTTCCTTTTTCAATCAAGTTTCTTTTCTACTCAACATCCTTTTTTATTGAATTTCTAAATAGATAGGTAACGTATAGTGGTTTCTGGATTGAACTTCCATTTTTAATATTATGAAACTCTCAGTTTTATTTTTATTCAACTTCCATTTTTACTCAATTTACTTTTCTATTAAACTTCCTTTTTTATTTAATTTCCAAATAGATCGTTAAGGTATAGTGGTTTCTGAACAAAACTTCCATTTTTAATTTTCTGCAACTTCTATTTTTATTTTTATTTAACTTTCTTTTTCGTCCTAGTTTCTTTTCTACTCAACTTCCTTTTCTATTTAATTTCCAAAAAGATCGTTAAGGCATAGTGGTTTCTGGACTGAACTTCCATTTTTAATTTTATGCAACTTTCATTTTTATTTTTATTCAACTTCCATTTTTATTCAATTTACTTTTCTATTAAACTTCCTTTTCAATTTAATTTCCAAATAGACCGTTAAGGTATATTTGTTTTTCAATAAACTTCCATTTTTAATTTTCTGCAACTTCAATTTTTATTTTTATTCGACTTCCATTTTTATTCAAGTTATATTTCCATTCAACTTCCTTTTTTATTTAATTTCCAAATAGATCGTTAAGGTACTGTGGTTTCTTGAATGAACTTTCATTTTTAATTTTCAGCAACTTCCATTTTTATTTTTATTTAACTTCCTTTTTCAATCAAGTTTCTTTTATACTCAACTTCCTTTTTTATTGAATTTCCAAATAGATCGGTAACGTATAGTGGTTTCTAGATTGAACTTCCATTTTTAATTTTATGAAACTTTCATTTTTATTTTTATTCAACTTCCATTTTTACTCAGTTTACTTTTCTATTAAACTTCCTTTTTTATTTAATTTCCAAATAGATCGTTAAGGTATAGTGGTTTCTGAAATAAACTTCCATTTTTAATTTTCTGCAACTTCTATTTTTATTTTTATTTAACTTTCTTTTTCGTCCTAGTTTCTTTTCTACTCAACTTCCTTTTCTATTTAATTTCCAAATAGATCGTTAAGGTATAGTGGTTTCTGGACTGAACTTCCAATTTTAATTTTATGTAACTTTCATTTTTATTTTTATTCAACTTCCATTTTTATTCAATTTACTTTTCTATTAAACTTCATTTTCAATTTAATTTCCAAATAGACCGTTAAGGTATATTTGTTTTTCAATAAACTTCCATTTTTAATTTTCAGCAACTTCCATTTTTATTTTTATTCGACTTCCTTTTTTATTAAATTTACTTTTCTATTAAACTTCCTTTTTTATTTAATTTCCAAATAGATCGTTAAGGTATAGTAATTTCTTGAATGAACTTCCATTTTTAATTTTCTGCAACTTTTATTTTTATTTTTATTTAACTTCCTTTTTTGTTCAGGTTTCTTTTCTACTCAACTTCATTTTCTATTTAATTTCCAAATAGATCGTTAAGGTATAGTGGTTTCTGGATTGAACTTCCATTTTTAATTTTATGCAACTTTCACTTTTATTTTTATTCGACTTCCATTTTTATTCAATTTACTTTTCTATTAAACTTCCTTTTTTATTTAATTTCCAAATAGATCGTTAAGGTATATTGGTTTATTGAATAAAATTCCATTTTTAATTTTCTGCAACTTCTATTTTTATTTTTATTCAACTTCCATTTTTATTCAAATTATTTTTCTATTCAACTTCTTTTTTATTTAATTTCCGAATGGATCGTTAAGGTATAGTGGTTTCTTGAAGTAACTTCCAATTTTAATTTTCTGCAACTTCCATTTTTATTTCTATTCAACTTCTTTTTTTTGTTCAAGTTTTTTTTTCTATTCAACTTCCATTTTTATTTAATTTCCAAATAGATCGTTAAGGTATAGTGGTTTCTAGATTGAACTTCCATTTTTAATTTTATGCAACTTTCATTTTTATTTTTATTCAACTTCCATTTTTATTCAATTTACTTTTCTATTAAACTTCCTTTTCTATTTAATTTGCAAATAGATCGTTAAGTTATAGTGGTTTCTTGAATGAACTTCCATTTTTAATTTTCTGCAACTTCCATTTTTATTTTTATTTAACTTCCTTTTTTATTCAAGTTTCTTTTCTACTCAACTTCATTTTTTATTTAATTTTCTAATGGATCTTTATGGTATAGTGGTTTCTGGATTGTACTTCCATTTTTAATTTTCTGCAACTTCCATTTTTATTTTTATTCAACTTCAATTTTTATTCAATTTACTTTTCTATTAAACTTCCTTTTTTATTTAATTTCCAAATAGATTGTTAAGGTATAGTGGTTTTTGGAATGACCTTCCATTTTAAATTTTCTGCAACTTCCACTTTTATTTTTATTCAACTTCCATTTTAATTCAATTTACTTTTCTATTAAACTTCCTTTTTTATTTAATTTCCAAATAGATCGTTAAGGAATAGTGGTTTCTTGAATGAACTTCCATTTTTAATTTTCTGCAACTTCCATTTTTATTTTTATTCGACTTCCATTTTTATTCAGGTCATTTTTCTATTCAACTTCCTTTTTTATTTAATTTCCAAATAGATCGTTAAGGTATAGTGGTTTCTCGAATGAACTTCCACTTATAATTTTCTACAACTTCCATTTTTATTTGTATTCAAGTTCTTCTTTTATTCAAGTTTCTTTTTTATTCAACTGCCTATTTTATTTAATTTCTAAATAGATCGTTAAGGTATAGTGGTTTCTGGATTGAACTTTCATTTTTTATTTCATGCAACTTTCACTTTTATTTTTATTCAACTTCCATTTTTATTCAATTTACTTTTCTATTAAACTTCCTTTTTTTATTTAATTTCCATATAGATCGTTAAGATATAGTGATTTCTTGAATGAACTTCCATTTTTAATTTTCTACAACTTTCATTTTTATTTTTATTCAACTTCCATTTCTATTCAAGTTATTTTTCTTTTCAATTTCCTTTTTCATTTAATTTCCAAATAGATCGTTATGGTAAAGTGGTTTCTTGAATGAACTTCCATTCTTAATTTTCTTCAACTTCCATTTTTATTTTTATTTAACTTCCTTTTTTGTTCTGGTTTCTTTTGTACTCAACTACCTTTTTTATTTAATTTCCAAAAAGATCGTTGAGGTATAGTGGTTTCTGGATTGAACTTCCATTTTTAATTATCTGCAACTTCCACTTTTATTTTTATTCAACTTCCATTTTTATTAAAATTACTTTTCTATTAAACTTTCTTTTTTTATTTAATTTCAAATAGATCGTTAAGGTATAGTGGTTTCTTGAATGAACTTCCATTTTTAATTTTCTGCAACTTCCATTTTTATTTTTATTCGACTTCCAATTTTATTCAAGTCATTTTTCTATTCAACTTCCTTTTTTATTTAATTTATAAAAACATCGTTAAGTTATAGTGGTTTCTTGAATGAACTTCCAATTTTAATTTTCTGCAACTTCTATTTTTATTTCTATTCAACTTCTTTTTTTCTGCAAATTTTTTTTTCTATTCCACTTCCTTTTTTATTTAATTTCCAAATAGATCGTTAAGGTATATTGGTTTCTGGATTGAACTTCCATTTTTAATTTTATGCGACTTTCATTTTTATTTTTATTCAACTTCCATTTTTATTCAATTTACTTTTCCATTAAACTTCCTTTTCTATTTAATTTCCAAATATATCGTTAAGGTGTAGTAGTTTATTGAATGAACTTCCATTTTTAATTTTCTGCAACTTTCATTTTTATTTTTATTTAACTTCCTTTTTATTCAAGTTTCTTTTCTACTCAATTTCATTTTTTGTTTAAGTTTCAAATGGATCGCCATGGTATAGTGGTTTCTGGATTGAACTTCCATTTTTAATTTTCTGCAACTTCCATTTTTATTTTTACTCAACTTCAATTTTTATTCAATTTACTTTTCTATTAAACTTCCTTTTTTATTTAATTTCCAAATAGATCGTTAAGGTATAGTGGTTTCTGGATTGTACTTCCATTTTTAATTTTCTGCAACTTCCACTTTTATTTTTATTCAACTTCCATTTTTATTCAAATTACTTTTCTATTAAACTTCCTTTTTTTTAATTTCCAAATAGATCGTTAAGGTATAGTGGTTTCTTGAATGAACTTCCATTTTTAATTTTCTGCAACTTCCATTTTTATTTTTATTCGACTTCCAATTTTATTCAAGTCATTTTTCTATTCAACTTCCTTTTTTATTTAATTTATAAAAACATCGTTAAGGTATAGTGGTTTTTGGATTGTACTTCCATTTTTAATTTTCTGCAACTTCCATTTTTATTTCTATTCAACTTCTTTTTTTCTTCAAGTTTTTTTTTCTATTCAATTTCCTTTTTTCTTTAATTTCCAAATAGATCGTTAAGGTATAGTGGTTTCTTTAATGAACTTCCATTTTTAATTTTATGCAACTTCCATTTTTATTTTTACTCAACTTCCAATTTTATTCAAGTTATTTTTCTATTCAACTTCTTTTTTTTTATTTTACTTCCAAGTGTATCGTTAAGGTATAGTGGTTTCTTGAATGAACTTCCGTTTTTATTTTTCTTTAACTCACTTTTTTAATCAAGTTTCTGTTCTACTCAACTTCCGTTTTTACTTAATTTCCAAATGGATCGTTAAGGTATAGTGGTTTCTGGATTGAACTTCCATTTTTAATTTTCTGCAACTTCCATTTTTATTTTTATTTGACTTCCATTTTTATTCGATTTACTTTTCTATTAAACTTCCTTTTTTATTTAATTCCCATATAGATCGTTAAGGTATAGTGGTTTCTTGAATGAACTTCCATTTTTAATTTTCTGCAACTTCCATTTTCATTTTACTTCCTTTTCATCCAAGTTTCTTTTCTACTCAACTTCCTTTTTTATTTAATTTCCAAATAGATCGTTAAGGTATAGTGGTTTCTGGATTGAACTTCCATTTTTAATTTTCGGCAACTTCCACTTTTACTTTTATTCAACTTCCATTTTTATTCAATTTACATTTCTATTAAACTTCCTTTTTTATTTAATTTCCAAATAGATTGTTAAGGTATGGTGGTTTCTTGAATGAACTTCCATTCTTAATTTTCTGCAACTTCCATTTTTGTTTTTATTTAACTTCCTTTTTTTTTCAAGTTTCTTTTCTACTCAACTTCCTTTTTTATTTAATTTCCAAATGAATCGTTAAGCTATAGTGGTTTCTGTATTGAACTTCCCTTTTTAATTTTCTGCAACTTCCATTTTTATTTTTCTTCAACTTCCATTTTTATTCAATTTTCTTTTCTATTAAACTTCCCTTTTTATTTAATTTCCAAATAGATCGTTAAGGTATAGTGATTTCTTGAATGAACTTCCACTTTTAATTTTCTGCAACTTTCATTTTTATTTTTATTTAACTTTCTTTTTCATTCTAGTTTCTTTTCTACTCAACTTCCTTTTTTATTTAATTTCCAAATAGATCATTAAGGTATAGTGATTTCTGGATTGAACTTCCATTTTTAATTTTAAGCAACTTTCAATTTTATTTTTATTCAACTTCCATTTTTATTCAATTTACTTTTCTATTAAACTTCCTTTTTTATTTAATTTCCAAATAGATCGTTAAGGTATAGTGGTTTCTTGAATGAACTTCCATTTTTATTTTTATTTAACTTCCTTTTTTATTCAAGTTTCTTTTCTACTCAACTTTCTTTTTTATTTAATTTCCAAATGGATCGTTAAGGTATAGTGGTTTCTGGATTGAACTTCCCTTTTTAATTTTCTGCAACTTCCATTTTTATTTTTATTCAACTTCCATTTTTATTTAATTTATTTTTCTATTAAACTTCCTTTTTTATTTAATTTCCAAATAGATCGTTACGGTGTAGTGGTTTCTTGAATGAACTTCCATTTTTAATTTTCTGCAACTTTCATTTTTATTTTTATTTAACTTCCTTTTTCATTCAAGTTTCTTTTCTACTCAACGTCCTTTTTTATTTAATTTCCAAATAGATCGTTAAGGTATAGTGGTTTCTGGATTGAACTTCCATTTTTAATTTTATGCAACTTTCATTTTTATTTTTGTTCAACTTCCATTTTTATTCAATTTACTTTTCCATTAAATTTCGTTTTTTATTTAATTTCCAGATAGATCGTTAAGGTATAGTGGTTTCTAGAAAGAACTTCCATTTTTATTTTCATTCGACTGTCATTTTTATTCAAGTTATTTTTCTATTAAACTTCCTTTTTAATTTAATTTTGAAATAGATCGTTATGGTATAGTGGTTTCTTGAATGAACTTCCATTCTTAATTTTCTGCTGCTTCCATTTTTATTTTTTTTTTAACTTCCTTTTTTGTTCAGGTTTCTTTTCTACTCAACTTCCTTTTTTATTTAATTTCCAAATAGATCGTTAAGGTATAGTGGTTTCTGGATTGAACTTCCATTTTTAATTTTCTGCAACTTCCACTTTTATTTTTATTCTACTTCCATTTTTATTCAATTTACTTTTCTATTAAACTTCCTTTTTTATTTAATTTCCAAATAGATCGTTAAGGTATAGTGGTTTCCTGAATGAATTTCCATTTTTAATTTTCTGCAACTTCCATTTTTATTTTTATTTGACTTCCAATTTTATTCAAGTCATTTTTCTATTCAACTTCGTTTTTTATTAAATTTCCAAATACATCGTTAAGGTATAGTGGTTTCTTGAATGAACTTCCAATTTTAATTTTCTGCACCTTCCATTTTTATTTCTATTCAACTTCCTTTTTTATTTAATTTCCGAATAGATCGTTAGGGTATAGTGGTTTCTTGAATGAACTTTCATTTTTAATTTTCAGCAACTTCCATCTTTATTTTTATTTAACTTCATTTTTCAATCAAGTTTCTTTTCTACTCAACTTCCTTTTTTATTGAATTTCCAAATAGATCGTTAACGTTTAGACGGTCCCAAACACTAGGAAAATTTTGTTTTCCATTTCTTTCCAAAGTAACACTATCAACAACCATCACTCACATGGTGATGCCATGACCAACATGGAACACAACATTTCTACAATGATGGTTAATAGAAATAACAACAGTACTATCAACACATAAGGTATAAGAAATTCATGGTTTTGCAATTTTATCCCGCCTCCCTTTACAAAAAAAAAGGAAAGTCATAAATACGGCTCAGGACATGGCCAACAACCAAATGAGAGCACATCTCATCCCAACAATACCCCCCTTTAATACACAAATGATACACATTTTAGTGCTGTATCAATCTCAATCCAAACATCATACATACATAATGTATAAAAGCCAATCATTCACAATGATCAATCAACACATATATTAGATGTATTATTCCAACCGTCAGATTCAACGACAAATGTTCGATTAGTTTCAGTTTTCCCTAATCAACATACAAAGTTTACAACAAACGAGACTAAACTCAAGGTGACCAATGCCAACCCAAAACCCGTTACCAACAAGCTGACTAATCAACTCAATAAACTCTACACTCAGTAATCCACACACTGATGTGCCACTCTAGCCACTGACCCCAACCACAGAGTTCTCTACACAAACCACAAATTTTGGAATCTCACCGGATCTCCTAAAATTTAACCGCATCAACACTGCGTCTAAGGGAATCACCATCTCCCGCCATGGATATCTAGCAAGCCTGCTCACTTCCTTGACCAGAGACTGACATGGTCAACCTCAATCACAACAACCCGAACACGAAGGACCACTTTGATCAACGCTATACTCATTACTTTAGAATGCTGCCAGCATCCACTCACAATCCAAACCCAACAATTGATAACCAATTACAATACGAACACTACCCCTATACAACCAATGGGGTCACCACGGACTCACTAACTAGCAAGGCCCAAAACACGAACCAATATACAGGTACCATTCCCACTAACTCGAGATACAAATCTCACGTTCCCTCGAACATTCTCACATAGTCTTGCCAACATCGCGCAACTCTCGAAACCATCACATCTAACCATCACCTCTTACTAGCCACCCATCTCGAGAGCACCATCCAGAGGCCCGGCCTCCGTGCTAAACCACTAGTCAAGACTACCGCTAGGCAGCCATCATGAACCAAACCCCGACACTGTTACAAGTCGCCGACAAGGCTCTCAAAGATTCACTCTTCTAACTTTCCAGAGGAGTAAAAGTCCTCACCTCCCTCGTCATTAACCCACATCTTCATCCGCAAACACCTTACCACTGTGACTCCATCCACGGGTCACTTTCTAACCACGGGCTATATACCCAATTAACCCTTCTGATAACATCCTCTGACCTGACTAGTGCTAAGGTACGAACCTATCACATTCGATCCAAAAAAGAAATTTGGAAACTTAGGGAAACACTCATTATACTACTGCCGAGATATAGTACCAGCTACCCACAACACATTGCTCCCGAAACAACAATCACAACTTTATATAGGGACTAACATCCCCTCACTTAAAACGGCCAGTCAGTACACCTGCAATCTCGGCAACGTTACTTACCACGAAGGTACAAGTCCAACCTTAACAAAATTATGCATTAATACCAAAAAAAAAAATTTATGGTTTTACAGCAACTTTATACATTAATAAAACTTTAGAGCTACAACATGCTCCAATTCACCCATTCCAGGGAAATTAACAAACAAAGCATATATGTATATATATGGATAAACAAACAATTTAGATGTTTCAACATTCCCAAAACACATTGGTTACACAACAGAACCCAATGATCACAAAACAACAATCCCCTGATTACAAAACGGATTAGTCAAAACAAAACCATCCCATCGGTATTACCACCAGTTGGTAATTCCCGAACATAAGATAACCTACGAGCTTACAAGCCACGGACAAGAACTACTGACGTGCCCCCTCTGTCCACACCTGGAACAACTACAAACTTTCCCAACTGGGGCTTGGGAACTCGACCCTACCGAGGCCCTCGCAATCTGGCCTGCTAGTCCCCGAAAATGATACTGTTCCTGCCCAGTCGAATGAAACTGAGCCTGGCTAGGTTGTAAAACCCCTAAAGAAGCCCCCGGCTGAGTACAGAAACACCGAATATGACCCGGCTGATTACACATCCAACAAGTAGGCGGTGCCTGAGCACGAGACTGGTTCAGAATCTGGGCTGACGAAGACCCCAACAACTGCCTCCCCACTGAGCATTTGATCGGCCCAAAACCCGGCTAGTTAGATGATCCTGGTGGTACAACTACTGGTTGAACTTCTAACCCTGCCCCCTTCCTCTGTGGGCAACCCGAAACCTTGTGGCCCAGTAGACCACATTTGAAACAAATGACACCCCTCTGTTTACATTCTTCCGAACCCAAATCCGACACTAGAAGGGTAGTTCTAGCTCGACCTCCCTGTTGCGGGTTTAAACCCCTCTGCCTCTTAAAAGGCCTACCAACACCCTGAGTCACGGGAGTTGCCGAGATGGCTCCCTCCCCACTCTGCCCCATTGCTAGCACCGCAATCTCCACATGGGCAGCTACTTCAACAAGCACACTATATCTCTTATGCCAAGACCCCGCTATCCTTACACGGATGTCGTCACGCAGCTTACTCTCAAACTCGAAACAGAGCGAGTCCTCCGTCTCCACCAATTCTGGAGCAAACCTCGACAGGTTAGCAAACCATCTTTCGAACTGCACCAAAGGTGTAGTACCTTGGCGTAACTCCACAAACTGTTTCTGCAACTCTTCCCGAGCGGAAGGAGGGAAATCACAACTTCCTCGCTTAGGCATCCTAGTAAAAGTAACAAAGACACGTTAGCACACTCATACATGTGCCAAAGCTAAACACTCACGTCCTAATACATGGACAACTGCAATTCACTCCACGTAAGCACATAAACACATAAGCATTTACGAATTTCATTTCTGGATAATGATAGTCCCGAGGCGTTGCTAGAGTTCTGGTCAGAAACAACATTGATCAAGTGCCTTTCCAACAGGACTCCCAGAAACTCAAGGATCCAATCAACATCCAAGAAACTACATTCCATACCCAAATAATCACATAAACATGTTATCACATAAGTACCTAACATTACGCCTAAGTCTCTAACAAGCGAGACAAACCCATTGTGATACTAATCACTTCCCACGTACCCAAAGTATTCGAACCCGATACGCTTTGATACCAAGTTGTAACGCCCTCAAAAAGATAACATTTAAACCATCAATGTACACATGCATTTATACATAAAAGATCCACATTCATCTATCCATCAGAGTATTTTATTACAAAAGTATTACATGTTTACAACAAAACAAATGCCCTACGGGCTTACAGCTTTCCAAATTAACACTTGGTTACAAAAGAGAATGCTAACTTAATTGCACATTAAGTCCTTGGCTTGAATCTATATGTACTACAATCAAGGAAAATAAGGCCAAAAGTATGTCTGCCTCTAGCCTCCCAAGCTATGTCCTCAGAGGCGACATGCTACCTGTACCTGAAAATGATGTTCCCATATAGGGTGAGCCACAACCCAGTAGAAATATACTAAACCGACTGTGAACAACGCCTAAAAGATTAGCAACTGATAGATGATCAACACTTCCACTTCCACTTACATCTTATTAAAATTCCATGACAGTCAAGTTTATGTTACAATTCACTTTCCATTTCTTATTCGACTTTGAGTTTGAAAACAAGGCTCAGTACTCTTGGCCAAAACATTTGATGAGATTACAGTTCATCACTAGAACATTTTTGAATTTCAAGGTGAATACACATTTTGGTGTTGTATCAATAACACATAAACTACTTCCATACTTCACAAACGGTGTTGACATACATTTTAGTGTTATATCAAATCAAACAAACCTTTCAATAGATAAGCATATGAGCTATATCACCACTACAACAGATAAGCATATGAGCTATATCAATACTTCAACAGACTAGCATGTGAGCTATATCACTACCACAACAGATAAACATATGAGCTATATCAACATTTCAATAAATAAGCATATGAGCTATATCATTACCACAACAGATAAGCATATGAGCTATATCAACACTTCAACGGGTGAGCATATGAGCTGCATCCCAGGGTCCATCCCCCATCTTCCCCTAACCATTGACCAGTTTAGAGGTACATCCCCCATCTTCCCCTAAACCATTAACCAGCTTAGAGGTACATCCCCCATCTTCCTCTAAACCGTGGAGTACATCCCCTATCTCCTCCCATACACAAGTAATGCATATAAACACAGAATCACATACGCAATCAATCAATACATAAAGTTAATGTATTCTATCAACTGTCTACACATAATGCATATAAACACATTGGCCATATGCACAATCAACCAACACATAAAGTTGATGTATCCTATCAACCGTCATACTCTATGACACATCCAATTGATTAGTTTTGGTTTGCCTAATCATCATGCATTGTCTACAACAATCAACACTACCCTCTACCGGTAGCCCCAAGCAATTATTTCAAAGCGGGAAATAAATGCACAAATGGATAATATATCAGCATTTCAACTAGATGAGCGATAAAAGATTCGACTACACTCTTTAGTCCCATACATTCCCAATTTTCACATTCTCAATTCAATTCCTCATTTTCTTCAATTAATTATATGCATTAATTAATTAATCCAATTAGGGCAAATCACCATAACTCACAAAACAACCCTAAGCTTCCATTTCCATCAATGTCCCAACGTTAATCTCATTTCTCTATGCCTAACATGCATATAGGTTTATATTTTTAAAACCTCAACTTTTGTAAAATTACACAAAGGCCCAAACTTTCTCAAAATTACCTAACAACCCCCAACATATCAAAATGCTAAGATTTAAAAACAAAGCTCATAAGATGGAATAGGTTATCCATACCTCGAATGATGGGGCTCAACGAAGGAGATGAAGAAACGGAAATGCTCCAAATCTCGAAATTTTCAGATTAGAAGATAGCTCTCGACGATCAACACAACTTTTGTAAAGGCCCAAGGTGAGAAAACAACTCCTACTAGATCAATCCTAAGAGAGAAGTTAGGGTTTTAGTGAGAGGAGCTCTCAAAATGGCTTTTTGGAAAAGTAAGAGAGAGAAAGGATGTTGAAAAATGAACAAAAAGGTCGGATCTCGGCTTTATATAAAAGTCGCCCCGCTCGAGCGGCAAAATCCCCGCTCGAGCGGCAAAATCCCCGCTCGAGCGTCACTCACAGATCCCCGCTCGAGCGCCCAATCCCCCGCTCGAGCGGCAGATGCACGCTCCCAGAATTTTTACAGACATGGTTCCCGCTCGAGCGTCCAACTCCCCGCTCGAGCGTCAGACACAAACTCCCGCTCGAGCGTCCAATCCCCCGCTCGAGCGTATACCATTGCAGACAACAAACTGGATGGGTGATTTCCTCGCTCGAGCGCCAACACCCCCGCTCTAGCGGACAAGCAACAACAGAGTCCCGCTCGAGCGTCAAAAGCACTGCTCGAGCAGAGGGACCAAAAACTGGGCAAAGATTTTACTTTTTAAAACATAACCAACTTATTCCCAACTTGCCCAACACAACCCAAAGCTCGAACACCAAGAGAAAGGAATAGAAAGAGGATAAGACAACAGCACTCTTACGAAACCAAATCTGGATTACAGTTAAGCACGAAAGGGAAAACCGGGATCGCTATACAAACAGATCATTAAGGCATAGTGGTTTCTTGAAAGAACTTTCATTTTTAATTTTCTGCAACTTCCATTTTTATTTTTATTTAACTTGCTTTTTCATTCTAGTTTCTTTTCTACTCAACTTCCTTTTTTATTTAATTTCCAAACAGATTGTTAAGGTATAGTGGTTTATGGATTGAACTTCCATTTTTAATTTTATGCAACTATAATTTTTATTTTTATTCAACTTCCATTTTTATTCAATTTACTTTTCTATTAAACTTCCTTTTTTATTTAATTTCCAAATAGATCGTTAAGGTATAGTGGTTTCTTGAATGAACTTCCATTTTTAATTTTTTGCAACTTCCATTTTTATTTTTATTCGACTTCCATTTTTATTCAAGTTATTTTTCTATTCAACTTCCTTTTTTATTTAATTTCCAAATAGATCGTTAAGGTATAGTGATTTCTTGAATGAACTTCCATTTTTAATTTTCTGCAACTTCCATTTTTATTTTTATTCGACTTCCATTTTTATTCAAGTTATTTTTCTATTCAACTTCCTTTTTTATTTAATTTCCCAATAGATCGTTAAGGTATAGTGGTTTCTTGAATTAAATTCCAATTTTAATTTTCTGCAACTTCCATTTTTATTTCTATTCAACTTCTTTTTTTATTCAAGTTTCTTTTCTATTCAACTTCCTTTTTTATTTAATTTCCAAATAGATTTTTATGGTATAGTGGTTTCTGGATTGAACTTCAATTTTTAATTTTATGCGACTTTCACTTTTATTTTTTTTCAACTTCCATTTTTATTCAATTTACTTTTCTATTAAACTTCCTTTTCTATTTAATCTCCAAATAGCTCGTTAAGGTATAGTGGTTTCTTGAATGAACTTTCAATTTTAATTTTCTGCAACTTCCATTTTTATTTCCATTCAACTTCTTTTTTTATTCAAGTTTCTTTTCTATTCAACTTCTTTTTTTATTTAATTTTCAAATAGATTGTTATGATATAGTGGTTTTGGGATTGAACTTTCATTTTCAATTTTGTGCAACTTTCACTTTTAATTTTATTGAACTTCCTTTTTTTTATTAAAATTCCTTTTTTATTTAATTTCCAAATAGATCGTTAAGGTATAGTGGTTTCTTTAATGAACTTCCATTTTTAATTTTACACAACTTCTATTTTTATTTTTATTCAACTTCCATTTTTATTCATGTTATTTTTCTATTCAACTTCCTTTTTTATTAAATTTCCAAATAGATCGTTAAGGTATAGTGGTATCTTGAATGAACTTCCATTTTTAATTTTCTGGAACTTCCACTTTTATTCTTATTCGACTTCTATTTTTATTCAAGTCATTTTTCTATTCAACTTCCTTTTTTATTTAATTTCCCAATAGATCGTTAAGGTATAGTGGTTTCTTGAATGAACTTTCAATTTTAATTTTCTGCAACTTCCATTTTTATTTCCATTCAACTTTTTTTTTTATTCAAGTTTCTTTTCTATTAAACTTCTTTTTTTATTTAATTTTCAAATAGATTGTTATGATATAGTGGTTTCGGGATTGAACTTTCATTTTCAATTTTGTGCAACTTTTACTTTTAATTTTATTGAAATTCCATTTTTATTGACTTTACTTTTTTATTTAAATTCCTTTTTTATTTAATTTCCAAATAGATCGTTAAGATATAGTGGTTTTTTTAATGAACTTCCATTTTTAATTTTATGCAACTTCCATGTTTATTTTTATTCAACTTCAATTTTTATTCAAGTTATTTTTCTATTCAACTTCCTTTTTTATTTAATTTCCAAAAATTAAATAAAAAAAGGAAATTGAATGGAGATGGAAATTGAAGAACAATAGAAGTTGAATAAAAATAAAAGTGGAAACTGCATATAATTAAACATGGAAATTCATTTAAGAAACCACTATACCTTAACGATCTATTTCGAAATTAAATTAAAAAGGAAATTGAATAGAGATGGAAATTTAATAAAAATAGAAGTTGAATAAAAATAGAAATGGAAACTGCATAAAATTAAGCGTGGAATTTCATTCATGAAACCACTATACCTTAACGATCTATTTGGAAATTAAATAAAAAAGGAAATTGAATAGAAAAGGAAATTGAATGAAAATGGAAGCTGAATAAAAATACAAATGGAAGTTGCATAAAATAAAAATTGGAAGTTCATTCAGGATACCACTATACCTTAACGATCTATTTGGAAATTAAATTAAAATGGAAATAGAACGGAGATGGAAATTAAATAAAAACAGAAGTTGAATAAAAATAGAAATGGACACTGTGTAAAATTAAAAATGGAAGGTCATTCAAAAAATCACTATACCTTCACAATTTATTAGGAAATTAAATAAAAAAAGAAATTGCATAGAAAAGGAAATTGAATAAAAATGGAAGTTGAATAAAAATAAAAATGGAAGTTGCATAAAATTAAAAATAAAAGTTCATTCAAGAAACCACTACACCTTAATGATCTATTTGAAATTAAATAAAAAAGGAAATTGAATAAAAAAAGAAATTGAATAAAAATGGAAGTCCCATAAAATTAAAATTGGAAGTTCATTCAAGAAACCACGATACATTAACAATCTATTTGCAAATTAAATAAAAAAGGAAATTGAACAGAAAAGGAAATTGAATAAAAATGGAAGTGGAATAAAAATAAAAATAGAATTTGCATAATATTAAAAATGGAAGTTCTTTCAAGAAACCTCTATACATTAGCGATCTATTTGGAAATTAAATAAAAAAAGAAATTGAATAGAAAAGGAAATTGAATAAAAATGGAAGTGGAATAAAAATAAAAATGGAAGTTGCATACAATTGAAAATGGAAGTTCATTCAAGAAACCACTACACCTTAACGACCTATTTCGAAATTAAATAAAAAAGGAAATTCAATAGAAAAGGAAATTGAATGAAAATGGAAGTCGAATAAATATAAAAATGGAAGTTGCATAAAATTAAAAATGAAAGTTCATTCATGAAACCACAATACCTTAATGATCTATTTGGAAATTAAATAAAAAAAGGAAATTGAATGGAGATGGAAATTGAATAAAAATAGAAGTTGAATAAAAATAGAAGTGGAAACTGCAAAAAATTAAATATGGAAATTCATTCCAGAAACCACTATACCTTAACGATCTATTTGGAAATTAAATAAAAAAGGAAATTCAATGCAGATGGAAATTTAATAAAAATAGAAGTTACATAAAAATAGAAGTGGAAACTGCATAAAATTAAACAGGGAAGTTCATTCAAGAAACCACTACACCTTAACGATCTATTTGGAAATTAAATAAAATAGGAAATTCAATAGAAAAGGAAATTGAATAAAAATGGAATTCGAATAAAAATAAAAATGGAAGTTGCATAAAATTAAAAATGAAAGTTCATTCAAGAAACCAGTATACCTTAACGATCTATTTGGAAATTAAATAAAAAAAAAATTGAATGGAGACGGAAATTGAATAAAAATAGACGTGGAAACTGCATAAAATTAAACATGGAAGTTCATTCAAGAAACCACTATGCCTTAACGATCTCTTTGGAAAATAAATAAAAAAAGGAAATTTAATAGAAAAGGAAACTGAATAAAAATGGAAGTGGAATAAAGATAAAAATGGAAGTTGCATAAAATTAAAAATGAAAGTTCATTCAAGAAACCACTACACCTTAACGATCTATTTGGAATTAAATAAAAAAGGAAATTCAAAAGAAAAAGAAATTGAATAAAAATGGAAGTCGAAAAGAAATAAAAATGGAAGTTGAATAAAATTAAAAATGGATGCTCATTCAAGAAACCACCATACATATGCGATCTAGTTGGAAATTAAATTAAAAAGGAAATTGAATGGAGATGGAAATTTATTAAAAATAGAAGTTGAATAAAAATAGAAATGGAAACTGCATAAAATTAAACATGGAAGTTCATCCAAGAAACCACTATACCTTAACGATCTATTTGGAAATTAAATAAAAAAGGAAATAGAATGGAGATGAAAATTGAATAGAAATTGAAGTTGAACAAAAATAGAAATGGAAACTGTATAAAATTAAACATGCAAGTTCATTCAAGAAACCACTATACCTTAACGATCTATTTGCAAATTAAATAAAAAAGAAAATTGAATAGAAAAGGAAATTGAATAAAAATGGAAATGGAATAAAAATAAAAATGGAAGTTGCAGAAAATTAAGAACGGAAGTTCATTCATGAAACCACTACACCTTAACGATCTATTTGGAAATTGAATAAAAAAGGAAATTGAATGGAGACGGAAATTGAATAAAAATAGAAGTTGAATAAAAATAGAAGTGAAGACTGCATAAAATTAAACATGGAAATTCATTCAAGAAACCACTATACCTTAACGATCTATTTCGAAATTAAATTAAAAAGGAAATTCAATGGGGATGGAAATTTAATAAAAATAGAAGTTGAATAAAAATAGAAATGGAAACTGCATAAAATTAAACATGGAAGTTCATTCATGAAACCACCATACCCTAACGATCTATTTGGAAATTAAATTGAAATGGAAATTGAATATAAAAGGAAATTGAATAAAAATGGAAGTTGAAAAAAAACACAAATGGAAGTTGCATAAAATTAAAAATGAAACATCATTCAAGAAACCACTATACCTTAGCCATCTATTTGGAAATTAAATAAAAAAGGAAATTGAATGGATATGGAAATTGAATAAAAACAGAAATGGACACTGCATAAAATTAAACACGAAAGTTCATTCACGAAAGCACTGTACATTAACGTTCTATTTGGAAATTAAATAAAAAAGGATATTAAATAGAAAAGGAAATTGAATAAAAATGGAAGTGGAATGAAAATAAAAATGGAAGTTGCATAAAATTAAAAATGGAAGTTCATTCAAGAAACCACTACACCTCAATGATCTATTTGGAAACTAAATAAAAAACGAAATTCAATAGAAAAGGAAATTGAATAAAAATGGAAGTTGAATAAAAATAAAAATGGAAGTTGCAGAAAATTAAAAATGAAAGTTCATTCAAGAAACCACTATACATTAACGATCTATTTGGAAATTAAATAAAAAAGGAAATTGAAGAGAAAAGGAAATTGAAGAAAAAAAGAAGTGGATTAAAAATACAAATGGAAGTTGCATAAAATTAAAAATGGAAGTTCATTCAAGAAACCACTAGACCTTAACGATCTATTTGGAAATTAAATTAAAAATTAAATTGAATGGAGATGGAAATTGAATAAAAATAGAAGTTGAATAAAAATAGAAATGGAAACTGCATAAAATTAAACGTGGAAGTTCATTCAAGAAACCACTTTACCTTAATGATCTATTTTGAATTAAATAAAAAAGAAAATTCAATAGGAAAATAAATTGAATAAAAATGGAAGTTGAAAATAAAATAAAATGGAAGTTGCATAAAATTAAAAATGGAAGCTCATTCAAGAAACCACTATACATTAACGATCTATTTGGAAATTAAATAAAAATGGAAATTGAATAGAAAAGGAAATTAAATAAAAATGGAAGTGGAACGAAAATCAAAATGGAAGTTGCTTAAAATTAAAAATGAAAATTCATTCAATAAACCATTATACTTTAACGATCTATTTGGAAATTAAATAAAAGAGGAAATTGAATAGAAAAGGAAATTGAATAAAAATGGAAGTGGAATAAAAGTACAAATGGAAGTTGCATAAATTTAAAAATGGAAGTTCATTCAAGAATCCACTATACCTTAACGATCTATTTGGAAATTAAATTAAAGAGGAAATTAAATGGAGATGGAAATTGAATAAAAATAGAATTGGACACGGTGTAAAATTAAACATGGAAGTTCATTCAAAAAACCACTATACCTAAAGAATCTATTTGGAAATTAAATAAAAAAAGAAATTGCATAGAAAAGGAAAATGAATAAAAATGGAAGTTGAATAAACATAAAAATGGTAGTTGCATAAAATTAAAAATGGAAGTTCATTCAAGAAAGCACTATACCTTAACGATCTATTTGTAAATTAAATAAAAAAGGAAATTGAATCGAGACGGAAATTGAATAAAAATAGAAATGGCCACTGTATAAAATTAAACATGGAAGTTCATTCATGGAAGCACTATACATTAACGATCTATTTGAAATTTAAATAAAAAAGGAAATTGAATAAAAACGGAAGTGGAATAAAAATAAAAATGGAAGTTGCATAAAATTAAAAATGGAAGTTCATTCAAGAAACCACTACACCTTAATGATCTATTTGGAAACTAAATAAAATTGGAAATTCAATAGAAAAGGAAATTGAATAAAAATGGAAGTTGAATAAAAATAAAAATAGAAGTTGCATAAAATTAAAAATGGAAGTTCATTGAAGAAACATATATACATTAGCGATCTATTTGGAAATTAAACAAAAAAGGAAATTGAATAGAAATGGAAATTTTAAAAAAAAAATAGAAGTTGAATAAAAATAGAAATGGAAACTGAATAAAATTAAACATGGAAGTTCATTCAAGAAACCACTATACGTTAACGATCTATTTGGAAATTAAATAAAAAAGGGAAATTGTATAGAAAAGAAAACTGAATAAAAATGGAAGTGGAATAAAAATAAAAATAGAAGTTGCATAAAATTAAAAATGGAAGTTCTTTCAGGAAACCACTACACCTTAACGATATATTTGGAACTAAATAAAGAAGGAAATTCAATAGAAAAAGAAATTGAATAAAAATGGAAGTTGAAAAAAAATAAAAATGAAAGTTGCATAAAATTAAAAATGGATGTTTATTCAAGAAACCACTATATATTAACGATCTATTTTGAAATTAAATAAAAAAAGAATTGAATAGAAAAGGAAATTGAATAAAAATGGAAGTGGAATAAAAATAAAAATGGAAGTTGTATAAAATTAAAAATGGAAGTTCATTCAAGAAAGCACTACCCCTTAACGATGAATTTGGAAATTAAATAAAAAAGGAAATTCAATAGGAATGGAAATTGAATAAAAATGGAAGTTGAATAAAAATAAAAATGGAAGTTGCATAAAATTAAAAATGAAAGTTTATTCAAGAAACCATTATACCTTAACGATCTATTTTGGAAATTAAATAAAAAAGAAAATTGAAGAGAAAAGGAAATTGAATAAAAATGGAAGTGGAATAAAAATACAAATGAAAGTGGCATAAAATTAAAAAGGAAAGTTCATTCAAGAAACCACTATACCTTAACCATCTATTTGGAAATTAAATTAACAAGGAAATTGAATGGAGATGAAAATTGAATAAAAATAGAAGTTGAATAAAAATAGAAGTGGAGATCGCATAAAATTAAACATGGAAATTCATTCAAAAACCACTATACCTTAACGATCTCTTTGGAAATTAAATTAAAAAGGAAATTGAATGGAGATGAAAATTTAATAAAAATAGAAGTTGAATAAAAATAGAAATGGAAACTGCATAAAATTAAACATGGAAGTTCATTCATGAAACCACTATACCTTAATGATCTATTTGGAAATTAAATAGAAAAGGAAATTGAATATAAAAAGAAATTGAATAAAAATGTAAGTTGACTAAAAACACAAATGGAAGTTGCATAAAATTAAAAATGAAACATCATTCAAGAAACCACTATACCTTAACCATCTATTTGGAAATTAAATAAAAAAGGAAATTGAATGGAGATGGAAATTGAACAAAAATAGAAGTTGAATAAAAACACAAATGGAAGTTGCATAAAATTAAAAATGAAACGTCATTCAAGAAACCACTATACCTTAACGATCTATTTGGAAATTAAATAAAAAAGAAAATTGAATAGAAATGGAAATTGAATAAGGATGGAAGTTCAATAAAAATACAAATGGAAGTTGCATAAAATTAAAAATGAAAGTTCATTCAAGAAACCACTATACCTTAACGATCTATTTGGAAATTAAATAAAAAAGGAAATTGACTGGAGATGGAAATTGAATAAAAATAGAAGTTGAAGAAAAATAGAAATGGAAACTGCATAAAATTAAACATGGAATTTCATTCAAGAAACCACCATACCTTAACGATGTATTTGGAAATTAAAGAAAAAAGGAACTTGAATAGAAATGGAAATTGAATAAAGATGGAAGTTTAATAAAAATACAAATGGAAGTTGCATAAAATTAAAAATGGAAGTTCATTCAAGAAACCACTATACTTTAACGACCTATTTGGAAATTAAAAAAAAAAAGGAAATTGAATAAAAATGGAAGTGGAATAAAAGAAAAATGGAAATTGAATAGAAATGGAAGTGGAAACTGAATAAAAATAAACATGGAAGTTCATTCAAGAAACCACTATACCCTAACGATCTATTTGGAAATTAAATAAAAAAACAAATTGAATAAAAATGGAAGTGGAATAAAAAGAAAAATGGAAGTTGCAAAAAATGAAGAATGGAAGTTCATTCAAGAAACCACTACACCTTAACGATCTATTTGGAAATTAAATAAAAAAGGAAATTGAATGGAGATGGAAATTGAATAAAAATAGAAGTTGAATAAAAATAGAGGTGGAAACTGCATAAAATTAATCATGAAAATTCATTTAAGAAACCACAATACCTTAACGATCTATTTGGAAATTAAATTAAAAAGGAAATTGAATGGAGATGGAAATTTAATAAAAATAGAAGTTGAATAAAAATAGAAATTGAAACTGCATAAAATTAAACATGGAAGTTCATTCATGAAACCACTATACCTTAACGATCTGTTTGGAAATTAAATAGAAAAGGAAATTTAATATAAAAGGAAATTGAATTAAAATGGAAGTTGAATAAAAATACGAATGCAAGTTGCATAAAATTAAAAATGGAAGTTCATTCAAGAAACCACTATACCTTAACGATCTATTTGGAAATTAAACAACAAAGGAAATTAAATGGGGATGGAAATTGAATAAAAATTGAAATGGACACTGCTTAAAATTAGACATGGAAATTCATTCGCGAAAGCACTATACATTAACGACCTATTTGGAAATTAAATAAAAAAGGAAATTGAATAGAAAAGGAAATTGAATAAAAATGGAAGTGGAATAAAAATAAAAATAGAAGTTGCATAAAATTAAAAGTGGAAGTTCATTCAAGAAACTACTATACCTTAACGATCTATTTGGAAATTAAATAAAAAGGGAAATTGAATAGAATAGGAAATTTGAATAAAAATGGAAGTTGAATAAAAACAAAAATGGAAGTTGCAGAAAATAAAAAGTGGAAGTTCATTCAAGAAACCACTAGACCTTAATGATCTATTTGGAAACTAAATAAAAAAGGAAATTGAACAGAAAAGGAAATTGAATAAAAATGGAAATGGAATAAAAATAAAAATGGAAGTTGCATAAAATTAAAAATGAAAGTTCATTGAAGAAACCACTATACCTTAACGATCTATTTGGAAATTAAATAAAAAAGGAAATTGAAGAGAAAAGGAAATTGAATAAAAATGGAAGTGGAATAAAAATACAAATGGAAGTTGCATAAAATTAAAAATGGAAGCTCATTGAAGAAACCACTATACACTAACGGTCTATTTGGAAATTACATAAAAATGGAAGTGGAACAAAAATAAAAATGGAAGTTGCATAAAATAAAAAAAATGAAAGTTCATTCAAGAAACCACTATACCTGAACGATCTATTTGGAAATTAAATAAAAAAGGAAATTGAAAAAAAGGGAAATTGAATAAAAATGGAAGTAGAATAAAAGTACAAATGAAAGTTGCATAAAATTAAAAATGGTAGTTCATTCAAGAAACCACTATCCCTTAACGATCTATTTTGAAATTAAATAAAAAAAGAAATTGAATAGAAAAGGAAATTGAATAAAAATGGAAGTGGAATAAAAAGAAAAGTGGAAGTTGCAAAAAATGAAGAATGGAAGTTCATTAAAAAAACCACTATACCTTAACGATCTATTTGGAAATTAAATAAAAAAGGAAATTGAATGGAGATGGAAATTGAATAAAAATAGAAGTTGAATAAAAATAGAAGTGGAAACCGCATAAAATTAATGATGAAAATTCATTTAAGAAACCACTATACCTTTACGATCTATTTGAAAATTAAATTAAAAAGGAAATTGAATGGAGATGGAAATTGAATAAAAATAGAAGTTGAATAAAAATAGAAGTGGAAACCGCATAAAATTAATCATGAAAATTCATTTAAGAAACCACTATACCTTTACGATCTATTTGAAAATTAAATTAAAAAGGAAATTGAATGGATACGGAAATTTAATAAAAATAGAAATTGAATAAAAATAGAAATTGAAACTGCATAAAATTAAACATGGAACTTCATTCATGAAACCACTATACCTTAACGATCTATTTGGAAATTAAATAGAAAAGGAAATTAAATATAAAAGGAAATTGAATTAAAATGGAAGTTGAATAAAAATACGAATGGAAGTTGCATAAAATTAAAAATGGAAGTTCATTCAAAAAACAACTATACCTTAACGATCTATTTGGAAATTAAACAACAAAGGAAATTGAATGGAGATGGAAATTGAATAAAACTTGAAATGGACACTGCTTAAAATTAGACATGGAAATTCATTCGCGAAAACACTATACATTAACGACCTATTTGGAAATTAAATAAAAAAGGAAATTGAAGAGAAAAGGAAATTGAATAAAAATGGAAGTGGAATAAAAATAAAAATGGAAGTTGCATAAAATTAAAAAATGAAAGTTCATTCAAGAAACCACTATACCTGAATGATCTATTTGGAAATTAAAAAAAAAGGAAATTGAAAAAAAAGGAAATTGAATAAAAATGGAAGTAGAATAAAAGTACAAATGAAAGTTGCATAAAATTAAAAATGGAAGTTCTTTCAAAAAACCACTATACCTTAACGATCTATTTGGCAATTAAATAAAAAAAGAAATTGAATGGAGATGGAAATTGAATAAAAATAGAAGTTGAATAAAAATAGAAATGGACACAGCGTAAAATTAAACATGCAAGTTCATTCAAAAAACCACTATACCTAAAGAATCTATTTAGAAATTAAATAAAAAAGAAATTGCATAGAAAAGGAAATTGAATAAAAATGGAAGTTGAATAATAATAAAAATGGAAGTTGCATAAAATTAAAAATGAAAGTTCATTCAAGAAACCACTACACCTTAATGATCTATTTGGAAACTAAATAAAAAAGGAAATTCAACAGAAAAGGAAATTGAATAAAAATGGAAGTTGAATAAAAATAAAAATGGAACTCGCATAAATTTAAAAATGGAAGTTCATTCAAGAAACCACTATACCTTAACGATCTATTTGGAAATTTGATAAAAAAGAAAATTGAATAGAAAAGGAAATTGAATAAAAATGGAAGTGGAATAAAAATAAAAATGGAAGTTGCATAAAATTAAAAATGGAAGCTCATTGAAGAAACCACTATACACTAACGCTCTATTTGGAAATTACATAAAAATGGAAGTTGCATAAAATAAAAAAATGAAAGTTCATTCAAGAAACCACTATACCTGAACGATCTATTTGGAAATTAAATAAAAAAGGAAATTGAAAAAAAGGGAAATTGAATAAAAATGGTAGTAGAATAAAAGTACAAATGAAAGTTGCATAAAATTAAAAATGGAAGTTCATTCAAGAAACCACTATACCTTAACGATCTATTTTGAAATTAAATAAAAAAAGAAATTGAATAGAAAAGGAAATTGAATAAAAATGGAAGTGGAATAAAAAGAAAAGTGGAAGTTGCAAAAAATGAAGAATGGAAGTTCATTAAAAAAACCACTATACCTTAACGATCTATTTGGAAATTAAATAAAAAAGGAAATTGAATGGAGATGGAAATTGAATAAAAATAGAAGTTGAATAAAAATAGAAGTGGAAACCGCATAAAATTAATCATGAAAATTCATTTAAGAAACCACTATACCTTTACGATCTATTTGGAAATTAAATTAAAAAGGAAATTTAATAAAAATAGAAATTGAATAAAAATAGAAATTGAAACTGCATAAAATTAAACATGGAAGTTCATTCATGAAACCACTATACCTTAACGATCTATTTGGAAATTAAATAGAAAAGGAAATTAAATATAAAAGGAAATTGAATTAAAATGGAAGTTGAATAAAAATACGAATGGAAGTTGCATAAAATTAAAAATGGAAGTTCATTCAAAAAACAACTATTCCTTAACGATCTATTTGGAAATTAAACAACAAAGGAAATTGAATAAAACTTGAAATGGACACTGCTTAAAATTAGACATGGAAATTCATTCGCGAAAGCACTATACATTAACGACGTATTTGGAAATTAAATAAAAAAGGAAATTGAATAGAAAAGGAAATTGAATAAAAATGCAAGTGGAATAAAAATAAAAGTGGAAGTTGCATAAAATTAAAAATGAAATTTCATTGAAGAAACCACTATACCTTAACGATCTATTTGGAAATTAAATAAAAAAGGAAATTGAAGAGAAAAGGAAATTGAATAAAAATGGAAGTGGAATAAAAATACAAATGGAAGTTGCATAAAATTAAAAATGGAAGCTCATTGAAGAAACCACTATACATTAACACTCTATTTGGAAATTACATAAAAATGGAAGTGGAACAAAAATAAAAATGGAAATTGCATAAAATAAAAAATGAAAGTTCATTCAAGAAACCACTATACCTTAACGATCTATTTGGAAATTAAATAAAAAAAGGAAATTGAAAAAAAAGGAAATTGAATAAAAATGGAAGTAGAATAACAATACAAATGAAAGTTGCATAAAATTAAAAATGGAAGTTGTTTCAAAAAACCACTATACCTTAACGATCTATTTGGCAATTAAATAAAAAATGAAATTGAATGGAGATGGAAATTGAATAAAAATAGAAGTTGAATAAAAATAGAAATGGACACAGCGTAAAATTAAACATGCAAGTTCATTCAAAAAACCACTATACCTTAAGAATCTATTTAGAAATTAAATAAAAAAGAAATTGCATAGAAAAGGAAATTGAATAAAAATGGAAGTTGAATAATAATAAAAATGGAAGTTGCATAAAATTAAAAATGAAAGTTCATTCAAGAAACCACTACACCTTAATGATCTATTTGGAAACTAAATAAAAAAGGAAATTCAACAGAAAAGGAAATTGAATAAAAATGGAAGTTGAATAAAAATAAAAATGGAACTCGCATAAAATTAAAAATGGAAGTTCATTCAAGAAACCACTATACCTTAACGATCTATTTGGAAATTTGATAAAAAAGGTAATTGAATAGAAAAGGAAATTGAATAAAAATGGAAGTGGAATAAAAATAAAAATGGAAGTTGCGTAAAATTAAAAATGAAAGTTCATTCAAGAAACCACCACACCTTAATGATCTTTTTGGAAACTAAATAAAAAAGGAAATTCAATAGAAAAGGAAACTGAATAAAAATGGAAGTTGAATAAAAATAAAAATGGAAGTTGCATAAAATTAAAAATGAAAGTCCATACAAGAAACCACTATACCTTAACGATCTATTTGGAAGTTAAATAAAAAAGGAAATTGAATAAAAATGGAAGTGGAATAAAAATACAAATGGAAGTTGTAAAAAAATTTAAAATGGAAGTTCATTCAAGAAACCCCTATACCTTAACTATCTATTTGGAAATTAAATTAAAAAGGAAATTGAATGGAGATGGAAATTGAATAAAAGTAGAAGTTGAATAAAAATAGAAATGGAAACTGCATAAAATTAAAGATGGAAGTTCATTCAAGAAACCACTATACCTTAACGATCTATTTGGAAATTAAATAAAAAAAAGGAAATTGAATATAAAAGGAAACTGAATAAAAATGAAAGTGGAATAAAAATAAAAATGGAAGTTGTATATAATTAAAAATGGAAGTTCATTCAAGAAACCACTGCACCATAAAGATCTATTTGGAATTAAATAAAAAAGGAAATTCAATAGAAAAAGAATTTGAACAAAAATGGAAGTTGAAAAAAAATAAAAATCGAAGTTGCATAAAATTAAAAATGGAAGCTCATTCAAGAAACCACTATACATTAACGATCTCTTTGGAAATAAAATAAAAAAAAGAAATTGAATAGAAAAAGAAATTAAATAAAAATGGAAGTTGAATAAAAATACAAGTGGAAGTTGCATAAAATTAAAAATGGAAGTTCATTCATTAAACCACTATACCTTAACAATCTATTTGGAAATTAAATAAAAAAGGAAATAGAATGGAGATGGAAACTGAATAAAAATTGAAGTTGAAGAAAAATAGAAATGGAAACTGAATAAAATTAAACATGGAAGTTCATTCAAGAAACCACTATACGTTAACGATCTATTTGGAAATTAAATAAAAAAAGGAAATTGAATAGAAAAGAAAACTGAATAAAAATGGAAGTGGAATAAAAATAAAAATAGATGTTGCCTAAAATTAAAAATGGAAGTTCTTTCAGGAAACCACTACACCTTAACGATCTATTTGGAACTAAATAAAGAAGGAAATTCAATAGAAAAAGAAATTGAAAAAAAATGGAAGTTGAAAAAAAATAAAAATGAAAGTTGCATAAAATGAAAAATGGATGTTTATTCAAGAAACCACTATATATTAACGATCTATTTTGAAATTAAATAAAAAAGGAAATTGAATAGAAAAGGAAATTGAATAAAAATGGAAGTGGAATAAAAATAAAAATGGAAGTTGTATAAAATTAAAAATGGAGGTTCATTCAAGAAAGCACTACACCTTAACGATCTATTTGGAAATTAAATAAAAAAGGAAATTCAATAGAAAAGGAAATTGAATAAAAATGGAAGTTGAATAAAAATAAAAATGGAAGTTGCATAAAATTAAAAATGAAAGTTTATTCAATAAACCATTATACCTTAACGATCTATTTTGGAAATTAAATAAAAAAGGAAATTGAAGAGAAAAGGAAATTGAATAAAAATGGAAGTGGAATAAAAATACAAATGGAAGTTGCATAAAATTAAAAAGGAAAGTTTATTTAAGAAACCACTATACCTTAACCATCTATTTGGAAATTAAATTAACAAGGAAATTGAATGGAGATGGAAATTGAATAAAAATAGAAGTTGAATAAAAATAGAAGTGGAGACTGCATAAAATTAAACATGCAAATTCATTCAAGAAACCACTATACCTTAACGATCTCTTTGGAAATTAAATTAAAAAGGAAATTGAATGGAGATGGAAGTTGAATAAAAATAGAAATGGAAACTGCATAAAATTAAACATGGAAGTTCATTTATGAAACCACTATACCTTAACGATCAATTTGGAAATTAAATAGAAAAGGAAATTGAATATAAAAGAAAATTGAATAAAAATGGAAGTTGAATAAAAACACAAATGGAAGTTGGATAAAATTAAAAATGAAACATCATTCAAGAAACCATTATACCTTAACCATCTATTTGGAAATTAAATAAAAAAGGAAATTGAATGGAGATGGAAATTGAACAAATATAGAAGTTGAATAAAAACACAAATGGATGTTGCATAAAATTAAAAATGAAACATCATTCAAGAAACCACTATACCTTAACCATCTATTTGGAAATTAAATAAAAAAGGAAATTGAATAGAAATGAAAATTGAATAAAGATGGAAGTTCAATAAAAATACAAATGGAAGTTGCATAAAATTAAAAATGGAAGTTCATTCAAGAAACCACTATACTTTAACGATCTATTTGGAAATTAAAGAAAAAAGGAAATTGAATAGAAATGAAAATTGAATAAAAATGGAAGTTCAATAAAAATACAAATGTAAGTTGCATAAAATCAAAAATGGAAGTTCATTTAATAAACCACTATACCTTAACAATCTATTTGTAAATTAAATAAAAAAGGAAATTGAATAAAAATAGAAGTTGAATGAAAGTAGAAATGGAAACTAAATAAAAATAAACATGGAAGTTCATTCATGAAATCACTATACCTTAACGATCTATTTTGAAATTAAATAAAAAAAGAAATTGAATAGAAAAGGAAATTGAATAAAAATGGAAGTGGAATAAAAAGAAAAATGGAAGTTGCAAAAAATGAAGAATGGAAGTTCATTCAAAAAACCACTACACCTTAACGATCTATTTGGAAATTAAATAAAAAAGGAAATTGAATGGAGATGGAAATTGAATAAAAATAGAAGTTGAATAAAAATAGAAGTGGAAACCGCATAAAATTAATCATAAAAACTCATTTAAGAAACCACTATACCTTTACAATCTATTTAGAAATTAAATTAAAAAGGAAATTGAATGGAGATGGAAATTTAATAAAAATAGAAATTGAATAAAAATAGAAATTGAAACTGCATAAAATTAAACATGGAAGTTCATTCATGAAACCACTATACCTTAACGATCTATTTGGAAATTAAATAGAAAAGGAAATTTAATATAAAAGGAAATTGAATTAAAATGGAAGTTGAATAAAAATACGAATGGAAGTTGCATAAAATTAAAAATGGAAGTTCATTCAAAAAACAAGTATACCTTAACGATCTATTTGGAAATTAAACAACAAAGGAAATTGAATGGAGATGGAAATTGAATAAAAATTGAAATGGACACCGCTTAAAATTAGACATGGAAATTCATTCGCGAAAGCACTATACATTAACGACCTATTTGGAAATTAAATAAAAAGGAAATTGAATAGAAAAGGAAATTGAATAAAAATGGAAGTGGAATAAAAATAAAAATGGAAGTTGCATAAAATTAAAAACGGAAGTTCATTCAAGAAACTACTATACCTTAACGATCTATTTGGAAATTAAATAAAAAGGGAAATTGAATAGAATAGGAAATTTGAATAAAAATGGAAGTTGAATAAAAACAAAAATGGAAGTTGCAGAAAATTAAAAGTGGAAGTTCATTCAAGAAACCACTAGACCTTAATGACCTATTTGGAAACTAAATAAAAAAGGAAATTGAATAGAAAAGGAAATTGAATAAAAATGGAAGTGGAATAAAAATAAAAATGGAAGTTGCATAAAATTAAAAATGAAAGTTCATTGAAGAAACCAATATACCTTAACGATCTATTTGGAAATTAAATAAAAAAGGAAATTGAAGAGAAAAGGAAATTGAAGAGAAAAGGAAATTGAATAAAAATGGAAGTGGAATAAAAATACAAATGGAAGTTGCATAAAATTAAAAATGGAAACTCATTGAAGAAACCACTATACATTAACACTCTATTTGGACATTACATAAAAATGGAAGTGGAACAAAAATAAAAATGGAAATTGCATAAAAGAAAAAATGAAAGTTCATTCAATAAACCACTATACCTTAACGATCTATTTGGAAATTAAATAAAAAAAGAAATTGAAAAAAAAGGAAATTGAATAAAAATGGAAGTAGAATAAAAGTACAAATGAAAGTTGCATAAAATTAAAAATGGAAGTTCTTTCAAGAAACCACTATACCTTAACGATCTATTTGGCAATTAAATAAAAAAAAGAAATTGAATGGAGATGGAAACTGAATAAAAATAGAAGGTGAATAAAAATAGTAATGGACACAGCGTAAAATTAAACATGCAAGTTCATTCAAAAAACCACTATACCTTAAGAATATATTTAGAAATTAAATAAAAAAGGAAATTGCATAGAAAAGGAAATTGAATAAAAATGGAAGTTGAATAATAATAAAAATGGAAGTTGCATAAAATTAAAAATGAAAGTTCATTCAAGAAACCACTACACCTTAATGATCTATTTGGAAACTAAATAAAAAAGGAAATTCAACAGAAAAGGAAATTGAATAAAAATGGAAGTTGAATAAAAATAAAAATGGAACTTGCATAAAATTAAAAATGGAAGTTCATTCAAAAAACCACTATACCTTACCGATCTATTTGGAAATTAAATAGAAAAGGAAATTGAATAAAAATGGAAGTGGAATAAAAATAAAAATGGAAGTTGCATAAAATTAAAAATGAAAGTTCATTCAAGAAACCACTACACCTTAATGATCTTTTTGGAAACTAAATAAAATAGGAAATTCAATAGAAAAGGAAATTGAATAAAAATGGAAGTTGCATAAAATTAAAAATGAAAGTCCATACAAGAAACCACTATACCTTAACGATCTATTTGGAAATTAAATAAAAAAGGAAATTGCATAGAAAAGGAAATTGAATAAAAATGGAAGTGGAATAAAAATACAAATGAAAGTTGCAAAATAATTTAAAATGGAAGTTCATTCAAGAAACCCCTATACCTTAACGATCTATTTGGAAATTAAATTAAAAAGGAAATTGAATGGAGATGGAAATTGAATAAAAGTAGAAGTTGAATAAAAATAGAAATGGAAACTGCATAAAATTAAAGATGGAAGTTCATTCAAGAAACCACTATACCTTAACGATCTATTTGGAAATTAAATAAAAAAGGAAATTGAATAGAAAAGGAAACTGAATAAAAATGATAGTGGAATAAAATAAAAAACGGAAGTTGTATATAATTAAAAATGGAAGTTCATTCAAGAAACCACTGCACCATAACGATCTATTTGGAATTAAATAAAAAAGGAAATTCAATAGAAAAAGAAATTGAACAAAAATAAAAATGGAAGTTGCATAAAATTAAAAATGGAAGCTCATTCAAGAAACCACTATACATTAACGATCTATTTGGAAATAAAATAAAAAAAAGAAATTGAATAGAAAAGGAAATTAAATAAAAATGGAAATTGAATAAAAATACAAGTGGAAGTTGCATAAAATTAAAAATGGAAGTTCATTCAAGAAACCACTATACCTTAACCATCTATTTGGAAATTAAATAAAAAAGGAAATAGAATGGAGATGGAAATTGAATAAAAATTGAAGTTGAATAAAAATAGAAATGGAAAGTGCATAAAATTAAACATGGAAGTTCATTCAAGAAACCACTATACCTTAGCGATCTATTTGGAAATTAAATAAATAAGAAAATTGAATAGAAAAGGAAATTGAATAAAAATGGAAATGGAATAAAAATAAAAATGGAAGTTGCATAAAATCAAGAATGGAAGTTCATTCATGAAACCACTACACCTTAACGATCTATTTGGAAATTGAATAAAAATAGAAGTTGAATAAAAATAGAAATGGAAACTGCAAAAAATTAAACATGGAAGTTCATTCAAGAAACCACTATGCCTTAACGATCTCTTTGGAAATTAAATAAAAAAAAGGAAATTGAATAGAAAAGGAAACTGAATAAAAATGGAAGTGGAATAAAAATAAGTATGGAAGTTGCATAAAATTAAAAATGAAAGTTCATTCAAGAAACCACTACACCTTAATGATCTGTTTTGGAATTAAATAAAAAAAGAAATTCAATTGAAAAAGAAATTGAATAAAAATCGAAGTTGAAAAAAAATAAAAAAGGATGTTCATTCCAGAAACCACTACACCTTAATGATCTATTTGGAAATTAAATAAAAAAGGAAATCAATAAAGAAGGAAATTAAATAAAAATGGAAGTAGAAAAAAAATAAAATAGGAAGTTGTATAAAATTCAAAATGAAGGTTCATTCAAGAAACCACTATAACTTAACGATCGATTTGGAAATTAAATAAAAAAAGGAAATTGAATGGAGATGGAAATTGAAGAAAAATAGAAGTTGAATAAAAATAAAAGTGGAAACTGCATATAATTAAACATGGAAATTCATTCAAGAAACCACTATACCTTAACGATCTATTTCGAAATTAAATTAAAAAGGAAATTGAATGGAGATGGAAATTTAATAAAAATAGAAGTTGAATAAAAATAGAAATGGAGACTGCATAGAATTAAACGTGGAATTTCATTCATGAAACCACTATACCTTAACGATCTATTTGGAAATTAAATAAAAAAGGAAATTGAATAGAAAAGGAAATTGAATAAAAATGCAAGCTGAATAAAAATACAAATGGAAGTTGCATAAAATTAAAAATGGAAGTTCATTCAAGATACCACTATACCTTAACGATCTATTTGGAAATTAAATAAAAAAGGAAATTGAAGAGAAAAGGAAATTGAATAAAAATGGAAGTGAAATAAAAATACAAATGGAAGTTGCATAAAATTAAAAATGGAAGCTCATTGAAGAAACCACTATACATTAACGCTCTATTTGGAAATTACATAAAAATGGAAGTGGAACAAAAATAAAAATGGAAGTTGCATAAAATAAAAAATGAAAGTTCATTCAAGAAACCACTATACCTTAATGATCAATTTGGAAACTAAATAAAATAGGAAATTGAATAGAAAAGGAAATTGAATAAAAATGGAAGTGGAATAAAAAGAAAAATCGAAGTTGCAAAAAATGAAGAATGGAAGTTCATTCAAGAAACCATTACACCTTAACGATCTATTTGGAAATTAATTAAAAAAGGAAATTGAATGGAGATGGAAATGGAAATTGAATAAAAATGGAAATTGAATAAAAATACAAATGGAAGTCGCATAAAATTAAAAATAGAAGTTCATTCATGAAACCACTATACCTTAATGATCAATTGGAAATTAAATAAAAAAAGGAAATTGAATGGAGTTGGAAATTGAATAAAATAGGAGTTGAATAAAAATAGAAATGGAAACTACATAAAATTAAACATGGAAGTTCAATCAAGAAACCATTATACCTTAACAATCTATTTGGAAATTAAATGAAAAAGAAATTGAATGGGGAAGGAAATTGAATAAAAATAGAAATAGAAACTGCATAAAATTAAACATGGAAGTTCATTCAAGAAACCACTACACCTTAACGATCTATTTGGAAATTAAATAAAAAAGGAAATTGAATGGAGAAGGAAATTGAATAAAAATAGAAGTTGAATAAAAATAGAAATGGAAAATATATAAAATTAAACATGGAAGTTCATTCAAGAATCCACTATACCCTAACAATCTATTTGGAAATTAAATAAAAATGGAAATTGAATAAAAATGGAAGCGGAATAAAAAAAAAAATGGAAGTTGCATAAAATTAAAAATGGAAGTTCATTCAAGGAACCACTACACCTTAACGATCTATTTGGAAATTAAATAAAAAAGGAAATTCGATAGAAAAGGAAATTGAATAAAAATGGAAGTTGAATAAAAATAAAAATAAAAGTTGCATAAAATTAAAAAAGAAAGTTCAATGAAGAAACCACTATACCTTAACAATCTATTTGGAAATTAAATAAAAAAAGGAAATTGAATGGAGATGGAAATTGAATAAAAATATAAGTTGAATAAAAATAGAAGTGGAAACAGCAGAAAATTAAATATCGAAATTCTTTCAAGAAACCACTATACCTTAACGATCTATTTGGAAAATATATAAAAAAGGAAATTCAATGGAGATGGAAATTTAATAAAAATAGAAGTTTAATAAAAATAGAAATGGAAACTGCATAAAATTAAAACTTGGAAGTTCATTCAAGAAACCACTATGCCTTAACGATCTATTTGGAAATTAAAGAAAAAACGAAATTGAATAGAAATGGAAATTTAATAAAAATGGAAGTTCAATAAAAATACAAATGGAAGTTGCAGAAAATTAAAAATGGAAGTTCATTCAAGAAACCGCTATACCTTAACAATCTATTTGCAAATTAAATAAAAAAGGAAATTGAATGGGTATGGAAATTGAATAAAAGTAGAAATAGAAACTGCATAAAATTAAACATAGAAGTTCATTCAAGAAACCATTATACCTTAACGATCTATTTGGACATTAAATAAAAAAGGATATTGAATTGAAAAAGAAATTGAATCAAAATGGAAGTGGAATAAAAAGAAAAATGGAAGTTGCAAAAAATCAAGAATGTAAGTTCATTCAAGAAACCACTACACCTTAACGATCAATTTGGAAATAAAATAAAATAGGAAATTGAATGGAGATGGAAATTTAACAAAAAGATGAAACGCCCTCAAAATTAACCCGTTATATATATATATATATATTATTGACATGCATTGTTTAAAGAAAACACTTTATTAATTCATTATAACATTCATCAGAGTCTTACTAAACAAAAGCATTACATGTAACATCAAATTAAATGCCCTACAGGCTTACATCTTTCCAAGCCAACACTTGGACACAAAAGTATGAGTTCTAACTCAAATACACATAAAGCCCTAGGCTTGAGTGTTTACATGTACTAACAATAAAAAAAAAACAAATAACTAGAAATAGTCTTCAAAGTCCAAGTCCTTCCAAGCTAAGTCCTTGGAGGTAGCTTATCACCTGAACCTGAAATTGATGTTCCCATAAAGGGTGAGCCACAGCGCAGTAGAAATATACTAAACCACATATAAGCAATGAATAAAGCAATATCATTCAACAGATGGTTAACCAAGATAATCAATTACTTCATTTTACAGTCTCATGACACTATTGTCTAAGACACGTTTTACTTCCCAACTTTATCAACATGGCTCAGAACCTGGCCAAACTTACCACAGTGAATTATATATATCATATTCACACTCCTCCAATATCAACAAACAAATGAGACTCAAGCTCAAATCAAAACACTTCATACTTCCAGATTGATACACATTTTAGTGCTGCATCAATAAAAACACTTCTATATAAATAATCACACATAAAAGTGATGCTAATGGAGTCCATCCCCTATCTCCTCCCAAACAAAAATCCGGTTTAGAGGTCCATCCCCTATCTTCCCCTAAACCGTGGAGTACATCCCCTATCTCCTCCCACACAAAACAATGTATGCAAATGCAATGCTCAATCAATACACGTATTTTCGGTATTAATGCAATAGTCAAAATTAATGACTTAACCAATGTGATTAGTTTCAGTTATTCCTAATCCACATGCAATGTCTACAACAATCACGACTATCCGCCACCGATAGCCCAAAACAGTTATTTCTAGACTGGAAATAAACATATCAACAGTTCAATGGGTGAGTGATTTACATTATCCAACTACACCATTTAAGCAATAAATTTCCCAATTTCATGAATTTAACCAAATTCCCCAATTCCCTTAAATTAATTATACAAATTAATTAATTTAAACAACTAGAGTTTTTCCCAAAATTATCAAAGTAACCCCAACTTATCAAAATACCAAAACTTAGAACAAAACTTATAAAATGGAGTAGGAAATCCCTACCTCGAAGAAAACAACCCAAATGGAGAAGACAAAGATGAATACCCAAATACCAATGTGCTCCAAATCGCCAAATGTTCAGATTAAATGAAAGCCCTCGACTCCCTCTATCTTTTTAATAAAGCAACTAGGGTAGAAACACACTCTAAACAGATCAAACCTAAGAGAGAAGGTGAGTAGGGAGAGAGAGAGGTCGGACCTAGGGTTTGGAATCAAAAAGAAGATGAAAAAGACTGATCAAAACCCGCTGTTGTGTATTTAAACCTGACAGGCTCGCTCGAGCGAAGACTTTGTCGCTCGAGCGACCAGACACAGAAAAACAACGCTCGAGCCAAGGAATGGAAATTGCATAAAAAAGGAAAAGTAAATAAAAAAGGAAATTGAATAAAAATAGAAATGGAAACTGCATAAAATTAAATATGGAAGTTCATTCAAGAAACCACTATACCTTAACGATCTATTTGAAAATTAAATAAAAAAGAAAAGTAAATAAAAAAGGAAATTGAATAAAAATCGGAGTGGAATAAAAATAAAAATGGAAGTTGCATAAAATTAAGAATGGAAGTTCATCACATAAACCACTACACCTTAACGATCTATTTGGAAATCAAATAAAAAAGGAAATTGAATAGAGCTGGAAATTGAATAAAAATAGAAGTTGAATAAAAATAGAAATGGAAACTGCATAAAATTAAAAATGGAAGTTCATTCAAGAAATCACTCTACATTAACGATCTATTTGGAAATTAAATAAAAAAGGAAACTGAATAGAAAAGGAAATTGAATAAAAATAGAAGTGGAATAAAAATAAAAATAGAAGTTGCGTAAAATTAAAAATGGAAGTTCATTCAAGATACCACTATACATTAATGATCTATTTGGAAATTAAATAAAAAAGGAAATTGAATAGAAAAGGAAATTCAATAAAAATGGAAGTGGAATAAAAATAAAAATGGAAGTTCATTCAATAAATCACTATACATTAGCGATCTATTTGGAAATTCAATAAGAAAGGAAATTGAATGGAAAAGGAAATTGAATAAAAATGGAAGTGGAATAAAAATACAATTGGAAGTTGAATAAAAATAGAAGTGGAAACAGCAAAAAATTAAATATCGAAATTCTTTCAAGAAACCACTATACCTTAACGATCCATTTGGAAAATATATAAAAAAGGAAATTCAACGGAGATGGAAATTTAATAAAAATAGAAGTTGAATAAAAATAGAAATAAAAACTGCATAAAATTAAACGTGGAAGTTCATTCGAGAAACCACTATACCTTAACGATATTTTTGGAAAATAAAGAAAAAAGGAAATTGAATAGAATTGGATATTGAATAAAAATGGAAGTTTAATAAAAATACAAATGGAAGTTGCATAAAATTAAAAATGAAAGTTTATTCAAGAAACCACTATACCTTAACAATCAATTTGGAAATTAAATAAAAAAGGAAATCGAATGGGTATGGAAATTGAATAAAAATGCAAATGGAAACTGCATAAAATTAAACATGGAAGTTCATTCAAGAAACCACTATACCTTAACGATCTATTTGGACATTAAATAAAAAATGATATTTAATTGAAAAGGAAATTGAATAAAAATGGAATTGGAATAAAAAGAAAAATGGAAGTTGCAAAAAATTAAGAATGGAAGTTCATTCAAGAAACCATTACACCTTAACGATCTATTTGGAAATTAAATAAAATAGGAAATTGAATGGAGATGGAAATTGAATAAAAAGAGAAGTTGAAAAAAAAATAGAAATGGAAACTGCATAAAATTAAACATGGAAGTTCATTCAAGAAACCACTATACCTTAACGATCTATTTGAAAAATAAAGAAGAAAAGGAAATTGAATAGAATTGGATATTGAATAAAAATGGAACTTCAATAAAAATACAAATGGAAGTTGCATAAAATTAAAAATGAAAGTTCATTCAAGAAACCACTATACCTTAACGATCTATTTGGAAATTAAATAAAAAAGGAAATTGAATAGAAAAGGGAATTAAATAAAAATGAATGTGGAACAAAAATAAAAATGGAAGTTGCATATAATTAAAAAGGAAAGTTCATTCAAGAAACCATTACACCTTAACGATCAATTAAGAAATTAAATAAAAAAGGAAATTCAATAGAAAAGGAAATTGAATAAAAATGGAAGTTCAATAAAAATAAAAGTTCATTCAGGAAACCACTATACCTTGACGATCTATTTTGAAATTAAATAAAAAAAGGAAACTGAATGGAGATGGAAATTGAATAAAAATAGAAGTTGATTAAAAATAGAAGTGGAAACTGCATAAAATTAAACAAGGAAATTCATTCAAGAAAAACCACTATACCTTAACGGTCTATTTGGAAATTAAATTAAAAAGGAAATTGAATGGAGATGGAAATTTAATAAAAATCGAACTTGAATAAAAATAGAAATGAAAACTGCATAAAATTAAACATGGAAGTTCATTCTTGAAACCAATATACCTTAACGATCTATTTGGAAATTAAATAGAAAAGGAAATTGAACAGAAAAGGAAATTGAATAAAAATGGAAGTTGAATAAAAATACAAATGGAAGTTGCATAAAATTAAAAATGGAAGTTCACTCAAAAAACCACTATACCTTAACGATCTATTTGGAAATTAAATAAAAAAGGAAATTGAATAGAGATGGAAATTGAATAAAAATAGAAGTTGAATAAAAATAGAAATGGAAACTGCATAAAATTAAATATGGAAGTTTATTCACAAAACCACTATACCTTAACGATCTATTTGGAAATTAAATAAAAAAGAACATTGAATAAAAAAGGAAATTGAATAAAAATGGGAGTGGAATAAAAATAAAAATGGAAGTTGCATAAAATTAAGATGGGAAGTTCATTAAAGAAGCCACTACACCTTAACGATCTATTTGGAAATCAAAGAAAAAAGGAAATTGAATAGAGCTAGAAATTGAATAAAAATAGAAGTTGAATAAAAATTGAAATAGAAATTGCATAAAATTAAATATGGAAGTTCATTCAAGAAACCACTATGCCTTAACGATCTATTTGGAAATTAAAGAAAAAAAGGAAATCGAATAGAAAAGGAAACTGAATAAAAACGTAAGTGGAATAAAAATAAAAATGGAAGTTGCATAAAATTAAAAATGGAAGTTCGTTGAAGAAACCACTACACCTTAACGATCAATTTGAAATTAAATAAAAAAGAAATTCAACAGTGAAAAAGTTGAATAAAAATGGAAGTTGAAAAAAAATAAAAATGGAAGTTGCATAAAATTAAAAATGGAAGTTCATTCAAGAAACCACTATACATTAACGATCTATTTGGAAATTAAATAAAAAAGGAAATTGAATAGAAAAGGAAATTGAATAAATGTGGAAGTGGAATAAAAATAAAAATGGAAGTTGCATAAAATTAAAAATGGAAGTTCATTCAAGAAACCTCAGCACCTTAACGATCTATTTGGAAATTAAATAAAAAAGGAAATTCAATAGAAAAGGAAATTGAATAAAAATGGGAGTGAAATAAAAATAAAAATGGAAGTTGCATAAAATTAAGAACGGAAGTTCATTAAAGAAACCACTACACCTTAACGATCTATTTGGAAATCAAATAAAAAAGGAAATTGAATAGAGCTGGAAATTGAATAAAAATAGAAGTTGAATTAAAATAAAAATGAAAACTGCATAAAATTAAAAATGGAAGTTCATTCAAGAAACCACTATACCTTAACGATCTATTTGGACATTAAATAAAAACGGAAGTGGAATAAAAATAAAAATGAAAGTTGCATAAAATTAAAAATAGAAGTTCATTCAGGAAACCACTACACCTTAACGATCTATTTGAAATTAAATAGAAAAGGAAATTCAATAGAAAAAGAAATTGAATCAAAATGGAAGTTGAAAAAAAATAAAAATGGAAGTTGCATAAAATTAAAAATGGAAGTTCATTGAAGAAATCACTATACATTAACGATCTATTTGGAAATTAAATAAAAAAGGAAATTGAATAGAAAAGGAAATTGAATAAGAATGGAAGTGGAATAAAAATAAAAATGGAAGTTGCATAACATTAAAAATGGAAGTTCACTCAAGAAACCTCTACACCTTAACGATCTATTTGGAAATTAAATGAAAGAGAAAATTCAATAGAAAAGGAAATTGAATAAAAATGGAAGTTGAACAAAAATAAAATTGGAAGTTGCATAAAATTGAAAATGAATGTTTATTCAAGAAACCACTACACCTTAACGATTTATTTGGAAATTAAAGAAAAAAAGGAAATTGAATGGAGATGGAAATTGAATAAAAATAGAAGTGGAAACGGCAAAAAATTAAACATGGAAATTCATTCAAGAAACCACTATATCTTAACGATCTATTTGGAAATTAAATGGAAAAGGAAATTGAATAGAAAAGGAAATTAAATAAAAATGGAAGTTGAATAAAAATACAAATGGAAGTTGCATAAAATAAAAAATGGAAGTTCATTCAAAAAACCACTATAGCTTAACGATCTATTTGGAAATTAAATAAAAAAGGAAATTGAATAGAAAAGGAAATTGAATAAAAATGGAAGTGGAATAAAAATAATAATGGAAGTTGCATAAAATTAAAAGTGGAAGTTCATTCAAGAAACCCCTACACCTTAACGATCTGTTTGAGATTAAATAAAAAAGGAAATTCAACAGAAAAAGAAATTGAATAAAAATGGAAGTTGAAAAAAAATAAAAATGGAAGTTGCATAAAATTAAAAATGGAAGTTCATTCAAGAAACCACTATACATTAACGATCAATTTGGAAATTAAATAAAAAAGGAAATTGAATAGAAAAGGAAATTGAATAAAAATGGAAGTGGAATAAAAATAAAAATTGAAGTTGCATAAAATTAAAAATGGAAGTTCATTCAAGAAACCTCTATACATTAGCGATCTATTTGGAAATTAAATAAAAAAGGAAATTGAATAGAAAAGGAAATTGAATAAAAATGGAAGTGGAATAAAAACAAAAATGGAAGTTAATTCAAGAAACCTCTACACCTTAACGATCTATTTGAAAATTAAATAAAAAAGGAAGTTGAACAAAAATAAAATTGGAAGTTGCATAAAATTAAAAATAAAAGTTCATTCCAGAAACCACTATACCTTAACGATCTATTTGGAAATTAAATAAAAAAAGGAAATTGAATGCTGATGGAAATTGAATAAAAATAGAAGTGGAAACGGCATAAAATTAAACATGGAATTTCATTCAAGAAACCACTATACCTTAACAATCTATTTGGAAATTAAATAAAAAATGAAATTGAATGGGAATGGAAATTGAATAAAAATAGAAGTTGAATAAAAATACAAACGGAAACTGCATAAAATTAAACATGGAAGTTCATTAAAGAAACCACTATACCTTAACGATCTATTTGGAAATTAAATAAAAAAGGAAATTGAAGAAAAATGGAAGTGAAATTAAAAGAAAAATGGAAGTTGCAAAAAATTAAGAATCGAAGTTCATTCAAGAAACAACTTATAGCGATCCCGGGTTTACCCTTGTTGTATAGTGATCCGGACATGTGTCCGTGGATGTTGGTAGTTGTTTATTATCTTGTTTACATCCTTTCTTACTTTGTATTTGAGTTATAGGATGTGTTGGGCGGGTTGGTTTCAGGTTGGTTGAGTTTAGAAACCAAAACTAGTTGCCCAGATTTTTTGGCCTGTCCGCTTGAGCGGAGGTGTTGGCGCTCGAGCGGGGAATACATCCATCCAGTATCTTGTTGTGCAGTGTTGTGAGCTCGAGCGTAGGGTTGGGAGCTCGAGCGTAGGTCTGTTTCTGCAAAAGTGCTGAGCGAGTGCATTCTGCGCTCGAGCGGGAGGTTGGCCGCTCGAGCGTAAGTCTGTGAGTGGTCGCTCGAGCGGGGTGTTTTACGCTCGAGCGGAGACCTGGGTTAAAGACCCGAAGTTGTGACTTTCCAAATCACTTTTTCACTTTCTCTTCTCTCTCTTACTTTTCCAAAATCACCATTGTTGAGCCTCTCACTCTAGACTCTACCTTCTCTCTAGGTTTTGATCTAGTAGGAGTGATTTGCTCACCTTTGGCCTTTACAAAAAAGTTGTTGATCGTCGAGGGCTTCATTTTAATCTGAAAATCTCGAGTTTTGGAGCACGTTGAGTTTTGTCTTCTTCTCCCTTGGAGCTCCGAATTTGAGGTAGGGATAACCTACTCCTCTCTATGGGTTTTGTCTTTAAATTTTGGTATTTTGAGATGTTGGGCTTGGTTTGGTAATTTTGTGAAAGATTGGGACTTTTGTGTAATTTTACAAAAGTTGGGGTTTTATTCATAATAAAACTAGATGCATGTTTGGCATAGAAAAATGGAATGATTGTTGAATCATTGATGAAAATGGGACCTAAGGGTTGAAATGGTAATTGTGGAAAATGGCCTAATTACATTGTTTAATTAATTGGGATAATTAATTGGTGAGAAATGAGGAAAAGAAATGTTGATTGAATATCCATTTGTGCATTTATTTTCTGTTTTAGAAATAACTGCTTTGGGCTATCGGTGGAGGATAGTCGGGATTGTTGTAGACAATGCATGATGATTAAGTAAACGGAAACTAATCAATGGAATGTGTCATGGAACTTGACAGTTGATAGAATACATTAATTGTATGTATTGTGTGATTGTATATAGAACCAATGTGTTTATATACGTTATGTGTAGAGGAGGAGATAGGGGATGTACTCCGCGGTTTAGGGGAAGATAGGGGATGTACCTCTAAACCGGATAGGTATTGGGAGGAGATAGGGGATGAACTCCGTAGACAGAGCTCATATGCTTGTCTAGAGAAGTGAAGATAGAGCTCATATGCTTATCTTTGTGAAGTGTGGATACAGCTTGTATGCTTATCTGTGGATATTGTTGATATACATATCTGTTGTGAAGTGTGGATACAGCTTGTATGCTTATCTGTGGATATTGTTGATATACATATCTGTTGAGAATGTGAGATATAGTTTTTATACATATCTGTGGAAATGATGATAGAGCTAGTATGCTTATCTGTTGTTAAAAGGAAAATGAAAAGTAATTGGGACTTGTAAGTCGTTGACATAAATATGTTATTTATGTGACTGTATCAGTGTTGACCAACTATCAATTGCTAATGTTTTAGTCATTGTCCATGGTTGGTTTAGTGTATTTCTACTGGGCTGTGGCTCACCCTATATGGGAATATCATTTTCAGGTGCAGGAAGCATGCCACCTCCAAGGACATAGCTGGGAGGCTAGTGGCGGGCATAGTTTTGTCGTTTTACTTTTGATGTATTACATGTAATTTCAAGCCAAGGGCTTAATGTGTAAACGAGTTAGAACTCTTTGTTGTAACCAAGTGTTAACTTGGAAAGCTGTAAGCCCGTAGGGCATTTTGTTATGAGGTTAACATGTAATACTTATGTCTTGGAATTCTAATGAATGAAAGGAATGCGGTTAGTTTAAATGTAAATTCATGTCTTATCTGATGGGTTTATTGTTATTATTTTGAGGGCGTTACAACTTGGTATCAGAGCGTACCGGGTTCGAATACTTTGGGTACGTGGGAAGTGATTAGTATCACAATGGGTTTGTCTCGCTTGATAGAGACTTAGATGTAGTATCATATGCTATGTGCTTAATTGATAACATGCTTATGTGATTATGTGGGTATGGGATTTAATTTCTGGGATGTTGATTGGATCCTTGAGTTTCTGGGAGTCTTGTTGGAAAAGCACTTGATCAATGCTGTTTCTAACCGGAACTCTAGTAACGCCTTGGGACTATCATTATCCGGAAATGAAATTCGTAAGTGCTTATGTGTTTATGTGCTTATGTGGAGTGAATTACACTTGTCCATGTATTAGGACGTGAGTGTTTAGTTTCTGCACACCTATGAATGTGCTAACGTTCTGTGTTACCTTTATTAGGATGTCAGGACGAGGAAGAGGTGCTAGGCGTGGTAGACCTGCGAGGCAGGAAGTACCGTTACACGGTGAGATTCCGGCAGTACAGGAGGAAGTTGGGCAGGCCAATGTGGCCGAGCCAGTGGGTCAGCAGGCTATGGGTGCCTTGGCCAGAGAGATAGCAGGAGCTTTGGGTATTCTTAGAGCTGGGAACCAGGCAGCTGAGGCAGGGCCTTCTTTCTTGAAGAGGGAGTTCTTCCGGTGTAATCCGGACGAGTTTATCGGGGATCCTAAAGAGCCGCTTAAGGCAGATGAATGGCTCGAACAGACAACGAAGACGTTTGAGATGCTTGGCATCGAGGACGGAGCACTGAAAGTGACCTTGGCATCCTTCCAACTGAAGGGAGATGCGGGTCAATGGTGGAAGTACGAGAAAGCTCGTGTTGGTGGTACTTGGGAGGCGTTTGTGAATGCTTTTCAGGAGAGGTTTTTATCAGCAGCAGCTAGGGAGAAGCTGAGGGATCAGTTTAGCCGGCTTAATCAGCAGGGCTTGTCAGTGGCCGAGTTTGAGGCTACTTTTACCAGTCTGTCTAGGTTTGCACCTGAACTGGTGGCGTCTGAGGAACGCCGTTGCTATGAGTTTGAGCGGAAGTTGAGGCGGGGCCTCAAGTTGAGAATTGGTGGGTCTTATATTCGAGAGTATAGACACCTAGTGGACGCTGCAGCTCATATGGAGCTTATGATGCAGGAGGAGGATGAGGGTCAAAGAGGCTCCAAGAGGAGCCAGGATAGTCAGAGTGATGGCAGGAGGCAGAGGGGTTATAACCCTCAGCAGTATCAGGGTGCAGTCTCTAGATCGACCTTTCCAGTGCCTAGTGTAGGCTCGGGGAGAGGCAGTCAGGGAGAATTCACTTGTTACAAGTGTGGCCAGCTGGGTCACAAGGTTTCGGTTTGCCCGCAGAAGGGTGGGAGTCAGAAAGCTGCTTCTTCTTCAGCTAGACCGCCGAGTCAGAGTTTGGGCAGGGGGCAGCTCTTGACTTGTTATCAGTGTGGACAACCTGGGCACATGAAGAGGTTTTGCCCACAGTTGAGTGCCACTTCGGGAGCGTCTGGTTCTAGGCAGACGCAGGGTTTTCAGCCAGCTCAGTCTGTGCAGGCCTCGAGGGCCAATCCGGGAGTTTCGTCATCCCAGTCTGTGCAGCAGTCTTTTGCTCCGAGAGGCGAGCAGGTAGACCAGGGGCCTACGGGGCGCGTGTATGCTGTTACCGCGCAGGATTTAGTACCGGCTCCATCAGTAGTGAGAGGTACTTTTCTGTTTTGCAACTCAGTTGCTAATGTGTTGATAGACACGGGTGCATCTCATTCTTTTGTATCTGCTGCATTTGCATCTGTTTTGGAATTGGAGTTAGCACAGTTAGCATCTCCTATTTGTGTGGTATCGCCTTTGGGTGGTGAGTTGATCCTAAAACAGGGTGTTAGAGGATGTGATATAGAGGTCGCCGATTATAGGCTTCCTTTTCCGTTTGTTGTCATGCCCATGAAGGGTTTTGATGTTATTTTGGGTATGGACTGGTTATCGTCATACCGGGCTGTTATTGATTGCTACCGCCAGAGGGTTACATTATGTACCTTGAGCGGGGAGTGGTTCCATTTCTTGGGAGACCGGGTTGGTAGTGTTTTGCCACCGGGGTATGATTCGCGAGGGCGAAGTGAGCTTAGTGGTCTACTTGCTAGCTTTGAGAGTAGTAAGTGTGATGAGACACTGATTGTGTTGCCGAGGGTGGTTTGTGAGTATTCGGATGTTTTTCCCGAAGATCTTGTTAGTTTGCCACCTCACCGAGAGATAGAGTTCTCTATTGATTTAGTGCCTGGTACGGCGCCGATTTCTATGGCACCTTACCGTTTTGCTCCAGCAGAGTTGGTTGAGTTGAAAATTCAGCTCCAGGAATTGCTAGATAAGGGCTTTGTTCGCCCTAGTGTTTCACCGTGGGGAGCGCCGGCCCTCTTTGTTAAAAAGAAAGATGGTGCCTTGAGATTGTGTATAGACTACCGGAAGTTGAATCGGGCTACGGTTAAAAATAAGTACCCTATGCCCCGTATAGATGATTTGTTTGACCAGTTGAAGGGTTCCCGTTGTTTCTCTAAGATAGACTTGAGATCGGGTTACCATCAGTTGAGGGTCAGGGAGGAAGATATTCCTAAGACGGCATTCCGTACGCGGTATGGCCATTATGAGTTTCTGGTGATGCCATTTGGGCTTACCAATGCACCGGCAGTCTTTATGGACTTGATGAACCGGATTTTCCGGGAGTTCTTAGACCGATTTGTGGTTGTTTTCGTGGATGACATCCTTATCTATTCGTCTTCTGAGGAGGAGCACGAGGCACACTTGAGAGTGGTGCTTGAGTTACTTAGAGCCCATAGGCTGTATGCCAAGTTTGGGAAGTGTGAGTTCTGGCTGAGGGAAGTCAAATTCTTAGGCCACGTGGTATCCGGAGAAGGGGTGTCTGTTGATACATCCAAGGTTGAGGCAGTGCAAGATTGGGCACAGCCTAAGAGTGTGTTCGAGATCCGCAGTTTTCTGGGATTAGCTGGGTATTACCGTCGGTTTGTGAAAGATTTCTCCAGGTTAGCGTCACCGTTGACTAGACTGACTAGGAAGGGAGTCAAGTTTGTGTGGAGTGAGACTTGTGAAAAGTCGTTCCAAGAGTTAAAAGTTAGATTGACCACCGCTCCGGTGTTGATTATTCCGGAGAGAGGGTTGGGTTATGCGGTTTATTGTGATGCCTCACGAGAGGGTTTGGGTTGTGTGTTGATGCAGGAGGGGAAAGTGGTAGCTTACGGCTCACGTCAGTTGAAAATACATGAGAAAAATTACCCCACGCACGACCTAGAGTTAGCAGCAGTGATCTTTGCCTTGAAAATCTGGAGGCACTACCTTTATGGTGAGAGGTTCGAGGTATTCTCGGATCATAAGAGTTTGAAGTATCTGTTTACACAGAGAGACTTGAATCTGAGGCAGAGGAGATGGATGGAGTTCATCGAGGATTATGATTTTGAGTTGCATTATCATCCGGGAAAGGCCAATGTTGTGGCCGATGCCCTTAGTAGGAAAACCATTAGTGATGTAGCTTGTATAGCCATCCGGGAATGGGAGATGTTGGGAGCACTGGGCGAGTTTGATTTGCTACTGGGCGAATCTGTCGAGGCTGCGGCCTTGTTTTCTGTTGTTGCGCAGCCTACACTTGTGATTAGAGTGTTAGAGGCACAGAGAGGTGACCTTGAGGTAGAATCCCTCCGAGAGAAGATCTCCAGTGGGAAAGTTGAGAAGGGTTTGACGGTGTATCCCGACCTGAGTGTGAGATACCGAGACCGTTTGTTTGTACCGGAGTCTTGCCGAGAGGAAGTACTCCGAGAGTTTCATCATTCGCGCCTTGCGGTGCATCCGGGAGGTACTAAGATGTATCAGGATTTGGGTCGCCAGTTTTGGTGGCGGGGTATGAAAAGAGATGTGGCTGTTTTCGTATCGAAATGCCTTACTTGCCAGCAGGTGAAGGCCGAGCATCAGAGGCCAGCGGGTTTGTTGCAACCCTTGCCTATTGCCGAGTGGAAGTGGGAGCATGTCACTATGGACTTCGTTGTAGGTCTTCCGAGGACTCAGCGGGGTAGTGATGCTATTTGGGTGGTTGTAGACCGGTTGACTAAGTCGGCGCACTTTATTCCTATGCGCGTGAGAGATTCGGTAGATCATCTTGCCGACCTGTATATTCGGGACGTAGTGAGATTGCACGGGGTCCCAGTGACGATTGTCTCAGATAGAGATCCTCGTTTTACTGCTAGGTTGTGGCAGAGTTTGCAGAGTGCCTTGGGCACTAAGTTGACCTTTAGTACGGCTTATCATCCTCAGACTGACGGGCAGTCCGAGCGTACTATTCAGATCCTCGAGGATATGCTTCGGGGTTGTGTCCTGGACTTCAGTGGGACGTGGGAGAGGCACTTGCCATTGGTAGAGTTTGCCTACAACAACAGTTTTCAGTCTAGCATCGGTATGGCACCGTTTGAGGCCTTGTATGGCCGACCGTGTAGGTCTCCAGTGTGTTGGGCCGAGGTGGGTGATGCACCTTTGTTGGGTCCAGAGTTGGTTAGGGAGACGACGGAGAAAGTTGAGCTTATCCGTAAGAGGCTTGTTACAGCCCAGAGTCGACAAAAGAGTTATGCCGACCGTAGGAGGAGGCCTTTGGCGTTTGAGGTAGGTGATCATGTCTTTTTGAAGATATCACCTAGACGAGGCCTGATGAGGTTTGGGAAGAGTGGGAAGTTATCCCCTCGGTTTATTGGTCCTTTTGAGATCCTTGAGAGGATTGGTGAGGTTGCTTATCGATTGGCCTTACCACCGCAGTTGTCCGGAGTGCATGACGTGTTTCATGTGAGTATGCTTCGGAAGTATGAGCCAGATCCATCACATGTGTTGGATTGGACTGATTTAGAGGTAGATGAGGATGCCTCGTATGAGGAGAGACCGGTACGGGTCTTGGATAGGCGGGATCAGGTCCTGCGTGGCAAGACCATTCCTTTGGTGAAAGTCTTGTGGAAACATCACGGAGTGGAGGAAGCCACTTGGGAACGTGAGTTGGGAGTCCGTGAGAAATATCCGGACTTGTTTGTTGATATGTAATCTTGTATTTAAATTTTACATTTTTTTTTTTTTTAACTTAAGAGCTTTTATATATGTCTTAAGTTGTGAAACATTGAAAATGTTTTCATTATTGGAAGTATGTTTGGAACTTGCCTCATATGGAAGTTGAATGTGACACTATATGTGTTGAATATATTGTTGAAATTGGAAAGATAGTGCATAATGTTAATGCATGTTGAAAATACATATGTTGTTTACATATTGTGATATGTCTCTTGTTAAAGGGATGGGATGACCGGTAATGGGTCGAATTGTTGAATGTTAAATTGTAACATTGTCTAAAATGAAGGAAAACTTGTTTTGAAAACTTGTGCTTAATTTCGGGGACGAAATTCTTTAAGGGGGGGAGGTTATAGCGATCCCGGGTTTACCCTTGTTGTATAGTGATCCGGACATGTGTCCGTGGATGTTGGTAGTTGTTTATTATCTTGTTTACATCCTTTCTTAATTTGTATTTGAGTTATAGGATGTGTTGGGCGGGTTGGTTTCAGGTTGGTTGAGTTTAGAAACCAAAACTAGTTGCCCAGATTTTTTGGCCTGTCCGCTCGAGCGGAGGTGTTGGCGCTCGAGCGGGGAATACATCCATCCAGTATCTTGTTGTGCAGTGTTGTGAGCTCGAGCGTAGGGTTGGGAGCTCGAGCGTAGGTCTGTTTCTGCAAAAGTGCTGAGCGAGTGCATTCTGCGCTCGAGCGGGAGGTTGGCCGCTCGAGCGTAAGTCTGTGAGTGGTCGCTCGAGCGGGGTGTTTTACGCTCGAGCGGAGACCTGGGTTAAAGACCCGAAGTTGTGACTTTCCAAATCACTTTTTCACTTTCTCTTCTCTCTCTTACTTTTCCAAAATCACCATTGTTGAGCCTCTCACTCTAGACTCTACCTTCTCTCTAGGTTTTGATCTAGTATGAGTGATTTGCTCACCTTTGGCCTTTACAAAAAAGTTGTTGATCGTCGAGGGCTTCATTTTAATCTGAAAATCTCGGGTTTTCGAGCACGTTGAGTTTTGTCTTCTTCTCCCTTGGAGCTCCGAATTTGAGGTAGGGATAACCTACTCCTCTCTATGGGTTTTGTCTTTAAATTTTGGTATTTTGAGATGTTGGGCTTGGTTTGGTAATTTTGTGAAAGATTGGGACTTTTGTGTAATTTTACAAAAGTTGGGGTTTTATTCATAATAAAACTAGATGCATGTTTGGCATAGAAAAATGGAATGATTGTTGAATCATTGATGAAAATGGGACCTAAGGGTTGAAATGGTAATTGTGGAAAATGGCCTAATTACATTGTTTAATTAATTGGGATAATTAATTGGTGAGAAATGAGGAAAAGAAATGTTGATTGAATATCCATTTGTGCATTTATTTTCTGTTTTAGAAATAACTGCTTTGGGCTATCGGTGGAGGATAGTCGGGATTGTTGTAGACAATGCATGATGATTAAGTAAACGGAAACTAATCAATGGAATGTGTGATGGAACTTGACAGTTGATAGAATACATTAATTGTATGTATTGTGTGATTGTATATAGAACCAATGTGTTTATATACGTTATGTGTAGAGGAGGAGATAGGGGATGTACTCCGCGGTTTAGGGGAAGATAGGGGATGTACCTCTAAACCGGATAGGTATTGGGAGGAGATAGGGGATGAACTCCGTAGACAGAGCTCATATGCTTGTCTAGAGAAGTGAAGATAGAGCTCATATGCTTATCTTTGTGAAGTGTGGATACAGCTTGTATGCTTATCTGTGGATATTGTTGATATACATATCTGTTGTGAAGTGTGGATACAGCTTGTATGCTTATCTGTGGATATTGTTGATATACATATCTGTTGAGAATGTGAGATATAGTTTTTATACATATCTGTGGAAATGATGATAGAGCTAGTATGCTTATCTGTTGTTAAAAGGAAAATGAAAAGTAATTGGGACTTGTAAGTCGTTGACATAAATATGTTATTTATGTGACTGTATCAGTGTTGACCAACTATCAATTGCTAATGTTTTAGTCATTGTCCATGGTTGGTTTAGTGTATTTCTACTGGGCTGTGGCTCACCCTATATGGGAATATCATTTTCAGGTGCAGGAAACATGCCACCTCCAAGGACATAGCTGGGAGGCTAGTGGCGGGCATAGTTTTGTCGTTTTACTTTTGATGTATTACATGTAATTTCAAGCCAAGGGCTTAATGTGTAAACGAGTTAGAACTCTTTGTTGTAACCAAGTGTTAACTTGGAAAGCTGTAAGCCCGTAGGGCATTTTGTTATGAGGTTAACATGTAATACTTATGTCTTGGAATTCTAATGAATGAAAGGAATGCGGTTAGTTTAAATGTAAATTCATGTCTTATCTGATGGGTTTATTGTTATTATTTTGAGGGCGTTACACAACTACACCTTAACGATTTATTTGGAAATTAAATAAAAAGGAAATTGAATGGACATGGAAATTGAGTAAAAATAGAAGTTGAATAAAAATAGAAATGGAAACTGCATAAAATTTAACATGGAAGTTCATTCAAGAAGCCACTATACCTTAACAATCTATTTGGAAATTAAATAAAAAAACGAAATTGAATAGAAAAAGAAACTGACTAAAAATAGTAGTGGAATAAAAATAAAAATGAAAATTGCTTAAAATTAAAAATGGAAGTTCATTCAAGATACCTCTATACATTAGCGATCTATTTGGAAATTAAATAGAAAAGGAAATTGCATAAAAATAGAAGTGGAAGAAAAATAAAAATGGAAGTTGCATAAAATTAAAAATGAAAGTTCATTCAAGAAACCACTACACCTTAACGATCTATTTGGAATTAAATAAAAAAGGAAATTCAATAGAAAAAGAAATTGAATAAAAATGGAACTTGAAAAAAAATAAAAATGGAAGTTGCATAAAATTAAAAATGGAAGCTCATTCAAGAAACCACTATACATTAACGATCTATTTGGGAATTAAATAAAAAAGGAAATTGAATAGAAAAGGAAATTAAATAAAAATGGAAGTGGAAGAAAAATAAAAATGAAAGTTGCATAAAATTAAAAATGAAAGTTCATTCAAGAAACCACTACACCTTAACGATCTGTTTGGAAATTAAATAAAAAAGGAAATTCAATAGAAAAGGAAATTGAATAAAAATGGAAGTTGAATAAAAATAAAAATGGAAGTTGCATAAAATTAAAAATTAATGTTCATTCAAGAAACCACTATACCTTAACGATCTGTTTGGTAATTAAATAAAAAAAAGAAATTGAATGGAGATGGAAATTGAATAAAAATATAAGTTGAATAAAAATAGAAGTGGAAACTGCATAAAATTAAACATGGAAATTCATTCAGAAAACCACTATACCTTAACGATCTATTTGGAAATTAAATTAAAAAGGAAATAGAATGGATATGGAAATTTAATAGAAATAGAAGTTGAATAAAAATAGAAATGGAAACTGCATAAAATTAAATATGGAAGTGCATTCATGAAACCAGTATACCTTAACGATCTCTTTCGAAATTAAATAGAAAAGGAAATTGAATAGACAAGGAAATTGAATAAAAATGGAAGTCGAATAAAAATACAAATGGAAGTTGCATAAAATTAAAAATGGAAGTTCATTCAAGAAACCACTATACCTCAACGATCTATTTGGAAATGAAATAAAAAAGGAAATTCAATGGAGATGGAAATTGAATAAAAATAGAAGTTGAATAAAAATAGAAATGGAAACTGCATAAAATTAAATATGGATGTTCATTCAAGAAACCACTATACCTTAACGATCTATTTGGAAATTAAATAAAAAAGAAAATTGAATTGTAGCGATCCCGGTTTCCCTTTTCATTGGTTGTTGTGTACATCTCGTTTACATCCTTTACTCTTTGTATTTGAGTCTTGGGTTGTGTTGGGCAGGTGTGAAACAGGTTGGTTGAGCTTAGGAACCATGTGTAGTTGCCCAGATTTTGGTCTGTCCGCTCGAACGGGGCTTTTGGCGCTCAAGCGGGAAAATCACCCTTCCAGTATTTTCTCTGCAGGGTTGTCCGCTCGAGCGGGAGTTTGGACGCTCGAGCGAGAGTTTGTGTGTTACGCTCGAGCGGGGAGTTGGACGCTCGAGCAGAGACCTGGTTCTGTAAAAGTGCTGGGAGTGTGTATTCAGCGCTCGAGCAGCGGTTTGGACGCTCGAGCTGGAGTCTGTGAGTGACGCTCGAGCGGGAGTTTCCACGCTCGAACGGGGAGTCGGGTTTAAAGCTCCGTGTTTTGACTTTTAAAATCACCTTTTCACATTCATTTCTCTCTCTTACTTTTCCAAAACTCCATTGTTGAGCCTCTCTCTCTAGAACCTTGCCTTCTCTCTAGGTATTGATCTAGTTAGAGTTGTTTCCTCACCTTTGGCCTTTACAAAAGTTGTGTTGATCGTCGAGGGCTACGTTTTGATCCGAAAATATCGAGTTTTGGAGCACGTTGAGTTTCTTCATCTTCTTCCCTTGAACTCTGAATTTGAGGTAGGGATTCCTACTCACTCTTATGGTCTTTAACATAGATTTTTGGTGATTTTGACAAAGTGTTGAAGTTGGGAAATTTTGGGACTTAGGGTTTCAAAATGTCAAAGAGGGTTTTATTATTTTGATTCTAAAATGAGTATTTTGGGTTTCAAAATAGTGGTATTGATGTTGGTTGTTGATATATGGACCATTGGGTCAATGTTGGAAAATGGGGGAAAAAGCCCTAATTCGTTGTGTAAATTAATTTGTATAATTAATTTGGGAAAAATGTTGGTATTTGGAATTGAGTTGGAAATAATGAAATTGACTCATTATATGGTAGAATAGTGGAGTTGGATTTGTTAATCGCTCACTTTTGAAAACATGATATTTTATCTGTTGGAGCTTTTATTATCTGTTTAGAAATAATTGCTTGGGCTACCGGTGGAGGGTAGTTTTGATTGTTGTAGACAATGCATGATGATTAGGCAAACTAAAACTAATCAATTGGTTATGTCATAAAGTATGACGATTGGTAGAATACATTAACGTTATGTATTGATTGATTGTGTATATGACCTACGTGTATATACATTGTGTGTGTGTGGGAGGAGATAGGGGATGTACTCCACAGTTTAGGGGAAAATAGGGGATGGACGTCTAAACCGGATATTGTTTGGGAGGAGATAGGGGATGGACTCCACTGATAGAGCTCATATGCTTGTCAGATTTATGTGATGATACAGCTCATATGCTTATCTATGGAAGTGATGATACAGCTCATACGCTTATCTTTGGAAGTGTTGATACAGCTTGTATGCTTATCTGTTGAGATGTTGATATAACTAATATGTTTATCTATTGAGAAATGGGAAATGTTTAATATGAGTTACTGTCTCATAGAAATGGTTGGCTAGGTTCTGAGCCATTGATATAAATTGTGAAACTGTTAAGAAATGGAAAGTGGAATGAAACATAGTCGCAGTGATTATAAAATGGAAATGGGTTATGAATTGATTTATGGAAACTGAACATTCATCAATTGCTAATGTCTTAGCTATTGCTCATATTGTGTTTAGCATATCTCTACTAGGCGTTGGCTCACCCTATATGGGACATTATTTTCAAGTACAGGTAGCATGCCACCTCTAAGGACATAGCTTGGATGATGATGAGAGTTGAAGACTCTTTTTGGTTGTTTTATTTGAGTTACATGTATAGCAAGGCAAGGGCTTAATTTGTATAGAGTTAGTTCTCTTCTTTTGTGTAACCAAGTGTTAACTTGGAAAGCTGTAAGCCTATAGGGCATTTGCTTTTGTTGTTAACATGTAATACAGTTGTAAGAACTACTCTGATGAATAGAAATGGTTAATCTAATTTGTATAATGTATGTCTAAAGCGATGGATTTATGTATTTATTTTGGGGTGTGACATGAATAGAAAAGGAAATTCAATAAAACTCGAAGCAGAATAAAAATAAAAATGGAAGTTACATAAAATTAAGAATGGAAGTTCATTAAAGAAACCACTACACCCTAACGATCTATTTTGGAAATCAAATAAAAAAGGAAATTGAATAGAGATGGAAATTGAATAAAAATAGAAGTTGAATAAAAATAGAAATGGAAACTGCATAAAATTAAACATGGAAGTTCATTGAAGAAACCACTATACCTTAACGATCTATTTGGAAATTAAATAAAAAAAGGAAATTGAATAGAAAAGGAAACTGAATAAAAACGGAAGTGGAATAAAAATAAAAATGAAAGTTGCATGAAATTAAAAATGGAAGTTCATTCAAGAAACCACTACACCTTACCGATCTATTTGAAATTAAATAAAAAAGGAAATTCAATAGAAAAGGAAATTGAATAAAAAAGGAAGTTGAATAAAAATAAAATTGGAAGTTGCATAAAATAAAAAATGAAAGTTCATTCAAGAAACCACTATACCTTAATGATCTATTTGGAAATTAAATAAAAAAACGAAATTGAATGGAGATGAAAATTGAATAAAAATAGAAGTTGAATAAAAATAGAAGTGGAAACTGCAAAAAATTAAACATGAAAATTCATTCAAGAAACCACTATACCTTAAAGATCTATTTGGAAATTAAATTAAAAAGGAAATTGAATGGGGACGGAAATTTAATAAAAATAGAAGTTGAATAAAAATAGAAGTGGAAACTGCGTAAAATTAAACATGGAAGTTCATTCAATGAACCACTATACCTTAACGATCTATTAGGAAATTAAATAAAAAAGAAAATTGAATAGAAAAGGAAAATGAATAAAAATAGAAGTTGAATAAAAATACAAATGGAAGTTGCAAAAAATTAAAAATGGAAGTTCATTCAAGAAACTACTAAAGCTTAACGATCTATTTGGAAATTAAAGAAAAAAGGAAAATGAATAGAAAACGAAATTGAATAAAAATGGAAGTGGAAACTGGAGATGGCAATTTAATAAAAATAGAAGTTGAATAAAAATAGAAATGAAAACTGCATAAAATAGAACATGGATGTTCATTGAAGAAACCACTATACCTTAACGATCTATTTGGAAAGTAAATAAAAAAAGGAAACTGAATAGAAAAGGAAATTAAATAAAAATGGAAGTTGAATAAAAATAAAAATGGAAGTTGCATAAAATTAAAAATGAAAGTTCATTCAAGAAACTACAATACCTTAACGATCAATTTGGAAATTAAATAAAAAAAGGAAATTTAATGGAGATGGAAATTTAATAAAAATAGAAGTGGAAACTTCAGAAAATTAAACATGGAAATTTATTCAAGAAACCACTATACCTTAACGATCTATTTGGAAATTAAATTAAAAAGGAAATTGAATGGAAATGGAAATATAATAAAAATAGAAATGGAAACTGCATAAAATTAAACATGGAAGTTCATTCATGAAACCTCTATACCTTAACGATCTATTTGGAAATTAAATAAAAAAGGAAATTTAATAGAAAAGGAAATTGAATAAAAATGGAAGTTGAATAAAAATACAAATGGAAGTTGCATAAAATTAAGAATGGAAGTTCATTAAAGAAACCACTACACCTTAACGATCTATTTTGGAAATCAAATAAAAAAGAAAATTGAATAGAGATGGAAATTGAATAAAAATAGAAGTTGAATAAAAATAGAAATCGAAACTGCATAAAATTAAACATGGAAGTTCATTGAAGAAACCACTATACCTCAACGATCTATTTGGAAATTAAATAAAAAAGGAAATTGAATAGAAAAGGAAACTGAATAAAAACGGAAGTGGAATAAAAATAAAAATGAAAGTTGCAGGAAATTAAAAATGGAAGTTCATTCAAGAAACCACTACACCTTACCGATCTATTTGGAAATTAAATAAAAAAGGAAATTGAACGGAGATGGAAATTGAATAAAAATTGAAGTTGAATAAAAATAGAAATGGAAACTGTATAGAATTAAACATGGAAGTTCATTCAAGAAACCACTATACCATAACGATCTATTTGGAAATTAAATAAAAAAAGGAGATTGAATAGAAAAGGAAATTGAATAAAAATGGAAGTTGCATAAAATTATAAATGGAAGTTCATTCAAGAAACCACTACACCTTAATGATCTATTTGGAAATTAAATAAAAAAGGAAATTCAATAGAAAAGGGAATTGATTAAAAATGGAAGTTGAATAAAAATGAAAATAGAAGTTGCATAAAATTAAAAATGAAAGTTCAGTCAAGAAACCACTATACCTTAATGAACTATTTGGAAATTAAATAAAAAAAGGAAATTGAATGGAGATGGAAATTGAATAAAAATAGATGTTGAATAAAAACAGAAGTGGAAACTGCCAAAAATTAAATATAGAAATTCATTCAAAAAACCACTGTACATTAACTATCTATTTGGAAATTAAAGAAAAAAGGTAATTTAAAAGAAATGGAAATTGAATAAAAATGGAAGTTGAATAAAAATACAAATGGAAGTTTCATAAAACTAAAAATGGAAGTTCATTCAAGAAACCACTATACCTTAACAATCTATTTGGAAATTAAATAAAAAAGGAAACTGAATGGGGAAGGAAATTAAATAAAAATTGAAATTGAATAAGAATAGAAATGGAAACGGCATAAAATTAAACGTGGGAGTTCATTCAAAAAACCATTATACCTTAACGATCTATTTGGAAATTAAATAAAAAAGGAAATTGAATGGAGATGGAAATTGAATAGAAATAGAAGTTGAATAAAAATAGAAATGGAAACCGCATAAAATTAAACATGGAAGTTCATTCATGAAACCACTATACCTTAACGATCTATTTGGAAATTGAATAGAAAAGGAAACTGAATAAAAATGGAAGTGGAATAAAAATAAAAATGGAAATTGCATAAAATTAAAAATGGGAGTTCATTCAAGAAACCACAACACCTTAACGATCTATTTGGAAATTAAATAAAAAGGGAATTCAATAGAAAAGGAAATTGAATAAAAATGAAAGTTGAATAAAAATAAAAATGGAAGGTGCATAAAATTAAAAATGGAAGTTCATTCAAGAAACCACTATACCTTAACGATCTATTTGGAAATTAAATAAGAAAGAAAATTGAATAGAAAAGGAAATTCAATAAAAATGGAAGTGGAATAAAAATAAAAATGGAAGTTCATTCAAGAAACCACTATACCTTAACGATCAATTTGAAAATTAAATAAAAAAGGAAATTGAATGGAGATGGAAATTGAATAAAAATAGTAGTTGAATAAAAATAGAAATGGAAACTGCGTAAAATTTAACATGGAAGTTCATTCCAGAAACCACTATACCTTAACGATCTATTTGGAAATTGAATAGAAAAGGAAACTGAATAAAAATGGAAGTGGAATAAAAATAAAAATGGAAGTTGCATAAAATTAAAAATGGAAGTTCATTCCAAAAACCACTACACCTTAACGATCTATTTGGAATTCAATAAAAAAGGAAATTCAGTAGAAAAAGAAATTGAATAAAAATGGAAGTTGAAAAAAAATAAAAATGGAAGTAGCATAAAATTAAAAATGGAAGTTCATTCAACAAACGGCTATACATTAACGATCTATTTGGAAATTAAATAAAAAAAGAAAATTAGATAGAAAAGGAAATTGAATAAAAATGGAGGTGGAATAAAAATAAAAATGGAAGTTGCATAAAATTAAAAATGGAATTTCATTAAAGAAACCTCTATACATTAGCGATCTATTTGGAAATTAAATAAAAAAGGAAATTGAATAGAAAAGGAAATATAATAAAAATGGAAGTGGAGTAAAAATAAAAGTGGAAGTTGCATAAAACTAAAAATGGAAGTTCATTTAAGAAACCTCTACACCTTAACGATCTATTTGGAAATTAAATAAAAAAAGAAAATCAATAGAAAAGGAAATTAAATAAAAATGGAAGTTGAATAAAAACAAAAATGGAAGCTGCATAAAATTAAAAATGAAAGTTCATTCAAGAAACCACTATACCTTAACGATCTATTTGGAAATTAAATAAAAAATGAAAATTGAATGGAGATGGAAATTGAATAAAAATAGCAGTTGCATAAAAATAGAAGTGAAAACTGCATAAAATTAAAGATGGAAATTCATTCAAGAAACCACTATACTTTAAAGATCTATTTGGAAATTAAATTAAAAAGGAAATTGAATGGAGATGGAAATTTAATAAAAATAGAAGTTGAATAAAAATAGAAATAGAAATTGCATAAAATTAAACATGGAAGTTCATTCATTGAACCACTATACCTTAACGATCTATTTGGAAATTAAATAAAAAAGGAAATTGAATAGAAAAGGAAAATGAATAAAAATAGAAGTTGGATAAAAATACAAATGGAAGTTGCATAAAATTAAAAATGGAAGTTCATTCAAGAAACTACTAAACCTTAACAATCTATTTGGAAATTAAATAAAAAACGAAATTGAATGGAGATTAAAATTGAAAAAAAAATAGAAGTTGAATAAAAATAGAAATGGAAACTGCATACAATTAAACATGGAAGTTCATTCAAGAAACCACTATACCTCAACGATCTGTTTGGAAATTTATTAAAAAAGGAAATTGAATAGAAAAGGAAATTGAATAAAAATGGAAGTGGAATAAAAATAAAAATGGAAGTTACATAAAATGAAAAATGGAAGTTCATTCAAGAAACCACTATACCTCAATGATCTATTTGGAAATTTATTAAAAAAGGAAATTGAATGGAAAAGGAAATTGAATAAAGATGGAAGTTGAATAAAAATAAAAATGGAAGTTGCATAAAATTAAAAATGAAAGTTCATTCAAGAAACCACTACACCTTAATGATCTATTTGGAAGTTAAATAAAAAAAGGAAATTGAATGGATATGGAAATTGAATAAAAATAGAAGTGGAAACTGAAAAAAATTAAATATGGAAATTCATTGAATAAACCACTATACCTTAACGTTCTATTTGGAAATTAAATAAAAAAGGAAATTCAATGGAGATGAAAATTTAATAAAAATAGAAGTTGAATAAAAATAGAAACGGAAACTGCATAAAATTAAACGTGGAAGTTCATTCAAGAAACCACTATACCTTAACGATCTATTTGGAAATTAAAGAAAAAAGGAAATTGAATAGAAATGGAAATTGAAGAAAAATGGAGGTCGAATAAAAATACAAATGGAAGTTCATTCAAGAAACTACTAAACCTTAACGATCTATTTGGAAATTAAATAAAAAAGAAAATTCAATGGAGATGAAAATTTTATAAAAATAGAACTTGAATAAAAATAGAAATGGAAACTGCATAAAATTAAACATGGAAGTTCATTCAAGAAACCACTATACCTTAACGATCTATTTGGAAATGAAAGAAAAAGGAAATTGAATAGAAATGGAAATTGAATAAAAATGGAAGTTGAATAAAAATACAAATGGAAGTTGCATAAAATAAAAAATGGAAGTTCATTCAAGAAACCACTATACCTTAACAATCTATTTGGAAATTAAAAAAAAAGGAAATTGAATGCGGATGGAAATTGAATAAAAATAGAAGTTGAATAAAAATAGAAATGGAAACTGCATAAAATTAAACATGGAAGTTCATTCTAGAAACCCCTATACCTTAACGATCTATTTGGAAATTAAATAAAAAAAAAATTGAATAGAAATGGAAATTGAATGAAAATGGAAGTGGAATAAAAATAAAAATGGAAGTTGAAAAAAATTAAGAATGGAAGTTCATTCAAGAAACCAGTACACCTTAACGATCTATTTGGAAATTAAATAAAAAAGGACATTGAATAGAAATGGAAATTGAATGAAAATGGAAGTGGAATAAAAATAAAAATGGAAGTTGAAAAAAATTAAGAATGGAAGTTCATTCAAGAAACCAGTACACCTTAACGATCTATTTGGAAATTAAATAAAAAAGGACATTGAATAGAAATGGAAATTGAATGAAAATGGAAGTGGAATAAAAATAAAAATGGAAGTTGAAAAAAATTAAGAATGGAAGTTCATTCAAGAAACCAGTACACCTTAACGATCTATTTGGAAATTAAATAAAAAAGGACATTGAATGGAGATGAAAATTGAATAAAAATTGAAGTTGAATAAAAATAGAAATGGAAACGGCATAAAATTAAACATGGATGTTCATTCAAGAAACCATTATACCTTAACGATCTATTTGGAAATTAAATAAAAAAAAGAAATTGAATAGAAAAGGAAACTGTATAAAAATTGAAGTGGAAGAAAAATAAAAATGGAAGTTTCATAAAATTAAAAATGGAAGTTCATTCAAGAAACCACTACACCTTAACGATCTATTTGGAATTAAATAAAAAAGAAAATTCAATAGAAAAAGAAATTGAATAAAAATAGAAGTTGAAAAAAAATAAAAATGGAAGTTGTATAAAATTAAAAATGGAAGCTCATTCAAGAAAACCACTATACATTAACAATCTATTTGGAAATTGAATAAAAAAGGAAATTCAATAGAAATGGAAATTAAATAAAAATGGAAGTGGAATAAAAATAAAAATAGAAGTTGCATAAAATTAAAAATGGAAGTTCATTCAAGAAACCACTACAACTTAACGATCTATTTGAAAATTAAATAAAAAAGGAAATTGAATGGAGATGGAAATTGAATAAAAATAGTAGTTGAATAAAAATAGAAATGGAAACTGCATAAAATTAAACATGGAAGTTAATTCCAGAAACCACTATACCTTAACGATCCATTTGGAAATTAAATAAAAAAAGAAATTGAATGGAGATGGAAATTGAATAAAAATAGAAGTTGAATAAAAATTGAAATGGAAACTGCATAAAATTAAACATGGATGTTCATTCAGGAAACGACTATACCTTAACGATCTATTTGGAAATTAAATAAAAAAAGAAAATTGAATAGAAAAGGAAACTGAATAAAAATGGAAGTGGAATAAAAAGAAAAATGGAAGTTGCATAAAATTAAAAATGGAAGTTCATTCAAGAAACTACTACACCTTAACGATCTATTTGGAATTAAATAAAAAAGAAAATTCCATTGAAAAAGAAATTGAATAAAAATGGAAGTTGAAAAAAAATAAAAATGGAAGTTGCATAAAATTAAAAATGGAAGTTCATTGAAGAAGCCACTACACTTTAACGATCTATTTGGAATTAAATAAAAAAGAAAATTCAATAGAAAAAGAAATTGAATAAAAATAGAAGTTGAAAAAAAATAAAAATGGAAGTTGTATAAAATTAAAAATGGAAGCTCATTCAAGAAAACCAATATACGTTAACGATTTATTTGGAAATTAAATAAAAAAGGAAATTCAATAGAAAAGGAAATTAAATAAAAATGGAAGTGGAAAAAAAAATGGAAGATGCATAAAATTAAAAATGGAAGTTCATTCAAGAAACCACTGCACCGTAACGATCTATTTGGAAATTAAATAAAAAAGGAAATTCAATAGAAAAGAAAATTGAATAAAAATGGAAGTTGAATAAAAATAAAAATGGAAGTTGCATAAAATTAAAAATGGAAGTTGCATAAAATTAAAAATAAAAGTTCATTCAAGAAACCACTACACCTTAACGATCTATTTGAAATTAAATAAAAAAGGAAATTGAATGGAGAAGGAAGTTGAATAAAAATAGAAGTTGAATAAAAATTGAAATGGAAATTGCATAAAATTAAACATGGATATTCATTCAAGAAACCATTATACCTTAACAATCTATTTGGAAATTAAAAAAAAAATGGTAATTGAATAGAAAAGGAAACTGAATAAAAATGGAGGTGGAAAAAAAAGAAAAATGGAAGTTGCATAAAATTAAAAATGGAAGTTCATTCAAGAAACCACTACACCTTAACGATCTATTTGGAATTAAATAAAAAAGAAAATTCCATAGAAAAAGAAATTGAATAAAAATGAAAGTTGAAAAAAAATAAAAATGGAAGTTGTATAAAATTAAAAATGGAAGCTCATTGAAGAAAACCAGTATACATTAACGATCTATTTGGAAATTGAATAAAAAAGGAAATTCAATAGAAAAGGAAATTAAATAAAAATGAAAGTGGAATAAAAATAAAAGTGGAAGATGCATAAAATTAAAAATGAAAGTTCAGTCAAAAAACCACTATACCTTAAGAATCTATTTGGAAATTAAATAAAAAAGGAAATTTATTAGAATAGAAAATTGAATAAAAATGGAAGTTGAATAAAAATAAAAATGAAAGTTGCATAAAATTAACAATGAAAGTTCATTCCAGAAACCACTATACCTTAAATTAAATAAAAAAAGAAATTGAATAGAAAATGAAATTGAATAAAAATGGAAGTGGAATAAAAATAAAAATGGAAGTTGCATAAAATTAAAAATGGACGTTCATTCAAGAAACCACTATACCTTAACGATCTATTTGAAAATTAAATAAAAAAGGAAATTGAATGGAGATGGAAATTGAATAAAAATAGAAGTTGAATAAAAACAGAAATGGAAACTGCATAAAATGAGACATGGAAGTTCATTCAAGAAACCATTATACGTTAACGATCTATTTGGAAATTAAATAAAAAAGGAAATTAAATAAAAAAGGAAATTGAATAGAAAAGGAAATTGAATAAAAATGGAAGTGGAATAAAAATAAAAATGGAAGTTGCACAAAATTAAAAATGGAAGTTCATTCAAGAAACCACTACACCCTAACGATCTATTTGAAATTAAATAAAAGAGGAAATTCAATAGAAAAAGAAATTGAATAAAAATGGAAGTTGAATATGAATAAAAATGAAAGTTGCATAAAATTAATAATGGAAGTTCATTCAAGAAACCTGTCATGACCCCATTCTTCCCCTAGTAGAATGGTGCCGTGATGGCCAGTAATCCGAGATTACCGAAGGCCAACTTTCAAAATTCACACACAATCAGAGTATTACATATGGGGCTAACATGTGCGGAAGCAATATATTCACAATCTAATTAGTCCATAAGAGCCGTGCATAAGTCAAATGAAATGGCATACATCTTTACAAGGTCTTACAACTTGGATACAATAAAGAAATGAAATACAAAATACATCTTGACCAAAAGGCTTCTCAAGCCGACATATACAAACACAATGAAATGTAAGCTAAGAAGCATGATTTTCAAGATGTTGCAAAAACATATCGGCAAAACATCCAAAAACATATCGGCAACACATCTAGGCCTCATCGCCTTCTTGCTCATCACCTACATATATATAGAGAGGGTGAGCTTGGATACTCAGTGAATGGTACAAGTAATAAAGGGTTTGCACGTATGACATCCGAGATCTTTAACAAAACAATACATAACCATAGCTTATAACCAAACGTGGGATAAATCAAGTTCATCTAACAAATCTATCGAGCTTCATCAATCAAAGTCTTTCGAGGTTTCCAAGTTTCAAGGATGACGTTAACAAAGGTTGTGCTACAAATGCTTATAGTCCCCTAGCACGTACGGACTTTCGAGATTGTGCTACAAATGCTTATAGTCCCCTAGCACGTACGGACTTTTGAGATTGTGCTACAAATGCTTATAGTCCCCTAACACGTGCGGACTTTCGAGATTGTGCTACAAATGCTTATAGTCCCCTAGCACGTACGGACTTTCAAGATTGTCAAGATCAAAGCTAATGCTTGATACAGAAAATAGGGATGGTCATTCATGCTTAACAAATACTTTTCAAAATAAAGAAAAGCTTTATCAAAACTTTATAACATAGCTTTATTAAAAATACCACTCACATAGTTCTTCAACATCGGGGTCAAGCGAGAGTCCAAGTCCTACAAACACATGGCAAAGTCTATTGAATGTACTTTCAAACGAGCTTTACATGGATGCAAATGATCTCGGCATTCCTTCAAACTAAGTCGAACCAAATCAAAACACTGTTTCTCATCTCGGGAAAACATGCTGGGTACTAACCAGGCTATTGCCGAGGTCCCACACCTTTTTGCCGAGGTGTGGTCCCGGTGGCCACACTCAAGGAAATGAAGTCGGGAAAATCTGGATTTCCCTCTGCTGAAGTACATGAAGAACATGAAACACATGAATGCTCAATCTTAACTTGTCACTACGAAATCTGGAACTTCATGCTATGAATTTAAAAACATGAACCTGGGTACCCATACTCAAAGATCTTATGAAAACAAACACAAAAACATGAATCTTAATGCAAACTTTCGGATGAAACAAGGCTTTTATTCAAGAACACATGAATACCACTTTCTCTTTCTAAAACCAAACTTTCAATCAATGCATGGCTTGCAAATCAAGTTCGATCATGCAATGTAGCTAGTTGATTAACAAGAATAACAAGAGTAGATCAAGAATCTAATCTTAATACACGAATCTAACGGTTTGATCTCTGGGAATCAAGCTCGAAGGTCTACTTTCCCACTCTAAGACCTCTTCTTTTTCCTAGAGCTTCTCTTTCTAAAAGGCAAAGATATGATACCAAATGATGGGTTCTCTCTCCCGGTTCTGGGTTTAACCTTCTGCTGAGACACGTGGCAGCGACTGGTTGGGTTCCTCCAAAAAGGTGGCTTACAGACCAGACAAAAACATCGCGAAAGAGTGTTTAACAAGTAAAGCGGCATGGCACTCTGACAAGGTACTGACATCGGGTGAAAGCATCGGCTCCGGTAGGTGAGGTATCTACGATCTCGGCTAGGACGGACAACACTTGGCCTAGCTGTGCCACACCTCGGCCTAGATGTGACACACCTCGGTCTAGGTTGCACCAATCCGAAACAAGATCACTTGGGTTCAAGGATAACATCTCGGCCTAGATGATACACTTCTCGGCCTTGATGATACACCTCAGCCTAGAAAATGACATGTCGGCCAATATGCCAGGACGAAGGTAGAGGTCAACCAAAGTGGTTCCAAGATGGTTCTAGGCTTAAGGTGACCTCGGCTAGACTCACCAGGAAGGAACAAAACTCAACAGGTAAATGCACATAAGCACAAACTAAGACAAGAATCTCACTCTAGATAAAACAAGTCAAGAAAATTCACTACTGCAAGTTTAGCAAAACATGTATATACAAATGCTCATGCTCGAGGCTAAGGTGGGGAATGAGGGTCACTACAGTCTACCCTCCTTAGAGAAGTTTGGTCCCCAAACTTTAGTTACCTTGCTCTACGAATAACTCCGGATAACAGATTTTTATTTCCTCTTCCTTTTCCCATGTAGCCTCCTTGCCATAATGCCCCTCCCATTCGATCTTTACCATTGGTATCGATTTGTTTCTCAACTGCCTCTCTTGTCTGTCAATAATTCTCATCGGCTTTTCCTCGTAGCCTAGATCTTCATTAACCACAATCTCAGAATAATCGATTACATGCAGTGGATCCCGGATATATTTCCTCAACATCGAAACATGAAACACGTTGTGGACTTGGCTTAATTCTGGCGGCAGAGCAAGCCTGTAGGCAACGGGGTTAACTTTCTCAAGAATTTCAAATGGCCCAATATATCGAGGTGCTAATTTACCCTTCTTCCCAAATCTTGAAACTCCTGTTGTTGGCGAGATCTTCAAAAATACATGATCCCTAATCTCAAATTCTAATTCCCTCCTTCTCTGGTCGGCATAACTCTTCTGCCGACTCTGTGTGGTCTTGATCCTCTGTTGAATGAGCTTAATCTTCTCGGTTGTAACTTGAACCAGTTCGGGACCAATCAAAGCTTTATCTCCCACTTCAGTCCAACATATCGGCGACCTGCACTTCCTTCCATACAAAGCTTCGTACGGTGCCATGCCAATGCTGGCTTGATAACTGTTGTTGTAAGCGAACTCTACTAACGGTAGATGTACTTCCCAATTTCCCTTGAAATCTAACACACATAGTCTGAGCATATCTTCGAGTGTCTGAATTGTTCTTTCTGTTTGCCCATCGGTTTGGGATGAAATGTTGCGCTAAACTTCAACTCGGTTCCCAAAGCCCTTTGTAAACTCTGCCAAAATCTAGAAACAAACTTCGGATCTCGGTTTAACACTATGGACATCGGCACTCCATGAAACCTCACAATCTCATTCATATACAGTTCAGCAAGTCGGTCGGCATTGATTGTAGTCTTGACAGGCAAAAAGTGTGCTGACTTAGTAAATCTGTCAACTATAACCCAAATTGAGTTCATACCTTTTTGTGTCCTCGGCAAACCAATCACAAAATCCATGGAGATATGTTCCCATTTCCACTCAGGAATTGACAAGGGTTGAAGAAGTCCTGCTGGCCTCTGGTGTTCTGCTTTCACTTGCTGACAACATAGACACTGGGATACAAACTCGGCTATTTCTCTTTTCATGTTTGACCACCAAAAAGTCCGCTTCACATCTTGATACATTTTGGTGCCTCCCGGATAGACGGCAAATTTGGAGCTATGGGCTTCTTGCAAAATCTTCCTTTTCAACTCTGGGACGTTGGCCACGCGCAATCTCCCTTCAAACTTAAGCATTCGATTTTCAATGGTGTACCCTGGCCTTGGCTTGGTCACAAATTCATCAATTACCTTCTTGAGGAACTTATCCTCCATCTGTCTGGTCTTCACTTCCTCAATTATGGTCGGCTCTACCGAAATCATTGCCAGGCACGCCAAACTTCTAACTAAGTTCCTGCTCAACGCGTTGGCTACGGAGTTTGCCTTACCTGGATGGTACTGAATCTGCATGTCGTAGTCCTTTAATGGTTCAAGCCATCTTCTCTGCCTCATATTCAATTCCTTTTGAGTGAACAAGTACTTCAGACTTTTGTGGTCTGTGAAAACTTGGCAAGAAGTTCTATACAAGTAATGACGCCATATCTTTAAAGCAAAAACCACGGCTGCCAGTTCCAAATCATGGGTAGGATAATTCTTTTCATTGGGTTTCAACTGACGAGATGCATATGCTATAACCTTACCTCCTTGCATTAACACACAGCCCAATCACTTATGTGAAACATCACTATAAATCTGAAATCCTTCCTTGTCTGACGGTAAAACAAGTATTGGTGCTGTAACCAACCTCGTCTTTACCTCTTGAAAAACGGACTCTCTATCCTCGGTCCATTCGTACGCCATTCCTTTCTGAGTTAGTTGTGTCAGCGGTACTGCAATCCTTGAAAAATCCTTCACAAATTTCCTGTAATAGCCGGCCAAACCCAGAAAACTACGAATCACGGACACATTAGTCAGTGTCGGCCAATTCACAACGGCTTCAACCTTACTTGGATCGACTGAAATACCTTCTTCGTTAATCACATGCCCCAGAAACGAGATGCTGGAGAGCCAAAATTCACACTTGCTAAGCTTGGCATATAATTTCTTGTCTCTTAGGACCTGTAAGGCTAGCCTCAAATGCTTCTCATGCTCAACTTCACTCTTGGAATATATCAATATGTCATCGATGAAAATAACCACGAACTCGTCTAGGTACGGCTTGAAGACCCTATTCATCAAATCCATGAATGCTGTAGGAGCATTGGTCACTCCGAAAGGCATTACCAAAAATTCGTAATGGCCATACCTTGTCCGGAAAGCAGTCTTCTCGACGTCCTCGACTTTAACTTTCAGCTGACGGTAGCCCGACCTGAGGTCAATCTTAGAAAAGACTCGTGCCCCTTGTAGTTGATCAAGCAAATCGTCGATCCTCGGCAACGGGTACTTGTTCTTAATGGTTACCTTGTTCAGTTCTCGGTAGTCGATACAAAGACAAAGTGTGCCATCCTTTTTCTTAACAAACAGAACGGGTGCTCCCCATGGTGAAGTACTCGGCCTAATAAATCCCTTACCCAACAATTCTTGTAATTGCAGTTTCAATTCTTTAAGTTCGGCTGGGGCCATTGTATAGGGTGTTTTGGATATAGGTTGGGTTCCCGGCGTAATATCAACCGTAAATTCTATTTCTCTATCGATAAAGCAGCCAGGCAAGTCATTTGGAAAGACGTCGGGAAATTCCTTGACAACTAGGATGTCGGCTAGCTCAACACTTCCATTCAGGTCACTTAGTATACTACACAGGTAACCTCGACACCCTTTTTGGATCAATTTATAGGCTTTCATAGATGAGATTAAGTAAGGTGGAGGTACTACTCCTTTACCCTGGAAAATAACCTCGGCTTAGTTTGGGGGTTTCAATGTGACATTCTTCGATACACAATTAATAGATGCGTGATTCGCTACTAACTAGTCCATCCCCAATATGACATCAAAGTGAGTCATGCTTAACGGCATCAAATCAACTAATAATTCTACACCCTCAATCACAACAATACACGCCCTATAAATGGATGCAACAATCATAGTTCTCCCAGATGGAGTAGCCACATATAACACATAATCAAGGGGTTTTTGTCCTTTATTTAATTTCTCGGCAAACTTAACAGATATGAATGAATGTGTAGATCCCGAATCAATTAATATGTATGCGTCTTGAGAGAAAATTGAGAGTATACCTGACACCACTGTCTCAGCATTTGTAGTGTCTCCTGGTACCAATGCAAAAACTCTGCACTGTCTCATTTGGGCCCTCCCGATGTTATTTCTTTGTGCAGAGCCCGAGGTGCTCCCATCTTTCTTACCATCGTCGGTCCTTGTCTTCAGACAGTCTTTCGCGCGATGACCCATTTCACCACATTCAAAACAGGCTCCTGATGCCCAACGGCAAACTCCGGAATGCGGCTTCCCACAACTTGCACACGTCGGCTTAGCGCTACTTTCCTGGTTCGAGTTGCTGGAGCTGCCCACATTCGCCTTTTTCTTGGCGTTAAACGGAACTCGGCGGCTATCATTGTTCTGCCTCTTCCTCTGGTTCTCTCATGAATTCTGATATCGATTCAGGTTAGCTTCTGCAAGGATGGCCTTGTCTAACACTCCGGCGTAAGTCAGCATGTTGAGCATGTTAACTCAATCCTGAATTGGTCCACGCAGTCCACTTTCGAACTTTCTAGCTTTTCTGTATTCATCATCGACCATGTGAGGCGCATATCTCGCCAACTCGGTAAAAGCGCGGTTGTATTCTGCCACTGCCTTGTTACCTAGTGTCAGAGTCTGAAATTCCGTGGTCTTGCAATCTCGGACACTAAGGGGAAAATGCTTGTTGTAGAATAGCTCCAAAAATCTGGTCCAAGTCAGACCTGGGTTGCTTTCTCGGGTCATCATCCACCATCTTCGTGCATCGTCGTCTAAGGTGAATGTTGCTAATGACACCTTTTGGGCGTCGGTGTTGGGAAAAATCTCGAACAGCTTCTCCATTTCCAAGACCCACGCTTCGGCCTTCATCGGTTCAATACCCCCAGAGAACCTCGGCGGCTTCATCTTTTTGAACTCTCTGATCAAGGCTATGGTGCCGTCCCCATATAAAGCTTGTTGTGGAAGCACTTGCGGCACTGGAGGAGGCGGAGGTGGAATTGCATGTCGGCCATTTGTCTGCTCGGCCTGGGTTGAAGTAGTACTAGCGTCTTGTGGCCGAGTTTGCCTTAACTCACGGACCAAACCTTCGACCAGTCTCTCTAATCTATCCAATCTGTCTTCGGGATGATCTCGGCCAACTGGTGGTCTACCTCTTCTCATGATGCTAAGAGTGTGCAAAATGCGACTTTAAAACAAGACGATCAAATAACATGCATGCAATAGCAAATAGTCACACCGAAATGATGCACACATTGTCAAGTTGCAAGCATAAGGATGCAATCCTAACATCAATCCTACAAAAATTCCTATGCTCTTTAGGACTCGAAGTGTGAGTAACGTACTATAAGAAACTTGTGCTCTGATACCATTCTGTCACGACCCCATTCCGCCCCTAGTAGAATGGTACCGTGATGGCCAGTAATCCGAGATTACCGAAGGCCAACTTTTAAAATTCACACACAATTAGAGTATTACATATGGGGCTAACATGTGCGGAAGCAACATATTCACAATCTAATTAGTCCATAAGAGCCGTGCATAAGTCAAATGAAATGGCATACATCTTTACAAGGTCTTACAACTTGGATACAATAATGAAATGAAATACAAAATACATCTTGACCAAAAGGCGTCTCAAGCCGACATATACAAACACAATGAAATATAAGCTAAGAAGCATGATCTTCAAGATGTTGCAAAAACATATCGGCAAAACATCCAAAAACATATCGGCAACACATCTAGGCCTCATCGCCTTCTTGCTCATCACCTACATATATATAGAGAGGGTGAGCTTGGATACTCAGTGAATGGTACAAGTAATAAAGGGTTTGCATGTGTGACATCCGAGATCTTTAACAAAACAATACATAACCATAGCTTATAACCAAACATGGGATAAATCAAGTTCATCTAACAAATCTATCGAGCTTCATCAATCAAAGTCTTTCGAGGTTTCCAAGTTTCAAGGATGACGTTAACAAAGGTTGTGCTACAAATGCTTATAGTCCCCTAGCACGTACGGACTTTTGAGATTGTGCTACAAATGCTTATAGTCCCCTAGCACGTACGGACTTTTGAGATTGTGCTACAAATGCTTATAGTCCCATAGCGCGAACGGACTTTTGAGATTGTGCTACAAATGCTTATAGTCCCCTAGCACGTACGGACTTTTGAGATTGTGCTACAAATGCTTATAGTCCCCTAGCACGTACGGACTTTCGAGATTGTGCTACAAATGCTTATAGTCCCCTAGCACGTACGGACTTTCGAGATTGTGCTACAAATGCTTATAGTCCCCTAGCACGTACGGACTTTCAAGATTATCAAGATCAAAGCTAATACTTGATACACAAAATAGGGATGGTCATTTATGCTTAACAAATACTTTTCAAAACAAAGCAAAGCTTTATCAAAACTTTATAACATAGCTTTATTAAAAATACCACTCACATAGTTCTTCAACGTCGGGGTCAAGCGAGAGTCCAAGTCCTACAAACAAATGGCAAAGTCTATTGAATGCACTTTCAAACGAGCTTTACATGGATGCAAATGATCTCGGCATTCCTTCAAACTAAGTCGAACCAAATCAAAACACTGTTTCACATCTCGGGAAAACATGTTGGGTACCAACCAGGCTATTGCCGAGGTCCTACACCTTCTTGCCGAGGTGTGGTCCCGGTGGCCACACTCAAGGAAATGAAGTCGGGAAAATCTGGGTTTCCCTCTGCTAAAGAACATGAAGAACATGAAACACATGAATGCTCAATCTTAACTTGTCACTACGAAATCTGGAACTTCATGCTATGAATTTAAAAACATAAACCTGGGTACCCATACTCGAAGATCTTATGAAAACAAATACAAAAGCATGAATCTTAATGCAAACTTTCGGATTAAACAAGGCTTTTATTCAGGAACACATGAATACCACTTTCTCTTTCTAAAACCAAACTTTCAATCAATGCATGGCTTGCAAATCAGGTTCGATCATGCAATGCAGCTAGATGATTAACAAGAACAACAAGAGTAGATCAAGAATCTAACCTTAATACACGAATCTAACGGTTTGATCTCTGGGAATCAAGCTTGAAGGCCTACTTTCCCACTCTAAGACCTCTTCTTTTTCCTAGAGCTTTTTCTTTCTAAAAGGCAAAGATATGATGCCAGATGATGGGTTCTCTCTCCCGGTTCTGGGTTTAACCTTCCACTGAGACACGTGGCAGCGACTGGTTGGGTTCCTTCAAAAAGGAGGCTGACAGACCAGACAAAAACATCGCGAAAGAGTGTTTAACAAGTAAAGGGGCATGGCACTTTGACAAGGTACTGACATTAGGTGAAAACATCGGCTCCGGTAGGTGAGGTATCTACGATCTCGGCTAGGACGGACAACACTTGGCCTAGCTGTGCCACACCTCGGCCTAGATGTGCCACACCTCGGTCTAGGTCACACCAATCCGGAACAAGATCACTTGGGTTCAAGGATAACATCTCGGCCTAGATGATACACTTCTCGGCCTTGTTGATACACCTCGGCCTAGAAAATGACATCTCGGCCAATATGCCAGGACGAAGGTAGAGGTCAACCAAAGTGGTTCCAAGATGGTTCTAGGCTTAAGGTGACCTCGGCTAGACTCACCAGGAAGGAACAAAACTCAACAGGTAAATTCACATAAGCACAAACTAAGACAAGAATCTCACTCTAGATAAAAACAAGTCAAGAAAATTCACTACTGCAAGTTTGGCAAAACATGTATATACAAAATGCTCATGCTCGAGGCTAAGGTGGGGAATGAGGGTCACTACAAAACCGCAATACATTAACGATCTATTTGGAAATTAAATAAAAAAAGGAAATTGAATAGAAAATGAAATTGAATAAAAATGGAAGTGGAATAAAAATAAAAATGGAAGTTGCATAAAATTAAAAATGGAAGTTCATTCAAGAAACCACTACACGTTAACGATCTATTTGGAAATTAAATAAAAAAGGAAATTGAATAGAAAAGGAAATTGAATAAAAATGGAAGTGGAATAAAAATAAAAATAGAAGTTGCATAAAATTAAAAAGGGAAGCTCATTCAAGAAACAACTACACCTTAACGATCTATTTCGAAATTAAATAAAAAAGGAGATTGAATGGAGATGGAAATTGAATAAAAATAGAAGTTGAATAAAAATAGAAATGGAAACTGCATAAAATGAAACATGGAAGTTCATTCAAGAGACCACTATACCTTAACGATCTATTTGGAAATTAAATAAAAAAGGAAATTGAATAGAAAAGGAAATTGAATAAAAATGGAAGTGGAATAAAAATAAAAATGGAAGTTGCATAAAATTAAAAATAGAAGTTCATTCAAGAAACCACTACACCTTAACGATCTATTTGAAATTAAATAAAAAAGGAAATTCAATAGAAAAAGAAATTGAATCAAAATGGAAGTTGAATAAAAATAAAAATGGAAGTTGCATAAAATTAAAAATGAAAGTTCATTGAAGAAACCATAATACATTAATGATCTATTTGGAAATTAAATAAAAGAAGTGTAGCAACCCTCGCTTTAACTTAGTCTTACTTGCATACATTTATGTATGCTCTTGTTTTGTTGTGTTGCATTTGCAAATCTTGTCTTGTTTTGTTTGAGTGTTGTTTGCGTACTTTGTTCTTGCCTGGTGTGTTGCCAAGGTCATCCTTAGCCTAGACACCTTTGAACCCCTATTTACACTTGGAATTATCTTGGAATCACTTTGGTTGACCTCCATCTTCGCCCTAGCATATTGGCCGAGATGTCACTATCTAGGCCGAGGTGTGCAGTACCAAGGTCGAGATGTGTATTATCTACGCCGAGATGTTGTCCCTGCACCTAAGTGATTTTGTTCCTGGATTGGTATGACCTAGACCGAGGTGTGGCACATCTAGGCCAAGGTGTGGCACAGCTTAGTCAAGTGTTGTCCTTCCAAGCCGATGTCGTTGTTACCCCACTTGCCGAAGCTTTGTCCTTAGCCGAGATCATCACTTGCCGGAGGGCTTTTGCCGTCCAACTTGTTGAACACACTTTGTCATGGTCTTGTATTGTCAGTCAGTCACCTTTTTTAGTAGAGCCTATCAGCTGATGCCACGTGTCCCAGCAGAGGGTTAAGTCAGTGACTGTCGAGAAAACATATCATTTTGTATCAAATCTTGTATTTTGGAGAGAGAAACTCTAGGGAGAAAAAGGTGAGGCTTTGAGTGAGAGAGTAGACTTCCAAGCTTGATCGTTGGAGTTTGAACCATTAGATTCGAGTTTTAAGGACTTGGACCTTTGTCTTGACCTCGACGTTCGAAGAACTATGTGAGTGGTATTTTTAATAAAGCTATATTATAATGTTTTGATAAAGCTTGCTTCACTTCGTTTTGATAAAAGTATTTGTCAAGCATGAATGATTGCCCCTATTTTGTGTATCAATTATTGGCTTTGTTTTGGATGACATTCTTGGAAAGTCCCTTGTGCTGGAGGACTCTAAACTTTCGCAACACAAGTCCCATGTGCTGGAGGACTCTAAACTTTCGCAGTACAAGTCATTTTCGTGTTAGAGGACTTTAAGCCTTTGTAACATAGGTCCTTTTGTGCTAGAGGACTCTAAACTCTTTGTAGCACTCTTGTTTGACATATCTCCCTTGCCACCGACTGCCTTGTGCGGGTGGGTTTGTCTAATCGATTCCGGGTCGATTATTCCCTTGTTTGTCTTGTTTTGCCACTGACGGTTTACCACGTGGCTTTGTTTGTCCGGAATGTCATCACTTCGTTATATGTTGATGTTAGTAAGCATCCCTTGAAGCTTTGAAGAATCGTTAGATGAACGTGGTTCATCCCTTGATTTGTAAAGTTTGATATGTATTGTTTGAAATGACCTCGGCTATTATTCATGCAAACCTTTATTACTTGTACCATTCACTGAGTATCCAAGCTCACCCTCTCTATATATATGTAGGTGATGAGCAGGACGGCGGCGACGCCTAGATGTGTTTTACAAGCTTGTCTTGGATTCATGTTATGTCGGCTTGACTTATATTCATGTCGGAAATCTTGAAGATTATGCTTCTCGACCTGTAATACTCGTATTTTGCATACGTCGGCTTGAGAAGCCTTTTGATCAAGATGTAACATGTATTTTGTTTTATTAGTCAATCGAATGTAAAATCATATTATGTATGTCATTTCATTTGATCTATGCACAACACGTATGGACTAATTAGATTCAATATATTGCTTCCGCACTTGTAAGACCCATATATTATACTCTGATTGTGTGTGATCCTAGTAAGTTGGCCTTCGGTAATCCCGGATTACTGGCCATCACGGCACCATTCTACAAGGGGCAGTTTGGGGTCGTGACAAAAAAGAAATTGAATAGAAAAGGAAATTGATTAAAGATGGAAGTTGAATAAAAATAAAAATGGAAGTTGCATAAAATTAAACATGGAAGTTCATTCAAGAAACCACTATACCTTAACGACCTATTTGGAAATTAAATAAAAAAAGGAAATTCAATTGACAAGGAAATTGAATAAAAATGGAAGTTGAATAAAAATAAAAATAGAAGTTACAAAAAATTAAAAATGGAAGTTCATTCAAGAAACGACTACACGTTAACGATCTATTTGGAAATTAAATAAAAAAGGAAATTGATTGGAGAAGGAAATTGAATAAAAATAGAAGTGGAATAAAAATAGAAATGGAAACTGCATAAAATTAAACATGGAAGTTTATTCAAGAAACCACTATACCTTAACAATCTATTTGGAAATTAAATAAAAAAGGAAATTGAATAGAAAAGGAAATTGAATAAAAATGGAAGTGGAATAAAAATAAAAATGGAAGTTGCATAAAATTAAAAATGGAAGTTCATTCAAGAAACCACAACACCTTAACGATCTATTTGGAAATTAAATAAAAAAGGAAATTGAATGGAGATGAAAATTGAATAAAAATAGAAATGGAAACTGCATAAAATGAAACATGGAAGTTCATTCAAGAAACCATTATACGTTAACGATCTATTTGGAAATTAAATAAAAAAGAAAATTGAATAGAAAAGGAAATTGAATAAAAATGGAAGTGGAAAAAAAATAAAAATAAAAGTTGCATAAAATTAAAAATGGAAGTTCATTGAAGAAACCACTACACCTTAACTGTAGGAACCCACATTTTATGTCCTCATCATGTTCATGAGCATCGGTATAATTATGACTTGTTAAGCTTGCATGTGTATGTTTGTGACTTGTTTCGCTTGAGCGGATGTGATCCGTGCCTTGTTTTGAAGCCTTGTGATTTGTCTAAGTGTAGTGTGCTTGTCTTGTTCCTTCCTTGATGTGAAACGTAGGTCACACCTTGCCTGAGTTATACTAGCCGATGTTATTCCAAGCCTAGGTTACGTTACGCCTAGATCATTCCAAGCCGAGGTCATCCTCAGTCTAGAAACATCTTGGGACCCCTTGTTGACCTCCGTTCTCGCCTTGCCACATTAGCCGAGATGTTACCTTGCACCCAAGTGATCTCGTCCTGGAGTGGTATGACCTAGGCCGAGGTGTGGAGCATCTAGGCCAAGATGTGGCACAGCTTAGTCAAGTGTTGTCCTTCCTAGCCGGGGTCATTGTCACCTTAGTTGCCGAAGTCCTTTTGTTAGCCGATGTCATTGCCTCGTCAGAGAGCCCATACCGCTTTACTTGTTGAACACCCTTCCACCATGCTTTGTCTGGTCTGTCAGCCACCTTTTCAGGGAAACCCAACCAGTCGCCGCCACGTGTCTTAGCAGAGGGTTAACCCCAAAACCGGGTAAAGAAAACTATCATTTGGTATCATAACCTTGCCTTGTAGAGAGAGAAGCTCTAGGAGGAAGAAGGAGTTTTAGAGTGAGGAAGTAGATCTTCAAGCTTGATTCCTAGAGATCGAACCGTTAGACCCGTGTTCTAAGGTTAGATTCTTGATCTGCTCATGATGTCCTCTATGTTCATGTTATTGCATTGCATGATCGGATACGATTTGTAAACCATGCATTGTTTTGATGTTCGATTTTAGAAAGAGAAAATGACATTCATGTGTTCTTCAAGAAAGTCTTGTTTTGATCCGAAAACTTGCATAAAGAATCATGTTTTTGTGTTTATTTCCGCAAGAGTTCCAAGTACGGGTACCCAGGTCCGTGTTTTCAAACTCATAGCATGAAAATCCCAGATTTGTGATGACAGATTATGATTGAACATTCGTATTTTTCATGTTTTCACACTCATGTTCTTCGTGTTCATCAGCAGAGGGAAACCTAGAGTTTCCCGACCTCTTTTCCTTGCATGTGGCCCTCGGGAACACACCTCGGCGAGGAGGTGTGGAACCTCGGCCTAGACCTGGTTGGTGCCCAGCATGTTTTCCGAAATCATTTGTATACATACGAAACTTGTTGAAGTGCATTCAATAGGCTTGCCCTATGTTTGTAGGACTTGGGCTCGTCTCGACCCCGACGTGTGAAGAAACTATGTGAGTGGTATTTTTAATAAAGCTATGTTACACTTGCTTTCATAAATCTCGTCTTGCCTTGTTTTGAAAAGTACTTGATCTAGCATGAATGACTATCCCTACTTGTATATTAAACACTATCTTGTTTTGATGACATGTCTTGAAAGTCCTTAGTTGCAGGGGACTATAATGCAACTGCACTCTTGTCTTGAAAGTCCTTAGTTGCAGGGGACTATAATGCAACTGCACTCTTGTCTTGATATGTCATCGCACTTGTAATATGTAGATGTAATAACATCCAAGGAACTTGAAAGGCCGGCAATCAACTTGATTTCCCCCTTGATTGTAAAGTATGCTATGTATTGTTTTGAAAGAATCTTGGATATCACTCATGCAAAAACCTTTATTTCTAATATCATTCACTGAGTATCCAAGCTCACCCTCTCTATATATATGTAGGTGATGAGCAAGAAGGCATTAAGGCCTAGGTGTGTTGCCGATGTGTTTTGAGTGCTGTGCCGACGTGTTTTGGATTAGTATTTTGTAACGTCTTGAAGATCATGCTTCTTAGCTTATGTTCCATTTGTAATTTGTATATGTCGGCTTGAGAAGCCTTTTGGTCAAGATATATTTTGTATTTCATTTCCTTATTGTATCTAAGTTGTAAGACTTGTAAAAATGTATGCCATTCCATTGGACTTATGCACGGCTCTCATGGACTACTCAGATTTATATATATATATATTGCTTCCGCACTAGTGAGCCCCCTTATTTCATACTCTGATTGTGTGATTTTTGCAAGTCGGCCTTCGGTAACCTCGGGTTACTGGCCATCACGGCACCAAACCACTAGGGGCGGTTTGGGGGCGTGACAGAATGGTATCAGAGCACGCGTTCCTTATAGTACGTTAATCACCCACCTTGAGTCCTAAAGAGCATAGGATTTTCCTTAGAATGATGTTAGGATTGCATCATATTACTTGCTACTTGACTACGTGTGCATCATTTCGGCATAGACATTTGTTACTTGTATACGTATTATCTGTTCAGTTATTTTAAAGTCTCATCTTGCATCCTCCTAGCATCATAAGGAGAGGTAGACCTCCAGTTGGCCGAGATCGTTCAGAAGATAGATTGGAGAGGTTGGAAAGGTTAGTCGAAGGCTTGGTTCGTGAGCAGAGACAACCTAGGCCACAGGATACTGGTACGACTTCCGCGCAGGCTGAGCGGACGAATGGCTGTTATACAGCTCCACCCCCTCCAGTGCCACAAGTGCCTCTACAGCAGGCTTTGTATGGGAACGACACGATAACCCTGATCAGAGAGTTCAAGAAAATGAAACCGCCGAGATTTCAAGGAGGTATAGAACCAATGAAAGCCGAGGCGTGGGTTTTAGAGATGGAGAAGTTGTTTGAGATCTTCCCCAGTACAGACGCCCAGAAGGTATCTCTGGCAACATTCACATTAGACGACGATGCTCGTAGGTGGTGGATGATGGTCCGAGAAAGCAATCCGGGTCTGACTTGGGCAAAATTTTTGGAGTTGTTCTATAACAAGCATTTCCCCCTTAGCGTCCGAGACCGAAAGACCACGGAGTTTCAGAATCTGATGCAAGGGAACAAGACAGTCGCAGAATACGATCGTGCCTTTACTGAACTGGCGAGATATGCGCCTCATATGGTTGACGACGAATACCGAAAGGCGAGGAAGTTCGAAAGTGGGTTACGTGGACCGATACAAGATCGGGTCAATATGCTCAATATGCCGACATACGCTGGAGTACTGGACAAGGCCATCCTGGCCGAAGCTAATTTAAACCGATACCAGAGTTCAGGTGAGGGTCAGAGGAAGAGACAGAATTATGATAACCGCCGAGTTCCGTTCAATGCCAAGAAGAGAATGAGCACAGACAGTTCTAGCAACTCAAATCAGGAAGGTAACGCCAAGCCGGTGTGCACGAGTTGTGGAAAGCTACATTTCGGGGTTTGTCGTTGGGCAACAGGAGCTTGCTATGAGTGCGGCGAGATAGGTCATCGTGTGAAGGACTGCCCGAACGCGGGGACTGACAATGGAAAGAGGAATGGAAGCACCTCGGGCTCTGCACAGAACAACAACGTCGGGAGAATACAGACAAGGCAAGGCAGAGTTTTTGCATTGGTGCCCGGAGACGCCCAGAATGCCGAGGCGGTAGTGTCAGGTACCCTTTCAATTTGTTCTCAAGATGCATACGTATTGATTGATTCGGGTTCTACGCATTCATTTGTGTCCACTATATTCGCCGAGAAGTTGAATAGAGAATTAGAACCCCTTGATTACGTATTATCTGTGTCTACTCCATCTGGGAGAAATATGATTGTTACATCCATTTATAGGGCGTGTATTGTTATGATTGAGAGTGTAGAGTTGTTAGTTGATTTGATGCCATTAAGCATGACCCATTTCGATGTCATATTGGGAATGGATTGGTTAGTAGCGAACCAATCATCCATTAATTGTGTTACTAAGAGCGTCACATTGAAGACCCCAAGTCAAGCTGAGGTCATTTTCCAAGGTAAAGGAGTAGTACCCCCACCTTACTTAATCTCATCCATGAAGGCCTACAGGTTGATCCAAAAAGGATGTCAGGGTTATTTATGCAGTATATTAAGTGATTTGAATGGAAGTGTTGAGTTAGCCGACATACCCGTTGTTGAGGAATTCCCCGATGTCTTTCCGAATGAGTTGCCTGGCCACCTTGTCGATAGGGAAATAGAGTTTACCGTGGACATCCTGTCAGGAACACAACCCATCTCCAAAACACCCTACAGAATGGCCCCAGCCGAACTCAGAGAACTGAAATCGCAATTACAAGAATTGTTGGACAAAGGATTTGTTAGGCCGAGCACTTCACCGTGGGGAGCACCCATTCTATTTGTTAAGAAAAAGGATGGCACACTTCGTCTTTGCATTGACTACAGAGAACTTAATAAGGTGACCATTAAGAACAAGTACCCATTGCCTAGAATCAATGATTTGCTTGATCAACTACGAGGAGCACGAGTCTTTTCCAAGATTGACCTTAGGTCAGGCTACCACCAGTTGAAGGTTAAAGCCGAGGACATCGAGAAAACTGCTTTTCGGACAAGATATGGCCACTACGAATTTTTGGTGATGCCCTTCGGAGTAACCAACGCCCCAGCAGCATTCATGGACTTGATGAACAGAGTCTTTAAGCCGTACCTAGATGATTTTGTCATTATTTTTATCGACGACATATTGATCTATTCCGGGAGTACGAGCGAGCACGAGAATCATCTGAGACTTGCCCTGCAGACCTTGAGGGATAAAAAGTTGTACGCCAAGCTAAGTAAATGCGAGTTTTGGCTTTCCAGCATTTCATTTCTAGGGTATGTGATTAATGAAGACGGTATATCAGTTGACCCCAGTAAGATCGAAGCCATTGTGAATTGGCCGACGCCGACCAACGTGTCCGAGGTTCGTAGTTTTCTGGGTTTGGCAGGTTATTACAGAAAGTTTGTGAAGGATTTCTCGAGGATTGCAGTGCCTTTGACACAACTAACTAAGAAGGGAGCAGCTTATGAATGGACCAATGAAAGAGAATCAGCCTTCCAGGAGCTGAAGACGAGGTTAGTTACAGCACCAGTTCTGGTACTACCATCGGCTAATGAGGAATTTCAGATTTACAGTGATGCTTCACATAAAGGTTTGGGTTGCGTGTTAATGCAAGAAGGTAAAGTCATAGCGTACGCGTCACGTCAGTTGAAGCCCAATGAAAAGAATTATCCTACCCATGATCTGGAGCTAGCTGCCGTGGTTTTTGCTTTGAAGATATGGCGTCATTACTTGTATGGAACATCTTGCCAAGATTTCACCGACCACAAGAGTCTGAAGTACTTGTTCACCCAGAAAGAGTTAAATATGAGGCAGAGAAGATGGCTCGAGCTACTGAAGGATTATGACATGCAGATTCAGTATCACCCAGGTAAGGCAAATTCCATAGCCGACGCATTGAGCAGGAAGTTAGTTGGAAGTTTGGCGTGCCTGACAGCGGTTTCGGTGGAACCGACCATTATTGAGGAAGTGAAGACCAGACAGAGGGAGGATAAATTCCTCAAGAAGGTAATTGATGAATTCGTCACCAAGCCGAGGCCAGGATACACAGTGGAAAATCAGGTGCTTAAGTTTGAAGGAAGATTGTGTGTAGCCGACGTACTAGAGTTAAAAAGGAAGATTTTGCAAGAGGCCCATAGTTCCAAGTTTGCCATTCATCCAGGGAGCACCAAGATGTATCAGGACGTAAAGCGGACCTTCTGGTGGCCAAACATGAAAAGAGAAATAGCCGAGTTTGTATTTCAGTGTCTGTGTTGTCAGCAAGTGAAGGCAGAACACCAGAGACCGGCAGGACTTCTTCAACCCTTGTCAATTCCTGAGTGGAAATGGGAGCACTTCTCCATGGATTTCGTAGTGGGTTTTCTGAGGACGCAAAGAGGTATGGATTCCATTTGGGTTATAGTCGACAGGTTTACTAAGTCAGCTCACTTCTTGCCTGTCAAGACTACATTCAATGCCGACCGACTTGCCGAATTGTACATGAATGAGATCGTTAGGCTTCATGGAGTGCCGATGTCCATTGTGTCAGACCGAGATCCGAAGTTCGTTTCTAGATTTTGGCAAAGTCTACAAGGAGCCTTGGGAACAGAGTTGAGATTTAGCACAGCCTTTCACCCCCAGACCGACGGGCAGACAGAAAGAACGATTCAGACACTCGAAGACATGCTCAGACTGTGCGTGTTGGATTTCCAGGGAAGTTGGGAATCGCATTTGCCATTAGTAGAGTTCGCGTACAACAACAGTTATCAAGCCAGCATAGGCATGGCGCCGTATGAAGCTTTGTATGGAAGGGAGTGCAGATCGCCGATATGTTGGACTGAAGTAGGAGACAAAGCTCTAATTGGCCCCGAGTGGTTCAGATGACAACCGAAAAGATCAAACTCATTCAGCAGAGGATTAAAACTGCATAGAGTCGACAGAAGTGTTATGCCGACCAAAGAAGGAGGGAGTTAGAATTTGAAATTGGGGATCACGTATTTCTGAAGGTCTCACCGATGACAGGAGTTTCGAGATTTGGGAAGAAGGGTAAACTTGCACCCCGATATATTGGGCCGTTTGAAATTCTTGAGAAAGTTAACACCGTTGCTTACAGACTCGCTTTGCCGCCAGAATTAAGCCAAGTCCACAGCGTGTTCCATGTTTCAATGCTGAGAAAATATATCCGAGACCCACTGCATGTAATAGATTACTCCGGGGTTGTAGTTAATGAAGACCTGGGCTACGAAGAGAAGCCGATGAGAATTATCGACAGACAAGTGAGACAGTTGAGAAACAAGTCGATATCAATGGTGAAAATCGAATGGGAGGAGCATTATGGCGAGGAGGCCACATGGGAAAAGGAAGAGGAGATGAAAATCCGTTACCCGGAGTTATTCGTAGGACAAGGTAACTTAAGTTTGGGGACCAAACTTCTTTAAGGAGGGTAGATTGTAGGAACCCACATTTTATGTCCTCATCATGTTCATGAGCATCGGTATAATTATGACTTGTTAAGCTTGCATGTGTATGTTTGTGACTTGTTTCGCTTGAGTGGATGTGATCCGTGCCTTGTTTTGAAGCCTTGTGATTTGTCTAAGTGTAGTGTGCTTGTCTTGTTCCTTCCTTGATGTGAAACTTAGGTCACACCTTGCCTGAGTTATACTAGCCGATGTTATTCCAAGCCTAGGTACGTTACGCCTAGATCATTCCAAGCCGAGGTCATCCTCAGTCTAGAAATATCTTGGGACCCCTTGTTGACCTCCGTTCTCGCCTTGCCACATTAGCCGAGATGTTACCTTGCACCCAAGTGATCTCGTCCTGGAGTGGTATGACCTAGGCCGAGGTGTGGCGCATCTAGGCCAAGATGTGGCACAGCTTAGTCAAGTGTTGTCCTTCCTAGCCGGGGTCATTGTCACCTTAGTTGCCGAAGTCCTTTTGTTAGCCGATGTCATTACCTCGTCAGAGAGCCCATACCGCTTTACTTGTTGAACACCCTTCCACCATGCTTTGTCTGGTCTGTCAGCCACCTTTTTCAGGGAAACCCAACCAGTCGCCGCCGCGTGTCTTAGCAGAGGGTTAACCCGAAAATCGGGTAAAGAAAACTATCATTTGGTATCATAACCTTGCCTTGTAGAAAGAGAAGCTCTAGGAGGAAGAAGGAGTTTTAGAGTGAGGAAGTAGATCTTCAAGCTTGATTCCTAGAGATCGAACCGTTAGACCCGTGTTCTAAGGTTGGATTCTTGATCTGCTCATGATGTCCTCTATGTTCATGTTATTGCATTGCATGATCGGATACGATTTGTAAACCATGCATTGTTTTGAAGTTCGATTTTAGAAAGAGAAAATGACATTCATGTGTTCTTCAAGAAAGTCTTGTTTTGATCCGAAAACTTGCATAAAGAATCATGTTTTTGTGTTTATTTCCGCAAGAGTTCCAAGTACGGGTACCCAGGTCCGTGTTTTCAAACTCATAGCATGAAAATCCCAGATTTGTGATGACAGATTATGATTGAACATTCGTATTTTTCATGTTTTCACACTCATGTTCTTCGTGTTCATCAGCAGAGGGAAACCCAGAGTTTCCCGACCTCTTTTCCTTGCATGTGGCCCTCGGGAACACACCTCGGCGAGGAGGTGTGGAACCTCGGCCTAGACCTGGTTGGTGCCCAGCATGTTTTCCGAAATCATTTGTATACATACGAAACTTGTTGAAGTGCATTCAATAGGCTTGCCCTATGTTTGTAGGACTTGGGCTAGTCTCGACCCCGACGTGTGAAGAAACTATGTGAGTGGTATTTTTAATAAAGCTATGTTACACTTGCTTGCATAAATCTCGTCTTGCCTTGTTTTGAAAAGTACTTGATCTAGCATGAATGACTATCCCTACTTGTATATTAAACACTATCTTGTTTTGATGACATGTCTTGAAAGTCCTTAGTTGCAGGGGACTATAATGCAACTGCACCCTTGTCTTGAAAGTCCGTAGTTGCAGGGGACTATAATGCAACTGCACTCTTGTCTTGATATGTCATCGCACTTGTAATATGTAGATGTAATAACATCCAAGGAACTTGAAAGGCCGGCAATCAACTTGATTTCCCCCTTGATTGTAAAGTATGCTATGTATTGTTTTGAAAGAATCTTGGATATCACTCATGCAAAAACCTTTATTTCTAATATCATTCACTGAGTATCCAAGCTCACCCTCTCTATATATATGTAGGTGATGAGCAAGAAGGCATTGAGGCCTAGGTGTGTTGCCGATGTGTTTTGAGTGCTGTGCTGACGTGTTTTGGATTAGTATTTTGTAACGTCTTGAAGATCATGCTTCTTAGCTTATGTTCCATTTGTAATTTGTATATGTCGGCTTGAGAAGCCTTTTGGTCAAGATGTATTTTGTATTTCACTTCCTTATTGTATCTAAGTTGTAAGACTTGTAAAAATGTATGCCATTCCATTGGACTTATGCACGGCTCTCATGGACTACTCAGATTTATATATATATATATATATATATTGCTTCCGCACTAGTGAGCCCCCTTATTTCATACTCTGATTGTGTGATTTTTGCAAGTCGGCCTTCGGTAACCTCGGGTTACTGGCCATCACGGCACCAAACCACTAGGGGCGGTTTGGGGGCGTGACATTAACGATCTATTTGAAATTAAATATAAAAGGAAATTCAATAGAAAAAGAAATTGAATAAAAACGGAAATTGAATAAAAATAAGAATGGAAGTTCATTCAAGAAACCACAATACATTAACGATCTATTTGGAAATTAAATAAAAAAAAGGAAATTGAATAGAAAAGGAAATTGAATAAAAATGGAAGTTGCATAAAATTAAACTTGGAAGTTCATTCAAGAAACCACTATACTTTAACGATCTATTTGGAAATGAAAAAAAAAAGAAATTAAATAGAAAAGGAAATTGAATAAAACTGGAAGTTGAATAAAAATAAAAATGAAAGTTGCATAAAATTAAAAATGAAAGTTCATCCCAGAAACCACTATACCTTAAATTAAATAAAAAAAGAAATTGAATAGAAAAGGAAATTGAATAAAAATGGAAGTGGAATAAAAATAAAATGGAAGTTGCATAAAATTAAAAATGAAAGTTCATTCAAGAAAAATTTTTACCTTAATGATCTATTTGGAAATTAAATAAAAAAGGAAATTGAATGGAGATGGAAATTGAATAAAAATAGAAGTTGAATAAAAATAGAAATGGAAACTTCATAAAATTAAACATGGAAGTTCATTCAAGAAACCACTATACCTTAACGATCTATTTGGAAATTAAATAAAAATGAAAGTGGAATAAAAATAAAAATGAAAGTTGCATAAAATTAAAAATGGAAGTTAATTCAAGAAACCACTACACCTTAACGATCTATTCGGAAATTAAATAAAAAAGGAAATTGAATACAAAAGGAAATTGATTAAAAATGGAAGTTGAATAAAAATAAAAATGGAAATTGCATAAAATTAAACATGGAACTTCATTCAAGAAACCACTATACCTTAACGATCTATTTGGAAATTAAATAAAAAAAGGAAATTCAATCGACAAGGAAATTGAAAAACAATGAAAGTTGAATAAAAATAAAAATGGAAGTTTCATAAAATTAAAAATGAAAGTTCATTCAAGAAACCAGTATACCTTAACGATGTATTTGGAAATTAAATAAAAAAGGAAATTGAATAGAAAAGGAAATTGAATAAAAATGGAAGTGGAATAAAAATACAAAAGAAAGTTGCATAAAATTAAAAATGGATGTTCATTGAAGAAACTATTATACCTTAAGGATCTATTTGGAAATTAAATAAAAAAGGAAATTGATTGGAAAAGGAAATTGAATAAAAATAGAAGTGGAATAAAAATAAAAATGGAAACTGCATAAAATTAAACATGGAAGTTCATTCAAGAAACCACTATACCTTAACGATCTATTTGGTAATTAAATAAAAGAGGAAATTGAATAGAAAAGGAAATTGAATAAAAATGGAAGTGGAATAAAAATAAAAATGGAAGTTGCATAAAATTAAAAGTAGAAGTTGCATAAAATTAAAAATAGAAGTTCATTCAAGAAACCACTACACCTTAACGATCTATTCGGAAATTAAATAAAAAAAGAAATTGAATGGAGATGGAAATTGAATAAAAATAGAAGTTGAATAAAAATTGAAATGGAAACTGCATAAAATTAAACATGGATGTTCATTCAAGAAACCACTATACCTTAACGATCTATTTGGAAACTAAATAAAAAAAGAAAATTGAATAGAAAAGGAAACTGAATAAAAATGGAAGTGGAATAAAAACAAAAATGGAAGTTCATTCAAGAAACCACTACACCTTAACGATCTATTTGGAATTAAATAAAAAAGAAAATTCCATTGAAAAAGAAATTGAATAAAAATGGAAGTTGCATAAAATTAAAAATGGAAGTTCATTCAAGAAACCACTACACCATAACGATCTATTTGGAATTAAATAAAAAAGAAAATTCAATAGAAAAAGAAATTGAATAAAAATAGAAGTTGAAAAAAAATAAAAATGGAAGTTGTATAAAATTAAAAATGGAAACTCATTCAAGAAAACACTGCACAGTAGCGATCTATTTAGAAATTAAATAAAAAAAGAAATTGAATAGAAAAGAAAATTGAATAAAAATGGAAATTGAATAAAAATAAGATTAGAAGTTGCATAAAATTAAAAATGAAAGTTCATTCAAGAAACCAATACACCTTAACGATCTATTTGGAAATTAAATAAAAAAGGAAATTGAATGGAGATGGAAATTGAATAAAAATAGAAGTTGAATAAAAATTGAAATGGAAACTGCAAAAAATTAAACATGGATGTTCATTCAAGAAACCACTATACATAAACGATCTATTTGGAAATTAAATAAAAAAAGGAAATTGAATAGAAAAGGAAATTGAATAGAAATGGAAGTTGCATAAAATTAAACTTGGAAGTTCATTCAAGAAATCACTATACTTTAACGATCTATTTGGAAATGAAATAAAAAAAAGAAATTAAATAGAAAAGGAAATTTAATAAAAATGCAAGTTGAATAAAAATAAAAATGAAAGTTGCAAAAAATTAAAATTGAAAGTTCATTCAAGAAACCACTATATCTTAAATTAAATAAAAAAGGAAATTGAATAAAAATGGAAGTGGAATAAAAATAAAATGGAAGTTGCATAAAATTAAAAATGGAAGTTCATTCAAGAAACCATTTTACCTTAACGATCTGTTTGGGAATTAAATAAAAAAGGAAATTGAATGGAGATGGAAATTGAATAAAAATAGAAGTTGAATAAAAATAGAAATGGAAACTTCATAAAATTAAACATGGAAGTTCATTCAATAAACCACTATACCTTAACGATCTATTTGGAAATTAAATAAAAAAGGAAATTGAATAGAAAAGGAAATTGATTAAAAATGGAAGTTCAATAAAAATAAAAATGGAAATTGCAAAAAATTAAACATGGAATTTCATTCAAGAAACCACTATACCTTAACGATCTATTTGGAAATTAAAAAAAAAAAGGTAGTTGAATAGAAAAGGAAACTGAATAGAAATGGGAGTGGAAAAAAAAGAAAAATGAAAGTTCATTCAAGAAACCACTACACCTTAACGACCTATTTGGAATTAAATAAAAAAGAAAATTCCAAAGAAAAGGAAATTGAATAAAAATGAAAGCTGAAAAAAAATAAAAATGGAAGTTGTATAAAATTAAAAATGGAAGCTTATTCAAGAAAACCACTATACATTAACGACCTATTTGGAAATTGAATAAAAAAGGAAATTCAATAGAAAAGGAAATTAAATAAAAATGAAAGTGGAATTAAAATAAAAGTGGAAGTTGCATAAAATTAAATATGAAAGTTCATTCAAAAAACCACTATACCTAAAGAATCTATTTGGAAATTAAATAAAAAAGGAAATTCATTAGAAAAAGAAATTGAATAAAAATGGAAGTTGAATAAAATAAAAAATGGAAGTTGCATAAAATTAAAAATGAAAGTTCATTCAAGAAACCACTATACCTTAACTATCTATTTGGAAATTAAATTAAAAAAGGAAATTGAATAGAAAAGGAAACTGAATAAAAATGGAAGTGGAATAAAAATAAAATTGGAAGCTGCATAAAATTAAAAATGGAAGTTCATTCAAGAAACCACTACACCTTAACGATCTATTTGGAATTAAATAAAAAAGAAAATTCTATAGAAAAAGAAATTGAATAAAAATGAAAGTTGAAAAAAAAAAATGGAAGTTGTATAAAATTAAAAATGGAAGCTCATTCAAGAAAACCACTATACATTAACGATCTATTTGGAAATTGAATAAAAAAGGAAATTCAATAGAAAAGGAAATGAAATAAAAATGAAAGCGGAATAAAAATAAAAGTGGAAGTTGCATAAAATTAAAAATGAAAGTTCATTCAAAAAACCACTATACCTTAAGAATCTATTTGGAAATTAAATAAAAAAGGAAATTCATTAGAAAGGGAAATTGAATAAAAATGGAAGTTGAATAAAAATAAAAATGGAAGTTGCATAAAATTAAAAATGAAAGTTCATTCAAGAAACCACTATACCTTAACGATCTATTTGGAAATTAAATTAAAAAAGGAAATTGAATAGAAAAGGAAACTGAATAAAAATGGAAGTGGAATAAAAATAAAATTGGAAGTTCATTCATGAAACCACTACACCTTAACGATCTATTTGGAATTAAATGAAAAAGCAAATTCCAAAGAAAAAGAAATTGAATAAAAATGAAAACTGAAAAAAAATCAAAATGGAAGTTGTATAAAATTAAAAATGGAAGCTCATCCAAGAAAACCACTATACATTAACGACCTATTTGGAAATTGAATAAAAAAGGAAATTCAATAGAAAAGGAAATTAAATAAAAATGAAAGTGGAATTAAAATAAAAGTGGAAGTTGCATAAAATTAAAAATGAAAGTTCATTCAAAAAACCACTATACCTTAAAAATCTATTTGGAAATTAAATAAAAAAGGAAATTCATTAGAAAAGGAAATTGAATAAAAATGGAAGTTGAATAAAAATAAAAATGGAAGTTGCATAAAATTAAAAATGAAAGTTCATTCAAGAAACCACTATACCTTAACGATCTATTTGGAAATTAAATTAAAAAAGGAAATTGAATAGAAAAGGAAACTGAATAAAAATGGAAGTGGAATAAAAATAAAATTGGAAGCTGCATAAAATTAAAAATGGAAGTTCATTCAAGAAACCACTACACCTTAACGATCTATTTGGAATTAAATAAAAAAGAAAATTCTATAGAAAAAGAAATTGAATAAAAATGAAAGTTGAAAAAAAAAAAAATGGAAGTTGTATAAAATTAAAAATGGAAGCTCATTCAAGAAAACCACTATACATTAACGATCTATTTGGAAACTGAATAAAAAAGGAAATTCAATAGGAAAGGAAATTAAATAAAAATGAAAGCGGAATAAAAATAAAAGTGGAAGTTGCATAAAATTAAAAATGAAAGTTCATTCAAAAAACCACTATACCTTAAGAATCTATTTGGAAATTAAATAAAAAAGGAAATTCATTAGAAAGGGAAATTGAATAAAAATGGAAGTTGAATAAAAATAAAAATGGAAGTTGCATAAAATTAAAAATGAAAGTTCATTCAAGAAACCACTATACCTTAACGATCTATTTGGAAATTAAATTAAAAAAGGAAATTGAATAGAAAAGGAAACTGAATAAAAATGGAAGTGGAATAAAAATAAAATTGGAAGTTCATTCATGAAACCACTACACCTTAACGATCTATTTGGAATTAAATGAAAAAGCAAATTCCAAAGAAAAAGAAATTGAATAAAAATGAAAACTGAAAAAAAATCAAAATGGAAGTTGTATAAAATTAAAAATGGAAGCTCATCCAAGAAAACCACTATACATTAACGACCTATTTGGAAATTGAATAAAAAAGGAAATTCAATAGAAAAGGAAATTAAATAAAAATGAAAGTGGAATTAAAATAAAAGTGGAAGTTGCATAAAATTAAAAATGAAAGTTCATTCAAAAAACCACTATACCTTAAAAATCTATTTGGAAATTAAATAAAAAAGGAAATTCATTAGAAAAGGAAATTGAATAAAAATGGAAGTTGAATAAAAATAAAAATGGAAGTTGCATAAAATTAAAAATGAAAGTTCATTCAAGAAACCACTATACCTTAACGATCTATTTGGAAATTAAATTAAAAAAGGAAATTGAATAGAAAAGGAAACTGAATAAAAATGGAAGTGGAATAAAAATAAAATTGGAAGCTGCATAAAATTAAAAATGGAAGTTCATTCAAGAAACCACTACACCTTAACGATCTATTTGGAATTAAATAAAAAAGAAAATTCTATAGAAAAAGAAATTGAATAAAAATGAAAGTTGAAAAAAAAAAAAATGGAAGTTGTATAAAATTAAAAATGGAAGCTCATTCAAGAAAACCACTATACATTAACGATCTATTTGGAAACTGAATAAAAAAGGAAATTCAATAGGAAAGGAAATTAAATAAAAATGAAAGCGGAATAAAAATAAAAGTGGAAGTTGCATAAAATTAAAAATGAAAGTTCATTCAAAAAACCACTATACCTTAAGAATCTATTTGGAAATTAAATAAAAAAGGAAATTCATTAGAAAGGGAAATTGAATAAAAATGGAAGTTGAATAAAAATAAAAATGGAAGTTGCATAAAATTAAAAATGAAAGTTCATTCAAGAAACCACTATACCTTAACGATCTATTTGGAAATTAAATTAAAAAAGGAAATTGAATAGAAAAGGAAACTGAATAAAAATGGAAGTGGAATAAAAATAAAATTGGAAGTTCATTCATGAAACCACTACACCTTAACGATCTATTTGGAATTAAATGAAAAAGCAAATTCCAAAGAAAAAGAAATTGAATAAAAATGAAAACTGAAAAAAAATCAAAATGGAAGTTGTATAAAATTAAAAATGGAAGCTCATCCAAGAAAACCACTATACATTAACGACCTATTTGGAAATTGAATAAAAAAGGAAATTCAATAGAAAAGGAAATTAAATAAAAATGAAAGTGGAATTAAAATAAAAGTGGAAGTTGCATAAAATTAAAAATGAAAGTTCATTCAAAAAACCACTATACCTTAAAAATCTATTTGGAAATTAAATAAAAAAGGAAATTCATTAGAAAAGGAAATTGAATAAAAATGGAAGTTGAATAAAAATAAAAATGGAAGTTGCATAAAATTAAAAATGAAAGTTCATTCAAGAAACCACTATACCTTAACGATCTATTTGGAAATTAAATTAAAAAAGGAAATTGAATAGAAAAGGAAACTGAATAAAAATGGAAGTGGAATAAAAATAAAATTGGAAGCTGCATAAAATTAAAAATGGAAGTTCATTCAAGAAACCACTACACCTTAACGATCTATTTGGAATTAAATAAAAAAGAAAATTCTATAGAAAAAGAAATTGAATAAAAATGAAAGTTGAAAAAAAAAAAAATGGAAGTTGTATAAAATTAAAAATGGAAGCTCATTCAAGAAAACCACTATACATTAACGATCTATTTGGAAACTGAATAAAAAAGGAAATTCAATAGGAAAGGAAATTAAATAAAAATGAAAGCGGAATAAAAATAAAAGTGGAAGTTGCATAAAATTAAAAATGAAAGTTCATTCAAAAAACCACTATACCTTAAGAATCTATTTGGAAATTAAATAAAAAAGGAAATTCATTAGAAAGGGAAATTGAATAAAAATGGAAGTTGAATAAAAATAAAAATGGAAGTTGCATAAAATTAAAAATGAAAGTTCATTCAAGAAACCACTATACCTTAACGATCTATTTGGAAATTAAATTAAAAAAGGAAATTGAATAGAAAAGGAAACTGAATAAAAATGGAAGTGGAATAAAAATAAAATTGGAAGCTGCATAAAATTAAAAATGGAAGTTTATTCAAGAAACCACTAAACCTTAACGATCTATTTGGAATTAAATAAAAAAGAAAATTCCATAGAAAAAGAAATTGAATAAAAATGAAAGTTGAAAAAAAATAAAAATGGAAGTTGTATAAAATTAAAAATGGAAGCTCATTCAAGAAAACCACTATACATTAACGATCTGTTTGGAAATTGAATAAAAAAGGAAATTCAATAGAAAAGGAAATTAAATAAAAATGAAAGTGGAATAAAAATAAAAGTGGAAGTTGCATAAAATTAAAAATGAAAGTTCATTTAAAAAACCACTACACCTTAAGAATCTATTTGGAAATTAAATAAAAAAGGAAATTCATTAGAAAAGGAAATTGAATTAAAATGGATGTTGAATAAAAATAAAAATGGAAGTTGCATAAAATTAAAAATGAAAGTTCTTCAAGAAACCACTATACCTTAACGATCTATTTGGAAATTAAATAAAAAAAGGAAATTGAATAGAAAAGGAAACTGAATAAAAATGGAAGTGGAATAAAAATAAAATTGGAAGCTGCATAAAATTAAAAATGGAAGTTCATTCAAGAAACCACTACACCTTAACGATCTATTTGGAATTAAATAAAAAAGAAAATTCAATAGAAAAAGAAATTGAATAAAATTGAAGTTGAAAAAAAATAAAAATGGAAGTTGTATAAAATTAAAAATGGAAGCTCATTCAAGAAAACCACTATACATTAACGATCTATTTGGAAATTAAATAAAAAAGGAAATTCAATAAAAATGGAAGTGGAATAAAAATTAAAATGGAAGTTGCCTAAAATTAAAAATGGAAGTTCATTCAAGAAACCACTACACCGTAACGATCTATTTGGAAATTAAATAAAAAAGGAAATTCAATAGAAAAGCAAATTGAATAAAAATGGAAGTTGAATAAAAATAAAAATGGAAGTTGCATAAAATTAAAAATGAATGTTCATTCAAAAAACCACTATACCTTAACGATCAATTTGGAAATTAAATAAAAAAAGAAAATTGAATGGAGATGGAAATTCAATAAAAATAGAAGTTGAATAAAAATAGAAGTGGAAACTGCATAAAATTAAATATGGAAGTTCATTCAAGAAACCACTATACCTTAACGATCTATTTTGGAAATTAAATTAAAAAGGAAATTGAATGGAGATGAAAATTTAATAAAAATAGAAGTTGAATAAAAATAGAAATGGAAACTGCATAAAATTAAGCATGGAAGTTCATTGATGAAAGCACTATACTTGAACGATCTATTTGGAAATTAAATAAAAAAGGAAATTGAATAGAAAAGGAAATTGAATAAAAATGGAAGTAGAATAAAAATAAAAATAAAAGTTGCATAAAATTAAAAATGGAAGCTAATTCAAGAAACCACTATACCATAACGATCTATTTGGAAATTAAATAAAAAAGGAAATTGAATGGAGATGGAAATTGAATAAAAACTGAAGTGGAAACTTTATAAAATTAAACATGGAAGTTCATTCATGAAACCACTGTACCTTAACGATCTATTTGGAAATCAAATAAAAAAGAAGATTGAATAGAAAAGGAAATTGAATAAAAATGGAAGTGGAATAAAAATAAAAATGGAAGTTGCATAAACTTAAAAATGGTAGTTCATTCAACAAACCTCTACACCTTAACGATCTATTTGGAAATTAAATAAAAAAAGGAAATTCAATGGAAAAGGAAATTGAGTAAAAATAAAAATGGAAGTTGCATAAAACTAAAAATGAGAGTTCATTGAAGAAACCACTATACCTTAACGATCTATTTGGAAATTAAATAAAAAAAGGGAGTTGAATGGAGATGGAAATTGAATAAAAATAGAAGTTGAATAAAAATAGAAGTGGAAACTGCATAAAATTAAACATGGAAATTCATTCAAGAAACCACTATACCTGAACGATCTATTTGCCAGTTAAATTAAAATGGAACATGAATGGAGATGGAAATTTAATAAAAATAGAAGTTGAATAAAAATAGAAATGAAAACTGCATAAAATTCAACATGAAAGTTCATTCGTGAAACCACTATACCTTAACGATCTATTTGGAAATTAAATGGAAAATGAAATTGAATAGAAAAGGAAATTGAAGAAAAATGGAAGTTGAATAAAAATACACTGGGAAGTTGCATAAAAATAAAAATGGAAGTTCATTCAAGAAACCACTAAACCTTAACGATCTATTCGGCAATTAAATAAAAAAAGGAAATTGAATGGAGTTGAAAATTGAATAAAAATAGAAGTTGAATAAAAATAGAAGTGGAAACTGCATAAAATTAAACATGGAAATTCATTCAAGAAACCACTATACCGTAAAGATCTATTTGAAAATTAAATTAAAAAGGAAATTGAATGGAGATGAAAATTTAATAAAAATAGAAGTTGAATAAAAATAGAAATGGAAACCGCATAAAATTAAACATTGAAGTTCATTAATGAAACCACTATACCTTAACGATCTATTTGGAAATTAAATAAAAAAGAAAATAGAATAGAGAAGGAAAATGAATAAAAATGGAAGTTCAATAAAAATACAAATGGAAGTTGCATAAAATTAAAAATGGAAGTTCATTCAAGAAACAACTAAACCTTAACGATCTATTTGGAAATCAATTAAAAAAGGAAATTGACTGGAGATGAAAATTGAATAAAAATAGAAGTTGAATAAAAATAGAAATGGAAACTGCATAAAATTAAACATGGATGTTCATTGAAGAAACCAATATACCTTAACGATCTATTTGGAAATTAATTAAAAAAGGAAATTGAATGGAGATGGAAATTGAATAAAATTAGAAGTTGAATAAAAATAAAAATGGAAACTGCATAAAATTAAAAATGGTAGTTCATTAAAAAACCACTATACTTTAACGATCTATTTGGAAATTAAATAAAAAACGAAATTGAATGGAGATGGAAATTGAATAAAAATAGAAGTTGAATAAAAATAGAAGTGGAAACTTTATAAAATTAAACATGGAAGTTCATTCATGAAACCACTATACCTTAATGATCTATTTGGAAATTAAATAAAAAAAGGAAATTGAATAGAAACGGAAACTGAATAAAAATGGAAGTGGAATAAGAATAAAAATGGAAGTTCATTCAAGAAACCACTACACCTTAATGATCTATTTGGAAGTAAACAAAAATGGAAATTCAATAGAAAAAGAAATTGAATAAAAATGGAAGTTGAAAAAAAATAAAAATGGAAGTTGCATAAAAATAAAAATGGAAGTTTATTCAAGAAACCACTATACATTAACGACCTATTTGGAAATTAAATAAAAAAGGAAATTGAATAGAAAGGAATTTGAATAAAAATGGAAGTGGAAAAAAAATAAAAATGGAAGTTGCATAAAATTAAAAATGGAAGTTCATTCAACAAACCACTACACCTTAACGATCTATTAGGAAATTAAATGAAAAAGGAAATTGTATAGAAAAGAAAATTGTATAAAAATGAAACTGGAATTAAAAAAAAAAATGGATGTTGCAACAAATTAAGAATGGAAGTTCATTCAAGAAACCACTACACCTTAACGATCCATTTGGAAATTAGATAAAAAAGAAAATTGAATGGAGATGGAAATTGAATAAAAATAGAAGTTGAATAAAAATAGAAATGGAAACTGCATAAAATTAAACATGGAAATTCATTCAAAAAACCACTATACCTGAACGATCTATTTGGAAATTAATTAAAAAAGGAAATTGAATGGGGATGGAAATTGAATAAAAATGGAATTTGAATAAAAATACAAATGGAAGTGGCATAAAATTAAAAATGGAAGTTCATTCAAGAAACCACTACACCATAACGATCTATTTGGAATTAAATAAAAAAGAAAATTCTGTAGAAAAAGAAACTGAATAAAAATGGAAGTTGAAAAAAAATAAAAATGGAAGTTGTATAAAATTAAAAATGAAAGCTCATTCAAGGAAACCACTATACACAAACGATCTAATTGGAAATTAAATAAAAAAAGAAATTCAATAGGAAAGGAAATTAAATAAAAATGGAAATGGAATAAAAATAAAAATGGAAGTTGCATAAAATTAAAAATGGAAGTTTATTCAAGAAAGCACTGCACCTTAATGATCTATTTGGAAATGAAATAAAAGAGTAAATTCAGTAGAAAAGGAAATTAAATAAAAATGGAAATTGAATAAAAATAAAAACAGAAGCTACATAAAATTAAAAATGAAAGTTCATTCAAGAAACCACTAACCTTAACGATCAATTTGGAAATTAAATAAAAAAAGAAATTGAATGGAGATGGAAATTGAATAAAAATAGAAGTTGAATAAAAATAGAAGTGGAAAATGCCTAAAATTAAACATGGAAATTCATTCAAGAAACCACTAAACCTTAACGATCTATTTGGAAATTAGATTAAAAAGGAAGTTCAATAGAAAAGGAAATTGAATAAAAATGGAAGTTGAATAAAAATAAAAATGAAAGTTGCATAAAATTAAAAATGAAAGTTCATTCAAGAAACCACTATACCTTGACGATCTATTTGGAAATTAACTAAAAAAAGGAAATTGAATATAAAAGAAAATTGAATAAAAATGGAAGTTGAATAAAAATAAAAATTGAAGTTGCATAAAATTAAGAATGGATGTTCATTGAAGAAACCACTACACCTTAACGATCTATTCGGAAATTAGATAAAAAAAGAAATTTGGATGGAGATAGAAATTGAATAAAAATAGAAGTTGAATAAAAATAGAAATGGAAATTGCATAAAATTAAACATGGAAGTTCATTCAAGTAACCACTATACCTTAAGAATCTATTAGGAAATTAAATAAAAGAGGAAATTGCATAGAAAAGGAAATTCAATAAAAATCGAAGTTGAATAAAAATGAAAATGGAAGTTGCATAAAATTAAAAATGAAAGTTCATTCAAGAAACCACTACACCTTAATGATCCATTTGGAAACTAAACAAAAAAGGAAATTCAATAGAAAAGGAAATTGAATAAAAATGGAAGTTGAATAAAAATACAAATGGAAGTTGCATAAAATTAAAAATGGAACTTCATTCAAGAAACCACTATACCTTAACGATCTATTTGGAAATTCAATAAAAAAGGAAATTGAATGGAGATGGAAATTGAATAAAAATAGAAATGGACACTGCATAAAATTAAACATGGAAGTTCATTCACAAAAGCACTATACATTAACGATCTATTTGGAATTTAAATAAAAAAAGAAATTGAATAAAAATGGAAGTGGAATAATAAAAAAAATGGAAGTTGCATAAAATTAATAATGGAAGTTCATTCAAGAAGCCACTGCACCTTAATGATCTATTTGGAAACTAAATAAAAAAGGAAATTCAATAAAAAAGGAAATTCAATAAAAACTAAAGTTGAATACAAGGAAAAATAGAAGTTGCATAAAATTAAAAATGAAAGTTCATTCAAGAAACCACTACACCTTAATGATCTATTTGGAAACTAAATAAAAAAGGAAATTCAATAGAAAAGGAAATTCAATAAAAATGAAAGTTGAATAAAAATACAAATAGAAGTTGCATAAAATTAAAAATGAAAGTTCATTCAAGAATCCGCCATACCTTAACGATCTATTTGGAAATTAAATAAAAAAAGAAATTGAATGGATATGGAAATTGAATAAAAATAGAAATGGACACTGCATAAAATTAAACATGGAAGTTCATTCACGAATGTACGAACCCACATTTTATGTTCTCATCATGTTCATGAGCATCTGTGTGATTATGACTTGTTTAGCTTGCATGTGTATGTTGTGATTTGTTTCGCTTGAGTTAATGTGATCCATGCCTTGTTTTGAAGCCTTGTGATTTGTCTAAGTGTAGCATGCTTGCCTTGTTCCTTCCTTGATGTGAAACTTAGGTCACGCCTTGCCCGAGCTATACTAGCCGATGTTATTCCAAGCCGAGGTCATCCTTAATCCTGTAATAGTATCTTGGAACCCCTTGTTGACCTCCGTCCTTGCCTTCGCCACGTTAGCCGAGATGTTACCTTGCACCCAAGTAATATCGTCTTGGAGTGGTACAACCTAGGCCGAGGTGTGGCGCATCTAGGCCAAGATGTGGCACAGCTTAGTCAAGTGTTGTCCTTCCTAGCCGAGGTCATTGTCGCCTTAATTGCCGAAGTCCTTTTGTTAGCCGATGACATCCCTTGCCGGAGTGCCATTCCGTGTAGCGTGTTAGATACGCCTTGTTGTTAGCCGATGTCATTGCCTCGTCAGAGAGCCCATACCGCTTTGCTTGTTGAACACCCTTTCCACCATGCTTTGTCTGGTCTGTCAGCCACCTTTTCAGGAGGAACCCAACCAGTCGCCGCCACGTGTCTCAGCAGAGTGTTAACCCCAGAACCAGGTATAGAAACTATCATTTAGTATCATAACCTTGTCTTGTAGAGAGAGAAGCTCTAGAAGAGGAAGGAAGAGTTTTAGAGTGAGGAAGTAGATCCTCAAACTTGATTCCTAGAGATCCGACCGTTAGATCCGCGTTCTAAGGTTAGATTCTTGATCTACTCATGATGTTCTCTATGTTTATGTTATTGCATTGCATGATCGGACATGATTTGTAAACCATGCATCGTTTTGAAGCTCGATTTTAGAAAGAGAAAATGGCATTCATGTGTTCTTCAAGAAAAGTCTTGTTTTGATCCGAAAGCTTTTTGCCTAGACTCGTGTTTTGTGTTTGTTCTTACATGATTTTCAACTACGGGTACCCAGGTCCATGTTTTCAAACTCATAGCACGAAAATCCCAGATTTGTGATAACAGATTGTGATCGAACATCCATATTTTTCATGTTTCACACTCATGTTCTTCATGTTCATCAGCAGAGGGGAACCCAGAATTTCCGATCTCTTTTCCTTGCATGTGGCCCTCGGGAACACACCTCGGCGAAGAGGTGTGGAACCTCGGCCTAGACCTGGTTGGTGCCCAGCATGTTTTTTCGAAACCATTTGTGTACATACGAAACTTGTTGAAGGTGCATTCAATAGGCTTTGCCATGTGTTTGTAGGACTTGGGCTTGTCTCGACCCCGACGTGTGAAGAAACTATGTGAGTGGTATTTTTAATAAAGCTATGTTACACTCGTTTTGATAAATCTTGTTTTGCCTTGTTTTGAAAAGTATTTGATTTAGCATGAATGACTATCCCTAATTGCATATCAAGCACTATCTTGTTTTGATGACATGTCTTGACAGTCCTTAGTGCTAGAGGACTATAAAGTTTCGCAGCACAGCTTGTCTTGGCAGTCCTTAGTGCTAGAGGACTATAAACTTTCGCAGCACAGCTTGTCTTGACAGTCCCTAGTGCTAGAGGACTATAAACTTTCGCAGCACGGCTTGTCTTGACAGTCCTTAGTGCTAGAGGACTATAAACTTTCGCAGCACAGCTTGTCTTGGCAGTCCTTAGTGCTAGAGGACTCTAAACTTTCGCAGCACAGCTTGTCTTGAAAGTCCTTAGTTGCAGGGGACTATAATGCAACTGCACTCTTGTCTTGGGAATGTCATCACCCTCTTGTATTAAGTAGATGTAATAACATCCAAAGAACTTGAAAGGCCGGCAATGAACTTGATTTTCCCTCTTGATTGTAAAGTATGCTATGTATTGTTTTGAAAGAAATCTTGGATATCAATCATGCAAAACCTTTATTTCTAATATCATTCACTGAGTATCCAAGCTCACCCTCTCTATATATATGTAGGTGATGAACAAGAAGGCATTGAGGCCTAGACGTGATTGCCGATGTGATTTGGGTGCTTTGCCGACATGTTTTGGATTAGCATTTTTGCACCATCTTGAAGATCATGCTTCTCGGCGTATTTTTTTTCATTTGTACTTGTATATGTCGGCTTGAGAAGCCTTTTGGTCAAGATGTGTTTTGTATTCTATTTCCTTATTGTATTTAAGTTGTAAGACCTTATAAAGATGTATGTCTTTTCATTTGACTTATGCACTGCTCTTATGGACCACTTGTATCTTGAATTATTGCTTCCGCATTTGTGAGCCCCCTATATAAATACTCTGATTGTGTGTGATTCTTGTAAGTTGGCTTTCGGTAATTACGGATTACTGGCCATCACGGCTCCAAACTACTAGGGGCGGTTTGGGGGCGTGACAGAATGGTATCAGAGCACAAGATCCTTATAGTACGTTATTCACACACTTTGAGTCCTAAAGAGCATAGGATGTCCCTTAGAAGAATGTTAGGATTGCATCATGTTGCTTGCTACTTGAAAAGGTGTGCATTATCTCGGCATGAGCATTTGTTACATCAACATGATCATACTCTCTTGCATACACGTTCACCTATTCTTTTGTTCTAAGTGTCACATCCTGCATACCCCCAGCATCATGAGGAGAGGTAGACCTCCAGTTGGCCGAGATCGTTCAGAAGATAGATTGGAGAGATTGGAAAGGTTAGTCGAAGGCTTGGTTCGTGAGCAGAGACAACCTAGGCAACAGGATACTGGTACGACTTCCACACAGGCTGAACAGACGAATGGCCGTTATGCAGCTCCACCCCCTCCAGTACCACAAGCGCCTCTACCACAGGCTTTGTATGGGAACGACACGATAACCCTAATCAGAGAGTTCAAGAAAATGAAACCACCGAGATTCCAAGGGGGCATAGAACCAATGAAAGCCGAGGCGTGGGTTTTAGAAATGGAGAAGCTGTTTGAAGTTTTCCCCAGTACGGAAGCTCAGAAGGTATCTCTGGCAGCGTTCACGTTAGACGACGACGCCCGCAGGTGGTGGATGATGGTTCAAGAAAGTAATCCAGGTTTGACTTGGGCCAGATTCCTGGAGTTATTCTACAACAAACATTTTCCCCTTAGCGTCCGAGACCGAAAGACCACGGAGTTCCAGAATCTGACACAGGGGAACAAGACAGTGGCAGAGTATGATCGTGCCTTTACCGAATTAGCGAGATATGCGCCCCATATGGTTGACGACGAATACCGAAAAGCGAGAAAGTTCGAAAGTGGTTTACGTGGACCGATACAAGACAGGGTCAACATGCTCAATATGCCGACATACGCTGGAGTACTGGACAAGGCCATCCTGGCTGAAGCTAATTTAAACCGATACCAGAGTTCAAGTGAGGGTCAGAAGAAGAGACAGAATTATGATAATCGCCGAGTTCCGTTCAATGCCAATAAGAGAATGAGCACGGACAGTTCCAGCAACTCAAATCAGGAAGGTAACGCCAAGCCGATGTGTGCGAGTTGTGGAAAGCTACATTTCGGGGTTTGTCGTTGGGCAACAGGGGCTTGCTATGAGTGTGGCGAGATAGGCCATCGCGTGAAGGACTGCCCGAAAGCAAGGACCGGTGATGGGAAGAGGGATGGAAGCACCTCGGGTTCTGCACAGAAGAATAACATCGGGGGAGTACAGGCGAGACAGGGTCGAGTTTTCGCATTGGTGCCAGGAGACGCCCAGAATGCTGAAGCAGTGGTATCAGGTACCATTTCAATTTGTTCTCAAGATGCATACGTATTGATTGATTCGGGTTCTACGCATTCATTTGTGTCCACTATATTCGCCGAGAAGTTGAATAGAGAATTAACACCCCTTGATTACGTATTGTCCGTGTCTACCCCATCTGGGAGAAACATGATTGTTGCATCCATTTATAGGGCGTGTGTTGTTATGATTGAGGGTGTAGAGTTGTTAGTTGATTTGATGCCATTAAGCATGACCCATTTCGATGTCATATTGGGAATGGATTGGTTAGTAGCGAACCATGCATCCATTAATTGTGTTACTAAGAGCGTCACGCTGAAGACCCCAGATCTAGCCGGGGTCATTTTCCAGGGTAAAGGAGTAGTACCCCCACCTTACCTAATTTCATCCATGAAGGCCTACAAGTTGATCCAAAAAGGATGTAAGGGTTATTTATGCAGTATACTAAGTGATCTGAATGGAAATGTTGAGTTAGCCGACATACCCATTGTTGAGGAATTCCCCGATGTCTTTCCGAATGAGTTGCCTGGCCGCCTTGTTGATAGGGAAATAGAGTTTACCGTGGACATCCTGACAGGAACACAACCCATCTCCAAAACACCCTACAGAATGGCCCCAGCCGAACTTAGAGAACTGAAATCGCAGTTACAAGAATTGTTGGACAAAGGATTTGTTAGGCCGAGCACTTCACCGTGGGGAGCACCCGTGCTATTTGTTAAGAAAAAGGATGGCACACTTCGTCTTTGCATTGACTACAAAGAACTTAATAAGGTGACCATCAAGAACAAGTACCCATTGCCCAGAATCGATGATTTGCTTGATCAATTACGAGGAGCACGAGTCTTTTCCAAGATTAACCTTAGGTCGGGCTACCACCAGTTGAAGGTTAAAGCCGAGGACATTGAGAAAACTGCTTTTCGGACAAGATATGGCCACTACGAATTTTTGGTAATGCCCTTCGGAGTAACCAATGCCCCAGCAGCATTCATGGACTTGATGAACAGAGTCTTTAAGCCGTACCTAGATGAGTTTGTTATTATTTTTATCGACGACATATTGATCTATTCCGGGAGTACGAGCGAGCACGAGAATCATCTGAGACTTGCCCTACAGACCTTGAGGGATAAAAAGTTGTACGCCAAGTTAAGTAAATGCGAGTTTTGGCTTTCCAGCATTTCATTCCTAGGGCATGTGATTAATGAAGACGGTATATCAGTTGACCCCAGTAAGATTGAAGCCATTGTGAATTGGCCGACGCCGACCAACGTGTCCGAGGTTCGTAGTTTTCTGGGTTTGGCAGGTTATTACAGAAAGTTTGTGAAGGATTTCTCGAGGATTGCAGTGCCTTTGACACAACTAACTAAGAAGGGAGCAGCTTATGAATGGACCAAGGAAAGAGAATCAGCCTTCCAGGAGCTGAAGACGAGGTTAGTTACAGCACCAGTTTTGGTACTACCATCGGCTAATGAAGAATTTCAGATTTACAGTGATGCTTCACATAAGGGTTTGGGTTGCGTGTTAATGCAAGAAGGTAAAGTCATAGCGTACGCGTCTCGTCAGTTGAAGCCCAATGAAAAGAATTATCCCACCCATGATCTGGAGCTAGCTGCCGTGATTTTTGCTTTGAAGATATGGCGCCATTACTTGTATGGTACATCTTGCCAAGTTTTCACCGACCACAAGAGTCTGAAGTACCTGTTCACTCAGAAAGAGCTAAATATGAGGCAGAGAAGATGGCTTGAGCTACTGAAGGATTATGACATACAGATTCGGTATCACCCAGGTAAGGCAAATTCCGTAGCCGACGCATTGAGCAGGAAGTTAGTTGGAAGTTTGGCGTGCCTGACAGCGATTTCGGTGGAACCGGCCATCATTGAGGAAGTGAAGACCAGACAGGGGGAGGATAAATTCCTCAAGAAGGTAATTGATGAATTCGTCACCAAGCCGAGGCCGGGATACACTATGGAGAATCAAGTGCTTAAGTTTGGAGGAAGATTGTGCGTGGCCGATGTACCAGAGTTAAAAAGGAAGATTTTACAAGAGGCCCATAGTTCCAAGTTTGCCATTCATCCAGGGAGCACCAAGATGTATCAGGACGTAAAGCGGACCTTCTGGTGGCCAAACATGAAAAGAGAGATAGCCGAGTTTGTATTTCAGTGTCTGTATTGCCAGCAAGTGAAGGCAGAACACCAGAGACCGGCAGGACTTCTTCAACCCTTGTCAATTCCTGAGTGGAAATGGGAGCACATCTCCATGGATTTTGTAGTGGGTTTGCCGAGGACGCAGAGAGGTATGGATTCTATTTGGGTTATAGTCGACAGGTTTACTAAGTCAGCTCACTTTCTGCCTGTCAAGACCACATTCAATGCCGACCGACTTGCCGAATTGTACATGAATGAGATCGTTAGGCTTCATGGTGTGCCGATGTCCATTGTGTCAGACTGAGATCCGAAGTTCGTTTCTAGATTTTGGCAGAGTCTACAAGGAGCCTTGGGAACAGAGTTGAGGTTTAGCACAGCCTTTCACCCTCAGACCGACGGGCAGACAGAAAGAACGATTCAGACACTCGAAGACATGCTCAGACTGTGCGTGATGGATTTCCAGGGAAGTTGGGAGTCGCATTTGCCATTAGTAGAGTTCGCGTACAACAACAGTTATCAAGCCAGCATAGGTATGGCACCGTATGAAGCTTTGTATGGAAGGGAGTGTAGATCGCCGATATGTTGGACTGAAGTAGGAGACAAAGCTCTAATTGGCCCCGAGTTGGTTCAGATGACGACTGAAAAGATCAAACTCATTCAGCAGAGGATTAAAACTGCACAGAGTCGACAGAAGTGTTATGCCGACCAAAGAAGGAGGGAGTTAGAATTTGAAATTGGGGATCATGTATTTTTGAAGGTCTCGCCGATGACAGGAGTTTCGAGATTTGGGAAGAAGGGTAAACTTGCACCCCGATATATTGGGCCGTTTGAAGTTCTGGAGAAAGTTAACACCGTTGCTTACAGACTCGCCTTGCCGCCAGATTTGAGCCAAGTCCACAGTGTGTTCCATGTTTCAATGCTGAGAAAATACATCCGAGACCCACTGCACGTAATAGATTACTCCGGAATTGTAGTTAATGAAGACTTGGGTTACGAAGAGAAGCCGATGAGAATTATTGACAGACAAGTGAGGCAGCTAAGGAACAAGTCGATGTCAATGGTAAAAATCGAATGGGAGAAACATTATGGCGAAGAGGCCACATGGGAAAAGGAAGAGGAGATGAAAATCCGTTACCCGGAGTTATTCGTAGGACAAGGTAACTTAAGTTTGGGGACCAAACTTCTTTAAGGAGGGTAGACTGTAAGAACCCACATTTTATGTTCTCATCATGTTCATGAGCATCTGTGTGATTATGACTTGTTTAGCTTGCATGTGTATGTTGTGATTTGTTTCGCTTGAGTTAATGTGATCCATGCCTTGTTTTGAAGCCTTGTGATTTGTCTAAGTGTAGCATGCTTGCCTTGTTCCTTCCTTGATGTGAAACTTAGGTCACGCCTTGCCCGAGCTATACTAGCCGATGTTATTCCAAGCCGAGGTCATCCTTAATCCTGTAATAGTATCTTGGAACCCCTTGTTGACCTCCGTCCTTGCCTTCGCCACATTAGCCGAGATGTTACCTTGCACCCAAGTAATATCGTCTTGGAGTGGTACAACCTAGGCCGAGGTGTGGCGCATCTAGGCCAAGATGTGGCACAGCTTAGTCAAGTGTTGTCCTTCCTAGCCGAGGTCATTGTCGCCTTAATTGCCGAAGTCCTTTTGTTAGCCGATGACATCCCTTGCCGGAGTGCCATTCCGTGTAGCGTGTTAGATACGCCTTGTTGTTAGCCGATGTCATTGCCTCGTCAGAGAGCCCATACCGCTTTGCTTGTTGAACACCCTTTCCACCATGCTTTGTCTGGTCTGTCAGCCACCTTTTCAGGAGGAACCCAACCAGTCGCCGCCACGTGTCTCAGCAGAGTGTTAACCCCAGAACCAGGTATAGAAACTATCATTTAGTATCATAACCTTGTCTTGTAGAGAGAGAAGCTCTAGAAGAGGAAGGAAGAGTTTTAGAGTGAGGAAGTAGATCCTCAAGCTTGATTCCTAGAGATCCGACCGTTAGATCCGCGTTCTAAGGTTAGATTCTTGATCTACTCATGATGTTCTCTATGTTTATGTTATTGCATTGCATGATCGGACATGATTTGTAAACCATGCATCGTTTTGAAGCTCGATTTTAGAAAGAGAAAATGGCATTCATGTGTTCTTCAAGAAAAGTCTTGTTTTGATCCGAAAGCTTTTTGCCTAGACTCGTGTTTTGTGTTTGTTCTTACATGATTTTCAACTACGGGTACCCAGGTCCATGTTTTCAAACTCATAGCACGAAAATCCCAGATTTGTGATAACAGATTGTGATCGAACATCCATATTTTTCATGTTTCACACTCATGTTCTTCATGTTCATCAGCAGAGGGGAACCCAGAATTTCCGATCTCTTTTCCTTGCATGTGGCCCTCGGGAACACACCTCGGCGAAGAGGTGTGGAACCTCGGCCTAGACCTGGTTGGTGCCCAGCATGTTTTTTCGAAACCATTTGTGTACATACGAAACTTGTTGAAGGTGCATTCAATAGGCTTTGCCATGTGTTTGTAGGACTTGGGCTTGTCTCGACCCCGACGTGTGAAGAAACTATGTGAGTGGTATTTTTAATAAAGCTATGTTACACTCGTTTTGATAAATCTTGTTTTGCCTTGTTTTGAAAAGTATTTGATTTAGCATGAATGACTATCCCTAATTGCATATCAAGCACTATCTTGTTTTGATGACATGTCTTGACAGTCCTTAGTGCTAGAGGACTATAAAGTTTCGCAGCACAGCTTGTCTTGGCAGTCCTTAGTGCTAGAGGACTATAAACTTTCGCAGCACAGCTTGTCTTGACAGTCCCTAGTGCTAGAGGACTATAAACTTTCGCAGCACGGCTTGTCTTGACAGTCCTTAGTGCTAGAGGACTATAAACTTTCGCAGCACAGCTTGTCTTGGCAGTCCTTAGTGCTAGAGGACTCTAAACTTTCGCAGCACAGCTTGTCTTGAAAGTCCTTAGTTGCAGGGGACTATAATGCAACTGCACTCTTGTCTTGGGAATGTCATCACCCTCTTGTATTAAGTAGATGTAATAACATCCAAAGAACTTGAAAGGCCGGCAATGAACTTGATTTTCCCTCTTGATTGTAAAGTATGCTATGTATTGTTTTGAAAGAAATCTTGGATATCAATCATGCAAAACCTTTATTTCTAATATCATTCACTGAGTATCCAAGCTCACCCTCTCTATATATATGTAGGTGATGAACAAGAAGGCATTGAGGCCTAGACGTGATTGCCGATGTGATTTGGGTGCTTTGCCGACATGTTTTGGATTAGCATTTTTGCACCATCTTGAAGATCATGCTTCTCGGCGTATTTTTTTTCATTTGTACTTGTATATGTCGGCTTGAGAAGCCTTTTGGTCAAGATGTGTTTTGTATTCTATTTCCTTATTGTATTTAAGTTGTAAGACCTTATAAAGATGTATGTCTTTTCATTTGACTTATGCACTGCTCTTATGGACCACTTGTATCTTGAATTATTGCTTCCGCATTTGTGAGCCCCCTATATAAATACTCTGATTGTGTGTGATTCTTGTAAGTTGGCTTTCGGTAATTACGGATTACTGGCCATCACGGCTCCAAACTACTAGGGGCGGTTTGGGGGCGTGACAGAATGGTATCAGAGCACAAGATCCTTATAGTACGTTATTCACACACTTTGAGTCCTAAAGAGCATAGGATGTCCCTTAGAAGAATGTTAGGATTGCATCATGTTGCTTGCTACTTGAAAAGGTGTGCATTATCTCGGCATGAGCATTTGTTACATCAACATGATCATACTCTCTTGCATACACGTTCACCTATTCTTTTGTTCTAAGTGTCACATCCTGCATACCCCCAGCATCATGAGGAGAGGTAGACCTCCAGTTGGCCGAGATCGTTCAGAAGATAGATTGGAGAGATTGGAAAGGTTAGTCGAAGGCTTGGTTCGTGAGCAGAGACAACCTAGGCAACAGGATACTGGTACGACTTCCACACAGGCTGAACAGACGAATGGCCGTTATGCAGCTCCACCCCCTCCAGTACCACAAGCGCCTCTACCACAGGCTTTGTATGGGAACGACACGATAACCCTAATCAGAGAGTTCAAGAAAATGAAACCACCGAGATTCCAAGGGGGCATAGAACCAATGAAAGCCGAGGCATGGGTTTTAGAAATGGAGAAGCTGTTTGAAGTTTTCCCCAGTACGGACGCTCAGAAGGTATCTCTGGCAGCGTTCACGTTAGACGACGACGCCCGCAGGTGGTGGATGATGGTTCGAGAAAGTAATCCAGGTTTGACTTGGGCCAGATTCCTGGAGTCATTCATGAAACCACTACACCTTAAAGATCTATTTGGAAATTAAATAAAAAGGGAAATTGAATGGAGAATGAAATTGAATAAAAATAGAAGTTGAATAAAAATAGAAATGGAAACTGCAAAAAATTAAACATGGAAGTTCATTCAAGAAACCACTATACCTTAACGATCTGTTTGGAAATTAAATAAAAAAAGGAAATTGAATAGAAAAGGAAGCTGAATAAAAATGGAAGTGGAATAAAAATAAAAATGGAAGTTGCATAAAATGAAAAATGAAAGTTCATTCAAGAAACCACTACACCTTAATGATCTATTTGGAATTAAATAAAGAAAGAAATTCAATAGAAAAATAAATTGAATAAAAATGGAAGTTGAAAGAAAATAAAAGTGGAAGTTGCGTAAAATTAAAAATGGATGTTTATTCAAGAAACCACTATACATTAACGAACTATTTTGAAATTAAATAAAAAAGGAAATTGAATAGAAAAGGAAATTGAATAAAAATAAAAATGGATGTTGTATTAAATTGAAAATGGAAGTTCATTCAATAAACCACTACACCTGAATGATCTATTTGGAAACTAAATAAAAAGGGAAATTCAATAGAAAAGGAAATTGAATAAAACTGGAAGTTGAATAAAAATAAAAATGGAAGTTGCATAAAATTAAAAATGAAAGTTCATTCAAAAAACCACTATACCTTAACGATCTATTTGGAAATCAAATAAAAACAGGAAATTGAATGGAGATGGAAATTGAATAAAAATAGAAGTTGAATAAAAATAGAAGTGGAAGCTGTATAAAATTAAACATGGAAATTCATTCAAGAAACCACTATACCTTAACGATCTAGTTGGAAATTAAATAAAAAAGGAAAGTGAATGGAGACGGAAATTTAATAAAAATTGAAGTTGAATAAAAAGAAAACTGGAAACTGCATAAAATTAAGAATGGAAGTTCATTCAAGAAACCACTACACCTTAATGATCTATTTGGAAATTAAATAAAAAAGGAAATTGAACGGAGATGTAAATTGAATAAAAATAGAAGTTGAATAAAAATAGAAATGGAAACTGCAGAAAATTAAACGTGGAAGTTCATTCAAGAAACCACTACACCTTAACGATCTATTTGGAAATTAAAGAAAAAAGAAAATTGAATAGAAATGGAAATGGAAATTGAAGAAAAATGGAGGTTGAATAAAAATACAAATGAAAGTTGCATAAAGTTAAAAATGGAAGTTCATTCAAGAAACTACTAAACCTTAACGATCTATTTGGAAATTAAATAAAAAAGGAAATTCAATGGAGATGAAAATTTAATAAAAATAGGAGTTGAATAAAAATAGAAATGAAAACTGCATAAAATTAAACATGGAAGTTCATTCAAGAAACCACTATACCTTAACGATCTATTTGGAAATTAAACAAAAAAGGAAATTGAATAGAAATGGAAATTGAATAAAAATGGAAGTTGAATAAATATAAAAATGGAAGTTGAAAAAAATTAAGAATGGAAGTTCATTCAAGAAACCAGTACACCTTAACGATCTATTTGGAAATTAAATAAAAAAGGAAATTGAATGGAGATGGAAATTGAATAAAAATAGAAGTTGAATAAAAATAGAAATGGAAACGACATAAAATTAAACATTGATATTCATTCAAGAAACCACTATAGCATAACGATCTATTTGAAAATTAAATATAAAAAAAATTGAATAGAAAAGGAAACTGTACAAAAATGGAAGTGGAATAAAAATAAAAATGGAAGTTTTATAAAATTAAAAATGGAAGTTCATTCAAGAAACCACTACACCTTAACGATCTATTTGGAATTAAATAAAAAAGAAAATTCTATAGAAAAAGAAATTGAATAAAAATAGAAGTTGAAAAAAATTAAAATGGAAGTTGTATAAAATTAAAAATGGAAGCTCAATTAAGAAAACCACTATACATTAACGATCTATTTGGAAATTGAATAAAAAAGGAAATTCAATAGAAAAGGAAATTAATTAAAAATGAAGTGGAATAAAAATAAAAATGGAAGTTCATTCAAGAAACCACTGCACCTTAACAATCTATTTGGAAATTCAATAAAAAAGGAAATTCAATAGAAAAGAAAATTAAATAAAAATAGAAGTTGAATAAAAATAAAAATGCAAGTTGCATAAAATTAAAAATGAAAGTTCATTCAAGAAACCGCTACACCTTAACGATCTATTTGGAATTAAATAAAAAAGGAAATTCAATACAAAAAGAAATTGAATAAAAATGGAAGTCAAAAAAAATAAAAATGGAAGCTCATTCAAGAAACCACTATACATTAACGATCTAGTTGGAAATTAATAAAAAAAGGAAATTGAATAGAAAAGGAAATTAAATAAAAATGCAAGTTGAATAAAAATACAAATGGAAGTTGCATAAAATTAAAAATTGAAGTTCATTCAAGAAACCACCATGCCTTAACGATCTATTTGGAGATTAAATAAAAAAGGAAATTGAATGGAGATGGAAATTGAATAAAAATAGAAGTTGAATAAAAATAGAATGGGAAACTGCATAAAATTAAACGTGGAAGTTCATTCAAGAAACCACTGTACCTTAACGATTTATTTGGAAGTTAAATAAAAAAGGAAATTGAATAGAAAAGGAAATTGAATAAAAATGGAAGTTGCGTAAAATTAAGAATGGAAGTTCATTTATGAAACCACTACACCTTAAAGATCTATTTGGAAATTAAATAAAAAAGGAAATTGAATGGAGATAGAAATTAAATAAAAATAGAAGTTGAATAAAAATAGAAATGGAAACTGCAAAAAATTAAACATAAAAGTTCATTCAAGAAACCACTATACCTTAACGATCTGTTTGGAAAATAAATAAAAAAAGGAAATTGAATAGAAAAGGAAGCTGAATAAAAATGGAAGTGGAATAAAAATAAAAATGGAAGTTGCATAAAATTAAAAATGAAAGTTCATTCAAGAAACCACTACACCTTAATGATCTATTTGGAATTAAATAAAGAAAGAAATTCAATAGAAAAAGAAATTGAATAAAAATGGAAGTTGAAAAAAAATAAAAATGGAAGTTGCATAAAATTAAAAATGGAAGTTTATTCAAGAAACCACTATAAGTTAATGATCTATTTTGAAATTAAATAAAAAAGGAAATTATATAGAAAAGGAAATTGAATAAAAATGGAAGTGGAATAAAAATAAAAATGGAAGTTGCATAAAATTAAATCTGGAAGTTCATTCAAGAAACAACTACACCTTAACGATCTATTTAAAAATTAAATATAAATGGAAATTCAATAGAGAAGGAAATTGAATAAAATTGGAAGTTGAATAAAAATAAAAATGGAAGTTGTATAAAATTAAAAATGAAGGTTCATTCAAGAAACCCCTACAACTTAACAATCTATTTGGAAATTAAAGATAAAAAGGAAATTAAATGGAGATGGAAATTGAATAAAAATAGAAGTTGAATAAAAATAGAAGTGGAAACTGCATAATATTAAGTATGGAAATTCATTTAAGAAACCACTACACCTTAACGATCGATTTCGAAATTAAATTAAAAGGGAAATTGAATTGAGATGGAAATTTAATAAAAATAGAAGTTGAATAAAAATAGAAATGGAAACTGCATAAAATTAAACATGGAATTTCATTCATGAAACCACTATACCTTAACGATCTATTTGGAAATTGAATAAAAAAGGAAATTGAATAAAAATGGAAGCTGAATAAAAAAAACAAATGGAAGTTGCATAAAATTAAAAATAGAAGTTCATTCAAGAAACCACTATACCTTAACGATCTATTTGGAAATTAAATTAAAAAGGAAATTGAATGGAGATGGAAATTAAATAAAAATAGAAGTTGAATAAAAATAGAAATGGACACTGCGTAAAATTAAAAATGGAAGTTCATTCAAAAAACCACCATACCTTAACAATCTATTTGGAAATTAAATAAAGAAGAAAATTGCATAGAAAAGGAAATTGAATAAAAATAGAAGTTGAATAAAAATAAAAATGGAAGTTGCATAAACTTAAAAGTGAAAGTTCATTCAAGAAACCACTACACCTTAATGATCTATTTGAAATTAAAGAAAAAAGGAAATTCAATAGAAAAAGAAATTGAATAAAAATGGAAATTGAAAAAAAATAAAAATGGAAGTTGCATAAAATTAAAAAATGAAGTTTATTCACGAAATCACTATACATTAACGATCTATTTGGAAATTAGATAAAAAAGGAAATTGAATAGAAAAGGAAATTGAATAAAAATGGAAGCTGAATAAAAAAACAAATGGAAGTTGCATAAAATTAAAAATGGAAGTTCATTCAAGAAACCACTATACCTTCACGATCTATTTGGAAATTAAATTAAAAAGGAAATTGAATGGACATGGAAATTAAATAAAAATAGAAGTTGAACAAAAATAGAAATGGACACTGCGTAAAATTAAAAATGGAAGTTCATTCAAAAAACCACTATACCTTAACAATATATTTGGAAATTAAATATAAAAGGAAATTGCATAGAAAAGGGAATTGAATAAAAATGGAAGTTGAATAAAAATAAAAATGAAAGTTGCATAAAATTAAAAATGAAAGTTCTTTCAAGAAACCACTACACCTTAATGATCTATTTGAAATTAAATAAAAAAAGAAATTCAATAGAAAAAGAAATTGAATAAAAATGGAAGTTGAAAAAAAATAAAAATGGAAGTTGCATAAAATTTAAAATGGAAGTTTATTGAAGAAACCACTATACATTAACGATCTATTTGGAAATTAAATAAAAAAAGAAATTGAATAGAAAAGGAAATTGAATAAAAATGGAAGTGGAATAAAAATAAAATTGGAAGTTGCATAAAATTAAAAATGAAAGTTCTTTCAAGAAACCTCCATACATTAGTGATCTTTTTGGAAATTAAATAAAAAACAAAATTGAATAGAAAAGGAAATTGAATAAAAATGGAAGTGGAATAAAAATAAAAATGGAAGTTGCATAAAATTAAAAATGGAAGTTCATTCAAGAAACCTCTACACCTTAACGATCTATTTGGAAATTAAATAAAAAAGGAAAATCAACAAAAAAGGAAATTGAATAAAAATGGAAGTTGAATAAAAATAAAAATGGAAGTTGCATAAAATTAAAAATGAAAGCTCATTCAAGAAACCACTACACCTTAACGATCTATTTGGAAATTTAATAAAAAAAGGAAATTGAATGGAGATGGAAATTTAATAAAATAAGAAGTTGAATAAAAATAGAAGTGGAAACTGCATAAAATTAAACATGGAAATTCATTGAAGAAACCATTATACCTTAAAGATCTATTTGGAAATTAAATTAAAAAGGAAATTGAATGGAGATGGAAATTTAATAAAAATAGAAGTTGAATAAGAAGAGAAGTGGAAACTGCGTAAAATTAAACATGGAAGTTCGTTGATTGAACCACTATCCCTTAACGATCTATTTGATAATTAAATAAAAAAAGAAATTGAATAGAAAAGGAAAATGAATAAAAATGGAAGTTGAATAAAAATACAAATGGAAGTTGCAAAAAATTAACAATGGAAGTTCATTCAAGAAACTAAAAAACCATAACGATATACCTGGAAATTAAATAAAAAAGGAAATTGAGTGGCGTTGAAAATTGAATAAGAATAGAAGTTGAATAAAAATAGAAATGGAAACTGCATAAAATTAAACATGGAAATTTATTCCAGAAAACCACTATACCTTAACGATCTATTTGGAAATTAAATTAAAAAGGAAATGGAATGGAGATGGTAATTTAATAAAAATAGAAGTTGAAAAAAAATAGAAATGGAAACTGCATAAAATTAAACATGGAAGTTCATTCATGAAACCACTACACCTTAACGATCTATTTAGAAATTAAATAAAAAAGGAAATTCAATAGAAAAGGGAATTCAATAAAAATGGAAGATGAATAAAAATAAAAATGGAAATTGCATAAAATTAAAAATGAAAGTTCATTCACGAAACCACTATACCTTAATGATCTATTTGGAAATTGAATAAAAAAATGAGATTGAATGGAGATGGAAATTGGATAAAAGTAGAAGTGGAAACTACAAAAAATTAAATATGGAAATTCATTCCAGAAACCACTATACCATAACGATCCATTTGGAAATTAAATAAAAAAGGAAATTCAGTAGAGATGGAAATTTAATAAAAATAGAAGTTAAATAAAAATAGAAATGGAAACCGGATAAAATTAAACATGGAAGTTCATTCAAAAAACCACTACACCTTAACGATCTATTTGGATATTAAATAAAAAAGGAAATTCAATAAAAATGGAAATCGAACAAAAATAAAAATGGAAGTTGCATAAAATTAAAAATGAAAGTTCATTTAAGAAACCACTATACCTTAACGATCTATTTGTAAATTAAATAAAAAAGGAAATTGAATGGAGATGGAAATTGAATAAAAATGGAAGTTGATTAAAATAGAAATGGAAACTGCATAAAATTAAACATGGATGTTCATTCAAGAAACCACTATACCTTAACGATCTATTTGGAAATTAAATAAAGAAGGAAATTGCATAGAAATAGAAGTGGAATAAAAATAAAAATGGAAGTTGCAAAAAATTAAAAATGGAAGTTCATTCAGGAAACCTATATACATTAGCGATCTATTTGGAAATTAAATAAAAAAGGAAATTGAATAGAAATGGAAATTGAATAAAAATAGAAGTTGAATAAAAATAGAAATAGAAACTGAATAAAATTAAACATGGAAGTTCATTCAAGAAACCACTATACGTTAACGATCTATTTGGAAATTAAATAAAAAAAGGAAATTCAATAGAAAAGTAAACTGAATAAAAATGGAAGTGGAATAAAAATAAAAATGGAAGTAGCATAAAATTAAAAATGGAAGTTCATTCAAGGAACCACTACACCTTAACGATCTATTTCAAATTCAAGAAAAAAAGAAATTCAATAGAAAAAGAATTTAAATAAAAATGGAAGTTGAATAAAATTAAAAATGGATGTTTATTCAAGAAACCACTATACATTAACTATCTATTTTGAAATTAAAAAAAAAAGGAAATTGAATAAAAATGGAAGTGGAATAAAAATAAAAATGGAAGTTCATTCAAGAAATCACTACACCTTAACGATCTATTTGGATATTAAATAAAAAAGAAAATTCAATGGAAAAGGAAATTGAATAAAAATGGAAGTTGAATAAAAAGTAAAATGGAAGTTGCATAAAATTAAAAATGAAAGTTCTTTTAAGAAACCACTATACCTTAACGATCTATTTGGAAATTAAATAAAAAAGGAAATTGAATGGAGATGGTAATTTAATAAAAATAGAAGTTGAATAAAAATAGAAATGGAAACTGCATAAAATTAAACATGGAAGTTCATTCATGAAACCACTATACCTTAAGGATCTATTTGGAAATTAAATTAAAAAGGAAATTGAATGGAGATGGTAATTTAATAAAAATAGAAGTTGAATAAAAATAGAAATGGAAACTGCATAAATTTAAACATGGAAGTTCATCATGAAACCACTACACCTTAACGATCTATTTGGAAATTAAATAAAAAATGAAATTCAATAGAAAAGGGAATTCAATAAAAATGGAAGTTGAATAAAAATAAAAATGGAAATTGCATAAAATTAAAAATGAAAGTTCATTCAAGAAACCACTATACCTTAATGATCTATTTGGAAATTGAATAAAAAAAGGAAATTGAATGGAGATGGAAATTGGATAAAAATAGAAGTGGAAACTACAAAAAATTACATATGGAAACTCATTCTAGAAACCACTATACCATAACGATCTATTTGGAAATTAAATAAAAAAGGAAATTCAATGGAGATGTAAATTTAATAAAAATAGAAGTTAAATAAAAATAGAAATGGAAACCGAATAAAATTAAACATGGTAGTTCATTCAAGAAACCACTACACCTTAACGATCTATTTGGATATTAAATAAAAAAGGAAATTCAATAAAAATGGAAGTCGAATAAAAATAAAAATGGAAGTTGCATAAAATTAAAAATGAAAGTTCATTCAAGAAACCACTATACCTTAACGATCTATTTGGAAATTAAATAAAAAAGGAAATTGAATGGAAATGGAAATTGAATAAAAATAGAAGTTGATTAAAATAGAAATGGAAACTGCATAAAATTAAACATGGAAGTTCATTCAAGAAACCACTATACCTTAACGATCTATTTGGAAATTAAATAAAGAAGGAAATTGAATAGAAATGGAAGTGGAAGTGGAATAAAAATAAAAATTGAAGTTGCAAAAAATTAAAAATGGAAGTTCATTCAGGAAACCTCTATACATTAGCGATCTATTTGGAAATTAAATAAAAAAAGAAATTGAATAGAAATGGAAATTGAATAAAAATAGAAGTTGAATAAAAATAGAAATGGAAACTGAATAAAATTAAACATGGAAGTTCCTTCAAGAAACCAGTATACGTTAACGATCTATTTGGAAATTAAATAAAAAAAGGAAATTGAATAGAAAAGTAAACTGAATAAAAATGGAAGTGGAATAAAAATAAAAATGGAAGTAGCATAACATTAAAAATGGAAGTTCATTCAAGGAACCACTACACCTTAACGATCTATTTGGAATTTAAGAAAAAAAGAAATTCAATAGAAAAAGAAATTAAATAAAAATAGAAGTTGAATAACATTAAAAATGGATGTTTATTCAAGAAACCACTATACATTAATGATCAATTTTGAAATTAAATAAAAAAGGAAATTGAATAGAAAAGGAAATTGAATTAAAATGGAAGTGGAATAAAAATAAAAATGGAAGTTTCAAAAAATTAAAAATGGAAGTTCATCCATGAAACAACTACACCTTAACGATCTATTTGGATATTAAATAAAAACGGAAATTCAATAGAAAAGAAAATTGAATAAAAATGGAAGTTGAATAAAAATAGAAATGGAAGTTGCATAAAATTAAAAATTAAAGTTCAATCAAGAAACCACTCTACCTTAACGATCTATTTGGAAATTAAATAAAAAAGGAAATTGAATGGACATGGAAATTGCATAAAAATAGAAGTTGAATAAAAATAGAAATGGAAACTGCATAAAATTAAACATGGAAGTTCATTCAAGAAACCACTATACCTTAGCGATCTATTTGGACATTAAATAAAAAAGAAACTTGAATAGAAAAGGAAATTGAATAAAAACGGAAGTGGAATAAAAATAAAAATGGAAGTTGCATAAAATTAAGAATGGAAGTTCATTCATGACACCACTACACCTTAACGATCTATTTGGAAATTAAATAAAAAAAGAAATTGAATGGAGATGGAAATTGAATAAAAATGGAAGTGGAATAAAAATAAAAATGGAAGTTGCATAAAATTAAAAATGGAAGTTCATTCAAGAAACCACTACACCTTAACGATCTATTTGGAAATTAAATAAAAAAGGAAATTCAATAGAAAAGGAAACTGAATAAAAATGGAAGTTGAAAAAAAATACAAATTGAAGTTGCATAAAATTAAAAATGAAAGTTCAATCAAGAAACCACTATACCTTAACGATCTATTTTGGAAATTAAATAAAAAAAGGAAATTGAATGGAGATGGAAATTGAACAAAAATAGAAGTGGAAACTGCAAAAAATTAAATATCGAAATTCTTTCAAGAAACCACTATCCCTTAACGATCTATTTGGAAAATATATAAAAAAGGAAATTCAATGGAGATGGAAATTTAATAAAAATAGAAGTTGAATAAAAATAGAAATGGAAACTGCAAAAAATTAAAACTTGGAAGTTCATTCAAGAAACCATTATACCTTAACGATCTATTTGGAAATTAAAGAAAAAAGGAAATTGAATAGAAATGGAAATTGAATAAAAATTGAAGTTGAATAAAAATACAAATGGAAGTTGTATAAAATTAAAAATGGAAGTTCATTCAAGAAACCAATATACTTTAACGATCTATTTGGAAATTAAATAAAAAAGGAAATTGAAAGGAGATAGAAAATGAATAAAAATAGAAGTTGAATAAAAATAGAAATGGAAACTGCATAAAATTAAACGTGGAAGTTCATTCAAGAAACCACTATACTTTAAAGATCTATTTGGAAATTAACGAAAAAAGGAATTTGAATAAAAATGGAAATTGAATAAAAGTGGAAGGTCAATAAAAATACAAATGGAAGTTGCATAAAATTAAAAATGGAAGTTCATTCAAGAAACCACTATACCTTAACAATCTATTTGGAAATTAAATAAAAAAGGAAATCGAATGGTTATGGAAATTGAATAAAAATAGAAATGGAAACTACATAAAATTAAACATGGATGTTCATTCAAGAAACCACTATACCTTAACGATCTATTTGGATATTAAATAAAAAATGATATTCAATTGAAAAGGAAATTGAATAAAAATGGAAGTGGAATAAAAAGAAAAATGGAAGTTGCAAAAAATTAAGAATGGCAGTTCATTCAAGAAACCTTTACACCTTAACGATCTATTTGGAAATTAAATAAAATAGCAAATTGAATGGAGATGGAAATTGAATAAAAAGAGAAGTTGAAAAAAAATAGAATTGGAAACTGCATAAAATTAAACATGGAAGTTCATTCAAGAAACCACTATACCTTAACGATCTATTTGAAAATTAAATATAAAAAGGAAACTGAACAGAAAAGGAAACTGAATAAAAATAGACGTGGAATAAAAATAAAAATGGAAGTTGTATATAATTAAAAATGGAAGTTCATTCAAGAAACCACTACACCTTAACGATCTATTTGGAATTAAATAAAAAAGGAAATTGAACAGAAAAGGAAACTGAATAAAAATAGAAGTGGAATAAAAATAAAAATGGAAGTCGTATATAATTAAAAATGGAAGTTCATTCAAGAAACCACTACACCTTAATGATCTATTTGGAATTAAATAAAAAAGGAAATTCAATAGAAAAAGAAATTGAATAAAAACGGAAGTTGAAAAAAAATAAAAATGGAAGTTGCCTAAAATTAAAAATAGAATTTCACTCAAAAAACCAATATAATTTAACGATCTATTTGGAAATTAAATTAAAAAGGAAATTGAATGGAGATGGAAATTGAATAAGAATAGAAGTTGAATAAAAATAGAAATGGAAACAGCATAAAATTAACTGTGGAAGTTCATTCAAAAAACCACTATACCTTAACGATCTATTTGGAAATTAAATAAAAATGAAAATTGAATTAAAATGGGAGTGGAATAAAAATAAAAATGGAAGTTGCATGAAATTAAGAATGGAAGTTCATTAAAGAAACCACTACACCTTAACGATCTATTTGGAAATCAAATAAAAAAGGAAATTGAATAGAGTTGGAAATTGAATAAAAATAGAAATGGAAATTGCATAAAATTAAATATGGAAGTTCATTCAAGAAACAACTATACCTTAACGATCTATTTCGAAATTAAAGAAAAAAAGGAAATCGATTAGAAAAGCAAACTGAATAAAAACGTAAGTGGAATAAAAATAAAAATTTAAGTTGCATAAAATTCAAAATGGAAATTCATTCAAGAAACCACTACACCTTAACGATCAATTTGACATTAAATAAGAAAGAAAATTTAACAGAAAAACAAATTGAACAAAAATTGAAGTTGAAAAAAAATAAAAATGGAAGTTGCGTAAAATTAGAAATGGAAGTTCATTCAAGAAACCTCTACACATTAACGATCTATTTGGAAATTAAATAAAAAAAGAAATTGAATAGAAATGGAAATTGAATAAAAACGGATGTGGAATAAAAATAAAAATGGAAGTTGCATAAAATTAAAAATGGAAGTTAATTAAACAAACCTCTATACATTAGCGATCTATTTGGAAATTAAATAAAAAAGGAAATTGAATAGAAAAGGCAATTGAATAAAAATGGAATTGGAATAAAAATAAAAATAGAAGTTGCATAAAATTAAAAATGGAAGTTCATTCAAGAAACCTCTACACCTTAACGATCTATTTGGAAATTAAATAAAAAAGGAAATTCAATAGAAAAGGAAATTGAATAAAAATGAAAGTCCAATAAAAATAAAAATGAAAGTTGCATAAAATTAAAAATGAAAGTTCATTTAAGAAACCACTATACCTTAACGATCTATTTGGAAATGAAATAAAAAAAGGAAATTGAATGGAGATGGAAATTGAATAAAAATAGAAGTGGAAACGGCATAAAATTAAACATGAAAATTCATTCAAGAAACCACTATACCTTGACAATCTATTTGGAAATTAAATAAAAAAGGAAATTGAATGAAAATGGAAGTGGAATAAAAACAAAAATGGAAGTTGCAAAAAATTGAGAATGGAAGTTCATTCAAGAAACAACTGCACCTTAACGATCTATTTGGAAATTAAATAAAAAGGAAATTGAATGGAGATGGAAATTGAATAAAAATAGAAGTTGAATAAAAATAAAAATGGAAACTGCATAAAATTAAACATGGAAGTTCATTCAAGAAACCACTATATCTTAAAGATCTATTTGGAAATTAAATAAAAAAACGAATTTGAATAGAAAGGGAAACTAAATAAAAATTGTAGTGGAATAAAAATAAAAATGGAAGTTACATAGGATTAAAAATGAAAGTTCATTCAAGAAACCACTACACTTTAACGATCTATTTGGAATTAAATAAAAAATGAAATTCAATAGAAAAAGAAATTCAATAAAAATGGAAGTTGAAAAAAAATAAAAATGGAAGTTGCATAAAATTTAAAATGGAAGCTCATTCAAAAAATCACTATACATTATCGCTCTATTTGAAAATTAAATAAAAAAGGAAATTGAAGAGAAAAGGAAATTATATAAAAATGGAAGTTGCATAAAATTAAAAATGAAAGTTCATTCATGAAACCACTATACCTTAACGATCTATTTGGAAATTAAATTAAAAAGGAAATTGAATGGAGATGGAAATTTAATAAAAATAGAAGTTGAATAAAAATAGAAATGGAAACTGCATAAAATTAAACATTGAAGTTCATTTATGAAGCCACTACACATTAACGATCTATTTTGAAATTAAATAGAAAAGGAAATTGAATAAAAATGGAAGTTGAATAAAAATACAAATGGAAGTTGCATAAAATTAAAAATGAAAGTTCATTCCAGAAACCACTATACCTTAACGATCTATTTGGAAATGAAATAAAAAAGGAAATTCAGTGGACATGGAAATTGAATAAAAATAGAAGTTGAATAAAAACAGAAATGAAAACTGCATAAAATTAAATATGGAAGTTCATTCAAGAAACCACTATACCTTAACGATCTATTTGGAAATTAAATAAAAAAGAAAATTGAATAGAAAAGGAAATTGAATAAAAATGGAAGTGGAATAAAAATAAAAATGGAAGTTACATAAAATTAAGAATGGAAGTTCATTAAAGAAACCACTACACCTTAACGATCTATTTGGAAAGAAAATAAAAAAGGAAATTGAATAGAGATGGAAAGTGAATAAAAATAGAAGTTGAATAAAAATTGAAATAGAAACTGCATAAAATTAAACATGGAAGTTCATTCAAGAAACCACTATACCTTAATGATCTATTTGGAAATTAAATAAAAAAAGGAAATTGAATAGAAAAGGAAACGGAATAAAAACGGAAGTGGAATAAAAATAAAAATGAAAATTGCTTAAAATTAAAAATGGAAGTAAATTCAAGAAACCCCTATACTGTCACGACCCCAAACCGCCCCTAGTAGTTTGGTGCCGTGATGGCCAGTAATCCGTAATTACCGAAGGCCAACTTACAAAATTCACACACAATCAGAGTATTTATATAGGGGGCTCACAAATGCGGAAGCAATAATTCAAGATACAAGTGATCCATAAGAGCAGTGCATAAGTCAAATGAAATGGCATACATCTTTACATAGCTTTACAACTTGAATACATAAAGAAATGAAGTACAAAATACATATCACATCTTAACGAAAGGGCTTCTCAGCCGACATGTTCAAATACAAAAGCTTCAAGATTGCCGACGTCCTCACTGCCGACATAACATGCATACAAAACACACATCTCGGCGTAGCCGACTTCTAACTTGTTACCTACATATATACATAGGGAGGGTGAGCTTGGATACTCAGTGAATGATATAAGTAATAAAGGGGTAAATGAATGATTTCCAAGGTCCTTGTCAAAACAATACATATATCATAGCTTGTTCAAAACATGGGATGAATCAAGTTCATCAATCAAATCTTGGTCTTTCAAATCTTGCTTGGGATGTTAATAACATCTACATAATACATGGGGTGATGACATTTCGGACAAGACAAGGGAATAATCGACCCGGAATCGATTAGACAAATCCACCCGTTCATAGACCGTCGGTGGGGCCATCCGTTCATAGACCGTCGATGACAGAGATCTCTCAAACATGGTGCTACATGGGCTTAGAGTCCCCTAGCATGGGAGGACTTTCCAAGAATGTCATCAAAACAAAGCTTATACTTGATACACAAAATAGAGATAATCATTCATGCTTGATCAAATACTTTTCTAAAACGAAGCAAGGCTTTGTCAAAACTTTATAACATAACTTTATTAAAAATACCACTCACCTAGTTCTTGGGACGTCGGGATCAAGGCAAAGGTCCAATTCCTACAAACACATGTCAAAGTCTATTGAATGCACTCTTAAAAACAAGCTTCACATGAATGCAAATGATCTAGGGGAAACATGCTGAAAACACCTAGGGAAAACATGCTGGAAACAGCTAGGGAAAACATGCTGAAAATACCTAGGGAAAACATGCTGAAAACACCTAGGGAAAACATGCTGAAAATACCTAGGGAAAACATGCTGAAAACACCTAGGGAAAACATGCTGAAAACACCTAGGGAAAACATGCTGGGTACCAACCAGGTCCTGGAATGGATGCACAGAGATGATCTAGGCTAAAACGACCAAGCTGGGTGAACTCAGGAGGTCTTGGCCGAGGTCCCACACCTCTTGGCCGAGGTGTGGTTACCTAGGCTTCAGTATGCAGCTGTCTGCCGAGGTCTTACAAGGTGCCGGCATGGGTGTACCATGGTCAGCCTAGGTGTGCAGTGGTTAGCCTAGGTGTGCATGCAAGATAAACTAACGTGCAAGTGATCATGCAAGGTAGACCAAGGTGTGTGATCTAGGCAAGAGTGGTCTCGGTGATCACACCTAGGGAAATGAAGCCTGGAAATCTGGGTTTCCTCCTTGAAGAACATGAAGAACATGAACATGAAGAACATGAAGAACATGAATGCTAAAATCATAACTTGTTATTACAAGATCTGGGATTTCATGACATGAGTTCGAAAACATGGACCTGGGTACCCATACTTTGAAAATCATGCAAGAACAAACACAAAAACATAGATCTAGGCATGAGCTTTCGGATCAAAACATGACTTTTCTTGAAGAACACATGAAAACCATTTTCTCTTTCTAAAACCAAACTTCAAAGCAATGCATGGCTTACAAATCATATTCAATCATGCAATGCAATATCATAAACATATAGAACAACAAGAGCGGATCAAGAATCTAACCTTAGAACACGGATCTAACGGTTCGATCTCAAAGAATCAAGCTTGGAAATCCACTCTCTCTCAAGAACTCTTCTCCCTCTTCTAGAGCTTCTCTCTCTACTCTTCAAAACAAGATACAACAAATGAGGGGTTTCTCTCTCTGCCGGCTAATTTAACTCTCAGCTCGGACACGTGGCAACGGTTGGTTGGTTCTCTTCAAAAAGGTGATAGATTGACAAGACAAGGCCCTGACAAGGCGTATCTAGCAAGCTACTCGGAATGGCACTCCGGCAAGTATTGACATCGGCTAACCACAAGACTTCGGTAACTAGGGTGACAATGACCTCGGCTAGGAAGGACAACACTTGACTAAGCTGTGCCACACCTCGGCCTAGATGTGCCATACCTCGGTCTAGGTCATTCCAGTCCCAGAACAAGGTCACTAGGTGCAAGGATTAAGGATCTCGGACGCCTAGGTGATAACATCTCGGCCAATATGCCTAGGTGACGGTGGAGGTCAACCAAAGGGGTTCCAAGATGGTCCAAGGTGTAAGAGGTTCAAAGGTGTGACCTAGGCTTAACATGACCTCGGCTTGGCATGACCTAGGCTTAACATGACCTAGGCTTGGCATGACCTAGGCTTAGCATGACCTAGGCTTAACATGACCTAGGCTTGGCATGACCTAGGCTTGGCATGACCTAGGCTTGGCATGACCTAGGCTTAACATGACCTAGGCTTGACATGACCTAGGCTTGGCATGACCTAGGCTTGGCATGACCTAGGCTTGGCATGACCTAGGCTTAACATGACCTAGGCTTGACATGACCTAGGCTTAACATGACCTAGGCTTGACATGACCTAGGCTTAACATAGCAAGGAAGGAACAAAGCATGCATACAACACTTAGGGAAAACATGATAGCATCAAGACAAGACAAGAAGCTTTACCTAGGCAAAACAAGTCCAAGTCTACAAATGCAAGCTTAACAAGACAAAATCATGCAAATGTACATGAACATGACTAAGACATGAATGTGGGTTATTACAGTCTACCCTCCTTAAAGAAGTTTGGTCCCCAAACTTAACTTACCTTGTCCCCAAAATAATTCCGAAAGTCGGATTCTCATCTCTTCTTATCATCTCTAGCCTTTACCTTGGGACAATCCTTAATATGATGACCCATCTCACCGCATTCAAAACATGCTCCAGATGTCCGATGACAAACTCCAAAATGTCGCCTCCCGCAACTTGTACATGTCGGCCTGGTGCCACCTTCCTGGTTCGTATTGTTGGAACTGTCCACATTTGTCTTCTTCTTGGCATCATGCTGGTCTTGGCGATTGTCATAGGTCTGCCTCTTTTTCTGATTCTCCCCTAAACTCTGACTTCTGTTCAAGTTGGCTTCTGCAAGGATGGCTTTATCTAACACTCCAGCATACGTCGGCATGTTAAGCAAATTAACCCGGTCTTGAATTGGCCCTCGAAGTCCACTCTCAAACTTGCGAGCTTTCCTGTATTCGTTGTCGACCATATGAGGTGCATACCTTGCCAACTCAGTGAAAGCACGATCATACTCCGCCACTGTTTTGCTACCCTGGGTCAACATCTGAAATTCTGTGGTTTTGCGATCTCGGACACTGAGCGGGAAATGCTTGTCATAGAACAGCTCCAAAAATCTGGCCCAAGTCAAGTCTGGGTTACCTTCTCGGATCATCATCCACCATCTTCGAGCGTCGTCTTCCAAAGTGAATGCTGCTAATGACACTTTCTGAGTGTCGGTGCTAGGAAAAACCTCGAACAACTTCTCCATCTCAAGAATCCATGCTTCTGCCTTCATCGGCTCTATACCTTCATGGAACTTTGGCGGTTTCATCTTCTTAAATTCTCTGATCAGGGTCAATGTGTCATCTCCATACAAAGCTGGCTGCGGAGGCACTTGTGGTACTAGCGGTGGTGGAACTACATGTCGGCCATCTGTCTGCTCGGCCTGGGTGGAGGTAGTACCGGTGTTCTGCTGCCTTGCCTGCCTTAATTCATCGGCCAAACTTTCAACCAATCTTTCCAATCTGTTTATTCTGTCCTCAGATTGATCTCGGCTAACTGGGGGTCTCCCTCTTCTCATGATGCTGGGGGTATGTAGGATGTGACTCTTAGAACAAAAATGGAAGCTGCATAAAATTAAAAATGAAAGTTCACTCAAGAAACCACTATACCTTCACGATCTATTTGGAAATTAAATAAAAAAAGGAAATTGAATGGAGATGGAAATTGAACAAAAATAGAAGTGGAAACTGCAAAAAATTAAATATCGAAATTCTTTCAAGAAACCACTATACCTTAACGATCTATTTGGAAAATATATAAAAAAGGAAATTCAATGGAGATGGAAATTTAATAAAAATAGAAGTTGAATAAAAATAGAAATGGAAACTGCATAAAATTAAAATTTCGAAGTTCATTCAAGAAACCACTATACCTTAACGATCTATTTGGAAATTAAATAAGAAAGGAAATTGAATAGAAATGGAAATTGAATAAAAATGGAAGTTCAATAAAAATACAAATGGAAGTTGCAGAAAATTAAAAATAGAAGTTCAATCAAGAAACACTATACCTTAACAATCTATTTGGAAATTAAATTAAAAAGGAAATTGAATGGGTATGGAAATTGAATAAAAATAGAAATGGAAACTGCATAAAATTAAACATGGAAGTTCATTCAAGAAACCACTACACCTTAACGATCTATTTGGACATTAAATAAAAATGGATATTGAATTGAAAAGGAAATTGAATAAAAATGGAAGTGGAATAAAAAGAAAAATGGAAGTTGCAAAAAATTAAGAATGGAAGTTCATTCAAGAAACCACTACACCTTAACAATCTATTTGGAAATAAAATAAAACAGGAAATTGAATGGAGATGGAAATTGTATAAAAAGAGAAGTTGAAAAAAAATAAAAATGGAAGCTGCATAAAATTATACATGGAAGTTCATTCAAGAAACCACTATACCTTAACGATCTATTTGGAAATTAAATAAAAAATGGAAATTGAACAGAAAAGGAAACTGAATAAAAATGGAAGTGGAATAAAAATAAAAATGGAAGTGGTATATAATTAAAAATGGAAGTTCATTGAAGAAACCACTACACCTAAACGATCTATTTGGAAATTAAATAAAAAAAAGGAAATTGAATGGAGATGGAAATTGAATAAAAAAGGAAATTCAATAGAAAAAGAAATTGAATAAAAACGGAAGTTGAAAAAAAATAAAAATGGAAGTTGCATAAAATTAAAAATGGAAGCTCATTCAAGAAATCATTATATATTAACGATCTATTTGGAAATTAAATAAAAAAGGAAATTGAACAGAAAAGGAAATTAAATAAAAATGGAAGTTGCATATAATTAAAAAGGAAAGTTCATTCAAGAAACCACTACACCTTCACGATCTATTTGGAAATTAAATAAAAAAGGAAAGTCAATAGAAAATGAAGTTGAATAAAAATAAAAATGGAAGTTGCATAAAATTAAAAATGAAAGTTCATTCAAGAAACCACTATACCTTGACGATCTATTTGGAAATTAAATAAAAAAATGAAATTGGGTGGCGATGGAAATTGAATAAAAATAGAAGTTGGATAAAAATAGAAGTGGAAACTGCATAAAATTAAACATGGAAATTCATTCAAGAAACCACTATACCTTAATGATCTATTTGGAAATGAAATAAAAAAGGAAATTGAATGGAGATGGAAATTGAATAAAAATAGAAGTTAAATAAAAAAAAGAAATGAAAACTGCATAAAATTAAACATGGAAGTTCATTCATGAAACCGCTACACCTTAACGATCTATTTGGAAATTAAATAGAAAAGGAAATTGAATAAAAATTGAAGTTGAATAAAAATACAAATGGAAGTTGCATAAAATTAAAAATGGAAGTTCATTGAAAAAACCACCCTACCTTAACGATCTATTTGGAAATTAAACAAAAAAAGGAAATTGAATGGAGATGGAAATTGAATAAAAATAGAAGTTGATTAAAAATAGAAATGGAAACTGCATAAAATGAAATATGGAAGTTCATTCAAGAAACCACTATACCTTAACGATCTATGTGAAAATTAAATAAAGAAGAAAAGTGAATAAGAAAGGAAATTGAATAAAAATGGGAGTGGAATAAAAATAAAAATGGAAGTTCATTAAAGAAACCACTACACCTTAACGATCTATTTGGAAAAAAAATAAAAAAGGAAATTGAATAGAGCTGGAAGTTGAATAAAAATAGAAATAGAAATTGCATAAAATTAAAAATGGAAGTTCATTAAAGAAACCACTATACCTTAACGATCTATTTGGAAATTAAATAAAAAAAAGAAATTGAATAGAAAAGGAAACTGAATAAAAACGGAAGTGGAATAAAAATAAAAATGAAAGTTGCTTAAAATTAAAAGTGGAAGTTCATTCAAGAAACCACTACACCTTAACGATCTATTTGAAATTAAATAGAAAAGGAAATTCAATAGAAAAAGAAATTGAATAAAAATAGAAGTTGAAAAAAAATAAAAATGGAAGTTGCATAAAATTCAAAATGGAAGTTCCTTCAAGAAACCACTATACATTAACGATCTATATGGAAATTAAATAAAAATGGAAATTGAATAGAAAAGGAAAATGAATAAGAATGGAAGTGGAATAAAAATAAAAGTGGAAGTTGCATAAAATTAAAAATGGAATTTCACTCAAAAAACCACTATACCTTAACGATCTATTTGGAAATTAAATAAAAAAAGGAAATTGAATGGAGATGGAAATTGAATAAAAATAGAAGTTGAATAAAAATAGAAATGGAAACTGCATAAAATGAAATATGGAAGTTCATTCAAGAAACCACTATACCTTAACGATCTATTTGGAAATTAAATAAAAAAGAAAAGTGAATAAAAAAGGAAATTGAATAAAAATGGGAGTGGAATAAAAATAAAAATGGAAATTGCATAAAATTAAGAAAGGAAGTTCATTAAAGAAACCACTACACCTTAACGATCTGTTTGGAAATCGAATAAAAAAGGAAATTGAATAGAGCTGGAAATTGAATAAAAATAGAAGTTTAATAAAAATAGAAATGGAAACTGCATAAAATGAAAAATGGAAGTTTATTCAAGAAACCACTATACCTTAACGATCTATTTGGAAATTAAATAAAAAGAGGAAATTGAATAGAAATGGAAACTGAATAAAAACGGAAGTGGAATAAAAATAAAAATGAAAGTTGCATAAAATTAAAAATGGAAGTTCATTCAAGAAACCACTACACGTTAACGATCTATTTGAAATTAAATAAAAAAGGAAATTTAATAGAAAAGGAAATTGTATAAAAATGGAAGTTGAATAAAAATAAAATTAGAAGTTGCATAAAAATAAAAATGAAAGTACTTTCAAGAAACCACTATACCTTAATGATCTATTTGGAAATTAAATAAAAAAAGGAAATTGAATGGAGATGGAAATTGAATAAAAATAGAAGTTGAATAAAAATAGAAATGGAAATTGCATAAAATTAAACATGGATGTTAATTCAAGAAACCACTACACGTTAACGATCTATTTGAAATTAAATAAAAAAGGAAATTTAATAGAAAAGGAAATTGTATAAAAATGGAAGTTGAATAAAAATAAAATTAGAAGTTGCATAAAAATAAAAATGAAAGTACTTTCAAGAAACCACTATACCTTAATGATCTATTTGGAAATTAAATAAAAAAAGGAAATTGAATGGAGATGGAAATTGAATAAAAATAGAAGTTGAATAAAAATAGAAATGGAAATTGCATAAAATTAAACATGGATGTTAATTCAAGAAACCTGCATACCTTAACGATCTATTTGCAAATTAATTAAAAAAGGAAATAGAATGGAGATGGAAATTGAATAAAAATAGCAGTTGCATAAAAATAGATGTGGAAACTGCATAAAATTAAACATGGAAATTCATTCAAGAAACCACTATACCATAAAGATCTATTTGGAAATTAAATTAAAAATGAAACTGAATGGGGACGGAAATTTAATAAAAATAGAATTTGAATAAAAATAGAAATGGAAACTGCATAAAATTATGGAAGTTCATTCATGAAACCACTATACCTTAACGATCTATTTGGAAATTAAGGAAAAAAGGAAATTGAATAGAAAAGGAAATTGAATAAAAATGGAAGTTGAATAAAAATACAAATGGAAGTTGCATAAAATTAAAAATGGAAGTTCATTCAAGAAACCACTATACATTAACGATCTATCTAGAAATTGAATGGAGATGGAAATTGAATAAAAATAGGAGTTGAATAAAAATGGAAATTGAATAAAAATAGGAGTTGAATAAAAATGGAAATTGAATAAAAATAGGAGTTGAATAAAAATAGAAATGGAGAATGCATAAAATTAAACATGGAAGTTCATTCAAGAAACCACTATACCTTAACGATCTATTTGAAAATTAAATAAAAAAGGAAATTGAATGGAGATGGAAATTGAATAAAATAGAAATGGAAACTGTATAAAATTAAACATGGTAGTTCATTCAAGAAACCACTATACCTGAACGATCTATTTGGAAATTAAAAAAAAATGGAAATTTAATAGAAAAGGAAATTGTATAAAAATGGAAGTTGCATAAAATTAAAAATGGAAGTTCATTCAAGAAACCACAACACCTTAATGATCTATTTGGAAATTAAATAAAAAAGGAAATTCAATAGAAAAAGGAATTGATTAAAAATGGAAGTTGAATAAAAATAAAAATGGAAGTTGCATAAAATTAAAAATGAAAGTTCTGTCAAGAAACCACTATACCTTAATGAACTATTTGGAAATTAAATAAGAAAAGGAAATTGAATGGAGATGGAAATTGAATAAAAATAGATGTTGAATAAAAATAGAAGTGGAAACTGCCAAAAATTAAATATAGAAATTTATTCAAGAAACCACTATACCTTAATGATCTATTTGGAAATTAAAGAAAAAAGGAAATTCAATGGAGATGGAAATTGAATAAAAATTTAAGTTGAATAAAAATAGAAATGGAAACTGCATAAAAGTAAACACGGAAGTTCATTCAAGAAACCACTATACCTTAACGATCTATTTGGAAATTAAAGAAAAAAGGAAATTTAATAGAAATGGAAATTGAATAAAAATGGAAGTTGAATAAAAATACAAATGGAAGTTATATAAAACTAAAACTGGAAGTTCATTCAAGAAACCATTATATCTTAACAATCTATTTGGAAATTAAATAAAAAAGGAAATTGAATGGGGAAGGAAATTGAATAAAAATAGAAATTGATTGAAAATATAAATGGAAACGGCATAAAATTAAACGTGGAAATTTATTCAAAAACCACTATACCTTAACGATCTATTCGGAAATTAAATAAAAAAGGAAATTGAATGGAGATGGAAATTGAATAAAAATAGAAGTTGAATAAAAATAGAAATGGAAACCGCATAAAATTAAACATGGAAGTTCATTCATGAAACCACTATACCTTAACGATCTATTTGGAAATTAAATAAAAAAAGGAAATTGAATGGAGATGGAAATTGAATAAAAACAGAAATGGAAACTGCACAAAATTAAACATGGATGTTCATTCAAGAAACCTGTATACCTTAACGATCAATTTGCAAATTAATTAAAAAAGGAAATTAATTGTATAGCGATCCCGGGTTTACCCTTGTTGTACAGTGATCCGGACATGTGTCCGTGGATGTTGGTAGTTGGTTATTATCGTGTTTACATTCCTTTTTCTTCATATTTGAGTTATAGGATGTGTTAGGCAGGTTTGTTACAGGTTGGTTGTGTTCGGGAGCCTAGTGTTGCTGCCCAGAATTTTGGACCTTCGCTCGAGCGAGGAGTTGGTTGCTCGAGCGCGAGTGGGGTTCGTATTTGGTGGGTCGAGCCAGAGTGGCTCGCTCGAGCGAGCGGTTGCACCTGGTTCTGGACCTGAGAGCTGTCTTTCTTGGCTCGAGCGAGCTTCCTTCGCTCGAGCGGTCTGGGTTTTTCTTCGCTCGATCGAGAACTTCTTGGCTCGAGCGAGAGTTTTCTGTGTCTGGTCGCTCGAGCGACCAAGCCTTCGCTCGAGCGAGCGTGTTTTATATCAGCGGACAGCAGCGTCTTAAACATCACTTTTTCACTTCCTTTCTTTGATTAAACCCTAAATCCGAGCCTCTCTCTCTCTAAACTTACATTCTCTCTAAGATTTGATCTCCCTAGAGTGTGAATCTAGCCTAGGGCCTTTGTTAAAAAGATAGAGGGTGTTGAGAGCTTCGATTTAATCTGAAAAAGTTTGGATTTGGAGCAAGTTGATCTTCGAGTCTTCATCTCCTTTGTGGCTTAAACTTCAAGGTAGGGATATCCTACTCCTCTCTATGGATTTTGTCTTTAAATTTTGGTATTTTGAGATGTTGGGCTTGGTTTGGTAATTTTGTGAAAGTTTGGGGCTTTTGTGCAATTTTACAAAAGTTGGGGTTTTATTCATAATAAACCTGAATGCATGTTTGGCATAGAGAACTTGAATGAATGTTAAATCATTGATGAAAATGGGACCTAAGGGTTGAAATGGTAATTATGGATAATGACCTAATTACATTATTGATTAATTGGCATAATTAATGGCGAGAAATGAGGAAATGAAATGTTGATTGAATATCCATTTGTGCATTTATTTTCTGTTTAGAAATAACTGCTTTGGGCTATCGGTGGAGGATAGTCGTGATTGTTGTAGACAATGCATGATGATTAGGCAAACTGAAACTAATCAATGAAGTGTGTCATGGAACTTGACAGTTGATAAAATACATTAACTGTATGTATTGGGTGATTGTATATAGAACCATTGAGTTTGTATACGTTATGTGTAGAGGAGGAGATAGGGGATGTACTCCGCGGTTTAGGGGAAGATAGGGGATGTACCTCTAAACCGGATAGTGTTGGGAGAAGATAGGGGATGAACTCCGTAGATACAGCTCATATGCTTGTCTAAAGAAGTGAAGATAGAGCTTATATGCTTATCTTTGTGATGTGTGGATATAGCTTTTATGCTTATCTGTGGATATTGTTGTTATACATATCTGTTGTAGAATGTGGATATAGCTTATTTGCTTATCTGAGAATGTGGATATTGTTGTTATACATATCTGTTGAGCATGTGGGTAGTGCTTATATGCCTATCTGTTGAAAAAGGGGAAATGAAAAGTAATTGGGACTTGTAAGTCGTTTGACATAAATATATGATTTATGTGATTGTATCGGTGTTGGCCATCTATCAATTGCTAATCTTTTAGTCATTGTTCATGGTTGGTTTAGTGTATTTCTACTGGGCTGTGGCTCACCCTATATGGGAATATCATTTTCAGGTGCAGGAAGCATGCCACCTCCAAGGACATAGCTGGAGGCAAGAGGCGGACATACTTTTGTCGCTTAACTTTTGATGTATTACATGTAACTTCAAGCCAAGGGCTTAATGTGTAAACGAGTTAGTACTCTTTGTTGTAACCAAGTGTTAACTTGGAAAGCTGTAAGCCCATAGGGCATTTTGTTTATGATGTTAACATGTAATACTTATGTAATGGAACTTCAATGAATAAAAGAATGTGGTTAGTTTATATGTAAATGCATGTCTTATCTGATGGGTTTATTGTTGTTATTTTGAGGGCGTTACAAATTGGAGATGGAAATTGAATAAAAATAGAAGTTGCATAAAAATTGAAGTGGAAACTGCATAAAATTAAACATGAAAATTCATTCAAGAAACGACTATACCATAAAGATCTATTTGGAAAATAAATTAAAAAGGAAATTGAATGGGGACGGAAATTTAATAAAAATAGAAGTTGAATAAAAATAGAAGCGGAAACAGTGTAAAATTAAACATGGAAGTTCATTCATTGAACCACTATACCTTAACGGCTATTAGGAAATTAAATAAAAAAGAAAATTGAATAGAAAAGGAAAATGAATAAAAATGGAAGTTGAATAAAAATACAAATGGAAGTTGCAAAAAATTAAAAATGGATGTTCCTTAAAGAAACCGCTACACCTTAACGATCTATTTTGGAAATCAAATAAAAAAGGAAATTGAATAGAGATGGAAATTGAATAAAAATAGAAGTTGAATAAAAATAGAAATGGGGACTGCATAAAATTAAACATGGAAGTTCATTCAAGAAACCACTATATCTTAACGATCTATTTGGAAATTCAATAAAAAAAAAGAAATTGAATAGAAAAAGAAACTGAATAAAAATGGAAGTGGAATAAAAATAAAAATGAAAGTTGCATATAAAATTAAAAATGGAAGTTCATTCAAAAAACTACTGCACCTTAACGATCTATTTGAAATTAAATAAAAAAGGAAATTCAATAGAAAAGGAAATTGAATAAAAATGGAAGTTGAATAAAAATAAAATTGGAAGTTGCATAAAATTAAACATGGAAGTTCAATCATGAAACCACAACACCTTAACGATATATTTGGAAATTAAATAAAAAAAGGAAATTGAATGGAGCTGGAAATTTAATAAAAATTGAAGTTGAATAAAAATAGAAATGGAAACTGCATAAAATTAAACATGGATGTTCATTCAAGAAACCTATATACCTTAACGATCTATTTGCAAATTAATTAAAAAAGGAAATTGAATGGAGCTGGAAATTGAATAAAAATAGAAGTTGCATAAAATAGAAGTGGAAACTGCATAAAATTAAACATGGAAATTCATTCAAGAAACCACTATACCTTAAAGATCTATTTGGAAATTAAATTAAAAAGGAAATTGAATGGGGACGGAAATTTAATAAAAATAGAAGTTGAATAAAAATAGAAACGGAAACTGCGTAAAATTAAACATGGAAGTTCATTCAAGAAACCACTATACCTTAACGATCTATTTGGAAATTAAATAAAAAAGAAAATTGAATACAAAAGGAAATTGAATAAAAATGGAAGTTGAATAAAAATACAAGTGGAGGTTGCAAAAAATTAAAAATGGATGTTCCTTAAAGAAACCACTACACCTTAACGATCTATTTTGGAAATCAAATAAAAAAGGAAATTGAATAGAGATGGAAATTGAATAAAAATAGAAATGGAAACTGCATAAAATTAAACATGGTAGTTCATTCAAGAAACCACTATACCTTAGCGATCTATTTGGAAATTAAATAAAACAAAGGAAATTGAATAGAAAAGGAAACTGAATAAAAATGGAAGTGGAATAATAATAAAAATGAAAGTTGCATAAAATTAAAAATGGAAGTTCATTCAAGAAACCACTACACCTTAACGATCTATTTGAAATTAAATAAAAAAGGAAATTCAATAGAAAAGGAAATTGAATAAAAATGGAAGTTGAATAAAAATAAAATTGGAAGTTGCATAAAATTAAACATGAAACTTCAATCATGAAACCACTATACCTTAATTATCTATTTGGAAATTAAATAAAAAAAGGAAATTGAATGGAGATGCAAATTGAATAAAAATAGAAGTTGAATAAAAATAGAAATGGAAACTGCATAAAATTAAACATGGATGTTCATTCAAGAAACCTGTATACCTTAACGATCTAATTGCAAATTAATTAAAAAAGGAAATTGAATGGAGATGGAAATTGAATAAAAATAGAAGTTGCATAAAAATAGAAGTGGAAACTGCAGAAAATTAAACATGGAAATTCATTCAAGAAAAACCATTATACCTTAAAGATCTATTTGGAAATTAAATTAAAAAGGAAATTGAATGGGGACGGAAATTTAATAAAAATAGAAGTTGTATAAAAATAGAAGCGGAAACTACGTAAAATTAAACATGGAAGTTCATTCATTGAACCACTATACCTTAACGATCTATTAGGAAATTAAATAAAAAAGAAAATTGAATAGAAAAGGAAAATGAATAAAAATGGAAGTTGAATAAAAATACAAATGGAAGTTGCAAAAAATTAAAAATGGAAGTTCATTCAAGAAACTACTAAACCTTAACGATCTATTTGGAAATCAAAGAAAAAAGGAAATTGAATAGAAAAGGAAATTGAATAAAAATGGAAGTGGAAACTGGAGATGGAAATTTAATAAAAATAGAAGTTGAATAAAAATGGAAATGGAAACTGCGTAAAATTAAACATGGAAGTTCATTCAAGAAACCACTATACCTTAACGATCTATTTGGAAAGTAAATAAAAAAAAGGAAATTGAATAGAAAAGGAAATTGAATAAAAATAGAAGTTGAATAAAAATAAAAATGGAAGTTGCATAAAATTAAAAATGAAAGTTCATTCAAGAAACTATAATACCTTAACGATCTATTTGGAAATTAAATAAAAAAGGAAATTGAATGTAGATGGAAATTGAATAAAAATAGAAGTGGAAACTGCAGAAAATTAAACATGGAAATTCATTCAAGAAACCACTATACCTTAACGATCTATTTGGAAATTAAATTAAAAAGGAAATTGAATGGAAATGGAAATATAATAAAAATAGAAGTCGAATAAAAATAGAAATGGAAAATGTATAAAATTAAACATGGAAGTTCATTCATGAAACCACTATATTTAACGATCTATTTGGAAATTAAAGAAAAAAGGAAATTGAATAGAAAAGGAAATTGAATAAAAATGGAAGTTGAATAAAAATACAAATGGAAGTTGCATAAAATTAAAAATGGAAGTTAATTCAAGAAACCACTATACGTTAACGATCTATCTGGAAATTAAGTAAGAAAGGAAATTGAATGGAGATGGAAATTGAATAAAAATTGGAGTTGAATAAAAATGGAAATTGAATAAAAATAGGAGTTGAATAAAAATACAAACGAAGAATGCATAAAATTAAACTTGAAAGTTCATTCAAGAAACCACTATACCTTAACAATCTATTTGGAAATTAAATAAAAAAGAAATTGAATGGGGAAGGAAATTGAATAAAAATACAAATTGAATAAAAATAGAAATGAAAACTGCATAAAATTAAACGTGGAAATTCATTCAAGAAACCACTATACCTTAACGATCTGTTCGAAAATTAAATAAAAAAGGAAATTGAATGGAGATGGAAATTGAATAAAAATAGAAGTTGAATAAACATAGAAATGGAAACCGCATAAAATTAAACATGGAAGTTCATTCATGAAAACACTATACCGTAACGATCTATTTGGAAATTAAATAAAAAAAGGAAATTGAATGGAGATGGAAATTGAATAAAAATAGAAGTTGAATAAAAATAGAAACGGAAACTGCATAAAATTAAACATGGATGTTCATTCAAGAAACCTGTATACCTTAACGATCTATTTGTAAATTAATTAAAAAAGGAAATTGAATGGAGATGGAAATTGAATAAAAATAGAAGTTGCATAAAAATTGAAGTGGAAACTGCATAAAATTAAACATGGAAATTCATTCAAGAAACCACTATACCTTAAAGATCTATTTGGAAATTAAATTAAAAAGGAAATTGAATGGGGACGAAAATTTAATAAAAATAGAAGTTGAATAAAAATAGAAACGGAAACTGCGTAAAATTAAACATGGAAGTTCATTCAAGAAACCACTATACCTTAACGATCTATTTGGAAATTAAATTAAAAAGAAAATTGAATTATAGTGACCCCGGTCTTTTCCCATTTGATTATTGTATCCGGACTCAGGTTCCGTAGATTCTGTCATTGTATAATTGTTGTTGTTGTCCTTTATTTTCTCATTTGGAATTATAGGATGTGTTGGGCAAGTTTGTTTCAGGTTGGTTGGGTTTAGAAACCAAGTGTTGCTGTCCAGGATCTTGGTTCTTCGCTCGAGCGAGAGATGGCGTCCAGTATTAACCTGTAGCTCTGCATTCTTGGCTCGAGCGGGATTTTCTTCGCTCGAGCGAGTTAGTTTGTTCTTCGCTCGAGCGATGGTTCCTTTGCTCGAGCGTGAGTCTGATTACAGACCTGAGGATTTGAGTTCTTCGCTCGATCGAGTTTTCTTTCGCTCGAGCGAGCTTTTGGGTTGTTGGCTCGAGCAAGGTTTCCTTGGCTCGAGCGTTGCTTTTCTGTGTCTGGTCGCTCGAGCGACAAAGGCTTCGCTCGAGCGAGCCTGTCCAGTTTATATACACAGCAGCGGGTTTTGATCAGTCCTTTTCATCTTCTTTTTGATTCCAAACCCTAGGTCCGACTTCTCTCTCTCCCTACTCACCTTCTCTCTTAGATTTGATCCACTTAGGGAGTGTTTCTACCCTAGATCCTTCATTAAAAAGATAGAGTGAGTCGAGGGCTTCCATTTAATCTGAACATTTGGCGATTTGGAGCACTTTGGTATTTGGGCACTCATCTCTGTCTTCACCATTTGGGTTGTTTTCTTTGAGGTAGGGATTTCCTACTCCATTTTATAGGTTTTGTTCTAAGTTTTGGTATTTTGATATGTTGGGGATACTTTGGTAAATTCTGGGAAAAACCCTAGTTGTATTATTAAATTAATTTGTATAATTAATTCGTGGAGTTGGGAAAAGATGGTTTAATTCATGGAATTGGGGAATTCATTGATTAAATGGCGTAGTTGGATAATTTGAATTATTTGTCTATTGAATTGTTGACATAGTTATTTTCAGTTTAGAAATAACTGTTTTGGGCTATCGGTGGAGGATAGTCGTGATTGTTGTAGACATTGCATGTGGATTAAGAATAACTGAAACTAATCACATTGGTTAAGTCATTAATTTTGACTATTGCATTGATACAGAAAATACGTGTATTGATTGAGCATTGCATTTGCATACATTGTTTTGCGTGGGAGGAGATAGGGGATGTACTCCACGGTTTAGGGGAAGATAGGGGATGGACCTCTAAACCGGATTTTTGTTTGGGAGGAGATAGGGGATGGACTCCATTAGCATCACTTTTATGTGTGCTTATTTATATGGAAGTGTTTTATTGATACAGCACTAAAATGTGTATCAATCTGGAAGTATGAAGTGTTTTGAATTGAGCTTGAGTCTCATTTGTTTGTTGATATTGGAAGAATGTGAATATGATATATATAATTCACTGTTGTAAGTTCGGCCAGGTTCTGAGCCATGTTGATTAAGTTGGAAAGTAAAATGTATCTTAGACAATAGTGTCAGGAGGCTGTAAAATGAAGTAATTGATTATCTTGGTTAACCATCTGTTGAATGCTATTGCTTTATTCATTGCTTATATGTGGTTTAGAATATTTCTACTGGGCTGTGGCTCACCCTTTATGGGAACATCATTTTCAGGTTCAGGTGATAAACTACCTCCAAGGACTTAGCTTGGGAGGGTTTGGCTTCTGGTTTGAAGAAGACTACCTTTAGTTAATTGTCTTTATTTATTAGTACATGTAAACATTCAAGCCTAGGGCTTTTCTTGTATTGAGTTAGAACTCATATTTTTGTATCCAAGTGTTGGCTTGGAAAGTGGTAAGCCTGTAAGGCATTTTATTCAATGTTACATGTAATGCTTTATTTAGTAATACTCTGATGAATGAGTTAATAAATTGTCTTCTTTAAATAATGCATGTCAATGATATATATAATGGGTAAATTTTGAGGGCGTTACATGAATAAAAAAGGAAAATGAATAAAAATGGAAGTTGAATAAAAATACAAATGGAAGTTGCAAAAAATTAAAAATCGTTGTTCCTTAAAGAAAGCACTACACCTTAACGATCTATTTTGGAAATCAAATAAAAAAGGAAATTGAATAGATATGGAAATTGAATAAAAATAGAAATGGAAACTGCATAAAATTAAACATGGAAGTTCATTCAAAAAACCACTATACCTTAACGATCTATTTGGAAATTAAATAAAAAAAAGGAAATTGAATAGAAAAGGAAACTGAATAAAAATGGAAGTGGAATAAAAAAAAATGAAAGTTGCATAAAATTAAAAATGGAAGTTCATTCAAGAAACCACTGCACCTTAACGATCTATTTGAAATTAAATAAAAAAGGAAATTCAATAGAAAAGGAAATTGAATAAAAATGGAAGTTGAATAAAAATAAAATTGGAAGTTGCATAAAATTAAAGATGGAAGTTCAATCATTAAACCATTATACCTTAACGATCTATTTGGAAATTAAATAAAAAAAGGAAATTGAATGGAGATGGAAATTGAATAAAAATAGAAGTTGAATAAAAATAGAAATGGAAACTGCATAAAATCAAACATGGATGTTCATTCAAGAAACCTGTATACCTTAACGATCTTTTTGCAAATTAATTAAAAAAGGAAATTGAATGGAGATGGAAATTGAATAAACATAGAAGTTGCATAAAAATAGAAGTGGAAATTGCAGAAAATTAAACATGGAAATTCATTCAAGAAACCACTATACCTTAAAGATCTATTTGGAAATTAAATTAAAAAGGAAATTGAATGGGGACGGAAATTTAATAAAAATAGAAGTTGAATAAAAATAGAAGCGGAAACTGCGTAAAATTATACAAGGAAGTTCATTCATTGAACCACTATACCTTAACGATCTATTAGGAAATTAAATAAAAAAGAAAATTGAATAGAAAAGGAAAATGAATAAAAATGGAAGTTGAATAAAAATACAAATGGAAGTTGCAAAAAATTAAAAATGGAAGTTCATTCAAGAAACAACTAAACCTTAACGATCTATTTGGAAATTAAAGAAAAAAGGAAATGGAATAAAAATGGAAGTGGAAACTGGAGATGGAAATTTAATAAAAATAGAAGTTGAATAAAAATAGAAATGGAAACTGCATAAAATTAAATATGGAAGTTCATTCAAGAAACCACTATAACTTAAGGATCTATTTGGAAATTAAAGAAAAAAGGAAATTTAATAGAAATGGAAATTGAATAAAAATGGAAGTTGAATAAAAATACAAATGGAAGTTATATAAAACTAAAACTGGAAGTTCATTCAAGAAACCATTATACCTTAACAATCTATTTGGAAATTAAATAAAAAAGGAAATTGAATGGGGAAGGAAATTGAATAAAAATAGAAATTGATTGAAAATATAAATGGAAACGGCATAAAATTAAACGTGGAAATTCATTCAAGAAACCACTATACCTTAACGATCTATTCGGAAATTAAATAAAAAAGGAAATTGAATGGAGATGGAAATTGAATAAAAATAGAAGTTGAATAAAAATAGAAATGGAAACCGCATAAAATTAAACATGGAAGTTCATTCATGAAACCACTATACCTTAACGATCTATTTGGAAATTAAATAAAAAAAGGAAATTGAATGGAGATGGAAATTGAATAAAAATAGAAATGGAAACTGCACAAAATTAAACACGGATGTTCATTCAAGAAACCTGTATACCTTAACGATCAATTTGCAAATTAATTAAAAAAGGAAATTAATTGGAGATGGAAATTGAATAAAAATAGAAGTTGCATAAAAATTGAAGTGGAAACTGCATAAAATTAAACATGGAAATTCATTCAAGAAACGACTATACCATAAAGATCTATTTGGAAATTAAATTAAAAAGGAAATTGAATGGGGACGGAAATTTAATAAAAATAGAAGTTGAATAAAAATAGAAGCGGAAACAGTGTAAAATTAGACATGGAAGTTCATTCATTGAACCACTATACCTTAACGACTATTAGGAAATTAAATAAAAAAGAAAATTGAATAGAAAGGGAAAATGAATAAAAATGGAAGTTGAATAAAAATACAAATGGAAGTTGCAAAAAATTAAAAATGGATGTTCCTTAAAGAAACCGCTACACCTTAACGATCTATTTTGGAAATCAAATAAAAAAGGAAATTGAATAGAGATGGAAATTGAATAAAAATAGAAGTTGAATAAAAATAAAATTGGAAGTTGCATAAAATTAAACATGGAAGTTCAATCATGAAACCACTACACCTTAACGACAGATTTGGAAATTAAATAAAAAAAGGAAATTGAATGGAGCTGGAAATTTAATAAAAATTGAAGTTGAATAAAAATAGAAATGGAAACTGCATAAAATTAAACATTGATGTTCATTCAAGAAACCTATATACCTTAACGATCTATTTGCAAATTAATTAAAAAAGGAAATTGAATGGAGCTTGAAATTGAATAAAAATAGAAGTTGCATAAAATAGAAGTGGAAACTGCATAAAATGAAACATGGAAATTCATTCAAGAAACCACTATACCATAAAGATCTATTTGGAAATTAAATTAAAAAGGAAATTGAATGGGGACGGAAATTTAATAAAAATAGAAGTTGAATAAAAATAGAAACGGAAACTGCGTAAAATTAAACATGGAAGTTCATTCAAGAAACCACTATACCTTAACGATCTATTTGGAAATTAAATAAAAAAGAAAATTGAATACAAAAGGAAATTGAATAAAAATGGAAGTTGAATAAAAATACAAGTGGAGGTTGCTAAAAATTAAAAATGGATGTTCCTTAATGAAACCGCTACACCTTAACGATCTATTTTGGAAATCAAATAAAAAAGGAAATTGAATAGAGATGGAAATTGAATAAAAATAGAAATGGAAACTGCATAAAATTAAACATGGTAGTTCATTCAAGAAACCGCTATACCTTAGCGATCTATTTGGAAATTAAATAAAACAAAGGAAATTGAATAGAAAAGGAAACTGAATAAAAATGGAAGTGGAATAATAATAATAATGAAAGTTGCACAAAATTAAAAATGGAAGTTCATTCAAGAAACCACTACACCTTAACGATCTATTTGAAATTAAATAAAAAAGGAAATTCAATAGAAAAGGAAATTGAATAAAAATGGAAGTTGAATAAAAATAAAATTGGAAGTTGCATAAAATTAAACATGAAACTTCAATCATGAAACCACTATACCTTAATTATCTATTTGGAATTAAATAAAAAAAGGAAATTGAATGGAGATGGAAATTGAATAAAAAAAGAAGTTGAATAAAAATAGAAATGGAAACTGCATAAAATTAAACATGGATGTTCATTCAAGAAACCTGTATACCTTAACGATCTAATTGCAAATTAATTAAAAAAGGAAATTGAATGGAGATGGAAATTGAATAAAAATAGAAGTTGCATAAAAATAGAAGTGGAAACTGCAGAAAATTAAACATGGAAATTCATTCAAGAAACCATTATACCTTAAAGATCTATTTGGAAATTAAATTAAAAAGGAAATTGAATGGGGACGGAAATTTAATAAAAATAGAAGTTGTATAAAAATAGAAGTGGAAACTACGTAAAATTAAACATGGAAGTTCATTCATTGAACCACTATACCTTAACGATCTATTAGGAAATTAAATAAAAAAGAAAATTGAATAGAAAAGGAAAATGAATAAAAATGGAAGTTGAATAAAAATACAAATGGAAGTTGCAAAAAATTAAAAATGGAAGTTCATTCAAGAAACTACTAAACCTTAACGATCTATTTGGAAATCAAAGAAAAAAGGAAATTGAATAGAAAAGGAAATTGAATAAAAATGGAAGTGGAAACTGGAGATGGAAATTTAATAAAAATAGAAGTTGAATAAAAATGGAAATGGAAACTGCGTAAAATTAAACATGGAAGTTCATTCAAGAAACCACTATACCTTAACGATCTATTTGGAAAGTAAATAAAAAAAGGAAATTGAATAGAAAAGGAAATTGAATAAAAATAGAAGTTGAATAAAAATAAAAATGGAAGTTGCATAAAATTAAAAATGAAAGTTCATTCAAGAAACTATAATACCTTAACGATCTATTTGGAAATTAAATAAAAAAGGAAATTGAATGTAGATGGAAATTGAATAAAAATAGAAGTGGAAACTGCAGAAAATTAAACATGGAAATTCATTCAAGAAACCACTATACCTTAACGATCTATTTGGAAATTAAATTAAAAAGGAAATTGAATGGAAATGGAAATATAATAAAAATAGAAGTTGAATAAAAATAGAAATGGAAAATGTATAAAATTAAACATGGAAGTTCATTCATGAAACCACTATATTTAACGATCTATTTGGAAATTAAAGAAAAAAGGAAATTGAATAGAAAAGGAAATTGAATAAAAATGGAAGTTGAATAAAAATACAAATGGAAGTTGCATAAAATTAAAAATGGAAGTTAATTCAAGAAACCACTATACGTTAACGATCTATCTGGAAATTAAGTAAGAAAGGAAATTGAATGGAGATGGAAATTGAATAAAAATTGGAGTTGAATAAAAATGGAAATTGAATAAAAATAGGAGTTGAATAAAAATACAAATGAAGAATGCATAAAATTAAACTTGAAAGTTCATTCAAGAAACCACTATACCTTAACAATCTATTTGGAAATTAAATAAAAAAGAAATTGAATGGGGAAGGAAATTGAATAAAAATACAAATTGAATAAAAATAGAAATGAAAACTGCATAAAATTAAACATGGAAGTTCATTCAAGAAACCACTATACCTTAACGATCTATTTGGAAATTAAATAAAAAATGAAATTGAATGGAGATGGAAATTGAATAAAAATAGAATTGGAAACTGTATAAAATTAAACATGGAAGTTCATTGAAGAAACCACTATACCTTAATGATCTATTTGGAAATTAAATAAAAATGAAAATTTAATAGAAAAGGAAATTGTATAAAAATGGAAGCGGAATAAAAATAAAAATGGAAGTTGCATAAAATTAAAAATGGAAGTTCATTGAAGAAACCACAACAACTTAATGATTTATTTGGAAATTAAATAAAAAAGGAAATTCAATATAAAAAGGAATTGATTAAAAATGGAAGTTAAATAAAAATAAAAATGGAAGTTGCATAAAATTAAAAATGAAAGTTCTGTCAAGAAACCACTATACCTTAATGAACTATTTTGAAATTAAATAAGAAAAGGAAATTGAATGGAGATGGAAATTGAATAAAAATAGATGTTGAATAAAAATAGAAGTGGAAACTGCCAAAAATTAAATATAGAAATTTATTCATGAAACCACTATACCTTAATGATCTATTTGGAAATAAAATCAAAAAGGAAATTCAATGGAGATGGAAATTGAATAAAAATTTAAGTTGAATAAAAATAGAATTGGAAACTGCATAAAAGTAAACACGGAAGTTCATTCAAGAAACCACTATACCTTAACGATCTATTTGGAAATTAAAGAAAAAAGGAAATTTAAAAGAAATGGAAATTGAATAAAAATGGAAGTTGAATAAAAATACAAATGGAAGTTATATAAAACTAAAAATGGAAGTTCATTCAAGAAACCACTATACCTTAACAATCTATTTGGAAATTAAATAAAAATGGAAATTGAATGGGGAAGGAAACTGAATAAAAATAGGAATTGAATGAAAATAGAAATGGAAACGGCATAAAATTAAACGTGGAAATTCATTCAAGAAACCACTATACCTTAACGATCTATTCGGAAATTAAATAAAAAAGGAAATTGAATGGAGATGGAAATTGAATAAAAATAGAAGTTGAATAAACATAGAAATGGAAACCGCATAAAATTAAACATGGAAGTTCATTCATGAAAACACTATACCTTAACGATCTATTTGGAAATTAAATAAAAAAAGGAAATTGAGTGGAGATGGAAATTGAATAAAAATAGAAGTTGAATAAAAATAGAAACGGAAACTGCATAAAATTAAACATGGATGTTCATTCAAGAAACCTGTATACCTTAACGATCTATTTGCAAATTAATTAAAAAATGAAATTGAATGGAGATGGAAATTGAATAAAAATAGAAGTTGCATAAAAATTGAAGTGGAAACTGCATAAAATTAAACATGGAAATTCATTCAAGAAACCACTATACCTTAAAGATCTATTTGGAAATTAAATTGAAAAGGAAATTGAATGGGGACGAAAATTTAATAAAAATAGAAGTTGAATAAAAATAGAAACGGAAACTGCGTACAATTAAACATGGAAGTTCATTCAAGAAACCACTATACCTTAACGATCTATTTGGAAATTAAATAAAAAAGAAAATTGAATAAAAAAGGAAAATGAATAAAAATGGAAGTTGAATAAAAATACAAATGGAAGTTGCAAAAAATTAAAAATCGTTGTTCCTTAAAGAAAGCACTACACCTTAACGATCTATTTCGGAAATCAAATAAAAAAGGAAATTGAATAGATATGGAAATTGAATAAAAATAGAAATGGAAACTGCATAAAATTAAACATGGAAGTTCATTCAAAAAACCACTATACCTTAACGATCTATTTGGAAATTAAATAAAAAAAAGGAAATTGAATAGAAAAGGAAACTGAATAAAAATGGAAGTGGAATGAAAAAAAAAATGAAAGTTGCATAAAATTAAAAATGGAAGTTCAATCAAGAAACCACTGCACCTTAACGATCTATTTGAAATTAAATAAAAAAGGAAATTCAATAGAAAAGGAAATTGAATAAAAATGGAAGTTGAATAAAAATAAAATTGGAAGTTGCATAAAATTAAACATGGAAGTTCAATCATTAAACCATTATACCTTAACGATCTATTTGGAAATTAAATAAAAAAAGGAAATTGAATGGAGATGGAAATTGAATAAAAATAGAAGTTGAATAAAAATAGAAATAGAAACTGCATAAAATCAAACATGGATGTTCATTCAAGAAACCTGTATACCTTAACGATCTTTTTGCAAATTAATTAAAAAAGGAAATTGAATGGAGATGGAAATTGAATAAAAATAGAAGTTGCATAAAAATAGAAGTGGAAATTGCAGAAAATTAAACATGGAAATTCATTCAAGAAACCACTATACCTTAAAGATCTATTTGGAAATTAAATTAAAAAGGAAATTGAATGGGGACGGAAATTTAATAAAAATAGAAGTTGAATAAAAATAGAAGCGGAAACTGCGTAAAATTATACATGGAAGTTCATTCATTGAACCACTATACCTTAACGATCTATTAGGAAATTAAATAAAAAAGAAAATTGAATAGAAAAGGAAAATGAATAAAAATGGAAGTTGAATAAAAATACAAATGGAAGTTGCAAAAAATTAAAAATGGAAGTTCATTCAAGAAACCACTATATGTTAACGACCTATCTGGAAATTAAATAAGAAAGGAAATTGAATGGAGATGGAAATTGAATAAAAATAGGAGTTGAATAAAAATGGAAATTGAATAAAAATAGGAGTTGAATAAAAATAGAAATGGAGAATGCATAAAATTAAACATGAAAGTTCATTCAAGAAACCACTATACCTTAACGATCTATTTGGAAATTAAAGAAGAAAGGAAATTGAATAGAAATGGAAATTGAATAAAAATGGAAGTTCAATAAAAATACAAATGGAAGTTGCAAAAAATTAAAAATGGAAGTTCAATCAAGAAACACTATACCTTAACAATCTATTTGGAAATTAAATAAAAAAGGAAATTCGATGGGTATGGAAATTGAATAAAAATAGTAATGAAAACTGCATAAAATTAAACATGGAAGTTCATTCCGGAAACCACTGTACCTTAAAGATCTATTTGGACATTAAATCGAAAAGGATATTGAATTGAAAAGGAAATTGAATAAAAATAGAAGTGGAATAAAAAGAAAAATGGAAGTTGCAAAAAATTAAGAATGGAAGTTCATTGAAGAAACAACTACACCTTAACGATCTATTTGGAAATAAAATAAAATAGGAAATTGAATGGAGATGGAAATTGTATAAAAAGAGAAGTTGAAAAAAAAAAAAAAATGAAAACTGCATAAAATTATACATGGAAGTTTATTCAAGAAACCACTATACCTTAACGATCTATTTGGAAATTAAATAAAAAAAGGAAATTGAATGGAGATGGAAATTGAATAAAAATAGAAGTTGAATAAAAATAGAAGTGGAAACAGCAAAAAATTAAATATCGAAATTCTTTCAAGAAACAACGATACCTTAACGATCTATTTGGAAAATATATAAAAAAGGAAATTCAATGGAGATGGAAATTTAATAAAAATAGAAGTTGAATAAAAATAGAAACGGAAATTGCATAAAATTAAAACTTGGAAGTTCATTCAAGAAACCACTATACCTTAACGATCTATTTGGAAATTAAAGAAGAAAGGAAATTGAATAGAAATGGAAATTGAATAAAAATGGAAGTTCAAAAAAAATACAAATTGACGTTGCCGAAAATTAAAAATGGAAGTTCAATCAAGAAACACTCTACCTTAACAATCTATTTGGAAATTAAATAAAAAAGGAAATTGAATGGGTATGGAAATTGAATAAAAATAGAAATGGAAACTGCATAAAATTAAACATGGAAGTTCATTCAAGAAACCACTATAACTTAACGATCTATTTGGTCATTAAATAAAAAAGGATATTGAATTGAAAAGGAAATTGAATAAAAATGGAAGTAGAATAAAAAGAAAAATGGAAGTTGCAAAACATTAAGAGTGGAAGTTCATTCAAGAAACCACTACACCTTAACGATCTATTTGGAAATAAAATAAAATAGGAGATTGAATGGAGATGGAAATTGTATAAAAAGAGAAGTTGAAAAAAAATTGAAATGGAAACTGCATAAAATTATACATGGAAGTTCATTCAAGAAACCACTATACCTTAACGATCTATTTGGAAATTAAATAAAAAAAGAAATTGAACAGAAAAGGAAACTGAATAAAAATGGAAGTGGAATAAAAATAAAAATGGAAGTTGTATATAATTAAAAATGGAAGTTCATTGAAGAAACCACTACACCTTAACATCTATTTGGAAATTAAATAAAAAAAGGAAATTGAATGGAGATGGAAATTGAATAAAAAAGAAAATTCAATAGAAAAAGAAATTGAATAAAAACGGAAGTTGAAAAAAATAAGAATGGAAGTTGCATAAAATTAAAACTGGAAGCTCATTCAAGAAATCACTATACATTAACGATCTATTTGGAAATTAACTAAAAAAGGAAATTGAATAGAAAAGGAAATTAAATAAAAATGGAAGTTGCATATAATTAAAAAGGAAAGTTCATTCAAGAAACCACTACACCTTCACGATCTATTTGGAAATTAAATAAAAAAGGAAATTGAATAGAAAAGGAAATTGAATAAAAATGGAAGTTGAATAAAAATAAAAATGGAAGTTGCATAAAATTAAAAATGAAAGTTCATTCAAGAAACCACCATACCTTGACGATCTATTGGGAAATTAAATAAAAAAAGGAAATTGAATGGAGATGGAAATTGAATAAAAATAGAAGTTGAATAAAAATATAAATGGAAGTTGCATAAAATTAAAAATGGAAGTTCCTTGAAGAAACCACTATACATTAACGATCTATATGGAAATTAAATAAAAAAGGAAATTGAATAGAAAAGGAAATTGAATAAGAATGGAAGTGGAATAAAAATAAAAATGGAAGTTCATTAAAGAAACCACTATACCTTAACGATCTATTTGAAAATTAAATAAAAAAGAAAAGTGAATAAAAAAGGAAATTGAATAAAAATGGGAGTGGAATAAAAATAAAAATGGAAGTTCATTAAAGAAACCACTACACCTTAACGATCTATTTGGAAAACAAATAAAAAAGGAAATTGAATAGAGCTGGAAATTGAATAAAAATAGAAGTTGAATAAAAATAGAAATAGAAACTGCATAAAATTAAAAATGGAAGTTCATTCAAGAAACCACTATACCTTGACGATCTATTTGGAAATTAAATGAAAAAAAGAAATTGAATAGAAAAGGAAACTAAATAAAAACGGAAGTAAAATAAAAATATGTAACGCCCTCAAAATAATAACAATAAACCCAACAAATAAGACATTCATTGATATCCAAACGTTCCACATTCTTTCATTTATCAGAGTTTCATTACAATAAGTATTACATGTTAACAACAAAAGCAAATGCCCTATGGGCTTACAGCTTTCCAAGCTAACACTTGGTTACAACAAAAGAGTACTAACTCATACACATTAAGCCCTTGGCTTGAATTTACATGTAATACATCAAAAAGTAAACGACAAAAGTATGTCCGCCTCTAGCCTCCCAAGCTATGTCCTTGGAGGTGGCATGCTACCTGTACCTGAAAATGATATTCCCATATAGGGTGAGCCACAACCCAGTAGAAATATACTAAACCAACCATGAACAATGACTAAAAGATTAGCAATTGATAGATGGCCAACACAGATACATTCACATAAATCACATATTTATGTCATACGACTTATGAGTCCAAGTTACCTTTCATTTTTCCCTTTTTCAACGGAGAGGCATATAAGCACTAACCACATTCTCAACAGATATGCATAACAACAATATCCACATTCTCAGATAAGCAAATAAGCTATATCCACATTCTACAACAGATATATATAACTACAATATCCACAGATAAGCATATAAGCTATATCCACATTCTACAACAGATATGTATAACAACAATATCCACAGATAAGCATATAAGCTATATCCACACTTCACAAAGATAAGCATATGAGCTCTATCTTCACTTTACTAGACAAGCATAAGAGCTGTATCTACGGAGTTCATCCCCTATCTTCTCCCAACACTATCCGGTTTAGAGGTACATCCCCTATCTTCCCCTAAACCGCGGAGTACATCCCCCATCTCCTCCTCTACACATATCGTATACAAACACATTGGTTCTATATACAATCACTCAATACATACAATTAATGTATTCTATCAACCGTCAAGTTCCATGACACATTCCATTGATTAGTTTCCGTTTGTCTAATCATCATGCATTGTCTACAACAATCACGACTATCCTCCACCGATAGCCCAAAGCAGTTATTTCTAAACAGAAAATAAATGCACAATGGATATTCAATCAACATTTCATTTCCTCATTTCTCACAATTAATTATCCCAATTAATTAAACAATGTAATTAGGTCGTTATCCATAATTACCATTTCAACCATTAGGTCCCATTTTCATCAATGATTCAACATTTACTCCATTTCTCTATGCCAAATATGCATCTAGGTTTATTATGAATAAAACCCCAACTTTTGTAAAATTGCACAAAAGCCCCAAACTTTTACCAAATTACCAAACCAACCCCAACATCTCAAAATACTAAAATTTAAAGACAAAATCCATAGAGAGGAGTAGGATACCCCTACCTCGAAGTTTGAGCCAAAAAGGAGATGAAGACTCGAAGATCAACGTGTTCCAAATCCCAACTTTTTTAGATTAAAACAAAGCTCTCAACGCCCTCTATCTTTTTAACAAAGACCCTAGGCTAGATTCATACTCTAGGGAGATCAAATCTTAGAGAGAGTGTAAGTTTAGAGAGAGAGGGTCTCGGATCTAGGGTTTGATCAAAAAGAAAGTGAAAAAGTGATGTTTAAAATCGCTACTGTCCGCTGATATAAAACACGCTCGCTCGAGCGAAGACTTGGTCGCTCGAGCGACCAGACACAGAAAACTCTCGCTCGAGCCAAGAAACTCTCGCTCGAGCCAAAAACTCAAAAGTGCGCTCGAACGAAGGAATGCTCGCTCGAGCCAACAACTCAAACCCTCAGGTTTGCAACCGGAAGCACGCTCGAGCGACAGACCCCTCGCTTGAGCGAAGAACAAACCAGACCGCTCGAGCCAAGAAAAGCTCGCTCGAGCCAAGAAATACAACTCTCAGGTCCAGAACCAGACGCCATCGCTCGCTCGTGCGAAGCCACTCTGGCTCGATCCACCAGACACAAACTCAACTCTCGCTCGAGCGACCAACTCCTCGCTCGAGCGAAGGTCCAAAAATCTGGGCAGCAACACTAGGCTCCCAAACACAACCAACCTGTAACAAACCTGCCCAACACATCCTATAACTCAATAAGACGTATAAAGGGATGCAAACAAGATAATAAACAACTACCAACATCTACGGACACATGTCCGGATCACTGTACAACAAGAGTAAACCCGGGATCGCTATAAAATAAAAATGAAAGTTGCATAAAATTAAAAGTGGAAGTTCATTCAAGAAACCACTACACCTTAACGATCTATTTGAAATTAAATAGAAAAGGAAATTCAATAGAAAAAGAAATTGAATAAAAATGGAAGTTGAAAAAAAAATAAAAATAAAAGTTGCATAAAATTAAAAATGGAAGTTCCTTGAATAAACCACTATACATTAACGATCTATATGGAAATTAAATAAAAAAGGAAATTGAATAGAAAAGGAAATTGAATAAGAATGGAAGTGGAATAAAAATAAAAGTGGAAGTTGCATAAAATTAAAAATGGAAGTTCATTCAAGAAACCACTCTATATTAACGATCTATTTGGAAATTAAATAAAAAAGGAAATTGAATAGAAAAGGAAACTGAATAAAAATGGAAGTGGAATAAAAATAAAAATGGAAGTTGCATAAAATTAAAAATGGAAGTTCATTCAAGAAACCACTATACATTAACGATCTATTTGGAAATTAAATAAAAAAAGAAATTGAGTAGAAAAGGAAATTAAATAAAAATAGAAGTTGTATAAAAATAAAAATGGAAGTTGCATAAAATTAAAAATGGAAGTTCATTCACGAAACCACTATACCTTAACGATCTATTTGGAAATTGAATAAGAAAAAGTAATTGAATGGAAAAGGAAACTGAATAAAAACGGAAGTGGAATAAAAATACAAATGGAAGTTGAATAAAATTAAAAATGAAAGTTCATTCAATAAACCACTACACCTTAACGATCTATTTGACATTAAATAGAAAAGGAAATTCAATAGAAAAAGAAATTGAATAAAAATGGAAGTTGAAAAAAAATAAAAATGGAAGTTCCTTAAAGAAACCACTATACATTAACGATCTATATGGAAATTAAATAAAAAAGGAAATTGAATAGAAAAGAAAATTGAATAAGAATAGAAGTGGAATAAAAATAAAAGTGGAAGTTGCATAAAATTATAAATGGAAGTTCATTCAAGAAACCAGTCTATATTAATGATCTATTTGGAAATTAAATAAAAAAGGGAATTGAATAGAAAAGGAAACTGAATAAAAATGGAAGTGGAATAAAAATAAAAATGGAAGTTGCATAAAATTAAAAATGGAAGTTCATTCAAAGAACCACAATACATTAACGATCTATTTGGAAATTAAATAAAAAAGGAAATTGAGTAGAAAAGCAAATTGAATAAAAATGGAAGTGGAATAAAAATAAAAATGGAAGTTGCATAAAATTAAAAATGGAAGTTCATTCAAGAAACCACTATACATTAGCGATCTATTTGGAAATTGAATAAAAAAGGAAATTGAATGGAAAAGGAAATTGAATAAAAATGGAAGTGGAATAAAAATACAAATGGAAGTTGCATAAAATTAAAAATGAAAGTTCATTCAAGAAACAACTATACCTTGATAATCTATTTGGAAATTAAATAAAAAAAGGAAATTGAATGGAGATGGAAATTTAAAAAAAATAGAAGATGAATAAAAAAAGAAGTGGAAACTGCATAATATAAAACATGGAAATTTATTCAAGAAACCACTATACCTTAACGATCTATTTGGAAATGAAATAAAAAAGGAAATTGAATGGAGATGGAAATTGAATAAAAATAAAAGTTGAATAAAAATAGAAATGGAAACTGCATAAAATTAAACATGAAAGTTCATTCATGAAACCAGAATACCTTAACGATCTATTTGGAAATTAAATAGAAAAGGAAATTGAATAAAAACGGAAGTTGAATAAAAATACAAATGGAAGTTGCATAAAATTAAAAATGTAAGTTCATTCCAGAAACCACTATACCTTAACGATCTATTTGGAAATGAAATAAAAAAAGGAAATTGAATGGAGATGGAAATTGAATAAAAATAGAAGTTGAATAAAAATAGAAATGGAAACTGCATAAAATTAAATATGGAATTTCATTCAAGAAACCACTATACCTTATCGATCCATTTGGATATTAAATAAAAAAGAAAAGTGAATAAAAAAGGAAATTGAATAAAAATGGGAGTGGAATAAAAATAAAAAAGGAAGTTGCATAAAATTAAGAATGGAAGTTCATTAAAAAAACCACTACACCTTAACGATCTATTTGGAAATCGAATAAAAAAGGAAATTAAATAGAGCTGGAAATTGAATAAAAATAGAAGTTGAATAAAAATAGAAATGGAAACTGCATAAAATTAAAAATGGAAGTTTATTCAAGAAACCACTATACCTTAACGTTCTATTTGGAAATTAAATAAAAAAAGGAAATCGAATAGAAATGGAAACTGAATAAAAACGTAAGTGGAATAAAAATAAAAATGAAAGTTGCATAAAATTAAAAATGGAAGTTCATTCAAGACACCACTACACCTTAACGATCTATTTGAAATTAAATAAAAAACGAAATTCAATAGAAAAGGAAATTGAATAAAAGTGGAAGTTGAATAAAAATAAAATTCGAAGTTGCATAAAATTAAAAATAAAAGTTCATTCAAAAAACCACCATACCTTAATGATCTATTTGGAAATGAAATAAAAAAAAGGGAAATTGAATAGAAAAGGAAACGGAATAAAAACGGAAGTGGAATAAAAATAAAAATGAAAGTTGCATAAAATTAAAAATGGAAGTTCATTCAAGAAACCACTACACCTTAACGATCTATTTGAAATTAAATAAAAAAGGAAATTCAATAGAAAAGGAAATTGAATAAAAATGGAAGTTGAATAAAAATAAAATTGGAAGTTGCCTAAAATTAAAAATGAAAGTTCATTCAAGAAACCACTATACCATAATGATCTATTTGGAAATTAAATAAAAAAAGGAAATTGAATGGAGATGGAAATTGAATAAAAATAGAAGTGGAAACTGCATAAAATTAATCATGGAAATTCATTCAAGAAACCACTATACCTTAAAGATCTATTTGGAAATTAAATTAAAAAGGAAATTGAATGGGGACGGAAATTGAATAAAAATAGAAATTGAATGAAAATAGAAATGGAAACGGCATAAAATTAAACTTGGAAATTCATTCAAGAAACCACTATACCTTAACGATATATTTGGAAATTAAATAAAAAAGGAAATTGAATGGAGATGGAAATTGAATAAAAATAGAAGTTGAATAAAAATAGAAATGGAAACCGCATAAAATTAAACATGGAAGTTCATTCATTAAACCACTATACCTTAACGATCTATTTGGAAATTAAATAAAAAAAGGAAATTGAATGGAGATGGAAATTGAATAAAAATAGAAGTTGAATAAAAATAGAAATGGAAACTGCATAAAATTAAGCGTGGATGTTCATTCAAGAAACCTGTATACCATAACGATCTATTTGCAAATTAATTAAAAAAGGAAATTGAATGGAGATGGAAATTGAAGAAAAATAGAAGTTGCATAAAAATAGAATTGGAAACTGCATAAAATTAAACATTGAAATTCATTCAAGAAACCACTATACCTTAAAGATCTGTTTGGAAATTAAATTAAAAAGGAAATTGAATGGGGACAGAAATTTAATAAAAATAGAATCTGAACAAAAATAGAAGCGGAAACTGCGTAAAATTAAACATGGAAGTTCACTCATTGAACCACTATACCTTAACGATTTATTAGGAAATTAAATAAAAAAGGAAATTGAATAGGAAAGGAGAATAAATAAAAATGGAAGTTGAATAAAAATACAAATGGAAGTTCCAAAAAATTAAAAATGGAAGTTTATTCAAGAAACTACTAAACCTTAACGATCTATTTGGAAATTAAAGAAAAAAAGAAATTGAATAGAAAAGCAAATTGAATAAAAATGGAAGTGGAAACTGGAGATGGAAATTTAATAAAAATAGAAGTTGAATAAAAATAGAAATGGAAACTGCATAAAATTAAACATGGAAGTTCATTCAAGAAACCACTATACCTTAACGATCTATTTGGAAAGTAAATAAAAAAAGGAAATTGAATAGAAAGGGAAATTGAATAAAAATGGAAGTTGAATAAAAATGAAAATGGAAGTTGCATAAAATTAAAAATGAAAGTTCATTCAAGAAACTATAATACCTTAACGATCTATTTGGAAATTAAATAGAAAAAGTAAATTGAATGGAGATGGAAATTGAATAAAAATAGAAGTGGAAACTGCAGAAAATTAAACATGGAAATTCATTCAAGAAACCACTATACCTCAACGATCTATTTGGAAATGAAATTAAAAAGGAAATTGAATGGAAATGGAAATATAATAAAAGTAGAAGTTGAAAAAAAAACTAGAAATGGAAACTGCATAAAATTAAACATGGAAGTTCATTCATGAAACCACTATAGCTTAACGAGATATTTGGGAATTAAAGAAAAAAGGAAATTGAATAGAAAAGGAAATTGAATAAAAATGGAAGTTGAATAAAAATACAAATGGAAGTTTCATAAAATTAAAAATGGACGTTAATTCAAGAAACCACTATACGTTAACGATCTATCTGGAAATTAAATAAGAAAGGAAATTGAATGGAGATGGAAATTGAATAAAAATAGAAGTTGAATAAAAATGGAAATTGAATAAAAATAGAAATGGAGAATGCATAAAATTAAACATGGAAGTTCATTCAAGAAACCACTATACCTTAACAATCTATTTGGAAATTAAATAAAAAAGAAATTGTAACGCCCTCAAAATAATAGTTTTAAACCCATTAAATAAGGCATGCATTGATATTCAAAAGCTCCACATTCTTTCAATTAACAGAGTTTCATTACAAAAAATATTACATGTTAACAACAAAAGCAAATGCCCTATGGGCTTACAGCTTTCCAAGTTAACACTTGGTTACAACAAAAGAGTACTAACTCAAACACGTTAAGCCCTTGGCTTGAATTTACATGTAATACATCAAGTAAAACAACAAAAAGTCCGCCTCTGGCCTCCCAAGCTACGTCCTTGGAGGTGGCATGCTACCTGTACCTGAAAATGATATTCCCATATAGGGTGAGCCACAGCCCAGTAGAAATACACTAAACCAACCATGAACAATGACTAAAAGATTAGCAACTGATAGACGGTCAACACTGACACTTCCATTTACATCTCCCTACGTTTCCATGACAGCCAAGTCTATGTTACAATTCACTTTTCGGTTTTGTTCAACTTTGAGTTTGAAAACAAGGCTCAGTACTCTGGCCAGAACATTTGATGAGATTATAGTTCATCACTAGAACACTTTCGAAATCCAAGGTGGATACACATTATTTTGTTGTATCACTAACACATAAACTACTCCCATACTTCGCAAACAATGATGATATACATTTTAGTGCTATATCAAATCAAACAAACTTTTCAATAGATAAGCATATGAGCTATATCACTACTACAACAGATAAGCATATGAGCTGTATCAACATTCCGATAGATAAGCATATGAGCTGTATCGACACTTCAACCGATAAGCATATGAGCTATATCAACATTCCAACAACCGGTTTAGAGGTACATCCCCCATCTTCCCCTAAACCATTAACCGGTTTAGAGGTACATCCCCCATCTTCCCCTAAACCGTGGAGTACATCCCCTATCTCCTCCCATACACAAGTAATGCATATAAACACAGAATCACATATGCAATCAATCAATACATAAAATTAATGTATTCTATCAACCGACATGCTCTATGACACATCCAATTGATTAGTTTTAGTTTGCCTAATCATCAAGCATTGTCTACAACAATCAACACTACCCTCCACCGGTAGCCCAAAGCAACTATTTCTAAGCAGGAAATAAATGCACAATGGATATTCAATCGACATTTCAATTCGGTGAGTAATAAATAATTCAACTACACCCTTTAACCCCATGCACTCCCAATCTCAGCAATTCCATTTCATTTCCTCATTTCCCACAATTAATTATCTCAATTAATTAAACAATGTAATTAGGTCATTTTCCATAATTACCATTACCACCCTTAGGTCCCATTTTCATCAATGATTCAACATTTATTCCATTTCTCTATACCAAACATGCATCTAGGTTTATTACAAATAAAACCCCAACTTTTGTAAAATAACACAAATGGCCCAAACTTTCACAAAATTACCAAACCAACCCCAACATCTCAAATTACCAAAATTTAAAGACAAAATCCATAGAGAGGAGTAGGATATCCCTACCTCAAATTCAGAGCTCCAAGGGAGAAGATGAGTAAAACTCAGAAGTGCTCCAAATCCCAAATTTCTCAGATCTCAACAAAGCCCTCGACGATCAACACACTTCTTACAAAGGCCCAAGGTGAGGAAAACACTCTAGGTAGATCAATCCTAAGAGAGAAGTTCGGTTTTAGAGTGAGGTGCTCTCCAATGGAGGTTTTGAAAAAGTAAGAGAGAGAAAGGAAATCAAAAAGTGATCAAAAAGGTGGTTTCACGAACTGATATAAAAGCAGGTCCGCTCGAGCGTACAACACCCCGCTCGAGCGTACAGACACAAGTTCACGCTCGAGCGTCCAAAGATCCGCTCGAGCGCCGGGTGCACTCTCCTAGAATTTTCTGCAGACGACCAAAATGCTGAGAGAAGGAAATTCACGCTCGAGCGTCCAAACTGCCGCTCGAGCGTAAAGGCAGCAACAAAAGCTCGCTCGAGCACAAAACCGCCGCTCGAGCGGAGAGACCAAAACCTGGGCAAAATTTCAAAGCTTTAAAACACAACCAACTAATTCCCAACTTGCCCAACACAACCCAAAACTCTAAAACAAAGAGTAAGGGATAGAAATGAGGATAAGACAACAACGAATCTACGAAACTGAGTCCAGATTATAGTTATACAACAACAGGAAATACCGGGATCGCTATAACCTCCCCCCCTTAAAGAATTTCGTCCTCGAAATTAAAGATACATCAAAACACAAGGCCAAATGATCATAGAGCATTCAACAACCGAACCCCAAGGAAAGAAATTACTTTCAAAACAAGCCTCCGACTCACTCTACCAAGGAAAAGAACAACCAAGGGAACACATTCTAAATAACACCACCTTAGGTGCGCAAGTCTCAACAAACCAAACCTCCCCCGAAACAATTCACCAAAAACCGACTAGTGCTCCAAGCTTAGTCACTACTCAACAACACGACTAAAACAAATCTTAAAGTAGATAATAAGAAAACATTTTCTTGTTCAAGAGGCATTTCTCAAAGATGTTTAAATTTTCAACGTTAACGTTCCAGGATAAATCTTGCATTTTCCATACGAAAACTCAAAAGCTTTGTAAACATTTTTCACAAATACGCTGTTACCCAAAACGCAGAGTTATCCACAGTTTATTTGCCCAAAAGAGTAATCTGGAATTCTAAAAAAGAAAATCCTTGAATTAAATCAACTTTTCAACAATGCATTTGGATGACCCCAAACACTAGGAAAATTTTGTTTTCCATTTCTTTCCAAATTAACACTATCAACAACCATCACTCACGTAGTGATGACACAACCAACACGGAACACAACATTTCTATAATGATAATTAATAGAAATAACAACCGTACTACCAACACATAAGGTATAAGAAATTCATGGTTTTGCAATTTTATCCCGCCTCCCTTTACTTAACCATTTTATAATCATAAACAGGGCTCAGAAACACACAAATGATACACATTATAGTGCTGTATCAACATCAAACTAGACACCATACATTCATAATGTATAAAAAGCCAATCATTCACAATGATCAATCAATACATATATTAGATGTATTATTCCAACCGTCAGACTCAACGACAAAACATGTTCGATTAATTTCAGTTTTCCTTAATCAACATACGGAGTCTACAACGAACGAGACTAAACTCAAGGTGACCAATGCCACCCCAACATCCGATACCGACAAGCTGACTAGTCAACTCAATAAACTCTACACTCAGTAATCCACACACTGATGTGCTACTCAGACCACTAACCCCAACCACAGAGTTCTCTACACGAACCACAAATTTTGGAATCTCATCGGATTTCCTAAAATTTAACCGCCTCAACATCGCGTCTAAGGGAATCACCATCCCCCGCCATGGTTATCTAGCAAGCCTGCTCACTTCCTTGACCGAAGACCGACATGGTCAACCTCAATCACAACATCCCGAATACGAAGGACTACTTTGACCCACGCTATACTCATTACTTTAGAACACGAATTGCTCTTAATTCAAAGAATGCTGGCAGCATCCACTCATAACCCACACCCAACAATGGATAACAAATCACAATATGAACACTACCCCTATACAACCAAGGGGGTCACCACGGACTCACTATCTAGCAAGGCCCAACACACGAACCAGCATACAGGTACCATTCCCACTAACTCGAGATACAAATCTCACGTTCCCTCGAACATTCTCATATAGTCTTGCCAACACCGCGCAACTCTCGAAACCATCCCATCTAATACATTCAACCGTACTAGGCAAAACCTCCTTATTTTGCAAGCCCTCTTACTCCTACACCGAATCCTCCAATAACTCATAGGGTCCACTCGTTACTCTATATCTTACTTGTCACTCATCTCGAGAGTACCATCAAGAGGCCCGGCCTCCGTGCTAAACCACTAGTCCACACTACCGCTAGGCAACCATCATGAACCAAACCCCGACACCGTCACAAGTCGCCGATAGGGCTTCCAAAGATTCACTCTTCTAACTTTCCAGAGGGGTAAAAGTCCTCGCCTCCCTCGTCATTAACCCACATCTTCATCCGCAAACACCATACCACTGTGACTCCACCCACGGGTCACACTCTAACCATGGGCTATATACCCAATTAACGCTTCTGATAATATCCTCTGACTTGACCAGTGCTAAGGTACGAACTTATCACATTCAATCCAAATAAAGAAATTTGAAAACTTAGGGAGACATCCATTATACTACAGCCCGAGGTATAGTACCAGCTACTCACAACACATCGCTCCCGATACAACAATCACAACCTTATATAGGGACTGACATCCCTTCACTTGAAACGGCCAATCAGTACACCTGCAATCTAGACAACGTTACTTACCACGAAGGTACGAGTCCAACCTTGACAAAATTATGTGCCATGCCCCCGTAGGACACCATATTAAATACGTGTTACATCTAGTATTAATCGTACACTTCACATCCTCTCAAGTTCACTCGACAGTAGATCAAAAGCTATACCACGCACAAAACTTTAAATGGGTAGTACCCATGTAATTCCACACACTCGGCAAGTAAAACAGTTCTCGCTCCAATATTACCTTGGCTAGGACACGTACCCCTCGGTGGTTCTTCCAAATTTTGAAAACATGGCTCTCTAGCCCTCATCCTCCCCAAATCAAATCACAAGCATAAATTTTTTTTTTAGCAACTTTATACATTAATAAAATTTTAGAGCTACGACATGTTCCAATTCACCCACTCTAGGGAAATTAACAAACAAAGCATATATGTATATATATAGATAAACAAACAGTTTAGATGTTTCAACCTTCCCAAAACACATTGGTTACACAACGGAACCCAATGATCACAAAACAATAATCCACTGATTACAAAACGGATTAGTCAAAACAAAACCATCCCATCAGTATTACTACTACTACCGTCCCTTGTTGGACCGCCGAAGTTGGTCATCCCCGAACATAAGGCAACCTACGAGCTTACAAGTCACGGACAAGAACCACTGGTATGCCCCCTCTGCCCACACCTGGAACAACTACAAACTTCCCTAGCTGGGGCTTGGGAACTCGACTCTACTGAGGCCCTCGCAATCTGGCCTGCTAGTCCCCCAAAACGATACTGTTCCTGCCCAGTCGAAAGAAACTGAGCCTGGCTAGGTTGCAAAACCCCTAAAGAAGCTCCCGACTGAGTACAAAAACGTCGAATATGACCCGGCTGATTACACACCCAACAGGTAGGCGGTGCCTGAGCACGAGATTGGTTCAGAATCTGGGCTGATGAAGACCCCAACAACTGCCTCCCCACTGAGCATTTAATCGGTCCAAAACCCGGCTGGTTGGATGATCCTGGTGGTACAACTACTGGTTGAACTGCTAACCCCACCCCTTTCTTCTGTGGGCAAACCGAAACCCTGTGGCCCAGCAGACCACATCTGAAACAAATGATGCCCCTCTGCTTATTTTCCCCCGAACCCAAATCTGACACTAGAAGGGCAGTTCTAGCCCGTCCTTCCTGTTGCGAGTTTAAAACCCTCTGCCTCTTAAATGGCCTACCAACACCCTGAGTCACAGGAGTCGCCGAGATGGCTTCCTCCCCACTCTGCCCCATTGCTAGCACTGCGGCCTCTACATGGGCGGCCGCCTCAACAAGCGCCCTATATCTTTTATGCCAAGACCCCGCTATCCTTACACGGATGTCGTCATGCAGCTTACTCTCAAACTCGAAACAACGTAAGTACTCCGTCTCCACCAATTCTGGAGCAAACCTCGACAGATTAGCAAACCATCTTTCGAACCACACCAAAGGTGTAGTACCTTGGCGTAATTCCACAAATTGTTTCCGCAGCTCTTCCTGAGCGGAAGGAGGGAAATCGCAACTTCCTCGCCTAGGCATCCTAGTAAAAGTAACGGAGACACGTTAGCACACTCATACATGTGCCGAAGCTAAACACTTACATCCTAACACATGGATAACTGTAATTCACTCCACATAAGCACATAAACATGTAAGCACTTACGAATTTCATTTCCAGATAATGATAGTCCCGAGGCGTTACTAGAGTTCCGATCAGAAACAGCATTGATCAAGTGCCTTTCCAACAGGACTCCCAGAAACCCAAGGATCCAATCAACATCCAAGAAACTACATCCCATACCCAAATAGTCACATAAACATGTTATCACAAAAGTACATAACATTACGTCTAAGTCTCTAACAAGCGAGAGAAACCCATTGTGATACTAATCACTTCCCACGTACCCAAAGTATTCGAACCCGGTACGCTCTGATACCAAGTTGTAACGCCCTCAAAATAATAGTTTTAAACCCATTAAATAAGGCATGCATTGATATTCAAAAGCTCCACATTCTTTCAATTAACAGAGTTTCATTACAAAAAATATTACATGTTAACAACAAAAGCAAATGCCCTATGGGCTTACAGCTTTCCAAGTTAACACTTGGTTACAACAAAAGAGTACTAACTCAAACACGTTAAGCCCTTGGCTTGAATTTACATGTAATACATCAAGTAAAACAACAAAAAGTCCGCCTCTGGCCTCCCAAGCTACGTCCTTGGAGGTGGCATGCTACCTGTACCTGAAAATGATATTCCCATATAGGGTGAGCCACAGCCCAGTAGAAATACACTAAACCAACCATGAACAATGACTAAAAGATTAGCAACTGATAGACGGTCAACACTGACACTTCCATTTACATCTCCCTACGTTTCCATGACAGCCAAGTCTATGTTACAATTCACTTTTCGGTTTTGTTCAACTTTGAGTTTGAAAACAAGGCTCAGTACTCTGGCCAGAACATTTGATGAGATTATAGTTCATCACTAGAACACTTTCGAAATCCAAGGTGGATACACATTATTTTGTTGTATCACTAACACATAAACTACTCCCATACTTCGCAAACAATGATGATATACATTTTAGTGCTATATCAAATCAAACAAACTTTTCAATAGATAAGCATATGAGCTATATCACTACTACAACAGATAAGCATATGAGCTGTATCAACATTCCGATAGATAAGCATATGAGCTGTATCGACACTTCAACCGATAAGCATATGAGCTATATCAACATTCCAACAACCGGTTTAGAGGTACATCCCCCATCTTCCCCTAAACCATTAACCGGTTTAGAGGTACATCCCCCATCTTCCCCTAAACCGTGGAGTACATCCCCTATCTCCTCCCATACACAAGTAATGCATATAAACACAGAATCACATATGCAATCAATCAATACATAAAATTAATGTATTCTATCAACCGACATGCTCTATGACACATCCAATTGATTAGTTTTAGTTTGCCTAATCATCAAGCATTGTCTACAACAATCAACACTACCCTCCACCGGTAGCCCAAAGCAACTATTTCTAAGCAGGAAATAAATGCACAATGGATATTCAATCGACATTTCAATTCGGTGAGTAATAAATAATTCAACTACACCCTTTAACCCCATGCACTCCCAATCTCAGCAATTCCATTTCATTTCCTCATTTCCCACAATTAATTATCTCAATTAATTAAACAATGTAATTAGGTCATTTTCCATAATTACCATTACCACCCTTAGGTCCCATTTTCATCAATGATTCAACATTTATTCCATTTCTCTATACCAAACATGCATCTAGGTTTATTACAAATAAAACCCCAACTTTTGTAAAATAACACAAATGGCCCAAACTTTCACAAAATTACCAAACCAACCCCAACATCTCAAATTACCAAAATTTAAAGACAAAATCCATAGAGAGGAGTAGGATATCCCTACCTCAAATTCAGAGCTCCAAGGGAGAAGATGAGTAAAACTCAGAAGTGCTCCAAATCCCAAATTTCTCAGATCTCAACAAAGCCCTCGACGATCAACACACTTCTTACAAAGGCCCAAGGTGAGGAAAACACTCTAGGTAGATCAATCCTAAGAGAGAAGTTCGGTTTTAGAGTGAGGTGCTCTCCAATGGAGGTTTTGAAAAAGTAAGAGAGAGAAAGGAAATCAAAAAGTGATCAAAAAGGTGGTTTCACGAACTGATATAAAAGCAGGTCCGCTCGAGCGTACAACACCCCGCTCGAGCGTACAGACACAAGTTCACGCTCGAGCGTCCAAAGATCCGCTCGAGCGCCGGGTGCACTCTCCTAGAATTTTCTGCAGACGACCAAAATGCTGAGAGAAGGAAATTCACGCTCGAGCGTCCAAACTGCCGCTCGAGCGTAAAGGCAGCAACAAAAGCTCGCTCGAGCACAAAACCGCCGCTCGAGCGGAGAGACCAAAACCTGGGCAAAATTTCAAAGCTTTAAAACACAACCAACTAATTCCCAACTTGCCCAACACAACCCAAAACTCTAAAACAAAGAGTAAGGGATAGAAATGAGGATAAGACAACAACGAATCTACGAAACTGAGTCCAGATTATAGTTATACAACAACAGGAAATACCGGGATCGCTATAGAAATTGAATGGGGAAGGAAATTGAAAAAAAAAATAGAAATTGAATAAAAATAGAAATGGAAACTGCATAAAATTAAACATGGAAGTTCATTCGAGAAACCACTATACCTTAACGATCTATTTGGAAATTAAATAAAAAGGAAATTGAATAGAAAGGGAAATTGAATAAAAATGGAAGTTGAATAAAAATAAAAATGGAAGTTACATAAAATTAAAAATGAAAGTTCATTCAAGAAACTATAATACCTTAACGATCTATTTGGAAATTAAATAGAAAAAGTAAATTGAATGGAGATGGAAATTGAATAAAAATAGAAGTGGAAACTGCAAAAAATTAAATATGGAAATTCATTCAAGAAACCACTGTACCTCAACGATCTATTTGGAAATGAAATTAAAAAGGAAATTGAATGGAAATGGAAATATAATAAAAGTAGAAGTTGAAAAAAAAATAGAAATGGAAACTGCATAAAATTAAACATGGAAGTTCATTCATGAAACCACTATACCTTAACGATATATTTGGAAATTAAAGAAAAAAGGAAATTGAATAGAAAAGGAAATTGAATAAAAATGGAAGTTGAATAAAAATACAAATGGAAGTTTCATAAAATTAAAAATGGAAGTTAATTCAAGAAACCACTATACGTTAACGATCTATCTGGAAATTAAATAAGAAAGGAAATTGAATGGAGATAGAAATTGAATAAAAATAGAAGTTGAATAAAAATGGAAATTGAATAAAAATACAAATGGAGAATGCATAAAATTAAACATGGAAGTTCATTCAAGAAACCACTATACCTTAACAATCAATTTGGAAATTAAATAAAAAAGAAATTGAATGGGGAAGGAAATTGAAAAAAAATAGAAATTGAATAAAAATAGAAATGGAAACTGCATAAAATTAAACATGGAAGTTCATTCAGGAAACCACTATACCTTAACGATCTATTTGGAAATTAAATAAAAAAGGAAATTGAATAGAGATGGAAATGGAATAAAAATAGAAGTTGAATAAAAATAGAAATGGAAACTATATAAAATTAAACATGGAAGTTCATTCAAGAAACCACTATACCTTAACGATCTATTTGCAAATTAAATAGAAAAGGAAACTGTAGACACTCACTCCCGTCATTGTTATGACTTTCGAGTTCTGTCAAAGAGGGGCAACTGTAGACACCCCATTTTTGACCGTCCTCAAGACTTGGACGTCACCGTTTGAACACTCGGTGATCATCCATGATTGTGTTCGTTTGGAGTTCCCGGAGGTCTCGGCTCGCGCGCCTTGCCTCAGGATCCCCGAACTCGGCTGTTTAGTGTCTGGTTTTGCACCAAACACTTTTGTTTTGCCTTAGAGGGGCAGGGAATGCCTTGTGAGACATCCCCATACACCACCGGCAGTGGCTGGAGGCCACCGGCTGGTCTTTTTCTTCCATCGGCAATTTTGTTTGCCGGTCGGCACACTGTATTGCCGGTCGGCATCATATGTTGCCGGTCGGCACTGTTTTTTGCCGGAATAGCTTTTTTGGGCAGCCGACCACTGTTCCTCCACTTTTTGGAGATATTTTGTGCCAGCTGTGATAGCTGGCACCAACTCCTTTCCCCTCCATACACGTGTATGGAGGGATTTCCCTCTAGCCAAGCTTGTTGAATAAGCTTTGCAAGAGGGATCCTTATAAGAGGGAGGCTTTCCTCTTGGTTCTAGGTTAGAAAAACAGAAGCAAAAACCAGCCTTTGAGATATAGATACATATTATATCTATACCTCTCTCCCTCTCCCTTCTTGTGTGTGTTTCTTGGCCCAAAAGGTGTGTTTTACCTTACTTTTGCACCATTACACACACTATCACACCTTAGTCCGAGATTGAGGGACTTGGGGGAGTTGTTTCTTGAGTTTTGGACTGGTTTTGATCCAAAGAAGGAGGTTAGGCCATTTGTTCTTGAAGGGTTCTTCAAGGGTGAGCATCTTCCCTTTTATTCCCCAAACTTGCTTTGGTTTTCTACCTACTTTGTTTATTGTTTTGGCTCTTGTGTATAACATAAAAAAGACTCATATTTTCCTGCTCTAACACTTTCATTAAGGTCACTTTGTGGTTAGATTGAAAACTCACCCTCTTAGGCCTTGTTTGGCCTATTTTGGTGCCTTTTTGATAAGGTTTCGTTCATCTCAGCATTTTGATCTTTTGATCACTAAAAATCAGTGTATTTTAGTGTCAAAAAAGTTGGTTTGAAGTCTTGCATAGGGGAGGGACACCCCTCTCCCTTTATGGTTTTGTTTCCTTGCTTTTTGAGCTCAAAAGGATAGCATGTGTGCTTGTTGTTTCTTGGCTTCATTTCAGCACTTTTTTTAGGCATCTTAGGTCTTACATAACCTCTGTTTTTGGCCGGATTTGGCCCTCTTGCATGCTTGTGATATTTGCTTTGTATTGCTCCATCTTGCTTAAAAGTACATCCCATGATTAGGCCATGACTTTTGTGTGTGTTGGCTTGGTTCCATGGAGCGTTTAGCATTGTTTTTCCATGCTTAAAATCTGTTGGTCGTCAACTTGGTCATGTTTAGCATGTTTGTTAGAGTTGCTTTGTATTTTGGCTTGGAAGCTTTGAGCATTTTGACCTCTAGCATGCATGGTTGTGTTTACCCTCTTGATTTGGCATTATCTAGGGTCATATTTTAGTCTAAAAATTATGCTTGTATGTGTGCATGCATGGCCTCTTTCATGCCTTGAAGATGTGTCCTCTTATGCCTAAGAATGAGCCTTAGTGTATTTGCTTCATGGGGGATATCTTAGTTGCCATATTAGGAGCTTTTGGGGTCCTATTTTGCATGCATAGATTCTGTTTTTGCTTGTTTTTATCATACCATGAGTGGTCATGATAATGGGGGTGAGTTGTCTCCTTTTGTGTCTTAACTTTGGGACCTTGAATTTGCTTGTTAACATGAGTTGATTACCTACCATTTTCAGCACCTTTGGTCACTGTTTTGAGGAGGTTAAGGGTCTGTCCCTTTGCCTTTTTTTTAAGCTCTCTTGCATGCTTGCTCCATGTTTGTTGGATAGTTGTTCCATTAAGCTTTGTAGCACATCAATTCCATGGTCAATTTGCTTCATGTTCGCATCATGTTTGTATCTTGTGTGCTTGGTATCATACATCTTGTCGTCATAGTTGCATATTGCTTGTTGTGTTTTACATCTTGGTGGTATGACACATTTGAGGCTTGTGAGCATTGCATGCATTGCATTTACTTGGTTTGGGGTGTCAAACCAAGTGCGGGAGTCAAGGACCATTCATACTTCAAGTGACGTAATGTGCCTTGATCCCCGGTCATCGGGACCTTTGACTCCAATTTGATAAGGCCCCGGTTTTCACGTTATTTGTTGCATGCATTTTCATATCAAATAGCAAATTTGATCCATTGAGTCATCATGCACCTTGGATGGCTCAAAGGTCGAAGGTCATGCTTCTTTGAGTTCGAAATATGATAAGAAGTAGGACCATGCTTACATGTGTCCAAGAACCCCATGCCATGCACTGTCTGTTCTCTGTTTTGCTGTCAAACTGTCTGCTGCAGGAAGTTTCTGCCGACCGGCAGAATTTAGTGCCGACCGGCACTGTCTGGAGTGCCGATGAATCTGGTAAAGTGCCGACGGGAATTTTGTAGTGCCGGTGGCAACTCTGTCTGGCCGGTGGTGCTCTGCAGAATGCAAGGAACTTGCTCCAGCACTTTGGTAATTTTCAGAAAGACAAGACAGTATAAACAGAGGCGACAAGAGTGTAGCACGGGTTTTCCGGGCAGGACGGATTCGAGCATGCATCATCTGCGCGCCCCGAGGCAGAGGCTGTGGCCACCCTCTTTATTCTTTCGCTTCCTCTTTTTTTAGTTAATTAGGAAATTTTGTAATAATTTTATTTGTTCATTATTTTGGGACTGTAATATTAATTCGAGCCCTCTGAGTGAGGGTAAACATGTAATAAGTGTGGGTGAGTGTGTGTATGTCTTCCAATCCCCATTTCTTTCTTCCCTTTTATTTACCAGCTTATGATGGTAGATTAGGGCACATTTATTTTAGCATACCTCATGCTATGCATGCGTGCATTCATGCATTTGTTGACATGCATCAGGCTCGGAACATCACGCTAACTGCATTTGTATTTCAAATTCTAAACCGAATATGTGATAATTGTGCATTTTCACATGCCATGTTTAGGGTTAGCCGAGCCTGCCTAGATTGCATTTTTGCATGTGTTGCATTAGGCAAAATAACATGAACTAGGACATGCATGTTTGCTAACTAGTTTACTGTTTTGGCACGGAGTACAATGTAAGTATTTTTGCTTTAGCATCCAACATGCGTGTGAATGTTGCCATAATAGTATGCCTGCCATGCGGCTAAGTGCTTACATGGGATAAACTGCTTGAATGCCTGTGGGTGGAGGTCAAATTGCTTAAATTGGGATAATGCGTTAAAACTTGAATTTTAAGCCCACTAGATAGTGGCAAAACCATCTTTTCCAAAAGCCCACTTGAGGGTGGCAAAATTTGCATTTTAGCCTACTTGCGAGTAGCAAACCATTTTTAAACAAACATGAAATGTTTTGTTCCAATTTGGGTAATTTGGTCTATACTTGTTTGCTGCGCGCATAACATAGTAATTCTAGGCTAATAATTGGTTTAAGAACACATAGCGTTTTCAAAATTGGATATCACGGTTAGTAGAGGCCGGTCTTCGGACCGGGCGAAAGGGGGTGCTCATAGCTGACCTTCCCCGATCGTACCCAAGCTCCCGAGCCGAGACAACTCCGGTGATGACGGACATGTGGCCTTCGGCACCGAGTCAGGGTTTCCTAAATTCTCCCGTAAAAAATATTTAGGTGGCGACTCTGTATCTGGCAAAGCAGTCCATGTTTGGCACTACTTTCAAAAAAATCTGTTTTTTTTTCTCAAAACGATTTGCCAGATTTGGACTCTTTGGTTCAGATTTAGAACCGTGACACAAATCGAGTCCGAACTGTAGTAGCACGAGGTCCCACCGCGGGCGCGTCTACAGTTTCTGGCGACTCTGCTGGGGAGTTTAGAGAGCTTGACTTGAACTCGTGATATCCTGTTTTGATCTCATTTATGTGTTTCTTTGCATTGCATGTGCATTGGTGCGCCTAAGAACACAGTGTTTGCCATCTGCCATTCCTGAACGGTTTGCCGGAGGCTTGTCTTGTCAAGGCATGTCCATAAGGCTGACCGGCTATGGGCTCTGACAGTATGGGAACACAAACCCCGGTTTTACCGGGGCACCCTTTCTGACCATTCGACCTAGTGCATATTCGGAACCATAGTGACCATTCCAAGCTAGGACAGGTTGCTTACCCGATGCTAAGTTGTTTGAAACCGCTGCGTGCGTAGTGAAACCCTAGCTCCTGACAAAATAGGACAGGGAAACCCTACCCCAACATAGGGGTGTTTTGGCTCCCTTTACTTGCTATGTGCTGTTAGAATGTATTTCTGCAGGGAAATGAACACAACAGTTTGTAAGTCTGGGCATCAGGCCTGAAGGCATCAGTATCAGCTTTAAGAGAATCAGTTATCTGAGGGTATCAGGGTTCAGTATTGGGAATAGAGATTTTGAGAACAGTGGTCGGTATCGGGGAACCGTGTGCTCGGCCTATCGACTATGCGTTTTGAAAATCCAACTGTATATTATTTGTTTATTTTATGCTGTTGTGCTGTCCGATGGTTGGTTTATTTATTGCTTTATTTATCTTTTTGCTAGGTAGTTTAGCATCATTGCGTCTAACCCAGTAGACATTCCCCAAGCACTCTGGATCAGAGGCCGCTGGCTCCATCGATCTGAGGATCTGATAGAAGGACAACCAGTGTACCATTCTCTACCCCCGGTTACTAAACGGAAAGCAACTAGGCAGAGGATATCAGTTCAGCAATCGGTACAAAGGGCTTCGTCTACCCCACCTGTGTACAGTAGGGATCAGGATCCCGTTTCACCCACAGAGAGGGAACGCATACCAGCAATTCAACCAGAGCAGAACAATATGGCTAACTTAGAGGAGATGGTGCGCCAACTTCAGGAAAGCATGAAAATGATGCAGCAAGATGCTGCCCGACAGGCAGAATTTGCCAGGCAACAGGCTACAGTGATGAGTGAGCAAGCGGATTTAATTGGGAGGTTGCAACAGCAAACCGGGGCATCACCTTCGCAGCAAATCCCTCCTCCATTAAGGGTTCCAATACCCGAAGAAACACCAAACGTCCGGAATGTCCAAGAAGATACAGACATCCCAACGGGGCCGGCTCCACCCCCGATTCCGCCACAACAATCCAAGGCAACCACTCCCATTAACGTATCGGATTCTCCCTTTGAGTCTGAGATAGACCCCATGACTTTAAAAATGCACAAGCTTGAAAAGTTGTTCAAGAAATCTCAAGGTGCGAAGTCCATTCCGGACATTGCAGATGGGTACATCGACACAGCCGTGACGCTGCCAGATCGATTTAAGATGCCCCAAATCGATCGTTTTGACGGGTCTAAGGATCCCATGGTACACCTGCGACTATTCTCAGATGTCTTAAGGCCAATGGGCCTCACCAGATTGCAGAAACTGTCTTTATTCGGCCGGACCTTGTCGGGTATGGCGTCCGCATGGTATGCCAAGTTGGGGGACGACGTCAAGAGAAACTGGGACGAGATGGCTGAGGCCTTTATCCTGCAGTACTCGTATAACACACAAATCGAGGTCACGACCTGGGATCTCGAGACAACAAGGCAAGAACCCAAGGAAAGCTTCTCAGAGTTTGTAGCTAGATGGCGGGCTAAAGCTTCAATGATGACCTTGAGACCCACAGACAAAGACCAGATTCGGATGATTGTGCGCAATCTTCAGCCGAAGCTAATGCAGAAGATGATTGTAGTCCCCTTTCCCACCTTTGCTGATTTACATGAAATGGGGGTGCAGATCGAGGATGCCTTGAGACAAGGTTGGATTGACAATGATCGGGACCAACCCCGCAGAAATTTCAATCGTAGTACTAATACAGGCCCGAGTGGCGCTGCGACTGCCAGGACCTCCGAAGTAAGTATGGTCACCACTAACCCTTCCCCGAGAAATACAGCAGCCACGCCATTCTCCGGCGCGTCCGGAAGCAATTCGCAAACAGCCAAATACCCTCCCAGAAACACCAGAACCTTTGCTCCACTTTATATGCCCCTATCCAAAGCTCTGGGGGTTTTGATCAGGAAAGGGCATCTGAAGCCCCTAGAGCCGCGGCCCTTGCCAGAAAGACTACCCGCCACCCACAACCCAGCCAAATATTGTGCGTTCCATCAGCAGCATGGTCATGACACTGACCTATGCTTTCGTTTACGTCATGAGATTCAAGATCTCATTGATAATGGGGTGATTCTTCCCCCTGAGAAACCTAATGTTACCACAAATCCTCTCCCCGCACATAACCAAGTTCCACCACCCAAAAGAGTCAACTTCATCCACACTGGGGTCGCATCCTACGATCCCAGTATCTACATCACACCCTCCTACCTACCTAAACCTAAAGTTTTCCTCCCCGATTGCACCGATTTGTGCATGACGGACATCTCCATAACCCAACCCAAGCCAGTGGTGGTGACCATCGAGAACAGGAAAGGGGTTGTCAAACCAGGGTCCGTGGAGCCTGAGAATGATGTTGGGAATGCTTACAATCCGAATGACTACATTTCACCCGTGGGCCAGAATAGACCAAATGTCGAATTTCCAGTCGGGGGAGAGCTGTGTGTAATCCGAGGGGACAATTCAGGACAGGAAATGGATGATTTGATAGCCGTGGAAAAGGATGTTGTCAAGTCCCAATTTCATGATGACCAAGACTCAGCCACCAACTGGTATGATAATGAAGAATCAGCAGAGGCCACGGGGTGGTTAGACGATCAGCCGGATGTAATAGGGGAGTTCCAATCAGAACAAGGCCCGGCAGGGGCAGGAATGTCAACAACGGCCGGGAGTGTCGAAGAGCAGAATGCATCGCCGGAGAGCGCTGGCGTCGAGAGTTTCGCTTGGGAATGGAGCATTTTAAGTACAGGGATCAGTGAGCAATCTACTGCATTGACAAAGTCAGAACAAGAAAGATTCGAGGATTCTGAGAGGATTAGAAAAGCAAAAGGCCACGTAGGGGTCGAAACCGCCGCAAGTACGGAAATGGAGGATGCTGTGAACATAGGGATAAAAGGTACTGTGAGTATCGAAACAGTTGTGCCAGAACCAGACAGATGCTTGTCAGTCGCAGATGGTATGTGGTGGGAAGACGACGATCTATGTCTTGCCCACACGGACGAGGATTGGAAAGATAACCAACCAGATGATACCTGGTATATCGGCGAAGTTGATCACATGACTAGGAGTGGACGGTATTTCAAGCCTCCACACCTAGATCAACCAGAGGCGTCTGGGAAAGATAATGAAGCAGAGAAACAAAAGGAGAGGCAACTCGAAGACGAGGCTGTGTTGAGACAACTGAAAAAGATACAAGCAGACATCTCCATTTGGGGACTGCTTATGGCTTCTCGAGTACATAGGCAGGCTGTCCTGTCAGCCATGGACAAGGCCAAGCTGTCCATAGACACCACGCCCGAGCAGCTGGTGGGATTAGTCTTTTCAGGAGGGAATTCCCCAGCATTGAATTTTTCTGACAAAGAGCTGCCACCCGAGGGTGCAAACCATAACAAGCCGCTCTACATCTCTGTCGAGTGCAGGGATAAATGGATACCTGTAGTACTTGTCGACACGGGATCCGCTATCAATGTCTGCCCGGCAAGGACAGCTTATGCGATTGGTTTGAAAGTCGCGGATTTTATACCAACGGCCCAGGTAATTCGGGCATATGATAACACAAGCCGAAAGGTAATGGGGACAGTCAAGATTCAAACAAAGGTTGGGCCCGGACAGCATGAGATAGATTTCCATGTCTTGGAGGTTCCGGCAACGTTCAACTTGCTTTTGGGACGGCCGTGGCTGCATCAGGTAAAAGCGGTCTCCTCTACCTTACATCAAGTGGTGAAATACCCCTATGGGAAGGGAGTAGCCATTGTTTTTGGAAATTCATCAATTCATCCACCCCCAGAGGTGTCTACGCCTGTTCTAGAAATTGAGCATGGTATAGAAGATGTGTTCATATCAGGTTTTACCTTGGCCGAGGCTCGGGTTGTACAGAACATCATGGCAGCTAACGAAGGGGTGTATGTCAGCGCTCAAGCAGTTTATCTCATGAACAAACTCCAGCACATCCCCGGGATGGGATTAGGCAAGAGCGGTAGGAAAGGTGCCGCAGCATCGACAGAGGTGCCACATAACCCCCATACCTTTGGTTTGGGCTACTTGCCCACCAAAGAGGATTGGATAAGGAAAGGAAAGGAAATGGCCAGAAGGGCCAGGGCGAAACAGATGGGGAAGCCCTTTGACTTGATGCACCAACCCATTCCGGGGACCCTGAATGGACGTTTCGTCCGGGAGGGGGAGGACTTTCCGTTCTGTGGCTTCCCGGAGCCGTGGCTCAATGCGGAGATGAAGCGCGTACCGGGATTTGAAATTTTCTTTGATTTACAGTTACCTGAGGATGACATCGCCGAAGGGCAGGCAGATCTATCGGCTGAAGCCGAGCAAAGTAAGGAGGTACGGTCCGAGGACGCTGAAAATGAAATGAGGGCAGCGCTGGCGTGTCTGCTGTCAGATCCTCCGATCGAACAGAGGTGCTTGGGGGATAGCTCCTCGGTATGTGTGATTGGGAATGAAGCGGCTGCGGGCCTACCATCAGCTATTTTGGATGCATCCATCGCACCTTCTCTCATCTGGCAATATGAAGAAGGCTTTTTATCAAGCAGCACCGGGTCAGGTAGTGAGCCGGAATCTGATTCTACCGAATCTTGTACGTCGGAATCAGATTCCAGCTCAACTGAGTCTGAGTCCGGTATTCCCGGGGGTGATAACCCGGATACCACAGTCCTGTCTAGATCGTCTTTTTCATTTTCTTTTGAGTCTGTTGTAACGGAAGAATCCGACGACTCGGAAGTATTTAATGAGAACGACGTGGGTGTGGTTTCGGAGTATTTTTCTGTGCCTTTGATTTATTGCTTAAATCAGGATTTTCAAAATTTTGATGAAAACGACGAGGAAGAAATTCCTCCGGTTTTGCAACGGTTAATTGATCAAGAGCAGGAAAGATTTGTTAAACCTTTAATGGATGAAATCACTACTGTGAATGTTGGTACTGAGAAGGACCCGCGGCTGGTCCAGATCGGGTCCACGTTGTCTTCTGAGGAACGCGAGCGCTTAGTCGCTTTGTTAAAAGATTTCAAAGATGTTTTCGCGTGGTCCTACGAAGACATGCCTGGAATCGATCCTGAGATTGTACAGCACCGGATCCCTCTTGATCCCGAGTCCCGACCTGTCAAACAGAAGCTCAGGAGGATCCGCCCCGATTGGGCCATTAAGATCAAGGAAGAGGTCACCAAGCAGATTGACGCAGGCTTCTTGTTGGTGTCTGAGTATCCGACTTGGTTGGCCAACATTGTTCCGGTACCGAAGAAAGACGGCAGAATTCGGGTCTGTGTAGACTTCAGAGATTTGAACAGGGCCAGTCCGAAGGACGACTTTCCCTTGCCACACATCGATGAACTGGTAGATTTCACGGCAGGACATGCCTTGCTTTCGTTTATGGATGGTTTCTCAGGCTATAATCAGATAGTAATGGCGCCCGAGGACCGGGAGAAGACTGCATTCACCACCCCGTGGGGTACATATTGTTATCGAGTGATGCCATTTGGGCTGAAAAACGCAGGAGCTACCTATCAGCGGGCAGCAACTACGATATTGCATGATATGATCCATAAAGAGGTCGAGGTGTATGTGGACGACATGATTGTCAAGTCCAAAGAAAGAGAGGGCCACTACACCGCCTTACAAAAGTTTTTTCAAAGGATCAGAGAATTTCGGCTGCGGCTAAATCCCCAGAAGTGTACTTTTGGTGTTACAGCAGGAAAGATGCTAGGGTTTCTGATAACGCAAAGGGGCATCGAGGTCGACCCTTCCAAAATCAAGGCCATCTTAGAAATGCCACCACCAAGGACTGAAAAGGAGGTGCGAGGCTTTCTAGGTAAAGTGCAATTCATAAGACGGTTTATCTCTAAATTAACCTTTACTTGTGAACCACTTTTTGGTCTCCTGAAGAAAGGAAAGAAATTCCAATGGGACGGCCGATGTCAAGCAGCTTTTGAGCAGATCAAAGAGTATCTACAGAACCCGCCTGTGTTGTCACCGCCAGAACCGGGGAGACCGTTGATATTGTATCTTTCGGTAACTGAGACCACCATGGGCTGCATGCTCGCACAGGAGTCAGAAGACAAAGTGGAAAGGGCCATCTACTATCTGAGCAAAAAGATGCTGGATTACGAGACCCGCTACACTCCGCTCGAGAAGGCTTGCTTGCCCTTGGTATGGGCTACCCGGAAGCTGCGGCACTACCTGTTAGCTCACTCTGTAATGTTGGTTTCACGTTTGGATCCCATCAAATATCTTTTCGAGAAACCAGCACTTACAGGTAGGCTAGCTCGTTGGTTGCTTTTGCTTTCCGAATTCGACTTGAAGTATGTGACACGCAAGTCAGTGAAAGGAAGAGCGGTAGCAGAGTTCCTTGCCGACCATCCGGTTGAGGGGGATGAAGCGGTTGAGTACCTATTCCCAGATGAAGCGATTCTGCATATCGAGGATGAAACTTGGACGATGTACTTTGACGGAGCGTCAAACCAGTATGGGTATGGGATAGGAGTGTTGCTGATAGCGCCTGACGATTCCCGTATCCCTTTGGCATTCAAGCTCCAGTTCAGAGTCTCGAACAATGAGGCAGAGTATGAGGCATGTATTGCTGGTCTGGAAGCAGCCCTAGAGCTAGGGGTAAGACGGTTGGACGTCATTGGGGATTCGAATCTTGTTGTATCTCAAGCGAAAGGAGACTGGAAGGTCAAGGAGGAAAGGATGATAATTTACCACCAAACCTTGGATTTGTTAATTCCTCGGTTCGAGAAGCTAAACTTCACCCACCTCGTAAGAGAGAACAACAGGTTTGCAGATTCGTTAGCAACCCTATCTTCCATGATAGACATCCCGTCGGGAGTCCGGATGCGTCCAGTCATCATTGATCAGAAGTTTGCGCCAGCATACGAGTCAGTTTCCGCCATAGATGAGACCCAAGACGACAACCCCTGGTATTACGATATTTGGAACTTCTTGGAAAAGGAGACGTATCCGATAGGGGCAAGCACCAAGGATAAAAGGGCCATTAGAAGAATGGCTATTCAGTTCATCATCTGCGGAGGTAAACTGTACAAAAGAGGTCATCTGGGAATGCATAAGCTCTGTGTAGAAGCTGAAGAGTCGAAGCGCCTAATGGAGGCCATCCATGGAGGAGAATGCGGTGCACACATGAATGGAGTAATGTTGGCCAGAAAAATCCTTAGACAGGGCTATTATTGGTCGACCATGGAAGAGGATTGTATCGGCTTTGTTCGGCGATGCCACAAATGCTAGATCCATGCAAACCGTATGAACATCCCACCATCCAAATTGTACAATATGACTTCCCCGTGGCCGTTTTCCGTGTGGGGGATCGATGTAATCGGAGCTGTTACCCCGAAGGGATCGAACGGACATGAGTACATCCTCGTAGCGATAGATTATTTCACAAAGTGGGTCGAGGCCCAATCATACGCGGTGTTGAAGGCGTCGCACGTCGCAAAGTTCATCAGAAACAACATCATTTGTCGCTACGGGGTGCCAAATGAGATCATCTCGGACAATGGATCCCACTTTAAGAAAGAAGTGGTCGACTTGTTGGAAAAGTATAACGAGGCTTTTCATAAGTCATCTACGTATCGGCCGCAAACCAATGGAGCAGTTGAGGCCGCCAACAAGAACATCAAGCATATACTGCGAAAAATGGTGGAGACCTATCGAGATTGGCCAGATAAGTTGCCGTTTGCTCTGTGGGGCTACAGAACTTCGATTAGAACTTCTACCGGAGCAACTCCGTATTCGTTAGTTTATGGAATGGAGGCTGTTCTACCTATTGAAATTGAAGTTCCGTCTTTACGGGTATTGGCCGAGTGTCAGATAGCTGAGGCAGATTGGCAGCAGAGCAGGTTCGAGGAACTAATGCTCTTTGATGAAAGGAGACTGAAAGCACTGTACCACGTTCAGAGTTATCAGCGCAGGATTGCTCGGGCTTTTAACAAGAAGGTTAAGTCCAGAAATCTAAAGGAAGGGGATTTGGTACTCAAAGACAACCGAGCTCCCATCCACGACCCGAGGGGCAAGTTCAGACCTAATTGGACTGGTCCCTACATCATCAAAACCATCTGGTCAGGCGGAGCTGTGGTTCTAATGGACTTAGATGGCTTAGAATTCTCTCAACCGATCAATATGGACAAGTTGAAGAAATACTACCCTTGAGAGGCTCGCTAGGCCGAAAACCCGAAAGGGTGACCTAGGCAAAAGTTAGAGCACAAAAAATTAGAAAATATAAAAACTGAGCTCGCAAGGCTGAAAACCCGCAAAGGGCGGCCTTGGCAAAAGTTAGAGCGCAAAAGGAGAGTGAAAATACTCGAGCGAACCTAAGCCGGAACTACGTAAGGCTTGATTCCCATGTTTGGGATACGTAGGCAGCTTCATCCTGAAGTTCAGCCATAACACTTCCCCGATCAACTTTGTCCATTTGATCATCTCAGCCATCTTAGTCCATCAGCATTCGTTGGAATCTCCGATGTAGTGCCACTCAGACTAGGGGCAACTTTCCGTTGCTATGAAGTGCTGCGGCGTCCTTCAGACTAGGGGCAACTTTCCAGTTGCAGGAATCTGGGGTTGTGCATCTCGAGTGACAGATCTCAGGCGTGCCCAGTTTTGATCCACATCAAAAATACCTTTGAAAAGTTTTAATATAAGCTGACTTTGTTCAAATAATCTTTTTACAACATTGACCATTTTTGGACCAAAGTGGAAAATTCTTAGTACCAGAACTTTCAATTTCATTGATTTCAAAACAGAGCTCTCCTGCTCTTACAAACAATTGAAATTGCTTTTTATTACATTCATGAAAGAAAACTTGAAAATACTAATAAAGCAATAAATCTAGGGCATGGTCAAGTCAGGTGTTCCTGCGCCCCCTCCCAGAGCTGGTCGAAGCCTCTGATGCCAAGCTGGGCCCGATCTGTGCTTCTTCATTAAGCCAATCTATGCACTCGTCAGATAAAGTGCAACTGAAAGTAGGAGCGGGGGCCAGGAGTTCTCTCATCCTCCACGCAGTGGCCTGCCAAGCAAGCTGCGCGCCTCGGGCTGGAAATGCAGCAGGATACTCTATCCTCTCTGGCGGGCAGGTCTGATCATGGCCAAATTGGCGTCGAATCCGAAATGGGAAATAGAATACACAATGAGTGAGACCGACCAGTTGAATCCCAGTCTGTCGAGGCATGTTGTAACTCATTGCCGGAAGGTTCAACCAAGGACACCGCCAAGCAATACGGTCTGCGGACAAGTGGCACATCCAAGCGAACCACCATTCCTCATCCAAGGCATTGACTAGATGATGCCGGAAGAAGTAGCCGCGAGCTGAATATGCGGGGCAGGAGTCCACAACCTGCAGTTTATCCATCAGCCATACCTGGGGAGGGATCGAAAAATGAGAGATTAAAGAATAGAGAGATGTACGAGGAGAGAAGAGTGAGAATGGGGTTTTGTGAGAAAAGACTGAGCTCGAGGGCCGAGTGATGTGAGCAAAACAGAAATGCGAGATTGGGTGGAAAACATTACCTGTAGTAGTAGTGGACTCCCCGCCAATCTAGACGTCTCATGACGGTAAAAGGCGTCTAAGCCCATTAGTGTCTCGGCCAGAACCATGGCAATACAACTCTTGCCCTCTCTCAAGCCTTGGGCAACCTCAATCAGCCGGACACTAGCCCCTCCAGAGCCCGAAATGAACAGGAAATGAGACAGCATGCACAAGCAGAGCGCATGTCGCCGGAAGCCTTGCCAGTAATGGTTGCTGCGATCACCAGCATCAGAAAATCGATTGGCCAAACTCGGAATATCTAACATCCCGTCGCCCATCAGAGACCGAGCATCGCGCATGCTGAGTCCGCACATGCGCCCTAAGGATTGGGCATGACCAAAATTTAGTTGGGGCAGGAGCTCCTCGTCGCGCTCGGACTCCATCAGAGCTCGAAAATCTTCAAAGGTAGGACATATCTCTTGCCCGGCGAAGCTAAAGACATGTGTCACCGGATTCCAAAATCTTGCCGCGGCGTGAAGAAACGGGAGATGCAACGGGGTACGACCCAGAGTGAATAGTGCATTTATGCCGAAACCCCGGAAATTCACCTTTTCCGAGCCATCCAAGCTAGCAATCCAAGCTGTGAGATTTTGAGCAAGAAACTCTTCCATTGGAGCAAATCAGTGTGAAAATGAGGAAAACTACGAAGCTGAGATCTTTTGTAGGAGATAAGGTTGAGTGGGGAGACAGGTGTCAACATTCTGGTGGTTCCCCTCATTTAGTGCCGACCGGCATCAAAATATGCCGACCGGCCATTCCAGTTTGCCGACAAAACAAATATGCGGCCGGTACCCACTCCTTGCAGCCGGTGGTCCCTACACTATGCCGGTGGACCTCCTTCTGGTTTTCTGAGCCGTTTGTGCTAAGAATTGGGGAACTTAACCACCTCCAACCCCTCCCCGGCGATCGACTCTTGCGGAGCCACGCCTGTCTGCTTGTCGAGTTTTGAACATTTGCTTATCGAGTTGTATTTCGCTCTCTTGTAGCTCTTGGTTCGTTTATCGAGTTGTATTCACACTTGTTTGGTTGTGTCATAGCTTTGTTTTGCTTATCGAGTTGTAAGTCGGTTCACTACCTGATTATTACGATGGCAAATTTCCAAAATGGGTTCAATTTCGTTCACATTGTGGTGTGAAACCCTGCGATGCGATGCACAGAAGATCCACAATTGCAACATCTTTTGAATAAAATGATTAATTTCATTCCCCATCACATGTTTTGCAAAGTGTATGAATTTTGAGAAAGAAAATAAACCTGCCTGAGGCAGTGCAATGTGCTTAAACTACTAGTAAATAAAAAAGGAAATTGAATAAAAATGGAAGTTGAATAAAAATAAAATTGGAAGTTGCATAAAATTAAACATGGAAGTTCAATCATTAAACCATTATACCTTAACGATCTATTTGGAAATTAAATAAAAAAAGGAAATTGAATGGAGATGGAAATTGAATAAAAATAGAAGTTGAATAAAAATAGAAATGGAAACTGCATAAAATCAAACATGGATGTTCATTCAAGAAACCTGTATACCTTAACGATCTTTTTGCAAATTAATTAAAAAAGGAAATTGAATGGAGATGGAAATTGAATAAAAATAGAAGTTGCATAAAAATAGAAGTGGAAATTGCAGAAAATTAAACATGGAAATTCATTCAAGAAACCACTATACCTTAAAGATCTATTTGGAAATTAAATTAAAAAGGAAATTGAATGGGGACGGAAATTTAATAAAAATAGAAGTTGAATAAAAATAGAAGCGGAAACTGCGTAAAATTATACATGGAAGTTCATTCATTGAACCACTATACCTTAACGATCTATTAGGAAATTAAATAAAAAAGAAAATTGAATAGAAAAGGAAAATGAATAAAAATGGAAGTTGAATAAAAATACAAATGGAAGTTGCAAAAAATTAAAAATGGAAGTTCATTCAAGAAACCACTATATGTTAACGATCTATCTGGAAATTAAATAAGAAAGGAAATTGAATGGAGATGGAAATTGAATAAAAATAGGAGTTGAATAAAAATGGAAATTGAATAAAAATAGGAGTTGAATAAAAATAGAAATGGAGAATGCATAAAATTAAACATGAAAGTTCATTCAAGAAACCACTATACCTTAACGATCTATTTGGAAATTAAAGAAGAAAGGAAATTGAATAGAAATGGAAATTGAATAAAAATGGAAGTTCAATAAAAATACAAATGGAAGTTGCAAAAAATTAAAAATGGAAGTTCAATCAAGAAACACTATACCTTAACAATCTATTTGGAAATTAAATAAAAAAGGAAATTCGATGGGTATGGAAATTGAATAAAAATAGTAATGAAAACTGCATAAAATTAAACATGGAAGTTCATTCAGGAAACCACTGTACCTTAAAGATCTATTTGGACATTAAATCGAAAAGGATATTGAATTGAAAAGGAAATTGAATAAAAATGGAAGTGGAATAAAAAGAAAAATGGAAGTTGCAAAAAATTAAGAATGGAAGTTCATTGAAGAAACAACTACACCTTAACGATCTATTTGGAAATAAAATAAAATAGGAAATTGAATGGAGATGGAAATTGTATAAAAAGAGAAGTTGAAAAAAAAATAAAATGAAAACTGCATAAAATTATACATGGAAGTTTATTCAAGAAACCACTATACCTTAACGATCTATTTGGAAATTAAATAAAAAAAGGAAATTGAATGGAGATGGAAATTGAATAAAAATAGAAGTTGAATAAAAATAGAAGTGGAAACAGCAAAAAATTAAATATCGAAATTCTTTCAAGAAACAACGATACCTTAACGATCTATTTGGAAAATATATAAAAAAGGAAATTCAATGGAGATGGAAATTTAATAAAAATAGAAGTTGAATAAAAATAGAAACGGAAACTGCATAAAATTAAAACTTGGAAGTTCATTCAAGAAACCACTATACATTAACGATCTATTTGGAAATTAAAGAAGAAAGGAAATTGAATAGAAATGGAAATTGAATAAAAATGGAAGTTCAAAAAAAATACAAATTGACGTTGCCGAAAATTAAAAATGGAAGTTCAATCAAGAAACACTCTACCTTAACAATCTATTTGGAAATTAAATAAAAAAGGAAATTGAATGGGTATGGAAATTGAATAAAAATAGAAATGGAAACTGCATAAAATTAAACATGGAAGTTCATTCAAGAAACCACTATAACTTAACGATCTATTTGGCCATTAAATAAAAAAGGATATTGAATTGAAAAGGAAATTGAATAAAAATGGAAGTAGAATAAAAAGAAAAATGGAAGTTGCAAAACATTAAGAGTGGAAGTTCATTCAAGAAACCACTACACCTTAACGATCTATTTGGAAATAAAATAAAATAGGAGATTGAATGGAGATGGAAATTGTATAAAAAGAGAAGTTGAAAAAAAATTGAAATGGAAACTGCATAAAATTATACATGGGAGTTCATTCAAGAAACCACTATACCTTAACGATCTATTTGGAAATTAAATAAAAAAAGAAATTGAACAGAAAAGGAAACTGAATAAAAATGGAAGTGGAATAAAAATAAAAATGGAAGTTGTATATAATTAAAAATGGAAGTTCATTGAAGAAACCACTACACCTTAACATCTATTTGGAAATTAAATAAAAAAAGGAAATTGAATGGAGATGGAAATTGAATAAAAAAGAAAATTCAATAGAAAAAGAAATTGAATAAAAACGGAAGTTGAAAAAAAAAAGAATGGAAGTTGCATAAAATTAAAACTGGAAGCTCATTCAAGAAATCACTATACATTAACGATCTATTTGGAAATTAAATAAAAAAGGAAATTGAATAGAAAAGGAAATTAAATAAAAATGGAAGTTGCATATAATTAAAAAGGAAAGTTCATTCAAGAAACCACTACACCTTCACGATCTATTTGGAAATTAAATAAAAAAGGAAATTGAATAGAAAAGGAAATTGAATAAAAATGGAAGTTGAATAAAAATAAAAATGGAAGTTGCATAAAATTAAAAATGAAAGTTCATTCAAGAAACCACCATACCTTGACGATCTATTGGGAAATTAAATAAAAAAAGGAAATTGAATGGAGATGGAAATTGAATAAAAATAGAAGTTGAATAAAAATATAAATGGAAGTTGCATAAAATTAAAAATGGAAGTTCCTTGAAGAAACCACTATACATTAACGATCTATATGGAAATTAAATAAAAAAGGAAATTGAATAGAAAAGGAAATTGAATAAGAATGGAAGTGGAATAAAAATAAAAATGGAAGTTCATTAAAGAAACCACTATACCTTAACGATCTATTTGAAAATTAAATAAAAAAGAAAAGTGAATAAAAAAGGAAATTGAATAAAAATGGGAGTGGAATAAAAATAAAAATGGAAGTTCATTAAAGAAACCACTACACCTTAACGATCTATTTGGAAAACAAATAAAAAAGGAAATTGAATAGAGCTGGAAATTGAATAAAAATAGAAGTTGAATAAAAATAGAAATAGAAACTGCATAAAATTAAAAATGGAAGTTCATTCAAGAAACCACTATACCTTGACGATCTATTTGGAAATTAAATGAAAAAAAGAAATTGAATAGAAAAGGAAACTAAATAAAAACGGAAGTAGAATAAAAATATGTAACGCCCTCAAAATAATAACAATAAACCCAACAAATAAGACATTCATTGATATCCAAACGTTCCACATTCTTTCATTTATCAGAGTTTCATTACAATAAGTATTACATGTTAACAACAAAAGCAAATGCCCTATGGGCTTACAGCTTTCCAAGCTAACACTTGGTTACAACAAAAGAGTACTAACTCATACACATTAAGCCCTTGGCTTGAATTTACATGTAATACATCAAAAAGTAAACGACAAAAGTATGTCCGCCTCTAGCCTCCCAAGCTATGTCCTTGGAGGTGGCATGCTACCTGTACTTGAAAATGATATTCCCATATAGGGTGAGCCACAACCCAGTAGAAATATACTAAACCAACCATGAACAATGACTAAAAGATTAGCAATTGATAGATGGCCAACACAGATACATTCACATAAATCACATATTTATGTCATACGACTTATGAGTCCAAGTTACCTTTCATTTTTCCCTTTTTCAACGGAGAGGCATATAAGCACTAACCACATTCTCAACAGATATGCATAACAACAATATCCACATTCTCAGATAAGCAAATAAGCTATATCCACATTCTACAACAGATATGTATAACTACAATATCCACAGATAAGCATATAAGCTATATCCACATTCTACAACAGATATGTATAACAACAATATCCACAGATAAGCATATAAGCTATATCCACACTTCACAAAGATAAGCATATGAGCTCTATCTTCACTTTACTAGACAAGCATAAGAGCTGTATCTACGGAGTTCATCCCCTATCTTCTCCCAACACTATCCGGTTTAGAGGTACATCCCCTATCTTCCCCTAAACCGCGGAGTACATCCCCCATCTCCTCCTCTACACATATCGTATACAAACACATTGGTTCTATATACAATCACTCAATACATACAATTAATGTATTCTATCAACCGTCAAGTTCCATGACACATTCCATTGATTAGTTTCCGTTTGTCTAATCATCATGCATTGTCTACAACAATCACGACTATCCTCCACCGATAGCCCAAAGCAGTTATTTCTAAACAGAAAATAAATGCACAATGGATATTCAATCAACATTTCATTTCCTCATTTCTCACAATTAATTATCCCAATTAATTAAACAATGTAATTAGGTCGTTATCCATAATTACCATTTCAACCATTAGGTCCCATTTTCATCAATGATTCAACATTTACTCCATTTCTCTATGCCAAATATGCATCTAGGTTTATTATGAATAAAACCCCAACTTTTGTAAAATTGCACAAAAGCCCCAAACTTTTACCAAATTACCAAACCAACCCCAACATCTCAAAATACTAAAATTTAAAGACAAAATCCATAGAGAGGAGTAGGATACCCCTACCTCGAAGTTTGAGCCAAAAAGGAGATGAAGACTCGAAGATCAACGTGTTCCAAATCCCAACTTTTTTAGATTAAAACAAAGCTCTCAACGCCCTCTATCTTTTTAACAAAGGCCCTAGGCTAGATTCATACTCTAGGGAGATCAAATCTTAGAGAGAGTGTAAGTTTAGAGAGAGAGGGTCTCGGATCTAGGGTTTGATCAAAAAGAAAGTGAAAAAGTGATGTTTAAAATCGCTACTGTCCGCTGATATAAAACACGCTCGTTCGAGCGAAGACTTGGTCGCTCGAACGACCAGACACAGAAAACTCTCGCTCGAGCCAAGAAACTCTCGCTCGAGCCAAAAACTCAAAAGTGCGCTCGAACGAAGGAATGCTCGCTCGAGCCAACAACTCAAACCCTCAGGTTTGCAACCGGAAGCACGCTCGAGCGACAGACCCCTCGCTCGAGCGAAGAACAAACCAGACCGCTCGAGCCAAGAAAAGCTCGCTCGAGCCAAGAAATACAACTCTCAGGTCCAGAACCAGACGCCATCGCTCGCTCGTGCGAAGCCACTCTGGCTCGATCCACCAGACACAAACTCAACTCTCGCTCGAGCGACCAACTCCTCGCTCGAGCGAAGGTCCAAAAATCTGGGCAGCAACACTAGGCTCCCAAACACAACCAACCTGTAACAAACCTGCCCAACACATCCTATAACTCAATAAGACGTATAAAGAGATGCAAACAAGATAATAAACAACTACCAACATCTACGGACACATGTCCGGATCACTGTACAACAAGAGTAAACCCGGGATCGCTATAAAATAAAAATGAAAGTTGCATAAAATTAAAAGTGGAAGTTCATTCAAGAAACCACTACACCTTAACGATCTATTTGAAATTAAATAGAAAAGGAAATTCAATAGAAAAAGAAATTGAATAAAAATGGAAGTTGAAAAAAAAATAAAAATAAAAGTTGCATAAAATTAAAAATGGAAGTTCCTTGAATAAACCACTATACATTAACGATCTATATGGAAATTAAATAAAAAAGGAAATTGAATAGAAAAGGAAATTGAATAAGAATGGAAGTGGAATAAAAATAAAAGTGGAAGTTGCATAAAATTAAAAATGGAAGTTCATTCAAGAAACCACTCTATATTAACGATCTATTTGGAAATTAAATAAAAAAGGAAATTGAATAGAAAAGGAAACTGAATAAAAATGGAAGTGGAATAAAAATAAAAATGGAAGTTGCATAAAATTAAAAATGGAAGTTCATTCAAGAAACCACTATACATTAACGATCTATTTGGAAATTAAATAAAAAAAGAAATTGAGTAGAAAAGGAAATTAAATAAAAATAGAAGTTGTATAAAAATAAAAATGGAAGTTGCATAAAATTAAAAATGGAAGTTCATTCACGAAACCACTATACCTTAACGATCTATTTGGAAATTGAATAAGAAAAAGTAATTGAATGGAAAAGGAAACTGAATAAAAACGGAAGTGGAATAAAAATACAAATGGAAGTTGAATAAAATTAAAAATGAAAGTTCATTCAATAAACCACTACACCTTAACGATCTATTTGACATTAAATAGAAAAGGAAATTCAATAGAAAAAGAAATTGAATAAAAATGGAAGTTGAAAAAAAATAAAAATGGAAGTTCCTTAAAGAAACCACTATACATTAACGATCTATATGGAAATTAAATAAAAAAGGAAATTGAATAGAAAAGAAAATTGAATAAGAATAGAAGTGGAATAAAAATAAAAGTGGAAGTTGCATAAAATTATAAATGGAAGTTCATTCAAGAAACCAGTCTATATTAATGATCTATTTGGAAATTAAATAAAAAGGGGAATTGAATAGAAAAGGAAACTGAATAAAAATGGAAGTGGAATAAAAATAAAAATGGAAGTTGCATAAAATTAAAAATGGAAGTTCATTCAAAGAACCACAATACATTAACGATCTATTTGGAAATTAAATAAAAAAGGAAATTGAGTAGAAAAGCAAATTGAATAAAAATGGAAGTGGAATAAAAATAAAAATGGAAGTTGCATAAAATTAAAAATGGAAGTTCATTCAAGAAACCACTATACATTAGCGATCTATTTGGAAATTGAATAAAAAAGGAAATTGAATGGAAAAGGAAATTGAATAAAAATGGAAGTGGAATAAAAATACAAATGGAAGTTGCATAAAATTAAAAATGAAAGTTCATTCAAGAAACAACTATACCTTGATAATCTATTTGGAAATTAAATAAAAAAAGGAAATTGAATGGAGATGGAAATTTAAAAAAAATAGAAGATGAATAAAAAAAGAAGTGGAAACTGCATAATATAAAACATGGAAATTTATTCAAGAAACCACTATACCTTAACGATCTATTTGGAAATGAAATAAAAAAGGAAATTGAATGGAGATGGAAATTGAATAAAAATAAAAGTTGAATAAAAATAGAAATGGAAACTGCATAAAATTAAACATGAAAGTTCATTCATGAAACCAGAATACCTTAACGATCTATTTGGAAATTAAATAGAAAAGGAAATTGAATAAAAACGGAAGTTGAATAAAAATACAAATGGAAGTTGCATAAAATTAAAAATGTAAGTTCATTCCAGAAACCACTATACCTTAACGATCTATTTGGAAATGAAATAAAAAAAGGAAATTGAATGGAGATGGAAATTGAATAAAAATAGAAGTTGAATAAAAATAGAAATGGAAACTGCATAAAATTAAATATGGAATTTCATTCAAGAAACCACTATACCTTATCGATCCATTTGGATATTAAATAAAAAAGAAAAGTGAATAAAAAAGGAAATTGAATAAAAATGGGAGTGGAATAAAAATAAAAAAGGAAGTTGCATAAAATTAAGAATGGAAGTTCATTAAAAAAACCACTACACCTTAACGATCTATTTGGAAATCGAATAAAAAAGGAAATTAAATAGAGCTGGAAATTGAATAAAAATAGAAGTTGAATAAAAATAGAAATGGAAACTGCATAAAATTAAAAATGGAAGTTTATTCAAGAAACCACTATACCTTAACGTTCTATTTGGAAATTAAATAAAAAAAGGAAATCGAATAGAAATGGAAACTGAATAAAAACGTAAGTGGAATAAAAATAAAAATGAAAGTTGCATAAAATTAAAAATGGAAGTTCATTCAAGACACCACTACACCTTAACGATCTATTTGAAATTAAATAAAAAACGAAATTCAATAGAAAAGGAAATTGAATAAAAGTGGAAGTTGAATAAAAATAAAATTCGAAGTTGCATAAAATTAAAAATGAAAGTTCATTCAAAAAACCACCATACCTTAATGATCTATTTGGAAATGAAATAAAAAAAAAGGAAATTGAATAGAAAAGGAAACGGAATAAAAACGGAAGTGGAATAAAAATAAAAATGAAAGTTGCATAAAATTAAAAATGGAAGTTCATTCAAGAAACCACTACACCTTAACGATCTATTTGAAATTAAATAAAAAAGGAAATTCAATAGAAAAGGAAATTGAATAAAAATGGAAGTTGAATAAAAATAAAATTGGAAGTTGCCTAAAATTAAAAATGAAAGTTCATTCAAGAAACCACTATACCATAATGATCTATTTGGAAATTAAATAAAAAAAGGAAATTGAATGGAGATGGAAATTGAATAAAAATAGAAGTGGAAACTGCATAAAATTAATCATGGAAATTCATTCAAGAAACCACTATACCTTAAAGATCTATTTGGAAATTAAATTAAAAAGGAAATTGAATGGGGACGGAAATTGAATAAAAATAGAAATTGAATGAAAATAGAAATGGAAACGGCATAAAATTAAACTTGGAAATTCATTCAAGAAACCACTATACCTTAACGATATATTTGGAAATTAAATAAAAAAGGAAATTGAATAAAAATAGAAGTTGAATAAAAATAGAAATGGAAACCGCATAAAATTAAACATGGAAGTTCATTCATTAAACCACTATACCTTAACGATCTATTTGGAAATTAAATAAAAAAAGGAAATTGAATGGAGATGGAAATTGAATAAAAATAGAAGTTGAATAAAAATAGAAATGGAAACTGCATAAAATTAAGCATGGATGTTCATTCAAGAAACCTGTATACCATAACGATCTATTTGCAAATTAATTAAAAAAGGAAATTGAATGGAGATGGAAATTGAAGAAAAATAGAAGTTGCATAAAAATAGAATTGGAAACTGCATAAAATTAAACATTGAAATTCATTCAAGAAACCACTATACCTTAAAGATCTGTTTGGAAATTAAATTAAAAAGGAAATTGAATGGGGACAGAAATTTAATAAAAATAGAATCTGAACAAAAATAGAAGCGGAAACTGTGTAAAATTAAACATGGAAGTTCACTCATTGAACCACTATACCTTAACGATTTATTAGGAAATTAAATAAAAAAGGAAATTGAATAGGAAAGGAGAATAAATAAAAATGGAAGTTGAATAAAAATACAAATGGAAGTTCCAAAAAATTAAAAATGGAAGTTTATTCAAGAAACTACTAAACCTTAACGATCTATTTGGAAATTAAAGAAAAAAAGAAATTGAATAGAAAAGCAAATTGAATAAAAATGGAAGTGGAAACTGGAGATGGAAATTTAATAAAAATAGAAGTTGAATAAAAATAGAAATGGAAACTGCATAAAATTAAACATGGAAGTTCATTCAAGAAACCACTATACCTTAACGATCTATTTGGAAAGTAAATAAAAAAAGGAAATTGAATAGAAAGGGAAATTGAATAAAAATGGAAGTTGAATAAAAATGAAAATGGAAGTTGCATAAAATTAAAAATGAAAGTTCATTCAAGAAACTATAATACCTTAACGATCTATTTGGAAATTAAATAGAAAAAGTAAATTGAATGGAGATGGAAATTGAATAAAAATAGAAGTGGAAACTGCAGAAAATTAAACATGGAAATTCATTCAAGAAACCACTATACCTCAACGATCTATTTGGAAATGAAATTAAAAAGGAAATTGAATGGAAATGGAAATATAATAAAAGTAGAAGTTGAAAAAAAAACTAGAAATGGAAACTGCATAAAATTAAACATGGAAGTTCATTCATGAAACCACTATAGCTTAACGAGATATTTGGGAATTAAAGAAAAAAGGAAATTGAAAAGAAAAGGAAATTGAATAAAAATGGAAGTTGAATAAAAATACAAATGGAAGTTTCATAAAATTAAAAATGGACGTTAATTCAAGAAACCACTATACGTTAACGATCTATCTGGAAATTAAATAAGAAAAGAAATTGAATGGAGATGGAAATTGAATAAAAATAGAAGTTGAATAAAAATGGAAATTGAATAAAAATAGAAATGGAGAATGCATAAAATTAAACATGGAAGTTCATTCAAGAAACCACTATACCTTAACAATCTATTTGGAAATTAAATAAAAAAGAAATTGAATGGGGAAGGAAATTGAAAAAAAATAGAAATTGAATAAAAATAGAAATGGAAACTGCATAAAATTAAACATGGAAGTTCATTCGAGAAACCACTATACCTTAACGATCTATTTGGAAATTAAATAAAAAGGAAATTGAATAGAAAGGGAAATTGAATAAAAATGGAAGTTGAATAAAAATAAAAATGGAAGTTACATAAAATTAAAAATGAAAGTTCATTCAAGAAACTATAATACCTTAACGATCTATTTGGAAATTAAATAGAAAAAGTAAATTGAATGGAGATGGAAATTGAATAAAAATAGAAGTGGAAACTGCAAAAAATTAAATATGGAAATTCATTCAAGAAACCACTATACCTCAACGATCTATTTGGAAATGAAATTAAAAAGGAAATTGAATGGAAATGGAAATATAATAAAAGTAGAAGTTGAAAAAAAAATAGAAATGGAAACTGCATAAAATTAAACATGGAAGTTCATTCATGAAACCACTATACCTTAACGATATATTTGGAAATTAAAGAAAAAAGGAAATTGAATAGAAAAGGAAATTGAATAAAAATGGAAGTTGAATAAAAATACAAATGGAAGTTTCATAAAATTAAAAATGGAAGTTAATTCAAGAAACCACTATACGTTAACGATCTATCTGGAAATTAAATAAGAAAGGAAATTGAATGGAGATAGAAATTGAATAAAAATAGAAGTTGAATAAAAATGGAAATTGAATAAAAATACAAATGGAGAATGCATAAAATTAAACATGGAAGTTCATTCAAGAAACCACTATACCTTAACAATCAATTTGGAAATTAAATAAAAAAGAAATTGAATGGGGAAGGAAATTGAAAAAAAATAGAAATTGAATAAAAATAGAAATGGAAACTGCATAAAATTAAACATTGAAGTTCATTCAGGAAACCACTATACCTTAACGATCTATTTGGAAATTAAATAAAAAAGGAAATTGAATAGAGATGGAAATGGAATAAAAATAGAAGTTGAATAAAAATAGAAATGGAAACTATATAAAATTAAACATGGAAGTTCATTCAAGAAACCACTATACCTTAACAATCTATTTGCAAATTAAATAGAAAAGGAAATTTGATAGAAAAGGAAATTGAATAAAAATGGAAGTGGAATAAAAATAAAAATGGAAGTTGCATAAAATTAAAAATGGAAGTTCATTCAAGAAACCACTACACCTTAATGACCTATTTAGAAATTAAATAAAAAAGGAAATTCAGTAGAAAAGGAAATTGATTAAAAATGGAAGTTGAATAAAAATAAAAATGGAAGTTGCATAAAATTAAAAATGAATGTTCTGTCAAGAAACCACTATACCGTAATGAACTATTTGGAAATTAAATAAAAAAAGCAAATTGAATGGAGATGGAAATTGAATAAAAATATTTGTTGAATAAAAATAGAAGTGGAAACTGCCAAAAATTAAATGTAGAAATTCATTGAAGAAACCACTATACCTTAATGATCTATTTGGAAATTAAATAAAAAAAGGAAATTAAATGGGGATGGAAATTGAATAAAAATAAAAGTTGAATAAAAATAGAAATGGAACTGCATAAAAGTAAACATGGAAGTTCATTTAAGAAACCACTATACCTTCACGATCTATTTGGAAATTAAATAAAAAAATGAAATTAAATAGAAATGGAAATTGAATAAAAATGGAAGTGGAATAAAAATAAAAATGGAAGTTGCATAAAATTAAAAATGGTAGTTTGTTAAAGAAACCTCTATACGTTAGCGATCAATTTGGAAATTAAATAAAAAAGGAAATTGAATAGAAAAGAAAACATAATAAAAATGGAAGTGGAATAAAAATAAAAGTGGAAGTTGCATAAAATTAAAAATGGATGTTCATTTAAGAAACCTCTACACCTTAACGATCTATTTGGAAATTAAATAAAAAAGGAAATTCAATGGAAAAGGAAATTGAATATAAATGGAAGTTGAATAAAAATAAAAATGGAAGTTGCATAAAATTAAAAATGAAAGTTCATTCAGGAAACTACTATACTTTAACGATCTATTTGGAAATTTAATCAAAAAGGAAATTGAATGGAGATGGAAATTGAATAAAAATAGAAGTTGCATAAAAATAGAAGTGGAAACTGCATAAAATTAAACTTGGAAATTCATTCAAGAAACCACTATACCTTAAAGACCTATTTTGAAATTAAATTAAAACAGAAATTGAATGGGGACGGAAATTGAATAAAAATAGAAGTTGAATAAAAATAGAAGTGGAAACTGCGTAAAATTAAACATGGAAGTTCATTCATTGAACCACTATACCTTAACGATCTATTAGGAAATTAAATAAAAAAGAAAATTGAATAGAAATGGAAAATGAATAAAAATGGATGTTGAATAAAAATACAGATGGAAGTTGCATAAAAATTAAAAATGGAAATTCATTCAAGAAACCACTATACCTTAACGATATATTTGGAAATAAAATAAAAAAGGAAATTGAATAGAAAAGGAAATTGAATAAAAATGGAAGTTGAATAAAAATAAAAATGGAAGTTGCATAAAATTAAAAATGAAAGTTCATTCAAGAAACTACAATGCCTTAACGATCTACTTGGAAATTAAATAAAAAAAAGAAATTGAATGGAGATGGAAATTGAATAAAAATAGAAGTGGAAACTGCAGAAAATTAAACACGGAAATTCATTCAAGAAACCACTATATCTTAACGATCTATTTGGAAATTAAATTAAAAAGGAAATTGAATGGAGATGGAAATATAATAAAAATAGAAGTTGAATAAAAATAGAAATAGAAACTGCATAAAATTAAATATGGAAGTTCATTCATGAAACCACTATACCTTAACGATCTATTTGAAAATTAAATAAAAAAGAAAATTGAATAGAAAAGAAAATTGAATAAAAATGGAAGTTGAATAAAAATACAAATGGAAGTCGCATAAAATTAAAAATGGAAGTTCATTCATGAAACCACTATACCTTAATGATCTATTTGGAAATTAAATAAAAAAAGGAAATTCAATGGAGATGGAAATTGGATAAAAATAGAAGTTGAATAAAAATAGAAGTGGAAACTGCAAAAAATTAAATATGGAAATTCATTTCAGAAACCCCTATACCATAACGATCTATTTGGAAATTAAATAAAAAAGAAAATTCAATGGAGATGGAAATTTAATAAAAATAGAAGTTAAATAAAAATAGAAATGGAAACCGCATAAAATTAAACATGGCAGTTCATTCAAAAAACCACTACACCTTAACGATCTATTTGGAAATTAAATAAAAAAGGAAATTCAATAGAAAATAAAATTCAATAAAAATGGAAGTTCATTCAAGAAACCACTATACCTTAACGATCTATTTGGAAATTAAATAAAAAATAAATTGAATGGAGATGGAAATTGAATAAAAATAGAAGTTGATTAAAAATAGAAATGGAAACTGCATAAAATTAAACATGGAAGTTCATTCAAAAAACCACTATACCTTAACGATCTATTTGGAAATTAAATAAAGAAGGAAATTGAATAGAAATGGAAGTGGAATAAAATTAAAAATGGAAGTTGCATAAAATTAAAAATGAAAGTTCATTCAAGAAACCTCTATACATTAGTTATCTATTTGGAAAGTAAATAAAAAAAAGGAAATTGAATAGAAAAGAAAATTGAATAAAAATGGATGTGGAATAAAAATAAAAATGGAAGTTGCATAAAATTAAAAATGAAAGTTCATTCAAGAAACTACTACACCTTAACGATCTGTTTGGAAATTAAATAAAAAAGGAAATTCAATAGAAAAGGGAATTGAATAAAAATGGAAGTTGAATAAAAACAAAAATGGAAGTTGCATAAAATTAAAAATGAAAGTTCATTCAAGAAACCACTATACCTTAATGATCTATTTGGAAATTAAATTAAAAAAGTAAATTGAATGGAGATGGAAATTGAATAAAAACAGAAGTGGAAACTGCTAAAAATTAAATACGGAAATGTCACGCCCTCAAATTAAATCCATAATATACATAACTTTAACATGCATTAGTAAAAGAAAACGAATCATTTGAGTTATTCAACAGAGTACTTTTATTGAAAGACATCACATGTAACATCGAAATAAATGCCCTAAGGGCTTACATCTTTCCAAGCTAACACTTGGACACAAAAGAATGAGTACTAACTCATTTATAAGTTAAGCCCTTGGCTTGAATGTTTACATGTAATCTCAAATAAAAACAAATAACTAAAGACAAGTCTTCAAAATCCAAAAATCGAATCCTTCCAAGCTAAGTCCTTGGAGGTAGCTTATCACCTGAACTTGAAAATGATGTTCCCATAAAGGGTAAGCCACAGCCCAGTAGAAATATACTAAACCAATTATAAGCATTGAATAAAGCAATAGCATTCAATTGATGGTTAACCAAGATAATCATTTATAACTTAATACAGTCTCATGACACTAATGTCTATGACATGTTTCAATTCCCATTATTATCAATATGGCTCAGACCTGGCCAAACTTACAACAGTGAACTATATATCATATTCACATTACTTCCAATATCAACAACACAGATGAGACTCAGGCTCATATCAAAACACTTCATACTTCCCGTTTGATACACATTCTAGTGCTGTATCAATAACATGTAAAAACACTTCAATGTAATAAGCACACATAACAGTGATGCTAATGGAGTCTATCCCCTATCTCCTCCCAAACAAAATCCGGTTTAGAGGTCCATCCCCTATCTTCCCCTAAACCGTGGAGTGCATCCACTATCTCCTCCCAAACAATATGCAAATGCAATGTTCAATCAATACATGTATTTTCTGTATTAATTCAATAGTCTAAATTTATGACTTAAACAAATTGATTAGTTTCAATTTTCCCTAATCCACATGCAATGTCTACAACAAACACGACTATCCTCCACCGATAGCCCAAAACAGTTATTTCTAGACTGGAAATAAATATATCAACAATTCAATAGGCGAGTGATTTAAATTATCCAACTACACCATTTAATCAATGAATTCCTCAATTTCATGAATTTAACCAAATTCCCCAATTTCCTTAAATTAATTATACAAATTAATTTATTAATACAACTAGGGTTTTTCCCAAAATTACCAAAGTACCCCCAACATATCAAAATACCAAAACTTAGAACAAAACTTATAAGATGGAGTAGGACATCCCTACCTCGAAGCGAAGAACTTGAATAGAGAAGATGACGAAAAACCAAAGTGCTCCAAACCCAAGATTGTTCTGATTAAACGGAAGCCCTCGACCCACTCTATCTTTTTAACAAAGGACTTAGGGTAGAAATACACTCTAAGTAGATCAAACCTAAGAGAGAAGGTGTGTAGGGAGAGGGAGAAGATGGTTCTAGGGTTTTAGAATCAAAAGGGAGATGAAAACTGATCCAGAAAGTCGGGTCTCGGATTTTTATAACAGTCGCCCCGCTCGAGCGTGGAAACCCCCGCTCGAGCGCCACTCACAGATTCCCGCTCCAGCGGCCAAACTCCCGCTCGAGCGGCGGATGCACACTCCCAGAAGTTTTTGCAGACAGGTCCCCGCTCGAGCGCCCAACTCCCCGCTCGAGCGTCACTCACAACCTTCCGCTCGAGCGGCCAATCCCCTGCTCGAGCGTCCAATACTTCACAGGACATACTGGATGGGTGTATTCCCCGCTCGAGCGACCAAATCCCCGCTCGAGCGGACAAGCCAAAATCTGGGCAACTAGACTTGGTTCCTAAGCTCAACCAACCTGCTCCAAATCTTCCCAACACAACCCAAGACTCAATATAAGGATTAAAGGATGCAAACAACATACTCTCAACAACCAGCTCCACGGAACCTAAGTCCGGATATAACAAGTAAAGAAAAGGGAAACCGGGATCGCTATAGGAAATGCATTCAAGAAACCACTATACCTTAACGGTCTATTTGCAAATTAAATAAAAAAAGAAATTCAATGGAGATGGAAATTTAATAAAAATAGAAGTTGAATAAAAAAAGAAATGGAAACTGCATAAAATTAAACATGGAAGTTCATTCAAGAAACCACTATACCTTAATGATCTATTTGGAAAGTAAATAAAAAAAGGAAATTGAGTAGAAAAGGAAATTGAATAAAAATGGAAGTTGAATAAAAATAAAAATGAAGTTGCATAAAATTAAAAATGAAAGTTCATTCAAGAAACTACAATGCCTTAACGATCTACTTGGAAATTAAATAAAAAAAGGAAATTGAATGGAGATGGAAATTGAATAAAAATAGAAGTGGAAACTGCAGAAAATTAAACACGGAAATTCATTCAAGAAACCACTATACCTTAACGATCTATTTGAAAATTAAATAAAAAAGAAAATTGAATAGAAAAGGAAATTGAATAAAAATGGAAGTTGAATAAAAATACAAATGGAAGTCGCATAAAATTAAAAATGGAAGTTCATTCATGAAACCACTATACCATAATGATCTATTTGCAAATTAAATAAAAAAAGGAAATTGAATGGAGATGGAAATTGGATAAAAATAGAAATTGAATAAAAATAGAAGCGGAAACTGCAAAAAATTAAATATGGAAATTCATTCCAGAAACCACTATACCATAACGATCTATTTGGAAATTAAATAAAAAAGAAAATTCAATAGAGATGGAAATTTAATAAAAATAGAAGTTAAATAAAAATAGAAATGGAAACCGCATAAAATTAAACATGGCAGTTCATTCAAGAAACCACTACACCTTAACGATCTATTTGGAAATTAAATAAAAAAGGAAATTCAATAGAAAATAAAATTCAATAAAAATGGAAGTTGCAAAAAATTAAAAATGAAAGTTCATTCAAGAAACCACTACACCTTAACGATCTATTTGGAAATTAAATAAAAAACAAATTGAATGGAGATGGAAACTGAATAATATAGAAGTTGATTAAAAATAGAAATGGAAACTGCATAAAATTAAACATGGAAGTTCATTCAAGAAACCACTATACCTTAACGATCTATTTGGAAATTAAATAAAGAAGGAAATTGAATAGAAATGGAAGTGGAATAAAAATAAAAATGAAAGTTGCATAAAATTAAAAATGGAAGTTCATTCAAGAAACCTCTATACATTAGTTATCTATTTGGAAAGTAAATAAAAAACGGAAATTGAATAGAAAAGAAAATTGAATAAAAATGGAAGTTGAGTAAAAATAAAAATGGAAGTTGCATAAAATTAAAAATGAAAGTTCATTCAAGAAACTAATACACCTTAACGATCTATTTGGAAATTAAATAAAAAAAGGAAATTGAATGGAGATGGAAATTGAATAAAAATTATAGCGACCCCGGTCTTTTCCCATTTGATTATTGTATCCGGACTTAGGTTCCGTAGACTATGTCATTGTATAATTTGTTGTTGTTGTCCTTTATTTTCTCATTTGGAGTTATAGGATGTGTTGGGCAGGTTTGTTTCAGGTTGGTTAGGTTCAGAAATCCAGTGTTGCTGCCCAGAATTTTGACTCTTCGCTCGAGCGAGAAGTTCTTCGCTCGAGCGATCTCTTTATTTTGATCCTTCGCTCGAGCCAGGGTAGCTTCGATCGAGCGAGGGTTGCGTTTTGAGTTAGACCTGTGAGCTGAGGTTTTTGGCTCGAGCGAGATTTTCTTCGCTCGAGCGAGTTAGTTCGTTCTTCGCTCGAGCGATAGTTCCTTAGCTCGAGCGTGTATCTGATTGCAGACCTGAGGGTTTGAGTTCCTCGCTCGAGCGAGCTTTTGTGTTGTTGGCTCGAGCAAGGCTTCCTTGGCTCGAGCGTAGCTTCTCTGTGTCTGATCGCTCGAGTGACCAAGTCTTCGCTCGAGCGAGCCTGTCCAGTTTATATACACAGCAGCGGGTTTTGATCAGTCTTTTTCATCTTCTTTTGATTCCAAACCCTAGGTCCGACTTCTCTCTCTCCCTACTCACCTTCCTTCTTAGATTTGATCTATTTAGAGTGTGTTTCTACCATAGATCCTTCATTAAAAAGATAGAGTGAGTCGAGGGCTTCCATTTAATCTGAACATTTGGCGATTTGGAGCACTTTGGTATTTGGGCACTCATCTCTGTCTTCACCATTTGGGTTGTTTTCTTTGAGGTAGGGATTTCCTACTCCATTTTATAGGTTTTGTTCTAAGTTTTGGTACTTTGATATGTTGGGGATACTTTGGTAAATTCTGGGAAAAATCCTAGTTGTATTATTAAATTAATTTGTATAATTAATTCATGGAATTGGGAAAAGATGGTTAAATTCATGGAATTGGGGAATTCATTGATTAAATGGCGTAGTTGGATAATTTGAATAATTTGTCTATTGAATTGTTGACATGGTTATTTTCAGTTTAGAAATAACTGTTTTGGGCTATCGGTGGAGGATAGTCGTGATTGTTGTAGACATTGCATGTGGATTAGGAATAACTGAAACTAATCACATTGGTTAAGTCATTAATTTTGACTATTGCATTGATACAGAAAATACGTGTATTGATTGAACATTGCATTTGCATACATTGTTTTGTATGGGAGGAGATAGGGGATGTACTCCACGGTTTAGGGGAAGATAGGGGATGGACCTCTAAACTGGATTTTGTTTGGGAGGAGATAGGGGATGGACTCCATTAGCATCACTTTTATGTGTGCTTATATATATAGAAGTGTTTTATTGATACAGCACTAAAATGTGTATCAATCTGGAAGTATGAAGTGTTTTGATTTGAGCTTGAGTCTCATTTGTTTGTTGATATTGGAAGGATGTGAATATGAAATATGTAATTCACTGTTGTAAGTTTGGCCAGGTTCTGAGCCATATTGATAAAATTGGAAAGTAAAACGTGTCTTAGACAATAATGTCATGAGACTGTAAAATGAAGTAATTGATTATCTTGGTTAACCATCTGTTGAATGCTATTGCTTTATTCATCGCTTATATGTGGTTTAGTATATTTCTACTGGGCTGTGGCTCACCTTTTATGGGAACATCATTTTCAGGTTCAGGTGATAAGCTACCTCCAAGGACTTAGCTTGGAAGGACTTGGATTTTGAAGACTATCTTTAGTTAATTGTCTTTATTTATTAGTACATGTAAACATCCAAACCTGGGGCTTTTCTTGTATTGAGTTAGAACTCATCTTTTTATATCCAAGTGTTGGCTTGGAAAGATGTAAGCCTGTAGGGCATTTTATTCGATGTTACATGTAAAGCTTTTATTTAGTAATACTCTGATGAATGAATTAATAAATTGTTTTCTTTAAATAATGCATGTGAATGATATATATATAATGGGTTGATTGGGAGGGCGTTACAACTTGGTATCAGAGCGTACCGGGTTTGAATACTTTGGGTACGTGGGAAGTGATTAGTATCACATTGGGTTCGTCTCGTTTGATAGAGACTTAGTGTAATGTTATATGCTTATGTGATAACATGTTTATGTGATTATGTGGGTATGGAATGTAGTTTCTAGGATGTTGATTGGACCCTTGAGTTTCTAGTAGTCTTGTTGGAAAGGCACTTGATCACTGCTGCTTCCAACCGGAACTATAGTAACGCATTGGGACTATCATTATCCGGGAATGAAATTCGTAGGTGCTTATGTGATTATGTGCTTACGTGGAATGTATTATTGTTGTCCATTGCATTAGGACGCGAGTGTTTAGCTTCGGCACATTTATTAATGTGCTAATGTCTTTGTTTCCTTTATTAGGATGTGAGGACGAGGACGCGGTAGGCGTGGTAGGCCGGGTAGGCAGGAGGTGCCTGTGCCAGAGGAGATTCCGGCAGTCCAGGACGGAATTGGCCAGGCTAATGTGGCCGAGCCAGTAGGCCAGCAGGCTATGAGCGCTTTAGCTCGAGAGATAGCAGGGGCATTCAGGGAGTCAGTAGGCATCCTCAGAGCTGAGAATCAAGCTCGGGATGTTGCTGCTGATGCAGGACCTTCCTTTCTGAAGAGGGAGTTCTTCCGGTCTAATCCGGATGAATTTGTGGGTGATCCTAAAGAGCCGCTTAAGGCAGATGAATGGCTCGAACAGACAACGAAGACGTTTGAGATGCTTGGCATCGAAGACGAGGGGTTGAAAGTGACCTTGGCATCTTTCCAGTTGAAGGGGGATGCAGGTCAGTGGTGGAAGTTTACTAAGGGGCGTATAGGAGGTACGTGGGAGGCTTTTGTCAATGCTTTCCAGGAAAAGTGCTTATCTCCAGCAGTCAGGGAGAAGCTACGAGACCAGTTTTGTCAGCTTAAGCAGGCGAGTTCTTCAGTGGCCGAATTTGAGGCTGCATTCACTAGTTTGTCCAGGTTTGCACCTGAGTTGGTGGCGTCTGAGGAACGCCGTTGTATTGAGTTTGAGAAGAAGTTGAGGCGTGGCCTCAAGCTGAGAGTTGGGGGAACTATGATTCGGGATTATGGGCGTATGGTTGATGCTGCAGCCCACATGGAAATCATGATACAGGAGGAGGAGGAAGGACAGAAGGGCTCCAAGAGGAGTCAGGATGGTCAGCATGATGGTAGGAGACAGAAGGGTTTTAATCCCCAGCAGTCTCAGGGTAGCTTTTCTAGATCGACTTTTCCTGTACCGAGTGCTAGTTCGGGGAAAGGCAGTCAGGGAGACATTACCTGTTTCAAGTGTGGCCAGTTGGGCCACAAGTCTCCAGTTTGTCCTCAAAGGGGAGGAGTTCAGAGAACAGCATCTTCTTCGGCTCGATCTCAAAGCCAGAGTCAGGGTAGAGGTCAGCCACTCTCGTGTTATCAGTGTGGTCAGCTAGGGCATATGAAGAGGTATTGCCCGCAGTTGGGTGGCACATCTGGTGCATCTGGTTTGAGGCCGATTCAGGGTCAGCAGCCAGCTCAGTCGGGTTAGGCCTCGAGGGCCAATCAGGGGGCTTCATCGTCTCAGTCGGTGCAACAATCTTATGCTCCTAGGGTTGAGCAAGTTGATCAGAGGTCGTCTGGGCACGTGTATGCTGTTACCGCGCAGGATCTTGTGCCAGCACCATCAGTTGTGAGAGGTACCTTCTTGTTTTGCAACTCGGTTGCTAATGTTTTGATTGATACGGGTGCATCTCATTCCTTTGTGTCTGCTGCATTTGCATCTGTTTTGGAGTTGGAGTTAGCACAGCTAGCATCTCCTATTTGTGTAGTGTCACCTCTTGGGGGTGAATTGATTTTGAAACAAGGTGTTAGGGGTTGTGATATAGAGGTTGATTATCATAGAATCCCATTTTCCTTTGTAGTTATGCATATGAGGGGTTTCGATGTTATTTTGGGTATGGACTGGTTATCGTCATACCGGGCAGTTATTGATTGCTACCGCCAGAGGGTCACTTGTTGTACCGTGAGCGGAGAGTATTTTCATTTTCTGGGGGACCGGGTTGGTGATGTGTTGCCACCGGGGTATGTTCCGCGAGGACGGAGTGAGCTTAGTGGGCTACTTGCTAACCTTTCGATTAGTGAGGATAATGAGACTCAGATTGTGTTGCCAAGGGTGGTTTGTGAGTACTCGGATGTCTTTCCCGAGGATCTTGTTGGTTTGCCACCGCATCGGGAAATTGAGTTCTCTATTGACCTAGTGCCCGGCACGGCGCCGATTTCCATGGCACCTTATCGTTTTGCCCCAGCCGAGTTAGTTGAGTTGAAGATCCAACTCCAGGAGTTGCTAGATAAGGGCTTTATACGTCCTAGTGTTTCGCCGTGGGGAGCACCGGCTCTCTTTGTTAAAAAGAAAGGTGGTGCTTTGAGACTTTGTATAGATTACCGGAAATTGAATCGGGCTACGGTTAAGAATAAGTACCCTATGCCTCGTATAGATGATCTGTTTGACCAGTTGAAGGGTTCCCGTTGTTTCTCTAAGATAGACTTGAGATCGGGTTACCACCAGTTGAGGGTCAGGGAAGAGGATATTTCGAAGACGGCATTCCGTACGCGGTATGGCCACTATGAGTTTCTGGTGATGCCATTTGGGCTCACCAATGCACCGGCAGTTTTTATGGATTTGATGAACCGGATCTTCCGAAAATTCTTGGATCGGTTTGTAGTCGTTTTTGTGGATGATATCCTTATCTATTCGCCTTCTGAGGAGGAGCACGAGGAACACTTGAGAGTGGTGCTTGAGTTACTTAGAGCCCATAGGCTGTATGCCAAGTTTGAGAAGTGTGAGTTCTGGTTGAGGGAAGTCAAATTCTTAGGCCACGTGGTATCCGGGGAAGGGGTGTCTGTTGATGCATCCAAGGTTGAGGCAGTGCAGGATTGGGCACAGCCTAAGAGTGTGTTTGAGATCCGCAGTTTTCTGGGATTAGCTGGGTATTACCGTCGGTTTGTGAAAGATTTCTCCAGGTTAGCATCACCGTTGACTAGACTGACTCGGAAGGGAGTCAAATTTGTATGGAGTGAGACTTGTGAAAAGTCATTTCAGGAGTTGAAAGTTAGACTGACTACCGCTCCAGTATTGATTATTCCAGAGAGAGGGTTGGGTTATACAGTCTATTGTGACGCCTCACGAGAGGGTCTGGGTTGTGTGTTAATGCAAGAGGGGAAAGTAGTTGCCTATGGCTCACGTCAGTTGAAAATTCACGAGCAGAATTACCCTACACATGATCTAGAGTTAGCAGCTGTGATATTTGCCTTGAAGATTTGGAGGCATTATCTTTATGGTGAGAGGTTCGAGGTGTTCTCGGATCATAAGAGTCTGAAGTATTTGTTTACACAGAAAGACTTGAACTTGAGGCAGAGGAGGTGGATGGAATTTATAGAGGATTATGACTTTGAGTTGCATTATCATCCGGGAAAGGCCAATGTGGTGGCCGATGCCCTTAGCAGGAAACCTGTTGGTGACATAGCTAGTATAGCCATCCGAGAATGGGAGATGTTGGGTGCACTTGGGGAGTTTGATTTACTTCTGGGCGAATCCGTTGAGGCTGCGGCCTTGTTTTCTGTTATTGCACAGCCTTCACTTGTGACTCGAGTGTTAGAGGCTCAGAGAGGTGACTTTGAGGTAGAATCTCTCCGAGAGAAGATTTCCGGTGGGAAGGTTGAGAAGGGTTTGACGGTGTATTCCGACCTGAGTGTGAGATACCGAGACCGTCTGTTTGTGCCGGAGTCTTGCCGAGAGGAGGTACTCCGAGAGTTTCATCATTCACGCCTTGCGGTGCATCCGGGAGGCACTAAGATGTATCGGGATTTGGGTCGCCAGTTTTGGTGGCGGGGTATGAAGAGAGATGTGGCAGCTTTCGTATCTAAGTGCCTTACTTGTCAGCAAGTGAAGGCCGAACATCAGAGGCCAGCGGGTTTGTTGCAACCCTTGCCTATTGCCGAGTGGAAGTGGGAACACGTCACTATGGACTTCGTTATGGGTCTTCCGAGGACTCAGCGGGGTAGTGATGCTATTTGGGTGGTGGTAGACCGGTTGACTAAGTCAGCGCACTTTATTCCTATGCGTGTGAGAGATTCGGTAGATCATCTTGCCGACTTGTATATTCGGGACATGGTGAGATTGCACGGGGTCCCAGTGACGATCGTCTCAGATAGAGATCCTCGTTTTACTGCCAGGTTGCGGCAGAGTTTGCAGAGTGCCTTAGGCACTAAGTTGACCTTTAGCACGGCTTACCATCCTCAGACTGACGGGCAGTCCGAGCGTACTATTCAGATACTTGAGGATATGCTTCGGGGTTATGTTCTAGACTTTAGTGGGTCGTGGGAGAGGCACTTGCCGTTGGTGGAGTTTGCCTACAACAACAGTTTCCAGTCTAGTATCGGTATGGCACCATTTGAGGCCTTGTATGGCCGACCGTGTAGATCTCCTATGTGTTGGGCCGAGGTGGGTGATGCACCTCTGTTGGGTCCAGAGTTGGTGAGGGAAACGACGGAGAAAGTTGAGCTTATCCGTAAGAGGCTTGTTACAGCACAGAGTCGTCAGAAATCGTATGCCGACCGTAGGAGGAGACCTTTGGTGTTTGAGGTGGGTAATCATGTCTTTCTGAAGATATCACCTAGACGGGGTTTGATGAGGTTTGGGAAGAGTGGGAAGTTGTCCCCTCGGTTCATTGGTCCGTTTGAGATCCTTGAGAGAGTTGGCTTTGCCGCCGCAGTTGTCCGGAGTACATGACGTGTTTCATGTGAGTATGCTTCGGAAATATGAGCCGGATCCATCACATGTGTTGGATTGGACCGATTTAGTGGTTGATGAGGATGTTTCGTATGAGGAGAGACCGGTTCGGGTCTTGGATAGGCGGGATCAAGTTTTGCGAGGCAAGACCATCCCTTTGGTAAAAGTTTTGTGGAAACATCATGGAGTGGAGGAAGCCACTTGGGAGCGTGAATTGGAAGTCTGCGAAAAATACCCGGACATGTTTATTAATTTGTAATCTTGTATTTAGATTTTGTAATATTGTTGAACTTAAGAGCTTTACATATGTCTTAAGTTGTAAAACGCTGAGTATGTTTTGGTAAATGGGTGTATCTTGAAACTTGCTTCATTATAGAAGTTTAGTATAGCATTGCATATACTGATTACATTGCTGAGTGTGTTATATATATCATGCAATTGAATATGATATGGGGATTGCTAACATTGGAAGGAATAATGCATAATATTGATACAAGTTGAAATATATGTTGTTTTATATATATATGTTGTGAGATGCCTCTTGATAAAGAGATGAAGTGACCAGTACTGGGTCAAGCTGTTTATTATTGTTATATAATATCTTTGGGAATTGAGAAAAAAAAACTTGTTTTTTTTTTATAAACTTATGCTTAATTTCGGGGACGAAATTCTTTTAAGGGGGGGAGGTTATAGCGATCCCGGTCTTTTCCCATTTGATTATTGTATCCGGACTTAGGTTCCGTAGACTCTGTCATTGTATAATTGTTGTTGTTGTCCTTTATTTTCTCATTTGGAGTTATAGGATGTGTTGGGCAGGTTTGTTTCAGGTTGGTTGGGTTTAGAAATCCAGTGTTGCTGCCCAGAATTTTGACTCTTCGCTCGAGCGAGAAGTTCTTCGCTCGAGCGATCTCTTTATTTTGATCCTTCGCTCGAACCAGGGTAGCTTCGATCGAGCGAGGGTTGCGTTTTGAGTTAGACCTGTGAGCTGAGGTTTTTGGCTCGAGCGAGCTTTTTTTTGCTCGAGCGAGTTAGTTCGTTCTTCGCTCGAGCGATAGTTCCTTAGCTCGAGCGTGTATCTGATTGCAGACCTGAGGGTTTGAGTTCTTCGCTCGATCGAGTTTTCTTTCGCTCGAGCGAGCTTTTGTGTTGTTGGCTCGAGCAAGGCTTCCTTGGCTCGAGCGTAGCTTCTCTGTGTCTGGTCGCTCGAGTGACCAAGTCTTCGCTCGAGCGAGCCTGTCCAGTTTATATACACAGCAGCGGGTTTTGATCAGTCTTTTTCATCTTCTTTTGATTCCAAACCCTAGGTCCGACTTCTCTCTCTCCCTACTCACCTTCCTTCTTAGATTTGATCTATTTAGAGTGTGTTTCTACCATAGATCCTTCATTAAAAAGATAGAGTGAGTCGAGGGCTTCCATTTAATCTGAACATTTGGCGATTTGGAGCACTTTGGTATTTGGGCACTCATCTCTGTCTTCACCATTTGGGTTGTTTTCTTTGAGGTAGGGATTTCCTACTCCATTTTATAGGTTTTGTTCTAAGTTTTGGTACTTTGATATGTTGGGGATACTTTGGTAAATTCTGGGAAAAACCCTAGTTGTATTATTAAATTAATTTGTATAATTAATTCATGGAATTGGGAAAAGATGGTTAAATTCATGGAATTGGGGAATTCATTGATTAAATGGCGTAGTTGGATAATTTGAATAATTTGTCTATTGAATTGTTGACATAGTTATTTTCAGTTTAGAAATAACTGTTTTGGGCTATCGGTGGAGGATAGTCGTGATTGTTGTAGACATTGCATGTGGATTAGGAATAACTGAAACTAATCACATTGGTTAAGTCATTAATTTTGACTATTGCATTGATACAGAAAATACGTGTATTGATTGAACATTGCATTTGCATACATTGTTTTGTGTGGGAGGAGATAGGGGATGTACTCCACGGTTTAGGGGAAGATAGGGGATGGACCTCTAAACCGGATTTTGTTTGGGAGGAGATAGGGGATGGACTCCATTAGCATCACTTTTATGTGTGCTTATATATATAGAAGTGTTTTATTGATACAGCACTAAAATGTGTATCAATCTGGAAGTATGAAGTGTTTTGATTTGAGCTTGAGTCTCATTTGTTTGTTGATATTGGAAGGATGTGAATATGAAATATGTAATTCACTGTTGTAAGTTTGGCCAGGTTCTGAGCCATATTGATAAAATTGGAAAGTAAAACGTGCCTTAGACAATAGTGTCATGAGACTGTAAAATGAAGTAATTGATTATCTTGGTTAACCATCTGTTGAATGCTATTGCTTTATTCATCGCTTATATGTGGTTTAGTATATTTCTACTGGGCTGTGGCTCACCCTTTATGGGAACATCATTTTCAGGTTCAGGTGATAAGCTACCTCCAAGGACTTAGCTTGGAAGGACTTGGATTTTGAAGACTATCTTTAGTTAATTGTCTTTATTTATTAGTACATGTAAACATCCAAACCTGGGGCTTTTCTTGTATTGAGTTAGAACTCATCTTTTTGTATCCAAGTGTTGGCTTGGAAAGATGTAAGCCTGTAGGGCATTTTATTCGATGTTACATGTAAAGCTTTTATTTAGTAATACTCTGATGAATGAATTAATAAATTGTTTTCTTTAAATAATGCATGTCAATGATATATATATATATATATATAATGGGTTGATTGTGAGGGCGTTACAAAAATAGAAGTGGAAACAGCAGAAAATTAAACACGGAAATTCATTCAAGAAACCACTATACCTTAACGATCTATTTGCAAGTTAAACTAAAAAGGAAATTGAATGGAGATGGAAATATAATAAAAATAGAAGTTCAATAAAAATAGAAATGGAAACTGCATAAAATTAAACATGGAAGTTCATTCATGAAACCCCTATACCTTAACGTTCTATTTGGAAATTAAATAAAAAAGGAAATTGAATAGAAAAGGAAATTGAATAAAAATGGAAGTTGAATAAAAATACAAACGGAAGTCGCATAAAATTAAAAATGGAAGTTCATTCATGAAACCACTATACCTTAATTATCTATTTGGAAATTAAATAAAAAAAGGAAATTGAATGGAGATGGAAATTGAATAAAAATAGGAGTTGAATAAAAATAGAAATGGAAACTGCATAAAATTAAACATGGAAGTTCATTCAAGAAACCACTATACCTTAACAATCTATTTGGAAATTAAATAAAAAAGAAATTGAATGGGGAAGGAAATTGAATAAAAATAGAAATTGAATAAAAATAGAAATGGAAACTGCATAAAATTAAACATGGAAGTTCATTCAAGAAACCACTACACCTTAACGATCTATTTGGAAATTAAATAAAAAAGATAATTGAATGGAGAAGGATATTGAATAAAAATAGAAGTTGAATAAAAATAGAAATGGAAACTGTATAAAATTAAACATGGAAGTTCATTCAAGAAACCATTATACCTTAACGATCTATTTCGAAATTAAATAAAAAAGGAAATTGAATTGAAAAGGAAATAAAATAAAAATGGAAGCGGAATAAAAATAAAAATGGAAGTTGCATAAAATTAAAAATGGAAGTTTATTCAAGAAACCACTACACCTTAATGATCTATTTGGAAATTAAATAAAAAAGGAATTTCAATAGCAAAGGAAATTGAATAAAAATGGAAGTTGAATGAAAATAAAAATGGAAGTTGCATAAAATTAAAAATGAAAGTTCACTCAAGAAACCACTATACCTTAACGATCTATTTGGAAATTAAATAAAAAAAGGAAATTGAATGGAGATGGAAATTGAATAAAAATAGAAATTCAATAAAAATAGAAGTGGAAACAGCAAAAAATTAAATATCGAAATTCTTTCAAGAAACCCCTATACCTAAACGATCTATTTGGAAAATATATAAAAAAGGAAATTGAATGGAGATGGAAACTTAATAAAAATAGAAGTTGAATAAAAATAGAAATGGAAACTGCATAAAATTAAAACTTGGAAGTTCATTCAAGAAACCACTATACCTTAACGATCTATTTGGAAATTAAAGAAGAAAGGAAATTGAATAGAAATGGAAATTGAATAAAAATGGAAGTTCAATAAAAATACAAATGGAAGTTGCAGAAAATTAAAAATGGAAGTTCAATCAAGAAACACTATACCTTAACAATCTATTTGGAAATTAAATAAAAAAGGCAATTGAATGGGTACAGAAATTGAATAAAAATAGAAATGGAAACTGCATAAAATTAAAAATGAAAGTTCAGTCAAGAAACCACTATACCTTAACGATCTATTTGGACATTAAATAAAAAAGGATATTGAATTGAAAAGGAAATTGAATAAAAATGGAAGTAGAATAAAAAGGAAAATGGAAGTTCCAAAAAATTAAGAATGGAAGTTCATTCAAGAAACCACTACACATTCAGGATCCACAGAACCTAAGTCCGGATACAATAATTTAAAGAGAAAAGACCGGGGTCGCTATAACCTCCCCTCCTTAAAAGAATTTCGTCCCCGAAATTTAGCACAAGGTTTCGAAAACAAGTTTTTCTCAAATTCCAACAATATGATAACTCACTAATAAACAACTTGACCCAACACCGGCCATTCCATCTCTTAACAAAGAGATATGCCACAATATGCAAAACAACCATATATTTCAACCTGCATTAACACTATGCAATTTTCTTTCAATTTCAACAATTTTCAATATATTCAATATATACAATGTTCCATTAAACTTCCATTTCGAGGCAAGTTCCAAAATATTTCCATTAACCAAAACATTCTAAATGTTTTACAGCTTAAGACATATATAAAAAGCTTTAAAGTTTGACAATATTACAAAATCTAACTACAAGATTACAAATCAATAAACATGTCCGGATATTTCTCGCGGACTTCCAACTCACGTTCCCATGTGGCTTCCTCCACCCCGTGATGTTTCCACAAAACTTTCACCAAAGGAATGGTCTTGCCTCGCAAGACTTGATCCCGTTTATCCAAGACTCGAACCGGTCTCTCCTCATACGAGACATCCTCATCAACTACTAAATCGGTCCAATCCAATACATGTGATGGATCCGGCTCATACTTCCGAAGCATACTCACATGAAACACGTCATGTACTCCGGACAACTGCGGCGGCAAAGCTAAACGATAAGCAGTCTCGCCAATCCTCTCAAGGATCTCAAAAGGACCAATGAATCGAGGGGACAACTTCCCGCTCTTCCCAAACCTCATCAATCCCCGTCTTGGTGATATCTTCAAAAAGACATGATCACTCACCTCAAACACCAAAGGTCTCCTCCTACGGTTGGCATAAGATTTCTGACGACTCTGGGCTGTAACAAGCCTCTTACGGATAAGCTCAACCTTCTCCGTCGTTTCCCTCACTAACTCCGGACCCAACAGAGGTGCATCACCCACCTCGGCCCAACAAACAGGAGACCTACACGGTCGGCCGTATAAGGCCTCAAACGGTGCCATACCGATACTAGATTGGAAGCTGTTGTTGTAGGCAAACTCCACTAATGGCAAGTGCCTCTCCCATGACCCGCTAAAGTCAAGAACACAACCCCGAAGCATATCTTCAAGGATCTGAATAGTACGCTCGGACTGCCCATCAGTCTGAGGATGATAGGCTGTGCTAAAGGTCAACTTAGTACCTAAGGCGCTCTGCAAGCTCTGCCATAATCTGGCAGTAAAACGAGGATCTCTATCCGAGACGATCGTCACTGGAACCCCGTGCAATCTCACTATGTCCCGAATATACAAGTCGGCAAGATGATCTACCGTATCTCTCACGCGCATAGGAATAAAATGCGCCGACTTAGTTAACCGGTCTACAACCACCCAAATAGCATCACTACCCCGCTGAGTCCTCGGAAGACCCACAACGAAGTCCATAGTGACGTGCTCCCACTTCCACTCAGCAATAGGCAAGGGTTGCAACAAACCCGCTGGCCTCTGATGTTCAGCCTTCACTTGCTGACAAGTAAGGCACTTAGATACGAAAGCTGCCACATCCCTCTTCATACCCCGCCACCAGAACTGGCGACCCAAATCCCGATACATCTTAGTGCCTCCCGGATGCACCGCAAGGCGTGAATGATGAAAATCTCGGAGTACCTCTTCTCGATGAGACTCCGGCACAAACAGACGGTCTCGGTATCTCACACTCAGGTCGGGATACACCGTCAAACCTTTCTCAACCTTCCCACCAGAAATCTTCTCACGGAGGGATTCTACCTCAAGGTCGCCCCTCTGAGCCTCTAACACTCGAGTCACAAGTGTAGGTTGCGCAACAACAGAAAACAAGGCCGCAGCCTCAACGGATTCGCCCAGAAGCAAATCAAACTCTCCAAGTGCACCTAACATCTCCCACTCTCGGATGGCTATACTAGCTATGTCACCAACAGGTTTCCTGCTAAGGGCGTCGGCCACCACATTGGCCTTTCCCGGATGATAATGCAATTCAAAGTCATAATCCTCAATAAATTCCATCCACCTCCTCTGCCTCAAGTTCAAGTCTTTCTGTGTGAACAGATATTTCAGACTCTTATGATCCGAGAATACCTCGAACCTCTCACCGTAAAGATAATGCCTCCAAATCTTCAAGGCAAATATCACAGCTGCTAACTCTAAATCATGCGTAGGGTAATTCTTCTCGTGAACTTTCAACTGACGTGAGCCATAGGCAACCACTTTCCCCTCTTGCATCAACACACAACCAAGACCCTCTCGTGAGGCGTCACAATAGACTGCATAACCCAACCCTCTCTCCGGAATAATCAAGACTGGAGCAGTGGTCAGTCTAACTTTCAACTCCTGGAATGACTTTTCACAAGTCTCACTCCAAGCAAATTTGACTCCCTTCCGAGTCAATCTAGTCAAAGGCGAAGCTAATCTGGAGAAATCTCTTACAAACCGGCGATAATACCCAGCTAATCCCAGAAAACTGCGGATCTCAAACACACTCTTAGGCTGTACCCAATCTTGCACTGCCTCTGTCTTGGATGTATCAACAGACACCCCTTCCCAAGAAACTACATGGCCTAAGAACTTCACCTCCTCTAGCCAGAACTCACACTTCCCAAACTTAGCATAAAGCTGATGGGCTCTAAGTAAATCAAGCACCACCCTCAAGTGTTTCTCGTGCTCTTCCTCTGAAGGTGAATAGATAAGGATGTCGTCCACGAAGACGACTACAAAACGATCTAGAAATTCCTGGAATATCCGGTTCATCAAATCCATAAATACTGCCGGTGCGTTGGTGAGCCCAAATGGCATCACCAAAAACTCATAGTGGCCATACCGCGTACGGAATGCCGTCTTTGGAATATCCTCCTCCCTGACTCTCAACTGATGATAACCTGATCTCAAGTCTATCTTCGAGAAACAACGGGAACCTTTCAACTGATCGAACAGATCATCTATACGGGGCATAGGGTACTTATTCTTAACCGTAGCCCGATTCAATTTCCGGTAATCTATACAAAGTCTCAAAGCACCACCTTTCTTTTTAACAAAGAGGGCCGGTGCTCCCCAAGGCGAAACACTAGGACGTATAAAGCCTTTATCTAGCAACTCCTGGAGTTGGATTTTCAACTCAACTAACTCAGCTGGGGCAAAACGATAGGGTGCCATAGAAATCGGCGCCGTGCCGGGCACTAAGTCAATAGAGAATTCAATCTCTCGATGCGGTGGCAAACCAACAAGATCCTCGGGAAAAACCTCCGAGTACTCACACACCACCCTTGGCAACACAATCTGAGTCTCACCGTCCTCACTAATCGAAAGGTTAGCAAGTAGACCACTAAGCTCACTCCGTCCTCGCGGAACATACCCCGGTGGCAAAACGCTACCAACACGGTCCCCCAGAAAATGAAAACACTCACCATTCACGGTACAACAAGTGACTCTCTGGCGGTAGCAATCAATAACTGCCCGGTATGACGATAACCAGTCCATACCCAAAATAACATCGAAACCTCTCATAGGCATAACTACAAAGGAAAATGGGATTCTATGGTAATCAACCTCTATATCACAACCCCTAACACCGTGTTTCAAAATCAATTCACCCCCAAGAGGCGACACTACACAAATAGGAGATGCTAACTGTGCTAACTCCAACTCCAAAACAGATGCAAATGCAGCAGACACAAAGGAATGAGATGCACCTGTATCAATCAAAACATTAGCAACCGAGTTGCAAAACAAGAAAGTACCTCTCACAACAGATGGAGCCGGTACAAGATCCTGCGCGGTAACAGCATACACGCGCCCAGATGACCTCTGATCAACCTGCTCACCCCTAGGAGCATAAGATTGTTGCACCGACTGAGACGATGAAGCCCCCTGATTGGCCCTCGAGGCCTGACCCGACTGAGCTGGCTGTTGACCCTGAATCTGCCTCAAACCAGATGCACCAGGTGTGCCACCCAACTGCGGGCAATACCTCTTCATATGCCCTGGCTGACCACACTGATAACACGAGAGTGGCTGGCCTCTACCCTGACTCTGGCTCTGAGATCGAGCCGAAGATGATGCTGCTCTCTGCACTCCTCCCCTCTGAGGACAAACTGGAGACTTGTGGCCCAGCTGGCCACACTTGAAGCAGGTAATGCCTCCTTGACTGCCTTTCCCCGAACTAGCACTCGGCACAGGAAAAGTCGATCTAGAAAAGCTACTCTGAGACTGTTGGGGATTAAAACCCTTCTGTCTCCTACCATCACTCTGACCATCCTGACTCCTCTTGGAGCCCTTCTGTCCTTCCTCCTCCTCCTGCATCATGATTTCCATGTGGGCTGCAGCATCAACCAAACGCCCATAATCCCGAATCATAGTTCCCCCAACTCTCAGCTTGAGGCCACGCCTCAACTTCCTCTCAAACTCAATACAGCGGCGTTCCTCAGACGCCACCAATTCAGGTGCAAACCTGGATAAACTAGTAAATGCAGCCTCAAACTCGGCCACTGAAGAACTCGACTGCTTAAGCTGGCAGAACTGGTCTCTCAGCTTCTCCCTAACTGCTGGAGATAAGAACTTCTCCTGGAAAGCATTCACAAAAGCCTCCCATGTACCTCCTATACGCCCCTTAGTGAACTTCCACCACTGACCCGCATCCCCCTTCAACTGGAATGATGCCAAGGTCACCTTCAACCCCTCGTCTTCGATGCCAAGCATCTCAAACGTCTTCGTTGTCTGTTCGAGCCATTCGTCTGCCTTAAGCGGCTCTTTAGGATCACCCACAAATTCATCCGGATTAGACCGGAAGAACTCCCTCTTCAGAAAGGAAGGTCCTGCATCCGCAACAACAACCTGGGCTTGATTCTCAGCCCTAAGAATGCCTACTGACTCCCTGAATGCCCCTGCTATCTCTCGGGCTAAAGCGCCCATAGCCTGCTGGCCTACTGGCTCGGCCACATTGGCCTGGCCAATTCCCTCATGAACTACCGGAATCTCCTCTGGCACCGGTACCTCCTGCCTACCCGGCCTACCACGCCTACCGCGTCCTCGTCCTCGCCCTGACATCCTAATAAAGGAAACAAACAAAGACGTTAGCACATTAATAAATGTGCCGAAACTAAACACTCGCGTCCTAATGCATTGGACAAAAATAATTCATTCCACGTAAGCACATAATCACATAAGCACCTACGAATTTCATTCCCGGATAATGATAGTCCCAATGCGTTACTATAGTTCCGGTTGGAAGCAGCAGTGATCAAGTGCCTTTCCAACAAGACTACTAGAACTCAAGGGTCCAATCAACATCCTAGAAACTACATTCCATACCCACATAATCACATAAACATGTTATCACATAAGCATATAACGTTACACTAAGTCTCTATCAAACGAGACGAACCCATTGTGATACTAATCACTTCCCACGTACCCAAAGTATTCAAACCCGGTACGCTCTGATACCAAGTTGTAACGCCCTCAAAATAAACCCATAATAACCATAACATTAACATGCATTTATAAAAGAAAACGAATCATTTGAGTTATTCATCAGAGTATTCTTATTGAAAGACATCACGTGTAACATCCTGCAACATCAAAATAAATGCCCTAAGGGCTTACATCTTTCCAAGCTAACACTTGGACACAAAAGGATGAGTACTAACTCATTTACAAGTTAAGCCCTAGGCTTGAATGTTTACATGAAATCTCAAAAATAACAAAATAAAACATATAACTAAAGACAAGTCTTCAAAATCCCAAACATCAAATCCTTCCAGGCTAAGTCCGTGGAGGTAGCTTATCACCTGAACCTGAAAATGATGTTCCCATAAAGGGTGAGCCACAGCCCAGTAGAAAAATACTAAACCAAATATAAGCATTGAATAAAGCTATAGCATTCAATAGATGGTTAACCAAGATAATCAATTTTATCATTAAACAGTCTCATGACACTAATGTCTAAGACACATTTCACCTTCCATTATTATCAACATGGCTCAAAACCTGGCCAAACTTACAACAGTGAATTATATATCATATTTACATTACTTCCAATATCAACAAAACAAATGAGACTCATGCTCATATCAAAACACTTCATACTTCCCATTTGATACACATTTTAGTGCTGTATCAATAATCATGTAAAAACACTTCAATATAATAAGCACACATAAAAATGGTGCTAATGGAGTCCATCCCCTATCTCCTCCCAAACAAAAATCCGGTTTAGAGGTCCATCCCCTATCTTCCCCTAAACCGTGGAGTACATCCCCTATCTCCTCCCAAACAATATGCATATGCAATGCTCAATCAATACATGTAATTTCTGTATTAATTCAATAGTCTAAATTTATGACTTAAACAAATTGATTAGTTTCAATTTTCCCTAATCCGCATGCAATGTCTACAACAAGCACGACTATCCTCCACCGATAGCCCAAAACAATTATTTCTAGACTTGAAAAATAAATACACTATCAATTCATTAGGCGAGTGATTTATATTATCCAACTACACCATTTAATCAATAAATTCCCCAATTTCATGGATTTAACCAAATTCCCCAATTTCATGGATTTAACCAAATTCCCCAATTACCTTAAATTAATTACTCAAATCAATTTAGCAATTCAACTAGGGTTTTCTTTTCCCAAGATTTTCAAAGTGTCCCCAACCTATCAAAATACCAAACTTAGAACAAAGCATATAAAATGGAGTAGCAAAATCCCTACCTCGAAGAAAATAACCCGTATGGAGAAGATGGAGATGAAGACCAAAGACCAACGTGCTCCAAATCCCAAGTTTCTCAGATTAAAACGAAGCCCTCAACTCACTCTAACTTTTTAATAAAGGATCTAAGGTAGAAACTCACTCTAAGTAGATCAATCGAAAGAGAGAAGGTGTGTAGAGGGAGAGAGAGAGATAAAAACACTCCAGGGGCGGTTTTTTTTAAAAAGTTATGAAGGAAAAGTAGGTCAAAAAGTGATCCAAAAAGTGAAATCACGGACTGATATAATCGACTCTACGCTCGAGCGTAGAAAGCCCCGGTCGAGCGTAAGACACAGAATCATGCTCGAGCGTGAAGAAAGCCGCTCGAGCGTCGATTGCACCCTTCCAGAAGTTTTGCAGGCGCTGCACCCGCTCGAGCGTCAAACTCCCCGCTCGAGCGGAGGAGCAAAAACAAGGGATCACGCTCGAGCGTAAAAACTACCGCTCGAGCGGAAGAACTGCAGAGCAAAATACTAGGAGATGGAAAATCCCGCTCGAGCGTCAAAATTCCCGCTCGAGCGGAGAAGCAACAACGAAGGGACCGCTCGAGCGTTAAAACTTCCGCTCGAGCGTGAAGGCCAAAATCTGGGCATCACCTATCGGCATCTAAAATCAACCAACCTGTAACAGACCCGTCCAACACAACCTATACTTCAAATACAAAGAGATTAAAGGACAACAACAACCAATAAGTAATGACAGGATCCACGGAACCTAAGTCCGGATACAATAATTTAAAGAGAAAAGACCGGGGTCGCTATAAGATGGTTAAGGTATAGTGGTTTCTTGAATCAACTTCCATGTTTAATTTAACGCAGTTTCCATTTCTATTTTTATTCAACTTCTATTTTTATTCAATTTCCTTTTTAATTTAATTTCCAAATAGATCGTTAAGGTATAGTGGTTTCTTGAATGAACTTCCATTTTTAATTTTATGCAACTTCCATTTGTATTTTTATTCAACTTCCATTTTTATTCAATTTCCTTTTCTATTGAATTTCCTTTTTCATTTTGTTTCCAAATAGATCATTAAGGTGTAGTGGTTTCTTGAATGAACTTTAATTTTTAATTTTACGCAACTTCCATTTTTATTTTTTTTCCACTTCCATTTTTATTCAGTTTGCTTTCCTATTCAATTACCTTTTTTGTTTAATTTCCAAATAGATCGTTAAGGTATAGTGGTTTCTTGAATGAACTTCCATGTTTAATTTTATGCAGTTTCCAATTCTATTTTTATTCAACTTCTATTTTTATTCAATTTCCATCCCCATTCAATTTCCTTTTTTATTTAATTTCCCAATAGATCGTTAAGGTATAGTGGTTTCTTGAATGAACTTCCATTTTTAATTTTATGCAACTTCCATTTGTATTTTTATTCAACTTCCACTTTATTCAATTTCCTTTTATATTCAATTTCCTTTTCTATTTAATTTCCAAATAGATCGTTAAGGTAGAGTGGTTTCATGAATGAATTTCCATGTTTAATTTTATGAAGTTTCGATTTCTATTTTTATTCAACTTCTATTTTTATGAAGTTTCCATCTCCATTCAATTTCCTTTTTATTTTAATTTCCAAATAGATCGTTAAGGTGTAGTGGTTTCTTGAATAAACTTTCATTCTTCATTTTTTGCAACTTCCATTTTTCTTTTTATTCCACTTCCATTTTTATTCAATTTCCTTTTCTATTCAATTTCTTTTTTTATATAACTTCTAAATAGATCGTTAAGGTATAATGGTTTCTTGAATGAACTTCCATGTTTAATTTTATTCAGTTTCTATTTCTATTTTTATTCAACTTCTATTTTTATTCATTTTCCATCCCCATTCAATTTCCTTTTTTATTTAATTTCCAAATAGATTGTTAAGGTATAGTGGTTTATTGAATGAACTTTCATTTTTAATTTTATTCAACTTCCATTTGTATTTTTATTGAACTTCCATCTTCATTCAATTTTCATTTCTATTCAGTTTTCTTTTTTATTTAATTTCCAAATAGATCGTTAAGGTATATTGGTTTCTTGAATGAACTTCTATGTTTAATTTTATGCAGTTTCCATTTCTATTTTTATTCAACTTCTATTTTTATTCAATTTCCATCTCCATTCAATTTCCTTTTTTATTTAATTTCCAAATAGATCGTTAAGGTATAGTGGTTTCTTGAATGAACTTCCATTTTTAATTTTATGCAACTTCCATTTGTATTTTTAGTCAACTTCTTTTTTTATTTAATTTCCATTTCTATTCAATTTCTTTTTTTATTTAATTTCCAAATATATCATTAATGTATAGTGGTTTCTTGAATGAGCTTCCATTTTTAATTTTCTGCAACTTCCATTTTTATTTTTTTTCAACTTCCATTTTTATTCAATTTCTTTTTCTATTGAATTTCCTTTTTTATTTAATTCCAAATAGATCGTTAAAGTGTAGTGGTTTCTTGAATGAACTTCCATTTTTAATTATATACAACTTCCATTTTTATTTTTATTCCACTTCCATCTTTATTCTGTTTCCTTTCCGATTCAATTTTCTTTTTCTATTAAATTTCCAAATAGATGGTTAAGGTATAGTGGTTTCTTGAATGAACTTCCATGTTGAATTTAACGCAGTTTCCATTTCTATTTTTATTCAACTTCTATTTTTATTCAATTTCCATCTCCATTCAATTTCCTTTTTAATTTAATTTTCAAATAGATCATTAAGGTATAGTGGTTTCTTGAATGAACTTCCATTTTTAATTTTATGCAACTTCCGTTTGTATTTTTATTCAACTTCCATTTTTATTCAATTTCCTTTTCTATTGAATTTCCTTTTTCATTTAGTTTCCAAATAGATCATTAAGGTGTAGTGGTTTCTTGAATGTACTTTCATTTTTAATTATACGCAACTTCCATTTTTATTTTTATTCCACTTACATTTTTATTCAGTTTACTTTTCTATTCAATTACCTTTTTTTGTTTAATTTCCAAATAGATCGTTAAGGTATAGTGGTTTCTTGAATGAACTTCCATGTTTAATTTTATGCAGTTTCCAATTCTATTTTTATTCAACTTCTATTTTTATTCAATTTCCATCCCCATTCAATTTCCTTTTTTATTTAATTTCCCAATAGATCGTTAAGGTATAGTGGTTTCTTGAATGAACTTCCATTTTTAATTTTATGCAACTTCCATTTGTATTTTTATTCAACTTCCACTTTTATTCAATTTCCTTTTATATTCAATTTCCTTTTCTATTTAATTTCGAAATAGATCGTTAAGGTAGAGTGGTTTCATGAATGAACTTCCATGTTTAATTTTATGTAGTTTCCATTTCTATTTTTATTCAACTTCTATTTTTATTTAGTTTCCATCTCCATTCAATTTCCTTTTTAATTTAATTGCCAAATAGATTGTTAAGGTATAGTGGTTTCTTGAATGAATTTCCATGTTTAATTTTATGCAGTTTCCACTTCTGTTTTTATTCAATTTCCATCTCCATTCAATTTACTTTTTTATTTAATTTCCAAATAGATCGTTAAGGTGTAGTGGTTTCTTGAATAAACTTTCATTCTTCATTTTTTACAACTTCCATATTTCTTTTTATACCACTTACATTTTTATTCAATTTTCTTTTCTATTCAATTTCTTTTTTTATATAATTTCCAAATATATCGTAGAGGTATAGTGGTTTCTTGAATGAACTTCCATGTTTAATTTTATTCATTTTCTATTCTATTTTTATTCAACTTCTATTTTTATTCAATTTCCATCCCCATTCAATTTCCTTTTTTATTTAATTTCCAAATAGATTGTTAAGGTATAGTGGTTTATTGAATGAACTTCCATTTTTAATTTTATGCAACTTCCACTTGTATTTTTATTGAACTTCCATCTTTATTCAATTTGCATTTCTATTCAATTTTCTTTTCTATTTAATTTCCACATAGATCGTTAAGGTATATTGGTTTCTTGAATGAACTTCTATGTTTAATTTTATGCAGTTTCCATTTCTATTTTTATTCAACTTCTATTTTTGTTCAATTTCCATCTCCATTCAATTTCCTTTTTTATTTAATTTCCAAATAGATCGTTAAGGTATAGTGTTTTCTTGAATGAACTTCCATTTTTAATTTTATGCAACTTCCATTTGTATATTTATTCAACTTCCATTTTTATTTAATTCCTTTTCTATTCAATTTCCTTTTTTATTTAATTTCCAAATAGATCGTTAAGGTAGAGTGGTTTGTTGAATGAACTTCCATGTTTAATTCTATGCAGTTTCCATTTCTATTTTTATTCAACTTCTATTCCTATTCAATTTCCATCTCCATTCAATTTCCATTTTAATTTAATTTCCAAATAGATCGTTAAGGTATAGTGGTTTCTTGAATGAACTTTCATTTTTAATTTTATGCAACTTCCATTTGTATTTTTATTCCTCTTCCATTTTTATTCAATTTCCTTTTTTATTTAATTTCCAAATAGATCGTTAAGGTATAGTCGTTTCTTGAATGAACTTTCATTTTTAATTTTATGCAACTTCTATTTTTCTTTTTTATTCAACTTCCATTTTTATTCAATTTCCTTTTCTATTGAATTTCCTTTTTTAATTAGTTTACAAATAGATCCTTAAGGTGTAGTGGTTTCTTGAATGAACTTTCACTTTTAATTTTATGCAACTTCCATTTTTATTTTTATTCAACTTCCATTTTTATTTAGTTTCCTTTTCTAATCAATTTCCTTTTCTTAGTTAATTTCCAAACGGATCGTTAAGGTATAGTGGTTTCTTGAATGAACTTCCATGTTTAATTTTTTGCAGTTTCCATTTCTATTTTTATTTAACTTCTATTTTTCTTCAATTTCCATCTCCATTCAATTTCCTTTTTTATTTAATTTCCAAACAGATCGTTAAAGTGTAGTGGATTCATGAATGAACTTCCATTTTTAATTTTATGCAACTTCTATTTTTATTTTTATTCCACTTCCATTTTTATTCAATTTCCTTTTCTATTCAATTTTCTTTTTTATTTAATTTCCAAATAGATCTTTAAGGTATAGTCGTTTCTTGAATGAACTTCCGTTTTTAATTTTATGCAGTTTCCATTTCTATTTTTATTCAATTTCCATCTCCATTGAGTTTCCTTTTTTATTTAATTTCCAAATAGATCGTTATGGTATAGCGGTTTCTTGAATGAACTTCCATTTTTAATTTTATGCAACTTCCATTTGTATTTTTATTCAACTTCTATTTTTATTTAATTTCCTTTTCTATTCAATTTCCTTTTTTATTTAATTTCCAAATATATCGTTAATGTATAGTGGTTTCTTGAATGAGCTTCCATTTTTAATTTTCTGCAACTTCCATTTTTAATTTTCTGCAACTTCCATTTTTATTTTTTTTCAACTTCCATTTTTATTCAATTTCTTTTTCTATTGAATTTCCTTTTTTATTTAATTCCAAATAGATCATTAAAGTGTAGTGGTTTCTTGAATGAACTTCCATTTTTAATTATAAACAACTTCCATTTTTATTTTTATTCCACTTCCATCTTTATTCTGTTTCCTTTCCGATTCAATTTTCTTTTTTTATTTAATTTCCAAATAGATGGTTAAGGTATAGTGGTTTCTAGAATGAACTTCCATGTTTAATTTTACGCAGTTTCCATTTCTATTTTTATTCAACTTCTATTTTTATTTAATTTCCATCTCCATTCAATTTCCTTTTAAATTTAATTTCGAAATAGATCTTTAAGGTATAGTGGTTTCTTGAATGAATTTCCATGTTTAATTTTATGCAGTTTCCAGTTCTATTTTTATTCAACTTCTTATTTTACTCAATTTCCATCTCCATTCAATTTCCTATTTTTATTTAATTTCCAAATAGATCGTTAAGGTGTAGTGGTTTCTTGAATGAACTTTCATTTTTAATTTTATGCAACTTCCATTTCTATTTTTATTCAACTTCCATTTTTATTCAATTACTTTTTCTATTGAATTTCCTTGTTTATTTAATTTCCAAATAGATCGTTAAGGTGTAGAGGTTTCTTAAATGATCTTCCATTTTTAATTTTATGCAACTTCCATTTTTATTTTTATTCTACTTCCATTTTTATTCAATTTCCATTTCTATTCAATATCCTTTTTTATTTAATTTCCAAATAGATCGCTAATGTATAGAGGTTTCTTGAAAGAACTTCCACTTTTAATTTACTCAACTTCCATTTTTATTTTTATTCCACTTCCATTTTTATTCAATTTGCTTTTCTATTCAATTTCCTTTTTTATTTGATTTCCAAATAGACCGTTAATGTATAGTGGTTTCTTGAATGAACATCCACTTTTAATTTTATGCAACTTCCATTTTTATTTTTTTTCAACTTCCATTTTTATTCAATTTCTTTTTCTATTGAATTTCCTTCTTTATTTAATTCCAAATAGATCATTAAGGTGTAGTGTTTTCTTGAACGAACTTCCATTTTTATTTTTATTCCAGTTCCATTTTTTTTTTTCAGTTTCCTTTTCTATTCAATTTCCTTTTTTTATTTAATTTCCAAATAGATCGTTAAGGTATACTGGTTTCTTGAATGAACTTCCATGTTTAATTTTATGCAGTTTCCATTTCTATTTTTATTAAACTTCTATTTTTATTCAATTTCCATCTCCATTCAATTTCCTTTTTTATCTAATTTCCAAATAGATCGTTAAGATGTAGTGTTTTCTTGAATGAACTTCCATTCTTATTTTTTTGCAACTTCCATTTTTATTTTTATTACACTTCCATTTTTATGCAATTTCCTTTTCTATTCAATTTCATTTTTTAATTAATTTCCATATAGATCGATAAGGTATAGTGGTTTCCTGAATGAATTTCCTTGTTTAATTTTACGCACTTTCCACTACTATTTCTATTCAACTTCTATTTTTATTCAATTTCCATCTCCATTCAATTTCCTTTTTTTATTTGATTTCCAAATAGATCGTTAAGGTATAGTGGTTTCTTGAATGAACTTTCGTTTTTAATTTTATGCAACATCTATTTTTATTTTTATTCAACTTCCATTTTTCTTCAATTTCCTTTTCTGTTGAATTTCCTTTTTTATTTAGTTTCCAAATAGATCGGTAAGGTGTAGTGGTTTCTAAATGAACTTCCTTTTTTAATTTTATGCAACTTCCATTTGTATTTTTATTACACTTTCATTTTTATTTAATTTCCTTTTCTATTCAATTTCCTTTTTTATTTAATTTCCAAATAGATCGTTAAGGTATAGTAGTTTCTTGAATGAAATTACATGTTTAATTTTATGCAGTTTCCATTTCTATTTTTATTCAACTTCTGTTTTTATTCAATTTCGATCTCCATTCAGTTTCCTTTTCTATTTAATTCCAAAATAGATCGTTAAGGTGCAGTGGTTTCTTGAATTAACTTCCGTTTTTAATTTTATGCAACTTCCATTCTACTTCCATTTTTATTCAATTTCTTTTTCTATGCAATTTCCTTTTTTATATAATTTCCAAATAGATCGTTAAGGTATAGTGGTTTCTTGAATGAACTTCCATATTTAATTTTATGCAATTTCCATTTCTATTTTTATTCAATTTTCATCTGCATTCAATTTCCTTTTGTATTTAATATCCAAATAGATCGTTAAGGTGTAGTGGTTTCTTGAATGAACTTCCATTCTTAATTTTTTGCAACTTCCATTTTTATTTTTATTACACTTCCATTTTTATTCAATTTCCTTTTTAATTCAATTTCCTTTTGTAATTAATTTCCAAATAGATCGATAAGGTATAATGGTTTCTTGAATGAACTCCCATGTTTAATTTTATGCAATTTTCATTTATATTTTTATTCAACTTCTATTTTTATTCAATTTCCATCTCCATTCAATTTCCTTTTTTTATTTAATTTCCAAATATATCGTTAGGGTATAGTGGTTTCTTGAATGAACTTCGATGTTTAATTTTATGCAGTTTCCATTTCTATTTTTATTCAACTTCTATTTTTATTCAATTTCCATCTCCATTCAATTTCCTTTTTTATTTAATTTCCAAATAGATCGTTAAGGTATAGTGGTTTCCTGAATGAATTTCCATCTGTAAATTTATGCAGCTTCCACTTCTATTTTTATTCAATTTCCATCTCCATTCAATTTCCTTTTTTTATTTAATTTCCAGATTGATCGTTATGATATAGTTGTTTCTTGAATGAACTTTCATTTTTAATTTTATGCAACTTCCATTTTTATTTTTATTCAACTTCCATTTTTATTCAATTTCCTTTTCTATTGAATTTCCTTTTTTATTTAGTTTCCCAATAGATCGTTAGGGTGTAGTGGTTTCTTGAATAAACTTTCATTTCTAATGTTATGCAACTTCCATTTTTATTTTTATTCCACTTCCATTTTTATTCAATTTCCTTTTCTATGCAATTTCCTTTTTTATATAATTTGCAAATAGATCGTGAAGGTATAGTAGTTTCTTGAATGGACTTCCATGTTTAATTTTATGCAGTTTCCATTTCTATTTTTATTCAACTTCTATTTTTATTCAATTTCGATCTACATTCAATTTCCTTTTTTATTTAATTCCCAAATTGATCGTTAACGTGTAGTGGTTTCTTGAATGAACTTCCATTTTTAATTTTAGGCAACTTCCATTTTTATTTTTATTACACATCCATTTTTATTCAATTTCCCTTTCTATTCAATTTCCTTTTTTAATTAATTTCGAAATAGATCGATAAGGTATAGTGGTTTCTTGAATGAACTTCCATGTTTAATTTTATGCAGTTTTAATTTGTATTTTTATTCAACTTCTATTTTTTTTAAATTTCCATCTCCATTCAATTTCCTTTTTAATTTAATTACCAAATATATCGTTAAGGTATTGTGGTTTCTTGATTAAACTTTCATGTTCAATTTTATGCAGTTTCCATTACTATTTTTATTGAACTTCTATTTTTATTAAATTTCCATCTCCATTCAGTTTCCTTTTTTATTTAATTTCCAAATAGATCGTTAAGGTATAGTGGTTTCCTGAATGAATTTCCATGTTTAATTTTACGCATTTTCCACTTCTATTTTTATTCAACTTCTATTTTTATTAAATTTCCATCTCCATTCAATTTCCTTTTTTAATTTGATTTCCAAATAGATCGTTAAGGTATTGTGGTTTCTTGAATGAACTTTCATTTTTAATATTATGCAACTTCCATTTTTATTTTTATTCAACTTCCATTTTTCTTCAATTTCCTTTTTATTGAATTTCCTTTTTTCTTTAGCTTCCAAATAGATCATTAAGGTGTTGTGATTTCTTGAATGAACTTGCATTTTTAATTTTATGCAACTTCCGTTTGTATTTTTGTTCCACTTCCATTTTTATTCAATTTCCTTTTCTATTAAATTTACTTTTTTATTTAATTTCCAAATAGATCGTTAAGGTATGGTAATTTATTGAATGAACTTCCATGTTTAATTTTATGCAATTTCCATTTCTATTTTTATTCAACTTCTATTTTTATTCAATTTCGATCTCCATTCAATTTCCTTTTATATTTAATTCCCAAATAGATCGTTAAGGTGTAGTGGTTTCTTGAATAAACTTCCATTTTTAATTTTATGCAACTTCCTTTTTTATTTTTATTCAACTTCCTTTTTTATTCAATTTCCATTTGTATTCAATTACCTTTTTTAAATAATTTCGAAATAGATTGTGAAGGTATAGTCGTTTCTTGAATGAACTTTCATTTTAATTTTATGTAGTTTCCATTTCTATTTTTATTCAACTTCTATTTTTATTCAACTTTCATCTCCATTCGATTTCCTTTTTTATTTAATTTCCAAGTAGGTCGTTAGGGTTTTGTGGTTTGTTGAATGAACTTCCATTTTTAATTTTATGCAACTTCCATTTGTATTTTTATTCAACTTCCATTTTTATTCAATTTCTTTTTCTGTTCAATTGCCTTTTTTGTTTAATTTCCATATACATCGTTAAGGTATAGTGGTTTCATGAATGAACTTCCATGTTTAATTTTATGCAATTTCCATTTCTATTTTTATTCAATTTCCATCTCCATTCAATTTCCTTTTTAATTTAATTTCCAAACAGATCGCTAAGGTATAGTGGTTTCGTGAATGAATTTCCATGTTTAATTTTAGGCAGTTTCCACTTCTATTTTTATTCAATTTTCTTCTCCATTCTATTTCCTTTTTTTATTTAATTTCCAAATAGATCGTTGAGGTATAGTGGTTTCTTGAATGAACTTTCATTTTTAATTTTATGCAACTTTCATTTTTATTTTTATTCAACTTCCATTTTTATTCAATTTCCTTTTTTATTTAGTTTACAAATAGATCGTGAGGGTCTAGTGGTTTCTTCAATGAACTTCCATTTCTAATTTTATGCCACTTCCATTTTTATTCAATTTCAATTTCTATGCAATTTCCTTTTTTATTTAATTTCCAAATAGATCGTTAAGGTATGGTAGTTTCTTGAATGAACTTTCACGTTTAATTTTATGCAGTTTCCATTTCTATTTTTATTCAACTTCTATTTTTATTCAATTTCGATCTACATTAAATTTCCTTTTTTATTTAATTCCCAAATAGATCGTTAAGGCATAGGGGTTTCTTGAATGAACTTCCATTTTTAATTTTATGCAACTTCAATTTTTATTTTCATTCCACTTCCATTTTTATTCAGTTTCCTTTTCAATTCAATTTCCTTTGTTTATTTAATTTCCAAATAGATCGTTAAGGTACAGTGGTTTCTTGAATGAACTTCTATGTTTAATTTTATGCAGTTTCCATTTCTATTTTTATTCAGCTTCTATTTTTATTCAATTTCCGTCTCCATTGAATTTCATTTTTTATTTAATTTCCAAAAAGATCGTTAAGGTGTAGTGGTTTCTTGAATGAACTTTCATTCCTAATTTTATGCAACTTCCATTTTTATTTTTATTCCACTTCCACTTCCATTTTCAATCAATTTCCTTTTCTATTCAATTTACTTTTTTATTTAATTTCCAAATAGATCGTTAAGGTATAGTGGTTTATTGAATGAACTTCCATGTTTAATGTTATGCAGTTTCCATTTCTATTTTTATTCAATTTCCATCTCCATTCAATTTCCTTTTTTATTTAATTTTCAAATAGATCGTTAAGGTATAGTGGTTTCTTGAATGAACTTTCATTTTTAATTTTATGCAACTTCCACTTGTATTTTTATTCCACTTCCATTTTTATTCAATTTCCTTTTTCTATTCCATTTCTTTTTTTATTTAATTTCCAAATAGGTCGTTAAGGTATAGTGGTTTCTTGAATTAACTTTCATTTTTAATTTTATGCAACTTCCATTTTTATTTCTATTCAACTTCGATTTTTCTTCAACTTTCTTTTCTATTCAATTTCCGTTTTTATCTAATTTCCAAATAGATCGTTAAGGTATAATGGTTGTTTGAATAGACTTGCATTTTTAATTTTATGCAACTTCCATTTTTGTTTTTATTCAACTTTCATTTTTATTCAATTTCCTTTTCTATTCATTTTCCTTTATTTTTTTATCTAATTTCCAAATAGATCGTTAAGGTATAGTGGTTTTTTGAATGAACTTCCATTTTTAATTTTATGCGACATCCATTTTTATTTTTATTCCACTTCCATTTTTATTCAATTTCCATTTCTATTCAATTTCCCTTTTTATTTAATTTCGAAATAGATCGTTGAGGTATAGTGGTTTCTTGAATGAACTTCCATGTTTAATTTTATGCAGTTTCCATTTCAATTTTTATTCAACTTTTATTTTTATTCAATTTCCATTTTTATTTAATTTCCAAATAGATCGTTAAGGTGTAGTGGTTTCTTCAATGAACTTCCATTTTTAATTTTATGCAACTTCCATATTTAATTTTATGCAACTTCCATTTTTGTATTTATTCCACTTCCATTTTTAATCAATTTCCTTTTCCATTCAATTTCCTTTTTTTATTTAATTTCCAAATAGATCGTAAAGGTATAGTGGTTTCTTGAATGAAGTTCCATATTTAATTTTAGGCAGTTTGCATTCCTATTTTTATTCAACTTCTATTTTTATTCCATTTCCATCTCCACTCAATTTCCTTTTTTATTTAACTTCCAAATAGATCGTTAAGGTGGAGTGGTTTCTTGAATGAACTTCCATTCTTAATTTTATGCAACTTCTATTTTTATTTTTATTCCACTTCCATTTTTATTCAATTTCCTTTTCTATTCAATTTCCGTTTTAATTTAATTTGCAAACAGTTCATTAAGGTATAGTGGTTTCTTCAATGAACTTCCATGTTTAATTTTATGCAGTTTCCATTTCTATTTTTATTCAACTTCTATTTTTATTCAATTTCCATCTCCATTCAATTACCATTTTTGTTTAATTTCCAAATAGATCGTTAAGGTGTAGTGGTTTCTTTAATGAACATCCATTTTTAGGTTTATGCAACTTCCATTTTTATTTTTATTCCACTTCCATTTTTCTTCAATTTCCTTTTCTATTCAATTTCCTTTTTTATTTAATTTCCAAATAGATCGTTAAGGTATAGTGGTTTCTTTAATGAACTTCTATTTTTATGTTTATGCAACTTCCATTTTTATTTTTATTCCACTTCCATTTTGATGCAATTTCCTTTTCTATTCAATTTCCTTTTTTATTTAATTTCCAAATAGATCGTTAAGGTATAGTGGTTTCTTGAATGAACTTCCATTTTTAATTTTATGCAATTTCCATTTTTATTTTTATTCCACTTCCATTTTGATGCAATTTCCTTTTCTATTCAATTTCCTTTTTTATTTAATTTCCAAATAGATCGTTAAGGTATAGTGGTTTCTTGAATGAACCTCCATGTCTAATTTTATGCAGTTTCCATTTATATTTTTATTCAACTTCTATTTTAATTCAATTTCCATCTCCATTCAATTTCTTTTTTTATTTAATTTCCAAATAGATCGTTAAGGTGAAGTGGTTTCTTGAATGAACTTCCATGTTTAATTTTATGCAGTTTCCATTTCTATTTTTATTCAACTTCTATTTTTATTCAATTTCCATCTCCATTTAATTTCCTTTTTTATTGACCTTCGAAATAGATCGTTAAGGTATACTGGTTTCTTGAATGAACTTCCATTTTTAATTTTATGCAATTTCCATTTTTATTTTTATTCCACTTCCATTTTGATTCATTTCCTTTTCTATTCAATTTCCTTTTTTATTTAATTTCCAAATAGATTGTTAAGGTATAGTGGTTTCTTGAATGAACTTCCATGTCTAATTTTATGCAGTTTCCATTTATATTTTTATTCAACTTCTATTTTAATTCAATTTCCATCTCCATTCAATTTCTTTTTTTATTTAATTTCCAAATAGATCGATAAGGTGAAGTGGTTTCTTGAATGAACTTCCATGTTTAATTTTATGCAGTTTTCAATTCTATTTTTATTCAATTTCCATCTCCATTTAATTTCCTTTTTTATTAAACTTCCAAATAGATCGTTAAGGTATAGTGGTTTCTTGAATGAACTTCCATTTTTAATTTTATGCAACTTCCACTTGTATTTTTATTCCACTTCCAGTTTTATTCAATTTCCTTTTCTATTTAATTTCCTTTTTTATTTAATTTCCAAATCGGTCGTTAAGGTATAGTGGTTTCTTCAATGAATTTTCATTTTTACTTTTTTGCAACTTTCATTTTTATTTTTATTCAACTTCGATTTTTATTCAATTTTCCTTTCTATTCAATTTTCTTTTTTTATTTAATTTCCAAATAGATCGTTAAGGTATAGTGGTTTTTTGAATATATTTCCATGTTTTATTTTATGCAACTTCTATTTTTGTTTTTACTCAACTTTCATTTTTATTCAATTTCCTTTTCTATTCATTTTCCCTTTTTGTTAAATTTGCAAATAGATCGTTAAGGTATAGTGGTTTCTTGAATCAACTTCCATTTTTAATTTTATGCAACTTCCATTTTTATTTTTATTCCACTTCCACTTTTATTCAATTTCCATTTCTATTCAATTTTCTTTTTTATTTAATTTCCAAATAGATCGCTGTGGTATAGTTGTTTCTCGAATGAACTTCCATGTTTAATTTTATGCAGTTTCCATTTCTATTTTTATTCAACTTCTATTTTTATTCAATTTTCATCTCCATTCGATTTCCTTTTTTATTTAATTTCCAAATAGATCGTTAAGGTGTAGTGGTTTATTGAATGAACTTCCATTCTTAATTTTATGCAACTTCAATTTTTATTTTTATTCCACTTCTAGTTTGATTCGATTTCCTTTTCTATTCAATTTCCTTTTTTATTTAATTTCCAAATAGATCGTTAAGGTAAGGTGGTTTGTTGAATGAACTTCCGTGTTTAATTTTATGCAGTTTCCATTTATATTTTTATTCAACTTCTATTTTTATTCAATTTCCATCTCCATTCAATTTCCTATTTTATTTAATTTCCAAATATATCGTTAGGGTATAGTTGTTTCTTGAATTAACTTCCATGTTTAATTTTATGCATTTTCCATTTCTATTTTTATTCAACTTCTATTTTTATTCAATTTCCATCTCCGTTCAATTTCCATTTTTATTTAATTTCCAAATAGATCGTTAAGGTGTTGTGGTTTCTTTAATGAACATCCCTTTTTAATTTTATGCAACTTCCACTTTTATTTTTATTCCACTTCCATTTTTATTCAATTTCCTTTTCTATTCAATTTCCTTTCTTATTTAATTTCCAAATTGTTCGTTAAGGTATAGTGGTTTCTTGAATGAACTTTCATTTTTTAATTTTATGCAACTTCCATTTTTATTTTTATTGAACTTCGATATTTATTTAATTTTCTTTTCTATTCAATTTCTGTTTTTTATTTAATTTCCAAATAGATCGTTAAGGTATAGTGGTTTTTTGAATAGACTACCATTTTCAATTTTAAGCTACTTCTACTTTTATTAAATTTCCATCTCCATTCAATTTCCTTTTTTATTTAATTTCCACATAGATCGTTAAGGTATAGTGGTTTCTTGAATGAACTTCCATGTTTAATTTTATGCAGTTTCCATTTCTGTTTTTATTCAACTTCTATTTTTATTCAATTTCCATCTCCATTCAATTTCCTTTTTTATTTAATTTCCAAATAGATCGTTAAGTTGTAGTGGTTTCTTGAATGAACTTCCATTCTTAATTTTTTGCAACTTCCATTTTTATTTTTATTCCACTTCCATTTTTATTCAATTTCCTTTTCTATTCAATTTCCTTTTTTATTTAATTTCAAAATAGATCGTTAAGGTATAGTTGTTTCTTGAATGAACTTCCATGTTTAATTTTATGCAGTTTCCATTTCTATTTTTATTCAACTTCTATTTTTATTCAATTCCCATCTCCGTTCATTTTCCATTTTTATTTAATTTCCAAACAGATCATTAAGGTGTAGTGGTTTCTCGAATGAACTTTCATTTTTAATTTTATGCAACTTCCATTTTTATTTTTATTCCAATTCTATTTTTTTTTTCAATTAACTTTTCTATTCAATTTCCTTTTTTATTTAATTTCCAAATAGATCGTTAAGGTATAGTGGTTTTTTGAATGAACTTCCATTTTCAATTTTATGCAACTTCTATTTCTATTTTTATTCAACTTCTATTTTTATTCAATTTCCATCTCGATTCAATTTTCTTTTTTATTTAATTTCCAAATAGATCGTTAAGGTGTAGTGGTTCTTGAATGAACTTCCATTCTTAATTTTATGCAACTTCTATTTTTATTTTTATCCCACTTCCATTTTTATTCAATTTCCTTTTCTATTCAATTTCCGTTTTTATTTAATTTGCAAACAGATCGTTAAGGTATAGTGGTTTCTTCGATGAACTTCCATGTTTAATTTTATGCAGTTTCCATTTCTATTTTTATTCAACTTCTATTTTTATTCAATTTCCAACTCCATTCAATTTCCATTTTTATTTAATTTCCAAATAGATCGTTAAGGTGTAGTGGTTTCTTTAATGAACATCCCATTTTAATTTTATGCAACTTCCATTTTAATTTTTATTCCACTTCCATTTTTATTCAATTTCCTTTTCTATTCAATTTCTTTTTTTATTTAATTTCCAAATAGATTGTTAAGGTATATTGGTTTCTTGAATGAACTTCCATGTCTAATTTTATGCCGTTTCCATTTATATTTTTATTCAACTTCTATTTTAATTCAATTTCCATCTCCATTCAATTTCTTTTTTTATTTAATTTTCAAATAGATCGTTAAGGTGTAGTGGTTTCTTGAATGAACTTCCATGTTTAATTTTATGCAGTTTCCATTTCTATTTTTATTCAACTTCTATTTTTACTCCATTTAATTTCCTTTTTTATTGAACTTCCAAATAGATCGTTAAGGTATAGTGGTTTCTTGAATGAACTTCCATTTTTAATTTTATGCAACTTCCACTTGTATTTTTATTCCACTTCCATTTTTATTCAATTTCCTTTTCTATTCAATTTCCTTTTTTATTTAATTTCCAAATTGGTCGTTAAGGTATAGTGGTCTCTTGAATGAATTTTCATTTTTAATTTTTTGCAACTTTCATTTTTATTTTTATTCAACTTCGATTTTTATTCAATTTTGTTTTCTATTCAATTTCCTTTTTTTATTTAATTTCCAAATAGATCGTTAAGGTATAGCGGTTTTTTTGAATAGACTTCCATTTTTAATTTTATGCAACTTCTATTTTTGTTTTTACTCAACTTTCACTTTTATTCAATTTCCTTTTCTATTCATTTTTCTTTTTTGTTAAATTTCCAAATAGATCGTTATGGTATAGTGGTTTCTTGAATCAACTTCCATTTTTAATTTTATGCAACTTCCATTTTTATTTTTATTCCACTTCCATTTTTATTCAATTTCCATTTCTATTCAATTTTCTTTTTTATTTAATTTCCAAATAGATCGTTGTGGTATAGTATAGCGATCCCGGGTTTACCCTTGTTGTACAGTGATCCGGACATGTGTCCGTGGATGTTGGTAGTTGGTTATTATCTTGTTTGCATCCTTTTTACTTCGTACTTGAGTTATAGGATGTGTTGGGGAGGTTTGTTACAGGTTGGTTAGGCCTTTGTTTCAAATTCCTTGTTGTTGAGTTTTTAGGCGGTCCGCTCGAGCGGGTCTTCTTGCGCCCGAGCGGAGATTGCACACTTCCAGTATTTTCGTGTTCCTGCAAAACTTCTGCAGGTGTGGTTTTTACGCTCGAGCGGGTTTGTTTACGCTCGAGCGGTAGCGCTCGAGCGGGTAGTACTTTCTGGGTGTAAGTTCTGGGAGGTGGGAATCTGCGCTCGAGCGGACTGTTGTCGCGCTCGAGCGGATGTGCTTTATTCTTGTGTCTTGGCGCTCGAGCGGGCCTTATTGCGCTCGAGCGTCGTGTTCTTCGCTCGAGCGGGTCATACGTATATGAGTTATCCGCTGGGTGATTTCAAATCACTTTTTACTTTTCTTTCTCTCTCCTACTTTTTCTAAAAACCATTTTGAGAGCCTCTCTCTCTAAAATCTTGCCTTCTCTCTAGATTTTGATCTAGCTAGGGTGAATTCCTTGTCTTTGGCCTTTACAAAAGAGTTGTTGATCATCGAGGGTTACATTCTAATCTGAATATTTTGGGATCTGGAGCACATTGGGTTTTGTCATCTTCTCTATTGGGGCTCCGAATTTGAGGTAGGGATATCCTACTCCTCTCTATGGATTTTGTCTTTAAATTTTAGTATTTTGAGATGTTGGGGTTGATTGGGTAATTTTGTGAAAGTTTGGGGCTTTTGTGTTATTTTACAAAAGGTTGGGGTTTTATTTATAATAAACCTAGATGCATGTGTGGCATAGAGAAATGGAATAAATGTTGAATCATTGATGAAAATGGGACCTAAGGGTTGAAATGGTAATTATGGAAAATGACCTAATTACATGGTTGATTAATTGGGATAATTAATTGTGAGAAATGAGGTAACGAAATTGAATTATTGAGATTGGGAATGCATGGGGTTAAAGGGTGTAGTTGAATTATTTATCACTCACCGAAATGAAATGTTGATTGAATATCCATTGTGCATTTATTTTCTATTTAGAAATAACTGCTTTGGGCTATCGGTGGAGGATAGTCGTGATTGTTGTAGACAATGCATGATGATTAGGCAAACTAAAACTAATCGATTGAATGTGTCATGGAGTATGACGGTGGATTGAATACATTAAATTTATGTATTGATTGATTGTGTATAGAACCCTTGTGTTTATATGCATTGTGTGTAGAGGAGGAGATGGGGGATGTACTCCGCGGTTTAGGGGAAGATGGGGGATGCACCTCTAAACCGGATAGTGTTGGGAGGAGATAGGGGATGAACTCCGTAGATACAGCTCATATGCTTGTCTAGAGAAGTGAAGATAGAGCTAATATGCTTATCTGTGTGAAGTGAGGATACAACTTATGCTTACCTGTGAATGTGGGATATAGTTGTTATACATATCTGTTGAGAATGTGGATATAGCTCATATGCTTATCTGTGAATGTGGGATATAGTTTTTATACATATCTGTTGAACTGATGTTAGAGTTAACATGCTTATCTGTTGAAAAAGGGAAAATGAAAGGTAACTTGGACTCATAAGTCATATGGCATAAATATGTGAGTTATGTGGATGTATCAGTGTTAGCCATCTATCAATTGCTAATTTTTTAGTCATTGTTCACGGTTGGTTTAGTATATTTCTACTGGGCTGTGGCTCACCCTATATGGGAATATCATTTTCAGGTACAGGTAGCATGCCACCTCCAAGGGCATAGCTTGGGAGGCTAAAGGCGGACATACTTATGTTGTTTTATTTTTGATGTATTACATGTAAATTCAAGCCAAGGGCTTAAAGTGTAATGGAGTTGATACTCTTCTGTTGTAACCAAGTGTTAACTTGGAAAGCCGTAAGCCCGTAGGGCACTTGCTTTTGTTGTTAACATGTAATACTTTTGTAAGAAACTACTCTGATGAATAGAAGAACATTTATTTTTATTATCAATGCATGTCTCTATTGATGGGTTAATGTTATTACATTCATTGACAGGCAAAATATCTACATTCTTCTATTAATCAGAGTTTCATTACAAAAGTATTACATGTTAACAACAAAAGCAAAATGCCCTATGGGCTTACAGCTTTCCAAGTTAACACTTGGTTACAACAAAAGAGTGCTAACTCATCTACACATTAAGCCCTTGGCTTGAATACACATGTAATACATCAAAAGAAACTAAACAGCAAAAATCTGCTCGCATCTAGCCTCCCAAGCTATGTCCTTGGAGGTGGCATGCTACCTGCACCTGAAAATGATATTCCCATATAGGGTGAGCCACAACCCAGTAGAAATGCACTAAACCAACCATGAACAATGACTAAAAGATTAGCAATTGATAGATGGCCAACACTAATACATCCACATAAATCACATTTTTATGCCATACGACTTATGAGTCCAAGTTACCTTTCATTTTCCCTTTTTCAACAGATAAGCATATTAGCTCTATCATCATTTCAACAAATATGTATAAAAACTATATCCCACATTCACAGATAAGCATATAAGCTATATCCACATTCTCAACAGATATGTATAACAACTATATCCCACATTCACAGATAAGCATATAAGCTGTATCCACACTTCACAAAGATAAGCATATGAGCTCTATCTTCACTTCTCTAGACAAGCATATGAGCTGTATCTACGGAGTTCATCCCTTATCTTCTCCCAATACTATCCGGTTTAGAGGTACATCCCCCATCTTCCCCTAAACTGCGGAGTACATCCCCCATCTCCTCCTCTACACATAACGTATACAAACACATCGGTTCTATATACAATCACTCAATACATACAGTTAATGTACTCTATCAACCGTCAAATTCCGTGACACATTCCATTGATTAGTTTTCGTTCGCCTAATCATCATGCATTGTCTACAACAATCACGACTATCCTCCACCAATAGCCCAAAGCAGTTATTTCTAAACGGAAAATAAATGCACAAATGAATATTAAATCAACATTCATTCCGGTGAGTGATAAATAATTCAACTACACCCTTTAACCCCATACATTTCCAATCTCAACAATTCCATTTCATTTCCTCATTTCTCACAATTAATTATCCCAATTAATCGAACAATGTAATTAGGTCATTTTCCATAATTAACATTACAACCCTTAGGTCCCATTTTCATCAATGATTCAACATTTATTCCATTTCTCTATGCCAAACATGCATCTAGGTTTATTGTAAATAAAACCCCAACTTTTGTAAAATTACACAAAAGCCCCGAACTTTCACAAAATTACCAAACCAACCCCAACATCTCAAAATACTAAAATTTAAAGACAAAATCCATAGAGAGGAGTAGGATATCCCTACCTCAAATCCGGAGCCCCAAGGGAGAAGTTGACAAAACCCAACGTGCTCCAAATCCCAAAATTTTCAGATTAAAATGTAGCCCTCGACGATCAACAACTTTTTTGTAAAGGCCAAAGATGAGCAAATCACTCCTACTAGATCAAAACCAAAAGAGAAGGTAGAGTTCTAGAGTGAGAGGCTCAACAATGGTGTTTTTGGAAAAGTAGGAGAGAGAAGAGAAAGTGAAAAAGTGATTTGAAAAGTCAAAACACGAAACTTAAACCCAGTCGCCCCGCTCGAGCGTCAAACACCCCGCTCGAGCGTCACTCACAGACTCCCGCTCGAGCGTCAACCCTCCCGCTCGAGCGGCGGATGCACACTCCCAGAACTTTTACAGAACTAGGTCTTCGCTCGAGCATCAACTCTCCTGCTCGAGCGTCACACACAGAACCCCACTCGAGCGGCCGATCTCACGCTCGAGCTTCCAACACTGCACAGAAAATACTGGATGGGTGCAATTCCCGCTCGAGTGCCAAAACCCCCGCTCGAGCGGACAGGTCAAAATCTGGGCAACTAGTTTTGGTTTCTAAACTCAACCAACCTGTAACAAACCTGCCTAACACATCCCATAACTCAACTACAAAGTAAAAAGGATGTAAACAAGATGATAATCAACTACCAACCTCCACGGACACATGTCCGGATCACTGTACAACAAGGGTAAATCCGGGATCGCTATAAATTTCCTTTTTAATTTAGTTTCCAAATAGATCGTTAACGTGTAGTGGTTTATTGAACGAACTTCCATTTTTAATTTTATGCAACTTCCATTTTTATTTTATTCCACTTCCATTTTTTATTCAATTTCCTTTTCTATTCAATTTCCTTTTTTATTTAATTTGCAAATAGAACGTTAATGTATAGTGCTTTCGTGAATGAACTTCCATGTTCAATTTTATGCAGTGTCCATTTCTATTTTTATTCAACTTCTATTTTTATTCAATTTCCATCTCCATTCAATTTCCTTTTTTATTTAATTTCCAAATAGATCGTTAAGGTATAGTGGTTTCTTGAATGAACTTCCATTTTTAATTTTATGCAACTTCTATTTGTATTTTTATTCAACTTCCATTTTTATTCAATTTCCATTTCTATTGAATTTCCTTTTTTATTTAGTTTCCAAATAGATCATTTAGGTGTAGTGGTTTCTTGAATGAACTTTCATTTTTAATTTTGCGCAACTTCTATTTTTATTTTTATTCAACTTCCATTTTTATTCAATTTCCTTTTCTATGCAATTTCCTATTTTTATTTAATTTCCAAATAGATTGTTAAGGTATAGTGGTTTTTTAAATGAACTTCCATGTTTAATTTTGCGCAGTGTCCATTTCAAGTTTTATTCAACTTCTATTTTTATTCAATTTCCATCTCCATTCAATTTCGTTTTTAATTTAATTTCCAAATAGATTGTTAAGGTATAGTGGTTTCTTGAATGAACTTCCATTTTTAATTTTATGCAGCTTTCATTTGTATTTTTATTCCACTTCCATTTTTATTCAATTTCCTTTTTTTATTTTATTTCCAAATAGATTTTTAAGGTGTAGCGGTTTCTTGAATGAACTTCCAGTTTTAATTATATGCAACTTCCATTTTTATTTTTATTGCACTTCCATTTTTATTCAATTTCCTTTTCTATTCAATTTCCTTTTTTATTTACATTCCAAATAGATCGTTAATGTATAGTGGTTTCTCGAATAAACTTCCATTTTTAGTTTTATGCAACTTCCATTTTTATTTTTTTTCAACTTCCAATTTTATTCAATTTCTTTTTCTATTGAATTTCTTTTTTTATTTAATTCCAAATAGATCGTTAAGGTGTAGTGGTTTCTTGAATGAACTTTCACTTTTAATTTTATGCAGCTTCCATTTTTATTTTTATTCCACTTCCATTTTTATTTAGTTTCCTTTTCTAATCAATTTCCTTTTCTTAGTTAATTTCCAAACAGATCGTTAAGGTATAGTGGTTTCTTGAATGAACTTCCATGTTTAATTTTTTGCAATTTTTATTTCTATTTTTATTCAATTTCTATCTCCATTCAATTTCATTTTTTATTTAATTTCCAAACAGATCGTTAACGTGTAGTGGTTTCATGAATGAACTTCCATTCTTAATTTTATGCAACTTCTATTTTTATTTTTATTCCACTTCCATTTTTATTCAATTTCCTTTTCTATTCAATTACCTTTTTCATTTAAATTCCAAATAGATCGTTAATGTATAGTGCTTTCGTGAATGAACTTCCATGTTGAATTTTATGCAGTGTCCTTTTCTACTTTTATTCAATTTCCATCCCCATTCAATTTCCTTTTTTATTTAATTTCCAAGTAGATCGTTAAGGTATAGTGGTTTCTTGAATGAACTTCCATTTTTAATTTTATGCAACTTCCGTTTATATTTTTATTCAACTTCCATTTTTATTCAATTTCCTTTTCTATTGAATTTCCTTTTTTATTTAGTTTCGAAATAGATCATTAAGGTGTAGTGGTTTCTTGAATGAACTTTCATTTTTAATTTTATCCAACTTCCATTTTTATTTTTAGTCAACTTCCATTTTTATTCAATTTCCTTTTCTACGCAATTTCCTTTTTTATTTAATTTCCAAATAGATTCTTAAGGTATAGTGGTTTTTTGAATGAACTTCAATGCTTAATTTTATGCAGTGTCCATTTCTATTTTTATTCAACTTCTATTTTTATTCAATTTTCATCTCCATTCAATTTCCTTTTTTATTTAATTTCCCAAGGGATCGTTAAGGTATAGTGGTTTCTTGAATGAACTTCCATTTTTAATTTTAGGCAACTTCCATTTGTACTTTTATTCGACTTCCTTTTTTATTCAATTTCCTTTTCTATTCAAATTCCTTTTTTATTTAATTTTCAAATAGATCATTAAGGTATAGTGGTTTCTTGAATGAAATTTCAATTTTAACTTTATGCAACTTCCATTTTTATTTTTGTTCCCCAACCATTTTTATTTAATTTCCTTTTCTATTCAATTTCCTTTTTTATTTAATTTCCAAATAGTTCGTTGATGTATAGTGGTTTCTTGAATGAGCTTCCATTTTTAATTTTATGCAACTTCCATTTGAATTTTTATTCCACTTCCATTTTCATTCAATTTCCTTTTCTCTTCAATTTCCTTTTTTATTTAATTTCCAAATAGATCGTTAAGGTGTAGTGGTTTCTTGAATAAACTTCCATTCTTCATTTTTTGCAACTTCCATTTTTCTTTTTATTCCACTTCCATTTTTATTCAATTTCCTTTTCTGTTCAATTTCCTTTTTTATTTTGTTTCCAAATAGATCATTAAGGTCTAGTGGTTTCTTGAATGAACTTCCATTTTTAATTTTATGCAACTTCCATTTTTATTCAATTTCCCTTTTTATTTTATTTCCAAATAGATCGTTAAGGTATAGTGTTTTCTTGAATGAACATCCATTTTTAATTTTATGCAACTTCCATCTTTATTTTTATTCAACTTCCATTTTTATTCAATTTCCTTTTCTATTCAATTTCCCTTTTTATTTTATTTCCAAATAGATAGTTACGGTATAGTGTTTTCTTGAATGAACTTCCATTTTTATTTTTATTCCACTTCCATTTTAATTCAATTTCATTTTCTATTCAATTTCCTTTTTTATTTAACTTCCAAATATATCGTTAATGTATAGTGCTTTTGTGAAAGAATTTCCATGTTTAATTTCATGCAGTGTCCATTTCTATTTTTATTCAATTTCCATCTCCATTCAATTTCCTTTTTTGTTTAATTTCCAAGTAGATCGTTAATGTATAGTGGTTTCTTGAATGAACTTCCATTTTTAATTTTATGCAACTTCCATTTGTATTTTTATTCAACTTCCATTTTTATTCAATTTCCTTTTATATTAAATTTCCTTTTCTATTTAATTTCCAAATAGATCGTTAAGGTATAGTGGTTTCATGAATAAACTTCCGTGTTTAATTTTATGCAGTTTCCATTTTTATTTTTATTCAACTTCTATTTTTATTAAATTTCCATCTCCATTCAATTTCCTTTTTATTTTAATTTCAAAATAGATCGTTAAGGTATAGTGGTTTCTTGAATGAATTTCCATGTTTAATTTTATGCAGTTTCCACTTCTATTTTTATTCAATTTCCATCTCCATTCAATTTCCTTTTTTATTTAATTTCCAAATAGATCGTTAAGGTGTAGTGGTTTCTTGAATGAACTTCCATTCTTAATTTTTTGCAACTTCCATTTTTATCTTTATTCCACTTCCATTTTTATTTAGTTTCCTTTTCTATTCAATTTCCTTTTCAATTTAATTTCTAAATAGATCGTTAAGGTATAGTGGTTTCTTGAATGAATTTCGATGTTTAATTTTATGCAGTTTCGACTTCTATATTTATTCAACTTCTATTTTTATTCAATTTTCATCTCCATTCAATTTCCTTTTATTATTTAATTTCCAAATAGATTGTTAAGGTATAGTGGTTTCTTGAATGAACTTCCATGTTTAATTTGATTCAGTTTCCATTTCTATTTTTATTCAACTTCTATTTTTATTCAATTTCCATCCCCATTCAATTTCCTTTTTTTTTTAAATTTCCAAATAGATTGCTAAGGTATAGTGGTTTATTGAATGAACTTCCATTTTTAATTTTATGCAACTTCCATTTGTATTTTTATTGAACTTCCATTTTTATTCAATTTCCATTTCTATTCAATATCTTTTTTTCTTTAATTTCCAAATAGATCGTTAAGGTGTAGTGGTTTCTTGAATGAACTTCCATTTTTAATTTTATGCAACTTCCATTTTTATTTTTATTCCACTTCCATTTTTATTCAATTTCCTTTTTCATTTAAATTTCAAATAGATCGTTAATGTATAGTGCTTTCTTAAATGAACTTCCATGTTTAATTTTATGCAGTGTCCTTTTCTACTTTTATTCAATTTCTATTTTTTTTCGATTTCCATCTCCATTCAATTTCCTTTTTTATTTAATTTCCAAATAGATCGTTAAGGTATAGTGGTTTCATGAATGTACTTTCATTTTTAATTTTATGCAACTTGCATTTTCGTTTTTATTCAACTTTCATTTTTATTCAATTTCCTTTTCTATTGAATTTCCTTTTTTATTTAGTTTCCAAATAGATCATTAAGGTGTAGTAGTTTCTTGAATGAACTCTCATTTTTAATTTTATGCAACTTCTATTTTTCTTTTTATTCTACTTTCATTTTTATTCAATTTCCTTTTCTATTCAATTTCCTTTTTCATTTAAATTCCAAATAGATCGTTAATGTATAGTCCTTTCGTGAATGAACTTCCATGTTTAATTTTATGCAGTGTCCTTTTCTACTTTTATTCAATTTCCATCTCCATTCAATTTCCTTTTTTATTTAATTTCCAAGTAGATCGTTAAGGTATAGTGGTTTCTTGAATGAACTTCCATTTTTAATTTTATGCAACTTCCGTTTGTATTTTTATTCAACTTCCATTTTTATTCAATTTCCTTCTCTATTGAATTTCCTTTTTTATTTAGTTTCGAAATAGATCATTAAGGTGTAGTGGTTTCTTGAATGAACTTTCATTTTTAATTTTATGCAACTTCCATTTTTATTTTTAGTCAACTTCCATTTTTATTCAATTTCCTTTTCTATGCAATTTCCTTTTTTATTTAATTTCCAAATAGATTCTTAAGGTATAGTGGTTTTTCGAATGAACTTCCATGCTTAATTTTATGCAGTGTCCATTTCTACTTTTATTCAACTTCTTTTTTTATTCAATTTCCATCTCCATTCAATTTCCTTTTTTATTTAATTTCCCAATGGATCGTTAACGTATAGTGGTTTCAGGAATGAGCTTCCATTTTTAATTTTATGCAACTTCTATTTGTATTTTTATTCCACTTCCATTTTTATTCAATTTCCTTTTCTCTTCAATTTCCTTTTTTATTTAATTTCCAAATAGATCGTTAAGGTGTTGTGGTTTCTTGAATAAACTTCCATTCTTCATTTTTTGCAACTTCCATTTTTCTTTTTATTCCACTTCCACTTTTATTCAATTTCCTTTTTTATTTAGTTTCCAAGTAGATCATTAAGGTCTAGTGGTTTTTTGAATGAACTTCCATTTTTAATTTTATGCAACTTACATTTTTTTTTTATTCAACTTCCCTTTTTATTCAATTTTCTTTTCTATTAAATTTCCCTTTTTATTTTATTTCCAAATAGATCGTTATGGTATAGTGTTTTCTTGAATAAACTTCCATTTTTAATTTTAGGCAACTTCCATTTTTATTTTTATTCAACTTCCATTTTTATTCAATTTCCATTTCTATTCAATTTCCCTTTTTATTTTATTTCCAAATAGATCGTTACGGTATAGTGTTTTCTTGAATGAACTTCCATTTTTAATTTTATAGAACTTCCATTTTTATTTTTATTCCACTTCCATTTTAATTCAATTTCATTTTCTATTCAATTTCCTTTTTAATTTAATTTCCAAATAGATTGTTAAGGTATAGTGCTTTCTTGAATGAATTTCGATGTTTAATTTTATGCAGTTTCGACTTCTATTTTTATTCAACTTCTATTTTTATTCAATTTTCATCTCCATTAAATTTCCTTTTTTTATTTAATTTTCAAATAGATCATTAAGGTATAGTGGTTTCTTGAATGAACTTCCATTTTTAATTTTATGCAACTTCCATTTGTATTTTTATTGAACTTCCATTTTTATTCAATTTCCATTTCTATTCAATATCCTTTTTTCTTTAATTTCCAAATAGATCGTTAAGGTATAGTGGTTTCTTGAATGAACTTCCTTTTTTAATTTTATGCAACTTCTATTTGTATTTTTATTCAACTTCCATTTTTAATCATTTTCCTTTTATATTAAATTTCCTTTTCTGTTTAATTTCCAAATAGATCGTTAAGGTATGGTGGTTTCATGAATGAACTTCCATGTTTAATTTTATGCAGTTTCCATTTCTATTTTTATTCAACTTCTATTTTTATTAAATTTCCATCTCCATTCGATTTCCTTTTTAATTTAATTTCCAAATTGATCGTTAAGGTATAGTAGTTTCTTGAATGAATTTCCATGTTTAATTTTATGGAGTTTCCACTTCTACTTTTATTCAACTTCTATTTTTATTCAATTTCCATCTCCATTCAATTTCCCTTTTTATTTAATTTCCAAATAGATCGTTAAGGTGTAGTGGTTTCATGAATGAACTTCCATGTTTAATTTTATACAGTTGCCATTTCTATTTTTATTCAACTTCTATTTTTATTAAATTTGCATCTCCATTCAATTTCCTTTTTAATTTAATTTCCAAATAGATCGTTAAGGTATACTGGTTTCTTGAATGAATTTCCACGTTTAATTTTATGCAGTTTCCGCTTCTATTTTTATTCAATTTCTATTTTTATTAAATTTTCATCTCCACTCAATTTCCTTTTTTTATTTAATTTTCGAATAGATCGTTAAGGTATATTGGTTTCTTGAATGAACTTCCATGTTTAATTTTATTCAGTTTCCATTTCTATTTTTATTCAACTTCTATTTTTATTCAATTTCTATCCCCATGCAATTTCCTTTTTTCTTTAATTTCCAAATACATCGTTAAGGTAAAGCGGTTTCTTAAATGAACTTCCACGTTTAATTTTATGCAGTTTCCGTTTCTATTTTTATTAAATTGCCATCTCCGTTGAAATTCCCTTTTTATTTAATTTCCAAATACATCGTTACGTTATAGTGGTTTCTTGAATGAACTTCCATGTTTAATTTTATGCAGTTTCCGTTTCTATTTTTATTCAACTTCTATTTTTATTCAATTTCCATCTCTATTCAATTTCCTTTTTTATTTAATTTACCAATAGATCGTTAAGGTATAGTGGTTTCTTGAATGAATTTCCATGTTTAATTTTATGCAGTTTCCACTTCTATTTTTATTCAACTTCTATTTTTATTCAATTTCCATCTCCATTCAATTTCCTTTTTTATTTAATTTCCATATAGATCGTTAAGGTGTAGTGGTTTTTTTAATAAACTTTCATTCTTCATTTTTTGCAGCTTCCATTTTTCTTTTTATTCCACTTCCATTTTTATTCAATTTCCTTTTCTATTCAGTTTCTTTTTTTATATAATTTCCAAATAGATCGTTAAGGTATAGTGGTTTCTTTAATGAACTTCCATGTTTAATTTTATTCAGTTTCTATTTCTATTTTTATTCAACTTCTATTTTTATTCAATTTCCATCCCCATTTAATTTCCTTTTCTATTTAATTTCCAAATAGATTGTTAAGGTATAGTGGTTTATTGAATGAACTTCCATTTTTAATTTTATGCAACTTCCATTTGTATTTTTATTGAACTTCCATCTTTATTCAATTTCCATTTCTATTCAATTTTCTTTTTATTTGATTTCCAAATAGATTGTTAAGGTATATTGGTTTCTTGAATGAACTTCATGTTTAATTTTATGCAGTTTCCATTTCTATTTTTATTCAACTTATATTTTTATTCAATTTCCACCTCCATTCAATTTCCTTTTTTGGTTAATTTCCAAATAGATCGTTAAGGTATATTGGTTTCTTGAATGAACTTCCATGTTTAATTTTATGCAGTTTCCATTTCTATTTTTATTCAACTTCTATTTTTATTCAATTTCCACCTCCATTCAATTTCTTTTTTTATTTAATTTCCAAATAGATCGTTAAGGTATAGTGGTTTCTTGAATGAACTTCCATTTTTAATTTTATGCAACTTCCATTTGTATTTTTATTCAACTTCTATTTTTATTTAATTTCCTTTTCTATTCAATTTCCTTTTTTATTTAATTTCCAAATAGATCGTTAATGTATAGTGGTTTTTTGAATGAGCTTCCATTTTTAATTTTCTGCGACTTCCATTTTTATTTTTTTTCAACTTCCATTTTTATTCAATTTCTTTTTCTATTGAATTTCCTTTTTTATTTAATTCCAAATAGATCGTTAAGCTGTAGTGATTTCTTGAATGAACTTCCATTTTTAATTATATAGAACTTCCATTTTTATTTTTATTCCACTTCCATCTTTATTCTGTTTTCTTTCCTATTCAATTTTCTTTTTTTATTTAATTTCCAAATAGATCGTTAAGGTATAGTGGTTTCTTGAATGAACTTCCATGTTTAATTTTATGCAGCTTCCATTTCTATTTTTATTCAACTTATATTTTTATTCAATTTCCATCTCTATTCAATTTCCTTTTTAATTTAATTTCCAAATAGATCGTTAAGGTATAGTGGTTTCTTGAATGAACTTCCATTTTTAATTTTATGCAACTTCCATTTGTATTTTTATTCCTCTTCCATTTTTATTCAATTTCCTTTTTTATTTAATTTCCAAATAGATCGTTAAGGTATAGTCGTTTCCTGAATGAACTTTCATTTTTAATTTTATGCAACTTCCATTTTTCTTTTTATTCAACTTCCATTTTTATTCAATTTCCTTTTCTATTGAATTTCCTTTTTTAATTAGTTTCCAAATAGATCCTTATGGTGTAGTGGTTTCTTGAATGAACTTTCAGTTTTAATTTTATGCAACTTCCATTTTTATTTTTATTCAACTTCCATTTTTATTTAGTTTCCTTTTCTAATCAATTTCCTTTTCTTAGTTAATTTCCAAACAGATCGTTAACGTATAGTGGTTTCTTGAATGAACTTCCATGTTTAATTTTTTGCAGTTTCCATTTCTATTTTTATTCAACTTCTATTTTTCTTCAATTTCCATCTCCATTAAATTTCCTTTTTTATTTAATTTCCAAACATATCGTTAAGGTGCAGTGGTTTCATGAATGAACTTCCATTCTTAATTTTATGCAACTTCTATTTTTATTTTTATTCCACTTCCATTTTTATCAATTTCCTTTTCTATTCAATTTTCTTTTTTATTCAATTTCCAAATAGATCGTTAAGGTATAGTCGTTTCTTGATTGAACTTCCGTTTTTAATTTTATGCAGTTTCCATTTCTATTTTTATTCAATTTCCATCTCCATTCAGTTTCCTTTTTTATTTAATTTGCAAATAGATCGTTAAGGTATTGTGGTTTCTTGAATGAACTTCCATTTTTAATTTTATGCAATTTCCATTTGTATTTTTATTCAACTTCAATTTTTATTCAATTTCCTTTTTTATATAATTTCAAAATATATCGTTAATGTATAGTGGTTTCTTGAATGAGCTTCCATTTTTAATTTTCTGCAACTTCCATTTTTATTTTTTTTCAACTTTTATTTTTATTCAATTTCTTTTCCTATTGAATTTCCTTTTTTATTTAATTCCAAATAGATCGTTAAAGTGTTGTGTTTTCTTGAATGAACTTCCATTTTTAATTATATACAACTTCCATTTTTATTTTTATTCCACTTCCATCTTTATTCTGTTTCCTTTCCGATTCAATTTTCTTTTTTTATTTAATTTCCAAATAGATGGTTAAGGTATAGTGGTTTCTTGAATGAAATTCCATGTTTAATTTTACGCAGTTTCCATTTCTATTTTTGTTCAATTTCTATTTTTATTCAATTTCCATCTCCATTCAATTTCCTTTTTAATTTAATTTCCAAATAGATCGTTAAGGTATAGTGGTTTCTTGAATGAACTTCCATTTTTAATTTTATGCAACTTCCATTTGTATTTTTATTCAACTTCCATTTTTATTCAATTTCCTTTTCTATTGAATTTCCTTTTTCATTTAGTTTCCAAATAGATCATTAAGGTGTAGTGGTTTCTTGAATGAACTTTCATTTTTAATTTTACGCAACTTCCATTTTTATTTTTATTCCACTTCCATTTTTATTTAGTTTGCTTTTCAATTCAATTACCTTTTTTGTTTAAATTCCAAATAGATCGTTACGGTATAGCGGTTTCTTGAATGAACTTCCATGTTTAATTTTATGCAGTTTCCAATTCTATTTTTATTCAATTTCCTTTTTTATTTAATTTCCAAATAGATTGTTAAGGTATAGTGGTTTCTTGAATGAACTTTCATTTTTAATTTTATGCAACTTCCATTTGTATTTTTATTGAACTTCCATTTTTATTCAATTTCCATTTCTGTTCAGTTTCCTTTTTTCTTTAATTTCCAAATTGATCGTTAAGGTATAGTGGTTTCTCGAATGAACTTCCAAGTTTAATTTTATGCAGTTTCCATTTCTATTTTTATTCAAATTCTATTTTTGTGAAATTTCCATTTCCATCTCCATTGAATTTCCTTTTTTATTTATTTTCCAAATAGATCGTTAAGGTATAGTGGTTTCTTGAATGAATTTTCATATTTAATTTTTTGCAGTTTCCACTTCTATTTTTATTCAACTTCTATTTTTATTCAATTTCCGTCTCCATTCAATTTCCTTTTTTTTTATTTAATTTCCAATTAGATCGTTAAGGTATAGTGGTTTCTTCAATAAACTTCCATTTTTAATTTCATGCAGTTTCCATTTCTATTTTTATTCAATTTCCAAATAGATCGTTATGGTATTGTGGTTTTTGAATGAACTTTCATATCTAATTTTATGCAATTTCCATTTCTATTTTTATTGAACTTCTATTTTTATTCAATTTCCATCTCCATTCAATTTCCTTTCTTATTTAATTTCCAAATAGATCGTTAACGTATAGTGGTTCTGGAATGAACTTCTATTTTTAATTTTATGCAACTTCTATTTGTATTTTTATTCAACTTCCATTTTTAATCATTTTCCTTTTATATTAAATTTTCTTTTCTATTTAATTTCCAAATAGATCGTTAAGGTATAGTGGTTTCATGAATGAACTTCCATGTTTAATTTTATGCAGTTTCCATTTCTATTTTTATTCAACTTCTATTTTTATTAAATTTCCATCTCCATTCGATTTCCTTTTTAATTTAATTTCCAAATTGATCGTTAAGGTATAGTAGTTTCTTGAATGAATTTCCATGTTTAATTTTATGCAGTTTCCACTTCTACTTTTATTCAACTTCTATTTTTATTCAATTTCCATCTCCATTCAATTTCCTTTTTTATTTAATTTCCAAATAGATCGTTAAGGTGTGGTGGTTTCATGAATGAACTTCCATGTTTAATTTTATACAGTTGCCATTTCTATTTTTACTCAACTTCTATTTTTATTAAATTTGCATCTCCATTCAATTTCCTTTTTAATTTAATTTCCAAATAGATCGTTAAGGTATAGTGGTTTCTTGAATGAATTTCCACGTTTAATTTTATGCAGTTTCCGCTTCTATTTTTATTCAATATCTATTTTTATTAAATTTTCATCTCCACTCAATTTCCTTTTTTTATTTAATTTTCGAATAGATCGTTAAGGTATATTGGTTTCTTGAATGAACTTCTATGTTTAATTTTATTCAGTTTCCATTTCTATTTTTATTCAACTTCTATTTTTATTCAATTTCTATCCCCATGCGATTTCCTTTTTTCTTTAATTTCCAAATACATCGTTAAGCTAAAACGGTTTCTTGAATGAACTTCCATGTTTAATTTTATGCAGTTTCCGTTTCTATTTTCATTCAACTTCTATTTTTATTAAATTGCCATCTCCGTTGAATTTCCTTTTTTATTTAATTTCCAAATACATCGTTAAGTTATAGTGGTTTCTTGAATGAACTTCCATGTTTAATTTTATGCAGTTTCCGTTTCTATTTTTATTCAATTTCCATCTCTATTCAATTTTCTCTTTTATTTAATTTCCAAATAGATCGTTAAGGTATAGTGGTTTCTGGAATGAATTTCCATGTTTAATTTTATGCAGTTTCCATTTCTATTTTTGTTCAACTTTTATTTTTATTCAATTTCCATCTCCATTCAATTTCCTTTTTTATTTAATTTCCAAATAGATCGTTACGGTATGGTGGTTTCTTGAATGAATTTCCATATTTAATTTTTTGCTGTTTCCACTTCTATTTTTATTCAATTTCCATCTCCATTTCATTTCTTTTTTTTATTTAATTTCCAAATAGATCGTTAAGGTATAGTGGTTTCTTGAATAGACTTCATTTTTAATTTTTTGTAATTTCCAATTTTTTTTATTCAACTTCCATTTTTATTCAGTTCCCTTTTCTATTGAATTTCCTTTTTTATTTAATTTCCAAATAGATCGTTAAGGTGTAGTGGTTTCTTGAATGAGCTTCCATTTTTAATTTTATGCAACTTCCGTTTTTATTTTTATTCCACTTCCATTTTTATTCAATTTCCTTTTTTATTGAATTTCCAAATAGATCGTTAAGGCATAGTGGTTTCTTGAATGAACTTCCAAGTTTAATTTTTTGCAGTTTCCATTTCTATTTTTATTCAACTTCTATTTTTATTCAATTTCCATCACCATTCGATTTCCCATTTTATTTAATTTCCAAACGGATCGTTAAGGTGTAGTCGTTTCTTGAATGAACTTCCATTTTTAATTTTATGTAAGTTCCATTTTTATTTTTATTCCACTTCCATTTTTATTCAACTTCCATTTCTATTCAATTTCCTTTTTTAATTAATTTCCAAATAGATCGTTAAGGTATACTGGTTTCTTGAGTGAACTTCCACGTTTAATATTATGCAGTTTCCACTTCTATTTTTGTTCAACTTCTATTTTTATTGAATTTCCGTCTCCATTCAATTTCTTTTTTTATTTAATTTCCAAATAGATCGTTAAGGTATAGTGGTTTCTTGAATGAACTTCCATTTTTAATTTCATGCAACTTCCATTTGTTTTTTTATTCAACTTCCTTTTTTATTCATTTTTCTTTTCCATTCAATTTCCTTTTTTAATTAGTTTATAAATAGATCGTTAAGGTATAGTGGTTTCATGTATGAACTTCCACGTTTAATTTTATGCAGTTTCCATTTCTATTTTTATTCAACTTCTATTTTTATTAAATTTCCATCTCCATTCAATTTCATTTTTAATTTTATGCAACTTCCATTTTTAATTTTATGCAACTTCCATTTTTATTTTTATTCAACTTCCATTTTTATTCAATTTCCTTTTCTATTCAATTTCGTTATTTTATTTAATTTCCAAATAGATCGTTAAGGTATAGTGGTTTCATGAATGAACTTCTATGTTTAATTTTATTCAGTTTCCATTTCTATTTTTATTCAACTTCTATTTTTATTAAATTTCCATCTCCATTCAATTTCCTTTTTAATTTAATTTTCAAATAGATCTTTAAGGTATAGTGGTTTCTTGAATGAATTTCCATGTTTAATTTTATTTAGTTTCCACTTCTATTTTTGTTCAACTTCTATTTTTATTCAATTTCCATCTCCATTCAATTTCTTTTTTTATTTAATTTCCAAATAGATCGTTAAGGTATAGTGGTTTTTTGAATGAACTTCCATTTTTAATTTAATGCAACTTCCATTTGTTTTTTTATTCAACTTCTATTTTTATTCATTTTTCTTTTCCATTCAATTTACTTTTTTAATTAGTTTCCAAATAGATCGTTAAGATATAGTGGTTTCATGTATGAACTTTCACGTTTAATTTTATGGAGTTTCCATTTCTATTTTTATTCACCTTCTATTTTTATTAAATTTCCATCTCCATTCAATTTCCCTTTTAATTTAATTTCCATGTTTAATTTTATGCAGTTTCCCCTTCTGTTTTTATTCAATTTCCATCTCCATTCAATTTCCTTTTTTATTTAATTTCCAAACAGATCGTTAAGGTGTAGTCGTTTCTTCAATGAACTTCCATTTTTAATTTTATGCAACTTCTATTTTTATTTTTATTCCACTTCCATTTTAATTCAACTTCCATTTCTATTCAATTTCCTTTTTTAATTAATTTCCAAATATATCATTAAGGTATAGTGGTTTCTTGAATGAACTTCCATGTTTAATTTTATGCAGTTCCCATTTCTATTTTTATTCAACTTCTATTTTTATTCAATTTCCATCTCCATTCAATTTCCTTTTTTATTTAATTTCCAAATAGATCGTTAAGGTTTAGTGGTTTCTTGAATGAACTTCCATTTTTAATTTAATGCAACTACCATTTGTTTTTTTATTCAACTTCTATTTTTATTCAATTTGCTTTTTTATTTAGTTTCCAAATAGATCGTTAAGGTATAGTGGTTTCATGTATGAACTTTCACGTTTAATTTTATGCAGTTTCCATTTCTATTATTATTCAACTTCTACTTTTATTAAATTTCCATCTCCATTCAATTTCTTTTTTAATTTAATTTCCAAATAGAGCGTTAACATATAGTGGTTTCTTGAATTAATTTCCATGTTTAATTTTATGCAGTTTCCCCTTCTATTTTTATTCAATTTCCATATCCAATCAATTTCCTCTTTTTATTTAATTTCCAAATAGATCGTTAAGATATAGCGGTTTGTTGAATGAACTTTCATTTTTAATTTTATGCAACTTCCATTATTATTTTTATTCAACTTCCATTTTTATTCAATTTCCTTTTCTATTGAATTTCCTTTTTTATTTAATTTCCAAATAGATCGTTAAGGTGTAGTGGTTTGTTGAATGAACTTCCATTTTTATTTTTATGTAACTTCCATTTTTATTTTTATTTCACTTCCATTTTCATTCAATTTCCTTTCTATTCAGTTTCCTTTTTTATTTAATTTCCAAATAGATCGTTAATGTATAGTGGTTTCTTGAATAAACTTCCATTTTTAATTTTATGCAACTTCCATTTTTATTTTTTTTCAACTACCATTTTTATTCAATTTCTTTTTCCATTGAATTTCCTTTTTTATTTAATTCCAAATAGATCGTTAAGGTGTAGTGGTTTATTGAATGAACTTCCATTTTTAATTTTATGCAACTTCATTTTTATTTTTATTCCGCTTCCATTTTTTTCAGTTTCCTTTTCTATTCAATATCCTTTTTTTATTTAATTTCGAAATAGATCGTTAAGGTATAGTGGTTTCTCGAATGAACTTCCATGTTTAATTTTATGCAGTTTCCATTTCTATTTTTATTCAACTTCTATTTTTATTCAATTTCCATCTCCATTCAATTTCCTTTTTTATTTAATTTCCAAATAGATCGTTAAGGTGTAGTGGTTTCATGAACGAACTTTCATTCTTAATTTTATGCAACTTCCATTTTTATTTTTATTCCACTTCCATTTTTATTCACTTTTCTTTTCTATTCAATTTTCTCTTTTATTTAATTTTGAAATAGATCGTTAAGGTATAGTGGTTTCTGGAATGAATTTCCATGTTTAATTTTATGCAGTTTCCATTTCTATTTTTATTCAACTTTTATTTTTATTCAATTTCCATCTCCATTCAATTTCCTTTTTTATTTAATTTCCAAATAGATCGTTACGGTATGGTGGTTTCTTGAATGAATTTCCATATTTAATTTTTTGCAGTTTCCACTTCTATTTTTATTCAATTTCCATCTCCATTTCATTTCCTTTTTTTATTTAATTTCCAAATAGATCGTTAAGGTATAGTGGTTTCTTGAATAGACTTCCATTTTTAATTTTATGCAATTTCCATTTTTATTTTTATTCAACTTCCATTTTTATTCAGTTCCCTTTTCTATTGAATTTCCTTTTTTATTTAATTTCCAAATAGATCGTTAAGGTGTAGTGGTTTCTTGAATGAGCTTCCATTTTTAATTTTATGCAACTTCCGTTTTTATTTTTATTCCACTTCCATTTTTATTCAATTTCCTTTTTTATTTTATTTCCAAATAGATCGTTAAGGTATAGTGGTTTCTTGAATGAACTTCCAAGTTTAATTTTATGCAGTTTCCATTTCTATTTTTATTCAATTTCCATCTCCATTCGATTTCCCATTTTATTTAATTTCCAAACGGATCGTTAAGGTGTAGTCGTTTCTTGAATGAACTTCCATTTTTAATTTTATGCAAGTTCCATTTTTATTTTTATTCCACTTCCATTTTTATTCAACTTCCATTTCTATTCAATTTCCTTTTTTAATATATTTCCAAATAGATCGTTAAGGTATACTGGTTTCTTGAGTGAACTTCCATGTTTAATTTTATGCAGTTTCCACTTCTATTTTTGTTCAACTTCTATTTTTATTGAATTTCCGTCTCCATTCAATTTCTTTTTTTATTTAATTTCCAAATAGATCGTTAAGGTATAGTGATTTCTTGAATGAACTTCCATTTTTAATTTAATGCAACTTCCATTTGTTTTTTTGGACTTTTCTTAAGTGTGCCTTGCATATGGTATGCAAGGCACTTACACCCTTCTATTTTGCATTTACACATTTGTATGTATTGGGTTATATCAAAATATTTGAAAACTTACACATTGGTGACCTGCTAAGCAGGTCACTTTCCAGGTAAATTAATAAAATAATATATTATATGACTAAAGGTGTAAATGGTCACAAAAAAAGTATAAGTTTTCCAGAAAGGCGTAAGTAATTTCAGAAAAAGGCGTAACTGATTTCAGAAAAGTTACACCTTTTTCTGAAAACTTACGCCTTCTGTGAAATCATTTACACCTTTTATGAACACTTACTCCTTTTGTGTAAGAATTTTTGGCATAAGATTTATACCTTTTGCTTCGAACATACACCTTTTGTGGAAGCCCAACTTAAAGCTTTTCGGAAGTCACTTATACCTTTTGTGAAAAAATAAATTCATCAAATTTACACCTTTTGCTTCAGCTTATACCTTTTCGTGGAACTGCTTATATTTTTTTTGAAAAGTTACTCCTTTTGTGAAATAATTTTTCTCGTAAGATTTATACTGTCTTTTTCTTGAAACTTACCCCTTTTGTGAAAGAGTATATAAGCACAAAAGTATAAATGTTATGCCAAAAATTCTTACACAAAATGAGTAACTTTTAAAAATTGGTGTAAGTCTTTTCAGGAAAAGGTGTAAGTGTAACAACCCTCACCTTACTCTTGTCATATTTGCATACATTCTTGCATGATCTTGCTTTGTTATGTTAATTTGAAGGTTTTGTGTTACCTTGATTTGCTTAAAGTTGCTTGCATGATTTTGTTCCTTGCTTAGTGCGTGTGTGTGGCCGAGGTCGCCTTGAGCTTAGTTCGCCTTTGAACCCTTGTACTTAGAACTGTTTTGAGACCCCCCACCTTCACCTCGGGCATTTATCGCCGAGATGTTTTGCACCTTGTGAACCTTGTCCGCAGGCGGGTATGGCCTAGGCCGAGATGTGGCACACCCCAGCCAAGGTGTGGTACAGCTTAGTCAAGTGTCGTCCTCCCTAGCCGATGTTTTGTTATCCTGTTGCCGGATCCTTGATTTGAGCCGATGTCATTTCTTGCCGATGTATCTTGCCGAACTTGCTGCATACGCTTTGTTAGAGACCTGTCTTATCTATCAATCACCTTTTTGAGCTGAACCAACCCGGTAGCGCCACGTGTCCGAGCTGTTTGTTAAGACAACCGGCAGACCTTGGAACACATCATTTTCTTGTCTCAAATCTTTGTTTTAGAGAGAGAAGCTCTAGAGAAGTTCTTGAGTGAGAGTAAGTCTCCCAAGCTTGATCTTCGTGGTTTGAACCGTTGGATCTGAGTTTTGAGGTTAGAATCTTGATCTCCTTTGGTTGTTCTTGCTGATCATCTAGCTGCATTGCATGATCGAATTTGTGTTGCATGTCATGCATTGTTTTGAAGTTGGTTTTGGAAAGAGAAAATGGTTTTCCATATGTTCTTGAAGAAAGTCTCGTTTTGATCGAAAAGCTTGGAACGAAAATCATGTTTTTGTGTTTATTCTTGCATAACCTTCTTGTATGGGTACCCAGGTCCATGTTTTGAACTCATGGCATGAAATCTTAGATTTTTGTAACAAGTTATGATCTTGCATTCATCTTTCTCATGATCGTGTTCATCATGTTCTTCATGTTATTTCAAGGGGAACCCAGGTTTCCCCGACTTTGTTTTTGGTTAAGGCCAGCAGGACCACACCTCGGCTAGGATGTGTGGGACCTCGGCAAGGACCTGGTTGATACCCAGTGTGTTTCCATGAGTCAGGGGCAGTGTTTAAACTCCCAGCATGTTTTGCTTTGTTTTGACTTGGATCTGGTGAGAATGCCGAGATCATTTGCATGCTTTTAAAACTTGTTTTGAGAATGTGGTTTGCCGTGTGATTTGTAGGACCTTGACCCTTGCTTTGAGTCTACACCTGAAGAACTAGGTGAGTGGTATTATTGATAAAGCTATGTTATACTTGTTTTGATAAATCTTGCTTGCCTTGTTCTGACAAAAGTATTTTGTTAAGCATGAATGAATAGCTCTTTTTTTGATGAGTCAAGTATACTCCTTGTTTTGATGCCATCTTTGAAAAGGATACGGTCCTTGTTAAATCGGGCTACGGGCCTAAGTAACACAAGTCCCTTATACTGGAGGACTCTAAACTTTCGCAGTACCAAGTGCACAAGTCCCTTGTACTGAAGGACTCTAAACTTTCGCAGTACTATGTGTAAAAGGATACGGTCCTTTCTTGAAAAGATTTCTATGTTAAATCGGGCTACGGGCCTAAGTAACACAAGTCCCTTGTACTGGAGGACTCTAAACTTTCGCAGTACTATGTGTAAAAGGAAACGGTCCTTTCTTGAAAAGATTTCTATGTTAAATCGGGCTACGGGCCTAAGTAACACAAGTCCCTTGTGTTGGAGGACTATAAACTTTTGCAGTACCTTTGACCAAACGATTACGGATCGTACAACCCTTAATACTTGACTGATGAATACGGTTCATCCCTTGCTTCGCCGATATTGTAATATTTGAATGATGAATACGGTTCATCCCTTGCTTCGCCGATATTGTAATATTTGAATGATGAATACGGTTCATCCCTTGCTTCGCCGATGTTATGATACTTGACTGATGAATACGGTTCATTCCTTGCTACGCCGATGTTATGATACTGGATGATGAATACGGTTCATCCCTTGTTTTGCCTATGTCAGTAAACATCTTTGGATACTTGTAATATTTGAATGATGAATACGGTTCATCCCTTGCTTCGTCGATGTTATGATACTTGACTGATGAATACGGTTCATTCCTTGCTACGCCGATGTTATGATACTGGATGATGAATACGGTTCATCCCTTGTTTTGCCTATGTCAGTAAACATCTTTGGATACTTGTAATATTTGATTGATGAATACGGTTCATCCCTCGTCTTGCTAAAGTTTGATGTGTTTTGTTTTGAAGGACCTCGGCTATATTCATGCAAAACCTTTATTATTAGTACCATTCACTGAGTATTTGTACTCACCCCTCTATATATATGTAGGTGATGAGCAGGACGGCGGCGACGCCTAGATCGTTTTGGATGCTTGTTTTGGATTCGTACTTATGTCGGCTTTGCTTTTGTATTTACGTCGGCGATGCCCTGCTTTGCATGTCGGCAAATCTTGAAAATCATGCTTCTTGACTTGTATTAGCTGTATTTTGTATATGTCGGCTCGAGAAGCCTTTTTATCAAGATGTAACATGTATTTTACCTTGTTGTATTCAAGTTGTAAAGTTAATTGGAAATGTTTGGCATTGCTTTTGATCTACGCACAGCTCTTATGGGCCGCTCGTATTTTTAGATTATTGCTTCCGCATTGGTTAGCCCCGATTATTAGACTTTGATTGTGTTAAGTTTTTGAAAGTTGGCCTTCGGTAATTACGGATTACTGGCCATCACGGCACCAAACTACTAGGGGCGGTTTGGGGTCGTGACAGAATGGTATCAGAGCACAAGTTCCTCGGTATACGCTATTCACACACTTTGAGTCCTAAAGAGCATAGGATTTCCCTTAGAAAGATGTTAGGGTTGCATCATGGTATTTGTTGTTTGAGTGAAGTGTGCATTGTCTTGATATACCCATTTGTTGCTTGCCTACGTGGTTATTTGCTTATTTGTTTAAAAGTCATACTTTGCACGCTCATAGCACCATGAGGAGAGGGAGACCTCCAATTGGCCGGGATCAGCCCGAAGACAGAATGGACAGATTGGAAAGATTAGTTGAAGGTTTGGCCCGCGAGTTGAGGCAAACCAGATAGCAGTTCGCTAGTGCTACGTCGACTCAGGCCGAGCAGACCAACGGCCGAAACGTAGTTCCACCTCCACCTCCTCCAGTGCCGCCGGTTCCCCCGCAACCAGCCTTATATGGGGATGGCACGATAGCTTTGATCAGGGAGTTCAAGAAAATGAGACCACCGAGATTCTCCGGTGGTGTAGAGCCGATGAAGGCTGAGGCATGGGTTTTGGAAATGGAAAAGTTGTTCGAGATCTTCCCTAGCACCGACGCTCAGAAGGTGGCGTTGGCAGCATTCACATTAGATGATGACGCCCGCAGGTGGTGGATGATGGTTAGAGAGAGCAATCCAGATTTGACCTGGACCCGATTCTTAGAGTTGTTCTACAAGAAACATTTTCCCCTAAGTGTTCGGAACCGCAAAGCTACCGAATTTCATACTCTGACGCAAGGCAACAGAACAGTGGCGGAATATGACCGCGCTTTCACTGAATTGGTAAGGTTTGTCCCTCACATGACCAACGATGAATATATGAAGGCTAGGAAGTTCGAGTGTGGGCTTCGTGGACCGATTCAAGACCGGGTCAACTTGCTCGATATGCCGACTTATGCCGAAGTATTGGACAAAGCCATTCAGGCCGAAGCTAATTTGGACCGATACCAGAGCTCGGGAGAAAACCAGCGAAAGAGGCAGAACTATGACAATCGCCGAGGACAGCTGGGCACCAAGAAGAGAATGAACATGGGCAGTACTAGTAACCTAAGGCAGGAAGGGAGTGCTAAACCGATGTGTTCGGATTGTGGGAAACAGCATTTCGGGATCTGTCGACGAACGTCTGGAGCCTGTTATGAATGTGGTGAGATGGGCCATTATGTGAGAGATTGCCCCAAAACAAAGGCTGATAACAACAAGAAAGGTGAGAATATCTTGGGTTCCGTTCAGAAGGGAAATGCTGGGAAAGGACAGATGAGACAGGGCAGAGTATTTGCGTTAGTGCCAGGAGACACTCAGAATGCTGAGGCAGTGGTGTCAGGTATGTTACTAATTTGCTCCCAAGATGCCTATGTGTTGATTGATTCGGGTTCTACTCATTCGTTTATATCTACTAAGTTTGCCGAGAAAATTGATAGGGAACTAGAGCCCCTTGATTATGTGTTGTCTGTGTCTACTCTATCTGGGAGATCTATGACTGTTGCATCCATCTACGGAGCATGTGTTGTTGTGATTGAGAATGTTGAATTGTTAGTAGATCTAATGCCTCTAGTCATAGCTCATTTTGATATTATACTGGGAATGGACTGGTTAGTCACAAACGATGCATCTATTAATTGTGTTTCGAAAAGTGTCACACTGAGACCCCCAAACCTAGCCGAGATTACTTTCCAGGGTAAAGGGATAGTGCCCCCACCATACTTGATTTCGTCCATTAAGGCCTGTAAGTTAATTCAGAAGGGGTGTCGAGGTTACTTGTGTAGTATACTGAGTGATCAGAATGGAAATGTTAACTTAGCCGACATCCCGATTGTTAATGATTTCCCCGACGTCTTTCCAGACGAATTGCCTGGCCACTTGACTGATAGAGAAATAGAGTTTACTGTCGACATTATATCGGGAACGCAGCCGATCTCCAAACCACCTTATAGGATGGCCCCCGCTGAACTTAGAGAATTGAAACTGCAATTGCAAGAGTTGTTAGATAAGGGATTTATTAGGCCGAGCACTTCACCATGGGGAGCACCTGTTTTATTTGTTAAGAAGAAGGATGGCACACTCCGTCTTTGTATTGACTATAGAGAACTTAATAAAGTCAGCATTAAGAACAAGTACCCATTACCTAGGATTGATGATCTACTTGACCAATTACAAGGAGCACGAGTCTTTTCTAAGATCGACCTTCGGTCTGGTTACCATCAGCTTAAAGTTAAAGCCGAAGATGTTGAGAAGACTGCTTTTCGAACAAGGTATGGCCACTACGAGTTTTTAGTAATGCCTTTTGGAGTGACCAATGCCCCTGCCGCATTTATGGATTTAATGAATAGAATCTTCAAACCATATTTAGATGAATTTGTAGTTGTTTTCATTGATGATATATTGATCTATTCCAAGAGTGATGTTGAACATGAAAACCATTTGAGACTTGCCTTACAGATTTTGAGAGAACGGAAGTTGTATGCTAAGTTTAACAAGTGTGAGTTTTGGCTTTCTACCATCTCATTTTTGGGTCATGTGATTAATGAAGAGGGTATCTCAGTAGATCCTAGCAAGGTTGAAGCCGTAGTAAATTGGCCGAGGCCGACTAATGTGTCCGAGATTCGTAGTTTTCTGGGTTTGGCAGGTTATTACAGAAAGTTTGTGAAAGACTTCTCAAGGATTGCAATTCCATTGACGCAATTGACTAAGAAGGGAACACTGTATGAATGGACTAAAGATCGGGAGTCAGCTTTCCAGGAACTGAAGACGAGGTTAATTACAGCACCAGTACTTGTACTACCATCAGGTAATGAAGAAATTCATGTCTATAGTGATGCATCACATAAGGGTCTGGGTTGCGTATTAATGCAAAAGGGTAAGGTTATGCAGTTGTTTGTTGTAGTTGTTTGTTGAATGAACATCCACATTTAATTTTATGCAGTTTCCATTTCTATTTTCATTCAAATTCTATTTTTATTTAATTTCCTTTTCTATTTAATTTCCTTTTTTATGTAATTTCCAAATAGATCGTTAAGGTATAGTGGTTTCTTGAATGAAGTTCTATGTTTAATTTTATACAGTTTCCATTTCTATTTTTATTCAACTTCTATTTTTATTCAATTTCTATCTCCATTCAATTTCATTTTTTATTTAATTTCCACATAGATCGTTACGGTGTAGTGCTTTGTTTAATGAGCTTCCACGTTTAATTCTATGCAGTTTCCATTTCTATTTTTATTCAACTTCTATTTTTATTCAATTTCCACTTCTCTTTAATTTCCTTTTTTATTTAAATTCCAAATAGATCGTTAAGGTATAATGGTTTCTTGAATGAACTTCCATGTTTAATTTTATGCAGTTTCCATTTCTATTTTTATTCAACATCTATTTTTATTCAATTTCCATTTCCATTCAATTTCCATTTTTATTTAATTTCCAAATAGATAGTTAAGGTATAGTGGTTTCTTTAATGAACTTCCATGTATAATTTTATGCAGTTTCCATTTCTATTTTTATTCAACTTCTATTTTTATTCAATTTCCACCTCCATTCATTTTACTTTTTTATTTAATTTCCAAATAGATCGTTAAGGTGCTGTGGTTTCTTGAATGAACTTCAATGTTTAATTTTATGCAGTTTCCATTTCTATTTTTATTCAACTTCTATTTTTATTCAATTTCCATCTCCATTCAATTTCCATTTTTATTTAATTTCCAAATAGATTGTTATGGTATAGTGGTTTCTTGAATGAACTTCCATGTTTAATTTTATACTGTTTCCATTTCTATTTTTAATCAACTACTATTTCTATTCAATTTCCATCTTCATTCAATTTCGTTTTTTATTTAATTTCCAAATAGAACGTCAAGGTGTAGTGGTTTCTTGAATGAACTTCCATTCCTAATTTCATACAACTTTCATTTTTATTTTTCTTCCAGTTCCATTTTTATTCAATTTCCTTTTCTTTTGAATTTCCTTTTTTATTTAATTTCCAAAGAGATCGTTGAGGTGTAGTGGTTTCTTCAATGAACTTCCACGCTTAATTTTATGCAGTTTCAATTTCTAATTTTATTCAACTTCGATTTTTATTCAATTTCCATCTCCATTCAATTTCCATTTTTATTTTATTTCCAAATAGATCGTTAAGGTGTAGTGGTTTGTTAAATGAACTTCCATTCTTAATTTTATGCAACTTCCATTTTTATTTTTGTTCCACTTCCTTTTTTATTTAATTTCCATTTCTATTCAATTTGCTTTTTTGTTTAATTTCCAAATAGATCGTTAAGGTACAGTGGTTTCTTGAATGAACTTACGTGTTTGATTTTATACAGTTTCCATTTCTATTTTTATTCAACTTCTATTTTTATTCAATTTCCATCTCCATTCAATTTCATTTTTTATTTAATTTCCAAATAGATCGTTATGGTTTAGTGGTTTGTTGAATGAACTTCCACGTTTAATTTTATGCAGTTTCCATTTCTATTTTTATTCAACTTCTATTTTTATTCAATTTCCTTTTCTATTCAATTTTCTTTTTTATTTAATTTCCAAATGGATCGTTAAGGTATAGTGGTTTCTTGAATGAACTTTCATGTTTAATTTTATCCAGTTTCCATTTTTATTTTTGTTCAACTTCTATTTTTATTCAATTTCCATCTCCATTCAATTTCTATTTTTATTTAATTTCCAAATAGATCGTGAAGGTGTAGTGGTTTCTTGAATGAACTTCCATTCTTAATTTTATGCAACATCCATTTTTATTTTTCTTCCAATTCCGTTTTTATTCAATTTCCTTTTCTGTTCAATTTCATTTTTTATTTAATTTCCAAATAGATCGTTAAGGTATAGTGGCTTCTTGAATAGACTTTCATTTTTAATTTTATGCAACTTCCATTTGTATTCTTATTCCACTTCCACTTTTATTCAATTTCCTTTTCTATTCAATTTCATTTTTTATTTAATTTGGAAATAGATCATTAAGGTATAGTGGTTTCTTGAATGAATTTTCATTTTTAATTTTATGCAACTTCCATTTTTATTTTTATTCAAGTTCGATTTTTATTCAATTTCCTTTTTTTATGTAATTTCCAAATAGATCGTTATGGTATAGTCGTTTCTTGAATAGACTTTCATTTATGCAACTTCTGTTTTTGTTTTTACTAAACTTCCATTTTTATTCAATTTCCTTTTCTATTCATTTTCCTTTTTTTATTTAATTTCAAAATAGATCGTTATGGTATAGTGGTATCTTCAATGAACGTACATTTTTAATTTTATGCAACTTCCATTTTTATTTTTATTTCACTTCCACTTTGATTCAATTTCCTTTTCTATTCAGTTTTCTTTTTTATTTAATTTCCAAATAGATCGTTAAGGTATAGTGGTTTCTTGAATGAACTTCCATGTTTAATTATATGCAGTTTCCATTTCTATTTTTATTCAACTTCTATTTTTATTCAATTTCCATCTCTATTCAATTTCATTTTTTTTTTAATTTCCAAATAGATCGTTAAGGTGTTGTGGTTTCTTGAATGAACTTCCATTCTTAATTTTATGTAACTTCCATTTTTATTTTTATGCCCCTTCCATTTTTATTCAATTTCCTTTTCTATTCAATTTCATTTTTTATTTAATTTCCAAAGAGATCGTAAAGGTATAGTGGTTTCTTGAATGAAATTCCATTCTTAATTTTATGTAACTTCCCTTTTTATTTTTATTCCACTTCCATTTTTATGCAATTTCCTTTTCTATTCAATTTCGTTTTTTATTTAATTTCCAAGGAGATCGTTAAGGTGTAGTCGTTTCTTGAATGAACTTCCACGTTTAATTTTATGCAGTTTCCATTTCTATTTTTATTCAATTTCCATCTCCATTCAATTCCCATTTTTATTTAATTTCCAAATAGATCGTTAAGGTATAGTGGTTTTTTGAATAAACTTCCATCCTTAATTTTATGCAACTTCCATTTTTATTTTTATTCCAATTCCATTTTTATTCAATTTCCTTTTCCATTCAATTTCTATTTTTATTTAATTTCCAAATTGACCGTTAAGGTATAGTGGTTTCTTGAATGAACTTCCATTTTTAATTTTATGCAACTTCCATTTGTATTTTTATTCCACTTCCATTTTTATTCAATTTCCTTTTCTATTCAATTCCTTTTTTTATGTAATTTCCAAATAGATCGTTAAGGTATAGTGGTTTCTTGAATAGACTTCCATTTTTAATTTTATGCAACTTCTATTTTTATTTTTATTAAACTTCCATTTTTATTCAATTTCCTTTTCTATTCATTTTCCTTTTTTATTTAATTTCCAAATAGATCGTTATGGCATAGTAGTATCTTGAATGAACAACCATTTCTAATTTAATGCAACTTCCATTTCTATTTTTATTTCACTTCCATTTTTATTCAATTTCCTTTTCTATTCAATTTTCATTTTTATTTAATTTCCAAATAGATCGTTAAGGTATAGTGGTTTCTTGAATGAACTTCCATGTTTAATTATATGCAGTTTCCATTTCTATTTTTATTCAACTTCTATTTTTATTCAATTTCCATCTCCATTCAATTTCCTTTTTTATTTAATTTCCAAAGAGATCGCTAAGGTGTACTGGTTTCTTGAACGAACTTCCACGTTTAATTTTATGCAGTTTCCATTTTTATTTTTATTCAATTTCCATCTCAATTCAATTTCATTCTTATTTAATTTCCAAATAGATCGTTAAGGTGTTGTGGTTTCTTCAATGAACTTCCATTCTTCATTTTATGTAGCTTCCATTTTTATTTTTATTCCATTTCCATTTTTATTCAATTTCCTTTTCTATTCAATTTCCTTTCTTATTTAATTTCCAATGAGATCGTGAAGATATAGTGGTTTCTTGAATTAACTTCCATTCTTAATTTTATGCAACTACCATTTTTATTTTTATTCCACTTCCATTTTTATTTAATTTCCAAATAGATCGTTAAGGTATAGTGGTTTCTTGAATGAACTTCCACGTTTAATATAGCGACCCCGGTCTTTTCCCATTTGATTATTGTATCCGGACTTAGGTTCCGTAAACTCTGTCATTGTATAATTGTTGTTGTTGTCCTTTATTTTCTCATTTGGAGTTATAGGATGTGTTGGGCAGGTTTGTTTTAGGTTGGTTGGGTTTAGAAATCCAGTGTTGCTGCCCAGAATTTTGACTCTTCGCTCGAGCGAGAAGTTCTTCGCTCGAGCGATCTCTTTATTTTGATCCTTCGCTCGAGCCAGGGTAGCTTCGATCGAGCGAGGGTTGCGTTTTGAGTTAGACCTGTGAGCTGAGGTTTTTGGCTCGAGCGAGATTTTCTTCGCTCGAGCGAGTTAGTTCGTTCTTCGCTCGAGCGATAGTTCCTTAGCTCGAGCGTGTGTCTAATTGCAGACCTGATGGTTTGAGTTCTTCGCTCGATCGAGTTTTCTTTCGCTCGAGCGAGCTTTTGTGTGGTTGGCTCGAGCAAGGCTTCCTTGGCTCGAGCGTAGCTTCTCTGTGTCTGGTCGCTCGAGCGACCAAGTCTTCGCTCGAGCGAGCCTGTCCAGTTTATATACACAGCAGCGGGTTTTGATCAGTCTTTTTCATCTTCTTTTGATTCCAAACCCTAGGTCCGACTTCTCTCTCTCCCTACTCACCTTCCTTCTTAGATTTGATCTATTTAGAGTGTGTTTCTACCATAGATCCTTCATTAAAAAGATAGAGTGAGTCGAGGGCTTCCATTTAATCTGAACATTTGGCGATTTGGAGCACTTTGGTATTTGGGCACTCATCTCTGTCTTCACCATTTGGGTTGTTTTCTTTGAGGTAGGGATTTCCTACTCCATTTTATAGGTTTTGTTCTAAGTTTTGGTACTTTGATATGTTGGGGATACTTTGGTAAATTCTGGGAAAAACCCTAGTTGTATTATTAAATTAATTTGTATAATTAATTCATGGAATTGGGAAAAGATGGTTAAATTCATGGAATTGGGGAATTCATTGATTAAATGGCGTAGTTGGATAATTTGAATCATTTGTCTATTGAATTGTTGACATAGTTATTTTCAGTTTAGAAATAACTGTTTTGGGCTATCGGTGGAGGATAGTCGTGATTGTTGTAGACATTGCATGTTGATTAGGAATAACTGAAACTAATCACATTGGTTAAGTCATTAATTTTGACTATTGCATTGATACAGAAAATACGTGTATTGATTGAACATTGCATTTGCATACATTGTTTTGTGTGGGAGGAGATAGGGGATGTACTCCACGGTTTAGGGGAAGATAGGGGATGGACCTCTAAACCGGATTTTGTTTGGGAGGAGATAGGGGATGGACTCCATTAGCATCACTTTTATGTGTGCTTATTTATATAGAAGTGTTTTATTGATACAGCACCAAAATGTGTATCAATCTGGAAGTATGAAGTGTTTTGATTTGAGCTTGAGTCTCATTTGTTTGTTGATATTGGAAGGATGTGAATATGAAATATGTAATTCACTGTTGTAAGTTTGGCCAGGTTCTGAGCCATGTTGATAAAATTAGAAAGTAAAACGTGTCTTAGACAATAGTGTCATGAGACTGTAAAATGAAGTAATTGATTATCTTGGTTAACCATCTGTTGAATGCTATTGCTTTATTCATCGCTTATATGTGGTTTAGTATATTTCTACTGGGCTGTGGCTCACCCTTTATAGGAACATCATTTTCAGGTTCAGGTGATAAGCTACCTCCAAGGACTTAGCTTGGAAGGACTTGGATTTTGAAGACTATCTTTAGTTAATTGTCTTTATTTATTAGTACATGTAAACATCCAAACCTGGGGCTTTTCTTGTATTGAGTTAGAACTCATCTTTTTGTATCCAAGTGTTGGCTTGGAAAGATGTAAGCCTGTAGGGCATTTTATTCGATGTTACATGTAAAGCTTTTATTTAGTAATACTCTGATGAATGAATTAATAAATTGTTTTCTTTAAATAATGCATGTCAATGATATATATGTATAATGGGTTGATTGTGAGGGCGTTACAACTTGGTATCAGAGCGTACCGGGTTTGAATACTTTGGGTATGTGGGAAGTGATTAGTATCACATTGGGTTCGTCTCGTTTGATAGAGACTTAGTGTAATGTTATATGCTTATGTGATAACATGTTTATGTGATTATGTGGGTATGGAATGTAGTTTCTAGGATGTTGATTGGACCCTTGAGTTTCTAGTAGTCTTGTTGGAAAGGCACTTGATCACTGCTGCTTCCAACCGGAACTATAGTAACGCATTGGGACTATCATTATCCGGGAATGAAATTCGTAGGTGCTTATGTGATTATGTGCTTACGTGGAATGTATTATTGTTGTCCATTGCATTAGGACACGAGTGTTTAGCTTCGGCACATTTATTAATGTGCTAAGGTCTTTGTTTCCTTTATTAGGATGTCAGGACGAGGACGAGGACGCGGTAGGCGTGGTAGGCCGGGTAGGCAGGAGGTGCCTGTGCCAGAGGAGATTCCGGCAGTTCAGGAGGGAATTGGCCAGGCTAATGTGGCCGAGCCAGTAGGCCAGCAGGCTATGGGCGCTTTAGCTCGAGAGATAGTAGGGGCATTCAGGGAGTCAGTAGGCATCCTCAGAGCTGAGAATCAAGCTCAGGATGTTGCTGCTGATGCAGGACCTTCCTTTCTGAAGAGGGAGTTCTTCCGGTCTAATCCGGATGAATTTGTGGGTGATCCTAAAGAGCCGCTTAAGGCAGATGAATGGCTCGAACAGACAACGAAGACGTTTGAGATGCTTGGCATCGAAGACGAGGGGTTGAAAGTGACCTTGGCATCTTTCCAGTTGAAGGGGGATGCAGGTCAGTGGTGGAAGTTTATTAAGGGGCGTATAGGAGGTACGTGGGAGGCTTTTGTCAATGCTTTCCAGGAAAAGTTCTTATCTCCAGCAGTCAGGGAGAAGCTGCGAGACCGGTTTTGTCAGCTTAAGCAGGCGAGTTCTTCAGTGGCCGAATTTAAGGCTGCATTCACTAGTTTGTCCAGGTTTGCACCTGAGTTGGTGGCGTCTGAGGAACGTCGTTGTATTGAGTTTGAGAAGAAGTTGAGGCGTGGCCTCAAGCTGAGAGTTGGGGGAACTATGATTCGGGATTATGGGCGTATGGTTGATGCTGCAGCCCACATGGAAATCATGATGCAGGAGGAGGAGGAAGGACAGAAGGGCTCCAAGAGGAGTCAGGATGGTCAGCATGATGGTAGGAGACAGAAGGGTTTTAATCCCCAGCAGTCTCAGGGTAGCTTTTCTAGATCGACTTTTCCTGTACCGAGTGCTAGTTCGGGGAAAGGCAGTCAGGGAGACATTACCTGTTTCAAGTGTGGCCAGTTGGGCTACAAGTCTCCAGTTTGTCCTCAGAGGGGAGGAGTTCAGAGAGCAGCATCTTCTTCGGCTCGATCTTAGAGCCAGAGTCAGGGTAGAGGTCAGCCACTCTCGTGTTATCAGTGTGGTTAGCCAGGGCATATGAAGAGGTATTGCCCGCAGTTGGGTGGCACATCTGGTGCATCTGGTTTGAGGCCGATTCAGGGTCAGCAGCCAGCTCAGTCGGGTCAGGCCTCGAGGGCCAATCAGGGGGCTTCATCGTCTCAGTCGGTGCAGCAATCTTATGCTCCTAGGGTTGAGCAAGTTGATCAGAGGTCGTCTGGGCGCGTGTATGCTGTTACCGCGCAGGATCTTGTGCCAGCACCATCAGTTGTGAGAGGTACCTTCTTGTTTTACAACTCGGTTGCTAATGTTTTGATTGATACGGGTGCATCTCATTCCTTTGTGTCTGCTGCATTTGCATCTGTTTCGGAGTTGGAGTTAGCACAGCTAGCATCTCCTATTTGTGTAGTGTCACCTCTTGGGGGTGAATTGATTTTGAAACAAGGCGTTAGGGGTTGTGATATAGAGGTTGATTATCATAGAATCCCATTTTCCTTTGTAGTTATGCCTATGAGGGGTTTCGATGTTATTTTGGGTATGGACTGGTTATCGTCATACCGGGCAGTTATTGATTGCTACCGCCAGAGGGTCACTTGTTGTACCGTGAGCGGAGAGTATTTTCATTTTCTGGGGGACTGGGTTGGTGATGTGTTGCCACCGGGGTATGTTCCGCGAGGACGGAGTGAGCTTAGTGGGCTACTTGCTAACCTTTCAATTAGTGAGGATAATGAGACTCAGATTGTGTTGCCAAGGGTGGTTTGTGAGTACTCGGATGTCTTTCCCGAGGATCTTGTTGGTTTGCCACCGCATCGGGAAATTGAGTTCTCTATTGACCTAGTGCCCGGCACGGCGCCGATTTCCATGGCACCTTATCGTTTTGCCCCAGCCGAGTTAGTTGAGTTGAAGATCCAACTCCAGGAGTTGCTAGATAAGGGCTTTATACGTCCTAGTGTTTCGCCGTGGGGAGCACCGGCTCTCTTTGTTAAAAAGAAAGGTGGTGCTTTGAGACTTTGTATAGATTACCAGAAATTGAATCGGGCTACGGTTAAGAATAAGTACCCTATGCCTCGTATAGATGATCTGTTTGACCAGTTGAAGGGTTCCCGTTGTTTCTCTAAGATAGACTTGAGATCGGGTTACCACCAGTTGAGGGTCAGGGAAGAGGATATTTCGAAGACGGCATTCCGTACGCGGTATGGCCACTATGAGTTTTTGGTGATGCCATTTGGGCTCACCAATGCACCGGCAGTTTTTATGGATTTGATGAACCGGATCTTCCGGAAATTCTTGGATCGGTTTGTAGTCGTTTTTGTGGATGATATCCTTATCTATTCGCCTTCTGAGGAGGAGCACGAGGAACACTTGAGAGTGGTGCTTGAGTTACTTAGAGCCCATAGGCTGTATGCCAAGTTTGGGAAGTGTGAGTTCTGGTTGAGGGAAGTCAAATTCTTAGGCCACGTGGTATCCGGGGAAGGGGTGTCTGTTGATGCATCCAAGGTTGAGGCAGTGCAGGATTGGGCACAGCCTAAGAGTGTGTTTGAGATCCGCAGTTTTCTGGGATTAGCTGGGTATTACCGTCGGTTTGTGAAAGATTTCTCCAGGTTAGCATCACCGTTGACTAGACTGACTCGGAAGGGAGTCAAATTTATATGGAGTGAGACTTGTGAAAAGTTGTTTCAGGAGTTGAAAGTTAGACTGACTACCGCTCCAGTATTGATTATTCCAGAGAGAGGGTTGGGTTATACAGTCTATTGTGACGCTTCACGAGAGGGTCTGGGTTGTGTGTTAATGCAAGAGGGGAAAGTAGTTGCCTATGGCTTACGTCAGTTGAAAATTCACGAGCAGAATTACCCTACACATGATCTAGAGTTAGCAGCTATGATATTTGCCTTGAAGATTTGGAGGCATTATCTTTATGGTGAGAGGTTCGAGGTGTTCTCGGATCATAAGAGTCTGAAGTATTTGTTTACACAGAAAGACTTGAACTTGAGGCAGATGAGGTGGATGGAATTTATAGAGGATTATGACTTTGAGTTGCATTATCATCCGGGAAAGGCCAATGTGGTGGCCGATGCCCTTAGCAGGAAACCTGTTGGTGACATAGCTAGTATAGCCATCCGAGAATGGGAGATGTTGGGTGCACTTGGGGAGTTTGATTTACTTCTGGGCGAATCCGTTGAGGCTGCGGCCTTGTTTTCTGTTATTGCACAGCCTTCACTTGTGACTCGAGTGTTAGAGGCTCAGAGAGGTGACTTTGAGGTAGAATCTCTCCGAGAGAAGATTTCCGGTGGGAAGGTTGAGAAGGGTTTGACGGTGTATTCCGACCTGAGTGTGAGATACCGAGACCGTCTGTTTGTGCCGGAGTCTTGCCGAGAGGAGGTACTCCGAGAGTTTCATCATTCACGCCTTGCAGTGCATCCGGGAGGCACTAAGATGTATCGGGATTTGGGTCGCCAGTTTTGGTGGCGGGGTATGAAGAGAGATGTGGCCGCTTTCGTATCTAAGTGCCTTACTTGTCAGCAAGTGAAGGCCGAACATCAGAGGCCAGCGGGTTTGTTGCAACCCTTGCCTATTGCCGAGTGGAAGTGGGAACACGTCACTATGGACTTCGTTATGGGTCTTCCGAGGACTCAGCGGGGTAGTGATGCTATTTGGGTGGTTGTAGACCGGTTGACTAAGTCGGCGCACTTTATTCCTATGCGCGTGAGAGATTCGGTAGATCATCTTGCCGACTTGTATATTCGGGACATAGTGAGATTGCACGGGGTCCCAGTGACGATCGTCTCAGATAGAGATCCTCGTTTTACTGCCAGGTTGTGGCAGAGTTTGCAGAGTGCCTTAGGCACTAAGTTAACCTTTAGCACGGCTTACCATCCTCAGACTGACGGGCAGTTCGAGCGTACTATTCAGATACTTGAGGATATGCTTCGGGGTTGTGTTCTAGACTTTAGTGGGTCGTGGGAGAGGCACTTGCCGTTGGTGGAGTTTGCCTACAACAACAGTTTCCAGTCTAGTATCGGTATGGCACCATTTGAGGCCTTGTATGGCCGACCGTGTAGATCTCCTGTGTGTTGGGCCGAGGTGGGTGATGCACCTCTGTTGGGTCCAGAGTTGGTGAGGGAAACGACGGAGAAAGTTGAGCTTATCCGTAAGAGGCTTGTTACAGCACAGAGTCGTCAGAAATCGTATGCCGACCGTAGGAGGAGACCTTTGGTGTTTGAGGTGGGTAATCATGTCTTTCTGAAGATATCACCTAGACGGGGTTTGATGAGGTTTGGGAAGAGTGGGAAGTTGTCCCCTCGGTTCATTGGTTCGTTTGAGATCCTTGAGAGGATTGGCGAGGCTGCTTATCGTTTAGCTTTGCCGCCGCAGTTGTCCGGAGTACATGACGTGTTTCATGTGAGTATGCTTCGGAAATATGAGCCGGATCCATCACATGTGTTGGATTGGACCGATTTAGTGGTTGATGAGGATGTTTCGTATGAGGAGAGATCGGTTCGGGTCTTGGATAGGCGGGATCAAGTTTTGCGAGGCAAGACCATCCCTTTGGTAAAAGTTTTGTGGAAACATCATGGAGTGGAGGAAGCCACTTGGGAGCGTGAATTGGAAGTCCGCGAAAAATACCCGGACATGTTTATTAATTTGTAATCTTGTATTTAGATTTTGTAATATTGTTGAACTTAAGAGCTTTACATATGTCTTAAGTTGTAAAACGTTGAGTATGTTTTAGTAAATGGGTGTATCTTGAAACTTGCTTCATTATAGAAGTTTAGTATAGCATTGCATATACTGATTACATTGCTGAGTGTGTTATATATATCATGCAATTGAATATGATATGGGAATTGCTAACATTGGAAGGAATAATGCATAATATTGATACAAGTTGAAATATATGTTGTTTTATATATATATATGTTGTGAGATGCCTCTTGATAAAGAGATGAAGTGACCAGTATTGGGTCAAGCTGTTTATTATTGTTATATAATATCTTTGGGAATTGAGAAAAAACTTGTTTTTTTATAAACTTATGCTTAATTTCGGGGACGAAATTCTTTTAAGGGGGGGAGGTTATAGCGACCCCGGTCTTTTCCCATTTGATTATTGTATCCGGACTTAGGTTCCGTAGACTCTGTCATTGTATAATTGTTGTTGTTGTCCTTTATTTTCTCATTTGGAGTTATAGGATGTGTTGGGCAGGTTTGTTTCAGGTTGGTTGGTTTTAGAAATCCAGTGTTGCTGCCCAGAATTTTGACTCTTCGCTCGAGCGAGAAGTTCTTCGCTCGAGCGATCTCTTTATTTTGATCCTTCGCTCGAGCCAGGGTAGCTTCGATCGAGCGAGGGTTGCGTTTTGAGTTAGACCTGTGAGCTGAGGTTTTTGGCTCGAGCGAGATTTTCTTCGCTCGAGCGAGTTAGTTCGTTCTTCGCTCGAGCAATAGTTCCTTAGCTCGAGCGTGTGTCTGATTGCAGACCTGAGGGTTTGAGTTCTTCGCTCGATCGAGTTTTCTTTCGCTCGAGCGAGCTTTTGTGTTGTTGGCTCGAGCAAGGCTTCCTTGGCTCGAGCGTAGCTTCTCTGTGTATGGTCGCTCGAGCGACCAAGTCTTCGCTCGAGCGAGCCTGTCCAGTTTATATACACAGCAGCGGGTTTTGATCAGTCTTTTTCATCTTCTTTTGATTCCAAACCCTAGGTCCGACTTCTCTCTCTCCCTACTCACCTTCCTTCTTAGGTTTGATCTATTTAGAGTGTGTTTCTACCATAGATCCTTCATTAAAAAGATAGAGTGAGTCGAGGGCTTCCATTTAATCTGAACATTTGGCGATTTGGAGCACTTTGGTATTTGGGCACTCATCTCTGTCTTCACCATTTGGGTTGTTTTCTTTGAGGTATGGATTTCCTACTCCATTTTATAGGTTTTGTTCTAAGTTTTGGTACTTTGATATGTTGGGGATACTTTGGTAAATTCTGGGAAAAACCCTAGTTGTATTATTAAATTAATTTGTATAATTAATTCATGGAATTGGGAAAAGATGGTTAAATTCATGGAATTGGGGAATTCATTGATTAAATGGCGTAGTTGGATAATTTGAATCATTTGTCTATTGAATTGTTGACATAGTTATTTTCAGTTTAGAAATAACTGTTTTGGGCTATCGGTGGAGGATAGTCGTGATTGTTGTAGACATTGCATGTGGATTAGGAATAACTGAAACTAATCACATTGGTTAAGTCATTACTTTTGACTATTGCATTGATACAGAAAATACGTGTATTGATTGAACATTGCATTTGCATACATTGTTTTGTGTGGGAGGAGATAGGGGATGTACTCCACGGTTTAGGGGAAGATAGGGGATGGACCTCTAAACCGGATTTTGTTTGGGAGGAGATAGGGGATGGACTCCATTAGCATCACTTTTATGTGTGCTTATTTATATAGAAGTGTTTTATTGATACAGCACCAAAATGTGTATCAATCTGGAAGTATGAAGTGTTTTGATTTGAGCTTGAGTCTCATTTGTTTGTTGATATTGGAAGGATGTGAATATGAAATATGTAATTCACTGTTGTAAGTTTGGCCAGGTTCTGAGCCATGTTGATAAAATTGGAAAGTAAAACGTGTCTTAGACAATAGTGTCATGAGACTGTAAAATGAAGTAATTGATTATCTTGGTTAACCATCTGTTGAATGCTATTGCTTTATTCATCGCTTATATGTGGTTTAGTATATTTCTACTGGGCTGTGGCTCACCCTTTATAGGAACATCATTTTCAGGTTCAGGTGATAAGCTACCTCCAAGGACTTAGCTTGGAAGGACTTGGATTTTGAAGACTATCTTTAGTTAATTGTCTTTATTTATTAGTACATGTAAACATCCAAACCTGGGGCTTTTCTTGTATTGAGTTAGAACTCATCTTTTTGTATCCAAGTGTTGGCTTGGAAAGATGTAAGCCTGTAAGGCATTTTATTCGATGTTACACGTAAAGCTTTTATTTAGTAATACTCTGATGAATGAATTAATAAATTGTTTTCTTTAAATAATGCATGTCAATGATATATATGTATAATGGGTTGATTGTGAGGGCGTTACATTTAATCTTATGCAGTTTCCATTTCTATTTGTATTCAACTTCTATTTTTATTCAATTTTCATCTCCATTCAATTTCGTTTTTTATTTAATTTCCAAATAGATTGTTACGGTGCAGTTGTTTGTTGAATAAACATCCACATTTAATTTTATGCAGTTTCCATTTCTATTTTTACTCAACTTCTATTTTTATTTAATTTCATTTTCTATTTAATTTCCTTTTTTATGTAATTTCCAAATAGATCGTTAAGGTATAGTGGTTTCTTGAATGAACTTCCATTTTTAATTTTATGCAGTTTCCATTTCTATTTTTACTCAACTTCTATTTCTATTCAATTTCCATCTCCATTCAATTTCATTTTTTATTTAATTTCCAAATAGATCGTTACGGTGTAGTGGTTTGTCGAATGAACTTCCACGTTTAATTTTATGCAATTTCCATTTCTATTTTTATTCAACTTCTATTTTTACCAATTTTCTTTTCTATTTAATTTCCTTTTTTATTTAATTTCCAAATAGATCGTTAAGTTATAATGGTTTCTTGAATGAACTTCCATGTTTAATTTTATGCAGTTTCCATTTCTATTTTTATTCAACATCTATTTTTATTCAATTTCCATCTCCATTCAATTTCCATTTTTATTTAACTTCCAAATAGATCGCTAAGGTGTAGTGGTCTCTTGAATGAACTTCCATGTATAATTTTATGCAGTTTCCATTTCTATTTTTATTCAATTTCATCTCCATTCAATTTCATTTTTTATTTAATTTCAAAATAGATCGTTAAGATGCTGTTGTTTCTTAAATGAACTTCCATGTTTAATTTTATGCAGTTTCCATTTCTATTTTTATTCAACTTCTATTTTTATTCAATTTCCATCTCCGTTCAATTTCCATTTTTATTTAATTTCGAAATAGATCGTTAAGGTATAGTGGTCTCTTGAATGAACTTCCATGTTTAATTTTATGCAGTTTCCATTTCTATTTTTATTCAACTTCTATTTTTATTCAATTTCCATCTCCATTCAATTTCCATTTTTATTTAATTTCCAAATAGATTGTTAAGGTATAGTGGTTTCTTGAATGAACTTCCATGTTTCATTTTATGCTGTTTCCATTTCTATTTTTATTCCACTTCTATTTTTATTCAATTTCCATCTCCATTCAATTTCCTTGTTTATTTAATTTCCAAATAGAACGTTAAGGTGTAGTGGTTTCTTGGATGAACTTCCATTCTTAATTTTATGCAACTTTCATTTTTATTTTTATTCCACTTCCATTTTTGTTCAATTTCCTTTTTTATTTAATTTCCAAAGAGATCGTTGAGGTGTAGTGGTTTCTTGAATGAACTTCCACGCTTAATTTTATGCAGTTTCAATTTCTAATTTTATTCAACTTATATTTTTATTCAATTTCCATCTCCATTCAATTTCCATTTTTATTTAATTTCCAAATAGATCGTTATGGTGTAGTGGTTTCTTAAACGAACTTCCATTCTTAATTTTATACAACTTCAATTTTTATTTTTGTTCCACTTCCATTTTTATTTAATTTCCATTTCTATTCAATTTCCTTTTTTGTTTAATTTCCAAATAGATCGTTAAGGTATAGTGGTTTCTTGAATGAACTTACGTGTTTGATTTTATGCAGTTTCCATTTCTACTTTTATTCAACTTCTATTTTTATTCAATTTCCATCTCCATTCAATTTCCATTTTTATTTAATTTCCAAATAGATTGTTAAGGTATAGTGGTTTCTTGAATGAACTTCCATGTTTCATTTTATGTTGTTTCCATTTCTATTTTTGTTCCACTTCTATTTTTATTCAATTTCCATCTCCATTCAATTTCCTTGTTTATTTAATTTCCAAATTGAACGTTAAGGTGTAGTGGTTTCTTGGATGAACTTCCATTCTTAATTTTATGCAACTTTCATTTTTATTTTTATTCCACTTCCATTTTTGTTCAATTTCCTTTTTTATTTAATTTCCAAAGAGATCATTGAGGTGTAGTGGTTTCTTGAATGAACTTCCACACTTAATTTTATGCAGTTTCAATTTCTAATTTTATTCAATTTCTATTTTTATTCAATTTCCATCTCCATTCAATTTCCATTTTTATTTAATTTCCAAATAGATCGTTAAGGTGTAGTGGTTTTCTTAAATGAACTTCCATTCTTAATTTTATACAACTTCCATTTTTATTTTTGTTCCACTTCCATTTTTATTTAATTTCCATTTCTATTCAATTTCCTTTTTTGTTTAATTTCCAAATAGATCGTTAAGGTATAGTGGTTTCTTGAATGAACTTACGTGTTTGATTTTATGCAGTTTCCATTTCTATTTTTAATCAACTTCTATTTTTATTCAATTTCCATCTCCATTCAATTTCATTTTTTATTTAATTTCCAACTAGATCGTTAAGCTGTAGTGGTTTGTTGAATGAACTTCCGTGTTTAATTTTATGCAGTTTCCATTTCTATTTTTATTCAACTTCTATTTTTATTCAATTTCCTTTTTTATTTAATTTCCAAATGGATCGTTAAGGTATAGTGGTTTCTTGAATGAACTTCCATGTTTAATTTTATGCAGTTTTGCATTTCTATTTTTATTCAACTTCTATTTTTATTCAATTTCCATCTCCATTCAATTTCCATTTTTATTTGATTTCCAAATAGATCGTTAAGGTGTAGTGGTTTCTTGAATGAACTTCCCTTCTTAATTTTATGCAACTTCCATTTTTATTTTTATTCCAATTCCGTTTTTATTCAATTTCCATTTCTATTCAATTTCATTTTTTATTTAATTTTCAAATGGATCGTTAAGGTAAAGTGCTTTCTTGAATAGACTTCCACTTTTAATTTTATGCAACTTCCAATTGTATTTTTATTCCACTTCCATTTTTATTCAATTTCCTTTTCTATTCGATTTCATTTTTTATTTAATTTGTAAATAGATCGTTAAGGTATAGTGGTTTCTTGAATGAACTTTCAATTTTAATTTTATGCAACTTCCATTTTTATTTTTATTCAACTTCGATTTTTATTCAATTTTCTTTTTCTATTCAAGTTCCTTTTTTGATGTAATTTCCAAGTAGATTGTTAAGGCATAGTGGTTTCTTGAATCGACTTCCATTTTTAATTTTATGCAACTTCTATTTTTGTTTTTATTCAACTTCCATTTTTATTCAATTTCCTTTTCTATTCATTTTCCTTTTTTATTTAATTTCCAAATAGATCGTTATGTTATAGTGGTATCCTGAATGAACTTCCATTTTTAATTTTCTGCAAGTTCCATTTTTATTTTTGTTCCACTTTCATTTTTATTCAATTTCCTTTTGTATTCAATTTCCTTTTTTTATTTCATTTCCAAATAGTTCGTTAAGGTATAGTGGTTTCTTGACTGAACTTCCATTTTAATGTTATGCAGTTTCCATTTCTATTTTTATTCAACTTCTATTTTTATTCAATTTCCATCTCCATTAAATTTCCTTTTTTATTTAATTTCCAAAGAGATCGTTAAGGTGTAGTGGTCTCTTGAATGAACTTCCACGTTTAATTTTATGCAGTTTCCATTTCTGTTTTTATTCAACTTCTATTTTTATTCAATTTCCATCTCCATTCAATTTCCATTTTTATTTAATTTCCAAATAGATCGTTAAGGTGTAGTGGTTACTTGAATGAACTTCCATTCTTAATTTTATACAACTTCCTTTTTTATTTTTGTTCCAATTCCATTTTTATTCAATTTCCTTTTCTATTCAATTTCCATTTTTATTTAGTTTCCAAATAGATCGTTAAGGTATAGTGGTTTCTTGCAATGAACTTCGATTTTTAATTTTATGCAACTTCCATTTGTATTTTTATTCCACTTCCATTTTTATCCAATTTCCTTTTCTATTGAATTTCATTTTTTATTTAATTTGCAAATAGATCGTTAAGGTATAGTGGTTTCTTGAATAGACTTCCATTTTTAATTTTATGCAACATCTATTTTTGTTTTTATTAAACTTCAATTTTTATTCAATTTCCTTTTCTATTCATTTTCCTTTTTTATTCAATTTCCAAATAGATCGTTATGGTATAGTGGTATCTTGAATGAACATCCATTTTTAATTTTATGCAACTTCCATTTTTATTTTTATTTCACTTCCATTTTTATTCAATTTCCTTTTTTATTCAATTTTGTTTTTTATTTAATTTCCAAATAGATCGTTAAGGTATAGTGGTTTCTTGAATGAACCTGCATGTTTAATTATATGTAGTTTCCATTTCTATTTTTATTCAACTTCTATTTTTATTCAATTTCCATCTCCATTCAATTTCCTTTTTTATTTAATTTCCAAATAGATCGTTAAGGTGTAGTGGTTTCTTGAATGAACTTCCACGTTTAATTTTATGCAGTTTCCATTTCTATTTTTATTCAATTTCCATCTCCATTCAATTTCATTTTTATTTAATTTCCAAATAGATCGTTAAGTTGTTGTGGTTTCTTGAATGAACTTCCATTCTTAATTTTATGTAGCTTCCATTTTTATTTTTATTCCATTTCCATTTTTATTCAATTTCCTTTTCTATTCAATTTGCTTTCTTATTTAATTTCCAAAGAGATCGTTAAGGTATAGTGGTTTCTTGAATGAACTTCCGTTCTTAATTTTATGCAACTTCCATTTTTATTTTTATTCCACCTCCATTTTTATGCAATTTCCTTTTCCATTCAATTTCCTTTTTTATTTAATTTCCAAATAGATCGTTAAGGTATAGTTGTTTTTTGAATGAACTTCCATGTGTAATTTTATGCAGTTTCCATTCCTATTTTTATTCAATTTCCATCCCCATTCAATTTCCATTTTTATTTAATTTTCAAATAGATTTTTAAGGTGTAGCGGTTTCTTGAATGAACTTCCGTGTTGAATTTTAAGCTGTTTCCATTTCTATTTTTATTCAACTTCTTTTTTTATTCAATTTCCAACTCCATTCAATTTCCTTTTTTATTTAATTTCCAAATAGGTCGTTAAGGTGTAGTGGTTTCTTGAATGAACTTTCATTCTTAATTTTATGCAACTACCATTTTTATTTTTATTCCACTTCCATTCTTATTTAATTTCCTTTTCTATTCGATTTCCTTTTTTACTTAATTTCCAAATAAATCGTTAAGGTATAGTGGTTTCATGAATAAACTTCCATGATTAATCTTATGCAGTTTCCATTTCTATTGGTATTCAACTTCTATTTTTATTCAATTATCATCTCCATTCAATTTCATTTTTTTTTTTAATTTCCAAATAGATTGTCATGGTGTAGTTGTTTGTTGAATGAACATCCACATTTAATTTTTTGCAGTTTCTATTTCTATTTTTATTCAACTTCTATTTTTTTTTAATTTCCTTTTCTATTTAATTTCTTTTTTTATGTAATTTCCAAATAGATTGTTAAGGTATAGTGTTTTCTTGAATGAACTTCCATGTTTAATTTTATGCAGTTTCCATTTCTATTTTTATTCAACTTTTATTTTTATTCAATTTCCATCTCCATTCAATTTCATTTCTTATTTAATTTCCTAATAGATCGTTACGGTGTAGCGGTTTGTCGAATGAACTTCCACGTTTAATTTTATGCAGTTTCCATTTCTATTTTTATTCAACTTCTATTTTTATTCAATTTCCTTTTCTATTTAATTTCCTTTTTTATTTAATTTCCAAATAGATCGTTAAGGTATAATGGTTTCTTGAATGAACTTCCATGTTTAATTTTATGCAGTTTGCATTTTAATTTTTATTCAACATATATTTTTATTCAATTTCCATCTCCATTCAATTTCCATTTTTATTTAATTTCCAAATAGATCGTTAAGGTATAGTGGTCTCTTGAATGAACTTCCATGTTTAATTTTATGCAGTTTCCATTTCTATTTTTATTCAACTTCTATTTTTATTCCATTTCCATCTCCATTCAATTTCCATTTTTATTTAATTTCCAAATAGATCGTTAAGGTATAGTGATCTCTTGAATGAACTTCCTTGTATAATTTTATGCAGTTTCCATTTCCATTTTTATTCAACTTCTGTTTTTATTCAATTTCCATCTCCATTCAATTTCATTTTTTATTTAATTTCCAAATAGATCGTTAAGGTATAGTGGTTTCTTGAATGAACTTCCATTCTTAATTTTATGCAACTTCCATTTTTATTTTTATTCCAATTCCATTTTTATTCAATTTCCTTTTCTATTCAATTTCATTTTTTATTTAATTTCCAAATAGATCGTTATGGTATAGTGGTTTCTTGAATAGACTTCCATTTTTAATTTTATGCAACTTCCATTTGTATTTTTATTCCACTTCCATTTTTATTCAATTTCCTTTTCTATTCAGTTTCATTTTTTATTTAATTTGCAAATAGGTCGTTAAGGTATAGTGGTTTCTTGAATGAACTTTCATTTTTAATTTTATGCAACTTCCATTTTTATTTTTATTGAACTTCGATTTTTATTCAATTTTCTTTTTCTATTCAATTTCCTTTTTTGATGTAATTTCCAAATAGGTCGTTAAGGTATAGCGGTTTCTTGAATAGACTTCCATTTTTAATTTTATGCAACTTCTATTTTTGTTTTTATTCAACTTCCATTTTTATTCAATTTCCTTTTCTATTCAATTTCCAAATAGATCGTTATGTTATAGTGGTATCTTGAATGAACTTCCATTTTTAATTTTATGCAACGTCCATTTTTATTTTTATTCCACTTCCATTTTTATTCAATCTCCTTTTGTATTCAATTTCCCTTTTTATTTCATTTGCAAATAGATCGTTAAGGTATAGTGGTTTCTTGAATGAACTTCCATGTTTAATGTTATGTAGTTTCCATTTCTATTTTTATTCAATTTCCATCTCCATTAAATTTCCTTTTTTATTTAATTTCCAAAGAGATCGTTAAGGTGTAGTGGTTTTTTGAATGAACTTCCACGTTTAATGTTATGTAGTTTCCATTTCTATTTTTATTCAACTTCTATTTTTATTCAATTTCCATCTCCATTAAATTTCATTTTTTATTTAATTTCCAAAGAGATCGTTAAGGTGTAGTGGTTTCTTGAATGAACTTCCACGTTTAATTTTATGCAGTTTCCATTTCTATTTTTATTCAACTTCTATTTTTATTCAATTTCTATCTCCATTCAATTTCTATTTTTATTTAATTTCCAAATAGATCGTTAAGGTGTAGTGGTTACTTGAATGAACTTCCATTCTTAATTTTTTGCAACTTCCATTTTTATTTTTGTTCCAATTTCCTTTTCTATTCAATTTCCATTTTTCTTTAATTTCCAAATAGATCGTTAAGGTATAGTGGTTTCTTGAATGAACTTCCATTTTTAATTTTATGCAACTTCCATTTGTATTTTTATTCCACTTCCATTTTTATTCAATTTCCTTTTCTAGTCAATTTCATATTTTATTTAATTTGGAAATAAATCGTTAAGGTATAGTGGTTTCTTGAGTGAACTTTCATTTTTAATTTCATGCAACTTCCATTTTTATTTTTATTCAACTTCGATTTTTATTCAATTTTCTTTTCTATTCAATTTCCTTTTTTTATGTAAATTCCAACTAGATCGTTAAGATATAGTGGTTTCTTAAATAGTCTTCCATTTTTAATTTTATGCAACTTCTATTTTTGTTTTTATTCAACTTCCATTTTCATTCAATTTCCTTTTCTATTCATTTTCCTTTCTTATTTAATTTCCAAATAGATCGTTATGGTATAGTGGTATTTTGAATGAACTTCCTTTTTAAATTTTATGCAACTTCCATTTTTATTTTTATTTCACTTCCATTTTTATTCAATTTCGTTTTCTATTCAATTTTCTTTTTTATTTAATTTCCAAATAGATCGTTAAGGTATAGTGGTTTCTTGATTGAACTTCCATGTTTAATTTTATGCAGTTTTCATTTCTATTTTTATTCAACTTCTATTTTTATTCAATTTCCATCTCCATTCACTTTCCTTTTTTATTTAATTTCCAATGAGATCGTTAAGGTGTAGTGGTTTCTTGAATGAACTTCCACGTTTAATTTTATGCAGTTTTCATTTCTATTTTTATTCAACTTCTATTTTTATTCAATTTCCATCTCCATCTCCATTCAATTTCATTTTTATTTAATTTCTAAATAGATCGTTAAGGTGTTGTGGTTTCTTGAATGAACTTCCATTCTTAATTTTATGTAGCTTCCATTTTTATTTTTATTCCACTTCCATTTTTATTCAATTTCCTTTTCTATTCAGTTTCATTTTTTATTTAATTTCCAAAGAGATCGTTAAGGTATAGTGGTTTCTTGAATGAACTTCCATTCTTAATTTAATTCAACTTCCCTTTTTATTTTTATTCCACTTCCATTTTTATGCAATTTCCTTTTCTATTCAATTTCCTTTTTTATTTAATTTCCAAAGAGATCGTTAAGGTGTAGTCGTTTCTTGAATGAACTTCCACGTTTAATTTTATGCAGTTTCCATTTCTATTTTTATTCAATTTCCATCTCCATTCAATTTCCATTTTTATTTAATTTCCAAATAGATCGTTAAGGTGTAGTGGTTTTTGAATGAACTTCCATTCTTAATTTTATGCAACTTCCATTTTTATTTTTATTCCAATTCCATTTTTATTCAATATCCTTTTCTATTCAATTTCCATTTTAATTTAATTTCCAAAAAGATTGTTAAGGTGTAGTGGTTTTTTTAATGAACTTCCACGTTTAATTTTATGCGGTTTCAATTTTTATTTTTATTCAACTTCTATTTTTATTCAATTTCATTTTTATTTAATTTCCAAATAGATCGTTAAGGTGTTGTGGTTTCATGAATGAACTTCCATTCTTAATTTTATGTAGCTTCCATTTTTATTTTTATTCCATTTCCATTTTTATTCAATTTCCTTTTCTATTCAATTTTTCTTTCTTATTTAATTTCCACAAAGATCATTAAGGTATAGTGGTTTCTTGAATGAACTTCCGTTCTTAATTTTATGCAACTTCCATTTTTATTTTTATTCCACCTCCATTTTTATGCAGTTTCCTTTTCTATTCAATTTCTTTTTTTATTTAATTTCCAAATAGATCGTTAAAGTATAGTTGTTTTTTGAATGAACTTCCATGTTTAATTTTATGCAGTTTCCATTTTTATTTTTCTTCAATTTCCATCTCCATTCAATTTCCATTTTTATTTAATTTTCAAATACATTTTTAAGGTATAGTGGTTTCTTGAATGAACTTCCGTGTTGAATTTTATGCTGTTTCCATTTCTATTTTTATTCAACTTCTATTTTTATTCAATTTCCATCTCCATTCAATTTCCTTTTTTATTTAATTTCCAAATAGGTCGTTAAGGTGTAGTGGTTTCTTGACTGAACTTCCATTCTTAATTTTATGCAACTACCATTTTTATTTTGATTCCACTTCCATTTTTATTCAATTTCCTTTTCTATTCGATTTCCCTTTTTATTTAATTTCCAAATAGACCGTTAAGGTATAGTGGTTTCTTGAATGAACTTCCATGTTTAATCTTATGCAGTTTCCATTTCTATTTGTATTCAACTTCTATTTTTATTCAATTTTCATCTCCATTCAATTTCCATTTTTATTTAATTTTCAAATACATTTTTAAGGTATAGTGGTTTCTTGAATGAACTTCCGTGTTGAATTTTATGCTGTTTCCATTTCTATTTTTATTCAACTTCTATTTTTATTCAATTTCCATCTCCATTCAATTTCCTTTTTTATTTAATTTCCAAATAGGTCGTTAAGGTGTAGTGGTTTCTTGACTGAACTTCCATTCTTAATTTTATGCAACTACCATTTTTATTTTGATTCCACTTCCATTTTTATTCAATTTCCTTTTCTATTCGATTTCCCTTTTTATTTAATTTCCAAATAGACCGTTAAGGTATAGTGGTTTCTTGAATGAACTTCCATGTTTAATCTTATGCAGTTTCCATTTCTATTTGTATTCAACTTCTATTTTTATTCAATTTTCATCTCCATTCAATTTCATTTTTTATTTAATTTCCAAATAGATTGTTACGGTGTAGTTATTTGTTGAATGAACATCTACATTTAATTTTATGCAGTTTCCATTTCTATTTTTATTCAACTTCTATTTTTATTTAATTTCCTTTTCTATTTAATTTCCTTTTTTATGTAATTTCAAAATAGATCGTTAAGGTATAGTGGTTTCTTGAATGAACTTCCATGTTTAATTTTATGCAGTTTCCATTTCTATTTTTATTCAACTTCTATTTTTATTCAATTTCCTTTTCTATTTAATTTCCTTTTTTATTTAATTTCCAAATAGATCGTTAAGGTATAATGGTTTCTTGAATGAATTTCCATGTTTAATTTTATGTTGTTTCCATTTCTATTTTTATTCAACATCTATTTTTATTCAATTTTCATCTCCATTCAATTTCCATTTTTATTTAATTTCCAAATAGATCGTTAAGGTATAGTGGTCTCTTGAATGAACTTCCATGTATAATTTTCTGCAGTTTCCATTTCTATTTTTATTCAACTTCTCTTTTTATTCAATTTCAATTTTTATTTAATTTCCAAATAGATCGTTAAGGTATAGTGGTTTCTTGAATGAATTTCCATTCTTAATTTTATGCAACTTCCATTTTTATTTTTATTCCAATTCCGTTTTTATTCAATTTCCTTTTCCATTCAATTTCATTTTTTATTTAATTTCCAACTATATCGTTAATGTATAGTGGTTTCTTGAATTGACTTCCATTTGTAATTTTATACAACTTCCATTTGTTTTTTTTATTCCACTTCCATTTTTATTCAATTTACTTTTCTACTCAATTTCATTTTTTATTTAATTTGCAAATAGATTGTTAAGGTATAGTGGTTTCTTGAATGAACTTTCAATTTTAATTTTATGCAACTTCCATTTTTATTTTTATTCAACTTCGATTTTTATTCAATTTTCTTTTTATAGTCAATTTTTTTTTTATGTAATTTCCAAATAGATCGTTAATGTATAGTGGTTTTGTTGAATAGACTTCCATTTTTAATTTTATGCAACTTCTATTTTTGTTTTTATTAAACTTCCTTTTTTATTCAATTTTCTTTTTTATTTAATTTCCAAATAGATCGTTATGGTATACTGGTATCTTGAATGAACATCCATTTTTAATTTTATGCAACTTCCATTTTTATTTTTATTTCACTTCCATTTTTATTCAATTTCCTTTTCTATTCAATTTTCTTTTTTATTTAATTTCCAAATAGATCGTTAAGGTATGGTGGTTTCTTGAATGAACTTCCATGTTTAATTATATGCAGTTTCCATTTCTATTTTTATTTAACTTCTATTTTTATTCAATTTCCATCTCCTTTCAATTTCCTTTTTTATTTAATTTCCAAAGAGATCGTTAAGGTGTAGTGGTTTCTTGAATGAACTTCCACGTTTAATTTTATGCAGTTTCCATTTCTATTTTTATTCAACCTCTATTTTTATTCAATTTCCATCTCCATTCAATTTCATTTTTATTTAATTTCCAAATAGATCGTTAAGGTGTTGTGGTTTCTTGAATGAACTTCCATTCTTAATTTTATGTAGCTTCCATTTTTATTTTTATTCCATTTCCATTTTTATTCAATTTCCTTTCTTATTTAATTTCCAAAGAGATCGTTAAGATATAGTGGTTTCTTGAATGAACTTCCATTCTTAATTTTATGCAACTTCGATTTTTATTTTTATTCCTCCTCCATTTTTATGCAATTTCCTTTTCTGTTCAATTTCCTTTTTTATTTAAATTCTAAATAGATCATTAAGGTATAGTTGTTTTTTGAATGAACTTCCATGTTTAATTTTATGCAGTTTCCATTTCTATGTTTATTCAATTTTGATCTCCATTCAATTTCCGTTTTTATTTAATTTCCAAATAGATTTTTAAGGTATAGTGGTTTCTTGAAATGAACTTCCGTGTTGAATTTTATGCTGTTTCCATTTCTATTTTTATTCAACTTCTATTTTTATTCAATTTCCATCTCCATTCAATTTCCTTTTTTATTTAATTTCCAAATAGGTCGTTAAGGTGTAGTGGTTTCTTGACTGAACTTCCATTCTTAATTTATGCAACTACCATTTTTATTTTTATTCCACTTTCATTTTTATTCAATTTCCTTTTCTATTCGATTTCCTTTTTTATTTAATTTCCAAATAGATCATTAAGGTATAGTGGTTTCTTGAATGAACTTCCATGTTTAATCTTATGCAGCTTCCATTTCTATTTGTATTCAACTTCTATTTTTATTCAATTTTCATCTACGTTCAATTTCATTTTTTATTTAATTTCCAAATAGATTGTTACGGTGTAGTTGTTTGTTGAATGAACATCCACATTTAATTTTATGCAGTTTCCATTTATATTATTATTCAACTTCTATTTTTATTTAATTTCCTTTTCTATTTAATTTCCTTTTTTATGTAATTTCCAAATAGATCGTTAAGGTATAGTGGTTTATTGAATGAACTTCCACGTTTAATTTTATGCAGTTTCCATTTCTATTTTTATTCAACTTCTATATTTATTCAACTTCCTTTTCTATTTAATTTCCTTTTTTTATTTAATTTCCAAATAGATCGTTAAGGTATAATGGTTTCTTGAATGAACTTCCATGTTTAATTTTATACAGTTTCCATTTCTATTTTTATTCAACATCTATTTTTATTCAATTTCCATCTCCATTCAATTTCCATTTTTATTTAATTTCCAAATAGATCGTTAAGGTATAGTGGTCTGTTTAATGAACTTCCATATAGCGACCCCCGTCTTTTCCCATTTGATTATTGTATCCGGACTTAAGTTCCGTTTGTTCTGTCATTGTGTAATTGTTGTTGTCGTCCTTTATTTTCTCAATTGGAGTTATAGGATGTGTTGGGCGGGTTTGTTTCAGGTTGGTTGGGTTTGTAAACCAAGTGTTGCTGTCCAGTTTTTGGGTTGGTCGCTCGAGCCAGGGTTTGGTCGCTCGAGCTAGGGTTGTATTTTGTGTCTTCTGGCTCGATCCAGCTTTGCTTCGCTCGAGCGAGCGATTGCGTCTAGTATAGACCTGAGGGCAGTGCTTATTCGCTCGAGCGAGATCTTCTTCGCTCGAGCGAGCGAGGTGTATGTTTTCGAGTTCCTTGCTCGAGCGAGCATTCTGTCGCTCGAGCGTGCTCCAGGGTTGCAGACCTGAGGCATTGCATTCTTGGCTCGAGCGAGCTTTTCTTCGCTCGAGCGTGGTTTTCGTGTGTCTGGTCGCTCGAGCGACCAAGTCTTCGCTCGAGCGAGCCTGTCCAGTTTAAATAGGCAGCAGCGGGATTTTAATCAGTTTTTATCCTCTTTTTGATTCCAAAACCCTAGGTCCGACTTTTCTCTCCCTCTACTCACCTTCTCTCTTAGGTTTGATCTACTTAGAGTGAGTTTCTAGCTTAGATCCTTTATTAAAAAGATAGAGTGAGTCGAGGGCTTCCATTTAATCTGAACATTTGGTGATTTGGAGCACATTGGAGTTTGGGTATTCATCTCTGGCTTCTCCATTCGGGTTATTCTCTTCGAGGTAGGGATTTCCTACTCCATTTTATAAGTTTTGTTCTAAGTTTTGGTATTTTGATATGTTGGGGTTACTTGGATAATTTTGGGAAAAACCCTAGTTGTATTAATAAATTAATTTGTATAATTAATTTAAGGAAATTGGGGAATTTGGTTAAATTCATGAAATTGAGAAATTCATTGATTAAATGGTGTAGTTGGATAATTTAAATCACTCACCTATTGAATTGTTGATATATTTATTTCCAGTCTAGAAATAACGGTTTTGGGCTATCGGTGGAGGATAGTCGTGATTGTTGTAGACATTGCATGTGGATTAGGAATAACTGAAACTAATCACATTGGTTAAGTCATTAATTTTGGCTATTGAATTAATACTGAAAATACGTGTATTGATTGAGCATTGCATTTGCATATTGTGTGGGAGGAGATAGGGGATGTGCTCCACGGTTTAGGGAAAGATAGGGGATGGACCTCTAAACCGGATTTTGTTTGGGAGGAGATAGGGGATGGACTCCATTAGCATCACTTTTATGTGTGCTTATTTATATTGAAGTGTTTTTATTGATACAACACTAAAATGTGTATCAAACTGGAAGTATGAAGTGTTTTGATTTGAGCCTGAGTCTCATCAGTTTGTTGACATTGGAAGAATGTGAATTTGATATATATATAGTTCACTGTTGTAAGTTTGGCCAGGGTCTGAGCCATATTGATAATGTTGGAAAGTAAAATGTGTATTAAACATTAGTGTCATGAGACTGTATAATGATGTAATTGATTATCTTGGTTAACCATCTATTGAATGCTATTGCTTTATTCAATGCTTATATTTGGTTTAGTATTTTTCTACTGGGCTGTGGCTCACCCTTTATGGGAACATCATTTTAAGGTCCAGGTGATAAGCTACCTCCAAGGACTTAACTTGGCAGGATTTGGATTTTGAAGACTATCTTTAGTTATTTGTTTTTATTTGATAAACATTCAAGCCTAGGGTTTTATTTGTATTTGAGTTAGAACTCATATTTTTGTGTCCAAGTGTTGGCTTGGAAAGATGTAAGCCCATGGGGCATTTAATTTGATATTACATGTAATGTTTTCTTTTTGTAATACTCTGATGAATGAGATAATGAATTGATTTCTTTTAATATTGCAAGCCAATGATATATATATAATGGGTTTATTTTGAGGGCATGACATTCCATGTATAATTTTCTGCAGTTTCCATTTTTATTTTTATTCAACTTCTATTTTTATTCAGTTTCCATCTCCATTCAATTTCATTTTTTATTTAATTTCCAAATAGATCGTTAAGGTGTAGTGATTTCTTGAATGAACTTCCATTTTTAATTTTATGCAACTTCCATTTGTATTTTTATTCCACTTCCATTTTTATTCAATTTCCTTTTCTATTCAATTTCATTTTTTATTTAATTTGCAAATAGATCATTAAGGTATAGTAGTTTCTTGAATGAACTTTCATTTTTAATTTTATGAAACTTCCATTTTTATTTTTATTCAACTTCGATTTTTATTCAATTTTCTTTTCTATTCAATTTCCTTTTTGTATGTAATTTCCAAATAGATCGTTAAGGCATAGTGGTTTCTTGAATAGACTTCCATTTTTAATTTTGTGCAACTTCTATTTTTATTTTTATTAAACTTCCATTTTTATTCAATTTCCTTTTCTATTCATTTTCCTATTTTATTTAATTTCCAAATAGATCGTTATTGTATAGTGGTATCTTGAATGAACATCCATTTTTATTTTTATGCAACTTCCATTTTTATTTTTATTTCACTTCCATTTTTATTCAATTTCTTTTTCTATTCAATTTTCTTTTTTATTTAATTTCCAAATAGATCGTTAAGGTATAGTGGTTTCTTGAATGAACTTCCATGTTTAATTATATGTTGTTTCCATTTCTATTTTTATTCAACCTCTATTTTTATTCAATTTCCATCTCCATTCAATTTCATTTTTATTTAATTTCCAAATAGATCGTTAAGGTGTTGTGGTTTCTTGAATGGACTTCCATTCTTAATTTTATGCAGCTTCCATTTTTATTTTTATTCCATTTCCATTTTTATTCAATTTCCTTTTCTATTCAATTTCCTTTCTTATTTAATTTCCAAAGAGATCGTTAAGGTATAGTGGTTTCTTGAATGAACTTCCATGTTTAATCTTATGCAGCTTCCATTTCTATTTGTATTCAACTTCTATTTTTATTCAATTTTCATCTCCGTTCAATTTCATTTTTTATTTAATTTCCAAATAGATTGTTACGGTGTAGTTGTTTGTTGAATGAACATCCACTTTTAATTTTATGCAGTTTCCATTTCTATTATTATTCAACTTCTATTTTTATTTAATTTCCTTTTCTATTTAATTTCATTTTTTATGTAATTTCCAAATAGATCGTTAATATAGCGACCCCAATCTTTTCTCTTTAGATTGTTGAATCCGGACTTAGGTTCCGTGGATCCTGTCATTATTTATTGGTTGTTGTTGTCCTTTAATCTCTTTGTATTTGAAGTATAGGTTGTGTTGGGCGGGTCTGTTACAGGTTGGTTGAATTTAGATGCCAATAGGTGATGCCCAGATTTTGGCCTTCACGCTCGAGCGGAAGTTTTAACGCTCGAGCGGGCCCTTCGTTGTTGCTTCTCTGCTCGAACGGAAGTTTTAACGCTCGAGCGGGCCCTTCGTTGTTGCTTCTCCGCTCGAGCGGAAGTTTTGACGCTCGAGCGTGATTTTCCATCTTCCAGTATTTTTACTCTGCAGTTAGTCCGCTCGAGCGGGAGTTTTTACGCTCGAGCGTGATCCTTTGATTTTGTCCATACGCTCGAGCGGGGAGTTTGACGCTCGAGCGGATACCAGCGCCTGCAAAACTTCTGGAAGCGTGCAATCGGCGCTCGAGCGGCTCTTTTCACGCTCGAGCGTGAGTCTGTGTCTTACGCTCAAGCGGGGTGTTCTACGCTCGAGCGTAGAATCGACTACATCAGTCCGTGATTTCACTTTTTGGATCACTTTTTGACCTAGTTTTCCTCTCTTAACTTTTAAAAACCGCCCATTGAGAGTTTCTCTCTCTACTCTTACCTTCTCTCTAAGATTTGATCGATTTTCGGTGATCTTCTACACTAGTTCCTTTGGAAGAAAGGTAGAGCTTCGCGAGAGCTTTGTTTTAATTTGAGAAACTTGGGATTTGGAGCACGTGGGTCTTTGGTCTTCATCTCCGTCTTCTCCATTCGGGTTATTTTCTTCGAGGTAGGGATTTCCTACTCTAATCTATAAGTTTTGTTCTAAGTTTTGGTATTTTGATATGTTGGGAGTACTTTGGTAATTTTGGAAAAAACCCTAGGTATTTTAATAGATTAATTTGTATAATTAATTTAAGGAAATTGAGAAATTGGTTAAAGGCATGAAATTGAGGAATTCATTGATTAAATGGTGTAGTTGGATAATTTAAATCACTCGCCTATTAAATTGTTAATATATTTATTTCCAAGTCTAGAAATAACTGTTTTGGGCTATCGGTGGAGGATAGTCGTGATTGTTGTAGACACTGCTTATGGATTAGGGATAACTGAAACCGATCATTGATTAAGTCATCAATTTTGACTGCTGAATTAATACAGACATTATGTGTATTGATTGTGTGTTGTATATGTTATGTGTTTACATACATTGTTTTGTGTGGGAGGAGATGTGGGATGTACTCCACGGTTTAGGGGAAGATAGGGGATGGACCTCTAAACCGGATTTTGTTTGGGAGGAGATAGGGGATGGACTCCATTAGCATCACTTTTATGTGTGCTTATTTATATTGAAGTGTTTTTATTGATACAACACTAAAATGTGTATCAAACTGGAAGTATGAAGTGTTTTGTTTTGAGCCTAAGTCTCAGTTGTTTGTTGACATTGGAAGAATGTGAATATGATATATATATATATAGTGCACTGTTGTGAGTTTGGCCAGGTTCTGAGCCATATTGATAATGTGGAAAGTAAAACATGGCCTAGACATTAGTGTCATGAGACCCTATAATGATGTAATTGATTATCTTGGCTAACCATCTATCGAATGCTATAGCTTTATTCAATGCTTATATTTGGTTTAGTATTTTTCTACTGGGCTGTGGCTCACCCTTTATGGGAACATCATTTTCAGGTTCAGGTGATAAGCTACCTCCAAGGACTTAGCTTGGAAGGAATTGGAGTTGAAGACTCCATTTAGTTTAGTTGCTATTCATTTTATTTTGATATTACATGTAAACACTCAAGCCAAGGGCTTAATTTGTAGTTGAGTTAGTACTCACATTTCATGTCCAAGTGATGGCTTGGAAAGATGTAAGCCCGTAAGGCATTTACTTTTGATGTTACATGTAATGCTTTTCAATAAGAATACTCTGATGAATGGTATAATGGTTGGTTTTCTTTTATTAATGCATGTCAATGTTATATATATTATGGGTTATTTTGAGGGCGTTACAACTTGGTATCAGAGCGTACCGGGTTTGAATACTCTGGGTACGTGGGAAGTGATTAGTATCACAATGGGTTCGTCTCGTTTGTTAGAGACTTAGTGTAATGATTATATGCTTACATGATAACATGTTTACGTGACTATGTGGGTATGGAATGTAGTTCTTTGGATGTTGATTGGACCTTTGAGTTTCTAGTAGTCTTGTTGGAAAGGCACTTGATCAATGCTGCTTCCAACCGGAACTATAGTAACGCTTCGGGACTATCATCATCCATGAATGAAATTCGTAGGTGCTTATGTGATTATGTGCTTATGTGGAATGAATTATTGTTATCCAATGCATTAGGACGCGAGTGTTTAGCTTCGGCACATTTATTAATGTGCTAACGTCTTTGTTTTCCTTTATTAGGATGTCAGGACGAGGAAGAGGACGCGGTAGGCGTGGTAGGCGGGGTAGGCAGGAGGTGCCTGTGCCAGAGGAGATTCCGGCAGTACAAGAGGGAGTTGGCCAGGCCAATGAGGCCGAGCCAGTAGGCCAGCAGGCTATGGGCGCTTTAGCCCGAGAGATAGCAGGGGCATTCAGGGAGTCAGTAAGCATTCTCAGAGCTGAGAATCAAGCTCGGGCTGTTGTTGCGGATGCAGGACCTTCCTTTCTGAAGAGGGAGTTCTTCCGGTCTAATCCGGATGAATTTGTGGGTGATCCTAAAGAGCCGCTTAAGGCAGATGAATGGCTCGAACAGACAACGAAGACGTTTGAGATGCTTGGCATCGAAGACGAGGGGTTGAAAGTGACCTTGGCATCTTTTCAGTTGAAGGGGGATGCGGGTCAGTGGTGGAAGTTCACTAAGGGTCGGATAGAAGGTACATGGGAGGCTTTTGTGAATGCTTTCCAGGAGAGGTTCTTATCTCCAGCAGTTAGGGAGAAGCTGAGAGACCAGTTCTGCCAGCTTAAGCAGTTGAGTTCTTCAGTGGCCGAGTTTGAGGCTGCATTTACTAGCCTGTCCAGGTTTGCACCTGAGTTGGTGGCGTCTGAGGAATGCCGTTGTATCGAGTTTGAGAAGAAGTTGAGACGTGGACTCAAACTGCGAGTTGGGGGAACTATGATTCGGGATTATGGGCATTTGGTTGATGCTGCAGCCCACATGGAAATCATGATGCAGGAGGAGGAGGAAGGGCAGAAGGGCTCCAAGAGGAGTCAGGATGGTCAGAGTGATGGTAGGAGACAGAAGGGTTTTAATCCTCAGCAGTCTCAGAGTAGCTTTTCTAGATCGACTTTTCCTATGCCGAGTGCTAGTTCGGGGAAAGGCAGTCAGGGAGACATTACCTGTTTCAAGTGTGGCCAGCTGGGCCACAAGTCTCCAGTTTGTCCTCAAAGGGGAGGAGTGTAGAGAGCAGCATCATCTTCGGCTCGATCTCAGAGCCAGAATCAGAGTAGAGGCCAGCCACTCTCGTGCTATCAGTGTGGTCAGCCAGGGCATATGAAGAGGTATTGCCCGCAGTTGGGTGGCACACCTGGTGCATCTGGTTTGAGGCAGATTCAGGGTCAGCAGCCAGCTCAGTCGGGTCAGGCCTCGAGGGCAAATCAGGGGGCTTCATCGTCCCAGTCAGTGCAGCAGTCTTATGCTCCTAGGGGTGAGTAGGTTGATCAGAGGTCGTCTGGGCGCGTGTATGCGGTTACCACACAGGATCTTGTACCGGCTCCATCTGTTGTGAGAGGTACTTTCTTGTTTTGCAACTCGGTTGCTAATGTTTTGATAGATACGGGTGCATCTCATTCCTTTGTGTCTGCTGCATTTGCATCTGTTTTGGAGTTGGAGTTAGCACAGTTAGCATCTCCTATTTGTGTAGTATCACCTCTTGGGGGTGAATTGATCTTGAAACAAGGTGTTAGGGGTTGTGATATAGAGGTCGACCATCATAGACTTCCGTTTCCTTTTGTAGTTATGCCCATGAAGGGCTTCGATGTTATTTTGGGTATGGACTGGTTATCGTCATACCGGGCAGTTATTGATTGCTACCGCCAGAGGGTCACTTGTTGTACCGTGAGCGGGGAGTGTTTTCATTTTCTAGGGGATTGGGTTGGTAGTGTTTTGCCACCGGGGTATGATTCGCGAGAGCGGAGTGAGCTTAGTGGTCTACTTGCTAGCTTTTTGAGTAGTGAGTGTGATGAGACCCAGATTGTGTTGCCACGGGTGGTTTGTGAGTACTCGGATGTCTTTCCCGAGGATCTTGTTGGTTTGCCACCGCATCGGGAGATTGAGTTCTCTATTGACTTAGTGCCCGGCACGGCGCCGATTTCTATGGCACCTTATCGTTTCGCCCCAGCTGAGTTAGTTGAGTTGAAAATTCAGCTCCAGGAGTTATTAGACAAGGGTTTTATACGTCCTAGTGTTTCGCCGTGGGGAGCACCGGCCCTCTTTGTTAAAAGGGCAAATTACATATACACCCCTCCAGGTTTGACAAAATTACAGATACCCCCCTGAGGTTTGAGAAATTACGAATTCCCCCCTGAATGCTATATTTGCATAAGAAATTAGGGGGTAACTTGTTATGAAATATAAACCTCAGGGGGTAAATTGTTATGAAAATACAAACCTCAGGGGGGTATCTGTAATTTAACCAAACCTGGAGGGGTGTATATGTAATTTGCCCTTGTTAAAAAGAAAGGTGGTGCTTTGAGACTTTGTATAGATTACCGGAAATTGAATCGGGCTACGGTTAAGAATAAGTACCCTATGCCTCGTATAGATGATTTGTTCGATCAGTTGAAGGGTTCTCGTTGTTTCTCAAAGATAGACTTGAGATCGGGTTATCATCAGTTGAGAGTCAGGGAGGAGGATATTCCGAAGACGGCATTCCGTACGCGGTATGGCCACTATGAATTTCTGGTGATGCCATTTGGGCTCACCAATGCACCAGCAGTGTTTATGGATTTGATGAACCGAATATTCCAGGAATTTCTAGATCGTTTTTGTAGTCATCTTCGTAGACGACATTCTAATCTATTCACCTTCGGAGGAGGAGCACAAGGAACACTTGAGAGTGGTGCTTGAGTTACTTAGAGCCCATAAGCTTTATGCTAAGTTTGGGAAGTGTGAGTTCTGGCTAGAGGAGGTGAAGTTTTTAGGCCATGTAGTTTCTGGGGAAGGGGTGTCTGTTGATACATCCAAGACGGAGGCAGTGCAAGATTGGGCACAGCCTAAGAGTGTGTTTGAGATACGCAGTTTCCTGGGATTGGCCGGGTATTATCGTCGATTTGTGAAGGATTTCTCCAGGTTAGCTTCGCCTTTGACCAAATTGACTCGGAAGGGAGTCAAATTTGTTTGGAGTGAGACTTGTGAAAAGTCGTTCCAGGAGTTGAAAGTTAGACTGACCACCGCTCCAGTCTTGATTATTCCGGAGAGAGGGTTAGGTTATGCAGTCTATTGTGACGCCTCACGAGAGGGTCTGGGTTGTGTGTTGATGCAAGAGGGGAATGTAGTTGCCTATGGCTCACGTCAATTGAAAACTCACGAGCAGAATTACCCTACGCATGATCTAGAGTTAGCAGCTGTGATATTTGCCTTGAAGATTTTGAGGCATTATCTTTATGGTGAGAGATTTGAGGTATTCTCGGATCATAAGAGTCTGAAATATTTGTTTTCACAAAAAGACTTGAACTTAAGGCAGAGGAGGTGGATGGAGTTCATTGAGGATTATGACTTTGAGTTGCATTATCATCCGGGAAAGGCCAATGTGGTGGCCGATGCCCTTAGCAGGAAACCGGTTGGGGACATTGCTAGTATAGCCATCCGAGAATGGGAGATGTTGGGTGCACTTGGGAAGTTTGATTTACTTTTGGGCGAATCTGTTGAGGCGGCAACCTTGTTTTCTGTTGTTGCACAGCCTACACTTGTGACTCGAGTGTTAGAGGCTCAGAAGGGTGACTTTGTGGTAGAATCTCTCCGTGAGAGGATTTCCGGTGGGAAGGGTGAGAAGGGTTTGACGGTGTATCCCGACTTGAGTGTGAGATACCGAGACCGTCTGTTTGTGCCAGAGTCTTGTCGAGAGGAGGTACTCCGAGAGTTTCATCATTCACGCCTTGCGGTGCATCCGGGAGGCACTAAGATGTACCGGGATTTGGGTCGCCAGTTCTGGTGGCAGGGTATGAAGAGAGATGTGGAAGCTTTCGTATCTAAGTGTCTTATTTGTCAGCAAGTGAAGGCCGAGCATCAGAGGCCAGCGGGTTTGTTACAACCCCTGCCTATTGCCGAGTGGAAGTGGGAACACGTCACTATGGATTTCATTATGGGTCTTCCGAGGACTCAACGGGGTGGTGATGCTATTTGGGTGGTTGTAGACCGGTTGACTAAGTCGGCGCACTTCATTCCTATGCGCGTGAGAGATTCGGTAGATCATCTTGCCGACTTGTATATTCAGGATATAGTGAGGTTGCACGGGGTTCCAGTGACGATCGTTTCTGATAGAGATCCTCGTTTTACTGCCAGATTGTGGCAGAGCTTGCAGAGTGCCTTAGGCACTAAGTTGACTTTTAGCACAGCTTATCATCCTCACACTGACGGGCAGTCCGAGCGTACTATTCAGATCCTTGAGGATATGCTTCAGGGTTGTGTTCTTGACTTTGGTGGGTCGTGGGAGAGGCACTTGCCTTTGGTGGAGTTTGCTTATAACAATAGTTTCCAGTCTAGTATCGGTATGGCACCATTTGAGGCCTTGTATGGCCGACCGTGTAGATCTCCTGTTTGCTGGGCTGAGGTGGGTGATGCACCTTTGTTGGGTCCAAAATTAGTGAGGGAAACGACGGAGAAAGTTGAGCTTATCCGTAAGAGGCTTGTTACAGCCCAGAGTCGTCAGAAATCTTATGCCGACCGTAGGAGTAGACCCTTGATGTTTGAGGTGGGTGATCATGTCTTTCTGAAGATATCACCAAGGCGGGGATTGATGAGGTTTGGGAAGAGAGGGAAGTTGTCCCCTCGATTTATTGGCCCTTTTGAGATACTTGAGAGGATTGGTGAGGCTGCTTATCGTTTAGCTTTGCCGCCGCAGTTATCCGGAGTACATAACGTGTTTCATGTGAGTATGCTCCGGAAGTATGAGCCGGATCCATCGCATGTATTAGATTGGACCGACTTAGAGGTAGATGCGGATGTCTCGTATGAGGAGAGACCGGTTCGAGTCTTGGATAGACGGGATCAAGTTTTGCGAGGCAAGACCATCCCTTTGGTAAAGGTTTTGTGGAAACATCATGGTGTGGAAGAAGCCACTTGGGAACGTGAGTTGGAAGTCCGCGAGAAATATCCGGACATGTTTTTCGATTTGTAATCTTGTATGTAGATTTTGTTATATTGTCGAACGTTCGAGTTTTATATATATGTCTTAAGCTGTAAAACATTGAGAATGTTTTTGGTTAATGGTAATATTTTGGAACTTGCCTCGAAATGGAAGTTTAATGGAACATTGTATATGTTGAATATATTCAAAATTGTAGAAATTGAAGGAAAATTGCATAGTGCTTATGCAGGTTGAAATATATGTTTGTTTTGCATATTGTGACATGCCTCTTTGTTAAGAGATGGAATGGCCGGTGTTGGGTCAAGTTGTTTATTATTGAGTTATCATATTGTTGGAATTTGAGAAAAACTTGTTTTTGAAACCTTGTGCTTAATTTCGGGGACGAAATTCTTTTAAGGAGGGGAGGTTATAGCGACCCCAATCTTTTCTCTTTAGATTGTTGAATCCGGACTTAGGTTCCGTGGATCCTGTCATTATTTATTGGTTGTTGTTGTCCTTTAATCTCTTTGTATATGAAGTATAGGTTGTGTTGGGCAGGTCTGTTACAGGTTGGTTGAATTTAGATGCCAATAGGTGATGCCCAGATTTTGGCCTTCATGCTCGAGCGGAAGTTTTAACGCTCGAGCGGGCCCTTCGTTGTTGCTTCTCCGCTCGAGCGGAAGTTTTAACGCTCGAGCGGGCCCTTCGTTGTTGCTTCTCCGCTCGAGCGGGAGTTTTGACGCTCGAGCGTGATTTTCCATCTTCCAGTATTTTTACTCTGCAGTTAGTCCGCTCGAGCGGGAGTTTTTACGCTCGACCGTGATCCTTTGATTTTGTCCATACGCTCGAGCGGGGAGTTTGACGCTCGAGCGGATACCAGCGCCTGCAAAACTTCTGGAAGTGTGCAATCGGCGCTCGAGCGGCTCTTTTCACGCTCGAGCGTGAGTCTGTGTCTTACGCTCGAGCGGGGTGTTCTACGCTCGAGCGTAGAATCGACTACATCAGTCCGTGATTTCACTTTTTGGATCACTTTTTGACCTAGTTTTCCTCTCTTAACTTTTAAAAACCGCCCATTGAGAGTTTCTCTCTCTACTCTTACCTTCTTTCTAAGATTTGATCGATTTTCGGTGATCTTCTACCCTAGTTCCTTTGGAAGAAAGGTAGAGCTTCGCGAGAGCTTTGTTTTAATCTGAGAAACTTGGGATTTGGAGCACGTGGGTCTTTGGTCTTCATCTCTGTCTTCTCCATTCGGGTTATTTTCTTCGAGGTAAGGAAATTGAGAAATTGGTTAAAGGCATGAAATTGAGGAATTCATTGATTAAATGGTGTAGTTGGATAATTTAAATCACTCGCCTATTGAATTGTTAATATATTTATTTCCAAGTCTAGAAATAACTGTTTTGGGCTATCGGTGGAGGATAGTCGTGATTGTTGTAGACACTGCTTATGGATTAGGGATAACTGAAACCAATCATTGATTAAGTCGTCAATTTTGACTGCTGAATTAATACAGACATTATGTGTATTGATTGTGTGTTGTATATGTTATGTGTTTACATACATTGTTTTGTGTGGGAGGAGATAGGGGATGTACTCCACGGTTTAGGGGAAGATAGGGGATGGACCTCTAAACCGGATTTTGTTTGGGAGGAGATAGGGGATGGACTCCATTAGCATCACTTTTATGTGTGCTTATTTATATTGAAGTGTTTTTATTGATACAACACTAAAATGTGTATCAAACTGGAAGTATGAAGTGTTTTGTTTTGAGCCTGAGTCTCAGTTGTTTGTTGACATTGGAAGAATGTGAATATGATATATATATATATATATAGTGCACTGTTGTGAGTTTGGCCAGGTTCTGGGCCATATTGATAATGTGGAAAGTAAAACATGGCCTAGACATTAGTGTCATGAGACCCTATAATGATGTAATTGATTATCTTGGCTAACCATCTATCGAATGCTATAGCTTTATTCAATGCTTATATTTGGTTTAGTATTTTTCTACTAGGCTGTGGCTCACCTTTTATGGGAACATCATTTTCAGGTTCAGGTGATAAGCTACCTCCAAGGACTTAGCTTGGAAGGAATTGGAGTTGAAGACTCCATTTAGTTTAGTTGCTATTCATTTTATTTTGATATTACATGTAAACACTCAAGCCAAGGGCTTAATTTGTAGTTGAGTTAGTACTCACATTTCATGTCCAAGTGATGGCTTGGAAAGATGTAAGCCCGTAGGGCATTTACTTTTGATGTTACATGTAATGCTTTTCAATAAGAATACTCTGATGAATGGTATATATAGCGACCCCGGTATTTTCCCATTTAATTATTGTATCCGGACTGTTCCGTAGATTCTGTCATTGTATAATGGTTGTTGTTGTTATTCCTTATTTTCTCTTTTGGAATTATAGGATGTGTTGGGCAGGTTTGTTTCAGGTTGGTTGGGTTTAGAAACCAAGAGTTGCTGTCCAGGTTTTTGGTTCTTCGCTCGAGCGAGGAGTTGTTCGCTCGAGCGAGAGGTAGTGTTTGTTTTGGACCTGTAGCTGTGCATTCTTGGCTCGAGCGAGCTTTTCTTCGCTCGAGCGAGTTAGTTCATCCTTCGCTCGAGCTATAGTTCCTTCGCTCGAGCCTGTGTCTGGTTACAGACCTGAGGGTTTGAGTTCTTCGCTCGATCGAGCTTTCTTTCGCTCGAGCGAGCTTTTGGGTTGTTGGCTCGAGCAAGGCTTCCTTGGCTCGAGCGTGGTTTCTCTGTGTCTGGTCGCTCGAGCGACCAAGTCTTCGCTCGAGCGAGCCTGTCCAGTTTAAATACACAGCAGCGGGATTTGATCAGTCTTTTTCATATTCTTTTGATTCAAAACCCCAGGTTCGACCTCTCTTTCTCTCTACTCACCTTCTCTCTTAGATTTGATCCATTTAAGGAGTGTTTCTACCCTAGATCCTTTATTAAAAAGATAGAGTGAGTTGAAGGCTTCCATTTAATCTGAATAGTTGGCGATTTGGAGCACTTTGGTATTTGGGGTATCATCTCTGTCTTCTCCATTTGGGTTGTTCTCTTCGAGGTAGGGATTTCCTACTCCATTTTATAGGTTTTGCTCTAAGTTTTGGTATGTTGATATGTTGGGTTTACTTTGGTAATTTTTGGGAAAACCCTGGTTGTAATATTGAATTAATTTGTATAATTAATTTGAGGAATTTGGGGAAATATGGCTAAATTCATGGTATTGGGGAAATTATTGAGTAAATGGTGTAGTTGGTTAGTTTAATCACTCACCTATGAAAATGTTGGAATTATGTTAGTTGATACATTTATTTCCTGTTTAGAAATAACTGTTTTGGGCTATCGGTGGAGGATAGTCGTGATTGTTGTAGACATTGCATGTGGATTAGGAATAACTGAAACTAATCACATAGGTTAAGTTGTTAATTTTGATTATTGCACTGATACAGAAAATACGTGTATTGATTGAGCATTGCATGTGCATTTGCATTTATATTGTTTTGTGTGGGAGGAGATAGGGGATGTACTCCACGGTTTAGGGGAAGATAGGGGATGGACCTCTAAACCGGATTTTTGTTTGGGAGGAGATAGGGGATGGACTCCATTAGCATCACTTTTATGTGTGCTTATTATATAGAAGTGTTTTTATTGATACAGCACTAAAATGTGTATCAATCTGGAAGTATGAAGTGTTGTGAATTGAGCTTGAGTCACATTTGTTTGTTGATATTGGAAGGATGTGAATATGGTATATGTAATTCACTGTTGTAAGTTTGGCCAGGTTCTGAGCCATGTTGATAAAATTGGAAAGTAAATTGTATTTTAGACAATAGTGTCATGAGACTGTAAAATGAAGTGGTTGATTATCTTGGTTAACCATCTGTCAAATACTATTGCTTTATTCATTTCTTATATGTGGTTTAGTATATTTCTGCTGGGCTGTGGCTCACCCTTTATGGGAACATCATTTTCAGGTTCAGGTGATAAGCTACCTCCAAGGACTTAGCCTTGAAGGACTTGGATTCTGAAGACTATTTTTAGTTGTTTGTTTTTGGTTGTTGGTACATGTAAACATTCAAGCCTAGGGCTTTTCTTGTATTGAGTTAGAACTCATATTTTTGTATCCAAGTGTTGGCTTGGAAAGATGTAAGCCTGTAGGGCATTTTATTCGATGTTACATGTAATGCTTTATTTAGTAATACTCTGATGATTGAATTAATAAATTGTCTTCTTTAATTAATGCATGTCAATGATATTTAATGGGTTAATTTTGAGGGCGTTACAGTATAATGGTTGGTTTTCTTTTATTAATGCATGTCAATGTTATATATATTATGGGTTATTTTGAGGGCGTTACAGTTAAGGTATAGTGGTTTCTTGAATGAACTTCCACGTTTAATTTTATGCAGTTTCCATTTCTATTTTTATTCAACTTCTATATTTATTCAATTTCCTTTTCTATTTAATTTCCAAATAGATCGTTAAGGTATAATGGTTTCTTGAATGAACTTCCATGTTTAATTTTATGCAGTTTCCATTTCTATTTTTATTCAACATCTATTTTTATTAAATTTCCATCTCCATTCAATTTCCATTTTTATTTAATTTCCAAATAGATCGTTAAGGTATAGTGGTCTGTTTAATGAACTTCCATGTATAATTTTCTGCAGTTTCCATTTCTATTTTTATTCAACTTCTATTTTTATTCAATTTCCATCTCCATTCAATTTCATTTTTTATTTAATTTCCAAATAGATCGTTAAGGTGTAGTGGTTTCTTGAATGAACTTCCATTTTTAATTTTATGCAACTTCCATTTGTATTTTTATTTCACTTCCATTTTTATTCAATTTCCTTTTCTATTGAATTTCATTTTTTATTTAATTTGCAAATAGATCGTTAAGGTATAGTGGTTTCTTCAATGAACTTTCATTTTTAATTTTATGCAACTTCCATTTTTATTTTTATTCAACTTCGATTTTTATTCAATTTTCTTTTTCAATTCAATTTCCTTGTTTGATGTAATTTCCAAATAGGTCGTTAAGGTATAGTGGTTTCCTGAATAGACTTCCATTTTTAATTTTATGCAACTTCTTTTTTTGTTTTTATTCAACTTCCATTTTTATTCAATTTCCTTTTCTATTCGTTTTCCTTTTTTATTTGATTTCCAAATAGATCGTTATGTTATAGTGCCATCTTGAATGAACTTCCATTTTTAATTTTATGCAACTTCCATTTGTATTTTTATTCCACTTCCATTTTTATTCAATTTCCTTTTCTATTCAATTTCATTTTTTATTTAATTTGCAAATAGATCGTTAAGGTATAGTGGTTTCTTGAATGAACTTTCATTTTTAATTTTATGAAACTTCCATTTTTATTTTTATTCAACTTCGATTTTTATTCAATTTTCTTTTCTATTCAATTTCCTTTTTTTATGTAATTTCCAAATAGATCGTTAAGGCATAGTGGTTTCTTAAATAGACTTCCATTTTTAATTTTATGCAACTTCTATTTTTGTTTTTATTAAACTTCCATTTTTAGTAAATTTCCTTTTCTATTCATTTTCCTATTTTATTTAATTTCCAAATAGATCAGTATTGTATAGTGGTATCTTGAATGAACATCCATTTTTAATTTTATGCAACGTCCATTTTTATTTTTATTTCACTTCCATTTTTATTCAATTTCCTTTTCTATTCAATTTTCTTTTTTATTTAATTTCCAAATAGATCGTTAAGATATAATGGTTTCTTGAATGAACTTCCATGTTTAATTATATGCAGTTTCCATTTCTATTTTTATTCAACCTCTATTTTTATTCAATTTCCATCTCCATTCAATTTCATTTTTATTTAATTTCCAAATAGATCGTTAAGGTGTTGTGGTTTCTTGAATGAACTTCCATTCTTAATTTTATGTAGCTTCCATTTTTATTTTTATTCCATTTCCATTTTTATTCAATTTCCTTTTCTATTCAATTTCCTTTTTTATTTAATTTCCAAATATATCGTTGAGGTGTAGTGGTTTCTTGAATGAACTTCCACGCTTAATTTTATGCAGTTTCCATTTCTATTTTTATTCAACTTCTATTTTTATTCAATTTCCATCTCCATTCAATTTCCTTTTTTATTTAATTTCCAAATAGATCGTTAAGGTATAGTTGTTTTTTGAATGAACTTCTATGTTTAATTTTATGCAATTTCCATTTCTATTTTTATTCAATTTCCATCTCCATTCAATTTCCATTTTTATTTAATTTGCAAATAGATTTTTAAGGTATAGTGGTTTCTTGAATGAACTTCCGTGTTGAATTTTATGCTGTTTCCATTTCTATTTTTATTCAACTTCTATTTTTATTCAATTTCCGTCTCTATTCAATTTCCTTTTTTATTTAATTTCCAAATAGGTCGTTAAGGTGTAGTGGTTTCTTGACTGAACTTCCATTCTTAATTTTATGCAACTACCATTTTTATTTTTATTACACTTCCATTTTTATTCAATTTCCTTTTCTATTCGATTTCCTTTTTTATTTAATTTCCAAATAAATCGTTAAGGTATAGTGGTTTCTTGAATGAACTTCCGTGTTTATTCTTATGCAGTTTCCATTTCTATTTGTATTGAATTTCTATTTTTATTCAATTTTCATCTCCAATCAATTTCATTTTTTATTTAATTTCCAAATAGATTGTTACGGTGTAGTTGTTTGTTGAATGAACATCCACATTTAATTTTATGCAGTTTCCATTTCTATTTTTATTCCATTTCTACTTTTATTTAATTTCCTTTTCTATTTAATTTCCTTTTCTATGTAATTTCCAAATAGATCGTTAAGGTATAGTGGTTTCTTGAATGAACTTCCATGTTGAATTTTATGCAATTTCCATTTCTATTTTTATTCAACTTCTATTTTTTTTCAATTTCCATCTCCATTCAATTTCATTTTTTATTTAATTTCCAAATAGATCGTTACGGTGTAGTGGTTTGTCGAATGAACTTCAACGTTTAATTTTATGCAGTTTCCTGTCTATTTTTATTCAACTTCAATTTTTATTTAATTTCCTTTTTTATTTAATTTCCAAATAGATCGTTAAGGTATAATGGTTTCTTGAATGAACTTCCATTTTTAATTTTATGCAGTTTCCATTTCTATTTTTATTCAACATCTATTTTTAATCAATTTCCAAATCCATTCAATTTCCATTTTTATTTAATTTCCAAATAGATCGTTAAGGTGTAGTGGTTTGTTGAATGAACTTCCATTCGTAATTTTATGCAACTTCCATTTTTATTTTTTTTCCAATTCCGTTTTTATTCAATTTCCTTTTCAATTCAATTTCATTTTTTATTTAATTTCCAAATAGATCGTTAAGGTATAGTGGTTTCTTGAAAGAACTTTCTTTTTTAATTTTATGCAACTTCCATTTTTATTTTTATTCAACTTCGATTTTTATTCAATTTTCTTTTTCTATTCAATTTCCTTTTTTGATGTAATTTCTAAATAGGTCGTTAAGGTATAGTGGTTTCTTGAATAGACTTCCATTTTTAATTTTATGCAACTTCTATTTTTGTTTTTATTCAACTTCCATTTTTATTCAATTTCCTTTTCTATTCATTTTCCTTTTTTATTCAATTTCCAAATAGATCGTTATGTTATAGTGGTATTTTGAATGAACTTCCATTTTTAATTTTATGCAACTTCTATTTTTATTTTTATTCCACTTCCATTTTTATTCAATTTCCTTTTCTATTCAATTTCCTTTTTTATTTCATTTCCAAATAGATCGTTAAGGTATAATGGTTTCTTGAATGAACTTCCATGTATAATGTTATGCAGTTTCCATTTCTATTTTTATTCAATTTCCATCTCCATTAAATTTCCTTTTTTATTTAATTTCCAAAGAGATCGTTAAGGTGTAGTGGTTTCTTGAATGAACTTCCACGTTTAATTTTATGCAGTTTCCATTTCTATTTTTATTCAACTTATATTTTTATTCAATTTCCATCTCCATTTAATTTCATATTTATTTAATTTCCAAATAGTTCGTTAAGGTGTTGTGGTTTCTTGAATGAACTTCCATACTTAATTTTATGTAGCTTCCATTTTTATTTTTAATCAATTTCCATTTTTATTCAATTTCCTTTTCTATTCAATTTCCTTTCTTATTTAATTTCCAAAGAGATCGTTAAGGTATAGTGGTTTCTCGAATGAACTTCCATTTTTAATTTTATGCAAGTTCCATTTGTATTTTTATTCCACTTCCGTTTTTATTCAATATCCTTTTCTATTCAATTTCATTTTGTATTTAATTTGCAAATAGATCGTTAAGGTATAGTGGTTTCTTGAATGAACTTTCATTTTTAATTTTATGCAACTTCCATTTTTATTTTTATTCAACTTCGATTTTTATTCAATTTTCTTTTCTATTCAATTTCCTTTTTTTATGTAATTTCCAAATAGATCGTTAAGGTATAGTGGTTTCTTGAATAGACTTCCATTTTTAATTTTATGCAACTTCTATTTTTGTTTTTATTAAACTTCCATTTTCATTCAATTTCCTTTTCTATTCATTTTCCTTTTTTATTTAATTTCCAAATAGATCGTTATGTTATAGTGGTATCTTGAATGAACTTCCATTTTTAATTTTATGCAACTTCCATTTTTATTTTTATTTCACTTCCATTTTTATTCAATTTCTTTTTCTATTCAATTTTCTTTTTTATTTAATTTCCGAATAGATCGTTAAGGTATATTAGTTTCTTGAATGAACTTCCATGTTTAATTTTATGCAGTTTTCATTTCTATTTTTATTCAACTTCTATTTTTATTCAATTTCCATCTCCATTCAATTTCCTTTTTTATTTAATTTCCAAAGAGATCGTTAAGGTGTAGTGGTTTTTTGAATGAATTTCCACGTTTAATTTTATGCAGTTTCCATTTCTATTTTTATTCAACTTCTATTTTTATTCAATTTCCATCTCCATTCAATTTCATTTTTATTTAATTTCAAAATAGATCGTTAAGGTGTTGTGGTTTCTTGCATGAACTTCCATTCTAAATTTTATGTACCTTCCATTTTTATTTTTATTCCACTTCCATTTTTATTCAATTTCCTTTTCTAGTCAATTTCATTTTTTATTTAATTTCCAAAGAGATCGTTAAGGTATAGTGGTTTCTTAAATGAACTTCCATTCTTAATTTTCTGCAACTTCCCTTTTTATTTTTATTCCACTTCCACTTTTATGCAATTTCCTTTTCTATTCAATTTCCTTTTTTATTTAATTTCCAAAGAGATTGTTAAGGTGTAGTCGTTTCTTGAATGAACTTCCACGTTTAATTTTATGCCGTTTCCATTTCTATTTTTATTCAATTTCCATCTCCATTCAATTTCCATTTTTATTTAATTTCCAAATAGATCGCTAAGGTGTAGTGGTTTCCTGAATGAACTTCCATTCCTAATTTTATGCAACTTCCATTTTTATTTTTATTCCAATTCCATTTTTATGCAATTTCCTTTTCTATTCCATTTCTATTTTTATTTAATTTCCAAATAGATCGTTAAGGTATAGTGGTTTCTTGAATGAACTTCCATTTTTAATTTTATGCAACTTCCATTTGTATTTTTATTCCACTTCCTTTTTTATTCAATTTCCTTTTCTATTCAATTTCATTTTTTATTCAATTTGCAAATAGACCGTTAAGGTACAGTGGTTTCTTGAATGAACTTTTAATTTTAATTTTATGCAACTTTCATTTTTATTTTTATTCAACTTCGATTTTTATTTAATTTTCTTTTTCTATTCAATTTCCAAATTTTATGTAATTTCCAAATAGATCGTTAAGGAATAGTGGTTTCTTGAATAGACTTCCATTTTTAATTTGATGCAACTTCTATTTTTGTTTCTATTAAACTTCCATTTTTATTCAATTTCCTTTTCTATTCATTTTCCTTTTTTATTCAATTTCCAAATAGATCGTTATGTTATAGTGGTATCTTGAATGAACTTCCATTTTTAATTTTATGCAACTTTCATTATTATTTTTATTCAACTTCTATTTTTATTCAATTTCCTTTTGTATTCAATTTCCTTTTTTATTTCATTTCCAAATAGATCGTAAAGGTATAGTGGTTTCTTTAATGAACTTCCATGTTTAATGTTATGCAGTTTCCATTTCTATTTTTGTTCAACTTCTACTTTTATTCAATTTCCATCTCCAATAAATTTCCTTTTTTATTTAATTTCCAAAGAGATCGTTAAGGTGTACTGGTTTCTTGAATGAATTTCCACGTTTAATTTTATGCAGTTTCCATTTCTATTTTTATTCAACTTCTATTTTTATTCAATTTCCATCTCCATTCAATTTCATTTTTATTTAATTTCCAAATAAATCGTTAACGTGTTGTGGTTTCTTGAATGAACTTCCATACTTAATTTTATGTAGCTTCCATTTTTATTTTTATTCAATTTCCATTTTTATTCAATTTCCTTTTCTATTCAATTTCCCTTCTTATTTAATTTCCAAGGAGATCGTTAAGGTATAGTGGTTTCTTGAATGAACTTCCATTCTTAATTTTTTGCAACTTCCATTTTTATTTTTATTCCACCTCCATTTTTATGCAATTTCCTTTTCTATTCAATTTCCAAATAGATCGTTAAGGTATAGTTGTTTTTTGAATGAACTTCCATGTTTAATTTTATGCAGTTTCCATTTCTATTTTTATTCAATTTCCATCTCCATTCAATTTTCATTTTTATTTAATTTCCAAAAAGATTTTTAAGGTATTGTGGTTTCTTGAATGAACTTTCGTGTTGAATTTTATGCTGTTTCCATTTCTATTTTTATTCAACTTCTATTTTTATTCAATTTCAATCTCCATTCAATATCCTTTTTTATTTAATTTCCAAATAGGTCGTTAAGGTGTAGTGGTTTCTTGAATGAACTTCCATTCTTAATTTTATGCAACTACCTTTTTTATTTTTATTCTTATTCCACTTCCATTTTTATTCAATTTCCTTTTCTATTCGATTTCCTTTTTTTTTTTTCATTTCCAAATAGATCGTTAAGGTATAGTGGTTTCTTGAATGAACTTCCATGTTTAATCTTATGCAGTTTCCATTTCTATTTGTATTCAACTTCTATTTTTATTCAATTTTCATCTCCCTTCAATTTCATTTTTTATTTAATTTCCAAATAGATTGTTACGGGGTAGTTGTTTGTCGAACGAACATCCACATTTTATTTTATGCAGTTTCCATTTATATTTTTATTCAACTTCTATTTTTATTTAATTTCCTTTTCTATTTAATTTCCATTTTTATGTAATTTCCAAATAGATCGTTAAGGTATAGTGGTTTCTTGGATGAACTTCCATGTTTAATTTTATGCAGTTTTCGTTTCTATTTTTATTCAATTTCCGTCTCCATTCAATTTCATTTTTTATTTAATTTCCAAATAGATCGTTACGGTGTAGTGGTTCGTCGAATGAACTTCCACGTTTAATTTTATGCAGTTTCCATTTCTATTTTTATTCAACTTCTATTTTTATTCAATTTCCATCTCCATTCAATTTTCGTTTTTATTTAATTTCCAAAGAGATCGTTAAGGTTTAGTGGTTTCTTGAATGAACTACCACGTTTAATTTTATGCAGTTTCCATTTCTATTTTTATTCAACTTCTATTTTTATTCAATTTCCATCTCCATTCAATTTTCAATTTTATTTAATTTCCACGTAGATCGTTAAGGTGTAGTGGTTACTTGAATGAACTTCCACTCTTAATTTTATGCAACTTCCATTTTTATTTCTATTCCAATTCCGTTTTTATTCAATTTCCTTTTCTATTCAATTTCATTTTTTATTTAATTTCCAAAGAGATCGTTAAGGTATAGTGGTTTCATGAATGAACTTCCATTCTTAATTTTATGCCACTTCCCTTTTTATTTTTATTACACTTCCATTTTTATGCAATTTCCTTTTCTATTCAATTTCCTTTTTTATTGAATTTCCAAAGAGATCGTTAAGGTGTAGTCGTTTCTTGAATGAACTTCCACGTTTAATTTTATGCAGTTTCCATTTCTATTTTTATTCAATTTCCATCTGCATTCAATTTCTATTTTTATTTAATTTCCAAATAGATCGTTAAGGTGTAGTGGTTTCTTGAATGTACTTCCCTTCTTAATTTTATGCAAATTCCATTTTTATTCAATTTCTTTTTCTATTCAATTTCTATTTTTATTTAATTTCCAAATAGATCGTTAAGGTATAGTGGTTTCTTGAATGAACTTCCATTTTTAATTTTACGCAACTTCCATTTGTATTTTTATTCCACTTCCACTTCCATTTTTATTCAATTTCCTTTTCTATTCAATTTCATTTCTTATTTAATTTGCAAATAGATCGTTAAGGTATAGTGGTTTCTTGAATGAACTTTCAATTTTGATTTTATGCAACTTCCATTTTTATTTTTATTCAACTTTGATTTTTATTCAATTTTCTTTTTCTGTAGAATTTCCTTTTTTTTTATGTAGTTTCCAAATAGATCGTTAAGGTATAATGGTTTCTTAAATAGACTTCTATTTCTAATTTTATGCAACTTCTATTTTTGTTTTTATTAAATTTCCATTTTTATTCAATTTCCTTTTCTATTCATTTTCCTCTTTTATTTAATTTCCACATAGATCGTTATGGTATAGTGGTATCTTGACCGAACATCCATTTTTAATTTTATGCAACTTCATTTTTTATTTTTATTTCACTTCCATTTTTATTCAATTTCCTTTTCTATTCAATTTTCTTTTTTATTTCATTTCCAAATAGATCGTTAAGGTATAGTGGTTTCTTGAATGAACTTCCATGTTTAATTATATGCAGATTCCATTTCTATTTTTATTCAACTTCTATTTTTATTCAATTTCCATCTCCATTCAATTTCCTTTTTCATTTAATTTCCAAAGAGATCGTTACGGTGTAGTGGTTTCTTGAATGAACTTCCACGTTTAATTTTATGCAGTTTCCATTTCTATTTTTATTCAACTTATATTTTTATTCAATTTCCATCTCCATTCAATTTCATTTTTATTTAATTTCCAAATAGATCGTTAAGGTGTTGTGGTTTGTTGAATGAACTTCCATTCTTAATTTTATGTAGCTTCCATTTTTGTTTTTATTCCATGTTCATTTTTATTCAATTTCCTTCTCTATTCAATTTCCTTTCTTATTTAATTTCCAAAGAGATCGTTAAGGTATAGTGGTTTCGTGAATGAACTTCCGTTCTTAATTTTATGCAACTTCCATTTTTGTTTTTATTCCACCTCCATTTTTATGCAATTTCCGTTTCTATTCAATTTCCTTTTTTATTTAATTTCCACATAGATCGTTAAGGTAGAGTTGTTTTTTGAATGAACTTCCATGTTTAATTTTATGCAATTTCCATTTCTATTTTTATTCAATTTCCATCTCCATTCAATTTCCATTTTTATTTAATTTCCAAATACATTTTTAAGGTATAGTGGTTTCTTGAACGAACTTCCGTGTTGAATTTTATGCTGTTTCCATTTCTATTTTTACTCAACTTCTATTTTTATTCCATTTCCATCTCCATTCAATTTCTTTTTTTATTTAATTTCCAAATAGGTCGTTAAGGTGTAGTGGTTTCTTGAATGCAATTCCATTCTTAATTTTATGCAACTACCATTTTTATTTTTATTCCACTTCCATTTGTATTCAATTTCCTTTTCTATTCGATTTCCAAATAGATCGTTAAGGTATAGTGGTTTCTTGAATGAACTTCCATGTTTAATCTTATGCAGTATCCATTTCTATTTGTATTCAACTTCTATTTTTATTCAGTCTTCATCTCCATTCAATTTCATTTTTTATTTAATTTCCAAATAGATTGTTACGGTGTAGTTGTTTGTTGAATGAACATCCACATTTAATTTTATGCAGCTTCCATTTCTATTTTTATTCAACTTCTATTTTTATTTAATTTCCTTTTCTATTTAATTTTCTTTTTTATATAATTTCCAAATAGATCGTTAAGGTATAGTGGTTTCTTGAATGAACTTCCATGTTTAATGTTATGCAGTTTCTATTTCTATTTTTATTCAACTTCTATTTTTATTCAATTTCCATCTCCATTCAATTTCATTTTTTATTTAATTTCCAAATAGATCGTTACGGTGTAGTGGTTTGTCGAATGAACTTCCACGTTTAATTTTATGCAGTTTCCATTTCTGTTTTTATTCAACTTCTATTTTTATTAAATTTCCTTTTCTATTTAATTTCCTTTTTTATTTAATTTCCAAATAGATCGTTAAGGTATAATGGTTTCTTGAATGAACTTCCATGTTTAATTTTATGCAGTTTCCATTTCTATTTTTATTCAACATCTAGTTTTATTCAATTTCCATCTCCATTCAATTTCCATTTTTATTTAATTTCCAAATAGATCGTTAAAGTATAGTGGTGTCTTGAATGAACTTACCTGTATAATTTTACGCAGTTTCCATTTCTATTTTTATTCAAATTCTGTTTTTATTCAATTTCCATCTCCATTCAATTTCTTTTTTTATTTGATTTCCAAATAGATCGTTAAGGTGTAGTGGTTTCTTGAATGAACTTGCATTCTTAATTTTATGCAACTTGCATTTTTATTTTTTTTCCAATTCCGTTTTTATTCATTTTCCTTTTCTATTCAATTTCTATTTTTGTTTAATTTCCAAATAGATCGTTAAGGTATAGTGGTTTCTTGAATGAACTTCCATGTTTAATTTTATGTTGTTTCCATTTCAATTTTTATTCAACTTCTATTTTTATTCAATTTCCATCTCCATTCAATTTCCTTTTTTACTTAATTTCCAAATAGAACGTTAACGTGTAGTGGTTTCTTGAATGAACTTCCATTCTTAATTTTATGCAACTTTCATTTTTAATTTTATTTCACTTCCATTTTTATTCAATTTCCTTTTCTATTCAATTTTCTTTTATATTTAATTTCCCAAGAGATCGTTGAGGTGTAGTGGTTTCTTGAATGAACTTCCACGCTTAATTTTATACTACTTCAATTTCTAATTTTATTCAACTTCTATTTTTTTTCAATTTCCATCTCCATTCAATTTCCATTTTTATTTAATTTCCAAATAGATCGTTAAGGTGTAGTGGTTTCTTAAATGAACTTCCATTCTTAATTTTATGCAACTTCCATTTTTATTTTTGTTCCACTTCCATTTTTATTTAATTTCCATTTCTATTCAATTCCCTTTTTTGTTTAATTTCCGAATAGATCGTTAAGGTATAGTGGTTTCTTGAATGAACTTACGTGTTTGATTTTATGCAGTTTCCATTTCTATTTTTATTCAACTTCTATTTTTATTCAATTTCCATTTCCATTCAATTTCATTTTTTATTTAATTTCCAGATAGATCGTTAAGGTGTAGTGGCTTGTTGAATGAACTTCCACGTTTAATTTCATGCAGTTACCATTTCTATTTTTATTCAACTTCTATTTTTATTCAATCTCCATCTCCATTCAATTTCCATTTTTATTTAATTTCCAAATAGATCGTTAAGGTGTAGTGGTTTCTTGAATGAACTTCCATTCTTAATTTTACGCAACTTCCATTTTTATTTTGTTTCCAATTCCATTTTTATTCAATTTCCTTTTCTATTCAATTTCGATTTTTATTTAATTTCCAAATAGATCATTAGGGTATAGTGGTTTCTTGAATGAACTTCCATTTTTAATTTTATGCAACTTGCATTTGTATTTTTATTCCACTTCCATTTTTATTCAATTTTCTATTCTATTCAATTTCATTTTTTATTTAATTTGCAAATAGATCATTAAGGTATAGTGGTTTCTTGAATGAACTTTCATTTTTAATTTTATGCAACTTTCATTTTTATTTTTATTCAACTTCTATTTTTAATCAATTTTCTTTTTGTATTCAATTTTCTTTTTTTATTTAATTTGCAAATAGATCGTTAAGGTATAGTGGTTTCTTAAATGGACTTCCATTTTTAATTTTATGCAACTTCTATTTTTGTTTTTATTCAACTTCCATTTTTATTCAATTTCCTTTTCTATTCATTTTCCTTTTTTATTTAATTTCCAAATAGATCGTTATGTTATAGTGGTATCTTGAATGAACTTCCATTTTTAATTTTATGTAACTTCCATTTTTATTTTTATTCCACTTCCATTTTTATTCAATTTCCTTTTGTATTCAATTTCCTTTTTTATTTAATTTCCAAATAGATCGTTATGGTATAGTGGTTTCTTGAATGAACTTCCATGTTTAATGTTATGCAGTTTCCATTTCTATTTTTATTCAACTTCTATTTTTATTCAATTTCCATCTCCATTAAATTTCCTTTCTTATTTAATTTCCAAAGAGATCGTTAAGGTGTAGTGGTTTCTTGAATGAACTTCCACGTATAATTTTATGCAGTTTCCATTTCTATTTTTATTCAACTTCTATTTTTATTCAATTTCCATCTCCATTCAATTTCCATTTTTATTTAATTTCCGAATAGATCGTTAAGGTGTAGTGGTTACTTGAATGAACTTCCGTTCTTAATTTTATGCAACTTCCATTTTTATTTTTGTTCCAATTCCATTTTTATTCAATTTCCTTTTCTATTCAATTTCCATTTTTATTTAATTTCCAAATAGATCGTTAAGGTATAGTGGTTTCTTGAATGAACTTCCATTTTTAATTTTATGCAACTTCCATTTGTATTTTTATTCCACTTCCATTTTTATTCAATTTCCTTTTCTGTTCAATTTCCTTTTTTATTAAATTTGCAAATAGATCGTTAAGGTATAGTGGTTTCTTGAATGAACTTTCATTTTTAATTTTATGCAACTTCCATTTTTATTTTTATTCAACTTCGATTTTTATTCAATTTTCTTTTGTAACGCCCTCAAAATAATAACATTAAACCCCTCAATAGAGACATGCATAGATACATAAAGATCCACATTCATCTATCCATCAGAGTATTTTAATACAAAAGTATCACATGTTTACAACAAAACAAATGCCCTACAGGCTTACAGCTTTCCAAGTTAACACTTGGTTACAAAGGAGAATGCTAACTCAATTACACCTTATGCCCTTGGCTTGAAACTATATATAATACAAAAAAAAACAACCAAAATATGTCCGCCTCTAGCCTCCCAAGCTATGTCCTTAGAGGTGGCAAGCTACCTGTACCTGAAAATGATGTCCCCATATAGGGTGAGCCACAGCCCAGTAGAAATATACTAAACCAACTATGAACAATGACTAAGAGATTAGCAACTAGTAGATGGTCAACACTTACACTTCCATTTACATCTTATTAAAATTTCAGGACGGTCAAGTTTATGCTACAATTCACTTTCTAGTTCTTATTCAACTTTGAATTAGAAAACAAGGTTCAGTATTCTGGCCAAAACATTTGATGAGATTATAGTTCATCACTAGAACATTTTTCTTTTGAAATTCAAGGTGAATACACATTTTGGTGTTGTATCAATAACACATAAACTACTTCCATATTTCACAAACGATGATGACATACATTTTAGTGTTATATCAAATCAAACAAATCTTTCAATAGATAAGCATATGAGCTATATCAACATTCCAATAGATAAGCATATGAGCTATATCACTACCACAACAGATAAGCATATGAGCTATATCAACATTCCAATAGATAAGCATATGAGCTATATCACTACCACAACAGATAAGCATATGTGCTATATCAATACTTCAATAGATAAGCATATGAGCTATATCACTACCACAACAGATAAGCATATGAGCTATATCAATACTTCAACGGGTGAGCATATGAGCTGCATCCCAGGGTCCATCCCCCATCTTCCCTTAACCATTGACCAGTTTAGAGGTACATCCCCTATCTTCCCCTAAACCATTAACCAGCTTAGAGGTACATCCCCCATCTTCCTCTAAACCGTGGAGTACATCCCCTATCTCCTCCCATACACAGGTAATGCATATAAACACAGAATCACATACGCAATCAATCATTACAAAAAGTTAATGCATTCCATCAACCGTCTACACATAACGCATATAAACACATCAGCCATATGCACAATCAACCAACACATAAAGTTAGTGTATTCTATCAACCGTCATACTCTATGACACATCCAATTGATTAGTTTTAGTTTGCCTAATCATCATGCATTGTCTACAACAATCAACACTACCCTTCACCGGTAGCCCAAAGCAATTATTTCTAAGCAGGAAATAAATGCACAAATGGATAATATATCAACATTTCAATTAGATGAGCAATAAAAGATTCAACTACACTCTTTAGTCCCATACATTCCCAATTTCAACATTTTCAATTCAATTCCTTGTTTTCTTCAATTAATTATATGCATTAATTAATTGAACCAATTAGGGCAAATTACCATAATTCACAAAACAACCCTAAGGTTCCATTTCCATCAATGTACCAACATTAATCTCATTTCTCTATGCCTAGCATGCATATAGGTTTATATATTTAAAACCCCAACTTTTGTAAAATTACACAAAGGCCCAAACTTTCTCAAAACTACCCAACAACCCCCAACATATCAAAATACTAAAATTTAAAGACAAAGCTCATAAGATGGAGTAGGTTATCCCTACCTCGAATGATGGGTTTCAACGAAGGAGATGAAGAAACGGAAATGCTCCAAATCCTGAAATTTTCAGATTAGAAGATAGCCCTCGACGATCAACACAACTTTTGTAAAGGCCCAAGGTGAGAAAACAACTCCTACTAGATCAATCCTAAGAGAGAAGTTAGGGTTTTAGTGAGAGGAGCTCTCAAAATAGCTTTTTGGAAAAGTAAGAGAGAGAAAGGATGTTAAAAAATGAACAAAAAGGTCAGATCTCGGCTTTATATAAAAGTCGCCCCGCTCGAGCGGCAAAATCCCCGCTCGAGCGTCACTCACAGATCCCCGCTCGAGCATCCAATCCCCCGCTCGAGCAGCGGATGCACGCTCCCAGAACTTTTAGAGACATGATGCCCGCTCGAGCGTCAAACTCCCCGCTCGAGCGTCAGAAACAAACTCCCACTCGAGCGTCTAATCCCCCACTCGAGCGTCTACCACTGCAGATGAAATACTGGATGGGTGATTTCCCCGCTCGAGCGCCAACACCCCCGCTCGAGTGGACAAGCACCAACAGAGTCCCGCTCGAGCGTCAAAAGAGTCGCTCGAGTGGAGAGACCAAAAACTGGGCAAGGATTTTACGTTTTAAAACACAACCAACTTATTCCCAACTTGCCCAACACAACCCAAAGCTCGAACACAAAGAGAAAGGAATAGAAAGAGGATAAGACAACAACACCCTCACGAAACCGAATCCGGATTAGAGTTAAACAACAACAGGGAATACCGGGATCGCTATATCTTTTCTATTCAATTTCCTTTTTTTATGTAATTTCCAAATAGATCGTTAAGGTATAGTGGTTTCTTGAATAGACTTCCATTTTTAATTTTATGCAACTTCTATTTTTGTTTTTATTCAACTTCCATTTTCATTCAATTTCCTTTTCTATTCATTTTCCTTTTTTATTTAATTTCCAAATAGATCGTTATGGTATAGTGGTATCTTGAATGAACTTCCATTTTTAATTTTTTGCAACTTCCATTTTTATTTTTATTTCACTTGTATTTTTATTCAATTTCCGTTTCTATTCAATTTCCATTTTTATTTAATTTCCAAATAGATCGTTAAGGTATAGTGGCTTCTTGAATGAACTTCCATGTTTAATTTTATGCAGTTTCCATTTCTATTTTTATTCAACTTCTATTTTTATTCAATTTCCATCTCCATTCAATTTCCTTTTTTATTTAATTTTCAAAGAGATCGTTAAGGTATAGTGGTTTCTTGAATGAACTTCCACGTTTAATTTTCTGCAGTTTCCATTTCTATTTTAATTCAACTTCTATTTTTATTCAATTTCCATCTCCATTCAATTTCATTTTTATTTAATTTCCAAATAGATCGTTAAGGTGTTGTGGTTTCTTGAATGAACTTCCATTCCTAATTTTATGTAGCTTCCATTTTTATTTTTATTCCACTTCCATTTTTATTCAATTTCCTTTTCTATTCAATTTCATTTTTTATTTAATTCCCAAAGCGATCGTTAAAGTATAGTGGTTTCTTGAATGAACTTCCATTCTTAATTTATGCAACTTACATTTTTATTTTTATTCCACTTCCATTTTTATGCAATTTCCTTTTCTATTCAATTTCCTTTGTTATTTAATTTCCAAATAGATCGTTAAGGTATAGTTGTTTCTTGAATGAACTTCCATGTTTAATTTTATGCAGTTTCCATTTCTATTTTTATTCAATTTCCATCTCCATTCAATTTCCATTTTTGTTTAATTTCCAAATAGATTTTTAAGGTATAGTGGTTTCTTGAATGAACTTCCGTGTTGAATTTTATGCTGTTTCCATTTCTATTTTTATTCAACTTCTATTTTTATTCAATTTCCATCTCCATTCAGTTTCCTTTTTTATTTAATTTCCAAATAGGTCCTTAAGGTGTAGTGGTTTCATGAATAAACTTGCATTCTTAATTTTATGCAACTACCATTTTTATTTTTATTCCACTTCCATTTTTATTCAATTTCCTTTTCTATTCAATTTGCTTTTTTATTTAATTTCCAAGTAGATCGTTAAAGTATAGTGGTTTCTTGAATGAACTTCCATGTTTAATCTTATGCAGTTTCCATTTCTATTTTTATTCAACTTCAATTTTTATTCAATTTCCATCTCCATTCAATTTCATTTTTAATTTAATTTCCAAATAGATTGTTACGGTGTAGTGGCTTGTTGAATGAACTTCCACATTTAATTTTATGCAGTTTCCATTTCTATTTTTATTCAACTTCTATTTTTATTCAATTTCCATCTCCATTCAATTTCCTTTTTTATGTAATTTCCAAATAGATCGTTAAGGTATAGTGGTTTCTTGAATGAACTTCCATATTTAATTTTATGCAGTTTCCATACCTATTTTTATTCAACTTCTATTTTTATTCAATTTCCATCTCCATTCAATTTCATTTTTTATTTAATTTCCGAATAGATCGTTACGGTGTAGTGGTTTGTCGAATGAACTTCCACGTTTAATTTTATGCAGTTTCCATTTCTATTTTTACTCAACTTCAACTTTTATTCAATTTCCTTTTCCATTTAATTTCCTTTTTTATTTAATTTCCAAATAGATCGTTAAGGTATAGTGGTTTCTTGAATGAACTTCCACGTTCAATTTTATGCAGTTTCAATTTCTATTTTTATTCAACATCTATTTTTATTCAATTTCCATCTCCATTCAATTTCAATTTTTATTTAATTTCCAAATAGATCGTTAAGGTGCTGTGGTTTCTGGATTGAACTTCCATTCTTAATTTTATGCAACTTCCATTTTTATTTTTATTCCACTTCCATTTTTATTCAATTTCCTTTTCAATTCAATTTCCTTTTTTATTTAATTTCCGAAGAGATCGTTAAGGTATAGTGGTTTTTTGAATGAACTTCCATGTTTAATTTTATGCAGTTTCCATTTCTATTTTTATTCAACTTCTATTTTTATTCAATTTCCATCTCCATTCAATTTCCATTTTTATTTAGTTTCCAAATAGATTGTTAAGGTATAGTGGTTTCATGAATGAACTTGCACGTTTAATTTTATGCTGTTCCCATCTCTATTTTTATTCAATTTCCATCTCCATTCAATTTCCTCTTTTATTTAATTTCCAAATAGATCGTTAAGGTGTAGTGGTTTCTTGAATGAACTTCCATTCTTCATTTTATGCAACTTTCACTTTTATTTTTATTCAACTTCCATTTTTATTCAATTTCCTTTTCTATTCAATTTCCTTTTTTATTTAATTTCCAAATATATCGTTGAGGTGTAGTGGTTTCTTGAATGAACATCCACGCTTAATTTTATGAAGTTTCCATTTCTACTTTTATTCAACTTCTATTTTTATTCAATTTCCATCTCCATTCAATTTCCTTTTTTATTTAATTTCCAAAGAGATCGTTAAGGTGTAGTGGGTTTCTTGAATGAACTTTCACGTTTAATTTTATGCAGTTTCCATTTCTATTTTTTTTCAACTTCTATTTTTATTCAATTCCATTTACTTTCAATTTCATTTTTATTTAATTTCCAAATAGATCGTTAAGGTGTTGTGGTTTCTTCAATGAACTTCCATTCTTAATTTTATGTAGCTTTCATTTTTATTTTTATTCCACTTCCATTTTTATTCAATTTCCCTTTCTATTCAATTTAATTTTTTGTTTAATTTCCAAAGAGATCGTTAAGGTATAGCGGTTTCTTGAATAAACTTCCATTCTTAATTTTATGCAACTTCCATTTTTATTTTTATTCCACTTCCATTTTTATGCAAATTCCATTTCTATTCAATTTCATTTTTTATTTAATTTCCAAAGAGATCGTTAAGGTATAGTGGTTTCCTTAATGAACTTCCATTCTTAATTTTCTGCAACTTCCTTTTTTATTTTTATTTCACTTCCATTTTTTCGCAATTTCCTTTTCTATTCAATTTCCTTTTTTATTTAATTTCCAAAGAGAACGTTAAGGTGTAGTCGTTTCTTGAATGAACTTCCACGTTTAATTTTATGCAGTTTCCATTTCTATTTTTAATCAATTTCCATCTCCATTCAATTTCTATTTTTATTTAATTTCCTAATAGATCGTTAAGGTGTAGTGGTTTCTTGAATGATCTTCCATTCTTAATTTTATGGAACTTGCATTTTCTTTTTTATTCCAATTCCATTTTTGTTCAATTTCCTTTTCTATTCAATTTCTATTTTTATTTAATTTCGAAATAGATCGTTAGGATATAGTGGTTTCTTGAATGAACTTTCATTTTTAATTTTATGCAACTTCCATTAGTATTTTTATTCCACTTCCATTTTAAATCAGTTTCCTTTTCTATTCAATTTCATTTTTTATTTAATTTGCAAATAGATCGTTAAGGTATAGTGGTTTCTTGAATGAACTTTCAATTTTAATTTTATGCAACTTCCATTTTTATTTTTAGTCAACTTCGATTTTTATTCAATTTTCTTTTTCTATTCAATTTCCTTTTTTTATGTAATATCCAAATAGATCGTTAAGGTATTGTGATTTCTTGAATAGAATTCCATTTTTAATCTTATGCAACTTCTATTGTTGTTTTTATTAAACTTCCATTTTTATTCAATTTCCTTTTCTATTCATTTTCCATTTTTATTTAATTTCCAAATAGATCGTTATGGTATAGTGGTATCTTGAATGAACATCCATTTTTTATTTTAGGTAACTTGCATTTTTATTTTTATTTCACTTCCATTTTTATTCAATTTCCTTTTCTATTCAATTTTCTTTTTTATTTAATTTCCAAATAGATCGTTAAGATATAGTGGTTTCTTGAATGAACTTCCATGTTTAATTATATGCAGTTTCCATTTCTATTTTTATTCAACTTCTCTTTTTATTCAATTTCGATCTCCATTCAATTTCCTTTTCTATTTAATTTCAAAACAGATCGTTAAGGTGTAGTGGTTTCTTGGATGAACTTCCACGTTTAATTTTATGCAGTTTCCATTTCTATTTTTATTCAACTTCTATTTTTATTCAATTTCCATCTCCATTCAATTTCATTTTTATTTAATTTCCACATAGATCGTTAAGGTGTTGTGGTTTCTTGAATGAACTTCCATTCTTAATTTTATGTGGCTTCCATTTTTATTTTTATTCCATTTCCATTTTTATTCAATTTCCTTTTCTATTCAATTTCCTTTTTTATTTAATTTCCAAATATATCGTTGAGGTGTAGTGGTTTCTTGAATGAACTTCCACGCTTAATTTTATGCAGTTTCCATTTCTATTTTTATTCAATTTCCATCTCCATTCAATTTCCTTTTTTATTTAATTTCCAAAGAGATCGTTAAGGTGTAGTGGTTTCTTGAATGAACTTCCACGTTTAATTTTATGCAGTTTCCATTTCTATTTTTATTCAACTTCTATTTTTATTCAATTTCCATCTCCATTTAATTTCATTTTTATTTAATTTCCAAATAGATCGTTAAGGTGTTGTGGTTTCTTGAATGAACTTCCATTCTTAATTTTATGTAGCTTCCATTTTTATTTTTATTTCACTTCCATTTTTATTCAATTTCCCTTTCTATTCAATTTCATTTTTTATTTAATTTCCAAAGAGATCGTTAAGGTATAGTGGTTTCTTGAATGAACTTCCATTCTTAATTTTATGCAACTTCCATTTTTATTTTTATTCCACTTCCATTTTTATGCAATTTCCTTTTCTATTCAATTTCATTATTTATTTAATTTCCAAAGATATCGTTAAGGTATAGTGGTTTCTTGAATGAACTTCCATTCTTAATTTTCTGCAACTTCCTTTTTTATTTTTATTCCACTTCCATTTTTATGCAATTTCCTTTTCTATTCAATTTCCTTTTTTATTTAATTTCCAAAGAGATCGTTAAGGTGTAGTCGTTTCTTGAATGAAGTTCCACGTTTAATTTTATGCAGTTTCTATTTCCATTTTTATTCAATTTCCATCTCCATTCAATTTCTATTGTTATTTAATTTCCAAATAGATCGTTAAGGTGTAGTGGTTTCTTCAATGAACTTTCATTCTTAATTTTATGCAACTTCCATTTTTATTTTTATTCCAATTCCATTTTTATTCAATTTCCTTTTCTATTCCATTTTTATTTTTATTTAATTTCCAAGTAGATCGTTAAGGTAAAGTGGTTTCTTGAATGAACTTCCATTTTTAATTTTATGCAACTTCCATTTGTATTTTTATTCCACTTCCATTTTTATTCAATTTCCTTTTCTATTCAATTTCAATTTTTATTTAATTTGCAAATAGATCGTTAAGGTATAGTGGTTTCTTGAATGAACTTTCAATTTTAATTTTATGCAACTTCCATTTTTATTTTTATTCAACTTCGATTTTTATTCAATTATCTTTTTCTATTCAATTTCCTTTTTTTATGTAATATCCAAATAGGTCGTTAAGGTATTGTGGTTTGTTGAATAGATTTCCATTTTTAATTTTATGCAACTTCTATTGTTGTTTTTATTAAACTTCCATTTTTATTCAATTTCCTTTTCTATTCATTTTCCTTTTTTATTTAATTTCCAAATAGATCGTTATGGTATAGTGGTATCTTGAATGAACATCCATTTTCTATTTTAGGCAACTTACATTTTTATTTTTATTTCACTTCGATTTTTATTCAATTTCCTTTTCTATTCAATTTTCTTTTTTATTTAATTTTCAAATCGATCGTTAAGATATAGTGGTTCCTTGAATGAACTTCCATGTTTAATTATATGCAGTTTCCATTTCTATTTTTATTCAACTTCTATTTTTATTCAGTTTCGATCTCCATTCAATTTCCTTTTCTATTTAATTTTCAAAGAGATCGTTAAGGTGTAGTGGTTTCTTGGATGAACTTCCACGTTTAATTTTATGCAGTTTCCATTTCTATTTTTATTCAACTTCTATTTTTATTCAATTTCCATCTCCATTCAATTTCATTTTTATTTAATTTCCACATAGATCGTTAAGGTGTTGTGGTTTCTTGAATGAACTTCCATTCTTAATTTTATGTAGCTTCCATTTTTATTTTTATTCCATTTCCATTTTTATTCAATTTCCTTTTCTATTAAATTTCCAAATATATCGTTGAGGTGTAGTGGTTTCTTCAATCAACTTCCACGCTTAATTTTATGCAGTTTCCATTTCTATTTTTATTCAACTTCTATTTTTATTCAATTTCCATCTCCATTCAATTTCCTTTTTTATTTAATTTCCAAAGAGATCGTTAAGGTGTAGTGGTTTCTTGAATGAACTTCCACGTTTAATTTTATGCAGTTTCCATTTCAATTTTTATTCAACTTCTATTTTTATTCAATTTCCATCTCTATTCAATTTCATTTTTATTTAATTTCCAAATAGATCGTTAAGGTGTTGTGGTTAGTTGAATGAACTTCCATTCTTAATTTTATGTAGCTTCCATTTTTATTTTTATTCCACTTCCATTTTTATTCAATTTCCCTTTCTATTCAATTTCATTTTTTATTTAATTTCCAAAGAGATCGTTAAGGTATAGTGGTTTCTTGAATGAACTTCCATTCTTAATTTTATGCAACTTCCATTTTTATTTTTATTCCATTTCCATTTTTATGCAATTTCCTTTTCTATTCAATTTCGTTATTTATTTAATTTCCAAAGATATCGTTAAGGTATAGTGGTTTCTTGAATGAACTTCCATTCTTAATTTTCTGCAACTTCCTTTTTTATTTTTATTCCACTTCCATTTTTATGCAATTTCCTTTTCTATTCAATTTCCTTTTTTATTTAATTTCCAAAGAGATCGTTAAGGTGTAGTCGTTTCTTGAATGAAGTTCCACGTTTAATTTTATGCAGTTTCTATTTCTATCTTTATTCAATTTCCATCTCCATTCAATTTCTATTTTTATTTAATTTCCAAATAGATCGTTAAGGTGTAGTGGTTTCTTGAATGAACTTTCATTTTTAATTTTATGCAACTTCCATTTTTATTTTTATTCCAATTCCATTTTTATTCAATTTCCTTTTCTATTCCATTTCTATTTTTATTTAATTTCCAAATTGATCGTTAAGGTATAGTGGTTTCTTGAATGAACTTCAATTTTTAATTTTATGCAACTTCCATTTGTATTTTTATTCCACTACCATTTTTATTCAATTTCCTTTTCTATTCAATTTCAATTTTTATTTAATTTGCAAATAGATCGTTAAGGTATAGTGGTTTCTTGAATGAACTTTCAATTTTAATTTTATGCAACTTCCGTTTTTATTTTTATTCAACTTCAATTTTTATTCAATTTTCTTTTTCTATTCAATTTCCTTTTCTTATGTAATATCCAAATAGATCGTTAAGGTATTGTGGTTTCTTGAATAGACTTCCATTTTTAATTTTATGAAACTTCTATTGTGGTTTTTATTAAACTTCCATTTTTATTCAATTTCCTTTTCTATTCATTTTCCTTTTTTATTTAATTTCCAAATAGATCGTTATGGTATAGTGGTATCTTGAATGAACATCCATTTTTTATTTTAGGCAACTTACATTTTTATTTTTATTTCACTTCCATTTTTATTCAATTTCCTTTTCTATTCAATTTTCTTTTTTATTTAATTTCCAAATAGATCGTTAAGATATAGTGGTTTCTTGAATGAACTTCCATGTTTAATTATATGCAGTTTCCATTTCTATTTTTATTCAACTTCTATTTTTATTCAGTTTCGGTCTCCATTCAATTTCCTTTTCTATTTAATTTCCAAAGAGATCGTTAAGGTGTAGTGGTTTCTTGGATGAACTTCCACGTTTAATTTTATACAGTTTCCATTTCTATTTTTATTCAACTTCTATTTTTATTCAATTTCCATCTCCATTCAATTTCATTTTTATTTAATTTCCACATAGATCGTTAAGGTGTTGTGGTTTCTTGAATGAACTTCCATTCTTAATTTTATGTAGCTTCCATTTTTATTTTTATTCCATTTCCATTTTTATTCAATTTCCTTTTCTATTTAATTTCCAAATATATCGTTGAGGTGTAGTGGTTTCTTGAATGAACTTCCACGCTTAATTTTATGCAGTTTCCATTTCTATTTTTATTCAACTTCTATTTTTATTCAATTTTCATCTCCATTCAATTTCCTTTTTTATTTAATTTCCAAAGAGATCGTTAAGGTGTAGTGGTTTCTTGAATGAACTTCCACGTTTAATTTTATGCAGTTTCCATTTCTATTTTTATTCAACTTCTATTTTTATTCAATTTCCATCTCTATTCAATTTCATTTTTATTTAATTTCCAAATAGATCGTTAAGGTGTTGTGGTTTCTTGAATGAACTTCCATTCTTAATTTTATGTAGCTTCCATTTTTATTTTTATTCCACTTCCATTTTTATTCAATTTCCCTTTCTATTCAATTTCATTTTTTATTTAATTTCCAAAGAGATCGTTAAGGTATAGTGGTTTCTTGAATGAACTTCCATTCTTAATTTTATGGAACTTCCATTTTTATTTTTATTCCACTTCCGTTTTTATGCAATTTCCTTTTCTATTCAATTTCGTTATTTATTTAATTTCCAAAGATATCGTTAAGGTATAGTGGTTTCTTGAATGAACTTCCATTCTTAATTTTCTGCAACTTCCTTTTTTATTTTTATTCCTGTAGACACCCCATTTTTGACCGACCTTAAGACTCAGACGTCACCGATTGAGCGCTTGGTGATGTTGCATAATGTGCTTGTTCAAAAGTTTCAGAGTCGCGGCTACGAGCCCTGCCTCCGGACTTCCGAACCCTCTTCTGTGCCTTGTCTCGGTTTGCGAACCAGACTCGGTTTTCTCTGTTTCTTTTCCTGAGGGGAGGGAGAGGTCCCGTAGACCATCTCTCAATGTCCGCAGGCTACATTTGGTGGCCGTAGGCCATTTTTCCCATTTCGGAGTCCGGTTTCCAGTTTTCGGAGCCGTCAGGCCGTGTGCCTCAGTTCGGGATCGCTTAACCATCTCCTATTGCTCTGATTTTTGGTATACATCTTATTTTCTCCCTTTTGAGGGACAGTGGGGGCTGAGAAACCTACTTCGTGGCCGATTGCCATTTTCGGTGCTTAACAGCCCATTTTCGGGACCCCGAACTGCGTGTTTTGGCCCCGGAACGTTCGTTTTGCAACGGTTTTCGCTCATTTTTGGCAGGTACCTCTGTTTTATCACGAGGAAGGTCACTGAAGGGTGGGAGGCCAGCAATTGTTGCAGCAACCAGTTACCTCTCCTCCGGAGCCTCCCGGCGCCCGTTTTTGCAACTTCCGGGCTAATGTTGAATACCTTAGGGGTAGTGTTGCCAACTTTCAACCACATATCTGTGATCTACACATCTGAGAGGCCCCTAAAAGTTGGTGGCCGGCCATTAAGGTCACCTGACCCTTTTGACCCCTTTCTTCCGGGCTAATGTTGAACCCCTTGGACCTTTTTTCTCGAACTTTGAACCACATATCTGTGATGTACACACCTAGGAGGCCCCTAAAAGTTCATGGCCGGCCAGTAATTCAACTTGACCCTTTTGACCCCCTCTTTCCGGGCCAATGTTGAACCCCTTGGGCCCACTTTCTTGGAATTTTAACCACATGGTTGTGTTGTACACACATAGGGGTACCTCCCCAATATCTGGCCGGCCAGAAAATATCATTGACCCTTTTGACCCCTAGCCGGCCGGCTAGCGGGTGTGGCCGGCCGGCCACCTCCAGCAAAAGTAAGAGGCCGGCCGTGTTTTTCTCACTGTACCCTTTACACCTATGGGGCAATATCCCCCAGATATTTTCTGTATCCGGGGGATATTTTGTGGGGGAGTTTTACCCTCCTTCTCCCCCACCTTTGCACCCCCTTTTGGATCCTTATAACCAGCTGATAGCCTCATTTGTTTAGGTTAGAAAAAATACTCTTCAAGTCTCCATAGCCATCTCCATCTTCTTCCTTCTCAATTCTCCAAAAAACCCTAAGTCCCTAACCTTCATTCCTTATACACCACCAAGCTCTACCACCACCATCTCATTTCCAGCAGCAAGGAGGGATTCTAGAAGGCAAAAGAAGCTCCAAATCCATCCAAGAAGCAACAAAATCTCGAATCTTCAAGGGTAAGTTACACTTTTACCCTTTTGACCCTTTTTCTTGTTCTATTTCTAAGCCCCTCTTGCTTTTTGTTTCAAGCTCCGGCCCTAACTGAAAAGGGCCATTTTTTGAGCTCATCTTCACTTCTCATTAAGGGCTCAACCCTGTTTGAGCCCTCCATAATACACTTGCTTCATTGACCATCTTGTATGTCATAGTTTTGCATGCTATTTTTGACCCATGAGAAATTTATTTTCGAGCATGTTGTAAACTGATATAGGGCTTATTTTGAGCCCCTCTTCAACATTGGAGAAGGGCTCAACCTTATTTGGTGTCTCCATGTGTCACTTGTAGTTCAATCCCTTATTTGACCCCATTTTTGCATAAGTTGATAGCCCTCTTGGCTTCTGTTTTTTGACCTTTGTCCGAACTGAAAGTGACCTTGTTTTGGCCTATACTTCATGTTTCATTCACACTTTTTTCCTGTTTGGTGATTATTTTATATACTTCATGTTATAGCACCTTTTGAGCCTTGTTTTGCATCACATTTTTAGCATATTTGTATACTGATTTTGAGGCTGCCATATACTGTAAATGTTCATATTTTTGGTCCATCTTCAGTGTTGTAGAAGGAAATTTTTCAGTTTGGGTTTAGCTTTTTCCACTTGCTTCATTACCCCTATCTTGGCCCCTATTCTTGTATGCTATTTTTTCCATACCTATATTTGCTGTTTGGCCATGTTTATAACTGGAAAAGTGCTTATTTTGGGACTGTCTAGCTTCTGTATTTGCATTGCATGTCCATGTTGTGCATGTTTAGCATGGCTATAGGCCATTTCGGGTGCATAATGTTGCATTTCGGGACATTTTCTTGCATTTCACATCATTTCGCTTCATTTCGGGACTGTTTTCCCCATATGTTGTTGCTGAAATTCCATTAGCATGCTTGCATATCATTTTTGTCATTTGCATTGCATTCTGCCACTGCCTCGGTTTGCGTGCCCGTGTGCACGCATTTCGAGGCACTCCATTTTTATCCGACCGGCATCCAATGTGAGTGTGGCTGAGGCTCACTCATGTTGGTATAAGCCCATTTGTCACTTCCTTGTCATTTGCATTGCATTTGTCATCGCCTCGATTTGCGTGTCCGTGTGCACGCATTTCGAGGCATCTCATTTTCATTGTATCTGTCATCACCTCGGTTTGCGTGCCCGTGTGCACGTACTTCGAGGCATCTCATTTTCATTGTATCTGTCATCGCCTCGGTTTGCGTGCCCGTGTGCACGTACTTCGAGGCATCTCATCTTCATTGTATCTATCATCGCCTCGGTTTGCGTGCCCGTGCGCACGTACTTCGAGGCATCTCATTTTCAGCATTCCGTCATTTTCTCGGTTCGCGTGCCCGTGTGCACGCATTTCGAGGCATCTCATTTTCATAGCATTGTGTATGTTAGGATTGTATATTAGTTGCATTTCATGCATATCATGCATATTGCATCATGTCCGGAATAGGAGTTAGCCCGGGCACGGGAAACGAGGTACATTTCGTACTCCGAGTGACGGAATGTGTCTCAATTCCCCAGTCACCGACACTCCGGATTATCCATGATGGAGTTAGGTTTTAGCTGTAGTTTCATGTGCATTCATTCTATATTGAGTTGTGTATTTCGACTCCTCGGCCATCATGCCTCGGTATGCGTGATTGGTGGCACGAGGATCGAGACATGCATATATATTTGCAAATACATCGCTATGCCCCTTTCCTGCTCTCTGTTGCAGCAAAACGAAGAATCAGTAATTTTTCGGGACTTGGCGCGCATTTCAAGAACAGATGTAAACAGAGGCTAACTGGGGCATTCCGGTGGATTTCCGCGCAAGACAACCCGGACATGCATCATCCATCAGAAGCAAGGCAGTCCCTGGCTTGCACGCCAGTTTTATTTGCTTTCTTCATTAATTAATTAGGAATTTGTACATTATTTGGACTGTATTATTCGGACTGTAATATTCTTTTATTTGGACTGTATTATTTATTCGGACCCTCCGAGTGAGGGCACAACTGTAATAAGTGTGGGTGAGTGTAATGTATGTCTTCCAATCCCACGTCTTTCTCCCTTTTATTTATCCGCTTTTGATGGTTAGATTAGGGCATGTTTAAATTAGCATACAGTATGACAGCATGTTTGCATCATTCATCTGTATTGCATGCACCGGGCTCGGCGTATCATACTAACTGCATTGTACTTTCAATTCCAAATTGAATACATGATAGTTGTAGCATTTCATACACCATCTTAGAATAGCCGAGCCTGCTATAGTTGCATCTTGCATGTGTTGCATTAGGCATTTCTGTATGCTTAGGATTCATGCATGATTTCTAATAAGTGTCTATTTTGGCTTGGAGTACTCGGTGAGTTTTTATGCTTTAGCATCCTTGCATGCGTGTGAGTGAATGCCATGATAGCATGCTTACCATGAGGCTATGTGCTTATGTGATATATCTGCCTGAATGCCTGTGGGTGAAGGTTGGGTTAGTTGGATTGGGACAATTCATTGACTGTTTGTTTTAAGCCCACTAGATAGTGGCAAAACCGTCTTTTCTAAGCCCACTTGCGGGTGGCAAAATCTGTATTTTAAGCCTACTTGCGAGTAGCAAACCAACTTTCAAACAAGCAAACATGAGATGTTTTGTTCCAATCCAGGCGACCTGGTCTATACTTGTATGCCGTGTGCATCACATAGTAACCTAGGCTAATAAACCGGAATAAGAACATGCAATGTTTTCAAAAATTGATATCATGGTTAGTAGAGGCTGGTCTATGACCGGGCGAGCGGGGGTGCTCACGAAGTGACCTTCCCTAATCGTACCCAAGTTCCCGAGCCGAGGTAACTTTGGTGATGACGGACACGTGGCCTTTTGGCACCGAGTCAGGGTTTCCTAAATTTCCCATTTAAAAAATATTTAGGTGGCGACTCTGTATCTGGCAAAGCAGTCCATGTTTGGCACTTTTTCAAAAATCAGTTTCTCAAAACAATTTGCCGGATTTGGACTCTTTGGTTCAGATTAAGAACCGTGACATTCAAGAGTCCGAGCTGTAGTGACCCCAAATGAACAGAACGGGAGCTAACCCTCCCGGGGCGTTCGGGGGACGTCTATAATTCCACTTCCATTTTTATGCAATTTCCTTTTCTATTCAATTTCCTTTTTTATTTAATTTCCAAAGAGATCGTTAAGGTGTAGTCGTTTCTTGAATGAAGTTCCACATTTAATTTTATGCAGTTTCTATTTCTATTTTTATTCAATTTCCATCTCCATTCAATTTCTATTTTTATTTAATTTCCAAATAGATCGTTAAGGTGTAGTGGTTTCTTGAATGAACTTTCATTCTTAATTTTATGCAACTTCCATTTTTATTTTTATTCCAATTTCATTTTTATTCAATTTCCTTTTCTATTCCATTTCTATTTTTATTTAATTTCCAAATAGATCGTTAAGGTATAGTGGTTTCTTGAATGAACTTCCATTTTTAATTTTATGCAACTTCCATTTGTATTTTTATTCCACTACCATTTTTATTCAATTTCCTTTTCTATTCAATTTCAATTTTTATTTAACTTGCAAATAGATCGTTAAGGTATAGTGGTTTCTTGAATGAACTTTCAATTTTAATTTTATGCAACTTCCGTTTTTATTTTTATTCAACTTCAATTTTTATTTAATTTTCTTTTTCTATTCAATTTCCTTTTCTTATGTAATATCCAAATAGATCGTTAAGGTATTGTGGTTTCTTGAATAGACTTCCATTTTTAATTTTATGCAACTTCTATTGTTGTTTTTATTAAACTTCCATTTTTATTTAATTTCCTTTTCTATTCATTTTCCTTTTTTATTTAAATTCCAAATAGATCGTTATGGTATAGTGGTATCTTGAACGAACATCCATTTTTTATTTTAGGCAACTTACATTTTTATTTTTATTTCACTTCCATTTTTATTCAATTTCCTTTTCTATTCAATTTTCTTTTTTATTTAATTTCCAAATAGATCGTTAAGATATAGTGGTTTCTTGAATGAACTTCCATGTTTAATTATATGCAGTTTCCATTTCTATTTTTATTCAACTTCTATTTTTATTCAGTTTCGGTCTCCATTCAATTTCCTTTTCTATTTATTTTCCAAAGAGATCGTTAAGGTGTAGTGGTTTCTTGGATGAACTTCCACGTTTAATTTTATACAGTTTCCATATCTATTTTTATTCAACTTCTATTTTTATTCAATTTCCATCTCCATTCAATTTCATTTTTATTTAATTTTTACATAGATCGTTAAGGTGTTGTGGTTTCTTGAATGAACTTCCATTGTTAATTTTTTGTGGCTTCCATTTTTATTTTTATTCCATTTTCATTTTTATTCAATTTCCTTTTCTATTCAATTTCCTTTTTTATTTAATTTCCAAATATATCGTTGAGGTGTAGTGGTTTCTTGAATGAACTTCCACGCTTAATTTTATGCAGTTTCCATTTCTATTTTTATTCAACTTCTATTTTTATTCAATTTCCATCTCCATTCAATTTCCTTTTTTATTTAATTTCCAAAGAGATCGTTAAGGTGTAGTGGTTTCTTGAATGAACTTCCACGTTTAATTTTATGCAGTTTCCATTTCTATTTTTATTCAACTTCTATTTTTATTCAATTTCCATCTCTATTCAATTTCATTTTTATTTAATTTCCAAATAGATCGTTAAGGTGTTGTGGTTTCTTGAATGAACTTCCATTCTTAATTTTATGTAGCTTCCATTTTTATTTTTATTCCACTTCCATTTTTATTCAATTTCCCTTTCTATTCAATTTCATTTTTTATTTAATTTCCAAAGAGATCGTTAAGGTATAGTGGTTTCTTGAATGAACTTCCATTCTTAATTTTATGCAACTTCCATTTTTATTTTTATTCCACCTCCATTTTTATGCAATTTCCTTTTCTATTCAATTTCTTTATTTATTTAATTTCCAAAGATATCGTTAAGGTATAGTGGTTTCTTGAATGAACTTCCATTCTTAATTTTCTGCAACTTCCTTTTTTATTTTTATTCCACTTCCATTTTTATGCAATTTCCTTTTCTATTCAATTTCCTTTTTTATTTAATTTCCAAAGAGATCGTTAAGGTGTAGTCGTTTCTTGAATGAAGTTCCACGTTTAATTTTATGCAGTTTCTATTTCTATTTTTATTCAATTTCCATCTCCATTCAATTTCTATTTTTATTTAATTTCCAAATAGATCGTTAAGGTGTAGTGGTTTCTTGAATGAACTTTCATTCTTAATTTTATGCAACTTCCATTTTTATTTTTATTCCAATTGCATTTTTATTCAATTTCCTTTTCTATTCCATTTCTATTTTTATTTAATTTCCAAATAGATCGTTAAGGTATAGTGGTTTCTTGAATGAACTTCCATTTTTAATTTTATGCAACTTCCATTTGTATTTTTATTCCACTACCATTTTTATTCAATTTCCTTTTCTATTCAATTTCAATTTTTATTTAATTTGCAAATAGATCGTTAAGGTATAGTGGTTTCTTGAATGAACTTTCAATTTTAATTATATGCAACTTCCGTTTTTATTTTTATTCAGCTTCAATTTTTATTCAATTTTCTTTTTCTATTCAATTTCCTTTTCTTATGTAATATCCAAATAGATCGTTAAGGTATTGTGGTTTCTTGAATAGACTTCCATTTTTAATTTTATGCAACTTCTATTGTTGTTTTTATTAAACTTCCATTTTTATTCAATTTCCTTTTCTATTCATTTTCCTTTTTTATTTAATTTCCAAACAGATCGTTATGGTATAGTGGTATCTTGAATGAACATCCATTTTTTATTTTAGTTAACTTACATTTTTATTTTTATTTCACTTCCATTTTTATTCAATTTCCTTTTCTATTCAATTTTCTTTTTTATTTAATTTCCAAATAGATCGTTAAGATAGAGTGGTTTCTTGAATGAACGTCCATGTTTAATTATATGCAGTTTCCATTTCTATTTTTATTCAACTTCTATTTTTATTCAGTTTCGATCTCCATTCAATTTCCTTTTCTATTTAATTTCCAAAGAGATCGTTAAGGTGTAGTGGTTTCATGGATGAACTTCCACGTTTAATTTTATGCAGTTTCCATTTCTATTTTTATTCAACTTCTATTTTTATTCAATTTCCATCTCCATTCATTTTCATTTTTATTTAATTTCCACATAGATCGTTGAGGTGTTGTGGTTTCTTGAATGAACTTCCATTCTTAATTTTATGTAGCTTCCATTTTTATTTTTATTCCATTTCCATTTTTATTCAATTTCCTTTTCTATTCAATTTCCTTTTTTATTTAATTTCCAAATATATCGTTGAGGTGTAGTGGTTTCTTGAATGAACTTCCACGCTTAATTTTATGCAGTTTCCATTTCTATTTTTTTTCAACTTCTATTTTTATTCAATTTCCATCTCCATTCAATCTCATTTTTTATTTAATTTCCAAAGAGATCGTTAAGGTGTAGTGGTTTCTTGGATGAACTTCCACGTTTAATTTTATGCCGTTTCTATTTCTATTTTTATTGAACTTCTATTTTTATTCAATTTCCATCTCCATTCAATTTCATTTTTATTTAATTTCCACATAGATCGTTAAGGTGTTGTGGTTTCTTGAATGAACTTCCATTCTTAATTTTATGTAGCTTCCATTTTTATTTTTATTCCATTTCCATTTTTATTCAATTTCCTTTTCTATTCAATTTTCTTTTTTATTTAATTTCCAAATATATCGTTGAGGTGTAGTGGTTTCTTGAATGAACTTCCACGCCTAATTTTATGCAGTTTCCATTTCTATTTTTATTCAACTTCTATTTTTATTCAATTTCCATCTCCATTCAATTTACTTTTTTATTTAATTTCCAAAGAGATCGTTAAGGTGTAGTGCTTTCTTGAATGAACTTCCACGTTTAATTTTATGCAGTTTCCATTTCTATTTTTATTCAACTTCTATTTTTATTCAATGTCCATCTCTATTCAATTTCATTTTTATTTAATTTCCAAATAGATCGTTAAGGTGCTGTGGTTTCTTGAATGAACTTCCATTCTTAATTTTATGTAGCTTCCATTTTTATTTTTATTCCATTTCCATTTTTATTCAATTTCCCTTTCTATTCAATTTCACTTTTTATTTAATTTCCAAAGAGATCGTTAAGGTATAGTGGTTTCTTGAATGAACTTCCATTCTTAATTTTATGCAACTTCCATTTTTATTTTTATTCCACTTCCATTTTTATGCAATTTCCTTTTCTATTCAATTTCGTTATTTATTTAATTTCCAAAGATATCGTTAAGGTATAGTGGTTTCTTGAATGAACTTCCATTCTTAATTTTATGTAGCTTCCACTTTTATTTTTATTCCATTTCCATTTTTATTCAATTTCCTTTTCTATACAATTTCTTTTTTTATTTAATTTCCAAATATATCGTTGAGGTGTAGTGGTTTCTTGAATGAACTTCCACGCTTAATTTTATGCAGTTTCCATTTCTATTTTTATTCAACTTCTGTTTTTATTCAATTTCCATCTCCATTCAATTTCATTTTTATTTAATTTCCAAAGAGATCGTTAAGGTGTTGTGGTTTCTTGAATGAACTTCCACGTTTAATTTTATGCAGTTTCCATTTCTATTTTTATTCGATTTCCATTTTTATTCAATTTCCTTTTCTATTCAATTTCCTTTTTTATTTAATTTCCAAATATATCGTTGAAGTGTAGTGGTTTCTTGAATGAACTTCCACGCTTAATTTTATGCAGTTTCCATTTCTATTTTTATTCAACTTCTATTTTTATTCAATTTGCATCTGCATTCAATTTCCTTTTTTGTTTAATTTCCAAAGAGATCGTTAAGGTGTAGTGGTTTCTTGAATGAACTTCCACGTTTAATTTTATGCAGTTTCCATTTCTATTTTTATTCAACATCTATTTTTATTCAATTTCCATATCCATTCAATTTCATTTTTATTTAATTTCCAAATAGATCGTTAAGGTGCTGTGGTTTCTTGAATGAACTTCCTGTCTTAATTTTATGTAGCTTCCATTTTTATTTTTATTCCACTTCCATTTTTATTCAATTTCCCTTTCTATTCAATTTCATTTTTTATTTAATTTCCAAAGAGATCGTTAAGGTATAGTGGTTTCTTGAATGAACTTCCATTCTTAATTTTATGCAACTTCCATTTTTATTTTTATTCCACTTCCATTTTTATGCAATTTCCTTTTCTATTCAATTTCATTATTTATTTAATTTCCAAAGATATCGTTAAGGTAAAGTGGTTTCTTGAATGAACTTCCATTCTTAATTTTCTACAACTTCCTTTTTTATTTTTATTCCACTTCCATTTTTATGCAATTTCCTTTTCTATTCAATTTCCTTTTTTATTTAATTTCCAAAGAGATCGTTAAGGTGTAGTCGTTTCTTGAATGACGTTCCACGTTTAATTTTATGCAGTTTCTATTTGTATTTTTATTCAATTTCCATCTCCATTCAATTTCTATTTTTATTTAATTTCCAAATAGATCGTTAAGGTGTACTGGTTTCTAGAATGAACTTTCATTCTTAATTTTATGCAACTTCCATTTTTATTTTTATTCCAATTCCATTTTTATTCAATTTCCTTTTCTATTCCGTTTCTATTTTTATTTACTTTCCAAATAGATCGTTAAGGTATAGTGGTTTCTAGAATGAACTTCCATTTTTAATTTTATGCAACTTCCATTTGTATTTTTATTCCACTTCCATTTTTATTCAATTTCCTTTTCTATTCAATTTCAATTTTTATTTAATTTGCAAATAGATCGTTAAGGTATAGTGGTTTCTTGAATGAACTTTCAATTTTAATTTTAGGCAACTTCCATTTTTATTTTTATTCAACTTCGATTTTTATTCAATTTTCTTTTTCTATTCAATTTCTTTTTTTTATGTAATTTCCAAATAGATCGTTAAGGTATAGTGGTTTCTTGAATAGACTTCCATTTTTAAGTTTATGCAACTTCTATTTTTGTTTTTATTAAACTTCCATTTTTATTCAATTTACTTGTCTATTCATTTTCTTTATTTATTTAATTTCCAAATAGATCGTTATGGTATAGTGGTATCTTGAATGAACATCCATTTTTAATTTTAGGCAACTTCCATTTTTATTTTTATTTCACTTCCATTTTTATTCAATTTCCTTTTCTATTCAATTTTCTTTTTTATTTAATTTCCAAATAGATCGTTAAGGTATAGTGGTTTCTTTAATGAACTTCCATGTTTAATTATATGCAGTTTCCATTTCTATTTTTATTCAACTTCTATTTTTATTCAATTTCCATCTCCATTCAATTTCCTTTTTTATTTAATTTCTAAAGAGATTGTTAAGGTGTAGTGGTTTCTTGGATGCACTTCCACGTTAAATTTTATGCAGTTTCCATTTCTATTTTTATTCAACTTCTATTTTTATTCAATTTCCATCTCCATTCAATTTCATTTTTATTTAATTTCCAAATAGATCGTTAAGATATAGTGGTTTCTTGAATGAACTTCCATGTTTAATTATATGCAGTTTCCATTTCTATTTTTATTCAACTTCTATTTTTATTCAATTTCCATCTCCATTCAATTTCCTTTTCTATTTAATTTCCAAAGAGATCGTTAAGTGTAGAGGTTTCTGGGATGAACTTCCACGTTTAATTTTATGCAGTTTCCATTTCTATTTTTATTCAACTTCTATTTTTATTCAATTTCCATCTCCATTCAATTTCATTTTTATTTAATTTCCACATAGATCGTTAAGGTGTTGTGGTTTCTTGAATGAACTTCCATTCTTAATTTTATGTACCTTCCATTTTTATTTTTATTCCATTTCCATTTTTATTCAATTTCCTTTTCTATTCAATTTCCTTTTTTATTTAATTTCCAAATATATCGTTGAGGTGTAGTGGTTTCTTGAATGAACTTCCACGCTTAATTTTATGTAGTTTCCATTTCTATTTTTATTCAACTTCTATTTTTATTCAATTTCCAACTCCATTCAATTTCCTTTTTTATTTAATTTCCAAAGAAATCGTTAAGGTGTAGTGGTTTCTTGAATGAACTTCCACGTTTACTTTTATGCAGTTTCCATTTCTACTTTTATTCAACTTCTATTTTTATTCAATTTCCATCTCCATTCAATTTCCTTTTTTTATTTCTTTTCCAGATAGATCGTTAAGGTATAGTGGTTTCTTGAATGAACTTCCGTGCTTAATTTTATGCAGTTTCTATTTCTATTTTTCATCAACTTCTATTTTTATTCAATTTCCATCTCCATTCAATTTCCTTTTTTATTTAATTTCCAAATAGATCGTTAAGGTGTAGTGGTTTCTTGCATAAACTTCCATTCTTAATTTTATGCTACTTCCATTTTTATTTTTATTACATTTCCATTTTTATTCAATTTCCTTTTCTAATCAATTTCCATTTTTATTTAATTTCCAAATAGATCGTTAAGGTATAGTGGTTTCCTGAATGAACCTCCATGTTTAATTTTATGTAGTTTCCATTTCTATTTTTATTCAACATCTATTTTTATTAAATTTCCATCTCCATTCAATTTCATTTTTATTTAATTTCTAAATAGATCGTTAAGGTGTTGTGATTTCTTGAATGAACTTCCATTCTTAATTTTATGCACCTTCCATTTTTATTTTTATTCCACTTCCATTTTTATTAAATTTCCTTTTTTATTTAATTTCCAAAGAGATCGTTAAGGTATAGTGGTTTCTTGAATGAACTTCCATTCTTAACTTTATGCAACTTCCATTTTTATTTTTATTCCACTTCCATTTTTATGCAATTTCCTTTTCTATTCAATTTCCTTTTTTATTTCATTTCCAAATAGATCGTTAAGGTATAGTTGTTTTTTGAATGAGCTTCCATGTTTAATTTCATGCAATTTCCATTTCTATTTTTATTCAATTTCCATCTCCATTTAATTTCCATTTTTATTTAATTTCCAAATATGTTGTCAAGGTATAGTGGTTTCTTGAATAAACTTTCCGTGTTTAATTTTATGTTGTTACCATTTCTATTTTTATTCAACTTCTATTTTTATTCAATTTCCATTTCCATTCAATTTCCTTTTTTATTTAATTTCCAAATAGATCGTTAAGATGTAGTGGTTTCTTGAATGAACTTACATTCTTAATTTTATGCAACTACCATTTTTATTTTTATTCAACTTCTATTTTTATTCAATTTCCATCTCCATTCAATTTCCTTTTTTTATTTAATTTCCAAATAGATCGTTAAGGTGTAGTGGTTTCTTGAATGAACTTACATTCTTAATTTTATGCAACTACCATTTTTATTTTTATTCCACTTCCATTTTTATTCAATTTCCTTTTCTATTTAATTTCCGTTTTTATTTAAATTCCAAATAGGTCGTTAAGATATAGTGGTTTCTTGAATGAACTTCCATGTTTAATCTTATGTAGTTTCTATTTCTATTTTTATTCAACTTCTATTTTTATTCAATTTCCATCTCCATTCAATTTCACTTTTTATTTAATTTCCAAATAGATCGTTACGGTGTAGTGGTTTGTTGAATGAACTTCCACGTTTAATTTTATGCAGTTTCCATTTGTATTTCTATTCAATTTCCTTTTCTATTTAATTTCCCTTTTTATTTAATTTCCAAATAGATCGTTAAGGTATAGTGGTTTCTTGAATGAACTTCCACCCTTAATTTTATGAAACTACCATTTTAATTTTTATTCCACCTCCTTTTTTATTCAATTTCCTTTTCTATTCAATTTCCTCTTTTATTTAATTTCCAAATAGATCGTTAAGGTATAGTGGTTTTTTGAAAAAACTGCCGTGTTTAATTTTATGCAGTTTAGATTTCTATTTTTATTCAATTTCCATCTCCATTCAATTTCCTTTTTTTTTTTTAAATTTCCATAGAGATCGTTAAGGTGTAGTGGTTTCTTGAATGAACTTCCACGTTTAATTTTATGCAGCTTCCATTTCTATTTTTATTCGACTTCTATTTTTATTCAATTTCCATCTCCACTCAATTTCCTTTTTTTATTTCATTTCCAAATAGATCGTTAAGGTATAGTGGTTATTTGAATGAACTTCCGTGTTTAATTCTATGCAGTTTCCATTTCTATTTTTATTCGACTTCTATTTTTATTCAATTTCCATCTCCATTCAATTTCCTTTTTTATTTAATTTCCAAAAAGATCGTTAAGGTGTAGTGGTTTCTTGAATGAACTTCCACGTATAATTTTCTGCAGTTTCCATTTCTATTTTTATTCAATTTCCATCTCCATTCAATTTCATTTTTTATTTAATTTCCAAATAGGTCGTTACGTTGTAGTGGTTTGTTGAATGAACTTCCACGTTTAATTTTATGCAGTTTCCGTTTCTATTTTTATTCAACTTCTATTTTTATTCAATTTCCTTTTCTATTTAATTTCCTTTTTTATGTAATTTCAAAATAAATCGTCAATGTATAGTGGTTGCTTGAATGAACTTCCATGTTTAATTTTATGCAGTTTCCATTTCTATTTTTATTCAACTTATATTTTTATTCAATTTCCATCTCCATTCAATTTCATTTTTTATTTAATTTCCAAACAGATCGTTACGGTGTAGTGGTTTGTTGATTGAACTTCCACTTTTATTTTTATGCAGTTTCCATTTCTATTTTTCTTCAACTTCTATTTTTATTCAATTTCCATCTCCATTCAATTTCCTTTTTTATTTAATTTCCAAATAGATCGTTAAGGTATAGTGGTTTCTTTAATGAACTTCCATTCTTAATTTTATGCAACTAACATTTTTATTTTTATTGCACTTCCATTTTTATTCAATTTCCTTTTCTATTCAATTTCCTTTTTTATTTAATTTCCAAATAGATCGTTAAGGTATAGTGGTTTCTTGAATGAACTTCCTTGTTTAATTTTACGCAGTTTCCATTTCTATTTTTATTCAACTTTTATTTTTATTCAATTTCTTTTTCTATTCAATTTCCAAATGGATTGTTAAGGTATCGTGGTTTCTTGAATGAACTTCCATGTCTAATTTTATGTAGTTTCCATTTCTATTTTTATTCAACTTCTATTTTTATTCAATTTCCATCTCCATTCAATTTCCATTTTTATTTAATTTCCAAATAGAACGTTAAGGTCTAGTGGTTTCTTGAATGAACTTCCATTCTTAATTTTATGCAACTTCAATTTTTATTCAATTTCCTTTTCTATTCTATTTCTCTTTTTATTTAATTTTCAAATAGATCGTTAAGGTATAGTGGTTTCTTGAATGAACTTCCATTTTTAATTTTATGCAACTTCTGTTTTTGTTTTTATTCAACTTCCATTTTTATTCAATTTCCTTTTCTATTCATTTTCCATTTTTATTTAATTTCCAATTAGATCGTTATGTTATAGTGGTATCTTGAATGAACTTCTATTTTTAATTTTTATTGAACTAACATTTTTATTTTTATTCCATTTCCATTTTTATTCAATTTCCTTTTCTATTCAATTTCTTTTTTTATTTAATTTCCAAATAGATCGTTAACGTATAGTGGTTGCTTGAATGAACTACAATGTTTAATTTTATGCAGTTTCCATTTCTATTTTTATTCAACTTCTATTTTTACTCAAGTTCCATCCCCATTAAATTTCCTTTTTTATTTAATTTCCAAAGAGATCGTTAAGGTGTAGTCGTTTCTTGAATGAACTTCAACGTTTAATTTTATGTAGTTTCCATTTCTATTTTTATTCAATTTCCATCTCCATTCAATTTCCATTTTTATTTAATTTCCAAATAGATCGTTATGGTGTAGTGGTTTCCTAAATGAACTTCCATTCTTAATTTTATGTAACTTCCATTTTTATTTTTGTTCCAATTCCATTTTTATTCAATTTCCTTTTCTATTCAATTTCCATTTTTAGTAAATTTCCAAATAGGTCAATAAGGTATAGTGGTTTCTTGAATGAACTTCCATTTTTAATTTTATGCAACTTCCATTTGTATTTTTATTCCACTTCCATTTTTATTCAATTTCCTTTTCTATTCAATTTCATTTTTTATTTAATTTGCAAATAGATCGTTAAGGTATAGTGGTTTCTTGAATGAACTTTCATTTTTATTTTTTTACAACTTCCATTTTTATTTTTATTCAACTTCAATTTTTATTCAATTTTCTTTTCTATTCAGTTTCCTTTTTTATGTAATTTCCAAATATATCGTTAAGGTATAATGGTTTCTTGAATAGACTTCCGTTTTTAATTTTATGCAACTTCTATTTTTGTTTTTATTCAACTTCCATTTTCATTCAATTTCCTTTTCTATTCATTTTCCTTTTTTATTTAATTTCCAAATAAATCGTTATGGTATAGTGGTATCTTGAATGAACATCCATTTTTAATTTTATGCAACTTCCATTTTTATTTTTATTTCACTTCCTTTTCTATTCAATTTTCTTCTTTATTAAATTTCCAAATAGATCGTTAAGGTATAGTGGTTTCTTGAATGAACTTCCATGTTCAATTTTATGCAGTTTCTATTTCTATTTTTATTCAACTTCTATTTTTATTTAATTTCCATCCCAATTCAATTTCCTTTTTTATTTAATTTCCAAAGAAATCATTAAGGTGTAGTGGTTTGTTGAATGAACTTCCATGTTCAATTTTATGCAGTTTCCATTTCTATTTTTATTCAACTTCTATTTTTATTCAATTTCCATCTCCATTCAATTTCCTTTTTTTATTTCATTTCCAAATATATCGTTATGGTATAGTGGTTTCTTGAATGAACTTCCGTGTTTAATTTTATGCAGTTTCCATTTCTATTTTTATTCAACTTCTATTTTTATTCAATTTCCATCTCCATTCAATTTCCTTTTTTATTTAATTTCCAAATAGATCGTTAAGGTGTAGTGGTTTCTTGCATGAACTTCCATTCTTAATTTTATGCTACTTCCATTTTTATTTTTATTACATTTCCATTTTTATTCAATTTCCTTTTCTAATCAATTTCCATTTTTATTTAATTTCCAAATAGATCATTAAGGTATAGTGGTTTCCTGAATGAACCTCCATGTTTAATTTTATGTAGTTTCCATTTCTATTTTTATTCAACATCTATTTTTATTAAATTTCCATCTCCATTCAATTTCATTTTTATTTAATTTCTAAATAGATCGTTAAGGTGTTGTGGTTTCTTGAATGAACTTCCATTCTTAATTTTATGCAGCTTCCATTTTTATTTTTATTCCACTTCCATTTTTATTAAATTTCCTTTTTTATTTAATTTCCAAAGAGATCGTTAAGGTATAGTGGTTTCTTGAATGAACTTCCATTCTTAATTTTATGCAACTTCCATTTTTATTTTTATTCCACTTCCATTTTTATGCAATTTCCTTTTCTATTCAATTTCCTTTTTTATTTCATTTCCAAATAGATCGTTAAGGTATAGTTGTTTTTTTAATAAGCTTCCATGTTTAATTTTATGCAGTTTCCATTTCTATTTTTATTCAACTTCTATTTTTATTCAATTTCCATCTCCTTTTAATTTCCATTTTTATTTAATTTCCAAATATGTTGTCAAGGTATAGTGGTTTCTTGAATAAACTTCCGTGTTTAATTTTATGTTGTTACCATTTCTATTTTTATTCAACTTCTATTTTTATTCAATTTCCATGTAACGCCCTCAAAATAACAACATTAAACCCATCAGATAAGACATGCATTTACATATAAACTAACCACATACTTTTATTCATTAGAGTTCCATTACATAAGTATTACATGTTAACATCAAAACAAAATGCCCTACGAGCTTACAGCTTTCCAAGTTAACACTTGGTTACAACAAAAGAGTACTAACTCGTTTACACATTAAGCCCTTGGCTTGAAGTTACATGTAATACATCAAAAGTTAAGCGACAAAAGTATGTCCGCCTCTAGCCTCCCAGCTATGTCCTTGGAGGTGGCATGCTACCTGTACCTGAAAATGATATTCCCATATAGGGTGAGCCGCAGCCCAGTAGAAATACACTAAACCAACCATGAACAATGACTAAAAGATTAGCAATTGATAGATGGCTAACACAGATACATTCACATAAATTACACATTTATGTCATACAACTTATGAGTCTAAGTTACCTTTCATTTTCTCCTTTTCAACAGATAAGCATGCTAGCTCTATCATCATTTCCACAGATATGTATAAAAACTATATCCCACATTCAGATAAGCATATAAGCTATATCCACATTCTCAACAGATATGTATAACAACAATATCCCACATTAACAGATAAGCATATAAGCTGTATCCACACTTTACCAAGATAAGCATATAAGCTCTATTTTCACTTCTCTAGACAAGCATATGAGCTGTATCTACGGAGTTCATCCCCTATCTTCTCCCAACACTATCCGGTTTAGAGATACATCCCCTATCTTCCCCTAAACCGCGGAGTACATCCCCTATCTCCTCCTCTACACATAACGTATATAAACACATTGGTTCTATATACAATCACCCTGTAACGCCCTCAAAATTAACCCATTATATATCATTGTCATGCATTATTTAAAGAAGACAATATATATTAATTGATTCATCAGAGTATTACTAAATAAAGCATTACATGTAACATCAAATAAAATGCCCTACAGGCTTACATCTTTCCAAGCCAACACTTGGATACAAAAATATGAGTTCTAACTCAATACAAGAAAAGCCCTAGGCTTGAATGTTTACATGTAATAATAATTAAAGACAATTAACTAAAGATAGTCTTCTCCAATCCAGAAGCCAAACCCTCCCAAGCTAAGTCCTTGGAGGTAGTTTATCACCTGAACCTGAAAATGATGTTCCCATATAGGGTGAGCCACAGCCCAGTAGAAATATACTAAACCACATATAAGCAATGAATAAAGCAATAGCATTCAACAGATGGTTAACCAAAATAATCAATTACTTCATTTTACAGACTCATGACATTATTGCCAAAGATACGTTTTACTTTCCAGTTTTATCAACATGGCTCAGAACCTGGCCAAACTTATAACAGTGAAATCACATATATCATATTCACATCCTTCCAATATTAACAACAAATGAGACTCAAGCTCAAATCAAACACTTCATACTTCCAGATTGATACACATTTTAGTGCTGTATCAATAAAACACTTCTATATAAATAAGCACACATAAAAGTGATGCTAATGGAGTCCATCCCCTATCTCCTCCCAAACAAAATCCGGTTTAGAGGTCCATCCCCTATCTTCCCCTAAACCGTGGAGTACATCCCCTATCTCCTCCCACACACAAACAATGTATGCAAATGCAATGCTCAATCAATACACGTATTATCTGTATCAATGCCACAGTCAAAAGTAATGACTTAACCAATGTGATTAGTTTCAGTTATTCCTAATTCACATGCACTGTCTACAACAATCACGACTATCCTCCACCGATAGCCCAAAACAGTTATTTCTAAACTGAAAATAACCATGTCAACAATTCAATGGACAAATGATACCAATTACCCAATTATGCCATTTAATCAATAAATCCCCAATTCCGTGAATTTAACCCTCTTTTCCCAATTTCATGAATTACTTATACAAATTAATTCAATAATACAACTAGGGTTTTTCCCAAAATTTACCAAAGTATCCCCAACATGTTAAAATACCAAAACTTAGAACAAAACCTATAAAATGGAGTAGGAAATCCCTACCTCAAAGAAAACAACCCAAAAGGTGAAGAAAGAGATGGGTGCCCAAATACCAAAGTGCTCCAAATCGCCAAATGCTCAGATTAAATGGTAGCCCTTGCCTCACTCTATCTTTTTAATGAAGGATCTAGGGTAGAAACACACCCTAAGTGGATCAAATCTAAGAAAGAAGGTGAGTAGGGAGAGAGAGAAGTCGGACCTAGGGTTTGGAATCAAAAGAAAATGAAAAAGACTGATCAAATCCCGCTGCTGTGTATATAAACTGGACAGGCTCGCTCGAGCGAAGACTTGGTCGCTCGAGCGACCAGAAACAGAGAAACTACGCTCGAGCCAAGGAAGCCTTGCTCGAGCCAACAACTCAAATGCTCGCTCGAGCGAAAGAAAGCTCGGTCGAGCGAAGAACTCAAACCCTCAGGTCTGAACCCAGACACACGCTCGAGCGAAGGAACTATAGCTCGAGCGAAGGATGAACTAACTCGCTCGAGCGAAGAAAAGCTCGCTCGAGCCAAGAATGCACAGCTACAGGTCCAAAACAAACACTACCTCTCGCTCGAGCGAAGAACCAAAAACCTGGACAGCAACACTTGGTTTCTAAACCCAACCAACCTGAAACAAACCTGCCCAACACATCCTATAATTCCAAATGAGAAAATAAGGAATAACAACAACAACCATTATAAAATGACAGAATCTACGGAACAGTCCGGATACAATAATTAAATGGGAAAAGACCGGGGTCGCTATAACCTCCCCCCCTTCAAAGAATTTCGTCCCCGAAATTAGGCACAAATTTTAAAACAGGTTTTTTTTTTTTTCTCAATACCCAAAGATAGTATATAACAATAATAAACAACTTGACCCAATACTGGTCACTTTATCTCTTTATCAAGAGGCATCCCACAATATATATAAAACAACATATATTTCAACCTGCACCACTATTATGCATTATTCCTTTCAACGTTAACAATTTCCATATCATATTTAATTACATGATATACATAACACACTAAGCAATGTAATCAACATATGCAATACTATACCAAACTTCTATAATGAAGCAAGTTTCAAGATACACCCCTTTTTTCAAAACATACTCAACATTTTACAACCTAAGACATATGTAAAGCTCTTAAGTTCAACAATATTACAAAATCTAAATATAAGATTACAACTGAATAAACATGTCCGGGTATTTTTCACGGACTTCCAATTCACGCTCCCAAGTGGCTTCCTCCACTCCATGATGTTTCCACAAAACTTTTACCAAAGGGATGGTCTTGCCTTGCAAAACTTGATCCCGCCTATCCAATACCCGAACCGGTCTCTCCTCATACGAGACATCCACATCAACCACTAAATCGGTCCAATCCAACACATGTGATAGATCCGGCTCATACTTCCAAAGCATACTCACATGAAACACATCATGTACTCCAGACAACTGCGGCGGCAAAGCTAAACGATAAGCAGCCTCACCAATCCTCTCAAGGATCTCAAACGGACCAATGAATCGAGGGGACAACTTCCCACTCTTCCCAAACCTCATCAAACCCCGCTTAGGTGATATCTTCAGAAAGACATGATCACCCTCCACAAACACCAAGGGTCTCCTCCTACGGTCGGCATAAGATTTTTGACGACTCTGTGCTGTAACAAGCCTCTTACGGATAAGCTCAACTTTCTCCGTCGTTTCCCTCACCAACTCCGGACCCAACAGAGGTGCATCACCCACCTCGGCCCAACACACAGGAGATCTACACGGTCGGCCATACAAAGCCTCAAATGGTGCCATACCGATACTAGACTGAAAACTGTTGTTGTAGGCAATGTAACGCCCTCAAAATAAACCCATAATAGCCATAACATCAACATGCATTTATAAAAGAAAACGAATCATTTGAGTTAGTCATCAGAGTATTCTTATTGACAGACATTACTTGTAACGTCCTGCAACATCAAAATAAATGCCCTAAGGGCTTACATCTTTCCAAGCTAACACTTGGACACAAAAAAAAATGAGTACTAACTCATTTACAAGTTAAGCCCTAGGCTTGAATGTTTACATGAAATCCCAAAAATAACAAAATAAAACATATAACTAAAGACAAGTCTTCAAAATCCCAAACATCAAATCCTTCCAGGCTATGTCCGTGGAGGTAGCTTATCACCTGAACCTGAAAATGATGTTCCCATAAAGGGTGAGCCACAGCCCAGTAGAAAAATACTAAACCAAATATAAGTATTGAATAAAGCTATAGCATTCAATAGATGGTTAATCAAGATAATCAATTTTATTATTAAACAGTCTCATGACACTAATGTCTAAGACACATTTCACTTTCCATTATTATCAACATGGCTCAGAACCTGGCCAAACGTACAACAGTGAATTATATATCATAGTCGCATTACTTCCAATATCAACAAAACAAATGAGACTCATGCTCATATCAAAACACTTCATACTTCCCATTTGATACACATTTTAGTGCTGTATCAATAATCATGTAAAAACACTTCAATATAATAAGCACACATAAAAATGGTGCTAATGGAGTCCATCCCCTATCTCCTCCCAAACAAAAATCCGGTTTAGAGGTCCATCCCCTATCTTCCCCTAAACCGTGGAGTACATCCCCTATCTCCTCCCACACAATATGCAAATGCAATGCTCAACCAATACACGTATTTTCAGTATTAAATCAATAGTCAAAATTAATGACTTAACCAATGTGATTAGTTTCAGTTATTCCTAATCCACATGCAATGTCTACAACAATCACGACTATCCTCCACCGATAGCCCAAAACAGTTATTTCTAGACTGGAAATAAATATGTCAACAATTTAATAGGTGAGTGATTTAAATCATCCAACTACACCATTTAATCTATGAATTTATCAATTTCATGAATTTAACCAAATTCCCCAATTCCCTTAAATTAATTTTACAAATTAATTAATTAATACAACTAGGGTTTTTCCCAAAATTATCTAAGTGACCTCAACATCTTAAAATACCAAAACTTAGAACAAAGCTTATAGAATAGAGTAGGAAATCCCTACCTTGAAGATCACAACTAAAATAGAGAAGATGGAGATGATGACCCAAAATCCAAAGTGCTCCAAATCCTCTCTTTTTCAGATTAAAAGAAAGATCTCGTGAAGCTCTACCTTTCTTCCAAAGGAACTAGGGTAGAAGACCACCGAAAATAGATCAAATCTTGGAGAGAAGGTAAGAGTAGAGAGAGAGACTCTCAAGGGGCGGTTTTTAAAAGTTAAGAGATGAAAAGGTAGGTCAAAAAGTGATCAGGAAAGTGAAATCACGGACTGATGTAGTCGACTCTACGCTCGAGCGTAGAAAGCCCCGCTCGAGCGTAAGACACAGAATCATGCTCGAGCGTGAAGAAAGCCGCTCGAGCGTCGATTGCACCCTCACAGAAGTTTTGCAGGCGCTGCACCCGCTCGAGCGTCAAACTCCCCGCTCGAGCGGAGGAGCAAAAACAAGGGATCACGCTCGAGCGTAAAAACTACCGCTCGAGCGGAAGAACTGCAGAGCAAAATACTGGGAGATGGCAAATCCCGCTCGAGCGTTAAAACTCCCGCTCAAGCGGAGAAGCAACAACGAAGGGCCCGCTCGAGCGTTAAAACCTCCGCTCGAGCGTGAAGGCCAAAATCTGGGCATCACCTATTGGCATCAACCATCAACCAACCTGTAACAGACCCGCCCAACACAACCTATAATTCAAATACTAAGAGATTAAAGGACAACAACAACCAATAAGTAATGACAGGATCCACGGAACCTAAGTCCGGATACAATAATCTAAAGAGAAAAGACCGGGGTCGCTATAACCTCCCCCCCTTAAAAGAATTTCGTCCCCGAAATTAAGCACAAGGTTTTAAAAACAAGTTTTCTCAAATTCCAACAATATGTCAACTCAATAATAAACAACTTGACCCAACACCGGCCATTCCATCTCTCAACTAAGAGGCATGCCACAATATGCAAAACAAACATATATCTCAACCTGCATTAACACTATGCAATTTTCTTTCAATTTCAACAATTTTCAATATATTCAATATATACAATGTTCCATTAAACTTCCATTTCGAGGCAAGTTCCAAAATATTTCCATTAACCAAAACATTCTAAATGTTGTACAGCTTAAGACATATATAAAAAGCTTTAAAGTTCGACAATATTACAAATCAATAAACATGTCCGGATATTTCTCGCGGACTTCCAACTCACGTTCCCATGTGGCTTCCTCCACCCCGTGATGTTTCCACAAAACTTTCACCAAAGGAATGGCCTTGCCTCGCAAGACTTGATCCCGCTTATCCAAGACCCTAACCGGTCTCTCCTCATACGAGACATCCTCATCAACTACTAAATCGGTCCAATCCAATACATGTGATGGATCCGGCTCATACTTCCGAAGCATACTCACATGAAACACGTCATGTACTCCGGACAACTGCGGCGGCAAAGCTAAACGATAAGCAGTCTCGCCAATCCTCTCAAGGATCTCAAAAGGACCAATGAATCGAGGGGACAACTTCCCGCTCTTCCCAAACCTCATCAATCCCCGTCTTGGTGATATCTTCAAAAAGACATGATCACTCACCTCGAACACCAAAGGTCTCCTCCTACGGTCGGCATAAGATTTCTGACGACTCTGGGCTGTAACAAGCCTCTTACGGATAAGCTCAACCTTCTCCGTCGTTTCCCTCACTAACTCCGAACCCAACAGAGGTGCATCACCCACCTCGGCCCAACAAACAGGAGACCTACACGGTCGGCCGTATAAGGCCTCAAACGGTGCCATACCGATACTAGATTGGAAGCTGTTGTTGTAGGCAAACTCCACTAATGGCAAGTGCCTCTCCCATGACCCGCTAAAGTCAAGAACACAACCCCGAAGCATATCTTCAAGGATCTGAATAGTACGCTCGGACTGCCCATCAGTCTGAGGATGATAAGCTGTGCTAAAGGTCAACTTAGTGCCTAAGGCACTCTGCAAGCTCTGCCATAATCTGGCAGTAAAACGAGGATCTCTATCCGAGACGATCGTCACTGGAACCCCGTGCAATCTCACTATGTCCCGAATATACAAGTCGGCAAGATGATCTACCGTATCTCTCACGCGCATAGGAATAAAATGCGCCGACTTAGTTAACCGGTCTACAACCACCCAAATAGCATCACTACCCCGCTGAGTTCTTGGAAGACCCACAACGAAGTCCATAGTGACGTGTTCCCACTTCCACTCAGCAATAGGCAAGGGTTGCAACAAACCCGCTGGCCTCTGATGTTCAGCCTTCACTTGCTGACAAGTAAGGCACTTAGATACGAAAGCTGCCACATCTCTCTTCATACCCCGCCACCAAAACTGGCGACCCAAATCCCGATACATCTTAGTACCTCCCGGATGCACCGCAAGGCGTGAATGATGAAACTCTCGGAGTACCTCCTCTCGATGAGACTCCGGCACAAATAGACGGTCTCGGTATCTCACACTCAGGTCGGGATACACCGTCAAACCTTTCTCAACCTTCCCACCAGAAATCTTCTCACGGAGGGATTCTATCTCAAGGTCGCCCCTCTGAGCCTCTAACACTCGAGTCACAAGTGTAGGTTGTGCAACAACAGAAAACAAGGCCGCAGCCTCAACGGATTCGCCCAAAAGCAAATCAAACTCTCCAAGTGCACCTAACATCTCCCACTCTCGAATGGCTACACTAGCTATGTCACCAACAGGTTTCCTGCTAAGGGCGTCGGCCACCACATTGGCCTTTCCCGGATGATAATGCAATTCAAAGTCATAATCCTCTATGAACTCCATCCACCTCCTCTGCCTCAAGTTCAAGTCTTTCTGTGTAAACAAATATTTCAGACTCTTATGATCCGAGAATACCTCAAATCTCTCACCATAAAGATAATGCCTCCAAACCTTCAAGGCAAATATCACAGCTGCTAACTCTAAATCATGCGTAGGGTAATTCTTCTCGTGAACTTTCAACTGACGTGAGCCATAGGCAACCACTTTCCCCTCTTGCATCAACACACAACCAAGACCCTCTCGTGAGGCGTCACAATAGACTGCATAACCCAACCCTCTCTCCGGAATAATCAAGACTGGAGCAGTGGTCAGTCTAACTTTCAACTCCTGGAACGACTTTTCACAAGTCTCGCTCCAAGCAAATTTGACTCCCTTCCGAGTCAATCTAGTCAAAGGCGAAGCTAATCTGGAGAAATCTTTTACAAACCGGCGATAATACCCAGCTAATCCCAGAAAACTGCGGATCTCAAACACACTCTTAGGCTGTACCCAATCTTGCACTGCCTCTGTCTTGGATGTATCAACAGACACCCCTTCCCTAGAAACTACATGGCCTAAGAACTTCACCTCCTCTAGCCAGAACTCACACTTCCCAAACTTAGCATAAAGCTGATGGGCTCTAAGTAAATCAAGCACCACCCTCAAGTGTTCCTCGTGCTCTTCCTCTGAAGGTGAATAGATAAGGATGTCGTCCACGAAGACGACTACAAAACGATCTAGAAATTCCTGGAATATCCGGTTCATCAAATCCATAAATACTGCCGGTGCATTGGTGAGCCCAAATGGCATCACCAAAAACTCATAGTGGCCATACCGCGTACGGAATGCCGTCTTTGGAATATCCTCCTCCCTGACTCTCAACTGATGATAACCTGATCTCAAGTCTATCTTCGAGAAACAACGGGAACCTTTCAACTGATCGAACAGATCATCTATACGGGGCATTGGGTACTTATTCTTAACCGTAGCCCGATTCAATTTCCGATAATCTATGCAAAGTCTCAAAGCACCACCTTTCTTTTTAACAAAGAGGGCCGGTGCTCCCCAAGGCGAAACACTAGGACGTATAAAACCCTTGTCTAGTAACTCCTGGAGTTGGATCTTCAACTCAACTAACTCAGCTGGAGCAAAACGATAAGGTGCCATAGAAATCGGCGCCGTGCCGGGCACTAAGTCAATAGAGAATTCAATCTCTCGATGCGGTGGCAAACCAACAAGATCCTCGGGAAAAACCTCCGAGTACTCACACACCACCCTTGGCAACACAATCTGAGTCTCACCGTCCTCACTAATCGAAAGGTTAGCAAGTAGACCACTAAGCTCACTCCGTCCTCGCGGAACATACCCCGGTGGCAAAACACTACCAACACGGTCCCCCAGAAAATGAAAACACTCACCATTCACGGTACAACAAGTGACTCTCTGGCGGTAGCAATCAATAACTGCCCGGTATGACGATAACCAGTCCATACCCAAAATAACATCGAAACCTCTCATAGGCATAACTACAAAGGAAAATGGGATTCTATGGTAATCAACCTCTATATCACAACCCCTAACACCGTGTTTCAAAATCAATTCACCCCCAAGAGGCGACACTACACAAATAGGAGATGCTAACTGTGCTAACTCCAACTCCAAAACAGATGCAAATGCAGCAGACACAAAGGAATGAGATGCACCCGTATCAATCAAAACATTAGCAACCGAGTTGCAAAACAAGAAAGTACCTCTCACAACAGATGGAGCCGGTACAAGATCCTGCGCGGTAACAGCATACACGCGCCCAGATGACCTCTGATCAACCTGCTCACCCCTAGGAGCATAAGATTGTTGCACCGACTGAGACGATGAAGTCCCCTGATTAGCCCTCGAGGCCTGGCCCGACTGAGCTGGCTGCTGACCCTGAATCTGCCTCAAACCAGATGTACCAGGTGTGCCACCCAACTGGGGGCAATACCTCTTCATATGCCCTGGCTGACCACACTGATAACACGAGAGTGGCTGACCTCTACCCTGACTCTGGCTCTGAGATCGAGCCGAAGAAGATGCTGCTCTCTGAACTCCTCCCCTCTGAGGACAAACTGGAGACTTGTGGCCCAACTGGCCACACTTGAAACAGGTAATGTCTCCCTGACTGCCTTTCCCCGAACTAGCACTCGGTACAGGAAAAGTCGATCTCGAAAAGCTACCATGAGACTGCTGGGGATTAAAACCCTTCTGTCTCCTACCATCACTCTGACTATCCTGACTCCTCTTGGAGCCCTTCTGCCCTTCCTCCTCCTCTTGCATCATGATCTCCATATGGGCTGCAGCATCAACCATGCGCCCATAATCCCGAATCATAGTTCCCCCAACTCTCAGCTTGAGGCCACGCCTCAACTTCTTCTCAAACTCAATACAGCGGCGTTCCTCAGACGCCACTAACTCAGGTGCAAACCTGGACAAGCTAGTAAATGCAGCCTCAAACTCGGCCACAGAAGAACTCGACTGCTTAAGCTGACAAAACTGATCTCGCAGCTTCTCCCTAACTGCCGGAGATAAAAACTTCTCCTGGAAAGCATTCACAAAAGCCTCCCACGTACCTCCTATACGCCCCTTAGTAAACTTCCACCACTGACCCGCATCCCCCTTCAACTGGAAAGATGCCAAGGTCACTTTCAACCCCTCGTCTTCGATGCCCAGCATCTCAAACGTCTTCGTTGTCTGTTCGAGCCATTCATCTGCCTTAAGCGGCTCTTTAGGATCACCCAAAAATTCATCCGGATTGGACCGGAAGAACTCCCTCTTCAGAAAGGAAGGTCCTGCATCTGCAATACCAGCCTGAGCTTGATTCTCAGCTCTGAGAATGCCTACTGACTCCCTGAATGCCCCCGCTATCTCTCGAGCTAAAGCGCCCAAAGCCTGCTGGCCTACTGGCTCGGCCACATTGGCCTGGCCAATTCCCTCCTGAACTATCGGAATCTCCTCTGGCACAGGCACCTCCTGCCTACCCGGCCTACCACGCCTACCGTGTCCTCGTCCTCGTCCTGACATCCTAATAAAGGAAACAAAGACATTAGCACATTAATAAATGTGCCAAAACTAAACACTCGCGTCCTAATACAATGGACAACAATAATTCATTCCACGTAAGCACATAATCACATAAGCACCTACGAATTTCATTTCCGGATAATGATAGTCCCAATGCGTTACTATAGTTCCGGTTGGAAGCAGCAGTGATCAAGTGCCTTTCCAACAAGACTACTAGAAACTCAAGGGTCAAATCACCATCCTAGAAACTACATTCCATACCCACATAGTCACATAAACATGTTATCACGTAAGCATATAACATTACACTAAGTCTCTATCAAACGAGACGAACCCATTGTGATACTAATCACTTCCCACGTACCCAAAGTATTCAAACCCGGTACGCTCTGATACCAAGTTGTAACGCCCTCAAAATAAACCCATAATAGCCATAACATCAACATGCATTTATAAAAGAAAACGAATCATTTGAGTCAGTCATCAGAGTATTCTTATTGACAGACATTACTTGTAACGTCCTGCAACATCAAAATAAATGCCCTAAGGGCTTACATCTTTCCAAGCTAACACTTGGACACAAAAAAAAATGAGTACTAACTCATTTACAAGTTAAGCCCTAGGCTTGAATGTTTACATGAAATCCCAAAAATAACAAAATAAAACATATAACTAAAGACAAGTCTTCAAAATCCCAAACATCAAATCCTTCCAGGCTATGTCCGTGGAGGTAGCTTATCACCTGAACCTGAAAATGATGTTCCCATAAAGGGTGAGCCACAGCCCAGTAGAAAAATACTAAACCAAATATAAGTATTGAACAAAGCTATAGCATTCAATAGATGGTTAATCAAGATAATCAATTTTATTATTAAACAGTCTCATGACACTAATGTCTAAGACACATTTCACTTTCCATTATTATCAACATGGCTCAGAACCTGGCCAAACGTACAACAGTGAATTATATATCATAGTCGCATTACTTCCAATATCAACAAAACAAATGAGACTCATGCTCATATCAAAACACTTCATACTTCCCATTTGATACACATTTTAGTGCTGTATCAATAATCATGTAAAAACACTTCAATATAATAAGCACACATAAAAATGGTGCTAATGGAGTCCATCCCCTATCTCCTCCCAAACAAAAATCCGGTTTAGAGGTCCATCCCCTATCTTCCCCTAAACCGTGGAGTACATCCCCTATCTCCTCCCACACAATATGCAAATGCAATGCTCAACCAATACACGTATTTTCAGTATTAAATCAATAGTCAAAATTAATGACTTAACCAATGTGATTAGTTTCAGTTATTCCTAATCCACATGCAATGTCTACAACAATCACGACTATCCTCCACCGATAGCCCAAAACAGTTATTTCTAGACTGGAAATAAATATGTCAACAATTTAATAGGTGAGTGATTTAAATCATCCAACTACACCATTTAATCTATGAATTTATCAATTTCATGAATTTAACCAAATTCCCCAATTCCCTTAAATTAATTTTACAAATTAATTAATTAATACAACTAGGGTTTTTCCCAAAATTATCTAAGTGACCTCAACATCTTAAAATACCAAAACTTAGAACAAAGCTTATAGAATAGAGTAGGAAATCCCTACCTTGAAGATCACAACTAAAATAGAGAAGATGGAGATGATGACCCAAAATCCAAAGTGCTCCAAATCCTCTCTTTTTCAGATTAAAAGAAAGATCTCGTGAAGCTCTACCTTTCTTCCAAAGGAACTAGGGTAGAAGACCACCGAAAATAGATCAAATCTTGGAGAGAAGGTAAGAGTAGAGAGAGAGACTCTCAAGGGGCGGTTTTTAAAAGTTAAGAGATGAAAAGGTAGGTCAAAAAGTGATCAGGAAAGTGAAATCACGGACTGATGTAGTCGACTCTACGCTCGAGCGTAGAAAGCCCCGCTCGAGCGTAAGACACAGAATCATGCTCGAGCGTGAAGAAAGCCGCTCGAGCGTCGATTGCACCCTCACAGAAGTTTTGCAGGCGCTGCACCCGCTCGAGCGTCAAACTCCCCGCTCGAGCGGAGGAGCAAAAACAAGGGATCACGCTCGAGCGTAAAAACTACCGCTCGAGCGGAAGAACTGCAGAGCAAAATACTGGGAGATGGCAAATCCCGCTCGAGCGTTAAAACTCCCGCTCGAGCGGAGAAGCAACAACGAAGGGCCCGCTCGAGCGTTAAAACCTCCGCTCGAGCGTGAAGGCCAAAATCTGGGCATCACCTATTGGCATCAACCATCAACCAACCTGTAACAGACCCGCCCAACACAACCTATAATTCAAATACTAAGAGATTAAAGGACAACAACAACCAATAAGTAATGACAGGATCCACGGAACCTAAGTCCGGATACAATAATCTAAAGAGAAAAGACCGGGGTCGCTATAGGCAAACTCCACCAACGGTAAGTGCCTCTCCCACGACCCACTAAAGTCAAGAACACAACCCCGAAGCATATCCTCAAGTATCTGAATAGTACGCTCGGACTGTCCATCAGTCTGAGGATGATAAGCCGTGCTAAAGGTCAACTTAGTGCCTAAGGCACTCTGCAAACTCTGCCACAACCTGGAAGTAAAACGAGGATCTCTATCTGAGACGATCGTCACTGGGACCCCGTGCAATCTCACTATGTCCCGAATATACAAGTCGGCAAGATGATCTACCGAATCTCTCACACGCATAGAAATAAAGTGCGCCGACTTAGTCAATCGGTCTACAACCACCCAAATAGCATCACTACCCCGCTGAGTCCTCGGAAGACCCACAACGAAGTCCATAGTGACGTGTTCCCACTTCCACTCAGCAATAGGCAAGGGTTGCAATAAACCCGCTGGCCTCTGATGTTCAGCCTTCACTTGCTGACAAGTAAGGCACTTAGATACGAAAGTTGCCACATCTCTCTTCATACCCCGCCACCAGAACTGACGACCCAAATCCCGATACATCTTAGTGCCTCCCGGATGCACCGCAAGGCGTGAATGATGAAACTCTCGGAGTACCTCTTCTCGACAAGACTCTGGCACAACCAGACGGCCTTGGTATCTCACACTTAGGTCGGGATACACCGTCAAACCCTTCTCAACCTTCCCACCGGAAATCTTCTCACGGAGAGATTCTACTTCAAGGTCACCTCTCTGAGCCTCTAACACTCGAGTCACAAGTGTAGGCTGTGCAACAACAGAAAACAAGGCCGCAGCCTCAACGGATTCGCCCATAAGTAAATCAAACTCTCCAAGTGCACCCAACATCTCCCACTCTCGGATGGCTATGCTAGCTATGTCACCAACAGGTTTCCTGCTAAGGGCATCGGCCACCACATTGGCCTTTCCCGGATGATAATGCAACTCAAAGTCATAATCCTCTATGAACTCCATCCACCTCCTCTGCCTCAAGTTTAAGTCTTTCTGGGTAAATAAATACTTCAAACTCTTATGATCCGAGAACACCTCGAATTTCTCACCATATAGATAATGCCTCCAAATCTTCAAGGCAAATATCACAGCTGCTAACTCTAGATCATGTGTAGGGTAATTCTGCTCGTGAATTTTCAACTGACGAGAGCCATAGGCAACTACCTTCCCTTCTTGCATTAATACACAACCCAGACCCTCTCGTGAGGCGTCACAATAGACCGTATAACCCAACCCTCTCTCTGGAATAATCAATACTGGAGCGGTAGTCAGTCAAACTTTCAACTCCTGAAACGACTTTTCACAAGTCTCACTCCATACAAATTTGACTCCCTTCCGAGTCAGTCTAGTCAACGGTGATGCTAACCTAGAGAAATCTTTCACAAACCGACGGTAATACCCCAGCTAATCCCAGAAAACTGCGGATCTCAAATACACTCTTAGGCTGTGCCCAATCCTGCACTGCCTCTACCTTGGATGTATCAACAGACACTCCTTCACCGGATACCACATGGCCTAAGAATTTGACTTCCCTCAGCCAGAACTCACACTTCCCAAACTTGGCATACAGCCTATGGGCTCTAAGTAACTCAAGCACCACCCTCAAGTGTGCCTCGTGCTCCTCCTCAGAAGGCGAATAGATAAGGATGTCGTCCACAAAAACGACTACAAACCGATCCAAGAATTCCCGGAAGATCCGGTTCATCAAGTCCATAAAGACTGCCGGTGCATTGGTGAGTCCGAATGGCATCACCAGAAACTCATAATGGCCATACCGCGTACGGAATGCCGTCTTCGGAATATCCTCTTCCCTGACCCTCAACTGGTGGTAACCCGATCTCAAGTCTATCTTAGAGAAACAACGGGAACCCTTCAACTGGTCAAACAAATCATCTATACGAGGCATAAGATACTTATTCTTAACCGTAGCCCAATTCAATTTCCGATAATCTATACAAAGTCTCAAAGCACCACCTTTCTTTTTAACAAAGAGGGCCGGTGCTCCCCACGGCGAAACACTAGGGCGTATAAAACCCTTGTCTAGTAACTCCTGGAGTTGGATCTTCAACTCAACTAACTCGGCTGGGGCAAAACGATAAGGTGCCATGGAAATCGGCGCCGTGCCGGGCACTAGGTCAATAGAGAACTCAATCTCCCGATGCGGTGGCAAACCAACAAGATCCTCGGGAAAGACATCCGAGTACTCACAAACCACCCTTGGCAACACAATCTGAGTCTCAACATCCTCACTAATCGACAGGTTAGCAAGTAGACCACTAAGCTCACTCCGTCCTCGTGGAACATACCCCGGTGGCAACACATCACCAACCCGGTCCCCCAGAAAATGAAAATACTCTCCGCTCACGGTACAACAAGTGACCCTCTGGCGGTAGCAATCAATAACTGCCCGGTATGACGATAACCAGTCCATACCCAAAATAACATCGAAACCCCTCATAGGCATAACTACAAAGGAAAATGGGATTCTATGATAATCAACCTCTATATCACAACCCCTAACACCTTGTTTCAAAATCAATTCACCCCCAAGAGGTGACACTACACAAATAGGAGATGCTAGCTGTGCTAACTCCAACTCCAAAACAGATGCAAATGCAGCAGACACAAAGGAATGAGATGCACCCGTATCAATCAAAACATTAGCAACCGAGTTGCAAAACAAGAAGGTACCTCTCACAACTGATGGTGCTGGCACAAGATCCTGCGCGGTAACAGCATACACGCGCCCAGACGACCTCTGATCAACCTGCTCAACCCTAGGAGCATAAGATTGCTGCACCGACTGAGACGATGAAGCCCCCTGATTGGCCTTTGAGGCCTGACCCGACTGAGCTGGCTGCTGACCCTGAATTGGCCTCAAACCAGATGCACCAGATGTGCCACCCAGCTGCGGGCAATACCTCTTCATATGCCCTGGCTGACCACACTGATAACACGAGAGTGGCTGACCTCTACCCTGACTCTGGCTCTGAGATCGAGCCGAAGAAGATGCTGCTCTCTGAACTCCTCCCCTTTGAGGACAAACTGGAGACTTATGGCCCTGCTGGCCACACTTGAAACAGGTAATGTCTCCCTGACTGCCTTTCCCCGAACTAACACTCGGTACAGGAAAAGTCGATCGAGAAAAGCTACCCTGAGACTGCTGGGGATTAAAACCCTTCTGTCTCCTATCATCATTCTGACCATCCTGACCATCCTGACTCCTCTTGGAGCCCTTCTGCCCTTCCTCCTCCTCCTGCATCATGATTTCCATGTGGGCTGCAGCATCAACCATACGCCCATACTCCCGAATCATAGTTCCCCCAACTCTCAGCTTGAGGCCACGCCTCAACTTCTTCTCAAACTCAATAAAACGGCGTTCCTCAGACGCCACCAACTCAGGTGCAAACCTGGACAAACTAGTAAATGCAGCCTCAAATTCGGCCACTGAAGAACTCGCCTGCTTAAGCTGACAAAACTGGTCTCGCAGCTTCTCCCTGACTGCCGGAGATAAAAACTTCTCCTGGAATGCATTCACAAAAGCCTCCCACGTACCTCCTATACGCCCCTTAGTAAACTTCCACCACTGACCCGCATCCCCCTTCAACTGGAAAGATGCCAAGGTCACTTTTAACCCCTCGTCTTCGATGCCAAGCATCTCAAACGTCTTCGTCGTCTGTTCGAGCCATTCATCTGCCTTAAGTGGCTCTTTAGGATCACCCACAAATTCATCCGGATTGGACCGGAAGAACTCCCTCTTCAGAAAGGAAGGTCCTGCATCCGCAATACCAGCCTGAGCTTGATTCTCAGCTCTAAGAATGCCTACTGACTCCCTGAATGCCCCTGCTATCTCTCGGGCTAGAGTGCCCATAGCCTGCTGGCCTACTGGCTCGGCCACATTGGCCTGACCAATTCCCTCTTGAACTGCCGGAATCTCCTCTGGCACAGGCACCTCCTGCCTACCCGGCCTACCACGCCTACCGCGTCCTCGTCCTCGTCCTGACATCCTAATAAAGGAAACAAAGACATTAGCACATTAATAAATGTGCCGAAGCTAAACACTCGCGTCCTAATGCAATGGACAACAATAATTCATTCCACGTAAGCACATAATCACATAAGCACCTACGAATTTCATTCCCGGATAATGATAGTCCCAAAGGGTTACTATAGTTCCGGTTAGAAGCAGCAGTGATCAAGTGCCTTTCCAACAAGACTACAAGAAACTCAAGGGTCCAATCAACATCCTAGAAACTACATTCCATACCCACATAATCACATAAACATGTTATCACATAAGCATATAACATTACACTAAGTCTCTATCAAACGAGACGAACCCAATGTGATACTAATCACTTCCCACGTACCCAAAGTATTCAAACCCGGTACGCTTTGATACCAAGTTGTAACGCCCTCAAAATTAACCCATTATATATCATTGTCATGCATTATTTAAAGAAGACAATATATATTAATTCATTCATCAGAGTATTACTAAATAAAGCATTACATGTAACATCAAATAAAATGCCCTACAGGCTTACATCTTTCCAAGCCAACACTTGGATACAAAAATATGAGTTCTAACTCAATACAAGAAAAGCCCTAGGCTTGAATGTTTACATGTAATAATAATTAAAGACAATTAACTAAAGGTAGTCTTCTCCAATCCAGAAGCCAAACCCTCCCAAGCTAAGTCCTTGGAGGTAGTTTATCACCTGAACCTGAAAATGATGTTCCCATATAGGGTGAGCCACAGCCCAGTAGAAATATACTAAACCACATATAAGCAATGAATAAAGCAATAGCATTCAACAGATGGTTAACCAAAATAATCAATTACTTCATTTTACAGACTCATGACATTATTGCCAAAGATACGTTTTACTTTCCAGTTTTATCAACATGGCTCAGAACCTGGCCAAACTTATAACAGTGAAATCACATATATCATATTCACATCCTTCCAATATTAACAACAAATGAGACTCAAGCTCAAATCAAACACTTCATACTTCCAGATTGATACACATTTTAGTGCTGTATCAATAAAACACTTCTATATAAATAAGCACACATAAAAGTGATGCTAATGGAGTCCATCCCCTATCTCCTCCCAAACAAAATCCGGTTTAGAGGTCCATCCCCTATCTTCCCCTAAACCGTGGAGTACATCCCCTATCTCCTCCCACACACAAACAATGTATGCAAATGCAATGCTCAATCAATACACGTATTATCTGTATCAATGCCACAGTCAAAAGTAATGACTTAACCAATGTGATTAGTTTCAGTTATTCCTAATTCACATGCACTGTCTACAACAATCACGACTATCCTCCACCGATAGCCCAAAACAGTTATTTCTAAACTGAAAATAACCATGTCAACAATTCAATGGACAAATGATACCAATTACCCAATTATGCCATTTAATCAATAAATCCCCAATTCCGTGAATTTAACCCTCTTTTCCCAATTTCATGAATTACTTATACAAATTAATTCAATAATACAACTAGGGTTTTTCCCAAAATTTACCAAAGTATCCCCAACATGTTAAAATACCAAAACTTAGAACAAAACCTATAAAATGGAGTAGGAAATCCCTACCTCAAAGAAAACAACCCAAAAGGTGAAGAAAGAGATGGGTGCCCAAATACCAAAGTGCTCCAAATCGCCAAATGCTCAGATTAAATGGTAGCCCTTGCCTCACTCTATCTTTTTAATGAAGGATCTAGGGTAGAAACACACCCTAAGTGGATCAAATCTAAGAAAGAAGGTGAGTAGGGAGAGAGAGAAGTCGGACCTAGGGTTTGGAATCAAAAGAAAATGAAAAAGACTGATCAAATCCCGCTGCTGTGTATATAAACTGGACAGGCTCGCTCGAGCGAAGACTTGGTCGCTCGAGCGACCAGAAACAGAGAAACTACGCTCGAGCCAAGGAAGCCTTGCTCGAGCCAACAACTCAAATGCTCGCTCGAGCGAAAGAAAGCTCGGTCGAGCGAAGAACTCAAACCCTCAGGTCTGAACCCAGACACACGCTCGAGCGAAGGAACTATAGCTCGAGCGAAGGATGAACTAACTCGCTCGAGCGAAGAAAAGCTCGCTCGAGCCAAGAATGCACAGCTACAGGTCCAAAACAAACACTACCTCTCGCTCGAGCGAAGAACCAAAAACCTGGACAGCAACACTTGGTTTCTAAACCCAACCAACCTGAAACAAACCTGCCCAACACATCCTATAATTCCAAATGAGAAAATAAGGAATAACAACAACAACCATTATAAAATGACAGAATCTACGGAACAGTCCGGATACAATAATTAAATGGGAAAAGACCGGGGTCGCTATACACCCAATACATACAGTTAATGTATTCTATCAACCGTCAAGTTCCATGACATATTTCATTGATTAGTTTCAGTTTGCCTAATCATCATGCATTGTCTACAACAATCACGACTATTCTCCACCGATAGCCCAAAGCAGTTATTTCTAAATAGAAAATAAATGCACAAATGGATATTCAATCAACATTTCTTTTCCTCATTTCTCACCATTAATTATCCCAATTAATCAAACAATGTAATTAGGCCTTTTTCCATAATTACCATTTCAACCCTTAGGTCCCATTTTCATCAATGATTTAGCATCAATTCCATTTCTCCATGCCAAACATGCATCTAGGTTTATTATGAATAAAACCCCAACTTTTGTAAAATTACACAAAAGCCCCAAACTTTCACAAAATTACCAAGCCAAGCCCAACATCTCAAAATACCAAAATTTAAAGACAAAATCCATAGAGAGGAGTAGGGTATCCCTACCTCAAAGTTTAAGCCAAAAAGGAGATGAAGACTCGAAGATCAACGTGCTCCAAAACCAAACTTTTTCAGATTAGAACGAAGCTCTCAACGCCCTCTATCTTTTTAACAAAGACCCTAGGCTAGATTCACACTCTAGGGAGATCAAATCTTAGAGAGAGTGTAAGTTTAGAGAGGGAGGGTCTCAGATTTAGGGTTTGATCAAAAAAAGAAGTGAAAAAGTGAAGTTCAAAATCGCTACTGTCCGCTGATATAAAACACGCTCGCTCGAGCGAAGACTTGGTCGCTCGAGCGACCAGACACAGAAAACTCTTGCTCGAGCCAAGAAGTTCTCGATCGAGCAAAGAAAAACCCAGACCGCTCGAGCCAAGAAAAGCTCGCTCGAGCCAAGAAAGGCAACTCTCAGGTCCAGAACCAGACGCAACACTCGCTCGAGCGAAGCCACCCTGGCTCGACCCACCAGACACGAACCTCACTCTCGCTCGAGCGACAAACTCCTCGCTCGAGCGAAGGTCCAAAAATCTGGGCAGCAACACTAGGCTCCCAAACACAACCAACCTGTAACAAACCTGCCCAACACATCCTATAACTCAATATACAAAGTAAAGAGGATACAAACATGATAATAAACAACTACCAACATCCACGGACACATGTCCGGATCACTGTACAACAAGGGTAAACCCGGGATCGCTATATTCCATCTCCATTCAATTTCCTTTTTTATTTAATTTCCAAATAGATCGTTAAGGTGTAGTGGTTTCTTGAATGAACTTACATTCTTAATTTTATGCAACGACCATTTTTATTTTTATTCCACTTCCATTTTTATTCAATTTCCTTTTCTATTTAATTTCCTTTTTTATTTAAATTCCAAATAGATCGTTAAGATATAGTGGTTTCTTGAATGAACTTCCATGTTTAATCTTATGCAGTTTCCATTTCTATTTTTATTCAACTTCTATTTTTATTCAATTTCCATCTCCATTCAATTTCCTTTTTTATTTAATTTCCAAATAGATCGTTAAGGTGTAGTGGTTTCTTGAATGAACTTACATTCTTAATTTTATGCAACTACCATTTTTATTTTTATTCCACTTCCATTTTTATTCAATTTCCTTTTCTATTTAATTTCCGTTTTTATTTAAATTCCAAATAGATCGTTAAGATATAGTGGTTTCTTGAATGAACTTCCATGTTTAATCTTATGCAGTTTCCATTTCTATTTTTATTCAACTTCTATTTTTATTCAATTTCAATCTCCATTCAATTTCACTTTTTATTTAATTTCCAAATAGATCGTTACGGTGTAGTGGTTTGTTGAATGCACTTCCACGTTTAATTTTATGCAGTTTCCATTTGTATTTTTATTCAATTTCCTTTTCTATTTAATTTCCCTTTTTATTTAATTTCCAAATAGATCGTTAAGGTATAGTGGTTTCTTGAATGAACTTCCACTCTTAATTTTATGAAACTACCATTTTAATTTTTATTCCACCTCCTTTTTTATTCAATTTCCTTTTCTATTCAATTTCCTCTTTTATTTAATTTCCAAATAGATCGTTAAGGTATAGTGGTTTTTTGAAAAAACTTCCGTGTTTAATTTTATGCAGTTTAGATTTCTATTTTTATTCAATTTCTATTTTTATTCAATTTCCATCTCCATTCAATTTCCTTTTTTTTTTTAATTTCCATAGAGATCGTTAAGGTGTAGTGGTTTGTTGAATGAACTTCCACGTTTAATTTTATGGAGCTTCCATTTCTATTTTTATTCAACTTCTATTTTTATTCAATTTCCATCTCCATTCAATTTCCTTTTTATTTCATTTCCAAATAGATCGTTAAGGTGTAGTGGTTTCCTGAATGAACTTCCATTCTTAATTTTATGCCACTTCCATTTTTATATTTATTCCACTTCCACTTTTATTCAATTTCGTTTTCTATTCAATTTCCATTTTTATTTAATTTCCAAATAGATCGTTAAGGTATATTGGTTTCTTGAATGAACTTCCATGTTTAATTTTATGCAGTTTCCATTTCTATTTTTATCCAACATCTATTTTTATTAAATTTCCATCTCCATTCAATTTCCATTTTTATTTAATTTCCAAATATATTGTTAAGGTATAGTGGTTTCTTGAATGAACTTCCGTGTTTAATTTTTTGCTGTTACCATTTCTATTCTTATTCAACTTGTATTTTTATTAAATTTCCATCTCCATTCAAGTTCCTTTTTTATTTAATTTCCAAATAGATCTTTAAGGTATAGTGGTTTCTTGAGTGAACTTCCATGTTTAATTTTATGCAGTTTCCATTTCTATTTTTATTCAACTTCTATTTTTATTCAATTTCCATCTCCATTCAATTTCCTTTTTTATTTAATTTCCAAAAAGATCGTTAAGGTGTAGTGGTTTCTTGAATGAACTTCCACGTATAATTTTCTGCAGTTTCCATTTCTATTTTTATTCAACTTCTATTTTTATTCAATTTCCATCTCCATTCAATTTCATTTTTTATTTAATTTCCAAATAGGTTGTTACGGTGTAGTGGTTTGTTGAATGAACTTCCGCGTTTAATTTTATGCAGTTTCCATTTCTATTTTTATTTAAATTCTGTTTTTATTCAATTTCCTTTTCTATTTAATTTCCTTTTTCATGTAATTTCCAAGTAGAACGTTAAGGTATTGTGGTTTCTAGAATGAACTTCCATGTTTAATTTTTTGCAGTTTCCATTTCTATTTTTATTCAACTTCTATTTTTATTCAATTTCCATCTTCATTCAATTTCATTTCCAAATGGATCGTTACGGTGTAGTGGTTTGTTGCATGAACTTCCACGTTTATTTTTATGCAGTTTCCATTTCTATTTTTATTCAACTTCTATTTTTATTCAATTTCCTTTTCGATTTAATTTCCTATTTTATTTAATTTCCAAATAGATCGTTATGGTATAGTGGTTTCTTGAATGAACTTCCATTCCTAATTTTATGCAACTACCATTTTTATTTTTATTCCACTTCCATTTTTATGCAATTTCCTTTTTTAATTAATTTCCAAATAGATCGTTAAGGTATAGTGATTTCTTGAATGAACTTCCATGTTTAATTTTATGCAGTTTCCATTTCTATTTTTATTCAACTTCTATTTTTATTCAATTTCCATCTCCATTCAATTTCCATTTTTATCTAATTTCCAAATATATCGTTAAGGTTTAGTGGTTTCTTGAATGAACTTCCATTCTTAATTTACGGCAACTTCCCTTTTTATTTTTATTCCGCTTCCATTTTTATTCAATTTCCTTTTCTATTCAATTTTCTTTTTTATTTAATTTCAAAATAGATCGTTAAGGTATAGTGGTTTCTTGAATGAACTTCCATGTTTAATTTTATGCAGTTTCCATTTCTATTTTTATTCAATTTCCATCTCCATTCAATTTCCTTTTTTATTTAATTTCCAAAGAGATCGTTAAGGTGTAGTGGTTTCTTGAATGAACTTCCACGTTTAATTTTATGCAGTTTCCATTTCTATTTTTATTCAACTTCTATTTGTATTCAATTTCCATCTCCACTCAATTTCCTTTTTTTATTTCATTTCCAAATAGATCGTGAAGGTATAGTGGTTTTTTCAATGAACTTCCGTGTTTAATTTTATGCAGTTTCCCTTTCTATTTTTATTCAACTTCTATTTTTATTAAATTTCCTTCTCCATTCAATTTCATTTTTTATTTAATTTCCAAATAGATCGTTATGGTGTAGTGGTTTCTTGAATGAACTTCCATTCTTAATTTTATGCAACTAACATTTTTATTTTTATTCCACTTCCATTTTTATTCAATTTCCTTTTCTATTCAATTTCCTTTTTTATTTAATTTCCAAATAGATCGTTAAGGTATAGTGGTTTCTTGAATGAACTTCCATGTTTAATTTTATGTCGTTTCCATTTCTATTTTTATTCAATTTCCATCTCCATTCAATTTCTATTTTTATTTAATTTCCAGATAAATCGTTAAGGTGTAGTGGTTTGTTGAATGAACTTCCATTCTAAATTTTCGGCAACTTCATTTTTATTTTTTCTCCACTTCCATTTTTATTCAATTTCCTTTTATATTCAATTTCCTTTTTTATTTAATTTCCAAATAGATCGTTAAAGTATAGTGGTTTGTTGAATGAACTTCCATGTTTAATTTTATGCAGTTTCCATTTCTATTTTTATTCAACTTCTATTTTTATTTAATTTCCAAAGAGATCGTTAAAGTGTAGTGGTTTCTTGAATGAACTTCCGTTTTTAATTTTATGCTGTTACCATTCTATTTTTATTAAACTTCTATTTTTATTCAATTTCCTTTCTTATTTAATTTCCAAATAGATCGTTAATGTGTAGTGGTTTCTTGAATAAACTTCCATTCCTAATTTTATGCAACTACAATTTTTATTTTTATTCCACTTCCATTTTTATTCAATTTCCTTTTCTATTCAATTTCCTTTTTTATTTAATTTTTAAATAGATCGTTAAGGTATAGTGGTTTCTTGAATGAACTTCCACGTTTAATCTTATGCAGTTTCCATTTCTATTTTTATTCAACTTCTATTTTTATTCAATTTCCACCTCCTTTCAATTTCATTTTTTATTTAATTTCCAAATAGATCGTTACGGTGTAGTGGTTTGTTGAATGAACTTCCGCGTTTAATTTTATGCAGTTTCCATTTCTATTTTTATTTAAATTCTATTTTTATTCAATTTCCTTTTCTATTTAATTTCCTTTTTCATGTAATTTCCAAGTAGATCGTTAAGGTATTGTGGTTTCTAGAATGAACTTCCATGTTTAATTTTTTGCAGTTTCCATTTCTATTTTTATTCAACTTCTATTTTTATTCAATTTCCATCTTCATTCAATTTCATTTCCAAATAGATCGTTACGGTGTAGTGGTTTGTTGCATGAACTTCCACGTTTATTTTTATGCAGTTTCCATTTCTATTTTTATTCAACTTCTATTTTTATTCAATTTCCTTTTCTATTTAATTTCCTATTTTATTTAATTTCCAAATAGATTGTTATGGTATAGTGGTTTCTTGAATGAACTTCCATGTTTAATTTTATGCAGTTTCCATTTCTATTTTTATTTAATTTCCAAATAAATCGTTAAGGTGTAGTGGTTTCTTGAATGAACTTCCATTCTAAATTTTCGGCAACTTCATTTTTATTTTTACTCCACTTCCATTTTTATTCAATTTCCTTTCCTATTCAATTTCCTTTTTTATTTAATTTCCAAATAGATCGTTAAGGTATAGTGGTTTGTTGAATGAACTTCCATGTTTAATTTTATGCAGTGTCCATTTCTATTTTTATTCAACTTCTATTTTTATTTAATTTCCAAAGAGATCGTTAAAGTGTAGTGGTTTCTTGAATGAACTTCCGTTTTTAATTTTATGCTGTTACCATTCTATTTTTATTAAACTTCTATTTTTATTCAATTTCCTTTCTTATTTAATTTCCAAATAGATCGTTAATGTGTAGTGGTTTCTTGAATGAACTTCCATTCCTAATTTTATGCAACTACAATTTTTATTTTTATTCCACTTCCATTTTTATTCAATTTCCTTTTCTATTCAATTTCCTTTTTTATTTAATTTCTAAATAGATCGTTAAGGTATAGTGGTTTCTTGAATGAACTTCCACGTTTAATCTTATGCAGTTTCCATTTCTATTTTTATTCAACTTCTATTTTTATTCAATTTCCACCTCCTTTCAATTTCATTTTTTATTTAATTTCCAAATAGATCGTTACGGTGTAGTGGTTTGTTGAATGAACTTCCGCGTTTAATTTTATGCAGTTTCCATTTCTATTTTTATTTAAATTCTATTTTTATTCAATTTCCTTTTCTATTTAATTTCCTTTTTCATGTAATTTCCAAGTAGATCGTTAAGGTATTGTGGTTTCTAGAATGAACTTCCATGTTTAATTTTTTGCAGTTTCCATTTCTATTTTTATTCAACTTCTATTTTTATTCAATATCCATCTTCATTCAATTTCATTTCCAAATATATCGTTACGGTGTAGTGGTTTGTTGCATGAACTTCCACGTTTATTTTTATGCAGTTTCCATTTCTATTTTTATTCAACTTCTATTTTTATTCAATTTCCTTTTCTATTTAATTTCCTATTTTATTTACTTTCCAAATAGATCGTTATGGTATAGTGGTTTCTTGAATGAACTTCCATGTTTAATTTTATGCAGTTTCCATTTCTATTTTTATTTAATTTCCAAATAAATCGTTAAGGTGTAGTGGTTTCTTGAATGAACTTCCATTCTAAATTTTCGGCAACTTCATTTTTATTTTTACTCCACTTCCATTTTTATTCAATTTCCTTTTCTATTCAATTTCCTTTTTTATTTAATTTCCAAATAGATCGTTAAGGTATAGTGGTTTGTTGAATGAACTTCCATGTTTAATTTTATGCAGTTTCCATTTCTATTTTTATTCAACTTCTATTTTTATTTAATTTCCAAAGAGATCGTTAAAGTGTAGTGGTTTCTTGAATGAACTTCCGTTTTTAATTTTATGCTGTTACCATTCTATTTTTATTCAATTTCCATCTCCATTCAATTTCATTTTTTATTTCATTTCCAAATAGATCGTTACGGTGTAGTGGTTTGTTGAATGAACTTCCACGTTTATTTTTATGCAGTTTCCATTTCTATTTTTATTCAATTTACTTTTCGATTTAATTTCCTATTTTATTTAATTTCCAAATAGATCGTTATGGTATAGTGGTTTCTTGAATGAACTTCCATTCTTAATTTTATGCAACTACCATTTTTATTTCTATTCCACTTCCATTTTTATTCAATTTCCTTTTCTATTCAATTTCCTTTTTTATTTAATTTCCAAAAAGATTGTTAAGGTATAGTGGTTTCTTGAATGAACTTCCATGTTTAATTTTATGCAGTTTCCATTTCTATTTTTATTCAACTTCTATTTTTATTCAATTTCCATCTCCATTCAATTTCCATTTTTATTTAATTTCCAAATAGATCATTAAGGTGTAGTGGTTTCTTGAATGAACTTCCATTCTTAATTTTCGGCAACTTCCATTTTTATTTTTATTCCGCTTCCATTTTTATTCAATTTCCTTTTCTATTCAATTTTGTTTTTTATTTGATTTCCAAATAGATGGTTAAGGTATAGTGGTTTCTTGAATGAACTTCCATGTTTAATTTTATGCAGTTTCCATTTCTATTTTTATTCAACTTCTATTTTTATTCAATTTCCATCTCCATTCAATTTCCTTCTTTATTTAATTTCCAAAGAGATCGTTAAGGTGTAGTGGTTTCTTGAATGAGCTTCCACGTTTAATTTTATGCAGTTTCCATTTCTATTTTTATTCAACTTCTATTTTTATTCAATTTCCATCTCCACTCAATTTCCTTTTTTTATTTCATTTCCAAATAGATCGTTAAGGTATAGTGGTTTTTTGAATGAACTTCCGTGTTTAATTTTATGCTGTTTCCATTTCTATTTTTATTCAACTTCTATTTTTTTTCAATTTCCTTCTCCATTCAATTTCCTTTTTTATTTAATTTCCAAATAGATCGTTAAGGTGTAGTGGTTTCTTGAATGAACTTCCATTCTTAATTTTATGGAACTTCCATTTTTATTTTTATTCCACTTCCATTTTTGTTCAATTTCCTTTTCTATTCAATTTCCATTTTTATTTAATTTCCAAATAGATCGTTAAGGTATAGTGGTTTCTTGAATGAACTTCCATGTTTAATTTTATCCAGTTTCCATTTCTATTTTTATTCATATAGCGATCCCGGTTTCCCTTTTCATTGGTTGTTGTGTACATCTCGTTTACATCCTTTACTCTTTGTATTTGAGTCTTGGGTTGTGTTGGGCAGGTGTGAAACAGCTTGGTTGAGCTTAGGAACCAAGTGTAGTTGCCCAGATTTTGGTCTGTCCGCTTGAGCGGGGCTTTTGGCGCTTGAGCGAGAAAATCACCCTTCCAGTATTTTCTCTGCCGGGTTGTCCGCTCGAGCGGGAGTTTGGACGCTCGAGCGGGAGTTTGTGTGTTACGCTCGAGCGAGGAGTTGGACGCTTGAGCAGTGACCTGGTTCTGTAAAAGTGCTGGGAGTGTGTATTCAGCGCTCGAGCGGCGGTTTGGACGCTCGAGCGGGAGTCTGTGAGTGACGCTCGAGCGGGAGTTTCCACGCTCGAGCGGGGAGTCGGGTTTAAAGCTCCGTGTTTTGACTTTTAAAATCACTTTTTCACATTCATTTCTCTCTCTTACTTTTTCAAAACTCCATTGTTGAGCCTCTCTCTCTAGAACCTTGCCTTCTCTCTAAGTATTGATCTAGTTAGAATTGTTTTCTCACCTTTGGCCTTTACAAAAGTTGTGTTGATCGTCGAGGGCTATGTTTTGATCCGAAAATATCGAGTTTTGGAGCATGTTGAGTTTCTTCATCTTCTTCCCTTGAACTCCGAATTTGATGTAGGGATTCCTACTCACTCTTATGGTCTTTAACATAGATTATTGGTGATTTTGATAAAGTGTTGAAGTTGGGAAATTTTGGGACTTAGGGTTTCAAAATGTCAAAGAGGGTTTTATTATTTTGATTCTAAAATGAGTATTTTGGGTTTCAAAATAGTGGTATTGATGTTGGTTGTTGATATATGGACCATTGGGTCAATGTTGGAAAATGGGGGAAAAAGCCCTAATTCGTTGTGTAAATTAATTTGTATAATTAATTTGGGAAAAATGTTGGTATTTGGAATTGAGTTGGAAATAATGAAATTGACTCATTATATGGTAGAATAGTGAAGTTGGATTTGTTAATCGCTCACTTTTGAAAACATGATATTTTATCTATTGGAGCTTTTATTATCTGTTTAGAAATAATTGCTTGGGCTACCGGTGGAGGGTAGTTTTGATTGTTGTAGACAATGCATGATGATTAGGCAAACTAAAACTAATCAATTGGTTATGTCATAAAGTATGACGATTGGTAGAATACATTAACGTTATGTATTGATTGATTGTGTATATGACCTACGTATATATACATTGTGTGTGCGTGGGAGGAGATAGGGGATGTACTCCACGGTTTAAGGGAAGATAGGGGATGGACCTCTAAACCGGATATTGTTTGGGAGGAGATAGGGGATGGACTCCACTGATACAGCTCATATGCTTGTCAGATTTATGTGATGATACAGCTCATATGCTTATCTATGGAAGTGATGATACAGCTCATATGTTTATCTTTGGAAGTGTTGATACAGCTTGTATGCTTATCTGTTGAGATGTTGATACAACTAATATGTTTATCTATTGGGAAATGGGAAATGTTTAATATGAGTTACTGTCTCATGGAAATGGTTGGCCAGGTTCTGAGCCATTGATATAAATTGTGAAACTGTTAAGAAATGGAAAGTGGACTGAAACATAGTCGCAGTGATTATAAAATGGAAATGGGTTGTGAATTGATTTATGGAAATTGAACATTCATCAATTGCTAATGTCTTAGTTATTGCTCATATTGTGTTTAGCATATCTCTACTGGGCGTTGGCTCACCCTATATGGGACATTATTTTCAGGTACAGGTAGCATGCCACCTCCAAGGACATAGCTTGTATGATGATGAGAGTTGAAGACTCTTTTTGGTTGTTTTATTTGTATTACATGTATAGCAAGCCAAGGGCTTAATTTGTATAGAGTTAGTACTCTTCTTTTGTGTAACCAAGTGTTAACTTGGAAAGCTGTAAGCCTATAGGGCATTTGCTTTTGTTGTTAACATGTAATACCGTTGTAAGAACTACTCTGATGAATAGAAATGGTTAATCTAATTTGTATAATGTATGACTAAAGTGATGGATTTATGTATTTATTTTGGGGCGTGACAACTTGGTATCAGAGCGTACCGGGTTCGAATACATTGGGTACGTGGGAAGTGATTAGTATCACAATGGGTCTGTCTCGCTTGATAGAGACTTAGTAGTAGTGTCATATGCTATGTGTCTAAATCGATAACATGCTTATGTGACTATGTGGGTATGGAACGTAGTTTCTAGGATGTTGATTGGATCCTTGGGTTTCTGGAAGTCTTGTTGGAAAGGCACTTGATCAATGCTGTTTCTAACCGGAACTCTAGTAACGCCTCGGGACTATCATTATCCAGAAATGAAGTTCGTAATTGCGTATGTGATTATGTGCTTACGTGGAGTGAATTACAGTTGTCCATGCATTAGGACGCGAGTGTTATAGCTTCGGCACATCTGTGAATGTGCTAATAGTCTTGGTTACCTTTATTAGGATGTCAGGACGAGGACGTGGTAGGCGTGGCAGGCATGGTAGGCGGGAAATGCCTTTACCGGACGACATTCCGGCAGTGCAGGAGGGTGTTGGTCAGGCCAATGTGGCCGAGCCAGCGGGTCAGCAAGCTATGGGCGCCTTGGCCCGAGAGATAGCGGGAGCTTTGGGTATTCTCAAAGCTGAGAATCAAGTTACTGAGGCGGGACCTTGTTTCTTGAAGAGGGAGTTCTTCCGGTCTAACCCGGACGAATTTGTCGGGGATCCGAAGGAGCCACTTAAGGCTGACGAGTGGTTGGAACAGATAGAGAAGACGTTCGAGATGCTTGGCATCGAGAACGGGGCTTTAAAGGTGACCTTGGCATCTTTCCAACTGAAGGGAGATGCGGGTCAGTGGTGGAAGTACGAGAAAGGTCGTGTTGGTGGTGTGTGGAAGGCTTTTGTGAACACCTTCCAGGAGAAGTTTTTGTCTTCAGCTGCTAGGGAGAAACTGAGGGAGCAGTTTTGCCAGCCTAAACAGCAGGGCTTGTCAGTGGCTGAGTTTGAGGCTACTTTTACTAGTTTGTCCAGGTTTGCACCTGAACTTGTGACGTTCGAGGAACGCCGTTGCTTTGAGTTTGAGCAGAAGCTGAGACGTGGGCTCAAGTTGAGGATTGGAGGGTCGTTTATCTGGGAGTATAGACGTTTGGTTGATGCTGCAGCTCACATGGAGCTCATGATACAGGAGGAGGATGAGGGGTAGAGAGGCTCCAAGAGGAGCCAAGACGGTCAGGGTGATGGCAGGAGACAGAGGGGTTCTAACCCTCAGCAGTCTCAAGGTGGTTTGGCCAGGTCGACCTTTCCAGTGCCAAGTGCAGGCTCTGGGAGAGGTAGTAAGGGAGGTCTGACTTGTTTTACGTGTGGCCAGCTGGGTCACAAGTCTTCTGTTTGCCCGCATAAGGGAGGGGGTCAGCGAGCTACTTCTTCTTCAGCTAGACCTCAGGGCCAGAGTCAGGGAAGGGGCCAGCCCTTATCTTGCTATCAGTGTGGTCAGCCTAGGCACCTGAAGAGGTATTGCCCGTAGTTGGGTGCCACATCGGGGGCGTCTGGTTCTAGGCAGACGCAGAGTTACCAACCAGTTCAGTCTGTGCAGGCCTCGAGGGCCAATCCAGAAGCTTCGTCATCCCAGTCAGTGCAGCAGTCCTTTGCTCCTAGAGGCGAGCAGGTGGATCAGGGGCCTACAGGGCGCGTGTATGCTGTTACCGCGCAGGATCTAGTACCGGCTCCATCAGTGGTGAGAGGTACCTTTCTGTTTTGCAACTCGGTTGCTAGTGTATTGATTGATACGTGTGTGTCTCATTCTTTTGTATCTGTTGCATTTGCATCTGTGTTAGAGTTGGAGTTGGCACTGCTAGCACCTCCTATTTGTGTAGTATCGCCTGTTGGGGGTGAGTTGATTTTGAAACATGGTTGTAGAGGCTGTGATATAGAGGTCGCCGACCGTAGGCTTCCTTTTCCCTTTGTTGTTATGCCCATGAGAGGCTTTGATGTTATTTTGGGTATGGATTGGCTGTCGTCATACCGGGCAGTTATTGATTGCTACCGCCAGAGGGTCACAGTTTGTACCTTGAGCGGAGAGTGTTTCCATTTCTTGGGGGATCGGGTTGGCAGTGTGTTGCCACCGATGTATGATCCGCGAGGGCGGAGTGAGCTTAGTGGTCTACTTGCCAGCTTTAGGAGTGGTGAGTGTGATGAGACCCAGATTGTGTTACCGAGGGTGGTTTGTGAGTATTCGGATGTTTTTCCCGAGGACCTTGTTAGTTTGCCACCTCACCGAGAGATAGAGTTCTCTATTGATTTAGTGCCCGGCATGGCGCCGATTTCTATGGCACCTTATCGTTTTGCCCCAGCCGAGTTGAGTGAGTTGAAGATTCAGCTTCAAGAGTTGTTAGACAAGGGTTTTGTTCGCCCTAGTGTTTCACCGTGGGGAGCACCGGCCCTCTTTGCTAAAAAGAAAGATGGTGCCTTGAGATTGTGTATCGACTACCGGAAGTTGAATCGGGCTACGGTCAAGAATAAGTACCCTATGCCCCGTATAGATGATTTGTTTTACCAGTTGAAGGGTTCCCGTTGTTTCTCAAAGATAGACTTGAGATCGGGTTACCACCAGTTGAGGGTCAGGGAGGAGGATATCTCGAAGACGGCATTCCGTACGCGGTATGGCCATTATGAGTTTCTGGTGATGCCATTTGGGCTTACCAATGCACTGGCAATCTTTATGGACTTGATGAACCGGATCTTCCGGGAATTCTTAGATCGATTTGTGGTCGTTTTCGTGGACGACATTCTTATCTATTCACCTTCTGATGAGGAGCACGAGGAACACTTGAGGGTGGTGCTTGAATTGCTTAGAGCCCATAGGCTGTATGCCAAGTTTGGGAAGTGTGAGTTCTGCCTAGGGGAAGTCCAGTTCGTAGGCCATGTGGTGTCCGGGGAAGGGGTGTCTGTCGATGCATCCAAAATTGAGGCAGTGCAAGATTGGGCACGGCCTAAGAGTGTGTTTGAGATCCGTAGTTTTCTGGGATTAGCTGGGTACTACCGTCGGTTTGTGAAGGATTTCTCCAAGTTAGCTTCGTCGTTGACTAGATTGACGCGGAAAGGGGTCAAGTTTGTGTGGAGTGAGACTTGTGAAAAGTCGTTCCAAGAGCTAAAGGTTAGATTGACCACCGCTCCAGTTTTGATTATCCCGGAGAGAGGGTTGGGTTATGCGGTTTATTGTGATGCCTCACGAGAGGGTTTGGGTTGTGTGTTGATGCAAGAGGGGAAAGTGGTAGCTTATGGCTCACGTCAGTTGAAAATGCATGAGAAGAATTACCCTACACACGACTTAGAGTTAGCCGCAGTGATCTTTGCCTTGAAGATTTGGAGGCACTACCTTTATGGTGAGAAGTTCGAGGTGTTCTCAGACCACAAGAGTTTGAAGTACCTGTTTACACAGAAGGACTTAAATTTGAGGCAGAGAAGGTGGATGGAGTTCATTGAGGACTATGATTTTGAGTTGCACTATCACCCGGGGAAGGCCAATGTTGTGGCCGATGCCCTTAGTAGAAAATCCATTAGTGATGTAGCTTGTATAGCCATCCGGGAATGGGAGATGTTGGGTGCTTTGGGCGAGTTTGATTTGCTTCTGGGCGAATTCGTTAAGGCTACGGCCTTATTTTCCGTAGTTGCACAGCCTACACTTGTGACACGAGTGTTGGAGGCACAGAGAGGTGACTTTGAGGTAGAATCCCTCCGAGAGAAGATCTCCAGTGGGAAGGTTGAGAAGGGTTTGACAGTGTATCCCGACCTGAGTGTGAGATACAGAGACCGTTTGTTTGTGCCGGAGTCTTGCCGAGAGGAAGTACTCCGAGAGTTCCACCATTCATGCCTTGCGGTGCATCCGGGAGGCACAAAGATGTATCGTGATTTGGGTCGCCAGTTTTGGTGGCGAGGTATGAAGAGGGATGTGGCAGTTTTCGTGTCAAAGTGCCTTACTTGTCAACAAGTGAAGGCCGAACATCAGAGGCCAGCGGGTTTGTTGCAACCCTTGCCTATTGCCGAGTGGAAGTGGGAGCATGTCACTATGGACTTCGTTGTTGGTCTTCCGAAGACACAGCGAGGTAGTGATGCTATTTGGGTGGTTGTAGACTGGTTGACTAAGTCGGCGCACTTTATCCCTATGCGCATGAGAGATTCGATAGATCACCTCGCCGACTTGTATATTCGGGACATAGTGAGGTTGCACGGGGTCCCAGTGACGATCGTCTCAGATAGAGATCCTCGTTTTACTGCTAGGTTGTGGCAGAGTTTGCAGAGTGCCTTGGGCACTAAGTTGACCTTTAGCACGGCTTATCATCCTCAGACTGACGGGCAGTCCGAGCGTACTATTCAGATCCTTGAAGATATGCTTCGAGGTTGTGTCCTTGACTTTAGTGGGACGTGGGAGAGGCACTTGCCCTTGGTGGAGTTTGCCTACAACAACAGTTTTCAGTCTAGCATCGGTATGGCACCGTTTGAGGCCTTGTATGGCCGACCGTGTAGGTCTCCAGTTTGTTGGGCCGAGGTGGGTGATGCACCTTTGTTGGGCCCGGAGTTGGTTAGGGAGACAACGGAGAAAATTGAGCTTATCCGTAGGAGGCTTGTTACAGCCCAGAGCCACCAAAAGAGTTATGCCGACCGTAGGAGGAGGCCTTTGGTGTTTGAGATAGGTGATCATGTCTTCTTGAAAATATCACCTAGGCGAGGTTTGATGAGGTTTGGGAAGAGTGGGAAGTTATCCCCTCGGTTTATTGGTCCCTTTGAGACCCTTGAGAGGATTGAGGAAGTTGCTTACCGTTTGGCTTTGCCGCCGCAGTTGTCCCGGGTGCATGACGTCTTTTATGTTAGTATGCTTCGGAAGTACGAGCTGGATCCATCCCATGTGTTGGATTGGACCGATTTGGAGGTAGATGAGGATGTCTCGTATGAGGAGAGACCGGTCCGGGTCTTGGATAGGCGGGATCAAGTCTTGCGAGGCAAGACTATCCCCTTGGTAAAGGTTTTGTGGAAACATCACGGAGTGGAGGAAGCCACTTGGGAACGTGAGTTGGAAGTCCGTGAGAAGTATCTGGACATGTTTGTTGATGTATAGTCGCGTGGTGAAATTTTGTAATAATATTGGACTTTAAGAACATTAAATGTGTCTTAAGTTGTGGAACATTGTATATGTTGTGGTTAGTGGAAGTTTATTTTAACATTGAATATGTTAAATGTATTGTAGAAATGCAAGCATGATATAAATGTTGCATGTGCTGTAAAATGGTGGAAAATGTGTTGAAATTTGTGGAATTCCAGGAAATGCATGTTTATAATGCATGTTGTGGAAAATATTGTGTTTTGCCTCTTGAAAAGAGATGAGATTGATCGGTAATGGGTCGGAATGTTTAATATTGGGTTGAAATGTTGTTAGAAATGGAGAAAACCTGTTTTTGAAAAACTTGTGTTTAATTTCGGGGACGAAATTCTTTAAGGGGGGGAGGTTATAGTGATCCCGGTTTCCCTTTTCATTGGTTGTTGTGTACATCTCGTTTACATCCTTTACACTTTGTATTTGAGTCTTGGGTTGTGTTGGGCAGGTGTGAAACAGGTTGGTTGAGCTTAGGAACCAAGTGTAGTTGCCCAGATTTTGGTCTGTCTGCTCGAGCGGGGCTTTTGGCGCTCGAGCGGGAAAATCGCCCTTCCAGTATTTTCTCTGCAGGGTTGTCCGCTCGAGCGAGAGTTTGGACGCTCGAGCGGGAGTTTGTGTGTTACGCTCGAGTGGGGAGTTGGACGCTCGAGCAGTGACCTGGTTCTGTAAAAGTGCTGGGAGTGTGTATTCAGCGCTCGAGCGGCGGTTTGGACGCTCGAGCGGGAGTCTGTGAGTGACACTCGAGCGGGAGTTTCCACGCTCGAGCGGGAAGTCGGGTTTAAAGCTCCGTGTTTTGACTTTTAAAATCACTTTTTCACATTCATTTCTCTCTCTTACTTTTTCAAAACTCCATTGTTGAGCCTCTCTCTCTAGAACCTTGCCTTCTCTCTAAGTATTGATCTAGTTAGAGTTGTTTTCTCACCTTTGGCCTTTACAAAAGTTGTGTTGATCGTCGAGGGCTATGTTTTGATCCGAAAATATCGAGTTTTGGAGCATGTTGAGTTTCTTCATCTTCTTCCCTTGAACTCCGAATTTGATGTAGGGATTCCTACTCACTCTTATGGTCTTTAACATAGATTATTGGTGATTTTGATAAAGTGTTGAAGTTGGGAAATTTTGGGACTTAGGGTTTCAAAATGTCAAAGAGGGTTTTATTATTTTGATTCTAAAATGAGTATTTTGGGTTTCAAAATAGTGGTATTGATGTTGGTTGTTGATATATGGACCATTGGGTCAATGTTGGAAAATGGGGGAAAAAGCCCTAATTCGTTGTGTAAATTAATTTGTATAATTAATTTGGGAAAAATGTTGGTATTTGGAATTGAGTTGGAAATAATGAAATTGACTCATTATATGGTAGAATAGTGAAGTTGGATTTGTTAATCGCTCACTTTTGAAAACATGATATTTTATCTGTTGGAGCTTTTATTATCTGTTTAGAAATAATTGCTTGGGCTACCGGTGGAGGGTAGTTTTGATTGTTGTAGACAATGCATGATGATTAGGCAAACTAAAACTAATCAATTGGTTATGTCATAAAGTATGACGATTGGTAGAATACATTAACGTTATGTATTGATTGATTGTGTATATGACCTACGTATATATACATTGTGTGTGCGTGGGAGGAGATAGGGGATGTACTCCACGGTTTAAGGGAAGATAGGGGATGGACCTCTAAACCGGATATTGTTTGGGAGGAGATAAGGGATGGACTCCACTGATACAGCTCATATGCTTGTCAGATTTATGTGATGATACAGCTCATATACTTATCAATGGAAGTGATGATACAGCTCATATGTTTATCTTTGGAAGTGTTGATACAGCTTGTATGCTTATCTGTTGAGATGTTGATACAACTAATATGTTTATCTATTGGGAAATGGGAAATGTTTAATATGAGTTACTGTCTCATGGAAATGGTTGGCCAGGTTCTGAGCCATTGATATAAATTGTGAAACTGTTAAGAAATGGAAAGTGGACTGAAACATAGTCGCAGTGATTATAAAATGGAAATGGGTTGTGAATTGATTTATGGAAATTGAACATTCATCAATTGCTAATGTCTTAGTTATTGCTCATATTGTGTTTAGCATATCTCTACTGGGCGTTGGCTCACCCTATATGGGACATTATTTTCAGGTACAGGTAGCATGCCATTTCCAAGGACATAGCTTGGATGATGATGAGAGTTTAAGACTCTTTTTGATTGTTTTATTTGTATTACATGTATAGCAAGCCAAGGGCTTAATTTGTATAGAGTTAGTACTCTTCTTTTGTATAACCAAGTGTTAACTTGGAAAGCTGTAAGCCTATAGGGCATTTGCTTTTGTTGTTAACATGTAACACCGTTGTAAGAACTACTCTGATGAATAGAAATGGTTAATCTAATTTGTATAATGTATGTCTAAAGTGATGGATTTATGTATTTATTTTGAGGCGTGACAATTCAACATCTATTTTTATTAAATTTCAATCTCCATTCAATTTCCATTTTTATTTTATTTCCAAATAGATCGTTAAGGTGTTGTGGTTTCTTGAATGAACTTCCATTCTTAATTTTATGCAACTTCCATTTTTATTTTTATTCCACTTCCATTTTTATTCAATTTCCTTTTTTATTTAATTTCCAAAGAGATCGTTAAGGTATAGTGGTTTCTTGAATGAATTTCCATGATTAATTTTATGCAGTTCCCATTTCTATTTTTATTCAACTTCGATTTTTATTTAATTTCCATCTCCATTCAATTTCCATTCTTATTTAATTTCCAAATAGATTGTTAAGGTATAGTGGCTTCTTGAATGAACTTCCATGTTTAATTTTATGCTGTTTCCATTTCTATTTTTATTCAACTTCAATTTTTATTCAATTTCCATCTCCATTCAATTTCCTTTTTTATTTAATTTCCAAATAGATCGTTAAGGTGTAGTGGTTTCTTGAATGAACTTCCATTCTTAAGTTTATGCAACTTTCATTTTTATTTTTATTCCACTTCCATTTTTATTCAATTTCCTTTTCTATTCAATTTCCATTTCTATTTAATTTCAAAATAGTTCATTAAGGTATAGTGGTTTCTTGAATGAACTTCCATGTTTAATTTTATGCAGTTTCCAATTTTATTGTTATTCGACTTCTATTTTTATTCAATTTTTATCACCATTCAATTTCCATTTTTATTTAATTTCAAAATAGATTGTTCAGGTATAGTCGTTTCTTGAATGAATTTCCGTGTTTAATTCTCTGCTGTTTCCATTTCTATTTTTATTCAACTTCTATTTTTATTCAATTTCCATCTCCATTCAATTTCCTTTTTTATTTAATTTCCAAATAGATCGTTAAGGTGTAGTGGTTTCTTGAATGAACTTCCATTCTTAATTTTATGCAACTACTATTTTTATTTTTATTCCACTTCCATTTTTATTCAATTTCCTTTTCTATTCAATTTCCTTTTTTATTTAATTTCCAAATAGATCGTTAAGGTATAGTGGTTTCTTGAATGAACTTCCATGTTTAATTTTATGCAGTTTCGAATTCTATTTTTATTCAACTTCTATTTTTATTCAATTTGCATCTCCATTCAATTTCATTTTTTATTTAATTTTCAAATAGATCGTTAAGGTGTAGTGGTTTGTTGAATGAACTTCCACGTTTAATTTTATGCAGTTTCCATTTCTATGTTTAATCAAACTCTATTTTTATTCAATTTCCTTTTCTATTCAATTTCCTTTTTGATTTAATTTCCAAATAAATCGTTAAGGTATAGTGGTTTCTTGAATGAACTTCCACGTTTAATTTTATGCAGTTTCCATTTCTATTTTTAATCAACTTCTATTTTTATTCAATTTCCTTTTTTATTTAATTTCCAAATATATCGTTAAGGTATAGTGGTTTCTTGAATGAACTTCCACGTTTAATTTTATGCAGTTTCCATTTCTATTTTTATTCAACTTCTATTTTCATTCAATTTCCATCTCCATTCAATTTCCATTTTTATTTAATTTCCAAATAGATCGTTAAGGTGTAGTGGTTTCTTGAATGAACTTCCACTCTTAATTTTATGCAACTTCCATTTTGATTTTTGTTCCACTTCCATTTTTATTCAATATCCTTTTCTATTCAATTTCCATTTTTATTTAATTTCCAAATAGATCGTTAAGGTATAGTGGTTTCTTGGATGAACTTCCATTTTCAATTTTATGCAACTTCCATTTGTATTTTTATTCCTCTTCCATTTTTATTCAATTTCCTTTTCTATTCAATTTCATTTTTTATTTAATTTCCAAATAGATCGTTAAGGTATAGTGGTTTCTTGAATGAACTTTCATGTTTAATTTTATGCAGTTTCCATTTCTACTTTTATTCAACTTCTATTTTTATTCAATTTTCATCTCCATTCAACTTCCATTTTTATTTAATTTCCAAATAAATCGTTAAGGTGTAGTGGTTTCTTGAATGAACTTCCACTCTTAATTTTGGGAAACTTCATTTTTATTTTTATTCCACTTCCATTTTTATTCAATTTCCTTTTTTATATAATTTCCAAATAGATCGTTAAGGTAGAGTGGTTTCTTGAATGAACTTTCATGTTTAATTTTCTGCAGTTTCCATTTCTATTTTTATTCAATTTTCATCTCCATTCAATTTCCTTTTTTATTTAATTTCCAAAGAGATCGTTAAATTGTAGTGGTTTCTTGAATGAACTTCCGTGTTTAATTTTATGCTGTTACCATTTCTATTTTTATTCAACTTCTATTTTTATTCAATTTCCTTTCTTATTTAATTTCCAAATAGATCGTTAAGGTGTAGTGGTTTCTTGAATGAACTTCCATTCCTAATTTTATACAACTACAATGTTTATTTTTATTCCACTTCCATTTTTATTCAATTTCCTTTTCTATTCAATTTCCTTTTTTATTTAATTTCTAAATAGATTGTTAAGGTATAGTGGTTTCTTGAATGAACTTCCACGTTTCATCTTATGCAGTTTCCATTTCTATTTTTATTCAACTTCTATTTTTATTCAATTTCCATCTCCATTTAATTTCATTTTTTATTTAATTTCCAAATAGATCGTTACGGTGTAGTGGTTTGTTGAATGAACTTCCGCGTTTAATTTTATGCAGTTTCCATTTCTGTTTTCATTCAAATTCTATTTTTATTCAATTTCCTTTTCTATTTAATTTCCTTTTTTATGTAATTTCCAAGTAGATCATTAAGGTATTGTGGTTTCTGGAATGAACTTCCATGTTTAATTTTATGCAATTTCCATTTCTATTTTTATTCAACTTCTATTTTTATTCAATTTCCATCTCCATTCAATTTCTATTTTTATTTCATTTCCAAATAGATCATTACGGTGTGGTGGCTTGTTGAATGAACTTCCACGTTTATTTTTATGCAGTTTCCATTTCTATTTTTATTCAACTTCTGTTTTTATTCAATTTCCTTTTCTATTTAATTTCCTATTTTATTTAATTTCCAAATAGATCGTTATGGTATAGTGGTTCCTTGAATGAACTTCCATTTTTAATTTTATGCAACTAACATTTTTATTTTTATTCCACTTCCGTTTTTATTCAATTTCCTTTTCTATTCAAAATCCTTTTTTATGTAATTTCCAAATAGATCGTTAAGGTATAGTGGTTTCTTGAATAAACTTCCATGTATAATTTTATGCAGTTTCCATTTCTATTTTTATTCAACTTCTATTTTTATTCAATTTCCATCTCCATTCAATTTCATTTTTTATTTAATTTCCAAATAGATCGTTAAGGTGTAGTGTTTTCATGAATGAACCTCCGTTCTTAATTTTCAGCAACTTCCATTTTTATTTTTATTCCGCTTCCATTTTTATTCCATTTCCTTTTCTATTCAATTTTATTTTTTATTTAATTTCCAAACAGATCGTTAAGGTGTAGTGGCTTCTTGAATGAACTTCCATGTTTAATTTTATGCAGTTTCCATTTCAATTTTTATTTAACTTCTATTTTTATTCAATTTCCATCTCCATTCAATTTCCTTTTTTATTTAATTTCCAAAGAGATCATTAAGGTGTAGTGGTTTCTTGAATGAACTTCCACGTTTAATTTTATGCAGTTTCCATTTCTATTTTTATTCAACTTCTATTTTTATTCAATTTCCATCTCCATTCAATTTCCTTTTTTATTTAATTTCCAAAGAGATCGTTAAGGTGTAGTGGTTTCTTGAATGAACTTCCACGTTTAATTTTATGCAGTTTCCATTTCTATTTTTATTCAACTTCTATTTTTCTTCAATTTCCATCTCCATTCAATTTCCATTTTTATTTAATTTCCAAATAGATCGTTAAGGTGTAGTGGTTTCTTGAATGAACTTCCACTCTAAATTTTATGCAACTTCTATTTTGATTTTTATTCCACTTCCATTTTTATTCAATTTCCTTTTCTATTCAATTTCCATTTTTATTTAATTTCCAAATATATCGTTAAGGTATTGTGGTTTCTTGGATGAACTTCCATTTTCAATTTTATGCAACTTCCATTTGTATTTTTATTCCACTTCCATTTTTATTCAATTTCCTTGCTATTCAATTTCATTTTTTATTTAATTTCCAAGTAGATCGTTAAGGTATAATGGTTTCTTGAATGATTTTCCATTTTTAATTTTATGTAGTTTCCATTTCTACTTTTATTCAACTTCTATTTTTATTCAATTTCCATCTCCATTCAACTTCCATTTTTATTTAATTTCCAAATAAATCGTTAAGGTGTAGTGGTTTCTTGAATGAGCTTCCATTCTTAATTTTCGGAAACTTCATTTTTATTTTTATTTCACTTCCATTTTTATTCAATTTCCTTTTCTATTCAATTTCCTTTTTTATTTAATTTCCAAATAGATCGTTAAGGTAGAGTGGTTTCTTGAATGAACTTCCATGTTTAATTTTATGCAGTTCCCATTTCTATTTTTATTCAATTTTCATCTCCATTCAATTTCCTTTTTTATTTAATTTCCAAAGAGATCGTTAAAGTGTAGTGGTTTCTTGAATGAACTTCCGTGTTTAATTTTATGCTGTTACGGTTTCTATTTTTGTTCAACTTCTATTTTTATTCAATTTCCTTTCTTATTTAATTTCCAAACAGATCGTTAAGGTATAGTGGTTTCTTGAATGAACTTCCATTCTTAATTTTATGCAACTACAATTTTTATTTTTATTCCACTTCATTTTTTTTCTATTTCCTTTTCTATTCAATTTCCTTTTTTATTTAATTTCCAAATAGATCGTTAAGGTATAGTAGTTTCTTGAATGAATTTCCATGTTTAATCTTATGCAGTTTCCATTTCTATTTTTATTCAACTTCTATTTTTATTCAATTTCCATCTCCATTCAATTTCATTTTTTATTTAATTTTCAAATAGATCGTTACAGTGTAGTGGTTTGTTGAATGAACTTCCGCGTTTGATTTTATGCAGTTTCCATTTCTATTTTTATTCAATTTCCTTTTCTATTTAATTTCCTTTTTTATGTAATTTCCATGTAGATCGTTAAGGTATTGTGGTGTCTGGAATGAATTTCCATGTTTAATTTTATGCAGTTTCCATTTCTATTTTTATGCAACTTCTATTTTTATTCAATTTCCATCACCATTCAATTTCATTTTTCATTTCATTTCCAAATAGATCGTTACGGTGTAGTGGTTTGTTGAATGAACTTCCACGTTTATTTTTATGCAGTTTCAATTTCTATTTTTATTCAACTTCTCTTTGTATTCAATTTCCTTCTCCACTCAATTTCATTTTTTTATTTCAATTTCCATTTATATTTAATTTCCAAATAGATCGTTAAGGTATAGTGGTTTCTTGAATGAACTTCCATGTTTAATTTTATGCAGTTTCCATTTCTATTTTTATTCAACATCTATTTATATTAAATTTCAATCTCAATTTTTATTTTATTTCCAAATAGATCGTTAAGGTGTTGCGGTTTCTTGAATGAACTTCCATTCTTAATTTTATGCAACTTCCATTTTTATTTTTATTCCACTTCGATTTTTATTCTATTTCCTTTTCAATTCAATTTCCTTTTTTATTTAATTTCCAAATAGATCGTTAAGGTATAGTTGTTTCTTGTATGAACTTCCATGTTTAATCTTATGCAGTTTCCATTTCTATTTTTTTCAACTTCTATTTTTATTCAATTTCCGTCTCCATTCAATTTCCTTTTTTATTTAATTTCCAAAAAGATCGTTACGGTGTAGTGGTTTGTTGAATGAACTTTCGCGTTTAATTTTATGCAGTTTCCATTTCTATTTTTATTCAATTTCCTTTTCTATTTAATTACCTTTTTTATGTAATTTCCACGTAGATCGTTAAGGTATTGTGGTTTTTGGAATGAACTTCCATGTTTAATTTTATGCAGTTTTCATTTATATTTTTATTCAACTTCTATTTTTATTCAATTTCCATCTCCATTCAATTTCATTTTTCATTTCATTTCCAAATAGATCGTTACGGTGTACTGGTTTGTTGAATGAACTTCCACGTTTATTTTTATACAGTTTCCATTTCTATTTTTATTCAACTTCTATTTTTATTCAATTTCCTTTTCAATTTAATTTCCTATTTTATTTAATTTCCAAATAGATCGTTATGGTATAGTGGTTTCTTGAATGAACTTCCATTCTTAATTTTATGCAACTTCCATTTTTATTTTTATTCCACTTCCATTTTTATTCAATTTCCTTTTCTATTCAATTTCCTTTTCTATTTAATTTCCAAATAGATCGTTAAGGTATAGTGGTTTCTTGGATGAACTTCCATGTTTAATTTTATGCAGTTTCCATTTCAATTTTTTTTCAACTTCTATTTTTATTCAATTTCCATCTCCATTCAATTTTCATTTTTATTTAATTTCCAAATAGATAGTTAAGGTGTAGTGGTTTCTTGAATGAACTTCCATTTTTAATTTTCGGCAACTTCCACTTTTATTTTTATTCCGCTTGAATTTTTATTCAATTTCCTTTTCCATTCAATTTTCTTTTTTATTTAATTTCCAAATAGATCGTTAAGGTATAGTGGTTTCTTGAAGGAACTTCCATGTTTAATTTTATGCAGTTTCCATTTCTATTTTTATTCAACTTCTATTTTTATTCAATTTCCATCTCAATTCAATTTCCTTTTTTATTTAATTTCCAAAGAGATCGTTAAGGGGTAGTTGTTTCTTGAATGAACTTCAACGTTTAATTTTATGCAGTTTCCATTTCCATTTTTATTCAACTTCTATTTTTATTCAATTTCCATCTCCATTCAATTTTCTTTTTTTATTTCATTTCCAAAGAGATCGTTAAGGTATAGTGGTTTCTTGAATGAACTTCCGTGTTTAATTTTATGCAGTTTCCATTTCTATTTTTATTCAACTTCTATTTTTATTCAATTTCCACCTCCATTCAATTTCCATTTTTATTTAATTTCCAAAATAGATCGTTAAGGTGTAGTGGTTTCTTGAATGAACTTCCATTTTGATTTTTATTCCACTTCCAATTTTATTCAATCTCCTTTTCTATTCAATTTCCTTTTTTATTTAATTTCCAAATAGATCGTTAAGGTATAGTGGTTTCTTGAATGAACTTCCATATTTAATTTTATGCAGTTTCCATTTCTAGTTTTATTCAACATCTATTTTTATTAAATTTCCATCTCCATTCAATTTCCATTTTTATTTATTTTCAAAATAGATTGTTAAGGTGTTGTGGTTTCTTGAATGAACTTCCATTCTTAATTTTATGCAACTTCGATTTTTATTTTTATTCCACTTCCATTTTTATTCAATTTCCTTTTCTATTCAATTTTCATTTTTATTTAATTTCCAAATAGATCGTTAAGGTATAGTGGTTTCTCGAAAAAACTTCCATTTTTAATTTTATGCAACTTCCATTTTTATTTTTATTCCACTTCCATTTTTATTCAATTTCCTTTTCTATTGAATTTCCATTTTTATTTAATTTCCAAATAGATCGTTAAGGTATAGTGGTTTCTTGGATGAACTTCCATTTTTAATTTTATGCAACTTGCATTTTTATTTTTATTCCACTTCCATTTTAATTCAATTTCCTTTTCTATTCAATTTCATTTTTTATTTAATTTCCAAATAGATTGTAAAGGTATAGTGGTTTCTTGAATGAACTTTCATTTTTAATTTTATGCAGCTTCCATTTTTATTTTTATTCAACTTCGATTTTTATTCAATTTTCTTTTCTATTCCATTTCCTTTTTTTATTTAATTTCCAAATTGATCGTTAAGGTATAGTGGTTTCTTTAATAGGTTTCGATTTTCAATTTTATGCAACTTCAATTTTTGTTTTTATTCAACTTCCATTTTTATTCAACTTCCTTTTCTATTCATTTTCCTTTTTTACTTAATTTCCAAATAGATTGTTATGGTATAGTGGTTTCTTGAATGAACTTCCATTTTTGATTTTATGCAACTTCCATTTCTATTTTTATTCAATTTCCTTTTTTATTTAATTTCCAAATAGATCGTTTAGGTATAGTGGTTTCTGGAATGAACTTCCATTTTAATTTGATGCAACTTCCATTTGTATTTTTATTCCACTTTCATTTCTATTCAATTTCATTTTCTGTTCAATTTCATTTTTCATTTAATTTCCAAATAGCGTTAAGGTATAGTGGTTTCTTGAATGAACTTCCATGTTTAATCTTATGCAGTTCCATTTCTATCTTTATTCAACTTCTATTTTTATTCCATTTCCATCTCCATTCAATTTCCCTTTTTTATTAAATTTCGAAATAGATCGTTAAGGTGTAGTGGTTTTTTGAATAAACTTCCATTCTGAATTTTATGCAACTTCCATTTTTATTTTTATTCCACTTCCATTTTTTTTCAATTTCCTTTTCTATTCAGTTTCCATTTTAATTTAATTTCCAAATAGATTATTAAGGTATAGTGGTTTCTTGAATGAACTTCCATGTTTGAGTTTATGCTGTTTCCATTTTTATTTTTTTTCCACTTCTATTTTATTCAACTTCCATCTCCATTAAATTTCCTTTTTTATTTAATTTCCAAATAGATCGTTAAGGTATAGTGGTTTCTTGAATAAACTTCCATTCTGAATTTTATGCAACTTCCACTTTTATTTTTTTTTCAGTTCCATTTCTATTCAATTTCCTTTTCTATTCAATTTCCATTTTATTTAATTTCCAAACAGATCGTTAAGGTATAGTGGTTTCTTGAATAAACTTCCATTTTTAAATTTATGCAACTTCTATTTGTATTTTTATTCCACTTCCATTTTTATTCAATTTCCTTTTCTATTCAATTTCATTTTTTTTTTTAATTTCCAAATAGATCGTTAAGGTGTAGTGGTTTCTTGAATGAACTTCCATTTTTAATTTTATGCAACTTCCATTTTTATTTTTATTCAACTTCGATTTTTATTCAATCTTCTTTTCTATTCAATTTCCTTTTTTTATTTAATTTCCAAATAGATCGTTATGGTATAGTGGTTTCCTGAATGAATTTCCATTTTTAATTTTATGCTACTTCCATTTTTATTTTTTTTCCACTTCCATTTTTTTCAATTTCCTTTTCTATTGAATTTCCTTTTTTTATTTAATTTCCCAAAAGATCGTTAAGGTATAGTGGTTTCTTGAATAGACTTCCATTTTTAATTTTATGCAACTTCAATTTTTGTTTTTATTTCACTTCCATTTTTATTCAATTTCGTTTTTTATTTAATTTCCAAATAGATCGTTATGGTATAGTGGTATCTCGAATGAACTTCCATTTTTAATTTTATGCAACTTCCATTTTTATTTTTATTCCATTTCCATTTTTATTCAATTTCCTTTTCTATTCAATTTCCTTTTTTATTTAATTTCCAAATGTATCGTTAAGGCATAGTGGTTTCTTGAATGAACTTCCATGTTTAATTTTATGCAATTTCCATTACTATTTTTATTCAACTTCTATTTTTATTAAATTTCCATCTCCATTCAATTTTCATTTTTATTTAATTTCGAAATAGATCGTTAAAGTGTTGTGGTTTCTTGAATGAACTTCCATTCTTAATTTTATGCAACTTCCGTTTTTATTTTTATTCCCTTTCCATTTTTATTAAGTTTCCTTTTCTATTCAATTTCCTTTTTTATTTAATTTCCAAATCTATCGTTAAGGTATAGTGCTTTCTTGAATGAACTTTCATGTTTAATTTTATGCAGTTTACATTTCTATTTTTATTCAATTTCAATTTTTATTCAATTTCCATCTCCATTCAATTTCCATTTTCATTTAATTTCCAAATAAATCGTTAAGGTGTAGTGGTTTCTTGAATGAACTTCCATTCTGAATTTTATGCAACTTCTATTTTTATTTTTATTCCACTTCCATTTTTATTCCATTTTCTTTTCTATTCAATTTCCATTTTTAATTAATTTCCAAATAGATCGTCACGGTGTAGTGGTTTCTTGAATGAACTTCCATTCGGAATTTTATGCAACTTCTATTTTTATTTTCATTCCACTTCCATTTTTATTCCATTTTCTTTTCTATTCAATTTCCATTTTAATTTAATTTCCAAATAGATCATTAAGGTATAGTGGTTTCTTGAATGAACTTCCATGTTTAATTTTATGCTGTTCCCATTTCTATTTTTTTTTCCACATCTGTTTTTATTCAATTTCCATCTCCATTCAATTTCGTTTTTTACCTAATTTCCAAATAGATCGTTAAGGTGTAGTGGTTTCTTGAATGAACTTTCATTTTTACTTTTATGCAACTTCCATTTTTGTTTTTATTCAACTTCGATTTTTATTCAATTTTCTTTTCTATTCAATTTCCTTTTTTAATTTCATTTCCAAATAGATCGTTATGGTGTAATGGTTTCTTGAATGAACTTCCATTTTTAATTTTATGCTACTTCCATTTTTATTTTTATTCCACTTCCATTTTTATTCAATTTCCTTTTCTATTGAATTTCCTTTTTTTATTTAATTTCCCAATAGATCATTAAGGTATAGTGGTTTCTTGAATAGACTTACACTTTTAATTTTGTGCAACTTCTATTTTTGTTTTTATTCCACTTCCATTTTTATTGAATTTCCTTTTCTATTCATTTTCCTTTTTTATTTAATTTCCAAATAGATCATTATGGTATACTGGTATCTCGAATGAACTTCCATTTTTAATTTTATGCAACTTCCATTTTTATTTTTATTCCATTTCCATTTTTATTCAATTTCCTTTTCTATTCAATTTCCTTTTTTATTTAATTTCCAAATAGATCGTAGTGGTTTCTTGAATGAACTTACATGTTTAATTTTATGCAATTTCCATTTCTATTTTTATTCAACTGCTATTTTTTTAAAATTTCCATCTCCATTCAATTTCCATTTTTATTTAATTTCCAAATAGATCGTTAAAGTGTTGTGGTTTCTTAAATTAACTTCCATTAATTTGAAGCAACTTCCATTTTTATTTTTATTCCATTTCCATTTTCATTAAATTTTCTTTTCTATTCAATTTCCTTTTTTATTTAATTTCCAAATATATCATTAAGGTATAGTGCTTTCTTGAATGAACTTTCATGTTTAATTTTATGCAGTTTCCATTTCTATTTTTATTCAACTTCTATTTTTATTCAATTTCCATCTCCATTCAATTTCCATTTTTATTTAATTTCCAAATACATCGTTAAGGTGTAGTGGTTTCTTGAATGAACTTCCACGTTTAATTTTATGCTATTTCCATTTCTATTTTTATTCAACTTCTATTTTTATTCAATTTCCATCTCCATTCAATTTCCAATTTTATTTAATTCCCAAATAGATCGTTAAGGTGTAGTGGTTTCTTGAATGAACTTCCATTCTGAATTTTATGCAACTTCCATTTTTATTTTTATTCCACTTCTATTTTTATTTAATTTCCTTTTCTATTCAATTTCCATTTTAATTTAATTTCCAAATAGATCATTAAGGTATAGTGGTTTCTTGAATGAAGTTCCATGTTTAATTTTATGCTGTTTCCATTTCTATTTTTTTCCCACATCTATTTTTATTCAATTTCCATCTCCATTCAATTTCCCTTTTTATTTACTTTCCAAATAGATCGTTAAGGTGTTGTGGTTTCTTGAATGAACTTCTATTCTGACTTTTATGCAACTTCCATTTTTATTTTTATTCCAGTTCCATTTTTATTCAATTTCCATTTTAATTTAACTTGCAAATAGATCGTTAAGGTATAGTGGTTTCTTGAATGAACTTCCATTTTTAATTTTATGCAACTTCCATTTGTATTTTTATTCAATTTCCTTTTCTATTCAATTTCATTTTTTATTTAATTTCCTAATAGATTGTTATGTTTTAGGGGTTTCTTGAATGAACATTCATTTTTAATTTTATGCAACTTCCATTTTTTATTTTTATTCAACTTCGATTTTTATTCAATTTTCTTTTCTATTCAATTTCCTTTTTTTATTTAATTTCCAAATAGATCGTTAAGTTATAGTGGTTTCTTGAATAGACTTCCATTTTTAATTTTATGCAACTTCTATTTTTGTTTGTATTCAACTTCCATTTTCATTCAGTTTCCTTTTCTATTCAATTTCCTTTTAGATTTCATTTCCAAATAGATCGTTAAGGTATAGTGGTTTCTTGAATGAACTTCCATGTTTAATTTTATGTAGTTTCCATTTCTATTTTTATTCAACTTTTATTTTTATTCAATTTCCCTCTCCATTCAATTTCCTTTTTTATTTCATTTCCAAATAGATCGTTAAGGTGTAGTGGTTTCTTGAATGAACTTCCATTCTTAATTTTCTGCAACTTCCATTTTTATTTTTTGTCCACTTCCATTTTTATTCAATATCTTTTTCTGTTGAATTTCCATTTTTATTTAATTTCCAAATAGATCGTTAAGGTATAATGATTTCTTGAATGAAATTCCATTTTTAATTTTACGCAACTTCAATTTGTATTTTTATTCAACTTCCATTTTTATTCAATTTCATATTTTATTTAATTTCAAAATAGATTGTTAAGGTATAGTGGTTTCTTGAATGAACTTTCGTTTTTAATTTTATGCAACTTCCATTTTTATTTTTATTCAACTTCAATTTTTATTCAATTTTCTTTTCTATTCAATTTCATTTTTTTATTTAATTTCCAAATAGATCATTGAGGTATAGCGGTTTCTTGAATAGACTTCCATCTTTAATTTTATGCAACTTCTATTTTTGTTTTTATTCAACTTTCATTTTTATTCAATTTCTATCTCCATTTCTATTTAGTTTGCAAGTAGATCGTTAAGATATAGTGGTTTCTTGAATGAACTTCCGTGTTTAATTTTATGCAGTTTCCATTTCTATTTTTATTCACCATCTATTTTTATTCAATTTCCATCTCCATTCAATTTCTATTTTTATTTAATTTCCAAATAAATCGTTCAGGTGTTGTGGTTTCTTGAATGAACGTCCATTCTTAATTTTATGCAACTTCCATTTTGATTTTTATTCCACTTCCATTTATATTCAATTTCACTTTCTATTCAATTTTCATTTTAATTTAATTTCCAAATAGATCATTAAGGTATAGCGGTTTCTTGAATGAACTTCCATATTTAATTTTATGCAGTTTCCATTCCTATTTTTTTTCCACATCTATTTTTATTCAATTTCCATCTCCATTCAATTTCCTTTTTTATTTAATTTCCAAATATATCGTTAAGGTGTACTGGTTTCTTGAAAGAACTTCCATTCTGAATTTTATGCAACTTCCATTTTTATTTTTATTCCACTTCCATATTTATTCAATTTCCTTTTCTATTCAATTTCCTTTTTTATTTAATTTCCAAATAGATCGTTAAGGTATAGTGGTTTCTTGAATGAACTTCCATGTTTAATTTTGTGCAGTTTCCATTTCTATTTTTATTCAACTTCTATTTTTTTTCAATTTCCATCTCCATTCAATTTCATTTTTTATTTAATTTCCAAATAGATCGTTAAGGTGTAGTGGTTTCTTGAATGAACTTCCACGTTTAATTTTATGCAATTTCCATTTCTATTTTTTTTCAACTTCAATTTTTATTCAATTTCCTTTTCTATTCAATTTCCTTTTTTTTTTTTTAATTTCCAAAGAGATCGTTAAGGTATAGTGGTTTCTTGATTGAACGTCCATGTTTAATTTTATGCAGTTTCCATTTCTATTTTTATTCAACTTCTATTTTTATTCAATTTCCAACTCCAATCAATTTCCATTTTTATTTAATTTCCAAATAGATCGTTAAGGTATAGTGGTTTCCTAAATGAACTTCCACGTTTAATTTTATGCTATTTCCATTTCTATTTTTATTCAATTTCCATCCCCATTCAATTTCCTTTTTAATTTAATTTCCAAGTAGATCGTTAAGGTGTAGTGGTTTCTTGAATGAACTTCCATTCTGAATTTTATGCAACTTCCATTTTTATTCAATTTCCATTTTAATTTAATTTCCAAATAGATCATTAAGGTATAGTGGTTTCTTGAATGAACATCCACGTTTAATTTTATGCTGTTTCCATTTCTATTTTTTTTCCACATCTATTTTTATTCAATTTCCATCTCCATTCAATTTCCTTTTTTATTTAATTTCCAAATAGATCGTTAAGGTGTAGTGGTTTCTTGAATGAACTTCCATTCTGATTTTTATGCAACTTCAATTTTTATTTTTATTCCACTTCCATTTTTATTCAATTTCCTTTCTATTCAATTTCCATTTTTATTTAATTTCTAAATAGATCGTTAAGGTATAGTGGTTTCTTGAATGAACTTCCATTTTTAATTTTAGGCAACTTCCATTTGTATTTTTATTCAATTTCCTTTTCTATTCAATTTCATTTTTTATTTAATTTCCAAATAGATCGTTAAGGTTTAGGGGTTTCATGAATGAACTTTCGTTTTTCATTTTATGCAACTTCCATTTTTTATTTTTATTCAACTTCGATTTTTGTTGAATTTTCTTTTTTTTATTTAATTTCCAAATAGATCGTTAAGGTATAATGGTTTCTTGAATAGACTTCCATTTTTAATTTTATGCAACTTCTATTTTTGTTTGTATTCAACTTCCATTTTTATTCAGTTTCCTTTTCTATTCAATTTCTTTTTATATTTAATTTCCAAATAGATCGTTAAGATATAGTGGTTTCTTGAATGAACTTGAATGTTTAATTTTATGCAGTTTCCATTTCTATTTTTATTCAACTTCTATTTTTATTCAATTTCCCTCTCCATTCAATTTCCTTTTTTATTTCATTTCCAAATAGATCGTTAAGGTGTAGTGATTTCTTGAATGAACTTCCATTCTTAATTTTATGCAACTTCCATTTTCATTTTTTTCCACTTCCATTTTTATTCAATATCCTTTTCTATTGAATTTCCATTTTTATTTAATTTCCAAGTAGATCGTTAAGGTATAGTGGTTTCTTGAATGAACTTCCATTTTTAATTTTATGCAACTTCCATTTGTATTTTTATTCAACTTCCATTTTTATTCAATTTCATTTTTTATTTAATTTCCAAGTAGATCGTTAAGGTAAAGTGGTTTCTTGAATGAACATTCATTTCTAATTTTATGCAACTTCCATTTTTATTTTTATTCAACTTCGATTTTTATTCAATTTTCTTTTCTATTCAATTTCCTTTTTTTATTTAATTTTCGAATAGATCGTTAAGGTATAGTGGATTCTTGAATAGACTTCCATTTTTAATTTTATGCAACTTCTATTTTTGTTTTTATTCAACTTCCATTTTAATTCAGTTTCCATCTCCATTTTTATTTAGTTTGCAAGTAGATCGTTAAGGTATAGTGGTTTCTTCAATGAACTTCCGCCTTTAATTTTATGCAGTTTCCATTTCTATTTTTATTCACCATCTATTTCTATTCAATTTCCATCTCCATTCAATTTTCATTTTTATTTAAATTCCAAATATATCGTTCAGGTGTTGCGGTATCTTGAATGAACTTCCATTCTTAATTTTATGCAACTTCCATTTTTAGTTTTATTCCACTTCCATTTTTATTCAATTTCCTTTTCTATTCAATTTCCTTTTTTATTTAATTTCCAAATAAATCGTTAAGGTATAGTGGTTTCTTGATTGAACTTCAATGTTTAGTTTTATGCAGTTTTCAATTCTATTTTTATTCAAGTTCTATTTTTATTCAATTTCCATCTCCATTCAATTTCCTTTTTTAATTAATTTCCAAATAGATCGTTAAGGTGAAATGGTTTCTTGAATGAACATCCATTCTTAATTTTATGCAACTTCCATTTTTATTTTTATTCCACTTCCATTTTTATTCAATTTCCTTTTCTATTCAATTTCCTTTTTTATTTAGTTTGCAAGTAGATCGTTAAGGTATAATGGTTTTTTTTTATGAACTTCTCTGTTTAATTTTATTCAGTTTCCATATCTATTTTTATTCAACTTCTTTTTTTATTCAATTTCCATCTCCATTCAATTTCCTTTTTTATTTAATTTCCGAAGAGATCGTTAAGGTCTAGTGGTTTCTTGAATAAACTTCCATTCTTAATTTTATGCAACTTCTATTTTTATTTTTATTCCACTTCCTTTTTTTTTTCAATTTCCTTTTCTATTCAATTTCCTTTTTTGTTTAATTTCCAAATAGATCGTTAAGATATAGTGGTTTCTTGAATGAACTTCCATGTTTAAGTTTATCCAGTTTCCATTTCTATTTTTGTTCAACTTCTATTTTTATTCAATTTCCGTCTCCATTCAATTTCTTTTTTTATTTAATTTCCAAAGAGATCGTTAAGGTGTAGTAGTTTCTTGAATGAACTTCCACGTTTAATTTTATGCAATTTCCATATCTATTTTTATTCAACTACTATTTTTATTCAATTTCCATTTCCATCTCCATTCAATTTCCTTTTTTTATTTCATTTCCAAATAGATCGTTAAGGTATAGTGGTTTCTTGAATGAACTTCCGTGTTGAATTTTATGCAGTTTCCATTTCTATTTTTATTCAACTTCTATTTTTATTCAATTTACATCTCCATTCAATTTCCATTTTTATTTAATTTCCAAATAAATCGTTCAGGTTTAGTGGTTCCTTCAATGAACTTCCATTCTTAATTTTATGCGATTTCCATTTTGATTTTTATTCCACTTCCATTTTTATACAATTTCCTTTTCTATTCAATTTCCTTTTTTATTTAATTTCCAAATAGAACGTTAAGGTATAGTGGTTTCTTGAATGAACTTCCACGTTTAATTTTATGCAGTTTCTATTTCTATTTTTATTCACCTTCTATTTTTATTCAATTTCCATCTCCATTCAATTTCCTTTTTTATTTAATTTCCAAAGAGATCGTTAAGGTGTAGTGGTTTCTTGAATGAACTTCAACGTTAAATTTTATGCAACTTCCATTTTGTTTTTTATTGCACTTCCATTTTTATTCAATTTCCTTTTCTATTCAATTTCCTGTTTTATTTAATTTCCAAATAAATCGTTAAGGTATAGTGGTTTCTTGAATGAACTTCCATGTTTAATTTTATGTAGTTTCCATCTCTATTTTTATTCAACTTCTACTTTTATTCAATTTCCATCCCCATTCAATTTCATTTTTTATTTAATTTCCAAATAGATCGTTAAAGTGTTGTGGTTTCTCGAATGAACTTCCACGTTTAATTTTATGCAGTTTCCATTTCTATTTTTATTCAACATCTATTTTTATTCAATTTCCTTTTCTATTCAATTTCCTTTTTTATTTAATTTCCAAATAGATCGTTAAGGTATAGTGGTTTTTTGAATGAACTTCCATGTTTAATTTCATGTAGTTTCCATTTCTATTTTTATTCTACTTCTATTTTTGTTCAATTTCCATCTCCATTCAATTTCCCTTTTTATTTAATTTCCAAATAGATCGTTAAGGTGTAGTGGTTTCTTGAATGAACTTCCATTCTTAATTTTATGCAACTTCCTTTTTTATTTTTATTCCACTTCCATTTTTATTCAATTTCCTTTTCTGTTCACTTTCAATTTTAATTTAATTTGCAAATAAATCGTTATGGTATAATGGTTTCTTGAATGAACTTCCATTTTTAATTTTATGCAACTTCCATTTGTATTTTTATTCCAATTCCTTTTTTATTCAATTTCCTTTTCTATTCAATTTCATTTTTTATTTAATTTCCCAATAGATCGTTATGGTATAGTGGTTTCTTGAATGAACTTTCATTTTTAATTTTATGCAACTTCCATTTTTAATTTTATGCAACTTCCATTTTTATTTTTATTGAACTTCGATTTTTATTCAGTTTTGCTTTCTATTCAATTTCCTTTTTTTATTTAATTTCCAAATTGATCGTTAAGGTATAGTGGTTTCTTGAATAGCCTTCCATTTTTAATTTTTTGCTACTTCTATTTTTGTTTTTATTCAACTTCCATTTTTTTCATTTTCTTTTTCTATTCATTTTCCTTTTTTATTTAATTTCCAAATAGATCGTTATGTTATTGTGTTTTCTTGAATGAACTTCCATTTTTAATTTTATGCAACTTCCATTTTTATTTTTTCACCACTTCCATTTTTATTCAATTTGCTTTTCTATTCAATTTCCTTTTTTATTTAGTTTGCATGTAGATCGTTAAGGTATAGTGGTTTCTTTTATGAACTTCCCTGTTTAATTTTATTCAGTTTCCATTTCTATTTTTTTTCAACTTCTTTTTTTATTTAATTTCCATCTCCAGTCAATTTCCTTTTTTATTTAATTTCCAAATAGATCGTTAAGGTGTAGTGGTTTCTTGAATGAACTTCCATTCTTAATTTTATGCAACTTCTATTTTTATTTTTATTACATTTCCATTTTTTTTTCAATTTCCTTTTCTATTCAATTTCCTTTTTTATTTAATTTCCAAATAGATCATTAAGGTATAGTGCTTTTTTGAATGAACTTCCATGTTTAATTTTATGCAGTTTCCATTTCTATTTTTATTCAACTTCTATTTTTTTTCAATTTCCGTCTCCATTCAATTTCCTTTTTCATTTAATTTCCAATGAGATCGTTCAGCTGTAGTGGTTTCTTGAATGAACTTCCACGTTTAATTTTATGCAATTTTCATATTTGTTTTTATTCAACTTCTATTTTTATTCAATTTCCATCTCCATTCAATTTCTTTTTTTTATTTCATTTCCAAATAGATCGTTAAGGTATAGTGGTTTCTTGAATGAACTTCTGTGTTTAATTTTATGTAGTTTCCATTTATATTTTTATTCAACTTCTATTTTTTTTCAATTTCCATCTCCATTCAATTTCCATTTTTATTTAATTTCCAAATAAATCGTTAATGTGTAGTGGTTTCTTGAATGAACTTCCATTCTTAATTTTATGCAACTTCCATTTTGAATTTTATTCCACTTCCATTTTTATTCAATTTCCTTTTCTATTCAATTTCCTTTTTTATTTAATTTTCATATAGATCGTTAGGGTATAGTGGTTTCTTGAATGAACTTCCACGTTTAATTTTATGCAATTTCCATTTCTATTTTTATTCAATTTCCATCTCCATTCAATTTCCTTTTTTATTTAATTTCCAAAGAGATCGTTAAGGTGTAGTGGTTTCTTGAATAAACTTCAACGTTTAATTTTATGCAACTTCCATTTTGTTTTTTATTCCACTTCCATTTTTATTTAATTTCCTTTTCTATTCAATTTTCTTTTTTTATTTAATTTCCAAATAGATCGTTAAGGTATAGTGGTTTCTTGAATGAACTTCCATGTTTAATTTTGTGTAGTTTCCATTTCTATTTTTATTCAACTTCTATTTTTATTCAATTTCCATCTCCATTCAATTTCATTTTTTATTTAATTTCCAAATAGATCGTTAAGGTGTAGTGGTTTCTTGAATGAACTTCCACGATTAATTTTATGCAGTTTCCATTTCTATTTTTGTTCAACTTCTACTTTTATTCAATTTCCTTTTCTATTCAATTTCCTTTTTTTTTTTAATTTCCAAATAGATCGTTAAGGTATAGTGGTTTCTTGATTGAACTTCCATGTTTAATTTTATGCAGTTTCCATTTCTATTTTTATTCAACTTCTATTTTTATTCAATTTCCTTCTCCATTCAATTTCCATTTTTATTTAATTGCCAAATAGATCGTTAAGGTATAGTGGTTTCTTGAATGAACTTCCATTCTTAATTTTATGCAACTTCCATTTTTATTTTTATTCCACTTCCATTTTTATTCAATTTCCTTTTCTATTCAATTTCTATTTTTATTTAATTTCCAAATAGATCATTAAGGTATAGTGGTTTCTTGAATGCACTTCCATTTTAAATTTTATGCAACTTCTATTTGTATTTTTATTCCACTTCCATTTGATAGCCATCCCGATTTCCCTTTTCGTATTTGTCGTATTCCGGACTTTGGTTCCTTGAAGTTGGTGGTTGTATACCTAGTTGTCATCCTTTAATTCCTTATGTTGAGTTTTAGGATGTGTTGGGCATGTTTCAAGCAGGTAGGTCGAGCCTTGGCCTAAATCCTTGTCGCTAGGTTTTTGGTCTTTCCGCTCGAGCGGGTCGTTTGGCGCTCGAGCGGAGATTACACACTTCCAGTATTTCGTGTCCCTGCAAAACTCCTGCAGAGGTGATTTCTACGCTGGAGCGGGTTTCCTGTGCTTGAGCGGGTTGCGCTTGAGCGGGTTTGTTGGCGCTCGAGCGGGTAGTACTGTCTTGGTGAAAGTTCTGGGAGAGGGAGATTCACACTCGAGCGGTTTGGTTTTTCTCGCTCGACCGGATGTACTTTATCCTTGTGTCTTGGCGCTCGAGCGGACCTAGTTTTTGTTCTTGACGCTCGAGCGTTGTGTTTTCCGCTCGAGCGGGAATGTCATATATCAGTTGACTATGGGGCATTTTTAAATCACTTTTTCTCATTCTTTCTCTCTCTTACTTTTCCGAAAAAGCCATTAGAGAGCACCTCACTCTAAAACTCAAACTTCTCTCTAAGTATTGATCTAGTAGGAGTTGTTTCCTCACCTTCGGTCTTTACGAAAGTTGGGTTGATCGTCGAGGGCTACGTCTTGATCCGAAAATATTGGGTTTTGGAGCACGTTGAGTTTCTTCATCTTCTTCTCTTGAACTCCGAATTTGAGGTAGGGATTCCTACTCACTCTTATGATCATTGACATAGATTTTTGGTTGTTTTGATAAAGTATTGAAGTTGGGAAATTTTGGGACCTAGGGTTTCAAAATGTTAAATGGGGGTTTTGTCGTTTTGATTCTTGAAAATGTATATTGGGTTTCAAAATGAGGTTATTGTTATTGGTTGTTGATATATAGGCCATTGGGTTGGGAAAGAGGGTAGAAAACCCTAATTTGTGGTGTAAATTAATTGGTATAATTAATTTGGGAAATTTGTGGACTTATGGAATTGTGTTGAGAATAATGAAATTGGCTCATTATGTGGTAAAATAGCGGAGTTGGATTTGTTAATCGCTCACTTTTGAAAACATTGATATTCTATCTATTGGAGCTTTTATTATCTGTTTAGAAATAATTGCTTGGGCTACCGGTGGAGGGTAGTTTTGATTGTTGTAGACAATGCATGATGATTAGGCAAATTGAAACTAATCAATTGGACATGTCATAGAGTATGACGGCTGATAGAATACATTAACGTTATGTATTGATTGATTGTGTATATGACCAATGTGTATATACTTTGTGTGTGTGTGGGAGGAGATAGGGAATGTACTCCACGGTTTTGGGGAAGATAAGGGATAGACCTCTAAATCGGATATTGTTTGGGAGGAGATAGGGGATGGACTCCACTGATGCAGCTCATATGCTTGTCAGATAATGTGATGATACAGCTCATATGCTTATCTATGGAAGTGATGATACAGCTCATATGCTTATCTTTGGAAGCATTGATACAGCTTGTATGCTTATCTGTTGAAATATGGATACAGCTTGTATGCTTATCTGTTGAGATGTTGATACAACTAATATGTTTATCTATTGTAGAATGGGAATGTTTAATATGAGTCACGGTCTCATATAAGTGAATGACTAGGCTCTGAGCCGTTAATGTAAATTGCGGAATTGATAAGAAATGGAAAATGAAATGAAACATGGACATAGTGGCCTTGTAATGGAAAAAGGGTTATGAATTGATGTATGGAATTGAACATTTATCAATTGCTAATGTCTTAGTTATTGCTCATACTGTGTTTAGCATATCTCTACTGGGCGTTGGCTCACCCTATATGGGACATTATTTTCAGGTACAGGTAGCATGCCACCTCCAAGGACATAGCATGGATGATGATGAGAGTTGAAGGCTCTTTTGTTTATTTGTTTGTATTACATGTACATCAAGCCAAGGGCTTATTTTGTATAGAGTTAGTACTCTACTTTTGTGTAACCAAGTGTTAACTTGGAAAGCTGTAAGCCCATAGGGCATTTGCTTTTGTTGTTAACATGTAATACCGTTGTAAAGTTTACTCTAATGAAATGAAATGGTTGGTTTCTTTTATATCAATGTATGTCAAAAGAGATGGGTTTTATGTATTATTTTGAGGGCGTTACAACTTGGTATCAGAGCGTACCAGGTTCGAATACTTTGGGTACGTGGGAAGTGATTAGTATCACAATGGGTTTGTCTCGCTTGATTAGAGACTTAGACGTAATGTTATGTGTTTAATTTATAACATGCTTATGTGACTATGTGGGTATGGAATGTAGTTTCTAGGATGTTGATTGGATCCTTGGATTTCTGGGAGTCTTGTTGGAAAAGCACTTGATCCATGCTGTTTCTAACCGGAACTCTAGTAATGCCTCCGGACTATCATTATCCGAAAATGAAATTCGTAAGTGCTTATGTGTTTATGTGCTTATGTGGAGTGAATTACAGTTGTCCATGCATTAGGACGCGAGTGTTATAGCTTCGGTACATTTGTGAATGTACTCATAGTCTTGGTTACCTTTATTAGGATGTCAGGACGAGGGCGTGGTAGGCGTGGCAGGTGTGGTAGGTAGGAGATGCCTTTACCGGATGATGTTCCGGCAGTACAGGAAAGAGTTGGTCAGGCCAACATGGCCGAGCCAGCGGGTCAGCAGGCTATGGGCGCCTTGGCCCGAGAGATAGCAGGAGCTTTGGGTATTCTCAGAGCTGCGAATCAGATTGCTGTGGCAGGACCTTCTTTCTTAAAGAGGGAGTTCTTCTGGTCTAACCCGGACAAATTTGTCGGGGATCCGAAGGAGCCCCTTACGGCTGATGAGTGGTTGGAACAGATGGAGAAGACGTTCGAGATGCTTGGCATCGAGGACGGGGCTTTAAAGGTGACCTTGGCATCCTTCCAGCTGAAGGGAGATGCGGGTCAATGGTGGAAGTACGAGAAGGGCCGTGTTGGTGGTGTATGGGAGACTTTTTTGAATACCTTCCAGGAGAAGTTTTTGTCTTCAGCTGCTAGGGAGAAGCTGAGGGAACAATTTTGCCAGCTCAAACAGTAGGGCTTGTCAGTGGCTGAGTTTGAGACTACTTTTACCAGTCTGTCCAGGTTTGCAACTGAACTTGTGGCGTCCGAGGAATGCCGTTGCTTTGAGTTTGAGCGGAAGCTGAGGCGTGGGCTCAAGTTGAGGATTGGAGGGTCGTTTATTCGGGAGTACAGACGTTTGGGTGATGCTGCAGCTCATATGGAGCTCATGATGCAGGAGGAGGATGAGGGGCAGAGAGGCTCCAAGAGGAGCCAAGATGGTCAGGGTGATGGCAGGAGACGGAGGGGTTCTAACCCTCAGTAGTCTCAGGGTAGTTTGGCTAGATCGACCTTCCCAGTGCCGAGTGCAGGCTCCGGGAGAGGTGGTCAGGGAGGCTTGACTTGTTTTGCATGTGGCCAGCTGGGTCACAAGTCTTCAGTTTGCCCGCAGAAGGGAGGGGGTCAGCGAGCTGCTTCTTCTTCAACTAGACCTCAGGGCCAGAGTCAGGGTAGGGGCCAGCCTTTGTCTTGTTATCAGTGTGGCCAGCCGGGGCACCTGAAGAGGTATTGCCCACAGTTGAGTGCCATATTGGGAGCGTCTGGTTCCAGGCAGACGCAGAGTTATCAGCCAGTTCAGTCTGTGCAGGCCTCGAGGGCCAATCCGGGAGCTTCGACATCCCAGTCTGTGCAGCAATCCTTTGCTCCTAGAGGTGAGCAGGTGGATCAGGGGCCTACAGGGCGCGTGTATACTGTTACCGCGCAGGACCTAGTACCAGCTCCATAAGTAGTGAGAGGTACCTTTCTGTTTTGCAACTCGGTTGCTAGTGTGTTGATTAATATGGGTGCGTCTCATTCTTTTGTGTCTGCTGCATTTGCATCTGTGTTGGAGTTGGAGTTGGCACTTTTAGCATCTCCTATTTGTGTAGTATCACCTGTTGGGGGTGAATTGGTTATGAAACACGGATGTAGAGGTTGTGATATAGAGGTCGCCGACCGTAGGCTTCCTTTTCCCTTTGTTGTAAGGGCTTTGATGTTATTTTGGATATGGACTGGCTATCGTCATACGGGGCTATTATTGATTGCTACCGCCAGAGGGTCACGGTATGTACCTTGAGCGGGGAGAGTTTCCATTTCTTGGGGGATCGGGTTGGTAGTTTGTTGCCACCAGTGTATGATCCGTGAGGGCGGGGTGAGCTTAGTGGTCTACTTGCTAGCTTTTTGAGTAGTGAGTGTGATGAGACCCAGACTGTGTTACCGAGAGTGGTTTGTGAGTATTCGGATGTTTTTCCCGAAGATTTTGTTAGTCTGCCACCTTACCGAGAGATAGAGTTCTCTATTGATCTAGTGCCCGGCACGGTGCCGATTTCCATGGCACCGTATCGTTTTGCCCCAGCTGAGTTGAGTGAGTTGAAGGTTCAGCTTCAGGAATTGCTAGATAAGGGTTTCGTTCGCCCTAGTGTTTCACCGTGGGGAGCACCGGCCCTCTTTGCTAAGAAGAAAGATGGTGCCTTGAGATTGTGTATCGACTACCGAAAGTTGAATCGGGCTACGGTTAAGAATAAGTACCCTATGCCCCATATAGATGATTTGTTTGACCAGTTGAAGGGTTCCTGTTGTTTCTCTAAGATATATTTGAGATCGGGTTACCACCAGCTGAGGGTCAGGGAGGAGGATATCCCGAAGACGGCATTCCGTACGCAGTATGGCCATTATGAGTTTCTGGTGATGCTATTTGGGCTTACCAATGCACCGGCAGTCTTTATGGACTTGATGAACCGGATCTTTCGAAAATTCTTAGATCGATTTGTGGTCATTTTCGTGGATGACATTCTTATCTATTCGCCTTCTGAGGAGGAGCACGAGGAACACTTGAGAGTGGTGCTTGAATTGCTTAAAGCCCATAGGCTGTATGCCAAGTTTGGGAAGTGTGAGTTCTGGCTAGAAGAAGTCAAGTTCTTAGGCCATGTAGTATCCGGAGAAGGGGTGTCTGTTGATACATCCAAGGTAGAGGCAGTGCAAGATTGGGCACAGCCTAAAAGTGTTTTTGAGATCCGCAGTTTTCTGGGATTAGCTGGGTATTACCGCCGGTTTGTGAAGGATTTCTCCAAGCTAGCTTCATCGTTGACTAGATTGACACGGAAAGGGGTTAAGTTTGTGTGGAGTGAGGCTTGTGAAAAGTCGTTCCTAGAGTTGAAGGTTAGATTGACCACCGCTCCGGTGTTGATTATTTCGGAGAGAGGGTTGGGTTATGCGGTTTATTGTGATGCCTCACGAGAGGGTTTGGGTTATGTGTTGATGCAAGAAGGGAAAGTGGTAGCTTATTGCTCACGTCAGTTGAAAATACATGAGAAGAATTACCCTACACACGACTTAGAATTAGCAGCCGTGATTTTTGCCTTAAAGATTTGGAGGCATTACCTTTATGATGAGAGGTTTGAGGTGTTCTCAGACCATAAAAGTTTGAAGTACCTGTTTACGCAGAGGGACCTGAATTTGAGGCAGAGAAGGTGGATGGAGTTCATCGAGGACTATGATTTTGAGTTGCACTATCACCCGAGGAAGGCCAATGTTGTGGCCGATGCCCTTAGTAGAAAATCCATTAGTGATGTAGCTTGTATAGCCATCCGGGAATGGGAGATGTTGGGAGCATTGGGCGAGTTTGATTTGCTTCTGGGCGAATCCGTTGAGGCTGCAACCTTGTTTTCTGTAGTTGCGCAGCCTACACTTGTGACTCGAGTGTTAGAGGCACAGAGAGGTGACCTTGAGGTGGAATCCCTCCGAGAGAAGATCTCCAGTGGGAAGGTTGAGAAAGGTTTGACGGTGTATCCCGACCTGAGTGTGAGATACCGAGACCGTTTGTTTGTGCCGGAGTCTTGCCGAGAAGAAGTACTCCGAGAGTTTCACCATTCACGCCTTGCGGTGCACCCAGGAGGAACTAAGATGTATCGGGATTTGGGTCGCCAGTTTTGGTGGCGGGGTATGAAGAGGGATGTGGCTGCTTTCGTATCAAAGTGCCTTACTTGCCAGCAAGTGAAGGCCGAGCATCAGAGGCCAGCGGGTTTGTTGCAACCCTTGCCTATTGTCGAGTGGAAGTGGGAGTATGTCACTATGGACTTCATTGTAGGTCTTCCGAGGAATTAGCGGGGTAATGATGCTATTTGGGTGGTTGTAGACCAGTTGACTAAGTCGGCACACTTTATCCCTATGCGCGTGAGAGATTCGGTAGATCATCTCGCCGACTTGTATATTTGGGACATAGTGAGATTGCACGGGGTCCCAGTGACGATCATCTCAGATAGAGATCCTCATTTTACTGCTAGGTTGTGGCAGAGTTTGCAGAGTGCCTTGGGCACTAAGTTGACCTTTAGTACGGCTTATCATCCTCAGACTGACGGGCAGTCCGAGCGTACTATTCAGATCCTTGAGGATATGCTTCGAGGTTGTGTCCTTGACTTTAGTGGGACGTGGGAGAGGCACTTGCCCTTGGTGGAGTTTGCCTACAACAACAGTTTTCAATCGAGTATCGGTATGGCACTGTTTGAGGCCTTGTATGGCCGACCGTGTAGGTCTCCAGTGTATTGGGTCGAGGTGGGTGATGCACCCTTGTTGGGTCCGGAGTTGGTTAGGGAGATGACGAAGAAAGTTGAGCTTATCCGTATGAGGCTTCTTACAGCCCAGAGTCGCCAAAAGAGTTATGCCGACCGTAGGAGGAAGCCTTTGGCGTTTGAGATAGGTGATCATGTTTTCTTGAAAATATCACCTAGGTGAGGTTTGATGAGATTTGGGAAGAGTGGAAAGTTATCCCCTCGGTTTATCGATCCCTTTAAGATCCTTGAGAGGATTGGGGAAGTTGCTTATCGTTTGGCTTTGCCACCGCAGTTGTCCGGAGTTCATGATGTGTTTCATGTTAGTATGCTTCAGAAGTATGAGCCGGATCCGTCCCATGTGTTGGATTGGACCGACTTGGAAGTAGATGAGGATACCTCGTATGAGGAGAGAACGGTTCGGGTCTTGGATAGACGGGATCAAGTCTTGCGAGGCAAGACCATTCCCTTGGTAAAGGTTTTGTGGAAGTATCACGGAGTGGAGGAAGCCACTTGGGAACGTGAGGCGGATGTCCGTGAGAATTACCCGGACTTGTTTGTTGATGTGTAATCATATATTGAAATTTTGTAATATTGTGGAACTTTAAGAACATTACATATGTCTTAAGTTGTAAAACATGGTATATGTTTTGATTTATGAAAGTATGTAGTAGAACTTGCCTCATGATGGAAGTTGATTTTAACATTGTATATGTTAATGATGTTTAGAAATGCAAAAAAATACATTTTGGCATTGAAAATGAGTTGAAATTGGTGAATTTCAGGAAAATGCATGTTGATAATGCAGGTTGTTATGTAAAATAAGAAATGCCTCTTGAAAAAGAGATGGGATTGACCGGTAATGGGTCGGAATGTTTAATATTATGTTGTAATATTGTTGGGAATGGAGAGAACCTGTTTTTGAGAAACTTGTCTTTAATTTCGGGGACGAAATTCTTTAAGGGGGGAAGGTTATAGCGATCTCGGTTTTCCCTTTTTATATTTGTTGTATTTCGGACTTTGGTTCCGTGAAGTTGGTGGTTGTATACCTAGTTGTCATCCTTTAATTCCTTATGTTGAGTTTTAGGATGTGTTGGGCATGTTTCGAGCAGGTAGGTCGAACCTTGGCCTAAATCCTTGTCGCCAGGTTTTTGGTCTTTCCGCTCGAGCGGGTCATTTGGCGCTCGAGCAGAGATTACACACTCCTAGTATAGCGATCCCGGTTTCCCTTTTCTTTACTTGTTATATCCGGACTTAGGTTCTGTGGAGCTGGTTGTTGAGAGTATGTTGTTTGCATCCTTTAATCCTTATATTGAGTCTTGGGTTGTGTTGGGAAGATTTGGAGCAAGTTGGTTGAGCTTAGGAACCAAGTCGAGTTGCCCAGATTTTGGCTTGTCCGCTCGAGCGGGGATTTGGGCGCTCGAGCGGGGAATACACCCATCCAGTATGTCCTGTGAAGTATTGGACGCTCGAGCGGAGGATTGGCCGCTCGAGCGGAAGGTTGTGAGTGACGCTCGAGCGGGGAGTTGGGCGCTCGAGCGGGGACCTGTCTGCAAAAACTTCTGGGAGTGTGCATCCGCCGCTCGAGCGGGAGTTTGGCCGCTCGAGCGGGAATCTGTGAGTGGCGCTCGAGCGGGGCGACTGTTATAAAAATCCGAGACCCGACTTTCTGGATCAGTTTTCATCTCCCTTTTGATTCTAAAACCCTAGAACCGTCTTCTCCCTCTCCCTACACACCTTCTCTCTTAGGTTTGATCTACTTAGAGTGTATTTCTACCCTAAGTCCTTTGTTAAAAAGATAGAGTGGGTCGAGGGCTTCCGTTTAATCTGAACAATCTTGGGTTTGGAGCACTTTGGTTTTTCGTCATCTTCTCCATTCGAGTTCTTCGCTTCGAGGTAGGGATTTCCTACTCCATCTTATAAGTTTTGTTCTAAGTTTTGGTATTTTGATATGTTGGGGGTACTTTGGTAATTTTGGGAAAAACCCTAGTTGTATTAATAAATTAATTTGTATAATTAATTTAAGGAAATTGGGGAATTTGGTTAAATTCATGAAATTGAGGAATTCATTGATTAAATGGTGTAGTTGGATAATTTAAATCACTTGCCTATTGAATTGTTGATATATTTATTTCCAGTCTAGAAATAACTGTTTTGGGCTATCGGTGGAGGATAGTCGTGTTTGTTGTAGACATTGCATGTGGATTAGGGAAAATTGAAACTAATCAATTTGTTTAAGTCATAAATTTAGACTATTGAATTAATACAGAAAATACATGTATTGATTGAACATTGCATTTGCATATTGTTTGGGAGGAGATAGGGGATGTACTCCACGGTTTAGGGAAAGATAGGGGATGGACCTCTAAACCGGATTTTGTTTGGGAGGAGATAGGGGATGGACTCCATTAGCATCACTATTATGTGTGCTTATTACATTGAAGTGTTTTTACATGTTATTAATACAGCACTAGAATGTGTATCAAACGGGAAGTATGAAGTGTTTTGATATGAGCCTGAGTCTCATCTGTGTTGTTGATATTGGAAGTAATGTGAATATGATATATAGTTCACTGTTGTAAGTTTGGCCAGGTTCTGAGCCATATTGATAATAATGGGAATTGAAACATGTCATAGACATTAGTGTCATGAGACTGTATTAAGTTATAAATGATTATCTTCGTTAACCATCTATTGAATGTTATTGCTTTATTCAATGCTTATATTTGGTTTAGTATATTTCTACTGGGCTGTGGCTTACCCTTTATGGGAACATCATTTTCAGGTTCAGGTGATAAGCTACCTCCAAGGACTTAGCTTGGAAGGATTCGATTTTTAGATTTTGAAGACTTGTCTTTAGTTATTTGTTTTTATTTGAGATTACATGTAAACATTCAAGCCAAGGGCTTAACTTATAAATGAGTTAGTACTCATTCTTTTGTGTCCAACTGTTAGCTTGGAAAGATGTAAGCCCTTAGGGAATTTATTTTGATGTTACATGTGATGTCTTTCAATAAAAGTACTCTGTTGAATAACTCAAATGATTTGTTTTCTTTTATTAATGCATGTTAATGTTATGTATATTATGGGTTTAATTTAAGGGCGTGACAACTTGGTATCAGAGCGTACCGGGTTTGAATACTTTGGGTACGTGGGAAGTGATTAGTATCACAATGGGTTCGTCTCGTTTGATAGAGACTTAGTGAAATGTTATATGCTTATATGATAACATGTTTATGTGATTATGTGGGTATGGAACGTAGTTTCTAGGATGTTAATTGGACCCTTGAGTTTCTAGTAGTCTTGTTGGAAAGGCACTTGATCAATGCTGCTTCCAACCGGAACTATAGTAACGCTTCGGGACTATTATCATCTAGGAATGAAATTCGTAGGTGCTTATGTGATTATGTGCTTACGTGGAATGAATTATTGTTGTCCAATGCATTAGGACGCGAGTGTTTAGTTTCGGCACATTTATTAATGTGCTAACGTCTTTGTTTCCTTTATTAGGATGTCAGGACGAGGACGAGGACGAGGACGAGGACGAGGTAGGCGTGGTAGGCCGGGTAGGCAGGAGGTGCCTGTGCTAGAGGAGATTCCGACAGTTCAGGAGGGAATTGGTCAGGCCAATGTGGCCGAGCCAGTAGGCCAGCAGGCTATGGGCGCTCTAGCCCGAGAGATAGCAGGGGCATTCAGGGAGTCAGTAGGCATTCTCAGAGCTGAGAATCAAGCTCAGGTAGTTATTGCGGATGCTGGACCTGCCTTTCTGAAGAGGGAGTTCTTCCGGTCTAATCCGGATGAATTTGTGGGTGATCCTAAAGAGCCGCTTAAGGCAGATGAATGGCTCGAACAAACAACGAAGACATTTGAGATGCTTGACATCGAAGACGAGGGGTTGAAAGTGACCTTGGCATCGTTCCAGCTGAAGGGGGATGCGGGTCAGTGGTGGAAGTTCACTAAGGATCGTATAGGAGGTACGTGGGAGGCTTTTGTAAATGCTTTCCAGGAGAAGTTTTTATCTCCAGCTGTCAGGGAAAAGCTGAGAGACCAGTTCTGTCAACTTAAGCAGTCGAGTTCTTCAGTGGCCGAGTTTGAGGCTGCATTTACTAGTTTATCCAGGTTTGCACCTGAGTTGGTGGCGTCTGAGGAACGCCGTTGTATTGAGTTTGAGAAGAATTTGAGGCGTGGTCTCAAGCTGAGAGTTGGAGGAACTATGATTTGGGATTATGTGCGTATGGTTGATGCTGCAGCCCATATGGAGATCATGATGCAGGAAGAGGAGGAAGGGCAGAAAGGCTCCAACAGGAGTCAGGATGGTCAGAGTGATGGTAGGAGACAGAAGGGTTTTAATTTCCATCTCCATTCAATTTCATTTTTTATTTAATTTCCAAATAGATCATTAAGGTGTAGTGGTTTCTTGAATGAACTTCCACGTTTAATTTTATGCAGTTTCCATTTCTATTTTTATTCAACTTCTATTTTTATTCAATTTCTATGTAAGGACCCACATTCATATCTTAGTCATGCTTGCATACATTTATATAATCCTGTCTTGCTAAGTTTGAATTCATGAATCTTGCCTTGTTTTGCTTAAATGTGTTGCATGCTTTGTTCCTTCTTTGCTGTCCTCAAGCCTAAGTCATGTCTAGCCGAGGTCATGTTACGCCTAGGTCGTTCCAAGCCGAAGTCATCTTCAGTCTAGAATCATCTTGCAACCACTTTGTTCGACCTCCACCTTCGCCCTGACATATTAGCCGAGATGTCATTATCTAGGCCGAGGTGTTCATCACCAAGGCCGAGATGTGTACCATCTAGGCCGAGATGTTACCTTTGCACCTAAGTGATCTTGTCCTGGAGTGGTATGACCTAGACCGAGGTGTGGCACATCTAGGCCAAGGTGTGGCACAGTTCAGTCAAGAGTTGTCCTTCCTAGCCGAGGTCATTGTCGCCTTAGTTGCCGAAGCCTTGGCCTTAGCCGACGTCATCACTTGCCGAAGTGCCCTACCGGGTGACTTGTTAGATACACTTTGTCAGAATCATGTCTTGTCAATCTATTAGCTTTTTGAGAAGAACCAACCAACTGTTGCCACGTGTCCGAACTGAGTGTTAAGTCAGCCGGTAGAGAGAGGAAACCCATCATTTGTTTCTACCTTTGTTTTGAAGAAGAGAGAGAAGCTCTAGAAGAGGAAGAGGAGTTCTTGAGGGAGAGTAGATCCCAAGCTTGATCCCTAGAGATCGAACCGTTAGATCCGTATTCTAAGGTTAGATTCTTGATCTGCTCTTGTCGTTCTTTATGTTTATGTAATTGCATTGCATGATTAAATATGATTTATAAGCCATGCATTGCTTTAAAGTTCGGTTTTAGAAAGAGAAAATAGTATTCATGTGTTCTTCAAGAAAAGTCATGTTTTGATCCGAAAGTTTGTATCAAGATGCATGTTTTTATGTTTGTTTCCATATGATTTTCAAGTGTGGGTACCCAGGTCCATGTTTTCGAACTCATAGCATGAAACCTCAGATTTTTTAATAAAGAAGTTATGATTTTAGCATTCATGTTCTTCATGATCTTTATGTTCATGTTCTTCATGTTCTTTACGGGTGGAAACCCAGATCTCCAGACCTCACTTCCCTAAGTGTAGTCGCCGAGATCACTCTTACCTAGACCTCACACTTAGGCCAAGCACTGTATCTCACCTTAGCCTACCTTGCATGATCACTTACACCTTTAGTTTGTCTCGTACGAACCTCAGCAATTAGCCGCACGCCGAAGCCTTGGTAACCACACCTCGGCCAAGAGGTGTGGGACCTCGGCAAAGGCCTGGTTGGTACCTAGCATGTCTTCCCGACATGTAAAGCAGTGTTTTGACTTCCAGCATGTTTTCCCCGAGATCATTTGCATTCATGTAAGGCTTGTTTTGAGAAGTGCATTCATTAGACTTTGCCATGTGTTTGTAGGACTTGGACCTTTGCCTTGATCCCGACGTCCCAGGAACTATGTGAGTGGTATTTCTAATAAAGTTATATTATCAAGTTTTAATAAAGCTTTGCCTTGTTTTGATAAAAGTATTTGTTAAGCATGAATGATATCCCTATTTTATGTATCAAGTGTAAGCTTTGTTTTGGATAACATTCTTGGAACTGTCCTTTCGTGTTAGGGGACGTTAAGCCTAAGTAACACCGTCCTTTCGTGTTAGGGGACGTTAAGCCTAGGTAACATAGTCCGTGCGTGCCAGGGGACTTTAAGCATTTGTGGCACTAGTCCTTCTGTGCTAGGGGACTTTAAGCCTATGTAGCATAGTCCTTCCGTGCTAGGGGACTTTAAGCCTAGGTAGCACCGTCCTTTCGTGCTAGGGGACGTTAAGCCTAAGTAGCACCCTTGTTAAGATATCGGCCACCGACGGACTATGAACGGGTGTGCTCGATGCCGAGGTTATGCTTTTGTTTTGCCGTCATCACCCCATGTTTTAAGTCGATGTATGTTAAGTATCCCAAGCAAGTTTTGAAAGACTAAGATTTGATTGATGTTTTGTTACAAGTCAAGCTAAGCTACGTTATGTATGGTTTTGATGAAGATATACTATGTATTGTTTTGAAAGGATCTCGGGTATCATTCATTTAACCCCTTTATTACTTATACCATTCATTGAGTATCCAAGCTCACCCTCCCTATGTATATATGTAGGTATCAAGCAAGAAGTCGGCTACGCTGAGTTATGTGTGTTTTGCATGCATCTTATGTCGACAGTGAGGATGTCGGCAATCCTGAAGTTATGCTTTTAGTTGTATTCCTTGTATTTTGTTTACGTCGGCTTGTGAAGCCCTTTTGTAAGATGTAATATGTATTTTTTGTACTTGGCTTTAATTGTATTCAAGATGTAAAGCTATGTAAAGATGTATGCCATTCCATTTAACTTATGCACTGCTCTTATGGACCACTTGTATTTTAAATTATTGCTTCTGCACTTGTGAGCCCCATATATTTATAGTCTGATTGTGTGTGAATTTTCAAAGTTGGCATTCGGTAATCTCGGATTACTGGCCATCACGGCACCCAAACTACTAGGGGCGGTTTGGGGTTGTGACATTCCATCTCCATTCAATTTCCTTTTTTTATTTCATTTCCAAATAGATCGCTAAGTTATAGCGGTTTCTTGAATGAACTTCCGTGTTTAATTTTATACAGTTTCCATTTCTATTTTTATTCAATTTCCATCTCCATTCAATTTCCATTTTTATTTAATTTCCAAATAGATCGTTAAGGTGTAGTGGTTTCTTGAATGAACTTTCATTCTTAATTTTATGCAACTTCGTTTTGATTTTCATTCCACTTCCATTTTTATTCAATTTCCTTTTCTATTCAATTTCTTTTTTTATTTAATTTCCAAATAGATCGTTAAGGTATAGTGGTTTCTTGAATGAACTTCCATGTTTAATTTTATACAGTTTCCATTTCTATTTTTATTCAACTTCTATTTTTATTCGATTTCCATCTCCATTCAATTTCCTTTTTTTTTTGATTTCCAAATAGATCGTTAAGGTGTAGTGGTTTCTTGAATGAACTTCCACATTTATTTTTATGCAACTTCCATTTTGATTTTTATTCCACTTCTATTTTTATTCAATTTCCTTTTCCATTCAATTTCTTTTTTTATTTAATTTCCAAATAGATCGTTAAGGTATAGTGGTTTCTTGAATGAACTTCCAGATTTAATTTTATGCAGTTTCCAGTTCTATTTATATTCAACTTCTATTTTTATTCAATTTCCATCTCCATTCAATTTCATTTTTTATTTAATTTCCAAATAGATCGTTAAGGTGTAGTGGTTCGTTGAATGAACTTCCACGTTTAATTTTATGCAGTTTCCAATTCTATTTTTATTCAACTTCTATTTTTATTCAATTTCCTTTTCTATTCAATTTCCTTTTTTATTTAATTTATAAATAGATCGTTAAGATATAGTGGTTTCTTGAATGAACTTTCATGTTTAATTTTATGCAGTTTCCATTTCTAGTTTTATTCAACTTCTATTTTTATCCAATTTCCATCTCCATTCAATTTTCATTTTTATTTAATTTCTAAATAGATCGTTAAGGTGTAGTGGTTTCTTGAATGAACTTCTGTAGACGCGCCCGAACGCCCCGGGAGGGTGAGTCCCGTTCTGTTCATCTGCGGGCTTACTACAGTTCGGACTCTCGAATTGTCACGATTCCTAATTTGAACCAAAGAGTACAAATCCGGCAAATCGTTTTGAGAAAAACAGATTTTTGAAAGAAGTGCCAAACATGGACTGCTTTGCCAGATACGGAGTCGCCACCTAAATATTTTTTAATGGGGAAATTTAGGAAACCCTGACTCAGTGCCGAAGGCCACGTGTCCGTCATTGCCAAAGTTGCCTCTGCTCAGGAGCTTGGGTACGATTGGGGAAGGTCAGCTATGAGCACCCCCTCTCTCCCGATCCGAAGATCGGCCTCTACTAACCGTGATATCTAGTTTTGAAAACTTTATGTGTTCTTATTCCCAATTATTAGCCTAAAATTACTATGTTATGCACACAGCACACAAGTATAGACTAGATTGCCTAATTTGCAAATAAGCATTGCATATCCGTTTGTCTTGAAAAACACTTTGGAATTTGCTACTCGCAAGTAGGCTAAAATACGGATTTCAACGAGTTTTTCCAACTCAAACAATCCAACCTTCACCCACAGACATTCAAACAGTTTATCACATAAGCATCTAGCCACATGGTAAGCATACTGTCATGATAGCATTCATACTCATGCGAGATGCTAAAGCATAAATACTTACATCGTACTTCGTGCCAAAAATAATAAACTAGTTAGCAAACATGCATGGTCCTAGTTCATGTCAAGTTAGCCTAATGTAACACACACAGGATGCACTTAGAATAGGCTCGGCTAACCTAAGCATGGCATGTGAAATGCAGTCAATTGATGCACGTATTCAATTTGGAATTGAAGTACAATGCAGTTAGCATGATGTACCGAGCCCGGTGCATGCAAGACAAATGTATGAATGCACGCATGCATGGCATGAGGTATGCTAATTTAAACATGACCTATTACTAACCATCAAAACAGGTAAGTAAAAGGGAAGAAAGAAGTGGGGATTGGAAGACATGCACACACACGCACCCACACTTATTACAGATTTGCCCTCGCTCGGAGGGACCGAATAAATATTACAAATTAACTAACTCGCGAGCTAATTAATTATTACAAATTACCTAATTAGTTAACAAACTAACTAAGCTAGGAAAAACAGTGAACCGCCTCGGGAAGAGAGCTTGATGCAGTGCATGCTCGGTCTTGCTCGGAAGTGCACCGCCATGCCTAGGCTGCCTCTGTTTACCTTGATATACTCCTCTGGAGACTTGCAAAGTCTCAGGACTGCTTCCTTGGACATTGGGGGACACCACCGGCTGAATAGGATTGCCACCGGCAGTGGCATGTGGTCACCAGCCATTGGTGAAGCCATCGGCCGAGGGAGGATTGCCGGTCGGCACTTGGCACTGCCGGTCGGCAGAGGGTTCCTGCAGAACCTGTAATTGACAGCAACAGAGGGCAAGGCAGAGCATGGCGATACAATTCAAGCAATGTATGCACCAATCACGTCCCTTATCATGGTAATGACTCAAAGGAACATGCTCCTTGGTTCTCAGACCATCAATTGCGCATTTCCATGCGTGATGGCCCAAGAGACCAAGTGTGCACATTTTGATGTCAAGTGCAATGCAAAACAACAAACCAAAGGGACTCGACCTCCATCATGGCTTGGTCAAGAGGTAGAGCATGCATGCCAATGCAATGCAATCCTAATCATGCGAGCTAGCGTGCAACATGAGCATGCAAGCAAGTGATTGTACACTAGGTACACAAACTATGCAAACAAGCAAACAAGCATGCAAGGCATGAGGTAGTACAACCAACAAGTATGCAAGGCACAATGTGGGTGTTTAAGCATGTAAACAAACATGTGACTTCATTCAATCATGCAAGTTCAATTATGCTACAACTCACCAATATGCTACAACATACAAGGAGTACATGCAACAAACAAAGAGATGGACTTAAACATGATTTGGGCAGCTCTAAATAGGCCCAAAACAGTGGCCATAGTGCTATGAAATGAGGGCTAAATGACATGCAAACATGCATGCACACAAGGACCAACACTTAAGCATAAAAAGGCAACTCTCAAGCACACTTGAAAGAGGCATAACATGGACTAATGGCATGCAAGGTAAGCATTGAAAATCATGTTACAAAGGGTGTTAAGCCAATTAAACAAGACAAACAAGGCATGCAAACAAAGCCAAAAACCCAAGGCAAGCCAAGAGGCTTAAACCAAGACTAAATAAACCAAGCCTTACAAGGCTAAGAGGACTTAAAATAGGTCTAGTGCAAACCTAAACAACACCCAAGGGACACCTAGATGGCATCTAAATGGCTCAAAATCAAAAGCGTGCACAATGACCAAAACATAGAGCATGCAAGACAAGCTTCCAAAGCTTCAAAGAGGCATCCAAGGCAAGTATGCAAGTATGTTAAAGGGACTGAAATAGCATGGCAAATGGTCCCAAATCACTAAATTAAGGCAAGGATGCATGCTACACATTCACACACTCAAGGCCAACAAGCCAAAAATGCAAAGAGGCTATACAATGCATGCCATGGCCGACCCAAACAACTATGGACAGACCTCTAGCATGGAAAAATAAGCACACAAGCTTCACAAAGCTAGAGCTAAAACATGCTTGAACAGTGGTTTACAACCTAAGGCATGTTAAGGCCTAAACATGGCATTACAAGGTAGGTATGCTAAGAATGCATGGTATACCAAAACCAACTAAAAATAGAGGCATAACATGACATAATAAGCACAAAAAACAACTAAGGCATGGTCAACATGAAGCTTAGCTAGGTGCTCCCTTAAGAGGCCAAAAATGGTCCTTTTCAAGGACAACAAGGAGAGGAGGGGACCCTCTCCTCCCTAGGACCTCAAGGCACCATCCTCACCTCTGAAATCCCTCAAGATTTCAGTGGTGAGGCGGCCCAAACACCAAGGTCCCGGAGCTCACTCAAAATAGCACAAAATGGGGCCTCTCAAGGCCTAAGAGGGGTCAAACACCTCCAAACCACAAAACACTCTAAACAAACTATTTAGAGGGCCTAAAAACAGAACTTTTTTATGTTATATACTAAGCACAAAAATAGTTCGAAGATGGGTAAAAATACAATGCAAAAATGGGGAATAAAGGGACAAACTTCTTACCCTTTTAGACTTTCTTCAAAAATGGTGGACCAGCTGGTTCTCCAAGCTCAAAACCACCCAATAACTTCAAGAACAACCTCTTGGAACCTCAGTAGCCAAGGGAATGTGTAATACTATGTGTTTGTGTGCAATAGTAAGACACAAATGCACCTAGACACACACAAGAGAGAAAAAGAGAGAGAGAATGTGTATCAAACCCTAACCCTAAAACCAGAGCTCTCCTCTGTATTTTTTATCTCTAAAATGTCTAACCCTAGAACAAGGAGAAGAGCTCTCCGCTTATAGAAGTCCTCCTTTGCAAAGCTTTCCAAATAAGCTTCTTAGAGGGAAATCCCTCCATACACGTGTATGGAGGGAAGCAGAGTGGGTGCCAGCTATCACAGCTGGCACAAAATATCTACAAAAAGTAGATGAACAGTAGTCGGCTGCTCAAAATTGCCATTTTGACAAAATTGACTGCCAACCGGCAACAAAGAATGTCGACCGGCAATATACATTGCCGATGGCAACAAAACACCAGCCGGTGGCCTCTGGCCATGGCCGGTGGTGTGTGGGGATGCCTCACAAGGCATTCCCTGCCCCTCCAAGGCAAAACACAAGTGTTTGGTGCAAAACCAGACACTAAACAGTCGAGTCGAGAGATCCTAAGGCAAGGCGCGCAAGCCGAGACCTCCGGGAACTCAAGACGAACACAAACATGGATGATCACCGGGCGTTCAAACGGTGACGTCCAAGTCTTGAGGACAGTCAAAAATGGGGTGTCTACAACTTCCATTTTTAATTTTATGCAACTTCCATTTTTATTTTTATTCCACTTCCATTTTTATTTAATTTCCTTTTCAATTCAAGTTCCATTTTTATTTAATTTCCAAATAGATCGTTAAGGTATAGTTGTTTCTTAAATGAACTTCCATTTTTAATTTTATGCAACTTCCATTTGTATTTTTATTCCACTTCCATTTTTATTCAATTTCCTTTTCTATTCAATTTCATTTTTTATTTAATTTCCAAATAGATCGTTAAGGTATAATGGTTTCTTAAATGAACTTCCATTTTTAATTTTATGCAACTTCCATTTGTATTTTTATTCCACTTCCATTTTTATTCAATTTCCTTTTCTATTCAATTTCATTTTTTATTTATTTTCCAAATAGATCGTTAAGGTATAGTGGTTTCTTGAATGAACTTTCATTTTTAATTTTATGCAACTTCCATTTTTATTTTTATTCAACTTCGATTTTTATTCAATTTTCTTTTCTATTCAATTTCCCTTTTTTATTTAATTTCCAAATTGATCGTTAAGGAATAGTGGTTTCTTGAATAGACTTCCATTTTTAATTTTATGCAACTTCTATTTTTGTTTTTATTCAACTTCCATTTTTATTCAATTTCCTTTTCTATTCATTTTCCTTTTTTATTTAATTTCCAAATAGATCGTTATGGTATAGTGGTATCTTGAATGAACTTCCATTTTTAATTTTATGCAACTTCCATTTTTATTTTTTTTCCACTTCCATTTTTATTCAATTTCCTTTTTTATTTAATTTCCAAATAGATCGTTAAGGTATAGTGGTTTCTTGAATGAACTTCCATGTTTAATTTTATGCAGTTTCCATTTCTATTTTTATTCAACTTTTATTTTTATTCAATTTCCATCTCCATTCAATTTCCTTTTTTATTTAATTTCCAAAGAGATCGTTAAGGTGTAGTGGTTTCTTGAATGAACTCCCACGTTTAATTTTATGCAGTTTCCATTTCTATTTTTATTCAACTTATATTTTTATTCAATTTCCATCTCCATTCAATTTCCTTTTTTATTTAATTTCCAAAGAGATCGTTAAGGTGTAGTGGTTTCTTGAATGAACTTCCACGTTTAATTTTATGCAGTTTCCATTTCTATTTTTATTCAACTTCTATTTTTATTCAATTTCCATCTCCATTCAATTTCCTTTTTTTATTTCATTTCCAAATAGATCGTTAAGTTATAGTGGTTTCTTGAATGAACTTCCGTATTTAATTTTATGTAGTTTCCATTTCTATTTTTATTCAACTTCTATTTTTATTCAATTACCATTTTTATTTAATTTCCATATAGATCGTTAAGGTGTACTGGTATCTTAAATGAACTTCCATCCTTAATTTTAAGCAACTTCCATTTTGATTTTTATTCCACTTTCATTTTTATTCAATTTTCTTTTCTATTCAATTTCCTTTTTTATTTAATTTCCAAATAGATCGTTAAGGAATAGCGGTTTCATGAATGAACTTCGATGTTTAATTTTGCGCAGTTTCCATTTCTATTTTTATTCAACTTCTATTTTTATTCAATTTTCATCTCCATTGAATTTCATTTTTTATTAAATTTCCAAATAGATCGTTAAGGTGTAGTGGTTTCTTGAATGAACTTCCACGTTTAATTTTATGCAGTTTCCATTTCTATTTTTATTTAACTTCTATTTTTATTCAATTTCCATCTCCATTCAATTTCATTTTTTATTTAATTTCCAAATAGATCGTTAAGGTGTAGTGGTTTCTTGAATGAACTTCCACGTTTAATTTTATGCAGTTTCCATTTCTATTTTTATTCAACTTCTATTTGAATTCAATTTCCATCTCCATTCAATTTCCTTTTTTTATTTCATTTCCAGATAGATCGTTAAGTTATAGTGGTTTCTTGAATGAACTTCCGTGTTTAATTTTTTGCAGTTTCCATTTCTATTTTTATTCAACTTCTATTTTTATTCAATTTCCATTTTTATTCAATTTCCATATAGATCGTTAAGGTGTAGTGGTATCTTGAATGAACTTTCATCCTTAATTTTAAGCAACTTCCATTTTGATTTTTATTCCACTTTCATTTTTATTCAATTTCCTTTTCTATTCAATTTACTTTTTTTATTTAAATTCCAAATAGATCGTTAAGGTATAGTGGTTTCTTGAATGAACTTTCATGTTTAATTTTACGCAGTTTCCATTTCTATTTTTATTCAACTTCTATTTTTATTCAATTTCCATCTCCATTGAATTTCCTTTTTTAATTAAATTCCAAATAGATCGTTAAGGTGTAGTGGTTTCTCGAATGTACTTCAACGTTTAATTTTACGTAGTCTCCATATCTATTTTTATTAAACTTCTATTTTTATTCAATTTCCTTTTTTATTTAAAATCCAAATAGATCGTTAAGCTATAGTGGTGTCTTGAATGAACTTCCATATTTAATTTTTTGCAGTTTCCATTTCTATTTTTATTCAACTTCTATTTTTATTCGATTTCCATCTCCATTCAATTTGCATTTTTATTTAATTTCCAAATAGATCGTTAAGGTGTAGTGGTTTCTTGAATGAACTTCCATTCTTAATTTTATGCAACTTCCACTTTTATTTTTATTCCACTTCCAATTTTGTTCAATTTCGTTTTCTATTCAATTTCCATTTTTATTTAATTTCCAAATAGATCGTTAAGGTATAGTGGTTTCTGGAATGAACTTCCATTTTTAATTTTATGCGACTTCCATTTGTATTTTTATTCCACTTCTATTTTTATTCAATTTCCTTTTCTATTCAATTTCATTTCTTATTTAATTTCCAAATAGATCGTTAAGGTATAGTGGTTTCTTGAATGAACTTTCATTTTTAATTTTATGCAACTTCCATTTTTATTTTTATTCAACTTTGATTTTTATTTGTATTCAACTTCGATTTTTATTCAATTTTCCTTTCTATTCAGTTTCATTTTTTTATTTAATTTCCAAATAGATCGTTAAGGTTTAGTGGTTTCTTGAATAGACTTCCATTTTTAATTTTATGCAACTTCTATTTTTGTTTTTATTCAACTTCCATTTTTATTCAATTTTTTTTCTATTCGTTTTCCTTTTTTATTTAATTTCCAAATAGATCGTTATGGTATACTGTTTCTTGAATAAACTTCCATTTTTAATTTTATGCAACTTCCATTTTTATTTTTATTCCACTTCCATTTTTATTCAATTTCCTTTTCTATTCAATTTCCTTTTTTTTATTTAACTTCCAAATAGATCGTTAAGGTATCGTGGTTTGTTGAATAGACCTCCATTTTTTATTTTATGCAACTTCTATTTTTATTTTATTCAACTTCCATTTTTATTCAATTTCCTTTTCTATTCATTTTCCTTTTTTATTTAATTTCCAAATAGATCGTTATGGTATACTGGTATCTTGAATGAACTTCCATTTTTAATTTTATGCAACTTCCATTTTTATTTTTTTTCCACTTCCATTTTTATTCAATTTCCATTTCTATTCAATTTCCTTTTTTATTTAATTTCCAAATAGATCGTTAAGGTATGGTGGTTTCTTGAATGAACTTCCATGTTTAATTTCACGCAGTTTCCATTTCTATTTTTATTCAATTTCCATCTCCATTCAATTTCCTTTTTTATTTAATTTTCATAGAGATCGTTAAGGTGTAGTGGTTTCTTGAATAAACTTCCACGTTTAATTTTATGCAGTTTCCATTTCTATTTTTATTCAATTTCCATCTCCATTCAATTTCCATTTTTATTTAATTTCCAAATAGATTGTTAAGGTGTAGTAGTTTCTTGAATGAACTTCCATTCTTAATTTTATGCAACTTCCATTTTGATTTTTATTCCACTTCCATTTTTATTCAATTTCCTTTTCTATTCAATTTCTTTTTTTATTTAATTTTCAAATATATCGTTTAGGTATAGTGGTTTCTTGAATGAACTTCCATGTGTAGTTTTATGCAGTTTCCATTTCTATTTTTATTCAACTTCTATTTTTATTCAATTTCCTTCTCCATTCAATTTTATTTTTTATTTAATTTCCAAATAGATCGTTAAGGTGTAGTGGTTTCTTGAATGAACTTCCATTCTTAATTTTATGCAACTTCCACTTTTATTTTTATTCCACTTCCAATTTTGTTCAATTTCGTTTTCTATTCAATTTCCATTTTTATTTAATTTCCAAATAGATCGTTAAGGTATAGTGGTTTCTGGAATGAACTTCCATTTTTAATTTTATGCGACTTCCATTTGTATTTTTATTCCACTTCCATTTTTATTCAATTTCCTTTTCTATTCAATTTCATTTCTTATTTAATTTCCAAATAGATCGTTAAGGTATAGTGGTTTCTTGAATGAACTTTCATTTTTAATTTTATGCAACTTCCATTTTTATTTTTATTCAACTTTGATTTTTATTTGTATTCAACTTCGATTTTTATTCAATTTTCCTTTCTATTCAGTTTCATTTTTTTATTTAATTTCCAAATAGATCGTTAAGGTTTAGTGGTTTCTTGAATAGACTTCCATTTTTAATTTTATGCAACTTCTATTTTTGTTTTTATTCAACTTCCATTTTTATTCAATTTTTTTTCTATTCGTTTTCCTTTTTTATTTAATTTCCAAATAGATCGTTATGGTATACTGTTTCTTTAATAAACTTCCATTTTTAATTTTATGCAACTTCCATTTTTATTTTTATTCCACTTCCATTTTTATTCAATTTCCTTTTCTATTCAATTTCCTTTTTTTTATTTAACTTCCAAATAGATCGTTAAGGTATCGTGGTTTGTTGAATAGACCTCCATTTTTTATTTTATGCAACTTCTATTTTTGTTTTATTCAACTTCCATTTTTATTCAATTTCCTTTTCTATTCATTTTCCTTTTTTATTTAATTTCCAAATAGATCGTTATGGTATACTGGTATCTTGAATGAACTTCCATTTTTAATTTTATGCAACTTCCATTTTTATTTTTTTTCCACTTCCATTTTTATTCAATTTCCATTTCTATTCAATTTCCTTTTTTATTTAATTTCCAAATAGATCGTTAAGGTATGGTGGTTTCTTGAATGAACTTCCATGTTTAATTTCACGCAGTTTCCATTTCTATTTTTATTCAATTTCCATCTCCATTCAATTTCCTTTTTTATTTAATTTTCATAGAGATCGTTAAGGTGTAGTGGTTTCTTGAATAAACTTTCACGTTTAATTTTATGCAGTTTCCATTTCTATTTTTATTCAATTTCCATCTCCATTCAATTTCCATTTTTATTTAATTTCCAAATAGATCGTTAAGGTGTAGTAGTTTCTTGAATGAACTTCCATTCTTAATTTTATGCAACTTCCATTTTGATTTTTATTCCACTTCCATTTTTATTCAATTTCCTTTTCTATTCAATTTCTTTTTTTATTTAATTTTCAAATATATCGTTTAGGTATAGTGGTTTCTTGAATGAACTTCCATGTGTAGTTTTATGCAGTTTCCATTTCTATTTTTATTCAACTTCTATTTTTATTCAATTTCCTTCTCCATTCAATTTTATTTTTTATTTAATTTCCAAATAGATCGTTAAGGTGTAGTGGTTTCTTGAATGAACTTCCACGTTTAATTTTATGCAGTTTCCATTTCTATTTTTATTCAACTTCTATTTTTATTCAATTTTCTTTTCTATTCAATTTCCTTTTTTATTTAATTTCCAAATAGATCGTTAAGGTATAGTGGTTTCTTGAATGAATTTCCATGTTTAATTTTATGCAGTTTCCATTTCTATTTTTATTCAACTTTTATTTTTATTCAATTTCCATCTCCATTCAATTTTCATTTTTATTTAATTTCCAAGTAGATCGTTAAGGTGTAGTGGTTTCTTGAATGAACTTCCATTCTTAATTTTATGCAACTTCCATTTGTATTTTTATTCCACTTCCATTTTTATTCAATTTCCTTTTCTATTCAATTTAATTTTTTATTTAATTTCCAAATATATCGTTAAGGTATAGTGGTTTCTTGAATGAACTTTCATTTTTAATTTTATGCAACTACCATTTTTATTTTTATTCAACTTCGATTTTTATTCAATTTTCTTTTCCATTCAATTTCCTTTTTTTTTTATTTAATTTCCAAATAGATCATTAAGGTATTGTGGTTTCTTGAATAGGCTTCCATTTTTAATTTTATGCAGCTTCTATTTTTGTTTTTATTCAACTTCTATTTTTATTCGATTTCCTTTTCTATTCATTTTCCTTTTTTATTTAATTTTCAAATAGATCGTTATGATATAGTGGTTTCTTGAATGAACTTCCATTTTTAATTTTATGCAACTTCCATTTTTATTTTTATTCCACTTCCATTTTTATTCAATTTCCTTTTCTATTCAATTTCCTTTTTTATTTAATTTCCAAATAGATCGTTAAGGTATAGTGGTTCATGAATGAACTTCCGTGTTTAATTTTCTGCAGTTTCCATTTCTATTTTTATTCAACATCTATTTTATTCGATTTCCATCTCCATTCAATTTCCATTTTTATTTAATTTCCAAATAGATCGTTAAGGTGTTGTGTTTCTTGAATGAACTTTCATTCTTAATTTTATGCAACTTCCATTTTTATTTTTATTCCACTTCTACTTTTATTCAATTTTCTTTTCTATTCAATTTCCTTTTTTATTTAATTCCAAATATATCGTTAAGGTATAGTGGTTTCTTGAATGAACTTCCATGTTTAATTTTATGCAATTTCCATTTCTATTTCTATTCAACTTCTATTTTTATTCAATTTCCAGCTCCATTCAATTTCCATTTTTATTTAATTTCCAAATAGATCGTTAAGGTATAGTGGTTTCTTGAATAAACTTCCATGTTTAATTTTATGCTGTTTCCATTTCTATTTTTATTCAACTTCTATTTTTATTCAATTTCCATCTCCATTCAATTTCCTTTTTTATTTAATTTTCAAATAGATCGTTAAGGTGCAGTGGTTTCTTGAATGAACTTCCATTTTTATTTTTATTCCACTTCCATTTTTATTCAATTTCCTTTTCTATTCAATTTCCATTTTTATTTAATTTCCAAATAGATCGTTAAGGTATAGTGGTTTCTTGAATGAACTTCCATGTTTAATTTTATGCTGTTTCCATTTCTATTTTTATTCAACTTCTATTTTTATTCGATTTCCATCTCCATTCAATTTCCTTTTTTATTTAATTTCCAAATAGATCGTTAAGGTGTAGTGGTTTGTTGAATGAACTTCCATTCTGAATTTTATGCAACTTCCATTTTTATTTTTATTCAATTTCCTTTTCGATTCAGTTTCCATTTTTATTTAATTTCCAAATAGATCGTTAAGGTATAGTGGTTTGTTGAATGAACTTCCATTTTTAATTTTGTGCAACTTCCATTTGTATTTTTATTCAATTTCCTTTTCTATTCAATTTCATTTTTTATTTAATTTCCTAATAGATCGTTAAGGTATAGTGGTTTCTTGAATGAACTTTCATTTTTAATTTTATGCAACTTCCATTTTTATTTTTATAGCGATCCCGGTTTCCTTTCCTTCGATTGTTGTATCCGGACTTAGGTTCCGTCTAGTTGGTTGTTGTGTATACCTTGTTTACATCCTTTACTCTTTGTATTTGAGTCTTGGGTCGTGTTAGGCAGGTTTGAAACAGGTTGTTTGAGCTTAGGAACCAAGTGTCGTTGCCCAGATTTTAGCCTGTCCGCTCGAGCGGGGGTCTTGGCGCTCGAGCGGGAAAATCACCCATCCAGTATTTTCTCTGCATGGTTGTCCGCTCAAGCGGGAGTTTGGGCGCTCGAGCGGGAGTTTGTGTCTGACGCTCGAGCAGGGACCTGGTTCTGCAAAAGTGCTGGGAGTGTGCATCCGGCGCTCGAGCGGGGGTTTTCACGCTCGAGCGGGGCGTCAAGTTTAAAGCTCCGTGTTTTGACTTTTAAAATCACTTTTTTACATCTCTTCTCTCTCTTACTTTTCCAAATACTCCTTTGTTGAGCCTCTCTCTCTAGAACCTTGCCTTCTCTCTAGGTATTGATCTAGTTAGAGTTGTTTCCTCACCTTTGGCCTTTACAAAAGAGTTGTTGATCGTCGATGGCTATCTTTTGATCCGGGAAACTTGTGCTTTGGAGCATTTTCATTTTCATCATCTTCTTCGTTGCGTGTCAACTTTTGAGGTAGGGATTCCTACTCACTACTATGGGTTTTAACATAGATTTTTGGTCATTTTCTTAAATGGTTTGATTTTGAGATCTAGGGTTTCAAAATGTATAAAAGAGGGTTTTGTTATTTTGATTCTAAAATATGTATTTTGGGTTTCGAAATAGTATTATGCTTGTTGGTTGATGACACATAGACCATTTGGTCATTATTGGAAAGTGGGGAAGAATGCTCAAATTTGTATATAAATTAATTGGTGTAATTAATTTGGGACAGTTATGGATTTATGAAATTGAGTTGCAAATAACGAAATTGGCTCATTATGTGGCGAACTAGTGGAGTTGGATTTGTTAATCACTCACTTTTGAAAAACATTGATAATTTATCTGTTAATGCATTTATTATCTGTTTAGATATAATTGCTTTGGGCTACCGGTGGAGGGTAGTCGTGATTGTTGTAGACAATGCATGTTGATTAGGCAAACTAAAACTAATCAATTGGATGTGTCATAGAGTATGACAGTTGATAGAATACATTAACGTTATGTATTGATTGATTGTGTATATGACCAATGTGTATATACTTTGTGTGGGGGGGGGGAGGAGATAGAGGATGTACTCCATAGTTTAGGGGAAGATAGGGGATGGACCTCTAAACCGAATGTTGTTTGAGAGGAAATAGGGGATGGACTCCACTGATACAGCTCATATGCTTATTTTTAATTTTATGCAACTTCCATTTTTATTTTTCTTCAACTTCAATTTTTATTCAATTTTCTTTTCCATTCAATTTCCTTTTTTTATTTAATTTCCAAATAGATCGTTAAGGTATAGTGGCTTCTTGAATAGGCAACCATTTTTAATTTTATGCAACTTCTATTTTTGTTTTTATTCAACTTCCATTTTTATTCGATTTCCTTTTCTATTCATTTTTCTTTTTTATTTAATTTCCAAATAGATCGTTATGGTATAGTGGTTTCTTGAATGAACTTCCATTTTTAATTACATGCAACTTCCATTTTTATTTTTATTCCACTTCCATTTTTATTCAATTTCCTTTTCTATTCAAATTCCTTTTTTCTTTAATTTCCAAATAGATCGTTAAGGTATAGTGGTTTCTTGAATGAACTTCCGTGTTTAATTTTATGCAGTTTCCATGTAATAACCCGACCCTCATATCTGTTTCTAGTATATTTTCGATCTGTTATTCTGTGCATTTACTTGCTTTCTGTGAAAAGTGATTTATATCTGTGGCATTTTTATTAGTGTATTTGGAACCTCCCTATTTTATTTTGGGCTATTGATTGTGGTGGTAATATGATGGTAAAGTAAGATTGGATCAAAAACTTTAATTTGAATAATTCGTTTACGACCAACCGTCACTCTTTTTCCCTTTTCTTGTTCCACACTTGGAATTTGGATGTGAGGTTAGAACCATTGGAAAGCTTATTTTCGGGGCTTCAATTTGGGCACAAGAATGACCTAAAACGGAGTCCGGATGAGAGAGTTACGCCTGTTTGAAGTTTTCATATCTGTGCTGGAAGCAGAACCGCACGTGCGGGAAATGCGGCGCACGTGCGGCGATGTGCGGGGCAGCAGCTCAAAAACGTGATTTTTGAGTCATTTCTTAGATTTTCTTTTCCTCTCTTCTTCTTCCCTCTTCCATGTCCGCAACCCTAGCTCCCAAAACCTTGATTTCCTCCACTTTTCTCAACAAATTAACCATGAATCTTGCATCAAGGGTGGAGAATAAGAGGAGATCACCACTTTCTACCGAATGGAATTCCGAAATTTTTGAGGTATGTTGGGGTATGTTGGGGTTCTATTATGAGGTTTAGAGTATGGTTTATGGGTTATGGACCTAGGGTGCCTAATAAATGAGAAGATTTGGAATAAAAAGTAATGGGTTAAGAAGATTTAAAATTGTATTTGAAATTTGTAGATTTCTTAGAAACCCTAGGTTGATTTTTGATGATAATCCATGATTTGGCCCAAATTGATAGTTGAATCATGAAAGTGATAGGTTGAATTAGATGTGCTCAAGTTTAATTGGAATTTGGTTATGTTTGAAAATTATGTTTAAATTTTGCGATTGAACTTTGTTAAATGCATTGTAAATTATGTTTTAATAAAAGGGAAATTGGGGGAAAAGATTTATTGATAATGTGGATGATATAAATTCGATTATGGAATGTTGAACTGGAATTTAAGAATTCCTTTTGAGATATGTTGAATTGTGATGATTATGTGGGATGATATTAACTATGTTGATATTAATTTTTGTGACCTAAAATGTGAAGTTTTCAAGAATGGGTTTAATCCCAAATCATTTTACTAAATATTTGTAGGCTTGCTTAGTTATTAAACCAAGAGAATGATTTAATAGGATTTCTTATGGGGATGGGGAAATGTTTGGTTTTTGGTGAAAACACTAGAAATTTAAGGAGTTTTGGGGAACATGGAAATGTTCATAAAAATCCTTTCTTTCTTTGAGTAGAAGATGAATGGGTGTAAATTCCATAATGTGTTTTGTAAGACTAGTAATCTTATATATATATATATTGAGTTGGAGAAGTAGGTTTGAAACTTCATGCTGCAAAATATGGTTTGCTCTGTTTTACGTGCTTAACCCTCTGGTATTTTTGGAATTTGTGTTTGATGCCTTACTGTATAAGTTGTGTACACGTGTAGGGCATAACCTGAGAAGGATGAGCACTCCGTTATAGCACTGTGAGTAATAGTACTCTAATGCACATTATTTACCGTTAATAATGATTCTTATTAACATCTTGTTCCCCGTGTTCAATTAAGTTAACATGTATGTGGAACGAGAATTAGTGTGAACTTATGTAAACATTGAAGGATTTGGCACACACTAACATGATACAGATATCTACCTAGAGTGGATCATCAGAACGAATAATTGGATACGACTACAGGTTGTTTGTACGTTAAATAACCATTATGAAATTATGTTAAATATTAGATGAACCTCTGAATGACTCAATCCGGAGAAAGAATTGAATGTCAATAACACGATTATGTGACCCACGTTATGATGTGAATGGCTCCACTCTTATTAATGTAATGGAGCATTTACCTTCTGTTTATTGTTAATAGTGTTGTTCTATTATTGTGGGACAATTATGTCACCTTATGAGAAACCATGGGAAAATCTAAGAGCATTACTGGGTACTATGTTCTGTTTATTATTGATAATGGATACTAACACACTGTTATCTGTAAGTCAGTTGTATGGATTTATAACGAACAAGGGGAATTTAAGTATATTATGAGATTATGGTATATGCATATCTCTGGACTCGTTTAATATGTAATAACATTCTGTTATCTGTGAACTAGAGGTAGTAATTCATGACAAACAAATGGGATGTGACTGCATTATGAAGTTCAATCTGGTAATAGTTGTTATTAGCACTCTGCTGAACGTAACGTAACTATGTTACCTCATGTGAATAATTGGAAGGAACTATGTACTTCTGTATGATTTATAAGGCCGAGAGCCATTTGTAAAATATGAATCTATGAGGCCGAGGGCCAGCTTGTGAAATAATGAATATTTGTGAAATTATGAACTTATGAGGCCAAGGGCCGACTTGTGAATCTATGAACTTATGAGGCAAAAGGCCGACTTGTGAATCTATGAACTTATGAGGCCGAGGGCCTACTTGTGAATTTGTGAACTTATGAGGCCGAGGGCCAACTTGTGAATTTGTGAACTTATGAGGCCGAGGACCAACTTGTGAAAATATGAATCTATGAGGCCGAGGGCCAACGTGTGAAACTATGAATTCAAAGGGCCAAGGGCCAAGTTGTGAAATTATGAATCTCAATTATGAATCTATAAAGCCAAAGGCTAATTGGGAATATGTGAACCCACCAGGCCAAGGGTCAGTCTGTGAATTTGTGAACCAACAAGACCGTTCTGACATTAGTACGGAATCAGATTAACTACCTGTCTTTTATATTATATAAACTCTGATTTGCATTATAATTCAAGTTGAACATTGAGTTATTCACGTACTATTATTCACTGAGGTTATCTCACTATGTATTTTGTCTGATTCCGTAGGTCCTGCATTTGGAGGTCAGCCTCAACTTTTAATGCTCGTCTTCCTTGTTAGCCTCTGTGTGTCCAAGCATTTGGGTGAAGCCTACCCGTTTGGTGAAGTTTTGGCTTAGATTCTGATTGTCTATAATATGTTGTAACTTCTAATGTTTTTTTTTTATTATACGCCCAAACACGGGCGGGGTTGTATATGTGTATGTCACTATTATTATCTGTCTATTTGTGATCCTGGCATGATAGTGGTCGCTCAATGGATGTAGCTCTTTCCTTGCATGTTATTATATAAAATTTATGCTTCCACTCAGGCCCCATATGTTATATATAACAGGTTAAGTGTCCGTTTTTTTGAAATGGTCATGCCCAAACTTCTAGGGGCGGGTGCGGGGCGTGACATTCCATTTCTATTTTTATTCAACATCTATTTTTATTCAATTTCCATCTCCATTCAATTTCTATTTTTATTTAATTTCCAAATAGATCGTTAAGGTGTTGCAGTTTCTTGAATGAACTTCCATTCTTCATTTTATGCAACTTCCATTTTTATTTTTATTCCACTTCTATTTTTATTCAATTTCCTTTTCTGTTCAATTTCCTTTTTTGTTTAATTTCCAAATAGATCGTTAAGGTATAGTGGTTTCTTGAATGAACTTCCCTGTTTAATTTTAGGCAGTTTCCATTTCTATTTTTATTCAACATCTATTTTTATTAAATTTCCATCTCCATTCAATTTCCATTTTTATTTAATTTCCAAATAGATCGTTAAAGTGTTGTGGTTTCTTGAATGAACTTCCATTCTTAATTTTATGCAACTTCCATTTTTATTTTTATTCCACTTCCATTTTTATTCAATTTCCTTTTCTATTCAATTTCCGTTTTTATTTAATTTCCAAATATATCGTTAAGGTATAGTGGTTTCTTGAATGAACTTCCATGTTTAATTTTATGCAGTTTTCATTTCTATTTTTATTCAACTTCTATATTTATTCAATTTCCATCTCCATTCAATTTTCATTTTTATTTAATTTCCAAATAGATCGTTAAGGTACAGTGGTTTGTTGAATGAACTTCCTTGTTTAATTTTATGCTGTTTCCATTTTTACTTTTATTCAACATCTATTTTTATTCAATTTCTATCTCCATTCAATTTCCTTTTTTATTTAATTTCCAAATAGATCGTTAAGGTGTAGTGGTTTCTTAAATGAACTTCCACGTTTAATTTTATGCATTTTCCATTTCTATTTTTATTCAACTTCTATTTTTATTCAATTTCCTTTTCTATTCAATTTCCTTTTTTATTTAATTTCCAAATAGATCGTTAAGGTATAGTGGTTTCTTGAATGAACTTCCATGTTTAATTTTATGCAATTTCCGTTTCTATTTTTATTCAACTTCTATTTTTATGCAATTTCCATCTCCATTCAATTTGCATTTTTATTTAATTTCCAAATAGATCGTTAAGGTGTAGTGGTTTCTTTAATGAACTTCCATTCTTAATTTTATGCAACTTCCGTTTTGATTTTTATTCCACTTCCATTTTGATTCAATTTCCTTTTCTTTTCAATTTCCTTTTTTATTTAATTTCCAAATAGATCGTTAAGGTATAGTGGTTTCTTGAATGAACTTCCATGTTTAATTTTATGCAGTTTCCATTTCTATTTTTATTCAACTTCTATTTTTATTCAATTTCCATCTCCATTCAATTTCCTTTTTTATTTATTTTCCAAAGAGATTTTGTAACGCCCTCTAAATAATAACATTAAACCCATCAATTTAGACATGCATTGATATATATAAAAGCTTCACATTCTTCTATTCATCAGAGTTCCAATACTAAAAAGTATTACATGTTAACAACAAAAGCAAATGCCCTAAAGGCTTATAGCTTTCCAAGTTAACACTTGGTTACAACAAATAGTACTAACTCATTTACACATTAAGCCCTTGGCTTGAATATACATGTAATACATCAAAAGAGAAAAGACAACAAAAAGTTTGCCCGCCTCTAGCCTCCCAAGCTACGTCCTTGGAGGTGGCATGCTACCTGTACCTAAAAATGATATTCCCATATAGGGTGAGCCACAGCCCAGTAGAAATACACTAAACCAAATATGAATAATGACTAAAAGATTAGCAGTTGATAGATGGCTAACACTGATACTTTCCCTAATCATACTTTACGGTTTCATGACATACAAGTCCATGTTACAATCCATTTCCCAATCCTTTTCAATTCTCAATTTATAACCATGGCTCAGAACCTGACCAAACAACTTATACGAGACAGTAACTCATATTAAACTTCTTCCCAATTCACATTAGATAAGCGTACTAGCTATATCAACACGTCAACAGATAAGCATACAAGCTATATCATCACTTCCATAGATATGCATAAGAGCACTATCACACTTCCAAAGACAAGTATATGAGCTGTGTCGACACATCACTAGATAAGCATATGAGCTCTATCTATGGAGTCCATCCCCTATCTTCTCCCAACAACATCCGGTTTAGAGGTCCATCCCCTATCATCCCCTAAACCGTGGAGTACATCTCCTATCTCCTCCAACACGACACAATGCATATAAACAATAATTATACACATCATCAATCAATACATAACATTTAATGTATTCATTCAACCGTCATACTCAATGACACATTCCAGTGATTAGTTTTAGTTTGCCTAACCATCATGCATTGTCTACAACAATCAAGACTGTCCTCCACCGATAGCCCAAAGCAGTTATTTCTATACAGAATATAAATGCAACAAATGGATACATAATCAACATTTCCAACTAGGTGAGCGATATAAAATCCAACTACACCCTTTAATCCCATACATTCCCAATCTCAACATTTCCACTTCAATTCCTCGTTTCTCACAATTAATTTTACAAATTAATTAACCAATGTAATTAGGGCATTTTCTATAATTAACATTACAACCCTTAGGTTCCATTTTCATCAATGCCTCAACATTTATACCATTTCTCCATGCCAAACATGCATCTAGGTTTTATATAGCTAAAACCCCAACTTTTGTAAATTTACACAAAAGCCCCAAACTCTCACCAAATTACCAAACCAATCCCAACATCTCAAAATACTAAAATTTAAAGACAAAATCCATAGTAAGGAGTAGGTTATCCCTACCTCAAAAGATGACTCCCAACCGAGAAGGTGAAGAAAATGAAAATGCTCAAAATCATGAATTTCTCGGATCAAAAGATAACCCTCGATGATCAATAACTCTTTTGTAAAGGCCAAAGGTGAGGAAATCACTCTTACTAGATCAATACCTAGAGAGAAGGTAGAGCTCTAGAGTGAGAAGCTCAACAATGGGGTTTTTGGAAAAGTAAGAGAGAGAAGAGAAATGGAAAAAGTGATTTGAAAAGTCAAAACACGGAGCTTTAACCCAGTCGCCCCGCACGAGCGTCCAAACCCACGCTCGAGCATCACTCACAAACTCCCGCTCGAGCGTCCAAACCGCCGCTTGAGCGCTGAATACACACTCCCAGCACTTTTACAGAACCAGACTCCCGCTCGAGCGTCCAACTCCCTGCTCGAGCGTAACACACAAACTCCCGCTCGAGCGTCCACACTCCCGCTCGAGTGGACAACCCTGTAGAGAAAAATACTGGAAGGTGGATTTTCCCACTCGAGCGCCAAAAGCTCCGCTCGAGCGGACAGGCCAAAAACTGAGCAACTACACTTGGTTCCTAAGCTCAACCAACCTGTTTCACACCTGCCCAACATAACCCAAGACTCAAATACAAAGAGTAAAGGATGTAAACAAGATGTACACAACAACCAATGAAAGGGAAACCGGGATCGCTATAACCTCTCCCCTTTAAAGAATTTAGTCCCCGAAATTAAACACAAGTTTTTCAAAAACAGGTTTTCTCCATTTCTAACAATATTACGACATAATATTAAACATTTCGACCCATTACCGGTCAATTCCATCTCTTTTCAAGAGGCATTTCACAGCATATATTACAAGTGCATTATCAACATGCAATTTTCTTCCATTTCCAACCATTTCCAACATACATGGTTCGCAGTTCATGTCATAATCAATATACATGATACAACTCCAATTCTACAATATAGCCAACAAATGCAATATCATAATTAACTCCCATATCAAGGTAAGTTCTACAACATGCTTCCATTAAACCAAAACATTACCAATGTTTTACAACTTAAGACATATATAATGCTCTTAAGTCCAACAACATTACAAAATCGAAATACAAGATTACTCATCACTAAACAAGTCCGGATATTTCTCGAGGACCTCCAACTCACGTTCCCAAGTGGCTTGGTTATAGCGATCCCGGTATTCCCTGTTATTGTTTAACTGTAATCCGGACTCGGTTCCGTAGATTCGTTGTTGTTTTATCCTCATTTCTATCCCTTACTCTTTGTGTTAGAGTTTTGGGTTGTGTTGGGCAAGTTGGGAATAAGTTGGTTGTGTTTTAAAACTTAAAATTTTTGCCCAGGTTTTGGTCTCTACGCTCGAGCGGCGATTTGACGCTCGAGCGGGTTTTTGTTGTTGCCTTTCCGCTCGAGCGGCAGTTGGGATGCTCGAGCGTGAATTTCCTCCTCTCGGCATTTTGGTTGTCTGCAGAAAATTCTGGGAGAGTGCATCCGGCGCTCGAGCGGATCTTTGGACGCTCGAGCGTGAACCTGTGTCTGACGCTCGAGCAGGGTGTTGTACGCTCGAGCGGACCTGTTTTTATATCAGTCCGTGAAATCACCTTTTTGATCACTTTTTGATTTCCTTTCTCTCTCTTACTTTTTTTAAAACCTCCATTGGAGAGCACCTCACTCTAAAACCGAACTTCTCTCTTAGGATTGATCTAGCTAGAGTGTTTCCCTCACCCTGGGCCTTTGTAAGAAGTGTGTTGATCGTCGAGGGCTTCGTTGTGATCCAAGAAATTTGGGATTTGGAGCACTTTGATTTCGGGTCATCTTCTCTATTTGAGTTCTCCATTTGAGGTATGAGTTTATTTCCGCATGTTATCCTTGAAATTGAATTAAGTTAATGAATTTGGTAATGACTTCGAGTAATAAAAAGTGGGGCGTGACAACTTGGTATCTGAGCTAGCCGGGTTTGAATACTTTGGGCTCGTGGGGAAGTGGTTTTGACCATAGTGGGTTTACTACGTATTGTGAGTACGTTGCATATAGATATCATGAAAATTAGGACTTATGTGTTGCATATATGTGAGCATGGGATTTAGTCTCTCGGATAGTGTTCATGGCCGGTGAACTTCCTTTGAGGTCCTTTTGGAAACACGCCTGATCAACGTGGTTTCTGATGGGAATTCCTTGAGAGTTCCGGGATGAATGGCTATCTTTGTGGACTTGATTCGATTATGTGTTTATATGTTTAGATGTTTATATGCAATAGAGGTGTATACTTGTGACTAGTGAGTCTTGTAACCTAGTAGTAGAGTGTGCCTCGGAGAAGGCTATTGTGTTGTGCACTAAGCGTGGTATTTGCTTTTGTGCTTTATTGGATGTCTGCACGAGGAAGTAGAGGACGGTTGAGTAGTAGGAGTGTCGGTAGGGGCACAGCAGTTCCTTTAGTACCTGCCATTGCAGCATCGGCTATCGGCGAGGACGTCACACGTGAGATTGTGAGAGCAGTGCAAGACGTCCTAGCTCGCACTGAGGGCGGCAGCGGGCATGCTCTCAAGCTTACTAAGGAGTTTTTCCGCTCCGGCCCACCAAAGTTTGTGGGGGAGGCTAAACCGTTGGAGGCAGAGAGTTGGTTGGAATAGATTACCAAGACTCTTGATATGCTCAGAGTCGAAGATGAGGAGTTGAGGGTTTCTTTGGCGACCTTTCAGTTGAAGAGTGATGCGAGTTATTGGTGGAAGTATGCTAAGAGTATGGTAGGTAGCACGTGGGCTGCTTTTACCGAGGCCTTTTTGGCCAAGTATTTCCCTCCTTCTGCTCGGGAAAGGTTGAGGGATCCGTTTTTGGAGTTGCGTCAGGATGATACTCCTGTGGCATAGTTTGAGATGCGGTTTGCTAGCTTGTCGAGGTTTGCTCTAGAGTTGGTGGCAACAGAGGAGCATCGTTGTTTTGAGTTTGAAAGGCGGTTGTGTTTCGATATTCGGGAGAAAGTAGCTGGATCCTTTTGGAAGGATTATTATTATTATTTAGTTGAGGCAGCGGCCCATGTGGAGGCCATGGTTGCGAGTGATGATGGAGTTAAGGAGGAGATTATTGCGGTAAGTCCTTCGGTTCCTAAATGCTTTAGGTTCAGTAAGGGGTGGAGGCGGAAACATGCTCAGTCGGGGGCTGGTTCCTTTTCTTCGTTAGGGGTTTCGGACTCTTCTGTTGAGAGGTCCGGGGAGGTGCAGGTTTCAGACCAGCCTCAGAGTAGGGGGTTTGGTGGTTGTTTCGTTTGTGGCCAGCAGGGCCATGGTAGACGTTTTTGCCCTTTGCGTGTGAACTCTGCAAGTGTTTCAAAACCTAGTCAGACTCAGTCGTACCCCTCCAGTCTGGGGCGCTATCGGTACCAGAAACGGTCAGGCCAGGCTTCGGGAGCCTCGCGAGGGGCGACTTATTAGTTAGTCCTATAGTATTACCCTGGAGAGGGACTTTTGTATTGTTGACCGGTGTTGTATTATATGAATCATCTTGTTGTTGACTGGTGTACTGTTGGATGCTGAGGCACCATGTTTATGTATCGCTTATGTATGCATATTGTTGTTGTTGGTTTAACCCTCATGTATTGGGGTGTATGTATGGAATCACGAATTTTTTTTTTTTTTTTTTTTTCTGTTGAGGAGTTGTTAAAGGGATCAATGATCCTGATGTTGTTGCTTGCTTGGTACCTGTGTGTTGGTTCGTGTTTTGGACCTTGCTACTTAGTGAGTCCGTGGTGACCCCATCAGTTGTATTGGGGTAGTGTTTGTGGTGTGATTGGTTATCAATTGTGGGGTATGGTTTGTGAGTGGATGCTGGCAGCATTCTTTGGAGGGAGAACAATTTGAGTTCTAGAGTAATGAGAATAGCGTTGGTCAAAATTGTCCTTCGTAATTGAGGTTGACCATGTCGGTCTGGAGCCGAGGAGTTGAGTAAGCTTGCTAGGTAGCAATGGGAGGGGCAAATAGTGATTCCCTTAGATACAGTGTTGATGTGGTTTTATTTTAGGAGATCCGTTGAGCTTCCTAAATTTGGAGGTTTGTGTGGGGAACTCCATGTTTGGGGTTAGCGGCACTTCAGTATGTGGTTTACTAAGAGTGATGGTTTGTTGAATTGATTAGTCAGCTTGTTGGTATCGGGTTTTGGGTTGACATCGGTCACCGTGAGGTTAGTCTCATTCGTTGTAGACTTTGTGTGTTGATTGAGGAAAACCGAAACTAATCATCCGGTTGTGTCATTGATATGATGATTATAATAATACAGCAAATTTGTGTATTGAATGATCATTGTGAATGATTGGATTTTTTTTTATACATTATATATGTATCTTGTTGGGAGGAGACAGGGGATGGACTCCGATAATACAGCACCGAAATGTGTATCTGTTGAAAGATTGATATAGCTCATATGCTTATCTATTATGAAGTGAAAAATGTTTTATATGAGTTACTATCTCATTTAAATTGTTGGTCAGGTTCTGAACCATATTTATGATTTTAAATTGGTTAACAAAAGGGAGGCGGAATGAAATTGCAAAACCATGAATTTCTTATGCCTTATGTGTTGATAGTACTGTTGTTATTTCTATTAACTATCATTATAGAAATGTTATGTTCTGTGTTAGTTGTGGCATCACTGTGTGAGTGATGGTTGTCGATGGTGTTATTTTGGAAAGAAAAGGGAAAACAAAATTTTCCTAGTGTTTGGGCCATCTAAATGCGTTGTTGAGAGATTGATTTAATTCAAGGGTTTTGAGGAATTCCAAATGAATGATTTTTGGCAAATAAATTGTGGATGATTTTGTGTTTTGGATAACACCGTATTTGTGAAAAATGTTTACAAAACTTTTGAGTTTTGCGTTGAAAAGGCAAGGTTTAGTTGAAATGTTTCTTGAGCAAGAAAATGTTTTCCCTATACTGGATTTGCCTTGATTATCCTTTTATTTGAAATTTTGGTTGTTGTATAATGACTTAGTTTGAAGTGCTGGTCAGATGTGAGTAAACTATTTCAGAAGGGTTGATTTTATTGTGGCTTTATGCCTACAGTGTTGTCATTTGGAACGTGTTCCCTTGGTTAGTCTCTTCCTTGGTAAGAGTGAATCGAAAGTTTGTAGGGAGAATAGTTTCTTTCCTAGTACTCGGGTGTTGGTGTTGTGCTATCAGTTGGCCTTATGCTTTTGGCATGTTCTAAATTTCGGGGACGAAATTCTTTAAGGGGGGGGGAGGTTATAGCGATCCCGGTATTCCCTGTTATTGTTTAATTGTAATCCGGACTCGGTTCCGTAGATTCGTTGTTGTTTTATCCTCATTTCTATCCCTTACTCTTTGTGTTAGAGTTTTGGGTTATGTTGGGCAAGTTGGGAATAAGTTGGTTGTGTTTTAAAACTTAGAATTTTTGCCCAGGTTTTGGTCTCTACGCTCGAGCGGCGATTTGACGCTCGAGCGGGTTTTTGTTGTTGCCTTTCCGCTCGAGCGGCAGTTGGGACGCTCGAGCGTGAATTTCCTCCTCTCAGCATTTTGGTCGTCTGCAGAAAATTCTGGGAGAGTGCATCCAGCGCTCGAGCGGATCTTTGGACGCTCGAGCGTGAACCTGTGTCTGACGCTCGAGCAGGGTGTTGTACGCTTGAGCGGACCTGTTTTTATATCAGTCCGTGAAATCACCTTTTTGATCACTTTTTGATTTCCTTTCTCTCTCTTACTTTTTTTAAAACCTCCATTAGAGAGCACCTCACTCTAAAACCGAACTTCTCTCTTAGGATTGATCTAGCTAGAGTGTTTCCCTCACCTTGGGCCTTTGTAAGAAGTGTGTTGATCGTCGAGGGCTTCGTTGTGATCCAAGAAATTTGGGATTTGGAGCACTTTGATTTCAGGTCATCTTCTCTATTTGAGTTCTCCATTTGAGGTAGGGATTCTCCTTGTTCTTTTTCAATACTTCGTCTATAGATAGACATGTGGTAATTTTGTATTGCATAAAAATCATATCCATGTTGGATTTGTTTGAAATCATGAGAAGGAACCTAGGGTTGGGTGTTGGAAAATGGTTATGTTGTCATTGATGGATACTTTGGGCTAATTGGAGTGTAAATTAGCATGTTGTAGTTGATGGAAGAAAAAATCCTAAATCATATTTTTATTGATAAATTAAAATAAAATGGAGGGTAGTGAATTTATATTGTAAATCTCTAGTGTTGATGTGGGTTGGGTGAAGGTGTTAATGCATAAGGGATTAACTTTGGCTTTGGAATGATTTGAAATGAATGTAGTGGACTAATGTGAGTTATGACTTTATTATCAATGGAAGTGGTTTTGTAAAACAAAGGAATAAATTTGGTTTTGTAACAACAAAAGGGACGGAGTTGATTTTGTGAAAACAAAAGGGATATGGAACTTGTTTTGTGAAATGGGAAAGGTATTTTGAAATACGTATGAAAAATGGATTGTTGTTTCATGAGTGTTGAACACACATGTGTGGAATTGTATCTTGAACTACCATGTTAATGTTGTTGTCGGGTTTGTGGTCTCATAGTAATTGAGTCTTTAATAGATATACTAAATATTTGCATCTAGAGGTTTTGTCCTTGGTCATCGGTGGAGGATGACGTGGTTGTGTTGAATAGTCGTGTATGCATTACACCATTGTTGATTGAACATCTTATGTGATGAAATATTGAGATGCATTATATATGTATACTTGTTAGGGAGGAGAGAGGGGTTGTACTCCAGTGTGCATGAGAAGATGGGGGATGGACTCCACACACCTATGTGTTCATATACTTTAACACATTGTTTGTATTTGGATGCTTTATGTATATATGTTGTACATGTTGGTTATGCCCTGTTGCATTTCGATTGGTGGTGTTATACCCTGCGCTGATAATCAGAGGTACCATTACCTTCCAGCTAGCGCCTGGTAAACTGGTATGTTGTTGTGAGAGGTGTATCTTTGGCTTACTATGCGCATAGCTAGTAGAGCAAAGTTTGTTGTTGATATTTCAGTGTGTTAGGGAATATCATGGATTGTGTTGATTGTGGTTTTGGAGGGGCGAGTTGCCTCATTGGTTTATCTTATGCATGTCGGTGAGTTGTTATCTCCTTTTATAACAGTGCATGCTTATAATTGATTGTATCGGGAAAAAGCCAAAATGTCATATTTGTCTTTTGGAAAGTGTGAAAGAGAACGGACTTTTTAAAGAAACATATATTTTGAAAAGCATATCCGTGTATATGTGGAAAATGGAAGAGTGTAGTGGGCTTAGTGAAATTATTTCCTAAGGTATTGTTAATGTTGTGAAAGATCGGGAACGGGGATTAATGAAATGAAAAAGAAAATTGAATCGCCCATGGCGTTGATTGAAATGGTTGTTTTCAAGAAAAGTTCATACTTATGTATATTTTGTATAAACTGTCACATTACTATTCTAGCATGAGGATGGGTGTTCATGATCATAGCTATCTGTATGTTGTTATTGTTGAGGGCCATGTTGAGTTCCCTACTGGACTATATGTTCATCCCACGTTGTTGAATCTTTTTTTCAGGTGTTGAGCAGAATGTGCTGCAAGATTTGGGTCTTCTAATTTGTTGGCCACGGGGCCTCTCTTATGTGGGCGGAATGCCATTGTTATAAAAGGGTTACACCCTTCTTCTTGTACCTTATGTGATGTAAGCCCCAGGGGCAATTTATTAAGTATGTTCATGTAATATTTACTTTGCATACGAATGATAGTATTGTTAATCACTTCTACAGATTGAATGTATGAGTTTATTTCTGCATGTTATCCTTGAAATTGAATTAAGTTAATGAATTTGGTAATGACTTCGAGTAATAAAAAGTGGGGCGTGACATCCTCACTCCGTGATGTTTCTACAAAACCTTCACCAAAGGGATGGTCTTGCCACGCAGGACTTGATCCCGCCTATCCAAGACCCGAACCGGTCTCTCCTCATATGAGGCATCCTCATCTACCTCTAAGTCGGTCCAATCTAACACATGCGATGGATCCGGCTCATACTTCCGAAGCATACTCACATGAAACACGTCATGAACCCCGGACAACTGTGGCGGCAACGCTAAACGATAAGCAACCTCGCCAATCCTCTCAAGGATCTCAAAAGGCCCAATAAACCGAGGTGATAACTTCCCACTCTTCCCAAACCTCATCAAACCTTGCCTAGGTGATATTCTTAAGAAGACATGATCACCTACCTCAAATGCCAGAGGTCTCCTCCTACGGTCGGCATAAGATTTCTGACGACTCTGGGCTGTAACAAGCCTCTTACGGATAAGATCAACTTTCTTCGTCGTCTCCCTAACCAACTCCGGACCCAGCAAAGGTGCATCACCCACCTTGCCCCAACAAACTAGAGACCTACACGGTCGGCCATACAAGGCCTCAAACGGTGCCATACCGATGCTAGACTGAAAACTGTTGTTGTAGGCAAACTCCACCAAGGGCAAGTGCCTCTCCCACGTCCCACTAAAGTCAAGGACACAACCTCGAAGCATATCCTCAAGAATCTGAATAGTACGCTCGGACTGCCCGTCGGTCTGAGGATGATAAGCCGTACTAAAGGTCAACTTAGTGCCCAAGGCACTCTGCAAACTCTGCCACAACCTAGCAGTAAAACGAGGATCTCTATCTGAGACGATCGTCACTGGGACCCCGTGCAATCTCACTATGTCCCGAATGTACAAGTCGGCAAGATGATCTACCGAATCTCTCACGCGCATGGGAATAAAGTGCGCCGACTTAGTCAACCGGTCTACAACCACCCAAATAGCATCACTACCCCGCTGAGTCCTCGGAAGACCTACAACGAAGTCCATAGTGACATGCTCCCACTTCCACTCGGCAATAGGCAAGGGTTGTAACAAACTCGCTGGCCTCTGATGCTCGGCCGTCACTTGCTGACAAGTAAGGCGCTTTGACACGAAAATTGCCACATCCCTCTTCATACCTCGCCACCAGAACTGGCGGCCCAAATCCCGATACATCTTAGTACCTTCCGGATGCACCGCAAGGCGCGAATGGTGAAACTCTCGGAGTACTTCCTCTCGGCAAGACTCCGGCACAAACAAACGGTCTCGGTATCTCACACTCAGGTCGGGATACACCGTCAAACCCTTCTCAACCTTCCCACTGGAGATCTTTTCTCGGAGGGATTCTACCTCAAGGTCACCTCTCTGTGCCTCCAACACTCGAGCCACAAGTGTAGGTTGCACAACTACAGAAAACAAGGCCGCAGCCTCAACAGATTTGCCCATAAGCAAATCGAACTCGCCCAATGCACCCAATATCTCCCATTCCTGGATGGCTATACAATCTACATCACTAATGGATTTCCTACTAAGGGCGTCGGCCACAACATTGGCCTTCCCCGGGTGATAGTGCAACTAAAAATCATAATCCTCAATGAACTCCATCCACCTTCTCTGCCTCAAATTCAAGTCTCTCTGTGTAAACAGATACTTCAAACTCTTGTGGTCCGAGAATACCTCGAACCTCTCACCATAAAGGTAGTGCCTCCAAATCTTCAAGGCAAAAATCACAGCCGCTAACTCTAGGTCAAGGGTAGGGTAATTCTTCTCGTGTATTTTCAACGGACGTGAGCCATAAGCTACCACTTTCCCTCCTTGCATCAACACACAACCCAAACCCTCTTGTGAGGCATCACAATAAACCGCATAACCCAACCCTCTCTCCAGAATAATTAAAATCGGAGCGGTGGTCAATCTAACCTTCAACTCTTGGAACGAATTTTCACAAGTCTCACTCCACACAAACTTGACCCCTTTCTGCGTCAATCTAGTCAACGGCGAAGCTAGCCTGGAGAAATCTTTCACAAACCGACGGTAATACCCAGCTAATTCCAGAAAACTGCGGATCTCAAACACACTCTTAGGCTGTGCCCAATCCTGCACTGCCTCAGTCTTGGATGTATCGACAGACACCCCTTCCCCGGAAACTACATGGCCTAAGAACTTGACTTCTCCTAGCCAGAACTCACACTTCCCAAACTTGGCTTACAACCTATGGGCTCTAAGTAACTCAAGCACCACTCTCAAGTGTGCCTCGTGCTCCTCCTCTGAAGGTGAATAAATCAGGATGTCGTCCACGAAAATGACTACAAAACGATCCAAGAATTCCCGGAAGATCCGGTTCATCAAGTCCATAAAGACTGCCAGTGCGTTGGTAAGCCCAAATGGCATCACCAAAAACTCATAATGGCCATACCGTGTACGGAATGCCGTCTTCGGGATATCCTCCTCCCTGACCCTCAACTGGTGGTAACCCGATCTCAAATCTATCTTAGAGAAACAACGGGAACGCTTCAACTGGTCAAACAAATCATCTATACGGGGCATAGGGTACTCATTCTTGACCGTAGCCCGATTCAACTTCAGGTAGTTGATACACAATCTCAAGGCACCATCTTTCTTTCTAGCAAAGAGGGCCGGTGCTCCCCACGGCGAAACACTAGGGTGAACAAAACCCTTATCTAGCAATTCCTGGAGCTGAACTTTTAACTCAATCAACTCTGCTGGAGCAAAACGGTAAGGTGCCATAGAAATCGGCGCCGTGCCGGGCACTAGATCAATAGAGAACTCAATCTCCCGGTGAGGTGGCAAACTAACAAGGTCCTCGGGAAAAACATCCGAATACTCACAAATCACCCTCGGCAACACAAGCTGGGTCTCACTACACTCACCACTCTCAAAGCTAGCGAGTAGACCACTAAGCTCACTCTGCCCTCGCGAATCATACCCCGGTGGCAAAACACTACCAACCCGGTCTCCCAAGAAATGGAACCACTCCCCGCTCAAGGTACATAACGTGACCCTCTAGCGGTTGCAATCGATAATAGCCTGGTATGACGATAGCCAGTCCATACCCAAAATAACATCAAAACCCTTCATGGGCATAACTACAAAAGGGAACGCAAGTCTATAGTCAGCGACCTCTATATCGTAACCTCTACAACCCTGTTTCAAGATCAGTTCACCCCCAAGAGGTGACACTACACATATAGGAGATGCTAACTGTGCTAACTCCAACTCCAAAACAGATGCAAATGCAGCAGATACAAAAGAATGAGATGCACCCATATCAATCAACACATTAGCAACCGAGTTGCAAAACAAAAAGGTACCTCTCACTACTGATGGAGCCGGTACTAGATCCTGCGCGGTAACAGCATACACGCGCCCTGTAGGCCCCTGATCCACCTGCTCACCTCTAGGAGCAAAAGACTGCTGCACTGACTGGGACAACGAAGCCCCCGGATTGACCCTCGAGGCCTCCACAGACTGAGCTGGCTGAAATCCCTGCGTCTGTCTAGGACCAGACGCTCCTGAAGTGACACTCAACTGTGGGCAGAACCTCTTCAGGTGCCCAGGTTGTCCACACTGATAGCAAGATAAGGGCTGCCCCCTGCCCAAACTCTGACTCTGGGGTCTAGCTGAAGAAAAAGCAGCTCTTTGACCTCCGCCCTTCTGCGGGCAAACCGAAGACTTGTGACCCAGCTGGCCACAAGTGTAGCAAGTCAAACCTCCCTGATTACCTCTCCCCGAGCTCGCACTCGGCACCGGAAAGGTCGATCTAGTAACTCCACCCTGAGACTGCTAAGGGTTATAACCCCTCTGTCTCCTGCCATCACCCTGACCCTCCTAGCTCCTCTTGGAGCCTCTATGTTTCTCCTCGTCCTCCTCCTGCATCATAAGCTCCATATGAGCTGCACCATCCACTAAATGTCTATACTCTCAGATGTAAGACCCATCAACCCTCAACTTGAGGCCCCGCCTTAACTTCCGCTCAAACTCGTAGCAACGGCGTTCTTCGAACGCCACCAACTCAGGTACAAACCTGGACAAGCTAGCAAAAGTGGCCTCAAACTCTGCCACAGACATACCCTGCTGATTAAGCCGGCTAAACTGATCCCTCAGCTTCTCCCTAGCCACTGCAGATAAGAACCTCTCCTGGAAAGCATTCACAAACTCCTCCCATGTACCACCAACACGAGCCTTCTCATACTTCCACCATTGACCCGCATCTCCCTTCAACTGGAAGGATACCAAGGTCACTTTCAGTGCCCCGTCCTCGATGCCAAGCATCTCGAACGTCTTACTCATTTGTTCCAACCACTCATCAACCTTCAGTGGTTCCTTCGGATCTCCAACAAACTCGTCCGGATTAGACCGAAAAAACTCCCTCTTCAAGAAAGAAGGTCCTACCTCAGTTGCCTGATTCCCTGCTCTGAGAATACCCAAAGCTCCTGCTATCTCTCGGGCCAAGGCACTCATAGCCTGCTGACCCGCTGGCTTGGCCACATTGGCCTGGCCAACTCCCTCATGCACTGCCGGAATATCATCCGGTAAAGGTACTTCCTGCCTCGCAGGCCTACCACGCCTAGCACCTCTTCCTCGTCCTGACATCCTAATAAAGGTAATACAGAATGTTAGCACATTCACAAATGTGCCAAAACTAACCACTCACGTCCTAATGCATGGACAACTGTAATTCACTCCACGTAAGCACATAAACACATAAGCACTTACGAATTTCATCTCCGGATAATGATAGTCCCAAGGCGTTACTAGAGTTCCGGTTAGAAACGGCATTGATCAAGTGCCTTTCCAACAGGACTCCCAGAAACCTAAGGATCCAATCAACATCCTAGAAATTAAATTCCATACCCATATAAACACATAAGCATGTTATCAATTCAAACACATAGCATCTGACACTACACCTAAATCTCTATCAAGCGAGACAAACCCATTGTGATACTAATCATTTCCCACGTACCCAAAGTATTCGAACCCGGTACGCTCTAATACCAAGTTGTAACGCCCTCTAAATAATAACATTAAACCCATCAATTTAGACATGCATTGGTATATATAAAAGCTTCACATTCTTCTATTCATTAGAGTTCCAATACTAAAAAGTATTTCATGTTAACGACAAAAGCAAATGCTCTAAAGGCTTACAGCTTTCCAAGTTAACACTTGGTTACAACAAAGAGTACTAACTCATTTACACATTAAGCCCTTGGCTTGAATATACATGTAATACATCAAAAGAGAAAAGACAACAAAAAGTCTGCCCGCCTCTAGCCTCCCAAGCTACGTCCTTGGAGGTGGCATGCTACCTGTACCTGAAAATGATATTCCCATATAGGGTGAGCCACAGCCCAGTAGAAATACACTAAACCAAATATGAACAATGACTAAAAGATTAGCAGTTGATAGATGGCTAACACGTTATAGCGATCCCGAGTTTACCCTTGTTGTACAGTGATCCGGACATGTGTCCGTGGAGGTTGGTAGTTGATTATTATCTTGTTTACATCCTTTTTACTTTGTAGTTGAGCTATGGGATGTGTTGGGCAGGTTTGTTACAGGTTGGTTGAGTTTAGAAACCAAAACTAGTTGCCCAGATTTTGACCTGTCCGCTCGAGCGGGGGTTTTGACGCTCGAGCGGGAATTGCACCCATCCAGTATTTCCTGTGTAGTGTTGGACGCTCGAGCGTGGGATTGGCCGCTCGAGTGGGGTTGTGTGACTACCGCTAGAGCGGAGAGTTGGAAGCTCGAGCGGAGATCTAGCACTGTAAAAGTTCTGGGAGTGTGCATCCACCGCTCGAGCGGGATGGTTGACGCTCGAGCGGGAGTCTGTGAGTGACGCTCGAGCAGGGTGTTTGACGCTCGAGCGGGGAGACTGGGTTAAAGCTCCGTGTTTTGACTTTTCAAATCACTTTTTCACTTTCTCTTCTCTCTCATACTTTTCCAAAAACACCATTGTTGAGCCTCTCACTCTAGAACTCTACCTTCTCTCTAGGTTTTGATCTAGTAGGAGTGATTTGCTCACCTTTAGCCTTTACAAAAAAGTTGTTGATCGTCGAGGGCTACATTTTAATCTGAAAATTTCAGGTTTTGGAGCACGTTGGGTTTTGTCATCTTCTCTCTTGGGGCTCCGGATTTGAGGTAGGGATACCCTACTCCTCTCTATGGATTTTGTCTTTAAATTTTAGTATTTTGAGATGTTGGGGTTGATTTGGTAATTTTGTGAAAGTCTGGGGCTTTTGTGTTATTTTTACAAAAGTTGGGATTTTATTTATAATAAACCTAGATGCATGTTTGGCATGGAGAAATGGAATTAATGTTGAATCATTGATGAAAATGGGACCTAAGGGTCGAAATGTTAATTATGGAAAATGACCTAATTACATTGTTCGATTAATTGGGATAATTAATTGTGAGAAATGAGGAAATGAAATGGAATTGTTGAGATTGGGAATGTATGGGGTTAAAGGGTGTAGTTGAATTATTTATCACTCACCGAAATGAAATGTTGATTGAATATCCATTTGTGCATTTATTTTCTGTTTAGAAATAACTGCTTTGGGCTATCGGTAGAGGATAGTCGTGATTATTGTAGACAATGCATGATGATTAGGCAAACGAAAACTAATCAATGGAATGTGTCATGGAACTTGACGGTTGATAGAATGCATTAACTGTATGTAGTAAATGATGGTATATAGAACCAATGTGTTGTTATACATTATGTGTAGAGGAGGAGATGGGGGATGTACTCCGCGGTTTAGGGCAAGATGGGGGATGTACCTCTAAACCGGATAGTATTGGGAGAAGATAGGAGATGAACTCCGTAGATACAACTCATATGCTTGTCTAGAGAAGTGAAGATAGAGCTCATATGCTTATCTTTGTGAAGTGTGGATACAACTTATATGCTTATCCGTGAATGTGGGATATAGTTGTTATACATATCTGTTGAGAATGTGGATATAGCTCATATGCTTATCTGTGAATGTGAGATATAGTCTTTATATATATATATCTGTTGAGATGATGATAGAGCTAATATGCTTATCTGTTGAAAAAGGGAAAATGAAAGGTAACTTGGACTCATAAGTCGTATGGCATAAAAATGTGATTTATGTGGATGTATTAGTGTTGGCCATCTATCAATTGCTAATCTTTTAGTCATTGTTCATGGTTGGTTTAGTGCATTTCTACTGGGCTGTGGCTCACCTTATATGGGAATATCATTTTTAGGTGCAGGTAGCATGCCACCTCCAAGGACATAGCTTGGGAGGCTAGATGCGAGCAGATTTTTGCTGTTTAGTTTCTTTTGATGTATTACATGTATATTCAAGCCAAGGGCTTAATGTGTAGATGAGTTAGCACTCTTTTGTTGTAACCAAGTGTTAACTTGGAAAGCTGTAAGCCTGTAGGGCATTTTGCTTTTGTTGTTAACATGTAATACTTTTGTAATGAAACTCTGATGAATAGAAGAATGTGGTTATTTTGCATATCAATGAATGTCTCAATTGAGGGTTTAATGTTATTATTTTGAGGGCGTTACAACTTGGTATCAGAGCGTACCGGGTTCGAATACTTTGGGTACGTGGGAAGTGATTAGTATCACAATGGGTTTGTCTCGCTTGATAGAGACTTCGGAATAGTGTTGCATGCTATGTGCTTAATTGATAACATGCTTACGTGACTATGTGGGTATGGAATGTAGTTTCTAGGATGTTGATTGGATCCTTGGGTTTCTGGGAGTCTTGTTGGAAAAGCACTTGATCAATGCTGTTTCTAACCGGAACTCTAGTAACGCCTCGGGACTATCATTATCCGGAGATGAAATTCGTAAGTGTTTATGTGTTTATGTGCTTACGTGGAGTGAATTACAGTTGTCCGTGCATTAGGACGTGAGTGTTTAGTTTCGGCACATTTGTGAATGTGCTAACGTTCTGTATTACTTTTATTAGGATGTCAGGACGAGGAAGAGGTGCTAGGCGTGGTAGGCCTGCGAGGCAGGAAGTACCGTTATCAGAGGAGGTTCCGGCAGTACAGGAGGGAGTTGGTCAGGCCAACGTAGCCGAGCCAGCGGGTCAACAGGCTATGAGTGCCTTGGCACGAGAGATAGCAGGAGCTTTGGGTATTCTTAGAGCTGGGAATCAGGCAGCTGAGGCAGGGCCTTCTTTCTTGAAGAGGGAGTTTTTCCGGTCAAATCCGGATGAGTTTATCGGGGATCCGAAAGAGCCACTGAAGGCTGATGAGTGGCTAGAGCAAATGAGTAAGACGTTCGAGATGCTTGGCATCGAGGACGGAGCACTGAAAGTGACCTTAGCATCCTTCCAGCTGAAAGGAGATGCGGGTCAATGGTGGAAGTACGAGAAGGCTCGCGTTGGGGGTACATGGGAGGCATTTGTGAATGCTTTTCAGGAGTGGTTTTTGTCTGCAGCAGCTAGGGAGAAGCAGAGGGATCAGTTTAGCCGGCTTAAACAGCAGGGCTTGGCAGTGGCCGAGTTTGAGGCTACTTTTACCAGTCTGTCCAGGTTTGCACCTGAACTGGTGGCGTCTGAGGAACGCCGTTGCTATGAGTTTGAGCGGAAGTTGAGGCGGGCCCTCAAGTTGAGAGTTGGTGGGTCTTACATCCGAGAGTATAGACACCTGGTAGATGCTGCTGCTCATATGGAAATTATGATGCAGGAAGAGGAAGAAGAGCAGAAAGGCTCCAAGAGGAGCCAGGATGGTCAGGGTGATGGTAGGAGGCAGAGGGGTTATAACCCTCAGCAGCCTCATGGTGCAGTTTCTAGATCGACCTTTCCAGTGTCGAGTGCAAGCTCGGGGAGAGGCAATCAGAGGGAGTTTGCTTGTTACAAGTGTGGCCAGCTGGATCACAAGGTTTCAGTTTGCCCGCAGAAAGGTGGGGGTCAGAGAGCTGCTTCTTCTTCAGCTAGGCCGCAGAGTCAGAGTTTGGGCAGGGGGCAGCCCTTGTCTTGTTATTAGTGTGGATAGCCTCAGCACCTGAAGAGATTTTGCCCGCAGTTGAGTGCCACTTCAGGAGCGTCTGGTTCCAGGCAGACGCAAAATTTTCAGCCAGCTCAGTCTGTGCAGGCCTCGAGGGCCAATCCGGGAGCTTCGTCATCCCAGTCTGTGCAGCAGACTTTTGCTCCGAAGGGTGAGCAGGTAGATCAGGGGCCTACCGGGCGCGTGTATGCTGTTACCGCGCAGGATTTAGTACCGGCTCCATCGGTAGTGAGAGGTACTTTTCTGTTTTGCAACTCGGTTGCTAGTGTGTTGATTGACACGGGTGCATCTCATTCTTTTGTATCTGTTGAATTTGCATCTATTCTGGAATTGAAGTTGGCACAGTTGGCATCTCCTATTTGTGTGGTATCGCCTATTGGTGGTGAGTTGATTTTGAAACAAGGTGTTAGAGGTTGTGATATAGAGGTCGCTGACCATAGGCTTCCTTTTCCATTTGTTGTCATGCCCATGAAGGGTTTTGATGTTATTTTGGGTATGGACTGGCTATCGTCATACCGGGCTGTTATCGATTGCTACCGCCAGAGGGTCACGTTATGTACCTTGAGCGGGGAGTGGTTCCATTTCTTGGGAGACCGGGTTGGTTGTGTTTTACCACCGGGGTATGATTCGCGATGGCGAAGTGAGCTTAGTGGTCTACTTGCTAGCTTTGAGAGTGGTGAGTGTGACGAAACCCAGGTTGTTTTGCCGAGGGTAGTTTGTGAGTACTCGGACGTCTTTCCCGAGGATCTCGTTAGTTTGCCACCTCATCGGGAGATCGAGTTCTCCATTGATTTAGTGCCCGGCACGGCGCCGATTTCTATGGCACCTTACTGTTTTGCTCCAGTAGAGTTGGTTGAGTTGAAAGTTCAGCTCCAGGAATTGCTAGATAAGGGTTTTGTTCGCCCTAGTGTTTCACCGTGGGGAGCACCGGCCCTCTTTGCTAAAAAGAAAGATGGTGCCTTGAGATTGTGTATAGACTACCGGAAGTTGAATCGGGCTACGGTCAAGAATAAGTACCCTATGTCCCGTATAGATGATTTGTTTGACCAGTTGAAGGGTTCCCGTTGTTTCTCTAAGATAGACTTGAGATCGGGTTACCACCAGTTGAGGGTCAAGGAGGAGGATATTCCTAAGACGGCATTCCGTACGCGGTATGGCCATTATGAGTTTCTGGTGATGCCATTCGGGCTTACCAATGCACCGGCAGTCTTTATGGACTTGATGAACCGAATTTTCTGGGAATTCTTGGATCGATTTGTAGTCGTTTTCGTGGACGACATCCTTATTTATTCGCCTTCAGAGGAGGAGCACGAGGAACACTTGAGAGTGGTGCTTGAGTTGCTTAGAGTCCATAGGCTGTATGCCAAGTTTGGGAAGTGTGAGTTCTGGCTGAGGGAAGTCAAATTCTTAGGCCACGTAGTATCCGGGGAAGGGGTGTCTGTCGATGCATCCAAGGTAGAGGCAGTGCAAGATTGGGCACAGCCTAAGAGTGTGTTTGAGATCCGCAGTTTTCTAGGATTAGCTGGGTATTACCGCCGGTTTGTGAAAGATTTCTCCAGGTTAGCGTCACCGTTGACTAGACTGACTTGGAAGGGAGTCAAATTTGTGTGGAGTGAGACTTGTGAAAAGTCGTTCCAAGACCTGAAAGTTAGATTGACCATCGCTCCGGTGTTGATTATTACGGCGAGAGGGTTGGGTTATGCGGTTTATTGTGATGCCTCACGAGAAGGTTTGGGTTATGCGTTGATGCAAGAGGGGAAAGTGGTGGCTTATGGCTCACGTCAGTTGAAAATTCACGAGAAGAATTACCCCACACACGACCTAGAGTTAGCAGCAGTGATCTTTGCCTTGAAAATCTGGAGGCACTACCTTTATGGTGAGAAGTTCGAGGTGTTCTCAGACCACAAGAGTTTGAAGTATCTGTTTACACAGAGAGACTTGAATTTGAGACAGAGGAGATGGATGGAGTTCATTGAGGACTATGATTTTGAGTTGCACTATCACCCGGGAAAGGCCAATGTTGTGGCCGATGCCCTTAGTAGGAAATCCATTAGCGATGTAGCTTGTATAGCCACCCGGGAATGGGAGATGTTGGGAGCACTTGGTGAGTTTGATTTGCTACTGGGCGAATCTGTTGAGGCTATGGCCTTGTTTTCAGTTGTTGCACAGCCTACACTTGTGACTAGAGTGTTAGAGGCACAGAGAGGTGACCTTGAGGTAGAATCCCTCCGAGAGAAGATCTCCAGTGGGAAAGTTGAGAAGGGTTTGACCGTGTATCCCGACCAGAGCGTGAGATACCGAGACCGTTTGTTTATGCCGGAGTCTTGCCGAGAGGAAGTACTCCGAGAGTTTCATCATTCACGTCTTGCGGTGCATCCGGGAGGCACTAAGATGTATCGGGATTTGGGTCGCTAGTTTTGGTGGCGGGGTATGAAGAGAGATGTGGCTGTTTTTGTATCGAAGTGCCTTACTTGCCAGCAAGTGAAGGCCGAGCATCAGAGGCCAGCGGGTTTGTTGCAACCTTTGCCTATTGCCGAGTGGAAGTGGGAGCATGTCACTATGGACTTCGTTGTAGGTCTTCCGAGGACTCAGCAGGGTAGTGATGCTATTTGGGTGGTTGTAGACCGGTTGACTAAGTCGGCGCACTTTATTCCTATGCGCGTGAGAGATTCGGTAGATCATCTTGCCGACTTGTATATTCGGGACATAGTGAGATTGCACGGGGTCCCAGTGACGATCGTCTCGGATAGAGATCCTCGTTTTACTGCTAGGTTGTGGCAGAGTTTGCAGAGTGCCTTGGGCACTAAGTTGACTTTTAGTACGGCTTATCACCCTCAGATTGACGGGCAGTCCGAGCGTACTATTCAGATCCTCGAGGATATGCTTCGGGGTTGTGTCATGGACTTCAGTGGGACGTGGGAGAGGCACTTACCCTTGGTAGAGTTTGCCTATAACAACAGTTTTCAGTCTAGTATCGGTATGGCACCGTTTGAGGCCTTGTATGGCCGACCGTGTAGGTCTCCAGTTTGTTGGGCCGACGTGGGTGATGCACCTTTGTTGGGTCTGGAGTTGGTTAGGGAGACGACGGAGAAAGTTGAACTTATCCGTAGGAGGCTTGTTACAGCCCAGAGTCGTCAGAAATCTTATGCTGACCGTAGGAGGAGGCCTTTGGTGTTTGAGGTAGGTGATCATGTTTTCTTGAAAATATCACCTAGACGAGGCTTGATGAGATTTGGGAAAAGTGGGAAGTTATCCCCTCGGTTTATTGGTCCTTTTGAGATCCTTGAGAGGATTGGCGAGGTTGCTTATCGGTTAGCTTTACTGCCGCAGTTGTCCGGAGTTCATGACGTGTTTCATGTGAGTATGCTTCGGAAGTATGAGCCAGATCCATCACACGTATTGGATTGGACCGATTTAGAGGTAGATGAGGATGCCTCGTATGAGGAGAGACCGGTTCGGGTCTTGGATAGGCGGGATCAGGCCCTGCGTGGCAAGACTATTCCTTTGGTGAAAGTCTTGTGGAAACATCACGGAGTGGAGGAAGCCACTTGGGAACGTGAGTTGGAAGTCCGTGAGAAATATCCGGACATGTTTGTTGATATGTAATCTTGTATTTAAATTTTGAACTATTGTTGAACTTAAGAGCTTTTATATATGTCTTAAGTTGTGAAACATTGAAAATGTTTGGTTTATTGGAAGTATGTTTTGGAACTTGCCTCATATGGAAGTTGAATGTAACATTATATATGTTGAATATATTGTTGAAATTGGAAAGGAAATGCGTAATGTTGATGCACGTTGAAAGTACATATGTTGTTTACATATTGTGAAATGCCTCTTGTTAAAGGGATGGGATGACCGGTAATGAGTCGAATTGTTGAATGTTAAAGTGTAACATTGTTTAAAATGGAGGAAAACCTATTTTTGAAAACTTGTGCTTAATTTTGGGGACGAAATTCTTTAAGGGGGGGAGGTTATAGCGATCCCGGGTTTACCCTTGTTGTACAGTGATCCGAACATGTGTCCGTGGAGGTTGGTAGTTGATTATTATCTTGTTTACATCCTTTTTACTTTGTAGTTGAGCTATGGGATGTGTTGGGCAGGTTTGTTACAGGTTGGTTGAGTTTAGAAACCAAAACTAGTTGCCCAGATTTTGACCTATCCGCTCTAGCGGGGGTTTTGACGCTCGAACGGGAATTACACCCATCCAGTATTTCCTGTGCAGCGTTGGAGCTCGAGCGTGGGATTGGCCGCTCGAGCGGGGTTGTGTGACTACCGCTCGAGCGGAGAGTTGGAAGCTCGAGCGGAGATCTAGCTCTGTAAAAGTTGTGGGAGTGTGCATCCGCCGCTCGAGCGGGATGGTTGACGCTCGAGCTGGAGTCTGTGAGTGACGCTCGAGCGGGGTGTTTGACGCTCGAGCGGGGCGATTGGGTTAAAGCTCCGTGTTTTGACTTTTCAAATCACTTTTTCACTTTCTCTTCTCTCTCCTACTTTTCCAAAAACACCATTGTTGAGCCTCTCACTCTAGAACTCTACCTTCTCTCTAGGTTTTGATCTAGTAGGAGTGATTTGCTCACCTTTGGTCTTTACAAAAAAGTTGTTGATCGTCGAGGGCTACATTTTAATCTGAAAATTTTGGGTTTTGGAGCACGTTGGGTTTTGTCATCTTCTCTCTCGGGGCTCCGGATTTGAGGTAACGATACCCTACTCCTCTCTATGGATTTTGTCTTTAAATTTTAGTATTTTGAGATGTTGGGGTTGGTTTGGTAATTTTGTGAAAGTCTGGGGCTTTTGTGTTATTTTTACAAAAGTTGGGGTTTTATTTATAATAAACCTAGATGCATGTTTGTCATGGAGAAATGGAATTAATGTTGAATCATTGATGAAAATGGGACCTAAGGGTCGAAATGTTAATTATGGAAAATGACCTAATTACATTGTTCGATTAATTGGGATAATTAATTGTGAGAAATGAGAAAATGAAATGGAATTGTTGAGATTGGGAATGTATGGGGTTAAAGGGTGTAGTTGAATTATTTATCACTCACCGAAATGAAATGTTGATTGAATATCCATTTGTGCATTTATTTTCTGTTTAGAAATAACTGCTTTGGGCTATCGGTAGAGGATAGTCGTGATTATTGTAGACAATGCGTGATGATTAGGCAAACGAAAACTAATCAATGGAATGTGTCATGGAACTTGACGGTTGATAGAATGCATTAACTGTATGTAGTAAATGATGGTATATAGAACCAATGTGTTGTTATACATTATGTGTAGAGGAGGAGATGGGGGATGTACTCCGCGGTTTAGGAGAAGATGGGGGATGTACCTCTAAACCGGATAGTATTGGGAGAAGATAGGAGATGAACTCCGTAGATACAGCTCATATGCTTGTCTAGAGAAGTGAAGATAGAGTTCATATGCTTATCTTTGTGAAGTGTGGATACAGCTTATATGCTTATCCGTGAATGTGGGATATAGTTGTTATACATATCTGTTGAGAATGTGGATATAGCTCATATGCTTATCTGTGAATGTGAGATATAGTCTTTATATATATATATATATATCTGTTGAGATGATGATAGAGCTAATATGCTTATCTGTTGAAAAAGGGAAAATGAAAGGTAACTTGGACTCATAAGTCGTATGGCATAAAAATGCGATTTATGTGGATGTATTAGTGTTGGCCATCTATCAATTGCTAATCTTTTAGTCATTGTTCATGGTTGGTTTAGTGCATTTCTACTGGGCTGTGGCTCACCCTATATGGGAATATCATTTTTAGGTGCAGGTAGCATGCCACCTCCAAGGACATAGCTTGGGAGGCTAGATGCAAGCAGATTTTTGCTGTTTAGTTTCTTTTGATGTATTACATGTATATTCAAGCCAAGGGCTTAATGTGTAGATGAGTTAGCACTCTTTTGTTGTAACCAAGTGTTAACTTGGAAAGCTGTAAGCCCGTAGGGCATTTTGCTTTTGTTGTTAACATGTAATACTTTTGTAATGAAACTCTGATTAATAGAAGAATGTGGTTATTTTGCATGTCAATGAATGTCTCAATTGAGGGTTTAGTGTTATTATTTTGAGGGCGTTACACTGATACTTTCCCTAATCATACTTTACGGTTTCATGACATACAAGTCCATGTTACAATCCATTTCCCAATCCTTTTCAGTTCTCAATTTATAACTGTAGACGTCCCCGAACGCCTCGGGAGGAACGAGCTCCCGTTCTGTTCATTTTGGGGTCACTACAGCTCAGGACTCTCAAATTTGTCACGGTTCTAAGTCTGAACCAAAGAGTCCAAATCCGGCAAATCGTTTTGAGAAAAAACAGATTTTTTGAAAGAAGTGCCAAACATGGACTGCTTTGCCAGATACAGAGTCGCCACCTAAATGTTTTTAATGGGAAATTTAGGAAACCCTGACTCGGTGCCAAAGGCCACGTGTTCGTCATCACCAAAGTTGCCTCGGTTCGGGAACTTGGGTACGATTGGGGAAGGTCACTTCGTGAGCACCCCCGCTCGCCCGATCAAAGATCGGCCTCTACTAACCATGATATCTATTTTTGAAAACTTTGTGTGTCCTTATTCCGGTTATTAGCCTAGGTTACTATGTGATGCACACAGCATACAAGTATAGACTGGATCGCCTGAATTGGAATAAAACATTTCATGTTTGTTTATTTGAAAATGGTTTGATGATGCTACCCGCAAGTAGGCTAAGACGTGGATTTGCCACCCTCGGGTGGGCTTAGAAAACATGATTTTGCCACTATCTAGTGGGCCTAAAACATACACTTGATGAATTATTCCAGTTCAGATAACCCAACCTTCACCCACAGGCATTCAGGCAGTTATATCACATAGACAATTAGCCTCATGGTAAGCATGCTATTCATGGCAGTCACTCACACGCATGCAAGGATTCTAAAGCATAAAACTTACCGAGTACTCCTAGCCAAAACAGAAACTACATTAGAAATTATGCATGATCCTAAGTATACAGAAATGCCTAATGCAACACATGCAAAATGCAACTATAGCAGGCTCGGCTATTCTAAGATGGCATATGAAATGCTACAACTATCATGTATTCAATTTGGAATTGAAAGTACAATGCAGTTAGTATGATGCGCCGAGCCCGTTGCATGCAATACAGATGAATGATGCAAGCATGCTGTCATACTGTATGCTAATTGAAATATGCCCTAATCTAAACATCATTAGCGGATAAATAAAAGGGAGAAAGACGTGGGGTTGGAAGACATACAACACACACACGCACACTTATTACAGTTATGCCCTCGCGCAGAGGGTCCGAATAAATATACAGTCCCGAATAAAAGAATATTACAGTCCGAATAATATACAAATTCCTAATTAATTTAACAATAAACTAAGAAAACTGTAAAACTGGCATGCAAGCCAGGGACTGCCTTGCTTCTGATGAAAGATGTATGCCCGGGCTGCCTTGTGCGGAAATCCACCGGGATGCCCCAATTAGCCTCTGTTTACACCTTTTCTCGAAATGCGCGCCAAAGCTCCGAAAAGTTGCTGATTCTTCGTTTTGCTGCAACAGGGAGCAGGAAAGGGGCATAGCAATGTATTTTCACAGATATATGCATGCCTCGATCCTCGTGCCACCAATCACGCATATCGAGGCATGATGGCCGAGGAGTCGAATTGCACAATTCAATATAGGATGAATGCAGATGAAAACACAATAAAACCTAACTCCATCATGAGTGATCCGGAGTGTCGGTGAGTGGGGAATTGAGACACATTCCGTCACTCGGAGTACGGAATGTACCTCGTTTCCCGTGCTCGGGCTAACTCCTATCCCGAACACGATGCAATATGCATGATATGCATGAAATGCAACTAAGATACAATCCTAACATACACAATGCTATAAAAATGAGATGCCTCGAAATGCGTGCACACGGGCACGCAGACCGAGAAAATGACAGAATGTGATCTAAGATACAACCTAGTATGCACAATGCTGTAAAAATGAGATGCCTCGAAATGCGTGCACACGGACACGCAAACCAAGAAAATGACAGAATGTGATCTAAGATACAACCTAGTATGCGCAATGCTATGAAAATGAGATGCCTCGAAATGCGTGCACACGGGCACGCAAACCGAGAAAATGACATGCGCAATGCAAATGACATGAAAATATGATATGGGCTTATACCAACATGAGAGAGCCTCAGCCACACTCACATAGGATGCCGGTGGATGAAAACGAAGTGCCTCGAAATGCGTGCACACGGGCACGCAAACCGAGGCAATGCAAAAATGCAAATTATGGCATGGGAAGTGATATGCAAACATGGTAATAGAATTTAAGCACTGAAATGTGGGGGAAAACAGCCCCGAAATGAGGCGAAATGACACCAAATGCATGGAATAGTCCCGAAATGCGAATTTAGGCACCCGAAATGGCCTATAGCTATGCAATGCGTGCACAATATGGACATGGAATGTAAAGACAGAAGCAAGGCAGCCCCAAAATTAGCATTTTACTACTACAAAACATGGTCAAACAGCAAACCAAGATAGGGCAAAACAAGCATGCAAGAAATGGCCCTAAACATGAGATTAAAAAGAAACTCATAGCTGCTGGCCCCAAACAGGTTAGGGTCCTTCAACAATATTGAAGAGGGACCCAAAATAGGACTATTTACAGTTTATGGAAGCCCCCAAAACAGTACACAAATATGCTAGAAATGCAATGCAAAAATGAGGCTCAAAAGTGGCTATAACATGAGGTATACAAAACATTCATCAAACAAGAAAAGACCCTTAATAAAACATGTTCAGGAGGTCAAAATAAAGCCACTTTTAGTTCGGACCAAGGTCCAAAAAACAGCAACATCAGGGGTTGCCAAGGCATACAAAAATGGGACCAAAAAGAGGATATAAAGGGAAGTATAACATGGAAGTCCCAAACAGTGTTGAGCCCTTCTTCAATGTTGAATAGGGGCTCAAAATAAGCCTACTTACAGTTTATAACATGCTCCAAAATAAATCACACACAAGCTAAAAATATCTTGCAAGAAAATGACTTTTTAGGTGGATAATGAAGCAAGTGCAAGATGGAGGGCTCAAACAGGGTTGAGCCCTTAATGAGACATGAAAATGAGCTCAAAAAACGGGTACTTTCAGTTTTGGTCAGAGCTCAAATGTATAAGAAGGAGAGGCTAAGAAATATTGCAAAGAAAAGCTCAAAAAAGAGAAAATGGCAACTCACCCTTGGAGACAAGTCTTTTGTTGCTTCTTGGACCAATTTGCAGCTCCTTTAGCCTTTGAGAAGCCCTCCTTGTTGCTGGAAATGAAGTGGCGATGGTAGAGCTTGGTGGTGATGAAGAAAACAAGGTGTAGGACTTAAGGATTTTTTAGGAAAATGAGAAGGATGGAGGGAGATATGGATCTTGAGGCTTGAAGACAATTTTTTCTAACCCCTAAATGTGATACCACCAGCTGGTTATATGGACAAGAAAAAGGGTGTAAAGGTGGGGCAAAAAGGAGGGGGAAAATAGGCAAGTTTCCCCCCACAAAATATCCCCCGGATTGGGATATTTTCTGGGGGAAAGGGCTACACAGCTGTAAAGTTCCTGGCACAAGGAAAATGGCCGGCTGGTTTTTGGGCTTGAAAGTGGCCGGCCGGCCACCCCCCCTAGCCGGCCAGCTAGGGGTCAAAAGGGTCAACTTGAAATAGTGGCCGGCCACCACATATTGGTGGCCTCCCAGGTCTCCTCTTCACAACCTTGTGGTTCGAATTTGGAAATTCTAAAACAGGAGAGAGAACAAGCCAATTTTAGGAGGGGTTCAAAAGGGTCAAAAGGAATTAATGGCCTGCCATAAACTTTTAGGGTCCTCCCATGTGTGTACAACACAAATATGTGGTTCAAAGTTCAAGAAAGTGGCCCAAGGGTGTTCAACATTGGCTCGGAAGGAGGGGTTCAAAAGGGTCAAGAAGCATTAGTGGCCGGCCATGAACTTTTAGGGTCCTCCCATGTGTGTACATCACAAATATGTGGTTTGGGTTTGAAGAAAATGGCTCCAAGGTGTTCAACATTGGCCCGGAAGTGCGAAAAACGGGCGTCGGAGGGCGCCGGAGGAGTAAAAAACTGGTTGTTGAAACAATTGCTGGCCTCCCACCCTTCCATGACCTTCCTAGTGATGAAACAGAGGTACCTGCCAAAAACGAACGAAAACTGATGCAAAACGAATGTTCGGGGGCCAAAACACGCAGTTCGGGGCCCCGGAAACTGCCCGTTAAATACTGAAAAATGGTATTCGACCTCGAAGTGGGTTTCTCAGACCCCAGTGTCCCTCAAAAGGGAGCAAATAGGAAGTATGCCAAAAATCAGAGCAAACGGAGATGGTTAGGCGGTCCCGAACCGAGGCACACGGCCTGACGGTCCCGGAAAACCGGTAACCGGGCTCCGAAATGGGCAAAATGGCCTACGGCCACAGAATGTAGCTCACGACCACTGAGAGATGGTCTACAGGACCTCTCCCTCCCCTCAGGAAAAGAAACAGAGAAAACCGAGTCTGGTTCGCAAACCGAGGCAAGGCACAGAAGAGGGTTCGGAAGTTCGGAGGCAGGGCGCATGGCCGTGACTCTGAAACTTCTAAACGAGCACAATATGCAACATCACCAAGTGCTCAATTGGTGACGTCTGAGTCTCAAGGTCGGTCAAAAATGGGGTGTCTACAATAACCATGGCTCAGAACCTGGCCAAACAACTTATACGAGACAGTAACTCATATTAAACTTCTTCCCAATTCACATTAGATAAGCGTACTAGCTATATCAACACATCAACAGATAAACATACAAGCTATATCGTCACTTCCATAGATATGCATAAGAGCACTATCACACTTCCAAAGACAAGCATATGAGTTGTGTCGACACATCACTAGATAAGCATATGAGCTCTATCTATGGAGTCCATCCCCTATCTTCTCCCAATAACATCCGGTTTAGAGGTCCATCCCCTATCTTCTCCCAACAACATCCGGTTTAGAGGTCCATCCCCTATCATCCCCTAAACCGTGGAGTACATCCCCTATCTCCTCCAACACAACACAATGCATATAAACAACATTATACACATCATCAATCAATACATAACATTTAATGTATTCATTCAACCGTCATACTCAATGACACATTCCAGTGATTAGTTTTAGTTTGCCTAACCATCATGCATTGTCTACAACAATCAAGACTATCCTCCACCGATAGCCCAAAGCAGTTATTTCTATACAGAATATAAATGCAACAAATGGATACATAATCAACATTTCCAACTAGGTGAGCGATATAAAATCCAACTACACTCTTTAATCCCATACATTCCCAATCTCAACATTTCCACTTCAATTCCTCGTTTCTCACAATTAATTTTACTATTTAATTAACCAATGTAATTAGGGCATTTTCCATAATTAACATTACAACCCTTAGGTTCCATTTTCATCAATGCCTCAACATTTATACCATTTCTCCATGCCAAACATGCATCTAGGTTTTATATAGCTAAAACCCCAACTTTTATAAATTTACACAAAAGCCCCAAACTCTCACCAAATTACTAAACCAATCCCAACATCTCAAAATACTAAAATTTAAAGACAAAATCCATAGTAAGGAGTAGGTTATCCCTACCTCAAAAGATGACTCCCAACCGAGAAGGTGAAGAAAATGAAAATGCTCCAAATCACGAATTTCTCGGATCAAAAGATAGCCCTCGACGATCAACAACTCTTTTGTAAAGGCCAAAGGTGAGGAAATCACTCCTACTAGATCAATACCTAGAGAGAAGGTAGAGCTCTAGAGTGAGAAGCTGAACAATGGGGTTTTTGGAAAAGTAAGAGAGAGAAGAGAAATGGAAAAAGTGATTTGAAAAGTCAAAACACAGAGCTTTAACCCAGTCGCCCCGCTCGAGCGTCCAAACCCACGCTTGAGCGTCACTCACAGAGTCCCGCTCGAGCGTCCAAACCGCCGCTCGAGCGCTGAATACACACTCCTAGCATTTTTGCAGAACCAAACTCCCGCTCGAGCGTCCAACTCCCTGCTCGAGCGTAACACACAAACTCCCGTTCGAGCGTCCAAACTCCCGCTCGAGCGGACAACCCTGCAGAGAAAAATATTGGAAGGTGGATTTTCCCGCTCGAGCGCCAAAAGCTCCGCTCAAGCGGACAGGCCAAAAACTGAGCAACTACACTTGGTTCCTAAGCTCAACCAACCTGTTTCACACCTGCCCAACACAACCCAAGACTCAAATACAAAGAGTAAAGGATGTAAACAAGATGTACACAACAACCAATGAAAGGGAAACCGGGATCGCTATAACCTCCCCCCCTTAAAGAATTTCGTCCCCGAAATTAAACACAAGTTTTTCAAAAACAGGTTTTCTCCATTTCTAACAATATTACGACATAATATTAAACATTTCGACCCATTACCGGTCAATTCCATCTCTTTTCAAGAGGCATTTCACAGCATATATTACAAGTGCATTATCAACATGCAATTTTCTTCCTTTTCCAACCATTTCCAACATACATGGTTCGCAGTTCATGTCATAATCAATATACATGATACAACTCCAATTCTACAATATAGCCAACAAATGCAATATCATAATTAACTCCCATATCAAGGTAAGTTCTACAACATGCTTCCATTAAACCAAAACATTACCAATGTTTTACAACTTAAGACATATATAAAGCTCTTAAGTCCAACAACATTACAAAATCGAAATACAAGATTACTCATCACTAAACAAGTCCGGATATTTCTCGCGGACCTCCAACTCACGTTCCCAAGTGGCTTCCTCCACTCCGTGATGTTTCCACAAAACCTTCACCAAAGGGATGGTCTTGCCACATAGGACTTGATCCCGCCTATCCAAGACCCGAACCGGTCTCTCCTCATACGAGGCATCCTCATCTACCTCTAAGTTGGTCCAATCTAACACATGCGATGGATCCGGCTCATGCTTCCGAAGCATACTCACATGAAACACGTCATGAACCCCGGACAACTGTGGTGGCAACGCTAAACGATAAGCAACCTCGCCAATCCTCTCAAGGATCTCGAAAGGCCCAATAAACCGAGGGGATAACTTCCCACTCTTCCCAAACCTCATCAAACCTCGCCTAGGTGATATTCTCAAGAAAACATGATCACCTACCTCAAACGCCAAAGGTCTCCTCCTACGGTCGGCATAAGATTTCTGACGACTCTGGGCTGTAACAAGCCTCTTACGGATAAGCTCAACTTTCTCCGTCGTCTCCCTAACCAATCCCGGACCCAGCAAAGGTGCATCACCCACCTCGCCCCGACAAACTAGAGACCTACACGGTCGGCCATACAAGTCCTCAAATGGTGCCATACCGATGCTAGACTGAAAACTGTTGTTGTGGGCAAACTCCACCAAGGGCAAGTGCCTCTCCCACGTCCCACTAAAGTCAGAGACACAACCTCGAAGCATATCCTCAAGGATCTGAATAATACGCTCGGACTGCCCGTCGGTCTGAGGATGATAAGCCGTACTAAAGGTCAACTTAGTGCCCAAGGCACTCTACAAACTCAGCCACAACCTAGCAGTAAAGCGAGGATCTCTATTTGAGACGATCGTCACTAGGACCCCGTGCAATCTCACTATGTCCCGAATGTACAAGTCGGCAAGATGATCTACCGAATCTCTCACGCGCATTGGAATAAAGTGCGCCGACTTAGTCAACCGGTCTACAACCACCCAAATAGCGTCACTACCCCGCTGAGTCCTCGGAAGACCTACAACGAAGTCCATAGTGACATGCTCCCACTTCCACTCGGCAATAGGCAAATGTTGCAACAAACCCACTGGCCTCTGATGCTCGGCCTTCACTTGCTGACAAGTAAGGCTCTTCGACACGAAAACTGCCACATCCCTCTTCATACCTCGCCACCAGAACTGGCGGCCCAAATCCCGATACATCTTAGTACCTTCCGGATGCACCGCAAGGCGCGAATGGTGAAACTCTCGGAGTACTTCCTCTCGGCAAGACTCCGGCACAAACAAACGGTCTCGATATCTCACACTTAGGTCGGGATACACTGTCAAACCCTTCTCAACCTTCCCACTGGAGATCTTCTCTCAGAGGGATTCTACCTCAAGGTCATCTCTCTGTGCCTCCAACACTCGAGCCACAAGTGTAGGTTGCACAACTACAGAAAACAAGGCCGCAGCCTCAACAGATTCGCCCAGAAGCAAATCGAACTCGCCCAATGCACCCAACATCTCCCATTCCCGGATGGCTATACAAGCTACATCACTAATGGATTTCCTACTAAGGGCGTCGGCCACAACATTGGCCTTCCCCGGGTGATAGTGCAACTCAAAATCATAATCCTCAATGAACTACATCCACCTTCTCTGCCTCAAATTCAAGTCTCTCTGTGTAAACAGATACTTCAAACTCTTGTGGTCCGAGAATACCTCGAACCTCTCACCATAAAGGTAGTGCCTCCAAATCTTCAAGGCAAAAATCACAGTCGCTAACTCCAGGTCATGGGTAGGGTAATTCTTCTCGTGTATTTTCAACTGACGTGAGCCATAAGCTACCACTTTCCCTCCTTGCATCAACACACAACCCAAACCCTCTTGTGAGGCATCACAATAAACCGCATAACCCAACCCTCTCTCCGGAATAATTAAAATCGGAGCGGTGCTCAATCTAATCTTCAACTCTTGGAACGACTTTTCACAAGTCTCACTCCACACAAACTTGACCCCTTTCTGCGTCAATCTAGTCAACGGCGAAGCTAGCCTGGAGAAATCTTTCACAAACCGACGGTAATACCCAGCTAATCCCAGAAAACTGCAGATCTCAAACACACTCTTAGGCTGTGCCCAATCCTGCACTGCCTCAGTCTTGGATTTATTGACAGACACCCCTTCCCCGGAAACTACATGGCCTAAGAACTTGACTTCTCCTAGCCAGAACTCACACTTCCCAAACTTGGCGTACAGCCTATGGGCTCTAAGTAACTCAAGCACCACTCTCAAGTGTGCCTCGTGCTCCTCCTCTGAAGGTGAATAAATCAGGATGTCGTCCATGAAAACGACTACAAAACGATCCTAGAATTCTCGGAAGATCCGGTTCATCAAGTCCATAAAGACTGCCGGTGCGTTGGTAAGCCCAAATGGCATCACCAGAAACTTATAATGGCCATACCGTGTGCGGAATGCCGTCTTCGGGATATCCTCCTCCCTGACCCTCAACTGGTGGTAACCCGACCTCAAATCTATCTTAGAGAAACAACGGGAACCCTTCAACTGGTCAAACAAATCATCTATACAGGGCATAGGGTACTTATTCTTGACCGTAGCCCGATTCAGCTTCCGGTAGTCGATACACAATCTCAAGGCACCATCTTTCTTTCTAGCAAAAAGGGCCGGTGCTCCCCACGGCGAAACACTAGGGCGAACAAAACCCTTTTCTAGCAATTCCTGGAGCTGAACTTTCAACTCAATCAACTCTGCTGGAGCAAAACGGTAAGGTGCCATAGAAATCGGCGCCGTGCCGGGCACTAGATCGATAGAGAACTCAATCTCCCGGTGAGGTGGCAAACTAACAAGGTCCTTGGGAAAAACATCTGAATACTCATAAACCACCCTCGGCAACACAAGCTGGGTCTCACTACACTCACCACTCTCAAAGCTAGCGAGTAGACCACTAAGCTCACTCCGCCCTCGCGAATCATACCCCGGTGGCAAAACACTACCAACCCGGTCTCCCAAGAAATGGAACCACTCCCCGTTCAAGGTACATAACGTGACCCTCTGGCGGTAGCAATCGATAACAGCCCGGTATGACGATAGCCAGTCCATACCCAAAATAACATCAAAACCCTTCATGGGCATAACTACAAAAGGGAATGCAAGTCTATAGTCGGCGACCTCTATATCGCAACCTCTACAACCCTGTTTCAAGATCAGTTCGCCCCCAAGAGGTGACACTACACATATAGGAGATGCTAACTGTGCTAACTCCAACTCCAAAACAGATGCAAATACAGCAGATACAATAGAATGAGATGCACCCGTATCAATCAACACATTAGCAACCGAGTTGCAAAACAAAAAGGTACCTCTCACTACTGATGGAGCCGGTACTAGATCCTGCGCGGTAACAGCATACACGCGCCCTGTAGGCCCCTGATCCACCTGCTCACCTCTAGGAGCAAAAGACTGCTGCACTGACTGGGACAACGAAGCCCCCGGATTGACCCTCGAGGCCTCCACAGACTGAGCTGGCTGAAATCCCTGCGTCTGTCTAGGACCAGACGCTCCTGAAGTGACACTCAACTGTGGGCAGAACCTCTTCAGGTGCCCAGGTTGTCCACACTGATAGCAAGATAAGGGCTGCCCCCTGCCCAAACTCTGACTCTGGGGTCTAGCTGAAGAAAAAGCAGCTCTTTGACCTCCGCCCTTCTGCGGGCAAACCGAAGACTTGTGACCCAGCTGGCCACAAGTGTAGCAAGTCAAACCTCCCTGATTACCTCTCCCCGAGCTCGCACTCGGCACCGGAAAGGTCGATCTAGTAACTCCACCCTGAGACTGCTAAGGGTTATAACCCCTCTGTCTCCTGCCATCACCCTGACCCTCCTAGCTCCTCTTGGAGCCTCTATGTTTCTCCTCGTCCTCCTCCTGCATCATAAGCTCCATATGAGCTGCACCATCCACTAAATGTCTATACTCTCAGATGTAAGACCCATCAACCCTCAACTTGAGGCCCTGCCTTAACTTCCGCTCAAACTCGTAGCAACGGCGTTCTTCGAACGCCACCAACTCAGGTACAAACCTGGACAAGCTAGCAAAAGTGGCCTCAAACTCTGCCACAGACATACCCTGCTGATTAAGCCGGCTAAACTGATCCCTCAGCTTCTCCCTAGCCACTGCAGATAAGAACCTCTCCTGGAAAGCATTCACAAATGCCTCCCATGTACCACCAACACGAGCCTTCTCATACTTCCACCATTAACCCGCATCTCCCTTCAGCTGGAAGGATGCCAAGGTCACTTTCAGTGCCACGTCCTCGATGCCAAGCATCTTGAACGTCTTACTCATTTGTTCCAACCACTCATCAGCCTTCAGTTATTCCTTCGGATCTCCAACAAACTCGTCCGGATTAGACCGGAAAAACTCCCTGTAGACACCCCATTTTTGACCGACCTTAAGAATCAGACGTCACTGATTGAGCGCTTGGTGATGTTGCATAATGTGCTCATTCAGAAGTTTCAGAGTCGCGGCTGCGAGCCCTGCCTCCGGACTTCCGAACCCTCTTCTGTGCCTTGCCTCGGTTTGCGAACCAGACTCGATTTTCTCTGTTTCTTTTCCTGAGGGAAGGGAGAGGTCCCGTAGACCATCTCTCAGTGGCCGTAGGCTACGTTTTGTGGCCGTAGGCCATTTTGCCCATTTTGGAGTCCGGCTTTCGGTTTTTCGGGACCGTTGGCTGTGTGCCTCGGTTCGGGACCGCCTAACCATCTCCGTTTATTCTGGTTTTTGGCATACCTCCTATTTACTCCCTATTGAGGGACACTGGGGTCTCAGAAACCCACTTGGTGGCCGGATGCCACTTTCGGTGCTTAACAGCCCATTTTCGGGACCCCGAACTGCGTGTTTTGGCCCCCGAGCATTCGTTTTGCATCGGTTTTTGTTCATTTTTGGCAGGTACCTCTGTTTTATCATCAGGAAGGTCACTGGAGGGTGGGAGGCCAGCAATTATCCTAGCAACCAGTTATATTCCATTTTCGCCCTCCGACGCCCGTTTTTTCCACTTCCGGGCCAATGTTGAACACCCTGGGACCATTTTCTTGCACCCAAAACCACATATTTGTGATGTACACACATGGGAGGACCCTAAAAGTTGGTGGCCGGCCAGTAATTCCACCTGACCCTTTTGACACCCCTCTTTAAGTGGCTTGTTGTCCCTCATGTTTTACAGTTGCCAATTTTGAACCCCAGGGTTGTGTTGAGGACACATGGGAGGACCCTAAAAATTGATAGCCGGCCAGAAAATCAACTTGACCCTTTTGACCCCTAGCCAGCCGGCTAGGGGAGGTGGCCGGCCGGCCACCTGGAGCTCCAAAAAGGGGCCGGTCATGATCTTCTCAATTTGCACTTTACAGCTGTATAGCTGTATCCCCCAGAAAAGATCTAGATCCGGGGGATATTTTGTGGGGGAAAGCCTTGGTCCTTTTCCCCCACCCTTTCCTTCCATGCTCCCCCTCCTTTTGGTCCTTATAACCAGCTGCCAACCTTTGTTTTAAGGGTTAGAAAAATTGCTCTTCAAGCCTCAATACACAAATCCTCCCCCATCCCTCTCATTTTCTTGAAAACCTATAAGTCCTACACCACCATTTCTTCTACACCACCAAGCTCTACCACCACCACTCCATTCCAGCAGCAAGGAGAGGAATTCCAGCAGCTAAGAGGCAACAAAATTGGTCCAAGAAGTTGCTAGAGATTGGTCTACAAGGGTGAGTTGCCATTTCCCTCTTTTTAGCTCATTTCTTGCAACATTTCTTAGCCTCTCTTTCTTACATATTTGAGCTCCGACCAAAACTGAAAAGGTAATTGTTTTGAGCTCATTTTCATATCTCATTAAGGGCTCAACCCTGTTTGAGATCTTCATCTTGCACTTGCTTCAATATCCTCCTTGAATGTCATTTTCTTGCATGATATTTTTAGCTTGCGTGTGATCTGTTTTGGAGCATGATATAAACTGTAAGTAGGCTTATTTTGAGCCCCTCTTCAACATTGAAGAAGGGCTCATCACTTTTTGGGACCTCCATGCACCACTTGTCTTTATATCCATCTTTGGTCCCCTATTTTTGCATGACCTGGCAGCCCCTTATGCTTCTGTTTTTGGTCATTTTACAGAGCTAGAAAAGGTCTTATTTTGGCCCATTCTTCATGTTTCATTAAGGGCCTTTCATGGTTTGAGGCATATTTTATACACTTCATGTTATATCTCTCTTTTAATCCCCATTTTTGCATGATTTGTTGGCCTATCTTGCTTCCATTTTTGGGCGATTTACAGAACTGAAAATAGTCTTATTTTGACCCCATATTAATGTTTCATTAAGGGTCTTTGGCTGTTTGATGAATGTTTTGTATACTTTGTGTTTTAACCCCTTTTGGCCCCTATCTTGCATGGCATTTTGAGCATATTTGTATACTGTTTTTGGGGCTACCATAAACTGTAAATGTGCATATTTTTGGTCCTTCATCAGTATTGTAGAAGGGTCTTTTTCTGTTTGGGCTTTGCATCTACCACTTCCTCCTTTGGCCACCTTTTGGTCTTTTTCTTGCATAGGAGTGCAGCCATACCTGTGTTTGTTTTTGGGGTTTTTACAGTTCTGAAAAACATCATATTTTTGGCCCCTCTTCAATATTGTAGAATGCCCCTAACCTGTTTGGGGTCAGCAGCTGTGAGTTGCTTCTTTGTCTCATATTTAGGGCCATTTCTGCATGCTAGTTTTGCCCTGCTTCTGTTTGCTGTTTGGCCATGCTTTGAACTGTAAAAATGCTTATTTTTGGGCTTCCTTGCTTCTGTCTTTTCATTGCATGTCCATATTGTGCATGTTTGGCATAGCTATAGGCCATTTCGGGTGCTAAAATTCATGTTTCGGGACTATTCCATGCATCGGGTGTACTTTCGCCTCATTTCGGGGCTTTTTCCCCCCACATTTCATTGCTGAAATTCCATTAGCATGTTTGCATATCATTTCCCATGTCATTGCATTGCGTACGCCATTGCCTCGGTTTGCGTGCCCGTGTGCACGCATTTCGAGGCACTTCATTTTCATCCATCGGCCTCTTATGTGAGTGTGCCTGAGGCTCTCTCATGTTAGTATAAGTCCATGTTGCATTCTATATGCCATTTTAGCCGTATTGCATTGCATATGCCATTGCCTCGGTTTGCGTACCCGTGTGCACGCGTTTCGAGGCATTTCATTTTCCTCCATCGGCCTCTTATGTGAGTGTGGCTGAGGCTCTCTCATATTAGTATAAGTCCATATTGCATTCTATATGCCATTTCCCATGTCATTGCATTGCGTATGCCATTGCCTCGGTTTGCGTGTCCGTGTGCACGCATTTTGAGGCACTTCATTTTCATCCATCGGCCTCTTATGTGAGTGTGGCTGAGGCTCCCTCATGTTAGTGTAAGCCCATATCATATTTCCATGCCATTTGCATTGCGTATGTCATTTTCTCGGTTTGCGTGCCCGTATGCACGCATTTCGAGGCATCTCTTTTTTACAGCATAGTACATACTAGGTTGTATCTTAGATCGCATTCATGCATTTTCTCGGTTTGCGTGCCTGTGCGCACGCATTTCGAGGCGTCTCATTTTCACAGCATTGTGCATACTAGGTTGTATCTTAGATCGCATTCATACATTTCCTCGGTTTGCATGCCCGGGTGCACGCATTTTGAGGCATCTCATCTTCGTGGCATTGCATATGTTAGGATTGTATCTTAGTTGCATTTCATGCATGCCATGCACATTGCATCGTGTTCGGGATAGGAGTTAGCCCGGGCACGGGAAACGAGGTGCATTTCGTACTCTGAGTGACGGAACGTGCCTCAATTCCTTAGTCACCGACACTCCGGATCATCCATGATGGAGTTAGGTCTTGTTGTGTTTTCATGTGCATTCACTTCATATTAATTGTGCAATTCGACTCCTCGGCCATTATGCATCGATATGAGTGATTGGTGGCGCGAGGATCGAGGCATGCATATATCTGTGCAAATACATTGCTATGCCCCTTTCCTGCTCTCTGTTGCAGCAAAACGAAGAATCAGCAACTTTTCGGAGCTTGGCACGCATTTCAAGAGTAACTGCTAAACAGAGGCTAATTGGGGCATCCCGATGGATTTCCACGCAACAACCCGGACATGCATCATTCATCAGAAGCAAGGCAGTCCCTGGCTTGCATGCCAGTTTTATTTATTCTCTTAGTTGATTTGTTAATTAATTAAGAATTTGTATATTATTCGGACTGTAATATTTTGGACTGTAATATTCTTTTATTTGGGACTGTATTATTTATTCGGACCCTCCGCGCGAGGGCACAACTGTAATAAGTGTGCGTGAGTGTGATGTATGTCTTCCAACCCCACATCTTTCTCCCTTTTATTTATCCTCTTATGACGGTTAGTTTAGGGCATGTTACAATTAGCATACAGTATGACGACATGTTTGCATCATTCATCTGTTTTGCATGCACCGGGCTCGGCGCACCATACTAACTGCATTGTATTTTCAATTCTAAATTGAATACATGTTAGCTGTAGCATTCCATATGCCATGATTAGAATAGCCGAGCCTGCTATAGTTTGCATTTTTGCATGTGTTGCATTAGGCATTTCTGTATACTTAGGATTCATGCATGATTTCTAATGAGTTTCTGTTTTGGCTTGGAGTACTCGGTAAGCTTTGTGCTTTAGCATCCTTGCATGCGTGTGAGTGAATGCCATGAATAGCATGCTTACCATGAGGCTATATGCTTATGTGATATAACTGCCTGAATGCCTGTGGGTGAAGGTTGGGTTACTTGGATTGGAATAAATCATCAACTGTTTGTTTTAAGCCCACTAGATAGTGGCAAAACCATCTTTTCTAAGCTCACTCGAGGGTGGCAAAATCTGCATTTTAAGCCTACTTGCGAGTAGCAAACCATCTTTCAAAAACAAACATGAAATGTTTTGTTCCAATTCAGGTGACTCAGTCTATACTTGTATGCTGTGTGCATCACATAGTAACCTAGGCTAATAACCGGAATAAGAACATACAATGTTTTCAAAAATAGATATCATGGTTAGTAGAGGCCGATCTTTGATCGGGCGAGCGGGGGTGCTCACGAAGTGACCTTCCCCAATCGTACCCAAGTTCCCGAGCCGAGGCAACTTTGGTGATGACGGACACGTGGCCTTTGGCACCGAGTCAGGGTTTCCTAAATTTTCCAAAATAAAATATTTAGGTGGCGACTCTATATCTGGCAAAGCAGTCCATGTTTGGCATTTCTTTCAAAAAAATCTGTTTTCTCAAAACGATTTGGCGGATTTGGACTCTTTGGTTCAGACTTAGAACCGTGACAAATTTGAGAGTCCTGAGCTGTAGTGACCCCCAAACGAACGGAACGGGAGCTCGTTCCTCCCAGGAGCGTTCGGGGACGTCTACAGTTTCTGGCGACTCTGCTGGGGATTTAGAGAACTTGACTCGAACTCATGATATCTGTTTTTGACTACGCTTGTGTGTCTCTTTGCATTGCATTTGCATTGGTGCGCCTAGGACACCGTGTTTGCCATCTGCTATTCCTGAACGGTTTGCCGGAGGCTTGTCTTGTCAAGGCATGACCATAAGGTTGACCGGTTGTGGGCTCTGCCAGTGTAACACCCTCAAAATCAACCCATTATATATATATATCATTGACATGCATTATTTAAAGAAAACAATTTATTAATTCATTTATCAGAGTATTACTAAATAAAAGCTTTACATGTAACATCGAATAAAATGCCCTACAGGCTTACATCTTTCCAAGCCAACACTTGGATACAAAAAGATGAGTTCTAACTCAATACAAGAAAAGCCCTAGGCTTAGATGTTTACATGTACTAATAAATAAAGACAATTAACTAAAGATAGTCTTCAAAATCCAAGTCCCTTCCAAGCTAAGTCCTTGGAGGTAGCTTATCACCTGAACCTGAAAATGATGTTCCCATATAGGGTAAGCCACAGCCCAGTAGAAATATACTAAACCACATATAAGCAATGAATAAAGCAATAGCATTCAACAGATGGTTAACCAAGATAATCAATTACTCCGTTTTACAGTCTCATGACACTATTGTCTAAGACACGTTTTACTTTCCAACTTTATCAACATGGCTCAGAGCCTGGCCAAACTTACCACAATGAATTATGTATATCATATTCACATTCCTCCAATATCAACAAACAAATGAGACTCAAGCTCAAATCAAAACACTTCATACTTTCAGTTTGATACACATTTTAGTGCTGTATCAATAAAGCACTTCAATATAGATAAGCACACATAAAAGTGATGCTAATGGAGTCCATCCCCTATCTCCTCCCAAACAAAATCCGGTTTAGAGGTCCATCCCCTATCTTCCCCTAAATCGTGGAGTACATCCCCTATCTCCTCCCACACAAAACAAAGTATGTAAACCCATAACATATACATCACACAATCAATACACATAATGTCTGTATTAATTCAACAGTCAAAATTAATGACTCAACTAATGTGATTAGTTTCAGTTATACCTAATCCACATGCATTGTCTACAACAATCACGACTATCCTCCACCGATAGCCCAAAACAGTTATTTCTAGACTTGGAAATAAATATATATCAACAATTCCAAAGGCGAGTGATTTAAATTATCCAACTACACCATTTAATCAATAAATTCCCCAATTTCATGAATTTAACCAAATTCCCCAATTCCCTTAAATTAATTATACAAATTAATTAATTAATACAACTAAGGTTTTTCCCAAAATTACCAAAGTACCCCCAACATATCAAAATACTAAAACTTAGAACAAAACTTATAAGATGGAGTAGGAAATCCCTACCTCGAAGAAATAGCCCCAAAAGAGAAGATGGAGATGAAGACCCAAACTCCAAAGTACTCCAAACTACCAACAATTCAGATTAAATGGAAGCCCTCGACCCACTCTATCTTTTTAATAAAGGATCTAAGGTAGAAACTCACTCTAAGTAGATCAATCCTAAGAGAGAAGGTGTGTAGAGGGAGAGAAAACTCGTACTTAGGGTTTTGGAATCTGAAAGGGAATGAAAAACTGATCTGAAACACGTTGCTGCCTATTTAAACCTGACAGGCTCGCTCGAGCGAAGACTTGGTCGCTCGAGCGACCAGACACAGAAAAGCTCCGCTCGAGCCAAGAAAACCTTGCTCGAGCCAACAACCCCAAAAGCTCGCTCGAGCGAAAGAAATGTCGCTTGAGCGAAGAACTCAAACTCTCAGGTCTGTAACCAGACACACGCTCGAGCGAAGGAACTATTGCTCGAGCGAAGAATGAACTAACTCGCTCGAGCGAAGAAAAGCTCGCTCGAGCCAAGAATGCAAAGCTACTGGTCCAAACCAGACGCAAACTCTCGCTCGAGCTACCAAATCCCGTCTCGAGCGAAGAACCAAAACAACATCTCGCTCGAGCGACAAACTCCTCGCTCGAGCGAAGATCCAAAATTCTGGACAGTAACACTTGGTTTCTAAACCCTACCAACCTGAAACAAACCTGCCCAAACACATCCTATAATTCCAAATGAGAAAATAAGGGACAACAACAACAACAAATATACAATGACAGAATCTACGGAACCTAAGTCCGGATACAATAATCAAACGGGAAAAGACCGGGGTCGCTATAACCTCCCCCCCTTCAAAGAATTTCATCCCCGAAATTAAGCATAAGTTTTTGAAAACAGATTTTTTTTTTTTTTTTACAATTCATTAGTAAACATCTTGACCCAAAACTGGTCTTTTCATCTCTTTATCAAGAGGCATCTCACATATATATATAAACAACATATATTTCAACCTGTATCATTATTATGCATTATTCCACTCAAGGTTAACAATTCCCATATCATATTCAATCGCATGATATATACAACCCATTCAACAATGTACTCAACCAGATGCAATGTTACACTAAACTTCTATAATGAAGCAAGTTTCAAGATACACCCATTTACCAACACAAACTCAATGTTTTACAACTTAAGACATATATAAAGCTCTTAAGTTCAACTATATAACAGAATCTAATTATAAGATTACAATTCAATAAACATGTCCGGATATTTCTGGCGGACTTTCAATTCACGTTCCCAAGTGGCTTCCTCTACTCCGTGATGTTTCCACAAAACTTTGACCAAAGGCATGGTTTTGCCTCGCAAAACTTGATCCCGCCTATCCAAGACTCGAATCGGTCTCTCCTCATATGAGACATCCTCATCAACCACTAAATCGGTCCAATCCAACACATGTGATGGATCCGGCTCATACTTCCGAAGCATACTCACATGAAAAACGTCATGTACTCCGGACAGCTGCGACGGTAAAGCTAAACGATAAGGAGCTTCGCCAATCCTCTCAAGGATTTCAAACGGACCAATGAACCGAGGGGACAACTTCCCGCTCTTCCCAAATCTCATCAAACCCCGTCTAGGTGATATCTTCAGAAAGACATGATCACCCACCTCAAACACCAAAGGTCTCCTCCTACGGTCGGCATAAGATTTCTGACGACTCTGTGCTGTAACAAGCCTCTTACGAATAAGCTCAACTTTCTCCGTCGTTTCCCTCACCAACTCCGGACCCAACAGAGGTGCATCACCCACCTCAGCCCAACAAACAGGAGATCTACACGGTCGGCCATACAAGGCCTCAAACGGTGCCATACCGATACTAGACTGGAAACTGTTGTTGTAGGCAAACTCCACCAACGGCAAGTGCCTCTCCCATGACCCACTAAAGTCTAGAACACAACCCCGAAGCATATCCTCAAGGATCTGAATAGTACGCTCGGACTGCCCGTCAGTCTGAGGATGATAAGCCGTGCTAAAGGTCAACTTAGTGCCTAAGGCACTCTGCAAACTCTGCCACAACCTGGCAGTAAAACGAGGATCTCTATCTGAGACAATCGTCACTGGAACCCCGTGTAACCTCACTATGTCCCGAATGTACAAGTCGGCAAGATGATCTACCGAATCTCTCACGCGCATCGGAATGAAGTGCGCCGACTTAGTCAACCGGTCTACAACCACCCAAATAGCATCACTACCCCGCTGAGTCCTCGGAAGACCCACAACGAAGTCCATAGTGACGTGTTCCCACTTCCACTCGGCAATAGGCAAGGGTTGCAACAAACCCGCTGGCCTCTGATGTTCGGCCTTCACTTGCTGACAAGTAAGGCACTTAGATACGAAAGCTGTCACATCTCTCTTCATACCCCGCCACCAAAACTGGCGACCCAAATCCCGATACATCTTAGTGCCTCCCGGATGCACCGCAAGGCGTGAATGATGAAACTCTCGGAGTACTTCCTCTCGACGAGACTCCGGCACAAACAGACGGTCTCGGTATCTCACACTCAGATCGGGATACACCGTCAAACCCTTCTCAACCTTTCCGCCGGAAATCTTCTCACGGAGGGACTCTACCTCAAGGTCACCCCTCTGAGCCTCTAACACTCGAGTCACAAGTGTAGGCTGTGCAACAACAGAAAACAATGCCGCAGCCTCAACGAATTCGCCCAAAAGTAAATCAAACTCCCCAAGTGCACCCAACATCTCCCATTCTCGGATGGCTATACTAGCTATGTCACCTACAGGTTTCCTGCTAAGGGCATCGGCCACCACGTTGGCCTTTCCCGGATGATAATGCAACTCAAAGTCATAATCCTCTATGAATTCCATCCACCTCCTCTGCCTCAAGTTCAAGTCTTTCTGTGTAAACAAATATTTCAGACTCTTATGATCCGAGAATACCTCAAATTTCTCACCATAAAGGTAATGCCTCCAAATCTTCAAGGCAAATATCACAGCTGCTAACTCTAGATCATGCGTAGGGTAATTTTGCTCGTGAATTTTCAACTGACGTGAGCCATAGGCAACTACTTTCCCTTCTTGCATTAATACACAACCCAGACCCTCTCGTGAGGCGTCACAATAGACTGCATAACCCAACCCTCTCTCTGGAATAATCAAGACTGGAGCGATGGTCAGTCTAACTTTCAACTCCTGAAACGACTTTTCACAAGTCTCACTCCATACAAATTTGACTCCCTTCCAAGTTAATCTAGTCAAAGGCGAAGCTAATCTGGAGAAATCTTTCACAAATCGACGGTAATACCCAGCTAACCCCAGAAAACTGCGGATCTCAAACACACTCTTAGGCTGTGCCCAATCTTGCACTGCCTCAGTCTTGGATGTATCAATAGACACTCCTTCCCCAGAAACTACATGGCCTAAGAACTTGACCTCTTCTAACCAGAACTCACACTTCCCAAACTTAGCATAAAGCTTATGGGCTCTAAGTAACTCAAGCACCACTCTCAAGTGTTCCTTGTGCTTCTCCTCAGAAGGTGAATAGATAAGGATGTCGTCCACGAAGACGACTACAAAATGATCTAAAAATTCCCGGAATATTCGGTTCATCAAATCCATAAAAACTACCGGTGCATTGGTGAGCCCAAATGGCATCACCAAAAACTCATAGTGGCCATACCGCGTACGGAATGCCGTCTTTGGAATATCCTCCTCCCTGACTCTTAACTGATGATAACCCGATCTCAAATCTATCTTCGAGAAACAACGGGAACCCTTCAACTGATCGAACAGATCATCGATACGAGGCATAGGGTACTTATTCTTAACCGTAGCCTGATTTAACTTCTGATAATCTATACAAAGTCTCAAAGCACCACCTTTCTTTTTAACAAAGAGGGCCGGTGCTCCCCACGGCGAAACACTAGGACGTATAAAACCCTTGTCTAGTAACTCCTGGAGCTGAATCTTCAACTCAACTAACTCGGCTGGGGCAAAACGATAAGGTGCCATAGAAATTGGCGCCGTGCCGGGCACTAGGTCAATAGAGAATTCAATCTCCCGATGTGGTGGCAAACCAACAAGATCCTCGGGAAAGACGTCCGAGTACTCACAAACCACCCTTGGTAACACAATCTGAGTCTCATCATCTTCACTAATCGAAAGGTTGGCAAGTAGACCACTAAGCTCACTCCGTCCTTGCGGAATATACCCCGGTGGCAACACATCCCCAACCCGATCCCCTAGAAAATGAAAATACTCTCCGCTCACGGTACAACAAGTGACCCTCTGGCGGTAGCAATCAATAACTGCCCGGTATGACGATAACCAGTCCATACCCAAAATAACATCGAAACCCCTCATAGGCATAACTACAAAGGAAAATGGAATTCTATGATAATCAACCTCTATATCACAACCCCTAACACCTTGTTTCAAAATCAATTCACCCCCAAGAGGTGACACTACACAAATAGGAGATGCTAGCTGTGCTAACTCCAACTCCAAAACAGATGCAAATGCAGCAGACACAAAGGAATGAGATGCACCCGTATCAATCAAAACATTAGCAACCGAGTTGCAAAACAAGAAGGTACCTCTCACAACTGATGGTGCTGGCACAAGATCCTGCGCGGTAACAGCATACACGCGCCCAGACGACCTCTGATCAACTTGCTCAACCCTAGGAGCATAAGATTGCTGCACCGACTGAGACGATGAAGCCCCCTGATTGGCCCTCGAGGCCTGACCCGACTGAGCTGGCTGCTGACCCTGAATCGGCCTCAAACCAGATGCACCAGATGTGTCACCCAACTGCGGGCAATACCTCTTCATATGCCCTGGCTAACCACACTGATAACACGAGAGTGGCTGACCTCTACCCTGACTCTGGCTCTGAGATCGAGCCGAAGATGATGCTGCTCTCTGCACTCCTCCCCTCTGAGGACAAACTGGAGACTTGTGGCCCAGCTGGCCACACTTGAAACAGGTAATGTCTCCCTGACTGCCTTTCCCCGAACTAGCACTCGGCACAAGAAAAGTCGATCTAGAAAAGCTACCCTGAGACTGCTGAGGATTAAAACCCTTCTGTCTCCTACCATCACTCTGACCATCCTGACTCCTCTTGGAGCCCTTCTGTCCTTCCTCCTCCTCCTGCATCATGATTTCCATGTGGGCTACAGCATCAACCATACGCCCATAATCCCGAATCATAGTTCCCCCAACTCTCAGCTTGAGGCCACGCCTCAACTTCTTCTCAAACTCAATACAACGGCGTTCCTCAGACGCCACCAACTCTGGTGCAAACCTGGACAAACTAGTGAATGCAGCCTCAAATTCGGCCACTGAAGAACTCGCCTGCTTAAGCTGACAAAACTGGTCTCGCAGCTTCTCCCTGACTGCTGGAGATAAGAACTTCTCCTGGAAAGCATTCACAAAAGCCTCCCACGTACCTCCTATACGCCCCTTAGTAAACTTCCACCACTGACCTGCATCCCCCTTCAACTGGAAAGATGCCAAGGTCACTTTCAACCCCTCGTCTTCGATGCCAAGCATCTCAAACGTCTTCGTTGTCTGTTCGAGCCATTCATCTGCCTTAAGCGGCTCTTTAGGATCACCCACAAATTCATCCGAATTAGACCGGAAGAACTCCCTCTTCAGAAAGGAAGGTCTTGCATCAGCAGCAACATCCCGAGCTTGATTCTCAGCTCTGAGGATGCCTACTGACTCCCTGAATGCCCCTGCTATCTCTCGGGCTAAAGCGCCCATAGCCTGCTGGCCTACTGGCTCGGCCGCATTGGCCTGCCCAATTCCCTCCTGAACTGCCGGAATCTCCTCTGGCACAGGCACCTCCTGCCTACCCGGCCTACCACGCCTACCGCGTCCTCGTCCTCGTCCTCGTCCTGACATCCTAATAAAGGAAACAAAGACATTAGCACATTAATAAATGTGTCGAAGCTAAACACTCGCGTCCTAATGCAATGGACAACAATAATACATTCCACGTAAGCACATAATCACATAAGCACCTACGAATTTCATTCCCGGATAATGATAGTCCCAATGCGTTACTATAGTTCCGGTTGGAAGCAGCAGTGATCAAGTGCCTTTCCAACAAGACTACTAGAAACTCAAGGGTCCAATCAACATCCTAGAAACTACATTCCATACCCACATAAGCACATAAACATGTTATCACATAAGCATATAACATTACACTAAGTCTCTATGAAATGAGACGAACCCAATGTGATACTAATCACTTCCCACGTACCCAAAGTATTCAAACCCGGTACGCTCTGATACCAAGTTGTAACGCCCTCAAAATCAACCCATTATATATATATATATATCATTGACATGCATTATTTAAAGAAAACAATTTATTAATTCATTCATCAGAGTATTACTAAATAAAAGCTTTACATGTAACATCGAATAAAATGTCCTACAGGCTTACATCTTTCCAAGCCAACACTTGCATACAAAAAGATGAGTTCTAACTCAATACAAGAAAAGCCCTAGGCTTGGATGTTTACATGTACTAATAAATAAAGACAATTAACTAAAGATAGTCTTCAAAATCCAAGTCCCTTCCAAGCTAAGTCCTTGGAGGTAGCTTATCACCTGAACCTGAAAATGATGTTCCCATATAGGGTGAGCCACAACCCAGTAGAAATATATTAAACCACATATAAGCAATGAATAAAGAAATAGCATTCAACAGATGGTTAACCAAGATAATCAATTACTCCGTTTTACAGTCTCATGACACTATTGTCTAAGACACGTTTTACTTTCCAACTTTATCAACATGGCTCAGAGCCTGGCCAAACTTACCACAATGAATTATGTATATCATATTCACATTCCTCCAATATCAACAAACAAATGAGACTCAAGCTCAAATCAAAACACTTCATACTTCCAGTTTGATACACATTTTAGTGCTGTATCAATAAAACACTTCAATATAGATAAGCACACATAAAAGTGATGCTAATGGAGTCCATCCCCTATCTTCTCCCAAACAAAATCCGGTTTAGAGGTCCATCCCCTATCTTCCCCTAAACCGTGGAGTACATCCTCTATCTCCTCCCACACAAAACAAAGTATGTAAACCCATAACATATACATCACACAATCAATACACATAATGTCTGTATTAATTCAACAGTCAAAATTAATGACTCAACTAATGTGATTAGTTTCAGTTATACCTAATCCACATGCATTGTCTACAACAATCACGACTATCCTCCACCGATAGCCCAAAACAGTTATTTCTAGACTTGGAAATAAATATATATCAACAATTCCAAAGGCGAGTGATTTAAATTATCCAACTACACCATTTAATCAATAAATTCCCCAATTTCATGAATTTAACCAAATTCCCCAATTCCCTTAAATTAATTATACAAATTAATTAATTAATACAACTAAGGTTTTTCCCAAAATTACCAAAGTACCCCCAACATATCAAAATACTAAAACTTAGAACAAAACTTATAAGATGGAGTAGGAAATCCCTACCTCGAAGAAATAGCCCCAAAAGAGAAGATGGAGATGAAGACCCAAACTCCAAAGTGCTCCAAACTACCAACAATTCAGATTAAATGGAAGCCCTCGACCCACTCTATCTTTTTAATAAAGGATCTAAGGTAGAAACTCACTCTAAGTAGATCAATCCTAAGAGAGAAGGTGTGTAGAGGGAGAGAAAACTCGTACCTAGGGTTTTGGAATCTGAAAGGGAATGAAAAACTGATCTGAAACACGTTGCTGCCTATTTAAACCTGACAGGCTCGCTTGAGCGAAGACTTGGTCGCTCGAGCGACCAGACACAGAAAAGCTACGCTCGAGCCAAGAAAACCTTGCTCGAGCAAACAACCCCAAAAGCTCGCTCGAGCGAAAGAAATATCGCTTGAGCGAAGAACTCAAACTCTCAGGTCTGTAACCAGACACACGCTTGAGCGAAGGAACTATCGCTCGAGCGAAGAATGAACTAACTCGCTCGAGCGAAGAAAAGCTCGCTCGAGCTAAGAATGCAAAGCTACTGGTCCAAACCAGACACAAACTCTCGCTCGAGCTACCAAACCCCGGCTCGAGCGAAGAACCAAAACGACATCTCGCTCGAGCGACAAACTCCTCGCTCGAGCGAAGATCCAAAATTCTGGACAGCAACACTTGGTTTCTAAACCCTACCAACCTGAAACAAACCTGCCCAAACACATCCTATAATTCCAAATGAGAAAATAAGGGACAACAACAACAACAAATATACAATGACAGAATCTACGGAACCTATGTCCGGATACAATAATCAAACGGGAAAAGACCGGGGTCGCTATAGCCAGTATGGGAACACAAACCCTGGTTTTACCGGGGCACCCTCTTTGACCATTCGACTTAGTGCATATTCGGATCCGTAGTGACCATTCCAAACAAGGACAGGTTGCTTACCCGTTTATAGGTTGTTTGAAACCGCTGCGTGCGTAGTGAAACCCTAGCTCCTGACAAAATAGGACAGGGAAACCTTACCCCAACATAGGGGTGTTTCGGCTCTCACTTATCTGTTATGTGCTTTAGAGTGTGTCTCTACAGGAATGCATGTATCAGTTTACAAGTTTGGGCATCAGGCCTGCGGGCATCAGTATTTGGAAGAATCAGTTTTACCCGAGGGTAACAGTTTACAGGCCTAATTTTGGGGCAGAATTCAGTAGAGGGCACACTCATTCAACTATGCTCGTATCTGTTCAGATGGAATCAGGCTGAGATACTGTCTGTTTTCTCTTTTGCTAGGGTAGTCTGGGAACCATAGCTTCAGAAGACTCCGATATCCCCCGAGGTTCATCGAACTTGTGCTGATAGACTTTGTCAGGTCAGAGATTCAGTTCAAGGGCAATCAGTGTTCCTTTGCCAGAGGCGGGGTAAAAGGCCTAGTCGGGCACAAATCACCAGTTCAGCAGTTACAAGATCAGTGGCCCTTATCCACCCCACCAGTGAATAGTTAGGCTGAGGTCTCAGTTTCTACTGCAGGGATAGATACCAATCAGTCAGATGGAACAGCAGAACACGTCAGGGATGGAGGCCATGATGCGTCAGATGCAAGAAAGTATGAAACTCATGAAACAGGATGCTGCCCGTCAGGAGGAATTTACCAAACAGCAGGCTGCGATCATGGCTCAGCAGGCCGAGCTCATCATCAAGCTGCAATAGCAAAGTGGCGCGTCCGCTTCACAACAAGTCCCTCCCCCAGCAGGAGCTCCAGCACCTGGGGAGACGCCAAACGTCCAGGATGATACGGACATTCCAGGCGGGCCGGCTCCGCCCCCAATTTTACCTCAACTATCCAAAACACCTACCAATCTACTGGACTCTCCCTTCGAGTTCGAGGTCGACCCCACAGCGTTGAAGTTGAGCAAGCTTGAAAAGTTGTTCAAGAAATCCCAGGGGGCAAAGTCCATCCCGGGCATTGAGGACGGGTACACCGACGCAGCTGTAACTCTGCCGGACAGGTTCAAGATGCCTCACATCGACCGTTTTGATGGGTCAGGAGATCCCATAGTCCACCTGAGCTTGTTTTCAGATGTTTTGCGCCCGATGGGCTTGACAAGATTACAGAAGCTCTCCCTTTTTGGCAGGACCCTGTCGGGTATTGCGGTCACCTGGTATGCCAAATTGGAGGATTCAGTAAAACGAAGCTGGGAGGAGATGGCCGAAGCCTTCGTCGCGCAATATTCATACAATACCCAAATCGAGATTACGACCCGTGATCTTGAGACGATGAGGCAGGAGCCGAAGGAGAGCTTCTCAGAATTCGTAGCCCGCTGGAGGGCCAAGGCTTCAATGATGACCCTTAGGCCCACTGACAAAGATCAAATTCGAATGATTGTGCGCAATCTCCAGCCCAAGCTAATGCAGAAAATGATCGTGCTCCCCTAACCTACCTTTTCAGATTTGCATGAGATGGGAGTACAGATCGAGGACGCTATGAAGCAGGGCCTTTTTGACCAGGAGAAGGAGCAGCCCAGGAGGGCGTTTTCCCGCAGTTCGAATGCGACCACCAGTGGTGATGCAGCTGCAAGATCTTCTGATGTGGGCATGGTTACTACCACCGTATCAAAAACAGCTACCCCATTCACCGGTGCATCCGGAAGTAGCCCACAAGGAACCAAGTACCCACCTCGAGTCAAGAGGGTTTTCACCCCACTTCATATGCCTTTGTCAAAGGCTCTAGGGGTTTTGATCAAGAAAGGGCATCTGAAGCCCCTGGCCCCGCAGCCATTACCAAAGAACCTCCCTCTCTCACACAAACCAGCCGACTACTGTGCCTTCCATCAGCGATCTGGCCATGACACTGACATGTGCTTTCGTCTCCGCCACGAAATACAAGATCTGATCGACAACGGGGTCATCCCCGCACCAGGTCCTGCAAAGTCTATCAGCACTTGATCAGTGAACTTGGGGGGATAATGTGATGTGATTGGGGGAATGAACCACCTGCGAGCGGCGCTCAGTTTACTCCAGATGTGACGTATGGCACGCACTGTTTTGAGCATTTGCGAATGCAGGTTTTTGTAGCTTCTGACTTGGGTTTTGAGTCAGTCTTGTTGTTTTGTTTTGAGTCTGTCCTTTTGTTTTGAGTCAGTCTTTTCATACTGAGTCAATTAAGGGTCTGTCTTGTTGTATCGAGTCAGTCCTGTTGTATAGAAGTCGGGTGATTCCGGGGGGTGTTACCTTGGGCGTCACCATTTTGTTTTATGTTTGTCTTTTCGTTTTGTTTTGAGTCTATTTCTGCCAGGGAGCCAGTTGTGCCAACAGTTTTTTTTGAATAAAACAGCGGTGATCTTCACGCTCTCGCATTTGCTTCTGCCTTGTGCCAGTTATGCCGGAAGTTCTGAATGAGACGATAGTATTTGACTAAAGAACTCTGTCTTTTCTGTGCCTTGAATTCATTGTATCGACCTAAGTTTTTCAAAACTTTTTTTGAGCACTGTGGTGAAAACGAATAGGAAGGAATTCCTCGGGGTTTGCAAAACTTTGATCAAATTGAGAGAAAGAGAGGCGTGCTAAGCCCTTAATGAATGACATCATGTTTGTTAACGTGAGTACTGAGAAGGATCTTGGCTTGATCCAGATTGGTCCCACACCGTCTTCGGCGCGAGCGATTGGTCGCTTTCTTAAAAGATTTCAAAAAAAAAATGTGTTTTGCGTGGTCCTGCGAAGACTTGTGTGGAATCGCTCTTGAGATTGTGCAGCTTAGGATCGCTTTCAGCCTCGAGACTCGACTCCTCATTTTCAAACCTTGGACTAGAACTCAGAAAGTTCAAAGATCAACTACAATGTAAGGCCTGTGTGGCCGGATCCAGAGCAGCTCGTGAATTTAGCGGCAACAAAGTCAGATCAAGAAGCTTGCGAAGCTAGATCAGGAACACCCCTCGAACTGGGGGCGAAAATGTTCGATGTGCTCGAAGAGCCGAAGATGGATCCTTCTGCAAATCGATACAGTAGCCACTCTCTTGGATATGGATGGCTTCGAGATCCTAAAACCATTTGGCATGGACTTGTTACACTTTTACCCTTTGAGAGGCTCGCTGGGCCAAAAACCCGGAAGGGCGACCCAGGCAAAAGTTAGAGCAAGACAAAAAAAAAAAAAAAATGAAAAAAGAAAAGAAAGAGAAAAATGCAAAAAGAAAAGAAAAAGAAAAATGCAAAAAGAAAAAAAGCAAAGAAAAGAAATGAAAAGGATTGAAAAGAAAAGAAAAACAAAGCTCGCAAGGTCGAAAACCCGCAATAGGTGCCTTGGCAAAAGTTAGAGCATAAAAAGGAGAGGTTAATACCCGAGTGTACCTTAACCCCGAACTACGTAAGGCTTGATTCCCATCTTTGGGATACGTAGGCAACTTCATTATGAAGTCCAGCCGTAAAACAATTCGATTGTGTCCATGCGATGGTTCTGGTCATCTTTGTCTTCTCTGTATCTGAGGATTTGATTGTGTTCGTCATTCTGAGGACTGCCTACAATGCGCTGCGGTGCTATCCAAACAAGGGGCAACTTTCCGTTGCCATTCAAAATGCCGCAGTGTCATTTCAAACAAGGGGCAACTTTCCGTTGCCATGCAGTGTCCTTCAGACAAGGGGCAATTTTCCATTGCCATGGATCTGAGGTTGCGCATCTCAAGAGTAGGTTCCGTGCTCGTTGAGCAGTGGCCATTTGCAAAATAGTTTTTGAGAAATTTTGCTAAGGTTGACTAATCTTCTCAAAAAGTATTCCATTTCCAAAACTGGACCATTTCTTGGACCCAAAAGAGGAAAATTTTCAGTGCTCATAGCCTGACTTGCATGATTTTAAATCAGAAAATTGAACAAGCATGTTAATCTAACTCTCATTTTGGTCAAAAATTTTTTAGGAGAAAACTAAAACAAATAATGGTCAAAATGATAAACTAGGGGCATAGTTGAGTCAGGCTTCCTGTCTTTCCCATTGTCAACATACTTGCCAAGAAGGGCACCGTATTCGCCAGAAAAGGGCACAACAAAGGGCAGAAAGCTCTCTCATCCTCCAAGCAACGAGGTATCAAGCAAAGTGCGAAGCACAAACTAGAATGGGGCAAGATATTCCACTCCCTCATCTGGGCAGATCTAACCACATCCAAACTCCCCAGCAAAGCATCATCAACTGATGTTAGCTGCAGATTTGCTACACACCCAGTTGTAGCGCAACCCTTCCGTGGGAGGAATTCACTAGCTGTGAGCGGAAGAAAGAGAATCTAGCAGAATGCTAGGGGTACGAGCCCACAATTCGCTGTTTATCCATCAACCACCCAGGGGAGGGATGAAAAATGAGAGTTTGAAGAATAGAGAGATGTGCGATGAGAGGAAAAGTGAGAAAAGGGCTTTTTCAGAAAAAACATAGCTTGAGGGCCGAGTGATGTGAGAACCACAAATGAGAAAGGGTGGGAAACATTACCCGGTGAAACAAGCTCCCTGTGTACGTCTGTGTGTCGTGTCTTTTGTTTTGTTTATCTCGATTCCTGCTTTGAGTTGTCCCGAGCGTGTCTCGTTGTGTTTAGGTTGTTTACCTTTTTGTCTTTCGTTGTTGAGTCTTTTTCGCTGTGTTCAGTCGTAGGCTCGATACCCGGTCGAGAGCTCATTTATCAATTCCAAAATAAAATCGTTTTGCGCTTCGAGTGCCGTGCCGTTCTCCACATCTGTGCAAAACAAGATTCGTTCTTTCATAAAACCGCAGGGTTCAACCCAGGTCATGTCAGAACAACAAAACTAGGACCTATTTGAAGCTATATGGGTTCCAGACTACAAAGCAAAAGAAAAGAGGAAATGTCGAGTATCTGAGTTTGTTCCAACTTCAGTAAGTTCCGAGACTACACTCCAGATGTACCTCTTCAAGCCTACTTCAATGCTAGAATGGTAATCGAAGTGCTCCCTCAGAAAACCAGCCCCTGCCAGATGCATCTTGGCTGTGTTTGCAATGAGTTCCTAGGAGACCAACTGCGACTGTGGAAACTAGAGTTCGGACGGCCATTGCCTAGAACACAAAGGTTCGGAATTTCTGAGACTAAAGTCTGGTTTAAATACCCAGGGGTCTATCCTCGGCTTGAAATCTGTATGGCAGCCCCATAGATTGAGATAGCATGTGAATGCGCCTCAATTCTGGATACTGAATCAACCTAGTCTGTCACCCCGTTGGAGAATAGGGAAAGTTGTCGCCATGGCCAGGAAGGAAAGGTAGTAACTGCGGTTTGGAAGTACAATCAAGAAAGTGCAAGAAGAACCCACTCTTTTCAGCTCAAAATGTTTCTGCGGAATTTTCAACTCATGTCTTCGATGTGTAGCTCATCGTCAGTCGGCATGCACGAGGTGTATCCTTTTTGGAAAGTATCGTGACCCCTCCGAGAGGTAAATCGGAGGTTGCGTTTGGAATTTGGTCTACTTAAGGCTTGTATTCCCTTATTCGATTTTTTTTTAATTTCAAACGGGTGTTGTCACGCGCGTTCCACTGGCATTGTTATGCTTATTCGTTGCATTGTTACGCACATCTATCTAGCATTTTTTTTGCTCATTCGTTGCATTGTTATGCACATCTATCTAGCATTGTTATGTTCATTCGTTGCATTGTTATGCACATTTATCTAGCATTGTTATGCTCATTACTTGCATTGTTATGCACATCTATCTAGCATTATTATGCTCATTCGTTGCATTGTTATGCACATTTATCTAGCATTGTTATGCTCATTACTTACATTGTTATGCACATCTATCTAGCATTGTTATGTACACTTCACCTGCATCGTTATGCACCTCTTCACCTGCAATTGTCATTTTTTCTCCTCTCGCATGCGATGCGTTAGGGCATCTTTGGTTTCGAACATTCGGATGAGTTCCGGTGTTCATTCATTTTTATCTTTTCTCTCTTGCATGTGATATGCTGAGAGGTTTTCTCTTGCGTGTGATACGCTGAGAAATTTGCCTTTCTTCTCTTGCGTGTGATACGTTGAGAAGTTTACCTTTCCTCTTTTGCGTGTGATACGCTGAGAAATTTACCTTTTCTCTCTTGCATGTGATATGCTGAGAGGTTTACTCTTGCGTGCGATACGCTGAGAAATTTACCTTTTCTCTCTTGCATGTGATATGCTGAGAGGTTTTCTCTTGCGTGTGATACGCTGAGAAATTTACCTTTTCTCTCTTGCATGTGATATGCTAAGAGGTTTTCTCTTGTGTGTGATACGTTGAGAAATTTACCTTTTCCCTCTTGCATGTGATATGCTGAGAGGTTTTCTCTTGCGTGTGATACGCTGAGAAATTTACCTTTTCTCTCTTGCATGTGATATGCTGAGAGATTTTCTCTTGCGTGTGATACGCTGAGAAATTTACCTTTCCTCTTTTGCGTGTGATACGCTGAGAGGTTTACCTTCTTTCTCTCCTATGTGTGATACGCAGAGAGGTGTTGTGTGTGAGACTCCAGGTACTCTCAGTAGTCGCTTTTAGCCTTCTCTGCGTGAGACGCAGTGAGAATTGCATAATTTTCTTACATCCTTTCTGCATGAAATGTAGTTAGATTTGTATTCGATTGCTTAAAACTGTTGCATGGTATGCTTCATTACAGCTTTCTTGGCATGATCATAAGTTACCTTCGGCTTCTTGCATTTTCAATTGCATTTTTCCCCTGCCTGCGGGCATGCCTGCGGGCACATCTCTGTTTATCTTGTATGTTTGTCTCAGTCTTCGGCCTTGTCAAAAATGGGTCGTCTCTGGGCTTTGACATTCACTCCCGTCACTTATGACTTCCGAGTTCTGTCAAAGAGGGGCAACTGTAGACACCCCATTTTTGACCGACCTTAAGACTCAGACGTCACCGATTGAGCGCTTGGTGATGTTGCATAATGTGCTCGTTCAGAAGTTTCAGAGTCGCGGCCGCGAGCCCTGCCTCCGGACTTCCGAACCCTCTTCTGTGCCTTGCCTCGATTTGCGAACCAGACTCGGTTTTCTCTGTTTCTTTTCCTGAGGGAAGGGAGAGGTCCCGTAGACCATCTCTCAGTGGCCGTAGGCTACGTTTTGTGGCCGTAGGCCCATTTTGGAGTCCGGTTTTCGATTTTTCGGGATCGTTGGCCGTGTGCCTCGGTTCGGGACCGCCTAACCATCTCCGTTTATTCTGGTTTTTGGCATACCTCCTATTTACTCCCTTTTGAGGGACACTGGGGTCTGAGAAACCCACTTCGTGGCTGGATGCCACTTTCGGTGCTTAACAGCCCATTTTTGGGACCCCGAACTGCGTGTTTTGGCCCCCGAGCATTCGTTTTGCATCGGTTTTTGTTCATTTTTGGCAGGTACCCCTGTTTTATCATCAGGAAGGTCACTGGAGGGTGGGAGGCCAGCAATTATCCTAGCAACCAGTTATATTCCATTTTCGCCCTCCGATGCCCGTTTTTCCCACTTCCGGGCCAATGTTGAACACCCTGGGACCATTTTCTTGCACCTAAAACCACATATTTGTGATGTACACACATGGGAGGACCCTAAAAGTTGGTGGCCGGCCAGTAATTCCACCTGAACCTTTTGACCCCCCTCTTTAAGTGGCTTGTTGTCCCTCCTGTTTTACAGTTGCCAATTTTGAACCCCAGGGTTGTGTTGAGGACACATGGAAGGACCCTAAAAATTGATGGCCGGCCAGAAAATCAACTTGACCCTTTTGACCCCTAGCCAGCCGGCTAGGGGAGGTGGCCGGCCGGCCACCTGGAGCTCCAAAAAGGGGCCGGTCATGATCCTCTCAATTTGCACTTTACAGCTGTATAGCTATATCCCCCAGAAAAGATCTAGATCCGGGGGATATTTTGTGGGGGAAAGCCTTGGTCCTTTTCCACCACCCTTTCCTTCCATGCTCCCCCTCCTTTTGGTCCTTATAACCAGCTGCCAACCTTTGTTTTAAGGGTTAGAAAAATTGCTCTTCAAGCCTCAATACACAAATCCTCCCCCATCCCTCTCATTTTCTTGAAAACCTATAAGTCCTACACCACCATTTCTTCTACACCACCAAGCTCTACCACCACCACTCCATTCCAGCAGCAAGGAGAGGAATTCCAGCAGCTAAGAGGCAACAAAATTGGTCCAAGAAGTTGCTAGAGATTGGTCTACAAGGGTGAGTTGCCATTTCCCTCTTTTTAGCTCATTTCTTGCAACATTTCTTAGCCTCTCTTTCTTACATATTTGAGCTCCGACCAAAACTGAAAAGGTAATTTTTTTTGAGCTCATTTTCATATCTCATTAAGGGCTCAACCCTGTTTGAGACCTCCATCTTGCACTTGCTTCAATATCCTCCTTGAATGTCATTTTCTTGCATGATATTTTTAGCTTGCGTGTGATCTGTTTTGGAGCATGATATAAACTGTAAGTAGGCTTATTTTGAGCCCCTCTTCAACATTGAAGAAGGGCTCATCACTGTTTGGGACCTCCATGCACCACTTGTCTTTATATCCATCTTTGGTCCCCTATTTTTGCATGACTTGGAAGCCCCTTATGCTTCTGTTTTTGGTCATTTTACAGAGCTAGAAAATGTCTTATTTTGGCCCATTCTTCATGTTTCATTAAGGGCCTTTCATGGTTTGAGGCATATTTTATACACTTCATGTTATATCTCTCTTTTAATCCCCATTTTTGCATGATTTATTGGCCTATCTTGCTTCCATTTTTGGGTGAATTACAGAACTGAAAATAGTCTTATTTTGACCCCATATTCATGTTTCATTAAGGGTCTTTGGCTGTTTGATGAATTTTTTGTATACTTTGTGTTTTAACCCCTTTTGGCCCCTATCTTGCATGGCATTTTGAGCATATTTGTATACTGTTTTTGGGGCTTCCATAAACTGTAAATGTGCATATTTTTGGTCCTTCATCAGTATTGTAGAAGGGTATTTTTCTGTTTGGGCTTTGCATCTACCACTTCCTCCTTTGGCCACCTTTTGGCCCTTTTCTTGCATAGGAGTGCAGCCATACCTGTGTTTGTTTTTGGGGTTTTTACAGTTCTGAAAAACATCATATTTTTGGCCCCTCTTCAATATTGTAGAAGGCCCCTAACCTGTTTGGGGTCAGCAGCTGTGAGTTGCTTCTTTGTCTCATATTTAGGGCCATTTCTGCATGCTAGTTTTGCCCTGCTTCTGTTTGCTTTTTGGCCATGCTTTGAGCTGTGAAAATTCTTATTTTGGGGCTGCCTTGCTTCTGTCTTTTCATTGCATGTCCATATTGTGCATGTTTGGCATAGCTATAGGCCATTTCGGGTGCTAAAATTCATGTTTCGGGACTATTCCATGCATCGGGTGTACTTTCGCCTCATTTCGGGGCTGTTTTCCCCCACATTTCATTGCTAAAATTCCATTAGCATGTTTGCATATCATTTCCCATGTCATTGCATTGCGTATGCCATTGCCTCGGTTTGCGTGCCCGTGTGCACGCATTTCGAGGCACTTCATTTTCATCCATCGGCCTCTTATGTGAGTGTGGCTGACGCTCTCTCATGTTAGTATAAGTCCATGTTGCATTCTATATGCCATTTTAGCCGTATTGCATTGCATATGCCATTGCCTCGGTTTGCGTGCCCGTGTGCACGCGTTTCGAGGCACTTCATTTTCATCCATCGGCCTCTTATGTGAGTGTGGCTGAGGCTCTCTCATATTAGTATAAGTCCATATTGCATTCTATATGCCATTTCCCATGTCATTGCATTGCGTATGCCATTGTCCCGGTTTGCGTGTCCGTGTGCACGCATTTCGAGGCACTTCATTTTCGTCCATCGGCCTCTTATGTGAGTGTGGCTGAGGCTCCCTCAAGTTAGTGTAAGCCCATATCATATTCCCATGTCATTTGCATTGCGTATGTCATTTTCTCGGTTTGCGTGCCCGTATGCACACATTTCGAGGCATCTCTTTTTTACAGCATAGTACATACTAGGTTGTATCTTAGATCGCATTCATGCATTTTCTCAATTTGCGTGCCCGTGCGCACGTATTTCGAGGCGTCTCATTTTCACAGCATTGTGCATACTAGGTTGTATCTTAGATCGCATTCATACATTTCTTCGGTTTGCGTGCCCGAGTGCACGCATTTCGAGGCATCTCATCTTCATGACATTGCGTATGTTAGGATTGTATCTTAGTTGCATTTCATGCATGCCATGCATATTGCATCGTGTTCGGGATAGGAGTTAGCCCGGGCACGGGAAACGAGGTGCATTTTGTACTCCGAGTGACGGAACGTGCCTCAATTGCTTAGTCACCGACTCTCCGGATCATCCATGATGGAGTTAGGTCTTGTTGTGTTTTCATGTGCATTCACTTCATATTAATTGTGCAATTCGACTCCTCGGCCATTATGCATCAATATGCGTGATTGGTGGCGCGAGGATTGAGGCATGCATATATCTGTGCAAATACATTGCTATGCCCCTTTTCTGCTCTCTGTTGCAGCAAAACGAAGAATCAGCAACTTTTCAGAGCTTGGCACGCATTTCAAGAGTAACTGCTAAACAGAGGCTAATTGGGGCATCCCGGTGGATTTCCGCGCAAGACAACCCGGACATGCATCATTCATCAGAAGCAAGGCAGTCCCTGGCTTGCATGCCAGTTTTATTTATTCTCTTAGTTGATTTGTTAATTAATTAAGAATTTGTATATTATTCGGACTGTAATATTTTGGACTGTAATATTCTTTTATTTGGGACTGTATTATTTATTCGGACCCTCCGCGCGAGGGCACAACTGTAATAAGTGTGCGTGAGTGTGATGTATGTCTTCCAACCCCACGTCTTTCTCCCTTTTATTTATCCTCTTATGACGGTTAGTTTAGGGCATGTTACAATTAGCATACAGTATGACGACATGTTTGCATCATTCATCTGTTTTGCATGCACCGGGCTCGGCGCACCATACTAACTGCATTGTATTTTCAATTCCAAATTGAATACATGTTAGCTGTAGCATTCCATATGCCATGATTAGAATAGCCGAGCCTGCTATAGTTTGCATTTTTGCATGTGTTGCATTAGGCATTTCTGTATACTTAGGATTCATGCATGATTTCTAATGAGTTTCTGTTTTGGCTTGGAGTACTTGGTAAGCTTTGTGCTTTAGCATCCTTGCATGCGTGTGAGTGAATGCCATGAATAGCATGTTTACCATGAGGCTATATGCTTATGTGATATAACTGCCTGAATGCCTGTGGGTGAAGGTTGGGTTACTTGGATTGGAATAAATCATCAACTGTTTGTTTTAAGCCCACTAGATAGTGGCAAAACCATCTTTTCTAAGCCCACTCGAGGGTGGCAAAATCTGCATTTTAAGCCTACTTGCGAGTAGTAAACCATCTTTCAAAAACAAACATGAAATGTTTTGTTCCAATTCAGGTGACTCAGTCTATACTTGTATGCTGTGTGCATCACATAGTAACCTAGGCTAATAACCGGAATAAGAACATACAATGTTTTCAAAAATAGATATCATGGTTAGTAGAGGCCGATCTTTGATCGGGCGAGCGGGGGTGCTCACGAAGTGACCTTCCCCAATCGTACCCAAGTTCCCGAGCCGAGGCAACTTTGGTGATGACGGACACGTGGCCTTTGGCACCGAGTCAGGGTTTCCTAAATTTTCCAAAATAAAATATTTAGGTGGCGACTCTGTATCTGGCAAAGCAGTCCATGTTTGGCACTTCTTTGAAAAAAATCTGTTTTCTCAAAACGATTTGCCGGATTTGGACTCTTTGGTTCAGACTTAGAACCGTGACAAATTTGAGAGTCCTGAGCTGTAGTGACCCCCAAACGAACGGAACGGGAGCTCGTTCCTCCCGGGAGCGTTCGGGGACGTCTACACTCCCTCTTCAAGAAAGAAGGTCCTGCCTCAGTTGCCTGATTCCCTGCTCTGAGAATACCCAAAGCTCCTGCTATCTCTCGGGCCAAGGCACTCATAGCCTGCTGGCCCGCTGGCTTGGCCACATTGGCCTGGCCAACTCCCTCATGCACTGCCGGAATATCATCCGGTAAAGGTACTTCCTGCCTCACAGGCCTACCACGCCTAGCACCTCTTCCTCGTCCTGACATCCTAATAAAGGTAATACAGAACGTTAGCACATTCACAAATGTGCCAAAGCTAACCACTCACGTCCTAATGCATGGACAACTGTAATTCACTCCACGTAAGCACATAAACACATAAGCACTTACGAATTTCATCTCCGGATAATGACAGTCCCAAGGCGTTACTAGAGTTCCGGTTAGAAACGGCATTGATCAAGTGCCTTTCCAACAGGACTCCCAGAAACCCAAGGATCCAATCAACATCCTAGAAATTAAATTCCATACCCATATAAACACATAAGCATGTTATCAATTCAAACACATAGCATCTGACACTACACCTAAATCTCTATCAAGCGAGACAAACCCATTGTGATACTAATCATTTCCCACGTACCCAAAGTATTCGAACCCGGTACGCTCTGATACCAAGTTGTAACGCCCTCTAAATAATAACATTAAACCCATCAATTTAGACATGCGTTGATATATATAAAAGCTTCACATTCTTCTATTTATCAGAGTTCCAATACTAAAAAGTATTACATGTTAACGACAAAAGCAAATGCCCTAAAGGCTTACAGCTTTCCAAGTTAACACTTGGTTACAACAAAGAGTACTAACTCATTTACACATTAAGCCCTTGGCTTGAATATACATGTAATACATCAAAAGAGAAAAGACAACAAAAAGTCTGCCCGCCTCTAGCCTCCCAAGCTACGTCCTTGGAGGTGGCATGCTACCTGTACCTGAAAATGATATTCCCATATAGGGTGAGCCACAACCCAGTGGAAATACACTAAACCAAATATGAACAATGACTAAAAGATTAGCAGTTGATAGATGGCTAACACTAATACTTTCCCTAATCATACTTTACGGTTTCATGACATACAAGTCCACGTTACAATCCATTTCCCAATCCTTTTCAATTCTCAATTTATAACCATGGCTCAGAACCTGGCCAAACAACTTATACGAGACAGTAACTCATATTAAACTTCTTCCCAATTCACATTAGATAAGCGTACTAGCTATATCAACACATCAACAGATAAGCATACAAGATATATCGTCACTTCCATAGATATGCATAAGAGCACTATCACACTTCCAAAGACAAGCATATGAGCTGTGTCGATTTCATTTCTATTTTTATGCAGTTTCCATTTCTATTTTTATTCAACTTCTATTTTTATTCAATTTCTTTTTTTATTTAATTTCCGAATAGATCGTTATGGTGTACTGGTTTCTTGAATGAACTTCCATTCTTAATTTTATGCAACTTCCATTTTGATTTTTATTCAACTTCTATTGTTATTCAATTTCCTTTTCTATTCAATTTCCTTTTTTATTTAATTTCCAAATAGATCGTTAATGTATAGTGGTTTCTTGAATGAACTTCCATGTTTAGATTTATGCAGTTTCCATTTCTATTTTTATTCAACTTCACTTTTTATTCAATTTCCATCTCCATTCAATTTTATTTTTTATTTCATTTCCAAATAGACCGTTAAGGTGTAGTGGTTTCCTGAATGAACTTCCATTCTTAATTTTATGCAACTTCCATTTTTATTTTTATTCCACTTCCATTTTTATTCAATTTCCTTTTTTATGTAGTTTCCAAATAGATCGTTCAGGTATAGTGGTTTCTTGAATGAACTTCCATGTTTAATTTTATGCAGTATCCATTTCTATTTTTATTCAACTTCTATTTTTATTCAATTTCCATCTCCATTCAATTTCCATTTTTATTTAATTTCCAAATAGATCGTTAAGGTGTAGTCGCTTGATGATTGAACTTCCATTCTTAATTTTAGGCAACTTCCATTTTGATTTTTATTACACTATCATTTTTATTCAAATTCCTTTTTTATTCAATTTCCTTTTTTATTTGTTTTCCAAATAGATCGTTAAGGTATAGTGGTTTCCTGAATGAACCTCCATGTTTAATTTTATGTAGTTTCCATTTCTATTTTTATTCAACTTCTATTTTTATTCAATTTCCATCTCCATTCAATTTCATTTTTATTTAATTTCCAAATAAATCGTTAAGGTGTAGTGGTTTCTTGAATGAACTTCTACGTTTAATTTTATGCAGTTTCCATTTCTATTTTTATTCAACTTCTATTTTTATTCAATTTCCTTTTCTATTCAATTTCCTTTTTTATTTAATTTCCCAATAGATCGTTAAGGTATAGTGGTTTCTTGAATGAACTTCCATGTTTACTTCTATGCAGTTTCCATTTCTATCTTTATTCAACTTCTGTTTTTATTCAATTTCCATCTCCATTCAATTTGCATTTTTATTTAATTTCCAAAGAGATCGTTAAGGTGTAGTGGTTTCTTGAATAAACTTCAACATTTAATTTTATGCAGTTTCCATTTCAATTTTTATTCAACTTCTATTTTTATTCAATTTCCATCTCCATTCAATTTCCTTTTTTTATTTCATTTCCAAATAGATCGTTAAGGTATAGTGGTTTCTTGAATGAACTTTCGTGTTTCATTTTTTGCAGTTTCCATTTCCATTTTTATTTAGCTTCTATTTTTATTCAATTTCCATCTCCATTCAACTTCCATTTTTATTTAATTTCCAAATAGATCGTTAAGGTGTAGTGGTTTCTTGAATGAACTTCCATTCTTAATTTTATGCAACTTCCATTTTGATTTTTATTGTACTTCCATTTTGATTCAATTTCCTTATCTATTAAATTTCCTTTTTTATTTAATTTCCAAATAGATCGTTAAGGTATAGTCGCTTCTTGAATCAACTTCCATTTTTAATTTTATGCAGATTCCATTTCTATTTTTATTCAACTTCTATTTTTATTAAATTTCCATCTCCATTCAATTTCTTTTTTTATTTAATTTCCAAATAGATCGTTAAGGTATAGTGGTTTCTTGAATGAACTTCCATGTTTAATTTTATGCAGTTTCCGTTTCTATTTTTATTCAACTTCTATTTTTATTCAATTTCCATCTCCATTCAATTTCATTTTTACTTAATTTCCAAATAGATCGTTAAGGTGTAGTGGTTTCTTGAATGAACTTCCATTCTTAATTTTATGCAACTTCCATTTTTATTTTTATTCCACTTCCATTTTTATTCACTTTCCTTTTCTATTCAATTTCCTTTTTTATTTAGTTTCCCAATAGATCGTTCAGGTATAGTGGTTTCTTGAATGAACTTCCATGTTTGTTTCATGCAGTATCCATTTCTATTTTTATTCAACTTCTATTTTTATTCAATTTCTATCTCCATTCAATTTCCATTTTTATTTAATTTCCAAATAGATCGTTAAGGTGTAGTCGCTTCATGAATGAACTTCCATTCTTAATTTTATGCAACTTCCATTTTGATTTTTATTCCACTTTCATTTTTATTCAAATTCCTTTTTTATTAAATTTCCTTTTTTATTTAATTTCCAAATAGATCGTTAAGGTATAGTGGTTTCTTGAATGAACTTCCATGTTTAATTTTATGCAATTTCCAGTTCTATCTTTATTCAACTTCTATTTTTATTCAATTTCGATCTCCATTCAATTTCATTTTTATTTAATTTCCAAATAAATCGTTAAGGTGTAGTGGTTTCTTGAATGAACTTCTACGTTTAATTTTATGCAGTTTCCATTTCTATTTTTATTCAATTTCTCTTTTTATTCAATTTCCTTTTCTATTCAATTTCCTTTTTTATTTAATTTCCAAATAGATCGTTAAGGTATAGTGGTTTCTTGAATGAACTTCCATGTTTAATTTTATGCATTTCCATTTCTATCTTTATTCAAATTCTCTTTTTATTCAATTTCCATCTCCATTCAATTTGCATTTTTATTTAATTTCCAATGAGATAGTTAAGGTGTAGTGGTTTCTTGAATAAACTTCAACGTTTAATTTTATGCAGTTTTCATTTCTATTTTTATTGAACTTCTATTTTTCTTCAATTTCCATCTCTATTCAATATCCTTTTTTTATTTCATTTCCAAATAGATCGTTAAGGTATAGTGCTTTCTTGAATGAACTTTCGTGTTTCATTTTCTGCAGTTTCCATTTCTATTTTCATTCAACTTCTATTTTTATTCAATTTCCATCTCCATTCAACTTCCATTTTTATTTAATTTCCAAATAGATCGTTAAGGTGTAGTGGTTTCTTGAATGGACTTCCATTCTTAATTATATGCAATTTCCATTTTGATTTTTATTCTACTTCCATTTTGATTCAATTTCCTTTTCTATTTAATTTCCAAATGGATCGTTAAGGTATAGTGGCTTCTTGAATGAACTTCCATTTTTAATTTTATGTAGATTCCATTTCTATTTTTATTCAACTTCTATTTTTATTCAATTTCCATCTCCATTCAATTTTATTTTTTATTTAATTTCCAAATCGATCGTTAAGGTGTTGTGGTTTCTTGAATGAACTTCCACGTTTAATTTTATGCAGTTTCCATTTCTATTTTTATTCAACTTCTATTTTTATTCAATTTCCTTTTCTATTCAATTTCCATTTTTATTTAATTTCCAAATAGATGGTTAAGGTATAATGGTTTTTGAATGAACTTCCGTGTTTCATTTTCTGCAGTTCCCATTTCTATTTTCATTCAACTTCTATTTTTATTCAATTTCCATCTCCATTCAACTTCCATTTTTATTTAATTTCCAAATAGATCGTTAAGGTGTAGTGGTTTCTTGAATGAACTTCCATTCTTAATTTTATGCAACTTCCATTTTTATTTTTATTCCACTTCCATTTTTATTCACTTTCCTTTTCTATTCAATTTCCTTTTTTATTTAGTTTCCAAATAGATCGTTCAGGTATAGTGGTTTCATGAATGAACTTCCATGTTTATTTTATGCAGTATCCATTTCTATTTTTATTTAACTTCTATTTTTATTCAATTTCCATCTCCATTCAATTTCCCTTTTTATTTAATTTCCAAATAGATCGTTAAGGTGTAGTGGTTTCTTGAATGAACTTCCACGTTTAATTTCATGCAGTTTCCATTTCTATTTTTATTCAACTTCTATTTTTATTCAATTTCCTTTTTTATTTAATTTCCAAATAGATCGTTAAGGTGTAGTGGTTTCTTGAATGAACTTCCACGTTTAATTTTATGCAGTTTCCGTTTCTATTTTTATTCAACTTCTATTTTTATTCAATTTCCATCTCCATTCAATTTTCATTTTTATTTAATTTCCAAATAGATCGTTAAGGTGTAGTGGTTTCTTGAATGAACTTCCACGTTTAATTTTATGCAATTTCCATTTCTATTTTTATTCAACTTCTATTTTTATTCAATTTGCATTTTTATTTAATTTCCAAAGAGATCGTTAAGGTGTAGTGGTTTCTTGAATAAACTTCAACGTTTAATTTTATGCAGTTTCCATTTCTATTTTTATTCAACTTCTATTTTTATTCAATTTCCTTTTCTACTCAATTTCCTTTTCTATTTAATTTCCAAATAGATCGTTAAGGTATAGTGGTGTCTTTAATGAACTTCCATGTTTAATTTTATGCAGTTTCCATTTCTATCTTTAGTCAACTTCTGTTTTTATTCAATTTCCATCTCCATTCAATTTGAATTTTTATTTAATTTCCAAAGAGATCGTTAAGGTGTAGTGGTTTCTTGAATAAACTTCAACGTTTAATTTTATGCAGTTTCCATTTCTATTTTTATTCAACTTCTATTTTTATTCAATTTCCATCTCCATTCAATTTCCTTTTTTTATTCCATTTCCAAATAGATAGTTAAGGTATAGTGGTTTCTTGAATGAACTTCCGTGTTTCATTTTTTGCAGTTTCCATTTCTATTTTTATTCAACTTCTATTTTTATGCAATTTCCATCTCCAATCAATTTGCATTTTTATTTAATTTCCAAAGAGATCGTTAAGGTGTAGTGGTTTCTTGAATAAACTTCAACGTTGAATTCTGCGCAGTTTCCATTTCTATTTTTATTCAACTTCTATTTTTATTCAATTTCCATCTCCATTCAATTTGATTTTTTATTTAATTTCCAAATAGATCGTTAAGGTGTAGTGGTTTCTTGAATGAACTTCTACGTTTAATTTTATGCAGTTTCCATTTCTATTTTTATTCAACATCTATTTTTATTCAATTTCCTTTTCTATTCAATTTCCTTTTTATTTAATTTCCAACTAGATCGTTAACGTATAGTGGTTTCTTGAACGAACTTCCATGTTTAACTTTATGCAGTTTCCATATCTATTTTTATTCAACTTCTATTTTTATTCAATTTTCATCTCCATTCAACTTCCATTTTTATTTAATTTCCAAATGGATCATTAAGGAATAGTGGTTTCTGGAATGAACTTCCATTCTTAATTTTATGCAACTTCCATTTTGATTTTTATTCTACTTCCATTTTGATTCAATTTCCTTTTCTATTCAATTTCCTTTTTTATTTAATTTCCAAATAGATCGTTAAGGTATAGTGGTTTCTTGAATGAACTTCCGTGTTTCATTTTTTGCAGTTTCCATTTCTATTTTTATTCAACTTCTATTTTTATTCAATTTCCATCTCCATTCAATTTCATTTTTATTTAATTTCCAAATAGATCGTTAAGGTGTAGTGGTTTCTTGATTGAACTTCTACGTTTAATTTTATGCAGTTTCCATTTCTATTTTTATTCAACTTCTATTTTTATTCAATTTCCTTTTCTATTCAATTTCCTTTTTTATTTAATTTCCAAACAGATCGTTAAGGTATAGTGGTTTCTTGAATGAACATCCATGTTTAACTTTATGCAGATTCCATTTCTATCTTTAGTCAACTTCTGTTTTTATTAAATTTCCATCTCCATTCAATTTGCATTTTTATTTAATTTCCAAAGAGATCGTTAAGGTGTAGTGGTTTCTTGAATAAACTTCAACGTTTAATTTTATGCAGTTTCCATTTCTATTTTTATTCAACTTCTATTTTTATTCAATTTCCATCTCCATTCAATTTCCTTTTTTTATTCCATTTCCAAATAGATCGTTAAGGTATAGTGGTTTCTTGAATGAACTTCCGTGTTTCATTTTTTGCAGTTTCCATTTCTATTTTTATTCAACTTCTATTTTTATTCAATTTCCATCCCCATTCAATTTGCATTTTTGTTTAATTTCCAAAGAGATCGTTAAGGTGTAGTGGTTTCTTGAATAAACTTCAACGTTTAATTTTATGCAGTTTCCATTTCTATTTTTATTCAACTTCTATTTTTATTCAATTTCCATCTCCATTCAATTTCATTTTTTATTTAATTTCCAAATAGATCGTTAAGGTGTAGTGGTTTCTTGAATGAACTTCTACATTTAATTTTATGCAGTTTCCATTTCTATTTGTATTCAACTTCTATTTTTATTCAATTTCATTTTCTATTCAATTTCCTTTTTTATTTGATTTCCAAATAGATCGTTAAGGTATAGTGGTTTTTTGAATGAACTTCAATGTTTAATTTTATGCAGTTTCCGTTTCTATTTTTATTCAACTTCCATTTTTATTCTATTTGCATCTCCATTCAATTTGCGCTTTTTTTTAATTTCCAAATAGATCGTTAAGGTGTAGTGGTTTCTTGATTGAACTTCCATTCTTAATTTTATGCAACTTCCATTTTTATTTTTATTCCACTGCCATTTTTATTCAAAGTCCATTTCTATTCAATTTCCTTTTTTATTTAGCTTCCAAATAGATCATTCAGGTATAGTGGTTTCTTGAATGAACTTCCATGTTTAATTTTATGCAGTTTCCGTTTCTATTTTTATTCAACTTCTATTTTTATTCAATTTCCATCTCCATTCAACTTCCATTTTTATTTTATTTCCAAATAGATCGTTAACGTGTAGTGGTTTCTTGAATGAACTTCCATTCTTAATTTTATGCAACTTCCATTTTGATTTTTATTCTACTTAAATTTTGATTAAATTTCCTTTTCTATTCAATTTCATTTTTTATTTAATTTCCAAATAGATCGTTAAGGTATAGTGGCTTCTTGAATGAACTTCCATTTTTAATTTTATGCAGATTCCATTTCTATTTTTATTCAACTTCTATTTTTATTCAATCTCCATCTCCATTCAAATTTATTTTTTATTTAATTTCCAAATCGATCGTTAAGGTGTAGTGGTTTCTTGAATGAACTTCCACGTTTAATTTTATGCAGTTTCCATTTCTATTTTTATTCAACTTCTATTTTTATTCAATTTCTTCTTCTATTCAATGTCCTTTTTTATTTAATTTCCAAATAGATCGTTAAGGTATAGTGGTTTCTTGAATGAACTGCCATGTGTAATTTTATGCAGTTTCCGTTTCTATTTTTATTCAATTTCCATCTCTATTCAATTTGCATTTTTATTTAATTTCCAAATAGGTCGTTAAGGTGTAGTGGTTTCTTGAATGAACTTCCATTCTTAATTTTATGCCACTTCCATTTTTATTTTTATTTCACTTCCATTTTTATTCAATTTCCTTTTCTATTCAATTTCCTTTTTTATTTAATTTCCAAATAGATCGTTAAGGTATAGTAGTTTCTTGAATGAACTTCCATGTTTAATTTTATGCAGTATCCATTTCTATTTTTATTCAACTTCTATTTTTATTCAATTTCCATCTCCATTCAATTTCCATTTTTATTTAATTTCCAAATAGATCGTTAAGGTGTAGTCGTTTCATGAAGGAACTTCCATGTTTAATTTTATGCCGTTTCCATTTCTATTTTTATTCAACTTCTATTTTTATTCAATTTCCATCTCCATTCAATTTGCATTTTTATTTAATTTCCAAAGAGATCGTTAAGGTGTAGTGGTTTCTTGAATAAACTTCAACGTTTAATTTTATGTAGTTTCCATTTCTATTTTTATTCAACTTCTATTTTTATTCAATTTCCATCTCCATTCAATTTCATTTCTTATTAATTTCCAAATAGATCGTTAAGGTGTAGTGGTTTCTTGAATGAACTTTTACGTTTAATTTTATGCAGTTTCCATTTCTATTTTTATTCAATTTCCTTTTCTATTCAATTTCCTTTTTTATTTGATTTCCAAATAGATCGTTAAGGTATAGTGGTTTTTTGAATGAACTTCCATGTTTAATTTTATGCAGTTTCCATTTCTACTTTTATTCAACTTCTATTTTTATTCAATTTCCATCTCCATTCAACTTCCATTTTTATTTAATTTCCAAATGGATCGTTAAGGTATAGTGGTTTTTGGAATGAACTTCCATTCTTAATTATATGCAAATTCCATTTTGATTTTTATTCTACTTCCATTTGGATTCAATTTCCTTTTCTATTCAATTTCCTTTTTTATTTAATTTCCAAATATATCGTTAAGGTATAGTGGTTTCTTGAATGAACTTCCGTGTTTTATTTTTTGCAGTTCCCATTTCTATTTTTATTCAACTTCTATTTTTATTCAATTTCCATCTCCACTCAATTTCATTTTTATTTAATTTCCAAATAGATCGTTAAGGTGTAGTGGTTTCTTCATTGCACTTCTACGTTTAATTTCATGCCGTTTCCATTTCTATTTTTATTCAACTTCTATTTTTATTCAATTTCCTTTTCTATTCAATTTTCTTTTTTATTTAATTTCCAAATAGATCGTTAAGGTATAGTGGTTTCTTGAATGAACTTCCATGTTTAATTTTATGCAGTTTCCATTTCTATTTTTATTCAATTTCCATCTCCATTCAACTTCCATTTTTATTTAATTTCCAAATAGATCGTTAAGGTGTAAGTCGCTTCATCAATGATCTTCCATTCTTAATTTTATGCAACTTCCATTTTGATTTTTATTCCACTTTCATTTTTATTCAAATTCTTTTTTTATTTAATTTCCAAATAGATCGTTAAGGTATAGTGGTTTCTTGAATGAACTTCCATGTTTAATTTTATGCAGTTTCCATTTCCATTTTTATTCAACTTCTTTTTTTATTCAATTTCCATCAACATTCAATTTCCTTTTTTATTTAATTTCCAAATAGATCGTTAAGGTGTAGTGGTTTCTTGGATGAACGTCCATGTTTAATTTTGTGCAGTTTCCATTTTCAATTTTATTCAACTTCTTTTTTTATTCAATTTCCATCAACATTCAATTTCCTTTTTTATTTAATTTCCAAATAGATCGTTAAGGTGTAGTGGTTTCTTGAATGAACTTCCATTCTTAATTTTATGCAACTTCCATTTGTATTTGTATTCTACTTCCATTTTTATTCAATTTCCTTTTCTATTCAATTTCTTTTTTTATTTAATTTCCAAATAGATCGTTAAGGTGTAGTGGTCTCTTGAATGAACTTCCATTCTTAATTTTATGCAACTTCCATTTTTATTTTTATTCTACTTTCATTTTAATTCAATTTCCTTTTCTATTCAATTTTCTTTTTTATTTAATATCCAAATAGATTATTATGGTATTGTGGTTTGTTGAATGAACTTCCATGTTTAATTTTATGCAGTTCCCATTTCTATTTTCGTTCGACTTCTATATTTATTCAATTTCCATCTCCATTCAATTTCCTATTTTAGTTAATTTCCAAATAGATCGTTAAAGTATAGTGGTTTCTTGAATGAACTTCATTTTGTAATTTTATGCAACTTCCATTTGTATTTTTATTCAACTTCCATTTTTATTCAATTTCCTTTTCTATTCAATTTAATTTTTTATTTAATTTCGAAATAGATCGTTAAGGTGTAGTGGTTTCATGAATGAACTTCCATGTTTAATTTTATACAGTTTGCATTTCTATTTTTATTGAACTTCTATTTTTATTAAATTTCCATCTCCATTCAATTTCCTTTTTAATTTAATTTCCAAATAGATCGTTAAGGTATAGTGGTTTTTTGAATTAATTTCCATGTTTAATTTTATGTAGTTTCCACTGCTATTTTTATTCAACTTCCATTTTTATTCAATTTCTTTTTCTATTGAATTTGCTTTTTTATTTAATTTCCAAAGAGATCGTTATGGTATAGTGGTTTTTTGAATGAATTTCCATATTTAATTTTTTGCAGTTTCCACTTCTATTTTTATTCAACTTCTATTTTTGTTAAATTTCCATCCCCATTCAATTTCCTTTTTTATTTAATTTCCAAATAGGCCGTTAAACTATAGTGGTTTCTTGAATGAATTTCCATATTTAATTTTTTCCAGTTTCCACTTCTGTTTTTATTCAATTTCGATCTCCATTCAATTTCTTCTTTTTATTTAATTTCCAAATAGATCGTTAAGATGTAGTGGTTTCTTGAATGAACTTTCATTTTTAATTTTATGCAACTTCCATTTTTATTTTTATTCCACTTCCATTTTTATTCAATTTCCTTTTTTATTTAATTTCCAAATAGATCGTTAAGGTATAGTGGTTTCTTGAATGGACTTCCATGTTTAATTTTACGCAGTTTTCATTTTTATTTTTATTCAACTTCTATTTTTATTCAATTTCGACCTCCATTCAATTTCCGTTTTTATTTAATTTCCAAATAGATCGTTAAGGTGCAGTTGTTTCTTCAATGAACTTCCATTTTTAATTTTGTGCAACTTCCATTTTTATTTTTATTCAATTTCCATTTTTATTCAATTTCTTTTCTATTGAATTTCTCTTTTTATTTAGTTTCCAAATAGATCGTTAAGGCATAGTGGTTTCTTGAATGAACTCCCATTTTTAATTTTATGCAACTTCCATTTTTATTTTTATTCCACTTCCATTTTTATTCAATTTCCTTTTCTCTTCAATTTCCATGTTTAATTAATTTCCAAATAGATCGTTAAGGTATAGTAGTTTCTTGAATGAACTTCCATGTTTAATTTTATGCAGTTTTCATTTCCATTTTTATTCAACTTCTATTTTTATTCAATTTTCACCTCCATTCAATTTCCTATTTTATATAATTTTGAAACAGGTCGTTAAGGTTTAATGGTTTCTTGAATGAACTTCCGTTTTTAATTTTATGCAACTTCTATTCGTATTTTTATTCAACTTCCATTTTTATTCAATTTAATTTTCTATTCAACTTCCTTTTTTATTTAATTTCCAAATAGGTCGTTAAGGTATAGTGGTTTCATGAATGAACTTCCATGTTTAATTTTATGCAGTTTCCATTTCTATTTTTATTCAACTTCTATTTTTATTCAATTTTTATCTCCATTCAATTTCCTTTCTTATTTAATTTCCAAATAAGTCGTTAAGGTATAGTTGTTTCCTGAATGAACTTTCATTTTAAATTTTATGCAACTTTCATTTTTATTTTTATTCAACTTCCATTTTTATTCAATTTCCTTTTCTATTCCATTTCCTTTTTTATTTAATTTGCAAATAGATCGTTAAGGTATAGTGGTTTCTAGAATGGACTTCCATGTTTAATTTTATGCAGTTTCCAATTCTATTTTTATTCAACTTCTATTTTTATTCAATTTCGATCTCCATTGAATTTCTGTTTTTAATTAATTTCCAAATAGATCGTTAAGGTGGAGTGGTTTCTTCAATGAACTTCCATTTTTAATTTTATGCAACTTCCATTTTCATTTTTTTTCCACTTCCATCTTTATTCAATTTCCATTTCTATTCAATTTCCTTTTTTAATTAATTTCCAAATAGATCGCTAAGGTATAGTGGTTACTTGAATGAACTTCCATGTTTAATTTTTTGCAGTTTCCATTTCCATTTTTATTCAACTTCTATATTTATTCAATTTTCATCTCCATTCAATTTCTTTTTTTATTTAATTTCCAAATAGATCGTTATGGTATAGTGGTTTCTTTAATGAACTTCCATGTTTAATTTTACGCAGTTTCCATTTCCATTTTTATTCAACATCTATTTTTTATTCAATTTTCACCTCCATTCAATTTCCTTTTTTACATAATTTCCAAATAGGTCGTTAAGGTTTAGTGGTTTCTTGAATGGATTTCCATTTTTAATTTTATGCAACATCCATTCAGATTTTTATTCAACTTCCATTTTTATTGAATTTACTTTTCTATTCAATTTCCTTTTTTATTTAATTTCCAAATAGATCGTTAAGGTATAGTGGTTTCTTGAATAAACTTCAACGTTTAATTTTATGCAGTTTCCATTTCTATTTTTATTCAACTTCTATTTTTATTCAATTTCCATCTCCATTCAATTTCATTTTTTATTTAATTTCCAAATAGATCGTTAAGGTGTAGTGGTTTCTTGAATGAACTTCTACATTTAATTTTATGCAGTTTCCATTTCTATTTTTATTCAACTTCTATTTTTATTCAATTTCATTTTCTATTCAATTTCCTTTTTTATTTAATTTCCAAATAGATCGTTAAGGTATAGTGGTTTCTTGAATGAACTTTCATTATTAATTTTATGCAATTTCCATTTTTATTTTTATTCAACTTCCATTTTTATTCAATTCCCTTATCTATTGAATTTCCTTTTTTATTTAATTTCCAAATAGATCGTTAAGGTGTAGTGGTTTCTTGAATGAATTTTCATGTTTGATTTTATGCTGTTTCCACTTCTACTTTTATTCAACTTCTATTTTTATTCAATTTCCATCTCCATTCAATTTCCTTTTTTTTATTTAAATTCCAAATAGATCGTTAAAGTATAGTGGTTTCTTGAATGAACTTTCATTTTTAATTTTATGCAACTTCCATTTTTATTTTTATTCAACTTCTATTTTTATTCAATTCCCTTTTCTATTGAATTTCCTTTTTTATTTAATTTCCAAATAGATTGTTAAGGTGTAGTGGTTTCTTGATTGAACTATCCATTTTTAATTTTGTGCAACTTCCATTTTTATTTTTATTCCACTTCCACTTCCATTTTTATTCAATTTCCTTTTCCGTTCAATTTACTTTTTTATTTAATTTCCAAATATATCGTTAAGGTATCGTGGTTTCTTGAATGAACTTCCATGTTTAATTTTATGCGGTTTCCACTTCTATTTTTATTCAACTTCTGTTTTTCTTCAATTTTGATCTCCATTCAATTTCTTTTTTTTTATTTAATTTCCAAATAGATCGTTATGATGTAGTGGTTTCTTGAATGAACTTTCATTTTTAATTTTATGCAGCTTCCATTTTTATTTTTATTCCACTTCCATTTTTATTCAATTTCCTTTTTTATTTAATTTCGAAATAGATCGTTAAGGTATAGTGGTTTCTTGAATGGACTTCTATGTTTAATTTTATGCAGTTTCCATTTTTATTTTTATTCAACTTCTATTTTTATTCAATTTCGACCTCCATTCAATTTCTGTTTTTATTTAATTTCCAAATAGATCGTTAGGGTGCAGTTGTTTCTTCAATGAACTTCCATTTTCAATTTTGTGCAACTTCCATTTTTATTTTTATTCCACATCCATTTTTATTCATTTCCCATTTCTATTCAATTTCCTTCTTTAATTAATTTTATAGCGATCCCGGGTTTACCCTTGTTGTACAGTGATCCGGACATGTGTCCGTAGATGTTGGTAGTTGTTTATTATCTAGTTTGCATCCTCTTTACTTTGTATATTGAGTTATAGGATGTGTTGGGCAGGTTTGTTACAGGTTGGTTGTGTTTGAGAGCCTAGTGTTGCTGCCCAGATTTTTGGACCTTCGCTCGAGCGAGGAGTTGGTCGCTCGAGCGAGAGTTGAGTTTGTGTCTGGTGGATCGAGCCAGAGTGGCTTCGCTCGAGCGAGCGATGGCGTCTGGTTCTGGACCTGAGAGTTGTATTTCTTGGCTCGAGCGATCTTTTCTTGGCTCGAGCGGTCTGGTTTGTTCTTCGCTCGAGCGAGGGGTCTGTCGCTCGAGCGTGCTTCTAGTTGCAGACCTGAGGGTTTGAGTTGTTGGCTCGAGCGAGCATTCTTTCGCTCGAGCGCACTTTTGAGTTTTTGGCTCGAGCGAGAGTTTCTTGGCTCGAGCGAGAGTTTTCTGTGTCTGGTCGCTCGAGCGACCAAGTCTTCGCTCGAGCGAGCGTGTTTTATATCAGCGGACAGTAGCGATTTTAAACATCACTTTTTCACTTTCTTTTTCTTTCAAACCCTAGATCCGAGACCCTCTCTCTCTAAACTTACACTCTCTCTAAGATTTGATCTCCCTAGAGTGTGAATCTAGCCTAGGGTCTTTGTTAAAAAGATAGAGGGCGTTGAGAGCTTTGTTTTAATCTGAAAAAGTTGGGATTTGGAACACGTTGATCTTCGAGTCTTCATCTCCTTTTTGGCTCAAACTTCGAGGTAGGGATATCCTACTCCTCTCTATGGATTTTGTCTTTAAATTTTGGCATTTGAGATATTGGGGTTGGCTTGGTAATTTTGTGGAAGTTTGGGGCTTTTGTGTAATTTTACAAAAGTTGGGGTTTTATTCATAATAAACCTAGATGCATGATTGGAATAGAGAAATGGAATAAATGTTGAATCATTTATGGAAATGGGACCTAAGGGTTGAAATGTTAATTATGGGAATTGACCTAATTACATTGTTTAATTAATTGGGATAATTAATTGTGAGAAATGAGGAAATGAAATGTTGATTGAATATCCATTGTGCATTTATTTTCTATTTAGAAATAACTGCTTTGGGCTATCGGTGGAGGATAGTCGTGATTGTTGTAGACAATGCATGATGATTAGGCAAACGGAAACTAATCAATGGAATGTGTCATGGAACTTGACGGTTGATAGAATACATTAATTGTATGTATTGAGTGATTGTATATAGAACCAATGTGTTTGTATACGTTATGTGTAGAGGAAGAGATGGGGGATGTACTCCGCGGTTTAGGGGAAGATAGGGGATGTACCTCTAAACCGGATAGTGTTGGGAGAAGATAGGGGATGAACTCCGTAGATACAGCTCATATGCTTGTCTAGTAAAGTGAAGATAGAGCTCATATGCTTATCTTTGTGAAGTGTGGATATAGCTTATATGCTTATCTGTGGATATTGTGGTTATACATATATGTTGTAGAATGTGGATATAGCTTATATGCTTATCTGTGAATGTGGATATTGTTGTTATACATATCTGATGAGAATGTGGATAGAACTTATATGTCTACCTGTTGAAAAGGGAAAATGAAAAGTAACTTGGACTCGTAAGTCGTATGACATAAATATGTGATTTATGTGAATGTATCAGTGTTGGCCATCTATCAATTGCTAATCTTTTAGTCATTGTTCATGGTTGGTTTAGTATATTTCTACTGGGCTGTGGCTCACCCTATATGGGAATATCATTTTCAGGTACAGGTAGCATGCCACCTCCAAGGACATAGCTTGGGAGGCTAGAGGCGGACATACTTTTGTCGTTTACTTTTTGATGTATTACATGTAAATTCAAGCCAAGGGCTTAATGTGTATGAGTTAGTACTCTTTTGTTGTAACCAAGTATTAGCTTGGAAAGCTGTAAGCCCATAGGGCATTTGCTTTTGTTGTTAACATGTAACACTTATTGTAATGAAACTCTGATAAATGAAAGAATGTGGAACGTTTGGATATCAATGCATGTCTTATTTGTTGGGTTTAATGTTATCATTTTGAGGACGTTACAACTTGGTATCAGAGCGTACCGGGTTCGAATACTTTGGGTACGTGGGAAGTGATTAGTATCACAATGGGTTTGTCTCGCTTGATAGAGACTTAGATGTAGTATCATATGCTATGTGCTTAATTGATAACATGCTTATGTGACTATGTGGGTATGGGATTTAATTTCTAGGATGTTGATTGGATCCTTGGGTTTCTGGGAGTCTTGTTGGAAAAGCACTTGATCAATGCTATTTCTAACCGAAACTCTAGTAACGCCTCGGGACTATCATTATCCGGAAACGAAATTCGTAAGTGCTTATGTGTTTATGTGCTTACGTGGAGTGAATTACAGTTGTCCATGCATTAGGACGTGAGTGTTTAGTTTCGGCACATTTGTGAATGTGTTAATGTTCTGTGTTACCTTTATTAGGATGTCAGGACGAGGAAGAGGTGCTAGGCGTGGTAGACCTGCGAGGCAGGAAGCACCGTTACCGGGTGAGATTCCGGCAGTGCAGGAGGGGGTTGGTCAGGCCAATGTGGCCGAACCAGTGGGTCAGCAGGCCATGGGTGCCTTGGCCAGAGAGATAGCAGGAGCTTTGGGTATTCTTAGAGCTGGGAATCAGGCATCTGAGGCAGGGCCTTCCTTCTTGAAGAGGGAGTTTTTCCGGTCTAATCCGGATGAGTTTATTGGGGATCCGAAGGAGCCACTGAAGGCTGATGAGTGGCTAGAACAAATGAGTAAGACGTTCGAGATGCTTGGCATCGAGGACGGAGCACTGAAAGTGACCTTGGCATCCTTCCAGCTGAAGGGAGATGCGGGTCAATGGTGGAAGTACGAGAAGGCTCGTGTTGGTGGTACTTGGGAGGCGTTTGTGAATGCTTTCCAGGAGAGGTTTTTGTCTGCAGCAGCTACAGAGAAGCTGAGGGATCAGTTTAGCCGGCTTAATCAGCAGGGCTTGTCAGTGGCCGAGTTTGAGGCTACTTTTACCAATCTGTCCAGGTTTGCACCTGAACTAGTGGAGTCTGAGGAACGCCGTTGCTATGAGTTTGAGCGGAAATTGAGGCGGGGCCTCAAGCTGAGAGTTGGTGGGTCTTACATCCGAGAGTATAGACACCTAGTGGATGCTGCAGCTCATATGGAGCTCATGATGCAGGAGGAGGATGAGGGGCAGAGAGGCTCCAAGAGGAGCCAAGATGGTCAGGGAGATGGTAGGAGACAGAGGGGTTATAACCCTCAGCAGTCTCAGGGAGCAGTTGCTAGATCGACCTTTCCAGTGCCGAGTGCAGGCTCCGGGAGAGGTGGTCAGGGGGATTTCACCTGTTACAAGTGTGGCCAGTTGGGTCACAAGGTTTCTGTTTGCCCGCAGAAGGGTGGGGGTCAGAGAGCTGCTTCTTCTTCAGCTAGACCGCAGAGTCAGAGTTTGGGCAGGGGACAGCCCTTGTCTTGTTATCAGTGTGGACAGCCTGGGCACCTGAAGAGGTTTTGCCCGCAGTTGAGTGCCACTTCGGGAGCGTCTGGTTCTAGGCAGACGCAGGGTTTTTAGCCAGCTCAGTCTGTGCAGGCCTCGAGGGCCAATCCGGGAGCTTCGTCATCCCAGACTGTGCAGCAGTCTTTTGCTCCGAGAGGTGAGCAGGTAGACCAGGGGCCTACGGGGCGCGTGTATGCTGTTACCGCGCAGGATTTAGTACCAGCTCCATCAGTAGTGAGAGGTACTTTTCTGTTTTGCAACTCGGTTGCTAGTGTGTTGATAGACACGGGTGCATCTCATTCTTTTGTATCTGCTGCATTTGCATCTGTTTTGGAATTGGAGTTAGCACAGTTAGCATCTCCTATTTGTGTGGTATCGCCTTTGGGTGGTGAGTTGATCCTGAAACAGGGTGTTAAAAGATGTGATATAGAGGTCGCCGACTATAGGCTTCCTTTTCCGTTTGTTGTCATGCCTATGAAGGGTTTTGATGTTATTTTGGGTATGGACTGGCTATCGTCATATCGGGCTGTTATCGATTGCTACCGCCAGAGGGTCACGTTATGTACCTTGAGCGGGGAGTGGTTCCATTTCTTGGGAGACCGGGTTGGTAGTGTTTTGCCACCGGGGTATGATTCGCGAGGGCGAAGTGAGCTTAGTGGTCTACTTGCTAGCTTTGAGAGTAGTGAGTGTGTTGAGACTCAGATTGTGTTGCCGAGGGTGGTTTGTGAGTATTCGGATGTCTTTCCCGAAGATCTTGTTAGTTTGCCACCTCACCGAGAGATAGAGTTCTCTATTGATTTAGTGCCCGGCACGGCGCCGATTTCTATGGCACCTTACCGTTTTGCTCCAGCAGAGTTGGTTGAGTTGAAAGTTCAGCTCCAGGAATTGCTAGATAAGGGCTTTGTTCGCCCTAGTGTTTCGCCATGGGGAGCGCCAGCCCTCTTTGTTAAAAAGAAAGATGGTGCCTTGAGATTGTGTATTGACTACCGGAAGTTGAATCGGGCTACGGTTAAGAATAAGTATCCTATGCCCCGTATAGATGATTTGTTTGACCAGTTGAAGGGTTCCCGTTGTTTCTCTAAGATAGACTTGAGATCGGGTTACCACCAGTTGAGGGTCAGGGAAGAGGATATTCCGAAAACGGCATTCCGTACGCGGTATGGCCATTATGAGTTTCTGGTGATGCCATTTGGGCTTACCAATGCACCGGCAGTCTTTATGGACTTGATGAACCGGATTTTTCGGGAGTTCTTAGACCGATTTGTGGTCGTCTTCGTGGACGACATCCTTATCTATTCGCCTTCAGAGGAGGAGCACGAGGCACACTTGAGAGTGGTGCTTGAGTTGCTTAGAGCCCATAAGCTGTATGCCAAGTTTGGGAAGTGTGAGTTCTGGCTGAGGGAAGTCAAATTCTTAGGCCACGTGGTATCCGGGGAAGGGGTGTCTGTTGATACATCCAAGGTTGAGGCAGTGCAGGATTGGGCACAGCCTAAGAGTGTGTTTGAGATCCGCAGTTTTCTGGGATTAGCTGGGTATTACCGTCGGTTTGTGAAAGATTTCTCCAGGTTAGCATCACCGTTGACTAGACTGACTCGGAAGGGAGTCAAGTTTGTGTGGAATGAGACTTGTGAAAAGTCGTTCCAAGAGCTGAAAGTTAGATTGACCACCGCTCCGGTGTTGATTATTCCGGAGAGAGGGTTGGGTTATGCGGTTTATTGTGATGCCTCACGAGTGGGTTTGGGTTGTGTGTTGATGCAAGAAGGAAAAGTGGTAGCTTATGGCTCACGTCAGTTGAAAATACACGAGAAGAATTACCCCACACACGACCTAGAATTAGCAGCTGTGATCTTTGCCTTGAAAATCTGGAGGCACTTCCTTTATGGTGAGAGGTTTGAGGTGTTCTCGGACCACAAGAGTTTGAAGTACCTGTTTACACAGAGAGACTTGAATCTGAGGCAGAGGAGATGGATGGAGTTCATCAAGGATTATGATTTTGAGTTGCACTATCATCCGGGAAAGGCCAATGTTGTGGCCGATGCCCTTAGTAGCAAGACCATTAGTGATGTAGCTTGTATAGCCATCCGGGAATGGGAGATGTTGGGTGCACTTGGCGAGTTTGATTTGCTACTGGGCGAATCTGTTGAGGCTGCGGCCTTATTTTCTGTTGTTGCGCAGCCTACACTTGTGATTAGAGTGTTAGAGGCACAGAGAGGTGACCTTGAGGTAGAATCCCTCCGAGAGAAGATCTCCAGTGGGAAAGTTGAGAAGGGTTTGACGGTGTATCCCGACCTGAGTGTGAGATACCGAGACCGTTTGTTTGTACCGGAGTCTTGCCGTGAGGAAGTACTCCGAGAGTTTCACCATTCGCGCCTTGCGGTGCATCCGGGAGGTACTAAGATGTATCAGGATTTGGGTCGCCAGTTTTGGTGGCGGGGTATGAAGAGAGATGTGGCGGTTTTCGTATCGAAGTGCCTTACTTGCCAGCAAGTGAAGGCCGAGCATCAGAGGCCAGCGGGTTTGTTGCAACCCTTGCCTATTGCCGAGTGGAAGTGGGAGCATGTCACTATGGACTTCGTTGTAGGTCTTCCGAGGACTCAGCGGGGTAGTGATGCTATTTGGGTGGTTGTAGACCGGTTGACTAAGTCAGCGCACTTCATTCCTATGCGCGTGAGAGATTCGGTAGATCATCTAGCCGACTTGTATATTCGGGACGTAGTGAGATTGCACGGGGTCCCAGTGACGATCGTCTCAGATAGAGATCCTCGTTTTACTGCTAGGTTGTGGCAGAGTTTGCAGAGTGCCTTGGGCACTAAGTTGACCTTTAGTACGGCCTATCATCCTCAGACTGACGGGCAGTCCGAACGTACCATTCAGATCCTCGAGGATATGCTTCGGGGTTGTGTCCTGGATTTCAGTGGGACGTGGGAGAGGCACTTGCCATTGGTAGAGTTTGCCTACAACAACAGTTTTCAGTCTAGCATCGGTATGGCACCGTTTGAGGCCTTGTATGGCCGACCGTGTAGGTCTCCAGTTTGTTGGGCCGAGGTGGGTGATGCACCTTTGTTGGGTCCGGAGTTGGTTAGGGAGACGACGGAGAAAGTTGAGCTTATCCGTAGGAGGCTTGTTACAGCCCAGAGTCGACAAAAGAGTTATGCCGACCGTAGGAGGAGACCTTTGGCGTTTGAGGTAGGTGATCATGTCTTTCTGAAGATATCACCTAGGCGAGGCTTGATGAGATTTGGGAAGAGTGGGAAGTTATCCCCTCGGTTTATTGGTCCTTTTGAGATTCTTGAGAGGATTGGCGAGGTTGCTTATCGGTTAGCCTTACCGCCACAGTTGTCCGGAGTGCATGACGTGTTTCATGTGAGTATGCTTCAGAAGTATGAGCCAGATCCATTACATGTGTTGGATTGGACCGATTTAGAGGTAGATGAGGATGCCTCGTATGAGGAGAGACCGGTTCGAGTCTTGGATAGGCGGGATCAGGTCCTGCGTGGCAAGACCATTCCTTTGGTGAAAGTCTTGTGGAAACATCACGGAGTGGAGGAAGCCACTTGGGAACGTGAGTTGGAAGTCCGAGAGAAATATCTGGACTTGTTTGTTGATATGTAATCTTGTAATTAAATTTTGTTGAACTTAAGAGCTTTTATATATGTCTTAAGTTGTGAAACATTGAAAATGTTTGGTTTATTGGAAGTATGTTTTGGAACTTGCCTCATATGGAAGTTGAATGTAACACTATATATGTTGAATATATTGTTGAAATTGGAAAGATAATGCGTAATGTTGATGCATGTTGAAAGTACATATGTTGTTTACATATTGTGAAATGCCTCTTGTTAAAGGGAGGGGGTGACCGGTAATTGGTCGAATTGTTGAATGTTAAACTGTAACATTGTTTAAAATGGAGAAGAACTTGTTTTTGCAAACTTGTGCTTAATTTTGGGGACGAAATTCTTTAAGGGGGGGAGGTTATAGCGATCCCGGGTTTACCCTTGTTGTACAGTGATCCGGACATGTGTCCGTAGATGTTGGTAGTTGTTTATTATCTAGTTTGCATCCTCTTTACTTTGTATATTGAGTTATAGGATGTGTTGGGCAGGTTTGTTACAGGTTGGTTGTGTTTGGGAGCCTAGTGTTGCTGCCCAGATTTTTGGACCTTCGCTCGAGCGAGGAGTTGGTCGCTCGAGCGAGAGTTGAGTTTGTGTCTGGTGGATCGAGCCAGAGTGGCTTCGCTCGAGCGAGCGATGGCGTCTGGTTCTGGACCTGAGAGTTGTATTTCTTGGCTCGAGCGATCTTTTCTTGGCTCGAACGGTCTGGTTTGTTCTTCGCTCGAGCGAGGGGTCTGTCGCTCGAGCGTGCTTCTGGTTGCAGACCTGAGGGTTTGAGTTGTTGGCTCGAGCGAGCATTCTTTCGCTCGAGCGCACTTTTGAGTTTTTGGCTCGAGCGAGAGTTTCTTGGCTCGAGCGAGAGTTTTCTGTGTCTGGTCGCTCGAGCGACCAAGTCTTCGCTCGAGCGAGCGTGTTTTATATCAGCGGACAGTAGCGATTTTAAACATCACTTTTTCACTTTCTTTTTCTTTCAAACCCTAGATCCGAGACCCTCTCTCTCTAAACTTACACTCTCTCTAAGATTTGATCTCCCTAGAGTGTGAATCTAGCCTAGGGTCTTTGTTAAAAAGATAGAGGGCGTTGAGAGCTTTGTTTTAATCTGAAAAAGTTGGGATTTGGAACACGTTGATCTTCGAGTCTTCATCTCCTTTTTGGCTCAAACTTCGAGGTAGGGATATCCTACTCCTCTCTATGGATTTTGTCTTTAAATTTTGGTATTTTGAGATGTTGGGGTTGGCTTGGTAATTTTGTGGAAGTTTGGGGTTTTTGTGTAATTTTACAAAAGTTGGGGTTTTATTCATAATAAACCTAGATGCATGATTGGAATAGAGAAATGGAATAAATGTTGAATCATTTATGGAAATGGGACCTAAGGATTGAAATGTTAATTATGGGAATTGACCTAATTACATTGTTTAATTAATTGGGATAATTAATTGTGAGAAATGAGGAAATGAAATGTTGATTGAATATCCATTGTGCATTTATTTTCTGTTTAGAAATAACTGCTTTGGGCTATCGGTGAAGGATAGTCGTGATTGTTGTAGACAATGCATGATGATTAGGCAAACGGAAACTAATCAATGGAATGTGTCATGGAACTTGACGGTTGATAGAATACATTAATTGTATGTATTGAGTGATTGTATATAGAACCAATGTGTTTGTATACGTTATGTGTAGAGGAAGAGATGGGGGATGTACTCCGCGGTTTAGGGGAAGATAGGGGATGTACCTCTAAACCGGATAGTGTTGGGAGAAGATAGGGGATGAACTCCGTAGATACAGCTCATATGCTTGTCTAGTAAAGTGAAGATAGAGCTCATATGCTTATCTTTGTGAAGTGTGGATATAGCTTATATGCTTATCTGTGGATATTGTGGTTATACATATATGTTGTAGAATGTGGATATAGCTTATATGCTTATCTGTGAATGTGGATATTGTTGTTATACATATCTGATGAGAATGTGGATAGAACTTATATGTCTACCTGTTGAAAAGGGAAAATGAAAAGTAACTTGGACTCGTAAGTCGTATGACATAAATATGTGATTTATGTGAATGTATCAGTGTTGGCCATCTATCAATTGCTAATCTTTTAGTCATTGTTCATGGTTGGTTTAGTATATTTCTACTGGGCTGTGGCTCACCCTATATGGGAATATCATTTTCAGGTACAGGTAGCATGCCACCTCCAAGGACATAGCTTGGGAGGCTAGAGGCGGACATACTTTTGTCGTTTACTTTTTGATGTATTACATGTAAATTCAAGCCAAGGGCTTAATGTGTATGAGTTAGTACTCTTTTGTTGTAACCAAGTGTTAGCTTGGAAAGCTGTAAGCCCATAGGGCATTTGCTTTTGTTGTTAACATGTAACACTTATTGTAATGAAACTCTGATAAATGAAAGAATGTGGAACGTTTGGATATCAATGCATGTCTTATTTGTTGGGTTTAATGTTATCATTTTGAGGACGTTACAAATTTACAAATAGATCGTTAAGGTATAGTGGTTTCTTGAATGAACTTCCATGTTTAGTTTTATGCAGTTTCCATTTCCATTTTTATTGAACTTCAATTTTTATTCAATTTTCATATCCATTCAATTTCCTTATTTTTATAATTTCCAAATAGATCGTTAAGGTTTAGTGGTTTCCTGAATGAACTACCATTTTTAATTTTATGTAACTTCCATTCGTTTTTTTATTCAACTTCCATTTTTTTTCAATTTCCTTTTCTATTCAATTTCCTTTTTTATTTAATTTCGAAATAGATCGTTAGGGTATAATGGTTTCATGAATGAACTTCCATGTTTAATTTGATGCAGTTTCCATTTCTATTTTTATTCAACTTCTATTTTTATTAAATTTCCATCTCCATTCGATTTCCTTTTTTATTTAATTTACAAATAGATCATTAAGCTATAGTGGTTTCTTGAATGAATTTGCATATTTAATTTTATGCAGTTTCCATTTCTATTTTTATTCAACTACTTTTTTTATTAAATTTCCATCTCCATTCAATTTCCTTTTTAATTTAATTTCCAAATAGATCGTTAAGGTATAGTGGTTTCGGGAATGAATTTCCATGTTTAATTTTATGCGGTTTCCACTTCTATTTTAATTCAACTTCTATTTATATTCAATTTCCATCTCCATTCAATTTCCTTTTTTTATTTAATTTCCAAATAGAACGTTAAGGTATAGTTGTTTCTTGAATGAACTTTCATTTTTAATTTTATGCAACTTCCATTTTTATTTTTATTCAACTTCCATTTTTATTCAATTCCCTCTTCTATTGAATTTCGTTTTTTATTTAATTTCCAAATAGATCGTTAAGGTGTAGTGGTTTCTTGAATGAACTTCCATTTTTAATTTTATGCAACTTCCATTTTTATTTTTATTCCACTTCCATTTTTATTCAATTTCCTTTTTTATTTAATTTCCAAATAGATCGTTAAGGTATAGTGGTTTCTTGAATGAACTTCCATGTTTAATTTTATGTAGTTTCCATTTCTATTTTTATTCAACTTCTATTTTTATTCAATTTCGATCTCCATTCAATTTCTTTTTTTAATTAATTTCCAAATAGATCGTTAAGGTGTAGTGGTTTCTTGAATGAACTTCCATTTTTAATTTTATGCAACTTCCATTTTTATTTTTATTCCACTTCCATTTTAATTCAATTTCCTTTTCTATTCAATTTCCTTTTTTAATTAATTTCCAATAGATCGTTAAGGTATAGTGGTTTCTTGAATGAACTTCCGTGTTTAATTTTATGCAGGTTCCATGTCTATTTTTATTCAACTTCTATTTTTATTCAGTTTTCATCTCCATTCAATTTCCTTTTTTATTTAACTTCCAAATAGATCATTAAGGTTTAGTGGTTTTTTGAATGAACTTCCATTTTTAATTTTATGCAACTTCCATTTGTATTTTTATTCAACTTCCATTTTTATTCAATTTCCTTTTCTATTCAATTTCCTTTTTTATTTCATTTCCAAATAGATCGTTACGGTATAGTGGTTTCATGAATGAACTTCCATGTCTAATTTTATGCAGTTTCCATTTCTATTTTTATTCAACTTCTATGTTTATTAAATTCCCATCTCCATTCGATTTTCTTTTTAATTTAATTTACAAATAGATCGTTAAGATATAGTGGTTTCTTTAATGAATTTGCATATTTAATTTTATGCAGTTTCCACTTCTATTTTTATTCAATTTCTATTTTTATTCAATTTCCATCTCCATTTAATTTCCTTTTTTTATTTAATTTCCAAATAGATCGTTAAGGTATAGTGGTTTCTTTAATGAAATTTCATTTTTAATTTTATGCAACTTCCATTTTTATTTTTACTCAACTTTCATTTTTCTTCAATTTCCTTTTCTGTTGAATATCCTTTTTAATTTAATTTCCAAATAGATCGTTAAGATTTAGTGGTTTCTTGTATGAACATCCATTTTTAATTTTCTGCAACTTCCATTTTTATTTTTATTCAACTTCCATTTTTATTCAATTTCCTTTTCTATTCAATTTCCTTTTTTATTTAATTTAAGGTATAGTGGTTTCTGGAATGAACTTTCATTTTTATTTTTATTCAACTTCCATTTTCTATTCAATTTTGTTTTTTTATTTAATTTCCAAATTGATCGTTAAGGTATAGTGGTTTCTTTAATGAACTTTCATTTTTATTTTTATACAACTGCCGTTTCTATTTTTATCCAACTTTCATTTTTATTCAATTTCCTTTCCTATTGAATTTCCTTTTTTATTTAATTTCCAAATAGATCGTTAAGGTTTAGTGGTTACTTGAATGAACTTTCATTTTTAATTTTATGCAACTTCTATTTTTACTTTTATTCAGCTTCTATTTTTATTCAATTTCCTTTTCCGTTCAATTTCCTTTTTTTATTTAATATCCAAATAGATCTTTAAGGTATACTGGTTTCTTGAACGAACTTCTATTTTCAATTTTATGCAACTTCCATTTTTATTTTTATTCAACTTCCATTTTTATTTAATTTCCTTTTCTTTTTAATTTCCTTTTTTTACTTCATTTCCAAATTGATCGTTTAGGTATGCTCGTTTCTTGAATGAACTTCCATTTTTAATTTTATGCAACTTCACTTTTTATTTTTATTCAACTGCCATTTTTATTCCATTTGATTTTCTATTCATTTTCCTTTTTTTATTTAATTTCCAAAGAGATCGTTAATATATAGTGGTTTCTTGAATGAACTTCCATTTTTAATTTTATGCAACTTCCATTTTTGTTTATCTTTAACATCCATTTTAATTCAATTTCCTTTTCGATTGAATTTCCTTTTTTTATTTAATTTCCAATTATATCGTTAAGGTATAGTGGTTTCTTGAATGAACTTCCATGCTTAATTTTTTACAACTTCCATTTTTATTTTTATTCAACTTCCATTTTTAATCAATTTCTTTTTCTATTCAATTTCCTTTTTTTTATTTAATTTCCAAATAGTTCGTGAATGTATAGTGGTCTTTTAAATGAACTTCCATTTTTAATTTTATGCAACTTCCATTTTCATTTTTATTCACCTTCTATTTTTATTCAATTACTTTTTCTATTCAATTTCCTTTTTTATTTAATTTAAAGTAGATCGTTAAGGTGTAGTGGTTTCTTGAATGAACTTCCATTTTTAATTTTATACAACTTTCATTTTTATTGTTATTCCACTTCCATTTTTATTCAATTTCCTTTTCTATTCAATTTCTTTTTTTTATTTAATTTCCAAATAGAACGTTAAGGTATAATGGTTTCTTGAATGAACTTCCATGTTTAATTTTATGCAGTATCCATTTCTATTTTTACTCAATTTCCATCTCCATTCACTTTCCTTTTTTATCTAGTTTCTAAATAGATCGTTAAGGTGTAGTGGTTTTTGAATAAACTTCCATTTTTAATTTTATACAACTTTCATTTTTATTTTTTTTCTACTTCCATTTTTATTCAATTTCCTTTTTTATTTAATCTCCTAATAGATCGTTAAGGTATAGTGGTTTCTTGAATGAACTTCCATGTTTAATTTTATGCAGTTTCCATTTCTATTTATATTCAACTTCTATTTTTATTCAATTTCCTTTTTTATTTAATTTCCAAATAGATCGTTAAGGTATACTCGTTTCTTCAATGAACTTCCATTTTTAATTTTATGCAACTTCCATTTGTATTTTTATTCAACTTCCATTTTTATTTAATTTCCCTTTCTATTCAATTTCCGTTTTTATTTAATTTCCAAACAGATCGTTATGGTATAGTGGTTTCTTGAATGAACTTCCTTATTTAATTTTATGAAGTTTCCATTTCTATTTTTATTCAACTTCTATTTTTATTCAATTTCCATCTCCATTCAATTTCATTTTTTATTTAATTTCGAAATAGATCGTTAAGGTATAGTGGTTTCTTGAATGAACTTCCATTTTTAATTTTATGCAACTTCCATTTTTATTCAATTTCCTTTTCTATTCAATTTCCTTTTTTATTTAATTTCCAAATAGATCGTTAAGGTATAGTGGTTTCTTTAGTGAACTTTCCTTTTTAATTTTATGCAACTTCTATTTTTTTTTATTCAAATTCCATTTTTATTCAATTTCCTTTTCTATTTAATTTCTTTTTTTTTAATTTCATTTCCAAATAGACCGTTAAGGTATTGTGATTTCTTGAATGAACTTCCAAGTTTGATTTTATGCAACTTCCATTTTTATTCAATTTCCTTTTCTATTCAATTTTCTTTTTTTATTTACTATCCAAATAGATCGTTAATGTATAGTGGTTTCCCGAATAAACTTTCATTTCTAATTTTTCTTCAATTTCCTTTTTTATTTAATTTTCAAATAGATCGTTAAGGTATACAGGTTTCTTGAATTAACTTCCATTTTTGCTTTTATGCAACTTCCATTTTTATTTTTATTCAACTTCCATTTTTATTTTTATTCAACTTCCATTTTTATTCAATTTCCTTGTCAATCGAATTTCCTTTTTTCATTTAATTTCCAAATAGATCGTTAAGGTTTAGTGGTTTCTTGAATGAACTTCCATGTTTAATATAATGCAACTTTCATTTTTATTTTTATTCAACTTCCATTTTTAATCAATTTCTTTTCTACTCAATTTCCTTTTTTTATTTAATTTCCAAATAGGTCGTTAAGGTGTAGTGGTTTCTTGAATGAACTTCCATTTTTAATTTTATGCAACTTTCAATTTTATTTTTATGCCACTTCCATTTTTATTCAATTTCCTTTTCTATTCAATTTCCTTTTTTATTTAATTTCCAAATAGATCGTTAACGTATAGTGGTTTCTTGAATGAACTTCCATGTTTAATTTTATGTAGTTTCCATTTATATTTTTATTCAACTTCTGTTTTTATTCAATTTCCTTTTTTATTTAATTTCCAAATAGATCGTTAAGGTGTAGTGGTTTCTTGAATGAACTTCCATTTTTCATTTTATCCAACTTCCATTTTTATTTTGATTCAACTTTCATTCTTAGTCAATTTCCTTTTCTATTCAATTTCCTTTTTTATTTAATTTCCAAATAGATAGTTAATGTATAGTCGTTTCTTGATGAACTTCCATTTTTAATTTTATGCAACTTCCATTTTTATTTTTATTCAACATCAATTTTTATTCAATTTCTTTTTCTATTGAGTTTGCTTTTTTATTTAATTTCCAAACAGATCGTTAAGGTGTAGTGGTTTCTTTAATGAACTTCTATTTTTAATTTAATGCAACTTTCATTTTTATTTTTATTCCACTTCCATTTTTATTAAGTTTCCTTTTCTATTCAATTTCCTTATTTATTTAATTTCCAAATAGATTGTTAAGGTATAGTAGTTTCTTGAATGAACTTACATGTTTAACTTTATGCAGTTTCCATTTCTATTTTTATTCAACTTCTAATTTTATTCAATTTCCTTTTTTGTTTAATTTCCAAATAGATCGTTAAGGTGTAGTGGTTTCTTGAATGAACTTCCATTTTTAATTTTATGCAACTTCCAATTTTATTTTAATTCCACTTCCATTTTTATTCAATTTCCTTTTCTATTCAATTTCCTTTTTTATTTAATTTCCAAATAGATCGTTAAGGTATTGTGGTTTCTTGAATGAACTTCCTTGTTTAATTTTATGAAGTTTCCACTTCTATTTTTATTCAACTTCTACTTTTATTCAATTTCCATCTCCATTCAATTTCCTTTTTTATTTAATTTCCAAATAGATCACTAAGGTATAGTGGTTTCTTGAATGAACTTCCATTTTTATTTTTATTCCACTTCCATTTTTATTAAATTTCCTTTTCTATTCAATTTTCTTTTTTATTTAATTTCAAAATAGATCGTTAAGGTATAATGGTTTCTTGAATGAACTTTCATTTTTAATTTTATGTAACTTCTATTTTTATTTTTATTCAACTTCCATTTTTATTCAATTTCCTTTTCTATTTAATTTCTTATTTTTATTTCATTTCCAAATAGACCGTTAAGGTATAGTGGTTTCTTGAATGAACTTCCAACTTTGATTTTATGTAACTTCCATTTTTATTCAATTTTCTTTTCAATTCAATTTCCTTTTTTTATTTACTATCCAAATAGATCGTTAATGTATGGTGGTTTCTTGAATAAACTTTCATTGCTAATTTTATGCAACTTCCATTTTTATTTTTATTCAACTCTCTTTTTTTTTCAATTTCTTTTTCAATTGAATTTCCTTTTTTATTTAATTTCCAAATAAATCGTTAATGTATAATGGTTTCTTGAATGAACTTCCATTTTTAATTTTATGCAACTTCCATTTTGATTTTTATTCAACTTCCATTTTAATTCAAATTCTTTTTCTACTCAATTTCCTTTTTTTATTTAATTTCCAAATATATCTTTAAGGTATAGTGGTTTCTTGAATAGACTTCCATTTTTAATTTTATGCAACTTCTATTTTTGTTTTTATTCAATTTCCATTTTTATTCAATTTCCATTTCTGTTCAATTTCCTTTTTTATTTAATTTCCAAATAGATCCTTAAGGTATGGTTGTTTCTTGAATGAACCTCATTTGTAATTTTATGCAACTTCCATTTTTATTTTTATTCAACTTCCATTTTTATTCAATTTCCTTTTCTATTCAATTTTCGTTATTTGTTTAATTTCCAAATAGATCGTTAAGGTATAGTGGTTTCTAGAATAGACTTCCATTTTTACTTTTTTGCTGCTTCTGTTTTTGTTTGTATTCAACTTCCATTTTTGTTCAATTTCCTTTTCTATTCATTTTCCTTTTTTAATTTATTTCCAAATAGATGATTACGGTATAGTGGTTTCTTGAATAAACTTCCATTTTTAATTTTATGCAACTTCCATTTTTATTTTTATTCAACTTCCCTTATTATTCAATTTCCTTTCCTATTGAATTTCCTTTGTTATTTAATTTCCAAATAGATAGTTAAGTTTTAGTGGTTACTTTAGTGAACTTTCATTTTTAATTATATGCAACTTCTATTTTTACATTTATTCAACTTCTATTTTTATTCAATTTCCTTTTTTTTATGTAATTTCCAAATAGATCGTTAAGGTATACTGGTTTCTTGAATGAACTTCCATTTTTAATTTTATGCAACTTCCATTTTTATTTTTATTCAACTACAATTTTTATTTAATTTCCTTTTTTATTTAATTTCCAAATAGATCGTTATAGTATAGTGGTTTCTTGAATGAACTTCCACTTTTAATTTTATGCAACTTCAATTTTTATTTTTATTCAACTGCCATTTTTATTCAATTTGATTTTCTATTCAATTTCCTTTTTTTATTTAATTTCCAAATAGATCGTTAATGTATAGTGGTTTCTTGAATGAACTTCCATTTTTAATTTTACGCAACTTCCATTTCTGTTTTTCTTCAACTTCCATTTTTTATTCAATTTCCATTTCAATTGAATTTCCTTTTTTTATTTAGTTTCCAAATATATCTTTAAGGTATAGTGGTTTCTTTAATGAACTTCCATGTTTAATTTTGTGCAACTTCCATTGTTATTTTTAATCAACTTCCATTTTTAATCAATTTCCTTTTCTATTCAATTTCCTTTTTTTATTTAATTTCCAAATAGATCGGTAATGTATAGTGGTTTCTTGAATGAACTTCCATGTTTAATTTTATGCAGTTTCCATTTCTACTTTTATTCAACTTCTATTTTTATTCAATTTCCATCTCCATTCAATTTCCTTTTTTATTTAATTTCTAAATAGATTGTTAAGGTGTAGTGGTTTCTTGAATGAACTTCCATTTTTAATTTTATGCAACTTCCATTTTTATTTTTATTCAACTTCCATTTTTAATCAATTTCCTTTCTTTTCAATTTTTTTTTATTTAATTTCCAAATAGATCGTTAATGTATAGTCGTTTCTTGAATGAACTTCCATTTTTAATTTTATACAACTTCCATTTTTATTTTTATTCAACTTCCATTTTTATTCAAATTGTTTTTCTATTGAATTTCCTTTTTTATTTAATTTCCAAACAGATCTTTAAGGTGTAGTGGCTTCTTGAATGAACTTCCATTTTTAGTTTTAGGCAACTTTCATTTTTATTTTTATTCCACTTCCATTTTTATTCAATTTCCTTTTCTATTCAATTTTCTTTTTTGTTTAATTTCCAAATAGATCGTTAAGGTATACTGGTTTCTTGAATGAACTTCCATGTTTAATTTTATACAGTTTCCGTTTCCATTTTCATTCAACCTCTATTTTTTTTTTCAATTTCCATCACCATTCAGTTTCCTTTTTTATTTAATTTCCAAATAGATCGTTAAGGTGTAGTGGTTTCTTGAATGAACTTCCATTTTTAATTTTATGCAACTTCCATTTTTATCTTTATTCCACTTCCACTTTTATTCAATTTCCTTTTCTATTCAATTTCCTTTTTTATTTAATTTCCAAAAAGATTGTTAAGGTATAGTGGTTTCTTGAATGAACTTCCTTGTTTAATTTTATGAAGTTTCCATTTCTATTTTTATTCAACTTCTATTTTTATTCGATTTCCATCTCCATTCAATTTCCTTTTTTATTTAATTTCAAAATAGATCCTTAAGGTATAGTGGTTTCTTGAATGAACTTCCATTTTCAATTTTATGCAACTTCCATTTTTATTTTTATTCAACTTTTTTTTTAATCAATTTCCTTTTCTATTCAATTTCCTATTTTTTTATTTAATTTCCAAATAGATCGTTAATGTATAGTCGTTTCTTGAATGAACTTCCATTTTTAATTTTATGCAACTTCCATTTTTATTTTTATTCCACTTCCATTTTTATTCAATTTCCTTTTCTATTCAATTTCCTTTTTTATTTAATTTCAAATAGATCCTTAAGGTATAGTGGTTTCTTGAGTGAACTTTCATTTTTAATTTTATGCAACTTCTATTTTTTTTTATTCAACTTCCATTTTTATTCAATTTCCTTTTCTATTTAATTTTATTTATTTCATTTCTAAATAGACCGTTAAGCTATAGTGTGAACTACCAAGTTTGATTTTCTGCAACTTCCATTTTTGTTCAATTTCCTTTTCTATTCAATTTTCTTTTTTTATTTACTATCCAAATATATCGTTAATGTATAGTGGTTTCCTGATTAAACTTTCATTTCTAATTTTTCTTCAACTTCTGTTTTTATTCAATTTCCTTTTTTATTTAATTTTCAAATAGATCGTTGAGGTATACAGGTTTCTTGAATTAACTTCCATTTTTGCTTTTATGCAATTTCCATTTTTATTTTAATTCAACTTTCATTCTTAGTCAATTTCTTTTTCTATTCAATTTCCTTTTTTTATTTGATTTCCAAATAGATAGTTAATGTATAGTCGTTTCTTGATGAACTTCCATTTTTAATTTTATGCAACTTCTATTTTTATTTTTATTCAACTTCCATTTTTATTCAATTTCTTTTTCTATTGAATTTGCTTTTTTATTTAATTTCCAAACAGATCGTTAAGGTGTAGTGGTTTCTTGAATGAACTTCTATTTTTAATTTTATGCAACTTTCATTTTTATTTTTATTCCACTTCCATTTTTATTCAGTTTCCTTTTCTATTCAATTTCCTTTTTAATTTAATTTCCAAATAGATCGTTAAGGTATAGTGGTTTCTTGAATGAACTTCCATGTTTAATGTTATGCAGTTTCCATTTCTATTTTTATTCAACTTCTATTTTTATTCAATTTCCATCTCCATTCAATTTCCTTTTTTATTTAATTTCCAAATAGATCGTTAAGGTGTAGTGGTTTCTTGAATGAACTTCCATTTTTAATTTTATCCAACTTCCTTTTTTATTTTTATTCAACTTTCATTCTTAGTCAATTTCTTTTTCTATTCAATTTCCTTTTTTTCTTTAATTTCCAAATAGATAGTTAATGTATTGTCGTTTCTTGATGAACTTCCATTTTTAATTTTATGCAACTTCTATTTTTATTTTTATTCAACTTCCATTTTTATTCAATTTCTTCTTCTATTGAATTTGCTTTTTTATTTAATTTCCAAACAGATCGTTAAGGTGTAGTGGTCTCTTGAATGAACTTCTATTTTTAATTTTATGCAACTTTCATTTTTATTTTTATTCCACTTCCATTTTTATTCAGTTTCCTTTTCTATTCAATTTCCTTTTCTATTTAATTTCCAAATAGATTGTTAAGGTATAGTGGTTTCTTGAATAAACTTACATGTTTAACTTTATGCAGTTTCCATTTCTATTTTTATTCAACTTCTAATTTTATTCCATTTCCATCTCCATTCAATTTCCTTTTTTATTTAATTTCCAAATAGATCGTTAAAGTGTACTGGTTTTTTGAATGAACTTCCATTTTTAATTTTATGCAACTTCCAATTTTATTTTAATTCCACTTCCATTTTTATTCAATTTCCTTTTCTATTCAATTTCCTTTTTTATTTAATTTCTAAATAGATCGTTAAGGTATTGTGGTTTCTTGAATGAACTTCCTTGTTTAATTGTACGATGTTTCCACTTCTATTTTTATTCCACTTCCATTTTTATTCAATTTCATTTTCTATTCAATTTTCTTTTTTATTTAATTTGCAAATAGATAGTTAAGGTATAGTGGTTTCTTGAATGAACTTTCATTTTTAATTTTATGCAACTTCTATTTTTCTTTTTATTCCACTTCCATTTTTTATTCAACTTCAATTTTCTTTTTCTATTTAATTTCTTATTTTTATTTCATTTCCAAATAGACCGTTAAGGTATAGTGGTTTCTTGAATGAACTTCCAACTTTGATTTTATGTAAATTCCATTTTTATTCAATTTTCTTTTCAATTCAATTTCCTTTTTTTATTTACTATCCAAATAGATCGTTAATGTATGGTGGTTTCTTGAATAAACTTTCATTGCTAATTTTATGCAACTTCCATTTTTATTTTTATTGAACTCTCATTTTTTTTTTCAATTTCTTTTTCAATTGAATTTCCTTTTTTATTTAATTTCCAAATATATCTTTAAGGTATAGTTGTTTCTTGAATGAACTTCCATTTTTAATTTTATGCGACTTCCATTTTTATTTTTATTCAACTTCCACTTTTATTCAAATTCCTTTTCTATTCAATTTCCTTTTTTTATTTAATTTCCAAATATATCGTTAAGGTATAGTGGTTTCTTGAATGAATTTCCTTGTTTAATTTTATGAAGTTTCCATTTCTATTTTTATTCAACTTCTATTTTTATTCGATTTCCATCTCCATTCAATTTCCTTTTTTATTTAATTTCAAAATAGATCGTTAAGGTATAGTGGTTTCTTGAATGAACTTCCATTTTTAATTTTATGCAACTTCCATTTTTATTTTTATTCACCTTTTTTTTTTAATCAATTTCCTTTTCTATTCAATTTCCTATTTTTTATTTAATTTCCAAATAGATCGTTAACGTATAGTCGTTTCTTGAATGAACTTCCATTTTTAATTTTATGCAACTTCCATTTTTATTTTTATTCCACTTCCATTTTTATTCAATTTCCTTTTCTATTCAATTTCCTTTTTTATTTAATTTCAAATAGATCCTTAAGGTATAGTGGTTTCTTGAGTGAACTTTCATTTTTAATTTTATGCAACTTCTATTTTTTTTTTATTCAACTTCCATTTTTATTCAATTTCCTTTTCTATTTAATTTTATTTATTTCATTTCCAAATAGACCGTTAAGCTATAGTATGAACTACCAAGTTTGATTTTCTGCAACTTCCATTTTTGTTCAATTTCCTTTCCTTTTCTATTCAATTTTCTTTTTTTATTTACTATCCAAATATATCGTTAATGTATAGTGGTTTCCTGATTAAACTTTCATTTCTAATTTTTCTTCAACTTCTGTTTTTATTCAATTTCCTTTTTTATTTAATTTTCAAATAGATCGTTGAGGTATACAGGTTTCTTGAATTAACTTCCATTTTTGCTTTTATGCAACTTCCATTTTTATTTTTATTCAACTTTCATTCTTAGTCAATTTCTTTTTCTATTCAATTTCCTTTTTTTATTTGATTTCCAAATAGATAGTTAATGTATAGTCGTTTCTTGATGAACTTCCATTTTTAATTTTATGCAACTTCTATTTTTATTTTTATTCAACTTCCATTTTTATTCAATTTCTTTTTCTATTGAATTTGCTTTTTTATTTAATTTCCAAACAGATCATTAAGGTGTAGTGGTTTCTTGAATGAACTTCTATTTTTAATTTTATGCAACTTTCATTTTTATTTTTATTCCACTTCCATTTTTATTCAGTTTCCTTTTCTATTCAATTTCCTTTTTAATTTAATTTCCAAATAGATTGTTAAGGTATAGTGGTTTCTTGAATGAACTTCCATGTTTAATGTTATGCAGTTTCCATTTCTATTTTTATTCAACTTCTATTTTTATTCAATTTCCATCTCCATTCAATTTCCTTTTTTATTTAATTTCCAAATAGATCGTTAAGGTGTAGTGGTTTCTTGAATGAACTTCCATTTTTAATTTTATCCAACTTCCTTTTTTATTTTTATTCAACTTTCATTCTTAGTCAATTTCTTTTTCTATTCAATTTCCTTTTTTTCTTTAATTTCCAAATAGATAGTTAATGTATTGTCGTTTCTTGATGAACTTCCATTTTTAATTTTATGCAACTTCTATTTTTATTTTTATTCAACTTCCATTTTTATTCAATTTCTTCTTCTATTGAATTTGCTTTTTTATTTAATTTCCAAACAGATCGTTAAGGTGTAGTGGTCTCTTGAATTAACTTCTATTTTTAATTTTATGCAACTTTCATTTTTATTTTTATTCCACTTCCATTTTTATTCAGTTTCCTTTTCTATTCAATTTCCTTTTTTATTTAATTTCCAAATAGATTGTTAAGGTATAGTGGTTTCTTGAATAAACTTACATGTTTAACTTTATGCAGTTTCAATTTCTATTTTTATTCAACTTCTAATTTTATTCCATTTCCATCTCCATTCAATTTCCTTTTTTATTTAATTTCCAAATAGATCGTTAAAGTGTAGTGGTTTTTTGAATGAACTTCCATTTTTAATTTTATGCAACTTCCAATTTTATTTTAATTCAACTTCCATTTTTATTCAATTTCCTTTTCTATTCAATTTCCTTTTTTATATAATTTCTAAATAGATCGTTAAGGTATTGTGGTTTCTTGAAGGAACTTCCTTGTTTAATTGTACGATGTTTCCACTTCTATTTTTATTTCACTTCCATTTTTATTCAATTTCATTTTCTATTCAATTTTCTTTTTTATTTAATTTGCAAATAGATAGTTAAGGTATAGCGGTTTCTTGAATGAACTTTCATTTTTAATTTTATGCAACTTCTATTTTTCTTTTTATTCCACTTCCATTTTTTATTAAACTTCAATTTTCTTTTTCTATTTAATTTCTTATTTTTATTTCATTTCCAAATAGACCGTTAAGGTATAGTGGTTTCTTGAATGAACTTCCAACTTTGATTTTATGTAAATTCCATTTTTATTCAATTTTCTTTTCAATTCAATTTCCTTTTTTTATTTACTATCCAAATAGATCGTTAATGTATGGTGGTTTCTTGAATAAACTTTCATTGCTAATTTTATGCAACTTCCATTTTTATTTTTATTGAACTCTCATTTTTTTTTTTCAATTTCTTTTTCAATTGGATTTCCTTTTTTATTTAATTTCCAAATATATCTTTAAGGTATAGTTGTTTCTTGAATGAACTTCCATTTTTAATTTTATGCGACTTCCATTTTTATTTTTATTCAACTTCCACTTTTATTCAAATTCCTTTTCTATTCAATTTCCTTTTTTTATTTAATTTCCAAATATATCGTTAAGGTATAGTGGTTTCTTGAATAGACTTCCATTTTTAATTTTATGCAACTTCTATTTTTGTTTTTATTCAATTTCCATTTTTTTTCAATTTCCATTTCTGTTCAATTTTCTTTTTTATTTAATTTCCAAATAAATCCTTCAGGTATAGTTGTTTCTTGGATGAACCTTCATTTTTAATTTTATGCAACTTCCATTTTTATTTTTATTCAACTTCCATTTTTATTCAATTTCCTTTTCTATTCAATTTTCGTTTTTTGTTTAATTTCCAAATAGATCGTTAAAGTATAGTGGTTTCTTGAATAGACTTCCATTTTTAATTTTTTGCAGCTTCTATTTTTGTTTGTATTCAACTTCCATTTTTGTTCAATTTCCTTTTCTATTCATTTTCCTTTTTTAATTAATTTCCAATTAGATGATTAAGGTATAGTGATTTCTTGAATAAACTTCCATTTTTAATTTTATGCAACTTCCATTTTTTATTTTTATTCAACTTCCCTTATTATTCAAATTCCTTTCCTATTGAATTTCCTTTGTTATTTAATTTCCAAATAGATCGTTAAGGTTTAGTGGTTACTTGAGTGAACTTTCATTTTTAATTATATGCAACTTCTACTTTTACATTTATTCAACTTCCATTTTTATTCAATTTCCTTTTTTTATTTAATTTCCAAATAGATCGTTAAGGTATACTGGTTTCTTGAATGAACTTCTATTTTTAAATTTATGCAACTTCCATTTTTATTTTTATTCAACTTCAATTTTTATTTAATTTCCTTTTTTATTTAATTTCCCTTTTTTATTTCATTTCCAAATAGATCGTTACGGTATAGTGGTTTATTGAATGAACTTCCATTTTTAATTTTATGCAACTTCAATTTTTATTTTTATTCAACTGCCATTTTTATTCTATTTGATTTTCTATTCAATTTCCTTTTTTTATTTAATTTCCAAATAGATCGTTAATGTATAGTGGTTTCTTGAATGAACTTCCATTTTTAATTTTACGCAACTTCCATTTTTGTTTTTCTTCAACTTCCATTTTTATTCAATTTCCATTTCAATTGAATTTCCTTTTTTTATTTAGTTTCCAAATATATCGTTAAGATATAGTGGTTTCTTGAAAGAACTTCCATTCTTAATTCTATGCAACTTTCATTTTTATTTTTATTCCACTTCCATTTTTATTCAATTTCATTTTCTATTCAATTTTCATTTTTATTTAATTTCCAAATAGATCGTTAAGGTATAGTGGTTTCTTGAATGAACTTCCATGTTTAATTTCATGCAGTTTTCATTTGTATTTTCATTCAACTTCTATTTTTATTCAATTTCCATTTCCATTCAATTTGCTTTTTTATTTAATTTCCAAATAGATCGTTAAGGTGTAGTGGTTTCTTGAATGAACTTCCATTTTTAATTTTATGCAACTTTCATTTTTATTTTTATTCCACTTCCATTTTTATTCACTTTCCTTTTCTATTCAATTTCCTTTTTTTATTTAATTTCCAAATAGATCGTTAAGGTATAGTGATTTCTTGGATGAACTTCCTTGTTTATTTTTATGAAGTTTCCATTTCTATTTTTATTCAACTTCTATTTTTATTCAATTTCCATCTCCATTCAATTACCTTTTTTATTTAATTTCCAAATAGATCGTTAAGGTATAGTGGTTTCTTGAATGAACTTTCATTTTTAATTTCATGCAACTTCCATTTTTATTTTTATTCCACTTCCATTTTTATTCAATTTCCTTTTCTATTCAATTTCCTTTTTTTATTTAATTTCCAAATAGATCGTTAAGGTATAGTGGTTTCCTGAGTGAACTTTCATTTTTAATTTCATGCAACTTCTATTTTTATTTTTATTCAACTTCCATTTTTATTCAATTTCCTTTTCTATTTAATTTTTTTTTATTTCATTTCCAAATAGGCCGTTAAGGTATAGCGGTTTTTTGGATGAACTTCCATGTTTGATTTTATGCAACTTCTATTTTTATTCAATTTTCTTTTCTATTCAATTTTTTTTTTATTTACTATCCAAATAGATCATTAATGTATAGTGGTTTTATAGCGATCCCGGTTTCCCTTTTTATTGGTTGTTGTGTACATCTTGTTTACATCCTTTACTCTTTGTAATTGAGTCTTGGGTTGTGTTGGGTAGGTTTGAAACAGGTTGGTTGAGCTTAGGAACCAAGTGTAGTTGCCCAGATTTTGGCCTTTCCGCTCGAGCAGAGCTTTTGGCGCTCGAGCGGGAAAATCACCCTTCCAGTACTTTCTCTACAGGGTTGTCCGCTCGAGCGGGAGTTTGTGTGTTACGCTCGAGCGGAGATTTGGACGCTCGAGCAGGGACCTGGTTCTGCAAAAGTGCTGGGAGTGCATATCCAGCACTCGAGCGGCAGTTTGGACGCTCAAGCGGGAGTCTGTGAGTGACGCTCGGGTGGGGGTTTCCACGCTCGAACGAAGCATCGGGTTTAAAGCTCCGTGTTTTGACTTTTAAAATCACTTTTTCACTTCTCTTCTCTCTCTTACTTTCCCAAATACTCCATTGTTGAGCCTCTCTCTCTAGAACCTTGCCTTCTCTCTAGGCAATGATCTAGTTAGAGTTGTTTCCTCACCTTTAGCCTTTACAAAAGAGTTGTTGATTGTCGAGGGCTATCTTTTGATCCGGAAAACTTGTGATTTGGAGCATTTTCATTTTCATCATCTTCTTCGTTGGGTGTCAACCTTTGAGGTAGGGATTCCTACTCACTCTTATGATCTTTGACATAGATTGTTGGTTGTTTTGATAAAGTGTTAAAGTTGGGAAATTTTGGGACCTAGGGTTTCAAATTGTTGAATGGGGGTTTTGTCATTTTGATTCTTGAAAATGTATATTGGGTTTCAAAATGAGGTTATTGTTAATGGTTGTTGATATATAGGCCATTGGGCCAATGTTGGGGAAAAGGGGTAGAAAACCCTAATTTGTGGTGTAAATTAATTGGTATAATTAATTTGAGAAATTTGTGGACTTATGGAATTGGGTTGAGAATAATGAAATTGACTCATTATGTGACAAAATAGTGGAGTTGGATTTGTTAATCGCTCACTTTTGAAAACATTGATATTCTATCTGTTGGAGCTTTTATTATCTGTTTAGAAATAACTGCTTGGGCTACCGGTGGAGGGTAGTTTTGATTGTTGTAGACAATGCATGATGATTAGGCAAATTGAAACTAATCAATTGGATATATCATAAAGTATGACGGCTGATAGAATACATTAACATTATGTATTGATTGATTGTGTATATGACCAATGTGTATATACTTTGTGTGTGTGGGGGAGGAGATAGGGGATGTACTTCACGATTTAGGGGAAGATAGGGGATGGACCTCTAAACCGGATAATGTTTGGGAGGAGATAGGGGATGGACTCCACTGATACAGCTCATATGCTTGTCAAATAATGTGATGATACAGCTCATATGCTTATCTATGGAAGTGATGATACAGCTCATATGCTTATCTGTGGAAGTGTTGATACAGCTTGTATGCTTATCTGTTGAAATGTGGATACAGCTCGTGTGCTTATCTGTTGAAATGTTGATACAACTAATATGTTTATCTATTGTAGAATGGGAAATGTTTAATATGAGTCATGGTCTCATATAAGTGAATGACTAGGCCCTGAGCCGTTAATGTAAATTGCGGAATTGATAAGACACGGAAAATGAAATGAAACATGGACATAGTGGTCTTGTAATGGGAAAAGGGTTATGAATTGATGTATGGAATTGAACATTTATCAATTGCTAATGTCTTAGTTATTACTCATACCGTGTTTAGCATATCTCTACTGGGCGTTGGCTCACCCTATATGGGACATTATTTTCAGGTACAGGTAGCATGCCATCTCCAAGGACGTAGCTTGGATAGATGTGGGAGTGAAGACTCCTTTTGTTTATTTTGTTTTATATTACATGTACATCAAGCCAAGGGCTTCTTTTGTATAGAGTTAGTACTCTTCTTTTGTGTAACCAAGTGTTGACTTGGAAAGCTGTAAGCCCATAGGGCATTTGCTTTTGTTGATAACATGTAATACCATTGTAAAGTTTACTCTGATGAAATGAAATGGTTGGTTTCTTTTATATGAATGCATGTAAAAAAAAAAAAGATGGGTTTTATGTATTATTTTGAGGGCGTGACAGGTTTCTTGAATAAACTTTCATTTCTAATTTTATGCAACTTCCATTTTTATTTTTATTCAACTTTCATTTTTATTCAATTTCTTTTTCAATTGAATTTCCTTTTTTATTTAATTTCCAAATAGATCGTTAAGGTATAGTGGTTTCTTGAATGAACTTCCATTTTTAATTTTATGCAACTTCCATTTTTATTTTTATTCAACTTCCATTTTTATTCAATTTCTTTTTCGATTGAATTTTTTTTTATTTAATTTAAAGTAGATCGTAAAGGTGTAATGGTTTCTTGAATGAACTTCCATTTTTAATTTTATGCAACTTTCATTTTTATTTTTATTCCACTTCCATTTTTATTCAATTTCCTTTTTTATTCAATTTCCTTTTTTATTTAACTTCCAAATAGAACGTTAAGGTATAGTAGTTTCTTGAATGAACTTCCATGTCTAATTTTAAGCAGTTTCCATTTCTATTTTTATTCAATTTCCATCTCCATTCAATTTCCTTTTTTTATTTAATTTCCAAATAGATCGTTAAGGTATAGTGGTTTCTTGAATGAACTTTTATTTTTAATTTTATGCAACTTCCATTTTTATTTTTATTCAACTTCCATTTTTATTCAATTCCCTTTTCTATTGAATTTCCTTTTTTATTTAATTTCCAAATAAATCGTTAAGGTGTAGTGGTTTCTTGAATGAATTTCCATTTTTAATTTTATGCAACTTCCATTTTTATTTTTATTCCACTTCTATTTTTATTCAAATTTCGTTTTTATTTAATTTCCAAATAGATCGTTAAGGTATAGTGGTTTCTTGAATGAACTTCCATGTTTAATTTTATGCAGTTTCCATTTCTATTTTTATTCAACTTCTATATTTATTCAATTTCGATCTCCATTAAATTTCTTTTTATATTTAATTTCCAAATAGATCGTTACGGTGTAGTGGTTTCTTGAATGAACTTCCATTTTTAATTTTATGCAACTTCCATTTTTATTTTTAATCCACTTCCATTTTTATTCAATTTCCATTTCTATTCAATTTCGTTTTTTAATTAATTTCCAAATAGATCGTTAAGTTATAGTGGTTTCTTCAATGAACTTCCATGTTTAATTTTATGCAGGTTCCATGTCTATTTTTATTCGACTTCTATTTTTATTCAATTTTCATCTCCATTCAATTTCCTTTTTTATTTAATTTCCAAATAGATCATTAAGGTTTAGTGGTTTTTTGAATGAACTTCCATTTTTAATTTTATGCAACTTCCATTTGTATTTTTATTCAACTTCCATTTTTATTCAATTTCCTTTTCTATTCAATTTCCTTTTTTATTTAATTTCCAAGTAGATCATTAAGGTATAGTAGTTTCATGAATGAACTTCCATGTTTAATTTTATGCAGTTTCCATTTCTATTTTTATTCAACTTCTATTTTTATTCAATTTCCATCTCCATTCGATTTCCTTTTTTATTTAATTTACAGATAGATCGTTAAGGTATAGTGGTTTCTTGAATGAATTTGCATATTTAATTTTATGCAGTTTCCACTTCTATTTTTATTCAATTTCCATCTCCATTCAATTTCCTTTTTTTATTTAATTTCCAAATAGATCATTAAGGTGTAGTGGTTTCTTTAATGAACTTTCATTTTTAATTTTATGCAACTTCCATTTTTATTTTTATTCAACTTCCATTTTTATTCAATTTCCTTTTCTATTGAATATCCTTTTTTATTTAATTTCCAAATAAATCGTTAGGGCTTAGTGGTTTCTTGAATGAACATCCATTTTTAATTTTCTGCAACTTCCATTTTTATTTTTATTCAATTTGCTTTTCTATTCAATTTCCTTTTTTATTTAATTTAAGGTATAGTGGTTTCTAGAATGAACTTTCACTTTTAATTTTATGCAACTTTCATTTTTATTTTTATTCAACTTCCATTTTCTATTCAATTTCCTTTTTTTATTTAATTTCCAAATTGATCGTTAAGGTATAGTGGTTTCTTTAATGAACTTTCATTTTTATTTTTATGCAACTTTCATTTCTATTTTTATCGAACTTTCATGTTTATTCAATTTCCATTCCTATTGAATTTCCTTTTTTTATTTAATTTGCAAATAGATCGTTAAGGTTTAGTGGTTACTTGAATGAACTTTTATTTTTAATTTTATGCAACTTCCATTTTTACATTTATTCAACTTCCATTTTTATTCAATTTGATTTTCTATTCAATTTCCTTTTTTTTTATTTAATTTCCAAATAGATCGTTAATGTATAGTTGTTTCTTGAATGAACTTCCATTTTTAATTTTATGCAACTCCCATTTTTGTTTTTCTTTAACTTCCATTTTTATTCAATTTCCATCTCCATTCAATTTCCTATTTTTATTTAATTTCAAAATATATCGTTAAGATATAGTGGTTTCTAGAATGAACTTCCATGTTTAATTTTGTGCAACTTCCATTTTTATTTTTATTCAATTTCCATTTTTAATCAATTTCTTTTTCTATTCAATTTCCTTTTTTTATTTAATTTCCAAATAGATCGTTAATGTATAGTGATTTCTTAAATGAACTTCCATTTTTGATTTTATGCAACTTACACTTTTATTTTTATTCAGCTTCCATTTTTATTCAATTTCTTTTTCTATTGAATTTCCTTTTTTATTTAATTTAAAATAGATCGTTAAGGTGTAGTGGTTTCTTGAATGAACTGCCATTTTTAATTTTATGCAACTTTCATTTTTTATTTTTATTCCACGTCCATTTTTATTCAATTTCCTTTTCTATTCAATTTCCTTTTTTCTTTAATTTCCTAATAGAACGTTAAGGTATAGTGGTTTCTTGAACGAACTTCCATGTTTAATTTAATGCAGTTTCCATTTCTATTTTTATTCAATTTCCATCTCCATTCAATTTCCTTTTTTATCTAATTTCTACATAGATCGTTAAGGTGTAGTGGTTTTTGAATGAACTTCCATTTTTAATTTTATGGAATTTCCATTTTTATTCAATTTCCTTTTCTATTCAATTTCCTTTTTTTATTTAATTTCCAAATAGATCGTTAATGTATAGTCATTTCTTGAATGAACTTCCATGTTTAATTTTATGCAGTTTCCATTTCTATTTTTATTCAACTTCTATTTTTATTCAATTTTCTTTTTTATTTAATTTCCAAATAGATCGTTCAGGTACACTGGTTTCTTGAATGAACTTCCATTTTTAATTTTATGCAACTTCCATTTGTATTTTTATTCAACTTCCATTTTTATTTATTTTCCCTTTCTATTCAATTTTTTTTTTTATTTAATTTCCAAATAGATCGTTAAGGCATAGTGGTTTCTTGAATAAACTTCCTTGGTTACTTTTATGAAGTTTCCATTTCTATTTTTATTCAACTTCTGTTTTTATTCAATTTCCATCTCCATTCAGTTACCTTTTTTATTTAATTTCCAAATAGATCGTTAAGGTATTGTGGTTTCTTGAATGAACTTCCATTTTTAATTTCATGCAACTTCCATTTTTATTTTTATTCCACTTCCATTTTTATTCAATTTCCTTTTCTATTCAATTTCTTTTTTATTTAATTTCCAAATTGATCGTTAAGGTATAGTGGTTTCTTGAATGAACTTTCATTTTCATTTTTATGCAACTTCCATTTCAATTTTTATCCAACTTCCATTTTTATTCAATTTCCTTACCTATTGAATTTCCTTTTTTATTTAATTTTCAAATAGATCGTTAAGGTATAGTGGTTACTTGAATGAACTTTCATTTTTAATTTTATGCAACTTCCATTTTTACTTTTATTCAACTTACATTTTTATTCAATTTCCTTTTCTATTCAATTTCCTTTTTTTATTTAATTTCCAAATAGATCGTTGAGGTATACTAGTTTCTTGAATGAACTTCCATTTTTAATTTTATGCAACTTCCATTTTTATTCAATTTCCTTTTCTATTCAATTTTCTTTTTTTATTTACTATACAAATAGATCATTAATGTATAGTGGTTTCTTGAATAAACTTTCATTTCTAATTTTATGCAACTTCCATTTTTATTTTTATTCAACTTTCATTTTTATTCAATTTCTTTTTCAATTGAATTTCCTTTTTCATTTAATTTCCAAATAGATTGTTAAGGTATAGTGGTTTCTTGAATGAACTTTCATTTTTAATTTTATGCAACTTCCATTTTTATTTTTATTCGACTTCCATTTTTATTCAAATTCATTTTCTACTGAATTTCTTTTTTTTATTTAATTTCCAAATAGATTGTTAAGGTATAGTGGTTTTTTGAATAGACTTCCATTTTTAATTTTCTGCAACTTCTATTTTTGTTTTTATTCAACATCCATTTTTATTCAATTTCCTTTTCTAATCTGTTTTCTTTTTTGTTTAATTTCCAAATAGATCCTTAAGGTATAGTGGTTTTGTTGAATGAACTTTCATTTTTAATTTTATGCAACTTCCAATTTTATTTTTATTCAACTTCCTTTTTTATTCCATTTCATTTTCTATTCAATTTCCATTTTTTGTTTAATTTCCAAATAGAACGTTAAGGTATAGTGGTTTCTTGAATAAATTTCCATTTTTAACTTTATGCAACTTCTATTTTTGCTTTTCTTCAACTTCCATTTTTATTCAATTTCCTTTTCTATTCAATTTCCTTTTTTATTTAATTTCCAAATAGGTCGTTAAGGTACACGGGTTTCTTGAATGAACATCTATTATTAAGTTTATGCCACTTCCATTTTTATTTTTATTCAACTACCATTTTTATTCAATTTTCTTTTCTATTCAATATCCTTTTTTTATTTAATTTCCAAATTGATCATTAAGGTATAGTGGTTTCTTGAATGAACTTTCATTTTTATTTTTATGCAACTTCCATTTCAATTTTTATCCAACTTCTATTTTTATTCAATTTCCTTACCTATTGAATTTCCTTTTTTATTTAATTTTCAAATAGATAGTTAAGGTATAGTGGTTACTTGAATGAACTTTCATTTTTAATTTTATGCAACTTCCATTTTTAATTTTATTCAACTTACATTTTTATTCAATTTCCTTTTCTATTCAATTTCCTTTTTTTATTTAATTTCCAAATAGATCGTTGAGGTATACTAGTTTCTTGAATGAACTTCCATTTTTAATTTTATGCAACTTCCATTTTTATTTTTATTTAACTTCCATTTTTATTTAATTTCCTTTTCTATTTAATTTCCTGTTTTTATTTCATTTCCAAATAGATCGTTAAGGTATAGTGGTTTCTTGAATGAAATTTCATTTTTTTGTTCAACTGTCATTTTTATTCAATTTGCTTTTCAATTCAATTTCCTTTTTTTATTTGCTTTCCAAATAGATCGTTAATGTATAGTGGTTTCTTGAATGAACTTTCATTTTTAATTTTATGCAACTTCTGTTTTTGTTTTTCTTCAACTTCCATTTTTATTCAATTTCTTTTTCGATTGAATTTCCTTTTTTATTTAATTTAAAGTAGATCGTAAAGGTGTAGTGGTTTCTTGAATGAACTTCCATTTTTAATTTTATGCAACTTTCATTTTTATTTTTATTCAATTTCTTTTTCTATTCAATTTCCTTTTTTCTTTAATTTCCTAATAGAACGTTAAGGTATAGTGGTTTCTTGAATGAACTTCCATGTTTAATTTTATGCAATTTTCATTTCTATTTTTACTCAATTTCCATCTCCATTCAATTTCCTTTTTTTTTATCTAATTTCTAAATATATCGTTAAGGTGTAGTGGCTTTTGAATGAACTACCATTTTTAATTTTGTGGAGTTTCCGTTTTTATTCAATTTCCTTTTCTATTGAGTTTACCAATAGATCATTAAGGTATAGTGGTTTCTTGAATGAACTTCCGTGTTTAATTTTATACAGTTTCCATTTCTATTTTTATTCAACTTCTATTTTTATTCAATTTCCTTTTTTATTTAATTTCCAAATAGATCGTTACGGTATACTGGTTTCTTGAATGAACTTCCACTTTTAATTTTATGCAACTTCCACTTTTATTTAATTTCCCTTTCTATTCAAATTCCTTTTTTATTTAATTTCCAAATAGATCGTTAAGGTATAGTGGTTTCTTGAATGAACTTCCTTGTTTAATTTTATGAAGTTTCCATTTCTGTTTTTATTCAACTTCTATTTTTATTCAATTTCCATCTCCATTCAATTACCTTTTTTATTTAATTTCCAAATAGATCGTTAAGGTGTAGTGTTTTCTTGAATGAACTTCCATTTTTAATTTCATGCAACTTCCATTTTTTTTTATTCCACTTCTATTTTTATTCATTTTCCTTTTCTATTCAATTTTCTTTTTTATTTAATTTCCAAATAGATCGTTAAGGTATAGTGGTTTCCGGAGTGAACTTTCATTTTTAATTTTATGCAACTTTTATTTTTATATTTATTCAACTTCTATTTTTATTGAATTTCCTTTTCTTTTCAATTTTCTTTTGTTGTTTACTATCCAAATAGATCGTTAATGTATAGTTGTTTCTTGAATAAACTTTCATTTCTAATTTTATGCAACTTCCATTTTTATTTTTATTCAACTTTCATTTTTATTCAATTTCTTTTTCAATTGAATTTCCTTTTTTATTTAATTTCCAAATAGATCGTTAAGGTATAGTGGTTTCTTGAATGAACTTTCATTTTTAATTTTATGCAACTTCCATTTTTATTTTTACTCAACTTCCATTTTTATTCAAATTCCTTTTCTATTGAATTTTTTTTTATTTAATTTCTAAATAGATCGTTAAGGTATAGTGGTTTCTTGAATAGACTTCCAGTTTTAATTTTCTGCAACTTCTATTTTTGTTTTTATTCAACATCCATTTTTATTCAAATTCCTTTTTTATTCAATTTTCTTTTTTCTGTAATTTCCAAATAGATCCTTAAGGTATAGTGGTTTCTTGAAGGAACTTTCATTTTTAGTTTTATGCAACTTCAATTTTTATTTTTATTCAACTTCCTTTTTTATTCAATTTCCTTTTCTATTCAATTTCTGTTTTTTGTTTAATTTCGAAATAGAACGTTAAGTTATAGTCGTTTCTTGAATAAACTTCCATTTTTAATTTTATGCAACTTCTATTTTTGTTGTTATTCAACTTCCATTTTTATTCAATTTCCTTTTCTATTCATTTTCCTTTTTTATATAATTTCCAAATAGATCGTTAAGGTATACTGGTTTTTGAATGTGCTTCCATTTTTAATTTTATGCAACTTCCATTTGTATTTTTATTCAACTTTCATTTTTATTCAATTTTCTTTTCTATTCAATTTCCTTTTTTTCTTTAATTTCCAAATTGATCGTTAAGGTATAGTGGTTTCTTGAATGAACTTTCATTTTTATTTTTATGCAACTTCCATTTTTATTTTTATCCAACTTCCATTTTATTCAATTTTCTTACCTATTGAATTTCTTTTTTTTATTTAATTTTCAAATAGATCGTTAAGGTTTAGTGGTTACTCGAATAAATTTCATTTTCAATTTTATGCAATTTCCATTTTTACTTTTATTCAACTAACATTTTTATTCAATTTCCTTTTCTATTCAATTTCTTTTTTTAATTTAATTTCCAAATAGATCGTTAAGGTATATTGGTTTCTTGAATGAACTTCCATTTTTAATTTTATGCAACTTTCATTTTTATTTTTATTTAACTTCAATTTTTATTTAATTTCCTTTTCTATTTAATTTCCATTTTTTATTTCATTTCCAAATAGATCGTTAAGGTATAGTGGTTTCTTGAATGAACTTCCATCTTTAATTTTATACAACTTCAATTTTTATTTTTATTCAACTGCCATTTTTATTCAATTTGATTTTCTATTCAATTTCTTTTTTTTATTTAATTTCCAAATATATCGTTAATGTATAGCGGTTTCTTGAATGAACTTTCATTTTTAATTTTATGCAACTTCTATTTTTGTTTTTCTTCAACTTTCATTTTTATTCAATTTCCTTTTCAATTGAATTTCTTTTTTTTATTTTATTTCGAAATATATCGTTAGGGTAGAGTGGTTTCTTGAATGAACTTCCATGTTTAATTTTGTGCAACTTCTAGTTTTATTTTTATTCGACTTCCATTTTTAATCAATTTCCTTTTCTATTCAATTTCCTTTTTTTATTTAATTTCCAAATAGATCGTTAATGTATAGTGGTTTGTTAAATGAACTTCCATTTTTAATTTTATGCAACTTCCATTTTTATTCAATTTCTTTTTCGATTGAATTTCCTTTTTTATTTAATTTAAAGTAGATCGTAAAGGTGTAGTGGTTTTTTGAATGAACTTCCATTTTTAATTTTATGCAACTTCATTTTTATTTTTATTCAATTCCATTTTTAATCAATTTCCTTTTCTATTCAATTTCCTTTTTTTATTTAATTTCCAAATAGATCGTTATTGTATAGTCGTTTCTTGAATGAACTTCCATTTTTAATTTTATGCAACTTCCATTTTTATTTTTATTCAACTTCCATTTTTATTCAATTTCTTTTTCTATTGAATTTCCTTTTTTATTTAATTTCCAAACAGATCGTTAAGGTGTAGTGGTTTCTTGAATGAACTTCTATTTTTAATTTTATGCAACTTTCATTTTTATTTTTATTCCACTTCCATTTTTATTCAATTTCCTTTTCTATTCAATTTACTTTTTTATTTAATTTCCAAATAGATTGTTAAGGTATAGTGGTTTCTTGAATGAACTTCCATGTTTAATTTTATGCAGTTTCCATTTCTTTTTTCATTCAATTTCTATTTTTATTCAATTTCCATCTCCATTCAATTTCCTTTTTTATTTAATTTCCAAACAGATCGTTAAGGTGTAGTGGTTTCTTGAATGAACTTCCATTTTTAATTTTATGAAACTTTCATTTTTATTTTTATTCCAGTTCCATTTTTATTCAATTTCCTTTTCTATTCAATTTCCTTTTTTATTTTATTTGCAAATAGATCGTTAAGGTATAGTGGTTTCTTGAATGAACTTCCTCGTTTAATTTTATGAAGTTTCCATTTCTATTTTTATTCAATTTTCATCTCCATTCAATTTCCTTTTTTATTTAATTTCCAAGTAGATCGTTAAGGTATAGTGGTTTCTTGAATGAACTTCCATTTTTAATTTTATGCAACTTCCATTTTTATTTTTATTCCACTTCCATTTTTATTCAATTTCCTTTTCTGTTCAATTTTCATTTTTATTTAATTTCCAAATAGATCGTTATGGTATAGTGGTTTCTTGAGTGAACTTTCATTTTTAATATTATGCAACTTCTATTTTTATTTTTATTCAACTTTCATTTTTATTCAATTTCCTTTTCTATTTAATTTCTTTTTTTTTATTTCATTTCCAAATAGACTGTTAGGGTATAGTGTTTTCTTGAATGAACTTCCAAGTTTGATTTTATGCAACTTCCATTTTTATTCAATTTCCTTTTCTATTCAATTTTCTTTTTTTATTTACTATCCAAATAGATCGTTAATGTATAGTGGTTTCTTGAATAAACTCTCATTTCTTATTTTATGCAACTTCCATTTTTATTTTTATTCAACTTTCATTTTTATTCAATTTCTTTTTCAATTGAATTTCCTTTTTTATTTAATTTCCTAGTAGATCGTTAAGGTATAGTGGTTTCTTGAATGAACTTCCATTTTTAATTTTATGCAACTTCCATTTTTGTTTTTATTCAACTTCCATTTTTATTCAAATTCCTTTTCTATTCAATTTCCTTTTTTTATTTAATTTCCAAATAGATCGTTAAGGTATTGTGGTTTCTTGAATAGACTTCCATTTTTAATTTTCTGCAACTTCTATTTTTGTTTTTATTCAACTTCCATTTTTTTTCAATTTCCTTTTCTATTCAATTTTCTTTTTTTATTTAATTTCCAAATAGATCCTTAAGGTATAGTGGTTTCTTGAGTGAACGTTCATTTTTAATTTTATGCAACTTCCATTTTTATTTTTATTCAACTTCCATTTTTATTTAATTTCCTTTTCTATTCAATTTCTGTTTTTTGTTTAATTTCCAAATAGATCGTTAAGGTATAGGTCACTAAGCTAGTAGGTCACTAAGCTCAACCCGCCCTCGCGGATTATAGCGACCCCGGTCTTCTCCTATTTGATTTTTGTATCCGGACTTAGGTTCCGTAGATTCTGTCATTGTATTATTGTTGTTGTTGTCCCTTATTTGCTCATTTGGACTTATAGGATGTGTTGGGCAGGTTTGTTTCAGGTTGGTTGGGTTTAAAAACCAGGTGTTGCTGTCCAGAATTTTGGATCTTCGCTCGAGCGAGGAGTTTGTCGCTCGAGCGAGATGTTATTTTTGGTTCTTCGCTCGAGCCGGGGTTTGGTAGCTTGAGCGAGAGGTTGCGTCTGATTTGGACCTGTAGCTGTGCATTCTTGGCTCGAGCGAGCTTTTCTTCGCTCGAGCGAGTTAGTTCGTTCTTCGCTCGAGCAATAGTTCCTTCACTCGAGCGTGAGTCTGGTTACAAACCTGAGGGTTTGAGTTCTTCGCTCGATCGAGTTTTCTTTCGCTCGAGCGAGCTTTTGGGTTGTTGGCTCGAGCAAGGTTTTCTTGGCTCGAGCGTATCTTTTCTGTGTCTTGTCGCTCGAGCGACCAAGTCTTCGCTCGAGCGAGTCTGTCAGGTTTAAATAGGCAGCAGCGTATTTCAGATCTGTTTTCCTTGCATTTTCATATTCCAAAACCCTAGTTACGAGTTCTCTCTCCCTCTACACACCTTCTCTCTTAGGATTGATCTACTTAGAGTGAGTTTCTACTTTAGATCCTTTATTAAAAAGATAGAGTGGGTCGAGGGCTTCCATTTAATCTGAATTGTTGGTAGTTTGGAGCACTTTGGAGTTTGGGCTTTCATCTCCATCTTCTCTTTTGGGGCTATTTCTTCGAGGTAGGGATTTCCTACTCCATTTTATAGGTTTTGTTCTAAGTTTTGGTATTTTGATATGTTGGGGCTACTTTGGTAAATTTTGGGAAAAACCCTAGTTGTATTATTAAATTAATTTGTATAATTAATTCATGGAATTGGGAAAAGATGGTTAAATTCATGGAATTGGGGAATTTATTGATTAAATGGCGTAGTTGGATAATTTGAATCATTTGTCTATTGAATTGTTGACATAGTTATTTTCAGTTTAGAAATAACTGTTTTGGGCTATCGGTGGAGGATAGTCGTGATTGTTGTAGACATTGCATGTGGATTAGGAATAACTGAAACTAATCACATTGGTTAAGTCATTAATTTTGACTATTGCATTGATACAGAAATTACGTGTATTGATTGAGCATTGCATTTGCATACATTGTTTTGTGTTGGAGGAGATAGGGGATGTACTCCACGGTTTAGGGGAAGATAGGGGATGGACCTCTAAACCGGATTTTGTTTGGGAGGAGATAGGGGATGGACTCCATTAGCATCACTTTTATGTGTGCTTATCTATATTGAAGTGTTTTATTGATACAGCACTAAAATGTGTATCAATCTGGAAGTATGAAGTGTTTTGATTTGAGCTTGAGTCTCATATGTTTGTTGATATTCGAAGGACGTGAATATGATATATGTAATTCACTGTTGTAAGTTTGGCCAGGTTCTGAGCCATGTTGATAAAATTGGAAAGTAAAACAGGCGTTAGACAATAGTGTCATGAGACTGTAAAATGAAGTAATTGATTATCTTGGTTAACCACCTGTTGAATGCTATTGCTTTATTCATTGCTTATATGTGGTTTAGTATATTTCTATTGGGCTGTGGCTCACCCTTTATGGGAACATCATTTTCAGGTTCAGGTGATAAGCTACCTCCAAGGACTTAGCTTGGGAGGGTTCGGTTTCTGGATTTTGAAGAAGACTATCTTAGTTAATTGTCTTTATTAATTAGTACATGTAAACATTCAAGCCTAGGGCTTTTCTTGTATTGAGTTAGAACTCATATTTTGTATCCAAGTGTTGGCTTGGAAGGATGTAAGCCTGTAGGGCATTTTATTCGATGTTACATGTAATGCTTCTATTTAGTAATACTCTGATGAATGAATTAATAAATTGTTTTCTTTAAATAATGCATGTCAATGATGTATATATAATGGGTTTACTTTTGAGGGCGTTACACGGATCATACATCGGTGGTAACACACTACCAACCCGATCCCCCAAGAAATGGAAACACTCCCCGCCGAAGGTACAAACTGTGACCCTCTGACGGTAGCAATCAATAACGGCCCGGTATGACGATAGCCAGTCCATACACAAAATAACATCAAAGCCTTTCATGGGCATAACAACAAAGGGAAAAGGAAGCCTACAGTCGGCGACCTCTATATCACAACCTCTACATCCGTGTTTCAAAATCAATTCACCCCCAACAGGTGATACAACACATATAGGAGATGCTAATAGTGCCAACTCCAACTCCAACACAGATGCAAATGCAGTAGATACAAAAGAATGAGACGCACCCGTATCAATCAATACACTAGCAACCGAGTTGCAAAACAGAAAGGTACCTCTCACAACCGATGGACCCGGTACTAGGTCCTGCGCGATAACAGCATACACGCGCCCTGTAGGCCCCTGATCCACCTGCTCACCTCTAGGAGCAGAAGACTGCTGCACAGATTGGGATGTCGAAGCTCCCGGATTGGCCCTTGAGGCCTGCACAGACTGAACTGGTTGATAACTCTGCGTCTGCCTAGAACCAGACGCTCCCGATGTGGCACTCAACTGTGGGTAATACCTCTTCAGGTGCCCCGGCTAGCCACACTGATAACAAGACAAAGGCTAGCCCTTGCCCTAACTCTGGCCCTAAGGTCTAGCTGAAGAAGAAGCAGCTCGCTGACCCCCTCCCTTCTGCGGGCAAATTGAAGACTTGTGACCCAGCTGGCCACATGCAAAACAAGTCAAGCCTCCCTGACCACCTCTCTCGGAGCCTGCACTCGGCACTGGGAAGGTCGATCAAGCCAAACCACCCTGAGACTGCTGAGGGTTAGAACCCCTCTGTCTCCTGCCATCACCCTGACCATCTTGGCTCCTCTTAGAGCCTCTCTGCCCCTTATCCTCCTCCTGCATCATGAGCTCCATATGAGCTACAGCATCAACCAAACGTCTGTACTCCCGGATAAACGACCCTCCAATCCTTAACTTGAGCCCACGCCTCAGCTTCCGCTCAAACTCAAAGCAACGGCATTCCTCGGACGCCACAAGTTCAGTTGCAAACCTAGACAGACTGGTAAAAGTAGCCTCAAACTTAGCCACTGACAAGCCCTGCTATTTAAGCTGGCAAAACTGTTCCCTCAGCTTCTCCCTAGCAGCTGAAGACAAAAACTTCTCCTGGAAGGTATTCACAAAAGTCTCCCATACACCACCAACACGACCTTTCTCGTACTTCCACCATTGACCCGCATCTCCCTTCAGCTGGAAGGATGCCAAGGTCACCTTTAAAGCCCTGTCCTCGAAGCCAAGCATCTCGAACGTCTTCTCCATCTGTTCCAACCACTCGTCAGCCTTAAGGGGCTCCTTCGGATCCCCAACAAATTCGTCCGGGTTAGACCGAAAGAACTCCCTCTTCAAGAAAGAAGGTCCTGCCTCAGCAACCTGATTCTCAGCTCTGAGAATACCCAAAGCTCCTGCTATCTCTCGGGCCAAGGCGCCCATAGCCTGCTGACCCACTGGCTTGGCCATGTTGGCCTGACCAACTCCCTCCTGCTGTGCCGGAATATCATCCGGTAAAGGCATTTCTTGCCTGCCGCACCTGCCACGCCTACCACGCCCTCGTCCTGACATCCTAATAAAGGTAACCAAGACTATTAGCACATTCACAAATGTGCCGAAGCTATAACACTCGCGTCCTAATACATGGACAACTGTAATTCACTCCACATAAGCACATAAGCACCTACGAATTTCATTTCCGGATAATGATAGTCCCGAGGCGTTACTAGAGTTCCGGTTAGAAACATCATTGATCAAGTGCTTTTCCAACAAGACTCCCAGAAACCCAAGGATCCAATCAACATCCTAGAAACTACATTCCATACCCACATAGTCACATAAGCATGTTATAAATTAAACACATAACATTACATCTAAGTCTCTAATCAAGCAGGGACTTGGTTCTGCAAAAGTGCTGGGAGTGTGTATTCAGCGCTCGAGCAGCGGTTTGGACGCTCAAGCGGGAGTCTGTGAGTGACGCTCGAGCGGGGTGTCGAGTTTAAAGCTCCGTGTTTTGACTTTTAAAATCACTTTTTCACAATCTCTTCTCTCTCTTACTTTCCCAAATACTCCATTGTTGAGCCTCTCTCTCTAGAACCTTGCATCCTCTCTAGGTATTGATCTAGTTAGAGTTGTTTCCTCACCTTTAGCCTTTACAAAAGAGTTGTTGATCGTCGAGGGCTATCTTTTGATCCGGGAAACTTGTGATTTGGAGCATTTTCATTTTCATCATCTTCTTCGTTGGGTGTCAACTTTTGAGGTAGGGATTCCTACTCACTCTTATGATCTTTGACATAGATTTTTGGTTGTTTTGATAAAATGTTAAAGTTGGGTTTGATTATGGGATCTAGGGTTTCAAAATGTAAAAAGGGGAAATTATTATTTTGATTCTAAAATGTGTATTTTGGGTTTCAAAATAAGGTTATTGATGTGGGTTGTTGATATATAGGCCATTGGGCCAATGTTGGGGAAAAGGGGTAGAAACCCCTAATTTGTGGTGTAAATTGATTGGTATAATTAATTTGGGAAATTTGTAGACTTATGTAATTGGGTTGAGAATAATGAAGTTGACTCATTATGTGGGAAAATAGTGGAGTTGGATTTGTTAATCGCTCACTTTTGAAAACATTTATATTCTATCTATTGGAGCTTTTATTATCTGTTTAGAAATAACTGCTTGGGCTACCGGTGGAGGGTAGTTTTGATTGTTGTACACAATGCATGATGATTAGGCAAATTGAAACTAATCAATTGGATATGTCATAGAGTATGACGGCTGATAGAATACATTAACGTTATGTATTGATTGATTGTGTATAAGACCAATGTGTATATACTTTGTGTGTGTGGGGGAGGAGATAGGGGATGTACTTCACGGTTTAGGGGAAGATAGGGGATGGACCTCTAAACCGGATGTTGTTTGGGAGGAGATAGGGGATGGACTCCACTGATATAGCTCATATGCTTGTCAGATAATGTGATGATACAGTTCATATGCTTATCTATGGAAGTGATGATATAGCTCATATGCTTATCATTGGAAGTGTTGATACAGCTTGTATGCTTATCTGTTGAAATGTGGATACAGCTTGTATGCTTATCTGTTGAGATGTTGATACAACTAATATGTTTATCTATTGTAAAATGGGAAATGTTTAATATGAGTCACGGTCTCATATAAGTGAATGACTAGGCTCTGAGCCGTTAATGTAAATTGTGAAATTGATAAGAAATGGAAAATGAAATGAAACATGGACATAGTGGTCTTGTAATGGAAAAAGGGTTATGAATTGATGTATGGAATTGAACATTTACCAAATGCTAATGTCTTAGTTATTGCTCATGCTGTGTTTAGCATATCTCTAGTGGGCATTGGCTCACCCTATATGGGACATTATTTTCAGGTACAGGTAGCATGCCACCTCCAAGGACATAGCTTGGATGATGATGAGAGTTGAAGACTCTTTCGTTTATTTGTTTGTGTTACATGTACATCAAGCCAAGGGCTTATTTTGTATAGAGTTAGTACTCTACTTTTGTGTAACCAAGTGTTAACTTGGAAAGCTGTAAGCCCATAGGGCATTTGCTTTTGTTGTTAACATGTAATACCGTTGCAAAGTTTACCCTGATGAAATGAAATGGTTGGTTTCTTTTATATCAATGCATGTCAAAAGAGATGGGTTTTATGTATTTTTTTGGGGGCGTGGCAACACCTGTAGAAGTTTTGCAGGGACACGAAATACTGGGAGTGTGCAATCTCCACTCGAGCGCCAAACGACCCGCTCGAGCGGAACAACCAAAAACCTGGCGACAAGGATTTAGAGCAAGGCTCGACCTACCTGCTCGAAACATGCCCAATGCATCCTAAAACTCAACATAAGGAATTAAAGGATGACCACTAGGTATACAACCACCACCTTCACGGAACCAAAGTTCGGAATACAACAAATACAGAAAGGGAAAACCAGGATTGCTATAGGTATAGTGGTTTCTTGAATGAACTTCCATGTTTAATTTTATGCAGTTTCCATTTCTATTTTTATTCAACTTCTATTTTTATTTAATTTCCATCTCCATTCAATTTCCGTTTTTATTTAATTTCCAAATATATCGTTAAGGTATAGTAGTTTCTTGAATGAACTTTCATTTTAAATTTTATGCAACTTCCACTTGTATTTTTATTCAACTTCCATTTTTATTCAATTTCCTTTTCTATTCAATTTCCTTTTTTATTTAATTTCCAAATAGATCGTTAAGGTATAGTGGTTTCTTGAATGAACTTTCATTTTTAATTTTATGCAACTTCCATTTTTATTTTTATTCAATTTCCATTTTTATTCAATTTCCTTTTCTATTCAATTTCCTTTTTTTATTTAATTTCAAAATAGATCGTTAAGGTATAGTGGTTTCTTGAATCGACTTCCATTTTTAATTTTATGCAACATCTATTTTTGTTTTTATTCAACTTCCATTTTTATTCCATTTCCTTTTCTATTCATTTTCCTTTTTTATTTAATTTCCAAATAGATCGTTATCGCATAGTGGTTTTTTGAATGAACTTCCATTTTTAATTTTATGCAACTTCCATTTTTATTTTTATTCAACTTCCATTTTTTTTAAAATTTTCTTTTCTATTAAATTTACTTTTTTATTTAATTTCCAAATAGATCGTTAAGGTATAGTGGTTTCTTTAATGAATTTGCATTTTTAATTTTATGCAACTTTCATTTCTATTTTTATTCAACTTCCATTTTCATTCAATTTACTTTTCTATTGAATTTCCTTTTTTAATTAATTTCCAAATAGATCGTTGAGGTTTAGTGCTTAGTTGAATGAACTTTCATTTTTAATTTTATGCAACTTCCATTTTTATTTTTACTCAACTTCCATTTTTATTCAATATCTTTTCTATTCAATTTTCTTTTTTTATTTAATTTCCAAATAGATCGTTAGGGTATAGTGGTTTCTTGAATGAACTTCCATTTTTAATTTTATGCAACTTCCACTTTTATTTTTATTCCACTTCCATTTTTATCAAATTTCCTTTTTTTATTTAATTTCCAAATAGATCGTTAAGATATAGTGGTTTCTTGAATGAACTTCCTTGTTTAATTTTATGGAACTTCCATTTTTATTTTTATTCCACTTTCATTTTTAATCAATTTCCTTTTCTATTGAATTTCCTTTTTTTATTTAATTTCCAAATTGATCATTAATGTATAGTCGTTTCTTTAATGAACTTCCCTTTTTAATTTTATGCAACTGCCATTTTTATTTTTATTCAACTTCCATTTTTATTCAATTTCTTTTTCTATTGAATTTCCTTTTTTGTTTAATTTCCAAATAGATCATTATGGTGAGTGGTTTCTTGAATGAACTTCCATTTTTAATTTTATGCAACTTTCATTTTTATTTTTATTCCACTTTCATTTTTATTCAATTTCCTTTTCTATTCAATTTCATTTTTTATTTAATTTCCAAATAGATCGTTAAGGTATAGTGATTTCTTGAATGAACTTCCATGTTTAATTTTATGCAGTTTCCATTTCTATTTTTATTCAACATCTATTTTTATTCAATTTCCATCTTTATTTAATTTCCAAATAGATCGTTAAGGTGTAGTGGTTTCTAGAATGTACTTCCATTTTTAATTTTATGTAACTTCCATTTTTATTTTTATTCCGCTTCCATTTTTATTCAATTTCCTTTTTTATTTAATTTCCAAATAGATCGTTATGGTATAGTGGTTTCTTGAATGAACTTTCATTTTTAATTTTATGCAACTTCTATTTTTATTTTTACTCAACTTCCATTTTTATTCAATTTCTTTTTCTATTTAATTTCTTTTTTTTATTTCATTTCGTAATAGACCGTTAAGGTATATTGGTTTCTTGAATGAACTTCCAAGTTTGATTTTATAAAACTTCCATTTTTATTCAATTTCCTTTTATATTCATTTTCCTTTTTTTATTTAATATCCAAATAGATCGTTAATGTATGGTGGTTTCTTGAATGAACTTTCATTTTTAATTTTATGCGACTTCCATTTTTATTTTTATTTTACTTTCATTTTTATTCAATTTCTTTTTCAATTGAACTTCCTTTTTTATTTAATTTCCAAATAGATCCTTAAGGCATATTGGTTTCTTGAATTAATTTTAATTTTTAATTTTTTGCAACTTCAATTTTTATTTTTATTAATCTTCCATTTTAATTCAATTTCCTTTTCTATTCAATTTCCGTTTTTTGTTTAATTTCCAAATAGTTCGTTAAGGTATAGTGGTTTCTTGAATTGACTTCCATTTTTAATTTTATGCAACTTCTATTTTTGTTTTTATTCAACTTCCATTTTTATTCAATTTCCTTCTCTATTCATTTTCCTTTTTTATTTAATTTCCAAATAGATCGTTAAGGTATAATGGTTTCCTAAATGAACTTCCATTTTTAATTTTATGCAACTGCTATTTTTTTTTTCAACTTCCAATTTTATTCAATTTTCTTTTTTTATTTAATTTCCAAATGCATCGTTAAGGTATAGCGGTTTCTTGAATGAACTATCATTTTTATTTTTGCGCAACTTCCATTTCTATTTTTATCCAACTTCCATTTTTATTCAGTTTCCTTCCTTATAGAATTTCCTTTTTTATTTAATTTTAAATAGATCGTTAAGGTGTAGTTGTTTCTTGAATGAACTTCCATTTTTAATTTTATGCAGCCTTCATTTTTATTTTTATTCCACTTCCATTTTTATTCAATTTCCTTTTCTATTCAATTTCCTTTTTTATTTAATTTTCAAATAGATCGTTAAGGTATTGTGGTTTCTTGAATAAACTTCCATGTTTAATTTTATGCAGTTTCCATTTCTATTTTTATTCAACGTCCATTTTTATTCAATTTCTATCTCTATTCAATTTTCTTTTTTATTTAATTTCCAAATAGATCGTTAACGTGTAGTGGTTTCTTGAGTGAACTTTCATTTTTAATTTTATGCAACTTCCATTTTTATTTTATTCCACTTCCATTTTTATTCAATTTCCTTTTCTATTCAATTTCCATTTTTATTTAATTTCCAAATAGATCGTTATGGTATAGTGGTTTCTTAAATGAACTTTCATTTTTAATTTTATGCAACTCCTATTTTTATTTTTATTCAACTTCCATTTTTATCAAATTTCCTTGCCAATCGAATTTCCATTTTTTATTTAATTTCCAAATAGATCGTTAAGGTATAGTGGTTTCTTGAATGAACTTCCATGTTTAATTTTATGGAACTTCCATTTTTATTTTTATTCCACTTTCATTTTTAATCAATTTCCTTTTCTATTGAATTTGCTTTCTTTATTTAATTTCCAAATTGATCGTTAATGTATAGTCGTTTCTTGAATGAACTTCCCTTTTTTAATTTTATGCAACTGCCATTTTTATTTTTATTCAACTTCCATTTTTATTCAATTTCTTTTTCTATTGAATTTCCTTTTTTTTTTTAATTTCCAAATAGATCATTAAGGTGTAGTGGTTTCTTGAATGAACTTCCATTTTTAATTTTATGCAACTTTCATTTTTATTTTTATTCCACTTTCATTTTTATTCAATTTTCTTTTCTAATCAATTTCCTTTTTTATTTAATTTCCAAATAGATCGTTAAGGTATAGTGATTTCTTGAATGAACTTCCATGTTTAATTTTATGCAGTTTCCATTTCTATTTTTATTCAACATCTATTTTTATTCAATTTTCATCTCCATTCAATTTCCATTTTTATTTAATTTCCAAATAGATCGTTAAGGTGTAGTGGTTTCTTGTACTTCCATTTTTAATATTATGTAACTTCCATTTTTATTTTTATTCAGCTTCCATTTTTATTCAATTTCCTTTTTTATTTAATTTCCAAATAGATCGTTATGGTATAGTGGTTTCTTGAATGAACTTTCATTTTTAATTTTATGCAACTTCTATTTTTATTTTTACTCAACTTCCATTTTTATTCAATTTCTTTTTCTATTTAATTTCTTTTTTTTATTTCATTTCGTAATAGACCGTTAAGGTATATTGGTTTCTTGAATGAACTTCCAAGTTTGATTTTATGAAACTTTCATTTTTATTCAATTTCCTTTTATATTCAATTTCCTTTTTTTATTTAATATCCAAATAGATCGTTAATGTATGGTGGTTTCTTGAATGAACTTTCATTTTTAATTTTATGCGACTTCCATTTTTATTCAATTTCTTTTTCAATTGAACTTCATTTTTTATTTAATTTCCAAATAGATCCTTAAGGCATAGTGGTTTCTTGAATTAATTTTAATTTTTAATTTTTTGCAACTTGAATTTTTATTTTTATTAATCTTCCATTTTAATTCAATTTCCTTTTCTATTCAATTTCCGTTTTTTGTTTAATTTCCAAATAGTTCGTTAAGGTATAGTCGTTTCTTGAATTGACTTCCATTTTTAATTTTATGCAACTTCTATTTTTGTTTTTATTCAACTTCCATTTTTCTTCAATTTCCTTCTCTATTCATTTTCCTTTTTTATTTAATTTCCAAATAGAACGTTAAGGTATAGTGGTTTCTTGAATGAAATTCCATTTTTAATTTTATGCAACTGCTATTTTTTTTTTTTGAACTTCCAATTTTATTCAATTTTCTTTTTTTATTTAATTTCCAAATAGATCGTTAAGGTATAGTGGTTTCTTGAATGAACTATCATTTTTATTTTTGCGCAACTTCCATTTCTATTTTTATCCAACTTCCATTTTTATTCAGTTTCCTTCCTTATAGAATTTCCTTTTTTATTTAATTTTAAATAGATCGTTAAGGTGTAGTTGTTTCTTGAATGAACTTCCATTTTTAATTTTATGCAGCCTTTATTTTTATTTTTATTCCACTTCCATTTTTATTCAATTTCCTTTTCTATTCAATTTTTAAATAGATCGTTAAGGTATTGTGGTTTCTTGAATGAACTTCCATGTTTAATTTTATGCAGTTTCCATTTCTATTTTTATTCAACGTCTATTTTTATTCAATTTCTATCTCTATTCAATTTCCTTTTTTATTTAATTTCCAAATAGATCGTTAACGTGTAGTGGTTTCTTGAGTGAACTTTCATTTTTAATTTTATGCAACTTCCATTTTTATTTTATTCCACTTCCATTTTTATTCAATTTCCTTTTCTATTCAATTTCCTTTTTTATTTAATTTCCAAATAGATCGTTATGGTATAGTGGTTTCTTGAATGAACTTTCATTTTTAATTTTATGCAACTCCTATTTTTATTTTTATTCAACTTCCATTTTTATCAAATTTCCTTGCCAATCGAATTTCCTTTTTTTATTTAATTTCCAAATAGATCGTTAAGGTATAGTGGTTTCTTGAATGAACTTCCATGTTTAATTTTATGGAACTTCCATTTTTATTTTTATTCTACTTTCATTTTTAATCAATTTCCTTTTCTATTGCATTTGCTTTTTTTATTTAATTTCCAAATTGATCGTTAATGTATAGTCGTTTCTTGAATGAACTTCCCTTTTTAATTTTATGCAACTGCCATTTTTATTTTTATTCAACTTCCATTTTTATTCAATTTCTTTTTCTATTGAATTTCCTTTTTTGTTTAATTTCCAAATAGATCATTAAGGTGTAGTGGTTTCTTGAATGAACTTCCATTTTTAATTTTATGCAACTTTCATTTTTATTTTTATTCCACTTTCATTTTTATTCAATTTTCTTTTCTAATCAATTTCCTTTTTTATTTAATTTCCAAATAGATCGTTAAGGTATAGTGATTTCTTGAATGAACTTCCATGTTTAATTTTATGCAGTTTCCATTTCTATTTTTATTCAACATCTATTTTTATTCAATTTCCATCTCCATTCAATTTCCATTTTTATTTAATTTCCAAATAGATCGTTAAGGTGTAGTGGTTTCTTGAATGTACTTCCATTTTTAATTTTATGTAACTTCCATTTTTATTTTTATTCAGCTTCCATTTTTATTCAATTTCCTTTTTTATTTAATTTCCAAATAGATCGTTATGGTATAGTGGTTTCTTGAATGAACTTTCATTTTTAATTTTATGCAACTTCTATTTTTATTTTTACTCAACTTCCATTTTAATTCAATTTCTTTTTCTATTTAATTTCTTTTTTTTATTTCATTTCGTAATAGACCGTTAAGGTATATTGGTTTCTTGAATGAACTTCCAAGTTTGATTTTATGAAACTTCCATTTTTATTCAATTTCCTTTTATATTCAATTTCCTTTTTTTATTTAATATCCAAATAGATCGTTAATGTATGGTGGTTTCTTGAATGAACTTTCATTTTTAATTTTATGCGACTTCCATTTTTATTCAATTTCTTTTTCAATTGAACTTCATTTTTTATTTAATTTCCAAATAGATCCTTAAGGCATAGTGGTTTCTTGAATTAATTTTAATTTTTAATTTTTTGCAACTTGAATTTTTATTTTTATTAATCTTCCATTTTAATTCAATTTCCTTTTCTATTCAATTTCCGTTTTTTGTTTAATTTCCAAATAGTTCGTTAAGGTATAGTCGTTTCTTGAATTGACTTCCATTTTTAATTTTATGCAACTTCTATTTTTGTTTTTATTCAACTTCCATTTTTCTTCAATTTCCTTCTCTATTCATTTTCCTTTTTTATTTAATTTCCAAATAGAACGTTAAGGTATAGTGGTTTCTTGAATGAAATTCCATTTTTAATTTTATGCAACTGCTATTTTTTTTTTTTGAACTTCCAATTTTATTCAATTTTCTTTTTTTATTTAATTTCCAAATAGATCGTTAAGGTATAGTGGTTTCTTGAATGAACTATCATTTTTATTTTTGCGCAACTTCCATTTCTATTTTTATCCAACTTCCATTTTTATTCAGTTTCCTTCCTTATAGAATTTCCTTTTTTATTTAATTTTAAATAGATCGTTAAGGTGTAGTTGTTTCTTGAATGAACTTCCATTTTTAATTTTATGCAGCCTTTATTTTTATTTTTATTCCACTTCCATTTTTATTCAATTTCCTTTTCTATTCAATTTTTAAATAGATCGTTAAGGTATTGTGGTTTCTTGAATGAACTTCCATGTTTAATTTTATGCAGTTTCCATTTCTATTTTTATTCAACGTCTATTTTTATTCAATTTCTATCTCTATTCAATTTCCTTTTTTATTTAATTTCCAAATAGATCGTTAACGTGTAGTGGTTTCTTGAGTGAACTTTCATTTTTAATTTTATGCAACTTCCATTTTTATTTTATTCCACTTCCATTTTTATTCAATTTCCTTTTCTATTCAATTTCCTTTTTTATTTAATTTCCAAATAGATCGTTATGGTATAGTGGTTTCTTGAATGAACTTTCATTTTTAATTTTATGCAACTCCTATTTTTATTTTTATTCAACTTCCATTTTTATCAAATTTCCTTGCCAATCGAATTTCCTTTTTTTATTTAATTTCCAAATAGATCGTTAAGGTATAGTGGTTTCTTGAATGAACTTCCATGTTTAATTTTATGGAACTTCCATTTTTATTTTTATTCTACTTTCATTTTTAATCAATTTCCTTTTCTATTGCATTTGCTTTTTTTATTTAATTTCCAAATTGATCGTTAATGTATAGTCGTTTCTTGAATGAACTTCCCTTTTTAATTTTATGCAACTGCCATTTTTATTTTTATTCAACTTCCATTTTTATTCAATTTCTTTTTCTATTGAATTTCCTTTTTTGTTTAATTTCCAAATAGATCATTAAGGTGTAGTGGTTTCTTGAATGAACTTCCATTTTTAATTTTATGCAACTTTCATTTTTATTTTTATTCCACTTTCATTTTTATTCAATTTTCTTTTCTAATCAATTTCCTTTTTTATTTAATTTCCAAATAGATCGTTAAGGTATAGTGATTTCTTGAATGAACTTCCATGTTTAATTTTATGCAGTTTCCATTTCTATTTTTATTCAACATCTATTTTTATTCAATTTCCATCTCCATTCAATTTCCATTTTTATTTAATTTCCAAATAGATCGTTAAGGTGTAGTGGTTTCTTGAATGTACTTCCATTTTTAATTTTATGTAACTTCCATTTTTATTTTTATTCAGCTTCCATTTTTATTCAATTTCCTTTTTTATTTAATTTCCAAATAGATCGTTATGGTATAGTGGTTTCTTGAATGAACTTTCATTTTTAATTTTATGCAACTTCTATTTTTATTTTTACTCAACTTCCATTTTTATTCAATTTCTTTTTCTATTTAATTTCTTTTTTTTATTTCATTTCGTAATAGACCGTTAAGGTATATTGGTTTCTTGAATGAACTTCCAAGTTTGATTTTATGAAACTTCCATTTTTATTCAATTTCCTTTTATATTCAATTTCCTTTTTTTATTTAATATCCAAATAGATCGTTAATGTATGGTGGTTTCTTGAATGAACTTTCATTTTTAATTTTATGCGACTTCCATTTTTATTCAATTTCTTTTTCAATTGAACTTCCTTTTTTATTTAATTTCCAAATAGATCCTTAAGGCATAGTGGTTTCTTGAATTAATTTTAATTTTTAATTTTTTGCAACTTGAATTTTTATTTTTATTAATCTTCCATTTTAATTCAATTTCCTTTTCTATTCAATTTCCGTTTTTTGTTTAATTTCCAAATAGTTCGTTAAGGTATAGTCGTTTCTTGAATTGACTTCCATTTTTAATTTTATGCAACTTCTATTTTTGTTTTTATTCAACTTCCATTTTTCTTCAATTTCCTTCTCTATTCATTTTCCTTTTTTATTTAATTTCCAAATAGAACGTTAAGGTATAGTGGTTTCTTGAATGAAATTCCATTTTTAATTTTATGCAACTGCTATTTTTTTTTTTTGAACTTCCAATTTTATTCAATTTTCTTTTTTTATTTAATTTCCAAATAGATCGTTAAGGTATAGTGGTTTCTTGAATGAACTATCATTTTTATTTTTGCGCAACTTCCATTTCTATTTTTATCCAACTTCCATTTTTATTCAGTTTCCTTCCTTATAGAATTTCCTTTTTTATTTAATTTTAAATAGATCGTTAAGGTGTAGTTGTTTCTTGAATGAACTTCCATTTTTAATTTTATGCAGCCTTTATTTTTATTTTTATTCCACTTCCATTTTTATTCAATTTCCTTTTCTATTCAATTTTTAAATAGATCGTTAAGGTATTGTGGTTTCTTGAATGAACTTCCATGTTTAATTTTATGCAGTTTCCATTTCTATTTTTATTCAACGTCTATTTTTATTCAATTTCTATCTCTATTCAATTTCCTTTTTTATTTAATTTCCAAATAGATCGTTAACGTGTAGTGGTTTCTTGAGTGAACTTTCATTTTTAATTTTATGCAACTTCCATTTTTATTTTATTCCACTTCCATTTTTATTCAATTTCCTTTTCTATTCAATTTCCTTTTTTATTTAATTTCCAAATAGATCGTTATGGTATAGTGGTTTCTTGAATGAACTTTCATTTTTAATTTTATGCAACTCCTATTTTTATTTTTATTCAACTTCCATTTTTATCAAATTTCCTTGCCAATCGAATTTCCTTTTTTTATTTAATTTCCAAATAGATCGTTAAGGTATAGTGGTTTCTTGAATGAACTTCCATGTTTAATTTTATGGAACTTCCATTTTTATTTTTATTCTACTTTCATTTTTAATCAATTTCCTTTTCTATTGCATTTGCTTTTTTTTATTTAATTTCCAAATTGATCGTTAATGTATAGTCGTTTCTTGAATGAACTTCCCTTTTTAATTTTATGCAACTGCCATTTTTATTTTTATTCAACTTCCATTTTTATTCAATTTCTTTTTCTATTGAATTTCCTTTTTTGTTTAATTTCCAAATAGATCATTAAGGTGTAGTGGTTTCTTGAATGAACTTCCATTTTTAATTTTATGCAACTTTCATTTTTATTTTTATTCCACTTTCATTTTTATTCAATTTTCTTTTCTAATCAATTTCCTTTTTTATTTAATTTCCAAATAGATCGTTAAGGTATAGTGATTTCTTGAATGAACTTCCATGTTTAATTTTATGCAGTTTCCATTTCTATTTTTATTCAACATCTATTTTTATTCAATTTCCATCTCCATTCAATTTCCATTTTTATTTAATTTCCAAATAGATCGTTAAGGTGTAGTGGTTTCTTGAATGTACTTCCATTTTTAATTTTATGTAACTTCCATTTTTATTTTTATTCAGCTTCCATTTTTATTCAATTTCCTTTTTTATTTAATTTCCAAATAGATCGTTATGGTATAGTGGTTTCTTGAATGAACTTTCATTTTTAATTTTATGCAACTTCTATTTTTATTTTTACTCAACTTCCATTTTTATTCAATTTCTTTTTCTATTTAATTTCTTTTTTTTATTTCATTTCGTAATAGACCGTTAAGGTATATTGGTTTCTTGAATGAACTTCCAAGTTTGATTTTATGAAACTTCCATTTTTATTTAATATCCTTTTATATTCAATTTCCTTTTTTTATTTAATATCCAAATAGATCGTTAATGTATGGTGGTTTCTTGAATGAACTTTCATTTTTAATTTTATGCGACTTCCATTTTTATTTTTATTTTACTTTCATTTTTATTCAATTTCCTTTTCAATTGAACTTCCTTTTTTATTTAATTTCCAAATAGATCCTTAAGGCATAGTGGTTTCTTGAATTAATTTTCATTTTTAATTTTTTGCAACTTCAATTTTTATTTTTATTAATCTTCCATTTTAATTCAATTTCCTTTTCTATTTAATTTCCGTTTTTTGTTTAATTTCCAAATAGTTCGTTAAGGTATAGTGGTTTCTTGAATTGACTTCCATTTTTAATTTTATACAACTTCTATTTTTGTTTTTATTCAACTTCCATTTTTATTCAATTTCCTTCTCTATTCATTTTCCTTTTTTATTTAATTTCCAAATCCATTCAATTTCCTTTTTTATTTAATTTCCAAATAGATCGTTAACGTGTAGTGGTTTCTTGAGTGAACTTTCATTTTTAATTTTATGCAACTTCCATTTTTATTTTATTCCACTTCCATTTTTATTCAATTTCCTTTTCTATTCAATTTCCTTTTTTATTTAGTTTCCAAGTAGATCGTTAAGGTATAGTGGGTTTGTAACGCCCTCAAAATAATAACATTAAACCCCTCAATAGAGACATGCATAGATACATAAAGATCCACATTCATCTATCTATCAGAGTATTTTATTACAAAAGTATTACATGTTTACAACAAAACAAATGCCCTACGGGTTTATAGCTTTCCAAGTTAACACTTGGTTACAAAAGAGAATGCTAACTCAATTACACCCTACGCCCTTGGCTTGTAACTATATATAATACAAAAAAAGAGACAACCAAAGTATGTCCGTCTCTAGCCTCCCAAGCTATGTCCTTAGAGGTGGCAAGCTACCTGTACCTGAAAATGATGTCCCCATATAGGGTGAGCCACAGCCCAATAGAAATATACTAAACCAGCTATGAACAATGACCAAGAGATTAGCAACTGGTAGATGGTCAACACTTACACTTCCATTTACATCTTATTAAAATTTCAGGACGGTCAAGTTTATGCTACAATTCACTTTCCAGTTCTTATTCAACTTTGAATTAGAAAACAAGGTTCAGTATTCTGGCCAAAACATTTGATGAGATTATAGTTCATCACTAGAACATTTTTCTTTGGAAATTCAAGGTGAATACACATTTTGGTGTTGTATCAATAACACATCAACTACTTCCATATTTCACAAACGATGATGACATACATTTTAGTGTTATATCAAATCAAACAAATCTTTCAATAGATAAGCATATGAGCTATATCAACATTCCAATAGATAAGCATATGAGCTATATCAATACTTCAACAGATAAGCATATGAGCTATATCAACATTCCAATAGATAAGCATATGAGCTATATCACTACCACAACAGATAAGCATATGAGCTATATCAATACTTCAACAGACAAGCATATGAGCTATATCAACATTCCAATAGATAAGCATATGAGCTATATCACTACCACAACAGATAAGCATATGAGCTATATCAATACTTCAACAGATAAGCATATGAGCTATATCACTACCACAATAGATAAGCATATGAGCTGTATCAACACTTCAACGGGTGAGCATATGAGCTGCATCACACGGTCCATCCCCCATCTTCCCTTAACCATTGACCAGTTTAGAGGTACATCCCCTATCTTCCCCTAAACCATTAACCAGCTTAGAGGTACATCCCCCATCTTCCTCTAAACCGTGGAGTACATCCCCTATCTCCTCCCATACACAGGTAATGCATATAAACACAGAATCACATATGCAATCAATCATTACAAAAAGTTAATGCATTCCATCAACCGTCTACACATAACGTATATAAACACATCGGCCATATGCACAATCAACCAACACATAAAGTTAGTGTATTCTATCAACCGTCATACTCTATGACACATCCAATTGATTAGTTTTAGTTTGCCTAATCATCATGCATTGTCTACAACAATCAACACTACCCTCCACCGGTAGCCCAAAGCAATTATTTCTAAGCAGGAAATAAATGCACAAATGGATAATATATCAACATTTCAATTAGATGAGTAATAAATGATTCAACTACACTCTTTAGTCCCATACATTCCCAATTTTAACATTTTCAATTCAATTCCTTGTTTTCTTCAATTAATTATATGCATTAATTAATTGAACCAATTAGGGCAAATTACCATAATTCACAAAACAACCCTAAGGTTCCATTTCCATCAATGTACCAACATTAATCTCATTTCTCTATGCCTAACATGCATATAGGTTTATATATTTAAAACCCCAACTTTTGTAAAATTACACAAAGGCCCAAACTTTCTCAAAACTACCCAACAACCCCCAACATATCAAAATACTAAAATTTAAAGACAAAGCTCATAAGATGGAGTAGGTTATCCCTACCTCGAATGATGGGGCTCAACGAAGGAGATGAAGAAACGGAAATGCTCCAAATCTCAAAATTTTCAGATTAGAAGATAGCCCTCGACGATCAACACAACTTTTGTAAAGGTCCAAGGTAAGAAAACAACTCCTACTAGATCAATCCTAAGAGAGAAGTTAGGGTTTTAGTGAGAGGAGCTCTCAAAATAGCTTTTTGGAAAAGTAAGAGAGAGAAAGGATGTTGAAAAATGAACAAAAAGGTCGGATCTCGGCTTTATATAAAAGTCGCTTCGCTCGAGCGTCACTCACAGATCCCCGCTCGAGCGTCCAATCTCCCGCTCGAGCGGCGGATGCACGCTCCCAAAACTTATACAGACATGATGCCCGCTCGAGCGTCAAACTCCCCGCTCGAGCGTCAGAAACAAAACTCCCGCTCGAGCGTCCAATTCCCCGCTTGAGCGTCTACCACTGCAGACGAAATACTGGATGGGTTATTTCCCCGCTCGAGCGCAAACACCCCCACTCGAGCGGACAAGCACCAACAGAGTCCCGTTCGAGCGTCAAAAGAGCCGCTCGAGCGGAGAGACCAAAAACTGAGCAAGGATTTTACGTTTTGAAACACAACCAACTTATTCCCAACTTGCCCAACACAACCCAAAGCTCGAACACAAAGAGAAAGGAATAGAAAGAGGATAAGACAACAGCACCCTCACGAAACCGAATCCGGATTACAGTTAAACAACAACAGGGAATACCGGGATCGCTATAGGTTTCTTGAATGAACTTCCATTTTTAATTTTATGCAACTTCTATTTTTATTTTTCTTCAGCTTCCATTTTTATTCAATTTTCTTTTCTATTCAATTTCCTTTTTTTATTTAATTTCCAAATAGATCGTTAAGGTATAGTGGTTTCTTGAATGAACTATCATTTTTATTTTTATGCAACTTCCATTTCTATTTTTACCCAACATCCATTTTTATTCAATTTCCTTCACTATAGAATTTCCTTTTTTATTTAATTTCAAATAGATCGTTAAGGTATAGTGGTTTCTTGAATGAACTTCCATTTTTAATTTTATGCAACTTTCATTTTTATTTTTATTCCACTTCCATTTTTATTCAATTTCCTTTTTTTATTTACTTTCCAAATAGATCGTTTAGGTATAGTGGTTTCTTGAATGAACTTCCATGTTTAATTTTATGCCGTTTCCATTTCTATTTTTATTCAACGTCTATTTTTATTCAATTTCCATCTCCATTCAATTTCCATCTCCATTCAATTTCCTTTTTTATTTAATTTCCAAATAGATCGTTAAGGTGTAGTGGTTTCTTGAATGAACTTCCATTTTTAATTTTATGTAACTTCCATTTTTATTTTTATTCCACTTCCATTTTTATTCAATTTTCTTTTCTATTCAATTTCCTTTTTTATTTAATTTCCAAATAGATCGTTATGGTATAGTGGTTTCTTGAATGAACTTTCATTTTTAATTTTATGCAACTTCTATTTTTATTTTTATTCAACTTCCATTTTTATTCAATTTCCTTTTCTATTTAATTTCTTTTTTTTTATTTCATTTCGAAATAGACCGTTAATGTATAGTGGTTTCTTGAATGAACTTCCAAGTTTGATTTTATGCAACTTCCACATTTATTCAATTTCCTTTTTTTATTTAATATCCAAATAGATCGATAGTGTATGGTGGTTTCTTGAATGAACTTTCATTTTTAATTTTATACGACTTCCATTTTTATTTTTATCCAACTTTCATTTTTATTAAATTTCTTTTTCAATTGAATTTCCTTTTTTTATTTAATTTCCAAATAGATCCTTAAGGCATAGTGGTTTCTTGAATGAATTTTCATTTTTAATTTTATGCAACTTCAATTTTTATTTTTATTCAACTTGCATTTTTATTCTATTTCCTTTTCTATTCAATCTCCGTTTTTTATTTAATTTCCAAATAGTTCGTTATGGTATAGTAGTTTCTTGAATTGACTTCCATTTTTAATTTTATGCAACTTTCAATTTTGTTTTTATTGAACTTCCATTTTTATTCAATTTACTTCTCTATTCATTTTCCTTTTTTATTTAATTTCCAAATAGATCGTTAAGGTATAGTGGTTTCTTGAATGAACTTCCATTTTTATGCAATTTCAATTTTTATTTTTATTGAACTTGCGGTTTTATTCTATTTCCTTTTCTGTTCAATTTCCGTTTTTTGTTTAATTTCCAAATAGTTCGTTATGGTATAGTGGTTTTTTGAATTGACTTCCATTTTTAATTTTATGCAACTTTCATTTTTGTTTTTATTGAACTTCCATTTTTATTCAATTTACTTCTCTATTCATTTTCCTTTTTTATTTAATTCCCATATAGATCGTTAAGGTATAGTGGTTTCTTGAATGAACTTCCATTTTTAATTTTATGCAACTTCCATTTTTATTTTTATTCAACTTCCATTTTTATTCAATTTTCTTTTTTATTCAATTTCCTTTTTTTATTTAATTTCCAAATAGATCGTTAAGGTATAGTGGTTGCTTGAATGAACTTTCATTTTTATTTTTCTGCAACTTCCATTTCTATTTTTATCCAACTTCCATTTTTTTTCAATTTCCTTCCCTATAAAATTTCCTTTTTTATTTAATTTCAAATAGATCGTTAAGGTGTAGTGGTTTCTTGAATGAACTTCCATTTTTAATTTTATGCAACCGCCATTTTTATTTTTATTCCACTTCCATATTTATTCAATTTCCTTTTGTATTTAATTTCCAAATTGATCGTTAAGGTATAGTGGTTTCTTGAGTCAACTTCCATGTTTAATTTTATTTAGTTTCCATTTCTATTTTTATTCAACGTCTATTTTTATTCAATTTCCATCTCTATTCAATTTCCTTTTTTATTTAATTTCCAAATAAATCGTTAAGGTGTAGTGGTTTCTTGAATGAACCGCCATTTTTAATTTTATGCAACTTCCATTTTTATTCAATTTCCTTTTTTATTAAATTTCCTTTTTTATTTAATTTCCAAATAGATCGTTATGGTATAGTGGTTTCTTGAATGAACTTTCATTTTTAATTATATGCAACTTCTATTTTTATTTTTATTCAACTTCCATTTTTAGTCAATTTCAATTTCTATTTAATTTCTTTTTTTTATTTCATTTCGAAATAGACCGTTAAGGTATAGTGGTTTCTTGAATGAACTTCCAAGTTTGATTTTATGCAACTTCCATTTTTATTCAATTTCCTTTTATATTCAATTTCATTTTTGTATTTAATATCCAAATAGATCGTTAATGTATGGTGGTTTCTTGAATGAATTTTCATTTTTAATTTTATACGACTTCCATTTTTATTTTTATCCAACTTTCATTTTTATTAAATTTCTTTTTCAATTGAATTTCCTTTTTTATTTAATTTCCAAATAGATCCTTAAGGCATAATGGTTTCTTGAATGAACTTTCATTTTTAATTTTATGCAACTTCAATTTTTATTTTTATTCAACTTGCATTTTTATTCTATTTCCTTTTCTATTCAATTTTCGTTTTTTGTTTAATTTCCAAATAGTTCGTTAAGGTATAGTGGTTTCTTGAATTGACTTCCATTTTTAATTTTATGCAACTTTCACTTTTGTTTTTATTGAACTTCCATTTTTATTCAATTTACTTCTCTATTCATTTTCCTTTTTTATTTAATTTCCAAATAGATCGTTAATGTATAGTGGTTTCTTGAATGAACTTCCATTTTTAATTTTATGCAACTTCCATTTTTATTTTTATCCAACTTCCATTTTTATTCAATTTTCTTTTTTATTCAATTTCCTTTTTTTTATTTAATTTCCAAATAGATCGTTAAGGTATAGTGGTTGCTTGAATGAACTTTCATTTTTATTTTTCTGCAACTTCCATTTCTATTTTTATCCATCTTCCATTTTTATTCAATTTCCTTCCCTATAGAATTTCCTTTTTTATTTAATTTCAAATAGATCGTTAAGGTGTAGTGGTTTCTTGAATGGACTTCCATTTTTAATTTTATGCAACTTCCATTTTTATTTTTATTCCACTTCCATATTTATTCAATTTCCTTTTCTATTCAATTTCCTTTTGTATTTATATTTCCAAATTGATCGTTAAGGTAGAGTGGTTTCTTGAGTGAACTTCCATGTTTAATTTTATGTAGTTTCCATTTCTATTTTTATTCAACGTCTACTTTTATTCAATTTCCATCTCTATTCAATTTCCTTTTTTATTTAATTTCCAAACAGATCGTTAAGGTGTAGTGGTTTCTTGAATGAACTGCCATTTTTAATTTTATGTAACTTCCATTTTTATTTTTATTCCACTTCCATTTTTATTCAATTTCCTTTTCTATTCAATTTTCTTTTTTATTTAATTTCCAAATAGATCGTTATGGTATAGTGGTTTTTTTAATGAACTTTCATTTTTAATTTTATGCAACTTCCATTTTTATTTTTATCTAATTTCCATTTCTATTTAATTTCTTTTTTTTATTTCATTTCGAAATAGACCGTTAAGATATAGTGGTTTCTTGATTGAACTTCAAGTTTGATTTTATGCAAGTTGCAATTTTATTCAATTTCCTTTTATATTCAATTTCCTTTTTTTATTTAATATCCAAATAGATCGTTAATATATGGTGGTTTCTTGAATGAACATTCATTTTTAATTTTATACGACTTCCATTTTTACTTTTATCCAACTTTCATTGTTATTAAATTTCTTTTTCAATTGAATTTCCTTTTTTATTTAATTTCCAAATAGATTCCTATGGCATAGTGGCTTTTTGAATGAACTTTCATTTTTAATTTTATGCAATTTCAATTTTTAATTTTATTGAACTTGCATTTTTATTCTATTTCCTTTTCTGTTCAATTTTCGTTTTTTGTTTAATTTCCAAATAGTTCGTTATGGTATAGTGGTTTCTTGAATTGACTTCCATTTTTAATTTTATGCAACTTTCATTTTTGTTTTTATTCAACTTCCATTTTTATTTAATTTTCAAATAGATCGTTAAGGTATAGTTGTTTCTTGAATGAACTTCCATTTTTAATTTTATGCAACTTCCATTTTTATTTTTATTCAACTTCCATTTGTATTCAATTTTCTTTTTTATTCAATTTCGTTTGTTTATTTAATTTCCATATAGATCGTTAAGGTATAGTGGTTGCTTAAATGAACTTTCATTTTTATTTTTCTGCAACTTCCATTTCTATTTTTATCCAACTTCCATTTTTATTCAATTTCCTTCCCTATAGAATTTCCTTTTTTATTTAATTTCAAATAGATCGTTAAAGTGTAGTGGTTTCTTGAATGAACTTCCATTTTTAATTTTATGCAACTTCTATTTTTATTTTTAATCCAGTTCCATGTTTATTCAATTTCCTTTTGTGTTTAATTTCCAAATTGATCGTTAAGGTATAGTGGTTTCTTGAGTCAACTTCCATGTTTAATTTTATTTAGTTTCCATTTCTTTTTTTATTCAACTTCTATTTTTATTCAATTTCCATCTCTATTCAATTTCCTTTTTTATTTAATTTCCAAATAGATCGTTAAGGTGTAGTGGTTTCTTGAATGAACTGCCATTTTTAATTTTATGCATCTTCCATTTTTATTTTTATTCCACTTCCATTTCTTTTCAATTTCATTTTCCATTCAATTTCCTTTTTTATTTAATTTCCAAATAGATCATTATGGTATAGTGGTTTCTTGAATAAACTTTCATTTTTAATTTTATACAACTTCTATTTTTATTTTTATTCAACTTCCCTTTTTATTCAATTTCCATTTCTATTTAATTTTTTTTTTTTATTTCATTTCGAAATAGACCATTAAGGTATAGTGGTTTCTTGATTGAACTTCCAAGTTTGATTTTATGCAACTTCTATTTTTATTCAATTTCCTTTTTGTATTCAATATCCAAATAGATCGTTAATGTATGGTGGTTTCTTGAATGAATTTTCATTTTTAATTTTATACGACTTCCATTTTTATTTTTATCCAACTTTCATTTTTATTAAATTTCTTTTTCAATTGAATTTCCATTTTTATTTACTTTCCAAATAGATCTTTAAGGCATAGTGGTTTCTTGAATGAACTTTCATTTTTAATTTTATTAACTTCCATTTTTATTCAATTTCCTTTTCTATTCAATTTCCGTTTTTTGTTTAATTTCCAAATAAATCGTTAAGGTATAGTGGTTTCTTGAATTGACTTCCGTTTTTAATTTTATGGAACTTCTGTTTTTGTTTTTTTTTCAACTTCCATTTTTATTCAATTTCCTTCTCTATTTATTTTCCTTTTTTATTTGATTTACAAATTGATCGTTAAGGTATAGTGGTTTCTTGAATGAACTTCCATTTTTAATTTTATGCAACTTCCATTTTTATTTTTATTCAACTTCCATTTTTATTCAATTTTCTTTTCTATTCAATTTCTTTTTTTTATTTAATTTCCAAATAGATCGTTCAGGTATAGTGGTTTCTTGAATGAACTTTCATTTTTATTTTTATGCAACTTCCATTTCTATTTTTATCCAACTTCCATTTTTATTCAATTTCCTGCCTTATAGAATTTCCTTTTTTATTTAATTTCAAATAGATCATTAAAGTGTAGTGGTTTCTTGAATGAACTTCCATTTTTAATTTTATGCAACTTCCATTTTTATTTTTATTCCACTTCCATTTTTATTCAATTTCCTTTTCTATTCAATTTCCTTTTTTATTTAATTTCCAAATAGATCGTTATGGTATAGTGGTTTCTTGAATGAACTTTCATTTTTAATTTTATGCAACTTCCATTTCTATTTTTATCCATCTTCCATTTTTATTCAATTTCCTTCCCTATAGAATTTCCTTTTTTATTTAATTTCAAATAGATCGTTAAGGTGTAGTGGTTTCTTGAATGGACTTCCATTTTTAATTTTATGCAACTTCCATTTTTATTTTTATTCCACTTCCATATTTATTCAATTTCCTTTTCTATTCAATTTCCTTTTGTATTTATATTTCCAAATTGATCGTTAAGGTAGAGTGGTTTCTTGAGTGAACTTCCATGTTTAATTTTATGTAGTTTCCATTTCTATTTTTATTCAACGTCTACTTTTATTCAATTTCCATCTCTATTCAATTTCCTTTTTTATTTAATTTCCAAACAGATCGTTAAGGTGTAGTGGTTTCTTGAATGAACTGCCATTTTTAATTTTATGTAACTTCCATTTTTATTTTTATTCCACTTCCATTTTTATTCAATTTCCTTTTCTATTCAATTTTCTTTTTTATTTAATTTCCAAATAGATCGTTATGGTATAGTGGTTTTTTTAATGAACTTTCATTTTTAATTTTATGCAACTTCCATTTTTATTTTTATCTAATTTCCATTTCTATTTAATTTCTTTTTTTTATTTCATTTCGAAATAGACCGTTAAGATATAGTGGTTTCTTGATTGAACTTCAAGTTTGATTTTATGCAAGTTGCAATTTTATTCAATTTCCTTTTATATTCAATTTCCTTTTTTTATTTAATATCCAAATAGATCGTTAATATATGGTGGTTTCTTGAATGAACATTCATTTTTAATTTTATACGACTTCCATTTTTACTTTTATCCAACTTTCATTGTTATTAAATTTCTTTTTCAATTGAATTTCCTTTTTTATTTAATTTCCAAATAGATTCCTATGGCATAGTGGCTTTTTGAATGAACTTTCATTTTTAATTTTATGCAATTTTAATTTTTAATTTTATTGAACTTGCATTTTTATTCTATTTCCTTTTCTGTTCAATTTTCGTTTTTTGTTTAATTTCCAAATAGTTCGTTATGGTATAGTGGTTTCTTGAATTGACTTCCATTTTTAATTTTATGCAACTTTCATTTTTGTTTTTATTCAACTTCCATTTTTATTTAATTTTCAAATAGATCGTTAAGGTATAGTTGTTTCTTGAATGAACTTCCATTTTTAATTTTATGCAACTTCCATTTTTATTTTTATTCAACTTCCATTTGTATTCAATTTTCTTTTTTATTCAATTTCGTTTGTTTATTTAATTTCCATATAGATCGTTAAGGTATAGTGGTTGCTTAAATGAACTTTCATTTTTATTTTTCTGCAACTTCCATTTCTATTTTTATCCAACTTCCATTTTTATTCAATTTCCTTCCCTATAGAATTTCCTTTTTTATTTAATTTCAAATAGATCGTTAAAGTGTAGTGGTTTCTTGAATGAACTTCCATTTTTAATTTTATGCAACTTCTATTTTTATTTTTAATCCAGTTCCATGTTTATTCAATTTCCTTTTGTGTTTAATTTCCAAATTGATCGTTAAGGTATAGTGGTTTCTTGAGTCAACTTCCATGTTTAATTTTATTTAGTTTCCATTTCTTTTTTTATTCAACTTCTATTTTTATTCAATTTCCATCTCTATTCAATTTCCTTTTTTATTTAATTTCCAAATAGATCGTTAAGGTGTAGTGGTTTCTTGAATGAACTGCCATTTTTAATTTTATGCATCTTCCATTTTTATTTTTATTCCACTTCCATTTCTTTTCAATTTCATTTTCCATTCAATTTCCTTTTTTATTTAATTTCCAAATAGATCATTATGGTATAGTGGTTTCTTGAATAAACTTTCATTTTTAATTTTATACAACTTCTATTTTTATTTTTTTTCAACTTCCCTTTTTATTCAATTTCCATTTCTATTTAATTTCTTTTTTTTATTTCATTTCGAAATAGACCATTAAGGTATAGTGGTTTCTTGATTGAACTTCCAAGTTTGATTTTATGCAACTTCTATTTTTATTCAATTTCCTTTTTGTATTCAATATCCAAATAGATCGTTAATGTATGGTGGTTTCTTGAATGAATTTTCATTTTTAATTTTATACGACTTCCATTTTTATTTTTATCCAACTTTCATTTTTATTAAATTTCTTTTTCAATTGAATTTCCATTTTTATTTAATTTCCAAATAGATCTTTAAGGCATAGTGGTTTCTTGAATGAACTTTCATTTTTAATTTTATTAACTTCCATTTTTATTCAATTTCCTTTTCTATTCAATTTCCGTTTTTTGTTTAATTTCCAAATAAATCGTTAAGGTATAGTGGTTTCTTGAATTGACTTCCGTTTTTAATTTTATGGAACTTCTGTTTTTGTTTTTTTTTCAACTTCCATTTTTATTCAATTTCCTTCTCTATTTATTTTCCTTTTTTATTTGATTTACAAATTGATCGTTAAGGTATAGTGGTTTCTTGAATGAACTTCCATTTTTAATTTTATGCAACTTCCATTTTTATTTTTATTCAACTTCCATTTTTATTCAATTTTCTTTTCTATTCAATTTCTTTTTTTTATTTAATTTCCAAATAGATCGTTCAGGTATAGTGGTTTCTTGAATGAACTTTCATTTTTATTTTTATGCAACTCCCATTTCTATTTTTATCCAACTTCCATTTTTATTCAATTTCCTGCCTTATAGAATTTCCTTTTTTATTTAATTTCAAATAGATCATTAAAGTGTAGTGGTTTCTTGAATGAACTTCCATTTTTAATTTTATGCAACTTCCATTTTTATTTTTATTCCACTTCCATTTTTATTCAATTTCCTTTTCTATTCAATTTCCTTTTTTATTTAATTTCCAAATAGATCGTTATGGTATAGTGGTTTCTTGAATGAACTTTCATTTTTAATTTTATGCAACTTCGATTTTTTTTTTTTTATTCAACTTCCATTTTTATTCAATTTCCATTTCTATTTAATTTCTTTTTTTTATTTTATTTCGAAATAGACCGTTAAGGCATAATGGTTTCTTGATTGAACTTCCAAGTTTGATTTTATGCAACTTCCATTTTTATTCAATTTCCTTTGATATTCAATTTCCTTTTTTTATTTAATATCCAAATAGATCCTTAATGTATGGTGGTTTCTTGAATGAACTTTAATTTTTAATTTTATACGACTTCCATTTTTATTTTTATCCAACTTTCATTTCTATTAAATTTCTTTTTCAATTGAATTTCCTTTTTTATTTAATTTCCAAATAGATCCTTAAGGCATAGTGGTTTCCTGAATGAACTTTCATTTTTAATTTTATGCAACTTCAATTTTTATTTTTATTGAACTTGCATTTTTGTGCTATTTCCTTTTCTATTCAATTTCTGTTTTTTGTTTAATTTCCAAATAGTTCGTTATGGTATAGTGGTTTCTTGAATTGACTTCCATTTTTAATTTTACGCAACTTTCATTTTTGTTTTTATTCAACTTCAATTTTTATTCAATTTAGTTCTCTATTCATTTTCCTTTTTTATTTAATTTCCAAATAGATCGTTAAGGTATAGTGGTTTCTTGAATGAACTTCCATTTTTAATTTTATGCAACTTCCATTTTTATTTTATTCAACTTCCATTTTTATTCAATTTTCTTTTTTATTCAATTTCCTTTTTTTTTATTTAATTTCCAAATAGATCGTTAAGGTATAGTGGTTGCTTGAATGAACTTTCATTTTTAATTTTATGCAACTTCCATTTTTATTTTTATTCCACTTCCATTTTTATTCAATTTCCTTTTCTATTCAATTTCCTTTTTTATTTAATTTCAAATAGATCGTTAAGGTGTAGTGGTTTCTTGAATGAACTTCCATTTTTAATTTTATGCAACTTCCATTTTTATTTTTATTCCACTTCCATATTTTTTCAATTTCCTTTTCTATTCAATTTCCTTTTGCATTTAATTTCCAAATTGATCGTTAAGGTATAATGGTTTCTTGAGTGAACTTCCATGTTTAATTTCATGTAGTTTCCATTTCTATTTTTATTCAACGTCTATTTTTATTCAATTTCCATCTGTATTCAATTTCCTTTTTTATTTAATTTCCAAATAGGTCGTTAAGGTGTAGTGGTTTCTTGAATGAACTGCCATTTTTAATTTTATGCAATCCCCATTTTTATTTTTATTCCACTTTCATTTTTATTCAATTTCCTTTTCTATTCAATTCCCTTTTTTATTTAATTTCCAAATAGATCGTTATGGTATAGTGGTTTCTTGAATGAACTCTAATTTTTAATTTTATGCAACTTCTATTTTTATTTTTATTCAACTTTCATTTTTATTCAATTTCCATTTCTTTTTAATTTCTTTTTTTTTATTTCATTTTGAAATAGACCGTTAAGGTATAGTGGTTTCTTGAATGAACTTCCATTTTTAATTTTATGCAACTTCCATTTTTATTCAATTTCCTTTTATATTGAATTTCCTTTTTTTATTTAATATCGAAATAGATCGTTAATGTATGGTGGTTTCTTGAATGAACTTTCATTTTTAATTTTATGCGACTTCCATTTTTATTTTTATTCAACTTTCATTTTTATTCAATTTCTTTTTCATTTGAATTTCCTTTTTTATTTAAGTTCCAAATAGATCCTTAAGGTATAGTGGTTTCTTGAATGAACTTTCATTTTTAATTTTATGCAACTTCAATTTTTATTTTTATTCAACTTCCATTTTTATTCAATTTCCTTTTCTATTCAATTTCCGGTTTTTGTTTAATTTCCAAATAGATCGTTAAGGTAGAGTGGTTTCTTGAATTGACTTCCATTTTTAATTTTGTGCAACTTCTATTTTTGTTTTTATTCAACTTTCATTTTTATTCAATTTCCTTCTCTATTCATTTTCCTTTTTTATTTAATTTCCAAATAGATCGTTAAGGTATAGTGGTTTCTTGAATGAACTTCCATTTTTAATTTTATGCAACTTCCATTTTTATTTTTATTCAACTTCCATTTTTATACAATTTTCTTTTCTATTCAATTTCCTTTTTTTATTTAATTTTCAAATAGATCGTTAAGGTATAATGGTTTCTTGAATGAACTTTCATTTTTATTTTTATGCAACTTCCATTTCTATTTTTATCCAACTTCCATTTTTATTCAATTTGCTTCCCTATAGAATTTCCATTTTTATTTCATTTCAAATAGATCGTTAAAGTGTAGTGGTTTCTTGAATGAACTTCCATTTGTGATTTTATTCAACTTCCATTTTGATTTTTATTCCACTTCCATTTTGATTCAATTTCCTTTTCTATTTAATTTCCTTTTTTAATTAATTTCCATGTAACGCCCTCAAATTAATACATAAAACCCATCTCTGTTGACTTGTGTTGCTCTAAAAGAAACCAACCATTTCATTTCATCAGAGTAAACTTTACAACGGTATTACATGTTAACAACAAAAGCAAATGCCTTATGGGCTTACAGCTTTCCAGGTTAACACTTGGTTACACAAAAGTAGAGTACTAACTCTATACAAAGTAATCCATTGGCTTGATGTACATGTAATACAAACAAATAAATAAAAGAGTCTTCAACTCTCATCATCATCCAAGCTATGTCCTTGGAGGTGGCATGCTACCTGTACCTGAAAATAATGTCCCATATAGGGTGAGCCAATGCCCAGTAGAGATATGCTAAACACAGTATGAGCAATAACTAAGACATTAGCAATTGATAAATGTTCAATTCCATACATCAATTCATAACCCTTTTTCCATTACAAGGCCACTATGTCCATGTTTCATTTCATTTTCCATTTCTTATCAATTCCGCAATTTATATTAACGGCTCAGAACCTAGTCATTCACTTATATGAGACCATGACTCATATTAAACATTCCCATTCTACAATAGATAAACATATTAGTTGTATCAACGTCTCAACAGATAAGCATACAAGCTGTATCCACATTTCAACAGATAAGCATACAAGCTGTATCAACACTTCCAAAGATAAGCATATGAGCTGTATCATCACTTCCATAGATAAGCATATGAGCTGTATCATCACATTATCTGACAAGCATATGAGCTGTATCAGTGGAGTCCATCCCCTATCTTCCCCTAAACCGTGGAGTACATCCTCTATCTCCTCCCCCACACACACAAAGTATATACACATTGGTCATATACACAATCAATCAATACATAACGTTAATGTATTCTATCAGCCGTCATACTCTATGACATATCCAATTGATTAGTTTCAATTTGCCTAATCATCATGCATTGTCTACAACAATCACAACTACCATCCACCGGTAGCCCAATCAATTATTTCTAAACAGATAATAAAAGCTCCAACAGATAGAATATCAATGTTTTCAAAAGTGAGCGATTAACAAATCTAACTCCACTATTTTACCACATAATGAGTCAATTTCATTATTCTCAACACAATTCCATAAGTCCACAAATTTTCCAAATTAATTATACCAATTAATTTACACCAGAAGTTAGAGTTTTCTACCCCTTTTCCCAACATTGGCCCAATGGCCTATATATCAACAACCAATAACAATAACCTCATTTTGAAACCCAATATACATTTTCAAGAATCAAAATGACAAAACCCCCATTTAACATTTTGAAACCCTAGGTCCCAAAATTTCCCAACTTCAACACTTTATCAAAACAACCAAAAATCTATGTCAAAGATCATAAGAGTGAGTAGGAATCCCTACCTCAAATTCAGAGTTCAAGAGAAGAAGATGAATAAACTCAACGTGTTCCAAAACCCAATATTTTCGAATCAAGACATAGCCCTCGACGATCAACCCAACTTTCGTAAAGACCGAAGGTGAGGAAACAACTTCTACTAGATCAATACTTAGAGAGAAGTTTGAGTTTTAGAGTGAGGTGCTCTCTAATGGCTTTTTCAGAAAAGTGAGAGAGAGAAAGAATGAGAAAAAGTGATTTAAAAATGCCCCACAGTCAACTGATATACGACATTCCCGCTCGAGCGGAAAACACAATGCTCGAGCGTCAAGAACAAAAAACTAGGTCCGCTCAAGCGCAATAAGGCCCGCTCGAGCGCCAAGACACAAGGATAAAGTACATCCGCTCGAGCGAGAAAACCAACCCGTTCGAGCGCAACCCGCTCGAGCGCCAACAAACCCGCTCAAGCGTAGAAATCACATCCGCAGGAGTTTTGTAGGGACACGAAATACTGGGAGTGTGCAATCTCTGCTCGAGCGCCAAACGACCCACTCGAGCGGAACGACCAAAAACCTGGCGACAAGGATTTAGGCCAAGGCTTGACCTACCTGCTCGAAACATGTCCAACACATCCTAAACCTCAACATAAAGAATTAAAGGATGACAACTAGGTATACAACCACCAACTTCACGGAACCAAAGTCCGGAATACAAAAAATACAAAAAGGGAAAACCGGGATCGCTAAATTCCAAATATATCGTTAAGGGTATAGTGGTTTCCTGAATGAACTTCCATGTTTAATTTTCTGCAGTTTCCATTTCTATTTTTATTCAACTTCTATTTTTACCCAATCTCCATCTCCATTCAATTTCCTTTTTTATTTAATTTCCAAATAGATCGTTAAGGTATGGTGGTTTCTTGAATGAACTTCCATTTTTAATTTTATGCAATTTCAATTTTTATTTTTATTCAACTGCCATTTTTATTCAATTTGATTTTCTATTCAATTTCCTTTTTTATTTAATTTCCAAATAGATCGTTAAAGTTTAGTGGTTTCTTGAATAAACTTCCATTTTTAATTTTATGCAACTTCCATTTTTGTTTTTCTTCAACTTCCATTTTTATTCAATTTCCTTTTCAATTGAATTTCCATTTTTTATTTAATTTCCAAATAGATCGTTAAGCTATAGTGGTTTCTTGAATGAACTTCCATGTTTAATTTTATGCAGTTTCCATTTCTATTTTTATTCAACGTCTATTTTTATTCAATTTCCATCTCCATTCAATTTCCTTTTTTATTTAATTTCCAAATAGATCGTTAAGGTGTAGTGGTTTCCTGAATGAACTTCCATTTTCAATTTTATGCAACTTCCATTTTTATTTTTATTCAACTTCCATTTTTAATCAATTTCCATTTCTATTCAATTTCCTTTTTTTTATTTAATTTCCAAATAGATCATTAATGTATAGTGGTTTCTTGAAGGAACTTCTATTTTTAATTTCATGCAACTTCCATTTTTATTTTTATTCAACTTCCATTTTTATTCAATTTCTTTTTCTATTGAATTTCCTTTTTTATTTAATTTCAAATAGATCGTTAAGGTGTAGTGGCTTCTGGAATGAACATCCATTTTTAATTTTATGCAACTTTTATTTTTATTTTTATTCCACTTCCATTTTTATTCAATTTCCTTTTTTATTCATTTCCTTTTTTATTTAATTTCCAAATAGATTGTTAAGGTATAGTGGTTTCTTGAATGAACTTCCATGTTTAATTTTATGCAGTTTCCACTTGTATTTTTATTCAACGTCTATTTTTATTCAATTTCCATCTCCATTCAATTTCCATTTTTATTTAATTTCCAAATAGATCGTTAAGGTGTAGTGGTTTCTTGAATAAACTTCCATTTTAAATTTTATAAAACTTTTATTTTTATTTTTATTCCACTTCCATTTTTATTCAATTTCCTTTTCTATTCAATTTGCTTTTTTATTTAATTTCCAAATAGATCGTTAAGGTATAGTGGTTTCTTGAATGAACTTCCATGTTTAATTTTATGCAATTTCCATTTCTATTTTTATTCAATTTCCATCTCCATTTAATTTCCTTTTTTATTTAATTTCCAAATAGATCGTTAAGGTGTAGTGGTTTCTTGAATGAACATCCATTTTTAATTTTATGCAACTTCCATTTTTATTGAATTTGCTTTTCTATTCAATTTCCTTTTTTAATTAATTTACAAATATATCGTTAAGGGTATAGTGGTTTCTTGAATGAACTTCTATGTTTAATTTTTTGCAGTTTCCATTTCTATTTTTATTCAACTTCTATTTTTATTCAATTTCCATCTCCATTCAGTTTCCTTTTTTATTTAATTTCCAAATAGATCGTTATGGTATAGTGGATTCTCGAATGAACTTCCATTTTTTATTTTATGCAACTTCCATTTGTATTTTTATTCTACTTTCATTTTTAATCAATTTCCTTTTCTATTGAATTTCCTTTTTTTTATTTAATTTCCAAATTGATCGTTAATGTATAGTCGTTTCTTGAATGAACTTCCATTTCTAATTTTATGCAACTGCCATTTTTATTTTTATTCAACTTCTATTTTTATTTAATTTCTTTTTCTATTGAATTTCCTTTTTTATTTAATTTCCAAATGGATCGTTAAGGTGTAGTGGTTTCTTGAATGAACATCCATTTTTAATTTTATGCAACTTTCATTTTTATTTTTATTCCACTTCCATTTTTATTCAATTTCCTTTTCTATTCAATTTCTTTTTTATTTAATTTCCAAATAGATCGTTAAGGTATAGTGGTTTCTTGAATGAACTTTCATGTTTAATTTTATGCAGTTTCCATTTCTATTCTTATGCAACCTCTATTTTTATTCAATTTCCATCTCCATTCAATTTCCTTTTTTATTCAATTTCCAAATAGATCGTTAGGGTGTAGTGGTTTCCCGAATGAACTTCCATTTTTAATTTTATGCAACTTTCATTTTTGTACGGGGAGGAAATAATTCTCCTCGTATAATCCTGTTGACCAAGTCCACGCTCCTCCGTACGACGTCGCTTTATCACCTGAAAACACAAACGTGAGCTAGCCGGCGGGTGTGTGCCGGAAACCTCTCCGATGCCTAAGTCAGTAAGCTTGACAAATAGACAAAGCTCTATGTTCTCAGAAAGAATTGTGTTAAAAATTACTTCCTCCAAGGTGATGTTTGTGAGCTTTTATAGGTTTCGAGTGGCATAATCCTAGTAGGACTTTTATTTCTCCATGCAGAGTCCTCCTAGGATTCATACTCCTAAAGGATAATGCTTATCCTTTTACACCCTCCCCCACTGCTTAAACCAAGTGGGATGGTTTTCTCCATGGCCGAACTACCATTTGACCGAAGTAAAGTAGGCCGAACTATCCTTAGTTCAGCCCTTCCCTTTACTATCCCTTATATCGGTTTCTCATCTGTTCAACCTATGGTGTGTTTGGACCGAACCAACGACTCTCGACCGGTATAACTCCCAAACCGGTATACCTCTAAGGTCGATATAACTTCAAGGCCGGTCTAACTTCAAGTTGCTCCCAGACCGAAGTACATTTACAATCCTCTAACCGAAGTAACTTTATCATTTGTGAGCCGAAGTAATTTCACCTCCTTGGGCCGGAGTAACTTTGTCTCCCCAAGGCCGGAGTAACCTTGCTCTCCTGGGCCGGAGTATCCTTTACGGCCTTTTTACTTAGTCCTTCGCGTTTTGGGCCTCAAAGCCCAACTCGCAGCTCGGCCCAATTTTTCCCAAAAATTACCCTCTCAATTGCCCCTTAATTCCATCTGCGCAACATGATTGGGATTATCAGTCTACTGGCCGAGCGAGAGTTTATTAAGCCTTTCCAGCCGAGCTAAAAACCCTTTAGCCTCTCCAGCCGAGCGAAAAACCCTCGGGCTCTCCAACCGAGCTAATTTTACTTCGGGCTTCACTATGTCCGGTCAAAACGTCTCTTCAATCACAGCGACTGTAACGCTTCCCCTTCCAATGACACGTGGCAGATTCTGATAGGCTGAGGACGGCTGTCACGCCGTCTTTCGTACTTCGTGAATTTTGAACAGTCCCGCCCAAATTTTGGGCAAAAACCATCCCTGAGGCTAGGTCTTTTCACTTTTGCCATTTCTTCATTTTCTCTCTGTGTTCTTGCTGTGTTCGTGTCTCCATTGCTGCCATTGCCTCCATCTCTAGCTTCTCTTTTATACGGGTAAGCAAGCCTATCCTTCTTGATTTTTCGCCTGTTTTATCATCTGTTTTTTGTTTTGTATGCTTTTGAAAACACTTTTCTCCATTTGTTGCTTTGCTTTCGTACTTTCATGAAAAAACCAGTAGAGCTTCATGTGTGCATGAACTATTATGAGAAAAACCAGTTTTAGATCCAAAATCACATAGCAACCGAACTAGGATCCTGTTTGCCCCAAATAGGTAGATCACTGTAGTCAATAACCGAACTAGAACTTGAAAGGCTCAAAGAGTCATTAACGTCTCACTTCACTCTAGCCGAAATAAGATCACCGAGTTTTGAACATATCAAACTAGGAACCTCGGTTTTCAACCGAACTAAGCTTTTGGGGCCAAGCCGGCTTTCTTGGTTCCTAAACCGATCTCAGAAAGCCGCCCCTAGAGGCTTAACCGAAGTAACTCTATTCATACTGCAACCGATTTAGGCCTTGGGGCTAAACCAGCTTTCTTAGTTTTTTAGACCGAACTCAGAAAGCTGCCCCTAGACGTCAAACCGGTCTACCGAGCAAACTGCTCAAACCGAGCTACCCAACCTTTTGATGAACCGAGATAGAACCAATTTTTTGAGGTCGAAGTAGGGCTTTTATACCTTGCTTTTAAATTGTAGCACGGTCCGTTGATCAGTGCTTTAACCCCCCTCTGTTTTTTTTACTTTGCAGACTTAGGTTACCCAGGCACTCCTGTGTGCGCTCAACCGAGCTAGTGAGCACGATTTTTGCACCGATATAACTTATAAGTAAATTATACATCAGATGGGTAAGTATAGGTATCTAGTTGAGACCCCAGGTGGCATGGCCGAATTTAGGAAGGACTACCAAATCCCAGATGACGTCCATCTGACGTTGGCCAAAAAAGATGTTATTCCGTGGGAAAATGAAGGTTTCGTCCCTTTTACTCTTCAATCCATAATAGAAACCGGACTACGGTTTCCTGTCCAACCATTGATCTGTGAGTTCCTTAGGCAGACTAGGTTATGCCCCACCCAACTGTCCACCAATACATACCGTATTATTATGGGAATAGCCGCACTAAACCACCAAACCGGTTTAAACCTTGGCCTTGCCGAAATATTCCATCAGTATTCCATCGGCTCGAAAGATGCTGGGTGGGTCTATTACCTTAGGATCCGCCGCCGCCGAGAGAAGATAGTTAAGCACACACCGGACAAAGACCTTAATGATGATGACTTCTTCTGGGTCTCTGGGAATTTTGAGGATTTTCAAGCCCAAATTCCTGGCCGACCTATAAATTGGAAGAAGGGAGAGCCTGGTAATTTAACTTCGGTCTTCTTTCTTGTATGTTATCTCGGTTTTTTAGTCTATTGACCGAACTAACACTTCTCTTTTTTTTCGCAGATTTCGCCCATCTTCATTCCTTATATAGTTATCCAAACCTTGCAATTTTGCGAGCCACGCTACGGATTAAAGAAAGAAGTTGGGCTAAGCTTCTGAACTTTGAGCCGACCTACCGGTACAGCGGTCGCCGAAAAGCAAGAGTAACTGACTTTCTTCTTGAAGAAGCCCCAGAGTCGGACCCAAACTTGCCGCAAATAAGATTAATTCCTTTAACTGCCGAAGAGGAAATGGCCAAGAAGAGCAGAGTAAGGGCGCTTCTGACCGAAACAAGCAGGGCCGAAGTACCGTCACCAAGCCAAACGCAGCCTGCCGTTGTGGCCCTCCCCTCTCAACAACCGTCTTCATCGCGCCGAACCAGGCGCGCCCGAACCAGCGAGTCCGAACCAAGTTTGGTTGATGAAGATGAGACTGTTACTCCACCAATCTTGCCACCGAGCCCCCAACCGGAACCTACCGACCGAACTACCACCACTTGGGTACCAAAATTGACTTTTAAAAACCGAGATGTCGAGGATGCTGATTCGGTTGTCGCCGAAAAAGATCACGAGTTGGCCTTTAATCTGGCAAAGGGAGTGTGCCTCCCCAAGGATATGGAGCACCACAGAAAGCAGCTAAACACCGAATTAAAGTCCATTCGGTCTGCAACGAAGTCCATGATCCTGGTATGCCGCTCTGTCCATTTTTCTGTCTAATTTTGTTAACTTTTATCTCGGCTCATGGGAAGTCCTCATTTTTTTGCCAGGCAATTCAAAAAAACTACAATACTCACAAGAAGGTGCTGGAACTCAGAAAAACTGCAAGGGATGCTGTTGCAGAAGCCGAAGTGAAGTCGGCCGAAGTAGAAGAAATCAAGAAGCAAATGGCCGAGCTTCAAGCTGAGAACAGCAGGCTGACCGGACTAGTTAGTTCGGCTGAGGCGGAAAGGCAGAAGACTGCCATAGCTCTTAAGGACAAATACCTGCGCGAGCTGGTGAAGCTCGAAAGAAAAAAAGATGCCGAAATAAAGGAGAAGGTAAAGGAAGCTGACAAACAAGGCTTCAAGAGGGCAGAGGATGCTTATGCCCAACAATACAATGCTGCCAAGGAGCTGTTCTTTAAGTGCGGCTGGAGGGGAGCCGTTGAGAAGCTCGGTCATGATCCTCAGACCGAGGTTTTCAACCCTCCAGCCTACTTTATACCGAACTCCCTGATGGAATATGCCAAAGCCATGCAACAGCAGTTCCTTGAGGGCTCAGACGATGAACACTCTGATGAAGACTTTGCCCCTGAGGATACTTCGGTTGTGAATGCAGATCAGGTAGTTCGGTCGGAGCCCGTGGTGGAAGATCTAACTATTGATCAACCAAGTGAAACCGTGGCTCCGGCCGAAACCATTCTTCCTTCTGAAAACGTCCTTGCGCCCGAAACCGGTCTTCGGGTTGACGCCGATGCTGCCTTCGACGCCGAGATCGAAGATCTTTTTTCTTGACTTTGTACTTTTTTCTCTATTTTTTGTTACCTTGTCTTTGTAACCGGGCTGTGCCCTTCTGTAATGACTTTTTAGTGAATGAAAAATTTGCTTCAACTCTTATTCCGGTTGTGATATGTATGCCTGTGCTTTGTAATGTCTTCTATTACTCCAACTGTTATTTCGGTTTTAGATGGTTAAACTATACTTGCCAGCCAACCATTCCTTAGCCGATATGCTTACTTCGGCTGAGGAGTAAGTAGAGTTGACTTATTCCAGCCAACCACTCCTTAGCCGATATGCTTACTTCGGCTGAGGAGTAAGTAGAGTTGACTTAAACCAACCAACCACTCTTCAGCCGTACCCTTACTTCGGCTGAAGAGTAACAAGAGTTGGTTTATTCCAGCCAACCACTCCAACCATACCCTTACTTCGGCTGAAGAGTAACAAGTGTTGGTTTATTCCAGCCAACTACTCTTCAGCCATGCACTTACTTCGGCTGAAGAGTAATAAGTGTTGGTTTATTCCAGCCAACTACTCTTCAGCCATGCACTTACTTCGGCTGAAGAGTTATAAGTGTTGGTTTATTCTAGCCAACTACTCTTCAGCCATGCACTTACTTCGGCTGAAGAGTAATAAGTGTTGGTTTATTCCAGCCAACTATTGAAGTTAGTTTTTCCAGCTAACTTATAGTATTTGGTTATTCCGACCAAATGTCCTGCAGCCTGGATCCTTATCCTGGGCTTAGGAAGGGTGTTGGTTTAATCCAGCCAACCTCTGAGTTAGTTTTTCCAGCTAACTTAGAATAGAATGCTTGCAATATACTTAGTCTTTAAAGCTAACTTTTACAAAGAATGATTTGTGCTAAAAAGAATTTCTCATTTTATTGAAGGAAGAAAAAAGTACATATGTTTGAAAAAGAAGAGCTAAAAGTAAAATAACTTGAGATTGGCCGTATTCCATGGCCTAGGGATTGCCTTGCCATCTTTGTCTTCTAGGTGGTATGCCCCTTTGCCTGCTAACCCAACCACCTTATAAGGACCTTCCCAATTTGGGCCTAACTTGCCGTCTCCTGGGATTAAGGTGTTTCCCATTACTTTGCGTAGTACCCAATCCCCAATCTTGAATTGTCGTGGATGAACCTTTTTGCTGTATTTTCTGATTAACTCTTGTTGGTATGAGGCGATGTGGACTAGTGCTCTTTCTCTTCTTTCTTCTGCAAGGTCGAGTTCTAAGGCTATGGCTTCTCCATTTAAGTTTTGATCAAAATTTTTGCTTCGAATTGTGGGGAGGCCAACTTCTAGTGGGATCACTGCTTCCATTCCATAGGCCAAGGAGAATGGTGTTTCTCCAGTTGATCGCCGAGGCGTGGTGCGGTAAGCCCACAAGACGTGAGGAAGTTCATCTGCCCACTTGCCTTTTGCTTTCTCTAGCCTTTTCTTTAGTCCATCCAAGACGACTTTATTTGATGCTTCAGCCTGCCCATTTGCTTGAGGATATGCCGGTGTGGAATTATAGAACTCTATCTTATATTCTTCACAAAAGCTTCTAAAGATTATGCCGTCGAACTGAGTTCCATTGTCTGAGATCAGTGCTTTTGGTATGCCAAACCGAGTGATGATATTCTGCCAAACAAACTTCTTCACGTCTTTTTCTTTGATTGATGCCAATGCTTCTGCTTCCACCCACTTTGTGAAGTAGTCTATTGCTGCGAGAAAGAATTTTCTTCCCCCGGGCGCTGTTGGAAGTGGTCCTACTATGTCCAAGCCCCACATTGCAAAAGGCCATGGGCTAGTTAATGGTAGGAGTTCTCTTGCTGGTTGATGTATTTGGTGCGCGAATTTTTGGCATTTCTCACACTTCTTCACATATTTTTCGGAGTCTGCTTGCATATATGGCCACCAATATCCTTGCGAAATAGCCCTGTAAGCGAGCGACCTTCCCCCTTGATGACTTCCACACACCCCTTCGTGTATTTCGAACAAGAATGCTTCTACTTTGTTGGGATGAACGCATTTGAGGTAAGGCCCAAAGAATGACTTTTTGTATAATGCTAAAGATGGAGATAGCCAAAATCGCTGCGACTTTGCCCTTATTTTGTTGGCTTCTTTTTTCTCTTCTGGTAGGATGCCGTCTTTCAGGAACAGGATGATGGGATCCATCCAAGAAGGGCCTAATTCTGCGCAACATACTTCTTCTGCTTCGGGGTCTTCTATGCTTGGTCTTGGTAAGAAGTCGATGAGTAATGGATGAGGGATTGATGTATCTGCCATTGAGGCCAGGCCTGCTAGTTCGTCCGCTCGGCAGTTTTCCTCCCTGCCAATTTGTTCTATCCTTACTACATCAAACTTTTTGATCTCCGTTCTGACTAACTCTTGGTACTTGGCCATTCTGTCGTCCTTTGCTTCGTATTCGCCAGAAATTTGGTTTACAACCAGCAGAGAGTCACTGTATACCATTAGTTCGGTTGTTTTCATGAAGTGTGCTGACTTGAGTCCTGCGAGAAGCGCCTCATACTCCGCTTCATTGTTGGATGCTGGGAAGCCAAGGTTGATTGCTTGCTCTATAACCAGGCCGTCTGGAGAGATGAGGACTATGCCAAGCCCTGCTCCATGTCGGTTGGATGCTCCATCCACAAAGAGCTTCCACATCTCTCCAACGAATAGTTTCCAGCAAGTGGAAGGATCAGATGATGTCGTGAGGTCAAGAATGGTGTTTTCTTCAAGGTCCATGTTGGCTGTCTGTCCTTCGTCCTCTGTTTGAACTGTTGGTGAGCCTTTGTTTGTCTCTTCCTTGTTGTCCTTAGTATGGTCTGCCTTGGTGCTTGATTGACTACCTTCTACTAGGGGTTGCGCTATTCCGGCGTCAACTTCCGTCCCTAGTTCGGTTGTGTCAGTTAGGTCGACTGGGCAGATATGATGACTTCCAGGAGTAAACTCTGCGACGAAGTCTGCGAAAGATTGGGCTTTTATTGCGGTTTTGGGTTGGAATTTGATGTCAAATTGTCCCAACTCTACTGCCCACTTCAAAATTCGCCCACTAAAGTTTGCCCTTTCGAACAGAGCTCTTAGTGGAAAGGCTGTGAGGACGACTATGGTGTGGGCATGAAAGTAGTGCGCCAATTTTCTGGATGCCATCATTAATGCTAATGCTAGTTTCTCCAAGGGCAAGTACCTTGTTTCGGCTCCCAACAATGTCTTGCTGACATAAAAGATGGGCAGGTGTTGTATTCCTTCTGCACGAACCAACACTGCGCTGACTGCGTGCTGAGAGACTGCCAGGTACAAAAAGAGTTCTTCACCAGGTACTGGTGTAACAAGTAGTGGTGGGGAAGACATGTACTCCTTCAAGCTTTCCAGAGCTCGGTTGCATTCTTCATCCCACTCAAACTTGGCTTTTAAAGCTTGGAAGAATGGTCGTAGTCTGTCTGACGACCTGCTTATGAACCGGTTGAGTGCAGCCGCCATACCAGTGAGATGCTGTACTTCCTTGACTGAGTTTGGTCTCTCCAACTCCTGGATTGCTTTGATCTGAGTGGGGTCTGCTCCTATACCTCGGTTGGTCACCAGGAAGCCCAAGAATTTGCCAGATCCAACTCCGAATGCACATTTGGACGCATTGAGGCGCAGCTTGTGTTTCTTCAGGATCTGGAACATCTCACCTAGATCTTTAAGATGGTCATTCTCATCCTTGCTTTTGACCACCATGTCTTCGATGTAAGCCTCCATTGTTCTGCCTAACAATGGTTCAAACATCTTGGTGACCATCCTCTGGAATGTCGCCCCTGCGTTCTTTAGGCCAAAGGGCATGACCTTGTAGCAATATAACCCCCTTGGTGTTGTGAAGGATGTGACCTCCTGGTCTGGTTCGTTCATGGCGATCTGGTGGTAGCCTCTGTATGCATCCAGAAAGCTAAGTCGGTTATGCCCTGCCGTTAAGTCCACCAGTTGATCTATCCTTGGTAGAGGAAAACTATCTTTCGGGCACGCCTTGTTGACTGTTTTGTAGTCGACGCAGACACGCCATTTACCATTCTTTTTTGGCACTACAACTGTGTTGGAGATCCATCTTGGGTAGTGTACTTCTCTTATTGCTCCTGCCTCCAGCAGGTTGCCTACCTCTTCTGCCACTATTTCGGCGTGGTGGAGTGCCGATCTGCGTGTGCGTTGGATGACTGGTCTGGCGGATGGGTGGACATTGAGTTGGTGACTGATGAAGTTTGGGTCAATACCTGGCATGTCGTAGGGCGTCCAGGCAAACACTTCGATATTAGAGGTCAAGAATTCCAAGACCTCTAATCTTTCAGTGCTGGACAACGATGAGCCAAGCAAGAAGAACTTATCCGGGTTCTTCTCATCTATTTTTACCTCCACCAAGTCCTCCACCGCTTTCTGATCAGCCTCTTTGCCGACATCCGCGAATAGTTCATTACTCTCTGGTTCTTCCACCGAATGAACGTATCCTTTGGCATCTCGGCTTCCATTCGCTGTGGCGAAGCATTGTTTTGACATGATCTGATCGCCATAGACTTCTTCAATTATACCGGTGTCGTTAGGGAACCTCATTACCTGATGGTATGATGACGCTACCGAACGCATGGCATGCAGCCATGTTCTGGCCAAGATGATGTTGTATGTGGAGGGGACCTTCAATACCCAGAACTCCACTTGTTTTGTTACACTCCCTGCTCTGACTGGAAGGATTATTTTGCCGACAGGCCACTCTGGCATGGAGTTGAATCCAATCAGGGGAGAAACTGCAGGCGCCAAGTCTTTGTCTTGCAGCTTTAGTTGCTTGAATGTGTCGTAATACATGATCTCACATGAACTACCCTGGTCAATCAGAATCCGCTTAACGTCAAAATCCTTGACTCGGAGAGTGACAACCAGGGCATCATTATGGGGGCAGTAAATTCGTTCCAAGTCCTTATCCGAAAAGGACATGACGTTTGTTGCCTCTGTCCTCCCCTTCTTGATGGTAGGTTGGGCACTTAATACTTCCCGGAACTGCTCAGCCTTCTTAATTGAACCCCTGAGCTCGCATACGCGCTCAGGTTCAAAAACTCCATGAATTACATTGATAATGCCTTGAGGTGGTGCATCGATTGGCATTCTGTTGGGATGGTCATTATGATCTTGGGGGGCCGATTGCGCTCCCCCTTCAATGTATTTGTCCAAGTGGCCTGCTGCCACCAATTCTTCCAAGTGTTGTCTCAGTGGCGTGCAATTCTCAGTTCGATGCCCCTTTTCTTTGTGGAAGGTGCAACGTGATCTGTCGTCGTAATTTTTCTGAGCTTCCCCTAGCTTGGCTGGCCACTTGACGAAAGGCTCATCTTTTATTTCGCTCAGAATCCGATATATTGGTTTTTTGAACACCGTTGTTATGGCAGTGCGGATTCTCAACCATCTTTTGTCTGGGTCTTCTCCGTTATCTCGTCTGCCACGCCCGTTTTTGTTCTGCCGATCTACTGTATTGACCTTTGCTGAGGTCTTCTTTTCTGGTACTGTGGTTGTACTAGATTTTGCTTTTGCACGCGCGCCATCCTCTTCTACCCTGATGTGCTGATGCACTCTTTCCATCAGGGCCTCCATGGTGAGGGGTGGCGTCATGGTAATCGAATCCCTTAGTCTGTTCCCTACTGGAAGGCCTCTTTTGTATTGCGCAATGGCTAGATTGGTGGGGCAGTCTCCTATCTGGTTGAATGTCTCCCAGTAGCGACTATTGTAAGATCTGAGGGTCTCTTTTTCACCCATGTCGATGGAGAGTAACTGGTCTATCTCCACCGGCGTTTTAGTGTTTGTTCGAAACCTCGTTACGAACGCTTCTGCCAATTGGGCCCAGGAGGCTATGCTGCCCTCTGGGAGCTTTTCGAACCAAGTCAAGCCTAGGTCGCCAAGACTTGACGGGAAGAGTATGCACATTAAGGCCTCGTTTCGCCTGTACACAGCCATGACTTGGCGAAAGTGGGTCAAGTGTGAATACGGGTCCGTCTTCCCTTCATATGTGATGAATTTCGGCTGAAGGAAGCCTGATGGTAGAGGCGCGTTTTCGATTGCTGGAACAAACGGCGAAGTCTGTAGTCTTGCCAATGCCTTGTCCGTTGGTTCGTAGGCCGGTCGCGGTATTGGCATTCCAACCTCGACGCTTCCATGCGTCCGAGGAGCCAACCGTTGTAAGGCTGAAACTCGGTGTGGATCCCTTGCCCTGGCGTCCTCCTTGCATCGTGCTTTTTCTTCGAGTACGGTTCGTAGGTCGGATGACCCGGGCAGCTCCGTTTGTCTAGATCTGGTTTGGTGTGAATGTGAAGGCCAATACGTGCTTCCTTCAGTGTATGATCTTTCGGATCTCGTCCTCTCAGACCTGGAGTGACGAGTCCTTGAAGATAAGGAGTGAGTGTCACCTGTCCTGAGGCTTCTGCTCTCTCCTTGGGAGGGTGTAGTATTCCTACTACGATTCTCTGAGTGGCGAGGGGGCGTCTTGTGCTTGCGCCCCTCTCCTGTCGCCACATCTTTAGTCTTCATCTGGCGTTTTAATGCTTCCATGTCCGCCGCCATCTTCCGAATTAGTTCATCTTGTTCCTTTACGCGATCTTCTAGGGCTTGAGGATCAATCCTCCTCCTTTGCCTGTCAGGACTTTGAGAGTGACAAGGGCTGCTATTCCGCCTTCCCCTGCCACTCCTGGAGGTATGTCTTTGGGGCTCCAAGTCCGCCATGGGAGGGACAGAAGGTAATCCTTCACGCCTTGCGCCCCCCTCTGGAGTTAGTCCGTCGATGGCGGACTGCGGCAAGTCTTTAATGTGTGCCATTCAATGAGAGAAGGAGAAGCTTAGTCAAGAGGTTTTTGTTCTTGTCTGTTCTTCCCACAGACGGCGCCAATTGTATGGGGAGGAAATAATTCTCCTCGTATAATCCTGTTGACCAAGTCCACGCTCCTCCGTACGACGTCGCTTTATCACCTGAAAACACAAACGTGAGCTAGCCGGCGGGTGTGTGCTGGAAACCTCTCCGATGCCTAAGTCAGTAAGCTTGACAAATAGACAAAGCTCTATGTTCTCAGAAAGAATTGTGTTAAAAATTACCTCCTCCAAGGTGATGTTTGTGAGCTTTTATAGGTTTCGAGTGGCATAATCCTAGTAGGACTTTTATTTCTCCATGCAGAGTCCTCCTAGGATTCATACTCCTAAAGGATAATGCTTATCCTTTTACACCCTCCCCCACTGCTTAAACCAAGTGGGATGGTTTTCTCCATGGCCGAACTACCATTTGACCGAAGTAAAGTAGGCCGAACTGTCCTTAGTTCAGCCCTTCCCTTTACTATCCCTTATATCGGTTTCTCATCTGTTCAACCTATGGTGTGTTTGGACCGAACCAACGACTCTCGACCGGTATAACTCCCAAACCGGTATACCTCTAAGGTCGATATAACTTCAAGGCCGGTCTAACTTCAAGTTGCTCCCAGACCGAAGTACATTTACAATCCTCTAACCGAAGTAACTTTATCATTTGTGAGCCGAAGTAATTTCACCTCCTTGGGCCGGAGTAACTTTGTCTCCCCAAGGCTGGAGTAACCTTGCTCTCCTGGGCCGGAGTATCCTTTACGGCCTTTTTACTTAGTCCTTCGCGTTTTGGGCCTCAAAGCCCAACTCGCAGCTCGGCCCAATTTTTCCCAAAAATTACCCTCTCAATTTTTATTTTTATTCCACTTCAATTTTTATTCAATTTCCTTTCCTATTCAATTTCCTTTTTTATTTAATTTCCAAATAGATCGTTATGGTATAGTGGTTTCTTTAATGAACTTTCATTTTTCATTTTATGCAACTTCTATTTTTATTTTTATTCAACTTCCATTTTTATTCAATTTCCTTTTCTATTTAATTTCTTTTTTTTATTTCATTTCGAAATAGACTGTTAAGGTATAGTGGTTTCCTGAATGAACTTCCAACTTTGATTTTATGCAACTTCCATTTTTATTCAATTTCCTTTTATATTCAATTTCCTTTTTTTATTTAATATCCAAATAGATCGTTAATGTATGGTGGTTTCTTGAATGAACTTTCATTTTTAATTTTATGCGACTTCCATTTTTATTTTTATTCAACTTTCATTTTTATTCAATTTCCTTTTCAATAGAATTTCCTTTTTTATTTAATTTCCAAATAGATCCTTAAGGTATAGTGGTTTCTTGAATGAACTTTCATTTTTAATTTTCTGCAACTTCAATTTTTATTTTTACTCAACTTCCATTTTTATTCAATTTCCTTTTCTATTCAACTTCCGTTTTTTGTTTAATTTCCAAATAGATCGTTAAGGTATAGTGGTTTCTTGAATTGACTTCCATTTTTAATTTTATGCAACTTCTATTTTTGTTTTTATTCAATTTCCTTCTCTGTTCATTTTTCTTTTTTATTTAATTTCCAAATAGATCGTTAAGGTGTAGTGGTTTCTTGATTGAACTTCCATTTTTAATTTTATGCAACTTCCATTTTTTTTATTCAACTTCAATTTTTATTCAATTTTCTTTTCTATTCAATTTCCTTTTTGTATTTAATTTCCAAATAGATCGTTAAGGTATAGTGGTTTCTTGAATGAACTTTCATGTTTAATTTTATGCAGTTTCCATTTCTATTTTTATTCAACGTCTATTTTTATTCAATTTCCATCTCCATTCAATTTCCTTTTTTATTTAATTTCCAAATAGATCGTTAAGGTGTAGTGGTTTCCTGAATGAACTTCCATTTTCAATTTTATGCAACTTCCATTTTCATTTTTATTCTACTTCCATTTTTATTCACTTTCCTTTTCTATTCAATTTCCTTTTTTATTTCATTTCCAAATAGATCGTTATGGTATAGTGGTTTCTTGAATGAATTTTCATTTTTAATTTTATGCAACTTCAAATTTTATTTTTATTCAACTTCCATTTTTATTTAATTTCCTTTTCTATTTAATTTCTTTTTTCTATTTCATTTGGAAATAGACCGTTAAGGTATAGTGGTTTCTTGAATGAACATCCAAGTTTCATTTTATGCAACTTCAATTTTTATTCAATTTCCTTTTATATTCAATTTCCTTTTTTTATTTAATATCCAAATAGATCGTTAATGTATGGTGGTTTCTTGGATGAACTTTCATTTTTAATTTTATGCGACTTCCATTTTTATTTTTATTCAACTTTCATTTTTATTCAATTTCATTTTCAATTGAATTTCCTTTTTTATTTAATTTCCAAATAGATCCTTAAGGTATAGTGGTTTCTTGAATGAACTTTCATTTTTAATTTTCTGCAACTTCAATTTTTATTTTTATTCAACTTCCATTTTTATTCAATTTCCTTTTCTATTCAATTTCCGTTTTTTGTTTAATTTCCAAATAGATCGTTAAGGTATAGTGGTTTCTTGAATTGACATCCATTTTTAATTTTATGCAACTTCTATTTTTGTTTTTATTCAACTTTCATTTTTATTCAATTTCCTTCTCTATTCATTTTCCTTTTTTATTTAATTTCCAAATAGATCGTTAAGGTGTAGTGGTTTCTTGATTGAACTTTAATTTTTAATTTTATGCAACTTCCATTTTTTTTTTATTCAACTTCTATTTTTATTCAATTTTCTTTTCTATTCAATTTCCATTTTTTGTTTAATTTCCAAATAGATCGTTAAGGTATAATGGTTTCTTGAATTGACTTCCATTTTTAATTTTATGCAACATCTTTTTTTGTTTTTATTCAACTTCCATTTTTATTCAATTTCCTTCTCTATTCATTTTTCTTTTTTATTTAATTTCCAAATAGATCGTTAAAGTATAGTGGTTTCTTGAATGAACTTCCATTTTTAATTTTATGCAACTTCCATTTTCATTTTTACTCAACTTCCATTTTTATTTAATTTCTTTTTCTATTGAATTTCCTTTTTTATTTAATTTCCAAGTGGATCGTCAAGGTGTAGTGGCTTCTTGAATGAACATCCATTTTTAATTTTACGCAACTTTCAATTTTATTTTTATTCCACTTCCATTTTTATTCAATTTCCTTTTCTATTCAATTTCCTTTTTTATTTAATTTCCAAATAGATCGTTAAGGTATAGTGGTTTGTTGAATGAACTTTCATGTTTAATTTTTTGCAGTTTCCATTTCTATTTGTATTCAACGTCTATTTTTATTCAATTTCCATCTCCATTCAATTTCCTTTTTTATTTAATTTCCAAATAGATCGTTATGGTGTAGTGGTTTCTTGAATGAACTTCCATTTTTAATTTTATGCAGCTTCCATTTTTATTTTTATTCCACTTCCATTTTCATTCAATTTCCTTTTCTATTCAATTTCCTTTTTTACTTAATTTCCACATAGATCGTTATGGTATAGCGGTTTCTTTAATGAAATTTCATTTTTAATTTTATGCAACTTCTATTTTTATTTTTCTTCTACTTCTATTTTTATTCAATTTCCTTTTCTATTTAATTTCTTTTGTTTATTTCATTTTGCAATAGACCGTTAAGGTAAAGTGGTTTCTTGAATGAACTTCCAAGTTTCATTTTATGCAACTTCCATTTATATTCAATTTCCTTTTTTTATTTAATATTCAAATAGCTCGTTAATGTATGGTGGTTTCTTGAATGAATTTTCATTTTAAATTTTATGCGACTTCCATTTTTATTTTCATTCAACTTTCATTTTTATTCAATTTCCTTTTCAATTGAATTTCCTTTTTTATTTAATTTCCAAATAGATCCCTAAGGTATAGTGGATTCTTGAATGAACTTTCATTTTTAATTTTATGCAATTTCCAATTTTATTTTTATTCAACTTCCATTTTTATTCAATTTCCTTTTCTATTCAATTTCCGTTTTTTGTTTAATTTCCAAATAGATCGTTAAGGTATAGTGGTTTCTTGAATTGATTTCCATTCTTAATTTCATGCAACTTCTATTTTTGTATTTATTCAACTTCCATTTTTATTCAATTTCCTTCTCTATTCATTTCCCTTTTTTATTTAATTTCCGAGTAGATCGTTAAGGTATAGTGGTTTCTTGAATGAACTTCCATTTTTAATTTTATGCAACTTCCATTTTCAATTTTATTCAGCATCCATTTTTATTCAATTTTATTTTCTATTCAATTTCATTTTTTTATTTAATTTCCAAATAGATCGTTAAAGTATAGTGGTTTATTCAATGAACTTTCATTTTTATTTTTATGCAACTTCCATTTTTATTTTTATCCAACTTCCGTTTTTATTCAATTTCCTTCCCTATAGAATTTCCTTTTTTATATAATTTCAAATAGATCGTTAAGGTGTAGTGGTTTCTTGAATGAACTTTCATTTTTAATTTTATGCAACTTTCATTTTTATTTTTATTCCACTTCCATTTTTATTCAATTTCCTTTTCTATTCAATTTCCTTTTTTATTTAATTTCCAAATAGAACGTTAAGGTATAGTGGTTTCTTAAATGAACTTCCATGTTTAATTTTATGCAGTTTCCATTTCTATTTTTATTCAACGTCTATTTTTATTCGATTTCCATGTCCATTCAATTTCCTTTTTTATTTAATTTCCAAATAGATCGTTAAGGTGTAGTGGTTTCCTGAATGAACTTCCATTTTCAATTTTATGCAACTTCCATTTTTATTTTTATTCTACGTCCATTTTTATTCAATTTCTTTTTCTATTCAATTTCCTTTTTTATTTAATTTCCAAATAGATCATTATGGTAGAGTGGTTTCTTGGATGAACTTTCATTTTTAATTTTATGCAACTTCAAATTTTATTTTTATTCAACTTCCATTTTTATTTAATTTCCTTTTCTATTTAATTTCTTTTTTCTATTTCATTTCAAAATAGACCGCAAAGGTATAGTGGTTTCTTGAATGAACATCCAAGTTTCATTTTATGCAACTTCAATTTTTATTCAATTTCCTTTTTTTATTTAATATCCAAATAGAACGTTAATGTATGGTGGTTTCTTGAATGAACTTTCATTTTTAATTTTATGCGACTTCCATTTTTATTTTTATTCAACGTTCATTTTTATTCAATTTCCTTTTCAATAGAATTTCCTTTTTTATTTAATTTCCAAATAGATCCTTAAGGTATAGTGGTTTCTTGAATGAACTTTCATTTTTAATTTTCTGCAACTTCAATTTTTATTTTTACTCAACTTCCATTTTTATTCAATTTCCTTTTCTATTCAACTTCCGTTTTTTGTTTAATTTCCAAATAAATCGTTAAGGTATAGTGGTTTCTTGAATTGACTTCCATTTTTAATTTTATGCAACTTCTATTTTTGTTTTTATTCAACTTCCACTTTTATTCAATTTCCTTCTCTATTCATTTTCCTTTTTTATTTAATTTCCAAATAGATCGGTAAGGTGTAGTGGTTTCTTGATTGAACTTCCTTTTTTAATTTTATGCAACTTCCATTTTTTTTTATTCAACTTCAATTTTTATTCAATTTTCTTTTCTATTCAATTTTCTTTTTTTATTTAATTTACGAATAGAACGTTAAGGTATAGTGGTTTCTTGAATGAACTTTCATTTTTATTTTTTTGCAACTTCCATTTCTATTTTTATCCAACTTCCATTTTTATTCAATTTCCTTCCCTAGAGAATTTCCTTTTTTATTTAACTTCAAATAGATCGTTAAGGTGTAGTGGTTTCTTGAATGAACTTCCATTTTTATTTTCATTCGACTTCCATTTTTATTCAATTTCTTTTTCTATTCAATTTCCATTTTTAATTAATTTCCAAATATATCGTTAAGGGCATAGTGGTTTATTGAATGAACATCCATGTTTAATTTTATGCAATTTCCATTTCTATTTTTATTCAACTTCTATTTTTACTCAATTTCCATCTCCATTCAATTTCCTTTTTTATTTAATTTCCAAATAGATCGTTAAGGTATGGTCGTTTGTTGAATGAACTTCCATTTTTAATTTTATGCAATTTCAATTTTTATTTTTATTCAACTGCCATTTTTATTCAATTTGATTTTCTATTCAATTTCCTTTTTTTATTTAATTTCCAAATAGATCATTAAGGTTTAGTGGTTTCATGAATGAACATCCATTTTTAATTTTATGCAACTTCCATTTTTGTTTTTCTTCAACTTCCATTTTTATTCAATTTCCTTTTCAATTGAATTTCTTTTTTTTATTTAATTTCCAAATAGATCGTTAAGGTATAGTGGTATCTTGAATGAATTTCCAAGTTTAATTTTATGCAACTTCCATTTTTATTCAATTTCCTTTTATATTCAATTTCCTTTTTTCATTTAATAACCAAATAGATCATTAATGTATGGTGGTTTCTTGAATGAACTTTCGTTTTTAATTTTATGCGACTTCCATTTTTATTTTTATTCAACTTACATTTTTATTCAATTTCTTTTTCAATTGAATTTCCTTTTTTATTTACTTTCCAAATAGATCCTTAAGGTATAGTGGTTTCTTGAATGAACTTTCGGTTTTAATTTTATGCAACTTCAATGTTTATTTTTATTCAACTTCCATTTTTATTCAATTTCCTTTTCTATTCAATTTTCGTTTTTTGTTTAATTTCAAAATAGGTCGTTAAGGTCTTGTGGTTTCTTCAATTGACTTCCATTTTTAATTTTATGCAACTTCTATTTTTGTTTTTATTTAACTTCCATTTTTATTCAATTTCCTTCTCTATTCATTTTCCTTTTTTATTTAATATCCAAACAGATCGTTAAGGTATAGTGGTTTCTTGAATGAACTTTCATTTTTATTTTTAACCAACTTTCATTTTTATTCAATTTCCTTCCCTATAGAATTTCCCTTTTTTTATTTAATTTCAAATAGATCTTTAAGGTGTGGTGGTTTTTTGAATGAACTTTCATTTTTAATTTTATTCAACTTCCATTTTTATTTTTATTCCACTTCCTTTTTTATTCAATTTCCTTTTCTATTCAATTTCCTTTTTTAATTAATTTCCAAATATATCGTTAAGGGTATAGTGGTTTCTTGAATGAACTTCCATGTTTAATTTCATGCAGTTTCTATTTCTATTTTTATTCAACTTCTATTTTTACTCAATTTCCATTTCCATTCAATTTCCTTTTTTATTTAATTTCCAAATAGATCATTAACGTATGGTGGTTTTTTGAATGAACTACCATTTTTAATTCTATGCAATTTCAATTTTTGTTTTTATTCAACCGCCATTTTTATTCAATTTGATTTTCTATTCAATTTACTTTTTTTCTTTAATTTCCAAATAGATCGTTAAGGTTTAGTGGTTTCTTGAATGAACTTCCATTTTTAATTTTTTGCAACTTCCATTTTTGTTTTTCTTCAACTTCCATTTTTATTCAATTTCCTTTCCAATTGAATTTCCTTTTTTTATTTAATTTTCAAATAGATCGTTAAGGTATAGTTGTTTCTTGAATGAACTTCCATGTTTAATTTTATGCAACTTTTATTTTTATTTTTATTCAACTTCAATTTTTAATCAATTTCCTTTTCTATTCAATTTCCTTTTTTTTATTTAATTTCCAAATAGATCGTTAATGTATAGTGGTTTCTTGAATGAACTTCTATTTTTAATTTTATGCAACTTTCATTTTTATTTTTATTCAACTTCCATTTTTATTCATTTTCTTTTTCTATTGAATTTCCTTTTTTATTTAATTTCAAATAGATCGTTAAGGAGTAGCGGCTTGTTGAATGAACCTCCATTTTTAATTTTATGTAACTTTTATTTTTATTTTTATTCCACTTCCATTTTTTTTCAATTTCCTTTTCTATTCAATTTCCTTTTTTATTTAATTTCCAAATAGATCGTTAAGGTATAGTGGTTTCTTGAATGAACTTCCATGTTTAATTTTATGCAGTTTCCATTTCTATTTTTATTCAATTTCCATCTCCATTCAATTTCCTTTTTATTTAATTTCCAAATAGATCGTTAAGGTGTAGTAGTTTCTTGACTGAACTTCCATTTTTAATTTTATGCAACTTCCATTTTTATTTTTATTCCACTTCCATTTTTATTGAATTTCCTTTTCTATTCGATTTCCCTTTTTAATTAATTTCCATATATATCGTTAAGGGTATAGTGGTTTCTTGAATGAACTTCCATGTTTAATTTTATGCAGTTTCCATTTCTATTTTTATTCAACTTCTATTTTTATTCAATTTCCATCTCCATTCAGTTTCCTTTTTTATTTAATTTCCATATAGATTGTTAAGGTATAGTGGTTTCTTGAATGAACTTCCATTTGTATTTTTATTTTACTTCCATTTTTATTCAATTTCGTTTTCTATTCAATTTCCTTTTTTATTTAATTTCCAAATAGATCGTTAAGGTATTGTGGTTTCTTGAATGAACTTCCATGTTTAATTTTATGCCGTTTCCATTTTTATTTTTATTCAACTTTCATTTTTTTTCAATTATTGAATTTCCTTTTTTTATTTAATTTCCAAATAGATCGTTAAGGTATAGTGGTTTCTTGAATGAACTTCCATGTTTAATTTTATGCAACTTCCATTTTTATATTTATTCAACCTCCATTTTTAATCAATTTCCTTTTCTATTCAATTTCCTTTTTTTATTTAATTTCCAAATAGATCGTTAATGTATAGTGGTTTCTTGAATGAACTTGCATTTTTAATTTTATGCAACATCCATTTTTATTTTTATTCAACTTCCATTTTTATTCAATTTCTTTTTCTATTGAATTTCCTTTTTTTATTTAATTTCAAATAGATTGTTAAGGTGTAGTGGTTTTTTCAATGAACTTCCATTTTTAATTTTGCGCGACTCTCATTTTTATTTTTATTCCACTTCCATTTTTATTCAATTTCCTTTTCTATTCAATTTGCTTTTTTATTTAATTTCCAAATAGATCGTTAAGGTATAGTGGTTTCTTGAATGAACTTCCATGTTTAATTTTATGCAGTTTCCATTTCTATTTTTATTCAATTTCCATCTCCATTCAATTTCCTTTTTATTTAATTTCCAAATAGATCGTTAAGGTGTAGTGGTTTCTTGACTGAACTTCCATTTTTAATTTTATGCAACTTCCATTTTTATTTTTATTCCACTTCCATTTTTATTGAATTTCCTTTTCTATTCGATTTCCCTTTTTAATTAATTTCCATATATATCGTTAAGGGTATAGTGGTTTCTTGAATGAACTTCCATGTTTAATTTTATACAGTTTCCATTTCTATTTTTATTCAACTTCTATTTTTATTCAATTTCCATCTCCATTCAGTTTCCTTTTTTATTTAATTTCCAAATAGATTGTTAAGGTATAGTGGTTTCTTGAATGAACTTCCATTTGTATTTTTATTTTACTTCCATTTTTATTCAATTTCCTTTTCTATTCAATTTCCTTTTTTACTTAATTTCCAAATAGATCGTTAAGGTATTGTGGTTTCTTGAATGAACTTCCATGTTTAATTTTATGCCGTTTCCATTTTTATTTTTATTCAACTTTCATTTTTTTTCAATTATTGAATTTCCTTTTTTTATTTAATTTCCAAATAGATCGTTAAGGTATAGTGGTTTCTTGAATAAACTTCCATGTTTAATTTTATGCAACTTCCATTTTTATATTTATTCAACCTCCATTTTTAATCAATTTCCTTTTCTATTCAATTTCCTTTTTTTATTTAATTTCCAAATAGATCGTTAATGTATAGTGGTTTCTTGAATGAACTTGCATTTTTAATTTTATGCAACATCCATTTTTATTTTTATTCAACTTCCATTTTTATTCAATTTCTTTTTCTATTGAATTTCCTTTTTTTATATTTAATTTCAAATAGATTGTTAAGGTGTAGTGGTTTTTTCAATGAACTTCCATTTTTAATTTTGCTCGACTCTCATTTTTATTTTTATTCCACTTCCATTTTTATTCAATTTCCTTTTCTATTCAATTTGCTTTTTTATTTAATTTCCAAATAGATCGTTAAGGTATAGTGGTTTCTTGAATGAACTTCCATGTTTAATTTTATGCAGTTTCCATTTCTATTTTTATTCAATTTCCATCTCCATTCAATTTCCTTTTTATTTAATTTCCAAATAGATCGTTAAGGTGTAGTGGTTTCTTGACTGAACTTCCATTTTTAATTTTATGCAACTTCCATTTTTATTTTTATTCCACTTCCATTTTTATTGAATTTCCTTTTCTATTCGATTTCCCTTTTTAATTAATTTCCATATATATCGTTAAGGGTATAGTGGTTTCTTGAATGAACTTCCATGTTTAATTTTATGCAGTTTCCATTTCTATTTTTATTCAACTTCTATTTTTATTCAATTTCCATCTCCATTCAGTTTCCTTTTTTATTTAATTTCCAAATAGATTGTTAAGGTATAGTGGTTTCTTGAATGAACTTCCATTTGTATTTTTATTTTACTTCCATTTTTATTCAATTTCCTTTTCTATTCAATTTCCTTTTTTATTTAATTTCCAAATAGATCGTTAAGGTATTGTGGTTTCTTGAATGAACTTCCATGTTTAATTTTATGCCGTTTCCATTTTTATTTTTATTCAACTTTCATTTTTTTTTCAATTATTGGATTTCCTTTTTTTATTTAATTTCCAAATAGATCGTTAAGGTATAGTGGTTTCTTGAATAAACTTCCATGTTTAATTTTATGCAACTTCCATTTTTATATTTATTCAACCTCCATTTTTAATCAATTTCCTTTTCTATTCAATTTCCTTTTTTTATTTAATTTCCAAATAGATCGTTAATGTATAGTGGTTTCTTGAATGAACTTGCATTTTTAATTTTATGCAACATCCATTTTTATTTTTATTCAACTTCCATTTTTATTCAATTTCTTTTTCTATTGAATTTCCTTTTTTTATATTTAATTTCAAATAGATTGTTAAGGTGTAGTGGTTTTTTCAATGAACTTCCATTTTTAATTTTGCGCGACTCTCATTTTTATTTTTATTCCACTTCCATTTTTATTCAATTTCCTTTTCTATTCAATTTGCTTTTTTATTTAATTTCCAAATAGATCGTTAAGGTATAGTGGTTTCTTGAATGAACTTCCATGTTTAATTTTATGCAGTTTCCATTTCTATTTTTATTCAATTTCCATCTCCATTCAATTTCCTTTTTATTTAATTTCCAAATAGATCGTTAAGGTGTAGTGGTTTCTTGACTGAACTTCCATTTTTAATTTTATGCAACTTCCATTTTTATTTTTATTCCACTTCCATTTTTATTGAATTTCCTTTTCTATTCGATTTCCCTTTTTAATTAATTTCCATATATATCGTTAAGGGTATAGTGGTTTCTTGAATGAACTTCCATGTTTAATTTTATGCAGTTTCCATTTCTATTTTTATTCAACTTCTATTTTTATTCAATTTCCATCTCCATTCAGTTTCCTTTTTTATTTTATTTCCAAATAGATTGTTAAGGTATAGTGGTTTCTTGAATGAACTTCCATTTGTATTTTTATTTTACTTCCATTTTTATTCAATTTCCTTTTCTATTCAATTTCCTTTTTTATTTAATTTCCAAATAGATCGTTAAGGTATTGTGGTTTCTTGAATGAACTTCCATGTTTAATTTTATGCCGTTTCCATTTTTATTTTTATTCAACTTTCATTTTTTTTCAATTATTGAATTTCCTTTTTTTATTTAATTTCCAAATAGATCGTTAAGGTATAGTGGTTTCTTGAATAAACTTCCATGTTTAATTTTATGCAACTTCCATTTTTATATTTATTCAACCTCCATTTTTATTCAATTTCCTTTTCTATTCAATTTCCTTTTTTTATTTAATTTCCAAATAGATCGTTAATGTATAGTGGTTTCTTGAATGAACTTGCATTTTTAATTTTATGCAACATCCATTTTTATTTTTATTCAACTTCCATTTTTATTCAATTTCTTTTTCTATTGAATTTCCTTTTTTTATATTTAATTTCAAATAGATTGTTAAGGTGTAGTGGTTTTTTCAATGAACTTCCATTTTTAATTTTGCGCGACTCTCATTTTTATTTTTATTCCACTTCCATTTTTATTCAATTTCCTTTTCTATTCAATTTGCTTTTTTATTTAATTTCCAAATAGATCGTTAAGGTATAGTGGTTTCTTGAATGAACTTCCATGTTTAATTTTATGCAGTTTCCATTTCTATTTTTATTCAATTTCCATCTCCATTCAATTTCCTTTTTATTTAATTTCCAAATAGATCGTTAAGGTGTAGTGGTTTCTTGACTGAACTTCCATTTTTAATTTTATGCAACTTCCATTTTTATTTTTATTCCACTTCCATTTTTATTGAATTTCCTTTTCTATTCGATTTCCCTTTTTAATTAATTTCCATATATATCGTTAAGGGTATAGTGGTTTCTTGAATGAACTTCCATGTTTAATTTTATGCAGTTTCCATTTCTATTTTTATTCAACTTCTATTTTTATTCAATTTCCATCTCCATTCAGTTTCCTTTTTTATTTTATTTCCAAATAGATTGTTAAGGTATAGTGGTTTCTTGAATGAACTTCCATTTGTATTTTTATTTTACTTCCATTTTTATTCAATTTCCTTTTCTATTCAATTTCCTTTTTTATTTAATTTCCAAATAGATCGTTAAGGTATTGTGGTTTCTTGAATGAACTTCCATGTTTAATTTTATGCCGTTTCCATTTTTATTTTTATTCAACTTTCATTTTTTTTTCAATTATTGAATTTCCTTTTTTTATTTAATTTCCAAATAGATCGTTAAGGTATAGTGGTTTCTTGAATAAACTTCCATGTTTAATTTTATGCAACTTCCATTTTTATATTTATTCAACCTCCATTTTTAATCAATTTCCTTTTCTATTCAATTTCCTTTTTTTATTTAATTTCCAAATAGATCGTTAATGTATAGTGGTTTCTTGAATGAACTTGCATTTTTAATTTTATGCAACATCCATTTTTATTTTTATTCAACTTCCATTTTTATTCAATTTCTTTTTCTATTGAATTTCCTTTTTTTATATTTAATTTCAAATAGATTGTTAAGGTGTAGTGGTTTTTTCAATGAACTTCCATTTTTAATTTTGCGCGACTCTCATTTTTATTTTTATTCCACTTCCATTTTTATTCAATTTCCTTTTCTATTCAATTTGCTTTTTTATTTAATTTCCAAATAGATCGTTAAGGTATAGTGGTTTCTTGAATGAACTTCCATGTTTAATTTTATGCAGTTTCCATTTCTATTTTTATTCAATTTCCATCTCCATTCAATTTCCTTTTTATTTAATTTCCAAATAGATCGTTAAGGTGTAGTGGTTTCTTGACTGAACTTCCATTTTTAATTTTATGCAACTTCCATTTTTATTTTTATTCCACTTCCATTTTTATTGAATTTCCTTTTCTATTCGATTTCCCTTTTTAATTAATTTCCATATATATCGTTAAGGGTATAGTGGTTTCTTGAATGAACTTCCATGTTTAATTTTATGCAGTTTCCATTTCTATTTTTATTCAATTTCCATCTCCATTCAGTTTCCTTTTTTATTTTATTTCCAAATAGATTGTTAAGGTATAGTGGTTTCTTGAATGAACTTCCATTTGTATTTTTATTTTACTTCCATTTTTATTCAATTTCCTTTTCTATTCAATTTCCTTTTTTATTTAATTTCCAAATAGATCGTTAAGGTATTGTGGTTTCTTGAATGAACTTCCATGTTTAATTTTATGCCGTTTCCATTTTTATTTTTATTCAACTTTCATTTTTTTTCAATTATTGAATTTCCTTTTTTTATTTAATTTCCAAATAGATCGTTAAGGTATAGTGGTTTCTTGAATAAACTTCCATGTTTAATTTTATGCAACTTCCATTTTTATATTTATTCAACCTCCATTTTTAATCAATTTCCTTTTCTATTCAATTTCCTTTTTTTATTTAATTTCCAAATAGATCGTTAATGTATAGTGGTTTCTTGAATGAACTTGCATTTTTAATTTTATGCAACATCCATTTTTATTTTTATTCAACTTCCATTTTTATTCAATTTCTTTTTCTATTGAATTTCCTTTTTTTATATTTAATTTCAAATAGATTGTTAAGGTGTAGTGGTTTTTTCAATGAACTTCCATTTTTAATTTTGCGCGACTCTCATTTTTATTTTTATTCCACTTCCATTTTTATTCAATTTCCTTTTCTATTCAATTTGCTTTTTTATTTAATTTCCAAATAGATCGTTAAGGTATAGTGGTTTCTTGAATGAACTTCCATGTTTAATTTTATGCAGTTTCCATTTCTATTTTTATTCAATTTCCATCTCCATTCAATTTCCTTTTTATTTAATTTCCAAATAGATCGTTAAGGTGTAGTGGTTTCTTGACTGAACTTCCATTTTTAATTTTATGCAACTTCCATTTTTCTTTTTATTCCACTTCCATTTTTATTGAATTTCCTTTTCTATTCGATTTCCCTTTTTAATTAATTTCCATATATATCGTTAAGGGTATAGTGGTTTCTTGAATGAACTTCCATGTTTAATTTTATGCAGTTTCCATTTCTATTTTTATTCAACTTCTATTTTTATTCAATTTCCATCTCCATTCAGTTTCCTTTTTTATTTAATTTCCAAATAGATTGTTAAGGTATAGTGGTTTCTTGAATGAACTTCCATTTGTATTTTTATTTTACTTCCATTTTTATTCAATTTCCTTTTCTATTCAATTTCCTTTTTTATTTAATTTCCAAATAGATCGTTAAGGTATTGTGGTTTCTTGAATGAACTTCCATGTTTAATTTTATGCCGTTTCCATTTTTATTTTTATTCAACTTTCATTTTTTTTCAATTATTGAATTTCCTTTTTTTATTTAATTTCCAAATAGATCGTTAAGGTATATCGGTTTCTTGAATAAACTTCCATGTTTAATTTTATGCAACTTCCATTTTTATATTTATTCAACCTCCATTTTTAATCAATTTCCTTTTCTATTCAATTTCCTTTTTTTATTTAATTTCCAAATAGATCGTTAATGTATAGTGGTTTCTTGAATGAACTTGCATTTTTAATTTTATGCAACATCCATTTTTATTTTTATTCAACTTCCATTTTTATTCAATTTCTTTTTCTATTGAATTTCCTTTTTTATTTAATTTCAAATAGATTGTTAAGGTGTAGTGGTTTTTTCAATGAACTTCCATTTTTAATTTTGCGCGACTCTCATTTTTATTTTTATTCCACTTCCATTTTTATTCAATTTCCTTTTTTATTTAATTTCTAAAAGATCGATAAGGTATAGTGGTTTCTTGAATGAACTTCTATGTTTAATTTTATGCAGTTTCCATTTCTATTTTTATTCAATTTCCATCTCTATTCAATTTCCTTTTTTATTTAATTTCCAAATAGATCGTTAAGGTGTAGTGGTTTCTTGAATGAACTTCCATTTTTAATTTTACGCAACTTCCATTTTTATTTTTATTCCACTTCCATTTTTATTGAATTTCTTTTTCTATTCAATTTACTCTTTTAATTAATTTCCAAATATATCGTTAAAGGTATAGTGGTTTCTTGAATGAACTTTCATGTTTAATTTTATGCATTTTCCATTTCTATTTTGATTCAACTTCTATTTTTATTCAATTTCCATCTCCATTCAATTTCTTTCTTTTTTTTTAATTTCTGAATAGATCGTTAAGGTATATGTCACGACCCCAAACCGCCCCTAGTAGAATGGTGCGGTGATGGCCCGTAATCCGAGATTACCGAAGGCCAACTTACAAAGATCACACACAATCAGAGTATAATATATGGGGCTTACAAGTGCGGAAGCAATATATTGAATCTAATTAGTCCATAAGAGTTGTGCATAGATTCGATGAAATGGCATACATCTTAATTAAAGTCTTACAACTTGAATACAGCAAAATAAAATACATATTACATCTTAACAAAAGGGCTTCTCAAGGCGACATAAACAAAATACATGAAATACAAGTCAAGAATCATAATCTTCTACATTACCGACATCCTTACTGCTGACGTAACATACATACAAAACACACATCTCGGCGTAGCCGACTTCTTGCTTGTTACCTACATATATATTTGGAGAAGGTGAGCTTGGATACTCAGTGAATGGTACAGGTAATAAAGGTTTTAAATGAATGATATCCCAGATCTTTGCAAAACGTACATATCATAGCTTGTTCAAAACATGGGATGAATCTAGTTCATCAATCTTGATCTTACAAAACTTGCTTACTTACTTTGGATGTTAATAACATCTACATAATACAGGGGATGACATTCCGGACTTACCAAACCCACACGGTAAACCGTCAGTGGCAAAACAAGACAAAACAAGGGAATAATCAACCCGAAATCGATTAGACAAACCCACTTGCACAAGGCAGTCGGTGGCAAGGGAGATATCTCAAACAAGGGTGCTACAAAAGTTTAGAGTCCTCTAGCACAAAGGACCTATGTGACAAAGGCCCGTAACCCCCTAACACGAGAGTACTTTCCAAGAATGTCATCAAAACAAAGCTTACTTGATACATAAAAATAGAGATAATCATTCATGCTTGATCAAATACTTTTCTAAAACAAAGTGAACCTTTAACAAAACTTTATAACATAACTTTATTAAAAATACCACTCACATAGCTCTTGGGACGTCGAGATCAAGGCAAAGGTCCAAGTCCTACAAACACATGGCAAAGCCTATTGAATGCACTCTTAAAAACAAGCTTCACATGAATGCAAATGATCTAGGGAAAACATGCTGGAAAACATCTAGGGAAAAACATGCTGGGTACCAACCAGGTCCTGGAATGGATCCACAGAGATGATCTAGGCTAAAACGACCTAGCTGGGTGAACTCAGGAGGTCTTGGCCGAGGTCCCACACCTCTTGGCCGAGGTGTGGTTACCTAGGCTTCAGTGTGCAGCTCTCTGCCGAGGTGTTACAAGATGTCGGCAAGGGTGTACCGTGGTCGGCCTAGATGATGAACATCTTGGCCTAGATGATGCAGTGGTTAGCCTAGGTGTGCGTGCAAGATAGACTAAGGTGCAAGTGATCATGCAAGGTAGGCCAAGGTGAGATACGATGCTTGGCCTAGGTGTGTGATCTAGGAAAGAATGGTCTCGGTGACCACACCTAGGGAAATGAGGTCGGGAAATCTGGGTTTCCCTCTCTTGAAGAACATGAAGAACATGAAGGCTAAAATCATAACTTCTTTATTACAAAATCTGGGATTTCACGGCATGAGTTCAAAAACGTGGACCTTGGTACCCATACTTGAAGATCATATGAAAACAAACACGAAAACATGCATCTTGATACAAACTTTCGGATCAAAACATGATTTTCTTCAAGAACACATGAATATCACTTTCTCTTTCTAAAACCGAACTTCAAAGCAATGCATGGTTCATGAAACATGCTAGATCATGCAATGCGATTAGATCAACATAAAGAATAACAAGAGTAGATCACGAATCTAACCTTAAAACACGGATCTAAAGGTTCGATCTCTAGGGATCAAGCTTGGAAATCTACTCCTCTCTCAAGAACTCCTCTTCCTCTTCCTAGAGCTTCTCTCTCTACCTAGAACAAAGCTATAGAAATGATAGGTTTTCTCTCTTTATCGGCTGATTTAACACTCAGCTCGGACACGTGGCACTACCGAATTGGTTCTCCTCAAAAAGGTGCTTGAAAGACAAGACATGTGTAAGACAAAGTATATTCAACAAGCTAGGCGGCAAGGGCACTCCGGCAAGTAATGATCTCGGCTAAGGACAAGGCATCAGCAAGTAAGGGAACAATGATCTCGGCTAGGAAGGACAACACTTGGCCTAGCTGTGCCACACCTCGGCCTAGATGTGCCACACCTCGGTCTAGGTGATTCCAGTTCCAGAACAAGATCACTAGGTGCAAGGATTAAGGATCTCGAATGCCTAGATGATAACATCTTGGCTAATATGCCTAGGCGATGGTGGAGGTCACCAAAGTGGTTCTAAGATGGTCCTAGGTGTAAGAGGTTCAAAGGCATGACCTAGGCTTAACTTGACCTAGGCTTGACATGACCTAGGCTTGAGACAGCAAGGAAGAAACAAAGCATGCATACAACACTTAGGCAAAACATGATAGCATCAAGACAAGACAAGAACCTTTACCTAGGAAAAACAAGCCTAAGTCTACAAATGCAAGCTTAAGAAGACAAAATCATGAAAATGCACATGAACATGACTAAGACATGAATGTGGGTTATTACAGTATAGTTGTTTCTTGAATGAACTTCCATTTTTAATTTTATGCAACTTCCATTTGTATTTTTATTCTACTTTCATTTTTATTCAATTTCCTTTTCTATTCAATTTCCTTTTTTATTTAATTTCCAAATAGATCGTTAAGGTATTGTGGTTTCTTGAATGAACTTCCATGTGTAATTTTATGCCGTTTCCATTTTTATTTTTATTCAACTTCCATTATTTTTCAATTTCCTTGTCAATTGAATTTCCTTTTTTTATTTAATTTCCAAATAGATCGTTAAGGTATAGTGGTTTCTTGAATGAACTTCCATGTTTAATTTTATGCAGTTTCAATTTCTATTTTTATTCAACTTCTATTTTTATTCAATTTTCATCTCCATTCAATTTCCTTTTTTTATTTAATTTCCAAATAAATCGTTAAGTTATAGTGGTTTCTTGAATTAACTTTCATTTTTAATTTTATGCAACTTCCATTTTTATTTTTATTCAACTTCCATTTTTATTCAATTTCTTTTTCTATTGAATTTCCTTTTTTATTTAATTTCCAAATAGGTCGTTAAGGTTTAGTGGTTGGTTGAATGAATTTTCATTTTTAATTTTATGCAACTTCCATTTTAATTTTATTCAACTTCCATTTTTATTCAATTTCCTTTTCTATTCATTTCCTTTTTTTCCTTTCATTTCCAAATAGATCGTTAAGGTATATTGCTTTCTTCAATGAACTTCTATTTTTAATTTTATGCAACTTCCATTTTTATTTTTATTCAACTTCCATTTTTATTCAATTTCCCTTTCTATATAATAATCTTTTTTTATTTCATTTCCAAATAGATCGTTAAGGTATAGTGGTTTCTTGAATGAACTTCCATGTTAATTTTATGCAGTTTCTATTTCTATTTTTATTCAACTTCTATTTTTATTCAATTTCCATCTCCATTCAATTTCCTTTTTTTATTTAATTTCCAAATAAATCGTTAAGTTATAGTGGTTTCTGGAATTAACTTTCATTTTTAATTTTATGAACTTCCATTTTTATTTTTATTCATATTCCATTTTTATTCAATTTCCTTTTCAATTGAATTTCCTTTTTTTATTTAATTTCCAAATAGATCGTTAAGGTATATTGGTTTCTTAAATGAACTTTCATATTTAATTTTTTGCAACTTCCATTTTTATTTTTATTCAACTTCCATTTTTATTCAATTTCCTTTTCATTTCATTTCCAAATAGATCATTAAGGTATAGTGCTTTCTTCAATGAACGTCCATTTTTAATTTTATGCAACTTCCATTTTTATTTTTGTTCAACATCCATTTTTATTCAATTTCCCTTTTCTATTTAATTTCCTTTTTTTATTTCATTTCCAAATAGATCGTTAAGGTATAGTGGTTTCTTGAATGAACTTCCATTTTTAATTTTACGCAACTTCCATTTTTATTTTTATTCAACTCATTTTTATTCAACTTCTTTTTCTATTCAATTTCCTTTTTTTATTTAATTTCCAAATAGATCCTTAATGTATAGTGGTTACTTGAATAAACTTCCATTTTTAATTTTATAAAACTTCCATTTTTATTCAATTTCCTTTTCAATTGAATTCCCAAATAGATCGTTAAGGTATAGTGGTTTCATGAATGAACTTCCATGCTTAATTTTATGCAACTTTCATTTTTATTTTTATTCAACTTCCATTTTTAATCAATTTCCTTTTCTATTCAATTTCCTTTTTTCATTTAATTTCCAAATAGATCGTTATGGTATCGTGATTTCTTGAATAAACTTCCATGTTTAATTTTATGCAGTTTCCATTTCTAGTTTTAAACAACTTCTATTTTTATTCAATTTCCATATCCATTCAATTTCCGTTTTTATTTAATTTCCAAATAGATCGTTAAGGTGTAGGGGTTTCTTTAATGAACTTGCATTTTTAATTTCATGAAACTTCCATTTTTATTTTAATTCCACATCCATTTTTATTCAATTTCCTTTTCTACTCAATTTCTTTTTTTATTTAATTTCCAAATAAATCGTTAAGGTATAGTAGTTTCTTGAATGAACTTCCATGTTTAATTTTATGCAGTTTCAATTTCTATTTTTATTCAACTTCTATTTTTATTCAATTTCCATCTCCAAATAGATTGTTAAGGTGTAGTGGTTTCTTGAATGAACTTCCATTTTTAATTTTATACGACTTCCATTTTTATTTTTATTCAATTTCTTTTTCTGTTCAATTTTCTTTTTTATTTAATTTTCCAAATAGATCGTTAAGGTATAGTGGTTTCTTGAATGAACTTCCATGTCTAATTTTATGCAGTTTTCATTTCTATTTTTATTCAACTTCTATTTTTATTCAATTTCCATCTCTATTCAATTTACTTTTTTATTTAATTTCCAAATAGATCGTTATGGTGTAGTGGTTTCTTGAATGAACTTCCATTTTTAATTTTATGCAACTTCCATTTTTATTTTTATTCCACTTCCATTTTTATTCAGTTTCCCTTTCTATTCAATTTCCTTTTTTATTTAATTTCCAAATAGATCGTTAAGGTATCATGGTTTCTTGAATGAACTTCCATGTTTAACTTTATGCAGTTTCCATTTCTATTTTTAATCAACTTCAATTTTTATTGAAGTTCCATCTCCATTCAATTTACTTTTTTATTTAATTTCCGAATAGATCATTAAGGTACAATAGTTTTTTGAATGAACTTCCATTTTTAATTTTATGCAACTTCCGTTTGTATTTTTTATCCACTTCCATTTTTATTCAATTTTCTTTTCTATTCAATTTCGTTTTTTATTTAATTTCCAAATAGATCGTTAAGGTATAGTGGTTTCTTAAATGAACTTTTATTTTTAATTTTATGCAACTTCCATTTTTATTTTTATTCAACTTCCATTTTTATTCAATTTCCTCTTTTATTCAATTTCCTTTTTTTTATTTAATTTCCAAATAGATCTTAACGGTATAGTGGTTTCTCGAATAGACTATAATTTTTAATTTTATGCAACTTCTATTTTTGTTTTTGTTCAACTTTCATTTTTATTTAATTTTTTTTTATTTCACTTCCAAATAGATCATTAAGGTATAGTGGTTTCTTGAATGAACTTCCATGTTTAATTTTATGCAACTTCCATTTTTACTCAATTACCTTTTCTATTCAATTTCCTTTTTTTATTTAATTTCCAAATAGATCTTTAATGTATAGTGATTTTTTGAATGAACTTTCATTTTTAATTTTATGCAACTTCCATTTTTATTTTTATTCAATTTCCATTTTTATTCAATTTCCTCTTCTATTCAATTTCCTTTTTTTATTTAATTTCCAAATAGATCTTAAAGGTATAGTTGTTTCTTGAATAGGCTTTAATTTTTAATTTTATGCAACTTCTATTTTTGTTTTTGTTTAACTTCCATTTTTATTCAATTTCCTTTTCTATTTAATTATTTTTATTTCATTTCTAAATTGATCGTTAAGGTATAGTTGTTTATTGAATGAATTTCCATGTTTACTTTTATGCAACTTCCATTTTTATTCAATTTCCTTTTCTATTCAATTTCCTTTTTTTTTCTTTAATTTCCAAATAGATCGTTAATGTATAGTGATTTTTTGAATGAATTTCCATTTTTAATTTTCTGCAACGTCCATTTTTATTTTTATTCAACTTCCATTTTTATTCAATTTCCATTTCTATTCAATTTCCTTTTTTTATTTAATTTCGAAATAGATCGTTAAGGCATAGTGGTTTCTTGAATAGACTTCCATTTTTAATTTTATGCAACTTCGATTTTTCTTTTTATTCAACTTCCATTTTTATTCAATTTCCTTTTCTATTCAATTTCCTTTTTTCTTTAATTTCCAAATAGATCTTTAAGGTATAGTGGTTTCTTGAATGAACTTTCATTTTTAATTTTATGCAACTTCCATTTTTATTTTTATTCAACTTCCATTTTCATTCAATTTCTTTTTCTATTCAATTTCCTTTTTTTATTTAATTTCCAAATAGAACGTTAAGATATAGTGGTTTCTTGAATAGACTTCCAATTTTAATTTTATCCACTTCTATTTTTGTTTTTATTCAATTTCCTTTTCTATTCATTTTCATTTTTTATTTCATTTCCAAATAGATCGTTAAGTTATTGTGGTTTCTTCAATGAACTTTTATTTTTAATTTTGTGCAACTACCATTTTTAGTTTTATTCGACTTCCATTTTTATTCAATTTCCATTTCTATTCAATTTCCATTTTTATTTAATTTCCAAATAGATCGTTAAGGTTTATTGGTTAGTTCAACGAACTTTAATTTTTAATTTTATGCTACTTCTATTTTTGTTTTTATTCAGTTTCCATTTTTATTCAATTTGCTTTTCCATTCAATTTCCTTTTTTTATTTAATTTCTAAATATATTGTTAAGGTATAGTGGTTTTATGAATAAACATACATTTTTAATTTTATGCAACTTCCACTTTTATTTTTATTCAACTTCCATTTTCATTTAATTTCCTTTTCCATTCAATTTCCTTATTTTATTTAATTTCCAAATAGATTGTTAATGTATAGTGGTTTTTTGAATGAACTTCCACTTTTAATTTTATGCAACTTTCATTTTTATTTTTATTCAATTTTCATTTTTATTCAATTTCTTTTTCAATTGAATTTCCTTTTTTATTTAATTTACTAATTGATCGTTAAGGTATAGTGGTTTCATGAATAAACTTCCATTTTTAATTTTATGCAACTTCCATTTTTATTTTTATTCAACTTCCATTTTTATTCAATTTTCTTTTCTATTCAATTTCCATTTTTTATTTAATTTCCAAATAGATCGTTTAGGTATAGTGGTTTCTTGAATGAACTTTCATTTTTATTTTTATGCAATTTCCATTTCTATTTTAATCCAACTTCCATTTTTATTCAATTTCCTTCCCTATAGAATTTCCTTTTTTATTTAATTTCAAATAGATCGTTAAGGTGTAGTGATTTCTTGAATGAACTTCCATTTTAATTTTATGCAACTTCCATTTTTATTTTTATTCAACTTCCATTTTTATACAATTTCCATTTATATTCAATTTCCTTTTTTTATTTAATTTCCAAATAGATCGTTAAGGTATAGTGGTTTCTTGAATAAACTTCCATTTTTAATTTTATGCAACTTCTATTTTTGTTTTTATTCAACTTCCATTTTTATTAAATTTCCTTTTCTATTCATTTTAATTTTTTATTTAATTTCCAAATAGATCATTAAGGTATAGTGGTTTCTTGAATGAACTTCCATTTTTAATTTTATGCAACTTCTAATTTTATTTTTATCCAACTTCCATTTTTATTCAATTTTTTTTTCTATTCAATTTCCATTTTTTATTTAATTTCTCAATAGATCATTAAGGTATAGTGGTTTCTTGAATGAACTTTAATGTTTAATTTTATGCAATTTCCATTTCTATTTTTATTCAACTTCTATTTTTATTGATGTTCCATCTCCATGCAATTTACTTTTTTATTTAATTTCCAAATAGATCGTTGAGGTATAATTGTTTCTTGAATGAACATCCATTTTTAATTTTATGCAACTTCCATTTTTATTTTTATTCAACTTCCATTTTTATACAATTTCCATTTATATTCAATTTCCTTTTTTTATTTAATTTCCAAATAGATCGTTATGATATAGTGGTTTCTTGAATAAACTTCCATTTTTAATTTTATGCAACTTCTATTTTTGTTTTTATTCAACTTACATTTTCAATCAATTTCTTTTTCTATTCAATTTTCTTTTTTATTTAATTTTCCAAATAGATCGTTAAGGTATAGTGGTTTCTTGAATGAACTTCCATGTTTAATTTTATGCAGTTTTCATTTCTATTTTTATTCAACTTCTATTTTTATTCAATTTCCATCTCTATTCAATTTACTTTTTTATTTAATTTCCAAATAGATCGTTAAGGTGTAGTGGTTTCTTGAATGAACTTCCATTTTTAATTTTATGCAACTTCCATTTTTATTTTTATTCCACTTCCATTTTTATTCAATTTCCCTTTCTATTCAATTTCCTTTTTTATTTAATTTCCAAATAGATCGTTAAGGTATCATGGTTTCTTGAATGAACTTCCATGTTTAATTTTATGCAGTTTCCATTTCTATTTTTAATCAACTTCAATTTTTATTGAAGTTCCATCTCCATTCAATTTACTTTTTTATTTAATTTCCGAATAGATCGTTAAGGTATAGTAGTTTTTTGAATGAACTTTCATTTTTAATTTTATGCAACTTCCGTTTGTATTTTTTATCCACTTCCATTTTTATTCAATTTTCTTTTCTATTCAATTTCGTTTTTTATTTAATTTCCAAATAGATCGTTAAGGTATAGTGGTTTCTTAAATGAACTTTTATTTTTAATTTTATGCAACTTCCATTTTTATTTTTATTCAACTTCCATTTTTATTCAATTTCCTCTTCAATTCAATTTCCTTTTTTTATATTATTTCCAAATAGATCTTAAAGGTATAGTGGTTTCTCGAATAGACTTTAATTTTTAATTTTATGCAACTTCTATTTTTGTTTTTGTTCAACTTTCATTTTTATTTAATTTTTTTTTATTTCATTTCCAAATAGATCATTAAGGTATAGTGGTTTCTTGAATGAACTTCCATGTTTAATTTTATGCAACTTCCATTTTTACTAAATTACCTTTTTTATTGAATTTCCTTTTTTTATTTAATTTCCAAATAGATCGTTAATGTATATTGATTTTTTGAATGAACTTCTATTTTTAATTTTATGCAACTTCCATTTTTATTTTTATTCAATTTCCATTCTTATTCAATTTCCTCTTCTATTCAATTTCCTTTTTTTATTTAATTTCCAAATAGATCTTAAAGGTATAGTTGTTTTTTAATATACTCTAATTTTTAATTTTATGCAACTTCTGTTTTTTTTTTTCAACTACCATTTTTATTCAATTTCCTTTTCTATTTAATTTTTTTTATTTCATTTCCAAATTGATCGTTACGGTATAGTGGTTTCTTGAATGAACTTCCATGTTTAATTTTATGCAACTTCCATTTTAATTCAATTTCCTTTTCTATTCAATTTCCTTTTTTTTTCTTTAATTTCAAAATAGATAGTAAATGTATAGTGATTTTTTGAATGAACTTCCATTTTTAATTTTATGCAACTTCCATTTTTATTCAATTTCCATTTCTATTCAATTTCCTTTTTTTATTTAATTTCCAAATAGATCGTTAAGGCATAGTGGTTTCTTGAATAGACTTCCATTTTTAATTTTATGCAACTTCGATTTTTCTTTTTATTCAACTTCCATTTTTATTCAATTTCCTTTTCTATTCAATTTCCTTTTTTATTTAATTTCCAAATAGATCCTTAAGGTATAGTGGTTTCTTGAATGAACTTTCATTTTTAATTTTATGCAACTTCCATTTTTTTTTTTATTCAACTTCCATTTTCATTAAATTTCTTTTTCTATTCAATTTCCTTTTTTATTTAATTTCCAAATAGAACGTTAAGATATAGTGGTTTCTTGAATAGAATTCCAATTTTAATTTTAGGCACTTCTATTTTTTTTTTATTCATTTTTCATTTTTTATTTGATTTCCAAATAGTTCGTTAAGTTATTGTGGTTTCTTGAATGAACTTTCATTTTTAATTTTGTGCAACTTCCGTTTTTAGTTTTATTCGACTTCCATTTTTATTCAATTTCCATTTCTATTTAATTTCCAAATAGATCGTTAAGGTTTTTTGGTTAGTTCAATGAACTTTCATTTTTAATTTTATGCTACTTCTATTTATTTTTTTATTCAGTTTCCATTTTTATTCAATTTGCTTTTCGATTCAATTTCCTTTTTTTTATTTAATTTCTAAATATATTGTTAAGGTATAGTGCTCTCATGAATAAACATCCATTTTTAATTTTATGCAACTTCCACTTTTATTTTTATTCAACTTCCATTTTCATTTAATTTCCTTTTCCATTCAATTTCCTTATTTTATTTAATTTCCAAATAGATTGTTAATGTATAGTGGTTTTTTGAATGAACTTCCACTTTTAATTTTATGCAACTTTCATTTTTATTTTTATTCAATTTTCATTTTTATTCAATTTCTTTTTCAATTGAATTTCCTTTTTAATTTAATTTCCTAATTGATCGTTAAAGTATAGTGGTTTCATGAGTAAACTTCCATTTTTAATTTTATGCAACTTCCATTTTTATTTTTATTCAACTTCCGTTTTTATTCAATTTTCTTTTCTATTCAATTTCCATTTTCTATTTAATTTCCAAATAGATCGTTTAGGTATAGTGGTTTCTTCAATGAACTTTCATTTTTATTTTTATGCAACTTCCATTTTTATTCAATTTCCTTCCCTATAGAATTTCCTTTTTTATTTAATTTCAAATAGATCGTTAAGGTGTAGTGATTTCTTGAATGAACTTCCATTTTAATTTTATGCAACTTCCATTTTTATTTTTATTCAATTTCCATTTATATGCAATTTCCTTTTTTTATTTAATTTCCAAATAGATCGTTAAGATATAGTGGTTTCTTGAATAAACTTCCATTTTTAATTTTATGCAACTTCTATTTTTGTTTTTATTCAACTTCCATTTTTATTCAATTTCCTTTTCTATTCATTTTCATTTTTTATTTAATTTTCAATTAGATCGTTAAGGTATAGTGGTTCCTTGAATGAACTTCCATTTTTAATTTTATACAACTTCTATTTTTATTTTTATTCAACTTCCATTTTTATTCAATTTTTTTTTCTATTCAATTTCCATTTTTTCTTTAATTTCTCAATAGATCGTTAAGGTATAGTGGTTTCTTGAATGAACTTTAATGTTTAATTTTATGCAGTTTCCATTTCTATTTTTATTCAACTTCTATTTTTATTGAAGTTCCATCTCCATGCAATTTACTTTTTTATTTAATTTCCAAATAGATCGTTAAGGTATAATAGTTTCTTGAATGAACATCCATTTTTAATTTTATGCAACTTCCATTTGTATTTTTATTCAACTTCTATTTTTAATCAATTTCCATTTATATTCAATTTCCTTTTTTTATTTAATTTCAAAATAGATCGTTAAGGTATAGTGGTTTGTTGAACAAACTTCCATTTTTAGTTTTATGCAACTTCTATTTTTGTTTTTATTCAACTTCCATTTTCATTCAATTTCTTTTTCTATTCAATTTCTTTTTTATTTAATTTTCCAAATAGATCGTTAAGGTATAGTGGTTTCTTGAATGAACTTCCATGTTTAATTTTATGCAGTGTTCATTTCTATTTTTATTGAACTTCTATTTTTATTCAATTTCCATCTCTATTCAATTTACTTTTTTATTTAATTTCCAAATAGATCGTTAAGGTATAGTGGTTTTTTGAATGAATTTCCATTTTTAATTTTATGCAACTTCCATTTTTATTTTTATTCCACTTCCATTTTTATTCAATTTCCCTTTCTATTCAATTTCCTTTTTTATTTAATTTCCAAATAGATCGTTAAGGTATCATGGTTTCTTGAATGAACTTCCATGTTTAATTTTATGCAGTTTCCATTTCTATTTTTAATCAACTTCAATTTTTATTGAAGTTCCATCTCCATTCAATTTACTTTTTTATTTAATTTCCGAATTGATCGTTAAGGTATAGTAGTTTTTTGAATGAACTTCCATTTTTAATTTTATGCAACTTCCGTTTGTATTTGTTATCCACTTCCATTTTTATTCAATTTTCTTTTCTATTCAATTTCGTTTTTTATTTAATTTCCAAATAGATCGTTAAGGTATAGTGGTTTCTTAAATGAACTTTTATTTTTAATTTTATGCAACTTCCATTTTTTTTTATTCAACTTCCATTTTTATTCAATTTCCTCTTCCATTCAATTTCCTTTTTTTATTTAATTTCCAAATAGATCTTAAAGGTATAGTGGTTTCTCGAATAGACTTTAATTTTTAATTTTATGCAACTTCTATTTTTGTTTTTGTTCAACTTTCATTTTTATTTAATTTTTTTTATTTCATTTCCAAATAGATCATTAAGGTATAGTGGTTTCTTGAATGAACTTCCATGTTTAATTTTATGCAACTTCCATTTTTACTCAATTACCTTTTCTAGTCAATATCCTTTTTTTATTTAATTTCCAAATAGATCGTTAATGTATAGTGATTTTTTGAATGAGCTTCCATTTTTAATTTTATGCAACTTCCATTTTTGTTTTTATTCAATTTCCATTTTTATTCAATTTCCTCTTCTATTCAATTTCTTTTTTTTAGTTAATTTCCAAATAGATCTTAAAGGTATAGTTGTTTCCTGAATAGACTTTAATTTTTAATTTTATGTGACTTCTATTTTTGTTTTTGTTCAACTACCATTTTTATTCAATTTCCGTTTCTATTTAATTTTTTTTATTTCATTTCCAAATTGATCGTTAAGGTATAGTGGTTTCTTGAATGAACTTCCATGTTTAATTTTATGCAACTTCCATTTTTATTCAATTTCCTTTTCTGTTCAATTTCCTTTTTTTCCTTTAATTTCCAAATAGATCGTTAATGTATTGTGATTTTTTGAATGAACTTTCATTTTTAATTTTATGCAACTTCCATTTTTATTTTTATTCAACTTCCATTTTTATTCAATTTCCATTTCTATTCAATTTCCTTTTTTTATTTAATTTCCAAATAGATCGTTAAGGCATAGTGGTTTCTTGAATAGACTTCCATTTTTAATTTTATGCAACTTCGATTTTTCTTTTTATTCAACTTCCATTTTTATTCAATTTCCTTTTCTATTCAATTTCCTTTTTTATTTAATTTCCAAATAGATCCTTAAGGTATAGTGGTTTCTTGAATGAACTTTGATTTTTAATTTTATGCAACTTCCATTTTTATTTTTATTCAACTTTCATTTTCATTCAATTTCTTTTTCCATTCAATTTCCTTTTTTTTATTTAATTTCTAAATATATTGTTAAGGTATAGTGGTTTCATGAATAAACATCCGTTTTTAATTTTATACAACTTCCACTTTTATTTTTATTCAACTTCCATTTTCATTTAATTTCCTTTTCCATTCCATTTCCTTATTTTATTTAATTTCCAAATAGATATTTAATGTATAGTGGTTTTTTGAATGAATTTCCACTTTTAATTTTATGCAACTTTCATTTTTATTTTTATTCAATTTTCATTTTTATTAAATTTCTTTTTCAATTGAATTTCCTTTTTTATTTAATTTCCTAATAAATCGTTAAGGTATAGTGGTTTCATGAATAAACTTCCATTTTTAATTTTATGCAACTTCCATTTTTATTCAATTTTCTTTTCTATTCAATTTCCATTTTTTATTTAATTTCCAAATAGATCGTTTAGGTATAGTGGTTTCTTGAATGAACTTTCACTTTTATTTTTATGCAACTTCCATTTCTATTTTAATCCAACTTCCATTTTTATTCAATTTCCTTCCCTATAGAATTTCCTTTTTTATTTAATTTCAAATAGATCGTTGAGGTTTAGTGATTTCTTGAATGAACTTCCATTTTTATTTTTATTCAATTTCCATTTTTATTCAATTTCCATTTATATTCAATTTCCTTTTTTTATTTAATTTCAAAATAGATCGTTAAGGTATAGTGGTTTCTTGAATAAACTTCGATTTTTAATTTTATGCAATTTCTATTTTTGTTTTTATTCAACTTCCATTTTTATTCAATTTCCTTTTCTATTCATTTTCATTTTTTATTTAATTTTCAATTAGATCGTTAAGGTATAGTGGTTTCTTGAATGAACTTCCATTTTTAATTTTATGCAACTTCTATTTTTATTTTTATTTTTATTCAACTCCCATTTTTATTCAATTTTTTTTTCTATTCAATTTCCATTTTTTATTTAATTTCTTAATAGATCGTTAAGGTATAGTGGTTTCTTGAATGAACTTTAATGTTTAATTTTATGCAGTTTCCATTTCTATTTTTATTCAACTTCTATTTTTATTGAAGTTCCATCTCCATGCAATTTACTTTTTTATTTAATTTCCAAATAGATCGTTGAGGTATAATAGTTTCTTGAATGAACATCCATTTTTAATTTTATGCAACTTCCATTTGTATTTTTATTCGACTTCTATTTTTAATCAATTTCCATTTATATTCAATTTCCTTTTTTTATTTAATTTCCAAATAGATCGTTAAGGTATAGTGGTTTCTTGAATAAACTTCCATTTTTAATTTTATGCAACTTCTATTTTTGTTTTTATTCAACTTCCATTTTTATTCAATTTCTTTTTCTGTTCAATTTTCCTTTTTATTTAATTTTCCAAATAGATCGTTAAGGTATAGTGGTTTCTTGAATGAATTTCCATGTTTAATTTTATGCAGTTTTCATTTCTATTTTTATTCAACTTCTATTTTTATTCAATTTCCATCTCTATTCAATTTACTTTTTTATTTAATTTCCAAATAGATCGTTAAGGTGTAGTGGTTTCTTGAATGAACTTCCATTTTTAATTTTATGCAACTTCCATTTTTATTTTTATTCCACTTCCATTTTCATTCAATTTCCCTTTTTATTCAATTTCCTTTTTTATTTAATTTCCAAATAGATCGTTAAGGTATCATGGTTTCTTGAATGAACTTCATTGTTTAATTTTATGCAGTTTCCATTTCTATTTTGAATCAACTTCAATTTTTATTGAAGTTCCATCTCCATTGAATTTACTTTTTTATTTAATTTCCGAATAGATCGTTAAGGTATAGTAGTTTTTTGAATGAACTTCCATTTTTAATTTTATGCAACTTCCGTTTGTATTTTTTATCCACTTCCATTTTTATTCAATTTTCTTTTCTATTCAATTTCGTTTTTTATTTAATTTCCAAATAGATCGTCAAGGTATAGTGGTTTCTTAAATGAACTTTTATTTTTAATTTTATGCAACTTCCATTTTTATTTTTATTCAACTTCCATTTTTATTCAATTTCCTCTTCTATTCAATTTCCTTTTTCTATTTAATTTCCAAATATATCTTAAAGGTATAGTGGTTTCTCGAATAGACTTTAATTTTTAATTTTATGCAACTTCTATTTTTGTTTTTGTTCAACTTTCATTTTTATTTAATTTTTTTTTATTTCATTTCCAAATAGATCATTAAGGTATAGTGGTTTCTTGGATGAACTTCCATGTTTATGTCACGACCCCAAACCGCCCCTAGTAGTTTGGTGCCGTGATGGCCAGTAATCCGTAATTACCGAAGGCCAACTTTCCAAAAACGTAACACAATCAGAGTATAGATATAGGGGGCTCACAAATGCGGAAGCAATAAATCAAATACAAGTGGTCCATAAGAGCTGTGCATAGATCAAATGAAATGTCATTCATCTTACAATTAAGTTCACAAGTTGAATACAACAAGGTAAAAGACGGATTACATCTTGATCAAAAGGCTTCTCGAGCCGACATATACAAAATACAGCAAATACAAGCCAAGAAGCATGATTTTCAAGATTCGCCGACATAAACGCAAAATAAAGCCGACATAAGCACGGATCCAAACAAGCTTTCAAAACAGTCTAGGCATCGCCGACGTCCTGCTCATCACCTACATATATATAGAGAGGGTGAGCTTGGATACTCAGTGAATGGTACTAGAAATAAAGGTTTTGCATGAATATAGCCGAAGTCTTTCAAAACAAAACTCGTCAAAACTTTATCGAACAAGGGATGAACCGTATTCATCAATCAAGTATTACAACATCGGCGAAGCAAGGGATGAACCGTATTCATCAATCAAGTATTACAACATCGGCGAAGCAAGGGATGAACCGTATTCATCAATCAAGTATTTCAAGTATCAAGGGCTGTACGATCCGTAATCGTTTAGTCAAAGGTACTGCGAAAGTTTATAGTCCTCCAGCACAAGGGACTTGTGTTACTTAGGCCCGTAGCCCGATTTAACATAGTAATCTTTTCAAGAATGGACCGTATTCTTTTACACTTAGTACTGCGAAAGTTTAGAGTCCTTCAGTACAAGGGACTTGTGTTACTTAGGCCCATAGCCCGATTTAACAAGGACCGTATCCTTTTACACTTAGTACTGCGAACGTTTAGAGTCCTTCAGTACAAGGGACTTTCCAAGAGAGGACCGTATCCTTTTCAAAGATGGCATCAAAACAAGGATTATACTTGACACATCAAAACAAGAGCTATTCATTCATGCTTAAGAAAACACTTTTGTCAAAACAAAGCAAGCAAGATTTATCAAAACAAGTATAACATAGCTTTATCAATAATACCACTCACATAGTTTTCCTCGAGTGTAGGCTCAAAGCGAAGATCAAGGTCCTACAAATCACATGGTAGTCACTTCTCAAAACAAGTTTCATAAGCGTGCAAATGATCTCGGCATTCTTGCCAGATCCAAGTCTATAACAAAGCAAAACAAGCTGGGAGTCTAAACACTGCTCCCGTCTCATGGAAACACACTGGGCATCGTCTAGGATTAGGCCGAGGTCCCATCAAACAAAGTCGGGAAAAACCTGGGTTTCCCTTTGGAGAATATGAAGAACATGATCATTTGGAAGATGGATGCAAGTTCACAACTTGTTACAAAAATCTGAGTTTTATGCCAAGAGTTCAAAACATGGACCTGGGTACTCACGCAAGAAGGTCATGCAAGATCAAACACAAAGTATGGTTTTCGTTCCAAACTTTCGGGTCAAAATGAGACTTTCTTCAAGAACACATGAAAAACCATTTTCTCCTTTCAAAACCAACTTCAAAACGATGCATGACATGCAACACAAATTCGATCATGCAATGCAGCTAGATGATCAGCAAGAACAACCAAAGGAGATCAAGATTCTAACCTCAAAACTCGGATCCAACGGTTCAAACCACGAAGATCAAGCTTGGGAGACTTACTCTCACTCAAGAACTTCTCTTCCTCCTCTCTAGAGCTTCTCTCTCTAAAAACAAAGATTGAGACCAAAAATGATTTGTTTCAAGGTCTGCCGGCTGCCTTAACAATCAGCTCGGACACGTGGCACTATCGGGTTGGTTCAGCTCAAAAAGGTGATTGATAGATAAGACAGGTCTCTGACAAAGCGTATGCAGCAAGCTCGGCAAGATACATCGGCAAGAAATGACATCGGCTCAAATCAAGGATCCGGCAACAGGATAACAAAACATCGGCTAGGGAGGACGACGCTTGACTAAGCTGTGCCACACCTTGGCCGGGGTGTGCCACATCTCGGCCTAGGCCATACCTGCCCAAGGACAAGGTTCACTAAGTGCGGAACATCTCGGCAATAATGCCCGAGGTGAAGATGGAGGTCGACCAAGGTTCCAAGACATTCAAAGTACTAGGCTCAGGGTTGATCTAAACTCAGGATGACTTCGGCTACACGCCGAGCAAAGAACAAAATCATGCAAGTAGTACAAACAAAACAAGGCAAGTAAATCCTTCAGATTAACATAACAAGGCAAGATCATGCAGGAATGTATGCAAATATGACAAGAGTAAGGTGAGGGTTGTTACATCCTACCCCCCTTAAAGAAGTTTGGTCCCCAAACTTAAATTACCTTGTTCCCAGAACAACTCCGGATAACGGATTCTCATATCCTCTTCCTTTTCCCACGTGGCTTCTGTGCCACAATGCTCCTTCCATTCGACTTTTACCATCGGTATCGATCTGTTCCTCAATTGCCTCACTTGTCGGTCAATAATCCCCATTGGCTTCTCCTCGTAGCCCAAATCCTCATTAACTGTGATCTCGGAATGATCAATTACATGTAGTGGATCTCGGATGTACTTCCTTAACATCGAAACATGAAACACATTGTGGACTTGGCTCAAATCTGGCGGCAAAGCAAGTCTGTAGGCAACGGAATTAATTCTCTCAAGAATTTCAAATGGCCCAATATAGAGAGGTGCTAACTTACCTTTCTTTCCAAATCTGGAAACTCCTTTCATTGGTGAGACCTCCAGGAATACATGATTCCCAACTTCGAATTCTAACTCATTCCTTCTCTGGTCAGCGTAGCTCTTTTGTTGGCTCTGGGCAGTTTTAATCCTCTGTTGGATAAGTTTAATCTTTTCTATTGTCACTTGAACCAACTCGGGACCAAGCAGAGCTCTGTCTCCAACTTCGGTCCAACATATCGGCGACCTACATTTTCTCCCATACAAGGCTTCATACGGTGCCATGCCAATGCTAGTTTGATAACTGTTGTTGTAAGCGAATTCCACTAAGGGCAACTGTGTTCCCCAACTTCCTTGGAAGTCCAACACACAAAGTCTAAGCATATCTTCAAGCGTCTGAATTGTCCTCTCAGTTTGCCCATCTGTCTGGGGATGAAAAGCTGTACTAAATCTCAGCTTGGCTCCAAAAGCCCTCTGTAAACTCTGCCAGAATCTAGAAACAAATTTAGGATCTCGGTCAGACACGATTGACGTCGGCACTCCATGAAGTCTGACAATCTCGTTCACATATAACAAGGCAAGTTGATTGGCGTTGAAGGTAGTCTTAACAGGTAGAAAGTGTGCTGACTTAGTTAATCTGTCAGTAACAACCCAAATCGAATCCATACCTTTCGGTGTCCTCGGCAAACCAGTCACAAAATCCATGGAGATATGTTCCCATTTCCACTCAGGAATCGGCAAGGGTTGAAGAAGTCCTGCTGGTCTTTGATGTTCTGCTTTCACTTGTTGACAATGTAAACACTGGGACACGAATTTGGCTATCTCTCTCTTCATATTTGGCCACCAGAAGGTCTGCTTCACATCTTGATACATTTTGGTGTTCCCTGGATGGACGGCAAATTTAGAACCATGAGCTTCCTGCAAAATCTTCCTCTTCAACTCTGGGATGTCGGCCACGCATAACCTTCCCTCAAACTTGAGCACTTGATTTTCGATGGTGTACCCTGGTCTCGGCCTTGTGTCAATCTCCTCGGCTATTTTCCTAAAGAAGTTATCCTCCATCTGTCTTGTTTTTACCTCATCAACAATAGTCGGCTCCACTGTTATCATGGTCAAACACGCCAAACTTCCATCTGACTTCCTGCTCAGGGCGTCGGCTACACTGTTAGCTTTACCTAGGTGATATTGAATTCGCATATCGTAGTCTTTCAACAACTCAAGCCATCTTCTTTGCCTCAAATTCAATTCCTTCTGTGTGAATAAGTACTTTAGACTCTTATGATCTGTAAAAATCTGACAAGTAGCTCCATACAAATAGTGGCGCCAAATCTTCAAAGCAAATACTACGGCCGCTAATTCTAAATCGTGGGTAGGATAGTTTTTCTCATGAGGTTTCAACTGACGAGATTCATAAGCTATAACCTTACCCTTTTGCATTAATACACAACCCAGACCCTTATGCGATGCATCACTATAGACATGAAATTCTTCATTACCTGATGGTAGTACAAGTACTGGTACTGTAACTAACCTCGTCTTTAGTTCCTGGAAAGCTGACTCCCGATCTTCAGTCCATTCATACAGTGTTCCCTTCTTAGTCAATTGCGTAAATGGAATTGTAATCTTTGAGAAATCTTTAACAAACTTTCTGTAATATCCTGCCAAACCCAGAAAACTACGAATCTCGGATACATTAGTCGGCCTCGGCCAATTTACTACGGCTTCAACTTTGCTAGGATCCACTGAGATACCTTTTTCATTAATCACATGACCCAAGAATGAGATAGTAGAAAGCCAAAACTCACACTTGTTAAACTTAGCATACAATTTCCGTGTTCTCAAAATCTGTAAGGCAAGTCTCAAATGATTTTCATGTTCAACATCACTCTTGGAATAGATCAATATATCATCAATGAAAACAACTACAAATTCATCTAAATACGGTTTGAAGATTCTCTTCATTAAATCCATAAATGCGGCAGGGGCATTGGTCACTCCAAAAGGCATTACTAAAAACTCGTAGTGGCCATACCTTGTTCGAAAAGCAGTCTTCTCAACATCTTCGGCTTTAACTTTGAGTTGGTGATAACCAGACCTAAGGTCGATCTTAGAAAAGACTCGTGCTCCTTGTAATTGGTCAAGCAGATCATCGATCCTAGGCAATGGGTACTTGTTCTTGATGGTGACCTTATTAAGTTCTCTATAATCAATGCAAAGACGGAGTGTGCCATCCTTTTTCTTAACAAATAAAACAGGTGCTCCCCATGGTGAAGTGCTCGGCCTAATGAATCCTTTATCTAACAATTCTTGCAATTGCAGTTTCAATTCTCTAAGTTCGGCTGTGGCCATCCTATAAGGCGTCTTGGAGATCGGCTGTGTTCCCGGCATGATGTCAACAGTAAACTCTATTTCTCTATCGGTCAAGTGGCCAGGCAATTCGTCTGGGAAGACGTCGGGGAATTCATTAACGATCGGGATGCCGGCTAGGTTAACATTTCCATTCTGATCACCCAATATACTACACAAGTAACCTCGGCACCCCTTCCGAATTAACTTATAGGCCTTAATGGACGAAATCAAGTACGGTGGGGGCACTACCCCTCCACCCTGGAAAATAACCTCGGCTAGGTTTGGGGGTCTCAGTGTGACACTTTTCGAAACACAATTAATAGATGCATCGTTTGCGACTAACCAGTCCATTCCCAGTATAATATCAAAATGAGCTATGTCTAGAGGCATTAGATCTATTGACAATTCCACATTCTCAATCACAATAACACATGCTCTGTAAATGGATGCAACAATCATAGATCTCCCAGATGGAGTAGACACAGATAATACGAAATCAAGGGGCTCTAGTTTTCTATTAATTTTCTCGGCAAACTTAATAGATACAAACAAATGCGTAGAACCCGAATCAATCAACACATAAGCATCTTGGGAGCAAATTAGAAGTGTACCTGACACCACTGCCTCAGCATTCTGAGTGTCTCCTAGTACTAACGCAAATACTCTGCCCTGCCTCATCTGTCCTTTCCCAGTGTTTCCCTTCTGAACGGAACCCGAGGTATTCTCACCCTTCTTGTTGTTATCAGCTTTTGCCTTAGGGCAATCTCTTACATAATGGCCCATCTCGCCACATTCATAGCAGGCTCCAGACGTTCGTCGACAGATCCCGAAATGTTACTTTCCACAGTCCGAACACGTCGGCTTAGCGTTACCTTCCGGCCTTAGGTTACTAGTACTGCCCATGTTCGTGTTCTTCTTGGTGCCCAACTGTCCTCGGCGGTTGTCATAGTTCTGTCTCTTTCGGTGGTTCTCTCCCGGGCTCTGGTATCAATTTAGGTTAGCTTCGGCCTGAATGGCTTTGTCCAATACTTCGGCATAAGTCGGCAAATCGAGCAAATTAACCCGGTCTTGAATCGGTCCACGAAGCCCACACTCGAACTTCCTGGCCTTCATATAATCATCGTTGGCCATGTGAGGTACAAACCTCACCAATTCAGTAAAAGCGCGGTCATATTCCGCCACTATTCTGTTGCCTTGCGTCAGGGTATGAAATTCGGTAGCCTTGCGGTTTCGAACACTTAAGGGAAAATGTTTCTTGTAGAACAACTCTAAGAATCGAGTCCAGGTAAGATCTGGGTGGCTCTCTCTAACCATCATCCACCACCTATGAGCGTCATCATCTAATGTAAATGCTGCCAACGTCACTTTCTGGGCGTCGGTGCTAGGGAAGATCTCGAACAATTTTTCCATTTCTAAAACCCATGCCTCAGCCTTCATCGGCTCTATACCCCCTGAGAATCTCGGTGGTTTCATTTTCTTAAACTCCCTGATCAAAGCTATCGTACCATCCCCATATAAGGCTGGTTGCGGGGGAACTTGCGGCACTGGAGGGGGTGGAGGCGGAACCACATTTCGGCCATTGGTCTGCTCGGCCTGAGTCGACGTAGCACTGGCGAACTGCTATCTGGTTTGCCTCAACTCACGAGCCAAACCTTCAACTAATGTTTCCAGTCTATCCATTCTGTCTTCGGGCTGATCCCGGCCAATCGGAGGTCTACCTCTCCTCATGATGCTATGAGTATGCAAAGTGTGACTTTAAAACAAATAAGCAAATAACCACATAGGCAAGTAGCAAATAAGTATATCAAGACAATGCACACGTCACTCAAACAATAAGTACCATGATGCAGCCCTAACATCTTTCTAGGGGAAATCCTATGCTCTTTAGGACTCAAGTGTGTGAATAGCGTATACCGAGGAACTTGTGCTCTGATACCATTCTGTCACGACCCCAAACCGCCCCTAGTAGTTTGGTGCCGTGATGGCCAGTAATCCGTAATTACCGAAGGCCAACTTTCCAAAAACTTAACACAATCAGAGTATAGATATAGGGGCTCACAAATGCGGAAGCAATAAATCAAATACAAGTGGTCCATAAGAGCTGTGCATATATCAAATGAAATGTCATTCATCTTACAATTAAGTTCACAAGTTGAATACAGCAAGGTAAAAGACGGATTACATCTTGATCAAAAGGCTTCTCGAGCCGACATATACAAAATACAGCAAATACAAGCCAAGAAGCATGATTTTCAAGATTCGCCGACATAAACGCAAAATAAAGCCGACATAAGCACGGATCCAAACAAGCTTTCAAAACAGTCTAGGCATCGCCGACGTCCTGCTCATCACCTACATATATATAGAGAGGGTGAGCTTGGATACTCAGTGAATGGTACTAGAAATAAAGGTTTTGCATGAATATAGCCGAAGTCTTTCAAAACAAAACTCGTCAAAACTTTATCGAACAAGGGATGAACCGTATTCATCAATCAAGTATTTCAAGTATCAAGGGCTGTACGATCCGTAATCGTTTAGTCAAAGGTACTGCGAAAGTTTATAGTCCTCCAGCACAAGGGACTTGTGTTACTTAGGCCCGTAGCCCGATTTAACATAGTAATCTTTTCAAGAATGGACCGTATTCTTTTACACTTAGTACTGCGAAAGTTTAGAGTCCTTCAGTACAAGGGACTTGTGTTACTTAGGCCCATAGCCCGATTTAACAAGGACCGTATCCTTTTACACTTAGTACTGCGAAAGTTTAGAGTCCTTCAGTACAAGGGACTTTCCAAGAGAGGACCGTATCCTTTTCAAAGATGGCATCAAAACAAGGATTATACTTGACACATCAAAACAAGAGCTATTCATTCATGCTTAAGAAAACACTTTTGTCAAAACAAAGCAAGCAAGATTTATCAAAACAAGTATAACATAGCTTTATCAATAATACCACTCACATAGTTTTCCTCGGGTGTAGGCTCAAAGCGAAGATCAAGGTCCTACAAATCACATGGTAGTCACTTCTCAAAACAAGTTTCATAAGCGTGCAAATGATCTCGGCATTCTTGCCAGATCCAAGTCGATAACAAAGCAAAACAAGCTGGGAGTCTAAACACTGCTCCCGTCTCATGGAAACACACTGGGCATCGTCTAGGATTAGGCCGAGGTCCCATCAAACAAAGTCGGGAAAAACCTGGGTTTCCCTTTGGAGAATATGAAGAACATGATCATTTGGAAGATGGATGCAAGTTCACAACTTGTTACAAAAATCTAAGTTTTATGCCAAGAGTTCAAAACATGGACCTGGGTACTCACGCAAGAAGGTCATGCAAGATCAAACACAAAGTATGGTTTTCGTTCCAAACTTTCGGGTCAAAATAAGACTTTCTTCAAGAACACATGAAAAACCATTTTCTCCTTTCAAAACCAACTTCAAAACGATGCATGACATGCAACACAAATTCGATCATGCAATGCAGCTAGATGATCAGCAAGAACAACCAAAGGAGATCAAGATTCTAACCTCAAAACTCGGATCCAACGGTTCAAACCACGAAGATCAAGCTTGGGAGACTTACTCTCACTCAAGAACTTCTCTTCCTCCTCTCTAGAGTTTCTCTCTCTAAAAACAAAGATTGAGACCAAAAATGATTTGTTTCAAGGTCTGCCGGCTGCCTTAACAATCAGCTCGGACACGTGGCGCTATCGAGTTGGTTCAGCTCAAAAAGGTGATTGATAGATAAGACAGGTCTCTGACAAAGCGTATGCAGCAAGCTCGGCAAGATACATCGGCAAGAAATGACATCGACTCAAGTCAAGGATCCGGCAACAGGATAACAAAACATCGGCTAGGGAGGACGACGCTTGACTAAGCTGTGCCACACCTTGGCCGGGGTGTGCCACATCTTGGCCTAGGCCATACCTGCCCAAGGACAAGGTTCACTAAGTGCGGAACATCTCGGCAATAATGCCCGAGGTGAAGATGGGGGTCGACCAAGGTTCCAAGACATTCAAAGTACTAGGCTCAGGGTTGATCTAAACTCAGGATGACTTCGGCTACACGCCGAGCAAAGAACAAAATCATGCAAGCAGTACAAACAAAACAAGGCAAGTAAATCCTTCAGATTAACATAACAAGGCAAGATCATGCAGGAATGTATGCAAATATGACAAGAGTAAGGTGAGGGTTGTTACAGTTTAATTTTATGCAACTTCCATTTTTACTCAATTACCTTTTCTATTCAATTTTATTTTTTTATTTAATTTCCAAATAGATCGTTAATGTATAGTGATTTTTTGAATGAACTTCCATTTTTAATTTTATGCAACTTCCATTTTTATTTTTATTCAATTTCTATTTTTATTCAATTTCCTCTTCTATTCAATTTCCTTTTTTTATTTAATTTCCAAATAGATCTTAAAGGTATAGTTGTTTCTTGAATAGACTTTAATTTTTAATTTTATGCAACTTCTATTTTTGTTTTTGTTCAACTTCCATTTTTATTCAATTTCCCTTTCTATTTAATTTTTTTTATTTCATTTCCATATAGATCGTTAAGGTATAGTGGTTTCTTGAATGATCTTCCACGTTTAATTTTATGCAACTTCCATTTTTATTTGATTTCCTTTTTTTTCTTTAATTTCCAAATAGATCGTTAATGTATAGTGATTTTTTGAATGAACTTCCATTTTTAATTTTATGCAACTTCCATTTTTATTTTTATTCAACTTCCATTTCTATTCAATTTCCTTTTTTTTTATTTAATTTCCAAATAGATCGTTAAGGCATAGTGGTTTCTTGAATAGACTTCCATTTTTAATTTTATGCAACTTCGATTTTTCTTTTTATTCAACTTCCATTTTTATTCAATTTCCTTTTCTATTCAATTTCCTTTTTTATTTAATTTCCAAATAGATCCTTAAGGTATTGTGGTTTCTTGAATGAACTTTCATTTTTAATTTTGTGCAACTTCCGTTTTTAGTTTTATTCGACTTCCATTTTTATTCAATTTCGATTTCTATTCAATTTCCATTTTTATTTAATTTCCAAATAGATCGTTAAGGTTTATTGGTTAGTTCAATGAACTTTCATTTTTAATTTTATGCTACTTCCATTTTTGTTTTTATTCAGTTTCCATTTTTATTCAATTTGCTTTTCCATTCAATTTCCTATTTTTATTTAATTTCTAAATATATTGTTAAGGTATAGTGGTTTCATGAATAAACATCCATTTTTAATTTTATGCAACTTCCACTTTTATTTTTATTCAACTTCCATTTTCATTTAATTTCCTTTTCCATTCAATTTCCTAATTTTATTTAATTTCCAAACAGATATTTAATGTATAGTGGTTTTTTGAATGAATTTTCACTTTTAATTTTAAGCAACTTTCATTTTTATTTTTATTCAATTTTCATTTTTATTCAATTTCTTTTTCAATTGAATTTCCTTTTTTATTTAATTTCCTAATAGATCGTTAAGGTATAGTGGTTTCATGAATAAACTTTCATTTTTAATTTTATGCAACTTCCATTTTTATTTTTATTCAATTTTCTTTTCTATTCAATTTCCATTTTTTATTTAATTTCCAAATAGATCGTTTAGGTATAGTGGTTTCTTGAATGAACTTTCATTTTTATTTTTATGCAACTTCCATTTCTATTTTAATCCAACTTCCATTTTTATTCAATTTCCTTCCCTATAGAATTTCCTTTTTTATTTAATTTCAAATAGATCTTTAGGCTCCGTTTGTTTTGAGAGATAGAATAGAAGGGATTGATAGTGAGAGGATTAATAGTGAGAGGATTGATAGTGAGGGGATTAGTAGTGAGGGGATTGATAGTGAGGGGATTAGTAGTGAGGAATTGTTAAATTATTTTTATATAAAATAATAAAACAAATAAAAAAATATAAAAAATTAAAAATTATTTTTTTAAAAAAAATTCCCATATAAAAAAAATAAAAAAATTTCTAATCCCCTCACTATTTTTCTAATACCATCTCTACCTCCTCCTTACCAATCCCCTCTCCAAGGGTATTAGTAATACCAAGAGACTAATAGTCCCAAGGCCTTCTCCCAAAACAAACAAGGCTATTACTAATACCTTGGTATTGCCAATCCCAATACCTTCTCTTTCACCCAAAACAAACGGGGCCTTAAGGTGTAGTGGTTTATTGAATGAACTTCCACTTTTAATTTTATGCAACTTCCATTTTTATTTTTATTCAACTTCCATTTTTATTCAATTTCCATTTATATTCAATTTCCTTTTTTTATTTAATTTCCAAATAGATCGTTAAGGTATAGTGGTTTCTTGAATAAACTTCGATTTTTAATTTCATGCAACTTCTATTTTTGTTTTTATTCAACTTCCATTTTTATTCAATTTCCTTTTCTATTCATTTTCATTTTTCATTTAATTTCCAAATAGATCGTTAAGGTATAGTGGTTTCTTGAATGAACTTCCATTTTTAATTTTATGCAACTTCTATTTTTATTCAACTTCCATTTTTATTCAATTTTTTTTTCCTACTCAATTTCCATTTTTTATTTAATTTCTCAATAGATCGTTAAGGTATAGTGGTTTCTTGAATGAAATTTAATGTTTAATTTTATGCAGTTTCCATTTCTATTTTTATTCAACTTCTATTTTTATTGAAGTTCCATCTGCATGCAATTTACTTTTTTATTTAATTTCCAAATAGATCGTTAAGGTATAATAGTTTCTTGAATGAACATCCATTTTTAATTTTATGCAACTTCCATTTGTATTTTTATTCAACTTCTATTTTTAATCAATTTCCATTTATATTCAATATCCTTTTTTTATTTAAATTCCAAATAGATCGTTAAGGTATAGTAGTTTTGTAACGCCCTCAAAATGACAACATTAAACCCATCAGACAAGACATGCATTTACATATAAACTAACCACATTCTTTTATTCATTAGAGTTCTATTACATAAGTATTACATGTTAACATCAAAACAAAATACCCTACGGGCTTACAGCTTTCCAAGTTAACACTTGGTTACAACAAAAGAGTACTAACTCGTTTACACATTAAGCCCTTGGCTTGAAGTTACATGTAATACATCAAAAGTTAAGCGACAAAAGTATGTCCGCCTCTAGCCTCCCAGCTATGTCCTTGGAGGTGGCATGCTACCTGTACCTGAAAATGATATTCCCATATAGGGTGAGCCACAACCCAGTAGAAGTATACTAAACCAACCATGAACAATGACTAAAATATTAGCAATTGATAGATGGCCAACACTGATACAATCACATAAATCACATATTTATGTCATACGACTTATGAGTCCAAGTTTCCTTTCATTTTTCCTTTTTCAACGGATAGGCATATAAGCACTACCCACATTCTCAACAGATATGTATAACAACAATATCCACAGATAAGCATAAAAGCTATATCCACATTCTACAACAAATATGTATAACCACAATATCCACAGATAAGCATAAAAACTATATCCCCACATCACAAAGATAAGCATATAAGCTCTATCTTCATTTCTTTAGACAAGCATATGAGCTGTATCTACGGAGTTCATCCCCTATCTTCTCCGAACACTATCCGGTTTAGAGGTACATCCCCTATCTTCCCCTAAACCGCGGAGTACATCCCCCATCTCCTCCTCTACACATAACGTATATATACACATTGGTTCTATATACAATCACCCAATACATACAATTAATGTATTCTATCAACCGTCAAGTTCCATGACACATTTCATTGATTAGTTTCAGTTTGCCTAATCATCATACATTGTCTACAACAATCACGACTATCCTTCACCGATAGCCCAAGCAGTTATTTCTAAACAGAAAATAAATGCACAAATGGATATTCAATCAACATTTCATTTCCTCATTTCTCACCATTAATTATCCCAATTAATCAAACAATGTAATTAGGCCATTTTCCATAATTACCATTTCAACCCTTAGGTCCCATTTTCATCAATGATTTAACATCAATTCCATTTCTCTATGCCAAACATGCATCTAGGTTTATTATGAATAAAACCCCAACTTTTGTAAAATTACACAAAAGTCCCAAACTTTCACAAAATTACCAAACCAACCCCAACATCTCAAAATACCAAAATTTAAAGACAAAATCCATAGAGAGGAGTAGGATATCCCTACCTCGAAGTTTGAGCCAAAAAGGAGATGAAGACTCGAAGATCAACTTGCTCCAAATCCAAACTTTTTCAGATTAAATCAAAGCTCTCAACGCCCTCTATCTTTTTAACAAAGGCTCTAGGCTAGATTCACACTCTAGGGAGATCAAATCTTAGAGAGGGTGTAAGTTTAGAGAGAGAGAGTCTTGGATTTAGGGTTTGATCAAAAAAAAGAAGTGAAAAACTGAAGTTCAAAATCGCTACTGTCCGCTGATATAAAACACGCTCGCTCGAGCGAAGCCTTTGTCGCTCGAGCGACCAGACACAGAAACTCTCGCTCGAGCCAAGAAGTTCTTGATCGAGCGAAGAAAAACCCAGACCGCTCGAGCGAAGAAAGCTCGCTCGAGCCAAGAAAGGCAACTCTTAGGTCCAGAACCAGACGCAACACTCGCTCGAGCGAAGCCACCCTGGCTCGACCCACCATACACGAACCTCACTCTCGCTTGAGCGACCAACTCCTCGCTCGAGCGAAGGTCCAAAAATCTAGGCAGCAACACTAGGCTCCCAAACACAACCAACCTGTAACAAACCTGCCCAACACATCCCATAACTCAATATACAAAGTAAAAAAAATGCAAACAAGATAATAAATAACTACCAACATCCACGGACACATGTCCGAATCACTGTACAACAAGGGTAAACCCGGGATCGCTATAAGTTTCTTGAATAAACTTCCATTTTTAATTTTATGCAACTTCTATTTTTGTTTTTATTCAACTTCCATTTTTATTCAATTTCCTTTTCTATTCATTTTCATTTTTTATTTAATTTCCAAATAGATCGTTAGAGTATAGTGGTTTCTTGAATGAACTTCCATTTTTAATTTTACGCAACTTCTATTTTTATTTTTATTCAACTTCCATTTATATTCAATTTTTTTTCTATTCAATTTCCATTTTTTATTTAATTTCTCAATAGATCGTTAAGGTATAGTGGTTAGTTGAATGAACTTTCATTTTTAATTTTCTGCAACTTTCATTTTTATTTATATTCAACTTCAATTTTTATTTCTATTCAATTTCCTTTTTTATTTAATTTTCAAATAGATCGTTAAGGTTTAGTGGTTAGTTGAATGAACTTTCATTTGTAATTTTATGCAACTTCAATTTTTATTTTTATTCAGCTTCCATTTTTATTCAATTTCCTTTTCTATTCAATTTTCTTTTTTTATTTAATTTCCAAATAGATCGTTAAGGTATAGTGGTTTCTTGAATGAACTTCCATTTTTAATTTTATGCAACTTCCATTTTTATTTTTATTCAACTTCCATTTTTAATCAATTTTCTTTTCTATTCAATTTCTTTTTTTTATTTAATTTCCAAATAGATCGTTATGGTATAGTGGTTTCTTGAATGAACTTCCATTTTTAATTTTATGCAACTTCTATTTTTATTTTTATTCAACTTCTATTTTTAATCAATTTCCTTTTTTATTTAATTGATGGTATAGTGGTTTCTGGAATGAAATTTTATTTTTAATTTTATGCAACTTTCATTTTTATTTTTATTCAACTTCGATTTTTATTCAATTTCCTTTTCTATTTAGTTTCTTTTTTTTTTATTTCATTTCCAAATAAATCGTTAAGGTATAGTGGTTTCTTGAATGAATTTCCAAGTTTAATTTTATGCAACTTCCATTTTTATTTTTATTCTACTTCCATTTTTATTCAATTTCCTTTTTTATTTAATTTAAGGTATAGTGGTCTCTGGAATGCACTTTCATTTTTAATTTTATGCAACTTTCATTTTTATTTTTATTCAACTTCGATTTTTATTCAATTTTCTTTTCTATTTAATTCCTTTTTTTTTTATTTCTTTTCCAAATAGATCGTTCAAGTATAGTGGTTTCTTGAATGAAGTTCCAAGTTTAATTTTATGCGACTTCCGTTTTTAATTCAATTTCCTTTTCAATTCAATTTCCTTTTTTTATTTAATTTCCAAATAGATCGTTAATGTATTATGGTTTCTTGAATGAACTTCATTTTTAATTTTATGCAACTTCCATTTTTATTTTTATTCAACTTCCAGTTTTATGGAATTTCTTTTTCTATTGAATTTCCTTTTATATTTAATTTCAAATAGATCGTTAAGATGTAGTGGTTTCTTCAATGAACTTTCATTTTTAATTTTATACAACTTTTATTTTTATTTTTATTCCACTTCCATTTTTTTTCAATTTCCTTTTCTATTCAATTTCCTTTTTTATTTAATTTATAAATAGATCGTTAACGTATAATGGATTCTTGAATGAACTTCCTTGTTTCATTTTATGCAGTTTCCATTTCTATTTTTATTCAACTTCTATTTTCATTCAATTTCCTTCTCCATTTAATTTCCTTTTTTATTTAATTTCCAAATAGATCGTTAAGGTGTAGTGGTTTCTTGAATGAACTTCCATTTTTATTCAATTTCCTTTTTTATTCAATTTCTTTTTTTATTTAATTTCCAAATAGATCGTTAAGGTATAGTGGTTTCTTGAATGAACTTGCATGTTTAATTTTATGCAGTTTCCATTTCTATTTTTATTCAACCTCTATTTTTATTCAATTTCAATCTCCAATCAATTTCGTTTTTTATTTAATTTCCAAATAGATCGTTAACGTGTAGTGGTTTCTTGAATGAACTTCCATTTTTAATTTTATGCAGCTTCCATTTTTATTTTTATTCCACTTCCATTTTTATTTAATTTCCTTTTCTATTCAATTTCTTTTTTTTATTTCATTTCGAAATAGATCGTCAAGGTATAGTGGTTTCTTGAATGAACTTCCATGTTTAATTTTATGCAGTTCCCATTTCTATTTTTAATCAACTTCTGTTTATATTGAAGTTCCATCTCTATTCAATTTACTTTTTTATTTAATTTCCAAATATATCGTTAAGGTATGATAGTTTCTTGAATGAACATCCATTTTTAATTTTATGCAACTTCCATTTGTATTTTTATTCCACTTCCATTTTTGTTCAATTTCCTTTTCTATTCAATTTCCTTTTTTATTTAATTTCCAAATAGATCGTTAAGGTATAGTGGTTTCTTGAATGAACTTTCATTTTTATTTTTATTCAACTTCCATTTTTTTTCAATTTCCTTGTCATTTGAATTTCCATTTTTTATTTAATTTCCAAATAGATCGTTAAGGTATAGTGGTTTCTTGAATGAAGTTCCATATTTAATTTTATGTAATTTTCATTTTTATTTTTATTCAACTTCAATTTTTAATCAATTTTCTTTTCGATTCAATTTCGTTTTTTATTTAATTTCCAAACAGATCGTTAAGGAGTAGTTGTTTCTTAAACGAACTTCCATTTTTAATTTTATGCAACTTCCATTTTTATTTTTATTCCACTTCCATTTTTCTTCAATTTCCTTTTCTATTCAATTTCATTTTTTATTTAATTTCCAAATAAATCGTTAACGTTTAGTGGTTTCTTGAACGAACTTCCATGTTTAATTTTTTGCAGTTTTCATTTCTATTTTTATTGCACTTCTAATTTTATTCAATTTCCATCTCCATTCAATTTCTTTTTTTATTTAATTCCCAAATAGATCGTTAAGGTATAGTGGTTTCTTGAATGAACTTTCGTTTTTAATTTTATGCAACTTCCATTTTTATTTTTATTTTTATTCAACTTCCATTTTTATACAATTTTCTTTTCTATTCAATTTCCTTTTTAATTTAATTTCCAAATAGATCGTTAAGGTATAGTGGTTTCTTGAATGAACTTCCATGTTTAATTTTATGAAGTTTCCATTTCTATTTTTATTCAACTTCTATTTTTATTCAATTTCCATCTCCATTCAATTTCCTTTTTTATTTAATTTCCAAATAGATCGTTAAGGTATAGTGGTTTCGTGAATGAACTTCCATTTTTAATTTCATGCAACTTTCATTTTTATTTTTATTCCACTTCCATTTTTATTCAATTTCCTTTTCTATTCAATTTCTTTTTTTATTTAATTTAAGGTATAGTGGTTTCTGGAATGAACTTTCATTTTTAATTTTATGCAACTTTCATTTTTATTCTTATTCAACTTCCATTTTTATTAAATTTCCTTTTCTATTTAATTTCTTTTTTTTAATTCATTTCCAAAAAGAACGTTAAGGTATAGTGGTTTCTTGAATGAACTCCCAAGTTTAATTTTATGCAACTTCCATTTTCAATTAATTTCCTTTTCAATTCAATTTGCTTTTTTTATTTAATTTCCAAATAGATCGTTAATGTATTGTGGTTTCTTGAATCAACTTCCATTTTTAATTTTATGCAACTTCCATTTTTATTTTTATTCAGCTTCCATTTTTATTCAATTTCTTTTTCTGTTGAATTTCCATTTTTATTTAATTTCAAATAGATCGTTAAGGTGTAGTGGTTTCTTCAATGAACTTCCATTTTTAATTTTATGCAACTTCCATTTTTATTTTTATTCCACTTCCATTTTTATTCAATTTCCCTTTTTATTGAATTTTTTTTTTTATTTAATTTCCAAAAGATCGTTAAGGTATATTGGTCTCTTGAATGAACTTCCATGTTTCATTTTATGCAGTTTCCTTTTCTATTTTTATTCAATTTCCATCTCCATTCAATCTCCTTTTTTATTTAATTTCGAAATAGATCGTTAAGGTGTAGTTGTTTCTTGAATGAACTTCCATTTTTAATTTTATGCAACTTCCATTTTTGTTTTTCTTCAACTTCCATTTTTATTCAATTTCCTTTTCAATTGAATTTCCTTTTTTTATTTAATTTTCAAATAGATCGTTAAGGTATAGTGGTTTCCTGAATGAACTTCCATGTTTAATTATATGCAACTTCCATTTTTATTCAATTTCCTTTTATATTCAATTTCCTTTTTTTATTTAATATCCAAATAGATCGTTAATGTGTGGAGGTTTCTTGAATGAACTTTCATTTTTAATTTTATGCGACTTCCATTTTTTTTGTTATTCAACTTTCATTTTTATTCAATTTCTTTTTCAATTGTATTTCCTTTTTTATTTAATTTTATGAACTTCAATTTTTATTTTTATTCAACTTCCATTTTATTCAATTTCCTTTTCTATTCAATTTCAGTTTTTTGTTTAATTTCGAAATCGATCGTTAAGGTATATTGGTTTCTTGAATTGACTTTCATTTTTAATTTTATGCAACTTCTATTTTTGTTTTTCTTCACCTTCCATTTTTATTCAATTTCCTTCTCTATTCATTTTCGTTTTTTATTTAATTTCCAAATAGATCGTTAAGGTATAGTTGTTTCTTCAATGAACTTCCATTTTTAATTTTATGCAACTTCGATTTTTATTTTTATTCAACTTCCATTTTTATTCAATTTTCTTTTCTATTCAATTTCCTTTTTTTATTTAATTTCCAAATAGATCGTTAAGGTATAGCGGTTTCTTGAATGAACTTTCATTTTTATTTTTATGCAACTTCCATTTCTATTTTTATCCAACTTCCATTTTTATTCAATTTCCTTCCCTATAGAATTTCCTTTTTTATTTAATTTCAAATAGATTGTTACGGTGTAGTGGTTTCTTGAATGAACTTCCATTTTTAATTTTATTCGACTTCCATTTTTATTTTTATTCCACTTCCATTTTTATTCAATTTCCTTTTCTATTCAATTTCCTTTTTTAATTAATTTTCAAATATATCGTTAAGGGTATACTGGTTCCTTGAATGAACTTCCATGTTTAATTTTATGCAGTTTCCATTTCTATTTTTATTCAACTTCTATTTTTACTAAATTTTAATCTCCATTCAATTTCCTTTTTTATTTAATTTCCAAATAGATCGTTAAGGTATGGTGGTTTTTTTAATGAACTTCCATTTTTAATTTTATGCAATTTCAATTTTTATTTTTATTCAACCGCCATTTTTATTCAATTTGATTTTTTATTCAATTTCCTTTTTTTATTTAATTTCCAAATAGATCGTTAAGGGTATAGTGGTTTCTTGAATGAACTTCCATGTTTAATTTTATGCAGTTTCCATTTCTATTTTTATTCAACTTCTATTTTTACTCAATTTTAATCTCCATTCAATTTCCTTTCTTATTTAATTTCCAAATAGATCGTTAAGGCATGGTGGTTTCTGGAATGAACTTCCATTTTTAATTTTATGCAATTTCAATTTTTATTTTTATTCAACCGCCATTTTTATTCAATTTGATTTTCTATTCAATTTCCGTTTTTTATTTAATTTCCAAATAGATCGTTAAGATTTGGTGGTTTCTTGAATGAACTTCCATTTTTAATTTTATGCAACTTCCATTTTTGTTTTTCTTCAACTTCCATTTTTATTCAATTTCCTTTTCAATTGAATTTCCTTTTTTTATTTAATTTCCAAATAGATTGTTAAGGTATAGTGGTTTCTTGAATTAACTTCCATGTTTAATTTTATACAACTTCCATTTTTATTTTTATTCAACTTCCATTTTTAATCAGTTTGTTTTTCTATTCAATTTCCTTTTTTTATTTAATTTCCAAATAGATCGTTAATGTATAGTAGTTTCTTGAATGAACTTCCATTTTTAATTTTATGCAACTTTCATTTTTATTTTTATTCAACTTGCATTTTTATTCAATTTCTTTTTCTATTGAATTTCCTTTTTTATTTAATTTCCAAACAGATCGTTAAGGTGTAGTGGTTTCTTGAATGAACTTCCATTTTTAATTTTATGCAGTTTTTATTTTTATTTTTATTCCACTTCCATTTTTATTCGATTTCCTTTTCTATTCAATTTCCTTTTTTATTTAATTTCCAAATAGATTGTTAAGGTATAGTGGTTTCTTGAATGAACTTCCTTGTTTAATTTTATGCAGTTTCCATTTCTATTTTTAGTCAATTTCCATCTCCGTTCAATTTCCTTTTTTATTTAATTTCCAAATAGATCGTTAAGGTGTAGTGGTTTCTTGAATGAACTTCCATTTTTAATTTTATGCAACTTCCATTTTTATTTTTATTCCACTTCCATTTTTATTGAATTTCCTTTTCTATTTGATTTCCTTTTTTAATTAATTTCCAAATATATCGTTATGGGTATAGTGGTTTCTTGAATGAACTTACATGTTTAATTCTATGTTGTTTCCATTTCTGTTTTTATTCCACTTCTACTTTTATTCAATTTTCATCTCCATTCAGTTTCCTTTTTTATTTAATTTCCAAATAGATCGTTAAGGTATAGTTTTATCTTGAATGAACTTCCATTTTTAATTTTATGCAACTTCCATTTGTATTTTTATTCTACTTCCATTTTTATTCAATTTCCTTTTCTATTCAATTTTCTTTTTTATTTAATTTCCAAATAGATCGTTAAGGTATTGTGGTTTCTTGAATGAACTTCTATGTTTAATTTTCTGCCGTTTCCATTTTTATTTTTATTCAACTTCCATTTTTTTTTTCAATTTCCTTGTCAATTGAATTTTCTTTTTTTATTTAATTTCCAAATAGATCGTTAAGGTATAGTGGTTTCTTGAATAAACTTCCATGTTTAATTTTATGCATCTTCAATTTTTATTTTTATTCAACTTCCATTTTTAATCAATTTCCTTTTCTATTCAATTTCCTTTTCTCATTTAATTTCCAAATAGATCGTTAATGTGTAGTGGTTTCTTGAATGAACTTCCATATTTAATTTTATGCAACATCCAATTTCATTTTTATTCAACTTCCATTTTTATTCAATTTCTTTTCTATTGAATTTCCTTTTTTTATTTAATTTCAAATAGATCGTTAAGGTGTAGTGGTTTCTTGAATGAAATTTCATTTTTAATTTTATGCAACTCTCATTTTTATTTTTATTCGACTTCCATTTTTATTCAATTTCCTTTTCTATTCAATTTCCTTTTTTATTTAATTTGCAAAAGATCGATAAGGTATAGTGGTTTCTTGAATGAACTTCCATGTTTAATTTTATGCAGTTTCCATTTCTATTTTTATTCAATTTCCATCTCCATTCAATTTCCTTTTTTATTTAATTTCCAAATAGATCGTTAAGGTGTAGTGGTTTCTTGAATGAACTTCCATTTTTAATTTTATGCAACTTCCATTTTTATTTTTATTCCACTTCCATTTTTATTGAATTTCCTTTTCTATTCGATTTCCTTTTTTAATTAATTTCCAAATATATCGTTATGGGTATAGTGGTTTCTTGAATGAACTTTCATGTTTAATTTTATGCAGTTTCCATTTCTATTTTGATTCAACTTCTATTTTTATTCAATTTTCATCTCCATTCAATTTCTTTTTTTTTTTTAATTTCCAAATAGATCGTTAAGGTATATGTCACGACCCCAAACCGCCCCTAGTAGAATGGTGCCGTGATGGCCAGTAATCCGAGATTACCGAAGGCCAACTTACAAGGATCACACACAATCAGAGTATAATATATGGGCTTACAAGTGCGGAAGCAATATATTGAATCTAATTAGTCCATAAGAGTTGTGCAGAGATCCGATGAAATGTCATACATCTTAATTAGAGTCTTACAACTGGAATACAACAAAATAAAATACATATTATATCTTAACAAAAGGGCCTCTCAAGCCGACATAAACAAAATACATGAAATACAAGTCAAGAAACATAATCTTCTAGATTGCCGACATCCTTACTGCCAACATAACTTACATACAAAACACACATCTCGGCGTAGCCGACTTCTTGCTTGTTACCTACATATATATATGGAGAGGGTGAGCTTGGATACTCAGTGCATGGTACAGGTAATAAAGGTTTTAAATGAATGATATCCCAGATCTTTGCAAAACATACATATCATAGCTTGTTCAAAACACGGGATGAATCTAGTTCATCAATCTTGATCTTATAAAACTTGCTTACTTACTTTGGATGTTAATAACATCTACATAATACAAGGGATGACATTTCGGACTTACAAAACCCACACGGTAAACCGTCAGTGGCAAAACAAGACAAAACAAGGGAATAATCAACCCGGAATCGATTAGACAAACCCACCCGCACAAGGCAGTCGGTGGCAAGGGAGATATCTCAAACAAGGGTGCTACAAAAGTTTAGAGTCCTCTAGCACAAAGGACTTATGTTACAAAGGCCCGTAACCCCCTAACACGAGAGTACTTTCCAAGAATGTCATCAAAACAAAGCTTACTTGATACATAAAAATAGAGATAATCATTCATGCTTGATCAAATACTTTTCTAAAACAAAGTGAACCTTTAACAAAACTTTATAACATAACTTTATTAAAAATACCACTCACATAGCTCTTGGGACGTCGAGATCAAGGCAAAGGTCCAAGTCCTACAAACACATGGCAAAGCCTATTGAATGCACTCTTAAAAACAAGCTTCACATGAATGCAAATGATCTAGGGAAAACATGCTGGAAAACATCTAGGGAAAACATGCTGGAAAACATTTAGGGAAAAACATGCTGGGTACCAACTAGGTCCTAGAATGGATGCACGGAGATGATCTAGGCTAAAACGACCTAGCTAGGTGAACTTAGGAGGTCTTGGCCGAGGTCCCACACCTCTTGGCCGAGGTGTGGTTACCTAAGCTTTGGTGTGCAGCTCTCTGCCGAGGTGTTACAAGATGTCGGCAAGGGTGTACCGTAGTTGGCCTAGGTGATGAACATCTCAGCCTAGATGATGCAATGGTTAGCTTAGGTGTGCGTGCAAGATAGACTAAGGTGCAAGTGATCCTACAAGGTAGGCCAAGGTGAGATACGATGCTTGGCCTAGGTGTGTGATCTAGGAAAGAGTGGTCTCGGTGACCACACCTATGGAAATGAGGTCGGGAAATCTGGGTTTCCCTCTCTTGAAGAACATGAACATGAAGAACATGAAGAACATGAATGCTAAAATCATAACTTCTTTATTACAAAATCTGGGATTTCATGGCATGAGTTCGAAAACGTGGACCTTGGTACCCATACTTGAAGATCATATGAAAACAAACACGAAAACATGCATCTTAATACAAACTTTCGGATCAAAACATGATTTTCTTCAAGAACACATGAATATCACTTTCTCTTTCTAAAACCGAACTTCAAAGCAATGCATGGTTCATGAAACATGCTAGATCATGCAATGTGATTAGATCAACATAAAGAATAACAAGAGTAGATCATGAATCTAACCTTAAAACACGGATCTAACGGTTCGATCTCTAGGGATCAAGCTTGGAAATCTACTCCTCTCTCAAGAACTCCTCTTCCTCTTCCTAAAGCTTCTCTCTCTACTTAGAACAAAGATATAGAAATGATAGGTTTTCTCTCTTTATCGGCTGATTTAACACTTAGTTCGGACACGTGGCACTACCGAATTGGTTCTCCTCAAAAAGGTGCTTGAAAGACAAGACATGTGTAAGACAAAGTGTATTCAACAAGCTAGGCGGCAAGGGCACTCCGGCAAGTAATGATCTCGGCTAAGGACAAGGCATCGGCAAGTAAGGGAACAATGATCTCGGCTTGGAAGGACAACACTTGGCCTAGTTGTGCCACACCTCGGCCTAGATGTGCCACACCTCGGTCTAGGTCATTCCAGTCTCAGAACAAGATCACTAGGTGCAAGGATTAAGGATCTCGAACGCCTAGATGATAACATCTCGGCTAATATGCCTAGGCGATGGTGGAGGTCACCAAAGTGGTTCTAAGATGGTCCTAGGTGTAACAGGTTCTTAACATGACCTAGGCTTAACATGACCTAGGCTTGGCATGACCTAGGCTTGAGACAGCAAGGAAGGAACAAAGCATGCATACAACACTTAGGCAAAACATGATAGCATCAGGACAAGACAAGAACCTTTACATAGGCAAAACAAGTCTAAGTCTACAAATGCAAGCTTAAGAAGACAAAATCATGAAAATACAGATGAACATGACTAAGACATGAATGTGGGTTATTACAGTATAGTTGTTTCTTGAATGAACTTCCATTTTTAATTTTATGCAACTTCCATTTGTATTTTTATTCTACTTCCATTTTTATTCAATTTCCTTTTCTATTCAATTTCCTTTTTTATTTAATTTCCAAATAGATCTTTAAGGTATTGTGGTTTCATGAATGAACTTCCATGTGTAATTTTATGCCGTTTCCATTTATATTTTTATTCAACTTCCATTTTTTTTCAATTTCCTTGTCAATTGAATTTCCTTTTTTTATTTAATTTTCAAATAGATCGTTAAGGTATAGTGGTTTCTTGAATGAACTTCCACGTTTAATTTTATGCAGTTTCTATTTTTATTCAATTTCTATTTTTATTCAATTTCCATCTCCATTCAATTTCCTTTTTTTATTTAATTTCCAAATAAATCGTTAAGTTATAGTGGTTTCTTGAATTAACTTTCATTTTTAATTTTATGCAACATCCATTTTTATTTTTATTCAACTTCCATTTTTATTCAATTTCTTTTTCTATTGAATTTCCTTTTTTATTTAATTTCCAAATAGATCGTTAATGTTTAGTGGTTAGTTGAATGAATTTTCATTTTTAATTTTATGCAACTTCCATTTTTATTTTTATTCGACTTCTATTTTTATTCAATTTCCTTTTCTATTCATTCCCTTTTTTCATTTCATTTCCAAATAGATCGTTAAGGTATAGTGCTTTCTTCAATGAACTTCCATTTTTAATTTTATGTAACTTCCATTTTTATTTTTATTCAATTTCCCTTTCTATTTAATTTCCTTTTTTTATTTCATTTTCAAATAGATCGTTAGGGTATAGTGGTTTCTTGAATGAACTTTCATTTTTAATTTTATGCAACTTCCATTTTCATTTTTATTCATCTTCCATTTTTATTCAATTTCCTTTTCTATTCAATTTCCTTTTTTTATCTAATTTCCAAATAGATCGTTAATATATAATGGTTACTTGAATAAACTTCCATTTTTAATTTTATGAAACTTCCATTTTTATTCAATTTCCTTTTCAATTGAATTTTTTTTTTTTATTTAATTTCCAAATAGATTGTTAAGGTATAGTGGTTTCTTGAATGAACTTCCATGTTTAATTTTAGGCAACTACCATTTTTATTTTTATTCAACTTCCATTTTTAATCAATTTCCTTTTCTATTCAATTTCTTTTTTTTATTTAATTTCCAAATAGATCGTTATGGTATAGTGGTTTCTTGAATGAACTTCCATGTTTAATTTTATGCAGTTTCCATTTCTATTTTATCCAACTTCTATTTTTATTCAATTTCCTTTTTTATTTAATTTCCAAACAGATCGTTAAGGTGTAGTGGTTTCTTGAATGAACTTCCATTTTTAATTTTATGCAACTTCCATTTTTATTTTTATTCCACTTCCATTTTTATTCAATTTCCTTTTCTATTCAATTTCCTTTTTTATTTAATTTCCAAATAGATCGTTAAGGTATAGTAGTTTCTTGAATGAACTTCCATGTTTAATTTTATGCAGTTTCCATTTCAATTTTTATTCAACTTCTACTTTTATTCAATTTCCATCTCCATTCAATTTTTTATTTTATTTTATTTCCAAATAGATCGTTAAGGTGTAGTGGTTTCTGGAATGAACTTTCATTTTTAATTTTATACAACTTCCATTTTTATTTTTATTCCACTTTCATTTTTATTCAATTTCTTTTTCTATTCAATTTCCTTTTTTATTTAATTTTCCAAATAGATCGTTAAGGTGTAGTAGTTTCTTGAATGAACTTCCATTTTTAATTTTATACAACTTCCATTTTTATTTTTATTCCACTTTCATTTTTATTCAATTTCTTTTTCTATTCAATTTCCTTTTTTATTTAATTTTCCAGATAGATCGTTAAAGTATAGTGGTTTTTTGAATGAACTTCCATGTTTAATTTAATGCAGTTTTCATTTCTATTTTTGTTCAACTTCTATTTTTGTTCAATTTCCATCTCTATTCAATTTACTTTTTTATTTAATTTCCAAATAGATCGTTAAGGTGTAGTGGTTTCTTGAATGAACTTTCATTTTTAATTTTAAAAAACTTCCATTTTTATTTTTATTCCACTGCCATTTTTATTCAATTTCCCTTTCTATTCAATTTCCTTTTTTATTTAATGTCCAAATAAATCGTTAAGGTATCATGGTTTCTTGAATGAACTTCCATGTTTAATTTTATGCAGTTTCCATTTCTATTTTTAATCAACTTCAATTGTTATTGAAGTTTAATCTCCATTCAATTTACTTTTTTATTTAATTTCCGAATAGATCGTTAAGGTGTAGTAGTTTCTTGAATGAACTTCCATTTTTAATTTTATGCAACTTCCGCTTGTATTTTTTATCCACTTCCATTTTTATTCAATTTCCTTTTCTATTCAATTTAGTTTTTTATTTAATTTCCAAATAGATCGTTAAGGTATAGTGGTTTCTTGAATGAACTTTCATTTTTAATTTTATGCAACTTCCATTTTTATTTTTATTCAACTTCCATGTTTATTCAATTTCCTCTTCTATTCAATTGTCTTTTTTTATTTAATTTAAAAATAGATCTTAAAGGTATAGTGGTTTTTTGAATAGACTTTAATTTTTAATTTTATGCAACTTGTATTTTTGTTTTTGTTCAACTTCCATTTTTATTCAATTTCCTTTTCTATTTAATTTTTTTATTTCATTTCCAAATAGATTGTTAAGGTATAGTGGTTTCTTGAATGAACATCCATGTTTAATTTTATGGAACTTCCATTTTTATTCAATTTCCTTTTCAATTCAATTTCCTTTTTTTATTTAATTTCCAAATAGATCGTTAATGTATACTGATTTTTTGAATGAACTTCCATATTTAATTTTATGCAACTTCCATTTTCATTTTTATTCAACTTTCATTTTTATTCAATTTCTTTTTCAATTGAATTTCCTTTATTATTTAATTTCCGAATAGATCGTTAAGGTATAGTTGTTTCATCAATAAACTTCCATTTTTAATTTTATGCAACTTCCATTTTAATTTTTATTCAACTTCCATTTTTATTCAATTTCCTTTTCTATTCAATTTCCTTTTTTTATTTAATTTCCAAATAGATCATTATGGTATAGTAGTTTCTTGAATAGACTTCCATTTTTAATTTTATGCAAATTCGAATTTTCTTTTTATTCAACTTCTATTTTTATTCAATTTTCATTTCTATTCAATTTCCTTTTTTTATTTAATTTCCAAATAGATCCTTAAGGTATAGTGGTTTCTTAAATGAACTTTCATTTTTAATTTTATGCAACTTCCATTTTTATTTTTATTCAACTTCCATTTTCATTCAATTTCCATTTCTATTCAATTTCCTTTTTTTATTTAATTTCCAAATAGATCGTTAAGGTATAATGGTTTCTTGAATAGACTTCCAATTTTAATTTTATGCACTTCTATATTTGTTTTTATTCAATTTCCATTTTTATTCAATTTCCTTTTCTATTCATTTTCATTTTTTATTTAATTTCCAAATAGATTGTTAAGTTACAGTGGTTTCTTGACTGAACTTTCATTTTTAATTTTGTGCAACTTCCATTTTTAGTTTTATTCGACTTCCATTTTTATTCAATTTCCATTTCTATTCAATTTCCATTTTTATTTAATTTCAAATTATATCTTTAAGGTTTAGTGGTTAGTTCAATGAACTTTCATTTTTAATTTTATGCAATTTACATTTTTGTTTTTATTCAATTTCCTTTTCCATTCAATTTCCTTATTTTATTTAATTTCCAAATAGATTGTTAATGTACAGTGGTTTTTTGAATGAACTTCCACTTTTAATTTTATGCAACTATCATTTTTATTTTTATTCAACTTTCATTTTTATTCAATTTCTTTTTCAATTAAATTTCCTTTTTCATTTAATTTCCTAATAGATCGTTAAGGTATAGTCGTTTCATGAATAAACTTCTATTTTTAATTTTATGCAACTTCCATTTTTATTTTTATTCAACTTGCATTTTTATTCAATTTTCTTTTCTATCCAATTTCCTTTTTTTATTTAATTTCCAAATAGATCGTTAAGGTATAGTGGTTTCTTGAATGAACTTTCATTTTTATTTTTATGCAACTTCCATTTCTATTTTAATCCAACTTCCATTTTTATTCAATTTCCTTCCCTATAGAATTTCGTTTTTTATTTTATTTCAAATAGATCGTTAAGGTGTAGTGGTTTATTGAATGAGCTTCCATGTTTAATTTCATGCAACTTCCATTTTTATTTTTATTCAACTTCCATTTTTATTCAATTTCCTTTTATATTTAATTTCGTTTTTTATTTAATTTCCAAATAGATCGTTAAGGTATAGTGGTTTCTTGAATGAACTTTCATTTTTATTTTTTTGCAACTTCCATTTCTATTTTAATCCAACTTCCATTTTTATTCAATTTCCTTCCCTATTGAATTTCCTTTTTTATTTAATTTCAAATAGATCGTTAAGGTGTACTGGTTTCTTGAATGAACTTCCATTTTTAATTTTATGCAACTTCTATTTTTATTTTTATTCCACTTCCATTTTTATTCAATTTCCTTTTCTTATTTAATTTCCAAATAGATCGTTAAGGTATAGTGGTTTCTTGAATAGACTTCCATTTTTAATTTTATACAACTTCTATTTTTGTTTTTATTCAACTTCCATTTCTATTCAATTTCCTTTTCTATTCATTTTCATTTTTTGTTTAATTTCCAAATAGATCGTTAAGGTATAGTCGTTTCTTGAATGAACTTCCATTTTTAATTTTATGCAACTTCCATTTTTCTTTTTATTCAACTTCCATTTTTATTCAATTTTTTTTTCTATTCAATTTCCATTTTTTATTGAATTTCCAAATACGTCGTTAAGGTATTGTGGTTAGTTGAATGAACTTTCATTTTTAATTTTATTGAACTTCCATTTTTATTCAATTTCCTTTTCTATTCAATTTCTATTTTTATTTAATTTTCAAATAGATCGTTATGGTTTAGTGGTTAGTTGAATGAGCTTTCATTTTTAATTTTATGGAACTTCCGTTTTTATTTTTATTCAACTTTCATTTTTATTCAATTTCTTTTTCTATTGAATTTCCTTTTTTTATTTAATTTCCAAATAGATCGTTAATGTATAGTGGTTTCTCGAATGAACTTCCATTTTTATTTTTATTCCACTTCCATTTTTATTCAATTTCCTTTTCTATTGAATTTCCTTTTTTATTTAATTTCCAAATAGATCATTAAGGTCTAGTGGTTTCTTGAATGAACTTCCATTTTTAATTTTATGCAACCTCCATTTTGATTTTTATTCCACTTGCATTTTTATTCAATTTCTTTTTCTATTCAATTCCCTTTTCTATTTAATTTCCAAATAGATCGTTAAGGTATAGTGGTTTCTTGAATGAACTTCCATGTTTAATTTTATGCAGTTCCCATTTCTATTTTTATTCAACTTCTATTTTTATTCAATTTCCATCTCCAATCAATTTCCTTTTTTATTTAATTTCCAAATAGATCGTTAACGTGTAGTTTTTTCTGGAATAAACTTCCATTTTTATTTTTATTCCACTTCCATTTTTATTCAATTTCATTTTCTATTCAATTTCCTTTTTTATTTAATTTCCAAATAAATCGTCAAAGTATAGTGGTTTCTTGAATAAACTTCCATGTTTAATTTTATGCAGCTTCCATTTCTAGTTTTAAACAACTTCTATTTTTATTCAATTTCCACCTCCAATCAATTTCCTTTTTTATTTAATTTCCAAATAGATAGTTAACGTGTAGTGGTTTCTTGAATGAACTTCATTTTTAATTTTATGCAGCTTCTATTTTTATTTTTATTCAACTTCCATTTGTATTCAATTTCCTTGTCAATTGAATTTCCTTTTTTTATTTAATTTCCGAATATATTGTTAAGGTATAGTGGTTTTCTTGAATGAACTTCCATGTTTAATTTTATGCAACTTTCATTTTTATTTTTATTCAACTTCCATTTTTAATCAATTTCCTTTTCTATTCAATTTCCTTTTTTTTATTTAATTTCCAAATTGATCGTTAATGTATTTTGGTTTCTTGAATGAACTTCCATTTTTAATTTTATGCAACTTCCATTTTTATTTTTATTCAACTTCCATTTTTATTCCATTTCTTTTTCTATTGAATTTCCTTTTTTATTTAATTTGAAATAGATCGTTAAGGTGTAGTGGTTTCTTGAATGAACTTCCATTTTTAATTTTATGCAACTTCCATTTTTATTTTTATTCCACTTCCATTTTTATTCAGTTTCCTTTTCTATTCAATTTCCTTTTTTATTTAATTTCCAAATAGATCGTTAAGGTATAGTAGTCTCTTGAATGAACTTCCATGTTTCATTTTAGGAAGTTTCCATTTCTATTTTTATTCAATTTCTATTTTTATTCAATTTCCATCTCCAATCAATATCCTTTTTTATTTAATTTCTAAATAGATCGTTAACGTGTAGTGGTTTCTTGAATGAACTTCCATTTTTAATTTTATGCAACTTCCATTTTTATTTTTATTCCACTTCCATTTTTATTCAATTTCCTTTTCTATTCAATTTCCGTTTTTTTATTTAATTTCCAAATAGATCGTTAATGTATTGTGGTTTCTTGAATGAACTTCCATTTTTAATTTTATGCAACTTCCATTTTTATTTTTATTGAACTTCCATTTTTATTCAATTTCTTTTTCTATTGAATTTCCTTTTTTATTTAATTTCAAATAGATCGTTAAGGTGTAGTGGTTTCTTGAATGAACTTCCATTTCTAATTTTATGCTACTTATAGCGACCCCGGTCTTTCCCCATTTGGTTATTGTATCCGGACTTAGGTTCCGTGGATCCTATCATTGTATAATTGTTATTGTCGTCCTTTATTTCCTCATTTTGAGTTATAGGATGTATGTTGGGCAGGTTTGTTTCAGATTGGTTGGGTTCGGAAACCAAGTGTTGCTATCCAGTTTTTGGGTTGGTCGCTCGAGCGAGGGTTTGGTCGCTCGATCAAGGGTTGTTTTTGTGTCTGGTGGCTCGATCCAGGGTTCTTCGCTCGAGCGAGCGATTGCGTCTAGTATAGACCTGAGAGCAGTGTTTCTTCGCTCGAGCGAGCTTTTCTTCGCTCGAGCGAGCGAGGTGTATGTTTTCGAGTTCTTCACTCGAGCGAGCATTTCGTCGTTCGAGCGAGCTTCTAGGTTGCTGACCTGAAGCATCGAGTTTTTGGCTCGAGCGAGCTCTTCTTCGCTCGAGCGAGGCTTTCTTGTGTCTGGTCGCTCGAGCGAGCCTGTCCAGTTTATATAGGCAGCAGCGGGTTTTTGATCCATTTTTCATCTTCTTTTTTATTCCAAACCCTAGGTCCGACTTCTCTCTCTCCCTACTCACCTTCTCTCTTAGGTTTGATCTACTTAGAGTGTATTGCTACCCTAAATCTTTTGTTAAAAAGGTAGTGTGAGTCGAGGGCTCCGTTTTAATCTGAACATTTCGCGGTTTGGAGCACTTTGGATTTTGGGTGGTCATCTCCATCTTCTCCATTTGAGTTGTTTTCTTCGAGGTAGGGATTTCCTACTCCATTTTATAAGTTTTGTTCTAAGTTTGGTATTTTGATATGTTGGGGGTATTTTGGTAATTTTGGGAAAAACCCTAGTTGTTTTAATAAATTTATTTGTATAATTTATTAAAGGAAAATTGGGGAATTTAGTTAAATTCATGAAATTGAGGAATTTATTGATTAAATGGTGTAGTTGAATAATTTAAATCACTTGCCTATTAAATTATTGATATATTTATTTCCAGTCTAGAAATAACTGCTTTGGGCTATCGGTGGAGGATAGTCGTGATTGTTGTAAGCATTGCATGTGGATTAGGGATAATTGAAACTAATCATATTGGTTAAGTCATTGATTTTGGCTGTTGAATTAATACCGAAAATACGTGTATTGATTGCGTGTTGTATATGATATGTGTTTATATACATTGTATTGTGTGTGAGGAGATAGGGGATGTACTCCACGGTTTAGGGGAAGATAGGGGATGGACCTCTAAACCGGATTTTGTTTGGGAGGAGATAGGGGATGGACTCCATTAGCATCACTATTATGTGTGCTTATTGATATTGAAGTGTTTTTTACATGTTATTGATATAGCACTAAAATGTGTATCAAACGGGAAGTACAAAGTGTTTTGATATGAGCCTGAGTCTCATTTGTTTTGTTGATATTGGAAGTAATGTAAATATGTTATATAGTTCACTGTTGTAAGTTTGGCCAGGTTCTGAGCCATATTGATAATAATGGAAAGTGAAACGTGTCATGGACATTAGTGTCATGAGACTGTATAATGATATAATTGATTATCTTGGTTAACCATCGATTGAATGCTATTGCTTTATTCAATGCTTATATTTGGTTTAGTATATTTCTACTGGGCTGTGGCTCACCCTATATGGGAACATCATTTTCAGGTCTAGGTGATAAGCTACCTCCAAGGACTTAGCTTGGAAGGATTTGGATTTTGAAGACTATCTTTAGTTAATTGTTTTTATTTGATAGTACATGTAAACATTCAAGCCTAGGGCTTTATTTGTATTTGAGTTAGAACTCATATTTTTGTGTCCAAGTGTTGGCTTGGAAAGATGTAAGCCCGTAGGGCATTTAATTTGATGTTACATATAATGCTTTTATTTAGTAATACTCTGATGAATGAGATAATGAATTGTTTTCTTTTAATATTGCATGTTAATGATATATATATAATGGGTTTATTTTGAGGGCGTTACACTACTTCCATTTTTATTTTTATTCCACTTCCATTTTTATTCAATTTCTTTTTTTATTCAATTTTCTTTTTTATTTAATTTCCGAATAGATCGTTAAGGTATAGTGGTCTCTTGAAGAACTTCCATGTTTTATTTTCTGCAGTTTCCATTTCTATTTTTATTCAACTTCTATTTTTATTCAATTTTCATCTCCATTCAATCTCCTTTTTTATTTAATTTCGAAATGGATCGTTAAAGTGTAGTGGTTTCTTGAATGAACTTCCATTTTTAAATTTATGCAACTTCCATTTTTATTTTTATTCCACTTCCATTTTTATTCAATTTCCTTTTTTATTTAATTTCCAAATAGATCGTTAAGGTATAGTTATTTCTTGAACGAACTTCCATGTTTAATTTTATGCAGTTTCCATTTCTATTTTTATTCAACTTCTATTTTTATTCAATTTCCATCTCCATTCAATCTCCTTTTTTATTTAATTTCAAAATAGATCGTTAAGGTGTAGTGGTTTCTTGAATGAACTTCCATTTTTAATTTTATGCAACTTCCATTTTTATTTTTATTCCACTTCTATTTTTATTCAATTTCCTTTTTTATTTAATTTCCAAATAGATCGTTAAGGTATAGTGGTTTCTTGAATGAACTTCCATGTTTAATTTTATGCAGTTTCCATTTCTATTTTTATTCAACTTCTATTTTTATTCAATTCAATTTCCATTTCGAATAAATTTCCCTTTTTATTTAATTTCCAAATAGATCATTAATGTAGAGTGGTTTCTTGAATGACCTTCCATTTTTAATTTTATGCAACATCCATTTTTTATTTTATTCCACTTCCATTTTTATTCAATTTCCTTTTCTATTCAATTTCCTTTTTTATTTCATTTCCAAATAGTTAGTCAAGGTATAGTGGTTTCTTGAATGAACTTCCATGTTTAATTTTATGCAGTTTCCATTTCTATTTTTATTCAATTTCCATCTCCAATCAATTTCCTTTTTTATTTAATTTCCGAATAGATTGTTAACGTGTAGTGGTTTCTTGAATGAACTTCCATTTTTAATTTTATGCAACTTCTATTTTTATTTTTATTCATCTTCAATTTTTATTCAATTTCCTTGTCAATTGAATTTCCTTTTTTTATTTAATTTCCAAATAGATCGTTAATGTATAGTGGTTTTTTGAATGAACTTCCACTTTTAATTTTATGCAACTTTCATTTTTATTTTTATTCAATTTTCATTTTTATTCAATTTCTTTTTCAATTGAAGTTCCTTTTTTATTTAATTTCCTAATAAATCGTTAAGGTATAGTGGTTTCATGAATAAACTTCCATTTTTAATTTTATGCAACATCCATTTTTATTTTTATTCAACTTCCATTTTTATTCAATTTTCTTTTCTATTCAATTTCCTTTTTCTTATTTAATTTCCAAAAAGATCGTCAAGGTATAGTGGTTTCTTGAATGAACTTTCATTTTTATTTTTATGCAACTTCCATTTCTATTTTAATCCATCTTCCATTTTTATTCAATTTCCTTCCCTATAGAATTTCCTATTTTCTTTAATTTCAAAGAGATCGTTAAGGTGTAGTGGTTTCTTGAATGAACTACCATTTTTAATTTTATGCAACTTCCATTTTTATTTTTATTCAACTTCCATTTTTATTCAATTTCCTTTTATATTCAATTTCCTTTTTTTATTTAATTTCCAAATAGATCGTTAAGGTATAGTGGTTTCTTGAACAGACTTCCATTTTCAATTTTATGCAACTTCTATTTTATTTTTATTCAACTTCCATTTTTATTCAGTTTCCTTTTCTATTCATTTTCATTTTTTATTTAATTTCAAAATAGATCGTTATGGTATAGTGGTTTCCGAAATGAACTTCCATTTTTAATTTTATGCAACTTCCATTTTTATTTTTATTCAACTTCCATTTTTATTCAATAATTTTTTTTTTCTATCCAATTTTCATTTTTTATTTAATTTCTAAATAGATCGTTAAGGTATAGTGGTTAGTTGAATAGTCTTTCATTTTTCATTTTCTCCAACTTCCATTTTCATTTTTATTCAACTTCCATTTTTATTCAATTTCCATTTCTTTTCCATTTCCTTTTTTATTTAATTTCCAAATAGATCGTTAAGGTTTAGTGGTTAGTTGAAGGAACTTTCATTTTTAATTTTATGCAACTTCTATTTTTATTTTTATTTTTATTCAACTTTCATTTTTATTCAATTTCCTTTTCAATTCAATATTCTTTTTTTATTTAATTTCTAAATAGATCATTAAGGTATAGTGGTTTCTTGAATGAACTTCCATTTTTAATTTTATGCAACTTCCATTTATATTTTTATTCAACTACCATTTTTACTCAATTTGCTTTTCTATTCAATTTCCTTTTTTTATTTAATTTCCAAATAGATCGTTAATGTATAGTGGGTTCTTGAATGAACTTCCATTTTTAATTTTATGCAACTTCCATTTTTATTTTTGTTCAACTTCCATTTTTATTTAATTTCCTTTTCTATTCATTTCCTTTTTTATTTAATTTCCAAATAGATCGTTAAGGTATTGTGTGTTCTTGAATGAACTTCCATCTTTAATTTTATGCAACTTCTATTTTTATTTTTATTCAACTTTCATTTTTAATCAATTTCATTTTCTATTCAATTTCATTTTTTTATTTAATTTCCAAATAGATCGTTAAGGTATAGTGGTTTTTTGAATGAATTTCCATTTTTAATGTTATGCAACTTCCATTTTTATTTTTGTTCAACTTCCATTTTTATTCAATTTCCTTGTCAATTGAATTTCCTTTTTTTATTTAATTTCCTAATAGATCGTGAAGGTATAGTGGTTTCATGAACAGACTTCCATTTTTAATTTAATGCAACTTCTATTTTTATTTTTATTCAACTTCCATTTTTATTCAATTTTCTTTTCTACTCAATTTCCTTTTTTTTGTTTAATTTCCAAATAGATCGTTAAGGTATAGTGGTTTCTTGAATGAACTTTCATTTTTATTTTTATTCAACTTCCATTTCTATTTTAATCCAACTTCCATTTTTATTCAATTTCCTTCGCTATAGAATTTCCTTTTCCATTTAATTTCAAATAGATCGTTATGGTGTAGTTGTTTCTCGAATGAACTTCCATTTTTAATTTTATGCAACTTCCATTTTTAATTTTTTGCAACTTCAATTTTTATTTTTATTCAACTTCCATTTTTATTCAATTTCCTTTTATATTCAATTTCCGTTTTTTATTTTGTTTCCAAATAGATCGTTAAGGTATAGTGGTTTCTTCAATAGACTTCCATTTTTAATTTTATGCAACTTCTATTGTTGTTTTTATTCAACTTCCATTTTTATTCGATTTCCTTTTCTTTGCATTTTCATTTTTTATTTAATTTCCAAATAGATCGTTAAGGTATAGTGGTTTCTTGAATGAACTTTCATTTTTAATTTTATGCAACTTCCATTTTTATTCAATTTTTTTTTCCTATTCAATTTCAATTTTTTATTTAATTTCCAAATAAATCGTTAAGGTATAGTAGTTAGTTGAATGAACTTTCATTTTTAATTTTATGCAACTTCTATTTTATTGTTATTCAACTTGCATTTTTATTCAATTTCCTGTTCTATTCAATTTTCTTTTTTTATTTAATTTCTAAATAGATCGTCAAGGTATAGTGGTTTCTTAAATGAACTTCCATTTTTAATTTTATGCAACTTCCATTTTTATTCAATTTACTTCCCTATAGAATTTCCTTTTTTATTTAATTTCAAATAGATCGTTAAGGTGTAGTGGTTTCTTGAATGAACTTCCATTTTTAATTTTATGCAACTTCCATTTTTATTTTTTTTCAACTTCCATTTTTATTCAATTTCCTTTTTTTAATTAATTTCCAAATAGATCGTTACGGTATAGTGTTTTCTTGAATAGACTTCCATTTTTAATTTTATACGAATTCTATTTTTGTTTTTGTTCAACTTCCATTTTTTTTCAATTTCCTTCTCTATTTATTTATTTTTTTATTTCTTTTCCAAATAGACCGTTAAGATATAGGGGTTTCTTGAATGAACTTCCATGTTTAACTTTATGCAACTTCCATTTTTATTCAATTTCCTTTTCTATTCAATTTCCAAATAGATCGTAAATGTATAGTGATTTTTTGAATGAACTTCCATTTTTAATTTTATGCAACTTCCATTTTTATTTTTATTCGACTTTCATTTTTATTCAATTTCTTTTTCAATTGAATTTCCTTTGTTATTTAATTTCCTAATAGATCGTTTAGGTATAGTGGTTTCATGAACAAACCTCCATTTTTAATTTTATGCAACTTCCATTTTTATTGTTACTCAACTTCCATTTTTATTCAATTTCCTTTTCTATTCAATTTCCCTTTTTTATTTAATTTCCAAATAGATCGGTAAGGTGTAGTGGTTTCTTGAATAGACTTCCATTTTTAATTTTATGCAAATTCGATTTTCCTTTTTATTCAACTTCCATTTTTATTCAATTTCCTTTTCTATTTAATTACCAAATAGAACCATAAGGTATAGTAGTTTCTTGAGTGAACTTTCATTTTTAATTTTATGCAACTTCCATTTTCATTTTTATTCAACTTCCATTATCATTCAATTTCCTTTTCTATTCAATTTCCTTTTTTTATTTAATTTCCAAATAGAACATTAAGGTATAGTGGTTTCTTGAATAGACTTCCAATTTTAATTTTATGCACTTCTATTTTTGTTTTTATTCAACTTCCACTTTTATTCAATTTCCTTTTCTATTCATTTTCATTTTTTATTTAATTTCCAAATAGATTGTGAAGGTATAGTGGTTTCTTGAATGAACTTCCATTTTTAATTTTATGCAACTTCAATTTTTATTTTTATTGAACTTCCATTTTTGTTCAATTTTTTTTTTCCATTCAATTAAGATTTTTTATTTAATTTCCAAATAGATCGTTAAGGTATAGTGGTTTCTTGAATGAACTTTCATTTTTAATTTTATGCAACTTCCATTTTTATTTTTATTGAACTTCCATTTTTGTTCAATTTTTTTTTTCCATTCAATTAAGATTTTTTATTTAATTTCCAAATAGATCGTTAAGGTATAGTGGTTTCTTGAATGAACTTTCATTTTTAATTTTATGCAACTTCCATTTTTATTTTTATTGAACTTCCATTTTTATTCAATTTTTTTTTCCATTCAATTTCGATTTTTTATTTAATTTCCACATAGATCGTTAAGGTATAGTGGTTTCTTGAATGAACTTTAATTTTTAATTTTATGCAACTTCCATTTTTATGGTTATTCAACTTCCATTTTTATTTAATTTCCTTTTCTATTCAATTTCCTTTTTTTATTTAATTTCCAAATAGATTGTTAATGTATAGTGGTTTCTTGAATGAATTTCCAGTTTTAATTTTATGCAACTTCCAATTTTATTTTATTCAATTTCTTTTTCAATTGAATTTTCTTTTTTATTTAATTTCCTAATAGATCGTTAACCTATAGTGGTTTCATGAATAAACTTCCATTTTCAATTTTAGGCAACTTTCATTTTTATTTTAATTCAACTTCCATTTTTATCCAATTTCCTTTTCTATTCAATTTCCTTTTTTATTTAATTTCGAAATAGATCGTTAAGGTATAGTGGTTTCTTGAATGAACTTCCATTTTTAATTTTATGCAACTTCCATTTTTAATTTTATTCCACTTCCATTTTTCTTCAATTTCCTTTTCTATTCAATTTCCTTTTTAATTTAATTTCCAAATAGATCGTTAAGGTATAGTGGTTTCTTGAATGAACTTCCATGTTTAATTTTATGAAGTTTCCATTTCTATTTTTATTCAACTTCTATTTTTATTCAATTTCCATCTCCATTCAATTTCTTTTTTTATTTAATTTCCAAATAGATCGTTAAGGTATAGTGGTTTCTTGAATGAACATCCATTTTTTATTTTATGCAACTTCCACTTTTATTTTTATTCCACTTCCATTTTTCTTCAATTTCTTTTTCTATTCAATTTCCTTTTTTATTTAATTTAAGGTATAGTGGTTTCTGGAATGAACTTTCATTTTTAATTTTATGCAACTTTCATTTTTATTTTTATTCAACTTCCATTTTTATTCAATTTCCTTTTCTATTTAATTGCTTTTTTTTCTTATTTCATTTCCAAATAGAATGTTAAGGTATAGTGGTTTCTTGAATGAACTTCCAAGTTTAATTTTATGCAACTTCCTTTTAAATTCAATTTCCTTTTTTTATTTAATTTCCAAATAGATCGTTAATGTATTGTGGTTTCTTGAATGAACTTCCATTTTTAATTTTATGCAACGTCCATTTTTACTTTTATTCAACTTCCTTTTTTATTCAATTTCTTTTTCTATTGAATTTCATTTTTTATTTAATTTCAAATAGATTGTTAAGGTGTAGTGGTTTCTTGAATGAACTTCCATTTTTATTCAATCTCCTTTTCTATTCAATTTCGTCTTTTATTTAATTTCCAAATAGATTGTTAAGGTATAGTGGTCTCTTGAATGAACTTCCATGTTTCATTTTATGCAGTTTCCATTTCTATTTTTATTCAACTTCTACTTTTATTCAATTTCCATCTCCAATCAATTTCCTTTTTTATTTAATTTCGAAATAGATCGTTAAGGAGTAATGGTTTCTTGAATGAATTTCCATTTTTAATTTTATGCAACTTCCTTTTTTATTTTTATTCCACTTCCATTTTTATTCAATTTCCTTTTCTATTCAATTTCCTTTTTGATTTAATTTCCAAATAGATCGTTAAGGTATAGTTGTTTCTTGAATGAACTTCCATGTTTAATTTTATGCAGTTTCCATTTCTATTTTTATACAACTTCTATTTTTATTCAATTTCCATCTCCAATCAATATCCTTTTTTATTTAATTTCCATATAGATCGTTAACGTCCAGTGGTTTCTTGAATGAACTTCCATTTTTAATTTTATGCAACTTCCATTTTTAGTTTTATTCCACTTCCATTTTTATTCAATTTCCTTTTCTTTTCAATTTCCATATTTTATTTAATTTCCAAATAGATCGTTAACGTATTGTGGTTTCTTGAAGGAACTTTCATTTTTAATTTTATGCAACTTCCATTTTTATTTTTATTCAACTTCCATTTTTATTCAATTTCTTTTTCTATTGAATTTCCTTTTTTATTTAATTTCAAATAGATCGTTAAGGTGTAGTGGTTTCTTGAATGAACTTCAATTTCTAATTTTATGCTACTTCCATTTTTATTTTTATTCCACTTCCATTTTTATTCAATTTCTTTTTCTATTCAATTTCCATTTTTATTTAATTTCCAAATAGATCGTTAAGGTATAGTGGTCTCTTGAATGAACTTTCATGTTTTATTTTATGCAGTTTCCATATCTATTTTTATTCAACTTCTATTTTTATTCAGTTTCCATCTCCATTCGATCTCCTTTTTTATTTAATTTCGAAATAGATCGTTAAGGTGTAGTGGTTTCTTGAATGAACTTCCATTTTTTATTTTATGTAACTTCCATTTTTATTTTTATTCCACTTCCATTTTTATTCAATGTCCTTTTTTATTTAATTTCCAAATAGATCGTTAAGGTGTAGGGGTTTCTTGAATGAACTTCCATGTTTAATTTTATGCAGTTTCCATTTCTATTTTTATTCAATTCAATTTCCATCTCCGTTCAATTTCCTTTTTTATTTAATTTCCAAATAGATCGTTAAGGTATAGTGGTTTCTTGAATGATCTTTCATTTTTATTTTTATGCAACTTCCATTTCTATTTCAATCCAACTTCCATTTTTATTCAATTTCCTTCCCTATAGAATTTTCTTTTTCATTTAATTTCAAAGAGATCGTAAAGGTGTAGTGGTTTCTTGAATGAACTTCCATTTTTAATTTTATGCAACTTCCATTTTTATTTTTATTCAACTTCCATTTTTATTCAATTTACTTTTATATTCAATTTCCTTTTTTTATTTAATTTCCAAATAGATCGTTAAGGTATAGTGGTTTTTTGAATAGACTTCCATTTTTAATTTTATGCAACTTCTATTTTTGTTTTTATTCAACTTCCATTTTTATTCAGTTTCCTTTTCTATTCATTTTCATTTTTTATTTAATTTCCAAATAGATCGTTAAGGTATAGTGGTTTCTGGAATGAACTTCCATTTTTATTTTTATTCAACTTCCATTTTTATTCAATTTTTTTTTCTATCCAATTTTCATTTTTTATTTAATTTCTAAATAGATCCTTAAGGTATAGTGGTTAGTTGAATAAACTTTCATTTTTAATTTTCTGCAACTTCTATTTTTATTTTTATTCAATTTCCATTTCTATTCCATTTCCTTTTTTATTTAATTTCTAAATAGATCGTTAAGGTTTAGTGGTTAGTTGAATGAACATTCATTTTTAATTTTATGCAACTTCCATTTTTATTTTTATTCTACTTCCATTTTTATTCAATGTCCTTTTCTAGTCAATTTTCTTTTTTTATTTATTTTCTAAATAGATCATTAAGGTATAGTGGTTTATTGAATGAACTTCCATTTTTAATTTTATGCAACTTCCATTTTTATTTTTATTCAACTTCCATTTTTATTCAATTTCCTTTTCTATTCAATTTCCTTTTTTTATTTAATTTCCAAATAGATCGTTAATGTATAGTGGTTTCATGAATAAACTTCCATTTTTAATTTTATGCAACATCCATTTTTATTTTTGTTCAACTTCCATTTTTATTCAATTTATTTTGCTATTCATTTCCTTTTTTTTATTTAATTTCCAAATAGATCGTTAAGGTATAGTGGGTTTTAGAATGAACTTCCTTCTTTAATTTTATGCAACTTCTATTTTTATTTTTATTCAACTTCCATTTTTAATCAATTTCCTTTTCTATTCAATTTCCTTTTTTTATTTAATTGCCAAATCGATCGATAAGGTATAGTGGTTTTTTGAATGAACTTCCATTTTTAATGTTATGCAACTTCCATTTTTGTTCAATTTCCTTGTCAATTGAATTTCCTTTTTTTATTTAATTTCCTAATAGATCGTTAAGGTATAGTGGTTTCATGAATAAACTTCCTTTTTTAACTTTATGTAACTTCTATTTTTATTTTTATTCAACTTCCATTTTTATTCAATATCCTTTTCTACTCAATTTCCTTTTTTTTTATTTAATTTCCAAATAGATCGTTAAGGTATAGTGGTTTCTTGAATGAACTTTCATTTTTATTTTTATTCAACTTGCATTTCTATTTTAATCCAACTTCCATTTTTATTCAATTTCTTTCCCTATAAAATGTCCTTTTTCATTTAATTTCAAATAGATGGTTATGGTGTAGTGGTTTCTTGAATAAACTTTCATTTTTAATTTTATGCAACTTCCATTTTTAATTTTATGCAACTTCAATTTTTATTTTTATTGAACTTCAATTTTTATTCAATTTCCTTTTATATTCAGTTTCCTTTTTTTATTTAATTTGCAAATAGATCGTTAAGGTATAGTGGTTTCTGCAATAGACTTGCATTTTTAATTTTATGCCACTTCTATTTTTGGTTTTATTCAACTTCCATTTTTATTCAATTTCTTTTTCTGTTCATTTTCATTTTTTATTTAATTTCCAAATAGATCGTTAAGGTATAGTGGTTTCTTGAATGAACTTCCATTTTTAATTTTATGCAACTTCCATTTTTATTCAATTTTTTTTTCCTATTCAATTTCCATTTTTTATTTAATTTCCAAATAGATCGTTAAGGTATAGTGGTTAGTTGAATGAACTTTCATTTTTAATTTTACGCAACTTCCATTTTATTGTTATACAACTTGCATTTTTATTCAATTTCCTTTTTTTATTTAATTTCTAAATAGATCGTTAAGGTATATTGGTTTTTGAATGAATTTGCATTTTTAATTTTATGCAACTTCCATTTTTATTTTTATTCAATTTTCATTTTTATTCAATTTGTTTTTCTATTGAATTTTCCTTTTTATTTAATTTCCTAATAGATCGTTAACGTATAGTGGTTTAACGAATAAGCTTTCATTTTTAATTTTAGGCAACTTCCATTTTTATTTTTATTCAACTTCCGTTTTTATTCAATTTTCTTTTCTATTCAATTTCCTTTTTTTATTTAATTTCCAAATAGATCGTTAAGGTATAGTGGTTTCTTGAATTAACTTTCATTTTTATTTTTATGCTACTTCCATTTCTATTTTAATCCAACTTCCATTTTTATTCAATTTCTTCCCTATAGAATTTCCTTTTTTATTTAATTTCAAATAGATCGTTAAGATACAGTGGTTTCTTGAATGAATTTCCATGTTTAACTTTATGCAACTTCCATTTTTATTCAATTTCCTTTTCTATTCAATTTCCTTTTTTTATTTAATTTCCAAATAGATCGTTAATGAATAGTGGTTTTTTGAATGAACTTCCATTTTTAATTTTATGCAACTTCCATTTTTATTTTTAATCGACTTTCATTTTTATTCAATTTCTTTTTTAATTGAATTTCCTTTAGTATTTAATTTCCTAATAGATCGTTAAGGTGTAGTGGTTTCATGAATAAACCTCCATTTTTTATTTTATGCAACTTCCATTTTTATTTTTACTCAACTTCCTTTTTTATTCAATTTCCTTCTCTATTCAATTTCCTTTTTTTATTTAATTTCCAAATAGATCGTCAAGGTATAGTGGTTTCTTGAATGGACTTGCATTTTTAATTTTATGCAAATTCGATTTTTCTTTTTATTCAACTTCCATTTTTATTCAATTTCCTTTTCTATTTAATTTCCAAACAGATCGTTAAGGTATAGTGGTTTCCTGAGTGAACTTTCATTTTTAATTTAATGCAACTTCCATTTTCATTTTTATTCAACATCCATTATCATTCAATTTCTTTTTCTACTCAATTTTCTTTTTTTATTTAATTTCCAAATAGATCGTTAAGGTATAGTGGTTTCTTGAATAGACTTCCAATTTTAATTTTATGCACTTCTATTTTTGTTTTTATTCAACTTCCATTTTTATTCAATTTCCTTTGCTATTCATTTTCATTTTTTATTTAATTTCCTAATAGATCGTTAAGGTATAGTGGTTTCTTGAATGAACTTCCATTTTTAATTTTATGCAACTTCCATTTTTATTTTTATTGAACTTCCATTTTTATTCAATTTTTTTTTCCATTCAATTTCCATTTTTTATTTAATTTCCAAATAGATCGTTAAGGTATAGTGGTTTCTTCAATGAACTTTCATTTTTAATTTTATGCAACTTCCATTTTTATTTTTATTCAACTTCCTTTTTTATTCAATTACCATTTCTGTTCAATTTCCTTTTTTATTTAATTTCCAAATAGGTCGTTAAGGTTTTGTGGTTACTTCAATGAATTTTAATTTTTAATTTTATGCAACTTCGATTTTTATTGTTATTCAACTTCCATTTTTAATTAATTTCCTTTTCTATTCAATTTCTTTTTTTTTTTATTTAATTTCCAAATAGATCGTTAAGGTATAGTGGTTTCTTGAATGAATTTCCATTTTTAATTTTATGCAACTTCCATTTTTATTTTTATTCAATTTTCATTTTTATTCAATTTCTTTTTCAATTGAATTTTCTTTTTTATTTAATTTCGTAATAGATCGTTAACCTATAGTGGTTTCGTGAATAAACTTCCATTTTTAATTTTAGGTAACTTTCGTTTTTATTTTTATTCAACTTCCATTTATATTCAATTTTCTTTTCTATTTAATTTCCAAATAGATCGTTAAGGTATAGTGGTTTCTTGAATGAACTTTAATTTTTATTTTTATGCAACTTCCATTTCTATTTCAATCCGACTTCCATTTTATTCAATTTCCTTCCCTATAGAATTTCCTTTTTTTATTTAATTTGAAATAGATCGTTAAGGTGTAGTGGTTTCTTGAATGAACTTTCATTTTTAATTTTATGCGACTTCTAATTTTATTTTTATTCAACTTCCATTTTTATTCAATTTCCTTTTTTTATTTAATTTCCAAATAGATCGTTAAGGTATAGTGGTTTCTTGAATAGACTTCCATTTTTAATTTTATGCAACTTCTACTTTTGTTTTTATTCAACTTCCATTTTTATTCAATTTCCTTTTCTATTCATTTTCATTTTTTATTTAATTTCCAAATAGATCATTAAGGTATAGTGATTTCTTGAATGAACTTCCATTTTTAATTTTATGCAACTTCCATTTTTATTCAATTTTTTTTTCCTATTCAATTTCCATTTTTTTATTTAATTTCCAAATAGATCGTTACGGTATAGTGGTTAGTTGAATCAACTCCCATTTTTAATTTTATGCAACGTCCAATTTATTGTTATTCAACTTCTATTTTTATTCAATTTCCTTTTCTCTTCAATTTCCTTTTTTTATTTAATTTCTAAATAGATCGTTAAGGTATAGTAGTTTCTTGAATGAACTTCCATTTTTAATTTTATGCAACTTCCATTTTTATTCAATTTTTGTTTCCTAATCAATTTCCATTTTTTTATTTAATTTCCAAATAGATCGTTACGGTATAGTGGTTAGTTGAATTAACTCCCATTTTTAATTTTATGCAACGTCCAATTTATTGTTATTCAACTTCTATTTTTATTTAATTTCCTTTTCTCTTCAATATCCTTTTTTAATTTAATTTCTAAATAGATCGTTAAGGTATAGTAGTTTTTTGAATGAACTTCCATTTTTAATTTTCTGCAACTTCCAATTTTATTTTTATTCAATTTTCATTTTTATTCAGTTTCTTTTTCTATTGAATTTTCTTTTTTATTTAATTTCCTAATAGATCGTTAACGTAGAGTGGTTTAATGAATAAACTTCCATTTTTAATTTTAGGCAAATTCCATTTTTATTTTTATTCAACTTCCATTTTTATTCAATTTTCTTTCTTATTCAATTTCCTTTTTTTATTTCATTTCCTAATAGATCGTTAAGATATAGCGGTTTCTTGAATGAACTTTCATTTTTATTTTTTTGCAACTTCCATTTCTATTTTAATCCAACTTCCATTTTTATTCAATTTCCTTCCCTATAGAATTTCCTTTTTTATTTAATTTCAAATAGATTTTTAAGGTGCAGTGGTTTCTTGAATGAACTTCCATTTTTATTTTTAATCAACTTCCATTTTTATTCAATTTCCTTTTTTTATTTAATTTCCAATTAGATCGTTAAGGTATAGTGGTTTCTTGAACAGACTTCCATTTTTAATTTTATGCAAATTCGATTTTCCTTTTTATTCAACTTCTATTTTTATTCAATTTTCTTTTCCATTCAATTTCCCTTTTTTATTTAATTTCCAAATAGATCGTTAAGATATAGTGGTTTCTTGAATGAACTTTCATTTTTTTTTATGCAACTTCCATTTTTGTTTTAATCCAACTTCCATTTTTATTCAATTTCCTTCCATATAGAATTTCCTTTTTTATTTAATTTCAAATAGATCGTCAAGGTGTAGTGGTTTCTTGAATGAACTTCCATTTTTATTTTTATGCAACTTCCATTTTTATTTTTATTCAACTTCCATTTTTATTCAATTTCCATTTCGATTGAATTTCCTTTTTTATTTAATTTCCAAATAAATCGTTAAGGTATAGTGGTTTCTTGAATAGACTTCCATTTCTAATTTTATGCAACTTCTATTTTTGTTTTTATTCAACTTCCATTTTTATTCAATTTCCTTTTCTATTTCATTTTCATTTTCTGTTTAATTTCCAAATAGATCGTTAAGTTATGTTGGTTTCCTGAATGAACTTCCATTTTTAATTTTATGCAACTTCCATTTCTTTTTATTCAACATCCATTTTTATTCAAATTTTCTTTTCTATTCAGTTTCCATTTTTTATTTAATTTCCAAATAGATCGTTAAGGTGTAGTGGTTAGTTCAATGAACTTTCATTTTTAATTTTATGCAACTTCCATTTTATTTTTATTCAACTTCCATTTTTATTCAATTTCCATTTCTGTTCAATTTTCTTTTTTATTTATTTTCGAAGTAGATCGTTAAGGTTTAGGGTTTAGTGGTTAGTTGAATGAACTTTCATTTTTAATTTTATGGAACTTCCTTTTTTAGTTTTATTCAACTTCCATTTTTATTCAATTTCCTTTTCTGTTGAATTTCCTTTTTTTATTTAATTTCCAAATAGATCGTTAATGTACAGTGGTTTCTTAAACGAATTTCCATTTTTAATTTTATGCAACTTCTATTTTTATTTTTATTCCACTTCCATTTTTATTCAATTTCCTTTTTTTATTTAATTTCCAAATAGATCGTTAAGGTATAGTGGTTTCTTGAATAGACTTCCATTTTTAATTTTATGCAACTTCTATTTTTGTTTTTATTCAACTTCCATTTTTATTAAATTTCCTTTTCTATTCATTTTCATTTTTTATTTAATTTCCAAATAGATCATTAAGGTATAGTGATTTCTTGAATGAACTTCCATTTTTAATTTTATGCAACTTCCATTTTTATTCAATTTCCATTTTTTTATTTAATTTCCAAATAGATCGTTACGGTATAGTGGTTAGTTGAATTAACTCCCATTTTTAATTTTATGCAACGTCCAATTTATTGTTATTCAACTTCTATTTTTATTCAATTTCCTTTTCTCTTCAATTTCCTTTTTTTATTTAATTTCTAAATAGATCGTTAAGGTACAGTAGTTTCTTGAATGAACTTCCATTTTTAATTTTCTGCAACTTCCAATTTTATTTTTATTCAATTTTCATTTTTATTCTGTTTCTTTTTCTATTGAATTTTCTTTTTTATTTAATTTCCTAATAGATCGTTAACGTGGAGTGGTTTAATGAATAAACTTCCATTTTTAATTTTTGGCAAATTCCATTTTTATTTTTATTCAACTTCCATTTTTATTCAATTTTCTTTTTTATTCAATTTCCTATTTTTATTTCATTTCCTAATAGATCGTTAAGATATAGCGGTTTCTTGAATGAACTTTCATTTTTATTTTTTTGCAACTTCCATTTCTATTTTAATCCAACTTCCATTTTTATTCAATTTCCTTCCCTATAGAATTTCCTTTTTTATTTAATTTTAACAAGATTTTTAAGGTGTAGTGGTTTCTTGAATGGACTTCCATTTTTATTTTTATTCAACTTCCATTTTTATTCAATTTCCTTTTTTTATTTAATTTCCAATTAGATCATTAAGGTATAATGGTTTCTTGAACAGACTTCCATTTTTAATTTTATGCAAATTCGATTTTCCTTTTTATTCAACTTCTATTTTTATTCAATTTTCTTTTCTATTCAATTTCCCTTTTTTATTTAATTTCCAAATAGATCGTTAAGATATAGTGGTTTCTTGAATGAACTTTAATTTTTATTTTTATGCAACTTCCATTTTTATTTTAATCCAACTTCCATTTTATTCAATTTCCTTCCTTATAGAATTTCCTTTTTTATTTAATTTCAAATAGATCATTAAGGTGTAGTGGTTTCTTGAATGAACTTCCATTTTTATTTTTATGCAACTTCCATTTTTTATTTTTATTCAACTTCCATTTTTATTCAATTTCCATTTCGATTGAATTTCCTTTTTTATTTAATTTCCAAATAAATCGTTAAGGTATAGTGGTTTCTTGAATAGACTTCCATTTTTAATTTTATGCAACTTCTATTTTTGTTTTTATTCAATTTCCTTTTCTATTCATTTTCATTTTCTGTTTAATTTCCAAATAGATCGTTAAGTTATGGTGGTTTCCTGAATGAACTTCCATTTTTAATTTTATGCAACTTCCATTTTTTTTTATTCAACATCCATTTTTATTCAAATCTTCTTTTCTATTCAATTTCTATTTTTTATTTAATTTCCAAATAGATCGTTAAGGTATAGTGGTTAGTTCAATGAACTTTCATTTTTAATTTTATGCAACTTCCATTTTATTTTTATTCAACTTCCATTTTTATTCAATTTCCATTTCTATTCAATTTCCTTTTTTTATTTATTTTCCAAGTAGATCGTTAAGGTTTAGTGGTTAGTTGAATGAACTTTCATTTTTAATTTTATGGAACTTCCTTTTTTATTTTTATTCAACTTCCATTTTTATTCAATTTCCTTTTCTGTTGAATTTCCTTTTTGTATTTAATTTCCAAATAGATCGTTAATGTACAGTGGTTTCTTAAACGAATTTCCATTTTTAATTTTATGCAACTTCTATTTTTATTTTTATTCCACTTCCATTTTTATTCAATTTCCTTTTTTTATTTAATTTCCAAATAGATCGTTAAGGTGTAGTGGTTTCTTGAATGAACTTCCATTTTTATTCAATCTCCTTTTCTATTCAATTTCCTCTTTTATTTAATTTCCAAATAGATTGTTAAGGTATAGTGGTCTCTTGAATGAACTTCCATGTTTCATTTTATGCAGTTTCCATTTCTATTTTTATTCAACTTCTACTTTTATTCAATTTCCATCTCCAATCAATTTCCTTTTTTATTTAATTTCGAAATATATCGTTAAGGTGTAATGGTTTCTTGAATGAACTTCCATTTTTAATTTTATGCGACTTCCTTTTTTATTTTTATTCCACTTCCATTTTTATTCAATTTCCTTTTTTTATTTATTTTCCAAATAGATCGTTAAGGTATAGTAGTTTCTGCAATAGACTTCCATTTTTAATTTTATGGAACTTCCTTTTTTATTTTTATTCAACTTCCATTTTTATTCAATTTTCTTTTCTATTAAATTTCCTTTTTTTTATTTAATTTCCAAATAGATCATTAAGTTGTAATGGTTTCTTGAATGAACTTCCATTTTTAATTTTATGCAACTTCCTTTTTTATTTTTATTCCACTTCCATTTTTATTCAATTTCCTTTTCTATTCAATTTCCTTTTTTATTTAATTTCCAAATAGATCGTTAAGGTATAGTGGTTTCTTTAATGAACTTCCATTTTAATTTTATGCAGTTTCCATTTCTATTTTTATTCAACTTCTATTTTTATTCAATTTCGATCTCCAATCAATATCCTTTTTTATTTAATTTCCATATAGATCGTTAACGTCCAGTGGTTTCTTGAATGAACTTCCATTTTTAATTTTATGCAACTTCCATTTTTAGTTTTATTTCACTTCCATTTTTATTCAATTTTTGTATTTTATTTAATTTCCAAATAGATCGTTAAAGTATTGTGGTTTCTTGAATGAACTTCCATTTTTAATTTTATGCAACTTCCATTTTTATTTTTATTCAACTTCCATTTTTATTCAATTTCTTTTTTTATTTAATTTCAAATAGATCGTTAAGGTGTAGTGGTTTCTTGAATGAACTTCCATTTCTAATTTTATGCTACTTCCATTTTTATTTTAATTCCACTTCCATTTTTATTCAATTTCATTTTCTATTCAATTTCCTTTTTTATTTAATTTCCAAATAGATCGTTAAGGTATAGTGGTCTCTTGAATGAACTTTCTTGTTTTATTTTATGCAGTTTCCATTTCTATTTTTATTCAACTTCTATTTTTATTCAATTTCCATCTCCATTCAATCTCCGTTTTTATTTAATTTCGAAATAGATCGTTAAGGTGTAGTGGTTTCTTGAATGAACTTCCATGTTTAATTTTATGCAGTTTCCGTTTCTATTTTTATTCAATTCAATTTCCTTTTTTATTTAATTTCCAAATAGATCGTTAACGTATAGTGGTCTCTTGAATGAACTTCCATTTTTAATTTTATGCAACTTCCATTTTTATTTTTATTCCACTTCCATTTTTATTCAATTTCCTTTTCTATTCAATTTCCTTTTTTTATTTAATTTCCAAATAAATCGTCAAGGTATAGTGGTTTCTTGAATGAACTTCCATGTTTAATTTTATGCAGTTTTCATTTCTATTTTTATTCAACTTCTATTTTTATTCAATTTCCATCTCCAATCAATTTCCTTTTTTATTTAATTTCCAAATAGATAGTTAACGTGTAGTGGTTTCTTGAATGAACTCCCATTTTTAATTTTATGCAACTTCTATTTTTATTTTTATTCATCTTCAATTTTTATTCAATTTCCTTGTCAATTGAATTTCCTTTTTTTATTTAATTTCCAAATATATCGTTAATGTATAGTGGTTTTTGAATGAACTTCCACTTTTAATTTTATGCAACTTTCATTTTTATTTTTATTCAATTTTCATTTTTATTCAATTTCTTTTTCAATTGAATTTCCTTTTTTATTTAATTTCCTAATAGATCGTTAAGGTATAGTGATTTCATGAATAAACTTCCATTTCTAATTTTATGCAACTTCTATTTTTATTTTTATTCAACTTCCATTTTTATTCAATTTTCTTTTCTATTCAATTTCCTTTTTTTTATTTAATTTCCAAATAGACCGTTAAGGTATAGTGGTTTCTTGAATGATCTTTCATTTTTATTTTTATGCAACTTCCATTTCTATTTTAATCCAACTTCCATTTTTATTCAATTTCCTTCCCTATAGAATTTCCTTTTTTATTTAATTTCAAGGAGATCGTTAAGGTGTAGTGGTTTCTTGATTGAACTTCCATTTTTAATTTTATGCAACTTCCATTTTTATTTTTATTCAACTTCCATTTTTATTCAATTTACTTTTATATTCAATTTCCTTTTTTTATTTAATTTCCAAATAGATCGTTAAGGTATAGTGGTTTCTTGAATAGACTTCCATTTTTAATTTTATGCAACTGCTATTTTTGTTTTTATTCAACTTCCATTTTTATTCAGTTTCCTTTTCTATTCATTTTCACTTTTTATTTAATTTCCAAATAGATCGTTAAGGTATAGTGGTTTCTGGAATGAACTTCCATTTTTAATTTGATGCAACTTCCATTTTTATTTTTATTCAACTTCCATTTTTATTGAATTTTTTTTTCTATCCAATTTTCATTTTTTATTTAATTTCTAAATATATTGTTAAGGTATAGTGGTTAGTTGAATAAACTTTCATTTTTAATTTTTTGCAACTTCTATTTTTATTTTTATTCAACTTCCATTTTTATTCAATCTCCATTTCTATTCCATTTCCTTTTTTTATTTAATTTCCAAATAGATCGTTAAGGTTTAGTGGTTAGCTGAATGAACATTCATTTTTAATTTTAAGCAACTTCCATTTTTATTTTTATTCAACTTCCATTTTTATTCAATTGCCTTTTCTAGTCAATTTTCTTTTTTTATTTAATTTCTAAATAGATCATTAAGGTATAGTGGTTTATTGAATGAACTTCCACTTTTAATTTTAGGCAACTTCCATTTTTATTTTTATTCAACTTCCATTTTTATTCAATTTCCTTTTCTATTCAATTTCCTTTTTTTATTTAATTTCCAAATAGATTGTTAATGTATAGTGGTTTCATGAATAAACTTCCATTTTTAATTTTATGCAACATCCATTTTTATTTTTGTTCAACTTCTATTTTTAATCAATTTCCTTTGCTATTCATTTCCTTTTTTTATTTAATTTCCAAATAGATCGTTAAGGTATAGTGGGTTCTTGAATGAACTTCCATCTTTAATTTTATGCAACTTCCATTTTTATTTTTATTCAACTTCCATTTTTAATCAATTTCCTTTTCTATTCAATTTCCTTTTTTTATTTGATTTCCAAATCGATCGTTAAGCTATAGTGGTTTTTTGAATGAACTTCCATTTTTAATGTTATGCAACTTCCATTTTTATTTTTATTCAACTTCCATTTTTATTCAATTTCCTTGTCAATTGAATTTCCTTTTTTTATTTCATTTCCTAATAGATCGTTAAGGTATAGTGGTTTCATGAATAAACTTCCATTTTTAACTTTATGCAACTTCTATTTTTATTTTTATTCAACTTCCATTTTTATTCAATTTCCTTTTCTACTCAATTTCCTTTTTTTTTATTTAATTTCCAAATAGATCGTTAAGGTATACTGGTTTCTTGAATGAAGTTTCATTTTTATTTTTATTCAACTTCCATTTCTATTTTAATCCAACTTCCATTTTTATTCAATTTCTTTCCCTATAGAATTTCCTTTTTCATTTAATTTCAAATAGATCGTTAAGGTGTAGTGGTTTCTAGAATAAACTTCCATTTTTAATTTTATGCAACTTCCATTTTTAATTTTATGCAACTTCAATTTTTATTTTTATTCAACTTCCATTTTTATTCAATTTCTTTTTATATTCAATTTCCTTTTTTTATTTATTTTCCAAATAGATCGTTAAGGTATAGTAGTTTCTGCAATAGACTTCCATTTTTAATTTTATGCAACTTCTATTTTTGTTTTTGTTCAACTTCCATTTTTATTCAATTTCCTTTTCTATTCATTTTCATTTTTTATTTCATTTCCAAATAGAACGTTAAGGTATAGTGGTTTCTTGAATGAACTTCCAAGTTTAATTTTTTGCAACTTCCTTTTAAATTCAATTTCATTTTTTTATTTAATTTCCAAATAGATCGTTAATGTATTGTGGTTTCTTGAATGAACTTCCATTTTTAATTTTATGCAACTTCCATTTTTAGTTTTATTCAACTTCCATTTTTATTCAATTTCTTTTTCTATTGAATTTCATTTTTTATTTAATTTCAAATAGATCGTTAAGGTGTAGTGGTTTCTTGAATGAACTTCCATTTTTATTCAATCTCCTTTTCTATTCAATTTCCTCTTTTATTTAATTTCCAAATAGATTGTTAAGGTATAGTGGTCTCTTGAAGGAACTTCCATGTTTCATTTTATGCAGTTTCCATTTCTATTTTTATTCAACTTCTACTTTTATTCAATTTCCATCTCCAATCAATTTCCTTTTTTATTTAATTTCGAAATAGATCGTTAAGGTGTAATGGTTTCTTGAATGAACTTCCACTTTTAATTTTATGCAACTTCCTTTTTTATTTTTATTCCACTTCCATTTTTATTCAATTTCCTTTTCTATTCAATTTCCTTTTTTATTTAATTTCCAAATAGATCGTTAAGGTATAGTGGTTTCTTGAATGAACTTCCATGTTTAATTTTATGCAGTTTCCATTTCTATTTTTATTGAACTTCTATTTTTATTCAATTTCCATCTCCAATCAATATCCTTTTTTTTTTAATTTCCATATAGATCGTTAACGTTCAGTGGTTTCTTGAATGAACTTCCATTTTTAATTTTATGCAACTTCCATTTTTAGTTTTATTCCACTTCCATTTTTATTCAATTTCCTTTTCTATTCAATTTCCGTATTTTATTTAATTTCCAAATAGATCGTTAATGTATTGTGGTTTGTTGAATGAACTTCCATTTTTAATTTTATGCAACTTCCATTATTATTCAATTTCTTTTTCTATTGAATTTCCTTTTTTATTTAATTTCAAATAGATCGTTAAGGTGTAGTGGTTTCTTGAATGAACTTCCATTTCTAATTTATGCTACTTCCATTTTTATTTTTATTCCACTTCCATTTTTATTTAATTTCTTTTTCTATTCAATTTCCTTTTTTATTTAATTTCCAAATAGATCGTTAAGGTATAGTGGGCTTGTGAATGAACTTTCATGTTTTATTTTATGCTGTTTCCATTTCTATTTTTATTCAACTTCTATTTTTATTCAATTTCCATCTCCATTCAATCTCCTTTTTTATTTAATTTCGAAATAGATCGTTAAGGTGTAGTGGTTTCTTGAATGAACTTCCATTTTTAATTTTATGCAACTTCGATTTTTATTTTTATTCCACTGCCATTTTTATTCAATTTTCTTTTTTTATTTAATTTCCAAATAGATCGTTAAGGTGTAGTGGTTTCTTGAATGATCTTCCATGGCTAATTTAATGCAATTTCCATTTCTACTTTTATTCAACTTCTATTTTTATTCAATTAAATTTCCATCTCCATTCAATTTCCTTTTTTATTTACTTTCCAAAACGATCGTTAACGTATAGTGGTTTCTTGAATGAACTTCCATTTTTAATTTTATGCAACTTCCGTTTTTATTTTTATTCCACTTCCATTTTTATTCAATTTCCTTTTCTATTCAATTTCTTTTTTTTTATTTAATTTCCTAATAAATCGTCAAGGTATAGTGGTTTCTTGAATGAACTTCCATGTTCAATTTTATGCAGTTTCCATTTCTATTTTTATTCAACTTCTATTTTTAATAAATTTCCATCTCCGTTCAATTTCCTTTTTAATTTAATTTCCAAATAGATCGTTAAGGTATAGTGGTTTCTTGAATGAACTTCCATGTTTAATTTTATTCAATTTCCATTTCTATTTTTATTCAACCTCTATTTTTATTCAGTTTCCATCCCCATTCAATTTCCTTTTTTATTTAATTTCCTTATAGATTGTTAAGGTATAGTGGTTTCTTAAATGAACTTCCATTTTTAATTTTATGCAACTTCCATTTCTATTCAATTTCCTTTTTTCTTCAATTTCCAAATAGATCGTTAAGGTATAGTGGTTTCTTGAATGAACTTCCATTTTTAATTTTATGCAACGTCCATTTGTATTTTTATTGAACTTCCATCTTTATTCAATTCCCATTTCTATTAAATTTCCTTTTTTATTTAATTTCCAAATACATCGTTAAGGTATAGTGGTTTCTTGAATGAACTTCCATGTTTAATTTTATGCAGTTTCCATTTCTATTTTTATTCAACTTCTATTTTTATTAAATTTCCATGTCCGTTGAATTTTCTTTTTATTTTATTTCCAAATAGATCGTTAAGGTATAGTGGTTTCTTGAATGAACTTCCATGCTTAATTTTATGCAGTTTCCATTTCTATTTTTATTCAATTTCTATTTTTATTCAATTTCCATCTCCATTCAATTTCATTTTTTTTTTTTAATTTCTAAATAGATCGTTAAGGTATAGTGGTTTCTTGAACGAACTTCCATTTTTAATTTTATGCAACTTCCATTTGTATTTTTATTCAACTTCCATTTTTATTCGATTTCCTTTTCTATTGATTTCCTTTTTTATTTCATTTCCAAATAGATCGTTAAGGTATAGTGGTTTCATGAATGAACTTCCATGTTTAATTTTATGCAGTTTCCATTTCTCTTTTAATTCAACTTCTATTTTTATTAAATTTCCATCTCCGTTCAATTTCCTTTTTAATTTAATTTCCAAATAGATCATTAAGTTATAGTGGTTTCTCGAATGAATTTCCATGTTTAATTTTATGCAGTTTCCACTTCTATTTTTATTCAATTTCAATCTCCATTCAATTTCCTTTTTTATTTTATTTCTAAATAGGTTGTTAATGTATAGTGGTTTCTTGAATAAACTTCCATTTTAATTTTATGCAACTTCCCTTTTTATTTTTTTTCAACTTCCATTTTTATTCAATTTCTTTTTCTATTGAATTTCTTCTTTTATTTAATTCCAAATAGATCGTTTAGGTGTAGTGTTTCTTGAATGAACTTCCGTTTTTAATTTTATGTAGCTACTATTTTTATTTTTATTCCGCTTCCATTTTTATTCAGTTTCCTTTTCTATTCAATTTCCTTTTTTTATTTAACTTCCAAATAGATCGTTAACCTATAGTGGTTTCATGAATGAACTTCCATGGTTAATTTTATGCAGTTTCCATTTCTATTTTTATTCAACTTCTATTTTTAATAAATTTCCATCTCCATTCAATTTCCTTTTTAATTTTATTTCCAAATAGATCGTTAAGGTATAGTGGTTTCTTGAATGAACTTCCATGTTTAATTTTATGAAGTTTCTATTTCTATTTTTATTCAACTTTTATTTTTAATAAATTTCCATCTCCATTCAATTTCCTTTTTAATTTAATTTCCAAATAGATCGTTAAGATGTAGTGGTTTCTTGAATGAACTTCCATGTTTAATTTTATGCAGTTTCTATTTCAATTTTTATTCAATTTCCATCTCCATTCAATTTCCTTTTTTTTTTTTAATTTCCAAATAGATCGTTAAGGTATAGTGGTTTCTTGAATGAACTTTCATTTCTAATTTTATGCAACTTCCATTTTTATTTTTTTTCAACTTCCATTTTTATTCAATTTCCTTTTCTATTCAATTTCCTTTTTTATTTAATTTCCAAATAGATCGTTAAGGTATAGTGGTTTCATGAATGAACTTCCATGTTTAATTTTATGCAGTTTCCATTTCAATTTTTATTCAACTTCTATTTTTATTAAATTTCCATCTCCATTCAATTTCCTTTTTAATTTAATTTCCAAGTAGATCGTTAAGGTATAGTGGTTTCATGAATGAATTTTCGTGTTTAATTTTATCCAGTTTCCAATTCTATTTTTATTCAACTTCTATTTTTATTCAATTTCCATCTCCAATCAATTTCATTTTTTATTTAGTTTCCAAATAGATCGTTAAGGTATAGTGGTTTCCTGAATGAACTTCCATTTTTAATTTTATGCAACTTCTATTGGTATTTTTATTCAACTTCCATTTTTATTCAATTTCCATTTCTATTCAATTTCCAAATAGATTGTTAAGGTATAGTGATTTCATGAACGAATTTCCATGTTTAATTTTATGCAGTTTCCATTTCTATTTTTATTCAAATTCTATTTTTATTAAATTTCTATCTCCATTCAATTTCCTTTTTAATTTAATTTCCAAGTAGATCTTTACGGTAGAGTGGTTTCATGAATGAATTTCCATGTTTAATTTTATGCACTTTCCACTTCTATTTTTATTCAACTTCTATTTTTATTCAATTTCCATCTCCATTCAATTTCCATCTCCATTCAATTTCCTTTTTTTACTTAATTTCCAAATAGATCGCTAAGGTATAGTGGTTTTGTTGAATGAACTTCCTTATTTAATTTTATGCAGTTTCCATTTCTATTTTTATTAAATTTCCATCTCCATTCAATTTCCTTTTTTATTTAATTTCCAAATAGATCATTAAGGTATATTGGTTTCTTGAATGAACTTCCATTTGTATTTTTAATCAACTTCTATTTTTATTCAATTTCCTATTCTTTTCAATTTCCTTTTCTATTTAATTTCCAAGTAGATCGTTCAGGTATAGTGGTTTCTTGAATGAACTTTCATTTTTAATTTTATGCAACTTCCATTTTTATTTTCCTTCAACTTCCATTTTTATTCAATTTCTTTTTCAATTCAATTTCCTTTTTTATTTAATTTCCAAATAGATCGTTAAGGTATAGTGGTTTCATGAATGAACTTCCATGTTTAATTTTATGCAGTTTCCATTTCAATTTTTATTCAACTTCTATTTTTATCAAATTTTCATCTCCATTCAATTTCCTTTTTAATTTAATTTCCAAGTAGATCGTTAAGGTATAGTGGTTTCTTGAATGAATTTTCAGGTTTAATTTTATGCAGTTTCCACTTCTATTTTTATTCAACTTCTATTTTTATTGAGTTTCCATCACCATTCTATTTCCTTTTTTTATTTAATTTCCAAATAGATCGTTAAGGTATTGTGGTTTCTCGAATGAACTTTCATTTTTAATTTTATGCAACTTCCATTTGTATTTTCATTCAACTTCCATTTTTATTCAGTTTCCATTTCTATTCACTTTCCTTTTTTTATTTAATTTCCAAATAGATTGTTAAGGTGTAGTGGTATCTTGAATGAACTTCCATGTTTAATTTTATGCAGTTTCCATTTGTATTTTTATTCAACTTCTATTTTTATTCAATTTCCATTTCTATTCAATTTCCAAATAGATCGCTAATGTATAGAGGTTTCTTGAATAAACTTCCATTTTTATTCAATTTCTTTTTCTATTGAATTTCCTTTTTTATTTAATTCCAAATAGATCATTAAGGTGTAGTGGTTTCTTGAATGAACTTCCATTTTTATTTTTATTCCACTTCCATTTTTATTCAGTTTCCTTTTCTATTCCGTTTCCTTTTTTATTTAATTTCCAAATAGATCGTTAAGGTGTAGTGGTTTCTTGAATGAGCTTCCATTTTTAATTTTTTGCAACTTCTATTTTTATTTTTATTCCACTTCCATTTCAATTCAATTTCCTTTTCTACTCAATTTTCTTTTTTATTTAATTTCCAAATAGATCGTTAAGGTATAGTGGTTTCTTGAATGAACTTCCATGTTTAATTTTATGCAGTTTCTATTTCTATTTTTATTCAACTTCTATTTTTATTCAATTTCCATCTCCATTCAATTTCCTTTTTTATTTAATTTCCAAATAGATCTTTAAGGTATAGTGGTTTCTTGAATGAACTTCCATTTTTAATTTTATGCAACTTCCAATTGTATTTTTATTCAACTTCCATTTTTATTCAATTTCCTTTTCTATTCAATTTCCTTTTTTATTTAATTTCCAATTAGATCGTTAAGGTATAGTGGTTTCATGAATGAACTTCCATGTTTAATTTTTTGCAGTTTCTATTTCTGTTTTTATTCAACATCTATTTTTATTAAATTTCCATCTCCATTCAATTTTCTTTTTAATTTAATTTCCCAGTAGATCGTTAAGGTATAGTGGTTTCTGGAATGAATTTCCATATTTAATGTTATGCAGTTTCCACTTCTATTTTTATTCCACTTCTATTTTTATTCAACTTCTATTTTTACTCAATTTCCATCTCCATTCACTTTCATTTTTTTTATTTAATTTCCAAATAGATTGTTAAGGTATAGTGGTTTTTTGAATGAACTTTCGTTTTTAATTTTATGCAACTTCCGTTTTTATTTTTATTCAATTTCCTTTTCTTTTGAATTTCCTGTTTTAATTAATTTCCAAATAGATCGTTAAGGTGTAGTGGTTTCTTGAATGAACTTCCGTTTTTAATTTTATGCAACTTCCGTTTTTATTTTTATTCCACTTCCATTTTTATTCAATTTTATTTTCTATTCAATTTCCTTTTTTATTTAATTTCAAAATAGATCGTTAATGTGTAGTGGTTTCTTGAAGAAACTTCAATTTTTAATTTTATGCAACTTCCCTTTTTACTTTTATTCCCATTCCATTTTTATTCGGTTTCCTTTTCTATTCAATATGCTTTTTTTATTTAATTTCCAAATAGATCTTTAAGGTATAGTGGCCTCTTGAATGAACTTCCATGTTTAATTTTATGCAGTTTCCATTTCTATTTTTATTCAACTTCTATTTTTATTCAATTTCCATTTCTATTCAATTTCCTTTTTTATTTAATTTCCAAATAGATCGCTAATGTATAGAGGTTTCTTGAATAAACTTCCATTTTTCTTTTTTTTCAACTTCCATTTTTATTCAATTTCTTTTTCTATTGAATTTCTTTTTTTATTTAATTCCAAACAGATCGTTAAGGTGTATGGTTTTTTGAATGAACTTCTGTTTTTAATTTTATGCAACTTCCATTTTTATTTTTATTCCACTTTCATTTTTATTCAGTTTCCTTTTTTATTTAATTTCCAAATAGATCGTTAAGGTGTAGTGGTTTCTTGAATGAGCTTCCATTTTTAATTTTTTGCAACTTCCATTTTTGTTTTTATTCCACTTCCATTTCTATTCAACTTCCTTTTCTATTTAATTTTCTTTTTTATTTAATGTCCAAATAGGTCGTTGAGATATAGTGGTTTCTTGAATGAACTTCCATGTTTAATTTTATTCACTTTTCATTTCTATTTTTATTCAACTTCTATTTTTATTCAATTTCCATCTCCATTCAATTTCTTTTTTTATTTAATTTCCAAATAGATCGTTAAGGTATAGTGGTTTCTTGAATGAACTTCCATTTTTAATTTTATGCAACTTCCATTTGTATTTTTATTCCACTTCCAATTTTATTCAATTTCCTTTGCTATTCAATTTCCTTTCTTATTTAATTTCCAATTAGATCGTTAAGCTATAGTGGTTTCATGAACGAACTTCCATGTTTAACTTTTTGCAGTTTCTATTTCTATTTTTATTCAACATCTGTTTTTATTAAATTTCCATCTCCATTCAATTTCCTTTTTAATTTAATTTCCAAGTAGATCGTTAAGGTATAGTGGTTTTTTGAATGAATTTCCATATTTAATCTTATGCAGTTTCCACTTCTATTTTTATTCAATTTCCATCTCCATTCAATTTCCTTTTTTTATTTAATTTCCAAATAGATCGTTAAGGTATATTGGTTTCTTGAATAAACTTTCATTTTTAATTTTATACAACTTCCATTTTTATTTTTACTCAACTTCCATTTTTATTCAATTTCCTTCTCTATTGAATTTCCTTTTTTATTTAATTTAGAAATAGATCGTTAGGTTGTAGTGGTTTCTGGAATGAACTTCCATTTTTAATTTTATGCAACTTCCATTTTTATTCAATTTCCTTTTTTATTTAATTTCAAAATAGATCGTTAATGTATAGTGGTTTCTTGAACAAACATCAATTTTTAATTTTATGCAACTTCCATTTTTATTTTTATTCCACTTCCATTTTTATTCAGTTTCCTTTTCTATTCAATTTCCTTTTTTTATTTAATTTCCGAATAGATCGTTAACCTATAGTGGTTTCTTGAATGAACTTCCATGTTTAATTTTATGCAGTTTCCATTTCCATTTTTATTCGACTTCTATTTTTATTCAATTTCCATTTCTATTCAATATCCTTTTTTATTTAATTTCCAAATAGAACGCTAATGTATAGAGGTTTCTTGAGTAAACTTCCATTTTTAATTTTATGTAACTTCCATTTTTATTTTCTTTTCAACTTCCTTTTTTCTTCAATTTTTTTTCTATTGAATTTCCTTTTTTATTTAATTCCAAATAGATCGTTAAGGTGTAGTGGTTTCTTGAATGAACTTCCATTTTTAATTTTATGCAACTTCCATTTTTATTTTTATTCCACTGCCATTTTTATTCAGTTTCCTTTTCTGTTCAATTTCCTTTTTTATTTAATTTCCAAATACATCGTTAAGGTATAGTGGTTTCTTCAATGAACTTCCACGTTTAATTTTATGCAGTTTCCATTTCTATTTTTATTCAACTTCTATTTTTATTAAATTTCCATCTCCGTTAAATTTTCTTTTTATTTAATTTCCAAATAGATCGTTAAGGTATAGTGGTTTCTTGAATGAACTTCCATGTTTAATTTTATGCAGTTTCCATTGCTATTTTTATTCAACTTCTATTTTTATTCAATTTCCACCTCTATTCAATTTCCTTTTTTATTTAATTTCCAAATAGATCGTTAAGGTATAGTGGTTTGCTGAATGAACTTCCATTTTTAATTTTATGCAACTTCTATTTGTATTTTTATTCAACTTCCATTTTTATTCAATTTCCGTTTCTATTCAATTTCCTTTTTTATTTAATTTCCAAATAGATTGTTAAGGGATAGTGGTTTCATGAACGAACTTCCATGTTTAATTTTATGCAGTTTCCATTTCTATTTTTATTCAAATTCTATTTTTATAAAATTTCTATCTCCATTCAATTTCCTTTTTAATTTAATTTCCAAGTAGATTGTTAAGGTATAGTGGCTTCTTGAATGAATTTCCATGTTTAATTTTATGCACTTTCCACTTCTATTTTTATTCAACTTCTATTTTTATTCAATTTCCATCTCCATTCAATTTCCTTTTTTTACTTAATTTCCAAATATATCGATAAGGTATAGTGGTTTTATTGAATGAACTTCCTTATTCAATTTTATGTAGTTTCCATTTCTATTTTTATTCAATTTCCGTCTCCCTTCAATTTCCTTTTTATTTAATTTCCAAATAGATCGTTAAGGTATGTTGGTTTCTTGAATGAACTTCCATTTGTATTTTTATTCAACTTCTATTTTTATTCAATTTCCTTTTCTTTTCAATTTCCTTTTCTATTTAATTTCCAAGTAGATCGTTAAGGTATAATGGTTTCTTGAATGAACTTCCATTTTTAATTTTATGCAACTTCCATTTGTATTTTTATTCAACTTCTATTTTTATTGAATTTCCTTTTCTATTCAATTTCCAAATATATCGTTAAGGTATAATGGTTTCATGAATGAACTTCCATGTTTAATTTTATGCAGTTTCCATTTCTATTTTTATTCAACTTCTATTTTTATTAAATTTCCATCTCCATTCAATTTCCTTTTTAATTTAATTTCCCAATAGATCGTTAAGGCATAGTGGTTTCTTGAATGAATTTCCATGTTTAATTTTATGCAGTTTCCACTTCTATTTTTATTCAACCTCTATTTTTATTCAATTTCCATCTGCATTCAATTTCCTTTTTTTATTTAATTTCCAAATCGATCGTTAAGGTATAGTGGTTTCTTGAATGAACTTTCATTTTTCATTTTCTGCAACTTCCATTTTTATTTTTATTCAACTTTCATTTTTATTCAATTTTGTTTTTCTATTTCATTTCCTTTTTTGTTTAATTTCCAAATAGATCGTTAAGGTGTAGTGGTTTCTTGAATGAACTTTCATTTTTAATTTTATGCAACTTCCATTTTTATTTTTACTCCACTTCCATTTTTATTTAATTTTCTTTTCTGTTCAATTTCCTTCTTTATTTAATTTCCAAATAGATCATTAATGTATAGTGGTTTCTTGAAAGAGCTTCCATTTTTAATTTAATGCAACTTCCATTTTTATTTTTTTTCAACTTCCATTTTTATTCAATTTCTTTTTCTATTGAATTTCCTTTTTTATTTAATTCCAAATTGATCGTTAAGGTGTAGTGGTTTCTTGAATGAACTTCCATTTTTAATTTTATGCAACTTTCATTTTTTAGTTTTATTCCACTTCCATTTTTAACAGGTTTCCTGTTCTATTCAATTTCCTTTTTTTTAATTAATTTCCAAACAGATCGTTAAGGTATGGTGGTTTCTTAAATGAACTTCTGGGTTTAATTTTTTGTAGTTTCCATTTCTATTTTTATTCAACTTCTATTTTTATTCAATTTCCATCTCCATTCAATTTCCCTTTTGATTTAATTTCCAAATAGATTGTTAAGGTGTACAGGTTTCATGAATGAACTTCCATTCTTAATTTTATGCAACTTCCATTTTTATTTTTATTCCACTCCCATTTTTATTCAATTTCCTTTTCTATTCAATTTTCTTTTTTATTTAATTTCCAAATAGATCATTAATGTATAGTGGTTTCTTGAATGAACTTCCATGTTTAATTTTATGCTGTTTCCATTTCAATTTTTATTCAACTTCTATTTTTATTCAATTTCCTTTTTTATTTAATTTCCAAATAGATCGTTAAAGTATAGTGGTTTCTTCAATGAACTTGCATTTTTAATTTTAAGCAACTTCCATTTGCATTTTTATTCAACTTTCATTTTTATTCAATTTTCTTTTCTATTCAATTTCGTTTTTTACTTAATTTGCAAACGGGTCGTTAAGGTATAGTGGTTTCATGAATGAACTTCCATGTTTAATTTTATGCAGTTTCCATTTCTATTTTTATTCAACTTCTATTTTTAATAAATTTCCATCTCCATTCAATTTCCTTTTTAATTTAATTTCCAAATAGATCGTTAAGGTATAGTGGTTTCTTGAATGAATTTCCATGTTTAATTTTATGCAGTTTCCACTTCTGTTTTTATTCCACTTCCATTTTTATTCTATTTCCATCTCCATTCAATTTCCTTTTTTTGTTTAATTTCCAAATAGATCGTTAAGGTATAGTGGTTTCTTGAATGAACTTTCATTTTTAATTTTATGCAACTTCTATTTTTATTTTTATTCAACTTCCATTTTTATTCAATTTCTTTTTCTATTGAATTTCCTTTTTTATTTAATTTCCAAATAGATCGTTAAGGTGTAGTGGTTTCTTCAATGAACTTCCATTTTTAACTTTATGCAACTGCCATTTTTATTTTTATTCCACTTCCATTTTTATTTAATTTCCTTTTCTATTCAATTTCCTTTTTTATTTAATTTTCAAATAGATCGTTAATATACAGTGGTTTCTTGAATGAACATCCATTTTTAATTTTATGCAACTTCCATTTTTATTAAATTTCTTTTTCTATTGAATTTCCTTTTTTATTTAATTTCAAATATATCGTTAAGGTGTAGTGGTTTCTTGAATGAACTTCCATTTTTAATTTTATGCTTCCATTTTTATTTTTATTCCACTTCCGTTTTTATTCTGTTTCCTTTTCTATTCAATTTCCTTTTTTTATTTAATTTCCAAATAGATCGTTAAGGTATAGTGGTTTCTTGAATGAACTTCCATGTTTAATTTTATGCAGTTCCCATTTCTACTTTTATTTAACTTCTATTTTAATTCAATTTCCATCTCCATTCGATTTCCTTTTTTATTTAATTTCCAAATAGATCGTTAAGGTGTAGTGGTTTCTTGTATGAGCTTCCATTTTTAATTTAATGCAACTTCTATTTTTATTTTTTTTCAACTTCCATTTTTATTCAATTTCTTTTTCTATTGAATTTCCTTTTTTGTTTAATTCCAAATAGATCGTTAAGGTGTGCTGGTTTCTTGAATGAACTTCCATTATTAATTTTATGCAACTTTCATTTTTTATTTTTATTCCACTTCCATTTTTATTCAGTTTCCAGTTCTATTCAATTTCCTTTTTTTATTTAATTTCCAAATAGATCGTTAAGATATAGTGGTTTCTTGAATGAACTTCTGGGTTTAATTTTTTGCAGTTTCCATTTCTATTTTTATTCAACTTCTATTTTTATTCCATTTCCATCTCCATTCAATTTCCCTTTTGATTTAATTTCCAAATAGATTGTTAAGGTGTACGGGTTTCATGAATGAACTTCCATTCTTAATTTTATGCAACTTCCATTTTTATTTTTATTCCACTTCCATTTTTATTCAATTTCCTTTTCTATTCAATTTTCTTTTTTACTTAATTTCCAGATAGATCATTAATGTATAGTGGTTTCTTGAATGAACTTCCATGTTTAATTTTATGCTGTTTCTATTTCTATTTTTATTCAACTTCTGTTTTTATTCAATTTCCTTTTTTATTTAATTTCCAAATAGATCGTTAAAGTATAGTGGTTTATTGAATTTCCTTTTCTATTCAATTTCCTTTTTTACTTAATTTCCAAACGGGTAGTGGTTTCATGAATGAACTTCCATGTTTAATTTTATGCAGTGTCCATTTCTATTTTTATTCAACTTCTATTTTCTATTCAATTTCCTTTTTTATTTAATTTCCAAATAGATCGTTAAGGTGTAGTGGTTTCTTGAATGAACTTCCATTCTTAATTTTATGCAACTTCCATTTTTAATTTTATTCCACTTCCATTTTTATTCAATTTTGTAACGCCCTCAAAATAAACCCATAATAACCATAACATTAACATGCATTTATAAAAGAAAACGAATCATTTGAGTTATTCATCAGAGTATTCTTATTGAAAGACATCACGTGTAACATCCCGCAACATCAAAATAAATGCCCTAAGGGCTTACATCTTTCCAAGCTAACACTTGGACACAAAAGGATGAGTACTAACTCATTTACAAGTTAAGCCCTAGGCTTGAATGTTTACATGAAATCTCAAAAATAACAAAATAAAACATATAACTAAAGACAAGTCTTCAAAATCCCAAACATCAAATCCTTCCAGGCTAAGTCCGTGGAGGTAGCTTATCACCTGAACCTGAAAATGATGTTCCCATAAAGGGTGAGCCACAGCCCAGTAGAAAAATACTAAACCAAATATAAGCATTGAATAAAGCTATAGCATTCAATAGATGGTTAACCAAGATAATCAATTTTATCATTAAACAGTCTCATGACACTAATGTCTAAGACACATTTCACCTTCCATTATTATCAACATGGCTCAGAACCTGGCCAAACTTACAACAGTGAATTATATATCATATTTACATTACTTCCAATATCAACAAAACAAATGAGACTCATGCTCATATCAAAACACTTCATACTTCCCATTTGATACACATTTTAGTGCTGTATCAATAATCATGTAAAAACACTTCAATATAATAAGCACACATAAAAATGGTGCTAATGGAGTCCATCCCCTATCTCCTCCCAAACAATAATCCGGTTTAGAGGTCCATCCCCTATCTTCCCCTAAACCGTGGAGTACATCCCCTATCTCCTCCCAAACAATATGCATATGCAATGCTCAATCAATACATGTAATTTCTGTATTAATTCAATAGTCTAAATTTATGACTTAAACAAATTGATTAGTTTCAATTTTCCCTAATCCGCATGCAATGTCTACAACAAGCACGACTATCCTCCACCGATAGCCCAAAACAATTATTTCTAGACTTGAAAAATAAATACACTATCAATTCATTAGGCGAGTGATTTATATTATCCAACTACACCATTTAATCAATAAATTCCCCAATTTCATGGATTTAACCAAATTCCCCAATTTCATGGATTTAACCAAATTCCCCAATTACCTTAAATTAATTACTCAAATCAATTTAGCAATTCAACTAGGGTTTTCTTTTCCCAAGATTTTCAAAGTGTCCCCAACCTATCAAAATACCAAACTTAGAACAAAGCATATAAAATGGAGTAGGAAAATCCCTACCTCGAAGAAAATAACCCGTATGGAGAAGATGGAGATGAAGACCAAAGACCAACGTGCTCCAAATCCCAAGTTTCTCAGATTAAAACGAAGCCCTCAACTCACTCTAACTTTTTAATAAAGGATCTAAGGTAGAAACTCACTCTAAGTAGATCAATCGAAAGAGAGAAGGTGTGTAGAGGGAGAGAGAGAGATAAAAAAAACACTCCAGGGGCGGTTTTTAAAAAGTTATGAAGGAAAAGTAGGTCAAAAAGTGATCCAAAAAGTGAAATCACGGACTGATATAATCGACTCTACGCTCGAGCGTAGAAAGCCCCGCTCGAGCGTAAGACACAGAATCATGCTCAAGCGTGAAGAAAGCCGCTCGAGCGTCGATTGCACCCTTCCAGAAGTTTTGCAGGCGCTGCACCCGCTCGAGCGTCAAACTCCCCGCTCGAGCGGAGGAGCAAAAACAAGGGATCACGCTCGAGCGTAAAAACTACCGCTCGAGCGGAAGAACTGCAGAGCAAAATACTGGGAGATGGAAAATCCCGCTCGAGCGTCAAAATTCCCGCTCGAGCGGAGAAGCAACAACGAAGGGACCGCTCGAGCGTTAAAACTTCCACTCGAGCGTGAAGGCCAAAATCTGGGCATCACCTATCGGCATCTAAAATCAACCAACCTGTACCAGACCCGTCCAACACAACCTATACTTCAAATACAAAGAGATTAAAGGACAACAACAACCAATAAGTAATGACAGGATCCACGGAACCTAAGTCCGGATACAATAATTTAAAGAGAAAAGACCGGGGTCGCTATAACCTCCCCTCCTTAAAAGAATTTCGTCCCCGAAATTTAGCACAAGGTTTCGAAAACAAGTTTTTCTCAAATTCCAACAATATGATAACTCACTAATAAACAACTTGACCCAACACCGGCCATTCCATCTCTTAACAAAGAGATATGCCACAATATGCAAAACAACCATATATTTCAACCTGCATTAACACTATGCAATTTTCTTTCAATTTCAACAATTTTCAATATATTCAATATATACAATGTTCCATTAAACTTCCATTTCGAGGCAAGTTCCAAAATATTTCCATTAACCAAAACATTCTAAATGTTTTACAGCTTAAGACATATATAAAAAGCTTTAAAGTTTGACAATATTACAAAATCTAACTACAAGATTACAAATCAATAAACATGTCCGGATATTTCTCGCGGACTTCCAACTCACGTTCCCATGTGGCTTCCTCCACCCCGTGATGTTTCCACAAAACTTTCACCAAAGGAATGGTCTTGCCTCGCAAGACTTGATCCCGTTTATCCAAGACTCGAACCGGTCTCTCCTCATACGAGACATCCTCATCAACTACTAAATCGGTCCAATCCAATACATGTGATGGATCCGGCTCATACTTCCGAAGCATACTCACATGAAACACGTCATGTACTCCGGACAACTGCGGCGGCAAAGCTAAACGATAAGCAGTCTCGCCAATCCTCTCAAGGATCTCAAAAGGACCAATGAATCGAGGGGACAACTTCCCGCTCTTCCCAAACCTCATCAATCCCCGTCTTGGTGATATCTTCAAAAAGACATGATCACTCACCTCAAACACCAAAGGTCTCCTCCTACGGTCGGCATAAGATTTCTGACGACTCTGGGCTGTAACAAGCCTCTTACGGATAAGCTCAACCTTCTCCGTCGTTTCCCTCACTAACTCCGGACCCAACAGAGGTGCATCACCCACCTCGGCCCAACAAACAGGAGACCTACACGGTCGGCCGTATAAGGCCTCAAACGGTGCCATACCGATACTAGATTGGAAGCTGTTGTTGTAGGCAAACTCCACTAATGGCAAGTGCCTCTCCCATGACCCGCTAAAGTCAAGAACACAACCCCGAAGCATATCTTCAAGGATCTGAATAGTACGCTCGGACTGCCCATCAGTCTGAGGATGATAGGCTGTGCTAAAGGTCAACTTAGTACCTAAGGCGCTCTGCAAGCTCTGCCATAATCTGGCAGTAAAACGAGGATCTCTATCCGAGACGATCGTCACTGGAACCCCGTGCAATCTCACTATGTCCCGAATATACAAGTCGGCAAGATGATCTACCGTATCTCTCACGCGCATAGGAATAAAATGCGTCGACTTAGTTAACCGGTCTACAACCACCCAAATAGCATCACTACCCCGCTGAGTCCTCGGAAGACCCACAACGAAGTCCATAGTGACGTGCTCCCACTTCCACTCAGCAATAGGCAAGGGTTGCAACAAACCCGCTGGCCTCTGATGTTCAGCCTTCACTTGCTGACAAGTAAGGCACTTAGATACGAAAGCTGCCACATCCCTCTTCATACCCCGCCACCAGAACTGGCGACCCAAATCCCGATACATCTTAGTGCCTCCCGGATGCACCGCAAGGCGTGAATGATGAAAATCTCGGAGTACCTCTTCTCGATGAGACTCCGGCACAAACAGACGGTCTCGGTATCTCACACTCAGGTCGGGATACACCGTCAAACCTTTCTCAACCTTCCCACCAGAAATCTTCTCACGGAGGGATTCTACCTCAAGGTCGCCCCTCTGAGCCTCTAACACTCGAGTCACAAGTGTAGGTTGCGCAACAACAGAAAACAAGGCCGCAGCCTCAACGGATTCGCCCAGAAGCAAATCAAACTCTCCAAGTGCACCTAACATCTCCCACTCTCGGATGGCTATACTAGCTATGTCACCAACAGGTTTCCTGCTAAGGGCGTCGGCCACCACATTGGCCTTTCCCGGATGATAATGCAATTCAAAGTCATAATCCTCAATAAATTCCATCCACCTCCTCTGCCTCAAGTTCAAGTCTTTCTGTGTGAACAGATATTTCAGACTCTTATGATCCGAGAATACCTCGAACCTCTCACCGTAAAGATAATGCCTCCAAATCTTCAAGGCAAATATCACAGCTGCTAACTCTAAATCATGCGTAGGGTAATTCTTCTCGTGAACTTTCAACTGACGTGAGCCATAGGCAACCACTTTCCCCTCTTGCATCAACACACAACCAAGACCCTCTCGTGAGGCGTCACAATAGACTGCATAACCCAACCCTCTCTCCGGAATAATCAAGACTGGAGCAGTGGTCAGTCTAACTTTCAACTCCTGGAACGACTTTTCACAAGTCTCACTCCAAGCAAATTTGACTCCCTTCCGAGTCAATCTAGTCAAAGGCGAAGCTAATCTGGAGAAATCTCTTACAAACCGGCGATAATACCCAGCTAATCCCAGAAAACTGCGGATCTCAAACACACTCTTAGGCTGTACCCAATCTTGCACTGCCTCTGTCTTGGATGTATCAACAGACACCCCTTCCCAAGAAACTACATGGCCTAAGAACTTCACCTCCTCTAGCCAGAACTCACACTTTCCAAACTTAGCATAAAGCTGATGGGCTCTAAGTAAATCAAGCACCACCCTCAAGTGTTCCTCGTGCTCTTCCTCTGAAGGTGAATAGATAAGGATGTCGTCCACGAAGACGACTACAAAACGATCTAGAAATTCCCGGAATATCCGGTTCATCAAATCCATAAATACTGCCGGTGCGTTGGTGAGCCCAAATGGCATCACCAAAAACTCATAGTGGCCATACCGCGTACGGAATGCCGTCTTTGGAATATCCTCCTCCCTGACTCTCAACTGATGATAACCTGATCTCAAGTCTATCTTCGAGAAACAACGGGAACCTTTCAACTGATCGAACAGATCATCTATACGGGGCATAGGGTACTTATTCTTAACCGTAGCCCGATTCAATTTCCGGTAATCTATACAAAGTCTCAAAGCACCACCTTTCTTTTTAACAAAGAGGGCCGGTGCTCCCCAAGGCGAAACACTAGGACGTATAAAGCCTTTATCTAGCAACTCCTGGAGTTGGATTTTCAACTCAACTAACTCAGCTGGGGAAAAACGATAGGGTGCCATAGAAATCGGCGTCGTGCCGGGCACTAAGTCAATAGAGAATTCAATCTCTCGATGCGGTGGCAAACCAACAAGATCCTCGGGAAAAACCTCCGAGTACTCACACACCACCCTTGGCAACACAATCTGAGTCTCACCGTCCTCACTAATCGAAAGGTTAGCAAGTAGACCACTAAGCTCACTCCGTCCTCACGGAACATACCCCGGTGGCAAAACACTACCAACACGGTCCCCCAGAAAATGAAAACACTCACCATTCACGGTACGACAAGTGACTCTCTGGCGGTAGCAATCAATAACTGCCCGGTATGACGATAACCAGTCCATACCCAAAATAACATCGAAACCTCTCATAGGCATAACTACAAAGGAAAATGGGATTCTATGGTAATCAACCTCTATATCACAACCCCTAACACCGTGTTTCAAAATCAATTCACCCCCAAGAGGCGACACTACACAAATAGGAGATGCTAACTGTGCTAACTCCAACTCCAAAACAGATGCAAATGCAGCAGACACAAAGGAATGAGATGCACCCGTATCAATCAAAACATTAGCAACTGAGTTGCAAAACAAGAAAGTACCTCTCACAACAGATGGAGCCGGTACAAGATCCTGCGCGGTAACAGCATACACGCGCCCAGATGACCTCTGATCAACCTGCTCACCCCTAGGAGCATAAGATTGTTGCACCGACTGAGACGATGAAGCCCCCTGATTGGCCCTCGAGGCCTGACCCGACTGAGCTGGCTGTTGACCCTGAATCTGCCTCAAACCAGATGCACCAGGTGTGCCACCCAACTGCGGGCAATACCTCTTCATATGCCCTGGCTGACCACACTGATAACACGAGAGTGGCTGGCCTCTACCCTGACTCTGGCTCTGAGATCGAGCCGAAGATGATGCTGCTCTCTGCACTCCTCCCCTCTGAGGACAAACTGGAGACTTGTGGCCCAGCTGGCCACACTTGAAGCAGGTAATGCCTCCTTGACTGCCTTTCCCCGAACTAGCACTCGGCACAGGAAAAGTCGATCTAGAAAAGCTACTCTGAGACTGTTGGGGATTAAAACCCTTCTGTCTCCTACCATCACTCTGACCATCCTGACTCCTCTTGGAGCCCTTCTGTCCTTCCTCCTCCTCCTGCATCATGATTTCCATGTGGGCTGCAGCATCAACCAAACGCCCATAATCCCGAATCATAGTTCCCCCAACTCTCAGCTTGAGGCCACGCCTCAACTTCCTCTCAAACTCAATACAGCGGCGTTCCTCAGACGCCACCAATTCAGGTGCAAACCTGGATAAACTAGTAAATGCAGCCTCAAACTCGGCCACTGAAGAACTCGACTGCTTAAGCTGGCAGAACTGGTCTCTCAGCTTCTCCCTAACTGCTGGAGATAAGAACTTCTCCTGGAAAGCATTCACAAAAGCCTCCCATGTACCTCCTATACGCCCCTTAGTGAACTTCCACCACTGACCCGCATCCCCCTTCAACTGGAATGATGCCAAGGTCACCTTCAACCCCTCGTCTTCGATGCCAAGCATCTCAAACGTCTTCGTTGTCTGTTCGAGCCATTCGTCTGCCTTAAGCGGCTCTTTAGGATCACCCACAAATTCATCAGGATTAGACCGGAAGAACTCCCTCTTCAGAAAGGAAGGTCCTGCATCCGCAACAACAACCTGGGCTTGATTCTCAGCCCTAAGAATGCCTACTGACTCTCTGAATGCCCCTGCTATCTCTCGGGCTAAAGCGCCCATAGCCTGCTGGCCTACTGGCTCGGCCACATTGGCCTGGCCAATTCCCTCATGAACTGCCGGAATCTCCTCTGGCACCGGTACCTCCTGCCTACCCGGCCTACCACGCCTACCGCGTCCTCGTCCTCGCCCTGACATCCTAATAAAGGAAACAAACAAAGACGTTAGCACATTAATAAATGTGCCGAAACTAAACACTCGCGTCCTAATGCATTGGACAAAAATAATTCATTCCACGTAAGCACATAATCACATAAGCACCTACGAATTTCATTCCCGGATAATGATAGTCCCAATGCGTTACTATAGTTCCGGTTGGAAGCAGCAGTGATCAAGTGCCTTTCCAACAAGACTACTAGAACTCAAGGGTCCAATCAACATCCTAGAAACTACATTCCATACCCACATAATCTGTAACGCCCTCAAAATAAACCCATAATAACCATAACATTAACATGCATTTATAAAAGAAAACGAATCATTTGAGTTATTCATCAGAGTATTCTTATTGAAAGACATCACGTGTAACATCCTGCAACATCAAAATAAATGCCCTAAGGGCTTACATCTTTCCAAGCTAACACTTGGACACAAAAGGATGAGTACTAACTCATTTACAAGTTAAGCCCTAGGCTTGAATGTTTACATGAAATCTCAAAAATAACAAAATAAAACATATAACTAAAGACAAGTCTTCAAAATCCCAAACATCAAATCCTTCCAGGCTAAGTCCGTGGAGGTAGCTTATCACCTGAACCTGAAAATGATGTTCCCATAAAGGGTGAGCCACAGCCCAGTAGAAAAATACTAAACCAAATATAAGCATTGAATAAAGCTATAGCATTCAATAGATGGTTAACCAAGATAATCAATTTTATCATTAAACAGTCTCATGACACTAATGTCTAAGACACATTTCACCTTCCATTATTATCAACATGGCTCAGAACCTGGCCAAACTTACAACAGTGAATTATATATCATATTTACATTACTTCCAATATCAACAAAACAAATGAGACTCATGCTCATATCAAAACACTTCATACTTCCCATTTGATACACATTTTAGTGCTGTATCAATAATCATGTAAAAACACTTCAATATAATAAGCACACATAAAAATGGTGCTAATGGAGTCCATCCCCTATCTCCTCCCAAACAATAATCCGGTTTAGAGGTCCATCCCCTATCTTCCCCTAAACCGTGGAGTACATCCCCTATCTCCTCCCAAACAATATGCATATGCAATGCTCAATCAATACATGTAATTTCTGTATTAATTCAATAGTCTAAATTTATGACTTAAACAAATTGATTAGTTTCAATTTTCCCTAATCCGCATGCAATGTCTACAACAAGCACGACTATCCTCCACCGATAGCCCAAAACAATTATTTCTAGACTTGAAAAATAAATACACTATCAATTCATTAGGCGAGTGATTTATATTATCCAACTACACCATTTAATCAATAAATTCCCCAATTTCATGGATTTAACCAAATTCCCCAATTACCTTAAATTAATTACTCAAATCAATTTAGCAATTCAACTAGGGTTTTCTTTTCCCAAGATTTTCAAAGTGTCCCCAACCTATCAAAATACCAAACTTAGAACAAAGCATATAAAATGGAGTAGGAAAATCCCTACCTCGAAGAAAATAACCCGTATGGAGAAGATGGAGATGAAGACCAAAGACCAACGTGCTCCAAATCCCAAGTTTCTCAGATTAAAACGAAGCCCTCAACTCACTCTAACTTTTTAATAAAGGATCTAAGGTAGAAACTCACTCTAAGTAGATCAATCGAAAGAGAGAAGGTGTGTAGAGGGAGAGAGAGAGATAAAAAAAACACTCCAGGGGCGGTTTTTAAAAAGTTATGAAGGAAAAGTAGGTCAAAAAGTGATCCAAAAAGTGAAATCACGGACTGATATAATCGACTCTACGCTCGAGCGTAGAAAGCCCCGCTCGAGCGTAAGACACAGAATCATGCTCAAGCGTGAAGAAAGCCGCTCGAGCGTCGATTGCACCCTTCCAGAAGTTTTGCAGGCGCTGCACCCGCTCGAGCGTCAAACTCCCCGCTCGAGCGGAGGAGCAAAAACAAGGGATCACGCTCGAGCGTAAAAACTACCGCTCGAGCGGAAGAACTGCAGAGCAAAATACTGGGAGATGGAAAATCCCGCTCGAGCGTCAAAATTCCCGCTCGAGCGGAGAAGCAACAACGAAGGGACCGCTCGAGCGTTAAAACTTCCGCTCGAGCGTGAAGGCCAAAATCTGGGCATCACCTATCGGCATCTAAAATCAACCAACCTGTACCAGACCCGTCCAACACAACCTATACTTCAAATACAAAGAGATTAAAGGACAACAACAACCAATAAGTAATGACAGGATCCACGGAACCTAAGTCCGGATACAATAATTTAAAGAGAAAAGACCGGGGTCGCTATAACCTCCCCTCCTTAAAAGAATTTCGTCCCCGAAATTTAGCACAAGGTTTCGAAAACAAGTTTTTCTCAAATTCCAACAATATGATAACTCACTAATAAACAACTTGACCCAACACCGGCCATTCCATCTCTTAACAAAGAGATATGCCACAATATGCAAAACAACCATATATTTCAACCTGCATTAACACTATGCAATTTTCTTTCAATTTCAACAATTTTCAATATATTCAATATATACAATGTTCCATTAAACTTCCATTTCGAGGCAAGTTCCAAAATATTTCCATTAACCAAAACATTCTAAATGTTTTACAGCTTAAGACATATATAAAAAGCTTTAAAGTTTGACAATATTACAAAATCTAACTACAAGATTACAAATCAATAAACATGTCCGGATATTTCTCGCGGACTTCCAACTCACGTTCCCATGTGGCTTCCTCCACCCCGTGATGTTTCCACAAAACTTTCACCAAAGGAATGGTCTTGCCTCGCAAGACTTGATCCCGTTTATCCAAGACTCGAACCGGTCTCTCCTCATACGAGACATCCTCATCAACTACTAAATCGGTCCAATCCAATACATGTGATGGATCCGGCTCATACTTCCGAAGCATACTCACATGAAACACGTCATGTACTCCGGACAACTGCGGCGGCAAAGCTAAACGATAAGCAGTCTCGCCAATCCTCTCAAGGATCTCAAAAGGACCAATGAATCGAGGGGACAACTTCCCGCTCTTCCCAAACCTCATCAATCCCCGTCTTGGTGATATCTTCAAAAAGACATGATCACTCACCTGAAACACCAAAGGTCTCCTCCTACGGTCGGCATAAGATTTCTGACGACTCTGGGCTGTAACAAGCCTCTTACGGATAAGCTCAACCTTCTCCGTCGTTTCCCTCACTAACTCCGGACCCAACAGAGGTGCATCACCCACCTCGGCCCAACAAACAGGAGACCTACACGGTCGGCCGTATAAGGCCTCAAACGGTGCCATACCGATACTAGATTGGAAGCTGTTGTTGTAGGCAAACTCCACTAATGGCAAGTGCCTCTCCCATGACCCGCTAAAGTCAAGAACACAACCCCGAAGCATATCTTCAAGGATCTGAATAGTACGCTCGGACTACCCATCAGTCTGAGGATGATAGGCTGTGCTAAAGGTCAACTTAGTACCTAAGGCGCTCTGCAAGCTCTGCCATAATCTGGCAGTAAAACGAGGATCTCTATCCGAGACGATCGTCACTGGAACCCCGTGCAATCTCACTATGTCCCGAATATACAAGTCGGCAAGATGATCTACCGTATCTCTCACGCGCATAGGAATAAAATGCGCCGACTTAGTTAACCGGTCTACAACCACCCAAATAGCATCACTACCCCGCTGAGTCCTCGGAAGACCCACAACGAAGTCCATAGTGACGTGCTCCCACTTCCACTCAGCAATAGGCAAGGGTTGCAACAAACCCGCTGGCCTCTGATGTTCAGCCTTCACTTGCTGACAAGTAAGGCACTTAGATACGAAAGCTGCCACATCCCTCTTCATACCCCGCCACCAGAATTGGCGACCCAAATCCCGATACATCTTAGTGCCTCCCGGATGCACCGCAAGGCGTGAATGATGAAAATCTCGGAGTACCTCTTCTCGATGAGACTCCGGCACAAACAGACGGTCTCGGTATCTCACACTCAGGTCGGGATACACCGTCAAACCTTTCTCAACCTTCCCACCAGAAATCTTCTCACGGAGGGATTCTACCTCAAGGTCGCCCCTCTGAGCCTCTAACACTCGAGTCACAAGTGTAGGTTGCGCAACAACAGAAAACAAGGCCGCAGCCTCAACGGATTCGCCCAGAAGCAAATCAAACTCTCCAAGTGCACCTAACATCTCCCACTCTCGGATGGCTATACTAGCTATGTCACCAACAGGTTTCCTGCTAAGGGCGTCGGCCACCACATTGGCCTTTCCCGGATGATAATGCAATTCAAAGTCATAATCCTCAATAAATTCCATCCACCTCCTCTGCCTCAAGTTCAAGTCTTTCTGTGTGAACAGATATTTCAGACTCTTATGATCCGAGAATACCTCGAACCTCTCACCGTAAAGATAATGCCTCCAAATCTTCAAGGCAAATATCACAGCTGCTAACTCTAAATCATGCGTAGGGTAATTCTTCTCGTGAACTTTCAACTGACGTGAGCCATAGGCAACCACTTTCCCCTCTTGCATCAACACACAACCAAGACCCTCTCGTGAGGCGTCACAATAGACTGCATAACCCAACCCTCTCTCCGGAATAATCAAAAGTGGAGCAGTGGTCAGTCTAACTTTCAACTCCTGGAACGACTTTTCACAAGTCTCACTCCAAGCAAATTTGACTCCCTTCCGAGTCAATCTAGTCAAAGGTGAAGCTAATCTGGAGAAATCTCTTACAAACCGGCGATAATACCCAGCTAATCCCAGAAAACTGCAGATCTCAAACACACTCTTAGGCTGTACCCAATCTTGCACTGCCTCTGTCTTGGATGTATCAACAGACACCCCTTCCCAAGAAACTACATGGCCTAAGAACTTCACCTCCTCTAGCCAGAACTCACACTTCCCAAACTTAGCATAAAGCTGATGGGCTCTAAGTAAATCAAGCACCACCCTCAAGTGTTCCTCGTGCTCTTCCTCTGAAGGTGAATAGATAAGGATGTCGTCCACGAAGACGACTACAAAACGATCTAGAAATTCCCGGAATATCCGGTTCATCAAATCCATAAATACTGCCGGTGCGTTGGTGAGCCCAAATGGCATCACCAAAAACTCATAGTGGCCATACCGCGTACGGAATGCCGTCTTTGGAATATCCTCCTCCCTGACTCTCAACTGATGATAACCTGATCTCAAGTCTATCTTCGAGAAACAACGGGAACCTTTCAACTGATCGAACAGATCATCTATACGGGGCATAGGGTACTTATTCTTAACCGTAGCCCGATTCAATTTCCGGTAATCTATACAAAGTCTCAAAGCACCACCTTTCTTTTTAACAAAGAGGGTCGGTGCTCCCCAAGGCGAAACACTAGGACGTATAAAGCCTTTATCTAGCAACTCCTGGAGTTGGATTTTCAACTCAACTAACTCAGCTGGGGCAAAACGATAGGGTGCCATAGAAATCGGCGCCGTGCCGGGCACTAAGTCAATAGAGAATTCAATCTCTCGATGCGGTGGCAAACCAACAAGATCCTCGGGAAAAACCTCCGAGTACTCACACACCACCCTTGGCAACACAATCTGAGTCTCACCGTCCTCACTAATCGAAAGGTTAGCAAGTAGACCACTAAGCTCACTCCGTCCTCGCGGAACATACCCCGGTGGCAAAACACTACCAACACGGTCCCCCAGAAAATGAAAACACTCACCATTCACGGTACGACAAGTGACTCTCTGGCGGTAGCAATCAATAACTGCCCGGTATGACGATAACCAGTCCATACCCAAAATAACATCGAAACCTCTCATAGGCATAACTACAAAGGAAAATGGGATTCTATGGTAATCAACCTCTATATCACAACCCCTAACACCGTGTTTCAAAATCAATTCACCCCCAAGAGGCGACACTACACAAATAGGAGATGCTAACTGTGCTAACTCCAACTCCAAAACAGATGCAAATGCAGCAGACACAAAGGAATGAGATGCACCCGTATCAATCAAAACATTAGCAACCGAGTTGCAAAACAAGAAAGTACCTCTCACAACAGATGGAGCCGGTACAAGATCCTGCGCGGTAACAGCATACACGCGCCCAGATGACCTCTGATCAACCTGCTCACCCCTAGGAGCATAAGATTGTTGCACCGACTGAGACGATGAAGCCCCCTGATTGGCCCTCGAGGCCTGACCCGACTGAGCTGGCTGTTGACCCTGAATCTGCCTCAAACCAGATGCACCAGGTGTGCCACCCAACTGCGGGCAATACCTCTTCATATGCCCTGGCTGACCACACTGATAACACGAGAGTGGCTGGCCTCTACCCTGACTCTGGCTCTGAGATCGAGCCGAAGATGATGCTGCTCTCTGCACTCCTCCCCTCTGAGGACAAACTGGAGACTTGTGGCCCAGCTGGCCACACTTGAAGCAGGTAATGCCTCCTTGACTGCCTTTCCCCGAACTAGCACTCGGCACAGGAAAAGTCGATCTAGAAAAGCTACTCTGAGACTGTTGGGGATTAAAACCCTTCTGTCTCCTACCATCACTCTGACCATCCTGACTCCTCTTGGAGCCCTTCTGTCCTTCCTCCTCCTCCTGCATCATGATTTCCATGTGGGCTGCAGCATCAACCAAACGCCCATAATCCCGAATCATAGTTCCCCCAACTCTCAGCTTGAGGCCACGCCTCAACTTCCTCTCAAACTCAATACAGCGGCGTTCCTCAGACGCCACCAATTCAGGTGCAAACCTGGATAAACTAGTAAATGCAGCCTCAAACTCGGCCACTGAAGAACTCGACTGCTTAAGCTGGCAGAACTGGTCTCTCAGCTTCTCCCTAACTGCTGGAGATAAGAACTTCTCCTGGAAAGCATTCACAAAAGCCTCCCATGTACCTCCTATACGCCCCTTAGTGAACTTCCACCACTGACCCGCATCCCCCTTCAACTGGAATGATGCCAAGGTCACCTTCAACCCCTCGTCTTCGATGCCAAGCATCTCAAACGTCTTCGTTGTCTGTTCGAGCCATTCGTCTGCCTTAAGCGGCTCTTTAGGATCACCCACAAATTCATCCGGATTAGACCGGAAGAACTCCCTCTTCAGAAAGGAAGGTCCTGCATCCGCAACAACAACCTGGGCTTGATTCTCAGCCCTAAGAATGCCTACTGACTCCCTGAATGCCCCTGCTATCTCTCGGGCTAAAGCGCCCATAGCCTGCTGGCCTACTGGCTCGGCCACATTGGCCTGGCCAATTCCCTCATGAACTGCCGGAATCTCCTCTGGCACCGGTACCTCCTGCCTACCCGGCCTACCACGCCTACCGCGTCCTCGTCCTCGCCCTGACATCCTAATAAAGGAAACAAACAAAGACGTTAGCACATTAATAAATGTGCCGAAACTAAACACTCGCGTCCTAATGCATTGGACAAAAATAATTCATTCCACGTAAGCACATAATCACATAAGCACCTACGAATTTCATTCCCGGATAATGATAGTCCCAATGCGTTACTATAGTTCCGGTTGGAAGCAGCAGTGATCAAGTGCCTTTCCAACAAGACTACTAGAACTCAAGGGTCCAATCAACATCCTAGAAACTACATTCCATACCCACATAATCACATAAACATGTTATCACATAAGCATATAACGTTACACTAAGTCTCTATCAAACGAGACGAACCCATTGTGATACTAATCACTTCCCACGTACCCAAAGTATTCAAACCCGGTACGCTCTGATACCAAGTTGTAACGCCCTCAAAATAAACCCATAATAACCATAACATTAACATGCATTTATAAAAGAAAACGAATCATTTGAGTTATTCATCAGAGTATTCTTATTGAAAGACATCACGTGTAACATCCTGCAACATCAAAATAAATGCCCTAAGGGCTTACATCTTTCCAAGCTAACACTTGGACACAAAAGGATGAGTACTAACTCATTTACAAGTTAAGCCCTAGGCTTGAATGTTTACATGAAATCTCAAAAATAACAAAATAAAACATATAACTAAAGACAAGTCTTCAAAATCCCAAACATCAAATCCTTCCAGGCTAAGTCCGTGGAGGTAGCTTATCACCTGAACCTGAAAATGATGTTCCCATAAAGGGTGAGCCACAGCCCAGTAGAAAAATACTAAACCAAATATAAGCATTGAATAAAGCTATAGCATTCAATAGATGGTTAACCAAGATAATCAATTTTATCATTAAACAATCTCATGACACTAATGTCTAAGACACATTTCACCTTCCATTATTATCAACATGGCTCAGAACCTGGCCAAACTTACAACAGTGAATTATATATCATATTTACATTACTTCCAATATCAACAAAACAAATGAGACTCATGCTCATATCAAAACACTTCATACTTCCCATTTGATACACATTTTAGTGCTGTATCAATAATCATGTAAAAACACTTCAATATAATAAGCACACATAAAAATGGTGCTAATGGAGTCCATCCCCTATCTCCTCCCAAACAATAATCCGGTTTAGAGGTCCATCCCCTATCTTCCCCTAAACCGTGGAGTACATCCCCTATCTCCTCCCAAACAATATGCATATGCAATGCTCAATCAATACATGTAATTTCTGTATTAATTCAATAGTCTAAATTTATGACTTAAACAAATTGATTAGTTTCAATTTTCCCTAATCCGCATGCAATGTCTACAACAAGCACGACTATCCTCCACCGATAGCCCAAAACAATTATTTCTAGACTTGAAAAATAAATACACTATCAATTCATTAGGCGAGTGATTTATATTATCCAACTACACCATTTAATCAATAAATTCCCCAATTTCATGGATTTAACCAAATTCCCCAATTTCATGGATTTAACCAAATTCCCCAATTACCTTAAATTAATTACTCAAATCAATTTAGCAATTCAACTAGGGTTTTCTTTTCCCAAGATTTTCAAAGTGTTCCCAACCTATCAAAATACCAAACTTAGAACAAAGCATATAAAATGGAGTAGGAAAATCCCTACCTCAAAGAAAATAACCCGTATGGAGAAGATGGAGATGAAGACCAAAGACCAACGTGCTCCAAATCCCAAGTTTCTCAGATTAAAATGAAGCCCTCAACTCACTCTAACTTTTTAATAAAGGATCTAAGGTAGAAACTCACTCTAAGTAGATCAATCGAAAGAGAGAAGGTGTGTAGAGGGAGAGAGAGAGATAAAAAAAACACTCCAGGGGCGGTTTTTAAAAAGTTATGAAGGAAAAGTAGGTCAAAAAGTGATCCAAAAAGTGAAATCACGGACTGATATAATCGACTCTACGCTCGAGCGTAGAAAGCCCCGCTCGAGCGTAAGACACAGAATCATGCTCAAGCGTGAAGAAAGCCGCTCGAGCGTCAATTGCACCCTTCCAGAAGTTTTGCAGGCGCTGCACCCGCTCGAGCGTCAAACTCCCCGCTCGAGCGGAGGAGCAAAAACAAGGGATCACGCTCGAGCGTAAAAACTACCGCTCGAGCGGAAGAACTGCAGAGCAAAATACTGGGAGATGGAAAATCCCGCTCGAGCGTCAAAATTCCCGCTCGAGCGGAGAAGCAACAACGAAGGGACCGCTCGAGCGTTAAAACTTCCGCTCGAGCGTGAAGGCCAAAATCTGGGCATCACCTATCGGCATCTAAAATCAACCAACCTGTACCAGACCCGTCCAACACAACCTATACTTCAAATACAAAGAGATTAAAGGACAACAACAACCAATAAGTAATGACAGGATCCACGGAACCTAAGTCCGGATACAATAATTTAAAGAGAAAAGACCGGGGTCGCTATATAATCACATAAACATGTTATCACATAAGCATATAACGTTACACTAAGTCTCTATCAAACGAGACGAACCCATTGTGATACTAATCACTTCCCACGTACCCAAAGTATTCAAACCCGGTACGCTCTGATACCAAGTTGTAACGCCCTCAAAATAAACCCATAATAACCATAACATTAACATGCATTTATAAAAGAAAACGAATCATTTGAGTTATTCATCAGAGTATTCTTATTGAAAGACATCACGTGTAACATCCTGCAACATCAAAATAAATGCCCTAAGGGCTTACATCTTTCCAAGCTAACACTTGGACACAAAAGGATGAGTACTAACTCATTTACAAGTTAAGCCCTAGGCTTGAATGTTTACATGAAATCTCAAAAATAACAAAATAAAACATATAACTAAAGACAAGTCTTCAAAATCCCAAACATCAAATCCTTCCAGGCTAAGTCCGTGGAGGTAGCTTATCACCTGAACCTGAAAATGATGTTCCCATAAAGGGTGAGCCACAGCCCAGTAGAAAAATACTAAACCAAATATAAGCATTGAATAAAGCTATAGCATTCAATAGATGGTTAACCAAGATAATCAATTTTATCATTAAACAATCTCATGACACTAATGTCTAAGACACATTTCACCTTCCATTATTATCAACATGGCTCAGAACCTGGCCAAACTTACAACAGTGAATTATATATCATATTTACATTACTTCCAATATCAACAAAACAAATGAGACTCATGCTCATATCAAAACACTTCATACTTCCCATTTGATACACATTTTAGTGCTGTATCAATAATCATGTAAAAACACTTCAATATAATAAGCACACATAAAAATGGTGCTAATGGAGTCCATCCCCTATCTCCTCCCAAACAATAATCCGGTTTAGAGGTCCATCCCCTATCTTCCCCTAAACCGTGGAGTACATCCCCTATCTCCTCCCAAACAATATGCATATGCAATGCTCAATCAATACATGTAATTTCTGTATTAATTCAATAGTCTAAATTTATGACTTAAACAAATTGATTAGTTTCAATTTTCCCTAATCCGCATGCAATGTCTACAACAAGCACGACTATCCTCCACCGATAGCCCAAAACAATTATTTCTAGACTTGAAAAATAAATACACTATCAATTCATTAGGCGAGTGATTTATATTATCCAACTACACCATTTAATCAATAAATTCCCCAATTTCATGGATTTAACCAAATTCCCCAATTTCATGGATTTAACCAAATTCCCCAATTACCTTAAATTAATTACTCAAATCAATTTAGCAATTCAACTAGGGTTTTCTTTTCCCAAGATTTTCAAAGTGTTCCCAACCTATCAAAATACCAAACTTAGAACAAAGCATATAAAATGGAGTAGGAAAATCCCTACCTCAAAGAAAATAACCCGTATGGAGAAGATGGAGATGAAGACCAAAGACCAACGTGCTCCAAATCCCAAGTTTCTCAGATTAAAATGAAGCCCTCAACTCACTCTAACTTTTTAATAAAGGATCTAAGGTAGAAACTCACTCTAAGTAGATCAATCGAAAGAGAGAAGGTGTGTAGAGGGAGAGAGAGAGATAAAAAAAACACTCCAGGGGCGGTTTTTAAAAAGTTATGAAGGAAAAGTAGGTCAAAAAGTGATCCAAAAAGTGAAATCACGGACTGATATAATCGACTCTACGCTCGAGCGTAGAAAGCCCCGCTCGAGCGTAAGACACAGAATCATGCTCAAGCGTGAAGAAAGCCGCTCGAGCGTCAATTGCACCCTTCCAGAAGTTTTGCAGGCGCTGCACCCGCTCGAGCGTCAAACTCCCCGCTCGAGCGGAGGAGCAAAAACAAGGGATCACGCTCGAGCGTAAAAACTACCGCTCGAGCGGAAGAACTGCAGAGCAAAATACTGGGAGATGGAAAATCCCGCTCGAGCGTCAAAATTCCCGCTCGAGCGGAGAAGCAACAACGAAGGGACCGCTCGAGCGTTAAAACTTCCGCTCGAGCGTGAAGGCCAAAATCTGGGCATCACCTATCGGCATCTAAAATCAACCAACCTGTACCAGACCCGTCCAACACAACCTATACTTCAAATACAAAGAGATTAAAGGACAACAACAACCAATAAGTAATGACAGGATCCACGGAACCTAAGTCCGGATACAATAATTTAAAGAGAAAAGACCGGGGTCGCTATATAATCACATAAACATGTTATCACATAAGCATATAACGTTACACTAAGTCTCTATCAAACGAGACGAACCCATTGTGATACTAATCACTTCCCACGTACCCAAAGTATTCAAACCCGGTACGCTCTGATACCAAGTTGTAACGCCCTCAAAATAAACCCATAATAACCATAACATTAACATGCATTTATAAAAGAAAACGAATCATTTGAGTTATTCATCAGAGTATTCTTATTGAAAGACATCACGTGTAACATCCTGCAACATCAAAATAAATGCCCTAAGGGCTTACATCTTTCCAAGCTAACACTTGGACACAAAAGGATGAGTACTAACTCATTTACAAGTTAAGCCCTAGGCTTGAATGTTTACATGAAATCTCAAAAATAACAAAATAAAACATATAACTAAAGACAAGTCTTCAAAATCCCAAACATCAAATCCTTCCAGGCTAAGTCCGTGGAGGTAGCTTATCACCTGAACCTGAAAATGATGTTCCCATAAAGGGTGAGCCACAGCCCAGTAGAAAAATACTAAACCAAATATAAGCATTGAATAAAGCTATAGCATTCAATAGATGGTTAACCAAGATAATCAATTTTATCATTAAACAGTCTCATGACACTAATGTCTAAGACACATTTCACCTTCCATTATTATCAACATGGCTCAGAACCTGGCCAAACTTACAACAGTGAATTATATATCATATTTACATTACTTCCAATATCAACAAAACAAATGAGACTCATGCTCATATCAAAACACTTCATACTTCCCATTTGATACACATTTTAGTGCTGTATCAATAATCATGTAAAAACACTTCAATATAATAAGCACACATAAAAATGGTGCTAATGGAGTCCATCCCCTATCTCCTCCCAAACAAAAATCCGGTTTAGAGGTCCATCCCCTATCTTCCCCTAAACCGTGGAGTACATCCCCTATCTCCTCCCAAACAATATGCATATGCAATGCTCAATCAATACATGTAATTTCTGTATTAATTCAATAGTCTAAATTTATGACTTAAACAAATTGATTAGTTTCAATTTTCCCTAATCCGCATGCAATGTCTACAACAAGCACGACTATCCTCCACCGATAGCCCAAAACAATTATTTCTAGACTTGAAAAATAAATACACTATCAATTCATTAGGCGAGTGATTTATATTATCCAACTACACCATTTAATCAATAAATTCCCCAATTTCATGGATTTAACCAAATTCCCCAATTTCATGGATTTAACCAAATTCCCCAATTACCTTAAATTAATTACTCAAATCAATTTAGCAATTCAACTAGGGTTTTCTTTTCCCAAGATTTTTAAAGTGTCCCCAACCTATCAAAATACCAAACTTAGAACAAAGCATATAAAATGGAGTAGGAAAATCCCTACCTCGAAGAAAATAACCCGTATGGAGAAGATGGAGATGAAGACCAAAGACCAACGTGCTCCAAATCCCAAGTTTCTCAGATTAAAACGAAGCCCTCAACTCACTCTAACTTTTTAATAAAGGATCTAAGGTAGAAACTCACTCTAAGTAGATCAATCGAAAGAGAGAAGGTGTGTAGAGGGAGAGAGAGAGATAAAAACACTCCAGGGGCGGTTTTTTTAAAAAGTTATGAAGGAAAAGTAGGTCAAAAAGTGATCCAAAAAGTGAAATCACGGACTGATATAATCGACTCTACGCTCGAGCGTAGAAAGCCCCGCTCGAGCGTAAGACACAGAATCATGCTCGAGCGTGAAGAAAGCCGCTCGAGCGTCGATTGCACCCTTCCAGAAGTTTTGCAGGCGCTGCACCCGCTCGAGCGTCAAACTCCCCGCTCGAGCGGAGGAGCAAAAACAAGGGATCACGCTCGAGCGTAAAAACTACCGCTCGAGCGGAAGAACTGCAGAGCAAAATACTGGGAGATGGAAAATCCCGCTCGAGCGTCAAAATTCCCGCTCGAGCGGAGAAGCAACAACGAAGGGACCGCTCGAGCGTTAAAACTTCCGCTCGAGCGTGAAGGCCAAAATCTGGGCATCACCTATCGGCATCTAAAATCAACCAACCTGTACCAGACCCGTCCAACACAACCTATACTTCAAATACAAAGAGATTAAAGGACAACAACAACCAATAAGTAATGACAGGATCCACGGAACCTAAGTCCGGATACAATAATTTAAAGAGAAAAGACCGGGGTCGCTATATAATCACATAAACATGTTATCACATAAGCATATAACGTTACACTAAGTCTCTATCAAACGAGACGAACCCATTGTGATACTAATCACTTCCCACGTACCCAAAGTATTCAAACCCGGTACGCTCTGATACCAAGTTGTAACGCCCTCAAAATAAACCCATAATAACCATAACATTAACATGCATTTATAAAAGAAAACGAATCATTTGAGTTATTCATCAGAGTATTCTTATTGAAAGACATCACGTGTAACATCCTGCAACATCAAAATAAATGCCCTAAGGGCTTACATCTTTCCAAGCTAACACTTGGACACAAAAGGATGAGTACTAACTCATTTACAAGTTAAGCCCTAGGCTTGAATGTTTACATGAAATCTCAAAAATAACAAAATAAAACATATAACTAAAGACAAGTCTTCAAAATCCCAAACATCAAATCCTTCCAGGCTAAGTCCGTGGAGGTAGCTTATCACCTGAACCTGAAAATGATGTTCCCATAAAGGGTGAGCCACAGCCCAGTAGAAAAATACTAAACCAAATATAAGCATTGAATAAAGCTATAGCATTCAATAGATGGTTAACCAAGATAATCAATTTTATCATTAAACAGTCTCATGACACTAATGTCTAAGACACATTTCACCTTCCATTATTATCAACATGGCTCAGAACCTGGCCAAACTTACAACAGTGAATTATATATCATATTTACATTACTTCCAATATCAACAAAACAAATGAGACTCATGCTCATATCAAAACACTTCATACTTCCCATTTGATACACATTTTAGTGCTGTATCAATAATCATGTAAAAACACTTCAATATAATAAGCACACATAAAAATGGTGCTAATGGAGTCCATCCCCTATCTCCTCCCAAACAAAAATCCGGTTTAGAGGTCCATCCCCTATCTTCCCCTAAACCGTGGAGTACATCCCCTATCTCCTCCCAAACAATATGCATATGCAATGCTCAATCAATACATGTAATTTCTGTATTAATTCAATAGTCTAAATTTATGACTTAAACAAATTGATTAGTTTCAATTTTCCCTAATCCGCATGCAATGTCTACAACAAGCACGACTATCCTCCACCGATAGCCCAAAACAATTATTTCTAGACTTGAAAAATAAATACACTATCAATTCATTAGGCGAGTGATTTATATTATCCAACTACACCATTTAATCAATAAATTCCCCAATTTCATGGATTTAACCAAATTCCCCAATTTCATGGATTTAACCAAATTCCCCAATTACCTTAAATTAATTACTCAAATCAATTTAGCAATTCAACTAGGGTTTTCTTTTCCCAAGATTTTTAAAGTGTCCCCAACCTATCAAAATACCAAACTTAGAACAAAGCATATAAAATGGAGTAGGAAAATCCCTACCTCGAAGAAAATAACCCGTATGGAGAAGATGGAGATGAAGACCAAAGACCAACGTGCTCCAAATCCCAAGTTTCTCAGATTAAAACGAAGCCCTCAACTCACTCTAACTTTTTAATAAAGGATCTAAGGTAGAAACTCACTCTAAGTAGATCAATCGAAAGAGAGAAGGTGTGTAGAGGGAGAGAGAGAGATAAAAACACTCCAGGGGCGGTTTTTTTAAAAAGTTATGAAGGAAAAGTAGGTCAAAAAGTGATCCAAAAAGTGAAATCACGGACTGATATAATCGACTCTACGCTCGAGCGTAGAAAGCCCCGCTCGAGCGTAAGACACAGAATCATGCTCGAGCGTGAAGAAAGCCGCTCGAGCGTCGATTGCACCCTTCCAGAAGTTTTGCAGGCGCTGCACCCGCTCGAGCGTCAAACTCCCCGCTCGAGCGGAGGAGCAAAAACAAGGGATCACGCTCGAGCGTAAAAACTACCGCTCGAGCGGAAGAACTGCAGAGCAAAATACTGGGAGATGGAAAATCCCGCTCGAGCGTCAAAATTCCCGCTCGAGCGGAGAAGCAACAACGAAGGGACCGCTCGAGCGTTAAAACTTCCGCTCGAGCGTGAAGGCCAAAATCTGGGCATCACCTATCGGCATCTAAAATCAACCAACCTGTAACAGACCCGTCCAACACAACCTATACTTCAAATACAAAGAGATTAAAGGACAACAACAACCAATAAGTAATGACAGGATCCACGGAACCTAAGTCCGGATACAATAATTTAAAGAGAAAAGACCGGGGTCGCTATAAATTTCCTTTTCTATTCAATTTTCTTTTTTATTTTATTTCAAAAGAGATCGTTAAGGTATAGTGGTTTTGTTGAATGAACTTCCATATTTAATTTTATGCGGTTTCCATTTCTATTTTTATTCAACTTCTATTTTTATTCAATTTCCATCTACATTCAATTTCCTTTTTTATTTAATTTCCAAATAGATCGTTAAGGTATAGTGGTTTCTTGAATGAACTTCTATTTTTAATTTTATGCAACTTCCATTTGTATTTTTATTCAACTTCTTTTTTTATTCAATTTCCTTTTCTATTCATTTTCCTTTTCTATTTAATTTCCAAATAGATCGTTAAGGTATTGTGGTTTCTTGAATGAACTTCCATTTTTAATTTTATGCAACTTCCATTTGTATTTTTATTCAACTTGTATTTTTATTCAATTTCCTTTTCTATTCAATTTCCTTTTCCATTTAATTTTCAAATAGATCGTTAAGGTATAGTGGTTTCATGAATGAACTTCCATTTTTAATTTTATGCTGTTTCCATTTCTATTTTTATTCAACTTCTATTTTTATTCAATTTCCATCTCCATTCAATTTTCTTTTTAATTTAATTTCCAAATAGATCGTTAAGGTATAGTGGTTTTTTGAATGAATTTCCATGTTTAATTTTATGCAGTTTCCACTTCTATTTTAATTCAACGTCTATTTTTATTCAATTTCCATCTCCATTCAATTTCCTTTTGTTATTTAATTTCCAAATAGATCGTTAAGGTATAGTGGTTTCTTGAATGAACTTTCATTTTTAATTTTACGCAACTTCCATTTTTTTTTATTCAACTTCTATTTTTATTCAATTTCCATGTCTATTCAATTTTCTTTTTTATTTAACTTCCAAATAGATCGTTAATGTATAGTGGTTTCTTGAATGAGCTTCTATTTTTAATTTTATGCAACTTCCATTTTTATTTTTTTTTCAACTTCCATTTTTATTCAATATCTTTTTCTATTGAATTTCCTTTTCTATTTAATTCCAAATAGATCGTTACGGTGTAGTGGTTTCTTTAATGAACTTCCATTTTTAATTATATACAACTTCCATTTTTGTTTTTATTCCTCTTTCATTTTTTTTCAGTTTCCTTTTTTTATTCAATTTCCTTTTTCCAGTCAATTTCCAAATAGATCGTTAAGGTATAGTGGTTTCTTGAATGAACTTCCATTCTTAATTTTATGCAGTTTTCTGTTCTATTTTTATTCAATTTCCATCTCCATTGAATTTCCTTTTTTATTTAATTTCCAAATGGATCGTTCAGCTGTAGTGGTATCTTGAGTGAACTTCCATTCTTAATTTTTTGCAACTTCCATTTTTTTTTTATTCCATTTCCATTTTTATTGAGTTTCCTTTTCTATTCAATTTCCTTTTTTATTTAATTTCCAAATAGATCGTTAAGGTATGGTGGTTTCTTGAATGAACTTCCATGTTTAATTTTATGCAGTTTCCATTTCTATTTTTATTCAACTTCTATTTTTGTTCAATTTCCATCCCCATTCAATTTCCGTTTTTATTTAATTTCGAAATAGATTGTTAAGGTATAGTGGTTTCTTGAATGAACTTCCATTTTTAATTTTATGCAACTTCCATTTGTATTTTTATCGAACTTCCATTTTTATTCAATTTCCATTTCTATTCAGTTTCCTTTTTTATGTAATTTCCAAATAGATCGTTAAGGTATAGTGGTTTCTCGAATGAACTTCCTTGTTTAATTTTATGCAGTTACAATTTCTATTTTTATTAAATTTCCATCTCCATTGAATTTCCTTTTTTATTTGTTTTCCAAATAGATCGTTAAGGTATAGTGGTTTCTTGAATGAATTTCCATATTTAATTTTTTGCAGTTTCCACTTCTATTTTTATTCAACTTCTATTTTTATTCAAATTCCATCTCCATTCAATTTCCTTTTTTTTATTTAATTTCCAAATAGATCGTTAAGGTATAGTGGTTTCTTGAATGAACTTCCATATTTAATTTTATGCAGTTTTCATTTCTATTTTTATTCAATTTCTATTTTTATTCAATTTCCTTCCCCATTCAATTTCCTTTTTTATTTAATTTCCAAATAGATCATTAAGGTATAGTGGTTTCTTGAATGAATTTCCACGCTTAATTTTATGCAGTTTCCATTTCTATTTTTATTGAACTTCTATTTTTATTCAATTTCCATCTCCATTCAATTTCCTTTCTTATTAAATTTCCAAATAGATCGTTAACGTATAGTGGTTTTTTGGAATGAAGTTCCATTTTTAATTTTATGCAACTTCCATTTGCATTTTTATTCAACTTTCATTTTTATTCAATTTCCTTTTCTATTCAATTTCCTTTTTTATTTAATTTCCAAATAGATCGTTAAGGTATAGTTGTTTCATTAATAAACTTCCATGTCTAATTTTATGCAGTTTCCATTTCTATTTTTATTCAACATATATTTTTATTAAATTTCCATCTCCTTTCAATTTCCTTTTTAATTTAATTTCCAAATATATCGTTATGGTATAGTGGTTTCTTGAATGAATTTCCATGTTTAATTTAATGCAGATTTCACTTCTATATTTATTCAATTTCCATCTCCATTCAATTTTTTTTTTATTTAATTTCCAAATAGATCGTTAAGGTAGAGTGGTTTCTTGAATGAACTTCCATATTTAATTTTATGCAGTTTCCATTTCTATTTTTATTCAATTTTTATTTCTATTCAATTTCCTTCCCTATTCAATTTCCTTTTTTACTTAATTTCCAATAGATTGTTAAGGTATAGTGGTTTCTTGAATGAACTTCCATGTTTAATTTTATGCAGTTTCCATTTCTGTTTTTATTAAACTTCTATTTTTATTCAATTTCCTTTCTTATTAAATTTCCAAATAGATCGTTAACGTATAGTGGTTTTTTGGAATAAAGTTCCATTTTTAATTTTATGCAACTTCCATTTGCATTTTTATTCAACTTTCATTTTTATTCAATTTCCTTTTCTATTCAATTTCCTTTTTTATTTAATTTCCAAATAGATCGTTAAGGCATAGTTGTTTCATGAATAAACTTCCATGTCTAATTTTATGCAGTTTCCATTTCTATTTTTATTCAACATATATTTTTATTAAATTTCCATCTCCTTTCAATTTCCTATTTAATTTAATTTCCTAATATATCGTTATGGTATAGTGGTTACTTGAATGAATTTCCATGTTTAATTTAATGCAGATTTCACTTCTATTTTTATTCAATTTCCATCTCCATTCATTTTTTTTTTTATTTAATTTCCAAATAGATCGTTAAGGTAGAGTGGTTTCTTGAATGAACTTCCATATTTAATTTTATGCAGTTTCCATTTCTATTTTTATTCAATTTTTATTTATATTCAATTTCCTTCCCCATTCAATTTCCTTTTTCACTTAATTTCCAATAGATCGTTAAGGTATAGTGGTTTCTTGAATGAACTTCCATGTTTAATTTTATGCAGTTTCCATTTCTGTTTTTATTAAACTTCTATTTTTATTCAATTTCCTTTCTTATTTAATTTCAAAATAGATCGTTAACGTATAGTGGTTTCTGGAATAAACTTCCCTTTTATTTTTATGCAACTTCCATTTGTATTTTTATTCAACTTCCATTTTTATTCAATTTCCTTTTCTATTCAATTTCCTTTTTTATTTAATTTCCAAATAAATCGTTAAGGTATAGTGGTTTCATGAATAAACTTCCATGTTTAATTTTATGCAGTTTCCATTTCTATTTTTATTCAACTTCTATTTTTATTAAATTTCCGTCTCCTTTATATTTCCTTTTTAATTTAATTTCCAAATATATCGTTAAGGTATAATGGTTTCTTGAATGAATTTCCATGTTTAATTTAATGCAGTTTTCAATTCTATTTTTATTCAATTTCCATCTCCATTCAATTTCCTTTCTTTATTTAATTTCCAAATAGAACGTTAAGGTATAGTGGTTTCTTGAATGAACTTTCATTTTAATTTTATGCAACTTCCATTTCAACTTCCATTTTTATGCAATTTCCTTTTCTATTGGATTTTCTTTTTTATTTAATTTCCAAATAGATCGTTAAGGTGTAGTGGTTTCTTGAATGGGCTTCCATGTTTAATTTTATGCAGTTTCCATTTCTATTTTTGTTCAACTTCAATTTTAATTAAATTTCCATCTCCATTGAATTTCCTTTTTTATTTAATTTCCAAATAGATCGTTAAGGTATAGTGGTTTCTTGAATGAATTTTCATATTTAATTTTTTACAGTTTCCACATTTTTTTATTCAACTTCTATTTTTATTCAATTTCCATCACCATTCATTTTCCTTTTTTTATTTAATTTCCAAACAGATCATTAAGGTATAGTGGTTTCTTGAATGAACTTTCATTTTTAATTTTTTGCAACTTCCATTTTTATTTTTATTCAACTTCCATTTTTATTCAATTCCCTTTTCTGTTGAATTTCCTTTTCTATTTAATTTCCAAATTGATCGTTAAGGTGTAGTGGTTTCTTGAATGAACTTTCATTTTTAATTTTATACAACTTCCATTTTTATTTTTTTTCCACTTCCATTTTTATTCAATTTCCTTTTCTATTCAATTCCCTTTTTTATTTAATTTCCAAATAGATCGTTAAGGTGTAGTTATTTCTCGGATGAACTTCCAGGTTTAATTTTATGCACTTTCCATTTCTATTTTTATTCAACTTTTATTTTTATTCAATTTTCATCTTCATTTAATTTTCTTTTTTATTTAATTTCTAAATAGATCGTTAAGGTTTAGTAGTTTCTTGAATGAACTTCCATTTTTAATTTTTTGCGACTTCCATTTATATTTTTATTCAACTTCCATTTTTATTCATTTTCCTTTTCTATTCAATTTCCTTTTTTATTTAATTTCCAAATAGATCGTTTAGGTATAGTGGTTTTATGAATGAACTTCCATGTTTAATTTTAAGCAGTTTCCACTTCAATTTTTATGCAACTTCTATTTTTATTTAATTTCCATCTCAATTCAATTTCCTTTGAAATTTAAATTCGAAATAGATCTTTAAGGTATAGTGGTTTCTTGAATGAATTTCCATGTTTAAGTTTATGCAGTTTGCACTTCTATATTTATTCAACTTCTTATTTTATTCAATTTCCATCTCCATTCTATTTCCTTTTTTTATTTAATTTCCAAGTAGATCGTTAAGGTGTAGTGGTTTCTTGAATGAACTTTCATTTTTACTTTTATGCAACTTCCATTTTTATTTTTATTCAATTTCCATTTTTAGTCAATTACTTTTTCTATTGAATTTCCTTTTTTATTTAATTTCCTAATAGATCGTTATGGTGTAGAGGTTTCTTCAATGAACTTCCATTTTTAATTTTATGCAACTTCCATTTTTATTTTTGTTCCACTTCCATTTTTATTCAATTTCCTTTTCTATTCAATTTCCTTCTTTATTTAATTTCAAAATAGATCGCTAATGTATAGAGGTTTCTTGAAAGAACTTCCATTTTTAGTTTACTCAACTTCTGTTTTTATTTTTATTCCACTTCCATTTGTATTCAATTTCATTTTCTATTCAATTTCCTTTTTTATTTTATTTCCAAATAGACCGTTAATGTATAGTGGTTTCTTGAATGAACATCCATTTTTAATTTTATGCAACTTCCGTTTTTATTCAATTTCTTTTTCTATCGAATTTCTTTTTTTATTTAATTCCAAATAGATCGTTAAGGTGTAGTGGTTTCTTCAATGAACTTCCATTTTTAATTATATACAACTTCCATTTTTATTTTTATTCCACTTCCATTTTTTTTTTCAGTTTCCTTTTCTGTTCAATTTCCTTTTTTTATTTAATTTCCAAATAGATCGTTAAGGTATAGTGGTTTCATGAATGAACTTCCATGTTTAATTTTATGCTGTTTCCATTTCTATTTTTATTCAACTTCTATTTTTATTCAATTTCCATCTCCATTCAATTTCATTTTTTATTTAATTTCCAAATAGATCGTTACGGTGTAGTGGTTTCTTGAATGAACTTCCATTCTTAATTTTTTGCAACTTCCATTTTTCTTTTTATTCCACTTCTATTTTTATTCAATTTCCTTTTTTATTTAATTTCCAAATAGATCGTTAAGGTATAGTGGTTTCTTGAATGAACTTCCATGTTTAATTTTATGCAGTTTCCATTTCTATTTTTATTCAACTTCTATTTTTATTCAATTTCCATCCGCATTCAATTTCCTTTTTTATTTAATTTCCAAATAGATTGTTAAGGTATAGTGGTTTCTTGAATGAACTTCCAATTTTAATTTTATGCAACTTCCATTTGTATTTTTATTGAACTTCCATTTTTATTCAATTTCCATTTCTATTCAATTTCCTTTTTTCTTTAATTTCCAAATAGATTGTTAAGGTATAGTGGTTTCTTGAATGAACTTCCATGTTTAATTTTATGCAGTTTCCATTTCTATTTTCATTAAATTTCCATCTCCATTCAATTTCCTTTTTAATTTAATTTCCAAATAGATTTTTAAGGTATAGTGGTTTCTTGAATGAATTTTCATATTTAATTTTTTACAGTTTCCACTTTTTTTTATTCAACTTCTATTTTTATTCATTTCCTTTTTTTATTTAATTTCCAAATAGATCATTAAGGTATAGTGGTTTTTTGAATGAACTTTCATTTTTAATTTTTTGCAACTTCCATTTTTATTTTTATTCAACTTCCATTCTTATTCAATTCCCTTTTCTGTTGAATTTCTTTTTCTATTTAATTTCCAAATTGATCGTTAAGGTGTTGTGGTTTCTTGAATGAACTTTCATTTTTATTTTATACAACTTCCATTTTTATTTTTATTCCACTTCCATTTTTATTCAATTTCCTTTTCTATTCAATTCCCTTTTTTATTTAATTTCCAAATAGATCGTTAAGGTGTAGTGGTTTCTCGAATGAACTTCCAGGTTCAATTTTATGCAGTTTCCATTTCTATTTTTATTCAACTTCTATTTTTATTCAATTTTCATCTGCATTGAATTTTCTTTTTTATTTAATTTCCAAATAGATCGTTAAGGTTTACTAGTTTCTTGAATGAACTTCCATTTTTAATTTTTTGCGACTTCCATTTATATTTTTATTTAACTTCCATTTTTATTCATTTTCCTTTTCTATTCAATTCCCTTTTTTATTTAATTTCCAAATAGATCGTTAAGGTATAATGGTTTTATGAATGAACTTCCATGTTTAATTTTACGCAGTTTCCACTTCAATTTTTATTCAACTTCTATTTTTATTTAATTTCCATCTCCATTCAATTTCCTTTTAAATTTAAATTCGAAGTAGATCTTTAAGGTATAGTGGTTTCTTGAATGAATTTCCATGTTTAATTTTATGCAGTTTGCACTTCTATATTTATTCAACTTCTTATTTTATTCAATTTCCATCTCCATTCTATTTCCTTTTTTTATTTAATTTCCAAATAGATCGTTAAGGTGTAGTGGTTTCTTGAATGAACTTTCATTTTTACTTTTATGCAACTTCCATTTTTATTTTTATTCAACTTCCATTTTTAGTCAATTACTTTTTCTATTGAATTTCCTTTTTTATTTAATTTCCTAATAGATCGTTATGGTGTAGAGGTTTCTTCAATGAACTTCCATTTTTAATTTTATGCAACTTCCATTTTTATTTTTCTTCCACTTCCATTTTTATTCAATTTCCTTTTCTATTCAATTTCCTTTTTTATTTAATTTCCAAATAGATCGCTAATGTATAGAGGTTTCTTGAAAGAACTTCCATTTTTAGTTTACTCAACTTCTATTTTTATTTTTATTCCACTTCCATTTGTATTCAATTTCATTTTCTATTCAATTTCCTTTTTTTATTTTATTTCCAAATAGACCGTTAATGTATAGTGGTTTCTTGAATGAACATCCATTTTTAATTTTATGCAACTTCCATTTTCATTTTTTTTCAACTTCCATTTTTATTCAATTTCTTTTTCTATCGAATTTCCTTTTTTATTTAATTCCAAATAGATCGTTAAGGTGTAGTGGTTTCTTCAATGAACTTCCATTTTTAATTATATACAACTTCCATTTTTATTTTTATTCCACTTCCATTTTTTTTTCAGTTTCCTATTCTATTCAATTTCCTTTTTTTATTTAATTTCCAAATAGATCGTTAAGGGATAGTGGTTTCTTCAATGAACTTCCATGTTTAATTTTATGCTGTTTCCATTTCTATTTTTATTCAACTTCTATTTTTATTCAATTTCCATCTCCATTCAATTTCATTTTTAATTTAATTTCCAAATAGATCGTTACGGTGTAGTGGTTTCTTGAATGAACTTCCATTCTTAATTTTTTGCAACTTCCGTTTTTCTTTTTATTCCACTTCTATTTTTATTCAATTTCCTTTTCTATTCAATTTCTTTTTTTATTTAATTTCCAAATAGATCGTTAAGGTATAGCGGTTTCTTGAATGAACTTCCATGTTTAATTTTATGCAGTTTCCATTTCTATTTTTATTCAACTTCTATTTTTATTCAATTTCCATCCGCATTCAATCTCCTTTTTTATTTAATTTCAAATAGATTGTTAAGGTATAGTGGTTTCTTGAATGAACTTCCATTTTTAATTTTATGCAACTTCCATTTGTATTTTTATTGAACTTCCATTTTTATTCAATTTCCATTTCTATTCAATTTCCTTTTTTCTTTAATTTCCAAATAGATTGTTAAGGTATAGTGGTTTCTTGAATGAACTTCCATGTTTAATTTTATGCAGTTTCCATTTCTATTTTTATTAAATTTCCATCTCCATTCAATTTCCTTTTTAACTTAATTTCCAAATAGATTGTTAAGGTATAGTGGTTCTTGAATGAATTTTAATATTTAATTTTTTTCAGTTTCCACTTTTTTTTTATTCAACTTCTATTTTTATTCAATTTCCATCACCATTCAATTTCCTTTTTTTATTTAATTTCCAAATAGATCATTAAGGTATAGTGGTTTTTTGAATGAACTTTCATTTTTAATTTTTTGCAACTTCCATTTTTATTTTTATTCAATTCCCTTTTCAGTTGAATTTCCTTTTCTATTTAATTTCCAAATTGATCGTTAAGGTGTAGTGGTTTCTTGAATGAACTTTCATTTTTACTTTTATACAACTTCCATTTTTATTTTTATTCCACTTCCATTTTTATTCAATTTCCTTTTCTATTCAATTCCCTTTTTTTTATTTAATTTCCAAATAGATCGTTAAGGTGTAGTGGTTTCTCGAATGAACTTCCAGGTTCAATTTTATGCAGTTTCCATTTCTATTTTTATTCAACTTCTATTTTTATTCAATTTTCTTCTGCATTGAATTTTCTTTTTTATTTAATTTCCAAATAGATCGTTAAGGTTTAGTAGTTTCTTGAATGAACTTCCATTTTTAATTTTTTTCGACTTCCATTTATATTTTTATTCAACTTCCATTTTTATTCATTTTCCTTTTCTATTCAATTCCCTTTTTTATTTAATTTCCAAATAGATCGTTAAGGTATAGTGGTTTTATGAATGAACTTCCATGTTTAATTTTACGCAGTTTCCACTTCAATTTTTATTCAACTTCTATTTTTATTTAATTTCCATCTCCATTCAATTTCCTTTTAACTTTAAATTCGAAATAGATCTTTAAGGTATAGTGGTTTCTTGAATGAATTTCCATGTTTAATATAGCGACCCCGGTCATTTCCCATTTGATTATTGTATCCGGACTTAGGTTCCGTAGACTCTGTCATTGTATAATTGTTGTTGTTGTCCTTTATTTTCTCATTTGGAGTTATAGGATGTGTTGGGCAGGTTTGTTTCAGGTTGGTTGGGTTTAGAAATCCAGTGTTGCTGCCCAGAATTTTGACTCTTCGCTCGAGCGAGAAGTTCTTCGCTCGAGCGATCTCTTTATTTTGATCCTTCGCTCGAGCCAGGGTAGCTTCGATCGAGCGAGGGTTGCGTTTTGAGTTAGACCTGTGAGCTGAGGTTTTTGGCTCGAGCGAGCTTTTCTTCGCTCGAGCGAGTTAGTTCGTTCTTCGCTCGAGCGATAGTTCCTTAGCTCGAGCGTGTGTCTGATTGCAGACCTGAGGGTTTGAGTTCTTCGCTCGATCGAGTTTTCTTTCGCTCGAGCGAGCTTTTGTGTTGTTGGCTCGAGCAAGGCTTCCTTGGCTCGAGCGTAGCTTCTCTGTGTCTGGTCGCTCGAGCGACCAAGTCTTCGCTCGAGCGAGCCTGTCCAGTTTATATACACAGCAGCGGGTTTTGATCAGTCTTTTTCATCTTCTTTTGATTCCAAACCCTAGGTCCGACTTCTCTCTCTCCCTACTCACCTTCCTTCTTAGATTTGATCTATTTAGAGTGTGTTTCTACCATAGATCCTTCATTAAAAAGATAGAGTGAGTCGAGGGCTTCCATTTAATCTGAACATTTGGCGATTTGGAGCACTTTGGTATTTGGGCACTCATCTCTGTCTTCACCATTTGGGTAGTTTTCTTTGAGGTAGGGATTTCCTACTCCATTTTATAGGTTTTGTTCTAAGTTTTGGTACTTTGATATGTTGGGGATACTTTGGTAAATTCTGGGAAAAACCCTAGTTGTATTATTAAATTAGTTTGTATAATTAATTCATGGAATTGGGAAAAGATGGTTAAATTCATGGAATTGGGGAATTCATTGATTAAATGGCGTAGTTGGATAATTTGAATCATTTGTCTATTGAATTGTTGACATAGTTATTTTCAGTTTAGAAATAACTGTTTTGGGCTATCGGTGGAGGATAGTCGTGATTGTTGTAGACATTGCATGTGGATTAGGAATAACTGAAACTAATCACATTGGTTAAGTCATTAATTTTGACTATTGCATTGATACAGAAAATACGTGTATTGATTGAACATTGCATTTGCATACATTGTTTTGTGTGGGAGGAGATAGGGGATGTACTCCACAGTTTAGGGGAAGATAGGGGATGGACCTCTAAACCGGATTTTGTTTGGGAGGAGATAGGGGATGGACTCCATTAGCATCACTTTTATGTGTGCTTATTTATATAGAAGTGTTTTATTGATACAGCACTAAAATGTGTATCAATCTGGAAGTATGAAGTGTTTTGATTTGAGCTTGAGTCTCATTTGTTTGTTGATATTGGAAGGATGTGAATATGAAATATGTAATTCACTGTTGTAAGTTTGGCCAGGTTCTGAGCCATATTGATAAAATTGGAAAGTAAAACGTGTCTTAGACAATAGTGTCATGAGACTGTAAAATGAAGTAATTGATTATCTTGGTTAACCATCTGTTGAATGCTATTGCTTTATTCATCGCTTATATGTGGTTTAGTATATTTCTACTGGGCTGTGGCTCACCCTTTATGGGAACATCATTTTCAGGTTCAGGTGATAAGCTACCTCCAAGGACTTAGCTTGGAAGGACTTGGATTTTGAAGACTATCTTTAGTTAATTGTCTTTATTTATTAGTACATGTAAACATCCAAACCTGGGGCTTTTCTTGTATTGAGTTAGAACTCATCTTTTTGTATCCAAGTGTTGGCTTGGAAAGATGTAAGCCTGTAGGGCATTTTATTCGATGTTACATGTAAAGCTTTTATTTAGTAATACTCTGATGAATGAATTAATAAATTGTTTTCTTTAAATAATGCATGTCAATGATATATATATATATATATATAATGGGTTGATTGTGAGGGCGTTACATTTAATTTTATGCAGTTTGCACTTCCATATTTATTCAACTTCTTATTTTATTCAATTTCCATCTCCATTCTATTTCCTTTTTTTATTTAATTTCCAAATAGATCGTTAAGGTGTAGTGGTTTCTTGAATGAACTTTCATTTTTACTTTTATGCAACTTCCATTTTTATTTTTATTCAACTTCCATTTTTAGTCAATTACTTTTTCTATTGAATTTCCTTTTTTATTTAATTTCCTAATAGATCGTTATGGTGTAGAGATTTCTTCAATGAACTTCCATTTTTAATTTTATGCAACTTCCATTTTTATTTTTCTTCAACTTCCATTTTTATTCAATTTCCTTTTCTATTCAATTTCCTTTTTTATTTAATTTCCAAATAGATCGCTAATGTATAGAGGTTTCTTGAAAGAACTTCCATTTTTAGTTTACTCAACTTCTATTTTTATCTTTATTCCACTTCCATTTGTATTCAATTTCATTTTCTATTCAATTTCCTTTTTTTATTTTATTTCCAAATAGACCGTTAATGTATAGTGGTTTCTTGAATGAACATCCATTTTTAATTTTATGCAACTTCCATTTTCATTTTTTTTCAACTTCCATTTTTATTCAATTTCTTTTTCTATCGAATTTCCTTTTTTATTTAATTCCAAATAGATCGTTAAGGTGTAGTGGTTTCTTCAATGAACTTCCATTTTTATTTTTATTCCACTTCCATTTTTTTTTTTCAGTTTCCTTTTCTATTCAATTTCCTTTTTTTATTTAATTTCCAAATAGATCGTTAAGGTATAGTGGTTTCTTGAATGAACTTCCATGTTTAATTTTATGCTGTTTCCATTTCTATTTTTATTCAACTTCTATTTTTATTCAATTTCCATCTCCATTCAATTTCATTTTTTATTTAATTTCCAAATAGATCGTTACGGTGTAGTGGTTTCTTGAATGAACTTCCATTCTTAATTTTATGCAACTTCCATTTGTATTTTTATTGAACTTCCATTTTTATTCAATTTCCATTTCTATTCAATTTCCTTTTTTCTTTAATTTCCAAATAGATTGTTAAGGTATAGTGGTTTCTTGAATGAACTTCCATGTTTAATTTTATGCAGTTTCCATTTCTATTTTTATTAAATTTCCTTCTCCATTCAATTTCCTTTTTAACTTAATTTCCAAATAGATTGTTAAGGTATAGTGGTTTCTTGAATGAATTTTCATATTTAATTTTTTACAGTTTCCACTTTTTTTTTTATTCAACTTCTATTTTTAGTCAATTTCCATCACCATTCAATTTCCTTTTTTTATTTAATTTCCAAATAGATCATTAAGGTATAGTGGTTTTTTGAATGAACTTTCATTTTTAATTTTTTGCAACTTCCATTTTTATTTTTATTCAACTTCCATTTTTATTCAATTCCCTTTTCTGTTGAATTTCCTTTTCTATTTAATTTCCAAATTGATCGTGCTGGTGTAGTGGTTTCTTGAATGAACTTTCATTTTTAATTTTATACAACTTCCATTTTTATTTTTATTCCACTTCCATTTTTATTCAATTTCTTTTTCTATTCAATTCCCTTTTTTATTTAATTTCCAAATAGATCGTTAAGGTGTAGTGGTTTCTCGAATGAACTTCCAGGTTCAATTTTTTGCACTTTCCATTTCTATTTTTATTCAACTTCTATTTTTATTCAATTTTCATCTGCATTGAATTTTCTTTTTTATTTAATTTCCAAATAGATCGTTAAGGTTTAGTAGTTTCTTGAATGAACTTCCATTTTTAATTTTTTGCGACTTCCATTTATATTTTTATTCAACTTCCATTTTTATTCATTTTCCTTTTCTATTCAATTCGCTTTTTTATTTAATTTCCAAATAGATCGTTAAGGTATAGTGGTTTTATGAATGAACTTCCATGTTTAATTTTACGCAGTTTCCACTTCAATTTTTATTCAACTTCTATTTTTATTTAATTTCCATCTCCATTGAATTTCCTTTTAAATTTAAATTCCAAATAGATCTTTAAGGTATAGTGGTTTCTTGAATGAATTTCCATGTTTAATTTGATGCAGTTTGCACTTCTATATTTATTCAACTTCTTATTTTATTCAATTTCCATCTCCATTCTATTTCCTTTTTTTATTTAATTTCCAAATAGATCGTTAAGGTGTAGTGGTTTCTTGAATGAACTTTCATTTTTACTTTTATGCAACTTCCATTTTTATTTTTATTCAACTTCCATTTTTAGTCAATTACTTTTTCTATTGAATTTCCTTTTTTATTTAATTTCCTAATAGATCGTTATGGTGTAGAGGTTTCTTCAATGAACTTCCATTTTTAATTTTATGCAACTTCCATTTTTATTTTTCTTCCACTTCCATTTTTATTCAATTTCCTTTTCTATTCAATTTCCTTTTTTATTTAATTTCCAAATAGATCGCTAATGTATAGAGGTTTCTTGAAAGAACTTCCATTTTTAGTTTACTCAACTTCTATTTTTATCTTTATTTCACTTCCATTTGTATTCAATTTCATTTTCTATGCAATTTCCTTTTTTTATTTTATTTCCAAATAGACCGTTAATGTATAGTGGTTTCTTGAATGAACATCCATTTTTAATTTTATGCAACTTCCATTTTCATTTTTTTTCAACTTCCATTTTTATTCAATTTCTTTTTCTATCGAATTTCCTTTTTTATTTAATTCCAAATAGATCGTTAAGGTGTAGTGGTTTCTTCAATGAACTTCCATTTTTATTTTTATTCCACATCCATTTTTTTTTTCAGTTTCCTTTTCTATTCAATTTCCTTTTTTTATTTAATTTCCAAATAGATCGTTAAGGTATAGTGGTTTCTTGAATGAACTTCCACGTTTAATTTTATGCTGTTTCCATTTCTATTTTTATTCAACTTCTATTTTTATTCAATTTCCATCTCCATTCAATTTCATTTTTTATTTAATTTCCAAATAGATCGTTACGGTGTAGTGGTTTCTTGAATGAACTTCCATTCTTAATTTTTTGCAACTTCCATTTTTGTTTTTATTCCACTTCTATTTTTATTCAATTTCCTTTTCTATTCAATTTCCTTTTTTATTTAATTTCCAAATAGATCGTTAAGGTATAGTGGTTTCTTGAATGAACTTCCATGTTTAATTTTATGCAGTTTCCATTTCTATTTTCATTCAACTTCTATTTTTATTCAATTTCCATCCGCATTCAGTTTCCTTTTTTATTTAATTTCCAAATAGATTGTTAAGGTATAGTGGTTTCTTGATGAACTTCCATTTTTAATTTTATGCAACTTCCATTTTTATTCAATTTCCATTTCTATTCAATTTCCTTTTTTCTTTAATTTCCAAATAGATTGTTAAGGTATAGTGGTTTATTGAATGAACTTCGATGTTTAATTTTATGCAGTTTCCATTTCTATTTTTATTAAATTTCCATCTCCATTCAATTTCCTTTTTAATTTAACTTCCAAATAGACTGTTAAGGTATAGTGGTTTCTTCAATGAATTTCCATATTTAATTTTTTGCAGTTTCCACTTCTATTTTTTTTCAACTTCTATTTTTATTCAATTTCCATCTCCATTCAATTTTCTTTTTTATTTAATTTCCAAATAGATCGTAAAGGTGTAGTGGTTTCATGAATGAACTTCCATTCTTAATTTTATGCAACTTCCATTTTTATTTTTATTCCACTTCCATTTTTATTCAATTTCCTTTTTTATTTAATTTCCAAATAGATCGTTGAGGTATAGTGGTTTCTTGAATGAACTTCCATGTTTAATTTTATGCAGTTTCCATTTCTATTTTTATTCAACTTCTATTTTTATTCAATTTCCATCTCCATTCAATTTCCTTTTTTATTTAATTTCTAAATAGATCGTTAAGGTATCGTGGTTTCTTGAATGAACTTTCATTTTTAATTTGATGCAACTTCCATTTGTATTTTTATTCAATTTCATTTTCTATTCAATTTCCTTCTCTATTTAATTTCCAAACAGATCGTTAAGGTATATTGGTTTCATGAATGAACTTCCATGTTTAATTTTTTGCAGTTTCTATTTCTATTTTTATTCAACTTCTATTTTTATTAAATTTCCATCTCCATTCAATTTCTTTTTTAATTTAATTTCCAAATAGATCGTTAAGGTATAGTGGTTTCTTGAATGAATTTCCATGTTTAATTTTATGCAGTTTCCACTTCTATTTTTATTCAACTTCTATTTTTATTCAATTTCCATCTCCATTCAATTTCCAAATAGATTGTTAAGGTATAGTGGTTTCTTGAATGAACTTTCATTTTTAATTTTATGCAACTTCCATTTTTATTTTTATTCAACTTCCATTTTTATTCATGTAACGCCCTCAAAATAATAACAATAAACCCATCAATACAGACATGCATCGATATATAAAAGTCCCACATTCTGCTATTCATCAGAGTTTCATTACAAAAAGTATTACATGTTAACAACAAAAGCGAATGCCCTAGGGGCTTATAGTTTTCCAAGTTAACACTTGGATACAAAAAGGGAGCACTAGCTCAATTGCACCTTAAGCCCTTGGCTTGAATTTACATGTATTACATCAAAAGAGAAAAAGACAACAAAAGTCCATCAGCCTCAAGCCTCCCAAGTTATGTCCTTGGAGGTGGCATGCTACCTGTACCTGAAAATGATGTTCCCGTATAAGGTGAGCCACAGCCCAGTAGAAATACACTAAACCAAATATGAACAATGACTAAAAGATTAGCAGTAGAGAGATGGCCAACACTGATACTTTCACTTATAACACTTTACAGTTTCATGACATACAAGTCCATGCTATGGTCCATTTTCCAATTCTCTTCAATTCTCAACTTATAACCATGGCTCAGAACCTGGCTAAACAACTTATATGAGACAGTAACTCATATTAAACAATTTCCCATTTCATAATAGATAAGCATACTAGCCATATCACACACCAACAGATAAGCATACAAGCTATATCATCATTTCCATAGATATGCATAAGAGCACTATCACACTTCCAAGGACAAGCATATGAGCTATGTCAACACATTACTAGATAAGCATATGAGCTCTATCTATGGAGTCCATCCCCTATCTTCTCCCAACAACATCCGGTTTAGAGGTCCATCCCCTATCATCCCCTAAACCGTGGAGTACATCCCCTATCTCCTCCAACACGACACAATGCATATAAACAATAATTATACACATCATCACACAATACATAAATTTAATGTATTCTTTCAACCGTCATACTCAATGACACATTCCAATGATTAGTTTCAGTCTGCCTAATCATCATGCATTGTCTACAACAATCAAGACTATCCTCCACCGATAGCCCAAAGTAGTTATTTCTATACAGAAAATAAATGCAACAATGGATATATAATCAACATTTCAACTAGGTGAGCGATAAATAATCCAACTACACCCTTTAATCCCATACCTTTCCAAATCAATTCCTCATTTCTCATAATTAATTTTGCGAATCAATTAACCAATGTAATTAGGGCATTTTCCATAATTAACATTACAACCCTTAGGTTCCATTTTCATTAATGTTTTAACATTAATTTCACTTTTCCATGCCAAACATGCATCTAGGTTTTTATATAGTTAAAACCCCAACTTTTGTAAATTTACACAAAAGCCCCAAACTTTCACAAAATTACCAAACCAACCCCAACATCTCAAAATACTAAAATTTAAAGACAAAACCTATAGTGAGAAGTAGGTTATCCCTACCTCAAAAGATGACTCCCAACCAAGAAGGTGAAGAAAACGAAAATGCTCCAAACCACGAATTTCTCGGATCAAAAGATAGCCCTCGACGATTAACAACTTTTTTTGTAAAGGTCCAAGGTGAGGAAATCACTCCTACTAGATCAATACCTAGAGAGAAGGTAGAGTTCTAGAGTGAGAAGCTCAACAATGGGGTTTTTGGAAAAGTAAGAGAGAGGAGAAAAGTGAAAAAGTGATTTAAAATGTCCCAAACACGGAGCTTTAAACCCAACACCCCGCTCGAGCGTGGAAACCCCCACTCGAGCGTCACTCACGGACTCCCGCGTGAGCGTCCAAACCGCCGCTCGAGCGCTGAATACACACTTCCAACACTTTTGCAGACCCAGGTCCCTGCTCGAGCGTAACACACAAACTATAGCGATCCCGGTATTCCCTGTTGTTGTTTAACTATAATCCGGATTCGGTTTCGTGAGGGTGCTGTTGTCTTATCCTCTTTCTATTCCTTTCGCTTTGTGTTCGAGCTTTGGATTGTGTTGGGCAAGTTGGGAATAAGTTGGTTGTGTTTTAAAACGTAAAATCCTTGCCCAGTTTTTGGTCTCTCCACTCGAGCGGCTCTTTTGACGCTCGAGCAGGACTCTGTTGGTGCTTGTCCGCTCGAGCGGGGGTGTTGGCGCTCGAGCAGGGAAATCACCCATCCAGTATTTCGTCTGCAGTGGTAGACGCTCGAGTGGGGGGTTGGACGCTCGAGCGGGAGTTTGTTTCTGACGCTCGAGCGGGGAGTTTGACGCTCGAGCGGGCATCATGCCTGTAAAAGTTCTGGGAGCGTGCATCCGCCGCTCGAGCGGGGGATTGGACGCTCGAGCGGGGATTTTGCCGCTCGAGCGGGGCGACTTTTATATAAAGCCGAGATCCGACCTTTTTGTTCAGTTTTCAACATCCTTTCTCTCTCTTACTTTTCCAAAAAGCTATTTTGAGAGCTTCTCTCACTAAAACCCTAACTTCTCTCTTAGGATTGATCTAGTAGGAGTTATTTTCTCACCTTGGGCCTTTACAAAAGTTGTGTTGATCGTCGAGGGCTATCTTCTAATCTGAAAATTTCAGGATTTGGAGCATTTCCGTTTCTTCATCTCCTTCGTTGAGCCCCATCGTTCGAGGTAGGGATAACCTACTCCATCTTATTAGCTTTGTCTTTAAATTTTAGTATTTTGATATGTTGGGGGTTGTTGGGTAGTTTTGAGAAAGTTTGGGCCTTTGTGTAATTTTACAAAAGTTGGGGTTTTAAATATATAAACCTATATGCATGTTAGGCATAGAGAAATGAGATTAATGCTGGTACATTGATGGAAATGGAACCTTAGGGTTGTTTTGTGAATTATGGTAATTTGCCCTAATTGGTTCCATTAATTAATGCATATAATTAATTGAAGAAAGTAAGGAATTGAATTGAAAATGTTGAAATTGGGAATGTATGGGACTAAAGAGTGTAGTTGAATCTTTTATTGCTCATCTAATTGAAATGTTGATATATTATCCATTTGTACATTTATTTCCTGCTTAGAAATAATTTGCTTTGGGCTACCGGTAGAGGGTAGTGTTGATTGTTATAGACAATGCATGATGATTAGGCAAACTAAAACTAATCAATTGGATGTGTCATAGAGTATGACGGTTGATAGAATACACTAACTTTATGTGTTGGTTGATTGTACATATGGCCGATGTGTTTATATGCGTTATGTGTAGACGGTTGATGGAATGCATGAACTTTTTGTAATGATTGATTGCGTATGTGATTCTGTGTTTATATGCATTACCCGTGTATGGGAGGAGATAGGGGATGTACTCCACGGTTTAGAGAAAGATGGGGGATGTACCTCTAAGCTGGTTAATGGTTTAGGGGAAGATAGGGGATGTACCTCTAAACTGGTCAATGGTTAAGGGAAGATGGGGGATGGACCCTGGGATGCAGCTCATATGCTCACCCGTTGAAGTGTTGATACAGCTCATATGCTTATCTGTTGTGGTAGTGATATAGCTCATATGCTTATCTGTTGTGGTAGTGATATAGCTCATACGCTTATCTGTTATGGTAGTGATATAGCTCATATGCTTATCTGTTGAAGTATTGATATAGCTCATATGCTTATCTATTGTGGGAGTGATATAGCTCATATGCTTATCTGTTGTGGGAGTGATATAGCTCGTATGCTTATCTGTTGAAGTATTGATATAGCTCATATGCTTATCTGTTGTGGCAGTGATATAGCTCATATGCTTATCTATTGAAGTATTGATATAGCTCATATGCTTATCTGTTGTGGTAGTGATATAGCTCATATGCTTATCTATTGGAATGTTGATATAGCTCATATGCTTATCTATTGAAAGATTTGTTTGATTTGATATAACACTAAAATGTATGTCATCATCGTTTGTGAAATATGAAAGTAGTTTATGTGTTATTGATACAACACCAAAATGTGTATTCACCTTGAATTTCAAAAGAAAAATGTTCTAGTGATGAACTATAATCTCATCAAATGTTTTGGCCAGAATACTGAACCTTGTTTTCTAATTCAAAGTTGAATAAGAACTGGAAAGTGAATTGTAGCATAAACTTGACCATCCTGAAATTTTAATAAGATGTAAATGGAAGTGTAAGTGTTGACCATCTACCAGTTGCTAATCTCTTAGTCATTGTTCATAGTTGGTTTAGTATATTTCTACTGGACTGTGGCTCACCCTATATGGGGACATCATTTTCAGGTACAGGTAGCTTGCCACCTCTAAGGGCATAGCTTGGGAGGCTAGAGGCGGACATACTTTGGTTGTCTCTTTTTTTGTATTATATATAGTTTCAAGCCAAGGGCGTAAGGTGTAATTGAGTTAGCATTCTCTTTTGTAACCAAGTGTTAACTTGGAAAGCTGTAAGCCTGTAGGGCATTTGTTTTGTTGTAAACATGTAATACTTTTGTAATAATACTCTGATGGATAGATGAATGTGGATCTTTATGTATCAATGCATGTCTCTATTGAGGGGTTTAATGTTATTATTTTGAGGGCGTTACAACTTGGTATCAGAGCGTACCGGGTTCGAATACTTTGGGTACGTGGGAAGTGATTAGTATCACAATGGGTTTGTCTCGCTTGTTAGAGACTTAGACGTAATGTTATGTACTTATGTGATAACATGTTTATGTGATTATTTGGGTATGGAATGTAGTTTCTTGGATGTTGATTGCATCCTTGGATTTCTGAGAGTCCTGTTGGAAAGGCACTTGATCAATGCTGTTTCTAACCGGAACTCTAGTAACGCCTCGGGACTATCATTATCCGGAAATGAGATTCGTAAGTGCTTATGTGTTTATGTGCTTACGTGGAGTGAATTACAGTTGTCCATGCATTAGGACGTGAGTGTTTAGCTTCGGCACATGTATGAGTGTGCTAACGTGTCTCTGTTACTTTTACTAGGATGCCTAGGTGAGGAAGTTACGATTTCCCTCCTTTCGCTCGGGAAGAGTTGCGGAAACAGTTTGTGGAGTTACGCCAAGGTACTACACCTTTGGTGCGGTTCGAAAGATGGTTTGCTAACCTGTCGAGGTTTGCTCCAGAATTTGTGGAGACGGAGGACTTGCGTTGTTTCGAGTTTGAGAGAAAGATGTGTGACGACATCCATGTGAGGATAGCGGGGTCTTGGCATAAGAGATATAGTGTGCTTGTTGAGGCAGCTGCCCATGTGGAGATTGCGGTGCTAGCAATGGGGTAGAGTTGGGAGGGAGCCATCTCGGCAACTCCCGTGACTCAGGGTGTGGGTAGGCCTTTTAAGAGGCAAAAGGGGTTTAAACCCGCAACAGGGAGGTCGGGCTAGAACTACCCTTCCAGTGTCGGATTTGGGTTCGGGAGAACGTAAACAGAGGGATGTCGTTTGTTTCAAATGTGGTCTTCTGGGCCACAAGGTTTCGGGTTGCCCACAGAGAAAGAGGGCAGGGTTAGCAGTTCAACTAGTAGTCGTACCACCAGGATCATCTAACCAGCCGGGTTTTGGGCCGATCAAATACTCAGTGGGAAGGCAGTTGTTGGGGTCTTCATCAGCCCAGATTCTGAACCAGTCTCGTGCTCAGGCACCGCCTACTTGTTGGATGTGTAATCAGCCGTGTCATATTTGACGTTTCTGTACTCAGTCGGGAACTTCTTTAGGAGTTTCGCAACCTAGCCACGCTCAGTTTCATTCGACTGGGCAGGAACAGTATCGTTTTGGGGGACTAGCAGGCCAGATTGTGAGGGCCTCAGTAGAGTCGAGTTCCCAAGCCCTAGTTGGGGAAGTTTGTAGTTGTTCCAGGTGTGGATAGAGGGGGCACGTCAGTAGTTCTTGTCCGTGGTTAGTATGCTCGTAGGTTGTCTTGTGTTTGGAGATGACCAATTTTGGCGGTCCAGCGAGGGACGACAGTGGTGGTAATACCGAGGGGTTGGTTTCGTTTTGGCTAATCCGTTTTGTAATCGGTGAATTATCGTTTGTAATCATTGGGTTCTGTTGTGTAACCAATGTGTTTTGGGAATGTTGAAACATCTAAACTGTTTGTTTATCTATATATATACATATATGCTTTGTTTATTAATTTCCCTGGAGTGAGTGAATTGGAGCATGTTGTAGCTCTAAAGTTTTATTAATGTATAAAGTTGCTGTAAAACCATAAATTTTTTTTTTGGTATTAGTGCATTATTTTATTATTATGCGTGTGACTTGATTTGGGAAAGATGAGGGCTAAGGAGTCATGTTTTCAAAATTTGGAAGAACCACCGAGGAGTGCGTCTCCTAGCCAAGGCAATATTGGAGCGAGAACTGTTTTACTTGCCGAGTGTGTAGAATTTCATGGGTATTACCCATTTAAAATTTTGTGCGTGGTATAGCATTGGTCTACTGTTGGGAGAACTCGAGAGGATGTGAAGTGTGCGATTAATACTAGATGTAACGCGTATTTAATATGGTGTCCTATGGGGGCATAGCGCATAATTTTGTTAAGGTTGGACTTGTACCTTCGTGGTAAGTAACGTTGCCGAGATTTCGGGTGTACTGACTGGCCGTTTTAAGTGAGGGGATGTTAGTCCCTATATAAGGTTGTGATTGTTATATCGGGAGCGATGTGTTGTGGGTAGCTGGTACTATATCTCGGGCAGTAGTATAGCGGGTGTTTCCCTAAGTTTCCAAACTCCTTGATTATGATCGAATGTAATAGGTTTGTACCTTAACACTGGTTAGGTCAGAGGATGCTATCGTAAGGGTTGATTGGGTGTACAGTCCGTAGTTAGGGTGTGATCCGTGGATGGAGTCACAGTGGTATGGTGTTTGCGGTTAGAGATGTGGGTTAATGGCAAGGAGGGTGAGGACCTTTACTCTGCTGGATAGTTAGGATGGTGAGTGTTTGAAAGCCTAGTTGGCGACATGCGACAGTGTCGGGGTTGGCTCATGGTGGCTGCCTAGCGGTAGTTTTGACTAGTGGTTTAGCATGGAGGCCGGGCCTCTGGAGGGTACTCTCGGGATGAGTGGCAAGTAAGATGTGGAGATTTGATGTGATGGTTAGATGTGATGGTTTCGAGAGTTGCGCGGTGTTGGCAAGACTATGTGAGAATGTTCGAGGGAACGTGAGATTTGTATCTCGAGTTAGTGGAAATGGTACCTGTATGTTGGTTCGTGTTTTGGGTCTTGCTAGTCAGTGAGTCCGTGGTGACCTCATCGGTTGTATAGGGGTAGTGTTCGTATTGTGATTGGTTATCAATTGTTGGGTTTGGGTTGTGAGTGGATGCTAGCAGCATTCTTTGAAGGAAGAGCAGTTCATGTGCTAAAGTAATGAGTATAGCGTTGGTCAAAGTGGTCCTTCGTGTTCGGGTTGTTTTGATTGAGGTTGACCATATCGGTCTTCGGTCAAGGAAGTGAGCAGGCTTACTAGATAGCCATGGCGGGGGGAATGGTGATTCCTTTAGACGCAGTGTTGATGCGGTTCAATTTTAAGAGACCTGGTGAGATTCCAAAATTTGTGGTTTGTGTAGAGAACTCCGTGGTTGGGGTTAGTGGTTTTAGTGGCACGTCAGTGTGTGGGTTACGGAATGTAGAGTTTATTGAGTTGATTAGTCAGCTTGTCGGTATCGGGTTTTGGGTTGGCATTGGTCACCTTGAGTTTAGTCTCGTTCGTTGTAGACTTTGTATGTTGATTAGGGAAAACTGAAACTAATCGAACATTTGTTGTTGAATCTGACGGTTGGAATAATACATCTAAAATATGTATTGATTGATGTTTGGTTTGATATTGATACAGCACTAAAATGTGTATCATTTGTGTGTTAAAGGGGGGTATTGTGGGGATGAGATGTGACCTCATTTGGTTGTTGGCCAGGTCCTGAGCCGTATTTATGACTTTTGCAAAGGGAGGCGGGATAAAATTGCAAAACCATGAATTTCTTATACCTTATGTGTTGATAGTACTGTTGTTATTTCTATTAACTATCATTATAGAAATGTTGTGTTTCGTGTTTGGTGTGGCATCACCATGCGAGTGATGGTTGTTGATAGTGCTATTTTGGAAAGAAATGGAAAACAAAATTTTCCGAGTGTTTGGGACCATCTAAATGCGTTGTTGAAAAGTTGATTTAATTCAAGGATTTTAAAGAATTCTAGATTAATCTTTTTGGCAAATAAACCATGGATGACTCTGTGTTTTGGGTAACGCCGTATTTGTGAAAAATGTTTTCTTATTATCTGCTCTAAAGATTTGCTTTGGTCGTGTTGTTGAGTAGTGACTTAGCTTGAAGCACCAGTCGGTTATTGATGAGTTGTTTCGGGGGAGGTTTGGTTTGTTGAGGCTTGCGTACCTAAGGTGTTGTCGTTTAGAATGTGTTCCCTTGGTTAGTCTCTTCCTTGGTAAGAGTAAGTCGGAGGTTTGTTGTGAAAGTAGTTTCTTTCCTTGGGGCTCGGTTGTTGAATGCTCTGTGATCAATTGGCCTTGTGTTTTGGTGCACCCTTAATTTCGGGGACGAAATTCTTTAAGGGGGGGAGGTTATAGCGATCCCGGTATTCCCTGTTGTTGTTTAACTGTAATCCGGATTCGGTTTCGTGAGGGTGCTGTTGTCTTATCCTCTTTCTATTCCTTTCTCTTTGTGTTTGAGCTTTGGGTTGTGTTGGGCAAGTTGGGAATAAGTTGGTTGTGTTTTAAAACGTAAAATCCTTGCCCAGTTTTTTGGTCTCTCCGCTCGAGCGGCTCTTTTGACGCTCGAGCAGGACTCTGTTGGTGCTTGTCCGCTCGAGCGGGGGTGTTGGCGCTTGAGCGGGGAAATCACCCATCCAGTATTTCGTCTGCAGTGGTAGACACTCGAGTGGGGGATTGGACGCTCGAGCGGGAGTTTGTTTCTGACGCTCGAGCGGGGAGTTTGACGCTCGAGCGGGCATCATGTCTGTAAAAGTTCTGGGAGCGTGCATCCGCCGCTCGAGCGGGGGATTGGACGCTCGAGCGGGGATCTGTGAGTGACGCTCGAGCGGGGATTTTGCCGCTCGAGCGGGGCGACTTTTATATAAAGCTGAGATCCGACCTTTTTGTTCATTTTTCAACATCCTTTCTCTCTCTTACTTTTCCAAAAAGCTATTTTGAGAGCTCCTCTCACTAAAACCCTAACTTCTCTCTTAGGATTGATCTAGTAGGAGTTGTTTTCTCACCTTGGGCCTTTACAAAAGTTGTGTTGATCGTCGAGGGCTATCTTCTAATCTGAAAATTTCGGGATTTGGAGCATTTTCGTTTCTTCATCTCCTTCGTTGAGCCCCATCATTCGAGGTAGGGATAACCTACTCCATCTTATGAGCTTTGTCTTTAAATTTTAGTATTTTGATATGTTGGGGGTTGTTGGGTAGTTTTGAGAAAGTTTGGGCCTTTGTGTAATTTTACAAAAGTTGGGGTTTTAAATATATAAACCTATATGCATGTTAGGCATAGAGAAATGAGATTAATGCTGGTACATTGATGGAAATGGAACCTTAGGGTTGTTTTGTGAATTATGATAATTTGCCCTAATTGGTTCAATTAATTAATGCATATAATTAATTGAAGAAAGCAAGGAATTGAATTGAAAATGTTGAAATTGGGAATGTATGAGACTAAAGAGTGTAGTTGAATCTTTTATTGCTCATCTAATTGAAATGTTGATATATTATCCATTTGTGCATTTATTTCCTGCTTAGAAATAATTGCTTTAGGCTACCGGTGGAGGGTAGTGTTGATTGTTGTAGACAATGCATGATGATTAGGCAAACTAAAACTAATCAATTGGATGTGTCATAGAGTATGACGGTTGATAGAATACACTAACTTTATGTGTTGGTTGATTGTGCATATGGCCGATGTGTTTATATGCGTTATGTGTAGACGGTTGATGGAATGCATTAACTTTTTGTAATGATTGATTGCGTATGTGATTCTGTGTTTATATGCATTACTTGTGTATGGGAGGAGATAGGGGATGTACTCCACGGTTTGGAGGAAGACGGGGGATGTACCTCTACGCTGGTTATTGGTTTAGGAGAAGATAGAGGATGTACCTCTAAACTGGTCTATGGTTAAGGGAAGATGGGGGATGGACCCTGGGATGCAGCTCATATGCTCACCCGTTGAAGTGTTGATACAGCTCATATGCTTATCTGTTGTGGTAGTGATATAGCTCATATGCTTATCTGTTGTGGTAGTGATATAGCTCATATGCTTATCTGTTGAAGTATTGATATAGTTCATATGCTTATCTGTTGTGGTAGTGATATAGCTCATATGCTTATCTGTTGAAGTATTGATATAGCTCATATGCTTATCTGTTGTGGGAGTGATATAGCTCATATGCTTATCTATTGAAGTATTGATATAGCTCATATACTTATCTGTTGTGGCAGTGATATAGCTCATATGCTTATCTATTGAAGTATTGATATAGCTCATATGCTTATCTGTTGTGGTAGTGATATAGCTCATATGCTTATTTATTGGAATTTTGATATAGCTCATATGCTTATCTGTTGTGGTAGTGATATAGCTCATATGCTTATCTATTGGAATGTTGATATAGCTCATATGCTTATCTATTGAAAGATTTGTTTGATTTGATATAACACTAAAATGTATGTCATCATCGTTTTTGAAATATGGAAGTAGTTTATGTGTTATTGATACAACACCAAAATGTGTATTCACCTTGAATTTCAAAAGAAAAATGTTCTACTGTGTAGACGTCCCCGAACACCGCGGGAGGATGAGTCCCGCTCTGTTCGTCTGTGGGCTTACTACAGTTCGGACCCTCGAATTGTCATGGTTCCTAATCTGAACCAAAGAGTCCAAATCTGGCAAATCGTTTTGAGAAAAACAGATTTTTGAAAGAAGTGCCAAACATGGACTGCTTTGCCAGATACAGAGTCGCCACCTAAATATTTTTTCATGGGGAAATTTAGGAAATCCTGACTCGGTGCCAAAGGCCACGTGTCCGTCATTGACAAAGTTGCCTCGGCTCGGGAGCTTGGGTACGATTGGGGAAGGTCAGCTATGAGCACCCCCTCTCACCCAATCCGAAGATCGGCCTCTACTAACCGTGATATCCATTTTTGAAAACGTTATGTGTTCTTATTCCAATTATTAGCCTTGAATTACTATGTTATGTGCACAGCAAACAAGTATAGACTAGATCGCCTAACTTGGAAATAAGCATTGTATATCCGTCTGTCTTGAAAAACACTTTAGAATTTGCTACTCGCAAGTAGGCTAAAACACGGATTTCAATGAGTTATTCCAACTCAGACAATCCAACCTCCACCCACAGGCATTCAAACAGTTTATCACATAAGCATCTAGCCACATGGTAAGCATGCTTGTCATGGCAACACTCACACGCATGCGGGATGCTAAAGCATAAATACTTACATCGTACTCCGTGCCAAAACAATAAACTAGTTAGCCAACATGCGTGGTCCTAGTTCATGTCAAATTGACTAATGCAACACATACAGGATGCGATTAGAGTAGGCTCGGTTAACCTAAACATGGCATGCGAAATGCAGTCATTTGATGCACGTATTCAATTTGAAATCGAAGTACGAATGCAGTTAGAATGATGTACCGAGCCTGATGTATGTAATACAAATGCATGAATGCACGCATGCATAGCATAAGGTATGCTAATTTTAAACATGCCCTATTACTAACCATCAAAGCAGGTAAGTAAAAGAGAAGAAAGAAGTGGGGATTGGAAGACATGCACACACACGCACCCACACTTATTACAGATTTGCCCTCGCTCGGAGGGACCGAATAAATATTACAAATTAACTAACTCGCGAGCTAATTAATTATTACAAATTACCTAATTAGTTAACAAACTAACTAAGCTATGAAAAATAGTAAACCGCCTCGGGAAGAGAGCCTAATGCAATGCGTGCTCGGGTCTTGCTCGGAAGTGCACCGCCATGCCTAGGCTGCCTCTGTTTTCCTTAATATACCCCTCTGGAGACTTCCAAAGTCTCAGGACTGCTTCCTTGGACCTTGGGGGACACCACCGGCTGAATAGGATTGCCACCGGCAGTGGCATGTGGTCACCGGCCATTTGTGAAGCCATCGGCCGAGGGAGGATTGCCGGTCGGCACTTGGCACTGCCAGTCGGCAAAGAGTTCCTGCAGAACCTGCAATTGACAACAACAGAGGGCAAGGCAGAGCATGGCGATACAATTCAAGCAATGTGTGCACCAATCATGTCCCTTATCATGGTAATGACTCAAAGGAACATGCTCCTTGGTTCTCAGACCATCAATCGCGCATTTCCATGCGTGATGGCCCAAGGGACCAAGTGTGCACACTTTGATGTCAAATGTAATGCAAACCAACAAACCAAAGAGACTCAACCTCTATCACAAACATTTCAAGAGGCCAAGCATGCATGCGAGTGAAATGAAATCCTAGGCATGTGAGCTAAGGATGCGACATGGCAATGCAACGTATTCATGCGATTATGCAAGCAAGTATGCGAGGCGAACATGCAAACAAACAAAGGGGAGACTTGAGCATGATATGAGCAGCTCTAATTAGGCCCAAAAACAGTGGCCAAAGACTTAAGAAAAGGGACCAAACACACTTACACACATGCACATGTTAATGGGCCTATACCTAAGCAAACAAGGGCAACTTTCAAGCACATTTAAAAGGGGCTAAGCATGGACTAATGGCATGCAATGTAAGCTCTGGAATCATGTTAAGATGGTGTCAAACCAAGTAAACAAGATAGGCTAAGTATGCAATGAAGGACCAAAACTTAAGGCTAACAAACCAAAAATGCAAAGGAGCTATGCAATACATGGCAAGTATGACTCAAGCAATTTAAAACAGAGCTAAAGCATACAAAATCATGCACTAAAGCTTCACAAAGCTAGGCCTAAAACATGCTTGAACAATGGTTTACAACCTAAGGCATATTAAGGCCTAAACATGGCATTACAAGGTAGGTATGCTAAGCATGCATGGTGTACCAAAACCAATTAAAAACAGAAGTATATTATGACATATTAAGCATAAAAAACAGCCAAGGCATGGTCAACGTGAAGCTTAGCTAGGTGCTCCCTCAAGAGGCCAAAAATGGTCCATTTCAAGGACAACAAGGAGAGGGGGTGGCCCTCTCCTTCTTGGGACTTCAAGGCACCATCCTTACCACTGAAATCCCTCAAGATTTCAGTGGTGAGGAGGCCCAAACACCAAAGTCCCGGAGCTCACTCAAAATGGCTCAAAATGGGGCCTTTCAAGGCCTAAGAGGGGTCAAACTCCTCAAAACCACAAAACACTCTAAATAAACTATTTAGAGGGCTTAAAAACAGAACGTTTTTATGTTATACACCAAGCACAAAAATAGTTCTAAGATAGGTAAAAATACAACGCAAAAATGGGGAATAAAGGGACAAAAGTCTCACCCTTGTAGCCTTTCTTCACTAATGGTGGACCAGCTGGTTCTTCAAGCTCAAAACCACCCAAGAACTTCAAGGACAACCTCTTGGAACCTCAGTAGCCAAGGGAAGGTGAAACACTATGTGTTTGTGTGCAATAGTAAGAACAAGTGCACCTAGAACACACAAGAGAGAAAAAGGGAGAGAGAATGTGCATCAAACCCTAACCCTAAAACCAGAGCTCTCCTCTGCATTTTTTATCTCTAAAATGTCTCATCTAGAGCAAAGAGAGGAGGGCTCCTCTTATAGAAGTCTCCCTTTGCAAAGCTTTCCAAACAAGCTTCTTAGAGGGAAATCCCTCCATACACGTGTATGGAGGGAAGCAGAGTCGGTGCCAGCTATCACAGCTGGCACAAAATATCTACATAAAGTAGATGAACAGTAGTCGGCTGCTCAAAATTGTCATTTTGACAAAATTGAGTGCCGACCGGCAACAAACAATGCCGACCGGCAATATACATTGCCGATGGCAACAAAGTACCAGCCGGTGGCCTATGGCCATGGCCGGTGATGTGTGGGGATGCCTCACAAGGCATTCCCTGCCCTTCCAAGGCAAAAACAAGTGTTTGGTGCAAAACCAGACACTAAACAGTCGAGTTCAGAGATCCTGAGGCAAGGCGCGTAGCCGAGACTTCCGGGAACTCCAAACGAACACAAACATGGATGATCACCGGGTGTTCAAACGGTGATGTCCAAGTCTTGAGGACGGTCAAAAATGGAGTGTCTATAGTTGCCCCTCTTTGACAGAACTCGAAAGTCATAACAATGACGGGAGTGAATGTCAAAGCCCAGAGATGACCAATTTTTGACGAGGCTGAAGACTTGGACAAACATGCAAGACAAACAAGGTATGCGCCCGAAGGCAGGGGCAAAATGCAAGACAATGCACGAAGCCAAGCATAACTTATGATCATGCAAAGAAAGCTGTAACGAAGCATAACATGCGACAGTTTTAAGCTAGCATACACCAAACTACACTACAATGCAGAAAGGATGTAAGAGAATTATGTAATTCTCGATACGTCTCACTCGGAGGATACAATACCTATCCGGTTTGTCTGGTTGTACCAACCTCAAATGAACTGTACATACAATATCGTGCCTAAAAAGAAAGCAAACTTTACAAGTACAATGTTGTTAGCGACATGCATGACAATGCAAAATGGATGCAAAATGATATGTAATATATACAAAATAATGTATAAACAATGCAAATGAAGATGCAATGTAATTGAAACAATGCAAACTATATGCAAAACAATTGAATCATGATCCAATCATGAGCGGTTCAAAACCACACCTATGTCAAATAGATTGATGGAGGTAACAAGTCCGTCTACCATAGAACGGTCCACTGAACTATGAGTAGTGTAGACGGACACAAGAACAAGTATTGGGGGGGGGGGGATGACATAAGTGGGGAAACGACCCGCTGGAGAAAGGACAACGATCCTAATGCCGGATGCGACAATTACACTACAATGTAATATATGATGAAAATGCTGGGGAAATGGCAATGGATATGGCACGTGGGCCAAACCAAATCTTGCCTAGGCAAGGCATGTATGCATACAAGCCATGTTTAACATAGAACGGTCTACTGAACTATGCTTCGACACGAGAAGTATGGGCACATACCAGACCAAGCTCAATATGGAAAGGCGCAAGCCATAGATGGGAGGTGATGCAATGAATGCATGCAGTCTACAATGCAATGGATATGACACGCGGGCCAAACCAAATCTTTGCCTAGGAAAGGCATGTACACAAACAAGCCATGCCTAACACAGAAAAGGTGCCACAACCCTCAAACCAACATACCAACGTGGAATAGGCGCGTACACATGCAGAACTGTGCTTTAACGTGAAAAGTAAGGGCACATACCAAACCAAGCTCAACCTGGAAGGGCGCGAGCCATAGATGGAAGGTGATGCAATGAATGCATGCAAATAACAATGCAATATGCACTATGTTCCGATGATGCATGACAATGCAACTATTTACGATAATGCATGACAATGCGTGTGTTTTTTTTGTTTTTGTTTTTGTTATGCAAATGATGTATAAAATGCATGTTGCATGGAATGCGTGACAACACGCGGCTTAAGATACATGTATGATGCAACTTATCAAAAGTCGTTCGGGCACGACAAACACCGAAGGACTTGCACCTTCAGAGGATTTAGGGTCTCCTAGACCGTGTGTGTTTAAGGTCTCGCCAGACCATGATATTACAGGGCGGTGTGATGCGCAAAATAGCGCGATTGAATGCATGCAAAATGCAATAAGATGCGCAAAACCGCGCGATGCGTTAGACAACGCGAGTGCACAAGACAGTGCGATGCGCAAGATAGCGCGATGGGATGCAATGCACAAGACAGTACGGTGCGCAAGATAGCGCGATGGAATGCAATGCACAAGACAGTGCGATGGAATGCATGCAAAATGCAATGAGATGCGCAAAATAGCGCAATGCGTTAGACAACGCGAGTGCACAAGACAGTGTGATTGAAATGCGATGCACAAAATAGTGCGATTGAAATGCGATGCACAAAACAGTGCGATTGAAATGCGATGCAGATGGGGTAACTTTTGAGTTTTGTAAAATTCAAAAGGATACGAAAAGGATACACCTTGTACGAATTCGAGTGCCACGCACATAAGACACGGCCCGGGGTCAAAACGGAGGCCGGTTGAGCGTCGGGAATGCACTGTTTTGAGCATTAAAGGCCCTGGACCCCACATATAACTCAAAAAAAGCTGTAGAAGGCTCCAAAATCGTTGTAGGAGGTCACCGGATGTCCACCGGCCATCAGAATGAGTCACCGGCCGTCCACCGGCCATCATATAACTCCGCCAGCACAATATTTTGCCGACCGGCAAAGAATTCCTGTATCGGGGCAGTTCTATCATTTCGGCACGGGTGTTTTAAAATAGGGTTTCTAACCTATTTTTTCACTTCTCCTTTGGTCGAAAATCGCCCCCCTATCTCTCTAGAGTGTTTTCGCTCCTCGATTCTCGCCTCTTCTCGCATTTTAGCTCCCGTTTTTTCGTTCGATTCGCGATCTCCTTCGCGTTTCGGACATTTTCAACCGAACGAAACTTCGTTTCGGTGTTTCTTTCTCGGTTTTCGCCACTCGGGGCTTGTTTCCCTCGAGTTTTTCTTGATACCCGTGCCTTTTCCGTATTTCGGCTTTTTCGGCCTTTTTCGACCCTCCCGGGGTTTGACTTTTTGTTAACTTTTCGGCTTCTTGCCCGGTTTTTCATCTTCCGGTCATTTTCACACCCCCTTCGAGATGGCAGACGACCTTCCACAGAGTGGAGCCCCTCCCGAGCTCGAGATGGACCCCAAGGTCGAGCCCCTGCCACTCCGTGTCCGGCCGTTCGATCCGGAGACTTACAGGCCCGCAGTTCACGTGATGCTCCCCGACGGACTACGCCAGTTCAGGAGCTTTGATAGGCACGTGCCTCCCGAGCTACTACTGCGTGAGCCCACCTCCCACCTGTCCTTTGGCGCTTCCGAGGTAACTTTCTTTCTCTGCTTTACTTTATGCAATGTAGGATGCAAAACTGCCATAGCTGGTTATGCTCTTTAACTGCTTAAATCTGATATGCTGTATACTGTAGTTGATTGTAAACATACATGCAACTGATATCTGTTAGAGACTGACACATGCACACACACTGCACTGACCCCGAATCACCCGAACACACGGCGCACACTGTATTTCACTGCACACACACTGGTATCCGGTATCGGCTTGAGTTTGAAAACATGCACGCATGCTACGTTTGCACTGAACCATTCGAACGCACTGACGCATCACACGTTGTAGTTCACTGTAAGCACACCGGCACCCGGTATTTGAATCTGTTTAAAACTTGCACGTATGCTACATCTGCCCTGAACCACCCAAACACGCTGACACATCACATGTTGTAGTTCACTGTAAGCACACCGGCACCCGGTATTTGTTTGAATCTGAAAACATGCACGCATGCCATATGCCCATATGCTTCTTAGAACTGCATTTTGAATATTGCCTTGCAACTGTTGTTTTTGACTACAGGGAGATTCCCATACCATTCGCGGGTATGGGAACACCGGCGCTCGGGACTGGTACCTCGAGCTACCAGATGCAGTCCGCGACATCGTCGAGGAGGCTGGCTTTGGCATCTTCTGCAGGGGGCTCTCTCGGCTGACTACTTGCAGGCCCTTGCTCGCTGCTCTGGCGGAGAGGTGGTGGGATACCACCGATTCCTTCCACTTCTCCGTCGCAGGGGATATGACGATGACCCCTTACGACTTCTCGATGCTTACTGGCATTGGGGTAGGGGGTGATCCGATCCCCTTTGACACGGATATGGACGAGTGGGACGCTGCCCAGCTGTACCTACTCGGTATTCAGCCTCCCCTCGCTCGAGCGGGGTTTGTCCGGTATTCGTGGTTTGAGAGCCACTTTTGGGTCCAGCCGGCCTTGGCAGAGAAGGCGCAGATGTCTCTAGAGGAGGTGGACCAGTATGCTTGGGGCTTCATCTTGTTCCTCTTTGGGACGACACTCTTCGCCGATCGGGGGAACACCGTGCCCTTATGCCTTTTGAGCGCGCTGGTGGACGTCAGGCAGATCCGCCATTACGACTGGGGTGGTGCCGCTCTGGCCACATTGTACGGTTATATGAGCTCCTCTTCCCGCCTCAGCGGACAGCTCCTTGGTGGCTACTGGCGAGCCTGGGAGGTACGTCTTCTTTCCATTTTACATTCCTGCCTTCTGCTTTTTGTATTCTGTACACTGCACATATACTGTACACTGCCCCACACTGACTGTACACTGCACACCCGACACACATATACTCTGCTTTACACTGATTGTACACTGCTCACACTGTACACTCTGCACAATACACTGCACAACACACGGTTCTGCCATTTCTGCTTTATTCTGTATTCTGCCTTATCTGATAGTCATACTGACATCTGTTCTGCAGTTGTGGGTGTACGCCTACTTTCCTAGGCTTGCCCCAGTGCCCGTTGAGGAGATCCCGCTCGGCGTCCCCTTCTCCCATCGCTTCGACGTGCGATGTGTACGAAGACCATGGGAGTCTCTCGTTTTCTTCCACCGATATTTCGACACCATCACCGCAGCAGAGGTATGTTCAACTTTAGCGTTTATTTTTTCTTTGCTTAGCACTGTATGTTTTCAGTAACAGATAGATAATAAACTGCATTTCATTTTCAGATCATCTGGCAGCCCTGGGCTCCGTTGCTGGCCGTGGTGAGAGATCATTATGAGGGCTCAGAGGAGACTTCTCGCTGTCGGATTTTGCTGGAGGGCCCGGTCTGTCGGGCTTGGTACCTGGGCGAGCGCTTCTTGCGCCAGACCCTAGGCTTACCGGAGCAGATAGTGCCGGGTCCACCTTCTTCCCACATGAGAGATACAGAGGGACACTCCCTTAGGCACATGAAGGAGTACACCACCGGCTGGGGTGAGGAGCATCATCGAGGCGAGGGGGACTATGCAGAGTACGTCCGGACCTATATCATGCGACCCTTGAGCGGTGGTCGCTGAGCTCAGGGAGAGAGGCCAGCGGCGCCGGTAGCCGGAGCGGGAGCTGAGGCTAGAGCGGGCACATCGAGGAGGGCTCGAGGGCATGGCAGGAGCGGAGCTCGGGGGGGACGGGAGACTGGCTGGCCCGCCTTGCCCGCTGCACTATCATATTGAGGGCAGGATGGGCCGATCTACCAGATCCCCTTTGCTCCTCCCCCGACTGGTCATGAGTTAGCCAGCATCCCCGACTTGCCTCCGGTATGTATTACTTTATTTTGCATCTTGCATCTAGCATTTCATTTCAGTTTATTTGATATTCCGCAGAACACTGATGTATCTTATACTCTTGCAGGCGTCCTTCGGGTACACCCGGCAGTCCGTGGAGTTGAACGCCTCCATGATGGGGATGCTGCAGCGGACCTTTGACCTCCTGGCCCTTTACAGTATTTCGGTATGTTCTTCTGACACTGGCCTCAAACCATTCATACACTGCTTCACGTAATCTGATGCATGGCACAACACCTGGCACACTGACCTCACAGCATCTGATACACTGCATACACTGCATTCTGCACTGTACTCTGCTCCGATACACTGTTCACGGCATTCACACGCTATACTCATACACTGCATTCTATACTGATAAACTGCTCACGGCATTCTGACACTGTACTCATACACTGCATTCTGCACTGATAAACTGCTCACAGCATCCTCACACTGTACCCATACACTGCATTCTGTACTGATAAACTACTCACATTATTTTGACACTGTACTGATACACTACTGATGTATTTGCCCTTTTGTGATTTTCAGCCTCCCTTCCAGATCCCTCCGGTGGGCGGCGCTCCAGCTGGGCCTTCTTTTCCTGCTCGGGGAGGGCGTGGAGACACTGCACGTCCCCGTACCAGGGGAGGGCGTACTCACGTCGGGAGTAGTTCTCGGGCGTCGACCCCTGATGATGATGATGATGACGATGATAAGTCCGAGGCAGAGGCAGAAGCAGAGGCCGGGTCATCTGAGGAGGCTGGAGATGACTCAGACTCAGGCTTAGACGGCGATGCTGATGATGCTCCTGGACCTTCGTCCAGGAAGAGGGCGAGGGCAGACCCCCGGGCTCGAGACTACTGAGGATGACCCAGATTGCTGCTTTTCTTCTTCTTTTTTGTACTTTTTCCTTTGTTTTCTCTTTCTTTTTCTTTCTTCACTGGTAGTTAGATTGCTTTTATCTTTGCGATCTGCGGATATTCGGTTTCCGCTTCTCTGTCTGCTTCTTCCATCATAGCGATTATGTTAAGAGTAAAGTCAGATTCTTCTTCATCATGTTGATATCCCAAAGGATCATGGTACTCCAAAGAATCATCTGAATCATCATTTTTGTACTGCAAGGCAGCTTTTCCTGTGCTTCCAAATCCTTCAGTGCTCCTCCAGTGGCGAGCATCATGTCTTTCATTATTTCGAATGTCACAGAGATTGCGAGCATCTTTCTCCACCATTCTTGGTAAAGAAACCTTTTCAAAGATGATCTGAGCAATTCTGTCACCGGCACGAACTTCAAATTCCTCCTGATTATGATTAAAGAGAAGGACCTTAATTTCCCCTCTATAATCAGGGTCAATTACTCCTGCGCCAACATCGATGCCATGTAGTAAGGCAAGCCCTGATCTTGGGGCAATTCTTCCATTCACAAATTTTCTGTAAATAAGTAAAGAACTAATGAAAACTTATAGAAACTTACAGAAAATGTTATAACAGCGGAAACTTCTTCAAACTTTGATTACAAGACTCGAGACTCTATTTCAAGTGTCAAGTGTAGTTTTTGGAACTTGTCTTGATGCTTGAAACTATAAGCTTAGAAACCTATTTATAGAGAAAATATCAAAGATGCATGCAATAATGCCGAGTACACTGTTAGCCTCATCGACGCATTATTGGTATCTTGATGATTCTCCACTGACACAACTTGACTATCAGGATATGACAGGTTCATAACTCTGGTTCACACAATTACATTGATAGACGAGCCAGATTATGACAGGTTCATAATTCAGGCACATTATTGCAAAAATATCTATAATACGACAACTTGATATTATTCCAACAGTTTTTCTCAGATGCCTGAGTATTGATTAAAGTGGAATAATACTAACCGACGCTATTGAGATTTAAATATAGTCTATAGCGCTTCCTTTTGGTAAATTGGTAATCTAGATAGCTCAGACTAGTTAATATATTCTTACTCAGACCAGTAGGAATGCTATGACAAATATATGGGAACAAAACATTAGAGAATGGTATGATAAATCTGGAACTTCACGCCTGAACTACCTTGATCTTGCCTCAACTGAAAAGCCATCAACTAAAGAACTAGCTCACCTTGTACTGCCGCAGGCAGATTTTTGGTTTTCCTCAAAACTTTGTACTTAAAAGATTATGAAATGAAACGAACTTTTTATCTTGAAAAGTGTTACATTTACATATCTCATGTATTGCATCGCATCACATCATGTTACACCTCAATGTAAATGGAATTGATCTGTGGTCTGAATGTTGAACACTTGCATTAATAACAAGATAACCAAACCAAGTAACAGCGAAGCAACCCATACAAACCACTGCTTAATCTGAACACACGGCCCATACTCTGCTGAGGGTTAATCTGCATATAGCCCATAACCCAACATTTGGTTTATTCTGCACACGGCAAACTTTAAACAAAATAGCCCAATCTGACAAGACGGCCTTCAAAGATGAAACCGGCTAGGGTTGAAAACATGCTCGGATGCCCCAACTTTTCCCTTCCTTATTTCGGTTCGCCCAAACGTAGAGAATGGCACAGCACTCCGAGCATAAACAATTTTTGAAATTAAATAGGGGTTTTCAACCGGGGTATCGAGCCTACAACTGAACACAGTGGGAAAGACTCAAACAAAAGGGGTACACGACCTAAACACAACGAGACACGCTCGGGAAAGACCCAAAACAAAAGTTGAGGTGAACAAAACGAAAGACACGACACGCGGACATGTTCAACGAAAGACCTCAAATTTCGAGGAGCCAGTTCCTCTGGGTACGTTTCCCACCCTTTCTGATTTGTGATTCTCACATCACTCGGCCCTCAGGCTCGGTTTTTCTCTCAAAACCTTTTTCTTACTTTTCTCTCAACTTACACCTCTCTATTCTTTATTCTCTCATTTTTCGTCCCTCCCCAAGGTGATTAATGAGTGAATAGGAAGTTGCGGGTTCACGCCCGATGCCATTAGCTAACAGCAATTTCTCCTGGTGGATAGAGTGCCCTCCTGGCAAGTTCGTTGACGACGGGGGAAAGACAGAACGCCTGACTCAACTGTGCCCCTAGTTCATCATTTTGACCATTTTTTCGTTTTGGTTTTCTACTAAAATAATTTTGATCAAGATGAGAGTCGGATTAACGTACTTGTTCGTTTTTTGATTTGAAAACCATGCAAGTCAGGCTGTAAGCACTGAAAATTTTCCTTTTTGGGTCCAAGAAAATGGTCCAGTTTTGGAAAATGGGATAGTTTTCGAGAAAATAGTCAACCTCAGTAAAAATTTTCAAAAACTATTTTTGCAAACAGTCGATGCTCAACGAGCATGGAACTTACTCTTTGAGATGCGCAACCTCGGATCGGAGGCAATGGAAAATTGCCCCCGGCTTGAAGAACGCCGCACGGCAACGGAAAGTTGCCCCTGGTTTGAATGGCGGCTCACGACAACTCGTGGCAACGGAAAGTTGCCCCTTGTTTGGATGGTGCCGCAGCATATTGTAAACAGTCCTCACTAGTGATGATCATGACCGAACTTTCTCGGATACAGAGAAGACAAAGATGGTCAAAACCAATATATGGACACAGTCACTTTGAAGGTGTTGGCGACTGGACTTTGAGATGAAATCGAAACCATTGTATGGACCGAGACGCTATGAAAGCGTTGGGGGCTGGACTTCAGAATGAAGTTGCCTACGTATCCCAAACATGGGAATCAAGCCTTACGTAGTTCCGGTTAAGGTACACTCGGGTATTTTAACCTTCACTTTTCAGACTCTAACTTTTGCCAAGGTGCCCGATGCGGGTTTTCGACCTTGCGAGCTCCTTTTCATTTTCCTTTTTTGTTCATTTCTTCTTCTTTTTTTTTCTTTTCTTTTTCGCATTTTTTTTCTTTTCTTTTCTTTTCTTTTTTTGTATTTTTTTGCTTTTTTTGTATTTTTCTCTTGCTCTAACTTTTTCCTGGGTCGCCCTTCCGGGTTTTCGGCCGAGCGAGCCTCTCAAAGGGTAAAAGTGTAGCAAGTCCATGTCAAATGGTTTCCGAAGTTGAAGCCTCTCTGTGTCTTAGGAGAACGGCTGTTGTAATGATTTGCAGAAGAATCCATCCCGGTTGCTCCACAAGCTTCTTCCGGCGAGATCTAATCCTTCTAATTCGGCTTTAGTGCCTCTTGCTCGAGGGCTGCTTCTGAATTGGCCACGCGGGCCTCCTCCGACAGTTGACCGTTGAGCGTTCCGGATGAGTTCGTGGTTCAAAACAAACAGGTCGAATCTTGAGGCTGAGAGCGATCCTAGGCTGCACAATCTCAAGAGCGGTTCCACACAGGTCTTCACAGGGCCGTGTAAAACATTTGTTTTTGAAAGTTTTTAAGAAAGCGACGAATCGCTCGTGCCGAAGATAGTGTGGAACCAATCTGGATCAAGCCAGGGTCCTTCCCAGTACTCACGCTGACAAGCATGGTTTCATTCATTAAAAGCTTAGCATGCTTCGCTTTCCCTCAAAATGATCAAAATTCTGCAAAACCGGAGGAATTCCTTCCTCTTCGTTTTTATCACCGCAGTGTTCAAGAGGGTTTTTGAAAAACTTAGGCTAATGGAATGAGTTCGGCGCACAGGAGAGTGGGCGAGATGTACTGTTAGTCCATTCAAATCCTCTGGCACAACTAACTTATACTGGAAGCAAGCATGAAAATGAGATAGCCACAGCTGTTTCATTCAGATTTGTTGGTATAACTGGCCCCTCGGCAGAAACGGACTAAAAAACAAAAACGGGTAATTACAAGACAAAACGGTGTCCGAGGCAACAACCCCAGAATCACCTGGTATTCTATACAAAGGGGACTGACGCGATACAACAAGACAGACCCTTAAGCAAAAAGACTAACTCAAGACGAAGAGACAGACTCAAAACAAAAGTCTGACTCGATACCCAAGCCAGAATTTACAAAACTAGGGTTCACCGATGCTCAAAAATGCGTACCAGACGCTACATCCAAAATATACCGAATACTGCCCGCAGGTGATTCACTTTCTAATTACATACTTGCAGTATCTGCGTCCTCAAAATCCAATAACTGGGTGGTAACGGACTTGGCTGAGGTGGGCGGGAGGATAACCTCGTTGTCAATCAAATCTTGCACCTCATGACGGAGGCGGAAACAATTGTCGGTTGCATGGCCTGTCTGCTGGTGGTACGCACAGTACTGAGCAGCATCATGCGTAGCAGGGAGATTCTTCGGGAGAGGCCGAGGCTCCAAGGGTTTAAGGTGCCCCCTCTCGGCAAGGATCTGAAGTGCCTTAGACAGAGGCATGTAGAGAGCATGAAAGACCCTGCGCCCTCGGGGCAGGTATTTTGAAGTCTGAGCGTTCTTACTGGACGCACAAGCGAAAGGGTCGGCAGGCGCCTCCTTGGCTTTCTGATCTTTCCCGGGTGCAGGCTGGGAATAGGAGGAACTGTTCTGGCCTGATGGGGCCTGTCCCGATTTTCTGACTAGCTTGAGCTACCCTCAGGTGGAGTGGGGAAAGCATCCTCCACAGTTTTTGCCACAACTGCGGATATTTGTTGCTTGTTCATCCCGCCGGCTTTCAAAGCCTCGACTGCCCGCAGTAGTTGTTCAATAGGATCAGCATCTGCCTTCACTTTGTCTTTTCCTCTGGCCTCAGCCTGGTCAAGGGTTTGGGTTGATGTTGATATGTCATTACCATAGCTGGAGGCCATCTCTGGTTGGCTAAGTTCAATCACAATTCGCCCCAACAACGGGGGCTCCTGGGGTACAAAACTCCCGGCATATGGTGCGGCTGGAGGTGAAGCTGACATTCTGTAGGCGAGATCTGCCACAGAGCTCTGGAGATCACCTATCATTCCCATCAGCTTAAATGTAGTAGGCTCGTGGGCCTGGTATAGCTGGGGAGCCCAGACCGGGTGCGCAACAGGCGATCTGGGTGGATGTGACATGTCAATGTTGGTTTCACTTTGCAGAGCGATCCCTTGATCTAATGCAGCTGTCATAACCACAATCTCTTCTGAATTCTGCGTTGTCATGAGTCTGCTATACTGAACGGTGACTGACGGATCAGATATCTGTTTTGCCTCAACAAGGGGGAATACTATCTACTCTGTATCAACTCTCCGAACCTCTGGACTGAAAGGAAAAACAAACAGCATTTCAGCCCAAACAGATCAAATACAGGTGTAGCCGAACAACTGTACTCCACTACTGATCACTGTTCCCCAGAATCACTGTCCCCAAAACTGAACTGATACCCGCAGATATAACTGATTTCTTGACAACACTGATACTGGTGCCCTCAGGTCTAATACTCAATCTTGCAAACTGGTATGTACGTTCCTGTAGAGATACACTCTAAAAGCACATAGCAAGTAAAGAGAGCAAAAACACCCCTATGTTGGGGTAGGGTTTCCCTGTCCTATTTTGTCAGGAGCTAGGGTTCCACTATGCACGCAACAGTTTCCAAACAACCTAACATCGGGTAAGCAACCTGTCCTAGCTTGGAATGGTCACTATGGATCCGAACATGCACTAGGTTGAATGGTCGAAAAAGGGTGCCTCGGTAAAACCGGGGTTTGTGTTCCCATGCTGTCAGAGCCCATAACCGGTCAGCCTTATGGTCATGCCTTGACAAGACAAGCCTCTGGCAAACCGTTCAGGAATGGCAGATGGCAAACACTGTGTTCCTAGGTGCACCAATGCACATGCAATGCAAAGAGACACATAAATGAAATCAAAATAGGATATCACGAGTTCGAGTCAAGCTCTCTAAAATTCCCCAGCAGAGTCGCCAGAAACTGTAGACGTCCCCGAACGCCCCGGGAGAATGAGTCCCGTTCTGTTCGTCTGTGGGCTTACTACAGTTCGGACCCTCGAATTGTCACGGTTCCTAATCTGAACCAAAGAGTCCAAATCCGGCAAATCGTTTTGAGAAAAACAGATTTTTGAAAGAAGTGCCAAACATGGACTGCTTTGCTAGATACAGAGTCGCCACCTAAATATTTTTTCATGGGGAAATTTAGGAAACCCTGACTCGGTGCCAAAGGCCACGTGTCCGTCATTGCCAAAGTTGCCTCGGCTCGGGAGCTTGGGTATGATTGGGGAAGGTCAGCTATGAGCACCCCCTCTCACCCAATCCGAAGATCGGCCTCTACTAACCGTGATATCCATTTTTGAAAACGTTATGTGTTCTTATTCCAATTATTAGCCTTGAATTACTATGTTATGCGCACGGCAAACAAGTATAGACTAGATCGCCTAACTTGGAAATAAGCATTGTATATCCGTCTGTCTTGAAAAACACTTTAGAATTTGCTACTCGCAAGTAGGCTAAAACACGGATTTCAATGAGTTATTCCAACTCAGACAATCCAACCTTCACCCAAAGGCATTCAAACAGTTTATCACATAAGCATCTAGCCACATGGTAAGCATGCTTGTCATGGCAACACTCACACGCATGCGGGATGCTAAAGCATAAATACTTACATCGTACTCCGTGCCAAAACAATAAACTAGTTAGCCAACATGCGTGGTCCTAGTTCATGTCAAATTGACTAATGCAACACATACAGGATGCGATTAGAGTAGGCTCGGTTAACCTAAACATGGCATGCGAAATGCAGTCATTTGATGCACGTATTCAATTTGAAATCGAAGTACGAATGCAGTTAGAATGATGTACCGAGCCTGATGCATGTAATACAAATGCATGAATGCACGCATGCATAGCATAAGGTATGCTAATTTTAAACATGCCCTATTACTAACCATCAAAGCAGGTAAGTAAAAGGGATGAAAGAAGTGGGGATTGGAAGACATGCACACACACGCACCCACACTTATTACAGATTTGCCCTCGCTCGGAGGGACCGAATAAATATTACAAATTAACTAACTCGCGAGCTAATTAATTATTACAAATTACCTAATTAGTTAACAAACTAAATAAGCTATGAAAAATAGTAAACCGCCTCGGGAAGAGAGCCTAATGCAATGCGTGGTCGGGTCTTGCTCGGAAGTGCACCGCCATGCCTAGGCTGCCTCTGTTTTCCTTGATATATCCCTCTGGAGACTTCCAAAGTCTCAGGACTGCTTCCTTTGACCTTGGGGGACACCACCGGCTGAATAGGATTGCCACTGGCAGTGGCATGTCGTCACCGGCCATTTGTGAAGCCATCGGCCGAGTGAGGATTGTCGGTCGGCACTTGGCACTGCCAGTCGGCAGAGAGTTCCTGCAGAACCTGCAATTGACAGCAACAAAGGGCAAGGCAGAGCATGGCGATACAATTCAAGCAATGTATGCACCAATCATGTCCCTTATCATGGTAATGACTCAAAGGAACATGCTCCTTGGTTCTCGGACCATCAATCGCGCATTTCCATGCGTGATGGCCCAAGGGACCAAGTGTGCACACTTTGATGTCAAATGTAATGCAAACCAACAAACCAAAGAGACTCAACCTCTATCACAAACATTTCAAGAGGCTAAGCATGCATGCGAGTGAAATGCAATCCTAGGCATGTGAGCTAAGGATGTGACATGGCAATGCAACGCATTCATGCGATTATGCAAGCAAGTATGCGAGGCGAACATGTATAGACCCTAAATTTTTTAATTACACTTGAAACCTTGTGCCTTAGGTTAATAGCATTTTAACCCTAGTTCTGTAAAAATCTGTGTAAGGGCCCAAGTAAAGAATAATTTCTCCGTGTGTTACCACAATTAAATCATAGAACACCACCTTATGATTGGAACTATCCTAAAACTTGGTTTTATTTATTTACCTCATAATTTCTAAATTAATTCACACATTTTATTCTTATTTCTATTTTTCTTTTATTATTGTTCTTTCATTAATTATTTATTTCAGTGGAATATTATTGTGTACTTGAATATATACATAGTTTATATTTATATATATAATATTGGTGGAAGAGTGGGTTGATAACAACAAAGAAGTAAATAAAATAAATAAATAAATAAATATCTAGATATTTTGTCCCTTAGCCATTAAGCTACCTATATTATATAAATTGACAGTTGGTCCCAATCCACACCCACGTTTTTCATCAGCTCAAGGAGAGGGTGAGAGAGGGAGAGTTTGCTCAAGGGAAGTCAAGGGGAGTAGAGAAGTGAGAAGAAAAAAAAAAAAGAAAGAAAGACTTCTTGAAGGTAAAAATACACCTCTCCCTTGTCTTCTCAAATTTTTTTTTTTCTTTACCCATCTCATCCTATTGTCTAGATGCTCCCTTGGGTTATGTATTAATGGTAAATTGAGTTTTTGGTGTGTATGCATGTGTGGGTGTGAATTGGTGACATTGTCTTACAATTTTATTCAAAAATGCACTGCTGCAATTTCTACTATTTAAAAGAAATATCAAACCTGGTTATTTCTCAAATCTGAATTTATTGTAAGATAATTGGTGTGTTTAGAGCTTGTGACAATTTTATTAGCCCCTAATCGTGTGTTTTTAGGGCTTGGATAATTTGTTGAAAAATCTGGTCCTGAATCTCTGAAAAACAGTCCACTTTTAGTAATTTTGTAAAATTCTAGAAAAATCATCTCGTGTTGGTTCTTTTGTCCAAATTTCGAGATCTGAGTCCTCTTTCCAATAGATTTTATTTGAGTGAAAACCATCAGGTAGATTGAGAGAAACGCTAGTTTTCCCAATGGGTGACAAATCTGGACAGGTTTTTGAATATAGCTTGTGGATGAATTTCTGGAGGTGCTATGCACATTTTGTGAATTGGAATTGAAACTAGACAGGTTCATTATTATTTCTGTGTAATTTCAGCCCCTAATTTGACCTAGAAGCATTTTTACCAAAGCGTTCTTGTTAGCCTTGCAGAACCGACCAGTGCTGGAAATTGTGTTCTACTATGTGATTTGTCTCTAAGTGTTTCAGGCCTTTTTAATGTTATTTCTTGCTTAACTAGACTTATGTACTTATGTATGATGATCATGGACTATATTTCCTCTAGTATGTTTTTCCCATACTCGTTTAATTGACCAAATTACCGAATGTGACTAACTCACCTAGCAAAAGATCTAATAAACGGGAAATGATAAGGGGTTGGCAATGGGTGACGTTTATCTTAGTGTTTTAGAACAATTTTATACATATGCATGACATGAATTATGATAGGGTCAATACCAAATGAGTTAAGTCTTGCGTAAGCAGTTTAAGCGAGCCCCTAGGTTGACCTGGATGTATTCAGACTCTTTGCGGCGGTTTCAGGGTGTAAGCGAGCCCTTTGGTATGGTATGTGCAGGGTGTAAGCGAGCCCTTTGGTATGATATGTGCAGGGTGTAAGCGAGCCCGAGGCACGATTTGGGTGTAAGCGAGCCCACTTGTTGGCCGTTCCTTTTGAGGTCCATCAATGCCACTGACAGGTAAATAATCGGAAGGTGGGCATAGGTGGTAAGGTCTGCAAAGCAGCAAAAGGGGGAGTTCTGAATAGTCTGGTCTTCAATCCTTGTGGTTGGGTAGAAGGATCTCTTTGGGGGGTCCTAAATGCCTAGTCTAACTACTGATTTATAAAACCTTAACGTAAGTATGTTATGTTACTTGATTTGTTTTGTGTATGATTGATTGATAGAAGATATGGGGGTGTGTGTGTTTTTACTGGGCATTCCAAGCTCATGGCGTGTCATGCCAGGTGAAGAAGCAGCTTACGACGGGGAAGGTTATCCCGAAGACAATCAAGATGAAGTTTTAGAGCCGTGGTTCACTTGAAAATTTAGACTAGTAGTTTGTTTTTGTGTTCTCTCTTCTTTTACCTTTTGGTTGACAATATTTGTAAACCTCTAGTGGAACTCAAATCAATATCCATGTTATAACTCCGCTTGTATGTGTATATTAACGTATTGTGGTTATCTATTTTGTTTGAGTTGTACTTTATATATTTCTCTTGCGGTCTCAAATTTTGGGGCGTGACAAATTGGTATCAGAGCCCTAGGTTCAACCCTTAACCCACGCGTGTTGACCTGTGATTTTAGATATCCTTACCTTTCACATTACTATTTTCTGTTACCATTATACTATATCATATTAAGGGTGGACTAAAACAAATTTGTGTTTACCTACCATAGGATGGATTCTACATCAGAAAGCATTGATAACTGGGGAGTTTTTCGGTTCGAAAACAGACGGGCAGTAGCTGTTAGCCCACAAAGACTTAACCGACGGTGTCAATTAGGGGCGGAGCGCGTGATAAAGAAAGCTATTTGGAAAACAGAAGAGGATTTTTCATACTACACCGTGCAAGCAAGACGAGCGTTGGTACGTCGACGCCTCCAGTGCAAATACAGGGAGCTTAGGTTCGCTCTTCAGATAGAGCGGAATGATCAGACTTTTGCTGAGCTTAGGCAAGAGGTATTGACTCAGGATCTGCGTCCAGTGATGCGTCGCGTTGGACCCGAGTTAGAGGTTCCGTTTGTCTCAGTACTTCCTGATGCTTCCCCTGCATTCCCTATAGAGGTGTCGTCAGAGTACACCCCTACACCGGCTCAGCAGTTTTCGGCCTCCCCGACATATGCTCCTTTACCACCAGAGGATCCTGAGGAAGATTCCGAAGAAGACCCAGAGGAATAATTTGACTTAGGGCTATAGTAGTTGTGGGACGAACCCTTTTGTGTACCTTTGTAAATAGTGTTTTGTGTGGTTGAAGCGTGTTTTGTTTTGGTGTATACATGCTACACGCTAACCTAGATAGTGTATCCTTTTGTAAGAAGAAGTTATATGCGTATATATAAAATATCTAGTTGGTTAATCTAGTGTGTTGTATGTATTTTATTTTATTTTGCTTGGTTTAATTGCATCATCCATTTAGAAAAATACATAAATTTCATACACCTCGGACCACATTAAATTAGACTATTTATTGAACACCTCTTTGCCTTCACAACAACCCTAAGCTTATATTACCCACAAACTTGGCAGATGGCGGACAATGTGGAAGCAAACGATCAAGTTAGACGCCGACGAGGACGTCCAGCTCACAATCAAGGCGTTAATTGTGGTAGACCTATACCTGCGGAGGAGTTGCCAAGACCAGTCGGAAACCAGATTCTTGAAGAGTTAGGAAGGCTTAGAAGAACGCAACCAAATGAGCGGATATATTTGTTATCTGAGTTCAGAAAGCAAAGACCGCCGGTGTTCACAGGTGAGCCTGACCTGAGAGTCGCTGAGAGTTGGATTCGTCAAATAGAAAAGATGTTGGAAACCATGGGTATTACTGTGCATACAGACAAGATCGCCCTGGCAAGTTATCAGCTAGAAGGAGAAGCGGATCATTGGTGGTCCTTGATGAAAAATTCTCGGGACACGACAAGCATGACTTGGGCTCAGTTCAAAGAATTGTTTCTAAGAAAATATTTCCCAAATACAGTTAGACAAGAGCGGATTTGGCAATTTCAAACTTTGAAACAGGGTGAGATGTCAGTGACTCAGTATGTAGCCAAGTTTGAAGAGCTAGCGCGATACGCAGCCCAATACGTTGCAGATGAGGGAGAGAAAGCACGAAAATTCGAGTGGGGTTTAGACCCTATTATCAGAGGTAAAGTGTTACCCTTGCGCCTCCCTACTTTTGCTGATGTGGTGGATACGACATTGGATGCAGAAAGAGAGTGGGCAGACTCGAAAAGGATTTGGATGATGAAAACGAAGAAAGGGGGTCAGTCCTTTGTAGGGCCAAGAAGAAATGACCGAAGGAATGTGGTACGGACACCATACATCAGACCGTCACAACAGCTGCAACAGCAAAGCCAAAAAGGAAGTTTACAAACCAAGCCTATTACACAAATCCAATGTTTTCACTGTCACCAGATAGGGCACAAGAAGTCGGAATGTCCCCAACTTTCTGGGATGGGAAATCAAGCAGGGGGTTCAAGCGCGAATGCTCAAGTTATTGGTGGGCAAAGGCCATGGACGAACAAGTCAGGAGGAAACCAAAAGGTTGGACCAACCGGTAATCAAAAAGGCACAGGCAAAGTTTTTGCCCTCCAAGAGGAAGATAATGAAGATCCATCAGTAATTAGAGGTAACCTTGTACTCTATAATTCCTGGGTTCACGTTCTATTCGATTCTGGCGCATCACATTCTTTTATATCAACGTCATGTGTTAAATCATTAGGTCTTAGATGTGAACCTTTAGAAACTACTTTACGTGTTGCATCACCCTTGGGAGGAAGTATTAGGGTAGGATTAATCTGTCGAGGGTGTGAATTAGAAGTGTCAGGGTTACACTTGAGTTGTGACCTTCGGGTCATGAACATGTCCGATTTTGACATAATCTTGGGAATGGATTGGTTATCCGCCCACCAAGCAGTGATTGATTGCTACCGCAAGAGGGTGACAGTTTGCACACCTAGTGGAACGTGTTTCCAATTTAAGGGGAATAGAGAGGATTCCCTGAGCACAACAAATCGTAAAATGCAGTGGCATCGACAATTTGCTGGATGGTTAGCAAGTTTGATCATTAATGAAGAAGCTCAATCAGAATTAAATCTTCCGCGTGTAGTTTGTGAATACGCTGATGTTTTTCCTGAGGAGTTGCCAGGATTACCGCCACATCGTGAAGTAGATTTTAGTATCGAGTTACAAGCGGGTACTGCACCAATATCCTTGACACCCCACCGTATGGCTCCTGCTGAACTTCGGGAGTTGAAGACGCAACTGCAGGAATTACTGGACAAGGGATTTATCCGACCAAGTACCTCACCATGGGGCGCACTAGTTCTATTTGCAAAGAAAAAGGACGGAACACTAAGATTGTGCATAGATTATCGGCAACTCAATCAGGTGACGATCAAGAACCGATATCCACTTCCACGGATTGATGACCTTTTTGACCAACTTCGAGGTTCAAAGTGTTATTCAAAGATTGATCTTAGATCTGGCTATCATCAATTGCGGGTCACTGATGATGACATACCAAAAACTGCTTTCCGAACCCGATATGGCCATTACGAATTTGTGGTAATGCCCTTTGGATTAACCAATGCACCAGCCGTGTTTATGAGCTTAATGAATAAGATCTTTACTCCGTACTTGGACCAGTTCGTGGTGGTGTTTATTGACGATATTCTAGTCTATTCACCATCGGAAGAGGAACATGAGCAACACTTGAGAGTAGTTCTCCAAGTTTTAAGAGACAACCAGCTGTACGCAAAAGCAAGTAAATGCGAGTTCTGGTTGAAGGAAGTCACATTTTTGGGACACGTCGTGTTGGAGCATGGAATCGCTGTAGACCCGGCCAAGGTGGAAGCAGTATTAGATTGGAAGCAGCCAACCTCAGTATTCGAAGTTCGTAGTTTCTTAGGGTTGGCCGGCTATTACCGACGGTTTATTCAAGACTTTTCTAAACTAGCTAAGCCGATGACTCGTCTAACGCAAAAAGGGGTAAAATACGATTGGAACGAAGCATGTGAACAATCCTTTCAAGAACTCAAGAGGAGATTGACTAGTGCCCCGATACTCATCATTCCGGAGTGAGACATAGGATATACGGTATATTGCGACGCGTCCAAGGATGGGCTAGGTTGTGTGCTAATGCAAAAAGGGAAGGTGGTAGCTTATGGCTCCAGGCAACTGAAACCGCATGAAAAGAATTATCCGACACACGATCTAGAGTTGGCAGCAATGGTTTTTGCATTAAAGAAGTGGCGTCATTATTTGTATGGTGAACAATTTGAGATTTTCACGGACCATAAGAGCTTGAAATATTTGTTCACGCAGAAGGACTTGAACATGAGACAAAGACGGTGGCTAGAATACCTCAAAGATTACCATTTTACTCTATCCTATCATCCTAGCAAACCTAACGTGGTGGCGGATGCCCTGAGTCGCAAGAACCGGGGAATTATTGCTAGCTTGGCACTCAAGGAATGGAACATGGTCGGAACACTTAATGAGTTTGGAGTACAAATGAAAGCTCGGGACGAGAAGGTATACCTTGGCGCTCAAATCGCTACACCCAAATTACTGAATGAGGTAATAGAGTCACAGAAGTATGATCACGAGGTGGCGTTCATAAAAGCGCGAATAGCATCCAGCGATCCTATACCTGATTGGACGATTCATTCAGATGGAAGTTTGAGACATCAGGGTAGAGTGTTAGTACCACAAGATGAGTCACTTAGAGAAAAGGTTCTAAAGGAGTTCCACCATTCAATGTTCGCAGTGCACCCAGGAGGGACGAAAATGTACCAAAACTTAAAACGTCAATATTGGTGGAGGGGAATAAAGAAAGATGTGGCTCAATTCATAGCCAAATGCCTTACGTGTCAGCAAGTAAAGGCAGAACACCAGCGACCTGGAGGGATGCTTCAGCCCTTGCTGATATCAGAATGGAAATGGGAGCATGTAACAATGGACTTCGTCATTGGACTACCCAGGTCATCGAGAGGATATGATGCTATATGGGTTATAGTTGATCGTTTGACGAAAACTGAGCACTTTTTGCCATATAAAATCTCCGACACTTTGACATCGCTGAGTCATCTCTACATTAAAGAAATTATCCGATTACACGGAATTCCTGTATCAATTGTGTCCGACCGGGACCCGCGTTTCACCTCCCGATTCTGGGAAAGCTTACAGGAAGCATTAGGGACCAAATTATGTTTCAGTACCGCATTTCATCCTCAAACTGACGAACAATCGGAACGTACCATTCAAACTTTGGAGGACATGTTAAGAGCTTGTGTGATGGATTTTAAAGGGAGCTGGGAGCGACACCTACTGCTGGTGGAGTTCACATACAACAATAGTTTCCAGGCTAGTATTGGCATGGCTCCATTCGAAGCACTGTATGGTCGGCCTTGCAGATCACCAGTTTGTTGGACTGAAGTTGGAGAAGTGAGTCTATTGGGCCCAGAGATCGTGCAACAAACTACAAAAAAGGTGAAACTTATTCGACAAAGATTAGTGGCAGCTCAAGATCGTCAGAAGAGTTATGCAGATAAAAGGAGAAGACCGCTAACCTTCGCTGCCGGTGATTATGTTTTCCTGAAAATTCAGCCCCGCCGAGGGATTATTCGTTTTGGAAAGAAAGGAAAATTATCACCTCGATATATTGGACCCTTCGAGATACTTCAGAAAATCGGAGAGGTTGCGTACAAGTTGGCTTTACCCCCACAGTTGGCTGGAGTACATGATGTTTTCCATGTATCTATGCTGCGAAAGTACAAAATGCACCCTTCTCACATCATCAACTGGGAAGAAATCCAACTCAATGAGGACGCTACCTTTGAAGAGGGACCTGTAACAATTATAGACAGACAAGAAAAGAACTTGCGAGGGAAGACAATTCCCCTTCTTAAGATACTCTGGCGTCACCATGGTATTGAAGAGTTCACCTGGGAACGTGAAGATGCGATGCGGGCAAATTATCCACAACTATTTGGGACGTAAGGTATGATCTAATTTCGAGGATGAAATTTATTTAAGGGGGATAGGTTGTAGAGACCCTAAATTTTTTAATTACACTTGAAACCTTGAGCCTTAGGTTAATAGCATTTTAACCCTAGTTCCGTAAAAATCTGTGTAAGGGCCCAAGTAAAGAATAATTTCTCCGTGTGTTACCACAATTAAATCATAGAACACCACCTTATGATTGGAACTATCCTAAAACTTGGTTTTATTTATTTACCTCATAATTTCTAAATTAATTCACACATTTTATTCTTATTTCTATTTTTTTTATTATTGTTCTTTCATTAATTATTTATTTCAGTGGAATATTATTGTGTACTTGAATATATACATAGTTTATATTTATATATATAATATTGGTGGAAGAGTGGGTTGATAACAACAAAGAAGTAAATAAAATAAATAAATAAATAAATAAATAAATATCTAGATATTTTGTCCCTTAGCCATTAAGCTACCTATATTATATAAATTGAGAGTTGGTCCCAATCCACACCCACGTTTTTTTCTTTACCCATCTTATCCTATTGTCTAGATGCTCCCTTGGGTTATGTATTAATGGTAAATTGAGTTTTTGGTGTGTATGCATGCGTGGGTGTGAATTGGTGACATTGTCTTACAATTTTATTCAAAAATGCACTGCTGCAATTTCTACTATTTAAAAGAAACATCAAACCTGGTTATTTCTCCAATATGAATTTATTGTAAGATAATTGGTGTGTTTAGAGCTTGTGAAAATTTTATTAGCCCCTAATTGTGTGTTTTTAGGGCTTGGATAATTTGTTGAAAAATCTGGTCCGGAATCTCTGAAAAACAGTCCACTTTTAGTAATTTTATAAAATTCTAGAAATATCATCTTGTGTTGGTTCTTTTGTCAAAATTTATATATCTGAGTCCTCTTTCCAATAGATTTTATTTGAGTGAAAACCATCGGGTAGATTGAGAGAAACGCTAGTTTTCCCAATGGGTGACAAATCTGGACAGGTTTTTGAATATAGCTTGTGGATGAATTTCTGGAGGTGCTATGCACATTCTGTGAATTGGAATTGAAACTAGACAGGTTAATTATTATTTCTGTGTAATTTCAGCCCCTAATTTGACCTAGAAGTATTTTTACCAAAGCGTTCTTGTTAGCCTTGCAGAACCGACCGGTGCTGGAAATTGTGTTCTACTATGTGATTTGTCTCTAAGTGTTTCAGGCCTTTTTAATGTTATTTCTTGCTTAACTAGACTTATGTACTTATGTATGATGATCATGGACTATATTTCCTCTAGTATGTTTTTCCCATACTCGTTTAATTGACCAAATTACCGAATGTGACTAACTCACCTAGCAAAAGATCTAATAAACGGGAAATGATAAGGGGTTGGCAATGGATGACGTTTATCTTAGTGTTTTAGAACAATTTTATACATATGCATGACATGAATTATGATAGGGTTAATACCAAACGAGTTAAGTCTTGCGTAAGCAGTTTAAGCGAGCCCCTAGGTTGACCTGGATGTATTCAGACTCTATGCGGCGGTTTCAGGGTGTAAGCGAGCCCTTTGGTATGGTATGTGTAGGGTGTAAGCGAGCCCAAGGCACGATTTGGGTGTAAGCGAGCCCACTTGTTGGCCGTCCCTTTTGAGGTCCATCAATGCCACTGACAGGTAAATAATCGGAAGGTGGGCATAGGTGGTAAGGTCTGTAAAGCAGCAAAAGGGGGAGTTCTGAATAGTCTGGTGTTCAATCCTTGTGGTTGGGTAGAAGGATCTCTTTGGGGGGTCCTAAATGCCTAGTCTAACTACTGATTTATAAAACCTTAACGTAAGTATGTTATGTTACTTGATTTGTTTTGTGTATGATTGATTGATAGAAGATATGGGGGTGTGTGTGTTTTTACTGGGCATTCCAAGCTCATGGCGTGTCATGCCAGGTGAAGAAGCAGCTTACGACGGGGAAGGTTATCCCGAAGACAATCAAGATGAAGTTTTAGAGCCGTGGTTCACTTGAAAATTTAGACTAGTAGTTTGTTTTTGTGTTCTGTCTTCTTTTACCTTTTGGTTGACAATATTTGTAAACCTCTAGTGGAACTCAAATCAGTATCCATGTTATAACTCCGCTTGTATGTGTATATTAACGTATTGTGGTTATCTATTTTGCTTGAGTTGTACTTTATATATTTCTCTTGCGGTCTCAAATTTTGGGGCGTGACAGAACCTGCAAACAAACAAATGGGAGACTTGAGCATGATATGAGCAGCTCTAATTAGGCCCAAAAACAGTGGCCAAAGACTTAAGAAAAGGGACCAAACACACTTACACACATGCACATGTTAATGGGCCTATACCTAAGCAAACAAGGGCAACTTTCAAGCACATTTAAAAGAGGCTAAGCATGGACTAATGGCATGCAATATAAGCTCTGGAATCATGTTAAGATGGTGTCAAACCAAGTAAACAAGATAGGCTAAGCATGCAATGAAGGCCCAAAACTTAAGGCTAACAAACCAAAAATGCAAAGGAGCTATGCAATACATGGCAAGTATGACTCAAGAAATTTAAAACAGAGCTAAAGCATACAAAAACATGCACTAAAGCTTCACAAAGCTAGGCCTAAAACATGCTTGAACAATGGTTTACAACCTAAGGCACGTTAAGGCCTAAACATGGCATTACAAGGTAGGTATGCTAAGCATGCATGGTGTACCAAAACCAATTAAAAACAGAGGTATATTATGACATATTAAGCATAAAAAACAGCCAAGGCATGGTCAACATGAAGCTTAGCTAGGTGCTCCCTCAAGAGGCCAAAAATGGTCCATTTCAAGGACAACAAGGAGAGGGGGTGGCCCTCTCCTTCTTGGGACTTCAAGGCACCATCCTTACCACTGAAATCCCTCAAGATTTCAGTGGTGAGGAGGCCCAAACACCAAAGTCCCGGAGCTCACTCAAAATGGCTCAAAATGGGGCCTTTCAAGGCCTAAGAGGGGTCAAACTCCTCCAAACCACAAAACACTCTAAATAAACTATTTAGAGGGCTTGAAAAAAGAACTTTTTTATGTTATACACCAAGCACAAAAACAGTTCTAAGATAGGTAAAAATGCAATGCAAAAATGAGGAATAAAGGGACAAAAATCTCACCCTTGTAGCCTTTCTTCACTAATGGTGGACCAGCTGGTTCTTCAAGCTCAAAACCACCCAAGAACTTCAAGGACAACCTCTTGGAACCTCAGTAGCCAAGGGAAGGTGAAACACTATGTGTTTGTGTGCAATAGTAAGAACAAGTGCACCTAGAACACACAAGAGAGAAAAAGGGAGAGAGAATGTGTATCAAACCCTAACCCTAAAACCAGAGCTCTCCTCTGTATTTTTTATCTCTAAAATGTCTCACCTAGAGCCAAGAGAGGAGGGCTCCTCTTATAGAAGTCTCCCTTTGCAAAGCTTTCCAAACAAGCTTCTTAGAGGGAAATCCCTCCATACACGTGTATGAAGGGAAGCAGAGTCGGTGCCAGCTATCACAGCTGGCACAAAATATCTACATAAAGTAGATGAACAGTAGTCGGCTGCTCAAAATTGTCATTTTGACAAAATTGAGTGTCGACAGGCAACAAACAATGCCAACCGGCAATATACATTGCCGATGGCAACCAAGTACCAGCCGGTGGCCTATGGCCATGGCCGGTGATGTGTGGGGATGCCTCACAAGGCATTCCCTGCCCTTCCAAGGCAAAAACAAGTGTTTGGTACAAAACCAGACACTAAACAGTCAAGTTCGGAGATCCTGAGGCAAGGCGCGTAGCCGAGACCTCCGGGAACTCCAAACGAACACAAACATGGATGATCACCGGGTGTTCAAACGGTGACGTCCAAGTCTTGAGGACGGTCAAAAATGGGGTGTCTACATAGTGATGAACTATAATCTCATCAAATGTTTTGGCCAGAATACTGAACCTTGTTTTCTAATTCAAAGTTGAATAAGAACTGGAAAGGGAATTGTAGCATAAACTTGACCGTCCTGAAATTTTAATAAGATGTAAATGGAAGTGTAAGTGTTGACCATTTACCAGTTGCTAATCTCTTAGTCATTGTTCATAGTTGGTTTAGTATATTTCTACTGGGCTGTGGCTCACCCTATATGGGGACATCATTTTCAGGTACAGGTAGCTTGCCACCTCTAAGGGCATAGCTTGGGAGGCTAGAGGCGGACATACTTTGGTTGTCTCTTTTTTTGTATTATATATAGTTTCAAGCCAAGGGCGTAAGGTGTAATTGAGTTAGCATTCTCTTTTGTAACCAAGTGTTAACTTGGAAAGCTGTAAGCTCGTAGGGCATTTGTTTTGTTGTAAACATGTAATACTTTTGTAATAAAATACTCTGATGGATAGATGAATGTGGATCTTTATGTATCAATGCATGTCTCTATTGAGGGGTTTAATGTTATTATTTTGAGGGCGTTACACAAACTCCCGCTCGAGCGGACAACCCTGCAGAGAAAAATACTGGAAGGGTGATTTTCCCGCTCGAGAGCGCCAAAATCTCCGCTCGAGCGGACAAGCCAAAATCTGGGCAACTACACTTGGTTCCTAAGCTCAACCAACCTGTTTCACACCTGCCCAACACAACCCAAGACTCAAATACAAAGAGTAAAGGATGTAAACAAGATGTACACAACAACCAATGGAAAGGGAAACCGGGATCGCTATAATTCAATTTCCTTTTCTATTGCATTTCCTTTTTTATTTAATTTCCAAATAGATCGTTAAGGTGTAGTGGTTTCTTGAATGAACTTCCATTTTTAATTTTATGCCACTTCCATTTTTATTTTTATTCCACTTCCATTTTTATTTAATTTCCTTTTCCATTAAATTTCCTTTTTTATTTAAATTCAAAATAGATCTTTAATGTATAGTGGCTTCTCGAATAAACTTCCATTTTTAATTTTATGCAACTTCTATTTTTTTTTTTTTTTTTTTTTCAACTTCCAATTTTATTCAATTTCTTTTTCTATTGAATTTCTTTTTTTAATTCATTCCAAATAGATCATTAAGGTGTAGTGGTTTTTTGAATGAACTTTCATTTTTAATTTTATGCAACTTCCATTTTTATTTTTATTCCACTTCCATTTTTATTCAGTTTCCTTTTCTATTCAATTTCCTTTTTTATTTAATTTCCAAACAGATCGTTAAGGTATAGTGGTTTCTTGAATGAACTTCCACGTTTAATTTTTTGCAGTTTCCATTTCTATTTTTATTCAACTTCTATTTTTATTCAATTTCCATCTCCATTCAATTTCCTTTTTTATTTAATTTCCAAATACATCGTTAAGGTGTAGTGGTTTCATGAATGAACTTCCATTCTTAATTTTATGCAACTTCCATTTTTATTTTTATTCCACTTCCATTTTTATTCAATTTCCTTTTTTTATTTAGTTTCCAAATAGATCATTAAGGTATAGTGGTTTCTTGAATGAACTTCCATGTTTAATTTTATGCAGTTTCCATTTCTATTTTTATTCAACTTCCATTTTTGTTCAATTTCCATCTCCATTCAATTTCCTTTTTTATTTAATTTCCAAATAGATCGTTAAGGTATCGTGGTTTCTTGAATGAACTTCCATTTTTAATTTTATGCAACTTCCATTTGTATTTTTATTCAATTTCCTTTTCTATTCAATTTCCTTCTTTATTTAATTTCCAAACAGATCGTTAAGGTATAGTGGTTTTATGAATGAACTTCCATGTTTAATTTTTTGCAGTTTCTATTTCTATTTTTATTCAACTTCTATTTTTATTAAATTTCCATCTCCATTCAATTTCTTTTTTAATTTAATTTCCAAATAGGTCGTTAAGGTATAGTGGTTTCTTTAATGAATTTCCATGTTTAATTTTATGCAGTTTCCACTTCTATTTTTATTCAACTTCTACTTTTATTCAATTTCCATCTCCATTCAATTTCCAAATAGATCGTAAAGGTATAGTGGTTTCTTGAATAAACTTTCATTTTTAATTTTATGCAACTTCCATTTTTATTTTTATTCAACTTTCATTTTTATTCAATTTCCTTTTCTATTGCATTTGCTTTTTTATTTAATTTACAAATAGATCGTTAAGGTGTAGTGGTTTCTTGAATGAACTTCCATTTTTAATTTTATGCAGTTTCCATTTTTATTTTTATTCCACTTCCATTTTTATTCATTTTCCTTTTCCATTCAATTTCCCTGTTATTTAAATTCAAAATAGATCGTTAATGTATAGTGGTTTCTCGAATAAACTTCCATTTTTAATTTTATGCAACTTCCATTTTTATTTTTTTTCAACTTCCAATTTTATTCAATTTCTTTTTCTATTGAATTTCTTTTTTTATTTAATTCCAAATAGATCATTAAGGTGTAGTGGTTTCTTGAATGAACTTTCATTTTTAACTTTATGCAACTTCCATTTTTATTTTTAATCCGCTTCCATTTTTATTCAGTTTTCTTTTCTATTCAATTTCCTTTTTTTATTTACTTTCCAAACAGATCGTTAAGGTATAGTGGTTTCTGGAATGAACTTCCATGTTTAATTTTTTGCAGTTTCTATTTCTATTTTTGTTCAACTTCTATTTTTATTCAATTTCCATCTCCATTCAATTTCCTTTTTTATTTAATTTCCAAATAGATCGTTAAGGTGTAGTGGTTTCGTGAATGAACTTCTATTCTTAATTTTATGCAACTTCCATTTTTATTCAATGTCCTTTTCTATTCAATTTTCTTTTTTATTTAATTTCCAAATAGAACGGTAAGGTATTGTGGTTTCTTGAATGAACTTCCATGTTTCATTTTATGCAGTTTCCATTTCTATTTTTATTCAACTTCTATTTTTATTTGAATTTCCATCTCCATTCAATTTCCTTTTTAATTTAATTCCCAAATAGATCGTTAAGGCATAGAGGTTTCTTGAATGAACTTCCATTTTTAATTTTAGGCAACTTCCATTTGTATTTTTATTCAATTTCCTTTTCTATTCAATTTCGTTTTTTATTTAATTTCAAAATAGATCGATAAGGTATAGTTGTTTCTTGAATGAACTTTCATTTTTAATTTTATGCAACTTCCATTTTTATTTTTATTCAACTTCCATTTTTATTCAATTTCCTTTTCTATTGAATTTCCCTTTTTTATTTAGTTTCCAAATAGATCATTAAGGTGTAGTGGTTTTTTGAATGAATTTCCATTTTTAATTTTATGCAACTTCCCTTTTTATTTATATTCCACTTCCATTTTTATTCAATTTCCTTTTCTATTCAATTTCCTTTTTTATTTAATTACCGAATAGATTGTTAATGTATAGTGGTTTCTTGAATGAATTTCCACGTTTAATTTTGTGCTATTTCCATTTCTATTTTAATTCAACTTCTATTTTTATTCAATTTCCATCTCCATTCAATTTCCTTTTTTATTTAATTTCCAAATAGGTCGTTAAGGTGTAGTGGTTTCATGAATGAACTTCCATTCTTAATTTTATGCAACTTCTATTTTTATTTTTAGTCCACTCCCATTTTTATTCAATTTCCTTTTCTATTCAATTTTCTTTTTTATTTAATTTCCAAATAAATCGTTAAGGTATAGTGGTTTCTTGAATGAACTTCCATGTTTAATTTTATGCAATTTCCATTTCTATTTTTATTCAACTTCTATTTTCATTCAATTTCCATCTCCATTCAATTTCCTTTTTTATTTAATTTTCAAATAGATCATTAAGGTATAGTGGTTTCTTGAATGAACTTCCATTTTTAATTTTATGCAACATCCATTTGTATTTTTATTCAACTTCCATTTCTATTTAATTTCCTTTTTTATTCAATTTCCTTTTTTATTTAATTTTCAAATAGATCGTTAATGTCTAGTGGTTTTTTGAATGAACTTCCATGTTTAATTTTTTGCGGTTTCCTTTTCTATTTTTATTCCACTTCCATTTTTATTCAATTTCCATTTCTATTCAATTTCCTTTTTTATTTAATTTCAAAATAGATCGATAAGGTATAGTGGTTTCTTGAATAAGCTTTCATTTTTAATTTTATGCAACTTCCATTTTTATTTTTATTCAACTTCCATTTTTGTTCAATTTCCATTTCTATTGAATTTCCTTTTTTATTTAGTTTCCAAATAGATCATTAACGTGTAGTGCTTTTTTGAATGAACTTCCATTTTTAATTTTATGCAACTTCCATTTTTATTTTTCCTCCACTTCCACTTTTATTCAATTTCATTTTCTATTCAATTTCCTTTTTTATTTAATTTCCAAATAGATCTTTAATGTATAGTGCTTTCGTGAATGAACTTCCATGTTTAATTTTATGCAGTGTCCATTTCTATTTTTATTCAACTTCTATTTTTATTCAATTTCCATCTCCATTCAATTTCCTTTTTTATTTAATTTCCAAATAAATCATTAAGGTATAGTGGTTTCTTGAATGAACTTCCAATTTTAATTTTATGCAACTTCCATTTGTATTTTTATTCAACTCCCATTTTTATTCAATTTTCTTTTCTATTGAATTTCTTTTTTTATTTAGTTTCCAAATAGATCATTAAGGTGTAATGGTTTCTTGAATGAACTTTCATTTTTAATTTTATGCAACATCCATTTTTATTTTTATTCAACTTCCATTTCTATTCAATTTCATTTTTTATGCAGTTTCCTTTTTTATTTAATTTCTAAATAGATTGTTAAGGTATAGTGGTTTTTTGAATGAACTTCCATGTTTAAATTTGCGCAGTGTCATTTTCAATTTTTATTCAACTTCTATTTTTATTCAATTTCCATCTCCATTCAATTTCCTTTTTAATTTAATTTCCAAATAGATCGTTAAGGTGTAGTGGTTTCTTGAATGAACTTCCATTTTCAATTTTATGCAGCTTCCATTTGTATTTTCATTCCACTTCCATTTTTATTCAATTTCCTTTTCTATTGAATTCCCTTTTTTATTTAATTTCCAAATAGATCGTTAAGGTGTAGTGGTTTCATTAATGAACTTCCATTTTTAATTTTATGCCACTTCCATTTTTATTTTTATTCCACTTCCATTTTTATTCAATTTCCTTTTATATTCAATTTCCTTTTTTATTTAAATTCAAAATATATCGTTAATGTATAATGGTTTCTCGAATAAACTTCCATTTTTAATTTTATGCAACTTCCATTTTTATTTTTTTTCAACTTCTAATTTTTTTTGAATTTCTTGTTCTATTGAATTTCTTTTTTTATTTAATTCCAAACAGATCGTTATGGTGTAGTGGTTTCTTGAATGAACTTTCATTTTTAATTTTATGCAACTTCCATTTTTATTTTTATTCCACTTCCATTTTTATTCAAATTCCTTTTCTACTGAATTTCTTTTTTTTATTTAATTCCAAATAGATCGTTAAGGTGTTGTGGTTTTTTGAATGAACTTTCATTTTTAATTTTATGCAACTTCCATTTTTATTCAATTTCCTTTTCAATTCAATTTCCTTTTTCTTATTTAATTTCCAAACAGATCGTTAAGGTATAGTGGTTTCTTGAATGAATTTTCATTTTTAATTTTATGTAACTTCCATTTTTATTTTTATTCAACTTCCATTTTTAGTCAATTTCCATTTCTATGGAATTTCCTTTTTTATTTAGTTTCCAAATAGATCATTAACGTGTTGTGGTTTCTTGAATGAACTTCCATTTTTAATTTTATGCGGCTTCCATTTTTAGTTTTCTTCCACATCCATTTTTATTCAATTTCCTTTTCTACTCAATTTCCTTTTTTATTTAATTTCCAAATAGATCGTTAATGTGTTGTGCTTTCGTGAATAAACTTCCATGTTTAATTTTATGCAGTGTCCATTTCTATTTTTATTCAACTTCTATTTTTATTCAATTTCCATCTCCATTCAATTTCATTTTTTATTTAATTTCCAAATAAATCTTTAAGGTATAGTGGTTTCTTGAATGAACTTCCATTTTTAATTTTTTGCAACTTCCATATGTATTTTTATTCAACTTCCATTTTTATTCAATTTCCTTTTCTATTGAATTTCCTTTTTTATTTAGTTTGCAAATAGATCATTAAGGTGTAGTGGTTTCGTGAATGAACTTTCATTTTTAATTTTATGCCACTTCCATTTTTATTTTTATTCCACTTCCATTTTTATTCAATTTCATTTTCTATTCAAAATCCTTTTTTATTTAAATTCAAAATAGATCGTTAATGTATAGTGGTTTCTCGAATAAACCTCCACTTTTAATTTTATGCAACTTCCATTTTTATTTTGTTTCAACTTCCAATTTTATTCAATTTCTTTTTCTATTGAATTTCTTTTTTTTTATGTAATTCCAAATAGATCGTTAAGGTGTAGTGATTTCTTGAATGAACTTTCATTTTTAATTTTATGCAACTACCATTTTTATTTTTATTCCACTTCCATTTTTATTCAGTTTCCTTTTCTATTCAATATCCTTTTTTTATTTAATTTCCAAACAGATCGTTAAGGTATAGTGGTTTCTAGAATGAACTTCGATGTTCAATTTTTTGCAGTATCCATTTTTATTTTTATTCAACTTCTATTTTTACTCAATTTCCAGCTCCATTCAATTTCGTTTTTAATTTAATTTCCAAATAGATCGTTAAGGTATAATGGTTTCTTGAATGAACTTCCATTTTCAGTTTTATGCAGCTTCCATTTGTATTTTTATTCCACTTCCATTTTTCTTCAATTTCCTTTTCTATTCAATTTTCTTTTTTATTTAATTTCCAAATAGATTCTTCAGGTATAGTGGTTTCATGAATGCACTTCCATTTTTAATTTTATTCCACTTCAATTTTTATTTTTATTCCACTTCCATCTCCATTCAATTTCCTTTTTTATTTAATTTCCAAATAGATCGTTAAGGTATAGTGGATTCTTGAATGAACTTCCATTTTTAATTTTATGCAACTTCCATTTCTATTTTTATTCCACTTCCATTTTTATTCAATTTCCTTTTCTATTCAATTTCCTTTTTTATTTAATTTCCAAATAGATCGTTAAGGTATAGTGGTTTCTTGAATGAACTTTCGTTTTTAATTTTATGCAACTTCCATTTTTATTTTCATTCAACTTCCATTTTTATTCAATTTCCTTTTCTATTGAATTTCCTTTTTTATTTAGTTTCCAAATAGATCATTAAGGTGTAATGGTTTATTGAATGAACTTCCTTTTTTAATTTTATGCAACTTCCATTTTTATTTTTATTCCACTTCCATTTTTATTCAATTTCCTTTTCTATTCAATTTTATTTTTTGTTTAATTTCCAAATAGATCGTTAATGTATGGTGCTTTCGTGAATGAACTTCCATGTTTAATTTTATGCAGTGTCCATTTCTATTTTTGTTGAACTTCTATTTTTATTCAATTTCCATCTCCATTCAATTTCTTTTTTCATTTAATTTCCAAATAGATCGTTACGGTATAAGGGTTTCTTGAATGAACTTCCATTTTTAATTTTATGCAACTTCCATTTGTATTTTTATTCAACTTCCATTTTTATTCGATTTCCTTTTCTATTGATTTCCTTTTTTATTTAGTTTCCAAATAGATCATTAAGGTGTAGTGGTTTCTTGAATGAACTTTCATTTTTAATTTTACACAACATCCATTTTTATTTTTATTCAACTTCCATTTTTATTCAATTTCCTTTTCTATGCAATTTCCTTTTTTATTTAATTTCCATATTGATTGTCAAGGTATAGTGGTTTTTTGAATGAACTTCCATGTTTGATTTTGCACAGTGTCCTTTTCAATTTTTATTGAACTTCTATTTTTATTCAATTTCCATCTCCATTCAATTTCCTTTTTAATTTAATTTCGAAATAGATCGTTAAGGTATAGTGGTTTCATGAATGCACTTCCATTTTCAATTTTATGCAGCTTGCATTTGTATTTTTATTCCACTTCCATTTTTATTCAATTTCCTTTTCAATTGAATTTCCTTTTTTATTTAATTTCCAAATAGATCGTTAAGGTGTAGTGGTTTCATGATTGAACTTCCATTTTTAATTTTATGCCACTTCCATTTTTATTTTTATTCCACTTCCATTTTTATTCAATTTCCTTTTATATTCAATTTCCTTTTTTATTTAAATTCAAAATAGATCGTTAATGTATAGTGGTTTCTCGAATAAACTTCCATTTTTAATTTTATGGAACTTCCATTTTTATTTTTTTCAACTTCCAATTTTATTCAATTTCTTTTTCTTTTGAATTTCTTTTTTATTTAATTCCAAATAGATCGTTCTGGTGTAGTGGTTTCTTTAATGAACTTTCATTTTTAATTTTATGGAACTTTCATTTTTATTTTTATTCCACTTCCATTTTTATTCAAATTCATTTTCTATTAAATTTCATTTTTTTATTTAATTCCAAATAGATCGTTAAGGTGTAGTGGTTTCTAGAATGAACTTTCATTTTTAATTCTATGTAACTTCCATTTTTATTTTTATTCCACTTCCATTTTTATTCAGTTTCCTTTTCAATTCAATTTCCTTTTTTTTGATTTAATTTCCAAACAGATCGTTAAGGTATAGTGGTTTCTTGAATGAATTTTCATTTTTAATTTTATGCAACTTCCATTTTTATTTTTATTTTTATTCAACATCCATTTTTATTCAATTTCCATTTCTATTGAATTTCCTTTTTTATTTAGTTTCCAAATAGATCATTAACGTGTTGTGGTTTCTTGAATGAACTTCCATTTTTAATTTTATGCAACTTCCATTTTTATTTTTCTTACACTTCCATTTTTATTCAATTTCCTTTTCTATTCAATTTCCCTTTTTATTTAATTTCCGAATAGATCGTTAATGTATAGTGCTTTCGTGAATAAACTTCCATGTTTAATTATATGCAGTGTCCATTTCTGTTTTTATTCAACTTCTATTTTTATTCAATTTCCATCTCCATTTAATTTCCTATTTAATTTAATTTTCAAATAGATCGTTAAGGTATAGTGGTTTCTTGAATGAACTTCTATTTTCAATTTTATGCAGCTTCCATTTGTATTTTTATTCCACTTCCAGTTTTATTCAATTTCCTTTTCTATGGAATTTCCTTTTTTATTTAACTTCCAAATAGATCGTTAAGGTGTAGTGGTTTCATGATTGAACTTCCATTTTTAATTTTATGCCACTTCCATTTTTATTTTTATTCCACTTCCATTTTTATTCAATTTCCTTTTTTATTTAAATTCAAAATAGATCGTTAATGTATAGTGGTTTCTCAAATAAACTTCCATTTTTAATTTTATGCAACTTCCATTTTTATTTTTTTTCAACTTCCAATTTTATTCAATTTCTTTTTCTATTGAATTTCGTTTTTTATTTAATTCCAAATAAATCATTATGGTGTAGTGGTTTCTTGAATGAAGTTTCATTTTTAATTTTATGCAACTTCCATTTTTATTTTTATTCCACTTCCATTTTTATTCAAATTCATCTTCTATTGAATTTCTTTTTTTTTTATTTAATTCCAAATAGATCGTTAAGGTGTAGTGGTTTCTTGAATGAACTTTCATTTTTAATTTTATGCAACTTCCATTTTTATTTTTATTCCACTTCCATTTTTATTCAGTTTCCTTTTCAATTGAATTTCTTTTTTTTATTTAATTCCAAATAGATCGTTAAGGTGTAGTGGTTTCTTGAATGAACTTTCATTTTTAAGTTTATGCAACTACCATTTTTATTTTTATTCCACTTCCATTTTTATTCAGTTTCCTTTTCAATTCAATTTCCTTTTTTTTATTTAATTTCCAAACAGATCGTTAAGGTATAGTGGTTTCTTGAATGAATTTTCATTTTTAATTTTTTGCAACTTCCATTTTTATTTTTATTCAACTTCCATTTTTATTCAATTTCCATTTCTATTGAATTTTCTTTTTTATTTAGTTTCCAAATAGATCATTAACGTGTTGTGGTTTCTTGAATGAACTTCCATTTTTAATTTTCTGCACCTTCCATTTCTATTTTTATTCCACTTCCGTTTTTATTCAATTTCCTTTTCTATTCAATTTCCTTTTTTATTTAATTTCCAAATAGATCGTTAAGGTATAGTGGTTTCTTGAATGAACTTTCGTTTTTAATTTTATGCAACTTCCATTTTTATTTTCATCCAACTTCCATTTTTATTCAATTTCCTTTTCTATTGAATTTCCTTTTTTATTTAGTTTCCAAATAGATCATTAAGGTGTAGTGGTTTATTGAATGAACTTCCTTTTTTAATTTTATGCAACTTCCATTTTTATTTTTATTCCACTTCCATTTTTATTCAATTTCCTTTTCTAGTCAATTTTATTTTTCGTTTAATTTGCAAATAGATCGTTAATGTATGGTGCTTTCGTGAATGAACTTCCATGTTTAATTTTATGCAGTGTCCATTTCCATTTTTGTTGAACTTCTATTTTTATTCAATTTCCATCTCCATTCAATTTCTTTTTTCATTTAATTTCCAAATAGATCGTTTAGGTATAAGGGTTTCTTGAATGAACTTCCATTTTTAATTTTATGCAACTTCCATTTGTATTTTTATTCAACTTCCATTTTTATTCGATTTCCTTTTCTATTGATTTCCTTTTTTATTTAGTTTCCAAATAGATCATTAAGGTGTAGTGGTTTCTTGAATGAACTTTCATTTTTAATTTTACACAACATCCATTTTTATTTTTATTCAACTTCCATTTTTATTCAATTTCCTTTTCTATACAATTTCCTTTTTTATTTAATTTCCATATTGATTGTCAAGGTATAGTGGTTTTTTGAATGAACTTCATGTTTGATTTTGCACAGTGTCCTTTTCAATTTTTATTCAACTTCTATTTTTATTCAATTTCCTTCTCCATTCAATTTCCTTTTTAATTTAATTTCGAAATAGATCGTTAAGGTATAGTGGTTTCTTGAATGAACTTCTATTTTCAATTTTATGCAGCTTGCATTTGTATTTTTATTCCACTTCCATTTTTATTCAATTTCCTTTTCAATTGAATTTCCTTTTTTATTTCATTTCCAAATAGATCGTTAAGGTGTAGTGGTTTCATGATTGAACTTCCATTTTTAATTTTATGCCACTTCCATTTTTATTTTTATTCCACTTCCATTTTTATTCAATTTCCTTTTATATTCAATTTCGTTTTTTATTTGAATTCAAAATAGATCGTTAATGTATAGTGGTTTCTCGAATAAACTTCCATTTTTAATTTTATGGAACTTCCATTTTTATTTTTTTCAACTTCCAATTTTATTCAATTTCTTTTTCTTTTGAATTTCTTTTTTTATTTAATTCCAAATAGATCGTTCTGGTGTAGTGGTTTCTTTAATGAACTTTCATTTTTAATTTTATGGAACTTTCATTTTTATTTTTATTCCATTTCCATTTTTATTCAAATTCATTTTCTATTAAATTTCATTTTTTTATTTAATTCCAAATAGATCGTTAAGGTGTAGTGGTTTCTTGAATGAACTTTCATTTTTAATTCTATGTAACTTCCATTTTTATTTTTATTCCACTTCCATTTTTATTCAGTTTCCTTTTCAATTCAATTTCCTTTTTTTTATTTAATTTCCAAACAGATCGTGAAGGTATAGTGGTTTCTTAAATGAATTTTCATTTTTAATTTTATGCAACTTCCATTTTTATTTTTATTTTTATTCAACAACCATTTTTATTCAATTTCCATTTCTATTGAATTTCCTTTTTTATTTAGTTTCCAAATAGATCATTAACGTGTTGTGGTTTCTTGAATGAACTTCCATTTTTAATTTTATGCAACTTCCATTTTTATTTTTCTTACACTTCCATTTTTATTCAATTTCCTTTTCTATTCAATTTCCCTTTTTATTTAATTTCCGAATAGATCGTTAATGTATAGTGCTTTCGTGAATAAACTTCCATGTTTAATTATATGCAGTGTCCATTTCTGTTTTTATTCAACTTCTATTTTTATTCAATTTCCATCTCCATTTAATTTCCTATTTAATTTAATTTCCAAATAGATCGTTAAGGTATAGTGGTTTCTTGAATGAACTTCTATTTTCAATTTAATGCAGCTTCCATTTGTATTTTTATTCCACTTCCAGTTTTATTCAATTTCCTTTTCTATGGAATTTCCTTTTTTATTTAATTTCCAAATAGATCGTTAAGGTGTAGTGGTTTCAAGAATGAACTTCCATTCTTAATTTTATGCCACTTCCATTTTTATTTTTATTCCACTTCCATTTTTATTCAATTTCCTTTTTTATTTAAATTCAAAATAGATCGTTAATGTATAGTGGTTTCTCAAATAAACTTCCATTTTTAATTTTATGGAACTTCCATTTTTATTTTTTTTCAACTTCCAATTTTATTCAATTTCTTTTTCTATTGAATTTCTTTTTTTATTTAATTCCAAATAAATCATTATGGTGTAGTGGTTTCTTGAACGAAGTTTCATTTTTAATTTTATGCAACTTCCATTTTTATTTTTATTCCACTTCCATTTTTATTCAAATTCATTTTCTATTGAATTTCTTTTTTTTTATTTAATTCCAAATAGATCGTTAAGTTGTAGTGGTTTCTTGAATGAACTTTCATTTTTAATTTTATGCAACTTCCATTTTTATTTTTATTCCACTTCCATTTTTATTCAGTTTCCTTTTCAATTGAATTTCTTTTTTTTATTTAATTCCAAATAGATCGTTAAGGTGTAGTGGTTTCTTGAATGAACTTTCATTTTTAATTTTATACAACTACCATTTTTATTTTTATTCCACTTCCATTTTTATTTAGTTTCCTTTTCAATTCAATTTCCTTTTTTTAATTTAATTTCCAAACAGATCGTTAAGGTATAGTGGTTTCTTGAATGAATTTTCATTTTTAATTTTATGCAACTTCCATTTTTATTTTTATTCAACTTCCATTTTTATTCAATTTCCATTTCTATTGAATTTCCTTTTTTATTTAGTTTCCAAATAGATCATTAACGTGTTGTGGTTTCTTGAATGAACTTCCATTTTTAATTTTATGCAACTTCCATTTTTATTTTTATTCCACTTCCATTTTTATTCAATTTCCTTTTCCATTCAATTTCCTTTTTTATTTAATTTCCAAATAGATCGTTAATGTATAGTGCTTTCGTGAATAAACTTCCATGTTTAATTTTATGCAGTGTGCATTTCTATTTTTATTCAACTTCTATTTTTATTCAATTTCCATCTTCATTCAATTTCCTTTTTTATTTAATTTCCAAATAAATCGTTAAGGCATAGCGGTTTCTTGAATGAACTTCCATTTTTAATTTTATGCAACTTCCATTTGTATTTTTATTGAAAATCCTTTTTTATTCAGTTTCCTTTTCTATTGAATTTCCTTTTTTATTTAGTTTCCAAATAGATCATTAAGGTGTAGTGGTTTCTTGCATGGACTTTCATTTTTAATTTTATGCCACTTCCATTTTTATTTTTATTCCACTTCCATTTTTATTCAATTTCCTTTTCTATTCAAAATCCTTTTTTATTTAAATTCAAAATAGATCGTTAATGTATAGTGGTTTCTCGAATAAACTTCCACTTTTAATTTTATGCAACTTCCATTTTTATTTTTCTTCAACTTCCAATTTTATTCATATTTCTTTTTTTTATGTAATTCCAAATAGATCGTTAAGGTGTAGTGATTTCTTGAATGAACTTTCATTTTTAATTTTATGCAACTTCCAGTTTTATTTTTATTCCACTTCCATTTTTATTTAGTTTCCTTTTCTATTCAATTTCCTTTTTTTATTTAATTTCCAAACAGATCGTTAAGGTATAGTGGTTTCTAGAATGAACTTCCATGTTTAATTATTTGCAGTATCCATTTTTATTTTTATTCGACTTCTATTTTTATTCAATTTCCAAATAGATCGTTAAGGTATAATGGTTTCTTGAATTAACTTCCATTTTCAGTTTTATGCAGCTTCCATTTGTATTTTTATTCCAGTTCCATTTTTATTCAATTTCCTTTTCTATTCAATTTTCTTTTTTATTTAATTTCCAAATAGATTCTTCAGGTATAGTGGTTTCATGAATGCATTTCCATTTTTAATTTTATGCCACTTCAATTTTTATTTTTATTCCACTTCCATCTCCATTCAATTTCCTTTTTTATTAAATTTCCAAATAGATCGTTAAGGTATAGTGGTTTCTTGAATGAACTTCCATTTTTAATTTTATGCAACTTCCATTTCTATTTTTATTCCACTTCCATTTTTATTCAATTTCCTTTTCTATTCAATTTCCTTTTTTATTTAATTTCCAAATAGATCGTTAAGGTATAGTAGTTTCTTGAATGAACTTTCGTTTTTAATTTTATGCAACTTCCATTTTTATTTTCATTCAACTTCCATTTTTATTCAGTTTCCTTTTCTATTGAATTTCCTTTTTTATTTAGTTTCCAAATAGAAGGTGTAGTGGTTTATTGAATGAACTTCCATTTTTAATTTTATGCAACTTCCATTTTTATTTTTATTCCACTTCCATTTTTATTCAATTTCCTTTTCTATTCAATTTTATTTTTTGTTTAATTTCCAAATAGATCGTTAATGTATAGTGCTTTCGTGAATGAACTTCCATGTTTAATTTTATGCAGTGTCCATTTCTATTTTTGTTGAACTTCTATTTTTATTCAATTTCCATCTCCATTCAATTTCTTTTTTCATTTAATTTCCAAATAGATCGTTAAGGTATAAGGGTTTCTTGAATGAACTTCCATTTTTAATTCCATGCAACTTCCATTTGTATTTTTATTCAACTTCCATTTTTATTCGATTTCCTTTTTTATTTAGTTTCCAAAGAGATCATTAAGGTGTAGTGGTTTCTTGAATGAACTTTCATTTTTAATTTTACACAACATCCATTTTTATTTTTATTCAACTTCCATTTTTATTCAATTTCCTTTTCTATGCAATTTCCTTTTTTATTTAATTTCCATATTGATTGTCAAGGTATAGTGGTTTTTTGAATGAACTTCCATGTTTGATTTTGCACAGTGTCCTTTTCAATTTTTATTCAACTTCTATTTTTATTCAATTTCCATCTCCATTCAATTTCCTTTTTAATTTAATTTCGAAATAGATCGTTAAGGTATAGTGGTTTCTTGAATGAACTTCTATTTTCAATTTTATGCAGCTTGCATTTGTATTTTTATTCCACTTCCATTTTTATTCAATTTCCTTTTCAATTGAATTTCCTTTTTTATTTAATTTCCAAATAGATCGTTAAGGTGTAGTGGTTTCATGATTGAACTTCCATTTTTAATTTTATGCCACTTCCATTTTTATTTTTATTCCACTTCCATTTTTATTCAATTTCCTTTTATATTCAATTTCCTTTTTTATTTAAATTCAAAATAGATCGTTAATGTATAGTGGTTTCTCGAATAAACTTCCATTTTTAATTTTATGCAACTTCCATTTTTATTTTTTTCAACTTCCAATTTTATTCAATTTCTTTTTCTTTTGAATTTCTTTTTTTATTTAATTCCAAATAGATCGTTCTGGTGTAGTGGTTTCTTTAATGAACTTTCAATTTTAATTTTATGGAACTTCCATTTTTATTTTTATTCCACTTCCATTTTTATTCAAATTCATTTTCTATTAAATTTCATTTTTTTATTTAATTCCAAATAGATCGTTAAGGTGTAGTGGTTTCTTGAATGAACTTTCATTTTTAATTTTACGTAACTTCCATTTTTATTTTTATTCCACTTCCATTTTTATTCAGTTTCCTTTTCAATTCAATTTCCTTTTTTTTATTTAATTTCCAAACAGATCGTTAAGGTATAGTGGTTTCTTGAATGAATTTTCATTTTTAATTTTATGCAACTTCCATTCTTATTTTTATTTTTATTCAACATCCATTTTTATTCAATTTCCATTTCTATTGAATTTCCTTTTTTATTTAGTTTCCAAATAGATCATTAACGTGTTGTGGTTTCTTGAATAAACTTCCATTTTTAATTTTATGCAACTTCCATTTTTATTTTTTTTCAACTTCCAATTTTATTCAATTTCTTTTTTATTTCATTCCAAATAAATCATTATGGTGTAGTGGTTTCATGAATGAAGTTTCATTTTTAATTTTATGCAACTTTCATTTTTATTTTTATTCCACTTCCATTTTTATTCAAATTCATTTTCTATTGAATTTCTTTTTTTTATTTAATTCCAAATAGATCGTTAAGGTGTAGTGGTTTCTTGAATGAACTTTCATTTTTAATTTTATGCAACTTCCATTTTTATTTTTATTCCACTTCCATTTTTATTCAGTTTCCTTTTCAATTGAATTTATTTATTTTATTTAATTCCAAATAGATTGTTAAGGTGTAGTGGTTTCTTGAATGAACTTTCATTTTTAAATTTATGCAACTACCTTTTTTATTTTTATTCCACTTCAATTTTTATTCAGTTTCCTTTTCAATTCAATTTCCTTTTTTTTTTATTTAATTTCCAAACAGATCGTTATGGTATAGGGGTTTCTTGAATGAATTTTCATTTTTAATTTTATGCAACTTCCATTTTTCTTTTTATTCAACTTCCATTTTTATTCAATTTCCATTTCTATTGAATTTCCTTTTTTATTTAGTTTCCAAATTGATCATTAACGTGTTGTGGTTTCTTGAATGAACTTCCATTTTTAATTTTATGCAACTTCCATTTTTATTTTTCTTCCACTTCCATTTTTATTCAATTTCCTTTTCTATTGAATTTCCTTTTTTATTTAATTTCCAAATAGATCGTTAATGTATAGTGCCTTCGTGAATAAACTTCCGTGTTTAATTTTATGCAGTGTCCATTTCTATTTTTATTCAACTTCGATTTTTATTCAATTTCCATCTCCATTCAATTTCCTCTTTTATTTAATTTCCAAATAAATCGTTAAGGTATAGTGGTTTCTTGAATGAACTTCCATTTTTAATTTTATGCAACTTCCATTTTTATTTTTCTTCCACTTCCATTTTTATTCAATTTCCTTTTCCATTCAATTTCCTTTTTTATTTAATTTCCAAATAGATCGTTAATGTATAGTGCTTTCGTGAATAAACTTCCATGTTTAATTTTATGCAGTGTCCATTTCTATTTTTTTTAACTTCGATTTTTATTCAATTTCCATCTCCATTCAATTTCCTTTTTTATTTAATTTTCAAATAAATCGTTAAGGTATAGTGGTTTCTTGAATGAACTTCCATTTTTAATTTTATGCAACTTCCTTTTGTATTTTTATTCAACTTCATTTTTTATTCAATTTCCTTTTCTATTGAATTTCCTTTTTTATTTATTTTCCAAATAGATCATTAAGGTGTAGTGGTTTCTTGCATGGACTTTCATTTTTAATTTTATGCCACTTCCATTTTTATTTTTATTCCACTTCCATTTTTATTCAATTTCCTTTTCTATTCAAAATCCTTTTTTATTTAAATTCAAAATAGATCGTTAATGTATAGTGGTTTCTCGAACAAACTTCCACTTTTAATTTTATGCAACTTCCATTTTTATTTTTCTTCAACTTCCAATTTTATTCAATTTCTTTTTTTTATGTAATTCCAAATAGATCGTTAAGGTGTAGTGGTTTCTTGAATGAACTTTCATTTTTAATTTTATGCAACTTCCAGTTTTATTTTTATTCCACTTCCATTTTTATTTAGTTTCCTTTTCAATTCAATTTCCTTTTTTTTATTTAATTTCCAAACAGATCGTTAAGGTATAGTGGTTTCTTGAATGAATTTTCATTTTTAATTTTATGCAACTTCCATTTTTATTTTTATTTTTATTCAACATCCATTTTTATTCAATTTCCATTTCTATTGAATTTCCTTTTTTATTTAGTTTCCAAATAGATCATTAACGTGTTGTGGTTTCTTGAATTAACTTCCATTTTTAATTTTATGCAACTTCCATTTTTATTTTTTTTCAACTTCCAATTTTATTCAATTTCTTTTTTATTTAATTCCAAATAAATCATTATGGTGTAGTGGTTTCTTGAATGAAGTTTCATTTTTAATTTTATGCAACTTTCATTTTTATTTTTATTCCACTTCCATTTTTATTCAAATTCATTTTCTATTGAATTTCTTTTTTTTATTTAATTCCAAATAGATCGTTAAGGTGTAGTGGTTTCTTGAATGAACTTTCATTTTTAATTTTATGCAACTTCCATTTTTATTTTTATTCCACTTCCATTTTTATTCAGTTTCCTTTTGAATTGAATTTATTTATTTTATTTAATTCCAAATAGATTGTTAAGGTGTAGTGGTTTCTTGAATGAACTTTCATTTTTAATTTTATGCAACTACCTTTTTTATTTTTATTCCACTTCAATTTTTATTCAGTTTCCTTTTCAATTCAATTTCCTTTTTTTTTATTTAATTTCCAAACAGATCGTTAAGTTATAGGGGTTTCTTGAATGAATTTTCATTTTTATTTTATGCAACTTCCATTTTTATTTTTATTCAACTTCCATTTTTATTCAATTTCCATTTCTATTGAATTTCCTTTTTTATTTAGTTTCCAAATTGATCATTAACGTGTTGTGGTTTCTTGAATGAACTTCCATTTTTATTCAATTTCCTTTTCTATTCAATTTCCTTTTTTATTTAATTTCCAAATAGATCGTTAATGTATAGTGCTTTCGTGAATAAACTTCCGTGTTTAATTTTATGCAGTGTCCATTTCTATTTTTATTCAACTTCGATTTTTATTCAATTTCCATCTCCATTCAATTTCCTCTTTTATTTATTTTCCAAATAAATCGTTAAGGTATAGTGGTTTCTTGAATGAACTTCCATTTTTAATTTTATGCAACTTCCATTTTTATTTTTCTTCCACTTCCATTTTTATTCAATTTCCTTTTCTATTCAATTTCCTTTTTTATTTAATTTCCAAATAGATCGTTAATGTATAGTGCTTTCGTGAATAAACTTCCATGTTTAATTTTATGCAGTGTCCATTTCTATTTTTATTCAACTTCGATTTTTATTCAATTTCCATCTCCATTCAATTTCCTTTTTAATTTAATTTCCAAATAAATCGTTAAGGTATAGTGGTTTCTTGAATGAACTTCCATTTTTAATTTTATGCAACTTCCATTTTTATTTTTATTCAACTTCCATTTTTATTCAATTTCCATCTCCATTCAATTTCCTTTTTAATTTAATTTCCAAATAAATCGTTAAGGTATAGTGGTTTCTTGAATGAACTTCCATTTTTAATTTTATGCAACTTCCTTTTGTATTTTTATTCAACTTCCTTTTTTATTCAATTTCCTTTTCTATTGAATTTCCTTTTTTATTTAGTTTCCAAATAGATCATTAAGGTGTAGTGGTTTCTTGCACGGACTTTCATTTTTAATTTTATGCCACTTCCATTTTTATTTTTATTCCACTTCCATTTTTATTCAATTTCCTTTTCTATTCAAAATCCTTTTTTATTTAAATTCAAAATAGATCGTTAATGTATAGTGGTTTCTCGAACAAACTTCCACTTTTAATTTTATGCAACTTCCATTTTTATTTTTCTTCAACTTCCAATTTTATTCAATTTCTTTTTTTTATGTAATTCCAAATAGATCGTTAAGGTGTAGTGGTTTTTTGAATGAACTTTCATTTTTAATTTTATGCAACTTCCACTTTTATTTTTATTCCACTTCCATTTTTATTTAGTTTCCTTTTCTATTCAATTTCCTTTTTTATTTAATTTCCAAACAGATCGTTAAGGTATAGTGGTTTCTTGAATGAACTTCCATGTTTAATTTTTTGCAGTATCCATTTTGATTTTTATTCAACTTCTATTTTTATTCAATTTCCATATACATTCAATTTCCTTTTTAATTTAATTTCCAAATAGATCGTTAAGGTATAGTGGTTTCTTGAATGAACTTCCATGTTCAATTTTATGCAGCTTCCATTTGTATTTTTTATTCCACTTCCATTTTTATTCAATTTCCTTTTCTATTGAATTTCATTTTTTATTTAATTTCCAAATAGATCGTTAAGGTGTAGTGGTTTCTTGAATGCACTTCCATTTTTAATTTTATGCCACTTCCGTTTTTATTCAATTTCCTTTTCGATTCAATTTCCTTTTTTATTTAATTTCCAAATAGATCATTAAGGTATAGTGTTTTCTTGAATAAACTTCCATTTTCAATTTTATGCAGCTTCCATTTGTATTTTTATTCCACTTCCATTTTTATTCAATTTCCTTTTCTTTTTTATTTCCTTTTTTATTTAATTTCCAAGTAGATCATTAAGGTGTAGAGGTTTCTTGAATGAACTTCCATTTTTAATTTTATGCAACTACCATTTTTATTTTTATTCCACTTCCATTTTCGTTTAATTTCCTTTTCTATTCAATTTCCTTTTTTATTTAATTACCAAAGAGATCGTTAAGATATAGTTGTTTCCTGAATGCACTTCCATTTTTACTTTTATGCCACTTCCATTTTTATTTTTATTCCACTTCAATTTTTATTCAATTTCCTTTTCTATTCAAAATCCTTTTTTATTTAAATTCAAAATAGATCGTTAATGTATAGTGGTTTCTCGAATAAACTTCCACTTTTAATTTTATGCTACTTCCATTTTTATTTTTTTCCGCTTCCAATTTTCTTCAAGTTCTTTTTCTACTGAATTTCTTTTTTTTATGTAATTCCAAATAGATCGTTAAGGTGTAGTGGTTTCTTGAATGAACTTTCATTTTTAATTTTATGCAACTTGCATTTTTATTTTTATTCCACTTCCATTTTTATTCAGTTTCCTTTTCAATTGAATTTCTTTTTTTTATTTAATTCCAAATAGATCGTTAAGGTGTAGTGGTTTCTTGAATGAACTTTCATTTTTAATTTTATGCAACTTCCATTTTTATTTTTATTCCACTTCCATTTTTATTTAGTTTCCTTTTCTATTCAATTTCCTTTTTTTATTTAATTTCCAAACAGATCGTTAAGGTATAGTGGTTTCTTGAATGAACTTCCATGTTTAATTTTTTGCAGTATCCATTTTTATTTTTATTCAACTTCTATTTTTATTAAATTTCCATCTCCATTCAATTTCCTTTTTAATTTAATTTCAAAATAGATTGTTAGCGTATAGTGGTTTCTTGAATGAACTTCCATTTTCAATTTTATGCAGCTTCTGTTTGTATTTTTATCCACTTCCATTGTTATTCAATTTCCTTTTCTATTGAATTTCTTTTTTTATTTAATTTCCAAATAGATCGTTAAGGTGTAGTGGTTTCTTGAATGCACTTCCATTTTTAATTTTATGCCACTTTTATTTTTATTTTTATTCCACTTCCATTTTTATTCAATTTCATTTTCTATTCAATTTCCTTTTTTATTTACTTTCCAAATATATCGTTAAGGTATAGTGTTTTCTTGAATGAACTTCCATTTTCAATTTTATGCAGCTTCCATTTGTATTTTTATTCCACTTCCATTTTTATTCAATTTCCTTTTCTATTAAATTTCCTTTTTTATTTAATTTCCAGGTAGATCATTAAGGTGTAGAGGTTTCTTGAATGAACTTCCATTTTTAATTTTATGCAACTTCCATTTTTATGTTTTATTCCACTTCCATTTTCATTCAATTTCCTTTTCTATTCAATTTCCTTTTTTATTTAATTTCCAAATTGATCACTAATGTATAGAGGTTTCTTGAATGAAATTCCATTTTTAATTTTATGCAACTTCCATTTTTATTTTTATTCCACTTCCGTTTTTATTCAATTTCCTTTCTTATTTAATTTCCAAATAGATCGTTAATGTATAGTGGTTTCCTGAATGAACTTCCATTTTTAATTTTATGCAACTTCCATTTTTATTTTTTTTCAACTTCCATTTTTATTCAATTTCTTTTTCTATTGAATTTCCTTTTTTATTTAATTCGAAATAGATCGTTAAGGTGTAGTGGTTTCTAGAATGAACTTCCATTTTTAATTTTATGCAACTTCCATTTTTATTTTTATTCCACTTCCATTTTTATTCAGTTTCCTTTTCTATTCAATTTCCTTTTTTTATTTAATTTCCAAATAGATTGTTAAGGTATAGTGGTTTCTTGAATGAACTTCCATGTTTAATTTTATACAGTTTCCATTTCTATTTTTATTCAACTTCTATTTTTATTCAATTTCCGTCTCCATTCTGTTTCCTTTTTTATTTGATTTCCAAATTGATCGTTAAAGTGTAGTGGTTTCTTGAATGAACTTTCATTCTGAATTTTATGCAACTTCCATTTTTATTTTTAATCCACTTCCATTTTTATTCAATTTCTTTTTCTATTCAATTTCCTTTTTTATTTAATTTCCAAATAGATCGTTAAGGTATAGTGGTTTTTTGAATGAACTTCAATTTTTAATTTTATGCAACTTTCATTTGTATTTTTATTCAACTTCCATTTTTATTTTAATTTCTTTTTCTAATCAATTTCCATTTTTAATTTTCTTCAACTTCCTTTTTTATTTTTTTTCAACTTCTATTTTTATTCAATTTCCTTTTTTTATTTAATTTCCAAGTACATCGTTAATGCATACTGGTTTCTTGAATGAACTTCCATTTTTAATTTTATGCGACTTCCATTATTCTTTTTATTAAACTTCCATTTTTATTCAATTTCGTTTTCTATTCATTTTCCTTTTTTATTTAACTTACGAATAGATCGTTATGGTATAGTGGTTTTTTGAATGAACTTCTATTTTTAATTTTATACAGCTTCCATTTCTATTTTTATTCAACTTCTCTTTTTATTAAATTTCCATCTCCATTCAATTTCCTTTTTAATTTAATTTCCAAATAGATCATTACGGTATAGTGGTTTCTTGAATGAACTTCTATTTTTAATTTTATGCAACTTCCATTTGTATTTTTATTCCACTTCCATTTTTATTCAATTTTTTTTCTATTCAATTTCCTTTTTTCTTTAATTTCCAAATAGATCGTTAAGGTATAGTGGTTTCTTGAATGAACATTCATTTTTAATTTTATGTAACTTCCATTTTTATTTTTATTCAATTTTCATTTTTATTCAATATCCTTTTCTATTGAATTTCCATTTTTATTTAGTTTCAAAATAGATCATTAAGGTGTATTGGTTTCTTGAATGAACTTCCATTTTTAATTTTATGCAACTTCCATTTTTATTTTTCTTCCACTTCCATTTTTATTCAATTTCCATTTCTTTTCAATTTTCTTTTTTATTTAATTTCCAAATAGATCGTTAAGGTATAGTGGTTTCTTGAATGAACTTACATGTTTAATTTTCTGCAGTTTCCATTTCTATTTTTATTCAACTTCTATTTTTATTCAATTTCGATCTCCATTCAGTTTCCTTTTTTATTTAATTTCCAAATAGATCGTTAAGGTATAGTGGTTTCTTGAATGAACTTCCATTTTTAATTTTATGCAACTTGCATTTGTATTTTTATTCAACTTCCATTTTTATTTAATTTCCTTTTCTATTCAATTTCCTTTTCTATTTAATTTCCAAATAGATCGTTAATGTATAGTGGTTTCTTGAATGAGCTTCCATTTTTAATTTTCTGCAACGTCCAGTTTTATTTTTTTTCAACTTCCATTTTTATTCAGTTTCCTTTTCTATTGAATTTCCTTTTTTATTTAATTCCAAATAGATCGTTAAGGTGTAGTAGTTTCTTGAATGGACTTCCATTTTTAATTATATACAACTTCCATTTTTATTTTTATTCCACTTCCATCTTTATTCAGTTTCATTTTCTATTCAATTTTTTTTTATTTAATTTCCAAATAGATCGTTAAGGTATAGTGGTTTCTTGAATGAACTTCCATGTTTAATTTTATGCAGTTTCGATTTCTATTTTTATTCAACTTCTATTTTTATTCAATTTGCATCTCCATTCAATTTCTTTTTTAATTTAATTTCCAAATAAATCGTTATGGTATAGTGGTTTTTTGAATGAACTTCCATTTTTAATTTTATGCAACTTCCATTTGTATTTTTATTCCACTTCCATTTTCATTCAATTTCCTTTTCTATTCAATTTCCTTTTTTATTTAATTTCCAAATAGATCGATAAGGTATACTCGTTTCTTGAATGAACTTTCGTTTTTAATTTTATGCAACTTCCATTTTTATTCAATTTCCTTTTCTATTGAATTTCCTTTTTTATTTATTTTCCAAAGAGATCATTAAGGTGCAGTGGTTTCTTGAATGAACTTCCATTTTTAATTTTATGCAACTTCCATTTTTATTTTTATTCCACTTCCATTTTTATTCAATTTCCTTTTTTATTTAATTTCCAAATAGATCGTTAATGTATAGTGCTTTCGTGAATGAACTTCCATGTTTAATTTTATGCAGTGTCCATTTCTATTTTTATTCAACTTCTATTTTTATTCAATTTCCATCTCCATTCAATTTCCTTTTTAATTTAATTTCCAAATAGATCGTTAAGGTATTGTGCTTTCTTGAATGAACTTCTATTTTCAATTTTATGCAGCTTCCATTTGTATTTTTATTCCACTTCCATTTTTATTCAATTTCCATCGCAAAAATCCTCCTAGTTGGGGTCCCGAACATACTTCAGCTGTTAAGAAAATAAAAGCTAGAGTTCAGACACTTCCTTGTTTATGTTTACCTTGTAACGCCCTCAAAATAATACATTAAACCCATCAACATAGACATTCATTGACATGCAAAATATCCACATACTTCTATTAGTCAGAGTTTCATTACGAAAGTATTACATGTTAACAACAAAAGCAAAATGCCCTGCGGGCTTACAGCTTTCCAAGTTAACACTTGGTTACAACAAAAGAGTGCTAACTCATCTACACATTAAGCCCTCGGCTTGAATATACATGTAATACATCAAAAGAAACTAAACAGCAAAAATCTGTTCGCATCTAGCCTCCCAAGCTATGTCCTTGGAGGTGGCATGCTACCTGCACCTAAAAATGATATTCCCATATAGGGTGAGCCACAGCCCAGTAGAAATACACTAAACCAACCATGAACAATAACTAAAAGATTAGCAATTGATAGATGGCCAACACTGATACATCCACATAAATCACGTATTTATGCCATACGACTTATGAGTCCAAGTTACCTTTCATTTTCCCTTTTTCAACAGATAAGCATATTAGCTCTATCATCATTTCAACAGATATGTATAAAAACTATATCCCACATTCACAGATAAGCATATGAGCTATATCCACATTCTCAACAGATATGTATAACAACTATATCCCACATTCACAGATAAGCATATAAGCTGTATCCACACTTCACAAAGATAAGCATATGAGCTCTATCTTCACTTCTCTAGACAAGCATATGAGCTGTATCTACGGAGTTCATCCCCTATCTTCTCCCAATACTATCCGGTTTAGAGGTACATCCCCCATCTTCCCCTAAACCGCGGAGTACATCCCCCATCTCCTCCTCTACACGTATCGTATACAAACACATTGGTTCTATATACAATCACACAATACATACAATTAATGTATTTTATCAACCGTCAAATTCCATGACACGTTCCATTGATTAGTTTTCGTTTGCCTAATCATCATGCATTGTCTACAACAATCACGACTATCCTCCACCGATAGCCCAAAGCAGTTATTTCTAAATAGAAAATAAATGCACAAATGGATATTCAATCAACATTTCATTTCGGTGAGTGATGAATAATTCAACTACACCCTTTAACCCCATACGTTCCCAATCTCAACAATTCCATTTCATTTCCTCATTTCTCACAATTAATTATCCCAATTAATCAAACAATGTAATTAGGTCATTTTCCATAATTAACATTACAACCTTTAGGTCCCATTTTCATCAATGATTTAACATCTATTCCATTTCTCTATGCCAAACATGCATCTAGGTTTATTATAAATAAAACCCTAACTTTTGTAAAATAACACAAAAGCCCCAAACTTTCACAAAATTACCGAACCAACCCCAACATCTCAAAATACTAAAATTTAAAGACAAAATCCATAGAGAGGAGTAGGATATCCCTACCTCAAATCCGGAGCCCCAAGGGAGAAGATGACAAAACCCAACGTGCTCCAAAATCCGAAATTTTCAGATTAAAGTGTAGCCCTCGACGATCAACAACTTTTTTGTAAAGGCCAAAGGTGAGCAAATCACTCCTACTAGATCAAAACCTAGAGAGAAGATAGAGTTCTAGAGTAAGAGCCTCAACAATGGTGTTTTTGGAAAAGTATGAGAGAGAAGAGAAAGTGAAAAAGTGATTTGAAAAGTCAAAACACGGAGCTTTAACCCAGTCGCCCCGCTCGAGCGTCAAACACCCCGCTCGAGCGTCACTCACAGACTCCCGCTCCAGCGTCAACAATCCCGCTCGAGAGGTGGATGCACACTCCCAGAACTTTTACAGAACCAGGTCTTCGCTCGAGCTTCCAACTCCCCGCTCGAGCGGCCAATCCCACGCTCGAGCGTCCAACACTGCACAGGAAATACTGGATGGGTGCAATTCCCGCTCGAGCGCCAAAACCCTCGCTCGAGCGGACAGGTCAAAATCTGGGCAACTAGTTTTGGTTTCTAAATTCAACCAACCTGTAACAAACCTGCCCAACACATCCCATAACTCAACTACAAAGTAAAAAGGATGTAAACAAGATAATAATCAACTACCAACCTCCACGGACACATGCCCGGATCACTGTACAACAAGGGCAAACCCGGGATCGCTATATACCTCATCCCGAATGGAAGAAAATAGTTGAAACTGATGCCTCAGACATTGGATTTGGTGGTATCCTCAAACAATTCAATCCAAATACCAGAAAAGAAGAACTTTTACGTTTCCACTCTGGTTTTTGGCATGATGCAGCAAAACGATATCCGACAATTAAAAAAGAATGTTTAGCCATTATCAAATGTGTTTTAAAATTCAAGGATGATTTATTAAATCAACATTTTTTAATTAGAGTTGATTGTTCCGCAGCCAAGCAAATCTTTAAAAAAGATGCTGCTAATCTAGCCCAACGACAAATTTTTGCAGCATGGCAATCTGTGTAACGCCCTCAAAATAATAACATTAAACCCATTAAAAGAAACATGCATTGATATCCAAACGTTCCACATTCTTTCATTTAACAGAGTTTCATTACAATAAGTATTACATGTTAACAACAAAAGCAAATGCCCTATGGGCTTACAGCTTTCCAAGCTAACACTTGGTTACAACAAAAGAGTACTAACTCATACACATTAAGCCCTTGGCTTGAATTTACATGTAATACATCAAAAAGTAAAACGACAAAAGTATGTCCGCCTCTAGCCTCCCAAGCTATGTCCTTGGAGGTGGCATGCTTCCCGTACCTGAAAATGATATTCCCATATAGGGTGAGCCACAGCCCAGTAGAAATACACTAAACCAACCATGAACAATGACTAAAATATTAGCAATTGATAGATGGCCAACACTGATACATTCACATAAATCACATATTTATGTCATACGACTTATGAGTCCAAGTTACCCTTTCATTTTCCCTTTTTTCAACAGATAGGCATATAAATTCTATCCACATTCTCATCAGATATGTATAACAACAATATCCACATTCTCATCAGATATGTATAACAACAATATCCACATTCACAGATAAGCATATAAGCTATATCCACATTCTACTACAGATATGTATAACCATAATATCCACAGATAAGCATATAAGCTATATCCACACTTCACAAAGATAAGCATATGAGCTCTATCTTCACTTCTCTAGACAAGCATATGAGCTGTATCTGCGGAGTTCATCCCCTATCTTCTCCCAACACTATCCGGTTTAGAGGTACATCCCCTATCTTCCCCTAAACCGCGGAGTACATCCCCCATCTCCTCCTCTACACATAACGTATACAAACACATTGGTTCTATATACAATCATTCAATACATACAATTAATGTATTCTATCAACCGTCAAGTTCCATGACACATTCCATTGATTAGTTTCCGTTTGCCTAATCATCATGCATTGTCTACAACAATCACGACTATCCTCCACCGATAGCCCAAAGCAGTTATTTCTAAACAGAAAATAAATGCATAATGGATATTCAATCAGCATTTCATTTCCTCATTTCTCACAATTAATTATCCCAATTAATCAAACAATGTAATTAGGTCGTTATCCATAATTACCATTTCAACCCTTAGGTCCCATTTTCATCAATGATTCAACATTTATTCCATTTCTCTATGCCAAACATGCATCTAGGTTTATTATGAATAAAACCCCAACTTTTGTAAAATTGCACAAAAGCCCCAAACTTTTACCAAATTACCAAACCAACCCCAACATCTCAACATACTAAAATTTAAAGACAAAATCCATAGAGAGGAGTAGGATATCCCTACCTCGAAGTTTGAGCCAAAAAGGAGATGAAGACTCGAAGATCAACGTGTTCCAAATCCCAACTTTTTCAGATTAGAACGAAGCTCTCAACGCCCTCTATCTTTTTAACAAAGGCTCTAGGCTAGATTCACACTCTAGGGAGATCAATTCTTAGAGAGAGTGTAAGTTTAGAGAGAGAGAGTCTCGGATCTAGGGTTTGATCAAAAAGGAAAGTGAAAAAAGTGATGTTCAAAAACGCTACTGTCCGCTGATATAAAACACGCTCGCTCGAGCAACCAGACACAGAAAACTCTCGCTCGAGCCAAGAAGCTCTCGCTCGAGCCAAAAACTCAAAAGTGCGCTCGAGCGAAAGAACGCTCGCTCGAGCCAACAACTCAAACCCTCGGGTCTGCAACCAGAAGCACGCTCTAGCGACAAACCTCTTGCTCGAGCGAAGAAGAAACCAGACCGCTCGAGCCAAGAAAAGCTCGCTCGAGCCAAGAAATACAATTCTCAGGTCCAGAACCAGACGTAATCGCTCGCTCGAGCAAAGCCACTCTGGCTCGATCCACCAGACACAAACTCAACTCTCGCTCGAGCGACCAACTCCTCGCTCGAGCGACCAACTCCTCGCTCGAGCGAAGGTCCAAAAATCTGGGCAGCAACACTAGGCTCCCAAACACAACCAACCTGTAACAAACCTGCCCAACACATCCTATAACTCAATATACAAAGTAAAAAGGATGCAAACAAGATAATAAACAACTACCAACATCCACGGACACATGTCCGGATTACTGTACAACAAGGGTAAACCCAGGATCGCTATAACCTCCCCCCCTTAAAGAATTTCGTCCCCGAAATTAAGCACAAGTTTGCAAAAACAAGTTTTTCTCCATTTTAAACAATGTTACATTAACATTCAACAATTCGACCCTTTACCGGTCATCCCATCTCTTTAACAAGAGGCATTTCACAATATGTAAACAACATATGTACTTTCAACATGCATCAACATTACGCATTATCCTACCAATTTCAACAATATATTCAACATATACAATGTTACATTCAACTTCCATATGAGGCAAGTTCCAAAACATACTTCCAATAACCAAAACATTTTCAATGTTTCACAACTTAAGACATATATAAAAGCTCTTAAGTTCTACAATAGCTCAAAATTTAAACACAAGATTACATATCAACAAACAAGTCCGGATATTTCTCACGGACTTCCAACTCACGTTCCCAAGTGGCTTCCTCCACTCCGTGATGTTTCCACAAGACTTTTACCAAAGGAATGGTCTTGCCACGCAGGACCTGATCCCGCCTATCCAAGACCCGAACCGGTCTCTCCTCATACGAGGCATCCTCATCTACCTCTAAATCGGTCCAATCCAACACATGTGATGGATCTGGCTCATACTTCCGAAGCATACTCACATGAAACACGTCATGCACTCCGGACAACTGCGGCGGTAAGGCTAACCGATAAGCAACCTCGCCAATCCTCTCAAGAATCTCAAAAGGACCAATAAACCGAGGGGATAACTTCCCACTCTTCCCAAACCTCATCAAGCCTCGCTGAGGTGATATCTTCAGAAAGACATGATCACCTACCTCAAACGCCAAAGGCCTCCTTCTACGGTCGGCATAACTCTTTTGTCGACTCTGGGCTGTAACAAGCCTCCTACGGATAAGCTCAACTTTCTCCGTCGTCTCCCTAACCAACTCTGGACCCAACAAAGGTGCATCACCCACCTCGGCCCAACAAACTGGAGACCTACACGGTCGGCCATACAAGGCCTCAAACGGTGCCATACCGATGCTAGACTGAAAACTGTTGTTGTAGGCAAACTTGGCAAGTGCCTCTCCCACGTCCCACGGAAGTCCGGGACACAACCCCGAAGCATATCCTCGAGGATCTGAATAGTACGCTCGGACTGCCCATCAGTCTGAGGATGATAGGCCGTACTAAAGGTCAACTTAGTGCCCAGGGCACTCTGCAAACTCTGCCACAACCTAGCAGTAAAACGAGGATCTCTATCTAAGACGATCGTCACTGGGACCCCGTGCAATCTCACTACGTCCCGAATATACAAGCCGGCTAGATGATCCACCGAATCTCTCACGCGCATAGGAATGAAGTGCGCCGACTTAGTCAACCGGTCTACAACCACCCATATAGCATCACTACCCCGCTGAGTCCTCGGAAGACCTACAACGAAGTCCATAGTGACATGCTCCCACTTCCACTCGGCAATAGGCAAGGGTTGCAACAAACCCGCTGGCCTCTGATGCTCGGCCTTCACTTGCTGGCAAGTAAGGCACTTCGATATGAAAACAGCCACATCTCTCTTCATACCCCGCCACCAAAACTGGCGACCCAAATCCTGATACATCTTAGTACCTCCCGGATGCACCGCAAGGCGCGAATGGTGAAACTCTCGGAGTACTTCCTCACGGCAAGACTCCGGTACAAACAAACGGTCTCGGTATCTCACACTCAGGTCGGGATACACCGTCAAACCCTTCTCAACTTTCCCACTGGAGATCTTCTCTCGGAGGGATTCTACCTCAAGGTCACCTCTCTGTGCCTCTAACACTCTTGTCACAAGTGTAGGTTGCGCAACAACCGAAAACAAGGCCGCAGCCCCAACAGATTCGCCCAGTAGCAAATCAAACTGACCAAGTGCTCCCAACATCTCCCATTCCCAGATGGCTATACAAGCTACATCACTAATGGTCTTCCTACTAAGGGCATCGGCCACAACATTGGCCTTTCCCGGATGATAGTGCAACTCAAAATCATAATCCTCGATGAACTCCATCCATCTTCTCTGCCTCAGATTCAAGTCTCTCTGTGTAAACAGGTACTTCAAACTCTTATGATCCGAGAATACCTCGAACCTCTCACCATAAAGGTAGTGCCTCCAAATTTTCAAGGCAAAGATCACAGCTGCTAACTCTAGGTCGTGTGTGGGGTAATTCTTCTCGTGTATTTTCAACTGACGTGAGCCATAAGCTACCACTTTCCCTTCTTGCATCAACACACAACCCAAACCCTCTCGTGAGGCATCACAATAAACCGCATAACCCAACCCTCTCTCCGGAATAATCAACACCGGAGTGGTGGTCAATCTAACTTTCAGCTCTTGGAACGACTTTTCACAAGTCTCACTCCACACAAACTTGACTCCCTTCCGAGTCAGTCTAGTCAACGGTGACGCTAACCTGGAGAAATCTTTCACAAACCGACGGTAATACCCAGCTAATCTCAGAAAACTGCGGATCTCAAACACACTCTTAGGCTGTGCCCAATCCTGCACTGCCTCTACCTTGGATGTATCAACAGACACCCCTTCCCCGGATACCACGTGGCCTAAGAATTTGACTTCCCTCAGCCAGAACTCACACTTCCCAAACTTGGCATACAACCTATGGGCTCTAAGTAACTCAAGCACCACTCTCAAGTGTTCCTCGTGCTCCTCCTCTGCAGGCGAATAGATAAGGATGTCGTCCACGAAGACGACTACAAATCGGTCTAAGAACTCCCGGAAAATCCGGTTCATCAAGTCCATAAAGACTGCCGGTGCATTGGTAAGCCCAAATGGCATCACCAGAAACTCATAATGGCCATACCGCGTATGGAATGCCGTCTTAGGAACATCCTCCTCCCTGACCCTCAACTGGTGGTAACCAGATCTCAAGTCTATCTTAGAGAAACAACGGGAACCTTTCAACTAGTCAAACAAATCATCTATACGGGGCATAGGATACTTATTCTTAACCGTAGCCCGATTCAACTTCCGGTAGTCAATACACAATCTCAAGGCACCATCTTTCTTTTTAACAAAGAGGGCCGGTGCTCCCCACGGCGAAACACTAGGGCGAACAAAGCCCTTATCTAGCAATTCCTAGAGCTGAACTTTCAACTCAACCAACTCTGCTGGAGCAAAACGGTAAGGTGCCATAGAAATCGGCGCCGTGCCGGGCACTAAATCAATAGAGAACTCTATCTCTCGGTGAGGTGGCAAACTAACAAGATCTTCGGGAAAGACATCCGAATACTCACAAACCACCCTCGGCAACACAATCTGAGTCTCAACACACTCACTACTCTCAAAGCTAGCAAGTAGACCACTAAGCTCACTTCGCCCTCGCGAATCATACCCCGGTGGCAAAACACTACCAACCCGGTCTCCCAAGAAATCGAACCACTCCCCGCTCAAGGTATATAACGTGACCCTCTGGCGGTAGCAATCGATAACAGCCCGGTATGACGATAGCCAGTCCATACCCAAAATAACATCAAAACCCTTCATGGGCATGACAACAAACGGAAAAGGAAGCCTATAGTCGGCGACCTCTATATCACAACCTCTAACACCCTATTTCAGGATCAACTCACCACCCAAAGGCGATACCACACAAATAGGAGATGCTAACTGTGCTAACTCCAATTCTAAAACAGATGCAAATGCAGCAGATACAAAAGAATGAGATGCACCCGTGTCTATCAACACACTAGCAACCGAGTTGCAAAACAGAAAAGTACCTCTCACTACCGATGGAGCTGGTACTAAATCCTGCGCGGTAACAGCATACACGCGCCCCGTAGGCCCCTGGTCTACCTGCTCACCTCTCGGAGCAAAAGACTGCTGCACAGATTGGGATGACGAAGCTCTCGGATTGGCCCTCGAGGCCTGCACAGACTGAGCTGGCTGAAAACCCTGCGTCTGCCTAGAACCAGACGCTCCCGAAGTGGCACTCAACTACGGGCAAAACCTCTTCAAGAGCCTAGGCTGTCCACACTGATAACAAGACAAGGGCTGTCCCCTGCCCAAACTCTGACTCTGCGGTCTAGCTGTAGAAGAAGCAGCTCTCTGACCCCCACCCTTCTGCGAACAAACAGAAACCTTGTGACCCAACTGGCCACACTTGTAACAGGTGAAATCCCCCTGACCACCTCTCCCGGAGCCTGCACTCGGCACTAGGAAGGTCGATCTAGCAACACCACCCTGCGACTGCTGAGGGTTAGAACCCCTCTGTCTCCTACCATCACCCTGACCATCCTGGCTCCTCTTGGAGCCCCTCAATTCTTCCTCCTCTTCCTGCATCATAATTTCTATATGAGCAGCAGCATCTACCAGGTGTCTATACTCCCGGATGTAAGACCCACCAACCCTCAACTTGAGGCCCCGCCTCAACTTCCGCTCAAACTCATAGCAACGGCGTTCCTCGGACGCCACTAGTTCAGGTGCAAACCTGGACAGACTGGTAAAAGTAGCCTCAAACTCGGCCACTGACAAGCCCTGCTGTTTAAGCCGGCTGAACTGGTCCCTCAGCTTCTCCCTAGCTGCTGCAGACAAAAACCTCTCCTGAAAAGCATTTATAAACGCCTCCCAAGTACCACCAACATGAGCCTTCTCGTACTTCCACCATTGACCCGCATCTCCCTTCAGCTGGAAGGATGCCAAGGTCACTTTCAGTGCTCCGTCCTCGATGCCAAGCATCTCGAACGTCTTACTCATTTGCTCTAGCCACTCATCAGCCTTCAGTGGCTCCTTCGGATCCCCGATAAACTCATCCGGATTAGACCGGAAAAACTCCCTCTTCAAGAAAGAAGGCCCTGCCTCAGCTGCCTGATTCCCAGCTCTAAGAATACCCAAAGCTCCTGCTATCTCTCTGGCCAAGGCACCCATGGCCTGCTGACCCACTGGCTCGGCCACATTGGCCTGACCAACTCCCTCCTGCACTGCCGGAATCTCACCCGGTAACGGTACTTCCTGCCTCGCAGGTCTACCACGTCTAGCACCTCTTCCTCGTCCTGATATCCTAATAAAGGTAACACAGAACATTAGCACATTCATAAATGTGCCGAAACTAAACACTCACGTCCTAATGCATGGACAACTGTAATTCACTCCACGTAAGCACATAAACACATAAGCACTTACGAATTTCATTTCCGGATAATGATAGTCCCGAGGCGTTACCAGAGTTCCGGTTAGAAATAGCATTGATCAAATGCTTTTCCAACAAGACTCCCAGAAACCCAAGGATCCAGTCAACATCCTAGAAATTAAATCCCATACCCACATAGTCACATAAGCATGTTATCAATTAAGCACATAGCATATGATACTACATCTAAGTCTCTATCAAGCGAGACAAACCCATTGTGATACTAATCACTTCCCACGTACCCAAAGTATTCGAACCCGGTACGCTCTGATACCAAGTTGTAACGCCCTCAAAATAATAACATTAAACCCATTAAAAGAAACATGCATTGATATCCAAACATTCCACATTCTTTCATTTAACAGAGTTTCATTACAATAAGTATTACATGTTAACAACAAAAGCAAATGCCCTATGGGCTTACAGCTTTCCAAGCTAACACTTGGTTACAACAAAAGAGTACTAACTCATACACATTAAGCCCTTGGCTTGAATTTACATGTAATACATCAAAAAGTAAAACGACAAAAGTATGTCCGCCTCTAGCCTCCCAAGCTATGTCCTTGGAGGTGGCATGCTTCCCGTACCTGAAAATGATATTCCCATATAGGGTGAGCCACAGCCCAGTAGAAATACACTAAACCAACCATGAACAATGACTAAAATATTAGCAATTGATAGATGGCCAACACTGATACATTCACATAAATCACATATTTATGTCATACGACTTATGAGTCCAAGTTACCCTTTCATTTTCCCTTTTTTCAACAGATAGGCATATAAATTCTATCCACATTCTCATCAGATATGTATAACAACAATATCCACATTCACAGATAAGCATATAAGCTATATCCACATTCTACTACAGATATGTATAACCATAATATCCCCAGATAAGCATATAAGCTATATCCACACTTCACAAAGATAAGCATATGAGCTCTATCTTCACTTCTCTAGACAAGCATATGAGCTGTATCTGCGGAGTTCATCCCCTATCTTCTCCCAACACTATCCGGTTTAGAGGTACATCCCCTATCTTCCCCTAAACCGCGGAGTACATCCCCCATCTCCTCCTCTACACATAACGTATACAAACACATTGGTTCTATATACAATCATTCAATACATACAATTAATGTATTCTATCAACCGTCAAGTTCCATGACACATTCCATTGATTAGTTTCCGTTTGCCTAATCATCATGCATTGTCTACAACAATCACGACTATCCTCCACCGATAGCCCAAAGCAGTTATTTCTAAACAGAAAATAAATGCATAATGGATATTCAATCAACATTTCATTTCCTCATTTCTCACAATTAATTATCCCAATTAATCAAACAATGTAATTAGGTCGTTATCCATAATTACCATTTCAACCCTTAGGTCCCATTTTCATCAATGATTCAACATTTATTCCATTTCTCTATGCCAAACATGCATCTAGGTTTATTATGAATAAAACCCCGACTTTTGTAAAATTGCACAAAAGCCCCCAACTTTTACCAAATTACCAAACCAACCCCAACATCTCAAAATACTAAAATTTAAAGACAAAATCCATAGAGAGGAGTAGGATATCCCTACCTCGAAGTTTGAGCCAAAAAGGAGATGAAGACTCGAAAATCAACGTGTTCCAAATCCCAACTTTTTCAGATTAGAACGAAGCTCTCAACGCCCTCTATCTTTTTAACAAAGGCTCTAGGCTAGATTCACACTCTAGGGAGATCAATTCTTAGAGAGAGTGTAAGTTTAGAGAGAGAGAGTCTCGGATCTAGGGTTTGATCAAAAAGGAAAGTGAAAAAAGTGATGTTCAAAAACGCTACTGTCCGCTGATATAAAACACGCTCGCTCGAGCGAAGCCTTCGTCGCTCGAGTGACCAGACACAGAAAACTCTCGCTCGAGCCAAGAAGCTCTCGCTCGAACCAAAAACTCAAAAGTGCGCTCGAGCGAAAGAACGCTCGCTCGAGCCAGCAACTCAAACCCTCAGGTCTGCAACCAGAAGCACGCTCGAGCGACAAACCTCTTGCTCGAGCAAAGAACAAACCAGACCGCTCGAGCCAAGAAAAGCTCGCTCGAGCCAAGAAAAGCTCGCTCGAGCCAAGAAATACAATTCTCAGGTCCAGAACCAGACGCAATCGCTCGCTTGAGTGAAGCCACTCTGGCTCGATCCACTAGACACAAACTCAACTCTCGCTCGAGCGACCAACTCCTCGCTCGAGCGAAGGTCCAAAAATCTGGGCACCAACACTAGGCTCCCAAACACAACCAACCTGTAACAAACCTGCCCAACACATCCTATAACTCAATATACAAAGTAAAAAGGATGCAAACAAGATAATAAACAACTACCAACATCTACGGACACATGTCCGGATTACTGTACAACAAGGGTAAACCCGGGATCGCTATAATCTGCCCTTTCAGTATTCGATTTTGATCTAGAATATATTAAAGGTGAGCATAATTCTCTTCCTGATTTTCTAACACGTGAATATTTGCAGACATCTCATGCAGTCTAGAGGCCGGGGCTCCGGCAGAAGGGGCCGTGGAAGGGGAAATCCCTACAATACAGACTTTAGTTACTCCAGCATATGCTTATGTTCGCTACTGTTAGCAAACAAAATAATAATACTGATCACCAAGTTGCCTGCTATCTTGTTAGTGGTTTTATCGGTACTCTGAAACGATGGTGGGATAATATTCTCACAAATAACCAAAAAGAAGAAATCCTTTCATCAACCCATAGAGTAGTTGATGACGCTACACGTCTAGATCGCCAAGAAGAAGATGCTGTATACCCATACAGTAGTGGTTTCTTGAATGAACTTCCATTTTTAATTTTATGCCACTTCCATTTTTATTTTTATTCCACTTCCATTTTTATTCAATTTCCTTTTCTATTCAATTTCCTTTTTTATTTAAATTCAAAATAGGTCGTTAATGTATAGTGGTTTCTCGAAGAAACTTCCATTTTTAATTTTATGCAACTTCCATTTTTATTTTTTTTCAACTTCCAATTTTATTCAATTTCTTTTCCTATTGAATTTCTTTTTTTATTTAATTCCAAATAGATCGTTAAGGTGTAGTGGCTTCTTGAATGAACTTTCATTTTTAATTTTATGCAACTTCCATTTTTATTTTTATTCCACTTCCATTTTTATTCAGTTTCCTTTTCTATTCAATTTCCTTTTTTTATTTAATTTCCAAACAGATCGTTAAGGTATAGTGGTTTCTTGAATGAACTTCCATGTTTAATTTTTTGCAGTTTCCATTCCTATTTTTATTCAACTTCTATTTTTATTCAATTTTCATCTCCATTCAATTTCCTTTTTTATTTAATTTCCAAATAGATCGTTAAGGTGTAGTGGTTTCATGAATGAACTTCCATTCTTAATTTTATGCAACTTTCATTGTCATTTCTATTACACTTCCATTTTTATTCAATTTCCTTCGCTATTCAATTTTCTTTTTTATTTAATTTCCAATTAGATCGTTAAGGTATAGTGGTTTCTTAAATGAACTTCCATGTTTAATTTTATGCAGTTTCCATTTCAATTTTTATTCAATTTCCATCTCCATTCAATTTCCTTTTTTATTTAATTTCCAAATAGATCGTTAAGGTATAGTGGTTTCTTGAATGAACTTCAATTTTTAATTTTATGCAACTTTCATTTGTATTTTTATTCAACTTTTATTTTTATTTTAATTTCTTTTTCTAATCAATTTATTTTTTTATTTAATTTCCAAATAGATCGTTAATGTATAGCGGTTTTTTGAATGAGCTTCCATTTTTAATTTTCTGCAACTTCCTTTTTTATTTTTTTTCAACTTCCATTTTTATTCAGTTTCTTTTTCTATTGAATTTCCTTTTTTATTTAATTCCAAATAGATCATTAAGGTGTAGTGGTTTCTTGAATGAACTTCCATTTTTAATTATATACAACTTCCATTTTTATTTTTATTCCACTTCCATCTTTATTCAGTTTCCTTTTCTATTCAATTTTCATTTTTTATTTAATTTCCAAATAGATCGTTAAGGTATAGTGGTTTCATGAATAAACTTCCATGTTTAATTTTATGCAGTTTCCATTTCTATTTTTATTCAATTTCGCTCTCCATTCAATTTCCTTTTTAATTTAATTTTCAAATAGATCGTTAAGGTATAGTGGTTTCTTGAATGAACTACCATTTTTAATTTTATGCAACTTCCATTTGTATTTTTATTCCACTTCCATTTTTATTCAATTTCCTTTTCTATTCAATTTCCTTTTTTATTTAATTTCCAAATAGATCGTTAAGGTATAGTGGTTTCATGAATGAACTTTCATTTTTAATTTTATGCAACTTCCATTTTTATTTTTATTCAACTTCCATTTTTATTCAATTTCCTTTTCTATTGAATTTCCTTTTTTTATTTAGATTCCAAATAGATCATTAAGGTGTAGTGGTTCCTTGAATGAACATCCATTTTTAATTTTATGCAACTTCCATTTTTATTTTTCTTCCACTTCCATTTTGATTCAATTTCCTTTTCTATTCAATTTTCTTTTTTATTTAATTTCCAAATAGATCGTTAATGTATAGTGCTTTCATGAATGAACTTCCACGTTTAATTTTATGCAGTGTCCATTTCTATTTTAATTCAACTTCTATTTTTATTCAATTTTCATCTCCATTCAATTTCTTTTTTTATTTAATTTCCAAATAGATCGTTAAGGTATAGTGGTTTCTTGAATGAACTTCCATTTTTAATTTTATGCAACTTCCATTTGTATTTTTATTCAACTTCCATTTTTATTCAATTTCCTTTTCTATTGAATTTCCCTTTTTATTTAGTTTCCAAATAAATCATTAATGTGTAGTGGTTTCTTGAATGAACTTTCATTTTTAATTTTACGCAACTTCCATTTTTATTTCTATTCAACTTCCATTTTTATTCAATTACATTTTCCATGCAATTTACTTATTTATTTAATTTCCAAAAAGATTGTTAAGGTATAGTGGTTTTTTGAATGAACTTCCATGTTTAATTTTGCGCAGTGTCCATTTCAATTTTATTCAACTTCTATTTTTATTTAATTTCCATCTCCAATCAATTTCCTTTTTAATTTAATTTCCAAATAGATCGTTAAGGTATAGTGGTTTCTTGAATGAACTTCCATTTTCAATTTTATGCAACTTCCATTTGTATTTTTATTCCACTTCCATTTTAATTCAATTTCCTTTTCTATTGAATTTCCTTTTTTATTTAATTTCGAAATAGATCGTTAATGTGTAGTGGTATCTTGAATGAACTTTCATTTTTAATTTTATGCCACTTCCATTTTTATTCAATTTCCTTTTCTATTCAATTTCCTTTTTTATTTAATTTGCAAATAGATCGTTAACGTATACTGTTTTCTTGAATGAACTTCCGTTTTCAATTTTATGCAGCTTCCATTTGTATTTTTATTCCACTTCCATTTTTATTCAATTTCGTTTTCTATTGAATTTCCTTTTTTATTTAATTTCCAAGTAGATCATTAAGGTGTAGAGGTTTCTTGAATGAACTTTCATTTTTAATTTTATGCAATTTCCATTTTTATTTTTATTCCACTTCCATTTTCATTCAATTTCCTTTTCTATTGAATTTCCATTTTTATTTAATTTCCAAATAGATCACTAATGTATAGAGGTTTCTTGAATGAACCTCCATTTTTAATTTTACGCAAGTTCCACTTTTATTTTTATTCCCGTTCCATTTTTATTCAATTTCTTTTTCTATTCAATTTTCTTTTTTATTTAATTTCCAAATAGATCGTTAATGTATAGTGGTTTCCTGAATGATCTCTCATTTTTAATTTTATGCAACTTCCATTTTTATTTTTTTTCAACTTCCATTTTTATTCAATTTCTTTTTCTATTGAATTTCCTTTTTTATTTAATTCCAAGTAGATCATTAAGGTGTAGTGGTTTCTAGAATGAACTTCAATTTTTAATTTTATGCAACTTCCATTTTTATTTTTATTCCACTTCCATTTTTATTCAGTTTCGTTTTCTATTCAATTTCCTTTTTTTATTTAATTTCCAAATAGATCGTTAAGGTATAGTGGTTTCTTGAATGAACTTCCATGTTTAATTTTATACAGTTTCCATTTCTGTTTTTATTCAATTTCCGTCTCCATTCAGTTTCCTTTTTTATTTAATTTCCAAATTGATCGTTAAGGTGTAGTGGTTTCTTGAATGAACTTCCATTCTGAATTTTATGCAACTTCCATTTTTATTTTTACTCCACTTCCATTTTTATTCAATTTCTTTTTCTATTCAATTTCCTTTTTTATTTAATTTCCAAATAGATCGTTAAGGTATAATGGTTTCTTGAATGAACTACCGTGTTTAATTTTATGCAGTGTCCATTTCTATTTTTATTTAACTTCTATTTTTATTCAATTTCCATCTCCATTCAATTTCCTTTTTTATTTAATTTCCAAATAGATCATTAAGGTATACTGGTTTCTTGAATGAACTTCCATTTTTAATTTTATGCAACTTCCATTATTCTTTTTATTAAACTTCCATTTTTATTCATTTTCGTTTTCTATTCATTTTCCTTTTTTATTTAACTTCCGAATAGATCGTTAAGGTATAGTGGTTTTTTGAATGAACTTCTATTTTTAATTTTATACAGTTTCCATTTCTATTTTTATTCAACTTCCATTTCCTATCAATTTCCTTTTTAATTTAGTTTCCAAATAGATCATTAAGGTATAGTGGTTTCTTGAATGAACTTCCATTTTTAATTTTATGCAGCTTCCATTTGTATTTTTATTCCACTTCCATTTTTATTCAATTTCCTTTTCTATTGAATTTCCTTTTTTATTTAATTTCCAAATAGATCGTTAAGGTATAGTGGTTTCTTGAATGAACTTTCATTTTTAATTTTTTTTAACTTTCATTTTTATTTTTATTCAACTTTCATTTTTATTCAATTACCTTTTCTATTGAATTTCCTTTTTTATTTAGTTTCCAAACAGATCATTAAGGTGTAGTGGTTTCTTGAATGAACTTCCATTTTTAATTTTATGCAACTTCCATTTTTATTCAATTTCCTATTCTATTCAATTTCCTTTTTTTATTTAATTTCCAAATAGATCGTTAATGTATAGTGCTTTCGTGAATGAACTTCCATATTTAATTTTATGCAGTGTCCATTTCTATTTTAATTCAACTTCTATTTTTATTCAATTTCCATCTCCATTCGATTTCCTTTTTTATTTAATTTCCAAATAGATCGTTAAGGTATAGTGGTTTCTTGAATGAACTTCCATTTTTAATTTTATGCAACTTCTATTTGTATTTTTATTCAACTTCCATTTTTATTCAATTTCCTTTTCTATTGAATTTCCCTTTATATTTAGTTTCCAAATAGATCATTAAGGTGTAGTGGTTTCTTGAATGAACTTTCATTTTTAATTTTACGCAACTTCAATTTTTATTTTATTCAACTTCCATTTTTAGTCAATTTCCTTTTCCATGCAATTTCCTTATTTATTTAATTTCCAAATAGATTATTATGGTATGGTGGTTTTTTGAATGAACTTCCATGTTTAATTTTGCGCAGTGTCCATTTCAATTTTTATTCAACTTCCATTTTTATTCAATTTCCATCTCCAATCAATTTCCTTTTTAATTGAATTTCCAAATAGATCGTTAAGGTATAGTGGTTTCTTGAATGAACTTCCATTTTCAATTTTATGCAGCTTCCACTTGTATTTTTATTCCACATCCATTTTAATTCAATTTCCTTTTCTGTTGAATTTCATTTTTTATTTAATTTCCAAGTAGATCATTAAGGTGTACAGGTTTCTTGAATGAGCTTTCATTTTTAATTTTATGCAACTTCCATTTTTATTTTTATTCCGCTTCCATTTTCGTTCAATTTCCTTTTCTATTCAATTTTCATTTTTATTTAATTTCCAAAGAGATCAATAATGTATAGAGGTTTCTTGAATGAACTTTCATTTTTAATTTTATGCAAGTTCCATTTTTATTTTTATTCAACTTCTATTTTTATTCAATTTCCATCTCCATTCAATTTCCTTTTTTATTTAATTTCCAAATAGATCGTTAAGGTGTAGGGGTTTCATGAATGAACTTCCATTCTTAATTTTATGCGACTTCTATTTTTATTTTTATTCCACTTCCAGTTTTATTCAATTTCCTTTACTATTCAATTTCCTTTTTTATTTAATTTCCAAATAGATCGTTAAGGTATAGTGGTTTCTTGAATGAACTTCCATGTTTAATTTTCTGCAGTTTCCATTTCTATTTTTATTTAACTTCTATTTTTATTCAATTTCCATCTCCGTTCAATTACCTTTTTTATTTAATTTCCCAATAGATCGTTAAGGTATAGTGGTTTCTTGAATGAACTTCCATTTTTAATTTTATGCAACTTCCATTTGTATTTTTATTCAACTTCCATTTTTATTTAATTTCATTTTCTATTCAATTTCATTTTTTATTTAATTTCCGAATAGATCATTAATGTATAGTGGTTTCTTGAAAGAGCTTCCATTTTTAATTTTCTGCAACTTCCATTTTTATTTTTTTTCAACTTTCATTTTTATTCAATTTCTTTTTCTATTCAACTTCCTTATTTATTTAATTCCAAATAGATCGTTACGGTGTAGTGTTTTCTTGAATGAACTTCCATTTTTATTTTTATTCAGTTTCCTTTCCTATTCAATTTTCTTTTTTTATTTAATTTCCAAACAGATCGTTAAGATATAGTGGTTTCTTGAATGAACATCCATATTTAATTTTATGCAGTTTCCATTTCTATTTTTATTCAACTTCTATTTTTATTAAATTTCCATCTCCCTTGAATTTCCTTTTTAATTTAATTTGCAAATAGATCGTTAAGGTATAGTGGTTTCATGAATTAATTTCCACGTTTAATTTTATGCAGTTTCCATTTCTATTTTTATTCAGAGTCTATTTTTATTCAATTTCCATCTCCATTCAATTTCTTTTTTTATTTAATTTCCAAATAGATCGTTAAGGTGTTGTGGTTTCTTGAATGAACTTCCATTTTTAATTTTATGCAACTTCCATTTTTATTTTTATTCCACTACCATTTTTATTCAGCTTCCTTTTCTATTCAATTTCCTTGTTTTATTTAATTTCCAATTAGATCGTTAAGGTATAGTGGTTTCTTGAATGCTCTTCCATGTTTAATTTTACGCAGTTTCCAATACTATTTTTATTCAATTTCGATCTCCATTCCATTTCCTTTTTTACTTAATTTCCAAATTGGTCGTTACGGTGTAGTGGTTTCTTGAATGAACTTCCATTCTTAATTTTATGAAACTTCCATTTTTATTTTTATTCCACTTCCATTTTTATTCAATTTCTTTTTCTATTCAATTTTCTTTTTTATTTAATTTCCAAATAGATCGTTAAGGTATAATGGTTTCTTGAATGAACTTCCCTGTTTAATTTTATGCAGTTTCCATTTCTATTTTTATTCAACTTCTATTTTTATTCAATTTCGATCTCCATTCAATTTCCTTTTTTATTTAATTTCCAAATAGATCGTTAAGGTATAGTGGTTTTTTCAATGAACTTCCATTTTTAATTTTATGCAACTTCCATTTGTATTTTTATTCAACTTCCATTTTTATTCAATTTTCTTTTCTATTCGATTTCCATTTCTATTTAATTTCCAAATAGATCGTTAAGGTATAGTGGTTTCATGAATGAACTTCCATGTTTAATTTTATGCAGTTTTCATTTCTATTTTTATTCAATTTTCATCACCATTCAATTTCCTTTTTTATTTAGTTTCCAAGTAGATTGTTAAGGTTTAGTAGGTTCTTGAATGAATTTCTATTTTTAATTTTATGCAACTTCCATTTGTATTTTTGTTCAACTTCCATATTTATTCATTTTCCTTTTCTATTCAATTTCCTTTTTTATTCAATTTCCAAATAGATCATTAAGGTATAGTGGTTCAATGAATGAACTTCCATGTTTAATTTTGTGCAGTTTCCATTTCTATTTTTATTCAACTTCTATTTCTATTAAATTTCCATCTCCATTCAATTTCCTTTTTAATTTAATTTCCAAATAGATCGTTAAGGTATAGTGGTTTCATGGATGAATTTCCATGTTTAATTTTATGCAGTTTCCATTTCTATTTTTATTCAACTTCTATTTTTATTCAATTTCCATCTCCATTCAATTTCCTTTTTTATTTAATTTCCAAATAGATCGTTAAGGTGTTGTGGTTTCTTGAATGAACTTCCATTTTTAATTTTATGCAACTTCTATTTTTATTTTTATTCAACTTCCATTTTTATTCAATTTCCTTCTCTATTCAATTTTCTTTTTTATTTAATTTCCAAATAGATGGTTAAGGTATAGTGGTTTTTTGAATGAACTTTCCTGTTTAATTTTACAAAGTGTCCATTTCAATTTTTATTCAACTTCTATTTTTATTCAATTTCCATCTCCATTCAATTTCCATTTTAAATTAATTTCGAAATAGATCTTTAAGGTATAGTGGTTTCTTGAATGAATTTCCTTGTTTAATCTTATGCAGTTTCCACTTCTATTTTTATGCGACTTCTATTTTTATTCAATTTCAAGTTCCATTCAATTTCTTTTTTTTGTTTAATTTCCAAATAGATCGTTAAGGTGTAGTGGCTTCTTAAATGAACTTTCATTTTTAATTTTATGCAACATCCATTTTTATTTTTATTCAACTTCTATTTTTATTCAATTTCCTTCTCTATTGAATTTCCTTTTTTATTTAATTTCCAAATATATCACTAATGTATAGAGGTTTCTTGAATGAACTTCCATTTTTAATTTTATGCACGTTCCATTTTTATTTTTATTCCACTTGCATTTTTATTCAATTTCCTTTTCTATTGAATTTCCTTTTTTATTTAATTTCCAAATAGATAGTTAATGTATAGTGCTTTCCTGAATGAACTTTCATTTATAATTTTATGCAACTTCCATTTTTATTTTTTTTCAACTTCTATTTTTTTTCAATTTCTCTTTCTATTGAATTTCCTTTTTTATTTAATTCCAAGTAGATCGTTAAGGCGTAGTGGTTTCTAGAATGAACTTCCACTTTTAATTTTATGCAACTTCCATTTTTTTTTATTCCACTTCCATTTTTATTCAGTTTCTTTTTCTATTCAATTTCCTTTTTTTATTTAATTTCAAAATAGATCGTTAAGGTATAGTGGTTTCTTGAATGAACTTCCATGTTTAATTTTATACAGTTTCCATTTCTATTTTTATTCTACTTCTATTTTTATTCAATTTCCGTCTCCATTTAGTTTCCTTTTTTATTTAATTTCCAAACTGATCGTTAAGGTGTAGTGGTTTCTTGAATGAACTTCCATTCTAAATTTTATGCAACTTCCATTTTTATTTTTACTCCACTTCCATTTTTATTCAATTTCCTTTTCTATTCAATTTCCTTTTTTATTTAACTTCCAAATAGATCGTTAAGGTATAGTGGTTTCTTGAATGAACTTCCGTGTTTAATTTTATGCAGTGTCCATTTCTATATTTAGTCAACTTCTATTTTTATTCAATTTCCATCTCCATTCAATTTCCTTTTTTATTTAATTTCCAAATAGATCATTATGGTATATTGGTTTCTTGAACGAACTTTCATTTTTAATTTTATGCAACTTCCATTTTTATTTTTATTCAACTTCGATTTTTATTCAATTTCCGTTTCTTTTCAATTTCCTTTTTTTATTTAATTTCCAAATAGCTTGAATGAACTTCCATTTATATTCAATTTCCTTTTCTATTCATTTTCCTTTTTTATTTGACTTTCGACTAGATCGTTAAGATATAGTGGTTTTTTGAATCAACTTCGATTTTTAATTTTATACAGTTTTCATTTCTATTTTTATTCAACTTCTATTTTTATTAAATTTCCATCTCCGTTCAATTTCCTTTTTAATTTAATAACCAAATAGATCGTTAAGGTATGGTGGTTTCTTGAACGAATTTCAATGTTTAATTTTATGCAGTTTCAATTTCTATTTTTAGTCAACTTTTATTTTTATTCAATTTCCATCTCCATTCAATTTCCTTTTTTATTTAATTTCCAAATAGATCGTTAAGGTGTAATGGTTTCTTGAATGAACTTCCATTTTTAAGTTTACACAACTTCCATTTTTAATTTTATTCAACTTCCATTTTTATTCAATTTCCTTTTCTATTCAATTTTCTTTTTTTATTTTATTTCCAAATAGATCGTTAAGGTGTAGTGGTTTCTTGAATAAACTTCCATGTTTAATTTTATGCAGTTTCCATTTGTATTTTTATTCAATTTCCATCTCCATTCAATTTCCTTTTTTATTTAATTTCCAAATAAATCGTTAAGGTGTAGTGGTTTCTTGAATAAACTTCTATTTTTAATTTTATGCAACTTCCATTTGTATTTTTATTCAACTTCCATTTTTATTCAATTTCCTTTCCTATTCAATTTCCTTTTTTATTTAATTTCCAAATAGATCGTTAAGGTGTAGTGGTTTCTTGAATGAACTTCCATTTTTAATTTTATGCAACATTCATTTGTATTTTTATTCCACTTCCATTTTTATTCAATTTGCTTTTTTATTTAATTTCCAAATAGATCGTTAAGGTATAGCGGTTTCTTGAATGAACTTCCACGTTTAATTTTATGCAGTTTCCATTTCTATTTTTATTCAACTTCTATTTTTATTCAATTTCCATCTCGATTCAATTTCCTTTTTTATTTAATTTCCTAATAGATCGTTAAGGTGTAGTGATTTCATGAATGAACTTCCATTTTTAATTTTATGCAACTTCCATTTTTATTTTTATTCCACTTCCATTTTTATTCAATTTCCTTTTCTATTCAATTTCCTTTTTTATTTAATGTCCAAATAGATCGTTAAGGTATAGTGGTTTCTTGAATGAACTTCCGTGGTTAATTTTATGCAGTGTCCATTTCTATTTTTATTCAACTTCTATTTTTATTCAATTTCCATCTCCATTCAATTTCCTTTTTTATTTAATTTCCAAATAGATCGTTAAGGTGTAGTGGTTTCTTGAATGAACTTCCATTTTTAATTTTATGCAACTTCCATTTTTATTTTTATTCAACTTCCATTTTTATTCAATTTTCTTTTCTATTCAATTTCCTTTTTATTTAATTTCCAAATAGATCGTTAAGGCATAGAGGTTTCTTGAATGAACTTCCATGTTTAATTTTATGCAGTTTTAAATTCTATTTTTATTCAACTTCTATTTTTATTCAATTTCCATCTCCATTCAATTTCTTTTTTATTTAATTTCCAAATAGATCGTTAAGGTGTAGTGGTTTCTTGAATGAACTTCAATTTTTAAATTTATGCAACTTCCATTTGTATTTTTATTCATCTTCCATTTTTATTCAATTTCCTTTCCTATTCAATTTCCTTTTTTATTTAATTTCCAAATAGATCGTTAAGGTGTAGTGGTTTCTTCAATAAACTTCCATTTTTAATTTTATGCAACTTCAATTTTTATTTTTATTCCACTTCCATTTTTATTCAATTTGCTTTTTTATTTAATTTCCAAATAGATCGTTAAGGTATAGTGGTTTCTTGAATGAACTTCCATGTTTAATTTTATGCAGTTTCCATTTCTATTATTATTCAACTTCTATTTTTATTCAATTTCCATCTCCATTTAATTTCCTTTTTTATTTAATTTCCAAAGAGATCGTTAAGGTGCTGTGGTTTCTTGAATGAACTTCCACTTTTAATTTTATGCAACTTCCATTTTTATTTTTATTCCACTTCCATTTTTCTTCAATTTCTTTTCTATTCAATTTCCTTTTTTATTTAATTTCCAAATAGATCGTTAAGGTATAGTGGTTTCTTGAATGAAATTCCTTGTTTAATTTTATGCTGCGTCCATTTCTATTTTTATTCAACTCCTATTTTTATTCAATTTCCATCTCCAATCAATTTCCTTTTTTTATTTAATTTCCAAATAGATCATTAAGGTATATTGGTTTCTTGAACGAACTTTCATTTTTAATTTTTTGCAACTTCCATTTTTATTTTTGTCACGCCCCCAAACCGCCCCTAGTAGTTTTATAGCGATCCCGGTATTCCCTGTTGTTATTGAGTTGTAATCCGGACTTGGTTCCGTAGATTTGTTGTTGTCTTATCCTCAAATTCTATCCCTTACTCCTTGTTGTAGAGTTTTGGGTTGTGTTGGACTTGTTGGGAATAAGTTAGTTATGTTTTTGAACTCAGTATCCTTGCCCAGTTTTTGGCCCCTCCGCTCGAGCGGGGGTTTCGGCGCTCGAGCGGGAAATTCACCTTCCCAGTACTTCCTCTGTGGTGTTGGACGCTCGAGCGTGAGGTTTGACGCTCGAGCGGGAGTTTGTGTGTGACGCTCGAGCGGGTGGTTGGACGCTCGAGCGGGGACCTGTTCTGCAAAACTTCTGGTTGGTGGTATCCGCCGCTCGAGCGGCGGTTTTGGCGCTCGAGCGGGAGTCTGTGAGTGACGCTCGAGCGGGGGTTTCCACGCTCGAGCGGGGAGTCGTGTATATCCTTCCGTGTTTCACCTTTTTGGATCACTTTTTGATTTCCTTTCTCTCTCTTACTTTTCCGAAAAAGCCATTGGAGAGCACCTCACTCTAAAACCTAACTTCTCTCTTAGGATTGATCTAGCTAGAGTGTTTTCCTCACCTTGGGCCTTTGTAAGAAGTGTGTTGATCGTCGAGGGCTTCGTTGTGATCCAAGAAATTTGGGATTTGGAGCACTTTGATTTCGGGTCATCTTCTCCTTTTGAGTTCTCCATTGGAGGTAGGGATTCTCCTTGTTCTTTTTCAATACTCCGTCTATAGATAGACATGTGGTAATTTTCGTATTGCATGAAAATTGTATTATGTTGGATTTGTTTGAAAATCATGAGATCAACCTAGGGTTGGTTGTGTGGAGAATGGTTTTGGCTCCATTGATTGTTGTCTTGGCTAATATGAATTTAAATTAGCATGTTGTAGTTAAATGAGGAAAAGCCCTAAATTATATTTTGATTGAGTTAGTTATAATGGGGGTTTGTTGACCATTGTGTGTAAATCTCTTTTATCAAAACGAGTGTGGTAAGGGTGTTAATGCCTAAGGGATTAACCATGGCTTTGGAGTTGGTTTGATGGAAATAAGATTTGTGGAGTTGATTTTGTGACAACAAAATGGAATCGTTTTCGTGAAAATGAGGGAAGTGTTTTCGAAATAAGTTTGAGAATTGGAGTGTTGTATCTTTAACTACCATGTTAATATTGTTGTTGGGTTTGTGATTCATGATATTTGAGTCTTTTAATAGATGTACTAACTATATGCATCTAGAGGTTTTGTCCTTGGTCATCGGTGGAGGATGACACGGTTGTGTAGAATTGCCGGGTAGACATTATACCATTGTTTAGGGAACGTCGTATGTGATGAATTGTTGAGGTACATTGTATATGTATGCTTGTTCGGAAAGAGGTAGTTATGTGTCCATATACTTTAACACATTGTTTGTATCTGGATGGTTTATGTATATATGTTATACATGTTGGTTATGCCTTGTTGCATTTCAATTGGTGGTGCTATACTGTTTGCGCTTATAATCAAAGGTACCGTTACCTTCCAGCTAGCGCCTGGAGAACTGTTTGCGCTAATAATCGAAGGTTCCATACCCCTCCAGCTAGCGCCTGGTAAACTGGCTTGTTGTTAATGTTGTTGAATGGAGTGTATTGTTGGCTTACTACGCACATAGCTAGTAGAGCGAAATGGAATTGTTGTTGTTTCGTTGTAACTGAAAATATCATGGATTTGATTGGTTACAGTTCGGAGGACCGAGTTACTCCATTGGTTGATTGTATACATGTTAGTGAGATTATTTTCCTAAGTAATTGTTAATGCTATGAAAGAATGGGAATGGGGATTAATGAAACGGTTGTTTTCAAGGAAAGTTTATATATATATATTTTGTATAAACTGTCATATTACTATTCTAGTACGAGAATGAGTGTTCATGATCATAGCTATCTGTAAGTTGTTATTGTTGAGGATCATGTTGAGTTCCCTACTGGACTATATGTTCATCCCACGTTGTTAAATCTTTTCAGGTATTAAGCAGGTTGAGCTGCACGATTTGGATCTTCTTATTTGTTGGCCACGGGGCCTCTTTGTTATTGGCGGAACACCATATGTGTAAAAGGGTTACACCCCTTCATTTGTTTATTTAAAGGTTGTAAGCCCAAGGGCAATTTATTGAGTATGTTCATGTAACATTTACTTTGCATACGAATGAGAGTATTTATATTCAATCCGATGGATTAAATGTATGAGTTTATTTCTGCATGTTATCTCTGAAATTGAATTAAGTTAATGAATTTGGTAATGGCTTCGAGTAATAAAAAGTGGGGCGTGACAACTTGGTATCAGAGCTGCCGGGTTTGAATACCTTGAGCTCGTGGGAAGTGGTTTTTACCACAGTGGGTTTACTACGTGTAGTGAGGACGTTGCATATAGATACCATGAGAATTAGGACTTATGTGTTGCATTTATGTGAGCATGGGATTCAGTCTCCTGGATAGTATTCATAGCCGGTGAACTTGCTTTGAGGTCCTCTTGGAAACACGCCTGATCAACGTGGTTTCTGATAGGAATTCCTTGAGAGTTCCGGGATGAGTGGCTATCTTTGTGGACTTGATTCGATTATGTGTTTACATGTTTAGATGATAATATGTAGTAGAGATGTAAATTTTGAGACTAAGTGTGTTTTGTGACTTAACAGTAGTGGAGTGTGCCTCGGAGAAGGCTATAGTGTTTTGCGCTAAGTGTAATTTACTTTGTGCTTTATAGGATGTCCACACGAGGGAGTAGAGGACGGTTGAGTAGTAGGAACGTCGGGAGAGGCACAGCAGTTCCTTTAGTACCTGCCGTTGCAGCATCGGCTGTCGGTGAGGATGTTGCACGTGAGATTGTGAGAGCAGTGCATGACGCCCTAGCTCGTACTGAGGGCAGCAGCGGGCATGCTCTCAAGCTTACTAAGGAGTTCTTTCGCTCCGGTCCACCTGAGTTTGTGGGGGAGGCTAAACCGTTGGAGGCAGAGAGCTGGTTAGAGCAGATTACCAAGACTCTTGATATGCTCAGAGTCGAAGATGAGGAGTTGAGGGTTTCTTTGGCGACCTTTCAGTTGAAGAGTGATGCGAGTTATTGGTGGAAGTATGTTAAGAGTATAGTAGGTGGCACGTGGGTTGCTTTTACCGAGGCCTTTTTGGCCAAGTATTTCCCTCCTTCTGCTCGGGAAAGGTTGAGGGATCAGTTTTTGGAGTTGCGACAGGATGACACTCCTGTGGCACAGTTTGAGATGCGGTTTGCTAGCTTGTCGAGGTTTGCTCCAGAGTTGGTGGCAACAGAGGAGCGTCGTTGTTTTGAGTTTGAAAAGCGGTTGTGTTTTGTTATTCGGGAAAAGGTAGCTGGATCCTTGTGGAAGGATTACTATACTTTAGTTGAGGCAGCGGCCCATGTGGAGGCCTTGATTGCTAGTGATGATGGGGTTAAGGAGGAGACCATCTCGGTCAGTCATGTGGTTCCTAAGCGCTCTAGGCTTAGTAAGGGGTGGAGGCAGAAACATGCTCAGTCGGGAGCTGGTTCCTTTTCTTCGCCAGGGGTTTCGGATTCTTCTGTTGGGAGGTCCGGGGAGGTGCAGGTTTCAGACCAGTCTCAGAGTAGGGGGTCTGGTGGTTGTTTTGTTTGTGGCCAGCAGGGCCATGGTAGGCGTTCTTGCCCTTTGCGTGTGAATTCTGAAAGTGTTTCAAAACCTAGTCAGACTCAGTTGTATCAGTCCAGTCAAGGGTGCTATCGGTACCAGAAACGGTCAGGCCAGGCTTCGGGAGCCTCGCGAGGGGCGACTTATTAAGTAGCCCGATAGTATTACCCTGGGAGGGGAACTTTTGTGTTGTTGGCCGGTGGTGTATCATGTGAATGATTTTGTTGTTGACCGGTGTACTGTTGGATGCTGAGGCACCATGTCTTTGTAGCGTATATATATGTACTTTGTTGTTTGTTTAACCCTCAGGTATTGGGGTGTATGTGTGGATTTTAAGCTCTCTTTTATATTGAGAAGTTGTTAATGGGGTCAATGATCCTAATGTTGTTGCTTGCTTGGTACCTATTTGTTGGTTCGTATTTTGGGCCTTGCTACTTAGTGAGTCCATGGTGACCCCATCGGTTGTATTGGGGTAGTGTTTGTGGTGTGATTGGTTATCAATTGTGGGGTTTGGTTTGTGAGTAGATGCTGGCAGTATTCTTTGGAGGTAGAACAGGTTGTGTTCTAGGGTGGCGAGATTAGCGTCGGTCAAATAGTCCTTCGTGATTGGGTTGTTGTAATTGAGGTTTACTAAGTCGGTTTTCGGTCAAGGAGATGAGCAGGCTTGCTACGTAGCCAGGGGGAGGGGGATAGTAATTCCCTTAGACATAGTGTTGGTGTGGTTTGATTTTAGGAGATCCGTTGAGATTCCAAAATTTGGGGGTTTGCGTGGGGAACTCCGTGTTTTGGGGCTAGTGGCACAACAGTGTGTGGATTACTGAGTGTGGAGTTTATTGAGTTGTTTAGTCAGCTTGTTGGTATTGGGTTTTGGTTTGACATCGGTCACCTTGAAGTTAGTCTTGTTTGTTGTAGACTTTGCATGATGATTAGGCAAACTAAAACTAATCGATTAATTGTGTCATAGAGTATGACGGTGGATTGAATACATTAACTTTATGTATTGATTGATTGTATATAGAACCTTTGTGTTTATATGCATTGTTTGTGTATGGGGGAAGATGGGGAATGTACCTCTAAATCGGTTACTGGCTAAGGGAAGATGGGGCATGGACCCAGGGATGCAGCTCATATGCTCACCCATTGAAGTGTAGATATAGCTCATATGCTTATCTTTGTGAAGTGTAGATATAGCTCATATGCTTATCTGTTATAATGTTGTAGTATTGATATAGCTCATATTCTTATCTTTGAAAGTGTGATATAGTTGTTATACTTATCGGTTAATAGTGCTGTTGTTATTACTATTAACTATCATTATAGAAATGTTATGTTCTGTTCTGTGTTGGTTGTGGTATCACTGTGTGCGTGATGATTGTTGGTTGTGTTATTTTGGAAAGAAATGGAAAACAAAACTTTTCCTAGTGTTTGGGCCACCTAAGGGTGTTGTTGAGAAATTGATTTAATTCAAGGGTTTTGAGGAATTTCAAATGAATGATTTTTGGCAAATAAATGGTGGATGATTGTGTTTTGGATAACACCATGTTGGTGAAGAATGTATTCAACGTTTTTGAGTTTCGCATGGAAAATGCAAAGTTTATTTCGAAATGTCAACATTGAAAATTTGATTATTTTTGAGAAATGTCTCGTGAGCAAGAAAATGTTTTATTATTATTTACTCAAAAAGGTTTGCTTTGGTCGTGTTGTTGCGTAGTGACTTAGCTTGAAGCGCTGGTCGGATGTGAGTAAACTGTTTTGGAAGAGTTGGTCTTGCTGTAGCTTTTATGCCTACCGTGTTGTCAATTGGAACGTATCCCTTTGGTTAGTTTCTTCCTTGGTAAGATTGGATCGAAGGTTTGTAGGGAGAATAGTTTCTTTCCTAGTACTCGGGTGTTGGTGTTGTGTGATCAGTTGGCCTTGGCTTTTGGCGTATCCTTAATTTCGGGGACGAAATTCTTTAAGGGGGGGAGGTTATAGCGATCCCGGTATTCCCTGTTGTTATTGAGTTGTAATCCGGACTTGGTTCCGTAGATTTGTTGTTGTCTTATCCTCAAATTCTATCCCTTACTCCTTGTTGTAGAGTTTTGGGTTGTGTTGGACTTGTTGGGAATAAGTTAGTTATGTTTTTGAACTCAGTATCCTTGCCCAGTTTTTGGCCCCTCCGCTCGAGCGGGGGTTTCGGCGCTCGAGCGGGAAATTCACCTTCCCAGTACTTCCTCTGTGGTGTTGGACGCTCGAGCGTGAGGTTTGACGCTCGAGCGGGAGTTTGTGTGTGACGCTCGAGCGGGTGGTTGGACGCTCGAGCGGGGACCTGTTCTGCAAAACTTCTGGTTGGTGGTATCCGCCGCTCGAGCGGGGGTTTTGGCGCTCGAGCGGGAGTCTGTGAGTGACGCTCGAGCGGGGGTTTCCACGCTCGAGCGGGGAGTCGTGTATATCCTTCCGTGTTTCACCTTTTTGGATCACTTTTTGATTTCCTTTCTCTCTCTTACTTTTCCGAAAAAGCCATTGGAGAGCACCTCACTCTAAAACCTAACTTCTCTCTTAGGATTGATCTAGCTAGAGTGTTTTCCTCACCTTGGGCCTTTGTAAGAAGTGTGTTGATCGTCGAGGGCTTCGTTGTGATCCAAGAAATTTGGGATTTGGAGCACTTTGATTTCGGGTCATCTTCTCCTTTTGAGTTCTCCATTGGAGGTAGGGATTCTCCTTGTTCTTTTTCAATACTCCGTCTATAGATAGACATGTGGTAATTTTCGTATTGCATGAAAATTGTATTATGTTGGATTTGTTTGAAAATCATGAGATCAACCTAGGGTTGGTTGTGTGGAGAATGGTTTTGGCTCCATTGATTGTTGTCTTGGCTAATATGAATTTAAATTAGCATGTTGTAGTTAAATGAGGAAAAGCCCTAAATTATATTTTGATTGAGTTAGTTATAATGGGGGTTTGTTGACCATTGTGTGTAAATCTCTTTTATCAAAACGAGTGTGGTAAGGGTGTTAATGCCTAAGGGATTAACCATGGCTTTGGAGTTGGTTTGATGGAAATAAGATTTGTGGAGTTGATTTTGTGACAACAAAATGGAATCGTTTTCGTGAAAATGAGGGAAGTGTTTTCGAAATAAGTTTGAGAATTGGAGTGTTGTATCTTTAACTACCATGTTAATATTGTTGTTGGGTTTGTGATTCATGATATTTGAGTCTTTTAATAGATGTACTAACTATATGCATCTAGAGGTTTTGTCCTTGGTCATCGGTGGAGGATGACACGGTTGTGTAGAATTGCCGGGTAGACATTATACCATTGTTTAGGGAACGTCGTATGTGATGAATTGTTGAGGTACATTGTATATGTATGCTTGTTCGGAAAGAGGTAGTTATGTGTCCATATACTTTAACACATTGTTTGTATCTGGATGGTTTATGTACATATGTTATACATGTTGGTTATGCCTTGTTGCATTTCGATTGGTGGTGCTATACTGTTTGCGCTTATAATCAAAGGTACCGTTACCTTCCAGCTAGCGCCTGGAGAACTGTTTGCGCTAATAATCGAAGGTTCCATACCCCTCCAGCTAGCGCCTGGTAAACTGGCTTGTTGTTAATGTTGTTGAATGGAGTGTATTGTTGGCTTACTACGCACATAGCTAGTAGAGCGAAATGGAATTGTTGTTGTTTCGTTGTAACTGAAAATATCATGGATTTGATTGGTTACAGTTCGGAGGACCGAGTTACTCCATTGGTTGATTGTATACATGTTAGTGAGATTATTTTCCTAAGTAATTGTTAATGCTATGAAAGAATGGGAATGGGGATTAATGAAACGGTTGTTTTCAAGGAAAGTTTATATATATATATTTTGTATAAACTGTCATATTACTATTCTAGTACGAGAATGAGTGTTCATGATCATAGCTATCTGTAAGTTGTTATTGTTGAGGATCATGTTGAGTTCCCTACTGGACTATATGTTCATCCCACGTTGTTAAATCTTTTCAGGTATTAAGCAGGTTGAGCTGCACGATTTGGATCTTCTTATTTGTTGGCCACGGGGCCTCTTTGTTATTGGCGGAACACCATATGTGTAAAAGGGTTACACCCCTTCATTTGTTTATTTAAAGGTTGTAAGCCCAAGGGCAATTTATTGAGTATGTTCATGTAACATTTACTTTGCATACGAATGAGAGTATTTATATTCAATCCGATGGATTAAATGTATGAGTTTATTTCCGCATGTTATCTCTGAAATTGAATTAAGTTAATGAATTTGGTAATGGCTTCGAGTAATAAAAAGTGGGGCGTGACAAGTTTGGTGCCGTGATGGCTAGTAATCCGTAATTTCCGAAGGCCAACTTACAAAACCACACACAGTCAGAATATAAAATATGGGGCTTACAAGTGCGGAAGCAATATGTACTGAATCGAAATAGTCCATGAGAGCCGTGCATTAGTCCAATGAAATGACATACATCTTGATAAAGTTTTACAACTTAGATACAATAAGAAAATGAGATACAAAATACATCTTGACCAAAAGGCTTCTCAAGCCGACATATACAAATACACATGAGATCTAAGCTAAGAAGCATAATCTTCAAGATGGTACAAAATGCTAATCCAAAACATGCCGGCGAGGCACCCAAAAACACATCGGCATCACGCCTAGGCCTCATTGCCTTCTTGTTCATCACCTACATATATATAGAGAGGGTGAGCTTGGATACTCAGTGAATGATATCAGAAATAAAGGTTTTGCATGATTGACATCCAAGATCTCTTCCAAAACAATGTATAGTATACTTTACAATCAAGGGAAAAATCAAGTTCATTGCCGGTCTTTTAAGTTCCTGGAATGTTAATAACATCTACATATTACAAGGGGCGATGACATATCAAGACAAGAGTGCAGTTGCATTATAGTCCCCTGCAACTAAGGACTTTCAAGACAAGAGTGCAGTTGCATTATAGTCCCCTGCAACTAAGGACTTTCAAGAAATGTCATCAAAACAAGATAGTGTTTGATATTCAAATAGGGATAATCATTCATGCTAAATCAATTACTTTTATCAAAACAAGGCAAAGCTTTATCAAAATGTTATAACATAACTTTATTAAAAATACCACTCACTTAGTTCTTTGAACGTCGGGGTCGAGACAAGCCCAAGTCCTACAAGCACATGGCAAAGCCTATTGAATGCACTTTCAAACAAGTTTCATATGTATACCAATGATTTCGGAAAACATGCTGGGTACCAACCAGGTCGAGGCCGAGGTTCCACACCTCCTCGCCGAGGTGTGTTCCCGAGGGCCACATTCAAGAAAAGAGGTCGGGGAAATCTGGGTTTCCCCTTGCTGATGAACATGAAGAGTATGAGCATGAAAACAATGAAAAAATATGAATGTTCAATGACAACCTGTTATCGCAAAATCTGGGATTTTCATGCTACGAGTTCGAAAACATGGACCTGGGTACCCATACTTGGAGTTCCTGTGGGAACAAACACATAAACATGATGCTCAATGCAATCCATCGGATCAAAACAAGACTTTTCTTCAAAAGCACATGAGCACTATTTTCTCTTCCTAAAATCAACTTTAAGTCGATGCATGGCTTACAAATCATTTTCAATCATGCAATGCAATAACACAGACATATAGAACAACAAGAGTGGATTGAGAATCTAACCTTAGAACACGGATCTAACGGTTTGATCTCAAGGAATCAAGCTCGAAGATTTACTTTCTCACTCTAAAACTTCTTCTTCCTCCCAAAGCGTCTCTCTCTCTAAAAGGCAAGGTTATGATACCAAATGATAGGTTCCCTTACACGGTTCTGGGGTTAACCCTCTGCGGGGACACGTGACGGCGACTGGTTGGGTTGTCTCTGAAAAGGTGGCTGACAGACCAGACAGAGCATGGCGAAAGGGTGTTCAACAAGTAAAGCGGTATGGGCTCTCTGACGAGGCAATGACATCGGCTAACAACAAGGCGTATCTAACAAGCTACACGGAATGGCACTCCGGCAAAGGGTGACATCGGCTAACAGAAGGGCTTCGACAACTAAGGTGACAATGACCTCGGCTAGAAAGGACAACACTTGACTAAGCTGTGCCACATCTTGGCCTAGATGTGCCACACCTCGGTCTAGGTCATACCACTCCAGGACGAGATCACTTGGGTGCAAGGGTAACATCTCGGCCAATGCGTCAAAGCAAGGATGGAGGTCAACAAAGGGGTTCCAAGATACTTCTAGGCTGAGGACGACCTCGGCTCGGAATGGTCTAGGCGTAACGTAACCTAGGCTTGGCATAACATCGGCTAATCATAACTTAGGCAAATCACAAGGGAATCAAAACAAGACATGGATCTTACTCACTTAAAGCAGAACGAGTCACAAACATACTCATGCAAGCTTAACAAGACATAATCATACAAATGCTCATGAACATGATTAAGACGTAAAAAATGTGGGTTCCTACAATTTTTATTCAACTTCGATTTTTATTCAATTTCCTTTTCTATTCAATTTCGTTTTTTTATTTAATTTCCAAATAGATCGTTAATGTATACTGGTTTCTTGAATGAACTTCCATTTTTAATTTTATGCAACTTCCATTTTTATTCAATTTCCTTTTCTATTCATTTTCCTTTTTTATTTAACTTCTGAATAGATCGTTAAGGTATAGTGGTTTCTTGAATGAACTTCTATTTTTAATTTTATACAGTTTCCATTTGTATTTTTATTCAACTTCTATTTTTATTTAATTTCCATCTCCATTCAATTTCCTTTTTAATTTAATTTCCAAATAGATCGTTAAGGTATAGTGGTTTCTTGAATCAATTTCCATGTTTAATTTTATGCTGTTTCCACTTCTATTTTTATTCAACTTCTATTTTTATTCAATTTCCATCTCCATTTAATTTCCTTTTTTTATTTAATTTCCAAATAGGTCGTTAAGGTGTAGTGGTTTCCTGAATGAACTTCCATTCTTAATTTTATGCAACTTCCATTTTTATTTTTACTCCACTTCCATTTTTATTCAATTTCCTTTTCTATTCAATTTCCTTTTTTATTTAACTTCCAAATAGATCGTTAAGGTATATTGGTTTCTTGAATGAACTTCCATGTTTAATTTTATGCAGTGTCCATTTCTATATTGATTCAACTTCTATTTTTATTCAATTTCCATCTCCATTCAATTTCGTTTTTTATTTAATTTCCAAATAGATCATTAAGGTATATTGGTTTCTTGAACGAACTTCCATTTTTAATTTTATGCAACTTCCATTTTTATTTTTATTCAACTTCGATTTTTATTCAATTTCCTTTTTTAATTTAATTTCTAAATAGATCGTTAATGTATACTGGTTTCTTGAATGAACTTCCATTTTTAATTTTATGCAACTTCCATTTATATTCAATTTCCTTTTCTATTCATTTTCCTTTTTTATTTAACTTCCGAATAGATCGTTAAGGTATAGTGGTTTTTTGAATGAACTTCTATTTTTAATTTTATACAGTTTTCACTTCTATTTTTATTCAACTTCTATTTTTATTAAATTTCCATCTCCGTTCAATTTCCTTTTTAATTTAATTTCCAAATAGATCGTTAAGGTATAGTGGCTTCTTGAATGAATTTCCATGTTTAATTTTTTGCAGTTTCAATTTCTATTTTTATTCAACTTCTATTTTTATTCAATTTCCATCTCCATTTAATTTCCTTTTTTATTTAATTTCCAAATAGATCGTTATGGTGTAGTGGTTTCTTGAATGAACTTCCATTTTTAATTTTACGCAACTTCCATTTTTAATTTTATTCAACTTCCATTTTTATTCAATTTCCTTTTCTATTCAATTTCCTTTTTTATTTAATTTCCAAATAGTTCGTTAAGGTGTAGTGGTTTCTTGAATGAACTTCCATGTTTAATTTTATGCAGTTTCCATTTGTATTTTTATTCAACTTCTATTTTTATTCAATTTCCATCTCCATTCAATTTCCTTCTTTATTTAATTTCCAAATGGATCGTTAAGGTGTAGTGGTTTCTTGAATAAACTTCTATTTTTAATTTTATGCAACTTCCATTTTTATTTTTAATCAACTTCCATTTTTATTCAATTTCCTTTTCTATTCAATTTCCTTTTTTTTATTTAATTTCCAAATAGATTGTTAAGGTGTAGTGATTTCTTGAATGAACTTCCATGTTTAATTTTATGCAGTTTCCATTTGTATTTTTATTCAACTTCAATTTTTATTCAATTTCCATCTCCATTCAATTTCCTTCTTTATTTAATTTCGAAATAGATCGTTAAGGTGTAGTGGTTTCTTGAATAAACTTCTATTTTTAATTTTATGCAACTTCCAATTTTATTTTTATTCAACTTCCATTTTTATTCAATTTCCTTTCCTATTCAATTTCCTTTTTTATTTAATTTCTAAATAGATCGTTAAGGTGTAGTAGTTTCTTGAATGAACTTCCATTTTTAATTTTATGCAACTTCCAATTGTATTTTTATTCCACTTCCACTTTTATTCAATTTGGTTTTTTATTTAATTTCCAAATAGATCGTTAAGGTATAGCGGTTTCTTGAATGAACTTCCACGTTTAATTTTATGCAGTTTCCATTTCTATTTTTATTCAACTTCTATTTTTATTCAATTTCCATCTCCATTCAATTTCCTTTTTTATTTAATTTCCAAATAGATCGTTAAGGTGTAGTGGTTTCATGAATGAACTTCCATTTTTAATTTTATGCAACTTCCATTTTTATTTTTATTCCACTTCCATTTTTATTCAATTTCCTTTTCTATTCAATATCCATTTTTATTTAATTTCCAAATAGATCGTTAAGGTACAGTGATTTCTTAAATGAACTTCTGTGTTTATTTTATGCAGTGTCCATTTCTATTTTTATTCAACATCTATTTTTTATTCAATTCCCATCTCCATTTAATTTCCTTTTTTATTTAATTTCCAAATAGATCATTAAGGTATATTGGTTTCTTCAACGAACTTTCATTTTTTATTTTATGCAACTTCCATTTTTAATTTTATTCAACTTCAATTTTTATTCAATTTCCTTTGCTATTCAATTTTCTTTTTTTATTTAATTTCCAAATCGATCGTTAATGTATACTGGTTTCTTGAATGAACTTCCATTTTTAATTTTATTCAACATCCATTTTTCTTTTTATTAAACTTCCATTTTTATTCAATTTCTTTTTCAATTCATTTTCCTTTTTTATTTAACTTCCGAAAGGATCATTAAGGTACAGTGGTTTCTTGAATGAACTTCTATTTTTAATTTTATACAGTTTTCATTTCTATTTTTATTCAACTTTTATTTTTATTAAATTTCCATCTCCATTCAATTTCCTTTTTAAATTAATTTCCAAATAGATCGTTAAGGTATAATGGTTTCTTGAATGAATTTCCATGTTTAATTTTATGCAGTTTCCATTTCTATTTTTATTCAACTTCTATTTTTATTCAATTTCTATCTCCATTCAGTTTGCTTTTTTATTTAATTTCCAAATAGATCGTTAAGGTGTAGTGGTTTCTTCAATGAACTTCCATTTTTAAATTTAGGCAACATTCATTTGTATTTTTATTCAACTTCCATTTTTATTCAATTTCCTTTTCTATTCAATTTCCTTTTTTATTTAATTTCCAAATAGATCGTTAAGGTGTAGTGGTTTCTTGAATGAACTTTCATTTTTAATTTTATGCAACTTCCATTTTTATTTTTATTCCACTTCCATTTTTATTCAATTTGCTTTTTTATTTAATTTCCAATTAGATCGTTAAGGTATAGTGGTTTCTTGAATAGACTTCCGTGTTTAATTTTATGCAGTTTCCATTTCTATTTTTATTCAACTTCCATTTTTATTCAATTTTCATCTCCATTCAATTTCCTTTTTTAATTAATTTCCAAATAGATCGTTAAGGTATAGTGGTTTCTTTAATGAACATCCATGTTTAATTTTATGCAGTTTCCATTTCTATTTTTATTCAACTTCTATTTTTATTCAGTTTTCATCTCCATTCAATTTCCTTTTTTATTTAATTCCCAAATAGATCGTTATGGTTTAGTGGTTTCTTGAATGAACTTCCATTTTTAATTTTATGCAACTTCCATTTGTATTTTTATTCAACTTCAATTTTTATTCATTTTCCATTTCTATTCTATTTCGTTTTTTATTTAAATTCCAAATAGATCGTTAAGGTATAGTGGTCTCATGAATGAACTTCCATGTTTAATTTTATGCAGTTTCCATTTCTATTTTTATTTAACTTCTATTTTTATTAAATTTCCATCTCCATTCAGTTTCCTTTTTAATTTAATTTCCAAATGGGTCGTTAAGGTATAGTGGTTTCTTGAATGAATTTCCATGTTTAATTTTATGCAGTTTCCACTTCTATTTTTATTCAGCTTCTATTTTTATTCAATTTCCATCTCCATTCAATTTCCTTTTTTATTTAATTTCCAAATTGATCGTTAATGTGTAGTGGTTCCTTGAATGAGCTTCCATTTTTAATTTTACGCAACTTCCATTTTTATTTTTCTTCAACTTCCATTTTTATTCAATTTCCTTTTCTATTCAATTTCCTTTTTTTATTTAATTTCCAAATAGATCGTTAAGGTATAGTGGTTTCTTAAATGAACTTCCATGTTTAATTTTATGCAGTTTCCATTTCTATTTTTATTCAACTTCTATTTTTATTCAATTTCCATCTCCATTCAATTTCCTTTTTTATTTAATTTCCAAATAGATCGTTAAGGTCTAGTGGTTTCTTGAATGAACTTCCAGTTTTAATTTTATGCAACTTCCATTTTTTTTATTCCACTTCAATTTTTATTCAAATTGCTTTTTTATTTAATTTACATTTTTAATTAATTTCAAAATAGATCGTTAATGTATAGTGGTTTCTTGAACAAACTTCCATTTTTAATTTTGTGCAACTTCCAATTTTATTTTTATTCCATTTCCATTTTTATTCAATTTCCTTTCCCATTCAATTTCCTTTTTGATTTAATTTACAAATTGGTCGTTAATGTATAGTGGTTTCTTGAATGAACTTCCATTTTTAATTTTACGCAACTTCTATTTTAATTTTTTTCCAACTTCCATTTTTATTCAATTTCTTTTTCTATTGGATTCACTTTTTTATTTAATTCCAAATAGAACATTAAGGCGTAGTGGTTTCTAGAATGAACTTCCATTTTTAATTTTACGCAACTTCCATTTTTATTTTTATTCCACTTCCATTTTTATTCAGTTTCGTTTTCTGTTCAATTTCCTTTTTTTTATTTAATTCCCAAATAGATCGTTAAGGTATAGTGGTTTCTTGAATGAACTTTCATGTTTAATTTTATGCAGTTTTCATTTCTATTTTTATTCAAATTCTACTTTTATTCAATTTCCTTCTCCATTCAGTTTCCTTTTTTATTTAATTTCCAAATAAATCGTTAAGGTATAGTGGTTTCTTGAATGAACATCCGTGTTTAATATTATGCAGTGTCCATTTCTATTTTTATTCAACTTCTATTTCTATTCAATTTCCATCTCCATTCAATTTCCTTTTTTATTTAATTTCCAAATAGATCACTAAGGTGTATTGGTTTCTTGAACGAACTTTAATTTTTAATTTTATGCAACTTCTATTTTTATTTTTATTCAACTTCGATTTTTATTCAATTTGCTTTTCTATTCAATTTCTTTTTTTTTTATTTAATTTCCAAATAGATCATTAATGTATACCGGTTTCTTGAATAAACTTCCATTTCTAATTTTGTGCAACTTCCATTTTTATTTTTATTAAACTTCCATTTTTATTCAATTTCCTTTTCAATTCATTTTCCTTTTTTATTTAACTTCCGAATAGATCGTTAAGGTATAGGGGTTTCTTGAATGAACATTTATTTTTAATTTTATACAATTTCCATTTCTATTTTTATTCAACTTCTATTTTTTTTAAATTTCCATCTCCATTCAATTTCCTTTTTAATTTAATTTCTAAATAGATCGTTAAAGTATAGTGGTTTCTTGAATGAATTTCCATATTTAATTTTATTCAGTTTCTATTTCTATTTTTATTCAACTTCTATTTTTATTAAATTTCCATCTCCATTCAATTTCCTTTTTTTATTTAATTTCCAAATAGATCGTTAAGGTGTATTGGTTTCTTGACTAAACTTCCATTCTTAATTTTACGCAACTTCCATTTTTATTTTTATTCCAAATCTATTTTTATTCAATTTCTTTTTCTATTCAATTTCCTTTTTTATTTAATTTCCAAATAGATCGTTAAGGTATAGCGGTTTCTTGAATGAACTTCCATGTTTAATTTTATTCAGTTTCCATTTCTATTTTCATTCAACTTCTATTTTTATTCAATTTCCTTCTCCATTCAATTTCCTTTTTTATTTAATTTCCAAAGAGATCGTTAAGGTGTAGTGGTTTCTTGAATGAACTTCCATTTTTAATTTTATGCAACTTCCATTTTTATTTTTATTCAACTTCCATTTTTATTCAATTTCCTTTTCTATTCAATTTCCTTTTTTAATTTAATTTCCAAATAGATCGTTAAGGTATAGAGGTTTCTTAAATGAACTTCCATTTTTAATTTTATGCAACTTCCATTTTTATTTTTTTCCAACTTCCATTTTTATTCAATTTCTTTTTCTATTGAATTTCCTTTTTATTTAATTCCAAATAGATCATTAAGGTGTTGTGGTTTCTAGAATGAACTTCCATTTTTAATTTTACGCAACTTCCATTTTTATTTTTATTCCACTTCCATTTTTATTCAATTTCATTTTCTATTCAATTTCCTTTTTTTATTTAATTCCCAAATAGATCGTTAAGGTATAGTGGTTTCTTGAATGAACTTTCATGTTTAATTTTATGCAGTTTCCATTTCTATTTTTATTCAACTTCTATTTTTGTTCAATTTCTGTCTCCATTCAGTTTCCTTTTTTAATTAATTTCCAAATAGATCGTTAAGGTATAGTGATTTCTTGAATGAACTTCTGTGTTTAATTTTATGCAGTGTCCATTTCTATTTTTATTCAACTTCTCTTTTTATTCAATTTCCATCTCCATTCAAATTCCTTTTTTATTTAATTTCCAAATAGATCACTAAGGTATATTAGTTTCTTAAACGAACTTTCATTTTTAATTTTATGCAACTTCCATTTTTATTTTTATTCAACTTCGATTTTTATTCAATTTCCTTTTCTATTCAATTTCCTTTTTTTATTTATTTTCCAAATAGATCGTTAATGTATAACGGTTTCTTGAATGAACTTCCATTTTTAATTTTCTGCAACTTCCATTTTTATTTTTATTAAACTTCCTTTTTTATTCATTTCCCTTTTTTATTTAACTTCCGAATAGATCTCTAAGGTATAGTGGTTTCTTGAATGAACTTTTATTTTTAATTTTATATAGTTTCCATTTCTATTTTTATTCAACTTCTATTTTTATTAAATTTCCAACACCATTCAATTTCCTTTTTAATTTAATTTCCAAATAGATCATTAAGGTATAGTAGTTTCTTGAATGAATTTCCATGTTTAATATTATGCAGTTTCCATTTCTATTTTTATTCAACTTCTTTTTTTATTAAATTTCCATTTGCATTCAATTTCCTTTTTTTATTTAATTTCCAAATAGATCGTGAAGGTGTAGTGGTTTCTTGACTGAACTTCCATTCTTAATTTTACGCAACTTCCATTTTTATTTTTATTCCACTTCTATTTTTATTCAATTTCCTTTTCTATTCAATTTCCTTTTTTATTTAATTTCCAAATAGATCGTTAAGGTATAGTGGTTTCTTGAATGAATTTCGACGTTTAATTTTATGCAGTTTTCATTTCTATTTTTATTCAACTTCCATTTTTATTCAATTTCCATCTCCATTCAATTTCCTTTTTTATTTAATTTCCAAATACATCGTTAAGGTATAGTGGTTTCTTGAATGAACTTCCATTTTTAATTTTATGCAACTTCCATTTTTATTTTTGTTCAAATTCCATTTTTATTCAATTTCCTTTTCAATTCAATTTCCTTTTTTTATTTAATTTCCAAATAGATCGTTAAGGTATAAACGTTTCTTAAATGAACTTCCATGTTTAATTTTATGTAGTTTCCAATTCTATTTTTATTCAATTTTCATCTCCATTCAATTTCCTTTTTTATTTAATTTCCAAATAGATCGTTAAGGTGTAGTAGTTTCTGGAATGAACATCCATTTTTAATTTTATGCAACTTCCATTTGTATTTTTATTCAACTTCCATTTTTATTCAATTTCCTTTCCTATTCAATTTCCTTTTTTTTATTTAATTTCCAAATAGATCGTTAAGGTGTAGTGGTTTCTTGAATGAACTTCCATTTTTAATTTTATGCAACTTCAACTTTTATTTTTATTCCACTTCCATTTTTATTCAATTTGCTTTTTTATTTAATTTCCAAATAGATCGGTAAGGTATAGTGGTTTCTTGAATGAACTTCCATGTTTAATTTTATGCAGTTTCCATTTCTATTATTATTCAACTTCTATTTTTATTCAATTTCCATCTCCATTTAATTTCCTTTTTTATTTAATTTCCAAAGAGATCGTTAAGGTTTTGTGGTTTCTTGAATGAACTTCCACTTTTAATTTTATGAAACTTCCATTTTTATTCAATTTCCTTTTCTATTCAATTTCCTTTTTTATTTAATTTCCAAATAGATCGTTAAGGTATAGTGGTTTCTTGAATGAACTTCCGTGGTTAATTTTACGCAGTGTCCATTTTTATTTTTATTCAACTTCTAATTTTATTCAATTTCCATCTCCATTCAATTTCCTTTTTTATTTAATTTCCAAATAGATCGTTAAGGTGTAGTAATTTCTTGAATGAACTTCCATTTTTTAATTTTATGCTACTTCCATTTTTATTTTTATTCAACTTCCATTTTTATTCAATTTCCTTTTCTATTCAATTTCCTTTTTTTTTATTTAATTTCCAAATAGATCGTTAAGGCATAGAGGTTTCTTGAATGAACTTCCATGTTTAATTTTGTGCAGTTTTAAATTCTATTTTTATTCAACTTCTATTTTTGTTCAATTTCCATCTCCATTCAATTTCTTTTTTATTTAATTTCCAAATAGGTCGTTAAGGTGTAGTGGTTTCTTGAATGAACTTCAATTTTTAAATTTATGCAACTTCCATTTGTATTTTTATTCAACTTCCATTTTTATTCAATTTCCTTTCCTATTCAATTTCCTTTTTTTATTTAATTTCCAAATAGATCGTTAAGGTGTAGTGGTTTCTTGAATGAACTTCCATTTTTATTTTTATGCAACTTCAATTTTTATTTTTATTCCACTTCCATTTTTATTCAATTTGCTTTTTTATTTAATTTCCAAATAGATCATTAAGGTATAATGGTTTCTTGAATGAACTTCCATGTTTATTTTTATGCAGTTTCCATTTCTATTATTATTCAACTTCTATTTTTATTCAATTTCCATCTCCATTTAATTTCCTTTTTTATTTAATTTCGAAAGAGATCATTAAGGTGTTGTGGTTTCTTGAATGAACTTCCACTTTTAATTTTATGCAACTTCCATTTTTATTTTTATTCCACTTCCATTTATATTCAATTTCCTTTTCTATTCAATTTCCTTTTTTATTTAATTTCCAAATAGATCGTTAAGGTATAGTGGTTTCTTGAATGAAATTCCGTGTTTAATTTTACGCTGTGTCCATTTCTATTTTTATTCAATTTCCATCTCCAATCAATTTCCTTTTTTTATTTAATTTCCAAATAGATCATTAAGGTATATTGGTGTCTTGAACGAACTTTCATTTTTAATTTTTTGCAACTTCCATTTTTATTTTTATTCAACTTCGATTTTTATTCAATTTCCTTTTCTATTCAATTTCATTTTTTTATTTAATTTCCAAATAGATCGTTAATGTATACTGGTTTCTTGAATGAACTTCCATTTTTAATTTTATGCAAATTCCATTTTTATTCAATTTCCTTTTCTATTCATTTTCCCTTTTTATTTAACTTCCGAGTAGATCGTTAAGGTATAGTGGTTTCTTGAATGAACTTCTATTTTTAATTTTATACAGTTTCCATTTGTATTTTTGTTCAACTTCTATTTTTATTAAATTTCCATCTCCATTCAATTTCCTTTTTAATTTAATTTCCAAATAGATCGTTAAGGTATAGTGGTTTCTTGAATGAATTTTCATGTTTAATTTTATGCTGTTTCCATTTCTATTTTTATTCAACTTCTATTTTTATTCAATTTCCATCTCCATTCAATTTCCTTTTTTTATTTAATTTCCAAATAGATCGTTAAGGTGTAGTGGTTTCCTGAATGAACTTCCATTCTTAATTTTATGCAACTTCCATTTTTATTTTTATTCCACTTCCATTTTTGTTCAATTTCCTTTTCTATTCAATTTCCTTTTTTTATTTAATTTCCAAATAGATCGTTAAGGTTTAGTGGTTTCTTGAATGAACTTCCATGTTTAATTTTATGCAGTTTCATCCATTTATAGGGCTTGTATTGTTGTGATTAAGGGTGTAGAATTATTAGTTGATTTGATGCCGTTAAGCATGACTCACTTTGATGTCATATTGGGGATGGACTGGTTTGTAGCGAATCACGCATCTATTAATTGTGTATCGAAGAATGTCACATTGAAACCCCCAAACGAAGCCGAGGTTATTTTCCAGGGTAAAGGAGTAGTACCCCCACCTTACTTAATCTCATCTATGAAAGCCTATAAATTGATCCAAAAAGGGTGTCGAGGTTACCTGTGTAGTATACTAAGTGACCCGAATGGAAGTGTTGAGCTAGCCGACATCCCAGTTGTCAAGGAATTCCCCGACGTCTTTCCAAATGACTTGCCTGGCTGCTTTGTCGATAGAGAAATAGAATTTACGGTTGATATTACGCCGGGAACCCAACCTATCTCCAAAACACCCTACAGAATGGCCCCAGCCGAACTTAAAGAATTGAAACTGCAATTACAAGAATTATTGGGTAAGGGATTTATTAGGCCTAGTACTTCACCATGCGGAGCACCCGTTCTATTTGTTAAGAAAAAGGATGGCACACTTCGTCTTTGTATCGACTACCGAGAACTAAACAAGGTAACCATTAAGAACAAGTATCCGTTGCCGAGGATCGACGATTTGCTTGATCAACTACAAGGGGCATGAGTCTTTTCTAAGATTGACCTCAAGTCGGGCTACCATCAGCTGAAAGTTAAGGCCGAGGACGTCGAGAACACTACTTTCTGGACAAGGTATGGCCACTACGAATTTTTTGTAATGCCTTTCGGAGTGACCAATGCTCCTGCAGCATTCATGGATTTGATGAATTGGGTCTTCAAGCCATACCTAGACGAGTTCGTGGTTGTTTTCATTGACAACATATTGATCTATTCCAAGAGTGAAGTTGAGCATGAGAAGCATTTGAGGCTAGCCTTACAGGTCCTAAGAGACAAGAAATTATATGCCAAGCTTAGCAAGTGTGAATTTTGGCTCTCCAGCATCTCGTTTCTGGGGCATGTGATTAACGAAGAAGGTATTTCAGTCGATCCAAGTAAGGTTGAAGCCGTTGTGAATTGGCCGACACCGACTAATGTCTCTGAGATTCATACTTTTTTGGGTTTGGCCGGCTAGTTACAACACCAATACTTGTTTTACCGTTAGACAAGGAAGGATTTCAGATTTATAGTGATGCTTCACATAAGGGATTAGGCTGTGTGTTAATGCAATGAGGTAAGGTTATAACATACGCATCTCGTCAGTTGAAACCCAATGAAAAGAATTATCCTACCCATGATTTGGAACTGGCAGCCATGGTTTTACCTTTAAAGATATGGCGTCATTACTTGTATGGAACTTCTTGCCAAGTTTTCACAGACCACAAAAGTCTGAAATACTTGTTCACTCAAAAGGAATTGAATATGAGGCAGAGAAGATGGCTTGAACTATTAAAGGACTACGACATGCAGATTCAGTACCATCTAGGTAAGGCAAACTCCGTAGCCGACGCGTTGAGCAGGAACTTAGTTGGAAGTTTGGCGTGCCTGGCAATGATTTCGGTAGAGCCGACCATAATTGAGGAAGTGAAGACTAGACAGATGGAGGATAAGTTCCTCAAGAAGGTAATTGATGAATTCGTCACCAAGCCAAGGCCAGGGTACACCATTGAAAATCGAGTGCTTAAGTTTGAAGGGAGATTCTTTGTGGCCGACGTCCCAGAGTTGAAAAGAAAGATTTTGCAGGAAGCCCATAGCTCCAAATTTGCCGTCCATCCGAGAGGCACCAAGATGTATCAAGATGTGAAGCGAACTTTCTGGTGGTCAAACATGAAAAGAGAAATAGCCGAGTTTGTATCCCAGTGCCTATGTTGTCAGCAAGTGAAAGTAGAACACCAGAGGCCAGCAGGACTTCTTCAACCCTTGTCAATTCCTGAGTGGAAATGGGAAGATATCTCCATGGATTTTGTGATTGGTTTGCCGAGGACACAAAAAGGTATGAACTCAATTTGGGTTATAGTTGACAGATTTATTAAGTCAGCACACTTTTTGCCTGTCAAGACTACATTCAATGCCGACCGACTTACTGAACTGTATATGAATGAGATTGTGAGGCTTCATGGAGTGCCGATGTCCATAGTGTCAGACCGAGATCCGAAGTTTGTTTCAAGATTTTGGCAGAGTTTACAAAGGGCTTTGGGAACTGAGTTGAAGTTTAGCACAGCATTTCATCCCCAGATCGATGGGCAAACAGAAAGAACAATTCAGACACTTGAAGATATGCTCAGACTATGTGTGTTAGATTTCAAGGGAAATTGGGAAGTACATCTACCGTTAGTAGAGTTCGCTTACAACAACAGTTATCAAGCCAGCATTGGCATGGCACCGTACGAAGCTTTGTGTGGAAGGAAGTGCAGGTCGCCGATATGTTGGACTGAAGTGGGAGATAAAGCTTTGATTGGTCCCGAATTGGTTCAAGTTACAACCGAGAAGATTAAGCTCATTCAACAGAGGATCAACACCGCACAGAGCCGGCAGAAGAGTTATGCCGACCAGAGAATGAGGGAATTAGAATTTGAGATTGGGGATCATGTATTTTTGAATATCTCGCTGACGACAGGAGTTTCAAGATTTGGGAAGAAGGGTAAATTAGCACCTCGATATATTGGGCCATTTGAAATTCTTGAAAAAGTCAACCCCGTTGCCTACAGGCTTGCTCTGCCGCCAGAATTAAGCCAAGTCCACAACGTGTTTCATGTTTCGATGTTGAGGAAATATATCCGGGATCCACTGCATGTAATCGATTATTCTGAGATTGTGGTTAATGAAGATCTAGGCTACGAGGAAAAGTCGATGAGAATTATTGACAGACAAGAGAGGCAGTTGAGAAACAAATCGATACCAATGGTAAAGATCGAATGGGAGGGGCATTATGGCAAGCAGGCTACATGGGAAAAGGAAGAGGAAATAAAAATCCGTTATCCGGAGTTATTTGTAGAGCAAGGTAACTAAAGTTTGGGGACCAAACTTCTCTAAGGAGGGTAGACTATAGTGACCCTCATTCCCCACCTTAGCCTCAAGCATGAGCATTTGTATATACATGTTTTGCTAAACTTGCAGTAGTGAATTTTCTTGACTTCTTTTATCTAGAGTGAGATTCTTGTCTTGGTTTGTGCTTATGTGAATTTACCTATTGAGTTTTGTTCCTTCCTGGTGAGTCTAGCCGAGGTCACCTTAAGCCTAGAACCATCTTGGAACCACTTTGGTTGACCTCTACCTTCGTCCTGGCATATTGGCCGAGATGTCATTTTCTAGGCCGAGGTGTATCATCAAGGCCGAGAAGTGTATCATCTAGGCCAAGATGTTATCCTTGAGCCCAAGTGATCTTGTTCCGGATTGGTGCAACCTAGACCGAGGTGTGGCACAGCTAGGCCAAGTGTTGTCCATCCTAGCCGAGATCGTAGATACCTCACCTACCGGAGCCGATGTTTTCACCCGATATCAGTACCTTGTCAGAGTGCCATGCTGCTTTACTTGTTAAACACTCTTTCGCCATGCTTTGGTCTAGTCTGTCAGCCACCTTTTTGGAGGAACCCAACCAGTCGCTGCCACGTGTCTCAGCGGAAGGTTAAACCCAGAACCGGGAGAGAGAACCCATCATTTGGTATCATATCTTTGCCTTTTAGAAAGAGAAGCTCTAGGAAAAAGAAGAGGTCTTAGAGTGGGAAAGTAGACCTTCGAGCTTGATTCCCAGAGATCAAACCGTTAGATTCGTGTATTAAGGTTAGATTCTTGATCTACTCTTGTTGTTCTTGTTAATCATCTAGCTGCATTTCATGATCGAACCTGATTTGCAAGCCATGCATTGATTGAAAGTTTGGTTTTAGAAAGAGAAAGTGGTATTCATGTGTTCTTGAATAAAAGCCTTGTTTGATCCGAAAGTTTGCATTAAGATTCATGCTTTTGTGTTTGTTTTCATAAGATCTTCGAGTATGGGTACCCAAGTCCATGTTTTTAAATTCATAGCATGAAGTTCCAGATTTCGTAGTGACAAGTTAAGATTGAGCATTCATGTGTTTCATGTTCTTCATGTTCTTCAGCAGAGGGAAACCCAGATTTTCCCGACTTCATTTCCTTGAGTGTAGCCACTGGGACCACACCTCGGCAAGAAGGTGTGGGACCTCGTCAATAGCCTGGTTGGTACCCAGTATGTTTTCCCGAGATGAGAAACAGTGTTTTGATTTAGTTCGACTTAGTTTGAAGGAATGCCGAGATCATTTGCATCCACGTAAAGCTTGTTTGAAAGTGAATTCAATACACTTTGCCATGTGTTTGTAGGACTTGGACTCTCGCTTGACCCCGACGTTGAAGAACTATGTGAGTGGTATTTTTAATAAAGCTATGTTATAAAGTTTTGATAAAGCTTTGCTTTGTTTTGAAAAGTATTTGTTAAGCATGAATGACCATCCCTATTTTGTGTATCAAGTATTAGCTTTGATCTTGACAATCTTGAAAGTCCGTACGTGCTAGGGGACTATAAGCATTTGTAGCACAATCTTGAAAGTCCGTACGTGCTAGGGGACTATAAGCATTTGTAGCACAATCTTGAAAGTCCATACGTGCTAGGGGACTATAAGTATTTGTAGCACAACCTTTGTTAATGTCATCCTTGAAACTTGGAAACCTTGAAAGACTTTGATTGATGAAGCTCGATAGATTTGTTAGATGAACTTGATTTATCCCACGTTTGGTTATAAGCTATGGTTATGTATTGTTTTGTTAAAGATCTCGGATGTCATACATGCAAACCCTTTATTACTTGTACCATTCACTGAGTATCCAAGCTCACCATCTCTATATATATGTAGGTGATGAGCAAGAAGCCGATAAGGCCTAGATGTGTTGCTGATATGTTTTTGGATGTTTTGCCGATATGTTTTTGCAACATCTTGAAGATTATGCTTCTTAGCTTAAATTTCATTGTGTTTGTATATGTCGGCTTGAGAAGCCTTTTGGTCAAGATGTATTTTGTATTTCATTTCTTTATTGTATCCAAGTTGTAAGACCTTGTAAAGATGTATGCCATTTCATTTGACTTATGCACGGCTCTTATGGACTAATTAGATTGTATATATATTGCTTCCGCACATGTTAGCCCCATATGTAATACTCTGATTGTGTGTGAATTTTGAAAGTTGGCCTTCGGTAATCTCGGATTACTGGCCATCACGACACCATTCTACTAGGGACGGAATGGGGTCGTGACAGAATGGTATCAGAGCACAAGTTTCTTATAGTACGTTACTCACACTTCGAGTCCTAAAGAGCATAGGTCTTTTTGTAGGATTGATGTTAGGCTTGCATCCTTATGCTTGCTACTTGACAATGTGTGCATCATTTCGGCGTGACTATTTGCTATTGCATGCATATTATTTGATCGTCTTATTTTAAAGTCACATTTTGCACACTCTTAGCATCATGAAAAGAGGTAGACCACCAGTTGGCCAAGATCATCCCGAAGACAGATTGGATAGATTAGAGAGAGTTGTCGAAGGTTTGGTTCATGAGTTAAGGCAAACTCGGCCACAAGACGCGAGTACTACTTCTACCCAGGCTGAACAGACAAATGGCCGACATGCAGTTCCACCTCCGCCTCCTCCAGTGCCGCAAGTGCCTCCACAACAAGCTTTATATGGGGACGACACCATAGCCTTGATCAGAGAGTTCAAAAAGATGAAGCCGCTGAGGTTCTCTGGGGGTATTGAACCGATGAAGGCCGAAGCGTGGGTCTTGGAAATGGAGAAGCTGTTCGAGATTTTTCCCAGCACCGACGCCCAGAAGGTGTCATTAGCAACATTCACCTTAGACGACGATGCACGAAGATGGTGGATGATGACCCAAGAAAGCAACCCAGGTCTGACTTGGACCAGATTTTTGGAGCTGTTCTACAACAAGCATTTTTCCCTTAGTGTCCGAGATAGCAAGACCATGGAATTTCAGACTCTGACACAAGGTAACAAGACAGTGGCAGAATACGACCGCGCTTTTACCGAGTTGGCGAGATATGCGCCTCACATGGTCGATGATGAATACAGAAAAGCTAGAAAGTTCGAAAGTGGACTGCGTGGACCAATTCAGGATCGAGTTAACATGCTCAACATGCCGACTTAAGCCGGAGTGTTGGACAAGGCCATCCTTGCAGAAGCTAACCTGAACCGATATCAGAATTCAGGAGAGAACCAGAGGAAGAGGCAGAACAATGATAGCTACCGAGTTTCGTTTAACGCCAAGAAAAAGGCGAATGTGGGCGGCTCCAGCAACTCGAACCAGGAAAGTAGCGCTAAGCCGACGTGTGCAAGTTATGGGAAGCCGCATTCCGGAGTTTGCCGTTGGGCTCAGGAGCCTGTTTTGAATGTGGTGAAATGGGTCATCGCGTGAAAGACTGTCCGAAGACAAGGACTAATGATGGTAAGAAAGATGGGAGCACCTCGGGCTCTACACAAAGAAATAACATCGGGAGGGCCCAAATGAGACAGGCCAGAGTTTTTGCATTGGTACCAGGAGACACTACGAATGCTGAGACAATGGTGTCAGGTATACTCTCAATTTGCTCTCAAGACGCATACATATTAATTGATTCGGGATCTACACATTCATTCATATCTGTTAAGTTTGCCGAGAAATTAAATAAACAACAAGAACCCCTTGATTATGTGTTATATGTGGCGACTCCGTCTGGGAGAACTATGATTGTTGCATCCATTTATAGGGCGTGTATTGTTGTGATTGAGGGTGTAGAATTATTAGTTGATTTGATGCCGTTAAGCATGACTCACTTTGATGTCATATTGGGGATGGACTGGTTAGTAGCGAATCACGCATCTATTAATTGTGTATCGAAGAATGTCACATTGAAACCCCCAAACCAAGCCGAGGTTATTTTCCAGGGTAAAGGAGTAGTACCCCCACCTTACTTAATCTCATCTATGAAAGTCTATAAATTGATCCAACAAGGGTGTTGAGGTTACCTGTGTAGTATACTAAGTGACCTGAATGGAAGTGTTGAGCTAGTCGACATCCCAGTTGTCAAGGAATTCCCCGACGTCTTTCCAAATGACTTGCCTGGCTGCTTTGTTGATAGAGAAATAGAATTTACAGTTGATATTACGCCGGGAACCCAACCTATCTCCAAAACACCCTATAGAATGGCCCCAGCCGAACTTAAAGAATTGAAACTGCAATTACAAGAATTATTGGGTAAGGGATTTATTAGGCCGAGTACTTCACCATGGGGAGCACCCGTTCTGTTTGTTAAGAAAAAGGATGGCACACTTCGTCTTTGTATCAACTACCGAGAACTGAGCAAGGTAACCATTAAGAACAAGTATCCGTTGCTGAGGATCGACGATTTGCTTGATCAACTACAAGGGACACGAGTCTTTTCTAAGATTGACCTCAGGTCGGGCTACCATCAACTGAAAGTTAAGGCCGAGGACGTCGAGAAGACTTCTTTCCGGACAAGGTATGGCCACTACGAATTTTTGGTAATGCCTTTCGGAGTGACCAATGCTCCCGCAGCATTCATGGATTTGATGAATAGGGTCTTCAAGCCATACCTAGACGAGCTCGTGGTTGTTTTCATCGACGACATATTGATCTATTCCAAGAGTGAATTTGAGCATGAGAAGCATTTGAGGCTAGCCTTACAGGTCCTAAGAGACAAGAAATTATATGCCAAGCTTAGCAAGTGTGAATTTTGGCTCTCCAGCATCTCGTTTCTTGGGCATGTGATTAACGAAGAAGGTATTTCAGTCGATCCAAGTAAGGTTGAAGCCATTGTGAATTGGCCGACACCGACTAATGTGTCCGAGATTCATACTTTTCTGGGTTTGGCCGGCTATTACAGGAAATTTGTGAAGGATTTTTCAAGGATTGCAGTACCGCTGACACAACTAACTCAGAAAGGAGTGGCGTACGAATGGACCGAGGATAGGGAGTCCGCTTTTCAAGAGTTAAAGACGAGGTTGGTTACAACACCAATACTTGTTTTACCGTCAGACAAGGAAGGATTTCAGATTTATAGTGATGCTTCAGATAAGGGATTGGGTTGTGTGTTAATGCAAGGAGGTAAGGTTATAGCATACGCATCTCGTCAGTTGAAACCCAATGAAAAGAATTATCCTACCCATGATTTGGAACTGGCAGCCGTGGTTTTTGCTTTAAAGATATGGTGTCGTTACTTGTATGGAACTTCTTGCCAAGTTTTCACAGACCACAAAAGTCTGAAGTACTTGTTCACTCAAAAGGAATTGAATATGAGGCAGAGAAGATGGCTTGAACTATTTAAAGACTACGACATGCAGATTCAGTACCATTCAGGTAAGGCAAACTCCGTAGCCGACGCATTGAGCAGGAACTTAGTTGGAAGTTTGGCGTGCCTGGCAATGATTTCGGTAGAGCTGACCATAATTGAGGAAGTGAAGACCAGACAGATGGAGGATAAGTTCCTCAAGAAGGTAATTGATGAATTCGTCACCAAGCCAAGGCCAGGGTACACCATTGAAAATCGAGTGCTTAAGTTTGAAGGGAGATTCTGCGTGGCCGACGTCCCAGAGTTGAAAAGGAAGATTTTGCAGAAAGCCCATAGCTCCAAATTTGCCGTCCATCCGGGAGGCACCAAGATGTATCAAGATGTGAAGTGGACTTTCTGGTGGTCAAACATGAAAAGAGTAATAGCCGAGTTTGTATCCCAGTGTCTATGTTGTCAGCAAGTGAAAGCAGAACACCAGAGGCCAGCAGGACTTCTTCAACCCTTGTCAATTCCTGAGTGGAAATGGCAACATATCTCCATGGATTTTGTGATTGGTTTGCCGAGGACACAAAAAGGTATGAACTCAATTTGGGTTATAGTTGACAGATTTACTAAGTTAGCACACTTTTTGCCTGTCAAGACTACATTCAATGCCGACCGACTTGCTGAACTGTATATGAATGAGATTGTGAGGCTTCATGGAGTGCCGATGTCCATAGTGTCAGACCGAGATCCGAAGCTTGTTTCTAGATTTCGGCAGAGTTTACAAAGGGCTTTGGGAACCGAGTTGAAGTTTAGCACATCATTTCATCCCCAGACCGATGGGCAAACAGAAAGAACAATTCAGACACTCGAAGATATGCTCAGACTATGTGTGTTAGATTTCAAGGGAAATTGGGAAGTACATCTACCGTTAATAGAGTTCGCTTACAACAACAGTTATCAAGCCAGCATTGGCATGGCACTGTACGAAGCTTTGTATGGAAGGAAGTCCAGGTCGCCGATATGTTGGACTGAAGTGGGAGATAAAGCTTTGATTGGTCCCGAACTGGTTCAAGTTACAGCCAAGAAGATTAAGCTCATTCAACAGAGGATCAAGACCACACAGAGCTGGCAGAAGAGTTATGCCGACCAGAGAATGAGGGAATTAGAATTTGAGATTGGGGATCATGTATTTTTGAAGATCTCGCTGACGACAGAAGTTTCAAGATTTGGGAAGAAGGGTAAATTAGCACCTCGATATATTGGGCCATTTGAAATTCTTGAGAAAGTCAACCCCGTTGCCTACAGGCTTGCTCTGCCGCCAGAATTAAGCCAAGTCCACAACGTGTTTCATGTTTCGATGTTGAGGAAATATATCCGGGATCCACTGCATGTAATTGATTATTCTGAGATTGTGGTTAATAAAGATCTAGGCTACGAGGAAAAGTCGATGAGAATTATTGACAGACAAGAGAGGCAGTTGAGAAACAAATCGATACCAATGGTAAAGATCGAATGGGAGGGGCATTATGGCAAGGAGGCTACATGGGAAAAGGAAGAGGAAATAAAAATCCGTTATCCGGAGTTATTTGTAGAGCAAGGTAACTAAAGTTTGGGGACCAAACTTCTCTAAGGAGGGTAGACTGTAGTGACCCTCATTCCCCACCTTAGCCTCGAGCATGAGCATTTGTATATACATGTTTTGCTAAACTTGCAGTAGTGAATTTTCTTGACTTGTTTTATCTAGAGTGAGATTCTTGTCTTGGTTTGTGCTTATGTGAATTTACCTGTTGAGTTTTGTTCCTTCCTGGTGAGTCTAGCCGAGGTCACCTTAAGCCTAGAACCATCTTGGAACCACTTTGGTTGACCTCTACCTTCGTCCTGGTATATTGGCCGAGATGTCATTTTCTAGGCCAAGGCGTATCATCAAGGCCGAGAAGTGTATCATCTAGGCCGAGATGTTATCCTTGAACCCAAGTGATCTTGTTCCGGATTGGTGCGACCTAGACCGAGGTGTGGCACATCTAGGCCGAGGTGTGGCACAGCTAGGCCAAGTGTTGTCCGTCCTAGCCGAGATCGTAGATACCTCACCTACCGGAGCCGATGTTTTCACCCGATGTCAGTACCTTGTCAGAGTGCCATGCCACTTTACTTGTTAAACACTCTTTCGCCATGCTTTTGTCTGGTCTGTCAGCCACCTTTTTGGAGGAACCCAACCAGTCGCTGCCACGTGTCTCAGCAGAAGGTTAAACCCAGAACCGGGAGAGAGAACCCATCATTTGGTATCATATCTTTGCCTTTTAGAAAGAGAAGCTCTAGGAAAAAGAAGAGGTCTTAGAGTGGGAAAGTAGACCTTCGAGCTTGATTCCCAGAGATCAAACCGTTAGATTCGTGTATTAAGGTTAGATTCTTGATCTACTATTGTTGTTCTTGTTAATCATCTAGCTGCATTGCATGATCGAACCTGATTTTCAAGCCATGCATTGATTGAAAGTTTGGTTTTAGAAAGAGAAAGTGGTATTCTTGTGTTCTTGAATAAAAGTCTTGTTTGATCCCAAAGTTTGCATTAAGATTCATGCTTTTGTGTTTGTTTTCATAAGATCTTCGAGTATGGGTACCTAGGTCCATGTTTTTAAATTCATAGCATGAAGTTCCAGATTTCGTAGTGACAAGTTAAGATTGAGCATTCATGTGTTTCATGTTCTTCATGTTCTTCAGCAGAGGGAAACCCAGATTTTCCCGACTTCATTTCCTTGAGTGTGGCCACCGGGACCACACCTCGGCAAGAAGGTGTGGGACCTCGGCAATAGCCTGGTTGGTACCCAGCATGTTTTCCCGAGATGAGAAACAGTGTTTTGATTTGGTTTGACTTAGTTTGAAGGAATGCCGATATCATTTGCAACCATGTAAAGCTTGTTTGAAAGTGCATTCAATACACTTTGCCATGTGTTTGTAGGACTTGACCCTCGCTTGACCCCGACGTTGAAGAATTATGTGAGTGGTATTTTTAATAAAACTATGTTATAAAGTTTTGATAAAGCTTTGCTTTGTTTTGAAAAGTATTTGTTAAGTATGAATGACCATCCCTATTTTGTGTATCAAGTATTAGCTTTGATCTTGACAATCTTGAAAGTCCGTACGTGCTAGGGGACTATAAGCATTTGTAGCACAATCTTGAAAGTTCGTACGTGCTAGGGGACTATAAGCATTTGTAGCACAATCTTGAAAGTCCGTACGTGCTAGGGGACTATAAGCATTTGTAGCACAACCTTTGTTAATGTCATCCTTGAAACTTGGAAACCTTGAAAGACTTTGATTGATGAAGCTCGATAGATTTGTTAGATGAACTTGATTTATCCCACGTTTGGTTATAAGCTATGGTTATGTATTGTTTTGTTAAAGATCTCGGATGTCATACATGCAAACCCTTTATTACTTGTACCATTCACTGAGTATCCAAGCTCACCCTCTCTATATATATGTAGGTGATGAGCACAAAGGCGATGAGGCCTAGATGTGTTGCCGATATGTTTTTGGATGTTTTGCCGATATGTTTTTGCAACATCTTGAAGATCATGCTTCTTAGCTTATATTTCATTGTGTTTGTATATGTCGACTTGAGAAGCCTTTTGGTCAAGATGTATTTCGTATTTCATTTCTTTATTGTATCCAAGTTGTAAGACCTTGTAAAGATGTATGCCATTTCATTTGACTTATGCACGGCTCTTATGGACTAATTAGATTGTATATATATTGCTTCCGTACATGTTAGCCCCATATGTAATACTCTGATTGTGTGTGAATTTTGAAAGTTGGCCTTCGGTAATCTCGGATTACTGGCCATCACGGCACCATTCTACTAGGGGCGGAATGGGGTCGTGACAATGTAATAACCCACATTCATGTCTTAGTCATGTTCATGTGCATTTTCATGATTTTGTCTTGTTAAGCTTGCATTTGTAGACTTTGACTTGTTTTGCCTAAGTAAAGGTCCCTGTCTTGTTTTGTGCTTATGTGATTTGCCTAAGTGTTGTATGCATGTTTTGTTCCTTCCTTGCTACCTCAAGCCTAGGTCATGTTAAGCCTAAGTCATGTTAAGCCTAGGTCATGCCAAGCCTAGGTCATGTGAAGCCTAGGTCATGCCAAGCCTAGGTCATGTGAAGCCTAGGTCATGCCAAGCCTAGGTCATGCCAAGCCTAGGTCATGTTAAGCCTAGGTCATGCCAAGCCTAGGTCATGTTAAGCCTAGGTTATGCCAAGCCTAGGTCATGTGAAGCCTAGGTCATGTCAAGCCGAGGTCATCTTAAGCCTAGGTCACACCTTTGAATCTCTTACACCTAGGACCATCTTGGAACTACTTTGGTTGACCTCCACCATCACCTAGGCTTATTGGCCGAGATGTTATCATCTAGGCGTCCGAGATCCTTAATCCTTGCACCTAGTGATCTTGTTCTGGGACTGGAATGACCTAGACTGAGGTGTGGCACATCTAGGCCGAGGTGTGGCACAGCTTGGCCAAGTGTTATCCTTCCTAGCCGAGATCATTGAGACCTTGCTTGCCGAAGCCTATGTCCTTAGCCGAGATCGTTACTTGCCGGAGTGCCTTGCCACCTAGCTTGTTGAATACACTTTGTCATAGTCTTGTCTTTTCACTCAGTCACCTTTTTTAAGAGAACCAACCCGGTAGTGCCACGTGTCCCAGCTAAGTGTTAAGTCAACCAGCAGACCTAGAAATGTATCATTCGCTATATGTCTTTGTTCTTAAGGAGAGAGAAGCTCTAGAAGAAGAAGAAGAAGTCTTTAGAGAGAGAAGTAGATCCCAAGCTTGATCCTTAGAGTTGAGCCGTTAGATCCGTGCTTTGAGGTTAGATTCTTGATCTATTCTTGTTGTTCTTGTTAATCATCTAGTTGCATTGCATGATCTAGCATGTTTCATGAGCCATGCATTGCTTTGAAGTTCGGTTTTAGAAAGAGAAAGTGATATTCATGTGTTCTTGAAGAAAACCATGTTTTGATCCGAAAGTTTGTATCAAGATGCATGTTTTCGTGTTTGTTTTCATATGATCTTCAAGTATGGGTACCCAGGTCCACGTTTTCGAACTCATGCCATGAAATCCCAGATTTTGTAATAAAGAAGTTATGATTTTAGTATTCATGTTCTTCATGTTCATGTTCTTCATGTTCTTCAAGAGAGGGAAACCCAGATTTCCCGACCTCATTTCCCTAGGTGTGGTCACCGAGACCACTCTTGCCTAGATCACACACCTAGGCCAAGCATCGTATCTCACCTTGGCCTACCTTGCATGATCACTTGCACGTTAGTTTATCTTGCATGCACACCTAGGCCAACCACTGCACACCTAGGCCAAGATGTTCATCATCTAGGCCGACCATGGTACATCCTTGCCGGCACCTTGTAACACCTCGGCAGAGAGCTACACACCGAAGCCTAGGTAACCACACCTCGGCCAAGAGGTGTGGGACCTCGGCCAAGACCTCTTGAGTTCACTCAGCTAGGTCATTATTGCCTAGATCATTTTTGTGCATCCATTCCCGACCTGGTTGGTATCCAGCATGTTTTCCCTAGATGTTTTCCAGCATGTTTTCCCTAGATGTTTTCCAGCATGTTTTCCCTAGATGTTTGCCAGCATGTTTTCCCTAGATGTTTTCCAGCATGTTTTTCCCTAGATGTTTTCAAGCATGTTTTCCCTAGATCATTTGCATTCATGTAAAGCTTGTTTTTAAGAGTGCATTCAATAAACTTTGCCATGTGTTTGTAGGACTTGGACCTTTGACTTGATCTCGACATCCCAAGAGCTATGTGAGTGGTATTTTTAATAAAGCTATGTTATAACGTTTTGTTAAAGCTTCTCTTTGCTTGTTTTGAAAAGTATTGTTAAGCATGAATGATGATCCCTATTTTGAATATCAAGTATTATCTCGTTTTGATGACATTCTTGAAAGTTCGTCTGTGCCAGGGGACTTTAAGCACTTGTGGCACAAGTCTGTACGTGCTAGGGGACTATAAGCACTTGTAGCACAATTCTTGAAAGTCCGTACGTGCTAGGGGACTATAAGCACTTGTAGCACAATTCTTGAAAGTCCGTACGTGCTAGGAGACTATAAACACTTGTAGCACAATTCTTGAAAGTCCGTACGTGCCAGGGGACTTTAAGCACTTGTGGCACAAGTCCGTATGTGCTAGGGGACTATAAGCATTTGTAGCACAACCCTTGTTATGTCATCCCTTGTATTATGTAGATGTTATTAATATCCAAAGTAAGTAAGCAAGTTTTGTAAGATCAAGATTGATGAACTAGATTCATCCCATGTTTTGAACAAGCTATGATATCTATGTTTTGCAAAGATCTGGGATATCATTCATTTAAAACCTTTATTACCTGTACCATTCACTGAGTATCCAAGCTCACCCTCTCCATATATATATGTAGGTAACAAGCAAGAAGTTGGCCACGCCGAGATGTGTGTTTTGTATGTATGTTATGTCGGCAGTAAGGATGTCGGCAATCTGGAAGATTATGTTTCTTGACTTGTATTTCATGTATTTTGTTTATGTCGGCTTGAGAAGCCCTTTTGTTAAGATGTAATATGTATTTTATTTTGTTGTATTCAAGTTGTAAGACTTTAATTAAGATGTATGACATTTCATCGGATCTATGCACAGCTCTTATGGACTAATTAGATTCAATATATTGCTTCCGCACTTGTAAGCCCCATATATTATACTCTGATTGTTTGTGATCCTTGTAACTTGGCCTTCGGTAATCTCGGATTACTGGCCATCACGACACCATTCTACTAGGGGCGGTTTGGGGTCGTGACAGGTATAGTGGTTTCATGAATGAACTTCCATGTTTAATTTTATGCAGTTTCCATTTCTATTTTTATTCAACTTCTATTTTTATTAAATTTCCATCTCCATTCAATTTCCTTTTTAATTTAATTTTCAAATAGATCTTTAAGGTATCGTGGTTTCTAGAATGAATTTCCATATTTAATTTTATGCAGTTTCCACTTCTATTTTTACTCGACTTCTATTTTTATTCAATTTTCATCTCCATTCAATTTCCTTTTTTTATTTAATTTCCAAATAGATCGTTAAGGTATAGTGGTTTCTTGAATGAACTTTCATTTTTAATTTTATGCAACTTCCATTTTTATTTTTATTCAACTTCCATTTTTATTCAATTTCTCTTTCCATTGAATTTCCTTTTTTATTTAATTTTCAAATAGTTCGTTAAGGTGTAGAGGTTTCATGAATGAACTTCCATTTTTTATTTTATGCAACTTCCATTTTTATTTTTATTTTTATTCCACTTCCATTTTTATTCAATTTCCTTTTCTATTCAATTTGCTTTTTTATTTAATTTCCAAATAGATCGTTCAGGTGTAGTGGTTTTTTGAACGAACTTCCATGTTTAATTTTATGCAGTTTCCATTTCTATTTTTATTCAACTTCTATTTTTATTAAATTTCCATCTCCATTGAATCTCCTTTTTTATTTAATTTCCAAATAGATCGTTAAGGCATAGTGGTTTCTTGAATAAGTTTCCATATTTAATTTTTTGCAGTTTCCACTTCAATTTTTATTCAACTTCTACTTTCATTCAATTTCCATCTCCATTCAATTTCCTTTTTTTATTTAATTTCAAAATAGATCATTAAGGTATAGTGGTTTCTTGAATGAACTTTCATTTTTAATTTTATGCAACTTCCATTTTTATTTTTATTCAACTTCCATTTTTATTCAATTCCCTATTCTATTTAATTTCCAAATAGATCGTTAAAGTGTAATGATTTCTTGAATGAACTTCCATTTTTAATTTTATTCAACTTCCATTTTTATTTTTATTCCACTTCCATTTTTATTCAATTTCCTTTTCTATTCAATTTCTTTTTTTATTTAATTTCCAAATAGATCGTTAAGATATAGTGGTTTCTTGAATGAACTTCCATATTTAATTTTATGCAGTTTCCATTTCCATTTTTGTTCAACTTCTATTTTTATTCAATTTTCATCCCCATTCAATTTCCTTTTTCATTTAATTTCCAAATAGATCGTTAAGGTTTAGTAGTTTCTTGAATGAACTTCCATTTTTAATTTTTTGCAACTTCCATTTGTATTTTTATTCAACTTCCATTTTTATTCATTTTCCTTTTCTATTCAATTTCCTTTTTTATTTAATTTCCAAATAGATCGTTAAGGTATAGTGGTTCAATGAATGAAATTCCATGTTTAATTTTATGCAGTTTCCACTTCTATTTTTATTCAACTTCTATTTTTATTAAATTTCCATCTCCATTCAATTTCCTTTTTAATTTAATTTCCAAATAAAGCTTTAAGGTGTAGTGGTTTCTTGAATGAATTTCCATGTTTAATTCTATGCAGTTTCCACTTCTATTTTAATTCAACTTCTTATTTTATTCAATTTCCATTTCCATTCAATTACCTTTTTCTATTTAATTTCCAAATAGATCGTTCAGGTATAGTGGTTTCTTGAATGAACTTTCATTTTTAATTTTATGCAACTTCCATTTTTATTTTTATTCAACTTTCATTTTTATTCAATTTCCTTTTTTTCTTTAATTTCCAAATAGATCGTTAAGGTGTAGAGGTTTCTTGAATGAACTTCCATTTTTAATTTTATGCAACTTCCATTTTTATTTTTATCCCACTTCCATTTTTATTAAATTTCCTTTTCTATTCAATTTCCTTTTTTATTTAATTTCCAAATAGATCGCTAATTTATAGAGTTTTCTCGAATGAGCTTCCATTTTTAATTTTATGCAGTTTCCTTTTTTATTTTTATTTCACTTCCATTTTTATTCAATTTCCTTTTCTATTGAATTTTCTTTTTTATTTAATTTCCAAATAGATCATTAATGTATAGTGGTTTCTTGAATGAACTTCCATTTTTAATTTTATGGAACTTCCATTTTTATTTTTTTTCAACTTCCATTTTTATTCAATTTCTTTTTCTCTTGAATTTTCTTTTTTATTTAATTCCAAATAGATCGTTAAGGTGTAGTGGTTCCTTGAATGAATTTCCATTTTTAATTTTATGTAACTTCCATTTTTATTTTTATTCCACTTCCGTTTTTATTCAATTTCTTTTTTATTCAATTTCCTTTTTTTATTTAATTTCCAAATAAATCGTTAAGGTATAGCGGTTTCTAAAATGAACTTCCATGTTTAATTTTATGCAGTTTCCATTTCTATTTTCATTCAACTGCTATTTTTACGCAATTTCCATCTCCATTCAATTTCCTTTTTTATTTAATTTCCAAATAGATCGTTAAGATGTAGTGGTTTCTTGAATGAACTTCCATTCTTAATTTTATGCAACTTCCATTTTTATTTTAATTCCACTTCCATTTTTATTCAATTTCCTTTTCTATTCGATTTCCTTTTTTATTTAATTTCCAAATAGATCGTTAAGATATAGTGTTTCTTGAATGAACTTCCATGTTTAATTTTATGCAGTTTCCATTTCTATTTTTATTCAACTTCTATTTTTATTCAATTTCCATCTCCATTCAATTTCCTTTTTTATTTAATTTCCAAATAGATCGTTAAGGTATAGTGGTTTCTTGAATGAATTTCAATGTTTAATTTTATTTAACTTCCATTTTTATTTTTATTCAACTTCCATTTTTATTCAATTTCCTTTTCTATTGAATTCGCATTTTATTTAGTTTCCAAATAGATCGTTAAGGTATAATAGTTTCTTGAATGAACTTTCATTTTTAATTTTATGCAACTTCCATTTTTATTTTTATTCAACTTGCATTTTTATTCAATTTCCTTTTCTATTGAATTCGCTTTTTATTTAGTTTCCAAATAGATCGTTAAGGTGTAGTGGTTTCTTGAATGAACTTCCATTTTTAATTTTATGCAACTTCCATTCTTATTTTTATTCCACTTCCATTTTTATTCAATTTCCTTTTCTATTCAAGTTGCTTTTTTATTTAATTTCCAAATACATCGTTAATGTATAGTAGTTTCTTGAATGAACTTTCTTGTTTAATTTTATGCAACTTCCGTTTTTATTTTTTTTTCAACTTCCATTTTTATTCAATTTCTTTTTCTATTGAATTTCCTTTTTTATTTAATTCCAAATGGATCGTTAAAGTGTAGCGGTTTCTTGAATGAACTTCCATTTTTAATTTTATACAACTTCCATTTTTCTTTTTATTCCACTTCCATTTTTATTCAGGTACAGTGGTTTCTTAAATGAACTTCCATGTTTAATTATATGCAGTTTCCATTTCTATTTTTATTCAACTTCTATTTTTATTCAATTTTCATCTCCATTCAATTTCCTTTTTTATTTCTTTTCCAAATAAATCGTTAAGGTGTAGTGGTTTCTTGAATGAACTTTCATTCTTAATTTTATGCAGTTTCCATTTTTCTTTTTATTCAACTTCTATTTTTATTAAATTTCCATCTCCATTCACTTTCCTTTTTTATTTAATTTCCAAATAGATCGTTAAGGCATAGTGGTTTCTTGAATGAATTTCCATGTTTAATTTTATACAGTTTCCACTTCTATTTTTATTCAACTTCTATTTTTATTCAATTTCCATCTCCGTTCAATTTCCTTTTTTTATTTAATTTCCAAATAGATCGTTAAGGTATAGTGGTTTCTTGAATGAACTTTCATTTTTAATTTTAGGCAACTTCCATTTTTATTTTTAGTCAACTTCCATTTTTATTTAATTTCCTTTTCTATTCAATTTCCCTTTTTATTTAGTTTCCAAATAGATCGTTAAGGTGTAGTGGTTTCTTGAATGAACTTCCACTTTTAATTTTATGCAACTTCCATTTTTATTTTTATTCCACTTCCATTTTTGTTCAATTTCCTTTTCTATTCAATTTCCTTTTTTATTTAATTTCCAAACAGATCGTTACGGTATTGTTGTTTTCTGAATGAACTTCCATGTTTAATTTTATGTTGTGTCCATTTCTATTTTTATTCAACTTCTATTTTTATTCAATTTCCATCTCCATTCAATTTCCTTTTTTATTTAATTTCTAAATAGATCGTTACGGTATAATGGTTTTTTGAATGAACTTCCATTTTTAATTTTATGCAGCTTCTATTTTTATTTTTATTCCACTTCCATTTCCATTTTTATTTAATTTCCTTTTCTATTTAATTTCCTTTTTTTTTTAAAATTTCCCAATTGATCGTTAATGTATAGTGCTTTCGTGAATTAACTTCCATTTTTAATTTTATGCAACTATCATTTTTGTTTTTTTTCAGCTTCCACTTTTATTCAATTTCTTTTTCTGTTGAATTTCCTTTTTTACTTAATCCCAAATAGATCGTTATGGTGCAGTGGTTTCTTGAATGAACTTCCATTTTTAATTTTGATGCAACTTCCATTTTTATTTTTATTTCACTTCCTTTTTTATTCAGTTTCCTTTTTTATTCAATTTCCTTTTTTATTTAATTTCCAAATAGATCGTTAAGGTATAATGGTTTTTGAATGAACTTCCATGTTTTTATCTTTATGCAGTTTCCATTTCTATTTTTATTCAATTTCCATCTCCATTCAATTTCGTTTTTTATTTAATTTCCAAACAGATCGTTAAGGTGTAATGGTTTCTTGAATGAACTTCCATTCTTAATTTTATGCAACTTCCATTTTTATTTTTATTCCACTTCCATTTTTAATCAATTTCTTTTTCTATTCAATTTCCTTTTTCATTTAATTTCCAAATAGATCGTTAAGGTATAGTGGTTTCTTGAATGAACTTCCATGTTTAATTTTATGCAGTGTCCATTTCTATTTTTATTCAACTTCTATTTTTATTCAATTTCCATCTCGATTCAATTTCCATTTTATTTAATTTCCAAATAGATCATTAAGGTATAGTGATTTCTTGAATGAACTTTCATTTTTAATTTTATGAAACTTCCATTTGCATTTTTATTTAACTTCCATTTTTATTCAATTTCCTTTTCTAATGAATTTCCTTTTTTATTTAGTTTCAAAATAGATCGTTAAGGTGTAGTAGTTTCTTCAATGAACTTCTATTTTTAATTTTATGCAACTTCCATTTTTATTTTTCTTCCATTTCCACTTTTATTCAATTTCCTTTTCTATTCAATTTCGTTTTTTATTTAATTTCCAAATAGATCGTTAAGGTATAATGGTTTCTTGAATGAACTTCCATGTTTAATTTTATGCAGTGTCCATTTGTATTTTTATTCAACCTCTATTTTTATTCAATTTCCGTCTCCATTCAATTTCCTTTTTTATTTATTTTCCAAATAGATCGTTAAGGTATAGTGGTTTCTTGAATGAACTTCCATTTTTAATTTTATGCAACTTCCATTTGTATTTTTATTCAACTTCCATTTTTATTCAATTTCCTTTTCTATTGAATTTCTTTTTTTATTTAGTTTCCAAATAGATCGTTAATGTGTAGTGGTTTCTTGAATGAACTTCTATTTTTAATTTTATGCAACTTCCATTTTTATTTTTATTCTACTTCCATTTATATTCAATTTCATTTTCTATTCAATTTCTTTTTTTGTTTAATTTCCGAATAGATCGTTAAGATATAGTGGTTTCTTGAATGAATTTCCATGTTTAATTTTATACAGTTTCCATTTTAATATTTATTCAACTTCTATTTTTATTCAATTTTCATCACCATTCAATTTTCATTTTTTATTAATTTCCAAATGGATTGTTAAGGTATAGTGGTTTCTTGAACGAACTTTCATTTTTAATTTTATGCAACTTCCATTTTTATTTTTACCCAACTTCTATTTTTATTCAATTTCCTTTTTTTATTTAATTTCCAAATAGATTGTTAATGTATACTGGTTTTTGAATGAACTTCCATTTTTAATTTTATGCAACTTCCATTTTTCTTTTTATTAAACTTCCATTTTTATTCAATTTCCTTTTCTATTCATTTTCCTTTTTTATTTAACTTCCGAATAGATCGTTAAGGTATAGTGGTTTCTTGAATGAACTTTTATTTTTAATTTTATACAGTTTCCACTTCTATTTTTATTAAATTTCCATCTCCATTCACTTTGCTTTTTAATTTAATTTCCAAATAGATCGTTAAGGTATAGTGGTTTCTTGAATGAATTTTCATGTTTAATTTTATACAGTTTCCACTTCTATTTTTATTCAATTTCCATCTCCATTCAATTTCCTTTTTTTATTTAATTTCCAAATAGATCGTTAAAGTATAGTGGTTTCTTGAATGAACTTCCATTTTTAATTTTATGCACCTTCCATTTGTCTTTTTATTCAACTTCCATTTTTATTCAATTTCCTTTTCTATTCAATTTCCTTCTTTATTTAATTTCCAAATAGATCGTTAAGGTGTAGTAGTTTCCTGAATGAACTTCCATTTTTAATTTTATGCAACTTCCATTTTTATTTTGATTCCACTTCCATTTTTTTTCAATTTCCTTTTCTATTCAATTTTCTTTTTTATTTAATTTCCAAATAGATCGTTATGGTTTAGTGGTTTCTTGAATGAACTTCCATGTTTGATTTTATGCAGTTTCCATTTCTATTTTTATTCAACTTCTATTTTTATTCAATTTCCATCTCCATTCAATTTCCTTTTTTATTTAATTTCCAAATAGATCGTTAAGGTGTAGTGGTTTCTTGAACGAATTTCCATTTTTACTTTTATGCAACTTCCAATTGTATTTTTATTCCACTTCCATTTTTATTCAATTTCCTTTTCTATTCAATTTCCTTTTTTTATTTAATTTCCAAATAGATCGTTAAGGTATAGTGGTTTCTTGAATGAACTTCCATGTTTAATTTTATGCAGTTTCCATTTCTATTTTTATTCAACTTTTAATTTTTATTCAATTTCCATCTCCATTCAATTTCCCTTTTTATTTAATTTCCAAATAGATCGTTAAGGTCTAGTGGTTTCTTGAATAAACTTCCATTTTTAATTTTATGCAACTTCCATTTGTACTTTTATTCCACTTCCATTCTTATTCAATTTCCTTTCCTTTTCAATTTCCATTTTTATTTAATTTCCAAATAGATCGTTAAGATGCAGTGGTTTCTTGAATGAACTTCCATTTTTAAGTTTATGTAACTTCCATTTATATTTTTATTCCACTTCCATTTTTATTCAATTTGCTTTTTTATTTAATTTCGAAATGGATCGTTAAGATATAGTGGTTTTTTGAATGAACTTCCATGTTTAATTTTATGCAGTTTCCATTTTAATATTTATTCAACTTCTGTTTTTATTCAATTTTCATCTCCATTCAATTTCCTTTTTAATTTAATTTCCAAACAGATCGTTAAGGTTTAGTAGTTTCTTGAATGAACTTCCATTTTTAATTTTATCCAACTTCCATTTTTATTCATTTTTCTTTTCTATTCAATTTCCTTTTTTATATAATTTCCAAATAGATCGTCAAGGTATAGTGGTTTTTTGAATGAACTTCCATGTTTAATTTATGCAGTGTCCAGTTCTATTTTTATTCAACTTCTATTTTTATTCAATTTCCATCTCCATTCAATTTCCTTTTTTATTTAATTTCCAAATAGATTGTTGAGGTATAATGGTTTCTTGAATGAAGTTCCATTTTTAATTTAATGCAGCTTCCATTTTTATTTTTCTGCCACTTCCATTTTTATTCAATTTCCTTTTCTATTCAATTTCCATTTTTTATTTAATTTCCAAATAGATCGTTAAGGTATAGTGGTTTCTTGAATGAACTTCCATGTTTAATTTTATGCAGTTTCCATTTTGATATTTATTCAACTTCTATTTTTATTCAATTTTCATCTCCATTCAATTTCTTTTTTTATTTAATTTCCAAATAGATCGTTAAGGTTTAGTAGTTTCCTGAATGAACTTCCAATTTTTATTTCATGCAACTTCCATTTGTATTTTCATTCAACTTCCATTTTTATTCATTTTTCTTTTCTATTCAATTTTCCTTTTTTATTTAATTTCCAAATAGATCGTTAAGGTATAGTGGTTCAATGAATGAACTTCCATGTTTAATTTTATGCTGTTTCCATTTCTATTTTTATTCAACTTCTATTTTTATGAAATTTCCACGTCCATTCAATTTTCATTTTAATTTAATTTCCAAATAGATCTTTATGGTATATTGGTTTTTTGAATGAATTTCCATTTTTAATTTTATGCAGTTTCCACTTCTATTTTTATTCAACTTCTATTTTTATTCAATTTCCATCTCCATTCAATTTCCTTTTTTTATTTAATTTCCAAATAGATCGTTATTGTATAGTGGTTTCTTTAATAAACTTTCATTTTTAATTTTATGCAACTTCCATTTTTATTTTTATTCCACTTCCATTTTTATTAAATTTTCTTTTCTATTTAATTTCCTTTTTTTATTTAATTTCCAAATTGATCGTTAAGCTATAGTGGTTTCTTGAATGAACTTCCATGTTTAATTTTATGCAGTTTCCATTTCTATTTTTATTCAATTTCTATTTTTATTCAATTTCCATTTCCATCTCCATTCAATTTCCTTTTTTAATTAATTTCCAAATAGATCGTTAAGGTATAGTGGTTTCATGAATGAACATCCATGTTTAATTTTATGCAGTTTCCATTTCTATTTTTATACAACTTCTATTTTTATTTAATTTTTATCTCCATTCAATTTCCTTTTTTATTTATTTTCCAAATAGATTGTTAAGGTATAGTGGTTTCTTGAATGAACTTTCATTCTTAATTTTATGCAGTTTCCATTTTTCTTTTTATTCAACTTCTATTTTTATTAAATTTCTATCTCCATTCACTTTCCTTTTTTATTTAATTTCCAAGTAGATCGTTAAGGTATAGTGGTTTCTTGAATGAATTTCCAGGTTTAATTTTATACAGTTTCAACTTCAATTTTTATTCAACTTCTATTTTTATTCAATTTCCATCTCCATTCAATTTCCTTTTTTTATTTAATTTCCAAATAGATCGTTATGGTATAGTGGTTTCTTGAACGAACTTTCATTTTTAATTTTATGCAACTTCCATTTTTATTTTTATTCCACTTCCATTTTTATTCAATTTCCTTTTCTATTCATTTTCCTTTTTTATTTAATTTCAAAATAGATCGTTAAGGTATAGTGGTTTTTTGAATGAACTTCCATGTTTAATTTTATGCAGTGTCCATTTCTATTTTTATTCAACTTCTATTTTTATTCAATTTCCATCTCCATTCAATTTCTTTTTTTATTTAATTTCTAAATAGATCGTTAAGGTATAATGGTTTTTTGAATGAACTTCCATTTCTAATTTGATGCAGCTTCCATTTTTATTTTTATTTTTATTCCACTTCCATTTCCCTTTTTATTCAATTTCCTTTTCTATTTAACTTCCTTTTTTTTTTAAATTTCTAAATAGATTGTTAATGCATAGTGCTTTCGTGAATTAACTTCCATTTTTAATTTTATGCGACTTCCATTTTTGTTTTTATTCAACTTCCATTTTTATTCAATTTTTTTTCTATTGAATTTCCTTTTTTACTTAATTTCAAATAGATCGTTAAGGTGTAATGGTTTCTTGAATGAACTTCCATTTTTAGTTTTATGCAACTTCCATTTTTATTTTTATTCCACTTCCATTTATATTCAGTTTCTTTTTCTATTGAATTTCCTTTTTTACTTAATTCCAAATAGATCGTTATGGTGTAGTGGTTTCTTGAATGAACTTCCATTTTTAATTTTATGCAACTTCCATTTTTATTTTTATTCCACTTCCATTTTTATTCACTTTCCTTTTCTATTCAATTTCCTTTTTTATTTAATTTCCAAATAGATCATTAAGGTATAGTGGTTCAATGAATGAACTTCCATGTTTAATTTTATGCAGTTTCTATTTCTATTTTTATTCAACTTCTATTTTTATGAAATTTCCACCTCCATTCAATTTCCTTTTTAATTAATTTCCAAATAGATCTTTAAGGTATGTTGGTTTCTTGAATGAATTTCCATGTTTAATTTTATGCAATTTCCACTTCTATTTTTATCCAACTTCTATTTTTATTCAATTTCCATCTCCATTCAATTTAAATTTTTTATTTAATTTCCAAATAGATCGTTAAGCTATAATGGTTTCTTGGATGAACTTTCACTTTTAATTTTATGCAACTTCCATTTTTATTTTTATACCACTTTCATTTTCATAAAATTTTCTTTTCGACTCAATTTACTTCTTTATTTAATTTCCAAATAGATCGCTAAGGTGTAGTGGTTTCTTGAATGAACTTCCATGTTTAATTTTATGCAGTTCCCATTTCTATTTTTATTCAACTTCTATTTTTATTCAATTTCCATCTCCATTCAATTTCCTTTTTTAATTAATTTCCCAATAGATCGTTAAGGTATAGTGGTTTCTTTAATGAACATCCATGTTTAATTTTATGCAGTTTCCATTTTTATTTTTATACAACTTCTATTTTTATTCAATTTTCATCTCCAATCAATTTCCTCTTTTATTAATTTTCCAAATAGATCGTTAAGGTGTAGTGGTTTCTTAAATTAACTTCCAATTTTAATTTTATGTAAGTTCCATTTGTATTTTTATTCAACTTCCATTTTTATTCAATTTCCTTTTCTATCCTATTTCTTTTTTTATTTAATTTCCAAATAGATCGTTAAGGTATAATGGCTTCACGAATGAACTTCCATGTTCAATTTTCTGCAGTTTCCATTTCTATTTTTATTCAACTTCTATTTTTATTAAATTTCCATTTCCATTCAATTTCCTTTTTAATTTAATTTTCAAATAGATCTTTAGGGTATAGTGGTTTCTTGAATGAATTTTCATGTTTAATTTTATGCAGTTTCCACTTCTATTTTTATTCAATTTTCATCTCCATTCAATTTATTTTTTTGTTTAATTTCCAAATAGATCATCAAGGTTTAGTGGTTTCTTGAATGAACTTTCATTTTTAATTTTATGCAACTTCCATTTTTATTTTTATTCGACTTTCATTTTTATTCAATTTTTTTTTTCTATTGAATTTCCTTTTTTATTTAATTTCCAAATAGATCGTTAATGTATAGTTGTTTCTTGAATGAACTTCCATTTTTAATTTTATGCAACTTCCATTTTTGTTTTTTTTCTACTTCCATTTTTATTCAATTACTTTTTCTATTGAATTTCCTTTTTTATTTAATTTCCAAATAGATCGTTAAGGTGCAATGGTTTGTTCAATAAACTTTCATTTTTAATTTTATGCAACTTCCATTTTTATTTTTATTCCACTTCCAATTTTATTCAATTTCCTTTTCTATTCAATTTCCTTTTTTTATTTAATTTCCAAATAGATCGTTAAGGTATAGTGGTTTCTTGAATGAACTTCAATGTTTAATTTTATGCAGTTTCCATTTCTATTTTTATTCAACTTCTATTTTTATTCAATTTCCGTCTCCATTCAATTTCCTTTTTTATTTAATTTCCAAATAGATCGTTAAGGTACAACGGTTTCTTGAATGAACATCCACGTTTCATTTTATGCAGTTTCCATTTCTATTTTTATTCCACTTCTATTTTTATTCAGTTTTCATCTCCATTCAATTTCCTTTCTTATTTAATTTCCAAAGAGATCGTTAAGGTTTAGTGGGTTCTTGGATGAACTTCCATTTTTAATTTTATGCAACTTCCTTTTGTATTTTTATTCAACTTCCATTTTTATTCATTTTCCTTTTCTATTCTATTTCCTTTTTTATTTAAATTCCAAATAGATCGTTAAGGTATGGTCGTTTCATGAATGAACTTCCATGTTTAATTTTATGTAGTTTCCATTTCTATTTTTATTCAACTTCTATTTTTATTAAATTTCCATCTCCATTCAATTTCCTTTTTAATTTAATTTTCAAATTGATCTTTAAGGTATAGTGGTTTCTTGAATGAATTTCCATGTCTAATTTTATGCAGTTTCCACTTCTATTTTTATTGAACTTCTATTTTTATTCAATTTACATCTTCATTCAATTTCCATTTTTTATTTAGTTTCCAAATTGATCGTTAAGGTATAGTGGTTTCTTAAATGAACTTTCATTTTTAATTTTATGCAACTTCCATTTTTATTTTTATTCAACTTCCATTTTTATTCAATTTCCTTTTCTATTGAATTTCCTTTTTTATTTAATTTACAAATAGATCGTTAAGGTGTAGAGGTTTCTTGAAGGAACTTCCATTTTTAATTTTATGCAACTTCCATTTTTATTTTTATTCCACTTCCGTTTTTATTCAATTTGCTTTTTTATTTAATTTTCAAATAGATCGTTAATGTGTAGTGGTTTCTTGAATGAACTTCTATTTTTAATTTTATGCAACTTCCATTTTTGTTTTTTTTCAGCTTCCATTTTTATTCAATTTCTTTTTCTATTGAATTTCCTTTTTTATTTAATTCCAAATAGATCGTTAAGGTATAGTGGTTTCTTGAAAAAACATTCATTTTTAATTTTCTGCAACTTCCATTTTTATTTTTATTTCACCTCCATCTTTATTCAATTTCGTTTTCTAATCAATTTGTTATTTTATTTAATTTCCAAATAGATCGTTAATGTATAGTGGTTTTCTTGAATGAACTTCCATTTTTAATTTTACGCAACTTCCATTTTTATTTTTTTTCAACTTCCATTTTTATTCATTTTCTTTCTCTATTGAACTTCCTTTTTTATTTAATTTCCAAATAGATCGTTAAGGTGCAATGGTCCATCCCCCATCTTCCCTTAACCATTGACCAGTTTAGAGGTGCATATAGCGATCTCGGGTTTACCCTTGTTGTACAGTGATCCGGACATGTGTCCGTGGATGTTGGTAGTTGCTTATTATCTTGTTTGCATCCTTTTTACTTCTTATTGAGTTATAGGATGTGTTGGGCAGGTTTGTTTCAGGTTGGTTGTGTTTGGGAGCCTAGTGTTGCTGCCCAGATTTTTGGCCCTTCGCTCGAGCGAGGAGTTTGTCGCTCGAGGGAGAGTGAGGTTCGTGTCTGGTGGGTCGAGCTAGGGTGGCTTCGCTCGAGCGAGTGTTGCGTCTGGTTCTGGACCTGAGAGTTGCCTTTCTTGGCTCGAGCGAGCTTCCTTCGCTCGAGCGGTCTGGGTTTTTCTTCGCTCTATCGAGAACTTCTTGGCTCGAGCGAGAGTTTCTGTGTCTGGTCGCTCGAGCGACAAAGGCTTCGCTCGAGCGAGAGTGTTTTATATCAGCGGACAGTAGCGTTTTGAACATCACTTTTTCATCTTCTTTTTTTGATCAAACCTAGATTCGAGACTCTCTCTCTCTCTACACTTATATTCTCTCTAAGAATTGATCTCCCTAGAGTGTGAATCTAGCCTAGGGCCTTTGTTAAAAAGATAGAGGGCATTGAGAGCTTTGTTTTAATCTAAAAAAGTTTGGATTTGGAGCACGTTGGTCTTCGAGTCTTCATCTCCTTTTTGGCTCAAACTTCGAGGTAGGGATATCCTACTCCTCTCTATGAGTTTTGTCTTTAAATTTTAGTATTTTGAGATGTTGGGGTTGGTTTGGTAATTTGGTAAAAGTTTGGGGCTTTTGTGTAATTTTACAAAAGTTGAGGTTTTATTCATAATAAACCTAGATGCATGTTGGAATAGAGAAATGGAATGAATGTTAAATCATTGATGAAAATGGGACCTAAGGGTTGAAATGTTAATTATGGGAATTGACCTAATTACATTGTTTAATTAATTGGGATAATTAATTGTGAGAAATGAGGAAATGAAATGTTGATTGAATATCCATTGTGCATTTATTTTCTGTTTAGAAATAACTGCTTTGGGCTATCGGTGGAGGATAGTCGTGATTGTTGTAGACAATGCATGATGATTAGGCAAACTGAAACTAATCAATGAAGTGTGTCATGGAACTTGACGGTTGATAGAATACATTAACTATATGTATTGGGTGATTGTATATAGAACCCTTGTGTTTGTATACGTTATGTGTAGAGGAGGAGATGGGGGATGTACTCCGCGGTTTAGGGGAAGATAGGGGATGTACCTCTAAACCGGATAGTGTTGGGAGAAGATAGGGGATGAACTCCGTAGATACAGCTCATATGCTTGTCTAGTAAAGTGAAGATAGAGCTCATATGCTTATCTTTGTGAAATGTGGATATAGCTTATATGCTTATCTGTGGATATTGTTGATATACATATCTGTTGTAGAATGTGGATATAGCTTATTTGCTTATCTGAGAATGTGGATATTGTTGTTATACATATCTGTTTAGAATGTGGGTGGTGCTTATATGCCTATCCGTTGAAAAAAGGGAAAATGAAAGGAAACTTGGACTCATAAGTCGTATGACATAAATATGTGATTTATGTGATTGTATCAGTGTTGGCCATCTATCAATTGCTAATATTTTAGTCATTGTTCATGGTTGGTTTAGTGTATTTCTACTGGGCTGTGGCTCACCCTATATGGGAATATCATTTTCAGGTGTAGGAAACATGCCACCTCCAAGGACATAGCTTGGGAGGCTAGAGGCGGACATAATGTTGTCGTTTTACTTTTGATGTATTACATGTAAATACAAGCCAAGGGCTTAATGTGTATGAGTTAGCACTCTTTTGTTGTAACCAAGTGTTAACTTGGAAAGCTGTAAGCCTGTAGGGCATTTGCTTTTGTTGTTAACATGTGATACATTTGAAATGAAATTCTGATATATGGATAAAGGAGGAACTTTTGAATATCAATGCATGTCTTATTTGTTGGGTTTAATGTTATTTTTTTTTTAGGGCGTTACAGTGCATCTCCTATCTTCCCCTAAACCATTAACCAGCTTAGAGGTATATCCCCCATCTTCCTCTAAACCGTGGAGTACATCCCCTATCTCCTCCTATACACAGGTAATGCATATAAACACAGAATCACATACGCAATCAATCATTACAAAAAGTTAATGCATTCCATCAACCGTCTACACATAACGCATATAAACACATCGGCCATATGCACAATCAACCAACACATAAAGTTAGTGTATTCTATCAACCGTCATACTCTATGACACACCCAATTGATTAGTTTTAGTTTGCCTAATCATCATGCATTGTCTACAACAATCAACACTACCCTCCACCGGTAGCCCAAAGCAATTATTTCTAAGCAGGAAATAAATGCACAAATGGATAATATATCAACATTTCAATTAGATGAGCAATAAAAGATTCAACTACACTCTTTAGTCCCATACATTCCCAATTTCAACATTTTCAATTCAATTCCTTGTTTTCTTCAATTAATTATAGGCATTTATTAATTGAACCAATTAGGGCAAATTACCATAATTCACAAAACAACCCTAAGGTTCCATTTCCATCAATGTACCAACATTAATCCCATTTCTCTATGCCTAACATGCATATAGGTTTATATATTTAAAACCCCAACTTTTCTAAAATTACACAAAGGCCCAAACTTTCTCAAAACTACCCAACAACCCCCAACATATCAAAATACTAAAATTTAAAGACAAAGCTCATAAGATGGAGTAGGTTATCCCTACCTCGAATGATGGGGCTCAACGAAGGAGATGAAGAAACGAAAATGCTCCAAATCCCAAAATTTTCAGATTAGAAGATAGCCCTCGACGATCAACACAACTTTTGTAAAGGCCCAAGGTGAGAAAACAACTCCTACTAGATCAATCCTAAGAGAGAAGTTAGGGTTTTAGTGAGAGGAGCTCTCAAAATAGCTTTTTGGAAAAGTAAGAGAGAGAAAGGATGTTGAAAAATGAACAAAAAGGTCGGATCTCGGCTTTATATAAAAGTCGCCCCGCTCGAGCGGTAAAATCCCCGTTTGAGCGTCACTCACAGATACCCGCTCGAGCGTCCAATCCCTCGCTCGAGCGTCGGATGCACGCTCCCAGAACTTTTACAGACATGATGCCCGCTCAAGCGTCAAACTCCTCGCTCGAGCGTCAGAAGCAAACTCCCGCTCGAGCGTCCAATCCCCCGCTCGAGCGTCTACCACTGCAGACGAAATACTGGATGGGTGATTTCCCCCCTTATAGCGACCCCGTTCTTTTCCCATATGATTATTGTATCCGAACTTAGGTTCCGTAGCTCCTACCAATGTATTTTGATTGTTACCGTCCTTTAATTTCCTATTTCTGAGTTGGGGGATGCAATAGGCAGGTTTGTAGCAGGTTGATTGAGCTTGGGAGCAAAGGGTTGCTGCCCAGAATTTTGACTCTTCGCTCGAGCGAGCTCTTTATTTTGGTCCGTCGCTCGAGCCAGGGTTTCTTCGATCGAGCGAGGACTGCGTTTTGTAGTTAGACCTGAGAACAAAGGTTTTTGGCTCGAGCGAGTTAGTTCGTTCTTCGCTCGAGCGATAGTTCCTTCGCTCGAGCGTGTGTCTGGTTACAGACCTGATGGTTTGAGTTCTTCGCTCGATCGAGTTTTCTTTCGCTCGAGCGAGCTTTTAGGTTGTTGGCTCGAGCAAGGCTTCCTTGGCTCGAGCGTAGCTTCTTTGTGTCTGGTCGCTCGAGCGACCAATTCTTCGCTCGAGCGAGCCTGTCCAGTTTATATACGCAGCAGCGGGTTTTGATCAGTCTTTTTCATCTTCTTTTTGGTTCCAAACCCTAGGTCCGATTTCTCTCTCTCCCTACTCACCTTCTTTCTTAGGTTTGATCTATTTAGAGTGTGTTTCTACCCTAGTTGCTTTATTAAAAAGATAGAGGGAGTCGAGGGCTTTCATTTAATCTGAACATTTGGCGATTTGGAGCACATTGGTATTTGGGCACTCATCTCTGTCTTCACCATTTGGGTTGTTTTCTTCGAGGTAGGGATTTCCTACTCCATTCTATAAGTTTTGTTCTAAGTTTTGGTATTTTGATATGATGGGGATACTTTGGTAATTTTGGGGAAAAACCCTAGTGGTATTAATAAGTTAATTTGTATAATTAATTAAAGGAAATTGGGGAAATATGGTTAAATTCATGGAATTGAGGAATTCGTTGATTAAGAGGTGTAGTTGGATAATTTGAATCACTCGCCCATTGAATTGTTGATATATTTATTTTCAGTCTAGAAATAACTGTTTTGGGCTATCGGTGGAGGATAGCTGTGATTGTTGTAGACACTGCATGTGGATTAGGGATAACTGAAACTAATCATCGATTAAGTCATCAATGTTGACTGTTGAATTAATACAGACATTATGCGTATTGATTGTGTGTTGTATGTGTTATGTGTTTACATACATTGTTTTGTGTGGGAGGAGATAGGGGATGTACTCCACGGTTTAGGGGAAGATAGGGGATGGACCTCTAAACCGGATTTTGTTTGGGAGGAGATAGGGGATGGACTCCATTAGCATCACTTTTATGTGTGCTTATTTCTATTGAAGTGTTTTATTGATACAGCACTAAAATGTGTATCAAACTGGAAGTATGAAGTGTTTTGATTTGAGCCTGAGTTTCATTTGTTTGTTGACACTGGATGAATGTGAATATATTATGTATGGTTCACTGTTGTAAGATTGGCCAGGTTCTGAGCCATATTGATAATGTTGGAAAGTAAAACATGTCTTAGGCATTAGTGTCATGAAACTGTTTAATGATGTAAATGATTATCTTGGTTAACCATCTATTGAATGCTGTTGCTTTATTCAATGCTTATAATTGGTTTAGTATATTTCTACTGGGCTGTGGCTCACCCTTTATGGGAACATCATTTTCAGGTCCAGGTGATAAGCTACCTCCCAGGACTTAGCTTGGAAGGATTTGGATTTTGAAGATTATAATTAGTTATTTGTTTTTATTTGATGAATAGTCAAGCCTAGGGTTTTATTTGTATTTGAGTCAGAACTCATATTTTGTATCCAAGTGTTGGCTTGGAAAGATGTAAGCCCATAGGGCATTTAATTTGATGTTACATGTAATGTTTTATTTAGTAATACTCTGATGAATGAATTAATAAATTATTTTCTTTAAGTAATGCATGTTGATGATATACATATAATGGGTTTATTTTGAGGGCGTTACAACTTGGTATCAGAGCGTACCGGGTTTGAATACTTTGGGTACGTGGGAAGTGATTAGTATCACATTGGGTTCGTCTCGTTTGATAGAGACTTAGTGTAAAGTTATATGCTTATGTGATAACATGTTTATGTGATTATGTGGGTATGGAATGTAGTTTCTAGGATGTTGATTGGACCCTTGAGTTTCTAGTAGTCTTGTTGGAAAGGCACTTGATCATTGCTGCTTCCAACCGGAACTATAGTAACGCATTGGGACTATCATTATCCGGGAATGAAATTCGTAGGTGCTTATGTGATTATGTGCTTACGTGGAATGAATTATTGTTGTTCAATGCATTAGGACGCGAGTGTTTAGCTTCGGCACATTTATTAATGTGCTAATGTCTTTGTTTCCTTTATTAGGATTTCAGGACGAGGACGAGGACGCGGTAGGCGTGGTAGGCCGGGTAGGCAGGAGGTGCATGTGCCAGAGGAGATTCAGGCAGTTCAGGAGGGTATTGGCCAGGCCAATGTGGCCGAGCCAGTAGGCCAGCAGGCTATGGGCGCTTTAGCTCGAGAGATAACAGGGGCATTCAGGGAGTCAGTAGGCATTCTCAGAGCTGAGAATCAAGCTCGGGATGTTGCTGCAGATACAGGACCTTCCTTTCTGAAAAGGGAGTTCTTTCGGTCTAATCCGGATGAATTTGTGGGTGATCCTAAAGAGCCGCTTAAGGCAGATGAATGGCTCGAACAGACAACGAAGACGTTTGAGATGCTTGGCATTGAAGACGAGGGGTTGAAAGTGACCTTGGCATCTTTCCAGTTGAAGGGGGATGCGGGTCAGTGGTGGAAGTTTACTAAGGGTCGTATAGGAGGTACGTGGGAGGCTTTTGTGAATGCTTTCCAGGAGAAGTTCTTATCTCCAGCAGTCAGGGAGAAGCTGCGAGACCAATTCTGTCAGCTTAAGCAGTCGAGTTCTTCAGTGGCCGAGTTTGAGGCTGCATTTACTAGCTTGTCCAGGTTTGCACCTGAGTTAGTGGCGTCTGAGGAACGCCGTTGTATTGAGTTTGAAAAGAAGTTGAGGCGTGGCCTTAAGCTGAGAGTTGGGGGAACTATGATTCGGAATTATGGGCGTATGGTTGATGCTGCAGCCCACATGGAAATCATGATGCAGGAGGAGGAGTCAGGATGGTCAGAGTGATGGTAGGAGACAGAAGGGTTTTAATCCTCAGCAGTCTCAGGGTAGCTTTTCTAGATCGACTTTTCCTGTGCCGAGTGCTAGTTCGGGGAAAGGCAGTCAGGGAGACATTACCTGCTTCAAGTATGGCCAGCTGGGCCACAAGTCTCCAGTTTGCCCTCAGAGGGGAGGAGTTCAGAGAGCAGCATCTTCTTCGGCTCGATCTCAGAGCCAGAGTCAGGGTAGAGGCCAGCCACTCTCGTGTTATCAGTGTGGTCAGCCAGGGCATATGAAGAGGTATTGCCCGCAGTTGGGTGGCACACCTGGTGCATCTGGTTTGAGGCCGATTCAGGGTCAGCAGCCAGCTCAGTCGGGTCAGGCCTCGAGGGCCAATTAGGGGGCTTCATTGTCCCAGTCGGTGCAGCAATCTTATGCTCCTAGAGGTGAGCAGGTTGATCAGAGGTCATCTGGGCGCGTGTATGCTGTTACCGCGCAGGATCTTGTGCCAGCACCATCAGTTGTGAGAGGTACCTTCTTGTTTTGCAACTCGGTTGCTAATGTTTTGATTGATACGGGTGCATCCCATTCCTTTGTGTCTGCTGCATTTGCATCTATTTTGGAGTTGGAGTTAGCACAGTTAGCATCTCTTATTTATGTAGTGTCACCTCTTGGGGGTGAATTGATTTTGAAACAAGGTGTTAGGGGTTGTGATATAGAGGTTGATTACCATAGAATCCCATTTTCCTTTGTAGTTATGCCTATGAGAGGTTTCGATGTTATTTTGGGTATGGACTGGTTATCGTCATATCGGGCAGTTATTGATTGCTACCGCCAGAGGGTCACTTGTTGTACCGTGAGCGGAGAGTATTTTCATTTTCTGGGGGACCGGGTTGGTAATGTGTTACCACCGGGGTATGTTCCGCGGGGATGGAGTGAGCTTAGTAGTCTACTTGCTAACCTTTCGATTAGTGAGGATGATGAGACTCAGATTGTGTTGCCGAGGGTGGTTTGTGAGTACTCGGACGTCTTTCCCGAGGATCTTGTTGGTTTGCCACCGTATCAAGAGATTGAATTCTCTATTGACCTAGTGCCCGGCACGACACCGATTTCTATGGCACCTTATCATTTTGCCCCAGCCGAGTTAGTTGAGTTGAAGATTCAGCTCCAGGAGTTACTAGACAAGGGTTTTATACGTCCTAGTGTTTCGCCATGGGGAGCACCGGTCCTCTTTGTTAAAAAGAAAGGTGGTGCTTTGAGACTTTGTATAGATTACCGGAAATTGAATCGGGCTACGGTTAAGAATAAGTACCCTATGCCTCGTATAGATGATCTGTTCGATCAGTTGAAGGGTTCCCGTTGTTTCTCGAAAATAGACTTGAGGTCGGGTTATCATCAGTTAAGAGTCAGGGAGGAGGATATTCCGAAAACGGCATTCCGTACGCGGTATGGCCACTATGAGTTTCTGGTGATGCCATTTGGGCTCACCAACGCACCGGCATTTTTTATGGATTTGATGAACCGGATATTCTGGGAATTTTTAGATCGATTTGTAGTTGTCTTTGTGGACGACATACTTATCTATTCACCTTCTGAGGAGAAGCACAAGGAACACTTGAGAGTGGTGCTTGAGTTACTTAGAGCCCATAAGCTTTATGCTAAGTTTGGGAAGTGTGAGTTCTGGCTAGAAGAGGTCAAGTTCTTAGGCCATGTAGTTTCTGGGGAGGGAGTGTCTGTTGATACATCCAAGACTGAGGCGGTGCAAGATTGGGCATAGCCTAAGAGTGTGTTTGAGATCCGTAGTTTTCTGGGATTAGCTAGGTATTATCGTCGGTTTGTGAAAGATTTCTCCAGATTAGCTTCGCCTTTGACTAGATTGACTCGGAAGGGAGTCAAATTTGTATGGAGTGAGACTTGTGAAAAGTCGTTCCAGGAGTTGAAAGTTAGACTGACCACCGCTCCAGTATTGATTATTCCAGAGAGAGGGTTGGGTTATGCAGTCTATTGTGACGCCTCACGAGAGGGTCTGGGTTGTGTGTTAATGCAAGAAGGGAAAGTAGTTGCCTATGGCTCACGTCAGTTGAAAATTCACGAGCAAAATTACCCTACGCATGATCTAGAGTTAGCAGCTGTGATATTTGCCTTGAAGATTTGGAGGCATTATCTTTATGGTGAGAAATTCGAGGTATTCTCGGATCATAAGAGTCTGAAATATTTGTTTACACAGAAAGACTTGAACTTGAGGCAGAGGAGGTGGATGGAGTTCATAGAGGATTATGACTTTGAGTTGCATTATCATCCGGGAAAGGCCAATGTAGTGGCCGATGCCCTTAGCAGGAAACCTGTCGGCGACATAGCTAGTATAGCCATTCGAGAATGGGACATGTTGGGTGCACTTGGGGAGTTTGATTTACTTCTAGGCGAATCCGTTGAGGCTGCGGCCTTGTTTTCTGTTGTTGCACAGCCTACACTTGTGACTCGAGTGTTAGAGGCTCAGAGAGGTGACCTTGAAGTAGAATCTCTCCGTGAGAAGATTTCCAGTGGGAAGGTTGAGAAGGGTTTATCGGTGTATCCCGACCTGAGTGTGAGATACCGAGACCGTCTGTTTGTGCCGGAGTTTTGTCGAGAGGAGGTACTCCGAGAGTTTTATCATTCACGCCTTGCGGTGCATCCGGGAGGCACTAAGATGTATCGGGATTTGGGTCGCCAGTTTTGGTGGCGGGGTATGAAGAGAGATGTGACAGCTTTCGTATCTAAGTGCCTTACTTGTCAGCAAGTGAAGGCCGAACATCAGAGGCCAGCGGGTTTGTTACAACCCTTGCCTATTGCCGAGTGGAAGTGGGAACACGTCACTATGGACTTCGTTGTGGGTCTTCCGAGGACTCAGCGGGGTAGTGATGCTATTTGGGTGGTTGCAGATCGGTTGACTAAGTCGGCGTACTTTATTCCTATGCGTGTTAGAGATTCAGTCGATCATCTGGCCGATTTATATATTCGGGACATAGTGAGGTTACACGGGGTTCCAGTGACGATCGTCTCAGATAGAGATCCTCGTTTTACTGCCAGGTTGTGGCAGAGTTTGCAGAGTGCCTTAGGCACTCTGTTGACCTTTAGCACGGCTTATCATCCTCAGACTGATGGGCAGTCCGAACGTACTATTCAAATTCTTGAGGAAATGCTTCGGGGTTGTGTTCTAGACTTTAGTGGGTCGTGGGAGAGGCACTTGCCGTTGGTGGAGTTTGCCTACAACAACAGTTTCCAGTCTAGTATTGGTATGGCACCGTTTGAGGCCTTGTATGGCCGACCGTGTAGATCTCCTGTTTGTTGGGCCGAGGTGGGTGATGCACCTCTGTTGGGTCCGGAATTGGTGAGGGAAACGACGAAGAAAGTTGAGCTTATCCGTAAGAGACTTGTTACAGCACAGCGTCGTCAGAAATCTTATGCCGAGCGTAGGAGGAGACCTTTGGTGTTTGAGGTGGGTGATCATGTCTTTCTGAAAATATCACCTAGACGGGGTTTGATGAGATTTGGGAAGAGCGGGAAGTTGTCCCCTCGGTTCATTGGTCCGTTTGAAATCCTTGACAGGATAGGCGAGGCTGCTTATCGTTTAGCTTTACCGCCGCAGCTGTCCGGAGTACATGACGTGTTTCATGTGAGTATGCTTCGGAAATATGAGCCAGATCCATCACATGTGTTGGATTGGACCGATTTAGTGGTTGATGAGGATGTCTCGTATGAGGAGAGACCGGTTCGGGTCTTGGATAGGCGGGATCAAGTTTTGCGAGGCAAAACCATCCCTTTGGTCAAAGTATTGTGGAAACATCACGGAGTGGAGGAAGCCACTTGGGAACGTGAATTGGAAGTCCGCGAGAAATATCCGGACATGTTTGTTGATTTGTAATCTTATGATTAGATTCTGTTATATTATTGAACTTAAGAGCTTTACATATGTCTTAAGTTGTAAAACATTGAGTATGTTTTGGTAAATGGGTGTATCTTGAAACTTGCTTCATTATAGAAGTTTAGTGTAACATTGCATATGTTGATTACATTGTTGAATGTATTGTATTTATCATGCAATTGAATATGATATGGGAATTGCTAACATTGAACGGAATAATGCATAATAGTAATGCAAGCTGAAATATATGTTGTTTTATATACACCTTATGAGATGCTTCTTGATAAGAGATGAAGTGACCAGTATTGGGTCAAGTTGTTTATTATTGTTATATAATATCTTTGGGAATTGAGAAAAACCTGTTTTCAAAAATTTATGCTTAATTTCGGGGACGAAATTCTTTTAAGGGGGGGAGGTTATAGCGACCCCGGTCTTTTCCCATATGATTATTGTATCCGAACTTAGGTTCCGTAGCTCCTACCAATGTATTTTGATTGTTACCGTCCTTTAATTTCCTATTTCTGAGTTGGGGGATGCAATAGGCAGGTTTGTAGCAGGTTGGTTGAGCTTGGGAGCAAAGGGTTGCTGCCCAGAATTTTGACTCTTCGCTCGAGCGAGCAGTTCTTCGCTCGAGCGAGCTCTTTATTTTGGTCGGTCGCTCGAGCCAGGGTTTCTTCGATTGAGCGAGGACTGCGTTTTGTAGTTACACCTGAGAACAGAGGTTTTTGGCTCGAGCGAGTTTTTCTTCGCTCGAGCGAGTTAGTTCGTTCTTCGCTCGAGCAATAGTCCCTTCGCTCGAGCGTGTGTCTGGTTACAGACCTGATGGTTTGAGTTCTTCGCTCGATCGAGTTTTCTTTCGCTCGAGCGAGCTTTTAGGTTGTTGGCTCGAGCAAGGCTTCCTTGGCTCGAGCGTAGCTTCTCTGTGTCTGGTCGCTCGAGCGACCAATTCTTCGCTCGAGCGAGCCTGTCCAGTTTATATACGCAGCAGCGGGTTTTGATCAGTCTTTTTCATCTTCTTTTTGGTTCCAAACCCTAGGTCCGACTTCTCTCTCTCCCTACTCACCTTCTTTCTTAGGTTTGATCTATTTAGAGTGTGTTTCTACCCTAGTTGCTTTATTAAAAAGATAGAGGGAGTCGAGGGCTTTCATTTAATCTGAACATTTGGCGATTTGGAGCACATTGGTATTTGGGCACTCATCTCTGTCTTCACCATTTGGGTTGTTTTCTTCGAGGTAGGGATTTCCTACTCCATTCTATAAGTTTTGTTCTAAGTTTTGGTATTTTGATATGATGGGGATACTTTGGTAATTTTGGGGAAAAACCCTAGTGGTATTAATAAGTTAATTTGTATAATTAATTAAAGGAAATTGGGGAAATATGGTTAAATTCATGGAATTGAGGAATTCGTTGATTAAGAGGTGTAGTTGGATAATTTGAATCACTCGCCCATTGAATTGTTGATATATTTATTTTCAGTCTAGAAATAACTGTTTTGGGCTATCGGTGGAGGATAGCTGTGATTGTTGTAGACACTGCATGTGGATTAGGGATAACTGAAACTAATCATCGATTAAGTCATCAATGTTGACTGTTGAATTAATACAGACATTATGCGTATTGATTGTGTGTTGTATGTGTTATGTGTTTACATACATTGTTTTGTGTGGGAGGAGATAGGGGATGTACTCCACGGTTTATGGGAAGATAGGGGATGGACCTCTAAACCGGATTTTGTTTGGGAGGAGATAGGGGATGGACTCCATTAGCATCACTTTTATGTGTGCTTATTTCTATTGAAGTGTTTTATTGATACAGCACTAAAATGTGTATCAAACTGGAAGTATGAAGTGTTTTGATTTGAGCCTGAGTTTCATTTGTTTGTTGACACTGGATGAATGTGAATATATTATGTATGGTTCACTGTTGTAAGATTGGCCAGGTTCTGAGCCATATTGATAATGTTGGAAAGTAAAACATGTCTTAGGCATTAGTGTCATGAAACTGTTTAATGATGTAAATGATTATCTTGGTTAACCATCTATTGAATGCTGTTGCTTTATTCAATGCTTATAATTGGTTTAGTATATTTCTACTGGGCTGTGGCTCACCCTTTATGGGAACATCATTTTCAGGTCCAGGTGATAAGCTACCTCCCAGGACTTAGCTTGGAAGGATTTGGATTTTGAAGATTATAATTAGTTGTTTGTTTTTATTTGATGAATAATCAAGCCTAGGGTTTTATTTGTATTTGAGTCAGAACTCATATTTTGTATCCAAGTGTTGGCTTGGAAAGATGTAAGCCCATAGGGCATTTAATTTGATGTTACATGTAATGTTTTATTTAGTAATACTCTGATGAATGAATTAATAAATTATTTTCTTTAAGTAATGCATGTTGATGATATACATATAATGGGTTTATTTTGAGGGCGTTACACCGCTCGAGCGCCAACACCCCCGCTCGAGCGGACAAGCACCAACAGAGTCCCGCTCGAGCGTCAAAAGAGCCGCTCGAGCGGAGAGACCAAAAACTGGGCAAGGATTTTACGTTTTAAAACACAACCAACTTATTCCCAACTTGCCCAACACAACCCAAAGCTCGAACACAAAAAGAAAGGAATAGAAAGAGGATAAGACAACAGAACCCTCACGAAACCGAATCCGGATTACAGTTAAACAACAACAGGGAATACCGGGATCGCTATACAAATAATCGTTAAGGTATAGTCGTTTCATGAATGAACTTCCATGTTTAATTTTATGCAGTTTCCATTTCTATTTTTATTCAACTTCTATTTTTATTAAATTTCCATCTCCATTCAAATTCCTTTTTAATTTAATTTTCAAATAGATCTTTAAGGTGTAGTGGTTTCTTCAATGAATTTCCATGTTTAATTTTATGCAGTTTCCACTTCTATTTTTATTCAACTTCTATTTTTATTTAATTTCCATCTCCATTCAATTTCCATTTTTTATTTAATTTCCAAATTCATCGTTAAGGTATAGTGGTTTCTTAAATGAACATTCATTTTTAATTTTATGCAACTTCCATTTTTATTTTTATTTAACTTCCATTTTTATTCAATTTCTTTTTCTAGTGAATTTCCTTTTTTATTTAATTTACAAATAGATCGTTAAGGTGTAGAGGTTTCTTGAATGAACTTCCATTTTTAATTTTATGCAAGTTCCATTTTTATTTTTATTCCACTTCCATTTTTATTCAATTTCCTTTTCTATTCAATTTGCTTTTTTATTTAATTTCCAAATAGATCTTTAATGTATAGTGGTTTCTTGAATGAACTTCCATTTTAAATTTTGTACAACTTCCATTTTTATTTTTTTTCAGCTTCCATTTTTATTCAATTTTTTTTGTACTGAATTTCGTTTTTTATTTAATTCCAAACAGATCGTTAATGTGTAGTGGTTTCTTGAATGAACTTCCATTTTTAATTTTATGCAACTTCCATTTTTATTTTTATTCCACTTCCATTTTTATTCAGTTTCCTTTTCTATTCAATTTCCTTTTTTTTATTTAATTTCCAAATAGATCGTTAAGGTATAGTGGTTTCTTAAATGAACTTCCATTTTTAATTTTATGGAGTTCCCATTTCTATTTTTATTCAACTTCTATTTTTATTAAATTTCCATCTCCATTCAATTTCCTTTTTTATTTAATTTCCAAATAGATCATTAAGGTATAGTGGTTTCTTGAATAAATTTCCATATTTAATTTTTTGCAGTTTCCACTTCTATTTTTATTCAATTTCCATCTCCATTCAATTTCCTTTTTTTATTTAATTTCCAAATAGATCGTTAAGGTATAGTTGTTTCTTGAATAAACATTCATTTTTAATTTTATGCAACTTCCATTTTTATTTTTATTTCACTTCCATTTCTATTCAATGTCCTTTCTATTTAATTTGCTATTTTATTTAATTTCCAAATAGATCGTTAATATATAGTGGTTTCTTGAATGAACTTCCATTTTTAATTTTATGCAACTTCCATTTTTATTTTTTTTCAGCTTTCATTTTTATTCAATTTCTTTTTCTATTGAATTTCCTTTTTTATTTAATTTCCAAATAGATCGTTCTGGTGCAGTGGTTTTTTTTAATGAACTTTCATTTTTAATTTTATGCAACTTCCATTTTTATTTTTATTCCACTTCCATTTTTATTCAATTTCCTTTTCTATTCAATTTCATTTTTTATTTAATTTCCAAATAGATCATTAAGGTATAGTGGTTTCTTGAATGAACTTCCATGTTTAATTTTATGCAGTGTCCGTTTCTATTTTTATTCAACTTCTACTTTTATTCAATTTCCGCCTCCATTCAATTTCCTTTTTTATTTATTTTCCAAATAGATCGTTAAGGTATTGTTGTTTCTTGAATGAACTTCCATTTTTATTTTTATTCCACTTCCATTTTTATTCAATTTCCTTTTTTATTTACTTTTCAAATAGATCGTTAAGGTATAGTGGTTTCTTGAATGAACTTCCGTGTGTAATTTTTTGCAGTGTCCATTTCTATTTTTATTCAAATTCTATTTTTATTCAATTTCCATCTTCATTCAATTTCTTTTTTTATTTAATTTCCAAATAGATCATTAAGGTATAGTGGTTTCTGGAATGAACTTTCATTTTTAATTTTATGCAACTTCCATTTTTATTTTTATTCAACTTCGATTTTTATACAATTTCCTTTTCTATTCAATTTCCTCTTTTTATTTAATTTCCAAATAAATCATTAATGTATACTGGTTTCTTGAATGAACTTCAATTTTTAATTTTATGCAACTTCCATTTTTCTTTCTATTAAACTTCCATTTTTATTCAATTTACTTTTCTATTCATTTTCCTTTTTTATTTAACTTCCGAATATATGTTAAGGTATAGTGGTTTCTTGAATGAACTTCCATTTTTAATTTCCAACAGTTTCCATTTCTATTTTTCTTCAACTTCTATTTTTATTAAATTTCCATCTCCATTCAATTTCCTTTTTAATTTAATTTCACAATAGATCGTTAAGGTATAGTGGTTTCTTGAATGAATTTCCATGTTTAATTTTATGCAGTTTCCACTTCTATTTTTATTCAATTTCCATCTCCATTCAATTTCCTTTTTTTATTTAATTTCCACATAGATCGTTAAGGTATAGTGGTTTATTGAATGAACTTCCATTTTTAATTTTATGCAAATTCCATTTTTATTCAATTTCATTTTCTATTCATTTTCCTTTTTTATTTAATTTCCAAATAAATCGTTAAGGTGTAGTGGTTTGTTGAATGAACTTCCATTGTTAATTTTATGCAACTTCCACTTTTATTTTTATTCCACTTCCATTTTTATTCAATTTCCTTTTTTATTTAATTTCCAAATAGGTCGTTAAGGTATAGTGGCTTCTTGAATGAACTTCCATGTTTAATTTTATGCAGTTTCCATTTCTATTTTTATTCAACTTCTATTTTTATTCAATTTCCATCTCCATTCAATTTCCCTTTTTATTTAATTTCCAAATAGATCGTTAAGGTGTAGCGGTTTCTTGAATGAACTTGCATGTTTAATTTTATGCTGTTTCCATTTCTGTTTTTATTCAACTTCTATTTTTATTCAGTTTTCATCTCCATTCAATTTCCTTTTTTATTTAATTTCCTAATAGATCGTTAAGGTTTAGTGGGTTCTTGAATAACTTCCATTTTTAATTTTATGCAACTTCCTTTTGTATTTTTATTCAACTTCCATTTTTATTCATTTTCCTTTTCTATTCTATTTCCTTTTTAATTTAATTTTCAAATAGATCTTTAAGATATAGTGGTTTCTTAAATGAATTTCCATGTTTAATTTTATGCAGTTTCCACTTCTATTTTTATTCAACTTCTATTTTTATTCAATTTCCATCTCCATTCTATTTCCATTTTTTATTTAGTTTCCAAATTGATCGTTAAGGTATAGTAGTTTCTTAAATGAACTTTCATTTTTAATTTTATGCAACTTCTATTTTTATTTTTATTCAACTTCCATTTATATTCAATTTCCTTTTCTGTTGAATTTCCTTTTTTATTTAATTTACAAATAGATCGTTAAGGTGTAGAGGTTTCTTGAATGAACTTCCATTTTTAATTTTATGCAACTTCCATTTTTATTTTTATTCCACTTCCATTTTTCTTCAATTTCCTTTTCTATTCAATTTGCTTTTTTATTTAATTTCCAAATAGATCGTTAATGTGTAGTGGTTTCTTGAATGAACTTCCATTTTTAATTTTATGCAACTTCCATTTTTATTTTTATTCCACTTCCATTTTTATTCAGTTTCCTTTTCTATTCAATTTCCTTTTTTTATTTAATTTCCAAATAGATCGTTAAGGTATAGTGGTTTTTGAATGAACTTCCAGGTTTAATTTTATGGAGTTACCATTTCTATTTTATTCAACTTCTATTTTTATTAAATTTCCATCTCCATTCAATTTCGTTTTTTGTTTAATTTCCAAATAGATCATTAAGGCATAGTGGTTTCTTGAATAAATTTCCATATTTAATTTTTTGCAGTTTCCACTTATATTTTTATTCAATTTCCATCTCCATTCAATTTCCTTTTAAATTTCATAACCAAATAGATCGTTAAGGTATAGTGGTTTCTTGAAAAAACATTCATTTTTAATTTTATGCAACTTCGATTTTTATTTTTATTTCACTTCCATTTTTATTCAATTTCCTTTTCTAATCAATTTGCTATTTTATTTAATTTCCAAATAGATCGTTAATGTATAGTGGTTTCTTGAATGAACTTCCACTTTTAATTTTATGCAACTTCCATTTTTATTTTTTTCAGCTTCCATTTTTATTCAATTTCTTTTTCTATTGAATTTCCTTTTTTATTTAATTTCCAAATAGATCGTTAAGTTGCAGTGGTTTCTTGAATGAACTTCCATTTTTAATTTTATTCAACTTTCATTTTTATTTTTATTCCACTTCCATTTTTATTCAGTTTCCTTTTCTATTCAATTTCCTTTTTTATTTGATTTCCAAATAGATCGTTAAGGTATAGTGGTTTCTTGAATGAACTTCCATGTTTAATTTTATGCAGTTTCCATTTCTATTTTAATTCAACTTCTATTTTTATTCAATTTCAGTCTCCATTCAATTTCCTTTTTTTATTATTTTCCAAACAGATCGTTAACGTATAGTGGTTTCTTGAATGAACATCCATGTTTAATTTTATGCAGTTTCCATTTCTATTTTTATTCAACTTCTTTTTTTATTCAGTTTTCATCTCCATTCAATATCCTTTTTTATTTAATTTCCAAATAGATCGTTAAGGTTTAGTTGGTTATTGAATGAACTTCCACTTTTAATTTTATGCAACTTCGTTTTCTATTTTTATTCAACTTCCATTTTTATTCATTTTCCTTTTCTATTCTATTTCCTAGTTTATTTAAATTCCAAATAGAGCGTTAAGGTATGGTCGTTTCATGAATGAACTTCCATGTTTAATTTTATGCAGTTTCCATTTCTATTTTTATTCAACATCTATTTTTATTAAATTTCCATCTCCATTCTATTTCCTTTTTAATTTAATTTTCAAATTGATCTTTAAGGTATAGTGGTTTCTTGAATGAATTTCCATGTTTAATTTTAGGCAGTTTCCACTTCTATTTTTATTCAACTTCTATTTTTATTCAATTTCCATTTTTTATTTATTTTCCAAATTGATCGTTAAGGTATAGTGGTTTCTTAAATGAACTTTCATTTTTAATTTTATTCAACTTCCATTTTTATTTTTATTCAACTTCCATTTTTATTCAATTTCCTTTTCTATTGGATTTCCTTTTTTATTTAATTTACAAATAGATCGTTAAGGTGTAGAGGTTTCTTGAATGAACTTCCATTTTTAATTTTATGCAACTTCCATTTTTATTTTTATTCCACTTCCATTTTTATTAAATTTCCTTTTCTATTCAATTTGCTTTTTTATTTAATTTCCAAATAGATCGTTAATGTATAGTGGTTTCTTGAATGAACTTCTATTTTGAATTTTATGCAACTTCCATTTTTATTTTTTTCAGCTTCCATTTTTATTCAATTTCTTTTTCTATTGAATTTCCTTTTTTTGTTTAATTTCCAAATAGATCGTTAAGGTGCAGTGGTTTTTTTTAATGAACTTCCATTTTTAATTTTATGCAACTTCCATTTTTATTTTTATTCCACTTTCATTTTTATTCAATTTCATTTTCTATTCAATTTCATGTTTTATTTAATTTCCAAATAGATCATTAAGGTATAGTGGTTTCTTGAATGAACTTCCATGTTTAATTATATGCAGTGTCCATTTCTATTTTTATCCAACTTCTGCTTTTATTCAATTTCCGCCTCCATTCAATTTGCTTTTTTATTTAATTTCCAAATAGATCGTTAATGTATAGTGGTTTCTTGAATGAACTTCAATTTTTAATTTTATGCAACTTCCATTTTTTTTTATTCCACTTCCATTTTTATTCAATTTCCTTTTCTATTCAATTTCCTTTTTTATTTAATTTCCAAATAGATCGTTAAGGTATAGTGGTTTCTTGAATGAACTTCTATGTTTAATTTTATGTAGTTACAATTTTAATATTTATTCAACTTCTATTTTTTTTCAATTTTCATCTCCATTCAATTTCCTTTTTTATTTAATTTCCAAATAGATCGTTGAGGTTTGGTAGTTTCTTGAATGAACTTCCATTTGTATTTTTATTCAACTTCCATTTTTATTCATTTTCCTTTTCTATTCAATTTCCTTTTTTATTTAATTTCCAAATTGATCGTTAAGGCATAGTAGTTCAATGAATGAACTTCCATGTCTATTTTTATTCAACTTCTATTTTTATTAAATTTCCATCTCCATTCAATTTCTTTTTTAATTTAATTTCAAATAGATCTTTAAGATATAGTGGTTTCTTAAATGAATTTCCATGTTTAATTTTAGGCAGTTTCCATTTTAATATTTATTCAACTTCAATTTTTATTCAATTTTCATCTCCATTCAATTTCCTTTTTTTATTAATTTCCAAATAGATCGTTAAGGTATATTGGTTTCTTGAATAAGCTTTCATTTTTAATTTTATGCAACTTCCATTTTTATTTTTATTCCACTTCCATTTTTATTCAATTTTCGTTTCTATTCAATTTCATTTTTTATTTAATTTCCAAATAGATGGTTAAGGTATAGTGGTTTCTTGAATGAACTTCCATGTTTAATTTTATGCAGTTTTCATTTCTATTTTTATTCAATTTCCATCTCCATCTCCATTCAATTTCATTTTTTATTTAATTTCCAAATAGATCGTTAAGGTGCAGTGGTTTCTTGAATGAACTTCCATTTTTAATTTTATGCAACTTCGATTTTTATTTTTATTCCACTTCCATTTTTATTCAATTTCCGTTTCTATTCAATTTCCGTTTTTGATTGAATTTCCAAATAGATCGTTAAGGTATAATGGTTTCTTGAATGAACTTCTATGTTTAATTTTATGCAGTTTCCATTTCTATTTTTATTCAACTTCTATTTTTATTCAATTTCTGTCTCCATTCAATTTCCTTTTTTATTTATTTTCCAAATAGATCGTTAAGGTATAGTGGTTTCCTGAATGAACTTTCATTTTTAATTTTATGCAACTTCCATTTGTATTTTTATTCAACTTCCATTTTTATTCAATTTCCATTTCTATTGAATTTCCCTTTTTATTTAGTTTCCTAATAGATCGTTAAGGTGTAGTGGTTTCTTAAATGAACTTCAATTTTTAATTTTATGCAACTTCCATTTTTTTTTATTCCACTTCCATTTTTATTCAATTTCCTTTTCTGTTCAATTTCCTTTTTTATTCAATTTCCAAATAGATCGTTAAGGTATTGTGGTTTCTTTATTGAACTTCCTTGTTTAATTTTATGCAGTTTCAATTTTAATATTTATTCAACTTCTATTTTTTATCAATTTTCATCTCCATTCAATTTCCTTTTTTATTTAATTTCAAAATAGATCGTTAAGGTTTAATAGTTTCTTGAATGAACTTCCATTTGTATTTTTATTCAACTTCCATTTTTATTCATTTTCCTTTTCTATTCGATTTCCTTTTTTATTTAATTTCCAAATAGATCGTTAAGGTATAGTGGTTCAATGAATGAACTTCCATGTTTAATTTTATGCAGTTTCCATGTCTATTTTTATTAAATTTCCATCTTCATTCAGTTTCCTTTTTAATTTAATATCGTTAAGGTATAGTGGTTTCTTGAATGAATTTCCATGTTTAATTTTATGCCGTTTCCACTTCTATTTTTATTCAATTTCCTTCTGCATTCAATTTCCTTTTTTTATTTAATTTCCAAATAGATTTTTAAGGTATAGTGGTTTCTTGAATGAATTTCCATGTTTATTTTTATGCAGTTTCCACTTCTATTTTTATTCAACTTCTTATTTTATTCAATTTCCATCTACATTCAATTTCCTTTTTTTGTTTAATTTCCAAATAGATCGTTAAGGTATAGTGGTTTCTTGAATGAACTTTCATTTTTAATTTTATGCAACTTCTATTTTTATTTTTATTCAACTTCCATTTTAATTCAATTTCCTTTTCTATTGAATTTCCTTTTTTATTTAATTTCCAAATAGATCGTTAAGGTGTAAAGGTTTTTTGAATGAACTTCCAGGTTTAATTTTATGCGACTTCCATTTTTATTTTTATGCCGCTTTCATTTTTGTTCAATTTCCTTTTCTATTCAATTTCCTTTTTTATTTAATTTCCAAATAGATCGCTAATGTATAAAGGTTTCTTGATTGAACTTCCATTTTTAATTTTATGCAACTTCCATTTTTATTTTTATTCCACTTCCATTTTTATTCAATTTGCTTTTCTATTCAATTTCCTTTCTAATTTAATTTCCAAATAGATCGTTAATGTATAGTGGTTTCCTGAATGAACTTCCATTTTTAATTTAACGCAACTTCCATTTTTAATTTTCTTCAAGTTTCATTTTTATTCAATTTCTTTTTCTATTGAATTTCCTTTTTTATGTACTTTCAAATAGATCGTTAAGGTGTACTGGTTTCTTGAATGAACTTCCATTTTTAATTTTATGCAACTTCTATTTTTATTTTTATTTCACTTCCGTTTTTATTCAGTTTCCTTTTCTATTCAATTTCTTTTTTTTTAATTACCAAATAAATCGTTAAGGTACAGTGATTTCTTGAATGAACTTCCATGTTTAATTTTATGCAGTTTCCATTTCTATTTTTATTCAACTTCTATTTTTATTCAATTTCCATCTCCATTCAATTTCTTTTTTTATGTAATTTCCAAATAGATCGTTAAGGTGTAGTGGTTTCTTAAATGACTTCCACTCTTAATTTTATGCAACTTCCATTTTTATTTTTATTCCACTTCCATTTTTACTCAATTTCCTTTTCTATTCAATTTTCTTTTTTATTTAATTTCCAAATAGATCGTTAAGGTATAGTGGTTTTCTGAATGAACTTCCATATTTAATTTTATGCAGTTTCCATTTCTATTTTTATTCAACTTCTATTTTTATTCAGTTTCCATCTCCATTCAATTTCCTTTTTTATTTAATTTCCAAATAGATTATTAAGGTATAGTGGTTTCTTGAATGAACTTCCATTTTTAATTTTATGCAACTTCCATTTGTATTTTTATTCAACTTCCGTTTTTATACAATTTGTTTTTCTATTCAATTTCCTTTTCTATTTAAATTCCAAATAGATTGTTAAGGTATAGTGGTTTAATGAATGAACTTCCATGTTTAATTTTATGCAATTTCCATTTCTATTTTTAATCAACTTTGTTAGGTTTTTATTCTTGGCAACCCCGTTTGACAAAACTCCTTTCAGATGTATTTATTGTCGCACTTTTATTTCAGTGAGACTATGAGTTTATTAGATGCGAATCCAAACCCGAATCGAACCATGCAGAGAAGTTTGTGATGTTAATGCTTTCAAGTTTGTGATGTTAATGCTTTCAAGATTGCGAATCCAAAATTGCATGTCCGTCGTTGCTCGCTCGAGCTAGGGCTTGCTCGCTCGAGCCAAGGAATGCGCGCTCGAGCCAAGGATTGCGTCCATACAAAAACCTGAAAGAGTGTATTCCTCGCTCGAGCCAAGGATCCGTCGCTCGAGCCAAGGCACTAGTAGAAATCACGAAAAATACACTCCTCGCTCGAGCCAGAAAAGCTTCGCTCGAGCGAGCCTCAGAATCCGGATTTCTCAAGGAGTTTGTTTTCTTCCCAATCTAGGATTACTTTTGGTTCTCTATAAATACTTGGTTTTCTCCCAAAACTAAGGTATTGATTGAAGTCCTCCAGATCTTCTTTTTGGTTCTTAAGGATTATATCTGGGGATATTTTGTTAAGTTTTCTTTGATGTTTTATTGAGTATTCAACTCATGGTTTAAAGAGAGTACATCAAAGGTTGTGTTTTGTTCTACAAAAGAGAGAATTGTTCTTCGGTGGATTCTGAAGAATTCGAGCCTGAAGCTTTGGTGGATTCTGGGGTGGCTCATCGTAAAGACAATTCCGAGGTGAAGACGGGGTTGGAAGAGACACATAGAGGTTGGTTCAATTAGGCGTGGATTCGCTAGGTAATTGAGAGTATACCTGTCTAATTCCTTTAAATCTTCTTAGTGGATTGTTTTGTGGCTATTGCCCGTGGTTTTTTTATCACAGTTGGAGGTGTCCAATTGTGGTTTTTTCCACGTTAAATCGTTGTGTCTCTTTGTCTTGATTGTTTGATTGGGATTGTTATATTCTGCTTAAAATTGATACATAATCACAAATCAACATCTAGGGGATTTCTAGATTTTTCAAACTTCTATTTTTATTAAATTTCCAACTCTATTCGATTTCCTTTTTAATTTAATTTCCAAATAGATTTTTAACGTATAGTGGTTTCTTGAATGAATTTTCGTGTTTAATTTTATGCAGTTTTCACTTCTATTTTTTATTCAACTTCTATTTTTATTTAATTTCCATCTCCATTCAATTTCATTTTTTTTTAATTTCCAAATAGATCGTTAAGGTATAGTGGTTTCTTAAATGAACTTTCATTCTTAATTTTATGAAACTACCAATTTTTTTTTTATTCAACTTCCATTTTTATTCAATTTCCTTTTCTAGTGAATTCCCCTTTTTATTTAATTTCCAGATAGATCGTTAAGGTGTAGAGGTTTCTTAAATGAACTTCCAATTTTAATTTTATGCAACTTCCATTTTTATTTTTATTCCACTTCCATTTTTATTCAATTTCCATTTCTATTCAATTTCCTTTTTTATTTAATTTCCAAATAGATCTCTAACGTATAGAGGATTCCGGAATGAACTTCCATTTTTAATTTTATGCAACTTTCATTTTTCTTTTTACTCCACTTCCACTTTTAATCAATTTCCATTTCTATTCAATTTCCTTCTTTATTTAATTTCCAAATAGATCGTTAATGTGTAGTGGTTTCTTGAAAGAACTTCCATGTTTAATTTTATGCAGTTTTCATTTCTATTTTTATTCAACTTCTATTTTTATTAAATTTCCATCTCCATTCAATTTCCTTTTCAATTTAATTTCGAAATAGATCGTTAAGGTATAGTGGTTTATTGAAAGAATTTCCATGTTTAATTTTATGCAGTTTCTACTTCTATTTTTATTCAACTTCCATTTCCATTCAATTTCCTTTTTTTATTTAATTTCCAAATAGATCGGTAAGGTATAGTGGTTTCTTGAATGAACTTTCACTTTTAATTTTATGTAAATTCCATTTTTATTTTTATTCAACTTCCATTTTTATTCAATTTCCTTTTCTATAGCGACCCCGGTCTTTTCCCATTTGTTTATTGTATCCGGACTTAGGTTCCGTAGCTCCTGCCATTGTATTATGATTGTTACCGTCCTTTATTTTCCTCTTTCTGAGTTGGGGGATGCAATGGGTAGGTTTGTAGCAGGTTGGTTGGGCTTGAGAGCAAAGGGTTGCTGCCCAGAATTTTGACCCTTCGCTCGAGCGAGAAGTTATTCGCTTGAGCGAGCTCTTTGTTTTGGTCTGTCGCTCGAGCCAGGGTTTATTCGCTCGAGTGAGGATTGCGTTTTGTAGTCAGACCTCAGAGCAGAGGTTTTTGGCTCGAGCGAGCTTTTCTTTGCTCAAGCGAGTTAGTTCGTTCTTCGCTCGAGCAAGTGTTCCTTCGCTCGAGCATATGTCTGGTTACAGACCTGAGGGTTTGAGTTCTTCGCTCGAGCGAGATTTCTTTAGCTCGAGCGAGCTTTTGGATTGTTGGCTCAAGCAAGGCCTCCTTGGCTCGAGCGTATATTTTCTGTGTCTGGTCGCTCGAGCGACCAAGTCTTCGCTCGAGCGAGCCTGTCAGGTTTAAATAGGCAGCAGCGTGTTTCAGATCAGTTTTTCATACACTTTCATATTCCAAAACCCTAGTTACGAGTTCTCTCTCTCTCTACTCACCTTCTCTCTTAGGTTTGATCTATTTAGAGTGTGTTTCTACCCTAGTTGCTTTATTAAAAAGATAGAGGGAGTCGAGGGCTTTCATTTAATCTGAACATTTGGCGATTTGGAGCACATTGGTATTTGGGTATTCATCTCTATCTTCTCCATTTGGGTTGTTTTCTTCGAGGTAGGGATTTCCTACTCCTTTTTATAAGTTTTGTTCTAAGTTTTGGTATTTTGATAAGTTGGGGTTACTTTGATAATTTTGGGAAAAACCGTAGTTGTTTAAATTAATTAATTTGTATAATTAATTTAAGGGAATTGGGGAATTTGGTTAAATTCATGAAATTGGGAAATTTATTGCTTAAATGGTGTAGTTGGATAATGTAAATCACTCGCCCATTGAATTGTTGATATATTTATTTCCAGTCTAGAAATAACTGTTTTGGGCTATCGGTGGAGGATAGTCGTGATTGTTGTAGACGTTGCATGTGGATTAGGAATAACTGAAACTAATCACGTTGGTTAAGTCATTAATTTTGACTATTGCATTGATACAGAAAATACGTGTATTGATTGAGCATTGCATTTGCATACATTGTTTTGTGTGGGAGGAGATAGGGGATGTACTCCACGGTTTAGGGGAAGATAGGGGATGGACCTCTAAACCGGATTTTGTTTGGGAGGAGATAGGGGATGGACTCCATTAGCATCACTTTTATGTGTGCTTATTTATATAGAAGTGTTTTTATTGATACAGCACCAAAATGTGTATCAATTTGGAAGTATGAAGTGTTTTGATTTGAGCTTGAGTCTCATTTGTTTCTTGATATTGGAAGAATGTGAATATGATATATGTAATTCACTGTTGTAAGTTTGGCCGGGTTCTGAGCCATGTTTATAAAGTTGAAAAGTAAAACGTGTCTTAGACAATAGTATCATGAGACTGTAAAATGAAGTAATTGATTATCTTGGTTAACCATCTGTTGAATGCTATTGCTTTATTCATTGCTTATGTGTGGTTTAGTATATTTCTACTGGGCTGTGGCTCACCCTTTATGGGAACATCATTTTCAGGTTCAGGTGATAAGCTACCTCCAAGGACTTAGCTTGGAAGGACTTGGACTTTGAAGACAATTTCTAGTTATTTGTTTTATTTTATTGTTAGTACATGTAAACACTCAAGCCTAGGGCTTTATTTATATTTGAGGTAGAACTCATACTTTTGTGTCCAAGTGTTGGCTTGGAAAGATGTAAGCCGTTAGGGCATTTAATTTGATGTTACATGTAATGCTTTTGATAGTAAGACTCTGATGAATATTATAATGAATTATTGAAGTGTTTTCTTTAAATAATGCATGTCATTGATATATATAAAATGGGTTAATTTTTAGGGCGTTACATTTTCTATTGAATTTCCTTTTTTTATTTAATTTCCAAATAGATCGTTAAGCGGTAGTGGTTTCTTGAATGAACTTTCATTTTTTATTTTATGTAACTTCCATTTTTATTTTTATTCAACTTCCATTTTTATTCAATTTCCTTTTCTATTGAATTTCCTTTTTTATTTAATTTCCAAATAGATCGTTAAGGGGTAGTGGTTTCTTGAATCAACTTCCATGTTTAATTTTATGCAGTTTCCATTTCTATTTCTATTCAATTTCTATCCCCATTCAATTTCCTTTTTTATTTAATTTCCAAATAGATTGTTAAGGTATAGTGGTTTCTTGAATGAACTTCTATTTTTAATTTTATGCAACTTCCATTTGCATTTTTATTGAACTTCTATTTTTATTCATTTTCCATTTCTATTCAATTTCCTTTTTTCTTTAATTTCCAAATAGATCGTTAAGGTATAGCGGTTTCTACAATGAACTTCCATGTTTAATTTTATGCAGTTTCCATTTCAATTTTTACTCAACTTCTATTTTTATTAAATTTCCATATCCATCGAATTTCCTTTTTTATTTATTTTCCAAATAGATCGTTAAGGTATAGTGGTTTTTTGAATGAACTTCCATTTCAATTTTATGCAGTTTCCATTTCTATTTTTATTCAACTTTTATTTTCATTCAATTTTCATCTCCATTCAATTTCCATTTTTATTTAATTTCCAAATAGACCGTTAAGGTTTAGTAGTTTCTTGAATGAACTTCCATTTTTAATTTTATGCAACTTCCATTTGTATTTTTATTCAACTTCCATTTTTATTCATTTTGCTTTTCTATTCAATTTCCTTTTTTATTTAATTTCCAAATAGATCGTTAACGTGTAGTGGTTCAATGAATGAACTTTCATGTTTAATTTTATGCAGTTTGCATTTCTATTTTTATTTAACTTCTATTTTTATTAAATTTTCATCTCTATTCAATTTCCTTTTTAATTAAATTTCCAAATAGATCTTTAAGGTATAGTGGTTTCTCGAATGAATTTCCGTGTTTAATTTTATGCAGTTTTCACTTCTATATTTTATTCAACTTCTATTTTTATTAAATTTCCATCTCCATTGAATTTCGTTTTTTTTTTAATTTCCAAATAGATCGTTAAGGTATGGTGGTTTCTTGAATGAACTTTCATTCTTAATTTTATGCAACTTCCAATTTTATTTTTATTCAACTTCCATTTTTATTCAATTTCCTTTTCTATTGAATTTCCCTTTTTCTTTAATTTCCAAATAGATCGTTAAGGTGTAGAGGTTTCTTAAATGAACTTCCATTTTTAATTTTATGCAACTTCCATTTTGATTTTTATTCCACTTCCATTTTTATTCAATTTCCATTTCTATTCAATTTCCTTTTTTATTTAATTTCCAAATAGATTGCTAATGTATAGAGGATTCTTGAATTAACTTCCATTTTTAATTTTATGCAACTTCCATTTTTCTTTTTATTCCAATTCCATTTTTAATCAATTTCCTTTTCTATTTAATTTCCAAATCGATCGTTAATGTATAGTGGTTTCTTGAAAGAACTTCCACGTTTAATTTTATGCAGTTTCCATTTCTATTTTTATTCAACTTCTATTTTTATTAAATTTCCATCTCCATTCAATTTCCTTTTTAATTTAATTTCCAAATAGATCATTAAGGTATAGTGGTTTCTTGAATAAATTTCCATGTTTAATTTTATGCAGTTTCCACTTATATTTTTATTCAACTTCCATCTCCATTCAATTTCCTTTTTTTATTTAATTTCCAAATAGATCGTTAAGGTATAGTGGTTTCTTGAATGAACTTTCATTTTTAATTTTATGCAACTTCCATTTTTATTTTTATTCAACTTCCATTTTTATTCAATTTCCTTTTCTATTGAATTTCCTTTTTTATTTAATTTCCAAATAGATCGTTAAGGGGTAGTGGTTTCTTGAATGAACTTTCATTTTTAATTTTATCCAACTTCCATTTATATTTTTATTCAACTTCCATTTTTATTCAATTTCCTTTTCCATTGAATTTCCTTTTTTATTTAATTTCCAAATAGATCGTTAAGGGGTAGTGGTTTCTTGAATCAACTTCCATGTTTAATTTTATGCAGTTTCCATTTCTATTTTTATTCAACTTCTATTTTTATTCAATTTCCATCCCCATTCAATTTCCTTTTCTATTTAATTTCCAAATAGATTGATAAGGTATAGTGGTTTCTTAAATGAACTTCCATTTTTAATTTTATGCAACTTCCTTTTGTATTTTTATTGAATTTCCATTTCTATTCAATTTCCTTTTTTCCTTAATTTCCAAATAGATCGTTAAGGTATAGTGGTTTCATGAACGAACTTCCATGTTTAATTTTATGCAGTTTCCATTTCTATTTTTACTTAACTTCTATTTTTATTAAATTTCCATCTCCATTGAATTTCCTTTTTTATTTATTTTCCAAATAGATCGTTAAGGTATAGTGGTTTCTTGAATGAACTTCCATGTTTAACTTTATGCAGTTTCCATTTCTATTTTTATTCAACTTTTATTTTCATTCAATTTTCATCTCTATTCAATTTCTTTTTTTATTTAATTTCCAAATAGATCGTTAAGGTTTAATAGTTTCTTGAATGAACTTCCATTTTTAATTTTATGCAACTTCCATTTGTATTTTTATTCAACTTCCATTTTTATTCATTTTCCTTTTCTATTCAATTTCCTTATTTATTTAATTTCCAAATAGATTGTTAAGGTATAGTGGTTCAATGAATGAACTTCCATGTTTAATTTTTTGTAGTTTCCAATTTTATTTTTATTCAACTTCTATTTTTATCAAATTTCCATCTCTATTCAATTTCCTTTTTAATTAGATTTCTAAATAGATCTTTAAAGTATAGTGGTTTCTTGAATGAATTTCTGTGTTTAATTTTATATAGTTTTCACTTCTATTTTTTATTCAACTTCTATTTTTATTCAATTTCCATCTCCATTCAATTTCATTTTTTTTTTAAATTTCCAAATAGATCGTTAAGGTATAGTGGTTTCTTGAATGAACTTTCATTTTTAATTTTATGCAACTTCCAATTTTATTTTTATTCAACTTCCATTTTTATTCAATTTCCTTTTCTATTGAATCTCCCTTTTTATTTAATTTCCAAATAGATCGTTAAGGTGTAGAGGTTTCTTAAATGAACTTCCATTTTTAATTTTATGCAACTTCCATTTTTATTTTTATTCCACTTCCATTTTTATTCGATTTCCATTTCTATTCAATTTCCGTTTTTATTTAATTCCCAAATCGATCGCTAATGTATAGAGGATTCTTGAATGAACTCCCATTTTTAATTTTATGCAACTTCCATTTTTCTTTTTATTCCACTTCCATTTTTAATCAATTTCTTTTTCTATTCAATTTCCTTTTTTATTTAATTTCCAAATAGATCGTTAATGTATAGCGGTTTCTTGAAATAACTTCCATGTTTAATTTTATGTAGTTTCCATTTCTATTTTTATTCAATTTCCATCCCCATTTCTATTTTTATTCAACTTTCATTTTTATTCAATTTCCATTTCTATTCAATTCCTTTTTTCTTTAATTTCCAAATAGATCGTTAAGATATAGTGGTTTCTTGAATGAAGTTCCATATTTAACTTTATGCAGTTTCCATTTCTCTTTTTATTCAACTTCTATTTTTATTAAATTTTCATCTCCATCGAATTTCCTATTTTATTTAATTTCCAAATAGATCGTTAAGGTATAGTGGTTTCTTCAATGAATTTCCATATTTAATTTTTTGAAGCTTCTACTTCTATTTTTATTAAACTTCTATTTTTTTTCAATTTCCATCTCCATTCAATTTCCTTTTTTTATTCAATTTCCAAATAGATCACTAAGGTATAGTCGTTTCTTGAATGAACTTTCGTTTTTCATTTTATGCAACTTCAATTTTTATTTTTATTCAACTTCCATTTTTCTTCAATTCCCTTTTCTATTGAATTTCCTTTTTTATTTAGTTTCCAAATAGATCGTTAAGGTTTAGTAGTTTCTTGAATGAACTTCCATTTTTAATTTTGTGCATCTTCTGTTTTTATTTTTATTCCACTTCCATTTTTATTCAATTTCCTTTTCTATTCAATTTCCTTTTTTATTTAATTTCCAAATATATCGTTAAGGTATAGTGGTTTCTTCAATGAACTTCCATGTTTAATTTTATTTTCTTCAATGAACTTCCATGTTTAATTTTATGCAGTTTGCATTTCTACTTTTATTCAACTTCTATTTTTATTCAATTTTCATCTCCATCCAATTTCCCTTTTTATTTAATTTCAAAATAGATCGTTAAGGTTTAGTAGTTTCTTGAATGTACTTCCATTTTTAATTTTATGCAACTTCCATTTGTATTTTTATACCACAACCATTTTTATTCATTTTCCTTTTTTATTCAATTTCCTTTTTTATTTAATTTCCAAATAGATTGTTAAGGTATAGTGGTTTAATGAATGAACTTCCATGTTTAATTTTATGCAGCTTCCATTTATATTTTTATTCAACTTCTATTTTTATTAAATTTCCAACTCTATTCAATTTCTGTTTTAATTTAATTTCCAAATAGATCTTTAAGGTATAGTGGTTTCTTGAATGAATTTCCGTTTTTAATTTTATGCAGTTTCCACTTCTATTTTTATTCAACTTATATTTTTATTCAATTTCGTTTTTTTTTAATTTCCAAAAAAATCGTTAAGGTGCTGTGGTTTCTTGAATGAACTATAATTTTTAATTTTATGCAACTTCCATTTTTATTTTTATTCAACTTCCATTTTTATTCAATTTCCTTTTCTATTGAATTTTCTTTTTTATTTAATTCCCAAATAGATCGTTAGGGTGTGAGGTTTCTTAAATGAACTTCCATTTTTAATTTTACGCAACTTCCATTTTTATTTTTATTCCACTTCCATTTTTATTCAATTTCCATTTCTATTCAATTTCCTTTTTTATTTAATTTCCAAATAGATCGCTAATGTATAGAGGTTTCTTGAATAAACTTCCATTTTTAATTTTATGCAACTTTCATTTTTATTTTTGTTCCACTTCCATTTTTATTCAATTTCCTTTTCTTTTCAATTTCCTTTTTTATTTAATTTCCAAATAGATCGTTAATGTATAGTCGTTTCTTGAATGAACTTCCATTTTTAATTTTATGCAACTTCCATTTTTATTTTTTTTCAACTTCCATTTTTATTCAATTTTTTTCTGTTGAATTTCATTTTTTATTTAATTCCAAATAGATCGTTAAGGTGTAGTGGTTTCTAGAATGAACTTCCATTTTTAATTTTATGCAACTTCCATTTTTATTCAGTTTCCTTTTCTATTCAATTTCCTTTTCTTATTTAATTTCCAAATAGATTGTTAAGGTATAGTGGTTTCTTGATTGAACTTCCATGTTCAATTTTATGCAGTTTCCTTTTCTATTTTTATTGAACTTCTTTTTTTATTCAATTTCGATCTCCATTCAATTTCCTTTTTTATTTAATTTCCAAATTGATCGTTAAGGTGTAGTGGTTTCTTGAATGAACTTCCATTCTTAATTTTAGGCAACTGCCATTTTTATTTTTATTCCACTTCCATTTTTATTCAATTTCCTTTTCTATTCAATTTTCTTTTTTATTTAAATTCCAAATAGATCGTTAAGGTATCTTGGTTTCTTGAATAAACTTCCATGTTTAATTTTATGCCGTTTCCATTTCTATTTTTATTCAATTTCTGTCTTTATTCAATTTCCATCTCCTTTCAAATTCCTTTTTTATTTAATTTCCAAATAGATCGTTATGGTATAGCGGTTTCTTGAATGAACTTCTAATTTTAATTTTATGCAACTTCCATTTGTATTTTTATTCAACTTCCATTTTTATTCAATTTCCTTTTCTATTCAATTTCCTTTTTTATTTAATTTCCAAATAAATCATTAAGGTATAGTGGTTTAATGAATGAATTTCCATGTTTAATTTTATGCAGTTTCCATTTCTATTTTTATTCAACTTCTATTTTTATTAAATTTTCAGCTCCATTCAATTTCCTTTTTAATTTAATTTCTAAATAGATCGTTAAGGTATAGTGGTTACTTGAATGAATTTCCATGTTTAATTTTCTGCTGTTTCCACTTCTATTTTTATTCAACCTCTATTTTTATTCAATTTCCATCTCCTTTCAATTTCCTTTTTTCATTTAATATAGCGATCCCGGATTTACCCTTGTTGTACTGTGATCCAGACATGTGTCCGTGGATGTTGGTAGTTGATTATTATCTTGTTTACATCCTTTTTACTTCGTATTTGAGTTATAGGATGTGTTGGGCGGGTTTGTTACAGGTTGGTTGAGTTTAGAAACCAAAACTAGTTGCCCAGGTTTTGACCTGTCCGCTCGAGCGGGGGTTTTGGCGCTCGAGCGGGAATTGCACCCATCCAGTGTTTCCTTTGCAGTGTTGGACGCTCGAGCGTGGGATTGGCCGCTCGAGCGGGGTTGTGTGAGTGCCGCTCGAGCGGGGAGTTGAAAGCTCGAGCGGACACCTGGTTCTGTAAAAGTTCTGGGAGTGTGTATCCGCCGCTTGAGCGGGATTGTTGACGCTCGCGCGGGAGTATGTGAGTGACGCTCGAGCGGGGTGTTTGACGCTCGAGCGGGGCGACTGGGTTTAAGTTCCGAGTTTTGACTTTTCAAATCACTTTTTCACTTTCTCTTCTCTCTCCTACTTTTCCAAAAACACCATTGTTGAGCCTCTCACTCTAGAACTGTACCTTCTCTCTAGGTTTTGATCTAGTAGGAGTGATTTGCTTATCTTTGGCCTTTACAAAAAAAGTTGTTGACCGTCGAGGGCTACATTTTAATCTGAAAATTTCGAGATTTGGAGCACGTTGGGTTTTGTCATCTTCTCCTTTGGGGCTCCGAATTTGAGGTAAGGATATCCTACTTCTCTCTATGGATTTTGTCTTTAAACTTTAGTATTTTGAGATGTTGGGGTTGGTTTGGTAATTTTGTGAAAGTTTGGGGCTTTTGTGTTATTTTACAAAAGTTGGGGTTTTATTTATAATAAACCTAGATGTATGTTTGGTATAGAGAAATGGAATAGATGTTGAAATCATTGATGAAAATGGGACCTAAGGGTTGTAATGTTAATTATGGAAAATGACCTAATTACATTGATTGATTAATTGGGATAATTAATTGTGAGAAATGAGGAAATGAAATGAAATTGTTGAGGTTAGGAGTGCATGGGTTAAAGGGTGTAGTTGAAATGTTTGTCACACACCGAATTGAAATGTTGATTGAATATCCATTTGTGCATTATTTTCTGTTTAGAAATAATTGCTTTGGGCTATCGGTGGAGGATAGTTGTGATTGTTGTAGACAATGCATGATGATTAGGCAAACGGAAACTAATCAATGGAATGTGTCATGGAATTTGACGGTTGATAGAATACATTAACTGTATGTATTGAGTGATTGTATATGGAACCAATGTGTTTGTATACGTTATGTGTAGAGGAGGAGATGGGGGATGTACTCCGCGGTTTAGGGGAAGATGGGGGATGTACCTCTAAACCGGATAGTATTGGGAGAAGATAGGGTATGAACTCCGTAGATACAGCTCATACGCTTGTCTAGAGAAGTGAAGATAGAGCTCATATGCTTATCTTTGTGAAGTGTGGATACAGCTTATATGCTTATCTGTGAATGTGGGATATTGTTGTTATACATATCTGTTGAGAATGTGGATATAGCTTATATGCTTATCTGTGAATGTGGGATATAGTTTTTATACATATCTGTTGAGATGATGATAGAGCTAACATGCTTATCTGTTGAAAAAGGGAAAATGAAAAGTAACTTGGACTCATAAGTCGGATGACATAAAATGTGATTTATGTGGATGTATCAGTGTTGACCATCTATCAATTACTAATCTTTTAGTCATTGTTCATGGTTGGTTTAGTGTATTTCTACTGGGTTGTGGCTCACCCTATATGGGAATATCATTTTCAGGTACAGGTAGCATGCCACCTCCAAGGTCATAGCTTGGGAGGCTAGAGGCGAGCAGATTGTTGTTGTTTTAGTTCCGTTTTGATGTATTACATGTATATACAAGCCGAGGGCTTAATGTGTAGATGAGTTAGCACTCTTTTGTTGTAACCAAGTGTTAACTTGGAAAGCTGTAAGCCCATAGGGCATTTTGCTTTTGTTGTTAACATGTAATACTTTTGTAATGAAACTCTGATGAATAGAAGAATGTGGTTATTTCATATGTCTTATTTGATGGGTTTAATGTTATTATTTTGTGGGCGTTACAACTTGGTATCAGAGCGTACCGGGTTCGAATGCTTTGGGTACGTGGGAAGTGATTAGTATCACAATGGGTTTGTCTCGCTTGATAGAGACTTAGATGTAGTGTCATATGCTATGTGCTTAATTGATAACATGCTTATGTGACTATGTGGGTATGGGATTTAATTTCTAGGATGTTGATTGGATCCTTGGGTTTCTGGGAGTCTTGTTGGAAAAGCACTTGATCAATGCTGTTTCTAACCGGAACTCTAGTAACGCCTTGGGACTGTCATTATCCGGAAATGAAATTCGTAAGTGCTTATGTGTTTATGTGTTTATGTGCTTACGTGGAGTGAATTACTGTTGTCCTTGCATTAGGACGTGAGTGTTTAGTTTCGGCACATTTGTGAATGTGCTAACGTTCTGTATTACCTTTATTAGGATGTCAGGACGAGGAAGAGGTGCTAGGCGTGGTAGACCTGCGAGGCAGGAAGTACCGTTACCGGGTGAGATTCCGGCAGTACAGGAGGGAGTTGGCCAGGCCAATGTGGCCGAGCCAGCGGGTCAGCAGACCATGGGTGCCTTGGCCAGAGAGATAGCAGGAGCTTTGGGTATTCTTAGAGCTGGGAATCAGGCAGCTGAGGCAGGGCCTTCTTTCTTGAAGAGGGAGTTTTTCCGGTCTAATCCGGATGAGTTTATCGGGGATCCGAAGGAGCCACTGAAGGCTGATGAGTGGCTAGAGAAAATGAGTAAGACATTCGAGATGCTTGGCATCGAGGACGGAACACTGAAAGTGACCTTGGCATCCTTCCAGCTGAAGGGAGATGCGGGTCAATGGTGGAAGTACGAGAAGGCTCGTGTTGGCGGTACATGGGAGGCATTTGTAAATGCTTTTCAGGAGAGGTTTTTGTCTGCAGCAGCTAGGGAGAAGCTGAGGTGTAACGCCCTCAAAATAACAACATTAAACCCATCAGATAAGACATGCATTTACATATAAACTAACCACATTCTTTTATTCATCAAAGTTCCATTACATAAGTATTACATGTTAACATCAAAACAAAATGCCCTACGGGCTTACAGCTTTCCAAGTTAACACTTGGTTACAACAAAAGAGTACTAACTCGTTTACACATTAAGCCCTTGGCCAGAAGTTACATGTAATACATCAAAAGTTAAGCGACAAAAGTATGTCCGCCTCTAGCCTCCCAGCTATGTCCTTGGAGGTGGCATGCTACCCGCACCTGAAAATGATATTCCCATATAGGGTGAGCCACAGCCCAGTAGAAATATACTAAACCAACCATGAACAATGACTAAAAGATTAGCAATTGATAGATGGCTAACACAGATACATTCACATAAATTACACATTTATGTCATACAACTTATGAGTCTAAGTTACCTTTCATTTTCCCTTTTTCAACAGATAAGCATGCTAGCTCTATCATCATTTCCATAGATATGTATAAAAATTATATCCCACATTCAGATAAGCATATAAGCTATATCCACATTCTCAACAGATATGTATAACAACAATATCTCACATTCACAGATAAGCATATAAGCTGTATCCACACTGTACCAAGATAAGCATATAAGCTCTATCTTCACTTCTCTAGACAAGCATATGAGTTGTATCTACGGAGTTCATCCCCTATCTTCTCCCAACACTATTCGGTTTAGAGGTACATCCCCTATCTTCCCCTAAACCGCGGAGTACATCCCCTATCTCCTCCTCTACACATAACGTATATAAACACATTGGTTCTATATACAATCACCCAATACATACAATTAATGTATTCTATCAACCGTCAAGTTCCATGACATATTCCATTGATTAGTTTCAGTTTGCCTAATCATCATGCATTGTCTACAACAATCACGACAATCCTCTACCGATAGCCCAAAGCAGTTATTTCTAAACAGAAAATAAATGCACAATGGATATTCAATCAACATTTCATTTCCTCATTTCTCACAATTAATTATCCCAATTAATTAAACAATGTAATTAGGTCGTTATCCATAATTACCATTTCAACCCTTAGGTCCCATTTTCATCAATGATTCAACATTTATTCCATTTCTCTATGCCAAACATACATCTAGGTTTATTATGAATAAAACCCCAACTTTTGTAAAATTGTACAAAAGCCCCAAACTTTCACAAAATTACCAAGCCAAGCCCAACATCTCAAAATACCAAAATTTAAAGACAAAATCCATAGAGAGGAGTAGGGTATCCCTACCTCGAAGTTTGAGCCAAAAAGGAGATGAAGACTCGAAGATCAACGTGCTCCAAAACCAAACTTTTTCAGATTAAAACAAAGCTCTCAGTGCCCTCTATCTTTTTAACAAAGGCCCTAGGCTAGATTCACACTCTAGGGAGATCAATTCTTAGAGAGAATATAAGTGTAGAGAGAGAGAGTCTCGAATCTAGGTTTAATCAAAAAAGAAGATGAAAAAGTGATGTTCAAAACGCTACTATCCGTTGATATAAAACACGCTCGCTCGAGCGAAGCCTTGGTCGCTCGAGCGACCAGACACAGAAACTCTCGCTCGAGCCAAGAAGTTCTTGATCGAGCGAAGAAAAACCCAGACCGCTCGAGCCAAGAAAAGCTCGCTCGAGCCAAGAAAGGCAACTCTCAGGTCCAGAACCAGACACAACACTCGCTCGAGCGAAGCCACCCTGGCTCGACCCACCAGACACGAACCTCACTCTCGCTCGAGCGAAGGTCCAAAAATCTGGGCAGCAACACTAGGCTCCCAAACACAACCAACCTGTAACAAACCTGCCCAACACATCCCATAACTCAATATACAAAGTAAAGAGGATACAAACTTGATAATAAGCAACTACCAACATCCACGGACACATGTCCGGATCACTGTTCAACAAGGGTAAACCCGGGATCGCTATAACCTCCCCCCCTTAAAGAATTTCGCCCCCGAAATTAAGCACAAGTTTTCAAAAACAAGTTTTCTTCTCCATTTTAAACAATGTTACACTTGAACATTCAACATTTCGACCCATTACCGGTCATCCCATCTCTTTAACAAGAGGCATTCACAATATGTAAACAACATATGTACTTTCAACATGCATCAACATTATGCATTATCTTTTCCAATTTCAACAATATATTCAACATATATAATGTTACATTCAACTTCCATATGAGGCAAGTTCCAAAACATACTTCCAATAAACAAAACATTTTCAATGTTTTACAACTTAAGACATATATAAAAGCTCTTAAGTTCAACAAAATGCAAAATTTAAATACAAGATTACATAGCAATAAACAAGTCCGGATATTTCTCACGGACTTCCAACTCACGTTCCCAAGTGGCTTCCTCCACTCCGTGATGTTTCCACAAGACTTTCACCAAAGGAATGGTCTTGCCACGCAGGACCTGATCCCGCCTATCCAAGACCCGAACCGGTCTCTCCTCATACGAGGCATCCTCATCTACCTCTAAATCGGTCCAATCCAATACATGTGATGGATCTGGCTCATACTTCCGAAGCATACTCACATGAAACACGTCATGCACTCCGGACAACTGCGGCGGTAAGGCTAACCGATAAGCAACCTCACCAATCCTCTCAAGAATCTCAAAAGGACCAATAAACTGAGGGGATAACTTCCCACTCTTCCCAAACCTCATCAAGCCTCGCCTAGGTGATATCCTCAGAAAGACATGATCACCTACTTCAAATGCCAAAGGCCTCCTCCTACGGTCGGCATAACTCTTTTGTCGACTCTGGGCTGTAACAAGCCTCCTACGGATAAGCTCAACCTTCTCCGTCGTCTCCCTAACCAACTCCGGACCCAACAAAGGTGTATCACCCACCTCGGCCCAACAAACTGGAGACCTACACGGTCGGCCATACAAGGCCTCAAACGGTGCCATACCGATGCTAGACTGAAAACTGTTGTTGTAGGCAAACTCTACCAATGGCAAGTGCCTCTCCCACGTCCCGCTGAAGTCCAGGACACAACCCCGAAGCATATCCTCGAGGATCTGAATAGTACGCTCGGACTGCCCGTCAGTCTGAGGATGATAGGCCGTACTAAAGGTCAACTTAGTGCCCAAGGCACTCTGCAAACTCTGCCACAACCTAGCAGTAAAACGAGGATCTCTATCTGAGACGATCGTCACTGGGACCCCGTGCAATCTCACTACATCCCGAATATACAAATCGGCAAGATGATCCACCGAATCTCTCACGCGCATAGGAATAAAGTGCGCCGACTTAGTCAACTGGTCTACAACCACCCAAATAGCATCACTACCCCGCTGAGTCCTCGGAAGACCTACAACGAAGTCCATAGTGACATGCTCCCACTTCCACTCGGCAATAGGCAAGGGTTGCAACAAACCCGCTGGCCTCTGATGCTCGGCCTTCACTTGCTGGCAAGTAAGGCACTTTGATATGAAAACAGCCACATCTCTCTTCATACCCCGCCACCAAAACTGGCGACCCAAATCCTGATACATCTTAGTACCTCCCGGATGCACCGCAAGGCGCGAATGATGAAACTCTCAGAGTACTTCCTCTCGGCAAGCCTCCGGTACAAACAAACGGTCCCGGTATCTCACACTCAGGTCGGGATACACCGTCAAACCCTTCTCAACCTTCCCACTGGAGATCTTCTCTCGGAGGGATTCTACCTCAAGGTCACCTCTCTGTGCCTCTAACACTCTAGTCACAAGTGTAGGCTGCACAACAACAGAAAACAAGGCCGCAGCCTCAACAGATTCGCCCAGTAGCAAATCAAACTCGCCAAGTGCTCCCAACATCTCCCATTCCCGGATGGCTATACTAGCTACATCACTAATGGATTTCCTACTAAGGGCATCGGCCACAACATTGGCCTTTCCCAGATGATAATGCAACTCAAAATCATAATCCTCGATGAACTCCATCCACCTCCTCTGCCTCAAATTCAAGTCTCTCTGTGTAAATAGATACTTCAAACTCTTATGATCCGAGAATACCTCGAACCTCTCACCATAAAGGTAGTGCCTCCAGATTTTCAAGGCAAAGATCACAGCTGCTAATTCTAGGTCATGTGTGGGGTAATTCTTCTCGTGTATTTTCAACTGACGTGAGCCATAAGCTACCACTTTCCCCTCTTGCATCAACACACAACCCAAACCCTCTCGTGAGGCATCACAATAAACCGCATAACCCAACCCTCTCTCCGGAATAATCAACACCGGAGCGGTGGTCAATCTAACTTTCAGCTCTTGGAACGACTTTTCACAAGTCTCACTCCACACAAACTTGACTCCCTTCCGAGTCAGTCTAGTCAACGGTGACACTAACCTGGAGAAATCTTTCACAAACCGACGATAATACCCAGCTAATCCCAGAAAACTGCGGATCTCAAACACACTCTTAGGCTGTGCCCAATCCTGCACTGCCTCAACCTTGGATGTATCAACAGACACCCCTTCCCCGGATACCACGTGGCCTAAGAATTTGACTTCCCTCAGCCAGAACTCACACTTCCCAAACTTGGCATACAGCCTATGGGCTCTAAGCAACTCAAGCACCACTCTCAAGTGTTCCTCGTGCTCCTCCTCTGAAGGCGAATAGATAAGGATGTCGTCCACAAAGACGACCACAAATCGGTCTAAGAACTCCCGGAAAATCCGGTTCATCAAGTCCATAAAGACTGCCGGTGCATTGGTAAGCCCAAATGGCATCACCAGAAACTCGTAATGGCCATACCACGTACGGAATGCCGTCTTCAGAATATCCTCTTCCCTGACCCTCAACTGGTGGTAACCCGATCTCAAGTCTATCTTAGAGAAACAACGGGAACCCTTCAACTGGTCAAACAAATCATCTATACGGGGCATAGGATACTTATTCTTAACCGTAGCCCGATTCAACTTCCGATAATCAATACACAATCTCAGGGCACCATCTTTCTTTTTAACAAAGAGGGCCGGTGCTCCCCATGGTGAAACACTAGGGCGAACAAAACCCTTATCTAGCAATTCCTGGAGCTGAACTTTCAACTCAACCAACTCTGCTGGAGCAAAACGGTAAGGTGCCATAGAAATCGGCGCCGTGCCGGGCACTAAATCAATAGAGAACTCTATCTCTCGGTGAGGTGGCAAACTAACAAGATCTTTGGGAAAGACATCTGAATACTCACAAACCGCCCTCGGCAATACATGCTGGGTCACACCACTCTCAAAGCTAGCAAGTAGACCACTAAGCTCACTTCGCCCTCGCGAATCATACCCCGGTGGCAAAACACTACCAACCCGGTCTCCCAAGAAATGGAACCACTCCCCGCTCAAGGTACATAACGTGACCCTCTGGCGGTAGCAATCAATAACAGCCCGGTATGACGATAACCAGTCCATACCCAAAATAACATCAAAACCCTTCATGGGCATGACAACAAACGGAAAAGCAAGTCTATAGTCGGCGACCTCTATATCACATCCTCTAACACCCTGTTTCAGGATCAACTCACCACCCAAAGGCGATACCACACAAATAGGAGATGCTAACTGTGCTAACTCCAATTCCAAAACAGATGCAAATGCAGCAGATACAAAAGAATGAGATGCACCCGTGTCTATCAACACAGAGAGGTGACCTTGAGGTAGAATCCCTCCGAGAGAAGATCTCCAGTGGGAAGGTTGAGAAGGGTTTGACGGTGTATCCTGACCTGAGTGTGAGATACCGAGACCGTTTGTTTGTGTCGGAGTCTTGCCGAGAGGAAGTACTCCGAGAGTTTCACCATTCGCGCCTTGCGGTGCATCCGGGAGGTACTAAGATGTATCCGGATTTGGGTCGCCAGTTTTGGTGGCGGGGTATGAAGAGAGATGTGGCTGTTTTCGTATCGAAGTGCCTTGCTTGCCAGCAAGTGAAGGCCGAGCATCAGAGGCCAGCGGGTTTGTTGCAACCCTTGCCTATTGCCGAGTGGAAGTGGGAGCATGTCACTATGGACTTCGTTGTAGGTCTTCCGAGGACTCAGTGGGGTAGTGATGCCATTTGGGTGGTTGTAGACCGGTTGACTAAGTCGGTGCATTTCATTCCTATGCGCGTGAGAGATTCGGTAGATCATCTTGCCGACTTGTATATTCGGGACATAGTGAGGTTGCACGAGGTCCCAGTGACGATCGTCTCAGATAGAGATCCTCGTTTTACTGCTAGGTTGTGGCAGAGTTTGCAGAATGCCTTGGGCACTAAGTTGACCTTTAGTACGGCTTACCATCCTCAGACTGACGGGCAGTCCGAGCGTACTATTCAGATCCTCGAGGATATGCTTCGGGGTTATGTCCTGGACTTCGGTGGGACGTGGGAGAGGCACTTACCCTTGGTAGAGTTTGCCTATAACAACAGCTTTCAGTCTAGCATCGGTATGGCACCGTTTGAGGCCTTGTATGGCCGACCGTGTAGGTCTCCAGTGTGTTGGGCCAAGGTGGGTGATGCACCTTTGTTGGGTCCGGAGTTGGTTAGGGAGACGACGGAGAAAGTTGAGCTTATCCGTAGGAGGCTTGTTACAGCCCAGAGTCGCCAGAAATCTTATGCTGACCTTAGGAGGAGGCCTTTGGCGTTTGAGGTAGGTGATCATGTCTTTCTGAAGATATCACCTAGGCGAGGCTTGATGAGGTTTGGGAAGTTATCCCCTCGGTTTATTGGCCCTTTTGAGATCCTTGAGAGGATTGGCGAGGTTACTTATCGGTTAGCTTTACCGCCGCAGTTGTCCGGAGTGCATGACGTGTTTCATGTGAGTATGCTTCGGAAGTATGAGCCAGATCCATCACATGTTTTGGATTGGACCGATTTAGAGGTAGATGAGGATGCCTCGTATGAGGAGAGACCGGTTCGGGTCTTGGATAGGCAGGATCAGGTCCTGCGTGGCAAGACCATTCCTTTGGTGAAGGTCTTGTGGAAACATCACGGAGTGGAGGAAGCCACTTGGGAACGTGAGTTGGAAGTCTGTGAGAAATATCCGGACTTGTTAGTTGATATGTAATATTGTATTTAAATTTTGAACTATTGTCAAACTTAAGAGCTTTAATATATGTCTTAAGTTGTGAAACATTGAAAATGTTTGGTTTATTGGAAGTATGTTTTGGAACTTGCCTCATATGGAAGTTGGATGTAACATTATATATGTTGAATATATTGTTGAAATTGGAAAGGAAATGCGTAATGTTGATGCATGTTGAAAGTACATATGTTGTTTACATATTGTGAAATGCCTCTTGTTAAAGGGAGAGGGTGACCGGTAATGGGTCGAATTGTTGAATGTTAAAATGTAACATTGTTTAAAATGGAGGAAAACTTGTTTTTTGAAAACTTGTGCTTAATTTCGGGGACGAAATTCTTTAAGGGGGGGAGGTTATAGCGATCCCGGATTTACCCGTGTTGTACAGTGATCCGGACATGTGTCCGTGGATGTTGGTAGTTGATTATTATCTTGTTTACATCGTTTTTACTTCGTATTTGAGTTATAGGATGTGTTGGGCGGGTTTGTTACAAGTTGGTTGAGTTTAGAAACCAAAACTAGTTGCCCAGATTTTGACCTGTCCGCTCGAGCGGGGGTTTTGGCGCTCGAGCGGGAATTGCACCCATCCAGTGTTTCCTTTGCAGTGTTGGACGCTCGAGCGTGGGATTGGCCGCTCGAGCGGGGTTGTGTGAGTGCTGCTCGAGCTGGGAGTTGGAAGCTCGAGCGGAGACCTGGTTCTGTAAAAGTTCTGGGAGTGTGTATCCGCCGCTCGAGCGGGATTGTTGACGCTTGCGCGGGAGTATGTGAGTGACGCTCGAGCGGGGTGTTTGACGCTCGAGCGGGGCGACTGGGTTTAAGTTCCGAGTTTTGACTTTTCAAATCACTTTTTCACTTTCTCTTCTCTCTCCTACTTTTCCAAAAACACCATTGTTGAGCCTCTCACTCTAGAACTCTACCTTCTCTCTAGGTTTTGATCTAGTAGGAGTGATTTGCTCATCTTTGGCCTTTACAAAAAAAGTTGTTGATCGTCGAGGGCTACATTTTAATCTAAAAATTTCGGGATTTGGAGCACGTTGGGTTTTGTCATCTTCTCCCTTGGGGCTCCGAATTTGAGATAGGGATATCCTACTTCTCCCTATGGATTTTGTCTTTAAACTTTAGTATTTTGAGATGTTGGGGTTGGTTTGGTAATTTTGTGAAAGTTTGGGGCTTTTGTGTTATTTTACAAAAGTTGGGGTTTTATTTATAATAAACCTAGATGTATGTTTGGTATAGAGAAATGGAATAAATGTTGAAATCATTGATGAAAATGGGACCTAAGGGTTGTAATGTTAATTATGGAAAATGACCTAATTACATTGATTGATTAATTGGGATAATTAATTGTGAGAAATGAGGAAATGAAATGAAATTGTTGAGGTTAGGAGTGCATGGGTTAAAGGGTGTAGTTGAAATGTTTATCACACACCGAATTGAAATGTTGATTGAATATCCATTTGTGCATTATTTTCTGTTTAGAAATAATTGCTTTGGGCTATCGGTGAAGGATAGTTGTGATTGTTGTAGACAATGCATGATGATTAGGCAAACGGAAACTAATCAATGGAATGTGTCATGGAATTTGATGGTTGATAGAATACATTAACTGTATGTATTGAGTGATTGTATATGGAACCAATGTGTTTGCATACGTTATGTGTAGAGGAGGAGATGGGGGATGTACTCCGCGGTTTAGGGGAAGATGGGGGATGTACCTCTAAACCGGATAGTATTGGGAGAAGATAGGGGATGAACTCCGTAGATACAGCTCATATGCTTGTCTAGAGAAGTGAAAATAGAGCTCATATGCTTATCTTTGTGAAGTGTGGATACAACTTATATGCTTATCTGTGAATGTGGGATATTATTGTTATACATATCTGTTGAGAATGTGGATATAGCTTATATGCTTATCTGTGAATGTGGGATATAGTTTTTATACATATATGTTGAGATGATGATAGAGCTAACATGCTTATCTGTTGAAAAAGGGAAAATGAAAAGTAACTTGGACTCATAAGTCGGATGACATAAAATGTGATTTATGTGGATGTATCAGTGTTGACCATCTATCAATTGCTAATCTTTTAGTCATTGTTCATGGTTGGTTTAGTGTATTTCTACTGGGCTGTGGCTCACCCTATATGGGAATATCATTTTCAGGTACAGGTAGCATGCCACCTCCAAGGTCATAGCTTGGGAGGCTAGAGGCGAGCAGATTGTTGTTGTTTTAGTTCCCTTTTGATGTATTACATGTATATACAAGCCGAGGGCTTAATGTGTAGATGAGTTAGCACTCTTTTGTTGTAACCAAGTGTTAACTTGGAAAGCTGTAAGCCCATAGGGCATTTTGCTTTTGTTGTTAACATGTAATACTTTTGTAATGAAACTCTGATGAATAGAAGAATGTGGTTATTTCATATGTCTTATTTGATGGGTTTAATGTTATTATTTTGAGGGCGTTACAGTTAAGGTATAGTGGTTTCTTCAATGAACTTTCATTTTAAATTTTCTGCAACTTCCATTTTTATTTTTATTCAACTTCCGTTTTTATTCAATTTCCTTTTCTATTGAATTTCCTTTTTTTATTTAATTTCCAAATAGATCGTTAAGGTGTAGAGGTTTCTTGAATGAACTTCCATTTTCAATTTTATGCAACTTCCATTTTTATTTTTATTCCACTTCCATTTTTATTCAATTTACTTTTCTATTCAATTTCCTTTTTTATTTAATTTCCAAATAGATCACTAATGTATAGAGGTTTCTTGAATGAACTTCCATTTTTAATTTTATGCAAGTTCCATTTTTATTTTTATTCCGCTTCCATTTTTATTCAATTTCATTTTCTATTCAATTTCCTTTTTTATTTAATTTCCAAATAGATCGTTAAGGTATTGTGGCTTCTTGAATGAACTTCCATGTTTAATTTTATGCAGTTTCCATTTCTATTTTTATTCAACTTCTATTTTTATTCAATTTCGATCTTTATTCAATTTCCGTATTTATTTAATTTCCAATTAGATCGTTAACGTGTAGTGGTTTCTTTAATGAACTTCCATTTTTAATTTTATGCAACTTCCATTTTTATTTTTATTCCACTATCATTTTTATTCAGTTTCCTTTTCTATTCAATTTCCTTTTTTTATTTAATTTCCAAATAGATCGTTAAGGTATGGTGGTTTCGTGAATGAACTTCCATGTTTAATTTTATGCAGTTTCTATTTCTATTTTTATTCAACTGCTATTTTTATTCAATTTCCATATCCATTCAGTTTCCTTTTTTATTTCATTTCCAAATAGATCGTTAAGGTGTAGTGGTTTTTTCAATGAACTTCCATTCTTAATTTTATGCAACTTCCATTTTTATTTTTATTCCACTTCCATTTGTATTCAATTTCCTTTTCTATTCAAATTTCTTTTTTATTTAATTTCCAAATAGATCGTTAAGGTATAGTGGTTTCTTCAATGAACTTCCATGTTTAATTTTATACAGTTTCCATTTCTATTTTGATTCAACTTCTATTTTTATTCAATTTCCATCTCCATTCAATTTCCTTTTTTATTTAATTTCCAAATAGATCGTTAAGGTATAGTGGTTTCTTGAATGAACTTCCATTTTTAATTTTATGCAACTTCCGTTTGTATTTTTATTCAACTTCCATTTTTATTCAATTTCCTTTTCTATTCAATTTTCTTTTTTATTTAATTTCCAAAAAGATCGTTAAGGTATAGTGTTTTCATGAATGAAGTTCCATGTTTAATTTTATGCAGTTTTCATTTCTATTTTTATTCAACTTCTATTTTTATTAAATTTCCATATCCATTCAATTTCCTTTTTAATTTAATTTCCAAATAGATTTTTAAGATATAGTGGTTTCTTGAATGAATTTCCATGTTTAATTTTATACAGTGTCCACTTCTATTTTTATTCAACTTCTTATTTTATTCAATTTCCATCTCCATTCAATTTCCTTTTTTTAATTAATTTGCAAATAGATCGTTAAGGTATAGTGGTTTCTTGAATAAACTTTCATTTTTAATTTTATGCAACTTCCATTTTTATTTTTATTCCACTTCCATTTTTATTAAATTTTCTTTTCTATTCAATTTCATTTTTCATTTAATTTCCAAATAGATCATTATGGTATAGTGGTTCAATGAATGAACTTCCATATTTAATTTTATGCCGTTTCCGATTCTTTTTTTTATTCTACTTCTATTTTTATTAAATTTCCATCTCCATTCAACTTCCATGTTTAATTTTATGCAATTTCCATTTCTATTTTTTTTCAACTTCTATTTTTATTAAATTTTCATCTCCATTGAATTTCCTTTTTTATTTAATTTCTAAATAGATCGTTAAGGTATAGTGGTTTCATAAATGATTTTCCATATTTTATTTTTTGCAGTTTCCACTTCTACTTTTATTCAATTTCCATCTCTATTCAATTTCCTGTTTTTATTTAATTTCCAAAAAGATAATTAAGGTATAGTGGTTTCTTGAATGAACTTTCATTTTTAATATTATGCAACTTCCTTTTCTATTTTTATTCAATTTCCTTTTTTTATTCAACTCCCTTTTCTATTTAATTTCCAAATAGATCGTTAAGGTGTAGTGGTTTCTTGAATGAACTTCCATTTTTAATTTTATGCATCTTCCATTTTTATTTTTATTCCACTTCCATTTTTATTCAATTTCCTTTTCTATTCAATTTACTTTTTTATTTAATTTCCAAATAAATCGTTAGGGTATAGTGGTTTCTTGACTGAATTTCCATGTTTAATTTTATGCAGTTTCCATTTCTATTTTTATTCAACTTCTATTTTTATTCAATTTTCATCTCCATTCAATTTCCTTTTTTATTTAATTTCCAAATAGACCGTTATGGTTTAGTAGTTTCTTGAATGAACTTCCATTTTTAATTTTATGCAACTTCCGTTTGTATTTTTATTCAACTTCCATTTTTATTCAATTTCCTTTTCTATTCAGTTTCCTTTTTTATTTAATTTCCAAATAGATCGTTAAGGTATAGTGGTTCAATGCATGAACTTCCATGTTTAATTTTCTACAGTTTCCATTTCAATTTTTATTCAACTTCTATTTTTATTAAATTTTCATCTCCATTCAATTTCCTTTTTAATTTAATTTCCAAATAGATCTTTAAGGTATAATGGTTTCTTGAATGAATTTCCGTGTTTAATTTTATGGAGTTTCCACTTCTATTTTTATTCAACTTCTATTTTTATTCAATTTCCATCTCCATTCAATTTCGTTTTTTTTTTTAAATTTCCAAATAGATCGTTAAGGAATAGTGGTTTCTGGAATGAACTTTCATTTTTAATTTTATGCAACTTCCATTTTTATTTTTATTCAACTTCCTTTTTTATTGAATTTCCTTTTTTATTTAATTTCCAAATAGATCGTTAAGGTGTACAGGTTTCTTAAATGAACTTCCATTTTTAATTTTATGCAACTTCCATTTTTATTTTTATTCCACTTCCATTTTTATTCAATTTCCTTTTTTATTCAATTTCCAAATATATCAGTAATGTATAGAGGTTTCTTGAATGAATTTCCATTTTTAATTTTTTGCAACTTCCATTTTTATTTTTATTCCACTTCCATTTTTATTCAATTTCTTTTTCTATTCAATTTTCTTTTTTATTTAATTTCCAAATAGATCGTTAATTTATAGTGGTTTCTTGAATGAACTTTCATTTTTAATTTTATGCAACCTCCATTTTTATCTTTTTTCAACTTCTATTTTTATTCAATTTCTTCTTCTATTGAATTTCCTTTTTTATTTAATTCCAAATAGATCGTTAAGGTGTAGTGGTTTCAAGAATGAACTTCCATTTTTAATTTTATGCAACTTTCATTTTCATTCAGTTTCCTTTTCTATTCAATTTTCTTTTTTTTATTTAATTTCCAAATAGATCGTTAAGGTAGAGTGGTTTCTTGAATGAACTTCCATGTTCAATTCTATGCAGTTTCCATTTAGATGAATGAACTTCCATTCTTAATTTTATGCAACTTCCATTTTTATTTTTATTCCACTTCCATTTTTATTCAATTTTCATTTTTATTTAATTTCCAAATAGGTCGTTAAGGTATAGTGGTTTCTTGAATGAACTTCCATGTTTAATTTTATGCAGTTTCCATTTCTATTTTTATTTAACATTTATTTTTATTCAATTTCCATCACCATTCAATTTCCTTTTTTATTTAATTTCCAAATAGATCGTTAAGGTACAGCGGTTTCTTGAATGAACTTCCATTTTTAATTTTGTGTAACTTCCATTTGTATTTTTATTCAACTTCCATTTTTATTCAATTTTCTTTTCTATTCAATTTCTTTTTTTATTTAATTTCCAAATAGATCGTTAAGGTATAGTGGTTTCATGAATGAACTTCCATATTCAATTTTATGCAGTTTCCATTTCTATTTTTATTCGACTTCTATTTTTATTAAATTTCCATCTCCATTCAATTTCATTTTTAATTTAATTTCCAAATAGATCGTTAAGGTATAGTGGTTTCTTGAATGAATTTCCATGTTAATTTTATGCAGTTTCCACTTCTATTTTTATTCAACTTCTATTTTTATTCAATTTCCGTCTCCATTCAATTTCCTTTTTTTATTTAATTTCCAAATAGATCGTTAAGGTATAGTTGCTTTTTGAATGAACTTTAATTTTCAATTTTATGCAACTTCCATTTTTATTTTTATTCAACTTCCATTTTTATTCAATTTCCTTTTCTATTGAATTTTCTTTTTTTATTTAATTTCCAAACAGATCGTTAAGGTGTAGTGGTTTCTTGAATGAACTTCCATTTTTAATTTTATGCGACTTCCATTTTTATTTTTATTCCGCTTCCATTTTTATTTAATTTCCTTTTCTTTTGAATTTTCTTTTTTATTTAATTTCCAAATAGATCGTTAATGTATAGTGGTTTTTTGAATGAGCTTCCACTTTTAATTTTATGCAACTTCCATTTTTACTTTTTTTTCAACTTCCATTTTTATTCAATTTCTTTTTCTGTTGAATTTCCTTTTTTATTTTATTCCAAATAGATCGTTAAGATGTAGTGGTTTCTTGAATGAATTTACATGTCTAATTTTATCCAGTTTCCATTTCTATTTTTCTTCAACTACTATTTTTATTAAATTTTCATCTCTATTGAATTTCCTTTTTTATTTAATTTCCAAATAGATCGTTAAAGTATAGTGGTTCCTTGAATGAATTTCCATATTTAATTTTTTGCAGTTTCCACTTCTATTCTTATTCAACTTCTATTTTTATTCAATTTTCATCTCCATTCAATTTCCTTTTTTATTTAATTTCCAAAAAGATCGTTAAGGTTTTGTAGTTTCTTGATTGAACTTCCATTTTTAACTTTATGCAACTTCCATTTGTATTTTTATTCAACTTCCATTTTTGTTCATTTTCCTTTTCTATTCAATTTCCTTTTTTATTTAATTTCCAAATAGATCGTTAAGGTATAGTGGTTCAATGCATGAAGTTCCATATTTAATTTTATACAGTTTCCATTTCTATTTTTATTCAACTTCTATTTTTATTAAATTTCCATCTCCATTCAATTTCCTTTTTAATTTAATTTCCAAATAGATCTTTAAGGTATAGTGGTTTCTTGAATGAATTTCCATGTTTCATTTTTTGCAGTTTCCACTTCTATTTTTATTCAACTTCTATTTTTATTCAATTTCCGTCTCTATTCAATTTCCTTTTTTTTTTTCTTAATTTCCAAATAGATCGTTAGGGTATAGTGGTTTCTTGAATGAACTTTCATTTTTAATTTTTTGCAACTTCAATTTTTATTTTTATTTAGCTTCCATTTTTATTCAATTTCCTTTTCAATTGAATTTCCTTTTTAATTTAATTTCCAAATAGATCGTTAAGGTGTACAGGTTTCTTAAATGAACTTCCATTTTTAATTTTATGCAACTTCCATTTTTATTTTTATTCCACTTCCATTTTTATTCAATTTCCTTTTTTATTCAATTTCCAAATAGATCGCTAATGTATAGAGATTTCTTGAATGAACTTCCATTTTTAATTTTATGCAACTTCCATTTTTATTTTTATTCCACTTCCATTTTTTTTCAATTTCTTTTTCTATTCAATTTCCTTTTTTATTTAATTTCCAAATAGATCGTTAATGTATAGTGATTTCTTGAATGAACTTCCATTTTTAATTTTATGCAACTTCCATTTTTTTTTCCTATTTCTATTTTTATTCAATTTCTTTTTCTAAATAATTTGATTTTTTTATTTAATTCCAAATAGATCGTTACGGTGTAGTGGTTTCTAGAATGAACTTCCATTTTCAATTTTATGCAACTTCCATTTTTATTTTTATTCCACTTCCATTTTTATTCAGTTTCCTTTTCTATTAAATTTCCTTTTTTTATTTAATTTCCAAATAGATCGTTAAGGTATAGTGGTTTCTTGAATGAACTTCCATGTTTAATTTTATGCGGTTTCCATTTGTATTTTTATTCAACTTCTAGTTTTATTCAATTTCCATCTCCATTCAATTTCCTTTTTTATTTCATTTCCAAATTGATCGTTAAGGTGTAGTGGTTTTTTTAATGAACTTCCATTCTTAATTTTATGCAACTTCCATTTTTATTTTTATTCCACTTCCAGTTTTATTCAATTTCCTTTTCTATTCAATTTCCTTTTTTATTTAATTTCCAAATAGATCGTTAAGGTATAGTGGTTTCTTGAATGAACTTCCTTGTTTAATTTTATGCAGTTTCCATTTCTATTTTTATTCAACTTCTATTTTTATTCAATTTCCATCTCCATTCAATTTTTTTTATTTAATTTCCAAATAGATCGTTAAGGTATAGTGGTTTCTTGAATGAACTTCCATTTTTAATTTTATGCAACTTCCATTTGTATTTTTATTCAACTTCCATTTTTATTCAATTTCTTTTTCTGTTCATTTTATTTTTTATTTAATTTCCAAATAGATCGTTAAGGTATAGTGGTTTCGTGAATGAACTTCCATATTTAATTTTATGCAGTTTCCATTTCTATTTTTATTCGACTTCTATTTTTATTAAATTTCCATCTCCATTCAATTTCCTTTTTAATTTAATTTCCAAATAGATCGTTAAGGTATAGTGGTTTCTTGAATGAATTTCCATGTTTAATTTTATGCTGTTTCCACTTCTATTTTTATTCAACTTCTACTTTGATTCAATTTCCATCTCCATTCAATTTCTTTTTTTTATTTAATTTCCAAATAGATCGTTAAGGTGTTGTGGTTTCTTGAATGAACTTCCATTTTTAATTTTATGCAACTTCCATTTTTATTCAATTTCTTTTTCTATTGAATTACTTCTTTTATTTAATTCCAAATAGATCGTTAAGGTGTAGTGGTTTCTAGAATGAACTTCCATTTTTAATTTTATGCAACTTCCATTTTGATTCAGTTTCCTTTTCTTTTTAATTTCCTTTTTTTATTTAATTTCCAAATAGATCGTTAAGGTATAGTCGTTTCTTGAATGAACTTCCATGTTTAATTTTATCAGTTTCCATTTCTATTTTTATTCAATTTCTATTTTTATTCAATTTCCATCTCCATTCAATTTCCTTTTTTATTTAATTTCCAAATTGATCGTTAAGGTGTAGTGTCACGACCCCATTCCGCCCCTAGTAAAATGGTGTCATGATGGTCAGTAATCCAAGATTACCGAAGGCCAACTTTCAAAATTCACACACAATCAGAGTATTACATATGGGGCTCGCATGTGCGGAAGCAATATATGCAATTCTAATTAGTCCATAAGAGTTGTATATAAGTCGAATGAAATGGCATACATTTTTACATAGCTTTACAACTTGAATATAAGCAAAATAAAATACATATTACATCTTGATTGAAAGGCTGCTCAAGCCGACATAAACAAAATACAAGAAATACGAGGTCGAGAGGCATAATCTTCAAGATTGCCGACATAAATATTGCCGACATAACATGCATCCAAAACATCTTGCAAAACGCACATCTCGATGTCACCGCCTTCATGCTAAACACCTACATATATACATAGAGAGGGTGAGCTTGGACACTCAGTGAATGGTACAGGTAATAAAGGTTTTAAATGAATGATTCCCGAGGTCCTTGTCAGAACAATACATATATCATAGGTTATTCAAAACATATACTTGGCATGACTTGTACAAAACATACTTGGCAGAGATCGGCCATCCGTTCATAGACCGTCAATAGCCGAGATCTCACAAACTTAGTGTTACTTGGCCATCCGTTCATAGACCGTCAATAGACTTGTGCTGCAAATGCTTATAGTCCCCCAGCACATACGGACTTCCAAAGGTTGTGCTACGAATGCTTATAGTCCCCTAGCACGTATGGACTTCCAAAGGTTGTGCTACAAATGCTTATAGTCCCCTAGCACGTATGGACTTGTGCCACAAATGCTTAAAGTCCCCTGGCACGCACGGACTATGTTACCTAGGCTTAACGTCCCCCAACACGAAAGGACGGTGTTACTTAGGCTTAACTTCCCCTAACACAAAAGGACGGTTCCAAGAATGTCATCCAAAACAAAGCTTATACTTGATACATAAAATAGGGATATCATTCATGCTTAACAAATACTTTTATCAAAACAAGGCAAAGCTTTATTAAAACTTGATAACATAACTTTATTAGAAATACCACTCACATAGTTCCTGGGACGTCGGGATCAAGGCAAAGGTCCAAGTCCTACAAACACATGGCAAAGTCTAATGAATGCACTTCTCAAAACAAGCCTTACATGAATGCAAATGATCTCGGGGAAAACATGCTGGAAGTCAAAACACTGTTTTACATGTCAGGAAGACATGCTGGGTACCAACCAGGTCTTTGCCGAGGTCCCACACCTCTAGGTCGAGGTATGGTTACCTAGGCTTCGGCATGCGGCTGCAATGCCGAGGTGCGCACAAGACAAACTAAAGGTGTAAGTGATCATGCAAGGTAGGCCAAGGTGAGATGCGGTGCTTGGCCTATGTGTGAGGTCTAGGTAAGAGTGATCTCCGCGACTACACTTAGGGAAGTGAGGTCTGGAGATCTGGGTTTCCACCCGTGAAGAACATGAACATGAAGATCATGAAGAACATGAATGCTAAAATCATAACTTCTTTATTACAAAATCTGGGTTTTCATGCTATGAGTTCGAAAACATGGACCTAGGTATCCATACTTGAAGATCATATGAAAACAAACACAAAAACATGGATCTTGGCATGAGCTTTCGGATCAAAACATGACTTTTCTTGAAGAACACATGAATACTATTTTCTCTTTCTAAAACTGAACTTCAAAGCAATGCATGGCTTACAAATCATATTCAATCATGCAATGCAATAACATGAACATCAAGAACAACATGAGCAGGTCAAGAATCTAACCTTAGAACACGGATCTAACGGTTCGATCTCTAGGGATCAAGCTTGGAAATCTACTCTCCCTCAAGAACTTCTCTTCCTCTCCTAGAGCTTCTCTCTCCTCTTCAAAAACAAGGATATAACAAATGATAGGTTTCTCTCTCTGCCGGCTGATTTAACACACAGCTCGGACACGTGGCACTACCGGATTGGTTCTCCTCAAAAAGGTGATAGATTGGCAAGACATGTGTAAGACAAAGTGTGTATGACAAGCAAGGTGGCAAGGGAACTCCAGCAAACGATGACATCGGAAAAGGACAAGGCTTCGGCAAGTAAGGGAACAATGATCTCGGCTAGAAAGGACAAAACTTGGCCCAGCTGTGCCACACCTCGGTCTAGGTCGTACCACTCCAGGAACAAGATCACTTGGGTTCAAGGATGACATCTCGGCCCAGATGATACACATCTCGGCCTGGGTGATACACACCTCGGCCTAGATAATGACATCTCGGCCAACATGCCAGGAGGGAGGTGGAGGTCAACCAAAGTGGTTCCAAGATAGTTCAAGACTTCAGGTGGCCTCGGCTTGGAATAACCTAAGCTTAACATGACTTAGGCTTGAGGACAGCAAAGAAGGAACAAAGCATGCAACACACTTAAGCAAAACAAGGCAAGATTCATGAATTCAAACTTAGCAAGACAGAATTATATAAATGCATGCAAGCATGACTAAGACACGAATGTGGGTTGTTACATGTAGTGTTTTCTTGAATGAGCTTCCATTCTTAATTTTTTGTGACTTTCATTTTTATTTTTATTCCACTTCCATTTTTATTCAATTTCCTTTTCTATTCAATTTTCTTTTTCATTTAATTTCCAAATAGATCGTTAAGGTAGTTTCTTGAATGAACTTCCATGTTTAATTTTATGTTGTTTCCATTTCTATTTTTATTCAACTTCTATTTTGATTCAATTTCCATCTCCATTCAATTTCCTTTTTTATTTAATTTCCAAATAGATCGTTAAGGTATAGTGGTTTCTTGAATGAACTTCCATTTTTAATTTTATGCAACTTCCATTTGTATTTTTATTCAACTTCCATTTTTATTCAATTTCCTTTTCTATTAAATTTCCTTTTTTATTTAATTTCCAAATAGATCTTTAAGGTGTAGTGATTTCATGAATGAACTTCCACTCTTAATTTTATGCAACTTCCATTTTTATTTTTATTCCACTTCCATTTTATTCAATTTCCTTTTCTATTTAATTTCGAAATAGATCGTTAAGGTATAGTGGTTTCTTGAATGAACTTCCATGTTTAACTTTATGCAGTTTCCAGTTCTATTTTTATTCAACTTTTATTTTTATTCAATTTCCATCTCCGTTCAATTTCCTTTCTTATTTAATTTCCAAATTGATCATTAAGGTATAGTGGTTTCTTGAATGAACTTCCATTTTTAATTTTTTGCAACTTCCATTTTTATTCAATTTCCTTTTCTATTCAATTTCCTTTTTTATTTAATTTTCAAATAGATCGTTAAGGTATTGTGGTTTCATGAATGAACTTCCATGTTTAATTTTATGCAATTTCCATTTCTATTTTTATTCAACTTCTATTTTTATTAAATTTCCATCTCCATTGAATTTCCTTTTTTATTGAATTTCCAAATAGATCGTTAAGGTATAGTGGTTTCTTGAATGAATTTCCATATTTAATTTTTTGCAATTTCCACTTCTATTTATATTCAACTTCTATTTTTATTCAATTTCCATCTCCATTCAATTTCCATTTTTTTATTTAATTTCCAAATAGATCATTAAGGTATAGTGGTTTCTTGAATGAACTTTCATTTTTAATTTTATGCAACTTCCATTTTTATTTTTTTTCAACTTCCATTTTTATTCAATTCCCTTTTCTATTGAATTTCCTTTTTTATTTAATTTCTAAATAGATCGTTAAGGTGTAGTGGTTTCTTGAATGAACTTCCATTTTTAAGTTTATGCAACTTCCATTTTTATTTTTATTCCACTTCCATTTTTATTCAATTTCTTTTTCTATTCTATTTCCTTTTTTATTTAATTTCCAAATAGATCGTTAAGGTATAGTGGTTTCTTGAATGAACTTCCATGTTTAATTTTATGCAGTTTCCATTTGTATTTTTATTCAACTTCTATTTTTATTCAATTTTCATCTCAATTCACTTTCCTTTTTTATTTAATTTCCAAATAGATCGTTAAGGTTTAGTAGTTTCTTTAATGAACTTCCATTTTTAATTTTTTGGAACTTCCATTTATATTTTTATTCAACTTCCATTTTTATTCATTTTCCTTTTCTATTCAATTTCCTTTTTAATTTAATTTTCAAATAGATCTTTAAGGTATAGTGGTTTCTTGAATGAATTTCCTTGTTTAATTTTTTGCAGTTTCCACTTCTATTTTTATTCAACTTTTTATTTTATTCAATTTCCATCTCCATTCAATTTCCTTTTTATATTTAATTTCCTAATATATCATTAAGGTATAGTGGTTTCTTGAGTGAACTTTCATTTTTAATTTTATGCAACTTCCATTTTTATTTTTATTCAACTTTCATTTTTATTCAATTTGTTTTTCTATTGAATTTCCTTTTTTGTTTAATTTCCAAATATATCGTTAAGGTGTAGAGGTTTCTTGAATGAACTTCAATTTTAATTTTATGCGACTTCCATTTTTATTTTTATTCCACTTCCATTTTTATTCAATTTCCTTTTCTATTCAATTTCCTTTTTTATTTAATTTCCAAATAGATCGCTAATGTATAGTGGTTTTTTGATTGAGCTTCCATTTTTAATTTTATGCAACATTCATTTTTATTTTTATTCAATTTCCTTTTCTATTCAATTTCTTTTTTTATTTAATTTCCAAATAGCTCGTTATTGTATAGTGGTTTCTTGAATGAACTTCCATTTTTAATTGTATGCAACTTCCATTTTTATTAATTTTTTTTTCTATTGAATTTCCTTTTTTATTTAATTCCAAATTGATCGTTAAGGTGTATTGTTTTCTTGAATGAACTTCCATTTTTAATTTTATGCAACTTCCATTTTTATTTTTATTCCACTTCCATTTTTATTCTGTTTCCTTTTCTATTCAATTTCCTTTTTTTATTTAATTTCCAAATAGATCGTTAAGGTATGGTGGTTTCCTGAATGAACTTCCATGTTTAATTTTATGCAGTTTATATTTGTATTTTTATTCAACTGCTATTTTTATTCAATTTCCATATCCATTCAATTTCCTTTTTTATTTATTTCCAAATAGATCGTTAAGGTGTAGTGGTTTCTTGAATGAACTTCCATTCTTAATTTTATGCGACTTCCATTTTTATTTTTATTCCACTTCCATTTTTATTCAATTTCCTTTTCTATTCAATTTTCTTTTTTATTTAATTTCCAAATAGATCGTTAAGGTATAGTGGTTTCTTGAATGAACTTCCATGTTTAATTTTATGCAGTTTCCATTTCTATTTTTATTCAATTTCCATCTCCATTCAATTTCCTTTTTTATTTAATTTCCAAATAGATCGTAAAGGTATAGTAGTTTCTTGAATGACCTTCCATTTTTAATTTTATGCAACTGCCATTTGTATTTTTATTCAACTTCCATTTTTATTCAATTTCCTTTTCTATTCAATTTTCTTTTTTATTTAATTTCCAAAAAGATCGTTAAGGTATAGTGGTTTCCTGAATGAACTTCCACGTTTAATTTTATGCAGTTTCCATTTTTATTTTTATTCAACTTCTATTTTTATTAAATTTCCATCTCTATTCAATTTCGTTTTTAATTTAATTTCCAAATAGATCTTTAACGTATAGTGGTTTCTTGAATGAATTTCCATGTTTAATTTTATACCGTGCCCATTTCTATTTTTATTCAACTTCTTATTTTATTCAATTTCCATCTCCATTCAATTTCCTATTTTTATTTAATTTGCAAACAGATCGTTAAGGTATAGTGGTTTCTTGAATAAACTTTCATTTTTAATTTTATGCAACTTCCATTTTTATTTTTATTCCACTTCCATTTTTATTAAATTTTCTTCTCAATTCAGTTTCATTTTTTATTTAATTTCCAAATAGATCGTTAAGGTATAGTGGTTCAATGAATGAACTTCCATATTTAATTTCATGCTGTTTCCATTTCTATTTTTATTCAACTTCTATTTTTATTAAATTTCCATCTCCATTCAATTTCCTTTTTAATTTAATTTCCAAATTGATCTTTAAGATATATTGGTTTCTTGAATGAATTTCCACGTTTAATTTTATGCAGTTTCAACTTCTATTTTTTTTCAATTTCCATCTCCATTCAATTTCCAAATAGATCATTAAGGTATAGTGGTTTCTTGAATGAACTTTCATTTTTAATTTTATGCAACTTCCATTTTTATTTTTATTCCACTTCCATTTTTATTAAATTTTCTTTTCTATTCAATTTTCTGTTTTATTTCATTTCCAAATAGATCGTTAAGGTATAGTGGTTTCTTGAATGAACTTCCATATTTAATTTTATGCAGTTTCCATTTCTATTTTTATTCAACTTCTATTTTTATTTAATTTTCATCTCCATTCAATTTCCTTTTTTAAGTAATTTCCAAATAGATCGTTAAGGTATACTGGTTTCTTGAATGAACATCCACGTTTAATTTTATGCAGTTTTCATTTCAATTTTTATTCAACTTCTATTTTTATTCAATTTTCATCTCCATTCAATTTCATTTTTTATTTAATTTTCAAATAGATCGTTAAGGTGTAGTGGTTTCTTGAATGAACTTCCATTTTTAATTTTATGCAACTTCCATTTTTATTTTTATTCAACTTCCATTTTTATTCGTTTTCTTTTTCTATTCTATTTTCTTTTCTTTTTTTAATTTCCAAATAGATCGTTAAGGTATAGTGGTTCAATGTATGAACTTCCATGTTTAATTTTATGCAGTTTCCATTTCTATTTTTATTCAACTTCTATTTTTTTTTTAAATTGCCATCTCCATTCAATTTCCTTTTTAATTTAATTTCCAAATAGATCTTTAAGGTATAGTGGTTTCTTGAATGAACATCCATGTTTAATTTATGCAGTTTCCATTTCTATTTTTATTCAGCTTCTATTTTTATTCAATTTTCATCTCCATTCAATTTCATTTTTTATTTAATTTTCAAATAGATCGTTAAGGTGTAGTGGTTTCTTGAATGAACTTCCATTTTTAATTTTATGCAACTTCCATTTGTATTTTTATTCAACTTCCATTTTTATTCATTTTCTTTTTCTATTGTATTTCCTTTTTTTTTTTAATTTCCAAATAGATCGTTAAGGTATAGTGGTTCAATGAATGAACTTCCATGTTTAATTTTATGCAGTTTCCATTTCTATTTTTATTCAACTTCTATTTTTATTAAATTTCCATCTCCATTCAATTTCCTTTTTCATTTAATTTCCAAATAGATCTTTAAGGTATAGTGGTTTCTTGAATGAATTTTCATGTTTAATTTTATGCAGTTTCCACTTCTATTTTTATTCAACTTCTATTTTTATTCAATTTCCATCTCCATTCGATTTCCTTTTTTTATTTAATTTCCAAATAGATCATTAAGGTATAGTGGTTTCTTGAATGAACTTCCATTTTTAATTTTATGCAACTTCCATTTGTATTTTTATTCAACTTTCAATTTTATTCAATTTCCTTTTCAATTCAATTTCCTTTTTTATTTAATTTCCAAATAGATCGTTAAGGTATAGCGGTTTCATGAATGAACTTCCATGTTTAATTTTATGCAGTTTCCATTTCTATTTTTATTCAACTTCTATTTTTATTCAATTTTCATCTCCATTCAATTTCCTTTTTTTATTTAATTTCCAAATAGATCGTTAAGGTTTAATAGTTTCTTGAATGAACTTCCATTTTTAATTTTATGCAACTTCCATTTGTATTTTTATTCAACTTCCATTTTTATTCATTTTCTTTTTCTATTCAATTTCCTTTTTTGTTTAATTTTCAAATAGATCGTTAAGGTATAGTGGTTCAATGAATGAACTTCCATGTTTAATTTTATGCAGTTTCCATTTCTATTTTTATTCAACTTCTATTTTTATTAAATTTCCATCTCCATTCAATTTCCTTTTTAATTTAATTTCCAAATAGATCTTTAAGGTATAATGGTTTTTCTTGAATGAACTTTCATTTTTAATTTTATGCAACTTCCATTTTTATTTTTATTCAACTTCCATTTTTATTCAATTTCCTTTTCTATTGAATTTCCTTTTTTATTTAATTTCCAAATAAATCGTTAAGGTGTAGAGGTTTCTTGAATGAACTTCCATTTTTAATTTTATGCAACTTCCATTTTTATTTTTATTCCACGTCCATTTTTATTCAATTTCTTTTTCTATTGAATTTCTTTTTTTGTTTAATTTCCAAATAGATCGTTAAGGTGTAAAGGTTTCTTGAATGAACTTCAATTTTAATTTTATGCAACTTCCATTATTATTTTTATTCCACTTCCATTTTTATTCAATTTCCTTTTCTATTCAATTTCCTTTTTTATTTTATTTCCAAATAGATCGTTAATGTCACAACCCCAAACTGCCCCTAGTAGTTTGGTGCCGTGATGGCCAGTAATCCGTGATTACCGAAGGCCAACTTACAAAAGTCACACACAATCAGAGTACATATATAGGGGGCTCACAAATGCGGAAGCAATAATTCAAAATACAAGTGGTCCATAAGAGCAGTGCATAAGCCAAATGGAATGGCATACATCTTTACATAGCTTTAAAACTCGAATACGAAAGTACATATTACATCTTGGCAAAAGGCTTCTCAAGCCGACATAAACATAACACATGAAATACAAATCAAGAATACAAAATCTGCAGGTTGCCGACATCAACAAAACACTTGAGTTACAAAACATGGAAACATGATCTTCAGGACTGCCGACATCATTACAGCCGACATAACATGCACACAAAACATACATCTCGGCGTAGCCGACTTCTTGCTTGCTACCTACATATATACATAGGGTGGGTGAGCTTGGATACTCAGTGAATGGTACAAGTAATAAAGGGGTTACATGAATGATTCCCGAGGTCTTTCAAAACAATACATAATATATCTTTGTCAAAACCATACTTATCATAGCTTGTACAAAACATGAGATAAAACTTGTTCTTCAAACTTGATCTTGCAAAACTTACATACATACATCAAATCTTATAACATAACCTCGGCATAACCTTGGTCCTTCAAAACTTACTTGCTTGCTTAACATGTGTTACTTAGGCCCGTAGCCCGATTTAACACCATAGTCTTTCCAAGAAAGGACCGTATCCTTTTATACTTAGTACTGCGAAAGTTTAGAGTCCTCCAGTACAAGGGACTATCCGAGAAAGTCATCGAAACAAAGCTTACTTGATAACTTGTCATTCAAAACAAAGCTTATACTTGATACATAAAATAGGGATATCATTCATGCTTAACAAATACTTTTATCAAACAAGGCAAAGCTTTATCAAAACCTTAAGAACATAACTTTATTAAAAATACCACTCACTTAATTCTTGGGACGTCGGGGTCAAGGCAAAGGTCCAAGTCCTACAAACACATGGCAAAGCATACTTGAACATACACCTCAAAACAAGTCTAACATGCATGCAAATGATCTCGAAAAACATGCTGGAAGTCAAAACACTGTTTTACATGTCAGGAAGACATGTTGGGCACCAACCAGGTCTAAGCCGAGGTCCTACACCTCCTTGCCGAGGTGTGGTCCCGACGGCCTCATTCAAAAACAAGGTCGGGAAAACCTGGGTTTCCCTTTGAAGAACAGGATCATGAAGATCATGAAGAACATGGATGCTAAAATCATAACTTCTTTATCTGCAAAATCTGGGATTTCACGCTATGGGTTCGAAAACATGGACCTGGGTACCCATACTTGAAAATCATGCAAGAACAAACACAAAAACATGAATTTAGGCATGAGCCTTCGGATCAAGACATGACTTTTCTTGAAGAATACATGAATGTCATTCTCTCTTTCTAAAACCGAACTTCAAAGCAATGCATGGCTTACAAATCGTTTTCAATCATGCAATGCAATAACATAAACATAAAGAACATCATGAGCAGATCAAGAATCTAACCTTAGAACACGGATCTAACGGTTCGATCTCTGGGAATCAAGCTTGGAAATCCACTCTCTCTCAAGAACTCTTCTCCCTCTTCTAGAGCTTCTCTCTCTACCCTTCCAAACAATATACAACAAATGAGGGTTTTCTCTCTCTATCGGCTGACTTAACTCTTAGCTCGGACACGTGGCAACGGCTGGTTGGTTCTCTTCAAAAAGGTGATAGATTGACAAGACAAGGTTCTGACAAGGCGTATCTAACAAGCTACTCGGAATGGCACTCCGGCAAGTGGTGACATCGGCTAAGGACAAGGCTTCGGCAACTAAGGTGACAATGACCTCGGCTAGGAAGGACAACACTTGACTAATTTGTGCCACACCTTGGCCTAGATGTGCCACACCTCGGTCTAGGTCATACCACTCCAGGACAAGATCACTCAGGTGCAGGGTAACGTCTCGGCCTAGATAATACACATCTCGGCCTTGGTGATTCACACCTCGGCCTAGATAGTGACATCTCGGCCAATATGCCAAAGCAATGATGGAGGTCAACAAAGGGGTTCCAAGATACTTCTAGACTGAAGATGACCTCGGCTTGGAATGATCTAGGCTTAACATAACCTAGGCTTGGCATAACATCGGCTAACATAACTTAGGCTTGGCGTGACCTAGGCTTCACATTAAGGAAGGAGCAAAGCAAGCACATAACACTTAGACAAATCACTTAGGCATCGAAACAAGGCATGGACCTTACTTACTTAAGCAAAACAAGTCACAGACATACAAATGAAATCTTAACAAGACGAAATCATGCAGATGCACATGAACATGACTAAGACATGAATGTGGGTTATTACAGTTAATGTATAGTGGTTTCTTGAATGAACTTCCATTTTTAATTTTATGCAACTTCCATTTTTATTTTTTTTCGACTTCCATTTTTATTCAATTTCTTTTTCTATTGAATTTCCTTTTTTATTTAATTCCAAATAGATCGTTAAAGTGTAATGGTTTCTAGAATGAACTTCCATTTTTAAGTTTATGCAACTTCCATTTTTATTTTTATTCCACTTCCATTATTATTCAGTTTCCTTTTCTATTCAATTTCTTTTTTTTTATTTAATTTCCAAATAGATTGTTAAGGTATAGTGGTTTCTTGAATGAACTTCCATGTTTAATTTTATGCAGTTTCCATTTCTATTTATATTTAACTTCTATTTTTAGTCAATGTCCATCTCCATTCAGTTTCCTTTTTTATTTAATTTCCAAATTGATCATTATGGTGTAGTGGTTTCTTGAATGATCGTTAATATGTAGCAACCCTCGCTTCAACTTAGTCATATTTGCATACATTTATGTATGATCTTGTTTTGTTGTGTTGCATTTGCAAATCTTGTCTTGTTTTTTTTTAGTGTTGCTTGCGTACTTTGTTCTTGCCTGTTGTGTCGCCGAGGTCATCCTTAGCCTAGACACCTTTGAACCCCTTTTTACACTTAGAATTATCTTGAAATCACTTTGGTTGACCTCCATCTTCGCCCTAGCATATTGGCCAAGATGTCACTATCTAGGCCGAGGTCTGCAGCACCAAGGCCGAGATGTGTATTATCTACGCCGAGATGTTGTCCCTGCACCTAAGTGATTTTGTTCCTGGATTGGTATGACCTAGACCGAGGTGTGGCACATCCAGGCCAAAGTGTGGCACAGCTTAGTCAAGTGTTGTCCTTCTAAGCCGATGTCGTTGTTAGCCCACTTGCCGAAGCTTGGTCCTTAGCCGAGATGATCACTTGCCGGAGTGCACTTGCCGTCCAGCTTGTTGAACACACTTTGTCATGGTCTTGTCTTGTCAGTCAGTCACCTTTTTTAGTAGAGCCTACCAGCCAATGCCACATGTCCCAGCAGAGGGTTAAGTCAGTGACTGTCGAGAAAAACATATCTTTTTGTATCAAATCTTGTCTTTTGGAGAGAGAGAGACTCTAGGAAGAAGAAGGTGAGGCTTTGAGTGAGAGAGTAGACTTCCAAGCTTGATCGTTGGAGTTTGAACCGTTAGATTCGAGTTTTGAGGTTAGAATCTTAATCTACTCTTATTGTTCTTATTGATCATTTAGCTACATTGCACGATTGATCTGTTCTGCATGCCATGCATTGATTTAAAGTTATTTTTAGAAAAAGAAAATGGTGTTCATGTGTTCTTGAATAGAAGTCTTGTTTTGATTCGAAAGTTTGCATCGAAAACCATGTTTTTGTGTTTGTTTTCTTAAGATCTTCAAGAATGGGTACCTAGGTCCATGTTTTCGAACTCATAGCATGAAATCTCAGATTTTCTAATAAGAAGTTATGATTTTAGCATTCATGTTCTTCATGTTCTTCAAGAAAGGGAAACCCAGAATTTTCCCGACTTCGCTTTTGACTGTGGCCGTCGGGACCACACCTCGGCGAAAAGGTGTGGGACCTTGGCCAAAACCTGGTTGGTGCCCAGCATATTTTCCCGAGATGGGAAACAATGTTTTGTTTTGATTTAACTTAGTTTTGAAGAATGCCGAGATCATCCGTTTGCATGTGAAGCTTATTTGAAAGTGCGTTCAATAGACTTTGCCATGTGTTTGTAGGACTTGGACTTTTGCCTTGACCCCGACGTTCGAAGAACTATGTGAGTGGTATTTTTAATAAAGCTATGTTATAATGTTTTGATAAAGCTTGCTTCGCTTCGTTTTGATAAAAGTATTTGTCAAGCATGAATGATTATCCCTATTTTGTGTATCAATTATTAGCTTTGTTTTGGATGACATTCTTGGAAAGTCCCTTGTGCTGGAGGACTCTAAACTTTCGCAGTACAAGTCCCTTGTGCTGGAGGACTCTAAACTTTCGCAGTACAAGTCCTTTTCGTGTTAGAGGACTTTAAGCCTTTGTAACATAGGTCCTTTTGTGCTAGAGGACTCTAAACTCTTTGTAGCACTCTTGTTTGAGATATCTCCCTTGCCACCGACTGCCTTGTGTGGGTGGGTTTGTCTAATCGATTCTGGGTCAATTATTCCCTTGTTTTGTCTTGTTTTGCCACTGATGGTTTACCGCGTGGGTTTGTTTGTCCGGAATGTCATCACTTCGTTATATGTTGATGTTAGTAAGCATCCCTTGAAACTTTGAAGAATCGTTAGATGAACATGGTTCATCCCTTGATTTGTAAAGTTTGATATGTATTGTTTTGAAATGACCTCGGCAGTTATTCATGCAAACCTTTATTACTTGTACCATTCACTGAGTATCCAAGCTCACCCTCTTTATATATATGTAGGTGATGAGCAGGACGGCGGCGACACCTAGATGTGTTTTACAAGCTTGTTTTGGATTCATGTTAGGTCGGCTGGACTTGTATTCATGTCGGCAATCTTGAAGATTATGCTTCTCACCCTGTAATACTTGTATTTTGCATACGTCGGCCTGAGAAGCCTTTTGATCAAGATGTAACATGTATTTTGTTTTATTAGTCAACCGAATGTAAAATCATATTATGTATGTCATCTCATTTGATCTACGCATAGCTCTTATGGACCACTTGGATTTTAATTTACTGCTTCCGCATTTGTAAGCCCCTTATTTATACTTTGTGTGTGTGTGAATCCTCGTGAGAGGCCTTGGTAATCTTGGATTACCAGCCATGATGGCACCATCCTACTAGCGGCGGTTTGGGATCGTGACACAAATAGATCGTTAATGTATAGTGGTTTCTTCAATGAACTTCCATTTTTAACTTTATGCAACTTCCATTTTTATTTTTTTTCAACTTCCATTTTTATTCATTTTCTTTTTCTATTCAATCTCCTTTTTTATTTAATTCCAAATAGATCGTTAAGGTGTAGTGGTTTCTAGATTGAACTTCCATTTTTAATTTTATGCAACTTCCATTTTTATTTTTATTCCACTTCTATTTTTATTCAGTTTCCTTTTCTATTCAATTTCCTTTTTATATTTAATTTCAAATAGATCGTTAAGGTATAGTAGTTTCTTGAATGAACTTCCATGTTTAATTTTATGTAGTTTCCATTTCTATTTTTATTCAACTTCTATTTTTATTCAATTTCCATCTCCATTCAATTTCCTTTTTCATTTAATTTCCAAATTGATCGTTAAGGTGTAGTGGTTTCTTGAATGAACTTCCATTCTTAATTTTATGCAACTTCAATTTTTATTTTTATTCCACTTCCATTTTTATTCAATTTCCTTTTCTATTCAATTTTTTTTTATTTAATTTCCAAATAGATCGTTAAGGTATAGTGGTTTCTTGAATGAACTTCCATGTTTAATTTTATGCAGTTTCCATTTCTATTTTTATTCAACTTCTATTTTTATTCAATTTCCATCTCCATTCAATTTCCTTTTTTATTTAATTTCCAAATAGATCGTTAAGGTATAGTGGCTTCTTGAATGAACTTCCATTTTTAATTTTATGCAACTTCCATTTGTATTTTTATTCAACTTCCATTTTTATTCAATTTCCTTTTCCATTCAATTTCCATTTTTATTTAATTTCCAAATAGATCGTGAAGGTATAGTGGTTTCTTGAATGAACTTCCATGTTTAATTTATGCAGTTTCCATTTCTATTTTAATCAACTTCTATTTTTATTAAATTTCCATCTCCATTCAATTTCCTTTTTAATTTAATTTCCAAATAGATTGTTAAGGTATAGTGGTTTCTTGAATGAATTTCCATGTTTAATTTTACGCAGTTTCCACTTCTATTTTTATTCAACCTCTATTTTTATTCAATTTCCATCTCCATTCAATTTCCTTTTTTTATTTAATTTCCAAATAGATCGTTAAGGTATAGTGGTTTCTTGAATGAACTTTCATTTTTAATTTTTTACAACTTCCATTTTTATTTTTATTCAACTTCCACTTTTATTCAATTTCCTCACTACAACAAAAAAGGTCTATGGTGACGAAAACGCGTGACGAAAAAATATTTAGTCTCCAAATATGCATGTTTTAGTGATGAAAATAAGATTTCGCCTCCAATTATATTATTTTCAGAGACGAAAACCAAATTTCATCACCAAATGCTTAAAATCAAATAAAACAATAGGTGATGAAAATTTTATTCGTCTCTAAATTTTATTTTTCGTCAGAAAACAATTTCCCGCCTTTGGAAAATTTGGTGGAAGATTTGGCGCCATTTTGGAGATGAAATTTGTCGTCACCATTGTAAAAAATTTTAGAGAGAGAATAATTTCGTCTCCAAATGTATTATTTTTAGAGAGGAAAACCAAATTTCGTCACCAAATGCTTAAAATCAATAAAAAATACAAGAAATCTAGGCTATTGTGACAAAATTTGGTGACGAAATTTTTTTTGTCTTAAAATTTAACCCAAAGATGACGAAATATTAATTTTGTCGTTTGTTTTAATTTTTCTCAAAAGTATAGGAGACGAAAACAAAATTTCGTGTGCAAAAATGAGGCGCCAATTTCATTTGCATTGATGCGAATTATTTTAGCTCATTGGAGACAAACATTTTATATTTTGTGACAAACGTAATTCGTCGCCAATAAATTCCATACCTATTAAACGATGTCATTGCATATTTCCATTTATTAGGCGACAAATATATTTTTGTCTGCGAAGGATAAGTTATGGAAGACGAAAATATTTCGTCACCAATAAACACTCCATCATGCAGACAATGTCATTTCATCTTTCTATTAAATAGGTGACAAATATATTTTTGTTTCAGAAGAATAAGTTGTGGGAGACGAAAATATTTTGTCACTAATAAATTCTAATTGATTGCGTGACGAATATATTTTTCGTCTCATAAGGTTAAGTTGTGAAAGACAAAAATATTTCATCACCAATAGTAAATTCTTTGTTCTAGTATTGAAGGATACAAAAATATTTTATCACTAATCATTTTTCTTTATTAAAATGCCGTGGTTTTGTGTTTCAAAGCATTGGAACTGTGACCCCAAGAGATATACTCTAATGCTTATCACTCATTTTCATGTACAAGGACCTTGAAGTTGTGACCCAAGAAAACACTTTCTACAAACCCTCATTTCTCTCTCACACTTGAGTCTACTCCTCTCTCACAAGTATTGAAGTCGTGACTCAAGAAGACACTCTGTAAATTATTTCTTCTATTTTGCGCTAAAGCCTATCTCTTCTGTCTCACACTTAAGCCCTTTGTGCATGCCAACATTGAAGCTATTATCCAAGAAGGCACCTATGCAAACCCACTATTCTTTCTCACAGTGAAGGCCCCTCCTGCACGCAAGCACTTTTTCTCATTGTCTGAACCAACTCTACCCTTTCCGTCTAGAACACCCATTTCAAAAAAATCGAAGGTCAAAACCTCTCTCCAACAAAAAAAAAAAAAAAGATAATTAATGTAGCTATTTTTTTTTTGTGAGAAAAAATACAGAGAAACAAATAATAAAAAATTTGTAATTTTCAAAATTAATAGAAAACATTACCTTGTTTAGTATGGAGTTTTCAATAATTAATTTTTAAAACTTGGTGATAAAATTTATTTTCGTTTTAGAATGTAACCCAAACATGACCAAATATTACTTTTGTTGTTTCTTTTAATTGTTTTCAAAACTATAGGAGACGAAAAAATAAATTTGCCAGAAAAAAAAAAGGCACCAATTTTTTTTCTTGTTGGCGCCAATTATTTTAGCTCATTGGAGACGAACATTTTTGTCACAAAATTTAAAGTTTTTTGCGACAAAAGGAATTTGTCACCAATAAATTCCAAACTTATTAGACGATGTCGTTTCATTTTTTTATTTATTTGGTGACAAATATATTTTTTGTCTGGGAAGGATAAGTTATGGAAGACGAAAAAATTTCATCACCAATAAACCCTTCATACTCGTTTTATCTTTCTGTTAATTAGGCGACAAATATATTTTTGTCTCGGAAGGATATGTTTTGGGAGACGAAAATATTTCATTACTAATAAATTCTCCATGTGTCGTGTTGCATTTTGATTGATTGTGCGACGAATATATTTTCGTCTCATAAGGTTAAGTTAAAGGAAACGAAAATATTTCATCACCAATAAATTCTCCATCCCCACACAACATTGTTTTTGTATTTTTGTTGATTAGGCAACGAACATATGAGTTTGAGATGAAAATATTTTCTCACTAATTATTTCTCTTTATTAAAATGTCGTCAGAAACTAAGAGACGCTCTTACCTTAATCACTTACTTTCACACACAGACAAATACTAAAGTCGTGACCCGAAAAGACACCCTCTACAAATCCTCATTTCTGTCTCGCACTTGAGTCTCCTCTCTCACAAGTATTGAAGTTGTGACTCGAGAAAACAATCTCTATAAACCATCTCTTCTATTTCGCACTGAAGTTTCTCTATTCTCTCTCACATTTAAGCCGTTTGTGCATGCAAACATTGTTATCCAAGAAAACATTTTGTGCAAAGCTACTATTCTTTCTCACAGTAAACCCTTCTCCACAAAAACAAAATAATAATAATAATAATAATTAAATAAGGAAACAAAATACAAGAAATCTAGGCTATTGTGACAAAATTTGGTGACTTAAAATTTAACTCGAAGATGACAAAATATTAATTTTGTCATTTGTTTTAATTTTTCTCAAACGTATAGAAGACGAAAAAAAATTTCGTCTGCAAAATTCAGGCGCCAATTTCATTTGCATTGGCGCAAATTATTTTAGCTCATTGGAGACGAACATTTTTGTCACAAAATATATATATTTTTTGCGACGAACGTAATTCGTCACCAATAAATTCCCTACCTATTAAACAATGTCGTTGCATATTTCTATTTATTAGGCGACAAATATATTTCTGTCTAGGAATGATAAGTTATGGAAGACGAAAATATTTCATCACCAATAAACACTCCATCATGCAAACGATGCCGTTTCATCTTTCTATTAAATGGGCGACAAATATATTTTTGTCTTGGAAGAATAAGTTGTGGGAGATGAAAATATTTCGTCACTAATAAATTTTGATTGATTGCGCGATGAATATATTTTTCGTCTTATAAGGTTATGTTGTGGAAGACAAAAATATTTCGTCACAAATAATAAATTCTTTGTTCTTGTATTTAAGGAGACAAAAATATTTTATCACTAATTATTTCTCTTTATTAAAATGCTATGGTTTTGTGTTTTAGAGCACTGAAACCGTCACCACAAGAGACACACTCTGACCCTTATCACTCATTTTCATGTGCACGGACACTCAAGTCGCAACCCAAGAAGACACTTCCTAGAAACCCTCATTTCTCTCTCACACTTGAGCCTACTCCTCTCTCACAAGTATTGAAGTCGTGAAGTAAGAAGACACTCTGTAAACCATTTCTTTTATTTTCGCACTAAAGCCCCTCTCATATGTCTCACACTTAAGCCCTTCATGCATGCCAGTATTGAAGCTATTATCCAAAAAGGCACCCTATGCAAAACTGACTATTCTTTCTCATAGTTAAGGCGCCCATTGCATAAGCACTTTTTCTCATTGTCTGAACCAATTCTACCCTTTCCGTCTAGAAGACTCATTTTAGAAAAATCGCAGGTCAAAACCCCTCTCCACAAAAAAAAAAAAAAAAAAAAAAAAAAAAAAAAAAAAATTGTGAGAAAAAAAACAGAGGAAAAATTAATAATAATTTTTTAATTTTCAAAATTAATAGAAAACATTACCTTGTTTAGTATTGAGTTTTCAATAATTAATTTTTAATTTTTAATCTATATTTTTTTAGTGAACATTTTTTAATATTATAATTTTTTTTTTTTACTTTTTAAATCCCTTTAATTTAGATGAGGGCAAATTGCAGCAATTGTCCCGGTACTTTGGTCCTTGTGTCATATAAATGGTATGTGCCATATCTATATCTATCTATCTATCTATCTATCTATCTATCTATCTATCTATCCATCCATCCATCCTATATATTAAGCAAAATAAGGTTTTTAACCTGAAGCCATGTGGGAGCTCCAATCTCTCAATCTAAATTTCCTGATTTTTTTTATTTAAAAAAAAAAACCTTAGCATTTATTAACTTCTCTCGACCCCCAAGTCTTACCCTCATAATAACTCTTTAATGCATTAAGAACAAACATAAAAAATTCTTTGAAATCTAACACATGAATTCCTTGAAAAGTCTCAACACATATGATTATTATCTCTCATAATAGCACTTTAATGCATTAAGAACAAGCATAAAAAAAATTTCTTGAAAAGTCCAACACATATGATTATTATCAAAATATTAAACTTTAATATAATATAATAATAAAAAAAAGACATTTAATTCCTTGAAAAGTCTAACACATATGATTATTATCAAAATATTAAACTTTAATATAATATAAAAAGGAAAAAAAGAAGACATTTAAAAAAAAGAAAAAAAAAGAAGACATTTAAAAATCGCAATTCACATATATAGATAATTGTAAACACAATCCGTGCATAGCACGTGTGATATGCTAATCTATACTATATATTAAGCAAAAAGGGGTTTTAACCCCCAAGGCTTGTGAGAGCTTCAATATCCCAATCCTAATTTTCTAATTTTTTGATTTAAAAAAAAAAAACCTCAGCATTTATTAATTTCTCCCAATCCCCATACCTTTTGGGAGATTTGGTCAAAACCCCCTCATAATTAAACTTTAATGCATTAAAAACTAGCATAAACAAAATTCCTTGAAAATTTCAACACATCTATCTATCTATATTATATTATCTATATCTATATCTATCTATCTATCTATCTATCTATATCTATACTATATATTAAGCAAAAAGGGATTTTTAACCCCCAAGGCCCGTGGGAGTTTCAATATCCGAATCTAAATTTTTTATATTTTTTATTAAAAAAAGAAAAACTCAACATTTATTGATTTGGTCAAAATCCTCTGATCAACATTTATTAACTTTTTTCAATCCACATGTTTTTTCACATGCCTGCATTTATTGATACAATCCCCTGATCAGCATTTGAAATCCCCTCATACAAATAATTATAGATACAATCCGTGTATAGTTACTGCAGTACCCTTTTTAACTTCTCTCATACACTATGCTTAGTGATAAGAATGTTAAATTATTTTTATAAAAAAATCTTAAAAAATATAATTTATATATTAAAAAAAATCTAATACAAATATAAATATTTATAATTATCTATACTATATATTAAACAAAAGGGGGTTTTTAACCCTAAGCCTTGTGGGAGCTCCAATCTCCCAATCTAATTTTTCTGATTTTTTGATTTAAAAAAAAAAAAACCCTTAGCATTTATTAACTTCTCCCAACTCCCAAGTCCTACCCTCATAATAACACTTTAATGTATTAAAAACAAACATAAAAAAAATTCTTTGAAATCCAACACATGAATTTCTTGAAAAGCCCCAACACATATGATTATTATCCCTTATAATAACACTTTAATGCATTAAGAACAAGCATAAAAAAATTCTTGAAAAGTCCAACACATATGATTATTATCAAAATATTAAACTTTAATATAATATAATAAAAAAAAGACATTTAATTCCTTGAAAAGTCTAACATATATGATTATTATCAAAATATTAAACTTTAATATAATATAAAAAAGGAAAAAAAGAAGGCATTTAAAAAAAAAAAGACATTTAAAAATCGCAATTCACATATATAGATAATTGTAAACACAATCCGTGCATGGCACAGGTGATATGTTAGCACTATATATTAAGCAAAAGGGAGTTTTTAAACCCCAAGGCCTGTTGGAGTTTCAATATCCCAATATGAATTTTTTAAATTTTGTATTTAAAAAAAAAACTCATCATTTATTAATTTGGTTAAAATTCCCTGATCAGCATTTATTAATTTTTTTTCAATCCACATGTCTTTCCACATGCCTACATTTATTGATTTGGTCAAAAACTCCTGATCAGTATTTAAAATCACCTCATACCAATAATTATAGATTCAATCCGTGTATAATTACTGCAGTATCCTTTTTAACTTCTCCCATACACTATGGTTACTGATAAGATTGTTAAATTATTTTTATAAAAAATCTTAAAAAACATAATTTATATATTAAAAAAATCTAAAACAAATACAAATATCTAAAATTATCCCGTGCATAGCACGGGTGATAAGCTAATCTATACTATATATTAAGCAAAAGGGGATTTTAGCCCCAAGTTTTGTGGAAGCTCCAATCTCCCAATTTAAATTTCTTGATTTTTTTATTTAAAAAAAAATCTTAGCATTTATTAACTTCTCCCAACTCCCAAGTCTTACCCTTATAATAACACTTTAATGCATTAAGAACAAGCATACAAAAAATTCTTTGAAATCCAACACATATGAATACCTTGAAAAGTTCCAACACATATGATTATTATCCCTCATAATAACACTTTAATGCATTAAGAACAAGTATTAAAAAAATTTCTTAAAAAGTCCAACACATATGATTATTATTAAAATATTAAACTTTAATATAATATAATAAAAAAAAGACATTTAATTCCTTCAAAAGTCCAACACATATGATTATTATCAAAATATTAAACTTTAATATAATATAAAAAAGGAAAAAAAAGAAAACATTTAAAAAAAAAAGAAAAAAAAATTTAAAAATCACAATTCACATATATAGATAATTGTAAAGACAATCTGTGCATAGCACGAGTGATATGTTAGTATTATATAAGAAAAATAGGATTTTTAATCCACAAGTCTTGTGAGAGCTCCAATGTCTCAATATTAATTTCTTAATTTTTTGATTTAAAAAAAACTTCAGCACTTATTGACTTTTCTCAAATCTTTTTGACTTCTCATACACACCATTTTCAAGTCTTGAGAGAACTCTAATATCCCAATTCTCATTTCATAATTTTTTGATTTAAAAAAATAATAATCCCACTCACCATTTAATTTCAACTTTTCAAAATTTAATAACCTTAATCCTACTGCCACAACCTTTTTGACTTCCCCTACCCACTGCGCAGCCTATTCAACTCCTTCCACCATCTGCCATCCGCCATGTATTACATATAACTTCAAATAAAATAAATAACTCTTTAGAGAAAGAGGGAGAGAGTTTAACGGGAAAAAAATGTGATTAACAAAATCTGGGGAAAAGTATAGAGAGAGTTGGACAAAATCTGGAGAAAAAGGCTGACACCTTCATAGTCCAAAGAAAAAAAAACTTGTAAGTAATTTTTTTATTTTTTTTAATAGTTTCTTTTTTCGTTTATTTTTTTTATTATGAATAAAAATGTGATTGTGATTTTTTAAATTGATTGGATATTTTAACTCGCTGTGTTTTTTGAAAAAAATAATTGTGTTTTTTAAATATACGGTGATTGTATTTTTAAACTGATTCAATTTTTAACTTAGTGTTTTTTTTGGAAAAAAAAATGATTGTGTTTTTTAAATATGAATTAAAAAAAATTGTAACTCACTGATGAGAAAAAAAAAATTGTTTGAGTTGTGACAATCTCTATGTTTTTTATCACATAATGATTAGATTGTATTTTGTCTATTAAAAAAAATTTATAATTTGATTTTTAACTCACCGTATTTTTTGGAAAAAAAATGATTGAAATTTTTAACTAATTGTGTTTTTTGAAAAAAAAATAATTAAATTTTTTAATTACCAATTAACATCATTGCTGATATAAAAAAATATCTTCGCTATGGTAGGATGCATCTGTACAATCACAACTCTATATTGCATAATTTTTTTATTTGCATTATCATTCCTTTTAAGTTTTCGTGAGAGTTGAATCATAGTTTATTTTGTTAGGCACATGGATTAAAGTACTTCTTCTTCTATGTGATTATTGATCATTGTCTTTAGAATGTGTAAGAAGATCATAAATACCAATGTGATTGTGGAAATTTGTAACTCACTCATGATAAAAAAAAAAAATTGTTTGGATTGTGACAATCTCTGTATTTTTTGATCGCATAATAATTAGATTATATTTTGTCTACTAAAAAATTTTTTATAATTTGGTTTTTTAACTCAATGTGTTTTTTGAGAAAAAAAAATTGATTGTATTTTTTAATTATCAATTGACTTAATTTATGATTGAATTTTTAAGTGACTAGATTTTTTGAAAAAAAAAATTATATTTTTTAACTACCAATTAATTTCATTGTTGATAAAAATAATATATTCGCCATGGAAGGATGCATCTGTACAATCACAACTCTATATTGCATACTTTTTTTATTTGCATTCATCATTCCTTTTGAGTAGAGAGAGTTTTATTTTAAAAAATGTGATTCACAGAATCTGGGAAAAGTTTAGAGGGAGAGAGAGTTGGGCAGAATTTGAGGAAAAAGACTGAAACCTTCAGAGTCACAAAAGATCTGTAAGTAATCTGTTCATTTCTTTTTCAATAGTTTCTTTTTTTATTTATTTTTTTTATTATGTACAAAAATGTGATTGTGAGTTTTTAAACTGATTAAGTTTTTTTAACTCATTGTATTTTTTGAAAAAATAATAATTGTGTTTTTTAAATATACGGTGATTGTATTTTTAAACTGATTGGGTTTTTGAACTCAGTGTGTTTTTTTTTTTTAAATAATTGTGTTTTTTAAATATCAATTAAAAAAATTTGTAACTCATTGATGAGAAATTGTTTTTGTTTGGATTGCGACAATTTCTATGTTTTTTGATCACATGATGATTAGGTTGTATTTTGTCTCCCCAAAAAATTTATAATTTAGTTTTTTAATTCACTGATTTTTTAAATCCAATCCCATGCATAGCACGGGTGATATGCTAGTACTATATATTAAGCAAAATGAGATTTTTAACCTCAAGCCTTGTGGGAACTCCAATCTCCTAATCTAAATTTCTTGATTTTATGATTTTAAAAAAAAAAACTTAGCATTTATTAACTTCTCCCAACCCCCAAGTCTTACCCTCATAATCTTATGTATGCATGTAGATACATACACATAATCTTACGTATTCTTGTATTTCACTTGCAGGCCTCTCTTTGCTCTGGTCTGTCCTCTGTAAGTACTCTCTCTCTCTCTCTCTCTCTCTCTCTCTCTCCAGTTTTTGATGAGTGAAGAGTAAAGTTGGTATGTTTTCATGCTAATGCAATTCAGAAGTTTTAGTGTATAAATTTCAGTAATTTTGTGAGAAGGGATAAAAAATGAAGGGAAAGATTACTCTTTCTCATGTTTGTTTGGTTTATAAATTAAGTGAGCAAATATGAGAGATCTCTGTTATTTTGTCTATTTTCTCAACAACAAAAAAAACAAAAAAAGGAGATTTAGTGAGAAAACATAATTATTTTTTTTTCCGTTTCTCATTTCATATGCTACCAAACGGAGTTATATATATATATATATATATATATATTTAAGTTAAACACAATCTGTGCATAACACGGGTGATATGGAATTTTTATAATTAATTTTTTTTCCCTTTCTTATTTTTTAATTATAATTAATTTTTTTAATTATAATATTATTTTCATAAATTCTTTAATTATGTCTTATATTATATTTAATTATGATATTTTTTTTCATTATAATGTAAATATTTAAAATTATATATATATATATATATTTTTAAGTTATAAAGTGCATGTATAAATATGCACCATAGTGTTTCACAACACGAAGAGACGTTATGGGTTCCCAAAAAGACATGTCCATTGCCCTTCTTCTCCTCTGCTACAACAGTTGTGCGGTACAACAACATCAGCAGGACAATTTCGTAATTAACAAAGTACTGCATCATGAGGATCATTTCCCTCTTTCGTACATGTATAAAGTCTGGATTTGTAGAATCTCATCTCATCACATCAAATTAGTATTACAAACCCAAGAAATTCTAAGAAGAAAAAGGAAGGTCGGAAGAGATCTAATTGTAGATGGGTTTTGTGAGTTTTCTCAAGTTGGGTTTGAAGTGCTTCTTAGATTTTCTTGCCTGGTATGAATCATTTGTTTTCTCTGGCTACACAAAGAAAGTGATTTTTTTTTTTTAATATTTAGTTATTTTATCTTTACTCCTCTGTTTTTTATTCTCTTCGAATGTCCAACTTTCACGTTAGATATACTAGCCGACTTTGTGAAGTTGATTTTCAGCTTTATCTCTATGTTTTGTTCCAACCTCATTTGTATATACATGCGTATGTGTATGTGTGTGTATATATATGCACGTACGTATGCATGTAGATGCATACATATAATCTTACGTATTCTTGTATTTCACTTGCAGGCCTCTCTTTGCTCTGGTCTGTCCTCTGTAAGTACTCTCTCTCTCTCTCTCTCTCTCTCTCTCTCTCCAGTTTTTGATGAGTGAAGAGTAAAGTTGGTATCTTTTCATGCTAATGCGATTCAGAAGTTTTAGTATATAAATTTCAGTAATTTTGTGAGAAGGGATAAAAAATGAAGGGAAAGATTACTCTTTCTCATGTTTGTTTGGTTTATAAATTAAGTGAGCAAATATGAGAGATCTCTGTTATTTTGTCTATTTTCTCAACAACAAAAAAAACAAAAAAAGGAGATTTAGTGAGAAAACATAATTATTTTTTTTTTTCCGTTTCTCATTTCATATGCTACCAAACGGAGTTATATATATATATATATATATATTTAAGTTAAACACAATCTGTGCATAACACGGGTGATATGGAATTTTTATAATTAATTTTTTTTCCCTTTCTTATTTTTTAATTATAATTAATTTTTTTAATTATAATATTATTTTCATAAATTCTTTAATTATGTCTTATATTATATTTAATTATGATATTTTTTTTCATTATAATGTAAATATTTAAAATTATATATATATATATATATATATTTTTTTTTTAAGTTATAAAGTGCATGTATAAATATGCACCATAGTGTTTCACAACACGAAGAGACGTTATGGGTTCCCAAAAAGACATGTCCATTGCCCTTCTTCTCCTCTACTACAACAGTTGTGCGGTACAACAACATCAGCAGGACAATTCCGTAATTAACAAAGTACTGCATCATGAGGATCATTTCCCTCTTTCGTACATGTATAAAGTCTGGATTTGTAGAATCTCATCTCATCACATCAAATTAGTATTACAAACCCAAGAAATTCTAAGAAGAAAAAGGAAGGTTGGAAGAGATCTAATTGTAGATGGGTTTTGTGAGTTTTCTCAAGTTGGGTTTGAAGTGCTTCTTAGATTTTCTTGCCTGGTATGAATCATTTGTTTTCTCTGGCTACACAAAGAAAGTGATTTTTTTTTTTTTAATATTTAGTTATTTTATCTTTGCTCCTCTGTTTTTGATTCTCTTCGAATGTCCAACTTTCACGTTAGATATACTAGCCGACTTTGTGAAGTTGATTTTCAGCTTTATCTCTATGTTTTGTTCCAACCTCATTTGTATATACATGCGTATGTGTATGTGTGTGTATATATATGCACGTACGTATGCATGTAGATACATACATATAATCTTACGTATTCTTGTATTTCACTTGCAGGCCTCTCTTTGCTCTGGTCTGTCCTCTGTAAGTACTCTCTCTCTCTCTCTCTCTCTCTCTCTCTCTCTCTCTCTTTCCAGTTTTTGATGAGTGAAGAGTAAAGTTGGTATCTTTTCATGCTAATGCGATTCAGAAGTTTTAGTATATAAATTTCAGTAATTTTGTGAGAAGGGATAAAAAATGAAGGGAAAGATTACTCTTTCTCATGTTTGTTTGGTTTATAAATTAAGTGAGCAAATATGAGAGATCTCTGTTATTTTGTCTATTTTCTCAACAACAAAAAAAACAAAAAAAAAAAAAACAAAAAAAGAGATTTAGTGAGAAAACATAATCATTTTTTTTCCGTTTCTCATTTCATATGCTACCAAACGGAGTTTTAATGTTACACACAATCTTGTACAAGGAAACTCACTATAATGAGAAAACACATGAGTGGATCTCATCTCAAGCTCAGTGTAATTATGTGAGTATATATTGCAATTTTTATTAACAAAATTTTAGAATACTATTTGTTATAATCTTATTTAATTTTCTAATAATTATTTAATTTTTCTTTATATTTGATAGGAAAATATGATACAGACACAGGCTGATCACCTCTCACAGCCAGGATCAACCCCTTTGACTGCAGAAGAGCTATCAATCAAAGTCCTAAAGCCAAGGTCTAGCTATGTGAAGGGACTTGGCATGAGACCTTCATCCTCTATTAGGAGAGCCACTACCATATATGCTGAAACAAATGATTATGTGAAGCGCCTTGAGATGCAAATAGAGACACAAAAGGAACAAATACAAATGCAGAACAATAAAATAAAAGATCTTGAAGAGGGTAACAAGAAGCAAGGAGAGATAATGGCTGATGTTGTCAACTTTTTGAGGACCAAAGGATTCACTGGACACTTTGGAAGTGGAGGGGACTCATCCACAAGTGGACATACTTCTTGGTAAAGTATATTAACTTTAATATAACAAATTTTATAAAAGAATACATGTTTGAAGAATTAGGAAGTAATGGAAACATGCATATGACATCCAATTTGTATAGGTGCACATGATGTATAAATTGTGAATTAGTCTAAAAAATATATTTTTTTCTCTATACTCAAAGCTTGAAAATAGGCTGTCGAAATGCTAAATTATCACACAATTATAGATTTGTACAAGAACCAATAGAAACACCTTAGGAGGGACCAATATAAGTTGTATGAACTTACGGCACATTAATGGGATGCACCATTTGTGAATTAGCCTTAAAATTAATTTTTTGTTCTCATAATCTAAAAAAAAGTCTGTTACAAGGATAAATTGTATAATTGATCTAATTGTAAGTTAATGAGTTACTAATGTTTTTAATCTTTTGTATAATTGATTAATTACTAAAACTTTTAATTTATTTTTTTGCAGATTGGATTGGGGTGGCATTTTTGACATGCAACAATGATGTAATTTGTTTGAATATTCATTTTTGTTTGATAAGGATACACATACTTTTTGGAGTTACACTAGTTATTGTTGGATTTTTGGTGGAATTGAACAAGTTATAACTTTTGGATATTTTGTGGATATTTCACTATTTTATTATATCAGGATGAAATTATTTGTAATGATGAATGGATATTTTCATTTTGTTAATTCGTAAATGTGTTGATAACAGGTTAGGTTAAGTTGTGATGGAATTGTTATATTCAACAGGTTTCAACATGAACAGGGTCATATTTGTTGAACTAAAATTTAGATTTTGATAAAATAGGTATATAATGTGGAAAAAAATATTATGAAATTATTGACAAAATTTTCCATCCCTAAAGAAGGTTTTTTTTGTCTCTTATTTGGCTTAGGTGGATGATTAATTTTGTCATAAATTCTTTATTTCGTCGCTAAATGAATTTGTCATGACAAAAAATATTGTCACAATTTGTCACTATTACCCTCAATGTGTGACGAATTTTTTGTGACATTATTTCATCATTTTTAATGATGAATTTGTTTTTATCTCTATTGGTAGCTTCTTTGACAAAAAATTTTCATCTTCGTTTATATTAAACGTGACAAAATTATTTTGTCTCCATTTCTTATATTTATGACAAAATACTTTTGTCTCTAATTTCTCCTTTAATGACAAAATATTTTGTCGCTAATTACTGATAAGTATGTTCCCAACAGAGTGTATTGGAGACAAAAAAAATTTGTCACAAATTTATCATTTTTAATGATGAATTTGTTTTTGTCTCTATTGGTAGCTTCTTTGACAAATTTTTTTTTTGTCTTCGTTTATATTAAACGTGACAAAATTATTTCGTCTCTATTTCTTATATTTATGACAAAATACTTTTGTCTCTAATTTCTTCTTTAATGACAAAATATTTTGTCGCTAATTACTTGCAAGTATGTTCCCAACTGAGTGTATTCGAGACAAAAAAATTCGTCACAAATTTATCATTTTTAACGATGAATTTGTTTTTATCTCTATTGGTAGCTTCTTTGACAAAAAATTTTCGTCTTCGTTTATATTAAACGTGACAAGATTATTTCGTCTCTATTTCTTATATTTATGACGAAATACTTTTGTCTCTAATTTTTTCTTTAATGACAAAATATTTTGTCGCTAATTACTTACAAGTATGTTGCCAACAAAGTGTATTGGAGACAAAAAAATTCATCACAAATTTATCATTTTCAACGACAAATTTTTTTTTTTGTCTCTAAGACCCTTTAGCGACGACCCTTTGGAGACAAAACGGGTGACGAAAAATGTTCGTCGTAATTAGTTTGGGTGACGAAATATATACATTTTGGGACAAATTTGTTTCGTCTTTAAATCCCAAATTTGTTGTAGTGCCTGTTCTATTGAATTTTCTTTTTTATTTAATTTCCAAATAGATCGTTAAGGTGTAGTGGTTTCTTGAATGAACTTCCATTTTTAATTTTATGCAGTTTCTACTTCTACTTTTATTCCACTTCCATTTTTATTTAATTTCCTTTTCTATTCAATTTCCTTTTTATTTAATTTCCAAATAGATCGTTAATGTACAGCGGCTTCTTGAATGAGCTTCCATTTTTAATTTTATGTAACTTTCATTTTTATTTTTTTTCAACTTCCAATTTTATTCAATTTCTTTTTCAATTGAATTTCCTTTTTTATTTTATTCCAAATAGATCGTTAAGGTGTAGTGGTTTCTTGAATGAACTTCCATGTTTAATTTTATGCAGTTTCCATTTCTATTTTTATTCAACTTCTATTTTTATTAAATTTTCATCTCCATTGAATATCCTTTTTTATTTAATTTCCAAATAGATCGTTAAGGTATAGTGGTTTGTTGAATGAATTTCCATATTTAATTTTTTGCAGTTTCCACTTCTATTTTTATTCAACTTCTATTTTTATTCAATTTCCATCTCCATTCAATTTCCTTTTTTTATTTAATTTCCAAATAGATCAATAAGGTATACTGGTTTCTTGAATGAACTTTCATTTTTAATTTTACGCAACTTCGATTTTAATTTTTATTCAGCTTCCATTTTTATTCAATTTCCTTTTTTATTTAATTTCCAAATAGATCGTTAAGGTATAGTGGTTTCATGAATGAACTTCCATCTTTAATTTTATGCAGTTTCCATTTCTATTTTTTTTTTCAACTTCTATTTTTATTAAATTTCCATCTCCATTCAATTTCCTTTTTAATTTAATTTCCAAACAGATCGTTAAGGTATAGTGGTTTCTAGAATGAATTTCCATGTTTAATTTTATGCAGTTTCAACTTCTATTTTAATTCAACTTCTATTTTTATTCAATTTCCTTTTTTTATTTAATTTCCAAATAGATCATTAAGGTATAGTGGTCTATTGAACGAACTTTCATTTTTAATGTTATGCAACTTCCATTTTTGTTTTTATTCAACTTCCATTTTTATTCAATTCGCTTTTCTAATGAATTTCCTTTTTTATTTAATTTCCAAATAGATCGTTAAGGTGTAGTGGTTTTCTTGAATGAACTTCCATTTTTAATTTTATGCTACTTCCATTGTTATTTTTATTCCACTTCCATTTTTATTCAATTTCCTTTTCTATTCAATTTCCTTTTTTATTTAATTTCTAAATAGATCGTTAAGGTGTAGTGGTTTCTTGAATGAACTTCCACGTTTAATTTTATGCAGTTTCCATTTTAATTTTTATTCAACTTCTATTTTTATTCAAATTTCATCTCCATTCAATTTCCTTTTTTATTTAATTTACAAATAGATCACTAAAGTTTAGCAGTTTCTTCAATGAACTTCCATTTTTAATTTTATGCAACTTCCATTTGTATTTTTATTAACTTCCATTTTTATTCATTTTCCTTTTCCATTCAGTTTCCTTTTTTATTTAATTTCCAAATAGATCGTTAAGGTGTAGTGGTTCAATGAATGAACTTCCATGTTTAATTTTATGGAGTTTCCATTTCAATTTTTATTCAACTTCTATTTTTATTAAATTTCCATCTCCATTCAATTTCCTTTTTAATTTAATTTCCAAATAGATCTTTAAGGTATAGTGGTTTCTTGAATGAATTTCCATGTTTAATTTTATGCAGTTTCCACTTATATTTTTATTCAACTTCTATTTTTATTCAATTTCCATCTCCATTCGATTTCCTTTTTTTTCTTAATTTCGAAATAGATCATTAAGGTATAGTGGTTTCTTGAATGAACTTCCATGTTTAATTTTATGCAGTTTCCACTTCAATTTTTATTCAACTTCTATTTTTATTCAATTTCCATCTCCATTCAATTTCCTTTTTTGTTTAATTTCCAAATAGATCGTTAAGGTATTGTGGTTTCTTGAATGAACTTCCATTTTTAATTTTATGCAACTTCCATTTTTATTTTTATTCCACTTACATTTTTATTCAATTTCCTTTTCTATTCAATTTCTTTTTTTATTTAATTTCCAAATAGATTGCTAATGTATAGAGGTTTCTTGAATGAACTTCCATTTTTAATTTTATGCAACTTCCATTTTTATTTTTATTCCACTTCCATTTTTATTCAATTTCCTTCTCTATTCAATTTCCTTTTTTGTTTAATTTCCAAATAGATCGTGAATGTATAGTGGTTTCTTGAATGACCTTCCATTTTTAATTTTATACAAGTTCCATTTTTATTTTTTTTAAGCTTCCATTTTTATTCAATTTCTTTTTCTATTGAATTTTAATTTTTTATTTAATTCCAAACAGATTGTTAAGGTGTAGTGGTTTCTAGAATAAACTTTCATTTTTAATTTTATGCAACTTCCATTTTAATTTTTATTCCACTTCCACTTTTATTCAGTTTCCTTTTCTATTCAATTTCCATTTTTTATTTAATTTCCAAATAGATCGTTAAGGTATGGTGGTTTCTTGAATGAACTTCCATGTTTAATTTTATGCAGTTTCCATTTCTATTTTTATTCAACTTCTATTTTTATTCAATTTCCACCTCCATTCAATTTCCTTTTTTATTTAATTTCCAAATTGATCGTTAAGGTGTAGTGGTTTCTTGAATGAACTTCCATTCTTAATTTTATGCAACTTCCATTTTTATTTTTATCAAACTTCCATTTTTTTTCAATTTCCTTTTCTATTCAATTTCCTTTTTTATTAATTTCCAAATAGATCGTTAAGGTACAGTGGTTTCATAAATGAACTTCCATGTTTAATTTTATGCAGTTTCCATTTCTATTTTTATTCAACTTCTATTTTTATTAAATTTACATCTCCATTCATTTTCCTTTTTAATTTAATTTCCAAATAGATCGTTAAGGTATACTGGTTTCTTGAATGAATTTTGCATGTTTAATTTTATGCGGTTTCCATATCTATTTTTATTCAACTTCTATTTTTATTCAATTTCCATCTCCATTGAATTTCCTTTTTTTATTTAATTTACAAATAAATCGTTAAGGTATAGTGGTTTCTTGAATGAATATTCATTTTTAATTTAATGCAACTTCCGTTTTTCTTTTTATTCAACTTTCATTTTTATTCAATTTTCTTTTCTGTTGAATTTTCTTTTTTATTTAATTTCCAAATAGATCGTTAAGGTGTAGTGGTTTCTTGAATGAACTTCCATTTTTAATTTTATGCAACTTCCATTTTTATTTTTATTCCACTTCTATTTTTACTTAATTTCCTTTTCTCTTCAATTTCTTTTTTTATTTAATTTCCAAATAGATCGTTAATGTATAGTGGTTTCTTGAATGAGTTTCCATTTTTAATTTTATGCAACTTCAATTTTTATTTTTTTTCAACTTCCATTTTTATTCAATTTCTTTTTCTATTGAATTTCCTTTTTTATTTTATTCCAAATAGATTGTTAAGGTGTAGTGGTTTCTTGAATGAACTTCCATGTTTAATTTTATGCAGTTTCCATTTCTATTTTTATTCAACTTCTATTTTTATTAAATTTTCATCTCCATTGAATTTCCTTTTTTATTTAATTTCCAAATAGATCGTTAAGGTATAGTGGTTTTTTGAACGAATTTTCATATTTAATTTTTTGCAGTTTCCACTTCTATTTTTATTCAATTTCCATCTCCATTCAATTTCCTTTTTTATTTAATTTCCAAATAGGTCGTTAAGGTGTAGTGGTTTCTTGAATGAAATTCCATTTTTAATTTTATGCAACTTCCATTTAATATTTTTATTTAACTTCCATTTTTATTTATTTTCCTTTTCTATTGTATTTCCTTTTTTATTTAATTTCCAAATAGATCGTTAAGGTATAGTGGTTTCATGAATGAACTTCCATGTTTAATTTGATGCAGTTTCCATTTCCACTTTTATTCAACTTCTATTTTTATTAAATTTCCATCTCCATTCAATTCCCTTTTTAATTTAATTTTCAAATAGATCTTTAAGGTATAGTGGTTTCTTGAATGAATTTTCATGTTTAATTTTATGGAGTTTCCACTTCTATTTATATTCAACTTCAATTTTTATTCAATTTCCATCTCCATTCAATTTCCTTTTTTTATTTAATTTCCAAATAGATCGTTAAGGTATTGTGGTTTTTTGAATGAACTTTCATTTTTAATTTTATGCAACTTCCATTTTTGTTTTTATTCAACTTCCATTTTTATTCAATTTCCTTTTCTATTGAATCTCCTTTTTTATTTAAGTTCCAAATAGATCGTTAAGGTGTAGAGGTTTCTTGAATGAACTTCCATTTTTAATTTTATGCAACTTCCATTTTTATTTTTATTCCACTTCCATTTTTATTCAATTTCCTTTTCTATTCAATTTGCTTTTTTATTTAATTTCCAAATAGATCGTTAATGTATAGTGGTTTTATAGCGATCCCGGTTTCCCCTTTCCTTTCACTGTTGTATCCGGACTTAGGTTCCGTGGAGTTGGTTGTCGTGTATATCTTGTTTACATCCTTTACTCCTTACATTCGAGTCTTGGGTTGTGTTGGGCGAGTTTGTTACAGGTTGGTTGGACTTAGAAACCAAGAGCAGTTGCCCTGATTTTGGCCTTCACGCTCGAGCGGGGATTTTGACGCTCGAGCGGGCCCTTCGTTGTCGTCTGTCCGCTCGAGCGGGGTTTTCGATGCTCGAGCGTAGTTTTCCATCTTCCAGTATCTCCTCTGCAGTGTTGTGCGCTCGAGCAGGAGTTTTGACGCTCGAGCGGGTTGTTGTGTGTGATGCTCGAGCAGGGAGGGTTGACGCTCGAGCGGAGACCTGGTTCTGTAAAAGCTCTGGGAGTGTGTATCCGCCGCTCGAGCAGGATTGTTGACGCTCAAGCAGGAGTTTGTGAGTGACGCTCGAGCGGGGGTTTGGACGCTTGAGCGGGGCAACTTTTATATAAAGCCGAGATCCGACCTTTTTGTTCACTTTTCAACATCCTTTCTCTCTTCTACTTTTCCAAAAAGCTATTTTGAGAGTTCCTCTCACTAAAACCCTAACTTCTCTCTTAGGATTGATCTAGTAGGAGTTGTTTTCTCACCTTGGGCCTTTACAAAAGTTGTTTTGATCGTTGAGGGCTATCTTCTAATCTGAAAATTTCGGGATTTGGAGCATTTTCGTTTTTTCACCTTCTTCGTTGGGTCCCATCAATCGAGGTAGGGATAACCTACTCCATCTTATGAGCTTTGTCTTTAAATTTTAGCATTTTGATATGTTGGGGGTTGTTGGGTAATTTTGAGAAAGTTTGGGCCTTTGTGTAATTTTACAAATGTTGGGGTTTTAAATATATAAATCTATATGCATGTTAGGCATAGAGAAAGGAGATTAATGTTGGGACATTGATGGAAATGGAACCTTGGGGTCGTTTTGTGAATTATGGTAATTTGCCCTAATTGGTTTAATTAATTAATGCATATAATTAATTGAAGAAAACGAGGAATTGAATTGAGAATGTTGAAATTGGGAATGTATGAGATTAAGGAGTGTAAACGAATCTTTTATTGCTCATCTAGTCGAAATGTTGATATATTATCCATTTGTGCATTTATTTCCCTGCTTAGAAATAATTGCTTTGGGGCTACCGGTGGAGGGTAGTGTTGATTGTTGTAGACAATGCATGATGAGTAGGCAAACTAAAACTAATCAATCGGATGTGTCATAGAGTATGACGGATGATAGAATACATTAACTTTATGTATTGATTGATTGTATATATGACCAATGTGTTTATATGCATTACGTGTAGACAGTTGATAGAATACATTAACTTTATGTATTGGTTGATTGCGTGTATGATTATGTGTTTATATGCATTGCTTGTGTAGAGGAGGAGATGGGGGATGTACTCCGCGGTTTAGGGGAAGATGGGAGATGTACCTCTAAACCGAATAGGATTGGGAAGAGATGGGGGATGAACTCCGTAGATACAGTTCATATGCTTGTCTAGAGAAGTGAAGATACAGCTCATATGCTTATCTTTGTGAAGTGTAGATATAGCTCATATGCTTGTCTAGAGAAGTGTAGATACAGCTCATATGCTTGTCTAGTGAAGTGTAGATATAGCTCATATGCTTATCTATTAGAATGTTGATATAGCTCATATGCTTATCTGTTATTGTAGTGATATAGCTCATATGCTTATCTGTTGTAGTGGTGATATAGCTCATATGCTTATCTATGGAAAAGTTTGTTTGAATTGGTATAGCACTAACATGTATATCATCATCGTCTGTGAAGTATGGAAGTAGCTTACGTGTTATTGATACAACACCAAAATGTGTATCTACCTTGAATTTCGAAAATGTTCTAGTGATGATCTATAATCTCATCAAATGTTTTGGGCAGAGTACTGAACCTTGTTTTCAAACCCAAAGTTGAATAAGAAATGGAAGGTAAATTGTAACCTAGACTTGACCGTCATGGAATTGAAATAAGATGTAAATGGAAGTGTAAGTATCGACCATCTATCAGTTGCTAATATTTTAATCATTGTTCATAGTTGGTTTAGTATATCTCTGCTGGGCTGTGGCTCACCCTATATGGGAACATCATTTTCAGGTACAGGTAGCATGCCACCTCTGAGGACATAGCCTGGGAGGCTAGGGGCAAACATACTTTTGTTGTCTTATCTTTCTTGATTGTATTACTTATAGTTTCAAGCCAGGGGCTTAAGGTGTAATTGAGTTAGCACTCTCTTTTGTAACCAAGTGTTAACTTGGAAAGCTGTAAGCCCGTAGGGCATTTGCTTCTGTGTTGTAAACATGTAATACCGTTATAATGAAATACCCTGATGAATAGATGAATGTGGATCCTTTGTATAGAAATGTATGATCATTTTGATGGGTTTATTGTTATTGTTTTGAGGGCGTGACAGGTTTCTTGAATGAACTTCCATTTTTAATTTTATGCAACTTCCATTTTTAATTTTATGCAACTTTTATTTTTATTTTTTTTCAACTTCCATTTTTATTCAATTTCTTTTTCTATTGAATTTCCTTTTTTATTTAATTCCAAACAGATTGTTAAGGTGTTGTGGTTTGTTGAATGAACCTCCATTTTTAATTTTATGCAACTTCCATATTGTTTTTTATTCCACTTCCATTTTTATTCAGTTTCCTTTTCTATTTAATTTCCAAATAGATCGTTAAGGTATAGTGGTTTCTTGAATGAACTTCCATGTTTAATTTGATGGAGTTTCCATTTCTATTTTTATTCAACTTCTATTTTTATTAAATTTCCATCTCCATTCAATTTCCTTTTTTGTTTAATTTCCAAATAGATCGTTAAGGTATAGTGGTGTCTTGAATGAATTTCCATATTTAGTTTTTTGCAGTTTCCACTTCTATTTTTATTCAACTTCTATTTTTATTCAATTTCCATCTCCATTCAATTTCCTTTTTTTATTTAATTTCCAAATAGATCGTTAAGGTATAGTGGTTTCTTGAATAAATTTTCATTTTTAATTTTATGCAAGTTCCATTTTTATTTTTATTCAACTTCCATTTTTATTCAATTCCCTTTTCTATTGAATTTTATTTTTTATTTAATTTCCAAATAGATCATTAAGGTGCAGTGGTTTATAGCGATCCCGATTTTCCCTTTCTGTATTTTTTGTATTTCGGACTTTGGTTCCGTGAAGTTGGTGGTTGTATACCTAGTTGTCATCCTTTAATTCCTTATGTTGAGTTTTAGGATGTGTTGGGCATGTTTCGAGCAGGTAGGTCGAGCCTTGGTCTAAATCCTTGTCGCCAGGTTTTTGGTCGCTCCGCTCAAGCGGGTCGTTTGGCACTCGAGCGGAGATTGCACACTCCCAATATTTCGTGTCCCTGCAAAACTTCTGCAAGTGTGATTTCTACGCTCGAGCGGGTTTCCTGCGCTCGAGCGGATCGCGCTCGAGCGGGTAGTACTATCTTGGTGAAAGTTCTGGGAGAGGGAGATTCACGCTCGAGCGGACTGGTTTTCTCGCTTGAGCGGATGTACTTTATTCTTGTGTCTTGGCGCTCGAGCGGGCCTTATTGCGCTCAAGCAGACCTAGTTTTTGTTCTTGACGCTCGAGCGTTGTGTTTTTCGGTCGAACGAGAATGTCGTATATCAGTTGACTGTGGGGCATTTTTAAATCACTTTTTCTCATTCTTTCTCTCTCTTACTTTTCCGAAAAAGCCATTAGAGAGCACCTCACTCTAAAACTCAAACTTCTCTCTAAGTATTGATCTAGTAGGAGTTGTTTCCTCACCTTCGGTCTTTATGAAAGTTGGGTTGATCGTCAAGGACTGCGTTTTGATCCGAAAATATTGAGTTTTGGAGCACGTTGAGTTTGTTCATCTTCTTCCCTTTAACTCCGAATTTGAGGTAGGGATTCCTACTCACTCTTATTTTTATTCCACTTCCATTTTTATTTAATTTCCTTTTCTATTCAATTTCCTTTTTTTATTTTATAGCGATCTCGGTTTTCCCTTTCATTGGTTGTTGTGTACATCTTGTTTACATCCTTTACTCTTTGTATTTGAGTCTTGGGTTGTGTTGGGCAGATGTGAAACAGGTTGGTTGAGCTTAGGAACCAAGTGTAGTTGCCCAGTTTTTGGCCTTTCCGCTTGAGCGGGAAAATCAACCTTCCAGTATTTTCTCTGCAGGGTTGTCCGCTCGAGCGGGAGTTTGGACGCTCGAGCGGGAGTTTGTGTGTTACGCTCGAGCGGGGAGTTTGGACGCTCGAGCGGGAGTCTGGTTCTGCAAAAGTGCTGGGAGTGTGTATTCAGCACTCGAGCGGCAGTTTGGACGCTCGAGCGAGAGTCTGTGAGTGACGCTCGAGCGGGGGTTTGGACGCTCGAGCGGGGGTTTGGACGCTCGAGCGGGGCGACTGGGTTAAAGCTCCATGTTTTGGCTTTTGAAATCACTTTTTCCACTTCTCTTCTCTCTCTTACTTTTCCAAAAAACACCATTGTTGAGCTTCTCACTCTAGAGCTCTACCTTCTCTCTAAGTATTGATCTAGTGAGAGAGATTTGCTCACCTTTGGCCTTTACAAAAAGGTTGTTGATCGTCGAGGGCTAACTTTTGATCCGAAAAATTTGTGATTTGGAGCACTTTCGTTTTCTTCGTCTTCTTGGTTGGAGTTCAAACTTTGAGGTAGGGATAACCTACTCCTTACTATGGATTTTGTCTTTAAATTTTAGTATTTTAAGATGTTGGGGTTGGTTTGGTAATTTTGTGAGAGTTTGGGGCTTTTGTGTAAATTTACAAAAGTTGGGGTTTTGACTATATAAAACCCAGATGCATGTTTGGCATGGAAAAGTGAAATTAATGTCAAAACATTAATGAAAGTGAAACCTAAGGGTTGTAATGTTAATTATGGAAAATGCCCTAATCACATTGGTTAATTAATTTACATAATTAATTATGAGGAATGAGAAATTGGTTTGGAAATGTATGGAATTAAAGGGTGTAGTTGGATTATTTATCACTCACCGGGTTGAAATGTTGATTATATATCCATTGTTGCATTTATTTTCTGTATAGAAATAACTGCTTTGGGCTATCGGTGGAGGATAGTCTTGATTGTTGTAGACAATGCATGATGATTAGGCAAACTGAAACTAATCACTGGAATGTGTCATTGAGTATGACGGTTGAAAGAATACATTAAATTTATGTATTGTGTGATGATGTGTATAATTATTCTTTATATGCATTGTGTTGTGTTGGAGGAGATAGGGGATGTACTCCACGGTTTAGGGGATGATAGGGGATGGACCTCTAAACCGGATGTTGTTGGGAGAAGATAGGGGATGGACTCCATAGATAGAGCTCATATGCTTATCTAGTGATGTGTTGACACAGCTCATATGCTTGTCTTTGGAAGTGTGATAGTGCTCTTATGCATATCTATGGAAGTGATGATATAGCTTGCGTGCTTATCTGTTGATGTGTTGATATAGCTAGTACGCTTATCTAATGTGAATTGGGAAGAAGTTTAATATGAGTTACTGTCTCATATAAGTTGTTTGGCCAGGTTTTGAGCCATGGTTATAAATTGAGAATTGAAAAGAATTGGAAAATGGATTGTAACATGGACTTGTATGTCATGAAACCGTAAAGTATGATGAGGGAAAGTATCAGTGTTAGCCATCTATCAACTGCTAATCTTTTAATCACTGTTCATATTTGGTTTAGTGTATCTCTACTGGGTTGTGGCTCACCCTATATGGGAATATCATTTTCAGGTACAGGTAGCATGCCACCTCCAAGGACGTAGCTTGGGAGGCTTGAGGCTGATGGACTTTTTGTTGTCTTTTCTCTTTTGATGTATTACATGTAAATTCAAGCCAATGGCTTATTTTGTATAGAGTTAGTACTCTTCCATTTGTGTAACCGAGTGCTGACTTGGAAAGCTGTAAGCCTATAGGGCATTTGCTTTTGTTGTTAACATGTAATACTATTGTAAGAGCTACTCTGATGAATAGAAATAGTAATTTCTTTTGTATCAATGCATGTCTAAATTGATGGATTTATGTACTTGTTTTGGGGCGTTACATATTTATTTTCCAAATAGATCGTTAATGTATAGTGGTTTCATGAATGAGTTTCCATTTTTAATTTTATGCAACATCCATTTATATTTTTTTTCAACTTCCATTTCTATTCAATTTCTTTTTCTATTGAATTTCCATTTTTATTTTATTCTAAATAGTTCGTTAAGGTGCAGTGGTTTTTTGAATGAACTTCCATGTTTAATTTTATGCAGTTTCCATTTCAATTTTTATTCAACTTCTATTTTCATTAAATTTTCATCTCCATTGAATTTTTTTTTTATTTAATTTCCAAATAGAACGTTAAGGTATAGTGGTTTCTTCAATGAATTTCCATATTTAATTTTTTGCAGTTTCCACTTCTATTTTTATTCAATTTCCATCTACATTCAATTTCCTTTTTTTATTTAATTTCCAAATAGATCATTCAGGTATAGTGGTTTCTTGAATGAACTTTCATTTTTAATTTTATACAACTTCCATTTTTATTTTTATTCAACTTCCATTTTTATTAAATTCCCTTTTCTATTGAATTTCCTTTTTTATTTAATTTCCAAATAGATCGCTAAGGTGTAGTGGTTTTCTTCAATGAACTTCCATTTTTATTTTTATTCCACTTCCATTTTTATTCAATTTCCTTTTCTACTCAATTTCCTTTTTTATTTAATTTCCAAATAGATCGTTAAGGTATAGTGGTTTCTTGAATGAACTTCCATGTTTAATTTTATGCAGTTTCCATTTTAATTTTTATTCAACTTCTATTTTTATTCAATTTTCATCTCCATTCAATTTCCTTTTTATTTAATTTCTAAATAGATCGTTAAGGTTTAGTAGTTTCTTGAATGAACTTCCATTTTTAATTTTATGCAACTTCCAATTGTATTTTTATTCAACTTCCACTTTTATTCATTTTCCTTTTCTATTAAATTTCCTTTTTTATTTAATTTCCAAATAGATCGTTAAGGTATAGTGGTTTAATGAATGAAGTTCCATGTTTAATTTTATGCAGTTTCCATTTCTATTTTTATTCAACTTCTATTTTTATTAAATTTCCATCTCCATTCAATTTCCTTTTTAATTTAATTTCCAAATAGATATTTAAGGTATAGTGGTTTCTTAAATGAATTTCCATGTTTAATTTTATGCAGTTTCCACTTATATTTTTATTCAACTTCTATTTTTATTCAATTTCCATCTCCATTCAATTTCCTTTTTTTTTCTTAATTTCCAAATAGATCGTTAAGATATAGTGGTTTCTTGAATGAACTTTCATTTTTAATTTTGTGCAACTTCCATTTTTATTTTTATTCAACTTTCATTTTTATTCAATTTCCTTTTCTATTGAATTTCCTTTTTTATTTAATTTCCAAATAGATCGTTAAGGTGTAGAGGTTTCTTAAATGAACTTCCATTTTTAATTTTATGGAACTTCTATTTTTATTTTTATTCCACTTCCATTTTTATTCAATTTCCTTTTCTATTCAATCTCCTTTTTTATTTAATTTCCAAATAGATCGCTAATGTATAAAGGTTTTCTTGAATGAACTTCCATTTTTAATTTTATGCAACTTTCATTTTTATTTTTATTCCACTTCCATTTTTATTCAATTCCCCTTTCTTTTCAATTTCCTTTCTTATTTAATTTCCAAATAGATCGTTAATGTATAGTGGTTTCTTGAATGAACTTCCATTTTTAATTATATGCAACTTCCATTTTTATTTTTTTTCAACTTCCACTTTTATTCAATTTCTTTTTCTACTGAATTTCCTTTTTTATTTAATTACAAATAGATCGTTAAGGTGTAGTGGTTTCTAGAATGAACTTCCATTTTTAATTTTATGCAACTTCCATTTTTATTTTTATTCCACTTCCATTTTTTTTCAGTTTCCTTTTCTATTCAATTTACTTTTTTTATTTAATTTCCGAATAGATCGTTAAGGTATAATGGTTTCTTGAATGAACTTCCATTTTTAATTTTGTGCAGTTTCCTTTTCTATTTTTACTCAACTTCTATTTTTATTCAATTTCCATCTTCATTCAATTTCCTTTTTTATTTAATTTCCAAATTGATCGTTAAGGTGTAGTTGTTTCTTGAATGAACTTCCATTCTTAATTTTATGCAACTTCCATTTTTATTTTTATTCCACTTCTATTTCTATTCAATTTCCTCTACTATTCAATTTTCTTTTTTATTTAATTTCCAAATAGATCGTTAAGTTATAGTGGTTTCTTGAATGAACTTCCATGTTTAATTTTATGCAGTTTCCAATTCTATTTTTCTTCAATTTCCATCTCCATACGATTTCTTTTTTTATTTAATTTCCAAATAGATTGTTAAGGTGTAGTGGTTTCTTGAATGAACTTCCATTTTTAATTTTATGCAACTTCCATTTGTATTTTTATTCAACTTCCATTTTTATTCAATTTCATTGTCTATTCAATTTCCTTTTTTATTTAATTTCCAAATAAATCGTTAAGGTATAGTTGTTTCATGAATGAAATTCCATGCTTTATTTTATGCAGTTTCCATTTCTATTTTTATTCAACTTCTATTTTTATTAAATTTCCATCTCCATTAAATTTCCTTTTTAATTTAATTTCCAAATAGATCGTTAAGGTTTTGTAGTTTCTTGAATGAACTTCCATTTTTAATTTTATGCAATTTCCATTTGTATTTTTATTCAACTTCCATTTTTATTCATTTTCCTTTTCCATTCAATTTCCTTTTTTTATTTAATTTCTAAATATATCGTTAAGGTATAGTGGTTTCTTGAGTGAACTTTCATTTTTAATTTTATGCGACTGCCATTTTTATTTTTATTCAACTTCCATTTTTATTCAATTTCTTTTTCTATTGAATTTTCTTTTTTGTTTAATTTCCAAATAGATCGTTAAGGTGTAGGGGTTTCTTGAATGAACTTCAATTTTAATTTTATGCAACTTCCACTTCCATTTTTATTCCACTTCCATTTTTATTCAATTTCCTTTCTATTCAATTTCCAAATAGATCGCTAATGTATAGTGGTTTTTTGAATGAGCTTCCATTTTTAATTTTATGCAACTTCCATTTTTATTCAATTTCCTTTTCTATTCAATTTCCTTTTTTATTTAATTTCCAAATAGATCATTAATGTATAGTGGTTTCTTGAATGAATTTCCATTTTTAATTTTATGCAACTTTCATTTTTATTTTTTTTCAACTTCCATTTTTATTCAATTTTTTTTCTATTGAATTTCCTTTTTTATTTAATTCCAAATTGATCGTTCAGGTGTATTGTCTTCTTGAATGAACTTCCATTTTTAATTTTATGCAACTTCCATTTTTATTTTTATTCGACTTCCGTTTTGATTCAGTTTCCTTTTCTATTCAATTTCCTTTTTTTTATTTAATTTCCAAATAGATCGTTAAGGTATGGTGGTTTCTTGAATGAACTTCCATGTTTAATTTTATGCAGTTTCTATTTCTATTTTTATTCAACTGCTATTTTTATTCAATTTCCATATCCATTCAATTTCCTTTTTTATTTCATTTCCAAATAGATCGTTATGGTGTAGTGGTTTCTTGAATGAACTTCCATTCTTAATTTTATGCAACTTCCATTTTTATTTTTATTCCACTTCCATTTTTATTCAATTTCCTTTTCTATTCAATTTTCTTTTTTATTTAATTTCCAAATAGATCGTTAAGGTACAGTGGTTTCTTGAATGAACTTCCATGTTTAATTTTATGCAGTTTCCATTTCTATTTTCATTCAACTTCTATTTTTATTCAATTTCCGTCTCCATTCAAATTCTTTTTTTATTTAATTTCCAAATAGATCTTTAAGGTATAGTGGTTTCTTGAATGAATTTCCATTTTTAATTTTATACAGTTTCCACTTCTATTTTTATTCAACTTCTTATTTTATTCAATTTTCATCTTCATTCAATTTCCTTTTTTTTATTTAATTTGCAAATAGATCGTTAAGGTATAGTGGTTTCTTGAATAAACTTTCATTTTTAATTTTATGCAACTTCCATTTTTATTTTTATTCCACTTCCATTTTTATTAAATTTTCTTTTCTATTCAATTTCATTTTTTATTTAATTTCCAAATAGATTGTTATGGTATAGTGGTTCAATGAATGAACTTCCATATTTAATTTTATGCAGTTTCCAATTCTATTTTTATTCAACTTCTATTTTTATTAAATTTCCATCTCCACTCAATTTCCTTTTTAATTTAATTTCCAAATAGGTCTTTCGGATATAGTGGTTTCTTGAATGAATTTCCATGTTTAATTTTATGCAGTTTCCACTTTTATTTTTATTCAACTTCTATTTTTATTCAATTTCCATCTCCATTCAATTTCCTTTTTTTTTTTTAATTTCCAAATAGATCATTAAGGTATAGTGGTTTCTTGAATGAACTTCCATGTTTAATTTTATGCAAGTTCCATTTTTATTTTTAGTCAACTTCCATTTTTATTCAATTTTCTTTTCTATTGAATTTCCCTTTTTATTTAGTTTCCAAATACATCGTTAAGGTGTAGTGGTTTCTAGAATGAACTTCCATGTTTAATTTTATGCAGTTTCCATTTCTATTTTTATTCAACTTCTATTTTTATTTAATTTTCGTCTCCATTCAATTTCCTTTTTTAATTAATTTCCAAATAGATCGTTAAGATATAGTGGTTTCTTGAATGAGCTTCCATGTTTAATTTTATGCAGTTTCCATTTCTATTTTTATTCAACTTCTATTTTTATTAAATTTCCATCTCCATTCAATTTCCTTTTTTTAATTAATTTCCAAATAGATCGTTAAGGTATAGTGGTTTCTTGAATGAGCTTCCATGTTTAATTTTATGCAGTTTCCATTTCTATTTTTATTCAACTTCTATTTTTATTCAATTTCCATCTCCATTCAATTTCCTTTTTTAATTAATTTCCAAACACATCGTTAAGGTATAGTGGTTTCTTGAATGAACATCCATGTTTAATTTTATGCAGTTTCCATTTCTATTTTTATTCAACTTCTATTTTTATTCAATTTTCATCTCCATTCATTTTCATTTTTTATTTAATTTTCAAATAGATCGTTAAGGTGTAGTGGTTTCTTGAATGAACTTCCATTTTAAATTTTATGCAACTTCCATTTGTATTTTTATTCAACTTCTATTTTTATTCAATTTCCTTTTCTATTCCATTTCCTTTTTTATTTAATTTCCAAATAGATCGTTAAGGCATAGTGTTTTCTTGAATGAACTTCCATGTTTAATTTTATGCTGTTTCCATTTCTATTTGTATTAAACTTCCATGTTTATTTAATTTCCTTTCTATTCAATTTCCTTTTTTATTTAATTTGCAAATAGATTGTTAAGGTATAGTGTTTTCTTGAATGAACTTCCATGTTTAATTTTATGCAAGTTCCATTTTTATTTTTAGTCAACTTCCATTTTTATTCAATTTTCTTTTCTATTGAATTTCCCTTTTTATTTAGTTTCCAAATAGATCGTTAAGGTGTAGTGGTTTCTAGAATGAACTTCCATTTTTAATTTTATGCAACTCCCATTTTTATTTTTATTCCACTTCCATTTTTATTCAATTTCCTTTTCTATTCAATTTCCTTTTTTATTTAATTTCCAAATATATCGTTAAGGTATACTGGTTTCTTGAATGAACTTCCATGTCTAATTTTATACAGTTTCCATTTCTATTTTTATTCAACTTCTATTTTTATTAAATTTCCATCTCCATTTAATTTCCTTTTTTATTTAATTTCCTAATAGATCGTTAAGGTATAGTGCTTTCTTGAATAAATTTCCATGTTTAATTTTATGCCGTTTCCACTCCTATTTTTTTTCAACATTTATTTTTACTCAATTTCCATCTCTGTTCAATTTCCTTTTTTTTATTTAATTTCGAAATAGATCGTTAAGGTAAAGTGATTTCTTTAATGAACTTTCATTTTTAATTTTATGCAACTTCCATTTTTATTATTATTCAACTTCCATTTTTATTCAATTTCCTTTTCTATGAAATTTTCCTTTTTATTTAGTTTCCAAATAGATCGTTAAGGTGTTGTGGTTTCTAGAATGAACTTCCATTTTTAATTTTATGCAACTTCCATTTTTATTTTTATTCCACTTCCATTTTTATTCAATTTCCTTTTCTATTCAATTTCCTTTTTTACTTAATTTCCAAATAGATCGTTAAGGTATACTGGTTTCTTGAATGAACTTCCATGTTTAATTTTATACAGTTTCCATTTCTATTTTTATTCAACTTCCATTTTTATTAAATTTCCATCTCCATTCAATTTCCTTTTTTATTTAATTTCCAAATAGATCGTTAAGGTATTGTGGTTTCTTGAATGAACTTCCATGTTTAATTTTATGCAGTTTCCACTTCTATTTTTATTCAATTTCCTTTTTTTATTTTATTTCCAAATAGATCGTTAAGGTATAGTAGTTTCTTGAATGAACTTCCATTTTTAATTTTATGCAACTTCCATTTTTATTCAATTTCCTTTCTATTCGATTTCCTTTTTTATTTAATTTCCAAATAGATCGTTAAGGTGTTGTGGTATCTTGAATGAACTTCCATGTTTACTTTTATGCAGTTTCCATTTCTGTTTTTATTCAACTTCTATTTTTATTCAATTTCGATCTCTATTCAATATCCATTTCTATTCAATTTCCTTTTTTAATTAATTTCCAAATTGATCGTTAAGGTATAGTGGTTTCTTGAATGAACTTCCATGTTTAATTTTATGCAGTTTCCATTTTTATTTTTATTCAACTTCTACTTTTATTCAATTTCCATCTCCATTCAATTTCCTTTTTTATTTAATTTCCAACTAAATCGTTAAGGTATAGTGGTTTCTTGAATGAACTTCCATTTTTAATTTTATGCAACTTCCATTTGTATTTTTATTCAACTTCTGTTTTTATGTAATTTCCTTTTTATTCAATTTCCTTTTTTATTTAATTTCCAAATAGATCGTTAAGGTATAGTCGTTTCTTGAATGAACTTCCATGTTTAATATAGCGACCCCGGTCTTTTCCCATTTGATTATTGTATCCGGACTTAGGTTCCGTAGACTCTGTCATTGTATAATTGTTGTTGTTGTCCTTTATTTTCTCATTTGGAGTTATAGGATGTGTTGGGCAGGTTTGTTTTAGGTTGGTTGGGTTTAGAAATCCAGTGTTGCTGCCCAGAATTTTGACTCTTCGCTCGAGCGAGAAGTTCTTCGCTCGAGCGATCTCTTTATTTTGATCCTTCGCTCGAGCCAGGGTAGCTTCGATCGAGTGAGGGTTGCGTTTTGAGTTAGACCTGTGAGCTGAGGTTTTTGGCTCGAGCGAGATTTTCTTCGCTCGAGCGATAGTTCCTTAGCTCGAGCGTGTGTCTGATTGCAGACCTGAGGGTTTGAGTTCTTCGCTCGATCGAGTTTTCTTTCGCTCGAGCGAGCTTTTGTGTTGTTGGCTCGAGCAAGGCTTCCTTGGCTCGAGCGTAGCTTCTCTGTGTCTGGTCGCTCGAGCGACCAAGTCTTCGCTCGAGCGAGCCTGTCCAGTTTATATACACAGCAGCGGGTTTTGATCAGTCTTTTTCATCTTCTTTTGATTCCAAACCCTAGGTCCGACTTCTCTCTCTCCCTACTCACCTTCCTTCTTAGATTTGATCTATTTAGAGTGTGTTTCTACCATAGATCCTTCATTAAAAAGATAGAGTGAGTCGAGGGCTTCCATTTAATCTGAACATTTGGCGATTTAGAGCACTTTGGTATTTGGGCACTCATCTCTGTCTTCACCATTTGGGTTGTTTTCTTTGAGGTAGGGATTTCCTACTCCATTTTATAGGTTTTGTTCTAAGTTTTGGTACTTTGATATGTTGGGGATACTTTGGTAAATTCTGGGAAAAACCCTAGTTGTATTATTAAATTAATTTGTATAATTAATTCATGGAATTGGGAAAAGATGGTTAAATTCATGGAATTGGGGAATTCATTGATTAAATGGCGTAGTTGGATAATTTGAATCATTTGTCTATTGAATTGTTGACATAGTTATTTTTAGTTTAGAAATAACTGTTTTGGGCTATCGGTAGAGGATAGTCGTGATTGTAGTAGACATTGCATGTGGATTAGGAATAACTGAAACTAATCACATTGGTTAAGTCATTAATTTTGACTATTGCATTGATACAGAAAATACGTGTATTGATTGAACATTGCATTTGCATACATTGTTTTGTGTGGGAGGAGATAGGGGATGTACTCTACGGTTTAGGGAAAGATAGGGGATGGACCTCTAAACCGGATTTTGTTTGGGAGGAGATAGGGGATGGACTCCATTAGCATCACTTTTATGTGTGCTTATTTATATAGAAGTGTTTTATTGATACAGCACTAAAATGTGTATCAATCTGGAAGTATGAAGTGTTTTGATTTGAGCTTGAGTCTCATTTGTTTGTTGATATTGGAAGGATGTGAATATGAAATATGTAATTCACTGTTGTAAGTTTGGCCAGGTTCTGAGCCATGTTGATAAAATTGGAAAGTAAAACGTGTCTTAGACAATAGTGTCATGAGACTGTAAAATGAAGTAATTGATTATCTTGGTTAACCATCTGTTGAATGCTATTGCTTTATTCATCGCTTATATGTGGTTTAGTATATTTCTACTGGGCTGTGGCTCACCCTTTATGGGAACATCATTTTCAGGTTCAGGTGATAAGCTACCTCCAAGGACTTAGCTTGGAAGGACTTGGATTTTGAAGACTATCTTTAGTTAATTGTCTTTATTTATTAGTACATGTAAACATCCAAACCTGGGGCTTTTCTTGTATTGAGTTAGAACTCATCTTTTTGTATCCCAGTGTTGGCTTGGAAAGATGTAAGCCTGTAGGGCATTTTATTCGATGTTACATGTAAAGCTTTTATTTAGTAATACTCTGATGAATGAATTAATAAATTGTTTTCTTTAAATAATGCATGTCATTGATATATATATATAATGGGTTGATTGTGAGGGCGTTACAACTTGGTATCAGAGCGTACCGGGTTTGAATACTTTGGGTACGTGGGAAGTGATTAGTATCACATTGGGTTCGTCTCGTTTGATAGAGACTTAGTGTAATGTTATATGCTTATGTGGTTGTATTGAGTTTGAGAAGAAGTTGAGGCGTGGCCTCAAGCTGAGAGTTGGGGGAACTATGATTCGGGATTATGGGCGTATGGTTGATGCTGCAGCCCACATGGAAATCATGATGCAGGAGGAGGAGGAAGGACAGAAGGGCTCCAAGAGGAGTCAGGATGGTCAGCATGATGGTAGGAGACAGAAGGGTTTTAATCCCCAGCAGTCTCAGGGTAGCTTTTCTAGATCGACTTTTCCTATACCGAGTGCTAGTTCGGGGAAAGCCAGTCTGGGAGACATTACCTGTTTCAAGTGTGGCCAGTTGGGCCACAAGTCTCCAGTTTGTCCTCAGAGGGGAGGAGTTCAGAGAGCAGCATCTTCTTCGGCTCGATCTCAGAGCCAGAGTCAGGGTAGAGGTCAGCCACTCTCGTGTTATCAGTGTGGTCAGCCAGGGCATATGAAGAGGTATTGCCCGCAGTTGGGTGGCACATCTGGTGCATCTGGTTTGAGGCCGATTCAGGGTCAGCAGCCAGCTCAGTCGGGTCAGGCCTCGAGGGCCAATCAGGGGGCTTCATCGTCTCAGTCGGTGCAGCAATCTTATGCTCCTAGGGTTGAGCAAGTTGATCAGAGGTCGTCTGGGCGCGTGTATGCTGTTACCGCGCAGGATCTTGTGCCAGCACCATCAGTTGTGAGAGGTACCTTCTTGTTTTGCAACTCGGTTGCTAATGTTTTGATTGATACGGGTGCATCTCATTCCTTTGTGTCTGCTGCATTTGTATCTGTTTTGGAGTTGGAGTTAGCACAGCTAGCATCTCCTATTTGTGTAGTGTCACCTCTTGGGGGTGAATTGATTTTGAAACAAGGCGTTAGGGGTTGTGATATAGAGGTTGATTATCATAGAATCCCATTTTCCTTTGTAGTTATGCCTATGAGGGGTTTCGATGTTATTTTGGGTATGGACTGGTTATCGTCATACCGGGCAATTATTGATTGCTATCGCCAGAGGGTCACTTGTTATACCGTGAGCGGAGAGTATTTTCATTTTCTGGGGGACCGGGTTGGTGATGTGTTGCCACCGGGGTATGTTCCGCGAGGACGGAGTGAGCTTAGTGGGCTACTTGCTAACCTTTCGATTAGTGAGGATAATGAGACTCAGATTGTGTTGCCAAGGGTGGTTTGTGAGTACTCGGATGTCTTTCCTGAGGATCTTGTTGGTTTGCCACCGCATCGGGAAATTGAGTTCTCTATTGACCTAGTGCCCGGCACGGCGCCGATTTCCATGGCACCTTATCGTTTTGCCCCAGCCGAGTTAGTTGAGTTGAAGATCTAACTCCAGGAGTTGCTAGATAAGGGCTTTATACGTCCTAGTGTTTCGCCGTGGGGAGCACCGGCTCTCTTTGTTAAAAAGAAAGGTGGTGCTTTGAGACTTTGTATAGATTACCAGAAATTGAATCGGGCTACGGTTAAGAATAAGTACCCTATGCCTCGTATAGATGATTTGTTTGACCAGTTGAAGGGTTCCCGTTGTTTCTCTAAGATAGACTTGAGATCGGGTTACCACCAGTTGAGGGTCAGGGAAGAGGATATTTCGAAGACGGCATTCCGTACGCGGTATGGCCACTATGAGTTTCTGGTGATGCCATTTGGGCTCACCAATGCACCGGCAGTTTTTATGGATTTGATGAACCGGATCTTCCGGAAATTCTTGGATCGGTTTGTAGTCGTTTTTGTGGATGATATCCTTATCTATTCGCCTTCTGAGGAGGAGCACGAGGAACACTTGAGAGTGGTGCTTGAGTTACTTAGAGCCCATAGGCTGTATGCCAAGTTTGGGAAGTGTGAGTTCTGGTTGAGGGAAGTCAAATTCTTAGGCCACGTGGTATCCGGGGAAGGGGTGTCTTTTGATGCATCCAAGGTTGAGGCAGTGCAGGATTGGGCACAGCCTAAGAGTGTGTTTGAGATCCGCAGTTTTCTGGGATTAGCTGGGTATTACCGTCGGTTTGTGAAAGATTTCTCCAGGTTAGCATCACCGTTGACTAGACTGACTCGGAAGGGAGTCAAATTTGTATGGAGTGAGACTTGTGAAAAGTCGTTTCAGGAGTTGAAAGTTAGATTGACTACCGCTCCAGTATTGATTATTCCAGAGAGAGGGTTGGGTTATACAGTCTATTGTGACGCCTCACGAGAGGGTCTGGGTTGTGTGTTAATGCAAGAGGGGAAAGTAGTTGCCTATGGCTCACGTCAGTTGAAAATTCACGAGCAGAATTACCCTACACATGATCTAGAGTTAGCAGCTGTGATATTTGCCTTGAAGATTTGGAGGCATTATCTTTATGGTGAGAGGTTCGAGGTGTTCTCGGATCATAAGAGTCTGAAGTATTTGTTTACACAGAAAGACTTGAACTTGAGGCAGAGGAGGTGGATGGAATTTATAGAGGATTATGACTTTGAGTTGCATTATCATCTGGGAAAGGCCAATGTGGTGGCCGATGCCCTTAGCAGGAAACCTGTTGGTGACATAGCTAGTATAGCCATCCGAGAATGGGAGATGTTGGGTGCACTTGAGGAGTTTGATTTACTTCTAGGCGAATTCGTTGAGGCTACGGCCTTGTTTTCTGTTATTGCACAGCCTTCACTTGTGACTCGAGTGTTAGAGGCTCAGAGAGGTGACTTTGAGGTAGAATCTCTCCGAGAGAAGATTTCCGGTGGGAAGGTTGAGAAGGGTTTGACGGTGTATTCCGACCTGAGTGTGAGATACCGAGACGGTCTGTTTGTGCCGGAGTCTTGCCGAGAGGAGGTACTCCGAGAGTTTCATCATTCACGCCTTGCAGTGCATCCGGGAGGCACTAAGATGTATCGGGATTTGGGTCGCCCGTTTTGGTGGTGGGGTATGAAGAGAGATGTGGCAGCTTTCGTATCTAAGTGCCTTACTTGTCAGCAAGTGAAGGCCGAACATCAGAGGCCAGCGGGTTTGTTGCAACCCTTGACTATTGCCGAGTGGAAGTGGGAACACGTCACTATGGACTTCGTTATGGGTCTTCCGAGGACTCAGCGGGGTAGTGATGCTATTTGGGTGGTTGTAGACCGGTTGACTAAGTCGGCGCACTTTATTCCTATGCGCGTGAGAGATTCGGTAGATCATCTTGCCGACTTGTATATTCGGGACATAGTGAGATTGCACGGGGTCCCAGTGACGATCGTCTCAGATAGAGATCCTTGTTTTACTGCCAGGTTGTGGCAGAGTTTGCAGAGTGATTTAGGCACTAAGTTGACCTTTAGCACGGCTTACCATCCTCAGACTGACGGGCAGTCCGAGCGTACTATTCAGATACTTGAGGATATGCTTCGGGGTTGTGTTCTAGACTTTAGTGGGTCGTGGGAGAGGCACTTGCCGTTGGTGGAGTTTGCCTACAACAACAGTTTCCAGTCTAGTATCGGTATGGCACCATTTGAGGCCTTGTATGGCCGACCGTGTAGATCTCCTGTGTGTTGGGCCGAGGTGGGTGATACACCTCTGTTGGGTCCAGAGTTGGTGAGGGAAACGACGGAGAAAGTTGAGCTTATCCGTAAGAGGCTTGTTACAGCACAGAGTCGTCAGAAATCGTATGCCGACCGTAGGAGGAGACCTTTGGTGTTTGAGGTGGGTAATCATGTCTTTCTGAAGATATCACCTAGACGGGGTTTGATGAGGTTTGGGAAGAGTGGGAAGTTGTCCCCTCGGTTCATTGGTCCGTTTGAGATCCTTGAGAGGATTGGCGAGGCTGCTTATCGTTTAGCTTTGCCGCCGCAGTTGTCCGGAGTACATGACGTGTTTCATGTGAGTATGCTTCGGAAATATGAGTCGGATCCATCACATGTGTTGGATTGGACCGATTTAGTTGTTGATGAGGATGTTTTGTATGAGGAGAGACCGGTTCGGGTCTTGGATAGGCGGGATCAAGTTTTGCGAGGCAAGACCATCACTTTGGTAAAAGTTTTGTGGAAACATCATGGAGTGGAGGAAGCCACTTGGGAGCGTGAATTGGAAGTCCGCGAAAAATACCCGGACATGTTTATTAATTTGTAATCTTGTATTTAGATTTTGTAATATTGTTGAACTTGAGAGCTTTACATATGTCTTAAGTTGTAAAACGTTGAGTATGTTTTGGTAAATGGGTGTATCTTGAAACTTGCTTCATTATAGAAGTTTAGTATAGCATTGCATATACTGATTACATTGCTGAGTGTGTTATATATATCATGCAATTGAATATGATATGGGGATTGCTAACATTGGAAGGAATAATGCATAATATTGACACAAGTTGAAATATATGTTGTTTTATATATATATGTTGTGAGATGCCTCTTGATAAAGAGATGAAGTGACCAGTATTGGGTCAAGCTGTTTATTATTGTTATATAATCTTTGGGAATTGAGAAAAAACTTGTTTTTTTATAAACTTATGCTTAATTTCGGGGACGAAATTCTTTTAAGGGGGGGAGGTTATAGCGACCCCGGTCTTTTCCCATTTGATTATTGTATCTGGACTTAGGTTCCGTAGACTCTGTCATTGTATAATTGTTGTTGTTGTCCTTTATTTTCTCATTTGGAGTTATAGGATGTGTTGGGCAGGTTTGTTTTAGGTTGGTTGGGTTTAGAAATCCAGTGTTGCTGCCAAGAATTTTGACTCTTCGCTCGAGCGAGAAGTTCTTCGCTCGAGCGATCTCTTTATTTTGATCCTTCGCTCGAGCCAGGGTAGCTTCGATCGAGCGAGGGTTGCGTTTTGAGTTAGACCTGTGAGCTGAGGTTTTTGGCTCGAGCGAGATTTTCTTCGCTCGAGCGAGTTAGTTCGTTCTTCGCTCGAGCGATAGTTCCTTAGCTCGAGCGTGTGTCTGATTGCAGACCTGAGGGTTTGAGTTCTTCGCTCGATCGAGTTTTCTTTCGCTCGAGCGAACTTTTGTGTTGTTGGCTCGAGCAAGGCTTCCTTGGCTTGAGCGTAGCTTCTCTGTGTCTGGTCGCTCGAGCGACCAAGTCTTCGCTCGAGCGAGCCTGTCCAGTTTATATACACAGCAGCGGGTTTTGATCAGTCTTTTTCATCTTCTTTTGATTCCAAACCCTAGGTCCGACTTCTCTCTCTCCCTACTCACCTTCCTTCTTAGATTTGATCTATTTAGAGTGTGTTTCTACCATAGATCCTTCATTAAAAAGATAGAGTGAGTCGAGGGCTTCCATTTAATCTGAACATTTGGCGATTTGGAGCACTTTGGTATTTGGGCACTCATCTCTGTCTTCACCATTTGGGTTGTTTTCTTTGAGGTACGGACTTCCTACTCCATTTTATAGGTTTTGTTCTAAGTTTTGGTACTTTGATATGTTGGGGATACTTTGGTAAATTCTGGGAAAAACCCTAGTTGTATTATTAAATTAATTTGTATAATTAATTCATGGAATTGGGAAAAGATGGTTAAATTCATGGAATTGGGGAATTCATTGATTAAATGGCGTAGTTGGATAATTTGAATCATTTGTCTATTGAATTGTTGACATAGTTATTTTCAGTTTAGAAATAACTGTTTTGGGCTATCGGTGGAGGATAGTCGTGATTGTAGTAGACATTGCATGTGGATTAGGAATAACTGAAACTAATCACATTGGTTAAGTCATTAATTTTGACTATTGCATTGATACAGAAAATACGTGTATTGATTGAACATTGCATTTGCATACATTGTTTTGTGTGGGAGGAGATAGGGGATGTACTCCACGGTTTAGGGGAAGATAGGGGATGGACCTCTAAACCGGATTTTGTTTGGGAGGAGATAGGGGATGGACTCCATTAGCATCACTTTTATGTGTGCTTATTTATATAGAAGTGTTTTATTGATACAGCACTAAAATGTGTATCAATCTGGAAGTATGAAGTGTTTTGATTTGAGCTTGAGTCTCATTTGTTTGTTGATATTGGAAGGATGTGAATATGAAATATGTAATTCACTGTTGTAAGTTTGGCCAGGTTCTGAGCCATGTTAATAAAATTGGAAAGTAAAACGTGTCTTAGACAATAGTGTCATGAGACTGTAAAATGAAGTAATTGATTATCTTGGTTAACCATCTGTTGAATGCTATTGCTTTATTCATCGCTTATATGTGGTTTAGTATATTTCTACTGGGCTGTGGCTCACCCTTTATGGGAACATCATTTTCAGGTTCAGGTGATAAGCTACCTCCAAGGACTTAGCTTGGAAGGACTTGGATATTGAAGACTATCTTTAGTTAATTGTCTTTATTTATTAGTACATGTAAACATCCAAACCTGGGGCTTTTCTTGTATTGAGTTAGAACTCATCTTTTTGTATCCAAGTGTTGGCTTGGAAAGATGTAAGCCTGTAGGGCTTTTGTTCGATGTTACATGTAAAGCTTTTATTTAGTAATACTCTGATGAATGAATTAATAAATTGTTTTCTTTAAATAATGCATGTCATCGATATATATATATAATGGGTTGATTGTGAGGGCGTTACATTTAATTTTATACAGTTTCCAATTCTATTTTTGTTCAACTTCTATTTATATTAAATTTCCATCTCCATTCAATTTCCTTTTTTATTTAATTTCCGTATAGATCGTTAAGGTATAGTGGTTTCTTGAATGAATTTCCATGTTTAATTTTATGTAGTTTCCACTTCTATTTTTATTGAACTTCTATTTTTATTCAATTTCTATCTGCGTTCAATTTCCGTTTTTTATTTAATTTCCAAATAGATCGTGAAGGTATACTGATTTCTTGAATGAACTTTCATTTTTAATTTTATGCAACTTCCATTTTTATTTTTAGTCAACTTCCGTTTTTATTCAATTTCCTTTTCTAATGAATTTCCCTTTTTATTTAGTTTCCAAATAGATCGTTAAGGTGTAGTGGTTTCTTGAATGAACTTCCATTTTTAATTTTCTGCAACTTCCATTTTTATTTTTATTCCACTTCCATTTTTATTCAATTTCCTTTTCTATTCAATTTCCTTTTCTATTTAATTTCCAAATAGATCGTTAAGGTATAGTGGTTTCTTGAATGAACTTCCATGTTTAATTTTATACAGTTTCCAGTTCTATTTTTATTCAACTTCTATTTTTATTAAATTTCCATCTCCATTCAATTTCCTTTTTTATTTAATTTCCTAATAGATCGTTAAGGTATAGTGGTTTCTTGAATGAATTTCCATGTTTAATTTTATGCAGTTTCCACCCCTATTTTTATTCAACTTCTATTTTTATTCAATTTCCATCTCCGTTCAATTTCCTTTTTTTTATTTAATTTCCAAATAGATCGTTAAGGTATGGTGATTTCTTGAAGAAACTTTCATTTTTCATTTTGTGCAACTTCCACTTTTATTTTTATTCAACTTCCATTTTTATTCAATTTCCTTTTCTTTTGAATTTCCCTTTTTATTTAGTTTCCAAATAGATCGTTAAGGTGTAGTGGTTTCTAGAATGAACTTCCATTTTTAATTTTTTGCAACTTCCATTTTTATTTTTATTCCACTTCCATTTTTATTCAGTTTTCTTTTCTATTCAAGTTCCTTTTTTATTTAATTTCCAAATAGATCGTTAAGGTATAGTGGTTTTTTGAATTAACTTCCACGTTTAATTTTATGCAGTTTACATTTCTTTTCTTATTCAACTTCTATTTTTATTTAATTTCCATCTCCATTCAATTTCCGTTTTTATTTAATTTCCAAACAGATCGTTAAGGTGTAATGGTTTCTTGAAAGAACTTCCATTCTTAATTTTATGCAACTTCCATTTTTATTTTTATTCCACTTCCATTTTTATTCAATTTCCTTTTCTATTCAATTTCCTTCTTTATTTAATTTCCAAATATATCGTTAAGGTATAGTGGTTTTTTGAATGAACTTTCATTTTTTATTTTATGCAACTTCCATTTGTATTTTTATTCAAATTCCATTTTTATTCAATTTCCATCTCCATTCAATTTCCTTTTTTATTTCATTTCCAAATAGATCGTTAAGGTCTAGTGGTTTCTCGAATGAACTCCCATTTTCAATTTTATGCAACTTTCATTTTTATTTTTATTCAACTTCCATTTTTATTCAGTTTCCTTTTTATTCAATTTCCTTTTTTATTTAATTTCCAAATAGATCGTTAAGGTATTGTGGTTTCTTGAATGAACTTCCATGTTTAATTTTATGCAGTTTCCACTTCTATTTTTATTCAATTTCCTTTTTTTACTTGATTTCCAAATAGATCGTTAAGGTATAGTAGTTTCTTTAATGAACTTCCATTTTTAATTTTATGCAACTTCCATTTGCATTTTTATTCAACTTCCATTTTTATTCAATTTCCTTTTTTATTTAATTTCCAAATAGATCGTTAAGGTGTTGTGGTATCTTGAATGAACTTCCATGTTTAATTTTATGATGTTTCCATTTCTGGTTTTATTCAACTTCTATTTTTATTCAATTTCGATCTCTATTCAATTTCCATTTCTATTCAATTTCCTTTCTTAATTAATTTCCAAATAGATCGTTAAGGTATAGTGGTTTCTTGAATGAACTTCCATGTTTAATTTTATGCAGTTTCCATTTCTATTTTTATTCAACTTCTATTTTTATTCAATTTCTATCTCCATTCAATTTCCTTTTTTATTTAATTTCCAAATAGATCGTTAAGCTATAGTGGTTTCTTGAATGAACTTCCATGTTTAATTTTATGCAGATTCCATTTCTATTTTTATTCAACTTCTATTTTTATTCAATTTCCATCTCCATTCAATTTCCTTTTTTATTTAATTTCCAAATAGATCGTTAAGGTATAGTAGTTTCTTGAATGAACTTCCATTTTTAATTTTATGCAACTTCCATTTGTATTTTTATTCAACTTCCATTTTTATTCAATTTCCTTTCTATTCGATTTCCTTTTTTATTTAATTTCCAAATAGATCGTTAAGGTGTTGTGGTATCTTGAATGAACTTCCATATTTACTTTTATGTAGTTTGCATTTCTATTTTTATTCAACTTCTATTTTTATTCAATTTCGATCTCTATTCAATTTCCATTTCTATTCACTTTCCTTTTTGGATTAATTTCCAAATAGATCGTTAAGGTATTGTGGTTTCTTGAATGAACTTCCATGTTTAATTTTATGCAGTTTCCATTTCTATCTTTATTTGAAACGCCCCACTTTTTATTACGCGAAGCCATTACCAAATTCATTAACGTAATTCAATTTCAGAGATAACATGCGGAAATAAACTCATACATTCAATCCATAGAAATGAATATAAATACTCTCATTCGTATGCAAAGTAAATGTTACATGAACATACTCAATAAATCGCCCTTGGGCTTACAACCTTTAAATAAACAAATGAAGGGTGTAACCCTTTTACACATATGGCATTCTGCTAACAACAAAGAGGCCCCGTGGCCAACAAATAAAAAGATCCAAATCTTGTAGCATCTCTTGCTAAATACCTGAAAAAGATTCAACAACGTGGGATGAACATATAGTCGAGTAGGGATCTCAACATGATCCTCAACAATAACAACATTACAGATAGCTATGATCATGAACACTCATTCTCATACTAGAATAATAATGTGACAGTTTATACAAAATATATATATACATAAATATATGAACTTTTCTCGAAAATAACTATTTAATTCAATGCTATAAGCGATTCATCTTTCCTTTTTCCTTCCATTAACCCCCGTTCCCAATCTGTTATAACATTAACAACTACTTAGGAAAATAGATTCACTAAGCCCATTACTCTCTCCCATTTGCCACACATACAACAGATGTGCTTTTTCAAAACATATTTCTAAAATGTTTGATTTTCTTTACACTTCCAAAAGATAAAAGGGCATTTCAGTTCAATCCCAATTCTACCATAGTTATCCATGCACACCTCTATAAAAAGGAAGATAACAACTCAACTACATGCATAAAATAAATCAATGAGGCAACTCATCCCTCCAACACTGTAACCAATACAATCCACAATGTTTCCAGATACACTGAAACAATAACAAAACAACTCTGCTCTACTAGCTATATGCGTAGTAAGCCAAAGATACACTTCTCACAACAATCTACCAGTTTACCAGGCGCTAGCTGGAAGGGTATGGTACCTTAGATTATCAGCGCGTCAGTTCTCCAGGTGCTAGCTGGAAGGGTATGATACCTCTAATTATAAGCGCAGAGTATATATATATGAACACATAGGTGTGTGGAGTCCATCCCCTATCTTCTCACACACACTGGAGTACAACCCCTCTCTTCTCCCCAACCAGTATACAAATATAATGTAATTCAGCATTTCATCACATACGATGTTCAATCAACAATGGTGTAACACATACACAACAATTCAACGCAACCGTATCATCCTCCACCGATGACCAAGACAAAATCTCTAGATGCATGCATATTGTACATCTATTAACAGACCCAACTAACATGAGATTACAAAACTCAGCAACAACATGAACATGGTAGTTAAAGCTATACCCCACACAAATGTGTTCAACACTCAAGATACAACATTCCAATTTTCTTATACTTGTTTCAAAATACCTTTCCCATTTCACAAAATGAATTCCACTTCCTTTGTTTTCACAAAATCATTCCCATGGACAAAAGCCATAACTCATTTAAATTCACTACATTCTTTTCAAAGCCATTTCGAACTAATTATGCAAATTAAGTCATAAACAATAAATTAGGGTTTTTCCTTCCTCTTTCTCAATATTGACCAAAAAGGCCCAATTAACATCAACAAACAACAATAACCACAATTAAGACCCAAAATACCTAAGTATTTGCCCAAAGATCAAAACCCCTCAATTAATTTATTAAATCAAATAAAAAAAATTAGGGTTTCCTCTCCTTTCAACAACCACATGCTAATTAACACTCCAATTAGCCCAAACCACAACTAATGATAATAAACCCAAATTCAACAACCAACCCAAGGTTCAGTCCCATGATTTTCACAAATCCAACATGATACAATTTTTATGCAATACAACAACTACCACATATCTATCTATAGACGAAGTATTGAAAAGAAACAAGGAGAATCCCTACCTCGAATGAGGAACACAAATGGAGAAGATGACCCAAAATCCAAGTGCTCCGAATCCACTATTTTTCAGATTAGAACGAAGCCCAAGCCGCCCTCTATCTTTCTTACAAAGAACTTAAGATGGATTCACACTAGAAGTAGATGAAACCTAGAGAGAAGATGAGTTTAGAGAGAGAGAGAAGTCGGACCTAGGGTTTGGAAACTAGAAGAGGATGAAAAACTGATCAAAAACCCGCTGCTGCCTATTTAAACTGGACAGGCTCGCTCGAGCGAAGACTTGGTCGCTCGAGCTACCAGGCACAGGAAAGCCTCGCTCGAGCGAAGAAAATCTCGCTCGAGCCAAAAACTCGATGCTTCAGGTCTGCAACCCAGAAGCTCGCTCGATCGAAGAAACTCTCGCTCGAGCGAAGAAACCCTGGCTCGAGCCACCAGACACAAAACTCAACCCTCGCTCGAGCGACCAAACTCTCGCTCGAGCGACCAATCCAAATTCTGGACAGTAACACCTGGTTTCCAAACCCAACCAATCTAAAACAAACCTGCCCAACACATCCGATAACTCAAAAAGAGAAAATAAAATATGACAACCACAATTATACAATGAGAGAATCCAGGGAACCTAAGTCCGGATACAACAACTAAAAGGAAAAAGACCGGGGTCGCTATAACCTCCCCCCCTTAAAGAATTTCGTCCTCGAAATTAAGGATACGCCAAAACACAAGGCCAACTGATCACACAACACCCACACCCGAATCCCAAAGGAAGAAATTAATCTCACACAAACCTTTAATCCACTCTTACCAAAGAAAAGACTAACCAAGGGAAACATTCCAAATGACAACACTTAGGTACGAAAACCTCAACAACCCAAACCTTTCCCGAAACAATGACCAACAACTAACTAGCACAGCAAGCTAAGTCACTATTCAACAACATAATTCTCAACCATACTACCAAAGCAAATCTTTTTGAGCAAATTATAGGAAAACACTTTCTTGTTCAAGAGACATTTCTCAACAAAAAAAAAAAAATTTCAATGTAGACATTCCAAAATAAATCTTTCATTTTCCATGCGAAACTCAATAGTTTTGTAAATATATATATATATATATAACTATATATTTTTTTCACAACCACGTTGTTATCCAAAACACATAATCATCCACAGTTAATTTGCCAAAAGATTTATTTGGAATTCCTCAAAACCCTTGAATTAAATCAATTTCTCAACAACGCCCTTAGATGGCCCAAACACTAGAAAAGAGTTTCGTTTTCCAATTCTTTCCAAAATAACACTATCAACAACCATCACGCACACAGTGATGCCACAACCAACACAGAACATAACATTTCTATAATGATAGTTAATAGAAATAACAACAATACTATCAACACATAAGGCATAAGAAATTCATGGTTTTGCAATTCCATTCCGCCTCTTTTTACTTACCCAATTAAATAACATACACCCGACTCAGAACCTGGCCAAACAATTAAATGAGATAATAACTCATTTAAAACATTTTTCACTTCACAATAGATAAGCATATGAGCTATATCAATCTTTCAATAGATACACATTTTGGTGTTGTATCATCAGAGTCCATCCCTTATCTCCTCCCAAACAATATATATACACATAATGTATATAAAAAAAAATCCAATCATTCACAATGACAATTCAATACACATAATTGTTGTATTATAATAACCGTCATATTCAATGACACAACCGGATGATTAATTTCAGTTTTCCCTAGTCAACACACAAAGTCTACAACAAACGAGACTAACCTCATGGTGACCAATGTCAGCCCAAAACCCGATACCAACGAGCTGACTAATCAACTCAATAAACTCCATACTCAGTAATCCACACACTGATGTGCCGCTCAAACCATACCTAATAATTGATAACCAATCACAATACAAACACTACCCTTACACAAACGATGGGGTCACCACGGACTCACTGAATAGCAAGGCCCAAAACACGAACCAACATACAGCTACCATTCCTTCTAACTTGAGACACAAATCCCACATAACCTTGCCAATACCACGCAATTCTCTAAACCATCTCATCAATCACATCCACTCACAGATTCCCATTCTCAACAAATAAACTCTAAAAGTGAACAAGGCCCACAGGCCGTCACAAGACTAACTCAATATACAGTACCAGGCAAGCAACAATACTAGGATCATTGATCCCATCAACAACTTCTCAATATATATAATAGAGGGTTCGAAATTCCATACATACTCCCTAATACATGAGGATTAAACAAACAATACTATGCATACATATGCGATACATAAACAGAGTGCCTCAGCATCCAGCAGTACACCAGTCAACAACAAAATCAATAAACATGATACACCACCGGCCAACATTACAAAAAAAATCCCTCTCCAGGGTAACACTATAGGGCTAACTAACAAGTTGCCCCTCGCAAGGCTCCTGAAGCCTGGCCTGCCCGTTTCTGGTATCGATAGCGTCCTCGATTGGACGGGTACGACTGAGTCTGACTAGATTTTGAAACACTCGTAGAATTTACACGCAAAGGACAAAAACGTCTACCATGGCCCAGCTGACCGCAAACAAAACAACCACCAGACCCTCTACTCTGAGGCTGGTCTGAAACCTGAACCTCCCCGAAACCCCCAACAGAAGGGTCCGAAACCCCTGGTGAAGAAAAGGAACCAGCTCCCGACTGAGCATGTTTCCGCCTCCACCCCTTACTGAGCCTAGAGCGCTTAGGAACCACATGACTGACCGAGATGGTCTCCTCCTTAACCCCATCATCACTAGCAATCAAGGCCTCCACATGGGCCGCTGCCTCAACTAAAGTATAGTAATCCTTCCACAAGGATCCAGCTACCTTTACCCGAATATCAAAACACAACCGCTTTTCGAACTCAAAACAACGACGCTCCCCTGTTGCCACCAACTCTGGAGCGAACCTCGATAAACTAGCAAACCGCATCTCAAACTGTGCCACAGGAGTATCATCCTGACGCAACTCCAAAAACTGATCCCTCAACCTTTCCCGAGCAGAAGGAGGGAAATACTTGGCCCAAAAGGCCTCGGTAAAAGAAACCCACATGCTACCTACATTATTCTTAGCATTCTTCCACCAATAACTCGCATCACTCTTCAACTGAAAGGTCGCCAAAGGAACCCTCAACTCCTCATCTTCGACTCTGAGCATATCAAGAGTCTTGGTAATCTGTTCCAACCAACTCTCTGCCTCTAACGGTTTAGCCTCCCCCACAAACTCAGGTGGACCGGAGCGAAAGAACTCCTTAGTAAGCTTGAGAGCATGCCCGCTGCCGCCCTCAGTACGAGCTAGGGCGTCTTGCACTACTCTCACAATCTCACGTGCGACATCATCACCGACAGCCGATGCTGCAACGGCAGGTACTAAAGGAACTGTTGTGCCTCTCCCGGCGTTCCTACTACTCAACCGTCCTCTACTCCCTCGTGTAGCCATCCTATAAAGCACAAAGTAAATTACACTTAGCGCAAAACACTATAGCCTTCTCCGAGGCACACTCCACTACTGTTAAGTCACAAGACACACTTAGTCTCAAAATTTACATCTCTACTGCATATTATCATCTAAACATGTAAACACATAATCGAATCAAGTCCACAAAGATAGCCACTCATCCCGGAACTCTCAAGGAATTCATATCAGAAACCACGTTGATCAGGCGTGTTTCCAAAAGGACCTCAAAGCAAGTTCACCGGCTATGAATACTATCCAGGAGACTGAATCCCATGCTCACATAAATGCAACACATAAGTCCTAATTCACATGGTATCTATATGCAACGTCCTCACTACACGTAGTAAACCCACTGTGGTAAAAACCACTTCCCACGAGCTCAAGGTATTCAAACCCGGCAGCTCTGATACCAAGTTGAAACGCCCCACTTTTTATTACGCGAAGCCATTACCAAATTCATTAACTTAATTCAATTTCAGAGATAACATGCGGAAATAAACTCATACATTCAATCCATAGAAATGAATATAAATACTCTCATTCGTATGCAAAGTAAATGTTACATGAACATACTCAATAAATCGCCCTTGGGCTTACAACCTTTAAATAAACAAATGAAGGGTGTAACCCTTTTACACATATGGCATTCTGCTAACAACAAAGAGGCCCCGTGGCCAACAAATAAAAAGATCCAAATCTTGTAGCACCTCTTGCTAAATACCTGAAAAAGATTCAACAACGTGGGATGAACATATAGTCCAGTAGGGATCTCAACATGATCCTCAACAATAACAACATTACAGATAGCTATGATCATGAACACTCATTCTCATACTAGAATAATAATGTGACAGTTTATACAAAATATATATATACATAAATATATGAACTTTTCTCGAAAACAACTATTTAATTCAACGCTATAAGCGATTCATCTTTCCTTTTTCCTTTCATTAACCCCCGTTCCCAATCTTTTATAACATTAACAACTACTTAGGAAAATAGATTCACTAAGCCCATTACTCTCTCCCATTTGCCACACATACAACAGATGTGCTTTTTCAAAACATATTTCTAAAATGTTTGATTTTCTTTACACTTCCAAAAGATAAAAGGGCATTTCAGTTCAATCCCAATTCTACCATAGTTATCCATGCACACCTCTATAAAAAGGAAGATAACAACTCAACTACATGCATAAAATAAATCAATGAGGCAACTCATCCCTCCAACACTGTAACCAATACAATCCACAATGTTTCCAGATACACTGAAACAATAACAAAACAACTCTGCTCTACTAGCTATATGCGTAGTAAGCCAAAGATACACTTCTCACAACAATCTACCAGTTTACCAGGCGCTAGCTGGAAGGGTATGGTACCTTATATTATCAGCGCGTCAGTTCTCCAGGCGCTAGCTGGAAGGGTATGATACCTCTGATTATAAGCGCAGAGTATATATATATGAACACATAGGTGTGTGGAGTCCATCCCCTATCTTCTCACACACACTGGAGTACAACCCCTCTCTTCTCCCCAACCAGTATACAAATATAATGTAATTCAGCATTTCATCACATACGATGTTCAATCAACAATGGTGTAACACATACACAACAATTCAACGCAACCGTATCATCCTCCACCGATGACCAAGACAAAATCTCTAGATGCATGCATATTGTACATCTATTAACAGACCCAACTAACATGAGATTACAAAACTCAGCAACAACATGAACATGGTAGTTAAAGCTATACCCCACACAAATGTGTTCAACACTCAAGATACAACATTCCAATTTTCTTATACTTGTTTCAAAATACCTTTCCCATTTCACAAAATGAATTCCACTTCCTTTGTTTTCACAAAATCATTCCCATGGACAAAAGCCATAACTCATTTAAATTCACTACATTCTTTTCAAAGCCATTTCGAACTAATTATGCAAATTAAGTCATAAACAATAAATTAGGGTTTTTCCTTCCTCTTTCTCAATATTGACCAAAAAGGCCCAATTAACATCAACAAACAACAATAACCACAATTAAGACCCAAAATACCTAAGTATTTGCCCAAAGATCAAAACCCCTCAATTAATTTATTAAATCAAATAAAAAAAATTAGGGTTTCCTCTCCTTTCAACAACCACATGCTAATTAACACTCCAATTAGCCCAAACCACAACTAATGATAATAAACCCAAATTCAACAACCAACCCAAGGTTCAGTCCCATGATTTTCACAAATCCAACATGATACAATTTTTATGCAATACAACAACTACCACATGTCTATCTATAGATGAAGTATTGAAAAGAAACAAGGAGAATCCCTACCTCGAATGAGGAACACAAATGGAGAAAATGACCCAAAATCCAAGTGCTCCAAATCCACTATTTTTCAGATTAGAACGAAGCCCAAGCCGCCCTCTATCTTTCTTACAAAGAACTTAAGATGGATTCACACTAGAAGTAGATGAAAACCTAGAGAGAAGATGAGTTTAGAGAGAGAGAAGTCGGACCTAGGGTTTGGAAACTAGAAGAGGATGAAAAACTGATCAAAAACCCGCTGCTGCCTATTTAAACTGGACAGGCTCGCTCGAGCGAAGACTTGGTCGCTCGAGCTACCAGACACAGGAAAGCCTCGCTCGAGCGAAGAAAATCTCGCTCGAGCCAAAAACTCGATGCTTCAGGTCTGCAACCCAGAAGCTCGCTCGATCGAAGAAACTCTCGCTCGAGCGAAGAAACCCTGGCTCGAGCCACCAGACACAAAACTCAACCCTCGCTCGAGCGACCAAACTCTCGCTCGAGTGACCAATCCAAATTCTGGACAGTAACACCTGGTTTCCAAACCCAACCAATCTAAAACAAACCTGCCCAACACATCCGATAACTCAAAAAGAGAAAATAAAATATGACAACCACAATTATACAATGAGAGAATCCAGGGAACCTAAGTCCGGATACAACAACTAAAAGGAAAAAGACCGGGGTCGCTATATTATTCAACTTCTATTTTTATTCAATTTCCATCTCCATTCAATTTTCTTTTTTATTTAATTTCCAAATAGATCGTTAATGTATAGTGGTTTCTTGAATGAACTTCCATTTTTAATTTTATACACCTTCTATTTGCATTTTTATTCAACATCCATTTTCATTCAATTTACTTTCAATTCAATTTCCTTTTTTGTTTAATTCCCAAATGGATCGTTAAGGTATAGTGGTTTCTTGAATGAACTTCCATGTTTAATTTTATACAGTTTCCATTTCTATTTTTATTCAACTTCTATTTTTATTAAATTTCCATCTCCATTCAATTTCCTTTTTTATTTAATTTCCTAATAGATCGTTAAGGTATAGTGGTTTCTTGAATGAATTTCCATGTTTAATTTGATGCAGTTTCCACTCCTATTTTTATTCTACTTCTATTTTTATTCAATTTCCATCTCCGTTCAATTTCCTTTTTTTATTTAATTTCCAAATAGATCGTTAAGGTATAGTGATTTCTTGAATGAACTTTCATTTTTAATTTTATGCAACTTCCATTTTTATTATTATTCAACTTCCATTTTTATTCAATTTGTTTTCTATTGAATTTCCCTTTTTATTTAGTTTCCAAATAGATCGTTAAGCTGTAGTGGTTTCTAGAATGAACTTCCATTTTTAATTTTATGCAACTTCCATTTTTATTTTTATTCCACTTCCATTTTTATTCAATTTCCTTTTTTATTTAATTTCCAAATAGATCCTTAAGGTATAGTGGTTTCTTGAATGAACTTCCATATTTAATTTTATGCAGTTTCCATTTCTATTTTTATTGAGCTTCTATTTTTATTCAATTTCCATCTCCATTCAATTTCCTTTTTTTATTTAATTTCCAAATAGATCGTTAAGGTATAGTGGTTTCTTGAATGAACTTCCATTTTTAATTTTATGCAACTTCCGTTTGTGTTTTTATTCAACTTCAATTTTTATTCATTTTCCTTTCTACTCAATTTACTTTTTTATTTAATTTCCAAATAGATCGTTAAGGTATAGTGGTTTCTTGAATGAACTTCCATGTTTAATTTTATGCAGTTTCCATTTCTATTTTTATTCAACTTCTATTTTTATTCGATTTCCATCTCCATTCAATTTCCGTTTTTATTTAATTTCATATTAGATCGTTAAGGTGTAGTGGTTTCTTGAATGAACTTCCATTTTTAATTTTATGCAACTTCCATTTTTATTTTTCTTCCACTTCCATTTTTATTCAATTTCCATTTCAGTTCAATTTCCTTTTTTAATTAATTTCCAAATAGATCGTTAAGGTATAGTGGTTTTTTTGAATAAACTTCCATGTTTAATTTTATGCAGTTTCCATTTCTATTTTTATACAATTTCCATCCCCATTCGATTTCCTTTTTTATTTAATTTCCAAATAGGTCGTTAAGGTATAGTGGTTTATTGAATGAACTTCCATTTTTATTTTTATGCAACTTTCATTTGTATTTTTATTCGACTTCCATTTTTATTCAATTTTGTTTTTATTCAATTTCCTTTTTTATTTTATTTCCAAATAGATCGTTAGGGTATAGTGGTTTCTTGAATGAACTTCCACGTTTAATTTTATGCAGTTTCCATTTCTATTTTTATTCAACTTCTATTTTTATTAAATTTCCATCTCCATTCAATCTCCTTTTTTATTTAATTTACAAATAGATTATAGCGATCCCGATTTTACCTTCATTGTTTAATTGTAATATATGACAAGTTTTCAAAGATTATGCATGATTATACTAGATTCATCTCATTAGTAAGATACATGTATATCAATTAGATGGTGACTAATCATTGATACCTATTTATACAATGTATAGAAGACTAATGCTAATACATTGAATGTGATGGATTTATTATGAATGAATCTTAGAGATGCATTATGTTTCTATTATGAATATGTAAGATACATTAATCTATCTAATGAATTCATTAATATAGAAGATGCATTATGTATCATGAATGTATGAGATACATTAATCAATTTAATGAAGTTCATTGAATGAATAACTTGAGAGTTTCTCTCTCTAGACTACATCTTCTCTCTATAAATACATCTAGTTCTAGTGATCTTCTACCCTAGTTCCTTTGTATTGAGTGTGGAGCTTCCCTTGATCTTCATTTTAATCTGAAAGTTTGGCGATTTGGAGCACTTTGGTTTTTGGCCTTCATCTTCTCCATTTGAGGTAGGGATTTCTTTGTTCTTTTTCAATACTCCGTCTATAGATAGACATGTGGTAATTTTGTATTGCATGAAAATCATATCCGTGTTGGATTTGTTTGAAAATCATGAGGGGAACCTAGGGTTGGTTGTTTGAGAATGGTTTTGTTATCATTGACTGTGGTTTGGACTAATTAGATAATAAAATTAGCATGTTATTATTGAAAGAAAAGAAAGCCCTAAATTATATTTTGATTTGGTAAAATAAAAAGGGTTTATAGTTGAACAATGTTGGTAAATTTCTATTGTTAATATGAGTTGTGTAGAAAGTGTTAACAGTTAAAGGATTAAGTATGGTATTGGAGTTATTTTGAAATGAACGTAATGAATCAAGTTGGGTTATGGCTTATTATCCATGGAATTGATTTTGTAAAATGAAGAGAATGTAATTGGTTTTGTGAAAAGGGAAAAGTGTTTTTGGAATAAGTGATGGAACATGTTGACTTGAAAAATTATGAAAGTTGATCTTGAAAATGGTAAATGAAATGTTAACTCTATGTGAGTCTCAGAAAATAAATTTGAGAATTGAACTATTGTATCATGAGTGTTGAATACACACATTTCGGGGTTTTATCCTTACCTATTGTAACGCCCTCAAAATAATAACAATAAACCCATCAGATAAGACATGCATTTACATTTAAACTAACCGCATTCCTTTCATTCATTAGAATTCCAAGACATAAGTATTACATGTTAACCTCATAACAAAATGCCCTACGGGCTTACAGCTTTCCAAGTTAACACTTGGTTACAACAAAGAGTTCTAACTCGTTTACACATTAGGCCCTTGGCTTGAAATTACATGTAATACATCAAAAGTAAAACGACAAAACTATGCCCGCCACTAGCCTCCCAGCTATGTCCTTGGAGGTGGCATGCTTCCTGTACCTGAAAATGATATTCCCATATAGGGTGAGCCACAGCCCAGTAGAAATACACTAAACCAACCATGGACAATGACTAAAACATTAGCAATTGATAGTTGGTCAATACTGATACAATCACATAAATTACATATTTATGTCAACGACTTACAAGTCCCAATTACTTTTCATTTTCCCTTTTTCAACAGATAAGCATGCTAGCTCTATCATCATTTCCACAGATATGTATAAAAACTATATCTCACATTCAGATAAGCATAAAAGCTATATCCACATTCTCAACAGATATGTATATCAACAATATCCACAGATAAGCATATAAGCTGTATCCACACTTCACAAAGATAAGCATATGAGCTCTATCTTCACTTCTCTAGACAAGCATATGAGCTCTGTCTACGGAGTTCATCCCCTATCTCCTCCCAATACCTATCCGGTTTAGAGGTACATCCCCTATCTTCCCCTAAACCGCGGAGTACATCCCCTATCTCCTCCTCTACACATAACGTATATAAACACATTGGTTCTATATACCATCACACAATACACACAATTAATGTATTCTATCAACCGTCAAGTTCCATGACACATTCCATTGATTAGTTTCAGTTTACCTAATCATCATGCATTGTCTACAACAATCACGACTATCCTCCACCGATAGCCCAAAGCAGTTATTTCTAAACAGAAAATAAATGCACAAATGGATATTCAATCAACATTTCTTTTCCTCATTTCTCACCAATTAATTATCTCAATTAATTAAACAATGTAATTAGGCCATTTTCCATAATTACTATTTCAACCCTTAGGTTCCATTTTCATCAATGATTCAACAATCATTCTATTTTTCTATGCCAAACATGCATCTAGGTTTATTATGAATAAAACCCCAACTTTTGTAAAATTACACAAAAGCCCCAAACTTTCACAAATTTACCAAACCAAGCCCAACATCTCAAAATACCAAAATTTAAAGACAAAACCCATAGAGAGGAGTAGGTTATCCCTACCTCAAACCCGGAGCCTCAAAGGAGATGAAGACCAAAACCAAAATGCTCCAAATCTAGAAATTTTCAGATCAAAAGGAAGCTCTCGACGATCAACACAACTTTTGTGAAGACAAAAGGTGAGTAAACGATCCTTACTAGATCAAATCTAAGAGAGAAGGGCCGGTTTAGAGTGAGAAGCTCTGAAAATGGCTTTTTGGAAAAGTAAGAGAGAGAAGAGAAAGCAAAAAGTGATTTGAAAAGGCACAAATTCGGGACTTTAACCCAGTCTCCCGCTCGAGCGTAAAACACCCCGCTCGAGCGGCCACTCACAGACTTACGCTCGAGCGGCCAACCTCCCGCTCGAGCGCAGAATGCACTCGCTCAGTACTTTTGCAGAACCAGACCTCCGCTCGAGCTCCCAACCCTACGCTCGAGCGTACAACACTGCATAACAAATACTGGATGGGTGTATTCCCCGCTCGAGCGCCAACACCTCCGCTCGAGCGGACAGGCCAAAAATCTGGGCAACTAGTTTTGGTTTCTAAACTCAACCAACCTGAAACAAACCCACCCAACACATCCCATAACTCAAATATGAAGAAAAAGGAATGTAAACACGATGATAACCAACTACCAACATCCACGGACACATGTCCGGATCACTGTACAACAAGGGTAAACCCGGGATCGCTATAACCTCCCCCCCTTAAAGAATTTCGTCCCCGAAATTAAGCACAAGTTTTCAAAAACAAGTTTTCCTCCATTTTAAACAATGTTACATTTTAACATTCAACAATTCGACCCATTACCGGTCATCCCATCCCTTTAACAAGAGACATATCACAATGTGTAAACAATATATGTATTTTCAACATGCATTAACATTATGCACTATCTTTCCAATTTCAACAATATATTTAACGCATATAATGTCACTTTCAACTTCCATAAGAGGCAAGTTCCAAACATACTTCCAATAACCAAAACATTTTCAATGTTTCACAACTTAAGACATATATCAAAGCTCTTAAGTTCAACAAAATGTAAAATTTAAATATAAGATTACATAACAACAAACAAGTCCGGATATTTCTCTCGGACTTCCGACTCACGTTCCCAAGTGGCTTCCTCCACTCCGTGATGTTTCCACAAGACTTTTACCAAAGGAATGGTCTTGCCACGCAGGACCTGATCCCGCCTATCCAAGACCCGTACCGGTCTCTCCTCATACGAGGCATCCTCATCTACCTCTAAATCAGTCCAATCCAACACATGTGATGGATCTGGCTCATACTTCCGAAGCATACTCACATGAAACACGTCATGCACTCCGGACAACTGCGGTGGTAAGGCTAATCGATAAGCAACCTCACCAATCCTCTCAAGGATCTCAAAAGGACCAATAAACCGAGGGGATAACTTCCCACTCTTCCCAAACCTCATCAGGCCTCGTCTAGGTGATATCTTCAGAAAGACATGATCACCTACCTCAAACACCAAAGGCCTCCTCCTACAGTCGGCATAACTCTTTTGTCGACTCTGGGCTGTAACAAGCCTCTTACGGATAAGCTCAACTTTCTCCGTCGTCTCCCTAACTAACTCTGGACCCAACAAAGGTGCATCACCCACCTCGGCCCAACACACTGGAGACCTACACGGTCGGCCATACAAGGCCTCAAACGGTGCCATACCGATGCTAGACTGAAAACTGTTGTTGTAGGCAAACTCTACCAAGGGTAAGTGCCTCTCCCACGTCCCACTGAAGTCCAGGACACAACCCCGAAGCATATCCTCGAGGATCTGAATAGTACGTTCGGACTGTCCGTCAGTCTGAGGATGATAAGCCGTACTAAAGGTCAACTTAGTGCCCAAGGCACTCTGCAAACTCTGCCACAACCTAGCAGTAAAACGAGGATCTCTATCTGAGACGATCGTCACTGGGACCCCGTGCAATCTCACTACGTCCCGAATATACAGGTCGGCAAGATGATCTACCGAATCTCTCACGCGCATAGGAATAATGTGCGCCGACTTAGTCAACCGGTCTACAACCACCCAAATAGCATCACTACCCCGCTGAGTCCTCGGAAGACCTACAACGAAGTCCATAGTGACATGCTCCCACTTCCACTCGGCAATAGGCAAGGGTTGCAACAAACCCGCTGGCCTCTGATGCTCGGCCTTCACTTGCTGGCAAGTAAGGCACTTCGATACGAAAACAGCCACATCTCTTTTCATACCCCGCCACCAAAATTGGCGACCCAAATCCTGATACATCTTAGTACCTCCCGGATGCACCGCAAGGCGCGAATGGTGAAATTCTCGGAGTACTTCCTCACGGCAAGCCTCCGGTACAAACAAACGGTCTCGGTATCTCACACTCAGGTCGGGATACACCGTCAAACCCTTCTCAACTTTCCCACTGGAGATCTTCTCTCGGAGGGATTCTACCTCAAGGTCACCTCTCTGTGCCTCTAACACTCTAGTCACAAGTGTAGGCTGCACCACGACAGAAAACAAGGCCGCAGCCTCAACAGATTCGCCCAGTAGCAAATCAAACTCGCCAAGTGCTCCCAACATCACCCATTCCCGGATGGCTATACAAGCTACATCACTAATGGTTTTCCTACTAAGGGCATCGGCCACAACATTGGCCTTTCCCGGATGATAATGCAACTCAAAATCATAAACCTCGATGAACTCCATCCATCTCCTCTGCCTCAGATTTAAGTCTCTCTGTGTAAACAGATACTTCAAACTCTTGTGATCCGAGAATACCTCGAACCTCTCACCATAAAGGTAGTGCCTCCAGATTTTCAAGGCAAAGATCACAGCTGCTAACTCTAGGTCGTGTGTGGGGTAATTCTTCTCGTGTATTTTCAACTGACGTGAGCCATAAGCTATCACTTTCCCCTCTTGCATCAACACACAACCCAAACCCTCTCGTGAGGCATCACAATAAACCGCGTAACCCAACTCTCTCTCCGGAATAATCAATACCGGAGCGGTGGTCAATCTAACTTTCAGCTCTTGGAACGACTTTTCACAAGTCTCACTCCACACAAACTTGACTCCCTTCTGAGTCAGTCTAGTCAACGGTGACGCTAACCTGGAGAAATCTTTCACAAACCGACGGTAATACCCAGCTAATCCCAGAAAACTGCGGATCTCAAACACACTCTTAGGCTGTGCCCAATCTTGCACTGCCTCAACCTTGGATGTATCAACAGACACTCCTTCCCCGGATACCACGTGGCCTAAGAATTTGACTTCCCTCAGCCAGAACTCACACTTCCCAAACTTGGCATACAGCCTATGGGCTCTAAGTAACTCAAGCACCACTCTCAAGTGTGCCTCGTGCTCCTCCTCAGAAGGTGAATAGATAAGGATGTCGTCCACGAAGACGACCACAAATCGGTCTAAGAACTCCCGGAAAATCCGGTTCATCAAGTCCATAAAGACTGCCGGTGCATTGGTAAGCCCGAATGGCATCACCAGAAACTCATAATGGCCATACCGCGTACGGAATGCCGTTTTCGGAATATCCTCATCCCTGACCCTCAACTGGTGGTAACCCGATCTCAAGTCTATTTTAGAGAAACAACGGGAACCCTTCAACTGGTCAAACAAATCATCTATACGGGGCATAGGGTACTTATTCTTAACCGTAGCCCGATTCAACTTCCGGTAGTCTATACACAATCTCAAGGCACCATCTTTCTTTTTAACAAAGAGGGCCGGTGCTCCCCACAGTGAAACACTAGGGCGAACAAAACCCTTATCTAGCAATTCCTGGAGCTGAATTTTCAACTCAACCAACTCTGCTGGAGCAAAACGGTAAGGTGCCATAGAAATCGGCGCCGTACCAGGCACTAAATCAATAGAGAACTCTATCTCTCGGTGAGGTGGCAAACTAACAAGATCTTCGGGAAAGACATCCGAATACTCACAAACCACCCTCGGTAATACATACTGGGTATCACCACGCTCACCACTCTCAAAGCTAGCAAGTAGACTACTAAGCTCACTTCGCCCTCGCGAATCATACCCCGGTGGCAAAACACTACCAACCCGGTCTCCCAAGAAATGGAACCACTCCCCGCTCAAGGTACACAATGTAACCCTCTGGCGGTAGCAATCAATAACAGCCCGGTATGACGATAACCAGTCCATACCCAAAATAACATCAAAACCCTTCATGGGCATGACAACAAACGGAAAAGGAAGCCTATAATCGGCGACCTCTATATCACATCCTCTAACACCCTGTTTCAGAATCAATTCACCACCCAAAGGCGATACCACATAAATAGGAGATGCTAACTGTGCTAACTCCAATTCCAAAACAGATGCAAATGCAGCAGATACAAAAGAATGAGATGCACCCGTGTCTATCAACACATTAGCAACTGAGTTGCAAAACAGAAAAGTACCTCTCACTACTGATGGAGCCGGTACTAAATCCTGCGCGGTAACAGCATACACGCGCCCCGTAGGCCCCTGGTCTACCTGCTCACCTCTCGGAGCAAAGGACTGTTGCACAGACTGGGATGACGAAGCTCCCGGATTGGCCCTCGAGGCCTGCACAGACTGAGCTGGCTGAAAACTCTGCGTCTGCCTAGAACCAGACGCTCCCGATGTGACACTCAACTGTGGGCAAAACCTCTTCATGTGCCCAGGTTGTCCACACTGATAACAAGTCAAGAGCTGGCCCCTGCCCAAACTCTGACTCTGTGGTCTAGCTGAAGAAGAAGCAGCTTTCTGACCCCCACCCTTCTGCGGGCAAACAGAAACCTTGTGACCCAGCTGGCCACACTTGTAACAAGTGAATTCCCCCTGACTGCCTCTCTCCGAGCCTACACTCGGCACTGGAAAGGTCGATCTAGAGACTGCACCCTGAGACTGCTGAGGGTTATAACCCTTCTGTCTCCTGCCATCACCCTGACTATCCTGGCTCCTCTTGGAGCCTCTCTGACCCTCATCCTCCTCCTGCATCATAAGCTCCATATGAGCTGCAGCATCTACTAGGTGTCTATACTCTCGGATATATGACCCACCAACTCTCAACTTGAGGCCCCGCCTCAACTTCCGCTCAAACTCATAGCAACGGCGTTCCTCAGACGCCACCAGTTCAGGTGCAAACCTAGACAGACTGGTAAAAGTAGCCTCAAACTCGGCCACTGACAAGCCCTGCTGGTTAAGCCGGCTAAACTGATCCCTCAGCTTTTCCCTAGCTGCTGCTGATAAAAACCTCTCCTGAAAAGCATTCACAAACGCCTCCCAAGTACCACCAACACGAGCTTTCTCGTACTTCCACCATTGACCCGCATCTCCCTTCAGTTGGAAGGATGCCAAGGTCACTTTCAGTGCTCCGTCCTCAATGCCAAGCATCTCAAACGTCTTCGTTGTCTGTTCGAGCCATTCATCTGCCTTAAGCGGCTCTTTAGGATCCCCGATAAACTCGTCCGGATTACACCGAAAGAACTCCCTCTTCAAGAAGGAAGGCCCTGTCTCAGCTGCCTGATTCCCAGCTCTAAGAATACCCAAAGCTCCCGCTATCTCTCTAGCCAAGGCACCCATAGCCTGCTGACCCACTGGCTCGGCCACATTGGCCTGCCCAACTCCCTCCTGCACTGCCGGAATCTCACCCGGTAACGGTACTTCCTGCCTCGCAGGTCTACCACGCCTAGCACCTCTTCCTCGTCCTAACATCCTAATAAAGGCAACACAGAACGTTAGCACATTCATAAATGTGCCGAAACTAAACACTCACGTCCTAATACATGGACAACTGTAATTCACTCCACATAAGCACATAAACACATAAGCACTTACGAATTTCATTTCCGGATAATAATAGTCCCGAGGCGTTACTAGAGTTCCGGTTAGAAACAGCATTGATCAAGTGCTTTTCCAACAAGACTCCCAGAAACTCAAGGATCCGATCAACATCCAAGAAATTAAATCCCATACCCACATAGTCACAAAAGCATGTTATCACTTAAGCACATAACATATGATACTACATCTAAGTCTCTATCAAGCGAGACAAACCCATTGTGATACTAATCACTTCCCACGTACCCAAAGTATTCGAACCCGGTACGCTCTGATACCAAGTTGTAACGCCCTCAAAATAATAACAATAAACCCATCAGATAAGACATGCGTTTACATTTAAACTAACCGCATTCCTTTCATTCATTAGAATTCCAAGACATAAGTATTACATGTTAACCTCATAACAAAATGCCCTACGGGCTTACAGCTTTCCAAGTTAACACTTGGTTACAACAAAGAGTTCTAACTCGTTTACACATTAAGCCCTTGGCTTGAAATTACATGTAATACATCAAAAGTAAAACGACAAAACTATGCCCGCCACTAGCCTCCCAGCTATGTCCTTGGAGGTGGCATGCTTCCTGTACCTGAAAATGATATTCCCATATAGGGTGAGCCACAGCCCAGTAGAAATACACTAAACCAACCATGGACAATGACTAAAACATTAGCAATTGATAGTTGGTCAATACTGATACAATCACATAAATTACATATTTATGTCAACGACTTACAAGTCCCAATTACTTTTCATTTTCCCTTTTTCAACAGATAAGCATGCTAGCTCTATCATCATTTCCACAGATATGTATAAAAACTATATCTCACATTCAGATAAGCATAAAAGCTATATCCACATTCTCAACAGATATGTATATCAACAATATCCACAGATAAGCATATAAGCTGTATCCACACTTCACAAAGATAAGCATATGAGCTCTATCTTCACTTCTCTAGACAAGCATATGAGCTCTGTCTACGGAGTTCATCCCCTATCTCCTCCCAATACCTATCCGGTTTAGAGGTACATCCCCTATCTTCCCCTAAACCGCGGAGTACATCCCCTATCTCCTCCTCTACACATAACGTATATAAACACATTGGTTCTATATACCATCACACAATACACACAATTAATGTATTCTATCAACCGTCAAGTTCCATGACACATTCCATTGATTAGTTTCAGTTTACCTAATCATCATGCATTGTCTACAACAATCACGACTATCCTCCACCGATAGCCCAAAGCAGTTATTTCTAAACAGAAAATAAATGCACAAATGGATATTCAATCAACATTTCTTTTCCTCATTTCTCACCAATTAATTATCTCAATTAATTAAACAATGTAATTAGGCCATTTTCCATAATTACTATTTCAACCCTTAGGTTCCATTTTCATCAATGATTCAACAATCATTCTATTTTTCTATGCCAAACATGCATCTAGGTTTATTATGAATAAAACCCCAACTTTTGTAAAATTACACAAAAGCCCCAAACTTTCACAAATTTACCAAACCAAGCCCAACATCTCAAAATACCAAAATTTAAAGACAAAACCCATAGAGAGGAGTAGGTTATCCCTACCTCAAACCCGGAGCCTCAAAGGAGATGAAGACCAAAACCAAAATGCTCCAAATCTAGAAATTTTCAGATCAAAAGGAAGCTCTCGACGATCAACACAACTTTTGTGAAGACAAAAGGTGAGTAAACGATCCTTACTAGATCAAATCTAAGAGAGAAGGGCCGGTTTAGAGTGAGAAGCTCTGAAAATGGCTTTTTGGAAAAGTAAGAGAGAGAAGAGAAAGCAAAAAGTGATTTGAAAAGGCACAAATTCGGGACTTTAACCCAGTCTCCCGCTCGAGCGTAAAACACCCCGCTCGAGCGGCCACTCACAGACTTACGCTCGAGCGGCCAACCTCCCGCTCGAGCGCAGAATGCACTCGCTCAGTACTTTTGCAGAACCAGACCTCCGCTCGAGCTCCCAACCCTACGCTCGAGCGTACAACACTGCATAACAAATACTGGATGGGTGTATTCCCCGCTCGAGCGCCAACACCTCCGCTCGAGCGGACAGGCCAAAAATCTGGGCAACTAGTTTTGGTTTCTAAACTCAACCAACCTGAAACAAACCCACCCAACACATCCCATAACTCAAATATGAAGAAAAAGGAATGTAAACACGATGATAACCAACTACCAACATCCACGGACACATGTCCGGATCACTGTACAACAAGGGTAAACCCGGGATCGCTATACCTATCGTACTAGTGTCGTTGTTGGGTTTAAGGATTGCTTGAGAGTTGAGTCTCTTTTATTAGGTGTACTGAATACATGCATCTAGAGGTTTTGTCGTTGGTCATCGGTGGAGGATGACATTGTTGTGTTGAATTGTGATGTATGTGTTACACTTGTGTTGGGTAAACATTATTGAATAGTTTATGTGTATGTATTACACTTGTTATTTATGCTTTGTTGTATTGAGGAATTTGTACATGATAATCTCTTATATACATTGTTTTGTGTGGGAGGAGATAGGGGATGTACTCCACGGTTTAGGGAAAGATAGGGGATGGACCTCTAAACCGGATTTTGTTTGGGAGGAGATAGGGGATGGACTCCATTAGCACCACTATATGTGTGCTTATTGATATTAGAAGTGTTTTTGTTTGATATTGATACAGCACTAAAATGTGTATCATTTGTGAAGTATAGAAGTGTTTTTGGTTGATATTGATACAACACTAAAATGTGTATCATTTGTGAAGTATGGAAGTGTTTTTATCTGAGATTGATACAGTACTAAAATGTGTATCTATTATGAGGTATGGAATGTTTAAAATGAGTTATTATCTTGCTTATCGCGTGGCGTACCCTTAGCTTACTGTGCATATAGCCGGTAGAGCAGAGTTTTAATTGTTATCGTCAGTGTATCTAAGTATGTTATGGGTTGCGATGGTTACAGTTTTGAAAGGCCGAGCTGCCTCATTTGTGGATTATATACATGTTGATGATTTGTTAATTCCCTTTTATTTAAGGCATGCATGTATTAATATGAATGTATTGGGAACAAACCAAAATGCCATTTTGAGATTTTGGAAAGTGTGAAGGAAAATGGGGTATTTGTGAACATGTTTTCAAAAAAGGTCATTTTGTTGTAAGTACGGAAAATGGGGGAAGAGTAATGGGCTTAGTGAAATTGGTTTTTTTTCTAAAACTGTTATAGTCATGAAAGTTTGGAAAAATAGGTAATAAAAAGGAAAAAAAAGGTGAACCGCTTATAGCGTCGAATGAAATGGCTGTTTTCGAGAAAAGTTCATACTTATGTATATTTTGTATAAACTATCACATTACTATTCTAGTATGAGAATGAACATTCATGATCATAGCTATCTGTAAGTTGTTATTGTTGGAGATCATGTTGAGATCCCTACTGGACTATATGTTCATCCCACGTTGTTGAATCTTTTTCAGGTGATAGCCAGGATGTTCTACAAGGTTTTGGATCTTCTTATTTGTTGGCCACGGGGCCTCTTTTGTGTTGGCGGAATGCCATTTATGTAAAAAGGGTTATACCTTTCTTCTTGACTTTTAATGATGTAAGCCCAAGGGCAATTTATTTAGTGTACTCATGTTGTATTTACTTGCATACGAATGAGAGCAATGTTATTCACTTCTACAAGTTGAATATACGAGTTTATTTCCGCATGTTATCTCTGAAAAGGAATTAAGTTAATGAAATTGGTAATACTTTGAGTAATAAAAAGTGGGGCGTGACATAGATCGTTAAGGTATAGTGGTATCTTGAATGAACTTCCATGTTTAATTTTATACAGTTTCCATTTCAATTTTTCTTCAACTTCTATTTTTATTAAATTTCCATCTCCATTCAATCTCCTTTTTTATTTAATTTACAAATAGATCGTTAAGGTATAGTGGTTTCTTCAATGAACTTCCATTTTTAATTTTATTCAACTTCCATTTGTATTTTTATTCAACTTCTATTTTTAGTAAATTTCAATCTCCATTCAATCTCCTTTTTTATTTAATTTCCAAATAGATCGTTAAGGTATAGTGGTTTCTTGAATGAATTTTCATGTTTAATTTTATGCAATTTCCACTTCTATTTTTATTCAACTTCTATTTTTATTCAATTTCCATCTCCGTTCAATTTCCTTTTTTTTATTTAATTTCCAAATAGATCGTTAAGGTATAGTGATTTCTTGAATGAACTTTCATTTTTAATTTTATGCAACTTCCACTTTTATTTTTATTCAACTTCCATTTTTATTCAATTTCATTTTCTTTTGAATTTCCCTTTTTATTTAGTTTCCAAATAGATCGTTAAGGTGTAGTGATTTCTAGAATGAACTTCTATTTTTAATTTTATGCAACTTCCATTTTTATTTTTATTCCACTTCCATTTTTATTCAGTTTCCTTTTCTATTCAAGTTCCTTTTTTATTTAATTTCCAAATAGATCGTTAAGGTATAGTGGTTTCTTGAATTAACTTCCATGTTCAATTTTATGCAGTTTCCATTTCTTTTTTTATTCCACTTCTATTTTTATTTAATTTCCATCTCCATTCAATTTCCTTTTTTATTTAATTTCCAAACAGATTGTTAAGGTGTAGTGGTATCTTGAAAGAACTTCCATTCTTAATTTTATGCAACTTCCATTTTTATTTTTATTCCGCTTTCATTTTTATTCAATTTCTTTTTCTATTAAATTTCCTTCTTTATTTAATTTCCAAATATATCGTTAAGGTATAGTGGTTTCTTGAATGAACTATCATTTTTTATTTTATGCAACTTCCATTTGTATTTTTATTCAAATTCCATTTTTATTCAATTTCCATCTCCATTCAATTTCCTTTTTTATTTGATTTCCAAATAGATCGTTAAGGTCTAGTGGTTTCTCGAATGAACTTCCATTTTTAATTTTATGCAACTTCCATTTGTATTTTTATTCAACTTCAATTTTTATTCAATTTCCTTTTTATTCAATTTCCTTTTTTATTTAATTTCCAAATAGATCGTTAAGGTGTTGTGGCTTCTTGAATGAACTTCCATGTTTAATTTTATGCAGTTTCCATTTCTATTTTTATTCAACTTCTATTTTTATTCAATTTCGATCTCTATTCAATTTCCGTATTTATTTAATTTCCAATTAGATCGTTATGTTGTAGTGGTTTCTTTAATGAACTTCCATTTTTAATTTTATGCAACTTCCATTTACATTTTTCTTCCACTTCCATTCTTATTCAATTTCCATTACTATTCAATTTCCTTTTTTAATTAATTTCCATATAGATCGTTAAGGTATAGTGGTTTCTTGAATGAATTTCCATGTTTAATTTTATGCAGTTTCCACATCTATTTTTATTGAACTTCTATTTTTTTTTAATTTCCATCTGCGTTCAATTTCCTTTTTTTATTTAATTTCCAAATAGATCGTGAAGGTATACAGATTTCTTGAATGAACTTACATTTTTAATTTTATGCAACTTTCATTTTTATTTTTAGTCAACTTCCATTTTTATTCAATTTTCTTTTCTAATGAATTTCCCTTTTTATTTAGTTTCCAAATAGATCGTTAAGGTGTAGGGGTTTCTAGAATGAACTTCCATTTTTAATTTTCTGCAACTTCCATTTTTATTTTTATTCCACTTCCATTTTTATTCAATTTCCTTTTCTATTCAATTTCCTTTTTTATTTAATTTTCAAATAGATCGTTAAGGTATAATGGTTTCTTGAATGAACTTCCTTGTTTAATTTTATATAGTTTCCATTTCTATTTTTATTCAACTTCTATTTTTATTAAATTTCCATCTCTATTCAATTTCTTTTTTTATTTAATTTCCTAATAGATCGTTAAGGTATAGTGGTTTCTTGAATAAATTTCCATGTTTAATTTTATGCAGTTTCCACACCTATTTTTATTCAACTTCAATTTTTATTCAATTTCCATCTCCGTTCAATTTCCCTTTTTTTATTTAATTTCCAAATAGATCGTTAAGGTATAGTGATTTCTTCAATGAACTTTCATTTTTAATTTTATGCAACTTCCATTTTTATTATTATTTAACTTCCATTTTTATCCAATTTCGTTTTCTATTGAATTTCCCTTTTTATTTAGTTTCCAAATAGATCGTTAAGGTGTAGTGGTTTCTAGAATGAACTTCCATTTTTAATTTTATGCAACTTCCATTTTTATTTTTATTCCACTTCCATTTTTTCCTTTTCTCCTGAATTTCATTTTTTATTTAATTTCCAAATAGATCGTTCAGGTATAGTGGATTCTTGAATGAACTTCCATGTTTAATTTTATGCAGTTTCCATTTCTATTTTATTCAACTTCTCTTTTTATTCAATTTCCATCTCCGTTCAATTTTCTTTTTTTATTTAATTTTCAAATAGAACGTTAAGCTATAGTGATTTCTTGAATGAACTTTCATTTTTAATTTTATGCAACTTCCATTTTTATTATTATTCAACTTCCATTTTTATTCAATTTCGTTTTCTATTGAATTTCCCTTTTTATTTAGTTTCCAAATAGATCGTTAAGGTTTAGTGGTTTCTAGAATGAACTTCCATTTGTAATTTTATGCAACCTCCATTTTTATTATTATTCCACTTCAATTTTTATTCAATTTCCTTTTCTACTCAATTTCCGATTTTATTTAATTTCCAAATAGATCGTTAAGTTATAGTGGTTTCTTGAATAAACTTCCATGTTTAATTTTATGCAGTTTCCATTTCGATTTTTATTGAACTTCTATTTTTATTCAATTTCCATCTCCATTCAATTTCCTTTTTTTTTATTTAATTTCCAAATAGATCGTTAAGGTATAGTGGTTTCTTGAATGAACTTCCATTTTTAATTTTATGCAACTTCCTTTTGTGTTTTTATTCAACTTCCATTTTTATTCATTTTCCTTTCTATTCAATTTACTTTTTTTTTTTTAATTTCAAATAGATCGTTAAGGTATAGTGGTTTCTTGAATGAGCTTCCATGTTTAATTTTATGCAGTTTCCATTTCTATTTTTATTCAACTTCTATTTTTATTCGATTTCCATTTCCATTCAATTTCCGTTTTTATTTAATTTCATATTAGATCGTTAAGGTGTAGTGGTTTCTTGAATGAACTTCCATTTTTAATTTTATGCAACTTCCATTTTTATTTTTCTTCCACTTCCATTTTTATTCCATTTTCATTTCTATTCAATTTCCTTTTTAAATTAATTTCCAAATAGATCGTTAAAGTATATTGGTTTCTTGAATGAACTTCCGTGTTTAATTTTATGTAGTTTCCATTTCTATTTTTATTTAATTTCCATTTCTATTCAATTTCCTTTTTTAATTAATTTCCAAATAGATCGTTAAGGTATAGTGGTTTCTTGAATGAACTTCCATTTTTAATTTTATGCAGTTTCCATTTCTATTTTTATTCAACTTCTATTTTTATACAATTTCCATCCCCATTCGATTTCGTTTTTTATTTAATTTCCAAATAGATCGTTAAGGTATAGTGGTTTCTTGAAGGAATTTCCATGTTTAATTTTACGCAGTTTCCACTTCTATTTTTATTCAATTTCCATCTCCGTTCAATTTCCTTTTTTTATATAATTTTCAAATAGATCGTTAAGGTATAGTGATTTCTTGAATGAACTTTCATTTTTAATTTTACGCAACTTCCATTTTTATTTTTATTCAACTTCCATTTTTATTCAATTTCCTTTTCTATTGAATTTTCCTTTTTATTTAGTTTCCAAATAGATCGTTAAGGTGTAGTGGTTTCTAGAATGAACTTCCATTGTTAACTTGAAGCAACTTCCATTTTTATTTTTATTAGATTTCTATTTTTATTCAGTTTCCTTTTCTATTCAAGTTCCTTTTTTATTTAATTTCCAAATAGATCGTTAAGGTATCGTGGTTTCTTGAATTAACTTCCACGTTTAATTTTATGCAGTTTCCATTTCTTTTTTTTATTCAACTTCTATTTTTATTTAATTTCCAACTCCATTCAATCTCCTTTTTTATTTAATTTCCAAACAGATCGTTAAGGTGTAGTGGTTTCTTGAATGAACTTCCATCCTTAATTTTATGCAACTTCCATTTTTATTTTTATTCCACTTCCATTTTTATTTAATTTCCTTTTCTATTCAATTTCCTTCTTTATTTAATTTTCAAATAGATCGTCAAGGTATAGTGGTTTCTTGAATGAACTTCCACGTTTTATTTCATGCAATGTCCATTTCTATTTTTATTCAACTTCTTTTTTTGTTCAATTTCCATCTACATTCAATTTCCTTTTTTATTTAATTTCCAAATAGATCATTAAGGTATAGTGGTTTCTTGAATGAACTTTCATTTTTTATTTTATGCAACTTCCATTTCTATTTTTATTCAACTTCCATTTTTATTCAATTTCCATCTCCATTCAATTTCCTTTTTTATTTGATTTCCTAATAGATCGTTAAGGTATAGTGGTTTCTTGAAGGAACTTCCACTTTTAATTTTATGCAACTTCCATTTGTATTTTTATTCAACTTCCATTTTTATTCAATTTCCTTTTTTATTTAATTTCCGAATAGATCGTTATGGTATTGTGGTATCTTCAATGAACTTCCACGTTTAATTTTATGCAGTTTGCATTTCTATTTTTATTCAACTTCTATTTTTATTCAATTTCGATCTCTATTCAATTTCCATTTCTATTCAATTTCCTTTTTTATTAAATTTCCAAATAGATCGTTAAGGTATAGTGGTTTCTTGAATGAACTTCCATGATTAATTTTATGCAGTTTCCATTTCTATTTTTATTCAACTTCTATTTTTATTCAATTAACATCTCCATTCAATTTCCTTTTTTATTTAATTTCCAAATAGATCGTTAATGTATAGCGGTTTGTTGAATGAACTTCCATTTTTAATTTTAAGCAACTTCTATTTGTTTTTTTATTCAACTTCCATTTTTATTCAATTTCCTTTCAATTCAATTTCCTTTTTTATTTAATTCCCAAATAGATTGTTAAGGTATAGTGGTTTCTTGAATGAACTTCCATGTTTTATTTTATACAGTTTCCATTTCTATTTTTCTACAACTTCTATTTTTATTAAATTTCCATCTCCATTCAATTTCGTTTTTTATTTAATTTCCAAATAGATCGTTAATGTATTGTGGTTTCTTGAATGAACTTCCATTTTTAATTTTATGCAACTTCTATTTGTGTTTTTATTCAACTTCCATTTTTATTCAATTTCCTTTTTTATTTAATTCCCAAATAGATCGTTAAGGTATAGTGGTTTTTTGAATGAACTTCCATGTTTAATTTGATGCAGTTTCAACTCCTATTTTTATTCAACTTCTATTTTTATTCAATTTCCATCTCCTTTCAATTTCCTTTTTTTTTATTTAATTTCCAAATAGATCGTTAAGGTATAGTGATTTCTTGAATGAACTTTCATTTTTAATTTTATGCAACTTCCATTTTTATTATTATTCAACTTCCGTTTTTATTCAATTTCCTTTTCTATTGAATTTCCCTTTTTATTTAGTTTCCAAATAGATCGTTAAGGTGTAGTGGTTTCTAGAATGAACATCCATTTTTAATATTATGTAACTTCCATTTTTATTTTTCTTCCACTTCCATTTTTATTCAATTTCCTTTTCTATTCAATTTCCTTTTTTATTTAATTTCCAAATAGATCGTTAAGGTATAGTGGTTTCTTGAATGAACTTCCATATTTAATTTTATGCAGTTTCCATTTCTATTTTTATTGAACTTCTATTTTTATTCTATTTCCATCTCCATTTAATTTCCTTTTTTTTTTTAATTTCCAAATAGATCGTTAAGGTATAGTGGTTTCTTGAATGAACTTCCATTTTTAATTTTATGCAACTTTCCTTTGTGTTTTTATTCAACTTCCATTTTTATTCATTTTCCTTTCTATTCAATTTACTTTTTTATTTAATTTCCAAATAGATCGTTAAGGTATACTGTTTTCTTGAATGAACTTCCATGTTTAATTTTATGCAGCTTCCATTTCTATTTTTATTCAACTTCTATTTTTATTCGATTTCCATCTCCATTCAATTTCCGTTTTTATTTAATTTCATATTAGATCGTTAAGGTGTAGTGGTTTCTTGAATGAACTTCCATTTTTAATTTTTTGCAACTTCCATTTTTATTTTTCTTCCACTTCCATTTTTATTCAATTTCCATTTCTATTCAATTTCCTTTTTTAATTAATTTCCAAATAGATCGTTAAGGTATAGTGGTTTTTTGAATAAACTTCCATGTTTAATTTTATGTAGTTTCCATTTCTATTTTTATTCAACTTCTATTTTTATTCAATTTCTTTTTTATTTAATTTCCAAATAGATCGTTAAGGTATAGTGGTTTCTTGAATGAACTTCCATTTTTAATTTTATGCAACTTTTATTTGTATTTTTATTCGACTTCCATTTTCATTCAAATTCGTTTTTATTCATTTTCCTTTTTTATTTTATTTCCAAATAGATCGTTAAGGTATAGTGGTTTCTTGAATGAACTTCCATGTTTAATTTTATGCAGTTTCCATTTCTATTATTCTTCAACTTCTATTTTATTAAATTTTCATCTCCATTCAATCTACTTTTTTATTTAATTTAAAAATAGATCGTTAAGGTATAGTGGTTTCTTGAATGAATTTCCATGTTTAATTTTACGCAGTTTCCACTTCTATTTTTATTCAACTTCTATTTTTATTCAATTTCCATCTCCGTTCAATTTCCTTTTTTTATTTAATTTTCAAATAGATCGTTAAGGTATAGTGATTTCTTGAATGAACTTTCATTTTTAATTTTACGCAACTTTCATTTTTATTTTTATTCAACTTCCATTTTTATTCAGTTTCCTTTTCTATTGAATTTCCGTTTCTATTTAGTTTCCAAATAGATCGACAAGGTGTAGTGGTTTCTGGAATGAACTTCCATTTTTAATTTTATGCAACTTCCGTTTTTATTTTTATTCCACTTCCATTTTTATTCAGTTTCCTTTTCTATTCAAGTTCCTTTTTTATTTAATTTCCACATAGATCGTTGAGGTATAATGATTTCTTGAATGAACTTCCGTGTTCAATGTTATGCAGTTTCCATTTCTATTTTTATTCTACTTCTATTTTTATTCAATTTCCATCTCCATTAAATTTCCTTTTTTATTTAATTTCCAAAGAGATCGTTAAGGTGTAGTGGTTTCTTGAATTAACTTCCATGTTTAATTTTATGCAGTTTCCATTTCTTTTTTTATTCAACTTCTATTTTTATTTAATTTCCAACTCCATTCAATTTCCTTTTTTATTTAATTTTCAAACAGATCGCTAAAGTGTAGTGGTTTCTTGAATGAACTTCCAGTCTTAATTTTATGCCACTTCCCTTTTTATTTTTATTCCACTTCCATTTTTATTCAATTTCCTTTTCTATTCAATTTCCTTCTTTAATTAATTTCCAAATAGATTGTTAAGGTATAGTGGTTTCTTGAACGAACTTCCCCGTTTTATTTTATGCAGAGTCCATTTCTATTTTTATTCAACTTCTATTTTTGTTCAACTTCCATCTCCATTCAATTTCCTTTTTTATTTAATTTCCAAATAGATCATTAAGGTATAGTGGTTTCATGAATGAACTTTCATTTTTTATTTTATGCAACTTCCATTTCTATTTTTATTAAACTTCCATTTTTATTCAATTTCCATCTCCAGTCAATTTCGTTTTTTATTTGATTTCCAAATAGATCGTTTAGGTATAGTGGTTTCTTGAATGAACTTCCATTTTTAATTTTATGCAACATCCATTTGTATTTTTATTCAACTTCCATTTTTATTCAATTTCCTTTTTTATTTAATTTCCAAATAGATTGTTAAGTTATAGTGGTATCTTGAATGAACTTCCACGTTTGATTTTATGCAGTTTCCATTTCTATTTTTGCACAACTGCTATTTTTATTCAATTTCGATCTTTATTCAATTTCCGTTTTTATTTAATTTCTAATTAGATCGTTAAGGTGTAGTGGTTTTTTGAATGAACTTCCATTTTTAATTTTATGCAACTTCCATTTTTATTTTTCTTCCACTTCCATTTTTATTCAATTTCCATTTCTATTCAATTTCTTTTTTAATTAATTTACAAATAGATCGTTAAGGTATAGTGGTTTCTTGATTGAACTTCCATGTTCAATTTTATGCAGTTTCCATTTCTATTTTTATTCAACTTCTATTTTTATTCAATTTCCTTTTTTATTTAATTTCCAAATAGAACGTTAAGGTATAGTGGTTTCTTGAATGAACTTCCATTTTTAATTTTATGCAACTTCCATTTGTATTTTTATTCAATATCCATTTTTATTCAATTTCCTTTCTATTCAATTTCCTTTTTTATTTAATTTCCAAATTGATCGTTAAGGTATAGTAGTTTCTTTAATGAACTTCTATGTTTAATTTTATGCAGTTTCCAATTCTAATTTTATTCAACTTCTATTTTTATTAAATTTCCATCTCCATTCAATCTCCTTTTTTATTTAATTTCCAAATAGATCGTTAAGGTATAGCGGTTTCTTGAATGAATTTTCAAGTTTAATTTTGTGCAGTTTCCACTTATATTTTTATTCAACTTCTATTTTTATTCAATTTCCATCTCCGTTCAATTTTCTTTTTTTATTTAATTTTCAAATAGATCGTTAAGGTATAGTGGTTTCTTGAATGAATTTTCAAGTTTAATTTTGTGCAGTTTCCACTTATATTTTTATTCAACTTCTATTTTTATTCAATTTCCATCTCCGTTCAATTTTCTTTTTTTATTTAATTTTCAAATAGATCGTTATGGTATAGTGATTTCTTGAATGAACTTTCATTTTTAATTTTATGCAACTTCCATTTTTATTTTTATTCAACTTTCATTTTTATTCAATTTCCTTTTCTATTGAATTTCCCTTTTTATTTAGTTTCCAAATAGATTGTTATGGTGTAGTGGTTTCTAGAATGAACTACCATTGTTAATTTTATGCAACTTTCATTTTTATTTTTATTTGATTTCCATTTTTATTCAGTTTCATTTTCTATTCAAGTTCTTTTTTTATTTAATTTCCAAATAGTTCGTTATGGTATAGTTGTTACTTGAATTAACTACCACGTTTAATTTTATGCAGTTTCCATTTCTTTTTTTATTCAACTTTTATTTTTATTTAATTTCCATCTCCATTCAATTTCCTTTTTTATTTAATTTCCAAACAGATCGTTAAGGTGTAGTGGTTTCTTGAATGAACTTCCAGTCTTAATTTTATGCCACTTCCCTTTTTATTTTTATTCCACTTCCATTTTTATTCAATTTCCTTTTCTATTCAATTTCCTTCTTTATTTAATTTCCAAATAGATTGTTAAGGTATAGTGGTTTCTTGAACGAACTTCCCCGTTTTATTTTATGCAGAGTCCATTTCTATTTTTATTCAACTTCTATTTTTGTTCAACTTCCATCTCCATTCAATTTCCTTTTTTATTTAATTTCCAAATAGATCATTAAGGTATAGTGGTTTCATGAATGAACTTTCATTTTTTATTTTATGCAACTTCCATTTCTATTTTTATTAAACTTCCATTTTTATTCAATTTCCATCTCCAGTCAATTTCGTTTTTTATTTGATTTCCAAATAGATCGTTTAGGTATAGTGGTTTCTTGAATGAACTTCCATTTTTAATTTTATGCAACATCCATTTGTATTTTTATTCAACTTCCATTTTTATTCAATTTGCTTTCTATTCAATTTCCTTTTTTATTTAATTTCCAAATAGATTGTTAAGTTATAGTGGTATCTTGAATGAACTTCCATGTTTGATTTTATGCAGTTTCCATTTCTATTTTTGCACAACTGCTATTTTTATTCAATTTCGATCTTTATTCAATTTCCGTTTTTATTTAATTTCTAATTAGATCGTTAAGGTGTAGTGGTTTTTTGAATGAACTTCCATTTTTAATTTTATGCAACTTCCATTTTTATTTTTCTTCCACTTCCATTTTTATTCAATTTCCATTTCTATTCAATTTCCTTTTTTAATTAATTTACAAATAGATCGTTAAGGTATAGTGGTTTCTTGATTGAACTTCCATGTTCAATTTTATGCAGTTTCCATTTCTATTTTTATTCAACTTCTATTTTTATTCAATTTCCTTTTTTATTTAATTTCCAAATAGAACGTTAAGGTATAGTGGTTTCTTGAATGAACTTCCATTTTTAATTTTATGCAACTTCGATTTGTATTTTTATTCAATATCCATTTTTATTCAATTTCCTTTCTATTCAATTTCCTTTTTTATTTAATTTCCAAATTGATCGTTAAGGTATAGTAGTTTCTTTAATGAACTTCTATGTTTAATTTTATGCAGTTTCCAATTCTAATTTTATTCAACTTCTATTTTTATTAAATTTCCATCTCCATTCAATCTCCTTTTTTATTTAATTTCCAAATAGATCGTTAAGGTATAGTGGTTTCTTGAATGAATTTTCAAGTTTAATTTTGTGCAGTTTCCACTTATATTTTTATTCAACTTCTATTTTTATTCAATTTCCATCTCCGTTCAATTTTCTTTTTTTATTTAATTTTCAAATAGATCGTTATGGTATAGTGATTTCTTGAATGAACTTTCATTTTTAATTTTATGCAACTTCCATTTTTATTTTTATTCAACTTTCATTTTTATTCAATTTCCTTTTCTATTGAATTTCCCTTTTTATTTAGTTTCCAAATAGATTGTTATGGTGTAGTGGTTTCTAGAATGAACTACCATTGTTAATTTTATGCAACTTTCATTTTTATTTTTATTTGATTTCCATTTTTATTCAGTTTCATTTTCTATTCAAGTTCTTTTTTTATTTAATTTCCAAATAGTTCGTTATGGTATAGTTGTTACTTGAATTAACTACCACGTTTAATTTTATGCAGTTTGCATTTCTTTTTTTATTCAACTTTTATTTTTATTTAATTTCCATCTCCATTCAATTTCCTTTTTTATTTAATTTCCAAACAGATCGTTAAGGTGTAGTGGTTTCTTGAATGAACTTCCAGTCTTAATTTTATGCCACTTCCCTTTTTATTTTTATTCCACTTCCATTTTTATTCAATTTCCTTTTCTATTCAATTTCCTTCTTTATTTAATTTCCAAATAGATTGTTAAGGTATAGTGGTTTCTTGAACGAACTTCCCCGTTTTATTTTATGCAGAGTCCATTTCTATTTTTATTCAACTTCTATTTTTGTTCAACTTCCATCTCCATTCAATTTCCTTTTTTATTTAATTTCCAAATAGATCATTAAGGTATAGTGGTTTCATGAATGAACTTTCATTTTTTATTTTATGCAACTTCCATTTCTATTTTTATTAAACTTCCATTTTTATTCAATTTCCATCTCCAGTCAATTTCGTTTTTTATTTGATTTCCAAATAGATCGTTTAGGTATAGTGGTTTCTTGAATGAACTTCCATTTTTAATTTTATGCAACATCCATTTGTATTTTTATTCAACTTCCATTTTTATTCAATTTGCTTTCTATTCAATTTCCTTTTTTATTTAATTTCCAAATAGATTGTTAAGTTATAGTGGTATCTTGAATGAACTTCCATGTTTGATTTTACGCAGTTTCCATTTCTATTTTTGCACAACTGCTATTTTTATTCAATTTCGATCTTTATTCAATTTCCGTTTTTATTTAATTTCTAATTAGATCGTTAAGGTGTAGTGGTTTTTTGAATGAACTTCCATTTTTAATTTTATGCAACTTCCATTTTTATTTTTCTTCCACTTCCATTTTTATTCAATTTCCATTTCTATTCAATTTCCTTTTTTAATTAATTTACAAATAGATCGTTAAGGTATAGTGGTTTCTTGATTGAACTTCCATGTTCAATTTTATGCAGTTTCCATTTCTATTTTTATTCAACTTCTATTTTTATTCAATTTCCTTTTTTATTTAATTTCCAAATAGATCGTTAAGGTATAGTGGTTTCTTGAATGAACTTCCATTTTTAATTTTATGCAACTTCCATTTGTATTTTTATTCAATATCCATTTTTATTCAATTTCCTTTCTATTCAATTTCCTTTTTTATTTAATTTCCAAATTGATCGTTAAGGTATAGTAGTTTCTTTAATGAACTTCTATGTTTAATTTTATGCAGTTTCCAATTCTAATTTTATTCAACTTCTATTTTTATTAAATTTCCATCTCCATTCAATCTCCTTTTTTATTTAATTTCCAAATAGATCGTTAAGGTATAGTGGTTTCTTGAATGAATTTTCAAGTTTAATTTTGTGCAGTTTCCACTTATATTTTTATTCAACTTCTATTTTTATTCAATTTCCATCTCCGTTCAATTTTCTTTTTTTATTTAATTTTCAAATAGATCGTTATGGTATAGTGATTTCTTGAATGAACTTTCATTTTTAATTTTATGCAACTTCCATTTTTATTTTTATTCAACTTTCATTTTTATTCAATTTCCTTTTCTATTGAATTTCCCTTTTTATTTAGTTTCCAAATAGATTGTTAAGGTGTAGTGGTTTCTAGAATGAACTACCATTGTTAATTTTATGCAACTTTCATTTTTATTTTTATTTGATTTCCATTTTTATTCAGTTTCATTTTCTATTCAAGTTCTTTTTTTATTTAATTTCCAAATAGTTCGTTATGGTATAGTTGTTACTTGAATTAACTACCACGTTTAATTTTATGCAGTTTCCATTTCTTTTTTTATTCAACTTTTATTTTTATTTAATTTCCATCTCCATTCAATTTCCTTTTTTATTTAATTTCCAAACAGATCGTTAAGGTGTAGTGGTTTCTTGAATGAACTTCCATTCTTAATTTTATGCCACTTCCCTTTTTATTTTTATTCCACTTCCATTTTTATTCAATTTCCTTTTCTATTCAATTTCCTTCTTTATTTAATTTCCAAATAGATTGTTAAGGTATAGTGGTTTCTTGAACGAACTTCCCCGTTTTATTTTATGCAGAGTCCATTTCTATTTTTATTCTACTTCTATTTTTGTTCAACTTCCATCTCCATTCAATTTCCTTTTTTATTTAATTTCCAAATAGATCATTAAGGTATAGTGGTTTCATGAATGAACTTTCATTTTTTATTTTATGCAACTTCCATTTCTATTTTTATTAAACTTCCATTTTTATTCAATTTCCATCTCCAGTCAATTTCGTTTTTTATTTGATTTCCAAATAGATCGTTTAGGTATAGTGGTTTCTTGAATGAACTTCCATTTTTAATTTTATGCAACTTCCATTTGTATTTTTATTCAACTTCCATTTTTATTCAATTTCCTTTTTTAATTAATTTCCAAATAGATCGTTAAGGTGTTGTGTTATCTCTAATGAACTACCATGTTTAATTTTACGCAGTTTCCATTTCTATTTTTATTCAACTTCTATTGTTATTCAATTTCGATCTCTATTCAATTTCCATTTCTATTCAATTTCCTTTTTTAATTAATTTCCAAATAGATCGTTAAGGTATAGTGGTTTCTTGAATGAACTTCCATGTTTAATTATATGCTGTTTCCATTTCTATTTTTATTCAACTTCTATTTTTATTCAATTTCCATCTCCATTCAATTTCCTTTTTTATTTAATTTCCAAATAGATCGTTAAGGTATAGTGGTTTCTTGAATGAACTTCCATTTTTAATTTTATGCAACTTCCATTTGTATTTTTATTCAACTTCCATTTTTATTCAATTTCTTTTCTATTCAATTTCCTTTTTTTTATTTAATTTCCAAATAGATCGTTAGGGTATAGTGATTTCTTGAATGAACTTTCATTTTTAATTTTATGCAACTTCCATTTTTATTATTATTCAATTCCTTTTCTATTGAATTTCCCTTTTTATTTAGTTTCCAAATAGATCGTTAAGGTGTAGTGGTTTCTAGAATGAACTTCCATTTTTAATTTTATGCAACTTCCATTTTTATTTTTTTTCCACTTCCATTTTTATTCAGTTTCCTTTTCTATTCAAGTTCCTTTTTTATTTAATTTCCAAATAGATCGTTAAGGCATAGTGGTTTCTTGAATTAACTTCCATGTTTAACTTTATGCAGTTTCCAATTCTATTTTTATTCAACTTCTATTTTTATTAAATTTCAATCTCCTTTTTTATTTAATTTCCAAATAGATCGTTAAGGTATAGTGGTTTCTTGAATGAATTTTCTTGTTTAATTTTATGCAGTTTCCACTTCTATTTTTATTCAACTTCTATTTTTATTCAATTTCCATCTCTGTTCAATTTTCTTTTTTTATTTAATTTTCGAATAGATCGTTAAGGTTTCGTGAGTTCTTGAACGAACTTTCATTTTTAATTTTATGCAACTTCCATTTTTATTATTATTCAACTTCCATTTTTATTCAATTTCATTTTCTATTGAATTTTCCTTTTTATTTAGTTTCCAAATAGATCGTTAAGGTGTAATGGTTTCTAGAATGAACTTCCATCTTTAATTTTATGCAACTTCCATTTTTATTTTTGTAACGCCCTCAAAATAATACATTAAACCCATCAATATAGACATGCATTGGTAATAAAGATAAACATTCTTCTATTCATCAGAGTAGTTCTTTTGCAAAAATATTACATGTTAATCAACAAAAGCAAATGCCCTACGGGCTTACAGCTTTCCAAGTTAACACTTGGCTACAACAAAAGAGTGCTAACTCATTTACACATTAAGCCCTTGGCTTGAATATACAAGTAATACATCAAGAAATAAAAACAACAAAAGTCTGCCTGCCTCTAGCCTCCCAAGCTACGTCCTTGGAGGTGGCATGCTACCTGTACCTGAAAATGATATTCCCATATAGGGTGAGCCACAGCCCAATAGAAATACACTAAACCAAATATGAACAATGACTAAAAGATTAGCAGTTGATAGATGGCCAACACTTATACTTCCTCTTATTACACCTTACAGTTTCATGACATACAAGTCCATGTTACGATTCATTTTCCAATTCCTTTCAATTCTCAATTTACAACCATGGCTCAGAACCTGGCCAACAACTCATATGAGACAGTAACTCATATCAAACACTTCCCATTTCATAATAGATAAGCATACTAGCTATATCACACAACAACAGATAAGCATACAAGCTATATCATCACTTCCACAGATATGCATATGAGCACTATCACACTTCCAATGACAAGCATATGAGCTCTGTCAATATATCACTAGATAAGCATATGAGCTCTATCTACGGAGTCCATCCCCTATCTCCTCCCAACAACATCCGGTTTGGAGGTCCATCCCCTATCTTTCCCTAAACCGTGGAGTACATCCCCTATCTCCTCCAACACAACACAATGCATATAAACAATAATTATACACATCATCACACAACACATAAATTTAACGTGTTCTTTCAATCATCATACTCAATGACTCATTCCAGTGATTAGTTTTCGTTTGCCTAATCATCATGCATTGTCTACAACAATCACGACTATCCTCCACCGATAGCCCAAAGCAGTTATTTCTATACAGAAAATAAATGCAACAAATGGATATAAAATCAACATTTCCAACTAGGTGAGTGACATAAAATCCAACTACACCCTTTAATCCCATATATTTCCAATCTCAACATTTCCAATTCAATTCCTCATTTCCCACAATTAATTCTACAAATTAATTAACCAACGTAATTAGGGCATTTTCCATAATTAACATTACAACCCTTAGGTTCCATTTTCATTAGTGTTTCAACATTAATTTCACTTTTTCCATGCCAAACATGCATCTAGGCTTTATATAGTTAAAACCCCAATTCTTGTAAATTTGCACAAAAGCCCCCAAACTTTCACAAATTACTAAACCAACCCCAACATCTCAAAATACTAAAATTTAAAGACAAAGTTCATAAAGAGGAGTAGGATATCCCTACCTCAAGGTTTGAGCTCCAATGGAGATGAAGACCAAAACCAAAATGCTCCAAATTCCGAAATTTTCAGATTAAAATGTAGCGCTCGACGATCAACACAACTTTCGTAAAGACCAAAAGTGAGCAAACAACTCCTACTAGATCAAATCTAAGAGAGAAGGGCCGGTTTTAGAGTGAGAAGCTCTAAAAATGGCTTTTTGGAAAAGTAAGTGAGAGAAAAGATCTTGAAAAAGTGATCCAAAAGTCGGATCTGGGATTTATATAAAAGTCTCCCCGCTCGAGCGTCCAACGCCCCGCTCGAGCGTCACTCACAGACTCCGGCTCGAGGGTCAACAATCCCGCTCGAGCGACGAATACACACTTCCAGAACTTTCACAGAACCAGGCATTCGCTCGAGCGACACACACAACAACCCGCTCGAGCGTCAAAACTCCCGCTCGAGCGTACAACTCTGCAGAGGAGATACTGGAAGATGGAAAACTACGCTCGAGCGTCGAAAACCCCGCTCGAGCGGACAGACAACAACGAAGGGCCCGCTCGAGCGTCAAAATCCCCGCTCGAGCTTGAAGACCAAAATCTAGGCAACTACTCTTGGTTTCAAAGTTCAACCAACCTGTTTCAAACTCGCCCAACACAACTCAAGACTCGAATGCAAGGAGTGAAGGATGTAAACAAGAAATATACAACAACCGACTCCACGGAACCTACGTCCGGGTACAACAGTTAAAGAAAAGGGGAAACCGGGATCGCTATAATTTTTATTCCACCTCCATTTTTATTCAATTTCCTTTTCTATTCAATTTCCTTTTTTATTTAATTTCCAAATAGATCGTTAAGGTATAGTGGTTTCTTAAATGAACTTCCATGTTTAATTTTATGCAGTTTCCATTTCTATTTTTATTGAACTTCTATTTTTATTCAATTTCCATCTCCATTCAATTTCCTTTTTTTATATAATTTCCAAATAGATCGTTAAGGTATAGTGGTTTCTTGAATGAACTTCCATTTTCAATTTTATGCAACTTCCATTTGTGTTTTTAATCAACTTCCATTTTTATTCATTTTCCTTTCTATTCAATTTACTTTTTTATTTAATTTCCAAATAGATCATTAAGGTATAGTGGTTTCTTGAATGAACTTCCATGTTTAATTTTATGCAGTTTCCATTTCTATTTTTATTCAACTTCTATTTTTATTCAATTTCTATCTCCATTCAATTTTCGTTTTTATTTAATTTCATATTAGATCGTTAAGGTGAAGTGGTTTCTTGAATGAACTTCCATTTTAAATTTTATGCAACTTCCATTTTTCTTTTTCTTGCACTTCCATTTTTATTCAATTTTCATTTCTATTCAATTTTCTTTTTTAATTAATTTCCAAATAGATCGTTAAGGTATAGTGGTTTCTTGAATGAACTTCCATGTTTAATTTTATGCAGTTTCCATTCCTATTTTTATTCAATTTCCATTTCTATTCAATTTCCTTTTTTAATTAATTTCCAAATAGATCGTTAAGGTATAGTGGTTTCTTGAATGAACTTCCATTTTTAATTTTATGCAGTTTCCATTTCCATTTTTATTCAACTTCTATTTTTATACAATTTCCATCTCCATTCAATTTCCTTTTTTTATATAATTTCCAAATAGATCGTTAAGGTATAGTGGTTTCTTGAATGAACTTCCATTTTCAATTTTATGCAACTTCCATTTTTATTCATTTTCCTTTCTATTCAATTTACTTTTTTATTTAATTTCCAAATAGATCATTAAGGTATAGTGGTTTCTTGAATGAACTTCCATGTTTAATTTTATGCAGTTTCCATTTCTATTTTTATTCAACTTCTATTTTTATTCAATTTCTATCTCCATTCAATTTTCGTTTTTATTTAATTTCATATTAGATCGTTAAGGTGAAGTGGTTTCTTGAATGAACTTCCATTTTAAATTTTATGCAACTTCCATTTTTATTTTTCTTGGACTTCCATTTTTATTCAATTTTCATTTCTATTCAATTTTCTTTTTTAATTAATTTCCAAATAGATCGTTAAGGTATAGTGGTTTCTTGAATGAACTTCCATGTTTAATTTTATGCAGTTTCCATTCCTATTTTTATTCAATTTCCATTTCTATTCAATTTCCTTTTTTAATTAATTTCCAAATAGATCGTTAAGGTATAGTGGTTTCTTGAACGAACTTCCATTTTTAATTTTATGCAGTTTCCATTTCCATTTTTATTCAACTTCTATTTTTATACAATTTCCATCTCCATTCAATTTCGTTTTTTATTTAATTTCTAAATAGATCGTTAAGGTATAGTGGTTTCTTGAATGAACTTCCATGTTTAATTTTATGCAGTTTCCATTTCTATTTTTATTCAACTTCTATTTTTATTAAATTTCAATCTCCATTCAATCTCCTTTTTTATTTAATTTCCATATAGATCATTAAGGTATAGTGGTTTCTTGAATGAATTTCTATGTTTAATTTTATGCAGTTTCCACTTCTATTTTTATTCAATTTCCATCTCCGTTCAATTTCCTTTTTTTATTTAATTTTCAAATAGATCGTTAAGGTATAGTGATTTCTTGAATGAATTTTCATTTTTAATTTTATGCAACTTCCATTTTTATTCAATTTCCTTTTCAATTGAATTTCCCTTTTTATTTAGTTTCCAAATAGATTGTTAAGGTGTAGTGGTTTCTAGAATGAACTTCCATTGTTAACTTTATGCAACTTCCATTTTTATTTTTATTAGATTTCCATTTTTATTCAGTTTCCTTTTCTATTCAAGTTCCTTTTTTATTTATTTTCCAAATAGATCGTTAAGGTATAGTGGTTTCTTGAATTAACTTCCACGTTTAATTTTATGCAATTTCCATTTCTTTTTTTATTCAACTTCTATTTTTATTTAATTTCCATCTCCATTCAATTTCCTTTTTTATTTAATTTCCAAACAGATCGTTAAGGTGTAGTGGTTTCTTGAATGAACTTCCATTCTTAATTTTATGCAACTTCCCTTTTTATTTTTATTCCACTTCCATTTTTATTCAATTTCCTTCTTTATTTAATTTCCAAATAGATCGTTAAGGTATAGTGGTTTCTTGAATGAACTTCCATGTTTTATTTTATGCAGTGTCCATTTCTATTTTTATTCAACTTCTATTTTTGTTCAATTTCCATCTCCATTCAATTTCCTTTTTTATTTAATTTCCAAACTAGCATATCACCCGTGCTATGCACGGATTGTGTTTACAATTATCTATATATGTGAATTGTGATTTTTAAATATTTTCTTTTTTTCCTTTTTTATATTATATTAAAGTTTAATATTTTGATAATAATCATATGTGGTTGACTTTTCAAGGAATTAAATGTCTTTTTTTTTATTGTATTATATTAAACTTTAATATTTTGATAATAATCATATGTGTTGGACTTTTCAACAATTTTTTTTTATGCTTGTTAATATTTTGATAATAATCATATGTGTTGGACTTTTCAAGAAATTTTTTTTATGCTTGTTCTTAATGCATTAAAGTGTTATTATGAGGGATAATAATCATATGTGTTGAGACTTTTCAAGGAATTCATGTGTTGGATTTCAAAGAATTTTTTTTATGTTTGTTCTTAATGCATTAAAGTGTTATTATGAGGGTAAGACTTGGGAGTTGGGAGAAGTTAATAAATGCTAAGATTATTATTTTTTTTAAATCAAAAAATTAGGAAATTTAGATTGGAAGATTGGAGCTCCCACAAAACTTGGGGCAAAAAACCCCCTTTTGCTTAATATATAGTATAGATAGATCATTAAGGTATAGTGGTTTCTTGAATGAACTTTCATTTTTTATTTTATGCAACTTCCATTTCTATTTTTATTCAACTTCCATTTTTATTCAATTTCCATCTCCATTCAATTTCCTTTTTTATTTGATTTCCAAATAGATCGTTAAGGTATAGTGGTTTCTTGAATGAACTTCCATTTTTAATTTTATGCAACTTCCATTTGTATTTTTATTCAATTTCCATTTTTATTCAATTTCCTTTCTATTCAATTTCCTTTTTTATTTAATTTTCAAATAGATCGTTAAGGTGTTGTGGTATCTTGAATGAACTTCCATGTTTAATTTTATGCAGTTTCCATTTCTATTTTTATTCAACTTCTATTTTTAATCAATTTCGATCTCTATTCAATTTCCTTTTTTAATTAATTTCCAAAATAGATCGTTAAGGTATAGTGGTTTCTTGAATGAACTTCCATGTTTAATTTTATGCAGTTTCCATTTCTATTTTTATTCAACTTCTATTTTTATTCAATTTCCATCTCCATTCAATTTCCTTTTTTATTTAATTTCCAAATAGATCGTTAAGGTATAGTGGTTTCTTGAATGAACTTCCATTTTTGTCACGCCCCCAAAATAAATTCATAAATCCGTCACTTTAGACATACATTATACAAAAGAGATTAACCATTTCTATACATCAAAGTAGTTCTTACAACAGTATTACATGTTAACAACAAAAGCAAATGCCCTATAGGCTTACAGCTTTCCAAGTCAACTCTTGGTTACACAAAAGAAGAGTACTAACTCTATACAAAATAAGCCCTTGGCTTGCTATACATGTAATAAAAATAAAACAACCAAAAAAAAAAGTCTTCAACTCTCATCATTATCCAAGCTATGTCCTTGGAGGTGGCATGCTACCTATACCTGAAAATAATGTCCTATATAGGGTGAGCCAACGCCCAGTAGAGATATGCTAAACACAATATGAGCAATAACTAAGACATTAGCAATTGATAAATGTTCAATTTCCATAAATCAATTCATAACCCATTTCCATTTTATAATCACTGCGACTATGTTTCATTCCACTTTTCATTTCTTAACAGTTTCACAATTTATATCAATGGCTCAGAACCTGGCCAACCATTTCTATGAGACAGTAACTCATATTAAACATTTCCCATTTCTCAATAGATAAACATATTTGTTGTACCAACATCTCAACAAATAAGCATACAAGCTGTATCCACATTTTAACAGATAAGCATACAAGTTGTATCAACACTTCCAAATATAAGCATAGGAGCTGTATCATCACTTCCATAGATAAGCATATGAGCTGTATCATCACATAAATCTGACAAGCATATGAGCTGTATCAGTGGAGTCCATCCCCTATCTCCTCCCAAACAACATCCGGTTTAGAGGTCCATCCCATATCTTCCCCTAAACCGTGGAGTACATCCCCTATCTCCTACCACACACATACACAGAGTATATACACATTGGTCATATACACAATCAATCAATACATAACGCTAATGTATTCTACCAATCGTCATACTTTATGACCTAACCAATTGATTAGTTTTAGTTTGCCTAATCATCATGCATTGTCTACAACAATCAAAACTACCCTCCACCGGTAGCCCAAGCAATTATTTCTAAACAGACAATAAAAGCTCCAACAGATAAAATATCGTGTTTTCAAAAGTGAGCGATTAACAAATCCAACTCCACTATTCTACCATATAATGAGTCAAGTTCATTATTTCCAACTCAATTCCAAATGCCAACACTTTTCCCAAATTAATTATACAAATTAATTTACACAACGAATTAGGGCTTTTTCCCTCATTTTTCAACATTGACCCAATGGTCCATATATCAACAACCAACATCAATACCACTATTTTGAAACCCAAAATACTCATTTTAGAATCAAAATAATAAAACCCTCTTTGACATTTTGAAACCCTAAGTCCCAAAATTTCCCAACTTCAACACTTTATCAAAATCACCAAAAATCCATGTTAAAGACCATAAGAGTGAGTAGGAATCCCTACCTCAAATTCAGAGTTCAAGGGGAGAAGATGAAGAAACTCAACGTGCTCCAAAACTCGATATTTTCGGATCAAAACGTAGCCCTCGACGATCAACACAACTTTTGTAAAGGCCAAAGGTGAGGAAACAACTCTAACTAGATCAATACCTAGAGAGAAGGCAAGGTTCTAGAGAGAGAGGCTCAACAATGGAGTTTTGGAAAAGTAAGAGAGAGAAATGAATATGAAAAATTGATTTTAAAAGTCAAAACACGGAGCTTTAAACCCGACGCCCCGCTCGAGCGTGGAAACTCCCGCTCGAGCGTCACTCACAGACTCCCGCTCGAGCGTCCAAACCGCCGCTCAAGCGCTGAATACACACTCCCAGCACTTTTACAGAACCAGGTCTCTGCTCGAGCGTCCAACTCCCCGCTCGAGCGTAACACACAAACTCCCGCTCGAGCGTCCAAACTCCCGCTCGAGCGGACAACCCTGCAGAGAAAATACTGGAAGGGTGATTTTCCCGCTCGAGCGCCAAAAGCCCCGTTCAAGCGGACAGACCGAAATCTAGGCAACTACACTTGGTTCCTAAGCTGAACCAACCTGTTTGACACCTGCCCAACACAACCCAAGACTCAAATACAAAGAGTAAAGGATGTAAACGAGATGTACACAACAACCAATAAAAAGGGAAACCGGGATCGCTATAATTTTTAATTTTAAGCAACTTCCATTTGTATTTTTATTCAACTTCCACTTTTATTCAATTTTCTTTCTATTCAATTTCCTTTTTTATTTAATTTCCAAATAGATCGTTAAGGTATAGTCGTTTCTTGAATGAACTTCCATGTTTAATTTTATACAGTTTCCATTTCTATTTTTGTTCAACATCTATTTTTATTAAATTTCCATCTCCATTCAATTTCCTTTTTTATTTAATTTCCTAATAGATCGTTAAGGTATAGTGGTTTCTTGAATGAATTTCCACGTTTAATTTTATGCAGTTTCCACTCCAATTTTTATTCAACTTCTATTTTTATTCAATTTCCATTTCCGTTCAATTTCCTTTTTTTTTATTTAATTTCCAAATAGATCGTTAAGCTATAGTGATTTCTTGAATGAACTTTCATTTTTAATTTTATGCAACTTCCATTTTTATTATTATTCAATTCCAGTTTTATTTAGTTTCCAAATAGATCGTTAAAGTGTAGTGGTTTCTAGAAAGAACTTCCATTTTAATTTTATGCAACTTCCATTTTTATTTTTATTCCACCTCCATTTTTATTCAATTTCCTTTTCTATTCAATTTCCTTTTTTATTTAATTTCCAAATAGATCGTTAAGGTATAGTGGTTTCTTGAATGAACTTCCATGTTTAATTTTATGCAGTTTCCATTTCTATTTTTATTGAACTTCTATTTTTATTCAATTTTCATCTCCATTCAATTTCCTTTTTTATTTAATTTCCAAATAGATCGTTAAGGTATAGTGGTTTCTTGAACGAACTTCCATTTTTAATTTTACGCAACTTCCATTTGTATTTTTATTCAATTTCCATTTTCATTCAATTTCCTTTCTATTCAATTTACTTTTTTATTTAATTTCCAAATAGATCGTTAAGGTATAGTGGTTTCTTGAATGAACTTCCACGTTTAATTTTATGCAGTTTCCAATTCTATTTTTATTCAACTTCTATTTTTATTAAATTTCAATCTCCATTCAATCACCTTTTTTATTTAATTTCCAAATAGATCGTTAAGGTATAGTGATTTCTTGAATGAATTTTCATGTTTAATTTTATGCAGTTTCCACTTCTATTTTTATTCAACTTCTATTTTTATTCAATTTCCATCTCCATTCAATTTCCTTTTTTATTTAATTTCCATATAGATCGTTAAGGTATAGTGGTTTCTTCAATGAATTTTCATGTTTAATTTTATGTAGTTTCCACTTCTATTTTTATTGAACTTCTATTTTTATTCAATTTCCATCTGCGTTCAATTTCCTTTTTTTATTTAATTTCCAAATAGATCGTGAAGGTATAGTGATTTCTTGAAGGAACTTTCATTTTTAATTTTATGCAACTTCCATTTTTATTTTTAGTCAACTTCCATTTTTATTCAATTTGCTTTTCTAACGAATTTCCCTTTTTATTTAGTTTCCAAATAGATCGTTAAGGTGTAGTGGTTTCTTGAATGAACTTCCATTTTTAATTTTATGCAACTTCCATTTTTATTTTTATTCCACTTCCATTTTTTTTCAATTTCCTTTTCTATTCAATTTCCTTTTTTATTTAATTTCCAAATAGATCGTTAAGGTATAGTGGTTTTTGAATGAACTTCCATGTTTAATTTTATACGGTTTCCATTTCTATTTTTATTGAACTTCTACTTTTATTAAATTTCCATCTCCATTCAATTTCTTTTTTTATTTAATTTCCTAATAGATCGTTAAGGTGTAGTGGTTTCTTGAATGAATTTCCATGTTTAATTTTATGCAGTTTCCACTCCCATTTTTATTCAACTTCTATATTTATTCAATTTTCATCTCCGTTCAATTTCCTTTTTTTTTATTTCATTTCCAAATAGATCGTTAAGGTATAGTGATTTCTTGAATAAACTTTCATTTTTAATTTTATGCAACTTCCATTTTTATTAGTATTCAACTTCTATTTTTATTCAATTTCGTTTTCTATTGAATTTCCCTTTTTATTTAGTTTCCAAATAGATCGTTAAGGTACAGTGGTTTCTAGAATGAACTTCCATTTTTAATTTTATGCAACTTCCATTTTTATTTTTATTCCACTTACATTTTTATTCACTTTCCTTTCTATTAAATTTCCTTTTTTATTTAATTTCCAAATATATCGTTAAGGTATAGTGGTTTATTGAATGAACTTCCATGTTTAATTTTATGCAGTTTCCATTTCTATTTTTATTCAACTTCTATTTTTATTAAATTTCCATCTCCATTCAATTTCCTTTTTTATTTAATTTCCATATAGATCGTTAAGGTATAGTGGTTTCTTAAATGAATTTTCATGTTTAATTTTATGCAGTTTCCACTACTATTTTTATTGAACTTCTATATTTATTCAATTTCCATCTACGTTCAATTTCCTTTTTTTATTTAATTTCCAAATAGATCATGAAGGTATAGTGATTTCTTGAATGAACTTTCATTTTTAATTTTATGCAACTTCCATTTTTATTTTTAGTCAACTTCCATTTTTATTCAATTTTCTTTTCTAATGAATTTCCCTTTTTATTTAGTTTCCAAATAGATCGTTAAGGTGTAGTGATTTCTAGAATGAACTTCCATTTTTAATTTTATGCAACTTCCTTTTTTATTTTTATTCCACTTCCATTCTTATTCAATTTCCTTTTCTATTCAATTTCCCTTTTTATTTAATTTCCAAATAGATCGTTAACGTATAGTGGTTTCTTGAATGAACTTCCATGTTTAATTTTATTCGGTTTCCATTTCTATTTTTATTGAACTTCTATTTTTATTAAATTTCCACCTCCATTCAATTTCCTTTTTTATTTAATTTCCTAATACCTCGTTAAGGTATAGTGGTTTCTTGAATGAACTTCCATGTTTAATTTTATGCAGTTTCCATTTCTATTTTTATTGAATTTCTATTTTTATTCAATTTCCGTCTCCATTCAATTTCCTTTTTTATTTAATTTCCAAATAGATCGTTAAGGTATAGTGGTTTCTTGGATGAACTTTCATTTTTAATTTTATGCAACTTTCATTTGTATTTTTATTCAATTTCCATTTTTATTCAATTTCCTTTCTATTGAATTTCCTTTTTTATTTAATTTCCAAATAGATCGTTAAGGTATAGTGGTTTCTTGAATGAACTTCCATGTTTAATTTTATGCAGTTTCCAATTCTATTTTTATTCAACTTCTATTTTTATCAAATTTCAATCTTCATTCAATCTCCATTTTTATTTAATTTCCAAATAGATCGTTAAGGTATAGTGGTTTCTTGAATAAATTTTCATATTTAATTTTATACAGTTTCCACTTCTATTTTTATTCAACTTCTATTTTTATTCAATTTTCATCTTCGTTCAATTTTTTTTTTATTTAATTTTCAAATAGATTGTTAAGGTATAGTGATTTCTTCAATGAACATTCATTTTTAATTTTATGCAACTTCCATTTTTATTATTATTCAACTTCCATTTTTATTCAATTTCGTTTTCTATTGAATTTCACTTTTTATTTAGTTTCCAAATAGATCGTTAAGGTGTAGTGGTTTCACGAATGAACTTCCATTTTTAATTTTATGCAACTTCCATTTTTATTTTTATTCCACTTCCATTTTTATTCAATTTCCTTTTCTATTCAATTTCCTTTTTTATTTAATTTCCAAATAGGTTGTTAAGGTATAGTGGTTTCTTGAATGAACTTCCATGTTTAATTTTATGCAGTTTCCATTTCTATTTTTATTGAACTTCTATTTTTATTCAATTTCCATCTCCATTCAATTTCCTTTTTTTATTTAATTTCCAAATAGATCGTTAAGGTATAGTGGTTTCTTGAATGAACTTCCATTTTTCATTTCATGCAACTTCCATTTGTGTTTTTATTCAACTTCCATTTTTATTCAATTTTCTTTCTATTCAATTTAATTTTTTATTTAATTTCTAAACAGATCGTTAAGGTATAGTGGTTTCTTGATTGAACTTCCATGTTTAATTTTATGCAGTTTCCATTTCTATTTTTATTCAACTTCTATTTTTATTCGATTTCCATCTCCAATCAATTTCCGTTTTTATTTAATTTCATATTAGATCGTTATGGTGTAGTGGTTTCTTGAATGAACTTCAATTTTTAATTTTACGCTACTTCCATTTTTATTTTTCATCCACTTCCATTTTTATTCAATTTTCATTTCTATTCAATTTCCTTTTTTAATTAATTTCCAAATAGATCGTTATGGTATAGTGGTTTTTTGAATGAACTTCCATGTTTAATTTTCTGTAGTTTCCATTTCTATTTTTATTCAATTTCTATTTCTATTCAATTTCCTTTTTTAATTAATTTCCATATAGATCGTTAAGGTATAGTGGTTTCTTGAATGAACTTTCATGTTTAATTTTATGCAGTTTCCATTTCTATTTTTATTCAACTTCAATTTTTATACAATTTCCATCTCCATTCAATTTCCTTTTTTATTTAATTTTCAAATAGATCGTTAAGGTATAGTGGTTTCTTGAATGAACTTCCATGTTTAATTTTGTGCAGTTTCCATTTCTATTTTAATCAACTTCTATTTTTATTAAATTTCCATCTCCATTCAATCTCCTTTTTTATTTAATTTCCAAATAGATCATTAAGGTATAGTGGTTTCTTCAATGAATTTCCATGTTTAATTTTACACCGTTCCTACTTCTATTTTTATTCAACTTCTATTTTTATTCAATTTCCATCTTCGTTCAATTTCCTTTTTTTATTTAATTTTCGAGTAGATCGTTCAGGTATAGTGATTTCATGAATGAACTTTCTTTTTTAATTTTATGCAACTTCCATTTTTATTTTTACTCAACTTCCATTTTTATTCAATTTCCTTTTCTGTTGAATTTCCCTTTTTAGTTAGTTTCCAAATAGATCGTTAAGGTTTAGTGGTTTCTAGAATGAACTTCCATTGTGAACTTTATGCAACTTCCATTTTTATTTTTATTAGATTTCCATTTTTATTCAGTTTCCTTTTCAATTCAAGTTCCTTTTTTATTTAATTTCCAAATAGATCGTTAAGGTATTGTGATTTCTTGAATTAACATCCACGTTAAACTTTATGCAGTTTCTATTTCTTTTTTTATTCAACTTCTATTTTTATTTAATTTCCATCTCCATTCAATTTCCTTTTTTATTTAATTTACAAACAGATCGTTAAGGTGTAGTGGTTTCTTGAATGAACTTCCATTCCTAATTTTATGCAACTTCCATTTTTATTTTTATTCCACTTCCATTTTCATTCAACTTCCTTTTCTATTCAATTTCCTTCTTTATTTAATTTCCAAATAGATCGTTAAGGTATAGTGGTTTTTTGAATGAACTTCCATGGTTTATTTTATGCAGTGTCCATTTCAATTTTTATTCAACTTCTATTTTTGTTCAATTTCCATCTCAATTCAATTTCCTTTTTTATTTAATTTCGAAATAGATCATTAAGGTATAGTGGTTTCTTGAATGAACTTTCATTTTTTATTTTATGCAACTTCCATTTCTACTTTTATTCAACTTCCATTTTTATTCAATTTCCATCTCCATTCAATTACCTTTTTTATTTGATTTCCAAATAGATCGTTAAGGTATAGTGGTATCTTGAATGAAATTTCATTTTTAATTTTATGCAACTTGCATTTGTATTTTTATTCAACTTCCATTTTTATTCAATTTCCTTTCTGTTCAATTTCCTTTTTTATTTAATTTCCAAATAGATCGTTAGGGTATTGTGGTATCTTGAATGAACTTCCATGTTTAATTTTATGCAGCTTCCATTTCTATTTTTATTCAACTTCTATTTTTATACAATTTCCATCTCCATTCAATTTCCTTTTTTATTTAATTTCCAAATAGATCGTTAAGGTATAGAGGTTTCTTGAATTAACTTCCATTTTTAATTTTATGCAACTTTCATTTATATTTTTGTTCAACTTCCATTTTTATTCAATTTCCTTTCTATTCAATTTCCTTTTTTATTTAATTTCAAAATAGATTGTTGAGGTATAGTGTTTTCCTGAATGAACTTCCATATTTAATTTTATGCAGTTTCCATTTCTATTTTTTTGAACTTCTATTTTTATTAAATTTCCATCCCCATTCAATTTCCTTTTTTATTTAATTTCCAAATAGATCGTTAAGGTATAGTGGTTTCTTGAATGAATTTCCATGTTTAATTTTATGCATTTTCCACTTATATTTTTATTCGACTTCTATTTTTATTCAATTTCCATCTGCGTTCAATTTCCTTTTTTTATTTAATTTCCAAATAGATCGTTAAGGTATAGTGATTTCTTGAATGAACTTCCATGTTTAATTTTATACAGTTTCCATTTCTATTTTTATTCAACTTCTATTTTTAGTCAATTTCGATTCGATTCAATTTCCGTTTTTATTAAATTTCCAATTAGATCGTTAAGGTGTAGTGGTTTCTTGAAGGAACTTCCATTTTTAATTTTATGCAACTTCCATTTTTATTTTTCTTCCATTTCCATTTTTATTCAATTTCCATTTCTATTCAATTTCCTTGTTTAATTAATTTCCAAATAGATCGTTGAGGTATAGTGGTTTCTTGAATGAACTTCCATGTTTAATTTTATGCAGTTTTCATTTAATTTTTATTCAACTTCTATTTTTATTCAATTTCCATCTCCACTCAATTTCCTTTTTTATTTAATTTACAAATAGATCGTTAAAGTATAGTGGTTTCTTTAATGAACTTCTATTTTTAATTTTATGCAACTTCCATTTGTATTTTTGTTCAACTTCCATTTTTATTCAATTTCCTTTTTCTTTTAATTTCCAAATAGATCGTTAAGGTATAGTGGTTTCTTGAATGAACTTCCACGTTTAATTTTATGCAGTTTTCATTTCTATTTTAATTCAACTTCTATTTTTATTTAATTTCCATCTCCATTCAATTTCTTTTTTTTTTTAATTTCAAAAGAGATCGTTAAGGTATAGTGCTTTCTTGAATGAAATTCCATGGCAATTTTTATGCAGTTTCCACTTCTATTTTTATTCAACTTCTATTTTTATTCAATTTCCATCTCCATTCAATTTCCTTTTTTTATTTAATTTCAAAAACACATCGTTAAGATATAGTGATTTCTTGAATGAACTTTCATTTTTAATTTTATGCAACTTCCATTTTTATTTTTATTCAACTTCTATTTTTATTCAATTTCCTTTTCTATTGAATTTCCCTTTTTATTTAATTTCCAGATAGATCGTTAAGGTATAGTGGTTTCATGAACTAACTTCCATGTTTAATTTTATGCAGTTTCCATTTCTTTTTTTATTCAACTTCTATTTTTATTTAATTTCCATCTCCATTCAATTTCTTTTTTTATTTAATTTCCAAACAGATCGTTCAGGTGTAGTGGTTTCTTGAATGAACTTCCATTCTTAATTTTATGCAACTTCGATTTTTATTTTTCTTCCACTTCCATTTTTATTCAGTTTCCTTTTCTATTCAATTTCCTTCATTATTTATTTTCCAAATAGATCGTTAATGTATAGTAGTTTCTTGAATGAACTTGCATGATTTATTTTATGCAGTGTCCATTTCTATTTTTATTCAACTTCTATTTTTGTTCAATTTCCATCTCCATTCAATTTCCTTTTTTATTTAATTTCCAAATAGATCATTAAGGTATAGTGGTTTCTTAAATGAACTTTCATTTTTTATTTTATGCAACTTTCATTTCTATTTTTATTCAACTTCCATTTTTATTCAATTTCCTTTTCTATTGAATTTTCCTTTTTATTTAGTTTCCAAATAGATCGTTAAGGTATAGTGGTTTCTTGAATGAACTTCCATTTTTAATTTTATAAAATTTCCATTTTTATTTTTATTCCACTTCCATTTTTATTCAATTTCATTTTCTATTCAATTTCCTTTTTTATTTAATTTCCAAATAGATCGTTAAGGTATTGTGGTATCTTGAATGAACTTCCATGTTTAATTTTATGCAGCTTTCATTTCTATTTTTATTCAACTTCTATTTTCATTCAATTTCGATCTCCATTCAATTTCCATTTTTATTTAATTCCCAATTAGATTGTTAAGGTGTAGTGGTTGCTTGAATGAACTTCCATTTTTGATTTAATGCAACTTCCATTTTCATTTTTCTTCCACTTCCATTTTTATTCAATTTCCATTTCTATTCAATTTCCTTTTTTAATTAATTTCCAAATAGATCGTTAAGGTATAGTGGTTTCTTGAATGAACCTCCATGTTTAATTTTACGCAGTTTTCATTTCTATTTTAATTCAACTTCTATTTTTATTTAATTTCCATCTCCATTCAATTTCTTTTTTTTTTTTAATTTCAAAAGAGATCGTTAAGGTATAGTGCTTTCTTGAATGAAATTCCATGGCAATTTTTATGCAGTTTCCACTTCTATTTTTATTCAACTTCTATTTTTATTCAATTTCCATCTTCATTCAATTTCCTTTTTTTATTTAATTTCAAAAATACATCGTTAAGATATAGTTATTTCTTGAATGAACTTTCATTTTTAATTTTATGGAACTTCCATTTTTATTTTTATTCAACTTCTATTTTTATTCAATTTCCTTTTCTATTGAATTTCCCTTTTTATTTAATTTCCAAATAGATCGTTAAGGTATAGTGGTTTCATGAACTAACTTCCATGTTTAATTTTATGCAGTTTCCATTTCTTTTTTTATTCAACTTCTATTTTTATTTAATTTCCATCTCCATTCAATTTCTTTTTTTATTTAATTTCCAAACAGATCGTTCAGGTGTAGTGGTTTCTTGAATGAACTTCCATTCTTAATTTTATTCAACTTCGATTTTTATTTTTCTTCCACTTCCATTTTTATTCACTTTCCTTTTCTATTCAATTTCCTTCATTATTTATTTTCCAAATAGATCGTTAATGTATAGTAGTTTCTTGAATGAACTTGCATGATTTATTTTATGCAGTGTCCATTTCTATTTTTATTCAACTTCTATTTTTGTTCAATTTCCATCTCCATTCAATTTCCTTTTTTATTTAATTTCCAAATAGATCATTAAGGTATAGTGGTTTCTTAAATGAACTTTCATTTTTTATTTTATGCAACTTTCATTTCTATTTTTATTCAACTTCCATTTTTATTCAATTTCCTTTTCTATTGAATTTTCCTTTTTATTTAGTTTCCAAATAGATCGTTAAGGTATAGTGGTTTCTTGAATGAACTTCCATTTTTAATTTTATAAAATTTCCATTTTTATTTTTATTCCACTTCCATTTTTATTCAATTTCATTTTCTATTCAATTTCCTTTTTTATTTAATTTCCAAATAGATCGTTAAGGTATTGTGGTATCTTGAATGAACTTCCATGTTTAATTTTATGCAGCTTCCATTTCTATTTTTATTCAACTTCTATTTTCATTCAATTTCGATCTCCATTCAATTTCCATTTTTATTTAATTCCCAATTAGATTGTTAAGGTGTAGTGGTTGCTTGAATGAACTTCCATTTTTGATTTAATGCAACTTCCATTTTCATTTTTCTTCCACTTCCATTTTTATTCAATTTCCATTTCTATTCAATTTCCTTTTTTAATTAATTTCCAAATAGATCGTTAAGGTATAGTGGTTTCTTGAATGAACCTCCATGTTTAATTTTATGCAGTTTCCATTTCTATTTTTATTCAACTTCTATTTTTATTCAATTTCCATCTCCATTCAATTTCCTTTTTTATTTAATTGCCAAATAGATCGTTAAGGTATAGTGGTTTCTTGAATGAACTTCCATTTTTAATTTTATGCAATTTCCATTTGTATTTTGATTCAACTTCCATTTTTATTCAATTTCCTTTCTATTCAATTTTCTTTTTTATTTAATTTCCAAATAGATCGTTAAGGTATAGTGATTTCTTGAATGAATATAGCGATCCCGGTTTTTCCTTCCTTTGTATACTGTATTCTGGACTTGGTTCCGTGGACTTGTTTTTGTATCTTTATCACTTCTAGCCTTTACTCTTTATATTTGAGTCTTGGGTTGTAATGGGCAGGTTTGAAACAGGTTGGTTGCACTTTGAAACCAAAAGGTGATGCCCAGATTTTGGCCTTCACGCTCGAGCAAAATTTTTAACGCTCGAGCGGGCTCTTCGTTGTTGCTTCTCCGCTCGAGCGGGAGTTTTGACGCTCGAGCGTGGTTTTCCATCTCCCAGTACTTTACTCTGCAGTTCGTCCGCTCGAGCAGTAGTTTTTACGCTCGAGCGTGATCCCTTGATTTTGTCCCTCCGCTCGAGCGGAGAGTTTGACGCTCGAGCGGACACCATTGCCTGCAAAACTTCTGGAAGTGTGCAATCGACGCTCGAGCGGCTCTTTTCACGCTCGAGCGTGAGTCTGTGTCTTAAATTGTAGGCTTCTTATAAATGATAACACCACATTTAATTATGTGGTCCCATTGAGACATTATCTAACAATCTCCCACTGGACCACATATGTATCTTGAAAAATGTGCTTAACTTTAGTGAGCTCATAAATTTGTTATCATAACTTGAGGGTATCCAAACAATCTTGTCCATTAACTATATTAATATAGGATCAAAGCGGTCTTCGTTACATCAATCGTAACTCGACCCACCAATGGTCACGTATACAAATATAGCTAAATGACATAGATCAATTATGGATGCGTAGCATGGAAATTACATGTGATGTGACCCATACATGCCTATGTCCAACTAGTCCTACTTAACTTTATTGAGATCAATACTTCACAATACGTAACAGAGCATAATAAACTGAATACTTCATTTCTGCAGAAATTAATCTAATGACATAGATAAAACTCAAGGCTGACATAAAGCAGTAATATAAATACAAACTCCCACTAAACCAGAATGTTCTCAAATAGAACAACACCGATCCGAGCAGTGTGCTCATGAAAGACCTTGGGTGGTAGTCCCTTCGTAAGTGGATCCGCTATCATGGAGTTTGTCCCAATGTGCTCTATGGAAATCTGTCCACTCTGCACTACCTCTCCACATTACCATTTGAATCCCTTTTGGTTTTTAAATATCCATTTACAACCTACGGGCTTCGCACCAACTGGTAATGAGACAAGTTCCCAAACTTTATTGTCTTGCATAGACTTATATTCTTCATTCATGGCTTCTATCCACTTATGAGAGTTGGAACTTTCCATGGCTTGACGAAAGTTGATTGGATCATCTTTCGACATTCCATTTTCTACCTCATGTTCCTGGAGATATACAATATAATCATCTGAAAATGCAAATCTCCTTTCTCTGGTGGATCGCCTTAATGGCACAGATTCTTGAGGTTAAGGTTGTAGAGTTTGTTCCTCAGGAACAATTACCTCATCTTGAATGGGGGTTTGAACTATATTATCTTGAACAACATTGTCTGGTTGAGGATTCAAAATTACTTCTCGAGCAATGACAGGTATAGGAACCTGTGATTGGTCAAAAGTAGTAGTAGGAAGTGGGATTACTCCTGCTTCCTCCTCAAAGACAATGTCTCTAACTGGATTTCTCCCCCCAAACTCAACATCCTCAAAAAATGTTGCAATTCCCGTCTCAAATATTGACCTATTTGTGGGATCATAAAACTTGTAAGCCCGTGATCGTTCGGCATAGCCAATAAAGTAGCTGATAATGGTTTTAGAGTCCAATTTTCGTTCATGAGGTTTATAAGGCCTCGCCTCAGCAGGACACCCCCACACATGCAAATGTTTTAGACTAGGCTTTCGCCCAACCCAAAGCTCATAAGGTGTTTTTGCAGCTGCTTTAGTTGGCACCCGATTTAAGATATAAGTTGCTATTTTTAGAGCCTCACCCCAGAGGGACTCTGGTAAAGTAGAATGACTGATCATACTTCTGACCATATCCTTAAGAGTCCGGTTTCGTCTCTCAGATACACCATTCATGCTAGGTGATCCTGGCACCGGCAGTTTTTATGGATTTGATGAACCGGATATTCCGGGAATTTTTAGATCGTTTTGTAGTCGTCTTCGTGGACGACATCCTTATCTATTCACCTTCTGAGGAGAAGCACAAGGAACACTTGAGAGTGGTGCTTGAGTTACTTAGAGGCCATAAGCTTTATGCTAAGTTTGGGAAGTGTGAGTTCTGGCTAGAAGAGGTCAAGTTCTTAGGCCATGTAGTTTCTGGGGAAGGAGTGTCTGTTAATACATCCAAGACTGAGGCAATGCAAGATTGGGCACAGCCTAAGAGTGTGTTTGATATCCGTAGTTTTCTGGGGTTAGCTGGGTATTACCGTCGATTTGTGAAAGATTTCTCCAGATTAGCTTCGCCTTTGACTAGGTTGACTCGGAAGGGAGTCAAATTTGTATGGAGTGAGACTTGTGAAAAGTCGTTCCAGGAGTTGAAAGTTAGACTGACCACCACTCCAGTATTGATTATTCCAGAGAGAGGGTTGGGTTATGCAGTCTATTGTGACGCCTCACGAGAGGGTCTGGGTTGTGTGTTGATGCAAGAAGGAAAAGTAGTTGCCTATGGCTCACGTCAGTTGAAAATTCACGAGCAGAATTACCCTACGCATGATCTAGAGTTAGCAGCTGTGATATTTGCCTTGAAGATTTGGAGGCATTATCTTTATGGTGAGAGGTTCGAGGTGTTCTCGGATCATAAGAGTCTGAAATATTTGTTTACACAGAAAGATTTGAACTTGAGGCAGAGGAGGTGGATGGAGTTCATAGAGGATTATGACTTTGAGTTGCATTATCATCCGGGAAAGGCCAATGTAGTGGCCGATGCCCTTAGCAGGAAACCTGTTGGTGACATAGCTGGTATAGCCATCCGAGAATGGGAGATGTTGGGTGCACTTGGGGAGTTTGATTTACTTTTGGGCGAATCCGTTGAGGCTGCGGCCTTGTTTTCTGTTGTTGCACAGCCTACACTTGTGGCTCGAGTGTTAGAGGCTCAGAGAGGTGACTTTGAGGTAGAATCTCTTCGTGAGAAGATTTCCAGTGGGAAGGTTGAGAAGGGTTTGGCAGTGTATCCCGACTTCAGTGTGAGATACCGAGACCGTCTGTTTGTGCCGGAGTCTTGCCGAGAGGAGGTACTCCGAGAGTTTCATCATTCACGCCTTGCGGTGCATCCGGGAGGCACTAAGATGTATCGGGATTTGGGTCGCCAGTTTTGGTGGCGGGGTATGAAGAGAGATGTGGCAGCTTTTGTATCTAAGTGCCTTACTTGTCAGCAAGTGAAGGCCGAACATCAGAGGCCAGCGGGTTTGTTGCAACCCTTGCCTATTGCCGAGTGGAAGTGGGAACACGTCACTATGGACTTCGTTGTGGGTCTTCCGAGGACTCAGCGGGGTAGTGATGCTATTTGGGTGGTTGTAGACCGGTTGACTAAGTCGGCGCACTTCATTCCTATGCGCGTGAGAGATTCGGTAGATCATCTTGCCGACCTGTACATTCGGGACATAGTGAGATTGCACGGGGTCCCAGTGACGATCGTCTCAGATAGAGATCCTCGTTTTACTGCCAGGTTGTGGCAGAGTTTGCAGAATGCCTTAGACACTAAGTTGACCTTTAGCACGGCTTATCATCCTCAGACTGACGGGCAGTCCGAGCGTACTATTCAAATCCTTGAGGATATGCTTCGGGGTTGTGTTCTAGACTTTAGTTGGTCGTGGGAGAGGCACTTGCCGTTGGTGGATGGAGTTAACCTACGTATGGCCCACGCTTTGATTTTTCTGCATCATGGGTGATCTGTTATTATTCTGTGCCATACGTTATACAGGAACCTGATTTAAACATGGTTAACTGTTCATGTTGACCCATGTCACGGTCAACATATTACGCCTATAAAATATAATCGATGTGATGCATTTAATGGTGGGTTCCTGATCATCGATTATGGCGACTACGTTCCGATTTTCGCAACGGCGTCCATATACCGCCAGAACTAAATTAAATTTTAGTCGCCGTTGGACAACCTCCAGCAGATCTGGTGTTTTCGGTCGAAGTTATTTTAAACTACGGAAACATAGTTATTACAAAAAAAAAACGATTCACGTCTAAATCGTTGTGTGATTCCATCTGGAGGATTGACGATTTCCTCCAGTATGATGAGCCTCATTTTTTCCATTTCGATTTGCCGGTGGTTGTTACTGAAAGGGATGAACGACTATCCCGAAAATTGAAGCTGTTAGGGCTCTACATCCAGGGTGTAGTTTTACGTCAAACTGGCGGTCTCTCCGAAGTTGCAGTTGATACGCCTGGTCTCGAAAGCGACATGCGTGATGCCCCTACTCAGACTGGGGAACAAACTGTGGCCATTGATCCATCTGCTATACTTGACAGTGGACAGTGTGAATTTGTCGTTGTGTTGGATCGGTTTCCTAATCCTGCGTATACGCCGAAGTTTGAAGATGTTTTTCTGTGGTCTAGTGGTGACCCACGAACTGGTTGTATGGTCAGGGGCACGGAAATAGACCGTTTTGTTGTATTGCAGCGTGTCCCCGTTGTAATGCCGCCGCAATCGAATGAATATCCAGTTGTTAGCCGTCAAGGCGTTAAAACATTTATCAACATCAGAAAAAATGTTGTGTCCGAATTCCAAGATAGTTTAGACCAACTGAACGGCGCGTACAATAATATTGTAAAAAACGCAATTATTTGTTATTTTGTGTGGGAATGTCGCACAAAATCGATTGTAAGCGCGCATTTGAATTGTAGATTGAAATATTGTTACTAGTAAAATAATTTCTTATTAATACAAATATTTGTTACAAATTATTTTACAATTGTCTCCGTTGTACATTTGCTTTCTGGGCTGTTGTGGATCCTTCCAGTGCGGCTTTTACAGCTTCTCCTATTAATTTAGCCGCGTCGTCCGTAGTGAGTCTTGATGATTCTGAGTTATTGGATCCGGCCTCGCTTACTGATATGCCTATGTCAACTGGGCCGCTAGGCTGATTATTTGGGCCAGAGTTGATTAATGATGGGCCGTGGGTCGGCAAAATTATGTCCCGCCGACTGAATGATTGAGGCCCATCCCGAATTGAGCTTGCTGACATTCGTGCCGCCATTATTCTTTGGGCCGTTGAACCGTATTGGCCCATCGGTGCTGACAATGTCTTTGTGGATCGAAAATGTGATTCGGAATTGCTGCGTGTTAGTCTTGCCTTCGTCACTTTGCGCTCCACGTGCCAAATATCCACGTGGCTGTTGTTGAATACCTTGGACAAAACAGTTATTAATGGCGGCCGATAAGTAATTTCCTCTGGGAACGATGATGTTTGGAAAGCCAATGTTGCTTTCATTTTGCAATATTTCACATCATCGTTGATGTTTGTTTGTAGCAATTTGTAGGACCCTGTCCATGGACATCCTTTTTTATCTGCGGCAGCATAGGCGTTTCCAAAATATGTTATGTCTACTGGGCATGTAACTGGAAACGTAAAGCGGGCCTGTAATTGATCATCCGCCCGTAGCCGTGTGTCTCGTATTTCGACTTCGACGCGGCCGATGGAATTAAACGGACACTGTGGCCTGTAGCTTAGCTTGCATTTGTCAATCATCATAGACTTAAACGTGAGTTTTTGCCACATTGTATCATCTATCTTTGGATTATAGATTGGTATGTTGGATACCGGCACGTTTGATGTCGCGTCTATGATTTGGGTTTCCAAATCACCCTCTTCATTTTCATGGAGATTATCTGTAAGATCGGCTTGTTGTATTTCTTCAGACATTATGATAGCGCAGCGATATGTTAGAATTGTCAGGCACACAATTCTCGTATGGGGCATCAATGGCTAATGTTCTTATATATCTTATTTCATGGAGTTGGGAGAATAATTAATTTAAAACGCGTTGTCTAAAACGACGTCGCATTGATGCCATAACTCACTCTCGATGACGTCACTTACTCTCTCGAATGACGCAAGTCACTCTCTCAAAAACTTTACTGGTGGAAGAGAGTTAGGGAGTGAGTTATATAGGTGCCCAGGAGCGTCCCACTAATATTACCTGGGACGCTCCCCCCGCGCCACGTGTCGTCCCCCGATTGGTGCTCCCTTTCGCATTTTGAGGCGTGTTGTCGGCTAGTGTCTCCGCTCCGTGCCCAGATCTGCGGCCAGGATTAAAAATCTAAAAAGGCAAGCGCAAGCGGGAAATTTGAATTTAAAGGCAAGCGCAAGCTGAGGGTGTAAACAGTTAACCTACGTATGGCCCACGCTTTGATTTTTCTACATCATGGGTGATCTGTTATTATTCTGTGCCATACGTTATACAGGAACCTGATTTAAACATGGTTAACTGTTCATGTTGACCCATGTCACGGTCAACATATTACGCCTATAAAATATAATCGATGCGATGCATTTAATGGTGGGTTCCTGATCATCGATTATGGCGACTACGTTCCGATTTTCGCAACGGCGTCCATATACCGCCAGAACTAAATTAAATTTTAGTCGCCGTTGGACAACCTCCAGCAGATCTGGTGTTTCCGGTCGAAGTTAGACTGACCACCACTCCAGCAGACCTTTAGCACTTGCCATTGGGTGATGCACCTCAGAAGGGAGTCAAATTTGTATGGAGTGAGACTTGTGAAAAGTCGTTCCAGGAGTTGAAAGTTAGACTGACCACCACTCCAGTATTGATTATTCCAGAGAGAGGGTTGGGTTATGCAGTCTATTGTGACGCCTCACGAGAGGGTCTGGGTTGTGTGTTGATGCAAGAAGGAAAAGTAGTTGCCTATGGCTCACGTCAGTTGAAAATTCACGAGCAGAATTACCCTACGCATGATCTAGAGTTAGCAGCTGTGATATTTGCCTTGAAGATTTGGAGGCATTATCTTTATGGTGAGAGGTTCGAGGTGTTCTCGGATCATAAGAGTCTAAAATATTTGTTTACACAGAAAGATTTGAACTTGAGGCAGAGGAGGTGGATGGAGTTCATAGAGGATTATGACTTTGAGTTGCATTATCATCCGGGAAAGGCCAATGTAGTGGCCGATGCCTTTAGCAGGAAACCTGTTGGTGACATAGCTGGTATAGCCATCCGAGAATGGGAGATGTTGGGTGCACTTGGGGAGTTTGATTTACTTTTCGGCGAATCCGTTGAGGCTGCGGCCTTGTTTTCTGTTGTTGCACAGCCTACACTTGTGGCTCGAGTGTTAGAGGCTCAGAGAGGTGACTTTGAGGTAGAATCTCTTCGTGAGAAGATTTCCAGTGGGAAGGTTGAGAAGGGTTTGGCAGTGTATCCCGACCTCAGTGTGAGATACCGAGACCGTCTGTTTGTGCCGGAGTCTTGCCGAGAGGAGGTACTCCGAGAGTTTCATCATTCACGCCTTGCGGTGCATCCGGGAGGCACTAAGATGTATCGGGATTTGGGTCGCCAGTTTTGGTGGCGGGGTATGAAGAGAGATGTGGCAGCTTTTGTATCTAAGTGCCTTACTTGTCAGCAAGTGAAGGCCGAACATCAGAGGCCAGCGGGTTTGTTGCAACCCTTGCCTATTGCCGAGTGGAAGTGGGAACACGTCACTATGGACTTCGTTGTCGGTCTTCCGAGGACTCAGCGGGGTAGTGATGCTATTTGGGTGGTTGTAGACCGGTTGACTAAGTCGGCGCACTTCATTCCTATGCGCGTGAGAGATTCGGTAGATCATCTTGCCGACCTGTACATTCGGGACATAGTGAGATTGCACGGGGTCCCAGTGACGATCGTCTCAGATAGAGATCCTCGTTTTACTGCCAGGTTGTGGCAGAGTTTGCAGAATGCCTTAGACACTAAGTTGACCTTTAGCACGGCTTATCATCCTCAGACTGACGGGCAGTCCGAGCGTACTATTCAGATCCTTGAGGATATGCTTCGGGGTTGTGTTCTAGACTTTAGTGGGTCGTGGGAGAGGCACTTGCCGTTGGTGGAGTTTGCCTACAACAACAGTTTCCAGTCTAGTATCGGTATGGCACCGTTTGAGGCCTTGTATGGCCGACCGTGTAGATCTCCTGTTTGTTGGGCCGAGGTGGGTGATGCACCTCTGTGGGGTCCGGAGTTGGTGAGGGAAACGACGGAGAAAGTTGAGCTTATTCGTAAGAGGCTTGTTACAGCACAGAGTCGTAAGAAATCTTATGCAGACCGTAGGAGGAGACCTTTGGTGTTTGAGTTGGGTGATCGTGTCTTTCTGAAGATATCACCTAGGCGGGGTTTGATGAGGTTTGGGAAGAGCGGGAAGTTGTCCCCTCGGTTTATTGGTCCTTTTGAGATCCTTGAGAGGATTGGCGAAGCTGCTTATCGTTTAGCTTTACCGCCGCAGCTGTCCGGAGTACATGACGTGTTTCATGTGAGTATGCTTCGGAAGTATGAGCCGGATCCATCACATGTGTTGGATTGGACCGATTTAGTGGTTGATGAGGATGTCTCGTATGAGGAGAGACCGGTTCGGGTCTTAGATAGGCGGGATCAAGTTTTGCGAGGCAAAACCATCCCTTTGGTCAAAGTTTTGTGGAAACATCACGGAGTGGAGGAAGCCACTTGGGAACATGAGTTGGAAGTTCGCGAAAAATATCCGGACATGTTTGTTGATTTGTAATCTTATAATTAGATTCTGTTATATTATTGAACTTAAGAGCTTTATATATGTCTTAAGTTGTAAAACATTGAGTATGTTTTGGTAAATGGGTGTATCTTGAAACTTGCTTCATTATAGAAGTTTAGTGTAACATTGCATATGTTGATTACATTGTTGAATGTATTGTATTTATCATGCAATTGAATATGATATGGGAATTGCTAACATTGAAAGGAATAATGCATAATAGTGATGCAGACTGAAATATATGTTGTTTTATATACACATTATGAGATGCTTCTTGATAAGAGATGAGGTGGCCAGTATTGGGTCAAGTTGTTTATTATTGTTATATAATATCTTTGGGAATTGAGAAAAACCTGTTTTCAAAAATTTATGCTTAATTTCGGGGACGAAATTCTTTTAAGGGGGGGAGGTTATAGCGACCCCGGTCTTTTCCCATTTGATTATTGAATCCGGACTTAGGTTCCGTATATTCTGCCATTATATATATTTGTTGTTGTCGTCTTTTATTTTCTCATTTGGAGTTATAGGATGAGTTGGGCAAGTTTGTTTCAGGTTGGTTGGATTTGTAAACCAAGTGTTGCTGTCCAGTTTTTTGGGTTGTTCGCTCGAGCTAGGATTTGGTCGCTCGAGCGAGGTTTGTTTTTGTGTCTTCTGGCTCGATCCAGCTTTGCTTCGCTCGAGCGAGCGACTGTGTCTGGTATAGACCTAAGGGCAGTGCTTATTCGCTCGAGCGAGATTTTCTTCGCTCGATCGAGAGAGGTGTATGTTTTCGAGTTCCTTGCTCGAGCGAGCATTCTGTCGCTCGAGCATGCTCCAGGGTTGCAGACCTGAAGCATTGCATTCTTGGCTCGAGCGAGATTTTCTTCGCTTGAGCGAGGTTTTCTTGTGTCTGGTCGCTCGAGCGACCATGTCTTCGCTCGAGCGAGCCTGTCCAGTTTATATACGCAGCAGCGGGTTTTGATCAGTCTTTTTCATCTTCTTTTTGATTCCAAACCCTAGGTCCGACTTCTCTCTCTCCCTACTCACCTTCTCTCTTAGATTTGATCCACTTAGGGTGTGTTTCTACCCTAGATCCTTCATTAAAAAGATAGAGGGAGTCGAGGGCTTTCATTTAATCTGAACATTTGGCGATTTGGAGCACATTGGTATTTGGGTATTCATCTCTGTCTTCTCCATTTGGGTTGCTTTCTTCGAGGTAGGGATTTCCTACTCCATTTTATAAGTTTTGTTCTAAGTTTTGGTATTTTGATAAGTTGGGGTTACTTTGATAATTTTGGGAAAAACCCTAGTTGTTTAAATTAATTAATTTGTATAATTAATTTAAGGGAATTGGGGAATTTGGTTAAATTCATGAAATTGGGAAATTTATTGCTTAAATGGTGTAGTTGGATAATGTAAATCACTCGCCCATTGAATTGTTGATATATTTATTTCCGGTCTAGAAATAATTGTTTTGGGCTATCGGTGGAGGATAGTCGTGATTGTTGTAGACGTTGCATGTGGATTAGGAATAACTGAAACTAATCACGTTGGTTAAGTCATTAATTTTGACTATTGCATTGATACAGAAAATACGTGTATTGATTGAGCATTGCATTTGCATACATTGTTTTGTGTGGGAGGAGATAGGGGATGTACTCCACGGTTTAGGGGAAGATAGGGGATGGACCTCTAAACTGGATTTTATTTGGGAGGAGATAGGGGATGGACTCCATTAGCATCACTTTTATGTGTGCTTATTTATATAGAAGTGTTTTTATTGATACAGCACTAAAATGTGTATCAATTTGGAAGTATGAAGTGTTTTGATTTGAGCTTGAGTCTCATTTGTTTCTTGATATTGGAAGAATGTGAATATGATATATATAATTCACTGTTGTAAGTTTGGCCGGGTTCTGAGCCATGTTTATAAAGTTGAAAAGTAAAACGTGTCTTAGACAATAGTGTCATGAGATTGTAAAATGAAGTAATTGATTATCTTGGTTAACCATCTGTTGAATGCTATTGCTTTATTCATTGCTTATGTGTGGTTTATTATATTTCTACTGGGCTGTGGCTCACCCTTTATGGGAACATCATTTTCAGGTTCAGGTGATAAGCTACCTCCAAGGACTTAGCTTGGAAGGACTTGGACTTTGAAGACTATTTCTAGTTATTTGTTTTATTTTATTGTTAGTACATGTAAACACTCAAGCCTAGGGCTTTATTTATATTTGAGGTAGAACTCATACTTTTGTGTCCAAGTGTTGGCTTGGAAAGATGTAAGCCGTTAGGGCATTTAATTTGATGTTACATGTAATGCTTTTGATAGTAAGACTCTGATGAATATTATAATGAATTATTGAAGTGTTTTCTTTAAATAATGCATGTCATTGATATATATAAAATGGGTTAATTTTTAGGGCGTTACAGACGCTCGAGCGGGGTGTTTCACTCTCGAGCGGAGAGTCGACTACATCAGTCCGTGATTTCACTTTTTGAATCACTTTTTGACCTACTTTTTCTTTCCTAACTTTTAAAAACCGCCCCTTGAGAGTTTTTCTCTCTCCCTCTCTCTCTAAACTTGTCTTCTCTCTAAGAATTGATCTACCTAGGGTGAGTATCTAACCTTGGTCCTTTATTAAAAAGTTAGAGTGGGTTGAGGGCTTCGTTTTAATCTGAGAAACTTGGGATTTGGAGCACGTTGGTCTTTGGTCATCATCTCCATTTGAGTTCTTCACTTCAAGGTAGGGATTTCCTACTCCGTCTTATAAGTTTTGTTCTAAGTTTTGGTATTTTGATATGTTGGGGATACTTTGGTAATTTTGGGAAAAACCCTAGTGGTAATAATGAATTAATTTGTGGTATTAATTTAAGGAAATTGGGGAATTTGGTTAAATTCATGAAATTGAGGAATTCATTGATTAAATGGTGTAGTTGGATAATTTAAATCACTCGCCTATTGAATTGTTGGTATATTTATTTCCAGTCTAGAAATAATTGTTTTGGGCTATCGGTGGAGGATAGTCGTGTTTGTTGTAGACATTGCATGTGGATTAGGGAAAATTGAAACAAGTCAATCTGTTTAAGTCATAAATTTAGACTATTGAATTAATACAGAAAATACATGTATTGATTGAGCATTGCATATGCATATTGTTTGGGAGGAGATATGGGATGTACTCCATGGTTTAGGGGAAGATAGGGGATGGACCTCTAAACCGGATTTTTGTTTGGGAGGAGATAGGGGATGGACTCCATTAGCATCACTATTATGTGTGCTTATTATATTGAAGTGTTTTTACATGTTATTGATACAACACTAAAATGTGTATCAAACGGGAAGTATGAAGTGTTGTGATATGAGCCTGAGTCTCATCTGTGTTGTTGATATTGGAAGTAATGTGAATATGATATATAGTTCACTGTTGTAAATTTGGCCAGATTCTGAGTCATAATAATAATAATGGGAATTGAAATGTGTCATTGACATTAGTGTCATGAGGCTGTAATAAGTTATAATTGATTATCTTGGTTAACCATCTGTTGAATGCTATTGCTTTATTCAATGCTTATATGTGGTTTAGTATATTTCTACTGGGCTGTGGCTCACCTTTTAGGGGAACATCATTTTCAGGTTCAGGAGATAAGCTACCTCCAAGGACTTAGCTTGGGAGGATTTGGCTTTTGGATTTGAAGACTGTCTTTAGTTAATTGTTTTTATTTTTAGTACATGTAAACATTCAAGCCTCGGGCTTTACTTGTATTTGAGTTAGAACTCATATTTCTGTGTCCAAGTGTTGGCTTGGAAAGATGTTAGCCCGTAGGGCATTTAATTTGAGGTTACATGTAATGCTTTCCAATAAGAATACTCTGATGAATGGTGTAATGATTGGTTTTCATTTATTTAAGCATGGAAATGTTATATATATTATGGGTTTATTTTGAGGGCGTTACAATAAACTTCCATGTTTAATTTTATACAGTTTCCATTTCTACTTTTATTCAACTTCTATTTTTATTAAATTTCCATCTCCATTCAATTTCCTTTTTTATTTAATTTCCTAATACATCGTTAAGGTATAGTGGTTTCTTGAATGAATTTCCATGTTTAATTTTATGCAGTTTCCACTTCTATTTTTATTCAATTTCCATCTCCGTTCAATTTCCCCTTTTTTTATTTAATTTCCAACCAGATCGTTAAGGTAGAGTGATTTCTTGAATCAACTTTCATTTTTAATTTTATGCAACTTCCATTTTTATTCAATTTCCTTTTCTTTTGAATTTCCCTTTTTTATTTAGTTTCCAAATAGATCGTTAAGGTGTAGTGGTTTCTAGAATGAACTTCTATTTTTAATTTTATGCAACTTCCATTTTTATTTTTATTCCACTTCCATTTTTATTCAATTTCCTTTTCTATTAAATTTGTCACGCCCCACTTTTTATTACTTGGAGTCATTACCAAATTCATTAACTTAATTCAGTTTCAGAGATAACGCGGAAATAAACTCATTCATTCAATCCGTAGAAGTGATTAACAATACTCTCATTCGTATGCAAAGTAAATATTACATGAACATACATAATAAATTGCCCTTGGGCTTACATCACTTAAGGTACAAGAAGAAGGGTGTAACCCTTTTACAACAATGGCATTCCGCCAACATAACTGAGGCCCCGTGGCCAATAAATAAGTAGATCCAAATCTTACAGCTCAACCTGCTTAAAACCTGAAAAGAATTCAACAACGTGGGATGAACATATAGTCCAGTAGGGATCTCAACATGATCCTCAACAATAACAACATTACAGATAGCTATGATCATGAACACTCATTCTCATACTAGAATAATAATGTGACAGTTTATACAAAATATAGATATATGTATATATGAACTTTTCTCGAAAACAACTATTTAATTCAACGCTATAAGCGATTCATCTTTCCTTTTTCCTTTCATTAACCCCCCGTTCCCAATCTTTTATAATAATAACAACTACTTAGGAAAAAATAGATTCACTAAGTCCATTACTCTCTCCCATTTGCCACACTTACAACAGATGTGCCTTTTCAAAACATATTTCTGAAATGTTTGATTTTCTTTACACTTCCAAAAGATAAAAGGGCATTTCAATTCAATCCCAGTTCTATCATAGTTATCCATGCACACCTCTACAAAAAAAGGAAGATAACAACTCAACTATATGCATAAAATAAATCAATGAGGCAACTCGTCCCTCCAACACTGTAACCAATACAATCCACAATGTTTCCAGATACACTGAAACAATAACAAAACAACTCTGCTCTACTAGCTATATGCGTAGTAAGCCAAAGATACACTTCTCATAACAATCTACCAGTTTACCAGGCGCTAGCTAGAAGGGTATGGTACCTTAGATTATCAGCGCGTCAGTTCTCCAGGCGCTAGCTGGAAGGGTATGATACCTCTGATTATAAGCGCGTCAGTTCTCCAGGCGCTAGCTGGAAGGGTATGATACCTCTGATTATAAGCGCAGAGTATATATATATGAACACAAAGGTGTGTGGAGTCCATCCCCTATCTTCTCACACACACTGGAGTACAACCCCTCTCTTCTCCCCAACCAGTATACAAAAATAATGTAATTCAGCATTTCATACCATACGATGTTCAATCAACAATGGTGTAATACATACACAACAATTCAACGCAACCGTATCATCCTCCACCGATGACGAAGACAAAATCTCTAGATGCATGCATATTGTACATCTATTAACAGACCCAACTAACATGAGATTATAAAACTCAGCAACAACATGATCATGGTAGTTAAAGCTATACCCCACACAAGTGTGTTCAACACTCAAGATACAACATTCCAATTTTCTTATACTTGTTTCAAAATACCTTTCCCATTTCACAAAATGAATTCCACTTCCTTTGTTTTCACAAAATCATGCCCAAGGACAAAAACCATAACTCATTTAAATTCACTACATTCTTTTCAAAGCCATTTCGAACTAATTATGCAAATTAAGTCATAAACAATAAATTAGGGTTTCCTTTCCTTTCAACAATCACATGCTAATTAACAATCCAATTTGCCCAAACCACAACTAATGATAATAAACCCAAATTCAACACCCAACCCTAGATTCAGTCCCATGATTTTCACAAATCCAACATGATACAATTTTTATGCAATACAAAAACTACCACATGTCTATCTATAGACGAAGTATTGAAAAGAAACAAGGAGAATCCCTACCTCGAATGGAGAAGACGGAGATGAAGACCAAAGACCCACGTGTTCCAAATCCCAAGTTTCTCAGATTAAAACAAAGCTCTCGCGAAGCTCTACCTTTCTTCCAAAGGAACTAGGGTAGAAGACCACCGGAAATAGATCAAAACTAAGAGAGAAGGTAAGAGTAGAGAGAGAAACTCTCAAGGGGCGGCTTTTAAAAGTTAAGAGAGGAAAACTAGGTCAAAAAGTGATCCAAAAAGTGAAATCACGGACTGATGTAGTCGATTCTACGCTCGAGCGTAGAACACCCCGCTCGAGCGTAAGACACAGACTCACGCTCGAGCGTGAAAAGAGCCGCTCGAGCGCCGATTGCACACTTCCAGAAGTTTTGCAGGCGATGGTATCCGCTCGAGCGTCAAACTCCCCGCTTGAGCGTATGGACAAAATCAAAGGATCACGCTCGAGCGTAAAAACTCCCGCTCGAGCGGACTAACTGCAGAGTAAAAATACTAGGAGATGGAAAATCACGCTCGAGCGTCCAAACTGCCGCTCGTGAGGAAAGGCAGCAACAAAAGCCCGCTCGAGCGTAAAACCGCCGCTCGAGCGGAGAGACCAAAACCTAGGCAAAATTTCAAAGCTTTAAAACACAACCAACTAATTCCCAACTTGCCCAACACAACCCAAAACTCTAAAACAAAGAGTAAGGGATAGAAATGAGGATAAGACAACAACGAATCTACGGAACTGAATCCAGATTACAGTTAAACAACGACAGGGAATACCGGGATCACTATAAAATTTGTTTTTTTATTTAATTTCCAGATAGATCGTTAAGGTATAGTGGTTTCTTGAATGAACTTCCATGTTTAATTTTATGCAGTTTCCATTTCTATTTTTATTGAACTTCTATTTTTATTCAACTTCCATCTCCATTCAATTTCCTTTTTTTTATTTAATTTCCAAATAGATCGTTAAGGTATAGTGGTTTTTTGAATGAACTTCCATGTTTAATTTTTTGCAGTTTTCACTCCTATTTTTACTCAACTTCTATTTTTATTCAATTTCCATCTCCGTTCAATTTCATTTTTTTTATTTAATTTCCTAATAGATCGTTAAGGTATAGTGGTTTCTTGAATGAACTTCCATTTTTAATTTTATGCAACTTCCATTTGTATTTTTATTCAACTTCCATTTTTAGTCAATTTACTTTCTATTGAATTTCCCTTTTTATTTAGTTTCCAAATAGATCGTTAAGGTGTAGTGGTTTCTAGAATTAACTTCCTTTTTTAATTTTATGCAACTTCCATTTTTATTTTTATTCCACTTCCATTTTTATTCAATTTCCTTTTCTATTCAATTTCCTTTTTTATTTAATTTCCAAATAGATCGTTAAGGTATAGTGGTTTCTTGAAAGAACTTCCATGTTTAATTTTATGCAGTTTCCATTTCTATTTTTATTGAACTTCTATTTTTAATCAACTTCCATCTCCAGTCAATTTCCTTTTTTAATTTAATTTTCAAATAGATCGTTAAGGTATAGTGGTTTCTTGAATGAACTTCCATTTTTAATTTTATGCAACTTCCATTTGTATTTTTATTCAACTTCCATTTTTATTCAATTTCCTTTTCTATTCAATTTCCTTTTTTATTTAAATTCAAAATAGATCATTAAGGTATAGTGGTTTTTGAATGAACTTCCATGTTTAATTTTATACAGTTTCTATTTCTATTTTTATTCAACTTCTATTTTTATTAAATTTCCATCTCCATTCAATTTTCTTTTTTATTTAATTTCCTAATAGATCGTTAAGGTATAGTGGTTTCTTGAATGAACTTCCATGTTTAATTTTTTGCAGTTTCCACCCCTATTTTTACTCAACTTCTATTTTTATTCAATTTTCATCTCCGTTCAATTTCATTTTTTTTATTTAATTTCCAAATAGATCGTTAAGGTATAGTGGTTTCTTGAATGAACTTCCATTTTTAATTTTATGCAACTTCCATTTGTATTTTTATTCAACTTCCATTTTTATTCAATTTCCTTTCTATTCAATTTTCTTTTTAATTTAATTTCCAAATAGATCGTTAAGGTATAGTGATTTCTTGAATGAACTTCCTTGTTTAATTTTATACAGTTTCCATTTCTATTTTTATTCAACTTCTATTTTTATTAAATTTCCATCTCCATTCAATTTCCGTTTTTATTTAATTTCCTAATAGATCGTTAAGGTATAGTGGTTTCTTGAATGAATTTCCATGTTTAATTTTATGCAGTTTCCACTCCTATTTTTATTCAACTTCTATTTTTATTCAATTTCCATCTCCATTGGATTTCCTTTTTTTTTATTTAATTTCCAAACAGATCGTTAAGGTATAGTGATTTCTTGAATGAACTTTCATTTTTAATTTTATGCAACTTCCATTTTTATTGTTATTTAACTTCCATTTTTATGCAATTTCCTTTTCTATTGAATTTCCCTTTTTATTTAGTTTCCAAATAGATCGTTAAGGTGCAGTGGTTTCTAGAATTGACTTCTTTTTTTAATTTTATGCAACTTCCATTTGTATTTTTATTCAACTTCCATTTTTATTCAATTTCCTTTTTTATTTAATTTCAAAATAGATCATTAACGTATAGTGGTTTCTTGAATGAACTTCCATGTTTAATTTTATACAGTTTCTATTTCTATTTTTATTCAACTTCTATTTTTATTAAGTTTCCATCTCCATTCAATTTTCTTTTTTATTTAATTTTCTAATAGATCGTTAAGGTATAGTGGTTTCTTGAATGAACTTCCATGTTTAATTTTTTGCAGTTTCCACTCCTATTTTTACTCAACTTATATTTTTATTCAATTTCCACCTCCGTTCAATTTCATTTTTTTTATTTAATTTCCAAATATATCGTTAAGGTATAGTGGTTTCTTGAATGAACTTCCATTTTTCATTTTATGCAACTTCCATTTGTATTTTTATTCAACTTCCATTTTTATTCAATTTCCTTTCTATTCAATTTTCTTTTTTATTTAATTTCCAAATAGATCGTTAAGGTATAGTGATTTCTTGAATGAACTTCCATGTTTAATTTTATACAGTTTCCATTTCTATTTTTATTCAACTTCTATTTTTATTAAATTTCCATCTCCATTCAATTTCCTTTTTTATTTAATTTCCTAATAGATCGTTAAGGTATAGTGGTTTCTTGAATGAATTTCCATGTTTAATTTTATGCAGTTTCCACTCCTATTTTTATTCAACTTCTATTTTTATTCAATTTCCATCTCCGTTGGATTTCTTTTTTTTTATTTAATTTCCAAACAGATCGTTAAGGTATAGTGATTTCTTGAATGAACTTTCATTTTTAATTTTATGCAACTTCCATTTTTATTATTATTCAACTTCCATTTTTATGCAATTTACTTTTCTATTGAATTTCCTTTTTTATTTAGTTTCCAAATAGATCGTTAAGGTGTAGTGGTTTCTAGAATGAACTTCCTTTTTTAATTTTATGCAACTTCCATTTTTATTTTTATTCCACTTCCATTTTTAATCAATTTTCTTTTCTATTCAATTTCCTTTTTTATTTAATTTCCAAATAGATCGTTAAGGTATTGTGGTTTCTTGAATGAACTTCCATGTTTAATTTTATGCAGTTTCCATTTCTATTTTTGTTGAACTTCTATTTTTAATCAACTTCCATCTCCATTCAATTTCCTTTTTTTATTTAATTTTCAAATAGATCGTTAAGGTATAGTGGTTTCTTGAATGAATTTCCATTTTTATTTTTATGCAACTTCCACTTGTATTTTTATTCAACTTCCATTTTTATTCAATTTCATTTTCTATTCAATTTCCTTTTTTATTTAATTTCAAAATAGATCGTTAAGATACAGTCGTTTCTTGAATGAACTTCCATGTTTAATTTTATACAGTTTCCATTTCTATTTTCATTCAACTTCTATTTTTATTAAATTTCCATCTCCATTCAATTTTCTTTTTTATTTAATTTCCTAATAGATCGTTAAGGTATAGTGGTTTCTTGAATGAACTTCCATGTTTAATTTTTTGCAGTTTCCACTCCTATTTTTACTCAACTTCTATTTTTATTCAATTTCCATCTCCGTTCAATTTCGTTTTTTTTATTTAATTTCCAAATAGATCGTTAAGGTATAGTGATTTCTTGAATGAACTTTCATTTTTAATTTTATGCAACTTCCAATTTTATTATTATTCAACTTCCATTATTATTCAATTTCCTTTTCTATTGAATTTCCCTTTTTATTTAGTTTTCGTATAGATCGTTATGGTGTAGTGGTTTCTAGAATGAACTTCCTTTTTTAATTTTATGCAGCTTCCATTTTTATTTTTATTCCACTTCCATTTTTATTCAATTTCCATTTTTATGTAATTTCCAAATAGATCGTTAAGGTATAGTGGTTTCTTGAATGAACTTCCATGTTTAATTTTATGCTGTTTCCATTTCTAATTTTATTGAACTTCTATTTTTATTCAACTTCCATCTCCATTCAATTTCCTTTTTTTATTTAATTTCCAAATAGATCGTTAAGGTATAGTGGTTTTGTAACGCCCTCAAAACAAACCCATAATATATATAACATTAACATGCATTAATAAAAGAAAACCAACCATTATACCATTCATCAGAGTATTCTTATTGAAAAGCATTACACGTAACATCAAGTAAATGCCCTACGGGCTTACATCTTTCCAAGCCAACACTTGGACACAAAATATGAGTACTAACTCAACTACAAGTTAAGCCCTTGGCTTGAGTGTTTACATGTAATAACAAATAAAAGCAAACAACTGAAAATAGTCTTCAAAATCCAAGTCCTTCCAAGCTAAGTCCTTGGAGGTAGCTTATCACCTGAACCTGAAAATGATGTTCCCATAAAGGGTGAGCCACAGCCCAGTAGAAATATACTAAACCAACTATAAGCATTGAATAAAGCAATAGCATTCAATAGATGGTTAACCAAGATAATCAATTACATCATTATCCAATCTCATGACACTATTGTCAACGACACGTTTCACTTTCCAACATTATCAATATGGCTCAGAACTTGGCCAAACTTACAATAGTGAATTATATATATATCATATTCACATTCTTCCAATGTCAACAAACAAATGAGACTCAAGCTCAAATCAAAACACTTCATACTTCCAGTTTGATACACATTTTAGTGCTGTATCAATAAAACACTTCTATATAAATAAGCACACATAAAAGTGATGCTAATGGAGTCCATCCCCTATCTCCTCCCAAACAAAATCCGGTTTAGAGGTCCATCCCCTATCTTCCCCTAAACCGTGGAGTACATCCCCTATCTCCTCCCAAACAAAAATGCATATACAATGTATTAAACACTCGTCATATACAACACACAATCAATACATGTATTTTCTGTATTAATTCAACAGTCTAAATCAATGACTTAACCAATGTGATTAGTTTCAGTTTTTCCTAATCCACATGCAATGTCTACAACAATCACGACTATCCTCCACCGATAGCCCCAAACAGTTATTTCTAAACAGGAAATAAATGTATCAACTAACGTAATTCCAACATTTTCCATAGGTGAGTGATTAAACTAACCTACTACTCCATTTAATCAATAAATTCATTAATTCCATGAATTCAACTAAATTCCCCAATTTTTCCTAAATTAATTATATAAATTAATTTATTATAACAACTAGGGGTTTTTTCCAAAATTACCAAAGTATCCCCAACATATCAAAATACCAAAACTTAGAACAAAACTTATAGAATGGAGTAGGAAATCCCTACCTCAAGTTTAGAAGGGGAAGGAGGAAGAAAACCCAAAAGTCAACGGAGGAGAAACCAAGCTTTGCTCCGATCAAAATGAAGCCCTCGACAAGCTCTACACTTTATCTCAAAGGAGCAAGGTGAGTAGAGGTCTCCAAACAAGTAGATCTAAGGATCTTTGAGTAAAAAGTGCCCTTTGAGAGAGAGAGAGAAGGTGTTTCACGGTTTAGAGAGAGGAAAGGAAAGAAAAAGTGAAAGAAAAGGTTAAGTGAGGGCCTTTATATAGTACTAGGTAAAAAATAGATATAAGCTCCAAAGTCAACTCAAAATATCTAGTCAAAATATCCCCAAAAAGTAGGTCCAAAACGTGAGAAAAATCTGGGAAAAAGTCGCAGGTGTCGACCCTTCACAACACAGGTGTCGACACCAACGAAGAAATCTGGAACACTAAGTGTGACAGCACTGCAGGTGTCGACCCTTCCCTAGGCTGGTGTCGACACCATAATGCAGTGGGCAAATTCAGAACAAGGGTCGACCCTTCCCAACTTTGGTGTCGACCCTTGCGGCCAACCAAAAGAGAAGGTGTCGACACCACCAAGGTTGGTGTCGACACCAAAATGCAGTGAACAAATTCAGAACAAGGGTCGACCCTTCCCAGCTTTGGTGTCGACCCTTATGGCAAGCAAAAGAGAAGGTGTTGACACCGCTAAGACCGGTGTCAACCCCAGAACATGATTTTCAAGTTTCCAAACAACTTTTCAACGCGAACGAGCGTGAACGAGCAATCCCAACAAGTTTAAATCAATTTGCACACCTCCAAAACTGAGGTACAACACCAAAGATTCCCAAAATAAAATAAAGGGTTCAAATACATTTACCAAAAGCTTTAAAGGGCTCAAGTGCTACAGGTTTCTTGAATGAACTTCCGTTTTTAATTTTATGCAACTTCCATTAGTTTTTTTATTTAACTTCCATTTTTATTCATTTTCCTTTCTATTCAATTTACTTTTTTATTTAATATCCAAATAGATTGTTAAGGTATAGTGGTTTCTTGAATGAACTTCCCTGTTTAATTTTATGAAGTTTCCATTTCTATTTTTATTCAACTTCTATTTTTATTCGATTTCCATCTCCATTCAATTTCCGTTTTTATTTAATTTCATATTAGATCGTTAAGGTGTAGTGGTTTCTTCAATGAACTTCCATTTTTAATTTTATGCAACTTCCATTTTTATTTTTCTTCCACTTCCATTTTTATTCAATTTCCATTTCTCTTCAATTTCCATTTTTATTTAATTTCCAAATAGATCGTTAAGGTACAGTGGTTTCTTGAATGAACTTCCATTTTTTATTTTATACAATTTTCATTTTTATTTTTATTCCACTTCCATTTTTATTCAATTTCTTTTTCTTTTCAATTTCCTTTTTTATTTAATTTCCAAATAGATCGTTAAGGTATTGTGGTATCTTGAATGAACTTCCATGTTTAATTTTATGCAGTTTCCATTTCTATTTTTATTCAACTTCTATTTTCATTCAATTTCGATCTCTATTCAATTTCCGTTTTTATTTAATTTCCAATTAGATCGTTAACGTGTAGTGGTTGCTTGAATGAACTTCCATGTTTGATTTTATGCAACTTCCATTTTTATTTTTCTTCCACTTCCATTTTTATTCAATTTCCATTTCTATTCAATTTCCTTTTTTTAATTAATTTCCAAATAGATCGTTAAGGTATAGTTGTTTCCTGAATGAACTTCCATGTTTAATTTTATGCAGTTTCCATTTCTTTTTTTATACAACCTCTATTTTTATTCAATTTCCATCTCCATTCAATTTCCTTTTTTATTTAATTTCCAAAATAGATCGTTAAGGTATAGTGGTTTCTTGAATGAACTTCCATTTTAAATTTTATGCAACTTCCGTTTGTATTTTTATTCAACTTCCATTTTTATTCAATTGCCTTTCTATTCAATTTCCTTTTTTATGTAACTTCCAAATAGATCGTTAAGGTATAGTGGTTTCTTGAATGAACTTCCGTGTTTAATTTTATACAGTTTCCATTTCTACTTTTATTCAACTTCTATTTTTACTAAATTTCCATCTCCATTCAATTTCCTTTTTTATTTAATTTCCTAATAGATCGTTAAGGTATAGTGGTTTCTTGAATGAATTTCCTTGTTTAATTTTATGCAGTTTCCACTCCTATTTTTATTTACCTTCTATTTTTATTCAATTTCCATCTCCGTTCAATTTCCTTTTTTTTTTATTTAATTTCCAAACAGATCGTTAAGGTATAGTGATTTCTAGAATGAACTTTCATTTTTAATTTTCTGCAACTTCCATTTTTATTATTATTCAACTTCCATTTTTATTCAATTTCCTTTTCTATTGAATTTCCCAATTAATTTAGTTTCCAAATAGATCGTTAGGGTGTAGTGGTTTCTAGAATGAACTTCCATTTTTGATTTTATGCTACTTCCATTTTTATATTTTATTGCACTTCCATTTTTATTCAATTTCCTTTTCTATTCTATTTAATTTCCAAATAGATCGTTAAGGTATAGTGGTTTCTTGAATGAACTTCCATGTTTAATTTTATGCAGTTTCCATTTCTATTTTTATTCGACTTCTATTTTTATTCGATTTGCATCTCCATTCAATTTCCGTTTTTATTTAATTTCAAATTAGATCGTTAAGGTGTAGTGGTTTTTTCAATGAACTTCCATTTTTAATTTTATGCAACTTCCATTTTTATTTTTCTTCCACTTCCATTTTTATTCAATTTCCATTTCTCTTCAATTTCCTTTTTTAATTAATTTCCAAATAGATCGTTAAGGTATAGTGGTTTCTTGAATGAACTTCCATTTTTAATTTTATGCAGTTGCCATTTCTATTTTTATTCAACTTCTATTTTTACTCAATTTCCTTTTTTATTTAATTTCCGAATAGATCGTTAAGGTATAGTGGTTTCTTGAATGAACTTCCATTGTTAATTTTAGGCAACATCCATTTGTATTTTTATTCAACTTCCATTTTTATTCAATTTCCTTTCTATTCAATTTCCTTTTTTATTTAATTTCCAAATAGATCGTTAAGGTATAATGGTTTCTTGATTGAACTTCCATGTTTAATTTTATGCAGTTTCCATTTCTATTTTTATTGAACATCTATTTTTATTCAACTTCCATCTCCATTCAATTTCCTTTTTGTATTTAATTTCCTAATAGATCGTTAAGGTATAGTGGTTTCTTGAATGAACTTCCATTTTTAATTTTATGCAACTTTCATTTGTGTTTTTATTCAACTTTCATTTTTATTCATTTTCCTTTCTATTCAATTTACTTTTTTATTTAATTTCCAAATACATTGTTAAGGTATAGTGGTTTCATGAATGAACTTCCATGTTTAATTCTATGCAGTTTCCATTTCTATTTTTACTCAACTTCTATTTTTATTCGATTTCCATCTCCATTCAATTTCCGCTGTTATTTAATTTCATATTAGATCGTGACGGTGTAGTGGTTTCTTCAATGAACTTCCATTTTTAATTTTATGCAACTTCCATTTTTATTTTTCTTCCACTTCCATTTTTATTCAATTTCCATTTCTCTTCAATTTCCTTTTTTAATTAATTTCCAAATAGATCGTTAAGGTATAGTGGTTTCTTGAGTGAACTTCCATTTTTAATTTTATGTAGTTGCCATTTCTCTTTTTGTTCAACTTCTATTTTTATTTAATTTCCAAATAGATCGTTAAGGTATAGTGGTTTCTTGAATGAACTTCCATTTTTAATTTTATGCAACATCCTTTTGTATTTTTATTCAACTTCCATTTTTATTCAATTTCCTTTTTATTCAATTTCCTTTTTTATTTAATTTCCAAATAGATCGTTAAGGTATAGTGGTTTCTTGAATGAACTTCCATGTTTAATTTTAGGCAACTTCCATTTTTATTTTTCTTCCACTTCCATTTTTATTCAATTTCCATTTTTATTCAATTTCCTTTTTTAATTAATTTCCAAATAGATCGTTAAGGTATAGTGGTTTCTTGAATGAACTTCCATGTTTAATTTTATGCAGTTTCCATTTCTATTTTTATACAACTTCTATTTTTATTCAATTTCGATCTCCATTGAATTTCCGTTTTTATTTAATTTCCAATTGGATCGTTAAGGTGTAGTGGTTTCTTGAATGAACTTCCATTTTTAATTTTAGGCAACTTCCATTTTTATTTTTCTTCCACTTCCATTTTTATTCAATTTCCATTTTTATTCAATTTCCTTTTTTAATTAATTTCCAAATAGATCGTTAAGGTATAGTGGTTTCTTGAATGAACTTCCATGTTTAATTTTAAGCAGTTTCCATTTCTATTTTTTTTCAACTTCTAGTTTTTGTCAATTTCCATCTCCATTCAATTTCCTTTTTTATTTAATTTCCAAATAGATCGTTAAGGTATAGTGGTTTCTTTAATGAACTTCCATTTTTAATTTTAAGCAACTTCCAATTGTATTTTTATTCAACTTCCATTTTTATTCAATTTCCTTTCTAATCAATTTTCTTTTTTATTTAATTTCCAAATAGATCGTTAAGGTGTAGTGGTTTCTTGAATGAACTTCCATGTTTAATTTTATGCAGTTTCCCTTTCTATTTTTATACAACTTCAATTTTTATTCAATTTCGATCTCCATTCAATTTCCGTTTTTATTTAATTTCCAATTAGATCGTTAAGGTGTAGTGGTTTCTTGAAAGAACTTTCATTTTTAATTTTAGCCAACTTCCATTTTTATTTTTCTTCCACTTCCATTTTTATTCAATTTCCATTTCTATTCAATTTCATTTTTTAATTAATTTCCAAATAGATCGTTTAGGTATAGTGGTTTCTTGAATGAACTTCCATGTTTAATTTTATGCAGTTTCCATTTCTATTTTTATTCAACTTCTATTTTTATTAAATTTCCATCTCCATTCAATTTCCATTTTTATTTAATTTCCAAATAGATCGTTAAGGTATAGTAGTTTCTTGAATGAATTTCCATGTTTAATTTTATGCAGTTTCCACTTCTATTTTTATACAACATCTATTTTTATTCAATTTCGATCTCCATTTAATTTCTGTTTTTATTTAATTTCCATTTAGATCGTTAAGGAGTAGTGGTTTCTTTAATGAACTTCCATTTTTAATTTTATGCAACTTCCATTTGTATTTTTATTCAACTTCCATTTTTATTCAATTTCCTTTCTATTCAATTTCCTTTTTTATTTAATTTCCAAATAGATCGTTAAGGTATAATGCTTTCTTGAATGAATTTCCATGTTTAATTTTATGCAGTTTCCATTTCTATTTTTATTCAACTTGTTTTTTTATTAAATTTCCATCTCCATTCAGTCTCCTTTTTTCTTTAATTTCCAAATAGATCGTTAAGGTATAGTGGTTTCTTGAATAAACTTCCGTGTTTAATTTCATGCCGTTTCCATTTCTATTTTTATACAACTTCTATTTTTATTCAATTTCGATCTCCATTCAATTTCGGTTTTTATTTAATTTCCAATTAGATCGTTAAGGTGTAGTGGTTTCTTGAATGAACTTCCATTTTTAATTTTATGCCACTTCCATTTGTATTTTTATTCAACTTCCGTTTTTATTCAATTTCCTTTCTATTCAATTTCCTTTTTTTATTTAATTTCCAAATAGATCATTAAGGTATAGTGCTTTCTTGAATGAATTTCCATGTTTAATTTTATGGAGTTTCCATTTCTATTTTTATTCAACTTCTTTTTTTATTAAACTTCCATCTCCATTCAATCTGCTTTTTTATTTAATTTCCAAATAGATCGTTAAGGTATAGTGGTTTCTTGAATAAACTTCCGTGTTTAAGTTCATGCAGTTTCCATCTCTATTTTTATACAACTTCTATTTTTATTCAATTTCGATCTCCATTCAATTTCTGTTTTTAGTTAATTTCCAATTAGATCGTTAAGGTGTAGTGGTTTCTTGAATGAACTTCCATTTTTAATTTTAGGCAACTTCCAATTTTATTTTTCTTCCGCTTCCATTTTTATTCAATTTCCATTTCTATTCAATTTCCTTTTTTAATTAATTTACAAATAGATCGTTAAGGTATAGTGGTTTCTTGAATGAAATTCCATGTTTAATTTTAGGCAGTTCCCATTTCTATTTTTATTCAACTTCTACTTTTATTCAATTTCCATCTCCATTCAATTTCCTTTTTTATTTAATTTCCAAATAGATCGTTAAGGTATAGTGGTTTCTTGAATAAACTTCCATTATTAATTTTATGCAACTTCCATTTGTATTTTTATTCAACTTCCATTTTTATTCAATTTCCTTTCTAATCAATTTCCTTTTTTATTTAATTTCCAAATAGATCGTTAAGGTATAGTGGTTTTTTGAATGAACTTCCATGTTTAATTTTATGCAAATTCCATTTCTATTTTTATTCAAGTTCTACTTTTATTCAATTTCCATCTCCATTCAATTTCCTTTTTTATTTAATTTCCAAATAGATCGTTAAGGTGTAATGGTTTCTTGAATAAACTTCCATGTTTAATTTTATGCAGTTTCCATTTCTATTTTTATTCAATTTCCATTTCCATTCAGTTTCCTTTTTTATTTAATTTCCAAATAGATCGTTAAGGTATTGTGGTTTCTTGAATGAACTTCCATTTTTAATTTTATGCAACTTCTATTTGTATTTTTATTCAGCTTCCATTTTTATTCAATTTTCTTTCTATTCAATTTCCTTTTTTAATTTCCAAATAGATCGTTAAGGTATAGTGGTTTCTTGAATGAATTTCCATGTTTAATTTTATGCAGTTTCCATTTCTATTTTTATTCAACTTCTTTTTTTATTAAATTTCCATCTCCATTCAATCTCCTTTTTTATTTAATTTCCAAATAGATCGTTAAGGTATAGTGGTTTCTTGAATGAATTTCCATGTTGAATTTTATGCAGTTTCCACTTCTATTTTTATTCAACTTCTATTTTTATTCAATTTCCATCTCCGTTCAATTTGCTTTTTTTTATTTAATTTCCAAATAGATCGTTAAGGTATAGTGATTTCTTGAATGAACTTTCATTTTTAAATTTATGGAACTTCCATTTTGATTTTTATTCAACTTCCATTTTTATTCAATTCCCTTTTCTATTGAATTTCCCTTTTTATTTAGTCTCCAAATAGATCCTTAAGGTGTAGAGGTTTGTAGCATGAACTTCCATTTTTAATTTTGTGCAACTTCCATTTTTATTCTGTTTCCTTTTCTATTCAATTTCCTTTTTTGTTTAATTTCCAAATAGATCGTTAAGGTATAGTGGTTTCTTGAATAAACTTCCATTTTTAATTTTATGCAGTTTCCATTTCTATTTTTATTCAACTTCAATTTTTATTCAATTTCCATCTCCATTCAATTTCCTTTTTTATTAAATTTCCAAATAGATCGTTAAGGTATAGTGGTTTTTTGAATGAACTTCCATTTTTGATTTTATGCAACATCCATTTGTATTTTTATTCAACTTCCATTTTTATTCATTTTCCTTTCTATTCAATTTCCCTTTTTATTTAATTTCCAAATAGATCGTTAAGGTATAGTGGTTTCTTAAATGAACTTCCATGTTTAATTTTATGCTGTTTCCATTTCTATTTTTCTTGAATTTCGATCTCAATTCAATTTCCTTTTTTATTTAATTTCCAAATAGATCGTTAAGGTATAGTGGTTTCTTGAATGAATTTTCATGTTTAATTTTATGCAGTTTCCATTTCTATTTTTATTCAACTTCTTTTTTTGTTAAATTTCCATCTCCATTCAATCTCCTTTTTTATTTAATTTCCAAATAGATCGTTAAGGTATAGTGGTTTCTTGAATGAATTTCCATGTTGAATTTTATGCAGTTTCCACTTCTATTTTTCTTCAATTTCCATCTCCGTTCAATTTCCTTTTTTTATTTAATTTCCAAATAGATCGTTAAGGTATAGTGATTTCTTGAATGAACTTTCATTTTTAAATTTATGGAACTCCCATTTTTATTTTTATTCAACTTCCATTTTTATTCAATTTCCTTTTCTATTGAATTTCCCTTTTTATTTAGTTTCCAAATAGATCGTTAAGGTGTAGAGGTTTCTAGAATGAACTTCCATTTTTAATTTTGTGCAACTTCCATTTTTATTCTGTTTCCTTTTCTATTCAATTTCATTTTTTGTTTAATTTCCAAATAGATCGTTAAGGTATAGTTGTTTCTTGAATGAACTTCCATTTTTAATTTTATGCAGTTTCCATTTCTATTTTTATTCAACTTCAATTTTTATTCAATTTCCATCGCCATTCAATTTCCTTTTTTATTTAATTTCCAAATAGATCGTTAAGGTATAGTGGTTTTTTGAATGAACTTCCATTTTTGATTTTATGCAACTTCCATTTGTATTTTTATTCAACTTCCATTTTTATTCATTTTCCTTTCTATTCAATTTCCCTTTTTATTTAATTTCCAAATAGATCGTTAAGGTATAGTGGTTTCTTAAATGAACTTCCATGTTTAATTTTATGCAGTTTCCATTTCTATTTTTATTCAATTTCGATCTCGATTCAATTTCCTTTTTTATTTAATTTCCAAATAGATCGTTAAGGTATAGTGGTTTCTTGAATGAATTTCCATGTTTAATTTTATGCAGTTTCCATTTCTATTTTTATTCAACTTCTTTTTTTATTAAATTTCCATCTCCATTCAATCTCCTTTTTTATTTAATTTCCAAATAGATCGTTAAGGTATAGTGGTTTCTTGAATGAATTTCCATGTTGAATTTTATGCAGTTTCCACTTATATTTTTATTCAACTTCTATTTTTATTCAATTTCCATCTCCGTTCAATTTCCTTTTTTTATTTAATTTCCAAATAGATCGTTAAGGTATAGTGATTTCTTGAATGAACTTTCATTTTTAAATTTATGTAACTTCCATTTTTATTTTTATTGAACTTCCATTTTTATTCTATTTCCTTTTCTATTGAATTTCCCTTTTTATTTAGTTTCCAAATAGATCGTTAAGGTGTAGAGGTTTCTAGAATGAACTTCCATTTTTAATTTTGCGCAACTTCCATTTTTATTCTGTTTCCTTTTCTATTCAATTTCATTTTTTGTTTAATTTCCAAATAGATCGTTAAGGTATAGTGGTTTCTTGAATGAACTTCCATTTTTAATTTTATGCAGTTTCCATTTCTATTTTTATTCAACTTCTATTTTTATTCAATTTCCATCTCCATTCAATTTCCTTTTTTATTTAATTTCCAAATAGATCGTTAAGGTATAGTGGTTTTTTGAATGAACTTCCATTTTTAATTTCATGCAACTTCCATTTGTATTTTTATTCAACTTCCATTTTTATTCATTTTCCTTTCTATTCAATTTCTATAGCGATCCCGGGTTTACCCTTGTTGTGTAGTGATCCGGACATGTGTCCGTGGATGTCGGTAGTTGGTTATTATCTTGCTTACATCCTTTTTACTTCGTATTTGAGTTATAGGATGTGTTGGGGAGGTTTGTTACAGGTTGGTTAGGCCTTGGTTTCAAATTCCTTGTTGTTGAGTTTTTAGGCGGTCCGCTCGAGCGGGTCTTCTTGCGCTCGAGCAGAGATTGCACACTTCCAGTACTTTCGTGTTCTTGCAAAACTTCTGCAGGTGTGGTTTTTACGCTCGAGCGGGTTTGTTGGCGCTCGAGTGGGTCGGTTGGCGCTCGAGCTGGTAGTTCTTCCAGAGTGTAAGTTCTGGGAGGTGGGAATCTGCGCTCGAGCGGACTGGTTGTCGCGCTCGAGCGGATGTGCTTTATTCTTGTGTCTTGGCGCTCGAGCGAGCCTTATTGCGCTCGAGCGTGTCCAAAGTTTTGTTCTTGGCGCTCGAGCGTCGTGTTCTCCGCTCGAGCGGGTCATACGTATATGAGTTATCCGCTGGGTGATTTCAAATCACTTTTTACATTTCTTTCTCTCTCCTACTTTTTCCAAAAACCCTTTTTGAGAGCCTCTCTCTCTAGAAACTCCCTTCTCTCTAGGGTTTGATCTAGTTAGAGTGTCCTCCTTCTCTTCGGCCTTTGTAATAGTTGTGTGGATCGTCGAGGGCGTCGTTTTGATCCAAGAATCTTGGTCTTTGGAGCACGTTGGGTTTTATCATCTTCTCCTTTGGGGCTCCGAAATTGAGGTAGGGATATCCTACTCCTCTCTATGGATTTTGTCTTTAATTTTGGTATTATGAGATGTTGGGGTTGGTTTGGTAATTTTGTGAAAGTTTGGGGCTTTTGCGTTATTTTACAAAAGTTGGGGTTTTATTTATAATAAACCTAGATGCATGTATGGCATAGAGAAATGGAATAAATGTTGAATCATTGATGAAAATGGAACCTAAGGGTTGAAATGGTAATTATGGAAAATGACCTAATTACATGGTTGGTTAATTGGGATAATTAATCGTGAGAAATGAGGAAATGAAATGAGATTGTTGAGATTGGGAGTGTATGGGGTTAAAGGGTGTAGTTGAATTATTTATCACTCACCGAAATGAAATGTTGATTAAATATCCATTTGTGCATTTATTTTCTGCTTAGAAATAACTGCTTTGGGCTATCGGTGGAGGATAGTCGTGATTGTTGTAGACAATGCATGATGATTAGGCAAACGAAAACTAATCAATGGAATGTGTCATGGAATTTGACGATTGATAGAATACATTAACTGTATGTATTGAGTGATTGTATATAGAACCAATGTGTTTGTATACGTTATGTATAGAGGAGGAGATGGGGGATGTACTCCGCGGTTTAGGGGAAGATGGGGGATGTACCTCTAAACCGGATAGTGTTGGGAGGAGATAGGGGATGAACTCCGTAGATACAGCTCATATGCTTGTCTAGAGAAGTGAAGATAGAGCTTATATGCTTATCTGTGAATGTGGGATATAGTTATTATACATATCTGTTGAGAATGTGGATATAGCTCATATGCTTATCTGTGAGTGTGGGATATAGTTTTTGTACTTATCTGTTGAACTGATGTTAGAGTTAACATGCTTATTTGTTGAAAAAGGGGAACATGAAAGGTAACTTGGACTCATAAGTCGTATGACATAAAATGTGATTTATGTGGATGTGTCAGTGTGGCCATCTATCAATTGCTAATCTTTTAGTCATTGTTCATGGTTGGTTTAGTATATTTCTACTAGGCTGTGGCTCACCCTATATGGGAATATCATTTTCAGGTACAGGTAGCATGCCACCTCCAAGGACATAGCTTGGGAGGCTAGAGGCGGACATACTTTTGTCGTTTTATTTTTTTGATGTATTACATGTAATTTCAAGCCAAGGGCTTAAAGTGTAAATGAGTAGTACTCTTTTGTTGTAACCAAGTGTTAACTTGGAAAGCTGTAAGCCCGTAGGGCATTTGCTTTTGTTGTTAACATGTAATACTTTGTAAGGAACAACTCTGATTAATAGAAGGATGTGGATATTGTGTATGTCAATGAATGTCTTAATTGATGGGTTTAATGTTATTATTTTGAGGGCGTTACAACTTGGTACCAGAGCGTACCGGGTTCGAATACTTTGGGTACGTGGGAAGTGATTAGGATCACAATGGGTTTGTCTCGCTTGATAGAGACTTAGATGTAGTATCATATGCTATGTGTTTAATTGATAACATGCTTATGTGTTTATTTGGGTATGGGATTTAATTTCTAGGATGTTGATTGGATCCTTGGGTTTCTGGGAGTCTTGTTGGAAAAGCACTTGATCAATGCTGTTTCTAACCGGAACTCTAGTAACGCCTCGGGACTATCATTATCTGGAAATGAAATTCGTAAGTGCTTATGTGTTTATGTGCTTACGTGGAGTGAATTACAGTTGTCCATGCATTAGGACGCTGGTGTTATAGCTTAGGCACATTTGTGAATGTGCTAATAGTCTTGGTTACTTTTATTAGGATGTCAGGACGAGGAAGAGGTGCTAGGCGTGGTAGACCTGCGAGGCAAGAGGTACCTGTACCGGATGACGTTCCGGCAGTACAGGAGGGAGTTGGTTAGGCCAATGTGGCCGAGCCAGCGGGTCAGCAGGCTATGAGTGCCTTGGCACGAGAGATAGCAGGAGCTTTGGGTATTCTCAGAGCAGGGAATCAGGTAGTTGAGGCAGGGCCTTCTTTCTTAAAGAGGGAGTTTTTCCAGTCTAATCCGGATGAGTTTGTTGGGGATCCAAAGGAGCCACTGAAGGCTGATGAGTGGCTAGAGCAAATGAGTAAGACGTTCGAGATGCTTGGCATCGAGGACGGAGCACTGAAAGTGACCTTGGCATCCTTCCAACTGAAGGGAGATGCGGGTCAATGGTGGAAGTTCGAGAAGGCTCGTGTTGGTGGTACATGGGAGGCGTTTGTAAATGCTTTCCAAGAGAGGTTTTTATCTGCAGCAGCTAGGGAGAAGCTGAGGGATCAGTTTAGCCGGCTTAATCAGCAGGGCTTGTCAGTGGCCGAGTTTGAGGCTACTTTTACCAGTCTGTCTAGGTTTGCACCTGAGTTAGTGGCGTCTGAAGAACGCCGTTGCTATGAGTTTGAGCGGAAGTTGAGGCGGGGCCTCAAGTTGAGGGTTGGTGGATCTTTCATCCGTGAGTATAGGCACCTTGTGGATGCTGCAGCTCATATGGAGCTCTTGATGCAGGAGGAGGATGAGGGGCAGAGAGGCTCCAAGAGGAGCCAAGATGGCTAGGGTGATGGCAGGAGGCAGAGGGGCTCTAACCCTCAGCAGTCGCAGGGTGGTGTTGCTAGATCAACCTTTCCAGTGCCGAGTGCAGGATCGGGGAGAGGTAGTCAGGGGGACTTCACCTGTTACAAGTGTGGCCAGTTGGGTCACAAGGTTTCGGTTTGCCCGCAGAAGGGTGGGGGTCAGAGAGCTGCTTCTTCTTCAGCTAGACCGCAGAGTCAGAGTTTGGGCAGGGGGCAGCCCTTATCTTGTTATCAGTGTGGACAGCCTGGGCACCTGAAGAGGTTTTGCCCACAGTTGAGTGCCACTTTGGGGGCGTCTGGTTCTAGGCAGACGTAGAGTTATTAGCCAGCTCAGTCTGCGCAGGCCTCGAGGGCCAATCTGGGAGCTTCGTCATCCCAGTCTGTGCAGCAGTCTTTTGCTCCTAGAGGTGAGCAGGTAGATCAGGGGCCTACAGGGCGCGTGTACGCTGTTACTGCGCAAGATTTAGTACCGGCTCCATCAGTGGTGAGAGGTACTTTTCTGTTTTGCAACTCGGTTGCTAGTGTGTTGATTGACACGGGTGCATCTCATTCTTTTGTATCTGCTGCATTTGCATCTGTGTTGGATTTGGAGTTTGAGCTATTAGCATCTCTTATTTGTGTTGTGTCGCCTGTTGGGGGTGAGTTGGTTTTGAAACTTGGATGTAGAGGTTGTGATATAGAGGTCGCCGACCGTAGGCTTCCTTTTCCTTTTGTTATCATGCCCATGAAGGGTTTTGATGTTATTTTGGGTATGGACTGGCTATCGTCATACCGAGCTGTTATAGATTGTTACCGTCAGAGGGTAACTGTGTGTACTCTGAGCGGGGAGTGTTTCCATTTCTTGGGGGATCGGGTTGGTAGTGTGTTGCCACCGATGTATGATCCGCGAGGGCGGAGTGAGCTTAGTGGTTTACTTGCTAGCTTTGAGAGTGGTGAGTGTGATGAGACCCAGGTTGTGTTGTCGAGGGTAGTTTGTGAGTACTCGGACGTCTTTCCCGAGGATCTTGTTAGTTTGCCACCTCATCAGGAGATCGAGTTCTCCATTGATTTAGTGCCCGGCACAGCGCCGATTTCTATGACACCTTACCATTTTGCTCCAGCAGAGTTGGTTGAGTTGAAAGTTCAGCTCCAGGAATTGCTAGATAAAGGTTTTGTTCGCCCTAGTGTCTCACCGTGGGGAGCACCGGCCCTCTTTGCTAAAAAGAAAGATGGGGCCTTGAGATTGTGTATTGACTACCGGAAGTTGAATCGGGCTACGGTTAAGAATAAGTACCCTATGCCCCGTATAGATGATCTGTTTGACCAGTTGAAGGGTTCCCGTTGTTTCTCTAAGATAGACTTGAGATCGAGTTATCACCAGTTGAGGGTTAGGGAAGAGGATATTCCGAAGACGGCATTCCGTACACGGTATGGCCATTATGAGTTTCTGGTGATGCCATTTGGGCTTACCAATGCACCGGCAGTCTTTATGGACTTGATGAACCGGATTTTCCGGGAGTTCTTAGACCAATTTGTGGTCGTCTTCGTGGACGACATCCTTATCTATTCGCCTTCAGAGGAGGAGCACGAGAAACACTTGAGAGTGGTGCTTGAGTTGCGTAGAACCCATAGGCTGTATGCCAAGTTTGGGAAGTGTGAGTTCTGGCTAGGAGAGGTGAAATTCTTAGGCCACGTGGTATCCGGGGAAGGGGTGTCTATTGATACATCCAAGGTTGAGGCAGTGCAGGATTGGGCACAGCCGAAAAGTGTGTTTGAGATACGCAGTTTTCTAGGATTAGCTGGGTATTACCGTCGGTTTGTGAAAGATTTCTCCAGGTTAGCGTCACCGTTGACTAGGCTGACTCGGAAGGGAGTCAAGTTTGTGTGGAGTGAGACTTGTGAAAAGTCGTTCCAAGAGCTGAAGGTTAGTTTGACCACCGCTCCGGTTTTGATTATTCCGGAGAGAGGGTTGGGTTATGCGGTTTATTGTGATGCCTCACGAGAGGGTTTGGGTTGTGTGTTGATGCAAGAGGGGAAAGTGGTAACTTATGGCTCACGTCAGTTGAAAATACACGAGAAGAATTACCCTACACACGATCTAGAGTTAGCGGCTGTGATCTTTGCCTTGAAAATCTGGAGGCACTACCTTTATGGTGAGAGGTTCGAGGTGTTCTCGGACCACAAGAGTTTGAGGTATCTGCTTACACAGAAGGACTTGAATTTGAGGCAGAGAAGGTGGATGGAGTTCATCGAGGACTATGATTTTGAGTTGCACTATCACCCGGGAAAGGCCAATGTTGTGGCCGATGCCCTTAGTAGGAAATCCATTAGTGATGTAGCTTGTATAGCCATCCGGGAATGGGAGATGTTGGAAGCACTTGGTGAGTTCGATTTGCTATTGGGCGAATCTGTTGAGGCTGCGGCCTTGTTTTCCGTTGTTGCACAGCCTACACTTGTGGCTAGAGTGTTAGAGGCACAGAGAGGTGACCTTGAGGTAGAGTCCTTCCGAGAGAGGATCTCCAGTGGGAAAGTTGAGAAGGGTTTGGCAGTGTATCCCGACCTGAGTGTGAGATACCGAGACCGTTTGTTTGTGCCGGAGTCTTGCCGAGAGGAGGTACTCCGAGAGTTTCATCATTCGTGCCTTGCGGTGCATCCGGGAGGTACTAAGATGTATCGGGATTTAGGTCGCCAGTTTTGGTGGCGGGGCATGAAGAGAGATGTGGCTGTTTTCGTGTCGAAGTGCCTTACTTGCCAGCAAGTGAAGGCCGAGCATCAGAGGCCAGCGGGTTTGTTGCAACCCTTGCCTATTGCCGAGTGGAAGTGGGAGCATGTCACTATGGACTTCGTTGTAGGTCTTCCGAGGACTCAGCGGGGTAGTGAAGCTATTTGGGTGGTTGTTGACCGGTTGACTAAGTCAGCGCACTTTATTCCTATGCGCGTGAGAGATTCGGTAGATCATTTAGTCGACTTGTATATTCGGGACATAGTGAGATTACACGGGGTCCCAGTGACGATCGTCTCAGATAGAGACCCTCACTTTACTGCTAGGTTGTGGCAGAGTTTGCAGAGTGTCTTGGGCACTAAGTTGACCTTTAGTACGGCTTATCACCCTCAGACTGACGGGCAGTCCGAGCGTACTATTCAGATCCTCGAGGATATGCTTCCGGGTTGTGTCCTGGACTTCAGTGGGACGTGGGAGAGGCACTTGCCATTGGTGGAGTTTGCCTACAACAACAGTTTTCAGTCTAGCATCGGTATGGCACCGTTTGAGGCCTTGTATGGCCGACCGTGTAGGTCTCCAGTTTGTTGGGCCGAGGTGGGTGATGCACCTTTGTTGGGTCCGGAGTTGGTTAGGGAGACGACGGAGAAAGTTGAGCTTATCCGTAAGAGGCTTGTTACAGCCCAAAGTCGCCAAAAGAGTTATGCCGACCGTAGGAGGAGGCCTTTGGCGTTTGAGGTAGGTGATCATGTCTTCTTGAAGATATCACCTAGGCGGGGTTTGATGAGGTTTGGGAAGAGTGGGAAGTTGTCCCCTCGGTTTATTGGGCCTTTTGAGATCCTTGAGAGGATTGGCGATGTTGCTTATCGTTTAGCCTTGCCGCCGCAGTTGTCCGGAGTGCGTGACGTGTTTCATGTGAGTATGCTTCGGAAATATGAGCCGGATCCATCACATGTGCTAGATTGGACTGACTTGGAGGTAGACGAGGATGCCTCGTATGAGGAGAGACCAGTTCGGGTCTTGGATAGGCGGGATCAGATCCTGCGTGGCAAGACCATTCCTTTGGTAAAGGTTTTGTGGAGACATCACGGAGTGGAAGAAGCCACTTGGGAACGTGAGTTGGAAGTCCGTGAAAAATATCCGGACTTGTTTGTTGTTGTATAATCTTGTATTTATATTTTGGACTATTGTTGAACTTAAGAGCTTTTATATATGTCTTAAGTTGTGAAACATTGAAAATGTTTTGGTTTATTGGAAGTATGTGTTGGAACTTGCCTCATATGGAAGTTGAATGTAACATTATATATTGTTGAAATTGGAAAGAAAATGCGTAATGTTGATGCATGTTGAAAGTACATATGTTGTTTACATATTGTGAAATGCCTCTTGTTAAAGGGAGGGGGTGACCGGTAATGGGTCGAATTGTTGAATGTTAAAATGTAACATTGTTTAAAATGGAGGAAAACTTGCTTTTTTTGAAAACTTGTGCCTAATTTCGGGGACGAAATTCTTTAAGGGGGGGAGGTTATAGCGATCCCGGGTTTACCCTTGTTGTGCAGTGATCCGGACATGTGTCCGTGGATGTCGGTAGTTGGTTATTATCTTGCTTTCATCCTTTTTACTTCGTATTTGAGTTATAGGATGTGTTGGGGAGGTTTGTTACAGGTTGGTTAGGCCTTGGTTTCAAATTCCTTGTTGTTGAGTTTTTAGGCGGTCCGCTCGAGCGGGTCTTCTTGCGCTCGAGCGGAGATTGCACACTTCTAGTACTTTTGTGTTCCTGCAAAACTTCTGCAGGTGTGGTTTTTACGCTCGAGCGGGTTTGTTTACGCTCGAGCAGTGGCGCTCGAGCGGGTCGGTTGGCGCTCGAGCGGGTAGTTCTTCCAGAGTGTAAGTTCTGGGAGGTGGGAATCTGCGCTCGAGCGGACTGGTTGTCACGCTCGAGCAGATGTGCTTTATTCTTGTGTCTTGGCGCTCGAGCGAGCCTTATTGCGCTCGAGCGTGTCCAGAGTTTTGTTCTTGGCGCTCGAGCGTCGTGTTCTCCGCTCGAGCGGGTCATACGTATATGAGTTATCCGCTGGGTGATTTCAAATCACTTTTTACATTTCTTTCTCTCTCCTACTTTTTCCAAAAACCCTTTTTGATAGCCTCTCTCTAGAAACTCCCTTCTCTCTAGGGTTTGATCTAGTTAGAGTGTCCTCCTTCTCTTCGGCCTTTGTAATAGTTGTGTGGATCGTCGAGGGCGTCGTTTTGATCCAAGAATCTTGGTCTTTGGAGCACGTTGGGTTTTTATCATCTTCTCCTTTGGGGCTCCGAAATTGAGGTAGGGATATCCTACTCCTCTCTATGGATTTTGTCTTTAAATTTTGGTATTTTGAGATGTTGGGGTTGGTTTGGTAATTTTGTGAAAGTTTGGGGCTTTTGCGTTATTTTACAAAAGTTGGGGTTTTATTTATAATAAACCTAGATGCATGTATGGCATAGAGAAATGGAATAAATGTTGAATCATTGATGAAAATGGAACCTAAGGGTTGAAATGGTAATTATGGAAAATGACCTAATTACATGGTTGGTTAATTGGGATAATTAATCGTGAGAAATGAGGAAATGAAATGAGATTGTTGAGATTGGGAGTGTATGGGGTTAAAGGGTGTAGTTGAATTATTTATCACTCACCGAAATGAAATGTTGATTAAATATCCATTTGTGCATTTATTTTCTGCTTAGAAATAACTGCTTTGGGCTATCGGTGGAGGATAGTCGTGATTGTTGTAGACAATGCATGATGATTAGGCAAACGAAAACTAATCAATGGAATGTGTCATGGAATTTGACGATTGATAGAATACATTAACTGTATGTATTGAGTGATTGTATATAGAACCAATGTGTTTGTATACGTTATGTGTAGAGGAGGAGATGGGGGATGTACTCCGTGGTTTAGGGGAAAATGGGGGATGTACCTCTAAACCGGATAATGTTGGGAGGAGATAGGGGATGAACTCCGTAGATACAGCTCATATGCTTGTCTAGAGAAGTGAAGATAGTGCTTATATGCTTATCTGTGAATGTGGGATATAGTTATTATACATATCTGTTGAGAATGTGGATATAGCTCATATGCTTATCTGTGAGTGTGGAATATAGTTTTTGTACTTATCTGTTGAACTGATGTTAGAGTTAACATGCTTATTTGTTAAAAAAGGGGAACATGAAAGGTAACTTGGACTCATAAGTCGTATGACATAAAATGTGATTTATGTGGATGTGTCAGTGTGGCCATCTATCAATTGCTAATCTTTTTGTCATTGTTCATGGTTGGTTTAGTATATTTCTACTGGGCTGTGGCTCACCCTATATGGGAATATCATTTTCAGGTACAGGTAGCATGCCACCTCCAAGGACATAGCTTGGGAGGCTAGAGGCGGACATACTTTTGTCATTTTATTTTTTTGATGTATTACATGTAATTTCAAGCCAAGGGCTTAAAGTGTAAATGAGTAGTACTCTTTTGTTGTAACCAAGTGTTAACTTTGAAAGCTGTAAGCCCGTAGGGCATTTGCTTTTGTTGTTAACATGTAATACTTTGTAAGGAACAACTCTGATTAATAGAAGGATGTGGATATTGTGTATGTCAATGAATGTCTTAATTGATGGGTTTAATGTTATTATTTTGAGGGCGTTACAATTTCCCTTTTTATTTAATTTCCAAATAGATCGTTAAGGTATAGTGGTTTCTTAAATGAACTTCCATGTGTAATTTTATGCAGTTTCCATTTCTATTTTTATTCAACTTGTATTTTTATTCAATTTCGATCTCGATTCAATTTCCGTTTTTATTTAACTTCCAGTTAGATCGTTAAGGTGTAGTGGCTTCTTAAATGAACTTCCATGTTTAATTTTATGGAGTTTCCACTTCTATTTTTATTCAATTTCTATTTTTATTAAATTTCCATCTCCATTCAATCTCCTTTTTTATTTAATTTCCAAATAGATCGTTAAGGTTATGTGGTTTCTTGAATGAATTTCCATGTGTATTTTTATTCAACTTCCATTTTTATTCAATTTCCTTTCTATTAAATTTCCTTTTTTATTTAATTTCCAAATAGATCGTTAAGGTATAGTGGTTTCTTGAATGAATTTCCATGTTTAATTTTATGCAGTTTCCATTTCTATTTTTATTCAACTTCTTTTTTTATTAAATTTCCATCTCCCTTCAATCTCCTTTTTTATTTAATTTCCAAATAGATCGTTAAGGTACAGTGGTTTCTTGAATAAACTTCCGTGTTTAATTTTATGCAGTTTCCATTTCTATTTTTATTCAGCTTCTATTTTTATTCAATTTCGATCTCGATTCAATTTCCGTTTTTATTTAATTTCCAATTAGATCGTTAAGGTGTAGTGGCTTCTTTAATGAACTTCCATTTTTAATTTTATGCAACTTACATTTTTATTTTTCTTCCACTTCCATTTTTATTCAATTTCCATTTCTATTAAATTTCCTTTTTTAATTAATTTCCAAGTAGATCGTTGAGGTATAGTGGTTTCTTGAACGAACTTCGATGTTTAATTTTATGCAGTTTCCATTTTTATTTTTATTCAACATCTATTTTTATTCAATTTCCATCTCCACTCAATTTCCTTTTTTATTTAATTTCCAAATAGATCATTAAAGTATAGTGGTTTCTTGAATGAACTTTCATTTTTAATTTTATGCAACTTCCATCTGTATTTTTATTCAACTTCCATTTTTATTCAATTTCCAAATAGATCGTTAAGATATAGTGGTTTCTGGTGAACTTCCATGTTTAATTTTATGCAGTTTCCATTTCTATTTGTATTCAACTTCTATTTTTATTAAATTTCCATCTCCATTCAATCTCCTTTTTTTATTTAATTTCCAAATAGATCGTTAAGGTTATGTGGTTTCTTGAATGAATTCCATGTTGAATTTTATACAGTTTCCACTTCTATTTTTATTCAATTTCCATATCCGTTCAATTTCCTTTTTTTATTTAATTTCCAAATAGATCGTTGAGGTATAATGGTTTCTTGAATGAACTTCCATGTTTTATTTTATGCAGTGTCCATTTCTATTTTTATTCATTTTCTATTTTTGTTCAATTTCCATCTCCATTCAATTTCCTTTTTCACTTAATTTCTAAACAGATCGTTAAGGTGTAGTGGTTTCTAGAATGAACTTCCATTTTTAATTTTGTGCAACTTCCATTTTTATTCAGTTTCCTTTTCTATTCAAGTTCCTTTTTTATTTAATTTCCAAATAGATTGTTAAGGCATAGTGGTTTCTTGAATTAACTTCCATGTTTAATTTTATGTAATTTCCATTTCTTTTTTTATTCAACTTCTATTTTTATTTAATTTCCATCTCCATTCAATTTCCTTTTTTATTTAATTTCCAAACAGATCGTTAAGGTGTAGTGGTTCTTGAATGAACTTCTATTCTTAATTTTATGCAACTTCCATTTTTATTTTTATTCCACTTCCATTTTCATTCAATTTCCTTTTCTATTCAATTTCCTTTTTTATTTAATTTCCAAATAGATCGTTAAGGTATAGTGGTTTCTTCAATGAACATTCATTTTTAATCTTATGTAACTTCCATTTTTATTTTCATTCAACTTTGATTTTTATTCAATTTCCTTTTCTATTCAATTTCCTTTTTTTATTTAATTTACAAATAGATCGTTAAGGTGTAGTGGTTTCTTGAATTAACTTCCATTTTTAATTTTATGCAACTTTCATTTGTATTTTTATTCAACTTCCAGTTTTATTCAATTTCCTTTTCTATTGAATTTCCCTTTTTATTTAGTTTCCAAATAGATCGTTAAGGTGTAGTGGTTTCTTGAATGAACATCCATTTTTAATTTTACACAATTTCCATTTTTATTTTTATTCCACTTCCATTTTTATTCAATTTCCTTTTCTATTCAATTTCCTTTTTTATTTAATTTCCAAATAGATCGTTAAGGTATAGTGGTTTCCAGAATGAACTTCCATGTTTAATTTTATCCAGTGTCCACTTCTATTTTTATTCAACTTCTATATTTATTCAATTTCCATCTCCTTTCAATTTCCTTTTTTATTTAATTTCCAAATAGATCGTTAAGGTATAGTGGTTTTTTGAAAGAACTTCCATTTTTATTTTTATTTCACTTCCACTTTTATTCAATTTCCTTTTCTATTCAATTTCTTTTTTTATTTAATTTCCAAATAGATCGTTAAGGTATAGTAGTTTATTGAATGCACTTCCATGTTTAATTTTATGTAGTGTCCATTTCTATTTTTATTCAACTTCTATTTTTATTCAATTTCCATCACCATTCAATTTCCTTTTTTATTTAATTTCCAAATAGATCGTTATGGTATAGTGGTTTTTTGAATGAACTTGCATTTTTAATTTTATGCAACTTCCATTTGTATTTTTCTTCAACTTCCATTTTTATTCATTTTCCTTTCTATTCAATTTCCTTTTTTATTTAATTTCCAAATAGATCGTTAAGGTATAGTGGTGTCTTAAATGAATTTCCGTGTTTAATTTTATGCAGTTTCCATTTCTGTTTTTATTCAACTTCTATTTTTATTCAATTTCGATCTCGATTCAGTTTCCGTTTTTATTTAATTTCCAATTAGATCGTTAAGGTGAAATGGCTTCTTGAATGAACTTCCATTTTTAATTTTATGCAACTTCCATTTTTATTTTTCTTCCACTTCCATTTTTATTCAATTTCCATTTCTATTCAATTTCCTTTTATAATTAATTTCCAAATAGATCGTTCAGGTATAGTGGTTTCTTGAATGAACTTCAATGTTTAATTTTATGCAGTTTGCATTTTTATTTTTATTCAACTTCTATTTTTATTCAATTTCCATCTCCACTCAATTTCCTTTTTTATTTAATTTCCAAATAGATCGTTAAAGTATCGTGGTTTATGGAATGAACTTCCATTTTTAATTTTATGCAACTTCCATCTGTATTTTTATTCAACTTCCATTTTTATTCAATTTTCTTTCTATTCAATTTCCTTTTATATTTAATTTCCAAATAGATCGTTAAGGTATAGTGGTTTCTTGAATGAACTTCCATGTTTAATTTTATGCAGTTTCCATTTCTATTTGTATTCAACTTCTATTTTTATTAAATTTCCATCTCCATTCAATCCCTTTTTTATTTAATTTCCAAATAGATCGTTAAGGTTATGTGGTTTCTTGAATGAATTCCATGTTGAATTTTATACAGTTTCCACTTCTATTTTTATTCAATTTCCATATCCGTTCAATTTCCTTTTTTTATTTAATTTCCAAATAGATCGTTGAGGTATAGTGGTTTCTTGAATGAACTTCCATGTTTTATTTTATGCAGTGTCCATTTCTATTTTTATTCATTTTCTAATTTTGTTCAATTTCCATCTCCATTCAATTTCCTTTTTCACTTCATTTCCAAACAGATCGTTATGGTGTTGTGGTTTCTAGAATGAACTTCCATTTTTAATTTTGTGCAACTTCCATTTTTATTCAGTTTCCTTTTCTATTCAAGTTCCTTTTTTTATTTAATTTCCAAGTAGATCGTTAAGGCATAGTGGTTTCTTGAATTAACTTCCATGTTTAATTTTATGTAGTTTCCATTTCTTTTTTTATTCAACTTCTAGTTTTATTTAATTTCCATCTCCATTCAATTTCCTTTTTTATTTAATTTACAAACAGATCGTTAAGGTGTAGTGGTTCTTGAATGAACTTCTATTCTTAATTTTATGCAACTTCTTTTTTTATTTTTATTCCACTTCCATTTTTATTCAATTTTCTTTTCTATTCAATTTCCTTTTTTATTTAATTTCCAAATAGATCGTTAAGGTATAGTGGTTTCTTCAATGAACATTCATTTTTAATCTTATGCAACTTCCATTTTTATTTTCATTCAACTTCGATTTTTATTCAATTTCCTTTTCTATTCAATTTCCTTTTTTTATTTAATTTACAAATAGATCGCTAAGGTGTAGTGGTTTCTTGAATTAACTTCCATTTTTAATTTTATGCAACTTCCATTTGTGTTTTTATTCAACTTCCATTTTTATTCAATTTCCTTTTCTATTGAATTTCCCTTTTTATTTTGTTTCGAAATAGATCGTTAAGGTATAGTGGTTTCTTGAATGAACATCCATTTTTAATTTTACACAATTTCCATTTTTATTTTTATTCCACTTCCATTTTTATTCAATTTCCTTTTCTATTCAAGTTCCTTTTTTATTTAATTTCCAAATTGATCGTTAAGGTATAGTGGTTTCTTGAATTAACTTCCATTCTTAATTTTATGCAGTTTCCATTTCTTTTTTTTATTCAACTTCTTTTTTTTTTTTTAATTTCCAGCTCCATTCAATTTCCTTTTTTATTTAGTTTCGAAATAGATCGTTAAGGTGCAGTGGTTTCTTTAATGAACTTCCATTCTTAATTTTATGCAACTTCTATTTTTATTTTTATTCCACTTCCATTTTTATTCAGTTTCCTTTCCTACTCAATTTCCTTTTTTATTTAATTTTCATATAGATCGTTAGGGTATAGTGGTTTCTTGAATGAACTTCCATGTTTTATTTTATGCAGTGTCCATTTCTATTTTTATTCAACTTCTATTTTTGTTCAATTTCCATCTCCATTCAATTTCCTTTTTTATTTAATTTCCACATAGATCATTAAGGTATAGTGGTTTCTTGAATGAACTTTCATTTTTTATTTTTTGCAACTTCCACTTGTATTTTTATTCAACTTCCATTTTTATTCAATTTCCTTTTCTATTGAATTTCCCTTTTTATTTAGTTTCCAAATAGATCGCTAAGGTGTAGTGGTTTGTTCAATTAACTTCCATTTTTAATTTTATACAATTTCAATTTTTATTTTTATTCCACTTCCATTTTTATTCAATTTCCTTTTTTATTTAATTTCCAAAAAGATCGTTAAGGTATAGTGGTTTCATGAATGAACTTCCATGTTTAATTTTATGCAGTGTCCACTTCTATTTTTATTCAACTTCTATTTTTATTCAATTTCCATCTCCATTCAATTTCCTTTTTTATTAAATTTCCAAATAGATCATTAAGGTATAGTGGTTTCTTGAATGAACTTTCATTTTTTATTTTTTGCAACTTCCACTTGTATTTTTATTCAACTTCCATTTTTATTCAATTTTTTTTCTATTGAATTTCCCTTTTTATTTAGTTTCCAAATAGATCGTTAAGGTGTAGTGGTTTCTTCAATGAACTTCCATTTTTAATTTTATACAATTTCAATTTTTATTTTTATTCCACTTCTATTTTTAGTCAATTTCCTTTTCTATTCAATTTCCTTTTTTATTTAATTTCCAAATAGATCGTTAAGTTATACTGGTTTCTTGAATGAACTTCCATGTTTAATTTTTTGCAGTGTCCACTTCTATTTTTATTCAACTTCTATTTTTATTCAATTTCCATCTCCATTCAATTTCCTTTTTTATTTAATTGCCAAATAGATTGTTAAGGTATAGTGGTTTTTTGCAAAGAACTTCCATTTTTATTTTTATTCCACTTCCATTTTTATTCAATTTCCTTTTCTATTCAATTTCCTTTTTTATTTAATTTCCAAATAGATCGTTAAGCTATAGTAGTTTGTTGAATGAACTTCCATGTTTAATTTTATGTAGTGTCCATTTCTATTTTTATTCAACTTCTATTTTTATTCAATTTCCATCTCCATTCAATTTCCTTTTTTATTTAATTTCCAAATAGATCGTTAAGTTATAGTGGTTTCTTGAATGAACTTCCATGTTTAATTTTATGCAGTGTCCACTTCTAGTTTTATTCAACTTCTATTTTTATTCAATTTCCATCTCCATTCAATTTCCTTTTTTATTTAATTGCCAAATAGATTGTTAAGGTATAGTGGTTTTTTGTAAAGAACTTCCATTTTTATTTTTATTCCACTTCCATTTTTTTTCAATTTCCTTTTCTATTCAATTTCCTTTTTTATTTAATTTCCAAATAGATCATTAAGCTATAGTAGTGTGTTGAATGAACTTCCATGTTTAATTTTATGTAGTGTCCATTTCTATTTTTATTTAACTTCTATTTTTATTCAATTTCTATCTCCATTCAATTTCCTTTTTTATTTAATTTCCAAATAAATCGTTAAGGTATAGTGGTTTTTTGAATGAACTTCCATTTTTAATTTTATGCAACTTCCATTTGTATTTTTATTCAACTTCCATTTTTATTCATTTTCCTTTCTATTCAATTTCCTTTTTTATTTAATTTCCAAATAGATCGTTAAGGTATAGTGGTTTCTTAAATGAACTTCCATGTTTACTTTTATGCAGTTTCCATTTCTATTTTTATTCAACTTCTACTTTTATTCAATTTCGATCTCGATTCAATTTCCGTTTTTATTTAATTTCCAATTAGAACGTTAAGGTGTAGTGGCTTCTTGAATGAACTTCCATTTTTAATTTTATGCAACTTCCATTTTAATTTTTCTTCCACTTCCATTTTTATTCAATTTCCATTTCTATTCAATTTCCTTTTTTAATTAATTTCCAAATAGATCGTTGAGGTATAGTAGTTTCTTGAATGAACTTCCATGTTTAATTTTATGCAGTTTGCATTTTTATTTTTATTCAACTTCTATTTTTATTCAATTTCCATCTCCACTCAATTTCCTTTTTTATTTAATTTCCGAATAGATCATTATAGTATAGTGGTTTCTTGAATGAACTTCCATTTTTAATTTTATGCAACTTCCATTTGTATTTTTATTCAACTTCCATTTTTATTCAATTTCCTTTCTATTCAATTTCCTTTTTCATTTAATTTCCAAATAGATCGTTAAGGTATAGTGGTTTCTTGAATGAACTTCCATGTTTAATTTTATGCAGTTTCCATTTCTATTTTTATTCAACTTCTATTTTAATTAAATTTCCATCTCCATTCAATCTCCTTTTTTATTTAATTTCCAAATAGATCGTTAAGGTTATGTGCTTTCTTGAATGAATTTCCATGTTGAATTCTATGCAGTTTCTGATTCTATTTTTATTCAACTTCTATTTTTATTCAATTTCCATATCCGTTCAATTTCCTTTTTTTATTTAATTTCCAAATAGATCATTAAGGTATAGTGGTTTCTTGAATGAACTTCCATGTTTTATTTTATGCATTGTCCATTTCTATTTTTATTCATTTTCTATTTTTGTTCAATTTCCATCTCCATTCAATTTCCTTTTTTACTTAATTTCCAAACAGATCGTTAAGGTGTAGTGGTTTCTAGAATGAACTTCCATTTTTATTCAGTTTCCTTTTCTATTCAACTTTTTTTTTTATTTAATTTCCAAATAGATCGTGAAGGTATAGTGGTTTCTTGAATTAACTTCCATGTTTAATTTTATGCAGTTTCCATTTCATTTTTTATTCAACTTCTGTTTTTATTTAATTTCCGTCTCCATTCAATTTCCTTTTTTATTTAATTTCCAAACAGATCGTTAAGGTGTACTGGTTTCTTGAATGAACTTCTATTCTTAATTTTATGCGACTTCCATTTTTATCTTTATTCCACTTTCATTTTTATTCAATTTCCTTTTCTATTCAATTTCCTTTTTTATTTAATTTCCAAATAGATTGTTAAGCTATAGTGGTTTCTTCAATGAACATTCATTTTTAATCTTATGCAACTTCCATTTTTATTTTCATTCAACTTCGATTTTTACTCAATTTCTTTTTCTATTCAATTTCCTTTTTTTATTTAATTTACAAATAGATCGTTAAGGTGAAGTGGTTTCTTGAATTAACTTCCATTTTTAATTTTATGCAATTTCCATTTGTATTTTTATTCAACTTCCATTTTTATTCAATTTCCTTTTCAATTGAATTTCCCTTTTTATTTAGTTTCCAAATAGATCGTTAAGGTGTAGTGGTTTCTTGATTGAACTTCCATGTTTTATTTTATGCAGTGTCCATTTATATTTTTATTCAACCTCTATTTTTGTTCAATTTCCATCTCCTTTCAATTTCCTTTTTTGTTTTATTTCCAAATAGATCATTAAGGTATAGTGTTTTCTTGAATGAACTTTCATTTTTTATTTTATGCAACTTCCAATTGTATTTTTATTCAACTTCCATTCTGATTCAATTTCCTTTTCTATTGAATTTCCCTTTTTATTTAGTTTCCAAATAGATCGTTAAGGTGTAGTGGTTTCTTGAATGAACTTCCATTTTTAATTTTATGCAATTGCCGTTTTTATTTTTATTCCACTTCCATTTTTATTTAATTTCCTTTTCTATTCAATTTCCTTTTTTATTTAATTTCCAAATAGATCGTTAAGTTATAGTGGTTTCTTGAATGAACTTTCATTTTTAATTTTATGCAACTTCCATTTTTATTTTTATTCAACATCCATTTTTATTCAATTTCCTTTTTTATTTCATTTCCAAATAGATCGTTAATGTATAGTGCTTTCGTGAATGAACTTCCATTTTTAATTTTATGCAACTTCCATTTTTATTTTTATTTGACTTCGATTTTTATTCAATTTCTTTTTTTCTATTGAATTTCCTTTTTTTTTTTTAATTCCAAATAAATCATTAAGGTGTTGTGGTCGTTTGAATGAACTTCCAATTTTAAATTTATGCAACTTCCAATTTTATTTTTATTTCACTTCCATTTTTATTCAATTTCCTTTTCTATTCAAGTTCTTTTTTTATTTAATTTCCAAATAGATCGTTAAGGTATAGTGGTTTCTTGAATTAACTTCCATTCTTAATTTTATGCAGTTCTCATATTCTTTTTTGTTCAACTTTTATTTTTCTTTAATTTCCATCTCCATTCCATTTCCTTTTGTATTTAATTTCCAAACAGATCGTTAAGGTGTAGTGGTTTCTTGAATGAACTTCCATTCTCAATTTTATGCAACTTTCATTTTTATTTTTATTCCACTTCCATTTTTATTCAATTTGCTTTTCTATTCAATTTCCTTTTTTATTTAATTTCCAAATAGATCGTTATGGCATAGTGGTTTCTTGAATGAACTTCCATGTTTTATTTTATGCAGTGTCCATTTCTATTTTTATTCAACTTCTATTTTTGTTAAATTTCCATCTCCATTCAATTTCCTTTTTTATTTAATTTCCAAATAGATCATTAAGGTATAGTGGTTTCTTGAGTAAACTTTCATTTTTTATTTTTTGCAACTTACATTTTTATTCAATTTCCTTTTCTATTGAATTTCCCTTTTTATTTAGTTTCCAAATAGATCGTTAAGGTGTAGTGGTTTCTTGAATGAACTTCCATGTTTAATTTTATGCTGTGTCCACTTCTATTTTTATACAACTTCTATTTTTATTCAATTTCCATCTCCGTTCAATTTCCTTTTCTATTTAATTTCCAAATAGATTGTTAAGGTATAGTGGTTTCTTGAATGAACTTCCATGTTTAATTTTACGCAGTGCCTATTTCTATTTTTATTTAACTTCTTTTTTTATTCAATTTCTATCTCCATTCAATTCCCTTTTTTATTTAATTTCCAAATTGATCATTAAGGTCTACTTGTTTCTTCAATGAACTTTCATTTTTAATTTTATGCAACTTCCAATTGTATTTTTATTCCACTTCCAATTTTATTCAATTTCCTTTTCCATTCAGTTGCCTTTTTTATTTAATTTCCAAATAGATCGTTATGGTATAGTGGTTTCTTCAATGAACATTCATTTTTAATCTTATGCAACTTCCATTTTTATTTTTATTCAACTTCGATTTTTATTCAATTTTCTTTCTATTCAATTTCCTTTTTTACTTAATTTCCAAATAGATCGTTAAGGTATAGTGGTTTCTTGAATGAACTTCCATGTTTAATTTTATGCAGTTTCCACTTCTATTTTTATTCAACTTCTATTTTTAATCAATTTACATCTCTGTTCAATTTCCTTTTTTTATTTAATTTCCAAATAAATCGTTACGGTATAGTTATTTCTTGAATGAACTTTCATTTTTAATTTTATGCAACTTCCATTTTTATTCAATTTCCTTTTCTCTTGTGTTTCTCTTTTTATTCATTTTCCAAATAGATCGTTAAGGTGTAGTGGTTTCTAGAATGAACTTCTATTTTTAATTTTATGCAACTGCCATTTTTATTTTCATTCCACTTTCATTTTTATTCAATTTCCTTTTTTATTTAGTTTCCAAATAGAGCGTTAAGGTATAGCAGTTTCTTGAATGAATTCCATGTTTAATTTTATGCAGTTTCCATTTCTATTTTTATTCAACTTCTATTTTTAATAAATTTCCATCTCCATTCAATTTCCATTTTTATTTAATTTCCAAATAGATCGTTAAGGTATAGTGGTTTCTTGAATCAATTTCCATGTTTAATTTTATGCAGTTTCCACTTCTATTTTTATTCAACTTCTATTTTTATTCAATTTCCATCTCCGTTCAATTTCCTCTTTTTTATTTAATTTCCAAATAGAGCGTTAAGGTATCGTGATTTCTTGAACGAACTTTGATTTTTAATTTTATGCAACTTCCATTTTTATTTTTATTCAACTTTCATTTTTATTCGATTTCCTTTTCTATTCAATTTCTTTTTTATTTCGTTTCCAAATAGATCGTTAAGGCGTAGTGGTTTCTAGAATGAACTTCCACTTTCAATTTTATGCAACTTCCATTTTTATTTTTTTTCCTCTTCCATTTTTATTCAATTTCGTTTTCTATTCAATTTCCTTTTTTATTTAATTTCCAAATAGATCGTTAAGGTATAGTGGTTTCTTGAATGAACTTCCATGTTTAATTTTATGCAGTGTCCATTTCTATTTTTATTCAACTTCTATTTTTATTCAATTTCCATCTCCATTCAATTTGTTTTTTTATTTAATTTCCAAATAGATCGTTATGGTATAGTGGTTTCTTGAATGAACTTCCATTTTTAATTTTATGCAACTTCCATTTTTATTTTTATTCAACATCCATATTTATTCAATTTCCCTTTCTATTCAATTTCCTTTTTTATTTCATTTCCAAATAGATCGTTAATGTATAGTGCTTTCGTGAATGAACTTTCATTTTTAATTTTATGCAACTTCCATTTTTATTTTTATTTAACTTCCATTTTTATTCAATTTCTTTTTCTATTGAATTTCCTTTTTTATTTAATTCCAAATAGATCGTTAAGGTGTAGTGGTCTCTTGAATGAACTTCCATTTTTAATTTTATGCAACTTTCATTTTTATTTTTATTCCACTTCCATTTTTATTCAATTTCCTTTTTATTCAATTTCCTTTTTTATTTAATTTCCAAATAGATCGTTAAGGTATAGTGGTTTCTTGAATGAACTTCCATGTTTTATTTTATGCAGTGTCCATTTCTCTTTTTATTCAACTTCTATTTTTTGTTAAATTTCCATCTACATACAGTTTCCTTTTGTATTTAATCTCCAAATAGATCATTAAGGTATAGTAGTTTCTTGAATAAACTTTCATTTTTTGTTTTTTGCAACTTCCATTTGTATTTTTATTCAACTTCCATTTTTATTCAATTTCCTTTTCTTTTGAATTTCCCTTTTTATTTAGTTTCCAAATAGATTGTTAAGGCGTAGTGGTTTCTTGAATGAACTTCCATTTTTAATTTTATACAATTTCCATTTTTATTTTTATTCCACTTCCATTTTTAATCAATTTACTTTTCTATTCAATTTCCTTTTTTATTTAATTTCCAAATAGATCGTTAAGGTATAGTGGTTTCTTGAATGAACTTCCATGTTTAATTTTTTGCAGTGTCCACTTCTATTTTTATTCAACTTCTAATTTTATTCAATTTCCATCTCTGTTCAATTTCCTTTTTTGTTTAATTTCCAAATAGATCGTTAAGGTATAGTGGTTTCTTGAATGAACTTCCATTTTCAATTTTATGAAACTTCCATTTTTATTTTTATTCCAATTCCATTTTTATTTAATTTCCTTTTCTATTCAATTTCCAAATAGAGCGTTAAGGTATAGGGGGTTTCTTGAATGAACATCCATGTTTAATTTTATGCAGTGTCCATTTCAATTTTTATTCAACTGCTATTTTCATTCAATTTTCATCTCCATTCAATTTCATTTTTTATTTAATTTCCATATAGATCGTTAAGGTTTAGTGGTTTTTTGGATGAACTTTCATTTTTAATTTTATGCAACTTCCATTTTAATTTTTATTCAACTTCTATTTTTATTCAATTTTCATCTCCATTCAATCATTTTTTATTTCATTTCCAAATAGATCGTTAAGGTTTAGTAGTTTCTTGAATGAACTTCTATTTTTAATTTTATGCAACTACCATTTGTATTTTTATTCAACTTCCATTTCTATTCATTTTCCTTTTCTATTCAATTCCCTTTTTTATTTAATTTCCAAATTGATCGTTAAGGTATAGTGGTTCAATGAATGAACTTCCATGTTTAATTTTATGCAGTTTCTATTTCTATTTTTATTCAACTTCTATTTTTATTAAATTTCAATCTCCATTCAATTTCTTTTTTAATTTTATTTCCAAATAGATCTTTAAGGTATAGTGGTTTCTTCATTGAATTTCCATGTTTAATTTTATGCAGTTTCCATTTCTATTTTTATTCAACTTTTATTTTTATTAAATTTCCATCTCCATTCAATTTCTTTTTTTATTTAATTTCCAAATAGATCGTTAAGGTATAGTGGTTTCTTGAATGAATTTCCATGTTTAATTTTATGCAGTTTCCACTTCTACTTTTATTCAACTTCTACTTTTATTTAATTTCCATTTCAGTTCAATTTCCTTTTTTTATTTAATTTCGAAATAGAACGTTAAGGTATAGTGATTTCTTGAATGAACTTTCATTTTTAATTTTATGCAACTTCAGTTTTTGTTTTTATTCAACTTCCATTTTTATTCAATTTCGTTTTCTATTGAATTTCCCTTTTTATTTAGTTTCCAAACAGATCGTTAAGGTTTAGTGGTTTCTAGAATGAACTTCCATTTTTAATTTTATGCAACTTCCATTTTTATTTTTATTCCACTTCCATTTTTATTCAATTTCCATTTTTATTTAATTTCAAAATAGATCGTTAAGGTATAATGGTTTCTTGAATGAACTTCCACGTTTAATTTTATGCAATTTCCATTTCTATTTTTATTCAATTTCGATCTCCATTCAATTTCCGTTTTTATTTCATTTCCAAATCGATTGTTAAGGTGTAGTGGTTTCTTGAATGAACTTCCATTTTTAATTTTATGCAACTTCCATTTTTATTTTTCTTCCACTTCTATTTTTATTCAATTTCCATTTCTATTCAATTTCCTTTTTTAATTAATTTCCAAATATATCGTTAAGGTATAGTGATTTCTTGAATGAACTTCCATGTGTAATTTTATGCAGTTTTCATTTATATTTTTATTCAACTTCTATTTTTATTCAATTTCCATCTCCATTCAATTTCCTTTTTTATTTAATTTCCAAATAGATCGTTAAGGTATAGTGGTTCCTTGGATGAACTTCCATTTTTAATTTTATGCAACTTCCATTTGTATTTTCATTCCACTTCCATTTTTATTCAATTTCCATTTCTATTCAATTTCCTTTTTTATTTAATTTCCAAATAGATCGTTAAGGTATAGTGGTTTCTTGAGGGAACTTCCATGTGTAATTTCATGTAGTTTCCATTTCTATTTCTATTCAACTTCTATTTTTATTCAATTTCGATCTCCATTCAATTTCCGTTTTTATTTAATTTTCAAATAGATCGTTAAGGTGTAGTGGTTTCTTGAATGAACTTCCATTTTTAATTTTATGCAACTTCCATTTTTATTTTTCTTCCACTTCCATTTTTATTCAATTTCCATTTCTATTCAATTTCCTTTTTTAATTAATTTCCAAATAGATCGTCAAGGTATAGTGGTTTCTTGAATGAACTTCGATGTTTAATTTTATGCAGTTACTATTTATATTTTTATTCAACTTCTATTTTTATTCAATTTCCATCTCCATTCTATTTCCTTTTTTATTTAATTTCCAAATAGATCGTTAAGGTATAGTGGTTTCCTGAATGAATTTCCTTGTTTAATTTTATGCAGTTTCCACTTCTATTTCTATTCAACTTCTATTTTTATTCTATTTCCATCTCCGTTCAATTTCCTTTTTTTATTTAATTTCCAAATAGATCGTTAAGCTATAGTGATTTCTTGAATAAACTTTCATTTTTAATTTTATGCAACTTCCATTTTTATTTTTATTCAACTTCCATTTTTATTCAATTTCCTTTTCTATTAAATTTCCCTTTTTATTTAGTTTCCAAATAGATCGTTAAGGTGTAGTGGTTTCTAGAATGAAATTCCATTTTTAATTTTATGCAACTTCCATTTTTATTTTTATTCCACTTCCATTTCTATTCAATTTCCTTTTCTATTCAATTTCCTTTTTTATTTAATTTCCAAATAGATTGTTAAGGCATAGTGGTTTCTTGAAAGAACTTCCATGTTTAATTTTATGCCGTTTCCATTTCTATTTTTATTCAACTTCTATTTTTATTAAATTTCCATCTGCATTCAGTTTCCTTTTTTCTTTAATTTCCAAATAGATCGTTAAGGTATAGTGGTTTCTTGAATGAATTTCCATGTTTAATTTTATGCAGTTTCCACTTCTATTTTTATTCAACTTCTATTTTTATTCAATTTCCATTTCCGTTCAATTTCCTTTTTTTGTTTCATTTCCAAATAGATCGTTAAGGTATAGCAATTTCTTGAATGAACTTTCATTTTTAATTTCATGTAACTTCTGTTTTTTTTTTATTCAACTTTCATTTTTATTCAATTTCGTTTTCTATTGAATTTCCCTTTTTATTTAGTTTCCAAATAAATCATTAAGGTGTAGTGGTTTCTAGAATGAACTTCCATTTTTAATTTTATGCAACTTCCATTTTTATTTTTATTCCACTTCCATTTTTATTCAATTTCCTCTTTTATTTAATTTCCAAATAGATCGTTAAGGTATGGTGGTTTCTTCAATGACCATCCATGTTTAATTTTATGCAATTTCCATTTCTATTTTTATTCAATTTCGATCTCCATTCAATTTCCGTTTTGATTTTATTTCCAAATCGATCGTTAAGGTGTAGTGGTTTCTTGAATGAACTTCCATTTTTAATTTTATGCAACTTCCATTTTTATTTTTCTTCCACTTCCATTTTTATTCAATTTTCATTTCTATTCAATTTCCTTTTTTAATTAATTTCCAAATAGATCGTTAAGGTATAGTGGTTTCTTGAATGAACTTCCATGTTTAATTTTATGCAGTTTTCATTTCTATTTTTATTCAACTTCTATTTTTTTTCAATTTCCATCTCCATTCAATTTCCTTTTTTATTTAATTTTGAAATAGATCGTTAAGGTATAGTGGTTCGTTGAATGAACTTCCATTTTTAATTTTATGCAACTTCCATTTGTATTTTTATTCCACTTCAATTTTTATTCAATTTCCTTTCTATTCAATTTCCTTTTTTATTTAATTTCCAAATAGATCGTTATGGTACAGTGGTTTCTTGAATGAACCTCCATTTTTAATTTTATGCAGTTTCCATTTCTATTTTTATTCAACTTCTATTTTTATTCAATTTCCATCTCCATTCAATTTCATTTTTTATTTAATTTCCAAATAGATCGTTAAGGTATAGTGGTTTCCTGAATGAATTTCCATGTGTAATTTTATGTAGTTTCCACTTCTATTTTTATTCAACTTCTATTTTTCTTCCATTTCCATCTCCGTTCAATTTCCTTTTCTATTTAATTTCCAAATAGATCGTTAAGGTATAGTGGTTTCTTGAATGAACTTCCAAGTTTAATATTTTGCAATTTCTATTTCTATTTTTATTCAACTTCTATTTTTATTCAATTTTGATCTCCATTCAATTTTGTTTTTTATTTAATTTCCAAATGGATCGTTAAGGTATAGTGGTTTCTTGAATAAATTTCCATGTTTAACTTTATGCAGTTTCCACTTCTATTTTTATTCATTCTCCATCTCCATTCAATTTCCTTTTTTTATTTTATTTCCAAATAGATCGTTAAGGTATAGTGATTTCTTGAATAAACTTTCATTTTTAATTTTATGCAACTTCCATTTTTATTTTTATTCAACTTCCATTTTTATTCAATTTCCTTTTCTATTGAATTTCCCTTTTTATTTAGTTTCCAAATAGATCGTTAAGGTATAGTGGTTTCTAGAATGAACTTCCATTTTTAATTTTGTGCAACTTCCATTTTTATTTTTATTCCACTTCCATTTTTATTCAATTTGCTTTTTTGTCTAATTTCCAAATAGATCGTTAAGGTATAGTGGTTTCTTGAATGAACTTCCATGTTTAATTTTTTGCAATTTCCATTTCTATTTTTATTCAACTTCTATTTTTATTCAATTTTGATCTCCATTCAATTTCCGTTTTTATTTTATTTCCAAATCGATCGTTAAGGTGTAGTGGTTTTTTGAATGAACTTCCATTTTTAATTTTATGCAACTTCCATTTTTGTTTTATTCCACTTCCATTTTTATTCAATTTCCATTTCTATTCAATTTCTTTTTTTAATTGATTTCCAAATAGATCGTTAAGGTATAGTGGTTTTTTTAATGAACTTCCATGTTTAATTTTATGCAGTTTCCATATCCATTTTTATTCAACTTCTATTTTATTCAATTTTGAACTACATTCAATGTCTTTTTTTATATAATTTCCAAATAGATCGTTAAGGTATAGTGGTTTCTTGAATGAACTTCCTTGTTTAATTTTATGCAGTTTCCATTTCTATTTTTATTCAGCTTCTATTTTTATTTAATTTCCATCTCCATTCAATTTCCTTTTCTATTTAATTTCCAAACAGATCGTTAAGGTGTAGTGGGTTTCTTGAATGAACTTCCATTCTTAATTTTATGCAACTTTCATTTTTCTTTTTATTCCACTTCCATTTTTATTCAATTTCATTTTCTATTCAATTTCCTTTTTTATTTAATTTCCAAATAGATCGTTAAGGTATAGTAGTTTCTTGAATGAACTTCCCTGTTTAATTTTATGCAGTGTCCATTTCTATTTTTATTCAATTTCCATCTCCATTCAATTTCCTTTTTCATTTAATTTCCAAACAGATCGTTAAGGTATTGTGGTTTCTTGAATGAACTTCCATTTTTAATTTTATGCAACTTCCATTTGTATTGTTATTCCACTTCCATTTTTATTCAATTTCCTTTTCTATTCAATTTCCATTTTTATTTAATTTCCAAACAGATCGTGAAGCTATAGTGGTTTCTTGAATCAACTTTCATTTTTAGTTTTATGCAACTTCCATTTTTATTTTTATTCCACTTCGATATTTATTCAATTTTCTTTTCTATTCAACTTCGTTTTTTTATTATATTTCCAAATAGATCGTCAAGGTATAGTGGTTTCTTGAATAGACTTCCATTTTTAATTTTATGCAACTTCTATTTTTGTTTTAATTCAACTTCCGCTTTTATTCAATTTTATTTTCAATTCATTTTCCTTTTTTATTTAATTTCCGAATAGATCGTTAAGGTATAGTGGTTACTAGAATGAACTTCCATTTTTAATTTTATGCAACTTTCATTTTTATTTTTATTCTACTTCCATTTTTATTCAGTTTCCATTTCTATTCAATTTCCAAATAGATCTTTAAGGTATAGTGGTTTCTTGAATGAACTACCACGTTTAATTTTATGCAGTTTTCATTTCTATTTTCATTCAACTTCTATTTTTATTCAATTTGCATCTCCGTTCAATTTCCTTTTTTATTTAATTTCCAAATAGATCGTTAAGGTGTAGTGGTGTAGCAACCCTCACCTTACTCTTGTCATACTTGCATACATTCATGCATGATCTTGCCTTGTTATGTTGTTTTGAAGGTTTTGCCTTGCCTTGTTTTGTTTAAGTATTGCTTGCGTGATTTTGTTCCTTGTTCGGTGTGTGTGTGGCCGAGGTCACCTTGAGCTTAGTTCGCCTTTGAACCTTTGTACTTAGAACTGTTTTGAGACCTTGGTCGACCCCCATCTTCACCTCGGGCATTATTGCCGAGATGTTTTGCACTTAGTGAACCTTGTCCGCAGGCAGGTATGGCTTAGGCCGAGATGTGGCACACCCCGGCCAAGGTGTGGCACAGCTTAGTCAAGCGTCGTCCTCCCTAGCCGATGTCTTTGTTACCCTGTCGCCGAAGCTTTGACCTTAGCCGATGTCATTACTTGCCGATGTGCCTTGCCCTAGTTTGCCGCATACGCTTTGTCAGAGACTTGTCTTATCTATCAATCACCTTTTTGAGTTGAGCCAACCCGGTACCGCCACGTGTCCGAGCTGATTGTTAAGACAGCCGGCAGACCTAGAAACAAATCATTTTTGTCTCAAATCTTTGCCTTTAGAGAGAGAAGCTCTAGAGAAAGGAAGAGAAGTTCTTGAGTGAGAGTAAGTCTTCCAAGCTTGATCTTCGTGGTTTGATCCGTTGGATTTGAGTTTTGAGGTTAGAATCTTGATCTACTTTGGTTGTTGTTGCTGATCATCCAGCTGCATTGCATGATCGAATCTGTTTTGCATACCATGCATTGATTTGAAGTTGGTTTTGAAAAGAGAAAATGGTTTTCATGTGTTCTTGAAGAAAAGTCTCGTTTTGATCCGAAAGTTTGGAACGAAAACCATGTTTTGTGTTTGTTCTTGCATGACCTTCTTGTATGAGTACCCAGGTCCATGTTTTGAACTCTTGACATGAAACCTCAGATTTTTGTAACAAGTTTTGAACTTGCATTCATCTTTCTCACGATCATGTTCATCATGTTCTTCATGTGCTTCAAAGGGAAACCCAGGTTTTCCCGACTTTGCTTTTGAATAAGGCCAGCGGGACCACACCCCGGCCGGGAGGTGTAGGACCTCAGCAAAGACCTGGTTGGTACCCAGTTTGTTTTCATGAAACGGGAGCAATGTTTAAACTCCCAGCATGTTTTGCTTTGTTATTGACTTGGATCTGGTAAGGATGCCGAGATCATCTGCATATATATAAAGCTTGTTTTGAGAATGTGATTTGCCATGTGATTGTAGGACCTTGATCTTTGCTTGAGCCTACATCCGAGGAAGACTAGGTGAGTGGTATTTTTGATAAAGCTATGTTACACTTGTTTTGATAAATCTTGCTTTGCTTTGTTTTGACGAAAGTATTTGTTAAGCATGAATGAATAGCTCTGTTTTGATGTATCAAGTATAAGCCTTGTTTTGATGTCATTCTTGAAAAGTCCCATGTGCTGGAGGACTCTAAACTTTCGCAGCACTAAGGATAAAAGGATACGGTCCTTCCTTGGAAAAGATTACTATGTTAAATCAGGCTACGGGCCTAAGTAACACTAGACCATTATGTTAAATCGGGCTACGGGCCTAAGTAACACAAGATCGTCGTGTGAACGGAAGCTACGGGCTTAAGTAAAACAAGTCCCTTGTGCCGGAGGACTATAAACTTTTGCAGTACCTTTGACTAATCGATTACGGATCGTGCAGTCCTTGCTTTGCCACTGACGATTTACCGCGTGGACTTGTTTGTTCAGAAAGCTTGATTTGTGTTTTGCCGATGTAAGTAAGCATCCCTTGAGACTCATAAGACTTGACGGATGAATACGGTTCATCCCTTGTTTGTTTGGAAAGCTTGATTTGTGTTTTGCCGATGTCAGTAAGCATCCCTTGAGACTCGTAAGACTTGACGGATGAATACGGTTCATCCCTTGTTTGTTCGGAAAGCTTGATTTGTGTTTTGCCAATGTCAGTAAGCTTGATTTGTGTTTTGCCAATGTCAGTAAGCATCCCTTGAGACTCGTTAGCTTGTTTGGATCCATGATTATGTCGGCTTTGTTTTTGTATTCACGTCGGCGATGCCATTTATTTCATGTCGGCGAATCTTGAAAATCATGCTTCTTGGCTTGTATTTACTGTATTGTGTACATGTCGGCTCGAGAAGCCTTTTGTTGAAGATATAACACATATTTTGCTTTGTTGCATTCAAGTTGTAAAGATGAATGACATTGCATTTGATCTATGCACAGCTCTTATGGACTACTTGTATTTTAGATTATTGCTTCCGCATTTGTGAGCCCCGTTTATTATACTCTGATTGTGTTTAGTTTTTGAAAGTTGGCCTTCGGTAATCTCGGATTACTGGCCATCACGGCACCAAACTACTAGGGGCAGTTTGGGGTCGTGACAGAATGGTATCAGAGCACAAGTTCCTCGGTATACGTTAATCACACTTTGAGTCCTAAAGAGCATAGGATTTCCCTTAGAAAGATGTTAGGGTTGCATCATGGTAATTGTTATTTGAACGAGATGTGAATTGTCTTGATATACTTATTTGTTGCTTGCCTACGTGGTTATTTGCTTGTTTGTTTTAAAGTCATACCTTGCATGCTCATAGTAACATGAGGAGAGGTAGACCCCCAATTGGCCGGGATCAACCCGAAGACAGAATGGATAGACTGGAAAGATTAGTTGAGGGTTTGGCCCGCGAGTTGAGGCAAAGAAGACAGCAGTTCGCCAGTGCCACGTCGACTCAGGCCGAGCAGACCAACGGCCGAAATGTAATTCCGCCTCCATCTCCTCCAGTGCCACAAGTTCCCCCGCAGCCAGCCTTGTATGGGGATGGCACGATAGCTTTGATCAGGGAGTTCAAGAAAATGAAACCACCGAGATTCTCTGGGGGTATAGAGCCGATGAAGGCAGAGGCATGGGTTTTAGAAATGGAAAAATTGTTCGAGATCTTCCCTAGCACCGACGCTCAGAAAGTGACGTTGGCAGCATTCACATTAGATGATGACGCTCGCAGGTGGTGGATGATGGTTAGAGAGAGCAATCCAGATCTGACCTGGACTCGATTCTTAGAGTTGTTCTACAACAAACATTTTCCCCTAAGTGTTCGAAACCGGAAGGCTACCGAATTTCACACTTTGACGCAAGGCAACCGAACAGTGGCGGAATATGACCGCGCTTTTACTGAGTTGGCGAGGTTTGTGCCTCACATGGCCAACGATGAATACATGAAGGCCAGGAAGTTCGAGTGTGGGCTTCATGGACCGATTCAAGACCGAGTAAATTTACACAATATGCCGACTTATGCTGAAGTGTTGGACAACGCTATTCAGGCCGAAGCTAACCTGAATCGATACCAGAGCTCGGGAGAGAACCAGCGAAAAAGGCAGAACCATGACGATCGCCGAGGACAACTGGGCACCAAGAAGAGAACGCACATGGGCAGTACTGGTAACCTAAGACAGGAAGGTAGTGCTAAACCAATGTGTTCAGATTGTGGGAAGCAGCATTTCGGGATCTGTCGTCGGACGTCTGGAGCTTGTTATGAATGTGGCGAGATGGGCCATTATGTGAGAGATTGCCACAAGACAAAAGCTGATAACAACAAGAAAGGTGAAAATACCTCGAGCTCCGTTCAGAAGGGAAATGTTGGGAAAGGACAGATGAGACAGGGCAGAGTATTTGCGTTAGTACCAGGAGACACTCAGAATGCTGAGGCAGTGGTGTCAGCTATACTTCTAATTTGCCCCCATGATGCCTATGTGTTGATTGATTCGGGTTCTACTCATTCGTTTATATCTACTAAGTTTGCCGAGAAAATTAATAGAGAACTAGAGCCCCTTGATTTCGTATTATCTGTGTCTACTCCATCTGGGAGACCTATGATTGTTGTGTCCATTTATAGAGCGTGTGTTGTTGTGATTGAGAATGTTGAACTGTTAGTAGATTTAATGCCTCTGGACATGATTCACTTTGATGTTATACTGGGAATGGATTGGTTAGTCGCAAATCATGCATCTATTAATTGTGTTTCGAAAAGTGTCACATTGAGACCCCCAAACCTAGCCGGGGTTATTTTCTAGGGTAAAGGGATAGTGCCCCCACCTTACTTGATTTCGTCCATTAAGGCCTATAAGTTAATTCAGAAAGGGTGTCGAGGCTACTTGTGTAGTATACTGAGTGATCAAAACGGAAATGTTAATTTAGCTGACATCCCAGTGGTTAACGAATTCCCCGACGTCTTCCCAGACGAATTGCCTGGCCACTTAACCGATAGAGAAATAGAGTTTACTGTTGATATCATGTCGGGAACACAGCCGATCTCCAAAACACCTTATAGGATGGCCCCAGCTGAACTTAGAGAATTGAAACTGCAATTACAAGAATTGTTGGATAAGGGATTCATTAGGCCGAGCACTTCACCATGGGGAGCACCTGTTTTATTTGTTAAAAAAAAGGATGGCACACTCTGTCTTTGCATCGATTATAGAGAACTTGATAAAATCACTGTCAAGAACAAGTACCCATTACCTAGGATTGATGATCTGCTTGACCAATTACAAGGAGCACGAGTCTTTTCTAAGATCGACCTTAGGTCTGGTTACCATCAGCTTAAAGTTAAAGCCAAAGATGTTGAGAAGACTGCTTTTCGGACAAGATATGGCCACTACGAGTTTTTAGTAATGCCTTTTGGAGTGACCAATGCCCCTGCTGCATTTATGGATTTAATGAACAAAGTCTTCAAGCCATATTTAGATGAGTTTGTAGTTGTCTTCATTGACGATATATTGATCTATTCCAAGGGTAAAACTGAACATGAAAATCATTTGAGACTCGCCTTACAGATTCTGAGGGACCAAAAATTGTATGCTAAGTTTAACAAGTGTGAGTTTTGGCTTCCTACTATCTCATTCTTGGGTCATGTGATTAATGAAGAGGGTATCTCGGTTGATCCTAGCAAAGTTGAAGCCGTAGTAAATTGGCCGAGGCCGACTAATGTATCTGAGATTCGTAGTTTTCTGGGTTTGGCAGGTTATTACAGAAAGTTTGTGAAAGATTTCTCAAAGATTGCAATTCCATTGACGCAACTGACTAAGAAGGGGACACCGTATGAATGGAATAAAGATCGGGAGTCAGCCTTCCAGGAACTGAAGACGAGGTTAGTTACAGTACCAGTACTCGTACTTCCGTCAGGTAATGAAGAGTTTCATATCTATAGTGATGCATCGCATAAGGGTTTGGGTTGTGTGTTAATGCAAGGGGGTAAGGTTATAGCTTATGCATCTCGCCAGTTGAAACCCTATGAGAAGAACTATCCTACCCATGATTTAGAATTAGCGGCCATGGTTTTTGCTTTGAAGATTTGGCGTCACTATTTGTATGGAGCTTCTTGTCAAATTTTTACAGATCATAAGAGTTTAAAGTACCTATTCACACAGAAGGAATTGAATTTGAGACAGAGAAGGTGGCTTGAGTTGTTGAAGGACTATGATATGCAAATTCAATATCACCCGGGTAAAGCTAACAGTGTAGCCGACGCTTTGAGCAGAAAGTCAGATGGAAATTTGGCGTGTTTGACCATGATGATAGTGGAGCCGACTATTGTTGATGAGGTAAAGACAAGACAGATGGAGGATGACTTCTTCAAGAAAATAGCCGAGGAAATTGACACAAAGCCGAGATTAGGGTATACTATCGAGAAGGAAGTACTCAAGTTTGAGGGAAGGTTATGTGTGGCCGATATCCCAGAGTTGAAAAGGAAAATTTTGCAGGAAGCTCACGGTTCTAAGTTTGCTGTTCATCTAGGGAACACCAAAATGTATCAAGATGTGAAGCGGACCTTCTGGTGGCCAAATATGAAAAGAGAGATAGCCGAATTCGTGTCCCGGTGTTTACATTGTCAACAAGTAAAAGCAGAACATCAAAGACTGGCAGGACTTCTCCAGCCTTTGCTGATTCCTGAGTGGAAATGGGAACATATCTCCATGGATTTCGTGATTGGTTTGCCAAAGACACCGAAAGGTATGGATTCGATTTGGGTTGTTGTTGATAGATTAACTAAGTCAGCACACTTTCTACCTGTTAAGACTACCTTCAACGCCGATCAACTTGCCTTGTTATATGTGAACGAGATTGTCAGACTTCATGGAGTGCCGATGTCAATTGTGTCAGACCGAGATCATAAATTTGTTTCTAGATTTTGGCAGAGTCTACAGAGGGCTTTCGGAGCCGAGCTGAGATTCAGTACAGCTTTTCATCCCCAGACAGATGGGCAGACAGAGAGGACAATTCAAACACTTGAAGATATGCTTAGGCTTTGTGTATTGGACTTCCTAGGAAGTTGGGGAACACATTTGCCCTTAGTGAAATTCGCTTACAACAACAGTTATCAAGCTAGCATTGGCATGGCGCCATACGAAGCCTTGTACGGAAGAAAATGTAGGTAGCCGATATGTTGGACCGAAGTCGGAGACAGAGCCCTGCTTGGTCCCGAATTGATTCAAGTGACAACAGAGAAGATTAAACTTATCCAACAGAGGATTAAAACTGCCCAGAGCCGACAAAAGAGCTACGCCGACCAAAGAAGGAATGAGTTAGAGTTCGAAGTTGGGAATCATGTATTCCTGAAGGTTTCACCAATGAAAGGAGTTTCAAGATTTGGAAAGAAAGGTAAATTGGCACCACGATATATTGGACCGTTTGAAATTCTTGAGAGAATTAACCCCGTTGCCTACAAACTTGCTTTGCCGCCAGATTTGAGCCAAGTCCACAATGTGTTTCATGTTTCGATGTTGAGGAAGTACATCTGAGATCCACTGCATATAATTGATCATTCCGAGGTTACGGTTAATGAGGATTTGGGCTACGAGGAGAAGCCAATGAGGATTATTGACAGATAAGTGAGGCAGTTGAGAAACAAATCGATACCGATGGTAAAGGTCGAATGGAAGGAGCATTATGGCACAGAAGCCACGTGGGAAAAGGAAGAGGATGTGAGAATCCGTTATCCGGAGTTGTTCATAGAGCAAGGTAATTTAAGTTTGGGGACCAAACTTCTTTAAAGGGGGTAGACTGTAGCAACCCTCACCTTACTCTTGTCATACTTGCATACATTCATGCATGATCTTGCCTTGTTATGTTGTTTTGAAGGTTTTGCCTTGCCTTGTTTTGTTTAAGTATTGCTTGCGTGATTTTGTTCCTTGTTCGGTGTGTGTGTGGCCGAGGTTACCTTGAGCTTAGTTCGCCTTTGAACCTTTGTACTTAGAACTGTTTTGAGACCTTGGTCGACCCCCATCTTCACCTCGGGCATTATTGCCGAGATATTTTGCACTTAGTGAACCTTGTCCGCAGGCAGGTATGGCCTAGGCCGAGATGTGGCACACCCCGGCCAAGGTGTGGCACAGCTTAGTCAAGCGTCGTCCTCCCTAGCCAATGTCTTTGTTACCCTGTCGCCGAAGCTTTGACCTTAGCCGATGTCATTACTTGCCAATGTGCCTTGCCCTAGCTTGCCGCATACGCTTTGTCAGAGACTTGTCTTATCTATCAATCACCTTTTTGAGTTGAGCCAACCCGGTAGCGCCACGTGTCCGAGCTGATTGTTAAGACAGCCGGCAGACCTAGAAACAAATCATTTTTGTCTCAAATCTTTGCCTTTAGAGAGAGAAGCTCTAGAGAAAGGAAGAGAAGTTCTTGAGTGAGAGTAAGTCTTCCAAGCTTGATCTTCGTGGTTTGATCCGTTGGATTCGAGTTTTGAGGTTAGAATCTTGATCTACTTTGGTTGTTGTTGCTGATCATCCAGCTGCATTGCATGATCGAATCTGTTTTGCATACCATGCATTGATTTGAAGTTGGTTTTGAAAAGAGAAAATGGTTTTCATGTGTTCTTGAAGAAAAGTCTCGTTTTGATCCGAAAGTTTGGAACGAAAACCATGTTTTGTGTTTGTTCTTGCATGACCTTCTTGTGTGAGTACCCAGGTCCATGTTTTGAACTCTTGACATGAAACCTTAGATTTTTGTAACAAGTTTTGAACTTGGATTCATCTTTCTCACGATCATGTTCATCATGTTCTTCATGTGCTTCAAAGGGAAACCCAGGTTTTCCCGACTTTGCTTTTGAATAAGGCCAGCGGGATCACACCCCGGCCGGGAGGTGTAGGACCTCAGCAAAGACCTGGTTGGTACCCAGTTTGTTTTCATGAAACGGGAGCAATGTTTAAACTCCCAGCATGTTTTGCTTTGTTATTGACTTGGATCTGGTAAGGATACCGAGATCATCTGCATGTATATAAAGCTTGTTTTGAGAATGTGATTTGCCATGTGATTGTAGGACCTTGATCTTTGCTTGAGCCTACATCCGAGGAAAACTAGGTGAGTGGTATTTTTGATAAAGCTATGTTACACTTGTTTTGATAAATCTTGCTTTGCTTTGTTTTGACGAAAGTATTTGTTAAGCATGAATGAATAGCTCTGTTTTGATGTATCAAGTATAAGCCTTGTTTTGATGTCATTATTGAAAAGTCCCGTGTGCTGGAGGACTCTAAACTTTCGCAGCACTAAGGATAAAAGGATACGGTCCTTCCTTGGAAAAGATAACTATGTTAAATTGGGCTACGGGCCTAAGTAACACTAGACCATTATGTTAAATCGGGCTACGGGCCTAAGTAACACAAGATCGTCGTGTGAACGGAAGCTACGGGCTTAAGTAAAACAAGTCCCTTGTGCCGGAGGACTATAAACTTTCGCAGTACCTTTGACTAATCGATTACGGATCGTGCAGTCCTTGCTTTGCCACTGACGGTTTACCGCGTGGACTTATTTGTTCGGAAAGCTTGATTTGTGTTTTGCCGATGTAAGTAAGCATCCCTTGAGACTCGTAAGACTTGATGGATGAATATGGTTCATCCCTTGTTTGTTCGGAAAGCTTGATTTGTGTTTTGCCGATGTTAGTAAGCATCCCTTGAGACTCGTAAGACTTGACGGATGAATACGGTTCATCCCTTGTTTGTTCGGAATGCTTGATTTGTGTTTTGCCAATGTCAGTAAGCATCCCTTGAGACTCGTAAGACTTGACAGATGAATATGGTTCATCCCCTTGTTTTGATAAAACTTGATGTGCTTTGTTTTGAAATACTTCGGCTATATTCATGCAAACCTTTATTATTAGTACCATTCACTGAGTATCCAAGCTCACCCTCTCTATATATATGTAGGTGATGAGCAGGACGTCGGCGACGCCTAGATTGTTTTTGAAAGCTTGTTTGGATCCATGATTATGTCGGCTTTGTTTTTGTATTCACGTCGGCGATGCCATTTATTTCATGTTGGCGAATCTTGAAAATCATGCTTCTTGGCTTGTATTTACTATATTTTGTACATGTCGACTCGAGAAGCCTTTTGATCAAGATGTAACACATATTTTGCTTTGTTGCATTCAAGTTGTAAAGATGAATGACATTGCATTTGATCTATGCACAGCTCTTCTGGACTACTTGTATTTTAGATTATTGCTTCCGCATTTGTGAGCCCTGTTTATTATACTCTGATTGTGTTAAGTTTTTGAAAGTTGGCCTTCGGTAATCTCGGATTACTGGCCATCACGGCACCAAACTACTAGGGGCGGTTTGGGGTCGTGACAAGTGGTTTCTTGGATGAACTTCCGTTTTTAATTTTATGCAACTTCCATTTTTATTTTTATTCCACCTCCATTTTTATTCAATTTCCATTTCTATTCAATTTCTTTTTTTAATTAATTCCCAAATAGATCGTTAAGGTATAGTGGTTTCTTGAATGAACTTCCATGTTTAATTTTATGCAGTTTCCATTTCTATTTTTATTCAACTTTAATTTTTATTAAATTTGCATCTCCATTCAATTTCCTTTTTTATTTAATTTCCAAATAGATCGTTTTGGTATAGTGGTTTCTTGAATGAATTTCCATGTTTAATTTTATGCAGTTCCCACTTATATTTTTATTCAACTTCTATTTTTATTCAATTTCCTTTCTTTATTTAATTTCCAAATAGATCGTTAAGGTATAGTGGTTTCGTGAATAAACTTTAATTTTTAATTTTATGCAACATCTATTTTTATTTTTATTCAACTTCCATTTTTATTCAATTTCCTTTTCCATTGAATTTCCTTTTTTATTTAATTTCCAAATAGATCGTTAAGGTATAGTGGTTTCTTGAATGAACTTCCATGTTTAATTTTATGCAGTTTCCATTTCTATTTTTATTCAACTTTTATTTTTATTCAATTCCATCTCCATTCAATTTCCTTTTTTAATTAATTTCCAAATAGATCGTTAAGGTATTATAGCGACCCCGGTCTTTTCTCTTTAGATTATTGTATCCGGACTTAGGTTCCGTGGATCCTGTCATTACTTATTGGTTGTTGTTGTCCTTTAATCTCTTAGTATTTGAATTATAGGTTGTGTTGGGCGGGTCTGTTACAGGTTGGTTGATGGTTGATGCCAATAGGTGATGCCCAGATTTTGGCCTTCACGCTCGAGCGGAGGTTTTAACGCTCGAGCGGGCCCTTCGTTGTTGCTTCTCCGCTCGAGCGGGAGTTTTAACGCTCGAGCGGGATTTGCCATCTCCCAGTATTTTGCTCTGCAGTTCTTCCGCTCGAGCGGTAGTTTTTACGCTCGAGCGTGATCCCTTGTTTTTGCTCCTCCGCTCGAGCGGGGAGTTTGACGCTCGAGCGGGTGCAGCGCCTGCAAAACTTCTGTGAGGGTGCAATCGACGCTCGAGCGGCTTTCTTCACGCTCGAGCATGATTCTGTGTCTTACGCTCGAGCGGGGCTTTCTACGCTCGAGCGTAGAGTCGACTACATCAGTCCGTGATTTCACTTTCCTGATCACTTTTTGACCTACCTTTTCATCTCTTAACTTTTAAAAACCGCCCCTTGAGAGTCTCTCTCTCTACTCTTACCTTCTCTCCAAGATTTGATCTATTTTCGGTGGTCTTCTACCCTAGTTCCTTTGGAAGAAAGGTAGAGCTTCACGAGATCTTTCTTTTAATCTGAAAAAGAGAGGATTTGGAGCACTTTGGATTTTGGGTCATCATCTCCATCTTCTCTATTTTAGTTGTGATCTTCAAGGTAGGGATTTCCTACTCTATTCTATAAGCTTTGTTCTAAGTTTTGGTATTTTAAGATGTTGAGGTCACTTAGATAATTTTGGGAAAAACCCTAGTTGTATTAATTAATTAATTTGTAAAATTAATTTAAGGGAATTGGGGAATTTGGTTAAATTCATGAAATTGATAAATTCATAGATTAAATGGTGTAGTTGGATGATTTAAATCACTCACCTATTAAATTGTTGACATATTTATTTCCAGTCTAGAAATAACTGTTTTGGGCTATCGGTGGAGGATAGTCGTGATTGTTGTAGACATTGCATGTGGATTAGGAATAACTGAAACTAATCACATTGGTTAAGTCATTAATTTTGACTATTGATTTAATACTGAAAATACGTGTATTGGTTGAGCATTGCATTTGCATATTGTGTGGGAGGAGATAGGGGATGTACTCCACGGTTTAGGGGAAGATAGGGGATGGACCTCTAAACCGGATTTTTGTTTGGGAGGAGATAGGGGATGGACTCCATTAGCACCATTTTTATGTGTGCTTATTATATTGAAGTGTTTTTACATGATTATTGATACAGCACTAAAATGTGTATCAAATGGGAAGTATGAAGTGTTTTGATATGAGCATGAGTCTCATTTGTTTTGTTGATATTGGAAGTAATGCGACTATGATATATAATTCACTGTTGTACGTTTGGCCAGGTTCTGAGCCATGTTGATAATAATGGAAAGTGAAATGTGTCTTAGACATTAGTGTCATGAGACTGTTTAATAATAAAATTGATTATCTTGATTAACCATCTATTGAATGCTATAGCTTTATTCAATACTTATATTTGGTTTAGTATTTTTCTACTGGGCTGTGGCTCACCCTTTATGGGAACATCATTTTCAGGTTCAGGTGATAAGCTACCTCCACGGACATAGCCTGGAAGGATTTGATGTTTGGGATTTTGAAGACTTGTCTTTAGTTATATGTTTTATTTTGTTATTTTTGGGATTTCATGTAAACATTCAAGCCTAGGGCTTAACTTGTAAATGAGTTAGTACTCATTTTTTTTTGTGTCCAAGTGTTAGCTTGGAAAGATGTAAGCCCTTAGGGCATTTATTTTGATGTTGCAGGACGTTACAAGTAATGTCTGTCAATAAGAATACTCTGATGACTAACTCAAATGATTCGTTTTCTTTTATAAATGCATGTTGATGTTATGGCTATTATGGGTTTATTTTGAGGGCGTTACAACTTGGTATCAGAGCGTACCGGGTTTGAATACTTTGGGTACGTGGGAAGTGATTAGTATCACAATGGGTTCGTCTCGTTTGATAGAGACTTAGTGTAATGTTATATGCTTACGTGATAACATGTTTATGTGACTATGTGGGTATGGAATGTAGTTTCTAGGATGGTGATTTGACCCTTGAGTTTCTAGTAGTCTTGTTGGAAAGGCACTTGATCACTGCTGCTTCCAACCGGAACTATAGTAACGCATTGGGACTATCATTATCCGGAAATGAAATTCGTAGGTGCTTATGTGATTATGTGCTTACGTGGAATGAATTATTGTTGTCCATTGTATTAGGACGCGAGTGTTTAGTTTTGGCACATTTATTAATGTGCTAATGTCTTTGTTTCCTTTATTAGGATGTCAGGACGAGGACGAGGACACGGTAGGCGTGGTAGGCCGGGTAGGCAGGAGGTGCCTGTGCCAGAGGAGATTCCGATAGTTCAGGAGGGAATTGGCCAGGCCAATGTGGCCGAGCCAGTAGGCCAGCAGGCTTTGGGCGCTTTAGCTCGAGAGATAGCGGGGGCATTCAGGGAGTCAGTAGGCATTCTCAGAGCTGAGAATCAAGCTCAGGCTGGTATTGCAGATGCAGGACCTTCCTTTCTGAAGAGGGAGTTCTTCCGGTCCAATCCGGATGAATTTTTGGGTGATCCTAAAGAGCCGCTTAAGGCAGATGAATGGCTCGAACAGACAACGAAGACGTTTGAGATGCTGGGCATCGAAGACGAGGGGTTGAAAGTGACCTTGGCATCTTTCCAGTTGAAGGGGGATGCGGGTCAGTGGTGGAAGTTTACTAAGGGGCGTATAGGAGGTACGTGGGAGGCTTTTGTGAATGCTTTCCAGGAGAAGTTTTTATCTCCGGCAGTTAGGGAGAAGCTGCGAGATCAGTTTTGTCAGCTTAAGCAGTCGAGTTCTTCTGTGGCCGAGTTTGAGGCTGCATTTACTAGCTTGTCCAGGTTTGCACCTGAGTTAGTGGCGTCTGAGGAACGCCGCTGTATTGAGTTTGAGAAGAAGTTGAGGCGTGGCCTCAAGCTGAGAGTTGGGGGAACTATGATTCGGGATTATGGGCGCATGGTTGATGCTGCAGCCCATATGGAGATCATGATGCAAGAGGAGGAGGAAGGGCAGAAGGGCTCCAAGAGGAGTCAGGATAGTCAGAGTGATGGTAGGAGACAGAAGGGTTTTAATCCCCAGCAGTCTCATGGTAGCTTTTCGAGATCGACTTTTCCTGTACCGAGTGCTAGTTCGGGGAAAGGCAGTCAGGGAGACATTACCTGTTTCAAGTGTGGCCAGTTGGGCCACAAGTCTCCAGTTTGTCCTCAGAGGGGAGGAGTTCAGAGAGCAGCATCTTCTTCGGCTCGATCTCAGAGCCAGAGTCAGGGTAGAGGTCAGCCACTCTCGTGTTATCAGTGTGGTCAGCCAGGGCATATGAAGAGGTATTGCCCCCAGTTGGGTGGCACACCTGGTACATCTGGTTTGAGGCAGATTCAGGGTCAGCAGCCAGCTCAGTCGGGCCAGGCCTCGAGGGCTAATCAGGGGACTTCATCGTCTCAGTCGGTGCAACAATCTTATGCTCCTAGGGGTGAGCAGGTTGATCAGAGGTCATCTGGGCGCGTGTATGCTGTTACCGCGCAGGATCTTGTACCGGCTCCATCTGTTGTGAGAGGTACTTTCTTGTTTTGCAACTCGGTTGCTAATGTTTTGATTGATACGGGTGCATCTCATTCCTTTGTGTCTGCTGCATTTGCATCTGTTTTGGAGTTGGAGTTAGCACAGTTAGCATCTCCTATTTGTGTAGTGTCGCCTCTTGGGGGTGAATTGATTTTGAAACACGGTGTTAGGGGTTGTGATATAGAGGTTGATTACCATAGAATCCCATTTTCCTTTGTAGTTATGCCTATGAGAGGTTTCGATGTTATTTTGGGTATGGACTGGTTATCGTCATACCGGGCAGTTATTGATTGCTACCGCCAGAGAGTCACTTGTTGTACCGTGAATGGTGAGTGTTTTCATTTTCTGGGGGACCGTGTTGGTAGTGTTTTGCCACCGGGGTATGTTCCGCGAGGACGGAGTGAGCTTAGTGGTCTACTTGCTAACCTTTCGATTAGTGAGGACGGTGAGACTCAGATTGTGTTGCCAAGGGTGGTGTGTGAGTACTCGGAGGTTTTTCCCGAGGATCTTGTTGGTTTGCCACCGCATCGAGAGATTGAATTCTCTATTGACTTAGTGCCCGGCACGGCGCCGATTTCTATGGCACCTTATCGTTTTGCTCCAGCTGAGTTAGTTGAGTTGAAGATCCAACTCCAGGAGTTACTAGACAAGGGTTTTATACGTCCTAGTGTTTCGCCTTGGGGAGCACCGGCCCTCTTTGTTAAAAAGAAAGGTGGTGCTTTGAGACTTTGCATAGATTATCGGAAATTGAATCGGGCTACGGTTAAGAATAAGTACCCAATGCCTCGTATAGATGATCTGTTCGATCAGTTGAAAGGTTCCCGTTGTTTCTCGAATATAGACTTGAGATCAGGTTATCATCAGTTGAGAGTCAGGGAGGAGGATATTCCAAAGACGGCATTCCGTACGCGGTATGGCCACTATGAGTTTTTGGTGATGCCATTTGGGCTCACCAATGCACCGGCAGTATTTATGGATTTGATGAACCGGATATTCCAGGAATTTCTAGATCGTTTTGTAGTCGTCTTCGTGGACGACATCCTTATCTATTCACCTTCAGAGGAAGAGCACGAGGAACACTTGAGGGTGGTGCTTGATTTACTTAGAGCCCATCAGCTTTATGCTAAGTTTGGGAAGTGTGAGTTCTGGCTAGAGGAGGTGAAGTTCTTAGGCCATGTAGTTTCTAGGGAAGGGGTGTCTGTTGATACATCCAAGACAGAGGCAGTGCAAGATTGGGTACAGCCTAAGAGTGTGTTTGAGATCCGCAGTTTTCTGGGATTAGCTGGGTATTATCGCCGGTTTGTAAAAGATTTCTCCAGATTAGCTTCGCCTTTGACTAGATTGACTCGGAAGGGAGTCAAATTTGCTTGGAGCGAGACTTGTGAAAAGTCGTTCCAGGAGTTGAAAGTTAGACTGACCACTGCTCCAGTCTTGATTATTCCGGAGAGAGGGTTGGGTTATGCAGTCTATTGTGACGCCTCACGAGAGGGTCTTGGTTGTGTGTTGATGCAAGAGGGGAAAGTGGTTGCCTATGGCTCACGTCAGTTGAAAGTTCACGAGAAGAATTACCCTACGCATGATTTAGAGTTAGCAGCTGTGATATTTGCCTTGAAGGTTTGGAGGCATTATCTTTATGGTGAGAGATTTGAGGTATTCTCGGATCATAAGAGTCTGAAATATTTGTTTACACAGAAAGACTTGAACTTGAGGCAGAGGAGGTGGATGGAGTTCATAGAGGATTATGACTTTGAATTGCATTATCATCCGGGAAAGGCCAATGTGGTGGCCGACGCCCTTAGCAGGAAACCTGTTGGTGACATAGCTAGTGTAGCCATTCGAGAGTGGGAGATGTTAGGTGCACTTGGAGAGTTTGATTTGCTTTTGGGCGAATCCGTTGAGGCTGCGGCCTTGTTTTCTGTTGTTGCACAACCTACACTTGTGACTCGAGTGTTAGAGGCTCAGAGGGGCGACCTTGAGATAGAATCCCTCCGTGAGAAGATTTCTGGTGGGAAGGTTGAGAAAGGTTTGACGGTGTATCCCGACCTGAGTGTGAGATACCGAGACCGTCTATTTGTGCTGGAGTCTCATCGAGAGGAGGTACTCCGAGAGTTTCATCATTCACGCCTTGCGGTGCATCCGGGAGGTACTAAGATGTATCGGGATTTGGGTCGCCAGTTTTGGTGGCGGGGTATGAAGAGAGATGTGGCAGCTTTCGTATCTAAGTGCCTTACTTGTCAGCAAGTGAAGGCTGAACATCAGAGGCCAGCGGGTTTGTTGCAACCCTTGCCTATTGCTGAGTGGAAGTGGGAACACGTCACTATGGACTTCGTTGTGGGTCTTCCAAGAACTCAGCGGGGTAGTGATGCTATTTGGGTGGTTGTAGACCGGTTAACTAAGTCGGCGCATTTTATTCCTATGCGCGTGAGAGATACGGTAGATCATCTTGCCGACTTGTATATTCGGGACATAGTGAGATTGCACGGGGTTCCAGTGACGATCGTCTCGGATAGAGATCCTCGTTTTACTGCCAGATTATGGCAGAGCTTGCAGAGTGCCTTAGGCACTAAGTTGACCTTTAGCACAGCTTATCATCCTCAGACTGATGGGCAGTCCGAGCGTACTATTCAGATCCTTGAAGATATGCTTCGGGGTTGTGTTCTTGACTTTAGCGGGTCATGGGAGAGGCACTTGCCATTAGTGGAGTTTGCCTACAACAACAGCTTCCAATCTAGTATCGGTATGGCACCGTTTGAGGCCTTATACGGCCGACCGTGTAGGTCTCCTGTTTGTTGGGCCGAGGTGGGTGATGCACCTCTGTTGGGTTCGGAGTTAGTGAGGGAAACGACGGAGAAGGTTGAGCTTATCCGTAAGAGGCTTGTTACAGCCCAGAGTCGTCAGAAATCTTATGCCGACCGTAGGAGGAGACCTTTGGTGTTCGAGGTGAGTGATCATGTCTTTTTGAAGATATCACCAAGACGGGGATTGATGAGGTTTGGGAAGAGCGGGAAGTTGTCCCCTCGATTCATTGGTCCTTTTGAGATCCTTGAGAGGATTGGCGAGACTGCTTATCGTTTAGCTTTGCCGCCGCAGTTGTCCGGAGTACATGACGTGTTTCATGTGAGTATGCTTCGGAAGTATGAGCCGGATCCATCACATGTATTGGATTGGACCGATTTAGTAGTTGATGAGGATGTCTCGTATGAGGAGAGACCGGTTAGGGTCTTGGATAAGCGGGATCAAGTCTTGCGAGGCAAGGCCATTCCTTTGGTGAAAGTTTTGTGGAAACATCACGGGGTGGAGGAAGCCACATGGGAACGTGAGTTGGAAGTCCGCGAGAAATATCCGGACATGTTTATTGATTTGTAATATTGTCGAACTTTAAAGCTTTTTATATATGTCTTAAGCTGTACAACATTTAGAATGTTTTGGTTAATGGAAATATTTTGGAACTTGCCTCGAAATGGAAGTTTAATGGAACATTGTATATATTGAATATATTGAAAATTGTTGAAATTGAAAGAAAATTGCATAGTGTTAATGCAGGTTGAGATATATGTTTGTTTTGCATATTGTGGCATGCCTCTTAGTTGAGAGATGGAATGGCCGGTGTTGGGTCAAGTTGTTTATTATTGAGTTGACATATTGTTGGAATTTGAGAAAACTTGTTTTTAAAACCTTGTGCTTAATTTCGGGGACGAAATTCTTTTAAGGGGGGGAGGTTATAGCGACCCCGGTCTTTTCTCTTTAGATTATTGTATCCGGACTTAGGTTCCGTGGATCCTGTCATTACTTATTGGTTGTTGTTGTCCTTTAATCTCTTAGTATTTGAATTATAGGTTGTGTTGGGCGGGTCTGTTACAGGTTGGTTGATGGTTGATGCCAATAGGTGATGCCCAGATTTTGGCCTTCACGCTCGAGCGGAGGTTTTAACGCTCGAGCGGGCCCTTCGTTGTTGCTTCTCCGCTCGAGCGGGAGTTTTAACGCTCGAGCGGGATTTGCCATCTCCCAGTATTTTGCTCTGCAGTTCTTCCGCTCGAGCGGTAGTTTTTACGCTCGAGCGTGATCCCTTGTTTTTGCTCCTCCGCTCGAGCGGGGAGTTTGACGCTCGAGCGGGTGCAGCGCCTGCAAAACTTCTGTGAGGGTGCAATCGACGCTCGAGCGGCTTTCTTCACGCTCGAGCATGATTCTGTGTCTTACGCTCGAGCGGGGCTTTCTACGCTCGAGCGTAGAGTCGACTACATCAGTCCGTGATTTCACTTTCCTGATCACTTTTTGACCTACCTTTTCATCTCTTAACTTTTAAAAACCGCCCCTTGAGAGTCTCTCTCTCTACTCTTACCTTCTCTCCAAGATTTGATCTATTTTCGGTGGTCTTCTACCCTAGTTCCTTTGGAAGAAAGGTAGAGCTTCACGAGATCTTTCTTTTAATCTGAAAAAGAGAGGATTTGGAGCACTTTGGATTTTGGGTCATCATCTCCATCTTCTCTATTTTAGTTGTGATCTTCAAGGTAGGGATTTCCTACTCTATTCTATAAGCTTTGTTCTAAGTTTTGGTATTTTAAGATGTTGAGGTCACTTAGATAATTTTGGGAAAAACCCTAGTTGTATTAATTAATTAATTTGTAAAATTAATTTAAGGGAATTAGGGAATTTGGTTAAATTCATGAAATTGATAAATTCATAGATTAAATGGTGTAGTTGGATGATTTAAATCACTCACCTATTAAATTGTTGACATATTTATTTCCAGTCTAGAAATAACTGTTTTGGGCTATCGGTGGAGGATAGTCGTGATTGTTGTAGACATTGCATGTGGATTAGGAATAACTGAAACTAATCACATTGGTTAAGTCATTAATTTTGACTATTGATTTAATACTGAAAATACGTGTATTGGTTGAGCATTGCATTTGCATATTGTGTGGGAGGAGATAGGGGATGTACTCCACGGTTTAGGGGAAGATAGGGGATGGACCTCTAAACCGGATTTTTGTTTGGGAGGAGATAGGGGATGGACTCCATTAGCACCATTTTTATGTGTGCTTATTATATTGAAGTGTTTTTACATGATTATTGATACAGCACTAAAATGTGTATCAAATGGGAAGTATGAAGTGTTTTGATATGAGCATGAGTCTCATTTGTTTTGTTGATATTGGAAGTAATGCGACTATGATATATAATTCACTGTTGTACGTTTGGCCAGGTTCTGAGCCATGTTGATAATAATGGAAAGTGAAATGTGTCTTAGACATTAGTGTCATGAGACTGTTTAATAATAAAATTGATTATCTTGATTAACCATCTATTGAATGCTATAGCTTTATTCAATACTTATATTTGGTTTAGTATTTTTCTACTGGGCTGTGGCTCACCCTTTATGGGAACATCATTTTCAGGTTCAGGTGATAAGCTACCTCCACGGACATAGCCTGGAAGGATTTGATGTTTGGGATTTTGAAGACTTGTCTTTAGTTATATGTTTTATTTTGTTATTTTTGGGATTTCATGTAAACATTCAAGCCTAGGGCTTAACTTGTAAATGAGTTAGTACTCATTTTTTTTTGTGTCCAAGTGTTAGCTTGGAAAGATGTAAGCCCTTAGGGCATTTATTTTGATGTTGCAGGACGTTACAAGTAATGTCTGTCAATAAGAATACTCTGATGACTAACTCAAATGATTCGTTTTCTTTTATAAATGCATGTTGATGTTATGGCTATTATGGGTTTATTTTGAGGGCGTTACAGGTATAGTGGTTTCTTGATTGAACATCCATGTTTAATTTTATGCAGCTTCAATTTCTATTTTTATTCAACTTCTATATTTATTCAATTTCCATCTCGATTCAATTTCCTTTTTTTATTTAATTTCCAAATAGATCATTGAGGTGTGGTGGTTTCTTGAATGAACTTCCATTCTTAATTTTATGCAATTCCATTTTTATTTTTATTCCACTTCCATTTTTATTCAATTTCCTTTTCTATTCAATTTCCTTTTTTATTTAATTTCCAAATAGATCGTTAGGGTATAGTGGTTTCTTGAATGAACTTCCATGTTTAATTTTATGCAGTTTCCATTTGTATTTTTATTCAGTTTTCATCTCCATTAAGTTTCTTTTTTTATTTAATTTCCAAATAGATCGTTAACGTATAGTGGTTTCTTAAATGTACTTCCATTTTTAAATTTATGCAACTTCCATTTGTATTTTCATTCCACTTCCATTTTTATTCAATTTCCTTTTCTATTCAATTTCCTTTTTTATTTAATTTCCAAATAGATCGTTAAGGTATAGTGGTTTTTGAATGAACTTTCATTTTTAATTTTATGCAACTTCCATTTTTATTTTTATTCAACTTCGATTTTTATTCAATTTTCTTTTCTATTCAATTTCCTTTTTTTTATTTAATTTCCCAATAGAACGTTAAGGTAGAGTGGTCTCTTGAATAGACTTCCATTTTTAATTTTATGCAACTTCTATTTTTGTTTTTATTGAACTTCCATTTTTATTCAATTTCCTTTTCTATTCATTTTCCTTTTTAATTTAATTCCCAAATAGATTGTTATGGTATGGTGGTTTCTTGAATGAACTTCCATTTTTAATTTTATGCAACTTCCATGTTTAATTTTATGCAGTTTCCATGTCTATTTTAATTAAACTTCTATTTTTATTCAAAATTCATCTCCATTCAATTTCCTTTTTTATTTAATTTCCAAATAGATCGTTACGGTTTAGTGGTTTTTTAAATGAACCACCATTTTTAATTTTATGCAACTTCAATTTGTATTTTTTTTCAACTTCCATTTTTATTCAATATCCCTTTCTATTCAATTTCCTTTTTTATTAAATTTCCAAATAGATCGTTAAAGTATAGTGGTTTCATGAATGAACTTCCGTGTATAATTTTATGCAGTTTCCATTACTATTTTTTTTCAACTTCTATTTTCATTCAATTTTCAACTCCATTCAATTTCCATTTTTATTTAATTTCCAAATAAATCGTTAAGGTATAGTGGTCTCTTGCATGAACTTTCGTTTTTAATTTTATGCAACTTCCATTTTTATTTTTATTCAACTTCCATTTTTATTCAATTCCCTTTTCTATTGAATTTCCTTTTTTAGTTAATTTCCAAATAGATCGTTACGGTGTAGTGGTTTCTTGAATGAACTTCCATTTTTAATTTTGTGCAACTTCCATTTTTATTTTTATTCCACTTCCATTTTTATTCAATTTCCTTTTCTATTCAATTTCCTTTTTTATTTAATTTCTAAATAGATCGTTAAGGTATAGTGGTTTCTTGAATGGACTTCCATGTTTAACTTTATGCAGTTTCCATTTCTATTTTTATTCAACTTCTATTTTTATTCAATTTCGATCTCCATTCAATTTCCGTTTTTATTTAATTTCCAAACAGATCGTTAAGGTGTAATGGTTTCTTGAATGAACTTCCATTTTTAATTTTATGCAACTTCCTTTTTTATTTTGATTCCACTACCATTTTTATTCAATTTCCATTTCCATTCAATTTCCTTTTTCAATTAATTCCCAAATAGATCGTTAAGGTATAGTGATTTTTTTAATGAACTTCCATGTTTAATTTTATGCAGTTTCCATTTCAGGTTTTATTCAACTTCTATTTTTATTCAATTTTCATCTCCATTCAATTTCCTTTTTTATATAATTTTCAAATAGATCGTTAAGGTTTAGTGGTTTCATGAATGATCTTCCATTTTTAATTTTATGCAACTTCCATTCGTATTTTTATTCAACTTCAATTTTTATTCAATTTCCTTTTCTATTCAATTTCCTTTTTTATTTAATTTTCAAATAGATCGTTAAGGTATAGTGGTTTCATGAATGAACTTCCATTTTCAATTTTGTGCAGTTTCCATTTCCATTTTTATTCAACTTCAATTTTTATTCAATTTCCATCTCCATTCAATTTCCTTTTTTATGTAATTTCCAAATAGATCGTTAAGGTGTAGTGGTTTCTTGAATGAATTTTCATTTTTAATTTTATGCAACTTCCATTTTTATTTTTATTCGACTTCCATTTTTAGCCAATTTCCTTTTCTATTGAATTTCCCATTTTAGTTAGTTTCCAAATAGAACGTTAAGGTGTTGTGGTTTCTTGAATGAACTTTCATTTTTAATTTTATGCAACTTCCATTTTTATTCAGTTTCCTTTTCTATTCAATTTCCTTTTTTATTTAATTTCCAAATAGATCGTTAAGGTGTAGTGGTTTCATGAATGAACTTCCATGTTTAATTTTATGCAGTTTCCATTTCTATTTTCATTCAACTTCAATTTTTATTCAATTTCCATCTCCATTCAATTTCCTTTTTTATGTAATTTCCAAATAGATCGTTAAGGTGTAGTGGTTTCTTGAATGAAGTGTCATTTTTAATTTTATGCAGCTTCCATTTTTATTTTTATTCGACTTCCATTTTTAGTCAATTTCCTTTTCTATTGAATTTCCCATTTTAGTTAGTTTCCAAATAGAACGTTAAGGTGTTGTGGTTTCTTGAATGAACTTCCATTTTTAATTTTATGCAACTTCCATTTTTATTCAATTTCCTTTTCTATTTAATTTCCTTTTTTATTTAATTTCCAAATAGATCGTTAAGGTGTAGTGGTTTCTTGAATGAACTTCCATGTTTAATTTTATGCAGTTTCCATTTCTATTTTCATTCAACTAATATTTTTATTCAATTTCGATCTCCATTCAATTTTCGTTTTTATTTAATTTCCAAATAGATCGTTAACGTGTAATGGTTTCTTAAATGAACTTCCATTTTTAATTTTATGCTGCTTCCATTTTTATTTTTATTCAACTTCCATTTTTATTCAATTCCCTTTTCTATTGAATTTCCTTTTTTAAGGTGTAGTGGTTTCTTGAATGAACTTCCATTTTTAAATTTATGCAACTTCCATTCGTATTTTTATTCAACTTCCATTTTAATTAAATTTCTTTTTCTATTCAATTTCCTTTTTTATTTAATTTTCAAATAGATCGTTAAGGTATAGTGGTTTCATCAATGAACTTCCATGTTTAATTTTATGCAGTTGCCATTTCTATTTTTGTTCAACTTCTATTCTTATTAAATTTCGATCTCCATTCAATTTCCTTCTTAATTTAATTTCTAAATAGATGGTTAAGGTATAGTGGCTTCTTGAATGAATTTCCATGTTTAATTTTATGCAGTTTCCACTTCTATTTTTATTCAACTTCGATTTTTATTCAATTCCCATCTCCATTCAATTTCTCATTTTTATTTAATTTCCAAATAGATCGTTAAGGTATAGTGGTTTCTTGAATGAACTTTCATTTTTAAGTTTATGCAACTTCCATTTTTTATTTTTATTCGACTTCCATTTTTATTCAATTACCTTTTCTATTGAATTTCCCTTTTTATTTAGTTTCCAAATAGATCGTTAAGATGTAATGGTTTCTTGAATGAACTTCCATTTTTAATTTTATGCAACTTCTATTCGTATTTTTATTCCACTTCCATTTTTATTCAGTTTCCTTTTTCTATTCAACTTCCTTTTTTATTTAATTTCCAAATTGATCGTTAAGGTATAGTGGTTTCTTGAATGAACTTCCGTGTTTAATTTTATGCAGTGCCCATTTCCATTTTTATTCAACTTCTATTTTTATTCGATTTCCATCTCCATTCAATTTCCTTTTTTAGTTAATTTCCGAATAGATCGTTAAGGTATTGTGGTTTCTTGGTTGAACTTCCATTTTCAATTTTATGAAACTTCCATTTTTTTTTATTGCACTTCCATTTTTATTCAATTTTCTTTTCTATTTAATTTTCTTTTCTATTTAATTTCCAACTAGATCGTTAATGTATAGTGCTTTCATGAATGAACTTCCAATTTTAATTTTATGCAACTTTCATTTTTATTTTTATTCAACTTCCATTTTTATTCGATTTCTTTTTCTATTGAATTTCCTTTTTTATTTAATTTCAAATAGATCGTTAAGGTATAGTGGTTTCTCGAATGAACTTCCATGTTTAATTTTATGCAGTTTCCATGTCTATTTTTATTCAACTTCTATTTTTAGTCAATTTTCATCTCCATTCAGTTTCCTTTTCTATTTAATTTCCAAATAGATCGTTAAGGTTTAGTGGTTTTTTAAATTAACCTCCATTTTTGCTTTTATGCAACTTCCATTCGTATTTTTATTCAACTTCCATTTTTATACAATTTCCTTTTCTGTTCAATTTCCTTTTTTTATTTAATTTCCAAATAGATCGTTAAGGTATAGTAGTCTCATGAATGAACTTCCATGTTTAATTTTATTCAGTTTCCATTTCTATTTTTATTCAACTTCTATTTTTATTCAATTTCGATTTCCATTCAATTTCCTTTTTTATTTAATTTCCAAATAGATCGTTAAGGTGTACTGGTTTCTTGAATGAACTTCCATTTTTAATTTTATGCAACTTCCATTTTTATTTTTATTCCACTTCCATTTTTATTCAGTTTCCTTTTTCTATTCAATTTCCTTTTTTATTTAATTTCCAAATAGATAGTTAAGGTATTGTGGTTTCTTGAATCAACTTCCATGTTTAATTTTTTGCAGTTTCCATTTCCATTTTTATTCAACTTCTATTTTTATTCAATTTCTTTTTCTATTGAATTTCCTTTTTTATTTAATTCCAAATAGAACGTTAAGGTATAGTGGTTTCTTGAATGAACTTCCATGTTTAATTTTATGCAGTTCCCATGTGTAGTTTTATTCAACTTCTATTTTTATTCAATTTTCATCTCCATTTAATTTCCTTTTTTATTTAATTTCCAAACAGATCGTTAAGGTTAGTGGTTTTTCAAATGAACCTCCATTTTTACTTTTATCCAACTTCCATTTGTATTTTTGTTCAACTTCCACTTTTATTCAATTTCCCATTCCATACCATTCCCTTTTTTATTTAATTTCCAAATAGATCGTTAAGGTATAGTGGTTTCATGAATGAAATTCCATGTATAATTTTATGCAGTTTCCATTTCTATTTTTATTCAATTTTCATCTCCATTCAATTTCTTTTTTTATTTAATTTCCAAATAAATCGTTAAGGTATAGTGGTTTCTTGATTGAACTTTCATTTTTAATTTTATGCAACTTCCATTTTTATTTTTATTCAACTTTCATTTTTATTCAATTCCCTTTTCTATTGAATTTCCTTTTTTATTTAATTTCCAAATAGATCGTTAATGTGTACTGGTTTCTTGAATGAACTTCAACTTTTAATTTTATGCAACTTTCATTTTTATTTTTATTCCACTTCCTTTTTTATTCAATTTCTTTTTTTATTTAATTTCGAAATAGATCATTAACGTATAGTGGTTTCTTGAATGGACTTCCATGTTTAATTTTATGCAGTTTCCATTTCTATTTTTATTCAACTTCCATATTTATACAATTTCGATCTCTATTCAATTTCCGTTTTTATTTAATTTCCAAATAGATCATTAAGGTGTAGTGGTTTCTTCAATGAACTTCCATTTTTAATTTTATGCAACTTCCATTTTTATTTTTATTCCACTTCCATTTTTATTCAATTTTCATTTCTATTCTATTTTCTTTTTTAACTAATTTCCAAATAGATCGTTAAGGTATAGTTGTTTTTTTAATGAACTTCCATGTTCAATTTTATGCAGTTTCCATTTCCATTTTTATTCAACTTCAATTTTCATTCAATTTTCATCTCCATTCTATTTCCTTTTTTATTTAATTTCGAAACAGATCGTTAAGGTTTAGTGGTTTTAGGAATGAACATCCATTTTTAATTTTATGTAACTTCCATTCGTATTTTTCTTCAATTTCCATTTTTATTCAATTTCCATTTCTATTAAATTTCATTTTTTATTTAATTTCCTAATAGATCGTTAAGGTATAGTGGTTTCATAAATGAACTTCCATGTTTAATTTTATGCAATTTCCATTTCTATTTTTATTCAACTTCTATTTTTATTCAATTTCAATCTCCATTCAATTTCATTTTTTATTTAATTTCCAAATAGATCGTTAAGGTGCCGTGGTTTCTGGAATGAACTTCCATTTTTAATTTTATGCAACTTCCATTTTTATTTTTATTCCACTTCCATTTTTACTCAGTTTCCTTTTCTATTCAATTTCCTTTTTTATTTAATTTCCAAATAGATCGTTAAGGTATAGTGGTTTCTTGAATGAACTTTCATGTTTAATTTTATGCAGTTTCCATTTCCATTTTTATTCAGCTTCTATTTTTATTCAATTTTCAGCTCCATTCAATTTCCACGTTTATATAATTTCCAAATAGATCGTTAAGGTTTAGTGGTTTCTTGAATGAACTTTCTTTTTTAAATTTGTGCAACTTCCATTCGTATTTTTATTCAACTTCCATTTTAATTCAATTTCTTTTTCTATTCAATTTCCTGTTTTATTTAATTTACAAATAGATCGTTAAGGTATAGTGGTTTCATGAATGAACTTCCATATTTAATTTTATGCAGTTTCCATTTCTATTCTTATTCAACTTCTATTCTTATTAAATTTCGATCTCCATTCAATTTCTTACTTAATTTAATTTCTAAATAGATCGTTAAGGTATAGTGGCTTCTTGAATGAATTTCCATGTTTAATTTTGTGCAACTTCCATTTTTGTTTTTATTCAACTTCCATTTTTATTCAATTCCCTTTTCTATTGAATTTCCTTTTTTATTTAATTTCCAAATAGATCATTAATGTATAGTGCCTTCGTGAATGAAATTCCATTTTTATTTTTATTCCACTTCCATTTTTATTCAATTTCCTTTTCTATTCAACTTCTTTTTTTATTTAATTTCTAAATTGATCATTAAGGTATAGTAGTTTCTTGAATGAACTTCCATGTTTAATTTTATGCAGTGTCCATTTCTATTTTTATTCAACTTCTATTTTTATTCAATTTAGATCTCCATTCAATTTCCTTTTTTATTTAATTTCCAAATAGATCGTTAAGGTACTGTGGTTTCTTGAATGAACTTCCATTTTTAATTTTATACAACTTCCATTTTTATTTTTATTCCACTTCCATTTTTGTTCAATTTCCTTTTCTATTCAACTTTCTTTTTTATTTAATTTCCAACTAAATCGTTAATGTATAGTGCCTTCGTGAATGAACTTCCATTTTTAATTTTATGCTACTTCCATTTTTATTTTTATTCAACTTCTATTTTTATTCGATTTCTTTTTCCATTGAATTTCCTTTTTTCTTTATTTCCAAATAGATCGTTAAGGTATAGTGGTTTCTTGAATGAACTTCCATGTTTAATTTTATGCAGTTTCCATGTCTATTTTTATTCAACTTCTATTTTTATTCAATTTTCATCTCCATTCAATTACCTTTTTTATTTAATTTCCAAATAGATCGTTAAGGTTTAGTGGTTTTTTAAATGAACCTCCATTTTTACTTTTATGCAACTTCCATTTGTATTTTTATTCAACTTCCATTTTTATTCAATTTCCCTTTCTATTCAATTTCCTTTTTTATTTAATTTCCAAATAGATCGTTAAGGTATAGTGGTTTCATGAATGAACTTCCATGTATAATTTATGCAGTTTCCATTTCTATTTTTCTTCAACTTCTATTTTTATTCAATTTTGAACTTCATTCAATTCCCTTTTCTATTTAATTTCCAAATAAATCGTTAACGTATAGTGGTTTCTTGAATGAACTTTGATTTTTAATTTTATGCAACTTCCATTTTTATGTTTATTCAACTTCCATTTTTATTCAATTCCCTTTTCTATTGAATTTCTTTTTTTATTTAATTTCCAAATAGATTGTTAAGGTGTAGTGGTTTCTTGAATGAACTTCCATTTTCAATTTTGTGCAACTTCCATTTTTATTTTTATTCCACTTCCATTTTTATTCAATTTCCTTTTCTATTCAATTTCCTTTTTTATTTAATTTCCAAATAGATCGTTAAGGTATAGTGGTTTCTTGAATGGACTTCCATGTTTAATTTTATGCAGATTCCATTTCTATTTTTATTCAACTTCTATTTTTATTCAATTTCGATCTCCATTCAATTTCCATTTTTATTTAATTTCCAAATAGATCGTTAAGGTGTTGTGGTTTCTTGAATGAACTTCCGTTTTTAATTTTATGCAACTTCCATTTTTTTTTATTCCACTTCCATTTTTATTCAATTTCCCTTTCTATTCAATTTCCTTTTTTAATTAATTTTCAAATAGATCGTTAAGGTATAATGGTTTTTTTAATGAAGTTCCATGTTTAATTTTATGCAGTTTCCATTTCAGTTTTTATTCAACTTCTATTTTTATTCAATTTTCATCTCTATAGCGACCCCAATCTTTTCTCTTTAGATTGTTGAATCCGGACTTAGGTTCCGTGGATCCTGTCATTATTTAATGGTTGTTGTTGTCCTTTAATCTCTTTGTATTTGAAGTATAGGTTGTGTTGGGCGGGTCTGTTACAGGTTGGTTGAATTTAGATGCCAATAGGTGATGCCCAGATTTTGGCCTTCACGCTTGAGCGGAAGTTTTAACGCTCGAGCGGGCCCTTCGTTGTTGCTTCTACGCTCGAGCGGGAGTTTTGAAGCTCGAGCGTGATTTTCCATCTCCCAGTATTTTTACTCTGCAGTTAGTCCGCTCGAGCGGGAGTTTTTACGCTCGAGCGTGATCCTTTGATTTTGTCCATACGCTCGAGCGGGGAGTTTGACGCTCGAGCGGATACCAGCGCCTGCAAAACTTCTGGAAGTGTGCAATCGGCGCTCGAGCGGCTCTTTTCACGCTCGAGTGTGAGTCTGTGTCTTACGCTCGAGCGGGGTGTTCTACGCTCGAGCGTAGAATCGACTACATCAGTCCGTGATTTCACTTTTTGGATCACTTTTTGACCTAGTTTTCCTCTCTTAACTTTTAAAAACCGCCCATTGAGAGTTTCTCTCTCTACTCTTACTTTCTCTCTAAGATTTGATCGATTTCCGGTGATCTTCTACCCTAGTTCCTTTGGAAGAAAGGTAGAGCTTCGCGAGAGCTTTGTTTTAATCTGAGAAACTTGGGATTTGGAGCACGTGGGTCTTTGGTCTTCATCTCCGTCTTCTCCATTCGGGTTATTTTCTTCGAGGTAGGGATTTCCTACTTTAATCTATAAGTTTTGTTCTAAGTTTTGGTATTTTGATATGTTGGGAGTACTTTGGTAATTTTGGGAAAAACCCTAGTTATTTTAATAGATTAATTTGTATAATTAATTTAAGGAAATTGAGAAATTGGTTAAAGGCATGAAATTGAGGAATTCATTGATTAAATGGTGTAGTTGGATAATTTAAATCACTCGCCTATTGAATTGCTAATATATTTATTTCCAAGTCTAGAAATAACTGTTTTGGGCTATCGGTGGAGGATAGTCGTGATTGTTGTAGACACTGCTTATGGATTAGGGATAACTGAAACCAATCATTGATTAAGTCATCAATTTTGACTGCTGAATTAATACAGACATTATGTGTATTGATTGTGTGTTGTATATGTTATGTGTTTACATACATTGTTTTGTGTGGGAGGAGATAGGGGATGGACTCCATTAGCATCACTTTTATGTGTGCTTATTTATATTGAAGTGTTTTTATTCATACAGCACTAAAATGTGTATCAAACTGGAAGTATGAAGTGTTTTGTTTTGAGCCTGAGTCTCAGTTGTTTGTTGACATTGGAAGAATGTGAATATGATATATATATATATATATAGTTCACTGTTGTGAGTTTGGCCAGGTTCTGAGCCATATTGATAATGTGGAAAGTAAAACATGGCCTAGACATTAGTGTCATGAGACCCTATAATGATGTAATTGATTATCTTGGCTAACCATCTATTGAATGCTATAGCTTTATTCAATGCTTATATTTGGTTTAGTATTTTTCTACTGGGCTGTGGCTCACCCTTTATGGGAACATCATTTTCAGGTTCAGGTGATAAGCTACCTCCAAGGACTTAACTTGGAAGGAATTGGAGTTGAAGACTCCATTTAGTTTAGTTGCTATTCATTTTATTTGATATTACATGTAAACACTCAAGCCAAGGGCTTAATTTGTAGTTGAGTTAGTACTCACATTTCATGTCCAAGTGATGGCTTGGAAAGATGTAAGCCCGTAGGGCATTTACTTTTGAGGTTACATGTAATGCTTTTCAATAAGAATACTCTGATGAATGGTATAATGGTTGGTTTTCTTTTATTAATGCATGTCAATGTTATATATATTATGGGTTATTTTGAGGGCGTTACAATTTCCATTCAATTTCTTTTTTTATTTAATTTCCAAATATATCGTTAAGGTTTAGTGGTTTCATGAATGATCTTCCATTTTTAATTTTATGCAACTTCCATTCGTATTTTTATTCAACTTCCATTTTTATTCAATTTCCATTTCTATTCAATTTCCTTTTTTATTTAATTTTCAAATCGATCGTTAAGGTATAGTGGTTTCATGAATGAACTTCCACGTTTAATTTTATGCAGTTTCCATTTCTATTTTTATTCAACTTTTATTTTTATTCAATTTCCATCTCCATTCAATTTCCTTTTTTATGTAATTTCCAAATAGATCGTTAAGGTGTAGTGGTTTCTTGAATGAACTTCCATTTTTAATTTTATGTAACTTCCATTTTTATTTTTATTCGACTTTCATTTTTATTCAATTTCCTTTTCTATTGAATTTCCCTTTTTATTTAGCTTCCAAATAGATCGTTAAGGTGTAGTGGTTTCTTGAATGAACTTTCATTTTTAATTTTATGCAACTTCCATTTTTATTTTTATTCCACTTCCATTTTTATTCAATTTCCTTTTCTATTTAATTTCCTTTTTTGTTTAATTTCCAAATAGATCGTCAACGTATAGTGGTTTCTTCAATGAACTTCCATGTTTTATTTTATGTAGTGTGTATTTCTTTTTTTACTCAATTTCCGTCTCCATTCAATTTCCTTTTTTATTTAATTTCCAAATAGATCGTTAAGGTGTAGTGGTTTCTTGAATGAACTTCCATTTTTAATTTTGTGCAACTTCCATTTTTATTTTTATTCCACTTCCATTTTTAAGCAATTTCCTTTTCTATTTAATTCCTAAATAGATCGTTAAGGTATAGTGGTTTCTTGAATGGACTTCCATGTTTAATTTTATGCAGTTTCCATTTCTATTTTTATTCAACTTCTATTTTTATTCAATTTGCATCTCCATTCAATTTCCTTTTTTATTTCATTTCCAAGTAGATCGTTAAGGTTAGTGGTTTTTTAAACGAACCTCCATTTTTACTTTTATCCAACTTCCATTTGTATTTTTATTCAACTTCCACTTTTATTCAATTTCCCTTTCCATACCATTCCCTTTTTTATTTAATTTCCAAATAGATCGTTAAAGTATAGTGGTTTCATGAATGAAATTCCATGTATAATTTTTTGCAGTTTCCATTTCCATTTTTATTCAACATCTATTTTTATTCAATTTCTTTTTCTATTGAATTTTCCTTTTTGTTTAATTCCAAATAGATCGTTAAGGTATAGTGGTTTCTTGAATGAACTTCCATGTTTAATTTTATTCAGTTCCCATGTCTATTTTTATTCAACTTCTATTTTTATTCAATTTTCATCTCCATTCAATTTCCTTTTTTATTTAATTTCCAAACAGATCGTTAAGGTTAGTGGTTTTTTAAACGAACCTCCACTTTTACTTTTATCCAACTTCCATTTGTATTTTTATTCAACTTCCACTTTTATTCAATTTCCCTTTCCGTACCATTCCCTTTTTTATTTAATTTCCAAATAGATCGTTAAGGTATAGTGGTTTCATGAATGAAATTCCATGTATAATTTTATGCAGTTTCCATTTATATTTTTATTCAATTTTCAACTCCATTCAATTGTTTTTTTTATTTAATTTCCAAATAAATCGTTAAGGTATAGTGGTTTCTTGAATGAACTTTCATTTTTAATTTTATGCAACTTCCATTTTTATTTTTATTCAACTTTCATTTTTATTCAATTCCCTTTTCTATTGAATTTCCTTTTTTTATTTAATTTCCAAATAGATCGTTAATGTGTAGTGGTTTCTTGAATGAACTTCCATTTTTAATTTTATGCAACTTTCATTTTTATTTTTATTCCACTTCCATTTTTATTCATTTTCCTATTCTATTCAATTTCCTTTTTTATTTAATTTCCAAATAGATCGTTAAGGATTAGTGGTTTCTTGAATGGACTTCCATGTTTAATTTTATGCAGTTTCCATTTCTATTTTTATTCAACTTCCATATTTATACAATTTCTATCTCTATTCAATTTCCGTTTTTATTTAATTTCCAAATCGATCGTTAAGGTGTAGTGGTTTCTTCAATGAACTTCCATTTTTAATTTTATGCAACTTCCATTTTTATTTTTATTCCACTTCCATTTTTATTCAATTTCCATTTCTATACAATTGCCTTTTTTAACTAATTTCCAAATAGATCGTTAAGGTATAGTAGTTTTTTCAATGAACTTCCATGTCTAATTTTATGCAGTTTCCGTTTCCATTTTTATTCAACTTAAAATTTCATTCAATGTTCATCTCCATTCAATTTCCTTTTTTATTTAATTTCGAAATAGATCGTTAAGGTTTAGTGGTTTCAGGAATGAACTTCCATTTTTAATTTTATGCAACTTCCATTCGTATTTTTATTCAATTTCCATTTTTATTCAATTTCCTTCTCTATTCAATTTCCTTTTTTAATTAATTTCCAAATAGATCGTTAAGGTATAGTGGTTTCATAAATGAACTTCCATGTTTAATTTTATGCAATTTCCATTTCTATTTTTATTCAACTTCTATTTTTATTCAATTTCGATCTCCATTCAATTTCATTTTTTATTTAATTTCAAAATAGATCGTTAAGGTGCCGTGGTTTCTAGAATGAACTTCCATTTTTAATTTTATGCAACTTCCATTTTTATTTTTATTCCACTTCCATTTTTACTCAGTTTCCTTTTCTATACAATTTCCTTTTTTATTTAATTTCCAAATAGATCGCTAAGGTATGGTGGTTTCTTGAATGAACTTTCATGTTTAATTTTATGCAGTTTCCATTTCCATTTTTATTCAACTTCTATTTTTATTCAATTTTCAGCTCCATTCAATTTCCACTTTTATATAATCTCCAAATAGATCGTTAAGGTTTAGTAGTTTCTTGAATGAACTTCCTTTTTTAAATTTGTGCAACTTGCATTCGTATTTTTGTTCAACTTCCATTTTAATTCAATTACTTTTTCTATTCAATTTCCTGTTTTATTTAATTTCCAAATAGATCGTTAAGGTATAGTGGTTTCATGAATGAACTTCCATATTTAATTTTATGCAGTTTCCATTTCTATTTTTATTCAACTTCTATTCTTATTAAATTTCGATCTCCATTCAATTTCCTTCTTAATTTGATTTCGTAATAGATCGTTAAGGTATAGTGCCTTCTTGAATGAATTTCCATGTTTAATTTTATGCAACTTCCATTTTTATTTTTATTTAACTTGCATTTTTATTCAATTCCCTTTTCTATTGAATTTCCTTTTTTATTTAATTTCCAAATAGATCGTTAATGTATAGTGCCTTCGTGAATGAACATCCATTTTTAATTTTGTGCAACTTCCATTTTTATTTTTATTCCACTACCATTTTTATTCAATTTCCTTTTCTATTCAACTTCTTTTTTTATTTAATTTCTAAATTGATCGTTAAGGTATAGTGGTTTCTTGAATGAACTTCCATATTTAATTTTATGCAGTGTCCATTTCTATTTTTATTCAACTTCTATTTTTATTCGATTTCTTTTCCATTGAATTTCCTTTTTTATGTAATTTTAAATAGATCGTTAAGGTATAGTGGTTTCTTGAATGAACTTCCATGTTTAATTTTATGCCGTTTCCATGTCTATTTTTATTCAACTTCTATTTTTATTCAATTTTCATCTCCATTCAATTTCCTTTTTTTATTTAATTTCCAAATATATTGTTAAGGTTCAGTGGTTTTTTAAATGAACCTCCATTTTTACTTTTATGCAACTTCCATTTTTATTCAATTTCCCTTTCTATTCAATTTCCTTTTTTATTTAATTTCCAAATAGATCGTTAAGGTATAGTGGTTTCATGAATGAACTGCCATGTATAATTTTATGCAGTTTCCATTTCTATTTTTATTCAACTTCTATTTTTATTCAATTTTTAACTTCATTCAATTTCCTTTTTTATTTAATTTCCAAATAAATCGTTAACGTATAGTGGTTTCTTGAATGAACTTGGATTTTTAATTTTATGCAACTTCCGTTTTTATTTTTATTCAACTTCCATTTTTATTCAATTCCCTTTTCTATTGAATTTCCTTTTTTATTTAATTTCCAAATAGATCGTTAAGTTGTAGTGGTTTCTTGAATGAACTTCCATTTTTAATTTTGTGCAACTTCCATTTTTATTTTTATTCCACTTCTATTTTTATTCAATTTCCATTTCTATTCAATTTCCTTTTTTATTTAATTTCCAAATAGATCGTTAAGGTATAGTGGTTTCTTGAATGGACTTCCATGTCTAATTTTATGCAGTTTCCATTTCTATTTTTATTCAACTTCTATTTTTATTCAATTTCGATCTCCATTCAATTTTCATTTTTATTTAATTTCCAAATAGATCGTTAAGGTGTTGTGGTTTTTTGAATGAACTTCCATTTTTAATTTTATGCAACTTCCATTTTTATTTTTATTCCACTTCCATTTCTATTCCATTTCCTTTTTAATTAATTTCCAAATAGATCGTTAAGGTATAGTGATTTTTTTAATGAAGTTCCATGTTTAATTTTATGCAGTTTCCATTTCAGTTTTTATTCAACTTCTATTTTTATTCAATTTTCATCTCCATTCAATTTCCTTTTTTATTTAATTTCCAAATAGATCGTTAAGGTTTAGTGGTTTCATGAATGATCTTCCATTTTTAATTTTATGCAACTTCCATTTGTATTTTTATTAAACTTCCATTTTTATTCAATTTCCATTGCTATTCCATTTCCTTTTTTATTTAATTTTCAAATAGATCGTTAAGGTATAGTGGTTTCATGAATGAACTTTCATGTTTAATTTTATGCAGTTTCAATTTCTGTTTTTATTCAACTTCTATTTTTATTTAATTTCCGTCTCCTTTCAATTTCCTTTTTTATGTAATTTCCAAATAGATCGTTAAGGTTTCGTGGTTTCTTGAATGAACTTTCATTTTTAATTTTATGCAACTTCCATTTTTATTTTTATTCGACTTCCATTTTTATTCAATTTCCTTTTCTATTGAATTTCTCTTTTTATTTAGTTTCCAAATAGATCGTTAAGGTGTAGTGGTTTCTTGAATGAACTTCCATTTTTAATTTTATACAACTTCCATTTTTATTTTTATTCCACTTCCATTTTTGTTCAATTTCCTTTTCTATTTAATTTCCTTTTTTATTTAATTTCCAAATAGATCGTTAAGGTATAGTGGTTTCTTGAATGAACATCCATGTTTTATTTTATGTAGTGTCTATTTCTTTTTTTACTCAATTTCCATCTCCATTCAATTTCCTTTTTTATTTAATTTCCAAACAGATCGTTAAGGTGTAGTGGTTTCTTGAATAAACTTCCATTTTTAATTTTGTGCAACTTCCATTTTTATTTTTATTCAACTTCTATTTTTATTCAATTTCCTTTTCTATTTAACTTCTAAATAGAAAGTTCAGGTATAGTGGTTTCTTGAATGAATTTCCATGTTTAATTTTATGCAGTTTCCATTTCTATTTTCATTCAACTTCTATTTTTATTCAATTTCGATCTCCTTTCAATTTCCTTTTTTATTTAATTTCGAAATAGATCGTTAAGGGTCAGTAGTTTCTTGAATGAACTTCCATTTTTAATTCAATGCAACTTCTATTTTTCTTTTTATTCGACTTCCATTTTTATTCAATTTCTTTTTCTATTGAATTTCCATTTTAATTTAGTTTCCAAATAGTTCGTTAAGGTGTAGTGGTTTCTAGAATTAACTTCCATTTTCAATTTTAAGCAACTTCCGTTTTTATTTTTATTCCAATTCCATTTTTATTCAATTTCCTTTTCTATTCAATTTCCTTTTTTATTTAATTTCCAAATAGATCGTTAAGGTACAGTGGTTTCTTGAAAGAACTTTCATTTTTAATTTTATGCAACTTCCATTTTTAATTTTATTCCACTTCCATTTTTATTCAATTTCCCTTTCTATTCAATTTACTTTTTTATTTAATTTCCAAATAGATCGTTAATGTATAGTGCTTTCGTGAATGAGCTTCCATTTTTAACTTTATGCAACTTCCATTTTTAATTTCATTCAACTTCCATTTTTATTCGATTTCTTTTTCTATTGAATTTCCTTTTTTTTTTAAATTCAAATAGGTCGTTAAGGTATAGTGGTTTCTTGAATGAACTTCCATGTTTAATTTTATGCAATTTCCATGTCTTTTTTTATTCAACTTCTGTTTTTATTCAATTTTCATCTCCATTCAATTTCCTTTTTTATTTAATTTCCAAATAGATCATTAAGGTTTAGTGGTTTTTTAAATGAAAATCCATTTTTACTTTTATGCAACTTCCATTTATATTTTTATTCAACTTCCATTTTTATTCAATTTCCATTTCTATTCAATTTCCTTTTTTATTTAATTTCCAAATAGATAGTTAAGGTATAGTGGTTTCATGAATGAACTTCCATGTACAATTTTATGCAGTTTCCATTTCTATTTTTATTCAACTTCTATTTTTATTCAATTTCGATCTCCATTCAATTTCCTTTTTTATTTAATTTCAAATTAGATCGTTAAGGTGTAGTGGTTTCTTGAATGAACTTTCATTTTTAATTTTATGCAACTTCCATTTTTATTTTTATTCGACATCCATTTTTATTCAAATTCCTTTTCTATTGAATTTCCCTTTTTATTTAGTTTCCAAATAGATCGTTAAGGTGTAGTGGTTTCTTGAATGAACTTCCATTTTTAATTTTATGCAACTTCCATTTTTATTTTTATTCCATTTCCATTTTTATTCAATTTCCTTTTCTATTTAATTTCCTTTTTTATTTAATTTCCAAATAGATCGTTAAGGTATAGTGGTTTCATGAATGAAGTTCCATGTTTAATTTTATGTAGTGTGTATTTCTTTTTTTATTCAATTTCCATCTCCATTCAATTTCCTCTTTTATTTAATTTCCAAATAGATCGTTAAGGTGTAGTGGTTTCTTGAATGAACTTCCATTTTTAATTTTGTGCAACTTCCCTTTTTATTTTTATTCCACTTCCATTTTTATTCAATTTCCTTTTCTATTTAATTTCTCAATAGATCGTTAAGGTATAGTGGTTTCTTGAATGAAATTCCATGTTTAATTTTTTGCAGTTTCCATTTCTATTTATATTCAACTTCTATTTTTATTCAATTTCGATCTCCATTCAATTTCCTTTTTTATTTAATTTCCAAATAGATCGTTAAGGGGTAGTGGTTTCTTGAATGAACTTCCATTTTTAATTTTATGCAACTTCTATTTTTATTTTTATTCGACTTCCATTTTTATTCAATTTCCTTTTCTTTTGAATTTCCATTTTTATTTAGTTTCCAAATTGTTCGTTGAGGTGTAGTGGTTTCTAGAATTAACTTCCATTTTTAATTTTAAGCAACTTCCATTTTTATTTCTATTCCACTTCCATTTTTATTCAATTTCCATTTCTATTCAATTTCCTTTTTTATTTAATTTCTAAATAGATCATTAAGGTATAGTGGTTTCTTGAATGTACTTCCATGTTTAATTTTATGCAGTTTCCATGTCTATTTTTATTCAACTTCTGTTTTTATTCAATTTTGATCTCCAGTCAATTTCCTTTTTTATTTAATATCCAAATAGATCATTAAGGTTTAGTGGTTTTTTAAATGAAAATCCATTTTTACTTTTATGCAACTTCCATTTATATTTTTCTTCAACTTCCCTTTTTATTCAATTTCCTTTTCTATTCAGTTTCCTTTTTTATTTAATTTCCAAACAGATAGTTAAGGTATAGTGGTTTCATGAATGAACTTCCATGTACAATTTTATGCAGTTTCCAATTCTATTTTTATTCAATTTCGACCTCCATTCAATTTCTTTTTTTCTTTAATTTCCAAATAGATCGTTAATCTATAGTGCTTTCGTGAATGAACTTCCATTTTTAACTTTATGCAACGTCCATTTTTATTTTTACTCAACTTTCATTTTTATTCGATTTCTTTTTCTATTGAATTTCCTTTTTTATTTAATTCCAAATAGATCGTTAAGGTATAGTGGTTTCTTGAATGAACTTCCCTGTTTAATTTTATGTAGTTTCTATGTCTATTTTTATTCAACTTCTGTTTTTATTCAATTTTCATCTCCATTCAATTTCCTTTTTTATTTAATTTCCAAATAGATCATTAAGGTTTAGTGGTTTTTTAAATGAACATCCATTTTTACTTTTATGCAACATCCATTTATATTTTTATTCAACTTCCGTTTTTATTCAATTTTCCTTTCTATTCAGTTTCCTTTTTTATTTAATTTCCAAATAGATTGTTAGGGTATAGTGGTTTCATGAATGAACTTCCATGTACAATTTTTTGTAGTTTCCATTTCTATTTTAATCCAACTTCTATTTTTATTCAATTTTCATCTCCATTCAATTACCTTTTTAATTTAATTTCCAAATAAATCGTTAAAGTATACTGGTTTCCTGAATGATCTTTCATTTTTAATTTTATGCAACTTCCATTTTTATTTTTATTCGACTTCCATTTTTATTCAATTCCCTTTTCTATTGAATTGCATTTTTTAATTAATTTCCAAGTAGATCGTTAACGTATAGTGGTTTCTTGAATGAACTTCCATGTTTAATTTTATGCAGTTTCCATTTCCATTTTTGATCAACTTCTACTTTTATTCAATTTTCATCTGCATTCAATTTCCTTTTTTATATAATTTCCAAACAGATCGTTAAGGTTTAGTTGTTTCATGAATGAACTTCCATTTTTAATTTTATGCAACTTCCATTCGTATTTTTATTCAACTTCCATTTTAATTCAATTTCCTTTCCTATTCAATTTCCTTTTTTATTTAATTTCCAAATAGATCGTTAAGGTATAGTGGTTTCATGAATGAACTTCCATGTTTAATTTTATGCAGTTTCCATTTCTATTTTTATTCAACTTCAATATTTATTCAATTTTGATCTACATTCAATTTCGTTTTTTATTTAATTTCCAAATAGATCGTTAAGGTGCAGTGGTTTCTTGAATGAACTTCCATTTTTATTTTTATGCAACTTCTATTTTTATTTTTATTCGACTTCCATTTTTATTCAAATTCCTTTTCTATTGAATTTCCATTTTTATTTAGTTTCCAAATAGTTCGTTAAGGTGTAGTGGTTTCATGAATTAACTTCCATTTTTAATTTGAAACAACTTCCATTTTTTTTTATTCCACTTCCATTTTTATTCAATTTCCTTTTCTATTCAATTTCCTTTTTTATTTAATCTCCAAATAATTCGTTAAGGTATAGTGGTTTCTTGAAGGAACTTCCATGCTTAATTTTATGCAGTGTCCATTTCTATTTTTTTTCAACTTCTATTTTTATTCAATTTCCATCTCCATTCAATTTCGTTTTTTATTTAATTTCCAAATAGATCGTTAATGTATAGTGGTTTCTTGAAAAAACTTCCATTTTTAATTTTATGCAACTTCCATTTTTAATTTTATTCCACTTCCACTTCCATTTTTATTCAATTTCCTTTTCTATTCAATTTCCTTTTTTATTTAATTTCCAAATAGATCGTTAATGTATAGTGCTTTTGTGAATGAACTTCCATTTTTAACTTTATGCAACTTCCATTTTTATTTTTATTCAACTTCCATTTTTATTCGATTTCTTTTTCTATTGAATTTCCTTTTTTTTAATTCCAAATAGATCGTTAAGGTATAGCGGTTTCTTGAATGAACTTCCATGTTTAATTTTATGCAGTTTCTATATCTATATTTATTCAACTTCTGTTTTTATTCAATTTTCATCTCCATTCAATTTCCTTTTTTATTTAATTTCCAAATAGATCATTAAGGTTTAGTGGTTTTTTAAATGAAAATCCATTTTTACTTTTATGCAACTTCCATTTATATTTTTATTCAACTTCCATTTTTATTCAATTTCCCTTTCTATTCAGTTTCCTTTTTTGTTTAATTTCCAAATAGATAGTTAAGGTATAGTGGTTTCATGAATGAACTTCCACGTACAATTTTATGCAGTTTTCATTTCTATTTTTATTCAATTTCGACCTCCATTCAATTTCCTTTTTTATTTAATTTCCAAATAGATCGTTAATCTATAGTGCTTTCGTGAATGAACTTCCATTTTTAACTTTATGCAACGTCCATTTTTATTTTTACTCAACTTTCATTTTTATTCGATTTCTTTTTTCTATTGAATTTCCTTTTTTATTTAATTCCAAATAGATCGTTAAGGTATAGTGGTTTCTTGAATGAACTTCCCTGTTTAATTTTATGTAGTTTCTATGTCTATTTTTATTCAACTTCTGTTTTTATTCAATTTTCATCTCCATTCAATTTCCTTTTTTATTTAATTTCCGAATAGATCATTAAGGTTTACTGGTTTTTTAAATGAACATCCATTTTTACTTTTATGCAACTTCCATTTATATTTTTATTCAACTTCCGTTTTTATTCAATTTTCCTTTCTATTCAGTTTCCTTTTTTATTTAATTTCCAAATAGATAGTTAAGGTATAGTGGTTTCAAGAATGAACTTCCATGTACAATTTTATGCAGTTTCCATTTCTATTTTAATCCAACTTCTATTTTTATTCAATTTTCATCTCCATTCAATTTCCTTTTTAATTTAATTTCCAAATAAATCGTTAAGGTATAATGGTTTCCTGAATGATCTTTCATTTTTAATTTTATGCAACTTCCATTTTTATTTTTATTCGACTTCCATTTTTATTCAATTCCCTTTTCTATTGAATTGCATTTTTTAATTAATTTCCAAGTAGATCGTTAACGTATAGTGGTTTCTTGAATCAACTTCCATGTTTAATTTTATGCAGTTTCCATTTCCATTTTTGATCAACTTCTATTTTTATTCAATTTTCATCTGCAATTTCCAAACAGATAGTTAAGGTTTAGTTGTTTCATGAATGAACTTCCATTTTTAATTTTATGCAACTTCCATTCGTATTTTTATTCAACTTCCATTTTAATTCAATTTCCTTTCCTATTCAATTTCCTTTTTTATTTAATTTCCAAATAGATCGTTAAGGTGTAGTGGTTTCATGAATGAACTTCCATCTTTAATTTTATGCAGTTTCCTTTTCTATTTTTATTCAACTTCAATATTTATTCAATTTTGATCAACATTCAATTTCCTTTTTTATTTAATTTCCAAATAGATCGTTAAGGTGCAGTGGTTTCTTGAATGAACTTCCATTTTTAATTTTATGCAACTTCTATTTTTATTTTTATTCGACTTCCATTTTTATTCAAATTCCTTTTCTATTGAATTTCCATTTTTATTTAGTTTCCAAATAGTTCGTTAAGGTGTAGTGGTTTCTTGAATTAACTTCCATTTTTAATTTGAAACAACTTTCATTTTTATTCAATTTCCTTTTCTATTCAATTTCCTTTTTTATTTAATCTCCAAATAGATCGTTAAGGTATAGTGGTTTCTTGAATGAACTTCCATGCTTAATTTTATGCAGTGTCCATTTCTATTTTTTTTCAACTTCTATTTTTATTCAATTTCCATCTCCATTCAATTTTCTTTTTTATTTAATTTCCAAATAGATCGTTATTGTATAGTGGTTTCTTGAAAGAACTTCCATTTTCAATTTTATGCAACTTCCATTTTTAATTTTATTCCACTTCCATTTTTATTCAATTTCCTTTTCTATTCAATTTCCTTTTTTATTTAATTTCCAAATAGATCGTTAATGTATAGTGCTTTCGTGAATGAACTTACATTTTTAACTTTATGCAACTTCCATTTTTATTCGATTTCTTTTTCTATTGAATTTCCTTTTTTTTTAATTCCAAATAGATCGTTAAGGTATAGCGGTTTCTTGAATGAACTTCCATGTTTAATTTTATGCAGTTTCTATATCTATATTTATTCAACTTCTGTTTTTATTCAATTTTCATCTCCATTCAATTTCCTTTTTTATTTAATTTCCAAATAGATCGCTAAGGTTTAGTGGTTTTTTAAATGAACATCCATTTTTACTTTTATGCAACATCCATTTATATTTTTATTCAACTTCCATTTTTATTGAATTTCTCTTTCTATTCAATTTCCTTTTTTGTTTAATTTCCAAATAGATAGTTAAGGTATAGTGGTTTCATGAATGAACTTCCATGTACAATTTTATGCAGTTTCCATTTCTATTTTTATTCAATTTTCATCTCTATTCAATTTCCTTTTTTATTTACTTTCCAAATAAATCGTTAAGGTATTGTGGTTTCTTGAATGATCTTTCATTTTTAATTTTATACAACTTCCATTTTTATTTTTATTCGACTTCCATTTTTCTTCAATTCCATTTTCTATTGAATTTCCTTTTTTGTTTAATTTCCAAATAGATCGTTAAGGTGTAGTGGTTTTTTGAATGAACTTCCATTTTTAATTTTATGCAACTTCCATTTTTATTCAATTTCCTTTTCCATTCAATTTCCTTTTGTTTTTTTAATTTCCAAATAGATCGTTAAGGTGTAGTGGTTTCATGAATGAACTTCCATGTTTATTTTTATGCAGTTTCCATTTCTATTTTTATTCACCTTCTATATTTATTCAATTTTGATCTACATTCAATTTCCTTTTTTATTTAATTTCCAAATAGATCGTTAAGGTGCAGTGGTTTCTTGAATGAACTTCCATTTTTAATTTTATGCAACTTCTATTTTTATTTTTATTCGACTTCCATTTTTATTCAATTTCCTATTCTATTGAATTTCCATTTTTATTTAGTTTCCAAATAGTTCGTTAAGGTGTAGTGGTTTCTTGAATTAACTTCCATTTTTAATTTGAAACAACATCCATTTTTACTTTTGTTCCACTTCCATTTTTATTCAATTTCCTTTTCTATTCAATTTCCTTTTTTATTTAATCTCCAAATAGATCGTTAAGGTATAGTGGTTTCTTGAATGAACTTCCATGTTTAATTTTATGCAGTGTCCATTTCTATTTTTTTTCAACTTCTATTTTTATTCAATTTCCATCTCCATTCAATTTCCTTTTTTATTTAATTTCCAAATAGATCGTTAATATATAGTGGTTTCTTGAAATAACTTCCATTTTTAATTTTATTCCACTTCCATTTTTATTCAATTTCCTTTTCTATTCAATTTCCTTTGTCGTTGAATTTCCAAATAGATCGTTAACGTATAGTGCTTTCGTGAATGAACTTCCATTTTTAACTTTATGCAACTTCCATTTTTATTCGATTTCTTTTTCTATTGAATTTCCTTTTTTTTTTAATTCCGAATAGATCGTTAACGTATAATGGTTTCTTGAATGAACTTCCGTGTTTAACTTTATGCAGTTTCTATATCTATTTTTATTCGACTTTTGTTTTTATTCAATTTTCATCTCCATTCAATTTCCTTTTTTATTTAATTTCCAAATAGATCGCTAAGGTTTAGTGGTTTTTTAAATGAACATCCATTTTTACTTTTATGCAACATCCATTTATATTTTTATTCAACTTCCTTTTTTATTTAATTTCCAAATAGATAGTTAAGGTATAGTGGTTTCATGAATGAACTTCCATGTACAATTTTATGCAGTTTCCATTTCTATTTTTATTCAATTTTCATCTCTATTCAATTTCCTTTTTTATTTACTTTCCAAATAAATCGTTAAGGTATAGTGGTTTCTTGAATGATCTTTCGTTTTTAATTTTATGCAACTTCCATTTTTATTTTTATTCGATTTCCATTTTTATTCAATTCCCTTTTCTATTGAATTTCCTTTTTTGTTTAATTTCCAAATAGATCGTTATGGTGTAGTAGTTTTTTGAATGAACTTCCATTTTTAATTTTATGCGACTTCCATTTTTATTTTTATTCCACTTCCATTTTTATTCAATTTCCTTTTTCATTCATTTTCCTTTTTTATTTAATTTCCAAATAGGTCGTTAAGGTATAGTGGTTTTTTGAATGGACTTCCATGTTTAATTTTATGCAGTTTTCATTTGTATTTTTATTCAACTTCTATTTTTATTCAATTTCGATCTCCATTCAATTTCCGTTTTTATTTAATTTCTGAATAGATCGTTAAGGTGTAGTGGTTTCTTGAATGAACTTCTATTTTTAATTTTTTGCAACTTCCATTTTTATTTTCATTCCACTTCCATTACTATTCTATTCCCTTTTTTAATTAATTTCCAAATTTATCGTTAAGGTATAGTAGTTTTTTTTATTGAACTTCCACGTTTAATTTTATGCAGTTTCCATTTCCATTTTTATTCAACTTCAATTTTTATTCAATTTTCATCTCCATTCAATTTCCTTTTTTATATAATTTCCAAATAGATCGTTCAGGTTTAGTGGTTAGATGAATGAACTTCCATTTTTAATTTTATGCGACTTCCAATCGTATTTTTATTCAACTTCCATTTTTATACGATTTGCTTTTCTATTCAATTTCCTTTTTTATTTAATTTCCAAATAGATCGTTAAGGTATAGTGGTTTCATGAATGAACTTCCATGTTTAATTTTATGCAGTTTCCATTTCTATTTTTATTCGACTTCTATTTTTATTCAATTTCGATCTCCATTGAATTTCCTTTTTTATTTAATTTCCAAATAGATCGTTAAGGTGTAATGGTTTCTTGAATGAACTTCCATTTTTAATTTTATACAACTTCTATTTTTATTTTTATTCCCCTTCCATTTTTATTCAGTTTCCTTTTCTATTCGATTTCTTTTTTTATTTAATTTCCAAATAAATCGTTAAGGTATAGTGGTTTCTTGAATGAACTTCCATGTTTAATTTTATGCAGTTTCCATTTCCATTTTTATTCAACTTCTATTTTTATTTAATTTTCAGCTCCATTCAATTTCCTTTTTTATATAATTTCCAAATAGATCGTTAAGGTTTAGTTGTTTCTTGAATGAACTTCCATTTTTAAATTTATGCAACTTCCATTCGTATTTTTATTCAACTTCCATTTTTATTCAGTTTCCTTTTCCATTCAATTTCCTTTTTTATTTAATTTCCAAATAGATCGTTAAGGTATAGTGGTTTCACGAATCAACTTCCATATTTAATTTTATGCAGTTTCCATTTCTATTTTTATTCAACTTCTATTTTTATTAAATTTCGATCTCCATTCAATTTCCTTTTTAATTTAATTTCCAAATAGATCGTTAAGGTATAGTGGTTTCTTGAATGAATTTCCATGTTTAATTTTATGCAGTTTCCACTTCTAATTTTATTCAACTTCTATTTTTATTCAATTTCCATCTCCATTCAATTTCGCATTTTTATTTAATTTCCAAATAGATCGTTAAGGTATAGTGGTTTCTTGAATGAACTTTCATTTTTAATTTTATGCAACTTCAATTTTTATTTTTATTCAAGTTCCATTTTTATTCAATTTCCTTTTCTATTGAATTTCCCTTTTTGTTTAGTTTCCAAATAGATCGTTAAGGGGTAGTGGTTTCTTGAAAGAACTTCCATTTTTAATTTTATGCAACTTCCATTTTTATTTTTATTCCATTTCAATTTTTATTCAATTTCCTTTTCTATTCAATTTCCTCTTTTATTTAATTTCCAAATAGATCGTTAATGTATAGTGCTTTCGTGAATGAACTTCTATTTTTAATTTTATGCAACTTCCATTTTTATTTTTATTCAACTTCCATTTTTATTCAATTTTTTTTCTACTGAATTTCCTTTTTTATTTAATTCCAAATAGATCGTTAAGGTATAGTGGTTTCTTGAATGAACTTCCATGTTTAATTTTATGCAGTTTCCACGTCTAGTTTTATTCAACTTCTGTTTTTATTCAATTTTCATCTCCATTCAATTTCCTTTTTTATTTAATTTCAAATATATCGTTAAGGTTTAGTGGTTATTTGAATGAACTTCCATTTTTAATTTTATGCAACTTCCATTTGTATTTTTATTCAACTTCCATTTTTATTCAATTTCCTTTCCTATTCAATTTCCTTTTTTATTTAATTTCCAAATAGATCGTTAAGGTAAAGTGGTTTCATGAATCAACTTCTATGTTTAATTTTATGCAGTTTCCATTTCTATTTTTATTCAACTTCTATTTTTATTCAATTTTCATCTCCATTCAATTTCCTTTTTAATTTAATTTCCAAATAAATCGTTAAGGTATAGTGGTTTATTGAATGAACTTTCATTTTTAATTTTATGCAACTTTCATTTTTATTTTTATTCAAATTCCACTTTTATTCAATTCCCTTTTCTATTGAATTTCCTTTTTTTATTTAATTTCCAAATAGACCGTTAAGGTGTAGTGGTTTCATGAATGAACTTTCATTTTTAATTTTATGCAACTTCCATTTTTATTTTTATTCCACTTCCATTTTTATTCAATTTCCTTTTCTATTCAATTTCCTTCTTTATTTAATATCCAAATAGATCTTTAAGGTATAGTGGTTTCTTGAATGGACTACCATGTTTAATTTTATGCAGTTTCCACTTCTATTTTTATTCAACTTCTATTTTTATTCAATTTCCATCTCCATTCAATTTCCCATTTTTATTTAATTTCCAAATGGATCGTTAATGTATTGTGGTTTCTTGAATGAACTTTCATTTTTAATTCTATGCAACTTCCATTTTTATTTTTATTCGACTTCCATTTTTATTCAATTACCTTTTCTATTGAATTTCCATTTTTATTTAGTTTCCAAATTGTTCGTATAGCGATCCCGGATTTACCCTTGTTGTACAGTGATCCGGACATGTGTCCGTGGAGGTTGGTAGTTGATTATCATCTTGTTTACATCCTTTTTACTTTGTAGTTGAGTTATGTGATGTGTTGGGCAGGTTTGTTACAGGTTGGTTGAGTTTAGAAACCAAAACTAGTTGCCCAGATTTTGACCTGTCCGCTCGAGCGGGGGTTTTGGCGCTCGAGCGGGAATTGCGCCCATCCAGTATTTCCTGTGCTGTGTTGGGCGCTCGAGCGTGGGATTGGCCGCTCGAGCGGGGTTGTGTGAGTGCTGCTCGAGCGGGGAGTTGGAAGCTCGAGCGGAGACCTGGTTCTGTAAAAGTTTTGGGAGTGTGCATCTGCCGCTCGAGCAGGACTGTTGACGCTCGAGCAGGAGTCTGTGAGTGACGCTCGAGCGGGGCGACTGGGTTTAAGTTCCGTGTTTTGACTTTTCAAATCACTTTTTCACTTTCTCTTCTCTCCTACTTTTCCAAAAACACCATTGTTGAGCCTCTTACTCTAGAACTTTACCTTCTCTCTAGGTTTTGATCTAGTAGGAGTGATTTGCTCATCTTTGGCCTTTACAAAAAAGTTGTTGATCGTCGAGGGCTACATTTTAATCTGAAAATTTCGGGATTTGGAGCACGTTGGGTTTTGTCATCTTCTCCCTTGGGGCTCCGGATTTGAGGTAGGGATATCCTACTCCTCTCTATGGATTTTGTCTTTAAATTTTAGTATTTTGAGATGTTGGGGTTGGTTTGGTAATTTTGTGAAAGTTCGGGGCTTTTGTGTTATTTTACAAAAGTTGGGGTTTTATTTATAATAAACCTATATGCATGTTTGGCATAGAGAAATGGATTAGATGTTGAATCATTGATGAAAATGGGACCTAAGGGTTGAAATGTTAATTAAGGAAAATGACCTAATTACATTGTTTGATTAATTGGGATAATTAATTGTTAGAAATGAGGAAATGAAATGGAATTGTTGAGAGTGGGAATGTATGGGGTTAAAGGGTGTAGTTGAATTATTTATCACTCACCGAATTGAAATGTTGATTGAATATCCATTTGTGCATTTATTTTCTGTTTAGAAATAACTGCTTTGGGCTATCGGTGGAGGATAGTCGTGATTGTTGTAGACAATGCATGATGATTAGGCAAACGAAAACTAATCAATGGAATGTGTCATGGAATTTGACGGTTGATAGAATACATTAACTGTATGTATTGAATGATGGTATATAGAACCAATGTGTTTGTATACGTGATGTGTAGAGGAGGAGATGGGGGATGTACTCCGCGGTTTAGGGGAAGATGGGGGATGTACCTCTAAACCGGATAGTATTGGGAGAAGATAGGGGATGAACTCTGTCGATACAGCTCATATGCTTGTCTAGAGAAGTGAAGATAGAGCTCATATGCTTATCTTTGTGAAGTGTGGATACAACTTATATGCTTATCTGTGAATGTGGGATATAGTTGTTATACATATCTGTTGAGAATGTGGATATAGCTTATATGCTTATCTGTGAATGTGGGATATAGTTTTTATACATATCTGTTGAAATGATGATAGAGCTAATATGCTTATCTGTTGAAAAAGAGAAAATGAAAGGTAACTTGGACTCATAAGTCGTATGGCATAAAAATGTGATTTATGTGGATGTATTAGTGTTGGCCATCTATCAATTGCTAATCTTTTAGTCATTGTTCATGGTTGGTTTAGTGCATTTCTACTGGGCTGTGGCTCACCCTATATGGGAATATCATTTTCAGGTGCAGGTAGCATGCCACCTCCAAGGACATAGCTTGGGAGGCTAGATGCGAGTAGATTTTTGCTGTTTAGTTTCTTTTGATGTATTACATGTATATTCAAGCCAAGGGCTTAATGTGTAGATGAGTTAGCACTCTTTTGTTGTAACCAAGTGTTAACTTGGAAAGCTGTAAGCCCATAGGGCATTTTGCTTTTGTTGTTAACATGTAATACTTTTGTAATGAAACTCTGATTAATAGAAGAATGTGGATATTTTGCATGTCAATGAATGTCTCAATTGAGGGTTAAATGTTATTATTTTGAGGGCGTTACAGTTCGTTAAGGTGTAGTGGTTTCTACAATTAACTTCCATTTTTAATTTTAAGCAACTTCCAATTTTATTTTTATTCCACTTCCATTTTTATTCAATTTCCTTTTCTATTCAATTTCTTTTTTTATTTAATTTCTAAATAGAACGTTAAGGTATAGTGGTTTCTCGAATGAACTTCTACGTTTAATTTTATGCAGTGTCCATTTCAATTTTTATTCAATTTCCATCTCCATTCAATTTCCACTTTTATTTAATTTCTAAATAGATCGTTAATGTATAGTGCTTTCGTGAATGAACTTCTATTTTTAATTTTATGCAACTGCCATTTTTATTTTTATTCAACTTCCATTTTTATTCAATTTTTTTTCTACTGAATTTCCTTTTTTATTTATTTCCAAATAGATCGTTAAGATATAGTGGTTTCTTGAATGAACTTCTATGTTTAATTTTATGCAGTTTCCATGTCTATTTATATTCAACTTCTGTTTTATTCAATTTTCATCTCCATTCAATTTCCTTTTTTATTTAATTTCCAAATATATCGTTAAGGTTTAGTGGTTATTTGAATGAACTTCCATTTTTAATTTTATGCAACTTCCATTTGTATTTTTATTCAACTTCCATTTTTATTCAATTTCCATTTCTATTCAATTTCCTTTTTTATTTAATTTCCAAATAGATAGTTAAGGTAAAGTGGTTTCATGAATGAACTTCTATTTTTAATTTTATGCAGTTTCCATTTCTTTTTTTATTCAACTTCTATTTTTATTCAATTTTCATCTCCATTCAATTTCCTTTTTAATTTAATTTCCGAATAAATCGTTAAGGTATAGTGGTTTCTTGATTGAACTTCCCTGTTTAATTTTATGCAGTGTCCATTTCTATTTTTATTCAACTTCTATTTTTATTCAATTTCCATCTCCATTCAATTTCCTTTTTTATTTAATTTCCAAATAGATCGTTAAGGTATTGTGGTTTCTTGAATGAACTTTCATTTTTAATTTTATGCAACTTCCATTTGTATTGTTATTACACTTCCATTTTTATTCAATTTCTTTTCCTATTCAATTTCTATTTTTATTTAATTTCCAAATAGATCGTGAAGGTATAGTGGTTTCTTGAATGAACTTTCATTTTTAGTTTTATGAAACTTCCGTTTTTATTTTTATTCCACTTCGATATTTATTCAATTTCCTTTTCTATTCAACTTCCTTTTTTTATTTAATTTTCAAATAGATCGTTAAGGTATAGTGGTTTCTTGAATAGACACCATTTTTAATTTTATGCAACTTCTATTTTTGTTTTTATTCAACTTCTGCTTTTATTCAATTTCCTTTTCTATTCATTTTCCTTTTTTATTTAATTTCCGAATAGATCGTTATAGTATAGTGGTTACTCGAATGAACTTCCATTTTTAATTTTATGCAACTTTCATTTTTATTTTTATTCCACTTCCACTTCCATTTTTATTCAATTTCCTTTTCTATACAATTTCCTTTTTTATTTAATTTCCAAATAGATCGTTAAGGTATAGTGGTTTCTTGAATGAAATTCCACGTTTAATTTTATGCAGTTTCCATTTCTATTTTCATTCAACTTCTATTTTTATTCAATTTCCATCTACATTCAATTTCCTTTTTTATTTAATTTCCAAACAGATCATTAAGGTGTAGTGGTTTCTTGAATGAACTTCCATACTTAATTTTATGCAACTTCCATTCGCATTTTTATTCAACTTCCATTTTTATTCAATTTCCTTTTCTATTCAGTTTCCTTTTTTATTTAATTTCCAAATAGATCGTTAAGGTATAGTTGGTTCATGAATGAACTTTCGTTTTTAATTTTATGCAGTTTCCATTTCTATTTTTATTCAACTTCTATTTTTATTCAATTTCCACCTCCATTCAATTTCCTTTTTAATTTAATTTTCAAATAGATCGTTAAGGTATAGTGGTTTTTTGAATGAATTTCCTTGTTTAATTTTATGCAGTTTCTACTTCTATTTTTATTCAACTTCTATTTTTATTCAATTTCCATCTCCATTCAATTTCCTATTTTTATTTAATATCCAAATAGATCGTTATGGTATAGTGGTTTCTTGAATGAACTTTCATTTTTAATTTTACGCAACTTCTATTTTTATTTTTATTCAACTTCCATTTTTATTCAATTCACTTTTCTATTCAATTTCATTTTTTATTTAATTTTCGAATAGATCGTTAGGGTGTAGTGATTTTTTGAATGAACTTCCATTCTTAATTTTATGCAACTTCCATTTTTATTTTTATTACACTTCGATATTTATTGAATTTCCTTTTCTATTCAACTTCCTTTTTTTATTTAATTTCCAAATAGATCGTTAAGGTATAGTGGTTTCTTGAATAGACTTCCATTTTTAATTTTATGCAACTTCTATTTTTGTTTTTATTCAACTTCCGCTTTTATTCAATTTCCTTTTCTATTCATTTTCCTTTTTTATTTAATTTCCGAATAGATCGGTAAGGTATAGTGGTTACTCGAATGAACTTCCATTTTTAATTTTATGAAACTTCCATTTTTATTTTTATTCCACTTCCACTTCCATTTTTATTCAATTTCTTTTTCTATACAATTTCCTTTTTTATTTAATTTCCAAACAGATCGTTAAGGTATAGTGGTTTCTTGAATGAACATCCACGTTTAATTTTATGCAGTTTCTATTTCTATTTTTATTCAACTTCTATTTTTATTCAATTTCCATCTACATTCAATTTCCTTTTTTATTTAATTTCCAAACAGATCATTAAGGTGTAGTGGTTTCTTGAATGAACTTCCATACTTAATTTTATGCAACTTCCATTCGTATTTTTATTCAACTTCCGTAATTATTCAATTTCCTTCTTTATTTAATTTCCAAATAGATAGTTAAGGTATACTGGTTTCATGAATGAACTTCCGTTTTTAATTTTATGCAGTTTCCATTTCTATTTTTATTCAACTTCTATTTTTATTAAATTTCCACCTCCATTCAATTCCCTTTTTAATTTAATTTTCAAATAGATCGTTAAGGTATAGTGGTTTTTTCAATGAATTTCCATGTTTAATTTTATGCAGTTTCCACTTCTATTTTTTTTCAAATTCTATTTTTATTCAATTTCCATCTCCATTCAATTTCCTTTTTTTAGTGAATATCCAAATAGATCGTTATGCTATAGTGGTTTCTTGAATGAACTTTCATTTTTAATTCTATGCAACTTCCATTTTTATTTTTATTCAACTTCCATTTTTAATCAATTCATTTTTCTATTCAATTTCATTTTTTATTTAATTTCCAAATAGATCGTTAAGGTGTAGTGGTTTTTTAAATGAACTTCCATTCTTAATTTTATGCAACTTCTATAGCGATCCCGGGTTTACCCTTGTTGTACAGTGATCCGGACATGTGTCCGTGGATGTTGGTAGTTGTTTATTTTCTAGTTTGCATCCTCTTTACTTTGTATATTGAGTTATAAGATGCGTTGGGCAGGTTTGTTTCAGGTTGGTTGCGTTTGGGAGCCTAGTGTTGCTGCCCAGATTTTTGGTCCTTCGCTCGAGCGAGGAGTATGTCGCTCGAGCGAGAGTTGTGTTGCACCTGGTTCTGGACCTGAGAGTTGTAGTTTCTGGCTCGAGCGAGCTTTTCGTGGCTCGAGCGGTCTGGGTTTTTCTTCGCTCGATCGAGAACTTCTTAGCTCGAGCGAGAGTTTTCTGTTTCTGGTCGCTCGAGCGACCAATCCTTCGCTCGAGCGAGAGTGTTTTATATCAGCGGACAGCAGCGTCTTAAACATCACTTTTTCAGTCCCTTTCTTTGAGCAAAACCTAAATTCGACACTCACTCTTCCTAAACTTACACTCTCTCTAAGATTTGATCTCCCTAGGGTGTGAATCTAGCCTAGGGCCTTTGTTAAAAAGATAGAGGGTGTTGAGAGCTTCGACTTAATCTGAAAAAGTTTGGATTTGGAGCAAGTTGATCTTGGAGTCTTCATCTCCTTTTGGGCTAAAACTTCAAGGTAGGGATATCCTACTCCTCTCTATGGGTTTTGTCTTTGAATTTTGGTATTTTGAGATGTTGAGCTTGGTTTGGTAATTTTGTGAAAGTTTGGGGCTTTTGTGCAATTATACAAAAGTTGGGGTTTGATTCATAATAAACCTAGATGCATGTTAGGCATGAAAAAATGGAATGATTGTTGAATCATTGATGAAAATGGGACCTAAGGGTTGAAATGGTAATTATGGAAAATGGCCTAATTACATTGTTTAATTAATTGGGATAATTAATTGGTGAGAAATGAGGAAATGAAATGTTGATTGAACATCCATTTGTGCATTTATTTTCTGTTTTAGAAATAACTGCTTTGGGCTATCGGTGGAGGATAGTCGTGATTGTTGTAGACAATGCATGATGATTAAGTAAACGGAAACTAATCAATGGAATGTGTCATGGAACTTGACAGTTGATAGAATACATTAATTGTATGTATTGTGTGATTGTATATAGAACCAATGTGTTTATATACGTTATGTGTAGAGGAGGAGATAGGGGATGTACTCCGCGGTTTAGGGGAAGATAGGGGATGTACCTCTAAACCGGATAGGTATTGGGAGGAGATAGGGGATGAACTCCGTAGACAGAGCTCATATGCTTGTCTAGAGAAGTGAAGATAGAGCTCATATGCTTATCTTTGTGAAGTGTGGATACAGCTTGTATGCTTATCTGTGGATATTATTGATATACATATCTGTTGTAGAGTGTGGATACAGCTTGTATGCTTATCTGTGGATATTATTGATATACATATCTGTTGTAGAGTGTGGATACAGCTTGTATGCTTATCTGTGGATATTATTGATATACATATCTGTTGTAGAATGTGGATACAGCTTGTATGCTTATCTGTGGATATTGTTGATATACATATCTGTTGAGAATGTGAGATATAGTTTTTATACATATCTGTGGAAATGATAATAGAGCTAGCATGCTTATCTATTAAAAAGGGAAAATGAAAAGTAATTGGGACTTGTAAGTCGTTGACATAAATATGTAATTTATGTGATTGTATCAGTGTTGACCAACTATCAATTGCTAATGTTTTAGCCATTGTCCATGGTTGGTTTAGTGTATTTCTACTGGGCTGTGGCTCACCCTATATGGGAATATCATTTTCAGGTACAGGAAGCATGCCACCTCCAAGGACATAGCTGGGAGGCTAGTGGCGGGCATAGTTTTGTCGTTTTACTTTTGATGTATTACATGTAATTTCAAGCCAAGGGCTTAATGTGTAAACGAGTTAGAACTCTTTGTTGTATCCAAGTGTTAACTTGGAAAGCTGTAAGCCCGTAGGGCATTTTGTTATGAGGTTAACATGTAATACTTATGTAATGGAACTCTAATGAATGAAAGAATGTGGTTAGTTTATATGTAAATGTATGTCTTATTAGATGGGTTTATTGTTGTTATTTTGAGGGCGTTACAACTTGGTATCAGAGCGTACCGGGTTCGAATACTTTGGGTACGTGGGAAGTGATTAGGATCACAATGGGTTTGTCTCGTTTGATAGAGACGTAGATGTAGTACCATATGCTATGTGTTTATTTGATAACATGCTTATGTGACTATGTGGGTATGGGATTTAATTTCTAGGATATTGATTGGATCCTTGAGTTTCTGGGAGTCTTGTTGGAAAAGCACTTGATCAATGCTGTTTCTAACCGGAACTCTAGTAACGTCTCGGGACTATCATTATCCGGAAATGAAATTCGTAAGTGCTTATGTGTTTATGTGCTTATGTGGAGTGAATTACAGTTGTCCATGCATTAGGACGTGAGTGTTTAGTTTCGGCACACTTATGAATGTGCTAACGTTCTGTGTTGCCTTTATTAGGATGTCAGGACGAGGAAGAGGAGCTAGGCGTGGTAGACCTGCGAGGCAGGAAGTACCGTTACCGGGTGAGATTCCGGCAGTGCAGGAGGGAGTTGGGCAGGCCAATGTGGCCGAGCCAGTGGGTCAGCAGGCTATGGGTGCCTTGGCCAGAGAGATAGCAGGAGCTTTGGGTATTCTTAGAGCTGGGAATCAGGCAGCTGAGGCAGGGCCTTCTTTCTTGAAGAGGGAGTTCTTCCGGTGTAATCCGGACGAGTTTATCGGGGATCCTAAAGAGCCGCTTAAGGCAGATGAATGGCTCGAACAGACAACGAAGACGTTTGAGATGCTTGGCATAGAGGACGGAGCACTGAAAGTGACCTTGGCATCCTTCCAGCTGAAGGGAGATGCGGGTCAATGGTGGAAGTACGAGAAAGCTCGTGTTGGTGGTACTTGGGAGGCGTTTATAAATGCTTTTCAGGAGAGGTTTTTGTCTGCAGTAGCAAGGGAGAAGCTGAGAGATCAGTTTAGTCGGCTTAATCAGCAGGGCTTGTCAGTGGCCGAGTTTGAGGCTACTTTTACCAGTCTGTCTAGGTTTGCACCTGAACTGGTGGCGTCTGAGGAACGCCGTTGCTATGAGTTTGAGCGGAAGTTGAGGCGGGGCCTCAAGTTGAGAGTTGGTGGGTCTTATATTCGAGACTATAGACACCTAGTGGATGCTGCAGCTCATATGGAGCTTATGATGCAGGAGGAGGATGAGGGTCAGAGAGGCTCCAAGAGGAGCCAGGATAGTCAGAGTGATGGCAGGAGACAGAAGGGTAATAACCCTCAGCAGTCTCAGGGTGCAGTCTCTAGATCGACCTTTCCAGTGCCTAGTGTAGGCTCGGGGAGAGGCAGTCAGGGAGAATTCACTTGTTACAAGTGTGGCCAGCTGGGTCACAAGGTTTCGGTTTGCCCGCAGAAGGGTGGGGGTCAGAAAGCTGCTTCTTCTTCAGCTAGACCGCCGAGTCAGAGTTTGGGCAGGGGGCAGCTCTTGACTTGTTATCAGTGTGGACAACCTGGGCACATGAAGAGGTTTTGCCCACAGTTGAGTGCCACTTCGGGAGCGTCTGGTTCTAGGCAGACGCAGGGTTTTCAGCCAGCTCAGTCTGTGCAGGCCTCGAGGGCCAATCCGGGAGCTTCGTCATCCCAGTCTGTGCAACAGTCTTTTGCTCCGAGAGGTGAGCAGGTAGACCAGGGGCCTACGGGGCGCGTGTATGCTGTTACCGCGCAGGATTTAGTACCAGCTCCATCAGTGGTGAGAGGTACTTTTCTGTTTTGCAACTCGGTTGCTAATGTGTTGACAGACACGGGTGCATCTCATTCTTTTGTATCTGCTGCATTTGCATCTGTTTTGGAATTGGAGTTACCACAGTTAGCATCTCCTATTTGTGTGGTATCGCCTTTGGGCGGTGAGTTGATCCTGAAACAGGGTGTTAGAGGATGTGATATTGAGGTCGCCGATTATAGGCTTCCTTTTCCGTTTGTTGTCATGCCCATGAAGGGTTTTGATGTTATTTTGGGTATGGACTGGCTATCGTCATACCGGGCTGTTATTGATTGCTACCGCCAGAGGGTCACGTTATGTACCTTGAGCGGGGAGTGGTTCCATTTCTTGGGAGACCGGGTTGGTAGTGTTTTGCCACCGGGGTATGACTCGCGAGGGCGAAGTGAGCTTAGTAGTCTACTTGCCAGCTTTGAGAGTGGTGAGAGTGGTGAGACCCAGGTTGTGTTACCGAGGGTGGTTTGTGAGTATTCGGATGTCTTTCCCGAAGATCTTGTTAGTTTGCCACCTCACCGAGAGATGGAGTTCTCTATTGATTTAGTGCCTGGTACGGCGCCGATTTCTATGGCACCTTACCGTTTTGCTCCAGCAGAGTTGGTTGAGTTGAAAGTTCAGCTCCAGGAATTGCTCGATAAGGGCTTTGTTCGCCCTAGTGTTTCACCGTGGGGAGCACCGGCACTCTTTGTTAAAAAGAAAGATGGTTGTGTATAGACTACCGGAAGTTGAATCGGGCTACGGTTAAAAATAAGTACCCTATGCCCCGTATAGATGATTTGTTTGACCAGTTGAAGGGTTCCCGTTGTTTCTCTAAGATAGACTTGAGATCGGGTTACCATCAGTTGAGGGTCAGGGAGGAAGATATTCCTAAGACGGCATTCCGTACGCGGTATGGCCATTATGAGTTTTTGGTGATGCCATTCGGACTTACCAATGCACCGGCAGTCTTTATGGACTTGATGAACCGGATTTTCCGGGAGTTCTTAGACCGATTTGTGGTTGTTTTCGTGGACGATATCCTTATCTATTCGTCTTCTGAGGAGGAGCACGAGGCACACTTGAGAGTGGTGCTTGAGTTACTTAGAGCCCATAGGCTGTATGCCAAGTTTGGGAAGTGTGAGTTCTGGCTGAGGGAAGTCAAATTCTTAGGCCACGTGGTATCCGGGGAAGGAGTGTCTGTTGATACATCCAAGGTTGAGGCAGTGCAAGATTGGGCACAGCCTAAGAGTGTGTTTGAGATCCGCAGTTTTCTGGGATTGGCTGGGTATTACCGTCGGTTTGTGAAAGATTTCTCCAGGTTAGCGTCACCGTTGACTAGACTGACTCGGAAGGGAGTCAAGTTTGTGTGGAGTGAGACTTGTGAAAAGTCGTTCCAAGAGCTGAAAGTTAGATTGACCACCGCTCCGGTATTGATTATTCCGGAGAGAGGGTTGGGTTATGCGGTTTATTGTGATGCCTCACGAGAGGGTTTGGGTTGTGTGTTGATGCAAGAGGGGAAAGTGGTAGCTTATGGCTCACGTCAGTTGAAAATACACGAGAAGAATTACCCTACTCACGACCTAGAGTTAGCAGCAGTGATCTTTGCCTTGAAAATCTGGAGGCACTACCTTTATGGTGAGAGGTTCGAGGTATTCTCGGATCATAAGAGTTTGAAGTATCTGTTTACCCAGAGAGACTTGAATTTGAGGCAGAGGAGATGGATGGAGTTCATCGAGGATTATGATTTTGAGTTGCACTATCATCCGGGAAAGGCCAATGTTGTGGCCGATGCCCTTAGTAGGAAAACCATTAGTGATGTAGCTTGTATGGCCATCCGGGAATGGGAGATGTTGGGAGCACTGGGCGAGTTTGATTTGCTACTGGGCGAATCTGTCGAGGCTGCGGCCTTGTTTTCTGTTGTTGCGCAGCCTACACTTGTGATTAGAGTGTTAGAGGCACAGAGAGGTGACCTTGAGGTAGAATCCCTCCGAGAGAAGATCTCCAGTGGGAAAGTTGAGAAGGGTTTGACGGTGTATCCCGACCTGAGTGTGAGATACCGAGACCGTTTGTTTGTACCGGAGGCTTGCCGAGAGGAGGTACTCCGAGAGTTTCACCATTCGCGCCTTGCGGTGCATCCGGGAGGTACTAAGATGTATCAGGATTTGGGTCGCCAGTTTTGGTGGCGGGGTATGAAAAGAGATGTGGCTGTTTTCGTATCGAAGTGCCTTACTTGCCAGCAAGTGAAGGCCGAGCATCGGAGGCCAGCGGGTTTGTTGCAACCCTTGCCTATTGCCGAGTGGAAGTGGGAGCATGTCACTATGGACTTCGTTGCAGGTCTTCCGAGGACTCAGCGGGGTAGTGATGCTATTTGGGTGGTTGTAGACCGGTTGACTAAGTCGGCGCACTTTATTCCTATGCGCGTGAGAGATTCGGTAGATCATCTTGCCGATTTGTATATTCGGGATGTAGTGAGATTGCACGGGGTCCCAGTGACGATCGTCTCAGATAGAGATCCTCGTTTTACTGCTAGGTTGTGGCAGAGTTTGCAGAGTGCACTGGGCACTAAGTTGACCTTTAGTACGGCTTATCATCCTCAGACTGACGGACAGTCCGAGCGTACTATTCAGATCCTCGAGGATATGCTTCGGGGTTGTGTCCTGGACTTCAGTGGGACGTGAGAGAAGCACTTGCCATTGGTAGAGTTTGCCTACAACAATAGTTTTCAGTCTAGCATCGGTATGGCACCGTTTGAGGCCTTGTATGGCCGACCGTGTAGGTCTCCAGTTTGTTGGGCCGAGGTGGGTGATGCACCTTTGTTGGGTCCGGAGTTGGTTAGGGAGACGACGGAGAAAGTTGAGCTTATCCGTAGGAGGCTTGTTACAGCCCAGAGTCGACAAAAGAGTTATGCCGACCGTAGGAGGAGGCCTTTGGCGTTTGAGGTGGGTGATCATGTCTTTCTGAAAATATCACCTAGGCGAGGCCTGATGAGGTTTGGGAAGAGTGGGAAGTTATCCCCTCGGTTTATTGGTCCTTTTTAGATCCTTGAGAAGATAGGTGAGGTTGCTTATCGGTTAGCCTTACCGCCGCAGTTGTCCGGAGTGCATGACGTGTTTCATGTGAGTATGCTTCGGAAGTATGAGCCAGATCCATCACATGTGCTGGATTGGAGCGATTTAGAGGTAGATGAGGATGCCTCGTATGAGGAGAGACCGGTTCGGGTCTTGGATAGGCGGGATCAGGTCCTGCGTGGCAAGACCATTCCTTTGGTGAAAGTCTTGTGGAAACATCACGGAGTGGAGGAAGCCACTTGGGAACGTGAGTTGGAAGTCCGTGAGAAATATCCGGACTTGTTTGTTGATGTGTGATCTTGTATTTAAATTTTACATTATGTTGAACTTAAGAGCTTTTATATATGTCTTAAGTTGTAAAACATTGAGAATGTTTTGATTATTGGAAGCATGTTTTGGAACTTGCCTCATATGGTAGTTGGATGTAACACTATATATGTTGAATATATTGTTGACATTGGAAAGTTAGTGCATAATGTTGGTGCATGTTAATAATACATATGTTGTTTACATATTGTGATATGTCTCTTGTTAAAGGGATGGGATGACCGGTAATGGGTCGAATTGTTGAATGTTCAAGTGTAACATTGTTTAAAAAAAAAAAAAAAAAAAAAAAAAAAAAAAAAAAAAAAAAAAACTTGTTTTTGAAAACTTGTACTTAATTTCGGGGACGAAATTCTTTAAGGGGGGGAGGTTATAGCGATCCCGGGTTTACCCTTGTTGTACAGTGATCCGGACATGTGTCCGTGGATGTTGGTAGTTGTTTATTTTCTAGTTTGCATCCTCTTTACTTTGTATATTGAGTTATAAGATGCGTTGGGCAGGTTTGTTTCAGGTTGGTTGCGTTTGGGAGCCTAGTGTTGCTGCCCAGATTTTTGGTCCTTCGCTCGAGCGAGGAGTATGTCGCTCGAGCGAGAGTTGTGTTGCACCTGGTTCTGGACCTGAGAGTTGTAGTTTCTGGCTCGAGCGAGCTTTTCGTGGCTCGAGCGGTCTGGGTTTTTCTTCGCTCGATCGAGAACTTCTTAGCTCGAGCGAGAGTTTTCTGTTTCTGGTCGCTCGAGCGACCAATCCTTCGCTCGAGCGAGAGTGTTTTATATCAGCGGACAGCAGCGTCTTAAACATCACTTTTTCAGTCCCTTTCTTTGAGCAAAACCTAAATTCGACACTCACTCTTCCTAAACTTACACTCTCTCTAAGATTTGATCTCCCTAGGGTGTGAATCTAGCCTAGGGCCTTTGTTAAAAAGATAGAGGGTGTTGAGAGCTTCGACTTAATCTGAAAAAGTTTGGATTTGGAGCAAGTTGATCTTGGAGTCTTCATCTCCTTTTGGGCTAAAACTTCAAGGTAGGGATATCCTACTCCTCTCTATGGGTTTTGTCTTTGAATTTTGGTATTTTGAGATGTTGAGCTTGGTTTGGTAATTTTGTGAAAGTTTGGGGCTTTTGTGCAATTATACAAAAGTTGGGGTTTGATTCATAATAAACCTAGATGCATGTTAGGCATGAAAAAATGGAATGATTGTTGAATCATTGATGAAAATGGGACCTAAGGGTTGAAATGGTAATTATGGAAAATGGCCTAATTACATTGTTTAATTAATTGGGATAATTAATTGGTGAGAAATGAGGAAATGAAATGTTGATTGAACATCCATTTGTGCATTTATTTTCTGTTTTAGAAATAACTGCTTTGGGCTATCGGTGGAGGATAGTCGTGATTGTTGTAGACAATGCATGATGATTAAGTAAACGGAAACTAATCAATGGAATGTGTCATGGAACTTGACAGTTGATAGAATACATTAATTGTATGTATTGTGTGATTGTATATAGAACCAATGTGTTTATATACGTTATGTGTAGAGGAGGAGATAGGGGATGTACTCCGCGGTTTAGGGGAAGATAGGGGATGTACCTCTAAACCGGATAGGTATTGGGAGGAGATAGGGGATGAACTCCGTAGACAGAGCTCATATGCTTGTCTAGAGAAGTGAAGATAGAGCTCATATGCTTATCTTTGTGAAGTGTGGATACAGCTTGTATGCTTATCTGTGGATATTATTGATATACATATCTGTTGTAGAGTGTGGATACAGCTTGTATGCTTATCTGTGGATATTATTGATATACATATCTGTTGTAGAGTGTGGATACAGCTTGTATGCTTATCTGTGGATATTATTGATATACATATCTGTTGTAGAATGTGGATACAGCTTGTATGCTTATCTGTGGATATTGTTGATATACATATCTGTTGAGAATGTGAGATATAGTTTTTATACATATCTGTGGAAATGATAATAGAGCTAGCATGCTTATCTATTAAAAAGGGAAAATGAAAAGTAATTGGGACTTGTAAGTCGTTGACATAAATATGTAATTTATGTGATTGTATCAGTGTTGACCAACTATCAATTGCTAATGTTTTAGCCATTGTCCATGGTTGGTTTAGTGTATTTCTACTGGGCTGTGGCTCACCCTATATGGGAATATCATTTTCAGGTACAGGAAGCATGCCACCTCCAAGGACATAGCTGGGAGGCTAGTGGCGGGCATAGTTTTGTCGTTTTACTTTTGATGTATTACATGTAATTTCAAGCCAAGGGCTTAATTTGTAAACGAGTTAGAACTCTTTGTTGTATCCAAGTGTTAACTTGGAAAGCTGTAAGCCCGTAGGGCATTTTGTTATGAGGTTAACATGTAATACTTATGTAATAGAACTCTAATGAATGAAAGAATGTGGTTAGTTTATATGTAAATGTATGTCTTATTAGATGGGTTTATTGTTGTTATTTTGAGGGCGTTACAACTTCCATTCGTATTTTTATTCAATTTCCATTTTTATTCAATTTCCTTTTCTATTTAATTTCCTTTTTTATTTAATTTCCAAATAGATCGTTAAGGTATAGTGGTTTCATGAATGAACTTCCGTTTTTAATTTTATGCAATTTCCATTTCTATTTTTATTCAACTTCTATTTTTATGAAATTACCACCTGCATTCAATTTCCTTTTTAATTTAATGTTCAAATAGATCGTTAAGGTATAGTGGTTTTTTGAATGAATTTCCATATTTAATTTTATGCAATTTCCACTTCTATTTTTATTCAACTTCTATTTTTATTCAATTACCATCTCCATTCAATTTCCTTTTTCTATTTAATATCCAAATAGATCGTTATGGCATAGTGGTTTCTTAAATGAACTTTCATTTTTAATTTTATGCAACTTCCATTTTTATTTTTATTCAACTTCCATTTTTTATTCCATTCACTTTTCTATTCAATTTCAATTTTTATTTAATTTCCAAATAGATCGTTAAGGTGTAGTGGTTTTTTGAATAACCTTCCATTTTTAATTTTATGCAACTTCCATTTTTATTTTTATTCAACTTCCATTTTTATTCAATTCTTTTTTCTATTGAATTTCATTTTTTATTTAATTTCCAAATAGATCATTAAGGTGTAGTGGTTTTTTTAATGAACTTCCATTTTTAATTTTATGCAACTTCCATTTTTAATTTTATTCCACTTCCATTTTTATTCAATTTCCTATTTTATTTAATTTCCAAATAGATCGTTAAGGTATATGGCTTCTTGAATGAACTTCCATGTTTAATTTTATGCAGTTTCCATTTCAATTTTTATTGAACTTCTATTTTTATTCAATTTCCATCTCCATTCAATTTCCTTTTTTATTTAATTTCCAAATAGATCGTTAAGGTGTACTGGTTTCTTGAATGAACTTCCATTCTTAATTTTTTGCAACTTCCATTTTTATTTTTATTCCACTTCCTTTTTTATTCAATTTTCTTTTCTATTCAATTTCCTTTTTTATTTAATTTCCAAATAGATCGTTAAGGTATAGTGATTTCTCGAATGAACTTCCATGTTTAATTTTATGCAGTTTCCATTTCTATTTTTATTCAACTTCCATCTCTGTTCAATTTCCTTTTTTAGTTAATTTCCAAATAGATCGTTAAGTTATAGTGGTTTCCTGAATGAACTTTCATTTTTAATTTTATGCAACTTCCATTTGTGTTTTTATTCCACTTCCATTTTTATTCAATTTTTTTTTCTATTCAATTTCCTTTTTTATTCAATTTCCAAACAGATCATTATGGTATAGTGGTTTCTTGATTGAACTTTCATTTTTAATTTTATGCAACTTCTATTTTTATTTTTATTTAACTTCCATTTTATTCAATTCCCTTTGCTGTTGAATTTCCTTTTTTATTTAATTTCCAAATAGATCATTAAGGTGTAGTGGTTTCTTGAATGAACTTCAATTTTTAATTTTATGCAACTACCATTTTTATTTTTATTCTACGTCCATTTTTATTCAATTTCCTTTTTTATTTAATTTCCAAATAGATCGTTAATGTATAGTGTTTTCGTGAATGAACTTCCATGTTTAATTTTCTTGAATGAACTTCAATTTTTAATTTTATGCAACTACCATTTTCATTTTTATTCTACGTCCATTTTTATTCAATTTCCTTTTCTATTCAATTTCCTTTTTTATTTAATTTCCAAATAGATCGTTAATGTATAGTGTTTTCTCGAATGAACTTCCATGTTTAATTTCATGCAGTTTCCATTTCTATTTTTATTCAACTTGCATCTCTGTTCAATTTCCTTTTTTAGTTAATTTCCAAATAGATCGTTAAGTTATAGTGGTTTCTTGAATGAACTTTCATTTTTAATTTTATGCAACTTCCATTTGTGTTTTTATTCCACTTCCATTTTTATTCAATTTTTTTTTTCTATTCAATTTCCTTTTTTATTCAATTTCCAAACAGATCATTATGGTATAGTGGTTTCTTGATTGAACTTTCATTTTTAATTTTATGCAACTTCTATTTTTATTTTTATTCAACTTCCATTTTATTCAATTCCCTTCGCTATTGAATTTCCTTTTTTATTTAATTTCCAAATAGATCGTTAAGGTGTAGTGGTTTCTTGAATGAACTTCAATTTTTAATTTTATACAACTACCATTTTTATTTTTATTCTATGTCCATTTTTATTCAATTTCCTTTTCTATTCAATTTCCTTTTTTATTTAATTTCCAAATAGATCGTTAATGTATAGTGTTTTCGTGAATGAACTTCCATGTTTAATTCTATGCAGTGTCAATTTCTATTTTTATTCAACTTCTATTTTTATTCAATTTCCATCTCCATTCAATTTCCATTTTTATTTAAATTCCAAATAGATCGTTAAGGTATATTCGTTTCTTGAATGAACTTCCATTTTTAATTTTATGCAACTTCCATTTTTATTTTTATTCCACTTCCACTTTTATTCAGTTTCCTTTTCTATCCAATTTACTTTTTTATTTAATTTCCAAATAGATCGTTAAGCTCTAGTGGTTTCTTGAATGAACTTCCTTGTTTAATTTTATGCAGTTTCCATTTCTATTTTTATTTGATTTCCATCTCTATTCAATTTCCTTTTTTATTTAATTTCCAAACAGATCATTAAGGTGTAGTGGGTTTCTTGAATGAACTTCCATTCTTAATTTTATGCAACTTTCATTTTTCTTTTTATTCCACTTCTATTTTTATTCAATTTCCTTTTTTATTTAATTTCCAAATAGATCGTTAAGGTATTGTGGTTTCTTGAATGAACTTCCATTTTTAATTTTATGCAACTTCCATTTGTATTGTTATTCCACTTTCATTTTTTTTCAATTTCCTTTTCTATTCAATTTCCATTTTTATTTAATTTGCAAATAGATCATGAAGGTATAGTGGTTTCTTGAATGAACTTTCATTTCTAGTTTTTTGAAACTTCCATTTTTATTTTTATTCCACTTCAATGTTTATTCAATTTCCTTTTCTATTCAACTTATTTTTTTTATTTAATTTGCAAATAGATCGTTAAGGTATAGTTGTTTCTTGAATAGAATTCCATTTTTAATTTTATGGTACTTCTATTTTTGTTTTTATTCAACTTCCACTTTTATTCAATTTCCTTTTCTATTCATTTTCCCTTTTTATTTAATTTCCAAATAGATCGTTAAGGTATAGTGGTTTCTTGAATGAACTTCCACGTTTAATTTTATGCAGTTTCCATTTCAATTTTTATTCAACTTCTATTTTTATTCAATTTCCATCTACATTCAATTTCCTTTTTTATATAATTTCCAAAGAGATCGTTAAGGTGTAGTGGTTTCTTGAATGAACTTCCATTCTTAATTTTATGCAACTTCCATTCGTATTTTTATTCAACTTCCATTTTTATTAAATTTCCTTTTCTATTCAATTTCCTTTTTTATTTAATTTTCAAATAGATCGTTAATGTATAGTGGTTTCATGAATGAACTTTCGTTTTTAATTTTATGCAGTTTCCACGTCCATTTTTATTCAATTTCTATTTTTATTAAATTTCCACCTCCATTCAATTTCCTTTTTAATTTAATTTTCAAATAGATCGTTAAGGTATAGTGGTTTCTTGAATGAATTTCCATGTTTAATTTTATGCAGTTTCCACTTCTATTTTTATTCAACTTCTATTTTTATTCAATTTCCCTCTCAATTCAATTTCCTTTTTTTATTTAATATCCAAATAGATTGTTATGGTATAGTGGTTTCTTGAATGAACTTTCATTTTTCATTTTATACAACTTCCATTTTTATTTTTATTCAACTTCCATTTTTATTCAATTCACTTTTCTATTCAATTTCATTTTTTATTTAAATTCCAAATAGTCGTTAAGGTGTAGTGGTTTTTTGAATGAACTTCTATAGCGATCCCGGGTTTACCCTTGTTGAACAGTGATCCGGACATGTGTCCGTGGATGTTGGTAGTTGTTTATTATCTTGTTTGCATCCTTTTTCTTCGTATTTGAGTTATAGGATGTGTTGGGCAGGTTTGTTAAAGGTTGGTTGTGTTTGGGAGCCTAGTGTTGCTGCCCAGATTTTTGGACCTTCGCTCGAGCGAGGGGTTTGTCACTCGAGCGAGAGTGAGGTTCGTGTCTGGTGGGTCGAGCCAGGGTGGCTTCGCTCGAGCGAGTGTTGTGTCTGGTTCTGGACCTGAGAGTTGCCTTTCTTGGCTCGAGCGAGCTTCCTTCGCTCGAGCGGTCTGGGTTTTTCTTCACTCGATCGTGAACTTCTTGGCTCGAGCGAGAGTTTCTGTGTCTGGTCGCTCGAGCGACAAAGGCTTCGCTCGAGCGAGCGTGTTTTATATCAGCGGACAGTAGCGATTTTAAACTTCAGTTTTTCACTTCTTTTTTTGATCAAACCCTAAATTCGAGACCCTCTCTCTCTAAACTTACACCCTCTCTAAGATTTGATCTCCCTAGAGTGTGAATCTAGCCTAGGGCTTTTGTTAAAAAGATAGAGGGCATTGAGAGCTTTGTTTTAATCTGAAAAAGGTTGGATTTGGAGCAAGTTGATCTTCGAGTCTTCATCTCCTTTTTGGCTCAAACTTCGAGATAGGGATATCCTACTCCTCTCTATGGATTTTGTCTTTAAATTTTGGTATTTTGAGATTTTGGGGTTAGTTTGGTAATTTGGTAAAAGTTTGGGGCTTTTGTGTAATTTTACAAAAGTTGAGGTTTTATTCATAATAAACCTAGATGCATGTTTGGCATAGAGAAATGGAATAAATGTTAAATCATTGATGAAAATGGGACCTAAGGGTTGAAATGGTAATTATGGAAAATGGCCTAATTACATTGTTTGATTAATTGGGATAATTAATGGTGAGAAATGAGGAAATGAAATGTTGATTGAATATCCATTTGTGCATTTATTTTCTGTTCAGAAATAACTGCTTTGGGCTATCGGTGAAGGATAGTCGTGATTGTTGTAGACAATGCATGATGATTAGGCAAACTGAAACTAATCAATGAAATGTGTCATGAAACTTGACGGTTGATAGAATACATTAACTGTGTGTATTGGGTGATTGTATATAGAACCAATGTGTTTATATACGTTATGTGTAGAGAAGGAGATGGGGGATGTACTCCGCGGTTTAGGGGAAGATAGGGGATGTACCTCTAAACCGGATAGTGTTGGGAGAAGATAGGGGATGAACTCCGTAGATACAGCTCATATGCTTGTCTAAAGAAGTGAAGATAGAGCTTATATGCTTATCTTTGTGATGTGGGGATATAGCTTTTATGCTTATCTGTGGATATTGTGGTTATACATATCTGTTGTAGAATGTGGATATAGCTTTTAAGCTTATCTGTGGATATTGTTGTTATACATATCTGTTGAGAATGTGGGTAGTGCTTATATGCCTATCCGTTGAAAAAGGGAAAATGAAAGGAAACTTGGGCTCATAAATCGTATGACATCTATGTGATTTATGTGATTGTATCAGTGTTGGCCATCTATCAATTGCTAATATTTTAGTCATTGTTCATGGTTGGTTTAGTGTATTTCTACTGGGCTGTGGCTCACCCTATATGGGAATATCATTTTCAGGTGCAGGTAGCATGCCACCTCCAAGGACATAGCTGGGAGGCTAGAGGCGGACATACTTTTGTCGCTTAACTTTTGATGTATTACATGTAACTTCAAGCCAAGGGCTTAATGTGTAAACGAGTTAGTACTCTTTTGATGCAACCAAGTGTTAACTTGGAAAGCTGTAAGCCCGTAGGGCATTTTGTTTTGATGTCAACACGTAATACTTATGTAATGGAACTCTGTTGAATAAAAGAATGTGGTTAGTTTATATGTAAATGCATGTCTTATCTGATGGGTTTAATGTTGTTATTTTGAGGGCGTTACAACTTGGTATCAGAGCGTACCGGGTTCGAATACTTTGGGTACGTGGGAAGTGATTAGGATCACAATGGGTTTGTCTCGCTTGATAGAGACTTAGATGTAGTATCATATGCTATGTGTTTACTTGATAACATGCTTATGTGACTATGTGGGTATGGGATTTAATTTCTGGGATGTTGATTGGATCCTTGAGTTTCTGGAGTCTTGTTGGAAAAGCACTTGATCAATGCTGTTTCTAACCGGAACTCTAGTAACGTCTCGGGACTATCATTATCCGAAAATGAAATTCGTAAGTGCTTATGTGTTTATGTGCTTACGTGGAGTGAATTACAGTTGTCCATGTATTAGGACGTGAGTGTTTAGTTTCGGCACATTTATGAATGTGCTAATGTTCTGTGTTACCTTTATTAGGATGTCAGGACGAGGAAGAGGTGCTAGGCGTGGTAGACCTGCGAGGCAGGAAGTACCGTTACAGGGTGAGATTCCGGCAGTACAGGAGGGAGTTGGTCAGGCCAATGTGGCCGAGCCAGTGGGTCAGCAGGCCATGGGTGCCTTGGCCAGAGAGATAGCAGGAGCTTTGGGTATTCTTAGAGCTGGGAATCAGGCAGCTGAGGCAGGGCCTTCTTTCTTGAAGAGGGAGTTCTTCCGGTCTAATTCGGATGAGTTTGTCGGGGATCCGAAGGAGCCACTGAAGGCTGATGAGTGGCTAGAGCAAATAAGTAAGACGTTCGAGATGCTTGGCATCGAGGACAGAGCACTGAAAGTGACCTTGGCATCCTTCCAACTGAAGGGAGATGCGGGTCAGTGGTGGAAGTACGAGAAGGCTCGTGTTGGTGGTACTTGAGAGGTGTTTGTGAATGCTTTTCAGGAGAGGTTTTTGTCTGCAGCAGCTAGGGAGAAGCTGAGGGATTAGTTCAGCCGGCTTAATCAGCAGGGCTTGTCAGTGGCCGAGTTTGAGGCTACTTTTACTAGTCTGTCCAGGTTCGCACCTGAACTGGTGGCGTCTGAGGAACGCCGTTGCTATGAGTTTGAGCGGAAGTTGAGGCAGGGCCTCAAGTTGAGGGTTGGTGGGTCTTATATCCGAGAGTATAGACACCTGGTAGATGCTGCAGCTCATATGGAGCTCATGATGCAGGAGGAGGATGAGGGGCAGAGAGGCTCCAAGAGGAGCCAGGATAGTCAGGGTGATGGCAGGAGGCAGAGGGGTTCTAACCCTCAGCAGTCGCAGGGTGGTGTTGCTAGATCGACCTTCCCAGTGCCGAGTGCAGGCTCCGGGAGAGGTGGTCAGGGGGAGTTTGTTTGTTACAAGTGTGGCCAGCTGGGTCACAAGGTTTCTGTTTGCCCGCAGAAGGGTGGGGGTCAGAGAGCTGCTTCTTCTTCAGCTAGAACGCAGAGTCAGAGTTTGGGTAGGGGGCAGCCCTTGTCTTGTTATCGGTGTGGACAGCCTGGGCACCTGAAGAGGTTTTGCCCACAGTTGAGTGCCACTTCGGGAGCGTCTGGTTCTAGGCAGACGCAGGGTTTTCAGCCAGCTCAGTCTGTGCAGGCCTCGAGGGCCAATCCGGGAGCTTCGTCATCCCAGTTAGTGCAGCAGTCTTTTGCTCCGAGAGGTGAGCAGGTAGACCAGGGGCCTACGGGGCGCGTGTATGCTATTACCGCGCAGGATTTAGTACCAGCTCCATCAGTAGTGAGAGGTACTTTTCTGTTTTGCAACTCGGTTGCTAGTGTGTTGATAGACACGGGTGCATCTCATTCTTTTGTATCTGCTGCATTTGCATCGGTTTTGGAATTGGAGTTAGCACAGTTAGCATCTCCTATTTGTGTGGTATCGCCTTTGGGTGGTGAGTTGATCCTGAAACAGGGTGTTAGAGGATGTGATATAGAGGTCGCCGACTATAGACTTGCTTTTCCGTTTGTTGTCATGCCCATGAAGGGTTTTGATGTTATTTTGGGTATGGACTGGCTATCGTCATACCGGGCTGTTATTGATTGCTACCGCCAGAGGGTCATGTTATGTACCTTGAGCGGGGAGTGGTTCCATTTCTTGGGAGACCGGGTTGGTAGTATTTTGCCACCGGGGTATGATTCGCGAGGGAGAAGTGAGCTTAGTAGTCTACTTGCTAGCCTTGAGAGTAGTGAGTGTGTTGAGACATAGATTGTGTTGCCGAGGGTGGTTTGTGAGTATTCGGATGTCTTTCCCGAAGATCTTGTTAGTTTGCCACCTTACCGTGAGATAGAGTTCTCTATTGATTTAGTGCCCGGCACGGCGCCGATTTCTATGGCACCTTATCGTTTTGCTCCAGCAGAGTTGGTTGACTTGAAAGTTCAGCTCCAGGAATTGCTCGATAAGGGCTTTGTTCGCCCTAGTGTTTCGCCGTGGGGAGCGCCGGCCCTTTTTGTTAAAAAGAAAGATGGTGCCTTGAGATTGTGTATTGACTACCGGAAGTTGAATCGGGCTACGATTAAGAATAAGTATCCTATGCCCCGTATAGATGATTTGTTTGACCAGTTGAAGGGTTCCCGTTGTTTCTCTAAGATAGACTTGAGATCGGGTTACCACCAGTTGAGGGTCAGGGAGGAGGATATTCCGAAAACGGCATTCCGTACGCGGTATGGCCATTATGAGTTTCTGGTAATGCCATTTGGGCTTACCAATGCACCGGCAGTCTTTATGGACTTGATGAACCGGGTTTTTCGGGAGTTCTTAGACCGATTTGTGGTCGTCTTTGTGGACGACATCCTTATCTATTCGCCTTCAGAGGAGGAGCACGAGGCACACTTGAGAGTGGTGCTTGAGTTGCTTAGAGCCCATAGGCTGTATGCCAAGTTTGGGAAGTGTGAGTTCTGGCTGAGGGAAGTCAAATTCTTAGGCCACGTGGTATCCGGGGAAGGGGTGTCTGTTGATACATCCAAGGTTAAGGCAGTGCAGGATTGGGCACAGCCTAAGAGTGTGTTTGAGATCCGCAGTTTTCTGGGATTGGCTGGGTATTACCGTCGGTTTGTGAAAGATTTCTCCAGGTTAGCGTCACCGTTGACTAGACTGACTCGGAAGGGAGTCAAGTTTGTGTGGAGTGAGACTTGTGAAAAGTCATTTCAAGAGCTGAAAGTTAGATTGACCACCGCTCTGGTGTTAATTATTCCGGAGAGAGGGTTGGGTTATGCGGTTTATTGTGATGCCTCACGAGAGGGTTTGGGTTGTGTGCTAATGCAAGAGGGGAAAGTGGTAGCTTATGGCTCACGTCAGTTGAAAATACACGAGAAGAATTACCCCACACACGACCTAGAGTTAGCAGCAGTGATCTTTGCCTTGAAAATCTGGAGGCACTACCTTTATGGTGAGAAGTTCGAGGTGTTCTCTGACCACAAAAGTTTGAAGTATCTGTTCACACAGAGAGACTTGAATCTGAGGCAGAGGAGGTGGATGGAGTTCATCGAAGATTATGATTTTGAGTTGCATTATCATCCGGGAAAGGCCAATGTTGTGGCCGATGCCCTTAGTAGGAAATCCATTAGTGATGTAGCTAGTATAGCCATCCGGGAATGGGAGATGTTGGGAGCACTTGGCGAGTTTGATTTGCTACTGGGCGAATCTGTTGAGGCTGCGGCCTTGTTTTCGGTTGTTGCGCAGCCTACACTTGTGACTAGAGTGTTAGAGGCACAGAGAGGTGACCTTGAGGTAGAATCCCTCCGAGAGAAGATCTCCAGTGGGACAGTTGAGAAGGGTTTGACGGTGTATCCCGACCTGAGTGTGAGATACCGGGACCGTTTGTTTGTACCAGAGTCTTGCCGTGAGGAAGTACTCCGAGAGTTTCACCATTCGCGCCTTGCGGTGCATCCGGGAGGTACTAAGATGTATCAGGATTTGGGTCGCCAGTTTTGGTGGCGGGGTATGACGCGAGATGTGGCAGTTTTCGTATCGAAGTGCCTTACTTGCCAACAAGTGAAGGCCGAGCATCAGAGGCCAGCGGGTTTGTTGCAACCCTTGCCTATTGCCGAGTGGAAGTGGGAGCATGTCACTATGGACTTTGTTGTAGGTCTTCCGAGGACTCAGCGGGGTAGTGATGCTATTTGGGTGGTTGTAGACCGGTTGACTAAGTCGGCGCACTTTATTCCTATGCGCGTGAGAGATTCGGTGGATCATCTTGCCGATTTGTATATTCGGGACGTAGTGAGATTGCACGGGGTCCCAGTGACGATCATCTCAGATAGAGATCCTCGTTTTACTGCTAGATTGTGGCAGAGTTTAAAGAGTGCCTTGGGCACTAAGTTGACCTTTAGTACGGCTTATCATCCTCAGACTGATGGGCAGTCCGAGCGTACTATTCAGATCCTCGAGGATATGCTTCGGGGTTGTGTCCTGGACTTCAGTGGGACGTGGGAGAGGCACTTGCCATTGGTAGAGTTTGCCTACAACAACAGTTTTCAGTCTAGCATCGGTATGGCACCGTTTGAGGCCTTGTATGGCCGACCATGTAGGTCTCCAGTTTGTTGGGCCGAGGTGGGTGATGCATCTTTGTTGGGTCCGGAGTTGGTTAGGGAGACGACGGAGAAAGTTGAACTTATTCGTAGGAGGCTTGTTATAGCCCAGAGTCGACAAAAGAGTTATGCCGACCATAGGAGGAGACCTTTGGTGTTTGAGGTAGGTGATCATGTGTTTCTGAAGATATCACCTAGGCGAAGTTTGATGAGATTTGGGAAGAGTGGGAAGTTATCCCCTCGGTTTATTTGTCCTTTTGAGATCCTTGAGAGGATTGGTGAGGTTGCTTATCGGTTAGCCTTACCGCCGCAGTTGTCCGGAGTGCATGACGTGTTTCATGTGAGTATGCTTCGGAAGTATGAGCCAAATCCATCACATGTGTTGGATTGGACCGATTTAGAGGTAGATGAGGATACCTCGTATGAGGAGAGACCGGTTCGGGTCTTGGATAGGCGGGATCAGGTCCTGCGTGGCAAGACCATTCCTTTGGTGAAAGTCTTGTGGAAACATCACGGAGTGGAGGAGGCCACTTGGGAACGTGAGTTGGAAGTCCGAGAGAAATATCCGGACTTGTTTGTTGATATGTAATTTTGTGTTTAAATTTTGAACAATTGTTGAACGTAAGAGCTTTCATATATGTCTTAAGTTGTGAAACATTGAAAATGTTTTGGTTTATTGGAAGTATGTTTGGAACTTGCCTCATATGGAAGTTGAATGTGACACTATATGTGTTGAATGTATTGTTGAAATTGGAAAGATAATGCGTAATGTTAATGCATGTTGAAAGTACATATGTTGTTTACATATTGTGAAATGCCTCTTGTTAAATGGAGGGGATGGCCGGTAATGGGTCGAATTGTTGAATGTTCAAGTGTAACATTGTTTAAAATGGAGAAAAACTCGTTTTGAAAACTTGTGCTTAATTTCGGGGACGAAATTCTTTAAGGGGAGGAGGTTATAGCGATCCCGGGTTTACCCTTGTTGAACAGTGATCCGGACATATGTCCGTGGATGTTGGTAGTTGTTTATTATCTTGTTTGCATCCTTTTTCTTCGTATTTGAGTTATAGGATGTGTTGGGCAGGTTTGTTACAGGTTGGTTGTGTTTGGGAGCCTAGTGTTGCTGCCCAGATTTTTGGACCTTCGCTCGAGCGAGGGGTTTGTCGCTCGAGCGAGAGTGAGGTTCGTGTCTGGTGGATCGAGCCAGGGTGGCTTCGCTCGAGCGAGTGTTACGTCTGGTTCTGGACCTGAGAGTTGCCTTTCTTGGCTCGAGCGAGCTTCCTTCGCTCGAGCGGTCTGGGTTTTTCTTCGCTCGATTGAGAACTTCTTGGCTCGAGCTAGAGTTTCTGTGTCTGGTCGCTCGAGCGACAAAGGCTTCGCTCGAGCGAGCGTGTTTTATATCAGCGGACAGTAGCGATTTTGAACTTCAGTTTTTCACTTCTTTTTTTGATCAAACCCTAAATTCGAGACCCTCTCTCTCTAAACTTACACCCTCTCTAAGATTTGATCTCCCTAGAGTGTGAATCTAGCCTAGGGCTTTTGTTAAAAAGATAGAGGGCGTTGAGAGCTTTGTTTTAATCTGAAAAAGTTTGGATTTGGAGCAAGTTGATCTTCGAGTCTTCATCTCCTTTTTCGCTCAAACTTCGAGGTAGGGATATCCTACTCCTCTCTATGGATTTTGTCTTTAAATTTTGGTATTTTGAGATGTTGGGGTTAGTTTGGTAATTTGGTAAAAGTTTGGGGCTTTTGTGTAATTTTACAAAAGTTGAGGTTTTATTCATAATAAACCTAGATGCATGTTTGGCATAGAGAAATGGAATAAATGTTAAATCATTGATGAAAATGGGACCTAAGGGTTGAAATTGTAATTATGGAAAATGGCCTAATTACATTGTTTGATTAATTGGGATAATTAATGGTGAGAAATGAGGAAATGAAATGTTGATTGAATATCCATTTGTGCATTTATTTTCTGTTTAGAAATAACTGCTTTGGGCTATCGGTGAAGGATAGTCGTGATTGTTGTAGACAATGCATGATGATTAGGCAAACTGAAACTAATCAATGAAATGTGTCATGAAACTTGACGGTTGATAGAATACATTAACTGTGTGTATTGGGTGATTGTATATAGAACCAATGTGTTTATATACGTTATGTGTAGAGGAGGAGATGGGGGATGTACTCCGCGGTTTAGGGGAAGATAGGGGATGTACCTCTAAACCGGATAGTGTTGGGAGAAGATAGGGGATGAACTCCGTAGATACAGCTCATATGCTTGTCTAAAGAAGTGAAGATAGAGCTTATATGCTTATCTTTGTGATGTGGGGATATAGCTTTTATGCTTATCTGTGGATATTGTGGTTATACATATCTGTTGTAGAATGTGGATATAGCTTTTAAGCTTATCTGTGGATATTGTTGTTATACATATCTGTTGAGAATGTGGGTAGTGCTTATATGCCTATCCGTTGAAAAGGGGAAAATGAAAGGAAACTTGGGCTCATAAATCGTATGACATCTATGTGATTTATGTGATTGTATCAGTGTTGGCCATCTATCAATTGTTAATATTTTAGTCATTGTTCATGGTTGGTTTAGTGTATTTCTACTGGGCTGTGGCTCACCCTATATGGGAATATCATTTTCAGGTGCAGGTAGCATGCCACCTCCAAGGACATAGCTGGGAGGCTAGAGGCGGACATACTTTTGTCGCTTAACTTTTGATGTATTACATGTAACTTCAAGCCAAGGGCTTAATGTGTAAACGAGTTAGTACTCTTTTGATGCAACCAAGTGTTAACTTGGAAAGCTGTAAGCCCGTAGGGCATTTTGTTTTGATGTCAACATGTAATACTTATGTAATGGAACTCTGTTGAATAAAAGAATGCGGTTAGTTTACATGTAAATGCATGTCTTATCTGATGGGTTTAATGTTGTTATTTTGAGGGCGTTACAACTTCCATTTTTAATTTTATGCAACTTCCATTTTTAATTTTATGCAACTTTCATTTTTATTTTTATTCAACTTCCATTTTTATTCAATTCCCTTTTCTATTGAATTTCATTTTTTATTTAATTTCCAAATAGATCGTTAAGATGTAGTGGTTTTTTGAATGGACTTCCATTTTTAATTTTATGCAACTTCCATTTTTATTTTTATTCCCCTTCCATTTTTATTCAATTTCCTATTTTATTTAATTTCCAAATAGATCGTTAAGGTATATGGTTTCTTGAATGAACTTCCATGTTTAATTTTATGCAGTTTCCATTTCTATTTTTATTCAACTTCTATTTTTATTCAATTTCCATCTCCATTCAATTTCCTTTTCTATTTAATTTCCAAATAGATCGTTAAGGTGTACTGGTTTCTTGAATGAACTTCCATTCTTAATTTTTTGAAACTTCCAGTTTTATTCAATTTTCTTTTCTATTCAATTTCCTTTTTTATTTAATTTCCAAATAGATCGTTAAGGTATAGTGGTTTCTCGAATGAACTTCCATGTTTAATTTTATGCAGTTTCCATTTCTATTTTAATTCAACTTCCATCTCCGTTCAATTTCTTTTTTTATTTAATTTCCAAACAAATCGTTAAGGTATAGTGGTTTCTTGAATGAACTTCCATTTTTAATTTTATGCAACTTCCATTTGTATTTTTATTCCACTTCCATTTTTATTCAATTTTTTTTTCTATTCAATTTCCTTTTTTTATTCAATTTCCAAATAGATCATTATGGTATAGTGGTTTCTTGAATGAACTTTCATTTTCAATTTCATGCAACTTCTATTTTTATTTTTATTCAACTTCCATTTTTATTCAATTCCCTTTGATATTGAATTTCCATTTTTATTTCATTTCCAAATAGATCGTTAAGATGTAGTGGTTTCTTGAATGAACTTCAATTTTTAATTTTATGCAACTTCCATTTTTAATTTTATTCTACTTCCGTTTTTATTCAATTTCCTGTTCTATTCGATTTCCTTTTTTATTTAATTTCCAAATAGATCGTTAATGTATAGTGTTTTCGTGAATGAACTTCCATGTTTAATTTTATGCAGTGTCAATTTCAATTTTTATTCAACTTCTATTTTTATTCAATTTCCATCTCCTTTCAATTTCCTTTTTTATTTAAATTCCAAATAGATCGTTAAGGTATAGTGGTTTCTTGAATGAACTTCCATTTTGAATTTTATGCAACTTCCATTTTTATTTTTTTCCACTTCCATTTTTATTCAGTTTCCTTTTCTATCCAATTTCTTTTTTTATTTAATTTCCAAATAGATCGTTAAGCTCTAGTGGTTTCTTGAATGAACTTCCTCGTTTAATTTTATGCAGTTTCCATTTCAATTTTTATTTAGCTTCTATTTTTATTTAATTTCCATCTCCATTTAATTTCCTTTTTTATTTAATTTCCAAACAGATCGTTAAGGTGTAGTGGTTTCTTGAATGAACTTCCACTCTTAATTTTATGCAACTTCCATTTTTATTTTTTTTCCACTTCCATTTTTATTCAATTTCCTTTTCTATTATTTTCCAAATAGATCGTTATGGTATAGCGGTTTCTTGAATGAACTTCCCTGTTTAATTTTGTGCAGTGTCCAATTCAATTTTTATTCAACTTCCATTTTTATTCAATTTCTTTTTCTTTTAAATTTCCTTTTTTATTTAATTTCCAAATAGATCGTTAAGGTGTAGTGGTTTCTTGAACGAACTTCCATTTTCAATTTAATGCAACTTCAATTTTTATTTTTATTCCACTTCCATTTTTATTTAATTTCCGAATAGGTCATTAAGGTATAGTGGTTCTTTGAATGAACTTCCATGTTTAATTTTATGCAGTTTCCATTTCTATTTTTATTCAACTTCTATTTTTATTCGATTTTGAGCTCCACACAATTTCCTTTTTTATTTAATATCCAAATAGATCGTTAAGATGTAGTTGTTTCTTGAATGAAATTCCATTTTTAATTTTATGCAACTTCTATTTTTATTTTTATTCCACTTCCATTTTTATACAATTTCCATTTCTATTCAATTTCCTTTTTTAATTAATTTCCAAATAGATCGTTGAGGTGTAGTGGTTTTTTTAGTGAACTTCCACGTTTAATTTTATGCAGTTTCCATTTCTATTTTTATTCAACTTCTATTTTTATTCAATTTCAATCTCCATTCAATTTCCTTTTTCATTTAATTTCCAAATTGATCGTTAAGGTATAGTGGTTTCTTGATTGAAGTTCCATTTTTAATTTTATGCAACTTCCATTTGTATTTTTATTCAACTTCCATTTTTATTCAGTTTCTTTTTTTATTTAATTTCCAAATAGATCGTTAAGGTATAGTGGTTTTTTGAATGAACATCCATGTTTAACTTTAGGCAATGTCCATTTCAATTTTTATTCAACTTCTATTTTTATTTAATTTCCATCTCCAATCAATTTCCTTTTTTATTTAATTTCCAAATAGATCGTTAAGGTATAGTGGTTTCTTGAATGAACTTCCATGTTTAATTTTATGCAGTGTTCCATTTCTATTTTTATTTAACTTCTATTTTTATTCAATTTCCATCTCCATTAAATTTCCTTTTTTATTTAATTTCCAAACAGATCGTTAAGGTGTAATGGTTTCTTGAATGAACTTCCATTCTTATATTTATGCAACTTCCATTTTTATTTTTATTCCACTTCCGTTTTTATTCAATTTCCTTTTTCTATTCAGTTTTCTATTTTTATTTAATTTCCAAATAGATCATTAAGGTATAGTGGTTTCTTAAATAGACTTCCATTTTTAATTTTATGCAACTTTTATTTTTGTTTTTATTCAACTTCCGCTTTCATTCAATTTCCTTTTCTATTCATTTTCCTTTTTTATTTAATTTCCGAATAGATCGTTAAGGTATAGTGGTTACTCGAATGAACTTCCATTTTTAATTTTATGCAACTTCCATTTTTATTTTTATTCCACTTCCACTTCCATTTTTATTCAATTTCCTTTTCTATTCAATTTCCTTTTTTATTTAATTTCCAAATAGATCGTTAAGGTATAGTGGTTTCTTGAATGAACTTCCACGTTTAATTTAATGCCGTTTCCATTTCTATTTTTATTCAAATTCTATTTTTATTCAATTTCCATATACATTCAATTTCCCTTTTTATTTAATTTCCAAATAGATCGTTAAGGTGTAGTGGTTTCTTGAATGAACTTCCATTCTTAATTTTATGTAACTTCCATTCGTATTTTTATTCAACTTCCATTTATATTCAATTTCCTTTTCTAATCAATTTCCTTTTTTATTTAATTTCCAAATAGATCGTTAAGGTATAGTGGTTTCATGAATGAACTTCCCTTTTTAATTTTATGCAGTTTCCATTTCTATTTTTATTCAACTTCTATTTTTATTAAATTTCCACCTCCATTCAATTTCCTTTCTAATTTAATTTTCAAATAGATCGTTAAGGTATAGTGGTCTCTTGAATGAATTTCCATTTTTAATTTTTTGCAGTTTCCACTCCTATTTTTATTCAACTTCTATTTTTATTCAATTTCCATCTCCGTTCAATTTCCTTTTTTTATTTAATATCCAAATAGATCGTTATAGTCTAGTGGTTTCTTGAATGAACTTTCATTTTTAATTTTATGCAACTTCCATTTTTATTTTAATTCAACTTCCATTTTTATTCAATTCACTTTTCTACTCAATTTCATTTTTTATTTAATTTCAAAATAGATCGTTAAGGTGTAATGGTTTTTTGAATGAACTTCCATTTTTAATTTTATGGAACTTCCATTTTTATTTTTATTCAACTTCCATTTTTATTCAATTCCCTTTTCTATTGAATTACATTTTTTATTTAATTTCCAAACAGATCGTTAAGGTGTAGTGGTTTTTTGAATGAACTTCCATTTTTAATTTTATGCAACTTCCATTTTTATTTTTATTCCACTTCTATTTTTATTCAATTTCCCATTTTATTTAATTTCCAAATAGATCGTTAAGGTATAGTGGTTACCTGAATGAACTTCTATGTTTAATTTTATGCAGTTTCCATTTCTATTTTTATTCAACTTCTATTTTTATTCAATTTCCATCTCCATTCAATTTCCTTTTTTATTTAATTTCCGAATAGATCGTTAAGGTGTACTGGTTTCTTGAATGAACTTCCATTCTTAATTTTTTGCAACTTCCATTTTTATTTTTATTCCACTTCGATTTTTATTCAATTTTCTTTTCTATTCAATTTTCTTTTTTATTTAATTTCCAAATAGATCGTTAAGGTATAGTGGTTTCTCGAATGAACTTCCATGTTTAGTTTTATGCAGTTTCAATTTCTATTTTTATTCAACTTCCATCTTCGTTCAATTTCCTTTTTTAATTAATTTCCAAATAGATCGTTAAGGTATAGTGGTTTCTTGAATGAACTTCCATTTTTAATTTTATGCAACTTCCATTTGTATTTTTATTCCACTTCCATTTTTACACAATTTTTTTCAATGAAATTTCCTTTTTTATTCAATTTCCAAATAGATCATTATGGTATAGTGGTTTCTTGAATGAACTTTCATTTTCAATTTTATGCAACTTCTATTTTTATTTTTATTCAACTTCCATTTTTATTCAATTCCCTTTGCTATTGAATTTCCTTTTTTATTTAATTTCCAAATGGATCGTTAAGGTGTAGTTGTTTCTTGAATGAGCTTCAATTTTTAATTTTATGCAACTTCTATTTTTATTTTTATTCTACTTCCATTTTTATTCAATTTCCTTTTCTATTCAATTTCCTTTTTTATTTAATTTCCAAATAGATCGTTAATGTATAGTGTTTTCGTGAATGAACTTCCATGTTTAATTTTATGCAGTGTCGATTTCTATTTTAATTAAACTTCTATTTTTATTCAATTTCCATCTCCATTCAATTTCCTTTTGTTATTTAAATTCCAAATAGATCGTTAAGGTATAGTGGTTTCTTGAATGAATTTCCATTTTTAATTTTATGCAACTTCCATTTTTATTTGTATTCCACTTCCATTTTTATTCAGTTTCCTTTTCTATTCAGTTTCCTTTTTTATTTAATTTCCAAATAGATCGTTAAGGTCTAGTGGTTTCTTGAATGAACTTCCTTGTTTAATTTTATGCAGTTTCCATTTCTATTTTTATTCTGCTTCTATTTTTGTTTAATTTCCAACTCCATTCAATTTCCTTTTTTTATTTAATTTCCAAACAGATCGTTACGGTGTAGTGGTTTCTTGAATGAACTTCCTCACTTAATTTTGTGCAACTTCAATTTTTATTTTTATTCCACTACCATTTTTATTCAATTTCCTTTTCTATTTAATTTTCAAATAGATCGTTAAGGTATAGCGGTTTCTTGAATGAACTTCCCTGTTTAATTTTGTGCAGTGTCCATTTCTATTTTTATTCAACTTCTATTTTTATTCAATTTGCATCTCCATTCAATTTCCTTTTTTATTTAATTTCCATATAGATCGTTATGGTATAGTGGTTTCTTGAATGAACTTCCATTTTTAATTTTATGCAACTTCCATTTGTATTGTTATTCCACTTTTATTTTTATTCAATTTCCTTTTTTATTTAATTTCCAAATAGATCGTGAAGGTAAAGTGGTTTCTTGAATGAACTTTCATTTTTAGTTTTATACAACTTCCATTTTTATTTTTATTCAACTTCTATTTTTATTCAATTTCCTTTTCTATTCAATTCCCTTTTTTTTTATTTCATTTCCAAATAGATCGTTAAGGTATAGTGGTTTCTTGAATAGACTTCCATTTTTAATTTTATGCAACTTTTATTTTTGTTTTTATTCAACTTCCACTTTTATTCAATTTCCTTTTCTATTCATTTTCGTTTTTTATTTAATTTCCGAATAGATCGTTAAGGTATAATGGTTTCTTGAATGAACTTCCATTTTTAATTTTATGCAACTTCCATTTTTATTTTTATTCAACTTCCATTTTTATTCAATTTCTTTTTCTATTGAATTTTCTTTTTTATTTAATTTCCAAATAGATCGTTAAGGTGTAGTTGTTTCTTGAATGAACTTCCATTTTCAATTTAATGCAACTTCCATTTTTATTTTTATTCCACTTCCATTTTTATTCAATTTCCTTTTTTATTTAATTTCCGAATAGATCATTAAGGTATAGTGGTTCTTTGAATGAACTTCCATATTTAATTTTATGCAGTTTCCATTTCTGTTTTTATTCAACTTTTATTTTTATTCAATTTTGAGCTCCACTCAATTTCCTTTTTTATTTAATTTCCAAATAGATCGTTAAGGTGTAGTGGTTTCTTGAATGAAATTCCATTTTTTATTTTATGCAACTTCTATTTTTATTTTTATTCCACTTCCATTTTTATAATATTTCCATTTCTATTCAATTTTCTTTTTTAATTAATTCCCAAATAGATCGTTCAGGTATAGGGTTTTTTTAGTGAACTTCCATGTTTAATTTTTTGCAGTTTCCATTTCTATTTTTATTCAACTTCTATTTTTATTCAATTTCTATCTCCATTCAATTTCCTTTTTCATTTAATTTCCAAATAGATCGTTAAGGTACAGTGGTTTCTTGATTGAACTTCAATTTTTAATTTTATGCAACTTCCATTTGTATTTTTATTCAATTTCCTTTTTCTATTCAATTTCCTTTTTTATTTAATTTCCAAATAGATAGTTAAGGTATAGTGGTTTTTTGAATGAACTTCCATGTTTAATTTTACGCAGTGTCCATTTCTATTTTTATTCAACTTCTATTTTTATTCAATTTCCATCTCCATTCAATTTCCTTTTTAGTTAATTTCCAAACAGATCGTTAAGGTATTGTGGTTTCCTGAATGAATTTCCATGTTTAATTTTATGCAGTGTTCCATTTCTATTTTTATTCAACTTCTAGTTTTATTCAATTTCCATCTCCATTTAATTTCCTTTTTTATTTAATTTCCAAACAGATCGTTAAGATGTAGTGGTTTCTTGAATGAACTTCCATTCTTATAATTATGCAACTTCCATTTTTATTTTTATTCCACTTCCGTTTTTATTCAATTTCCTTTTCTATTCAATTTTCTTTTTTTATTTAATTTCCAAATAGATCGTTAAGCTATAGTGGTTTCTTGAATGAACTTCCATTTTTAATTTTATGCAACTTCCATTTTTATTATTATTCCACTTCCATTTTTATTCAATTTCCTTTTTTAATTAATTTCCAAATAGATTGCTAAGGTATAGTGGTTTCTTCAATGAACCTCCATGTTTAATTTTATGCAGTTTTCATTTCTATTTTTATTCAACTTGTATTTTTATTCAATTTCTATCTCCATTCAATTTCCTTCTTCATTTAATTTCCAAATAGATCGTTAAGGTATAGTGGTTTAATGAATGAACTTCCATTTTTAATTTTTTGCAACTTCCATTTGTATTTCAATTCAACTTCCATTTTTATTCAATTTCCTTTTTTATTTAATTTCCAAATAGATCGTTAACGTATAGTGGTTTTTTGAATGAACTTCTTTGTTTAATTTTACGTTGTGTCCATTTCTATTTTTATTCAACTTCTATTTTTATTCAATTTCCGTCTCCATTCAATTTCTTTTTTTTATTTAATTTCCAAATAGATTGTTAATGTATAGTGGTTTCTTGAAAGAACTTCTATTTTTAATTTTATGCAACTTCCATTTGTATTTTTATTCCACTTCCATTTTTATTCAATTTTTTTTTCTATTCAATTTCTTTTTTTATTCAATTTCCAAATAGATCATTATGGTATAGTGGTATCTTGAATGTACTTTCATTTTTAATTTTATGCAACTTCTATTTTTATTTTTATTTGACTTCCATTTTTATTCAATTCCCTTTGCAATTGAATTTCCTTTTTTGTTTAATTTCCAAATAGATCGTTAAGGTGTAGTGGTTTCTTGAATGAACTTCAATTTTTAATTTTATGCAACTTCCATTTTTATTTTTATTCTACTTCCATTTTTATTCAATTTCATTTTCTATTCAATTTCCTTTTTTATTTAATTTCCAAATAGATCGTTAATGTATAGTGTTTTCGTGAATGAACTTCCATGTTTAATTTTATGCAGTGTCAATTTCTATTTTTATTCAACTTCTTTTTTTATTCAATTTCATCTCCATTTAATTTCCTTTTTTATTTAAATTGCAAATAGATCGTTGCAGTATAGTGGTTTCTTGAATGAACTTCCATTTTTAATTTTATTCCACTTCCATTTTTATTCAGTTTCCTTTTCTATTCAATTTCCTTTTTTATTTAATTTCCAAGTAGATCGTTAAGGTCTAGTGGTTTCTTGAATGAATTTTCTTGTTTAATTTTATGCAGTTTCCATTTCTATTTTTATTCAGCTTCTATTTTTATTTAATTTCCATCTCCATTCAATTTCCTTTTTTATTTAATTTCCAAATAGATCGTTAAGGTGTAGTGGTTTTTTGAATGAACTTCCACTCTTAATTTTATGCAACTTCTATTTTTATTTTTATTCCACTTCCATTTTTGTTCAATTTCCTTTTCTATTTAATTTCCAAATAGATCGTTAAGGTATAGCGGTTTCTTGAATGAACTTCCCTATTTAATTTTGTGCAGTGTCCATTTCTGTTTTTATTCAACTTCTATTTTTATTCAATTTCCATCTCCATTCAATATCCTTTTTTATTTAATTTCCTAATAGATCGTTAAGGTATAGTGGTTTCTTGAATGAACTTCCATTTTTAATTTTATGCAACTTCCATTTGTATTGTTATTCCACTTTCATTTTTATTCAATTTCCTTTTTTATTTAATTTCCAAATAGATCGTGAAGGTATAGTGGTTTCTTAAATGAACTTTCATTTTTAGTTTTATACAACTTCCATTTTTATTTTTATTCAACTTCTGTTTTTATTCAATTTCCTTTTCTATTCAATTCCCTTTTTTTATTTCATTTCCAAATAGATCGTTAAGGTGTAACGCCCTCAAAAAAGTACATAAAACCCATCACTTTAGACATGCATTGACACAAGAGAAATCAGCATTCTTATTCATCAGGGTAGTTCTTACAGCAGTATTACAAGTTAGCGACAATAGTAAATGCCCTACGGGCTTACAGCTTTCCAAGTCAATGCCTGGTTACAAAGAGAATAGAGTACTAACTCAAATGCATATTAAGCCCTTGGCTTGAGATTACATGTAATACATCCAAGAAACAGAACAATAAAAAGGGTCCGTCAGCCCCTAGCCTCCCAAGCTATGTCCTCGGAGGTGGCAAGTTACCTGTACCTGAAAATGATGTCCCCATATAGGGTGAGCCACAGCCCAGTAGAAATATACTAAACCAACTATGAACAATGACTAAGAGATTAGCAACTGATAGATGGTCAACACTTACTCTTCCATTTACATCTTATTACAATTCCGTTATGGTTAAGTCTATGTTACCATTCACCTTCCATTTCTTAGTCAACTTTAAGTTTGGAAACAAGGCTCAGTACTCTGGCCCAAACATTTGATGGGATCATTGTTTCATCACTAGAACACTTTCGAAACTCAAGGTGGATACACATTTTGATGTTGTATCAATAACACAAAAACTACTTCCATATTTCACAAACGATGATGATATACATTTTAGTGCTATATCAAATCAAACAAACTTTTCCATAGATAAGCATATGAGCTATATCACTACCACAACAGATAAGCATATGAGCTGTATCAACATTCCAATAGATAAGCATATGAGCTGTATCAACACTTCAACAAATAAGCATATGAGTTGTATCAACACTTCAACAGATAAGCATATGAGCTGTATCAACACTACTATGGGAGAGCATATGAGCTGCATCCCCGGGTCTATCCCCCATCTTCCCTTAACCATTAACCGGTTTAGAGGTACATCCCCCATCTTCCCCTAAACCGTGGAGTACATCCCCCATCTCCTCCCATACACAAGTAATGCATATAAACACAGAATCACATACGCAATCAATCAATACGTAAAGTTAATGTGTTCCATCAGCCGTCTACACATAATGCATATAAACACATTGGTCACATGCACAATCCACAGATACATAAAGTTAATGTATTCTATCAACCGTCATACTCTATGACACATCCAATTGATTAGTTTTAGTTTGCCTAATCATCATGCATTGTCTACAACAATCAACACTACCCTCCACCGGTAGCCCCAAGCAATTATTTCTAAGCAGGAAATAAATGTACAAGTGGTTAATATACCAACATTCCAACTAGACGAGCAATAAAAGATTCATCTATACTCTTTAGTCCCATACATTCCCAATGTCAAGATTCTCAATTCAATTCCTCGTTTTCTTTAATTAATTATATGCATTAATTAATTAAACCAATTAGGATAAATTACCATAATTCACAAACAATCCTAAGGTTCCATTTCCATCAATGTCCCAACATTAATCTCATTTCTCTATGCCTAACATGCATATAGGTTTATATATTTAAAACCCCAACTTTTGTAAAATCACACAAAGGCCCAAACTTTCTCAAAATTTCCCAACAACCCCCAACATATAAAAATGCTAAAATTCAAAGACAAAACTCATAAGATGGAGTAGGTTATCCCTACCTCAAATGATGGGACCCAACGAAGAAGGTGTAGAAACGGAAATGCTCCAAATCCCGAAATTTTCAGATTAAAAGATAGCCCCCGACGATCAACACAACTTTTGTAAAGGCCCAAGGTGAGAAAACAACTCCTACTAGATCAATCCTAAGAGAGAAGTTAGGGTTTTAGTGAGAAGAACTCTCAATATAGCTTTTTGGAAAAGTAAGAGAGAGAAAGGATGTTGAAAAGTGAACAAAAAGGTCGGATCTCGGCTTTATATAAAAGTCGCCCCGCTCGAGCGTCAAACACCCCACTCGAGCGTCACTCACAGTTCCCCGCTCGAGCGTCCAATTCCCGCTCGAGCGTCCAATTCCCGCTCGAGCGTCTAATTCCCGCTCGAGCGGCAGATGCACGCTCTCAGAACTTTTACAGACATGGTGCCCGCTCGAGCGTCAAACTCCCCGCTCGAGCGTCAGACACCAACTCCAGCTCGAGCGGCCAATCCTCCGCTCGAGCGTCTACCACTGCAGACGAAATACTGGATGGGTGATTTCCCCGCTCGAGCGTAAAAAGCGCCGCTCGAACGGAGAGACCAAAAATTGGGCAAAGATTTTATGTTTTAAAACACAACCAACTTATCCCCAACTTGCCCAACACGACCCCAAGCTCAAACACAAAGAGAAAGGGATGGAAAGAGGATAAGACAACAGCACCCTTACAAAACTGAATCCGGATTATAGTTAAACACGAAAGGGAAAACCGGGATCGCTATATAAGGTATAGTGGTTTCTTGAATAGACTTCCATTTTTAATTTTATGCAACTTTTATTTTTGTTTTTATTCAACTTCCACTTTTATTCAATTTCCTTTTCTATTCATTTTCCTTTTTTATTTAATTTCCGAATAGATCGTTAAGGTATAGTCGTTTCTCGAATGAACTTCCATTTTTAATTTTATGCAACTTCCATTTTTATATTTATTCAACATCCATTTTTTTCGATTTCTTTTTCTCTTGAATTTCCTTTTTTTTTGTAATTCCAAATAGATCGTTAAGGTATAGTGGTTTCTTGAATGAACTTCCATGTTTAATTTTATGTAGTTTCCATGTTTATTTTTATTCAACTTCTATGTTTATTCAATTTTCATCTCAATTCAATTTCCTTTTTTATTTAATTTTCAAATAGATCGTTAAGGTTTAGTGGTTTTTTAAATGAACCTCAATTTTTAATTTTATGCAACTTCCACTTGTATTTTTATTCAACTTCCATTTTTATTCAATATCCCATTCTATTCAATTTCTTTTTTTATTTAATTTCCAAATAGATCGTTAAGGTATAGTGGTTTCATGAATGAACTTCCATGTATAATTTTATGCAGTTTCCATTTCTATTTTTATTCAACTTCGATTTTTATTCAATTTTCATCTCCTTTCAATATCCTTTTTTATTTAATTTCCAAATAAATCGTTAAGGTATAGTGGTTTATTGAATGAACTTTCATTTTTAATTTCATGCAACTTCCATTTTTATTTTTATTCAACTTCCATTTCTGTTCAATTACCTTTTCTATTATATTTCCTTTTTTATTTATTTTCCAAATAGATTGGTTAGGTGTAGTGGTTTCTTGAATGAACTTCTATTTTTAATTTTATGCAACTTCCATTTTTATTTTTATTCCACTTCCATTTTTATTCAATTTCCATTTCTATTCAATTTCCTTTTTTAATTAATTTTCAAATAGATCGTTAAGGTATAGTGGTTTTTTTAATGAACTTCCATGTTTAATTTTATGCAGTTTCCATTTCCATTTTTATTCAACTTCTATTTTTATTCAATTTTCCTCTCCATTCAATTTCGTTTTCTATATAATTTCCAAATAGATCGTTAAGGTTTAGTGGTTTCATGAATGAACTTCCATTTTTAATTTTATGCAACTTCCATTCGTATTTTTATTCAACTTCCATTTTTATTCAATTTCCTTTGCTATTCAATTTCCGTTTTTATTTAATTTCCAAATAGATCGTTAAGGTATAGTGGTTTCATGAATGAACTTCCATGTTTAATTTTATGCAGTTTCCATTTCTATTTTTATTCAACTTATATTTTTATTCAATTTCGATCTCCATTCAATTTCCTTTTTTATTTAATTTCCAAATAGATCGTTAAGGTGTAGTGGTTTCTTGAATGAACTTCCATTTTTAATTTTCTGCAACTTCTATTTTTATTTTTATTTGACTTCCATTTTTATTCAATTTCCGTATCTACTGACTTTCCAATTTTATTTAGTTTCCAAATAGATCGTTAAGGTGTTGTAGTTTCTTGAATGAACTTCTATTTTTAATTTTATGCAACTTACATTTTTGTTTTTATTCCACTTTCATTTTTATTCAATCTCCCCTTCTATTCAACTTCCTTTTTTATTTAATTTCCAAATAAATCGTTAAGGTATAGTGGTTTCTTGAATGAACTTTCATTTTTAAATTTATGCAACTTCCATTTTTATTTTTATTCAACTTCCATTTCTGTTCAATTACCTTTTCTATTGAATTTCCTTTTTTATTTATTTTCCAAATAGATTGTTAAGGTGTAGTGGTTTCTTGAATGAACTTCTATTTTTAATTTTATGCAACTTCCATTTTTATTTTTATTCCACTTCCATTTTTATTCAATTTCCATTTCTATTCAATTTCCTTTTTTAATTAATTTCCAAATAGATCGTTAAGATATAGTGGTTTTTTTAATGAACTTCCATGCTTAATTTTATGCAGTTTCCATTTCCATTTTTATTCAACTTCTATTTTTATTCAATTTTCATCTCCATTCAATTTCCTTTTTTATATAATTTCCAAATAGATCGTTAAGGTTTAGTGGTTTCATGAATGAACTTCCATTTTTAATTTAATGCAACTTCCATTCGTATTTTTATTCAACTTCCATTTTTATTCAATTTCCTTTGCTATTTAATTTCCTTTTTTATTTAATTTCCAAATAGATCGTTCAGGTATAGTGGTTTCATGAGTGAACTTCCATGTTTAATTTTATGCAGTTTCCGTTTCTATTTTTATTCAACTTATATTTTTATTCAATTTCGATCTCCATTCAATTTCCTTTTTTATTTAATTTCCCAATAGATCCTTAAGGTGTAGTGGTTTCTTGAATGAACTTCCATTTTTAATTTTCTGCAACTTCTATTTTTATTTTTATTCGACTTCCATTTTTATTCAATTTCCTTATCTACTGAATTTCCATTTTTATTTAGTTTCCAAATAGATCGTTAAGCTGTTGTGGTTTCTTGAATGACCTTCCATTTTCAATTTTATGCAACTTCCATTTTTGTTTTTATTCCACTTCCATTTTTATTCAATCTCCCCTCCTATTCAATTTCCTTTTTTATTTAATTTTCAAATAGACCGTTAAGGTATAGTGGCTTCTTGAATGAACTTCCATGTTTAATTTTATGAAGTGTCCATTTCTATTTTTATTCAACTTCTATTTTTATTCAATTACCTTTTCTATTGAATTTCCTTTTTTTATTTATTTTCCAAATAGATCGTTAAGGTGTAGTGGTTTCTTGAATGAACTTCTATTTTTAATTTTATGCAACTTTCATTTTTATTGTTATTCCACTTCCATTTTTATTCAATTTCCATTTCTATTCAATTTCCTTTTTTAATTAATTTCCAAATAGATCGTTAAGGTACAGTGGTTTTTTTAATGAACTTCCATGTTTAATTTTATGCAGTTTCCATTTCCATTTTTATTCAACTTCTATTTTTATTCAATTTTCATCTTCATTCAATTTCCTTTTTTATATAATTTCCAAATAGATCGTTAAGGTTTAGTGGTTTCATGAATGAACTTTCATTTTTAATTTTATGCAACTTCCATTCGTAGTTTTATTCAACTTCCATTTTTATTCAATTTCCTTTGCTATTCAATTTCCTTTTTTATTTAATTTCCAAATTGATCCTTAAGGTATAGTGGTTTCATGAATGAACTTCCATGTTTAATTTTATGCAGTTTCCATTTCTATTTTTATTCAACTTATATTTTTATTCAATTTCGATCTCCATTCAATTTCCTTTGTTATTTAATTTCCCAACAGATCGTTAAGGTGTAGTGGTTTCTTGAATGAACTTCCATTTTTAATTTTCTGCAACTTCTATTTTTATTTTTATTCGACTTCCATTTTTGTTCAATTTCCTTATCTACTGAATTTCCATTTTTATTTAGTTTCCAAATAGATCGTTAAGGTGTTGTGGTTTCTTGAATGAACTTCCATTTTTAATTTTATGCGACTTCCATTTTTGTTTTTATTCGACTTCCATTTTTATTCAATCTCCCCTCCTATTCAATTTCCTTTTTTATTTAATTTCCAAATAGATCGTTAAGGTATAGTGGCTTTTTGAATGAACTTCCATGTTTAATTTTATGAAGTGTCCATTTCTATTTTTATTCAACTTCTATTTTTATTCAATTACCTTTTCTATTGAATTTCCTTTTTTATTTATTTTCCAAATAGATCGTTAAGGTGTTGTGGTTTCTTGAATGAACTTCTATTTTTAATTTTATGCAACTTCCATTTTTATTTTTAGTCCACTTCTATTTTTATTCAATTTCCATTTCTATTCAATTTCCTTTTTTAATTAATTTCCAAATAGATCGTTAAGGTATAGTGGTTTTTTTAATGAACTTCCATGCTTAATTTTATGCAGTTTCCATTTCCATTTTTATTCAACTTCTATTTTTTTTCAATTTTCATCTCCATTCAATTTCCTTTTTTATATAATTTCCAAATAGATCGTTAAGGTTTAGTGGTTTCATGAATGAACTTCCATTTTTAATTTTATGCAACTTCCATTCGTATTTTTATTCAACTTCCATTTTTATTCAATTTCCTTTGCTATTCAATTTCCTTTTTTATTTAATTTCCAAATAGATCGTTAATGTATAGTGGTTTCATGAATGAACATCCATGTTTAATTTTATGCAGTTTCCGTTTCTATTTTTATTCAACTTATATTTTTATTCAATTTCGATCTCCATTCAATTTCCTTTGTTATTTAATTTCCCAACAGATCGTTATGGTGTAGTGGTTTCTTGAATGAACTTCCATTTTTAATTTTCTGCAACTTCTATTTTTATTTTTATTCGACTTCCATTTTTATTCAATTTCCTTATCTACTAAATTTCCATTTTTATTTAGTTTCCAAATAGATCGTTAAGGTGTTGTGGTTTCTTGAATGAACTTCCATTTTTAATTTTATGCAACTTCCATTTTTGTTTTTATTCCACTTCCATTTTTATTCAATCTCCCTTCCTATTCAATTTCCTTTTTTATTTAATTTCCAAATAGATCGTTAAGGTATAGTGACTTTTTGAATGAACTTCCATGTTTAATTTTATGAAGTGTCCATTTCTATTTTTATTCAACTTCTATTTTTATTCAATTACCTTTTCTATATAATTTCCTTTTTTATTTATTTTCCAAATAGATCGTTAAGGTGTTGTGGTTTCTTGAATGAACTTCTATTTTTAATTTTATACAACATCCATTTTTATTTTTATTCCACTTCCATTTTTATTCAATTTCCATTTCTATTCAATTTCCTTTTTTAATTAATTTCCAAATAGATCGTTAAGGTATAGTGGTTTTTTTAATGAACTTCCATGCTTAATTTTATGCAGTTTCCATTTCCATTTTTATTCAACTTCAATTTTTTTTTCAATTTTTATCTCCATTCAATTTCCTTTTTTATATAATTTCCAAATAGATCGTTAAGGTTTAGTGGTTTCATGAATGAACTTCCATTTTTAATTTTATGCAACTTCCATTCGTATTTTTATTCAACTTCCATTTTTATTCAATTTCCTTTGCTATTCAATTTCCTTTTTTATTTAATTTCCAAATAGATCGTTAAGGTATAGTGGTTTCATGAATGAACTTCCATGTTTAATTTTATGCAGTTTCCGTTTCTATTTTTATTCAACTTATATTTTTATTCAATTTCGATCTCAATTCAATTTTCTTTTTTATTTAATTTCCCAATAGATCCTTAAGGTGTAGTGGTTTCTTGAATGAACTTCCATTTTTAATTTTCTGCAACTTCTATTTTTATTTTTATTCGACTTCCATTTTTATTCAATTTCCTTATCTACTGAATTTCCATTTTTATATAGTTTCCAAATAGATCGTTAAGGGGTTGTGGTTTCTTGAATGAACTTCCATTTTTAATTTTATGCAACTTCCATTTTTGTTTTTATTCCACTTCCATTTTTATTCAATCTCCCCTCCTATTCAATATTCTTTTTTATTTAATTTCCAAATAGATAGTTAAGTTATAGTGGTTTCTTGAATGGACTTCCATGTTTAACTTTATGCAGTTTCCATTTCTATTTTTATTCAATTTCGTTCTCCATTCAATATCCGTTTTTATTTAATTTCCAAAGAGATCGTTAAGGTGTAATGGTTTCTTGAATGAACTTCCATTTTTAATTTTATGCAACTTCCTTTTTTATTTTGATTCCACTACCATTTTTATTCAATTTCCATTTCCATTCAATTTCCTTTTTCAATTAATTTCCAAATAGATCGTTAAGGTATAGTGGTTTTTTTAATGAACTTCCATGTTTAATTTTATGCAGTTTCCATTTCCATTTTTATTCAACTTCAATTTTTATTCAATTTTCATCTCCATTCAATTTCCTTTTTTATATAATTTCCAAATAGATCGTTAAGGTTTAGTGGTTTCATGAATGAACTTCCATTTTTAATTTTATGCAACTTCCATTCGTATTTTTATTCAACTTCCATTTTTATTCAATTTCCTTTGCTATTCAATTTCCTTTTTTATTTAATTTCCAAATAGATCGTTAAGGTATAGTGGTTTCATGAATGAACTTCCATGTTTAATTTTATGCAGTTTCCATTTCTATTTTTATTCAACTTATATTTTTATTCAATTTCGATCTCCTTTCAATTTCCTTTTTTATTTAATTTCCCAATAGATCGTTAAGGTGTAGTGGTTTCTTGAATGAACTTCCATTTTTAATTTTCTGCAACTTCTATTTTTATTTTTATTCGACTTCCATTTTTATTCAATTTCCTTATCTACTGAATTTCCATTTTTATTTAGTTTCCAAATAGATCGTTAAGGTGTTGTGGTTTCTTAAATGAACTTCCATTTTTAATTTTATGCAACTTCCATTTTTGTTTTTATTGCACTTCCATTTTTATTCAATCTCCCCTCCTATTCAATTTCCTTTTTTATTTAATTTCCAAATAGATCGTTAAGGTATAGTGGTTTCTTGAATGGACTTCCATGTTTAACTTTATGCAGTTTCCATTTCTATATTTATTCAACTTCTATTTTTATTCAATTTCGATCTCCATTCAATTTCCGTTTTTATTTAATTTCCAAACAGATCGTTAAGGTGTAATGGTTTCTTGAATGAACTTCCATTTTTAATTTTATGCAACTTCCTTTTTTATTTTGATTCCACTACCATTTTTATTCAATTTCCACTTCCATTCAATTTCCTTTTTCAATTAATTTCCAAATAGATCGTTAAGGTATAGTGGTTTTTTTAATGAACTTCCATGTTGAATTTTATGCAGTTTTCATTTCCATTTTTATTCAACTTCTATTTTTATTCAATTTTCATCTCCATTCAATTTCCTTTTTTATATAATTTCCAAATAGATCGTTAAGGTTTAGTGGTTTCATGAATGAACTTCCATTTTTAATTTTATGCAACTTCCATTCGTATTTTTATTCAACTTCCATTTTTATTCAATTTCCTTTGCTATTCAATTTCCTTTTTTATTTAATTTCCAAATAGATCGTTAAGGTATAGTGGTTTCATGAATGAACTTCCATGTTTAATTTTATGCAGTTTCCATTTCTATTTTTATTCAACTTATATTTTTATTCAATTTCGATCTCCATTCAATTTCCTTTTTTTATTTAATTTCCAAATAGATCGTTAAGGTGTAGTGGTTTCTTGAATGAACTTCCATTTTTAATTTTCTGCAACTTCTATTTTTATATTTATTCGACTTCCATTTTTATTCAATTTCCTTATCTACTGAATTTCCATTTTTATTTAGTTTCCAAATAGATCGTTAAGGTGTTGTGGTTTCTTGAATGAACTTCCATTTTTAATTTTATGCAACTTCCATTTTTGTTTTTATTCCACTTCCATTTTTATTCAATCTCCCCTCCTATTCAATTTCCTTTTTTATTTAATTTCCAAATAGATCGTTAAGGTATAGTGGCTTCTTGAATGAACTTCCATGTTTAATTTTATGCAGTTTCCATTTCTATTTTTTTCAACTTATATTTTTATTCAATTTCGATCTCCATTCAATTTCCTTTTTTATTTAATTTCCAAATAGATCGTTAAGGTGTAGTGGTTTCTTGAATGAACTTCCATTTTTAATTTTCTGCAGCTTCTATTTTTATTTTTATTCGACTTCCATTTTTATTCAATTTCCTTATCTACTGAATTTCCATTTTTATTTAGTTTCCAAATAGATCGTTAAGGTGTTGTGGTTTCTTGAATGAACTTCCATTTTTAATTTTATGCAACTTCCATTTTTGTTTTTATTCCACTTCCATTTTTATTCAATCTCCCCTTCTATTCAATTTCCTTTTTTGTTTAATTTCCAAATAAATCGTTAAGGTATAATGGTTTCTTGAATGAACTTTCATTTTTAATTTTATACAACTTCCATTTTTATTTTTATTCAACTTCCATTTCTATTCAATTACCTTTTCTATATAATTTCCTTTTTTGTTTATTTTCCAAATAGATCGTTAAGGTGTAGTGGTTTCTTGAATGAACTTCTATTTTTATTTTTATGCAACTTCCATTTTTATTTTTATTCCACTTCCATTTTTATTCAATTTCCATTTCTATTCAATTTCCTTTTTTAATTAATTTCCAAATAGATCGTTAAGGTATAGTGGTTTTTTTAATGAACTTCCATGTTTAATTTTATGCAGTTTCCATTTCCATTTTTATTCAACTTCTATTTTTATTCAATTTTCATCTCCATTCAATTTCCTTTTTTAAATAATTTCCAAATAGATCGTTAAGGTTTAGTGGTTTCATGAATGAACTTCCATTTTTAATTTTATGCAACTTCCATTCGTATTTTTATTCAACTTCCATTTTTATTCAATTTCCTTTGCTATTCAATTTCCTTTTTTATTTAATTTCCAAATAGATCGTTAAGGTATAGTGGTTTCATGAATGAACTTCCATGTTTAATTTTATGCAGTTTCCATTTCTATTTTTATTCGACTTATATTTTTATTCAATTTCGGTCTCCTTTCAATTTCCTTTTTTATTTAATTTCCCAATAGATCGTTAAGGTGTAGTGGTTTCTTGAATGAACTTCCATTTTTAATTTTCTGCAACTTCTATTTTTATTTTTATTCGACTTCCATTTTTATTCAATTTCCTTATCTACTGAATTTCCATTTTTATTTAGTTTCCAAATAGATCGTTAAGGTGTTGTGGTTTCTTGAATGAACTTCCATTTTTAATTTTATGCAACTTCCATTTTTGTTTTTATTCCACTTCCATTTTTATTCAATCTCCCATTCTATTCAATTTCCTTTTTTGTTAGGTTTTATTTCTTGGCAATCCCATTTGACAAAACTCCTTTCAGTTGTATTTTTTTTCGCATTTTTATTTCAGTGAGGCTATGAGAGTTTAGATGCGAATCCAACCCGAATTGTGCTTTTCAAAGAAGTTTGTGACGCTAATGCTTTCAAGATTGCCACTTCGCTGATTATGACAGGGATCGAGCTGCCCTGTCAGCTCGTGGGGGTCCAGGGGGCAGCGCCCCTTGGCGGGTCCGGGGCAGCGCCGCGGCGGGGTCGAGGGGCAGCGCCCCCGAAGCAAAATGCAAAAATGCATTCAAAATTGCCTGTCCGCTCGAGCGGACATACCAGCGCTCGAGCGGAGAATCCGTGGTTCCAGCAGTTTTGGTCGCCTGTAAAAGTACTGAGATGTGTGATTTCGCGCTCGAGCGGGTTCTATAGCGCTCGAGCGGACCTCTGTTATATCACGCGCATATTTTGCTGAAGACGCTCGAGCGGGCTGTTGGGCGCTTGAGCGGAGATCGCGGGACAGATTCTATAAATTCGCGTGTTGGGTCAGATTTTAGGATGACTACTCTAGATCTTCTTTTTGGGTTCTAGGGTTTATATCTGGGGATACTTTGTGAGTTTTCTTTAATGTTTTGATTGAGTATTCAACTCATGTTTTAAAGAGTATACATCAAAGGTTGTGTTTTGTTCTACAAAAAAGAGAGTTGTTCTTCGGTGAATTCTGAAGAATTCGAGCCTGAAGCTTTGGTGGATTCCGAGGTGGTTCATCGTAAAGACAATTCCGAGGTGAAGACGGGTTGGAAGAGGCACATAGAGGTTGGTTCAATTAGGCGTGGATTCGCTAGGTAATTGAGAGTATACCTGTGTAATTCCTTTAAATCTTCTTAGTGGATTGTTTTGTGGCTGTTGCCCGTGGTTTTTTTATCACAGTTGGAGGCGTCCAATTGTGGTTTTTTCCACGTTAAAATCGTTGTGTCTTGTTGTCTTGATTGTTTGATTGGGATTGTTATATTCTGCTTAAAATTGATACATAATCACAAATCAACATCTAGGGGATTTCTAGATGGGATTGTTATATTCTACTTAAAATTGATACATAATCACAAATCAACATCTAGGGGATTTCTAGATTTTTCATTTTTTATTTAATTTCCAAATATATCGTTAAGGTATAGTGGCTTCTTGAATGAACTTCCATGTTTAATTTTATGAAGTGTCCATTTCAATTTTTATTCAACTTCTATTTTTATTCGATTTCCATCTCCATTCATTTTCCTTTTTTATTTAATTTCCAAATAGATCATTAAGGTATAGTGGTTTTTTGAATGAACTTCCATTTCTAATTTTATGCAACTTCCATTTTTATTTTTATTCCACTTCCATTTTTATTCAATTTCCTTTCCTTTTCTATTCAATTTTCTTTTTTTATTTAATTTCCAAATAGATCGTTAATGTATAGTGCTTTTGCGAATGAATTTTCATTTTAAATTTTATACAAATTCCATTTTTATTTTTATTCAACATCCATTTTTATTCGATTTCTTTTTTTTATCGAATTTCCTTTTTTATTTAATTCCAAATAGATCGTTAAGGTATAGTGGTTTCTTCAATGAACTTCCATATTTAATTTTATGCAGTTTCCATGTCTATTTTTATTCAACTTCTATTTTTATTCAATTTTCATCTCCATTCAATTTCCTTTTTTATTTAATTTCCAAATAGATCGTTAAGGCATAGTGGTTTCTTGAATGAACTTCCACGTTTAATTTTATGCAGTTTCCATTTCTATTTTTATTCAACTTCTATTTTTATTCAATTTCCATCTCCATTCAATTTCCTTTTTTATTTCATTTCCAAATAGATCGTTAAGGTATAGTGGTTTCTTGAAAGAACTTCCATTTTTAATTTTATGCAACTTCCATTTTTATTTTTATTCCACTTCCATTTTTATTCAATTTCCTTTTCTATTCAATTTCCGTTTTTTTATTTAATTTCGAAATAGGTCGTTAATGTATAGTGCTTTTGTGTATGAATTTCCATTTTTAATTTTATACAACTTCCATTTTTACTTTTATTCAACTTCCATTTTTATTCGATTTCTTTTTCTATTGAATTTCCTTTTTTATTTAATTCCAAATAGATCGTTAAGGTATAGTGGTTTCTTCAATGAACTTCCATATTTAATTTTATGCAGTTTCCATGTCTATTTTTATTCAACTTCTATTTTTATTCAATTTTCATCACCATTAAATTTTCTTTTTTATTTAATTTCCAAATAGATCCTTAACGTTTAGTGGTTTTTTAAATGAAACTCCATTTTTCATTTTATGCAACTTCCATTTGTATTTTTGTTCAATTTCCATTTTTATTCAATATCCCTTTCTATTCAATTTCCTTTTTTATTTAATTTCCAAATAGATCGTTAAGGTATAGTGGTTTCATGAATGAACTTTCATGTATAATTTTATCCAGTTTCCATTTCTATTTTTTTTCAACTTCTATTTTTATTCAATTTCGATCTCCATTCAATTTCCTTTTTTATTTAATTTCCAAATAGATCGTTAAGGTGTAGTGGTTTCTTGAATGAACTTCCATTTTTAATTTTATGCAACTTCTATTTTTATTTTTATTTGATTTCCATTTTTATTCAATTTCCTTTTCTATTGAATTTGCATTTTTATTTAGTTTCCAAATAGATCGTTAAGGTGTTGTGGTTTCTTGAATGAACTTCCTTTTTTAATTTTATGCAACTTCCATTTTTATTTTTATTCCACTTCCATTTTTATTCAGTTTCCTTTTCAATTCAATTTCATTTTTTATTTAATTTCCAAATAGATCGTTAAGGTCTAGTGGTTTCTTGAATGAACTTCCTTGTTTAATTTTATGCAGTTTCCATTTCTATTTTTATTCAGCTTCTCTTTTTATTTAATTTCCATCTCCATTCAATTTCCTTTTTTATTTAATTTCCAAATAGATCGTTAAGGTATATTGGTTTCTTGAATGAACTTTCATTTTTAATTTTATGCAACTTCCATTTGTATTTTTATTCCACTTCCATTTTTATTCAGTTTTTTTTTTTCTATTCAATTTCCTTTTTTATTTAATTTCCAAATAGATCATTATGGTATAGTGGTTTCTTGAATGGAATTTAATTTTTAATTTTATGCAACTTCCATTTGTATTTTTATTCAATTTCCTTTTCTATTGAATTTCCTTTTTTATTTAATTTCCAAATAAATCATTAAGGTGTAGTGGTTTATTGAATGAACTTCCATTTTTAATTTTATGCGACTTTCATTTTTATTTTTATTCCACTTCCATTTTTATTCAATTTCCTTTTCTACTCAATTTTTTTTTTATTTAATTTCCAAATAGATCGTTAATGTATAGTGCTTTTGTGAACGAACTTCCATGTTTAATTTTATGCAGTGTCCATTTCTATTTTTATTGAACTTCTATTTTTATTCAATTTCCATCTCCATTCGATTTCCTATTTTATTTAATTTCCAAATATATCGTTAAGGTATAGTGGTTTCTTGAATGAACTTCCATTTTTAATTTTATGCAACTTCTATTTTTATTTTTATTCCACTTCCATTTTTAGTCAGTTTCCTTTTCAATTCACTTTCCTTTTTTATTTAATTTCCAAATAGATCGTTAAGGTCTAGTGGTTTCTTGAATGAACTTCCCTGTTTTATTTTATACAGTTTCCATTTCTATTTTTATTCAGCTTCCATCTTTATTTAATTTCCATCTCCCTTCAATTTCCATTTTTATTTAATTTCCAAACAGATCGTTAAGGTGTAGTGGTTTGTTGAATGAACCTCCAAGCTTAATTTTATGCAACATTCATTTTTATTTTTATTTTTATTCCACTTCTATTTTTATTCAATTTCCTTTTCTGTTCAATTTCCTTTTTTATTTAAATTCCAAATAGATTGTTAAGGTCTAGTGGTTTCTTGAATGAACTTCCATTTTTAATTTTATGCAACTTCCATTTGTATTGTTATTCCACTTCAATTCTTATTCAATTTCCTTTTCTATTCAATTTCCTTTTTTATTTAATTTCCAAATAGATCGTCAAGGTATTGTGGTTTCTTCAATAAACTTTCATTCTTTGTTTTATGCAACTTCCATTTCTATTTTTATTCAATTTTCAGCTCCATTCAATTTCCTTTTTTATTTAATTTCCAAATAGATCGTTAAGGTATAGTGGTTTCTTGAATGAACTTCCCTGTTTAATTTATGCAGTGTCCATTACTATTTTTATTCAACTTCTATTTTTATTCAATTTCCATTTCCATTCAATTTCCTTTTTTATTTAATTTCCAAATAGATCGTTAAGGTATAGTGGTTTCTTGAAAGAACTTCCATTTTTAATTTTATGCAACTTCCATTTTTATTTTTATTCCACTCCCATTTTTATTCAATTTCCTTTTCTATTCAATTTCCTTTTTTTATTTAATTTCCAAATATGTCGTTAATGTATAGTGCTTTTGTGAATGAACTTCCATTTTTAATTTTATACAACTTCCATTTTTATTTTTATTCAACTTCTATTTTTATTCAATTTCGTTTTATATTCAATTTCCTTTTTTTATTTAATTTCCAAATAGATCGTTATGGTATAGTGTTTTCTTGAATAGACTTCCATATTTAATTTTATGCAACTTCTATTTTTGTCTTTATTCAACTTCCACTTTTATTCAATTTCCATTTCTATTCATTTTCCTTTTTTTATTTAAGTTCCAAATAGATCGTTAAGGTATAGTGGTTTCTTAAATGAACTTCCATTTTTAATTTTATGCGACTTCCATTTTTATTTTTATTCCACTTCCATTTTTATTCAATTTCCTTTTCTATTCAATTTTCTTTTTTATTTAATTTCCAAATAGATCGTTAAGGTATAGTGGTTTCTTGAATGAACTTCCATGTTTAATTTTATGCAGTTTCCGTTTCTATTTTTATTCAACTTCGATTTTTATTCAATTTCGATCTCCATTCAATTACCTTTTTTATTTAATTTCCAGATAGATCGTTAAGGTGTAGTGGTTTCTTGAATGAACTTCCATTTTTAATTTTTTGCAACTTCTATTTTTATTTTTATTCCACTTCCATTTTTATTCAATTTCCATTTCGATTCAATTTCGTTTTTTAATTAATTTCCAAATAGATCGTTAAGGTATAGTGGTTTCTAGAATGAACATCCATGTTTAAGTTTATACAGTTTCCATTTTTATTTTTTTTCAACTTCTATTTTTATTCAATTTCTATCTCCACTCAATTTCCTTTTTCATTTAATTTCCAAACAGATCGTTAAGGTGTAGTGGTTTCTTGGATGAACTTCTATTTTTAATTTTATGTAACTTCCATTTGTATTTTTATTCCACTTCAGTTTTTATTCAATTTTTTTTTTCTATTCAATTTCCTTTTTTCTTTAATTTCTAAATAGATCGTTAAGGTGTAGTGCTTTTTTGAATGAACTTTCATTTTTAATTTTATGCAACTTCCATTTTCATTTTTATTCAACTTTCATTTTTATGCATTTTCCTTTTCTATTGAATTTCCTTTTTTATTTAGTTTCCAAATAGATCATTAAGGTGTAGTGGTTTCTTGAATGAACTTCCATTTTTAATTTTATGCCACTTCCATTTTTATTTTTATTCCACTTCCATTTTTATTATATTTCCTTTTCTATTGAATTTCATTTTTTGTTTAATTTCCAAATAGATCGTTAAGGTGGAGTGGTTTCTTGAATAAACTTCCACATTTAATTTTATGTAACTTCCATTTTTATTTTTATTCCATTTCCATTTTTATTCAATTTCCTTTTTTATTTAATTTCCCAATAGATCGTTAAGGTATAGTGGTTTCTTGAATGAACTTCCATGTTTAATTTTATGCAGTTTCCATTTTTATTTTTATTCAACTTCAATTTTTATTCAATTTCCATCTCCATTCAATTTCCTTTTTTGTTTAATTTCCAAGCAGATCGTTAAGGTGTAGTGGTTTCTTGAATGAACTTCCATTCTTAATTTTATGCAACTTCCATTTTTATTTTTATTCCACTTCCATTTTTATTCAATTTCCTTCTCTATTCAATTTCTATTTTTATTTAATTTCCAAATAGATCGTTAAGGTATAGTGGTTTCTTGAATGAACTTCCATTTAAAATTTTATGCAACTTCTATTTTTATTATTATTCCACTTTCATTTTTATTCAATTTCCATTTCTGTTCGATTTCCTTTTTTAAGTAATTTCCAAATAGATCGCTAAAGTATAGTGGTTTCTTTAATGAACCTCCATGTTTAATTTTATGCAGTTTCTATTTCTATTTTTATTCAACTTGTATTTTTATTCAATTTCTATCTTCATTCAATTTCCTTTTTCATTTAATTTCCAAATAGATCGTTAAGTTATAGTGGTTTCTTGATTGAACTTCCATTTTTAATTTTATGCAACTTCCATTTGTATTTTTATTCAATTTCCTTTTTTATTTAATTTCCAAATAGATCGTTAAGTTATAGTGGTTTTTTGAATCAACTTCCATGTTTAATTTTACGCAGTGTCCATTTCTATTTTTATTCAATTTCTATTTTTATTGAATTTCCATCTCCATTCAATTTGCTTTTTTATTTAATTTCCAAATCGATCGTTAAGGTATAGTGATTTCTTGAATAAACATCCATTTTTAATTTTATGCAACTTCCATTTGTATTTTTATTCCACTTCCATTTTTATTCAATTTTTTTTTCTATTCAATTTCCTTTTTTATTTAATTTCCAAATAGATCGTTATGGTATAGTGGTTTCTTGAATGAAATTTCATTTTTAATTTTAAGCAACTTCCATTTTTATTTTTATTCAACTTCTATTTTTATTCAATTTCCTTTTCTATTGAATTTCCTTTTTTATTTATTTTCCAAATGGATCATTAAGGTGTAGTGGTTTCTTGAATGAACTTCCTTTTTTAATCTTATGCAACTTCCATTTTCTTTTTTATTCCACTTCCATTTTTATTCAATTTCCTTTTCTATTCAATTTCCTTTTTTATTTAATTTCCAAATAGATCGTTAATGTATAGTGCTTTCGTCAATGAACTTCAATGTTTAATTTTATGCAGTGTCCATTTCTATTTTTAATCAACTTTTATTTTTATTCAATTTCCATCTCCATTCAATTTGCTTTTTTATTTAATTTCCAAATAGATCGTTAAGGTATAGTGGTTTCTTGAATGAACTTCCATTTTTGATTTCATGCAACTTCCATTTTCTTTTTTATTCCACTTCCATTTTTATTCAATTTCCTTTTCTATTCAATTTCCTTTTTTATTTAATTTCCAAATAGATCGTTAATGTATAGTGCTTTCATGAATGAACTTCAATGTTTAATTTTATGCAGTGTCCATTTCTATTTTTAATCAACTTCTATTTTTATTCAATTTCCATATAGCGATCCCGGTTTCCCTTTTCATTGGTTGTTGTGTACATCTCGTTTACATCCTTTACTCTTTGTATTTGAGTCTTTGGTTGTGTTGGGCAGGTGTGAAACAGGTTGGTTGAGCTTAGGTACCAAGTGTAGTTGCCCAGATTTTGGTCTGTCCGCTCGAGCGGGGATTTTGGCGCTCGAGCGGAAAAATCACCCGTCCAGTATTTTCTCTGCAGGGTTGTCCGCTAGAGCGGGAGTTTGTGTGTTACGCTCGAGCGGGGAGTTGGACGCTCGAGCAGCGTCATGGTTCTGCAAAACTGCTGGGAGTGTGTATTCAGCGCTCGAGCGGCGGCTCGGACCCTCGAGCGAGAGTCTGTGAGTGACGCTCGAGCGAGGCGACTTTTATTTAAATCCGAGATCCGACTTTTGGATCACTTTTTCAACTCCTTTTCTCGCTCTTACTTTTCCAAACCTCCATTTGAGAGCTCCTCTCACTAGAACATCAACTTCTCTCTAGGTATTGATCTAGCTAGGGTGTTTTCCTCACCTTTGGTTTTTACAAAAGTTGGGTTGATCGTCGAGGGCATTACATTGATCCGAAAATTTCGAGTTTTGGAGCACGTTGAGTTTCATCATCTTCTTCCCTTGAGCTCCGAATTTGAGGTAGGGATTCCTACTCACTCTTATGGTCTTTAACATAGATTTTTGGTGATTTTGGTAAAGTGTTGAAGTTGGGAAATTTTGGGACTTAGGGTTTCAAAATGTCAAAGAGGGTTTTATTATTTTGATTCTAAAATGAGTATTTTGGGTTTCAAAATAGTGGTATTGATGTTGGTTGTTGATAAATGGACCATTGGGTCAATGTTGAAAAATGAGGGAAAAAGCCCTAATTCGTTGTGTAAATTAATTTGTATAATTAATTTGGGAAAAGTGTTGGTATTTGGAATTGAGTTGGAATTTATGAAATTGACTCATTATATGGTAGAATAGTGGAGTTGGATTTGTTAATCGCTCACTTTTGAAAATATGATATTTTATCTGTTAGAGCTTTTATTATCTGTTTAGAAATAATTGCTTGGGCTACCGGTGGAGGGTAGTTTTGATTGTTGTAGACAAAGCATGATGATTAGGCAAACTAAAACTAATCAATTGGTTATGTCATAAAGTATGACGGTTGGTAGAATACATTAACGTTGTGTATTGATTGATTGTGTATATGACCAATGTGTATATACTCTGAGTATGTGTGTGGGAGGAGATAGGGGATGTACTCCACGGTTTAGGGGAAGATAGGGGATGGAACTCTAAACCGGATGTTGTTTGGGAGGAGATAGGGAATGGACTCCACTGATACAGCTCATATGCTTGTCAGATTTATGTGATGATACAGCTCATATGCTTATCTATGGAAGTGATGATACAGCTCATATGCTTATCTTTGGAAGTGTTGATACAACTTGTATGCTTATCTGTTGAAATGTAGACACAGCTTGTATGCTTATCTGTTGAGATGTTGGTACAACTAATATGTTTATCTATTGAGAAATGGGAAATGTTTAATATGAGTTACTGTCCCATAGAAATGGTTGGCCAGGTTCTGAGCCATTGATACAAATTGTGAAACTGTTAAGAAATGGAAAGTGGAATAAAACATAGTCGCAGTGATTATAAAAAATGGAAATGGGTTATGAATTGATTTATGGAAATTGAACATTTATCAATTGCTAATGTCTTAGTTATTGCTCATATTGTGTTTAGCATACCTCTACTGGGCGTTGGCTCACCCTATATGGGACATTATTTTCAGGTACAGGTAGCATGCCACCTCCAAGGACATAGTTTGGATGACGATGAGAGTTGAAGACTCTTTTTGGTTGTTTTATTTGTATTACATGTATAGCAAGCCAAGGGCTTAATTTGTATAGAGTTAGTACTTTTCTTTTGTGTAACCAAGTGTTAACTTGGAAAGCTGTAAGCCTATAGGGCATCAACTTTTGTTGTTAACATGTAATACTGTTGTAAGAACTACTCTGATGAATAGAAATGGTTAATCTCTTTTGTATAATGCGTGTCTAAAGTGATGGATTATGTATTTATTTTGGGGCGTGACATTCCATCTCTATTCAATTTCTTTTTTTATTTAATTTCCAAATAGATCGTTAAGGTGTAGTGGTTTCTTGAATGAACTACCATTCTTAATTTTATGCAACTTCCATTTTTATTTTTATTCCACTTCCATTTTTATTCAATTTCCTTTTCTATTCAATTTCCTTTTTTATTTAATTTCCAAATAGATCGTTAAGGTGTAGTGGTTTCTTGAATGAACTGCCATTCTTAATTTCATGCAACTTCCATTTTTATTAAATTTTCTTTTCTATTCAATTTTCTTTTTTATTTAATTTCTAAATAGATCGTTAAGGTACAGTGGTTTCTTGAATGAACTGTCATTTTTAATTTTATGCAGTTTCCATTTCTATTTTCATTCAACTTCTATTTTTATTCAATTTCCATCTCCATTCAATTTCCATTTTTATTTAATTTCCAAATAGATCGTTAAGGTATAGTGGTTTATTGAATGAACTTCCATGTTCAATTTTATGCAGCTTCCATTTCCGTTTTTATTCAACTTCTTTTTTTATTCAATTCCCATCTACGTTCAATTTCCTTTTTTATTTAATTCCAAATAGATCGTTAAGGTGTAGTGGTTTCTTGAATGAATTTCCATTCTTAATTTTATGCAACTTCCATTTGTATTTTTATTCAACTCCCATTTTTATTCAATTTCCTTTTCTATTCAATTTCCTTTTTTATTTAATTTCCAAATAGATCGTTAAGCTGTAGTGGTTTCTTGAATAAACTTCCATTCTTAATTTTATGCAACTTCCATTTTTATTTTTATTCCACTTCCATTTTTATTCAATTTCCTTTTCTATTCAATTTCCTTTTTTTTTATTTAATTTCCAAATAGATCGTTAAGGTATAGTGGTTTCTTGAAAGAACTTCCAGGTTTTATTTTATGCAGTTTCCATTTCCATTTTTATTCAACTTCTATTTTTATTCAATTTCGATCTCCATTCAATTTCCATTTTTATTTAATTTCCAAATAGATCGTTAAGGTGTAGTGGTTTCTTGAACGAACTTCCATTTTCAATTTTAAGCAACTTCCATTTTATTCTTATTCCACTTCCATTTTTATTCAATTTCCATTTCTATTCAATTTCCTTTTTTAATTGATTTCCAAATAGATCGTTAAGGTATAGTGGTTTTTTAATGAACTTCCATCTTTAATTTTATGCAGTTTCCATTTCCATTTTTATTCAACTTCTATTTTTATTCAATTTTCATCTCCATTCAATTTCCTTTTTTATATAATTTCCAAATAGATCGTTAAAGTATAGTGGTTTTTTGAATGAACTTCCTTGTTTAATTTTATGCAGTTTCCATTTCTATTTTTATTCAGCTTCTATTTTTATTTAATTTCCATCACCATTCAATTTCCTTTTTTATTTACTTTCCAAATAGGTCGTTAAGGTGTAGTGGTTTCTTGAATGAACTTCCACTCTTAATTTTATGCAACTTCCATTTTTCTTTTTATTCCACTTCCATTTTTATTCAATTTCTTTTTTTTATTTAATTTCCAAATAGATTGTTAACGTGTAGTCGTTTCTACAATGAACTTCCATTTTTAATTTTATGCAACTTCCATTTTTATTTTTATTCCACTTCGATTTTTATTCAATTTCCTTTTCTATTCAACTTCCTTTTTTTATTTAATTTCCAAATTGATCATTAAGGTATAGTGGTTTCTTCAATAGACTTCCATTTTTAATTTTATGCAACTTCTATTTTTCTTTTTATTCAACTTCCGGTTTAATTCAATTACCTTTTCTATTCTTTTTCCTTTATTATTTAATTTCCTACTAGATCGTTAAGGTATAGTGGTAGTTGAATGAACTTCCATTTTTAATTTTATGCAACTTCCATTTTTATTTTCATTCCACTTCGATTTTTATTCAATTCTTTTTCTATTCAATTTCCTTTTTTTGTTTAATTTCCAATTAGATCGTTAAGGTATAGTGGTTTCTGGAATGAACTTCCATGTTTAATTTTATGCAGTTTCGATTTCTACTTTTATTCAACTTCTATTTTTATTCAATTTCCATCTAAATTCAATTTCTTTTTTTATTTAATTTCCAAATAGATCGTTAAGGTATAGTGGTTTCATGAATGAACTTCCATGTTTAATTTTATGCAGTTTCCATTTCTATTTTTATTCAACTTATATTTTTATTCTATTTTAATCTCCCTTCAATTTTGTTTTTTATTTAATTTCCAAATAAATCGTTAAGGTATAGTGGTTTCTTGAATGAACTTTCATTTTTAATTTTATGCAACTTCCATTTTTATTTTTATTCAACTTCCACTTTTATTCAATTCCCTTTTCTATTGAATTTCCTTTTTTGTTTAATTTCCAAATAGATCGTTAAGGTGTAGTGGTTTTTTGAAGGAACTTCCGTTTTTAATTTTATGCAACTTCCATTTTTATTTTTATTCTACTTCCATTTTTATTCAATTTCCAAATAGATCGGTAAGGTATAGTGGTTTCTTGAATGGACTTCCATGGTTAATTTTATACAGTTTCCATTTCTATTTTCATTCCACTTCCATTTTTATTCAATTTCGGTCTCCATTCAATTTCCGTTTTTATTTAATTTCCAAATAGGTCGTTAACGTGTAGTGGTTTCTTGAATGAATTTCCATTTTTTATTTTATGCAGCTTCCATTTTTAGTTTTATTTAACTTCTGTTTTTATTCAATTCCCTTTTCTATTGAATTTCCTTTTTTATTTAATTTCCAAATAGATCGTTAAGGTGTAGTGGTTTCTTGAATGAACTTCTATTTTTAATTTTATGCAACTTCCATTTTTATTTTTATTCCACTTCCATTTTTATTCAATTTCCTTTTCTATTCAATTTCCTTTTTTATTTAATTTCCAAATAGATCATTAAGGTATAGTGGTTTCTTGAATGAACTTCCATGTTTAATTTTATGCAGTTTCCATTTCTACTTTTATTCAACTTCTATTTTTATTCAATTTCCATCTCCAATCAATTTTCTTTTATATTTAATTTCCAAATAGACCGTTAACGTGTAGTGGTTTTTAGAATGAACTTCCATTTTTAATCTTATGCAACTTCCATTTTTATTTTTAATCCACTTCCATTTTTATTCAATTTCTTTTTCTATTCAATTTCCTTTTTTATTTAATTTCCAAATAGATCGTCAAGGTATAGTGGTTTCTTGATTGAACTTCCATGTTTAATTTTATGCAGTTTCCACTTCTATTTTTAATCAACTTGTACTTTTATTGAAGTTCCATCTCCATTCAATTTACTTTTTTATTTAATTTGCAAATAGATAGTTAAGGTATAATAGTTTCTTGAATGAACATCCATTTTTAATTTTATGCAATTTCTATTTGTATTTTTATTCCACTTCAATTTTTAATTTTATGCAACTTCCATTTTTATTCTTATTCCACTTTCATTTTTATTCAATTTCCATGTCTATTCAATTTCCATTTTTAATTGATTTCCAAATAGATCGTTATGGTATAGCGGTTTTTTTAATGAACCTCCATGTTTAATTTTATGCAGTTTCCATTTCCACTTTTATTCAACTTTTATTTTTATTCAATTTTCATCTCTATTCAATTTCCTTTTTTATATAATTTCCAAAGAGATCATTAAGGTATAGTGGTTTCTTAAATGAACTTCCTTGTTTAATTTTATGCAGTTTCCATTTCCATTTTTATTCAGCTTCTATTTTTATTTAATTTCCATCACCATTCAATTTCCTTTTTTATTTAATTTCCAAATAGATCGTTAAAGTGTAGTGGTTTTTTCAATGAACTTCCATTTTTCTTTTTATTCCACTTCCATTTTTATTCAATTTCCGTCTCCAATCAATTTCCTTTTTTTATTTAATTTCCAAATAGATCGTTAATGTATACTGGTTTCTTCAATGAACTTCCATTTTTATTTTTATTCCACTTCGATTTTTATTCAATTTCCTTTTCTATTCAACTTCCTTTTTTTATTTAATTTCCAAATTGATCGTTAAGGTATAGTGGTTTCTTGAATAGACTTCCATTTTTAATTTTATGCAACTTCTATTTTTGTTTTTATTCAACTTCCGCTTTTATTCAATTTCCTTTTCTATTCTTTTTCCTTTTTTATTTAATTTCCGAATAGATCGTTAAGGTATAGTGGTTACTTGAATGAACTTCCATTTTTAATTTTATGCAACTTCCATTTTTATTTTCATTCCACTTCCATTTTTATTCAATTTCATTTTTTATTTAATTTCCAAATAGATCGTTAAGGTATAGTGGTTTCTGGAATGAACTTCCTTGTTTAATTTTTTGCAGTTTCGATTTCTATTTTTATTCAACTTCCATTTTTATTCAATTTCCTTTCCTATTCATTATCCTTTTTCATTTAATTTCCAAATAGATCGTTAAGCTATAGTGGTTTCTTTAGTGAACTTCCATTTTTAATTTTATGCAGTTTCCATTTTTATTTTTATTCAACTTCTATTTGTATTGAATTTCGATCTCCATTCAATTTCCTTTTTTATTTTATTTCCAAATAGATCGTTAAGGTTTAGTGGTTTCTTGAATGAACATCCATTTCTAATTTTATGCAACTTCCATTTTTATTTTTATTCTACTTCCATTTTTATTCAATTTCAATTTCTATTCAATTTCCTTTTTTAATTAATTTCCAAATAGATCGTTAAGGTATAGTGGTGTCTTGAATGAACCTCCATGTTTAATTTTATGCAGTTTCCATTTATATTTTCATTCAACTTCTATTTTTATTCAATTTTTACCTCCATTCAATTTCCTTTTTCATTTAATTTCCAAATAGATCGTTAAGGTATTGTGGTTCCTTGATTGAAGTTCCATTTTTAATTTTATGCAACTTCCATTTGTATTTTTATTCAACTTCCATTTTTATTCAATTTCCTTTTTCTATTCAATTTCCTTTTCTATTTAATTTCCAAATAGATCGTTAAGGTATAGTGGTTTTTTGAATGAACTTCCATGTTTAATTTTCCGCAGTTTCCATTTCTATTTTTATTCAACTTCGATTTTTATTCAATTTCCATCTCCATTCAATTTCCTTTTTTATTTAATTTCCAAATAGATCGTTAAGGTGTAGTGGTTTCTTGGATGTACTTCCATTTTTAATTTTATGTAACTTCCATTTGTATTTTTATTCCACTTCAGTTTTTATTCAATTTTTTTTTTCTATTCAATTTCCTTTTTTCTCTAATTTCCAAATAGATCGTTAAGGTATAGTGGTTTCTTGAATGAACTTTCATTTTTCATTTTATGCACCTTCCATTTTTATTTTTATTCTACTTCCATTTTTATTCAATTTCCTTTTCTATTGGATTTTCTTTTTTATTTAGTTTCCAAATAGATAATTAAGGTGTAGTGGTTTCTTGAGTGAACTTCCATTTTTAATTTTATGCCACTTCCATTTTTATTTTTATTCCACTTCCATTTTTATTTAATTTCCTTTCCTATTGAATTTCCTTTTTTTTTTTAATTTCCAAATAGATCGTTAAGGTATAGTGGTTTCTTGAATGAACTTCCATGTTTAATTTTATGCAGTTTCCATTTCAATTTTTATTCAATTTCCATCTCCATTCAGTTTCCTTTTTTATTTAATTTCCAAATAGATCGTTAAGGTATACTGGTTTCTTGAACGAACTTTCATTTTTAATTTTATGCAACTGCATTTGTATTTTTATTCAACTTCCATTTTTATTCAATTTTTTTTTCTATTCAATTTCCATTTTTATTTAGTTTCCAAATAGATCGTTATGGTATAGTGGTTTCCTGAATGAAATTTCATTTTTACTTTTATGCAACTTCCATTCTTATTTTTATTCAATTTCCTTTTCTATTGAATTTCCTTTTTTACTTAATTTCCAAATAAATCATTAAGGTGTAGTGGTTTCTTGAATGAACTTCCATTTTTAATTTTATGCAACTTCCATTTTTATTTTTATTCCACTTCCGTGTTTATTCAATTTCCTTTTCTATTCAATATAATTTTTTTTTAATTTCCAAATAGATCGTTATTGTATAGTGCTTTTGTGAATGAACTTCCGTGTTTAATTTTATGCAGTGTCCATTTCTATTTTTAATCAATTTCCATCTCCATTCAATTTCCTTTTTCATTTAATTTCCAAATAGCTCGTTAACGTATAGTGGTTTCTTGAATGAACTTCCATTTTTAATTTTATGCAACTTCCATTTTTATTCAGTTTCCTTTTCTATTCAATTTCCTTTTTTATTTAATTTCCAAATAGATTGTTAAGGTCTAGTGGTTTCTTAAATGAACTTCCTTGTTTAATTTTATGCAGTTTCCATTTCTATTTTCATTCAGCTTCTATTTTAATTTAATTTCCATCTCTATTCAATTTCCTTTTTTATTTAATTTCCAAACAGATCGTTAAGGTGTAGTGGTTTCTTGAATGAACTTCCAAGCTTAATTTTATGCAACTTTCATTTTTATTTTTATTCCACTTCCATTTTTATTCAATTTCCTTTTCTGTTCAATCCCCTTTTTTATTTAATTTCCAAATAGATTGTTAAGGTATAGTGGTTGTAACGCCCTAAAAAAAAAACATTAAACCCATCAATATAAACATCCATTTATATAAAAAAGATCCACATTTGTCTCAATTCATCAGAGTACTTTATTACAAAAGTATTACACGTTAACAACAAAAGAAAATGCCCTATGGGCTTACAGCTTTCCAAGTTAACACTTGGTTACAAAAGAGAGTATTGACTCGGTTACACATTTTAGCCCTTGGCTTGAATTTACATGTAATACATCAAAAGGAAAATAAGGCAAAAAGTATGTTTGCCCCTAGCCTCCCAAGCTATGTCCTCAGAGGTGGCGTGCTACCTGTACCTGAAAATGATGTTCCCATAAAGGGTGAGCCGCAGCCCAGTAGAAATGTAGTAAACCAACCATGAACAACGCCTAAAAGATTAACAACTGATAGATGGTCAAAACTTACACTTCCACTTATATCTTATTAAAATCCCATGACAGTCAAGTTTATATTACAATTCACTTTCCATTTCTTATTCGACTTTGAGTTTGAAAACAAGGCTGAGTACTCTGGCCAAAAACATTTGATGAGGTTATAGTTCATCACTAGAACACTTTTGAAATTCACGGTGGATACACATTTTGGTGTTGTATCAATAACACATAAACTACTTCCATACTTCCCAAATGATGATGATATACATGTTAGTGCTATATCAATTCAAACAAACTTTTCAATAGATAAGCCTGTGAGCTATACCATCACTACAACAGATAAGCATATGAGCTATATCACTACTACTACAGATAAGCATATGAGCCGTATCAACACTTCAATAGATAAGCATATGAGCTATATCACCACTACAACAGATAAGCATACGAGCTATATCACTACTACAACAGATAAGCATATGAGCTATATCACTACCACAACAGATAAGCATATGAGCTATATCAATATTCCAATAGATAAGCATATGAGCTATATCAACATTCCAACAGATAAGCATATGAGCTGTATCAACACTTCAACGGGTGAGCATATGAGCTGCATCCCAGGGTCCATCCCCCATCTTCCCTTAACCATTGACCAGTTTAGAGGTACATCCCCCATCTTCTCCTAAACCATTAACCAGCTTAGAGGTACATCCCCCATCTTCCCCTAAGCCGTGGAGTACATCCCCCATCTCCTCCCATACACAAGTAATGCAAGTAAGCACAGAATCACACACGCAATCAACCAATACATAAAGTTAATGTATTCTATCAACTGTCTACACATAATGCATATAAACACATTGGTCATATACACAATCAATCAATACATAAGGTTAATGTATTCTATCATCCGTCATACTCTATGACACACCCGATTGATTAGTTTTAGTTCGCCTAATCATCATGCATTGTCTACAACAATCAACACTACCCTCCACCGGTAGCCCAAAGCAATTATTTCTAAGCAGGAAATAAATGCACAAATGGATAATATATCAACATTCCAATTAGGTGAGCAATAAATAATTTGTCTACACTCTTTAATCCCATACCTTCCCAAGTTCAACATTCTCAATTCAATTCCTTGCTTTCTTCAATTAATTATATGCATTAATTAATTAAACCAATTAGGGCACATTACCATAATTCACAAAACAACTCTAAGGTTCCATTTTCATCAATGCCTCAACATTAATCTCATTTCTCTATGCCTAACATGCATACAGGTTTATATATTTAAAACCCCAACTATTGTAAAATTACACAAGGGCCCAAACTTTCTCAAAATTACCCAACAACCCCCAACATATCAAAATGCTAAAATTTAAAGACAAAGCTCATAAGATGGAGTAGGTTGTCCCTACCTCGATTGATTGGACCCAACGAAGAAGGTGAAGAAACGGAAATGCTCCAAATCCCGAAATTTTCAGATTAGAAGATAGCCCTCGACGATCAACACAACTTTTGTAAAGGCCAAAGGTAAGGAGAACACCTTAGCTAGATCAAACCCTAGAGAGAAGGGAGATTCTAGAGAGAGGAGCTCTCAAAAATGGGTTTTAGAAAAGTAAGAGAGAGAGTGTGGATGTAAAAAAGTGATTTAAAATAGCCTATCTGTCAACTGATACACGACTCTCCCGCTCGAGCGGAAAACACAACGCTCGAGCGTCAAGAACAAAAAACTAGGTCCGCTCAAGCACAAAATACCCGCTCGAGCACCAAGACACAAGAATAAAGTAAACCCGCTCGAACGCGAAAACCAGTCCGCTCGAGCGTAGATGTCCTGCTCCCAGAACTTACACCCAAAGGTACCACCCGCTCGAGCGCCAACAAGTCCGCTCAAGCGCGACCCGCTCGAGCGCAAGAAGCCCGCTTGAGCGTAGAAAACACATCTGCAGAAGTTTTGCAGAGGCACGAAATACTGAAACTGTGAAAACCCCGCTCGAGCGCAAGAATACCCGCTCGAGCGGACAGTTCAAAAACTGGACAACAGCAATAGGAGCTAAGGCTCTACCAACCTGAAACAACCGAGTCCAACACATTCTAAAACTCAAACTAAAGAGTTTAAAGGATGACAACACGTTAGGTACAACTACCAACTCCACGGAACCGCGTCCGGAAAACAACAGAATAGTAAAGGGATAACCGGGATCGCTATAGTGGTTTCTTGAATGAACTTCCCTGTTTAATTTGTGCAGTGTCCATTTCTATTTTTATTAAACTTCTATTTTTATTCAATTTCCATCTCCATTCAATTTCCTTTTTTATTTAATTTGCAAAGAGCTCGTTAAGGTATAGTGGTTTCTTGAATGAACTTCCATTTTTAATTTTATGCAACTTCCATTTGTATTGTTATTTCACTTCCATTCTTATTCAATTTCCTTTTCTATTCAATTTCCTTTTTTATTTAATTTCCAAATAGATCGTGAAGGTATAGTGGTTTCTTGAATAAACTTTCATTTTTAGTTTTATGCAACTTCCATTTTTATTTTTATTCAACTTCTATTTTTATTCAATTTCCTTTTCTATTCAATTTCTTTTTTTTATTTAATTTCCAAATACATCTTTATAGTATAGTGGTTTCTTAAATAGACTTCCATTTTTAATTTTATGCAACTTCTATTTTTGTTTTCATTCAACTTCCACTTTTATTCAATTTCCATTTCCACTCATTTTCCTTTTTTATTTACTTTCCGAATAGATCGTTAAGGCATAGTGGTCTCTTGAATGAACTTCCATTTTTAATTTTATGCAACTTCCATTTTTATTTTTATTCCACTTCCATTTTTATTCAATTTCCTTTTCTATTCAATTTCCTTTTTTATTTAATTTCCAAATAGATCGTTAAGGTATAGTGGTTTCTTGAATGAACTTCCATGTTTAATTTTATGCAGGTTCCATTTCTATTTTTATTCAACTTCTATTTTTATTCAATTTCCATCTCCATTCATTTTCCTTTTTTATTTAATTTCCAAATAGATCGTTAAGGTATAGTGGTTTCTTGAATGAACTTCCATGTCTAATTTTATACAGTTTCTATTTCCATTTCTATTCAACTTCTTTTTTTATTCAATTCCCATCTACGTTCAATTTTCTTTTTTATTTAATTCCAAATAGATCGTTAAGGTGTAGTGGTTTCTTCAATGAACATCCATTCTTAGTTTTATGCAACTTCCATTTGTATTTTTATTCAACTTCCATTTTTATTCAATTTCCTTTTCTATTCAATTTCCAAATAGATCGTTAAGGTGTAGTGGTTTCTTGAATGAACTTTCATTCTTAATTTTATGCAACTTCCGTTTTTATTTTTATTCCACTTCCATTTTTATTCAATTTTTTTTTTCTATTCAATTTCCATTTTTATTTAATTTCCAAATAGATCGTTATGGTATAGTGGTTTCTTGAATGAACTTTCATTTTTAATTTTATGCAACTTCCATTTTTATTTTTATTCAATTTCCATTTTTATTCAATTTCTTTTCTATTGAATTTCTCTTTTTATTTAGTTTCCAAATAGATCGTTAAGGTGTTGTGGTTTCTTGAATGAACTTCCATTTTTAATTTTATGCAACTTCCATTTTTATTTTTATTCCACTTCCATTTTTATTCAATTTCCTTTTCTATTCAATTTCCTTTTTTAATTATTTTCCAAATAGATCGTTAAGGTATAGTGGTTTCTTGAATGAACTTCCATGTTTAATTTTATGCAGTTTCCATTTCCATTTTTATTCAACTTCTATTTTTATTCAATTTTCACCTCCATTCAATTTCCTTTTTTATATAATTTCCAAATAGGTCGTTAAGGTTTAGTGGTTTCTTCAATGAACTTCCGTTTTTAATTTTATGCAACATCCATTCATATTTTTATTCAGCTTCCATTTTCTATTCAACTTCCTTTTTTATTTAATTTCCAAATAGATCGTTAAGGTAAAGCTATTTCATGAATGAACTTCCATGTTTAATTTTATGCAGTTTCCATTTCTATTTTTATTCAACTTCTATTTTTATTCAATTTTCATCTCCGTTCAATTTCCTTTTTTATTTAATTTCAATATAAATCGTTAAGGCATAGCGGTTTCTTGAATGAACTTTCATTTTTAATTTTATGCAACTTTCGTTTTTATTTTTATTCAACTTCAATTTTTATTCAATTTCCTTTTCTATTCAATTTCCTTTTTTATTTAATTTCCAAATAGATCGTTAAGGTATTGTGGTTTCTTGAATGAACTTCCTTTTTTAATTTTATGCAGTTTCCATTTCTATTTTTGTTCAACTTCTATTTTTATTCAAATTCGATCTCCATTCAATTTTTATTTTTATTTAATTTCCAAATAGATCGTTAAGGTGTAGTGGTTTCTTGAATGAACTCTCATTTTTAATTTTATGCAACTTCCATTTTTATTTTTATTCCACTTCCATTTTTATTCAATTTCTATTTCTATTCAATTTCCTTTTTTATTTAATTTCCAAATAGATCGTTAAGGTATAGTGGTTTCTTGAATGAACTTCCATGTTTAATTTTATGCAGTTTCCATTTCCATTTTTAATCAACTTCAATTTTTATTCAATTTTCATCTCCATTCAATTTCTTTTTTTATTTAATTTCCAAATAGATCGTTAAGGTATAGTGGTTTCTTGAATCAACTTCCATGTTTAATTTTATGCAGTTTCCATTTCCATTTTTATTCAAATTCTATTTTTATTCAATTTTCACCCCCATTCAATTTCCTTCTTTATATAATTTCCAAATGGGTCGTTAAGGTTTAGTGGTTTCTTGAATGAACTTCCATTTTTAATTTTATACAACTTCCATTCGTATTTTTATTCAACTTCAATTTTCATTCAATTTCCTTTTTTATTTAATTTCCAAATAGATCGTTAAGGTACAGTGGTTTCATGAAAGAACTTCCATGTTTAATTTTCTGCAGTTTCCATTTCTATTTTTATTCAACTTCTATTTTTATTAAATTTCCATCTCCATTCAATTTCCTTTTTAATTTAATTTCCTAATAGATCGTTAAGGTATAGTGGTTTCTTGAATGAATTTCCATGTTTAATTTAATGCAGTGTCCACTGCTATTTTTATTCAACATCTATTTTTATTCAATTTCAATCTCCATTGAATTTCCTTTTTTTATTTAATTTCCAAATAGATCGTTAAGGTATAGTGGTTTCTTGAGTGAACTTTCATTTTTAATTTTATGCAACTTCCATTTTTATTTTTATTCGACTTCCATTTTTATTCAATTCCCTTTTCTAGTGAATTTCCTTTTTTATTTGATTTCCAAATAGATCGTTAAGGTGTAGTGGTTTCTTGAATGAATTTCCATGTTTAATTTTATGCTGTTTCCACTTCTATTTTTATTCAACTTCTAGTTTTATTCAATTTTCACCCCCATTCGATTTCCTTTTTTATATAATTTCCAAATGGGTCGTTAAGGTTTAGTGGTTTCTTTAAGGAACCTCCATTTTTAATTTTATGCAACTTCCATTCATAGTTTTATTCAACTTCCATTTTTATTCAATTTCCTGTTCTATTCAATTTCCTTTTTTTTATTTAATTTCCAAATAGATCGTTAAGGTATAGTGGTTTCATGAATGAACTTCCATGTTTAATTTTATGCAGTTTCTATTTCTATTTTTATTCAACTTCTATTTTTTTTAAATTTCCATCTCCATTCAATTTCCTTTTTAATTTAATTTCTAAATAGATCGTTAAGGTATAGTGGTTTCTTGAATGAATTTCCATGTTTAATTCAATGCAGTTTCCACTTCTATTTTTATTCAACTTCTACTTTTATTCAATTTCAATCTCCATTCAATTTCCTTTTTTTACTTAATTTCCAAATAGATCGTTAAGGTATAGTGGTTTCTTGAATGAACTTTCATTTTTAACTTTATGCAACTTCCATTTTTATTTTTATTCAACTTTCTTTTTTATGCCATTTCCTTTTCTATTGAATTTCCTTTTTTATTTAGTTTCCAAATAGATCATTAAGGTGTAGTGGTTTCTTGAATAAACTTCCATTTTTAAGTTTATGCCACTTCCATTTTCATTTTTATTCCACTTCCATTTTTATTCTATTTCCTTTTCTATTGAATTTCACTTTTTATTTAATTTCCAAATAGATCGTTAAGGTGTAGTGGTTTCTTGAATGAACTTCTACTTTTAATTTTATGCAACTTCCATTTTTATTTTTATTCCATTTCCATTTTTATTCAATTTGCGTTTTTATTTAATTTCCAAGTAGATCGTTAAGGTATAGTGGTTTCTTGATTGAACTTCCATTTTTAATTTAATGCAACTTCCATATGTATTTTTATTCAATTTCCTTTTTTATTTAATTTCCAAATAGATCGTTTAGTTATAGTGGTTTTTTGAATGAACATTCATGTTTAATTTTACGCAGTGCCCATTCCTATTTTTATTCAACTTCTATTTTTATTCAATTTCCACCTCCATTCAATTTCTAATTTTATTTAATTTCCAAATCGATCGTTAAGGTATAGTGGTTTCTTGAATGAACTTCCATTTTTAATTTTATGCAACTTCCATTTTTATTTTTGTTCCACTTCCATTTTCATTTAATTTTTTTTTCTATTCAATTTCCTTTTTTATTTAATTTCCAAATAGATCGTTATGGTATAGTGGTTTCTTGAATGCACTTTCATTTTTAATTTTATGCAACTTCCATTTTTATTTTTATTCAACTTCCATTTTTATTCAATTTCCTTTTCTATTGAATTTCCTTTTTTATTTAATTTCCAAATAGATCATTAAAGTGTAGTGGTTTCTTGAATGAACTTCCATTTTTAATTTTATGCAACTTCCATTTTCTTTTTTATTCCACTTCCATTTTTATTCAATTTCCTTTTCTATTCAATTTCCTTTTTTCTTTAATTTCCAAATAGATCGTTAATGTATAGTGTTTTCGTGAAGGAACTTCATTGTTTAATTTTATGCAATGTCCATTTCTATTTTTATTCAACTTCTATTTTTATTCAATTTCCATCTCCATTCAATTTCCTTTTTTATTTAATTTCGAAATAGATCGTTAAGGTATTGTGGTTTCTTGAATGAAATTCCATTTTTAATTTTATGCAACTTCCATTTTTATTTTTATTCGACTTCCATTTTTATTCAGTTTCCTTTTCTATTTTTATTCAGCTTCTATATTTATATAATTTCCATCTCCATTCAATTTCCTTTTTAATTAAATTTCCAAATAGATCGTTAAGGTGCATTGGTTTCTTGAATGAACTACCATTCTTAATTTTATGCAACTTTCATTTTTATTTTTATACCACTTCCATTTTTATTCAATTTCCTTTTCTATTCAATTTCGTTTTTTATTTAATTTTCAAATAGATCGTTAAGCTGTAGTGGTTTCTTGAATGAACTTCCATTATTAATTTTATGCAACTTTCATTTTTATTTTTATTCCACTTCCATTTTTATTCAATTTCCTTTTATATTCAATTTCCTTTTTTATTTAATTTCCAAATAGATCATTAAGGTATAGTGGTTTCTTGAATGAACTTCCATTTTTAATTTCATGCAGTTTCCATTTCTATTTTAATTCAACTTCTATTTTTATTGAATTTCCATCTCCATTCAATTTCCTTTTTTATTTAATTTCCAAATAGATCGTTAAGGTATAGTGGTTTCTTGAATGAACTTCCATGTTTAATTTTATGTAGTTTCCATTTCCATTTTTATTCAACTTCTTTTTTTATTCAATTCCCATCTACGTTCAATTTCTTTTTTTATTTAATACCAAATAGATCGTTAAGGTGTAGTGGTTTCTTCAATGAACTTCCATTCTTAGTTTTATGCAACTTCCATTTATATTTTTATTCAATTTCCATTTTTATTCAATTTCCTTTTCTATTCAATTTCCTTTTTTATTTTATTTCCGAATAGATCGTTAAGGTGTAGTGGTTTCTTTAATGGACTTCCATTCTTAATTTTATGCAACTTCCATTTTTATTTTTATTCCACTTCCATTTTTATTCAATTTTTTTTTTCTATTCAATTTCTTTTTTTGTTTAATTTCCAAATAGATCGTTATGGTATAGTGGTTTCTTGAATGAACTTTTATTTTTAATTTTATACAACTTCCACTTTTATTTTTATTCAATTTCCATTTTTATTCAATTTCTTTTCTATTGAATTTTCATTTTTATTTAGTTTCCAAACAGATCGTTCAGGTGTAGTGGCTTCTTGAATGAACTTCCATTTTTAATTTTATGCAACTTCCATTTTTCTTTTTATTCCACTTCCATTTTTATTCAATTTCCTTTTCTATTCAATTTCTTTTTTTAATTATTTTCCAAATAGATAGTTAAGGTATAGTGGTTTCTTGAATGAACTTCCATGTTTAATTTTATGCAGTTTCCTTTTCCATTTTTATTGAACTTCTATTTTTATTCAATTTTCACCACCATTCAATTTCCTTTTTTATATTATTTCCAAATAGGTCGTTGAGGTTTAGTGGTCTCTTCAATGAACTTCCGTTTTTAATTTTATGCAACTTCCATTCGTATTTTTATTCAGCTTCCGTTTTTATTCAATTTAATTTTCTATTCAACTTCCTTTTTTATTTAATTTCCAAATAGATCGTTAAGGTATAGTGGTTTCATGAATGAACTTCCATGTTTAATTTTATGCAGTTTCCATTTCTATTTTTATTCAACTTCTATTTTTATTCAATTTTCATCTCCATTCAATTTCCTTTTTTATTTAATTTCCAAATAAATCGTCAAGGCATAGCGGTCTTTTGAATGAACTTTCATTTTTAATTTTATGCAACTTTCGTTTTTATTTTTATTCAACTTCAATTTTTGTTCAATTTCCTTTTCTATTCAATTTCCTTTTTTATTTAATTTCCAAATAGATCGTTAAGGTATGGTGGTTTCTTGAATGAACTTCCTTGTTTAATTTTATGCAGTTTCCATTTCTATTTTTATTCAACTTCTATTTTTATTCAATTTCGATCTCCATTCCATTTCCGTTTTTATTTAATTTCCAAATAGATCGTTAAGGTGTAGTGGTTTCTTGAATGAACTTCCATTTTTAATTTTATGCAACTTCCATTTTTATTTTTATTCCACTTCCATTTTTATTCAATTTCCATTTCTATTCCATTTCCTTTTTTATCTGATTTCCAAATAGGTCGTTAAAGTATAGTGGTTTCTTGAATGAACTTACATGTTTAATTTTATGCAGTTTCCATTTCCATTTTTATTCAACTTCTATTTTTATTCAATTTTCATCTCCATTCAATTTCTTCTTTTATTTAATTTCCAAATAGATTGTTAAGGTATAGCGGTTTCTTGAATGAACTTCCATGTTTAATTTTATGCAGTTTCCATTTCCATTTTTATTCAACTTCTGTTCTTATTCAATTTTCACCCCCATTCAATTTACTTTTTTTATATAATTTCCAAATGGGTCGTTAAGGTATAGTGGTTTGTTGAATGAACTTCCATTTTTAATTTTATGCAACTTCAATTCGTATTTTTATTCAACTTCCATTTTCATTCAATTTCCTTTTCTATTCAATTTCCTTTTTTATTTAATTTCCAAATAGATCGTTAAGGTATAGTGGTTTCATGAATGAACTTCTATGTTTAATTTTCTGCAGTTTCCATTTCTATTTTTGTTCAACCTCTATTTTTATTAAATTTCCATCTCCATTCAATTTCTTTTTTAATTTAATTTCCAAATAGATCGTTAAGGTATAGTGGTTTCTTGAATGAATTTCCAGGTTTAATTTAACGCAGTTTCCATTGCCATTTTTATTCAACTTCTATTTTTATTCAATTTCAATATCCATTCAATTTCCTTTTTTTATTTAATTTCCAAATAGATCGATAAGGTATAGTGGTTTCGTGAATGAACATTCATTTTTAATTTTATGCAACTTCCATTTTTATTTTTATTCAACTTCCATTTTTATTCAATTCCCTTTTCTATTGAATTACCTTTTTTATTTAATTTCCAAATAGATCGTTAAGATGTAGTGGTTTCTTGAATGAATTTCCATGTTTGATTTTATGCTGTTTCCACTTCTATTTTTATTCAACTTCTATTTTTATTCAGTTTCCATCTCCATTCAATTTCCTTTTTTTATTTAATTTCCAAATAGATCGTTAAGGTATGGTGGTTTCTTGAATGAACTTTCATTTTTAATTTTATGCAACTTCCATTTTTATTTTTATTCAACTTCCATTTTTATTCAATTTCTTTTCTATTGACTTTCCCTTTTTATTTAGTTTGCAAATAGATGGTTAAGGTGTAATGGTTTCTTTAATGAACTTCCATTTTTAATTTTATGCAACTTCCATTTTTATTTTTATTCCACTTCCACTTTTATTCAATTTCCTTTTCTATTCAATTTCCTTTTTTAATTAATTTCCAAATAGATCATTAAGGTATAGTGGTTTCTTGAATGAACTTTCATGTTTAATTTTATGCAGTTTCCATTTCCATTTTTATTCAACTTTTATTTTTATTCAATTTTCACCTCCATTCAATTTCCTTTTTTATATAATTTCCAAATAGGTCGTTCAGGTTTAATGGTTCCTTGAATGAACTTCAGTTTTTAATTTTATGCAACTTCCATTCGTATTTTTATTCAACTTCCATTTTTATTCAATTTAATTTTCTATTCAACTTCCTTTTTTATTTAATTTCCAAATAGATCGTTAAGGTATAGTGGTTTCATGAATGAACTTCCATGTTTAATTTTATACAGTTTCCAATTCAATTTTTATTCAATTTTCATCTCCATTCAATTTCCTTTTTTATTTAATTTCGAAATAAATCGTTAAGGCATAGTGGTTTCTTGAAAGAACTTTCATTTTTAATTTTATGAATGAACTTTCGTTTTTATTTTTATTCAACTTCAATTTTATACAATTTCCTTTTCTATTCAATTTCCTTTTTTATTTAATTTCCAAATAGATCGTTAAGGTACAGTGGTTTCTTGAATGGATTTCCATGTTTAATTTTATACTGTTTCCATTTCTATTTTTATTCGACTTCTATTTTTGTTCTATTTCGATCTCCATTCAATTTCCATTTTTACTTAATTTCCAAACAGATCGTTAAGGTGTAGTGGTTTCTTGAATGAACTTCCGTTTTTAATTTTATGCAACTTCCGTTTTTATTTTTATTCCACTTCCATTTTTGTTCAATTTCCATTACAATTCAATTTCCTTTTTTAATTAATTTCCAAATAGATCGTTTGGGTATAGTGGTTTCTTGAATGTACTTCCGTGTTTAATTTTATGCAATTTCCATTTTCATTTTTATTCAACTTCTATTTTTATTCAATTTTCAGCCGCATTCAATTTCCTTGTTTATATAATTTCCAAATGGGTCATTAAGGTTTAGTGGTTTCTTGAAGGAACCTCCATTTTTAATTTTATGCAACTTCCATTCCTAGTTTTATTCAACTTCCATTTTTATTCAATTTCCTTTTCTATCCAAATTCCTTTTTTATTTAATTTCCAAATAGATCGTAAAGTTATAGTTGTTTCATGAATGAACTTCCAAGTTTAATTTTATGCAGTTTCAATTTCTATTTTTATTCAATTTCTATTTTTATTAAATTTCCATCTCCATTCAATTTCCTTTTTAATTTAATTTCTAAATAGATCGTTAAGGTATAGGGGTTTCTTGAATGAATTTCCATGTTTAATTCAATGCAGTTTCCACTTCTATGCAACTTCCATTTGTATTTTTATTCAACTTTCATTTTTATTCAATTTCCTTTTCTATTCAATTTCCTTTTTTATTTAATTTCCAAATTGATCGTTAAAGTATAGTGGTTTCACGAATGAACTTCCGTGTTTAATTTTAAGCAGTTTCCATTTCTATTTTTATTCAACTTCTATTTTTATTCAATTTTCATCTCCATTCAATTTCCTTTTTTATTTAATTTCCAAATAAATCGTTAAGGTATAGTGGTTTCTTGAATGAACTTTCATTTTTATTTTTATGCAACTTCCATTTTTATTCAATTCCCTTTTCTATTGAATTTCCTTTTTTATTTAATTTCCAAATAGATCGTTAAGGTGTAGTGGTTTCTTGAATGAACTATCGTTTTTAATTTTATGCAACTTTCATTTTTGTTTTTATTCCACTTCCATTTTTATTCAATTTCCTTTTCTTTTCAATTTCGTTTTTTATTTAATTTCCAAATAGATCGTTAGGGGATAGTGGTTTCTTGTATGGACTTCCACGTTTAATTTTATGCAGTTTCCATTTCTATTTTTATTCAACTTCTATTTTTATTCAATTTCGAACTCCATTAAATTTCCATTTTTGTTTAATTTGGAAATAGATCGTTAAGGTGTAGTGGTTTCTTGAATGAACTTCCATTTTAATTTTATGCAACTTCCATTTTTGTTTTTATTCCACTTCCATTTTTATTCAATTTCCTTTTCTTTTCAATTTCGTTTTTTATTTAATTTCCAAATAGATCGTTAAGGTATAGTGGTTTCTTGTATGGACTTCCATGTTTAATTTTATGCAGGTTCCATGTCTATTTTTATTCAATTTTCATCTACATTCAGTTTCTTTTTTTATTTAATTTCCAAATAGATCATTAAGGTGTACTGCTTTTTTGAATGAACTTCCTTTTGTTTTTTTAATTAATTTCCAAATAGATCGTTAAGGTATAGTGGTTTCTTTAATGAACTTCCATGTTTAATTTTTTGCAACTTCCATTTTTATTTTTATTCAACTTCCTTTTTTATTCAATTTCTTTTACTATTGAATATCCTTTTCTACTTAATTTCCAAATAGATCGTTAAGGTATTATGGTTTCATGAATGAACTTTCATTTTTAATTTTCTGCAACTTCAATTTTTTTTTTTATTCAACTTCCATTTTTATTCAATTTCCTTTTCGATTCAATGTCCTTTTTTATTTAATTTAAGGTTTAGTGGTTTCTGGAATGAACTTACATTTTTAATTTTATGCAACTTTCATTTTTATTTTTATTCAACCTCCATTTTCTATTCAACTTCCTTTTTTTATTTAATTTCCAAATTGATCGTTAAGGTATAGTGGTTTCTTTAATGAACTTTCATTTTTATTTTTATGCAAGTTCCATTTGTATTTTTATCCGACTTTCATTTTTATTCAATTTCCTTTCCTATTAAATTTCCTTTTTTATTTAATTTCGAAATAGATCGTTAAGGTTTAGTGGTTACTTGAATGAACTTTCATTTTTAATTTTATGCAACTTCCATTTTTACTTTTATTCGGCTTCCATTTTTATTCAATTTCCTTTTCTATTCAATTTCCTTTTTTTATTTAATTTCCAAATAGATCTTTAAGGTATACTGGTTTCTTGAACGAACTTCCATTTTCAATTTTATGCAACTTCCATTTTTATTTTTATTCAACTTCCATTTTATTTAATTTCCTTTTCTATTTAATTTTCTTTTTTATTTCATTTCCAAATTGATCGTTAAAGCATACTGGTTTGTTGAATGAACTTCCATTTTTAATTTTATGCAACTTCAATTTTTATTTTTATTCAACTGCCATTTTTATTCAATTTGATTTTCTATTCAATTTCCTTTTTTTATTTAATTTCAAAATAGATCGTTAATGTATAGCGGTTTCTTGAACGAACTTCCATTTTTAATTTTATGCAGTTTCGGTTTCCATTTTTATTCAACTTCTACTTTTATTCAATTTTCACCTCCATTCAATTTCCTTTTCTATATAATTTCCAAATAGGTCATTAAGGTTTAGTGGTTTCTTGAATGAACTTCCGTTTTTAATTTTATGCAACTTCCATTTGTATTTTTATTCAACTTCCATTTTTATTCAATTTCCTTTTCTATTCAATTTCCTTTTTTATTTAATTTCTAAATAGATCGTTAAGGTATAGTGGTTTCACGAATGAACTTCCATGTTTAATTTTATGGAGTTTCCATTTCTATTTTTATTCAACTTCTATTTTTATTCAATTTTCATCTCCATTCAATTTCCTTTTTTATTTAATTTCCAAATAAATCGTTAAGGTATATTGGTTTCTTGAATGAATTTTCATTTTTAATTTTATGCAACTTCCAATTTTATTTTTATTCAACTTCCATTTTTATTCAATTCCCTTTTCTATTGAATTTCCTTTTTTATTTAATTTCCAAATAGATCGTTAAGGTGTAGTGGTTTCTTGAATGAACTTCCATTTTTGTTTTTATTCCACTTCCATTTTTATTCAATTTCCTTTTCTTTTCAATTTCGTTTTTTATTTAATTTCCAAATAGATCGTTAAGGTATAGTGGTTTCTTGTATGGACTTCCACGTTTAATTTTATGCAGTTTTCATTTCTATTTTTATTCAACTTCTATTTTTATTCAATTTCGATCTCCATTAAATTTCCGTTTTTATTTAATTTCCAAATAGATCGTTAAGGTGTAGTGGTTTCTTGAATGAACTTCCATTCTTAATTTTATGCAACTTCCATTTTTGTTTTTATTCCATTTCCATTTTTATTCAATTTCCTTTCCTATTCAATTTTATTTTTTATTTAATTTCCAAATAGATCGTTAAGGTATAGTGGTTTCTTGAATGAACTTCCATGTTTAATTTTATGCAGTTTCCACTTCTATTTTTATTCAACTTCTATTTTTATTCAGTTTCCGTCTCCATTCAATTTCCATTTTTTATTTAATTTCCAAATAGATCGTTAAGGTATAGTGGTTTCTTGAATGAACTTTGATTTTTAATTTTATGGAACTTCCATTTTTATTTTTATTCAACTTCCATTTTTATTGAATTCCCTTTTCTATTGAATTTACTTTTTTATTTAATTTCCAAATAGATCATTAAGGTGTAGTGGTTTCTTGAATGAACTTCCATTTTTAATTTTATGCAACTTCCATTTTTATTTTTATTCCACTACCATTTTTATTCAATTTCCATTTCTATTGAATTTTCTTTTTTAATTAACTTCCAAATAGATTGTTAAGGTATAGTGGTTTCTTGAATGAACTTCCATGTTTAATTTTATGCAGGTTCCATGTCTATTTTTATTCAACTTCTATTTTTGTTCAATTTTCATCTCCATTCAGTTTCTTTTTTTAATTAATTTCCAAATAGATCATTAAGGTGTAGTGGTTTCTTGAATGAACTTCCATTTTTAATTTTATGCAACTTCCATTTTTATTTTTATTCCACTACCATTTTTATTCAATTTCCATTTCTATTGAATTTTCTTTTTTAATTAACTTCCAAATAGATTGTTAAGGTATAGTGGTTTCTTGAATGAACTTCCATGTTTAATTTTATGCAGGTTCCATGTCTATTTTTATTCAATTTTCATCTCCATTCAGTTTCTTTTTTTATTTAATTTCCAAATAGATCATTAAGGTTTACTAGTTTTCTGAATGAACTTCCATTTTTAATTTTATGCAACTTCCATTTGTATTTTTATTCTACTTCCATTTTTATTCAATTTCCTAGTCTATTCAATTTCCTTTTTTATTTAATTTCCAAATAGATCGTTAAGGTATAATGGTTTCGTGAATGAACTTCCATGTTTAATTTTATGCAGTTTTTATTTCAATTTTTATTCACGTTCTATTTTTATTAAATTTCCATCTCCAATCGATTTCCTTTTTTATTTAATTTACAAATAGATCGTTAAGGTATAGTGGTTTCTTGAATGAATTTGCATATTTAATTTTATGCAGTTTCCACTTCTATTTTTATTCAACTTCTATTTTTATTTAATTTCCATCTCCATTCAATTTCCTTTTTGTATTTAATTTCCAAATAGATCGTTAAGGTATAGTGGTTTCGTGAATGAACTTTCATTTTTAATTTTATGCAACTTCCATTTTTATTTTTATTCAACTTCCATTTTTATTCAATTTCCTTTACTATTGAATATCCTTTTCTATTTAATTTCCAAATAGATCGTTAAGGTTTAGTGGTTTCTCGAATGAGCATCCATTTTTAATTTTCTGCAACTTCCATTTTTATTTTTATTCAACTTCCATTTTTATTCAATTCCCTTTTCTATTGAATTTCCTTTTTTATTTAATTTCCAAATAGATCGTTAAGGTGTAGTGGTTTCTTGAATGAACTTCCATTTTTATTCAATTTCCTTTTCTTTTCAATTTCGTTTTTTATTTAATTTCCAAATAGATCGTTAAGGTATAGTGGTTTCTTGTATGGACTTCCACGTTGAATTTTATGCAGTTTTCATTTCTATTTTTATTCAACTTCTATTTTTATTCAATTTCGATCTCCGTTAAATTTTCGTTTTTATTTAATTTCCAAATAGATCGTTAAGGTGTAGTGGTTTCTTGAATGAACTTCCATTCTTAATTTTATGCAACTTCCATTTTTGTTTTTATTCCATTTCCATTTTTATTCAATTCCCTTTCCTATTCAATTTTATTTTTTATTTAATTTCCAAATAGATCGTTAAGGTATAGTGGTTTCTTGAATGAACTTCCATGTTTAATTTTATGCAGTTTCCACTTCTATTTTTATTCAACTTCTATTTTTATTCAATTTTCATCTCCATTCAATTTCCATTTTTTATTTAATTTCTGTTGGCTTTTTGGCTTTCGAAGGTTACTTTTGTAATTATGAGCGTGCCAGCAAGGATCAATTAGTCCTTACAGAATTGTAATTGCCAACCAATTATTCAGACGATTGTGTTATGGTTCTTTGAGCCTCAACAAAGAGGACTTTTACTGGTGGCTTACTGATAATTTGACTTCAGAGAACTTGAACATAAGAACAGTTAAATAAACTGAAGTATTCTTATTGGTATGAGAAACTTACAATGATTTTGGTAGAGAATTACAGCGGCAATCTACTCGAAAACTACTCCTACAAATGAAGTGCAACGCAGGAACTTAAAGTACAGAAATATGAAGGACAGGAAATAAAACTGGAATATGTAAAGTAATTTCTCAGATTTCTTCTCTGTCTTTTCTCTAAAGTCCTTCCTGCTATTTATACTTTCCGAAGATAACCGTCGAATTACATCTCAAACCGTCGAACTGCTCCTCCATAATCGCTGATCATGCTACCTTATAAGTAGTTCCACTACGCCTTCACTTGCAGTTTGGCTTCCCCCTTATATTCAAATTTGAATGTGAGCAACCGTTGAAGCCACGTCACCATATGTTTCTTTGTTGATCCGCTACTATTCATATCTTAAATCAGCCAGTAGTGACTGCCACGTGTATGATCAGGATTGAAGACCTACCTGGTCTCCCCATATTACCCTTGCTTTGCCACGCGTCGAATTGGCACTGGCTAGCGCAAAATATGTAGCCAACATTACCCCCCGCACTAATATACCCAAGACTTGGTGATATTAGTGGATCAGAGTCCCTTTTCCCACGTCTTAGAACGTGCATGGGTTTTGCATCTTCCCAGAAATGCAACTGTCTCACACCATCTGTATTAATACTCACGTCTTGATCCTATAAGGACTATCTTTTTATTCGAACAGACGGATACATTTCATGGCCAAATTAATTTTTTCCTCCAGTGATGAATCATACGAAGAGTCATATGTTGATGATATTTCTCATCGAACGCATGCATTTATTAGCCACCTTTACCCACCTTTCTATATCCAAGTTCTGGACGCCTTTGAAAATTACCGACCTTTGGATTACGAACACATTGCTCCTAATCTTTCGATTCAGAAGGCTATAGACATAAGAACTTTCCCCTCTAACCTGCCTTTATCGTTCGAACAATCTGCTCTCAAACCTTTGATTCAAAGAATTGCAAATATGGATTTGAGCAACTCTTCTTCGCAAATTTCTGTATGGGATAAAGCTGCAACCTCTTCCTCTTCTGGGGGTTCTGGCTGGACGAACTGGTCAGAACCTGAGACTTGTGATTTGAATGAGCGAATCAACCATCATTTTGTTGAGTTCACTGACCCTTTAGGGTTTCCTTCCTATGCTCGAAGTTCAGTTGTTTATCCCTATGTGCCCATCGACCTTCGGCGTAGTCTGGAGGAGAATCTTCTTGTAGCATGGTATACATCTTCCACGCCTACAAATATAGTGCACACTGCCTGTAAGGCCCCGGTGTCCCACATCGGGAATGGAGGGGGAGTTCCTGGGCTATAAAAGTAAAAACCTGAACCCTTATATAGCATCAAGGCCTTTTATTGTAAGGCCCCGGTGTCCCACATCGGGAATGGAGGGGGAGTTCCTGGGCTATAAAAGTAAAAACCTGAACCCTTATATAGCATCGAGGCCTTTTCCCAAGTGGTGAAATCTCTATTAGAACTCCCCAGTTAAGCGTGCTTAGGCTGGAGTAGTTCTGGGATGGGTGACCCACTGGGAAGAATAAATCCGTGCGGGTGTGGCCTAAAGCGGACAATATCGATGACGTTTGAAGGGTCGGGGCGTTACAAATGGTATCAAAGCCGACTCTCCGGAGTATCGAGTGTGGGCCCCTGGCGTCTCTCGGTGCATGTGGGCGGGCTTGCGAGCTGGCAGGCTACTGCACGGGGACGTGCAGCCTTATGGGGGGTGGATTGTAAGGCCCCGGTGTCCCACATCGGGAATGGAGGGGGAGTTCCTGGGCTATAAAAGTAAAAACCTGAACCCTTATATAGCATCGAGGCCTTTTCCCAAGTGGTGAAATCTCTATTAGAACTCCCCAGTTAAGCGTGCTTAGGCTGGAGTAGTTCTGGGATGGGTGACCCACTGGGAAGAATAAATCCGTGCGGGTGTGGCCCAAAGCGGACAATATCGATGACGTTTGAAGGGTCGGGGCGTTACACTACCCCACGCCCAGAAGAAGCACAAGGGTATAACCCATCATTCTTAGCCCAGAAGGCGAAGCTCTGTTCTTCTGACTGGCTTGATTACATTAATGCCTTTGTTCCTTCTGCTCCAGTATCATCCCCGGAAACAGAAGCGTCCACATCTTCTTCTTCGTCCCCCGAAGTTGAAGTATGCATACCTTCTTCCCCACCAATTCTTTCCTGGATAGAGAAACTAAAGATTGCCCTATCCATGGAGAAAGTCTTTCCCCCTTATAAACCTCCAACTCCTCCTACCTCAGCTGAGCGGAAACAGGCTCTACTCCTGCTTGCAGCCTTTTCTCACTTGCCTTTTAATGTACTCGAGGATGAAGTCCCTCTCACAAACCTTCGACGGGCTTGTGATATTCTGACTAGGGGTCATGTCCTTAATCCCCTTGCTCAGGCAGAACTTCACATGTTTCTAGACCAACTTCCGTTACTCCTTTACTGGCATCGAAACTCTGTGGCCACTACACAATCCTTAGACCAACTTTCATCCCTTCGAATTCAATCTCAGTACGAAGCAGAAAACTTTATTGAAGAATTCAATGATTTCAAAAATAAAGATTCTGCGTATTGGGACGACCTATACATTGATGAATTGGAACAAAGATTAAGAGAGGTGGCTTTTGAAACAAAGGATGAAGAACTCTACTATGAAGTGAGAGCACATCAACTTATGCAGCCAACGCTAGAAGAATTAGAAGATAGAATAAGGAAAGAACAAAAGTTCATTGATCATTGCTGGACCAAATTTCATGATCTTGCCATTTATTCCATTCCTTATTTTTATGAACTCGAGTTCATACCGAGATAGGGTCGGCTGATGTAATTGCTCTGCTCTTAATATAAACAAAAATTCTTTTCATTTTTTTTTGTTTGACCTTGTCTTCACTTGTGCTTAAAAGTCAACTCAGAGCTTCGAACAATTTCATCCCTTGAATCTTTAATTGTTTTTAAAATGAAACCCTGAATGAGCCAATTTGTAAACCTTTCCAATTTGTAGAATAAAGTTTTGGCTGACTTTCAATTGGAAACAGTGCTTCGAACCTAACAATCTTACACTTGAAGCCCGTTTTGACCATAATCAACATCTGGTCTTTGTCATTATTGCTTTTGATATTTCAAACACCAAATCCCATCCTTAAAGAATCTCAAGTTTTGCTTCGAAGGACATTACCTTTGTTAAAAAACCTAAAAACAGGTCTTTAAATTCATTTAAGTGAAATAAACACTCGAGTATTTTATATTCTGGGTACAACAACTTACTTCGAAGCTGGCTTCTCTGTTTCGAAGCTGTTTAACTCGGCTTCGAAGCAAAATTTCTTATTTCGAAGCTAGCCTTAACAACTGGGCTTTGTTTTTCCCTCCAAAAGCATCAATATTGAAGAAAGCTTTTGTATTCGCACTTTTAATACTTAACAGCTCATGTAATGTATTTTTAAATGCGAGAGCTTTTAAAACCCTTTTGTTTCGCGTTCTGAAATCACTTGCTCTTCTTATCGCACAAACCCCTCTTATTACCGATCGTCGGCTTCTCTCTACTTCCTCTCCCGAAGAAAAACATACCGTCAATGGCTTCTCCTTCAGTATCAGTCGTAGAGCGTATGAGCCCATCTGTGGCTCTGAAGAGGATTATTGATACAGAATGCGAAAAGTACAAAGCTGAGGAGAAGAGCGCTATTGATGGACGCATCTTTGTTCCTCGACGCCATGTGCAATCGAACTATGTGCTTGGGTCCATATTCAAAGAGGTCCTCACTGAACTCCCAGCCTTGTATCCCCGACTAGAAAACCAATGTCTTCTCTATGAAGGTGGTCTTGACTGGAGGAACTGGAGGATTAATCGCCCCCACCGATGCTGGCCCACAGTGAGACCAGAGTGGCAAGAATGGTACGATCGGGTTATTCCTGCTAGGACCCTGGACCTTCAGGAACTCTGCCTTCTCGATGCTCTCAGACTATCTAGGGTAACTATTTCAGAGGACCCTTTCCTTGTTCTTGCTGCCCTATGTTTTTGGAATCCTGTTTTTAACTTTTTCCAATTTAGATGTGGGATGATGGCCCCTACTGTTCTTGATATTTTCCATTTACTGGGACTATCTCCCATTGGCACCCCTTTTGGACCAGATTATCCCGACTTATCAGTTTCTTTCTCTCTCCCCTCGCTTAACTCATCTTATAGTGATTTTGCTAGGGCTGAGAATAAAAGACATGGCCCTGTGACTGACAGGGAATTTTTTTCTTTCTTATTGTATTGGCTTTGTAAATTCCTTTTTTGCATTTCTTCTCAGAGAATTATGCCTGAATTTGCTCCTCTTGCCAAAGCCTTTGTTTTACAGAAGAAGGTGGCCTTAGCCCCACATGTTCTGGGGCACGTATATAGAGTCTGCTTCCTTTTTTGTGAGAAACCCTTAGATGCTAATCAAGGGGGGCCATTCTGGATCCTTCAGTTTTGCCTTTTTGCCTATTTTACTGAATTACAATCCAAATGCCTTAAATTTTCCGAGCCAAACCCTCTTACTCATGGCATAAGGATAGCCAATGCTTCACTTTACCCTTCTACCTTTGCTTTTTACTTCTCTTTCTTTCATCAGCTTCCAGCCTCTCTGCCTACTTACCGCTTTCGTCCCTTCGAACCTTCCATTGGTCCATCTTGGTTGAGGAATTTTTTAAGTGATCAGTCCTGTACTTCACTTATCCACAAGGATATATGGGCTTCCATTCTGATCCCTAGAGAATTATTTATTGGGACTTTGAACCCTAAGGCCTACAAATGCATTGCCGAACCCTACTGTCCAGCTCAGTTTGCTAGACAATTTGGCCTCACACAAGGAGTCCCAATACCTCTCTACAGCAATACAAATCTCAGCCTTACCAGAAGGGATTTGAAAGTTAGGAAATCCAGGCTAGAAGAGGCAACTTTGAAATTTGTAGATGACTTAGCCACCTTTGAATACACCCCTTTCATTCCTCAAGGTACCGTGTTGAAGAGGTACCAAAACTGGTGGGTGACTAACATGGAGATTTATTTGGCCATTCCACCTTTAAGTCTACTAACAGTGTTAGATGTGACCAAAACCAAAGAAACTGGGGAGGTCATTTCTTCCACTGTTTCAGAATTAGCACATGCTGCTCCTGCTGCTTCAATTCTTCCCAGAGTCACTCGGGCTGCCTCGAAGAAAGGTATACCCTTGTCTCTTCTCCTTTTGTCTTTCATAATGCATTTTACCTTATCTTTAATTCTTTCTTTGTGGAGGTGGTCAATCACAAAAGAAAAGGAGCCTCTTTGAACTTGAGAAGGGAACATTCAATGTTCAAGGGAAAGAAAAGGAAGAATCAGATGAAGAGGAAGAGTTATTTTTGAAAAGAAAGAAGAAGGCGATCGTCTTTTCATCCGACTTGGTAACTGCCAGAGAGTCAGAAGATGAATTCATCTCTCTGGAATCTAGATCGCAGCTTGAAGAACTTGAGGGAAAAGTTGAGAAAGAAATTGAGAAAGAGCAGACCCTGCCAAAACAGAGGAAAAGGAAAAGAAAGGTAACTGTCTCTCCTTCCGATATGATCGAAGATTCTGATTCTGAGACAATTGCCACAGCCATAGAGAGGAGAAAAAAGATGTTTGCTTCTGCTCCTATCTCAGTCGAAGAAACCATCTATGAAACAGCCATCAAGACAATAGAGCAAGAACATCCTAAAGCCATAATTGTCTTTGAGAGAGCTGAGAAGAGACGGCGGCAACAGTTTCTGAGAGATGAACCTGCTGCTGCTGACATACTACAAAGGGCAACTGTAAGAGGGCAACAAACTGCCAGAGATTACATCCTTCGCAGTTCCCCCATTATAGCCGGTACTTCTAGAGCAGGTAATTTTATACTTCTGCGATTTTTCCTTTGCTAACCTTTGGTATCGAGGTCTAACATTGCCTTACATTTCTTCCTCTTGCAGCAGCAACTTCTGAGTTCATCTTTCCGATGAGGCCTTTCTCAGTTTCATTCGAGGTAGATCAGACGCAGGATGCAGGGACTACTCAGACCATAATTTCATTTTTAGGGTCTACACTTTCTACACTTTTCCTGAGGCCAAGCATTCCTGCACCTTTTCCTCTTGGTTTGGCTCCCTATCTTTCTTATTTAACTCTTGACTTCCCTCAATTTACCTCTTTACCGAGTCTTGCCCCTCTCTCACCTTCCAAGGAGACTCCAAGTGTTACCCTGTCCTTGATGAGTGCTGACAGCTCTCCAATTCGTGACTTACTATATTTACCTAGCTCCAGCCCTCCTTCTCTTGATTCATTGGTGACTAGGACCATAGAGACCATCAAAGATGTTCCATCCATTTCTCCTGCTGCTATGCGATCTTCTGTGTCTCCTATGGCAACTCTCTCTGCTCCCCTCATGTCTACTGATGAGGTTGATATTTTTGAAGCAAGATTAGCTAGTCTTTTTGACATCACTTCTACTTCCCCGACATTTGATGAGGAGGCTGAGCCATTAGTTTTAGCTGATTCTTTGTTGGAAATTTTCGAGAGTTCTCCTTCCTCCAGCAGCCAACCTTCTGTGCCTTCGATAGATTTGGACACCTGCCTAGACCTGCTAATTTCTTTTTCGAGGATTCCTTTCGAGGCTCTACAAAAGCCTATAATTAAAAACGGGTTTCTTCAATGCTGCAAACTTGCTGAGCAGTCTGGTATGGATGTTTCTAACCACCTATCTCAGGCAGCAGCTACCATCGATTTTTATATTAGCATCTGTTATGCTGCCAAGGCCGCAGATGAGAAATTGGTCAGAGATCAAAGTTTTGTTTCTCAAGTGCATACTGAAGTATCGACGCTTAAGGAACAACACTCCTCTCCCTCTCACTTCCGAGCTCAGCTGTTGGAGAGGAAAACTCAACTCGAAGAGGAGCTTTCTGCAGTGAATCAAGCCTTACTCCGAACTGACCTCAAACTGCAAATCACCAATCAAGGATTGGCTGATCAAAAGAAAGATATGGCTACAGCTATTCAATTGTTTTCTTCGTTTACCAATAGGAGATCCGTTGTACAAAAATAGCTAAAACATTGTAATGATTTTTGGGCCAACTTGTGGCACAATGTACTTGACTCTTTATAAAATATTTCCTTGTTTACTATTTTATGTTCTTGTACTCAGTGTTTATTTTATTCCCTGTGTTTCCCAAATAGTTGGAAAATAAGGTTTCAAATATCTGCCATTAATCCTTTTGGGATGTACACAACCACTTAAATCTTTCAAATGGTATGCCCCAAAAGGCAAAACTCTATGAATTTGATATGGTCCTTCCCAGTTAGGTGACCATTTGCCAAATCTATGGCTTCTAATCCCTATTGGGAGTATTGTCTTCCACACCAAATCACCTTCATCGAAGCCAATGTGTTTAACTTTCTTGTTATAATTTTTAGCTGCTTTCTTCTTCTGAAAGAGAATGCTGTTTAATGCCAAGATTCTAGCTTCATCTATATCTTCTAATTCTAAGCACATACTTTGATAGTATTGTTCAGGATCCAACTGGTTTTGGCATCTTACCCTTAAGGATTTAACATTGATCTCCACTGGTAGCACTACATCATGCCCATAAACTAAGGCATAAGGAGTGACTCCTGTGCTTGACCTTGGGGAAGTTCTATAAGCCCACAATACATCTAACAATAAGTTGTGCCAATCTCTCGGATTATCTTCCACAACCTTTTGTATTCCTTTTTTTAAGGATTTGTTAGATGACTCAGCTTGACCATTGGCTTGTGCGTAATATGGAGTGGAGTTCACAAGGCTAATCCCGAACTCAGCCACAAAAGACTTTACCATTTTCCCATCAAAAACGGTCCCATTATCGACCGTTATCGTTTGTGGGATGCCAAATCTATGCATCAAATCTTTAATGAACCCAATAACCTCCGCCTGATCTACAGCTTTATATGGTTTGGCTTCGACCCACTTGGTGAAATAATCAGTAGCCACCAAAATAAAACAATGATGCTTCGAAGAGGGAGGGTGTATTTTCCCCATCATATCCATGGCCCATCCTCTAAATGGCCAAGGTTTTACTACTGCATGTAGATCAGTTATGGGCACATGCCTTATTATACCATGCTTTTGACATGCCTGGCAGCCCTTTGCATATTCTATGCAATCTTTAAGGATAGTCGGCCAATAATAGGAATGTCTTCGAAGCAGCCATCTCATTTTTACGCCAGGCTGATGTGCACCACAGATACCTTCGTGAACTTCAGCCATAGCTATTAATGCTTCTTTTGGCCCTAAACATTCTAACAATAGACCATCTCCCCCCCCTTTTGTAGAGATCATTGTTGTATACGATATATTGCACATATTGCAACTTAACTCTTCTACTGGCTTTCGAAGATGGGCCAGTCAAGTATTGTATTATTGGATGTCTCCAATCCTGTTCCTGCAGATTATTATAATTGATTTCCAGGACCATGTTCCTTTTACTTAAAGGAGGTATAGGTTTTTGGTATGTCGTTTGGCTTACATCCCAATGGGTACCATCTTTACTTTTGAAATTCGAAGCTTTCTGCGCCACATCGTTAGCTCTAATATTCAAGAATCTCGGGACGTAAGTTACATTCACTATTTCAAATTGAGAAAGAAAATGTAATGCAATGACATAATATGGCAGCATACTTATACTTTGACACTTGAAAATCCCTTTTACTTGGTTGACGACCAATTGGGAATCTCCAAATATGTCAACTGCATGTACTTGTAATCCAATAAGAATTTCCAATCCTACTATCAAAGCTTCATACTCAGCTTGATTATTAGAACAAGCAGTTTCATCTATTCTGAAACCATGTGTGGTTTCAATTCCTTGTGGTGACTTGATTACTACACCAATTCCAATTAGGCCATTAGCTTTCGATCCATCGAACCACATTTGCCACGGCTCGACACTAGCCATACTGAGTTCCATTATTTCTTGACTCTCTGTTTGAGATGGATGATCTGCCAAAAAATTGGCTAAAACTTGTCCTTTCACTGCCCTTTGGGGCACATATTCTAAGTGAAATTCTGACAAGGCTAATACCCATTTGCCAATTCTTCCTCTCAACATAGGTCTAGATAACATGTATTTAACCAAATCTGTGGTTGCAATTACCAAGACAGTTGTAGGGAAAATGTAGTATCTTAATTTCATTACAGCAAAATACAATGCAAGGCAAAGCTTTTCTACAGCTGAATATTTATATTCGCAAGAATTTAAAAACCTACTAAGGTAATAAACAGCTTGCTCCTTGCCTTCCTCATTGTCTTGGGCCAAGAAAGCTCCCAATGAATCTTCTGCTGCGGCTATGTACAACTTCAAAGGCTTAACACCATTTGGTGGCATCAGTACTGGAGGGTTGGCCAAGTAGGCTTTGATTCCATCGAAAGCACTTTGATGCTCCATTGTCCACAAATTCCTCTTCATCTTTCAGCCTTAATAAAGAAGAAAAAATTTTAGTTTTCCCTGCAGTGTTAGAAATGAATCTTCGAAGAAAATTAACCTGACCAAGGAACTTTTGTAATTCTTTCTTACTTGATGGGGGCCTGGCTTCAATGATGGCTTTGGCTTTATTCTGGTCGATCTGTATTCCCTTCTTGTGTACTACATAGCCCAAGAAGTTTCCAGATGATACGCCAAAAGCACACTTAAGAGGATTAAGCTTTAATTTGAACCTTCTCATTCTTTCGAAGGCTGCCTCAAGGTGAAACAAATGTTCCTTCATGGATTGGGATTTAACCACAATGTCGTCAATATAACATTCTAGATACCCACCAATAAGGTCATGAAAGATAGTGTTCATAGCCCTCTGATATGTGGCCCCAGCATTTTTCAGGCCAAACGGCATTTTAACCCATTCGAAGGTCCCAATATTCCCAGGGCATCTAAATGCTGTCTTGTGAACATCTTCCTCCGCAATGCAGATTTGGTTATAGCCTGAGTGTCCATCCATCATTGATAAAATGTGATGTCCTGCCGAGCTATCTACCAACAGATCTACTATAGGCATAAGATATTCATCTTTTGGAGTTGCCAAATTTAAGTTTCTAAAATCAATGCATACTCTCATTTTGCCATTTTTCTTGACTACAGGGACAATATTAGATAACCACTCAACATACCTGGCTGTTCTGATAAAGCCTGCCTTGAGTAGTCTAAGAATTTCTTCTTTGACTTTCTGGATCACTTCTGAACCCATTCTTCTTGGTTTTTGTTTGTATGGTTTGAAATTAGGCTTCATGGGAAGCCTGTGTTCCACTAATGACCTATCCAATCCTAGTAGTTCATTGTATGACCATGCAAAACAATCTTTATATCTTCTCAGAATAACCAATAACTGGTCCTTATCAAGAGAACTCAACCAAGCACTTATATAAATGGCTTGTTGTACAGAATCTTTCCCTAAATTTATTTCTTCTAAGGGGTCTTGCATCTGAGTACTTACTGGAACTCCTTCTTTGATCTTCACTGTCTTCGCAGAAATCTCCTTACTGTGTTCTGCTCCCAGGCTCTTTAATTCCTCCTCTTTCTCCTCCTCACAGACAAAATCTATCCACAAGGTTTCTTCCTCCTGTATTTCTTGGACTTTTGTTTCTATGTCCAATGCACAATATCTATCATGGGTCAAAACTCTGGCTTGTTGCTGCTCCCACTGGTAGCCAATTGTCATGACTTCTTTCTCTTGTTCTCGAACTTTCTGGACTATTGACTTTATATCCAATATTGAAAATTTGATTAAAGCCAAAGACTTGGCTTCTGGTGCTTCATCTTGCTGCCTATAACCAGGCATCATTGTCATCTATAACCACTAGCTCTTCACCAGCACTCTCCTGGACTAAATGCTTCAGGTGTGCTACTTCCTCATCAGCCATTACTTCGGCTGAGCCATCGAATTCCATCAGTATACTGAGCGGTGCCACGCCATCAATATACAACTTGGCTTCTGCGAAATCTGCACAGGCTATGAAAGGTTGAGGATCTGCATTAATTTCCTCCGTCTTCCCATTGCCTAAAGCCATTATCATCTTCTGATGCAAAGAGGAAGGCACGCATTTATTAGTGTGGATCCAATCTCTACCAAGTAAAGCATTGTACTTCGCATTGCTATCGGTGACGAAAAACGCCGTCATGCAGTCCTTGGTTCCCACACTCAGGTTGATAGGTAGAATTCCCTGGGCCATCTGCTTGTCTCCAGCAAAACCAGCAATGGTCGTACTGGTTGGGATCAACCTGGGATTTCTCTTCCCTAATTTCTTCAAAGAATATTTCGGTAATAAATTCACCGCAGCTCCATTATCCACCAAGACTCGGTTTAACTGAACCCCATCGAAGAAGGCCTTAATGTACAAAGGCTTATCATGCTGCGTCATGGAATTCGAGGGATACTCGAATGGATACGAGAGGTTAATGCTTACCACTTCCTCGCTCTCATATTCAGCTTCCATTGAGGTGACCATTTCGAAATTATCTTGTACCATACTCACTTGTGAATTTTCACTAGAGATCAGAATTGGATCAGCTTCCTGCCCCTCTTGATTCTCATCTTCAGCTTGGAATTCCTGTGGTAGTATGTGTACCATGTTCACTGATACTGGGGGAAACGAGCCAAACTGGATGGCTGGATGTACCTGTTTCCCCTCTTGATCACCTTGGTCAATTACCTCAGAAACGTCCTGCATGATGCATTCTGGTATTTCATTGGTAACGGGTCCCTTCGAATGATTTTCCTCAACTGGTTTTCCAACCAGAAATGTTTGCTCAGCCATGAAGGATTCGAACATTTCTTCTTCCACCATTTCTTTCTTCTGGCTTATGCCAATATCTTCTTCCGTTTCGCTACCACTCTCCATCAGAGCTTTCTCCAACCCTGCTAGACTTCCCTTCTCTCTGACCTTCAGTTCAGAATGAACCTTGGCCAACTGTTCTCTGGTGTAGTCCACCTCATTTTGTGAAACTAGCTTTGAATTATGGTCTGACTTCCGATTCTTCTTTTCTCCAGTCTGGATCATCGAAGAACTCTCTCCACTTTCCTTCAGGTCTCTCTGGTATTGGGTATACCTACGTTGAATTTTCCTCCTTTGTGATCTGGAAATAATGGGGACCATATCTGGTTCCCTCGTTGTAACAACCCTCACCTTACTCTTGCCATACTTGCATACATTCTTGCATGGTCTTGCTTATTATGTTAATTTGAAGGTCTTATCTTGCCTTAATTTGCTTAAAGTTGCTTGCATGATTTTGATCTTTGCTTGGTGTGTGTGTGCGTAGCCGAGATCGCCTTGAGCATAGTCCGCCCTTGAACCTTTGTACTTAGACTTGTTTTGAGATCTTGTCCAACCCCATCTTCACCACGGGCATTCTTTGCCGAGGTGTTTTACACTTGAACCTTGTCCGCTGGCAGGTATGGCCTAGGCCGAGATGTGGCACACCCCGGCCAAGGTGTGGCACAGCTTAGTCAAGTGTCGTCCTCCCTAGCCGATGTTTTGTTATCCTGTTGCCGGATTCTTGTTTTGAGCCGATGTCATCTCTTTGCCGATGTGTCTTACCTGAGCTTGCTACATACGATTTGTCAGAGACTTGTCTTGTCTATCAATCACCTTTTTGGAGCTGAACCAACCCGTTAATGCCACGTGTCCGAGCTGTTTGTTAAGGCAGCCGGCAGATCTTGAAAACAAATCATTTCCTTGTCTCAAATCTTGGTCTTAGAGAGAGAAGCTCTAGAGAAGAGGAAGAAGAGTTCTTGAGTGAGAGTAATCTTCCAAGCTTGATCCTTGAGGCTTAAACCGTTAGATCCGAGTTTCGAGGTTAGAATCTTGATCTTCCTTGGTTGTTCTTGCTGAATACCTAGCTGCATTGCATGATCGGATTTGTTTTGCATGTCATGCATCGTTTTGAAGTTGGTTTTGGAAAGAGAAAACGGTTTTCTATGTGTTCTTGAAAAAGGTCTCATCTTGATCGAAAAGTTTGGAACGAAAATCATGTTTTGTGCTTGTTTTTGCATGCCTTCCTTTAATGGGTACCCAGGTCCCTATTTTTGCACTCTTGGCATGAAAACTTAGATTTTTGTAACAAGTTGTGAGCTTGCATCCATCTTTCAATGATCATGTTCTTCATATTCTTCAAAGGAAAACCCAGATTTTTTTTTTCCTGACCTTGTTTAACGGGACCTCGGCTTAGTCCTGAGCGGTACCCAGTGTCTTTTCGAGGAACGGGAGCGGTGTTTAAGCTCCCAGCTTGTTTTGCTTTGCCTTTGACTTGGATCTGGCAAGAATGCCGAGATCATTTGCATGTATATATAGAGCTTGTTTTGAGGATGTGGTTTGCCGTGTGATTTGTAGGACCTTGATCTTTGCTTTGAGTCTACACCTGAAGAACTAGGTGAGTGGTATTTCTAATAAAGCTATGTTACACTTGCTTTGATAAATCTTGTTTTGTTTGTTTTCACGTGGTATTTGCTAAGCATGAATAAATGGCCTTATTTGATTGCTAACCTCGGAAAGTCCCTTGTGCTGGAGGACTCTAAACTTTCGCAGTACTATGTGTAAAGGATACGGTCCTTGTTAAATCGGGCTACGGGCCTAAGTAACACAAGTCCCTTGTGCTAGAGGACTCTAAACTTTCACAGTACTATGTGTAAAGGATACGGTCCCTGTTAAATCGGGCTACGGGCCTAAGTAACACAAGTCCCTTGTATTGGAGGACTTTAAACTTTCACAATACTTCTGACCAAACGATTACGGATCGTATAGCTTATGATATTTGAATGATGAATACGGTTCATCCCTTGTTTCGCCGATGCTTTGATATTTGAATGATGAATACGGTTCATCCCTTGTTTCGCCGATGTTTCGATATTTGAATGATGAATACGGTTCATCCCTTGTTTCGCCGATGTTTCGATATTTGAATGATGAATACGGTTCATCCCTTGTTTCGCCGATGTTTCGATATTTGAATGATGAATACAGTTCATCCCTTGTTTCGCCGATGCTTTGATATTTGAATGATGAATACGGTTCATCCCTTGTTTCGCCGATGTTTCGATATTTGAATGATGAATACGGTTCATCCCTTGTTTCGCCGATGCTTCGATATTTGAATGATGAATACGGTTCATCCCTTGTTTTGCCTATGTCAGTAAACATCTCTGGATACTTGTAATAATTGATTGATGAATACGGTTCATCCTTTGTCTTGTTAAAGTTCTGATGTGTTTCATTTTGAAGGACCTCGGCTTTATTCATGCAAAACCTTTATTTTTAGTACCATTCACTGAGTTTTGTACTCACCCCTCTATATATATGTAGGTGATGAGCAGGACGGCGGCGACGCCTAGTTCGTTTTGGATGCTTGTTTTGGATTCGTGTATATGTCGGCCTTACTTTTGTATTTACGTCGGCAGTGCCCTGTTTTACATGTCGGCAAATCTTGAAAATCATGCTTCTTGACTTGTATTCGTTGTATCTTTTGTATATATCGGCTCGAGAAGCCTTTTGATCAAGATGTAACATGTATTTTATCTTGTTGTATTCAAGTTGTAAGTTAATTGGAAATGTTTGGCATTGCTTTTGATCTACGCACAGCTCTTATGGACCATTTGCAACTGATTTATTGCTTCCGCATTTGTGAGCCCCCTATATTCATACTCTGATTGTGTTAAGTTTTGAAAAGTTGGCCTTCGGTAATTACGGATTACTGGCCATCACGGCACCAAACTACTAGGGGCGGTTTGGGGTCGTGACAGAGTGGTATCAGAGCACGAGTTCCTCGGTATACGCTATTCACCCACTTTGGGTCCTAAAGAGCATAGGATTTCCCTTAGAAAGATGTTAGGGTTGCATCATGGTGTTTGTTGTTTGAGTGGAATGTGCATTGTCCTGTTATGCTTATTTGTTGCTTGCCTATGTGGTTATTTGCTTATTTGTTTAAAAGTCACACTTTGCACGCTCATAGCATCATGAGGAGAGGTAGACCACCGCTTGGCCGGGATCAGCCCGAAGACAGAATGGACAGATTGGAGAGATTAGTTGAAGGTTTGGCCCGCGAGTTGAGGCAAACCAGGCAGCAATTCGCGAGTGCTACGTCGACTCAGGCCGAACAGACCAACGGCCGAAATGTAGTTCCACCTCCTCCAGTGCCGCAGATTCCCCCGCAACCAGCCTTGTATGGGGATGGGACGATAGCCTTGATCAGGGAGTTCAAGAAGATGAGACCACCGAGGTTCTCTGGGGGTATAGAGCCGATGAAGGCTGAGGCATGGGTTTTGGAAATGGAGAAGTTATTCGAGATTTTTCCTAGCACCGACGCTCAGAAAATGACGTTGGCAGCATTCACATTAGATGATGACGCCCGCAGGTGGTGGATGATGGTTAGAGGGAGCAATCCAGATTTGACCTGGACCCGATTCTTAGAGTTGTTCTACAAGAAACATTTTCCCCTAAGTGTACGAAACCGCAAAGCTACCGAATTTCATACTCTGACGCAAGGTAACAAGACAGTGGCGGAATACGACCGCGCTTTTACTGAATTGGTAAGGTTCGTACCTCACATGACCAACGACGAATATATGAAGGCCAGGAAGTTCGAGTGTGGGCTTCGTGGACCGATTCAAGACCGGGTGAGTTTACTCGATATGCCGACTTATGCCGAAGTATTGGACAAAGCCATTCACGCCGAAGCTAATTTGAACCGATACCAGAGCTCGGGAGAAAACCAGCGAAAGAGGCAGAACTATGACAATCGCCGAGGACAGCTGAACACCAAGAAGAGAATGAACATGGGCAGTGCTAGTAACGTAAGGCAAGAAGGGAGTGCTAAACCGATGTGTTCGGATTGTGGGAAACAACATTTCGGGATCTGTCGACGAACGTCTGGAGCCTGTTATGAATGTGGTGAGATGGGCCATTATGTGAGAGATTGCCCCAAGACAAAGGCTGATGACAACAAGAAAGGAGAGAATGCCTCGGGTTCCGTTCAGAAGGGAAATGCTGGGAGAGGGCAGATGAGACAGGGCAGAGTGTTTGCATTGGTACTAGGAGACACTCAGAATGCTGAGGCAGTAGTGTCAGGTATGTTACTAATTTGCTCCCAAGATGCTTATGTGTTGATTGATTCGGGTTCTACTCATTCGTTTATATCTACTAAGTTTGCCGAGAAAATTAATAGAGAACTAGAGCCCCTTGGTTATGTGTTGTCTGTATCTACTCCATCTGGGAGATCTATGTTTGTTACATCCATTTACAGAGCATGTGTTGTTGTGATTAAGAATGTTGAATTGCTAGTAGATCTAATGCCTCTAGACCTAGCTCATTTTGATATCATACTGGGAATGGACTGGTTAGTTGCAAACGATGCATCTATTAATTGTGTTTCGAAAAGTGTCACACTGAGACCCCCAAACCTAGCTGAGATCATTTTCCAGGGTAAAGGGATAGTGCCCCCACCATACTTGATTTCGTCCATTAAGGCCTGTAAGTTAATTCAGAAAGGGTGTCGAGGTTACTTGTGCAGTATACTGAGTGATCAGAACGGAAATGTTAATTTAGCCGACATCCCGATTGTTAATGATTTTCCCGACGTCTTTCCAGACGAATTGCCTGGCCACTTGACCGATAGAGAAATAGAGTTTACTGTTGACATCATATCGGGAACGCAGCCGATCTCCAAAACACCTTATAGGATGGCCCCTGCTGAACTTAGAGAATTGAAACTGCAATTGCAAGAGTTGTTAGATAAGGGATTTATTAGGCCGAGCACTTCACCATGGGGAGCACCTGTTTTATTTGTTAAGAAGAAGGATGGCACGCTCCGTCTTTGCATTGATTATAGAGAACTCAATAAAGTCACCATTAAGAACAAGTACCCGCTACCTAGGATTGATGATTTGCTTGATCAGTTACAAGGAGCGCGAGTCTTTTCTAAGATCGACCTTCGGTCTGGTTACCATCAGCTTAAAGTTAAAAGCCGAAGATGTTGAGAAGACTGCTTTTCGAACAAGATATGGCCACTACGAGTTTTTAGTAATGCCTTTTGGAGTGACCAATGCCCCTGCTGCATTTATGGATTTAATGAACAGAATCTTCAAACCGTATTTAGACGAATTTGTAGTTGTTTTCATTGATGATATCTTGATCTATTCCAAGAGTAATGTCGAACATGAAAACCATTTGAGACTTGCCTTACAGATTTTGAGAGAACGGAAATTGTATGCGAAGTTTAACAAGTGTGAGTTTTGGCTTTCTACCATCTCATTTCTGGGTCATGTAATTAATGAAGAGGGTATTTCAGTAGATCCGAGCAAAGTTGAAGCCGTAGTAAATTGGCCGAGGCCGACCAATGTGTCCGAGATTCGTAGTTTTCTGGGTTTGGCAGGTTATTACAGGAAGTTTGTGAAAGATTTCTCAAGGATTGCAATTCCATTAACGCAACTGACTAAGAAAGGAACACTGTATGAATGGACTAAAGATCGGGAGTCAGCCTTCCAAGAACTGAAGACGAGGTTAATTACAGCACCAGTACTTGTACTACCATCAGGTAATGAAGAGTTTCATATCTATAGTGATGCATCGCATAAGGGTTTGGGTTGTGTATTAATGCAAAAGGGTAAGGTTATAGCATATGCATCTCGTCAGTTGAAACCTCATGAGAAAAACTACCCTACCCATGACTTAGAATTGGCGGCCGTGGTATTTGCTTTAAAGATTTGGCGTCACTACTTGTATGGAGCTACTTGTCAGGTTTTTACAGATCATAAGAGCTTAAAGTACCTATTCACTCAGAAGGAATTAAATTTGAGACAGAGACGGTGGCTTGAGTTGTTGAAAGACTATGATATGCAGATTCAATATCACCCCGGGAAAGCTAACAGTGTAGCCGACGCATTGAGCAGGAAGTCAGATGGAAATTTGGCATGTTTAACCATGATGTCAGCAGAGCCGACTATTGTTAATGAAGTAAAGACAAGACAGATGGAGGATAACTTCCTCAAGAAAATAGCCGAGGAAATTGGCACGAAGCCGAGACCAGGGTATACCATCGAGGACCAAGTACTCAAGTTTGAAGGAAGGTTATGCGTGGCCGACATTCCAGAGCTGAAGAAAAAGATTTTGCAGGAAGCTCATGGTTCTAAGTTTACTGTCCATCCAGGGAACACCAAAATGTATCAAGATGTGAAGCAGACCTTCTGGTGGCCAAATATGAAGAGAGAAATAGCCGAATTCGTGTCCCTGTGTTTACATTGTCAACAAGTGAAAGCGGAACATCAAAGACCAGCAGGACTTCTTCAACCTTTGCCGATTCCTGAGTGGAAATGGGAACACATCTCCATGGATTTTGTGATTAGTTTGCCGAAAACACCAAACGGTATGGATTCAATTTGGGTTGTTGTAGATAGGTTAACTAAGTCAGCACACTTTCTACCCGTTAAGACTACCTTCAACGCCAATCAACTTGCCTTGCTATACGTGAACGAGATTGTCAGACTTCATGGAGTGCCGATGTCAATTGTTTCAGACCGAGATCCTAAATTTGTTTCTAGATTTTGGCAGAGTCTACAGAGGGCTTTTGGAGCCGAGCTGAGATTTAGTACAGCCTTTCATCCCCAGACAGATGGGCAAACTGAGAGAACAATTCAGACGCTTGAAGCTATGCTTAGACTTTGTGTGTTGGACTTCCAAGGAAGTTGGGAAACACATTTGCCCTTAGTGGAGTTCGCTTACAATAACAGTTATCAAGCCTGCATTGGCATGGCACCGTATGAAGCCTTGTATGGAAGAAACTGTAGGTCGCCGATATGTTGGACCGAAGTCGGAGACAGAGCCCTGCTTGGTCCCGAATTGATTCAAGTGACAACAGAGAAGATTAAACTTATCCAACAAAGGATTAGGACTGCCCAGAGCCGACAAAAGAGCTACGCCGACCAGAGAAGGAATGAGTTAGAGTTTGAAGTTGGGAATCACGTATTCCTGAAAATCTCACCGACGAAAGGAGTTTCCAGATTTGGAAGGAAAGGTAAGTTAGCACCTCGCTATATTGGGCCATTTGAAATTCTTGAGAGGATTAACCCCGTTGCCTACAGACTTGCTTTGCCGCCAGATTTGAGCCAAGTCCATAACGTGTTTCATGTTTCGATGTTGAGGAAGTACATCCGAGATCCACTACATGTAATTGATCATTCCGAGATCACAGTTAATGAAGATTTAGGCTACGAGGAGAAGCCAATGAGGATTGTTGATCGACAAGTGAGGTAATTGAGGAACAGATCGATACCGATGGTAAAGGTCGAATGGAAGGAGCATTATGGCACAGAAGCCACGTGGGAAAAGGAAGAGGACATGAGAGTCCGTTATCCGGAGTTGTTCTGGGAACAAGGTAATTCAAGTTTGGGGACCAAACTTCTTTAAGGGGGGTAGGATGTAACAACCCTCACCTTACTCTTGCCATACTTGCATACATTCTTGCATGGTCTTGCTTATTATGTTAATTTGAAGGTCTTATCTTGCCTTAATTTGCTTAAAGTTGCTTGCATGATTTTGATCTTTGCTTGGTGTGTGTGTGCGTAGCCGAGATCGCCTTGAGCATAGTCCGCCCTTGAACCTTTGTACTTAGACTTGTTTTGAGATCTTGTCCAACCCCATCTTCACCACGGGCATTCTTTGCCGAGGTGTTTTACACTTGAACCTTGTCCGCTGGCAGGTATGGCCTAGGCCGAGATGTGGCACACCCCGGCCAAGGTGTGGCACAGCTTAGTCAAGTGTCGTCCTCCCTAGCCGATGTTTTGTTATCCTGTTGCCGGATTCTTGTTTTGAGCCGATGTCATCTCTTTGCCGATGTGTCTTACCCGAGCTTGCTGCATACGATTTGTCAGAGACTTGTCTTGTCTATCAATCACCTTTTTGGAGCTGAACCAACCCGTTAATGCCACGTGTCCGAGCTGTTTGTTAAGGCAGCCGGCAGATCTTGAAAACAAATCATTTCCTTGTCTCAAATCTTGGTCTTAGAGAGAGAAGCTCTAGAGAAGAGGAAGAAGAGTTCTTGAGTGAGAGTAATCTTCCAAGCTTGATCCTTGAGGCTTAAACCGTTAGATCCGAGTTTCGAGGTTAGAATCTTGATCTTCCTTGGTTGTTCTTGCTGAATACCTAGCTGCATTGCATGATCGGATTTGTTTTGCATGTCATGCATCGTTTTGAAGTTGGTTTTGGAAAGAGAAAACGGTTTTCTATGTGTTCTTGAAAAAGGTCTCATCTTGATCGAAAAGTTTGGAACGAAAATCATGTTTTGTGATTGTTTTTGCATGCCTTCCTTTAATGGGTACCCAGGTCCCTATTTTTGCACTCTTGGCATGAAAACTTAGATTTTTGTAACAAGTTGTGAGCTTGCATCCATCTTTCAATGATCATGTTCTTCATATTCTTCAAAGGAAAACCCAGATTTTTTTTTCCTGACCTTGTTTAACGGGACCTCGGCTTAGTCCTGAGCGGTACCCAGTGTCTTTTCGAGGAACGGGAGCGGTGTTTAAGCTCCCAGCTTGTTTTGCTTTGCCTTTGACTTGGATCTGGCAAGAATGCCGAGATCATTTGCATGTATATATAGAGCTTGTTTTGAGGATGTGGTTTGCCGTGTGATTTGTAGGACCTTGATCTTTGCTTTGAGTCTACACCTGAAGAACTAGGTGAGTGGTATTTCTAATAAAGCTATGTTACACTTGCTTTGATAAATCTTGTTTTGTTTGTTTTCACGTGGTATTTGCTAAGCATGAATAAATGGCCTTATTTGATTGCTAACCTCGGAAAGTCCCTTGTGCTGGAGGACTCTAAACTTTCGCAGTACTATGTGTAAAGGATACGGTCCTTGTTAAATCGGGCTACGGGCCTAAGTAACACAAGTCCCTTGTGCTGGAGGACTCTAAACTTTCGCAGTACTATGTGTAAAGGGTACGGTCCCTGTTAAATCGGGCTACGGGCCTAAGTAACACAAGTCCCTTGTATTGGAGGACTTTAAACTTTCGCAATACTTTTGACCAAACGATTACGGATCGTATAGCTTATGATATTTGAATGATGAATACGGTTCATCCCTTGTTTCGCCGATGCTTTGATATTTGAATGATGAATACGGTTCATCCATTGTTTCGCCGATGTTTCGATATTTGAATGATGAATACGGTTCATCCCTTGTTTCGCCGATGTTTCGATATTTGAATGATGAATATGGTTCATCCCTTGTTTCGCCGATGTTTCGATATTTGAATGATGAATACGGTCCATCCCTTGTTTCGCCGATGCTTTGATATTTGAATGATGAATACGGTTCATCCCTTGTTTCGCCGATGTTTCGATATTTGAATGATGAATACGGTTCATCCCTTGTTTCGCCGATGCTTCGATATTTGAATGATGAATACGGTTCATCCCTTGTTTTGCCTATGTCAGTAAACATCTCTGGATACTTGTAATAATTGATTGATGAATACGGTTCATCCTTTGTCTTGTTAAAGTTCTGATGTGTTTCATTTTGAAGGACCTCGGCTTTATTCATGCAAAACCTTTATTTTTAGTACCATTCACTGAGTTTTGTACTCACCCCTCTATATATATGTAGGTGATGAGCAGGACGGCGGCGATGCCTAGTTCGTTTTGGATGCTTGTTTTGGATTCGTGTATATGTCGGCCTTACTTTTGTATTTACGTCGGCAGTGCCCTGTTTTACATGTCGGCAAATCTTGAAAATCATGCTTCTTGACTTGTATTCGTTGTATCTTTTGTATATATCGGCTCGAGAAGCCTTTTGATCAAGATGTAACATGTATTTTATCTTGTTGTATTCAAGTTGTAAGTTAATTGGAAATGTTTGGCATTGCTTTTGATCTACGCACAGCTCTTATGGACCATTTGCAACTGATTTATTGCTTCCGCATTTGTGAGCCCCCTATATTCATACTCTGATTGTGTTAAGTTTTGAAAAGTTGGCCTTCGGTAATTACGGATTACTGGCCATCACGGCACCAAACTACTAGGGGCGGTTTGGGGTCGTGACACTCGTCCTTGGGTGTTTCAGCAATACCCAGTTGTTGGGAGCCACCAAAGGAGGCTTAACCATCCTACTTTGATTTCCAACACTCCTTTGGGTAGGCATTTCCCTAGGTTTGTTTTGCATCACAAACCAATCTGGGACTCCAGGTACCCACGAACTTACTGACCCAGACGTTGAGCTGCCTCTTTCTTCTTTCGAGGTCACCTTCGAGGCTGGCTGTGAAGACAACTGTTTGGCCCTGTCCCCGAGCTTTGAGCCTGATTCAGGTTCTCGATGATGGTGATCATTTTTTGTCCTTCGTGAAGCTGGCCCAAGGGGCCAATTCCTGGTTTTGATTCCAAAACCTGAACTCTTCTCCAACCTTCTTTCAGAATGACTACTCTCCAACCTGTAATAGTTAGGTGACCTGAACTCATATAAGGGCCTCTTGCCTTTTGCATGCATTCTCTCACCTGCAGGCTCAACCACTAATGGCTGCCGCCTAACGTTAGCCGGATACGGCCTTTTATTATAAGCATTGGTTGGTTTGGGATGCCTCTGCACATCCCTGTAATACTGCTTCCCATCGACTGGAAGGCCTTTCAACCACTTATAACTCAGTCTGCACCTGGGACACATTCGTTGCATCACGGCTGCCTCTAGAGAATCATCATCCAGTGCTTCCTCATCAGAGCCGTCCCTTTGATGTGAGAAATCTCGTCCCATAGCTGGTGGTCTTCTAAGGTCTTTTTTGGTTGCTGTCTGGTTGGCCACATGCATCTGTATATTGACTTCCTCCAATTCTTTCAAAGACAGGTTCTGAAAGTCCGACATAATGACATTGGCTGCCATCTCCCCAATTTCTGGAAATGGATTGCTATCGATTCCCATGGCTTTTTCAGCTTTGGCTGGGAATTTCAAACTCCCTTTCCGAATTTGTTCTTGGATCCTGTCTCGAAAAACAACACAGTTTTTAGTTGAGTGAGACCAAGAATTATGCCATTTACAATATTTTTACCTTTAAGTTCATCAAGAGATGGGATTTTAACACCTTTTGGTGACTTAAGGAAGTTGGCAGCAAGCAAATGATCAAAAATGTCATCTGCCTTAGTTAAATCGAAAGAATATTTCCTGTGGAGATCTTTCTTTTTAAACTGCTGGTCAATTGTCGTATCTTTATGAATTAACGCTTCACAAATCATAGGCTCTTTTCCTACAATTTCTGCTGCATCAATCTCATAATTAGGATCTTTGTAGTATGTCTTATATGATGCATTATTTCGATCCTGTTCCTCTTCTAGTAATGCCTCATATCTAGATACTTTATAAGTCAGTTCCACTAAGTCTCTAAACTCTGTTGAATCAAACTTCTTTCGAAGCCTGAACTCTAGGCCATTTTGGGCCAATCTTACAAATTCAGTTTCTGGCAAAATTACTCTACATTTATTTCGAGCCCTCTTAAATCTGGAAATAAATTGAGTAGCCTTCTCTTCAGGCCTTTGACTCAATCTGGCCAAGTCTGCCATGGAAACTTCTGGCTCTAATTGGAAGAATTGGGCATGAAATGCCTCTTCCATTTGCTGCCAAGTCTGGATGGAGCCAGGTGGAAGATTAACATCCCACACAAACGTCCCCCCCAGTTAAAGAATTTGGGAATAATCTCAATTTCATATAGTCATGATTGGTGAATTCACCACATTGAGCGGCAAACCTAGCAATATGCTCTACTGTTGATTGGTTTCCATTCCCATGAAAGAGGACAAAATCTGGTACCCTGAAACCTCTTGGATATTCATGTACCCTATCGACCCATTCTGGGTATGGTTTTCTATACACAGGGGTCTGGACCCCCCGAGCCATTGGTCCACACAACTCCCTAACTATCTCAGTGATCTGGTCTCTAGGGACCATATTTTGCGCCTGCTGAATCACCACTGGGGGACCAAACACAGGATTTGGTGGACAAACTTGTGCTTGTGGTCCTCTTGGTCCATAAGGTGGTACATTTGGGGCTGGCTGTCCCTGTGGTAAAGGGTGCTGTTGGGGGTGTAAATAACCTCTTTGAGCCTGTCCTGCGAAAGGGGCCCACGAAAGGTGCTGGAACAGGTATTGTATCGCTTCCACTTGTAGGAAAACCTTCCAACCCCCCGGGTATAAATTCGAATAAAGGATTATTGTACCCCCTGATGCCAGGTATGGCTTCGAATGTGGGATTTGGAACCATTCTTATGCCATTTTCTTGTACCGGGCTAGATCCACCAATTTGCATGGCTTCACTATTGAACATTGAGGAATTCTGGCCTGCTACAGGCCTCGAAACGGGTTCGTACCAAGATTGAGGTGGTAATCTTTCATGAATCTGATTACTGGTTTAGCCATTAGAATATCCATTAGCTTGCATAGGCTGTTTGTCTCTAGCCAATCTTTGCTGAGGGACATTCACCTCCTCTATGTGTCTTACATTTGTTAGTTGGTGATTATTCATTCGATCCAAAGAGGATACTGCCCACCTTTCCATTGTGTTTATTAATTGCTGCCCCACGGCATCTACCAAACCGCCCCACGGATTGACTGGCTGAGTAGATGGGACACTGGATGGTCCAATTCCTTGGTCTCGTCCATTATTACGGACAAATGGTATTTGCTCTGAAGTATTGGTCTGTTCGACCATGGGTTCCGATAGGATAGGAGTCTCCACAGGATGTGTTATCACATTATCCTCTGGATTGGATGTCTCCACTTCTCCTTCCACGCCTTCTTCCAAACGTTCATTTTCTCCTTGTCTCCTACGTCTAGCCATTTTTATACGTGTCCCACTGGGCGTGCCAAAAATATATGTTGGCTTTTTGGCTTTCGAAGGTTACTTTTGTAATTATGAGCGTGCCAGCAAGGATCAATTAGTCCTTACAGAATTGTAATTGCCAACCAATTATTCAGACGATTGTGTTATGGTTCTTTGAGCCTCAACAAAGAGGACTTTTACTGGTGGCTTACTGATAATTTGACTTCAGAGAACTTGAACATAAGAACAGTTAAATAAACTGAAGTATTCTTATTGGTATGAGAAACTTACAATGATTTTGGTAGAGAATTACAGCGGCAATCTACTCGAAAACTACTCCTACAAATGAAGTGCAACGCAGGAACTTAAAGTACAGAAATATGAAGGACAGGAAATAAAACTGGAATATGTAAAGTAATTTCTCAGATTTCTTCTCTGTCTTTTCTCTGAAGTCCTTCCTGCTATTTATACTTTCCGAAGATAACCGTCGAATTACATCTCAAACCGTCGAACTGCTCCTCCATAATCGCTGATCATGCTACCTTATAAGTAGTTCCACTACGCCTTCACTTGCAGTTTGGCTTCCCCTTTATATTCAAATTTGAATGTGAGCAACCGTTGAAGCCACGTCACCATATGTTTCTTTGTTGATCCGCTACTATTCATATCTTAAATCAGCCAGTAGTGACTGCCACGTGTATGATCAGGATTGAAGACCTACCTGGTCTCCCCATATTACCCTTGCTTTGCCACGCGTCGAATTGGCACTGGCTAGCGTAAAATATGTAGCCAACAATTTCCAAATAGATCGTTAAGGTATAGTGGTTTCTTGAATGAACTTTGATTTTTAATTTTATGGAACTTCCATTTTTATTTTTATTTAACTTCCATTTTTATTCAATTCCCTTTTCTATTGAATTTCCTTTTTTATTTAATTTCCAAATAGATCGTTAAGGTGTAGTGGTTTCTTGAATGAACTTCCATTTTTAATTTTATGCAACTTCCATTTTTATTTTTATTCCACTACCATTTTTATTCAATTTCCATTTCTATTCAATTTTCTTTTTTAATTAATTTCCAAATAGATCGTTAAGGTATAGTGGTTTCTTGAATGAACTTCCATGTTTAATTTTATGCAGGTTCCATGTCTATTTTTATTCAACTTCTATTTTTATTCAATTTTCATCTCCATTCAGTTTCTTTTTTTATTTAATTTCCAAATAAATCATTAAGGTTTACTGGTTTTTTGAATGAACTTCCATTTTTAATTTTATGCAACTTCCATTTGTATTTTTATTCTACTTCCATTTTTATTCAATTTCCTTTTCTATTCAATTTCCTTTTTTATTTAATTTCCAAATAGATCGTTAAGGTATAATGGTTTCATGAATGAACTTCCATGTTTAATTTTACGCAGTTTTTATTTCTATTTTTATTCAACTTCTATTTTTATTAAATTTCCATCTCCAATCGATTTCCTTTTTTATTTAATTTATAAATAGATCGTTAAGGTATAGTGGTTTCTTGAATGAATTTGCATATTTAATTTTATGCAGTTTCCACTTCTATTTTTATTCAACTTCTATTTTTATTTAATTTCCATCTCCATTCAATTTCCTTTTTTTTTATTTAATTTCCAAATAGATCGTTATGGTATAGTGGTTTCGTGAATGAACTTTCATTTTTAATTTTATGCAACTTCCATTTTTATTTTTATTCAACTTCTATTTTTATTCAATTTCCTTTACTATTGGATATCCTTTTCTATTTAATTTCCAAATAAATCGTTAAGGTTTAGTGGTTTCTCGAATGAACATCCATTTTTAATTTTCTACAACTTCCATTTTTATTTAATTTCCTTTTCGATTCAATTTCCTTTTTTATTTAATTTAAGGTATAGTGGTTTCTAGAATGAACTTACATTTTTAATTTTATGCAACTTTCATTTTTATTTTTATTAAACTTCCATTTTCTATTCAATTTCATTTTTTTATTAAATTTCCAAATTGCTCGTTAAGGTATAATTTCATTTTTTTCTATTCAATTTCATTTTTTTTTAATTTTATGCAACTTCCATTTCTATTTTTATCCAACTTTCATTTTTATTCAATTTCCTTTCCTATTAAATTTCCTTTTTTATTTAATTTCCAAATAGATCGTTAAGGTTTAGTGGTTACTTGAATGAACATTCATTTTTAATTTTATGCAACTTCCATTTTTACTTTTATTCAACTTCCATTTTTATTCAATTTCCTTTTTTTATTTAATTTCCAAATAGATCTTTAAGGTATACTGGTTTTTTGAACAAACTTCCATTTTCAATTTTATGCAACTTCCATTTTTATTTTTATTGAACTTCCATTTTTATTTAATTTCCATTTCAATTTAATTTCCTTTTTTATTTCATTTCCAAATTGATCGTTAAGGCATACTGGTTTCTTGAATGAACTTCCATTTTTAATTTTATGCAACTTCAATTTTTATTTTTATTCAACAGCCATTTTTATTCAATTTGATTTTTTATTCAATTTCCTTTTTTTATTTAATTTCCAAATAGATCGTTAATGTATAGTGGTTTCTTGAACGAACTTCCATTTTTAATTTTATGCAACTTCCATTTTTGTTTTTCTTTAACTTCCATTTTTATTCAATTTCATTTTCAATTGAATTTCGTTTTTTTATTTAATTTCCAAATATATCATTAAGGTATAGTGGTTTTTTGAATGAACTTCCACGTTTAATTTTGTGCAACTTCCATTTTTATTTTCATTCAACTTCCATTTTTAATCAATTTCCTTTTCTATTCAATTTCCTTTTTTTATTTAATTTCCAAATAGATCGTTAATGTATAGTGGTTTCTTAAATGAACTTTCAGTTTTAATTTTATGCAACTTCCATTTTTATTTTTATTCAACTTCCATTTTTATACAACTTCTTTTTCTATTGAATTTCCTTTTTTATTTAATTTAAAATAGATCGTTAAGTTGTAGTGGTTTCTTGAATGAACTTCCATTTGTAATTTTATGCAACTTTAATTTTTATTTTTATTCAACTTCCATTTTTATTCAATTTTCTTTTCTATTGAATATCCTTTTTTATTTAATTTCCAAATAGGTCGTTAAGGTATAGTGGTTTCATGAATGAACTTCCATGTTTAACTTTATGCAGTTTCCATTTCTACTTTTATTCAATTTCTATTTTTATTCAATTTCCATCTCCATTCGATTTCCTTTTTTATTTAATTTACAAATAGATCGTTAAGGTATAGTGGTTTCTTGAATGAATTTGCATATTTAATTTTATGCAGTTTCCACTTCTATTTATATTCAACTTCTATTTTTATGCAATTTCCATCTCCATTCAATTTTCTTTTTTTATTTAATTTCCAAATAGATCGTTAAGTTATAGTTGTTTCTTTAATGAACTTTCATTTTTAATTTTATGCAACTTCCATTTTTATTTTTATTCAACTTCCATTTTTATTCAATTTCCTTTTCTATTGAATATCCTTTTTAATTTAATTTCCAAATAGATCATTAAGGTTTAGTGGTTTCTTGAATGACCATCCATTTTTATTTTTATTCAACTTCCATTTTTATTCAATTTCCTTTTCTATTCAATTTCCTTTTTTATTTAATTTAAGGTATAGTGGTTTCTGGAAAGAACTTTCATTTTTATTTTTATTCAACTTCCATTTTCTATTCAATTTGCTTTTGTTATTTAATTTCCAAATTAATCGTTAACGTATAGTCGTTTCTTTAATGAATTTTCATTTTTATTTTTATGCAACTTCCATTTCTATTTTTATCCAACTTTCATTTTTATTCAATTTCCTTTCCTATTGAAATTCCTTTTTTATTTAATTTCCAAATAGATCGTTAAGGTTTAGTGGTTACTTGAATGAACTTTCATTTTTAATTTTATGCAACTTCCATTTTTACTTTTATTCAACATCCATTTTTATTCAATTTCCTTTTCTATTCAATTCCCTTTATTTATTTACTTTCCAAACAGATCTTTAAGGTATACTGGTTTCATGAACGAACTTCCATTTTCAATTTTATGCAACTTCCATTTTTATTTTTATTCAACGTCCATTTTTATTTCATTTCCAAATTGATCGTTAAGGTATACTGGTTTCTTCAATAAACTTCTATTTTTAATTTTATGCAACTTCGATTTTTATTTTTATTCAACTGCCATTTTTATTCAATTTGATTTTCTATTCAATTTCTTTTTTTTTATTTAATTTCCAAATAGATCGTTAATGTATAGTGGTTTCTTGAATGAACTTCCATTTTTAATTTTAAGCAACTTCCATTTTTGTTTTTCTTTAACTTCCATTTTTATTCAATTTCCTTTTCAATTGAATTTCCTTTTTTTATTTAATTTCCAAATATATCGTTAAGGTATAGTGGTTTCTTGAATGAACTTCCATGTTTAATTTTGAGCAACTTCCATTTTTATTTTTATTCAACTTCCATTTTTAATCAATTTCTTTTTCTATTCAATTTCCTTTTTTTTATTTAATTTCGAAATACATCGTTAATGTATAGTTGTTTCTTAAATGAACTTCCATTTTTAATTTTATACAACTTTCATTTTTATTTTTATTCCACTTTCATTTTTATTTAATTTCCTTTTTTATTTAATTTCCAAATAGAACGTTAAGGTATAGTGGTTTCTTGAATAAACTTCCATGTTTAATTTTATGCAGTTTCCATTTCTATTTTTATTCAATTTCCATCTCCATTCAATTTCATTTTTTATCTAATTTCTAAATAGATCATTAAGGTGTTGTGGTTTTGGAATGAACTTCCATTTTTAATTTTAGGCAACTTCCGTTTTTATTTTTTTTCCACTTCCATTTTTATTCGATTTCCTTTTCTATTCAATTTCCTTTTTTATTTAATCTCCTAATAGATCGTTAACGTATAGTGGTTTCTTGAATGAACTTCCATGTTTAATTTTATGCAGTTTTCACTTCTATTTTTATTCAACTTCTATTTTTATTTAATTTTCATCTCCATTCAATTTCCGTCTTTATTTACTTTCCAAATAGATCGTTAAGGTGTAATGGTTTCTTGAATGAATTTCCATTTTTAATTTTATGCAACTTCCATTTTTATTCAATTTCCATTTCTATTCAATTTTCTTTTTTAATTAATTTCCAAATTGATTGTTAAGCTTTAGTGATTTCTTGAATGAACTTCCATGTTTAATTTTATGCCGTTTCCATTTCCATTTTTATTCAACTTCTATTTTTATTCAATTTTTATCTCCATTCAATTTCTTTTTTTATTTAATTCCCAAATAGATCGTTAAGGTATAGTGGTTTCTTGAATTAACTTCCATGTTTAATTTTATGCAGTTTCCATTTCCATTTTTATTCAACTTCTATTTTTATTCAATTTTCACCCCCATTCAATTTCCTTTTGTTATATAATTTCCAAATAGGTCGTTAAGGTTTAGGGGTTTCTTGAATGAACATCCATTTTTAATTTTATGCAACTTCCATTAGTATTTTTATTCAACTTCCATTTTCATTCAATTTCTTTTTCAATTCAATTTCCTTTTGTATTTAATTTCCAAATAGATCGTTAACGTATAGTGGTTTCATGAATGAACTTCCATGTTTAATTTTCTGCAGTTTCCATTTCTATTTTTATTCAACTTCTATTTTTATTAAATTTCCATCTCCATTCAATTTCCTTTTTTTATTTAATTTCCAAATAGATCTTTAAGGTATAGTGGTTTCTTGAATGAACTTTCATTTTTTATTTTATGCAGCTTCCATTTTCATTTTTATTCAACTTCCATTTTTATTCAATTCCCTTTTCTATTGAATTTCCTTTTTTATTTAATTTCCAAATAGATCGTTAAGGTGTAGTGGTTTCTTGAATGAATTTCCATGTTTAATTTTACGCTGTTTCCACTTCTATTTTTATTCAACTTCTATTTTTATTCAATTTCCTTTTTTTATTTAATTTCCAAATAGATCGTAAAGGTATAGTGGTTTCTTGAATGAACTTTCATTTTTAATTTTATGCAACTTCCATTTTTATTTTTATTCAACTTCCATTTTTATTCAATTTCTTTTGTATTGACTTTCCCTCTTTATTTAGTTTGCAAATAGATCGTTAAGGTGTAGTGGTTTCTTGAATTAACTTCCATTTTTAATTTTATGCAACTTCCATTTTTATTTTTATTCAACTTCCATTTTTATTCAATTTCTTTTTCTATTCAATTTCCATTTTTATTTAATTTAAAGTAGATCGTTAAGGTGTAATGGTTTCTTGAATGAACTTCCATTTTTAATTTTATGCAACTTTCATTTTTATTTTTATTCAACTTCCATTTTTATTCAATTTCCTTTTCTATTTATTGTCCTTTCTTATTTAATTTCCAAAAAGATCGTTAAGGTATAGTGGTTTCATGAATGAACTTCCATGTTTAATTTTATGCAGTTTTCATTTCTATTTTTATTCAACTTCTATTTTTATTAAATTTCCATTTCCATTCGATTTCCTTTTTTATTTAATTTACAAATAGATCGTTAAGGTATAGTGGTTTCTTGAATGAATTTGCAGATTTAATTTTATGCAGTTTCCACTTCTATTTTTATTCAACTTCTATTTTTTCTCAATTTCCAACTCCATTCAATTTCCTTTTTTTATTTAATTTCCAAATAGATCGTTAAGTTATAGTGGTTTCTTTAATGAACTTTAATTTTTAATTTTATGCAACTTCCATTTTTATTTTTATTCAACATCCATTTTTATTCAATTTCCTTTTCTATTGAATATCCTTTTTTATTTAATTTCCAAATAGATCGTTAAGGTTTAGTGGTTTCTTGAATGACCATCCATTTTTAATTTTCTGCAACTTCCATTTTTATTTTTATTCAACTTCCAATTTTATTCAATTTCCTTTTCTATTCAATTTCCTTTCTTATTTAATTTAAGGTATAGTGGTTTCTGGAAAGAACATTCATTTTTAATTTTATGCAACTTTCATTTTTATTTTTTTTCAACTTCCATTTTCTATTCAATTTCCTTTTGTTATTTAATTTCCAAATTGATCGTTAATGTATAGTCGTTTCTTTAATGAATTTTCATTTTTATTTTTATGCAACTTCCATTTCTATTTTTATCCAACTTTCATTTTTATTCAATTTGCTTTCCTATTGAAATTCCTTTTTTATTTAATTTCCAAATAGATCGTTAAGGTTTAGTGGTTACTTGAATGAACTTTCATTTTTAATTTTATGCAACTTCCATTTTTACTTTTATTCAACATCCATTTTTATTCAATTTCCTTTTTCTATTCAGTTTCCTTTTTTTATTTACTTTCCAAATAGATCTTTAAGGTATACTGGTTTCTTGAACGAACTTCCATTTTCAATTTTATGCAACTTCCATTTTTATTTTTATTCAACGTCCATTTTTATTTCATTTCCAAATTGATCGTTAAGGTATACTGGTTTCTTGAATGAACTTCTATTTTTAATTTTATACAACTTCAATTTTTATTTTTATTCAACTGCCAATTTTATTCAATTTGATTTTCTATTCAATTTCTTTTTTTATTTAATTTCCAAATAAATCGTTAATGCATAGTGGTTTCTTGAATGAACTTCCAATTTTATTTTTAAGCAACTTCCATTTTTGTTTTTCTTTAACTTCCATTTTTATTCAATTTCCTTTTCAATTGAATTTCCTTTTTTTATTTAATTTCAAAATATATCGTTAAGGTATAGTGGTTTCTTGAATGAACTTCCATGTTCAATTTTGAGCAACTTCCATTTTTATTTTTATTCAATTTCCTTTTTTTATTTAATATCCAAATAGATCGTTAATGTATAGTTGTTTCTTAAATGAACTTCCATTTTTAATTTTATACAACTTTCATTTTTATTTTTATTCCACTTCCATTTTTATTCAATTTCCTTTTTTATTTAATTTCCAAATAGAACGTTAAGGTATAGTGGTTTCTTGAATGAACTTCCATGTTTAATTTTATGCAGTTTCCATTTCTATTTTTATTCAATTTCCATCTCCATTCAATTTCCTTTTTTTATCTAATTTCTAAATAGATCGTTAAGGTGTTGTGGTTTTGGAATGAACTTCCATTTTTAATTTTAGGCAACTTCCGTTTTTATTTTTTTTCCACTTCCATTTTTATTCGATTTCCTTTTCTATTCAATTTCCTTTTTTATTTAATCTCCTAATAGATCGTTAAGGTATAGTGGTTTCTTGAATGAACTTCCATGTTTAGTTTTATGCAGTTTCCATTTCTATTTTTATTCAACTTCTATTTTTATTTAATTTTCATCTCCATCCAATTTCCGTCTTTATTTAATTTCCAAATAGATCGTTAAGGTGTAATGGTTTCTTGAATGAACTTCCATTTTTAATTTTATGCAACTTTCATTTTTATTCAATTTCCATTTCTATTCAATTTCCTTTTTTAATTAATTTCCAAATTGATCGTTAAGGTATAGTGGTTTCTTGAATGAACTTTCATGTTTAATTTTATGCAGTTTCAATTTCCATTTTTATTTAACTTCCATTTTTATTCAATTTTTATCTCCATTCAATTTCTTTTTTTATTTAATTCCCAAATAGATCGTTAAGGTATAGTGGTTTCTTGAATGAACTTCCATGTTTAATTTTATGCAGTTTCCATTTCCATTTTTATTCAACTTCTATTTTTATTCAATTTTCACCCCCATTCAATTTCCTTTTTTATATAATTTCCAAATAGGTCGTTAAGGTTTAGGGGTTTCTTGAATGAACTTCCATTTTTAATTTTATGCAACTTCCATTTGTATTTTTATTCAACTTCCATTTCCATTCAATTTCCTTTTCAATTCAATTTCCTTTTTTATTTAATTTCCAAATAGATCGTTAAGGTATAGTGGTTTCATGAATGAACTTCCATGTTTAATTTTCTGCAGTTTCCATTTCTATTTTTATTTAACTTCTATTTTTATTTAATTTCCATCTCCATTCAATTTCCTTTTTTTTATTTAATTTCCAAATAGATCTTTAAGGTATAGTGGTTTCTTGAATGAACTTTCATTTTTAATTTTATGCTGCTTCCATTTTCATTTTTATTCAACTTCCATTTTTATTCAATTCCCTTTTCTATTGAATTTCCTTTTTTATTTAATTTCTAAATAGATCGTTAAGGTGTAGTGGTTTCTTGAATGAATTTCCATGTTTAATTTTATGCTGTTTCCACTTCTATTTTTATTCAGTTTCCATCTCCATTCAATTTCCTTTTTTTTATTTAATTTCCAAATAGATCGTTAATGTATAGTTGTTTCTTAAATGAACTTCCATTTTTAATTTTATGCAGCTTTCATTTTTATTTTTATTCCACTTCCTTTTTTATTCAATTTCCTTTTTTATTTAATTTCCAAATAGAACGTTAAGGTATAGTGGTTTCTTGAATGAACTTCCATGTTTAATTTTATGCAGTTTCCATTTCTATTTTTATTCAATTTCCATCTCCATTCAATTTCCTTTTTTATCTAATTTCTAAATAGATCGTTAAGGTGTTGTGGTTTTGGAGTGAACTTCCATTTTAATTTTAGGCAACTTCCGTTTTTATTATTTTTCCACTTCCATTTTTATTCGATTTCCTTTTCTATTCAATTTCCTTTTTTATTTAATCTCCTAATAGATCGTTAACGTATAGTGGTTTCTTGAATGAACTTCCATGTTTAATTTTATGCAGTTTCCACTTCTATTTTTATTCAACTTCTATTTTTATTTAATTTTCATCTCCATTCAATTTCCGTCATTATTTAATTTCCAAATAGATCGTTAAGGTGTAATGGTTTCTTGAATGAACTTCCATTTTTAATTTTATGTAACTTCCATTTTTATTCAATTTCCATTTCTATTCAATTTCCTTTTTTATTCAACTTCCATTTTTATTCAATTTCCTTATCAATTGAATTTCCTTTTTTTATTTAATTTCCAAATATATCGTTAAGGTATAGTGGTTTCTTGAATGAACTTCCATGTTTAATTTTCTGCAACTTCCATTTTTACTTTTATTCAACTTCCATTTTTAATAAATTTCCTTTTCTATTCAATTTCCATTTTTTATTTAATTTTGAAATAGATCGTTAATGTATAGTGGTTTCTTAAATGAACTTCCATTTTTAATTTTATGCAACTTCCATTTTTATTTTTATTCAACTTCCATTTTTATTCAATTTCTTTTTCTATTGAATTTCCTTTTTCATTTAATTTAAAGTAGATCGTTAAGGTATAGTGGTTTCTTGAATGGATTTCCATTTTTAATTTTATGCAACTTTCATTTTTATTTTTATTCAACTTCCATTTTTATTCAATTTCCTTTTCTATTGAATATCCTTTTTTATTTAATTTCCAAATAGATCATTAAGGTATAGTGGTTTCATGAATGAACTTCCATGTTTAATTTTATGCAGTTTTCATTTCTATTTTTATTCAACTTCTATTTTTATTAAATTTCCATTTCCATTTGATTTCCTTTTTTATTTAATTTACAAATAGATCGTTAAGGTATAGTGGTTTCTTGAATGAATTTGCATATTTAATTTTATGCAGTTTCCACTTTTATTTTTATTCAACTTCTATTTTTATTCAATTTCCATCTCCATTCAATTTCCTTTTTTTATTTAATTTCCAAATAGATCGTTAAGGTATAGCGGTTTCTTTAATGAACTTTCATTTTTAATTTGATGCAACTTCCATTTTTATTTTTATTCAATTTCCTTTTCTATTGAATATCCTTTTTTATTTAATTTCCAAATAGATCGTTAAGGTTTAGTAGTTTCTTGAATGAACATCCATTTTTAATTTTCTGCAACTTCCATTTTTATTCAATTTCCTTTTCTATTCAATTTTCTTTTTTTTATTTAATTTAAGGTGTAGTGGTTTCTGGAATGAACTTTCATTTTAAAATTTATGCAACTTTCATTTTTATTTTTATTCAACTTCCATTTTCTAGTCAATTTACTTTATTTATTTAATTTCCAAATTGATCGTTAAGGTATAGTGGTTTCGTTAATGAACTTCCATTTTTATTTTTATGCAACTTCCATTTCTATTTTTATCCAACTTTCATTTTTATTCAAATTTCCTTTCCTATTGAATTTCCTTTTTTATTTAATTTCCAAATAGATCGTTAAGGTTTAGTCGTTACTTGAATGAACTTTCATTTTTAATTTTATGAAACTTCCATTTTTACTTTTATTCAACTTCCATTTTTATTCAATTTCCTTTTCTATTCAATTTTCTTTTTTTATTTAATTTCCAAATAGATCTTTGAGGTATACTGGTTTCTTGAACGAACTTCCATTTTTAACTTTATGCAACTTCCATTTTTATTTTTATTCAACTTCTATTTTTATTTAATTTCCTTTTCTATTTAATTTCTTTTTTTTATTTCATTTCCAAATTGATCGTTAAGGTGTAGCAACCCTCACCTTACTCTTGTCATACTTGCATACATTCATGCATGATCTCGCCTAGTTATGTTGATTTGAAGGTTTTGCCTTGCCTTGTTTTGTTTAAGTATTGCTTGCGTGATTTTGTTCCTTGTTCGGTGTGTGTGTGTGGCCGAGGTCACCTTGAGCTTAGTTCGCCTTTGAACCTTTGTACTTAGAACTGTTGTGGGACCTTGGTCGACCCCCATCTTTACCTCGGGCTTATTGCCGAGATGTTTTGCACTTAGTGAACCTTGTCCGCAGGCAGGTACGGCCTAGGCCGAGATGTGGCACACCCCAGCCAAGGTGTGGCACAGCTTAGTCAAGTGTCGTCCTCCCTAGCTGATGTCTTTGTTATCCTGTTGCCGGATCCTTGATTTGAACCGATGTCATTACTTGCCGATGTGTCTTACCCAGCTTGCTGCATACGCTTTGTCAGAGACTTGTCTTATCTAACAATCACCTTTTGAGTTGAGCCAACCCAGTAGCGCCACGTGTCCGAGCTGATTGTTAAGACAGCCGACAGACCTAGAAACAAATCATTTTGTCTCAAATCTTTGCCTTTAGAGAGAGAGGCTCTTGAGAGTAAGAAGAGAAGTTCTTGAGTGAGAGTAAGCCTTCCAAGCTTGATCTTCGTGGTTTGATCCGTTGGATTCGAGTTTTGAGGTTAGAACCTTGATCTACTTTGATTGTTGTTATTGATCATCTAACTGCATTGCATGATCGGATTCGTTTTGCATGTCATGCATTGCTTTGAAGTTGGTTTGGAAAAGAGAAAATGGTTTTCATATGTTCTTGAAGAAAAGTCTCATTTTGATCCGAAAGTTTGGAACGAAAGCCATGTTTTTGTGTTTGTTCTTGCATGACCTTCTTGTACGGGTACCCAGGTCCATGTTTTGAACTCTTGGCATGAAATCTCAAATTTTTGTAACAAGTTTTGATCTTGCAATTATCTTTCTCATGAACATGTCTATCATGTTCTTCATGTTCTTCGAAGGGAAACCCAGGTTCTCCCGACTTTTCTTTTGGTTGAGGCCATCGGGACTTCACCTCGGCAAAGAGGTGTGGGACCTCGGCAAAGACCTGGTTGGTACCCAGTCCGTTTTCATGAAAAGGGTGCAATGTTTAAACCCTCAGCATGTTTTGCTTTGTTTATTGACTTGGATCTGGTAAGGATGCCGAGATCATTTGCATGTATATGAAGCTTGTTTTGAGAATGTGATTTGCCATGTGATTGTAGGACCTTGATCTTCGCTTTGAGCCTACATCCGAGGAAAACTATGTGAGTGGTATTTTTAATAAAGCAATGTTACACTTGTTTTGATAAATCTTGCTTTGTTTTGCTTTGATGAAAGTATTTGCTAAGCATGAATGAATAGCTTTGTTTTGATGTATCAAGTATAAGCCTTGTTTTGATGTCATCTTTGAAAGAACCTTGTGCTGGAGGGCTCTAAACTTTCGCAGCACTAAGTGAAAAAGGATACGGTCCTTTCTTGGTAAGACTATGGTGTTAAATCGGGCTACGGGCCTAAGTAACACAAGTTCTATCATGTTAAATCGGGCTACGGGCCTAAGTAACACAAGTTCTATCATGTTAAATCGGGCTACGAGCCTAAGTAACACAAGTTCTATCATGTTAAATCGGGCTACGGGCCTAAGTAACACAAGTCCTATCATGTTAAATCGGGCTACGGGCCTAAGTAACACAAGACCATCGTGTTAAAAGGAGCTACGGGCTTAAGTAACACAAGTCCCTTGTGCTGGAGGACTATAAACTTTCGCAGTACCTTCGACTAATCGATTATGGATCGTACAGTTCTTGTTTTGCCACTGACGGTTTACCGCGTGGACTTGTTTGTTCGGAAAGCTTGACTTGTTTTGCCGATGTTAGTAAGCATCCCTTGGCACTTGTGATATTTGATTGATGAATATGGTTCATCCCCTGTCTTGATAAAGTTTGATGTGTTTTGTTTTTGAGACCCCGGCTATATTCATGCAAAACTTTTATTATTAGTACCATTCACTGAGTATTCAGGCTCACCCTCTCTATATATATGTAGGTGATGAGCAGGACGTCGGCGACGCCTAGACTGTTTTGAAAGCTTGTTTTGGATCCGTGCTTATGTCGGCTTTATTTTGTATTCATGTCGGCGAATCTTGAAAATCATGCTTCTTGGCTTGTATTGACTGTATTTTGTGTATGTCGGCTCGAGAAGCCTTTTGATCAAGATGTAACACATATTTTGCTTTGTTGTATTTAAGTTGTAAAGGTGAATGACATTGCATTTGATTTATGCACAGCTCTTATGGACTACGTGTATTTTAGATTATTGATTCCGCATTTGTGAGCCCCGTTTATTATACTCTGATTGTGTTAAGTTTTTGAAAGTTGGCCTTCGGTAATCTCGGATTACTGGCCATCACGGCACCAAACTACTAGGGGCGGTTTGGGGTCGTGACAGAATGGTATCAGAGCACAAGTTCCTCGGTATACGTTAATCACACACTTTGAGTCCTAAAGGGCATAGGATTTCCCTTAGAAAGATGTTAGGGTTGCACCATGGTATTTGTTATTTGAACGAGGTGTGCATTGTCTTGATATACTTATTTGTTGCTTGCCTACGTGGTTATTTGCTTATTTGTTTTAAAGTCATACCTTGCACGCTCATAGCATCATGAGGAGAGGTAGACCTCCAATTGCCCGGGATCAGCCCGAAGACAGAATGGACAGATTGGAAAGATTAGTTGAGGGCTTGGCCCGCGAGTTGAGGCAAACAAGACAACAGTTCGCCAGTGCCACGTCGACTCAGACCGAGCAGACCAACGGCCGGAATGTAATTCCGCCTCCACCTCCTCCAGTGCCGCAAGTTCCCCCACAGCCAGCCTTGTATGGGGATGGCACGATAGCTTTGATCAGGGAGTTCAAGAAAATGAAACCACCGAGATTCTCCGGGGGTATAAAACCGATGAAGGCTGAGGCATGGGTTTTAGAAATGGAAAAGTTGTTCGAGATCTTCCCTAGCACCGACGCTCAGAAAGTGACGTTGGCAGCATTCACATTAGATGATGATGCTCGCAGGTGGTAGATGATGGTTAGAGGGAGCAATCCAGATCTGACCTGGACTCGATTCTTAGAGTTGTTCTACAACAAACATTTTTCCTTAAGTGTTCGAAACCGGAAGGCTACCGAATTTCATACTTTGACGCAGGGCAACCGAACAGTGGCGGAATACGACCGTGCTTTTACTGAGTTGGCGAGGTTTGTGCCTCACATGGCCAACGATGAATACATGAAGGCCAGCAAGTTCGAGTGTGGGCTTCGTGGACCGATTCAAGACCGAGTAAATTTACACAATATGCCGACTTATGCCGAAGTGTTGGACAAGGCTATTCAGGCCGAAGCTAACTTGAATCGATACCAGAGCTCGGGAGAGAACCAGCGAAAAAGGCAGAACTATGATAATCGCCGAGGACAACTGGGCACCAAGAAGAGAACGACCATGGGCAGTACTGGTAACCTAAGACAGGAAGGTAGTGTTAAACCAATGTGTTCGGATTGTGGGAAGCAGCATTTTGGGATCTGTCGTCGGACGTCTGGAGCTTGTTATGAATGTGGCGAGATGGGCCATTATGTGAAAGATTTCCCTAAGGTAAGGGCTGATAACAACAAGAAAGGTGAGAGCACCTCGGGTTCTGCTCAGAAGGGTAATGCTGGAAAAGGACAGATAAGGCAGGGCAGAGTATTTGCGCTAGTACCAGGGGATACTCAGAATACTGAGGCAGTGGTGTCAGGTATACTTCTAATTTGCTCCCAAGATGCCTATGTGTTGATTGATTCGGGTTCCACTCATTCGTTTATATCTACTAAGTTTGACGAGAAAATTGATAAAGAACTAGAGCCTCTTGATTATGTATTATCTGTGTCTACTCCATCTGGGAGATCTATGATTGTTGCATCCGTTTACAGAGCATGTGTTGTTGTGATTGAGAATGTTGAACTGTTAGTAGATTTAATGCCTCTGGACATGACTCATTTTGATGTTATACTGGGAATGGATTGGTTAGTCGCAAATCATGCATCTATTAATTGTGTTTCGAAAAGTGTCACATTGAGACCCCCAAACCTAGCCGAGGTTATTTTCCAGGGTAAAGGGATAGTGCCCCCACCTTACTTGATTTCGTCCATTAAGGCCTATAAGTTAATTCAGAAGGGGTGCCGAGGCTACTTGTGTAGTATACTGAGTGATCAGAATGGAAATGTTAATTTAGCTGACATCCCAGTGGTTAACGAATTCCCCGACGTCTTCCCAGACGAATTGCCTGGCCACTTAACCGATAGAGAAATAGAGTTTACTATTGACATCATGTTGGGGACACAGCCGATCTCCAAAACACCTTATAGGATGGCCCCAGCTAAACTTAGAGAATTGAAACTGCAATTACAAGAATTATTGGACAAGGGATTTATTAGGCCGAGCACTTCACCATGGGGAGCACCTGTTTTATTTGTTAAGAAAAAGGATGGCACACTCTGTCTTTGCATCGATTATAGAGAACTTAATAAGGTCACCATCAAGAACAAGTACCCATTACCTAGGATTGATGATCTGCTTGATCCACTACAAGGAGCACGAGTCTTTTCTAAGATTGACCTTAGGTCTGGTTACCATCAGCTTAAAGTTAAAGCCGAAGATGTTGAGAAGACCGCTTTTCGGACAAGATATGGCCACTACGAGTTTTTAGTAATGCCTTTTGGAGTGACCAATGCCCCTGCTGCATTTATGGATTTAATGAACAGAGTCTTCAAGCCATATTTAGATGAGTTTGTAGTTGTCTTCATTGATGATATATTGATCTATTCCAAGGGTAAAGCTCAACATGAAAATCATTTGAGACTCGCCTTACAGATTTTGAGGGACCGAAAATTGTATGCTAAGTTTAACAAGTGTGAGTTTTGGCTTTCTACTATCTCATTCTTGGGTCATGTGATTAATGAAGAGGGTATATCGGTTGATCCTAGCAAAGTTGAAGCCGTAGTAAATTGGCCGAGGCCGACTAACGTATCTGAAGTTCGTAGTTTTCTGGGTTTGGCAGGTTATTACAGGAAGTTTGTGAAAGATTTCTCAAAGATTGCAATTCCATTGACGCAACTGACTAAGAAGGGAACACTGTATGAATGGACTGAAGATCGGGAGTCAGCTTTCCAAGAACTGAAGACGAGGTTAGTTACAGCACCTGTACTCGCACTTCCATCAAGTAATGAAGAATTTCATATCTATAGTGATGCATCGCATAAGGGTTTGGGTTGTGTGTTAATGCAATGGGGTAAGGTTATAGCTTATGCATCTCGTCAGTTGAAACCTCGTGAGAAGAACTATCCTACCCATGATTTAGAATTAGCAGTCGTGGTTTTTGCTTTGAAGATTTGGCATCACTATTTGTATGGAGCTTCTTGTCAGATTTTTACAGATCATAAGAGTTTAAAGTACCTATTCACACAGAAGGAATTGAATTTGAGACAGAGAAGGTGGCTTGAGTTATTGAAGGACTATGATATGCAAATTCAATACCACCCCGGTAAAGCTAACAGTGTAGCTGACGCTCTGAGCAGAAAGTCAGAAGGAAATTTGGCGTGTTTGACCGTGATGACAGTGGAACCGACTATTGTTGATGAGGTAAAGACAAGACAGATGGAGGATAACTTCTTCAAGAAAATAGCCGAGGAAATTGACACAAGGCCGAGACCAGGGTATACCATCGAAAATCAAGTGCTCAAGTTTGAAGGAAGGTTATGTGTGGCCGACATCCCAGAGTTGAAAAGGAAAATTTTGCAGGAAGCTCACGGTTCCAAGTTTGCTGTTCATCCAGGGAACACCAAAATGTATCAAGATGTGAAGCAGACCTTCTGGTGGCCAAATATGTAAAGAGAGATAGCCGAATTCGTATCCCAGTGTTTACATTGTCAACAAGTGAAAGCAGAACATCAGAGACCGGCAGGACTTCTTCAACCTTTGCCGATTCCCGAGTGGAAATGGGAGCACATCTCCATGGATTTCGTGATCGGTTTGCCAAAGACACCGAAAGGTATGGATTCGATTTGGGTTGTTATTGATTGGTTAACTAAGTCAGCACACTTTCTACCTGTTAAGACTACCTTCAAAGACGATCAACTTGCCTTGTTATATGTGAACGAGATTGTCAGACTTCATGGAGTGCCGATGTCGATTGTGTCAGACCGAGATCCTAAGTTTGTTTCTAGATTTTGGCAGAGTCTACAGAGGGCTTTTAGAGCCGAGCTGAGGTTTAGTACAGCTTTTCATCCCCAGGCAGATGGGCAGACAGAGAGGACAATTCAGACGCTTGAAGATATGCTTAGACTTTGTGTATTGGACTTCCTAGGGAGTTGGGGAACACATTTGCCCTTAGTGGAATTCGCTTACAATAACAGTTATCAAGCTAGCATTGGCATGGCGCCGTATGAGGCCTTGTACGGAAGAAAATGTAGGTCGCCGATGTGTTGGACCGAAGTCGGAGACAGAGCTCTGCTTGGTCCCGAATTGATTCAAGTGACAACGGAGAAGATTAAACTTATCCAACAGAGGATTAAAACTGCCCAGAGCCGACAAAAGATCTACGCCGACCAGAGAAGGAATGATTTTAGAATTCGAAGTTGGGAATCATGTATTCCTGAAGGTTTCACCAATGAAGGGAGTTTCTAGATTTGGAAAGAAAGGTAAATTGGCACCACGATATATTGGACCGTTTGAAATTCTTGAGAGAATTAACCCTGTTGCCTACAGACTTGCTTTGCCGCCAGATTTGAGCCAAGTCCACAATGTGTTTCATGTTTCGATGTTGAGGAAGTACATCCGAGATCCGCTGCATGTGATTGATCATTCCGAGATCACGGTTAATGAGGATTTGGGCTACGAGGAAAAGCCAATGAGGATTATTGACAGACAAGTGAGGCAGTTGAGAAACAAATCGATACCGATGGTAAAGGTCAAATGGAAGGAGCATTATGGCACAGAAGCCACGTGGGAAAAGGAAGAGGATGTGAGAATCCGTTATCCGGAGTTGTTCTTAGAGCAAGGTGATTTAAGTTTGGGGACCAAACTTCTTTAAGGGGGTAGACTGTAGCAACCCTCACCTTACTCTTGTCATACTTGCATACATTCATGCATGATCTCGCCTAGTTATGTTGATTTGAAGGTTTTGCCTTGCCTTGTTTTGTTTAAGTATTGCTTACGTGATTTTGTTCCTTGTTCGGTGTGTGTGTGTGTGGCCGAGGTCACCTTGAGCTTAGTTCGCCTTTGAACCTTTGTACTTAGAACTGTTTTGGGACCTTGGTCGACCCCCATCTTTACCTCGGGCTTATTGTCGAGATGTTTTGCACTTAGTGAACCTTGTCCGCAGGCAGGTACGGCCTAGGCCGAGATGTGGCACACCCCGGCCAAGGTGTGGCACAGCTTAGTCAAGTGTCGTCCTCCCTAGCCGATGTCTTTGTTATCCTATTGCCAGATCCTTGATTTGAACCGATGTCATTACTTGCCGATGTGTCTTACCCAGCTTGCTGCATACGCTTTGTCAGAGACTTGTCTTATCTATCAATCACCTTTTGAGTTGAGCCAACCCGGTAGTGCCACGTGTCCGAGCTGTTTGTTAAGACAGCCGGCAGACCTAGAAACAAATCATTTTGTCTCAAATCTTTGCCTTTAGAGAGAGAAGCTCTTGAGAGTAAGAAGAGAAGTTCTTGAGTGAGAGTAAGCCTTCCAAGCTTGATCTTCGTGGTTTGATCCGTTGGATTCGAGTTTTGAGGTTAGAACCTTGATTTACTTTGATTGTTGTTATTGATCATCTAGCTGCATTGCATGATCGGATTCGTTTTGCATGTCATGCATTGCTTTGAAGTTGGTTTGGAAAAGAGAAAATGGTTTTCATATGTTCTTGAAGAAAAGTCTCATTTTGATCCGAAAGTTTGGAACGAAAGCCATGTTTTTGTGTTTGTTCTTGCATGACCTTCTTGTACGGGTACCCAGGTCCATGTTTTGAACTCTTGGCATGAAATCTCAAATTTTTGTAACAAGTTTTGATCTTGCAATTATCTTTCTCATGATCATGTCTATTATGTTCTTCATGTTCTTCGAAGGGAAACCCAGGTTCTCCCGACTTTTCTTTTGGTTGAGGCCATCGGGACTACACCTCGGCAAAAAGGTGTGGGACCTCGGCAAAAACCTGGTTGGTACCCAGTCCGTTTTCATGAAAAGGGTGCAATGTTTAAACCCTCAGCATGTCTTGCTTTGTTATTAACTTGGATCTGGTAAGGATGCCGAGATCATTTGCATGTATATGAAGCTTGTTTTGAGAATGTGATTTGCCATGTGATTGTAGGACCTTGATCTTCGCTTTGAGCCTACATCCGAGGAAAACTATGTGAGTGGTATTTTTAATAAAGCTATGTTACACTTGTTTTGATAAATCTTGCTTTGTTTTGCTTTGATGAAAGTATTTGCTAAGCATGAATGAATAGCTCTGTTTTGATGTATCAAGTATAAGCCTTGTTTTGATGTCATCTTTGAAAGTCCCTTGTGCTGGAGGACTCTAAACTTTCGCAGCATTAAGTGAAAAAGGATACGGTCCTTTCTTGGTAGGACTATGATGTTAAATCGGGATACGGGCCTAAGTAACACAAGTTCTATCATGTTAAATCGGGCTACGGGCCTAAGTAACACAAGTTCTATCATGTTAAATCGGGCTACGGGCCTAAGTAACACAAGTCCTATCATGTTAAATTGGGCTACGGGCCTAAGTAACACAAGTCCTATCATGTTAAATCGGGCTACGGGCCTAAGTAACACAAGTCCCTTGTGCTGGAGGACTATAAACTTTTGCAGTACCTTCGACTAATCGATTATGGATCGTACAGTTCTTGTTTTGCCACTGACGGTTTACCGCGTGGACTTGTTTGTTCGGAAAGCTTGACTTGTTTTGCCAATGTTAGTAAGCATCCCTTGGCACTTGTGATATTTGATTGATGAATACGGTTCATCCCTTGTCTTGATAAAGTTTGATGTGTTTTGTTTTTGAGACCCCGGCTATATTCATGCAAAACCTTTATTATTAGTACCATTCACTGAGTATTCAGGCTCACCCTCTCTATATATATGTAGGTGATGAGCAGGACGTCGGTGACTCCTAGACTGTTTTGAAAGCTTGTTTTGGATCCGTGCTTATGTCGGTTTAATTTTGTATTCATGTCGGCGAATCTTGAAAATCATGCTTCTTGGCTTGTATTGACTGTATTTTGTATATGTCAGCTCGAGAAGCCTTTTGATCAAGATGTAACACATATTTTGCTTTGTTGTATTTAAGTTGTAAAGGTGAATGACATTGCATTTGATTTATGCACAGCTCTTATGGACTACATGTATTTTAGATTATTGCTTCCGCATTTGTGAGCCCCGTTTATTATACTCTGATTGTGTTAAGTTTTTGAAAGTTGGCCTTCGGTAATCTCGGATTACTGGCCATCGCGGCACCAAACTACTAGGGGCGGTTTGGGGTCGTGACATAAGGTATACTGGTTTCTTGAATGAACATCCATTTTTAATTTTATGCAACTTTAATTTTTATTTTTATTCAACTGCCATTTTTATTCAATTTGATTTTCTATTCAATTTCTTTTTTTTATTTAATTTCTAAATCGATCGTTAATGTATAGTGGTTTCTTGAATGAACTTCCATTTTTAATTTTAAGCAACTTCCATTTTTGTTTTCCTTTAACTTCCATTTTTATTCAATTTCGTTTTCAATTGAATTTCCTTTTTTTATTTAATTTCCAAATATATCGTTAAGGTATAGTGGTTTCTTGAATGAACTTCCACGTTTAATTTTGGGCAACTTCCATTTTTATTTTTGTTAGGTTTTTATTCTTGGCAACCCTGTTTGACAAAACTCCTTTCAGATGTATTTATTTTCGCACTTTTATTTCAGTGAGGCTATGAGTTTATTAGATGCGAATCCAAACCCGAATCGAACCATGCAGAGAAGTTTGTGATGTTAATGCTTTCAAGATTGCCACTTCGCTGATTATTACGGGGGTCCAGCTCGCGGCCGAAGCAAAATGCAAAATTGCATGTCCGTCGTTGCTCGCTTGAGCCAAGGAATTCTCGCTCGAGCTAGGGCTTGCTTGCTCGAGCCAAGGATTGCGTCCATACAAAAACCTGAAAGAGTGTATTCCTTGCTCGAGCCAAGGATTCGTCGCTCGAGCCAAGGCACTAGTAGAAATCATGAAAAATACACTCCTCGCTCGAGCCAGCAAAGAGTCGCTCGAGCGAGCCTCAGAATCCGGATTTCTCAAGGAGTTTGTTTTCTTCCCAATCTAGGATTACTTTTGGTTCTCTATAAATACTTGGTTTTCTCCCAAAACTAAGTGATTTTAATTGAAGTTCTCCAGATCTTATTTTTTGGATCTTAAGGTTTATATCTGGAGATATTTTGTTTGTTTTCTTTGATGTTTTTATTGAGTCTTCAACTCATGATTTAAAGAGAGTACATCAAAGGTTTGTTTGTTATACACAAAAGAGAGAGTTGTTCTTCAGTTGTGGATTCTGAAGAATTCGAGCCTGAAGCTTTGGTGGAATCCAGAGTGGCTCATCAGAAAGACAATTCCGTGGTGAAGATGGGGTTGGAAGAGGCACATAGAGGTTGGTTCAATTAGGCGTTGTGGATTCGCTAGGTAATTGAGAGTATACCTGTGTAATTCCTTTAAATCTTCTTAGTGGATTGTTCTTGTGGCTGTTGCCCGTGGTTTTTTGATCACAGTTGGAGGTGTCCAATTGTGGTTTTTTCCACGTAAAATCGTTGTGTCTCTTTGTCTTGATTGTTTGATTAGGATTGTTATATTTTGCTTAAAATTGATACATAATCACAAATCAACATCTAGGGGATTTCTAGTTTTTTCAATTTTTATTCAACTTCCATTTTTAATCAATTTCCTTTTCTATTCAATTTCCTTTTTTTATTTAATTTCCAAATAGATCGTTAATGTATAGTGGTTTCTTAAATGAACTTCCATTTTTAATTTTATGCAACTTCCATTTTTATTTTTATTCAACTTCCATTTTTATTCAATTTCTTTTTCTATTGAATTTCCTTTTTTATTTAATTTAAAGTAGATCGTTAAGGTGTAGTGGTTTCTTGAATGAACTTCCATTTTTAATTTTATGCAACTTTCATTTTTATTTTTATTCCACTTCCATTTTTATTCAATTTCCTTTTTTATGTAATTTCCAAATAGAACGTTAAGGTATAGTGGTTTCTTGAATGAACTTCCAAGTTTAATTTTATGCAGTTTCCATTTCTATTTATATTCAATTCCTGTCTCCATTCAATTTCTTTTTTTATTTAATTTCTAAATAGATCGTTAAGGTGTTGTGGTTTTTGAATGAACTTCCATTTTTAATTTTATGCAACTTCCATTTTTTATTTTTTTTCCACTTCCATTTTTATTCAATTTCCTTTTCTATTCAATTTCCTTTTTTATTTAATCTCCTAATAGATCGTTAAGGTATAGTGGTTTCTTGAATGAACTTCCATGTTTAATTTTATGTAGTTTCCATTTCTATTTTTATTCAACTTCTATTTTTGTTCAATTTTCTTTTTTATTTAATTTCCAAATAGATCGTTAAGGTATACTGGTTTCTTGAATGAACTTCCATTTTTAATTTTATGCAACTTCCATTTGTATTTTTATTCAACTTTCATTTTTATTTAATTTCCCTTTCTATTCAATTTCCTTTTTTATTTAATTTCCAAATAGATTGTTAAGGTATAGTGGTTTCTTGAATGAACTTCCTTTGTTTAATTTTATGCAGTTTTCATTTCTATTTTTATTCAACTTCTATTTTATAGCGATCCCGGTTCCGCTTTTTTTTTTAACTGTTGTATCCGGACTTAGGTTCCGTGGAGTTGGTTGTCGTGTATATCTTGTTTACATCCTTTACTCCTTGCATTCGAGTCTTGGGTTGTGTTGGGCGAGTTTGATACAGGTTGGTTGGACTTAGAAACCAAGAGTAGTTGCCGAGATTTTGGCCTTCACGCTCGAGCGGGGATTTTGACGCTCGAGCGGGCCCTTCGTTGTCGTCTATCCGCTCGAGCGGGGTTTTCGACGCTCGAGCGTAGTTTTCCATCTTCCAGTATCTCCTCTGCAGTGTTGTGCGCTCGAGCGGGAGTTTTGACGCTCGAGCGGGAGGTTGTGTGTGACGCTCGAGCGGTGACCTGGTTCTGTAAAAGTTCTGGGAGTGTGTATCCGCCGCTCGAGCGAGATTGTTGACGCTCGAGCGGGAGTCTGTGAGTGACGCTTGAGCGGGGGTTTGGACGCTCGAGCGGGGAGACTTTTATATAAATCCGAGATCCGACTTTTGGATCGCTTTTTCAAGATCTTTTCTCTCTCTTACTTTTCCAAAAAGCCATTTTCAGAGCTTCTCACTCTAAAACCGGCCCTTCTCTCTTAGATTTGATCTAGTAGGAGTTGTTTGCTCACTTTTGGTCTTTACGAAAGTTGTGTTGATCGTCGAGGGCTACATTTTAATCTGAAAATTTCAGAATTTGAAGCATTTTGGTTTTGGTCTTCATCTCCTTTGGAGCTCAAACTTTGAGGTAGGGATATCCTACTCCTCTCTATGAGTTTTGTCTTTAAATTTTAGTATTTTGAGATGTTGGGGTTGGTTTGGTAATTTCGTGAAAGTTTGGGGCCTTTGTGTAAATTTACAAAAGTTGGGGTTTTAACTATATAAAGCCTAGATGCATGTTTGGTATGGAAAAAGTGAAATTAATGTTAAAGCATTAATGAAAATGGAACCTAAGGGTTGTAATGTTAATTATGGAAAATGCCCTAATTACACTAGTTAATTAATTTGTAGAATTAATTGTGAGAAATGAGGAATTGAATTGGAAATGTTGAGATTGGAAATATATGGGATTAAAGGGTGTAGTTGGATTTTATGTCACTCGCCTAGTTGGAAATGCTGATTTTATATCCATTTGTGCATTTATTTTCTGTTTAGAAATAACTGTTTTGGACTATCGGTGGAGGATAGTCGTGATTGTTGTAGACAACGCATGATGATTAGGCAAACTAAAACTAATCGATTGAATGTGTCATAGAGTATGACGGTGGATTGAATACATTAATTTTATGTATTGATTGATTGTGTATAGAACCTTTGTGTTTATATGCATTGTGTATAGAGGAGGAGATGGGGGATGTACTCCGCGGTTTAGGGAAAGATGGGGGATGTACCTCTAAACCGGATAGTGTTGGGAGGAGATGGGGGATGAACTTCGTAGATACAGCTCATATGCTTGTCTAGTGAAGTGTGGATATAGCTTATATGCTTATCTGTTGATGCGTGATATGTTTATCTATTGATATGTTGATATAGCTAATATGCTTATCTACTAAATAAAGGTTGAGAATGAAAAGTAACATAGACTTTTATGTTATGAAATTGTGATGAGATATATGTGGATGTATCGGTATTGGTCATCTATCAATTGCTAATCTTTTAGTCATCGTTCATAGTTGGTTTAGTATATCTCTACTGGGCTGTGCCTCACCCTACATGGGAATATCATTTTCAGGTACAGGTAGCATGCCACCTCCGAGGACATAGCTTGGGAGGCTAGAGGCGGACACACTTTTGTTGTCATAGTTCTTTTGATGTATTACATGTATATCCAAGCCAAGGGCCTAATGTGTAAATGAGTTAGTACTCTTTTGTTATAACCAAGTGTTAACTTGGAAAGCTGTAAGCCTTTAGGGCATTTGCTTTTGTCGTTAACATGTAATACTTTTTGTAATGAAACTCTGATGAATAGAAGAATGTGGAACTTTTATATATCAATGCATGTCTATATTGATGGGTTAATGTTATTATTTTGAGGGCGTTACATATTTTTATTCAATTTCCTTTTTTATTTAATTTCCAAATAGATCGTTAAGGTATACTGGTTTCTTGAATGAACTTCCATTTTTAATTTTATGCAACTTCCATTTGTATTTTTATTCAACTTTCATTTTTATTTAATTTCCCTTTCTATTCAATTTCCTTTTTTATTTAATTTCCAAATAGATCGTTAAGGTATAGTTGTTTCTTCAACGAACTTTCTTGTTTAATTTTATGAAGTCTCAATTTCTATTTTTATTCAACTTCTATTTTTATTCAATTTCCATCTCCATTCAATTACCTTTTTTATTTAATTTCCGAATATATCGTTAAGGTATAGCGGTTTCTTGAATGAACTTCCATTTTTAATTTTATGCAACTTCCATTTTTATTCAATTTCCTTTTCTATTCAATTTTCTTTTTTATTTAATTTCCAAATAGATCCTTAAGGTATAGTGGTTTCTTGAATAAACTTTCATTTTTAATTTTATGCAACTTCCATTTTTATTTTTATTCAACTTCCATTTTTATTCAATTTCCTTTTCTATTCAATTTTCGTTTTTTGTTTAATTTCCAAATAGAACGTTAAGGTATAGTGGTTTCTTGAATAGACTTCCATTTTTAATTTTATACAACTTCTATTTTTGTTTTTATTCAACTTCCATTTTTATTCAATTTCCTTTTCTATTCATTTTCCTTTATTATTTAATTTCCAAATAGATCGTTAAGGTATACTGGTTTCTTGAATGAACTTCCATTTTTAATTTTATGCAACTTCCATTTTTATTTTTATTCAACATCCATTTTTATTCAATTTTCTTTTCTATTCAACTTTCTTTTTTTATTTAATTTCCGAATTGATCGTTAAGGTATAGTGGTTTCTTGAATGAACTTTCATTTTTATTTTTATGCAACTTCCATTTCTATTTTTATCCAACTTCCATTTTTATTCAATTTCCTTTCCTATTGAATTTACTTTTTTATTTAATTTCCAAATAGATCGTTAAGGTTTAGTGGTTACTTGAATGAACTTTCATTTTTAATTTTATGCAACTTCCATTTTTACTTTTATTCAACTTACATTTTTATTCAATTTCCTTTTCTATTCAATTTCCTTTTTTTATTTAATTTCCAAATAGATAGTTAAGGTATACTGGTTTCTTGAATGAACTTCCATTTTTAATTTCATGCAACTTCGATTTTTATTTTTATTCAACCTCCATTTTTATTTAATTTCCTTTTTCTATTTAATTTCCAAATAGATTGTTAAGGTATAGTGGTTTCTAGAATGAACTTCCATTTTTCATTTTATACAACTTCAATTTTTATTTTTTTTCAACTGCCATTTTTATTCAATTTGATTTTCTATTCAATTTCCTTTTGTTATTTGATTTCCAAATAGATCGTTAATGTATAGTGGTTTCTTGAGTGAACTTTCATTTTTAATTTTATGCAACTTCTATTTTTATTTTCATTCAACTTCCTTTTTTATTCAATTTCCTTTTCTATTTAATATCTTTTATTTTATTATTTCATTTCCAAATAGACCGTTAAGGTATAGTGGTTTCTTGAATGAACTTCCAAGTCTGATTTTATGTAACTTCCATTTTGATTCAATTTCCTTTTCTATTCAATCTTCTTTTTTTATTTAATATCCGAGTAGATCGTTAATGCATAGTGGTTTCTTCAATAAACTTTCATTTCTAATTTTATGCAATTTCCATTTTTATTTTTATTCAACTTTCATTTTTATTCAATTTCTTTTTCAATTGAATTTCCTTTTTTATTTAATTTCCAAATAGATCGTTAAGGTATAGTGGTTTCTTGAATGAACTTCCATTTTTAATTTTATGCAATTTCCATTTTTATTTTTATTCCACTTCCATTTTATTCAAATTCCTTTTCTATTGAATTTCTTTTTTTTATTTAATTTCCAAATAAATCGTTAAGGTATAGTGGTTTCTTGAATACACTTCCATTTTTAATTTTCTGCAACTTCTATTTTTGTTTTTATTCAACATCAATTTTTATTCAATTTCCTTTTCTATTCAATTTTCTTTTTTATTTAATTTCCAAATAGATCCTTAAGGTATAGTGGTTTCTTGAATAAATTTCATTTTTAATTTTATGCAACTTCCATTTTTATTTTTATTTAACTTCCATTTTTATTTTATTTCCTTTTCTATTCAATTTTCGTTTTTTGTTTAATTTCCAAATAGAACGTTAAGGAATAGTGGTTTCTTGAATAGACTTCCATTTATAATTTTATGCAACTTCTATTTTTGTTTTTATTCAACTTCCATTTTTATTCAATTTCCTTTTCTATACATTTTCCTTTTTTATTTAATTTCCAAATAGATCGTTAAGGTATACTGGTTTCTTGAATGAACTTCCATTTTTAATTTTATGCAACTTCCATTTTTATTTTTATTCAACATCCATTTTTATTCAATTTTCTTTTCTATTCAACTTTCTTTTTTTATTTCATTTCCGAATTGATCGTTAAGGTATAGTGGTTTCTTGAATGAACTTTCATTTTTATTTTTATGCAAATTCCATTTCTATTTTTATCCAACTTCCATTTTTATTCAATTTCCTTTCCTATTGAATTTACTTTTTTATTTAATTTCCAAATAGATCGTTAAGGTTTAGCGGTTACTTGAATGAACTTTCATTTTTAATTTTATGCAACTTCCATTTTTACTTTTATTCAACTTACATTTTTATTCAATTTCCTTTTCTATTCAATTTCCTTTTTTTATTTAATTTCCAAATAGATAGTTAAGGTATATTGGTTTCTTGAATGAACTTCCATTTTTAATTTTATGCAACTTCGATTTTTATTTTTATTCAACCTCCATTTTTATTTAATTTCCTTTTCTATTTAATTTCCTTTTTTTATTTCATTTCCAAATAGATCGTTAAGGTATAGTGGTTTCTTGAATGAACTTCCATTTTTAATTTTATACAACTTCAATTTTTATTTTTTTTCAACTGCCATTTTTATTCAATTTCATTTTCTATTCAATTTCCTTTTGTTATTTAATTTCCAAATAGATCGTTAATGTATAGTGGTTTCTTGAATGAACTTTCATTTTTAATTTTATACAACTTCCATTTTTGTTTTTCTTCAACTTCCATTTTTATTCAAATTCCTTTTCAATTGAATTCCCTTTTTTTATTTAATTTCCAAATATATCGTTATGATATAGTGGTTTCTTGAATGAACTTCCAGGTTTAATTTTGTGCAACTTCTAGTTTTATTTTTATGCAACTTCCATTTTTAATCAATTTCCTTTTCTATTCAATTTTCTTTTTTTATTTAATTTCCAAATAGATCGTTAATGTACAGTGGTTTCTTAAATGAACTTCCATTTTTAATTTTATGCAACTTCCATTTTTATTTTTATTCAACTTCCATTTCTATTCAATTTCTTTTTCGATTGAATTACCTTTTTTTATTTAATTTAAAGTAGATCGTAAAGGTGTAGTGGTTTCTTGAATGAACTTCCAATTTTAATTTTATGCAACTTTCATTTTTATTTTTATTCTACTTCCATTTTCATTCAATTTCCTTTTTTTATTCAATTTCCTATTTTATTTAATTTCCAAATAGAACGTTAAGGTATAATGGTTTCTTGAATGAACTTCCTTGTTTAATTTTATGCAGTTTCCATTTCTATTTTTATTCAATTTCCATCTCCATTCAATTTCCTTTTTTATATAATTTCTAAATAGATCGTTAAGGTATAGTGGTTTTTGAATGAACTTCCATTTTTAACTTTATGCAACTTCCATTTTTATTTTTTATCCACTTCCATTTTTATTCAATTTCCTTTTCTATTCAATTTCTTTTTTTATTTAAACTCCTAATAGATCGTTAAGGTATAGTGGTTTCTTTAATGAACTTCCATGTTTAATTTTATGCAGTTTCCATTCTTGTTTTATTCAGCTTCTATTTTTATTCAATTTCCATTTTTATTTAATTTCCAAATAGATCGTTAAGGTATACTGGTTTCTTGAATGAACTTCCATTTTTAATTTTATGCAACTTCCACTTGTATTTTTATTAACTTCCATTTTTATTCAATTTCCTTTTCTAGTCAATTTCCTTTTTTATCTAATTTCCAAATAGATCATTAAGGTATAGTGGTTTCCAGAATGAACTTTCATTTTAAATTTTATGCAACTTCCAATTTTATTTTTATTCAACTTCCATTTTTATACAATTTCCTTTTCTATTCAATTTCCTTTTTTTTATTTAATTTCCAAATAGATTGTTAACGTATAATGGTTTCTTGAACGAACTTCCATTTTTAATTTTATGCAACTTCCATTTTTATTTTTATTCAACTTCCATTTTTATTCAATTTTCTTTTATATTCAATTTGTTTTTTTATTTAATTTCTAAATAGATCGTTAAGGTATAGTGGTTTCCTTAATGAACTTGCATTTTTAATTTTATGCAATTTTCATTTTTATTTTTATTCAACTTCCATTTTTATTCAATTTCCTTTTCTATTGAATTTCCTTTTTTATTTCATTTCCAAATAGATCGTTGAGGTTTAGTGGTTAGTTGAATGAACTTTCATTTTTAATTTTATGCAACTTCCATTTTTATTTTCACTCAACTTTCATTTTTATTCAATATCTTTTCTATTCAATTTCCTTTTTTTATTCAATTTCCAAATAGATCGTTAAGGTATATTGGTTTCTTGAATGAACTTCTATGCTTAATTTTATGCAGTTTCCATTTCTATGTTTATTCAACTTCTACTTTTTATTCATATTCCATCTCCATTCAATTTCCTTTTTTATTTAATTTCAAATAGATCGTTAAGTTGTAGTGGTTTCTTGAATGAACTTTGATTTTTAATTTTATGCAACTTTCATTTTTATTTTTATTCAACTTCCATTTTTAATTAATTTCCTTTTCTATTCAATTTCCTTTTTTTATTTAATTTCCAAATAGATTGTTAATGTATAGTCGTTTCTTGAATGAACTTCCATTTTTAATTTGATGCAACTTCCATTTTTATTTTTATTCAACTTCCATTTTTATTCAATTTCTTTTTCTATTGAATTTCCTTTTTTATTTAATTTCCAAATAGATTGTTAAGGTGTAGTGGTTTCTTGAATGAACTTAAATTTTTAATTTTATGCAACTGCCATTTTTATTTTTATTCAACTTCCATTTTTATTCAATTTCCTTTTCTATTCAATTTCCTTTTTTATTTAATCTCCTAATAGATCGTTAAGATATAGTAGTTTCTTGAATGAACGTTCATGTTTAATTTTATGCAACTTTCATTTTTATTTTTATTCAACTTCCATTTTTAATCAATTTCCTTTTCTATTTAATTTCCTTTTTTTATTTAATTTCCAAATAGGTCGTTAAGGTGTAGTGGTTTCTTGAATGATCTTCCATTTTTAATTTTATGCAACTTTCATTTTTATTTTTATTCCACTTCCATTTTTATTCAATTTCCTTTTCTATTCAATTTCCTTTTTAATTTAATTTCCACATAGATCGTTAAGGTATAGTGGTTTCTTGAATGAATTTCCATGTTTAATTCTATGCAGTTTCCATTTCTATTTTTATTCAACTTCTATTTTTCTTCAATTTCCATCTCCGTTCAATTTCCTTTTTTATTTAATTTCCAAATAGATCGTTAAGGAGTAGTGGTTTCTTGAATGAACTTCCATTTTTAATTTTCTGCAACTTCCATTTTTATTTTTATTCAACTTCCATTTTTAGTCAATTTCCTTTTCTATTCAATTTCCAAATAGATCGTTAATGTATCGTCATTTGTTGATGAACTTCCATTTTTAATTTTATGCAACTTTCATTTTTATTTTTATTTTATTTCCATTTTTATTCAATTTCCATTTCCATTCAATTTCCTTTTTTATTTAATTTCCAAATAGATCGTTATGGTGTAGTGGTTTCTTGAATGAACTTCCATTTTTAATTTTATGCAACTTTCATTTTTATTTTTATTCCGCTTCCATTTTTATTCAATTTCCTTTTCTATTCAATTTCCTTTTTTATTTAATTTCCAAATAGATTGTTAGGGTATAGTGGTTTCTTGAACGAACTTCCATGTTTAACTTTATGCAGTTTCCATTTCTATTTTTATTCAACTTCTATTTTTATTCATTTTCAATCTCCATTCGATTTCCTTTTTTATTTAATTTCCAAATAGATCGTTAAGGTGTAGTGGTTTCTTGAATGAACTTCCATTTTTTAATTTATGCAACTTCCAATTTTATTTTAATTCCACTTCCATTTTTATTCAATTTCCATTTCTATTCAATTTTCTTTTTATTTAATTTCCAAATAGGTCGTTAAGTCCTTTTCTATTCAATTTCCTTTTTTTTATTTAATTTCCAAATATATCGTTAAGGTACAGTGGTTTCTTGAATAGACTTCCATTTTTAATTTTATGCAACTTCTATTTTTGTTTTTATTCAACTTCCATTTTTATTCAATTTCCTTTTCTTTTCAATTTCCTTTTTTATTTAATTTCCAAATAGATCCTTAAGGTATAGTGGTTTTTTGAATGAACTTTCATTTTTAATTTTATGCAACTTCTATTTTTATTCAATTTCCTTTTCTATTCATTTTTCTTTTTTATTTATTTTCCAAATAGATCATTAAGGTATAGTGGTTTCTTGAATGAACTTCCATTTTTAATTTTATGCAACTTCCATTTTTATTTTTATTCAACTTCCATTATTATTCAATTTCCTTTGCTATTGAATTTCCTTTTGTTATTTAATTTCCAAATAGATCGTTAAGGTTTAGTGGTTACTTGAGTGAACTTTGATTTTTAATTTTATGCAACTTCCATTTTTATTCAATTTCCTTCACTATTCAATTTTCCTTTTTTATTTAATTTCCAAATAGATCGTTAAGGTATACTAGTTTCTTGAATGAACTTCCATTTTTATTTTTATTCAACTTCCATTTTTATTTCATTTTCTTTTTTGTTGAATTTCTTTTTTTTATTTCATTTCCAAATAGATCGTTAAGGTATAGTGGTTTCTTGAATGAACTTCCATTTTTAATTTTATGCAACTTCAATTTTTATTTTTATTCAACTGCCATTTTTATTCAATTTGATTTTCTATTCAATTTCCTTTTTTATTTAATTTCCAAATAGATCGTTAATGTATAGTGGTTTCTTGAATGAACTTCCATTTTTAATTTTATGCAACTTCCATTTTTGTTTTTCTTCGACTTCCATTTTTATTCAATTTCCTTTTCAATTGAATTTCCTTTTTTTATTTAATTTCCAAATATATCGTTAAGGTATAGTGGTTTCTTGAATGAACTTCCATGTTTAATTTTGTGCAACTTCCATTTTTATTTTCATTCAACTTCCATTTTTAATCAATTTCCTTTTCTATTCAATTTCTTTTTTTATTTAATTTCCAAATGGATCGTTAATGTATAGTGGTTTCTTGAATGAACTTCCATGTTTAATTTTATGCAGTTTCCATTTCTATTTTTATTCAATTTCCATCTCCATTCAATTTTTATTTTTATTTAATTTCCAAATAGCTCGTTAAGGTGTAGTGGTTTCTTGAATGAACTTCTATTTTTAATTTTATGCAACTTCCATTTTTAATCAATTTCCTTTTCTATTCAATTTCCTTTTTTTATTTAATTTCGAAATAGATCGTTAAGGTATAGTCGTTTCTTGAATGAACTTCCATTTTTAATTTTATGCAACTTCCATTTTTATTTTTATTCAACTTCCATTTTTATTCAATTTCTTTTTCTATTGAATTTCTTTTTTTTTATTTAATTTCTAAACAGATCGTTAAGGTATAGTGGTTTCTTGAATGAACTTCCATTTTTAATTTTATGCAACTTCCATTTTTATTTTTATTCCACTTCCATTTTTACTCAATTTCCTTTTCTATTCAATTTCCTTTTTTGTTTAATTTCCAAATAGATCGTTAAGGTATAGTGGTTTCTTGAATGAACTTCCATGTTTAATTTTATGCAGTTTCCATTTCTATTTTCATTCAACTTCTATTTTTTTTCAATTTCCATCTCCATTCAATTTCCTTTTTTTTATTTAATTTCCAAATAGATCGTTAAGGTATAGTGGTTTCTTGAATGAACTTCCATTTTTAATTTTATGCAACTTTTATTTTTATTTTTATTCCACTTCCATTTTTATTCAATTTCCTTTTCCATTCAATTTTCTTTTTTATTTAATTTCCAAATAGATCGTTAAGGATAGTGGTTTCTTGAATGAACTTCCTTGTTTAATTTTTTGAAGTTTCCATTTCTATTTTTATTCAACTTCTATTTTTATTCAATTTCCATCTCTATTCAATTTCCTTTTTTATTTATTTTCCAAATAGATCGTTAAGGTATAGTGGTTTCTTGAATGAACTTCCATTTTTAATTTTATGCAACTTCCATTTTTATTTTTATTCGACTTCCATTTTTGATCAATTTCATTTTCTATTCAATTTCCATATTTAATCAATTTCCTTTTCTATGCCTTATTATAGATATACCTATGGCCAACTTATTGCCATAATTGCTGATGAAAGATTAGCTCTTTGTAATGAGCTCAAACTCCAGCAACAAATGAAACAACAACATCTTACAGGAAGAAAAGAAATAGGTGAATTTTGTGAACAATTTGCCTACGACGATACTTTACAGTATCCTAAATCTAGAAAAAATAAAAAGGTAGCCAAATCCAAATCCTATCCTAAAAAATCCAGAAAGTATAAATATGCTAAGTCCCAAGCTCAGCAGACAACATCCTCCAAAGGGAAACCAAAATATTCTAGAAAAAAATCATCCAAATCCACTGTTAAATGTTATAAATGTGGACAAATAGGACATTATGCTAATCGGTGTAAATCTAAATTACAGCATAAGCTTAATGAACTATCTTTGGATGATAATCTTAAGCAACAGATTCTTCAGATGCTTTTAGATTCTGATACTTCTTCTGATAATGAGGAAGATGAGCTTAATGCTCTTTATTCAGACTCATCTGATACGTCAGAAAATAATCCAGAAGTCTGTGATTGCAAAACAAATTTGATTCAAATTTCTGATAAAGTCAACTATTAGAAAGCAATAGTTGAAATGAATGGACTTGATATTGGAGGACCCAGTATCAATGTTCTTACAGAAGATGAGCATAAAATTATTAGCTTTGCTGATCAAATTTCTAATCCAGAGATGAAACTAAAATTTTTAGAATTATGTTTACAACAGCAGAAGAAGGAAGAAATTCTTCCTCCTCAACATTATACTATGAAAGAAGTTTTTAATCGGCTTCAGCAAAACCAGACAGAAGAAAACCAGTAACAATCCAGGATTTAAGAATGGAAGTAAATGCTTTAAAATTAGAGGTTAAACATTTACAAACTTCCAATATCGCCATTAATACTGAAATCAAAAGGATTAATGGAAAACTTCAGAAAGAAAAAGGTATTGCTGATCCTACTCCAGAAAACTTCTCAAGCAACAGACTATTTGATGCTTATGAATTCTGTTATTTTCCAGAAATGGTATATCAGAATTACTTTCATGATAAAACCTGATTTTATTATTAAGGATGCTATTGCTCTTGTTGATAGTGGTGCTGATATGAATTGTATTCAGGAAGGATTAATCCCAACCAAATACTTTCATAAGACGACGCAATCACTTACAAGTGCAAGTGGTAATTCCTTATACATCCAGTATAAACTTCCAGAAGTTCTGATTTGTAATCAAGGATTATGTCTTCCAACTTCTTTTGTTCTTATCAAGAACATGTCTCAAGCCATAATTCTTCGAACTCCTTTCCTGTGTCTTTTGATGCCAATTTTAAAAATCGATTCTATTGGTATTCATACAACCTTAAATAATCAACCGATTATTTTTGAGTTTATTACAGAACCTTATACTAAAGAACTTGACCAAATCAAGGACTTAGTAGATTTCAAAGAAAAACAAATTAATTTCTTACAAAAAGAAATTAGTTTTTTAACTACAGAACAACGGATTAGTCAATCTTCCTTTCAGCAAAAAATTAAATCTCTTGAACAAGAATTTCAAGCTGAAATCTGCAGTGATATTCCTAACACTTTTTGGAATAGGAAGAAGCATATTGTTTCCTTGCCTTACGAACCAGGATATGATGAGCGGAAAATTCCTACTCGCGCTTGGCCAAGTCAAATGAAAAAAGAGTATTTAGAACTCTGTAAAACTAAAATTAATGGCCTTCTCCAGAAACAGCTTATTCGTTCCAGTAAGTCTCCTTGGAGTTGTACTGCTTTTTATGTAAATAAAAATGTAGAAATTGAGAGAGGTATGCCAAGATTAGTCATTAATTACAAACCTCTCAATGAAGCCTTACAATGGATACGATATTCGGTTCCAAACAAGAAGGATCTTTTAGATCGCCTCCAGGATGCTGTAGTATTCTCCAAATTCGACATGAAATCAGGATATTGGCAAGTCCAAATCGCTGAAACAGATTGGTATAAAACTGCTTTTACTGTACCTTTTGGGCATTTTGAATGGAATGTCATGCCATTTGGTTTAAAAAATGCTCCATCAGAATTCCAGCATATTATGAATGACATATTCAATCCTTATACCAAATTTTCTATTTGTTATATTGATGATGTTTTATTATTTTCTTCATCAATTGACCAGCATATGAAACATCTTAATATTTTTAAGCATGTTATCATAAAAAATGGATTGGTTGTTTCTGCCTCGAAAATGAAACTTTTTCAGACTACTGCCAGATTTTTGGGTCATAATGTCCATAATGGAACCATTATTCCTATTAATAGAAGTATGGAATTTGCTTCTAAGTTTCCAAATGAAATAAAAGATAAAACTCAATTACAGAGATTTTTAGGAAGTCTTAATTATATCCATGATTACTATCCTAACCTTGCTACCGATGCAGCAATTTTATACTCCAGACTCAGAAAAAATCCACCCCAATGGAGTCCAGAGCACACTGCAGCTGTAAAGAAAATCAAGGCCCGAGTTCAAACTCTACCTTGCCTTTCTTCACCCCATCTTGAATGGAAAAAGATTGTTGAAACTGATGCTTCAAATTTAGGGTTTGGTGGCATTTTAAAACAGTTTAATCCAAACACTAAAAAAGAAGAACTTCTCAGATTTCATTCTGGTATTTGGCATTCTGCTGCCAAAAATTATCCAACCATCAAACAAGAATGTTTAGCCATTTTAAAATGTGTTTTAAAATTCCAGGATGATCTTCTCAATCAACATTTTCTAATCAGACTTGATTGTTCTGCTGCTAAACAAATTTTTAAACAAGATGTTAAAAATTTAGCCCAAAAACAAATTTTTGCCACTTGGCAGGGCCAACTTTCAGTCTTTGATTTTGATATTGAATATATCAAAGGAGAAAGCAATTCACTTCCCGACTTTCTTACTCGTGAAAATTTGTAGGGTCCTCATGCAGAATAGAGGCCGGGGCTCCGACAGAAGGGGCTGTGGTAGGGGTAATCTCTACAATACTGACTTTCCAGGCCTTGGTGCCACTTTCAGTAAGGAAGGGGAATCTAGCCAAACGGCTAAAGATGTCCTCCTGGCACCTCCCGTGCCTTATGTCCAGAATTTTATTCATGAAGAAACTGTTCTCTATATTGAAAATTTTGAAGTACAATGGACGCAAGATCCTTGGGAAATCAAAAGGAGGTATCTTACTACTCAGCATGCTCTACCTCGCTTTGACCATTACAGATATATGTATGAGCAGATCTTAACAGATACTGGCTCTATGGATTTCAAACACACATTGGCTGAACCCCATCGGGCTGCCAGTCCAATTAATTACAGTAAATGTACCATCCAGCAAATTGTGCCCATGAATGCTTGGGGTATGCATCCTCACGTTACTCAATCTCTTGAGATCCGTAACAAGGAGGTCTGTTTCAGTTATTGGGATTATATTACCGCTTTTAAGGAAGCTTTTTATTATATGAATCTCCCGCGGAACCATTCCTGGTTCATTCGCATTCTTCCTGACCTTTTACGAAACGATCTCCCCAACTGGTTTCTCATTTGGTGGGATAGTCACGGCATTCAAAATGATGCCTTTCCAGATGATGTCCGTTCTGCCTTTAATGAATGGCAAGTTGCTTACAGCCATCTTCCCAGACAACAGGATATCTCCATTTCCAAATCTACAACTCATTTTGTTATTAGATTTGGTATTCCATGGATTTGGAAACAGGATTTCCAGACTGATTTCCGAAATAAAGTTCCCCATTTAAAAAGGGTTTTCTTTTATAAATGGTGGAACAAAATGGATGATCCTAAGCCTCGTCAAGAACTACTCCAGAAAATTAAGGACCATACGCAGGCTTGTTAGGATGCAACTCCAAAACTCATCCCAGCTGCTCCAGTCCAGAATCCATTTGTCGAAATTCAAAATGAATTAAGGAAAAAATTTCCAACACTTTCAGAATCAGAACTAGTCATCAAAAGTATGGACTACATGAAGGAACAATTCCACCAATCAATTCACCGTGTTGATGTCAGCATAAAGTCAGGTGCCAGTCATGATGAAGAAGGGCACCCTGACCCCTATGCCGATGAAAATGAGTTCAACGTCCTTGCCGGCGAAGCTCAAGATCCAGACGATACTGATCCCAATCTTGGAGATTTTTGGGATTCACTTACCGGGTTAATTGCCGACAAACTTAGTCAAGAAAAAGACAAGAAAGGAAAAGGGAAAGCAGAATAATTTTCCTTTATTCGGATACTTTCCAGCTTCACAAAAGGACAAGAATGCTTTCGGCTACTTTTAGCTAAAGTTGGTTCTTTGTCTGCCACGCTGATTAAAGCCGTCCAGCTATCCATTCTACCGACACTTAGAGATAAGGGAATCCAAATGAGATAAGGATAATCGACTCCAGCCCATTCAGGACACGCCACCTGTCTCGCAGATATATCCCTTGTAATATTTTGTTTTCTATAAAAAGGGCATCCTCACCCTTGTTGAGGTAGGTCTCGGACCACTTAATATTTTTATTTTCTCATTTCAAATCTTGTACTTTCTCTCTCCCTCTCTCTCTCTGTGCAGGTGTGGCTGTAATATACGAAGTGTATTAATAAAGTGTGCCGTATTGAGTAAGTATTGAGTGTAAGTATTATAGCGACCCCGGTCTTTTCCCATTTGATTATTGTATCCGGACTTAGGTTCCGTAGCTCCTGCCATTGTATTATGATTGTTACCGTCCTTTGATTTCTTATTTCTGAGTTGGGGAATGCGATGGGCAGGTTGTAGTAGGTTGGTTGAGCTTGGGAGCAAAGGGTTGCTGCCCAGAATTTTGACCCTTCGCTCGAGCGAGAAGTTATTCGCTTGAGCAAGCTTTTTGTTTTGGTCTGTCGCTCGAGCCAGGGTTTATTCGCTCGAGTGAGGATTGCGTTTTGTAGTCAGACCTGAGAGCAGAGGTTTTTGGCTCGAGCGAGCTTTTCTTCGCTCAAGCGAGTTAGTTCGTTCTTCGCTCGAGCGAGTGTTCCTTCGCTCGAGCATGTGTCTGGTTACAGACCTGAGGGTTTGAGTTCTTCGCTCGAGCAAGATTTCTTTCGCTCGAGCGAGCTTTTGGGTTGTTGGCTCGAGCAAGGCTTCCTTGGCTCGAGCGTTGTTTTTCTGTGTCTGGTCGCTCGAGCGACAAAGTCTTCGCTCGAGCGAGCCTGTCAGGTTTAAATACACAGCAGCGGGTTTTGATCAGTCTTTTTCATCTTCTTTTTGATTCCAAACCCTAGGTCCGACCTCTCTCTCTCCCTACTCACCTTCTCTCTTAGGTTTGATCTGTTTAGAGTGTGTTTCTACCCTAGTTGCTTTATTAAAAAGATAGAGGGAGTCGAGGGCTTTCATTTAATCTGAACATTTGGCGATTTGGAGCACATTGGTATTTGGGTATTCATCTCTGTCTTCTCCATTTGGGTTGTTTTCTTCGAGGTAGGGATTTCCTACTCCATTTTATAAGTTTTGTTCTAAGTTTTGGTATTTTGATAAGTTGGGGTTACTTTGATAATTTTGGGAAAAACTCTAGTTGTTTAAATTAATTAATTTGTATAATTAATTTAAGGGAATTGGGGAATTTGGTTAAATTCATGAAATTGGGAAATTTATTGCTTAAATGGTGTAGTTGGATAATGTAAATCACTCGCCCATTGAATTGTTGATATGTTTATTTCCAGTCTAGAAATAACTGTTTTGGGCTATCGGTCGAGGATAGTCGTGATTGTTGTAGACATTGCATGTGGATTAGGAATAACTGAAACTAATCACATTGGTTAAGTCATTAATTTTGACTATTTCATTAATACCGAAAATACGTGTATTGATTGAGCATTGCATTTGCATACATTGTTTTGTGTGGGAGGAGATAGGGGATGTACTCCACGGTTTAGGGGAAGATAGGGGATGGACCTCTAAACCGGATTTTTGTTTGGGAGGAGATAGGGGATGGGCTCCATTAGCATCACTTTTATGTGTGCTTATTTATATAGAAGTGTTTTTATTGATGCAGCACTAAAATGTGTATCAATCTTGAAGTATGAAGTGTTTTGATTTGAGCTTGAGTCTCATTTGTTTGTTGATATTGGAGGAATGTGAATATGATATATATAATTCACTGTGGTAAGTTTGGCCAGGTTCTGAGCCATGTTGATAAAGTTGGGAAGTAAAACGTGTCTTAGACAATAGTGTCATGAGACTGTAAAATGAAGTAATTGATTATCTTGGTTAACCATCTGTTGAATACTATTGCTTTATTCATTGCTTATATGTGGTTTAGTATATTTCTACTGGGCTGTGGCTCACCCTTTATGGGAACATCAATTTCAGGTTCAGGTGATAAGCTACCTCCAAGGACTTAGCTTGGAAGGACTTGGACTTTGAAGACTATTTCTAGTTATTTGTTTTTTTTTATTGTTAGTACATGTAAACACTCAAGCCTAGGGCTTTATGTGTATTTGAGTTAGAACTCATACTTTTGTGTCCAAGTGTTGGCTTGGAAAGATGTAAGCCTGTAGGGCATTTAATTTGATGTTACATGTAATGCTTTTGTTTAGTAAGACTCTGATGAATGTTATAATGAATTAATAAAGTGTTTTCTTTAAACAATGCATGTCAATAATATATATATGATGGGTTAATTTTGAGGGCGTTACAAGTATTGTTTTTATAATGTATGTCTGTTTATATGCTTATTATCTTAAATGATATATTAACATATCATATTAATCGTAAAAATAATCTGTTCCAGAACTTTTTGTCAATTTGGCCTAATGACCCTTGGGGTCTTCAACAATTAGAAGAAACAAATAGGCTAATTGAACAAACACAATTACAAATCCAGGAACAAATCTGCCTGTTAGTGGCAGCTAGTAGGCCTCCTCCTCCTCCTCCTCCACCTCCAGAATCTTAAATTATGAGGCCATATATGGAATAATTAATCTCAAATAAAATAAAACTATAATTAATCATATTCTTGGGTCAGTGCTTAATGATGGTTAGAACAGTATTACGGTTAGTGGGACGTCACCCCAGTCTCGTAGGGTCAGACCATTAGCAGTGATTGCGGTTAGGTCGTGCCTCATAAGTCGTTGACAGACGTGCTAGCTTTAACCTGTGTCAAGCACCATTAGATTGTTAAGGTATAGTGGTTTCTTGAATGAACTTCCATTTTTAATTTTATGCAACTTCAATTTTTATTTTTATTCAACTGCCATTTTTATTCAATTTGATTTTCTATTGAATTTCCTTTTTTTATTTAATTTCCAAATAGATCCTTAATGTATAGTGGTTTCTTGAATAAATTTCCATTTTTAATTTTACGCAACTTCCATTTTTGTTTTTCTTCAACTTCCATTTTTATTCAATTGAATTTCCTTTTTTTATTTAATTTCCAAATATATCGTTAAGGTATAGTGTTTCTTGAATGAACTTCCATGTTCAATTTTGTGCAATTTCCATTTTTATTTTTATTCAACTTCACATTTTTAATCAATTTCCTTTTCTATTCAATTTCCTTTTTTTATTTCATTTCCAAATAGATCGTTAATGTATAGTAGTTTCTTAAATGAACTTCCATTTTTAATTTTATGCAACTTCCATTTTTATTTTTATTCAACTTCCATTTTTATTCAATTTCTTTTTCTATTGAATTTCCTTTTTTAATTAATTTAAAGTAGATCGTTATGGTGTAATGGTTTCTTGAATGAACTTCCATTTTTAATTTTACGCAACTTTCATTTTTATTTTTATTCCACTTTCATTTTTATTCAATTTCCTTTTCTATTCAATTTCCTTTTTTATTTAATTTCCAAATAGAACGTTAAGGTATAGTGGTTTCTTGAATGAACTTTCATGCTTAATTATATGCAGTTTCCATTTCTATTTTTATTCAACTTCTATTTTTATTCAATTTCCTTTTTTATTTAATTTCCAAATAGATAGTTAAGATATACTGGTTTCTTGAATAAACTACCATTTTTAATTTTATACAACTCTCATTTGTATTTTTATTCAACTTCCATTTTTTATTCAATCTCTTTTTCTATTCAATTTCCTTTTCTATTTAATTTCCAAATAGATCGTTAAGGTATAGTGGTTTCTTGAATAAACTTTCATTTTTAATTTTATGCAACTTCCAATTTTATTTTTATTCAACTTCCATTTTTATTCAATTTCCTTTTCTATTCAATTTCCTTTTTTTATTTAATTTCCAAATTTATCGTTAACGTATAGTGGTTTCTTGAATAGACTTCCATTTTTAATTTTATGCAACTTCTATTTTTGTTTTTATTCAACTTCGATTTTTATTCAATTTCCTTTTCTATTCATTCTCCTTTTTTAATTAATTTCCAAATAGATCGTTAACGTATAGTGGTTTCTTGAATGAACTTCCAGTTTTAATTTTATGCAACTTCCATTTTCATTTTTATTCAATTTCCATTTTTATTCAATTTTCTTTTATATTCAGTTTCCTTTCTTTATTTAATTTCTAAATAGATCATTAAGGTATAGTGGTTTCTTTAATGAACTTGCATTTTTAATTTTATGCAACTTTCATTTTTATTTTTATTCAACTTCCATTTTTATTCAATTTCCTTTTCTATCGAATTTCCTTTTTTATTTAATTTCCAAGTAGATCGTTGAGGTTTGGTGGTTAGTTGAATGAACTTTCATTTTTAATTTTATGCAACTTCTATTTTTATTTTTACTCAACTTCCATTTTTATTCAATATCTTTTCTATGCAATTTCCGTTTTTTATTTAATTTCCAAAAAGATCGTTAAGATATAATGGTTTCCTGAATGAACTTCCATGTTTAATTTTATGCAGTTTCCATTTCTATTTTTATTCAACTTCTATTTTTCTTCAATTTCCATCTCCATTCAATTTCTTTTTTTATTTAATTTCCAAATAGATCGTTAAGGTGTAGTGGTTTCTTCATTGAACTACCATTTTTAATTTTATGCAACTTCCATTTTTATTTTTATTCAACTTCCATTTTTAATCAATTTCCTTTTCTATTCAATTTCCTTTTTTTATTTAATTTCCAAATAGATCGTTAATGTATAGTCGTTTCTTGAATGAACTTCCATTTTTAATTTTATGCAACTTCCATTTTTATTTTCATTCAACTTCCATTTTTATTCAATTTTCTTTTATATTCAATTTCCCTTCTTTATTTAATTTCTAAATAGATCATTAAGGTATAGTGGTTTCTTTAATGAACTTGCATTTTTAATTTTATGCAACTTTCATTTTTATTTTTATTCAACTTCCATTTTTATTCAATTTCCTTCTCTATCGAATTTCCTTTTTTATTTAATTTCCAAATAGATCGTTGAGGTTTAGTGGTTAGTTGAATGAACTTTCATTTTTAATTTTATGCAACTTCTATTTTTATTTTTACTCAACTTCCATTTTTATTCAATATCTTTTCTATGCAATTTCTGTTTTTTATTTAAGTTCCAAAAAGATCGTTAAGATATAGTGGTTTCCTGAATGAACTTCCATGTTTAATTTTATGCAGTTTCCATTTCTATTTTTATTCAACTTCTATTTTTCTTCAATTTCCATCTCCATTCAATTTCTTTTTTTATTTAATTTCCAAATAGATCGTTAAGGTGTGGTGGTTTCTTGAATAAACTTCCGTTTTTAATTTTATGCAACTTCCATTTTTATTTTTATTCAACTTCCATTTTTAATCAATTTCCTTTTCTATTCAATTACCTTTTTTTATTTAATTTCCAAATAGATCGTTAATGTATAGTCGTTTCTTGAATGAACTTCCATTTTTAATTTTATGCAACTTCCATTTTTTATTTTTATTCAACTTCCATTTTTATTCAATTTTTTTTTTCTATTGAATTTCCTTTTTTATTTAATTTCCAAACAGATCGTTAAGGTGTAGTGGTTTCTTGAATGAACTTCCATTTTTAATTTTTTGCAACTTTCAGTTTTATTTTTATTCCACTTCCATTTTCATTCAATTTCCATTTCTATTCAATTTCCTTTTTTATTTAATTTCCAAATAGATCGTTAAGGCATAGTAGTTTTTTAAAGGAACTTCCATGTTTAATTTTATTGCAGTTTCCATTTCTATTTTCATTCAACTTCTATTTTTATTCAATTTCCATCTCCGTTCAATTCCTTTTTTATTTAATTTTCAAATAGATCGTAAAGATGTAGTGGTTTCTTGAATGAACTTCCATTTTTAATTTTATGCAACTTTCATTTTTATTTTTACTCCATTTCCATTTTTATTCAATTTCCTTTTCTATTCAATTTCCTTTTTTATTTAATTTCCAAATAGATCGTTAAGGTATAGTGGTTTTTTCAATGAACTTCCATGTTTGATTTTATGCAGTTTCCATTTCTATTTTCATTCAACTTCTATTTTTATTCAATTTCCATCTCCATACAATTTCCTTTTTTATTCAATTTCCAAATAGATCGTTAAGATGTAGTGGTTTCTTGAATGAACTTCCATTTTTAATTTTATGCAACTTCCATTTTTATTTTTATTTCACTTCCATTTTTATTCAATTTCCTTTTCTATTCAATTTCCTTTTTTATTTAATTTCCAAATAGATCGTTAAGGTATAGTGGTTTCTTGAATAAACTTCCTCGTTTAATTTTATGAAGTTTCCATTTCTATTTTTATTGAACTTCTATTTTTATTCAATTTCCATCTCCATTCAATTTCCTTTTTTATTTAATTTCCAAATAGATCGTTAAGGTATAGTGGTTTCTTGAATGAACTTTCATTTTTAATTTTATGCAACTTCCGTTTTTAATTTTATGCAACTTCCATTTTTATTTTTATTCCACTTCCATTTTTGTTCAATTTCCTTTTCTATTAAATTTCATTTTTTATTTAATTTCCAAATAGATCGTTAAGGTATAGTGGTTTCTTTAATGAACTTCCAATTTTAATTTTATGCAACATCCATTTTTATTTTTATTCCACTTCCATTTTTGTTCAATTTCCTTTTCTATTCAATTTTTTTTTTATTTAATTTTCAAAAGGATCGTTGAGGTGTAGTCGTTTCTTGAATGAACTTTCATTTTTAATTTTGTGCAACTTCCATTTTTATTTTTATTCAATTTCCATTTTTATTCAATTTCTTTTTCAATTGAATTTTCTTTTTTATTTAATTTCCAAATTGATCGTTAAGTTATAGTGGTTTCTTGAATGAACTTCCATTTTTAATTTTATGCAACTTCCATTTTTATTTTTCATCAACTTCCATTTTTATTCAAATTCCTTTTCTATTCAATTTCCTTTTTTTTTATTTAATTTTAAAATAGATCGTTAAGATATAGTGGTTTCTTGAATAGACTTCCATTTTTAATTTTATGCAACTTCTATCTTTGTTTTTATTCAACTTCCATTTTTATTCAATTACCTTTTCTTTTCAATTTCCTTTTTTATTTAATTTCCAAATAGATCCTTAACGTATAGTGGTTTGCTGAATGAACTTCCATTTTTAATTTTATGCAACTTCCATTTTTATTTTTAGTCAACTTCCATTTTTATTCAAATTCCTTTTCTATTCAATTTCCGTTTTTTTTTTTAGTTTCCAAATATATCGTTAAGGTATAGTGGTTTCTTGAATAGACTTCCATTTTTAATTTTATGCAACTTCTATTTTTGTTTTTATTCAACTTCCATTTTTATTCAATTTCCTTTTCTATTCATTTTCCTTTTTTATTTAATTTCCAAATAGATCATTAACGTATAGTGGTTTCTTAAATGAACTTCCATTTTTAATTTTATGCAACTTCCGTTTTTATTCAATTTCCTTTCCTATTAAATTTCCTTTTTTATTTAATTTCCAAATAGATCGTTAAGGTTTAGTGGTCACTTGAATGAACTTTCATTTTTAATTTTATGAAACTTCCATTTTTACTTTTATTCAACTTCCATTTTTATTCAATTTCCTTTTCTATTCAATTTCCTTTTTTTATTTAATTTCCAAATAGATCATTAAGGTATACTGCTTCCTTGATTGAACTTTCATTTTTAATTTTATGCAACTTCCATTTTTATTTAATTTCCTTTTCTATTTAATTTCCTTTTTTTATTTAATTTCCAAATAGATCGTTAAGGTAATGTGGTTTCTTGAATGATCTTCCATTTTTAATTTTATGCATCTTCAATTTTTATTTTTTTTCAACTGCCATTTTTATTCAATTTGATTTTCTATTCAATTTCCTTTTTTTATTTAATTTCCAAATAGATCGTTAATGTATAGTTGTTTCTTGATTGAACTTCCATTTTTAATTTTATGCAACTTCCATTTTTGTTTTTCTTCAACTTTCATTTTTATTCAATTTCCTTATCAATTGAATTTCCTTTTTTTATTTAATTTCCAAATATATCGTTAAGGTATAGTGGTTTCTTGAATGAACTTCCATGTCTAATTTTGTGCAACTTCCATTTTTATTTTTATTTAACTTCCATTTTTAATCAATTTGCTTTTCTATTCAATTTCCTTTTTTTATTTAATTTCCAAATAGATCGTTAATTTATAGTGGTTTCTTAAATGAACTTCCATTTTTAATTTTATGGAACTTCCATTTTTATTTTTATTCAACTTCCATTTTTGTTCAATTTCTTTTTCTATTGAATTTCCTTTTTTATTGAATTTAAAGTAGATCGTTAAGGTGTAGTGGTTTCTTGAATGAACTTTCATTTTTAATTTCATGCAACTTTCATTTTTATTCTTATTCCACTTCCATTTTTATTCAATTTCCTTTTCTATTCAATTTCCTTTTTTATTTAATTTCCAAATAGATCGTTAAGGTATAGCAGTTTCTTGAATAAACTTTCATTTTTAATTTTATGCAACTTCCATTTTTATTTTTATTCAACTTCCATTTTTATTCAATTTCCTTTTCTATTCAATTTCCATTTTTTTATTTAATTTCCAAATATATCGTTAGTGTATAGTGGTTTTTTGAATGGACTTCCATTTTTACTTTTACGCAACTTCTATTTTTCTTTTTATTCAACTTCTATTTTTATTCAATTTCCTTTTCTATTTATTTTCCTTTTTAATTTAATTTTCAAATAGATCGTTAATGTATTGTGGTTTCTTGAATGAACTTCCATTTTTAATTTTATGCAACTTCCATTTTTATTTTTATTCAACTTCCATATTTCCTCAATTTTCTTTTATATTCAATTTCCTTTTTTTTATTTAATTTCTAAATAGATCGTTAATGTATGGTGGTTTCTTTAATAAACTTGCATTTTTAATTTTATGCAACTTTAATTTTTATTTTTATTCAATTTCCTTTTCTATTGAATTTCCTTTTTTATTTAATTTCCAAATAGATCGTTGAGGTTTAGTGGTTAGTTGAATGAACTTTCATTTTTATTTTTATGCAATTTCCCTTTTTATTTTTATTCAACTTCTATTTTTATTCAATTTTCTTTTATATTCAATTTCCTTTTTTTATTTAATTTCTAAATAGATCGTTAAGGTATAGTGATTTCTTTAATGAACTTGTATTTTTAATTTTATGCAACTTTCATTTTTATTTTTATTCAATTTCCATTTTTATTCAATTTCCTTTTCTATCGATTTTTTTTTTTATTTAATTTCCAAATAGATCGTTGAGGTTTAGTGGTTAGTTGAATGAACTTTCATTTTTAATTTTTTGCAACTTCTATTTTTATTTTTACTCAACTGCCATTTTTATTCAATATCTTTTCTATGCAATTTCCTTTTTTTATTTAATTTCCAAATAGATCGTTAATGTATAGTGGTTTTTTGAATGAACTTCCATGTTTAATTTTATGCTGTTTCCATTTGTATTTTTATTCAACTTCTATTTTTCTTCAATTTCCATCTCCATTCAATTTCCTTTTTTATTTAATTTCCAAATAGATCGTTATGGTGTAGAGGTTTCTTGAATGAACTTCCATTTTTAATTTTATGCAACTTCCATTTTTAATCAATTTCCTTTTCTATTCAATTTCCTTTTTTTATTTAATTTCCAAATAGATCGTTAATGTAAAGTCGTTTCATGAATGAACTTCCTTTTTTAATTTTCTGCAACTTCCATTTTTATTTTTATTCAACTTCCATTTTTATTAAATTTCTTTTTCAATTGAATTTCCTTTTTTATTTAATTTCTAAACAGATCGTTATGGTGTAGTGGTTTCTTGAATGAACTTCCATTTTTAATTTTATGCAACTTTCATTTTTATTTTTATTCCACTTCCATTTTTATTCAATTTCTTTTTCTATTCACTTTTCTTTTTTATTTACTTTCCAAATAGATCGTTAAGGTATAGTGGTTTTTTGAATGAACTTCCATGTTTAATTTTATGCAGTTTCCATTTCTATTTTCATTCAACTTCTATTTTGATTCAATTTCAATCTCCATTCAATTTCCTTTTTTATTTAATTTCTAAATATATCGTTAAGGTGTAGTGGTTTCTTGAAGGAACTTCCATTTTAAATTTTATGCAACTTCCATTTTTATTTTTATTCGACTTCCATTTTTATTCAATTTCCTTTCCTATTCAATTTCTTTTTTTATTTAATTTCCAAATAGATCGTTAAGGTATAGTGGTTTCTGGAATAAACTTCCTTGTTTAATTTTATAAAGTTTCCATTTCTATTTTTATTCAACTTCTATTTTTATTCAATTTCCATCTCCATTCAATTTCCTTTTTTATTTAATTTCCACATAGATCGTCAAGGTATAGTGGTTTCTTGAATGAACTTCCATTTTTCTTTTTATTCCATTCCATTTTTGTTCAATTTCCTTTTCTATTCAATTTCCTTTTTTATTTAATCTAGTAATAGATCGATAAGGTATAGTGGCTTCTTGAACTAACTTCCATGTTTAATTTTATGCAGTTTCCATTTCTATTTTTATTGAACTTCTATTTTTATTCAATTTCCTTTTTTATTTAATTTCCAAACAGATTGTTAAGGTATACTTGTTTCTTGAATGAACTTCCATTTTTAATTTTATGCAACTTTCATTTGTATTTTTATTCAACTTCCATTTTTATTCAATTTCCTTTTCTATTCAATTTCCTTTTTTATTGAATTTCCAAATAGATCGTTAAAGTATAGTGGTTTCTTGAATGAACTTTCATTTTTAATTATATGCAACTTCCATTTTTATTTTTATTCAACTTCCATTTTTATGCAATTTCCTTTCCTATTCAATTTCTTTTTTTTTATTTAATTTCCAAATATATTGTTAATGTATAGTGGTTTTTTGAATGGACTTCCATTTTTAATTTTATGCAACTTCTATTTTTCTTTTTATTCAACTTCTATTTTTTTTCAATTTCCTTTCCTATTCATTTTCCTTTTGAATTTAATTTCCAAATAGATCGTTAACGTATAGTGGTTTCTTCAATGAACTTCCATTTTTAATTTTATGCAACTCCCATTTTTATTTTTATTCAACTTCCATATTTACTCAATTTTCTTTTATATTCAATTTCCTTTTTTTATTTAATTTCTAAATAGATCGTTAATGTATGGTGGACTCTTTAATGAACTTGCATTTTTAATTTTATGCAACTTTCATTTTTATTTTTATTCAATTTCCTTTTCTATTGAATTCCCTTTTTTTATTTAATTTCCAAATAGATCGTTGAGGTTAAGTGGTTAGTTGAATAAACTTTCATTTTTAATTTTACGCAACATCCATTTTTTTTTTACTCAACTTCCATTTTTATTCAATATCTTTTCCATTCAATTTCCTTTTTTTATTCAATTTCCAAATAGATCGTTAAGGTATAGTGGTTTTTTGAATAAACTGCCATTTTTAATTTAATGCAACTTCTATTTTTATTTTTATTGAACTTTCATTTTTAATCAATTTCCTTTTCTATTCAATTTTCTTTTTTTATTTAATTTCCAAATAGGTCGTTAATGTATAGTCGTTTCTTGAATGAACTTCCATTTTTAATTTTATGCAACTTCCATTTTTATTTTTATTCAACTTCCATTTTTATTCAATTTCTTTTTCTATTGAATTTCCTTTTTTATTTAATTTCCAAATAGATCGTTAAGGTGTAGTGATTTCTTGAATGAACTTCCATTTTTAATTTTATGCAACTTTCATTTTTATTTTTATTCCACTTCCATTTTTATTCAATTTCCTTTTCTATTTTATTTATTTAATTTCCAAATAGATCGTTAAGGTGTAGTGGTTTCTTGAATGAACTTCCATGTTTAATTTTATGTAGTTTCCATTTCTATTTTTATTCAACTTCTATTTTTATTCAATTTCCATCTCCATTCAATTTCCTTTTTTATTTAATTTCCAAATAGATCGTTAAGGTATAGTGGTTTCTTGAATGAATTTCCATTTTTAATTTTATGCAACTTCCATTTTTATTCAATTTCCTTTTCTATTCAATTTCCTTTTTTATTTAATTTCCAAATCGATCGTTAAGGTATAGTGCTTTCTTCAATGAACTTCCGTGTTTAATTTTATGAAGTTTCCATTTCTATTTTTATTCAACTTACATTTTTATTCGATTTCCATCTCCAATCAATTTCCTTTTTTATTTAATTTACAAATAGATCGTTAAGGTATAGTGGTTTCCTGAATGAACTTCCATTTTTAATTTTTTGAAACTTCCATTTTTTTTTATTCCACTTCCATTTTTGTTCAATTTCTTTTTCTATTCAATTTCCTTTTTCATTTAATTTCCGAATACATCGTTAAGGTGTAGTGGTTTCTTGAATGAACTTTCATTTTTAATTTTATGCAACTTCTATTTTTATTTTTATTCAACTTCCATTTTTATTCAATTTCCTTTTCTATTTAATTTCTTTTTTTTTATTTCATTTCCAAATGGACCGTTAAGGTATAGTGGTTTCTTGAATGAACTTCCAACTTTGATTTTATGCAACTTCCATTTTTGTTTTTATTCAACTTTCATTTTTAATCAACTTCCTTTTCTATTCAATTTCTTTTTTTTATTTAATTTCCAAATAGATCGTTAATGTATAATCGTTTGATGGATAAACTTCCATTTTTAATTTTATGCAACTTCCATTTTTAATTTTATTCAACTTCCATTTTCATTCAATTTCTTTTTCTACTGAATTTCCTTTTTTATTTAATTTAAAGTAGATCGTTAAGGTTTAGTGGTTTCTTGAATGAACTTCCATTTTTAATTTTATGCAAGTTTCATTTTTATTTTTATTCCACTTCCATTTTTATTCAATTTCCTTTTCTATTCAATTTTCATTTTTATTTAATTTCCAAATAGATCGTTAAGGTATAGTGGTTTCTTGAATGAACTTCCATGTTTAATTTTATGCAGTTTCCATTTCTATTTTTATTCAATTTCCATATCTATTCAATTTCCTTTTTTATTTAATTTGTAAATAGATCGTTAAGGTGCAGTGCTTTCTTGAATGAACTTCCATTTTTAATTTTATGCAACTACCATTTTTATTCAATTTTCTTTTCTATTCTATTTCCTTTTTTAATTAATTTCCAAATATATCATTACGGGTATAGTGGTTTCCTGAATGAACTTCCATTTTGAATTTTATGCAACTTCCATTTTTATTTTTATTCCACTTCCATTTTTATTCAATTTCCTTTTCTATTCAATTTCATTTTTTAATTAATTTCCAAATATATCGTTACGGGTATAGTGGTTTCTTGAATGAACTTCCATGTTTAATTTTATGTAGTTTCCATTTTTATTTTTATTCAACTTCTATTTTTATTCAATTTCCATCTCCATTCAATTTCCTTTTTTATTTAATTTCCAAATAGATCGTTAAGGTATAGTGGTTTTTTGAATGAACTTCCATTTTTAATTTTATGCAACTTTCACTTGTATTTTTATTCAACTTCCATTTTTATTCAATTTCCTTTTGTATTCAATTTTCAAATAGATCGTTAAGATATAGTGGTTTCTTGAATGAACTTTCATTTTTAATTTTATGCAATTTCTGTTTTTTTTTTATTCAATTTCCATTTTTATTTAATTTCCTTTTCTATTCAATTTCCTTTTTTTATTTAATTTCAAAATAGATCGTTAAGGTATAATGGTTTCTTGAATCGTCTTCCATTTTTAATTTTATGCAACTTCTATTTTTGTTTTTATTCAACTTCCATTTTTATTCCATTTTCATTTTTTTATTTAATTTCCAAATAGATCGTTTTCGTATAGTGGTTTTTTGAATGAACTTCCATTTTTAATTTTATGCAAGTTCCATTTTTATTTTTAGTCAACTTCCATTTTTTTTCAATTTTCTTTTCTATCAGATTTAGTTTTTATTTAATTTCCAAATAGATCGTTAAGATCTATTGGTTTCCTTAATGAATTTGCATTTTTAATTTTATGCAACTTTCACTTTTATTTTTATTCAACTTCCATTTTCATTCAATTTGCTTTTCTTTTGAATTTCCTTTTTTATTTAATTTCCAAATAGATCGTTGAGGTTTAGTGGTTAGTTGAATGAGCTTTCATTTTTAATTTTATGCAACTTCTATTTTTATTTTTTCTCAACTTCCATTTTTATTCATTATCTTTTCTATTCAATTTCCTTTTTTTATTTAATTTCAAAATAGATCGTTAGGGTATAGTGGTTTCTTGAATGAACTTCTATTTTTAATTTTATGTAACTTCCATTTTTATTTTTATTCAACTTCCATTTTTATCCAATTTCCTTGTCAATCGAATTTCTTTTTTTAATTTAATTTCCAAATAGATCGTTAAGGTATAGTGGTTTCTTGAATGAACTTCCATGTTTAATTTTATGCAACTGCCATTTTTATTTTTATTTAACTTCCATTTTTATTAAATTTCTTTTTTCTATTGAATTTCCTTTTTTATTCACTTTCCAAATAGATCGTTATGGTGTAGTGGGTTCTTGAATGAACTTCCATTTTTAATTTTATGCAACTTTCATTTTTATTTTTATTCGGCTTCCATTTTTATTCAATTTCCTTTTCTATTCAATTTCCTTTTTTATTTAATTTCCAAATAGATCGTTAAGGTATAGTGGTTTCTTGAATGAACATCCATGTTTAATTTTATGCAGTTTCCATTTCTATTTTTATTCAACAACTATTTTTATTCAGTTTCCATCTCCATTCAATTTCCTTTTTTGTTTAATTTGCAAATAGATCGTTAAGGTGTAGTGGTTTCTTGAATGCACTTCCATTTTTAATTTTATGCAACTTCCATTTTTATTTTTATTCCGCTTCCATTTTTATTCAATTTCTTTTTTTATTTAATTTCCAAATAGATCGTAATGGTATAGTGGTTTCTTGAATGAACTTTCATTTTTAATTTTGTGCAACTTCTATTTTTATTTTTATTCAACTTCCATTTTTATTCAATTTCCTTTTCTATTTAATTTCTTTTTTTTATTTCATTTCGAAATAGACCGTTAAGGTATAGTGGATTCTTGAATGAACTTCCAAGTTTGATTTTATGCAACTTCCATTTATATTCAATTTCCTTTTTTCATTTAATATCGAAATAGATCGTTAATGTTTGGTGGTTTCTTGAATGAACTTTCATTTTTAATTTTATGCGACTTCCATTTTTATTTTTATTAAACTTTCATTTTTATTCAATTTCTTGTTCAATTGAATTTCCTTTTTTATTTAATTTCCAAATAGATCCTTAGGGCATAGTGGTTTCTTGAATGAACTTTCATTTTTAATTTTATTCAACTTCAATTTTTATTTTTATTCAACTTCAATTTTTATTCAATTTCCTTTTCTATTCAATTTCTGTTTTTTGTTTAATTTCCAAATATTACGTTAAGGTATAGTGGTTTCTTGAATTGACTTCCATTTTTAATTTTATGCAACTTTTATTTTTGTTTTTATTCAACTTCCATTTTTATTCAATTTCCTTCTCTATTCATTTTCCTTTTTTATTTAATTTCCAAATAGATCGATAAGGTATAGTGGTTTCTTCAATGAACTTCTATTTTTAATTTTATGCAACTTCTATTTTGATTTTTATTCAACTTCCATTTTTATTCAATTTTCTTTTCTATTCAATTTTCTTTTTTTATTTAATTTCCAAATAGATCGTTAAGGTATAGTGGTTTCTTGAATGAACTATCATTTTTATTTTTATGCAACTTCCATTTCTATTTTTATCCAGCTTCCATTTTTATTCAATTTCCTTCCCCATAGAATTTCTTTTTTTATTTAATTTCACATAGATCGTTAAGGTGTAGTGGTTTCTTTAATGAACTTCCATTTTTAATTTTATGCAACTTTCATTTTTATTTTTATTCCACTTCCATTTTTATTCAATTTCCTTTTCTATTCAATTTCCTTTTTTATTTAATTTCCAAATAGATCGTTAGGTATAGTGGTTTCTTGAATGAACTTCCATGTTTAATTTTATGCAGTTTCCATTTCTATTTTTATTGAACGACAATTTTTATTCCATTTCCATCTCCATTCAATTTCCTTTTTTATTTAATTTACAAATAAATCGTTAAGGTGTAGTGGTTTCTTGAATGAACATCTATTTTTAATTTTATGCAACTTCCATTTTTCTTTTTATTCCACTTCCATTTTTATTCAATTTCCATTTCTATTCAATTTCCTTTTTTATTTAATTTCCAAATAGATCATTATGGTATAGTGGTTTCTTGAATGAACTTTCATTTTTAATTTTATGCAACTTCTATTTTTATTTTTATTCAACTTCCATTTTTATCCAATTTTCTTTTCTATTTAATTTCTTTTTTTTATTTCATTTCGAAATAGACCGTTAAGGTATAGTGGTTTCTTGAATGAACTTCCAAGTTTGATTTTATGCAACTTCCATTTTTATTCAATTTCCTATTATATTCAATTTCCTTTTTTTATTTAATATCCAAATAGATCGTTAATGTATGGTGGTTTCTTGAATGAACTTTCATTTTTAATTTTATGCAACTTCAATTTTTATTTTTATTCAACTTCATTTTTTATTCAATTTCCTTTTCTATTCAATTTCCGTTTTTTGTTTAATTTCCAGATAGTACGTTAAGGTATAGTGGTTTCTTGAATTGACTTCCATTTTTAATTTTATGCAATTTCCACTTTTATTTTTATTCAATTTTCTTTTCTATTCAATTTCCTTTTTTTATTTAATATCCAAATAGATCGTTAAAGTATAGTGGTTTCTTGAATGAACTTTTGTTTTTATTTTTATCCAACTTCCATTTCTATTTTTATCCAACTTCCATTTTTATTCAATTTCCTTCGCTATAGAATTTCCTTTTTTATTTAATTTCAAATAGATCATTAAGGTGTAGTGGTTTCTTGAATGAACTTTCATTTTTAATTTTCTTCTACTTCCATTTTTATTTTTATTCCACTTCCATTTTTATTCAATTTTCTTTTCTATTCAATTTCCTTTTTTAATTAATTTCCCAATATATCGTTACGGGTATAGTGGTTTCTTGAATGAACTTCCATGTTTAATTTTATGCTGTTTCCATATCTATTTTTATTCAACTTCTATTTTTACTCAATTTCCATCTCCATTCAATTTCCTTTTTTATTTAATTTCCAAATAGATCGTTAATGTATAGTGGTTTTTTGAATGAACTTCCATTTTTAATTTTATGCAATTTCAATTTTTATTTTTATTCAACTGCCATTTTTTTTCAATTTGATTTTCTATTCAATTTTCTTTTTTGTTTAATTTCCAAATAGATCGTTAAGGTTTAGTGGTTTCTTGAATGAACTTTCATTTTTAATTTTATGCAACTTCCATTTTTGTTTTTCTTCAACTTCCATTTTTATTCAATTTCCTTTTCAATTGAATTTCCTTTTTTTATGTAATTTCCAAATAGATCGTTAAGGTATAGTGGTTTCTTGAATGAACTTCCATGTTTAGTTTTATGCAACTTCCATTTTTATTTTTATTCAACTTCCATTTTTAATCAATTTCCATTTCTATTCAATTTCTTTTTTTTATTTAATTTCCAAATAGATCGTTTATGTATAGTGGTTTCTTGAATGAGCTTCCATTTTTAATTTTATGCAACTTCCATTTTTATTTTTATTCAACTTCCATTTTTATTCAATTTCTTTTTCTATTGAATTTCCTTTTTTATTTAATTTCAAATAGATCGTTAAGGTGTAGTGGTTTCTTCAATGAACTTCCACTTTCAAATTTATGCAACTTTTATTTTTATTTTTATTCCACTTCTATTTTTATTCAATTTCCTTTTCTATTCAATTTCCTTTTTTATTTAATTTCCAAATAGATCGTTAAGGTATAGTGGTTTCTTGAATGAACTTCCATGTTTAATATTATGCAGTTTCCATTTCTTTTTTTATTCAATTTCCATCTCCATTCAATTTCCTTTTTTATTTAATTTCCAAATAGATCGTTAAGATGTAGTGGTTTCTTAAATGAACTTCCATTTTTAATTTTGTGCAACTTCCATTTTTATTTTTATTCCACTTCCATTTTTATTCAATTTCCTTTTCTATTCAATTTCCTTTTTTTATTTAATTTCCAAATAGATCGTTAAGATATAGTGGTTTCTTGACTGAACTTCCTTGTTTAATTTTATGAAGTTTCCATTTCTATTTTTATTCAACTTCTATTTTTATTCAATTTCTATCTCCATTCAATTTCCTTTTTTTATTTAATTTCCCAATAGATCGTTAAGGTATAGTGATTTCTTGAATGAACTTCCATTTTTAATTTTTTGCAACTTCCATTTGAATTTTTATTCTACTTCCATTTTTATTCAATTTCCTTTTCTATTCAATTTCCTTTTTTATTTAATTTCCAAATAGATCGTTAAGGTACTGTGGTTTCTTGAATGAACTTCCATGTTTAATTTTATGCCGTTTCCATTTTTATTTGTATTCAACTTCTATTTTTTTTTAATTTCCTTGTCAATTGAATTTCCTTTTTTTTATTTAATTTCTGAATAGATCGTTAATGTATAATTGTTTCTTGATTAAATTTCCATGTTTAATTTGATGCAACTTCCATTTTTATTTTTATTCAACTTCCATTTTTAATCAATTTCTTTTTCTATTCAATTTCCTTTTTTTTTTTAAATTTCCAAATAGATTGTTAATGTATAATTGTTTCTTGAATGAACTTCCATTTTTAATTTTATGCAACATCCATTTTTATTTTTATTCAACTTCCATTTTTATTCAATTTCTTTTTCTATTGAATTTCCTTTTTTATTTGATTTCAAATAGATCGTTAAGGTGTAGTGGTTTCTTGAATGAACTTCCATTTTTAATTTTATGCAAGTCTCATTTTTATTTTTATTCCACTTCCATTTTTATTCAATTTCCTTTTTTGTTCAATTTCCTTTTTTATTTAATTTCCAAAAGATCGATAAGGTATAGTGGTTTCTTGAATGAACTTCCATGTTTAATTTTATGCAGTTTCCATTTCTATTTTTATTCAATTTCGATCTCCATTCAATTTCCTTTTTTATTTAATTTCCAAATAGATCGTTAAGGTGTAGTGGTTTCTTGGATGAACTTCCATTTTTAATTTTATGCAACTTCCATTTTTATTTTTATTCCACTTCCATTTTTATTGAATTTCCTTTTCTATTCGATTTTCTTTTTTAATTAATTTCCAAATATATCGTTAAGGGTATAGTGTTTTCTTGAATGAACTTTCATGTTTAATTTTATGCAGTTTCCATTTCTATTTTGATTCAACTTCTATTTTTATTCAATTTCCATCTCCATTCAATTTCCTTTTTTATTTAATTTCCAAATAGATCGTTAAGGTATATGTCACGACCCCAAACCGCCCCTAGTAGAATGTTGCCGTGATGGCCAGTAATCCGAGATTACCGGAGGCCAACTTACAAGGATCACGCACAATCAGAGTACAATATATGGGGCTTACAAGTGCGGAAGCAATATATTGAATCTAATTAGTCAATAAGAGCTGTGCATAAATCCAATGAAATGTCATACATCTTACTTAAAGTCTTACAACTTGAATACAACAAAATAAAATACATATTACGTCTTAACAAAAGGGCTTCTCAAGCCGACATAAACAAAATACATGAAATACAAGTCAAGAAACATAATCTTCTAGATTGCCGACATCCTTACTGCCGACATAACATACATACAAAACACACATCTCGGCGTAGCCGACTTCTTCCTTGCTACCTACATATATATATGGAGAGGGTGAACTTGGATACTCAGTGAATGGTACAGGTAATAAAGGTTTTAAATGAATGATATCCCAGATCTTTGCAAAACATACATATCATAGCTTGTTCAAAATATGGGATGAATCTAGTTCATCAATCTTGATCTTACAAAACTTGCTTACTTACTTTGGATGTTAATAACATCTACATAATACAAGGGATGACATTTCGGACTTGCAAAACCCACACGGCAAACCGTCAGTGGCAAAACAAGACAAAATAAGGGAATAATCAACCCGGAATCGATTAGACAAACCCACCCGTACAAGGCAGTCGGTGGCAAGGGAGATATCTCAAACAAGTGTGCTACAAAAGTTTAGAGTCTTCTAGCACAAAGGACCTATGTTACAAAGGCCCGTAACCCCCTAACACGAGAGTACTTTCCAAGAATGTCATCAAAACAAAGCTTACTTGATACATAAAAATAGAGATAATCATTCATGCTTGATCAAATACTTTTCTAAAACAAAGTGAACCTTTAACAAAACTTTTTAACATAACTTTATTAAAAATACCACTCGCATAGCTCTTGGGACGTCGAGATCAAGGCAAAGGTCCAAGTCCTACAAACACATGGCAAAGCCTATTGAATGCACTCTTAAAAACAAGCTTCACATGAATGCAAATGATATAGGGAAAACATGCTGGAAAACATCTAGGAAAAACATGCTGAAAAACATCTAGGGAAAAACATGCTGGGTACCAACCAGGTCCTAGAATGGATGCACAGAGATGATCTAGGCTAAAACGACCTAGCTGGGTGAACTCAGGAGGTCTTGGCCGAGGTCCCACACCTCGGCACCTAGGCTTCGGTGTGCAGCTCTCTGCCGAGGTGTTATAAGATGTTGGCAAGGGTGTACCGTGGTCAGCCTAGATGATGAACATCTCGGCCTAGATGATGCAGTGGTTAGCCTAGGTGTGCGTGCAAGATAGATTAAGGTGCAAGTGATCATGCAAGGTAGGCCAAGGTGAGATACGATGCTTGGCCTAGGTGTGTGATCTAGGAAAGAGTGGTCTCGGTGACCACACCTAGGGAAATGAGGTCGGGAAATCTGGGTTTCCCTCTCTTGAAGAACATGAACATGAAGAACATGAACATGAAGAACATGAATGCTAAAATCATAACTTCTTTATTACAAAATCTGGGATTTCATGGCATGAGTTCGAAAACGTGGACCTTGGTACCCATACTTGAGATCATATGAAAACAAACATGAAAACATGCATCTTGATACAAACTTTTTGATCAAAACATGGTTTTCTTCAAGAACACGTGAATATCACTTTCTCTTTCTAAAACCGAACTTCAAAGCAATGCATGGTTCATGAAACATGCTAGATCATGCAATGCGATTAGATCAACATAAAGAATAACAAGAGTAGATCACGAATCTAACCTTAAAACACGGATCTAACGGTTCGATCTCTAGGGATCAAGCTTGGAAATCTACTCCTCTCTCAAGAACTCCTCTTCCTCTTCCTAGAGCTTCTCTCTCTACCTAGAACAAAGATATAGAAATGATAGGTTTTCTCTCTCTATCGGCTGATTTAACACTCAGCTCGGACACGTGGCACCACCGAATTGGTTCTCCTCAAAAAGGTGCTTGAAAGACAAGACATGTGTAAGACAAAGTGTATTCAACAAACTAGGCGGCAAGGCATCGGCAAGTAAGGGAACAATGATCTCGGCTAGGAAGGACAACACTGGGCCTAGCTGTGCCACACCTCGGCCTAGATGTGCCACACCTCGGTCTAGGTCATTCTAGTCCCAGAACAAGATCACTAGGTGCAAGGATTAAGGATCTCGAACGCCTAGATGATAACGTCTCGGCTAATATGCCTAGGCGATGGTGGAGGTCACCAAAGTGGTTCTAAGATGGTCCTAGGTGTAAGAGGTTCAAAGGCATGACCTACGCTTGGCATGACCTCGGCTTGACATGACCTAGGCTTGAGACAGCAAGGAAGGAACAAAGCATGCATACAACACTTAGGCAAAACATGATAGCATCAAGACAAGACAAGAACCTTTACCTAGGAAAAATAGGTCTAAGTCTACAAATGCAAGCTTAAGAAGACAAAATCATGAAAATGCACATGAACATGACTAAGACATGAATGTAGGTTATTACAGTATAGTTGTTTCTTGAATGAACTACCATTTTTAATTTTATGCAACTTCCATTTGTATTTTTATTCTACTTCCATTTTTATTCAATTTCCTTTTCTATTCAATTTCCTTTTTTATTTAATTTCCAAATAGATCGTTAAGGTATTGTGGTTTGTAGAATGAACTTCCATGTGCAATTTTATGCCGTTTCCATTTTTATTTTTACTCAACTTCCATTATTTTTCAATTTCCTTGTCAATTGAATTTCCTTTTTTTATTTAATTTCCAAATAGATCGTTAAGGTATAGTGGTTTCTAGAATGAACTTTCATGTTTAATTTTATATAGTTTCTATTTCTATTTTTATTCAATTTCCATCTCCATTCAATTTCCAAATAAATCGTTAAGTTATAGTGGTTTCTTGAATTAACTTTCATTTTTAATTTCATGCAACTTCCATTTTTATTTTTCTTCAACTTCCATTTTTATTCAATTTCTTTTTCTACTGAATTTCCTTTTTTATTTAATTTCCAAATAGATCGTTAAGGTTTAGTGGTTAGTTGAATGAATTTTCATTTTTAATTTTATGCAACTTTCATTTTTATTTTTATTCAACTTCCATTTTTATTCAATTTCCTTTTCTATTCATTTCCTTTTTTCATTTCATTTCCAAATAGATCGTTAAGGTATAGTTGTTTCTTCAATGAACTTTCATTTTTACTTTTATGCAACTTCCATTTTTATTTTATTCAACTTCCATTTTTATTCAATTTCCCTTTCTATTTAATTTCCTTTTTTTTATTTCATTTCCAAATAGATCGTTTTCTTGAATGAACTTCCACTTTTAATTTTATGCAACTTCCATTTTTATTTTTATTCAACTTACATTTTTATTCAATTTCCTTTTCTATTCAATTTCCTTTTTTATTTAATTTCCAAATAGATCGTTAATGTATAGTGGTTACTTGAATAAACTTCCATTTTTAATTTTATGCAACTTCCATTTTTATTTTTATTCAACTTTCATTTTTATTCAATTTCCTTTTCAATTGAATTTCCTTTTTTTATTTAATTTCCAAATAGATCGTTATGGTATAGTGGTTTCTTGAATGAACTTCCATGTTTAATTTTATGCAACTTCCATTTTTCTTTTTATTCAACTTCCAATTTTAATCAATTTCCTTTTCTATTCAATTTCCTTTTTTTATTTAATTTCCAAATAGATTGTTATGGTATAGTGGTTTCTTGAATGAACTTATATGTTTAATTTTATACAGTTTTCATTTCTATTTTTATCCAACTTCTATTTTTATTCAACTTCCTTGTCAATTGAATTTCTTTATTTTATTTAATTTCCAAATAGATCGTTAAGGTATAGTGGTTTCTTGAATGAACTTCCATTTTTAATTTTATGCAACTTTCATTTTTATTTTTATTCAACTTCCATTTTTAATGAATTTCCTTTTCTATTCAATTTCCTTTTTTTATTTAATTTCCAAATAGATTGTTACTGTATTGTGGTTTCTTGAATGAACTTCCATTCTTAATTTTATGCAACTTCCATTTTTCTTTTTATTCAATTTCATTTTCTATTGAATTTTCTTTTTTATTTAATTTCAAATAGATCGTTAAGCTGTAGTGGTTTTTTGAATGAACTTCCATTTTTAATTTTATGCAACTTCCATTTTCATTTTTATTCCACAGCCATTTTTATTCAATTTCGTTTTCTATTCACTTTCCTTTTTTATTTAATTTCCAAATAGATCGTTAAGGTATAGTGGTTTCTTGAATGACTTTCCACGTTTCATTTTATACAGTTTCCATTTCTATTTTTATTCAACTTCTATTTTTATTTAATTTCCATCTCCATTCAATCTCCTTTTTTATGTAATTTCGAAATAGATTGTTAAGGTGTAGTGGTTTTTTGAATGAACTTCTATTTTTAATTTTCTGCAACTTCCATTTTTATTTTTATGCCACTTCTATTTTTATTCAATTTCCTTTTCTATTCAATTTCCTTTTTTATTTAATTTCCAAATAGATCGTTAAGGTTTAGTGGTTTCTTGAATAAACTTCCATGTTTAATTTTATGAAGTTTCCATTTCTATTTTTAGTCAACATCCATTTTTATTCAATTTCCATCTCCATTCAATTTCCTTTTTTATTTAATTTCCAAATAGATCGTTAAGGTATAGTGGTTTCTTGAATGAACTTTCATTTTTAATTTTATGCAACTCCCATTTTTATTTTTATTGCACTTCAATTTTTATTCAATTTCCTTTTCTATTCAATTTCATTTTTTATTTAATTTCCAAATAGATCGTTAAGTTATAGTGGTTTCTTAAATGAACTTCCATGTTTAATTTTATGCAGTTTCCATTTCTATTTTTATTCAACTTCTATTTTTATTTAATTTCCATCTCCATTCAATTTCCTTTTTTACTTAATTTCCTAATAGATCGTTAAGGTGTAGTGGTTTCTTGAATGGACTTCAATTTTTAATTTTATGCAACTTCTATTTTTATTTTTATTTTTATTACACTTCCATTTTTATTCTATTTATTTTTCTATTCAATTTCCTTTTTTATTTAATTTCCAAATAGACCGTTAAGGTATAGTGGTTTCTTGAATGAACTTCCATGTTTAATTTTATGCAGTTTCCATTTCTATCTTTATTCAACTTCTTTTTTTATTCAATTTACAACTCCATTCAATTTACTTTTTTATTTAATTTCGAAATAGATCGTTAAGGTGTAGTGGTTTCTTGAATGAACTTCCATTTTTATTTTTATTCCACTTCCATTTTTCTTCAATTTCCCATTCTATTCAATTTCCTTTTTTATTTAATTTCCAAATAGATCGTTAAGATATAGTGGTTTCTTGAATGAACTTCCATGTTCAATTTTATGCAGTATCCATTTCTATTTTTAATCAACATCAATTTTTATTGAAGTTCCATCGCAATTCAATTTACTTTTTTATTTAATTTCCGAATAGATAGTTAAGGTATAGTAGTTTATTGAATGAACTTCCATTGGTATTTTTTATCCACTTCCATTTTTATTCAATTTCCTTTTCTATTCAATTTCGTTTTTCATTTAATTTCCAAATAGATCGTTAAGGTATAGTGGTTTCTTGAATGAACTTTCATCTTTAATTTTATGCAACTTCCAATTTTATTTTTAGTCAACTTCCATTTTTATTCAATTTCCTCTTCTATTCAATTTCCTTTTTTTATTTAATTTCCAAATAGATCGTTAAGGTATAGTGGTTTCTTGAATAGGCTTCCATTTTTAATTTTATGCAACTTATATTTTTGTTTTTGTTCAACTTCCATTTTTATTCAATTTCCTTTTCTATTTAATTTTTTTTCTTTCATTTCCAAATATATCGTTAAGGTATAGTGGTTTCTTGAATGAACTTCCATGTTTAATTTTATGCAACTTCCATTTTTATTCAATTTCCTTTCCTATTCAATTTCCATTTTTTATTTAATTTCCAAATAGATCGTTAATGTATAGTCGTTTCTTGAATGAACTTCCATTTTTAATTTTATGCAACTTCCATTTTTATTTTTATTCGACTTTCATTTTTATTCAATTTCTTTTTCAATTGAATTTCCTTTATTATTTAATTTCCTAATAGATCGTTAAGGTATAGTGGTTTCTTGAATAAACCTCCATTTTTAATTTTATGCAACTTCCATTTTTATTTTTATTCAACTTCCATTTTTATTCAATTTCCTTTTCTATTCGATTTCCTTTTTTTATTTAATTTCGAAATAGATCGTTAAGGTATAGTGGTTTCTTTAATAAACTTCCATTTTTAAATTTATGCAAATTCGATTTTCCTTTATATTCAACTTCCCTTTTTATTCAATTTCCTTTTCTATTCAATTTCCAAATAGATACTTAAGGTACAGTTGTTTCTTGATTGAACTTTCATTTTTAATTTTATGCAACTTCCATTTTTATTTTTATTCAACTTCCTTTTTCATTTAATTTCCTTTTCTATTCAATTTCGTTTTTTTATTTAATTTCCAAATAGATCGTTAGGGTATAGTGGTTTCTTGAATGAACTTCCATTTTTAATTTTATGCAACTTCCATTTTTATTTTTATTGAACTTCCATTTTTGTTCAATTTTTTTTTTCTATTCAATTTCCATTTTTTATTTAATTTCCAAATAGATCGTAAAGGTATAGTGGTTTCTTGAATGAACTTCCATTTTTAATTTTTTGCAACTTCCATTTTTATTTTTATTCTATTTCCATTTTTATTCAATTTCCATTTCTATTCAATTTCCTTTTTTATTTAAGGTTTAGTGGTTAGTTCAATCAACTTTAATTTTTAATTTTATGTAACTTCTATTTTTATTTTTATGCAACTTCCATTTCTATTTTAATCCAACTTCTATTGTTATTCAATTTCCTTCCCTATAGAATTTCCTTTTTTATTTAATTTCAAATAGATGTTAAGGTGTAGTGGTTTCTTGAATGAACTTCCACTTTTAATTTTATGCAACTTCCATTTTTTTTCAATTTCTTTTTTTTATTTAATTTTCAAATAGATCGTTAAGCTATAGTGGTTTCCTGAATAGACTTCCATTTTTAATTTTATGCAACTTCTATTTTTGTTTTTATTCAACTTCCATTTTTATTCAATTTCCTTTTCTATTGATTTTCATTTTTTATTTAATTTCCAAATAGATCGTTAAGGTATAGTAGCTTCTTGAATGAACATCCCTGTTTAATTTTATGCAACTTCCATTTTTAATCAATTTCCTTTTCTATTAAATTTCATTTTTTTATTTAATTTCCAAATAGATCGTTATGGTATAGTGGTTTCTTCAATGAACATCCATGTTTAATTTTACACAGTTTTCATTTCTATTTTTATCCATCTTCTATTTTTATTCAATTTCCTTGTCAATTGAATTTCCATCTTTTATTTAATTTCCAAATAGATCGTTAAGGTATAGTGGTTTCTTGAATGAACTTCCATGTTTAATTTTATGCAACTTCCATTTTTATTTTTATTCAACTTCCATTTTTAATCAATTTCATTTTCTATTCAATTTCCTTTTTTTATTTAATTTCCAAGTAGATCGTTAATGTATTGTGGTTTCCTGAATGAACTTCCATTCTTAATTTTATGCAACTTCCATTTTTATTTTTGTTCAACTTCCATTTTTATTCAATTTCATTTTCTATTGAATTTCCTTTTTTATTTAATTTCAAATATATCGTTAAGGTGTAGTGGTTTCTTGAATGAACTTCCATTTTTAATTTTATGCGACTTCCATTTTTATTTTTATTCCACTTCCATTTTTATTCAATTTCCTTTTCTATTCAGTTTCCTTTTTTATTTAATTTCCAAATAGATCGTTAATGTATAGTGGCCTCTTGAATGACTTTCCACGTTTCATTTTATGCAGTTTCCATTTCTATTTTTATTCAACTTGTATGTTTATTCAATTTCCATCTCCATTCAATCTTCTTTTTTATTTAATTTCGAAATAGATCTTTAAGGTGTAGTGGTTTCTAGAATGAACTTCCATTTTTAATTTTATGCAACTTCCATTTTTATTTTTAATCCACTTTTATTTTTATTCAATTTCCTTTTCTATTCAATTTCTGTTTTTATTTAATTTCCAAATAGATCGTTAAGGTATAGTGGTTTCTAGAATGAACTTTCATTTTGAATTTTTTGCAACTCCCATTTTTATTTTTATTCAACTTCCATTTTTATTCAATTTCCGTTTCTATTCAATTTCCTTTTTTATTTAATTTCCAAATAGATCGTTAACGTTTAGTGGTTAGTTCAATCAACTTTAATTTTTAATTTTATGCAACTCCCATTTTTATTTTTATTCCACTTCCATTTTTATTCAATTTCCTTTCCTATTCAATTTCGTTTTTTATTTAATTTCCAAATAAATCGTTAAGGTATTGTCGTTTCCTAAATGAACTTCCATGTTTAATTTTATGCAGTTTCCATTTCTATTTTTATTCAACTTCTATTTTCATTCAATTTCCATCTCCATTGAATTTCCTTTTTTAATTAATTTCCTAATAGATTGTTAAGGTGTAGTGGTTTCTTGAATGGACTTCAACTTTTAATTTTATGCAACATCCATTTTTATTTTTATTGCACTTCCATTTTTATTCTATTTCTTTTTCTATTCAATTTCCTTTTTTATTTAATTTCCAAATAGATCGTTAAGGTATAGTGGTTTCTTGAATGAACTTCCATGTTTAATTTTATGCAGTTTCCATTTCTATTTTTATTCAACTTCTTTTTTTATTCAATTTACAACTCCATTCAGTTTACTTTTTTATTTAATTTCCAAATAGATCGTTAAGGTGTAGTGGTTTCTTGAATGAACTTCCATTTTTAATTTTATGCAACTTCCATTTTTATTTTTATTCCACTTCCATTTTTCTTCAATTTCCCTTTCTATTCAATTTCCGTTTTTATTTAATTTCCTAATAGATTGTTAAGATATAGTGGTTTCTTGAATGAACTTCCACGTTTAATTTTATGCAGTATCCATTTCTATTTGTAATCAACTTCAATTTTTATTGAAGTTCCATCTCCATTCAATTTACTTTTTTATTTAATTTCTGAATAGATCGTTAAGGTATAGTAGTTTCTTGAATGAACTTCCATTTTTAATTTTATGCAACTTCCATTGGTATTTTTTATCCACTTCCATTTTTTTTAAATTTCCTTTTCTATTCAATTTCGTTTTTCATTTAATTTCCAAATAGATCGTTAATGTATAGTGGTTTCTTGAATGAACTTTAATTTTTAATTTTATGCAACTTCCATTTTTATTTTTATTTTTATTGAACTTCCATTTTTATTCAATTTCCTCTTCTATTCAATTTCCTTTTTTTATTTAATTTCCAAATAGAACGTTAAGGTATAGTGGTTTCTTGCATAGGCCTCCATTTTTAATTTTACGCAACTTATATTTTTGTTTTTGTTCAACTTCCATTTTTATTCAATTTCTTTTTCTATTTATTTTTTATTTATTTCATTTCCGAATATGTCGTTAAGGTACAGTGGTTTCTTGAATGAACTTCCATGTTTAATTTTATGCAACTTTCATTTTTATTCAATTTCCTTTCCTATTCAATTTCCTTTTTTTATTTAATTTCCAAATAGATCGTTAATGTATAGTCGTTTCTTGAATGAACTTTCATTTTCAATTTTATGCAACTTCCATTTTTATTTTTATTCGACTTTCATTTTTATTCAATTTCTTTTTCAATTGAATTTCCTTTATTATTTAATTTCCTAATAGATCGTTAAGGTATAGTGGTTTCATGAATAAACCTCCATTTTAAATTTTATGCAACTTCTATTTTTATTTTTATTCAACTTCCATTTTTATTCAATTTCCTTTTCTGCTCAATTTCCTTTTTTTATTTAATTTCCAAATAGATCGTTAAGGTATAGTGGTTTCTTGAATAAACTTCCATTTTTAAATTTATGCAAATTCGATTTTTCTTTTTATTCAACTTTCCTTTTTATTCAATTTCCTTTTCTATTTAATTTCCAAATAGATCCTTGAGGTATAGTGGTTTCTTGAATGAACTTTCATTTTTAATTTTATGCAACTTCCATTTTTATTTTTATTCAACTTCCATTTTCATTCAATTTCCTTTTCTATTCAATTTCCTTTTTTTATTTAATTTCCAAATAGATCGTTAAGGTATAGTCGTTTCTTGAATAGACTTCCAATTTTAATTTTATGCACTTCTACTTTTGTTTTTATTCAACTTCCATTTTTCTTCAATTTCCTTTTCTATTCATTTTTATTTTTTATTTAATTTACAAAAAGATCGTTAAGGTATAGTGGTTTCTTGAATGAACTTCCATTTTTAATTTTATGCAACTTCCATTTTTAATTTTATTGAACTTTCATTTTTGTTCAATTTTTTTTTCTATTCAATTTCCATAATTTATTTAATTTCCAAATAGATCGTTAAGGTATAGTGGTTTCTTGAATGAACTATCATTTTTAATTTTTTGCAACTCCCATTTTTATTTTTATCCAACTTGCATTCTTATTCAATTTCCATTTCTATTCAATTTCCTTTTTTATTTAATTTCCAAATAGATCGTTAAGGTTTAGTGGTTAGTTCAATGAACTTTAATTTTTAATTTTATGCAACTTCTATTTTTATTTTTATGCAACTTCCATTTCTATTTTAATCGAACTTCAATTGTTATTTAATTTCCTTCCCTATAGAATTTCCTTTTTTATTTAATTTCAAATAGATCGTTAAGGTGTAATGGTTTCTTGAATGAACTTCCACTTTTAATTTTATGCAACTTCCATTTTTATTTTTATTCAACTTCCATTTTTATTTAATTTCCAAATAGATCGTTAAGGTATAGTGGTTTCTTGAATAGACTTCCACTTTTAATTTTATGCAACTTCTATTTTTGTTTTTATTCAACTTCCATTTTTGTTCAATTTCCTTTTCTATTCATTTTCATTGTTTATTTAATTTCCAAATAGATCGTTAAGGTATAGTTGTTTCTTGAATGAACTTCCCTGTTTATTTTTATGCAACTTCCATTTTTATTTTTCTTCCACTTCCATTTTTATTCGATTTCCATTTCTATTCAATTTTCTTTTTTAATTAATTTCCAAATAGACCGTTAAGGTATAGTGGTTTCATGAATGAACTTCTATGTATAATTTTACGCAGTTTCTATTTCTATTTTTCTTCAACTTCTATTTTTATTCAAATTTCATCTCCATTCAATTTCCTTTTTTATTTAATTTCCAAATAAATCGTTAAGGTATAGCGGTTTCTCGAATGAACTTCCATTTTTAATTTTATGCAACTTCCATTTTTCTTTTTATTCAACTTCCATTTTTATTCAATTTTTTTTTCTATTCAATTTCCATTTTTTATTTAATTTCCAAATAGATCGTTAAGGTATAGTGGTTAGTTGAATGAACTTTCATTTTTAATTTTATGCAACTTCCATTTTATTTGTATTCAACTTCCTTTTTTATTCAATTTCCCTTTCTATTCAATTTCCATTTTTTATTTAATTTACAAATAGATCGTTAAGGTATAGTGGTCAGTTGAATGAACTTTCTTTTTTAATTTTATGCAACTTCCATTTTATTTTTATTCAACTTCCATTTTTATTAAATTTCCATTTCTATTCAATTTCCTTTTTTATTTAATTTCCAAATAGATCGTTAAGGTTTAGTGGTTAGTTGAATGAACTTTCATTTTTAATTTTGTGCAACTTCCATTTTTATTTTTACTCAACTTCCATTTTTATTCAATATCTTTTGTATTCAATTTCCTTTTTTTATTCAATTTCCAAATAGATCGTTAAGGTATAGTGGTTTCTTGAATGAACTTCCATTTTTTATTTTATGCAACTTTCATTTTTATTTTTATTCAACTTTCATTTTTATTCAGTTTCCTTTTCTATTAAATTTCCTCTTTTTATTTAATTTCCAAATAGATCGTTAACGAAGTGTGATTTCTTGACTGAACTTCCATTTTTAATTTTATGCAACTTCCATTTTTATTTTTATTCAACTTCCATTTTTATTCAATTTCCTTTTCTATTCAATTTCCTTTTTTTATTTAATTTCCAAATAAATCGTTAAGGTATAGTGGTTTCTCGAATGAACTTCCATTTTTAATTTTATGCAACTTCCATTTTTCTTTTTATTCAACTTCCATTTTTATTCAATTTTTTTTTCCTATTCAATTTCCATTTTTTATTTAATTTCCAAATAGATCGTTAAGGTATAGTGGTTAGTTGAATGAACTTTCATTTTTAATTTTATGCAACTTCCATCTTATTTTTATTCAACTTCCATTTTTATTCAATTTCCTTTTCTATTCAATTTCCATTTTTTATTTAATTTCCAAATAGATCGTTAAGGTATAGTGGTTAGTTGAATGAACTTTCAATTTTAATTTTATGCAACTTCCATTTTATTTTTATTCAACTTCCATTTTTATTCAATTTCCATTTCTATTCAATTTCGTTTTTTATTTAATTTCCAAATAGATCGTTAAGGTTTAGTGGTTAGTTGAATGAACTTTCATTTTTAGTTTTGTGCAACTTCCATTTTTCTTTTTACTCAACTTCCATTTTTATTCAATATCTTTTCTATTCAATTTCCTTTTTTTATTCAATTTCCAAATAGATCGTTAAGGTATAGTGGTTTCTTGAATGTACTTCCATTTTTAATTTTATGCAACTTCTATTTTTATTTTTATTCAACTTCCATTTTTATTCAGTTTCCTTTTCTATTAAATTTCCTCTTTTTATTTATTTTCCAAATAGATCATTAACGTATACTGATTTCTTGACTGAACTTCCATTTTTAATTTTATGCAACTTCCATTTTTATTTTTATTCAACTTCCATTTTTATTCAATTTCCTTTTCTATTCCTTTCCTTTTTTTATTTAATTTCCAAATAGATCGTTAAGGTATAGTGGTTTCTTGAATGAACTTCCATCTTTAATTTTATGCAACTTCCATTTTTATTTTTATTCAACTTCTATTTTTAATCAATTTCCTTTCCTATTCAATTTTCTTTTTTTATTTAATTTCCAAATAGATCATAAAGGAATAGTGGTTTCTTGAATGAACTTCCGTTTTTAATTTTATGCAACTCCCATTTTTATTTTTATTCAACTTCCATTTTTATTCAATTTCCTTGTCAATTAAATTTTCATTTTTTATTTAATTTCCAAATAGATCATTAAGGTCTAGTGGTTTCTTGAATTAACTTCCATGTTTAATTTTATGCAACTTCCATTTTTATTTGTATTCAACTTCCATTTTTAATCAACTTCCATTTCTATTCAATTTCCTTTTTTCATTTAATTTCCAAATAGATCGTTAATGTATTGTGGTTTCTTGAATGAACTTCTAATTTTAATATTATGCAACTTCCATTTTTATTTTTATTTAACTTTCATTTCTATTCAATTTCCTTTTTTTATTTAATTTCCGAATAAATCGTTAATGTATTGTGGTTTCTTGATAGAACTTCCATTTTTAATTTTATGCAACTTCCATTTTTATTTTTATTCCACTTCCATTTTTATTCAATTTCCATTTTTATTCAATTTCTTTTTCTATTGAATTTCCTTTTTTATTTAATTTCAAATAGATCGTTAAGGTGTAGGGGTTTCTTGAATGAACTTCCATTTTTAATTTTATGCAACTTCCACTTTTATTTTTATTCCACTTCCATTTTTATTCAAATTCCTTTTTTATTTAATTTCCAAATAGATCGTTAACGTATAATGGTTTCTTGAATGAGCTTCCATGTTTCATTTTATGCAGTTTCCATTTCTATTTTTATTCAACTTTTATTTTTATTTAATTTCCAAGTAGATCGTTAACGTGTAGTGGTTTCTTGGATGAACTTTCAATTTAAATTTTATGCAGCTTCCATTTTTATTTTTATTCCACTTCCATTTTTATTTAATTTGCTTTTCTATTCGATTTCCTTTTTTATTTAATTTCCAAATAGATTGTCAAGGTATAGTGGTTTCTTGAATGAACTTCCATGTTTAATTTTATGCAGTTTCCATTTCTATTTTTAAACAACTTCCATTTTATTGAAGTTCCATCTCCATGCAATTTACTTTTTTATTTAATTTCCAAATAGATCGTTAAGGTATAATAGTTTTTTGAATGAACATCCATTTTTAATTTTTTGCAACTTCCATTTGTATTTTTATTCAACTTCCATTTTTAATCAATTTCCTTTTCTATTCAATTTCCTTTTTTATTTAACTTCCAAATAGATCGTTAAGGTGTAGTGGTTTCTTGAATGAACTTTCATTTTAATTTTATGCAACTTTCATTTTTATTTTATTCCACTTCTATTTTTATTCAATTGCCTTTTCTATTCAATTTCCTTTTTTATTTAATTTCCAAATAGATCGTTAAGGTATAGTGGTTTCTTGAATGAACTTCCATGTTTCATTTTATGAAGTTTCCATTTCTATTTTTATTCAACTTCTATTTTTATTCAGTTTCCATCTCCATTCAATCTCCTTTTTTATTTAATTTCGAAATAGATCATTAAGGTGTAGTTGTTTCTTGAATTACTTCCATTTTTAATTTTATGCAACTTCCATTTTTATTTTTATTCCACTTCCATTTTTATTCAATTTCCTTTTTTATTTAATTTCCAAATAGATCGTTAAGGTATAGTGGTTTCTTGAATGAACTTCCATGTTTAATTTTATGCAGTTTCAATTTCTATTTTTATTCCATTTCCATCTCCAATCAATTTCCTTTTTTATTGAATTTCCAAATAGATCGTTAACGTGTAGTGGTTTCTTGAGTAAACTTCCATTTTTAATTTTATGCAACTTTCATTTTTATTTTTATTCCACTTCCATTTTTATACAATTTGCTTTTTTTTTATTTAATTTCCAAATAGATCGTTAAGGTATAGTGGTTTCTTGAATGAACTTCCATGTTGAATTTTATGCAGTTTCGATTTCTATTTTTATTCACCTTCTATTTTTATTCAATTTCTATCTCCATTAAATTTCCTTTTTTCTTTAATTTCCAAATAGATCGATAAGGTATAGTGGTTTCTTGAATGAACTTTCATTTTTAATTTTATGCAACTTCCATTTTTATTTTTATTTCAGCTCCATTTTTATTCAATTTCATTTTCTATTCAATTTCCTTCTTAATTTAATTTCAAAATAGATCGTTAGGGTATAGTGGTTTCTTGAATGAACTTCCATATTTAATTTTATGAAGTGTCCAATTCTATTTTTATTCAACTTCTATTTTTATTCAATTTCCATCTCCATTCAATTTCTTTTTTTATTTAATTTCCAAATAGATCGTTAAGGTATAGTGGTTTGTTGAATGAACTTCCATTTTTAATTTTATGCAACTTCCATTTTTATTTTTCTTCCACTTCCATTTTTATTGAAATTCCTTTTCTATTCAATTTCCTTTTTTTTATTTAATTTAAGGTATAATGGTTTCTGGAATGAACTTTAATTTTTAATTTTAGGCAACTTTCAATTTTATTTTTATTCAACTTCTATTTTTATTCAATTTCCTTTTCTGTTTAATTTTTTTTTATTTCATTTCCAAATAGATCGTTAAGGTATAGTGGTTTCTTGAATGAACTTCCAAGTTTAATTTTATGCAACTCAAATTTTTATTCAATTTCCTTTTCTATTCAATTTTCTTTTTTTATTTAATTTCGAAATAGATCGTTAATGTATTGGGGTTTCTTGAATGAACTTCCATTTTTATTTTTATTCAACTTCCATTTTTATTCAATTTCTTTTTCTATTGAATTACCTTTTTTATTTAATTTCAAATAGATCGTTAAGGTGTAGTGGTTTCTTCAATGAACTTCCATTTTTAATTTTATGCAACTTTTGTTTTTATTTTTATTCCACTTCCGTTTTTATTCAATTTCCTTTTCTATTCAATTTCCTTTTTTATTTAATTTCCAAATAGATCGTTAACGTATAATGGTTTCTTGAATGAACTTCCATGTTTCATTTTATGGAGTTTCCATTTCTATTTTTATTCAACTTCTATTTGTATTCAATTTCCATCTCCATTCAATTTCCTTTTTTATTTGATTTCCAAATAGATCGTTAAGGTGTAGTGGTTTCTTGAATGAACTTCCATTTTTAATTTTATGCAACTTTCATTTTTATTTTTATTGCACTTCCATTTTTATTCAATTTCCTTTTCTATTCAATTTCCTTTTTTATTTAATTTCCAAATAGATCGTTGAGGTATAGTGGTTTTTGAATGAACTTCCATGTTTATTTTTATGCAGTTTCCATTTCTATTTTTATTCCACCTCTATTTTTATTCAATTTCCATCTCCAATCAATTTCCTTTTTTATTTAATTTCCAAATAGATCGTTAACGTGTAGTGGTTTCTTGAATGAACTTCCATTTTTATTTTTATTCCACTTCCATTTTTATTCAGTTTCCTTTTCTATTAAATTTCCTTTTTTATTTAATTTCGAAATAGATCGTCAAGGTATAGTGGTTTTTTGAATGAATTTCCATGTTTAATTTTATGCCGTTTCCATTTCTATTTTTAATCAACTTCTATTTTTATTGAAGTTCCATCTCCATTCAATTTACTTTTTTATTTAATTTCCAAATAGATCGTTAAGGTATAATAGTTTCTTGAATGAACATCCATTTTTAATTTTATGCAATTTCCATTTGTATTTTTATTCCACTTCCATTTTTGTTCAATTTACTTGTCTATTCAATTTCCTTTGTTATTTAATTTCCAAATAGATCATTAAGGTATAGTGGTTTCTTGAATGAACTTTCATTTTTATTTTTATTCAACTTCCATTTTTTTATCAATTTCCTTGTCATTTGAATTTCCTTTTTTTATTTAATTTCCAAATAGATCGTTAAGGTATAGTGGTTTCTTGAATGAAGTTCCATGTTTAGTTTTATGCAATTTCCATTTTTATTTTTATTCAACTTCCATTTTTAATCAATTTCCCTTTCTATTCAATTTTCCTTTTTATTTAATTTCCAAACAGATCGTTAAGGTGTAGTGGTTTCTTGAATGAACTTCCATTTTTAATTTTATGCAACTTCCATTTTTATTTTTATTCCACTTCCATTTTTCTTCAATTTCCTTTTTTATTTTATAGCGATCCCGGTTTTTCCTTTCTGTATTTGTTGTATTCCGGACTTTGGTTTCGTGAAGTTGGTGGTTGTATACCTAGTTGTCATCCTTTAATTCCTTATGTTGAGTTTTAGGATGTGTTGGGCTTGTTTCGAGCAGGTAGGTCGGGCCTTGGTCTAAATCCTTGCCGCCAGGTTTTTAGTCATTCCGCTCGAGCAGGTCGTTTGGCGCTCGAGCGGAGATTGCACACTCCTAGCATTTCGTGTCTTTGCAAAACTTCTGCTGGTGTGATTTCTACGCTCGAGCGGGTTTCCTGCGCTCGAGCGGGTCGCGCTCGAGTGGGTTTGTGGGCGCTCGAGCGGGTAGTACTGTCTTGGTGAAAGTTCTGGGAGAGGGAGATTTGCGCTCGAGCGGACTGGTTTTCTCGCTCGAGCGGAAGTACTTTATCCTTGTGTCTTGGCACTCGAGCGGGCCTTATTGCGCTCGAGCGTTGTGTTTTCCGCTCGAGCGGGAATGTCGTATATCAGTAGACTGTGGGGCATTTTTAAAATCACTTTTTCTCATTCTTTCTCTCTCTTACTTTTCTGAAAAAGCCATTGGAGAGCACCTCACTCTAAAACTCAAACTTCTCTTTAAGTATTGATCTAGTAGGAGTTGTTTCCTCACCTTCGGTCTTTACGAAAGTTGGGTTGATCATCAAGGGCTACATTTTGATCCGAGAAACTTGTGATTTGGAGCAACTTCGTTTTCGTCATCTTCTTTGTTGGGTGTCATCTCTTGAGGTAGGGATTCCTACTCACTCTTATGATCTTTGACATAGATTTTTGGTTGTTTTGATAAAATGTTGAAGTTGGGAAATTTTGGGACCTAGGGTTTCAAAATGTTAAAGGGGGGTTTTGTCATTTTGATTCTTGAAAATGTATATTGGGTTTCAAAATGAGGTTATTGTTATTGGTTGTTGATATCTAGGCCATTGGGCCAATGTTGGGAAATGGGGTAGAAAACCCTAATTTGTGGTGTAAGTTAGTTGGTATAATTAAATTGGGAAATTTGTGGACTTATGGAATTGTGTTGAGAATAATGACATTGGCTCATTATATGGTAAAATAGTGGAGTTGGATTTGTTAATCGCTCACTTTTGAAAACATTGATATTCTATCTGTTGGAGCTTTTATTATCTATTTAGAAATAATTGCTTGGGCTACCGGTAGAGGGCAGTTTTGATTGTTGTAGACAATGCATGATGATTAGGCAAATTGAAACTAATCAATTGGATATGTCATAGAGTATGACGGCTGATAGAATACATTAACGTTATGTATTGATTGATTGTGTATATGACCAATGTGTATATACTTTGTGTGTGTGGGAGGAGATAGGGGATGTACTCCACGGTTTAGGGGAAGATAGGGGATGGACCTCTAAACCGGATGTTGTTTGGGAGGAGATAGGGGATGGACTCCACTGATACAGCTCATATGCTTGTCAGATAATGTGATGATACAGCTCATATGCTTATCTATGGAAGTGATGATACAGCTCATATGCTTATCTTTGGAAGTGTTGATACAGCTTGTATGCTTATCTGTTGAAATATGGATACAGCTTGTATGCTTATCTGTTGAGATGTTGATACAACTAATATGTTTATCTATTGTAGAATGGGAATGTTTAATATGAGTCACGGTATCATAAAAGTGAATGACTAGGCTCTGAGCCGTTAATGTAAATTGCGGAATTGATAAGAAATGAAAATTGAAATGAAACATGGACATAGTGGCCTTGTAATGGAAAAAGGGTGATGAATTGATGTATGGAATTGAACATTTATCAATTGCTAATGTCTTAGTTATTGCTCATACTGTGTTTTAGCATATCTCTACTGGGCGTTGGCTCACCCTATATGGGACACTATTTTCAGGTACAGGTAGCATGCCACCTCCAAGGACATAGCTTGGATGATGATGAGAGTTGAAGACTCTTTTGTTTATTTGTTTGTATTACATGTACATCAAGCCAAGAGCTTATTTTGTATAGAGTTAGTACTCTACTTTTGTGTAACCAAGTGTTAACTTGGAAAGCTGTAAGCCCATAGGGCATTTGCTTTTGTTGTTAACATGTAATACCGTTGTAAAGTTTACTCTGATGAAATGAAATGGTTGGTTTCTTCTATATCAATGCATGTCAAAAGAGATGGGTTTTATGTATTATTTGAGGGCGTTACAACTTGGTATCAGAGTGTACCGGGTTCAAATACTTTGGGTACGTGGGAAGTGATTAGTATCACAATGGGTTTGTCTCGCTTGATTAGAGACTTAGACGTAATGTTATGTGTTTAATTTATAACATGCTTATGTGACTATGTGGGTATGGAATGTAGTTTCTAGGATGTTGATTGGATCCTTGGGTTTCTGGGAGTCTTGTTGGAAAAGCACTTGATCAATGCTGTTTCTGACCGGAACTCTAGTAACGCCTCGGGACTATCATTATCCGAAAATGAAATTCGTAAGTGCTTATGTGTTTATGTGCTTATGTGGAGTGAATTACAGTTGTCCATGTATTAGGACGCGAGTGTTATAGCTTCGGCACATTTGTGAATGTGCTAATAGTCTTGGTTACCTTTATTAGGATGTCAGGACGAGGGAGTGGTAGGCAGGAAATGCCTTTCCCGGATGACGTTCCGGCAGTACAGAAAGGAGTTGGTCAGGCCAACATGGCCGAGCCAGCGGGTCAGCAGGTTATGGGCGCCTTGGCCCGAGAGATAGCGGGAGCTTTGGGTATTCTCAGAGTTGATGTAACGCCCTCAAAATAAACCCATTATATATATATACATCACTGACATGCAATATTTAAAGAAAATGATTCATTAATTTATTCATCAGAGTATTACTAAATAAAAGCATTACATGTAACATCAAATTAAATGCCCTACGGGCTAACATCTTTCCAAGCCAACACTTGGACACAAAAATATGAGTTCTAACTCAAATACAAATAAAGCCCTAGGCTTGAATGTTTACATGTACTAACATATAAAAACAATTAACTAAAGATAGTCTTCAAAATCCAAAAGTCGAATCCTCCCAAGCTAAGTCCTTGGAGGTAGCTTATCACCTGAACCTGAAAATGATGTTCCCATAAAGGGTGAGCCACAGCCCAGTAGAAAAATACTAAACCAAATATAAGCATTGAATAAAGCTATAGCATTCAATAGACGGTTAACCAAGATAATCAATTCTACCTTAATACCGTCTCATGACACTAATGTCTATGACATGTTTGAATTCCCCTTATTATCAATATGGCTTAGAACCTGGCCAAACTTACAACAGTGAACTATATATCATATTCACATTACTTCCAATATCAACAACACGGATGAGACTCAGGCTCATATCAAAACACTTCATACTTCCCGTTTGATACACATTTTAGTACTGTATCAATAACATGTAAAAACACTTCAATATAATAAGCACACATAATAGTGGTGCTAATGGAGTCCATCCCCTATCTCCTCCCAAACAAAATCCGGTTTAGAGGTCCATCCCCTATCTTCCCCTAAACCGTGGAGTACATCCCCTATCTCCTCCCAAACAATATGCATATGCAATGCTCAATCAATACATGTATTTCCTGTATTAATTCAATAGTCTAAATTTATGACTTAAACAAATTGATTAGTTTCAATTTTCCCTAATTCACATGCAATATCTACAACAAACATGACTATCCTCCACCGATAGCCCCAAACAGTTATTTCTAGACTGGAAATAAAAATATCTACAATTCAATAAGCGAGTGATTTAAATTATCCAACTACACCATTTAATCAATGAATTCCTCAATTTCATGAATTTAACCAAATTCCCCAATTTCCTTAAATTAATTATACAAATTAATTTATTAATACAACTAGGGTTTTTCCCAAAGCTACCAAAGTACCCCCAACATATCAAAATACAAAAACTTAGAACGAAACTTATAAGATGGAGTAGGAAATCCCTACCTTGAAGTGAAGAACTCGAATGGAGAAGATGACGAAAGTCAAAAGTGCCCCAAATCCTCTCTTTTTCAGATTAAAAGAAAGCTCTCGCGAAGCTCTACCTTTCTTCCAAAGGAACTAGGGTAGAAGATCACAGGGAATAGATCAAATCTTAGAGAGAATGTGAGAGTAGAGAGAGAAACTCTCAAGTGGCGGTTTCTTTTAAGAGTTAGGGAAAAGAAGTAGGTCAAAAAGTGATCCAAAAAGTGAAATCTCGGACTGATGTAGTCGATTCCCCGCTCGAGCGTGGAAATCCCCGCTCGAGCGTCAGACACAGACTCACGCTCAAGCGTGAAAAGAGCCGCTCGAGCGTCGATTGCACACTTCCAGAAGTTTTGCAGGCGATGGTACCTGCTCGAGCGTCAAACTCTCCGCTCGAGCGGAGGGACAAAAATCAAGGGATCACGCTCGAGCGTAAAAACTACCGCTCGAGCGGACGAACTGCAGAGTAAAGTACTGGGAGATGGAAAACCACGCTCGAGCGTCAAAACTCCCGCTCGAGCGGATAAGCAACAACGAAGAGCCCGTTCGAGCGTTAAAAATTCCGCTCGAGCGTGAAGGCTAAAATCTGGGCATCACCTTTTGGTTTCAAAGTGTAACCAACCTGTTTCAAACCTGCCCATCACAACCCAAGACTCAAATACAAAGAGTAAAGGCTAGAAGTGATAATGATACAACAACAAGTCCACGGAACCAAGTCCGGAATACAGTATACAAAGGAAGGAAAAACCGAGATCGCTATAACCTCCCCCCCTTAAAGAATTTCGTCCCCGAAATTAAGTACAAGTTTTTTTTTTTTTTTTATAAAAAAACGTTTTCTCTATTTCCCACAATATGCCAACATTCTATTAAACAACCTGACCCATTACCGGTCAACCCCATCTCTTTTCAAGAGGCATTTCACATTATACATAACAACTTGCATTATCAACATGCATTTTCCTTTCAAATTCAACAGTTTTCGATATATATAATTTCCATTTCCATATCATATTCAATCTCATGATATAACTCTAATTCTACAACACATTCAAAATATGCAGTGTTACACTAAACTTCCATTATGAGGCAAGTTTCAAAATACTTCCATTAACCAAAACATAAACTATGTTTCACAACTTAAGTTATATTCAATACACTTAAGGTGCAATATTACAACAAAATAAGCAACATATGCTCAAGCATCTACAAATAGATCCGGATATTTCTCTCGGACTTCCAACTCGCGTTCCCAAGTGGCTACCTCCACCCCGTGATGTTTCCACAAAACTTTTACCAAAGGGATGGTCTTCCTTCGCAAAACTTGATCCCGTCTATCCAAGACCCGAACCGGTCTCTCCTCATACGAGACATCCTCATCTACCTCTAAGTCGGTCCAATCCAATACATGCGATGGATCCGGCTCATACTTCCGAAGCATACTCACATGAAACACATTATGTACTCCGGATAACTGCAGCGGCAAAGCTAAACGACAAGCAGCCTCGCCAATCCACTCAAGGATCTCAAAAGGGCCAATAAATCGAGGGGACAACTTCCCGCTCTTGCCGAACCTCATCAATCCCCACCTAGGTGATATCTTCAGAAAGACATGATCACCCACCTCAAACACCAAAGGTCTCCTCCTACGGTCGGCATAAGATTTCTGACGACTCTGGGCTGTAACAAGCCTCCTACGGATAAGCTCAACTTTCTCCGTCGTTTCCCTTAACAATTCCGGACCCAGCAAAGGTGCATCGCCCACCTCGGCCCAGCAAACTGGAGACCTACACGGTCGGCCGTACAAGGCCTCAAACGGTGCCATACCGATACTAGACTGGAAACTATTGTTGTAGGCAAACTCCACCAAAGGCAAGTGCCTCTCCCACGACCCACTAAAGTCAAGAACACAACCCCGAAGCATATCCTCGAGGATTTGAATAGTACGCTCAGACTGTCCGTCAGTCTGAGGATGATAAGCCGTGCTAAAGGTCAACTTAGTGCCTAAGGCACTCTGCAAACTCTGCCACAACCTGGCAGTAAAATGAGGATCTCTATCTGAGACGATCGTCACTGGGACCCCGTGCAACCTCACTATGTCCCGAATATATAAACCGGCAAGATGGTCTACCGAATCTCTCATGTGCATAGGAATGAAGTGCGCTGACTTAGTCAACCGGTCTACAACCACCCAAATAGCATCACTACCCCGCTGAGTCCTCGGAAGACCTACAACGAAGTCCATAGTGACATGTTCCCACTTCTACTCGGCAATAGGCAAGGGTTGCAACAAACCCGCTGGTCTCTGATGCTCTGCCTTCACTTGATGACAAGTAAGGCACTTAGACACGAAAGCTGCCACATCTCTCTTCATACCCCGCCACCAAAACTGGTGACCCAAATCCTGATACATCTTAGTACCTCCCGGATGCACCGCAAGGCGTGAATAATGGAACTCTCGGAGTACCTCCTCTCGGCAAGATTCTGGCACAAACAGACGGTCTCGGTATCTTACACTCAGGTCGGGATACACCGTCAAACCCTTCTCAACCTTCCCACTGGAAATCTTTTCTCGAAGAGATTCTACCTCAAGGTCACCTCTCTGAGCCTCTAACACTCGAGTCACAAGTGTCGGCTGCGCAACAACAGAAAACAAGGCTGCAGCCCCAACGGATTCGCCCAGAAGCAAATCAAACTCCCCAAGTGCACCTAACATCTCCCACTCTCGAATGGCTATACTAGCTATGTCACCAACAGATTTCCTACTAAGGGCATCGGCCACTACATTAGCCTTCCCTGGATGATAATGCAATTCAAAGTCATAATCTTCAATAAACTCCATGCACCTCCTCTGCCTCAAGTTCAAATCTTTCTGTGTAAACAGATATTTCAAACTCTTATGATCCGAGAATACCTCGAACCTCTCACCATAAAGATAATGCCTCCAAATCTTCAAGGCAAAGATCACAGCTGCTAACTCAAGATCATGCGTAGGGTAATTCTTCTCGTGTATTTTCAACTGACGTGAGCCATAGGCAACTACTTTCCCTTCTTGCATCAACACACAACCCAGACCCTCTCGTGAGGCGTCACAATAGACTGCATAACCCAACCCTCTCTCCGGAATAATCAAGACTGGAGCGGTGGTCAGTCTAACTTTCAACTCCTGGAACGACTTTTCACAAGTCTCACTCCATACAAACTTGACTCCCTTCCGAGTCAATCTAGTCAAAGGTGAAGCTAACCTGGAGAAATCCTTCACAAACCGGCGATAATACCTAGCTAACCCCAGAAAACTGCGGATCTCAAACACACTCTTAGGCTGTGTCCAATCTTGCACTGCCTCAGTCTTGGATGTATCAACAGACACTCCTTCCCCAGAAACTACATGGCCTAAGAACTTGACCTCTTCTAGCCAGAACTCACACTTCCCAAACTTAGCATAAAGCTTATGGGCTCTAAGCAACTCAAGCACCACTCTCAAATGTTCCTTGTGCTTCTCCTCAGAAGGTGAATAGATAAGGATGTCGTCCACGAAGACAACTAAAAAACGATCTAAAAATTCCCGAAATATCCGGTTCATCAAATCCATAAATACTGCCGATGCATTGGTGAGCCCAAATGGCATCACCAAAAACTCATAGTGGCCATACCGCGTACGGAATGCCGTCTTCGGAATATCCTCCTCCCTGACTCTCAGCTGATGATAACCCGATCTCAAGTCTATCTTCGAGAAACAACGGGAACCCTTCAACTGATCGAACAGATCATCTATACGAGGCATAGGGTACTTATTCTTAACCGTAGCCCGATTCAATTTCCGGTAATCTATACAAAGTCTCAAAGCACCACCTTTCTTTTTAACAAAGAGGGCCGGTGCTCCCCATGGCGAAACACTAGGACGTATAAAGCCCTTATCTAACAACTCCTGGAGTTGGATCTTCAACTCAGCTAACTCAGCTGGAGCAAAACGATAAGGTGCCATAGAAATCGGCGCCGTGCCGGGCACTAAGTCAATAGAGAACTCAATCTCTCTGTGAGGTGGCAAACCAACAAGGTCCTCGGGAAAGACGTCCGAGTACTCACAAACCACACTTGGCAACACCGTCTGGGTCTCATTACACTCACCACTCTCAAAGCTAGCAAGTAGACCACTAAGCTCACTCCGCCCTCGTAGATCATACCCCGGTGGAAAAACACTACCAACCCGGTCCCCCAGAAAATGAAAACACTCCCCGCTCACGGTACAACAAGTGACCCTCTGGTGGTAGCAATCGATAACTGCCCGGTATGACGATAACCAGTCCATACCCAAAATAACATCAAAGCCCTTCATGGGCATAACTACAAAAGAAAACGAAAGTCTATGATCGGCGACCTCTATATCACAACCCCTGACACCTTGTTTCAAGAACAATTCACCCCCAAGAGGTGACACTACACAAATAGGAGATGCTAATTGTGCTAACTCCAACTCCAAACCAGATGCAAATGCGGTAGACACAAAGGAATGGGATGCACCCGTATCAACCAAAACACTAGCAACCGAGTTGCAAAACAAGAAAGTACCTCTTACAACTGATGGTGCCGGCACAAGATCTTGCGCGGTAACAGCGTACACGCGCCCAGACGACCTCTGATCGACCTGCTCACCCCTAGGAGCATAAGATTGCTGCACCGACTGGGACGATGAAGCCCCCTGATTGGCCCTCGAGGCCTAACCCGACTGAGCTGGCTGCTGACCCTAAATCTGCCTCAAACCAGATGCACCAGGTGTGCCACCCAACTGCGGGCAATACCTCTTCATATGCCCTGGCTGACCACACTGATAACACGAGAGTGGCTGGCCTCTACCCTGACTCTGGCTCTGAGATCGAGCCGAAGATGATGCTGCTCTCTGCACTCCTCCCCTCTGAGGACAAACTGGAGACTTGTGGCCCAACTGGCCACACTTGAAACAGGTAATGTCTCCCTGACTGCCTTTCCCCAAACTAGCACTCGGCACAGGAAAAGTCGATCTAGAAAAGCTACCCTGAGACTGCTGAGGATTAAAACCCTTCTGTCTCCTACCATCACTCTGACCATCATGACTTCTCTTGGAGCCCTTCTGTCCTTCCTCCTCCTCCTGCATCATGATTTCCATGTGGGCTGCAGCATCAACCATATGCCCATAATCCCAAATCATAGTTCCCCCAGCTCGCAGCTTGAGGCCACGCCTCAACTTCTTCTCAAACTCGATACAACGGCGTTCCTCAGACGCCACCAACTCAGGTGCAAACCTGGACAAGCTAGTAAATGCAGCCTCAAACTCGGCCACTGAAGAACTCGACTGCTTAAGCTGGCAGAACTGGTCTCTCAGCTTCTCCCTAACTACTGGAGATAAGAATCTCTCCTAGAAAGCATTCACAAAAGCCTCCCATGTACCTCCTATACGACCCTTAGTGAACTTCCACCACTGACCCGCATCCCCCTTCAGCTGGAAAGATGCCAAGGTCACTTTCAACCCCTCGTCTTCGATGCCAAGCATCTCAAACGTCTTCGTTATCTATTTGAGCCATTCATCTGCCTTAAGCGGCTCTTTAGGATCACCCACAAATTCATCCGGGTTAGACCGGAAGAACTCCCTCTTCAGAAAGGAAGGTCCTGCATCCGCAACAACAACCCGAGCTTGATTCTCAGCTCTGAGAATGCCTACTGACTCCCTGAATGCCCCTGCTATCTCTCAGGCTAGAGCGCCCATAGCCTGCTGGCCTACTGGCTCGGCCACATTGGCCTGGCCAATTCCCTCCTGAACTGCCGGAATCTCCTCTGGCATAGGCACCTCCTGCATACCCGACCTACCACGCCTACCGCGTCCTCGTCCTCGCCCTGACATCCTAATAAAGGAAACAAAGACGTTAGCACATTAATAAATGTGCCGAAGCTTAACACTCGCGTTCTAATGCATTGGACAACAATAATTCATTTCACGTAAGCACATAATCACATAAGCACCTACGAATTTCATTCCTGGATGATAATAGTCCCGAAGCGTTACTATAGTTCCAGTTGGAAGCAGCATTGATCAAGTGCCTTTCCAACAAGACTACTAGAAACTCAAGGGTCCAATCAACATCCTAGGAACTACATTCCATACCCACATAGTCACATAAACATGTTATCATGTAAGTATATAACATTACACTAAGTCTCTATCAGACGAGATGAACCCATTGTGATACTAATCACTTCCCACGTACCCAAAGTATTCAAACCCAGTACGCTCTGATACCAAGTTGTAACGCCCTCAAAATAAACCCATTATATATATATATACATCATTGACATGCAATATTTAAAGAACACGATTCATTAATTTATTCATCAGAGTATTACTAAATAAAAGCATTACATGTAACATCAAATTAAATGCCCTACGGGCTAACATCTTTCCAAGCCAACACTTGGACACAAAAATATGAGTTCTAACTCAAATACAAATAAAGCCCTAGGCTTGAATGTTTACATGTACTAACATATAAAAACAATTAACTAAAGATAGTCTTCAAAATCCAAAAGCCGAATCCTTCCAAGCTAAGTCCTTGGAGGTAGCTTATCACCTGAACCTGAAAATGATGTTCCCATAAAGGGTGAGCCACAGCCCAGTAGAAAAATACTAAACCAAATATAAGCATTGAATAAAGCTATAGCATTCAATAGATGGTTAACCAAGATAATCAATTCTAACTTAATACCGTCTCATGACATTAATGTCTATGACATGTTTGAATTCCCCTTATTATCAATATGGCTCAGAACCTGGCCAAACTTACAACAGTGAACTATATATCATATTCACATTACTTCCAATATCAACAACACGGATGAGACTCAGGCTCATATCAAAACACTTCATACTTTCCGTTTGATACACATTTTAGTGCTGTATCAATAACATGTAAAAACACTTCAATATAATAAGCACACATAATAGTGATGCTAATGGAGTCCATCCCCTATCTCCTCCCAAACAAAATCCAGTTTAGAGGTCCATCCCCTATCTTCCCCTAAACCGTGGAGTACATCCCCTATCTCCTCCCAAACAATATGCATATGCAATGCTCAATCAATACATGTATTTCCTGTATTAATTCAATAGTCTAAATTTATGACTTAAACAAATTGATTAGTTTCAATTTTCCCTAATTCACATGCAATATCTACAACAAACATGACTATCCTCCACCGATAGCCCCAAACAGTTATTTCTAGACTGGAAATAAAAATATCTACAATTTAATAAGCGAGTGATTTAAATTATCCAACTACACCATTTAATCAATGAATTCCTCAATTTCATGAATTTAACCAAATTCCCCAATTTCCTTAAATTAATTATACAAATTAATTTATTAATACAACTAGGGTTTTTCCCAAAACTACCAAAGTACCCCCAACATATCAAAATACCAAAACTTAGAACAAAACTTATAAGATGGAGTAGGAAATCCCTACCTTCAAGTGAAGAACTCGAATGGAGAAGATGACAAAAGTCAAAAGTGCCCCAAATCCTCTCTTTTTCAGATTAAAAGAAAGCTCTCGCGAAGCTCTACCTTTCTTCCAAAGGAACTAGGGTAGAAGACCACAGGGAATAGATCAAATCTTAGAGAGAAGATGAGAGTAGAGAGAGAAACTCTCAAGTGGCGGTTTCTTTTAAGAGTTAGGGAAAAGAAGTAGGTCAAAAAGTGATCCAAAAAGTGAAATCTCGGACTGATGTAGTCGATTCCCCGCTCGAGCGTGGAAATTCCCGCTCGAGCATCAGATACAGACTCACGCTCAAGCGTGAAAAGAGCCGCTCGAGCGTCGATTGCACACTTCCAAAAGTTTTGCAGGCGATGGTACCCGCTCGAGCGTCAAACTCTCCGCTCGAGCAGAGGGACAAAAATCAAGGGATCACGCTCGAGCGTAAAAACTACCGCTCGAACGGACGAACTGCAGAGTAAAGTACTGGGAGATGGAAAACCACGCTCGAGCGTCAAAACTCCCGCTCGAGCGGATAAGCAACAACGAAGAGCCCGCTCGAGCGTTAAAAATTCTGCTCGAGCGTGAAGGCTAAAATCTGGGCATCACCTTTTGGTTTCAAAGTGTAACCAACCTGTTTCAAACCTGTCCATCACAACCCAAGACTCAAATACAAAGAGTAAAGGCTAGAAGTGATAATGATACAACAACAAGTCCACGGAACCAAGTCCGGAATACAGTATACAAAGGAAGGAAAAATCGAGATCGCTATAGTTGAGAATCAGATTGCTAAGGCAGAACCTTCTTTCTTGAAGAGGGAGTTCTTTCAGTCTAACCCGGACGAATTTGTCGGGAATTCGAAGGAGCCTCTTAAGGCTGATGAGTCGTTGGAACAGATGGAGAAGACGTTCGAGATGCTTGGCATCGAGGACGGGGCTTTAAAGGTGACCTTGGCATCCTTCCAGCTGAAGGAAGATGCGGGTCAATGGTGGAAGTACGAGAAGGGCCGTGTTGGTGGTGTATGGGAGACTTTTGTGAATACCTTCGAGAAGAAGTTTTTATCTTCAGCTGCTAGGGAAAAGCTAAGGGAACAGTTTTGCCAGCTTAAACAGCAGGGCTTGTCAGTGGCTGAGTTTGAGGCTACTTTTACCAGTCTGTTCAGGTTTGCACCTGAACTTGTGGCATCCAAGGAATGTCGTTGCTTTGAGTTTGAGCGGAAGCTGAGGTGTGGGCTCAAGTTGAGGATTGGAGGGTCGTTTATTCGGGAGTACAGACGCTTGGTTGATGCTGCAGCTCATATGGAGCTCATGATGCAGGAGGAGGATGAGGGGCAGAGAGGCTCTAAGAGGAGCCAAGATGGTCAAGGTGATGGCAGGAGACAGAGGGGTTCTAACCCTCAGCAGTCTCAAGGTAGTTTGGCTAGATCGACCTTCCCAGTGCTGAGTGCAAGCTCTGGGAGAGGTGGTCAGGGAGGCTTGACTTGTTTTGCATGTGGCCAGCTGGGTCACAAGTCTTCAGTTTGCCCACAGAAGGGAGGGGGTCAGCGAGCTGCTTCTTCTTCAGCTAGACCTCAGGGCCAGAGTTAGGGCAGGGGCCAGCCTTTGTCTTGTTATCAGTGTGGCCAGCCGGGGCACCTGAAGAGGTATTGCCCACAGTTGAGTGCCACATCGAAAGCGTCTGGTTCTAGGAAGACGTAGAGTTATCAGCCAGTTCAGTCTGTGCAGGCCTTGAGGGCCAATCTGGGAGCTTCGACATCCCAATCTATGCAGCAGTCCTTTGCTCATAGAGGTGAGCAGGTGGATCAGGGGCCTACAGGGCGCGTGTATGCTGTCACCGCACAGGACCTAGTACCGGCTCCATCAGTAGTGAGAGGTACCTTTCTATTTTGCAACTCGGTTGCTAGTGTGTTGATTGATACGGGTGCGTCTCATTCTTTTGTATCTGCTGCATTTGCATCTGGGTTGGAGTTGGAGTTGGCACTTTTAGCATCTCCTATTTGTGTAGTATCACCTGTTGGGGGTGAATTGGTTCTGAAACACGGATGTAGAGGTTGTGATATAGAGGTCGTCGACCGTAGGCTTCTTTTTCCCTTTGTTGTTATGCCCATGAAGGGCTTTGATGTTATTTTGGGTATGGACTGGCTATCGTCATATCGGGCTGTTATTGATTGCTATCGCCAGAGGGTCACGGTATGTACCTTGAGCAGGGAGTGTTTCCATTTCTTGGGGGATCGGGTTGGTAGTGTGTTGCCACCAGTGTATGATCCGCGAGGGCGAGGTGAGCTTGGTGGTCTACTTGCTAGCTTTTTGAGTAGTGAGTGTGATGAGACCCAGACTGTGTTACCGAGGGTGGTTTGTGAGTATTCGGATGTTTTTCCCGAGGATCTTGTTAGTCTGCCACCTCACCGAGAGATAGAGTTCTCTATTGATCTAGTGCCTGGCACGGTGCCGATTTCCATGGCACCGTATCGTTTTTCCCCAGCCGAGTTGAGTGAGTTGAAGATTCAGCTCTAGGAATTGCTAGATAAGGGTTTCGTTCGCCCTAGTGTTTCACCGTGGGGAGCACTGGCCCTCTTTGCTAAGAAGAAAGATGGTGCCTTGAGATTGTGTATCGACTACTGAAAGTTGAATCGGGCTACGGTTAAGAATAAGTGCCCTATGCCCCGTATAGATGATTTGTTTGACCAGTTGAAGGGTTCTCGTTGTTTCTCTAAGATAGATTTGAGATCGGGTTACCACCAGTTGAGGGTCAGGGAGGAGGATATCCCGAAGACGGCATTCCGTATGTAGTATGGCCATTATGTGTTTCTGGTGATGCCATTTGGGCTTACCAATGCACCGGCAGTCTTTATAGACCTGATGAACTGGATCTTCCAGGAATTCTTAGATCGATTTGTGGTCATTTTCGTGGACGACATTCTTATCTATTCGCCTTCTGAGGAGGAGCACGAGAAACACCTGAGAGTGGTGCTTGAATTGCTTAGAGCCCATAGGTTGTATGCCAAGTTTGGGAAGTGTGAGTTTTGGCTAGGAGAGGTCAAATTCTTAGGCCATGTGGTATCCAGGGAAGGGGTGTCTGTTGATACATCCAAGGTAGAGGCAGTGCAAGATTGCGCACAGCCTAAGAGTGTTTTTGAGATCCGCAGTTTCTGGGGTTAGCTGGGTATTACCGCCGGTTTGTGAAGGATTTCTCCAGGCTAGCTTCGCCGTTGACTAGATTGACACGGAAAGGGGTTAAGTTTGTGTGGAGTGAGACTTGTGAAAAGTCATTCCTAGAGTTGAAGGTTAGATTGACCACCGCTCCGGTGTTGATTATTCCGGAGAGAGGGTTGGGTTATGCGGTTTATTGTGATGCCTCACGAGAGGGTTTGGGTTGTGTGTTGATGCAAGAAGGGAAAGTGGTAGCTTATGGCTCACGTCAGTTGAAAATACACGAGAAGAATTACCCTACACACGACTTAGAGTTAGCAGCCGTGATTTTTGCCTTAAAGATTTGGAGGCATTACCTTTATAGTGAGAGGTTTGAGGTGTTCTCAGACCATAAAAGTTTGAAGTACCTGTTTACACAGAGGGACCTGAATTTGAGGCAGAGAAGGTGGATGGAGTTCATCGAGGACTATGATTTTGAGTTGCACTATCACCCGGGGAAGGCCAATGTTGTGGCCGATGCCCTTAGTAGAAAATCCATTAGTGATGTAACTTGTATAGCCATCCGGGAATGGGAGATGTTGGGAGCATTGGGTGAGTTTGATTTGCTTCTGGGCGAATTCGTTGAGGCTGCGGCCTTGTTTTCTGTAGTTGCGCAGCCTACACTTGTGACTCGAGTATTAGAGGCACAGAGAGGTGACCTTGAGGTGGAATCTTTCCGAGAGAAGATCTCTAGTGGGAAGGTTGAGAAGGGTTTGACGGTGTATCCCGACCTGAGTGTGAGATACCGAGACCGTTTGTTTATGCCGGAGTCTTGCCGAGAAGAAGTACTCCGAGAGTTTCACCATTCACGCCTTGCGGTGCATCCGGGAGGCACTAAGATGTATCGGGATTTGGGTCGCCAGTTTTGGTGGCGGGGTATGAAGAGGGATGTGGCTGTTTTCGTATCAAAGTGCCTTACTTGCCAGCATGTGAAGGCCGAGCATCAGAGGCCAGCGGATTTGTTGCAACCCTTGCCTATTGCCGAGTGGAAGTGGGAGCATGTCACTATGGACTTCGTTGTAGGTCTTCCGAGGACTCAGCGGGGTAATGATGTTATTTGGGTGGTTGTAGACCGATTGACTAAGTCGGCGCACTTTATCCCAATGCGCGTGAGAGATTCGGTAGATCATCTCGCCGACTTGTATATTCGGGATATAGTGAGATTGTACGGGGTCCCAGTGACGATCGTCTCAGATAGAGATCCTCGTTTTACTGCTAGGTTATGGCAGAGTTTGCAGAGTGCCTTGGGCACTAAGTTGACCTTTAGTACGGCTTATCATCCTCAGACTGACGAGCAGTCCGAGCGTACTATTCAGATCCTTGAGGATATGCTTCGAGGTTGTGTCATTGACTTTAGTGGGACGTGGGAGAGGCACTTCCCTTGGTGGAGTTTGCCTACAACAATAGTTTTCAATCGAGTATCGGTATGGCACCGTTTGAGGCCTTGTATGGCCGATCGTGTAGGTCCCTAGTGTGTTGGGCCGAGGTGGGTGATGCACCCTTGTTGGGTCCGGAGTTGGTTAGGGAGATAACGGAGAAAGTTAAGCTTATCCGTAGGAGGCTTGTTACAGCCCAGAGTCGCCAAAAGAGTTATGCCGGCCGTAGGAGGAGGCCTTTGGCGTTTGAGATAGGTGATCATGTTTTCTTGAAAATATCACCTAGACGAGGTTTGATGAGATTTGGGAAGAGTGGGAAGTTATCCCCTCGGTTTATCGGTCCCTTTGAGATCCTTGAGAGGATTGGGGAAGTTGCTTATCGTTTGGCTTTGCCACCGCAGTTGTCCGGGGTTCATGACGTGTTTCATGTTAGTATGATTCGGAAGTATGAGTCGGATCCGTCCCATGTGTTGGATTGGACCGACTTGGAGGTAGATGAGGATGCCTCGTATGAGGAGAGACCGGTTCGGGTCTTGGATAGACAGGATCAAGTCTTGCGAGGCAAGACCAACCCCTTGGTAAAGGTTTTGTGGAAGCATCACAGAGTGGAGGAAGCCACTTGGGAACATGAGGCGGATGTCCGTGAGAATTACCTGGACTTTTTTGTTGATGTGTAATAACGTATTGAAATTTTGTAATATTGTGGAACTTTAAGAGCATTACATATGTCTTAAGTTGTAAAACATGATATATGTTTTGATTTATGAAAGTATGTAGTAGAACTTGCCTCGTGATGGAAGTTGATTTTAACATTGTATATGTTAATGATGTTTAGAAATGCAAAAATACATTTTGGCATTGAAAATGAGTTGAAATTGGTAAATTTCAGGGAAATGCATATTGATAATGCAGGTTGTTATGTAAAATGAGAAATGCCTCTTGAAAAGAAATGGAATTGACCGGTAATGGGTTGGAATGTTTAATATTATGTTGTAATATTGTTGGGAATGGAGAGAACCTGTTTTTGAGAAACTTGTGTTTAATTTCGGGGACGAAATTCTTTAAGGAGGGGAGGTTATAGCGATCCCAATTTTCCCTTTCTGTATTTGTTGTATTCCGGACTTTGGTTCCACGAAGTTGGTGGTTGTATACCTAGTTGTCATCCTTTAATTCCTTATGTTGAGTTTTAGGATGTGTTGGGCATGTTTCGAGCAGGTAGGTCGGGCCTTGGTCTAAATCCTTACCGCCAGGTTTTTGGTCATTCCGCTCGAGTGGGTCCTTTGGCGCTCGAGCGGAGATTGCACACTCGTAGCATTTCGTGTCCCTGCAAAACTTCTGCAGGTGTGATTTCTACGCTCGAGCGGGTTTCCTGTGCTCGAGTGGGTCGCGCTCGAGCGGGTTTGTGGGGGTTCGAGAGGGTAGTACTGTCTTGGTGAAAGTTCTGGGAGAGGGAGATTTGCGCTCGAGCGGACTAGTTTTCTCGCTCGAGCGGATATACTTTATCCTTGTGTCTTAGCGCTCGAGCGGACCTAGTTTTTGTTCTTGACGCTCGAGCATTGTGTTTTTCGCTCGAGCGGGAATGTCGTATATCAGTAGACTGTGGGGCATTTTTAAAATCACTTTTTCTCATTCTTTCTCTCTCTTACTTTTCCGAAAAAGCCATTGGAGAGCACTTCACTCTAAAACTCAAACTTCTCTCTAAGTATTGATCTAGTAGGAGTTGTTTCCTCACCTTCGGTCTTTACGAAAGTTGGGTTGATCGTCGAGGGCTACATTTTGATCCGAGAAACATGTGATTTGGAGCAACTTCGTTTTCGTCATCTTCTTTGTTGGGTGTCATCTCTTGAGGTAGGTATTCCTACTCACTCTTATGATCTTTGACATAAATTTTTGGTTGTTTTGATAAAATGTTGAAGCTGGGAAATTTTGGGACCTAGGGTTTCAAAATGTTAAATGGGGGTTTTGTCATTTTGATTCTTGAAAATGTATATTGGGTTTCAAAATGAGATTATTGTTATTGGTTGTTGATATCTAGGCCATTGGGCCAATGTTGGGAAATGGGGTAGAAAACCCTAATTTGTGGTGTAAGTTAGTTGGTATAATTAAATTGGGAAATTTGTGGACTTATGGACATTGGCTCATTATATGGTAAAATAGTGGAGTTGGATTTGTTAATTGCTCACTTTTGAAAACATTGATATTCTATCTATTGGAGCTTTTATTATCTATTTAGAAAAAATTGCTTGGGCTACCGGTGGAGGATAGTTTTGATTGTTGTAGACAATGCATGATGATTAGGAAAATTGAAACTAATCAATTGGATATGTCATAGAGTATGACGGCTGATAGAATACATTAACGTTATGTATTGATTGATTGTGTATATGACCAATGTGTATATACTTTGTGTGTGTGTGAGGAGATAGGGGATGTACTCCACGGTTTAGGGGAAGATAGGGGATGAACCTCTAAATCGGATGTTGTTTGGGAGGAGATAGGGGATGGACTCCACTGATATAGCTCATATGCTCGTCAGATAATGTGATGATACAGCTCATATGCTTATCTATGGAAGTGATGATACAGCTCATATGCTTATCTTTGGAAGTGTTGATACAGCTTGTATGCTTATCTGTTGGAATGTGGATACAGCTTGTATGCTTATCTGTTGAGATGTTGATACAACTAATATGTTTATCTATTGTAGAATGGGAATGTTTAATATGAGTCACGGTATCATAAAAGTGAATGACTAGGCTCTGATCCGTTAATGTAAATTGCGGAATTGATAAGAAATGGAAAATGAAATGAAACATGGACATAGTGGCCTTGTAATGGAAAAAGGGTGATGAATTGATGTATGGAATTGAACATTTATCAATTGCTAATGTCTTAGTTATTGCTCATACTGTGTTTTAGCATATCTCTACTGGGCGTTGGCTCACCCTATATGGGACACTATTTTCAGGTACAGGTAGCATGCCACCTCCAAGGACATAACTTGGATGATGATGAGAGTTGAAGACTCTATTGTTTATTTGTTTGTATTACATGTACATCAAGCCAAGGGCTTATTTTGTATAGAGTTAGTACTCTACTTTTGTATAACCAAGTGTTAACTTGGAAAGCTGTAAGCCCATAGGGCATTTGCTTTTGTTGTTAACATGTAATACCGTTGTAAAGTTTACTGATGAAATGAAATGGTTGGTTTCTTCTATATCAATGCATGTCAAAAGAGATGGGTTTTATGTATTATTTGAGGGCGTTACATATTTAATTTCCAAATAGATCGTTAACGTATAGTGGTTTCTTGAATGAACTTCCATGTTTAATTTTATGCAGTTTCAATTTCTATTTTTATTCAACTTCTATTTTTATTCAATTTCTTTTTTTATTTAATTTCCAAATAGATCGTTAAGGTATACTGGTTTCTTGAATGAACTTCTATTTTTAATTTTATGCAACTTCCATTTTTATTTTTATTCCATCTCCATTTTTATTCAATTTCCTTTTCTATTCAATTTCCTTTTTAATTTAATTTCCAAATAGATCGTTAAGGTATAGTGGTTTCTTGAATGAACTTCTATGTTTAATTTTATGAAGTTTCCATTTCTATTTTTATTCAACTTCTATTTTTATTCAATTTTCATCTCCATTCAATTTCCTTTTTTATTTAATTTCCAAATAGATCGTTAAGGTATAGTGGTTTCTTGAATGAACTTCCATTTTTAATTTTATGCAACTTCCATTTTTATTTTTATTCCACTTCCATTTTTATTCAATTTCTTTTTCAATTGAATTTCCTTTTTTATTTAATTTCAAATAGATCGTTAAGGTGTAGTGGTTTCTTGAATGAACTTCCATGTTTCATTTTATGTAGTTTCCATTTCTATTTTTATTCAACTTTTATTTTTATTCAATTTCCATCTCCATTCAATCTCCTTTTTTATTTAATTTCGAAATAGATTGTTATGGTGTAGTGGTTTCTTGAATGAACTTCCATTTTTAATTTTATGCAACTTCCATTTTTATTTTTATTCAACTTCCATTTTTATTTAATTTCCTCTTCTATTCAATTTCCTTTTTTATTTAATTTTCAAATAGATCTTTAAGGTACAGTGGTTTCTTGAATAGATTTCCATTTTTAATTTTATGCGACTTATATTTTTGTTTTTGTTTAACTTCCATTTTTATTCAATTTCCTTCTCTATTTAATTTTTTTTATTTCATTTCCAAATAGATCGTTAAGGTATAGTGGTTTCTTGAATGAACTTCCATGTTTAATTTTATGCAGCTTCCATTTTTATTCAATTTCCTTTTCTATTCAATTTTCTTTTTTTTATTTAATTTGCAAATAGATCGTTAATGTATTGTGGTTTTTTGAATGAACTTCCATTTTTAATTTTATGCAACTTCCATTTTTATTTTTATTCGACTTTCATTTTTATTCAATTTCTTTTTCAATTGAATTTCCTTTATTATTTAATTTCCTAATCGATCGTTAAGGCATAGTGGTTTCATGAATAAACCTCCATTTTTAATTTTATGCAACTTCCATTTTTATTTTTATTCAACTTCCATTTTTATTCAATTTCCTTTTCTATTCAATTTTCTTTTTTTATTTAATTTTCAAATAGATCGTTAAGGTATAGTGGTTTCTTGAATTGACTTCCATTTTTAATTTTATGCAAATTCGATTTTCCTTTTTATTCAACTTCCATTTTTATTCAATCTCCATTTCTATTTAATTTCCAAATAGATCCTTAAGGTATAGTGGTTTCTTGAATGAACTTTCATTTTTAATTTTATGCAACTTCCATTTTCATTCAATTTCCTTTTCTATTCAATTTCCTTTTTTTGTTTAATTTCCAAATAGATCGTTAAGGTATAGTGGTGTCTTGAATAGACTTCCAATTTTAATTTTATGCACTTCTATTTTTGTTTTTATTCAGTTTCCATTTTTATTCAATTTCCTTTTCTATTCATTTTCATTTTTTATTGAATTTCCAAGTAGATCGTTATGGTATAGTGGTTTCTTGAATGAACTTGCATTTTTAATTTTATGCAACTTCCATTTTTATTTTTATTGAACTTCCATTTTTATTCAATTTTTTTTTTGTATTCAATTTTCATTTTTTATTTAATTTCCAAATAGATCGTTAAGGTATAGTGGTTTTGTAACAACCCACATTTTGTGTCCTTGTCATGTTTGCTTACATTCGTATGTTTTGCCATGTTAAAATGCTGTAACGACCCATATTCATGTCATGGCCGTGTTCGTGTTCATTTACATAACTTCATCTTGTTAAGTTTGCATTCATGAATCTTGTCTTGTTTGCTTAAGTGTTGTGTGCATGTTTTGTTCCTTCCTTGCTGCCTCAAGCCGAGGTCATGTTAAGCCTAGGTCATGCCAAGCCTAGGTTATGTTAAGCCTAGATCATTCCAAACCAAGGTCATCTTCAGTCTAGAAGTATCTTGGAACCCCTTTGTTTGACCTCCACCTTCGCCTTGACATATTGGCCGAGATGTCATTATCTAGACCGAGGTGTTCATCACCAAGGCCGAGATGTGTATTATCTAGGCCGAGATGTTACCTTTGCACCCAGGTGACCTTGTCCTGGAGTGGTATTATAGCGATCCCGGTTTCCCTTTTCTTTAGTTGTTGTGTACATCTCGTTTACATCCTTTACTCTTTGCATTTGAGTCTTGGGTTGTGTTGGGCAGGTGTGAAGCAGGTTGGTTGAGCTTAGGAACCAAGTGTAGTTGCCCAGATTTTGGTCTGTCCGCTTGAGCGGGGCTTTTGGCGCTCGAGCGGGAAAATCACCCTTCCAGTATTTTCTCTGTAGGGTTGTCCGCTCGAGCGGGAGTTTGGACGCTCGAGCGAGAGTTTGTGTGTTACGCTCGAGCGGGGAGTTGGACGCTCAAGCAGAGACCTGGTTCTGTAAAAGTGCTGAGAGTGTGTATTCAGAGCTCGAGCGACGGTTTGGACGCTCGAGCGGGAGTCTGTGAGTAACGCTCGAGCGGGAGTTTCCATGCTTGAGCGGGGTGTCGGGTTTAAAGCTCCGTGTTTTGACTTTTAAAATCACTTTTTCACATTCATTTCTCTCTCTTACTTTTCCAAAACTCCATTGTTGAGCCTCTCTCTCTAGAACCTTGCCTTCTCTCTAGGTATTGATCTAGTTAGAGTTGTTTCCTCACCTTTGGCCTTTACAAAAGTTGTGTTGATCGTCGAGGGCTACGTTTTGATCCAAAAATATCGAGTTTTGGAGCACGTTGAGTTTCTTCATCTTCTTCCCTTGAACTCCGAATTTGAGGTAGGGATTCCTACTCACTCTTATGGTCTTTAACATAGATTTTTGGTGATTTTGATAAAGTGTTGAAGTTGGAAAATTTTGGGACTTAGGGTTTCAAAATGTCAAAGAGGGTTTTATTATTTTGATTCAAAGATGAGTATTTTGGGTTTCAAAATAGTGGTATTGATGTTGGTTGTTGATATATGGACCATTGGGTCAATGTTGGATAATGGAGGAAAAAGCCCTAATTCGTTGTGTAAATTAATTGGTATAATTAATTTGGGAAAAGTGTTGGTATTCGGAATTGAGTTGGAAATAATGAAATTGACTCATTATATGGTAGAATAGTGGAGTTGGATTTGTTAATCGCTCACTTTTGAAAACATGATATTTTATCTGTTGGAGTTTTTATTATCTATTTAGAAATAATTGCTTGGGCTACCAGTGGAGGGTAGTTTTGATTGTTGTAGACAATGCATGATGATTAGGCAAACTAAAACTAATCAATTGGTTATGTCATAAAGTATGACGATTGGTAGAATACATTAACGTTATGTATTGATTGATTGTGTATATGACCTATGTGTATGTAAATTGTGTGTGTAGGGGAGGAGATAGGGGATGTACTCCACGGTTTAGGGAAAGATAGGGGATGGACCTCTAAACCGGATATTGTTTGGGAGGAGATAGGGGATGGACTCCACTGATACAGCTCATATGCTTGTCAGAAAATGTGTGGATACAGCTCATATGCTTATCTATGGAAGTGTTGATACAGCTCATATGCTTATCATTGGAAGTGTTGATATAGCTAGTATGCTTATCTGTTGAGATGTTGATACAACTAATATGTTTATCTATTGAGAAATGGGAAATGTTTAATATGAGTTACTGTCTCATAGAAATGGTTGGCTAGGTTCTGAGCCATTAATATTAATTATGAAACCGTTAAGAAATGGAAAGTGGAATGAAACATAGTCGCAGTGATTATAAAACGGAAATGGGTTATGAATTGATTTATGAAAATTGAACATTTATCAATCGCTAATGTCTTAGTTATTGCTCATACTGTGTTTAGCATATCTCTACTGGGCGTTGGCTCACCCTATATGGGACATTATTTTCAGGTACAGGTAGCATGCCACCTCCAAGGACATAGCTTGGATGATGATGAGAGTTGAGGACTCTTTTTGGTTGTTTTATTTGTATTACATGTATAGCAAGCCAAGGGCTTAATTTGTATAGAGTTAGTACTCTTCTTTTGTGTAACCAAGTGTTGACTTGGAAAGCTGTATGCCTATAGGCCATTTGCTTTTGTTGTTAACATGTAATACTATTGTAAGAACTACTCTGATGAATAGAAAGGGTTAATCTCTTTTGTATAATGCATGTCTAAAGTGATGGATTTATGTATTTATTTTGGGGCATTACAGGTATGACCTAGACCGAGGTGTGGCACATCTAGGCCGAGGTGTGGCACAGCTTAGTCAAGTGTTGTCCTTCCTAGCCGAGGTCATTGTCACCTTAGTTGTCGAAGCTTTGTTCTTAGCCGATGTCATCACTTGCCGGAGTGCCTTACAGTGTAGCTTGTTAGATACACTTTGTCATAGTCTTGTCTTGTGAATCTATCACCTTTTTTAGGAGAGCCAACCAGCCGTTGCCACGTGTCCAAGCTGTGTGTTAAGTCAACCGGTAGAGGGAGAAAACCTATCATTTTCTATATCTTTGTTAGAAGAGGAGAGAGAAGCTCTAGAAGAGGGAGAGGAGTTCTTGAGAGGAGGTAGATTTCCAAGCTTGATCCCTAGAGGTCGAACCGTTAGATTCGTGTTCTAAGGTTAGATTCTTGATCTGCTCTTGTCGTTCTTTATGTTCATGTTATTGCATTGCATGATTGAATATGATTTGTAAGCCATGCATTGTTTTGAAGTTCGGTTTTAGAAAGGGAAAATAGTATTCATGTGTTCTTCAAGAAAAGTCATGTTTTGATCCGAAAGCTCATGCCTAGATCCATGTTTTTGTGTTTGTTTTCATATGATTTTCAAGTATGGGTACCCAGGTCCATGTTTTCGAACTCATAGCATGAAATCCCAGATTTTGTAATAAAGAAGTTATGATTTTTAGCATTCATGTTCTTCATGGTCTTCATGTTCATGTTCTTCATGTTCTTCACGGGTGGAAACCCAGATCTCCAGACCTCACTTCCCGAGGTGTAGTCACCGAGATCACTCTTAACTAGACCTCACACTTAGGCCAAGCATCGTATCTCACCTTGGCCTACCTTGCATGATCACTTACACCTTTAGTTTGTCTTATGCGCTCCTCGGCATGCAGCCTCACGCCGAAGCCTAGGAAGCCACACCTCGGTCAGGAGGTGTGGGACCTCGGCTTAGACCTGGTTGGTACCCAGCATGTAAGACTTGTTCTAAGAAGTATGTTTAGTAGGCTTTGCCATGTGTTTGTAGGACTCAGACCCTTGCCTTGATCCCGCCGTCCCAAGAACTAAGTGAGTGGTATTTTTAAGAAAGTTATGTTATACGTTTTGATAAAGGCTTTGCTTTGCTTTGTTTTGGAAGTATTTGCTAAGCATGAATGATATCCCTATTTTATGTATCAAGTATAAGTTTTGCGTATCAAGTATAAGTTTTGTTTTGATGACATTCTCGGAAAGTCCCTTGTGCTGGAGGACTCTAAACTTTCGCAGCACATCTTGTTTTGAAAGTCCCTTATACTGGAGGACTTTAAACTTTCATAGCACCTCTTGCTTTGAAAGTCCCTTGTGCTGGAGGACTCTAAACTTTTGCAACACATCTTGTTTTGAAAGTCCCTTGTGCTGGAGGACTCTAAACTTTCGCAGCACCTCTTGCTTTGAAAGTCCCTTGTGCTGGAGGACTCTAAACGTTCGCAGAACATCTTGTTTTGAAAGTCCCTTGTGCTGGAGGACTCTAAACTTTTGCAGCACATCTTGTTTGAGGGTCATTCCGTGCTAGGGGACTTTAAGCCTAGGTAGCACCGTCCTTTCGTGCTAGGGGACGTTAAGCCTAAGTAGCACCCTTACTAAGATATCGGCCACCGACGGACTATGAACGGGTATGCTCGATGCCGAGGTTATGTTTTTGTTGGCGCATGTTAAGTAAGTAAGTAAGTTTTAAAGACCAAGGTTCGAATGATGTTTTGTTTCAAGTCAAGTTAAGCTATGTTACGTATGGTTTTGATAAAGATATACTATGTATTGTTTTGAAAAGACCTTGGGAATCATTCATTTAACCCCTTTATTACTCATACCATTCACTGAGTATCCAAGCTCACCCTCCCTATGTATATATGTAGGTAACAAGCAAGAAGTCGGCTATGCCGAGATGTGTGTTTTGCAAGATGTTTTGGATGCATGTTATGTCGGCGACGTTTAAGTCGGCAATCCGAAGATTATATATTTCTTAACTTGTATTTCATGTATTTTGTTTATGTCGGCTTGTAAAGCCCTTTGTTAAAATGTAAGATGTATTTTTGTACTTTGCTTTAATTGTATTCAAGTTGTAAAGCTATGTAAAGATGTATGCCATTCCATTTGACTTATGCACTGCTCTTATGGACCACTTGTATTTTAAATTATTGCTTCAGCACCTGTGAGCCCCATATATTGATACTCTGATCGTTGTGAATCTTGAAAGTTGGCCTTCGGTAATCTCGGATTACTGGCCATCACGGCACCAGACTACTAAGGGCGGTTTGGGGTCGTGACAGGTTTCTTGAATGAACTTTCATTTTTAATTTTATGCAACTTCCATTTTTATTTTTATTCAACTTCCTTTTTTATTCAATTTCCATTTCTATTCAATTTCCTTTCTTATTTAATTTCCAAACAGATCGTTAAGGTTTAGTGGTTAGTTCAATGAATTTTAATTTTTAATTTTATGCAATTTCTATTTTTATTGTTATTCAATTTCCATTTTTATTCAATTTCCTTTTCTATTCAATTTCCCTTTTTTATTTAATTTCTAAATAGATCGTTAAGGTATAGTGGTTTCTTGAATGAACTTTCATTTTTAATTTTATGCAACTTCCATTTTTCTTTTTATTCAACTTCCATTTTTATTTAATTTTTTTTTATTCAATTTCCATTTTTTATTTAATTTCCAAATAAATCGTTAAGGTATAGTGGTTAGTTGAATGAACTTTCATTTTTAATTTTATGCAACTTCCATTTTATTTTTATTCAACTTCAATTTTTATTCAATTTCCATTTCTATTAAATTTCCTTTTTTCTTTAATTTCCAAATAGATCGTTAAGGTTTAGTGGTTAGTTGAATGAACTTTCATTTTTAATTTTATGGAACTTCCATTTTTATTTTTATTCAACTTCCATTTTTATTCAATTTCCTTTTGTATTAAATTTTCTTTTTTTATTTAATTTCTAAATAGATCAATAAGGTATAGTGGTTTCTTGAATAAACTTTCATTTTTAATTTTATGCAACTTCCATTTTTATTTTTAATCAACTTCCATTTTTATTCAATTTCCTTTTTTTATTTAATTTTCAAATAGATCGTTAAGGTATAGTGGTTTCTTGAATAGACTTCCATTTTTAATTTTATGCAACTTCCATTTTTGTTTTTATTCAACTTCCATTTTTATTCAATTTCCTTTCCTATACATTTTCATTTTTTATTTAATTTCCAAATAGATCGTTAAGGTATAATGGTTTCTTGAATGAACTTCCATTTTTAATTTTATGCAACTTCCATTTTTATTCAATTTTTTTCCTATTCAATTTCCATTTTTTATTTAATTTCCAAATAGATCGTTAAGGTATAGTGGTTAGTTGAATGAACTTTCATTTTTAATTTTATGCAACATCCATTTTATTGTTATTCAACTTCCATTTTTATTCAATTTCCTTTTCTATTCAATTTAATTTTTTTATTTAATTTCTAAATAGATCGTTAAGGTATAGTGGTTTCTTGAATGAACTTCCATTTTTAATTTTATGCAACTTCCATTTTTATTTTTATTCAATTTTCATTTTTATTCAATTTATTTTTCTACTGAATTTTCCTTTTTATTTAAATTCCTAATAGATCATTAACGTATAGTCGTTTAATGAATAAACTTCCATTTTTAATTTTAGGCAACTTCTATTTTTATTTTTATTCAACTTCCATTTTTATTCAATTTTCTTTTCTATTCAATTTCCTTTTTTTTATTTAATTTCCAAATAGATCGTTAAGGTACAGTTGTTTCTTGAATGAACTTTCATTTTTATTTTTATGAAACTTCCATTTCTATTTTAATCCAACTTCCATTTTTATTCAATTTCCTTCCCTATAGAATTTCCTTTTTTATTTAATTTCAAATAGATCGTTAAGGTGTAGTGGTTTCTTGAATAAACTTCCATTTTTAATTTTAAGCAACTTCCATTTTTATTTTTATTCAACTTCCATTTTTATTCAATTTCCTTTTTTTATTTAATTTCCAAATAGATCGTTAAGGTATAGTGGTTTCTTGAATAGACTTCCATTTTTAATTTTATGCAACTTCTATTTTTGTTTTTATTCATCTTCCATTTTTATTCAATTTCCTTTTCTATTCATTTTCATTTTTTGTTAATTTTCAAATAGATCGTTAAAGTATAGTGGTTTCTTGAATGAACTTCCATTTTTAATTTTATGCAACTTCCATTTTTCTTTTTATTCAACTTCCATTTTTATTCAGTTTTTTTTTTCTATTCAATTTCCATTTTTTATTTAATTTCCAAATATATCGTTAAGGTATAGTGGTTAGTTGAATGAACTTCCATTTTTAATTTTATGCAACTTCCTTTGTTATTTTCATTCAACTTTCATTTTTATTCAATTTCCTTGTCAATTGAATTTCCTTTTTTTGTTTAAGTTCCAAATAGGTCATTAAGGTATAGTGGTTTGTTGAATGAACTTCCATGTTTAATTTTATGCAACTTCCATTTTTATTTCTATTCAACTTCCATTTTTAATCAATTTCCATTTCTGTTCAATTTCCTTTTTTAATTTAATTTCCAAATAGATCGTTAATGTATTGTGGTTTATTGAATAAACTTCCATTTTTAATTTTACGCAACTTCCATTTTTATTTTTATTCAACTTCCATTTTTATTCAATTTTTTTTCTATTGAATTTTCTTTTTTATTTAATTTCAAATAGATCGTTAAGGTGTAGTGGTTTCTTGAATGAACTTCCATTTTTAATTTTATGCAACTTCCATTTTCATTTTTATTCCACTTCCATTTTTATTCAATTTCCTTTTCTATTCAATTTCCTTTTGTAACGCCCTCAAAATAAGCCCATTATATATATCATTGACATGCATTATTTAATGAAAACATTTTATTAATTCATTCATCAGAGTATTACTAAGTAAAAGCATTACATGTAACATCGAATAAATTGCCCAACAGGCTTACATCTTTCCAAGCCAACTCTTGGATACAAAAATATGAGTTTTAACTCAATACTAGAAAAGCCCTAGGCTTGAATGTTTACATGTACTAATAAATAAAGACAATTAACTAAAGATGATCTTCTTCAAAATCCAGAAGCCAAACCCTCCCAAGCTAAGTCCTTGGAGGTAGCTTATCACCTGAACCTGAAAATGATGTTCCCATAAAGGGTGAGCCACAGCCCAGCAGAAATATACTAAACCAAATATAAGCATTGAATAAAGCAATAGCATTCAATAATTGGTTAACCAAGATAATCAGTCATATCTCTATACAGTTTCATGGTATTAATGTCTAAGATACGTTTTACTTTTCAACATTATCAATATGGCTCAGAACCTGGCCAAACTTACAACAGTGAACCATATATATATCAAATTCACATTCTTCCAATATCAACAAACAAATGAGACTCAGGCTCAATTCAAAACACTTCATACTTCCAGTTTGATACACATTTTAGTGCTGTATCAACAAAAACACTTCAATATAGATAAGCACACATAAAAGTGATGCTAATGGAGTCCATCCCCTATCTCCTCCCAAAACAAAATCCGGTTTAGAGGTCCATCCCCTATCTTCCCCTAAACCGTGGAGTACATCCCCTATCTCCTCCCACACAAAACAATGTATGCAAACACATAACATATACCACACACAATCAATACACATAATGTCTGTATTAATTCAACAGTCAAGATTGATGACTTAATCAATGATTAATTTCAGTTATCCCTAATCCACATGCAGAGTCTACAACAAGCACGACTATCCTCCACCGATAGCCCAAAACAGTTATTTCTAGACTTGGAAATAAATATACCAACAATTCAATAGACGAGTGATTTAAATAAACCAACTACGCCATTTAATCAGTGAATTCCCCATTTCCATGAGTTAAATATACAAATTAATTTATTAATTCAACTAGGGTTTTTCCCAAAATTATCAAAGTAACCCCAACATATCAATATACCAAAACTTAGAACAAAACCTATAAAATAGAGTAGGAAATCCCTACCTCGAAGAAAAACAACCCAAATGGAGAAGACAGAGATGAATACCCAAATACCAAAGTGCTCCAAATTGCCAAATGTTCAGATTAAATGGAAGCCCTCGACTCACTCTACCTTTTTAATGAAGGATCTAGGGTAGAAACACACCCTAAGTGGATCAAATCTAAGAGAGAAGGTGAGTAGGGAGAGAGAGAAGTCGGACCTAGGGTTTAGAATAAAAAAGAAAATGAAAAAGACTGATCAAAACCCGCTATTGCGTATATAAACTGGACAGGCTCGCTCGAGCGAAGACATGGTCGCTCGAGCGACCAGACACAAGAAAACCTCGCTCGATCAAAGAAAATCTCGCTCGAGCCAAGAATGTAATGCTACAGGTCCATACTGGACGCAACCTCTCGCTCGAGCGACCAAACCCTAGCTCGAGCGAAGAACCAAAAACAACATCTCGCTCGAGCGACCAACCACTCGCTCGAGCGAATAACCAAAATTCTGGACAGTAACACTAGGTTTCTAAACCCAACCAACCTGAAACAAACCTGCCCAACACATCCTATAACTCCAAATAAGAAAATAAGGGACAACAACAACAATTATACAATATCAGAATCTATGGAACCTAAGTCCGGATACAATAATCAAATGGGAAAAGACCGGGGTCGCTATAACCTCCCCCCCTTAAAAGAATTTCGTCCCCGAAATTAAGCATAAGTTTATAAAAAAACAAGTTTTTTTTTTTTTTTCAATTCCCAAAGATATTATATAACAATAATAAACAGCTTGACCCAATACTGGTCATTTCATCTCTTTATCAAGAAGCATCTCACAATATATAAAACAACATATATTTCAGCCTGTATCACTATTATGCATTACTCCCTTCAATGTTAGTAATTCCCATATCATAGTCAAGTGCATGATATATACAACACATTTAACAATGCAATCAACATATGCAATGTTACACTAAACTTTTATAATGAAGCAAGTTTCAAAATACACCCATTTACCAAAACATACTCAATGTTTCACAACTTAAGACAGATGTAAAGCTCTTAAGTTCATTAATATAACATAATCTAATTATAAGATTACAAATCAACAAACATGTCCGGATATTTTTCGCGAACTTCCAACTCACGTTCCCAAGTGGCTTCCTCCACTCCGTGATGTTTCCACAAAACTTTTACCAAAGGGATGGTCTTGCCTCGCAAAACTTGATCCCGCCTATCCAAGACCCGAACCGGTCTCTCCTCATACGAGACATCCTCGTCAACCACTAAATCAGTCCAATCCAACACATGTGATGGATCCGGCTCATACTTCCGAAGCATACTGACATGAAACACGTCATGTACTCCGGACAACTGCGGCGGCAAAGCTAAACGATAAGCAGCCTCGCCAATCCTTTCAAGGATCTCAAACGGACCAATGAATCGAGGGGACAACTTCCCGCTCTTCCCAAACCTCATCAAACCCCGTCTAGGTGACATCTTCAGAAAGACATGATCACCCACCTCAAACACCAAAGGTCTCCTCCTATGGTCGGCATAAGATTTCTGACGACTCTGTGTTGTAACAAGCCTCTTACGGATAAGCTCAACTTTCTCCGTCGTTTCCCTCACCAACTCCAGACCCAACAGAGGTGCATCACCCACCTCAGCCCAACAAACAGGAGATCTACACGGTCGGCCATACAAGGCCTCAAATGGTGCCATACCGATACTGGACTGGAAACTGTTGTTGTAAGCAAACTCGACCAATGGCAAGTGCCTCTCCCACGACCCACTAAAGTCTAGAACACAACCCCGAAGCATATCCTCAAGGATCTGAATAGTACGCTCGGACTGCCCGTCAGTCTGAGGATGATAAGCCGTGCTAAAAGTCAACTTAGCGCCTAAGGCACTCTGCAAACTCTGCCACAACCTGGCAGTAAAACGAGGATCTCTATCTGAAACGATCGTCACCGGAACCCCGTGTAACCTCACTATGTCCCGAATATATAAATCGGCCATATGATCGACTGAATCTCTAACACGCATAGGAATAAAGTGCGCCGACTTAGTCAACCAGTCTACAACCACCCAAATCGCATCATTACCCCGCTGAGTCTTCGGAAGACCCACAACGAAGTCCATAGTGACATGTTCCCACTTCCATTCGGCAATAGGCAAGGGTTGCAACAAACCCGCTGGCCTCTGATGTTCGGCCTTCACTTGCTGACAAGTAAGGCACTTAGATACAAAAGCTGCCACATCTCTCTTCATACCCCACCACCAAAACTGGCGACCCAAATCCCGATACATCTTAGTGCCTCCCGGATGCACCGCAAGGCGTGAATGATGAAACTCTCGGAGTACTTCCTCTCGGCAAGACTCCGGCACAAACAAACGGTCTCGGTATCTCACACTCAGGTCGGAAAACACCGTCAAACCCTTCTCAACCTTCCCATCGGAAATCTTCTGACGGAGAGATTCTACCTCAAGGTCACCTCTCTGAGCCTCTAACACTCGAATCACAAGTGTAGGCTGTGCAACAACAGAAAACAAGGTCGTAGCCCCAACGGATTCGCCCAGGAGTAAATCAAACTCCCCAAGTGCACCCAACATCTCCCATTCTCGGATGGCTATACTAGCTATGTCACCAACAGGTGTAGACACCCCATTTTTGACCGTCCTCAAGACTTGGACGTCACTGTTTGAACACACGGTGATCTTCCATGTTTGTGTTCATTTGGAGTTCCCGGAGGCCTCGGCTCGCGCGCCTTGCCTCAGGATTTCCGAACTTGACCGTTTAGTGTCTGGTTTTGCACCAAACACTTGCATCTTGCCTTTGAGAGGCAGGGTAGGGCTTGTAGACCATCCCTACCCACCACCGGCAGTGGCTAGATGCCACCGGCTGGTTTTTGCTGCCACCGGCAATATAGTTTGCCGGCCGGCACTCTTTGTTACCGGTCAGCACTATTTGTTGCCGACCGGCACTCCTTTTGGCCAAGATAGCATTTTTGGTCGGCCGATTGCTGTTCATCTGCTTTTGCAGATATTTTTAGACAGCTGTCTTGCTATTGCATCCCTCCATACACGTGTATGGAGGGATCCCCCTCTTGTAAAGCTTGTCTTGTAAGCTTTACAAGACAATATAGAGAGAAGCTCTCTCTAAGGCAAAAAGAAGAGGCTTGGTTAGAGACTTAGGATATTTTTGAGAGCAAGAACAGCCATTGTTAGGGTTTGAGTTCTAGGGTTAGAGTTAGATACACACTCTATCTCTCTTTCCCTCTCTTTTGTTCACTAGGTGCTTTGTGTCTTACTATTGCACACAAACACCTAGTGTTTCACCTTCCTCTTGAAACTAGGGTTCTAAGGGCTTGTTCTTGAGTTTCTTGACTGGTTTGGAGCCAAAGGAGGCCATTGGAGCACCATTTGTGAAAGGGTCTTCAAGGGTGAGATTCTAGTCCCTTTTTCCCCCATTTTTGCATTGATTTTATACCTATCTTAGAGCTATTTTTGTGATTATTGTATAACATAAAAAGTTCTGTTTTTAGGCCCTCTTCATTGTTTATTAAGAGTGTTTTGTTGTTTGAGGGTTGTTGACCACCCTTAGGCCTCAAAAGGCCTCATTTTAAGCCATTTTGTGTTAGCTCCGGGATTTTGGTGTTGGGGTCTCTTCACCACTGAAATCTTGAAGGATTTCAGTGATGAAGATGATGCCTTGAAGTCCCAAGAAGGAGAGGGCCACCCCCTCTCCTTGTTGTCCTTGAAAAGGGCATGTTTTGGCCTCTTAAGGAAGCCTATGCTTGAGTGTGTGTTGAGCATGTTTGGTTTGTTTTTCATGCTTATATATCCATAATATAACATGATTTCAAGTTGGTTTTGGAACTCCATGCATGCTTAGTATAGTTGCCATGTAATGCCTTGTTTATGCCTTAATGTGCCTTAGGTTGTTAGCCTTTGTTGGAGCATGTTTTAGGCTTAGTCTTGTGAAGATTTTGTGCATATCTTGCCATGTTTTAGCTCTGTCCATAGTCGTTTGGGTTGATCTTGGCATGCTTGATATAGCTCCTTTGTATTTGGGCTTGTTGGCCTTGAGTATGTGCATGTGTAGCATGGCATCTTTGCATTGTTTTGGTGATTTGGGATCATTCTATATGCCATTTCAGTCCCATTTCCATGCTTGTTTGATTGCCTTGCATGCCTCTTTAATGCCTCATAAGCTTGTGTAGCAATGCTCCATGTTTTGGTGCTTATTCATGCTTTTGTTTTAAGTCATTTGAATGCCATTTAAGTGACCCTTGAGGGTTGTATTAGCATGATTTTAATGCTTATGTTGCATGCTAATTGCTCTTGTTTGTCCCTTTCAAGTGTGCTTGAACGTTGCTTGATTTGTGCTTAAGTGTTGGTCCTTATGTGCATGTGTGCGTGTATGCCATTTAGCCCTCACTTTTTAGCACTTTGGCCACTGTTTTAGGCCTTATTAGAGCTGCCTAATTCATGTATAAGACCACCTTTCCATCCATTTGCATTGCCACATGTATGCTTGCATAATTGCACAAGTTCATTGCCATGCCATGTTGCATTCCTAGCTTGTATGCCTAGGTTGCATTGCATCTTGCATGCATTCCTTGTCCCTTGACTTGGGTGATAGGGATTGGGAGTTTTGTTTGATTGGTTTGCATACATTTGAAACCAAAGTTGCGTACTTGGTTCTTTGGGCCATCATGCATGGAAATGCGTGATTGATGGTCCGAGAATCGAGGCACATGCCCCTTTGAGTCATTACAATGATAAGGGATATGGTTGATGCATACACGCCTTGAATTGTGCTGCCATGCCTTGTTTTGCCCTCTGTTGCTGTGAGTTGCAGGTCCTGCAGACTTTCTTTGCCGACCGGTAGTGTAAGGTGCCGGCCGGCAACCTTTTCTCTGCCGACAGATTCAAATTTTGTGCCGATGGATACACACCAGTGCCGGTGGTGATTCCACTCAGCCGGTGGTACTCCCCAGTGCCTAGGGATGCAACCCTGAGGCTTTGACAGCCTCCAGAGGAGGAAAGGAAGGAAAACAGAGGCAACCCATGCATGGTGGCGCGCTTCCCGAGGCGTTTTCCTGTTTTAATTAGTCTATTTAATTTGTTAATTAAATTAGGCAATTTGTAATATTAATTAGCTTGCGTAGTTAATTAATTTGTAATATTTATTCGGTCCCTCCAAGCGAGGGCAAATCTGTAATAAGTGTGTGTGGGTGGTGTGTATGTCTTCCAACCTCACTTCTTTCTTCCCTTTTATTTACCTGCTTACGATGGTAGATTAGGGCACGTTTAATTTAGCATACCTTATGCTACGCATGTGTGCATTCATGCATTCGTACTACATGCATTAGGCTCGGTACATCATGCTAACTGCATTTGTACTTCAAATTCTAAACTGAATATGTGATAGTTGTGCATTTTCACATGACATGTTTAGGATAGCCGAGCCTATTCTAGCAACATTTTGTATGCGATGCATTAGGCACTTAACATGGACTTGGATCATGCATGTTTGCTAACAAGTTCTTTGTTTTGGCATGGAGTACGATGTAAGTATTTCCGCTTTAGCATATCGCATGAGTGTGAATGTTGCCATGACAGCATACTTAACATGTGGCTAGATGCTTATGTGTTAAACTGTTTTGAATGCCTGTGGGTGAAGGTTGGATTGTTTGAGTTGAAAAAAACTCGTTGAAATCCGTATTTTAGCCTACTTGCGAGTAGCAAATTCCAAAGCATTTTCAAACCGAACGGATATGCAATGTTTATTTCCAAATTAGGCAATCTAGTCTATACTTGTTTGCTGTGCGCATAACATAGTAATTCTAGGCTGATAATTGGTTTAAGAACACGTAAAGTTTTCAAAAACGGATATCACGGTTAGTAGAGGCCGGTCTTCGGACCGGGCGAAAGGGGGTGCTCATAGCTGACCTTCCCCGATCGTACCCAAGCTCCCGAGCCGAGACAACTCCGGTGATGACGGACATGTGGCCTTCGGCACCGAGTCAGGGTTTCCTAAATTCCCCCATTTTAAAATATTTAGGTGGCGACTCTGTATCTGGCAAAGCAGTCCATGTTTGGCACTACTTTTTCAAAAATCTGTTTCTCAAAACGATTTGCCAGATTTGGACTCTTTGGTTCAGATTAAGAACCGTGACACAAGTCGAGTCCGAACTGTGGTAACCCCAAATGAACAGAACGGGACTAACCCTCCTGGGGCGTTCGGGGGACGTCCACAACAGGTTTCCTGCTAAGGGCATCGGCCACCACATTGGCCTTTCCCGGATGATAATGCAACTCAAAGTCATAATCCTCTATGAATTCCATCCACCTCCTCTGCCTCAAGTTCAAGTCTTTCTGTGTAAACAAATATTTCAGACTCTTATGATCCGAGAATACCTCAAATTTCTCACCATAAAGATAATGCCTCCAAATCTTCAAGGCAAAAATCACAGCTGCTAACTCTAGATCATGCGTAGGGTAATTTTGCTCGTGAATTTTCAACTGACGTGAGCCATAGGCAACTGCTTTCCCTTCTTGCATTAACACACAACCCAGACCCTCTCGTGAGGCGTCACAATAGACTGCATATCCCAACCCTCTCTCTGGAATAATCAGTACAGGAGCGGTGGTCAGTCTAACTTTCAACTCCTGGAACGACTTTTCACAAGTCTCACTCCATACAAATTTGACTCCCTTCCGAGTCAATCTAGTCAAAGGCGAAGCTAATCTGGAGAAATCCTTCACAAACCGGCGATAATACCCAGCTAACCCCAGAAAACTGCGGATCTCAAACACACTCTTAGGCTGTGCCCAATCTTGCACTGCCTCAGTCTTGGATGTATCAACAGACACTCCTTCCCCAGAAACGACATGGCCTAAGAACTTGACCTTTTCTAGCCAAAACTCACACTTCCCAAACTTGGCATAAAGCTTATGGGCTCTAAGTAACTCAAGCACCACTCTCAAGTGTTCCTCGTGCTTCTCCTCAGAGGGTGAATAGATAAGGATGTCGTTCACGAAGACAACTACAAAACGATCTAAAAATTCCCGAAATATCCAGTTCATCAAGTCCATAAAGACTGCCGGTGCATTGGTGAGCCCGAATGGCATCACCAGAAACTCATAATGGCCATACCGCGTACGGAATGCCGTCTTCGAAATATCCTCATCCCTGACCCTCAACTGGTGGTAACTCGATCTCAAGTCTATCTTAGAAAAACAACGGGAACCCTTCAACTGGTCAAACAGGTCATCAATACGGGGCATAGGGTACTTATTCTTGACCGTAGCCCGATTCAACTTCCGGTAATCTATACAAAGTCTCAAAGCACCACCTTTCTTTTTAACAAAGAGGGCCGGTGCTCCCCACGGCGAAACACTAGGACGTATAAAGCCCTTATCTAGCAACTCCTGAAGCTGAATCTTCAACTCAACTAACTCGGCTGGGGCAAAATGATAAGGTGCCATGGAAATCGGCGCCGTGCCGGGCACCAGGTCAATAGAGAACTCAATCTCCCGATGCGGTGGCAAACCAACAAGATCCTCGGGAAAGACGTCCGAGTACTCACAAACCACCCTTGGTAACACAATCTGAGTCTCATCACCCTCACTAATCGAAAGGTTAGCAAGTAGACCACTAAGTTCACTCCATCCTCGCGGAACATACCCCGGTGGCAACTCATCACCAACCCGGTCCCCCAGAAAATGAAAATACTCTCCGCTCACGGTACAACAAGCGACCCTCTGGCGGTAGCAATCAATAACTGCCCGGTATGACGGTAACCAGTCCATACCCAAAATAACATCGAAACCCCTCATAGGCATAACTACAAAGGAAAATGGGATTCTATAATAATCAACCTCTATATCACAACCCCTAACACCTTGTTTCAAGATCAATTCACCCCCAAGAGGTGACACTACACAAATAGGAGATGTTAACTGTGCTAACTCCAACTCCAAAACAGATGCAAATGCAGCAGACACAAAGGAATGAGATGCACCCGTATCGATCAAAACATTAGCAACCGAGTTGCAAAACAAAAAGGTACCTCTCACAACTGATGGTGTCGGCACAAGATCCTACGCGGTAACAGCATACACGCGCCCAGACGACCTCTGATCAACCTGCTCAACCCTAGGTGCATAAGATTGCTGCACTGACTGGGACGATGAAGCCCCCTGATTGGCCCTCAAGGCCGACCTGACTGAGCTGGCTGCTGACCCTGAATCGGCCTCAAACCAGATGCACCCGGTGTGCCACCCAACTGCGGGCAATACCTCTTCATATGCCCTGGCTGACCACATTGATAACACGAGAGTGGCTGGCCTCTACCCTGACTCTGGCTCTGAGATCGAGCCGAAGAAGATGCTGCTCTCTGAACTCCTCCCCTCTGAGGACAAACTGGAGACTTGTGACCCAGCTGGCCACACTTGAAGCAGGTAATGTCTCCCTGACTGCCTTTCCCCGAACTAGCACTCGGCACAGGAAAAGTCGATCTAGAAAAGCTACCCTGAGACTGCTGAGGATTAAAACCCTTCTGTCTCCTACCATCACTCTGACTATCCTGACTCCTCTTGGAGCCCTTCTGTCCTTCCTCCTCCTCCTGCATCATGATTTCCATGTGGGCTGCAGCATCAACCATACGCCCATAATCCCGAATCATAGTTCCCCCAACTCTCAGCTTGAGGCCACGCCTCAACTTCTTCTCAAACTCGATACAACGGCGTTCCTCAGATGCTACCAACTCAGGTGCAAACCTGGACAAGCTAGCAAACGCAGCCTCAAACTCGGCCACTGAAGAACTCGACTGTTTAAGCTGGCAGAACTGGTCTCTCAGCTTCTCCCTAACTGCTGGAGATAAAAACTTCTCCTGGAAAGCATTCACAAAAGCCTCCCAAGTACCTCCTATACGACCCTTAGTAAACTTCCACCACTGACCCGCATCCCCCTTCAACTGGAAAGATGCCAAGTCACTTTCAACCCTTTGTCTTCGATGCCAAGCATCTCAAACGTCTTCGTTGTCTGTTCGAGCCATTCATCTGCCTTAAGCGGCTCTTTAGGATCACCCACAAATTCATCCGGATTAGACCGGAAGAACTCCCTCTTCAGAAAGGCAGGTCCAGCATCTGCAGCAACAACCTGAGCTTGATTCTCAGCTCTGAGGATGCCTACTGACTCCCTGAATGCCCCTGCTATCTCTCGGGCTAAAGCGTCCATAGCCTGCTGGCCTGCTGGCTCGGCCACATTGGCTTGGCCAATTCCCTCCTGAACTGCCGGAATTTCCTCTGGCACAGGCACCTCCTGTCTACCCGGCCTACCACGCCTACCGCGTCCTCGTCCTCGTCCTCGTCCTGACATCCTAATAAAGGAAACACAGACATTAGCACATTAATAAATGTGCCGAAGCTAAACACTCGCGTCCTAATGCATTGGACAACAATAATTCATTCCATGTAAGCACATAATCACATAAGCACCTACGAATTTCATTCCCGGAATAATGATAGTCCCAATGCGTTACTATAGTTTCGGTTGGAAACAGCAGTGATTAAGTGCCTTTCCAACAAGACTATAAGAAACTCAAGGTCCAATCAACATCCTAGAAACTAGATTCCATACCCACATAATCACATAAACATATTATCACATAAGCATATAACATTACACTAAGTATCTATCAATGTGATACTAATCACTTCCCACGTACCCAAAGTATTCAAACCCGGTACGCTCTGATACCAAGTTGTAACGCCCTCAAAATAAGCCCATTATATATATCATTGACATGCATTATTTAATGAAAACATTTTATTAATTCATTCATCAGAGTATTACTAAGTAAAAGCATTACATGTAACATCGAATAAATTGCCCAACAGGCTTACATCTTTCCAAGCCAACTCTTGGATACAAAAATATGAGTTCTAACTCAATACTAGAAAAGCCCTAGGCTTGAATGTTTACATGTACTAATAAATAAAGACAATTAACTAAAGATAATCTTCTTCAAAATCCAGAAGCCAAACCCTCCCAAGCTAAGTCCTTGGAGGTAGCTTATCACCTGAACCTGAAAATGATGTTCCCATAAAGGGTGAGCCACAGCCCAGCAGAAATATACTAAACCAAATATAAGCATTGAATAAAGCAATAGCATTCAATAATTGGTTAACCAAGATAATCAGTTATATCTCTATACAGTTTCATGGTATTAATGTCTAAGATACGTTTTACTTTTCAACATTATCAATATGGCTCAGAACCTGGCCAAACTTACAACAGTGAACCATATATATATCAAATTCACATTCTTCCAATATCAACAAACAAATGAGACTCAGGCTCAATTCAAAACACTTCATACTTCCAGTTTGATACACATTTTAGTGCTGTATCAACAAAAACACTTCAATATAGATAAGCACACATAAAAGTGATGCTAATGGAGTCCATCCCCTATCTCCTCCCAAAACAAAATCCGGTTTAGAGGTCCATCCCCTATCTTCCCCTAAACCGTGGAGTACATCCCCTATCTCCTCCCACACAAAACAATGTATGCAAACACATAACATATACCACACACAATCAATACACATAATGTCTGTATTAATTCAACAGTCAAGATTGATGACTTAATCAATGATTAATTTCAGTTATCCCTAATCCACATGCAGAGTCTACAACAAGCACGACTATCTTCCACCGATAGCCCAAAACAGTTATTTCTAGACTTGGAAATAAATATACCAACAATTCAATAGACGAGTGATTTAAATAAACCAACTACGCCATTTAATCAGTGAATTCCCCATTTCCATGAGTTAAATATACAAATTAATTTATTAATTCAACTAGGGTTTTTCCCAAAATTATCAAAGTAACCCCAACATATCAATATACCAAAACTTAGAACAAAACCTATAAAATGGAGTAGGAAATCCCTACCTCGAAGAAAAACAACCCAAATGGAGAAGACAGAGATGAATACCCAAATACCAAAGTGCTCCAAATTGCCAAATGTTCAGATTAAATGGAAGCCCTCGACTCACTCTACCTTTTTAATGAAGGATCTAGGGTAGAAACACACCCTAAGTGGATCAAATCTAAGAGAGAAGGTGAGTAGGGAGAGAGAGAAGTCGGACCTAGGGTTTAGAATCAAAAAGAAAATGAAAAAAGACTGATCAAAACCCGCTATTGCGTATATAAACTGGACAGGCTCGCTCGAGCGAAGACATGGTCGCTCAAGCGACCAGACACAAGAAAACCTCGCTCGAGCAAAGAAAATCTCGCTCGAGCCAAGAATGTAATGCTACAGGTCCATACTGGATGCAACCTCTCACTCGAGCGACCAAACCCTAGCTCGAGCGAAGAACCAAAAACAACATCTCGCTCGAGCGACCAACCACTCGCTCGAGCGAATAACCAAAATTCGGGATAGTAACACTAGGTTTCTAAACCCAACCAACCTGAAACAAACCTGCCCAACACATCCTATAACTCCAAATAAGAAAATAAGGGACAACAACAACAATTATACAATATCAGAATCTACGGAACCTAAGTCCAGATACAATAATCAAATGGGAAAAGACCGGGGTCGCTATACCTTTTTTATTTAATTTCCAAATATATCGTTAAGGTATATAGTGGTCTCTTGAATGAACTTCCATGTTTCATTTTATGCAGTTTCCATTTCTATTTTTCTTCAACTTCTATTTTTATTCAATTTCAATTTCTATTCAATCTTCGAAATAGATCGTTAAGGTGCAGTGGTTTCTTGAATGAACTTCCATTTTTAATTTTATGCAACTTCCATTTTTATTTTTATTCCACGTCCATTTTTATTCAATTTCCTTTTCTATTTAATTTCCAAATAGATCGTTAAGGTGTAGTGGTTTTTTGAATGAACTTCCATGTTTAATTTTATGGAATTTCCATTTCTATTTTTATTCAACTTCTATTTTTTTTTCAATTTCCATCTCCAATCAATTTCCTTTTTTATTTTATTTTCAAATAGATCGTTAACGTGTAGTGGTTTCTTGAATGAACATCCATTTTTAATTTTATGCAACTTCCATTTGTATTTTTATTCCACTTCCATTTTTATTCAATTTCTTTTACTATTCAATTTCATTTTTTATTCAATTTCCAAATAGATTGTTAATTTATTGTGGTTTCTAGAATGAACTTCCATTATTAAATTTATGCAACTTCCATTTTTATTCAATTTCTATCTCCATTCAATTTCCTTTCTTATTTAATTTCCAAATAGATCCTTAAGGTATAGTGGTTTCTTGAATGAACTTTTATTTTTGATTTTATGGAACTTCCATTTTTATTTTTATTTCTGATCCATTTTTATTCAATTTCCTTTTCTCTTCAATTTCCTTTATGATTTAATTTCCAAATATATCGTCAAGGTATAGTGGTTTCTTGAATGAGCTTCCATGTTTAATTTTATGAAGTTTTCATTTCTATTTTTATTCAACCTCTATTTTTATTCAATTTCCATCTCCATTAAATTTCCTTTTTTATTTAATTTCCAAATAGATCATTAAGGTATAGTGGTTTCTTGAATGACTTCCATTTTTTATTTTATGCAACTTCCATTTTTATTTTTATTCCACTTCCATTTTTATTCAATTTCCTTTTCAATTCAATTTCCTTTTTTATTTAATTTAAGGTATTGTGGTTTTTGGAATGAACTTTCATTTTTAATTTTGTGCAACTTTCATTTTAATTTTTATTCAACTTCCATTTTTGTTGAATTTCTTTTTCTATTTAATTTCTTTTTTTTATTTCATTTCCAAATAGATCGTGAAGGTATAGTGGTTTGTTGAATGAACTTCCAAGTTTAATTTTATGCTACTTCCATTTTTATTCAACTTTCTTTTTTATTTAATTTCCAAATAGATCGTTAATGTATTGTGGTTTCTTGAATCAAATTCCATTTTTAATTTTATGCAACTTCCATTTTTATTTTTATTCCACTTCCATTTTTATTCAATTTCTTTTTCTATTGAATTTCCTTTTTTATTTAATTTCAAATAGATTGTTAAGGTGTAGTGGTTTCTTCAATGAATTTCCATTTTTAATTTTATACAACTTTTATTTTTATTTTTATTCCACTTCCATTTCTATTCAATTTCCTTTTCTATTCAATATCTTTTTTTATTTAATTTCCAAATAAATCGTTAACGTATAATGGTTTCTTGAATGAACTTCCATGTTTCATTTTATGCAGTTTCCATTTCTATTTTTATTCAATTTCCATCTCCATTCAATTTCGTTTTTTATTTAATTTCCAAATAGATCGTTAACGTGTAGTGGTTTCTTGAATGAACTTCCATTTTTAATTTTATTCAACTTCCATTTTTATTTTTATTCCACTTCCATTTTTATTCAATTTCCTTTTCTATTCAATTTCCTTTTTTATTTAATTTCCATATAGATCGTTAACGTATAATGGTTTCTTGAATGAACTTCCATGTTTCATTTTATGCAGTTTCCCTTTCTATTTTTATTCAACTTCTATTTTTATTTAATTTCCAACTCCAATCAATTTCCATTTTTATTTAATTTCCAAGTAGATCGTTAATGTGTAGTGGTTTCTTGAATGAACTTCCATTTTTAAGTTTATGCAATATCCATTTTTATTTTTATTCCACTTCCATTTTTATTCAATTTCCTTTTCTATTGTATTTCCATTTTTATTTAATTTCCAAATAGATAGTCAAGGTATAGTGGTTTCTTGAATGAACTTCCATGTTTAATTTTATGCAGTTTCCATTTCTATTTTTAATCAACTTCTATTTTTATTGAGGTTCCATCTCCATGCAATTTACTTTTTTATTTAATTTCCAAATAGATCGTTAACGTATAATAGTTTCTTGAATGAACATCCAATTTTAATTTTATACAACTTCCATTTGTATTTTTATCCCACTTTCATTTTTATTCAATTTCCTTTTCTATTTAATTTCAAAATAGATCGTTAAGGTATAATGGTTTCTTGAATGAACTTTCATTTGTAATTTTATGTAACTTCCATTTTTATTTTTATTCAACTTCGATTTTTTTTTCAATTTCCTTCTCGATTGAATTTCCTTTTTTTAGTTAATTTCCTAATAGATCGTTAAGGTATAGTGGTTTCTTGAATGAAGTTCCATGTTTAATTTTATGCAATTTCCATTTTTATTTTTCTTCAACTTCCATTTTTAATCAATTTCCTTTCTATTCAATTTACTTTTTTATTTAATTTCTAAATAGATCGTTAAGGTGTAGTGGTTTCTTGAATGAACTTCCACTTTTAATTTTATGCAACTTCCACTTTTATTTTTATTCCACTTGCATTTTTCTTCAATTTCCTTTTCTATTCAATTTCTTATTCTATTTAATTTCTGAACAGATCGTTAAGGTATAATGGTTTCTTGAATAAACTTCCATGTTTAATTTTATGCAGTTTCAATTTCTATTTTTATTCAACTTCAATTTTCCTTCAATTTCCATCTCCAATCAATTTCCTTTTTTATTTACCTTCCAAACAGATCGTTAACGTGCAGTGGTTTCTTGAATGAACTTCCATTTTTAATTTTATGCAACTTCCACTTTTATTTTTATTCCACTTCCATTTTTATTCAATTTCCTTTTCTATTCAATTTTCTTTTTTTATTTAATTTCCAAATCGACCGTCAAGGTATAGTGGTTTCTTGAATAAACTTCAATGTTTAATTTTATGCAGTTTCCATTTCTATTTTTATACAACTTCTATTTTTATTCAATTTCCATCTCCAATCAATTTCCTTTTTTATTTAATTTCCAAATAGATCGTTAACGTGTAGTGGTTACTTGAATGAACTTCCATTTTTAATTTTATGCAACTTTTATTTTTATTTTTATTCAACTTCCATTTTTATTCAATTTCCTTGTCAATTGAATTTCCTTTTTTATTTAATTTCCAAATAGATCGTTAATGTATTGTGGTTTCTTGAATGAACTTCCATTTTTAATTTTATGCAACTTCCATTTTTATTTTTATTCAACTTCCATTTTTATTCAATTTCTTTTTCTATTGAATTTCCAATTTTATTTAATTTCAAATAGATCGTTAAGGTGTAGTGGTTTCTTGAATGAACTTCCATTTTTAATTTTTTGCAACTTCCCCTTTTATTTTTATTCCACTTTCATTTTTATTCAATTTCCTTTTCTATTCAATTTCCTTTTTTATTTAATTTCCAAATAGATCGTTAAGGTATATAGTGGTCTCTTGAATGAACTTCCATATTTCATTTTATGCAGTTTCCATTTCTATTTTTATTTAACTTCTATTTTTATTCAATTTCCATCTCCATTCAATCACCTTTTTTATATAATTTCGAAATAGATCGTTAAGGTGTAGTGGTTTCTTGAATGAACTTCCATTTTTACTTTTATGCAACTTCCATTTTTATTTTTATTCGACTTCCATTTTTATTCAATTACCTTTTCTATTCAATTTCCATTTTTATATAATTTCCAAATAGATCGTTAAGATATAGTGGTTTCTTCAATGAACTTCTATGTTTAATTTTATGCACTTTCCATTTCTATTTTTATTCAACTTCTGTTTTTATTCAATTTCCATCTCCAATCAATTTCCTTTTTTATTTAATTTCCAAATAGATCGTTAACGTGTAGTGGTTTCTTGAATGAACTTCCATTTTTAATTTTATGCAACTTCCATTTTTATTTTTATTCCACTTCCATTTTTATTCAATTTCCTTTTCTATTCAATTTCCTTTTTTTATTTAATTTCCAAATAGATCGTTAAGGTATAGTGGTTTCTTGAATGAACTTCCATGTTCAATTTTATGCAGTTTCCGTTTCTATTTTTATTCAACTTCTACTTTTATTCAATTTCTATCTCTATTCAATTTCCTTTTTTATTTAATTTCCAAATAGATCGTTAAGGTATAGTAGTTTCTTGAATGAACTTTCATTTTTAATTTTATTCAACTTCCATTTTTATTTTTATTTCAGCTCGATTTTTATTCAATTTCCTTTTTTGTTGAATTTCCTTTATAATTTAATTTCCAAATATATCGTTAAGGTGTAGTGGTTTCTTCAATGAACTTCGATGTTTAGTTTTATGAAGTTTCCATTTCTATTTTTATTCAACTTCTATTTTTATTCAATTTCCAACTCCATTAAATTTCCATTTTTATTTAATTTCCAAATAGATCGTTAAGGTGTAGTGGTTTCTTGAATGAACTTCCATTTTTAATTGTATGCAACTTCCATTTTTATTTTAATTCCACTTCCATTTTTATTCAATTTCCTTTTCTATTTAATTTCCTTCTTTATTTAATTTCCAAATAGATCGTTATGGAATAGTGGTTTCTTGAATGAACTTCCATGTTTAATTTTACGCAGTTTCCATTTCTATTTTTATTCCACCTCTATTTTTATTCAATTTCCATCTCCAATCAGTTTCCTTTCTTATTTAATTTCCAAATAGATCGTTAACGTGTTGTGGTTTCTTGAATAAACTTCCATTTCTAATTTTATGCAACTTCCATTTTTATTTTTATTCCACTTCCATTTTTATTCAATTTCCTTTTGGTATTCAATTTCCTTTTTTATTTAATTTCGAAATAGATCGTCAAGGTATAGTGGTTTCTTGAATGAACTTCCATGTTTAATTTTATGCAGTTTTCATTTCTATTTTTAATCAACTTCTTTTTTTATTGAAGTTCCATCTCCATTCAATTCACTTTTTTATTTAATTCTCAAATAGATCGTTAAGGTATAATAGTTTCTTGAATGAACATCCATTTTTAATTTTATGCAACTTCCATTTGTATTTTTTTTGCACTTCCATTTTTATTCAATTTCCTTTTCTATTCAATTTCCTTTTTTATTTAATTTCCAAATAGATCGTTAAGGTATAGTGGTTTCTTGAATGAACTTCCATGTTTATTTTTATTCAACTTCCATTTTTTTTTTCAAATTCCTTGTCGTTTGAATTTCCTTTTTTTATTTAATTTCCAAATAGATCGTTAAGGTATAGTGGTTTCTTGAATGAAGTTCCGTGTTTAATTTTATGCTATTTCCATTTTTGTTTTTATTCAACTTCCATTTTTAATCAATTTCCTTTTCTACTCAATTTCCTTTTTTATTTAATTTCCAACAGATCGTTAAGTTGTAGTTGTTTCTTGAATGAACTTCCATTTTTAATTTTATGCAACTTCTATTTTTATTTTCATTCCACTTCCATTTTTCTTCAATTTCCTTTTCTATTCAATTTCCTTTTTTATTTAATTTCCAAATAGATCGTTAAGGTATAGTGGTTTCTTGAATGAACTTCCATGTTTAATTTTATGGAGTTTCCATTTCTATTCTTATTCAACTTCTATTTTTATTCAATTTCCATCTCCATCCAATTTCCTTTTTTTTATTTAATTTCCAAATAGATCGTTAAGGTATAGTGGTTTCTTGAATGAACTTCCACTTTTAATTTTATGCAACTTTAATTTTTATTTTTATTCCAGCTCCATTTTTGTTCAATTTTCTTTTCTATTTAATTTCCAAATAGATCGTTAAGGTATTGTGGTTTCTTGAATGAACGTCCATGTTTAATTTTGTGAAGTTTCCATTTCTATTTTTATTCAACTTCTATTTTTATTCAATTTCCATCTCCATTCAATTTCCTTTTTTATTTAATTTCCAAATAGATCGTTAAGGTATAGTGGTTTCTTGAATGAACTTCCATTTTTAATTATATGCAACTTCCATTTTTATTTTTATTCCACTTCCATTTTTATTCAATTTCCTTTTCTATTCAATTTCCTTTTTCATTTAACTTAAGATATAGTGGTTTCTGTAATGAACTTTCACTTTTATTTTTATTCAGCTTCCATTTTTATTCAATTTCCTTTTCTATTTAATTTCTTTTTTTTATTTCATTTCCAAATAGAGCGTTAAGGTATAGTGGTTTTTTGAATGAACTTCCAAGTTTAATTTTATGCAACTTCCATTTTTATTCAATTTCCTTTTCTATTCAATTTCCTTTTTTATTTAATTTCCAAATAGATCGTTAATGTATTGTGGTTTCTTGAATGAACTTCCATTTTTAATTTTGTCCAACTTCCATTTTTATTTTTATTCAACTTCCATTTTTATTCAATTTCTTTTTCTATTGAATTTCCTGTTTTATTTAATTTCAAATATATCGTTAAAGTGTAGCGGTTTCTTGAATGAACTTCCATTTTTAATTTTATGCAACTTCCATTTTTACTTTTATTCCACTTCCATTTTTATTCAATTTCCTTTTTTATTCAATTTCCTTTTTTCTTTAATTTCCAAATAGATCGTTAACGTATAGTGGAGTCTTGAATGAACTTCCATGTTTCATTTTACGCAGTTTCCATTTCTATTTTTATTCAAGTTCTATTTTTATTCAATTTCCATCTCCATTCAATCTCCTTTTTTATTTAATTTCGAAATAGATCGTTAAGGTGTCGTGGTTTCTTGAATGAACTTCCATTTTTAATTTTATGCAACTTCCATTTTTATTTTTATTCAACTTCCATTTTTATTCAATTTCCATTTTTATTTAATTTCCACATATATCGGAAAGGTATAATGGTTTCCTGAATGAACTTCCATGTTTAATTTTATGCAGTTTCCATTTCTATTTTTATTCAACTTCTGTTTTTATTTAATTTCCATCTCCGATCAATTTCCTTTTTTATTTAATTTCAAAATAGATCGTTAACGTGTAGTGGTTTTTTGAATGAACTTCCATTTTTAATTTTATGCAACTTCCATTTTTATTTTTATTCCACTTCCATTTTTATTCAATTTCCTTTTCTATTCAATTTTCTTTTTTTATTTAATTTCCAAATAGATCGTTAGTGTATTGTGGTTTCTTGAATGAACTTCCATTTTTAATTTTATGCAACTTCCATTTTTATTTTTATTCAACTTCCATTTTTATTCAATTTTTTTTCAATTGAATTTCCTTTTTTATTTAATTTCAAATAGATTGTTAAGGTGTAGTGGTTTCCATAATGAACTTCCATTTTTAATTTTATGCTACTTCCATTTTTTTTTCTTCCACTTCCATTTTTATTCAATTTCCTTTTTTATTGAATTTCCTTTTTTATTTAATTTCCAAATAGATCGTTAAGGTATAGTGGTCTCTTGAATGAACTTCCATGTTTCATTTTATGCAGTTTCCATTTCTATTTTCATTCAACTTCTATTTTTATTCAATTTCCATCTCCATTCAATCACCTTTTTTATTTAATGTCAAAATAGATGGTTAGGGTGTAGTGGTTTCTTCAATGAACTTCCATTTTTATTTTTATTCCACTTCCATTTTTATTCAATTTTATTTTTTATTCAATTTCCTTTTTTATTTAATTTCCGAATAGATCGTTAACGTATAATGGTTTCTTGAATGAACTTCCATGTTTCATTTTATGCAGTTTCCATTTCTATTTTTATTCAACTTCTTTTTTTATTTAATTTCCAACTCCAATCAATTTCCATTTTTAATTAATTTCCAAGTAGATCGTTAGTGTGTAGTGGTTTCATTAATGAACTTCCATTTTTAAGTTTATGCAACCTCCATTTTTATTTTTATTCCATTTCCATTTTTATTCAATTTCCTTTTTCTATTGAATTTCCATTTTTATTTAATTTCCAAATAGATCGTCAAGGTATAGTGGTTTCTGGAATGAACTTCCATGTTTAATTTTATGCAGTTTCCATTTCTATTTTTAATCAACTTCTATTTTTATTGTAGTTCCATCTCCATGCAATTTACTTTTTTATTTAATTTCCAAACAGATAGTTAACGTATAATAGTTTCTTGAATGAACATCCATTTTTAATTTTATACAAATTCCATTTGTATTTTTATCCCACTTACATTTTTATTCAATTTTCTTTTCTATTCAATTTCCTTTTCCCTTTAATTTCCAAATAGATCGTTAAGGTATAATGGTTTCTTGAATGAACTTTCATTTGTAATTTTTTGCAACTTCCATTTTTTTTCAATTTCCTTGTCGATTGAATTTCCTTTTTTTAGTTAATTTCCAAATAGATCGTTAAGGCATAGTGGTTTCTTGAATGAAGTTCCATGTTTAATTTTATGCAATTTCCATTTTTGTTTTTCTTCAACTTCCATTTTTATTCAATTTCCTTTTCTATTTAATTTCCTTTTTTATTTAATTTCTAAATAGATCGTTAAGGTGTAGTGGTTTCTTGAATGAACTTCCATTTTTAATTTTATGCAACTTCCATTTTTATTTTTATTCCACTTGCATTTTTACTCAATTTCCTTTTCTATTCCATTTCTTTTTCTATTTAATTTCCAAACAGATCGTTAAGGAATAGTGGTTTCTTGAATAAACTTCCATGTTTAATTTTATGCAGTTTCCATTTCTATTTTTATTCAACTGCAATTTTTATTCAATTTCCATCTCCAATCAATTTCCTTTTTTATTTAATTTCCAAACAGATCGTTAACGTGTAGTGCTTTCTTGAATAAACTTCCATTTTTCATTTTATGCAACATCCATTTTTATTTTTATTCCACTTCCACTGTTATTCAATTTCCTTTTTTTATTTAATTTTCAAATTGACCGTCAATGTATAGTGGTTTCTTGAATAAACTTCCATGTTTAATTTTATGCAGTTTCCATTTCTATTTGTATACAAATTCTATTTTTATTCAATTTCCATCTCCAATCAATTTACTTTTTTATTTAATTTCCAAATAGATCGTTAACGTGTAGTGGTTTCTTGAATGAACTTCCATTTTTAATTTTATGCAACTTCTATTTTTATTTTTATTCAACTTCCATTTTTATTCAATTTCCTTGTCAATTGAATTTCCTTTTTTATTTAATTTCCAAATTGATCGTTAAGGTATAGTGGTTTCTTGAATGAACTTCCATGTTTAATTTTATGCAACTTCCATTTTTATTTTTATTCAATTTCCATTTTTAATCAATATCCTTTTCTATTCAATTTCCTTTTTTTAATTAATTTTCAAATAGATCGTTAATGTACTGTGGTTTCTTGAATGAACTTCCATTTTTAATTTTATGCAACTTCCATTTTTATTTTTATTCAACTTCCATTTTTACTCAATTTCTTTTTCTATTGAATTTCCATTTTTATTTAATTTCAAATAGATCGTTAAGGTGTAGTGGTTTCTTGAATGAACTTCCATTTTTAATTTTACGCAACTTCCACTTTTATTTTTATTCCACTTTCATTTTTAATCAATTTCCTTTTCTATTCAATTTCCTTTTTTATTTAATTTCCAAATAGATCGTCAAGGTATAGTGGTCTCTTGAATGAACTTCCATGTTTCATTTTATGCAGTTTCCATTTCTATTTTTATTCAACTTCGATTTTTATTCAATTTCCATCTCCATTCAATCTCCTTTTTTATTTAATTTCGAAATAGATCGTTAAGGTGTAGTGGTTTCTTGAATGAACTTCCATTTTTAATTTTATGCAACTTATATTTTTATTTTTATTCAACTTCCATTTTTATTGAATTTCCTTTTTTATTTAATTTCCAAATTGATCGTTAAGGTATAGTGGTTTCTTGAATGAACTTCCATGTTTAATTTTATGCAACTTCCATTTTTATTTTTATTCAACTTCCATTTTTTATCAATTTCCTTTTCTATTCAATTTCCTTTTTTTATTTAATTTTCAAATAGTTCGTTAATGTATTGTGGTTTCTTGAATGAACTTCCATTTTTAATTTTATGCAACTTCCATTTTTATTTTTATTCCACTTCCATTTTTATTCAATTTCCTTTTCTATTCAATTTCCTTTTTTTATTTAATTTCCAAATTGATCGTTAAGGTATAGTGGTTTCTTGAATGAACTTCCATGTTTAATTTTATGCGGTTTTCATTTCTATTTTTATTCAACTTCTATTTTTATTCAATTTCTATGTCTATTGAATTTCCTTTTTTATATAATTTCCAAATAGATCGTTAAGGTAGAGTAGGTTCTTGAATGAACTTTCATTTTTAATTTTATGCAACTTCCATTTTTATTTTTATTTTAGCTCCACTTTTATTCAATTTCCTTTATAATTTAATTTCCAAATAGATCGTTAAGGTGTAGTGGTTTCTTCAATGAACTTCGATGTTTAGTTTTATGAAGTTTTCATTTCTATTTTTATTCAACTTCTATTTTTATTCAATTTCCATCTCCATTAAATTTCCTTTTTTATTTAATTTCCAAACAGATCGTTAAGGTGTAGTGGTTTCTTGAATGAACTTCCATTTTTAATTTTATGCAACTTCCATTTTTATTTCTATTCCACTTCTATTTTTATTCAATTTCCTTTTCTATTTAATTTCCTTTTTTATTTAATTTCCAAATAGATCGTTAAGAAATAGTGGTTTCTTGAATGAACTTCCATGTTTAATTTTACGCAGATTCCATTTCTATTTTTATTCCACCTCTATTTTTATTCAATATCCATCTCCAATCAATTTCCTTTTTTATTTAATTTCCAAATAGATCGTTAACGTGTTGTGGTTTCTTGAATAAACTTCCGTTTCTAATTTTATGCAACTTCCATTTTTATTTTTATTCCACTTCCATTTTTATTCAATTTCCTTTTTTATTTAATTTCAATATAGATCGTCAAGGGATAGTGGTTTCTTGAATGAATTTCCATGTATAATTTTATGCTGGTTTCATTTCTATTTTTAATCAATTTCTATTTTTATTGAAGTTCCATCTCCATCCAATTCACTTTTTTATTTAATTCTCAAATAGATCGTTAAGGTATGATAGTTTCTTGAATGAACATCCATTTTTAATTTTATGCAACTTCCATTTGTATTTTTTTTGCACTTCGATTTTTATTTAATTTACTTTTCCATTCAATTTCCTTTTTTATTTAATTTCCAAATAGATCGTTAAGGTATAGTGGTTTCTTGAATGAACTTTCATTTTTATTTTTATTCAACTTCTATTTTTTTTTTCAAATTCCTTGTCGTTTGAATCTCCTTTTTTTTTTAATTTCCAAATATATCGTTAAGGTATAGTGGTTTCTTGAATGAAGTTTCGTGTTTAATTTTATTCTATTTCCATTTTTATTTTTATTCAACTTCCATTTTTAATCAATTTCCTTTTCTACTCAATTTCCTTTTTTATTTAATTTTCAAACAGATCGTTAAGGTGTAGTGGTTTCTTGAATGAGCTTCGATTTTTAATTTTATGCAACTTCTATTTTTATTTTTATTCCACTTCCATTTTTCTTCAATTTCCCTTTCTATTCAATTTCCTTTTTTATTTAATTTCCAAATAGATCGTTAAGGTATAGTGGTTTCTTGAATGAACTTCCATGTTTAATTTTATGCAGTTTCCATTTCTATTTTTATTCAACTTCTATTTTTATTCAATTTCGATGTCCATCCAATTTCCTTTTTTATTTAATTTCCAAATAGATCGTTAATGTATAGTGGTTTCTTGAATGAACTTCCACTTTTAATTTTATGCAACTTTTATTTTAATTTTTGTTCCAGCTCCATTTTTATTCAATTTTCTTTTCTATTCAATTTCCTTTTTAATTTAATTTCCAAATAGATCGTTAAGGTATTGTGGTTTCTTGAATGAACGTCCATGTTTGGTTTTATGAAGTTTCGATTTCTATTTTTATTCAACTTCTATTTTTATTCAATTTCCATCTCCATTTAATTTCCAAATAGATCGTTAAGGTATAGTGGTTTCTTGAATGAACTTCCATTTTTAATTTTATGCAACTTCCATTTTTATTTTTATTCCATTTCCATTTTTATTCAATTTCCTTTTCTATTCAATTTCCTTTTTTATTTAATTTAAGATATAGTGGTTTCTGGAATGAACTTTCATTTTTAATTTTATGCAACTTTCATTTTTATTTTTATTCAACTTCCATTTTTATTCAATTTTCTTTTCTATTTAATTTCTTTTTTTTATTTCATTTCCAAATAGAACGTTAAGGTATAGTGGTTTTTTCAATGAACTTCCAAGTTTAATTTTATGCAACTTCCATTTTTATTCAATTTCATTTTCTATTCAATTTCCTTTTTTTATTTAATTTCCAAATAGTTCGTTAATGTATTGTGGTTTCTCGAATAAACTTCCATTTTTAATTTTGTCCAACTTCCATTTTTATTCAATTTCTTTTTCTAGTGAATTTCCTGTTTTATTTAATTCCAAATATATCGTTAAGGTATAGCGGTTTCTTGAATGAACTTCCATTTTTAATTTTATGCAATTTCCATTTTTACTTTTATTCCACTTCCATTTTTATTCAATTTCCTTTTTTATTCAATTTCCTTTTTTCTTTAATTTCCAAATAGATCGTTAAGGCATAGTGGTCTCTTGAATGAACTTTCATGTTTCATTTTACGCAGTTGCCATTTCTATTTTTATTCAACTTCTATTTTTATTCAATTTCCACCTCCATTCAATCTCCTTTTTTATTTAATTTCGAAATAGATCGTTAAGGTGTCGTGGTTTCTTGGATGAACTTCCATTTTTAATTTTATGCAACTTCCATTTTTATTTTTATTCAACTTGCATTTTTATTCAATTTCCTTTTTTATTTAATTTCCAAATATATCGTAAAGGTATAGTGGTTTCTTGAATGAACTTCCATGTTTAATTTTATGCAGTTTCCATTTCTATTTTTATTCAACTTCTATTTTTACTAAATTTCCATCTCCAATCAATTTCCTTTTTTATTTAGTTACCAAATAGATCGTTAACGTGTAGTGGTTTCTTGAATGAACTTCTATTTTTAATTTTATGAAACTTTCATTTTTATTTTTATTCCACTTCCATTTTTATTCAATTTCCTTTTCTATTCAATTTCCTTTTTTTATTTAATTTCCAAATAGATTGTTAGTGTATTGTGGTTTCTTGAATGAACTTCCATTTTTAATTTTATGCAACTTCCATTTTTATTTTTATTCAACTTCCATTTTTATTCAATTTCTTTTTCTATTGAATTTCCTTTTTTATTTAATTTCAAATAGATCGTTAAGGTGTAGTGGTTTCCAGAATGAACTTCCATTTTTAATATTATGCTACTTCCATTTTTTTTTTATTCCACTTCCATTTTTATTCAATTTCCTTTTTTTTTCCAATTTCCTTTTTTATTTAATTTCTAAATAGATCGTTAAGGTATAGTGGTCTCTTCAATGAGCTTCCATGTTTCATTTTATGCAGTTTCCATTTCTATTTTCATTCAACTTCTATTTTTATTCAATTTCCGTCTCCATTCTATCTCCTTTTTTATTTAATTTCGAAATAGATCGTTAGGGTGTAGTGGTTTCTTCAATGAACTTCCATTTTTATTCAATTTCCACTTCCATTTTTATTCAATTTTATTTTTTATTTAATTTCCAAATAGATCGTGAAGGTATAGTGGTTTCTTGAAAGAACTTCCATGTTTAATTTCTTGCAGTTTCCATTTCTATTTTTATTCAACTTCTATTTTTATTCAATTTCCATCTCCAATCAATTTCCTTTTTTATTTAATTTCGAAATAGATCGTTAACATGTAGTGGTTTCTTGAATGAACTTTGATTTTTAATATTATGCAACTTCCATTTTTATTTTTATTCCACTTCCATTTTGATTCAATTTCCTTTTCTATTAAATTTCCTTTTTTTATTTGATTTCCAAATATATCGTTAATGTATTGTTGTTTCTTGAATGAACTTCCATTTTTAATTTTATGCAACTTCCATTTTTATTCAATTTTTTTTCGATTGAATTTCCTTTTTTATTTAATTTCAAATAGATCGTTAAGGTGTAGTGGTTTCTTGAATGAACTTCCAATTTAAATTTTATGCAACTTTATTTTTATTTTCATTCCACTTTAATTTTTATTCAATTTCCTTTTCCATTCAATTTCCAAATAGATCGTTAAGGTATAGTAGTTTCTTGAATGAACTTCCATGTTTAATTTTATACAGTTTCCATTTCTATTTTTATTTAATTTCCATCTCCAATCAATTTCCATTTTAATTTAATTTCCAAATAGATCGTTAACGTGTAGTGGTTTCTTGAATGAACTTCCATTTTTAATTTTATGCAACTTCCATTTTTAATTTTATTCCACTTCCATTTTTATTCAATTTCCTTTTCTATTATATTTCCTTTTTTTATTTAATTTCCAAATAGATCGTTAGTGTATTGTGGTTTCTTAAATGAACTTCCATTTTTAATTTTATGCAACTTCATTTTTATTTTTATTCAACTTCGATTGTTATTCAATTTCTTTTTCTGTTGAATTTCCTTTTTTATTTAATTTCAAATGGATCGTTAAGGTGTAGTGGTTTCTAGAATGAACTTCCATTTTTAATTTTTTGCTACTTCAATTTTTGTTTTTATTCCACTTCCATTTTTATTCAATTTCCTTTTTCATTTACATTCCAAATAGATCGTTAAGGTATAGTGGTCTCTTGAATGAACTTCAATGTTTCATTATATGCAGTTTCCATTTCTATTTTTATTTAACTTCTATTTTTACTCAGTTTCCATCTCCATTCAATCTCCTTTTTTATTTAATTTTGAAATAGATCGTTAAGGTGTAGAGGTTTCTTCAATGAACTTCCATTTTTAATTTTATGCAACTTCCATTTTTATTTTTATTCCACTTCCATTTTTATTCAATTTCCTTTTCTATTCAATTTATTTTTTTATTTAATTTCCAAATAGATCGTTAAGGTATAGTGGTTTCTTGAATGAACTTCCATGTTTAATTTCATGCAGTTTCCGTTTCTAGTTTTATTCAACTTCTATTTTTATTCAACTGCCAACTCCAATCAAATTCCTTTTTTATTTAATTTCCGAATAGATCGTTAACGTGTAGTGGTTTCTTGAATGAACTGCGATTTTTAATTTTATGCAACTTCCATTTTTATTTTTATTCCACTTCCATTTTGATTCAATTTCCTTTTCTATTAAATTTCCTTTTTTTATTTAATTTCCAAGTAGATCATTAATGTATTGTTCTTTCTTGAATTAACTTCCATTTTTAATTTTATGCAACTTCCATTTTTATTTTTATTCAACTTCCATTTTTATTCAATTTCTTTTTCTTTTGAATTTCCTTTTTTATTTAATTTCAAATAGATCGTTAAGGTGTAGTGGTTTTGTTGAATGAACTTCCATTTTTAATTTTATGCAACTTTTATTTTTATTTTTATTCCACTTTCATTTTTATTCAATTTCCTTTTCTATTCAATTTCAAAATAGATCGTTAAGGTATAGTGGTTTCTTGAATGAACTTCCATGTTTAATTTTATGCAGTTTCCATTTCTATTTTTATTCAACTTCCTTTTTTATTCAATTTCCTTTTCTATTCAATTTCCTTTTTTATTTAATTTCAAATAGATCGTTAAGGTGTAGTAGTTTCTTGAATGAACTTCCATTTTTAATTTTATGCAACTTTTGTTTTTATTTTTATTCCACTTCCATTTTTATTCAATTTCCTTTTCTATTCAATTTCCTTTTTTTTTAATTTCCAAATAGATCGTTAACGTATAATGGTTTCTTGAATGAACTTCCATGTTTCCTTTTATGCAGTTTCCATTTCTATTTTTATTCAACTTCTATTTTTATTCAATTTCCATCTCCAATCACTTTCCTTTTTTATTTAATTTCCAAATAGATCGTTAACGTGTAATGGTTTCTTGAATGAACTTCCATTTTTAATTTTATGCAGTTTCCATTTCTATTTTTATTCAACTTCTATTTTTATTCTATTTTTATCTCCAATCAATTTCCTTTTTTATTTAATTTCCAAATAGACTGTTAATGTATTGTGGTTTCTTGAATGAACTTCCATTTTTAATTTTGTGCAACTTCCATTTTTATTTTTATTCAACTTCTATTTTTATTCAATTTCTTTTTCTATTGAATTTCCTTTTTTATTTAATTTCAAATATATCGTTAAGGTGTAGTGGTTTCTTGAATGAAATTCCATTTTTAATTTTATGCAGCTTCCATTTTTATTTTTATTCCACTTCCATTTTTATTCAATTTCCTTTTTTATTTAATTTCCAAATAGATCGTTAAGGTATAGTGGTCTATTGAATGAACTTCCATATTTCATTTTATGCAGTTTCCATTTCTATTTTTATTCAACTTCTATTTTTATTCAATTTCCATCTCCATTCAATCTCCTTTTTTATTTAATTTCGAAATAGATCGTTAAGGTGTGGTGGTTTCTTGAATGAACTTCCATTTTTAATTTTACGCAACTTCCATTTTTATTTTTATTCCACTTCCATTTTTATTCAATTTCCTTTTTAATTTAATTTCCAAATAGATCGTTAAGGTATAGTGGTTTCTTGAATGAACTTCCATGTTTAATTTTATGCAGTTTGCATTTCTATTTTTATTCAACTTCTATTTTTATTTGATTTCCATCTCCAATCAATTTCCTTTTTTATTTAATTTCCAAATAGATCGTTAACGTGTAGTGGTTTCTTGAATGAACTTCCATTTTTAATTTTATGCAACTTCCATTTTTATTTTTATTCCACTTGCATTTTTATTCAATTTCCTTTTTTTATTTAATTTCCAAGTAGATCGTTAGTGTAAGGACCCACATTCATATCTTAGTCATGCTTGCATACATGTATATAATCCTGTCTTGCTAAGTTTGCATTCATGAATCTTGTCTTGTTTGCTTAAGTGTTGTGTGCATGCTTTGTTCCTTCTTTGCTGTCCTCAAGCCTAAGTCATGTCTAGCTGAGGTCATGTTACGCCTAGGTCGTTCCAAGCCGAGGTCATCTTCAGTCTAGAATCATCTTGGAACCACTTTGTTCGACCTCCACCTTCGCTCTGACATATTGACCGAGATGTCATTATCTAGGTTGAGGTGTTCATCACCAAGGCCGAGATGTGTACCATCTAGGCCGAGATGTTACCTTTGCACCTAAGTGATCTTGTCCTGGAGTGGTATGACCTAGACTGAGGTGTGGCACATCTAGGCCAAGGTGTGGCACAGCTTAGTCAAGTGTTGTCCTTCCTAGCCGAGGTCATTGTCACCTTAGTTGCTGAAGCCTTGTCCTTAGCCGACATCATCACTTGCCGAAGTGCCTTGCCGGGTAACTTGTTAGATACATTTTGTCAGAATCATGTCTTGTCAATCTATCACCTTTTTGAGGAGAACCAACCAGCCGTTGCCACGTGTCCGAACTGAGTGTTAAGTCAGCCGGTAGAGAGAGGAAACCCATCATTTGTTTCTATCTTTGTTTTGAAGAAGAGAGAGAAGCTCTAGAAGAGGGAGAGAAGTTCTTAAGGGAGAGTAGATTTCCAAGCTTGATCCCTAGAGATCGAACTGTTAGATCCGTATTCGAAGGTTAGATTCTTGATCTGCTCTTGTCGTTCTTTATGTTTATGTTATTGCATTGCATGATTAAATGTGATTTATAAGCCATGCATTGCTTTAAAGTTCGGTTTTAGAAAGAGAAAATAGTATTCATGTGTTCTTCAAGAAAAGTCATGTTTTGATCCGAAAGTTTGCATCAAGATGCATGTTTTTGTGTTTGTTTTCATATGATCTTCAAGTATGGGTACCCAGGTCCATGTTTTCGAACTCATAGCATGAAACCTCAGATTTTGTAATAAAGAAGTTATGATTTTAGCATTCATGTTCTTCATGATCTTTATGTTCATGTTCTTCATGGGTGGAAACTCAGATCTCCAGACCTCACTTCCCTAAGTGTAGTCACCGAGATCACTCTTACCTAGACCTCACACTTAGGCCAAGCACCGTATCTCACCTTGGCCTACCTTGCATGATCACTTACACCTTTAGTTTGTCTTGTGCGCACCTCGGCATTGTAGCCGCATGCCAAAGCCTAGGTAACCACATCTCGGCCTAGAGGTGTGGGACCTCGGCAAAGACCTGGTTGGTACCCAGCATGTCTTCCTAACATGTAAAACAGTGTTTTGACTTCTAGCATGTTTTCCCGAGATCATTTGCATGCATGTAAGACTTGTTTTGAGAAGTCCGTTCAATAGACTTTGCCATGTGTTTGTAGGACTTGGACCTTTGTCTTGATCCCAACGTCCCAAGAGCTATGTGAGTGGTATTTCCAATAAAGTTATGTTATCAAGTTTTAATAAAGCTTTGCCTTGTTTTGATAAAAGTATTTGTTAAGCATGAATGATATCCCTATTTTATGTATCAAGTGTAAGCTTTGTTTTGGATGACATTCTTGGAACCGTCCTTTTGTGTTAGGGGACGTTAAGCCTAAGTAACACCGTCCTTTCGTGTTAGGGGACGTTAAGCCTAGGTAACATAGTCCGTGCGTGCCAGGGGACTTTAAGCATTTGTGGCACAAGTCCGTACGTGCTAGAGAACTATAAGCATTTGTAGCACAACCTTTGGAAGTCCGTACGTGCTAGGGGACTATAAGCATTTGTAGCACAACCTTTGGAAGTTCGTACGTGCTAGGGGACTATAAGCATTTGTAGCACAACCTTTGGAAGTCCTTACGTGCTGGGGGACTATAAGCATTTGCAGCACAAGTCCTCCCATGCTAGGGGACTTTAAGCCCAAGTAGCACTAAGTTTGTGAGATCTCGGCTATTGACGGTCTACGAACGGATGGCCGATCTCTGCCAAGTATGTTTGTACAAGTCATGCCAAGTATATGTTTTGAATAAGCTATGATATATGTATTGTTTTGACAAGGACCTCGGGAATCATTCATGTAAAACCTTTATTACCTGTACCATTCACTGAGTATCCATGCTCACCCTCTTTATGTATATATGTAGGTGTGTAGCATGAAGGCGGTGACGCCGAGATGTGCGTTTTGCAAGATGTTTTGGATGCATGTTATGTTGGCAATATTTATGTCGGCAATCCTGAAGTTATGCTTTTAGTTGTATTCCTTGTATTTTGTTTATATCGGCTTGTGAAGCCCTTTGTAAGATGTAATATGTATTTTTGTACTTGGATTTAATTGTATTCAAGATGTAAAGCTATGTAAAAATGTATGCCATTCCATTTGACTTATGCACTGCTCTTATGGACCACTTGTATTTTAAATTATTGCTTCCGCACGTGTGAGCCCCATATATTAATACTCCGATTGTGTGTGAATTTTGGAAAGATGGCCTTCGGTAATCTCGAATTACTGGCCATCATGGCACCATTCTACTAGGGGCGGAATGGGGTCGTGACAGTTACAGTACTGTGGTTTCTTGAATGAACTTCCATTTTTAATTTTATGCAACTTCCATTTTTCTTTTTATTCAACTTCCATTTTTATTCAATTTCTTTTTCTATTGAATTTCCTTTTTTATTTAATTTCAAATAGATAGTTAAGGTGTAGTGGTTTCTAGAATGAACTTCCATTTTTAATTTTATGCTACTTCGATTTTTGTTTTTATTCCATTTCCACTTTTATTCAATTTCCCTTTTTATTCAATTTCCTTTTTTATTTAATTTCCAAATAGATCGTTAAGGTATAGTGGTCTCTTGAATGAACTTCCATGTTTCATTTTATGCAGTTTTCATTTCTATTTTTATTCAACTTATATTTTTATTCAATTTCCATCTCTATTCAATCTTCTTTTTTATTTAATTTCGAAATAGATCGTTAAGGTGTAGTGGTTTCTTCAATGAACTTCCATTTTTAATTTTATGCAACTTCCATTTTTATTTTTATTCCACTTCCATTTTTATTCAATTTCATTTTTTATTTAATTTCCAAATAGATCGTTAAGGTATAGTGGTTTCTTGAATGAACTTCAATGTTTAATTTTATGTAATTTCCATTTCTATTTTTATTCAATTTCCATCTCCAATCAATTTCCTTTTTTATTTAATTTCCAAATAGATCGTCAACGTGTAGTGGTTTCCTAAATGAACTTTCATGTTTAATTTTATGCAGTTTCCAAATCTATTTTTATTCAACTTCTATTTTTATTCAATTTCCATCTCCATTCAATCACCTTTTTTATTTAATTTCGAAATAGATCGTTAAGTTGTAGTGGTTTCTTGAATGAACTTCCAATTTTAATTTTATGCAACTTCCATTTTTATTTTTATTCCACTTCCATTTTTATTCAATTTCCTTTTCTATTCAATTTCCTTTTTTATTTAATTTCCAAATAGATCGTTAACGTGTAGTGGTTTCTTGAATAAACTTCCATGTTTAATTTTATGCAGTTTCCATTTCTATTTTTATTCAACTTCTATTTTTATTCAATTTCCCTCTCCATTCAATCACCTTTTTTATTTAATTTCGAAATAGATCGTTACGGTGTAGTTGTTTCTTGAATGAACTTCCATTTTTAATTTTATGCAACTTCCATTTTTATTTTTATTCCACTTCCATTTTTATTCAATTTCCTTTTCTATTCAATTCCCATTTTTATTTAATTTCCAAATAGATCGTTAAGGTATTGTGGTTTCTTGAATGAACTTCCATGTTTAATTTTATGCAGTTTCTGTTTCTATTTTTATTCAACTTCTATTTTTATACAATTTCCATCTCCAATCAATTTCCTTTTTTATTTAATTTCCAAATTGATCGTTAACGTGTAGTGGTTTCTTGAATGAACTTCCATTTTTAATTTTATGCAACTTCCATTTTTATTCAATTTCCTTTTCTATTCAATTTCCTTTTTTTATTTAATTTCCAAATAGATCGTTAATGTATTGTGGTTTCTTTGAATGAACTTCCATTTTTAATTTTATGCAACTTCCATTTTTATTTTTATTCAACCTCCATTTTTATTCAATTTCTTTTTCGATTGAATTTCCTTTTTTATTTAATTTCCAAATAGATCGTTAAGGTGTAGTGGTTTCTTGAATGACCTTCCATTTTTAATTTTATGCAACTTCCATTTTTATTTTTATTCCACTTCCATTTTTATTCAATTTCCTTTTTTATTTAATTTAAGGTATAGTGGTTTCTGGAATGAACTTTCATTTTTAATTTTATGCAACTTTCATTTTTATTTTCATTCAACTTCCATTTTTATTCAATTTCCATTTCTACTTAATTTCTTTTTTTTATTTAATTTCCAAAGAGAACGTTAAGGTATAGTGGTTTCTCGAATGAACTTCCAAGTTTAATTTTATGCAACTTCCATTTTTATTCAATTTCCTTTTCTATTCAGTTTCCTTTTTTTTATTTAATTTCCAAATAGATCGTTAATGTATTGTGGTTTCTTGAATGAACTTCCATTTTTAATTTTGTGCAACTTCCTTTTTTATTTTTATTCAACTTCCATTTTTATTCAATTTCTTTTTCTATTGAATTTTCATTTTTATTTAATTTCAAATATATCGTTAAGGTGTAGTGGTTTTTTGAATGAACTTCCATTTTTAATTTTATGCAACTTCCATTTTTATTTTTATTCCACTTCCATTTTTATTCAATTTCCTTTTTTATTCAATTTCCTTTTTTATTTAATTTCCAAATAGATCGTTAAGGTATAGTGGTCTCCTGAGTGAACTTCCATGTTTCATTTTATGCAGTTTTCATTTCTATTTTTTTTCAACTTCTATTTTTATTCATTTTCCATCTCCATTCAATCACCTTTTTTATTTAATTTCGAAATAGATCATTAAGGTGTGGTGGTTTCTTGAGTGAACTTCCATTTTTAATTTTATGCAACTTCCATTTTTATTTTTATTCCACTGCTATTTTTATTTAATTTCCAAATAGATCGTTAAGGTATAGTAGTTTCTTGAATGAACTTCCATGTTTAATTTTATGCAGTTTCCATTTCTATTTTTATTCAACTTCTATTTTTATTTAATTTCCATCTCCAATCAATTTCCTATTTATTTAATTTCCAAATAGATCGTTAACGTGTAGTGGTTTCTTGAATGAACTTCCATTTTTAATTTTATGCAACTTCCATTTTTATTTTTATTTAACTTCCATTTTTATTCAATTTCTTTTTCTATTGAATTTCCTTTTTTATTTAATTTCAAATAGATAGTTAAGGTATAGTGGTTTCTAGAATTAACTTCCATTTTTAATTTTATGCTACTTCCATTTTTGTTTTTATTCCACTTCCACTTTTATTCAATTTTCTTTTTTATTTAATTTGCAATTAGATCGTTAACGTATAGTGGTCTCTTGAATGAACTTCCATATGTCATTTTATGCAGCTTCCATTTCTATTTTTACTCAACTTCTATTTTTATTCAATTTCCATCTCCGTTCAGTCTCCTTTTTTATTTAATTTCGACATAGATCGTTAAGGTGTAGTGGTTTCTTCAATGAACTTCCATTTTTAATTTTATGCAACTTCCATTTTTATTTTTATTCCACTTCCATTTTTATGGAATTTCCTTTTTTATTTAATTTCCAAATAGATCATTAAGCGATAGTGGTTTCTTGAATGAACTTCCATGTTTAATTTTATGCAGTTTCCATTTCTATTTTTATTCAACTTCTATTTTTATTCAATTTCCATCTTCAATCCATTTCCTTTTTTATTTAATTTCCAAATAGATCATTAACGTGTAGTGGTTTCTTGAATGAACTTCCACGTTTAATTTTATGCAGTTTCCATTTCTATTTTTATTCAACTTCTATTTTTATTCAATTTCAATCTCCATTCAATCTCCTTTTTTATTTAATTTCGAAATACATCGTTAAGGTGTAGTGGTTTCTTGAATGAACTTCCATTTTTAATTTTTTGCAACTTCCATTTTTATTTTTTTTCCACTTCCATTTTTATTCAATTTCCTTTTCTATTCAATTTCCTTTTTTATTTAATTTCCAAATAGATCGTTAAGGTATAGTGGTTTCTTGAATGAACTTCCATGATTAATTTTATGCAGTTTCCGTTTCTATTTTTATTCAACTTCTATTTTTATTCAATTTCCGTCTCCAATCAATTTCCTTTTTTATTTAATTTCCAAATTGATCGTTAACGTGTAGTGGTTTCTTGAATGAACTTCCATTTTTAATTTTTTGCAACTTCCATTTTTATTTTTATTCCAATTCCATTTTTATTCAATTTTCTTTTCTATTCAATCTCCTTTTTTATTTAATTTCCAAATAGATCGTTAATGTATTGTGGTTTCTTTGAATGAACATCCATTTTTAATTTTATGCAACTTCCATTTTTATTTTTCTTCAACTTCCATTTTTAGTCAATTTCTTTTTCGATTGAATTTCCTTTTTTATTTAATTTCATATAGATCGTTAAGGTGTAGTGGTTTCTTGAATGACCTTCCATTTTTAATTTTATGCAACTTCCATTTTTATTTTTATTTCACTTCCATTTTTATTCAATTTCCATTTTTATTTAATTAAGGTATAGTGGTTTCTGGAATGAACTTTCATTTTTAATTTTATGCAATTTTCATTTTTATTTTTATTCAACTTCCATTTTTATTCAATTTCCATTTCTATTTAATTTCTTTTTTTTATTTCATTTCCAAATGGAACGTTAAGGTATAGTGGTTTCTTGAATGAACTTCCAAGTTTAATTTTATGCAACTTCCATTTTTATTCAATTTCCTTTTCTATTCAATTTCCTTTTTTTATTTAATTTCAAAATAGATCGTTAATGTATTGTGGTTTCTTGAATGAACTTTCATTTTTAATTTTTTGCAACTTCTATTTTTATTTTTATTCAACTTCCATTTTTATTCAATTTCTTTTTCTATTGAATTTCCTTTTTTATTTAATTTCAAATATATCGTTAAGGTGTAGTGGTTTCTTGAATGAACTTCCATTTTTAATTTTATGCAACTTCTATTTTTATTTTTATTCCACTTCCATTTTTATTCAATTTCCTTTTTTATTTAATTTAAGGTACAGCGGTTTCTGGAATGAACTTTCATTTTTAATTTTATGAAACTTTCATTTTTATTTTTATTCAACTTTTATTTTTATTCAATTTCTTTTTCTCTTGAATTTCCTTTTTTATTTAATTTCAAATATATCGTTAAGGTGTATTGTGGTTTTTTGAATGAATTTCCATTTTTATTTTTATTCCACTTCCATTTTTATTCAATTTCCTTTTTTATTTAATTTCCAAATAGATCGTTAAGGTATAGTGGACTCTTGAATGAACTTCCATGTTTCATTTTATGCAGTTTGCATTTCTATTTTTATTCAATTTCCATCTCCAATCAATTTGCTTTTTTATTTAATTTCCAAATAGGTCGTTAACGTGTAGTGGTTTCTTGAATGAACTTCCATTTTTAATTTTATGCAACTTCCATTTTTATTTTTATTTCACTGCCATTTTTATTCAATTTCCTTTTCTATTCAATTTCCTTTTTTTATTTAATTTCCAAATAGATCGTTAGTGTATTGTGGTTTCTTGAATGAACTTCCATTTTTAATTTTATGGAACTTTCATTTTTATTTTTATTCAACTTCCATTTTTATTCAATTTCTTTTTCTATTGAATTTCCTTTTTTATTTAATTTCAAATAGATTGTTAAAGTGTAGTGGTTTCCATAATGAACTTCCATTTTTAATTTTATGCTACTTTCATTTTTGTTTTTATTCCACTTCCATTCTTCTTCAATTTCCTTTTTTATTCAATTTCTTTTTTATTTAATTTCCAAATAGATCGTTAAGGTATAGTGGTCTCTTGAATGAACTTCAATGTTTCATTTTATGCAGTTTCCATTTATATTTTTATTCAACTTCTACTTTTATTCAATTTCCATTTCCATTTAATCTCCTTTTTTATTTAATTTCGAAATAGATCGTTGAGGTGTAGTGGTTTCTTCAATGAACTTCCATTTTTAATTTTATGCAACTTCCATTTTTATTTTTATTCCACTTCCATTTTTATTCAATTTCCTTTTTTATTTAATTTCCAAATAGATCGTTAAGGTATAGTGGTTTCTTGAATGAACTTCCATGTTTAATTTTATGCAGTGTCACACCCTCAAAATAAACCCATAATATATATAATATTGACATGCGTTAATCAAAGAAAACCAACAATTATACCATTCATCAGAGTATTCTTATTGAAAAGCATTACATATAACATCAAAAGTAAATGCCCTGTAGGCTTACATCTTTCCAAGCCAACACTTGGACACAAAAATGTGAGTACTAACTCAACTACAAATTAAGCCCTTGGCTTGAGTGTTTACATGTAATATCAAATAAAGTAATAACAACTAAACTAAACAGAGTCTTCAACTCCAACTTCTTCCAAGCTAAGTCCTTGGAGGTAGCATATCACCTGAACTTGAAAATGATGTTCCCGTATAGGGTGAGCCACAGCCCAGTAGAAATATACTAAACCAAATATAAGCATTGAATAAAGCAATAGCATTCAATAGATGGTTAACACAAACATCCATTTCATCAATATACAGTTTCATGACGATAATGTCCATGACATGTTTTACTTTCCATTATTCGTTCAATTTTCCCTTTATACCAATATGGCTAAGAACCTGGCCAAACTATAACAGTGAACTATATATCACATTAATATTACTTCCAATATCAACAAAACAAATGAGACTAAGGCTCATACCAAAACACTTCCATACTTCCCGATTGATACACATTTTAATGCTGTATCAACAACATGTAAAAACACTTCCATAAATTAATAAGCACACATATAGTGGTGCTAATGGAGTCCATCCCCTATCTCCTCCCAAACAAAATCCGGTTTAGAGGTCCATCCCCTATCTTCCCCTAAACCTAGGAGTGCATCCCCTATCTCCTCCCAAACAAAATGCACATACAATGTATTAAACACTTGTCATATACAACACACAATCAATACACGTATTTTCTGTATTAATTCAACAGTCAAATCAATGACCAAACCAATGTGATTAGTTCTAGTTTTCCCTAATCCACATGCAATGTCTACAACAATCACGACTATCCTCCACCGATAGCCCAAGACTGTTATTTCTAAACAGGAAATAAATGTATCAACAAATGTAAATTTAACATTTTCCACGGGTGAGTAATTAAACTAACCAACTACGCTATTAAATCATTCAATTTCCCAACTCCATGAATTAAACTCAATTCCACATTTTTCCCTAAATTAATTATACAAATTAATTTATTTCAACCACTAGGGTTTTTCCCAACATTACCAAACAACCCCCAAGATATCAAAATACCAAAACTTAGGACAAAACCTATAATATGGAGTAGGAAATCCCTACCTCGAAGTAAATAACCCGAATGGAGAAGATGGAGATGATAACCCAAAATCCAAAGTGCTCCAAACCGCCGAACTCTTAGACTAAAACGAAGCCCTCGACCCACTCTATCTTTTTAATAAAGAGCTTAGGGTAGAAACACCCTAAAACTAGATGAAACCTAAGAGAGAAGGTGAGTGAAGGGAGAGAGAACTCGGAACTAGGGTTTTAGTATAAAAAAGAATATGAAAAAACGTTTTAAAAATCGCTGCTGCGTATTTAAACCCGACAGGCTCGCTCGAGCGAAGGATTGGTCGCTCGAGCGACTAGACACAAGAAATACTCGCTCGAGCGAAGAAAGTCCTGCTCGAGCCAAAAACTCGATGCTTCAGGTCTGCAACCCAGAAGCTGGCTCGAGCGACAGAATGCTCGCTCGAGCGAAGAACTCGAAAACATACACCTCGCTCGATCGAGCGAAGGAAATCTCGCTCGAGCAAAGAAACACTGCTCTCAGGTCTACACTAGACGCAATCGCTCGCTCGAGCGAAGAAATCCTGGCTCGAGCCACCAGACACAAAACTCAACTCTCGCTCGAGTGACCAAACCCTGGCTCGAGCGAAGGTCCAAAAATCTGGACAGCAACACTTGGTTTCCAAACCCAACCAACCTGCAACAAACCTGCCCAACACATCCTATAACTCAAAAAAATAAGAATTTAAAGGACGACAACAACAATTTGATAACAACGGAATCTACGGAACATAAGTTCGGATACAACAACCACTAGGAAAAGACCGGGGTCGCTATAACCTCCCCCCCTTAAAGAATTTCGTCCCCGAAATTAAGCATGGGTTTTCAAAACAGGTTTTTCTCAATTTCCAACAATATGACAATTCAATAATAAACAACTTGACCCAATATCGGTCATTTCATCTCTTATCAAGAGGCATCTCACAATATACATAAAAGAACATATATTTCAACTTGCATCAATATTATGCATTTTCCTTTTAATTTCAACAGTTTTCATATACTTGATTCCCATTTCCATATCATATTCAATTTCATGATATAACTCCAATTCTACAACACATTCAACATATTCAATGTTACACTAAACTTCCATTATGAGGCAAGTTTCAAAAAATTTTCATTAACCAAAACATTCTCAATGTTTTACAACTTAAGACATATATAAAGCTCTTAAGTCCCACAATATTACAAAATCTAGATACAAGATTACATATTAGCAAACATGTCCGGATATTTCTCGCGGACTTCCAACTCACGTTCCCAAGTGGCTTCCTCCACTTCGTGATGTTTCCACAGAACCTTCACCAAGGGAATGATCTTGCCTCGCAAAACTTGATCCCGCCTATCCAAGCCCCGAACCGGTCTCTCCTCATACAAGACATCCTCGTCAACCACTAAATCGGTCCAATCCAACACATGTGATGGATCTGGCTCGTACTTCCGAAGCATACTTACATGAAACACGTCATGAACTCCGGATAATTGAGGTGGCAAAGCTAAACGATAGGCAGCCTCACCAATCCTCTCAAGGATATCGAAATGACCAATAAACCGAGGGGATAACTTCCCACTCTTCCTAAACCTCATCAATCCCCGCCTGGGTGATATTTTCAGAAAGACATGATCACCCACTTCAAACACCAAAGGTCTCCTCCTACGGTCGGCATAAGATTTCTGCCGACTCTGGGCTGTAACAAGCCTCCTACGGATAAGCTCAACTTTCTCCGTCGTTTCCCTCACCAACTCTGGACCTAACAAAGGTGCATCATCCACCTTGGCCCAACAAACTGGAGACCTACACGGTCGGCCATACAAGGCCTCAAACGGTGCCATATCGATACTAGACTGGAAACTGTTGTTGTAGGCAAACTCTACCGAAGGCAAGTGCCTCTCCCATGACCCACTAAAGTCAAGAACACAACCCCGAAGCATATCCTCAAGGATCTAAATAGTACGCTCGGACTGCCCATCAGTCTGAGGATGATAAGCCGTGCTAAAAGTCAATTTAGTGCCTAAGGCACTCTGCAAACTCTGCCACAACCTGGCCGTAAAACGAGGATCTCTATCTGAGACGATCGTCACTGGGACCCCGTGCAACCTCACTATGTCCCGAATATACAAGTCGGCAAGATGATCTACTGAATCTCTCACGCGCATAGGAATGAAGTGCGCCGACTTAGTCAACCGGTCTACAACCACCCAAATAGCATCACTATCCCACTGAGTCCTCGGAAGACCTACAACGAAGTCCATAGTGACATGCTCCCACTTCCACTCGGTAATAGGCAAGGGTTGCAACAAACCCGCTGGCCTATGATGCTCAGCCTTCACTTGTTGACAAGTAAGGCACTTAGACACGAAAGCAGCCACATCTCTCTTCATACCCCGCCACCAAAACTGGCGACCCAAATCCTGATACATCTTAGTACCTCCCGGATGCACCGCAAGGCGTGAATGATGGAACTCTCGGAGTACCTCCTCTCGGCAAGACTCCGTCACAAACAGACGGTCTCGATATCTCACATTCTAGTCGGGATACACCGTCAAACCCTGCTCAACCTTCCCACTGGAAATCTTCTCTCGGAGGGATTCTACCTCAAGGTCACCCCTCTGAGCCTCTAACACTCGAGTCACAAGTGTAGGTTGCGCAACAACAGAAAACAAGGCCGCAGCCTCAACAGATTCGCCCAGAAGCAAATCAAACTCCCCAAGTGCACCTAACATCTCACACTCTCGGATGGCTATACTAGCTACGTCACCAACAGATTTCCTGCTAAGGGCATCGGCCACCACATTGGCCTTTCCCGAATGATAATGCAACTCGAAGTCGTAATCCTCAATGAACTCCATCCACCTCCTCTGCCTCAAGTTCAAGTCTTTCTGTGTAAACAGATATTTCAGACTCTTATGATTCGAGAATACCTCGAACCTCTCACCGTAAAGATAATGCCTCCAAATCTCCAAGGCAAAGATCACAGCTGCTAACTCTAGATCATGCGTAGGGTAATTCTTCTCGTGTATTTTCAACTGACGTGAGCCATAGGCAACCACTTTTCCCTCTTGCATCAACACACAACCCAGACCCTCTCGTGAGGCGTCACAATAGACTGCATAACCCAACCCTCTCTCCAGAATAATCAAGACTGGAGCGGTGGTCAGGCTAACTTTCAACTCCTGGAACGACTTTTCACAAGTCTCACTCCATACAAATTTGACTCCCTTCTGAGTCAATCTAGTCAAAGGCGAAGCTAACCTGGAGAAATCCTTCACAAACCGGCGATAATACCCAGCTAATCCTAGAAAACTGCGGATCTCAAAACGATCTAAGAATTCTCAGAATATCCGGTTCATCAAATCTATAAAAAATTGCCGGTGCATTGGTGAGCCCAAATGGCATCACCAGAAACTCATAATGGCCATACCGCGTACGGAATGCCGCCTTCGAAATGTCCTCCTTGCTGACTCTCAATTGGTGGTAACCCGATCTAAAGTCTATCTTCGAGAAACAACGGGAACCCTTCAACTGATCGAACAGATCATCTATACGAGGCATAGGGTACTTATTCTTAACCGTAGCCTGATTCAACTTCCGGTAATCTATGCAGAGTCTCAAAGCACCACCTTTCTTTTTAGCAAAGAGGGCCGGTGCTCCCCATAGTGAAACACTAGGACGAATATAGCCCTTATCTAGCAACTCCTGGAGCTGAATCTTCAACTCAACTGACTCGGCTGGGGCAAAACGATAAGGTGTCATAGAAATCGGCGCTGTGCCGGGCACTAGATCAATAGAGAACTCAATCTCTCAATGCGGTGGCAAGCTAACAAGATCCTCGGGAAAGATGTCCGAGTACTCATAAACCACCCTTGGCAACACAATCTGGGTCTCATCACACTCACCACTCTCAAAGCTGGCAAGTAGACCACTAAGCTTACCCCACCCTCGCGGATCATACCCCAGTGGCAAAACACTACCAACCCGGTCTCCCAGAAAATGAAAACACTCCCCGCTCAAGGTACATAGTGTGACCCTTTGGCGGTAGCAATCGATAACGGCCCGGTATGACGATAACCAGTCCATACCCAAAATAACATCAAAGCCCTTCATGGGCATAACTACAAAAGGAAACGGAAGCCTATGATCGGCGACCTCTATATCACAACCTCTAACACCTTGTTTCAAGATCAATTCACCCCCAAGAGGTGACACTACACAAATAGGAGATGCTAACTGTGCTAACTCCAACTCCAAAACATATGCAAATGCAGCAGACACAAAGGAATGAGATGCACCCATATCAATCAAAACACTAGCGACCGAATTGCAAAACAAGAAGGTACCTCTCATAACCGATGGAGTCGGTACAAGATCCTGCGTGGTAACAGCATACACGCGCCCAGATGGTCTCTGATCAATCTGCTCACCCCTAGGAGCATAAGACTGCTGCACAGACTGGGACGATGAAGCCCCCTGATTGGCCCTCGAGGCCTGAATCGACTGAGCTGGCTGATGACTCTGAGTCTGCCTCAAACCAGATGCACCAGATGTGCCACTCAACTGTGGGCAATACCTCTTCATGTGCCCTAGCTGACCACACTGATAACACGAGAGTGGTTGGCCTCTACCGTGACTCTGGCTCTGAGATCGAGCCGAAGAAGATGCTACTTTCTGTACTCCTCCCCTCTGCGGGCAAACTGGAGACTTGTGGCCCAGCTGACCACACTTGAAACAGGTAGTGTCTCCCTGACTGCCTTTCCCCGAACCTGCACTCGGCACTGGAAAAGTCAATCTAGAAAAGCTACTCTAAGACTGTTGAGGAGTGAAACCTCTCTGTCTCCTGCCATCACTCTAGCCATCCTGACTCCTCTTGGAGCCTTTCTGCCTTTCCTCCTCCTCCTGCATCATGATCTCCATATGGGCTGCAGCATCAACCATACGCCCATAATCCCGAATCATAGTTCCTCCAACTCTCAGCTTGAGGCCACGCCTCAACTTTTTCTCAAACTCGATACAACGGCGTTCCTCAGACGCCACCAACTCCGGTGCAAACCTGGATAAACTGGTAAATGTAGCCTCAAACTCGGCCACTGAAGAACTCGACTGCTTAAGCTGACAGAACTGGTCCCTCAGCTTCTCCCTGACTGCTGGAGATAAGAACCTCTCCGGGAAAGCATTCACAAAAGCTTCCCATGTACCTCCTATACGACCCTTTGTGAACTTCCACCACTGACCCGCATCCCCCTTCAGCTGGAATGATGCCATGGTCACTTTCAACCCCTCGTCTTCGATGCCAAGCATCTCAAACGTCTTCGTTGTCTGTTCGAGCCATTCATCTACCTTAAGTGGCTCTTTAGGATCACCCACAAATTCATCCGGGTTAGACCGGAATAACTCCCTCTTTAGAAAAGAAGGTCCTGCATCCGCAACAACAACTTGGGCTTGATTCTCAGCCCTAAGAATGCCAACTGACTCCCTACATGCCCCTGCTATCTCTCGGGCCAAAGTGCCCATAACCTGCTGACCTACTGGCTCAGCCACATTGGCCTGACCAACTCCTTCCTGCTGTTCTGGAATCTCTTCCGGCACAGGCATCTCCTGCCTACCCTGCCTACCACGCCTACCACGTCTGCGTCCTCGTCCTGACATCCTAATAAAGATAACAAAGACGTTAGCACATTAATAAATGTGCCGAAGCTATAACACTCGCGTCCTAATGCATTGGACAATAGTAATTCACTCCACGTAAGCACATAATCACATAAGCACCTACGAATTTCATTCCTAGATAATGACAGTTCCAAAGCGTTACTATAGTTTCAGTTGGAAGCAGCATTGATCAAGTGTCTTTCCAACAAGACTACTAGAAACTCAAAGTTCCAATCAATATCCTAGAAACTACATTCCATACCCACATAGTCACGTAAACATGTTATCATATAAGCATATAACAGTACACTAAGTCTCTATCAAACGAGACAAACCTATTGTGATACTAATCACTTCCCACGTACCCAAAGTATTTGAACCCGGTACGCTCTGATACCAAGTTGTCACGCCCTCAAAATAAACCCATAATATATATAACATTGACATGCGTTAATCAAAGAAAACCAACCATTATACCATTCATCAGAGTATTCTTATTGAAAAGCATTACATATAACATCAAAAGTAAATGCCCTACAGGCTTACATCTTTCCAAGCCAACACTTGGACACAAAAATGTGAGTACTAACTCAACTACAAATTTAGCCCTTGGCTTGAGTGTTTACATGTAATATCAAATAAAGTAAATAACAACTAAACAAAACAGAGTCTTCAATTCCAACTCCTTCCAAGCTAAGTCCTTGGAGGTAGCATATCACCTGAACCTGAAAATGACGTTCCCGTATAGGGTGAGCCACAGCCCAGTAGAAATATACTAAACCAAATATAAGCATTGAATAAAGGAATAGCATTCAATAGATGGTTAACACAAACATCCATTTCATCAATATACAGTTTCATGACGATAATGTCCATGACATGTTTTACTTTCCATTATTCGTTCAATTTTCCCTTTATACCAATATGGCTCAGAACCTGGCCAAACTATAACAGTGAACTATATATCACATTAATATTACTTCCAATATCAACAAAACAAATGAGACTAAGGCTCATACCAAAACACTTCCATACTTCCCGATTGATACACATTTTAGTGTTGTGTCAACATGTAAAAACACTTCCATAAATCAATAAGCACACATATAGTGGTGCTAATGGAGTCCATCCCCTATCTCCTCCCAAACAAAATCCGGTTTAGAGGTCCATCCCCTATCTTCCCCTAAACCTGGGAGTACATCCCCTATCTCCTCCCAAACAAAATGCACATACAATGTATTAAACACTTGTCATATACAACACACAATCAATACACGTATTTTCTGTATTAATTCAACAGTCAAAATCAATGACCTAACCAATGTGATTAGTTCCAGTTTTCCCTAATCCACATGCAATGTCTACAACAATCACGACTATCCTCCACTGATAGCCCAAGACTGTTATTTCTAAACAGGAAATAAACGTATCAACAAATGTAAATTTAACATTTTCCACGGGTGAGTAATTAAACTAACCAACTACGCCATTAAATCATTTAATTTCCCAACTCCATGAATTAAACTCACTTCCACATTTTTCCCCTAAATTAATTATACAAATTAATTTATTTCAACCACTAGGGTTTTTCCCAACATTACCAAACAACCCCCAACATATCAAAATACCAAAACTTAGGACAAAACCGATAATATGGAGTAGGAAATCCCTACCTCGAAGTAAATAACCCGAATGGAGAAGATGGAGATGATAACCCAAAATCCAAAGTGCTCCAAACCGCCGAACTCTCAGACTAAAACGAAGCCTTCGACCCACTCTATCTTTTTAATAAAGAGCTTAGGGTAGAAACACCCTAAAACTAGATGAAACCTAAGAGAGAAGGTGAGTGGAGGGAGAGAGAACTCGGAACTAGGGTTTTAGGATAAAAAAGAATATGAAAAAACGTTTTAAAAACCGCTGCTGCGTATTTAAACTCGACAGGCTCGCTCGAGCGAAGGATTGGTCACTCGAGCGACTAGACACAAGAAATACTCGCTCGAGCGAAGAAAGTCCTGCTCGAGCCAAAAATTCGACGCTTCAGGTCTGCAACCCAGAAGCTGGCTCGAGCGATAGAATGCTCGCTCGAGCGAAGAACTCAAAAACATACACCTCGCTCGATCGAGCGAAGGAAATCTCGCTCGAGCGAAGAAACACTGCTCTCAGGTCTACACTAGACGCAATCGCTCGCTCGAGTGAAGAAATCCTGGCTCGAGCCACCAGACACAAAACTCAACTCTCGCTCGAGCGACCAAACCCTGGCTCGAACGAAGGTCCAAAAATCTGGACAGCAACACATGGTTTCCAAACCCAACCAACCTTCAACAAACCTGCCCAACACATCCTATAACTCAAAAAAATAAGAATTTAAAGGACGACAACAACAATTTGATAACAACGGAATCTACGGAACATAAGTTCGGATACAACAACCACTAGGAAAAGACCGGGGTCGCTATATGCAGTTGCCAGTTCTATTTTTATTCAGCTTCTATTTTTATTCAATTTCCATCTCCAATCAATTTCCCTTTTTATTTAACTTCTAAATAGATCGTTAACGTGTAGTGGTTTCTTGAATGAACTTCGATTTTTAATTTTATGCAACTTCCATTTTTATTTTTATTCCACTTCCATTTTGATTCAATTTCCTTTTCTATTAAATTTCTATTTTTTATTTAATTTCCAAATAGATCGTTAATGTATTGTTATTTCTTGAATGAACTTCCATTTTTAATTTTATGCAACTTTCATTTTTATTTTTATTCTACTTCCATTTTTATTGAATTTCCTTTTCTATTCAATTTCCTTTTTTTATTTAATTTCCAAATAGATCGTTAGTGTATTGTGGTTTCTTGAATGAACTTCCATTTTTAATTTTATGCAACTTCCATTTTTATTCAATTTCCTATTCTATTCAACTTCCTTTTTTATTTAATTTCCAAATAGATCGTTAAAGTGTAGTGGTTTCTTGAATAAACTTCCAGTATTAATTTTATGCAACTTCCATTTTTATTTTTATTCCGCTTCCATTTTTATTCAATTTCATTTTCTATTCATTTTCCTTTTTTCTTTAATTTCCAGGTAGATTGTTAACGTATAGTGGTTTCTTGAATGAACTTCCATGTTTAATTTTATGCAGTTTCCGTTTCTATTTTTATTCAACTTCTATTTTTATTCAATTTCCATCTCCATTTAATTTCCTTTTTTTATTTAATTTCCAAATAGATCATTAGGGTATAGTGGTTTCTTGAGTGAACTTCCATTTTTATTTTTATTCCACCTCCATTTTTATTCAATTTCCTTTTCTCTTCAATTTCCTTTTTAATTTAATTTCCAAATAGATCGTTAAGGTATAGTGGTTTCCTGAATGAACTTCCTTGTTTAATTTTATGAGGTTTCCATTTCTATTTTCATTCAACTTCTATTTTTATTCAATTTCCATCTACATTCAATTTCCTTTTTTATTTAATTTCCCAAGAGATCGTTAAGGTATAGTGGTTTCTTGAATAAACTTCCATTTTTAATTTTATGCGACTTCCATTTTTATTTTTATTCCACTTCCATTTTTATTCAATTTCTTTTTCTATTGAATTTTCTTTTTTCTTTCATTTTTCTATGGAATGAACTTTTTTTTTTAATTTTATGCAAATTTCATTTTTATTTTTATTCAACTTCCATTTTTATTCAATTTCCTTTTCTATTTAATTTTTTTTTATTTCATTTCCAAATAGATCGTTAAGGTATAGTGATTTCTTGAATGAATTTCCAAGTTTAATTTTATGCAACTTCCATTGTTATTAAATTTCCTTTTCTATTCAATTTCTTTTTTTTATTTAATTTCCAAATAGATCGTTAATGTATTGTGGTTTCTTGAATGAACTTCCATTTTTAATTTTATGCAACTTCCATTTTTATTTTTATTCGACTTCCATTTTTATTCAATTTCTTTTTCTATTGAATTTCCTTTTTTATTTAATTTCAAATAGATCGTTAAGGAGTTGTGGTTTCTTCAATGAACTTCCATTTTTAATTTTATGCAACTTTTATTTTTATTTTTATTCCACTTCCATTTTTATTCAATTTCCTTTTCTATTCAATTTCCTTTTTTATTTAATTTTGAAATAGATCGTCAAGGTATAGTGGTTTCTTGAATGAACTTCCATATTTAATTTTATGCAGTTTCCATTTCTATTTTTAATCAACTTCTATTTTTATTGAAGTTCCTTCTCCATTCACTTTACTTTTTTATTTAATTTCCAAATAGATCGTTAAGGTATAGTTGTTTCTTGAATGAACTTTCATTTTTATTTTTTTTCAAATTCCATTTTTTTTCGATTTCCTTGTCGATTGAATTTCCTTTTTTTATTTATTTTCCAAATAGATCGTTAAGGTGTAGTGGTTTCTTGAATGAAGTTCCATGTTTAATTTTATGCAATTTCCATTATTATTTTTATTCAACTTCCATTTTTAATCAATTTCCTTTTCTATTCAATTTCCTTTTTTATTTAATTTCAAAACAGATCGTTATGGTGTAGTGGTTTCTCGAATGAACTTCCATTTTTAATTTTTAGCAACTTCCATTTTTATTTGTATTCCACTTCCACTTTTCTTCAATTTCCATTTCTATTCAATTTCCTTTTTTATTTAATTTCCAAATAGATCGTTAACGTATAGTGGTTTCTTGAATGAACTTCCATGTTTAATTTTATGCAGTTTCCATTTCTATTTTTATTCATCTTCTATTTTTATTCAATTTCCATCTCCATTCAATTTCCCTTTTGATTTAATTTCCAAATAGATCGTTAAGGTATAGTGGTTTCTTGAATGAACTTCCATTTTTAATTTTATGCAACTTCCATTTTTATTTTTATTCCAGCTCCATTTTTATTCAATTTCCTTTTCTATTTACTTTTTTGTTTTTAATTTTATTCCCAAATAGATCGTAAAGGTATAGTGGTTTCCTGAATGAACTTCCATGTTTGATTTTATGAAGTTTCCATTTCCATTTTTATTCAATTTCCATCTCCATTCAATTTCCTTTTTTATTTAATTTCCAAATAAATCGTTAAGGTATAGTGGTTTCTTGAATGAACTTTCATTTTTAATTTTATGCCACTTCCATTTTTATTCAATTTCCTATATTATTCAACTTCCTTTTTTATTTAATTTAAGATATAGTGGTTTCTGTACAGAACTTTCATTTTTAATTTTATACAACTTTCATTTTTATTTTTATTCAATTTCCTTTTCTATTTTATTCCTTTTTTTTTATTTCATTTCCAAATAGAACGTTAAGGTATAGTGGTTTCTTGAATGAACTTCCAAGTTGAATTTTATGCAACTTCCATTTTTATTCAATTTCCTTTTCTATTCAATTTCCTTTTTTAATTTAATTTCCAAATAGATCGTTAATGTATTGTGGTTTCTTGAATGAACTTCCATTTTTAATTTTATGCAACTTTCATTTTTATTTTTATTCAACTTCCATTTCTACTCAATTTCTTTTTCTATTGAATTTCCTTTTTTATTTAATTTCAAATAGATCGTTAAGGTGTAGTGGTTTCTTGAATGAACTTCCATTTTTAATTTTGTGCTAGTTCCATTTTTATTTTTATTCCACTTCCATTTTTATTCAATTTTCTTTTTTAATCAATTTCCTTTTTTATTTAATTTCCAAATAGATCGTTAAGGTATAGTGGTCTCTTCAATGAACTTCTATGTTTCATTTTATGCAGTTTCCATTTCTATTTTTATCCAACTTCTATTTTTATTCAATTTCCATCTCCATTCAATCTTCTTTTTTATTTAATTTCGAAATATATCGTTAAGGTGTAGTGGTTTCTTGAATGAACTTCGATTTTTAATTTTATGCAACTTCCATTTTTATTTTTATTCCACTTCCATCTTCATTCAATTTCCTTTTTTTATTTAATTTCAAAATCGATCGTTAACGTATAGTGGTTTCTTGAATGAACTTCCATGTTTAATTTTATGCAGTTTCCATTTCTATTTTTACTCAACTTCTATTTTTATTGAAGTTCCATCTCCATGCGATTTACTTTTTTATTTAATTTCCAAATAGATCGTTAACGTATAATAGTTTCTTGAATGAACATCCATTTTTAATTTTATACAACTTCCATTTGTATTTTTATCCCACTTTCATTTTTATTCAATTTCCTTTTCTATTTAATTTCCAAATAGATCGTTATGGTATAGTAGTTTCTTGAATGAACTTCCATGTCTGACTTTATGCAGTTTCCATTTCTATTTTTATTCAACTTCTATTTTTATTCAATTTCCATCTCCAATCAATTTCCTTTTTTATTTAATTTAAAAATAGATCGTTAACGTGTAGTGGTTTCTTGAATGAATTTTGATTTTTAATTTTATGCAACTTCCATTTTTATTTTTATTTCACTTCCATTTTTATTCAATTTTCTTTTTTCATTTAATTTCGAAATAGATAGTTAATGTATTGTTGTTTCTTGAATGAACTTCCATTTTTATTCAATTTCTTTTTCTATTGAATTTTCTTTTTTATTTAATTTCAAATAGATGGTTAAGCTGTAGTGGTTTCTTGAATACACTTCCATTTTTAATTTTATGCAACTATTATTTTTATTTTTATTCCACTTCCATTTTTATTCAATTTCCTTTTCTATTCAATTTCCAAATAGATCGTTAAGGTATAGTGGTTTTTTGAATGAACTTCCACGTTTAATTTTATGCAGTTTCCATATCTATTTTTATTCAACTTCTATTTTTATTCAATTTCCATCTCCAATCAATTTCCTTTTTTATTTAATTTCCAAATAGATCGTTAAGGTGTAGTGGTTTCATGAATGAACTTCCATTTTTAATTTTATGCATCTTCCATTTTTATTTTTATTCCACTTCCATTTTTATTCAATTTCCTTTTCTATTCAATTTCATTTTTTATTTAATTTCCAAATAGATCGTCAAGGTATAGTACTTTCTTGAATGAACTATCATGCTTAATTTTATGCAGTTTCCATTTCTATTTTTATTCAACTTCTATTTTTATTCAATTTCCATCTCCAATCAATTTCCTTTTTTATTTAATTTCCAAATAGATCTTTAACGTGCAGTGGCTTTTTGAATGAACATCCATTTTTAATTTTATGCAACTTCTATTTTTACATTTATTCGACTTCCATTTTTATTCAGTTTCGTTGCCAATTGAATTTCCTTTTTTTATTTAATTTCCAAATAGATCGTTAAGGTATAGTGGTTTCTTGAATTAACTTCCATGTTTAATTTTATGCAACTTTCATTTTTATTTTTATTCAACTTCCATTTTTAATCAATTTCCTTTTTATTCAATTTCCTTTTTTTATTTAATTTCCAAATAGATCGTTAATGTACTGTGGTTTCTTTAATGAACTTCCATTTTTAAGCTTATGCAACTTCAATTTTTATTTTTATTCTACTTCCATTTTTATTCAATTTCTTTTTCTATTGAATTTCATTTTTTATTTAATTTCCAAATAGATTGTTAAGGTATAGTGGTCTCTTGAATGAACTTGCATGTTTCATTTTATGCAGTTTCCATTTCTATTTTTATTCAACTTCTATTTTTATTCAATTTCCATCTCCATTCAATCTCCTTTTTTATTTAATTTCGAAATAGATCGTTAAGGTGTAGTGGTTTTTTCAATGAACTTCCATTTTTAATTTTATGCAACTTTTATTTTTATTTTTATTCCACTTGCTTTTTTATTCAATTTCCTTTTCTGTTCAATTTCCAAATAGATCGTTAAGGTATAGTGGTTTCTTGAATGAACTTCCATGTTTAATTTTATGCAGTGTCCATTTCTATTTTTATTCAACTTCCATTTTTATTCAATTTCCTTTTCTATTCAATTTTCTTTTTTATTTAATTTCAAATAGATCGTTAAGGTGTAGTGGTTTCTTGAATGAACGTTCATGTTTCATTTTATGCAGTTTCCATTTCTATTTTTATTCAACTTCTATTTTCATTAAATTTCCATCTCCAATCAATTTCCCTTTTTGTTTAATTTGCAAATAGATCGTTAACATGTAGTGGTTTCTTGAATGAACTTCCATTTTTAATTTTATCCAACTTCTATTTTTACTCTTACTTAACTTCCATTTTTATTCGATTTCCTTGTCAATTGAATTTCCTTTTTTTATTAAATTTCCAAATAGATCGTTAAGGTATAGTGGTTTCTTTAATGAACTTTCATTTTTAATTTTATGCAACTTCCATTTGTATTTTTATTCAACATCCATTTTTATTCAATTTCTTTTTCTATTGAATTTCCTTTTTTATTTAATTTCAAATAGATCGTTAAGGTGTTGTGGTTTCCAGAATGAACTTCCATTTTTAATTTTCTGCTACTTCCAATTTTGTTTTTATTCCACTTCCATTTTTATTCAATTTCCTTTTGTATTCAATTTCTTTTTTATTTAATTTCCCAATAGATCGTTAAGGTATAGTGGTTTCTTGAATGAACTTCCATGTTTCATTTTATGCAGTTTCCATTTATATTCTTATTCAACGTCTATTTTTATTCAATTTCCATTTCCATTCAATCTGCTTTTTTATTTAATTTCGAAATAGATCGTTGAGGTGTAGTGGTTTCTTCAATGAACTTCCATTTTTAATTTTATGCAACTTCCATTTTTATTTTTATTCCACTTCCATTTTTATTCAATTTCCTTTTTTATTTAATTTTCAAATAGATCGTTAAGGTATAGTGGTTTCTTGAATGAACTTCCTTCTTTAATTATATGCAGTTTCCATTTCTATTTTTATTCAACTTCTATTTTTATTCAATTTCCATCTCCAATCAATTTCCTTTTTTGTTTAATTTCCAAATAGATCGCTAACGTGTAGTGGTTTCTTGAATGAACTTCGATTTTTAATTTTATGCAACTTCTATTTTTATTTTTATTCCACTTCCATTTTGATTCACTTTCCTTTTCTATTAAATTTTCATTTTTTATTTAATTTCCAAATAGATCGTTAATGTATTGTTGTTTCTTGAATGAGCTTCCATTTTCAATTTTATGCAACTTCCATTTTTATTTTTATTCAACTTCCATTTTTATTCAATTTCTTTTTCTATTGAATTTCCTTTTTTATTTAATTTGAAATAGATCGTTAAGGTGTTGTGGTTTCTTGAATGAACTTCCATTTTGAACTTTATGCAACTTTTATTTTTATTTTTATTCCACTTTCATTTTTATTCAATTTCCTTTTCCATTCAGTTTCCAAATAGATCGTTAAGGTATACTGGTTTCTTGAATGAACTTCCATGTTTAATTTTATGCAGTTTCCATTTCTATTTTTATTCAACTTCCATTTTTATTCAATTTCCTTTTCTATTCGATTTCCTTTTTTATTTAATTTCAAATAGATTGTTAAGGTGTAGTGGTTTCTTAAATGAATTTCCATTTTTAATTTTGTGCAACTTTTATTTTTATTTTTATTCCACTTCCATTTTTATTCAATTTCCATTTCTATTCAATTTCCAAATAGATCGTTAACGTATAATGGTATCTTCAATGAACTTCCATGTTTCATTTTATGCAGTTTCCATTTGTATTTTTATTCAACTTCTATTTTTGTTCAATTTCTATCTCCAATCAATTTCCTTTTTTATTTAATTTCCAAATAGATCGTTAACGTGTAATGGTTTCTTGAATGAACTTCCATTTTTAATTTTATGCAACTTCTATTTTTATTTTTATTTAACTTCCATTTTTATTAAATTTCCTTGTCAATTGAATTTCCTTTTTTTATTTAATTTCCAAATAGATCGTTAAGGTATAGTGGTTTCTTGAATGAACTTCCATGTTTAATTTTATGCAACTTCCATTTTTATTTTTATTCCACTTCCATTTTTAATTAGTTTCCTTTTCTATTCAATTTCCTTTTTTTGATTAATTTCCAAATAGATCGTTAATGAATTGTGGTTTCTTGAATGAACTTCCATTTTTAATTTTATGCAACTTCAATATTTATTTTTATTCAACTTCCATTTTTATTCAATTTCTTTTTCGATTGAATTTCCTTTTTTATTTAACATCAAATAGATCGTTAATGTGTAGTGGTTTTTTTTTAATGAACTTCCATTTTTAATTTTATGTAACTTCCATTTTTATTTTTAATCCACTTCCATTTTTATTCAATTTCATTTTCTATTGAATTTCCTTTTTTATTTAATTTCAAATAGATCGTTAAGGTGCAGTGGTTTCTTGAATGAACTTTCATTTTTAATTTATGCAACTTTTGTTTTTATTTTTATTCCACTTTCATTTTTATTCAATTTCCTTTTCGATTCAATTTCCAAATAGATTGTTAAGGTATAGTGGTTTCTTGAATGAACTTCCATGTTTAGTTTTATGCAGTTTCCATTTCTATTTTTATTGAACTTCTATTTTTATTTAATTTCCATCTCCAATCAATTTCCTTTTTTTATTTAATTTCCAAATAGATCGTTAACTTGTAGTGGTTTCTTGAATGAACTTCCATTTTTAATTTTATGCAACTTCCATTTTTTTTTATTCAACTTCCATTTTTATTCAATTTCTTTTTCTATTGAATTTCCTTTTTTATTTAATTTCAAATAGATCGTTAAAGTGTAGTGGTTTCTAGAATGAACTTCCATTTTTAATTTTATGCTACTTCTATTTTTGTTTTTATTCCACTTCCATTTTTATTCAATTTCCTTTTTTATTCAATTTCCTTTTTTATTTAATTTCCAAATAGATCGTTAAGGTATAGTGGTCTCTTGAATGAACTTCCATGTTTCATTTTATGCAGTTTCCATATCTATTTTTATTCAACTTCTATTTTTATTCAATTTCCATTTCCATTCTGTTAGGTTTTTGTTCTTGGCAACCCTGTTTGACAAAACTCCTTTCAGATGTATTTATTTTCGCACTTTTATTCTAGTGAGGCTATGAGTTTATTAGATGCGAATCCAACCCGAATTGTGCCGTTCAGAGAAGTTTGTGATGTTAATACTTTCAAGTTTGTGATGTCAGCTCGCGACCGAAGCAAATTGCAAAATTGCCTTCAAAATTGCATGTCCGCCCATGTTCGCTCGAGCCAAGGAATTCTCGCTCGAGCTAAGGCTTTCTCGCTCGAGCCAAGGAGTTCTCGCTCGAGCCAAGGATTGCATCCATACAAAAACCTGAAAGAGTGTATTCCTCGCTCGAGCCAAGGATTCGTCGCTAGAGCCAAGGCACTAGTAGAAATCATGAAAAATACACTCCTCGCTTGAGCCAGCAAAGCGTCGCTCGAGCGAGCCTCAGAATCCGGATTTCTCAAGGAGTTTGTTTTCTTCCCAATCTAGGATTACTTTTGGTTCTCTATAAATACTTGGTTTTCTCCCAAAACTAAGTGATTTTGATTGAAGTTCTCCAGATCTTATTTTTTGGATCTTAAGGTTTATATCTGGAGATATTTTGTTTGTTTTCTTTGATGTTTTTATTGAGTCTTCAACTCATGATTTAAAGAGAGTACATCAAAGGTTTGTTTGTTATACACAAAAGAGAGAGTTGTTCTTCAGTTGTGGATTCTGAAGAATTCGAGCCTGAAGCTTTGGTGGAATCCAGAGTGGCTCATCAGAAAGACAATTCCGTGGTGAAGATGGGGTTGGAAGAGGCACATAGAGGTTGGTTCAATTAGGCGTTGTGGATTCGCTAGGTAATTGAGAGTATACCTGTGTAATTCCTTTAAATCTTCTTAGTGGATTGTTCTTGTGGCTGTTGCCCGTGGTTTTTTCATCACAGTTGGAGGTGTCCAATTGTGGTTTTTTCCACGTAAAATCGTTGTGTCTCTTTGTCTTGATTGTTTGATTGGGATTGTTATATTCTGCTTAAAATTGATACATAATCACAAATCAACATCTAGGGGATTTCTAGTTTTTTCACATTCAATCTGCTTTTTTATTTAATTTCGAAATAGATCGTTGAGGTGTAGTGGTTTCTTCAATGAACTTCCATTTTTAATTTTATGCAACTTCCATTTTTATTTTTATTTCACTTCCATTTTTATTCAATTTCCTTTTTTATTTAATTTTCAAATAGATCGTTAAGGTATAGTGGTTTCTTGAATAAACTTCCTTCTTTAATTATATGCAGTTTCCATTTCTATTTTTATTCAACTTCTATTTTTATTCAATTTCCATCTCCAATCAATTTAATTTTTTATTTTATTTCCAAATAGATCGCTAACGTGTACTTGTTTCTTGAATGAACTTCGATTTTTAATTTTATGCAACTCCCATTTTTATTTTTATTCCACTTCCATTTTGATTCACTTTCCTTCTCTATTAAATTTTCATTTTTTATTTAATTTCCAAATAGATCGTTAATGTATTGTTGTTTCTTGAATGAACTTCCATTTTCAATTTTATGCAACTTCCATTTTTATTTTTATTCAACTTCCATTTTTATTCAATTTCTTTTTCTATTGAATTTCCTTTTTTATTTAATTTGAAATAGATCGTTATGGTGTAGTTGTTTCCTGAATGAACTTCAATTTTTAACTTTATGCAACTTTTATTTTTATTTTTTTTCCACTTTCATTTTTATTCAATTTCCTTTTCCATTCAATTTCCAAATACATCGTTAAGGTATAGTGGTTTCTTGAATGAACTTCCATGTTGAATTTTATGCAGTTTCCATTTCTATTTTTATTCAACTTCCATTTTTATTCAATTTCCTTTTCTATTCAATTTCCTTTTTTATTTAATTTCAAATAGATCGTTAAGGGGTAGTGGTTTCTTGAATGAACTTCCATTTTTAATTTTATGCAACTTTTATTATTATTTTTATTCCACTTCCAATTTTATTCCACTTCCATTTTTATTCAATTTCCGTTTCTATTCAATTTCCAAATAGATCGTTAACGTATAATGGTTTCTTGAATGAACTTCCATGTTTCATTTTATGCAGTTTCCATTTCTAATTTTATTCAACTTCCATTTTTAATCAATTTCTATCTCCAATCAATTTCCTTTTTTATTTAATTTCCAAATAGATCGTTAACGTGTAGTGGTTTCTTGAACGAACTTCAATTTTTAATTTTATGCAACTTCCATTTTTATTTTTATTCCACTTCCATTTTGATTCAATTTCCTTTTCTATTAAATTTTTTTTTATTTAATTTCCAAATAGATCGTTAATGTATTGTTGTTTCTTGAATAAGCTTCCATTTTTAATTTTATGCAACTTCTATTTTTATTTTTATTCAATATCCATTTTTATTCAATTTCTTTTTCTATTGAATTTCCTTTTTTATTTAATTTCAAATAGATCGTTAAGGTGTAGTGGTTTCTTGAATGAACTTAAATTTTTATTTTTATGCAACTTTTGTTTTTATTTTTATTCCACTTTCATTTTTATTCAATTTCCTTTTCCATTCAATTTCCAAATAGATCGTTAAGGTATAGTGGTTTCTTGAATGAACTTCCATGTTTAATTTTATGCAGTTTCCATTTCTATTTTTATTCAACTTCTATTTTTATTTAATTTCCATCTCCAATCAATTTCCTTTTTTATTTAATTTCCAAACGGATCGTTAACGTGTAGTGGTTTCTTGAATGAACTTCCATTTTTAATTTTATGCAACTTCCATTTTTATTTTTATTCCACTTCCACTTTTATTCAATTTCCTTTTCTATTTAATTTTCAAATAGATCATTAGTGTATGGTGGTTTCTTGAATGAACTTCCATATTTAATTTTATGCAACTTCCATTTTTATTTTTATTCAACTTCCATTTTTATTCAATCTCTTTTTCTATTGAATTTCCTTTTTTATTTAATTTCAAATAGATCATTAAGGTGTAGTGGTTTCAAGAATGAATTTCCATTTTTAATTTTATGCTACTTTCATTTTTGTTTTTATTCCACTTCCATTTTTATTCAATTTCCTTTTTTATTTAATTTCCAAATAGATCGTTAAGGTATTGTGGTATGTTGAATGAACTTCCATGTTTCATTTTATACAGTTTCCATTTCTATTTTTATTCAACTTCTATTTTTATTCAATTTCCATTTCCATTCAATCTCCTTTTTTATTTAATTTCGAAATAGATCGTTGAGGTGTTGTGGTTTCTTCAATGAATTTCCATTTTTAATTTTATGCAACTTCCATTTTTATTTTTATTCCAAGTCCATTTTTATTCAATTTCTTTTTATATTTAATTTCCAAATAGATCGTTAAGGTATAGTGGTTTCTTGAATGAACTTCCATGTTTAATTTTATGCGGTTTCCATTTCTACTTTTATTCAACTTCTATTTTTATTCAATTTCCATCTCCAATCAATTTCCTTCTTTATTTAATTTCCAAATAGATTGTTAACGTGTAGTGGTTTCTTGAATAAACTTCTATTTTTAATTTTATGCAACTTCCATTTTTATTTTTATTCCACTTCCATTTTGATTCAATTTCCTTTTCTATTAAATTTCTTTTTTTTTATTTAATTTCCAAATAGATCGTTAATGTATTGTTGTTTCTTGAATGAACTTCCATTTTTAATTTTATGCAACTTCTATTTTTATTTTTATTCAACATCCATTTTTATTCAATTTCTTTTTCTATTGAATTTCCTTTTTTATTTAATTTCGAATAGATCGTTAAGGTGTAGTGGTTTCCTGAAGGAACTTCCATTTTTAATTTTATGCAACTTTTGTTTTTATTTTTATTCAATTTCCTTTTCCATTCAATTTCCAAATAGATCGTTAAGGTATAGTGGTTTCTTGAATGAACTTCCATGTTTAATTTTATGCAGTTTCAGTTTCTATTTTTATTCAACTTCTATTTTTATTTAATTTCCATCTCCAATCAATTTCTTTTTTTTTTTAAATTTCCAAATAGATCGTTAACGTGTAGTGGTTTCATGAATGAACTTCCATTTTTAACTTTATGCAACTTCCATTTTTATTTTTATTCCACTTCCATTTTTATTCAAATTCCTTTTCTATTTAATTTTCTTTTTTTATTTAATATCCAAATAGATCGTTAGTGTAATGTGGTTTCTTGAATGAACTTCCATTTTTAATTTTATGCAACTTCCATTTTTATTTTTATTCAACTTCCATTTTCATTCAATTTCTCTTTCTATTGAATTTCCTTTTTTATTTAATTTGAAATAGATCGTTAAGGTGTAGTGGTTTCTAGAATGAACTTCCATTTTTAATTTTATGTTACTTCCATTTTTGTTTTTATTCCACTTCCATTTTTATTCAATTTCCTTTTTTATTCAATTTCCTTTTTTATTTAATTTCGAAATACATCGTTAATGTATAGTGGTCTCTTGAATGAACTTCCAGATTTCTTTTTATGCAATTTCCATTTCTATTTTTATTCAACTTCTATTTTTATTCAACTTCTATTTTTATTCAATTTTCGTCTCCATTCAATCTCCTTTTTTATTTAATTTCGAAATAAATCCTTAAGGTGTAGTGGTTTCTTCAATGAATTTCCATTTTTAATTTTATGCAACTTCCATTTTTATTTTTATTCCACTTCCATTTTTATTCAATTTCCTTTTTTATTTAATTTCCAAATAGATCGTTAAGGTATAGTGGTTTCTTGAATGAACTTCCATGTTTAATTTTATGCAGTTTCCATTTCTATTTTTATTCAACTTCTATTTTTATTCAATTTCCATCTCCAATCAATTTCCATTTTTATTTAATTTCCAAATAGACTGTTAACGTGTAGTGGTTTGTAGAATGAACTTCCATTTTTATTTTTATTCCACTTCCATTTTTATTCAATTTCCTGTTCTTTTCAATTTCATTTTTTATTTAATTTCCAAATAGATCGTCAAGGTATAATGATTTCTTGAAGGAACTTCCATGTTTAATTTTATGCAGTTTCCATATCTATTTTTAATCAACTTCTACTTTTATTGAAGTTCCATCTCCATTCAATTTACTTTTTTATATAATTTCCAAATAGATCGTTAAGGTATAATAGTTTTTTGAATGAACATCCATTTTTAATTTTACGCAACTTCCATTTGTATTTTTATTCTACTTCCATTTTTATTCAATTTCCTTTTCTATTCAATTTCCTTTTTTATTTAATTTCCAAATAGATCGTTAAGGTATAGTGGTTTCTTGATTGAACTTTCAGTTTATTTTTATTCAACTTCCATTTTTTTTCAATTTCCTTGTCAATTGAATTTCTTTTGTTATTTAATTTCCAAATAGATTGTTAAGGTACAATGGTTTCTTGAATGAAGTTCCATGTTTAATTTTATGTAATTTCCATTTTCATTTTTATTCAACTTCCATTTTTAGTCAATTTCTTTTTCTATTCAATTTCCTTTTTTATTTAATTTCCAAATAGATCGTTAATGTACTGTGGTTTCTTGAATGAACTTCCATTTTTAATTTTATGCAATTTCCATTTTTATTTTTATTCCACTTCCGTTTTTATTCAATTTCCTTTTCTTTTCAATTTCCTTTTTTATTTAATTTCCAAATATATCGTTAACGTATAGTGGTTTCTTGATTGAACTTCCATGTTTAATTTTATGCAGTTTCCATTTCTATTTTTATTCAACTTTTATTTTTATTCAATTTCCATCTCCATTCAATCTCCTTTTTTATTTAATTTCGAAATAGATCGTTAAGGTGTAGTGGTTTCTTGAATGAACTTCCATTTTTACTTTTATGCAACTTCCATTTTTATTTTTATTCCACTTCCATTTTTATTCAATTTCCTTTTCTATTCAATTTTCATTTTTATTTAATAGTAGATCGTTAAGGTATAGTGGTTTCTTGAATGAATGTTTAATTTTATGCAGTTTTCGTTTCTATTTTTATTCAATTTCCATCTCCAATCAATTTCCTTTTTTATTTAATTTCCAAATAGATCGTTAACGTGTAGTGGTTTCTTCAATGAACTTCAATTTTTAATTTTATGCAACTTCTATTTTTATTTTTATTCCACTTTCATTTTTATTCAATGTCCTTTTCTATTCAATTTCCTTTTTTTATTTAATTTCCAAATAGATCGGTAACATATTGTGGTTTCTTTGAATGAACTTCCATTTTTAATTTTATGCAACTTCTATTTTTATTTTTATTCAATTTTTTTTCGATTGAATTTCCTTTTTTATTTAATTTCAAATAGATCGTTAAGATGTAGTGGTTTTTTTAATGTACTTCCATTTTTAATTTTGTGCAACTTCCATTTTTATTTTTGTTCCACTTCTATTTTTATTCAATTTCCTTTCTTATTTAATTTCCAAATAGATCGTTAAGGTGTAGTGGTTTCTTGAATGAACTTCCACTTTTAATTTTATGCAATTTCCATTTTTATTTTTATTCCACTTCCATTTTTATTCAATTTTCCTTTCTATTCAATTTCCTTTTTATTTAATTTCCAAATAGATCGTTAAGGTATATTGGTTTCTTGAATGAACTTCCATGTTTAATTTTATGCAGTTTTCATTTCTATCTTTATTAAACTTCTATTTTTATTCAATTTTTATCTCCAATCAATTTCCTTTTTTATTTAATTTCCAAATAGACAGTTAACGTGTAGTGGTTTCTAGAATGAACTTCTATTTTTAATTTTATGCAACTTGTATTTTTATTTTTATTCCGCTTCCATTTTTATTCAATTTCCTTTTCTATTCAATTTCCTTTTTTATTTAATTTCCAAATAGATCGTCAAGGTATAGTGGTTTCTTGAATGAACTTCCATGCTTAATTTTATGCAGTTTTCATTTCTATTTTTAATCAACTTCTACTTTTATTGAAGTTCCATCGCCATTCAATTTACTTTTTAATTTAATTTCCAAATAGATCGTTAAGGTATAATAGTTTCTTGAATGAACATGCATTTTTAATTTTATGCAACTTCCATTTGTATTTTTATTCCACTTCCTTTTCTGTTCAATTTCCTTTTTTATTTAATTTCCAAATAGATCGTTAAGATATAGCTGTTTCTTGAATGAACTTTCATTTTTAATTTTATGCAACTTCCATTTTTATTTTTATTCAACTTCCATTTTTTTTCAATTTCCTTGTCGATAGAATTTCCTTTTTTTTATTTAATTTCCAAATAGATCGTTAAGGTATAGTTGTTTCTTGAATGAAGTTCCATGTTTAATTTTATGCAATTTTCATTCTTATTTTTATTCGACTTCCATTTTTAATCAATTTCCTTTTCTATTCAATTTCCTTTTTTATTTAATTTCCAAATAGATCGTTAAGGTGTAGTGGTTTCTTGAATAAACTTCCAGTTTTAATTTTATGCAACTTCCATTTTTATTCAACTTCCATTTCTATTCAATTTCCTTTTTCATTTAATTTCCAAGTAGATCGTTAACATATAGTGGTTTCTTGAATGAACTTCCTTGTTTAATTTTATGCAGTTTCCGTTTCTATTTTTATTCAACTTCTATTTTTATTCAATTTCCATCTCCATTTAATTTCCTTTTTTATTTAATTTCCAAATAGATCGTTAGGGTATAGTGGTTTCTTGAATGAACTTCCATTTTTAATTTTATGCAACTTCCATTTTTATTTTTATCCCAGCTCCATTTTTATTCAATTTCCTTTTCTCATCAATTTCCTTTTTAATTTAATTTCCAAATAGATCGTTAAGGTATAGTGGTTTCTTGAATGAACTTCCTTGTTTAATTTTATGAGGTTTCCATTTCTATTTTTATTCAGCTTCTATTTTTATTCAATTTCCATCTCCATTCAATTTCCTTTTTTATTTAATTTCCTAATAGATCGTTAAGATATAGTGGTTTCTTGAATAAACTTCCATTTTTAATATTATGCAACTTCCATTTTTATTTTTATTCCACTTCCATTTTTATTCAATTTCTTTTTCAATTGAATTTTCTTTTTTATTTCATTTAAGGTATAGTGATTTCTGGAATGAACTTTCTTTTTTAATTTTATGCAACTTTCATTTTTATTTTTATTCAACTTTCATTTTTATTCAATTTCCTGTTCTATTTAATTTTTTTTTTTACTTCATTTCCAAATAGATCGTTAAGGTATAGTGATTTCTTGAATGAATTTCCAAGTTTAATTTTATGCAACTTCCATTGTTATTAAATTTCCTTTTCTATTCAATTTCTTTTTTTTTATTTAATTTCCAAATAGATCGTTAATGTATTGTGGTTTCTTGAATGAACTTCCATTTTTAATTTTATGCAACTTCCATTTTTATTTTTATTCGACTTCCATTTTTATTCAATTTCTTTTTCTATTGAATTTCTTTTTTAATTTAATTTCAAATAGATCGTTAAGGTGTTGTGGTTTCTTCAATGAACTTCCATTTTTAATTTTATGCAACTTTTATTTTTATTTTCATTCCACTTCCATTTTTATTCAATTTCCTTTTCTATTCAATTTACTTTTTTATTTAATTTCGAAATAGATCGTCAAGGTATAGTGGTTTCTTGAATGAACTTTCATGTTTAATTTTATGCAGTTTCCATTTCTATTTTTAATCAACTTCTATTTTTATTGAAGTTCCATCTCCATTCACTTTACTTTTTTATTTAATTTTCAAATAGATCGTTAAGGTATAGTAGTTTCTTGAATGAACTTTCATTTTTATTTTTATTCAAATTTCATTTTTTTTCCGATTTCCTTGTCGATTGAATTTCCTTTTTTTTCTTTATTTTCCAAATAGATCGTTAAGGTGTAGTGGTTTCTTGAATGAAGTTCCATGTTTAATTTTATGCAATTTCCATTATTATTTTTATTCAACTTCCATGTAACGCCCTCAAAATAATACATTAAACCCATCAATATAGACATGCATTGGTAATAAAGATAAACATTCTTCTATTCATCAGAGTAGTTCTTTTTCAAAAATATTACATGTTAATCAACAAAAGCAAATGCCCTACCGGCTTACAGCTTTCCAAGTTAACACTTGGTTACAACAAAAGAGTGCTAACTCATTTACACATTAAGCCCTTGGCTTTAATATACAAGTAATACATCAAGAAATAAAAACAACAAAAGTCCGCCTGCCTCTAGTCTCCCAAGCTACGTCCTTGGAGGTGGCATGCTACCTGTACCTGAAAATGATATTCCCATATAGGGTGAGCCACAGCCCAGTAGAAATACACTAAACCAAATATGAACAATGACTAAAAGATTAGCAGTTCATAAATGGCCAACACTTATACTTTCTCTTATCACACCTTACAATTTCATGACATACAAGTCCATGTTACGATTCATTTTCCAATTCCTTTCAATTCTCAATTTACAACCATGGCTCAGAACCTGGCCAACAACTCATATGAGACAGTAACTCATATCAAACACTTCCCATTTCATAATAGATAAGCATACTAGCTATATCACACAACAACAGATAAGCATACAAGCTATATCATCACTTCCACAGATATGCATATGAGCACTATCACACTTCCAATGACAAGCATATGAGCTCTGTCAATACATCACTAGATAAGCATATGAGCTCTATCTACGGAGTCCATCCCCTATCTCCTCCCAACAACATCCGGTTTAGAGGTCCATCCCCTATCTTCCCCTAAACCGTGGAGTACATCCCCTATCTCCTCCAACACAACACAATGCATATAAACAATAATTATACACATCATCACACAACACATAAATTTAACGTGTTCTTTCAATCATCATACTCAATGACTCATTCCAGTGATTAGTTTTCGTTTGCCTAATCATCATGCATTGTCTACAACAATCACGACTATCCTCCACCGATAGCCCAAAGCAGTTATTTCTATACAGAAAATAAATGCAACAAATGGATATAAAATCAACATTTCCAACTAGGTGAGTGACATAAAATCCAACTACACCCTTTAATCCCACATATTTCCAATCTCAACATTTCCAATTCAATTCCTCGTTTCTCATAATTAATTTTACAAATTAATTAACCAATGTAATTAGGGCATTTTCCATAATTAACATTACAACCCTTAGGTTCCACTTTCATTAATGTTTTAACATTAACTCCACTTTTTCATGCCAAACATGCATCTAGGCTTTTATATAGTTAAAACCCCAACTATTTGTGAATTTACACAAGAGTCTCAAACTATCACAAAATTACCAAACCAACTCCAACATCTCAAATTACTAAAATTTGAAGACAAAACCCATAGTAAGGAGTAGGTTATCCCTACCTCAAAGTTTGAGCTCCAATGGAGATGAAGACCAAAACCAATATGCTTCAAATTCTGAAATTTTCAGATTAAAATGTAGCCCTCGACGATCAACACAACTTTCGTAAAGACCAAAAGTGAGCAAACAACTCCTACTAGATCAAATCTAAGAGAGAAGGGCCGGGTTTAGAGTGAGAAGCTCTGAAAATGGCTTTTTGGAAAAGTAAGAGAGAGAAAAGATCTTGAAAAAGTGATCCAAAAGTCAGATCTCAGATTTATATAAAAGTCTCCCCGCTCGAGCGTCCAAACCCCCGCTCGAGTGTCACTCACAGACTCCCGCTCGAGCGTCAACAATCCCGCTCGAGCAGCGGATACACACTTCCAGAACTTTCATAGAACCAGGCCTTCGCTCGAGCGTCAACCCTTCCGCTCAAGCGTCACACACAACATCCCGCTCAAGCGTCAAAACTCCCGCTCGAGCGTACAACTCTACAGAGGAGATACTGGAAGATGGAAAACTACGCTCGAGCGTCGAAAACCCCGCTCAAGCGGACAGACAACAACGAAGGGCCTGCTCAAGCGTCAAAATCCCCGCTCGAGCGTGAAGGCCAAAATCTGGGCAACTACTCTTGGTTTCTAAGTTCAACCAACCTGTTTCAAACTCGCCCAACACAACTCAAGACTTGAATGCAAGGAGTGAAGGATGTAAACAAGACATATACAACAACCGACTCCACGGAACCTACGTCCGGGTACAACAGTTAAAGAAAAGGGGAAACCGGGATCGCCATATTCCATTTTTAATCAATTTCGTTTTATATTCAATTTTCTTTTTTATTTAATTTCAAAACAGATCGTTATGGTGTATTGGTTTCTCGAATGAACTTCCATTTTTAACTTTTAGCAACTTCCATTTTTATTTGTATTCCACTTCCACTTTTCTTCAATTTCCATTTCTATTCAATTTCCTTTTTTATTTAATTTCCAAATAGATCGTTAACGTATAGTGGTTTCTTGAATGAACTTCCATGTTTAATTTTATGCAGTTTCCAATTCTATTTTTATTCATCTTCTACTTTTATTCAATTTCCATCTCCATTCAATTTCCTTTTTTATTTAATTTCCAAATAGATCGTTAAGGTATAGTGGTTTCTTGAATGAACTTCCATTTTTAATTTTATGCAACTTCCATTTTTATTTTTATTCCAGCTCCATTTTTATTCAATTTCCTGTTCTATTCAATTTCGTTTTTAATTTTATTCCCAAATAGATCGTTAAAGTATAGTGGTTTCCTTAATGAACTTCCATGTTTAATTTTATGAAGTTTCCATTTCGATTTTTATTCAATTTCCATCTCCATTCAATTTCCTTTTTTATTTAATTTCCAAATAAATCGTTAAGGTATAGTGGTTTCTTGAATGAACTTCCATTTTTAATTTTATGCAACTTCCATTTTTATTCAATTTCCTATTCTATTCATATTCATTTTTTATTTAATTTAAGATATAGTGGTTTCTGTACAGAACTTTCATTTTTAATTTTATACAACTTTCATTTTTATTTTTATTCAACTTCCATTTTTATTCAATTTCCTTTTCTATTTTATTTCTTTTTTTTTATTTCATTTCCAAATAGAACGTTAAGGTATAGTGGTTTCTTGAATGAACTTCCAAGTTGAATTTTATGCAACTTCCATTTTTATTCAATTTCCTTTTCTATTCAATTTCCTTTTTTTATTTAATTTCCAAATAGATCGTTAAGGTATAGTGGTCTCTTCAATGAACTTCCATGTTTCATTTTATGCAGTTTCCATTTCTATTTTTATTCAACTTCTATTTTTATTCAATTTCCATCTCCATTCAATCTCCTTTTTTATTTAATTTCAAATAGATCGTTAAGGTGTAGTTGTTTCTTGAATGAACTTCCATTTTTATTTTTATTCCACTTCCATTTTTATTCAATTTTCTTTTTTATTTAATTTCCAAATAGATCGTTAAGGTATAGTGGTGTCTTCAATGAACTTCCATGTTTCATTTTATGCAGTTTCCATTTCTATTTTTATTCAACTACTATTTTTATTCAATTTCCATCTCCATTCAATCTCCTTTTTTATTTAATTTCGAAATAGATCGTTAAGGTGTAGTGGTTTCTTGAATGAACTTCCATTTTTAATTTTTTGCAACTTCCATTTTTATTTTTATTCCACTTCCATCTTCATTCAATTTCCTTTTTTTATTTAATTTCAAAATCGATCGTTAACGTATAGTGGTTTCTTGAATGAACTTCCATGTTCAATTTTATGCAGTTTCCATTTCTATTCTTAATCAACTTCTATTTTTATTGAAGTTCCATCTCCATGCAATTTACTTTTTTATTTAATTTCCAAATAGATCGTTAACGTATAATAGTTTCTTGAATGAACATCCATTTTTAATTTTATACAACTTCCATTTGTATTTTTATCCCACTTTCATTTTTTTTCAATTTAGTTTTCTGTTCAATTTCCAAATAGATCGTTAAGGTATAATGGTTTCTTGAATGAACTTCCATTTTTATTTTTATTCAACTTCCATTTTTTTTCAATTTCCTTGTCGATTGAATATCCTTTTTTTACTTAATTTCCAAATAGATCGTTAAGGTATAGTGGTTTCTTGAATGAAGTTCCATGTTTAATTTTATGCAATTTTCATTTTAATTTTTCTTCAACTTCCATTTTTAATCAATTTCCTTTTCTATTCAATTTCCTTTTTTATTTAATTTCTAAATAGATCGTTGAGGTGTAGTGGTTTCTTGAATGAACTTCCATTTTTAATTTTATGCAACTTCCATTTTTATTTTTATTCCACTTGGATTTTTTTTCACTTTCATTTTCTATTCAATTTCTTTTTCTATTTAATTTCAAAATAGATTGTTAAGGTATAGTGGTTTCTTGAATGAACTTCCATGTCTGATTTTATGCAGTTTTCATTTCTATTTTTATTCAACTTCTATTTTTATTCAATTTCCATCTCTAATCAATTTTCTTTTTTATTTAATTTCCAAATAGATCGTTAACGTGTAATGGTTTCTTGAATGAACTTTGTTTTTTAATTTTATGCAACTTCCATTTTTATTTTTATTTCACTTCCATTTTTATTCAATTTTCTTTTTTTATTTAATTTCGAAATAGATCATTAATGTATTGTTGTTTCTTGAATGAACTTCCATTTTTATTTTTATTCAACTTCCATTTTTATTCAATTTCTTTTTCTATTGAATTTCCTTTTTTATTTAATTTCAAATAGATCGTTAAGCTGTAGTGTTTTCTTGAATAAACTTTCATTTTTAATTTTATGCAACTTTTACTTTTATTTTTATTTTTATTCCACTTCCATTTTTATTCAATTTCCTTTTCTATTCAATTTCCAAATAGATCGTTAAGGTATAGTGGTTTCTTGAATGAACTTCCATGTTTAATTTTATGCAGTTTCCATATCTATTTTTATTCAACTTCTATTTTTATTCAATTTCCATCGCCAATCAATTTCCTTTTTTATTTAATTTCCAAATAGATCGTTAACGTGTAGTGGTTTCATGAATGAACTTCCATTTTTAATTTTATGCATCTTCCATTTTTATTTTTATTCCACATCCGTTTTTATTTAATTTCCTTTTCTATTCAATTTCCTTTTTTATTTAATTTCCAAATAGATCGTCAAGGTATAGCAGTTTCTTGAATGAACTTCTATGTTTAATTTTATGGAGTTTCCATTTCTATTTTTATTCAACTTCTATTTTTATTCAATTTCCATCTCCAATCAATTTCCTTTTTTATTTAATTTCCAAATAGATCGTTAACGTGCAGTGGTTTTTTGAATGAACTTCCATTTTTAATTTTATGCAACTTCTATTTTTCCTTTTATTCGACTTCCATTTTTATTCAATTTCGTTGTCAACTGAATTTCCTCTTTTTATTTAATTTCCAAATAGATCGTTAAGGTATAGTGGTTTCTTGAATGAACTTCCATGTTTAATTTTATGCAACTTCCATTTTTATTTTTATTCAACTTCCATTTTTAATCAATTTCCTTTTCTATCCAATTTCCTTTTTTTATTTAATTTCCAAATAAATCGTTAATGTATTGTGGTTTCTTTAATGAACTTCTATTTTTAATCTTATGCAACTTCAATTTTTATTTTTATTCTACTTCCATTTTTATTCAATTTCTTTTTCTATTGAATTTCCATTTTTATTTAATTTCCAAATAGATCGTTAAGTTATAGTGGTCTCTTGAATGAACTTCCATGTTTCGTTTTATGCAGTTTCCATTTCTATTTTTATTCAACTTCTATTTTTATTCAATTTCCATCTCCATTCAATCTCCATTTTTATTTAATTTCGAAATAGATCGTTAAGGTGTAGTGGTTTTTTGAATGAACTTCCATTTTTAATTTTATGCAACTTTTATTTTTATTTTTATTCCACTTGCATTTTTATTCAATTTCCTTTTCTGTTCAATTTCCAAATAGATCATTAAGGTATAGTGGTTTCTTGAATGAACTTCCATGTTTAATTTTATGTAGTTTCCGTTTCTATTTTTATTCAACTTCCATTTTTATTCAATTTCCTTTTCTATTCAATTTTCTTTTTTATTTAATTTCAAATGGATCGTTAAGGTGTAGTGGTTTCTTGAATGAACTTTCATGTTTCATTTTATGCAGTTTCCATTTCTATTTTTATTCAACTTCTATTTTCATTAAATTTCCATCTCCAATCAATTTCCCTTTTTGTTTAATTTGCAAATAGATCGTTAACGTGTAGTGGTTTCTTGAGTGAACTTCCATTTTTAATTTTATCCAATTTCTATTTTTACTCTTACTTAACTTCCATTTTTATTCAATTTCCTAGTCAATTGAATTTCCTTTTTTCATTAAATTTCCAAATAGATCGTTAAGGTATAGTGGTTTCTTGAATGAGCTTCCATGTTTAATTTTATGCAACTTCCATTTTTATTTTTATTCAACTTCCATTTTTAATCAATTTCGTTTTATATTCAATTTCCTTTTTTTATTTAATTTCCAAATAGATCGTTAATGTATTGGGGTTTCTTGAATGAACTTTCATTTTTAATTTTATGCACCCTCAATTTTTATTTTTATTCAAGTTCCATTTTTATTCAATTTCTTTTTCTATTGAATTTCCTTTTTTATTTAATTTCAAATAGATCGTTAATGTGTAGTGGTTTCTTGAATGAACTTCCATTTTTAATTTTATGCAACTTCCGTTTTTATTTTTAATCCACTTCCATTTTTATTCAATTTCCTTTTCTGTTCAATTTCTTTTTTTATTTAATTTCCAAATAGATCGTTAAGGTATAGTGGCCTCTTGAATGAACTTCCATGTTTCATTTTATGCAGTTTCCATTTCTATTTTTATTCAACTTTTATTTTCATTCAATTTCCATCTCTGTTCAATCTCTGTTCAATCTCCTTTTTTTTTATTGAATTTCAAAATAGATCGTTAAGGTGTAGTGGTTTCTTGAATGAACTTCCATTTTTAGTTTATGCAAATTCCATTTTTATTTTTATTCCACTTCTATTTTTATTCAATTTCCGTTTCTATTCAATTTCCTTTTTTATTTAATTTCGAAATAGATATTTAAGGTATAATGGTTTCTATAATGAACTTCCATGTTTAATTTTATGCAGTTTCCGTTTCTGTTTTTATTCAACTTCTATTGTTATTCAATTTCCATCTCCAATCAATTTCCTTTTTTATTTCATTTCCAATTAGATCGTTAACGTATAGTGGTTTCTTGAATGAACTTCCATGTTTAAGTTTATGCAGTTTCCGTTTCTTTTTTTATTCAACTTTTATTTTTATTCAATTTCCATCTCCATTCAATTTCCTTTTTTCTTTAATTTCCAAATAGATCGTTAAGGTATAGTGGTTTCTTGAATGAACTTCCATTTTTAATTTTATGCAACTTTCATTTTTACTTTTACTCCAGCTCCATTGTTATGCAATTTCCTTTTTAATTTAATTTCTAAATAGATCGTTTGGTATAGTGGTTTCTTGAATGAACTTCCTTGTTTAATTTTATGAAGTTTCCATTTCTATTTTTATTCAACTTCTATTTTTATTCAATTTCCATGTCCATTCAATTTCCTTTTTTATTTAATTTCCAAATAGATCGTTAAGTTATAGTGATTTCTTGAATGAACTTCCATTTTTAATTTTATGCAACTTCCATTTTAATTTTTATTCTACTTCCATTTTTATTCAAATTCCTTTTCTATTCAATTTCCTTTTTTATTTAATTTGAGGTATAGTGGTTTCTGGAATGAACTTTCATTTTTAATTTTATACAACTTTCTTTTTTATTTTTTTTCAACTTCCATTTTTATTCAATTTCCTTTTCTATTTAATTTCTTCCTTTCATTTCATTTCCAAATAGATCGTTAAGGTATAGTGGTTTCTTGAATGAACTTCCAAGTTTAATTTTATGCAACTTCCATTTTTATTCAATTTCCTTTTCTATTCAATTTCCTTTTTTTATGTAACTTCCAAGTAGACCGTTAATGTATTGTGGTTTCTTGAATGAACTTCCATTTTCAATTTTATGCAACTTCCATTTTTATTTTTATTCGACTTCCATTTTTATTCAATTTCTTTTTCTATTGAATTTCCTTTTTTATTTAATTTCAAATAGATCGTTCAGGTGTAGTGGTTTCTGGAATGAACTTCCATTTTTAATTTTATGCAATTTTTATTTTTATTTTTATTGCACTTCCATTTTTATTCAATTTCCTTTTCTATTCAATTTCCAAAGAGATCGTTAAGGTATTGTGGTTTCTTGAATGAACATCCATGTTCAATTTTATGCAGTTTCCATTTCTATTTTTATTCAACTTCCATTTTTATTCAGTTTCCTTTTCTATTCAATTCCCTTTTTTATTTAATTTCAAATAGATCGTTAAGCTGTAGTGGTTTCTTGAATGAACTTCCATTTTTAATTTTATGCAACTTTTATTTATATTTTTATTCCACTTCCATTTTTATTCAATTTCCTTCTCTATTCCATTTTCTTTTTTATTTAATTTCCAAATAGATCGTTCACGTATAATGGTTTCTTGAATGAACTTTTCATGTTTCATTTTATGCAGTTTCAATTTCTATTTTTATTCAACTTCTATTTTTATTCAATTTCCATCTCCAATCAATTTCCTTTTTTATTTAATTTCCAAATAGATCGTTAACGCGTCGTGGTTTTTTGAATGAACTTCCATTTTTAATTTTATGCAACTTCCATTTTTATTTTTATTTCACTTCCATTTTTATTCAATTTCCTTTTTTATTTAATTTCCAAATAGATCGTTAAGGTATAGTGGTCTCTTGAATGAACTTCCATGTTTCATTTTATGCAGTTTCCATTTCTATTTTTATTCAATTTCCATCTCCAATCAATTTCCTTTTTTATTTAATTTCCAAATAGATCGTTAACGTGCAGTGGTTTTTTGAATGAAGTTCCATTTTTAGTTTTATACAACTTCTATTTTTATTTTTATTCGACTTCCATTTTTATTCAATTTCGTTGTCAATTGAATTTCCTTTTTTTATTTAATTTCCAAATAGATCGTTAAGGTATAGTGGTTTCTTGAATGAACTTCCATGTTTAATTTTATGGAACTTCAATTTTTATTTTTATTCAACTGCCATTTTTAATCAATTTCCTTTTCTATTCAATTTCCTTTTTTTATTTAATTTCCAAATATATCGTTAATGTATTGTGGTTTCTTTAATGAACTTCCATTTTTAATCATATGCAACTTCAATTTTTATTTTTATTCTACTTCCATTTTTATTCAATTTCTTTTTCTGTTGAATTTCCTTTTTTATTTAATTTCCAAATAGATCGTTAAGGTATAGTGGTCTCTTGAATGAACTTCCATGTTTCATTTTATGCAGTTTCCATTTCTATTTTTGTTCAACTTCTATTTTTATTCAATTTCCGCATCCATTCAATCTCCTTTTTTATTTAATTTCGAAATAGATCGTTAAGGTGTAGTGGTTTTTTGAATGAACTTCAATTTTTAATTTTAAGAAACTTTTATTTTTATTTTTATTCCACTTGCGTTTTTATTCAATTTCCATTTCCATTCAATCACCTTTTTTATTTAATTTCGAAATAGATCGTTGAGGTGTAGTGGTTTCTTCAATGAACTTCCATTTTTAATTTTACACAACTTCCATTTTTATTTTTATTCCACTTCCATTTTTATTCAATTTCCTTTTTTATTTAATTTTCAAATAGATCGTTAAGGTGTAGTGGTTTCTTGAATGAACTTCCTTGTTTAATTATATGCAGTTTCCTTTTCTATTTTTATTCATCTTCTATTTTTATTCAATTTCCATCTCCAATCAATTTCCTTTTTTACTTAATTTCCAAATGGATTGCTAACGTGTAGTGGTTTCTTGAATGAACTTCGATTTTTAATTTTATGCAACTTCCATTTTTATTTTTATTCCACTTCCATATTGATTCACTTTCCTTTTCTATTAAATTTTCATTTTTTATTTAATTTCCAAATAGATCGTTAATGTATTGTTGTTTCTTGAATGAACATCCGTTTTCAATTTTATACAACTTCCATTTTTATTTTTATTCAACTTCCATTTTTATTCAATTTCTTTTTCTATTGAATTTCCTTTTTTATTTAATTTGAAATAGATCGTTAAGGTGGTGTGGTTTCTTGAATGAACTTCCATTTTTAACTTTATGCAACTTTTATTTTTATTTTTATTCCACTTTCATTTTTATTCAATTTCCTTTTCCATTCAGTTTCCAAATAGATCGTTAAGATATAGTGGTTTCTTGAAAGAACTTCCATGTTTAATTTTATGCAGTTTCCATTTCTATTTTTATTCAACTTCCATTTTTATTCAATTTCCTTTTCTATTTGATTTCCTTTTTTATTTAATTTCAAATAGATCGTTAAGGTGTAGTGGTTTCTTGAGTGAACTTCCATTTTTAATTTTATGCAACTTTTATTTTTATTTTTATTCCACTTCCATTTTTCTTCAATTTCCTTTTCTATTCAATTTCCAAAGAGATCGTTAAGGTATTGTGGTTTCTTGAATGAACATCCATATTTAATTTTATGCAGTTTCCATTTCTATTTTTATTCAACTTCTATTTTTATTCAATTTCCATCTCCAATCAATTTCCTTTTTTATTGAATTTCCAAATAGATCGTTAAGGTATAGTGGTTTCTTGAATGAACTTCCATGTTTAATTTTATGCAGTTTTCGTTTCTATTTTTATTCAACTTCCATTTTTATTCAATTTCCTTTTCTATTCAATTTTCTTTTTTATTTAATTTCAAATAGATTGTTAAGGTGTAGTGGTTTCTTGAATGAACTTTCATCTTTCATTTTATGCAGTTTCCATTTCTATTTTTATTCAACTTCTATTTTCATTAAATTTCCATTTCCAATCAATTTCCCTTTTTGTTTAATTTGCAAATCGATCGTTAACGTGTAGTGGTTTCTTGAATGAACTTCCATTTTTAATTTTATCCAACTTCTATTTTTACTCTTACTTAACTTCCATTTTTATTCAATTTCCTTGTCAATTGAATTTCCTTTTTTTATTAAATTTCCAAATAGATCGTTAAGGTATAGTGGTTTCTTGAATGAGCTTCCATGTTTAATTTTATGCAACTTCCATTTTTATTTTTATTCAACTTCCATTTTTAATCAATTTCCTTTTATATTCAATTTCCTTTTTTATTTAATTTCCAAATAGATCATTAATGTATTGGGGTTTCTTGAATGAACTTTCATTTTTAATTTTATGCAACTTCAATTTTTATTTTTATTCAAGTTCCATTTTTATTCTATAGCGATCCCGGTTTCCCCTTTTCTTTAACTGTTGTATCCGGACTTAGGTTTCGTGGAGTTGGTTGTCGTGTATATCTTGTTTACATCCTTTACTCCTTGCATTCGAGTCTTGGGTTGTGTTGGGCGAGTTTGTTGCAGGTTGGTTGGACTTAGAAACCAAGAGTAGTTGCCCAGATTTTGGCCTTCACGCTCGAGCGGGCCCTTCGTTGTTGTCTGTCCGCTCGAGCGGGGTTTTCGACGCTTGAGCGTAGTTTTCCATCTTCCAGTATCTCCTCTGCAAAGTTGTACGCTCGAGCGGGAGTTTTGACGCTCGAGCGGGATGTTGTGTGTGACGCTCGAGCGGGAGGGTTGATGCTCGAGCGAAGGCCTAGTTCTGTGAAAGTTCTGGAAGGGTGTATCCGCCGCTCGAGCGGGATTGTTGACGCTCGAGCGGGAGTTTGTGAGTGACGCTCGAGCAGGGCATTTGACGCTCGAGCGGGGAGACTTTTATGTAAACCCGAGATCCGACTTTTGGATCACTTTTTCAAGATCTTTTCTCTCTCTTACTTTTCCAAAAAGCCATTTTCAGAGCTTCTCACTCTAAAACCGGCCCTTCTCTCTTAGATTTGATCTAGTAGGAGTTGTTTGCTCACTTTTGGTCTTTACGAAGTTGTGTTGATCGTCGAGGGCTACATTTTAATCTGAAAATTTCGAAATTTGAAGCATTTTGGTTTTGGTCTTCATCTCCATTGGAGCTCAAACTATGAGGTAGGGATATCCTACTCCTTCTTATGAGCTTTGTCTTTAAATTTTAGTATTTTGAGATGTTGGGGTTGGTTTGGTAATTTTGTGAAAGTTTGGGGGCTTTTGTGCAAATTTACAAGAATTGGGGTTTTAACTATATAAAGCCTAGATGCATGTTTGGCATGGAAAAAGTGAAATTAATCTTGAAACATTAATGAAAATGGAACCTAAGGGTTGTAATGTTAATTATGGAAAATGCCCTAATTACATTGGTTAATTAATTTGTAGAATTAATTGTGGGAAATGAGGAATTGAATTGGAAATGTTGAGATTGGAAATATATGGGATTAAAGGGTGTAGTTGGATTTTATGTCACTCACCTAGTTGGAAATGTTGATTTTATATCCATTTGTTGCATTTATTTTCTGTATAGAAATAACTGCTTTGGGCTATCGGTGGAGGATAGTCGTGATTGTTGTAGACAATGCATGATGATTAGGCAAATGGAAACTAATCACTGGAATGAGTCATTGAGTATGATGATTGAAAGAACACGTTAAATTTATGTGTTGTGTGATGATGTGTATAATTATTGTTTATATGCATTGTGTTGTGTTGGAGGAGATAGGGGATGTACTCCACGGTTTAGGGGAAGATAGGGGATGGACCCCTAAACCGGATGTTATTGGGAGGAGATAGGGGATGGACTCCGTAGATAGAGCTCATATGCTTATCTAATGATGTATTGACAGAGCTCATATGCTTGTCATTGGAAGTGTGATAGTGCTCATATGCATATCTGTGGAAGTGATGATATAGCTTGTATGCTTATCTGTTGTTGTGTGATATAGCTAGTATGCTTATCTATTATGAAATGGGAAGTGTTTGATATGAGTTACTGTCTCATATGAGTTGTTGGCCAGGTTCTGAGCCATGGTTGTAAATTGAGAATTGAAAGGAATTGGAAAATGAATCGTAACATGGACTTGTATGTCATAAAACTGTAAGGTGTGATAAGAGAAAGTATAAGTGTTGGCCATCTATCAACTGCAAATCTTTTAGTCATTGTTCATATCTGGTTTAGTGTATTTCTACTGGGCCGTGGCTCACCCTATATGGGAATATCATTTTCAAGTACAGGTAGCATGCCACCTCCAAGGACGTAGCTTGGGAGGCTAGAGGCAGGCGGACTTTTGTTGTTTTTATTTCTTGATGTATTACTTGTATATTCAAGCCAAAGGCTTAATGTGTAAATGAGTTAGCACTCTTTTGTTGTAACCAAGTGTTAACTTGGAAAGCTGTAAGCCCGTAGGGCATTTGCTTTTGTTGATTAACATGCAATATTTTTGCAAAAGAACTACTCTGATGAATGGAAGAATGTTTATCTTTATTATCAATGCATATCTATATTGATGGGTTTAATGTATTATTTTGAGGGCGTTACATATTCAATTTCTTTTTCTATTGAATTTCCTTTTTTATTTAATTTCAAATAGGTCGTTAATGTGTAGTGGTTTCTTGAATGAACTTCCATTTTTAATTTTATGCAACTTCCATTTTTATTTTTATTCCACTTTCATTTTTATTCAATTTCCTTTTCTATTCAATTTCTTTTTTTATTTAATTTCCAAATAGATCGTTAAGGTATAGTGGCCTCTTGAATGAACTTCCATGTTTCATTTTATGCAGTTTCCATTTCTATTTTTATTCAACTTTTATTTTCATTCAATTTCCATCTCTACTCAATCTCCTTTTTTTATTTAATTTCGAAATAGATCATTAAGGTGTAGTGGTTTCTTGAATGAACTTCCATTTTTAGTTTTATGCACCTTCCATTTTTATTTTTATTCCACTTCTATTTTTATTCAATTTCCTTTTCTAATCAATTTTCTTTTTTATTTAATTTCCAAATAGATCGTTAAACTATAGTGGTCTCTTCAATGAACTTCCATGTTTCATTTTATGCAGTTTCCATTTCTATTTTTATTCAACTTCTATTTTTATTCAATTTCCAACTCCATTCAATCTCCTTTTTTATTTAATTTCGAAATAGATCGTTAAGGTGTAGTGGTTTCTTGAATGAACTTCCATTTTTAATTTTATGCAACTTCCATTTTTATTTTTATTCCACTTCCATTTTTATTCAATTTCCTTTTCTATTCAATTTCTTTTTTTATTTAATTTCCAAATAGATCGTTAAGGTATAGTGGCCTCTTGAATGAACTTCCATGTTTCATTTTATGCAGTTTCCATTTCTATTTTTATTCAACTTTTATTTTCATTCAATTTCCATCTCTACTCAATCTCCTTTTTTTATTTAATTTCGAAATAGATCATTAAGGTGTAGTGGTTTCTTGAATGAACTTCCATTTTTAGTTTTATGCACCTTCCATTTTTATTTTTATTCCACTTCTATTTTTATTCAATTTCCTTTTCTATTCAATTTTCTTTTTTATTTAATTTCCAAATAGATCGTTAAGCTATAGTGGTCTCTTCAATGAACTTCCATGTTTCATTTTATGCAGTTTCCATTTCTATTTTTATTCAACTTCTATTTTTATTCAATTTCCATCTCCATTCAATCTCCTTTTTTATTTAATTTCGAAATAGATCGTTAAGGTGTAGTGGTTTCTTGAATGAACTTCCATTTTTAATTTTATGCAACTTCCATTTTTATTTTTATTCCACTTCCATTTTTATTCAATTTCCTTTTCTATTCAATTTCTTTTTTTATTTAATTTCCAAATAGATCGTTAAGGTATAGTGGCCTCTTGAATGAACTTCCATGTTTCATTTTATGCAGTTTCCATTTCTATTTTTATTCAACTTTTATTTTCATTCAATTTCCATCTCTACTCAATCTCCTTTTTTTATTTAATTTCGAAATAGATCATTAAGGTGTAGTGGTTTCTTGAATGAACTTCCATTTTTAGTTTTATGCACCTTCCATTTTTATTTTTATTCCACTTCTATTTTTATTCAATTTCCTTTTCTATTCAATTTTCTTTTTTATTTAATTTCCAAATAGATCGTTAAGCTATAGTGGTCTCTTCAATGAACTTCCATGTTTCATTTTATGCAGTTTCCATTTCTATTTTTATTCAACTTCTATTTTTATTCAATTTCCATCTCCATTCAATCTCCTTTTTTATTTAATTTCGAAATAGATCGTTAAGGTGTAGTGGTTTCTTGAATGAACTTCCATTTTTAATTTTTTGCAACTTCCATTTTTATTTTCATTCCACTTCCATTTTTATTCAATTTTCTTTTCTATTCAATTTCCTTTTTTATTTAATTTCCAAATAGATCGTTAAGGTATAGTGGCCTCTTGAATGAACTTCCATGTTTAATTTTATGCAGTTTCCATTTCTATTTTTATTCAACTTTTATTTTCATTCAATTTCCATCTCTACTCAATCTCCTTTTTTTATTTAATTTCGAAATAGATCATTAAGGTGTAGTGGTTTCTTGAATGAACTTCCATGTTTAATTTTAGGCAGTTTCCGTTTCTATTTTTATTCAACTTTTATTTTTATTCAATTTCCATCTCCATTCAATTTCCTTTTTTCTTTAATTTCCAAATAGATCGTTAAGCTATAGTGGTCTCTTCAATGAACTTCCATGTTTCATTTTATGCAGTTTCCATTTCTATTTTTATTCAACTTCTATTTTTATTCAATTTCCATCTCCATTCAATCTCCTTTTTTATTTAATTTCGAAATAGATCGTTAAGGTGTAGTGGTTTCTTGAATGAACTTCCATTTTTAATTTTATGCAACTTCCATTTTTATTTTTATTCCACTTCCATTTTTATTCAATTTCCTTTTCTATTCAATTTCTTTTTTTATTTAATTTCCAAATAGATCGTTAAGGTATAGTGGCCTCTTGAATGAACTTCCATGTTTCATTTTATGCAGTTTCCATTTCTATTTTTATTCAACTTTTATTTTCATTCAATTTCCATCTCTACTCAATCTCCTTTTTTTATTTAATTTCGAAATAGATCATTAAGGTGTAGTGGTTTCTTGAATGAACTTCCATTTTTAGTTTTATGCACCTTCCATTTTTATTTTTATTCCACTTCTATTTTTATTCAATTTCCTTTTCTATTCAATTTTCTTTTTTATTTAATTTCCAAATAGATCGTTAAGCTATAGTGGTCTCTTCAATGAACTTCCATGTTTCATTTTATGCAGTTTCCATTTCTATTTTTATTCAACTTCTATTTTTATTCAATTTCCATCTCCATTCAATCTCCTTTTTTATTTAATTTCGAAATAGATCGTTAAGGTGTAGTGGTTTCTTGAATGAACTTCCATTTTTAATTTTATGCAACTTCCATTTTTATTTTTATTCCACTTCCATTTTTATTCAATTTTCTTTTCTATTCAATTTCTTTTTTTATTTAATTTCCAAATAGATCGTTAAGGTATAGTGGCCTCTTGAATGAACTTCCATGTTTCATTTTATGCAGTTTCCATTTCTAATTTTATTCAACTTTTATTTTCATTCAATTTCCATCTCTACTCAATCTCCTTTTTTTTATTTAATTTCGAAATAGATCATTAAGGTGTAGTGGTTTCTTGAATGAACTTCCATTTTTAGTTTTATGCACCTTCCATTTTTATTTTTATTCAACTTCTATTTTTATTCAATTTCCTTTTCTATTCAATTTTCTTTTTTATTTAATTTCCAAATAGATCGTTAAGCTATAGTGGTCTCTTCAATGAACTTCCATGTTTCATTTTATGCAGTTTCCATTTCTATTTTTATTCAACTTCTATTTTTATTCAATTTCCATCTCCATTCAATCTCCTTTTTTATTTAATTTCGAAATAGATCGTTAAGGTGTAGTGGTTTCTTGAATGAACTTCCATTTTTAATTTTATGCAACTTCCATTTTTATTTTTATTCCACTTCCATTTTTATTCAATTTTCTTTTCTATTCAATTTCTTTTTTTATTTAATTTCCAAATAGATCGTTAAGGTATAGTGGCCTCTTGAATGAACTTCCATGTTTCATTTTATGCAGTTTCCATTTCTAATTTTATTCAACTTTTATTTTCATTCAATTTCCATCTCTACTCAATCTCCTTTTTTTTATTTAATTTCGAAATAGATCATTAAGGTGTAGTGGTTTCTTGAATGAACTTCCATTTTTAGTTTTATGCACCTTCCATTTTTATTTTTATTCAACTTCTATTTTTATTCAATTTCCTTTTCTATTCAATTTTCTTTTTTATTTAATTTCCAAATAGATCGTTAAGCTATAGTGGTCTCTTCAATGAACTTCCATGTTTCATTTTATGCAGTTTCCATTTCTATTTTTATTCAACTTCTATTTTTATTCAATTTCCATCTCCATTCAATCTCCTTTTTTATTTAATTTCGAAATAGATCGTTAAGGTGTAGTGGTTTCTTGAATGAACTTCCATTTTTAATTTTATGCAACTTCCATTTTTATTTTCATTCCACTTCCATTTTTATTCAATTTTCTTTTCTATTCAATTTCCTTTTTTATTTAATTTCCAAATAGATCGTTAAGGTATAGTGGCCTCTTGAATGAACTTCCATGTTTAATTTTATGCAGTTTCCATTTCTATTTTTATTCAACTTTTATTTTCATTCAATTTCCATCTCTACTCAATCTCCTTTTTTTATTTAATTTCGAAATAGATCATTAAGGTGTAGTGGTTTCTTGAATGAACTTCCATGTTTAATTTTAGGCAGTTTCCGTTTCTATTTTTATTCAACTTTTATTTTTATTCAATTTCCATCTCCATTCAATTTCCTTTTTTCTTTAATTTCCAAATAGATCGTTAAGCTATAGTGGTCTCTTCAATGAACTTCCATGTTTCATTTTATGCAGTTTCCATTTCTATTTTTATTCAACTTCTATTTTTATTCAATTTCCATCTCCATTCAATCTCCTTTTTTATTTAATTTCGAAATAGATCGTTAAGGTGTAGTGGTTTCTTGAATGAACTTCCATTTTTAATTTTATGCAACTTCCATTTTTATTTTTATTCCACTTCCATTTTTATTCAATTTCCTTTTCTATTCAATTTCTTTTTTTATTTAATTTCCAAATAGATCGTTATGGTATAGTGGCCTCTTGAATGAACTTCCATGTTTCATTTTATGCAGTTTCCATTTCTATTTTTATTCAACTTTTATTTTCATTCAATTTCCATCTCTACTCAATCTCCTTTTTTTATTTAATTTCGAAATAGATCATTAAGGTGTAGTGGTTTCTTGAATGAACTTCCATTTTTAGTTTTATGCACCTTCCATTTTTATTTTTATTCCACTTCTATTTTTATTCAATTTCCTTTTCTATTCAATTTTCTTTTTTATTTAATTTCCAAATAGATCGTTAAGCTATAGTGGTCTCTTCAATGAACTTCCATGTTTCATTTTATGCAGTTTCCATTTCTATTTTTATTCAACTTCTATTTTTATTCAATTTCCATCTCCATTCAATCTCCTTTTTTATTTAATTTCGAAATAGATCGTTAAGGTGTAGTGGTTTCTTGAATGAACTTCCATTTTTAATTTTATGCAACTTCCATTTTTATTTTTATTCCACTTCCATTTTTATTCAATTTTCTTTTCTATTCAATTTCTTTTTTTATTTAATTTCCAAATAGATCGTTAAGGTATAGTGGCCTCTTGAATGAACTTCCATGTTTCATTTTATGCAGTTTCCATTTCTAATTTTATTCAACTTTTATTTTCATTCAATTTCCATCTCTACTCAATCTCCTTTTTTTTATTTAATTTCGAAATAGATCATTAAGGTGTAGTGGTTTCTTGAATGAACTTCCATTTTTAGTTTTATGCACCTTCCATTTTTATTTTTATTCAACTTCTATTTTTATTCAATTTCCTTTTCTATTCAATTTTCTTTTTTATTTAATTTCCAAATAGATCGTTAAGCTATAGTGGTCTCTTCAATGAACTTCCATGTTTCATTTTATGCAGTTTCCATTTCTATTTTTATTCAACTTCTATTTTTATTCAATTTCCATCTCCATTCAATCTCCTTTTTTATTTAATTTCGAAATAGATCGTTAAGGTGTAGTGGTTTCTTGAATGAACTTCCATTTTTAATTTTATGCAACTTCCATTTTTATTTTCATTCCACTTCCATTTTTATTCAATTTTCTTTTCTATTCAATTTCCTTTTTTATTTAATTTCCAAATAGATCGTTAAGGTATAGTGGCCTCTTGAATGAACTTCCATGTTTAATTTTATGCAGTTTCCATTTCTATTTTTATTCAACTTTTATTTTCATTCAATTTCCATCTCTACTCAATCTCCTTTTTTTATTTAATTTCGAAATAGATCATTAAGGTGTAGTGGTTTCTTGAATGAACTTCCATGTTTAATTTTAGGCAGTTTCCGTTTCTATTTTTATTCAACTTTTATTTTTATTCAATTTCCATCTCCATTCAATTTCCTTTTTTCTTTAATTTCCAAATAGATCGTTAAGCTATAGTGGTCTCTTCAATGAACTTCCATGTTTCATTTTATGCAGTTTCCATTTCTATTTTTATTCAACTTCTATTTTTATTCAATTTCCATCTCCATTCAATCTCCTTTTTTATTTAATTTCGAAATAGATCGTTAAGGTGTAGTGGTTTCTTGAATGAACTTCCATTTTTAATTTTATGCAACTTCCATTTTTATTTTCATTCCACTTCCATTTTTATTCAATTTCCTTTTCTATTCAATTTCCTTTTTTATTTAATTTCCAAATAGATCGTTAAGGTATAATGGTTTCTTGAATGAACTTCCATGTTTAATTTTATGCAGTTTCCGTTTCTATTTTTATTCAACTTCTATTGTTATTCAATTTCCATCTCCAATCAATTTCCTTTTTTATTTCATTTCCAATTAGATCGTTAACGTATAGTGGTTTCTTGAATGAACTTCCATGTTTAATTTTAGGCAGTTTCCGTTTCTATTTTTATTCAACTTTTATTTTTATTCAATTTCCATCTCCATTCAATTTCCTTTTTTCTTTAATTTCCAAATAGATCGTTAAGGTGTAGTGGTTTCTTGAATGAACTTCCATTTTTAATTTTATGCAACTTTCATTTTTACTTTTATTCCAGCTCCATTGTTATGCAATTTCCTTTTCTAATCAATTTCCTTTTTAATTTAATTTCTAAATAGATCGTTATGGTATAGTGGTTTCTTGAATGAACTTCCTTGTTTAATTTTACGAAGTTTCCATTTCTATTTTCATTCAACTTCTATTTTTATTCAATTTCCAGGTCCATTCAATTTCCTTTTTTATTTAATTTCCAAATAGATCGTTAAGTTATAGTGATTTTTTGAATGAACTTCCATTTTTATTTTATGCAACTTCCATTTTAATTTTTATTCCACTTCTATTTTTATTCAATTTCCTTTTTTATTTAATTTAAGGTATAGTGATTTCTGGAATAAACTTTCATTTTTAATTTTATACAACTTTCTTTTTTATTTTTTTTTCAACTTCCATTTTTATTCAATTTCCTTTTCTATTTAATTTCTTCTTTTCATTTCATTTCCAAATAGATCGTTAAGGTATAGTGGTTTCTTGAATGAACTTCCAAGTTTATTTTTATTCAAGTTCCATTTTTATTCAATTTCCTTTTCTATTCGATTTCCTTTTTTATTTAATTTCAAATAGATCGTTAAGGTGTAGTGGTTTCTTGAATGAACTTCCATTGTTAATTTTTTGCAAATTTTAATTTTATTATTATTCCACTTCCATTTTTCTTCAATTTCCTTTTCTATTCAATTTCCAAATAGATCGTTAAGGTATTGTGGTTTCTTCAATGAACATCCATGTTTAATTTTATGCAGTTTCCATTTCTATTTATATTCAACTTCTATTTTTGTTCAATTTCTATCTCCAATCAATTTCTTTTTTTATTTAATTTCCAAATAGATCGTTAACGTGTAGTGGTTTCTTGAATGAACTTCCATTTTTAATTTTATGCAACTTCTATTTTTATTTTTATTTAACTTCCATTTTTATTCAATTTCCTTGTCAATTGAATTTCCTTTTTTTATTTAATTTCCAAATTGATCGTTAAGGTATAGTGGTTTCTTGAATGAACTTCCATATTTAATTTTATGCAACTTCGATTTTTATTTTTATTCCACTTCCATTTTTAATCAGTTTCTTTTTCTATTCAATTTTCTTTTTTTGATTAATTTCCAAATAGATCGTTAATGTATTGTGGTTTCTTGAATGAACTTCCATTTTTAATTTTCTGCAACTTCAATTTTGATTTTTATTCAACATCCATTTTTATTCAATTTGTTTTTCTATTGAATTTCCTTTTTTATTTAACTTCAAATAGATCGTTAATGTGTAGTGGTTTTTTTTAATGAGCTTCCATTTTTAATTTTATGTAACTTCCATTTTTATTTTTAATCCACTTCCATTCTTATTCAATTTCTTTTTCTATTGAATTTCCTTTTTTATTTAATTTCAAATAGATCGTTAAGGTGTAGTAGTTTCTTGAATGAACTTTCATTTTTTATTTTATGCAACTTTTGTTTTTATTTTTATTCCACTTTCATTTTTATTCAATTTCCTTTTTGATTCAATTTCCAAATAGATCGTTAAGGTATAGTGGTTTCTTGAATGAACTTCCATGTCTGATTTTATGCAGTTTTCATTTCTATTTTTATTCAACTTCTATTTTTATTCAATTTCCATCTCTAATCAATTTTCTTTTTTATTTAATTTCCAAATAGATCGTTAACGTGTAATGGTTTCTTGAATGAACTTTGTTTTTTAATTTTATGCAACTTCCATTTTTATTTTTATTTCACTTCCATTTTTATTCAATTTTCTTTTTTTATTTAATTTCGAAATAGATCATTAATGTATTGTTGTTTCTTGAATGAACTTCCATTTTTATTTTTATTCAACTTCCATTTTTATTCAATTTCTTTTTCTATTGAATTTCCTTTTTTATTTAATTTCAAATAGATCGTTAAGCTGTAGTGTTTTCTTGAATAAACTTTCATTTTTAATTTTATGCAACTTTTACTTTTATTTTTATTTTTATTCCACTTCCATTTTTATTCAATTTCCTTTTCTATTCAATTTCCAAATAGATCGTTAAGGTATAGTGGTTTCTTGAATGAACTTCCATGTTTAATTTTATGCAGTTTCCATATCTATTTTTATTCAACTTCTATTTTTATTCAATTTCCATCGCCAATCAATTTCCTTTTTTATTTAATTTCCAAATAGATCGTTAACGTGTAGTGGTTTCATGAATGAACTTCCATTTTTAATTTTATGCATCTTCCATTTTTATTTTTATTCCACATCCGTTTTTATTTAATTTCCTTTTCTATTCAATTTCCTTTTTTATTTAATTTCCAAATAGATCGTCAAGGTATAGCAGTTTCTTGAATGAACTTCTATGTTTAATTTTATGGAGTTTCCATTTCTATTTTTATTCAACTTCTATTTTTATTCAATTTCCATCTCCAATCAATTTCCTTTTTTATTTAATTTCTAAATAGATCGTTAACGTGCAGTGGTTTTTTGAATGAACTTCCATTTTTAATTTTATGCAACTTCTATTTTTCCTTTTATTCGACTTCCATTTTTATTCAATTTCGTTGTCAACTGAATTTCCTCTTTTTATTTAATTTCCAAATAGATCGTTAAGGTATAGTGGTTTCTTGAATGAACTTCCATGTTTAATTTTATGCAACTTCCATTTTTATTTTTATTCAACTTCCATTTTTAATCAATTTCCTTTTCTATCCAATTTCCTTTTTTTATTTAATTTCCAAATAAATCGTTAATGTATTGTGGTTTCTTTAATGAACTTCTATTTTTAATCTTATGCAACTTCAATTTTTATTTTTATTCTACTTCCATTTTTATTCAATTTCTTTTTCTATTGAATTTCCATTTTTATTTAATTTCCAAATAGATCGTTAAGTTATAGTGGTCTCTTGAATGAACTTCCATGTTTCGTTTTATGCAGTTTCCATTTCTATTTTTATTCAACTTCTATTTTTATTCAATTTCCATCGCCAATCAATTTCCTTTTTTATTTAATTTCCAAATAGATCGTTAACGTGTAGTGGTTTCATGAATGAACTTCCATTTTTAATTTTATGCATCTTCCATTTTTATTTTTATTCCACATCCGTTTTTATTTAATTTCCTTTTCTATTCAATTTCCTTTTTTATTTAATTTCCAAATAGATCGTCAAGGTATAGCAGTTTCTTGAATGAACTTCTATGTTTAATTTTATGGAGTTTCCATTTCTATTTTTATTCAACTTCTATTTTTATTCAATTTCCATCTCCAATCAATTTCCTTTTTTATTTAATTTCCAAATAGATCGTTAACGTGCAGTGGTTTTTTGAATGAACTTCCATTTTTAATTTTATGCAACTTCTATTTTTCCTTTTATTCGACTTCCATTTTTATTCAATTTCGTTGTCAACTGAATTTCCTCTTTTTATTTAATTTCCAAATAGATCGTTAAGGTATAGTGGTTTCTTGAATGAACTTCCATGTTTAATTTTATGCAACTTCCATTTTTATTTTTATTCAACTTCCATTTTTAATCAATTTCCTTTTCTATCCAATTTCCTTTTTTTATTTAATTTCCAAATAAATCGTTAATGTATTGTGGTTTCTTTAATGAACTTCTATTTTTAATCTTATGCAACTTCAATTTTTATTTTTATTCTACTTCCATTTTTATTCAATTTCTTTTTCTATTGAATTTCCATTTTTATTTAATTTCCAAATAGATCGTTAAGTTATAGTGGTCTCTTGAATGAACTTCCATGTTTCGTTTTATGCAGTTTCCATTTCTATTTTTATTCAACTTCTATTTTTATTCAATTTCCATCTCCATTCAATCTCCATTTTTATTTAATTTCGAAATAGATCGTTAAGGTGTAGTGGTTTTTTGAATGAACTTCCATTTTTAATTTTATGCAACTTTTATTTTTATTTTTATTCCACTTGCATTTTTATTCAATTTCCTTTTCTGTTCAATTTCCAAATAGATCATTAAGGTATAGTGGTTTCTTGAATGAACTTCCATGTTTAATTTTATGTAGTTTCCGTTTCTATTTTTATTCAACTTCCATTTTTATTCAATTTCCTTTTCTATTCAATTTTCTTTTTTATTTAATTTCAAATAGATCGTTAAGGTGTAGTGGTTTCTTGAATGAACTTTCATGTTTCATTTTATGCAGTTTCCATTTCTATTTTTATTCAACTTCTATTTTCATTAAATTTCCATCTCCAATCAATTTCCCTTTTTGTTTAATTTGCAAATAGATCGTTAACGTGTAGTGGTTTCTTGAGTGAACTTCCATTTTTAATTTTATCCAATTTCTATTTTTACTCTTACTTAACTTCCATTTTTATTCAGTTTCCTAGTCAATTGAATTTCCTTTTTTCATTAAATTTCCAAATAGATCGTTAAGGTATAGTGGTTTCTTGAATGAGCTTCCATGTTTAATTTTATGCAACTTCCATTTTTATTTTTATTCAACTTCCATTTTTAATCAATTTCGTTTTATATTCAATTTCCTTTTTTTATTTAATTTCCAAATAGATCGTTAATGTATTGGGGTTTCTTGAATGAACTTTCATTTTTAATTTTATGCACCCTCAATTTTTATTTTTATTCAAGTTCCATTTTTATTCAATTTCTTTTTCTATTGAATTTCCTTTTTTATTTAATTTCAAATAGATCGTTAATGTGTAGTGGTTTCTTGAATGAACTTCCATTTTTAATTTTATGCAACTTCCGTTTTTATTTTTAATCCACTTCCATTTTTATTCAATTTCCTTTTCTGTTCAATTTCTTTTTTTATTTAATTTCCAAATAGATCGTTAAGGTATAGTGGCCTCTTGAATGAACTTCCATGTTTCATTTTATGCAGTTTCCATTTCTATTTTTATTCAACTTTTATTTTCATTCAATTTCCATCTCTGTTCAATCTCTGTTCAATCTCCTTTTTTTTATTGAATTTCAAAATAGATCGTTAAGGTGTAGTGGTTTCTTGAATGAACTTCCATTTTTAGTTTATGCAAATTCCATTTTTATTTTTATTCCACTTCTATTTTTATTCAATTTCCGTTTCTATTCAATTTCCTTTTTTATTTAATTTCGAAATAGATATTTAAGGTATAATGGTTTCTATAATGAACTTCCATGTTTAATTTTATGCAGTTTCCGTTTCTGTTTTTATTCAACTTCTATTGTTATTCAATTTCCATCTCCAATCAATTTCCTTTTTTATTTCATTTCCAATTAGATCGTTAACGTATAGTGGTTTCTTGAATGAACTTCCATGTTTAAGTTTATGCAGTTTCCGTTTCTTTTTTTATTCAACTTTTATTTTTATTCAATTTCCATCTCCATTCAATTTCCTTTTTTCTTTAATTTCCAAATAGATCGTTAAGGTATAGTGGTTTCTTGAATGAACTTCCATTTTTAATTTTATGCAACTTTCATTTTTACTTTTACTCCAGCTCCATTGTTATGCAATTTCCTTTTTAATTTAATTTCTAAATAGATCGTTTGGTATAGTGGTTTCTTGAATGAACTTCCTTGTTTAATTTTATGAAGTTTCCATTTCTATTTTTATTCAACTTCTATTTTTATTCAATTTCCATGTCCATTCAATTTCCTTTTTTATTTAATTTCCAAATAGATCGTTAAGTTATAGTGATTTCTTGAATGAACTTCCATTTTTAATTTTATGCAACTTCCATTTTAATTTTTATTCTACTTCCATTTTTATTCAAATTCCTTTTCTATTCAATTTCCTTTTTTATTTAATTTAAGGTATAGTGGTTTCTGGAATGAACTTTCATTTTTAATTTTATACAACTTTCTTTTTTATTTTTTTTCAACTTCCATTTTTATTCAATTTCCTTTTCTATTTAATTTCTTCCTTTCATTTCATTTCCAAATAGATCGTTAAGGTATAGTGGTTTCTTGAATGAACTTCCAAGTTTAATTTTATGCAACTTCCATTTTTATTCAATTTCCTTTTCTATTCAATTTCCTTTTTTTATGTAACTTCCAAGTAGACCGTTAATGTATTGTGGTTTCTTGAATGAACTTCCATTTTCAATTTTATGCAACTTCCATTTTTATTTTTATTCGACTTCCATTTTTATTCAATTTCTTTTTCTATTGAATTTCCTTTTTTATTTAATTTCAAATAGATCGTTCAGGTGTAGTGGTTTCTGGAATGAACTTCCATTTTTAATTTTATGCAATTTTTATTTTTATTTTTATTGCACTTCCATTTTTATTCAATTTCCTTTTCTATTCAATTTCCAAAGAGATCGTTAAGGTATTGTGGTTTCTTGAATGAACATCCATGTTCAATTTTATGCAGTTTCCATTTCTATTTTTATTCAACTTCCATTTTTATTCAGTTTCCTTTTCTATTCAATTCCCTTTTTTATTTAATTTCAAATAGATCGTTAAGCTGTAGTGGTTTCTTGAATGAACTTCCATTTTTAATTTTATGCAACTTTTATTTATATTTTTATTCCACTTCCATTTTTATTCAATTTCCTTCTCTATTCCATTTTCTTTTTTATTTAATTTCCAAATAGATCGTTCACGTATAATGGTTTCTTGAATGAACTTTTCATGTTTCATTTTATGCAGTTTCAATTTCTATTTTTATTCAACTTCTATTTTTATTCAATTTCCATCTCCAATCAATTTCCTTTTTTATTTAATTTCCAAATAGATCGTTAACGCGTCGTGGTTTTTTGAATGAACTTCCATTTTTAATTTTATGCAACTTCCATTTTTATTTTTATTTCACTTCCATTTTTATTCAATTTCCTTTTTTATTTAATTTCCAAATAGATCGTTAAGGTATAGTGGTCTCTTGAATGAACTTCCATGTTTCATTTTATGCAGTTTCCATTTCTATTTTTATTCAATTTCCATCTCCAATCAATTTCCTTTTTTATTTAATTTCCAAATAGATCGTTAACGTGCAGTGGTTTTTTGAATGAAGTTCCATTTTTAGTTTTATACAACTTCTATTTTTATTTTTATTCGACTTCCATTTTTATTCAATTTCGTTGTCAATTGAATTTCCTTTTTTTATTTAATTTCCAAATAGATCGTTAAGGTATAGTGGTTTCTTGAATGAACTTCCATGTTTAATTTTATGGAACTTCAATTTTTATTTTTATTCAACTGCCATTTTTAATCAATTTCCTTTTCTATTCAATTTCCTTTTTTTATTTAATTTCCAAATATATCGTTAATGTATTGTGGTTTCTTTAATGAACTTCCATTTTTAATCATATGCAACTTCAATTTTTATTTTTATTCTACTTCCATTTTTATTCAATTTCTTTTTCTGTTGAATTTCCTTTTTTATTTAATTTCCAAATAGATCGTTAAGGTATAGTGGTCTCTTGAATGAACTTCCATGTTTCATTTTATGCAGTTTCCATTTCTATTTTTGTTCAACTTCTATTTTTATTTAATTTCCGCATCCATTCAATCTCCTTTTTTATTTAATTTCGAAATAGATCGTTAAGGTGTAGTGGTTTTTTGAATGAACTTCAATTTTTAATTTTAAGAAACTTTTATTTTTATTTTTATTCCACTTGCGTTTTTATTCAATTTCCATTTCCATTCAATCACCTTTTTTATTTAATTTCGAAATAGATCGTTGAGGTGTAGTGGTTTCTTCAATGAACTTCCATTTTTAATTTTACACAACTTCCATTTTTATTTTTATTCCACTTCCATTTTTATTCAATTTCCTTTTTTATTTAATTTTCAAATAGATCGTTAAGGTGTAGTGGTTTCTTGAATGAACTTCCTTGTTTAATTATATGCAGTTTCCTTTTCTATTTTTATTCATCTTCTATTTTTATTCAATTTCCATCTCCAATCAATTTCCTTTTTTACTTAATTTCCAAATGGATTGCTAACGTGTAGTGGTTTCTTGAATGAACTTCGATTTTTAATTTTATGCAACTTCCATTTTTATTTTTATTCCACTTCCATATTGATTCACTTTCCTTTTCTATTAAATTTTCATTTTTTATTTAATTTCCAAATAGATCGTTAATGTATTGTTGTTTCTTGAATGAACATCCGTTTTCAATTTTATACAACTTCCATTTTTATTTTTATTCAACTTCCATTTTTATTCAATTTCTTTTTCTATTGAATTTCCTTTTTTATTTAATTTGAAATAGATCGTTAAGGTGGTGTGGTTTCTTGAATGAACTTCCATTTTTAACTTTATGCAACTTTTATTTTTATTTTTATTCCACTTTCATTTTTATTCAATTTCCTTTTCCATTCAGTTTCCAAATAGATCGTTAAGATATAGTGGTTTCTTGAAAGAACTTCCATGTTTAATTTTATGCAGTTTCCATTTCTATTTTTATTCAACTTCCATTTTTATTCAATTTCCTTTTCTATTTGATTTCCTTTTTTATTTAATTTCAAATAGATCGTTAAGGTGTAGTGGTTTCTTGAGTGAACTTCCATTTTTAATTTTATGCAACTTTTATTTTTATTTTTATTCCACTTCCATTTTTCTTCAATTTCCTTTTCTATTCAATTTCCAAAGAGATCGTTAAGGTATTGTGGTTTCTTGAATGAACATCCATATTTAATTTTATGCAGTTTCCATTTCTATTTTTATTCAACTTCTATTTTTATTCAATTTCCATCTCCAATCAATTTCCTTTTTTATTGAATTTCCAAATAGATCGTTAAGGTATAGTGGTTTCTTGAATGAACTTCCATGTTTAATTTTATGCAGTTTTCGTTTCTATTTTTATTCAACTTCCATTTTTATTCAATTTCCTTTTCTATTCAATTTTCTTTTTTATTTAATTTCAAATAGATCGTTAAGGTGTAGTGGTTTCTTGAATGAACTTTAATCTTTCATTTTATGCAGTTTCCATTTCTATTTTTATTCAACTTCTATTTTCATTAAATTTCCATTTCCAATCAATTTCCCTTTTTGTTTAATTTGCAAATCGATCGTTAACGTGTAGTGGTTTCTTGAATGAACTTCCATTTTTAATTTTATCCAACTTCTATTTTTACTCTTACTTAACTTCCATTTTTATTCAATTTCCTCTTCAATTGAATTTCCTTTTTTTATTAAATTTCCAAATAGATCGTTAAGGTATAGTGGTTTCTTGAATGAGCTTCCATGTTTAATTTTATGCAACTTCCATTTTTATTTTTATTCAACTTCCATTTTTAATCAATTTCCTTTTATATTCAATTTCCTTTTTTATTTAATTTCCAAATAGATCATTAATGTATTGGGGTTTCTTGAATGAACTTTCATTTTTAATTTTATGCAACTTCAATTTTTATTTTTATTCAAGTTCCATTTTTATTCTATAGCGATCCCGGTTTCCCCTTTTCTTTAACTGTTGTATCCGGACTTAGGTTTCGTGGAGTTGGTTGTCGTGTATATCTTGTTTACATCCTTTACTCCTTGCATTCGAGTCTTGGGTTGTGTTGGGCGAGTTTGTTGCAGGTTGGTTGGACTTAGAAACCAAGAGTAGTTGCCCAGATTTTGGCCTTCACGCTCGAGCGGGCCCTTCGTTGTTGTCTGTCCGCTCGAGCGGGGTTTTCGACGCTTGAGCGTAGTTTTCCATCTTCCAGTATCTCCTCTGCAAAGTTGTACGCTCGAGCGGGAGTTTTGACGCTCGAGCGGGATGTTGTGTGTGACGCTCGAGCGGGAGGGTTGATGCTCGAGCGAAGGCCTGGTTCTGTGAAAGTTCTGGAAGGGTGTATCCGCCGCTCGAGCGGGATTGTTGACGCTCGAGCGGGAGTTTGTGAGTGACGCTCGAGCAGGGCATTTGACGCTCGAGCGGGGAGACTTTTATGTAAACCCGAGATCCGACTTTTGGATCACTTTTTCAAGATCTTTTCTCTCTCTTACTTTTCCAAAAAGCCATTTTCAGAGCTTCTCACTCTAAAACCGGCCCTTCTCTCTTAGATTTGATCTAGTAGGAGTTGTTTGCTCACTTTTGGTCTTTACGAAGTTGTGTTGATCGTCGAGGGCTACATTTTAATCTGAAAATTTCGAAATTTGAAGCATTTTGGTTTTGGTCTTCATCTCCATTGGAGCTCAAACTATGAGGTAGGGATATCCTACTCCTTCTTATGAGCTTTGTCTTTAAATTTTAGTATTTTGAGATGTTGGGGTTGGTTTGGTAATTTTGTGAAAGTTTGGGGGCTTTTGTGCAAATTTACAAGAATTGGGGTTTTAACTATATAAAGCCTAGATGCATGTTTGGCATGGAAAAAGTGAAATTAATCTTGAAACATTAATGAAAATGGAACCTAAGGGTTGTAATGTTAATTATGGAAAATGCCCTAATTACATTGGTTAATTAATTTGTAGAATTAATTGTGGGAAATGAGGAATTGAATTGGAAATGTTGAGATTGGAAATATATGGGATTAAAGGGTGTAGTTGGATTTTATGTCACTCACCTAGTTGGAAATGTTGATTTTATATCCATTTGTTGCATTTATTTTCTGTATAGAAATAACTGCTTTGGGCTATCGGTGGAGGATAGTCGTGATTGTTGTAGACAATGCATGATGATTAGGCAAATGGAAACTAATCACTGGAATGAGTCATTGAGTATGATGATTGAAAGAACACGTTAAATTTATGTGTTGTGTGATGATGTGTATAATTATTGTTTATATGCATTGTGTTGTGTTGGAGGAGATAGGGGATGTACTCCACGGTTTAGGGGAAGATAGGGGATGGACCCCTAAACCGGATGTTATTGGGAGGAGATAGGGGATGGACTCCGTAGATAGAGCTCATATGCTTATCTAATGATGTATTGACAGAGCTCATATGCTTGTCATTGGAAGTGTGATAGTGCTCATATGCATATCTGTGGAAGTGATGATATAGCTTGTATGCTTATCTGTTGTTGTGTGATATAGCTAGTATGCTTATCTATTATGAAATGGGAAGTGTTTGATATGAGTTACTGTCTCATATGAGTTGTTGGCCAGGTTCTGAGCCATGGTTGTAAATTGAGAATTGAAAGGAATTGGAAAATGAATCGTAACATGGACTTGTATGTCATAAAACTGTAAGGTGTGATAAGAGAAAGTATAAGTGTTGGCCATCTATCAACTGCTAATCTTTTAGTCATTGTTCATATCTGGTTTAGTGTATTTCTACTGGGCCGTGGCTCACCCTATATGGGAATATCATTTTCAAGTACAGGTAGCATGCCACCTCCAAGGACGTAGCTTGGGAGGCTAGAGGCAGGCGGACTTTTGTTGTTTTTATTTCTTGATGTATTACTTGTATATTCAAGCCAAAGGCTTAATGTGTAAATGAGTTAGCACTCTTTTGTTGTAACCAAGTGTTAACTTGGAAAGCTGTAAGCCCGTAGGGCATTTGCTTTTGTTGATTAACATGCAATATTTTTGCAAAAGAACTACTCTGATGAATGGAAGAATGTTTATCTTTATTATCAATGCATATCTATATTGATGGGTTTAATGTATTATTTTGAGGGCGTTACATATTCAATTTCTTTTTCTATTGAATTTCCTTTTTTATTTAATTTCAAATAGGTCGTTAATGTGTAGTGGTTTCTTGAATGAACTTCCATTTTTAATTTTATGCAACTTCCATTTTTATTTTTATTCCACTTTCATTTTTATTCAATTTCCTTTTCTATTCAATTTCTTTTTTTATTTAATTTCCAAATAGATCGTTAAGGTATAGTGGCCTCTTGAATGAACTTCCATGTTTCATTTTATGCAGTTTCCATTTCTATTTTTATTCAACTTTTATTTTCATTCAATTTCCATCTCTACTCAATCTCCTTTTTTTATTTAATTTCGAAATAGATCATTAAGGTGTAGTGGTTTCTTGAATGAACTTCCATTTTTAGTTTTATGCACCTTCCATTTTTATTTTTATTCCACTTCTATTTTTATTCAATTTCCTTTTCTAATCAATTTTCTTTTTTATTTAATTTCCAAATAGATCGTTAAACTATAGTGGTCTCTTCAATGAACTTCCATGTTTCATTTTATGCAGTTTCCATTTCTATTTTTATTCAACTTCTATTTTTATTCAATTTCCAACTCCATTCAATCTCCTTTTTTATTTAATTTCGAAATAGATCGTTAAGGTGTAGTGGTTTCTTGAATGAACTTCCATTTTTAATTTTATGCAACTTCCATTTTTATTTTTATTCCACTTCCATTTTTATTCAATTTCCTTTTCTATTCAATTTCTTTTTTTATTTAATTTCCAAATAGATCGTTAAGGTATAGTGGCCTCTTGAATGAACTTCCATGTTTCATTTTATGCAGTTTCCATTTCTATTTTTATTCAACTTTTATTTTCATTCAATTTCCATCTCTACTCAATCTCCTTTTTTTATTTAATTTCGAAATAGATCATTAAGGTGTAGTGGTTTCTTGAATGAACTTCCATTTTTAGTTTTATGCACCTTCCATTTTTATTTTTATTCCACTTCTATTTTTATTCAATTTCCTTTTCTATTCAATTTTCTTTTTTATTTAATTTCCAAATAGATCGTTAAGCTATAGTGGTCTCTTCAATGAACTTCCATGTTTCATTTTATGCAGTTTCCATTTCTATTTTTATTCAACTTCTATTTTTATTCAATTTCCATCTCCATTCAATCTCCTTTTTTATTTAATTTCGAAATAGATCGTTAAGGTGTAGTGGTTTCTTGAATGAACTTCCATTTTTAATTTTATGCAACTTCCATTTTTATTTTTATTCCACTTCCATTTTTATTCAATTTCCTTTTCTATTCAATTTCTTTTTTTATTTAATTTCCAAATAGATCGTTAAGGTATAGTGGCCTCTTGAATGAACTTCCATGTTTCATTTTATGCAGTTTCCATTTCTATTTTTATTCAACTTTTATTTTCATTCAATTTCCATCTCTACTCAATCTCCTTTTTTTATTTAATTTCGAAATAGATCATTAAGGTGTAGTGGTTTCTTGAATGAACTTCCATTTTTAGTTTTATGCACCTTCCATATTTATTTTTATTCCACTTCTATTTTTATTCAATTTCCTTTTCTATTCAATTTTCTTTTTTATTTAATTTCCAAATAGATCGTTAAGCTATAGTGGTCTCTTCAATGAACTTCCATGTTTCATTTTATGCAGTTTCCATTTCTATTTTTATTCAACTTCTATTTTTATTCAATTTCCATCTCCATTCAATCTCCTTTTTTATTTAATTTCGAAATAGATCGTTAAGGTGTAGTGGTTTCTTGAATGAACTTCCATTTTTAATTTTTTGCAACTTCCATTTTTATTTTTATTCCACTTCCATTTTTATTCAATTTCCTTTTCTATTCAATTTCTTTTTTTATTTAATTTCCAAATAGATCGTTAAGGTATAGTGGCCTCTTGAATGAACTTCCATGTTTCATTTTATGCAGTTTCCATTTCTATTTTTATTCAACTTTTATTTTCATTCAATTTCCATCTCTACCCAATCTCCTTTTTTTATTTAATTTCGAAATAGATCATTAAGGTGTAGTGGTTTCTTGAATGAACTTCCATTTTTAGTTTTATGCACCTTCCATTTTTATTTTTATTTCACTTCTATTTTTATTCAATTTCCTTTTCTATTCAATTTTCTTTTTTATTTAATTTCCAAATAGATCGTTAAGCTATAGTGGTCTCTTCAATGAACTTCCATGTTTCATTTTATGCAGTTTCCATTTCTATTTTTATTCAACTTCTATTTTTATTCAATTTCCAACTCCATTCAATCTCCTTTTTTATTTAATTTCGAAATAGATCGTTAAGGTGTAGTGGTTTCTTGAATGAACTTCCATTTTTAATCTTATGCAACTTCCATTTTTATTTTTATTCCACTTCCATTTTTATTCAATTTCCTTTTCTATTCAATTTCTTTTTTTATTTAATTTCCAAATAGATCGTTAAGGTATAGTGGCCTCTTGAATGAACTTCCATGTTTCATTTTATGCAGTTTCCATTTCTATTTTTATTCAACTTTTATTTTCATTCAATTTCCATCTCTACTCAATCTCCTTTTTTTATTTAATTTCGAAATAGATCATTAAGGTGTAGTGGTTTCTTGAATGAACTTCCATTTTTAGTTTTATGCACCTTCCATTTTTATTTTTATTCCACTTCTATTTTTATTCAATTTCCTTTTCTATTCAATTTTCTTTTTTATTTAATTTCCAAATAGATCGTTAAGCTATAGTGGTCTCTTCAATGAACTTCCATGTTTCATTTTATGCAGTTTCCATTTCTATTTTTATTCAACTTCTATTTTTATTCAATTTCCATCTCCATTCAATCTCCTTTTTTATTTAATTTCGAAATAGATCGTTAAGGTGTAGTGGTTTCTTGAATGAACTTCCATTTTTAATTTTATGCAACTTCCATTTTTATTTTTATTCCACTTCCATTTTTATTCAATTTCCTTTTCTATTCAATTTCTTTTTTTATTTAATTTCCAAATAGATCGTTAAGGTATAGTGGCCTCTTGAATGAACTTCCATGTTTCATTTTATGCAGTTTCCATTTCTAATTTTATTCAACTTTTATTTTCATTCAATTTCCATCTCTACTCAATCTCCTTTTTTTTATTTAATTTCGAAATAGATCATTAAGGTGTAGTGGTTTCTTGAATGAACTTCCATTTTTAGTTTTATGCACCTTCCATTTTTATTTTTATTCAACTTCTATTTTTATTCAATTTCCTTTTCTATTCAATTTTCTTTTTTATTTAATTTCCAAATAGATCGTTAAGCTATAGTGGTCTCTTCAATGAACTTCCATGTTTCATTTTATGCAGTTTCCATTTCTATTTTTATTCAACTTCTATTTTTATTCAATTTCCATCTCCATTCAATCTCCTTTTTTATTTAATTTCGAAATAGATCGTTAAGGTGTAGTGGTTTCTTGAATGAACTTCCATTTTTAATTTTATGCAACTTCCATTTTTATTTTCATTCCACTTCCATTTTTATTCAATTTTCTTTTCTATTCAATTTCCTTTTTTATTTAATTTCCAAATAGATCGTTAAGGTATAGTGGCCTCTTGAATGAACTTCCATGTTTAATTTTATGCAGTTTCCATTTCTATTTTTATTCAACTTTTATTTTCATTCAATTTCCATCTCTACTCAATCTCCTTTTTTTATTTAATTTCGAAATAGATCATTAAGGTGTAGTGGTTTCTTGAATGAACTTCCATGTTTAATTTTAGGCAGTTTCCGTTTCTATTTTTATTCAACTTTTATTTTTATTCAATTTCCATCTCCATTCAATTTCCTTTTTTCTTTAATTTCCAAATAGATCGTTAAGCTATAGTGGTCTCTTCAATGAACTTCCATGTTTCATTTTATGCAGTTTCCATTTCTATTTTTATTCAACTTCTATTTTTATTCAATTTCCATCTGCATTCAATCTCCTTTTTTATTTAATTTCGAAATAGATCGTTAAGGTGTAGTGGTTTCTTGAATGAACTTCCATTTTTAATTTTATGCAACTTCCATTTTTATTTTTATTCCACTTCCATTTTTATTCAATTTCCTTTTCTATTCAATTTCTTTTTTTATTTAATTTCCAAATAGATCGTTAAGGTATAGTGGCCTCTTGAATGAACTTCCATGTTTCATTTTATGCAGTTTCCATTTCTATTTTTATTCAACTTTTATTTTCATTCAATTTCCATCTCTACTCAATCTCCTTTTTTTATTTAATTTCGAAATAGATCATTAAGGTGTAGTGGTTTCTTGAATGAACTTCCATTTTTAGTTTTATGCACCTTCCATTTTTATTTTTATTCCACTTCTATTTTTATTCAATTTCCTTTTCTATTCAATTTTCTTTTTTATTTAATTTCCAAATAGATCGTTAAGCTATAGTGGTCTCTTCAATGAACTTCCATGTTTCATTTTATGCAGTTTCCATTTCTATTTTTATTCAACTTCTATTTTTATTCAATTTCCATCTCCATTCAATCTCCTTTTTTATTTAATTTCGAAATAGATCGTTAAGGTGTAGTGGTTTCTTGAATGAACTTCCATTTTTAATTTTATGCAACTTCCATTTTTATTTTTATTCCACTTCCATTTTTATTCAATTTTCTTTTCTATTCAATTTCTTTTTTTATTTAATTTCCAAATAGATCGTTAAGGTATAGTGGCCTCTTGAATGAACTTCCATGTTTCATTTTATGCAGTTTCCATTTCTAATTTTATTCAACTTTTATTTTCATTCAATTTCCATCTCTACTCAATCTCCTTTTTTTTATTTAATTTCGAAATAGATCATTAAGGTGTAGTGGTTTCTTGAATGAACTTCCATTTTTAGTTTTATGCACCTTCCATTTTTATTTTTATTCAACTTCTATTTTTATTCAATTTCCTTTTCTATTCAATTTTCTTTTTTATTTAATTTCCAAATAGATCGTTAAGCTATAGTGGTCTCTTCAATGAACTTCCATGTTTCATTTTATGCAGTTTCCATTTCTATTTTTATTCAACTTCTATTTTTATTCAATTTCCATCTCCATTCAATCTCCTTTTTTATTTAATTTCGAAATAGATCGTTAAGGTGTAGTGGTTTCTTGAATGAACTTCCATTTTTAATTTTATGCAACTTCCATTTTTATTTTCATTCCACTTCCATTTTTATTCAATTTTCTTTTCTATTCAATTTCCTTTTTTATTTAATTTCCAAATAGATCGTTAAGGTATAGTGGCCTCTTGAATGAACTTCCATGTTTAATTTTATGCAGTTTCCATTTCTATTTTTATTCAACTTTTATTTTCATTCAATTTCCATCTCTACTCAATCTCCTTTTTTTATTTAATTTCGAAATAGATCATTAAGGTGTAGTGGTTTCTTGAATGAACTTCCATGTTTAATTTTAGGCAGTTTCCGTTTCTATTTTTATTCAACTTTTATTTTTATTCAATTTCCATCTCCATTCAATTTCCTTTTTTCTTTAATTTCCAAATAGATCGTTAAGCTATAGTGGTCTCTTCAATGAACTTCCATGTTTCATTTTATGCAGTTTCCATTTCTATTTTTATTCAACTTCTATTTTTATTCAATTTCCATCTCCATTCAATCTCCTTTTTTATTTAATTTCGAAATAGATCGTTAAGGTGTAGTGGTTTCTTGAATGAACTTCCATTTTTAATTTTATGCAACTTCCATTTTTATTTTCATTCCACTTCCATTTTTATTCAATTTCCTTTTCTATTCAATTTCCTTTTTTATTTAATTTCCAAATAGATCGTTAAGGTATAATGGTTTCTTGAATGAACTTCCATGTTTAATTTTATGCAGTTTCCGTTTCTATTTTTATTCAACTTCTATTGTTATTCAATTTCCATCTCCAATCAATTTCCTTTTTTATTTCATTTCCAATTAGATCGTTAACGTATAGTGGTTTCTTGAATGAACTTCCATGTTTAATTTTAGGCAGTTTCCGTTTCTATTTTTATTCAACTTTTATTTTTATTCAATTTCCATCTCCATTCAATTTCCTTTTTTCTTTAATTTCCAAATAGATCGTTAAGGTGTAGTGGTTTCTTGAATGAACTTCCATTTTTAATTTTATGCAACTTTCATTTTTACTTTTATTCCAGCTCCATTGTTATGCAATTTCCTTTTCTAATCAATTTCCTTTTTAATTTAATTTCTAAATAGATCGTTATGGTATAGTGGTTTCTTGAATGAACTTCCTTGTTTAATTTTACGAAGTTTCCATTTCTATTTTCATTCAACTTCTATTTTTATTCAATTTCCAGGTCCATTCAATTTCCTTTTTTATTTAATTTCCAAATAGATCGTTAAGTTATAGTGATTTCTTGAATGAACTTCCATTTTTATTTTATGCAACTTCCATTTTAATTTTTATTCCACTTCTATTTTTATTCAATTTCCTTTTTTATTTAATTTAAGGTATAGTGATTTCTGGAATAAACTTTCATTTTTAATTTTATACAACTTTCTTTTTTATTTTTTTTTCAACTTCCATTTTTATTCAATTTCCTTTTCTATTTAATTTCTTCTTTTCATTTCATTTCCAAATAGATCGTTAAGGTATAGTGGTTTCTTGAATGAACTTCCAAGTTTATTTTTATTCAAGTTCCATTTTTATTCAATTTCCTTTTCTATTCGATTTCCTTTTTTATTTAATTTCAAATAGGTCGTTAAGGTGTAGTGGTTTCTTGAATGAACTTCCATTGTTAATTTTTTGCAAATTTTAATTTTATTTTTATTCCACTTCCATTTTTCTTCAATTTCCTTTTCTATTCAATTTCCAAATAGATCGTTAAGGTATTGTGGTTTCTTCAATGAACATCCATGTTTAATTTTATGCAGTTTCCATTTCTATTTATATTCAACTTCTATTTTTGTTCAATTTCTATCTCCAATCAATTTCTTTTTTTATTTAATTTCCAAATAGATCGTTAACGTGTAGTGGTTTCTTGAATGAACTTCCATTTTTAATTTTATGCAACTTCTATTTTTATTTTTATTTAACTTCCATTTTTATTCAATTTCCTTGTCAATTGAATTTCCTTTTTTTATTTAATTTCCAAATTGATCGTTAAGGTATAGTGGTTTCTTGAATGAACTTCCATATTTAATTTTATGCAACTTCGATTTTTATTTTTATTCCACTTCCATTTTTAATCAGTTTCTTTTTCTATTCAATTTTCTTTTTTTGATTAATTTCCAAATAGATCGTTAATGTATTGTGGTTTCTTGAATGAACTTCCATTTTTAATTTTCTGCAACTTCAATTTTGATTTTTATTCAACATCCATTTTTATTCAATTTGTTTTTCTATTGAATTTCCTTTTTTATTTAACTTCAAATAGATCGTTAATGTGTAGTGGTTTTTTTTTAATGAGCTTCCATTTTTAATTTTATGTAACTTCCATTTTTATTTTTAATCCACTTCCATTCTTATTCAATTTCTTTTTCTATTGAATTTCCTTTTTTATTTAATTTCAAATAGATCGTTAAGGTGTAGTAGTTTCTTGAATGAACTTTCATTTTTTATTTTATGCAACTTTTGTTTTTATTTTTATTCCACTTTCATTTTTATTCAATTTCCTTTTTGATTCAATTTCCAAATAGATCGTTAAGGTATAGTGATTTCTTGAATGAACTTCAATGTTTAATTTTATGCAGTTTCCATTTCTATTTTTATTCAACTTCTATTTTTATTTAATTTCCATCTCCAATCAATTTCCTTTTTTATTTAATTTCCAAATAGATCGTTAACGTGTAGTGGTTTCTTGAATGAACTTCCATTTTTAATTTTATGTAACTTCCATTTTTATTTTTATTCAACTTCCATTTTTATTCAATTTCTTTTTCTATTGAATTTCCTTTTTTATTTAATTTCAAATAGATCGTTAAGGTGTAGTGGTTTCTAGAATGAACTTCCATTTTTAATTTTATGCTACTTGCATTTTTGTTTTTATTCCACTTCCATTTTTATTCAATTTCCTTTTTTATTTAATTTCCAAATAGATCGTTAAGGTATAGTGGTCTCTTCAATGAACTTCCATGTTTCATTTTATGCAGTTTCCATATCTATTTTTATTCAACTTCTATTTTTATTCAATCTGCTTTTTTATTTAATTTCGAAATAGATCGTTGAGGTGCTGTGGTTTCCTCAATGAACTTCCATTTTTAATTTTATGCAATTTCCTTTTTTATTTTAATTCCACTTCCATTTTTATTTAATTTCCTTTTTTATTTAATTTTCAAATAGATCGTTAAGGTATAGTGGTTTCTTGAATGAACTTCCTTTTTTAATTATACCCAGTTTCCATTTCTATTTTTATTCAACTTCTATTTTTATTCAATTTCCATCTCCAATCAATTTTCTTTTTTATTTAATTTCCAAATAGATCGCTAACGTGTAGTGGTTTCTTGAATGAACTTCGATTTTTAATTTTATGCAACTTCCATTGTTATTTTTATTCCACTTCCATTTTGATTCACTTTCATTTTCTATTAAATTTTATTTTTTATTTAATTTCCAAATACATCGTTAATGTATTGTTGTTTCTTGAATGAACTTCCATTTTCAATTTTACACAACTTCCATTTTTATTTTTATTCAACTTCTATTTTTATTCAATTTCTTTTTCTATTGAATTTCCTTTTTTATTTAATTTGAAATAGATCGTTAAGGTGTAGTGGTTTATTGAATGAACTTCCATTTTTAACTTTATGCAACTTTTAATTTTATTTTTTTTCCACTTTCTTTTTTATTCAATTTCCTTTTGCATTCAGTTTCCAAATAGATCGTTAAGGTATAGTGGTTTCTTGAATGAACTTCCATGTTTAATTCTATGCAGTTTCCATTTCTATTTTTATTCAACTTCCATTTTTATTCAATTTCCTTTTCTATTCGATTTCCTTTTTTATTTAATTTCTAATAGATCGTTAAGGTGTAGTGGTTTCTTGAATGAACTTCCATTTTTAATTTTATGCAAATTTTATTTTTATTTTTATTCCACTTCCATTTTTATTCAATTTCCTTTTCTATTCAATTTCCTTTTTTATTTAATTTCCAAATAGATCGTTAACGTATAATGGTTTCTTGAATGAACTTCCATGTTTCATTTTATGCAGTTTCCATTTCTATTTTTATTCAACTTCTATTTTTATTGAATTTCTATCTCCAATCAATTTCCTTTTTTATTTAATTTCCAAATAGATCGTTAACGTGTAGTGGTTTCTTTAATGAACTTCCATTTTTAATTTTATGCAACTTCTATTTTTATTTTTATTTAACTTCCATTTTTATTCAATTTCCTTGTCAATTGAATTTCCCTTTTTTATTTAATTTCCAAATAGATCGTTAAGGTATAGTGGTTTCTTGAATGAACTTCCATATTTAATTTTGTGCAACTTCCATTTTTATTTTTATTCCACTTCCATTTTTAATCAATTTCCTTTTCTATTCAATTTCCTTTTTTGATTAATTTCCAAATAGATCGTTAATGTATTGTGGTTTCTTGAATGAACTTCAATTTTTAATTTTATGCAACTTCAATTTTTATTTTTATTCAACTTCCATTTTTATTCAATTTCTTTTTCTATTGAATTTCCTTTTTTATTTAACTTCAAATAGATCGTTAATGTGTAGTGGTTTTTCTTGAATGAACTTCCATTTTTAATTTTATGCAACTTCCATTTTTATTTTTATTCCACTTCCATTTTTATTCAATTTCTTTTTCTATTGAATTTTCTTTTTTTTTTTAATTTCAAATAGATCGTTATGGTGTAGTGGTTTCTTGAATGAACTTTCATTTTTAATTTTATGCAACTTTTGTTTTTATTTTTATTCCACCTTCATTTTTATTCAATTTCCTTTACGATTCAATTTCCAAATAGATCGTTAAGGTATAGTGGTTTCTTGAATGAACTTCAATGTTTAATTTTATGCAATTTCCATTTCTATTTTTATTCAACTTCTATTTTTATTTAATTTCCATCTCCAATCAATTTCCTTTTTTATTTAATTTCCAAATAGATCGTTAAGGTGTAGTGGTTTTTTGAATGAACTTCCATTTTTAATTTTATGCAACTTTCATTGTTATTTTTATTCCACTTCCATTTTTATTCAATTTCCTTTTCTATTCAATTTCCTTTTTTATTTAATTTCCAAATAGATCGTTAAGGTATAGTGGTCTCTTGAATGAACTTCCATATTTCATTTTATACTGTTTCCATTTCTATTTTTATTCAACTTCTATTTTTATATAATTTCCATCTCCATTCAATCTCCTTTTTTATTTAATTTCGAAATAGATTGTTAAGGTGTAGTGGCTTCTTGAATGAACTTCCATTTTTAATTGTATGCAACTTCCATTTTTATTTTCATTCCACTTCCATTTTTATTAAATTCCTTTTCTATTCAATTCCCTTTTTTATTTAATTTCCAAATAGATCGTTAATGTATAGTGGTTTCTTGAATGAACTTCCATGTTTAATTTTAAGCATTTTCCGTTTCTATTTTTATTCAATTTCCATCTCCAATCAATTTCCTTTTTTATTTCATTACCAATTAGATCGTTAACATATAGTGGTTTCTTGAATGAACTTCCATGTTTAATTTTATGTAGTTTCCATTTCTATTTTTATTCAACTTCTATTTTTATTTAATTTCCATCTCCATTCAATTTCCTTTTTTATTCAATTTCCAAACAGATCGTTAAGGTATATTAATAATTTTTTTGGGTTAATGTATAGTGGATTTCAGTTTGATACAATTCAACAAAAGGTATTATTTGCTGGTGTAACTCAAGATATTGTTAAAACTGTATTTTATATTCTTCTAACTGATCAGGAGTATGGTGGACAAAATACCATTTCCTGAACTCCTTATATTTTTCCTGATTGAATTCCTGGTTTATTATTCTTCTATTTTTACTTCCGGGTGTAAAATCCATTAAATTTCAAAGTTCATGTCACTGGTCGTTGGGCTACCTGGTGAAGGTTGTGATGGTTGTGTATAAACACCATGGGGAATTCTGTTTTGGAATAATCTAATTCCTTGGATTTCGGTATTCATTGGGTCATCCTGTGGATCACTAGGTGGTCTACTAGGAGGCCATGAAGGTATCTATTGAAGAATGGCATCAATCTGCCTTTGAGTGGGTAACTGGTCAACAGACTGTCGACTGGATTCAGGAAGATCTACTCGATAAGGAGGAATAGATTGGAGAATGTTATTGGAAAAACTTCTTGGTGCTGTTCGAAAACTAGCATTAGAAGAATTGCTTCTGGTTAGCACAGGTTTCTGGAATTGAAGGTAAACATTACCTCCTTGGGTCTGGATAACATCATCAATGTTATGCTGGATAAGTGGTTTAGGAGGGACAGCATTAGGTATATGCCATCGATCGGGAAAAGTTATATCCTTCCATGGGATTAACTTAGGTACGGCAACTTGGCTACTGTAAAGATTGGTTTCAATTAATACTGTCTTTCCTGTTTCAGATTTCTTTTTAACATAAGGATTTAAGGTTGTTAATGCCTTAATGCAAATTCTGGAATGTACTGAAAACGGAGGAGTACCAGGTTTATACTCATAACCATGAGTAAGAACTCTGAGTTCTAACACATCAGATAGATTAGCATCACATAAAGCGACGCTAAGATTAGGATAAATATCAAAGTATACTAGTCCATGAGACAAACTTGTCTCAATAGCTCCCATTAGCGAAGCTTGCCAGTTAAGACACCTTCCATCACGAAGGGTACATTGAATACTGGTGTTTTGACCAAGAAGGGTCAAAGGTTTGAATGCAATTTGTACCAATCCTATATGGCTGTACTTGTATTCTTTTAAAAACGGAACAAAATCATTGATGTGAATCAAACGGATGATTTCATCATTATTCTGGATACAAGATGCATGTTCGAATGTCTTGATTATTGTTTTGCTGAAAAATTGAAAATTTCCCTTTCTGTAAATAGTTTTTGGGTCTACAGTTGGGATAGTCCACTTATCTAGGGCTTCTTTGACTTCCTGATAAGCTACTAATTCGTCTGCTTCAGCTAAGGAGGAAACTGTATTTCCTACGGTGGTTACTGATTCAGATCCTGGTATTTCTACAGTATTTTCTTGTTGTTCTGACATGGTTGTATTGTGACCATATATGTCTAATATATTTAATTTATATTTTTATTATGTGATAATTAAAACTTGGCTCTGATACCAATACAGGTGTTCACTAAAGGTATGGCTAGCACGTCTGTCAACGACTTACGGGCATCAAACGGTCAAACGCACTCTCTGCAATACGACCTAAACCCTACGCGACTTAGGTGACGTCCCACTAACCCTAACCATTAATTAACCTTACGTTAGCACAAACCCAAGAATTAATACACACATAATACCAATATAAATAAAACAAATCACAACATATATGGTCACATATTACCTTACTGTTGGGGTGGCGGAGGCCTTCTGGCCGCCCACGCCACAAATTGCTCGTTGATCAGAACTTGAAGCTCGGCGAGGCGCTGATCACACTCTGATATACGTTCAGCTATATACTGTTGGGTATAAAAATCTACGGGAGTATTAAGATAGTATCTTTTCTGGCGTAGCCAAAATTGCTGATAGGTTAATAATTGTTCTAAAAGATTAACAGAGGACATACATCACAAGGTGCAATTTTTATTGAAGAAGTACGACTATTTTACACAGGGAGATTGGAGGAGAGATTACAATAAGAAAACTAAAACTGACTCTGGAAGTTCTCTCCCTCATTAAGGGTGAGGAGTGCCCTTTTATAATACAAAAAGAAGATAAGATTATTATTACAGAGGGACAGGTGTAAGTCTTCGGTTGGACCGATAGATTCTTCCTTATCGCCTTATCTTCAACTTTGTCGGAGTGGGAAACATCTTTTTCCTTTTTACTGTTGGAATATCTGCTTTTTCAAAAGTCTGTTGTCCTGTTGTGCCGACGCCTACTGCTCGGGTCCCTTGCCTTTACTGCTTTTGTCTTTGGCCATCTTTTCAGCTATTACAGCTATGAGGGAATCCCAGAAATCACCAAGGTTGGGCTCCACATCATCTTCAGGTGCTTGTGATTCGCCTGCCAACACGTGTTCGGCTGGATCACTATCTGGTTCAGATGGGGTCTGACTGGTGCTTGATCTCATGGATTCATCATCCGGAGTGACAGATTGAAGGAATTGATCTTTCAGGTAATCCATGCTTTTCACAATTAATTCATGGTCAGAAAGATGAGGGTATTTCTGCTTTAAATCTTTTTGTATTTGAACAAAAGGATTAATAAATGGAGATGGTGCTGGTAATGCTGGTTGTTTTACGGATTCCCAACAAGCTTGAGTATGCTGATGAATTTTCGGAAGAAGATGCTTAAGATCCATTTTATCCCACCATTTCACAAAAAAGATTCATTTTAGGCGAGGAACTTTATTCTGATAATCACAGGCAAAGTCCCATTTCCAGATCCAGGGTATACCAAAAATGGACAACGGATTTACTAAGAGATAATTCTCTGTTTTTATTTAAGAATGAATAAGCAGGGGAATAAGCCACATGCCATTCATTGTATGCTGTTCTTACTGATTCGGGTAAAATATCGAGAGATAGTCCGAACTTATCCCACCAAACGAGGAACCAAGTAGGGACATCGTTTTTGAGAACATCGGAAATGACACGGATGAACCAAGAATGATTCTTGATTGGATTCTGATAGTAAAATACCTGGGTAAAGGTCATGCAACGACCTAATGCTAACAGTATTCATTGGAAAGCTAAATTTGTTGATGGCCTTCCTACTCTTTTTGCCGAGCGTGTTAGGAAAAAACTTCGGGATCGCCATGACCGGATGTCTATTCCTTAGCCATTGTTAAATGTGTTATTAGGAGGGACAACATTAGGTATATGCCATCGATCGGGAAAAGTTATATCCTTCCATGGGATTAACTTAGGTACGGCAACTTGGATTTCTCTATGAAGAGAACTTTATTAATGAACAGGGAAGCTATCATGGCAAAACCATCTATGAATGGAATATTGATGGTGAAGCTGAATATGGCATCTACAAAAGATTACATCAGATGATGATGTATGCCACTGTTTGCCGCCAATACAGTAATAATGACCAAGCCATTGCCAAATTCATCATCAATGGCTTTACCGGTCTACTTAAAGGATGGTGGGATAATATTCTCACTCTTCCACAACAGCTTGAAATCCTCAATTCCGTTAAAGTTGAGGTTGATCCTACCACTAATCAACCTGTTCAACAGCCTGATGCCGTTTATACCCTCATCCAAACAATCATTTACCACTTTGTTGGCACCAGTACTTCTTCGCAGGACCGCGGACGCGAACTACTCCAGAACCTTCGTTGTCCCTTCCTTACGAACAGTAGACTTATGGACAACTTTGTTCCATAATCACTGATGAAGGTCTTTCTCTGTGTAATGACCTTAAATTACATCACCAAATGAAACAACAGAATCTTACCGGAAGAAAAGAATTAGGCAAATTTTGTGAACAATTTGCCTATGAACCTGTTATTAAATATCCAGGTAAAACCCGAAAGATTTCCCATAAAAAATCTTCAAAACCTTTCAGAAAAAAGTCTCATAAGACTAGCCATCCGCAAACAACTAAGAAGTTTTATTCCAAAAAACCAACCAGTAAAAATAAAGGTAAAAATAAATCAGAAATTAAGTGCTATAAATGTGGTCAAACAGGACATTATGCAAACCGTTGTCGATCAAAAGCCAAATCTAAGGTTAATGAATTAAATCTTGATTTAGGCATTAAAGAACAGTTAATTCAAGCCCTTGAAGCAGAAGAAAATTCAACTGAAGAAGAAATCCCTTCTGATGATGAAATTAATCAGTTATACTCCACTTCAACTAGTGAAGATGAACCAGAAGAATCCTGTCCTTGTAATACTAACCAAGAACACATATCTGAAATAAATTATTGGAAATCAATAGTTGAAATGAATGGTTTACACCTAGGTGAACCTAGCAGTATCAATGTTTTAACAGATACACAAAGAGATATGCTTGCTGTAGCAGATCAAATTCAGGATCCAGAAATGAAAATGAAATATTTAAAGATGTGTTATGAACACCAACAGACCAATCAGGAAACTCCTCCTATTCCAGATTACTCTTATAATCTTCAACATGTTATAAACAGAATTCAGACAAAATCTGTAGTTGAACAACCAACTACACTCCAGGATTTAAAAATGAAAATCAATGTTTTAAAAACAGAAGTAAAACATTTGCAAACAGCAAGTGAAACTGCAATTAAGGATATTAAATATCTTCATACCCAACTCCCTAAACAGAAAATAGAAAAAGAACCAGAAAAAGAAGAAGCAAAACCTGAGTCTTCTACACCATATTTGTTGCTTGTTAATCAAGTTACATTCCAGAAATGGTATATAAAAATCTCTTTTATGATTAAGCCGGATTTTATTATCAAAGATGCTATTGCTTTAGTCGATAGTGGAGCAGATATGAACTGTATCCAAGAAGGTATAGTTCCAACAGATACTTTGAAAAGACTACTCAGAGTCTAACCAGTGCCAGTGGAAATTCACTCCAGATCAGGTATAAAATTCCAGAAGCATATATTTGTAATCAAGATTTGTGTCTTCCTACATCATTTGTATTAGTCAGAAATCTTGCTACAAACATAATACTAGGCACGCCTTTTTTATGTTTATTGATGCCTATCCAGAAAATTGACCAAACAGGAATCTATTCCCAACTGCAGGGAAAAACAGTTATTTTTGAGTTTATTACTCAGCCTTATACAAAAGAATTAGACCAAATAAGAGATCTAATTTCTGTTAAGCAAAATCAGATAAATTTGATTCAAAGAGAAGTTCAATTCTTAACAACTGAGCAAAGGTTACAGCAACCTTCGTCGCAACAGAAAATCAAATTACTTGAAAAAGAGTTTCAAACAGAAGTTTGTGGTGATATTCCCAATGCTTTTTGGGATCGCAAAAAGCATACGGTAACATTACCATATGAACCCGATTTTGATGAAAAATATATTTATAGCGATCCCGGGTTTACCCTTGATATACAGTGATCCGGACATGTGTCCGTGGATGTTGGTAGTTGTTTATTATCTTATTTACATCCTATTTACTTAGTATTTGAGTTATAGGATGTGTTGGGCAGGTTTGTTACAGGTTGATTGAGTTTAGAAACCAAAACTAGTTGCCCAGATTTTGACCTGTCCGCTCGAGCGGGGGTGTTGGCGCTCGAGCGGGGATTGTACCCATCCAGTATTTCCTGTGCAGTGTTGGACGCTCGAGCGTGGTATTGGCCGCTCGAGCGGGGTTACGTGAGTACCGCTCGAGCGGGGAGTTGGGAGCTCGAGCGGAGACCTGGTTCTGCAGAAGTTCTGGGAGTGTGTATTCGCCGCTCGAGCGGGATTGTTGGCGCTCGAGTGGGAGTCTGTGAGTTACGCTCGAGCGGAGTGTTTTACGCTCGAGCGGGCCGACTGGGTTTTTAGTTCCGTGTTTTGACTTTTCAAATCACTTTTTCACTTTCTCTTCTCTCTCCTACTTTTCCAAAAACACCATTGTTGAGCCTCTCACTCTAGAACTCTACCTTCTCTCTAGGTTTTGATCTAGTAGGAGTGATTTGCTCACCTTTGGCCTTTACAAAAAGGTTGTTGATCATCGAGGGCTATATGTTAATCTGAAAATTTCGAGATTTGGAGCACGTTGGGTTTTGTCTTCTTCTCCCTTGGAGCTCCGAATTCGAGGTAGGGAGATCCTACTCCTCTCTATGGATTTTGTCTTTAAATTTTGGTATTTTGAGATGTTGGGGTTGGTTTGGTAATTTTGTGAGAGTTTGGGGCTTTTGTGCAATTTTACAAAAGTTGGGGTTTTATTCATAATAAACCTAGATGCATGTTTGGCATAGAGAAATGGAATAAATGTTAAATCATTGATGAAAATGGGACCTAAGGGTTGAAATGTTAATTATGGGAATTGACCTAATTACATTGTTTAATTAATTGGGATAATTAATTGTGAGGAATGAGGAAATGAAATGTTGATTGAATATCCATTGTGCATTTATTTTCTGTATAGAAATAACTGCTTGGGGCTATCGGTGGAGGATAGTCGTGATTGTTGTAGACAATGCATGATGATTAGGCAAACGAAAACTAATCAATGGAATGTGTCATGAAATTTGACGATTGATAGAATACATTAACTACATGTATTGAGTAATTGTATATAGAACCAATGTGTTTGTATACGTTATGTGTAGAGGAGGAGATGGGGGATGTACTCCGCGGTTTAGGGGAAGATAGGGGATGTACCTCTAAACCGGATAGTGTTGGGAGAAGATAGGGGATGAACTCCATAGATACAGCTCATATGCTTGTCTAGAGAAGTGAAGATAGAGCTCATATGCTTATCTTTGTGAAGTGTGGATATAACTTATATGCTTATCTGTGGATATTGGTGTTATACATATCTGTTGTAGAATAATATAGCTTATTTGCTTATCTGAGAATGTGGATATTGTTGTTATACATATCTGTTGAGAATGTGGGTAGTGCTTATATGCTTATCCGTTGAAAAAGGGAAAATGAAAGGTAACTTGGACTCATAAGTCGTATGACATAAATATGTGATTTATGTGAATGTATCAGTGTTGGCCATCTATCAATTGCTAATCTTTTAGTCAGTGTTCATGGTTGGTTTAGCATATTTCTACTGGGCTGTGGCTCACCCTATATGGGAATATCATTTTCAGGTACAGGTAGCATGCCACCTCCAAGGACATAGCTTGGGAGGCTAGAGGCGGACATACTTTTGTCGTTTTACTTTTTATGTATTACATGTAAATTCAAGCCAAGGGCTTAATGTGTATGAGTTAGTACTCTTTTGTTGTAACCAAGTGTTAACTTGGAAAGCTGTAAGCCCTTGGGGCATTTGCTTTTGTTGTTAACATGTAATACTTATGTAATGGAATTCTGATAAATGGAAGAATGTGGAGCTTTTACATATCAATGCATGTCTTATTTGTTGGGATTAATGTTATTATTTCGAGGGCGTTACAACTTGGTATCCGAGCGTACCGGGTTCGAATACTTTGGGTACGTGGGAAGGGATTAGGATCACAATGGGTTTGTCTCGCTTGATAGAGACTTAGATGTAGTGTCATATGCTATATGCTTAATTGATAACATGCTTATGTGACTATGTGGGTGTGGGATTTAATTTCTAGGATGTTGATAGGATCCTTGGGTTTCTGGGAGTCTTGTTGGAAAAGCACTTGATCAATGCTGTTTCTAACCGGAACTCTAGTAACGCCTCGGGACTATCATTATCCGGAAATGAAAATTCGTAAGTGCTTATGTGTTTATGTGCTTACGTGGAGTGAATTACAGTTGTCCATGCATTAGGACGTGAGTGTTTAGTTTTGGCACATTTGTGAATGTGCTAACGTTCTGTTTTACCTTTATTAGGATGTCAGGACGAGAAAGAGGTGCTAGGCGTAGTAGACCTGCGAGGCAGGAAGTACCGTTACCGGGTGAGATTCCGGCAGTGCAAGAGGGAGTTGGTCAGGCCAATGTGGCCGAGCCAGTGGGTCAGCAGGCCATGGGTGCCTTAGCCAGAGAGATACCAGGAGCTTTGGGTATTCTTAGAGCTGGGAATCAGGCAACTGAGGCAGGGCCTTCTTTCTTGAAGAGGGAGTTTTTCCGGTCTAATCCGGATGAGTTTATCGGGGATCCGAAGGAGCCACTGAAGGCTGATGAGTGGCTAGAGCAAATGAGTAAGACGTTCGAGATGCTTGGCATCGAGGACGGAGCACTGAAAGTGACCTTGGCATCCTTCCAACTGAAGGGAGATGCGGGTCAATGGTGGAAGTTCGAGAAGGCTCGTGTTGGTGTTACTTGGGAGGCGTTTGTGAATGCTTTTCAGGAGAGGTTTTTGTCTGCAGCAGCTAGGGAGAAGCTGAGGGATCAGTTTAGCCGGCTTAATCAGCAGGGCATGTCTGTGGCAGAGTTTGAGGCCACTTTTACTAGTTTGTCCAGGTTTGCACCTAAGTTGGTGGCGTCCGAAGAACGCCGTTGCTACGAGTTTGAGCGGAAGTTGAGGCGGGGCCTCAAGCTGAGAGTTGGTGGGTCTTACATCCGAGAGTATAGACACCTAGTGGACGCTGCAGCTCATATGGAGCTCATGATGCAGGAGGAGGATGAGGGGCAGAGAGGCTCCAAGAGGAGCCAAGATGGCCAGGGTGATGGCAGGAGGCAGAGGGGTTCTAACTCTCAGCAGTCGCAGGGTGGTGTTGCTAGATCGACCTTCCCAGTGCCGAGTGTAGGCTCCGGGAGAGGTGGTCAGGGGGATTTCACCTGTTACAAGTGTGGCCAGCTGGGTCACAAGGTTTCTGTTTGCCCGCTGAAGAGTGGAGGTCAGAGAGCTGCTTTTTCTTCAGCTAGACCGCAGAGTCAGAGTTTGGGCAGGGGGCAGCCCTTGTCTTGTTATCAGTGTGGACAGCCTGGGCCCGCAGTTGAGTGCCACTTCGGGAGCGTCTGGTTCTAGGCAGACGCAGAGTTTTCAGCCAGCTCAGTCTGTGCAGGCCTCGAGGGCCAATCCGGGAGCTTCGTCATCCCAGTCTGTGCAGCAGTCTTTTGCTCCGAGAGGTGAGCAGGTAGACCAGGGGCCTACGGGGCGCGTGTATGCTGTTACCGCGCAGGATTTAGTACCGGCTCCATCGGTAGTGAGAGGTACTTTTCTGTTTTGCAACTCGGTTGCTAATGTGTTGATAGACACGGGTGCATCTCATTCTTTTGTATCTGCTGCATTTGCATCTGTTTTGGAATTGGAGTTAGCACAGTTAGCATCTCCTATTTGTGTGGTGTCACCTCTTGGTGGTGAGTTGATTCTGAAACAGGGTGTTAGAGGATGTGATATAGAGGTCGCCGACTATAGGCTTCCTTTTCCGTTTGTTGTCATGCCCATGAAGGGTTTTGACGTTATTTTGGGTATGGACTGGTTATCGTCATACCGGGCTGTTATCGATTGCTACCGCCAAAGGGTCACGTTATGTACCTTGAGCGGGGAGTGGTTCCATTTCTTGGGAGACCGGGTTGGTAGTATTTTGCCACCGGGGTATGATTCGCGAGGGCGAAGTGAGCTTAGTAGTCTACTTGCCAGCTTTGAGAGTGGTGAGGGTGGTGAGACCCAGCTTGTGTTGCCGAGGGTGGTTTGTGAGTATTCGGATGTTTTTCCCGAAGATCTTGTTAGTTTGCCACCTCACCGAGAGATAGAGTTCTCTATTGATCTAGTGCCCGGCACGGCGCCGATTTCTATGGCACCTTACCGTTTTGCTCCAGCAGAGCTGGTTGAGTTGAAAGTTCAGCTCCAGGAATTGCTAGTTAAGGGCTTTGTTCGCCCTAGTGTTTCGCCATGGGGAGCACCGACCCTCTTTGTTAAAAAGAAAAATGGTGCCTTGAGATTGTGTATTGATTACCGGAAGTTGAATCGGGCTACGGTTAAGAATAAGTATCCTATGCCCCGTATAGATGACCTGTTTGACCAGTTGAAGGGTTCCCGTTGTTTCTCTAAGATAGACTTGAGATCGGGTTACCACCAGTTGAGGGTCAGGGAGGAGGATGTTCCTAAGACGGCATTCCGTACGCGGTATGGCCATTATGAGTTTCTGGTGATGCCATTCGGGCTTACCAATGCACCGGCAGTCTTTATGGACTTGATGAACCGGATTTTTCGGGAGTTCTTAGACCGATTTGTGGTCGTCTTCGTGGACGACATCCTTATCTATTCGCCTTCAGAGGAGGAGCACGAGGAACACTTGAGAGTGGTGCTTGAGTTGCTTAAAGCCCATAGGCTGTATGCCAAGTTTGGGAAGTGTGAGTTCTGGCTGAGGGAAGTCAAATTCTTAGGCCACGTGCTATCCGGGGAAGGGGTGTCTGTTGATACATCCAAGGTTGAGGCAGTGCAAGATTGGGCACAGCCTAAGAGTGTGTTTGAGATCCGCAGTTTTCTAGGATTGGCTGGGTATTACCGTCGGTTTGTGAAAGATTTCTCCAGGCTAGCGTCACCGTTGACTAGATTGACTCGGAAGGGAGTCAAGTTTGTGTGGAGTGAGACTTGTGAAAAGTCGTTCCAAGAGCTGAAAGTTAGATTGACCACCGCTCCGGTGTTGATTATTCCGGGGAGAGGGTTGGGTTATGCGGTTTATTGTGATGCCTCACGAGAGGGTTTGGGTTGTGTGTTGATGCAAGAGGGAAAAGTGGTAGCTTATGGCTCACGTCAGTTGAAAATACACGAGAAGAATTACCCCACACACGACCTAGAGTTAGCGGCTGTGATCTTTGCCTTGAAAATTTGGAGGCACTACCTTTATGGTGAGAGGTTCGAGGTGTTCTCGGACCATAAGAGTTTGAAGTATCTGTTTACACAGAAAGACTTGAATTTGAGGCAGAGGAGGTGGATGGAGTTCATCGAGGATTATGATTTTGAGTTGCACTATCATCCGGGAAAGGCCAATGTTGTGGCCGATGCCCTTAGTAGGAAGACCATTAGTGATGTAGCTTGTATAGCCATCCGGGAATGGGAGATGTTGGGAGCACTTGGCGAGTTTGATTTGCTACTGGGCGAATCTGTTGAGGCTGCGGCCTTGTTTTCTGTTGTTACGCAGCCTACACTTGTGACTAGAGTGTTAGAGGCACAGAGAGGTGACCTCGAGGAAGAATTCCTCCGAGAGAAGATCTCCAGTGGGAAAGTTGAGAAGGGTTTGACGGTGTATCCCGACCTGAGTGTGAGATACCGAGACCGTTTGTTTGTACCGGAGTCTTTCCGTGAGGAAGTACTCCGAGAGTTTCACCATTCGCGCCTTGCGGTGCATCCGGGAGGTACTAAGATGTATCAGGATTTGGGTCGCCAGTTTTGGTGGCGGGGTATGAAGAGAGATGTGGCTGTTTTCGTATCGAAGTGCCTTACTTGCCAGCAAGTGAAGGCCGAGCATCAGAGGCCAGCGGGTTTGTTGCAACCCTTGCCTATTGCCGAGTGGAAGTGGGAGCATGTCACTATGGACTTCGTTGTGGGTCTTCCGAGGACTCAGCGGGGTTGTGATGCTATTTGGGTGGTTGTAGACTGGTTGACTAAGTCGGCGCACTTCATTCCTATGCGCGTGAGAGATTCGGTAGACCATCTTGCCGATTTGTATATTCGGGACATAGTGAGGTTGCACGGGGTCCCAGTGACGATCGTCTCAGATAGAGATCCTCGTTTTACTGCTAGGTTGTGGCAGAGTTTGCAGAGTGCCTTGGGCACTAAATTGACCTTTAGTACGGCCTATCATCCTCAGACTGACGGGCAGTCCGAGCGTACTATTCAGATCCTCGAGGATATGCTTCGGGGTTGTGTCCTGGATTTCAGTGGGACGTGGGAGAGGCACTTGCCATTGGTAGAGTTTGCCTACAACAACAGTTTTCAGTCTAGCATCGGTATGGCACCGTTTGAGGCCTTGTATGGCCGACCGTGTAGGTCTCCAGTGTGTTGGGCCGAGGTGGGTGATGCACCTTTGTTGGGTCCGGAGTTGGTTAGGGAGACGACGGAGAAAGTTGAGCTTATCCGTAGGAGGCTTGTTACAGCCCAGAGTCGACAAAAGAGTTATGCCGACCGTAGGAGGAGACCTTTGGCGTTTGAGGTAGGTAATCATGTCTTTCTGAAGATATCACCTAGGCGAGGCTTGATAAGGTTTGGGAAGAGTGGGAAGTTATCCCCTCGGTTTATTGGTCCTTTTGAGATCCTTGAGAGGATTGGCGAGGTTGCTTATCGGTTAGCTTTACCGCCGCAGTTGTCCGGAGTGCATGACGTGTTTCATGTGAGTATGCTTCGGAAGTATGAGCCAGATCCATCACATGTGTTGGATTGGACCGATTTAGAGGTAGATGAGGATGCCTCGTATGAGGAGAGACCAGTTCGGGTCTTGGATAGGCGGGATCAGGTCCTGCGTGGCAAGACCATTCCTTTGGTGAAAGTCTTGTGGAAACATCACGGAGTGGAGGAGGCCACTTGGGAACGTGAGTTGGAAGTCCGTGAAAAATATCCGGACTTGTTTGTTGATATGTAATGTTGTATTTAAATTTTGAACAATTGTTGAACTTAAGAGCTTTTATATATGTCTTAAGTTGTGAAACATTGAAAATGTTTTGGTTTATCGGAAGTATGTTTTGGAACTTGCCTCATATGGAAGTCGAATGTAACATTATATATGTTGAATATATTGCTGAAATTGGAAAGATAATGCGTAATGCTGATGCATGTTGAAAGTACATATGTTGTTTACATATTGTGAAATGCCCCTTATTGAAGGGATGGGATGACCGGTAATGGGTCGATTTGTTGAATGTTAGTGTAACATTGTTTAAAATGGAGAAAAAAACTCGTTTTTGAAAACCTGTGCTTAATTTCGGGGACGAAATTCTTTAAGGGGGGGAGGTTATAGCGATCCCGGGTTTACCCTTGATATACAGTGATCCGGACATGTGTCCGTGGATGTTGGTAGTTGTTTATTATCTTATTTACATCCTATTTACTTAGTATTTGAGTTATAGGATGTGTTGGGCAGGTTTGTTACAGGTTGATTGAGTTTAGAAACCAAAACTAGTTGCCCAGATTTTGACCTGTCCGCTCGAGCGGGGGTGTTGGCGCTCGAGCGGGGATTGCACCCATCCAGTATTTCCTGTGCAGTGTTGGACGCTCGAGCGTGGTATTGGCCGCTCGAGCGGGGTTACGTGAGTACCGCTCGAGCGGGGAGTTGGGAGCTCGAGCGGAGACCTAGTTCTGCAGAAGTTCTGGGAGTGTGTATTCGCCGCTCGAGCGGGATTGTTGGCGCTCGAGCGGGAGTCTGTGAGTTACGCTCGAGCGGAGTGTTTTACGCTCGAGCGGGCCGACTGGGTTTTAGTTCCGTGTTTTGACTTTTCAAATCACTTTTTCACTTTCTCTTCTCTCTCCTACTTTTCTAAAAACACCATTGTTGAGCCTCTCACTCTAGAACTCTACCTTCTCTCTAGGTTTTGATCTAGTAGGAGTGATTTGCTCACCTTTGGCCTTTACAAAAAGGTTGTTGATCATCGAGGGCTATATTTTAATCTGAAAATTTCGAGATTTGGAGCACGTTGGGTTTTGTCTTCTTCTCCCTTGGAGCTCCGAATTCGAGGTAGGGAGATCCTACTCCTCTCTATGGATTTTGTCTTTAAATTTTGGTATTTTGAGATGTTGGGGTTGGTTTGGTAATTTTGTGAGAGTTTGGGGCTTTTGTGCAATTTTACAAAAGTTGGGGTTTTATTCATAATAAACCTAGATGCATGTTTGGCATAGAGAAATGGAATAAATGTTAAATCATTGATGAAAATGGGACCTAAGGGTTGAAATGTTAATTATGGGAATTGACCTAATTACATTGTTTAATTAATTGGGATAATTAATTGTGAGGAATGAGGAAATGAAATGTTGATTGAATATCCATTGTGCATTTATTTTCTGTATAGAAATAACTGCTTGGGGCTATCGGTGGAGGATAGTCGTGATTGTTGTAGACAATGCATGATGATTAGGCAAACGAAAACTAATCAATGGAATGTGTCATGAAATTTGACGATTGATAGAATACATTAACTACATGTATTGAGTAATTGTATATAGAACCAATGTGTTTGTATACGTTATGTGTAGAGGAGGAGATGGGGGATGTACTCCGCGGTTTAGGGGAAGATGGGGGATGTACCTCTAAACCGGATAGTGTTGGGAGAAGATAGGGGATGAACTCCATAGATACAGCTCATATGCTTGTCTAGAGAAGTGAAGATAGAGCTCATATGCTTATCTTTGTGAAGTGTGGATATAACTTATATGCTTATCTGTGGATATTGGTGTTATACATATCTGTTGTAGAATGTGAATATAGCTTATTTGCTTATCCGAGAATGTGGATATTGTTGTTATACATATCTGTTGAGAATGTGGGTAGTGCTTATATGCTTATCCGTTGAAAAAGGGAAAATGAAAGGTAACTTGGACTCATAAGTCGTATGACATAAATATGTGATTTATGTGAATGTATCAGTGTTGGCCATCTATCAATTGCTAATCTTTTAGTCAGTGTTCATGGTTGGTTTAGTATATTTCTACTGGGCTGTGGCTCACCCTATATGGGAATATCATTTTCAGGTACAGGTAGCATGCCACCTCCAAGGACATAGCTTGGGAGGCTAGAGGCGGACATACTTTTGTCGTTTTACTTTTTATGTATTACATGTAAATTCAAGCCAAGGGCTTAATGTGTATGAGTTAGTACTCTTTTGTTGTAACCAAGTGTTAACTTGGAAAGCTGTAAGCCCTTGGGGCATTTGCTTTTGTTGTTAACATGTAATACTTATGTAATGGAATTCTGATAAATGGAAGAATGTGGAGCTTTTACATATCAATGCATGTCTTATTTGTTGGGATTAATGTTATTATTTCGAGGGCGTTACAATATTCCTACTAGGGCTCGTCCTAGCCAAATGAAAAAGGAATATATGGAGTTGTGCAAAACAGAAATAAGTAATCTTCTTGAAAAGAAATTAATCCGACCTAGTCACTCCCCGTGGAGTTGTACCGCTTTTTATGTTAATAAAAATGCTGAACTTGAACGAGGTGTTCCGCACCTTATAATCAATTATAAACCGTTAAATGATAAGTTAAAATGGATTAGGTATCCTATACCGAATAAAAAAGATCTTTTAGATCGCCTCCAGGATGCAATTATATTTTCAAAGTTTGATTTAAAATCAGGATTTTGGCAAGTTCAAATTGCAGAACAGGATCGCTACAAAACTGCTTTTACAGTACCTTTTGGGCATTACGAATGGAATGTCATGCCATTCGGTTTAAAAAAAGCTCCATCAGAATTTCAGCATATCATGAATGATATTTTTAATCCGTATACAGAATTTACTTTATCTTATATTGATGACGTTTTAATTTTCTCCTCATCAATTGACCAGCATATTAAACATCTTCATATTTTTAAGAATGTTATTATCCGAAATGGTTTAGTCCTTTCTGCTCCAAAAATGCAGTTATTTCAAACCACTATCCGATATTTAGGTCATAATATTTCTAACGGTAGTATTATACCTATTAACCGCAGTATGGAGTTTGCCTCTAAATTCCCTGATGAAATTAAGGATAAAACTCAATTACAGCGCTTTCTTGGCAGTCTGAACTATGTTCGAGACTATTATCATAATCTTGTTGTTGATGCTAACATTCTTTATACCAGGTTAAGGAAGAATCCACCCTCTTGGTCATCAGAACATACTCTAGCCGTTCAAAAAATTAAGGCAGACGAGCATAATAATTCCTGGTGTATGGTAATATAGCTGGTCGTGAGGGACTATATGAATGCAGTTTGTTAACAGATGTAGGTTCTTGGAAATTCATTTGAAATTCATGAATTTGTTCAGGTGTGAGGGTATCGTCTGGGAACGAATCGGCGCGTAACATCTGGATGGATCCACTAGGTGGTGGAGTTGATCCTGAAGGGCGGACATGAACTGTCTGCATTTTCTGTAAAAGGGTATCCATAAATTCAGTATTGGAGGCCTTTAACTTGAAATTGGTAATTTCTAAAGGCGGCTTAATGGATACGGGATGAAGGGTAGAAGAGCCAGTAACTGGTTGGGTTAAGCTTCTATCCAAGCTAATATAGTTAACTTTTTTAGTCTCTTGAATGAACTTCCATATTTCATTTTATACTGTTTCCATTTCTATTTTTATTCAACTTCTATTTTTATATAATTTCCATCTCCATTCAATCTCCTTTTTTATTTAATTTCGAAATAGATCGTTAAGGTGTAGTGGTTTCTTGAATGAACTTCCATTTTTAATTATATGCAACTTCCATTTTTATTTTCATTCCACTTCCATTTTTATTGAATTTCCTTTTCTATTCAATTCCCTTTTTTATTTAATTTCCAAATAGATCGTTAATGTATAGTGGTTTCTTGAATGAACTTCCATGTTTAATTTTAAGCATTTTCCGTTTCTATTTTTATTCAACTTCTATTTTTATTCAATTTCCATCTCCAATCAATTTCCTTTTTTATTTCATTACCAATTAGATCGTTAACATATAGTGGTTTCTTGAATGAACTTCCATGTTTAATTTTATGTAGTTTCCATTTCTATTTTTATTCAACTTCTATTTTTATTTAATTTCCATCTCCATTCAATTTCCTTTTTTATTCAATTTCCAAACAGATCGTTAAGGTATAGTGGTTTCTTGAATGAACTTCCATTTTTAATTTTATGCAACTTCCATTTTTATTTTTATTCCAGCTCCATTTTGATTCAATTTCCTTTTCTATTCAATTTCCTTTTTAATTTAATTTCTAAACAGATCGTTAAGGTATAGTGGTTTCTTGAATGAACTTCAATGCTTAATTTTATGAAGTTTCCATTTCTATTTTTATTCAACTTCTATTTTTATTCAATTTCCATCTCCATTCAATTTCCTTTTTTATTTAATTTTCAAATAGATCGTTAAAGTATAGTGGTTTCTTGAATGAACTTTCATTTTTTATTTTTTGCAACTTCCATTTTTATTTTTATACCAACTCCATTTTTATTCAATTTCCTTTTCTATTCAATTTCCTTTTTAATTTAATTTCTAAATAGATCGTTAAGGTATAGTTGTTTCTTGAATGAACTTCCATGTTTAATTTTACGAGGTTTCAATCTCTATTTTTATTCAACTTCTATTTTTATTCAATTTCCATCTCCATTCAATTTCCTTTTTTATTTAATTTCCAAATAGGTCGTTAAGATATAGTGGTTTCTTGAATGAACTTCCATTTTTAATTTTATGCAACTTCCACTTTAATTTTTATTCCACTTCCATTTTTATTCGATTTCCTTTTCAATTCAATTTCATTTTTTATTTAATTTAAGGTATAGTAGTTTCTGGAATGAACTTTCACTTTTAATTTTATGCAACTTTCTTTTTTATTTTTATTCAACTTCCATTTTTATTCAATTTCCTTTTCTATTTAATATCTTTTTTTATTTCATTTCCAAATAGATCGTTAAGGTATAGTGGTTTCTTGAATGAACTTCCAAGTTTAATTTTATGCAACTTCCATTTTTTTTCAATTTCCTTTTCTATTCAATTTCCTTCTTTTTTTTAATTTCCAAATAGATCGTTAATGTATTGTGGTTTCTTGAATGAACTTCAATTTTTAATTTTATGCAACTTCCATTTTTATTTTTATTCAACTTCAATTTTTATTCAATTTCTTTTTCTATTGAATTTCCTGTTTTATTTAATTTCAAATAGATCGTTAAGGTGTACTGGTTTCTTGAATGAACTTCCATTTTTAATTTTATGCAACTTTTATTTTTATTTTTATTCCACTTCCATTTTTATGCAATTTCCTTTTCTATTCAATTTCCAAATAGATCGTTAAGGTATAGTGGTTTCTTGAATGAACTTCCATGTTTAATTTTATGCAGTTTCCATTTCTATTTTTATTCAACTTCTATTTTTATTCAATTTTCATCTCTATTCAATTTCCTTTTTTACTTAATTTCCGATAGATCATTAAGCTGTAGTGGTTTTGTTGAATGAACTTACACTTTTATTTTTATTTTTATTCCACTTCCATTTTTATTCAATTTCCTTTTCTATTCCATTTCCTTTTTTATTTAATTTCCAAATAGATCGTTAAGGTATAATGGTTTTTTGAATGAACTTTCCATCTTTCATTTTTTGCAGTTTCGATTTCTATTTTTATTCAATTTCCATCTCCAATCAATTTCCTTTTTTATTTAATTTTCAAATAGATCGTTAACGTGTAGTGGTTTCTTGAATGAACTTCCATTTTTATTCGATTTCCTTGTCAATGGAATTTCCTTTTTTCATTTAATTTCCAAATAGATCGTTAAGATATAGTGGTTTCTTGAATGAAATTCCATCTTTAATTTCATGCAACTTCCATTTTTATTTTTATTCAACTTCCATTTTGAATCAATTTCCTGTTCCATTCAATTTCCTTTTTTTATTTAATTTCCAAATAGATCGTTAATGTACTGTGGTTTCTTGAATGAACTTCTATTTTTAATTTTATGCAACTTCAATTTTTATTTTTATTCAACTTCCATTTTTATTCAATCTCTTTTTCTATTGAATTACATTTTTTATTTAATTTCAAATAGATCGTTAATGTGTAGTGGTTTCTTGAATGAACTTCCATTTTTATTTTTATTCCACTTCCATTTTTATTCAATTTCCTTTTTTATTCAATTTCCAAATAGATCGTTAAGGTATAGTGGTCTCTTGAATGAACTTCCATGCTTCATTTTATGCAGTTTCCATTTCTATTTTTATTCAACTTTTATTTTTAGTCAATTTTCATCTCTATTCAATCTCTTTTTTTATTTAATTTCGAAATAGATCGTTAAGGTGTAGCGGTTTCTTGAACGAATTTCCATTTTTAGTTTTACGTAACTTCCATTTTTATTTTTATTCCACTTCCATTTTTTTTCAAATCCTTTTCTATTCAATTTCCTTTTTCATTTAATTTCCAAATAGATCGTTAATGTATTGTGGTTTCTTGAATTAACTTCCATTTTTAATTTTATGCAACATCCATTTTTATTTTTATTCCAGCTCGTTTTTTATTCAGTTTCCTTTTCTATTCAATTTCCTTTTTAATTTAATTTCAAATAGATCGTTAAGGTGTAGTGGTTTCTAGAATGAACTTCCATTTTTAATTTTATGCAACTTCCATTTTTATTTTTATTCCACTTTCATTTTTATTGCATTTTCTTTTTTCTTTAATTTCCAAATAGATCGTTAAGGTATAGTGGTTTCTTGAATGAACTTCCATGTTTAATTTTATGCAACTTCCATTTTTATTTTTATTCAACTTTCATTTTTATTGAATTTCCTTGTCAATTGAATTTCCTTTTTTTATTTAATTTCCAAATAGATCGTTAAGGTATAGTGGTTTCTTGAATGAACTTCAATGTTTAATTTTATGCAACTTTCATTTTTATTTTTATTCAACTTCCATTTTTAATCAATTTCCTTTTCTATTCAATTTCCTTTTTTTTATTTAATTTCCAAATACGTCGTTAATGTATTGCGGTTTCTTGAATGAACTTCCATTTTTAATCTTATGCAACTTCAATTTTTATTTTTATTCAACATCCATTTTTATTCAATTTCTTTTTCTATTGAGTTTCCTTTTTTATTTAATTTCAAATAGATCGTTAAGGTGTAGTGGTTTCTAGAATGAACTTCCATTTTTAATTTTTTGCAACTTCCATTTTTATTTTTATTCCATTTCCATTTTTATTCAATTTCCTTTTCTATTCAATTTTCTTTTTTATTTAATTTCCAAATAGATAGTTAATGTATTGTGGTTTCTTGAATGAACTTCCATTTTTAATTTTATGCAACTTCCATTTTTATTTTTATACCGGCTCATTTTTTATTCAATTTCTTTTCTATTCAATTTCCTTTTTAATTTAATTTCAAATAGATCGTTAAGGTGTAGTGGTTTCTAAAATGAACTTCCATTTTCAATTTTATGCAACTTCCATTTTTATTTTTATTCCACTTCCTTTTTTATTCAATTTCCTTTTCTATTCAATTTCCTTTTTTGTTTAATTTCCACATAGATCGTTAACGTATAACGGTTTCTTGAATGAACTTCCATGTTTCATTTTATGCAGTTTCCATTTCTATTTTTAATCAACTTCTACTTTTATTGAAGTTCCCTCACCATTCAATTTACTTTTTTATTTAATTTCCAAATAGATCGTTAAGGTATAATAGTTTCTTGAATGAACATCCATTTTTAATTTTATGCAACTTCCATTTGAATTTTTATTTCACTTCCATTTTTATTCAATTACCTTTTCTATTCAATTTTCATTTTTATTTAATTTCCAAATAGATCGTTAAGGTATAGTGGTTTCTTGAATGAACTTTCATTTTTAATTTTATAACTTCGATTTTTATTTTTATTCAACTTCCATGTTTTTTCAATTTCCTTGTCGATTGAATTTCCTTTTTTTATTTAATTTCCAAATAGATCGTTAACGAATAGTGGTTTGTTGAATGAAGTTCCATGTTTAATTTTATGCAATTTTCATTTTTATTTTTTATCAACTTCCATTTTTAATCAATTTCCTTTTCTATTCAATTTCCTTTTTTCTTTAATTTCCAAATAGATCGTTAAGGTGTAGTGGTTTCTTGAATGAACTTCCATTTTTAATTTTATGCAACTTCTATTTTTATTTTTATTCCGCTTCCATTTTTATTCAATTTCCTTTTCTATTTAATTTCCAAATAGATCGTTAAGGTATAGTGGTTTCTTGAATGAACTTCCAAGTTTAATTTTATGCAACTTCCATTTTTATTTTTATTCCAGCTCCATTTTTATTCAATTTCCTTTTCTATTCAATTTCCTTTTTAATTTAATTTCCAAATAGATCGTTAAGGTATAGTGGTTTCTTTACTGAACTTCCTAATTTAATTTTATGAAGTTTCCATTTCTATTTTTATTCAACTTCTATTTTTATTCAATTTCCATCTCCATTCAATTTCCTTTTTTATTTAATTTCCAAATAGATCGTTAAGGTATAGTGGCTTCTTGAATGAACTTCCATTTTTAATTTTATGCAACTTCCATTTTTTTTTATTCCACTTCAATTTTTATTCAATTTCCTTTTCTATTCAATTTCCTTTTTTATTTAATTCAAGGTATAGTGGTTTTGGAATGAACTTTCTTTTTTAATTTTATGCAACTTTCATTTTTATTTTTATTCAACTTCCATTTTTATTTAATTTCCTTTTCTATTAATTTTTTTTTATTTCATTTGCAAATAGATCGTTAAGGTATAGTGGTTTCTTGAATGAACTTCCAAGTTTAATTTTATGCAACTTCCATTTTTATTCAATTTCCATTTCTGTTCAATTTCCTCTTTTTATTTAATTTCTGAGTGGATCGTTAATGTATTGTGGTTTGTTGAATGAACTTCCATTTGTAATTTTATGCAACTTCCATTTTTATTTTTATTCAACTTCCATTTTTATTCAATTTCTTTTTCTATTGAATTTCCTTTTTTATTTAATTTCAAATAGATCATTAAGGTGTAATGGTTTCTTCAACGAACATCCATTTTTAATTTTATGCAACTTTTACTTTTTTTTTATTCCACTTCCACTTTTATTCAATTTCCTTTTTTATTCAATATCCTTTTTTATTTAATTTCCAAATAGATCGTTAACGTACAATGGTTTCTTGAATGAACTTCCATTTTTCATTTTATGCAGTTTCCATTTCTATTTTTAATCAACTTCTACTTTTATTGAAGTTCCATCACCATTCAATTTACTTTTTTATTTAATTTCAAAATAGAATGTTAAGGTGTACTGGTTTCTTGAATGAACTTCCATTTTGAATTTTATGCAACATCGATTTTTATTTTTATTTCACTTCCATTTTTATTCAATTTCCTTTTCTATTCAATTTCCTTTTTTATTTAATTTCCAAATAGATCGTTAAGGCATAGTGGATTCTTGAATGAGCTTCCATGTTTAATTTTATGCAACTTCCATTTTTATTTTTATTTAACTTTCATTTTTATTGAATTTCCTTGTCAATTGAATTTCCTTTTTTTATTTAATTTCCAAACAGATCGTTAAGGTATAGTGGTTTCTTGAATGAAGTTCCATGTTTAATTTTATGCAATTTTCATTTTTATTTTTACTCAATTTCCATTTTTAATCAATTTCCTTTTCTATTCAATTTCCTTTTTTATTTAATTTCCAAATAGATCGTTAAGGTGTAGTGGTTTCTTGAATGAACTTCCATTTCTATTTTTATGCAACTTCCATTTTTATTCAATTTCCTTTTTTATTTAATTTCCAAATAGATCGTTAACGTATAGTGGTTTCTTGAATGAACTTCCATGTTTAATTTTATGCAGTTTCCATTTCTATTTTTATTCAACTTCTATTTTTATTCAATTTCCATCTCCATTCAATTTCTTTTTTTATTTAATTTCCAAATAGATGGTTAAGGTATAGTGGTTTCTTGAATGAACTTCCATTTTTAATTTTATGCAACTTCCACTTTTATTTTTGTTACAGCTCCATTTTTATTCAATTTCCTTTTCAATTTATTTTCCTTTTTAATTTAATTTCCAAATAGATCGTTAAGGTATAGTGATTTCTTGACCAAACTTCCTTGTTTAATTTTATGAAGTTTCCATTTGTATTTTTATTCAACTTCTATATTTATTCAATTTCCATCTCCATTCAATTTCCTTTTTTATTTAATTTCCAAATAGATCGTTCAGGTATAGGGGTTTCTTGAATGAACTTCCATTTTTAATTTTATGCAACTTCCATTTTTATTTTTATTCCGCTTCCATTTTTATTCAACTTCCTTTTCTATTCAATTTCCTTTTTTATTTAATTTCCAAATAGATCGTTAACGTATAGTGGTTTCTTGAAAGAACTTCCTTGTTTAATTTTATGCAGTTTCCATTTCTATTTTTATTCAACTTCTATTTTTATTCAATTTCCATCTCCATTCAATTTCCTTTTTTATTTAATTTCCAAATAGATCGTTAAGGTATAGTGGTTTCTTGAATGAACTTCCATTTTTAATTTTATGCAACTTCCATTTTTATTTTTATTCCAGCTCCATTTTTATTCAATTTCCATTTCTATTCAATATCCTTTTTTTTTTTTAATTTCTGAATAGATCTTTAATGTATTGTGGTTTGTTGAATGAACTTCCATTTTTTATTTTATGCAATTTCCATTTTTATTTTAATTCAACTTCAATTTTTATTCAATTTATTTTTCTATTGAATTTCTTTTTTTATTTAATTTCAAATAGATCGTTAAGGTGTACTGGTTTCTTCAACGAACTTCCATTTTTAATTTTATGCAATTTTCGTTTTTATTTTTATTCCACTTCCATTTTGATTCAATTTCCTTTTCTATTCAATTTCCTTTTTTATTTAATTTCCAAATAGATCGTCAAGGTATAGTGGTTTCTTGAATGAACTTCCATATTTAATTTTATGCAGTTTCCATTTCTATTTTTAATCAACTTGTACTTTTATTGAAGTTCCATCTCCATTCATTTTACTTTTTTATTTAATTTCCAAATAGATCGTTAAGGTATAATAGTTTCTTGAACGATCATCCATTTTTAATTTTATGCAACTTCCATTTGTATTTCTATTCCACTTCCGTTTTTATTCAATTTCCTTTTCTATTCAATTTCCTTTTTTATTTAATTTCCAAGTAGATCGTTAAGGTATAGTGGTTTCTTGAATGAACTTTCATTTTATATTTTATGCAACTTCCATTTTTATTTTTATTCAACTTCCATGTTTTTTCAATTTCCTTGTCGATTGAATTTCCTTTTTTTATTTAATTTCCAAATAGATCGTTGAGGTATAGTGGTTTCTTGAATGAAGTTCCATGTTTAATTTTATGCAATTTTCATTTTCATTTTTTATCAACTTCCATTTTTAATCTATTTCCTTTTCTATTCAATTTCCTTTTTTGTTTAATTTCCAAATAGATCGTTAAGGTGTAGTGGTTTCTTGAATGAACTTCCATTTTTAATTTTATGCAACTTCCATTTTTATTTTTATTCCGCTTCCATTTTTATACAACTTCCTTTTCTATTCAATTTCCTTTTTTATTTAATTTCCAAATAGATCGTTAACGTATAGTGGTTTCTTGAAAGAACTTCCTTGTTTAATTTTATGCAGTTTCCATTTCTATTTTTATTCAACTTCTATTTTTATTCAATTTCCATCTCCATTCAACTTCCTTTTTTATTTAATTTCCAAATAGAACGTTAAGGTATAGTGGTTTCTTGAATGAACTTCCATTTTTAATTTTATGCAACTTCCATTTTTATTTTTATTCCTGCTCCATTTTTATTCAATTTTCTTTTCTATTCAATTTCCTTTTTGATTTAATTTCCAAATAGATCGTTAAGGTACAGTAGTTTCTTGACTGAACTTCCTTGTTTAATTTTATGAAGTTTCCATTTCTATTTTTATTCAACTTCTATATTTATTCAATTTCCATCTCCTTTCAATTTCCTTTTCAATTTAATTTCCAAATAGATCGTTAAGGTATAGTGGTTTCTTGCATGAACTTCCATTTCTAATTTTATGCAACTTCCATTTTTATTTTTATTCCACTTCCATTTTTATTCAATTTCCTTCTCTATTCAATTTTCTTTTTTATTTAATTAAAGGTATAGTAGTTTCTGGAATGAACTTTCTTTTTTAATTTTATGCAACTATCATTTTTATTTTTATTCAATTTCCATTTTTATTCAATTTCCTTTTCTATTTAATTTTTTTTATTTCATTTCCAAATAGATCGTTAAGGTATAGTGGTTTCTTGAATGAATTTCCAAATTTAATTTTATGCAACTTCCATTTTTATTCAATTTCCATTTCTATTCAATTTCATTTTTTAATTTAATTTATGAATAGATTGTTAATGTATTGTGGTTTCTTGAATGAACTTCAATTTTTAATTTTACGCAACTTCCGTTTTTAATTTTATTTAGCTTCCATTTTTATTCAATTTTTTTTCTATTGAATTTCCTTTTTTCTTTAACTTCAAATAGATCGTTAAGGTGTACTGCTTTCTTCAACGAACATCCATTTTTAATTTTATGCAAATTTTATTTCTAATTTTATTCCAGTTCCATTTTTATTCAATTTCCTTTTCTATTCAATTTCCTTTTTTATTTAATTTTCATATAGATCGTTAACGTATAATGGTTTCTTGAATGAACTTCCATGTTCATTTTATGCAGTTTCCATTTCTATTTTAATTCAACTTCTATTTTTATTCAATTTCCATCTCCATTCAATTTCCTTTTTTATTTAATTTCCAAATAGATCGTTAAGGTGTATTGCTTTCTTGAATGAACTTCCATTTTGAATTTTATGCAACTTCCATTTTTATTTTTATTCCACTTCCATTTTTATTCAAATTCCTTTTCTATTCAATTTCCTTTTTTATTTAATTTCCAAATAGATCGTTAAGGTATAGTGGTTTCTTGAATGAACATTCATTTTTAATTTTATGCAACTTCCATTTTTATTTTTATTCAACTTCCATGTTTTTTCAATTTCCTTGTCGATTGAATTTCCTCTTTTTATTTAATTTCAAAATAGATCGTTAAGGTATAGTGGTTTCATGAATGAAGTTCCATGTTTAATTTTATGCAATTTTCTTTTTTATTTTTATTCAACTTCCATTTTTAATCAATTTCCTTTTCTATTCAATTTCTTTTTTTATTTAATTTCCAAATAGATCGTTATGGTGTACTGGTTTCTGGAATGAATTTCCATTTTTAATTTTATGCAACTTCCATTTTTACTTTTATTCCGCTTCCATTTTTATTCAATTTCCTTTTTTTTTTTAATTTCCAAATAGATCGCTAACGTATAGTGGTTTCTTGAAAGAACTTCCATGTTTAATTTTCTGCAGTTTCCATTTCTATTTTTCTTCAACTTCTATTTTTATTCAATTTCCATCTCCATTCAATTTACTTTTTTATTTAATTTCCAAAAAGATCGTTAAGGTATAGTGGTTTCTTGAATGAACATCCATTTTTAATTTTATGCAACTTCCAGTTTTATTTTTATTCCAGCTCCATTTTTATTCAATTTCCTTTCCTATTCAATTTCCTTTTTAATTTAATTTCCAAGTAGATCGTTAAGGTATAGTGGTTTCTTGACTAAACTTCCTTGTTTAATTTTATGAAGTTTCCATTTCTATTTTTGTTCAACTTCTATTTTTATTCAATTTCCATCTCTATTCAATTTCTTTTTTTATTTAATTTCCAAATAGATCGTTAAGGTATACTGGTTTCTTGAAAAAAACTTCCATTTCTAATTTTATGCAACTTCCACTTTTATATTTATTCCACTTCCATTTTTATTCAATTTCCTTTTCTATTCAATTTTCTTTTTTATTTAATTTAAGGTATAGTGGTTTCTGGAATGAAATTTCTTTTTTCATTTTATGCAACGTTCATTTTTATTTTTATTCAACTTCCATTTTTATTCAATTTCCTTTTCTATTTATTTATTTTTATTTCATTTCCAAATAGATCGTTGAGGTATAGTGGTTTCTTGAATGAACTTCCAAGTTTAATTTTATGCAACTTCCATTTTTATTCAATTTCCATTTCTATTCAATTTCTTTTTTTTATTTAATTTCGGAATAGATCGTTAATGTTTTGTGGTTTTTGAATGAACTTCCATTTTTAATTTTATGGAACTTCCATTTTTATTTTTATTCAACTTCCATTTTTATTAAATTTCTTTTTCTATTGAATTTCCTTTTTTATTTAGTTTCAAATAGATCGTTAAGGTGTAATGGTTTGTTCAACGAACTTCCATTTTTAATTTTATGCAACTTTTATTTTTATTTTTATTCCACTTCCATTTTTATTCAATTCCCTTTTCTATTCAATTTCCTTTTTTATTTAATTTCCAAATAGATCGTTAACGTGTAGTGGTTTCATGAATGAACTTCCATTTTTATTTTTATTCCACTTCCATTTTTATTCAATTTTCTTTTTTATTCAATTTCATTTTTTATTTAATTTCCAAATAGATCGTTAAGGTATAGTGGTCTCTTCAATGAACTTCCATGTTTCATTTTATGCAATTTCCATTTATATTTTTATTCAACTTCTATTTTTATTCAATTTCCATCTCCATTCAATATCCTTTTTTATTTAATTTCCAAATAGGTCGTTAAGGTATAGTGGTTTCTTGAATGAACTTCCATTTTTAATTTTATGCAACTTCCACTTTAATTTTTATTCCACTTCCATTTTTATTTGATTTCCTTTTCAATTCAATTTCATTTTTTATTTAATTTAAGGTATAGTAGTTTCTGGAATGAACTTTCACTTTTAATTTTATGCAACTTTCTTTTTTATTTTTATTCAACTTCCATTTTTATTCAATTTCCTTTTCTATTTAATATCTTTTTTTATTTCATTTCCAAATAGATCGTTAAGGTATAGTGGTTTCTTGAATGAACTTCCAAGTTTAATTTTATTCAACTTCCATTTTTTTTCAATTTCCTTTTCTATTCAATTTCCTTCTTTTTTTTAATTTCCAAATAGATCGTTAATGTATTGTGGTTTCTTGAATGAACTTCAATTTTTAATTTTATGCAACTTCCATTTTTATTTTTATTCAACTTCAATTTTTATTCAATTTCTTTTTCTATTGAATTTCCTGTTTTATTTAATTTCAAATAGATCGTTAAGGTGTACTGGTTTCTTGAATGAACTTCCATTTTTAATTTTATGCAACTTTTATTTTTATTTTTATTCCACTTCCATTTTTATGCAATTTCCTTTTCTATTCAATTTCCAAATAGATCGTTAAGGTATAGTGGTTTCTTGAATGAACTTCCATGTTTAATTTTATGCAGTTTCCATTTCTATTTTTATTCAACTTCTATTTTTATTCAATTTTCATCTCTATTCAATTTCCTTTTTTATTTAATTTTCGATAGATCGTTAAGCTGTAGTGGTTTTGTTGAATGAACTTACACTTTTAATTTTATGCAACTTTTATTTTTATTTTTATTCCACTTCCATTTTTATTCAATTTCCTTTTCTATTCCATTTCCTTTTTTATTTAATTTCCAAATAGATCGTTAAGGTATAATGGTTTTTTGAATGAACTTTCCATGTTTCATTTTTTGCAGTTTCGATTTCTATTTTTATTCAACTTCTATTTTTATTCAATTTCCATCTCCAATCAATTTCCTTTTTTATTTAATTTTCAAATAGATCGTTAACGTGTAGTGGTTTCTTGAATGAACTTCCATTTTTATTCGATTTCTTGTCAATGGAATTTCCTTTTTTCATTTAATTTCCAAATAGATCGTTAAGGTATAGTGGTTTCTTGAATGAAATTCCATCTTTAATTTCATGCAACTTCCATTTTTATTTTTATTCAACTTCCATTTTGAATCAATTTCCTGTTCCATTCAATTTCATTTTTTTATTTAATTTCCAAATAGATCGTTAATGTATTGTGGTTTCTTGAATGAACTTCCATTTTTAATTTTATGCAACTTCAATTTTTATTTTTATTCAACTTCCATTTTTATTCAATCTTTTTTTCTATTGAATTACCTTTTTTATTTAATTTCAAATAGATCGTTAATGTGTAGTGGTTTCTTGAATGAACTTCCATTTTTATTTTTATTCCACTTCCATTTTTATTCAATTTCCTTTTTTATTCAATTTCCAAATAGATCGTTAAGGTATAGTGGTCTCTTGAATGAACTTCCATGCTTCATTTTATGCAGTTTCCATTTCTATTTTTATTCAACTTTTATTTTTATTCAATTTTCATCTCTATTCAATCTCTTTTTTTATTTAATTTCGAAATAGATCGTTAAGGTGTAGCGGTTTCTTGAACGAATTTCCATTTTTAGTTTTACGCAACTTCCATTTTTATTTTTATTCCACTTCCATTTTTTTTCAAATTCCTTTTCTATTCAATTTCCTTTTTTATTTAATTTCCAAATAGATCGTTAATGTATTGTGGTTTCTTGAATTAACTTCCATTTTTAATTTTATGCAACATCCATTTTTATTTTTATTCCAGCTCGTTTTTTATTCAATTTCCTTTTCTATTCAATTTCCTTTTTAATTTAATTTCAAATAGATCGTTAAGGTGTAGTGGTATCTAGAATGAACTTCCATTTTTAATTTTATGCAACTTCCATTTTTATTTTTATTCCACTTTCATTTTTATTGCATTTTCTTTTTTCTTTAATTTCCAAATAGATCGTTAAGGTATAGTGGTTTCTTGAATGAACTTCCATGTTTAATTTTATGCAACTTCCATTTTTATTTTTATTCAACTTTCATTTTTATTGAATTTCCTTGTCAATTGAATTTCCTTTTTTTATTTAATTTCCAAATAGATCGTTAGGGTATAGTGGTTTCTTGAATGAACTTCCATGTTTAATTTTATGCAACTTTCATTTTTATTTTTATTCAACTTCCATTTTTAATCAATTTCCTTTTCTATTCAATTTCCTTTTTTTATTTAATTTCCAAATACGTCGTTAATGTATTGCGGTTTCTTGAATGAACTTCCATTTTTAATCTTATGCAACTTCAATTTTTATTTATTTTCAACTTCCATTTTTATTCAATTTCTTCTTCTATTGAGTTTCCTTTTTTATTTAATTTCAAATAGATCGTTATGGTGTAGTGGTTTCTAGAATGAACTTCCATTTTTAATTTTTTGCAACTTCCATTTTTATTTTTATTCCATTTCCATTTTTATTCAATTTCCTTTTCTATTCAATTTTCTTTTTTATTTAATTTCCAAATAGATAGTTAATGTATTGTGGTTTCTTGAATGAACTTCCATTTTTAATTTTTTGCAACTTCTATTTTTATTTTTATACCGGCTCATTTTTTATTCAATTTCTTTTCTATTCAATTTCCTTTTTAATTTAATTTCAAATAGATCGTTAAGGTGTAGTGGTTTCTAAAATGAACTTCCATTTTCAATTTTATGCAACTTCCATTTCTATTTTTATTCCACTACCTTTTTTATTCAATTTCCTTTTCTATTCAATTTCCTTTTCTATTTAATTTCCAAATAGATCGTTAACGTATAATGGTTTCTTGAATGAGCTTCCATGTTTCATTTTATGCAGTTTCCATTTCTATTTTTAATCAACTTCTATTTCTATTGAAGTTCCCTCACCATTCAATTTACTTTTTTATTTAATTTCCAAATAGATCGTTAAGGTATAATAGTTTCTTGAATGAACATCCATTTTTAATTTTATGCAACTTCCATTTGAATTTTCATTTCACTTCCATTTTTATTCAATTACCTTTTCTATTCAATTTTCATTTTTATTTAATTTCCAAATAGATCGTTAAGGTATAGTGGTTTCTTGAATGAACTTTCATTTTTAATTTTATGCAACTTCTATTTTTATTTTTATTAAACTTCCATGTTTTTTCAATTTCCTTGTCGATTGAATTTCCTTTTTTTATTTAATTTCCAAATAGATCGTTAACGAATAGTGGTTTGTTGAATGAAGTTCCATGTTTAATTTTATGCAATTTTCATTTTTATTTTTTATCAACTTCCATTTTTAATCAATTTCCTTTTCTATTCAATTTCCTTTTTTCTTTAATTTCCAAATAGATCGTTAAGGTGTAGTGGTTTCTTGAATGAACTTCCATTTTTAATTTTATGCAACTTCTATTTTTATTTTTATTCCGCTTCCATTTTTATTCAATTTCCTTTTCTATTTAATTTCCAAATAGATCGTTAAGGTATAGTGGTTTCTTGAATGAACTTCTAAGTTTAATTTTATGCAACTTCCATTTTTATTTTTATTCCAGCTCCATTTTTATTCAATTTCCTTTTCTATTCAATTTCCTTTTTAATTTAATTTCCAAATAAATCGTTAAGGTATAGTGGTTTCTTTACTGAACTTCCTAATTTAATTTTATGAAGTTTCCATTTCTATATTTATTCAACTTCTATTTTTATTCAATTTCCATCTCCATTCAATTTCCTTTTTTATTTAATTTCCAAATAGATCGTTAAGGTATAGTGGCTTCTTGAATGAACTTCCATTTTTAATTTTATGCAACTTTCATTTTTTTTTATTCCACTTCAATTTTTATTCAATTTCCTTTTCTATTCAATTTCCTTTTTTATTTAATTGAAGGTATAGTGGTTTTGGAATGAACTATCTTTTTTAATTTTATGCAACTTTCATTTTTATTTTTATTCAACTTCCATTTTTATTCAATTTCCTTTTCTATTCAATTTCCTTTTTTTATTTAATTTCCAAATACGTCGTTAATGTATTGCGGTTTCTTGAATGAACTTCCATTTTTAATCTTATGCAACTTCAATTTTTATTTATTTTCAACTTCCATTTTTATTCAATTTCTTCTTCTATTGAGTTTCCTTTTTTATTTAATTTCAAATAGATCGTTAAGGTGTAGTGGTTTCTAGAATGAACTTCCATTTTTAATTTTTTGCAACTTCCATTTTTATTTTTATTCCATTTCCATTTTTATTCAATTTCCTTTTCTATTCAATTTTCTTTTTTATTTAATTTCCAAATAGATAGTTAATGTATTGTGGTTTCTTGAATGAACTTCCATTTTTAATTTTATGCAACTTCTATTTTTATTTTTATACCGGCTCATTTTTTATTCAATTTCTTTTCTATTCAATTTCCTTTTTAATTTAATTTCAAATAGATCGTTAAGGTGTAGTGGTTTCTAAAATGAACTTCCATTTTCAATTTTATGCAACTTCCATTTCTATTTTTATTCCACTACCTTTTTTATTCAATTTCCTTTTCTATTCAATTTCCTTTTCTATTTAATTTCCAAATAGATCGTTAACGTATAATGGTTTCTTGAATGAACTTCCATGTTTCATTTTATGCAGTTTCCATTTCTATTTTTAATCAACTTCTACTTTTATTGAAGTTCCCTCACCATTCAATTTACTTTTTTATTTAATTTCCAAATAGATCGTTAAGGTATAATAGTTTCTTGAATGAACATCCATTTTTAATTTTATGCAACTTCCATTTGAATTTTCATTTCACTTCCATTTTTATTCAATTACCTTTTCTATTCAATTTTCATTTTTATTTAATTTCCAAATAGATCGTTAAGGTATAGTGGTTTCTTGAATGAACTTTCATTTTTAATTTTATGCAACTTCTATTTTTATTTTTATTCAACTTCCATGTTTTTTCAATTTCCTTGTCGATTGAATTTCCTTTTTTTATTTAATATCCAAATAGATCGTTAACGAATAGTGGTTTGTTGAATGAAGTTCCATGTTTAATTTTATGCAATTTTCATTTTTATTTTTTATCAACTTCCATTTTTAATCAATTTCCTTTTCTATTCAATTTCCTTTTTTCTTTAATTTCCAAATAGATCGTTAAGGTGTAGTGGTTTCTTGAATGAACTTCCATTTTTAATTTTATGCAACTTCTATTTTTATTTTTATTCCGCTTCCATTTTTATTCAATTTCCTTTTCTATTCAATTTCCTTTTCTATTTAATTTCCAAATAGATCGTTAAGGTATAGTGGTTTCTTGAATGAACTTCCAAGTTTAATTTTATGCAACTTCCATTTTTATTTTTATTCCAGCTCCATTTTTATTCAATTTCCTTTTCTATTCAATTTCCTTTTTAATTTAATTTCCAAATAGATCGTTAAGGTATAGTGGTTTCTTTACTGAACTTCCTAATTTAATTTTATGAAGTTTCCATTTCTATTTTTATTCAACTTCTATTTTTATTCAATTTCCATCTCCATTCAATTTCCTTTTTTATTTAATTTCCAAATAGATCGTTAAGGTATAGTGGCTTCTTGAATGAACTTCCATTTTTAATTTTATGCAACTTTCATTTTTTTTTATTCCACTTCAATTTTTATTCAATTTCCTTTTCTATTCAATTTCCTTTTTTATTTAATTGAAGGTATAGTGGTTTTGGAATGAACTTTCTTTTTTAATTTTATGCAACTTTCATTTTTATTTTTATTCAACTTCCATTTTTATTCAATTTCCTTTTCTATTAATTTTTTTTTATTTCATTTGCAAATAGATCGTTAAGGTATAGTGGTTTCTTGAATGAACTTCCAAGTTTAATTTTATGCAACTTCCATTTTTATTCAATTTCCATTTCTGTTCAATTTCCTCTTTTTATTTAATTTCTGAGTGGATCGTTAATGTATTGTGGTTTGTTGAATGAACTTCCATTTGTAATTTTATGCAACTTCCATTTTTATTTTTATTCAACTTCCATTTTTATTCAATTTCTTTTTCTATTGAATTTCCTTTTTTATTTAATTTCAAATAGATCATTAAGGTGTAGTGGTTTCTTCAACGAACATCCATTTGTAATTTTATGCAACTTACTTTTTTTTTATTCCACTTCCATTTTTATTCAATTTCCTTTTTTATTCAATATCCTTTTTTATTTAATTTCCAAATAGATCGTTAACGTACAATGGTTTCTTGAATGAACTTCCATTTTTCATTTTATGCAGTTTCCATTTCTATTTTTAATCAACTTCTACTTTTATTGAAGTTCCATCACCATTCAATTTACTTTTTTATTTAATTTCAAAATAGAATGTTAAGGTGTACTGGTTTCTTGAATGAACTTCCATTTTGAATTTTATGCAACATCGATTTTTATTTTTATTTCACTTCCATTTTTATTCAATTTCCTTTTCTATTCAATTTCCTTTTTTATTTAATTTCCAAATAGTTCGTTAAGGCATAGTGGATTCTTGAAGGGGGGGAGGTTATAGCGACCCCGGTCTTTTCCCATTTCATTATTGTATCCGGACTGTTCCGTAGGTTCTGTCATTGTATAATTGTTGTTGTTGTTGTTCCTTATTTTCTCATTTGGAATTATAGGATGTGTTGGGCAGGTTTGTTTCAGGTTGGTTGGGTTTAGAAACCAAGAGTTGCTGTCCAGGTTTTTGGTTCTTCGCTCGAGCGAGGTGTTGTTCGCTCGAGCGAGAGGTAGTGTTTGATTTGGACCTGTAGCTTTGCATTCTTGGCTCGAGCGAGCTTTTCTTCGCTCGAGCGAGTTAGTTTGTTCTTCGCTCGAGCAATAGTTCCTTCGCTCGAGCGTGAGTTTGGTTTCAGACCTGAGGGTTTGAGTTCTTCGCTCGAGCGAGCTTTTGGGTTGTTGGCTCGAGCAAGGCTTCCTTGGCTCGAGCGTAGATTCTCTGTGTCTGGTCGCTCGAGCGACCAAGTCTTCGCTCGAGCGAGCCTGTCCAGTTTAAATACACAGCAGCGGGATTTGATCAGTCTTTTTTCATATTCTTTTGATTCCAAACCCTAGGTTCGACCTCTCTCTCTCCCTACTCACCTTCTCTTTTAGGTTTGATCTGTTTAGAGAGTGTTTCAACCCTAGTTGCTTTATTAAAAAGATAGAGGGAGTCAAGAGCTTTCATTTAATCTGAACATTTGGCAATTTGGAGCATTTTGGTCTTTGGGCACTCATCTCTGTCTTCACCATTTGGGTTGTTTTCTCTGAGGTAGGGATTTCCTACTCCATTTTATAGGTTACGTTCTAAGTTTTGGTATTTTAATGTGTTGGGAATACTTTGATAAATTTTGGGAAAAAAACCTAGTTGAATTATTGAATTGATTTGTATAAGTAATTCATGGAATTGGGAAAAGATGGTTAAATTCATGGAATTGGGAAACTCATTGATTAATTGGCATAATTGGATAATTTGTATCATTTGTCTATTGAATTGTTGACATGGTTATTTTCAGTTTAGAAATAACTGTTTTGGGCTATCAGTGGAGGATAGTCGTGATTGTTGTAGATATTGCATGTGAATTAGGAATAACTGAAACTAATCACATTGGTTAAGTCATTAATTTTGACTGTGGCATTGATACAGAAAATACGTGTATTGATTGAGCATTGCATTTGCATACATTGTTTGTGTGTGGGAGGAGATAGGGGATGTACTCCACGGTTTAGGGGAAGATAGGGGATGGACCTCTAAACCGGATTTTTGTTTGGGAGGAGATAGGGGATGGACTCCATTAGCATCACTTTTATGTGTGCTTATTTATAGAAGTGTTTTATTGATACAACACTAAAATGTGTATCAATCTGGAAGTATGAAGTGTTTTGATTTGAGCTTGAGTCTCATTTGTTTGTTGATAATGGAAGAATGTGAATATGATATATGTAATTCACTGTTGTAAGTTTGGCCAGGTTCTGAGCCATGTTGATCAAATTGGAAGGTAAAATGAGTTTTAGACAATAGTGTTATAAGACTGTAAAATGAAGTAATGGACTATCTTGGTTAACCATCTGTTGAATGCCATTGCTTTATTCATTGCCTATATGTGGTTTAGTATATTTCTACTGGGCTGTGGCTCACCCTTTATGGGAACATCATTTTCAGGTTCAGGGGATAAGCTACCTCCAAGGACTTAGCTTGGAAGGACTTGGAATCCGAAGACTACTTTTAGTTGACTGTCTTAAATTATAAGTACATGTAAACATTCAAGCCTAGGGCTTTTATTGTATTGAGTTAGAACTCATATTTTTGGTATCCAAGTGTTGGCTTGGAAAGATGTAAGCCTGTAGGGCATTTTATTCGATGGTACATGTTATGCTTTATTTTGTAATACTCTGATGAATGAATTAATTGATTATCTTCTTTAAATAATGAATGTCAATGATATATATAATGGGTTAATTTATAGGGCGTTACAACTTGGTATCAGAGCGTACCGGGTTTGAATACTTTGGGTACGTGGGAAGTGATTAGTATCACATTGGGTTCGTCTCGTTTGATAGAGACTTAGTGTAATGTTATATGCTTATGTGATAACATGTTTATGTGATTATGTGGGTATGGAATGTAGTTTCTAGGATGTTGATTGGACCCTTGAGTTTCTAGTAGTCTTGTTAGAAAGGCACTTGATCACTGCTGCTTCCAACCGGAACTATAGTAATGCATTGGGACTATCATTATCCGGGAATGAAATTCGTAGGTGCTTATGTGATTATGTGCTTACGTGGAATGAATTATTGTTGTCCATTGAATTAGGACGCGAGTGTTTAGCTTCGGTACATTTATTAATGTGCTAATGTCTTTGTTTCCTTTATTAGGATGTCAGGACGAGGACGAGGACGCGGTAGGCGTGGTAGGCCGGGTAGGCAGGAGGTGCCTGTGCCAGAAGAGATTCCGGCAGTTCAAGAGGGAATTGGCCAAGCCAATGTGGCCGAGCCAGTAGGCCAGCAGGCTATGGGCGCTCTCGCCCGAGAGATAGCAGGGGCATTCAGGGAGTCAGTAGGCAATCTCAGAGCTGAGAATCAAGCTCAGGCTGTTATTGCGGATGCAGGACCTTCCTTTCTGAAGAGGGAGTTCTTCCGGTCTAATCCGGATGAATTTGTGGGTGATCCTAAAGAGCCACTTAAGGCAGATGAATGGCTCGAACAGACAACGAAGACGTTTGAGATGCTTGGCATCGAAGACGAGGGGTTGAAAGTGACCTTGGCATCTTTCCAGCTGAAGGGGGATGCGGGTCAGTGGTGGAAGTTTACTAAGGGGCGTATAGGAGGTACGTGGGAGGCTTTTGTGAATGCTTTCCAGGAGAAGTTTTTATCTCCGGCAGTCAGGGAGAAGCTGCGAGACCAGTTTTGTCAACTTAAGCAGGCGAGTTCTTCAGTGGCCGAGTTTGAGGCTGCATTTACTAGTTTGTCCAGGTTTGCACCTGAGTTGGTGGCGTCAGAGGAACGCCGTTGTATTGAGTTTGAGAAGAAGTTGAGGCGTGGCCTCAAACTGAGAGTTGGGGGAACTATGATTCGGGATTATGGGCGTATGGTTGATGCTGCAACCCATATGGAGATCATGATGCAGGAGGAGGAGGAAGGGCAGAAGGGCTCCAAGAGGAGTCAGGATAGTCAGAGTGATGGTAGGAGACAGAAGGGTTTTAATCCCCAACAGTCTCAGGGTAGCTTTTCGAGATCGACTTTTCCTGTACCGAGTGCTAGTTCGGGGAAAGGCAGTCAGGGAGACATTACCTGTTTCAAGTGTGGCCAGCTGGGCCACAAGTCTCCAGTTTGTCCTCAGAGGGGAGGAGTGCAAAGAGCAGCTTCATCATCGGCTCGATCTCAGAGCCAGAGTCAGGGTAGAGGTCAGCCACTCTCGTGTTATCAGTGTGGTCAGCCAGGGCACATGAAGAGGTATTGCCCACAGTTGGGTGGCACACCTGGTGCATCTGGTTTGAGGCCGATTCAGGGTCAGCAGCCAGCTCAGTCGGGTCAGGCCTCGAGGGCTAATCAGGGGGCTTCATCGTCCCAGACAGTGCAGCAATCTTATGCTCCTAGGGGTGAGCAGGTTGATCAGAGGTCGTCTGGGCACGTGTACGCTGTTACCGCGCAGGATCTTGTACCGACTCCATCAGTTGTGAGAGGTACCTTCTTGTTTTGCAACTCGGTTGCTAATGTTTTGATTGATACGGGTGCATCTCATTCCTTTGTGTCTGCTGCATTTGCATCTGTTTTGGAATTGGAGTTAGCACAGTTAGCATCTCCTATATGTGTAGTGTCACCTTTTGGGGGTGAATTGATTTTGAAACAAGGTGTTAGGGGTTGTGATATAGAGGTTGATTATCATAGAATCCCATTTTCCTTTGTCGTTATGCCTATGAGGGGTTTCGATGTTATTTTGGGTATGGACTGGTTATCGTCATACCGGGCAGTTATTGATTGCTACCGTCAGAGGGTCACTTGTTGTACCGTGAGCGGAGAGTATTTTCATTTTCTGGGGGACCGGGTTGGTGATGTGTTGCCACCGGGGTATATTCGGCGAGGAAGGAGTGAGCTTAGTGGGCTACTAGCTAACCTTTTGATTAGTGAGGATAATGAGACTCAGATTGTGTTGCCAAGGGTAGTTTGTGAGTACTCGGATGTCTTTCCCAAGGATCTTGTTGGTTTGCCACCGCATCGGGAGATTGAGTTCTCTATTGACCTAGTGCCCGGCACGGTGCCGATTTCCATGGCACCATATCGTTTTGCCCCAGCCGAGTTAGTTGAGTTGAAGATCCAACTCCAGGAGTTGCTAGATAAGGGCTTTATACGTCCTAGTGTTTCACCGTGGGGAGCACCGGCCCTCTTTGTTAAAAAGAAAGGTGGTGCTTTGAGACTTTGTATAGATTATCGGAAATTGAATCGGGCTACAGTTAAGAATAAGTACCCTATGCCTCGTATCGATGATTTGTTTGACCAGTTGAAGGGTTCCCGTTGTTTCTCTAAGATAGACTTGAGATCGGGTTACCACCAGTTGAGGGTCAGGGAAGAGGATATTCCGAAGACGGCATTCCGTACGCGGTATGGCCATTATGAGTTTTTGGTGATGCCATTCGGGCTCACCAATGCACCGGCAGTTTTTATGGATTTGATGAACCGGATCTTCCGGGAATTCTTGGATCGGTTTGTAGTCATTTTTGTGGACGACATCCTTATCTATTCGCCTTCTGAGGAGGAGCACGAGGCATATTTGAGGGTGGTGCTTGAGTTACTTAGAGCCCATAGGCTGTATGCCAAGTTTGGGAAGTGTGAGTTCTGGCTGAGAGAAGTCAAATTCTTAGGCCATGTGGTATCCGGTGAAGGAGCGTCTGTTGATACATCCAAGGTAGAGGCAGTGCAGGATTGGGCATAACCTAAGAGTGTATTTGAGATCCGCAGTTTTCTGGGATTAGCTGGGTATTACCGTCGGTTTGTGAAAGATTTCTCCAGGTTAGCATCACCGTTGACTAGGCTGACTCGGAAGGGAGTCAAATTTGTATGGAGTGAGACTTGTGAAAAGTCGTTTCAGGAGTTGAAAGTTAGACTGACTACCGCTCCAGTATTGATTATTCCAGAGAGAGGGTTGGGTTATGCAGTCTATTGTGACGCCTCACGAGAGGGTCTGGGTTGTGTGTTAATGCAAGAGGGGAAAGTAGTTGCCTATGGCTCACGTCAGTTGAAAATTCACGAGCAGAATTACCCTACGCATGATCTAGAGTTAGCAGCTGTGATATTTGCCTTGAAGATTTGGAGGCATTATCTTTATGGTGAGAAATTCGAGGTGTTCTCGGATCATAAGAGTTTGAAGTATTTATTTACACAGAAAGACTTAAACTTGAGGCAGAGGAGGTGGATGGAGTTCATAGAGGATTATGACTTTGAGTTGCATTATCATCCGGGAAAGGCCAATGTGGTGGCCGATGCCCTTAGCAGGAAACCTGTTGGTGACATAGCTAGCATAGCCATCCGAGAGTGGGAGATGTTGGGTGCACTTGGAGAGTTTGATTTACTTATGGGCGAATCCGTTGAGGCTGCGGCCTTGTTTTCTGTTATTGCACAGCCTACACTTGTGACTCGAGTGTTAGAGGCTCAGAGAGGTGACCTTGAGGTAGAATCTCTCCGTAAGAAGATTTCCAGTGGAAAGGTTGAGAAAGGTTTGACGGTGTTTTCCGACCTGAGTGTGAGATACCGAGATCGTCTGTTTGTGCCGGAGTCTTGCCGAGAGGAGGTACTCCGAGAGTTTCATCATTCACGCCTTGCGGTGCATCCGGGAGGCACTAAGATGTATCGGGATTTGGGTCGTCAGTTCTGGTGGCGGGGTATGAAGAGAGATGTGGCAGCTTTCGTATCTAAGTGTCTTACTTGTCAGCAAGTGAAGGCCGAACATCAGAGGCCAGCGGGTTTGTTGCAACCCTTGCCTATTGCCGAGGGGAAGTGGGAGCATGTCACTATGGACTTCGTTGTAGGTCTTCCGAGGACTCAGCGGGGTAGTGATGCTATTTGGGTGGTTGTAGACCGGTTGACTAAGTCGGCGCACTTTATTTCTATGCGCGTGAGAGATTCGGTAGATCATCTTGCCGACTTGTATATTCGGGATATAGTGAGATTGCACGGGGTCCCAGTGACGATCGTATCAGATAGAGATCCTCGTTTTACTGCCAGGTTGTGGCAGAGTTTGCAGAGTGCTTTAGGCACTAAGTTGACCTTTAGCACGGCTTATCATCCTCAGACTGACGGACAGTCCGAGCGTACTATTCAGATACTTGAGGATATGCTTCGGGGTTGTGTTCTAGACTTTAGTGGGTCGTGGGAGAGGCACTTGCCGTTGGTGGAGTTTGCCTACAACAACAGTTTTCAGTCTAGTATCGGTATGGCACCATTTGAGGCCTTGTATGGCCGACCGTGTAGATCTCCTGTATGTTGGGCCGAGGTGGGTGATGCACCTCTGTTGGGTCCAGAGTTGGTGAGGGAAACTACGGAGAAAGTTGAGCTTATTCGTAAAAGGCTTGTTACAGCACAGAGTCGTCAGAAATCGTATGCCGACCGTAGGAGGAGGCCTTTGGTGTTTGGGGTGGGTGATCATGTCTTTCTGAAGATATCACCTAAACGGGGTTTGATGAGGTTTGGAAAGAGTGGGAAGTTGTCCCCTCGATTCATTGGTCCGTTTGAGATCCTTGAGAGGATTGGCGAGGCTGCTTATCGTTTAGCCTTGCCGCCGCAGTTGTCCGGAGTACATGACGTGTTTCATGTGAGTATGCTTCGGAAGTATGAGCCGGATCCATCACATGTGTTGGATTGGACCGATTTGGTAGTTGATGAGGATGTTTCATATGAGGAGAGACCGATTCGAGTCTTGGATAGGCGGGATCAAGTTTTGCGAGGCAAGACCATCCCTTTGGTAAAAGTTTTGTGGAAACACCACGGAGTGGAGGAAGCCACTTGGGAACGTGAATTGGAAGTCCGCGAGAAATATCCGGACATGTTTGTTGATTTGTAATCTTATAATTAGATTCTGTTATATTATTGAACTTAAGAGCTTTACATATGTCTTAAGTTGTAAAACATTGAGTATGTTTTGGTAAATGGGTGTATCTTGAAACTTGTTTCATTATAGAAAGTTTAGTGTAACATTGTATATGTTGATTACATTGTTGGATGTGGTATATATATCATGCAGTTAAATATGATATGAAATTGTTAACATTGAAAGGAATAATGCATAATAGTGGTGCAGGTTGAAATATATGTTGTCTTATATATATTGTGGGATGCCTCTTGATAAAGAGATGAAGTGACCAGTATTGGGTCAAGTTCTTTATTATTGTTATATACTATCTTTGGGTATTGAGAAAAAAAAAAAAAAAAACCTGTTTTCAAATTTGTGCCTAATTTCGGGGACGAAATTCTTTGAAGGGGGGGAGGTTATAGCGACCCCGGTCTTTTCCCATTTCATTATTGTATCCGGACTGTTCCGTAGGTTCTGTCATTGTATAATTGTTGTTGTTGTTGTTCCTTATTTTCTCATTTGGAATTATAGGATGTGTTGGGCAGGTTTGTTTCAGGTTGGTTGGGTTTAGAAACCAAGAGTTGCTGTCCAGGTTTTTGGTTCTTCGCTCGAGCGAGGTGTTGTTCGCTCGAGCGAGAGGTAGTGTTTGATTTGGACCTGTAGCTTTGCATTCTTGGCTCGAGCGAGCTTTTCTTCGCTCGAGCGAGTTAGTTTGTTCTTCGCTCGAGCAATAGTTCCTTCGCTCGAGCGTGAGTCTGGTTTCAGACCTGAGGGTTTGAGTTCTTCGCTCGATCGAGCTTTCTTTCGCTCGAGCGAGCTTTTGGGTTGTTGGCTCGAGCAAGGCTTCCTTGGCTCGAGCGTAGATTCTCTGTGTCTGGTCGCTCGAGCGACCAAGTCTTCGCTCGAGCGAGCCTGTCCAGTTTAAATACACAGCAGCGGGATTTGATCAGTCTTTTTTCATATTCTTTTGATTCCAAACCCTAGGTTCGACCTCTCTCTCTCCCTACTCACCTTCTCTTTTAGGTTTGATCTGTTTAGAGAGTGTTTCAACCCTAGTTGCTTTATTAAAAAGATAGAGGGAGTCAAGAGCTTTCATTTAATCTGAACATTTGGCAATTTGGAGCATTTTGGTCTTTGGGCACTCATCTCTGTCTTCACCATTTGGGTTGTTTTCTCTGAGGTAGGGATTTCCTACTCCATTTTATAGGTTACGTTCTAAGTTTTGGTATTTTAATGTGTTGGGAATACTTTGATAAATTTTGGGAAAAAAACCTAGTTGAATTATTGAATTGATTTGTATAAGTAATTCATGGAATTGGGAAAAGATGGTTAAATTCATGGAATTGGGAAACTCATTGATTAATTGGCATAATTGGATAATTTGTATCATTTGTCTATTGAATTGTTGACATGGTTATTTTCAGTTTAGAAATAACTGTTTTGGGCTATCGGTGGAGGATAGTCGTGATTGTTGTAGATATTGCATGTGAATTAGGAATAACTGAAACTAATCACATTGGTTAAGTCATTAATTTTGACTGTGGCATTGATACAGAAAATACGTGTATTGATTGAGCATTGCATTTGCATACATTGTTTGTGTGTGGGAGGAGATAGGGGATGTACTCCACGGTTTAGGGGAAGATAGGGGATGGACCTCTAAACCGGATTTTTGTTTGGGAGGAGATAGGGGATGGACTCCATTAGCATCACTTTTATGTGTGCTTATTTATAGAAGTGTTTTATTGATACAGCACTAAAATGTGTATCAATCTGGAAGTATGAAGTGTTTTGATTTGAGCTTGAGTCTCATTTGTTTGTTGATAATGGAAGAATGTGAATATGATATATGTAATTCACTGTTGTAAGTTTGGCCAGGTTCTGAGCCATGTTGATCAAATTGGAAGGTAAAATGAGTTTTAGACAATAGTGTTATAAGACTGTAAAATGAAGTAATGGACTATCTTGGTTAACCATCTGTTGAATGCCATTGCTTTATTCATTGCTTATATGTGGTTTAGTATATTTCTACTGGGCTGTGGCTCACCCTTTATGGGAACATCATTTTCAGGTTCAGGGGATAAGCTACCTCCAAGGACTTAGCTTGGAAGGACTTGGAATCCGAAGACTACTTTTAGTTGACTGTCTTAAATTATAAGTACATGTAAACATTCAAGCCTAGGGCTTTTATTGTATTGAGTTAGAACTCATATTTTTGGTATCCAAGTGTTGGCTTGGAAAGATGTAAGCCTGTAGGGCATTTTATTCGATGGTACATGTTATGCTTTATTTTGTAATACTCTGATGAATGAATTAATTGATTATCTTCTTTAAATAATGAATGTCAATGATATATATAATAGGTTAATTTATAGGGCGTTACATTTAATCAACTTGTACTTTTATTGAAGTTCCATCTCCATTCATTTTACTTTTTTATTTAATTTCCAAATAGATCGTTAAGGTATAATAGTTTCTTGAACGATCATCCATTTTTAATTTTATGCAACTTCCATTTGTATTTCTATTCCACTTCCGTTTTTATTCAATTTCCTTTTCTATTCAATTTCCTTTTTTATTTAATTTCCAAGTAGATCGTTAAGGTATAGTGGTTTGTTGAATGAACTTTCATTTTATATTTTATGCAACTTCCATTTTTATTTTTATTCAACTTCCATGTTTTTTCAATTTCCTTGTCGATTGAATTTCCTTTTTTTATTTAATTTCCAAATAGATCGTTGAGGTATAGTGGTTTCTTGAATGAAGTTCCATGTTTAATTTTATGCAATTTTCATTTTTATTTTTTATCAACTTCCATTTTTAATCTATTTCCTTTTCTATTCAATTTCCTTTTTTGTTTAATTTCCAAATAGATCGTTAAGGTGTAGTGGTTTCTTGAATGAACTTCCATTTTTAATTTTATGCAACTTCCACTTTTATTTTTATTCCGCTTCCATTTTTATTCAACTTCCTTTTCTATTCAATTTCCTTTTTTATTTAATTTCCAAATAGATCGTTAACGTATAGTGGTTTCTTGAAAGAACTTCCTTGTTTAATTTTATGCAGTTTCCATTTCTATTTTTATTCAACTTCTATTTTTATTCAATTTCCATCTCCATTCAACTACCTTTTTTATTTAATTTCCAAATAGAACGTTAAGGTATAGTGGTTTCTTGAATGAACTTCCATTTTTAATTTTATGCAACTTCCATTTTTATTTTTATTCCTGCTCCATTTTTATTCAATTTTCTTTTCTATTCAATTTCCTTTTTGATTTAATTTCCAAATAGATCGTTAAGGTACAGTGGTTTCTTGACTGAACTTCCTTGTTTAATTTTATGAAGTTTCCATTTCTATTTTTATTCAACTTCTATATTTATTCAATTTCCATCTCCTTTCAATTTCCTTTTCAATTTAATTTCCAAATAGATCGTTAAGGTATAGTGGTTTCTTGCATGAACTTCCATTTCTAATTTTATGCAACTTCCATTTTTATTTTTATTCCACTTCCATTTTTATTCAATTTCCTTCTCTATTCAATTTTCTTTTTTATTTAATTAAAGGTATAGTAGTTTCTGGAATGAACTTTCTTTTTTAATTTTATGCAACTATCATTTTTATTTTTATTCAATTTCCATTTTTATTCAATTTCCTTTTCTATTTAATTTTTTTTTATTTCATTTCCAAATAGATCGTTAAGGTATAGTGGTTTCTTGATTGAATTTCCAAATTTAATTTTATGCAACTTCCATTTTTATTCAATTTCCTTTTTTTATTTAATTTATGAATAGATTGTTAATGTATTGTGGTTTCTTGAATGAACTTCAATTTTTAATTTTACGCAACTTCCGTTTTTAATTTTATTTAGCTTCCATTTTTATTCAATTTTTTTTCTATTGAATTTCCTTTTTTCTTTAACTTCAAATAGATCGTTAAGGTGTACTGCTTTCTTCAACGAACATCCATTTTCAATTTTATGCAAATTTTATTTCTAATTTTATTCCAGTTCCATTTTTATTCAATTTCCTTTTCTATTCAATTTCCTTTTTTATGTAATTTCCAAATAGATCATTAACGTATAATGGTTTCTTGAATGAACTTCCATGTTCATTTTATGCAGTTTCCATTTCTATTTTAATTCAACTTCTATTTTTATTCAATTTCCATCTCCATTCAATTTCCTTTTTTATTTAATTTCCAAATAGATCGTTAAGGTGTATTGCTTTCTTGAATGAACTTCCATTTTGAATTTTATGCAACTTCCATTTTTATTTTTATTCCACTTCCATTTTTATTCAAATTCCTTTTCTATTCAATTTCCTTTTTTATTTAATTTCCAAATAGATCGTTCAGGTATAGTGGTTTCTTGAATGAATATTCATTTTTAATTTTATGTAACTTCCATTTTTATTTTTATTCAACTTCCATTTTTTTTCAATTTCCTTGTCGATTGAATTTCCTCTTTTTATTTAATTTCAAAATAGATCGTTAAGGTATAGTGGTTTCATGAATGAAGTTCCATGTTTAATTTTATGCAATTTTCATTTTTATTTTTATTCAATTCCATTTTTAATCAATTTCCTTTTCTATTCAATTTCTTTTTTTATTTAATTTCCAAATAGATCGTTATGGTGTACTGGTTTCTAGAATGAATTTCCATTTTTAATTTTATGCAATTTCCATTTTTACTTTTATTCCGCTTCCATTTTTATTCAATTTCCTTTTTTTTTAATTTCCAAATAGATCGCTAACGTATAGTGGTTTCTTGAAAGAACTTCCATGTTTAATTTTCTGCAGTTTCCATTTCTATTTTTCTTCAACTTCTATTTTTATTCAATTTCCATCTCCATTCAATTTACTTTTTTATTTAATTTCCAAAAAGATCGTTAAGGTATAGTGGTTTCTTGAATGAACATCCATTTTTAATTTTATGCAACTTCCAGTTTTATTTTTATTCCAGCTCCATTTTTATTCAATTTCCTTTCCTATTCAATTTCCTTTTTAATTTAATTTCCAAGTAGATCGTTAAGGTATAGTGGTTTCTTGACTAAACTTCCTTGTTTAATTTTATGAAGTTTCCATTTCTATTTTTGTTCAACTTCTATTTTTATTCAATTTCCATCTCTATTCAATTTCTTTTTTTATTTAATTTCCAAATAGATCGTTAAGGTATACTGGTTTCTTGAAAAAAACTTCCATTTCTAATTTTATGCAACTTCCACTTTTATATTTATTCCACTTCCTTTTTTATTCAATTTCCTTTTCTATTCAATTTTCTTTTTTATTTAATTTAAGGTATAGTGGTTTCTGGAATGAAATTTCTTTTTTCATTTTATGCAACGTTCTTTTTTATTTTTATTCAACTTCCATTTTTATTCAATTTCCTTTTCTATTTATTTATTTTTATTTCATTTCCAAATAGAACGTTAAGGTATAGTGGTTTCTTGAATGAACTTCCAAGTTTAATTTTATGCAACTTCCATTTTTATTCAATTTCCATTTCTATTCAATTTCTTTTTTTTATTTAATTTCGGAATAGATCGTTAATGTATTGTGGTTTTTGAATGAACTTCCATTTTTAATTTTATGGAACTTCCATTTTTATTTTTATTCAACTTCCATTTTTATTAAATTTCTTTTTCTATTGAATTTCCTTTTTTATTTAGTTTCAAATAGATCGTTAAGGTGTAATGGTTTGTTCAACGAACTTCCATTTTTAATTTTATGCAACTTTTATTTTTATTTTTATTCCACTTCCATTTTTATTCAATTCCCTTTTCTATTCAATTTCCTTTTTTATTTAATTTCCAAATAGATCGTTAACGTGTAGTGGTTTCATGAATGAACTTCCATTTTTATTTTTATTCCACTTCCATTTTTATTCAATTTTCTTTTTTATTCAATTTCATTTTTTATTTAATTTCCAAATAGATCGTTAAGGTATAGTGGTCTCTTCAATGAACTTCCATGTTTCATTTTATGCAGTTTCCATTTATATTTTTATTCAACTTCTATTTTTATTCAATTTCCATCTCCATTCAATATCCCTTTTTATGTAATTTCGAAATAGATCGTTAAGGTGTAGTGGTTTCTTGAATGAACTTCCATTTTTAATTTTATGCAACTTCCATTTTTATTTTTATTCCACTTCCATTTTTATTCAATTTCGTTTTCTATTCAATTTCCTTTTTTATTTAATTTCCAATTTGATCGTTAACGTATAGTGGTTTCTTGAATGAACCTCCATGTTTAATTTTATGAAGTTTCCATTTCGATTTTTATTCAACTTCTATTTTTATTCAATTTCCATCCCCATTCAATTTCCTTTTTTATTTAATTTCGAAATAGATCGTTAAGGTGTAGTGGTTTCTTGAATGAACTTCCATTTTTAATTTTATGCCACTTCCATTTTTATTTTTATTCCACTTCCATTTTTATTCAATTTCCTTTTCTATTCAATTTCCTTTTTTATTTAATTTCCAAATAGATTGTTAAGGCATAGTGGTTTCTTCAGTGAACTTCCATTTTTAATTTTATGCAGTTTCTATTTCTATTTTTATTCAATTTCCATCTCCAATCAATATCCTTTTTTATTTAATTTAGAAATAGATCGTTAACGTGTAGTGGTTTCTTGAATGAACTTCCATTTTTAATTTTATTCAACTTCCATTCTTATTCAATTTCCTTTTCTATTCAATTTCCTTTTTTATTTAATTTCCAAATAGATCGTTAAGGGATAGTGTTTTCCTGAATGAACTTCCCTGTTTAATTTTATGCAGTTTCCATTTCTACTTTTATTCAATTTCAATCTCCAATCAATTTCTTCTTTTATTTAATTTCCAAATAGATCGTTAACGTGTAGTGGTTTCTTGAGTGAACTTCCATTTTTAATTTTACGCAACTTCCATTTTTATTTTTTTCCAACTCCATTTTTATTCAATTTCCTTTTCTATTCAATTTCCTTTTTAATTTAATTTCCAAATATATCGTTAAGGTGTAGTGGTTTCTTGAATGAACTTCCGTGTTTAATTTTATGAAGTTTCCATTTCGATTTTTATTCAACTTCTATTTTTATTCAATTACCATCTCCATTCAATTTCCTTTTTTTTTTAATTTCCAAATAGATCGTTAAGGTGTAGTGGTTTCTTGAATGAACTTCTATTTTTAATTTTATGCAACTTCCATTTTTATTTTTACTCCACTTCCATTTTCAATCAATTTCCTTTTCTATTCAATTTCCTTTTTTATTTACTTTCCAAATAGATCGTTATGGTGTAGTAGTTTCTTGAATGAACTTCCATTTTTAATATTATGCAACATCCATTTTTATTTATATTCCACTTCCATTTTTCTTCAATTTCCTTTTCTATTAAATTTCATTTTTTATTTAATTCCCAATTAGATCGTTAACATATATTGGTTTCTTGAATGAACTTCCATGTTTAATTTAATGCAGTTTCCATATCTATTTTTATTCAACTTCTATTTTATTCAATTTCCAGCTCTATTCAATTTCCTTTTTTATTTAATTTCCAAATAGATCGTTAAGGTATAGTGGTTTCTTGAAAGAACTTCCATTTTTATTTTTATTGCAGCTCCATTTTTATTCAATTTCCTTTTCTATTCAATTTCCTTTTGAATTTAATTTCCAAATAGATCGTTAAGGTATAGTGGTTTCTTGAATGAAATTCCACGTTTAATTTTATGAAGTTTCCATTTCTATTTTTATTCAACTTCTATTTTTATTCAATTTCCATCTCCATTCAATTTTCTTTTTTATTTAATGTCCAAATAGATCGTTAAGGTATAGTGGTTTCTTGAATGAACTTCCATTTTTAATTTTATGCAACTTTCATTTTTATTTTTATTCCACTTCCATTTTTAAACAATTTTCTTTTCTATTCAATTTCTTTTTTTATTTAATTTCCAAATAGATCGTTAAGGTGTAGTGGTTTCTTGAATGAACTTCCATTTTTAATTTTATGCAACTTCCATTTTTTTTCAATTTCCTTTCCTTTTCTCTTCAATTTTCTTTTTTATTTAATTTCCATTTAGATCCTTAACGTATAGCGGTTTCTTGAATGAACTTCCATGTTTAATGTTATGCAGTTTCCATATCTATTTTTATTCAACTTCTATTTTTATTCAATTTCTATCTCCATTCAATTTCTTTTTTATTTAATTTCCAAATAAATCGTTAAGGTATAGTGGTTTCTTGAATGAACTTCCAATTTTAATTTTTTGCAACTTCCATTTTTATTTTTATTCCAGCTCCATTTTTATTCAATTTCCTTTTCTATTCAATTTCCTTTTTAATTTATTTTCCAAATAGATCGTTAAGGTATAGTGGTTTCTTAAATGAACTTCTATGTTTAATTTTATGAAGGTTCCATTTCTATTTTTATTCAACTTCTATTTTTATTCAATTTCCATCTCCATTCAATTTCCTTTTTTATTTAATTTCCAAATAGATCGTTAAGGTATAGTGGTTTCGTGAATGAACTTCCATTTTTAATTTTATGCAACTTTCATTTTTAATTTTATTCCACTTCCATTTTTATTCAATTTCCTTTTCTGTTCAATTTCCTTTTTTATTTAATTTAAGGTATAATGGTTTCTGGATTGAACTTTCATTTTTAATTTTATGCAACTTTCATTTTATTTTTATTCAACTTCCATTTTTATTCAATTTCCTTTTCTATTTAATTTCTTTTTTCTTTTTTTTCATTTCCAAATAGATCGTTAAGGTATAGTGGTTTCTTGAATGAACTTCCTTTTTTAATTTTTTGCAACTTGCATTTTTATTTTTATTCAGCTTCCATTTTTATTCAATTTCTTTTTCTATTGAATTATATTTTTTATTTAATTTCAAATAGATCGTTAAGGTGTAGTGGTTTCTTCAATGAACTTCCATTTTTAGTTTTATGCAACTTTTATTTTTATTTTTATTCCACTTCCATTTTTATTCAATTTCCTTTTCTATTCAATTTCCTTTTTTGTTTAATTTCCAAATAGATCGTTAACATATAATGGTTTCTTGAACGAACTTTCATGTTTCACTTTATGCAGTTTTCATTTCTATTTTTATTCAACTTCTATTTTTATTCAATTGCCATCTCCATGCAATTTCCTTTTTCATTTAATTTCCAAATAGATCTTTAAGGTGTAGTGGTTTCTTGAATGAACTTCCATTTTTAATTAAATGCAACTTCCATTTTTATTTTTATTCCACTTCCACTTTTCTTCAATTTCCATTTTTCTTTAATTTCCAAATAGATCGTTAGGGTATAGTGGTTTCTTTAATGAACTTCCATGATAAATTTTATGCAGTTTCCATTTCTATTTTTTTTCCACTTCTATTTTTATTCAATTTCCATCTCCAATCTATTTCCTTTTTTATTTAATTTCCAAATAGATCGTTAACGTGTCGTGGTTTCTTGAATGAACTTCCATTTTTATTTTTATTCCACTTCCATTTTTATTCAAATTCCTTTGCTATTTAATTTCCTTTTTTATATAATTTCGAAATAGATCGTCAAGGTATTGTGGTTTCTTGAATGAACTTCCTAGTTTAGCTTTATGCAGTTTCCATTTCTATTTTTAATCAACTTCTATTTTTATTGAAGTTCCATCACCATTCACTTTACTTTTTTATTTAATTTCCAATTAGATCGTTAAGGTATAATAGTTTCGTGAATGAACATCAATTTTTAATTTTATGCAACTTCCATTTGTATTTTTATTCCACTTCCATTTTTATTCAATTTTCTTTTCTATTCAATTTCCTTTTTTATTTAATTTCCAAATAGATCGTTAAGGTATAGTAGTTTCTTGAATGAACTGTCATTTTTATTTTTATTCAACTTCCATTTTTTTTCGATTTCCATGTCGATTGAATTTCCATTTTTTATTTATTTTCCAAATAGATCGTTAAGGTATAGTGGTTTCTTGAATGAAGTTTCATGTTTAATTTTATGCAATTTTCTTTTTTATTTTTATTCAACTTCCATTTTTAATCAATTTCCTTTTCTATTCAATTTCATTTTTTATTTAATTTCCAAACAGATCGTTAAAGTGTAGTGGTTTCTTGAATGAACTTCCATTTTTAATTTTATGCAACTTCCATTTTTATTTGTATTCCACTTCCATTTTTCTTCAATTTCCTTTTTTATTTAATTTCCAAATAGATCGTTAACGTATAGTGGTTTCTTGAATGAACTTCCATGTTTAATTTTATGCAGTTTCCATTTTTATTTTTATTCATCTTTTATTTTTATTCAATTTCCATCTCTATTCAATTTCCTTTTTTATTTAATTTCCAAACAGATCGTTAAGGTATAGTGGTTTCTTGAATGAACTTCCATTTTTCATTTTATGCAGCATCCATTTTTATTTTTATTCCAGCTACACTTTTATTCAATTTCCTTTTTTATTTAATTTTCAAATAGATCGTTAACGTATAATGGTTTCTTGAATGAACTTCCATGTTTAATTTTCTGAAGTTTCCATTTCTATTTTTATTCAACTTCCATCTCCATTCAATTTCCTTTTTTATTTGATTTCCAAAAAGATCATTAAGGTATAGTGGTTTCTTGAATGAACTTCCATTTTTAATTTTATGCAACTTCCATTTTTACTCAATTTCCTTTTCTATTAAATTTTCTTTTTTATTTAATTTAAGATATAGTGGTTTCTGGACTGAACTTTCATTTTTAATTTTATGCAACTTTCATTTTTATTTTTATTCAACTTCCATTTTTATTCAATTACCTTTTCTATTTAATTTCTTTTTTTTATTTCATTTCCAAATAGAACGTTATTGTATAGTGGTTTCTTGAATGAACTTCCAAGTTTAATTTTATGCAACTTCCATTTTTATTCAATTTCCTTTTTTTATTTAATTTTCAAATAGATCATTAATGTATTGGGGTTTCTTGAATGAACTTCAACTTTTAATTTTATGCAACTTCCATTTTTATTTTTATTCAACTTCCATTTTTATTCAATTTCTTTTTCTATTGAATTTCCTTTTTTATTTAATTTCAAATAGATCATTACGGTGTAATGGTTTCTTCGAAGAACTTCCATTTTTAATTTTATGCAACTTTTATTTTTATTTTTATTCCACTTCCATTTTTATTCAATTTCCTTTTCTATACAATTTCCCTTTTTATTTAATTTCCAAATGGATTGTTAACGTACAATGGTTTCTTCAATGAACTTCAATGTTTCATTTTATGCAGTTTCCATTTCTATTTTTATTCAACTTCTATTTTTATTCAATTTCCATCTCCATTCAATTTCCTTTTTTATTTAATTTCCAAATTGATCGTTGAGGGGCAGTGGTTTCTTGAATGAACTTCCATTTTTAATTTTATGCAACTTCCATTTTTATTTTTATTCCACTTCCATTTTTATTCAATTTCCTTTTTTATTTAATTTCCAAATAGATCGTTAAGATATAGGGGTCTCTTGAATGAACTTCCATGTTTCATTTTATGCAGTTTCCATTTCTGTTTTTATTCAACTTCTATTTTTATTCAATTTCCATTTCCATTCAATCTCCTTTTTTATTTAATTTCGAAATAGATCGTTAAGGTGTAGTGGTTTCCTAAATGAACTTTCATTTTTAATTTTATGCAGTTTCCATTTCTATTTTTATTCAACATCTATTTTTATTCAATTTCCGTCACCATTCAATCGCATTTTTTATTTAATATCGAAATAGATCGTTAAGGTGTAGTGGTTTCTTGAATGAACTTTCATTTTTAGTTTTATACAACTTCCATTTTTATTTTTATTCCACTTTCATTTTTATTCAATTTCCTTTTTTATTTAATTTCCAAATAGATCGTTAAGGTATAGTGGTCTCTTGAATGAACTTCCATGTTTCATTTTATGCAGTTTCCGTTTCTATTTTTATTCAACTTCTATTTTTATTCAATTTCTATCTCCATTCAATCTCATTTTTTATTTAATTTCGAAGTAGATCGTTAACGTGTAGTGGTTTCTTGAATGAACATCCATTTTTAATTTAATGCAACTTCCATTTTTATTTTTATTCCACTTCCATTTTTATTCAATTTCCTTTTCTATTCAATTTCTTTTTCTATTTAATTTCCAAATGGAACGTTAAGGTATTGTGGTTTCTTGAATAGACTTCCATGTTCAATTTTATGCAGTTTCCATTTCTATTTTTATTCAACTTCTATTTTTATTCAATTTCCATCTCCAAACATTTTCCTTTTTTATTTAATTTCCAAATAGATCGTTAATGTATTTTGGTTTCTCGAATGAACTTCTATTTTTAATTTTATGCAACTTCCATTTTTACTTTTATTCCACTTCCATTTTTATTCAATTTCCTTTTCTATTCAATTTCCTTTTTTTATTTAATTTCCAAATAGATCGTTAATATATTGTGGTTTCTTGAATGAACATCCATTTTTAATTTTATGCAACTTCCATTTTTATTTTTATTCAACTTCCATTTTTATTCAATTTCTTTTTCTATTGAATTTCCTTTTTTATTTAATTTCAAATAGATCGTTAAGGTGTAGTGGTTTCTTGAATGAACTTCCATTTTTAATTTTATACAACTTTTTTTTTTTATTCCACTTCAATTTTTATTGAATTTCCTTTTCTATTCAATTTCCAAATAGATCGTTAAGGTATAGTGGTTTCTTGAATGAACATCCATGTTTAATTTTATGCAGTTTCCATTTCTATTTTTATTCAACTTCCATTTTTAGTCAATTCCCTTTTCTATTCAATTTCCTTTTTTATTTAATTTCAAATAAATCGTTAAGGTATAGTGGTTTCTTGAATGAACTTACATTTTTAATTTTATGCAAATTTTATTTTTATTTTTATTTCACATCCATTTTTATTCAATTTATTTTTCTATTCAATTTCCTTTTCTATTTATTTTCCAAATAGATCGTTAACGTATAATGGTTTCTTGAATGAACTTCCATGCTTAATTTTATGCAGTTTCCATTTCTATTTTTATTCAATTTCCATCTCCTATCAACTCCCTTTTTTATTTAATTTCCAAACAGATCGTTAACGTGTACTGGTTTCTTGAATGAACTTCCATTTTAATTTTATGCAACTTCTATTTTTACTTTTATTTAACTTCCATTTTTATTGAATTTCCATCTCAATTGAATTTCCTTTTTTTATTTAATTTCAAAATAGATCGTTAAGGTATAGTGGTTTCTTGAATGAACTTTCATGTTTAATTTTATGCAACTTCCATTTTTAATCAATTTCCATTTCTATTCAGTTTCCTTTTTATATTTAATTTCCAAATAGATCGTTAATGTATTTTGGTTTCTTGAATGAACTTCCATTTTTAATTTTATGCAACCTCAATTTTTATTTTTATTCAACTTCCACTTTTATTCAATTTCTTTTTCTATTGAATTTCCTTTTTTATTTAATTTCAAGTAGATCGTTAAGGTGTAGTGGTTTCTTGAATGAACTTCCATTTTTAATTTTATGCAACTTTTATTTTTATTTTTATTCCACTTCCATTTTTATTCAATTTACTTTTCTATTCAATTTCCTTTTTTATTTGATTTCCAAATAGATCATTAACGTATAATGGTTTCTTGAATGAACTTCCATGTTTCATTTTATACAGTTTCCATTTGTATTTTTATTCAACTTCTATTTTCATTCAATTTCCATATCCATTCAATTTCCTTTTTTATTTAATTTCCAAATAGATCGTTAACGTGTAGTGGTTTCTTGAATGAACTTTCATTTTTAATTTTATGCAACTTCCATTTTTTTTTATCCCACTTCCATTTTTATTCAATTTCCTTTTCTAATCAATTTCTTTTTTTATTTAAGTTCCAAATAGATCTTTAAGGTATAGTGGTTTCTTGAATGAACTTCCATGTTTAATTTTTTGCAGTTTCCGTTTCTATTTTTATTCAACTTCTACTTTTATTGAATTTTCATCTCCAATCAATTTCCTTTTTAATTTAATTTGCAAATAGATCGTTAAGGTATAGTGGTCTCTTGAACGAACTTTCATGTTCCATGTTATGCAGTTTCCATTTCTATTTTTATTCAACTTCTATTTTTATTCAATTTCCATCTCTATTCAATTTCCTTTTTTATTTAATTTCCAAATAGATCGTTAAGGTATAGTGGTTTCTTGAATGAACTTCCATTTTTAATTTTATGCAACTTCCATTTTTATTTTTATTCCAGCTCCATTTTTATTCAATTTCCTTTTCTATTCAATTTCCTTTTTAATTTAATTTCCAAATAGATCGTTAAGGTATAGTGGTTTCTTGAATGAACTTCCATGTTTAATTTTATGAAGTTTCCATTTCTATTTTTATTCAACTTCTATTTTTATTCAATTTCCATCTCCATTCGATTTTCTTTTTTACTTAATTTTCAAAGAGATTGTTAAGGTATAGTGGTTTCTTGAATGAACTTCCATTTTTAATTTTATGCATCTTCCATTTTAATTTTTATTCCACTTCCATTTTTATTCAATTTTCTTTTTTTTATCTAATTTAAGGTATAGTGATTTCTGGAATGAACTTTCATTTTTAATTGTTTGTAATTTTCAGTTTTATTTTTATTTAAATTCCGTTTTTATTCAATTTCATTTTCTATTTAGTTTCTTTTTTTATTTCATTTCCAAATAGATCGTTAATGTATAGTGGTTTCTTGAATGAACTTCCAAGCTTAATTTTATGCAACTTCCATTTTTATTCAATTTCCTTTTTTTATTTAATTTCCAAATAGATCGTTATTGTATTGCGGTTTCTTGAATGAACTTCCATTTTTAATTTAATGCAACTTCCATTTTTATTTTTATTGAACTTCCATTTTTATTCAATTCCTTTTTCTATTGAATTTCCTTTTTTATTTAATTTCAAATAGATCGTTAAGGTGTAGTGGTTTCTTGAATGAACTTCCATTTTTAATTTTATGCAACTTTTATTTTTATTTTTATTCCACTTCCATTTTTATTCAATTTCCTTTTCTATTCAATTTCCAAATAGATCGTTAACGTATAATGGTTTCTTGAATGAACTTCCATGTTTCATTTTATGCAGTTTCCAGTTCTATTTTTATTCAATTATCATCTCCATTCAATTTCCTTTTTTATTTAATTTCCAAATAGATCGTTAAGGTGTAGTGGTTTCTTGAATGAACTTCCATTTTTAATTTTATAGAACTTTTATTTTTATTTTTATTCCACTTCCATTTTTATTCAAATTCCTTTTCTATTCTATTTCCTTTTTTATTTAATTTCCAAATAGATCGTTAACGTATAATGGTTTCTTGAATGAACTTCAATGTTTCATTTTATGCAGTTTCCATTTCTTTTTTTATTCAACTTCTATTTTTATTCAATTTCCATCTCCATTCAATTTCCTTTTCGATTTAATTTCCAAATAGATCGTTAAGGTGTAGTGGTTTTTTGAATGAAATTCCATTTTTAATTTTATGCAACTTCCATTTTTATTTTTATTCCACTTCCTTTTTTATTCAATTTCCTTTTCTATTCAATTTCTTTTTTTATTTAATTTCCAAATAGATCGTTAAGGTATAGTGGTTTCTTGAATGAACTTCCATGTTTAATTTTATGCAGTTTCCATTTCTATTTTTATTCAACTTCTATTTTTATTCAATTTCCATCTCTATTCAATCTCCTTTTTTATTTAATTTCCAAATAGATCGTTAAGGTGTAATGGTTTCTTGAATGAACTTCCATTTATAATTTGATGCAACTTCCATTTTTATTTTTATTCCACTTCCATTTTTATTCAATTTCCATTTCTATTCAATTTCCTTTTTGATTTAATTTCCAAATAGATCGTTAAGGTATAGTGGTTTCTTGAATGAACATCCATGTTAAATTTTATGTAGTTTCCATTTCTAGTTATATTCCACTTCAATTTTTATTCAATTTCCATCTCCACTCAATTTCCTTTTTTATTTAATTTCCAATTACATCGTTAACGTGTGGCGGTTTCTTCCATGAACTTCGATTTTTAATTTTATGCAACTTCCATTTTTATTTTTATTCCACTTCCATTTTTATTCAATTTCCTTTTCTATTCAATTTCCTTTTTTATTTAATTTCGAAATAGATCGTCAAGGTATTGTGGTTTCTTGAATGAACTTCCACGTTTAATTTTATGCAGTTTCCATTTCTATTTTTAATCAACTTTTATTTTTATTCAAGTTCTATCTCCTTTCAATTTACTTTTTTATTTAATTTCCAAATAGATCGTTAAGGTAAAATAGTTTCATGAATGAACATCCATTTTTAATTTTATGCAACTTCCATTTGTATTTTTATTCCACTTCCATTTTTATTCAATTTCCTATTCTATTCAATTTCCTTTTTTATATAATTACCAAATAGATCGTTAAGACATAGTAGTTTCTCGAATGAACTTTCATTTTTATTTTTATTCAACTTCCATTTTTTTTTCGATTTCCTTGTCGATTGAATTTCCTTTTTTTATTTATTTTCCAAATAGATCGTTAAGGTATAGTGGTTTCTTGAATGAAGTTCCATGTTTAATTTTATGCCATATCCATTGTTATTCAAATTCCTTTTTTATTTAATTTCCAAATAGATCGTTAAGGTATAGTGGTCTCTTGAACGAACTTCCATGTTCCATCTTATGCAGTTTTCATTTCTATTTTTATTCAACTTCTATTTTTTTTCAATTTCCATCTCCACTCAATCTCCTTTTTTATTTAATTTCGAAACAGATCGTTAAGGTGTAGTGGTTTCTTGAATGAACTTCCATTTTTAATTTTATGCAACTTTCATTTTTATTTTTATCCCACTTCTATTTTTATTCAATTTCCTTTTTTATTTAATTTCCAAATAGATCGTTAAGGTATAGTGGTTTCTTGAATGAACTTCCATGTTTAATTTTATGCGGTTTCCTTTTTTATTTTTATTCAACTTCTATTTTTATTCAATTTGCATCTCCAATCAATTTTCTTTTTTATTTAATTTCCAAATAGATCGTTAACGTGCAGTGGTTTCTTGAATGAATTTCCATTTATAATTTTATGCAACTTCCATTTTTATTTTTATTCCACTTCCATTTTTATTCAATTTCCTTTTCTATCTAATTTCTTTTTTTATTTAATTTAAGGTATAGTGATTTCTGGACTGAATTTTCATTTTTAATTTTATAGAACTTTCATTTTTATTTTTTTTCAACTTCCATTTTTATTCAATTTCCTTTTCTATTTAATTTCTTTTTTTTTTTATTTCATTTCCAAATAGAACGTTAAGGTATAGTGGTTTCTTGAATGAACTTCCAAGTTGAATTTTATGCAACTTCCATTTTTAATCAAATTACTTTTCTATTCAATTTCCTTTTTTTATTTAATTTTCAAATACAACGTTAATGTATTGTGATTTCTTGAATGAACTTCCATTTTTAATCTTATGCAACCTCAATTTTTATTTTTATTCAACTTCCCTTTTTATTCAATTTCTTTTTCTATTGAATTTCCTTTTTTATTTAATTTCACAAAGATCGTTAAGGTGTATTGGTTTCTAGAATGAACTTCCATTTTTAATTTTATGCAACTTCCATTTTTCTTTTTATTCCACTTCCATTTTTATTCAATTTCCTTTTCTATTCAATTTCCTTTTTTATTTAATTTCCAAATAGATCGTTAAGGTATAGTGGTCTCTTGAATGACCTTCCATGTTTCATTTTATGTAGTTTCCATTTCTATTTTTATTCAATTTCCATCTCCATTCAATCTCCATTTTTATTTGATTTCGAAATAGATCGTTAACGTGTAGTGGTTTCTTGAATGAACTTCCATTTTTAATTTTATGCAACTTCCATTTTGATTTTTATTCCACTTCCATTTTTATTCAATTTCCTTATCTATTCAATTTCCTTTTTTATTTAATTTCGAAATAGATCGTTAATTTCTTGAATGAACTTCCAGGTTTAATTTTATGCAGTTTCCATTTCAATTTTTATTCAACTTCTGATTTTATTCAACTTCCATCTCCCATCGATTTCCTTTTTTATTTAATTTCAAAATAGATCGTTAATGTATTGTGGTTTCTTGAATGAACTTTCATTTTTTATTTTATGCAACTTCTGTTTTTATTTTTATTCCACTTCCATTTTTATTCAATTTCCTTTTCTATTCAATTTCCTTTTTTATTTAATTTCCAAATAGATCATTAAGGTACAGTGGTTTCTTGAATAAACTTCCTTGTTTAATTTTATGCAGTTTCCATTTCTATTTTTACACAACTTCTATTTTTATTCAATTTCCATCTCCAATCGATTTCCTTTTTTATTTAACTTCAAGATAGATCGTTAATGTATTGTGGTTTCTTAAATGAACTTCCTTTTTTAATTTTATGCAACTTCCATTATTATTTTTATTCAACTTCCATTTTTATTCAACTTCCTTTTCTATTCAATTTCCTTTTTTTATTTAATTTCCAAATAGATCGTTAATGTGTCGTGGTTTCTTGAATGAAATTCCATTTTTAATTTTATGCAACTTCCATTTTTATTCATTTTCTTTTTTTATTGAATTTCCTTTTTTATTTAATTTCAAATAGATCGTTAAGGTGTAGTGGTTTCTTGAATGAACTTCCATTTTTAATTTTATGCAACTTCCATTTTTATTTTTATTCCATTTCCATTTTTATTCAATTTCCTTTTCTATTCAATTTCCTTTTTTATTTAATTTCCAAATAGATCATTAACCTATAATGGTTTCTTGAATGAACTTCCATGTTTCATTTTATGCAGCTTCCGTTTCTATTTTTATTCAACTTCTATTTTTATTCAATTTTTATCTCCATTCAATTTCCTTTTTTATTTAATTTCTAAACAGATCGTTAAGGTGTAGTGGTTTCTTGAATGAACTTTCATTTTTAATTTTATGCAACTTCCATTTTTATTTTTATTCCACTACCATTTTTATTCAATTTCCCTTTCTATTCAATGTCCTTTTTTATTTAATTTCCAAATAGATCATTAAGGTATAGTGGTCTCTTGAATGAACTTCCATGTTTCATTTTGTGCAGTTTCCATTTCTATTTTAATCCAACTTCTATTATTATTCAATTTCCATCTCCATTCAATCTCCTTTTTTATTTAATTTCGAAATAGATCGTTAAGGTGTCCTGGTTTCTTCAATGAACTTCCATTTTTAGTTTCATGCAACTTCCATTTTTATTTTTATTCCACTTTCATTTTTATTCAATTTTCCTTTTTATTTAATTTCCAAATTGATGGTTAAGGTATAGTGGTCTCTTGAATGAACTTTCATATTTCGTTTTATGCAGTTTCCATTTCTATTTTTATTAAACTTCTACTTTTATACAATTTTCATATCCATTCAATCTCCTTTTTTATTTAATTTCGAAATAGATCGTTAAGGTGTAGTGGTTTCTTGAATGAACTTCCATTTTTAATTTTATGCAACTTCCATTTTTATTTTTATTCCACTTCCATTTTTATTCAATTTCCTTTTCTATTCAATTTCCTTTTTTATTTAATTTCCAAATAGATCGTTAAGGTATAGTGGTTTCTTGAATGAACTTCCATGTTTAATTTTATGCAGTTTCCATTTCTATTTTTATTCAACTTCTATTTTTATTCAATTTCCAACTCCAATCGATTTCCTTTTTTATTTAATTTCAAAATAGATCGTTAATGTATTGTGGTTTCTTGAATAAACTTCCATTTTTAATTTTATGCAACTTCCATTTTTATTTTTATTCCACTTCTATTTTTATTCAATTTCCATCTCCATTCAATTTCCTTTTTTTATTTAATTTCCAAATAGATCGTTAAGGTGTAGTGGTTTCTTGAATGAACTTCAATTTTGAATTTTATGCAACTTCCATTTTTATTCCGCTTCCATTTTTATTCAATTTCCTTTTCTATTCAATTTCCTATTTTATTTAATTTCTAAATAAATCGTTAAGGTATAGTAGTTTCTTGAATGAATTTCCATGTTTAATTTTATGCAGTTTCCATTTCTATTTTTATTCAACTTCTATTTTTATTCAATTTCCATCTCCATTCAATTTCCTTTTTTATTTAATTTCAAAATAGGTCGTTATGGTATAGTGGTTTCTTGAATGAACTTCGATTTTTAATTTTATGCCACTTCCATTTTTATTTTTATTCCGCTTCCATTTTTATTCAATTTCCTTTTCTATTCAATTTCCTTTTTTATTTGATTTCCAAATAGATCGTCATGGTATAGTGCTTTCTTGAATGAACTTCCATGTTTAATTTTATGCAGTTTCCATTTCTATTTTTAATCAACTTCTACTTTTATTGAAGTTCCATCTCCATTCAATTTACTTTTTCATTTAATTTCCAAATAGATCGTTATGGTATAATAGTTTCTTGAATGAACATCCATTTTTCATTTTATGCAACTTCTATTTGTATTTTTATTCCACTTCCATTTTTATTCAATTTCCTTTTCTATTCAATTTCCTTTTTTATTTAATTTCCAAATGGATCGTTAAGGTATAGTGGTTTCTTGAATGAACTTTCATTTTTAATTTTATGCAACTTCCATTTTTATTTTTATTCAACTTCCATTTTTTTTCAATTTCCTTGTCGATTGAATCTCCTTTTTTCATTTAATTTCCAAATAGATCATTAGGGTATAGTGGTTTCTTGAATGAACTTCCATGTCTAATTTTATGACATTTCCATTTTTAATTTTATTCCACTTTCATTTTTAATCAATTTCCTTTTCTGTTCAATTTCCTTTCTTATTTAATTTCCAAACAGATCGTTGAGGTGTAGTGGTTTCTTGAATGAACTTCCATTTTTAATTTTTTGCGACTTCCATTTTTATTTTTATTCCACCTCCATTTTTATTCAATTTCCTTTTTTATTTAATTTCTAAATAGATCAATAACGTATATTGGTTTCTTGAATGAACTTCCATGTTTAATTTTATGCAGTTTCCATTTCTATTTTTATTCAACTTCTATTTTTATTCAATTTCCATCACCATTCAATTTCCTTTTTTATTTAATTTCAAAATAGATCGTTATGGTATAGTGGTTTCTTGAATGAACTTCCATTTTTAATTTTATGCCACTTCCAATTTTATTTTTATTCTGCTTCCATTTTTATTCAATTTCCTTTTTTATTTAATTAAAGGTATAATGGTTTCTGGAATGTACTTTCATTTTTAATTTTATGCAAGTTTCATTTTTATTTTTATTCAACATCCATTTTTATTCAATTTCCTCTTCTGTTTAATATCTTTTTTTTATTTCATTTCCAAATAGAACGTTAAGGTGCAGTGGTTTCTTGAATAAACTTCCATTTTTAATTTGATGCAACTTCCATTTTTATTTTTATTCCACTCCCATTTTTATTCAATTTCCTTTTTTATTTAATTTCCAAATAGATCGTTAAGGTATATTGGTCTCCTGAATGAACTTCCAAGTTTCATTTTATGCAGTTTCTATTTTTATTTTATTCAACTTTTATTTTTATTCAATTTCCGTCTCCATTTAATCTCCTTTTTTATTTAATTTCGAAGTAGATCGTTAAGGTGTAGTGGTTTCTTGAATGAACTTCCATTTTTAACTTTATGCAAATTTCATTTTTATTTTTATTCCACTTCCATTTCTATTCAATTTCCTTTTTTATTTAATTTCCAAACAGATCGTTGTGGTATAGTGGTGTCTTGAATAAACTTCCATGTTTAATTTTTTACAGTTTCCATTTCTATTTTTATTCAACTTCGATTTTTATTCAGTTTCCATCTCCAATCAATTTCCTTTTTTATTTAATTTCCAAATAGATCGTTAACGTGTAGTGGTTTCTTGAATGAACTTCCATTCGTAATTTTATGCAACTTCCATTTTTATTTTTATTCCACTTCCATTTTTATTCAATTTCCTTTTCTATTTAATTTCCTTTTTTTATTTCATTTCCAAATAGATCATTAATGTATTGTGGTTTCTTGAATGAACTTCTATTTTTAATTTTATGCAACTTCCATTCTTATTTTTAGCCTACTTCCTTTTTTATTCAATTTCTTTTTCCATTGAATTTCTTTTTTTATTTAATTTCAAATAGATCGTTAAGGTGTAGTGGTTTCTCGATTGAACTTCCATTTTTATTTTTATTCCACTTCCTTTTTTACGCAATTTTCTTTTTTATTTAAATTCCAAATAGATCGTTAAGGTATAGTGGTCTCTTCAATGAACTTCCATGTTTCATTTTATGCAGTTTCCATTTCTCTTTTTATGCAGCTTCTATTTTTATTCAATTTCCATCTCCATTCAATCTCCTTTTTTATTTAATTTCGAAATAGATAGTTAAGGTGTAGTGGTTTCTTGAATGAACTTCCATTTTTAATTTAATGCAACTTCCATTTTTATTTTTTTTCCAATTTCATTTTTATTGAATTTCCTTTTCTATTCAATTTCCTTTTTTATTTAATTTCCAAATAGATCGTTAAGGTATAGTAGTTTCTTGAATGAACTTTCATTTTTAATTTTATGCAACTTCCATTTTTATTTTTATTCAACTTCCATTTTTTTTGAATTTCTTTTTCTATTGAATTTCCTTTTTTATTTAATTGCAAATAGATCGTTAAGGTGTAGTGGTTTCTCGAATGAACTTTCATTTTTAATGTTATGCAACTTCCATTTTTATTTTTATTCCACATCCATTTTTATTCAATTTCCTTTTTTATTCAATTTCCTTTTTTATTTAATTTCCAAATAGATCGTTAAGGTATAGTGGTCTCTTGAATGAACTTCAATGTTTCATTTTATACAGATTTCATTTTATTTTTATTCAACTTCTATTTTTATTCAATTTCCATCTCCATTCAATCTCCTTTTTTTTTAATTTCCAAATAGATCGTTAACGTGTAGTGGTTTCTTGAATGAACTTCCATTTTTAATTTTATGCAACTTCCATTTTTATTTTTATTTCACTTCCATTTTTATTCAATTTCCTTTTCTATTCAATTTCCTTTTTTATTTAATTTCCAAATAGATCGTCAAGGTATAGTGGTTTCTTGAATGAACTTCCATGTTTAATTTTATGCAGTTTCCATTTCTATTTTTATTCAACTTCTATTTTTATTCAATTTCCATCTCCAATCAATTTCCTTTTTTATTTAATTTCCAAATAGATCGTTAACGTGCAGTGGTTTTTTGAATGATCTTCCATTTTTAATTTTATGCAACTTCCATTTTTATTTTTATTTAACTTCCATTTTTATTCAATTTCCTTGTCAATTGAATTTCCTTTTTTTATTTAATTTCCAAATAGATCGTTAAGGTATAGTGGTTTCATGAATGAACTTCCATGTTTAATTTTATGCAACTTTCATTTTTATTTTTATTCAATTTCCATTTTTAATCAATTTCCTTTTCTATTCAATTTTCTTTTTTTATTTAATTTCCTAATAGATCGTTAATGTATTGTGGATTCTTGAATGAACTTCCATTTTTAATCTTATGCAACTTTAATTTTTATTTTTGTTCTACTTCCATTTTTATTCTATTTCCTTTTCTATTCAATTTCCTTTTTTATTTAATTTCTAAATAGATCGTTAAGGTATAGTGGTCTCTTGAATGACCTTCCATGTTTCATTTTATGCAGTTTCATTTTATGCAGTTTCCATTTCTATTTTTATTAAACTTCTGTTTTTATTCAATTTCCATCTCCATTCAATCTCCATTTTTATTTAATTTCGAAATTGATCGTTAAGGTGTAGTGGTTTCTTGAATGAACTTCCATTTTTAATTTTATGCAACTTCCATTTTGATTTTTATTCCACTTCCATTTTTATTCAATTTCCTTATCTATTCAATTTCCTTTTTTATTTTATTTCTATAGCGATCCCGGTTTTCCCTTTTATTGGTTGTTGTGTACATCTTGTTTACATCCTTTACTCTTTGTATTTGAGTCTTGGGTTGTGTTGGGCAGGTGTGAAACAGGTTGGTTGAGGTTAGTAACCAAGTGTAGTTGCCCAGTTTTTGGCCTGTCTACTCGAGCGGGAAAATCAACCTTCCAGTATTTTCTCTGCAGGGTTGTCCGCTCGAGCGGGAGTTTGTGTGTTACGCTCAAGCGGGGAGTTGGACGCTCGAGCGGGTGTCTAGTTCTGCAAAAGTGCTGGGAGTGTGTATCCAGCGCTCGAGCGGCGGTTTGGACGCTCGAGCAGGAGTCTGTGAGTGACGCTCGAGCGGGGGTTTTGACGCTCGAGCGGGGCGACTCCTATTTAAAACCAAGATCTGACTTTTTGGATCACTTTTTCACTTTTCTTCTCTCTCTTGCTTTCCCAAAAACCCCATTGTTGAGCTTCTCACTCTAGAACTCTACCTTCTCTCTAGGTATTGATCTAGTAGGAGTGATTTCCTCACCTTTGGCCTTTACAAAAAAGTTGTTGATCGTCGAGAGCTATCTTTTGATCCGAGAAATTCTTGATTTGGAGCATTTTCGTTTTCTTCACCTTCTCGGTTGGGAGTCATCTTTTTAGGTAGGGATAACCTACTCCTCACTATGGATTTTGTCTTTAAATTTTAGTAGTTGGAGAAGTTGGGTTTGGTTTGGTAATTTTGTGAAAATTTGTGGCTTTTGTGTAAAGTTACAAAAGTTGGGGTTTTAGCTATATAAAACCTAGATGCATGTTTGGCATGGAGAAGTGAAATTAATGTTAAAACATTAATGAGAATGGAACCTAAGGATTGTAATGTTAATTATGAAAAATGCCCTAATTACATTGGCTAATTAATTCGCATAATTAATTATGAGGAAATGAGAAATTGATTTGGAAATGTATGGAATTAAAGGATGTAGTTGGATTATTTATCACTCATCGGGTTGAAATGTTGATTATATATCCATTGTTGCATTTATTTTCTATATAGAAATAACTGCTTTGGGCTAATGGTGGAGGATAGTCTTGATTGTTGTAGACAATGCATGATGATTAGGCAAACTGAAACTAATCACTAGAATGTGTCATTGAGTATGACGGTTGAAAGAATACATTAAATTTATGTATTGTGTGATGATGTGTATAATTATTGTTTATATGCATTGTATCGTGTTGAAGGAGATAGGGGATGTACTCCACGGTTTAGGGGATGATAGGGGATGGACCTCTAAACCGGATGTTGTTGGGAGAAGATAGGGGATGGACTCCATAGATAGAGCTCATATGCTTATCTAGTGATGTGTTGACACAGCTCATATGCTTGTCATTGGAAGTGTGATAGTGCTCTTATGCATATCTATGGAATTGATGATATAGCTTATATGCTTATCTGTTGATGTGTTGATATAGCTAGTACGCTTATCTAATGTGAATTGGGAAGAAGTTTAATATGAGTTACTGTCTCATATAAGTTGTTTGGCCAGGTTCTGAGCCATGGTTATAAACTGAGAATTGAAAAGAATTGGAAAATGGATTGTAACATGGACTTGTATGTCATGAAATCATAATGTATGATGAAGGAAAGTATCAGTGTTAGCCATCTATCAGCTGCTAATCTTTTAGTCATTGTTCATATTTGGTTTAGTGTATTTCTACTGGGCTGTGGCTCACCCAATATGGGAATATCATTTTCAGGTACAGGTAGCATGCCACCTCCAAGGACGTAACTTGGGAGGCTAGAGGCGGGCAGACTTTTTGTTGTCTTTTCTCTTTTGATGTATTACATGTATATTCAAGCCAAGGGCTTAATGTGTAAATGAGTTAGCACTCTTTTGTTGTAACCAAGTGTTAACTTGGAAAGCTGTAAGCCTTTAGGGCATTTGCTTTTGTCGTTAACATGTAATACCTTTTAGTAATGGAACTCTGATGAATAGAAGAATGCGGAGCTTTTATATATATCAATGCATGTCTATATTGATGGGTTTAATGTTATTTTTTTTGAGGGTGTTACAATTTCCAAATAGGTCATTAAGGTAAAGTGGTTTCTTGAAAGAACTTCCATGTTTAATTTTATGCAGTTTCCATTTCTATTTTTATTCAACTTCTAATTTTATTCAATTTCCATCTCCAATTGATTTCCTTTTTTATTTAATTTCAAAATAGATCGTTAATGTATTGTGGTTTCTTGAATGAACTTCTATTTTTTATTTTATGCAACTTCTATTTTGATTTTTATTCCACTTCCATTTTTATTCAATTTCCTTTTCTATTCAATTTCCTTTTTTATTTAATTTCCAAATAGATCGTTAAGGTATAGTGGTTTCTTGAATGAACTTCCATGTTTAATTTTATGCAGTTTCCATTTCTATTTTTATACAACATATATTTTTATTCAATTTCCATCTCCAATCGATTTCCTTTTTTATTTAATTTCAAAATAGATTGTTAATGTATTGTGGTTACTTGAATGAACTTCCATTTTTTATTTTATGCAACTTCTATTTTTTTTTATTCCACTTCCATTTTTATTCAATTTCCTTTTATATTCAATTTCCTTTTTTATTTAATTTCCAAATAGATCGTTAAGGTATAGTGGTTTCTTGAATGAACTTCCATGTTTAATTTTATGCAGTTTCCATTTCTATTTTTATTCAACTTCTATTTTTATTCAATTTCCAACTCCAATCGATTTCCTTTTTTATTTAATTTCAAAATAGATCGTTAATGTATTGTGGTTTCTTGAATGAACTTCCATTTTTAATTTTATTCCACTTCTATATCTATTTAATTTCCATATCCATTCAATTTCCTTTTTTATTTAATTTCCAAATAGATCGTTAAGGTGTACTGGTTTCTTGAATGAACTTCCATTTTTAATTTTATGCAACATCCATTTTTATTTTTATTTCACTTCCATTTTTTTTCAATTTCCTTTTCAATTCAATTTCCTTTTTTATTTAATTTCCAAACAGATGGTCAAGGTACAGTGGTTTCTTGAATGAACTTCTATGTTTAATTTTAGGCAGTTTCCATTTCTGTTTTTAATCAACTTCTACTTTTATTGAAGTTCCATCTCCATTCAATTTACTTTTTTATTTAATTTCCAAATAGATCGTTATGGTAAAATAGTTTTTTGAATGAACATCCATTTTTAATTTTATGCAACTTCTATTTGTATTTTTATTCCACTTCCATATTTATTCAATTTCCTTTTCTATTCAATTTCCTCTTTTATTTAATTTCCAAATAGATCGTTAAGGTATAATGGTTTCTTGAATGAACTTTCATTTTTAATTTTATGCAACTTCCATTTTTATTTTTATTCAACTTCCATTTTTTTTCAATTTCCTTGTCGATCGGATTTCCTTTTTTTATTTAATTTCCAAATAGATCGTTAGGGTATAGTGGTTTCTTGAATGTACTTGCATGTTTAATTTTATGACATTTCCATTTTTATTTTTATTCAACTTTTATTTTTAATCAATTTCCTTGTCTATTCAATTTCCTTCCTTATTTAATTTCCAAATAGATCGTTAACGTGTCGTGGTTTCTGGAATGAACTTCCATTTTTAATTTTATGCAAATCCAATTTTTCTTTTTATTCAACTTCAATTTTTTTTCAATTTCCTTTTCTATTCAATTTCCTTTTTTTATTTAATTTCCAAATAGATCGTTAATGTATTGTCGTTTCTTGAATGAACTTCCATTTTTAATTTTATGCAACTTCTATTTTAATTTTTATTCAACTTCCATTTTTATTTAATTTCTTTTTCGATTGAATTTCCTTTTTTATTTAATTTCAAATAGATCGTTAAAGTGTAGTGGTTTCTTGAATGTACTTCCATTTTTAATTTTATGCAACTTCCATTTTTATTTTTATTCCACTTCCATTTTTATTCAATTTCCTTTTCTATTCAATTTCATTTTTTATTCAACTTCCAAATAGATCGTTAACGTATAGTGGTTTCTTGAATGAACTTCCATGTTTTATTTTATGCAGTTTCCATTTCTATTTTTATTCAACTTCTATTTTTATTCAATTTCCATCTCCAATCAATTTCCTTTTTTATTTACTTTCCAAATAGATCGTTAACGTGTAGTGGTTTCTACAATGAACTTCCACTTTTAATTTTATGCAACTTCCACTTTTATTTTTATTCCACTTCCATTTTTCTTCAATTCCCTTTTATATTCAATTTTCTTTTTTATTTAATTTCCAAATAGATCGTCAAGATATAGTGGTTTCTTGAATGAACTTCCACGTTTAATTTTATTCAGTTTCCATTTCTATTTTTAATCAACTTCTACTTTTATTGAAGGTCCATCCCCTTTCAATTTAATTTTTTATTTAATTTTGAAATAGGCCGTTAAGGTATAATATATTCTTGAATGAACATCCATTTTTAATTTTATGCAACTTCCATTTGTATTTTTACTCCACTTCCATTTTTATTCAATTTCCTTTTCTATTCAATTTCCTTTTTTATTTAATTTCCAAATAGATGGTCAAGGTATAGTGGTTTCTCGAATGAACTTTCATTTTTTATTTTATGCAGCTTCCATTTTTATTTTTATTCAACTCCCATTTTTTTTCAATTTCCTTGCCGATTGAATTTCCTTTTTTTATTTAATTTCTAAATAGATCGTTAAGGTATAGTGGTTTCTTGAATGAAGTTCCATGTTTAATTTTATGCAATTTCTATTTTTATTTTTATTCAACTTCCATTTTTAATGAATTTCCTTTTCTTTTCAATTACCTTTTTTATTTAATTTCCAAATAGATCATTAGGGTGTAGTGGTTTCTTGAATGAACTTTCATTTTTAATTTAACGCAATTTCCATTTTTATTTTTATTCCACTTCCATTTTTATTCAATTTCCTTCTCTATTCAATTTCTTTTTTTATTTAATTTCCAAACAGATCGTTAAGGTTTAGTGGTTTCTTGAATGAACTTCCATGTTTAATTTCATGTATTTTCTATTTTTATTTTTATTCAACATCTATTTTTATTCAATTTCCTTCTCCAATCAATTTCCTTTTTTATTTAATTTCCAAACAGATCGTTAACGTGTAGTGGTTTCTTGAATGAATTTCCATTTTTAATTTTATGCAACTTCCATTTTTATTTTTATTCCACTTCCATTTTTATTCAATTTCCTTTTCTATTCAATTTCTTTTTTTGTTTAATTTCCAATTAGATCGTTAAGGTGTAGTGGTTTCTTGAATGAACATCCATTTTTAATTTTAGGCAACTTCCATTCTTATTTTTATTCAACTTCCATTTTTTTTCGATTTCCTTGTCGATTGAATTTCCTTTTTTTATTTAATTTTCAAATAGATCATTAAGGTATAGTAGTTTCTTGAATGAAGTTTCATGTTTACTTTTATGCAATTTCTATTTTTATTTTTATTCAACTTCCATTTTTAATCAATTTCCTTTTCTATTCAATTTCCTTTTTTATTTAATTTCCAAATAGATCGTTAAGGTGTAGTGGTTTCTTGAATGAACTTCCATTTTTATTTTTATTCCACTTCCATTTTTATTCAATTTCCTTTCCTATTCAATTTCCTTTTTTATCTAATTTCCAAATAGATTGTTAACGTATAGTGGTCTTGAATGAACTTCCGTGTTTAATTTTATGCAGTTTCCAATTCTATTTTTATTCAATTTCCATCTCCATTCAATTTCCTTTTTTATTTAATTTCCAAATAGATCGTTAACGTGTAGTGGTTTCTAAAATGAACTTCCATTTTTATAGCGATCCTGATTTTACCTTCATTGTTTAATTGTAATGTATGACAACTTTTCAAAGATATTGCATGATTATACTAGATTCATCTCATTAATAAGATACATGTACATCAATTAGATGGTGACTAATCATTGATACCTATTTATACAATGTATAGAAGACTAATGCTAATACATTGAATGTGATGGATTTATTTTGAATGAATCTTAGAGATGCATTATGTTTCTATTATGAATATGTAAGATACATTAATCTATCTAATGAATTCATTAATATAGAAGATGCATTATGTATCATGAATGTATGAGATACATTAATCAATTTAATGAAGTTCATTGAATGAATAACTTGAGAGTTTCTCTCTATAGACTACATCTTCTCTCTATAAATACATCTAGTTCTAGTGATCTTCTACCCTAGTTCCTTTGTATTGAGTGTGGAGCATCCCTTGATCTTCATTTTAATCTGAAAGTTTGGTGATTTGGAGCACTTTGGTTTTTGGCCTTCATCTTCTCCATTTGAGGTAGGGATTTCTTTGTTCTTTTTCAATACTCCGTCTATAGATAGACATGTGGTAATTTTGTATTGCATGAAAATCATATCCGTGTTGGATTTGTTTTAAAATCATGAGGGGAACCTAGGGTTGGTTGTTTGAGAATGGTTTTGTTATCATTGACTGTGGTTTGGACTAATTAGAGAATAAAATTAGCATGTTATTATTGAAAGAAGCGAAAGCCCTAAATTATATTTTGATTTGGTAAAATAAAAAGGGTTTATGGTTGAACAATGTTGGTAAATTTCTATTGTTAATATGAGTTGTGTAGAAGGTGTTAACAGTTAAAGGATTAATTATGGTATTGGAGTTATTTTGAAATGAACGTATTGAATCAAGTTGGGTTATGGCTTATTATCCATGGAAGTGATTTTGTAAAATGAAGAGAATGTAATTGGTTTTGTGAAAAGGGAAAAGTGTTTTTGGAATAAGTGATGGAACATGTTGACTTGAAAAATTATGAAAGTTGATCTTGAAAATGATAAATGAAATGTTAACTCTATGTGAGTCTCAGAAAATAAATTTGAGAATTGAACTATTGTATCATGAGTGTTGATTACACACATTTGGGAGTTTTATCCTTACCTATCGTACTAGTGTCGTTGTTGGGTTTAAGGATTGCTTGAGAGTTGAGTCTCTTTTATTAGGTGTACTGAATACATGCATCTAGAGGTTTTGGCCTTGGTCATCGGTGGAGGATGACATTGTTGTGCTGAATTGTGATGTTTGCGTTACATTTGTGTTGGGTAAACCTTATTGAATAGTTTATGTGTATGTATTACACTTGTTATTTATGCTTTGTTGTATTGAGGAATTTGTACATGATAATTGCTTATATACATTGTTTTGTGTGGGAGGAGATAGGGGATGTACTCCACGGTTTAGGGGAAGATAGGGGATGGACCTCTAAACCGGATTTTGTGTGGGAGGAGATAGGGGATGTACTCCACGGTTTAGGGGAAGATAGGGGATGGACCTCTAAACCGGAAACTGTTTGATATTGATACAGCACTAAAATGTGTATCATTTGTGAAGTATAGAAGTGTTTTGGTTACTCAACGGTTTAGGGGAAGATAGGGGATGGACCTCTAAACCGGATTTTGTTTGGGAGGAGATAGGGGATGGACTCCATTAGCACCACTATATGTGTGCTTATTGATATTGGAAGTGTTTTTACATGTTATTGATACAACACTAAAATGTGTAACATTTGTGAAGTATGGAAGTGTTTTTATTTGAGATTGATACAGTACTAAAATGTGTATCTATTATGAGGTATGAAATGTTTAAAATGAGTTATTATCTCGCTTATCGCTTGGCGTATCCTTAGCTTACTGTGCATATAGCCGGTAGAGCAGAGTTTTAATTGTTATCGTCAGTGTATCTAAGTATGTTATGGGTTGCGATGGTTACAGTTTTGAAAGGCCGAGCTGCCTCATTTGTGGATTATATACATGTTGATGATTTGTTATTTCCCTTTTATTTAAGGCATGCATGTATTGATATGAATGTATTGGGAACAAACCAAAATGCCATTTTGAGATTTTGGAAAGTGTGAAGGAAAATGGGGTATTTGTGAACATGTTTTCAAAAAAGGTCATTTTGTTGTAAGTACGGAAAATGGGGGAAGAGTAATGGGCTTGGTAAAATTATTTTTATCTAAAACTGTTATAGTCATGAAAGTTTGGAAAAATGGGTAATAAAAAGGAAAAAAAAGGTGAACCGCTTATAGCGTCGAATGAAATGGCTGTTTTCGAAAAGTTCATACTTATGTATATTTTGTATAAACTGCCACATTACTATTCTAGTAAGAGAACGAACATTCATGATCATAGCTATCTGTAAGTTGTTATTGTTGGAGATCATGTTGAGATCCCTACTGGACTATATGTTCATCCCACGTTGTTGAATCTTTTTCAGGTGATAGCCAGGATGTTCTACAAGGTTGGATCTTTTTATTTGTTGGCCACGGGGCCTCTTTTGTGTTGGCGGAATGCCATTTTTGTAAAAGGGTTATACCCTTCTTCTTGACTTTAATGATGTAAGCCCAAGGGCAATTTATTTAGTGTACTCATGTTGTATTTACTTGCATACGAATGAGAGCAATGTTATTCGCTTCTACAAGTTGAATATACGAGTTTATTTCCGCATGTTATCTCTGAAATGGAATTAAGTAAATGAAATTGGTAATATTTCGAGTAATAAAAAGTGGGGCGTGACAACTTGGTATCAGAGCGAGCCGGGTTTGAATACTTTGGGCTCGTGGGAAGTAGTTTTTACTACAATGGGTTTGCTACATGTGGTGAGGACGTTGCATATAGTTAACATGAATGTTAGGACTTGTTTGTTGCATTTATATGAGCATGGGATTAAGTTTTCTGGATAGTACTCGTAGCCGGTGAACTTGCTTTGAGGTCCTCTTGGAAACACGCTTGATCAACGTGGTTTCTGATAGGAATTCCTTGAGAGTTCCGGGATGAGTGACTATCTTTATGGACTTGATTCGATTATGTGTTTAAATGTTTAAATGTTTATACGCAATAGAAATGTATGTTTAGGGTAGTAAGTGTATGCCTCGGGAAAGGCTGTTGTGTTGAGCACTAAGTGTAGTTTTGTTTTTGGACTTTATAGGATGTCTACACGAGGGAGCATGAGATTTGTATCTTGGGTTAGAGGGAATAGTACCGGTGTGTGTTTTGGGCTTTGCTAGTTAATGAGTTTGTTGTGATTCCATCAGTTATGTATTTGGGTGGTGTTCGTATTGTGACTTGTTACTGGTTGGTGACTATGTGAGGGTGAAATGAGTTAGTGGTGTTATTAGTTATTGGGAATTTTGTTGTATTGATAAACTTTAAGAGCATTGAATATGTCTTAAGTTGTAAAACATTGTATATGTTTCGGTTTATGGAAATATTATAGAACTTGCCTTGAAATAGAAGTTTATTTTAACATTGCATATGTTAATTCGGTTTTAGAAATGCAAATATATTGATTGGCATTGAATATGTAATTGAACTGTGGAAAACTTGTGTTGAAATTTTTGAATTTCAAGGGAATGCATGTTGATGACGCATGTTGTAACATATGTTGTAATTTGCCTCATGAAAAGAGATGGAACGACCGGTAGTGAGTCAAGTTGATAAATATCGAATTGTAATATTGTTGAGAATTGAGAAATCATATTTTTGAAATTTATTTATCTAATTTCGGGGACGAAATTCTTTAAGGGGGGGAGGTTATAGCGATCCTGATTTTACCTTCATTGTTTAATTGTAATATATGACAACTTTTCAAAGATATTGCATGATTATACTAGATTCATCTCATTAATAAGATACATGTACATCAATTAGATGGTGACTAATCATTGATACCTATTTATACAATGTATAGAAGTCTAATGCTAATACATTGAATGTGATGGATTTATTTTGAATGAATCTTAGAGATGCATTATGTTTCTATTATGAATATGTAAGATACATTAATCTATCTAATGAATTCATTAATATAGAAGATGCATTATGTATCATGAATGTATGAGATACATTAATCAATTTAATGAAGTTCATTGAATGAATAACTTGAGAGTTTCTCTCTATAGACTACATCTTCTCTCTATAAATACATCTAGTTCTAGTGATCTTCTACCCTAGTTCCTTTGTATTGAGTGTGGAGCATCCCTTGATCTTCATTTTAATCTGAAAGTTTGGTGATTTGGAGCACTTTGGTTTTTGGCCTTCATCTTCTCCATTTGAGGTAGGGATTTCTTTGTTCTTTTTCAATACTCCGTCTATAGATAGACATGTGGTAATTTTGTATTGCATGAAAATCATATCCGTGTTGGATTTGTTTTAAAATCATGAGGGGAACCTAGGGTTGGTTGTTTGAGAATGGTTTTGTTATCATTGACTGTGGTTTGGACTAATTAGAGAATAAAATTAGCATGTTATTATTGAAAGAAGCGAAAGCCCTAAATTATATTTTGATTTGGTAAAATAAAAAGGGTTTATGGTTGAACAATGTTGGTAAATTTCTATTGTTAATATGAGTTGTGTAGAAGGTGTTAACAGTTAAAGGATTAATTATGGTATTGGAGTTATTTTGAAATGAACGTATTGAATCAAGTTGGGTTATGGCTTATTATCCATGGAAGTGATTTTGTAAAATGAAGAGAATGTAATTGGTTTTGTGAAAAGGGAAAAGTGTTTTTGGAATAAGTGATGGAACATGTTGACTTGAAAAATTATGAAAGTTGATCTTGAAAATGATAAATGAAATGTTAACTCTATGTGAGTCTCAGAAAATAAATTTGAGAATTGAACTATTGTATCATGAGTGTTGATTACACACATTTGGGGGTTTTATCCTTACCTATCGTACTAGTGTCGTTGTTGGGTTTAAGGATTGCTTGAGAGTTGAGTCTCTTTTATTAGGTGTACTGAATACATGCATCTAGAGGTTTTGGCCTTGGTCATCGGTGGAGGATGACATTGTTGTGCTGAATTGTGATGTTTGCGTTACATTTGTGTTGGGTAAACCTTATTGAATAGTTTATGTGTATGTATTACACTTGTTATTTATGCTTTGTTGTATTGAGGAATTTGTACATGATAATTGCTTATATACATTGTTTTGTGTGGGAGGAGATAGGGGATGTACTCCACGGTTTAGGGGAAGATAGGGGATGGACCTCTAAACCGGATTTTGTGTGGGAGGAGATAGGGGATGTACTCCACGGTTTAGGGGAAGATAGGGGATGGACCTCTAAACCGGAAACTGTTTGATATTGATACAGCACTAAAATGTGTATCATTTGTGAAGTATAGAAGTGTTTTGGTTACTCAACGGTTTAGGGGAAGATAGGGGATGGACCTCTAAACCGGATTTTGTTTGGGAGGAGATAGGGGATGGACTCCATTAGCACCACTATATGTGTGCTTATTGATATTGGAAGTGTTTTTACATGTTATTGATACAACACTAAAATGTGTATCATTTGTGAAGTATGGAAGTGTTTTTATTTGAGATTGATACAGTACTAAAATGTGTATCTATTATGAGGTATGAAATGTTTAAAATGAGTTATTATCTCGCTTATCGCTTGGCGTATCCTTAGCTTACTGTGCATATAGCCGGTAGAGCAGAGTTTTAATTGTTATCGTCAGTGTATCTAAGTATGTTATGGGTTGCGATGGTTACAGTTTTGAAAGGCCGAGCTGCCTCATTTGTGGATTATATACATGTTGATGATTTGTTATTTCCCTTTTATTTAAGGCATGCATGTATTGATATGAATGTATTGGGAACAAACCAAAATGCCATTTTGAGATTTTGGAAAGTGTGAAGGAAAATGGGGTATTTGTGAACATGTTTTCAAAAAAGGTCATTTTGTTGTAAGTACGGAAAATGGGGGAAGAGTAATGGGCTTGGTAAAATTGTTTTTATCTAAAACTGTTATAGTCATGAAAGTTTGGAAAAATGGGTAATAAAAAGGAAAAAAAAGGTGAACCGCTTATAGCGTCGAATGAAATGGCTGTTTTCGAAAAGTTCATACTTATGTATATTTTGTATAAACTGCCACATTACTATTCTAGTAAGAGAACGAACATTCATGATCATAGCTATCTGTAAGTTGTTATTGTTGGAGATCATGTTGAGATCCCTACTGGACTATATGTTCATCCCACGTTGTTGAATCTTTTTCAGGTGATAGCCAGGATGTTCTACAAGGTTGGATCTTTTTATTTGTTGGCCACGGGGCCTCTTTTGTGTTGGCGGAATGCCATTTTTGTAAAAGGGTTATACCCTTCTTCTTGACTTTAATGATGTAAGCCCAAGGGCAATTTATTTAGTGTACTCATGTTGTATTTACTTGCATACGAATGAGAGCAATGTTATTCGCTTCTACAAGTTGAATATACGAGTTTATTTCCGCATGTTATCTCTGAAATGGAATTAAGTAAATGAAATTGGTAATATTTCGAGTAATAAAAAGTGGGGCGTGACAACTTGGTATCAGAGCGAGCCGGGTTTGAATACTTTGGGCTCGTGGGAAGTAGTTTTTACTACAATGGGTTTGCTACATGTGGTGAGGACGTTGCATATAGTTAACATGAATGTTAGGACTTGTTTGTTGCATTTATATGAGCATGGGATTAAGTTTTCTGGATAGTACTCGTAGCCGGTGAACTTGCTTTGAGGTCCTCTTGGAAACACGCTTGATCAACGTGGTTTCTGATAGGAATTCCTTGAGAGTTCCGGGATGAGTGACTATCTTTATGGACTTGATTCGATTATGTGTTTAAATGTTTAAATGTTTATACGCAATAGAAATGTATGTTTAGGGTAGTAAGTGTATGCCTCGGGAAAGGCTGTTGTGTTGAGCACTAAGTGTAGTTTTGTTTTTGGACTTTATAGGATGTCTACACGAGGGAGCATGAGATTTGTATCTTGGGTTAGAGGGAATAGTACCGGTGTGTGTTTTGGGCTTTGCTAGTTAATGAGTTTGTTGTGATTCCATCAGTTATGTATTTGGGTGGTGTTCGTATTGTGACTTGTTACTGGTTGGTGACTATGTGAGGGTGAAATGAGTTAGTGGTGTTATTAGTTATTGGGAATTTTGTTGTATTGATAAACTTTAAGAGCATTGAATATGTCTTAAGTTGTAAAACATTGTATATGTTTCGGTTTATGGAAATATTATAGAACTTGCCTTGAAATAGAAGTTTATTTTAACATTGCATATGTTAATTCGGTTTTAGAAATGCAAATATATTGATTGGCATTGAATATGTAATTGAACTGTGGAAAACTTGTGTTGAAATTTTTGAATTTCAAGGGAATGCATGTTGATGACGCATGTTGTAACATATGTTGTAATTTGCCTCATGAAAAGAGATGGAACGACCGGTAGTGAGTCAAGTTGATAAATATCGAATTGTAATATTGTTGAGAATTGAGAAATCATATTTTTGAAATTTATTTATCTAATTTCGGGGACGAAATTCTTTAAGGGGGGGAGGTTATAGCGATCCTGATTTTACCTTCATTGTTTAATTGTAATATATGACAACTTTTCAAAGATATTGCATGATTATACTAGATTCATCTCATTAATAAGATACATGTACATCAATTAGATGGTGACTAATCATTGATACCTATTTATACAATGTATAGAAGACTAATGCTAATACATTGAATGTGATGGATTTATTTTGAATGAATCTTAGAGATGCATTATGTTTCTATTATGAATATGTAAGATACATTAATCTATCTAATGAATTCATTAATATAGAAGATGCATTATGTATCATGAATGTATGAGATACATTAATCAATTTAATGAAGTTCATTGAATGAATAACTTGAGAGTTTCTCTCTATAGACTACATCTTCTCTCTATAAATACATCTAGTTCTAGTGATCTTCTACCCTAGTTCCTTTGTATTGAGTGTGGAGCATCCCTTGATCTTCATTTTAATCTGAAAGTTTGGTGATTTGGAGCACTTTGGTTTTTGGCCTTCATCTTCTCCATTTGAGGTAGGGATTTCTTTGTTCTTTTTCAATACTCCGTCTATAGATAGACATGTGGTAATTTTGTATTGCATGAAAATCATATCCGTGTTGGATTTGTTTTAAAATCATGAGGGGAACCTAGGGTTGGTTGTTTGAGAATGGTTTTGTTATCATTGACTGTGGTTTGGACTAATTAGAGAATAAAATTAGCATGTTATTATTGAAAGAAGCGAAAGCCCTAAATTATATTTTGATTTGGTAAAATAAAAAGGGTTTATGGTTGAACAATGTTGGTAAATTTCTATTGTTAATATGAGTTGTGTAGAAGGTGTTAACAGTTAAAGGATTAATTATGGTATTGGAGTTATTTTGAAATGAACGTATTGAATCAAGTTGGGTTATGGCTTATTATCCATGGAAGTGATTTTGTAAAATGAAGAGAATGTAATTGGTTTTGTGAAAAGGGAAAAGTGTTTTTGGAATAAGTGATGGAACATGTTGACTTGAAAAATTATGAAAGTTGATCTTGAAAATGATAAATGAAATGTTAACTCTATGTGAGTCTCAGAAAATAAATTTGAGAATTGAACTATTGTATCATGAGTGTTGATTACACACATTTGGGGGTTTTATCCTTACCTATCGTACTAGTGTCGTTGTTGGGTTTAAGGATTGCTTGAGAGTTGAGTCTCTTTTATTAGGTGTACTGAATACATGCATCTAGAGGTTTTGGCCTTGGTCATCGGTGGAGGATGACATTGTTGTGCTGAATTGTGATGTTTGCGTTACATTTGTGTTGGGTAAACCTTATTGAATAGTTTATGTGTATGTATTACACTTGTTATTTATGCTTTGTTGTATTGAGGAATTTGTACATGATAATTGCTTATATACATTGTTTTGTGTGGGAGGAGATAGGGGATGTACTCCACGGTTTAGGGGAAGATAGGGGATGGACCTCTAAACCGGATTTTGTGTGGGAGGAGATAGGGGATGTACTCCACGGTTTAGGGGAAGATAGGGGATGGACCTCTAAACCGGAAACTGTTTGATATTGATACAGCACTAAAATGTGTATCATTTGTGAAGTATAGAAGTGTTTTGGTTACTCAACGGTTTAGGGGAAGATAGGGGATGGACCTCTAAACCGGATTTTGTTTGGGAGGAGATAGGGGATGGACTCCATTAGCACCACTATATGTGTGCTTATTGATATTGGAAGTGTTTTTACATGTTATTGATACAACACTAAAATGTGTATCATTTGTGAAGTATGGAAGTGTTTTTATTTGAGATTGATACAGTACTAAAATGTGTATCTATTATGAGGTATGAAATGTTTAAAATGAGTTATTATCTCGCTTATCGCTTGGCGTATCCTTAGCTTACTGTGCATATAGCCGGTAGAGCAGAGTTTTAATTGTTATCGTCAGTGTATCTAAGTATGTTATGGGTTGCGATGGTTACAGTTTTGAAAGGCCGAGCTGCCTCATTTGTGGATTATATACATGTTGATGATTTGTTATTTCCCTTTTATTTAAGGCATGCATGTATTGATATGAATGTATTGGGAACAAACCAAAATGCCATTTTGAGATTTTGGAAAGTGTGAAGGAAAATGGGGTATTTGTGAACATGTTTTCAAAAAAGGTCATTTTGTTGTAAGTACGGAAAATGGGGGAAGAGTAATGGGCTTGGTAAAATTGTTTTTATCTAAAACTGTTATAGTCATGAAAGTTTGGAAAAATGGGTAATAAAAAGGAAAAAAAAGGTGAACCGCTTATAGCGTCGAATGAAATGGCTGTTTTCGAAAAGTTCATACTTATGTATATTTTGTATAAACTGCCACATTACTATTCTAGTAAGAGAACGAACATTCATGATCATAGCTATCTGTAAGTTGTTATTGTTGGAGATCATGTTGAGATCCCTACTGGACTATATGTTCATCCCACGTTGTTGAATCTTTTTCAGGTGATAGCCAGGATGTTCTACAAGGTTGGATCTTTTTATTTGTTGGCCACGGGGCCTCTTTTGTGTTGGCGGAATGCCATTTTTGTAAAAGGGTTATACCCTTCTTCTTGACTTTAATGATGTAAGCCCAAGGGCAATTTATTTAGTGTACTCATGTTGTATTTACTTGCATACGAATGAGAGCAATGTTATTCGCTTCTACAAGTTGAATATACGAGTTTATTTCCGCATGTTATCTCTGAAATGGAATTAAGTAAATGAAATTGGTAATATTTCGAGTAATAAAAAGTGGGGCGTGACAATTTTTAATTTTATGCAACTTCCATTTTTAATTTTATTCCACTTCCATTTTTATTCAATTTCCTCTTCCATTCAATTTCCTTTTTTATTTAATTTCCAAATAGATCGTTAAGGTCTAGTGGTTTCTTGAATGAACTTCCTTTTTTTAATTTTATGCAACTTCCATTTTTATTTTTATTCCATTTCCATTTTTATTCAATTTCTTTTTCTATTCAATTTCCTTTTTTATTTAATTTCCAAATAGATCGTTAACGTATAATGGTTTCTTGAATGAACTTCAATGTTTCATTTTATGCAGTTTCCATTTCTATTTTTATTCAACTTCTATTTTTATTCAATTTCTATCTCCATTCAATATCCTTTTTTATTTAATTTCCAAACAGATCGTTAAGGTGTAGTAGTTTCTTGAATGAACTTCCATTTTTAATTTTATGCAATTTTCATTTTTATTTTTATTCCACTTTCATTTTTATTTAGTTTCATTTTTTATTTAATTTCCAAATACATCGTTAAGGTGTAGTGGTTTCTTGAATTAACTTCCATGTTTAATTTTATGCAGTTTCCATTTCTATTTTTATTAATTTCCATCTCCAATCAATTTCTTTTTTTATTTCATTTCCAAATAGATCGTTAACGTGTAGTGGTTTCTAGAATGAACTTCCATTTTTAATTTTATGCAACTTCCATTTTTATCTTTATTCCACTTCCATTTTTATTCAATTTCCTTCTCTAATCAATTTTTTTTTTTTTTAACTTCCAAATAGATCATTAAGGTATAGTGGTTTCTTGAATGAACTTCCATGTTTAATTTTATGCAGTTTCCATTTCTATTTTTATTCAACTTCTATTTTTATTCAATTTCCATCTCCAATCAATTTCCTTTTTCATTTACTTTCCAAATAGATCGTTAAGGTATAGTGGTTTCTTAAATGAACTTCCATGTTTAATTTTATGCAACTTCCATTTTTATTTTCATTCAACTACCTTTTTTATTCAATTTCTTTTTCTATTGAATTTCCTTTTTTCTTTAATTTCAAATAGATCGTTATGGTGTAGTGGTTTCTTGAATGAACTTCCATTTTTAATTTTATGCCACTTTTATTTTTATTTTTATTCGACTTCCCTTTTTATTCAATTTCCTTTTCTATTCAATTTCCAAATAGATCATTAAGGTATAGTGGTTTTTTGAATGAACTTCCATATTTAATTTTATGCAGTTTCCATTTCTATTTTTATCCAACTTCTATTTTTATTCAATTTCCATCTCAAATCAATTTCCTTTTTTATTTAATTTCCAAATAGATCGTTAACGTGTAGTGGTTTCTTGAATGGACTTCCATTTTTAATTTTATGCAACTTCCATTTTTATTTTTGTTCCACTTCCATTTTTATTCAATTTCCTTTTCTATTCAATTTTCTTTTTTATTTAATTTCGAAATAGGTCGTCAAGGTATAGTGGTTTCTTGAATGAACTTCCATGTTTAATTTTATGCAGTTTCCATTCCTATTTTTATTCAACTTCTAATTTTATTCAAATTCCATCTCCAATCAATTTGTTTTTTTATTTAATTTCCAAATAGATCCTTAACGTGCAGTGGTTTTTTGAATGAACTTCCATTTTTAATTTTGTGCAACTTCTATTTTTATTTTTATTCAATTTCCTTTTCAATTGAATTTCCTTTTTTTTTTTTAACTTCCAAATAGATCGTTAAAGTGTAGTGGTTTCTTGAATGAACTTCCATGTTTAATTTTATGCAACTTCCATTTTAATTTTTATTCAACTTCCATTTTTAATCAATTTCATTTTCTATTCAATTTCCCTTTTTTATTTAATTTCCCAATAGATCGTTAATGTATTGTGGTTTCTTGGATGAACTTCCATTCTTAATTTTATGCAACTTCCATTTTTATTTTTATTCCACTTCCATTTTTATTCCATTTCCTTTTCTATTCAATTTCCTTTTTTATTTAATTTCCGAATAGATCGATAAGGTATAGTGGTCTCTTGAATGAACTTCCATGTTTCATTTTATGCAGTTTCCATTTCTATTTTTATTCAACTTCTATTTTTATTCAATTTCCATCTCTATTCAATCTCCTTTTTTATTTAATTTCGAAATAGATCGTTAAGGTGTAGTGATTTCTTGAATGAACTTCCATTTTTAGTTTTATGCAACTTCCATTTTTATTTTTATTCCACTTCTATTTTTATTCAATTTCCTTTTTTATTTAATTTCCAAATAGATCCTTAAGGTATAGCGGTCTCTTGAATGAACTTCCAGGTTTCATTTTATGTAGTTTCCATTTCTATTTTTATTCAACTTATATTTTTTTTTCAATTTCCATCTCCATTCAATCTCCTTTTTTCTTTAATTTCGAAATAGATCGTTAAGGTGTAGTGGTTTCTTGAATAAACTTCCATTTTTAATTTTATGCAACTTCCATTTTTATTTTTATTCCACTTCCATTTTTATTCAATTCTTTTTCCTATTCAATTTTCTTTTTATTTAATTTCCAAATAGATCGTTAAGGTATAGTGGTTTCCCGAATGAACTTCCATGTTTAATTTTATGTAGTTTCCATTTCAATTTTTATTCAACTTCTATTTTTATTCAATTTCCTTCTCTAGTCAATTTCCTTTTTTATTTAATTTCTAAATAGTTCGTTAAGCTATAGTGGTTTCTTGAATGAACTTCCATGTTTAATGTTATGCAGTTTCCATTTCTATTTTTATTCAACTTCTATTTTTATTCAATTTCCATCTCCAATCAATTTCCTTTTTTATTTAATTTCCAAATAGATCGTTAACGTGTAAGGGTTTCTAGAATGAACTTCCATTTATAATTTTATGCAACTTCCATTTTTATTTATATTCATCTTCCATTTTTATTCAATTTCTTTTTCGATTGAATTTCCTTTTTTATTTAATTTCAAATAGATCGTTAAGGTGTAGTGGTTTCTTGAATGAACTTCCATTTTCAATTTTATGCAACTTCCATTTTTATTTTTATTCCACTTCCATTTTTATTCAATTTCCTTTTCTATTCAATTTCCTTTTTTATTTAATTTCCAAAAAGATCGTTAACGTATAATGGTTTCTTGAATGAACTTCCGTTTTTAATTTTATGCAACTTCCATTTTTATTTTTATTCACCTTCCATTTTTATTCAATTTCTTTTTCGATTGAGTTTCCTTTTTTATTTAATTTCAAATAGATCGTTAAGATGTTGTGGTTTCTTGTATGAACTTCCATTTTTAATTTTATGCAATTTTCATTTTTATTTTTATTCCACTTCCACTTTTATTGAATTTCCTTCTCTATTCAATTTCGTTTTTTATTTAATTTCCAAATAGATCGTTAAGGTATAGTGGTTTCTTGAATGAACGTCCATGTTTAATTTTATGCAGTTTCCATTTCTATTTTTATTCAATTTCCATCTCCATTCCATTTCTTTTTTTATTTAATTTCCAAATAGGTCGTTAACGTGTTGTGGTTTCTAGAATGAACTTCCATTTTTAATTTTATGCAGCTTCTATTTTTATTTTTCTTCCACTTCCATTTTTCTTCAATTTCCTTTTGTATTCAATTTCCTTTTTTATTTAATTTGCAAATAGATCGTCCAGGTATAGTGGTTTCTTGAATGAACTTCCATGTTTAATTTTATGCTGTTTCCATTTCTATTTTTAATCAACTTCTACTTTTGTTGAAGTTCCATCTCCATTCAATTTAATTCTTTATTTAATTTCCAAATAGGTCGTTAAAGTATAATTATTTGTTGAATGAACATCCATTTTTAATTTGATGCAACTTCCATTTGTATTTTTACTCCACTTCCATTTTTATTCAATTTCTTTTTCGATTCAATTTCCTTTTTTATTTAATTTCCAAATAGATGGTTACGGTATAGTGGTTTCTCGAATCAACTTTCATTTTTAATGTTATGCAATTTCCATTTTTATTTGTATTCAACTTCCATTTTTTTTTTTCCAATTTCCTTGTCGATTGAATTTCCTTTTTTTATTTAATTTCCGAATAGACCGTTAAGGTATAGTGGTTTGTTAAATGAAGTTCCATGTTTAATTTTATGCAATATCCATTTTTATTTTTATTCAACTTCCATTTTTAATCAATTTCCTTTTCAATTCCATTTCCTTTTTTAGTTAATTTCCAAATAGATCGTTAAGGTGTAGTGGTTTCTAGAATGAACTTCCATTTTTAATTTTATACAACTTCCATTTTTATTTTTATTCCACTTCCATTTTTATTCAGTTTCCTTTTCTATTTAATTTCTTTTTTTATTTAATTTCCAAATAGATCGTTAAGGTATAATGGTTTCTTGAGTGAACTTCCATGTTTAATTTTCGGCAGTTTCCATTTCTATTTTTATTCAACTTCTATTTTTATTCAATTTCCATCTCTAATCAATTTCCTTTTTTATTTATTTTCCAAATAGATCATTAAGGTGTTTTGGTTTCTTGAATGAACTTCCATTTTTAATTTTATGCAACATCCATTTTTATTTTTATTCCACTTCCATTTTTATTCAATTTCCTTCTCTATTCAATTTCTTTTTTTATTTAATTTCCAAATCGATTGTTAAGGTATAGTGGTTTCTTGAATGAACTTCCATGTTTAATTTTATGCAGTTTCCATTTCTATTTTTATTCAAATTCTATTTTTATTCAATTTCCATTTCTAATCAATTTCCTTTTTATTTAATTTCTAAATAGATCGTTAATGTATAGTGGTTTCTTGAATGAACTTCCTTGTTTAATTTTATGCAGTTTCCATTTCTATTTTTATTCAATTTTCATCTCCAATCAATTTCCTTTTTTATTTAGTTTCCAAATAGATCGTTAACGTGTAGTGGTTTCTAGAATGAACTTCCCTTTTTAATTTTATGCAACTTCCAATTTTATTTTTATTCAACTTCCATTTTTATTTAATTTCTTTTCCGATTGAATTTCCTTTTTTATTTAATTTCAAATAGATCGTTAAGGTGTAGTGGTTTCTTGAACGAACTTCCATTTTTAATTTTATGCAACTTCCATTTTTATTTTTATTCCACTTCCATTTTTATTCAATTTCCTTTCCTATTCAATTTCCAAATAGATCGTTAACGTATAATGGTTTCTTGAATGAACTTCCACGTTTCATGTTATGCAGTTTTCATTTCTATTTTTATTCAACTTCTATTTTTATACAATTTCCATCTCCATTCAATTTCCTTTTTTATTTAACTTCCAAATAGATCGTTAAGGTGTAGTGGTTTCTTGAATGAACTTCCACTTTTAATTTTATGCAATTGTCATTTTTATTTTTACTCCACTTCCATTTTTATTCAATTTCCTTTTCTATTCAATTTCCTTTTTTATTTAATTTCCAAATAGCTCGTTAAGCTATAGTGGTTTTTGAATGAACTTCCATTTTTAATTTTATGCAACTTCCATTTTTATTTTTATTCCACTTCCATTTTTATTTAATTTCCTTTTCTATTCAATGTCCTTTTTTATTTAATTTCCAAATAGATCGTTAACGTATAGTGGTTTCTTGAATGAACTTCCATGTTTTATTTTATGTAGTTTCTATTTCTATTTTTATTCAACTTGTATTTTTATTCAATTTCCATCTCCAATCAATTTCCTTTTTTATTTAATTTCCAAATAGATCGTTAACGTGTAGTGGTTTCTCGAATGAACTTCCATTTTTAATTTTATGGAACTTCCATTTTTATTTTTATTCCACTTCAATTTTTCTTCAATTTCCTTTTCTATTCAATTTACATTTTTTTTTAATTTCCAAATAGAGCGTCAAGGTATAGTGGTTTCTTGAATGAACTTCCATGTTTAATTTTATGCAGTTTCCATTTCTATTTATAATCAACTTCTTCTTTTATTGAAGTTCCATCTCCATTCAATTTAATTTTTTATTTAATTTCCAAATAGGTCGTTAAGGTATAATAATTTCTTGAATTAACATCCATTTTTAATTTTATGCAACTTCCAAATAGATCGTTAAGGTATAGTGGTTTCTTGAATGAAGTTCCATGTTTAATTTTATGCAATTTCTATTTTTCTTTTTATTCAACTTCCATTTTTAATAAATTTCCTTATCTATTCAATTTCCATTTTTATTTAATTTCCAAATAGATCGTTAAGGTGTAGTGGTTTCTTGAATGAACTTCCATTTTTATTCAATTTCCTTTCCTATTCAATTTCCTTTTTTATCTAATTTCCAAATAGATCGTTAACATATAGTGGTTTCTTGAACGAACTTCCAGGTTTAATTTTATGCAGTTTCCATTTATATTTTTATTCAACTTCTATTTTTATTCAATTTCCATCTCCATTCAATTTCATTTTTTATTTAATTTCCAAATAGATCGTTAACGTGTAGTGGTTTCTAGAATGAACTTCCATTTTTAATTTTATGCAACATCCATTTTTATTCAATTTCCTTTTTTATTTAATTTCCAAATAGATCGTTAAGGTGTAGTGGTTTCTTGAATGAACTTCCATTTTTATTCAATTTCCATATCTATTCAATTTCCTTTTTTATTTAATTTCCAAATAGATCGTTAACGTATAGTGGTTTCTTGAATGAACTTCCAAGTTTAATTTTATGCAGTTCCCATTTTCTATTTTTATTCAACTTCTATTTTTATTCAATTTCCATCTCCATTCAATTTCCTTTTTTATTTAATTTCCAAATAGAGCGTTAAGGTGTAGTGGTTTCTAGAATAAACTTCCATTTTTAATTTTATGCAACTTCCATTTTTATTTTTATTCCACTTCCATTTTTATTCAATTTCCTTTTCTATTCAATTTCCTTTTTTATTTAACTTCCAAATAGATCGTTAACGTATAGTGGTTTCTTGAATGAACTTCCATGTTTAATTTTAGGCCGTTTCAATTTCTATTTTCATTCAACTTCTATTTTTATTCAATTTCCATCTCCATTCAATTTTCTTTTTTATTTAATTTCCAAATAGATCGTTAACGTGTAGTGGTTTCTAGAATGAACTTCCACTTTTAATTTTATGCAACTTCCATTTTTATTTTTAATCCACTTCCATTTTTCTTCAATTTCCTTTTTTATTTAATTTCCAAATAGATCGTCAAGGTATAGTGGTTTCTTGAATGAACTTCCATGTTTAATTTTATGCAGTTTCCGTTTCTATTTTTAATCAACTTCTACTTTTATTGAAGGTCCATCTTCATTCAATTTAATTTTTTATTTAATTTCCAAATAGATGTTAAGGTATAATAATTTCTTGAATGAACATCCATTTCTAATTTTATGCAACTTCCATTTGTATTTTTACTCCACTTCCATTTTTATTCAATTTCCTTTTCTATTCAATTTCCTTTTTTATTTAATTTCCAAATAGCTCGTTAAGCTGTAGTGGTTTTTGAATGAACTTCCATTTTTAATTTTATGCAACTTCCATTTTTATTTTTATTCCACTTCCATTTTTATTTAATTTCCTTTTCTATTCAATGTCCTTTTTTATTTAATTTCCAAATAGATCGTTAACGTATAGTGGTTTCTTGAATGAACTTCCATGTTTTATTTTATGTAGTTTATATTTCTATTTTTATTCAACTTGTATTTTTATTCAATTTCCATCTCCAATCAATTTCCTTTTTTATTTAATTTCCAAATAGATCGTTAACGTGTAGTGGTTTCTGGAATGAACTTCCATTTTTATTTTTATTCCACTTCAATTTTTCTTCAATTTCCTTTACTATTCAATTTACATTTTTATTTAATTTCCAAATAGATCGTCAAGGTATAGTGGTTTCTTGAATGAACTTCCATGTTTAATTTTATGCAGTTTCCATTTCTATTTATAATCAACTTCTTCTTTTATTGAAGTTCCATCTCCATTCAATTCAATTTTTTATTTAATTTCCAAATAGGTCGTTAAGGTATAATAATTTCTTGAATTAACATCCATTTTTAATTTTATGCAACTTCTATTTGTATTTTTATTCCACTTCCATTTTTATTCAATTTTCTTTTTTATTTAATTTCCAAATAGATGGTTAAGGTATAGTTGTTTCCTGAATGAACTTTCAATTTTAATTTTATGGAACTTCCATTTTTATTTTTATTCAACTTCCATTTTTTTTCAATTTCCTTGTCGATTGTATTTCCTTTTTTTATTTAATTTCCAAATAGATTGTTAAGGTATAGTGGTTTCTTGAATGAAGTTCCATGTTTAATTTTATGCAATTTCTATTTTTATTTTTATTCAACTTCCATTTTTAATAAATTTCCTTTTCTATTCAATTTTCTTTTTTATTTAATTTCCAAATAGATCGTTAAGGTGTAGTGGTTTCTTGAATGAACTTCCATTTTTATTTTTATTCCACTTCCATTTTTATTCAATTTCCATCTCCATTCAATTTCATTTTTTATTTAATTTCCAAATAGATCGTTAATGTGTAGTGGTTTCTAGAATGAACTTCCATTTTTAATTTTACGCAACATCCATTTTTATTTTTATTCCAGTTCCATTTTATTCAATTTCCTTTTCTATTCAATTTCATTTTTTATTTAATTTCCAAATAAATCGTTAAGGTGTAGCGGTTTCTTGAATGAACTTCCATTTTTATTCAATTTCCATTTCTATTCAATTTCCTTTTATATTTAATTTCCAAATAGATCGTTAACGTATAGTGGTTTCTTGAATGAACTTCCATGTTTAATTTTATGCAGTTTCCATTTCTATTTTTATTCAACTTCTAGTTTTATTCAATTTCCATCTCCAATCAATTTCCTTTTTTATTTACTTTCCAAATAGATCGTTAACGTGTAGTGGTTTCTAGAATGAACTTCCACTTTTAATTTTATGCAATTTTCATTTTTATTTTTATTCCACTTCCATTTTTCTTCAATTTCCTTTTCTATTCAATTTCCTTTTTTATTTAATTTCCAAATAGATCGTCAAGGTATAGTGGTTTCTTGAAAGAACTTCCATGTTTAATTTTATGCAGTTTCCATTTCTATTTTTAATCAACTTCTACTTTTATTGAAGGTCCATCTCCATTCAATTTAATTTTTTATTTAATTTCCGAAAAGGTCGTTAAGGTATAATAATTTCTTGAATGACCATCCATTTTTAATTTTACGCAACTTCCATTTGTATTTTTACTCCACTTCGATTGTTATTCAATTTCCTTTTCTATTCAATTTCCTTTTTTATTTAATTTCCAAATAGATGGTAAGTTATAGTGGTTTCTCGAATGAACTTTCATTTTTAATTTTATGCAACTTCCATTTTTATTTTTATTCAACTTCCATTTTTTTTCAATTTCCTTGTCGATTGAATTTCCTTTTTTTATTTAATTTCCAAATAGATCGTTAAGGTGTAGTGGTTTCTTGCATGAAGTTCCATGTTTGATTTTATGCAATTTCTATTTTTATTTTTATTCAACTTCCATTTTTAATCAATTTCTTTATCAATTCAATTTCCTTTTTTATTTAATTTCCAAATAGATCGTTAAGGTATAGTGGTTTCTTGAATGAACTTCCATTTTTAATTTTATGCCAATTTCCATTTTTATTTTTATTCCACTTTCATTTTTATTCAATTTCCTTTTTTATTTAATTTCCAAATAGATCGTTAACGTATAGTGGTTTCTTGAATGAACTTCCACGTTTAATTTTATGCTGTTTCCATTTCAATTTTTATTCAACTTCTATTTTTATTCAATTTCGATCTCAAATCAATTTCCTTTTTTATTTAATTTCCAAATAGGTCGTTAACGTGTAGTGGTTTCTAGAATGAACTTCCATTTTTATTTTTATTCCATTTCCATTTTTCTTCAATTTCCTTTTCTATTCAATTTTCTTTTTTTTTTTATAATTTCCAAATAGATCGTCAACGTATAGTAGTTTCTTGAATGAACTTCCATGTTTAATTTTATGCAGTTTCCATTTCTATCTTGAATCAACTTCTACTTTTATTGAAGGTCCATCTCCATTCTATTTAATTTTTTATTTAATTTCAAAATAGGTCGTTATGGTATAATAATTTCTTGAATGAACATCCATTTTTAATTTCATGCAACCTCTATTTGTATTTTTACTCCACTTCCATTTTTATTCAATTTCCTTTCCTATTCAATTTTCTTTTTTATCTAATTTTACAATAGATCGTTAACGTATAGTGCTTTCTTGAATGAACTTCCATGTTTAATATTATGGAGTTTCCATTTCTATTTTTATTCAACTTCTATTTTTATTCAATTTCTATCTCCATTCAATTTCCTTTTTTATTTAATTTCCAAATAGATCGTTAACGTGTACTGGTTTCTGGAATGAACTTTCATTTTTAATTTTATGCAACTTCCATTTTTATTTTTATTCTACTTCCATTTTTATTCCATTTCCTTTTCTATTCAATTTCCTTTATGATTTAATTTCCAAATTGATCGTTAAAGTGTTGTGGTTTCTTGAATGAACTTCCATTTTTAATTTTATGCCACTTCAATTTTTATTTTTATTCCACTTCCATTTTTATTTAATTTCCTTTTCTATTCAATTTGCATTTTTATTTAATTTCCAAATAGATCGTTAACGTATAGTGATTTCTTGAATGAACTTCCATGTTTAATTTTATGCAGTTTCCATTTCTATTTTTATTCAACTTCTATTTTTATTCAATTTCCATCTCCAATCAATTTCCTTTTTTATTTAATTTGCAAATAGATTGTTAACGTGCAGTGGTTTCTAGAATGAACTTCCACTTTTAATTTTATGCAACTTCCATTTTTATTTTTATTCCACTTCCATTTTTCTTCAATTTCCTTTTCTATTCAATTTCCTTTTTTATTTAATTTCCAAATAGATCGTTAAGGTATAGTGGTTTCTTGAATGAACTTCCATGTTTAATTTTATGCCGTTTCCATTTCTATTTTTAATCAACTTCTACTTTTATTGAAGGTCCATCTCCATTCAATTTAATTTTTTATTTAATTTCCAAATAGGTCGTTAAGGTATAATAATTTCTTGATTGAACTTCCATTTTTAATTTTATGCAACTTCCATTTTTATTTTTATTCCACTTCCATTTTTATTCAATTTCGTTTCCTATTCAATTTTCTTTTTTATCTAATTTCCAAATAGATCGTTAACGTATAGTGGTTTCTTGAATGAACTTCCATGTTTAATTTTATGCAGTTTCCATTTCTATTTTTATTCAATTTCCTTCTCCCTTTAATTTCCTTTTTTATTTAATTTCCAAACAGATCGTTAACGTGTAGTGGTTTCTAGAATGAACTTCCATTTTTCATTTTATGCAACTTCCATTTTTATTTTTATTCCACTTCCAATTTTATTCAATTTCCTTTTCTATTCAATCTCCTTTTTTAGTTAATTTCCAAATAGATCGTTAAGGTGTCGTGGTTTCTTGAATGAACTTCTGTAACAAGCCCGCGGGGGACCTCGCTACAGCTCGGACTCGACTTTCTTAGTCACGGTTCTAAGTCTGAACCAAAGAGTCCAAATCCGGCAAATCGTTTTTGAGAAAAACAGATTTTTGAAAGAAGTGCCAAACATGGACTGCTTTGCCAGATACAGAGTCGCCACCTAAATATTTTATTTTGGGAAATTTAGGAAACCCTGACTCGGTGCCAAAAGGCCACGTGTCCGTCATCACCAAAGTTGCCTCGGCTCGGGAACTTGGGTACGATTGGGGAAGGTCACTTCGTGAGCACCCCCGCTCGCCCGGTCATAGACCGGCCTCTACTAACCATGATATCAATTTTTGAAAACATTGTGAGTTCTTATTCCGGTTTATTAGCCTAGGTTACTATGTGATGCGCACAGCATATAAGTATAGACCGAGTCGCCCAAATTGGAACAAAACATTTCATGCTTGCTTTTGAAAAGGGTTTGCTACCCGCAGGTAGGCTTGAAACATTTGATGATTTATTCCAATTCAGATAACCCGACCTCCACCCACAGGCATTCAGGCAGGTATATCAGATAAGCATATAGCCTCATGGTAAGCATGCTATTCATGGCAGTCACTCACACGCATGCAAGGATGCTAAAGCATAAAACTCACCGAGTACTCCAAGCCAAAACAGAATTTACATTAGAAATCATGCATGAATCCTAAATATACAGAAATGCCTAATGCCACACATGCAAAATGCAACTATAGTAGGCTCGGCTATTCTAAGATGGCATATGAAATGCTACAACTAACATGTATTCAATTTGGAATTGAAAGTACAATGCAGTTAGTATGATGCGCCGAGCCCGGTGCATGCAAAACAGATGAATGAATGCAAACATGCTATCATACTGTATGCTAATTGAAATATGCCCTAATCTAACCATCATAAGCGGATAAATAAAAGGGAGAAAGACGTGGGGTTGGAAGACATACATCACACTCACGCACACTTATTACAGTTGTGCCCTCACTCGGAGGATCCGAATAAATAACACAGTCTAAATATTACAGTCCCGAATAAAAGAATATTACAAATTTCTAATTAATTAATGAATTAACTAAGAAAGCAAATAAAACTGGCGTGCAAGCCAGGGACTGTCTTGCTTCTGATGGATGATGCATGTCCGGGTTGTCTTGCGCGGAAATCCACCGGAATGCCCCAATTAGCCTCTGTTTACACCTGTTCTTGAAATGCGTGCTGAGCCCAGAAAAAATTGCTGATTCTTCGTTTTGCTGCAACAGAGAGCAGGAAAGGGGCATAGCAATGTATCTGCACAGATATATGCATGTCTCGATCCTCGTGCCACCAATCACGCATACCGAGGCATGATGGCCGAGGAGTCGAAATGCACAACTCAATATAGGATGAATGCACATGAAACTACAGCTAAAACCTAACTCCATCATGGGTAATCCGGAGTGTCGGTGACTGGGGAATTGAGACACATTCCGTCACTCGGAGTACGAAATGTACCTCGTTTCCCGTGTCCGGGCTAACTCCTATTCCGGACATGATGCAATATGCATGGTATGCATGAAATGCAACTAATATACAATCCTAACATACACAATGCTATAGAATAACATGCCTCGAAATGCGTGCACACGGGCACGCGAACCGAGGCGATGACAGAATGATGAAAATGAGATGCCTCAAAGTACGTGCACACGGGCACGCAAACCGAGGCGATGACAGATACAATGAAAATGAGATGCCTCGAAATACGTGCACACGGGCACGCAAATCGAGGCGATGACAGATACAATGAAAATGAGATGCCTCGAAGTACGTGCACACGGGCACGCAAACCGAGGCGATGACAGATACAATGAAAATGAGATGCCTCGAAATACGTGCACACGGGCACACAAACCGAGGCGATGCTAAAATGACATGGAAATGACAAATGGGCTTATACCAACATAAGTGAGCCTCAGCCATACTCACATCGGATGCCGTCGGATAAAAATGGAGTGCCTCAAAATGCGTGCACACGGGCACGCAAATCGAGGCGATGCTAAAATGACATGGAAATGACAAATGGGCTTATACCAACATAAGTGAGCCTCAGCCACACTCACATCGGATGCCGTCGGATAAAAATGGAGTGCCTCGAAATGCGTGCACATGGGCACGCAAACCGAGGCGATGCTAAAATGACATGGAAATGACAAATGGGCTTATACCAACATAAGTGAGCCTCAGCCACACTCACATCGGATGCCGTCGGATAAAAATGGAGTGCCTCGAAATGCGTGCACACGGGCACGCAAACCGAGGCGATGCTAAAATGACATGGAAAGATGGCAAAAATGATATGCAAGCATGCTAATGAAATTTCAGCAACAAAATATGGGGAAAACGGTCCCGAAATGAAGCGAAATGACATGAAATGCAAGGAAATGTCCCGAAATGCAACATTAGGCACCCGAAATGGCCTATAGCCATGCTAAACATGCACAACATGGACATGCAATGCAAAGACAGAAGCTAGACAGCCCCAAAATAAGCACTTTTCCAGTTATAAACATGGCCAAACAGCAAATATAGGTATGGCAAAAATAGCATACAAGAATAGGGGCTAAGATAGGGGTAATGAAGCAAGTGGTGTAAGCTAAACCCAAACTGAAAAAATTCCTTCTACAACACTGAAGATGGACCAAAAATATGAACATTTACAGTATATGGAAGCCTCAAAATCAGTATACAAATGTGCTAAACAAATGATGCAAAATAAGGCTCAAAAGGTGCTAAAACATGAAGTATATAAAATAATCACCAAACAGAAAAAAAGTGTGAATGAAACATGACGTATAGGCCAAAACAAGGCCACTTTCAGTTCGGACCAAGGTCCAAAAACAGAAACCAAGAGGGCTATCAACTTATGCAAAAAAGGGGCCAAATAAGGGATTGAACTACAAGTGACATATGGAGACACCAAACAATGTTGAGCCCTTCTCCAATGTTGAAGAGGGGCTCAAAATAAGCCCTATATCAGTTTACAACATGCTCGAAAATAAATTGCTCATGGGTCAAAAATAGCATGCAAAACTATGACATACAAGATGGTCAATGAAGCAAGTGTATTATGGAGGGCTCAAACAGGGTTGAGCCCTTAATGAGAAGTGAAGATGAGCTCAAAAAATGGCCCTTTTCAGTTAGGGCCGGAGCTTGAAACAAAAAGCAAGAGGGGCTTAGAAATGGAACAAGATAAAGGGTCAAAAGGGTAAAAGTGTAACTTACCCTTGAAGATTCGAGATTTTGTTGCTTCTTGGGTTGATTTGCAGCTTCTTTAGCCTTCAAGAATCCTCCCTTGCTGCTGGAAATGAGATGATGGTGGTAGAGCTTGGTGGTGTAGAAGGAATGAAGGTTAAGAAGTTAGGGTTTTTTGGAGAATTGAGAAGGATGACAATGGAGTTTAGGGTTTGTGCTTGGAGAGGAATTTTTCTAACCCTCAAGAAGAAGACCCTCAGCTGGCTATATGGTCAAGAAAGGGGTGTAAAAGGGGGGTGAATTGGAGAGCATAACTCTCTCCCAAAATATCCCCCGGATACAGAAAATATCTGGGGGATATTGCCCCACAGCTGGAAAGGGTACAGTGCAGGGAAACTGGCCGGCCTCATACTTTTGCTGGAGGTGGCCGGCCGGCCATACCCCCTAGCCGGCCGGCTAGGGGTCAAAAGGGTCAAGGAGCTTTTCTGGCCGGCAAGATATTGGAGAGGTACCACTTTGTGTGTACAACACAACCATGTAGTTGAAATTCCAAGAAAGTGGGCCCAAGGGGTTCAACAATGGCTCGGAAAGAGGGGGTCAAAAGGGTCAAGTTGAATTACTGGCCGGCCATGAACTTTTAGGGGCCTCTCAGGTGTGTAGATCACAGATATGTGGTTCAAAGTTCAAGAAAAAAGGTCCAAGGGGTTCAACATTAGCCCGGAAGAAAGGGGTCAAAAGGGTCAGGTGACCTTAATGGCCGGCCACCAACTTTTAGTGGCCTCCCAGATGTGTAGATCACAGATATGTGGTTGAAAGTTGGCAACACTAGCTCTAAGGTATTCAACATTAGCCCGGAAGTGCGAAAAACGGGCGCCGAGAGGCTCCGGAGGAGAGATAACTGGCTGCTGCAACAATTGCTGGCCTCCCACCCTTCAGTGACCTTCCTCGTGATAAAACAGAGGTACCTGCCAAAAATGAACGAAAACCGATGCAAAACGAATGTTCGGGGGCCAAAACACGCAGTTTGGGGCCCCAGAAACTGCCCGTTAAACACCGAAAATGGTATTCGACCTCGAAGTGGGTTTCTCAGCCCCCAGTATCTCTCAAAAGGGAGAAAATAAAATGTATGCCAAAATTTAGAGCAAACGGAGATGGTTAAGCGATCCCAAACTGAGGCACACGGCCTGACGGCTCCGAAAACTGGAAACCGGGCTCCGACATGGGAAAAATGGCCTACGGCCACCAAATGTAGCCCACGGGCATTGAGAGATAGTCTACGGGACCTCTCCCTTCCCTCAGGAAAAGAAACAGAGAAAACTGAGTCTGGTTCGCAAACCGAGACAAGGCACAGAAGAGGGTTCGGAAATCCGGAGGCGGGGCTCGCAGCCAAGACTCTGAAACTTCTGAAGAAGCACAACATGCAACATCACCAAGCGCTCAATCGGTGACGTCTGAGTCTTAAGGTCGGTCAAAAATGGGGTGTCTACAGTTGCCCCTCTTTGACAGAACTCGGAAGTCACAAGTGACGGGAGTGAATGTCAAAGCCCAGAGACGACCTATTTTTGACAAGGCCGAAGACTCAGACAAACATACAAGATAGAAAAAGATGTGCCCGCAGGCATGCCCGCAGGCAGGGGGCAAAATGCAAATGATATGCAAGAAGCCGAAGGTAACCCAATGATCGTGCAAATGCAGCAAGCTGTAATGAAGCAAGTATTCGCAAATAGATGCAACAGTTTTAAGCAAGAATGCAAAGCAACAACTATATTTCATGCAGAAGGATGTAAGAAAATTATGCAATTCTCACTGCGTCTCACGTGGAGAAGGCTAAAATCGACTACCGAGAATACCCAGAGTCTAACACACAACATCTCTCTGCGTATCACACATAGGAGAGGAAGAAGGTAAACCTTTCAGCGTATTATACGCAAAAGGGGGAAGGTAAACTTCTCAGCGTATCACACGTAAGAGAAGAAAGGCAAATTCCTCAGCGTATCACACGCAAGAGAAAACTGCTCAGCATATCACATGCAAGAGAGAAAAGGGAGATTTCTCAGCGTATCACACGCAAGAGAAAACTGCTCAGCACATCACATGCAAGAGAGAAAAGATAAGTTTCTCAGCGTATCACACGCAAGAGAAAACCTCTCAGCATATCACATGCAAGAGAGAAAGGATAAGTTTCTCAGCGTATCACACGCAAGAGAAAACCTCTCAGCATATCACATGCAAGAGAGAAAAGATAAATTTCTCAGCGTATCACACGCAAGAGAAAACTGCTCAGCATATCACATGCAAGAGAGAAAATGGAGATTTCTCAGCGTATCACACGCAAGAGAAAACTGCTCAGCATATCACATGCAAGAGAGAAAAGATAAATTTCTCAGCGTATCACACGCAAGAGAAAACTGCTCAGCATATCACATGCAAGAGAGAAAAGATAAATTTCTCAGCGTATCACACGCAAGAGAAAACTGCTCAGCATATCACATGCAAGAGAGGAAAGATAAGAATTGTAAGTGAAAAGGTGCATAATGATGCAGGTGAAGTGTACATAACAATGCAAGTAATGAGCATAACAATGCTAGAAGATGTGCATAACAATGCAAGCAATGAGCATAACAATGCTAGATAGATGTGCATAACAATGCAACGAATGATCATAACAATGCTAGATAGATGCGCATAACAATACAAGGAATGAGCATAACAATGCTAGATAGATGTGCATAACAATGCAATGAATGAGCATAACAATGCTAGATAGATGTGCATAACAATGCAACGAATGAGCATAACAATGCCAGTGGAACGTGCGTAACAACACCCGTTTGAAACAAAAATACCGAATAAGGGAATACAAGCCTTAAGTAGACCAAATTCCAAACGCAACCTCCGATTTACCTCTCGGAGGGGTCACGATATATTCCAAAAAGGATACACCTCGTGCATGCCGACTGACGATGAGCCACACATCGAAGATATGAGTTGAAAATTCCACAGAAACATTTTGAAATGAAAAGAGTGGGTTCTCCTTGCACTTTCTTGATTGTACTTCCAAACCGCAGTTACTACCTTTCCTTCCTGGCCATGTTCACAATTTTCCCTATTCTCCAACGGGGTGACAGGCTAGGTTGATTCAGTATCCAGAATCGAGGCGCATTCACATGCTATCTCAATCTATGGGGCTGCAATACAGATTTCAAGCCGAGGGCATGCCTCTGGGTATTTAAACCAGACTTTGGTCTCGGAAATCCCGAACCTTTACGTTCTAGGCATCGGCCATTCGAACTCTAGTTTCCACCGTCGCAGTTGGTCTCCTAGGAACTCATTGCGAACACGGCCAAGATGCCTCTGGCGGGGAATGGTACTCAGGGAGAGCACTTCTGATTACCATTTTGGCTTGAAGCAGACTTGATCTTGAGCTTGAGGTAGAGGCACACTCATACTTCGGAGCCTTGGCAAGACTTGAAGAGGCACACACGGGATGTAGTCTCGGAAATTACTGAAGTTGAAACAAACTCAGATACCCGACATTTCCTCTTTTGCTTTTGCTTTGTAGTCTGGAACCCATATAGCTTCAAATAGGTCCTAGTTCTATTGTTCCGACATGACCCGGGTTGAACCCTGCGATTTTATGAAAGAATAAATTTTGTTTTGTACAAATGTGGAGAATGGCATGGCACTCGGAGCACAAAACGATTTTGTTTTTGAAATTCAGAGATGAGCTTTCGACCAAGTATTGAGCCTATGACTGAACGCAGCAAAACGACGCAACAAGGAAATAAAAGGCACACAACCTAGACACATCGAGTAACACTCGAAACGACTCAAAACAAGAATCGAGATAAAACAAAAAGACACGACACTCAGACGTGCACAGGGAGTCTGTTTCACCGGGTAGTGTTCCCCACCCTCTCTCATTTGTAATCCTCACATCACTCGGCCCTCAAGCTCTGTTTTTCTGAAAAAGCCCTTTTCTCACTTTTTCTCTCATCACACATCTCTCTATTCTTCAATCTCTCATTTTTCATCCCTCCCCTGGGTGGTTGATGGATGAACAGGAAATTGCGGGCTCATGCCCAACATAATCAGCTCGCGGCTATTTCCTTCGGTGACATCTGTCGATGCGCCGGATGAGGGAATGGAGCATCTCGGTCCATTCCAATTCGTGCTTCGCACTCGGCTTGATACCTCGCTGCTTGGAGGATGAGAGAACTTTCAGCCATTTGTTGTTAACTTCGGTTATCCCCTTTTTTGGCGGGTAGAGTGCCCTTCTGGCAAGTATGTTGGCAGTGGGGAAAAGGCAGGAAGCCTAACTCAACTGTGCCAGTAGTTCATCATTTTGACCATTTTAGTTTTAGTTTTCTCCTAAAAAAAAAATTTGACCAAAATGAGAGTTAGATTAACATATTTGTTCAATTTTCTGATTTAAAATCATGCAAGTTAGGCAGTGAGCACTGAGAGTTTTCCTTTTTTGGGTCCAAGAAATGGTCCAGTTTTGAAAATGGAATACTTTTCGAGAAGATTAGTCAACCTTAGTAAAAATTCTCAAAAACTATTTTTGCAAATGACCACTGCTCAACGAGTACGGAACCTACTCTTGAGATGCGCAACCTCGGATCCATGGCAATGGAAAATTGCCTCTTGTCTGAAGGACACTGCATGGCAACGGAATGTTGCCCCTTGTTTGAAATGACACTGCGGCGTTCTGAATGGCAACGGAAAGTCGCCCCTTGTTTGGATAGCACCGCAGCGCATTGAATGGCAACGGAAAGTTGCCCCTTGTTTGAATTACACCGCGGTGCATTGAATGGCAACAGAAAGTTGCCCCTTGTCTGAATGGCACCGTAGTGTATTGTAGTCAGTCCTTAGAGCGACGAACGCAACCAGACTCTCAGATATAGAGAAGGCAAAGATTATCAGAACCATTACATAGACATGATTAAGTTTGAAGTGTTTTACGGCTGGACTTCAGAATGAAGTTGCCTACGTATCCCAAAGATGGGAATCAAGCCTTACGTAGTTCGGGGTTAAGGTACACTCGGGTATTAACCTCTCCTTTTTAGGCTCTAACTTTTGCCAAGGCGCCTGTTGCGGGTTTTCGACCTTGCGAGCTTTGTTCTTCTTTTCTTTTCAATTCTTTTCATTTCTTTTTCCTTTTTTGATTTTTTCGTTCTTTTCTTTGCATCTTTCTTTTTTGTTCTCTTTTTTTCTTTTTGCATTTTTTGCTTCTTCTTTTTTTGTATTTTTTTCCTCTTGCTCTAACTTTTGCCTGGGTCGCCCTTCTGGGTTTTCGGCCCAGCGAGCCTCTCAAGGGTAAAAGTATAACAAGTCCATGCCAAATGGTTTTGAGATCCTAGAGTCATCTGAATCCAGGAGAATGGCTGCTGCTTTGCAAGAGGAGTCATCTTCAGCTCTTCGAGCATGTCTGATATCTTTGCCCCTAGTTCGAGGGGTACTTCTGTTCTAGCTTTGCAAGCTTCTTCTGATCTTCTGATCTTTTGATCTGACTTTCCTGGCCTCTTGTTCGAGGGCTGCTTCAAATCTAGCCACACAGGCCTCATATCGTAGTTGACCGTCGAACCTTCTGATTTCAAGTTCAAGGTTTGGAAGCGAAGGGGTTGAGTCTCGAGGCTGAGAGCGATCCTAGGCTGCACAATCTCAAGAGCGATTCCACACAGGTCTTCGCAAGACCGCGCAAAACATTTTGTTTTTGAAAGTTTTTAAGAAAGCGACAAATCGCTCGCGCTGAAGGTAGTGTGAAACCAGTCTGGATCAAGCCAGGGTCCTTCTCAGTACTCACGCTAACAAGCATGATTTCATTCATTAAGGGCTTAGCATGCCTCTCTTTCTCTCAAATGATCAAAGTTTTGCAAATCCCAAGGAATTCCTTCCTCTTCGTCTTTACTGCAATGTTCAAAAAGAGTTTTGAAAAACTTAGGTCGATGCAATGATTCTGGGGCACAAGAGAGCAGGTGGAATGCACTGCCATTTCATTCAGATTCCATCACACCTAGCACACGGCAGCAGCGAACACAGAAGTGCAAAAATTACTACTGTTTCATTTAAATCTTTCTGGCACAATTGGCACAAAGCAGGAGCAAGCACAAAGCATGAAAAAAAAAACACTGCTGTTTCAATCAAATCTGCTGGTGTTACTGGCTCCCTGGCAGAAACAGACTCAAAACAAAACGAAAAGACAAGCATAAAACAAAATGGTGACGCCCGAGGTAACATCCCCCGGAATCACCCGACTTCTATACAACAGGACTGACTCGATACAACAAGACAGACCCAAAACAAAACGACAAGACTGACTCAATACCCAAGTCAGAAAGCACAAAAACTAGTATTTGCAAAATGTTCAAAACAGTGCGTGCCATATGCCACATCCGAAGTAATCTGAGTGCCGTCTGCAGGTGGTTCATCCCTCGATCGTATCACATTATCCCCCACAAGTTCACTGATCAAGTGCCGATAGACTTTGCAGGACTTGGCGCGGGGATGATCCCGTTGTCGATCAGATCTTGTATTTCGTGGCGGAGACGAAAGCACATGTCAGTGTCATGGCCGGCTCGCTGATGGAAGGCACAGTAGTCGGCTGGATTGTGCGAGAGAGGGAGGTTCTTTGGTAATGGTTGCGGCTCCAGGGGCTTCAGATGCCCTTTCTTGATCAAAACCCCAAGAGCCTTTGACAAAGGCATATAAAGTGGGGTGAAAACCTTCTTAGCTTGGGGTGGATATTTGGCCGCTTGTGAGCTACTTCCGGACGCACCGGTGAATGGGGTAGCTGTTTTTGATACGGTGGTAGCAACCATGCCCACATCAGAAGATCTTGCAACTGCATCACCACTGGTGGTCGCATTCGAACTGCGGGAAAACGCCCTCCTGGGCTGCTCCTTATCCTGGTCAAACAGACCCTGCCTCATTGCATCTTCGATTTGTACCCCCATATCGTGTAAATCTGAGAAAGTGGGAAAGGGGATTACAATCATTCTCTGCATTAGCTTAGGCTGGAGATTGTGCACAATCATCCGAATTTGATCCTTATCAGTAGGCCTTAGAGTCATCATCGAGGCCTTCGCCCTCCACCGGATCACAAAGTCCGAGAAAGATTCCTTGGGCTCTTGCCTTGTCGTTTCGAGATCACGAGTTGTGATCTCGATTTGAGTGTTGTATGAATATTGTGTGACAAAGGCCTCAGCCATCTCATCCCAATTCTTCTTCACTTCATCTTGTAATCTTGCGTACCAATGGGAGGCCACACCCGACAGGGTTCGGCCGAATAGTGAGAGCTTCTGTGGTCGTGTTAGGCCCATCGGCCGCAAGACGTCTGCAAACAGTCGAATATGGACCATGGGGTCGCCGGTCCCGTCAAAGCGGTCGATTTGTGGCATTTTGAACCTATCAGGGAGTGTTACGGCCTCCTCGGTATATCCGTCTCCGATATCCGGCATAGCCTTGGCCCCTTGGGATTTTTTGAAGAGCTTCTCCAGTTTGCTCAATTTCAGAGCTGTATTATCAACCTCGACCTCGGATGGAGAGTCCGGGTGATTGGGTGTATGGACCTTGGACAGTTGTGGTGGAAGCGGGGGCGGAGCTGGCCCCGTTGGAAGACTTGTGTCCTCTTGCTGGTTCTGGATAGTCGGCACAGTATTCTGGATGTTTGGAGGAGCATTCCGAACAGCAGGTATTTGCTCAGGTAATGGAGCCCCTGCCGGTGGAGGAATTTGTTGTGAAGCAGATGCCTCATTCTGCTGTTGCAGTCTAGTAATCAGTTCGGCCTGTTGGGTCATGATTGCGGCCTGCTGTTTGGAAAACTCCTCCTGACGGGCAGCGTCCTGCTGCATGAGTTTCATACTTTCTTGCATCTGGCGCATCATGGCCTCTATCCCTGATGTGTTCTGCCGTTCCATCTGACTGATTGGTATCTATCCCTTGCCTCTGGTGGAGGAACACTGATTGCCCTTGAACTGAATCTCTGACCTAGCAAAGTCTATCAGCACAAGTTCGATGAACCTCGGGGGATATCGGAGCCTTCAGAAGCTATGGTTCCCAGACTACCTAGCAAAAGAGAAAACAGACAGCATCTCAGCCTGATTCCATCTGAACGGATACAAGCATAGTTGAATGAGTGTGCCCTCTACTGAATTCTGCCCCAAAATCCTGCCCTAAACTGAGTCTGATACCCACGGGTAAAGCTGACTCCCAAATACTGATAGTAATGCCCGCAGGCCTGATGCCCAAACTCGCAAACTGGTGCCCGCAGGCCTGACGCCCAAACTCATACACTGATACATGCATTCCTGTAGAGACGCACTCTAAAGCACATAACAGATAAGTGAGAGCCAAAACACCCCTATGAAGGGGTAAGGTTTCCCTGTCCTATTTTGTCAGGAGCTAGGGTTTCACTACGCATGCAGCGGTTTCAAACAACCTATAAACGGGTAAGCAACCTGTCCTAGTATGGAATGGTCACTATGGATTCCGAATATGCACTAGGTCGAATGGTCAAAGAGGGTGCCCCGGTAAAACCGGGGTTTGTGTTCCCATACTGGCAGAGCCCACAACCGGTCAGCCTTATGGTCATGCCTTGACAAGACAAGCCTCCGGCAAACCGTTCAGGAATAGCAGATGGCAAACACGGTGTCCTAGGCGCACCAATGCAAATGAAATGCAAAGAAACACTCAAGTGTAGTCAAAAACAGATATCACGAGTTCGAGTCAAGTTCTCTAAATCCCCAGCAGAGTCGCCAGAAACTGTAACAAGCCCGCGGGGGACCTCGCTACAGCTCGGACTCGACTTTCGTAGTCACGGTTCTAAGTCTGAACCAAAGAGTCCAAATCCGGCAAATCGTTTTTGAGAAAAACAGATTTTTGAAAGAAGTGCCAAACATGGACTGCTTTGCCAGATACAGAGTCGCCACCTAAATATTTTATTTTGGGAAATTTAGGAAACCCTGACTCGGTGCCAAAAGGCCACGTGTCCGTCATCACCAAAGTTGCCTCGGCTCGGGAACTTGGGTACGATTGGGGAAGGTCACTTCGTGAGCACCCCCGCTCGCCCGGTCATAGACCGGCCTCTACTAACCATGATATCAATTTTTGAAAACATTGTGAGTTCTTATTCCGGTTTATTAGCCTAGGTTACTATGTGATGCGCACAGCATATAAGTATAGACCGAGTCGCCCAAATTGGAACAAAACATTTCATGCTTGCTTTTGAAAAGGGTTTGCTACCCGCAGGTAGGCTTGAAACATTTGATGATTTATTCCAATTCAGATAACCCGACCTCCACCCACAGGCATTCAGGCAGGTATATCAGATAAGCATATAGCCTCATGGTAAGCATGCTATTCATGGCAGTCACTCACACGCATGCAAGGATGCTAAAGCATAAAACTCACCGAGTACTCCAAGCCAAAACAGAATTTACATTAGAAATCATGCATGAATCCTAAATATACAGAAATGCCTAATGCCACACATGCAAAATGCAACTATAGTAGGCTCGGCTATTCTAAGATGGCATATGAAATGCTACAACTAACATGTATTCAATTTGGAATTGAAAGTACAATGCAGTTAGTATGATGCGCCGAGCCCGGTGCATGCAAAACAGATGAATGAATGCAAACATGCTATCATACTGTATGCTAATTGAAATATGCCCTAATCTAACCATCATAAGCGGATAAATAAAAGGGAGAAAGACGTGGGGTTGGAAGACATACATCACACTCACGCACACTTATTACAGTTGTGCCCTCACTCGGAGGATCCGAATAAATAACACAGTCTAAATATTACAGTCCCGAATAAAAGAATATTACAAATTTCTAATTAATTAATGAATTAACTAAGAAAGCAAATAAAACTGGCGTGCAAGCCAGGGACTGTCTTGCTTCTGATGGATGATGCATGTCCGGGTTGTCTTGCGCGGAAATCCACCGGAATGCCCCAATTAGCCTCTGTTTACACCTGTTCTTGAAATGCGTGCTGAGCCTAGAAAAAATTGCTGATTCTTCGTTTTGCTGCAACAGAGAGCAGGAAAGGGGCATAGCAATGTATCTGCACAGATATATGCATGTCTCGATCCTCGTGCCACCAATCACGCATACCGAGGCATGATGGCCGAGGAGTCGAAATGCACAACTCAATATAGGATGAATGCACATGAAACTACAGCTAAAACCTAACTCCATCATGGGTAATCCGGAGTGTCGGTGACTGGGGAATTGAGACACATTCCGTCACTCGGAGTACGAAATGTACCTCGTTTCCCGTGTCCGGGCTAACTCCTATTCCGGACATGATGCAATATGCATGGTATGCACGAAATGCAACTAATATACAATCCTAACATACACAATGCTATGGAATAACATGCCTCGAAATGCGTGCACACGGGCACGCGAACCGAGAAAATGACGGAATGCTGAAAATGAGATGCCTCGAACTGCGTGCACACGGGCACGCAAACCGAGGCGATGACAGAATGATGAAAATGAGATGCCTCGAAGTACGTGCACACGGGCGCGCAAACCGAGGCGATGACAGATACAATGAAAATGAGATGCCTCGAAATACGTGCACACGGGCACGCAAACCGAGGCGATGACAGATACAATGAAAATGAGATGCCTCGAAGTACGTGCACACGGGCACGCAAACTGAGGCGATGACAGATACAATGAAAATGAGATGCCTCGAAATACGTGCACACGGGCACACAAACCGAGGCGATGCTAAAATGACATGAAAATGACAAATGGGCTTATACCAACATAAGTGAGCCTCAGCCATACTCACATCGGATGCCGTCGGATAAAAATGGAGTGCCTCAAAATGCGTGCACACGGGCACGCAAACCGAGGCGATGCTAAAATGACATGGAAATGACAAATGGGCTTATACCAACATAAGTGAGCCTCAGCCACACTCACATCGGATGCCGTCGGATAAAAATGGAGTGCCTCGAAATGCGTGCACACGGGCACGCAAACTGAGGCGATGCTAAAATGACATGGAAATGACAAATGGGCTTATACCAACATAAGTGAGCCTCAGCCACACTCACATCGGATGCCGTCGGATAAAAATGGAGTGCCTCGAAATGCGTGCACACGGGCACGCAAATCGAGGCGATGCTAAAATGACATGGAAAGATGGCAAAAATGATATGCAAGCATGCTAATGAAATTTCAGCAACAAAATATGGGGAAAACGGTCCCGAAATGAAGCGAAATGACATGAAATGCAAGGAAATGTCCCGAAATGCAACATTAGGCACCCGAAATGGCCTATAGCCATGCTAAACATGCACAACATGGACATGCAATGCAAAGACAGAATCTAGACAGCCCCAAAATAAGCACTTTTCCAGTTATAAACATGGCCAAACAGCAAATATAGGTATGGCAAAAATAGCATACAAGAATAGGGGCTAAGATAGGGGTAATGAAGCAAGTCGTGTAAGCTAAACCCAAACTGAAAAAATTCCTTCTACAACACTGAATATGGACCAAAAATATGAACATTTACAGTATATGGCAGCCTCAAAATCAGTATACAAATGTGCTAAACATATGATGCAAAATAAGGCTCAAAAGGTGCTAAAACATGAAGTATATAAAATAATCACCAAACAGAAAAAAAGTGTGAATGAAACATGAATTATAGGCCAAAACAAGGCCACTTTCAGTTCGGACCAAGGTCCAAAAACAGAAACCAAGAGGGCTATCAACTTATGCAAAAAAGGGGCCAAATAAGGGATTGAACTACAAGTGACATATGGAGACACCAAACAATGTTGAGCCCTTCTCCAATGTTGAAGAGGGGCTCAAAATAAGCCCTATATCAGTTTACAACATGCTCGAAAATAAATTTCTCATGGGTCAAAAATAGCATGCAAAACTATGACATACAAGATGGTCAATGAAGCAAGTGTATTATGGAGGGCTCAAACAGGGTTGAGCCCTTAATGAGAAGTGAAGATGAGCTCAAAAAATGGCCCTTTTCAGTTAGGGCCGGAGCTTGAAACAAAAAGAAAGAGGGGCTTAGAAATGGAACAAGATAAAGGGTCAAAAGGGTAAAAGTGTAACTTACCCTTGAAGATTCGAGATTTTGTTGCTTCTTGGGTTGATTTGCAGCTTCTTTAGCCTTCAAGAATCCTCCCTTGCTTCTGGAAATGAGATGATGGTGGTAGAGCTTGGTGGTGTAGAAGGAATGAAGGTTAAGAAGTTAGGGTTTTTTGGAGAATTGAGAAGGATGACAATGGAGTTTAGGGTTTGTGCTTGGAGAGGAATTTTTCTAACCCTAGAGAAGAAGACCCTCAGCTGGCTATATGGTCAAGAAAGGGGTGTAAAAGGGGGGTGAATTGGAGAGCATAACTCTCTCCCAAAATATCCCCCGGATACAGAAAATATCTGGGGGATATTGCCCCACAGCTGGAAAGGGTACAGTGCAGGGAAACTGGCCGGCCTCATACTTTTGCTGGAGGTGGCCGGCCGGCCATACCCCCTAGCCGGCCGGCTAGGGGTCAAAAGGGTCAAGGAGCTTTTCTGGCCGGCAAGATATTGGAGAGGTACCCATTTGTGTGTACAACACAACCATGTAGTTGAAATTCCAAGAAAGTGGGCCCAAGGGGTTCAACAATGGCTCGGAAAGAGGGGGTCAAAAGGGTCAAGTTGAATTACTGGCCGGCCATGAACTTTTAGGGGCCTCTCAGGTGTGTAGATCACAGATATGTGGTTCAAAGTTCAAGAAAAAAGGTCCAAGGGGTTCAACATTAGCCCGGAAGAAAGGGGTCAAAAGGGTCAGGTGACCTTAATGGCCGGCCACCAACTTTTAGTGGCCTCCCAGATGTGTAGATCACAGATATGTGGTTGAAAGTTGGCAACATTAGCTCTAAGGTATTCAACATTAGCCCGGAAGTGCGAAAAACGGGCGCCGGGAGGCTCCGGAGGAGAGATAACTGGCTGCTGCAACAATTGCTGGCCTCCCACCCTTCAGTGACCTTCCTCGTGATAAAACAGAGGTACCTGCCAAAAATGAACGAAAACCGATGCAAAACGAATGTTCGGGGGCCAAAACACGTAGTTCGGGGCCCCAGAAACTGCCCGTTAAACACCGAAAATGGTATTCGACCTCGAAGTGGGTTTCTCAGCCCCCAGTATCTCTCAAAAGGGAGAAAATAAAATGTATGCCAAAATTTAGAGCAAACGGAGATGGTTAAGTGATCCCGAACTGAGGCACACGGCCTGACGGCTCCGAAAACTGGAAACCGGGCTCCGACATGGGAAAAATGGCCTACGGCCACCAAATGTAGCCCACGGGCATTGAGAGATAGTCTACGGGACCTCTCCCTTCCCTCAGGAAAAGAAACAGAGAAAATTGAGTCTGGTTCGCAAACCGAGACAAGGCACAGAAGAGGGTTCGGAAATCCGGAGGCGGGGCTCGCAGCCAAGACTCTGAAACTTCTGAAGAAGCACAACATGCAACATCACCAAGCGCTCAATCGGTGACGTCTGAGTCTTAAGGTCGGTCAAAAATGGGGTGTCTACAACTTCGATTTTTAATTTTATGCAACTTCCATTTTTATTTTTATTCCACTTCCATTTTTATTCAATTTCCTTTTCTATTCAATTTCCTCTTTTTATTTAATTTCCAAATAGATCGTTAACGTATAGTGGTTTCTTGAGTGAACTTCCATGTTTAATTTTATGCAGTTTCCAATTCGATTTTTATTCAATTTGCATCTCCAATCAATTTCCTTTTTTATTTAATTTCCAAATAGATCGTTAACGTGTAGTGGTTTCTAGAATGAACTTCCACTTTATATTTTATGCAACTTCCATTTTTATTTTAATTCCACTTCCATTTTTCTTCAATTTCCTTTTCTATTCAATTTCTTTTTTTATTTAATTTCCAAATAGATCGTCAAGGTATAGTGGTTTCTTGAATGAACTTCCATGTTTAATTTTATGCAGTTTCCATTTCTATTTTTAATCAACGTCTACTTTTATTGAAGGTCCATCTCCATTCAATTTAATTTTTTGTTTAATTTCCAAATAAGTCGTTAAGGTATAATAATTTCTTGAATGAACTTCCATTTTTAATTTTATGCAACATCCATTTGTATTTTTACTCCACTTCCATTTTTATTCAATTTCCTTTTCTATTCAATTTCCTTTTTTATTTAAATTCCAAATAGATGGTTAAGGTATGGTGGTTTCTCGAATGAACTTTCATTTTTAATTTTATGCAGCTTCCATTTTTATTTTTATTCAACTCCCATTTTTTTTCAATTTCCTTGTCGATTGAATTTCCTTTTTTTATTTAATTTCCAAATAGATCGTTAAGGTATAGTGGTTTCTTGAATGAAGTTCCATGTTTAATTTTACGCAATTTCTATTTTTATTTTTTTTCAACTTCATTTTTTAATCAATTTCCTTTTCTATTCAATTTCCAAATTGATCGTTAAGGTGTAGTTGTTTCTTCAATGAACTTCCATTTTTAATTTTATGCAACTTCCATTTTTATTTTTATTCCACTTCCATTTTTATTCAATTTCCTTTCCTATTCAATTTCCTTTTTTATGTAATTTCCAAATAGATCGTTAACGTATAGTGGTTTCTTGAATGAACTTCCATGTTTAATTTTATGCAGTTTTCGTTTCTATTTTTATTCAACTTCTATTTTTATTAAATTTCCATCTCCATTCAATTTCCTTTTTTATTTAATTTCCAAATAGATCGTTAAGGTGTAGTGGTATCTAGAATGAACTTCGATTTTTAATTTTATGCAACTTCCATTTTTATTTTTATTCCACTTCCATTTTTATTCAATTTTCTTTTCTATTCAATTTACTTTTTTTATTTAATTTTCAAATTGATTGTTAAGGTATAGTGGTTTCTTGAATGAAGTTCCCTGTTTAATTTTATGCAATTTCTATTTTTATTTTTATTCAACTTCTATTTTTAATCAATTTCCTTTTCTATTCAGTTTCCTTTTTTATTTAATTTCCAAATAGATCGTTAAGGTATAGTGGTTTCTTGAATTAACTTCCATTTTTAATTTTATGCAACTTCCATTTTTATTTTTATTCCACTTCCATTTTTATTCAATTTCCTTTTCTATTCAATTTCCTTTTTTATTTCTTTTCCAAACAGATTGTTAACGTATAGTGGTTTCTTGAATGAACTTCCAGGTTTAATTTTATGCAGTTTCCATTTCTATTTTTATTCAATTTCCATCTCCAATCAATTTCCTTTTTTATTTAATTTTCAAATAGATCGTTAACGTGTAGTGGTTTCTAGAATGAACTTCCATTTTTAATTTGATGCAACTTCCATTTTTATTTTTATTCCACTTCCATTTTTCTTCAATTTCCTTTTCTACTCAAATTCCATTCTTATTTAATTTCCAAATAGATCGTCAAGGTATAGTGGTTTCTTGAATGAACTTCCATGTTTAATTTTATGCAGTTTCCATTTCTATTTTTAATCAACTTCTACTTTTATTGAAGGACCATCTCCATTCAATTTAATTTTTTATTTAATTTCCAAATAGGTCGTTAAGGTATAATAATTTCTTGAATGAAGTTCCATTTTTAATTTTATGCAACTTCCATTTGTATTTTTACTCCACTTCCATTTTTATTCAATTTCCTTTTCTATTCAATTTCCTTTTTTATTTAAATTCCAAATAGATGGTTAAGGTATAGTGGTTTCTCGAATGAACTTTCATTTTTAATTTTATGCAGCTTCCATTTTTATTTTTATTCAACTCCCATTTTTTTTCAATTTTCTTGTCGATTGAATTTCCTTTTTTTATTTAATTTCCAAATAGATCGTTAAGGCATAGTGGTTTCTTGAATGAAGTTCCATGTTTAATTTTATGCAAGTTCTATTTTTATTTTTTTTCAACTTCCATTTTTAATCAATTTCCTTTTCTATTCAATTTCCAAATTGATCGTTAAGGTGTAGTTGTTTCTATGCAGCTTCCGTTTCTATTTTTATTCAACTTCTATTTTTATTAAATTTCCATCTCCATTCAATTTCCTTTTTTATTTAATTTCCAAATAGATCGTTAACGTGTAGTGGTTTCTAGAATGAACTTCAATTTTTAATTTTACGCAACTTCCACTTTTATTTTTATTCCACTTTCATTTTTAATCAATTTCCTTTTCTATTCAATTTCCTTTTTTATTTAATTTCTAAATAGATCGTTAAGGTGTAGTGGTTTCTTGAATGAACTTCCATGTTTAATTTTATGCAGTTTCCATTTCTATTTTTATTCAACGTCTACTTTTATTGAAGGTCCATCTCCATTCAATTTAATTTTTTATTTAATTTCCAAATAGGTCGTTAAGGTATAATAATTTCTTGAATGAACATCCATTTTTAATTTTATGCAACTTCCATTTGTATTTTTACTCCACTTCCATTTTTATTCAATTTCCTTTTCTATTCAATTTCCTTTTTTATTTAATTTCCAAATAGATGGTTAAGGTATAGTGGTTTCTCGAATGAACTTTCATTTTTAATTTTATGCAGCTTCCATTTTGATTTTTGTTCAACTCCCATTTTTTTTCAATTCCCTTGTCGATTGAATTTCCTTTTTTTATTTAATTTCCAAATAGATCGTTAACGTATAGTGGTTTCTTGAATGAAGTTCCCTGTTTAATTTTATAAAATTTCTATTTTTATTTTTATTCAACTTTTATTTTTAATCAATTTCCTTTTCTATTCAGTTTCTTTTTTTATTTAATTTCCAAATAGATCGTTAAGGTGTAGTGGTTTCTTGAATAAACTTCCATTTTTAATTTTATGCAACTTCCATTTTTATTTTTATTCCACTTCCATTTTTATTCAATTTCCTTTTCTATTCAATTTCCTTTTTTAATTAATTTCCAAATAGATCGTTAACGTGTCGTGGTTTCTTGAATGAAATTCCATGTTTAATTTTATGCAGTTTCCGTTTCGATTATTATTCAATTTCCATCTCCAATCAATTTCCTTTTTTATTTAATTTCCAAATAGATCGTTAACGTGTAGTGGTTTCTAGAATGAACTTCCATTTTTAATTTTATGCAACTTTCATTTTTATTTTTAGTCGATTTGCATTTTTCTTCAATTTCCTTTTCTATTCCATTTCCTTTTTTGTTGAATTTCCAAATAGATCGTCAAGGTATAGTGGTTTCTTGAATGAACTTCCATGTTTAATTTTATGCAGTTTCCATTTCTATTTTTAATCAACTTCTACTTTTATTGAAGGTCCATCTCCATTCAATTTAATTTTTTATTTAATTTCTAAATAGGTCGTTAAGGTATAATAATTTCTTGAATGAACATCCATTTTTAATTTTATGCAACTTCCATTTATATTTTTACTCCACTTCCATTTTTATTCAATTTCCTTTTCTATTCAATTTCCTTTTTTATTTAATTTCCAAATAGATGGTTAAGGTATAGTGATTTCTCGAACGAACTTTCATTTTTAATTTTATGCAGCTTCCATTTTTATTTTTATTCAACTCCCAATTTTTTTCAATTTCCTTGTCGATTGAATTTCCTTTTTTTATTTAATTTCCAAATAGATCGTTAAGGTATAGTGGTTTCTTGAATGAAGTTCCATGTTTAATTTTATGCAATTTCTATTTTTATTTTTATTCAACTTCCATTTTTTATCAATTTCCTTTTCTATTCAATTTCCTTTTTTATTTAATTTCCAAACAGATCGTTAAGGTGTAGTGGTTTCTTGAATGAACTTCCATTTTTTATTTTTAAGCAACTTCCATTTTTATTTGTATTCCACTTCCATTTTTCTTCAATTTCCTTTTCTATTCAATTTCCTTTTTTTTATTATTTTCCAAATAGATCGTTAACGTATAATGGTTTCTTGAATTAACTTCGATATTTAATTTTATGCTGTTTCCATTTCTATTTTTATTCAACTTCAATTTTTATTCAATTTCCATCTCCATTCAATTTCCTTTTTTTATTTAATTTCCAAATAGATCGTTAACATGTAGTGCTTTCTTGAATGAACTTTCATTTTTAATTTTATGCAACTTCTGTTTTTATTTTTATTCCACTTCCATTTTTATTCCATTTCCTTTTCTATTCAATTTCCTTTTTGATTTAATTTCCAAGTAGATCGTTAAAGTGTAGTGGTTTCTTGAATGAACTTCCATTTTTAATTTTATTCAACTTCCATTTTTATTTTTCTTCCACTTCCACTTCCATTTTTATTCAATTTCCTTTTCTATTCAATTTCCTTTTTTATTTAATTTCCAAATAGATCGTTAACGTATAGTGCTTTCTTCAATGAACTTCCTTGTTTAATTTTATGCAGTTTCCATTTCTATTTTTATTCAACTTCTATTTTTATTCAATTTCCATCTCCAATCAATTTCCTTTTTTATTTAATTTGCAAATAGATCGTTAACGTGCAGTGGTTTCTAGAATGAACTTCCACTATTAATTTTATGCAACTTCCATTTTTATTTTTATTCCACTTCCATTTTTCTTGAATTTACTTTTCTATTCAATTTCCTTTTTTATTTAATTTCCAAATAGATCGTTAAGGTATAGTGGTTTCTTGAATGAACTTCTATGTTTAATTTTATGCAATTTCCATTTATATTTTTAATCAACATCTACTTTTATTGAAGGTCCATCTCCATTCAATTTAATTTTTTATTTAATTTCCAAATAGGTCGTTAAGGTATAATAATTTCTTGATTGAACTTCCATTTTTAATTTTATGCAACTTCCATTTTTATTTTTATTCCACTTCCATTTTATTCTGTAACGCCCTCAAAATAACAACATTAAACCCATCAATATAAACATACATTTATATACAAAAGATCCACATTTCCTCAACTTATCAGAGTACTTCATTACAAAAGCATTACACGTTAACAACAAAAGTAAATACCCTACGGGCTTACAGCTTTCCAAGTTAACACTTGGTTACAAAAGAGAGTATTGACTCGGTTACACATTAAGCCCTTGGCTTGAATTTACATGTAATACATCAAAGGAAAATAAGGCAACAAAAGTATGTTTGCCCCTAGCCTCCCAAGCTATGTCCTCAGAGGTGGCATGCTACCTGTACCTGAAAATGATGTTCCCATATAGGGTGAGCCACAGCCTAGCAGAGATATACTAAACCAACTATGAACAATGATTAAAAGATTAGCAACTGATAGATGGTAGATACTTACACTTCCATTTACATCTTATTTCAATTCCATGACAACCAAGTCTACGTTACAATTCACTTTTCATTTCTTGTTCAACTTTGGGTTTGAAAACAGGGCTCAGTACTCTGGCCAAAACATTTGATGAGGTTATAGTTCATCACTAGAACACTTTCGAAATTCACGGTGGATACACATTTTGGTGTTGTATCAACAACATATAAACTACTTCCATACTTCACAAACGATGATGATATACATTTTAGTGCTATATCAAATCAAACAAACTTTTCAATAGATAAGTTTATGAGCTATATCACTACTACAACAGATAAGCATATGAGCTATATCAACATTTCAATAGATAAGCATATGAGCTATATCTATACCACAACAGATAAGCATGTTACACATCAACAGATAAGCATATAAGCTGTATCCACACTTCACTAGACAAGCATATGAGCTATATCTATACTTCACTAGACAAGCATATGAGCTGTATCTACACTTCACAAAGATAAGCATATGAGCTGTATCTTCACTTCTCTAGACAAGCATATGAGCTGTATCTACGGAGTTCATCCCCCATCTCCTCCCAATCCTATCCGGTTTAGAGGTACATCCCCCATCTTCCCCTAAATCGCGGAGTACATCCCCCATCTCCTCCTCTATGCAATGCAATGCATATAAGCACAGAATCATATACACAATCGATCAATACATAAAGTTAATGTATTCTACCAACCGTCTACACATAATGCATATAAACACATTGGTCATATACACAATCACTCAATACATAAAGTTAATGTATTCTATCAACCATAATACTCTATGACACATCCGATTGATTAGTTTTAGTTTACCTAATCATCATGCATTGTCTACAACAATCAACAATACCCTCCACCGGTAGCCTAAAGCAATTATTTCTAAACAGGAAATAAATGCACAAATGGATAATATATCAGCATTCCAATTAGGTGAGCAACAAATGATTTGTCTACACTCTTTAATCCCATACCTTCCCAATTTCAACATTCTCAATTCAATTCCTCGCTTTCTTCAATTAATTATATGCATTAATTAATTAAATTAATTAGGGCAATTTACCATAATTCACAAAACAACCCTAAGGTTCCATTTCCGTCAATGTCCCAACATTAATCTAATTTCTCTATGCCTAACATGCATATAGGTTTATATATTTAAAACCCCAACTTTTGTAAAATTACACAAAGGCCCAAACTTTCTCAAAATTTCCCAACAACCCCCAACATATCAATATGCTAAAATTCAAAGACAAAGCTCATAAGATGGAGTAGGTTATCCCTACCTCGAATGATGGGGCTCAACGAAGAAGATGAAGAAACGAAAATGCTCCAAATCCCGAAATTTTCAGATTAAAAGATAGCCCTCGACGATCAACACAACTTTTGTAAAGGCCCAAGGTGAGAAAATAACTCCTACTAGATCAATCCTAAGAGAGAAGTTTGGGTTTTAGTGAGAGGAACTCTCAAAATACCTTTTTGGAAAAGTAAGAGAGAGAAAAGATGTTGAAAAGTGAACAAAAAGGTCGGATCTTGGCTTTATATAAAAGTCCCCCCGCTCGAGCGTCGAACTCCCCGCTCGAGCGTCACTCACAGATCCCCCGCTCGAGCGGCGGATGCACGCTCCCAAAACTTTTACAGAACCAGGTCTCCGCTCGAGCGTCAACCCTCACGCTCGAGCGCCACACACAACATCCCGCTCGAGCGTCAAAACTCCCGCTCGAGCGTACAACTCTGCAGAGGAGATACTGGAAGATGGAAAACTACGCTCAAGCGTCGAAAACCCCGCTCGAGCGGACAGACAACAACGAAGGGCCCGCTCGAGCGTCAAAATCCCCGCTCGAGCGTGAAGGCCAAAATCTGGGCAACTACACTTGGTTTCTAAGTCCAACCAACCTGTAACAAACTCGCCCAACACAACCCAAGACTCGAATGCAAGGAGTAAAGGATGTAAACAAGATATACACGACAACCAACTCCACAGAACCTAAGTCCGGATACAACAGTTAAAGAAAAGGGGAAACCGGGATCACTATATATTCAATTTCCTTTCCTATTCAATTTCCTTTTTTATCTAATTTCCAAATACATCGTTAACGTATAGTGGTTTCCTGAATGACCTTCCATGTTTAATTTTATGCAGTTTCCATTCCTATTTTTATTCAATTTCCATCTCCCTTTAATTTCCTTTTTTATTTAATTTCCAAATAGATCGTTAACGTGTAGTGGTTTCTAGAATGAACTTCCATTTTTAATTTTATGCAACTTCCATTTTTATTTTTATTCCACTTCCAATTTTATTCAATTTTCTTTTCTATTCAATTTCCTTTTTTATTTAATTTCCAAATAGATCGTTAAGGTGTCGTGGTTTCTTGAATGAACTTCTATTTTTAATTTTATGCAACTTCCATTTTTATTTTTATTCCACTTCCATTTTTATTCAATTTCCTTTTCTATTCAATTTCCTTTTTTTTTATTTAATTTCCAAATAGATCGTTAACGTATAGTGCTTTCTTGAATGAACTTCCATGTTTAATTTTATGCAGTTTCCATTTCGATTTTTATTCAATTTGCATCTCCAATCAGTTTCCTTTTTTATTTAATTTCCAAATAGATCGTTAACGTGTAGTGATTTCTAGAATGAACTTCCACTTTTTATTTTATGCAACTTCCATTTTTATTTTTATTCCACTTCCATTTTTCTTCAATTTCCTTTTCTATTCAATTTCCTTTTTTATTTAATTTCCAAATAGATCGTCAAGGTATAGTGGTTTCTTGAATGAACTTCCATGTTTAATTTTACGCAGTTTCCATTTCTATTTTTAATCAACTTCTACTTTTATTGAAGGTCCATCTCCATTCAATTTAATTTTTTATTTAATTTTCAAATAGGTCGTTAAGGTATAATAATTTCTTGAATGAACATTCATTTTTAATTTTATGCAACTTCCATTTCTATTTTTACTCCACTTCCATTTTTATTCAATTTCCTTTTTCTATTCAATTTCCTTTTTTTTTTAATTTCCAAATAGATGGTTAAGGTATAGTGGTTTCTCGAATGAACTTCCATTTTTAATTTTATGCAGCTTCCATTTTTATTTTTATTCAACTCCCATTTTTTTCCAATTTCCTTGTCGATTGAATTTCCTTTTTTTATTTAATTTCCAAATAGATCGTTAACGTATAGTGGTTTCTTGAATGAAGTTCCCTGTTTAATTTTATGCAATTTCTATTTTTATTTTTATTCAACTTCTATTTTTAATCAATTTCCTTTTCTATTCAGTTTTCTTTTTTATTTAATTTCCAAATTGATCGTTAACGTGTAGTGGTTTCTTGAATGAACTTCCATTTTTAATTTTATGCAACTTCCATTTTTATTTTTATTCCACTTCCATTTTTATTTAATTTCCTTTTCTATTCAATTTCCTTTTTTATTTCTTTTCCAAACAGATCGTTAACGTATAGTGGTTTCTTGAATGAACTTCAATGTTTAATTTTATGCAGTTTCCATTTATATTTTTATTCAATTTCCATCTCCAATCAATTTCCTTTTTTATTTAATTTCCAAATAGATCGTTAACGTGTAGTGGTTTCTAGAATGAACTTCCACTTTTAATTTTATGCAACTTCCATTTTTATTTTTATTCCACTTCCATTTTTCTCCAATTTCCTTTTCTACTCAATTTCCTTTCTTATTTAATTTCCAAATAGATCGTCAAGGTATAGTGGTTTCTTGAATGAACATCCATGTTTAATTTTATGCAGTTTCATTTCTATTTTTAATCAACTTCTACTTTTACTGAAGGTCCATCTCCATTCAATTTAATTTTTTATTTAATTTCCAAATAGGTCGTTAAGGTATAATAATTTCTTGAATGAACTTCCATTTTTAATTTTATGCAACTTCCATTTGTATTTTTACTCCACTTCCATTTTTATTCAATTTCCTTTTCTATTCAATTTCCTTTTTTATTTAAATTCCAAATAGATGGTTAAGGTATAGTGGTTTCTCGAATGAACTTTCATTTTTAATTTTATGCAGCTTCCATTTTTATTTTTATTCAACTCCCATTTTTTTTCAATTTCCTTGTCGATTGAATTTCCTCTTTTTATTTAATTTCCAAATAGATCGTTAAGGTACAGTAGTTTCTTGAATGAAGTTGCATGTTTAATTTTATGCAATTTCTATTTTTATTTTTTTTCAACTTCTATTTTTAATCAATTTCCTTTTCTATTCAATTTCCAAATTGATCGTTAAGGTGTAGTGGTTTCTTAAATGAACTTCCATTTTTAATTTTTTGCAACTTCCATTTTTATTTTTATTCCACTTCCATTTTTATTCAAATTCCTTTCCTATTCAATTTCCTTTTTTATCTAATTTCCAAATAGATTGTCAACGTATAGTGGTTTCTTGAATGAACTTCCATGTTTAATTTTATGCTGTTTCCATTTCTATTTTTATTGAACTTCTATTTTTATTAAATTTCCATCTCCATTCAATTTCCTTTTTTATTTAATTTCCAAATAGATCGTTAACGTGTAGTGGTTTCTAGAATGAACTTCCACTTTTAATTTTATGCAACTTCCATTTTTATTTTTATTCCACTTCCATTTTTATTCAATTTCCTTTTCTATTCAATTTGCATTTTTATTTAATTTCCAAATAGATCGTTAAGGTATAGTGGTTTCTTGAATGAACTTCCATTTTTAATTTTATGCCACTTCCATTTTTATTTTTATTCCACTTCCATTTTTATTCAATTTCCTTTTCTATTCAATTTGCATTTTTATTTAATTTCCAAATAGATCGTTAACGTATAGTGGTTTCTTGAATGAACTTCCATGTTTAATTTTATGCAGTTTCCATTTCTATTTTTATTCAACTTCTATTTTTATTAAATTTCCATCACCATTCAATTTCCTTTTTTATTTAATTTCCAAATAGATCGTTAACGTGTAGTGGTTTCTAGAATGAACTTCCTTTTTTAATTTTATGCAACTTCCGTTTTTATTTTTATTCCACTTCCATTTTTATTTAATTTCCTTTCTTATTCAATTTCCAAATAGATCGTTAAGGTCTAGTGGTTTCTTGAATGAACTTCCATTTTTAATTTTATGCAACTTCTATTTTTAGTTTTATTCCACTTGCATTTTTATTTAATTTCCTTTTCTATTCAATTTCCTTTTTTATTTAATTTCCAAATAGATCGTTAACGTATAGTGGTTTCTTGAATGAACTTCCATGTTTAATTTTATGCAGTTTCCATTTCTATTTTTAATCAAGTTCTACTTTTATTGAAGGTCCATCTCCATTCAATTTAATTTTTTATTTAATTTCCAAATAGGTCGTTAAGGTATAATAATTTATTGAATGAACAACCATTTTTAATTTTATGCAACTTCCATTTGTATTTTTACTCCACTTCCATTTTTATTCAATTTCCTTTTCTATTCAATTTCCTTTTTTATTTAATTTCCAAATAGATGGTTAAGGTATAGTGATTTCTCGAATGAACTTTCACTCCCATTTGTTTTCAATTTCCTTGTCGATTGAATTTCCTTTTTTTATTTATTTTCCAAATAGATCGTTAAGGTATAGTGGTTTTTTGAATGAAGTTCCATGTTTAATGTTATGCAATTTCTATTTTTATTTTTATTCAACTTCCATTTTTAATCAATTTCCTTTTCTATTCAATTTCCTTTTTCATTTAATTCCAAACAGATCGTTAAGGTGTAGTGGTTTCTTAAATGAACTTCCATTTTTTATTTTTAAGCAACTTCCATTTTTATTTGTATTCTACTTCCATTTTTCTTCAATTTCCTTTTCTATTCAATTTCCTAATAGATCGTTAACGTATAATGGTTTCTTGAATTAACTTCCTTGTTTAATTTTGTGCAGTTTCCATTTCAATTTTTATTCAACTTCCATTTTTATTCAATTTCCATCCCCATTTAGTTTCCTTTTATATTTAATTTCCAAATATATCGTTAAGGTATAGTGGTTTCTTAAATGAACTTCCATTTTTAATTCTATGCAACTTTCATTTTTATTTTTTTTTCTACTTCCATTTTTATTCAATTTCCTTTTCTATTCAATTTCCTTTTTTATTCAATTTAAGATATAGTGGTTTCTGGACTGAACTTTCATTTTTAATTTCATGCAACTTTCATTTTTATATTTGTTCAACTTCCATTTTTATTCAATTTCCTTTTCTATTTAATTTCTTCTTTTTATTTCATTTCCCAATAGAACGTTAAGGTATAATGGTTTCTTGAATGAACTTCCAAGTTTAATTTTATGCAACTTCCATTTTTATTCAATTTTCTTTTCTATTCAATTTCCTTTTTTTATTTAATTTCCAAATAGATCGTTAATGTATTATGGTTTCTTGAATGAACTTCCAATTTTAATTTTATGCAACTTCCATTTTTATTCAATTTCCTTTTCTATTCAATTTCTTTTTTCTATTGAATTTCCTTTTTATTTAATTTGAAATATATCGTTAAGGTGTAGTGGTTTCTTGAATGAACTTCCATTTTTAATTTTACGCAACTTTTTTTTTTATTTTTATTCCACTTCCATTTTTATTCAATTTCATTTTTTATTTAATTTCCAAATAGATCGTTAAGGTATAGTGGTCTCTTGAATGAACTTCCATGTTTCATTTTATGCAGTTTCCATTTCTATTTTTATTTAACTTCTATTTTTATTCAATTTCCATCTCCATTCAATCTCCTTTTTCACTTAATTTCGAAATAGATCGTTAAGGTGTAGTGGTTTCTTGAATGAACTTCCATTTTTAATTTTATGCAACTTCCAATTTTATTTTTATTCCACTTTCATTTTTATTCAATTTCCTTTTTTATTTAATATCCAAATAGATCATTAAGGTATAGTGGTTTCTTGAATGAACTTCTATGTTTAATTTTATGCAGTTTCCATTTCTATTTTTATTCAACTTCTATTTTTATTCAATTTCTGTCTTCAATCAATTTCATTTTTTATTTAATTTCCAAGTAGATCGTTAACGTGTAGTGGTTTCTTGAATGAACTACCGTTTTTAATTTTATGCAACTTCTATTTTTATTTTTATTCCACTTCCATTTTTATTCAATTTCTTTTTCTATTCAATTTCCTTTTTTCATTTAATTTCCAAGTAGATCGTTAATGTATTGTGGTTTCTTGAATGAACTTTCATTTTTAATTTTATGCAACTTTCATTTTTATTCAATTTCTTTTTCTATTGAATTTCCTTTTTTATTTAATTTCAAATAGATCATTAAGGCGTAGTGGTTACTTGAATGAACTTCCATTTTTAATTTTATGCTACTTCCATTTTTATTTTTATTCCACTTCCATTTTTGTTGAATTTCCTTTTTTAATCAATTTCCTTTTTCGTTTAGTTTCCAAATAGATCGTTAAGGTATAGTGGTCTCTTGAATGAACTTCCATGTTTCATTTTATGCAGTTTCCATTTCTATTTTTATTCAACTTCTATTTTTATTCAATTTCCATCTCCAATCAATTTCCTTATTTATTTAATTTCCAAATAGATCGTTAACGTGTAGTGGTTTCTTGAACGAACTTCCATTTTTAATTTTATGCAACATCCATTTTTATTTTTATTCCACTTCCATTTTTATTCAATTTCCGTTTTTTTTTTTACTTTCCAAATAGATCGTCAAGGTATTGTGGTTTCTTGAATAAACTTCCATGTTTAATTTTATGCAGTTTCCATTTCTATTTTTATACAATTTCTATTTTTAATCAATTTCCATCTCCAATCAATTTCCTTTTTTATTTAATTTCCAAATAGATCGTTAACGTGTAGTGGTTTCTTGAATGAACATCCATTTTTAATTTTATGCAACTTCTATTTTTATTTTTATTCAACTTCCATTTTTATTCAATTTCCTTGTCAATTGAATTTCCTTTTTTTATTTAGTTTCCAAATACATCGTTAAGGTATAGTGGTTTCTTGAATGAACTTCCATGCTTAATTTTATGCAACTTCCATTTTTATGTTTATTCAACTGCCATTTTTAATCAATTTCCTTTTCTATGCAATTTCCTTTTTTATTTAATTTCCAAATAGTTCGTTAAGGTATAGTGGCCTCTTTAATGAACTTCCATGTTTCATTTTATACAGTTTCCATTTCTATTTTTATTCAACTTCTATTTTTATTCAATATCCATCTCCATTCAATCTCCTTTTTTTATTTAATTTTGAAATAGATCATTAAGGTGTAGTGGTTTCTTGAATGAACTTCCATTTTTAATTTTATGCCACTTCCATTTTTATTTTTATTCCACTTCCATTTTTATTCAATTTCATTTTCTATTCAATTTCCTTTTTTATTTAATTTCCAAATAGATTGTTAAGGTATAGCGGTTTCTTCAATGAACTTCCATTTTTAATTTTATGCAGTTTCCATTTATATTTTTATTCAACTTCTATTTTTATTCAATATCCATTACCAATCAATTTCCTTTTTTATTTAATTTCGAAATAGATCGTTAACGTGTAGTGGTTTCGTGAATGAACTTCCATTTTTAATTTTATGCAACTTCCATTTTTATTTTTATTCCACTTCCATTTTTATTCAATTTCCTTTTTTATTTAATTTCAAAATAGATCGTTAAGGAATAGTGGTTTCTTGAATGAACTTCCATGTTTAATTTTATGCAGTTTCCATTTCTATTTTTATTCAACTTCTATTTTTATTCAATTTCTATTTCCATTCAATTTCCTTTTTATTTAATTTCCAAATAGATCATTAAGGTATAGTGGTTTCTTGAATGAACTTCCATTTTTAATTTTATGCAACTTCCATTTTTATTTTTATTCCACTTCCACTTTTATTCAATTTCCTTTTCTATTCAATTTCCTTCTTAATTTAATTTCCCAACAGATCGTTAAGGTATTGTGCTTTCTTGAATGAACTTCTATAGCGATCCCGGTTTCCCCTTTCCTTTAACTGTTGTATCCGGACTTAGGTTCCGTGGAGTTGGTTGTCGTGTATATCTTGTTTACATCCTTTACTCCTTGCATTCGAGTTCTTGGGTTGTGTTGGGCGAGTTTGATACAGGTTGGTTGGACTTAGAAACCAAGAGTAGTTGCCCAGATTTTGGCCTTTACGCTCGAGCAAGGATTTTGACACTCGAGCAGGCCCTTCGTTGTCGTCTGTCCGCTCGAGCGGGGTTTTCGAGGCTCGAGCGTAGTTTTCCATGTTCCAGTATCTCCTCTGCAATGTTGTGCGCTCAAGCGGGAGTTTTGACGCTCGAGCGGGATGTTGTGTGTGACCCTCGAGCGAAGACCTGGTTCTGTAAAAGTTCTGGGAGTGTGTATCCGCCGCTCGAGCGGGATTGTTGACGCTCGAGCGGGAGTCTGTGAGTGACGCTCGAGCGGGGGTTTGGACGCTCGAGCGGGGAGACTTTTATATAAATTCGAGATCCGACTTTTGGATCACTTTTTCAAGATCTTTTCTCTCTCTTACTTTTCCAAAAAGCCATTTTCAGAGCTTCTCACTCTAAAACCGGCCCTTCTCTCTTAGATTTGATCTAGTAGGAGTTGTTTGCTCACTTTTGGTCTTTACGAAAGTTTTGTTGATCGTCGAGGGCTACATTTTAATCTGAAAATTTCAAAATTTGAAGCATATTGGTTTTGGTCTTCATCTCCATTGGAGCTCAAACTTTGAGGTAGGGATATCCTACTCCTCTTTATGAGCTTTGTCTTTAAATTTTAGTATTTTGAGATGTTGGGGTTGGTTTGGTAATTTTGTGAAAATTTGGGGGCTTTTGTGCAAATTTACAAGAGTTGGGGTTTTAATTATATAAAACCTAGATGCATATTTGGCATGGAAAATGTGAAATTAATGTTAAGACATTAATGAAAATGGAACCTAAGGGTTGTAATGTAAATTATGGAAAATGCCCTAATTACATTGGTTAATTAATTTGCATAATTAATTATGAGAAATGAGGAATTGATTTGGAAAGTCATGGGATAAAAAGGGTGTAGTTGGATTAATGATCACTCACCTAGTTGGAATGTTGATTATATATCCATTGTTGCATTTATTTTCTGTATAGAAATAACTGCTTTGGGCTATCGGTGGAGGATAGTCGTGATTGTTGTAGACAATGCATGATGATTAGGCAAACTGAAACTAATCACAGGAATGTGCCATTGAGATTGACGATTGAAAGAATACATTAAATTTATGTATTGTGTGATGATGTGTATAATTGTTGTTTATATGCATTGTGTTGTGTTGGAGGAGATAGGGGATGTACTCCGCGGTTTAGGGGAAGATAGGGGATGGACCTCTAAACCGGATGTTGTTGGGAGGAGATAGGGGATGGACTCCGTAGATAGAGCTCATATGCTTATCTAGTAATGTGTTGACAGAGCTCATATGCTTGTCGTTGGAAGTGTGATAGTGCTCATATGCATATCTGTGGAAGTGATGATATAGCTTGTATGCTTATCTATTGTTGTGTGATATAGCTAGTATGCTTATCTATTATGAAATGGGAAGTGTTTGATATGAGTTACTGTCTCATATGAGTTGTTGGCCAGGTTCTGAGCCACGGTTGTAAATTGAGAATTGAAAGGAATTGGAAAATGAACTGTAATATGGACTCGTATGTCATGAAACCGTAAAGTGTGATAAGAGAAAGTATCAGTGTTGGCCATCTATCAACTGCTAATCTTTTAGTCATTGTTCATATTTGGTTTAGTGTATTTCTACTGGGCTGTGGCTCACCCTATATGGGAATATCATTTTCAGGTACAGGTAGCATGTCACCTCCAAGGACATAGCTTGGGAGGCTAGAGGCGGACACACTTTTGTTGTCTTATTTCTTTTGATGTATTACATGTAAATTCAAGCTAAGGGCTTAATGTGTAAATGAGTTAGTACTCTTTCACTGTAACCAAGTGTTAACTTGGAAAGCTGTAAGCCCTTAGGGCATTTTCTTTTGTCGTTAACATGTAATGCTTTTTGTAATGAAACTCTGATGAATAGAAAAATGTGGAGTTTTTATATATCAATGCATGTCTATATTGATGGGTTTAATGTTATTATTTTGGGGGCGTTACAACTTCCATGTTTAATTTTGTGAAGTTTCCATTTCTATTTTTATTCAACTTCTATTTTTATTCAATTTCCATCTCCATTCAATTTCCTTTTTCATTTAATCTCCAAATAGATCGTTAAGGTATAGTGGTTTCTTGAATGAACTTCCATTTTTAATTTTATGCAACTTCCATTTTTATTTTTATTCCATTTCCATTTTTATTCAATTTCCTTTTCTATTTAATTTTCTTTTTTATTTAATTGAAGGTATAGTGCAAGGTTTTGAAAATCGGACTGGACCGGCCAGTTCGACCGGTTGAACCGTTGACCGGTCGGGTTCCGGTCCGGGTGGACCCTCTAAACCGGCCAGAAATGAAAACCGGCGTTTTTAAGGAGAACCGGAAAAATCGGCGGTTGGACCGGCGAACCGGTCGACCCGGAGCCGGTTCGCCGAGTTGATCTGGATCGAAAATTCTTCTTTTTTTATTTTTTTATTTTCTTTCTTTCTTTTCTTTCTTTTTGTCTTATTATATATATATATATATATATATAAAATATAAGAATATAAGAAAATTTTAATTTAAAACTCTTTGTCAAGGGTCTCCTCTTGTGAGGAATCCCATTAAGAGCTTGATGAAATTATTGTGAAAGTCTTCACCTATTTATAAGAAAAAAATTCTTTCAAAAAAATTCAAGAAATCCATGTGGGATTCAATCAAATGTATTGGAGGGAATATTGAAAATTTGATATCCCTCCAAAATTTTTGCTCTCCTTTCAATTAAAATCATATGAAGGGAATATTAAATATTTGATTGCATCTTCCAAAATTAAAATTAATAACATTTTAAAATATTTTATTATATTTTTCAGTACAAAAAATATTAAGACAAATATTTAAGATAATTTAATATTTTTAATATTTTTAATTTATAATTTTATAACTTATATTTTTAATTAAATAAAATTTTAATATATTTATTACGTCACGGTTCGATTCCGGTTCAACCCGACGGTTGAATCGATGACCCGTCCACCCGATCCCTTTTCCGGTTCGCTCACCAGTCTGGTTTTTAAAACATTGGTATAGTGGTTTTTGGAATTAACTTTCATTTTTAATTTTATGCAACTTTCATTTTTATTATTATTCAACTTCCATTTTTATACAATTTCCTTTTGTATTTAATTTCTTTTTTTTTTATTTCATTTCCAAATAAATCGTCAAGGTATAGTGGTTTCTTGAATGAACTTCCAAGTTTAATTTTATGCAACTTCCAATTTTATTCAATTTCCTTTTCTAATCAATTTCCTTTTTTTATTTAATTTCCAAATAGATCGTTAATGTATTGTGGTTTCTTGAATGAACTTCCATTTTTAATTTTATGAAACTTCCATTTTTATTTTTATTCAACTTCCATTTTTATTCAATTTCTTTTTTTATTGAATTTCCTTTTTTTATTTAATTTCAAATAGATCGTTAAGGTGTAGTGGTTTCTTCAATGAACTTCCATTTTTAATTTTATGCAACTTTTATTTTTATTTTTATTCCACTTCCATTTTTATTCAATTTCCTTTTCTATTCAATTTCCTTTTTTATTTAATTTCCAAATAGATCGTTAACGTATAATGGTTTCTTGAATGAACTTCCATGTTTCATTTTATGTAGTTTCCATTTCTATTTTTATTCAACTTCTGTTTTTATTCAATTTCCATCTCCATTCAATTTCTTTTTTTATTTAATTTCCAAATAGATCGTTAAGGTGTAGTGGTTTCTTGAATGAACTTCCATTTTTAATTTTATGCAACTTCCATTTTTATTTTTATTCCACTTCCATTTTTATTCAATTTCCATTTCTATTTAATTTTCTTTTTTATTTAACTTCCAAATAGATCGTTAAGGTATAGTGGTTTCTTGAATGAACTTCCATGTTTAATTTTACGCAGTTTCCATTTCTATTTTTATTCCACCTCTATTTTTATTCAATTTCCATCTCCAATGATTTTTTCTTTTTTTATTTAATTTCCAAATTGATCGTCAACGTATAGTGGTTTCTTGAATTAACATCCATTTTTAATTTCATGCAACTTTCATTTTTATTTTTATTCCACTTCCATTTTTATTCAATTTCCTTTTCTATTCAATTTCCTTTTTTATTTAATTTCGAAATAGATCGTCAAGGTATAGTGGTTTCTTGAATGAACTTCCATGTTTAATTTTATGCAGTTTCCATTTCTATTTTTAATCAACTTCTATTTTTATTGCAGTTCCATCTCCATTCAATTTACTTTTTTATTTAATTTCCAAATAGATCGTTAAGGTATAATAGTTTCTTGAATGAACATCCATTTTTAATTTTATGCAACTTCCATTTCTATTTTTTTTGCACTTTCATTTTTATTCAATTTCCTTTTCTATTCAATTTCCTTTTATATTTACTTTCGAAATAGATCGTTAAGGTATAGTGGTTTCTTGAATGAACTTTCATGTTTAATTTTATGCAGTTTCCATTTCTATTTTTATTCAACTTCTATTTTTATTCAATTTCCATCTCCATTCAATTTCCTTTTTTATTTAATTTCCAAATAGATCGTTAAGGTATAGTGGTTTCTTGAACGAACTTCCATTTTTAATTTTATGCAACTTCCATTTTTATTTTTATTCCACTTCCATTTTTATTCAATTTCTTTTTCTATTCAATTTCGTTTTTTATTTAATTTAAGGTATAGTGGTTTCTGGAATGAACTTTCGTTTTTATTTTTACGCAACTTCCATTTTATTTTTATTCCATTTCCATTTTTATTCAGTTTCCCTTTCTATTCAATTTCTTTTTTTATTTAGTTTAAGGTATAGTGGTTTCTGGAATGAACTTTCATTTTTAATTTTATGCAACTTTCATTTTTATTTTTATTCAACTTCCATTTTTATTCAATTTCCTTTTCCTTTTAATTTCTTTTTTTTTATTTCATTTCCAAATAGAACGTTAAGATATAGTGGTTTCTTGAATGAACTTCCAATTTTAATTTTATGCAACTTCCATTTTTATTCAATTTCCTTTTCTCTTCAATTTCCTTTTTTTCTTTAATTTCCAAATAGATCGTTAATGTATTGTGGTTTCTTGAATGAACTTCCATTTTTAATTTAATGCAACTTCCATTTTTATTTTTATTCCACTTCCATTTTTATTCAATTTCCTTTTCTATTCAATTTCCTTTTTTAATATCATTTCCAAATAGATCGTTAATGTATTGTTGTTTCTTGAATGAACTTCCATTTTTAATTTTATGCAACTTCTATTTTTATTTTTATTCAACATCCATTTTTATTCAATTTCTCTTTATATTGGATTTCCTTTTTTATTTAATTTCAAATAGATCGTTAAGCTGTAGTGGTTTCTTGAATGAACTTCCATTTTTAATTTTATGCAACTTTTATTGTTATTTCTATTCCACTTCCATTTTTGTTCAATTTCCTTTTCTATTTAATTTCCTTTTTTTTTTTTTAATTTCCAAATAGATCGTTAACGTATAATGGTTTTTGAATGAACTTCCATGTTTCATTTTATACAGTTTCCATTTCTATTTCTATTCAACTTCTATTTTTATTCAATTTCCATCTCTATTCAATTTCCTTTTTTATTTAATTTCCAAATAGATCGTTAAGGTGTAGTGGTTTCTTGAATGAACTTCCATTTTTAATTTTATGCAACTTCCATTTTTATTTTTATTCCACTTCCAATTTTATTTAATTTCCATCTCCAACCAATTTCCTTTTTTATTTAATTTCCAAATAGATCGTTAAGGTATAGTGGTTTCTTGAATTAACTTCCACGTTTAATTTTATGCAGTTTCTATTTCAATTTTTATTCAACTTCTATTTTTATTCAATTTCCATCTCCAATCAATTTGCGTTTTTATTTAATTTCCAAATTGATCGTTAGGTTATAGTGTTTTCTTGAATGAACTTCCATGTTTAATTTTATGCAGTTTCCATTTCTATTTTTAATCAACTTCTATTTTTCTCGAAGTTCCATCTCCACTCAATTTACTTTTTTTATTTAATTTCCAAATAGATCGTTAAGGTATAATAGTTTCTTGAATGAACATCCATTTTTAATTTTATGCAACTTCCATTTCTATTTTTATTCCACTTCCATTTTTATTCAATTTCCTTTTCTATTCAATTTCCAAATGGATCGTTAAGGTGTAGTGGTTGCTTGAATGAACTTTCATTTTTAATTTTATTCAACTTCCATTTTTATTTTTATTCAACTTCCATTTTTTTTCAATTTCCTTGTCGATTGAATTTCCTTTTTTTATTTAATTTCAAAATAGATCGTTAAGGTATAGTGGTTTCTTGAATGAAGTTCCATGTTTAATTTTATGCAATTTCCATTTTCAATTTTATTCAACTTCTATTTTTAATCAATTTCCTTTTCTATTCAATTTCTTTTTTTATTTAATTTCCAAAAAGATCGTGAAGGTGTAGTGGTTTCTTGAATAAACTTCCATTTTTAATTTTATGCAACTTCTATTTTTATTTTTATTCCACTTCCAATTTTATTCAATTTCCTTTCTTATTTAATTTCGAAATAGATCGTCAAGGTATAGTGGTTTCTTGAATGAACTTCCATGTTTAATTTTATGCAGTTTCGCATTTCTATTTTTAATCAACTTCTATTTTTATTGAAGTTCCATCTCCATTCAATTTACTTTTTTATTTAATTTTTAAATAGATCGTTAAGGTATAATAGTTTCTTGAATGAACATCTATTTTTAATTTTATGCAACTTCCATTTGTATTTTTATTCCACTTCCATTTTTCTTTAATTTCCTTTTCTATTCAATTTCCTTTTTTTATTTAATTTCCAAATAGATTGTAAAGGCATAGTGGTTTCTTGAATAAACTTTCATTTTTATTTTGATTCAACTTCCAATTTTTTTCAATTTCCTTGTCGATTGAATTTCCTTTTTTTATTTAATTTCCAAATAGATCATTAAGGTATAGTGGTTTCTTGAATGAAGTTCCATGTTTATTTTTTTGCAATTTCCATTTTTATTTATATTCAACTTCCATTTTTAATCAATTTCCTTTTCTATTCAATTTCCTTTTTTTATTTAATATCCAAACAGATCGTTAAGGTGTAGTGGTTTCTTTAATCAACTTCCATTTTTTGTAAATTTCCTTTCTTATTTAATTTCCAAATAGATCGTTAACGTGTAGTGTTTTCTTGAATGAACTTCCATGTTTAATTTCATGCAGTTTCCATTTCTATTTTTATTCAACTTCTATTTTATTCAATTTCCATCTCCATTAAATTTCCATTTTTATTGAATTTCTAAATAGATCGTTAAGGTATAGTGGGTTTTTGAATGAACTTCCATTTTTAATTTTATGCAACTTCCATTTTTATTTTTATTCCAGCTCCATTTTTATTCAATTTCCTTTTTAATTTAATTTCCAAATAGATCGTGATGGTATAGTGGTTTCTTGAATGAACTTCCATTTTTAATTTTATGAAGTTTCCATTTCTATTTTGATTCAACATTTATTTTTATTCAATTTCCATCTCCGTTCAATTTCCTTTTTTATTTAATTTCCAAATAGATCGTTAAGCTATAGTGGTTTCTTGAATGAACTTCCATTTTTATTTTTATTCCAGCTCCATTTTTATTCAATTTCCTTTTCTATTCAATTTCCTTTTTAATTTAATTTCCAAATAGATCGTGAAGGTATAGTGGTTTCTTGAATGAACTTCCATTTTTAATTTTATGAAGTTATTTTGATTCAACATTTATTTTTATTCAATTTCCATCTCCGTTCAATTTCCTTTTTTATTTAATTTCCAAATAGATCGTTAAGCTATAGTGGTTTCTTGAATGAACTTCCATTTTTAATTTTATGCAACTTCCATTTTTATTTTTATTCCACTTCCATTTTTATTCTATTTCCCTTTCTATTTAGTTTAAGGTATAGTGGTTTCTGGAATGAACTTTCATTTTTAATTTTATGTAACTTTCATTTTTATTTTTATTCAACTTCCATTTTTATTCAATTTCCTTTTCCATTTAATTTCTTTTTTTTATTTCATTTCCAAATAGAACGTTAAGGTATAGTGGTTTCTTGAATGAACTTCCAATTTTAATTTTATGCAACTTCCATTTTTCTTCAATTTCGTTTTCTCTTCAATTTCCTTTTTTTTTTCAATTTCCAAATAGATCGTTAATGTATTGTGGATTTTTGAATGAACTTCCATTTTTATTTTTATTCCACTTCCACTTTTATTCAATTTCCTTTTCTATTCAATTTCTTTTTTTAATTTAATTTCAAAATAGGTCGTTAATGTATTATTGTTTCTTGAATGAACTTCCATTTTTAATTTTATGCAACTTCTATTTTTATTTTTATTCAACTTCCATTTTTATTCAATTTCTCTTTATATTGGATTTCCTTTTTTATTTAATTTCAAATAGATCGTTAAGGTGTAGTGGTTTCTTGAATGAACTTCCATTTTTAATTTTATGCAACTTCCATTTTTATTTTTATTCGACTTCCAGTTTTATTCGATTTCCATTTCTATTTAATTTTCTTTTTTATTTAATTTCCACATAGATCGTTAAGATATAGTGGTTTCTTGAATGAACTTCCATGTTTAATTTTACGCAGTTTCCATTTCTATTTTTATTCCACCTCTATTTTTATTCAATTTCCATCTCCAATCAATTTCCTTTTTTATTTAATTTTCAAATAGATCGTTAACGTGTAGTGGTTTCTTGAATGAACTTCCATTTTTAATTTCATGCAACTTTCATTTTTATTTTTATTCCACTTCCATTTTTATTCAATTTCCTTTTCTATTAAATTTCCTTTTTTATTTAATTTCGAAATAGATCGTCATGGTATAGTGGTTTCTTGAATGAACTTCCATATTTAATTTTATGCAGTTTCCATTTCTATTTTTAATCAACTTCTATTTTTATTGTAGTTCCATCTCCGTTCAATTTACTTTTCGATTTCATTTGCAAATAGATCGTTAAGGTATAATAGTTTCTTGAATGAACATCCATTTTTAATTTTATGCAACTTCCATTTGTACTTTTTTTGCACTTTCATTTTTATTCAATTTCCTTTTTTATTTACTTTCCAAATAGATCGTTAAGGTATAGTGGTTTGTTGAACGAACTTCCATATTTAATTTTATGCAGTTTCCATTTCTATTTTTATTCAACTTCTATTTTCATTCAATTTTCATCTCCATTCAATTTCCTTTTTTATTTAATTTCCAAATAGATCGTTAAGGTATACTGGTTTCTGGAATGAACTTCCATTTTTAATTTTATGCAACTTCCATTTTTTTTTCCACTTCCATTTTTATTCAATTTCCTTTTTTATTTAATTTAAGGTATAGTGGTTTCTGGAATGAACTTTCATTTTTAATTTTATGCAACTTTCAGTTTTATTTTTATACAACTTCCATTTTTGTTCAATTTGCTTTTGTATTTAATTTTTTTTTATTTCATTTCCAAATAAACATTAAGGAATAGTGGTTTCTTGAATGAACTTCCAAGTTTAATTTTTTGCAAATTCCATTTTTATTTAATTTCCTTTTCTGTTCAATTTCCTTTTTTTATTTAATTTCCAAATAGATCGTTAATGTATTGTGGTTTCTTGAATGAACTTCCATTTTTAATTTTGTGCAACTTCCATTTTTATTTTTATTCAACTTCCACTTTTATTCAATTTCTTTTTCTTTTGAATTTCCTTTTTTATTTAATTTCAAATATATCATTAAGGTGTAACAGTTTCTTGAATGAACTTCCATTTTTAATTTTATGCAACTTCCATTTTTATTCAATTTCCTTTTTTATTTAATTTGCAAATAGATCGTTAAGGCATAGTGGTCTCTTGAATGAACTTCCATGTTTCATTTTATACAGTTTCCATTTCTATTTTTATTCAACTTTTATTTTTATTCAATTTCCATCTCCATTCAATCACCTTTTTTATTTAATTTCGAAATAGATCGTTAAGGTGTAGTGGTTTCTTGAATGAACTTCCATTTTTAATTTTATGCAACTTAAATTTTTATTTTTATTCCACTACCATTTTTATTCAATTTCCTTTTCTATTTAATTTCCTTTCTTATTTAATTTCCAAATAGATCGTTAAGGTATAGTGGTTTCTTGAATGAACTTCCCTGTTTAACGTTATGCAGTTTCCGTTTCTATTTTCGCTCAACTTCTATTTTTATTCAATTTCCATGTCCAATCAATTTCTTTTTTTATTTAATTTCCAAATAGATCGTTAACGTGTAGTGGTTTCTAGAATGAACTTCCATTTTTAACTTTATGCAACTTCCATTTTTATTTTTATTCCACTTCCATTTTTATTCAATTTCCTTTTCTATTCAATTTCCTTTTTTTATTTAATTTCCAAATAGATCGTTAATGTATTGTGGTTTCTTTCAGTGAACTTCCATTTTTAATTTTGATGCAACTTCCATTTTTATTTTTATTCAACTTTCATTTTTATTCATTTTTTTTCGATGGAATTTCCTTTTTTATTTAATTTCAAATAGATTGTTAAGGTGTTGTGGTTTCTTGAATGGACTTCCATTTTTAATTTTATGCAACTTCCATTTTTCTTTTTATTCCACTTCCATTTTTATTCAATTTCCTTTTCTATTCAATTTCCTTTTTCATTTAATTTCCAAATAGATCGTTAAGGTATAGTGGTTTCTTGAATGAACTTCCATGTTTACTTTTATGAAGTTTCCATTTCTATTTTTATTCAACTTCTATTTTTATTCAATTTCCATCTCCATTCAATTTCCTTTGTTATTTAATTTCCAAATAGATCGTTAAGCTCTAGTGGTTTCTTCAATGAACTTCCATTTTTAATTTTATGCAACTTCCATTTTAATTTTTATTCCACTTCCATTTTTATTCAATTTCCTTTTCTATTCAATTTCCTTTTTTATTTAATTTAAGGTATAGTGGTTTCTGGATTGAACTTTCATTTTTAGTTTTATGCAACTTTCATTTTTATTTTTATTCAACTTCCATTTTTATTCAGTTTCCTTTTCTATTTAATTTCTTTTTTTTTATTTCATTTCCAAATAGATCGTTAAGGTATAGTGCTTTCTTGAATGAACTTCCAAGTTTAATTTTATGCAACTTCCATTTTTATTCAATTTCCTTTTCTATTCAATTTCATTTTTTTATTTAATTTCCAAATAGATCGTTAATGTATTGTCGTTTCTTGAATGAACTTCCATTTTTAATTCTATGCAACTTCCATTTTTATTTTTATTCAACTTCCATTTTTATTCAATTTCTTTTTGTATTAAATTTCATTTTTTATTTAATTTCAAATAGATCGTTAAGGTGTAGTGGTTTCTTGAATGAACTTCCATTTTTCATTATATGCAACTTTTATTTTTATTTTTATTCCACTTCCATTTTTATTCAATTTCCTTTTCTATTCAATTTGCTTTTTTATTTAATTTCCAAATAGATCGTTAACGTATAATGGTTTCTTGAATGAACTTCAATGTTTCATTTTATACAGTTTCCATTTCCATTTTTATTCAACCTCCATTTTTATTCAATTTCCATCTCCATTCAATTTCCTTTTTTATTTAATTTCCAAATAGATCGTTAAGGTGTAGTGGTTTCTTGAATGAACTACCATTTTTAATTTTATGCAACTTCTATTTTTATTTTTATTCCACTTCCATTTTTATTCAATTTCGTTTACTATTCAATTGCCTTTTTTATTTAATTTCCAAATAGATCGTTAAGGTATAGTGGTTTCTTGAATGAACTTCCATGTTTAATTTTTTGCAGTTTCCGTTTCTATTTTTATTCAACTTCTATTTCTATTCAATTTCCATCTCCAGTCAGTTTCCTTTTTTATTTAATTTCCAATTAGATCGTTAACGTATAGTGGTTTCTTGAATAAACTTAAATGTTTAATTTTATGCAGTTTCCATTTCTATTTTTATTCAACTTCTATTTTTATTCAATTTCCATCTCCATTCAATTTCCTTTTTTTTTTTTTTAATTTCAAAATAGATCGTTAAGGTATAGTGGTTTCTTGAATGAACTTCCATTTTTAATTTTATGCAACTTTCATTTTTATTTTTATTCCAGCTCCATTTTTATTCAATTTCTATTTTTATTCAATTTCCTTTTTAATTTAATTTCCAAATAGATCGTTAAGGTATAGTGGTTTCTTGAATGAACTTTCATGTTTAATTTTGTGATGTTTCCATTTCTATTTTTATTCAACTTCTATTTTTATTCAATTTACATCTCCATTCAATTTCCTTTTTTATTTAATTTCCAAATAGATCGTTAAGGTATAGTGGTTTCTTGACTGAACTTCCATTTTTAATTTTATGCAACTTCCATTTTAATTTTTATTCCACTTCCGTTTTTATTCAATTTCCTTTTCTATTCAATTTCCATTTTTATTTAATTTAAGGTATAGTGGTTTCTCGATTGAACTTTCATTTTTAACTTTATGCAACTTTCATTTTTATTTTTATTCAACTTCTAATTTTATTCAATTTCCTTTTCTATATAATTTCTTTTTTTATTTCATGTCGAAATAGATCGTTAAGGTATAGTGGTTTCTTGAATGAACTTCCAAGTTTAATTTTATGCAACTTCCATTTTTATTCAATTTCCTTTTCTATTCAATTTCATTTTTTTATTTAATTTCCAAATAGATCGTTAATGTATTGTCGTTTCTTGAATGAACTTCCATTTTTAATTTTATGCAACTTCCATTTTTATTTTTATTCAACTTCCATTTTTATTTAATTTCAAATAGATCGTTAAGGTGTAGTGGTTTCTTGAATGAACTTCCATTTTTCATTTGATGCAACTTTTATTTTTATTTTTATTCCACTTCCATTTTTATTCAATTTCCTTTTCTATTCAATTTGCTTTTTTATTTAATTTCCAAATGGATCGTTAACGTATAATGGTTTCCTGAATGAACTTCAATGTTTCATTTTATACAGTTTCCATTTCTATTTTTATTCAACTTCCATTTTTATTCAATTTCCATCTCCATTCAATTTCCTTTTTTATTTAATTTCCAAATTGATCGTTAAGGTGTAGTGGTTTCTTGAATGAACTTCCATTTTTATTTTTATTCCACTCCCATTATTATTCAATTTCGTTTTCTATTCAATTTCCTTTTTTATTTAATTTCCAAATAGATCGTTAAGGTATAGTGGTTTCTTGAATGAACTTCCATGTTTAATTTTTTGCAGTTTCCGTTTCTATTTTTATTTAACTTCTATTTCTATTCAATTTCCATCTCCAATCATTTTCCTTTTTTATTTAATTTCCAATTAGATCGTTAACGTATAGTGGTTTCTTGAATAAACTTAAATGTTTAATTTTATGCAGTTTCCATTTCTATTTTTATTCAACTTCTATTTTTATTCAATTTCCATCTCCATTCAATTTCCTTTTTTATTTAATTTCCAAATAGATCGTTAAGGCATAGTGGTTTCTTGAATGAACTTCCATTTTTCATTTGATGCAACTTTTATTTTTATTTTTATTCCACTTCCATTTTTATTCAATTTCCTTTTCTATTCAATTTGCTTTTTTATTTAATTTCCAAATAGATCGTTAACGTAAAATGGTTTCCTGAATGAACTTCAATGTTTCATTTTATACAGTTTCCATTTCTATTTTTATTCAACTTCCATTTTTATTCAATTTCCATCTCCATTCAATTTCCTTTTTTATTTAATTTCCAAATAGATCGTTAAGGTATCGTGGTTTCTTGACTGAACTTCCATTTTTAATTTTATGCAACTTCCATTTTAATTTTTATTCCACTTCCATTTTTATTCACTTTCCTTTTCTATTCAATTTCCTTTTTTATTTAATTTTAAGGTATAGTGGTTTCTGGATTGAACTTTCATTTTTAGTTTTATGCAACTTTCATTTTTATTTTTATTCAACTTCCATTTTTATTCAATTTCCTTTTCTATTTAATTTCTTTTTTTTTTATTTCATTTCCAAATAGATCGTTAAGGTATAGTGCTTTCTTGAATGAACTTGCAAGTTTAATTTTATGCAACTTCCATTTTTATTCAATTTCCTTTTCTATTCAATTTCATTTTTTTATTTAATTTCCAAATAGATCGTTAATGTATTGTTGTTTCTTGAATGAACTTCCATTTTTAATTTTATGCAACTTCTATTTTTATTTTTATTCAACTTCTATTTTTATTCAATTTCTTTTTCTAATAAATTTCCTTTTTTATTTAATTTCAAATAGATCGTTAAGGTGTAGTGGTTTCTTGAATGAACTTCCATTTTTCATTATATGGAATTTTATTTTTATTTTTATTCCACTTCCATTTTTATTCAATTTCCTTTTCTATTCAATTTGCTTTTTTATTTAATTTCCAAATAGATCGTTAACGTATAATGGTTTCTTGAATGAACTTCAATGTTTCATTTTATACAGTTTCCATTTCTATTTTTATTCAACCTCCATTTTTATTCAATTTCCATCTCCATTCAATTTCCTTTTTTATTTAATTTCCAAATAGATCGTTAAGGTGTAGTGGTTTCTTGAATGAACTACCATTTTTAATTTTATGCAACTTCTATTTTTATTTTTATTCCACTTCCATTTTTGTCCAATTTCGTTTTCTATTAAATTTCTTTTTTTATGTAATTTCCAAATAGATCGTTAAGGAATAGTGGTTTCTTGAATGAACTTCCATGTTTAATTTTTTGCAGTTTCCATTTCTATTTTTATTCAAATTCTATTTTTATTCAATTTCCATCGCCAATCAATTTCCTTTTTTATTTAATTTCTAATTAGATCGTTAACGTATAGTGGTTTCTAGAATAAACTTAAATGTTTAATTTTATGCAGTTTCCATTTCTATTTTTATTCAACTTCTATTTTTATTCAATTTCCATCTCCATTCAATTTCCTTTTTTATTTAATTTCCAAATAGATCGTTAAGGTATAGTGGTTTCTTGAATGAAATTCCATTTTTAATTTTATGCAACTTTCATTTTTATTTTTATTCCAGCTCCATTTTTATTCAATTTCCTTTTCCATTCAATTTCCTTTTTAATTTAATTTCCAAATAGATCGTTAAGGTATAGTGGTTTCTTGAATGAACTTTCATGTTTAATTTTATGATGTTTCCATTTTTATTTTTATTCAACTTCTATTTTTATTCAATTTCCATCTCTATTCAATTTCCTTTTTTATTTAATTTCCAAATAGATCGTTAAGGTATAGTGGTTTCTTGAATGAACTTCCATTTTTAATTTTATGCAACTTCCATTTTAATTTTTATTTCACTTCCATTTTTATTCAATTTCCTTTTCTATTCAATTTCCTTTTTTATTTAATTTAAGGTATAGTGGTTTCTGGATTGAGCTTTCGTTTTTAATTTTATGCAACTTTCATTTTTATTTTTATTCAACTTCCAGTTTTATTCAATTTCCTTTTCTATTTAATTTCTTTTTTTAATTTCGTTTCCAAATAGATCGTTAAGGTATCGTGGTTTCTTGAATGAACTTCCAAGTTTAATTTTATGCAACTTCCATTTTTATTCAATTTCCTTTTCTATTCAATTTCCTTTTTTTTTATTTAACTTCCAAATAGATCGTTAATGTATTGTCGTTTCTTGAATAAACTTCCATTTTTAATTTTATGCAACTTCCATTTTTAATTTTATTCAACTTCTATTTTTATTCAATTTCCTATTCTATTTTTATTCTATTTCTATTTTTATTCAATTTCCATCTCCATTCAATCTCCTTTTTTATTTAATTTCGAAATTGATCGTTAAGGTGTAGTGGTTTCTTGAATGAACTTCCATTTTTAATTTTATGCAACATCCATTTTTATTTTTATTCCACTTCCACTTTTATTCAATTTCTTTTTTTATTTAATTTCGAAATAGATCGTCAAGGTATAGTGGTTTCTTGAATGAACTTCCATGTTTAATTTTATGCAGTTTCGCATTTCTATTTTTAATCAACTTCTATTTTTATTGAAGTTCCATCTCCATTCAATTTACTTTTTTATTTCATTTCCAAATAGATCGTTAAGGTATAAAAGTTTTTGAATGAACATCCATTTTTAATTTTATGCAACTTCCATTTGTATTTTTATTCCACTTCCATTTTTATTCAATTTCCTTTTCTATTCAATTTCCTTTTTTATTTAATTTCCACATATATTGTTAAGGTATAGTCGTTTCTTGAATAAACTTTCGTTTTTATTTTGAATCAACTTCCACTTTTTTTCAATTTCCTTGTCGATTGAATTTCCTTTTTTTATTTAATTTCCAAATAGATCGTTAAGCTATAGTGGTTTCTTGAATGAAGTTCCATGTTTAATTTTTTGCAATTTCCATTTTTATTTATATTCAACTTCCATTTTTAATCAATTTCCTTTCCTATTGAATTTCCTTTTTTATTTAATTTCCAAATAGATCGTTAAGGTATAGTGGTTTCTTGAATGAACTTCCATGTTTAATTTTTTGCAGTTTCCGTTTCTATTTTTATTCAACTTCTATTTCTATTCAATTTCCATCTCCAGTCAGTTTCCTTTTTTATTTAATTTCCAATTAGATCGTTAACGTATAGTGGTTTCTTGAATAAACTTAAATGTTTAATTTTATGCAGTTTCCATTTCTATTTTTATTCAACTTCTATTTGTATTCAATTTCCATCTCCATTCAATTTCCTTTTTTATTTAATTTCCAAATAGATCGTTAAGGTATAGTGGTTTCTTGAATGAACTTCCATTTTTAATTTTATGCAACTTCCATTTTTATTTTTATTCCATCTCCATTTTTATTCAATTTCCATTTTTATTCAATTTCCTTTTTAATTTAATTTCCAAATAGATCGTTAAGGTATAGTGGTTTCTTGAATGAACTTTCATGTTTAATTTTGTGATGTTTCCATTTCTATTTTTATTCAACTTCTATTTTTATTCAATTTACATCTCCATTCAATTTCCTTTTTTATTTAATTTCCAAATAGATCGTTAAGGTATCGTGGTTTCTTGACTGAACTTCCATTTTTAATTTTATGCAACTTCCATTTTAATTTTTATTCCACTTCCATTTTTATTCAATTTCCTTTTCTATTCAATTTCCATTTTTATTTAATTTAAGGTACAGTGGTTTCTGGATTGAACTTTCATTTTTAATTTTATGCAACCTTCATTTTTATTTTTATTCAACTTCCAATTTTATTCAATTTCCTTTTCTATTTAATTTCTTTTTTTATTTCATGTCGAAATAGATCGTTAAGGTATAGTGGTTTCTTGAATGAACTTCCAAGTTTAATTTTATGCAACTTCCATTTTTATTCAATTTCCTTTTCTATTCAATTTCATTTTTTTTTATTTAATTTCCAAATAGATCGTTAATGTATTGTCGTTTCTTGAATGAACTTCTATTTTTAATTTTATGCAACTTCCATTTTTATTTTTATTCAACTTCCATTTTTATTCAATTTCTTTTTCTATTAAATTTCCTTTTTTATTTAATTTCAAATAGATCGTTAAGGTGTAGTGGTTTCTTGAATGAACTTCCATTTTTCATTTGATGCAACTTTTATTTTTATTTTTATTCCACTTCCATTTTTATTCAATTTCCTTTTCTATTCAATTTGCTTGTTTATTTAATTTCCAAATAGATCGTTAACGTATGATGGTTTCCTGCATGAACTTCAATGTTTCATTTTATACAGTTTCCATTTCTATTTTTATTCAACTTCCATTTTTATTCAATTTCCATCTCCATTCAATTTCCTTTTTTATTTAATTTCCAAATAGATCGTTAAGGTGTAGTGGTTTCTTGAATGAACTTCCATTTTTAATTTTATGCAACTTCCATTTTTATTTTTATTCCACTTCCATTTTTATTCAATTTCGTTTTCTATTCAATTTCCTTTTTTATTTAATTTCCAAATAGATCGTTAAGGTGTAGTGGTTTCTTGAATGAACTTCCATTTTTAATTTTATGCAACTTCCATTTTTATTTTTATTCCACTTCCATTTTTATTCAATTTCGTTTTCTATTCAATTTCCTTTTTTATTTAATTTCCAAATAGATCGTTAAGGTATAGTGGTTTCTTGAATGAACTTCCATGTTTAATTTTTTGCAGTTTCCGTTTCTATTTTTATTGAACTTCGATTTCTATTCAATTTCCATCTCCGATCAGTTTCCTTTTTTATTTAATTTCCAATTAGATCGTTAACGTATAGTGGTTTCTTGAATAAACTTAAATGTTTAATTTTATGCAGTTTCCATTTCTATTTTTATTCAACTTGAATTTTTATTCAATTTCCATCTCCATTTAATTTCCTTTTTTATTTAATTTCCAAATAGATCGTGAAGGTATAGTGGTTTCTTGAATGAACTTCCATTTTTAATTTTATGCAACTTCCATTTTTATTTTTATTCCAGCTCCTTTTTTATTCAATTTCCTTTTCTATTCAATTTCCTTTTTAATTTAATTTCCAAATAGATCGTTAAGGTATAGTGGTTTCATGAATGAACTTTCATGTTTAATTTTATGATGGTTCCATTTCTATTTTTATTCAACTTCTATTTTTATTCAATTTACATCTCCATTCAATTTCCTTTTTTATTTAATTTCCAAATAGATCGTTAAGGTATCGTGGTTTCTTGACTGAACTTCCATTTTTAATTTTATGCAACTTCCATTTTAATTTTTATTCCACTTCCATTTTTATTCACTTTCCTTTTCTATTAAATTTCCTTTTTTATTTAATTTTAAGGTATAGTGGTTTCTGGATTGAACTTTCATTTTTAGTTTTATGCAACTTTCATTTTTATTTTTATTCAACTTCCATTTTTATTCAATTTCCTTTTCTATTTAATTTCTTTTTTTTTTATTTCATTTCCAAATAGATCGTTAAGGTATAGTGCTTTCTTGAATGAACTTGCAAGTTTAATTTTATGCAACTTCCATTTTTATTCAATTTCCTTTTCTATTCAATTTCATTTTTTTATTTAATTTCCAAATAGATCGTTAATGTATTGTTGTTTCTTGAATGAACTTCCATTTTTAATTTTATGCAACTTCCATTTTTATTTTTATTCAACTTCCATTTTTATTCAATTTCTTTTTGTATTAAATTTCCTTTTTTATTTAATTTCAAATAGATCGTTAAGGTGTAGTGGTTTCTTGAATGAACTTCCATTTTTCATTATATGCAACTTTTATTTTTATTTTTATTCCACTTCCATTTTTATTCAATTTCCTTTTCTATTCAATCTGCTTTTTTATTTAATTTCCAAATAGATCGTTAACGTATAATGGTTTCTTGAATGAACTTCAATGTTTCATTTTATACAGTTTCCATTTCTATTTTTATTCAACCTCCATTTTTATTCAATTTCCATCTCCATTCAATTTCCTTTTTTATTTAATTTCCAAATAGATCGTTAAGGTGTAGTGGTTTCTTGAATGAACTTCCATTTTTAATTTTATGCAACTTCTATTTTTATTTTTATTCCACTTCTATTTTTATCCAATTTCGTTTTCTATTGAATTTCTTTTTTTATGTAATTTCCAAATAGATCGTTAAGGTATAGTGATTTCTTGAATGAACTTCCACGTTTAATTTTTTGCAGTTTCCATTTCTATTTTTATTCAACTTCTATTTTTATTCTATTTCCATCGCCAATCAATTTCCTTTTTTATTTAATTTCTAATTAGATCGTTAACGTATAGTGGTTTCTTGAATAAACGCAAATGTTTAATTTTATGCAGTTTCTATTTCTATTTTTATTCAACTTCTATTTTTATTCAATTTCCATCTCGATTCAATTTCCTTTTTTATTTAATTTCCAAATAGATCGTTAAGGTATAGTGGTTTCTTGAATGAAATTCCATTTTTAATTTTATGCAACTTCCATTTTTATTTTTATTCCAGCTCCATTTTTATTCAATTTCCTTTTCTATTCAATTTCCTTTTTAATTTAATTTCCAAATAGATCGTTAAGGTATAGTGGTTTCTTGAATGAACTTTCACGTTTAATTTTATGATGTTTCCATTTTTATTTTTATTCAACTTCTATTTTTATTCAATTTCCATCTCTATTCAATTTCCTTTTTGTTTAATTTCCAAATAGATCGTTAAGGTATAGTGGTTTCTTGAATGAACTTCCATTTTTAATTTTATGCAACTTCCATTTTAATTTTTATTTCACTTCCATTTTTATTCAATTTCCTTTTCTATTCAATTTCCTTTTTTATTTAATTTAAGGTATAGTGGTTTCTGGATTGAACTTTCATTTATAATTTTATGCAACTTTCATTTTTATTTTTATTCAACTTCCAGTTTTATTCAATTTCCTTTTCTATTTAATTTCTTTTTTTAATTTCGTTTCCAAATAGATCATTAAGTTATCGTGGTTTCTTGAATGAACTTCCAAGTTTAATTTTATGCAACTTCCATTTTTATTCAATTTCCTTTTCTATTCAATTTCCTTTTTTTATTTAATTTCCAAATAGATCGTTAATGTATTGTCGTTTCTTGAATAAACTTCCATTTTTAATTTTATGCAACTTCCATTTTTAATTTTATTCAACTTCTATTTTTATTCAATTTCCTATTCTATTTTTATTCTATTTCTATTTTTATTCAATTTCCATCTCCATTCAATCTCCTTTTTTATTTAATTTCGAAATTGATCGTTAAGGTGTAGTGGTTTCTTGAATGAACTTCCATTTTTAATTTTATGCAACATCCATTTTTATTTTTATTCCACTTCCACTTTTATTCAATTTCCTTTTCTATTCAATTTCCTTTTTTATTTAATTTCCAAATAGATCATTAAGGTATAGTGGCCTCTTGAATGAATTTCCATGTTTCATTTTATGCAGTTTTCATTTCTATTTTTATTCAACTTCTATTTTTATTCAATTTCCATCTCCATTCAATCTCCTTTTTTATTTAATTTCGAAATAAATCGTTAAGGTGTAGTGGTTTCTTGAATGAACTTCCATTTTTAATTTTATGAAACTTCCATTTTTTTTTTTATTAGACTTCCATTTCTATTCAATTTCCGTTTTTATTTAATTTCCAAACAGATCGTTAAGGTATAGTGGTTTCTTAAATGAACTTCCATGTTTAATTTTATGCAGTTTCCATTTCTATTTTTATTCCACTTCTATTTTTATTCAATTTCCGTCAGCAATCAACTTTCTTTTTTATTTAATTTCCAAGTAGATCGTTAGCGTGTAGTGGTTTCTTGAATAAACTTCCATTTTTAATTTTATGCAACTTCTATTTTTATTTTATTCCACATCCAATTTTATTCAATTTCTTTTTTTATTTAATTTTGAAATAGATCGTCAAGATATAGTGGTTTCTTGAATGAACTTCTATGTTTAATTTTATGCAGTTTCACATTTCTATTTTTAATCAACTTCTATTTTTATTGAAGTTCCATCTCCATTCAATTTACTTTTTTATTTCATTTCCAAATAGATCGTTAAGGTATAATAGTTTTTGAATGAACATCCATTTTTAATTTTATGCAACTTCCATTTGTATTTTTATTCCACTTCCATTTTTATTCAATTTTCTTTTCTATTCAATTTCCTTTTTTATTTAATTTCCACATATATTGTTAAGGTATAGTCGTTTCTTGAATAAACTTTCGTTTTTATTTTGAATCAACTTCCATTTTTTTTCAATTTCCTTGTCGATTGAATTTCCTTTTTTTATTTAATTTCCAAATAGATCGTTAAGCTATAGTGGTTTCTTGAATGAAGTTCCATGTTTAATTTTTTGCAATTTCCATTTTTATTTATATTCAACTTCCATTTTTAATCAATTTCCTTTCCTATTCAATTTCCTTTTTTATTTAATTTCCAAATAGATCGTTAAGGTATAGTGGTTTCTTGAATGAACTTCCATTTTTAATTTTATGCAACTTCCATTTTTATTTTCATTCCTGCTCCATTTTTATTCAATTTCCTTTTCTATTCAGTTTCCTTTTTAATATAATTTCCAAGTAGATCGTGAAGGCATAGTGGTTTGTGGAATGAACTTCCATTTTTAATTTTATGAAGTTTATAGCGATCCCAGTTTTTCCTTCCTTTGTATACTGTATTCTGGACTTGGTTCCGTGAACTTGTTTGGGTATCATTATCACTTCTAGCCTTTACTATTTGTATTTGAGTCTTGGGTTGTGTTGGGTAGGTTTGAAACAGGTTGGTTGCACTTTGAAACCAAAAGGTGGTGCCCAGATTTTGGCCTTCACGCTCGAGCGGAAGTTTGAACGCTCGAGCGGGCTCTTCGTTGTTGCTTCTCCGCTCGAGCGTGAGTTTTGACGCTCGAGCGTGGTTTTCCATCTCCCAGTACTTTACTCTGCAGTTCGTCCGCTCGAGCGGTAGTTTTCTACGCTCGAGCGTGATATCTTGTTTTTGTCCTTACGCTCGAGCGGAGAGTTTGACGCTCGAGCGGATACCATCGCCTGCAAAACTTCTGGAAGTGTGCAATCGACGCTCGAGCGGCTCTTTTCACGCTCGAGCGTGAGTCTGTGTCTGATGCTCGAGCGGGGTATTTCACGCTCGAGCGGGGAGTCGACTACATCAGTCCGTGATTTCACTTTTTGAATCACTTTTTGACCTATTTTTCCTTTCTTAACTTTTATAAACCGCCCCTTGAGACTCTTTCTCTCTTTTTCTCTCTCTAAACTTGTCTTCTCTCTAAGAATTGATCTACCTAGGGTGAGTATCTAACCTTGGTCCTTTATTAAAAAGTTAGAGTGATTCGAGAGCTTCGTTTTAATCTGAGAGTTTGTGGACTTGGAGCACTTTGGTTCTTGGGTCATCATCTTCGTCTTCTCCATTTGGGTTATTTTCTTCAAGGTAGGGATTTCCTACTCCATCTTATAAGTTTTGTTCTAAGTTTGGTGTTTTGATATGTTGGGGATACTTTGGTAATTTTTGGGAAAAACCCTAGTTGTAATAATGAATTAATTTGTGGAATTAATTTAAGGAAATTGGGGAATTTGGTTAAATTCATGAAATTGAGTAATTCATTGATTAAATGGTGTAGTTGGATAATTTAAATCACTCGCCTATTGAATTGTTGATTTATTTATTTCCAGTCTAGAAATAACTGTTTTGGGCTATCGGTGGAGGATAGTCGTGTTTGTTGTAGACTTTGCATGTGGATTAGGGAAAAATTGAAACTAATCAATTTGTTTAAGTCATAAATTTAGACTATTGAATTAGTACAGAAAATACATGTATTGATTGAGCATTGCATATGCATATTGTTTGGGAGGAGATAGGGGATGTACTCCACGGTTTAGGGGAAGATAGGGGATGGACCTCTAAACCGGATTATTGTTTGGGAGGAGATAGGGGATGGACTCCATTAGCATCACTATTATGTGTGCTTATTATATTGAAGTGTTTTTACATGTTATTGATACAGCACTAAAATGTGTATCAAACGGGAAGTATGAAGTGTTGTGATATGAGCCTGAGTCTCATCTGTGTTGTTGATATTGGAAGTAATGTGAATATGATATATAGTTCACTGTTGTAAATTTGGCCAGATTCTGAGTCATAATAATAATAATGGGAATTGAAATGTGTCATTGACATTAGTGTCATGAGGCTGTAATAAGTTATAATTGATTATCTTGGTTAACCATCTGTTGAATGCTATTGCTTTATTCAATGCTTATATGTGGTTTAGTATATTTCTACTGGGCTGTGGCTCACCCTTTATGGGAACATCATTTTCAGGTTCAGGAGATAAGCTACCTCCAAGGACTTAGCTTGGGAGGATTTGGCTTTTGGATTTGAAGACTGTCTTTAGTTAATTGTTTTTATTATTAGTACATGTAAACATTCAAGCCTCGGGCTTTACTTGTATTTGAGTTAGAACTCATATTTCTGTGTCCAAGTGTTGGTTTGGAAAGATGTTAGCCCGTAGGGCATTTAATTTGAGGTTACATGTAATGCTTTCCAATAAGAATACTCTGATGAATGGTGTAATGATTGGTTTTCATTTATTTAAGCATGGAAATGTTATATATATTATGGGTTTATTTTGAGGGCGTTACAAAGTTTCCATTTCTATTTTTATTCAACTTCTATTTTTATTCAATTTTCATCTCCATTCAATTTCTTTTTTTATTTAATTCCCAAATAGACCGTTAAGGTATAGTGGTTTCTTGAATGAACTTCTATTTTTATTTTTATTCCAGCTCCATTTTTATTCAATTTCCTTTTCTATTCAATTTCCTTTTTAATTTAATTTCCATATAGATCGTTAAGTTATAATGGTTTCTTGAATGAACTTCCATTTTTAATTTTACGAAGTTTCCATTTCTATTTTTATTCAATTTCTATTTTTATTCAATTTCCATCTCCATTCAATTTCCTTTTTTATTTAATTTCCAAATAGATCGTTAAGGTATAGTGGTTTCTTGACTGAACTTCCATTTTTAATTTTATGCAACTTTCATTTTTATTTTTATTCCACTTCCATTTTTATTCAATTTCCTTTTCTATTCAATTTCCTTTTTTATTTAATTTAAGGAATAGTGGTTTCTGGATTGAACTTTCATTTTTAATTTTATGCAACTTTCATTTTTATTTTTATTCAACTTCCATTTTTATTCAATTTCCTTTTCTATTTAATTTCTTTTTTTTATTTCATTTCCAAATAGATCGTTAAGGTATATTGGTTTCTTGAATGAACTTCCAAGTTTAATTTTATGCAACTTCCATTTTTATTCAATTTCCTTTTCTATTCAATTTCCTTTTTTTTATTTAATTTTCAAATAGATCGTTAATGTATTGTCGTTTCTTGAATGAACTTCCATTTTTAATTTTATGCAACTTCCATTTTTATTTTTATTCAACTTCTATTTTTATTCAATTTCCTTTTCTATTTTTATTCAATTTCCATATCCATTCAATCTCCTTTTTTATTTAATTTCGAAATTGATCGTTAAGGTGTAGTGGTTTCTTGAATGAACTTCCATTTTTAATTTTATGCAACATCCATTTTTATTTTTATTCCACTTCCATTTTTATTCAATTTCCTTTTCTATTCAATATCCTTTTTTATTTAATTTCCAAATCGATCGTTAAGGTATAGTGGTCTCTTGAATGAACTTCCATGTTTCATTTTATACAGTTTTCATTTCTATTTTTATTCAACTTCTATTTTTATCCAATTTCCATCTCCATTCAATCTCCTTTTTTATTTAATTTCGAAATAGATCGTTAAGGTGTAGTGGTTTCTTGAATGAACTTCCATTTTTATTTTTATTCCACTTCCATTTTTATTTTTATTCCACTTCCATTTTTATTCAATTTCTTTTTCTATTCAATTTCCTTTTTTATTTAATTTCCAAATAGATCGTTAAGATATAGTGGTTTCTTAAATGTACTTCCATGTTTAATTTTATGCAGTTTCCATTTCTATTTTTATTCCACTTCTAATTTTATTCAATTTCCATCACCAATCAATCTTCTTTTTATTTAATTTCCAAATAGATCGTTAGCGTGTAGTGGTTCCTTGAATAAACTTCCATTTTTAATTTTATGCAACTTCTATTTTTATTTTTATTCCACTTCCAATTTTATTCAATTTCCTCTTCTATTCAATTTCCTTTTTTATTTAATTTCGAAATAGATCGTCAAGGTATAGTGGTTTCTTGAATGAACTTCCATGTTTAATTTTATGCAGTTTCGCATTTCTATTTTTAATCAACTTCTATTTTTATTGAAGTTCCATCTCCATTCAATTTAATTTTTTATTTCATTTCCAAATAGATCGTTAAGGTATAAAAGTTTTTGAATGAACATCAATTTTTAATTTTATGCAACTTCCATTTGTATTTTTATTCCACTTCCATTTTTATTCAATTTCCTTTTCTATTCAATTTCCTTTTTTATTTAATTTCCACATAGATTGTTAAGGTATTGTGGTTTTGTAACGCCCTAAAAAAAATAGCATTATACCCATCAAATAAAACATTCATTGACATACGAAATATCCACATTCTTCTATTTCTCAGAGTTTAATTACAAAAGTATTACATGTTAACCACAAAAGCAAAATGCCCTACGGGCTTACAGCTTTCCAAGTTAACACTTGGTTACAACAAAAGAGTGCTAACTCATCTACACATTAAGCCCTCGGCTTGAATATGCATGTAATACATCAAAAGGGAACTTAAACAACAAAAGAGATCTGTCCGCCTCTAGCCTCCCAAGCTATGACCTTGGAGGTGGCATGCTACCTGTACCTGAAAATGATATTCCCATATAGGGTGAGCCACAACCCAGTAGAAATACACTAAACCAACCATGAACAATGACTAAAAGATTAGCAAGTTCCATGACACATTCCATTGATTAGTTTTCGTTTGCCTAATCATCATGCATTGTCTACAACAATCACGACTATCCTCCACCGATAGCCCAAAGCAGTTATTTCTAAACAGAAAATAAATGCACAAATGGATATTCAATCAACATTTCATTTCGGTGAGTGATAAATAATTCAACTATACCCTTTAACCCCATACGTTCCCAATCTCAACAATTCTATTTCATTTCCTCATTCCTCACAATTAATTATTCCAATTAATCAAACAATGTAATTAGGTCATTTTCCATAATTAACATTACAACCTTTAGGTCCCATTTTCATCAATGATTTAACATCTATTCCATTTCTCTATGCCAAACATGCATCTAGGTTTATTATAAATAAAACCCCAACTTTTGTAAAATAACACAAAAGCCCAAACTTTCACAAAATTACCAAACCAACCCCAACATCTCAAAATACTAAAATTTAAAGACAAAATCCATAGAGAGGAGTAAGATATCCCTACCTCAAATCCGGAGCCCCAAGAGAGAAAATGACAAAACCCAACGTGCTCCAAATCCCGAAATTTTCAGATTGAAATGTAGCCCTCGACGATCAACAACTTTTTTGTAAAGGCCAAAGATGAGCAAATCACTCCTACTAGATCAAAACCTAGAGAGAAGGTAGAGTTCTAGAGTAAGAGGCTCAACAATGGTGTTTTTGGAACAGTAGGAGAGAGAAGAGAAAGTGAAAAAGTGATTTGAAAAGTTAAAACACGGAGCTTTAACCCAGTCGCCCCGCTCGAGCGTCAAACACCCCACTTGAGCGTCACTCACAGACTCCCGCTCGAGCGTCAACCATCCCGCTCGAGCGGCGGATGCACACTCCCAGAACTTTTACAGAACCAGGTCTCCGCTCGAGCTTCCAACTCCCCGCTCGAGCGGCACTCACACAACCCCGCTCGAGGGGCCAATCCCACGCTCGAGCGTCCAACACTGCACAGGAAATACTGGATGGGTGAAAATCCCGCTCGAGCGCCACAACCCCCGCTCGAGCGGACAGGTCAAAATCTGGGCAACTAGTTTTGGTTTCTAAACTCAACCAACCTGAAACAAACTTGCCCAACACATCCAATAACTCAAATACGAAGTAAAAGGATCTAAACAAGATAATAATCAACTACCAACATCCACGGACACATGTCCGAGTCACTGTACAACAAGGGTAAACCCGGGATCGCTATAGGTTTCTTGAATAAACTTTCATTTTTATTTTGATTCAACTTCCATTTTTTTTCAATTTCCTTGTCGATTGAATTTCTTTTTTTTATTTAATTTCCAAATAGATCGTTAAGGTATAGTGGTTTCTTGAATGAAGTTCCATGTTTAATTTTATGCAATTTCCATTTTTATTTATATTCAACTACCATTTTTAATCAATATCCTTTTCTATTCAATTCCCTTTTTTATTTAATTTCGAAATAGATTCTTAAGGTATAGTGGTTTCTTGAATAAACTTTCATTTTTATTTTGATTCAATTTCCTTTTCGATTGAATTTTCTTTTTTTATTTAATTTCCAAACAGATCGTTAAGGTGTAGTGATTTCTTTAATGAACTTCCATTTTTAATTTTATGCAACTTCCATTTTTATTTTTATTCCACTTCCATTTTTCGTAAATTTCCTTTCCTTTTCTATTCAATTTCCTTTTTTATTTAATTTCCAAATAGATCGTTAAGCTATAGTGATTTCTTGAATGAACTTCCATGTTTAATTTTATGCAGTTTCCATTTCTATTTTTATTCAACTTCCATCTCCATTCAATTTCCATTTTTATTTAATTTCTAAACAGATCGTTAAGGTGTAGTGGTTTCTTGAATGAACTTCCATTTTTAATTTTATGCAACTTCCATTTTTATTTTTATTCCATCTCCATTTTTATTCAATTTCATTTTCTATTCAATTTCCTTTTTAATATAATTTCCAAATAAATAGTGAAGGCATAGTGGTTTCTTGAATGAACTTCCATTTTTAATTTTATGAAGTTTCCATTTCTATTTTTATTCAACTTCTATTTTTATTCAATTTCCATCTCCATTCAATTTCCTTTTTTATTTAATTTCCAAATAGATCGTTAAGGTATAGTGGTTTCTTGAATGAACTTCCATTTTTATTTTTATTCCAGCTCCATTTTTATTCAATTTCCTTTTCTATTCAATTTCCTTTTTAATTTAATTTCCAAATATATCGTGAAGGTATAGTGGTTTCTTGAATGAACTTCAATTTTTAATTTTATGAAGTTTCCGTTTCTATTTTTATTCAACTTCTATTTTTATTCAATTTCCATCTCCATTCAATTTCCTTTTTTATTTAATTTCCAAATAGATCGTTAAGGTATAGTGGTTTCTTGACAGAACTTCCATTTTTAATTTTATGCAACTTCCATTTTTATTTTTATTCCACTTCCATTTTTATTCAATTTCCCTTTCAATTCAAATTCTTTTTTTATTTAATTTAAGGTATAGTGGTTTCTGGAATGAACTTTCATTTTTAATTTTATGCAACTTTCATTTTTATTTTTATTCAACTTCCATTTTTATTCAATTTCCTTTTCTATTTAATTTCTTTTTTTTTATTTCATTTCCAAATAGAACGTTAAGGTATATTTGTTTCTTGAATGAACTTCCAAGTTTAATTTTATGTAACTTCCATTTTTATTCAATTTCCTTTTCTCTTCAATTTTCTTTTTTTGTTTAATTTCCAAATAGATCGTTAATGTATTGTGGTTTCTCGAATAAACTTCCATTTTTAATTTTATGCAACGTCCATTTTTATTTTTCTTCCACTTCCATTTTTATTCAATTTCCTTTTCTATTCAATTTCCTTTTTTTATTTAATTTCCAAATAGATTGTTAATGTATTGTTGTTTCTTGAATGACCATCCATTTTCAATTTTATGCAACTTCTATTTTTATTTTTATTCAACTTCCATTTTTATTCAATTTCTTTTTCTATTGGATTACCTTTTTTATTTAATTTCAAATAGAACGTTAAGGTGTAGTGGTTTTTTGAATGAACTTCCATTTTTAATTATATGCAACTTTTATTTTTATTTGTATTCCACTTCCATTTTTGTTCAATTTCTTTTTCTATTTAATTTCCTTTTTTATTTAATTTCCAAATAGATCGTTAACGTATAATGGTTTCTTGAATGAACTTCCATGTTTCATTTTATGCAGTTTCTATTTCTATTTTTATTCAACTTCTATTTTTATTCACTTTCTTTTTTTATTTAATTTCCAAATAGATCGTTAAGGTGTAGTGGTTTCTTGAATGAACTTCCATTTTTAATTTTATGCAACTTCCATTTTTATTTTTATTCCACTTCCATTTTTATTCAATTTCCTTTTCTATTCAATTTCCTTTATTATTTAATTTCCAAATAGATCGTTAAGGTATAGTGGTTTTTTGAATTAACTTCCATGTTTAATTTTATGCAGTTTCCATTTCAATTTTTATTCAACTTCTATTTTTATTCAATTTCCATCTCCAATCAATTTGCTTTTTTATTTAATTTCCAAATAGATCGTTAACATGTAGTGGTTTCTTGAATGAATTTCCACTTTTATTTTTATTCTACTTCCATTTTTATTCAATTTCGTTTTCTATTCAATTTCTTTTTTTTATTTAATTTCCAAATAGATCGTCAAGGTATAGTGGTTTCTCGAATGAACTTCCATGTTTAGTTTTATGCAGTTTCCATTTCTATTTTTAATCAACTTTTATTTTTATCGAAGTTCCATCTCCACTCAATTTACTTTTTTTATTTAATTTCCAAATAGATCGTTAAGGTATAAGAGTTTCTTGAATGAACATCCACTTTTAATTTTATGCAACTTCCATTTCTATTTTTATTCCACTTCTATTTTTATTCAATTTCCTTTTCTATTCAATTTACTTTTTTTATTTAATTTCCAAATCGATCGTTATGGTTTAGTGGTTAGTTGAATGAACTTTCATTTTTAATTTCATGCAACTTGCATTTTTATTTTTATTCAACTTCCATTTTTATTCAATTTTCTTTTCTATTCAATTTCCTTTTTTTATTTAATTTCCAAATAGGTCGTTAATGTATAGTCGTTTCTTGAATGAACTTCCATTTTTAATTTTATGCAACTTCCATTTTTATTTTTATTCAACTTCCATTTTTATTCAGCTTCCTTTTCTATTCATTTCCTTTTTTTATTTAATTTGCAAATAGATCGCTAAGGTATAGTGGTTTCTTGAATGAACTTTCTTGTTTAATTTTATGCAACTTCTATTTTTATTTTTATTCAACTTTCATTTTTATTCCATTTCCTTTTCTTTTCAATTTCCTTTTTTTATTTCATTTCCAAATAGATCGTTAAGGTATAGTGGTTTCTTGAATGAACTTCCATTTTTATTTTTATTCAACTTCCATTTTTATTCAATTTTCTTTTCTATTCAATTTCCTTTTTTTATTTAATTTCCAAATAGATCGTTAATGTATAGTGGTTTCTTGAATGAACTTCCATTTTTAATTTTATGCAACTTCCATTTTTATTTTTATTCAACTTCCATTTTTATTCAGCTTCCTTTTCTATTCATTTCTTTTTTTTATTTAATTTCCAAATAGATCGTTAAGGTGTAGTGGTTTCTTGAATGAACTTCCATTTTTAATTTTATGCAACTTCCATTTTTATTTTTATTCCACTTCCATTTTTATTCAATTTCCTTTTCTATTCAATTTCCTTTTTTATTTAATTTCCAAATAGATCGTTAAGGTATAGTGGTTTTTTGAATTAACTTCCATGTTTAATTTTATGCAGTTTCCATTTCAATTTTTATTCAACTTCTATTTTTATTCAATTTCCATCTCCAATCAATTTGCTTTTTTATTTAATTTCCAAATAGAACGTTAACGTGTAGTGGTTTCTTGAATGAACATCCATTTTTATTTTTATTCTACTTCCTTTTTATTCAATTTCGTTTTCTATTCAATTTCCTTTTTTATTTAATTTCCAACTAGATCGTCAAGGTATAGTGGTTTCTTCAATGAACTTCCATGTTTAGTTTTATGTAGTTTCCATTTTTATTTTTAATCAACTTCTATTTTTATCGAAGTTCCATCACCACTCAATTTACTTTTTTTATTTAATTTCCAAATAGATCGTTATGGTTTAGTGGTTCGTTGAATGAACTTTCATTTTTAATTTCATGCAACTTGAATTTTTATTTTTATTCAACTTCCATTTTTATTCAATTTTCTTTTCTATTCAATTTCCTTTTTTTATTTAATTTCCAAATAGATCATTAATGTATAGTGGTTTCTTGAATGAACTTCCATGTTTAATTTTATGCAAGTTCTATTTTTATTTTTATTGAACTTCCATTTTCATTAAATTTCCTTTCCTGTTAAATTTCCTTTTTTTATTTAATTTCTAGTTAGATCGTTAAGGTATAGTGGTTTCTTGAATGAACTTCCATTTTTAATTTTATGCAACTTCCATTTTTATTTTTATTCCACTTCTACTTTTATTCAATTTCCTTTTCTATTCAATTTCGTTTTTTATTTTATTTAAGATATAGTGGTTTCTGGAATGAACTTTCATTTTTATTTTTATTCAACTTCCATTTTTATTCGATTTCGTTTTCTATTGAATTTCCTTTTTTATTTAATTTCAAATAGATCGCTAAGGTGCAGTGGTTTCTTGAATGAACTTCCATTTTTCTTTTTATTCAACTTCCATTTTTATTCAGTTTCCTTTTCTATTCAATTTCCTTTTTTTATTTAATTTCCAAATAGATCGTTAATGGATAGTGGTTTTTTGAATGAACTTCCATTTTTAATTTTATGCAACTTCCATTTTTATTATTATTCAACTTTCATTTTTATTCAATTTCTTTCTCTATTGAATTTCCTTTTTTACATAATTTCCTAAGAGATCGTTAAGGTATAGTGGTTTCATGAATAAACTTCCATTTTTAATTTTATGCAACTTCCATTTATCTTTTTATTCAACTTCCATTTTTATTCAATTGCCTTTTCTATTCAATTTACTTTTTTATTTAATTTCCAAATAGATCGTTATGGTTTAGTGGTTAGTTGAATGAACTTTCATTTTTAATTTCATGCAACTTGCATTTTTATTTTTATTCAACTTCCATTTTTATTCAATTTTCTTTTTTATTCAATTTCCTTTTTTTTATTTAATTTCCAAATAGATCGTTAATGTATAGTGGTTTCTTGAATGAATTTCCATTTTTAATTTTATGCAACTTCCATTTTTATTTTTATTCAACTTCCATTTTCATTCATTCCTTTTCTATTCATTTCCTTTTTTTATTTAATTTGCAAATAGATCGTTAAGGTATAGTGGTTTCTTGAATGAACTTCCATGTTTAATTTTATGCAACTTCTATTTTTATTTTTATTCAACTTCCATTTGTATTCAATTTCCTTTTCTTTTCAATTTCCTTTTTTTATTTAATTTCCAAATAGATCGTTAAGGTATAGTGGTTTCTTGAATGAACATCCATTTTTAATTTTATGCAACTTCCATTTTAATTTTATGCAACTTCCATTTTTATTTTTATTCAACTTCCATTTTTATTCAATTTCCTTTTCTATTTAATTTTCTTATTTTATTTCGTTTCCAAATAGATCGTTAATGTATAGTGGTTTCTTAAATGAACTTCCATTTTTAATTTTAGGGAAAATTGGTCTAGGGTCCCTCTCCCACTTTTCGTAAGGGAAGAGATCCACAAAATTATTTTTTGATGTCTAAGGTCCTCCCATCTATCACAGAGAAATTCAGCCCCCTTCCTTTTGTCTACTCTCACTCGTCACCACGATCAAACACGCACAGAGAGAGAGAGCCATGTAGCCAGAAGATGTGTCGGTGGAGAGGCTTAGGGAGGTTCTCGCGGAGCTTGATCGACGGAGAGAAGCTCCACGGCACAATCACAGTCACCGACGGACAAAGTTCTCAATCCATCTACAACCGAGATTGGGAAAATTTGCAAGGAATTGAATGTTCAGCTACACACAGATGCTACGCAGGTTTTGGGGAAGATTGCAATCTCTCTCTCTCTCTCTTTCTATATATATATATATATATATATCTTCATCCTCAATCTCCATCTTCCTCTATTAACTGGTTCATTTCATATCTTGTATAGTTCTTCATCAAGCTCAATTACTATATTTCCCATTTTGAAGAACTTTACCAGCAAATGCTTGCAAAGGCTTTATATTCATGATGTTTATCTGAAATATATATTTATGAATTAAAAAGGTTGACTGAAATATATATTCATGATTAGGAAATTTCAGATAAAAAGCAACGAAAAGTGCAGTGTATTGAATCAACTCCTACATCTACTCAATCTATTACATAGAACTTGGCCTGAACAATCTCTCATTAAATCATGAGAGAGAGAGAGAGAGAGAGAGAGAGCCAACCCATTTTCTTTGTAGAGAATTTCTGTCCAGAGAAATTCTCTGAGATTTTGGCCACAGTGTAAATTTTCTCTGAGAAATTCTCTGGGAGGTTTCTCTGGACAGAAAATTCTCTGGTCATATTTGTCACTTACCAAAGTTCTCTGGTGGTATGAAGCTTTTAAAAAATTACATAATTTAAAACACTTTTTGTCTATTGAATTGGTGGCTTGGTGTTGTTTTTTCTGGTTTTCTATGTACTAATGTCATGTATATTTGCTATAGGCAAGGGTGAGTGCTAGTGTTGTGGTCTATGCTCAACTTTCAAAGCTTGATGGGGTTCTGGGAAGGTTCCATGCCTTACATTGCTTGGAAATGTTTAGGGTGGCAAAATGGTTTTTCCACTGGTGTGTATTAATGTGTTTCATGAAATTTCATATTGAATGTTCTGAGCTATGATATTGTTGCAGAAAATGTGTCGGTGGAAGCATATGGAAGGGAGAGAAATTTGAAATTTCTCTGGAGAGTCCATGAAAGGCCAAGGAGGCCAGAGAAATTTTAAATTTCTCTGGAGAGGTAATTTTGTGGGAAGGCCAGTGAAGTCAGAGAAATTTTCAAATTTCTCTGGAGTGTTGAGTCCAGGAGGGCAGAGAAATTTACAGTGGGAGGTTTAGGGAAGGTCAGCTGAGGCTTGAAAACGTTTCTGGAAAGTACTTGGCAGACTGCAACGAAGCTTCACCATCCAAATTGGGATCCAACTGTACCGAAGCTGCAAGGTTGTGGTCTGTCTTGGAGCTCATGCCCCAAGAATTGCTCAAATTTCTCTGGATTCAACCCAGAGAAATTTGAATTTTCTTTGGATTCAACCCAGAGAAAATTCAAATTTCTCTGGGTTCATTTTGACCGGTTTCTTTTGAGGCGAGCAAGGGGGTCCAACTCTAAATTGCCTCTTGTTGATCCAACTCTACCGAAGCTGCAAGGTTGTTGTCTATTATGCATATAAAAATTAGGCTAGAGTGGCAATTTTTCTGATTACTCTCTCTCTTATGCTGTTGCTTGGTATATCTAACATGAAATTTTTGGTTTTTCAGGTGATGTTGAAGCTTCTTTGAGTTGGTGTCCCAGTGTTTTTTGAATTCATTGATCTTCTTTTCAATTGTTTGGGCTTGATTTTCTTGGTTGGTTTTGTTTTTTAATTTCTTCTTCATTCATCCGTGAATTAATAGTTGTAAATGCTACCGACACCGCCAATCTATAAATATAACTATCCTTTCTTGTTGCAGTACACAAAACATAAAGGTCAGAACGTTGAGTTCACAGGTTTCATTGAGTTTTCACAGGTTTGATGGTGTCTAAGATGAAAATATTGCACTGAAGAGAGGAAGAGAATTTCTCTGGATTGAATTTTCTCTGGTTGAATTTTCTCTGAATTGAATTTTCTCTGGTTGAATTTTCTCTGGATCGAATTTTCTCTGGACTGAAATTTCTCTGGATTGATGTTGAGGGACCTTAGACATCATGAAAATAGTTGATGTCCTTTATACTATAAAATCATAATATCAAGGACCTTAAAAAAAATACCCCTTAATTTTATGCAACTTCCATTTTTATTTTTATTCAACTTCCGTTTTTGTTCAATTTTCTTTTCAATTCAATTTCCCTTTTTTATTTAATTTCCAAATAGATCGTTAATGCATAGTGGTTTCTTGAATGAACATCCATTTTTAATTTTATGCAACTTCCATTTTTATTTTATTCAACTTCCTTTTCTATTCAATTTTCCTTTTTTATTTAATTTCCAAATAGATCGTTAATGTATAGTGGTGTCTTGAATGAACTTTCATGTTTAATTTTATGCAACTTCTATTTTTATTTTTTTTCAACTTCCATTTTTATTCAATTTCGTTTTCTTTTCAATTTCCTTTTTTTATTTAATTTCCAAATAGATCGTTAAGGTATAGTGGTTTCTTCAATGAACTTCCATTTTTAATTTTATGCAACTTCCATTTTTATTTTTATTCAACTTCCATTTTTATTCAATTTCCTTTTCTATTTAATTTTCTTTTTTTATTTCGTTTCCAAATAGATCGTTAATGTATAGTGCTTTCTTAAAGGAACTTCCATTTTTAATTTTATGCAACATCTATTTTTATTTTTATTCGACTTCCATTTTTATTTAATTCATTTTCTGTTTAATTTCCTTTATTTATTTCATTTCCAAATAGACCGTTAAGGTATAGTGGTTTCTTGAATGAACTTCCATTTTTAATTTTACAAAACTTTCATTTTTAGTTTTATTCAACTTCCATTTTTATTCAATTTCCTTTTCAATTCAATTTCCTTTTTTTATTTAATTTCCAAACAAATCGTTAATGTATAGTGGTTTCTTGAATGAACTTCCATTTTTAATTTTACGCAACTTCCATTTTTATTCTTATTCAATTACCTTTTCGATTTGATTTCCTTTTTTTATTTCATTTCCAAATAGATCGATAAGGTATAGTGGTTTCTTGAATGAACTTCCATGTTTAATTTTATGCAACTTCCATTTTTATTTTTATTCAACTTCCATTTTTATTCAATTTCCTTTCTATTCAATTTCGTTTTTTTATTTAATTTCCAAATAGATCGTTAACGGATAGTGGTTTCTTGAATGAACTTCCATTTTTATTTTTATTCAATTTCCTTTTCTATTTAATTTTTTTTTTTATTTCATTTCCAAATAGATCGTTAAGGTATAGTGGTATATTAAATGAACATCCATTTTTAATTTTATGCAACTTCCATTTTTATTTTTATTCAGCTTCCATTTTATTCAATTTCTGTTTCTATTCAATTTTCTTTTTTTATTTAATTTCCATATAGATCGTTAATGTATAGTGGTTTCTTGAATGAACTTCCATTTTTAATTTTATGAAACTTCCATTTTTATTTAATTTCCTTTTTTTATTGAATTTCCTTTTTTTATTTAATTTGCGAATAGATCGTTAAGGTATAGTGGTTTCACGGATGAACTCCCGTTTTTAATTTTAAGCAACTTCCGTTTTTATTTTTATTCAACTTCCATTTTTATTCAATTACCTTTTCTATTCATTTCTGTTGTTTTATTTTATTTCCAAATAGATCGTTAATGTATAGTGGTTTCTTGAATGAACTTTTATTTTTAATTTTATACAACTTCCATTTTTATTTTTATTCAACTTCCATTTTTATTCAATTTCCTTTTCTATTTAATTTCCTTTTTTTTATTTCATTTCCTAGAAGATCGTTAACGTATAGTGGTTTCTTTAATGAACTTCCATTTTTAATTTTATGCAACTTCCATTTTTCCTTTTATTCAGCTTTCATTTTAATTCAATTTCTTTCTCTATTCAATTTCCTTTTTTTTATTTAATTTCCAAATAGATTGTTAATGTATAGTGGTTTCTTGAATGAACTTTCATTTTCAATTTTATGTATCTTCCATTTTTATTTTTACTCAACATCCATTTTTATTCAATTTCCTTTTCGATTTAATTCCCTTTCTTTATTTCATTTCCAAATAGATTGTTAAGGTACAGTGGTTTCTTGAATGAACTTCCATGTTTAATTCTATGCAACTTCCATTTTTATTTTTATTCAACTTCCATTTTTATTTAATTTCCTTTTTTTATTTAATTTCCTTTTTTTTTTATTTCACTTCCAAATAGATCGTTAAGGTATAGTAGTTTCTTGAATAAACTTCCATTTTTAATTTTATGCAACTTTCATTTCTATTTTTATTCAACATTCATTTTTTATCAATTTCCTTTTCTATTCAATTTCCTTTTTTTTATTTAATTTCCAAATGGATCGTTAATGTATAGTGGTTTCTTGAATGAACTTCCATTTCTAATTTTATGCAACTTCCATTTTTATTTTTATTCAACTTCCTCTTTAATTCAATTTCCTTTTCTATTCAATTTCCTTTTTTATTTAATTTCCAAATACATCGTTAAGGTATAGTGGTTTTTTGAATAAACTTCCATTTTTAATTTTATGGGACTTCCATTTTTATTTTCATTCCACTTCCATTTTTATTCAATTTCCATCTCTATTCCATTTAATTTTTTATTTAATTTCCAACTAGATCGTTAAGGTATAGTGGTTTCCTGAATGAACTTCAATTTTTAGTTTTATACAACCGCCATTTTTATTTTTATTCAACTTTCATTTTTATTCAATTTCTTTTTCAATTGAATTTCCTTTTTTATTTAATTTCCAAATAGATCGTTAAGTTATAGTGGTTTCTTGAATAAACTTCCGTTTTTAATTTTATGCAACTTCCATTTCTATTTTTATTCAACTTCCATTTTTATTCAATTTCCATCACTATTCAATTTCCTTTTATATTTAATTTCCAAATAGATCGTTAAGGTATAGTGGTTTCTTGAATGAACTTCCATTTTTAATTTTATGCTACTTCCATTTTTATTTATATTCAACTTCCTCTTTTATTCAATTTCCTTTTCTATTCAATTTCTTTTTTTATTTCATTTCCAAATAGATCGTTAAGGTATAGTGGTTTCTTAAATGAACTTCCATTTTTCATTTTATGCAACTTTTATTTTTGTTTTTATTCAACTTCCATTTTTATTCAATTTCCTTTTTTTTTTGTTTAATTTCCAAATAGATCGTTAAGGCATAGTGGTTTCTTGAATGAACTTTCATTTTTATTTTTATTCAACTTCCATTTTTATTAAATTTCCTGTTCTAGTTAATTTCCTTTTTTTTTATTTCATTTCCAAATAGATCGTTAAGGTGTAGTGGTTTCTTGAATGAACTTCCATTTTTAATTTTATGCAACTTCAACTTTTATTTTTATTCAACTTTAATTTTTATTTAATTTCCTTTTCTATTCAATTTCCTTTTGTTATTTAATTTCCAAATAGATCCTTAAGGTCTATTGGCTTCTTGAATAAACTTCCATTTTTAATTTTATGCAACTTCCATTTGTATTTTTATTCAACTTCCATTTTTATTCAATTTCCCTTTTTGCTCAATTTCCTTTTTTATTTCATTTTCAAATAGATTGTTAAGGTATAGTGGTTTATTGAATTAACTTCAATTTTTAATGTTATGCAACATCCAGTTTTAATTTTATTCAACTTCAATTTTTATTCAATTTCCATTTCTATTCAATTTTCTTTTTTTTATTTAATTTCCAAATAGATCTTTAAGGTATAGTGGTTTCTTGAATGAACTTTCATTTTTGACTTTATGCAACTTCCATTTTTATTTTTTTCAACTTCCATTTTTATTCAATTTCTTTTTCTATTGAATTTCCTTTTTTTATTTAATTTCCAAATAGATCGTTAATGTATACTGGGTTTCTTAAATGAACTTTCATTTTCAATTTTATGCAACTTCCATTTTTATTCAATTTCCTTTCCTATTCAATTTCATTTTTTTATTTAATTTCCAAATAGATCGTTAAGGTATAGTGGTTTTTTGCATAAACTTCCATTTTTAATTTTATGCAACTTCCATTTTTATTTTTATTCAACTTCCATTTTTATTGAATTTCCTTTTCTATTTGACTTCCTTTTTTATTTTATTTTATTTCCAAATAGATCGTTACTGCATAGTGGTTTCTGGAATAAACTTCCATTTTAAATTTTATGCAATTTCCATTTTTATTTTTATTCAATTTCCATTTTTATTCAATTTCTTTCTCTATTCAATTTCCTTTTTTAATTTAATTTCCAAATAGATCGTTAAGGTATAGTGGTTTCTTGAATGAACTTTCAGTTTCAATTTTATGCAACTTCCATTTTTATTTTTATTCAACTTCCATTTTTATTCAATTTCCTTTTTTTGTTTAATTTCCAAACAGATCGTTAAAGTATACTGGTTTCTTGAATGAACTTCCGTTTTTACTTTTATGCAACTTCCATTTTTATTTTTATTCAACTTCCATTTTTATTCAATTTCTTTTTCTATTCAATTTTCTTTTTTATTTAATTTCCAAATAGATCGTCAATGTATAGTGGTTTCTTGAATGAACTTCCACTTTTCATTTTATCCAACTTCCATTTTTATTTTTATTCAACTTCCAATTTTATTCGATTTCCTTTTCTACTGAATTTCCTTTTTTTGTTTAATTTTCAAATAGATCGTTAAGGTACAATGGTTTCATGAATGAACTTCCGTTTTTAATTTTCTGCCACTTCTGTTTTTATTTTTATTCAACTTCCATTTCTATTCAATTTCCTTTATTTGTTTATTATCCAAATAGATCGTTAAGGTATAGTGGTTTTTTGAATGAACTTCCATTTGCAATTTTATGCAACTTCCATTTTCATTTTTATTCAACTTCCATTTTTGTTCAATTTCTTTTTCTATTCAATTTCCTTTTTTTATTTAATTTCCAAATAGATCGTAAGTGTATAGTGGTTGCTTGAATGAACTTCCATTTTTCATTTTATGCAATTTCCATTTTTATTTTTATTCAACTTCCATTTTTCTTCAATTTCCTCTTCTATGGAATTTCATTTTTTTTATTTAATTTCCAAATAGATCGTTAAGGTACAGTGGTTTCATGAATGAATTTCCATTTTTTATTTTATGCAACTTCCGTTTTTATTTTAATTCAACTGCCATTTTTATTCAATTTCCATTTCTATTCAATTGCCTATTTTTATTTAATTTCCAAATAGATCGTTAATGTATAGTGGTTTCTTGAATGAACTTCCTTTTTTAATTTTATGCAACTTCCATTTTTATTTTTATTCAACTTTCATTTTAATTCAATTTTTTTTTCTATTTAATTTCCTTTTTTTACTTCATTTCCTAATAGATCTTTAAGGTATAGTGGTTTCTTGAATGAACTTCCATTTTTAATTTTATGCATCTTCCATTTTTATTTTTATTGAGCTTTCATTTTTATTCAATTTCCTTTTCCATTCAATTTTCTTTTTTTTTATTTAATTTCCAAATAGATTGTTAATGTATAGTGGTTTCTTGAATGAACATCCATTTTTAATATTATGTGTCTTCCATTTCTATTTTTAGTCAACATCCATTTTTCTTCAATCTCCTTTTCGATTAAATTCCCTTTCTTTATTTCATTTCCAAATAGATTGTTAAGGTACAGTGGTTTCTTGAATGAACTTCCATGTTTAATTCTATGCAACTTCCATTTTTATTTTTATTCAACTTCCATTTTTATTTAATTTCCTTTTTTTATTTAATTTCCTTTTTTTTTTATTTCACTTCCAAATAGATCGTTAAGGTATAGTAGTTTCTTGAATAAACTTCCATTTTTAATTTTATGCAACTTTCATTTCTATTTTTATTCAACATTCATTTTTTATCAATTTCCTTTTCTATTCAATTTCCTTTTTTTTATTTAATTTCCAAATGGATCGTTAATGTATAGTGGTTTCTTGAATGAACTTCCATTTCTAATTTTATGCAACTTCCATTTTTATTTTTATTCAACTTCCTCTTTAATTCAATTTCCTTTTCTATTCAATTTCCTTTTTTATTTAATTTCCAAATACATCGTTAAGGTATAGTGGTTTTTTGAATAAACTTCCATTTTTAATTTTATGGGACTTCCATTTTTATTTTCATTCCACTTCCATTTTTATTCAATTTCCATCTCTATTCCATTTAATTTTTTATTTAATTTCCAACTAGATCGTTAACGTATAGTGGTTTCCTGAATGAACTTCAATTTTTAGTTTTATACAACCGCCATTTTTATTTTTATTCAACTTTCATTTTTATTCAATTTCTTTTTCAATTGAATTTCCTTTTTTATTTAATTTCCAAATAGATCGTTAAGTTATAGTGGTTTCTTGAATAAACTTCCGTTTTTAATTTTATGCAACTTCCATTTCTATTTTTATTCAACTTCCATTTTTATTCAATTTCCATCACTATTCAATTTCCTTTTATATTTAATTTCCAAATAGATCGTTAAGGTATAGTGGTTTCTTGAATGAACTTCCATTTTTAATTTTATGCTACTTCCATTTTTATTTATATTCAACTTCCTCTTTTATTCAATTTCCTTTTCTATTCAATTTCTTTTTTTATTTCATTTCCAAATAGATCGTTAAGGTATAGTGGTTTCTTAAATGAACTTCCATTTTTCATTTTATGCAACTTTTATTTTTGTTTTTATTCAACTTCCATTTTTATTCAATTTCCTTTTTTTTGTTTAATTTCCAAATAGATCGTTAAGGCATAGTGGTTTCTTGAATGAACTTTCATTTTTATTTTTATTCAACTTCCATTTTTATTAAATTTCCTGTTCTAGTTAATTTCCTTTTTTTTTATTTCATTTCCAAATAGATCGTTAAGGTGTAGTGGTTTCTTGAATGAACTTCCATTTTTAATTTTATGCAACTTCAACTTTTATTTTTATTCAACTTTAATTTTTATTTAATTTCCTTTTCTATTCAATTTCCTTTTGTTATTTAATTTCCAAATAGATCCTTAAGGTCTATTGGCTTCTTGAATAAACTTCCATTTTTAATTTTATGCAACTTCCATTTGTATTTTTATTCAACTTCCATTTTTATTCAATTTCCCTTTTTGCTCAATTTCCTTTTTTATTTCATTTTCAAATAGATTGTTAAGGTATAGTGGTTTATTGAATTAACTTCAATTTTTAATGTTATGCAACATCCAGTTTTAATTTTATTCAACTTCAATTTTTATTCAATTTCCATTTCTATTCAATTTTCTTTTTTTTATTTAATTTCCAAATAGATCTTTAAGGTATAGTGGTTTCTTGAATGAACTTTCATTTTTGACTTTATGCAACTTCCATTTTTATTTTTTTCAACTTCCATTTTTATTCAATTTCTTTTTCTATTGAATTTCCTTTTTTTATTTAATTTCCAAATAGATCGTTAATGTATACTGGGTTTCTTAAATGAACTTTCATTTTCAATTTTATGCAACTTCCATTTTTATTCAATTTCCTTTCCTATTCAATTTCATTTTTTTATTTAATTTCCAAATAGATCGTTAAGGTATAGTGGTTTTTTGCATAAACTTCCATTTTTAATTTTATGCAACTTCCATTTTTATTTTTATTCAACTTCCATTTTTATTGAATTTCCTTTTCTATTTGACTTCCTTTTTTATTTTATTTTATTTCCAAATAGATCGTTACTGCATAGTGGTTTCTGGAATAAACTTCCATTTTAAATTTTATGCAATTTCCATTTTTATTTTTATTCAATTTCCATTTTTATTCAATTTCTTTCTCTATTCAATTTCCTTTTTTAATTTAATTTCCAAATAGATCGTTAAGGTATAGTGGTTTCTTGAATGAACTTTCAGTTTCAATTTTATGCAACTTCCATTTTTATTTTTATTCAACTTCCATTTTTATTCAATTTCCTTTTTTTGTTTAATTTCCAAACAGATCGTTAAAGTATACTGGTTTCTTGAATGAACTTCCGTTTTTACTTTTATGCAACTTCCATTTTTATTTTTATTCAACTTCCATTTTTATTCAATTTCTTTTTCTATTCAATTTTCTTTTTTATTTAATTTCCAAATAGATCGTCAATGTATAGTGGTTTCTTGAATGAACTTCCACTTTTCATTTTATCCAACTTCCATTTTTATTTTTATTCAACTTCCAATTTTATTCGATTTCCTTTTCTACTGAATTTCCTTTTTTTGTTTAATTTTCAAATAGATCGTTAAGGTACAATGGTTTCATGAATGAACTTCCGTTTTTAATTTTCTGCCACTTCTGTTTTTATTTTTATTCAACTTGCATTTCTATTCAATTTCCTTTATTTGTTTATTATCCAAATAGATCGTTAAGGTATAGTGGTTTTTTGAATGAACTTCCATTTGCAATTTTATGCAACTTCCATTTTCATTTTTATTCAACTTCCATTTTTGTTCAATTTCTTTTTCTATTCAATTTCCTTTTTTTATTTAATTTCCAAATAGATCGTAAGTGTATAGTGGTTGCTTGAATGAACTTCAATTTTTCATTTTATGCAATTTCCATTTTTATTTTTATTCAACTTCCATTTTTCTTCAATTTCCTCTTCTATGGAATTTCATTTTTTTTATTTAATTTCCAAATAGATCGTTAAGGTACAGTGGTTTCATGAATGAATTTCCATTTTTTATTTTATGCAACTTCCGTTTTTATTTTAATTCAACTGCCATTTTTATTCAATTTCCATTTCTATTCAATTGCCTATTTTTATTTAATTTCCAAATAGATCGTTAATGTATAGTGGTTTCTTGAATGAACTTCCTTTTTTAATTTTATGCAACTTCCATTTTTATTTTTATTCAACTTTCATTTTAATTCAATTTTTTTTTCTATTTAATTTCCTTTTTTTACTTCATTTCCTAATAGATCTTTAAGGTATAGTGGTTTCTTGAATGAACTTCCATTTTTAATTTTATGCATCTTCCATTTTTATTTTTATTGAGCTTTCATTTTTATTCAATTTCCTTTTCCATTCAATTTTCTTTTTTTTTATTTAATTTCCAAATAGATTGTTAATGTATAGTGGTTTCTTGAATGAACATCCATTTTTAATATTATGTGTCTTCCATTTCTATTTTTAGTCAACATCCATTTTTCTTCAATCTCCTTTTCGATTAAATTCCCTTTCTTTATTTCATTTCCAAATAGATTGTTAAGGTACAGTGGTTTCTTGAATGAACTTCCATGTTTAATTCTATGCAACTTCCATTTTTATTTTTATTCAACTTCCATTTTTATTTAATTTCCTTTTTTTATTTAATTTCCTTTTTTTTTTATTTCACTTCCAAATAGATCGTTAAGGTATAGTAGTTTCTTGAATAAACTTCCATTTTTAATTTTATGCAACTTTCATTTCTATTTTTATTCAACATTCATTTTTTATCAATTTCCTTTTCTATTCAATTTCCTTTTTTTTATTTAATTTCCAAATGGATCGTTAATGTATAGTGGTTTCTTGAATGAACTTCCATTTCTAATTTTATGCAACTTCCATTTTTATTTTTATTCAACTTCCTCTTTAATTCAATTTCCTTTTCTATTCAATTTCCTTTTTTATTTAATTTCCAAATACATCGTTAAGGTATAGTGGTTTTTTGAATAAACTTCCATTTTTAATTTTATGGGACTTCCATTTTTATTTTCATTCCACTTCCATTTTTATTCAATTTCCATCTCTATTCCATTTAATTTTTTATTTAATTTCCAACTAGATCGTTAAGGTATAGTGGTTTCCTGAATGAACTTCAATTTTTAGTTTTATACAACCGCCATTTTTATTTTTATTCAACTTTCATTTTTATTCAATTTCTTTTTCAATTGAATTTCCTTTTTTATTTAATTTCCAAATAGATCGTTAAGTTATAGTGGTTTCTTGAATAAACTTCCGTTTTTAATTTTATGCAACTTCCATTTCTATTTTTATTCAACTTCCATTTTTATTCAATTTCCTTTTATATTTAATTTCCAAATAGATCGTTAAGGTATAGTGGTTTCTTGAATGAACTTCCATTTTTAATTTTATGCTACTTCCATTTTTATTTATATTCAACTTCCTCTTTTATTCAATTTCCTTTTCTATTCAATTTCTTTTTTTATTTCATTTCCAAATAGATCGTTAAGGTATAGTGGTTTCTTAAATGAACTTCCATTTTTCATTTTATGCAACTTTTATTTTTGTTTTTATTCAACTTCCATTTTTATTCAATTTCCTTTTTTTTTGTTTAATTTCCAAATAGATCGTTAAGGCATAGTGGTTTCTTGAATGAACTTTCATTTTTATTTTTATTCAACTTCCATTTTTATTAAATTTCCTGTTCTAGTTAATTTCCTTTTTTTTTATTTCATTTCCAAATAGATCGTTAAGGTGTAGTGGTTTCTTGAATGAACTTCCATTTTTAATTTTATGCAACTTCAACTTTTATTTTTATTCAACTTTAATTTTTATTTAATTTCCTTTTCTATTCAATTTCCTTTTGTTATTTAATTTCCAAATAGATCCTTAAGGTCTATTGGCTTCTTGAATAAACTTCCATTTTTAATTTTATGCAACTTCCATTTGTATTTTTATTCAACTTCCATTTTTATTCAATTTCCCTTTTTGCTCAATTTCCTTTTTTATTTCATTTTCAAATAGATTGTTAAGGTATAGTGGTTTATTGAATTAACTTCAATTTTTAATGTTATGCAACATCCAGTTTTAATTTTATTCAACTTCAATTTTTATTCAATTTCCATTTCTATTCAATTTTCTTTTTTTTATTTAATTTCCAAATAGATCTTTAAGGTATAGTGGTTTCTTGAATGAACTTTCATTTTTGACTTTATGCAACTTCCATTTTTATTTTTTTCAACTTCCATTTTTATTCAATTTCTTTTTCTATTGAATTTCCTTTTTTTATTTAATTTCCAAATAGATCGTTAATGTATACTGGGTTTCTTAAATGAACTTTCATTTTCAATTTTATGCAACTTCCATTTTTATTCAATTTCCTTTCCTATTCAATTTCATTTTTTTATTTAATTTCCAAATAGATCGTTAAGGTATAGTGGTTTTTTGCATAAACTTCCATTTTTAATTTTATGCAACTTCCATTTTTATTTTTATTCAACTTCCATTTTTATTGAATTTCCTTTTCTATTTGACTTCCTTTTTTATTTTATTTTATTTCCAAATAGATCGTTACTGCATAGTGGTTTCTGGAATAAACTTCCATTTTAAATTTTATGCAATTTCCATTTTTATTTTTATTCAATTTCCATTTTTATTCAATTTCTTCCTCTATTCAATTTCCTTTTTTAATTTAATTTCCAAATAGATCGTTAAGGTATAGTGGTTTCTTGAATGAACTTTCAGTTTCAATTTTATGCAACTTCCATTTTTATTTTTATTCAACTTCCATTTTTATTCAATTTCCTTTTTTTGTTTAATTTCCAAACAGATCGTTAAAGTATACTGGTTTCTTGAATGAACTTCCGTTTTTACTTTTATGCAACTTCCATTTTTATTTTTATTCAACTTCCATTTTTATTCAATTTCTTTTTCTATTCAATTTTCTTTTTTATTTAATTTCCAAATAGATCGTCAATGTATAGTGGTTTCTTGAATGAACTTCCACTTTTCATTTTATCCAACTTCCATTTTTATTTTTATTCAACTTCCAATTTTATTCGATTTCCTTTTCTACTGAATTTCCTTTTTTTGTTTAATTTTCAAATAGATCGTTAAGGTACAATGGTTTCATGAATGAACTTCCGTTTTTAATTTTCTGCCACTTCTGTTTTTATTTTTATTCAACTTCCATTTCTATTCAATTTCCTTTATTTGTTTATTATCCAAATAGATCGTTAAGGTATAGTGGTTTTTTGAATGAACTTCCATTTGCAATTTTATGCAACTTCCATTTTCATTTTTATTCAACTTCCATTTTTGTTCAATTTCTTTTTCTATTCAATTTCCTTTTTTTATTTAATTTCCAAATAGATCGTAAGTGTATAGTGGTTGCTTGAATGAACTTCCATTTTTCATTTTATGCAATTTCCATTTTTATTTTTATTCAACTTCCATTTTTCTTCAATTTCCTCTTCTATGGAATTTCATTTTTTTTATTTAATTTCCAAATAGATCGTTAAGGTACAGTGGTTTCATGAATGAATTTCCATTTTTTATTTTATGCAACTTCCGTTTTTATTTTAATTCAACTGCCATTTTTATTCAATTTCCATTTCTATTCAATTGCCTATTTTTATTTAATTTCCAAATAGATCGTTAATGTATAGTGGTTTCTTGAATGAACTTCCTTTTTTAATTTTATGCAACTTCCATTTTTATTTTTATTCAACTTTCATTTTAATTCAATTTTTTTTTCTATTTAATTTCCTTTTTTTACTTCATTTCCTAATAGATCTTTAAGGTATAGTGGTTTCTTGAATGAACTTCCATTTTTAATTTTATGCATCTTCCATTTTTATTTTTATTGAGCTTTCATTTTTATTCAATTTCCTTTTCCATTCAATTTTCTTTTTTTTTATTTAATTTCCAAATAGATTGTTAATGTATAGTGGTTTCTTGAATGAACATCCATTTTTAATATTATGTGTCTTCCATTTCTATTTTTAGTCAACATCCATTTTTCTTCAATCTCCTTTTCGATTAAATTCCCTTTCTTTTATTCATTTCCAAATAGATCGTTAAGGTATAGTGGTTTCTTGAATGAACTTCCATGTGTAATTTTATGCAACTTCCATTTTTATTTTTATTCAGCTTCCATTTTTATTCAATTTCCTTTTCTATTTAATTCCTTTTTTTATTTCATTTCCAAATAGATCGTTAAGGTATAGTGTTTCTTGAATGAACTTCCATTTTTAATTTTATGCAACTTCCATTTCTATCTTTATTCAACTTTCATTTTTAATCAATTTCCTTTTCTATTGAATTTCCTTTTTTTATTTAATTTCCAAATAGATCGTTAATGTATAGTGGTTTTTTGAATGAACTTTCATTTTTAGTTTTATGCAACTTCCATTTATAATTTTATTCAACTTACTCTTTTAGTCAATTTTCTTTTTTATTTAATTTCCAAATAGATCGTTAAGGTATATTGGTTTCTTGGATGAACTTCCATTTTTAATTTTATCCAACTTGCTTTTTTATTTTAATTTCACTTCCATTTTTATTCAATTTCCATCTCTATTCAATTTAATTTTTTATTTAATTTCCAATTAGATCGTTAAGGTATAGTGGTTTTCTAAATGAACTTCAATTTTTAATTTTATGCAACTTCCGTTTTTATTTTTATTTAAGTTTCATTTTTATTCTATTTCTTTTTCAATTGAATTTCCTTTTTTATTTAATTTCCAAATAGATCCTTAAGTTATAGTGGTTTCTTGAATAAACTTCCGTTTTTAATTTTATGCAACTTCCATTTCTATTTTTATTCAACTTCCATTTTTATTCAATTTCCATCACTATTCAATTTCCTTTTTTATTTAATTTCCAAATAGATCGTTAAGGTATAGTTGTTTCTTGAATGAACTTCCATTTTTAATTTTTTGCTACTTCCATTTTTATTTATATTCAACTTCCTCTTTTATTCAATTTACTTTTTTTTTTTCATTTCTAAATAGATCGTTAAGGTATACTGGTTTCTTCAATGAACTTCCATTTTTAATTTTATGCAACTTCTATTTTTGTTTTTATACAACTTCCATTTTTATTCAATTTTCTTTTCTATTAAATTTCCTTTTTTTATTTAATTTCCAAATAGATCGTTAATGTATAGTGGTTTCTTGAATGAATTTCCATTTTTAATTTCATGCAATTTCCATTTTAATTTTTATTCAACTTCAATTTTTATTCAATTTCCTTTTCTGTTCAATTTCCTTTTTTTTTATTTAATTTCAAATAGATAGTTAATGTATAGTGGGTTCTTGAATGAACTTCCACTTTTCATTTTATGCAACTTCCATTTTTATTTTTATTCAACTTTCATTTTTATTCAATTTCCTTTTCAGTTAAATTTCCTTTTTTAATTAATTTCCAAAGAGATCGTTAAGGTATAGTGGTTTCTTGAATGAACTTCCATGTCTAATTTTATGCAGTTTCCATTTCTATTTTTATTCAACTTCTATTTTTATTCAATTTCCATCTCCATTCAATTTTCTTTTTTATTTAATTTTCAAATAAATCGTTAAGGTTTAGTGGTTTCTTGAATGAACTTCCATTTTTAAATTTATGCAACTTCCATTTGTATTTTTATTCAATTTCCTTTTCTATTCAATTTCCTTTTTTTTTTTTAATTTCCAAATAGATCGTTAAGGTATAGTTGTTTCATTAATGAACTTCCATGTTTAATTTTGTGCAGTTTCCATTTCTATTTTTATTCAACTTCTTTTTTTATTAAATTTCCATCTCCATTCAATTTCCTTTTTAATTTAATTTCCAAATAGATTGTTAAGGTATAGTGGTTTCGTGAATGAATTTCCATGTTTAATTTTATGCAATTTCCACTGTTATTTTTATTCAACTTCTATTTTTATTCAATTTCCATCTCCATTGAATTTCTTTTTTTTATTTAATTTCCAAATAGATCGTTAAAATATTGTGGTTTCTTGAATGAACTTTCATTTTTAATTTTATGCAACTTCCATTTTTATTTTTATTCCACTTCCATTTTTATTCAATTTTCTTTTTTATTTCATTTCCAAATAGATCGTTAATGTATAGTGGTTTCTTGAATGAACTTCTATTTTTAATTTTATTCAACTTCCATTTTTATTTTTTTTTAACTTCCATTTTTATTCAATTTCTTTTTCTATTGAATTTCCTTTTTTATTTTATTCCAAATAGATCGTTAAGATGTAGTGGTTTCTTGAATGAACTTCCATTTTTATTTTTATGCAACTTCCATTTTTATTTTTATTCCACTTCCATTTTAATTCAGTTTCCTTTTCTATTCAATTTCCTTTTTTTTATTTAATTTCCAAATAGATCGTTAAGGTATAGTGGTTTCTTGAATGAACTTCCATTTTTAATTTTATGCAACTTCCATTTGTATTTTTATTCTACTTCCATTTTTATTCAATTTCCTTTTCTATTCAATTTCCTTTTTATTTAATTTCCAAATAGATCGTTAAGGTATAGTGGTTTCTTGAATGAACTTCCGTGTTTAATTTTATGCAGTTTCCATTTCTATTTTTATTCAACTTCTATTTTTATTAAATTTCCATCTCCATTCAATTTCCGTTTTTATTTAATTTCCAGATAGATCGTTAAGGTATAGTGGTTTCCTGAATGAATTTCTATGTCTAATTTTATGCAGTTTCCACTTCTATTTTTATTCAATTTCCATCTCCATTCAATTTCCTTTTTTTATTTAATATCCCTATAGATCGTTAAGGTATCATGGTTTCTGGAATGAACTTTCATTTTTAATTTTATGCAACTTCCATTTTTTATTTTATTCATCTTCCATTTTTATTCAATTTCCTTTTCTATTAAATTTCCTTTTTTATTTAGTTTCCAAATAGATCGTTAAGGTGTAGTGGTTTCTTGAATGAACTTCCACGTTTAATTTTATGCAGTTTCCATTTCTATTTTTATTCAACTTTTATTTTTATTAAATTTTTATCTCCATTGAATTTCCTTTTTTTTTTATTTCCTTTCCAAATAGATCGTTAAGGTATAGTGGTTTCTTGAATGAACTTCCGTGTTTAATTTTATGCTGTGTCCATTTCTCTTTTTATTCAACTTCTATTTTTATACAATTTCCATCTCCATTCAATTTCCTTTTTTATTTAATTTCCCAATAGATTGTTAAGGTATAGTGGTTTCTTGAATGAACTTCCATTTTTAATTTTATGCAACTTTCATTTGTATTTTTATTCCGCTTCCATTTTAATTCAATTTCCTTTTCTATTCAATTTCCTTTTTTATTTAATTTCGAAATAGATCGTTAAGGTATAGTGGTTTCTTTAATGAACTTTCATTTTTAATTTATGCAACTTTCATTTTTATTTTTATTCAACTTCGAATTTTATTCAATTTCCTTTTCTATTCAATTTCCTTTTTTTATTTAATTTCCAAATAGATCGTTAATATATACTGATTTCTTGAATGAACTTCCATTTTTAATTTTATGCAACTTCCATTTTTATTGTTATTCCGCTTCCATTTTTATTCAATTTCCTTTTCTATTTAATTTCCTTTTTTATTTAATTTCCAAATAGATCGTTATGGTATAGTGGTTTTTTGAATGAACTTCCATGTTTAATTTTATGAAGTGTCCATTTCTATTTTAATTCAACTTCTATTTTTATTTAATTTCCATCTCCATTCAATTTCCTTTTTTATTTAATTTCTAAATAGGTCGTTAATATCATGGCCCCAAACCGCCCCTAGTAGGATGGTGCCGTGATGGCCCGTAATCCGAGATTACCGAAGGCCAACTTTCAAAGTTCACACACAACAGAGTATAAATATATGGGGCTCACAAATGCGGAAGCGATATATATCAATTAGATTAGTCCATAAGAGCTGTGCATAAGTTAAGTGAAATAGCAACCATCTTCAATGTGTTACAACTTAGTTACAAATGAAGCAGAGTACAAATTACGTCTTATATTTCAACAAAGGGCTTCACAAGCCGACACAAATAAAATGTCCGAATTACTGGTCAAGGAACATAGTCTAGCAGATTGCCGACATCCTCGTTGCCGACGTGACATACATACAAAACACACATCTTGATCAAAAGGCTTCTTGAGCCGACGTGTGCGAATTACAAATATTACAGGTCGAGAAGCATGATTTTCAAGACTGTCGACATAATTGCAAGTCAAGGCGGCATGACAAAAATCCAAAACAAGCTCCAAGTCACATCTAGGCGTCATCGCCTTCTTGCTCATTACCTATATATATATAGAGAGGGTGAGCTTGGATACTCAGTGAATGGTATAATTAATAAAGGGTTTTGCATGAATAATAGCCGAAGTTCTTTCCAACAATACAAGTCAAAACTTTATATAATAAGGGATGGACCTCGTCCATCTAACAAATCTTCAAAGCTTCGAGGGATGCTCACCAGCATCAACATATTACAAAGGATAACATTCCGGTAAACATATTCACACGGTAAACCGTCAGTGGCAAAACAAGACAAAACAAGGGAGGTATCTCAAACAAGGGTACTACAAAAGTTTAGAGTCCTCTAGCACAAGGGACTTTCGAAACAAGATGTGCTGCGAAAGTTTAGAGTCCTCCAGCACGAGGGACTTTCAAGACGAGATGTGCTGCGAAAGTTTTGAGTCTTCCAGCACGAGGGACTTTCGAGACAAGATGTGCTGCGAAAGTTTAGAGTCCTCCAGCACGAGGGACTTTCAAACGAGATGTGCTGCGAAAGTTTAGAGTCCTCCAGCACAAGGGACTTTCCGAGAAGGTCATCAAAACGAGGTAATACTTGATATACAAAATTGGGACAATTAATCATGCTTAACAAATACTTTCGAAACAAAGCAAAGCTAGTTCGTCAAACGTCGGGGTCAAGCAAATCCCAGTCCTACAAACACATGGCAAGGTCTATTGAATGCACTACTCAAAACAAGTCTAGCATGCACGTAAATGACCTCGGCATTCTTCGAAAACCAAGTCAAATCAAATCAAAACACCGTTTCTTATTTCTGGAAAACCGGCTGGGCAACTACCAGGTCTAGGCCGAGGTCCCACACCTCCTTGCCGAGGTGTGGCCCCAACGGCCACATTCAAAAGCGAAGTTGGGAAAATCTGGGTTTCTTCTTGATAAACATGAAGAATAAGAGCATGAAGAACATGAACATGAGGAAGACGAATGCAAAGATCAAGAACTTGCTATTACGAAAGCTGAGATTTCATGCTATGAATTCAAAACATGGACCTGGGTACCCATACTCAGGGATCTTTCCAAAACAAGCACAAAAACATGGTTCTAGACGCAAACTTTCGGATAAACCAGACTTTTCTTCAAGAATACGTGAAAACCATTTTCTCTTTCTAAAACCAACTTTAAATCAGTGCATGACGTGCAGAACAAGCCCGATCGTGCAATGCAGCTAGATGATCAATAAGAACAACAAGAGTAGATCAAGATTCTAACCTCAAAACTCGAATCTAATGGTTCAACCCCAACGATCAAGCTTGGAAGTCTACTCTCTCACTCAAAACTTCACCTTCTTCTTCCTAGAGTCTCTTTCTCTCTAAAAGACAAGATTTGATACCAAATGATATGTTTTCTTGACAGTCACTGACTTAACCCTATGCTGGGACACGTGGCATCGGCTAATTGGTTCTACCCAAAAAGGTGACTGACTGACAAGACAAGGCTATGACAAAGTGTGCTCAACAAGCTAGTCAGTAAGAACACTCTGGCAAGTGATGATCTCGGCTAAGGACAAGGCTTCGGCAAGTAGGCAACAATGACATCGGCTTGGAAGGACAACACTTGACTTAGCTGTGCCACACCTTGGCCTAGATGTGCCACACCTCGGTCTAGGTCATACCAATCCAGCGATAAAACCACTTAGGTGTAGGGACAACATCTCGGCCTAGATAATACACATCTTGGCCTCGGTGCTGCACACCTCGGCCTAGATAGTGACATCTCGGCCAATATGCCAGAGCGAAGATGGAGGTTGACTTAAGTGATTCCAAGGAAATTCTAAGTGTAAGAAGGAGTTCAAAGGTGACTAGGCTAAGGATGACCTCGGTAACACACTAGGCAAGAACAAAGTATGCAAACAACACTCAAGCAAAATAAGACAAGATTTGCAAATGCACATATCAAAACAAAATCATACATAGGTGTATGCAAGTATGACCAAGTTGAAATGAGAGTTGTTACAGTTAAGCTGTAGTGGTTTCTTAAATGACCTTCCATTTTTAATTTTATGCTACTTCCACTTGTATTTTTATTCAACTTCCATTTTTATTCAATTTCCTTTTTTATTTGATTTCCAAATAGATCGTCACGGTATAGTGGTTTCTTGAATGAACTTCCATGTTTAATTTTATGCAGTTTCCATTTCTATTTTTATTCAACTTCTATTTTTATTAAATTTCCATCTCCATTCAATTTCCTTTTTAATTTAATTCCCAAATAGATCGTTAAGGTATAGCGGTTTCTTGAATGAACTTCCATGTTCAATTTTATGCAGTTTCCATTTCTATTTTTATTCAACTTCTATTTTTATTAAATTTCCATCTCCATTCAGTTTCCTTTTTTATTTAATTTCCAAATAGATCGTTAAGGTATAGTGGCTTTCTGAATGACTTTCCATGTTTAATTTTATGCAGTTTCCACTTCTATTTTTATTCAATCTCCATCTCCATTCAAATTCCTTTTTTTATTTAATTTCCAAATAGATCGTTAAGGTATAGTGGTTTCTTGAATGAACTTTCTTTTTTAATTTTATGCAACTTCCATTTTTATTTTATTCAACTTCCATTTTTATTCAATTTCCTTTTCTATTGAATTTCCTTTTTTATTTAGTTTCCAAATAGATCGTTAGGGTGTAGTGGTTTCTTGAATGAACTTCCATTTCTAATTTTATGCAAGTTTCATTTTTATTTTTATTCCACTTCCATTTTTATTCAATTTCTTATTCTATGCAATTTCTTTTTTATTTAATTTCCAAATAGATAGTTAAGGTATAGTAGTTTCTTGAATGAACTTCCATGTTTAATTTTATGCAGTTTCCATTTCTATTTTTATTCAACTTCTATTTTTATTTAATTTCGATCCACATTCAATTTCCTTTTTTATTTAATTCCCAAATAGATCGTTAAGGTGTAATGGTTTCTTGAATGAACTTCCATTTTTAATTTTATGCAACTTCCATTTTTATTTTTATTCCGCTTCCATTTTTATTCAATTTCCATTTCTAATCAATTTCCTTTTTAAATAATTTCTAAATAGATTGTTACGGTATAGTGGTTTCTTGAATGAACTTTCACGTTTAATTTTATGCAGTTTCCATTTCTATTTTTATTCAACTTATATTTTTATTAAATTTCCCTCTCCATTCAATTTCCTTTTTTATTTAATTTCCAAATAGATCGTTAAGGTATAGTGGTTTCTTAAATGAACTTTCATTTTTAATTTTATGCAATTTCCATTTTTATTTTTATTCAACCTCGATTTTTATTCAATTTCCTTTTCTATTCAATTTCCTTTTTTTATTTAATTTCCAAATAGATCGTTAATGTATACTGGTTTCTTGAATGAACTTCCATTTTTAATTTTATGCAACTTCCATTTTTCTTTTTATTAAACTTCCATTTTTATTCAATTTCCTTTTCTATTCATTTTCCTTTTTTATTTAATTTCCGAATAGATCGTTAAGGTATAGTGGCTTCTTGAATGAACATCCATTTTTAATTATAAGCAACTTCCATTTTTATTTTTATTCCACTTCCATTTTTATTCAATTTCCTATTCTATTTAATTTCCAAATAGATCGTTAAGTTATAGTGGTTTCTTCAATGAACTTCTATGTTTAATTTTATGCAGTTTCTATTTCTATTTTTATTCAATTTCCATCTCCATTCAATTTCCTTTTTTATTTAATTTCCAAATAGATCGTTAAGGTGTAGTGGTTTTTTGAATGAACTTCCATTTTTAATTTTATGGTACTTCCATTTGTATTTTTATTCAACTTCCATTTTTATTCAATTTCCTTTTATATTCAATTTCCTTTTTTATTTAATTTCCAAATAGATCGTTAAGGTATAGTGGTTTCTTGAATGAACTTCCACTCTTAATTTTAATCAGTTTCATTTCTATTTTTATTCAACTCCTATTTTTATTAAATTTCCATCTCCATTCAATTTATTTTTTTATTTAATTACCAAATAGATCGTTAAGGTATAATGGTTTCTTGAATGAATTTCCATATTTAATTTTTCGTAGTTTCCACTTCTATTTTTATTCAACTTCTATTTTTATTCAATTTCCGTATCCATTCAATTTTCTTTTTTTGTTTAATTTCCAAATAGATCGTTAAGGTATAGTGCTTTCTTGAATGAACTTTCATTTTTAATTTTATGCAACTTCCATTTTCATTTTTATTCAACTTCCATTTTTACTCAATTCCCTTTTCTATTGAATTTCCTTTTTTATTTAATTTCCAAACAGATCGTTAAGGTGTAGTGGTTTCTTGAATGAACTTGCATTTTTAATTTTATGCAACTTCCATTTGTATTTTTATTCCACTTCCATTTTTATTAAATTTCTTTTTCTATTCAATCTCCTTTTTTACTTAATTTCCAAATAGATCGTTATGGTATAATAGTTTCTTGAATGAACTTACATGTTTAATTTCATGCATTTTCCATTTCTATTTTTATTCAACTTCTATTTTTATTTAATTTCGATCTCCATTCAATTTCCTTTTCAATCTAATTCCCGAATAGATCATTAAGGTGTAGTGGTTTCTTGAATGAACTTCCATTTTTAATTTTATGCAACTTCTGTTTTTATTTTAATTCCACTTCCATTTTTATTCAATTTCCATTTCTATTCAATTTCCTTTTTTAATTAATTTCCAAATAGATCGTTAAGGTATAGTGGTTTCTTGAATGAACTTCCATGCTTAATTTTATACGGTTTCCATTTGTATTTTTATTCAACTTCTTTTTTTATTAAATTTCCATCTCCATTCAATTTCCTTTTTAATTTAATTCCCAAATAGATCGTTAATGTATAGTGGTTTGTTGAATGAACTTTCATTTTAAACTTTAGGCAACTTCCATTTCTATTTTTATTCAACTTCGATTTTTATTCAATTTCCTTTTTTTATTTAATTTCCAAATAGATCGTTAATGTATACTGGTTTCTTAAATGAACTTTCATTTTTAATTTAATGCAACTTCCATTTTTCTTTTTATTAAACTTCTGTTTTTATTCAATTTCCTTTTCTATTCATTTTCCTCTTTTATTTAATTTCCGAATAGATCGTTAAGGTATAGTGGTTTCTTGAATGAAATTCCATTTTTAATTATAAGCAACTTCTATTTTTATTTTTATTCCACATCCATTTTTATTCAATTTCCTTTCTTTTCAATTTCTTTTTTTATTTAATTCCCAAATAGATCGTTAAGTTATAGTGTTTTCTTGAATGAACTTCCATGTTTAATTTTATGCAGTTTCCATTTCTATTTTTATTCAATTTCCATCTCCATTCAATTTCCTTTTTTATTTAATTTCCAAATAGATCATTAAGGTGTAGTGGTTTCTTGAATGAATTTCCATTCTTAATTTTACGCAACTTCCGTTTTTATTTTTATTCCACTTCCATTTTTATTCAATTTCCTTTCTTATTTAATTTCCAAAGAGATCGTTAAGGTGTAGTGGTTTCTTGAATGAACTTCCACGTTTAATTTTATGCTGTTTGCATTTCTATTTTTATTCAACTTCTATTTTTATTAAATTTCCATCTCCATTGAATTTCCTTTTTTTATTACATTTTCAAATAGATCGTTAAGGTATAGTGGTTTCTTGAATGAACTTCCGTGTTTAATTTTATGCAGTGTCCATTTCTATTTTCATTCAACTTCTATTTTTATTCAAATTCCATCTCCATTCAATTTCGTTTTTCATTTAATTTCCCAGTAGATTGTTAAGGTATAGTCGTTTCTTGAATGAACTTCCATTTTTAATTTTATGCAACTTCTATTTGTATTTTTATTCCACTTCCATTTTAATTCAATTTCCTTTTCTATTCAATTTCCTTTTTTATTTAATTTCCAAATAGATCGTTAAGGTATAGTGGTTTCTCGAATGAACTTTCATTTTTAATTTATGCAACTTCCATTTTTATTTTTATTCAACTTCGATTTTTATTTAATTTCCTTTTCTATTCAATTTCCTTTTTTTATTTAATTTCCAAACAGATCGTTAATGTATACTGATTTCTTGAATGAAGTTTCATTTTTAATTTTATGCAACTTCCATTTTTATTTTTATTCCACTTCTATTTTTATTCAATTTCCATTTCTAATCAATTTCCTTTTTAAATTAATTTCCAAATAGATCGTTAAGGTATAGTGGTTTCTTGAATGAAGTTTCATGTTTAATTTTATGCAGTTTCCATTTCAATTTTTATTCACTTTTCATCTCCACTCAATTTCCTTTTTTATTTAATTTCCAAATAGATCGTTAAGGTTTAGTGGTTTCTTGAATGAACTTCCATTTTTAATTTTATGCAACTTCCATTTGTATTTTAATTCAACATCCATTTTTATTCAATTTCCTTTTCTATTCAATTTCCTTTTTTATTTAATTTCCAAATAGATCGTTAACGTATAGTGGTTTCTTGAATGAACTTCCACTCTTAATTTTAATCAGTTTCATTTCTATTTTTATTCAACTTCTATTTTTATTAAATTTCCATCTCCATTCAATTTCCTTTTTAATTTAATTTCGAAATAGATCGTTAAGGTATGGTGGTTTCGTGATTGAATTTCCATATTTAATTTTACGCAGTTTCCACTGCTATTTTTAGTCAACTTCTATTTTTATTCAATTTCCTTCTCCATTCAATTTCCTTTTTTTTATTTAATTTCCAAATAGATCGTTAAAATATAGTAGTTTCTTGAATGAACTTTCATTTTTAATTTTATGCAACTTCTATTTTTATTTTTATTCCACTTCGATTTTTATTCAATTTTCTTTTTTATTTAATTTCCAAATCGATCGTTAATGTATAGTGGTTTCTTCAATCAACTTCCATTTTTAATTTTATTCGACTTCCATTTTTATTCAATTTATTTTTCTATTGAATTTCCTTTTTTATTTAATTCCAAATAGATCGTTAACCTGTAGTGGTTTTTTGAATAAACTTTCATTTTTAATTTTATGCAACTTCCATTTTTATTTTTATTCCACTTCTATTTTTATTCACTTTCCATTTCTAATAATTTTCCTTTTTTAATTAATTTCCAAATAGATCGTTAAGGTATAGTGGTTTCTTCAATGAACTTTCTTGTTTAATTTTATGTAGTTTCCATTTCTATGTTTATTCAACTTCTATTTTTATTAAATATCCATCTCCATTCAATTTCCTTTTTTATTTAATTTCCAAACAGATCGTTAAGGTATAGTGGTTTCTTGAATGAAGTTTCATTTTTAATTTTATGCAACTTCCATTTTTATTTTTATTCAACCTCGATTTTTATTCAATTTCCTTTGCTATTCAATTTCCTTTTTTTATTAAATTTCCAAATAGATCGTTAATGTATACTGGTTTCTTGAATGAACTTCCATTTTCAATTTTATGCAACTTCCATTTTCCTTTTTATTAAACATCCATTTTTATTCAATTTTCTTTTCTATTCATTTTCCTTTTTTATTTAATTTCCGAATACATCGTTAAGGTATTGTGGCTTTTTGAATGAACATCCATTTTTAATTATAAGCAACTTTCATTTTTATTTTTATTCCATTTCTATTTTTATTCAATTTCCTTTTCTATTCAATTTCCTTTTTTATTTAATTTCCAAATAGATCGTTAAGTTATAGTGGTTTCTTGAATGAACTTCCATGTTTAATTTTACGCAGTTTCCATTTCTATTTTTATTCAACTTCTATTTTTATCCAATTCCGATCTCCATTCAATTTCCTTTTCTATTTAATTCCCAAATAGATCGTTAAGGTGCAGTGGTTTCTTGAATGAACTTCCATTTTTAATTTTATGCAACTTCCATTTTTAATTTTATTCCACTTCCATTTTTAATTAATTTCCAAATAGATCGTTAAGGTATAGTGGTTTCTTGAATGAACTTCCATTTTTAAATTTATGCAACTTCCGTTTGTATTTTTATTAAATTTTCTTTTCTATTCAATTTCCCATTTTATTTAATTTCCAAATAGATCGTTAAGATATAGTGGTTTCATTAATGAACTTCCATGTTTAATTTTATGCAGTTTCCATTTCTATTTTTATTCAACTTCTATTTTTAATAAATTTCCATCTCCATTCAATTTCCTTTTTAATTTAATTTCCAAATAGATCGTTAAGGTATAGTGGTTTCGTGAATGAATTTCCATGTTTAATTTTATGCAATTTCCACTGCTATTTTTATTCAACTTCTATTTTTATTCAATTTCCATCTCAATTCAATTTCCTTTTTTTATTTAATTTCCAAATATATCGTTATAATATGGTGGTTTCTTGAATGAACTTTCATTTTTAATTTTATGCAACTTCCATTTTTATTTTTATTCCACATCCATTTTTATTCAATTTTCTTTATTATTTCATTTCCAAATAGATCATTAATGTATAGTGGTTTCTTGAATGAACTTCCATTTTTAATATTATACAACTTCCATTTTTTATTTAATTTCCAAATAGATCGTTAAGGTGTAGTGTTTCTTGAATGAACTTCCACGTTTAATTTTATGCAGTTTCCATTTCTATTCTTATTCAACTACTATTTTTATTCAATTTCCTTTTCTTTTCAATTTCATTTTTTATTTAATTTCCAAATAGATCGTTAAGGTATAGTAGTTTCTTGAATGAACTTTCATTTTTTATTTTATGCGACTTCAATTTTTATTTTTATTCAACTTCGATTTTTATTCAATTTTCTTTTCTATTCAATTTCCATTATTTATTTAATTTCCAAAATTGATCGTTAAGGTATAGTGGTTTCTTGAATAGGCTTCCATTTTTAATTTTATGCAACTTCTATTTTTATTTTTATTCAACTTCCATTTTTATTCAATTTCCTTTCCTATTCATTTTCCTTTTTTATTTAATTTCAAAATAGATTGTTATGGTATAGTGGTTTCTTGAATGAACTTCCATTTTTAATTTTATGCAACATCCATTTTTATTTTTCTTCCACTTCCATTTTTATTCAATTTCCTTTTCTATTCAATTTCCTTTTTTTATTTAATTTCCAAATAGATCGTTAAGGTATAGTGGTATCTTGAATAGACATCCATTTTTAATTTTATGCAACTTCTATTTTTATTTTTATTCAGCTTCCATTTTTATTCAATTTCCTTTTCTATTCATTTTCCTTTTTTATTTAATTTCCCAATAGATCGTTACGGTATAGTGGTATCTTGAATGAACTTCCATTTTTAATGTTATGCAACTACCATTTGTATTTTTATTCCACTTCCATTTTTATTCAATTTACTTTTCTGTTCAATTTCATTTTTTATTTAATTTGTAAATAGATCGTTAAGGTATCGTGGTTTTTTTGAATGAACTTCCATTTTAATTTTATGCAACTTCCATTTTTATTTTTATTCCACTTCTATTTTTATTCAATTTCCTTTTTTATTTCATTCCCAAATAGATCGTTAAGGTATAGTGGTATTTTGAATGAACTTCCATTCTTAGTTTTATGCAACTTCCATTTTTATTTTTATTCCACTTCCAATTTTATTCAATTTCCTTTTCTATTCAATTTCCTTTTTTATTTAATTTCCAAACAGATCGTTAAGGTATAGTGGTTTCTTGAATGAACTTCCATGTTTAATCTTATGCAGTTTCCATTTCTATTTTTATTCGATTTCCATCTCCATTCAATTTCCTTTTTTATTTAATTTTCAAAGAGATCGTTAAGGTGTAGTGGTTTCTTGAATGAACTTCCACGTTTAATTTTATGCAGTTTCCACTTCTATTTTTATTCAATTTCCATCTCCATTCAATTTCCCTTTTTTATTTCATTTCCAAATGGATCGTTAAGGTATAGTGGTTTCTTGAATGAACTTCTGTGTTTAATTTTATGCAGTTTCCATTTCAATTTTTATTCAATTTCCATCTCCATTCAATTTCCATTTTTATTTAATTTCCAAATAGATCATTAAGGTGTAGTGGTTTCTTGAATGAACTTCCATTCTTAATTTTATGCAACTTCCATTTTGATTTTTATTCCACTTCCATTTTTATTCAATTTCCTTTTTTATTTAATTTCCAAATAGATCGTTAAGGTATAGTGGTTTCTTGAATGAACTTCCACGTTTAATTTTATGCAGTTTCCATTTCTATTTTTATTCAACTTCTATTTTTATTCAATTTCCATCTCTATTCAATTTCATTTTTTATTTAATTTCCAAATAGATCGTTAAGGTGTAGTGGTTTCTTGAATGAACTTCCACGTTTAATTTTATGCAGTTTCCATTTCTATTCTTATTCAACTTCTATTTTTATTCAATTTCCTTTTCTATTCAATTTCCTTTTTTATTTAATTTCCAAATAGATCGTTAAGGTATAGTGGTTTCTTGAATGAACTTCCATTTTTTATTTTATGCAACTTCCGTTTTTATTGTTATTCAACTTCGATTTTTATTCAATTTTCTTTTCCATTCAATTTCCTTTTTTTATTTAGTTTCCGAATAGATCGTTATGGTATAGTGGTTTCTTGAATAGGCTTCCATTTTTAATTTTATGCAACTTCTATTTTTGTTTTTATTCAACTTCGATTTTTATTCAATTTCTTTTCTATTCTTTTTCCTTTTTTATTTAATTTCCAAATAGATCGTTATGGTATAGTGGTTTCTTGAATGAATTTTCATTTTTAATTTTATGCAACTTCTATTTTTATTTTTATTCCACTTCCATTTTTATTCAATTTCCTTTTTCTATTCAATTTCCTTTTTTATTTAATTTCCAAGTAGATCTTTAAGGTATAGTGGTTTCTTGAATGAACTTCCGTGTTTAATTTTATGCAGTTTCAATTTCTGTTTTTATTCAACATCTGCTTTTATTCAATTTCCATCTCTATTCAATTTTTATTTTTATTTAATTTCCAAATAGATCGTTAAGGTGTTGCGGTTTCTTGAATGAACTTCCATTCTTCATTTTATGCAAATTCCATTTTTATTTTTATTCCACTTTCATTTTTATTCAATTTCCTTTTCTGTTCAATTTTCTTTTTTATTTAATTTCCAAATAGATCGTTAAGGTATAGTGGTTTCTTGAATGAACTTCCATCTTTAATTTTATGCAGTTTCCATTTCTATTTTTATTCAACATCTATTTTTATTAAATTTCCATCTCCATTCAATTTCTATTTTTATTTAATTTCCAAATAGATCGTTAAGGTGTTGTGGTTTCTTGAATGAACTTCCATTCTTAATTTTATGCAACTTCCATTTTTATTTTTATTCCACTTCCATTTTTATTCAATTTCCTTTTCTATTCAATTTCCTTTTTTATTTAATTTCCAAGTATATCGTTAAGGTATAGTGGTTTCTTGAATGAACTTCCATGTTTAATTTTATGCAGTTTCCATTTCTATTTTTATTCAACTTCTATTTTTATTCAATTTCCATCTCCACTCAATTTCCATTTTTATTTAATATCCAAATAGATCGTTAAGGTATAGTGGTTGCTTGAATTAACTTCCATTTTTAATTTTTTGCAACTTCCATTTGTATTTTTATTCAATTTCTTTTTCTATTCAACTTCATTTTTTATTTAATTTCCAAATAGATCGTTAAGTTATAGTGGTTTCTTGAACGAACTTCATTTTTAATTTTATGCAACTTCCACTTTTATTTTTATTCAACTTCGATTTTTATTCAATTTGCTTTTCTATTCAATTTCCTTTTTTTATTTAATTTCCAAATACATCGTTAAGGTGTAATGGTTTCTTGAATAGACTTGCATTTTTAATTTTATGCAACTTCTATTTTTTTTTATTCAACTCCATTTTTATTCAATTTCCTTTTCTATTCATTTTCCTTTTTTATTTAATTTCCAAATAGATCGTTATGGTATAGTGGTATCTTCAATGAACTTCCATATTTAATTTTATGCAACTTCCATTTTTCTTCAATTTCCTTTTCTATTCAATTTCCTTTTTTATTTAATTTCCAAATAGATCATTAAGGTATAGTTGTTTCTTGAATGAACTTCCATGTTTAATTTTATGCAGTTTCCATTTCTATTTTTATTTAACTTCTACTTTTATTCAATTTCCATCTCCATTCAATTTCCTTTTTTTATTTAATTTCCAAATAGATCGTCAAGGTGTAGTGGTTTTTTGAATGAACTTCCATTCTTAATTTTATGCAACTTCCATTTTTATTTTTATTCCATTTCCATTTTTATTCAATTTCCTTTTCTATTCAATTTCTTTTTTTATTTACTTTCCAAATAGATCGTTAAGGTATAGTGGTTTCTTGAATGAACTTTCATGTTTAATTTTATACAGTTTCCATTTTTATTTTTATTCAACTTCTATTTTTATTCAATTTCCATCTCCATTCAATTTCCTTTTTTATTTAAATTCCAACTAGATCGTTAAGGTGTAGTGCTTTCTTGAATGAACTTCCATTCTTAATTTTATGCAACTTCCATTTTTATTTTTATTCCACTTCCATTTTTATTCAATTTCCTTTTCTGTTCAATTTCTTTTTTTTCTTTAATATTCAAATTGATCGTTAAGGTATCGTGGTTTCTTGAATAGGCTTCTATTTTTAATTTTATGCAACTTCTATTTTTAATTTTATTCAACTTCCATTTTTATTCAATTTCCTTTTCTATTCAATTTCCTTTTTTATTTAATTTCCAAATAGATCGTTAAGGTATAGTTGTTTCTTGAATGAACTTCCATGTTTAATTTTATGCAGTTTCCATTTCTATTTTTATTTAACTTCTACTTTTATTCAATTTCCATCTCCATTCAATTTTCTTTTTTTATTTAATTTCCAAATAGATCGTCAAGGTGTAGTGGGTTTTTGAATGAACTTCCATTCTTAATTTTATGCAACTTCCATTTTTATTTTTATTCCACTTCCATTTTTTTTCAATTTCCTTTTCTGTTCAATTTCCTTTTTTATTTAATTTCCAAATAGATCGTTAACGTATAGTGGTTTCTTGAATGAACTTCAATGTTTAATTTTATGCAGTTTCCATTTCTATTTTTATTCAACATCTATTTTTATTCAATTTCCAACTCCATTCAATTTTCATTTTTATTTAATTTCCAAATAGATCGCTAAGGTATTGTGGTTTCTTCAATGAACTTCCATTCTTAATTTTATGCAACTTCCATTTTTATTTTTATTCCACTTCCATTTTTATTCAATTTCTTTTTCTATTCAATTTCCTTTTTTATTTAATTTCCAAATATATCGTTAAGGTATAGTGGTTTCTTGAATGAGCTTCCATGTTTAATTTTATGCAGTTTTCATTTCTATTTTTATTCAACTTCTATTTTTATTCAATTTCCATCTCCATTCAATTCCCATTTTTATTTAATTTCCAAATTGATTGTTAAGGTATAGTGGTTTCTTGAATGAACTTTCTGGTTTAATTTTATGCTGTTTCCATTTCTATTTTTATTCAATTTCCATCTCCATTCAATTTCCTTTTTTATTTAATTTCCAAATAGATCATTATGGTGTAGTGGTTTCTTGAATGAACTTCCATTTTTAATTTTATGCAACTTCCATTTTGATTTTTATTCCACTTCCACTTCCATTTTTATTCAATTTCCTTTTCTATTCAATTTCCTTTTTATTTAATTTCCAAATAGATCGTTAATGTCACTACCCCAAACTGCCCCTAGTAGTTTTGTGCCGTGATGGCCAGCAATCCGAGATTACCGAAGGCCAACTTTCAAAATTCACACACAATTAGAGTATAAATATATGGGGCTCACAAGTGTGGAAGCAATAATTTAAAATACAAGTGGTCCATAAGAGCTATGCGTACATCAATGAAATGTCAAACATCTTTACAAAACTTACAACTTAGATACAATAGAAATGAAATACAAAATACACCTTGACCAAAAGGCTTCTCAAGCCAACATATACAAAACGTAATGAAATACAAGCTAAGAAGCATGATCTTCAAGTTGCTACAAAAATATGAATCCAAGGAACATCGGCAATACATCCAAAAACACATCGGCAACACATCTAGGCCTCATCACCTTCTTGCTCATCACCTACATATATATAGAGAGGGTGAGCTTGAATACTCAGTGAATGTTACAAGTAATAAAGGGTTTGCATGTATGACATCCGAGATCTTTAACAAAATGACACATAATCATAGCTTATAGCAAAACGTGGGATAAATCAAATTCATCTAACGAATCTATCGAGCTTCATCAATCAAAGTCTTTCAAGGCTTCCAAGTTCAAGGGATGACATTAACAAGGGTTGTGCTACTAATGCTTATAGTCCCCTAGCACGTACGGACTTTCAAGATTGTGCTACTAATGCTTATAGTCCCCTAGCACGTACGGACTTTCAAGATTGTGCTACAAATGCTTATAGTCCCCTAGCACATACGGACTTTCAAGATTGTCAAAACCAAGGCTAGTACTTGATACACAAAATAGGGATAGTCATTCATGTTTAACAAATACTTTTCCAAAACAAGCAAGGCAAGGCTTTATCAAAACTTAATAACATAACTTTATTAAAAATACCACTCACCTAGTTTCTCAACGTCGGGGTCAAGCGGGAGTCCAAGTCCTACAAACACATGGCGAGGTCTATTGAATGTACTGACAAACAAGCTTTACATGAATGCAATGATCTCGGCATTTCTACAAAACTAAGTCAATCCCAAACAAAACACAGTTTCTCATCTCGGGAGAACATGCTTGGTACCAACCAGGCTATTGCCGAGGTCCCACACCTCCTTGCCGAGGTGTGGTCCCGGTGGTTACCCTCAAAGAAATGAAGTCGGGAAAATCTGGGTTTCCCTCTGCTGAAGAACATAAAACACATAAATGCTCAATCTTAACTTGTCATTACGAAATCTGGAACGTCATGCTATGAATTTAAAAACATGGACCTGGGTACCCATACTCGAAGATCTTATGAAAACAAACACAAAAGCATGGATCTTAATGCAACTTTCGGATCAAACAAGGCTTTTATTCAAGAACACATGAATACTACTTTCTCTTTCTAAAACCAAACTTTCAATCAATGCATGGCTCATGAAACATGCTAGATCATGCAATGCAGCTAGATGATTAATAAGAACAACAAGAATCTAACCTCAAAGCACGGATCTAACGGCTCAACACTAAGGATCAAGCTTGGAATCTACTTCTCTCTCTAAAGACTTCTTCTTCTTCTTCTAGAGCTTCTCTCTCCTCAAGAACAAAGACATATAGCAAAATGATACATTTCTAGGTCTGCTAGCTGACTTAACACTTAGCTGGGACACGTGGCGCTACCGGGTTGGTTCTCTTCAAAAAGGTGGCTGACAGACCAGACAGAAGCATGGCAAAAGAGTGTTTAACAAGCAAAGCGGCATGGGCACTCTGGCAAGATGCTGACATCGGGTGAAATCATCGGCTCCGGTAGGTAAGGTATCTATGACCTCGGCTAGGACGGAAAAACCTCGGCCCAACTGTGCCACACCTCGGCCTAAATGTGCCACACCTCGGTCTAGGTCGCACCAATCCAGGAATAAGATCACTTAGGTTCAAGGATAACATCTCGGCCTAGATGATGCACTTCTCGGCCTTGATGATACACCTCGGCCTAGAAAATGACATCTCGGCCAATATGCCAGGATGGAAGTAAAGGTAAACCAAAGTGGTTCCAAGATGGTTTTAGCTTTAAGGTGACTTCAGTTAGACTCACCAGGAGGAACAAGACTTAACAAGTGAATTCACATAAGCATAAACCAAGACAAGAATCTTATTCTAGATAAAACAAGCCGAGAAAATTCACTAATGCAAGCTTATCAAAACAAGATTATACAAATGCTCATGCTCGAGGCTAAGGTGGGTGAATGAGGGTCGCTACAGTCTACCCTCCTTAGAGAGGTTTGGTCCCCAAACTTAAGTTACCTTGCTCTACAAATAACTCCGGATAATGGATTTTCATTTCCTCTTCCTTCTCCCATTTGATCTTCACCATTGGTATCGATTTGTTTCTCAACTGTCTCTCTTGTCTGTCAATAATTCTCATCGGCTTTTCTTCGTACCCTAAATCTTCATTAACCACAATCTCAGAATAATCGATTACATGAAGTGGATCTCGGGTATATTTCCTCAGCATCGAAACATGAAACACATTGTGGACTTGGCTTAATTCTGGCGGTAGAGCAAGTCTGTAGGCAACGGGGTTGACCTTCTCAAGAATTTCAAATGGTCCAATATATCGGGGTGCTAGTTTACCCTTCTTCCCAAATCTTGAAACCCCTGTCATCGGCGAGATCTTCAAGAATACATGATCTCTAATCTCAAATTCTAACTCCCTCCTTCTCTGGTCGGCATAACTCTTTTTCCGGCTCTGTGCGGTTTTAATCCTCTGTCGAATGAGCTGTAACGCCCTCAAAATAATGACATTAAACCCATCAATAGAGACATACATTGATATATAAAAGTTCCACATTTCTTTCCATTCATCAAAGTTTCGTTACAAAAGTATTACATGTTAACGACAAAAGCAAATGCCCTAAAGGCTTACAGCTTTCCAAGTTAACACTTGGTTACAACAAAAGAGTACTAACTCAATTACACATTAAGCCCTTGGCTCGAATATACATGTAATATGTCAAAAGAGAAAAGACAACAAAAGTCTGCCCGCCTCTAGCCTCCCAAGCTAGGTTCTTGGAGGTGGCATGCTACCTGTACCTGAAAATGATATTCCCATATAGGGTGAGCCACAACCCAGTAGAAATACACTAAACCAGATATGAATAATGACAAAAAGATTAGCAGTTTGATAGATGGCCAACACTGACACTTTCTCTTATCACGCTTTACAACTTCATGACGTACAAGTCCATGTTACAATCCATTTTCCAATTCCTTTCAATTTTCAATTTGTAACCCTGGCTCAGAACCTGGCCACACAACTCATATGAGATAGTAACTCATATTAAACACTTTCCCATTTCATAATAGATAAGCATACTAGCTATATCATACACTAACAGATAAGCATACAAGCTATATCATCACTTGCATAGATATGCATAAGAGCACTATCACATTTCCAAAGACAAGCATATGAGCTATGTCAACACATCACTAGATAAGCATATGAGCTCTATCCATGGAGTCCATCCCCTATCTTCTCCCAAACAACATCCGGTTTAGAGGTCCATCCCCTATCATCCCCTAAACCGTGGAGTACATCCCCTATCTCCTCCAACACAACACAATGCATATAAACAATAATTATAAACATCATCAACCAATACATAACATTTAATGTATTCACTCAACCGTCATACTCAATGACACATTCCGGTGATTAGTTTTAGTTTGCCTAATCATCATACATTGTCTACAACAATCAAAATTATCCTCCACCGATAGCCCAAAGCAGTTATTTCTATACAGAATATAAATGCAACAAATGGATATAAAATCAACATTTTCAACTAGGTGAGCGATATAAAATCCAACTACACCCTTCAATCCCATACATTCCCAATCTCAACATTTCCAATTCAATTCCTCATTTCTCACAATTAATTTTACAAATTAATTAACCAATGTAATTAGGGTATTTTCCATAATTCACATTCAACCCTTAGGTTCCATTTTCATTAATGTTTTAACATTAATTCCATTTTTCCATGCCAAAAATGCATCTAGGCTTTTCTATAGTTAAAACCCCAACTTTGTAAATTTGCACAAAAGTCCCAAACTTTCACAAAATTACCAAACCAACTCCAACATCTCAAAATACTAAAATTTAAAGACAAAACCCATAGTAAGGAGTAGGTTATCCCTACCTCGAAGTTAGAGCTCGGATGGAGAAGAGACCAAAACCAAAGTGCTCCAAAAGCCAAGATTCTCGGATCAAAACGACGCCCTCGACGATCAACACAACTCTTACAAAGGCCGAATGAGAGGGGAACACTCTAACTAGATCAAACCCTAGAGAGAAGGGAGTTTCTAGAGAGAGGAGCTCTCAAAATGACTTTTTGGAAAGTAAGAGAGAGAGAAAGAATGGAAAAACTGATTTGAGAAGCCAAAACACGGAGCTTTAACCCAGTCGCCCCGCTCGAGCGTCAAACTCCCCGCTTGAGCGTCACTCACAGACTCCCGCTCGAGCGTCGGATACAGACTCCCAGAACTTTTACAGAACCAGGTCTCCGCTCGAGCATCAACCCTCCCCGCTCGAGCGTCACACACAACATCCCGCTTGAGCGTCAAAACTCCCGCTCAAGCTCACAACACTGTAGAGGAGATACTGGAAGATGGAAAACTACGTTCGAGCGTCGGAAACCCCGCTCGAGCAGACGGACAACAACGAAGGGCCCGCTCGAGCGTCAAAATCCCCGCTCGAGCGTGAAGGCCAAAATCAGGGCAACTACTGTAACGCCCTCAAAATTAACCCATTATATATATATTATTGACATGCATTATTTAAAGAAAACACTTTATTAATTCATTATAACATTCATCAGAGTCTTACTAAACAAAAGCATTACATGTAACATCAAATTAAATGCCCTACAGGCTTACATCTTTCCAAGCCAACACTTGGACACAAAAGTATGAGTTCTAACTCAAATACACATAAAGCCCTAGGCTTGAGTGTTTACATGTACTAACAATAAAAAAAAACAAATAACTAGAAATAGTCTTCAAAGTCCAAGTCCTTCCAAGCTAAGTCCTTGGAGGTAGCTTATCATCTGAACCTGAAATTGATGTTCCCATAAAGGGTGAGCCACAGCCCAGTAGAAATATACTAAACCACATATAAGCAATGAATAAAGCAATAGTATTCAACAGATGGTTAACCAAGATAATCAATTACTTCATTTTACAGTCTCATGACACTATTGTCTAAGACACGTTTTACTTCCCAACTTTATCAACATGGCTCAGAACCTGGCCAAACTTACCACAGTGAATTATATATATCATATTCACATTCCTCCAATATCAACAAACAAATGAGACTCAAGCTCAAATCAAAACACTTCATACTTCCAGATTGATACACATTTTAGTGCTGCATCAATAAAAACAGTTCTATATAAACAAGCACACATAAAAGTGATGCTAATGGAGTCCATCCCCTATCTCCTCCCAAACAAAAATCCGGTTTAGAGGTCCATCCCCTATCTTCCCCTAAACCGTGGAGTACATCCCCTATCTTCTCCCACACAAAACAATGTATGCAAATACAATGCTCAATCAATACACGTATTTTCGGTATTAATGCAATAGTCAAAATTAATGACTTAACCAATGTGATTAGTTTCAGTTATTCCTAATCCACATGCAATGTCTACAACAATCACGACTATCCTCCACCGATAGCCCAAAACAGTTATTTCTAGACTGGAAATAAACATATCAACAATTCAATGGGCGAGTGATTTACATTATCCAACTACACCATTTAAGCAATAAATTTCCCAATTTCATGAATTTAACCAAATTCCCCAATTCCCTTAAATTAATTATACAAATTAATTAATTTAAACAACTAGAGTTTTTCCCAAAATTATCAAAGTAACCCCAACTTATCAAAATACCAAAACTTAGAACAAAACTTATAAAATGGAGTAGGAAATCCCTACCTCGAAGAAAACAACCCAAATGGAGAAGACAGAGATGAATACCCAAATACCAATGTGCTCCAAATCGCCAAATGTTCAGATTAAATGAAAGCCCTCGACTCCCTCTATCTTTTTAATAAAGCAACTAGGGTAGAAACACACTCTAAACAGATCAAACCTAAGAGAGAAGGTGAGTAGGGAGAGAGAGAGGTTGGACCTAGGGTTTGGAATCAAAAAGAAGATGAAAAAGACTGATCAAAACCCGCTGCTGTGTATTTAAACCTGACAGGCTCGCTCGAGCGAAGACTTTGTCGCTCGAGCGACCAGACACAGAAAAACAACGCTCGAGCCAAGGAAGCCTTGCTCGAGCCAACAACCCAAAAGCTCGCTCGAGCGAAAGAAATCTTGCTCGAGCGAAGAACTCAAACCCTCAGGTCTGTAACCAGACACATGCTCGAGCGAAGGAACACTCGCTCGAGCGAAGAACGAACTAACTCGCTTGAGCGAAGAAAAGCTCGCTCGAGCCAAAAACCTCTGCTCTCAGGTCTGACTACAAAACGCAATCCTCGCTCGAACGAATTAAACCCTGGCTCGAGCGACGGACCAAAACAAAAAGCTCGCTCAAGCGAATAACTTCTCGCTCGAGCGAAGGGTCAAAATTCTGGGCAGCAACCCTTTGCTCCCAAGCTCAACCAACCTGCTACAACCTGCCCATCGCATTCCCCAACTCAGAAATAAGAAATCAAAGGACGGTAACAATCATAATACAATGGCAGGAGCTACGGAACCTAAGTCCGGATACAATAATCAAATGGGAAAAGACCGGGGTCGCTATAACTACTCTTGTTTTCTAAGTTCAACCAACCTGTTTCACATTCGCCCAATACAACCCAAGACTCGAATGCAAGGAGTAAAGGATATAAACAAGACATATACAACAACCAACTCCACGGAACCTAAGTCCGGATACAACAGTTAAAGAAAAGGGGAAACCGAGATCGCTATAACCTCCCCCCCTTAAAGAATTTCGTCCCCGAAATTAAACACAGGTTTTTAAAAAAAAATTAGGTTTTCTCCATGCCCAACAACATTACGACATAATATTAAACATTTCGACCCATTACCGGTCAATTCCATCTCTTTTCAAGAGGCATTTCACAACATATATTACAAGTGCATTATCAACATGCAATTTTCTTCCATTTCCAACCATTTTCAACATACATGGTTCACAGTTCATATCATAATCAATATACATGATAGAACTCCAATTCTACAATATAGCCAACATATGCAATATCATAATCAACTCCCATATCAGGGTAAGTTCTACAACATACTTCCATTAAACCAAAACATTACCAATGTTTTACAACTTAAGACATATATAAAGCTCTTAAGTCCAGCAATATTACAAAATCTAAATACAAGATTACTCATCAATAAACAAGTCCGGATATTTCTCGCGGACTTCCAACTCACGTTCCCAAGTGGCTTCCTCCACTCCGTGATGTTTCCACCAAACCTTTACTAAAGGGATGGTCTTGCCACGCAGGACTTGATCCCGCCTATCCAAGACCCGAACCGGTCTCTCCTCATACGAGGCATCCTCATCTACCTCCTAGTCGGTCCAATCTAACACATGGGATGGATCCGGCTCATACTTCCGAAGCATACTCACATGAAACACGTCATGAACCCCGGACAACTGTGGCGGCAACGCTAAACGATAAGCAACCTCGCCAATCCTATCAAGGATCTCAAAAGGCCCAATAAATCGAGGGGATAACTTCCCACTCTTCCCAAACCTCATCAACCCCCGCCTAGGTGATATCTTCAAAAAGACATGATCACCTATGTAACAACCCTCACCTTACTCTTGTCATACTTGCATACATTCATGCATGATCTTGCCTTGTTATGTTGATTTGAAGGTTTTGCCTTGCCTTGATTTGTTTAAGTATTTCTTGCGTGATTTTGTCCCTTGTTCGGTGTGTGTGGCCGAGGTCACCTTGAGCTTAGCTCGCCTTTGAACCTTTGTACTTAGAACTGTTTTAAGACCTTGGTCGATCCCCATCTTCACCTCGGGCTTATTGCCGAGATGTTTTGCGCATTAGTGAACCTTGTCCGCAGGCAGGTATGGCCTAGGCCGAGATGTGGCACACCCCGGCCAAGGTGTGGCACAGCTTAGTCAAGTGCCGTCCTCCCTAGCCGATGTCTTTGTTATCCTGTTGCCGGATCCTTGATTTGAGCCGATGTCATTACTTGCCGATGTGTCTTACCCAGCTTGCTGCATACGCTTTGTCAGAGACTTGTCTTATCTATCAATCACCTTTTTGAGTTGAGCCAACCCGGTAGCGCCACGTGTCCGAGCTGATTGTTAAGACAGCCGGCAGACCTAGAAACAAATCATTTTTTGTCTCAAATCTTTGCCTTTAGAGAGAGAAGCTCTTGAGAGGAAGAACAGAAGTTCTTGAGTGAGAGTAAGCCTTCCAAGCTTGATCTTCGTGGTTTGATCCGTTGGATTCGAGTTTTGAGGTTAGAATCTTGATCTCCTTTGATTGTTGTTATTGATCATCTAGCTGCATTGCATGATCGGACCCGTTTTGCATGTCATGCATTGCTTTGAAGTTGGTTTTGAAAAGAGAAAATGGTTTTCATATGTTCTTGAAGAAAAGTCACATTTTGATCCGAAAGTTTGGAACGAAGGCCATGTTTTTGTGTTTGTTCTTGCATGACCATCTTGTATGGGTACCCAGGTCCATGTTTTGAACTCTTGGCATGAAGCCTCAGATTTTGTAACAAGTTTTGATCTGGCATTTATCTTTCTCATGATCATGTCTATCATGTTCGTCATGTTCTTCAAAGGGAAACCCAGGTTTTCCCGACTTTGCTTTTGGTTGAGGCCATCGGGACTAGACCTCGGCAAGGAGGTGTGGGACCTCGGCAAAGACCTGGTTGGTACCCAGTCCGTTTTCATGAAAAGGGTACAATGTTTAAACCCTCAGCATGTTTTGCTTTGTTATTGACTTGGATCTGGTAAGGATGCCGAGATCATTTGCATATATATGAAGCTTGTTTTGAGAATGTGATTTGCCATGTGATTGTAGGACCTTGATCTTCGCTTTGAGCCTACATCCGAGGAAACCTATGTGAGTGGTATTTTTAATAAAGCTATGTTACACTTGTTTTGATAAATCTTGCTTTGTTTTGTTTTGACGAACGTATTTGCTAAGCATGAATGAATAGCTCTGTTTTGATGTATCAAGTATAAGCCTTGTTTTGATGTCACCTTTGAAAGTCCCTTGTGCTGGAGGACTCTAAACCTTCGCAGCACTGAGTATAAAAGGATACGGTCCTTCCTTGGAAAAGATTATCATGTTAAATCGGGCTACGGGCCTAAGTAACACAAGCTCTATCATGTTAAATCGGGCTACGGGCCTAAGTAACACAAGCTCTATCATGTTAAATCGGGGCTACGGGCCTAAGTAACACAAGTTCTATCATGTTAAATCGGGCTACGGGCCTAAGTAACACAAGACCATCGTGTTAAAAGGAGCTACGGGCTTAAGTAACACAAGTCCCTTGTGCTGGAGGACTATAAACTTTCGCAGTACCTTCGACTAATCGATTACGGATCGTACAGTTCTTGTTTTGCCACTGACGGTTTACCGCGTGGACTTGTTTGTTCGGAAAGCTTGACTTGTTTTGCCGATGTTAGTAAGCATCCCTTGGCACTTGTGATATTTGATTGATGAATACGGTTCATCCCTCATTTTGCCGATGTCAGTAAGCATCCCTTGACACTTGTAAGATTCAATTGATGAATACAGTTCATCCCTTGTCTTGATAAAGTTTGATGTGTTTTGTTTTTGAAAGACCCCGGCTTTATTCATGCAAAACCTTAATTATTAGTACCATTCACTGAGTATTCAGGCTCACCTTCTCTATATATATGTAGGTGATGAGCAGGACGTCGGCGACGCCTAGACTGTTTTGAAAGCTTGTTTTGGATCCGTGCTTATGTCGGCTTTATTTTGTATTCATGTCGGCAAATCTTGAAAATCATTCTTCTCGGCTTGTATTGACTGTATTTTGTATATGTCGGCTCGAGAAGCCTTTTGATCAAGATGTAACACATATTTTGCTTTGTTGTATTCAAGTTGTAAAAATGAATGACATTGCATTTGATCTATGCACAGCTCTTATGGACTACTCGTATTTTAGATTATTGTTTCCGCATTTGTGAGCCCCGTTTATTATACTCTGATTGTGTTAAGCTTTTTTGAAAGTTGGCCTTCGGTAATCTCGGATTACTGGCCATCACGACACCAAACAATCAGGGGGGGTTTGGGGTCGTGACAGAATGGTATCAGAGCATAAGTTCCTCGGTATACGTTAATCACACACTTTGAGTCCTAAAGAGCGTAGGAATTTCCCTTAGAAAGATGTTAGGGTTGCATCATGGTATTTGTTATTTGAACGAGGTGTGCATTGTCTTGATATACTTAATTGTTGCTTGCCTATGTGGTTATTTGCTTATTATTTTTAAAGTCATACTTTGCACGCTCATAGCATCATGAGGAGAGGTAGACCTCCAATTGGGCGGGATCAGCCCGAAGACAGAATGGACAGACTGGAAAGATTAGTTGAGGGTTTGGCCCGCGAGTTAAGGCAAACAAGATAGCAGTTTGCCAGTGCCACATCGACTCAGGCCGAGCAGACCAACGGCCGAAATGTAATTCCGCCTCCACCTCCTCCGATGCTGCAAGTTCCCCCGCAGCCAGCCTTGTATGGAGATGGCACGATAGCTTTGATCAGGGAGTTCAAGAAAATGAAACCATCGAGATTCTCTGGGGGTATAGAGCCGATGAAGGCTGAGGCATGGGTTTTAGAAATGGAAAAGTTGTTCGAGATCTTCCCTAGTACCGACGCTCAGAAAGTGACGTTGGCAGCATTCACATTAGATGATGACGCTCGCAGGTGGTGGATGATGGTTAGAGGGAGCAATCCAGATCTGACTTGGACTCGATTCTTAGAGTTGTTCTACAACAAACATTTTCCCTTAAGTGTTCGAAATCGGAAGGCTACCGAATTTCATACTTTGACGCAGGGCAACCGAACAGTGGCGGAATACGACCGCGCTTTTACTAAGTTGGCGAGGTTTGTGCCTCACATGGCCAACGATGAATACATGAAGGCCAGGAAGTTCGAGTGGGGGCTTCGTGGACCGATTCAAGACCGAGTTAATTTACACAATATGCCGACTTATGCCGAAGTGTTGGACAAGGCTATTCAGGCCGAAGCAAACTTGAATCAATACCAGAGCTCTGGAGAGAACCAGCGAAAAAGGCCGAACTATGACAATCGCCGAGGACAACTGGGCACCAAGAAGAGAACGAACATGGGCAGTACCGGTAACCTAAGACAGGAAGGTAGTGCTAAACCGATGTGTTCGGATTGTGGGAAGCAGCATTTCGGGATCTGTCGTCGGACGTCTGGAGCTTGTTATGAATGTGGTAAGATGGGCCATTATGTGAAAGATTGCCCTAAGGTAAAGGCTGATAACAACAAGAAAGGTGAGAGCACCTCGAGTTCCGCTCAGAAGGGTAATGCCGGAAAAGGGCAGATGAGACAAGGCAGAGTATTTGCGTTAGTACCAGGAGACACTCAGAATGCTGAGGCAGTGGTGTCAGGTATACTTCTAATTTGCTCCCAAGATGCCTATGTGTTGATTGATTCGGGTTCCACTCATTCGTTTATATCTACTAAGTTTGCTGAGAAAATTGATAGAGAATTAGAGCCTCTTGATTATGTATTATCTGTGTCTACTCCATCTGGGAGATCTATGATTGTTGCATCCATTTACAGAGCATGTGTTGTTGTGATTGAGAATGTTGAACTGTTAGTAGATTTAATGCCTCTGGACATGACTCATTTTGATGTTATACTGGGAATGGATTGGTTAGTCGCAAATCATGCGTCTATTAATTGTGTTTCAAAAAGTGTCACATTGAGACCCCCAAACCTAGCCGAGGTTATTTTCCAGGGTAAAGGGATAGTGCCCCCACCTTACTTGATTTCGTCCATTAAGGCCTATAAGTTAATTCAGAAGGGGTGCCGAGGCTACTTGTGTAGTATACTGAGTGATCAGAATGGAAATGTTAATTTAGCCGACATCCCAGTGGTTAACGAATTCCCCGACGTCTTCCCAGACGAATTGCCTGGCCACCTAACTGATAGAGAAATAGAGTTTACTGTCGACATCATGTCGGGAACACAGCCGATCTCCAAAACACCTTATAGGATGGCCCCAGCTGAACTTAGAGAATTGAAACTGCAACTACAAGAATTATTGGATAAGGGATTTATTAGGCCGAGCACTTCACCATGGGGAGCACCTGTTTTATTTGTTAAGAAAAAGGATGGCACACTCCGTCTTTGCATCGATTATAGAGAACTTAATAAGGTCACCATCAAGAACAAGTACCCATTACCTAGGATTGATGATCTGCTTGATCAACTACAAGGAGCACGAGTCTTTTCTAAGATTAACCTTAGGTCTGGTTACCATCAGCTTAAAGTTAAAGCCGAAGATGTTGAGAAGACCGCTTTTCGGACAAGATATGGCCACTACGAGTTTCTAGTAATGCCTTTTGGAGTGACCAATGCCCCTGCTGCATTTATGGATTTAATGAACAGAGTCTTCAAGCCATATTTGGATGAGTTTGTAGTTGTCTTCATTGATGATATATTGATCTATTCCAAGGGTAAAGCTCAACATGAAAATCATTTGAGACTCGCCTTACAGATTTTGAGGGACCGAAAATTGTATGCTAAGTTTAACAAGTGTGAGTTTTGGCTTTCTACTATCTCATTCTTGGGTCATGTGATTAATGAAGAGGGTATATCGGTTGATCCTAGCAAAGTTGAAGCCGTAGTAAATTGGCCGAGGCCGACTAATGTATCCGAAGCTCGTAGTTTTCTGGGTTTGGCAGGTTATTACAGGAAGTTTGTGAAAGATTTCTCAAAGATTGCAATTCCATTGACGCAACTGACTAAGAAGGGAACACTGTATGAATGGACTGAAGATCGGGAGTCAGCTTTCCAAGAACTGAAGACGAGGTTAGTTACAGCACCTGTACTCGCACTTTCATCAAGTAATGAAGAATTTCATATCTATAGTGATGCATCGCATAAGGGTTTGGGATGTGTGTTAATGCAAGGGGGTAAGGTTATAGCTTATGCATCTCGTCAGTTGAAACCTCATGAGAAAAACTATCCTACCCATGATTTAGAATTAGCAGCCGTGGTTTTTGCTTTGAAGATTTGGCGTCACTATTTGTATGGAGCTTCTTGTCAGATTTTTACAGATCATAAGAGTTTAAAGTACCTATTCACACAGAAGGAATTGAATTTGAGGCAGAGAAGGTGGCTTGAGTTGTTGAAGGACTATGATATGCAAATTCAATATCACCTCGGTAAAGCTAACAGTGTAGGCGACGCTTTGAGCAGGAAGTCAGATGGAAATTTGGCGTGTTTGACCATGATGACAGTGGAGCCGACTATTATTGATGAGGTAAAGACAAGACAGATGGAAGATAGCTTCTTCAAGAAAATAGCCGAGGAAATTGACACAAAGCCGAGATCAGGGTATACTATCGGAAATCAAGTACTCAAGTTTGAGGGAAGGTTATGTGTGGCCGACATCCCAGAGTTGAAAAGGAAAATTTTGCAGGAAGCTCACGGTTCTAAGTTTGCTGTTCATCCAGGGAGCACCAAAATGTATCAAGATGTGAAACAGACCTTCTGGTGGCCAAATATGAAAAGAGAGATAGCCGACTTCGTGTCCCAGTGTTTGCATTGTCAACAAGTGAAAGCAGAACATGAAAGACCGGCAGGACCTCTTCAACCTTTGCCGATTCCCGAGTGGAAGTGGGAGCACATCTCCATGGATTTTGTGATTGGGTTGCCGAAGACACCGAAAGGCATGGATTCGATTTGGGTTGTTGTTGATAGGTTAACTAAGTCAGTACACTTTCTACCTGTTAAGACTACCTTCAAAGCCGATCAACTTGCCTTGTTATATGTGAACGAGATTGTCAGACTTCATGGAGTGCCGATGTCGATTGTGTCAGACCGAGATCCTAAATTTGTTTCTAGATTTTGGCAGAGTCTACAGAGGGCTTTTGGAGCCGAGCTGAGATTTAGTACAGCTTTTCATCCCCAGACAGATGGACAGACAGAGAGGACAATTCAGACACTTGAAGATATGCTTAGACTTTGTGTATTGGACTTCCTAGGGAGTTGGGAAACACATTTGCCCTTAGTGGAATTCGCTTACAATAACAGTTATCAAGCTAGCATTGGCATGGCGCCGTATGAGGCCTTGTACGGAAGAAAATGTAGGTCGCCGATATGTTGGACCGAAGTCGGAGACAGAGCTCTTCTTGGTCCCGAATTGATTCAAGTGACAACGGAGAAGATTAAACTTATCCAATAGAGGATTAAAACTGCCCAGAGCCGACAAAAGAGCTACGCCGACCAGAGAAGGAATGATTTAGAATTCGAAGTTGGGAATCATGTATTCCTGAAGGTTTCACCAATGAAGGGAGTTTCTAGATTTGGAAAGAAAGGTAAATTGGCACCACGATATATTGGACCGTTTGAAATTCTTGCGAGAATTAACCCTGTTGCCTACAGACTTGCTTTGCCGCCAGATTTGAGCCAAGTCCACAATGTGTTTCATGTTTCGATGTTGAGGAAGTACATCCGAGATCCGCTGCATGTGATTGATCATTCCGAGATTACGGTTAATGAGGATTTGGGCTACGAGGAGAAGCCAATGAGGATTGTTGACAGACAAGTGAGGGAGTTGAGAAACAAATCGATACCAATGGTAAAGGTCGAATGGAAGGAGCATTATGGCACAGAAGACACGTGGGAAAAGGAAGAGGATGTGAGAATCCGTTATCCGGAGTTGTTCTTAGAGCAAGGTAATTTAAGTTTGGGGACCAAACTTCTTTAAGGGGGGTAGACTGTAACAACCCTCACCTTACTCTTGTCATACTTGCATACATTCATGCATGATCTTGCCTTGTTATGTTGATTTGAAGGTTTTGCCTTGCCTTGATTTGTTTAAGTATTTCTTGCGTGATTTTGTCCCTTGTTCGGTGTGTGTGGCCGAGGTCACCTTGAGCTTAGCTCGCCTTTGAACCTTTGTACTTAGAACTGTTTTAAGACCTTGGTCGATCCCCATCTTCACCTCGGGCTTATTGCCGAGATGTTTTGCGCATTAGTGAACCTTGTCCGCAGGCAGGTATGGCCTAGGCCGAGATGTGGCACACCCCGGCCAAGGTGTGGCACAGCTTAGTCAAGTGCCGTCCTCCCTAGCCGATGTCTTTGTTATCCTGTTGCCGGATCCTTGATTTGAGCCGATGTCATTACTTGCCGATGTGTCTTACCCAGCTTGCTGCATACGCTTTGTCAGAGACTTGTCTTATCTATCAATCACCTTTTTGAGTTGAGCCAACCCGGTAGCGCCACGTGTCCGAGCTGATTGTTAAGACAGCCGGCAGACCTAGAAACAAATCATTTTTTGTCTCAAATCTTTGCCTTTAGAGAGAGAAGCTCTTGAGAGGAAGAACAGAAGTTCTTGAGTGAGAGTAAGCCTTCCAAGCTTGATCTTCGTGGTTTGATCCGTTGGATTCGAGTTTTGAGGTTAGAATCTTGATCTCCTTTGATTGTTGTTATTGATCATCTAGCTGCATTGCATGATCGGACCCGTTTTGCATGTCATGCATTGCTTTGAAGTTGGTTTTGAAAAGAGAAAATGGTTTTCATATGTTCTTGAAGAAAAGTCACATTTTGATCCGAAAGTTTGGAACGAAGGCCATGTTTTTGTGTTTGTTCTTGCATGACCATCTTGTATGGGTACCCAGGTCCATGTTTTGAACTCTTGGCATGAAGCCTCAGATTTTGTAACAAGTTTTGATCTGGCATTTATCTTTCTCATGATCATGTCTATCATGTTCGTCATGTTCTTCAAAGGGAAACCCAGGTTTTCCCGACTTTGCTTTTGGTTGAGGCCATCGGGACTAGACCTCGGCAAGGAGGTGTGGGACCTCGGCAAAGACCTGGTTGGTACCCAGTCCGTTTTCATGAAAAGGGTACAATGTTTAAACCCTCAGCATGTTTTGCTTTGTTATTGACTTGGATCTGGTAAGGATGCCGAGATCATTTGCATATATATGAAGCTTGTTTTGAGAATGTGATTTGCCATGTGATTGTAGGACCTTGATCTTCGCTTTGAGCCTACATCCGAGGAAACCTATGTGAGTGGTATTTTTAATAAAGCTATGTTACACTTGTTTTGATAAATCTTGCTTTGTTTTGTTTTGACGAACGTATTTGCTAAGCATGAATGAATAGCTCTGTTTTGATGTATCAAGTATAAGCCTTGTTTTGATGTCACCTTTGAAAGTCCCTTGTGCTGGAGGACTCTAAACCTTCGCAGCACTGAGTATAAAAGGATACGGTCCTTCCTTGGAAAAGATTATCATGTTAAATCGGGCTACGGGCCTAAGTAACACAAGCCCTATCATGTTAAATCGGGCTACGGGCCTAAGTAACACAAGTTCTATCATGTTAAATCGGGCTACGACCCTAAGTAACACAAGACCATCGTGTTAAAAGGAGCTACGGGCTTAAGTAACACAAGTCCCTTGTGCTGGAGGACTATAAACTTTCGCAGTACCTTCGACTAATCGATTACGGATCGTACAGTTCTTGTTTTGCCACTGACGGTTTACCACGTGGACTTGTTTGTTCGGAAAGCTTGACTTGTTTTGCCGATGTTAGTAAGCATCCCTTGGCACTTGTGATATTTGATTGATGAATACAGTTCATCCCTTGTTTTGCCGATGTCAGTAAGCATCCCTTGACACTTGTAAAATTCAATTGATGAATACGGTTCATCCCTTGTCTTGATAAAGTTTGATGTGTTTTGTTTTCGAAAGACCCCGGCTTTATTCATGCAAAACCTTTATTATTAGTACCATTCACTGAGTATTCAGGCTCACCCTCTCTATATATATGTAGGTGATGAGCAGGACGTCGGCGGCGCCTAGACTGTTTTGAAAGCTTGTTTTGGATCCGTGCTTATGTCGGCTTTATTTTGTATTCATGTCGACAAATGTTGAAAATCATGCTTCTTGGCTTGTATTGACTGTATTTTGTATATGTCGGCTCGAGAAGCCTTTTGATCAAGATGTAACACATATTTTGCTTTGTTGTATTCAAGTTGTAAAAATGAATGACATTGCATTTGATCTATGCACAACTCTTATGGACTACTCGTATTTTAGATTATTGCTTCCGCATTTGTGAGCCCCGTTTATTATACTCTGATTGTGTTAAGCTTTTTTGAAAGTTGGCCTTCGGTAATCTCGGATTACTGGCCATCACGGCACCAAACTACCAGGGGCGGTTTGGGGTCGTGACAACCTATCTCAAACATCAAGGGTCTCCTCCTACGATCAGCGTAAGGTTTCTGATGACTCTGGGCTGTAACAAGCCTCCTACGGATAAGTTCAACTTTCTCCGTCGTCTCCCTAACCAACTCCGGACCCAACAAAGGTGCATCACCCACCTCGGCCCAACAAACTGGAGACCTATACGGTCGGCCATACAAGGCCTCAAACGGTGCCATACCGATACTAGACTGAAAGCTGTTGTTGTAGGCGAACTCCACCAATGGTAAGTGCCTCTCCCACGTCCCACTAAAGTCAAGGACACAACCCCGAAGCATATCCTCAAGGATCTGAATAGTACGCTCAGACTGCCCGTCAGTCTGAGGATGATAAGCCGTACTAAAGGTCAACTTAGTACCCAAGGCACTCTGCAAACTCTGCCACAACCTAGCAGTGAAACGAGGATCTCTATCTGAGACGATCGTCACTGGGGCCCCGTGCAACCTTACTACGTCCCGAATATACAAGTCGGCAAGATGATCTACTGAATCTCTCACGCGCATGGGAATAAAGTGCGCCGACTTAGTCAAATGGTCTACAACCACCCAAATAGCGTCACTACCACGCTGAGTCCTCGGAAGACCTACAACGAAGTCCATGGTGACATGCTCCCACTTCCACTCGGCAATAGGCAAGGGTTGCAACAAACCCGCTGGCCTCTGATGCTCGGCCTTCACTTGCTGACAAGTAAGGCACCTTGACACGAAAGCTGCCACATCCCTCTTCATACCTCGCCATCAAAACTGGCGACCCAAATCTCGATACATCTTAGTACCTCCCGGATGCACCGCAAGGCGCAAATGATGGAATCCTCAGAGTACTTCCTCTCGGCAAGACTCCGGCACAAATAAACGGTCTCTGTATCTCACACTCAAGTCGGGATACACCGTCAAACCCTTCTCAACCTTCCCACTGGAGATCTTCTCTCGGAGGGATTCTACCTCAAGGTCACCTCTCCGCGCCTCTAACACCCGTGTCACTAGTGTAGGCTGCGCAACTACAGAAAACAAGGCCGCAGCCTCAACAGATTCACCCAGAAGGAAATCAAACTCGCCAAGTGCACCCAACATTTCCCATTCCCGGATGGCTATACAAGCTACATCACTAATGGATTTTCTACTAAGGGCATCGGCCACAACATTGGCCTTTCCCGGGTGATAGTGCAACTCAAAGTCATAATCCTCAATGAACTCCATCCACCTCCTCTGCCTCAAATTTAAGTCTCTCTGCGTAAACAGATACTTCAAACTTTTATGGTCCGAGAACACCTCGAACCTCTCACCATAAAGGTAGTGCCTCCAGATTTTCAAGGCAAAGATCACTGCGGCTAACTCTAAGTCGTGTGTAGGATAATTCTTCTCGTGTATTTTCAACTGACGTGAGCCATACGCTACCACTTTCCCCTCTTGCATCAACACACAATCCAAACCCTCTCGTGAGGCATCACAATAAACCGCATAACCCAACCCTCTCTCCGGAATAATCAAAACCGGAGCGGTGGTCAATCTAATCTTCAACTCTTGGAATGACTTTTCACAAGTCTCACTCCACACATACTTGACCCCTTTCCGCATCAATCTAGTCAACGGTGAAGCTAGCTTAGAGAAATCTTTCACAAACCGATGGTAATACCCAGCTAATCCCAGAAAACTGCGGATCTCAAACACACTCTTAGGCTGTGCCCAATCTTGCACTGCCTCTACCTTGGACGCATCAACAGACACCCCTTCTCCGGATACTACATGGCCTAAGAACTTGACTTCTCCTAGCCAGAACTCACACTTCCCAAACTGGCGTACAGCCTATGGGCTCCAAGTAACTCAAGCACCACTCTCAAGTGTGCCTCGTGCTCCTCTTCTGAAGGTGAATAAATCAAGATGTCGTCCACGAAAACGACTACAAAACGATCCAAGAATTCCCGGAAGATCTGATTCATCAAGTCCATAAAGACTGCCGGTGCATTGGTAAGCCCAAATGGCATCACCAGAAACTCATAATGGCCATACCGCATATGGAATGACGTCTTCGGGATATCCTCCTCCCTGACCCTCAACTGGTGATAACCCAATCTCAAATCTATCTTAGAGAAACAACGGGAACCCTTCAACTGGTCAAACAAATCATCTGTACGGGGCATAAGGTACTTATTCTTGACCGTAGCCCTATTCAACTTCCGGTAGTCGATAAACAATCTCAAGGCACCATCTTTCTTCTTAGCAAAGAGGGCCGGTGCTCCCCATGGTGAAACACTAGGGCGAACAAAGCCCTTATCTAGCAACTCCTGGAGCTGAATCTTCAACTCACTCAACTCGGCTGGGGCAAAACGATAAGGTGCCATAGAAATCGGCGCCGTGCCAGGCACTAGATCAATAAAGAACTCTATCTCTCGGTGAGGTGGCAAACTAACAAGGTCCTCGGGAAAAACATCCGAGTACTCACAAACCACCCTCGGTAACACAATCTGGGTCTCATCACACTCACCACTCATGAAGCTAGCAAGTAGACCACTAAGCTCACTCCGCCCTCACGGATCATACATCGGTGGCAACACACTACCAACCCGATCCCCTAAGAAATGGAAACACTCCCCGCTCAAGGTACAAACTGTAACCCTCTGGTGGTAGCAATCAATAACAGCCCAGTATGACGATAGCCAATCCATACCTAAAATAACATCAAAGCCCTTCATGGGCATAACAACAAAGGGAAAAGGAAGCCTACGGTCGGCGACCTCAATATCACAACCTCTACATCCGTGTTTCAAAATCAACTCACCCCCAACAGGCGATACTATACAAATAGGAGATGCTAACAGTGCCAACTCCAACTCTAACACAGATGCAAATGCAGCAGATACAAAAGAATGGGACGCACCCGTATCAATCAATACACTAGCAACCGAGTTGCAAAACAAAAAGGTACCTGTCACTACTGATGGAGCTGGTACTAGGTCCTGCGCGGTAACAGCATACACGCGCCCTGTAGGCCCCTGGTCCACCTACTCACCCCTCGGAGCATACGACAGCTGCACTGACTGGGACGATGAAGCTCCCGGATTGGTCCTCGAGGCCTGCACAGACTGAGCTGGCTAAAATCCCTGCGTCTGTCTAGAACTAGACGCTCCTGAAGTGGCACTCAACTGTGGGCAGAACCTCTTCAGGTGCCCAGGTTGTCCGCACTGATAGCAAGATAAGGGCTGCCCTCTGCCCAAACCCTGACTCTGCAGTCTAGCTGAAGAAGAAGCAGCTCTCTGACCTCCGCCCTTCTGCGGGCAAACCAAAGACTTGTGACCCAGCTGACCACAAGTGTAGCAAGTCAAACCTCCCTGATTACCTCTCCCCGAGCCTGCACTCGGCATCGGAAAGGTCGATCTAGCAACTCCACCCTGAGACTGTTGAGGGTTATAACCCCTCTGTCTCCTGCCATCACCCTGACCCTCCTGGCCCCTCTTGGAGCCTCTATGTTTCTCCTCGTCCTCTTCCTGCATCATAAGCTCCATATGAGCTGCAGCATCCACTAAATGTCTATACTCTCGGATGTAAGACCCACCAACCCTCAACTTGAGGCCCCGCCTCAACTTCCGTTCAAACTCATAGCAACGGCATTCTTCGGACGCCACCAACTCAGGTGCAAACCTGGACAAACTAGTGAAAGTGGCCTCAAACTCTGCCACAGACATACCCTGCTGATTAAGCCGGCTAAACTGATCCCTCAGCTTCTCCCTAGCCACTGCAGATAAGAACCTCTCCTGGAAAGCATTTACAAACGCCTCCCATGTACCACCCACATGAGCCTTCTCGTACTTCCACCATTGACCCGCATCTCCCTTCAGCTGGAAGGATGCAAGGTCACTTTCAATGCTCCGTCCTCGATGCCAAGCATCTCGAACGTCTTACTCATTTGTTCTAACCACTCGTCAGCCTTCAGTGGTTCCTTCGGATCCCCAACAAACTCGTCCGGATTAGACCGGAAGAACTCCCTCTTCAAGAAAGAAGGCCCTGCCTCAGTTGCCTGATTCCCCGCTCTGAGAATACCCAAAGCCCCTGCTATCTCTCGTGCCAACGCACTCATAGCCTGCTGACCCGCTGGCTCGGCCACATTGGCCTGGCCAACTCCCTCCTGCACTGCCGGAATCTCATCCGGTAAAGGTACTTCCTGCCTCGCAGGTCTACCACGCCTAGCACCTCTTCCTCGTCCTGACATCCTAATGAAGATAATACAGAACGTTAGCACATTCACAAATGTGCCAAAACTAAACACTCACGTCCTAATGCATGGACAACTGAAATTCACTCCACGTAAGCACATAAACACATAAGCACTTACGAATTTCATCTCCGGATAATGATAGTCCCGAGGCGTTACTAGAGTTCCGGTTAGAAACGGCATTGATCAAGTGCCTTTCCAACAAGACTCCCAGAAACCCAAGGATCCAATCAACATCCTAGAAATTAAATCCCATACCCACACAAACACGTAAGCATGTTATCAATTTAAACACATAGCATGTGACACTACATCTAAGTCTCTATCAAGCGAGACAAACCCATTGTGATACTAATCACTTCCCACGTACCCAAAGTATTCGAGCCCGGTACGCTCTGATACCAAGTTGTAACGCCCTCAAAATAATGACATTAAACCCATCAATAGAGACATACATTGATATATAAAAGTTCAACATTTCTTTCCATTCATCAAAGTTTCGTTACAAAAGTATTACATGTTAACGACAAAAGCAAATGCCCTAAAGGCTTACAGCTTTCCAAGTTAACACTTGGTTACAACAAAAGAGTACTAACCCAATTACACATTAAGCCCTTGGCTCGAATATACATGTAATACATCAAAAGAGAAAAGACAACAAAAGTCTGCCCGCCTCTAGCCTCCCAAGCTAGGTTCTTGGAGGTGGCATGCTACCTGTACCTGAAAATGATATTCCCATATAGGGTGAGCCACAATCCAGTAGAAATACACTAAACCAGATATGAATAATGACAAAAAGATTAGCAGTTTGATAGATGGCCAACACTGACACTTTCTCTTATCACGCTTTACAACTTCATGACGTACAAGTCCATGTAACAATCCATTTTCCAATTCCTTTCAATTTTCAATTTGTAACCCTGGCTCAGAACCTGGCCACACAACTCATATGAGATAGTAACTCATATTAAACACTTTCCCATTTCATAATAGATAAGCATGCTAGCTATATCATACACTAACAGATAAGCATACAAGCTATATCATCACTTCCATAGATATGCGTACGAGCACTATCACACTTCCAAAGACAAGCATATGAGCTATGTCAACACATCACTAGATAAGCATATGAGCTCTATCTATGGAGTCCATCCCCTATCTTCTCCCAAACAACATCCGGTTTAGAGGTCTATCCCCTATCATCCCCTAAACCGTGGAGTACATCCCCTATCTCCTCCAACACAACACAATGCATATAAACAATAATTATACACATCATCAACCAATACATAACATTTAATGTATTCATTCAACCGTCATACTCAATGACACATTCCGGTAATTAGTTTTAGTTTGCCTAATCATCATGCATTGTCTACAACAATCAAAACTATCCTCCACCGATAGCCCAAAGCAGTTATTTCTATACAGAATATAAATGCAACAAATGGATATAAAATCAACATTTTCAACTAGGTGAGCGATATAAAATCCAACTACACCCTTCAATCCCATACATTCCCAATCTCAACATTTCCAATTCAATTCCTCATTTCTCACAATTAATTTTACAAATTAATTAACCAATGTAATTAGGGTATTTTCCATAATTCACATTCAACCCTTAGGTTCCATTTTCATTAATGTTTTAACATTAATTCCACTTTTCCATGCCAAAAATGCATCTAGGCTTTTCTATAGTTAAAACCCCAACTTTGTAAATTTGCACAAAAGTCCCAAACTTTCACAAAATTGCCAAACCAACTCCAACATCTCAAAATACTAAAATTTAAAGACAAAACCCATAGTAAGGAGTAGGTTATCCCTACCTCGAAGTTCACTACAAGAAAAAACACTTTTGGCGACTAAATTTTTAGTCGCCAAAAGTCCTCTTTTAGTCGCCAAATGTAGAATTTTCACTTTTCCCAACTAAATATTTTAGTCGCCGCTGTGGTCGCCAATACACGGTCGGCAATACCTTTGGCGACTAAAGATTAGTTAGTCGGCGATATACAGGTCTTCAGCGACTAAAGTTTTAGTCGCCAATAGTCGATTCCATTTGTGAAATTATACATTTAGCGACTAAAGTTTTAGTCGCCAATAGTGTTTTTTTTTTAATTATTTAGACAATTGGCGACTACTTTTTTCGTCGGCAATTGTCACTCTTTTTGGCGACCACAGTATTTTGTCGCCAAAAGCATTTTTCAAAAAAAAATAAAAATTTCCCACTGTGCCTCAGCATCTCCCACGCTTCGAACCTGCGACCTCCAAGCTCCAAACCTTAAGGACACACGCCACCCCACTATGCCACTCAACCATCACATAAATATAATTGCAACTTATATTATTTATATATTACTTTCAACATAATATATATAAATATAATTATATATATTCAAATATAATTTATGTAAAAAAAAAATTATTTATTAAAAAAAAAATTTATCTCAGCATTGATCAAGTGCCTTTCCAACAAGACTCCCAGCAACCCAAGGATCCAATCAACACCCTAGAAACTACATTCCATACCCACATAATCACGTAAGCATGTTATCAATTAAGCACATAGCATATGGCACTACATCTAAGTCTCTATCAAGCGAGACAAACCCATTGTGATCCTAATCACTTCCCACGTACCCAAAGTATTCGAACCCGGTACGCTCTGATACTAAGTTGTAACGCCCTCAAAATAATACATTAAACCCATCAATATAGACATGCATTGGTAATAAAGATAAACATTCTTCTATTCATCAGAGTAGTTCTTTTGCAAAAATATTACATGTTAATCAACAAAAGCAAATGCCCTACGGGCTTACAGCTTTCCAAGTTAACACTTGGTTACAACAAAAGAGTGCTAACTCATTTACACATTAAGCCCTTGGCTTGAATATACAAGTAATACATCAAGAAATAAAAACAACAAAAGTCCGCCTGCCTCTAGCCTCCCAAGCTACGTCCTTGGAGGTGGCATGCTACCTGTACCTGAAAATGATATTCCCATATATGGTGAGCCACAGCCCAGTAGAAATACACTAAACCAAATATGAACAATGACTAAAAGATTAGCAGTTGATAGATGGCCAACACTTATACTTCCTCTTATCACACCTTACAGTTTCATGACATACAAGTCCATGTTACGATTCATTTTCCAATTCCTTTCAATTCTCAATTTACAACCATGGCTCAGAACCTGGCCAACAACTCATATGAGACAGTAACTCATGTCAAACACTTCCCATTTCATAATAGATAAGCATACTAGCTATATCACACAACAACAGATAAGCATACAAGCTATATCATCACTTCCACAGATATGCATATGAGCACTATCACACTTCCAACGACAAGCATATGAGCTCTGTCAATACATCACTAGATAAGCATATGAGCTCTATCTACGGAGTCCATCCCCTATCTCCTCCCAGCAACATCCGGTTTAGAGGTCCATCCCCTATCTTCCCCTAAACCGTGGAGTACATCCCCTATCTCCTCCAACACAACACAATGCATATAAATAATAATTATACACATCATCACACAACACATAAATTTAACGTGTTCTTTCAATCATCATACTCAATACTCATTCCAGTGATTAGTTTCCGTTTGCCTAATCATCATGCATTGTCTACAATAATCACGACTATCCTCCACCGATAGCCCAAAGCAATTATCTCTATACAGAAAATAAATGCAACAAATGGATACAAAATCAACATTTCCAACTAGGTGAGTGACATAAAATCCAACTACACCCTTTAACCCCATATATCCCCATCTCAACATTTCCAATTCGATTCCTCATTTCTCACAATTAATTTTACAAATTAATTAACCAATGTAATTAGGGCATTTTCCATAATCTACATTTCAACCCTTAGGTTCCATTTTCATTAATGCCTTACATTAATTTCACTTTTTCATGCCAAACATGCATCTAGGCTTTATCTCGCCAAAACCCCAACTCTTGTAAATTTACACAAAAGCCCCCAAACTTTCACAAATTACTAAACCAACCCCAACATCTCAAAATACTAAAATTTAAAGACAAAGTTCATAAAGAGGAGTAGGATATCCCTACCTCAAGGTTTGAGCTCCAATGGAGATGAAGACCAAAACCAAAATGCTCCAAATTTTGAAATTTTCAGATTAAAATGTAGCCCTCGACGATCAACACAACTTTCGTAAAGACCAAAAGTGAGCAAACAACTCCTACTAGATCAAATCTAAGAGAGAAGGGCCGGTTTTAGAGTGAGAAGCTCTGAAAATGGCTTTTTGGAAAAGTAAGAGAGAGAAAAGATCTTGAAAAAGTGATCCAAAAGTCGGATCTCGGATTTATATAAAAGTCTCCCCGCTCGAGCGTCCAACGCCCCACTCGAGCGTCACTCATAGACTCCCGCTCGAGCGTCAACAATCCCGCTCGAGCGGCGAATACACACTTCCAGAACTTTCACAGAACCAGACCTTCGCTCGAGCGTCAACCCTCCAGCTCGAGCGTCACACACAACATCCCGCTCGAGTGTCAAAACTCTCGCCCGAGCGTACAACTCTGTAGAGGAGATACTGGAAGATGGAAAACTACGCTCAAGCGTCAAAAACCCCGCTCGAGCGGACAGACAACAACGAAGGGCCCGCTCGAGCGTCAAAATCCCCGCTCGAGCGTGAAGGCCAAAATCTGGGCAACTACTCTTGGTTTCTAAGTTCAACCAACCTGTTTCAAACTCGCCCAACACAACTCAAGACTCGAATGCAAGGAGTGAAGGATGTAAACAAGACATATACAACAACCGACTCCACGGAACCTACGTCCGGGTACAACAGTTAAAGAAAAGGGGAAACCGGGATCGCTATAGCTAAGGTATAGTGGTTTCTTGAATGAACTTCCATGTTTAATTTTATGCAGTTTTCATTTCTATTTTTATTCAATTTCCATCTCCATTCAATTTCCTTTTTTTATTTCATTTCTAAATAGATAGTTAAGTTATAGTGGTTTCTTGAATGAACTTCCGTGTTTAATTTTATGCAGTTTCCATTTCTATTTTTATTCAACTTCTATTTTTGTTCAATTTCCATCTCCATTCAATATCCATTTTTATTTAATTTTCCAAATAAATCGTTAAGGAGTAGTGGTTTCTTGAATGAACTTCCATTCTTAATTTTATGCAACTTCCATTTTGATTTTTATTCCACTTCCATTTTTATCCAATTTCCTTTTCTATTCAATTTCCTTTTTTATTTAGTTTCCAAATAGATCGTTAAGGTATAGTGGTTTCTCTAATGAACTTCCATGTTTAATTTTATGCAGTTTCCATTTCTATTTTTGTTCAACTTCTATTTTTATTCAATTTCCATCTCCATTCAATTTCCTTTTTTATTTAATTTCCAAATAGATCGTTAAGGTGTAGTGGTTTCTTGAATGAACTTCCACGTTTAATTTTATGCAGTTTGCATTTCTATTTTTATTCAACTTCTATTTTTATTCAATTTCCTTTTCTTTTCAATTTCCTTTTTTATTTAATTTCCAAATAGATCGTTAAGGTATAGTGGTTATTGGAACGAACTTCCATGCTTAATTTTATGCAGTTTCCATTTCTATTTTTATTCAACTTCTGTTTTTATTCAATTTCCATCTCCATTCAATTTGCATTTTTATTTAATTTCCAAATAGATCGTTGAGGTGTAGTGGTTTCTTTAATGAACTTCCATTCTTAATTTTATGCAACTTCCATTTTTATTTTTATTCCACTTCCATTTTTATTCAATTTCCTTTTCTATTCAATTTCCATTTTTATTTAATTTCCAAATAGATCGTTAAGGTATGGTGGTTTCTTGAATAAATTTCCATTTTTAATTTTAAGCAACTTCCATTTGTATTTTTATTCCACTTCCATTTTTATTCAATTTCTTTTTCTATTCAATTTCATTTCTTATTTAATTTCCAAATAGATCGTTCAGGTATAGTGGTTTCTTGAATGAACTTTCATTTTTAATTTTATGCAACTTCCATTTTTATTTTTATTCAACTTCGATTTTTATTCAATTTTCTTTTCTATTCAATTTCCTTTTTTTTATTTAGTTTCCAAATAGATCGTTAAGGTATAGTGGTTTCTTGAATAGCCTTCCATTTTTAATTTTATGCAACTTCCATTTTTGTTTTTATTCAATTTTCTTTTCTGTTCATTTTACTTTTTTATTTAATTTCCAAATAGATCATTATGGTATTGTAGTTTCTTGAATGAACTTCCATTTTTAATTTTATGCAACTTCCATTTTTATTTTTATTCCACTTCCATTTTTATTCAATTTCCTTTTCTATTCAATTTCCTTTTTTTTATTTAATTTCCAAATATATCGTTAAGGTATAGCGGTTTCTTGAATAGACTTCCATTTTTAATTTTATGCAACTTCTATTTTTGTTTTTATTCAACTTCCATTTTTATTCAATTTTCTTTTCTATTCATTTTCCTTTTTTATTTCATTTCCAAATAGATCGTTATGGTGTAGTGGTATGTTGAATGAACTTCCATTTTTAATTTTATGCAACTTCCATTTTGATTTTATAGCGATCTTGGGTTTGGAGCACTTTGGCCAGGTTCTGAGCCATATTGATAATAATGGGAATTGAAACATGTCATAGACATTAGTGTCATGAGACTGTATTAAGTTATAAATGATTATCTTGGTTAACCATCTATTGAATGCTATTGCTTTATTCAATGCTTATATTTGGTTTAGTATATTTCTACTGGGCTGTGGCTTACCCTTTATAGGAACATCATTTTCAGGTTCAGGTGATAAGCTACCTCCAAGGACTTAGCTTAGAAGGATTCGATTTTTGGATTTTGAAGACTTGTCTTTAGTTATTTGTTTTTATTTGAGATTACATGTAAACATTCAAGCCAAGGGCTTAACTTATAAATGAGTTAGTACTCATTCTTTTGTGTCCAAGTGTTAGCTAGGAAAGATGTAAGCCCTTAGGGCAATTACTTTGATGTAACATGTGATGTCTTTCAATAAAAGTACTCTGTTGAATAACTCAAATGATTCGTTTTCTTTTATTAATGCATGTTAATGTTATGTATATTATGGGTTTAATTTGAGGGCGTGACAGATTTTTATTCCACTTCCATTTTTATTCAATTTCCTTTTCTATTCAATTTCATTTTTTAATTTAATTTCCAAATAGATCGTTAAGGTATAGTGGTTTCTCTAATGAACTTCCATGTTTAATTTTATGCAGTTTTCATTTCTATTTTTATTCAACTTCTATTTTTATTCAATTTCCATCTCCATTCAATTTCTTTTTTTATTTAATTTCCAAATAGATCGTTATGGTGTAGCGGTTTCTTGAATGAACTTCCACGTTTAATTTTATGCAGTTTGCATTTCTATTTTTATTCAATTTCCTTTTCTTTTAAATTTCTTTTTTTATTTAATTTTCAAATAGATCGTTAAGGTATAGTGGTTATTTGAACGAACTTCCATGTTTAATTTTACGCAGTTTCCATTTCTATTTTTATTCAACTTCTATTTTTATTCAATTTCCATCTCCATTCAATTTGCATTTTTATTTAATTTCCAAATAGATCGTTAAGGTGTAGTGGTTTTTTAAATGAACTTCCATTCATAATTTTATGCAACTTCCATTTTTATTTTTATTCCACTTCCATTTTTATTCAATTTCTTTTTCTATTCCATTTCCATTTTTATTTAATTTCCAAACAGATCGTTAAGGTATAGTGGTTTCTTCAATGAACTTCCATTTTTAATTTTATGCAACTTCCATTTGTATTTTTATTCCACTTCCATTTTTATTCAATTTCCTTACCTATTCAATTTCATTTCTTATTTAATTTCCAAATAGATCGTTAAGGTATAATGGTTTCTTGAATGAACTTTCATTTTTAATTTTATGCAACTTCCATTTTTATTTTTATTCAACTTCGATTTTTATTCAATTTTCTTTTCTATTCAATTTCCTTTTCTTTATTTAGTTTCCAAATAGATCGTTAAGGTATAGTGGTTTCTTGAATGGGCTTCCATTTTTAATTTTATGCAACTTCAATTTTTGTTTTTATTCAATTTCCTTTTCTATTCATTTTTCTTTTTTATTTAATTTCCAAATAGATCGTTATGGTATTGTGGTTTCTTGAATGAACTTCCATTTTTAATTTTATACAACTTACATTTTTATTTTTATTCCACTTCCATTTTTATTCAATTTCCTTTTCTATTCAATTTCCTTTTTTTATTTAATTTCCAAATAGATCGTTAAGGTATAGTGGTTTCTTGAATAGACTTCCATTTTTAATTTTATGCAACTTCTATTTTTGTTTTTATTCAACTTCCATTTTTAATCAATTTCCTTTTCTATTCATTTTCCTTTTTTATTTCATTTCCAAATAGATCGTTATGGTATAGTGGTATGTTGAATGAACTTCCATTTTTAATTTTATGCAACTTCCATTTTGATTTTTATTCCACTTCCATTTTTATTCAATTTCCTTTTCTATTCAATTTCATTTTTTTATTTAATTTCCAAATAGATCGTTAAGGTATAGTGGTTTCTCTAATGAACTTCCATGTTTAATTTTATGCAGTTTCCATTTCTATTTTTATTCAACTTCTATTTTTATTCAATTTCCATCTCCATTCAATTTCCTGTTTTACTTAATTTCCAAATAGATCGTTCAGGTGTAGTGGTTTCTTGAACGAACTTCCACGTTTAATTTTATGCAGTTTGCATTTCTATTTTTATTAAATTTCCTTTTCTTTTCAATTTTTTTTTTATTTAATTTCCAAATAGATCGTTAAGGTATAATAGTTATTTGAATGAACTTCCATGTTTAATTTTTTGCAGTTTCCATTTCTATTTTTATTCAACTTCTATTTTTATTCAATTTCCATCTCCATTCAATTTGTATTTTTATTTAATTTCCAAATAGATCGTTAAGGTGTAGTGGTTTTTTGAATGAACTTCCATTCTTAATTTTATGCAACTTCCATTTTTATTTTTATTCCACTTCCATTTTTATTCAATTTCCTTTTCTATTCAATTTCCATTTTTATTTAATTTCCAAATAGATAGTTAAGGTATAGTGGTTTCTTGAAGGAACTTCCGTTTTTAATTTTATGCAACTTCCATTTGTATTTTTATTCCACTTCCATTTTTATTTAATTTCCTTTTCTATTCAATTTCATTTCTTATTTAATTTCCAAATAGATTGTTAAGGTATAGTTGTTTCTTGAATGAACTTTCATTTTTAATTTTATGCAACTTCCATTTTTAATTTTATTCAACTTCGATTTTTATTCACTTTTCTTTTCTATTCAATTTCCTTTTTTTTATTTAGTCTCCAAATAGATCGTTAAGGTATAGTGGTTTGTTGAATAGGCTTCCATTTTTAATTTTATGCAACTTCTATTTTTGTTCATATTCAATTTCCTTTTGTATTCAATTTCCTTTTTTATTTAATTTCCAAATAGATCGTTATGATATTGTGGTTTCTTGAATGAACTTCCATTTTTATTTTTATTCCACTTCCATTTTTATTCAATTTCCTTTTCTATTCAACTTCCATTTTCTATTTAATTTCCAAATAGATCGTTAAGGTATAGTGGTTTCATGAATAGACTTCCATTTTTGATTTTATTCAACTTCTATTTTTTTTTTATTCAACTTCCATTTTTATTCAATTTCCTTTTCTATTCATTTTCCTTTTTTATTTCATTTCCAAATAGATCGTTATGGTATCGTGGTATGTTGAAAGAACTTCCATTTTTAATTTTATGCAACTTCCATTTTGATTTTTATTCCACTTCCATTTTTATTCAATTTCCTTTTCTATTCAATTTCATTTTTTTATTTAATTTCCAAATAGATCGGTAAGGTATAGTGGTTTCTCTAATGAACTTCCACGTTTAATTTTATGCAGTTTCCATTTCAATTTTTATTCAATTTCCATCTCCATTCTATTTTTTTTTATTTAATTTCCAAATAGATCGTTAAGGTGTAGTGGTTTCTTGAATGAACATCCACGTTTAATTTTATGCAGTTTCCATTTCTATTTTTATTCAATTTCCATCTCCATTCAATTTGCATTTTTATTTAATTTCCAAATAGATCGTTAAGGTGTAGTGGTTTCTTGAATGAACTTCCATTCTTAATTTTATGCAACTTCCATTTTTATTTTTACTCAACTTCCATTTTTATTCAATTTCCTTTTCTATTCAATTTCCATTTTTATTTAATTTCCAAATAGATCGTTATGGTATATTGGTTTCTTGAATGAACTTCCATTTTTAATTTTATGCAACTTCCATTGGTATTTTTATTCCACTTCCATTTTTATTCAATTTCCTTTTCTATTCAATTTCATTTCTTATTTAATTTCCAAATAGATCGTTCAGGTATAGTGGTTTCTTGAATGAACTTTCATTTTTAATTTTATGCAACTTCCATTTTTATTTTTATTCAACTTCGATTTTTATTCACTTTTCTTTTCTATTCAATTTCCTTTTTTTATTTAGTTTCCAAATAGATCGTTAAGGTATAGTGGTTTGTTGAATAGGCTTCCATTTTTAATTTTATGCAACTTCTATTTTTCTTTTTGTTCAATTTCCTTTTCTATTCATTTTCTTTTTTTATTTAATTTCCAAATAGATCGTTATGGTATTGTGGTTTCTTGAATGAACTTCCATTTTTAATTTTATGCAACTTCCATTTTTATTTTTATTGCTCTTCCATTTTTATTCAATTTCCTTTTCTATTCAATTTCCTTTTTTTATTTAATTTCCAAATAAATCGTTAACGTATAGTGGTTTCTTGAATAGACTTCCATTTTTAATTTTATTCAACTTCTATTTTTGTTTTTATTCAACTTCCATTTTTATTTAATTTCCTTTTCTATTCATTTTCATTTTTTATTTCATTTCCAAATAGATCGTTATGGTATAGTTGTATGTTGAAAGAACCTCCATTTTTGATTTTATGCAACTTTCATTTTGATTTTTATTCCACTTCTATTTTTATTCAATTTCCTTTTCTATTCAATTTCATTTTTTTATTTAATTTCAAAATAGATCGTTAAGATATAGTGGTTTCTCTAAGGAACTTCCATGTTTAATTTTATGCAGTTTCCATTTCTATATTTATTCAACTTCTATTTTTATTCAATTTCCATCTGCATTCAATTTCCTGTTTTATTTAATTTCCAAATAGATTGTTAAGGTGTTGTGGTTTCTTGAATGAACTTACACGTTTAATTTTATGCAGTTTGCATTTCTATTTTTATTCAATTTCCTTTTCTTTTCAATTTCTTTTTTTATTTGATTTCCTAATAGATCGTTAAGGTATAGTGGTTATTTGAATGAACTTCCATGTTTAATTTTTTGCAGTTTCCTTTTCTATTTTTATTCAATTTCCATCTCCATTCAATTTGCATTTTTATTAAATTTCCAAATATATCGTTAAGGTGTAGTGGTTTCTTGAATGAACTTCCATTCTTAATTTTATGCAACTTCCATTTTTATTTTTATTCCACTTCCATTTTTATTCAATTTCCTTTTCTATTCAATTTCCGTTTTTATTTAATTTCCAAATAGATCGTTAATGTACAGTGGTTTCTTGAATGAACTTCCATTTTTAATTTTAAGCAACTTCCATTTGTATTTTTATTCCACTTCCATTTTTATTCAATTTCCTTTTCTATTCAATTTCATTTCTTATTTAATTTCCAAATAGATCGTTAAGGTATAGTTTTTTCTTGAATGAACTTTCATTTTTAATTTTATGCAACTTCCATTTTTATTATTATTCAACTTCGATTTTTATTCACTTTTCTTTTCTATTCACTTTCCTTTTTTTTTATTTAGTTTCCAAATAGATCGTTAAGGTATAGTGGTTTGTTGAATGGACTTCCGTTTTTAATTTTATGCAACTTCTATTTTTTTTTTATTCAATTTCCTTTTCTATTCATATTCCTTTTTTATTTAATTTTCAAATAGATCGTTACGGTATGGTAGTTTCTTGAATGAACTTCCATTTTTATTTTTATTCCACTTCCATTTTTATTCAATTTTTTTTTTCTATTCAATTTCCTTTTTTTATTTAATTTCCAAATTGATCGTTAAGGTATAGTGGTCTCTTGAATAGGCTTCCATTTTTAATTTTATGCAACCTCTATTTTTGTTTTTCTTCAACTTCAATTTTTTTTTCAATTTCCTTTTCTATTCATTTTCCTTTTTTATTTAATTTCCAAATAGATCGTTATGGTATAGTGGTTTCTTGAATGAACTTCCATTTTTAATTTCATGCAACTTCCATTTTTATTTTTATTCCTCTTCTATTTTTATTCAATTTCCTTTTCTATTCGATTTCCTTTTCTTATTTAATATCCAAGTAGATCGTTAAGGTATAGTGGTTTCTTGAATAGACTTCCATTTTTAATTTTATGCAACTTCTATTTTTGTTTTTATTCAACTTCCATTTTTATTCAATTTCCTTTTCTATTCAATTTCCTTTTTTGTTTTAATTTCCAAATAGATCGTTAAGGTATAGTGGTTTCTTGAATAGACTTCCATTTTTAATTTTATGCAACTTCTGTTTTTGTTTTTATTCAACTTCCATTTTTATTCAATTTCCTATTCTATTCATTTTCCCTTTTTATTTCATCTCCAAATAGATCGTTATGGTATAGTGGTATGTTGAAATCAACTTCCATTTTTAATTTTGTGCAACTTCCATTTTGATTTTTTTTCCACTTCCATTTTTATTCAATTTCCTTTTCTATTTAATTTTCTTTTTTATTTAATTTCCAAATAGATCATTAAGGTGTAGTGGTTTCTTGAATGAACTTCCATGTTTAATTTCATACAGTTTCCATTTCTATTTTTATTCAACTTCTATTTTTATTCAATTTCCATCTACATTCAATTTCATTTTTTTATTTAATTTCCAAATAGATCGTTAAGGTGTAGTGGTTTCTTGAATGAACTTCCACGTGTAATTTTATGCAGTTTCGATTTCTATTTTTATTCAACTTCTATTTTTATTCAATTTCCATCTCCGTTCAATTTCTTTTTTTATTTAATTTCCAAATAGATCGTTAAGGTGTAGTGGTTTCTTGAATGAACTTCCACGTTTAGTTTTTTGCAGCTTCCATTTTGATTTTTATTCCACTTCCATTTTTATTCATTTTCCTTTCTATTCAATTTCCTTTTTTATTTAATTTTCAAAGAGATCGTTAAGGTATAGTTGTTTCTTGAATGAACTTCCATGTTTAATTTTATGCAGTTTCCATTTCTATTTTTATTCAACTTCTATTTTTATTCAATTTGCATCTCCATTCAATTTCCTTTTTTATTTAATTTCCAAAGAGATCGTTAAGGTGTACTGGTTTCTTGAATGAACTTCCATGTTTAATTTTATGCGGTTCCCATTTCTATTTTTATGCAACTTCTATTTTTATTCTATTTCCATCTCCATTCAATTTCCTTTTTTTATTTAATTTCCAAATAGATCGTTAAGTTATAGTGGTTTCTTGAACGAACTATAGCGATCCCGGTTTTTCCTTCCTTTGCGTACTGTATTCTGGACTTAGTTTCGTGGACTTGTTTTTATATCATTATCACTCCTAGCCTTTACTCTTTGTATTTGAGTCTTGGGTTGTGATGGGCAGGTTTAAAACAGGTTGGTTGCATTTTGAAACCAAAAGGTGATGCCCAGATTTTGGCCTTCACGCTCGAGCGGAAGTTTTAACGCTCGAGCGGGGTCTTCGTTGTTGCTTATCCGCTCGAGCGGGATTTTTGACGCTCGAGCGTGGTTTTCCATCTCCCAGTACTTTACTCTGCAGTTCGTCCGCTCGAGCGCTAGTTTTCTACGCTCGAGCGTGATATCTTGTTTTTTTTGTCCTTAAGCTCGAGCGGAGAGTTTGACGCTCGAGCGGATACCATCGCCTGCAAAACTTCTGGAAGTGTGCAATCAACGCTCGAGCGGCTCTTTTCACGCTCGAGCATGAGTCTGTGTCTGACGCTCGAGCGGGGTGTTTCACGCTCGAGCGGAGAGTCAACTACATCAGTCCGTGATTTCACTTTTTGAATCACTTTTTGACCTGCTTTTTCTTTCTTAACTTTTAAAAACCGCCCCTTGAGCGTTTCTCTCTCTCTCTCTCTCTCTAAACGTGTCTTCTCTCTAAGAAGTGATCTACCTAGGGTGAGTATCTAACCTTAGCCCTTTATTAAAAAGATAGAGTGAGTCAAGGGCTTCCTTTTAATCTGAACGTTTGGTGGTTTGGAGCACTTTGGAATTTAGGTCTTCATCTTCGTCTTCTCCATTCGGGTTATTTTCTTCGAGGTGGGGATTTTCTACTCCTTCTTATAAGTTTTGTTCTAAGTTTTGGTTCTTGATATGTTGGGGATACTTTGGTAATTTTGGGAAAAAACCCTAGTTGTAATAATGAATTAATTTGTATAATTAATTTAAGAAAATTGGGAGATTTGGTTAAATTCTTGAAATTGGGGAATTCATTGATTAAATGGTGTAGTTGGATAATTTAAATCACTCGCCTATTGTATTGTTGGTATATTTATTTCCAATCTAGAAATAATTGTTTTGGGCTATCGGTGGAGGATAGTCGTGTTTGTTGTAGACATTGCATGTGGATTAGGGAAAATTGAAACTAGTCAATCTGTTTAAGTCATAAATTTAGACTATTGAATTAATACAGAAAATACATGTATTGATTGAGCATTGCATATGCATATTGTTTGGGAGGAGATAGGGGATGTACTCCACGGTTTAGGGGAAGATAGGGGATGGACCTCTAAACCGGATTTTTGTTTGGGAGGAGATAGGGGATGGACTCCATTAGCATCACTATTATGTGTGCTTATTATATTGAAGTGTTTTTACATGTTATTGATACAGCACTAAAATGTGTATCAAACGGGAAGTATGAAGTGTTTTTACATTAGTCTCATTTGTTTGTTTGATATTGGAAGTAATGTGGATATAACATATATAGTTCACTGTTGTAAGTTTGGCCAGGTTCTGAGCCATGTTGATAATAAAGAAAAGTGAAACGTGTCACAGACAATAGTGTCATGAAACTGTATAATGATATAATTGATTATCTTGGTTAACCATCTATTGAATGCCATAGCTTTATTCATTGCTTATATTTAGTTTAGTATTTTTCCTACTGGGCTGTGGCTCACCCTTTATGGGAACATCATTTTTCAGGTTCGGGTGATAAGCTACCTCCAAGGACTTAACTTGGAAGGATTAAATTTTTGGATTCTGAAGACTTGTCTTTAGTTATCTGTTTTTCTTTGAGATTACATGTAAACATTCAAGCCAAGGGCTTAATTTGTAAATGAGCTAGTACTCATTCTTTTGTGTCCAAGTGATAGCTTGGAAAGATGTAAGCCCTTAGAGCATTTATTTTGATGTTACATGTAATGGCTTTCAATAAAAGTACTCTGATGAATAACTCAAATGATTCGTTTCTTTTATTAATGCATGCTATTGTTTTGTATATTATGGGTTTAATTTGAGGGCGTTACACGAACTACCGTGTTTAATTTTATGCAGTTTTCATTTCTATTTGTATTCAACTTCTATTTTTATTCAATTTCCATCTCCATTCAATTTCAGTTTTTATTTAATTTCCAAATAGATCGTTAAGGTATAGTGGTTTCTTGAATGAACTTCCATTCTTAATTTTATGCAACTTCCATTTTGATTTTTATTCCACTTCCATTTTTATTCAATTTCCTTTTCAATTCAATTTCCTTTTCTATTCAATTTCCTTTTTTATTTAATTTCCAAATAGATCGTTAAGGTATAGTGGTTTCTTGAATGAACTTCCATGTTTAATTTTATGCTGCTTCCATTTCTATTTTTATTCAACTTCTATTTTTATTCAATTTCCATCTCCATTCAATTTGCATTTTTATTTAATTTCCAAATAGATCGTTACGGTGTAGTGATTTCTTGAATGAACTTCCATTCTTAATTTTATGCAACTTCCATTTTTATTTTTATTCCACTTCCTTTTTTATTCAATTTCCTTTTCTATTCATTTTCCTTTTTTATTTAATTTCCAAATAGATCGTTATGGTATTGTGGTTTCTTGAATGAACTTCCATTTTTATTTTTATTCCACTTCCATTTTTAATCAATTTCCTTTTCTATTCAATTTCATTTCTTTTTTAATTTCCCAATAGATCGTTAAGGTATAGTGGTTTCTTGAATAACTTTCATTTTTAATTTTATGCAACTTCCATTTTTAATTTTATTCAACTTCGATTTTTATTCAATTTTCTTTTCTATTCAATTTCCTTTTTTTTATTTAGTTTCCAAATAGATCGTTAAGGTACAGTGGTTTCTTGAATAGGCTTCCATTTTTAATTTTATGCAACTTCTATTTTTGTTTTTATTCAATTTCCTTTTCTATTCATTTTCCTTTTTTATTTAATTTTCAAATAGATGGTTATGCTATTGTGGTTTCTTGAATGAACTTCCATTTTAATTTTACGCAACTTCCATTTTTATTTTTATTCCACTTCCATTTTTATTCAATTTCCTTTTTTTTTATTTAATTTCCTAATAGATCGCTAAGGTATAGTGGTTTCTTGAATAGACTTCCATTTTTAATTTTATGCAACTTCAATTTTTATTTTTATTCAACTTCCATTTTTATTCAAATTCCTTTTCTATTCATTTTCCTTTTTTATTTCATTTCCAAATAGATCGTTATGGTATAGTGGTACGTTGAAAGAATTTCAATTTTTAATTTTATGCAACTTCCATTTTGATTTTTATTCCACTTCAATTCTTATTCAGTTTCCTTTTCTATTCAATTTCATTTTTTTATTTAATTTCCAAATAGATCGTTAAGGTATAGTGGTTTCTCCAATGAACTTCAATGTTGAATTTTATGCAGTTTCCATTTCTATTTTTATTCAACTTCTATTTTTATTCGATATCCATCTCCATTCAATTTCCTTTTTTATTTAATTTGCAAATAGATCGTTAAGGTGTAGTGGTTTCTTGAATGAACTTCCATGTTTAATTTTATGCAGTTTGCATTTCTATTTTTATTAAATTTCCTTTTCTTTTCAATTTCATTTTTTATTTAATTTCCAAATAGATCGTTAAGGTATAGTGGTTATTTGAATGAACTTCTATGTTTAATTTTTTGCAGTTTCCATTTCAATTTTTATTCAATTTCCATCTCCATTCAATTTGCATTTTTATTTAATTTCCAAATAGATCGTCAAGGTGTAGTGGTTTCTTGAATGAACTACCATTCTTAATTTTATGCAACTTCCATTTTTATTTTCATTCCACTTCCATTTTTATTCAATTTCCTTTTCTATTCAATTTCATTTCTTTTTTAATTTCCCAATAGATCGTTAAGGTATAGTGGTTTCTTGAATAACTTTCATTTTTAATTTTATGCAACTTCCATTTTTATTTTTATTCAACTTCGATTTTTATTCAATTTTCTTTTCTATTCAATTTCCTTTTTTTTATTTAGTTTCCAAATAGATCGTTAAGGTACAGTGGTTTCTTGAATAGGCTTCCATTTTTAATTTTATGCAACTTCGATTTTTGTTTTTATTCAATTTCCTTTTCTATTCATTTTCCTTTTTTATTTAATTTCCAAATACATGGTTATGGTATTGTGGTTTCTTGAATGAACTTTCATTTTTAATTTTATGCAACTTTCATTTTTATTTTTATTCCACTTCCATTTTTATTCAATTTCCTTTTTTTATTTCATTTCCTAATAGATCGCTAAGGTATAATGGTTTCTTGAATAGACTTCCATTTTTAATTTTATGCAACTTCTATTTTTATTTTTATTCAACTTCCATTTTTATTCAAATTCCTTTTCTATTCATTTTCCTTTTTTATTTCATTTCCAAATAGCTCATTATGGTATAGTGGTATGTTGAATGAACGTCCATTTTTAATTTTATGCAACTTCCATTTTGATTTTTATTCCACTTCCATTTTTATTCAATTTCCTTTTCTATTACATTTCATTTTTTTATTTAATTTCCAAATAGATCGTTAAGGTATAGTGGTTTCTCTAACGAACTTCCATGTTTAATTTTATGCAGTTTTCATTTCAATTTTTATTCAACTTCTATTTTTATTCAATTTCCATCTCCATTCAATTTCCTTGTTTATTTAATTTGCAAATAGATCGTTAAGGTGTAGTGGTTTCTTGAACGAACTTCCACGTTTAATTTTATGCAGTTTGCATTTCTATTTTTATTAAATTTCCTTTTTTTTCAATTTCATTTTTTATTTAATTTCCAAATAGATCGTTAAGGTATAGTAGTTCTTTGAATGAACTTCTATGTTTAATTTTTTGCAGTTTCCATTTCAATTTTTATTCAATTTCCATCTCCATTCAATTTGCATTTTTATTTAATTTCCAAATAGATCGTTAAGGTGTAGTGGTTTCTTGAATGAACTTCCATTCTTAATTTTATGCAACTTCCATTTTTATTTTTATTACACTTCCATTTTTATTCAATTTCCTTTTCAATTCAATTTCCATTTTTATTTAATCTCCAAATAGATAGTTAAGGTATAGTGGTTTCTTGAATGAACTTCCGTTTTTTATTTTATGCAGCTTCCATTTGTATTTTTGTTCCACTTTCATTTTTATTCAATTTCATTTTCTATTCAATTTCATTTCTTATTTAATTTCCAAATAGACCGTTAAGGTGTAGTGGTTTTTTGAATGAACTTTCATTTTTAATTTTATGCAACTTCCATTTTTATTTTTATTCAACTTCGATTTTTATTCACTTTTCTTTTCTATTCAATTTCCTTTTTTTTATTTAGTTTCCAAATAGGGCGTTAAGGTATAGTGGTTTCCTGAATAGGCTTCCATTTTTAATTTTATGCAACTTCTATTTTTGTTTTTATTCAAATTCCTTTTCTATTCATTTTCCTTTTTTATTTAATTTCCAAATAGATCGATACGGGATTGTGGTTTCTTGAATGAACTTTCATTTTTAATTTTATGCAACTTCCATTTTTATTTTTATTCAACTTCCATTTTTATTCAATTTCCTTTTCTATTCCGTTTCCTTTTTTTATTTAATTTCCAAATAGATCGTTAAGGTATAGTGGTTTCTGGAATAGACTTCCATTTTCAATTTTATGCAACTTCTAGTTTTGTTTTTATTCAACTTCCATTTTTATTCAATTTCCTTTTCTATTCATTTTCCGTTTTTATTTCATTTCCAAATAGATCGTTATGGTATAGTGGTACGTTGAAAGAATTTCAATTTTTAATTTTATGCAACTTCCATTTTGATTTTTATTCCACTTCAATTCTTATTCAGTTTCCTTTTCTATTCAATTTCATTTTTTTATTTAATTTCCAAATAGATCGTTAAGGTATAGTGGTTTCTCTAATGAACTTCAATGTTGAATTTTATGCAGTTTCCATTTCTATTTTTATTCAACTTCTATTTTTATTCAATTTCCGTCTCCATTAAATTTCCTGTTTTATTTAATTTCCAAATAGATCGTTAAGGTGTAGTGGTTTCTTGAATGAACTTCCACGTTTAATTATATGCAGTTTGCATTTCCATTTTTATTCAATTTCCTTTTCTTTTCAATTTCTTTTTTTATTTAATTTCCAAATAGATCGTTAAGGTATAGTGGTTATTTGAATGAACTTCCATGTTTAATTTTTTGTTGTTTCCATTTATATTTTTATTCAATTTCCATCTCCATTCAATTTGCATTTTTATTTAATTTTCAAATAGATCGTTAAGGTGTAGTGGTTTCTTGAATGAACTTCCATTCTTAATTTTATGCAACTTTCATTTTTATTTTTATTCCACTTCCATTTTTATTCAGTTTCCTTTTCTATTCAATTTCCTTTTTTATTTAATTTCCAAATAGATAGATAAGGTATAGTAGTTTCTTGAATGAACTTCCGTTTTTAATTTTATGCAACTTCCATTTGTATTTTTGTTCCATTTCCATTTTTATTCAATTTCCTTTTCTATTCAATTTCATTTCTTATTTCTTTTCCAAATAGATCGTTAAGGTGTAGTGGTTTTTTGAATGAACTTTCATTTTTAATTTTACGCAACTTCCATTTTTATTTTTATTCAACTTCGATTTTTATTCACCTTTCTTTTCTATTCAATTTCCTTTTTTCTTATTTAGTTTCCAAATAGAGCATTAAGGTATAGTGGTTTCTTGAATAGGCTTCCATTTTTAATTTTATGCAATTTCTATTTTTTTTTATTCAATTTCCTTTTCTATTCATTTTCCTTTTTTATTTAATTTCCAAATAGATCGTTATGGTATTGTGGTTTCTTGAATGAACTTCCATTTTTAATTTTATACAACTTCCATTTTTATTTTTATTCCACTTCCATTTTTATTCAATTTCCTTTTCTATTCAATTTCCTTTTTTTATTTAATTTCCAAATAGAACGTTAAGGTATAGTGGTTTCTTGAATAGACTTCCATTTTTAATTATATGCAACTTCTATTTTTGTTTTTATTCAACTTCCATTTTTATTCAATTTCCTTTTCTATTCATTTTCCATTTTTATTTCTTTTCCAAATAGATCGTTATGGTATAGTGGTATGTTGAAAGAACTTCCATTTTTAATTTTATGCGACTTCCATTTTGATTTTTATTCCACTTCCATTCTTATTCAATTTCCTTTTCTATTCAATTTCATTTTTTTATTTAATTTCCAAATAGATCGTTAAGGTATAGTGGTTTCTCTAATGAACTTCCATGTTTAATTTTATGCAGTTTCCATTTCTATTTTTATTCAACTTCTATTTTTATTCAATTTCCATCTCCATTCAATTTCCTGTTTTATTTAATTTCCAAATAGATCGTTAAGGTGTAGTGGTTTCTTAAATGAACTTCCACGTTTAATTTTATGCAGTTTGCATTTCCATTTTTATTCAATTTCCTTTTCTTTTCAATTTCTTTTTTTATTTAATTTCCAAATAGATCGTTAAGGTATAGTGGTTATTTGAATGAACTCCCATGTTTAACTTTTTGCTGTTTCCATTTATATTTTTATTCAATTTCCATCTCCATTCAATTTGCATTTTTATTTAATTTCCAGATAGATCGTTAAGGTGTAGTGGTTTCTTGAATGAACTTCCATTCTTAATTTTATGCAACTTCCATTTTTATTTTTATTCCACTTCCATTTTTATTCAATTTCCTTTTCTATTCAATTTCCTTTTTTATTTAATTTCCAAATAGAGAGTTAAGGTATAGTAGTTTCTTGAATGAACTTCCGTTTTTAATTTTATGCAACTTCCATTTATATTTTTGTTCCACTTCCACTTTTTTTCAATTTCCTTTTCTATTCAATTTCATTTCTTATTTCTTTTCCAAATAGATCGTTAAGGTGTAGTGGTTTTTTGAATGAACTTTCATTTTTAATTTTACGCAACTTCCATTTTTATTTTTATTCAACTTCGATTTTTATTCACCTTTCTTTTCTATTCAATTTCCTTTTTTCTTATTTAGTTTCCAAATAGAGCGTTAAGGTATAGTGGTTTCTTGAATAGGCTTCAATTTTTAATTTTATGCAATTTCTATTTTTTTTTATTCAATTTCCTTTTCTATTCATTTTCCTTTTTTATTTAATTTCCAAATAGATCGTTATGGTATTGTGGTTTCTTGAATGAACTTCCATTTTTAATTTTATACAACTTCCATTTTTATTTTTATTCCACTTCCATTTTTATTCAATTTCCTTTTCTATTCAATTTCCTTTTTTTATTAAATTTCCAAATAGAATGTTAAGGTATAGTGGTTTCTTGAATAGACTTCCATTTTTAATTATATGCAACTTCTATTTTTGTTTTTATTCAACCTCCATTTTTATTCAATTTCCTTTTCTAGTCATTTTCCATTTTTATTTCTTTTCCAAATAGATCGTTATGGTATAGTGGTATGTTGAAAGAACTTCTATTTTTAATTTTATGCGACTTCCATTTTGATTTTTATTCCACTTCCATTCTTATTCAATTTCCTTTTCTATTCAATTTCACTTTTTTATTTAATTTCCAAATAGATCGTTAAGGTATAGTGGTTTCTCTAATGAACTTCCATGTTTAATTTTATGCAGTTTCCATTTCTATTTTTATTCAACTTCTATTTTCATTCAATTTCCATCTCCATTCAACTTCCTGTTTTATTTAATTTCCAAATAGATCGTTAAGGTGTAGTGGTTTCTTAAATGAACTTCCACGTTTAATTTTATGTAGTTTGCATTTCTATTTTTATTCAATTTCCTTTTCTTTTCAATTTCTTTTTTTATTTAATTTCCAAATAGATCGTTAAGGTGTAGTGGTTTCTTGAATGAACTTCCATTCTTAATTTTATGCAACTTCCATTTTTATTTTTATTCCACTTCCATTTTTATTCAATTTCCTTTTCTATTCAATTTCCATTTTTATTTAATCTCCAAATAAATAGTTAAGGTATAGTGGTTTCTTGAATGAACTTCCGTTTTTTATTTTATGCAGCTTCCATTTATATTTTTGTTCCACTTTCATTTTTATTCAATTTCCTTTTCTATTCAATTTCATTTCTTATTTAATTTCCAAATAGACCGTTAAGGTGCAGTGGTTTTTTGAATGAACTTTCATTTTTAATTTTATGCAACTTCCATTTTTATTTTTATTCAACTTCGATTTTTATTCACTTTTCTTTTCTATTCAATTTCCTTTTTTTTATTTAGTTTCCAAATAGAGCGTTAAGGTATAGTGGTTTCTTGAATAGGCTTCCATTTTTAATTTTATGCAACTTCCATTTTTGTTTTTATTCAAATTCCTTTTCTATTCATTTTCCTTTTTTATTTAATTTCCAAATTGATCGTTATGGGATTGTGGTTTCTTGAATGAACTTTCATTTTTAATTTTATGCAACTTCCATTTTTATTTTTATTCCACTTCCATTTTTATTCAATTTCCTTTTCTATTCAGTTTCCTTTTTTTATTTAATTTCCAAATAGATCGTTAAGGTATAGTGGTTTCTTGAATAGACTTCCATTTTTAATTTTATGCAACTTCTAGTTCTGTTTTTATTCAACTTCCATTTTTATTCAATTTCCTTTTCTATTCATTTTCCTTTTTTATTTCATTTCCAAATCGATCGTTATGGTATAGTGGTATGTTGAAAGAACTTCAATTTTTAATTTTATAGCAACTTCCATTTTGATTTTTATTCCACTTCAATTGCCATTCAGTTTCCTTTTCTATTCAATTTCATTTTTCTATTTAATTTCCAAATAGATCGTTAAGGTATAGTGGTTTCTCTAATGAACTTCAATGTTTAATTTTATGCAGTTTCTATAGCGACCCCGGTCTTTTCTCTTTAGATTATTGTATCCGGACTTAGGTTCCGTGGATCCTGTCATTACTTATTGGTTGTTGTTGTCCTTTAATCTCTTAGTATTTGAATTATAGGTTGTGTTGGACGGGTCTGTTACAGGTTGGTTGATAGTGATGCCAATAGGTGATGCCCAGATTTTGGCCTTCACGCTCGAGCGGAGGTTTTAACGCTCGAGCGGGCCCTTCGTTGTTGCTTCTCCGCTCGAGCGGGAGTTTTGACGCTCGAGCGGGATTTTCCATCTCCCAGTATTTTGCTCTGCAGTTCTTCCGCTCGAGCGGTAGTTTTTACGCTCGAGCGTGATCCCTTGTTTTTGTTCCTCCGCTCGAGCGGGGAGTTTGACGCTCGAGCGGGCGTAGCGCCTGCAAAACTTCTGAAAGGGTGCAATCGACGCTCGAGCGGCTTTCTTCACGCTCGAGCATGATTCTGTGTCTTACGCTCGAGCGGGGCTTTTTACGCTCGAGCGTAGAGTCGACTACATCAGTCCGTGATTTCACTTTTCTGATCACTTTTTGACCTACCTTTTCATCTCTTAACTTTTAAAAACCGCCCCTTGAGAGTCTCTCTCTCTACTCTTACCTTCTCTCCTAGATTTGATCTATTTCCGGTGGTCTTCTACCCTAGTTCCTTTGGAAGAAAGGTAGAGCTTCACGAGATCTTTCTTTTAATCTGAAAAAGAGAGGATTTGGAGCACTTTGGATTTTGGATCATCATCTCCATCTTCTCTATTTTAGTTGTGATCTTCAAGGTAGGGATTTCCTACTCTATTCTATAAGCTTTGTTCTAAGTTTGGTATTTTGATAGGTTGGGGACACTTTGATAATTTTGGGAACAAAACCTAGTTAAATTGCTAAATTGATTGGAGTAATTAATTTAAGGAAAATTGGGGAATTTGGTTAAACCCATGAAATTGGGGAATTTATTGATTAAATGGTGTAGTTGGATGATTTAAATCACTCACCTATTAAATTGTTGATATATTTATTTCCAGTCTAGAAATAACTGTTTTGGGCTATCGGTGGAGGATAGTCATGATTGTTGTAGACATTGCATGTGGATTAGGAATAACTGAAACTAATCACATTGGTTAAGTCATTAATTTTGACTATTGCATTAATATAGAAAATACGTGTATTGATTGAGCATTGCATTTGCATACATTGTTTTGTGTGTGGGAGGAGATAGGGGATGTACTCCACGGTTTAGGGGAAGATAGGGGATGGACTTCTAAACCGGATTTTTGTTTGGGAGGAGATAGGGGATGGACTCCATTAGCACCATTTTTATGTGTGCTTATTATATTGAAGTGTTTCTACATGATTATTGATACAGCACTAAAATGTGTATCAAATGGGAAGTATGAAGTGTTTTGATATGAGCATGAGTCTCATTTGTTTTGTTGATATTGGAAGTAATGTGATTATGTTATATAATTCATTGTTGTAAGTTTGGCCAGGTTCTGAGCCATGTTGATAATAATGGAAAGTGAAATGTGTCTTAGACATTAGTGTTACGAGACTGTTTAATAATAAAATTGATTATCTTGATTAACCATCTATTGAATGCTATAGCTTTATTCAATGCTTATATTTGGTTTAGTATTTTTCTACTGGGCTGTGGCTCACCCTTCATGGGAACATCATTTTCAGGTTCAGGTGATAAGCTTCCTCCACGGACTTAGCCTGGAAAGATTTGATGTTTGGGATGTCGAAGACTTGTCTTTAGTTATATGTTTTATTTTGTTATTTTTGGGATTTCATGTAAACATTCAAGCCTAGGGCTTAACTTGTAGATGAGTTAGTACTCATCCTTTTTGTGTCCAAGTGTTAGCTTGGAAAGATGTAAGCCCTTAGGGCATTTATTTTGATGTTGCAGGATGTTACAAGTAAAGTCTGTCAATAAGAATACTCTGAAGACTAACTCAAATGATTCATTTTCTTTTATAAATGCATGTTAATGTTATGTTATGGTTATTATAGGTATAGTGGTTTCTCTAATGAACTTCCATGTTTAATTTTATGCAGTTTCCATTTCAATTTTTATCCAACTTCTATTTTTATTCAATTTCCATCTCCATTCAATTTCCTGTTTTATTTGATTTTCATATAGATCGTTAAGGTGTAGTGGTTTTTTGAATGAACTTTCACGTTTAATTTTATGCAGTTTGCATTTCTATTTTTATTCAATTTCCTTTTCTTTTCAATTTCTTTTTTTATTTAATTTCCAAATAGATCGTTAAGATATAGTGGTTATTTGAATGAACTTCCATGTTTAATTTTTTGCTGTTTCCATTTCAATTTTTATTCAATTTCCATCTCCATTCAATTTGCATTTTTATTTAATTTCCAAATAGATCGTTAAGGTGTATTGGTTTCTTGAATGAACTTCCATTCTTAATTTTATGCAACTTCCATTTTTATTTTTCTTCTACTTCCATTTTTATTCATTTTCCTTTTCTATTCAGTTTCCTTTTTTATTTAATTTCCAAATAGATAGTTAAGGTAAAGTAGTTTCTTGAATGAACTTCCGTTTTTAATTTTATGCAACTTCCATTTGTATTTTAGTTCCACTTCCATTTTTATTCAATTTCCTTTTCTATTCAATTTCATTTCTTATTTCTTTTCCAAATAGATCGTTAAGGTGTAGTGGTTTTTTGAATGAACTTTCGTTTTTAATTTTATGCAACTTCCATTTTTATTTTTATTCAACTTCGATTTTTATTCACTTTTCTTTTCTATTCAATTTCCTTTTTTTTTATTTAGTTTCCAAATAGAGCGTTAAGGTATAGTGGTTTCTTGAATAGGCTTTCATTTTTAATTTTATGCAACTTCTATTTCTTTTTATTCAATTTCCTTTTCTATTCATTTTCCTTTTTTATTTAATTTCCAAATAGATCGTTATGGTATTGTGGTTTCTTGAATGAACTACCATTTTTAATTTTATGCAACTTCCATTTTTATTTTCATTCCACTTCCATTTTTATTCAATTTCCTTTTCTGTTCAATTTCCTTTTTTTATTTAATTTCCAAATAGAACGTTAAGGTATATTGGTTTCTTGAATAGGCTTCCATTTTTAATTATATGTAACTTCTATTTTTGTTTTTATTCAACTTCCATTTTTATTCAATTTCCTTTTCTATTCATTTTCCATTTTTATTTCTTTTCCAAATAGATCGTTATGGTATAGTGGTATGTTGAAAGAACTTCCATTTTTAATTTTATGCGACTTCCATTTTGATTTTTATTCCACTTCCATTCTTATTAAATTTCCTTTTCTATTCGATTTCATTTTTTTTTATTTAATTTCCAAATAGATCGTTAAGGTATAGTGGTTTCTCTAATGAACTTCCATGTTTAATTTTATGCAGTTTCCATTTCTATTTTTATTCAACTTCTATTTTTATTCAATTTCTATCTCCATTCAATTTCCTGTTTTATTTAATTTCCAAATAGATCGTTAAGGTGTAGTGGTTTTTTGAATGAACTTCCACGTTTAATTTTATGCAGTTTGCATTTCTATTTTTATTCAATTTCCTTTTCTTTTCAATTTCTTTTTTTATTTAATTTCCAAATAGATCGTTAAGGTATAGTGGTTATTTGAATGAACTTCCATGTTTCATTTTTTGCAGTTTCCATTTCAATTTTTATTCAATTTCCGTCTCCATTCAATTTGCATTTTTATTTAATTTCCAAATAGATCGTTAAGGTGTAGTGGTTTCTTGAATGAACTTCCATTCTTAATTTTATGCAACTTCCATTTTTATTTTTATTCCACTTCCATTTTTATTCAATTTCCTTTTCTATTCAATTTCCATTTTTATTTAATCTTCAAATTGATAGTTAAGGTATAGTGGTTTCTTGAATGAATTTCCGTTTTTAATTTTATGGAACTTCCATTTGTATTTTTGTTCCACTTTCATTTTTATTCAATTCCCTGTTCTATTCAATTTCATTTCTTATTTAATTTCCAAATAGATCGTTAAGGTGTAGTGGTTTTTTGAATGAACTTTCATTTTTAATTATATGCAACTTCCATTTTTATTTTTGTTCAACTTCGATTTTTATTCACTTTTCTTTTCTATTCAATTTCCTTTTTTTTATTTAGTTTCCAAATAGAGCGTTAAGGTATATTAGTTTCTTGAATAGGCTTCCATTTTTAATTTTATGCAACTTCTATTTTTATTTTTATTCAATTTCCTTTTCTATTCATTTTCCTTTTTTATTTAATTTCCAAATAGATCGTTATGGTATTGTGGTTTCTTGAATGAACTACCATTTTTAATTTTATTCAACTTCCATTTTTATTTTTATTCCACTTCCATTTTTATTCAATTTCCTTTTCTATTCAATTTCCTTTTTTTTATTTAATTTCCAAATAGAACGTTAAGGTATAGTCGTTTCTTGAATAGACTTCCATTTTTAATTTTATGCAACTTCTATTTTTGTTTTTATTCAACTTCCATTTTTATTCAATTTCCTTTTCTATTCAATTTCCGTTTTTATTTAATCTCCAAATAGATAGTTAAGGTATAGTGGTTTCTTGAATGAACTTCCGTTTTTAATTTTATGCAACTTCCATTTGTATTTTTGTTCCACTTCCATTTTTATTGAATTTCCTTTTCTATTCAATTTCATTTCTTATTTAATTTCCAAATAGATCGTTAAGGTGTAGTGGTTTCTTGAATGAACTTTCATTTTTAATTTTATGCAACTTCCATTTTTATTTTTGTTCAACTTCGATTTTTATTCACTTTTCTTTTCTATTCAATTTCCTTTTTTTTATTTAGTTTCCAAATAGGGCGTTAAGGTATAGTGGTTTCTTGAATAGGCTTCCATTTTTAATTTTATGCAACTTCTATTTTTATTTTTATTCAATTTCTTTTTCTATTCATTTTCCCTTTTTATTTAATTTCCAAATAGATTGTTATGGTATTGTGGTTTCTTGAATGAACTACCATTTTTAATTTTATGCAACTTCCATTTTTATTTTTATTCCACTTCCATTTTTATTCAATTTCCTTTTCTATTCAATTTCCTTTTTTTTATTTAATTTCCAAATAGAACGTTAAGGTATAGTGGTTTCTTGAATAGACTTCAATTTTTAATTTTATGCAACTTCTATTTTTGTTTTTATTTTTATTCAACTTCCATTTTTAATCAATTTCCTTTTCTATTCATTTTCCTTTTTTATTTCATTTCCAAATAGATTGTTATGGTATAGTGGTATATTGAAAGAACTTCCATTTTTAATTTTTTGCAACTTCCATTTTGATTTTTATTCCACTTCCATTCTTATTCAATTTCCTTTTCTATTCAATTTCATTTTTTTATTTAATTTCCAAATAGATCGTTAAGGTATAGTGGTTTCTCTAATGAACTTCCATGTTTAATTTTATGCAGTTTCCATTTCTATTTTTATTCAACTTCTATTTTTATTCAATTTCCATCTCCATTCAATTTCCAGTTTTATTTGATTTCCATATAGATCGTTAAGGTGTAGTGGGTTTTTGAATGAAATTTCTCGTTTAATTTTATGCAGTTTGCATTTCTATTTTTATTCAATTTCCTTTTCTTTCAATTTTTTTTTTATATAATTTCCAAATAGATTGTTAAGATATACTGGTTATTTGAATGAACTTCCATGTTTAATTTTTTGCAGTTTCCATTTCAATTTTTATTCAATTTCCATCTCCATTCAATTTGCATTTTTATTTAATTTCCAAATAGATCGTTAAGGTGTAGTGGTTTCTTGAATGAACTTCCATTCTTAATTTTATGCAACTTCCATTTTTATTTTTATTCCACTTCCATTTTTATTCAATTTCCTTTTCTATTCAATTTCCTTTTTTATTTAATTTCCAAATAGATAGTTAAGGTAAAGTGGTTTCTTGAATGAACTTCCGTTTTTAATTTTATGCAACTTGCATTTGTATTTTTGTTCCACTTCCATTTTTATTCAATTTCCTTTTCTATTCAATTTCATTTCTTATTTAATTTCCAAATAGATCGTTAAGGTGTAGTGGTTTCTTGAATGAACTTTCATTTTTAATTTTATGCAACTTCCATTTTTATTTTTGTTCAACTTCGATTTTTATTCACTTTTCTTTTCTATTCAATTTCCTTTTTTTTATTTAGTTTCCAAATAGAGCGTTAAGGTATAGTGGTTTGTTGAATAGGCTTCCATTTTTAATTTTATGCAACTTCTATTTTTTTTATTCAATTTCGTTTTCTATTCATTTTCCTTTTTTATTTAATTTCCAAATAGATCGTTATGGTATTGTGGTTTCTTGAATGAACTACCATTTTTAATTTTATGCAACTTCCATTTTTATTTTTATTCCACTTCCATTTTTATTCAATTTCCTTTTCCATCCAATTTCCTTTTTTTATTTAATTTCCAAATAGATCGTTAAGGTATAGTGGTTTCTTGAATAGACTTCCATTTTTAATTATATGTAACTTCTATTTTTGTTTTTATTCAACTTCCATTTTTATTCAATTTCCTTTTCTATGCACTTTCCATTTTTATTTCATTTCCAAATAGATCGTTTTGGTATAGTGGTATGTTGAAAGAACTTCTATTTTTAATTTTATGCGACTTCCATTTTGATTTTTATTCCACTTCCATTCTTATTCTATTTCTTTTTCTATTCGATTTCATTTTTTTTATTCAATTTCCAAATAGATCGTTAAGGTATAGTGGTTTCTCTAATGAACTTCCATGTTTAATTTTATGCAGTTTCCATTTCTATTTTTATTCAACTTCTATTTTTATTCAATTTCCATCTGCATTCAATTTCCTGTTTTATTTAATTTCCAAATAGATCGTTATGGTGTAGTGCTTTCTTAAATGAACTTCCACGTTTAATTTTATGCAGTTTGCATTTCTATTTTTATTCAATTTCCTTTTCTTTTCAATTTCTTTTTTTATTTAATTTCCAAATAGATCGTTAAGGTATAGTGGTTATTTGAATGAACTTCCATGTTTAATTTTTTGCTGTTTCCATTTCCATTTTTATTCAATTTCGGTCTCCATTCAATTTGCATTTTTATTTAATTTCCAAATAGATCATTAAGGTGTAGTGGTTTCTTGAATGAACTTCCATTCTTAATTTTATGCAACTTCCGTTTTTATTTTTATTCCACTTCCATTTTTATTTAATCTCCAAACAGATAGTTAAGGTATAGTGGTTTCTTGAATGAACTTCCGTTTTTAATTTTATGCAGCTTCCATTTGTATTTTTGTTCCACTTTCATTTTTCTTCAATTTCCTTTTCTATTCAATTTCATTTCTTATTTAATTTCCAAATAGATCGTTAACGTGTAGTGGTTTTTTGAATGAACTTTCATTTTTAATTATATGCAACTTCCATTTTTATTTTTGTTCAACTTCGATTTTTATTCACTTTTCTTTTCTATTCAATTTCCTTTTTTTTATTTAGTTTCCAAATAGAGCGTTAAGGTATAGTGGTTTCTTGAATAGGCTTCCATTTTTAATTTTATGCAACTTCTATTTTTATTTTTATTCAATTTCCTTTTCTATTCATTTTCCTTTTTTATTTAATTTCCAAATAGATCGTTATGGTATTGTGGTTTCTTGAATGAACTACCATTTTTAATTTTATGCAACTTCCATTTTTATTTTTATTCCACTTCCATTTTTATTCAATTTCCTTTTCTATTCAATTTCCTTTTTTTATTTAATTTCCAAATAGAACGTTAAGGTATAGTGGTTTCTTGAATAGACTTTTATTTTTAATTTTATGCAACTTCTATTTTTGTTTTTATTCAACTTCCATTTTTATTCAATTTCCTTTTCCATTCATTTTCTATTTTTATTTCTTTTCCAAATAGATCGTTATGATATAGTGGTATGTTGAAAGAACTTCCATTTTGAATTTTATGCGACTTCCATTTTGATTTTTATTCCACTTCCATTCTTATTCAATTTTCTTTTCTATTCAATTTCATTTCTTTTATTTAATTTCCAAATAGATCGTTAAGGTATAGTGGTTTCTCTAATGAACTTCCATGTTTAATTTTATGCAGTTTCCATTTCTATTTTTATTCAACTTCTATTTTTATTCAATTTCCATCTGCATTCAATTTCCTGTTTTATTTAATTTCCAAATAGATTGTTAAGGTGTTGTGGTTTCTTAAATGAACTTCCACGTTTAATTTTATGCAGTTTGCATTTCTATTTTTATTCAATTTCCTCTTCTTTTCAATTTCTTTTTTTATTTAATTTCCAAGTAGATCGTTAAGGTATAGTGGTTATTTGAATGAACTTCCATGTTTAATTTTTTGCAGTTTCCATTTTCATTTTTATTCAATTTCCATCTCCATTCAATTTGCATTTTTATTTAATTTCCAAATAGATCGTTAAGGTGTAGTGGTTTCTTGAATGAACTTCCATTCTTAATTTTATGCAACTTCCATTTTTATTTTTATTCCACTTCCATTTTTATTCAATTTCCTTTTCTATTCAATTTCCTTTTTTATTTAATTTCCAAATAGATAGTTAAGGTATAGTGGTTTCTTGAATGAACTTCCGTTTTTAATTTTATGCAACTTGCATTTGTATTTTTGTTCCACTTCCATTTTTATTCAATTTCCTTTTCTATTCAATTTCATTTCTTATATAATTTCCAAATAGATCGTTAAGGTGTAGTGGTTTCTTGAATGAACTTTCATTTTTAATTTTATGCAACTTCCATTTTTATTTTTATTCAACTTCGATTTTTATTCACTTTTCTTTTCTATTCAATTTCCTTTTTTTTATTTAGTTTCCAAATAGAGCGTTAAGGTATAGTGGTTTCTAGAATAGGCTTCCATTTTTAATTTTATGCAACTTCTATTTTTTTTTATTCAATTTCATTTTCTATTCATTTTCCTTTTTTATTTAATTTCCAAATAGATCGTTATGGTATTGTGGTTTCTTGAATGAACTACCATTTTTAATTTTATGCAACTTCCATTTTTATTTTTATTCCACTTCCATTTTTATTCAATTTCCTTTTCTATTCAATTTCCTTTTTTTTATTTAATTTCCAAATAGAACGTTAAGGTATAGTGGTTTCTTGAATAGACTTTTATTTTTAATTTTATGCAACTTCTATTTTTGTTTTTATTCAACCTCCATTTTTATTCAATTTCCTTTTCTATTCATTTTCCTTTTTTATTTCATTTCCAAATAGATTGTTATGGTATAGTGGTATGTTGAAAGAACTTCCATTTTTAATTTTATGCGACTTCCATTTTGATTTTTATTCCACTTCCATTCTTATTCAATTTCCTTTTCTATTCAATTTCATTTTTTTATTTAATTTCCAAATAGATCGTTAAGGTATAGTGGTTTCTCTAATGAACTTCCATGTTTAATTTTATGCAGTTTCCATTACTATTTTTATTCAACTTCTATTTTTATTCAATTTCCATCTCCATTCAATTTCCTGTTTTATTTGATTTCCATATAGATCGTTAAGGTGTAGTGGTTTTTTGAATGAACTTTCACATTTAATTTTATGCAGTTTGCATTTCTATTTTTATTCAATTTCCTTTTCTTTTCAAATTCTTTTTTTATTTAATTTCCAAATAGATCGTTAAGGTATAGTGGTTATTTGAATGAACTTCCATGTTTAATTTTTTGCAGTTTCCATTTCAATTTTTATTCAATTTCGGTCTCCATTCAATTTGCATTTTTATTTAATTTCCAAATAGATCGTTAAGGTGTAGTGGTTTCTTGAATGAACTTCCATTCTTAATTTTATGCAACTTCCATTTTTATTTTTATTCCACTTCCATTTTTATTCAATTTCCTTTTCTATTCAATTTCCTTTTTTATTTAATTTCCAAATAGATAGTTAAGGTATAGTGGTTTCTTGAATGAACTTCTGTTTTTAATTTTATGCAACTTCCATTTGTATTTTTGTTCCACTTCCATTTTTATTCAATTTCCTTTTCTATTCAATTTCGTTTCTTATTTCATTTCCAAGTAGATCGTTAAGGTGTAGTGGTTTCTTGAATGAACTTTCATTTTTAATTTTATGCAACTTCCATTTTTATTTTTATTCAACTTCGATTTTTATTCACTTTTCTTTTCTATTCAATTTCCTTTTTTTTTTATTTAGTTTCCAAATAGAGCGTTAAGGTATAGTGGTTTCTTGAATAGGCTTCCATTTTTAATTTTATGCAACTTCTATTTTTTTATATTCAATTTCCTTTTCTATTCATTTTCCTTTTTTATTTAATTCCAAATAGATCGTTATGGTATTGTGGTTTCTTGAATGAACTACCATTTTTAATTTTATGCAGCTTCCATTTTTATTTTTATTCCACTTCCACTTCCATTTTTATTTAATTTCTTTTTCTATTCAATTTCCTCTTTTATTTAATTTCCAAATATATCGTTAAGGTATAGTGGTTTTTTGAATGAACTTCCATGTTTAATTTTATACAGTTTCGATTTCTATTTTTATTCGAATTCTATTTTTATTCAATTTCCATCTCCGTTGAATTTCCTTTTTTATTTAATTTCCAAATAGATCTTTAAGGTATAGTGGTTTCTTGAATGAACTTCCAAGTTTAATTTTATGCAGTTTCAATTTCTATTTTTATTCGAATTCTATATTTATGCAATTTCCATCTCCGTTCAATTTCCTTTTTTATTCAATTTCCAGATAGATCGTTAAGGTATAGTGGTTTCTTGAATGAACTTCCAAGTTTAATTTTATGCAGTTTCGATTTCTATTTTTGTTCGAATTCTATTTTTATTCAATTTCCATCTCCGTTGAATTTCCTTTTTTTATTTAATTTCCAAATAGATCGTTAAGGTGTAGTGGTTTCTTGAATGAACCTCCACGTTTAATTTTGTGCGGTTTCCATTTCTATTTTTATGCAACTTCTATTTTTATTCAATTTCCATCTCCATTCAATATCTTTTTTTTATTTTATTTCCAAATAGATCGTTAAGTTACAGTGGTTTCCTGAATGAACTTTCGGGTTTAATTTTATGCAGTTTCCAATTCTATTTTTATTCATCATCTATTTTTATTCAATTTCTATCTCCATGCAATTTCCTTTTTTATTTAATTTCCAAATAGATCGTTAAGGTGTAGTGGTTTCTTGAATGAACTTCCATTCTTAATTTTATGCAACTTCCATTTTTATTTTTATTCCACTTCCATTTTTATTCAATTTCCTTTTCTATTCAATTTCCTATTTTGTTTAATTTCCAAAGAGATCGTTATGGTATAGTTGTTTCTTGAATGAACTTCCACGTTTAATTTTATGCAGTTTCCATTTTTATTTTTATTCAACTTCTATTTTTATTCAATTTCCATCCCCATACAATTTCTATTTTTATTTAATTTTCAAATAGATTGTTAAGGTGTTGTGGTTTCTTGAATGAACTTCCACTCTTAATTTTATGCAATTTCCATTTTTATTTTTATTCCACTTCCATTTTTATTCAATTTCCTTTTCTATTCAATTTCCATTTTTATTTAATTTCAAATAGATCGTTAAGGTATAGTGGTTTCTTGAATAAACTTCCATTTTTAATTTTATGCAACTTCCATTTGTATTTTTATTCCACTTCCATTTTTATTCAGTTTCCTTTTCTATTCAATTTCATTTTTTATTTAATTTCCAAATAGGTCGTTAAAGTATAGTGGTTTCTTGAATGAACTTTCATTTATAATTTTGTGCAACTTCCATTTTTATTTTTATTTAACTTCGATTTTTATTCAATTTTTTTTTCTATTCAATTTCTTTTTTTATTTAGTTTCCAAATTGATCATTAAGGTATAGTGGTTTATTGAATAGGCTTCCATTTTTAATTTTATGCAACCTCTATTTTTGTTTTTCTTCAACTTCCATTTTTATTCAATTTCCTTTTCTATTCATTTTCCTTTTTTCTTTAATTTCCAAATAGATCGTTACGGTATTGTGGTTTCTTGAATGAACTTCCATTTTTAATTTCATGCAACTTCCATTTTTATTTTTATTCCACTTCTATTTTTATTCAATTTCCTTTTCTATTCGATTTCCTTTTCTTATTTAATTTCCAAGTAGATCGTTATGTTATAGTGGTTTCTTGTATAGACTTCCATTTTTAATTTTATGCAACTTCTGTTTTTGTTTTTATTCAACTTCAATTTTTATTCAATTTCCTTTTCTTTTCAATTTCCTTTTCAGTTTTAATTTCCAAATAGATCGTTAAGGTATAGTGGTTCCTTCAATAGACTTCCATTTTTAATTTTATGCAACTTCTATTTTTGTTTTTATTCAACTTCCATTTTCATTCAATTTCCTTTTCTCTTCATTTTCCTTTTTCATTTCATTTCGAAATAGATTCTTATGGTATAGTGGTATGTTGAAATGAACTTCCATTTTTAATTTTCTGCAACTTCCATTTTGATTTTTATTCCACTTCCATTTTTATTCAATTTCCTTTTCTATTCAATTTCCTTTTTTATTTAATTTACAAATAGATCGTTAAGGTGTAGTGGTTTCTTGAACGAACTTCCATGTTTAATTTTATGCAGTTTCCATTTCTATTTTTATTCAACTTCTATTTTTATTCAATTTCCATCTCCATTCAATTTCATTTTTAATTTAATTTCCAAATAGATCGTTAAGGTGTAGTGGTTTCTTGAATGAACTTCCACGTGTAATTTTACGCAGTTTCGATTTCTATTTTTTTTCAACTTCTATTTTTATTCAATTTCCATCTCCATTCAATTTCCTTTTTTATTTAATTTCCAAATAGATCGTTAAGGTGTAGTGGTTTCTTGAATGAACTTCCACGTTTAATTTTTTGCAACTTCCATTTTGATTTTTATTCCACTTCCATTTTTATTCATTTTCCTTTCAATTCAATTTCCTTTTTTATTTAATTTTCAAATAGATCGTTCAGGTATAGTGGTTTCTTGAATGAACTTCCATGTTTAATTTCATGCAGTTTCCATTTCTATTTTTATTCAATTTCCATCTCCATTCAATTTCCTTTTTTATTTAATTTCCAAAGAGATCGTTAAGGTGTAGTGGTTTCTTGAATGAACCTCCACGTTTAATTTTGTGCGGTTTCCATTTCTATTTTTATGCAACTTCTATTTTTATTCAATTTCCATCTCCATTCAATTTCCTTTTTTTATTTAATTTCCAAATAGATCGTTAAGTTATAGTGGTTTCTTGAATGAACTTCTGGGTTTAATTTTATGCAGTTTCAAATTCTATTTTTATTCATCATCTATTTTTATTCAATTTCTGTCTCCATTCAATTTCCTTTTTTGTTTAATTTCCAAATAGATCGTTAAGGTGTAGTGGTTTCTTGAATGAACTTCCATTCTTAATTTTATGCAACTTCCATTTTATAGCGACCCCAATCTTTTCTCTTTAGATTGTTGAATCCGGACTTAGGTTCCGTGGATCCTGTCATTATTTATTGGTTGTTGTTGTCCTTTAATCTCTTTGTATTTGAAGTATAGGTTGTGTTGGGCGGGTCTGTTACAGGTTGGTTGAATTTAGATGCCAATAGGTGATGCCTAGATTTTGGCCTTCACGCTCGAGCAAAAGTTTTAACGCTCGAGCGGGCCCTTCGTTGTTGCTTCTCCGCTCGAGCGGGAGTTTTCACGCTCGAGCATGATTTTCCATCTCCCAGTATTTTTACTCTGCAGTTAGTCCGCTCGAGCGGGAGTTTTTACGCTCGAGCGTGATCCTTTGATTTTGTCCATACGCTCGAGCGGGGAGTTTGACACTCGAGCGGATACCAGCGCCTGCAAAACTTCTGGAAGTGTGCAATCGGCGCTCGAGCGGCTCTTTTCACGCTCGAGCGTGAGTCTGTGTCTTAGGCTCGAGCGGGGTCTTCTACGCTCGAGCGTAGAATCGACTACATCAGTCCGTGATTTCACTTGTTGGATCACTTTTTGACCTAGTTTTCCTCTCTTAACTTTTAAAAATTGCCCATTGAGAGTTTCTCTCTCTACTCTTACCTTCTCTCTAAGATTTGATCGATTTTCGGTGATCTTCTACCCTAGTTCCTTTGGAAGAAAGGTAGAGCTTCGCGAGAGCTTTGTTTTAATCTGAGAAACTTGGGATTTGGAGCACGTGGGTCTTTGGTCTTCATCTCCGTCTTCTCCATTCAGGTTATTTTCTTTGAGGTAGGGATTTCCTACTCTAATCTATAAGTTTTGTTCTAAGTTTTGGTATTTTGATATGTTGGGAGTACTTTGGTAATTTTGGGAAAAACCCTAGTTATTTTAATAGATTAATTTGTATAATTAATTTAAGGAAATTGAGAAATTGGTTAAAGGCATGAAATTGAGGAATTCATTGATTAAATGGTGTAGTTGGATAATTTAAATCACTCGCCTATTGAATTGTTAATATATTTATTTCCAAGTCTAGAAATAACTGTTTTGGGCTATCGGTGGAGGATAGTCGTGATTGTTGTAGACACTGCTTATGGATTAGGGATAACTGAAACCAATCATTGATTAAGTCATCAATTTTGACTGCTGAATTAATACAGACATTATTTGTATTGATTGTGTGTTGTATATGTTATGTGTTTACATACATTGTTTTGTGTGGGAGGAGATAGGGGATGTACTCCACGGTTTAGGGGAAGATAGGGGATGGACCTCTAAACCGGATTTTGTTTGGGAGGAGATTAATGCATGTCAATGTTATATATATTATGGGTTATTTTGAGGGCGTTACAACTTGGTATCAGAGCGTACTGGGTTTGAATACTTTGGGTACGTGGGAAGTGATTAGTATCACAATGGGTTCGTCTCGTTTGTTAGAGACTTAGTGTAATGATTATATGCTTACATGATAACATGTTTACGTGACTATGTGCGTATGGAATGTAGTTCTTTGGATGTTGATTGGACCTTTGAGTTTCTAGTAGTCTTGTTGGAAAGGCACTTGATCAATGCTGCTTCCAACCGGAACTATAGTAACGCTTCGGGACTATCATCATCCATGAATGAAATTTGTAGGTGCTTATGTGATTATGTGCTTATGTGGAATGAATTATTGTTATCCAATGCATTAGGACGCGAGTGTTTAGCTTCGGCACATTTATTAATGTGCTAACGTCTTTGTTTCCTTTATTAGGATGTCAGGACGAGGAAGAGGACGCGGTAGGCGTGGTAGGCCGGGTAGGCAGGAGGTGCCTGTGCCAGAGGAGATTCCGGCAGTACAGGAGGGAGTTGGCCAGGCCAATGAGGCCGAGCCAGTAGGCCAGCAGGCTATGGGCGCTTTAGCCCGAGAGATAGCAGGGGCATTCAGGGAGTCAGTAGGCATTCTCAGAGCTGAGAATCAAGCTCGGGCTGTTGTTGCGGATGCAGGACCTTCCTTTCTGAAGAGGGAGTTCTTCCGGTCTAATCCGGATGAATTTGTGGGTGATCCTAAAGAGCCGCTTAAGGCAGATGAATGGCTCGAACAAACAACGAAGACGTTTGAGATGCTTGGCATCGAAGACGAGGGGTTGAAAGTGACCTTGGCATCTTTTCAACTGAAGGGGGATGCGGGTCAGTGGTGGAAGTTCACTAAGGGTCGGATAGGAGGTACATGGGAGGCTTTTGTGAATGCTTTCCAGGAGAGGTTCTTATCTCCAGCAGTTAGGGAGAAGCTGAGAGACCAGTTCTGCCAGCTTAAGCAGTCGAGTTCTTCAGCGGCCGAGTTTGAGGCTGCATTTACTAGCCTGTCCAGGTTTGCACCTGAGTTGGTGGCGTCTAAGGAACGCCGTTGTATCGAGTTTGAGAAGAAGTTGAGACGTGGACTCAAACTGCGAGTTGGGGGAACTATGATTTGGGATTATGGGCGTTTGGTTGATGCTGCAGCCCACATGGAAATCATGATGCAGGAGGAGGAGGAAGGGTAGAAGGGCTCCAAGAGGAGTCAGGATGGTCAGAGTGATGGTAGGAGACAGAAGGGTTTTAATCCTCAGTAGTCTCAGAGTAGCTTTTCTAGATCGACTTTTCCTGTGCCGAGTGCTAGTTCGGGGAAAGGCAGTCAGGGAGACATTACCTGTTTCAAGTGTGGCCAGCTGGGCCACAAGTCTCCAGTTTGTCCTCAAAGGGGAGGAGTGCAGAGAGCAGCATCATCTTCGGCTCGATCTCAAAGCCAGAATCAGAGTAGAGGCCAGCCACTCTCATACTATCAGTGTGGTCAGCCAGGGCATATGAAGAGGTATTAACCGCAGTTGGGTGGCACACCTGGTGCATCTAGTTTGAGGCAGATTCAGGGTCAGCAGCCAGCTCAGTCGGGTCAGGCCTCGAGGGCAAATCAGGGGGCTTCATCGTCCTAGTCAGTGCAGCAGTCTTATGCTCCTAGGGGTGAGCAGGTTGATCAGAGGTCGTCTGGGCGCGTGTATGCGGTTACCGCACAGGATCTTGTACCGGCTCCATCTGTTGTGAGAGGTACTTTCTTGTTTTGCAACTCGGTTGCTAATGTTTTGATAGATACGGGTGCATCTCATTCCTTTGTGTCTGCTGCATTTGCATCAGTTTTGGAGTTGGAGTTAGCACAGTTAGCATCTCCTATTTGTGTAGTGTCACCTCTTGGGGGTGAATTGATCTTGAAACAAGGTGTTAGGGGTTGTGATATAGAGGTCGACCATCATAGACTTCTGTTTCCTTTTGTAGTTATGCCCATGAAGGGCTTCGATGTTATTTTAGGTATGGACTAGTTATCGTCATACCGGGCAGTTATTGATTGCTACCGCCAGAGGGTCACTTGTTGTACCGTGAGCGGGGAGTGTTTTCATTTTCTAGGGGATCGGGTTGGTAGTGTTTTGCCACCGGGGTATGATTCGCGAGGGCGGAGTGAGCTTAGTGGTCTACTTGCTAGCTTTTTGAGTAGTGAGTGTGATGAGGCCCAGATTGTGTTGCCACGGGTGGTTTGTGAGTACTTGGACGTCTTTCTCGAGGATCTTGCTGGTTTGCCACCGCATCGGGAGATTGAGTTCTCTATTGACTTAGTGCCCGGCACGGCGCCGATTTCTATGGCACCTTATCGTTTCGCCCCAGCTGAGTTAGTTAAGTTGAAAATTCAGCTCCAGGAGTTACTAGACAAGGGTTTTATACGTCCTAGTGTTTCGCCGTGGAGAGCACCGGCCCTCTTTGTTAAAAAGAAAGGTGGTTCTTTGAGACTTTGTATAGATTACCGGAAATTGAATCGGGCTACGGTTAAGAATAAGTACCCTATGCCTCGTATAGATGATTTGTTCGATCAGTTGAAGGGTTCTCGTTGTTTCTCAAAGATAGACTTGAGATCGGGTTATCATCAGTTGAGAGTCAGGGAGGAGGATATTCCGAAGACGGCATTCCGTACGCGGTATGGCCACTATGAATTTCTGGTGATGCCATTTGGGCTTACCAATGCACCGGCAGTGTTTATGGATTTGATGAACCGAATATTCCGGGAATTTCTAGATCGTTTTGTAGTCGTCTTCGTAGACGACATTCTAATCTATTCACCTTCGGAGGAGGAGCACAAGGAACACTTGAGAGTGGTGCTTGAGTTACTTAGAGCCCATAAGCTTTATGCTAAGTTTGGGAAGTGTGAGTTCTGGCTAGAGGAGGTGAAGTTTTTAGGCCATGTAGTTTCTGGGGAAGGGGTGTCTGTTGATACATCCAAGACGGAGGCAGTGCAAGATTGGGCACAGCCTAAGAGTGTGTTTGAGATACGCAGTTTCCTGGGATTGGCCGGGTATTATCATCGATTTGTGAAGGATTTCTCCAGGTTAGCTTCGCCTTTGACCAGATTGACTCGGAAGGGAGTCAAATTTGTTTGGAGTGAGACTTGTGAAAAGTCGTTCCAGGAGTTGAAAATTAGACTGACCACCGCTCCAGTCTTGATTATTCCGGAGAGAGGGTTAGGTTATGCAGTCTATTGTGACGCCTCACGAGAGGGTTGGGGTTGTGTGTTGATGCAATAGGGGAAAGTAGTTGCCTATGGCTCACGTCAATTGAAAACTCACGAGCAGAATTACCCTACGCATGATCTAGAGTTAGCAGCTGTGATATTTGCCTTGAAGATTTGGAGGCATTATCTTTATGGTGAGAGATTTGAGGTATTCTCGAATCATAAGAGTCTGAAATATTTGTTTTCATAGAAAGACTTGAACTTAAGGCAGAGGAGGTGGATGGAGTTCATTGAGGATTATGACTTTGAGTTGCATTATCATCCGGGAAAGGCCAATGTGGTGGCCGATGCCCTTAGCAGGAAACCGGTTAGGGACATTGCTAGTATAGCCATCCGAGAATGGGAGATGTTGGGTGCACTCGGGAAGTTTGATTTACTTTTGGGCGAATCCGTTGAGGCGGCAACCTTGTTTTCTGTTGTTGCACAGCCTACACTTGTGACTCGAGTGTTAGAGGCTCAGAAGGGTGACTTTGTGGTAGAATCTCTCCGTGAGAGGATTTCCGGTGGGAAGGGTGAGAAGGGTTTGACGGTGTATCCCAACTTGAGTGTGAGATACCGAGACCGTCTGTTTGTGCCAGAGTCTTGTCGAGAGGAGGTACTCCGAGAGTTTCATCATTCACGCCTTGCGGTGCATCCAGGAGGCACTAAGATGTACCGGGATTTGGGTCGCCAGTTCTGGTGGCAGGGTATGAAGAGAGATGTGGCAGCTTTCGTATCTAAGTGTCTTATTTGTCAGCAAGTGAAGGCCGAGCATCAGAGGCCAGCGGGTTTGTTACAACCCTTGCCTATTGCCGAGTGGAAGTGGGAACACGTCACTATGGATTTCGTTATGGGTCTTCCGAGGACTCAACGGGGTGGTGATGCTATTTGGGTGGTTGTAGACCGGTTGACTAAGTCGGCGCACTTCATTCCTATGCGCGTGAGAGATTCGGTAGATCATCTTGCCGACTTGTATATTCGGGATATAGTGAGGTTGCACGGGGTTCCAGTGACGATCGTTTCTGATAGAGATCCTCGTTTTACTGCCAGATTGTGGCAGAGCTTGCAGAGTGCCTTAGGCACTAAGTTGACTTTTAGCACAGCTTATCATCCTCAGACTGACGGGCAGTCCGAGCATACTATTCAGATCCTTGAGGATATGCTTCGGGGTTGTGTTCTTGACTTTGGTGGGTCGTGGGAGAGGCACTTGCCTTTGGTGGAGTTTGCTTATAACAATAGTTTCCAGTCTAGTATCGGTATGACACCATTTGAGGCCTTGTATGGCCGACCGTGTAGATCTCCTGTTTGCTGGGCCAAGGTGGGTGATGCACCTTTGTTGGGTCCAGAATTAGTGAGGGAAACGACGGAGAAAGTTGAGCTTATCCGTAAGAGGCTTGTTACAGCCCAGAGTCGTCAGAAATCTTATGCCGACCGTAGGAGGAGACCTTTGATGTTTGAGGTGGGTGATCATGTCTTTCTGAAGATATCACCAAGGCGGGGATTGATGAGGTTTGGGAAGAGAGGGAAGTTGTCCCCTCGATTTATTGGCCCTTTTGAGATACTTGAGAGGATTGGCGAGGCTGCTTATCGTTTAGCTTTGCCGCCGCAGTTATCCGGAGTACATAACGTGTTTCATGTGAGTATGCTCCGGAAGTATGAGCCGGATCCATCGCATGTATTGGATTGGACCGACTTAGAGGTAGATGCGGATGTCTCGTATGAGGAGAGACCGGTTCGAGTCTTGGATAGACGGGATCAAGTTTTGCGAGGCAAGACCATCCCTTTGGTAAAGGTTTTGTGGAAACATCATGGTATGGAGGAAGCCACTTGGGAACGTGAGTTGGAAGTCCGCGAGAAATATCCGGACATGTTTTTTGATTTGTAATCTTGTATGTAGATTTTGTTATATTGTCGAACGTTCGAGTTTTATATATATGTCTTAAGCTGTAAAACATTGAGAATGTTTTTGGTTAATGGTAATATTTTGGAACTTGCCTCGAAATGGAAGTTTAATGGAACATTGTATATGTTGAATATATTCAAAATTGTAGAAATTGAAGGAAAATTGCATAGTGCTTATGCAGGTTGAAATATATGTTTGTTTTGCATATTGTGACATGCCTCTTTGTTAAGAGATGGAATGGCCGGTGTTGGGTCAAGTTGTTTATTATTGAGTTATCATATTGTTGGAATTTGAGAAAAACTTGTTTTTGAAACCTTGTGCTTAATTTCGGGGACGAAATTCTTTTAAGGAGGGGAGGTTATAGCGACCCCAATCTTTTCTCTTTAGATTGTTGAATCCGGACTTAGGTTCCGTGGATCCTGTCATTATTTATTGGTTGTTGTTGCCCTTTAATCTCTTTGTATTTGAAGTATAGGTTGTGTTGGGCTGGTCTGTTATAGGTTGGTTGAATTTAGATGCCAATAGGTGATGCCCAGATTTTGGCCTTCACGCTCGAGCGGAAGTTTTAACGCTCGAGCGGGCCCTTCGTTGTTGCTTCTCCGCTCGAGCGGGAGTTTTGACGCTCGAGCGTGATTTTCCATCTCCCAGTATTTTTACTCTGCAGTTAGTCCGCTCGAGCGGGAGTTTTTACGCTCGAGCGTGATCCTTTGATTTTGTCCATACGCTCGAGCAGGGAGTTTGACGCTCGAGCGGATACCAGCGCCTGCAAAACTTCTGGAAGTGTGCAATCGGCGCTCGAGCAGCTCTTTTCATGGTCGAGCGTGAGTCTGTGTCTTACGCTCGAGCGGGGTGTTCTACGCTCGAGCGTAGAATCGACTACATCAGTCTGTGATTTCACTTTTTGGATCACTTTTTGACCTAGTTTTCCTCTCTTAACTTTTAAAAACCGCCCATTGAGAGTTTCTCTCTCTACTCTTACCTTCTCTCTAAGATTTGATCGATTTATGGTGATCTTCTACCCTAGTTCCTTTGGAAGAAAGGTAGAGCTTCGCGAGAGCTTTGTTTTAATCTGAGAAACTTGGGATTTGGAGCACGTGGGTCTTTGGTCTTCATCTCCGTCTTCTCCATTCGGGTTATTTTCTTCGAGGTAGGGTTTCCTACTCTAATCTATAAGTTTTGTTCTAAGTTTTGGTATTTTGATATGTTGGGAGTACTTTGGTAATTTTGGGAAAAACCCTAGTTATTTTAATAGATTAATTTGTATAATTAATTTAAGGAAATTGAGAAATTGGTTAAAGGCATGAAATTGAGGAATTCATTGATTAAATGGTGTAGTTGGATAATTTAAATCACTCGCCTATTGAATTGTTAATATATTTATTTCCAAGTCTAGAAATAACTGTTTTGGGCTATCGGTGGAGGATAGTCGTGATTGTTGTAGACACTGCTTATGGATTAGGGATAACTGAAACCAATCATTGATTAAGTCATCAATTTTGACTGCTGAATTAATACAGACATTATGTGTATTGATTGTGTGTTGTATATGTTATGTGTTTACATACATTGTTTTGTGTGGGAGGAGATAGGGGATGTACTCCACGGTTTAGGGGAAGATAGGGGATGGACCTCTAAACCGGATTTTGTTTGTAAGGAGATAGGGGATGGACTCCATTAGCATCACTTTTATGTGTGCTTATTTATATTGAAGTGTTTTTATTGATACATCACTAAAATGTGTATCAAACTGGAAGTATGAAGTGTTTTGTTTTGAGCCTGAGTCTCAGTTGTTTGTTGACATTGGAAGAATGTGAATATGATATATATATATATATATAGTTCACTGTTGTGAGTTTGGCCAGGTTCTGAGCCATATTGATAATGTGGAAAGTAAAACATGGCCTAGACATTAGTGTCATGAGACCCTATAATGATGTAATTGATTATCTTGGCTAACCATCTATTGAATGCTATAGCTTTATTCAATGCTTATATTTGGTTTAGTATTTTTCTACTGGGCTGTGGCTCACCCTTTATGGGAACATCATTTTCAGGTTCAGGTGATAAGCTACCACCAAGGACTTAGCTTGGAAGGAATTGGAGTTGAAGACTCCATTTAGTTTAGTTGCTATTCATTTTATTTTGATATTACATGTAAACACTCAAGCCAAGGGCTTAATTTGTAGTTGAGTTAGTACTCACATTTCATGTTCAAGTGATGGCTTGGAAAGATGTAAGCCCGTAGGGCATTTACTTTTGATGTTACATGTAATGCTTTTCAATAAGAATACTCTGATGAATGGTATAATGGTTGGTTTTCTTTTATTAATGCATGTCAATGTTATATATATTATGGGTTATTTTGAGGGCGTTACACATTTTGATTTTTATTCCACTTCCATTTTTATTCAATTTCCTTTTCTATTCAATTTCCTTTTTTATTTAATTTCCAAAGAGATCGTTAAGGTATAGTTGTTTCTTGAATGAACTTTCATGTTTAATTTTATGCAGTTTCCATTTCTATTTTTATTCAACTTCTATTTTTATTCAATTTCCATCTCCATTCAATTTCCTTTTTTATTTAATTTCCAAATAGATCGTTAAGGTGTAGTGGTTTCTTGAATGAACTTCCACGTTTAATTTTATGCAGTTTCCATTTCTATTTTAATTCAACTTCTATTTTTATTCAATTTCCTTTTCTTTTCACTTTCCGTTTTTATTTAATTTCCAAATAGATCGTTAAGGTATAGTGGTTTCTTGAATGAACTTTCATGTTTAATTTTATGCAGTTTCCATTTCTCTTTTTATTCAACTTCTATTTTTATTCAATTTTCATCTCCATTCAATTTGCATTTTTATTTAATTTCCAAATAAATCGTTAAGGTGTAGTGGTTTCTTGAATGAACTTCCATTCTTAATTTTATGCAACTTCCATTTGTATTTTTATTCCACTTCCATTTTTATTCAATTTCCTTTTCTATTCAAGTTCCATTTTTATTTAATTTCCATATAGATCGTTAAGGTATAGTGGTTTCTTGAATGAACTTCCATTTTTAATTTTATGCAACTTCCATTTATATTTTCATTCCACTTCCATTTTTATTCAATTTCCTTTTCCATTAAATTTCATTTCTTATTTAATTTCCAAATAGATCGTTAAGGTATAGTAATTTCTTGAATGAACTTTCATTTTTAATTTTATGCAACTTCTACTTTTATTTTTATTCAACTTCGATTTTTTTTCAAATTTCTTTTCTATTCAATTTCCTTTTTTTATTTTGTTTCCAAATAGATCGTTAAGGTATAGTGGCTTCTTGAATAAACTTCCATTTTTAATTTTATGCAACTTCTATTTTTTTTTTATTCCACTTCCATTTTTATTCAATTTCCTTTTTTATTCAATTTCATTTTTTATTTAATTTCCAAATAGATCGTTATGGTGTAGTGGTTTGTTGAATGAACTTCCATCTTTAATTTTATACAACTTTCATTTTTATTTTTATTCCACTTGCATTTTTATTCAATTTCGTTTTCTATTCAGTTTCCTTTTTTTTATTTAATTTCGAAATAGATCGTTAAGGTATAGTGGCTTCTTGAATAGCCTTCCATTTTTAATTTTATGCAACTTCTATTTTTTTTTTATTCAACTTCCATTTTTATTCAATTTCCTTTTCTATTCAATTTCATTTTTTATTTAATTTCCAAATAGATCGTTATGGTATAGTGGTTTCTTGAATGAACTTCCATTTTTAATTTTATGCAACTTTCATTTTTATTTTCATTCCACTTGCATTTTTATTCAATTTCCTTTTCTATTCAATTTCCTTTTTTATTTAATTTCCAAATAGATCGTTAAGGTATAGTGGTTTCTTGAATGAACTTCCATGTTGAATTTGATGCAATTTCCTTTTCTAATTTTATTCTACTTCTATTTTTATTCAATTTCCATCTCCATTCAATTTCCTTTTTTATTCAATTTCCAAAGAGATCGTTAAGGTGTAGTGGTTTCTTTAATGAACTTCCACGTTTAATTTTACACAGTTTCCATTTCTATTGTTATTCAATTTCCATCTCCATTCAATTTCCTTTTTTTATTTCATTTCCGAATAGGTTGTTAAGTTATAGTGGTTTCTTGAATGAATATCCGTGTTTAATTTTATGCAGTTTCCATTTCTATTTTTATTCAACTTCTATTTTTATTCAATTTTCATCTCCATTCAATTTCCATTTTTATTTAATTTCCAAATTGATCGTTAAGGTGTTATGGTTTCTTGAATGAACTTCCATTCTTAATTTTATGCAACTTCCATTTTAAATTTTATTCCACTTCCATTTTTATTCAATTTGCTTTTCTATTCAATTTCCATTTTCATTTAATTTCCAACTTGATCGTTAAGGTATAGTGGTTTCTTGAATGAACTTCCATGTTTAATTTTATGCAGCTTCCATTTCTATTTTTATTCAACTTCTATTTGTATTTAATTTCCATCTCCATTCAATTCTTATTTTTATTTAATTTCCCAATAGATCATTAAGGTGTAGTATAGCGATCCCGGGTTTACCCTTGTTGAACAGTGATCCGGACATGTGTGTGTGGATGTTGGTAGTTGATTATTATCTTGTTTACATCCTTTTACTTCGTGTTTGAGTTATAGGATGTGTTGGGCAAGCTTGTTACAGGTTGGTTGAGTTTAGAAACCAAAACTAGTTGCCCAGATTTTGGCCTGTCCGATCGAGCGGGGGTTTGGGCGCCCGAGCGGGGAATAGACCCATCCAATATTTTTTTCCTGTGCAGTGTTGTACGCTCGAGCGTGGGATTAGCCGCTCGAGCGGGGTTGTGTGAGTTCCGCTCGAGCGGGGAGTTGGAAGCTCGAGCGGAGACCTGGCTCTGTAAAAGTGCTGGGAGAGTGCATCCGGCGCTCGAGCGGGGGTCTGTGAGTGACGCTCGAGCGGAGTGTTTTACGCTCGAGCGGAACGACTGGGTTTAAGTTCCGTGTTTTGACTTTTCAAATCACTTTTTCACTTTCTCTTCTCTCTCCTACTTTTCCAAAAACACCATTGTTGAGCCTCTCACTCTAGAACTCAACCTTCTCTCTAGGTTTTGATCTAGTAGGAGTGATTTGCTCACCTTTGGCCTTTACAAAAAAGTTGTTGATCGTCGAGGGCTACATTTTAATCTGCAAATTTCGGGTTTTGGAGCACGTTGGGTTTTGTCACCTTCTTCTTTGGGCCTCCGGATTTGAGGTAGGGATATCCTACTCCTCTCTATGGATTTTGTCTTTAAACTTTAGTATTTTGAGATGTTGGGGTTGGTTTGGTAATTTTGTGAAAGTTTGGGGCTTTTGTGTAATTTTACAAAAGTTGGGGTTTTATTCATAATAAACCTAGATGCATGTTTGGCATAGAGAAATGGAATAAATGTTGAATCATTGATGAAAATGGGACCTAAGGGTTGAAATGGTAATTATGGATAATGACCTAATTACATTGTTTGATTAATTGGGATAATTAATTGTGAGAAATGAGGAAATGAAATGTTGATTGAATATCCATTGTGCATTTATTTTCTGTTTAGAGATAACTGCTTTGGGCTATCGGTGGAGGATAGTCGTGATTGTTGTAGACAATGCATGATGATTAGGCAAACGGAAACTAATCAATGGAATGTGTCATGGAATTTGACGGTTGATGGAATACATTAACTGTATGTATTGAGTGATTGTATATAGAACCAATGTGTTTGTATACGTTATGTGTAGAGGAGGAGATGGGGGATGTACTCCGCGGTTTATGGGAAGATGGGGGATGTACCTCTAAACCGGATAGTGTTGGGAGAAGATAGGGGATGAACTCCGTAGACACAGCTCATATGCTTGTCTAGAGAAGTGAAGATAGAGCTCATATGCTTATCTTTGTGAAATGTGGATATAGCTTATATGCTTATCTGTAAATGTGGATATTGTTATTATACATATCTGTTGAGAATGTGGGTAGTGCTTATATGCCTATCTGTTGAAAAAGGGAAAATGAAAGGTAGCTTGGACTCATAAGTCGTATGACATAAATATGTGATTTATGTGAATGTATCAGTGTTGGTCATCTATCAATTGCTAACCTTTTAGTCATTGTTCATGGTTGGTTTAGTATATTTCTACTGGGCTGTGGCTCACCCTATACGGGAATATCATTTTCAGGTACAGGTAGCATGCCACCTCCAAGGACATAGCTTGGGAGGCTAGAGGCGGGCATACTTTTGTTGTTTTACTTTTTGATGTATTACATGTAAATTCAAGCCAAGGGCTTAATGTGTATGAGTTAGTACTCTTTTGTTGTAACCAAGTGTTAACTTGGAAAGCTGTAAGCCCGTAGGGCATTTTGCTTTTGTTGTCAACATGTAATACTCATGTAATGGAATTCTGAGAAATGGAAGAATGTGGAACTTTTACATATCAACGAATGTCTTATTTGATGGGTTTAATGTTATTATTTTGAGGGCGTTACAACTTGGTATCAGAGTGTACCGGGTTCGAATACTTTGGGTACGTGGGAAGTGATTAGGATCACAATGGGTTTGTCACGCTTGATAGAGACTTAGATGTAATGTCATATGCTATGTGCTTAATTGATAACATGCTTATGTGACTATGTGGGTATGGGATTTAATTTCTAGGATGTTGATTGGACCCTTGGGTTTCTGGGGTCTTGTTGGAAAAGCACTTGATCAATGCTGTTTCTAACCGGAACTCTAGTAACGCCTCGGACTTTCATTATCCGGAAATGAAATTCGTAAGTGCTTATGTGTTTATGTGCTTACGTGGAGTGAATTACAGTTGTCCATGCATTAGGACGTGAGTGTTTAGTTTCGGCACATTTATGAATGTGCTAATGTTCTGTGTTACCTTTATTAGGATGTCAGGGCGAGGAAGAGGTGCTAGGCGTGGTAGACCTGCGAGGCAGGAAGTACCGTTACCAGGTGAGATTCCGGCAGTGCAGGAGGGAGTTGGCCAGACCAATGTGGCCGAGCCAGTGGGTCAGCAGGCCATGGGTGCCTTGGCCAGAGAGATAGCAGGAGCTTTGGGTATTCTTAGAGCTGGGAATCAGGCAGCTGAGGCAGGGCCTTCACTCTTGAAGATGGAGTTTTTCTGGTCAAATCCGGATGAGTTTATCGGGGATTCGATGGAGCCACTGAAGGCTGATGAGTGGCTAGAACAAATGAGTAAGACGTTCGAGATGCTTGGCATCGAGGACGGAGCACTGAAAGTGACCTTGGCATCCTTCCAGCGAAAGGGAGATACGGGTCAATGGTGGAAGTACGAGAAAGCTCGTGTTGGTGGTACATGGGAGGCGTTTGTGAATGCTTTTCAGGAGAGGTTTTTGTCTGCAGCAGCTAGGGAGAAGCTGGGGATCAGTTTAGCTGGCTTAAACAGCAGTGCTTGTCAGTGGCCGAGTTTGAGGCTACTTTTACCAGTCTGTCCAGGTTTGCACCTGAACTGGTGGCGTCTGAGGAATGCCGTTGCTATGAGTTTGAGCGAAAGTTGAGGCGGGGCCTCAAGTTGAGAGTTGGTGGGTCTTATATTCGAGAGTATAGACACCTGGTAGATGCTGCTGCTCATATGGAAATTATGATGCAGGAAGAGGAGGAAGAACAGAAGGGCTCCAAGAGGAGCCAAGATGGTCAGGGTGATGGCAGGAGGCAGAGGGGTTATAACCCTCAGCAGCCTTAGGGAGCAGTTTCTAGATCGACCTTTCCAGTGCCGAGTGCAGGCTCGGGGAGAGGCAATCAGGGGGAGTTTGCTTGTTACAAGTGTGGCCAGCTGGGTCACAAGGTTTCTGTTTGCCCGCAAAAGGGTGGGGGTCAGAGAGCTGCTTCTTCTTCAGCTAGACCGCAGAGTCAGAGTTTAGGCAGGGGGCAGCCCTTGTCTTGTTATCAGTGTGGACAGCCTGGGCACCTGAAGAGGTTCTGCCCGCAGTTGAGTGCCACTTCGGGAGCGTCTGGTTCTAGGCAGACGCAGGGTTTTCAGCCAGCTCAGTCTGTGCAGGCCTCGAGGGCCAATCCGGGAGCTTCGTCATCCCAGTCTGTGCAGCAGTCTTTTGCTCCGAGAGGTGAGCAGGTAGACCAGGGGCCTATGGGGCGCGTGTATGCTGTTACCGCGCAGGATTTAGTACCGGCTCCATCAGTAGTGAGAGGTACTTTTCTGTTTTGCAACTCGGTTACTAGTGTGTTGATAGACACGGGTGCATCTCATTCTTTTGTATCTGCTGCATTTGCATCTGTTTTGGAATTGGAGTTGGCACAGTTAGCATCTCCTATTTGTGTAGTGTCACCTCTTGGTGGTGAGTTGATCCTGAAACAGGGTGTTAGAGGATGTGATATAGAGGTCGCCGACTATAGGCTTCCTTTTCCGTTTGTTGTCATGCCCATGAAGGGTTTTGATGTTATTTTGGGTATGGACTGGCTATCGTCATACCGGGCTGTTATCGATTGCTACCGCCAGAGGGTCACGTTATGTACCTTGCGCGGGGAGTGGTTCCATTTCTTGGGAGACCGAGTTGGTAGTGTTTTGCCACTGGGGTATGATTCGCGAGGGCGAAGTGAGCTTAGTAGTCTACTTGCTAGCTTTGAGAGTAGTGAGTGTGATGAGACCCAGATTGTGTTACCGAGGGTGGTTTGTGAGTATTCGGATGTCTTTCCCGAAGATCTTGTTAGTTTGCCACCTCACCGAGAGATAGAATTTTCTATTGATTTAGTGCCCGGCACGGCGCCGATTTCTATGGCACCTTACCGTTTTGCTCCAGTAGAGTTGGTTGAGTTGAAAGTTCAGCTCCAGGATTTGCTAGATAAGGGTTTTGTTCGCCCTAGTGTTTCGCCGTGGGGAGCACCGGCCCTCTTTGCTAAAAAGAAAGATGGTGCCTTGAGATTGTGTATTGACTACCGGAAGTTGAATCGGGCTACGGTTAAGAATAAGTACCCTATGCCCCATATAGATGATTTGTTTGACCAGTTGAAGGGTTCCCGTTGTTTCTCTAAGGTAGACTTGAGATCGGGCTACCACCAGTTGAGGGTCAGGGAGGAGGATATTCCTAAGACGGCATTCCGTACGCGGTATGACCATTATGAGTTTCTGGTGATGCCATTTGGGCTTACCAATGCACCGGCAGTCTTTATGGACTTGATGAACCGGATTTTTCGGGAGTTTTTAGATCGATTTGTGGTTGTCTTCGTGGACGACATTCTTATCTATTCGCCTTCTGAGGAGGAGCACGAGGCACACTTGAGAGTGGTGCTTGAGTTACTTAGAGCCCATAGGCTGTATGCCAAGTTTGGGAAGTGTGAGTTCTGGCTGAGGGAAGTCAAATTCTTAGGCCACGTGGTATCCGGGGAAGGGGTGTCTGTTGATACATCCAAGGTTGAGGCAGTGCAAGATTGGGCACAGCCGAAGAGTGTGTTTGAGATCCGCAGTTTTCTGGGATTAGCTGGGTATTGCCGTCGGTTTGTGAGAGATTTCTCCAGGTTAGCGTCACCGTTGACTAGACTGACTCAGAAGGGAGTTAAGTTTATGTGGAGTGAGACTTGTGAAAAGTCGTTCCAAGAGCTGAAAGTTAGATTGACCACCGCTCCAGTGTTGATCATTCCGGAGAGAGGGTTGGGTTATGCAGTTTATTGTAATGCCTCACGAGAGGGTTTAGGTGGTGTGTTGATGCAAGAGGGAAAAGTGGTAGCTTATGGCTCACGTCAGTTGAAAATACACGAGAAGAATTACCCTACACACGACCTAGAGTTAGCAGCAGTGATCTTTGCCTTGAAAATTTGGAGGCACTACCTTTATGGTGAGAGGTTCGAGGTATTCTCGGACCACAAGAGTTTGAAGTATCTGTTTACACAGAGAGACTTGAATTTGAGACAGAGGAGATGGATGGAGTTCATTGAAGATTATGATTTTGAGTTATACTATCACCCGGGAAAGGCCAATGTTGTGGCCGATGCCCTTAGTAGGAAATCCATTAGTGATGTAGCTTGTATAGCCATCCGGGAATGGGAGATGTTGGGAGCACTTGGCGAGTTTGATTTGCTACTGGGCGAATCTGTTGAGGCTGCGGCCTTGTTTTCAGTTGTTGCACAGCCTACACTTGTGACCAGAGTGTTAGAGGCACAGAGAGGTGACCTTGAGGTAGAATCCCTCCGAGAAAAGATCTCCAGTGGGAAAGTTGAGAAGGGTTTGACGGTGTATCCCGACCAGAGTGTGAGATACCGAGACCGTTTGTTTGTGCCGGAGTCTTGTCGAGAGGAGGTACTCCGAGAGTTTCACCATTCGCGCCTTGCGGTGCATTCGGGAGGTACTAAGATGTATCAGGATTTGGGTCGCCAGTTTTGGTGGCGGGGTATGAAGAGAGATGTGGCTGTTTTCGTATCGAAGTGCCTTACTTGCCAGCAAGTGAAGGCCGAGCATCAGAGGCCAGCGGGTTTGTTGCAACCCTTGCCTATTGCCGAGTGGAAGTGGGATCATGTCACTATGGACTTCGTTGTAGGTCTTCCAAGGACTCAGCGGGGTAGTGATGCTATTTGGGTGGTTGTAGACCGGTTGACTAAGTTGGCGCACTTCATTCCTATGCGCGTGAGAGAGTCGATAGATCATCTAGCCGACTTGTATATTCGGGACATAGTGAGATTGCATGGGGTCCCAGTGACGATTGTCTCAGATAGAGATCCTCGTTTTACTGCTACGTTGTGGCAGAGTCTGCAGAGTGCCTTGGGCACTAAGTTGACCTTTAGTACGGCTTATCATCCTCAGACTGACGGGCAGTCCGAGCGTACTATTCAGATCCTCGAGGATATGCTTCGGGGTTGTGTCCTGGACTTCAGTGGGACGTGGGAGAGGGCACTTACCCTTGGTAGAGTTTGCCTATAACAACAGTTTTCAGTCTAGCATCGGTATGGCACCGTTCGAGGCCTTGTATGGCCGACCGTGTAGGTCTCCAGTTTGTTGGGCCGAGGTGGGTGATGCACCTTTGTTGGGTCCGGAGTTGGTTAGGGAGACGACGAAGAAAGTTGAGCTTATCCGTAGGAGGCTTGTTACAACCCAGAGTCGACAAAAGAGTTATGCCGACCGTAGAAGGAGGCCTTTAGCGTTTGAGGTAGGTGATCATGTCTTTCTGAAGATATCACCTAGGCGAGGCCTGATGAGGTTTGGGAAGAGTGGGAAGTTATCCCCTCGGTTTATTAGTCCTTTTGAAACCCTTGAGAGGGTTGGCGAGGTTGCTTATCCGTTAGCTTTACCGCCGCAGTTGTCCGGAGTGCATGACGTGTTTCATGTGAGTATGCTTCGGAAGTATGAGCCAGATCCATCACATGTGTTGGATTGGACCGATTTAGAGGTAGATGAGGATGCCTTGTATGAGGAGAGACCGATTCGGGTCTTGGATAGGCGGGATCAGGTCCTGCGTGGCAAGACCATTCCTTTGGTGAAAATCTTGTGGAAACATCACGGAGTGGAGGAAGCCACTTGGGAACGTGAGTTGGAAGTCCGCGAAAAATATCCGGACTTGTTTGTTGATATGTAATCTTATATTTAGATTTTGAACTATTGTTGAACTTAAGAGCTTTTATATATGTCTTAAGTTGTGAAACATTGAAAATGTTTGGTTTATTGGAAGTACGTTTTGGGAACTTGCCTCATATGGAAGTTGAATGTAACACTATGTGTGTTGAATATATTGTTGAAATTGGAAAGGAAATGCGTAATGTTGATACATGTTGAAAGTACATATGTTGTTTACATATTGTGAAATGCCTCTTGTTAAAGAGAAGGGGGTGACCGGTAGTGGGTCGGATTGTTGAATGTTAAAATGTAACATTGTTTAAAATGGAGGAAAACTTGTTTTTGAAAACTTGTGCTTAATTTCGGGGACGAAATTCTTTAAGGGGGGAGGTTATAGCGATCCCGGGTTTACCCTTGTTGAACAGTGATCCGGATATGTGTCTGTGGATGTTGGTAGTTGATTATTATCTTGTTTACATCCTTTTACTTCGTATTTGAGTTATAGGATGTGTTGGGCAAGCTTGTTACAGGTTGGTTGAGTTTAGAAACCAAAACTAGTTGCCCAGATTTTGGCCTGTCCGCTCGAGCGGGGGTTTGGGCGCCCGAGCGGGAAATACACCCATCCAGTATTTTTTTCCTGTGTAGTGTTGTACGCTCGAGCGTGGGATTAGCCGCTCGAGCGGGGTTGTGTGAGTTCCGCTCGAGCGGGGAGTTGGAAGCTCGAGCGGAGACCGGGCTCTGTAAAAGTGCTGGGAAAGTGCATCCGGCGCTCGAGCGGGAGTTTGACCGCTCGAGCGGGGGTCTGTGAGTGACGCTCGAGCGGAGTGTTTTGCGCTCGAGCGGAACGACTGGGTTTAAGTTTCGTGTTTTGACTTTTCAAATCACATTTTCACTTTCTCTTCTCTCTCCTACTTTTCCAAAAACACCATTGTTGAGCCTCTCACTCTAGAACTCAACCTTCTCTCTAGGTTTTGATCTAGTAGGAGTGATTTGCTCACCTTTGGCCTTTACAAAAAAGTTGTTGATCGTCGAGGGCTACATTTTAATCTGCAAATTTCGGGTTTTGGAGCACGTTGGGTTTTGTCACCTTCTTCTTTGGGGCTCCGGATTTGAGGTAGGGATATCCTACTCCTCTCTATGGATTTTGTCTTTAAATTTTAGTATTTTGAGATGTTGGGGTTGGTTTGGTAATTTTGTGAAAGTTTGGGGCTTTTGTGTAATTTTACAAAAGTTGGGGTTTTATTCATAATAAACCTAGATGCATGTTTGGCATAGAGAAATGGAATAAATGTTGAATCATTGATGAAAATGGGACCTAAGGGTTGAAATGGTAATTATGGATAATGACCTAATTACATTGTTTGATTAATTGGGATAATTAATTGTGAGAAATGAGGAAATGAAATGTTGATTGAATATCCATTGTGCATTTATTTTCTGTTTAGAGATAACTGCTTTGGGCTATCGGTGGAGGATAGTCGTGATTGTTGTAGACAATGCATGATGATTAGGCAAACGGAAACTAATCAATGGAATGTGTCATGGAATTTGACAGTTGATGGAATACATTAACTGTATGTATTGAATGATGGTATATAGAACCAATGTGTTTGTATACGTTATGTGTAGAGGAGGAGATGGGGGATGTACTCCGCGGTTTAGGGGAAGATGGGGGATGTACCTCTAAACCGGATAGTGTTGGGAGAAGATAGGGGATGAACTCCGTAGACACAGCTCATATGCTTGTCTAGAGAAGTGAAGATAGAGCTCATATGCTTATCTTTGTGAAATGTGGATATAGCTTATATGCTTATCTGTAAATGTGGATATTGTTGTTATACATATCTATTGAGAATGCGGGTAGTGCTTATATGCCTATCTGTTGAAAAAGGGAAAATGAAAGGTAGCTTGGACTCATAAGTCGTATGACATAAATATGTGATTTATGTGAATGTATCAGTGTTGGCCATCTATCAATTGCTAACCTTTTAGTCATTGTTCATGGTTGGTTTAGTGTATTTCTACTGGGCTGTGGCTCACCCTATACGGGAATATCATTTTCAGGTACAGGTAGCATGCCACCTCCAAGGGCATAGCTTGGGAGGCTAGAGGCGGGCATACTTTTGTTGTTTTACTTTTTGATGTATTACATGTAAATTCAAGCCAAGGGCTTAATGTGTATGAGTTAGTACTCTTTTGTTGTAACCAAGTGTTAACTTGGAAAGCTGTAAGCCAGTAGGGCATTTTGCTTTTGTTGTCAACATGTAATACTCATGTAATGGAATTATGAGAAATGGAAGAATGTGGAACTTTTACATATCAACGAATGTCTTATTTGATGGGTTTAATGTTATTATTTTGAGGGCGTTACATGTAGTGGTTTCTTGAATGAACTTTCATTCTAAATTTTATGCAACTTCCATTTTGATTTTTATTCCACTTCCATTTTTATTCAATTTCCTTTTCTATTCAATTTCCTTTTTTATTTAATTTCCAAATAGATCGTTATGGTATAGTGGTTTCTTGAAAGAACTTCCATGTTTAATTTTATGCAGTTTCCATTTCTATTTTTATTCAACTTCTATTTTTATTCAATTTCCATCTCCATTCAATTTCCTTTTTATTTAATTTCCAAATAGATCGTTAAGGTGTAGTGGTTTCTTGAATGAACTTCCATGTTTAATTTTATGTAGTTTCCATCCCTATTTTTATTCAACTTCTATTTTTATTCAATTTCCATCCCCATTCAATTTGCATTTTAATTTAATTTCCAAATAGTTCATTAAGATGTAGTTGTTTCTTGAATGAACTTCCATTCTTAATTTTATGCAAATTCCATTTTTATTTTTATTCCACTTCCATTTTTATTCAATTTCCTTTTCTATTCAATTTCCATTTTTATTTAATTTCCAAATAGATCGTTAAGATATAGTGGTATCTTGAATGAACTTTCATTTTTAATTTTATGCAATTTCCATTTTTATTTTTATTCAACTTCGATTTTTATTCAATTTTCTTTTCTATTCAATTTCCTTTTTTTATTTGATTTCCAAATAGATCGTTAAGGTATAATGGCTTCTTGAATAGGCTTCCATTTTTAATTTTATGCTGCTTCTATTTTTGTTTTTATTCAACTTCCATTTTTATTCAATTTTCATTTCTATTCATTTTCCTTTTTTATTTAATTTCCAAATAAATCGTTATGGTATAATGGTTTCCTGAATGTACTTCCATTTTTAATTTTATGCAACAGCCATTTTTATTTTTATTCCACTTCCATTTTTATTCAATTTCCTTTTCAATTCAATTTCCTTTTTTATTTAATTTCCAAATAGCTCGTTACGGTATAGTAGTTTTTTGAAGTAACTTCCATTTTTAATTTTATGCAACTTCCATTTGTATTTTTATTCCACTTCTGTTTTTATTCAATTTCTTTTCTTATTTAATTTCCAAATAGATCGTTATGGTATAGTGGTTTCTTGAATAAACTTTCATTTTGAATTTTATGCAACTTCCATTTTTATTTTTATTCAACTTCGATTTTTATTCAAATATCTTTTCTATACAATTTCCTTTTTTTATTTGATTTTCAAATAGATCGTTGAGGTATAGTGGTTTCTTGAATTGGCTTCCATTTTTAATTTTATGCAACTTCTATTTTTGTTTTTATTCAACTTCCATTGTTATTCAATTTCCTTTTCTATTCATTTTCCTTTTTTATTTAATTTCCAAATAGATCGTTATGGTATAGTGGTTTCTTGAGTGAACTTCCATTATTAATTGTACGCAACTTCCATTTTTATTCAATTTCCTTTTCTTTTCAATTTCATTTTTTATATTTAATTTCCAAGTAGATCGTTAAGGTATAGTGGTTTCTTGAATGAACTTCCATGTTTAATTTTATGCAGTTTCCATTTCTATTTTTATTCAACTTCAATTTTTATTCAATTCGCATCTCCATCCGATTTCCTTTTTTATTTAATTTCCAAAGAGATCGTTAAGGTGTAATGATTTCTTGAACGAACTTCCACGTTTAATTTTATGCAGTTTCCATTTCTATTTTTATTCAACTTCTATTTTTATTCAATTTCCATCTCCATTCAATTTCCTTTTTTTATTTCATTTCCAAATGGATCGTTAAGGTATACTGGTTTCTTGAATGAACTTCCGTGTTTAATTTTATGCAGTTTCCATTTCTCTTTTTATTCAACTTTTATTTTTATTCAATTTCCATTTTTATTTAATTTCCAAACAGATCGTTAAGGTGTAGTGGTTTCTTGAATGAACTTCCGTGTTTAATTTTATGCAGTTTCCATTTCTATTTTTCTTTAATTTCCATCTCCATTCAATTTCCTTTTTTTATTTCATTTCCAAATAGATCGTTAAGCTATAGTGGTTTCTTGAATGAACTTCCGTGTTTAATTTTATGCAGTTTCCATTTCTATTTTTATTCAACTTCTGTTTTTATTCAATTTCCATCTCCATTCAATTTCCTCTTTTATTTAATTTCCAAATAGATCGTTAAGGTGCAGCGGTTTCTTGAATGAACTTCAACGTTTAATTTTATGCAGTTTCCATTTCTATTTTTATTCTACTTCTATTTTGATTCAATTTCGTTTTCTATTCAATTTCCTTTTTTATTTAATTTCCAAATTGATCGTTAAGGTATAGCGGTTTCTTGAATGAATTCTATTTTTATTCAATTTCCATCTCCGTTCAATTTCTTTTTTTATTTAATTTCCAAATAGATCGTTAAGGTGTTGTGGTTTCTTAAACGAACTTCCACGTTTAATGTCACGCCCCCAAACCGCCCCTAGTAGTTTGGTGCCGTGATGGCCAGTAATCCGAGATTACCGAAGGCCGACTTACAAGAATCACACACAATCAGAGTATAAAATATAGGGCTTACAAGTCATACCCGATCATGCAGTGCGATAACATGAACATAGAGAACATCATGAGCAGATCAAGAATCTAACCTTAGAACACGGATCTAACGGTTCGATCTCTAGGAATCAAGCTTGAAGATCTACTTCCTCACTCTAAAACTCCTTCTTCCTCCTAGAGTTTCTCTCTCTACAAGGCAAGGTAATGATATCAAATGATAGTTTTCTTTACCCGGTTCTGGGGTTAACCCTCTGCTGAGACACGTGGCGGCGACTGGTTGGGTTTTCCTGAAAAAGGTGGCTGACAGACCAGACAAAGCATGGTGGAAGGGTGTTCAACAAGTAAAGCGGTATGGGCTCTCTGACGAGGCAATGACATCGGCTAATAACAAGGCGTATTTAACAAGCTACATGGAATGGCACTCCGGCAAGGGGTGACGTCGGCTAACAAAAGGACTTCGGCAACTAAGGTGACAATGACCCCGGCTAGGAAGGACAACACTTGACTAAGTTGTGCCACATCTTGGCCTAGATGCGCCACACCTCGGCCTAGGTCATACCACTCCAGGACGAGATCACTTGGGTGCAAGGTAACATCTCGGCTAATGTGGCAAGGCGAGAACGGAGGTCAACAAGGGGTTCCAAGATACTTCTAGACTGATGATGACCTCGGCTTGGGATAACATCGGCTAGCGTAACTCAGGCAAGGCGTGACCTAAGTTTCACATCAAGGAAGGAACAAGACAAGCATACTACACTTAGACAAATCACAAGGCTTCAAAACAAGGCATGGATCACATTCGCTCAAGCGAAACAAGTCACAAACATACACATGCAAGCTTAACAAGTCATAATCATACAGATGCTCATGAACATGATGAGAACATAAAATGTGGGTTCTTACAGTCTACCCTCCTTAAAGAAGTTTGGTCCCCAAACTTAAGTTACCTTGTCCTACGAATAACTCCGGGTAACGGATTTTCATCTCCTCTTCCTTTTCCCATGTGGCCTCCTCGCCATAATGCTTCTCCCATTCGATTTTCACCATTGATATCGACTTGTTTCTCAACTGTCTCACTTGTCTGTCGATAATTCTATTCGGCTTCTCTTCGTAGCCCAAGTCGTCATTAACTACAACCCCGGAGTAATCTATTACATGCAGTGGGTCTCGGATATATTTTCTCAACATTGAAACATGGAACACGCTGTGGACTTGGCTCAAATCTGGCGGCAAAGCGAGTCTGTAAGCAACGGTGTTAACTTTCTCAAGAATTTCAAACGGCCCAATATATCGGGGTGTAAGTTTACCCTTCTTCCCAAATCTCGAAACTCCTGTCATCGGCGAGACCTTCAAAAACACATGATCCCCAATTTCAAATTCTAACTCCCTCCTTCTTTGGTCGGCATAACACTTCTGTCGACTCTGTGCAGTTTTAATCCTCTGCTGAATGAGTTTGATCTTTTCAGTTGTCACCTGAACCAACTCGGGGCCAATTAGAGCTTTGTCTCCTACTTCAGTCCAACATATCGGCGATCTGCACTCCCTTCCATACAAAGCTTCATACGGCGCCATGCCTATGCTGGCTTGATAACTGTTGTTGTACGCAAACTCTACTAATGGCAAATGCGATTCCCAACTTCCCTGGAAATCCAACACGCACAGTCTGAGCATGTCTTCAAGTGTCCGAATCGTTCTTTCTGTCTGCCCGTCGGTCTGGGGGTGAAAGGTTGTGCTGAATCTCAACTCTGTTCCCAAGGCTTCTTGTAGACTCTGCCAAAATCTAGAAACGAACTTCGGATCTCGGTCTGACACGATGGACATCGGCACACCATGAAGCCTAACGATCTCATTCATGTACAATTCGGCAAGTCGGTCGGCATTGAATGTAGTCTTGACAGGCAAAAAGTGAGCTGACTTAGTAAACATGTCGACTATAACCCAAATGGAATCCATACCTCTTTGCGTCCTCGGCAAACCCACTACAAAATCCATGGAGATGTGCTCCCATTTCCACTCAGGAATCGACAAGGGTTGAAGAAGTCCTGCCGGTCTCTAGTGTTCTGCCTTCACTTGCTGACAACACAGACACTGAAATACAAACTCGGCTATCTCTCTTTTCATGTTTGGCCACCAAAAGGTCCGCTTTACGTCCTGATACATCTTGGTGCTCCCTGGATGAATGGCAAACTTGGAACTATGGGCCTCTTGCAAAATCTTCCTTTTTAACTCTGGTACGTCGGCCACGCACAATCTTCCTTCAAACTTAAGCACTTGATTCTCCATAGTGTATCCCGGCCTCGGCTTGGTGACGAATTCATCAATTACCTTCCTAAGGAATTTATCCTCCCTCTGTCTGGTCTTCACTTCCTCAATAATGGTCGGTTCCACCGAAACTGCTGTCACGCACGCCAAACTTCCAACTAACTTCCTGCTCAATGCGTCGGCTACGGAATTTGCCTTACCTGGGTGATACTGAATCTGCATGTCATAATCCTTCAGTAGCTCGAGCCATCTTCTCTGCCTCATATTTAACTCTTTCTGAGTGAACAAGTACTTCAGACTCTTGTGGTCGGTGAAGACTTGGCAAGATGTTCCATACAAGTAATGACGCCATATCTTCAAAGCAAAAACCACGGCAGCTAGCTCCAGATCATGGGTAGGATAATTCTTTTCATTGGGCTTCAACTGACGTGACGCGTACGCTATGACTTTACCTTCTTGCATTAACACGCAACCCAAACCTTTATGTGAAGCATCACTGTAAATCTGAAATTCCTCATTAGCCGATGGTAGTACCAGAACTGGTGCTGTAACTAACCTCGTCTTCAGCTCCTGGAAGGCTGATTCTCTTTCATTGGTCCATTCATAAGCTGCTCCCTTCTTAGTTAGTTGTGTCAAAGGCACTGCAATCCTTGAGAAATCCTTCACAAACTTTCTGTAATAACCTGCCAAACCCAGAAAACTATGAACCTCGGACACGTTGGTCGGCGTCGGCCAATTCACAATGGCTTCGATCTTACTGGGGTCAACTGATATACCGTCTTCATTAATCACATGTCCTAGAAATGAAATGCTGGAAAGCCAAAACTCGCATTTACTCAACTTGGCGTACAACTTTTTATCTCTCAAGGTCTGCAGGGCAAGTCTCAGATGATTCTCGTGCTCGCTCGTACTCCCAGAATAGATCAATATGTCGTCGATAAAAATAATGATAAACTCATCTAGGTACGGCTTAAAGACTCTGTTCATCAAGTCCATGAATGCTGCTGGGGCATTGGTTACTCCGAAGGGCATTACCAAAAATTCGTAGTGGCCATATCTTGTCCGAAAAGCAGTTTTCTCGATGTCCTCGGCTTTAACCTTCAACTGGTGGTAGCCTGACCTAAGGTCAATCTTGGAAAAGACTCGTGCTCCTCATAGCTGATCAAGCAAATCGTCGATTCTAGGCAATGGGTACTTGTTCTTGATGGTCACCTTATTAAGTTCTCTGTAGTCAATGCAAAGACGAAGTGTGCCATCCTTTTTCTTAACAAATAGAACGGGTGCTCCCCACGGTGAAGTGCTCGGCCTAACAAATCCTTGGTCCAACAATTCTTGTAATTGCGATTTCAGTTCTCTAAGTTCGGCTGGGGCCATTCTGTAGGGTGTTTTGGAGATGGGTTGTGTTCCTGACAGGATGTCCACGGTAAACTCTATTTCCCTATCGACAAGGTGGCCAGGCAACTCATTCGGAAAGACATCGGGGAATTCCTCAACAACGGGTATGTCGGCTAACTCAACACTTCCATTCAAATCACTTAATATACTGCATAAATAACCCTAACATCCTTTTTGGATCAACCTGTAGGCCTTCATGGATGAGATTAAGTAAGGTGGGGGTACTACTCCTTTACCTTGGAAAATGACCTCAGCTTGACTTGGGGTCTTCAATGTGACGCTCTTAGTAACACAATTAATGGATGCTTGGTTCGCTACTAACCAATCCATTCCCAATATGACATCGAAATGGGTCATGCTTAATGGCATCAAATCAACTAACAACTCTACACTCTCAATCATAACAATACACGCCCTATAAATGGATGTAACAATCATATTTCTCCCAGATGGAGTAGACACAGATAATACGTAATCAAGGGGTTCTAATTCTCTATTCAACTTCTCGGCGAATATAGTGGACACAAATGAATGCGTAGAACCCGAATCAATCAATACATATGCATCTTGAGAACAAATTGAAAGGGTACCTGACACTACCACCTCGGCATTCTGGGCGTCTCCGAGCACCAATGCAAAAACTCTGCCTTGCCTTGCCTGTATTCTCCCGACGTTGTTGTTCTGTGCAGAGCCCGAGGTGCTTCCATTCCTCTTTCCATTGTCAGTCCCTGCCTTCGGCCAGTCCTTCACACGATGACCTATCTCGCTGCACTCATAGCAAGCTCCTGTTGCCCAACGACAAACCCCGAAATGTAGCTTTCCACAACTCGTGCACACCGGCTTGGCGTTACCTTCCTGATTTGAGTTGCTGGAACTGTCTGTGCTCATTCTCTTCTTGGCATTGAACGGAACTCGGCGGTTATCATAATTCTGTCTCTTCCTCTGACCCTCACCTGAACTCTGGTATCGGTTTAAATTAGCTTCGGCCAGGATGGCCTTGTCCAGTACTCCAGCGTATGTCGGCATATTGAGCATATTGACCCGATCTTGTATCGGTCCACGTAACCCACTTTCGAACTTCCTCGCCTTTCGGTATTCGTCGTCAACCATATGAGGCGCATATCTCGCCAGTTCAGTAAAGGCACGATCGTATTCTGCGACTGTCTTGTTCCCTTGCATCAGATTCTGAAACTCCGTGGTCTTTCGGTGTCGGACGCTAAGGGGGAAATGCTTGTTGTAGAACAACTCCAAAAATTTTGCCCAAGTCAAACCCGGATTGCTTTCTCGGACCATCATCCACCACCTACGAGCATCGTCGTCTAATGTGAATGCTGCCAGAGATACCTTCTGGGCATCTGTACTGGGGAAGATCTCAAATAACTTCTCCATCTCTAAAACCCATGCCTCGGCTTTCATTGGTTCTATACCTCCTTGAAATCTCGGCGGTTTCATTTTCTTGAACTCTCTGATTAGGGTTATCGTGTCGTTCCTATACAAAGCCTGTTGTAGAGGCACTTGTGGCACTGGAGGGGGTGGAGCTGTATAACGGCCGTTCGTCTGCTCAGCCTGCGTGGACGTCGTACCAGTATCCTGTGGCCTAGGTTGTCTCTGCTCACGAACCAAGCCTTCGACTAACCTTTCCAATCTCTCCAATCTATCTTCTTAATGATCTCGGCCAACTGGAGGTCTACCTCTCCTCATGATGCTAGGAGGATGCAAGATGGGTCTTTAAAATAACTGAACAGATAATACGTATACAAGTAACAAATGTCTATGCCGAAATGATGCACACGTAGTCAAGTAGCAAGCAATATGATGCAATCCTAACATCATTCTAAGGGAAATCCTATGCTCTTCAGGACTCAAGGTGGGTGATCAACGTACTATAAGAATCTCGTGCTCTGATACCATTCTGTCACGCCCCCAAACCGCCCCTAGTAGTTTGGTGCCGTGATGGCCAGTAATCCGAGATTACCGAAGGCCGACTTACAAGAATCACACACAATCAGAGTATAAAATATAGGGCTTACAAGTCATACCCGATCATGCAGTGCGATAACATGAACATAGAGAACATCATGAGCAGATCAAGAATCTAACCTTAGAACACGGATCTAACGGTTCGATCTCTAGGAATCAAGCTTGAAGATCTACTTCCTCACTCTAAAACTCCTTCTTCCTCCTAGAGTTTCTCTCTCTACAAGGCAAGGTAATGATATCAAATGATAGTTTTCTTTACCCGGTTCTGGGGTTAACCCTCTGCTGAGACACGTGGCGGCGACTGGTTGGGTTTTCCTGAAAAAGGTGGCTGACAGACCAGACAAAGCATGGTGGAAGGGTGTTCAACAAGTAAAGCGGTATGGGCTCTCTGACGAGGCAATGACATCGGCTAATAACAAGGCGTATTTAACAAGCTACACGGAATGGCACTCCGGCAAGGGGTGACGTCGGCTAACAAAAGGACTTCGGCAACTAAGGTGACAATGACCCCGGCTAGGAAGGACAACACTTGACTAAGCTGTGCCACATCTTGGCCTAGATGCGCCACACCTCGGCCTAGGTCATACCACTCCAGGACGAGATCACTTGGGTGCAAGGTAACATCTCGGCTAATGTGGCAAGGCGTGAACGGAGGTCAACAAGGGGTTCCAAGATACTTCTAGACTGATGATGACCTCGGCTTGGGATAACATCGGCTAGCGTAACTCAGGCAAGGCGTGACCTAAGTTTCACATCAAGGAAGGAACAAGACAAGCATACTACACTTAGACAAATCACAAGGCTTCAAAACAAGGCATGGATCACATTCGCTCAAGCGAAACAAGTCACAAACATACACATGCAAGCTTAACAAGTCATAATCATACAGATGCTCATGAACATGATGAGAACATAAAATGTGGGTTCTTACAGTCTACCCTCCTTAAAGAAGTTTGGTCCCCAAACTTAAGTTACCTTGTCCTACGAATAACTCCGGGTAACGGATTTTCATCTCCTCTTCCTTTTCCCATGTGGCCTCCTCGCCATAATGCTTCTCCCATTCGATTTTCACCATTGATATCGACTTGTTTCTCAACTGTCTCACTTGTCTGTCGATAATTCTCATCGGCTTCTCTTCGTAGCCCAAGTCGTCATTAACTACAACCCCGGAGTAATCTATTACATGCAGTGGGTCTCGGATATATTTTCTCAACATTGAAACATGGAACACGCTGTGGACTTGGCTCAAATCTGGCGGCAAAGCGAGTCTGTAAGCAACGGTGTTAACTTTCTCAAGAATTTCAAACGGCCCAATATATCGGGGTGTAAGTTTACCCTTCTTCCCAAATCTCGAAACTCCTGTCATCGGCGAGACCTTCAAAAACACATGATCCCCAATTTCAAATTCTAACTCCCTCCTTCTTTGGTCGGCATAACACTTCTGTCGACTCTGTGCAGTTTTAATCCTCTGCTGAATGAGTTTGATCTTTTCAGTTGTCACCTGAACCAACTCGGGGCCAATTAGAGCTTTGTCTCCTACTTCAGTCCAACATATCGGCGATCTGCACTCCCTTCCATACAAAGCTTCATACGGCGCCATGCCTATGCTGGCTTGATAACTGTTGTTGTATGCAAACTCTACTAATGGCAAATGCGATTCCCAACTTCCCTGGAAATCCAACACGCACAGTCTGAGCATGTCTTCAAGTGTCCGAATCGTTCTTTCTGTCTGCCCGTCGGTCTGGGGGTGAAAGGTTGTGCTGAATCTCAACTCTGTTCCCAAGGCTTCTTGTAGACTCTGCCAAAATCTAGAAACGAACTTCGGATCTCGGTCTGACACGATGGACATCGGCACACCATGAAGCCTAACGATCTCATTCATGTACAATTCGGCAAGTCGGTCGGCATTGAATGTAGTCTTGACAGGCAAAAAGTGAGCTGACTTAGTAAACCTGTCGACTATAACCCAAATGGAATCCATACCTCTTTGCGTCCTCGGCAAACCCACTACAAAATCCATGGAGATGTGCTCCCATTTCCACTCAGGAATCGACAAGGGTTGAAGAAGTCCTGCCGGTCTCTAGTGTTCTGCCTTCACTTGCTGACAACACAGACACTGAAATACAAACTCGGCTATCTCTCTTTTCATGTTTGGCCACCAAAAGGTCCGCTTTACGTCCTGATACATCTTGGTGCTCCCTGGATGAATGGCAAACTTGGAACTATGGGCCTCTTGCAAAATCTTCCTTTTTAACTCTGGTACGTCGGCCACGCACAATCTTCCTTCAAACTTAAGCACTTGATTCTCCATAGTGTATCCCGGCCTCGGCTTGGTGACGAATTCATCAATTACCTTCCTAAGGAATTTATCCTCCCTCTGTCTGGTCTTCACTTCCTCAATAATGGTCGGTTCCACCGAAACTGCTGTCACGCACGCCAAACTTCCAACTAACTTCCTGCTCAATGCGTCGGCTACGGAATTTGCCTTACCTGGGTGATACTGAATCTGCATGTCATAATCCTTCAGTAGCTCGAGCCATCTTCTCTGCCTCATATTTAACTCTTTCTGAGTGAACAAGTACTTCAGACTCTTGTGGTCGGTGAAGACTTGGCAAGATGTTCCATACAAGTAATGACGCCATATCTTCAAAGCAAAAACCACGGCAGCTAGCTCCAGATCATGGGTAGGATAATTCTTTTCATTGGGCTTCAACTGACGTGACGCGTACGCTATGACTTTACCTTCTTGCATTAACACGCAACCCAAACCTTTATGTGAAGCATCACTGTAAATCTGAAATTCCTCATTAGCCGATGGTAGTACCAGAACTGGTGCTGTAACTAACCTCGTCTTCAGCTCCTGGAAGGCTGATTCTCTTTCATTGGTCCATTCATAAGCTGCTCCCTTCTTAGTTAGTTGTGTCAAAGGCACTGCAATCCTTGAGAAATCCTTCACAAACTTTCTGTAATAACCTGCCAAACCCAGAAAACTATGAACCTCGGACACGTTGGTCGGCGTCGGCCAATTCACAATGGCTTCGATCTTACTGGGGTCAACTGATATACCGTCTTCATTAATCACATGTCCTAGAAATGAAATGCTGGAAAGCCAAAACTCGCATTTACTCAACTTGGCGTACAACTTTTTATCTCTCAAGGTCTGCAGGGCAAGTCTCAGATGATTCTCGTGCTCGCTCGTACTCCCAGAATAGATCAATATGTCGTCGATAAAAATAATGATAAACTCATCTAGGTACGGCTTAAAGACTCTGTTCATCAAGTCCATGAATGCTGCTAGGGCATTGGTTACTCCGAAGGGCATTACCAAAAATTCGTAGTGGCCATATCTTGTCCGAAAAGCAGTTTTCTCGATGTCCTCGGCTTTAACCTTCAACTGGTGGTAGCCTGACCTAAGGTCAATCTTGGAAAAGACTCGTGCTCCTCATAGCTGATCAAGCAAATCGTCGATTCTAGGCAATGGGTACTTGTTCTTGATGGTCACCTTATTAAGTTCTCTGTAGTCAATGCAAAGACGAAGTGTGCCATCCTTTTTCTTAACAAATAGAACGGGTGCTCCCCACGGTGAAGTGCTCGGCCTAACAAATCCTTGGTCCAACAATTCTTGTAATTGCGATTTCAGTTCTCTAAGTTCGGCTGGGGCCATTCTGTAGGGTGTTTTGGAGATGGGTTGTGTTCCTGACAGGATGTCCACGGTAAACTCTATTTCCCTATCGACAAGGTGGCCAGGCAACTCATTCGGAAAGACATCGGGGAATTCCTCAACAACGGGTATGTCGGCTAACTCAACACTTCCATTCAAATCACTTAATATACTGCATAAATAACCCTAACATCCTTTTTGGATCAACCTGTAGGCCTTCATGGATGAGATTAAGTAAGGTGGGGGTACTACTCCTTTACCTTGGAAAATGACCTCAGCTTGACTTGGGGTCTTCAATGTGACGCTCTTAGTAACACAATTAATGGATGCTTGGTTCGCTACTAACCAATCCATTCCCAATATGACATCGAAATGGGTCATGCTTAATGGCATCAAATCAACTAACAACTCTACACTCTCAATCATAACAATACACGCCCTATAAATGGATGTAACAATCATATTTCTCCCAGATGGAGTAGACACAGATAATACGTAATCAAGGGGTTCTAATTCTCTATTCAACTTCTCGGCGAATATAGTGGACACAAATGAATGCGTAGAACCCGAATCAATCAATACATATGCATCTTGAGAACAAATTGAAAGGGTACCTGACACTACCACCTCGGCATTCTGGGCGTCTCCGAGCACCAATGCAAAAACTCTGCCTTGCCTTGCCTGTATTCTCCCGACGTTGTTGTTCTGTGCAGAGCCCGAGGTGCTTCCATTCCTCTTTCCATTGTCAGTCCCTGCCTTCGGCCAGTCCTTCACACGATGACCTATCTCGCTGCACTCATAGCAAGCTCCTGTTGCCCAACGACAAACCCCGAAATGTAGCTTTCCACAACTCGTGCACACCGGCTTGGCGTTACCTTCCTGATTTGAGTTGCTGGAACTGTCTGTGCTCATTCTCTTCTTGGCATTGAACGGAACTCGGCGGTTATCATAATTCTGTCTCTTCCTCTGACCCTCACCTGAACTCTGGTATCGGTTTAAATTAGCTTCGGCCAGGATGGCCTTGTCCAGTACTCCAGCGTATGTCGGCATATTGAGCATATTGACCCGATCTTGTATCGGTCCACGTAACCCACTTTCGAACTTCCTCGCCTTTCGGTATTCGTCGTCAACCATATGAGGCGCATATCTCGCCAGTTCAGTAAAGGCACGATCGTATTCTGCGACTGTCTTGTTCCCTTGCATCAGATTCTGAAACTCCGTGGTCTTTCGGTGTCGGACGCTAAGGGGGAAATGCTTGTTGTAGAACAACTCCAAAAATTTTGCCCAAGTCAAACCCGGATTGCTTTCTCGGACCATCATCCACCACCTACGAGCATCGTCGTCTAATGTGAATGCTGCCAGAGATACCTTCTGGGCATCTGTACTGGGGAAGATCTCAAACAACTTCTCCATCTCTAAAACCCATGCCTCGGCTTTCATTGGTTCTATACCTCCTTGAAATCTCGGCGGTTTCATTTTCTTGAACTCTCTGATTAGGGTTATCGTGTCGTTCCCATACAAAGCCTGTTGTAGAGGCAATTGTGGCACTGGAGGGGGTGGAGCTGTATAACGGCCGTTCGTCTGCTCAGACTGCGTGGACGTCGTACCAGTATCCTGTGGCCTAGGTTGTCTCTGCTCACGAACCAAGCCTTCGACTAACCTTTCCAATCTCTCCAATCTATCTTCTGAACGATCTCGGCCAACTGGAGGTCTACCTCTCCTCATGATGCTAGGAGGATGCAAGATGGGTCTTTAAAATAACTGAACAGATAATACGTATACAAGTAACAAATGTCTATGCCGAAATGATGCACACGTAGTCAAGTAGCAAGCAATATGATGCAATCCTAACATCATTCTAAGGGAAATCCTATGCTCTTCAGGACTCAAGGTGGGTGATCAACGTACTATAAGAATCTCGTGCTCTGATACCATTCTGTCACGCCCCCAAACCGCCCCTAGTAGTTTGGTGCCGTGATGGCCAGTAATCCGAGATTACCGAAGGCCGACTTACAAGAATCACACACAATCAGAGTATAAAATATAGGGCTTACAAGTCATACCCGATCATGCAGTGCGATAACATGAACATAGAGAACATCATGAGCAGATCAAGAATCTAACCTTAGAACACGGATCTAACGGTTCGATCTCTAGGAATCAAGCTTGAAGATCTACTTCCTCACTCTAAAACTCCTTCTTCCTCCTAGAGTTTCTCTCTCTACAAGGCAAGGTTATGATATCAAATGATAGTTTTCTTTACCCGGTTCTGGGGTTAACCCTCTGCTGAGACACGTGGCGGCGACTGGTTGGGTTTTCCTGAAAAAGGTGGCTGACAGACCAGACAAAGCATGGTGGAAGGGTGTTCAACAAGTAAAGCGGTATGGGCTCTCTGACGAGGCAATGACATCGGCTAATAACAAGGCGTATTTAACAAGCTACACGGAATGGCACTCCGGCAAGGGGTGACGTCAGCTAACAAAAGGACTTCGGCAACTAAGGTGACAATGACCCCGGCTAGGAAGGACAACACTTGACTAAGCTGTGCCACATCTTGGCCTAGATGCGCCACACCTCGGCCTAGGTCATACCACTCCAGGACGAGATCACTTGGGTGCAAGGTAACATCTCGGCTAATGTGGCAAGGCGAGAACGGAGGTCAACAAGGGGTTCCAAGATACTTCTAGACTGATGATGACCTCGGCTTGGGATAACATCGGCTAGCGTAACTCAGGCAAGGCGTGACCTAAGTTTCACATCAAGGAAGGAACAAGACAAGCATACTACACTTAGACAAATCACAAGGCTTCAAAACAAGGCATGGATCACATTCGCTCAAGCGAAACAAGTCACAAACATACACATGCAAGCTTAACAAATCATAATCATACAGATGCTCATGAACATGATGAGAACATAAAATGTGGGTTCTTACATTTAATTTTGTGCAACTTCCATTTTGATTTTTATTCCACTTCCATTTTTATTCAATTTCCTTTTCTATTCAATTTCCTTTTTTGTTTAATTTCCAAATAGATCGTTATGGTATAGTGGTTTCTTGAATGAACTTTCGTGTTTAATTTTATGCAGTTTCCATTTCTGTTTTTATTCAACTTCGATTTTTATTCAATTTCCATCTCCATTCAATTTCCTTTTTTATTTAATTTTGAAAGAGATCGTTAAGGTGTAGTGGTTTCTTGAATGAACTTCCCCGTTTAATTTTATGCAGTTTCCATTTCTATTTTTATTCAACTTCTAGTTTTATTCCACTTCCATTTTTATTCAATTTCTTTTTTCTATTTCATTTCCAAGTAGATCATTAAGTTATAGTGGTTTCTTGAATGAACTTCTGTGTTTAATTTTATCCAGTTTCCATTTCTATTTTTATTCAACTTCTATTTTTATTCAATTTGCATCTCCATTCAATTTCTATTTTTATTTCATTTCCAAATAAATCGTTAAGGTGTAGTGGTTTCTTGAATGAACTTCCAATATAAATTTTATGCAACTTCCATTTTGATTTTTATTCCACTTTCATTTTTATTCAATTTCATTTTCTATTCAATTTCCTTTTTTATTTAATTTCCAAATAGATCGTTAAGGCATAGTAGTTTCTTGAATGAACTTCCGTGTTTAATTTTATGCAATTTCCATTTCTATTTTTATTCAACTTCTATTTTTATTTAATTTCCATCTCCATTAAATTTCCTTTTTTATTTAATTTCCAAATAGACCGTTAAGGTGTAGTGGTTTCTTGTATGAACTTCCACGTTTAATTTTATGCAGTTTCCATTTCTACTTTTATGCAACTTCTATTTTTATTCAATTTCCTTTTTTATTTAATTTCCAAATAGATCGTTAAGGTATAATGGTTTTCTGAATGAACTTTCATGTTTAATTTTATGTAGTTTCCATCTCTATTTTTATTCAACTTCTATTTTTATTCAATTTCCATCTCCATTCAATTTGCATTTTTATTTAATTTCCAAATAGATCATTAAGGTGTAGTGGTTTCTTGAATGAACTTCCAATGTTAATTTTATGCAACTTCCATTTTTATTTTTATTCCACTTCCATTTTTATTCAATTTCCTTTTCTATTCAATTTCCATTTTTATTTAATTTCCAAATAGCTCGTTAAGGTATAGTAGTTTTTTGAAGTAACTTCCATTTTTAATTTTATGCAACTTCCATTTGTATTTTTAATCCACTTCTATTTTATTTCAATTTCCTTTTCTATTCAATTTCATTTCTTATTTAATTTCCAAATAGGCCGTTATGGTATAGTGGTTTCTTGAATAAACTATCATTTTGAATTTTATGCAACTTCCATTTTTATTTTTATTCGACTTCTATTTTTATTCAAATTTCTTTTCTATACAATTTCCTTTTTTTATTTGATTTTCAAATAGATCGTTAAGGTATAGTGGTTTCTTGAATTGGCTTCCATTTTTAATTTTATGCAACTTCTATTTTTGTTTTTATTCAACGTCCATTGTTATTCAATTTCCTTTTCTATTCATTTTCCTTTTTTATTTAATTTCCAAATTGATCGTTATGGTATAGTGGTTTCTTGAATGAACTTCCATTTTAATTTTTATTCCACTTCCATTTTTATTCAATTTCCTTTTCTATTCAATTTCATTTTTTATATTTAATTTCCAAGTAGATCGTTTAGGTATAGTGGTTTCTTGAAAGAACTTCCATGTTTAATTTTATGCAGTTTCCATGTCTATTTTTATTCAACCTCAATTTTTATTCAATTCCCATCTCCATCCAATTTCCTTTTTTATTTAATTTCCAAAGAGATCGTTAAGGTGTAGTGGTTTCTTGAATGAACTTCCACGTTTAATTTTATGCAGTTTCCATTTCTATTTTTATTCAACTTCTATTTTTATTCAATTTCCATCTCCATTCAATTTCCTTTTTTTATTTCATTTTCAAATGGATCGTTAAGGTATACTGGTTTCTTGAATGAACTTCCGTGTTTAATTTTATGCAGTTTCCATTTCTATTTTTATTCAACTTTTATTTTTATTCAATTTCCATCTCCATTCAATTTCCATTTTTATTTAATTTCCAAAGAGATCGTTAAGGAGTAGTGGTTTATTGAATGAACTTCCACGTTTAATTTTATTCAGTTTCCGTTTCTATTTTTATTCAATTTCCATCTCCATTCAATTTCCTTTTTTGATTTCATTTCCAAATAGATCGTTAAGTTATAGTGGTTTCTTGAATGAACTTCCGTGTTTAATTTTATGCAGTTTCCATTTCTATTTTTATTCAACTTCTGTTTTTATTCAATTTCCATCTCCATTCAATTTCCATTTTTATTTAATTTCCAAATAGATCGTTAAGGTGTAGTGGTTTCTTGAATGAACTTCAACGTTTAATTTTACGCAGTTTCCATTTCTATTTTTATTCTACTTCTATTTTGATTCAATTTCCATTTCTGTTCAATTTCCTTTTTTATTTAATTTCCAAATAGATCGTTAAGGTATAGTGGTTTCATGAATGAACTTCCATGTTTAATTTTATGCAGTTTCCATTTCCATTTTTATTCAACTTCTATTTTTATTCAATTTCCATCTCCATTCAATTTCATTTTTAATTTAATTTCCAAATAGATCGTTAAGGTGTAGTGGTTTCTTGAATGAACTTCCATTCTTAATTTTATGGAACTTCCATTTTTATTTTTATTCCACTTCCATTTTTATTTAGTTTCCTTTTCTATTCAATTTCCATTTTTATTTAATCTCCAAATAGATCGTTATGGTATAGTGGTTTCTTGAATTGGCTTCCATTTTTAATTTTATGCAACTTCTATTTTTGTTTTTATTCAACGTCCATTGTTATTCAATTTCCTTTTCTATTCATTTTCCTTTTTTATTTAACTTCCAAATTGATCGTTATGGTATAGTGGTTTCTTGAATGAACTTCCATTTTAATTTTTATTCCACTTCCATTTTTATTCAATTTCCTTTTCTATTCAATTTCATTTTTTATATTTAATTTCCAAGTAGATCGTTTAGGTATAGTGGTTTCTTGAATGAACTTCCATGTTTAATTTTATGCAGTTTCCATGTCTATTTTTATTCAACCTCAATTTTTATTCAATTCCCATCTCCATCCAATTTCCTTTTTTATTTAATTTCCAAAGAGATCGTTAAGGTGTAGTGGTTTCTTGAATGAACTTCCACGTTTAATTTTATGCAGTTTCCATTTCTATTTTTATTCAACTTCTATTTTTATTCAATTTCCATCTCCATTCAATTTCCTTTTTTTATTTCATTTTCAAATGGATCGTTAAGGTATACTGGTTTCTTGAATGAACTTCCGTGTTTAATTTTATGCAGTTTCCATTTCTATTTTTATTCAACTTTTATTTTTATTCAATTTCCATCTCCATTCAATTTCCATTTTTATTTAATTTCCAAAGAGATCGTTAAGGAGTAGTGGTTTATTGAATGAACTTCCACGTTTAATTTTATTCAGTTTCCGTTTCTATTTTTATTCAATTTCCATCTCCATTCAATTTCCTTTTTTGGTTTCATTTCCAAATAGATCGTTAAGTTATAGTGGTTTCTTGAATGAACTTCCGTGTTTAATTTTATGCAGTTTCCATTTCTATTTTTATTCAACTTCTGTTTTTATTCAATTTCCATCTCCATTCAATTTCCATTTTTATTTAATTTCCAAATAGATCGTTAAGGTGTAGTGGTTTGTTGAATGAACTTCAACGTTTAATTTTACGCAGTTTCCATTTCTATTTTTATTCTACTTCTATTTTGATTCAATTTCCATTTCTATTCAATTTCCTTTTTTATTTAATTTCCAAATAGATCGTTAAGGTATAGTGGTTTCATGAATGAACTTCCATGTTTAATTTTATGCAGTTTCCATTTCCATTTTTATTCAACTTCTATTTTTATTCAATTTCCATCTCCATTCAATTTCATTTTTAATTTAATTTCCAAATAGATCGTTAAGGTGTAGTGGTTTCTTGAATGAACTTCCATTCTTAATTTTATGGAACTTCCATTTTTATTTTTATTCCACTTCCATTTTTATTTAGTTTCCTTTTCTATTCAATTTCCATTTTTATTTAATATCCAAATAGATCGTTATGGTATAGTGGTTTTTTGAATGAACTTCCATGTTTAATTTTATGCAGTTTCCATCTCTATATTTATTCAACTTCTATTTTTATTCAATTTCCATCTCCATTCAATTTGCATTTTTATTTAATTTCCAAATAGATCATTAAGATGTAGTGGTTTCTTGAATGAACTTCCATTCTTAATTTTATGCAACTTCCATTTTTATTTTTATTCCACTTCCATTTTTATTCACTTTCCTTTTCTATTCAATTTCCATTTTTATTTAATTTCCAAATAGATCGTTAATGTATAGTGGTTTCTTGAATGCATTTCCATTTTTAATTTTATGTAACTTCTATTTGTATTTTTATTCCACTTCCATTTTTATTCAATTTCCTTTTCTATTGAATTTCATTTCTTATTTAATTTCCAAATAGATCGTTAAGGTATAGTGGTTTCTTGAATGAACTTTCATTTTTATTTTTATGCAACTTCCATTTTTATTTTTATTCCACATCCATTTTTATTCAATTTCCTTTTCTATTGATTTTCATTTCTTATTTAATTTCCAAATAGATCGTTAAGGTATAGTGGTTTCTTGAATGAACTTTCATTTTTATTTTTATGCAACTTCCATTTGTATTTTTACTCCACTTCCATTTTTTTTTCAATTTCCTTTTCTATTCAATTTCCTTTTTTATTTAATTTCCAAATAGATCGTTAAGGAATGGTGGTTTCTTGAATGAACTTCCATGTTTAATTTTATGCAGTTTCCATTTCTATTTTTATTCGAATTCTATTTTTATTCAATTTCCATCTCCATTCAATTTGCTTTTTTATTTAATTTCCAAATAGATCGTTAAGGTGTTGTTGTTTCTTGAATGAAATTCCACGTTAAATTTTATGCAACTTCCATTTTGATTTTTATTCCACTTCCATTTTTATTCAATTTCCTTTTCTATTCAATTTCCTTTGTTGTTTAATTTTCGAATAGATCGTTATGGTATAGTGGTTTCATGAATGAACTTCCGTGTTTAATTTTATGCAGTTTCCATTTCTGTTTTTATTCAACTTCTCTTTTTATTCAATTTCCATCTCCATTCAATTTCCTTTTTTATTTAATTTCCAAAGAGATCGTTAAGGTGTAGTGGTTTCTTGAATGAACTTCCACGTTTAATTTTATGCAGTTTCCATTTCTATTTTTATTCAACTTCCTGTTTTATTCAATTTCCTTCTCCATTCAATTTCCTTTTTCTATTTCATTTCCAAATAGATCGTTAAGTCATAGTGGATTTTTGAATGAACTTCCGTGTTTAATTTTATGCAGTTTCCATTTCTATTTTTATTCAACTTCTATTTTTATTCAATTTCCATCTCCATTCAATTTCTATTTTTATTTAATTTCCAAATAGATCATTAAGGTGTTGTTGATTCTTGAATGAACTTCCATTCTAAATTTTATTCAACTTCCATTTTGATTTTTATTCCACTTCCATTTTAATTCAATTTCCTTTTCTATTCAGTTTGCTTTTTTATTTAATTTCCAAATAGATCGTTAAGGTATAGTGGTTTCTTGAATGAACTTCCGTGTTTAATTTTATGCAGTTTCCATTTCTATTTTTATTCAACTTCTATTTTTATTCAATTTCCATCTCCATTCAATTTCCTTTTTTATTTAATTTCCAAATAGATCGTTAAGGTGTAGTGGTTTCTTAAATGAACTTCCACGTTTAATTTTATGCAGTTTCCATTTTTATTTTTATTCAACTTCTATTTTTATTCAATTTCCTTTTCTTTTCAATTTCCTTTTTTATTTAATTTCCAAATAGATCGTTAAGGTATAGTGGTTTCTTGAATGAACTTCCGTGTTTAATTTTATTCAGTTTCCATTTCTTTTTTTATTCAACTTCTATTTTTATTCAATTTCCATCTCCATTCAATTTGCATTTTTATTTAATTTCCAAATCGATCATTAAGCTGCAGTGGTTCCTTGAATGAACTTCCATTGTTAATTTTATGCGACTTCCATTTTTATTTTTATTCCACTTAAATTTTTATTCAATTTCCTTTTTTATTCAATTTCCATTTTTATTTAATTTCCAAATAGATCGTTAAGGTATAGTGGTTTTTTGAATGAACTTCCATTTTTAATTTTTTGCACCTTCCCTTTGTATTTTTATTTCACTTCATTTTTATTCAATTACATTTTCTATTCAATTTCATTTCTTATTTAATTTCCAAACAGATCGTTAAGGTATACTGGTTTCTTGAATGGACTTTCATTTTTAATTTTATGCAACTTCCATTTTTATTTTTATTCAACTTTGATTTTTATTCAATTTTCTTTTCTATACAATTTCCATTTTTTATTTGATTTCCAAATAGATCGTTAAAGTATAGTGGTTTCTTGAATAGGCTTCCTTTTTTAATTTTATGCAACTTCTATTTTCGTTTTTATTCAACTTCCATTTTTAATAAATTTCCCTTTCTATTCATTTTCCTTTTTTATTTAATTTCCAAATAGATCGTTATGGTATAGTGGTATATTGAATGAACCTCCAATTTTAATTTTATGTAACTTCCATTTTTATTTTTATTCCACTTCCATTTTTGTTCAATTTCCTTTTTTATTCAATTTCCATTTTTATTTAATTTCCAAATAGATCGTTAAGGTATAGTGGTTTCTTGAATGAACTTCCATGTTTAATTTTATGCAGTTTCCATTTCTATTTTTATTCAACTTTTATTTTTATTCAATTTTCATCTCCATTCAGTTTCCTTTCTAAAATTTCCAAAGAGATCGTTAAGGTGTAGTGGTTTCTTGAATGAACTTCCACGTTTAATTTTATGCAGTTTCCATTTCTACTTTTATTCAACTTCTATTTTTATTTAATTTCCATCTCCATTCAATTTCCTTTTTTTATTTCACTTCCAAATGGATCGTTCAGGTATACCGGTTTCTTGAATGAACTTCCATGTTTAATTTTATGCAGTTTCCATTTCTATTTTTATTCAACTTTTCTTTTTATTCAATTTCCATCTCCATTCAATTTCAATTTTTATTTAATTTCCAAAGAGATCGTTAAGGTGTAGTGGTTTCTTGAATGAACTTCCACGTTTAATTTTATGCAGTTTCCATTTCTATTTTTATTCAATTTCCAACTCCATTCAATTTCCTTTTTTTTATTTCATTTCCAAATAGATCGTTAAGTTATAGTGGTTTCTTGAATGAACTTCCGTGTTTAATTTTATGCAGTTTCCATTTCTATTTTTGTTCAACTTCTGTTTTTATTCAATTTCCGTCTCCATTCAATTTCCTTTTTTATTTAATTTTCAAATAGATCGTTAAGGTGTAGTGGTTTCTTGAATTAACTTCAACATTTAATTTTATGCAGTTTCCATTTCTATTTTTATTCAACTTCTATTTTGATTCAATTTCCTTTTCTATTCTATTTCCTTTTTTATTTATTTTCCAAATAGATCGTTAAGGTATAGTGGTTTGTTGAATGAACTTCCACGTTTAATTTTATGCAGTTTCCATTTCGACTTTTATTAAACTTCTATTTTTATTCAATTTTCATCTCCATTCAATTTCCAATTTTATTTAATGTCCAAATAGATCGTTAAGGTGTAGTGGTTTTTTGAACGAACTTCCATTCTTAATTTTATGGAACTTCCATTTTTATTTTTATTCCACTTCCATTTTTATTTAATTTCCTTTTCTATTCAATTTCCTTTTTTATTTAACTTCCAAATAGATCGTTAAGGTATAGTGGTTTCTTGAATGAACTTCCACGTTTAATTTTATGCAGTTTCCATTTCTATTTTTATTCAACTTCTATTTTTATTCAATTTCCTTTTCTTTTCAATTTCCTTTTTTATTTAATTTCCAAATAGATCGTTAAGGTATAGTGGTTTCTTGAATGAACTTCCGTGTTTAATTTTATTCAGTTTCCATTTCTTTTTTTATTCAACTTCTATTTTTATTCAATTTCCATCTCCATTCAATTTGCATTTTTATTTAATTTCCAAATCGATCATTAAGCTGCAGTGGTTCCTTGAATGAACTTCCATTGTTAATTTTATGCAACTTCCATTTTTATTTTTATTCCACTTAAATTTTTATTCAATTTCCTTTTTTATTCAATTTCCATTTTTATTTAATTTCCAAATAGATCGTTAAGGTATAGTGGTTTTTTGAATGAACTTCCATTTTTAATTTTTTGCACCTTCCCTTTGTATTTTTATTTCACTTCATTTTTATTCATTTTCATTTTCTATTCAATTTCATTTCTTATTTAATTTCCAAACAGATCGTTAAGGTATACTGGTTTCTTGAATGGACTTTCATTTTTAATTTTATGCAACTTCCATTTTTATTTTTATTCAACTTTAATTTTTATTCAATTTTCTTTTCTATACAATTTCCATTTTTTATTTGATTTCCAAATAGATCGTTAAGGTATAGTGGTTTCTTGAATAGGCTTCCTTTTTTAATTTTATGCAACTTCTATTTTCGTTTTTATTCAACTTCCATTTTTAATAAATTTCCCTTTCTATTCATTTTCCTTTTTTATTTAATTTCCAAATAGATCGTTATGGTATAGTGGTATATTGAATGAACCTCCAATTTTAATTTTATGTAACTTCCATTTTTATTTTTATTCCACTTCCATTTTTGTTCAATTTCCTTTTTTATTCAATTTCCATTTTTATTTAATTTCCAAATAGATCGTTAAGGTATAGTGGTTTCTTGAATGAACTTCCATGTTTAATTTTATGCAGTTTCCATTTCTATTTTTATTCAACTTTTATTTTTATTCAATTTTCATCTCCATTCAGTTTCCTTTCTAAAATTTCCAAAGAGATCGTTAAGGTGTAGTGGTTTCTTGAATGAACTTCCACGTTTAATTTTATGCAGTTTCCATTTCTACTTTTATTCAACTTCTATTTTTATTTAATTTCCATCTCCATTCAATTTCCTTTTTTTATTTCACTTCCAAATGGATCGTTCAGGTATACCGGTTTCTTGAATGAACTTCCATGTTTAATTTTATGCAGTTTCCATTTCTATTTTTATTCAACTTTTCTTTTTATTCAATTTCCATCTCCATTCAATTTCAATTTTTATTTAATTTCCAAAGAGATCGTTAAGGTGTAGTGGTTTCTTGAATGAACTTCCACGTTTAATTTTATGCAGTTTCCATTTCTATTTTTATTCAATTTCCAACTCCATTCAATTTCCTTTTTTTATTTCATTTCCAAATAGATCGTTAAGTTATAGTGGTTTCTTGAATGAACTTCCGTGTTTAATTTTATGCAGTTTCCATTTCTATTTTTGTTCAACTTCTGTTTTTATTCAATTTCCGTCTCCATTCAATTTCCTTTTTTATTTAATTTTCAAATAGATCGTTAAGGTGTAGTGGTTTCTTGAATTAACTTCAACATTTAATTTTATGCAGTTTCCATTTCTATTTTTATTCAACTTCTATTTTGATTCAATTTCCTTTTCTATTCAATTTTCTTTTTTATTTATTTTCCAAATAGATCGTTAAGGTATAGTGGTTTGTTGAATGAACTTCCACGTTTAATTTTATGCAGTTTCCATTTCGACTTTTATTAAACTTCTATTTTTATTCAATTTTCATCTCCATTCAATTTCCAATTTTATTTAATGTCCAAATAGATCGTTAAGGTGTAGTGGTTTTTTGAACGAACTTCCATTCTTAATTTTATGGAACTTCCATTTTTATTTTTATTCCACTTCCATTTTTATTTAATTTCCTTTTCTATTCAATTTCCTTTTTTATTTAACTTCCAAATAGATCGTTAAGGTATAGTGGTTTCTTGAATGAACTTCCACGTTTAATTTTATGCAGTTTCCATTTCTATTTTTATTCAACTTCTATTTTTATTCAATTTCCTTTTCTTTTCAATTTCCTTTTTTATTTAATTTTGTAACGCCCTCAAAATAAACCCATAATAGCCATAACATCAACATGCATTTATAAAAGAAAACGAATCATTTGAGTTAGTCATCAGAGTATTCTTATTGACAGACATTACTTGTAACGTCCTGCAACATCAAAATAAATGCCCTAAGGGCTTACATCTTTCCAAGCTAACACTTGGACACAAAAAAAAATGAGTACTAACTCATTTACAAGTTAAGCCCTAGGCTTGAATGTTTACATGAAATCCCAAAAATAACAAAATAAAACATATAACTAAAGACAAGTCTTCAAAATCCCAAACATCAAATCCTTCCAGGCTATGTCCGTGGAGGTAGCTTATCACCTGAACCTGAAAATGATGTTCCCATAAAGGGTGAGCCACAGCCCAGTAGAAAAATACTAAACCAAATATAAGTATTGAATAAAGCTATAGCATTCAATAGATGGTTAATCAAGATAATCAATTTTATTATTAAACAGTCTCATGACACTAATGTCTAAGACACATTTCACTTTCCATTATTATCAACATGGCTCAGAACCTGGCCAAACGTACAACAGTGAATTATATATCATAGTCGCATTACTTCCAATATCAACAAAACAAATGAGACTCATGCTCATATCAAAACACTTCATACTTCCCATTTGATACACATTTTAGTGCTGTATCAATAATCATGTAAAAACACTTCAATATAATAAGCACACATAAAAATGGTGCTAATGGAGTCCATCCCCTATCTCCTCCCAAACAAAAATCCGGTTTAGAGGTCCATCCCCTATCTTCCCCTAAACCGTGGAGTACATCCCCTATCTCCTCCCACACAATATGCAAATGCAATGCTCAACCAATACACGTATTTTCAGTATTAAATCAATAGTCAAAATTAATGACTTAACCAATGTGATTAGTTTCAGTTATTCCTAATCCACATGCAATGTCTACAACAATCACGACTATCCTCCACCGATAGCCCAAAACAGTTATTTCTAGACTGGAAATAAATATGTCAACAATTTAATAGGTGAGTGATTTAAATCATCCAACTACACCATTTAATCTATGAATTTATCAATTTCATGAATTTAACCAAATTCCCCAATTCCCTTAAATTAATTTTACAAATTAATTAATTAATACAACTAGGGTTTTTCCCAAAATTATCTAAGTGACCTCAACATCTTAAAATACCAAAACTTAGAACAAAGCTTATAGAATAGAGTAGGAAATCCCTACCTTGAAGATCACAACTAAAATAGAGAAGATGGAGATGATGACCCAAAATCCAAAGTGCTCCAAATCCTCTCTTTTTCAGATTAAAAGAAAGATCTCGTGAAGCTCTACCTTTCTTCCAAAGGAACTAGGGTAGAAGACCACCGAAAATAGATCAAATCTTGGAGAGAAGGTAAGAGTAGAGAGAGAGACTCTCAAGGGGCGGTTTTTAAAAGTTAAGAGATGAAAAGGTAGGTCAAAAAGTGATCAGGAAAGTGAAATCACGGACTGATGTAGTCGACTCTACGCTCGAGCGTAGAAAGCCCCGCTCGAGCGTAAGACACAGAATCATGCTCGAGCGTGAAGAAAGCCGCTCGAGCGTCGATTGCACCCTCACAGAAGTTTTGCAGGCGCTGCACCCGCTCGAGCGTCAAACTCCCCGCTCGAGCGGAGGAGCAAAAACAAGGGATCACGCTCGAGCGTAAAAACTACCGCTCGAGCGGAAGAACTGCAGAGCAAAATACTGGGAGATGGCAAATCCCGCTCGAGCGTTAAAACTCCCGCTCGAGCGGAGAAGCAACAACGAAGGGCCCGCTCGAGCGTTAAAACCTCCGCTCGAGCGTGAAGGCCAAAATCTGGGCATCACCTATTGGCATCAACCATCAACCAACCTGTAACAGACCCGCCCAACACAACCTATAATTCAAATACTAAGAGATTAAAGGACAACAACAACCAATAAGTAATGACAGGATCCACGGAACCTAAGTCCGGATACAATAATCTAAAGAGAAAAGACCGGGGTCGCTATAACCTCCCCCCCTTAAAAGAATTTCGTCCCCGAAATTAAGCACAAGGTTTTAAAAACAAGTTTTCTCAAATTCCAACAATATGTCAACTCAATAATAAACAACTTGACCCAACACCGGCCATTCCATCTCTCAACTAAGAGGCATGCCACAATATGCAAAACAAACATATATCTCAACCTGCATTAACACTATGCAATTTTCTTTCAATTTCAACAATTTTCAATATATTCAATATATACAATGTTCCATTAAACTTCCATTTCGAGGCAAGTTCCAAAATATTTCCATTAACCAAAACATTCTAAATGTTGTACAGCTTAAGACATATATAAAAAGCTTTAAAGTTCGACAATATTACAAATCAATAAACATGTCCGGATATTTCTCGCGGACTTCCAACTCACGTTCCCATGTGGCTTCCTCCACCCCGTGATGTTTCCACAAAACTTTCACCAAAGGAATGGCCTTGCCTCGCAAGACTTGATCCCGCTTATCCAAGACCCTAACCGGTCTCTCCTCATACGAGACATCCTCATCAACTACTAAATCGGTCCAATCCAATACATGTGATGGATCCGGCTCATACTTCCGAAGCATACTCACATGAAACACGTCATGTACTCCGGACAACTGCGGCGGCAAAGCTAAACGATAAGCAGTCTCGCCAATCCTCTCAAGGATCTCAAAAGGACCAATGAATCGAGGGGACAACTTCCCGCTCTTCCCAAACCTCATCAATCCCCGTCTTGGTGATATCTTCAAAAAGACATGATCACTCACCTCGAACACCAAAGGTCTCCTCCTACGGTCGGCATAAGATTTCTGACGACTCTGGGCTGTAACAAGCCTCTTACGGATAAGCTCAACCTTCTCCGTCGTTTCCCTCACTAACTCCGAACCCAACAGAGGTGCATCACCCACCTCGGCCCAACAAACAGGAGACCTACACGGTCGGCCGTATAAGGCCTCAAACGGTGCCATACCGATACTAGATTGGAAGCTGTTGTTGTAGGCAAACTCCACTAATGGCAAGTGCCTCTCCCATGACCCGCTAAAGTCAAGAACACAACCCCGAAGCATATCTTCAAGGATCTGAATAGTACGCTCGGACTGCCCATCAGTCTGAGGATGATAAGCTGTGCTAAAGGTCAACTTAGTGCCTAAGGCACTCTGCAAGCTCTGCCATAATCTGGCAGTAAAACGAGGATCTCTATCCGAGACGATCGTCACTGGAACCCCGTGCAATCTCACTATGTCCCGAATATACAAGTCGGCAAGATGATCTACCGTATCTCTCACGCGCATAGGAATAAAATGCGCCGACTTAGTTAACCGGTCTACAACCACCCAAATAGCATCACTACCCCGCTGAGTTCTTGGAAGACCCACAACGAAGTCCATAGTGACGTGTTCCCACTTCCACTCAGCAATAGGCAAGGGTTGCAACAAACCCGCTGGCCTCTGATGTTCAGCCTTCACTTGCTGACAAGTAAGGCACTTAGATACGAAAGCTGCCACATCTCTCTTCATACCCCGCCACCAAAACTGGCGACCCAAATCCCGATACATCTTAGTACCTCCCGGATGCACCGCAAGGCGTGAATGATGAAACTCTCGGAGTACCTCCTCTCGATGAGACTCCGGCACAAATAGACGGTCTCGGTATCTCACACTCAGGTCGGGATACACCGTCAAACCTTTCTCAACCTTCCCACCAGAAATCTTCTCACGGAGGGATTCTATCTCAAGGTCGCCCCTCTGAGCCTCTAACACTCGAGTCACAAGTGTAGGTTGTGCAACAACAGAAAACAAGGCCGCAGCCTCAACGGATTCGCCCAAAAGCAAATCAAACTCTCCAAGTGCACCTAACATCTCCCACTCTCGAATGGCTACACTAGCTATGTCACCAACAGGTTTCCTGCTAAGGGCGTCGGCCACCACATTGGCCTTTCCCGGATGATAATGCAATTCAAAGTCATAATCCTCTATGAACTCCATCCACCTCCTCTGCCTCAAGTTCAAGTCTTTCTGTGTAAACAAATATTTCAGACTCTTATGATCCGAGAATACCTCAAATCTCTCACCATAAAGATAATGCCTCCAAACCTTCAAGGCAAATATCACAGCTGCTAACTCTAAATCATGCGTAGGGTAATTCTTCTCGTGAACTTTCAACTGACGTGAGCCATAGGCAACCACTTTCCCCTCTTGCATCAACACACAACCAAGACCCTCTCGTGAGGCGTCACAATAGACTGCATAACCCAACCCTCTCTCCGGAATAATCAAGACTGGAGCAGTGGTCAGTCTAACTTTCAACTCCTGGAACGACTTTTCACAAGTCTCGCTCCAAGCAAATTTGACTCCCTTCCGAGTCAATCTAGTCAAAGGCGAAGCTAATCTGGAGAAATCTTTTACAAACCGGCGATAATACCCAGCTAATCCCAGAAAACTGCGGATCTCAAACACACTCTTAGGCTGTACCCAATCTTGCACTACCTCTGTCTTGGATGTATCAACAGACACCCCTTCCCTAGAAACTACATGGCCTAAGAACTTCACCTCCTCTAGCCAGAACTGACACTTCCCAAACTTAGCATAAAGCTGATGGGCTCTAAGTAAATCAAGCACCACCCTCAAGTGTTCCTCGTGCTCTTCCTCTGAAGGTGAATAGATAAGGATGTCGTCCACGAAGACGACTACAAAACGATCTAGAAATTCCTGGAATATCCGGTTCATCAAATCCATAAATACTGCCGGTGCATTGGTGAGCCCAAATGGCATCACCAAAAACTCATAGTGGCCATACCGCGTACGGAATGCCGTCTTTGGAATATCCTCCTCCCTGACTCTCAACTGATGATAACCTGATCTCAAGTCTATCTTCGAGAAACAACGGGAACCTTTCAACTGATCGAACAGATCATCTATACGGGGCATTGGGTACTTATTCTTAACCGTAGCCCGATTCAATTTCCGATAATCTATGCAAAGTCTCAAAGCACCACCTTTCTTTTTAACAAAGAGGGCCGGTGCTCCCCAAGGCGAAACACTAGGACGTATAAAACCCTTGTCTAGTAACTCCTGGAGTTGGATCTTCAACTCAACTAACTCAGCTGGAGCAAAACGATAAGGTGCCATAGAAATCGGCGCCGTGCCGGGCACTAAGTCAATAGAGAATTCAATCTCTCGATGCGGTGGCAAACCAACAAGATCCTCGGGAAAAACCTCCGAGTACTCACACACCACCCTTGGCAACACAATCTGAGTCTCACCGTCCTCACTAATCGAAAGGTTAGCAAGTAGACCACTAAGCTCACTCCGTCCTCGCGGAACATACCCCGGTGGCAAAACACTACCAACACGGTCCCCCAGAAAATGAAAACACTCACCATTCACGGTACAACAAGTGACTCTCTGGCGGTAGCAATCAATAACTGCCCGGTATGACGATAACCAGTCCATACCCAAAATAACATCGAAACCTCTCATAGGCATAACTACAAAGGAAAATGGGATTCTATGGTAATCAACCTCTATATCACAACCCCTAACACCGTGTTTCAAAATCAATTCACCCCCAAGAGGCGACACTACACAAATAGGAGATGCTAACTGTGCTAACTCCAACTCCAAAACAGATGCAAATGCAGCAGACACAAAGGAATGAGATGCACCCGTATCAATCAAAACATTAGCAACCGAGTTGCAAAACAAGAAAGTACCTCTCACAACAGATGGAGCCGGTACAAGATCCTGCGCGGTAACAGCATACACGCGCCCAGATGACCTCTGATCAACCTGCTCACCCCTAGGAGCATAAGATTGTTGCACCGACTGAGACGATGAAGTCCCCTGATTAGCCCTCGAGGCCTGGCCCGACTGAGCTGGCTGCTGACCCTGAATCTGCCTCAAACCAGATGTACCAGGTGTGCCACCCAACTGGGGGCAATACCTCTTCATATGCCCTGGCTGACCACACTGATAACATGAGAGTGGCTGACCTCTACCCTGACTCTGGCTCTGAGATCGAGCCGAAGAAGATGCTGCTCTCTGAACTCCTCCCCTCTGAGGACAAACTGGAGACTTGTGGCCCAACTGGCCACACTTGAAACAGGTAATGTCTCCCTGACTGCCTTTCCCCGAACTAGCACTCGGTACAGGAAAAGTCGATCTCGAAAAGCTACCATGAGACTGCTGGGGATTAAAACCCTTCTGTCTCCTACCATCACTCTGACTATCCTGACTCCTCTTGGAGCCCTTCTGCCCTTCCTCCTCCTCTTGCATCATGATCTCCATATGGGCTGCAGCATCAACCATGCGCCCATAATCCCGAATCATAGTTCCCCCAACTCTCAGCTTGAGGCCACGCCTCAACTTCTTCTCAAACTCAATACAGCGGCGTTCCTCAGACGCCACTAACTCAGGTGCAAACCTGGACAAGCTAGTAAATGCAGCCTCAAACTCGGCCACAGAAGAACTCGACTGCTTAAGCTGACAAAACTGATCTCGCAGCTTCTCCCTAACTGCCGGAGATAAAAACTTCTCCTGGAAAGCATTCACAAAAGCCTCCCACGTACCTCCTATACGCCCCTTAGTAAACTTCCACCACTGACCCGCATCCCCCTTCAACTGGAAAGATGCCAAGGTCACTTTCAACCCCTCGTCTTCGATGCCCAGCATCTCAAACGTCTTCGTTGTCTGTTCGAGCCATTCATCTGCCTTAAGCGGCTCTTTAGGATCACCCAAAAATTCATCCGGATTGGACCGGAAGAACTCCCTCTTCAGAAAGGAAGGTCCTGCATCTGCAATACCAGCCTGAGCTTGATTCTCAGCTCTGAGAATGCCTACTGACTCCCTGAATGCCCCCGCTATCTCTCGAGCTAAAGCGCCCAAAGCCTGCTGGCCTACTGGCTCGGTCACATTGGCCTGGCCAATTCCCTCCTGAACTATCGGAATCTCCTCTGGCACAGGCACCTCCTGCCTACCCGGCCTACCACGCCTACCGTGTCCTCGTCCTCGTCCTGACATCCTAATAAAGGAAACAAAGACATTAGCACATTAATAAATGTGCCAAAACTAAACACTCGCGTCCTAATACAATGGACAACAATAATTCATTCCACGTAAGCACATAATCACATAAGCACCTACGAATTTCATTTCCGGATAATGATAGTCCCAATGCGTTACTATAGTTCCGGTTGGAAGCAGCAGTGATCAAGTGCCTTTCCAACAAGACTACTAGAAACTCAAGGGTCAAATCACCATCCTAGAAACTACATTCCATACCCACATAGTCACATAAACATGTTATCACGTAAGCATATAACATTACACTAAGTCTCTATCAAACGAGACGAACCCATTGTGATACTAATCACTTCCCACGTACCCAAAGTATTCAAACCCGGTACGCTCTGATACCAAGTTGTAACGCCCTCAAAATAAACCCATAATAGCCATAACATCAACATGCATTTATAAAAGAAAACGAATCATTTGAGTTAGTCATCAGAGTATTCTTATTGACAGACATTACTTGTAACGTCCTGCAACATCAAAATAAATGCCCTAAGGGCTTACATCTTTCCAAGCTAACACTTGGACACAAAAAAAAATGAGTACTAACTCATTTACAAGTTAAGCCCTAGGCTTGAATGTTTACATGAAATCCCAAAAATAACAAAATAAAACATATAACTAAAGACAAGTCTTCAAAATCCCAAACATCAAATCCTTCCAGGCTATGTCCGTGGAGGTAGCTTATCACCTGAACCTGAAAATGATGTTCCCATAAAGGGTGAGCCACAGCCCAGTAGAAAAATACTAAACCAAATATAAGTATTGAATAAAGCTATAGCATTCAATAGATGGTTAATCAAGATAATCAATTTTATTATTAAACAGTCTCATGACACTAATGTCTAAGACACATTTCACTTTCCATTATTATCAACATGGCTCAGAACCTGGCCAAACGTACAACAGTGAATTATATATCATAGTCGCATTACTTCCAATATCAACAAAACAAATGAGACTCATGCTCATATCAAAACACTTCATACTTCCCATTTGATACACATTTTAGTGCTGTATCAATAATCATGTAAAAACACTTCAATATAATAAGCACACATAAAAATGGTGCTAATGGAGTCCATCCCCTATCTCCTCCCAAACAAAAATCCGGTTTAGAGGTCCATCCCCTATCTTCCCCTAAACCGTGGAGTACATCCCCTATCTCCTCCCACACAATATGCAAATGCAATGCTCAACCAATACACGTATTTTCAGTATTAAATCAATAGTCAAAATTAATGACTTAACCAATGTGATTAGTTTCAGTTATTCCTAATCCACATGCAATGTCTACAACAATCACGACTATCCTCCACCGATAGCCCAAAACAGTTATTTCTAGACTGGAAATAAATATGTCAACAATTTAATAGGTGAGTGATTTAAATCATCCAACTACACCATTTAATCTATGAATTTATCAATTTCATGAATTTAACCAAATTCCCCAATTCCCTTAAATTAATTTTACAAATTAATTAATTAATACAACTAGGGTTTTTCCCAAAATTATCTAAGTGACCTCAACATCTTAAAATACCAAAACTTAGAACAAAGCTTATAGAATAGAGTAGGAAATCCCTACCTTGAAGATCACAACTAAAATAGAGAAGATGGAGATGATGACCCAAAATCCAAAGTGCTCCAAATCCTCTCTTTTTCAGATTAAAAGAAAGATCTCGTGAAGCTCTACCTTTCTTCCAAAGGAACTAGGGTAGAAGACCACCGAAAATAGATCAAATCTTGGAGAGAAGGTAAGAGTAGAGAGAGAGACTCTCAAGGGGCGGTTTTTAAAAGTTAAGAGATGAAAAGGTAGGTCAAAAAGTGATCAGGAAAGTGAAATCACGGACTGATGTAGTCGACTCTACGCTCGAGCGTAGAAAGCCCCGCTCGAGCGTAAGACACAGAATCATGCTCGAGCGTGAAGAAAGCCGCTCGAGCGTCGATTGCACCCTCACAGAAGTTTTGCAGGCGCTGCACCCGCTCGAGCGTCAAACTCCCCGCTCGAGCGGAGGAGCAAAAACAAGGGATCACGCTCGAGCGTAAAAACTACCGCTCGAGCGGAAGAACTGCAGAGCAAAATACTGGGAGATGGCAAATCCCGCTCGAGCGTTAAAACTCCCGCTCGAGCGGAGAAGCAACAACGAAGGGCCCGCTCGAGCGTTAAAACCTCCGCTCGAGCGTGAAGGCCAAAATCTGGGCATCACCTATTGGCATCAACCATCAACCAACCTGTAACAGACCCGCCCAACACAACCTATAATTCAAATACTAAGAGATTAAAGGACAACAACAACCAATAAGTAATGACAGGATCCACGGAACCTAAGTCCGGATACAATAATCTAAAGAGAAAAGACCGGGGTCGCTATAAATTTCCAAATAGATCGTTAAGGTATAGTGGTTTCTTGAATGAACTTCCGTGTTTAATTTTATTCAGTTTCCATTTCTTTTTTTATTCAACTTCTATTTTTATTCAATTTCCATCTCCATTCAATTTGCATTTTTATTTAATTTCCAAATCGATCATTAAGCTGCAGTGGTTCCTTGAATGAACTTCCATTGTTAATTTTATGCAACTTCCATTTTTATTTTTATTCCACTTAAATTTTTATTCAATTTCCTTTTTTATTCAATTTCCATTTTTATTTAATTTCCAAATAGATCGTTAAGGTATAGTGGTTTTTTGAATGAACTTCCATTTTTAATTTTTTGCACCTTCCCTTTGTATTTTTATTTCACTTCATTTTTATTCATTTTCATTTTCTATTCAATTTCATTTCTTATTTAATTTCCAAACAGATCGTTAAGGTATACTGGTTTCTTGAATGGACTTTCATTTTTAATTTTATGCAACTTCCATTTTTATTTTTATTCAACTTTAATTTTTATTCAATTTTCTTTTCTATACAATTTCCATTTTTTATTTGATTTCCAAATAGATCGTTAAGGTATAGTGGTTTCTTGAATAGGCTTCCTTTTTTAATTTTATGCAACTTCTATTTTCGTTTTTATTCAACTTCCATTTTTAATAAATTTCCCTTTCTATTCATTTTCCTTTTTTATTTAATTTCCAAATAGATCGTTATGGTATAGTGGTATATTGAATGAACCTCCAATTTTAATTTTATGTAACTTCCATTTTTATTTTTATTCCACTTCCATTTTTGTTCAATTTCCTTTTTTATTCAATTTCCATTTTTATTTAATTTCCAAATAGATCGTTAAGGTATAGTGGTTTCTTGAATGAACTTCCATGTTTAATTTTATGCAGTTTCCATTTCTATTTTTATTCAACTTTTATTTTTATTCAATTTTCATCTCCATTCAGTTTCCTTTCTAAAATTTCCAAAGAGATCGTTAAGGTGTAGTGGTTTCTTGAATGAACTTCCACGTTTAATTTTATGCAGTTTCCATTTCTACTTTTATTCAACTTCTATTTTTATTTAATTTCCATCTCCATTCAATTTCCTTTTTTTATTTCACTTCCAAATGGATCGTTCAGGTATACCGGTTTCTTGAATGAACTTCCATGTTTAATTTTATGCAGTTTCCATTTCTATTTTTATTCAACTTTTCTTTTTATTCAATTTCCATCTCCATTCAATTTCAATTTTTATTTAATTTCCAAAGAGATCGTTAAGGTGTAGTGGTTTCTTGAATGAACTTCCACGTTTAATTTTATGCAGTTTCCATTTCTATTTTTATTCAATTTCCAACTCCATTCAATTTCCTTTTTTTTATTTCATTTCCAAATAGATCGTTAAGTTATAGTGGTTTCTTGAATGAACTTCCGTGTTTAATTTTATGCAGTTTCCATTTCTATTTTTGTTCAACTTCTGTTTTTATTCAATTTCCGTCTCCATTCAATTTCCTTTTTTATTTAATTTTCAAATAGATCGTTAAGGTGTAGTGGTTTCTTGAATTAACTTCAACATTTAATTTTATGAAGTTTCCATTTCTATTTTTATTCAACTTCTATTTTGATTCAATTTCCTTTTCTATTCAATTTCCTTTTTTATTTATTTTCCAAATAGATCGTTAAGGTATAGTGGTTTGTTGAATGAACTTCCACGTTTAATTTTATGCAGTTTCCATTTCGACTTTTATTAAACTTCTATTTTTATTCAATTTTCATCTCCATTCAATTTCCAATTTTATTTAATGTCCAAATAGATCGTTAAGGTGTAGTGGTTTCTTGAACGAACTTCCATTCTTAATTTTATGGAACTTCCATTTTTATTTTTATTCCACTTCCATTTTTATTTAATTTCCTTTTCTATTCAATTTCCTTTTTTATTTAACTTCCAAATAGATCGTTAAGGTATTGTGGTTTCTTGAATGAACTTCCATTTTTCATTTTATGCAGCTTCCATTTGTATTTTTATTCCACTTCCATTTTTATTCAATTTCCTTTTCTATTCAATTTCCTTTTTTATTTAATTTCCAAATAGATCGTTAAGGTATAGTGGTTTCTTGAATGAATTTCCAAGTTTAATTTTATGCAGTTTCCAGTTCTATTTTTATTCAACTTCTGTTTTTATTCAATTTCCATCTCCATTCAATTTCCTCTTTTATTTAATTTCCAAATTTATCGTTAAGATGTAGTGGTTTCTTGAATGAACTTCCACGTTTAATTTTATGCAGTTTCCATTACTATTTTTATTCAACTTCTATTTTTATTCAATTTCCATCTCCAGTCAATTTCCTTTTTTTATTTCATTTCCAAATGGATCGTTAAGGCATACTTGTTTCTTGAATGAATTTCGGTGTTTAATTTTATGCAGTTTCCATTTCTATTTTTATTCAACTTCTGTTTTTATTCAATTTCCATCTCCATTCAATTTCCTCTTTTATTTAATTTCCAAATTTATCGTTAAGATGTAGTGGTTTCTTGAATGAACTTCCACGTTTAATTTTATGCAGTTTCCATTACTATTTTTATTCAATTTCTATTTTTATTCAATTTCCATCTCCAGTCAATTTCCTTTTTTTATTTCATTTCCAAATGGATCGTTAAGGCATACTTGTTTCTTGAATGAATTTCGGTGTTTAATTTTATGCAGTTTCCATTTCTATTTTTATTCAACTTTTATTTTTATTCAATTTCCATCCCCAATAAATTTCCATTTTTATTCAATTTCCAAAGAGAACGTTAAGGTGTAGTGGTTTCTTGAATGAACTTCCAAGTTTAATTTTATGCAGTTTCCATTACTATTTTTATTCAATTTCCAATTCTATTCAATTTCGTTTTTTATTTAATTTCCAAATAGATTGTTAAAGTATAGTGGTTTCTTGAATGAACTTCCATGTTTAATTTTATGCAACTTTCATTTTTATTTTTATTCCACATCCATTTTTATTTAATTTCCTTTTCTATTCCATTTCCATTTTTATTTGATTTCCAAATAGATCGTTAAGGTATAGTGGTTTCTTGAATAGGCTTCCATTTTTAATTTTATGCAACTCCTATTTTTGCTTTTATTCAACTTCTATTTTTATTCAATTTCCTTTTCTATTCATTTTCATTTTTTTATTTAGTTTCCAAATAGATCGTTATGGTATAGTGGTTTCTTGAATGAACTTCCATTTTTAATTTTATGCAACTTCCATTTTTATTTTTATTCTACTTCCATTTTTATTCAATTTCCTTTTCTATGCAATTACCTTTTTTTATTTAATTTCCAAATAGATCGTTAAGGTATAGTGGTTTCTTGAATAGACTTCCATTTTTAATTTTATGCAACTTCTATTTTTGATTTTATTCAACTTCCATTTTTATTGAATTTCCTTTTCTATTCATTTTCCTTTTTTATTGAATTTCCAAATAGATCGTTATGGTATTGTGGTATATTGAACGAACCTCCATTTTTAATTTTATGCAACTTCCACTTTTATTTTTATTCCACTTCCATTTTTATTCAATTTCTTTTTCTATTCAATTTCCTTTTTTATTTGATTTCCAAATAGATCGTTAAGGTATAGTGGTTTTTTGAATGAACTTCCATGTTTAATTTTATGCAGTTTCCATTTCGATTTTTATACAACTTCTATTTTTATTCAATTTCCATCCCCATTCAATTTCCTTTTTTATTTAATTTCCAAAGAGATTGCTAAGGTGTAGTGGTTTCTTGAAAGAACTTCCACGTTTAATTTTATGCAGTTTCCATTTCTATTTTTATTCAACTTCTGTTTTTATTCAATTTCCGTCTCCATTCAATTTCCTTTTTTATTTAATTTCCAAATTGATCGTTAAGGTGTAGTGGTTTCATGAATGAACTTCCACGTTTAATTTTATGCATTTTCCATTACTATTTTTATTCAACTTCTATTTTTGTTAAATTTCCATCTCCAGTCAATTTCCTTTTTTTATTTCATTTCCAAATGGATCGTTGAGGTATACTTGTTTCTTGAATGAATTTCGGTGTTTAATTTTATGCAGTTTCCATTTCTATTTTTATTCAATTTCCATCACTAATAAATTTCCATTTTTATTTATTTTCCAAAGAGGTCGTTAAGGTGTAGTGGTTTCTTGAATGAACTTCCAAGTTTAATTTTATGCAGTTTCCATTTCTATTTTTATTCAATTTCCAATTCTATTAAATTTCGTTTTTTATTTAATTTCCAAATAGATCGTTAAGGTATAGTGGTTTCTTGAATGAACTTCATGTTTAATTTTATGCAACTTTCATTTTTATTTTTATTCCACATCCATTTTTATTTAATTTCCTTTTCAATTCAATTTCCTTTTTTTATTTGATTTCCAAATAGATCGTTAAGGTATAGTGGTTTCTTGAATAGGATTCCATTTTTAATTTTGTGCAACTCCTATTTTTGCATTTATTCAACTTCTATTTTTATTCAATTTCCTTTTCTATTCATTTTCCTTTTTTTATTTAATTTCCAAATAGATCGTTATGGTATAGTGGTTTCTTGAATGAACTTCCATTTTTAATTTTATGCAACTTCCATTTTTATTTTTATTCTACTTCCATTTTTATTCAATTTCCTTTTCTATTCAATTTCCTTTTTTATTTAATTTCCAAATAGATCGTTATGGTATTGTGGTATATTGAACGAACCTCCATTTTTAATTTTATGCAACTTCCATTTTTATTTTTATTCCACTTCCATTTTTATTCAATTTCTTTTTCTATTCAATTTTCTTTTTTATTTAATTTCCAAATAGATCGTTAAGGTATAATGGTTTCTTGAATGAACTTCCATGTTTAATTTTATGCAGTTTCCATTTCGATTTTTATACAACTTCTATTTTTATTCAATTTCCATCTCCATTCAATTTCCTTTTTTATTTAATTTCCAAAGAGATCGCTGAGGTGTAGTGGTTTCTTGAATGAACTTCCACGTTTAAATTCATGCAGTTTCCATTTCTTTTTTTATTCAACTTCTATTTTTATTCAACTTCCATCTCCAGTCAATTTCCTTTTTTTATTTCATTTCCAAATGGATCGCTGAGGTATACTTGTTTCTTGAATGAACTTTCGTGTTTAATTTTATGCGGTTTCCACTTCTGTTTTTATTCAACTTTTATTTTTATTCAATTTCCATCTCCATTCAATTTCCATTTTTATTTAATTTCCAAAGAGATCGTTAAGGTGTAGTGGATTCTTGAATGAACTTCCACGTTTAATTTTATGCAGTTTCCATTTCTATTTTTATTCAATTTCCATCTCCATTCAGTTTCCTTTTTTTATTTCATTTCCAAATAGATCGTTAAGGTATAGTGGTTTCTTGAATGAACATCCATGTTTAACTTTATGCAGTTTCCATTTCTATTTTTATTCAACTTCTATTTTTATTCAATTTCTATCTCCATTCAATTTCCATTTTTATTTAATGTCCAAATAGATTGTTAAAGGTTAGTGGTTTCTTGAATGAACTTCCATTCTTAATTTTATGCAACTTCCATTTTTATTTTATTTCACTTGCATTTTTATTTAATTTCCTTTTCTATTCAATTTCCTTTTTTATTTAACTTCCAAATAGATCGTTGGTATAGCGGTTTCTGGAATGAACTTCCATTTTTGATTTTATGCAGCTTCCATTTGTATTTTTATTCCACTTCCATTTTTATTCAATTTCCTTTTCTATTCAATTTCCTTTTTTATTTAATTTCCAAATAGATCGTTAAGGTATAGTGGTTTCTTGAATGAACTTCCAGGTTTAATTTTATGCAGTTTCCATTTCTATTTTTATTCAACTTCTGTTTTTATTCAATTTCCATCTCCATTCAATTTCCTCTTTTATTTAATTTCCAAATTTATCGTTAAGGTGTAGTGGTTTCTTGAATGAACTTCCACGTTTAATTTTATGCAGTTTCCATTACTATTTTTATTCAACTTCTATTTTTATTCAATTTCCATCTCCAGTCAATTTCCTTTTTTTATTTCATTTCCAAATGGATCGTTAAGGTATACTTGTTTCTTGAATGAATTTCCGTGTTTAATTTTATGCAGTTTCCATTTCTATTTTTATTCAACTTTTATTTTTATTCAATTTCCATTTTAATTTAATTTCCAAAGAGATCGTTAAGGTGTAGTGGTTTGTTGAATGAACTTCCACGTTTAATTTTATGCAGTTTCCATTTCTATTTTTATTCAATTTCCAATTCTATTCAATTTCGTTTTTTATTTAATTTACAAATAGTTCGTTAAGGTATAGTGGTTTCTTGAATCGACTTCCATTTTTAATTTTATGCAACTTCCATTTTTATTTTTATGCCACTTCCATTTTTATTCAATTTCCTTTTCTATTCAATTTCCTTTTTTTATTTAATTTCCAAATAGATCGTTACGGTATAGTGGTTTCTTGAATGAACTTCCATTTTAATTTGATGCAACTTCAATTTTTATTTTTATTCTATTTCTATTTTTATTCAATTTCCTTTTCTATTCAATTTCCTTTTTTTATTTAATTTCCAAATAGATCGTTAAGGTATAGTGGTTTCTTGAATAGACTTTCATTTTTAATTTTATGCAACTTCTATTTTTGTTTTTATTCAACTTCCATTTTTATTGAATTTCCTTTTCTATTCGTTTTCCTTTTTTATTTAATTTCCAAATAGATCGTTATAGTATTGTGGTATATTGAATCAACCTCCATTTTTAATTTTATGCAACTTCCAGTTTTTTTTTATTCCACTTCCATTTTTATTCAATTTCCTTTTCTATTCAATTTCCTTTTTTATTTAATTTCCAAAGAGATCGTGAAGGTGTAGTGGTTTCTTGAATGAACTTCCACGTTGAATTTTATTCCATTTCCATTTCTATTTTTATTCAACTTCTATTTTCATTCAATTTCCATCTCCATTCAATTTCCTTTCTTTATTTCATTTCCAAATAGATCGTTAAGTTATACTGGTTTCTTGAATGAACTTCCGTGTTTGTTTTTATGCAGTTTCCATTTCTATTTTTATTCAACTTCCATCTCCATTCAATTTCCATTTTTATTTAATTTCCAAATAGATCGTTAAGGTATAGTGGTTTCATGAATGAACTTCCATGTTTAATTTTATGCAGTTTCCATTTCTATTTTTATTCAACTTCTGTTTTTATTCAATTTCCATCTCCATTCAATTTCTTTTTTTATTTAATTTCCAAATAGATCGTTAAGGTGTAGTGGTTTCTTGATTAAACTTCCACGTTTAATTTTATGCAGTTTCCATTTTTATTTTTATTCAATTTCCTTTTCTTTTCAATTTCCTTTTTTCTTTAATTTCCAAATAGATCGTTAAGGTATAATGGTGTCTTGAATGAACTTCCTTGTTTAGTTTTATGCAGTTTCCATTTCTATTTTTATTCAACTTCTATTTTTATTCAATTTCCATCTCCATTCAATTTGCATTTTTATTTAATTTCCCAATAGATCGTTAAGGTGTAGTTGTTTCTTGAATGAACTTCCACGTTTAATCTTATGCAGTTTCCATTTGTATTTTTATTCAATTTCCTTTTCTATTCAATTTCCTTTTTTATTTAATTTCCAAATAGATCGTTAAGGTATAGTGGTTTATTGAATGAACTTCCATGTTTAATTTTATGCAGTTTCCATTTCTATTTTTATTCAACTTCTATTTTTATACAATTTCCATCTCCATTCAATTTCCTTTTTTATTTAATTTCCAAATAGATCGTGAATGTGTAGTGGTTTCTTGGATGAGCTTCCACGTTTACTTTTATGTAACTTCCATTTTGATTTTTATTCCACTTCTATTTTTATTCAATTTCCTTTTTCTATTCAATTTCTTTTTTTATTTAATTTCCAAATAGATCATTAAGGTATAGTGGTTTCTTGAATGAACTTCCCCGTTTTATTTTATGCAGTTTCCATTTCTTTTTTTATTCAACTTCTATTTTTATTCGATTTCCATCTCCATTCAATTTCCTTTTTTATTTAATTTCCAAATAGATCGTTAAGGTGTACTGGTTTTTGATTGAACTTCCATTCTTAATTTTCTGCAACATCCATTTTGAATTTTATTCCACTTTCATTTTTATTCAATTTCCTTCCCTATTCCATTTCCTTTTTTATTTAATTTCCAAATAGATCGTTAAGGTATAGTGGTTTCTTGAATGAACTTCCATGTTTAATTTTATGCAGTTTTCATTTCTATTTTTATTCAACTTCTACTTTTATTCAATTTCCATCTCCATTCAATTTCCATTTTTCTTTAATTTCCTAACAGATCGTTAAGGTGTAGTGGTTTCTTAAATGAACTTCCATTCTTAATTTTATGCAACTTCTATTTTTTTTTATTTCACTTCTATTTTTATTTAATTTCCTTTTCTATTCAATTTCCATTTTTATTTAATTTCCAAATAGATCGTTAAGGTATAGTGGTTTCTTGAATGAACTTCCATTTATAATTTTTTGCAACTTCCATTTATATTTTTATTCCACTTCCATTTTTATTGAATTTCCTTTTCTATTCAATTTCATTTTTTTTATCTAATTTCCAAATAGATCGTTAAGGTATAGTGGTTTCTTGAATGAACTTTCATTTTTAATTTTATGCAACTTCCATTTTTATTTTTATTCAACTTAGATTTTTATTCAATTTTCTTTTCTATTCAATTTTCTTTTCTTATTTAATTTCCAAATTGATCATTAAGGTATAGTGGTTTCTTGAATAGACTTCCATTTTTAATTTTATGCAACTTCTATTTTTGTTTTTATTCAACTTCCATTTTTATTCAATTTCCTTTTCTATTCGTTTTCCTATTTTATTTAATTTCCAAATAAATCGTTATTGTATAGTGTTATCTTGAATGAACTTCCATTTTTAATTTTATGCATCTTCCATTTTTATTTTTATTCCACTTCCATTTTTATTCAATTTCCTTTTCTATTCAATTTCCTTTTTTATTTAATTTCCAAAGAGATCGTTAAGGTATAGTGGTTTCTTGAATGAACTTCCACGTTTAATTTTATGCAGTTTCCATTTCCATTTTTATTCAACTTCTATTTTTATTCAACTTCCATCCCCATTCAATTTCCTTTTTTATTTAATTTCCAAAGAGATCGTTAAGGTGTAGTGGTTTCTTGAATGAACTTCCACGTTGAATTTTATGCCATTTCCATTTCTATTTTTATTCAACTTCTATTTTCAATCAATTTCCATCTCCGTTCAATTTCCTTTCTTTATTTCATTTCCAAATAGATCGTTAAGTTATACTGGTTTCTTGAATGAACTTCCGTGTTTGTTTTTATGCAGTTTCCATTTCTATTTTTATTCAACTTCCATCTCCATTCAATTTCCATTTTTATTTAATTTCCAAATAGATCGTTAAGGTATAGTGGTTTCATGAATGAACTTCCATGTTTAAAATTTTAGGGCAAATTACATATACACCCCTCGAGGTTTGGCTAAATTACAAATACCCCCCTGAGGTTTGAGAAATTACGAATTCCCCCCTGAATGCTATATTTGCATAAGAAATTAGGGGGTAATTTGTTATGAAATATAAACCTCAGGGGGTAAATTGTTATGAAAATACAAACCTCAGGGGGCGGGATGTAATTTCCGAAACCTCAGGGGGGTATCTGTAATTTAACCAAACCTCGAGGGGTGTATATGTAATTTGCCCTTAATTTTATGCAGTTTCCATTTCTATTTTTATTCAACTTCTGTTTTTATTCAATTTCCATCTCCATTCAATTTCTTTTTTTATTTAATTTCCAAATAGATCGTTAAGGTGTAGTGGTTTCTTGATTAAACTTCCACGTTTAATGTAACGCCCTCAAAATAATAACACTAAACCCAACAGTAATGACATGCATTGATAATTAAGATAAACATTCTTCTATACATCAGAGTTGTTCCTTACAAAAGTATTACATGTTAACAACAAAAGGAAATGCCCTACGGGCTTACAGCTTTCCAAGTTAACACTTGGTTACAACAAAAGAGTACTACTCATTTACACTTTAAGCCCTTGGCTTCAAATTACATGTAATACAGCAAAAACAAAACAACAAAAGTATGTCCGCCTCTAGCCTCCCAAGCTATGTCCTTGGAGGTGGCATGCTACCTGTACCTGAAAATGATATTCCCATATAGGGTGAGCCACAGCCCAGTAGAAATATACTAAACCAACCATGAACAATGACTAAAAGATTAGCAATTGATAGATGGCCAACACTGATACATCCACATAATTCACATTTTATGTCATACGACTTATGAGTCGAAGTTACTTTTCATTTTCCCATTTTTCAACAGGCAAGCATATTAGCTCCATCATCATTTCAACAGATATGTATATAAACTATATCCCACATTCACAGATAAGCATATAAGCTACATCCACATTTCACAAAGATAAGCATATTAGCCCTATCTTCACTTCTCTAGACAAGCATATGAGCTATATCTACACTTCTCAAAGATAAGCATATGAGCTCTATCTTCATTTCTCTAGACAAGCATATGAGCTATATCTACGGAGTTCATCCCCCATCTCCTCCCAAGTCTATCCGGTTTAGAGGTACATCCCCCATTTTCCCCTAAACCGCGGAGTACATCCCCTATCTCCTCCTCTACACACAATGCATATAAACACAAGGGTTCTATACACAATCAATCAATACATAAATTTAATGTATTCAATCCACCGTCATACTCTATGACACATTCAATCGATTAGTTTTAGTTTGCCTAATCATCATGCATTGTCTACAACAATCACGACTATCCTCCACCGATAGCCCAAAGCAGTTATTTCTAAACAGAAAATAAATGCACAATGGATATTCAATCAACATTTCATTTCGGTGAGTGATAAATAATTCAACTACACCCTTTAACCCCATACATTCCCAATCTCAATAATTCAATTTCATTACCTCCTTTCTCACAATTAATTATTCCAATTAATCAACCATGTAATTAGGTCATTTTCCATAATTACCATTTCAACCCTTAGGTCCCATTTTCATTAATGATTCAACATTTATTCCATTTCTCTATGCCACACATGCATCTAGGTTTATTATAAATAAAACCCCAACTTTTGTAAAATAACACAAAAGCCCCAAACTTTCACAAAATTACCCAATCAACCCCAACATCTCAAAATACTAAAATTTAAAGACAAAATCCATAGAGAGGAGTAGGATATCCCTACCTCAATTTCAAAGCCCCAAAGAAGAAGATGATAAAACCCAACGTGCTCCAAAGACCAAGATTCTCGGATCAAAACGACGCCCTCGACGATCCACACAACTATTACAAAGGCCGAAGAGAAGGAGGACACTCTAACTAGATCAAACCCTAGAGAGAAGGGAGTTTCTAGAGAGAGAGGCTCTCAAAAAGGGTTTTTGGATAAAGTAGGAGAGAGAAAGAAATGTAAAAAGTGATTTGAAATCACCCAGCGGATAACTCAAGAATAAAGCACAAGGCTCGAACGCAGATTCCCACCTCCCAGAACTTACACTCTGGAAGAACTACCCGCTCGAGCACCAACCGACCCGCTCGAGCGCCACCGCTCGAGCGTAAACAAACCCGCTCGAGCGTAAAAACCACACCTGCAGAAGTTTTGCAGGAACACGAAAATACTGGAAGTGTGCAATCTCCGCTCGAGCGCAATAAGACCCGCTCGAGCGGACCGCCTAAAAACTCAACAACAAGGAATTTGAAACCAAGGCCTAACCAACCTGTAACAAACCTTCCCAACACATCCTATAACTCAAATACGAAGTAAAGAGGATGTAAACAAGATAATAACCAACTATCAACATCCACGGACACATGTCCGGATCACTGTACAACAAGGGTAAACCCGGGATCGCTATATTTAATTTTATGCAGTTTCCATTTCTATTTTTATTCAACTTCTATTTTTATTCAATTTCCTTTTCTTTTCAATTTCTTTTTTTCTTTAATTTCCAAATAGATCGTTAAGGTATAATGGTGTCTTGAATGAACTTCCTTGTTTAGTTTTATGCAGTTTCCATTTCTATTTTTATTCAACTTCTATTTTTATTCAATTTCCATCTCCATTCAATTTGCATTTTTATTTAATTTCCAAATAGATCGTTAAGGTGTAGTTGTTTCTTGAATGAACTTCCACGTTTAATCTTATGCAGTTTCCATTTCTATTTTTATTCAACTTGTATTTTTATTCAATTTCCTTTTCTATTCAATTTCCTTTTTTATTTAATTTCCAAATAGATCGTTAAGGTATAGTGGTTTATTGAATGAACTTCCATGTTTAATTTTACGCAGTTTCCATTTCTATTTTTATTCAACTTCTATTTTTATACAATTTCCATCTCCATTCAATTTCCTTTTTTATTTAATTTCCAAATAGATCGTGAAGGTGTAGTGGTTTCTTGGATGAACTTCCACGTTTACTTTTATGTAACTTCCATTTTGATTTTTATTCCACTTCTATTTTTATTCAATTTCCTTTTTCTATTCAATTTCCTTTTTTATTTAATTTCCAAATAGAACATTAAGGTATAGTGGTTTCTTGAATGAACTTCCCCGTTTTATTTTATGCAGTTTCCATTTCTTTTTTTATTCAACTTCTATTTTTATTCAATTTCTATCTCCATTCAATTTCCTTTTTTATTTAATGTCCAAATAGATCGTTAAGGTGTACTGGTTTTTGAATGAACTTCCATTCTTAATTTTCTGCAACATCCATTTTGAATTTTATTCCACTTTCATTTTTATTCAATTTCCTTTTCTATTCCATTTCCTTTTTTATTTAATTTCCAAATAGATCGTTAAGGTATAGTGGTTTCTTGAATGAACTTCCATGCTTAATTTTATGCAGTTTTCATTTCTATTTTTATTCAACTTCTACTTTTATTCAATTTCCATCTCCATTCAATTTCCATTTTTCTTTAATTTCCTAACAGATCGTTAAGGTGTAGTGGTTTCTTAAATGAACTTCCATTCTTAATTTTATGCAACTTCCATTTTTTTTTTATTCCACTTCCATTTTTATTCATTTTCCTTTCTATTCAATTTCCATTTTTATTTAATTTCCAAATAGATCGTTAAGGTATAGTGGTTTCTTGAATGAACTTCCATTTATAATTTTTTGCAACTTCCATTTATATTTTTATTCCACTTCCATTTTTATTGAATTTCCTTTTCTATTCAATTTCATTTTTTATGTAATTTCCAAATAGATCGTTAAGGGATAGTGGTTTCTTGAATGAACTTTCATTTTTAATTTTATGCAACTTCCATTTTTATTTTTATTCAGCTTAGATTTTTATTCAATTTTCTTTTCTATTCAATTTTCTTTTTTTATTTAATTTCCAATATGATCATTAAGGTATAGTGGTTTCTTGAATAGACTTTCATTTTTAATTTTATGCAACTTCTATTTTTGTTTTTATTCAACTTCCATTTTTATTCAATTTCCTTTTCTATTCATTTTCCTATTTTATTTAATTTCCAAATAAATCGTTATGGTATAGTGGTATCTTGAATGAACTTCCATTTTTAATTTTATACATCTTCCATTTTTATTTTTATTCCACTTCCATTTTTATTCAATTTCCTTTTCTATTCAATTTCCTTTTTTATTTAATTTCCAAATAGATCGTTAAGGTATAGTGGTTTCTTCAATGAACTTCCACGTTTAATTTTATGCAGTTTCCATTTCCATTTTTATTCAACTTCTATTTTTATTCAATTTCCATCTCCATTCAATTTCCTTTTTTATTTAATTTCCAAAGAGATCGTTAAGGTGTAGCAGTTTCTTGAATGAACTTCCACGTTGAATCTTATGCCATTTCCATTTTTATTTTTATTCAACTTCTATTTTCATTCAATTTCCATCTCCATTCAATTTCCTTTTTTTATTTCATTTCCAAATAGATCGTAAGTTATACTGGTTTCTTGAATGAACTTCCGTGTTTGTTTTTATGCAGTTCCCATTTCTATTTTTATTCAACTTCTATTTTTATTCAATTTCCATCTCCATTCAATTCCATTTTTATTTAATTTCCAAATAGATCGTTAAGGTATAGTGGTTTCATGAATGAACTTCCATGTTTAATTTTATGCAGTTTCCATTTCTATTTTTATTGAACTTCTGTTTTTATTCAATTTCCATCTCCATTCAATTTCCTTTTTTTATTTAATTTCCAAATAGATCGTAAAGGTATAGTGGTTTCTTGAATGAACTTCCATGTTTAATTTTACGCAACTTTCATTTTTATTTTTATTCAACATCCATTTTTAATCAATTTCTTTTTCTATTCAATTTCCTTTTCTTATTGAATTTCCTAATTGATCGTTAATGTATAGTCGTTTCTTGAATGAACTTCCATTTTTATTTTTATTCAACTTCCATTTTTATTCAATTTCTTTTTCTATTGAATTTCCTTTTTTATTTAATTTCCAAATAGATCGTTAAGGTGTAGTGGTGTTTTGAATGAACTTCCATTTTTAATTTTATGCAACTTCTTTTTTTGTTTTTATTCAACTTCCATTTTTATTCAATTTCCTTTTCTATTGAATTTCCTTGTTTATTTAGTTTCCAAATAGATCGTTAAGGTGTAGTGGTTTCTTGAATGAACTTCCATTTTTAATTTTATGCAACTTTCATTTTTATTTTTATTCCACTTCCATTTTTATTCAATTTCCTTTTCTATTAAATTTCCTTTTTTATTTAATTTAGATCGTTAATGTATAGTGCTTTCGTGAATGACCTTTCATTTTTAATTTTATGCAACTTCCATTTTTATTTTTATTCAACTTCCATTTTTATTCAATTTCTTTTTCTATTGAATTTCCTGTTTTATTTAATTCCAAATAGATCATTAATGTGTAGTGGTTTTTTGAATGAACTTCTATTTTTAATTTTATACAACTTCCATTTTTATTTTTATTCCGCTTCCATTTTTATTTAGTTTCCTTTTCTATTCAATTTCCTTTTTTATTTAATTTGCAAATAGATCGTTAAGGTGTAGTGGTTTTTTGAATGAACATCCACGTTTAATTTTATGCAGTTTCCGTTTCTATTTTTATTCAACTTCTATTTTTATTCAATTTCCTTTTTTATTTAATTTCCAAAAAGATCGTTAAGGTGTAGTGGTTTCTTGAATGAACTTCCATGTTTAATTTTATGCATGTACGGGAAAGAAATAAACCTTCTCGTATAATCCTGTTGATCAAGTCTGCGCTCCTCTGTACGTCGTCGCTTTATCACCTGAAAATACAAACGTGAGCTAGCCGGCGGGTGTGTGCCGGAAACCTCTCTGATGCCTAAGTCAGCACAATAGACAAATAGACAAAAGCTCTGTGTATTCAGGAAGCAAAATTGTGTTACCTCTCCATAGGTGATGTTTGTGAGCTTTATAGGTTTCGTGTGACATAATCCTAGTAGGACTCTTACTCCTCCTTGTAGAGTCCTCCTAGGATTCTTACTCCTGAAAGACAATGCTTATCCTTCAACACCCCTCTCACTGCTTAAACCAAGTGAGATGGTTTTACCATGGCCGAACTACCATATGACCGAAATAAACATGACTCTGCTTAGCTGTAGAATTGGCCGAACTATACTTAATTCGGCTCTTCCCTCTACAACTCTTACTTCGGCTTCTCATGTATAACCCATGGCGTGGTTAGACCAAACTAACATGTTACGACCGGTGTAACTCTAAGACCGGTCTAACTCTGAAGTACCGTTAGACCGATCTTAGTTCTATCTTCCGTCGGACCAGACTATCTTCACGGCCTTAGGACCGGACTAACTTGAAAATATCCACACGACCGGAGTAACTTATAAGGCCATTTTACTCGGCCCTTTGTACTGCGGCTCATAACGGCCCATTACCCAGCTCGGCCCAATTTTCATATAAATTACCCTCTCAATTGCCCCTTAATTCCATCTGCGCAGCATGATAGGGATTACCTATTTTATCAGCCGAGCTATGGTTTTTCAGCCTTTCCAGCCGAGCTAAAAACCCTTTAGCTTATCCGACCGAGCTAAATTCACACCGGGCCCTGGTTGTTCGGTCAAAACGTCTCTTCAATCACAGCAACTGAAACGCTTCCGTTTTCAATGACACGTGGCAGGCTCTGATTGGCTGGGGACAGCTGTCACGCCGCCCTCGTACTCCGAAAAATTTGAACAGTTCCCGCTTTTTCTCTTTCGTCCCTTCTTTTACACAAAACACCTTCTATATTTTGGATTAACCACTCTATTATTACATCTCTTCTCTCTCCATCCTGTGTTCTTGCTGTTCTTCCGTTGCACTTGAAGAGACTATGACTTTGTTGCTATTTTTTCCATCTTCAGTGTTTCTACGTCTTCGTTTGGTAAGTAACTGGAATCTGTCTATCTTTCTTTGCTTTCGTTTACTTCAATGTAGTTTGTTTCGTGTGTTTTTGCAAAACATATTCTTTCCATTTGCTTTGCCCTATACTTTTCTGGAAAAACTTCATAAGAACCACTTGAATCTATGAAACCTGTAGAACACTGATTTTGATCCAAAATAACCACATAACCGAACTAACATACTATTTGTGCTATGCGTAGATCTGTCCGGATCATAATCGAACTAAAAACTTGTGAATATATCAGTAGTCTTAGTAAGTCACCATCTTCTGGTTGACTTTAGCTGAGATAAAATGTATCGAACTAAGTCTGAAATTAGTATAACGGAACCATATGCCTCCGACCGAGCTAGGTCTTTGGGGCTAAGCCAGCTTTACTAGTTTTGAACCGAACTAAGAAAGCTACCCCTAGAAGCTCAACCGAGGTACTGGGTGTCTAGTTTGAAATTGAGATAGAACCCATAGTGCCACGTAGCCGACGTAGGACATCAATTTTCTTTTGCTTTGAATTTGTAGCACAGCCTAATGATCTGTGCTTAACACCTTTGTTCTTCACTTTGCAGACTTAGGTTGCCCAGGCACTCCTCTGCGCGCTCAACCGAGCTACTGAGCATAATTTTTTGACCGAATTAACTTATTCATAATTTATATAATAAATGGGGAAGTATAGGTTCCGAGTAGAGACACCAGGTGGTATGGCCGAATTCCGAAGGGATTATGGCATACCTGATGATGTACACCTTACCCTAGCCAAAAAAGGTGTCACACCCTGGGGAAATGAAGGCTTTGTCCCCTTCACCCTCTTATCTATAATAGAAACCGGACTACGATTTCCAGTCCAACCCTTGATTTGTGAGTTTCTTAGGCAGACCAGACTATGCCCAGCCCAACTATCCACCAATTCATACCGTATAATAATGGGGATAGCCAAACTAAACCGCCAAGCCGGTCTCAACCTCGGTCTTGCCGAAATATTCCACCAATATTCCTTAGGATCAAAAGAAGATGGGTGGGTCTACTATTTAAGAATACGGCGTCGCCGAGAGAAGATAATAAAAGATACACCCGATAAAGATTTAAATGATGACGATTTCTTCTGGGTGTCTGGGAACTTTGAAGATCATCAAGCCCAAATTCCTGGCCGACGTATAAACTGGAAAAAAAGAAATCCCCGGTATAACTTACTTCGGCTATACGCATGCTTTCGTTTTACTTCGGTTTCTGATTTCACAACCGATCTAACAGTCATTCTTTTGCAGACTCAGCCCATCTTGCATCCTTGTACAGTTACCCCAACCTGAACACACTCCGAGCCGCATTGCGTTTTGAAAAAAGGAGTTGGGCTAAGCTGTTAAATTTTGAGCCGACCTACAGATACAGCGGTCGTCGAAAAGCCAGAGTGACCAATTTCCTTCTTGAAGATGCACCAGAACCTGACCTAGCCTTGCCCGAAATCAGACTAATCCCACTAACCGCCGAAGAAGAGATGGCAAAGAGAAGCAGAGTCAGGGCCCTTCTGACCGAAACAAATAGGCCCGAAGTACCTGAACCAAGCCAGGCTCAAGAGACCGTTGTTGCCCTTCCCTCTCAATAACCTTCTTCCTCCCGCCGAGCTAAACGCGCCCGGACTTCCCAGACCGAACAACGTCTGGTTGACGAGAACGAGACCATCCTTCCACCGAGCCACCCTCCAAGTCCACAACCGGAGCCCTCGGACCGAGCTGCCTCAAAGTGGGCACCAAAACTGAAATTCCAAAATCGAGATATTCAAGACACCGATTCAGTGGTTGCTGTGAAGGACCACTTGATGGCATTTAACCTTGCCAAGAGTGTCTGCCTTCCAGCAGACATGGAACACCACCAAAACCTGACCGAGCTAAGGGCCATCCGATCGGCCACTAAATCCATGATCCTAGTAAGATGCCCCTCTTGTCTCTCAAATTTTTCCAACTTTCAGTTCGGTTTTGTCATTGATTTCTTCCCATTCATTTCAGTCTCTTCAGAAGAGCCAAATTGCCCATCAAAAGGTATTGGAGCTCAAGAAGACGGCTAGGCAAGCCATGGCAGAGGCGGAAGAAAGAGCCACCGAACTGAAGGAGTCACGCCAAAAAACGACCGAGCTAGAGGTTGAGGTGGCTCATCTAACCAGACTAGTTACCTCGGCTGAAGCCGATAAGCAGAAGTCGTTGGCCATGATGAAAGACAAGTACCTTCGAGAGCTAGTCAAGCTTGAAGGGAAAAAGGATGCTGAGATTGCCGAACTGAAAAAGAAGGCTGAAGACGCTGAGTTGAAGGGCTTTAAGGATGGCGAAGCTGCATACGTCCAACAGTGTGAAGCCGCGAAGGACTTGTTCTTCAAGTGCGGCTGGAGGGGTGCTGTAGAGCAGCTCGGTTGTGGCCCCGACACCGAGGTCTTCAACGCTCCTCAGTACTTTATTCCGGCCACACTGTCGGAGTATGCAGCCGATCTACAGAAGCAGTTCCTTGAAGAGTCTGACGACGATGAGGCAGAGAATGCGCCAACTGGCACTCCGGTAGTGAACGAGCAAGGCAACGGTCAACCAGCTTGGTTGGAGCCAACGTTTGAAGACCTAACTGTTGCGCCACCGACTGATACCGTGCTGCCAGTTGCTACTGAGACTGTCCTTCCATCTGTAACCAGAGTGCAAGTTGATATTGACGCCGATCTTGAAGACCTTTTCAACTGATTCTGTAATTTTTTTGTTTTTCTTTTGACTTGTAACCGGGCTGCGGCCCCTCTTTTGTACCTGTTCTTGACTTTAATGAAAATCTTCTTTTGTGCTCAACTGTCATTCCGATTTTGATTTGTATGTTTGCACTTGTAATGTCTTCTACTACTCCAACTGTTATCTCGGTTTACATTTTATGCTTGCTTTTTAACTGCGGCTTGAACGAAATACAATATTTTTCAGCCGAGATAATTTATACTGGCCTTAACCGTGCTACCTGACTAACCTTACTAGCCAACCACTCTTCTGTCGATATAATTACTTCGGCTGAAGAGTAACAAAAGTTTGTTTAATCCAGCCAACCACTTTTCAGTCATACACTTACTTCGGCTGAAGAGTAACAAAAGTTGGTTTAATACAGCCAACCACTCTTCAGCCATACACTTACTTCGGTTGAAGAGTAACAACAGTTGGTTTAATCCAGCCAACCACTCTTCAGCCATGCACTTACTTCGGCTGAAGAGTAACAATAGTTGGTTTAATCCAGCCAACCACTCTTCAGCCATGCACTTACTTCGGCTGAAGAGTAACAACAGTTGGTTTAATCCAGCTGGTTTAATCCAGCCAACCACTCTTCAGCCATGCATTTACTTCGGCTGAAGAGTAACAACAGTTGGTTTAATCCAGCCAACCTCTAAGTTTTTCCAGCCAACTTAGAATAAAATGTTTGGTTATTGCGACCAAACGTCCTGCAGCCTGGATCCTTATCCTGGGCTTAGGAGGGGTGTTGGTTTAATCCAGCCAACCTCTAAGTTAGTTTTTCCAGCCAACTTAGAATGAAATGTTTACAAAGCTCCTGACTTACTAAGACTATCGTCTATTGAAAACAACCATACTGAAAAAGAATCGGCTTGTTTTATTAAAAAAAGGGAAAATTACATATTCTTAAAAAGAGGAACTAAAAATAAAATAACTTGAGATTGGCCGTGTTCCATGGCCGGGGGATTGCTTTGCCGTCCTCATCTTCTAAGTGGTATGCCCTTTTGCCTGCTAATCCAACCACTTTGTAAGGTCCTTCCCAATTAGGCCCTAGCTTGCCATCTCCTGGTAGTAATGTATTTCCCATTACTCTGCGGAGTACCCAATCTCCAACCTTGAATTGTCTTGGATGAACCGTTTTATTGTATGTCCTGGATAACTCTTGTTGATACGAGGCAATGTGAACTAGTGCTTTTTCTCTTCTTTCTTCCACAAGGTCGAGTTCCAAAGTTATAGCCTCGCCATTTAAGTCAGGATCAAAATTTTCGCTTCGAATTGTGGGGAGACCAACTTCCAATGGGATCACTGCTTCCATGCCATAAGCTAAGGAGAATGGTGTTTCTCCAGTTGATCGTCGTGGCGTAGTACGGTAAGCCCATAAAACATGAGGGAGTTCCTCCGCCCACTTGCCTTTGGCTTTTTCTAACTGTTTCTTCAGTCCATCCAATACTACCTTGTTTGATGCTTCTGCCTGACCATTTGCTTGGGGATATGCCGGCGTAGAATTGTAGAACTCTATCTTGTACTCTTCACAAAAGCCTCTGAAGATTCTGCCGTCGAACTGAGTGCCGTTGACTGAGATTAGGGCTTTTGGTATGCCAAACCGAGTGATGATATTCTACCAGACGAACTTCTTTACATCTTTTTCTTTGATTGATGCCAATGCTTCTGCTTCCACCCACTTTGTGAAGTAGTCTGTTGCTGCGAGAAAGAACTTCCTGTTTCCGAGTGCTGTTGGAAGTGGTCCTACTATGTCCAAGCCCCACATTGCGAAAGGCCATGGACTAGTCAATGGTAGGAGTTCTCTAGCTGGTTGATGTATTTGGTGCACAAATTTCTGGCATTTCTCGCACTTCTTCACATATTTCTCTGAGTCTGCCTGCATGTATGGCCACCAGTATCCTTGCGAAATGGCCCTGTAAGCTAGCGATCTTCCACCTTGATGGCTTCCGCACACCCCTTCGTGTATTTCGAACAAGAATGCTTCCACTTTGCTGGGATGAACACACTTTAGGTAAGGTCCTGAAAATAACTTTTTGTATAATGCCAAAGATGGGGAGAGCCAAAATTACTGTGACTTCGCTCTTATTCTGTTGGCTTCTTTTTCCTCTTCTTGTAAGATGCCGTCCTTTAAGAACAGGATGATGGGATCCATCCAAAGGGGGCCTAGTTCTGCGCAACATACCTCTTCTACTTCGGGGTCTTCAATGTTTGGTCTAGGTAGGTAGTCGATCAATAATGGATGGGGGATGGAAGTATCTGCCATTGAGGCAAAGCCTGCTAGTTCGTCCGCTCTGCTGTTTTCCTCCCTACCAATTTGTTCTATCCTGACCACTTCAAATTTCTTGATCTCTATTCTGACCAATTCTTGGTACTTGGCCATCCTGTCATCCTTTGCTTCATAGTCGCCAGAAATTTGGTTTACCACCAGCTGTGAGTCACTGCAAACCATTAGTTCGGTGGCTTTCATGTAGAATGCCGATTTGAGGCCTACAAGGAGCGCTTCATACTTTACTTTGACGCTGGGAAGCCTAGGTTGATTGCCTGATCCACCACTAGGCCGTCTGGAGAGATGAGGACTATACCGAGCCCTGCTCCATGATGGTTGGATGCTCCATCCATGAAGAGCTTCCACATCTCCCCAACGAACAACTTCCAGCAAGTGAAGGGATCAGTAGATGCCTTAGGATCTTCCATGTTGCTGGCGTCTTCTTTAAGGTTCATGCTTGTTGTTTGCCCCTTGCTATCTAATTGTTCCAAGCCTTTATTGGTCGATGAGTCCTGCCTTGGCGTAGCACGGTTTGCCCTTTCCTTCCTTGCTTTGCCGTGATCTGCCTTTGCGTATGGCTGAGTATCCATTACTAGGGGTTGTGCTATTCCGGCGTCAACTTCCATCCCTAGTGTGGCTGTTTTTGTCAGGTCGATTGGGCAGATGTGATGACTTCCTGGTGTGAATTCTGTGACAAAATCTGCCAGTGCTTGAGCTTTTATTGCGGTTCTAGGTTGGAATTTGATGTCGTATTGTCCCAACTCAACTACCCACTTCAAGATTCGCCCAGAAAAATTCGCCCTTTCAAACAAACCTTTTAATGGAAAGGCTGTGAGGACAACTATGGTATGGGCGTGAAAGTAATGTGACAACTTCCTTGAGGCCATCATCAAGGCCAGAGCTAGTTTTTCCAGTGGCAGGTACCTTGTTTCGGCTCCCAACAATGTCTTACTGACATAATAGATGGGGAGATGTTGGATTCCTTCCGCACGGACCAACACTATGCTAATTGCGTGCTGAGAGACTGCTAGGTACAGGAAGAGTTCTTCTCCAGGTACTGGGGTGACAAGCAATGGTGGGGAGGACATATATTCCTTTAAGCTTTCCAGAGCATGGTCGCATTCTTCGTCCCACTCAAACTTGGCTTTTAGTGCATGGAAGAATGGTCGTAGTCTGTCCGATGACCGGCTTATGAACCGATTGAGCGTAGCTGCCATGCCGGTGAGATACTGCACTTCCTTTATTGAGTTTGGTCTCTCCAAATCCTGGATTGCTTTAATCTGAGAGGGGTCTGCTTCTATACCTCGGTTGGTCACAACGAATCCCAGGAATTTGCCAGATCCTACTCCGAATGCACACTTGGATGCATTGAGGCGCAATTTGTGCTTCTTCAAGATCTCAAACATTTCGCCTAGGTCTTTAAGATGGTCATTCTCATCCTTGCTCTTGACCACCATGTCGTCGATGTAAGCTTCCATTGTTCTGCCTAACAATGGTTCAAACATCTTGGTGACCATCCGTTGGAATGTCGCCCCAGCGTTCTTTAGGACAAAGGGCATGACCTTGTAACAGTATAGTCCTCTTGGAGTTGTAAAGGATGTGACCTCCTGGTCTGGTTCATGCATGGCGATTTGGTGGTAGCCTCTGTATGCATCCAGAAAGCTAAGTCGGTTGTGCCCCGCCGTTAGGTCTACTAGTTGATCTATCCGTGGTAGAGGAAAGCTGTCTTTTGGGCACGCCGTGTTGACTATTTTGTAGTCGACGCAAACACGCCACTTGCCATTCTTCTTTGGCACTACAACTGTGTTGGAGATCCATCTTGGGTAGTGCACTTCTCTAATTGCTCCTGCCTCCAGCAGGTGTCCTACTTCTTCTGCCACTATCTCGGCATGATGGAGTGCCGATCTATGGGTGCGTTGAATGATCGGTCTGGCAGATGGATGGACATTGAGTTGGTGACAGATAAAACTGCGATCAATGCCTGGCATGTCGTACGGTGTCCAAGCAAACACTTCGATATTGGAGGTCAAAAATTCCAAGATCTCTAATCTCTCAGTGCTGGACAATGATGAACCGAGCAAAAAGAACTTATCCGGGTCCTCTTCCTCTATTCTCACCTCTACCAAGTCTTCCACCGCTTTCTGATTAGCTGTTTTGCCCACATCTGCGAACAGTTCATCACTCTCAGGCTCTTCCACCGAATGAACATATCCTTTGGCAGCGCGACTGCCATTCGCAGTGACAAAGCATTGCTTGGACATAATCTGATCTCTATAGACCTCCTCAATCACACCGGTGTTGTTGGGGAACCGCATTACTTGGTGGTAGGATAACGCCACCGATCGCATGGCATGCAGCCATGTTTTGCCCAAGATGATGTTATAAGTGGAGGGAACCTTCAATACCCAGAACTCCACTTGTTTCGTCATGCTTCCTGCTCTGACTGGAAGAATTATTTTGCCGACGGGCCATTCTGGCATGGAGTTGAATCCAATTAGGGGAGATACGGCAGGTGCCAAGTCTTTGTCCTGTAGCTTCAGTTGTTTAAATGTTTCGTAATACATGATTTCACATGAACTACCCTGGTCAATCAGAATCCGCTTGACGTCAAAATCCTTGACTCAGAGAGTGACGACCAGGGCATCATTGTGAGGGCAATATATCCGTTCTAAGTCTTTATCTGAAAAGGACATGATGTTTGTGGCCTCTGTTTTCCCTTTCTTGATGGCAGGCTGGGCACTTAGTACTTCTCTTAAGTGTTCAGCCTTTTTGATTGATCCCCTGAGCTCGCATACACGCTCAGGTTCAAAGACTCCATGTATCACATTGATAATTCCTTGAGGCAGGGCGTCGATCGGCATCCCGTTGGGGTTATTATGGTCGTCATTTTGGGGGGCTGACTGTGTCCCTCCTTCAATGTATTTATCTAAGTGACATGCTGCCACCAATTCCTCCAGGTGCTGTCTCAATGGTGTGCAATTCTCAGAGCGGTGCCCCTTTTCTTTGTGGAAGGTGCACCGTGACCTTTCGTCGTAGTCTTTCTGTGCTTCTCCTAGCTTAGCTGGCCACTTGATGAAAGGCTCATCTCTTATTTCGCTCAGAATCCGGTATATCGGTTTCTTGAAGATCGTGGTTATGGCAGTGCGGATTCTTAACCATCTTTTGTCCGGGTCTTCTCCATTATCTCGTCTGCCACGTCCGTTTCTGTTCGGCCGATCTACTGCGTTGACTTTTGTCGAGGTCTTCTTTTCTGGCACTGTGGTCGCGCCAGATTTTGCTTTGGCACGTGCGCCATCCTCTTCTACCCTGATGTGCTGATGCACTCTTTCCATCAAGGCTTCCATGGTGAGGGGTGGTGTCATGGTGATTGAGTCCTTTAGTCGGTTCCCGACCGGAAGGCCTCTCTTGTATTGCGCAATGGCGAGATTGGTGGGACAGTCCCCAATCTGGTTGAAGGTCTCCCAGTATCGGTTGTTGTAGGATCTTAGGGTCTCTTTGTCACCCATGTCGATGGAGAGCAGCTGGTCGATCTCCACCGGGGTTTTAGTGTTTGTTCGGAACTTTGTTACGAACGCCTCCGCCAGTTGCGCCCAATAAGCTATGCTGCCCTCTGGAAGTTTTTCGAACCAAGTCAAGCCTAGGTCGCCAAGGCTAGATGGGAAGAGCATGCACATTAAGACCTCGTTTTGCCTGTATACAGCCATGACCTGGCGAAAGTGACTCAAGTGTGAGTAGGGGTCCGTCTTTCCTTTATATGTAGTGAATTTGGGCTGGAGGAAGCCTGACGGTAGGGGCGCGTTTTCAATTGCCGGAACAAAAGGTGAGGTCTGCAGCCTCGCTAATGCCTTGTCCGTTGGTTCGTAGGCAAGGCGCGGTATTGGCATTCCAACCTCGACGCTTCCATGCATCCGAGGAGCCAACCGCTGTAAGGCAGAAACTCTGTGTGGATCGCATGCCCTAGCATCCTCCTTGCATCGTGCCTTTTCCTTGAGCACGGTTCACAAATCGGACGATCGAGGCAACTCCGTCTGTCTGGATCTGGTTTGGTGCGTATGTGAAGGCCAATACGTGCTTCCCTTAGTGTACGATCTCTCAGATCTCGTCCTCTCAGACCTGGAGTGACGAGTTCTGGAAGACCTGGATTGAGTATCGCCTGTCCTGAGGCTTCTGCTCTCTGCTTACGAGGGTGTGGTATTCCTACTACGATTTTCTGAGTGGCGATGGGGCGTCTTGTTTTTGCGCCCCTCTCCTGTCACCACCTCTTTTCCCGTCATCTGGTGTTTCAAGGTCTCCATGTCCGCCGCCATCTTCCTTATTAATTCATCTTGCTCCTTCACGCGGTCCTCCAGAGCTTGAGGATCAATCCTCCGCCTTTGCCTGTCGGGACTTTGTGAACGAGAGTGACGGGGGCTGTTAGTCCGCCTCCCCCTAGTATCCCTCCTGGTGTTATGTCGTTGGGACTCCAAATCTGCCATGGAAGGGATAGAAGGTAGTCCTTCACGCCTTGCACCTCCTTCTGGGGTTTGTCCGTCGATGGCGGACTGTGGAAAATCTTCATTGTGCGCCATTGTTTCTAAAGAGGAGAAGCTTAATCAAGAGGTTCTGTTCTTGTCTTACTTCCCACAAACGGCGCCAATTGTATGGGAAAGAAATAAACCTTCTCGTATAATCCTGTTGATCAAGTCTGCGCTCCTCCGTACGTCATCGCTTTATCACCTGAAAATACAAACGTGACCTAGCCGGCTGGTATGTGCCGGAAACCTCTCCGATGCCTAAGTCAGCACAATAGACAAGTAGACAAAAGCTCTGTGTATTCAGGAAGCAAAATTGTGTTACCTCTCCATAGGTGATGTTTGTGAGCTTTATAGGTTTCGTATGGCATAATCCTAGTAGGACTCTTACTCCTCCATGTAGAGTCCTCCTAGGATTCTTACTCCTGAAAGACAATGCTTATCCTTCAACACCCCCCTCACTGCTTAAACCAAGTTAGATGGTTTTACCATGGCCGAACTACCATACGACCGAAATAAACATGACTCCGCTTAGCCGTTGAATTGGCCGAACTATACTTAATTCGGCTCTTCCCTCTACAACTCTTACTTCGGCTTCTCATGTATAACCCATGGCGTGGTTAGACCAAACTAACATGTTACGACCGGTGTAACTCTAAGACCGGTCTAACTCTGAAGTATCGTTAGACCGATCTTAGTTCTATCTTCCGTCGGACCGGACTATCTTCACGGCCTTAAGACCGGACTAACTTGAAAATATCCACACGACCGGAGTAACTTACAAGGCCATTTTACTCGGCCCTTTGTACTGCGGCTCATAACGGCCCATTACCCAGCTCGATCCAATTTTCATATAAATTACCCTCTCAATGCAGTTTCCATTTCTATTTTTATTCAACTTCTATTTTTATTCAATTTCCATCTCCATTCAATTTCCATTTTTATTTAATTTCCAAATAGATCGTTAAGGTGTAGTGGTTTCTTGAATGAACTTCGATTCTTAATTTTATGCAACTTCCATTTTTATTTTTATTCCATTTCCATTTTTATTCAATTTCCTTTTCTATTCAGTTTCCATTTTTATTTAATTTCCAAATAGATCGTTAAGGTATAGTGGTTTCCTGAATGAACTTCCATTTTTAATTTTATGCAACTTCCATTTGTATTTTTATTCCACTTCCATTTTTATTTAGTTTCCTTTTCTACTCAATTTCATTTTTTATTTAATTTCCAAATATATCGTTAAGGTATAGTGGTTTCTTGAATAGGCTTCCATTTTGAATTTTATGCAACTTCTAATTTTGTTTTTATTCAACTTCCATTTTCATTCAAGAAACGACTATACCTGAACGATCTGTTTCGAAATTTAAAAAAAAAAGAAATTAAATAGAAAAACAGATTGAACAAAAATGGAAGTTGAATAAAAATTAAAATGGAAGTTCATTCAAGAAACCACTATACCTTAACGATCAATTTGGAAATTAGAAAAAGTGGAAGTTGAATAGAAAAGTAAATTGAATAAAAATGAAAGTTGAATAAAAGTAAAAATGGATGTTGCATAAAATTAACAAAGGAGATTCATTCAAGAAACCACTGTACCATGACAATCTATTTGAAAATTAAATAAAAAAGGAAGTTGAATAGAAAAGGAAATTGAATAAAAAAGGAAGTTGAATAAAAATAAAAATGGAAGTTGCATAAAATTAAATGGAAGTTCATTTAAGAAACCACTATATGTTAACGATCAATTTGGAAATTAAATAAGAAAAGCAAATTGAATAGAAAATGAAATTGAATAAAAATGGAAGTTGAATAAAAATAAAAGTGGAAGTTGCATAAAATTAAAATGGAAGTTTATTCAAGTAACCACTATACCTTAACGATCTATTTGGGAATTAAATAAGAAAGGAAATTAAATAGAAAAGGAAATTGAATAAAAATGGAAGTTCATTCAAGAAAACACTATACCTTGACGATCTGTTTGGAAATTAAATAAAAAAAGAAATTGAATAAAAATAAAAATGGAAGTCGCATAAAATTAAAAATGGAATTCATTGAAAAAACCACTATACCGTAACGATCTATTTGGAAATTAAATAAAAAAGGAAATTGAATAGAAAAGGAAATTGAATGAAAATGGAAGTTGAATAAAAATAAAAATGAAAGTTGCATAAAATTAAAAATGGAAGCTCATTCAAGAAACCATTATTGCTTAACGATCTACATGAAAATTAAATAAAAAAGGAAATTGAATAGAAACGGAAATTGAATAAAAATGGAAGTTGAATAAAAGTAAAAATGGAAGTTACATAAAATTAAAAATGGAAGTTCATTCAAGAAACCACTATACCTTAACGATCTATATGGAAATTAAAGAAGAAAGCAAATTGAATAGAAGAGGAAATTGAATAAAAATAGAAGTTGAATAAAATAAAAATGGAAGTTGCATAAAATTAAAATTAGAGGTTCTTTAAGAAACCACTATACCTTAACGATCTATCTGGAAATTAAATAAAAATTGAAATTCAAAAGAAAATGAAAATAAATAAAAATGGAAGTTTCTTCAAGAAATCACTATACCTTAATGATCTATTTTGAAATTAAATAAAATGGGAAGTTGAACAGAAAAAAAATTGAATAAAAATAGTAGTTGAATAAAAATAAAAATGGAAGTTGCGTAAAATTAAAATGGAAGTTCATTCAAGAAACGACTATACCTTAACCATCTATTTGAAAATTAAATAAAAAATGAAGTTGAATAGAAAATAAAATTGATTAAAAATTAAAGTTCAATAAAAATAGAAATGGAAGTTGCATAAAATTAACAACAAAAGTTCAGTTAAGAAACTACTAGACCTTAACAATATATCTGGAAATTAAATAAAAAAGGAGGTTGAATAGAAAAGGAAAAAGAATAAAAGTGAAAGTTAAATAAAAATAAAAATGGAAGTTCATTCAACAAATCTTATACCTTAACGATCAATTTGGAAATTAAGAAGAAAAAAAAAGGAAGTTGAATATATAAGTAAATTGAACAAAAAAGGAAATTGAATAAAAATGGAAGTTGAAAACAAATAAAAATGGAAGTCGCTTAAAATTGAAAATGGAAGTTCATTGAAGAAATCACTATACCATCTTAATATCTTTAAGAATGTTATTATCCGTAATGGTTTAGTTCTTTCTGCCCCAAAAATGCAACTATTTCAAACCACCATCAGATATTTAGGCCATAATATTTCCAATGGAAGTATTATACCTGTAACGCCCTCAAAATAAACCCATAATAACCATAACATTAACATGCATTTATAAAAGAAAACGAATCATTTGAGTTATTCATCAGAGTATTCTTATTGAAAGACATCACGTGTAACATCCTGCAACATCAAAATAAATGCCCTAAGGGCTTACATCTTTCCAAGCTAACACTTGGACACAAAAGGATGAGTACTAACTCATTTACAAGTTAAGCCCTAGGCTTGAATGTTTACATGAAATCTCAAAAATAACAAAATAAAACATATAACTAAAGACAAGTCTTCAAAATCCCAAACATCAAATCCTTCCAGGCTAAGTCCGTGGAGGTAGCTTATCACCTGAACCTGAAAATGATGTTCCATAAAGGGTGAGCCACAGCCCAGTAGAAAAATACTAAACCAAATATAAGCATTGAATAAAGCTATAGCATTCAATAGATGGTTAACCAAGATAATCAATTTTATCATTAAACAGTCTCATGACACTAATGTCTAAGACACATTTCACCTTCCATTATTATCAACATGGCTCAGAACCTGGCCAAACTTACAACAGTGAATTATATATCATATTTACATTACTTCCAATATCAACAAAACAAATGAGACTCATGCTCATATCAAAACACTTCATACTTCCCATTTGATACACATTTTAGTGCTGTATCAATAATCATGTAAAAACACTTCAATATAATAAGCACACATAAAAATGGTGCTAATGGAGTCCATCCCCTATCTCCTCCCAAACAAAAATCCGGTTTAGAGGTCCATCCCCTATCTTCCCCTAAACCGTGGAGTACATCCCCTATCTCCTCCCAAACAATATGCATATGCAATGCTCAATCAATACATGTAATTTCTGTATTAATTCAATAGTCTAAATTTATGACTTAAACAAATTGATTAGTTTCAATTTTCCCTAATCCGCATGCAATGTCTACAACAAGCACGACTATCCTCCACCGATAGCCCAAAACAATTATTTCTAGACTTGAAAAATAAATACACTATCAATTCATTAGGCGAGTGATTTATATTATCCAACTACACCATTTAATCAATAAATTCCCCAATTTCATGGATTTAACCAAATTCCCCAATTTCATGGATTTAACCAAATTCCCCAATTACCTTAAATTAATTACTCAAATCAATTTAGCAATTCAACTAGGGTTTTCTTTTCCCAAGATTTTCAAAGTGTCCCCAACCTATCAAAATACCAAACTTAGAACAAAGCATATAAAATGGAGTAGGAAAATCCCTACCTCGAAGAAAATAACCCGTATGGAGAAGATGGAGATGAAGACCAAAGACCAACGTGCTCCAAATCCCAAGTTTCTCAGATTAAAACGAAGCCCTCAACTCACTCTAACTTTTTAATAAAGGATCTAAGGTAGAAACTCACTCTAAGTAGATCAATCGAAAGAGAGAAGGTGTGTAGAGGGAGAGAGAGAGATAAAAACACTCCAGGGGCGGTTTTTTTTAAAAAGTTATGAAGGAAAAGTAGGTCAAAAAGTGATCCAAAAAGTGAAATCACGGACTGATATAATCGACTCTACGCTCGAGCGTAGAAAGCCCCGCTCGAGCGTAAGACACAGAATCATGCTCGAGCGTGAAGAAAGCCGCTCGAGCGTCGATTGCACCCTTCCAGAAGTTTTGCAGGCGCTGCACCCGCTCGAGCGTCAAACTCCCCGCTCGAGCGGAGGAGCAAAAACAAGGGATCACGCTCGAGCGTAAAAACTACCGCTCGAGCGGAAGAACTGCAGAGCAAAATACTGGGAGATGGAAAATCCCGCTCGAGCGTCAAAATTCCCGCTCGAGCGGAGAAGCAACAACGAAGGGACCGCTCGAGCGTTAAAACTTCCGCTCGAGCGTGAAGGCCAAAATCTGGGCATCACCTATCGGCATCTAAAATCAACCAACCTGTAACAGACCCGTCCAACACAACCTATACTTCAAATACAAAGAGATTAAAGGACAACAACAACCAATAAGTAATGACAGGATCCACGGAACCTAAGTCCGGATACAATAATTTAAAGAGAAAAGACCGGGGTCGCTATAACCTCCCCTCCTTAAAAGAATTTCGTCCCCGAAATTTAGCACAAGGTTTCGAAAACAAGTTTTTCTCAAATTCCAACAATATGATAACTCACTAATAAACAACTTGACCCAACACCGGCCATTCCATCTCTTAACAAAGAGATATGCCACAATATGCAAAACAACCATATATTTCAACCTGCATTAACACTATGCAATTTTCTTTCAATTTCAACAATTTTCAATATATTCAATATATACAATGTTCCATTAAACTTCCATTTCGAGGCAAGTTCCAAAATATTTCCATTAACCAAAACATTCTAAATGTTTTACAGCTTAAGACATATATAAAAAGCTTTAAAGTTTGACAATATTACAAAATCTAACTACAAGATTACAAATCAATAAACATGTCCGGATATTTCTCGCGGACTTCCAACTCACGTTCCCATGTGGCTTCCTCCACCCCGTGATGTTTCCACAAAACTTTCACCAAAGGAATGGTCTTGCCTCGCAAGACTTGATCCCGTTTATCCAAGACTCGAACCGGTCTCTCCTCATACGAGACATCCTCATCAACTACTAAATCGGTCCAATCCAATACATGTGATGGATCCGGCTCATACTTCCGAAGCATACTCACATGAAACACGTCATGTACTCCGGACAACTGCGGCGGCAAAGCTAAACGATAAGCAGTCTCGCCAATCCTCTCAAGGATCTCAAAAGGACCAATGAATCGAGGGGACAACTTCCCGCTCTTCCCAAACCTCATCAATCCCCGTCTTGGTGATATCTTCAAAAAGACATGATCACTCACCTCAAACACCAAAGGTCTCCTCCTACGGTCGGCATAAGATTTCTGACGACTCTGGGCTGTAACAAGCCTCTTACGGATAAGCTCAACCTTCTCCGTCGTTTCCCTCACTAACTCCGGACCCAACAGAGGTGCATCACCCACCTCAGCCCAACAAACAGGAGACCTACACGGTCGGCCGTATAAGGCCTCAAACGGTGCCATACCGATACTAGATTGGAAGCTGTTGTTGTAGGCAAACTCCACTAATGGCAAGTGCCTCTCCCATGACCCGCTAAAGTCAAGAACACAACCCCGAAGCATATCTTCAAGGATCTGAATAGTACGCTCGGACTGCCCATCAGTCTGAGGATGATAGGCTGTGCTAAAGGTCAACTTAGTACCTAAGGCGCTCTGCAAGCTCTGCCATAATCTGGCAGTAAAACGAGGATCTCTATCCGAGACGATCGTCACTGGAACCCCGTGCAATCTCACTATGTCCCGAATATACAAGTCGGCAAGATGATCTACCGTATCTCTCACGCGCATAGGAATAAAATGCGCCGACTTAGTTAACCGGTCTACAACCACCCAAATAGCATCACTACCCCGCTGAGTCCTCGGAAGACCCACAACGAAGTCCATAGTGACGTGCTCCCACTTCCACTCAGCAATAGGCAAGGGTTGCAACAAACCCGCTGGCCTCTGATGTTCAGCCTTCACTTGCTGACAAGTAAGGCACTTAGATACGAAAGCTGCCACATCCCTCTTCATACCCCGCCACCAGAACTGGCGACCCAAATCCCGATACATCTTAGTGCCTCCCGGATGCACCGCAAGGCGTGAATGATGAAAATCTCGGAGTACCTCTTCTCGATGAGACTCCGGCACAAACAGACGGTCTCGGTATCTCACACTCAGGTCGGGATACACCGTCAAACCTTTCTCAACCTTCCCACCAGAAATCTTCTCACGGAGGGATTCTACCTCAAGGTCGCCCCTCTGAGCCTCTAACACTCGAGTCACAAGTGTAGGTTGCGCAACAACAGAAAACAAGGCCGCAGCCTCAACGGATTCGCCCAGAAGCAAATCAAACTCTCCAAGTGCACCTAACATCTCCCACTCTCGGATGGCTATACTAGCTATGTCACCAACAGGTTTCCTGCTAAGGGCGTCGGCCACCACATTGGCCTTTCCCGGATGATAATGCAATTCAAAGTCATAATCCTCAATAAATTCCATCCACCTCCTCTGCCTCAAGTTCAAGTCTTTCTGTGTGAACAGATATTTCAGACTCTTATGATCCGAGAATACCTCGAACCTCTCACCGTAAAGATAATGCCTCCAAATCTTCAAGGCAAATATCACAGCTGCTAACTGTAAATCATGCGTAGGGTAATTCTTCTCGTGAACTTTCAACTGACGTGAGCCATAGGCAACCACTTTCCCCTCTTGCATCAACACACAACCAAGACCCTCTCGTGAGGCGTCACAATAGACTGCATAACCCAACCCTCTCTCCGGAATAATCAAGACTGGAGCAGTGGTCAGTCTAACTTTCAACTCCTGGAACGACTTTTCACAAGTCTCACTCCAAGCAAATTTGACTCCCTTCCGAGTCAATCTAGTCAAAGGCGAAGCTAATCTGGAGAAATCTCTTACAAACCGGCAATAATACCCAGCTAATCCCAGAAAACTGCGGATCTCAAACACACTCTTAGGCTGTACCCAATCTTGCACTGCCTCTGTCTTGGATGTATCAACAGACACCCCTTCCCAAGAAACTACATGGCCTAAGAACTTCACCTCCTCTAGCCAGAACTCACACTTCCCAAACTTAGCATAAAGCTGATGGGCTCTAAGTAAATCAAGCACCACCCTCAAGTGTTCCTCGTGCTCTTCCTCTGAAGGTGAATAGATAAGGATGTCGTCCACGAAGACGACTACAAAACGATCTAGAAATTCCCGGAATATCCGGTTCATCAAATCCATAAATACTGCCGGTGCGTTGGTGAGCCCAAATGGCATCACCAAAAACTCATAGTGGCCATACCGCGTACGGAATGCCGTCTTTGGAATATCCTCCTCCCTGACTCTCAACTGATGATAACCTGATCTCAAGTCTATCTTCGAGAAACAACGGGAACCTTTCAACTGATCGAACAGATCATCTATACGGGGCATAGGGTACTTATTCTTAACCGTAGCCCGATTCAATTTCCGGTAATCTATACAAAGTCTCAAAGCACCACCTTTCTTTTTAACAAAGAGGGCCGGTGCTCCCCAAGGCGAAACACTAGGACGTATAAAGCCTTTATCTAGCAACTCCTGGAGTTGGATTTTCAACTCAACTAACTCAGCTGGGGCAAAACGATAGGGTGCCATAGAAATCGGCGCCGTGCCGGGCACTAAGTCAATAGAGAATTCAATCTCTCGATGCGGTGGCAAACCAACAAGATCCTCGGGAAAAACCTCCGAGTACTCACACACCACCCTTGGCAACACAATCTGAGTCTCACCGTCCTCACTAATCGAAAGGTTAGCAAGTAGACCACTAAGCTCACTCCATCCTCGCGGAACATACCCCGGTGGCAAAACGCTACCAACACGGTCCCCCAGAAAATGAAAACACTCACCATTCACGGTACAACAAGTGACTCTCTGGCGGTAGCAATCAATAACTGCCCGGTATGACGATAACCAGTCCATACCCAAAATAACATCGAAACCTCTCATAGGCATAACTACAAAGGAAAATGGGATTCTATGGTAATCAACCTCTATATCACAACCCCTAACACCGTGTTTCAAAATCAATTCACCCCCAAGAGGCGACACTACACAAATAGGAGATGCTAACTGTGCTAACTCCAACTCCAAAACAGATGCAAATGCAGCAGACACAAAGGAATGAGATGCACCCGTATCAATCAAAACATTAGCAACCGAGTTGCAAAACAAGAAAGTACCTCTCACAACAGATGGAGCCGGTACAAGATCCTGCGCGGTAACAGCATACACGCGCCCAGATGACCTCTGATCAACCTGCTCACCCCTAGGAGCATAAGATTGTTGCACCGACTGAGACGATGAAGCCCCCTGATTGGCCCTCGAGGCCTGACCCGACTGAGCTGGCTGTTGACCCTGAATCTGCCTCAAACCAGATGCACCAGGTGTGCCACCCAACTGCGGGCAATACCTCTTCATATGCCCTGGCTGACCACACTGATAACACGAGAGTGGCTGGCCTCTACCCTGACTCTGGCTCTGAGATCGAGCCGAAGATGATGCTGCTCTCTGCACTCCTCCCCTCTGAGGACAAACTGGAGACTTGTGGCCCAGCTGGCCACACTTGAAGCAGGTAATGCCTCCTTGACTGCCTTTCCCCGAACTAGCACTCGGCACAGGAAAAGTCGATCTAGAAAAGCTACTCTGAGACTGTTGGGGATTAAAACCCTTCTGTCTCCTACCATCACTCTGACCATCCTGACTCCTCTTGGAGCCCTTCTGTCCTTCCTCCTCCTCCTGCATCATGATTTCCATGTGGGCTGCAGCATCAACCAAACGCCCATAATCCCGAATCATAGTTCCCCCAACTCTCAGCTTGAGGCCACGCCTCAACTTCCTCTCAAACTCAATACAGCGGCGTTCCTCAGACGCCACCAATTCAGGTGCAAACCTGGATAAACTAGTAAATGCAGCCTCAAACTCGGCCACTGAAGAACTCGACTGCTTAAGCTGGCAGAACTGGTCTCTCAGCTTCTCCCTAACTGCTGGAGATAAGAACTTCTCCTGGAAAGCATTCACAAAAGCCTCCCATGTACCTCCTATACGCCCCTTAGTGAACTTCCACCACTGACCCGCATCCCCCTTCAACTGGAATGATGCCAAGGTCACCTTCAACCCCTCGTCTTCGATGCCAAGCATCTCAAACGTCTTCGTTGTCTGTTCGAGCCATTCGTCTGCCTTAAGCGGCTCTTTAGGATCACCCACAAATTCATCCGGATTAGACCGGAAGAACTCCCTCTTCAGAAAGGAAGGTCCTGCATCCGCAACAACAACCTGGGCTTGATTCTCAGCCCTAAGAATGCCTACTGACTCCCTGAATGCCCCTGCTATCTCTCGGGCTAAAGCGCCCATAGCCTGCTGGCCTACTGGCTCGGCCACATTGGCCTGGCCAATTCCCTCATGAACTGCCGGAATCTCCTCTGGCACCGGTACCTCCTGCCTACCCGGCCTACCACGCCTACCGCGTCCTCGTCCTCGCCCTGACATCCTAATAAAGGAAACAAACAAAGACGTTAGCACATTAATAAATGTGCCGAAACTAAACACTCGCGTCCTAATGCATTGGACAAAAATAATTCATTCCACGTAAGCACATAATCACATAAGCACCTACGAATTTCATTCCCGGATAATGATAGTCCCAATGCGTTACTATAGTTCCGGTTGGAAGCAGCAGTGATCAAGTGCCTTTCCAACAAGACTACTAGAACTCAAGGGTCCAATCAACATCCTAGAAACTACATTCCATACCCACATAATCACATAAACATGTTATCACATAAGCATATAACGTTACACTAAGTCTCTATCAAACGAGACGAACCCATTGTGATACTAATCACTTCCCACGTACCCAAAGTATTCAAACCCGGTACGCTCTGATACCAAGTTGTAACGCCCTCAAAATAAACCCATAATAACCATAACATTAACATGCATTTATAAAAGAAAACGAATCATTTGAGTTATTCATCAGAGTATTCTTATTGAAAGACATCACGTGTAACATCCTGCAACATCAAAATAAATGCCCTAAGGGCTTACATCTTTCCAAGCTAACACTTGGACACAAAAGGATGAGTACTAACTCATTTACAAGTTAAGCCCTAGGCTTGAATGTTTACATGAAATCTCAAAAATAACAAAATAAAACATATAACTAAAGACAAGTCTTCAAAATCCCAAACATCAAATCCTTCCAGGCTAAGTCCGTGGAGGTAGCTTATCACCTGAACCTGAAAATGATGTTCCCATAAAGGGTGAGCCACAGCCCAGTAGAAAAATACTAAACCAAATATAAGCATTGAATAAAGCTATAGCATTCAATAGATGGTTAACCAAGATAATCAATTTTATCATTAAACAGTCTCATGACACTAATGTCTAAGACACATTTCACCTTCCATTATTATCAACATGGCTCAGAACCTGGCCAAACTTACAACAGTGAATTATATATCATATTTACATTACTTCCAATATCAACAAAACAAATGAGACTCATGCTCATATCAAAACACTTCATACTTCCCATTTGATACACATTTTAGTGCTGTATCAATAATCATGTAAAAACACTTCAATATAATAAGCACACATAAAAATGGTGCTAATGGAGTCCATCCCCTATCTCCTCCCAAACAAAAATCCGGTTTAGAGGTCCATCCCCTATCTTCCCCTAAACCGTGGAGTACATCCCCTATCTCCTCCCAAACAATATGCATATGCAATGCTCAATCAATACATGTAATTTCTGTATTAATTCAATAGTCTAAATTTATGACTTAAACAAATTGATTAGTTTCAATTTTCCCTAATCCGCATGCAATGTCTACAACAAGCACGACTATCCTCCACCGATAGCCCAAAACAATTATTTCTAGACTTGAAAAATAAATACACTATCAATTCATTAGGCGAGTGATTTATATTATCCAACTACACCATTTAATCAATAAATTCCCCAATTTCATGGATTTAACCAAATTCCCCAATTTCATGGATTTAACCAAATTCCCCAATTACCTTAAATTAATTACTCAAATCAATTTAGCAATTCAACTAGGGTTTTCTTTTCCCAAGATTTTCAAAGTGTCCCCAACCTATCAAAATACCAAACTTAGAACAAAGCATATAAAATGGAGTAGGAAAATCCCTACCTCGAAGAAAATAACCCGTATGGAGAAGATGGAGATGAAGACCAAAGACCAACGTGCTCCAAATCCCAAGTTTCTCAGATTAAAACGAAGCCCTCAACTCACTCTAACTTTTTAATAAAGGATCTAAGGTAGAAACTCACTCTAAGTAGATTAATCGAAAGAGAGAAGGTGTGTAGAGGGAGAGAGAGAGATAAAAACACTCCAGGGGCGGTTTTTTTTAAAAAGTTATGAAGGAAAAGTAGGTCAAAAAGTGATCCAAAAAGTGAAATCGCGGACTGATATAATCGACTCTACGCTCGAGCGTAGAAAGCCCCGCTCGAGCGTAAGACACAGAATCATGCTCGAGCGTGAAGAAAGCCGCTCGAGCGTCGATTGCACCCTTCCAGAAGTTTTGCAGGCGCTGCACCCGCTCGAGCGTCAAACTCCCCGCTCGAGCAGAGGAGCAAAAACAAGGGATCACGCTCGAGCGTAAAAACTACCGCTCGAGCGGAAGAACTGCAGAGCAAAATACTGGGAGATGGAAAATCCCGCTCGAGCGTCAAAATTCCCGCTCGAGCGGAGAAGCAACAACGAAGGGACCGCTCGAGCGTTAAAACTTCCGCTCGAGCGTGAAGGCCAAAATCTGGGCATCACCTATCGGCATCTAAAATCAACCAACCTGTAACAGACCCGTCCAACACAACCTATACTTCAAATACAAAGAGATTAAAGGACAACAACAACCAATAAGTAATGACAGGATCCACGGAACCTAAGTCCGGATACAATAATTTAAAGAGAAAAGACCGGGGTCGCTATAATACCTATTAACCGTAGCATGGAGTTTGCATCTAAATTTCCTGATGAAATTAAAGACAAAACACAATTACAGAGATTTTTGGGAAGTCTTAACTATGTTAGAGACTATTATCATAATTTATCTGCAGATGCTAACATCTTGTCTAACAGGTTAAGGAAGAATCCTCCACCATGGTCTCCAGACCATACTTTAGCCGTTCAGAAAATTAAAGCTAAAGTTCAACAGTTACCTTACTTACATCTTCCTAATCCTGATTGGAAGAAGATTGTGGAAACCGATGCTTCCAATGAAGGATTTGGTGGTATTTTAAAACAGTTTAATCCTAAGACTCAGAAAGAGGAATTATTACGATTCCATTCTGGGCATTGGAATCAAGCTGCTTTAAATTATCCGACCATTAAACAGGAATGTTTAGCCATTGTTAAATGCGTTATTAAATTCCAGGATGATTTATTAAACCAGCATTTTCTCATCAGAGTAGATTGCTCTGCTGCTAAACAGATTTTTAAACAGGATGTGAAAAATCTTGCATCTAAACAGATATTCTTAAGCTGGCAGAGTTATTTATCCAATTTTGATTTTGATATTGAATACATTAAAGGAGAAACTAACTCTTTGCCTGACTTTTTAACCCGTGAGTATTTGCAGAAATCCGCAAATGACCAGTAGAGGCCATCGTGGGCGTGGTCGTGGCAGGGGTAATACCCCTCGTTATGACCCAATAGAATATCTACCTCTCTCTCGAGGAGGTCAAACCAGTAATCCATCGGCTAAGGATATCCTCCTTAAGACCGAAGATCCGTATACACCAAACAGTATTACTGAAGAAACAGTACTCTGGATTGAGCCATCCGATGAACAGTGGATGACAGATCCGTGGGAGATCAAACGCCGTTATCTCACCACTCAACAGTCACCTCCACATTTTGACCAGTACAGATACATTTGTGAACAGATATTGATCGAAACTGGAGCTGCTGAAATCAAGCATACTTTGCATGATGTCAACAAAGTTGCCAGCCCAATTGAGTATAGCAAAATGGTTATCCGTCATATCATGCCCATTTCCACTTGGGGCATTCATCCGCACACCACCTGGGAGCTTGATCTCCGTAATAAACAGACTAAATATTCATACTGGGATTATATTGATGCCTTTACTCAAGTCTTTTATTATCAGAATCCGATCAAGAATCATTCTTGGTTTATCCGTATTATGTCCGATGTCCTCAAAAATGATGTCCCTAACTGGTTCCTCATTTGGTGGGATAAGTTCGGACTTTCCCTTGATATTTTACCCGAATCCGTTAGAACAGAATTTAATGATTGGCATGTAGCTTACTCCCGTGCTTATTCATTTCTCAATAAAAACAGAGAGCTTTCCATCAGTAAATCCATAGTTCATTTTTCTATCCAATTTGGTATCCCATGGATATGGAAGTGGGATTTTGCCTGTGATTATCAGAATAAAGTCCCTCGCCTTAAACGAATCTTTTTCGTTAAATGGTGGGATAAGATGGATCTTAAGGATCTCCTTCCGAAAATTCAACAGCATACCAAAGCCTGCTGGGACTCAGTTAAGCAGCCAGCATTACCAGCACCATCTCCTCCATCAGCATCTAATCCTTTTATTCAAATTCAAAAGGATTTAAAACAGAAATATCCTCATCTTTCAGATAATGAATTAATTGTTAAAAGCATGGATTATCTGAAAGAACAGTTTCTCCAATCCGTTAATCCAGAAGATGACGTCTCCATGAGGTCAGGTACCAGCCAAACACCATAAGAACCCGAGACAGATCCAGCCGAACACGTGTTGGCCGGTGAGTCACAATCCGAAGATGATGTGGAGCCCAACCTTGGTGATTTCTGGGATTCCCTCACAGTTGTAATAGCAGAAAAGATGGCTAAGGACAAAAGCAGTAAAGGCAAGGGCCCCGAGCTTTAGGCGTCGGCACAACAGGACAAACATCTTTTGCAAAAGTAGATTCCTGTCAACAGTATAAAGGAAAAAGTTGTTCCCCATTTCAGAAAAGATGAAGATAAGGTGATAAGGTGCAATCTGTCGGTCCAGTCGAAGATAGCCACCTGTCTTTATGTAATAAGTTCTTATCTTCTTTTTGTATTATAAAAGGGCATCCCTCACCCTTGTTGAGGCAGAGTCGAATAGAGTTTTTCTTTTTAAGTTTTTTTTTTCCTTTCCTTTGTAATCTCTCTTCCAACCCCCCTTGTGTAAAATATTCTACTTCCTCAATAAAAGTTTACACTTTGTGTTTCAAAATGTATGTCCTCTGTTAATTTATTAGCACAGTTATTAGGATATAAAGCATTTTGGGAACATCAGAAAAGCTACTATCTTAATACACCCGTAGACCGTTATACACAACAATACATATCTGAGCACCTCTCAGAGTGTGATCAGCGACTAGAGGAACTCCAGGTCCTGATCAACGAACAGCTAGTGGCGTGGGCGGCCAGAAGGCCTCCGCCACCCCAACAGTAAGGTAATATGAGATCATATATGCTGTAATTTGTTTTATTTATATTATTATTATGTGTGTATTAATTCTTGGGTTTGTGCTTATGTAAGGTTAATTAATTGTTAGGGTTAGTGGGACGTCACCCAAGTCGCGTAGGGTTTAGGTTGTGTTGCAGAGAGTGCGTTTGACCGTTTGATGCCCGTAAGTCGTTGACAGACGTGCTAGCCTTACCTTTAGTGAGCACCTTCATTGGTATCAGAGCCAAGTTTTAATTATCACATAATAAAAATATAAGTTTAATAAATTACGCATATATGATCACTATACAACCATGACAGACCAACAAGAAAATACCGTAGAAATACCAGAATCAGGATCAGTATCAGCCGTCGAAAATACAGTTTCCTCACTAGCCGAAGCCGCTGAATTAGTAGCATATCAGGATGTTAAGGAAGCCTTAGATAAATGGACTATCCCATCTGTAGATTCGAAAACCATTTACAAGAAAGGAACATTTAACTTTCTTAGTAAAACAATTATCAAGACATTTGAACATGCATCTTGTATCCAGAATAATGATGAAATTATTCGTTTAATTCATATTAATGATTTTATTCCGTTTGTAAAATAGTATAAGTACATCCATATAGGATTGGTACAAATTGCATTCAAACCCTTGACCCTTCTTGGTCAAAACACTAGTATACAGTGTACCCTTCGTGATGGTCGATGCCTAAATTGGCGAGCATCACTCATGGGAGCTATTGAGACTAGTTTGTCTCACGGACTAGTTTATTTTGACATCTATCCAAATCTTAGCGTAGCTTTATACGATGCTAATCTATCTGAGGTTTTAGAACTTCGAGTTCTTACTCATGGTTATGAGTATAAACCAGGAACCCCACCTTTTTCAGTCCATTCCAGAATTTGCATAAAGGCTTTAACAACTTTAAACCCTTATGTGAAAAAGAAAACTGAAGCAAGAAAAACAGTATTAATTGAAACAAACCTTTACAGTAGCCAAGTGGCCGTTCCTAAATTAATCCCTTGGAAGGATATAACTTTTCCAAACAGATGGCATATTCCTAATGCCGTCCCTCCAAAACCTCTCATTCAGCACAACATTGATGATGTAATCCAGACTCAAGGAGGTAATGTTTATCTCCAATTCCAGAGACCTTTACTCACCAGGAGTAACTCTTCAAATGCCAGTTTTAGGACTGCTCCCCGAAGCTTTTCTAATAACAGCTTTAGATCTGTTCCACCTTACCATGTGGACTTACCAGAATCAAGCAGACAATCAGTTGACAATTTACCTTCTCGAAGGCAGATTGAAAATATTCTTCAACAGATACCTTCTCGACCTCCTAGTAGACCACCTAGTGATCCACAAGAAGACCCGATGAATTCAGAAATTCAAGGAATCCGCCTCTCTCAAAATCGAATTCCTCATGGTGTCTACACAACGCCAACTCCAGATAGCCCAACGGCCAGTGACATGAACTTTGAAATTTAATGGATTTTACACTAGGTAGTGAAAATAGAAAATTTTTAAACTAGGAATTTAACCAGGAAAAATATAAAGAATTTAGAAAATGGTATTTTGAATCTCATACACCTGAACAATTAACAGAATATAAAACTCAGTATTACAACCATCTTGAGTTACACCAGAAACTTATACCCTTTGTTGAATGGTATAATACTGTCACACAATCACAAATAACTGTAATTGAAGATCAGTATAAATCTTGGACAACTACTGAGGGCCAAATTATCCATTCTCTTCATCCTCCACCTCAAGCTTTAGAATTAGCTCCAAATGGCGAAACTACCAGACAACCTTTATCAGCCACTGCATACATAGATGCTCAATCCGTAAAACTTAGCAAAGCCGAAGCCTCATTAGCCAGACAAAATAATTATACTAACCATATCTGTCAGACTATGCGTAAACAGTTAATTAGAATAGAAGAAGCAGTTTCTACCTTCAAGGATAGAACCTTAGCTCCACCAGTAACAGGAGTCTCAGCTCTACATCCAGTCTCCATTAAACCACCATTAGACATCACTAATTTTAATTTTATGCAACTTCCATTTGTATTTTTATTCCACTTCCATTTTTATTTAGTTTCCTTTTCTACACAATTTCATTTTTTATTTAATTTCCAAATATATCGTTAAGGTATAGTGGTTTCTTGAATAGGCTTCCATTTTGAATTTTATGCAACTTCTAATTTTGTTTTTATTCAACTTCCATTTTTATTCAATTTCCTTTTCTATTCATTTTCTTTTTTTATTTAATTTCCAAATAGATCGCTATGGTATAGTGGTTTCTTGAATGAACTTCCATTTTTAATTTTATGCGACTTCCATTTTTAATTTTATGCGACTTCCATTTTTATTTTTATACCACTTTCATTTTTATTCAATTTCCTTTTCTATTCAATTTCCTTTTTTATTTAATTTCCAAATAGATCCTTAAGGTATAGCGGTTTCTTGAATGAACTTCCATGTTTAATTTTATACAGTTTCCATTTCTATTTTTATTCAACATCTATTTTTATTCAATTTCCATCTCCATTCAATTTCTATTTTTATTTAATTTACAAATAGATCGTTAAGGTGTTGCGGTTTCTTGAATGGACTTCCATTCTTCATTTTATGCAACTTCCATTTTTATTTTTATTCTGCTTTCATTTTTATTCAATTTCCTTTTCTGCTCAATTTCCTTTTTTATTTAATTTCCAAATAGATCGTTAAGGTATAATGGTTACTTGAATGAACTTCCATGTTTAATTTTAAGCAGTTTCCATTTCTATTTTTATTCAACATCTATTTTTATTAAATTTCCATCTCCATTCAATTTCCGTTTTTATTTAATTTCCAAATAGATCGTTAAGGTGTAGTTGTTTCTTGAATGAACTTCCATTCTTAATTTTATGCAACTTCCATTTTTATTTTTATTCCACTTCTATTTTTATTCAATTTCCTTTTTTATTTAATTTCCAAATATATCGTTAAGGTATAGTGGTTTCTTGAATGAACTTCCATGTTTAATTTTATGCAGTTTCCATTTCTATTTTTATTCAACTTCTATTTTTATTCAATTTCCATCTCCATTCAATTTCCATTTTTATTTAATTTTCAAATAGATCGTTAAGGTATAGTGGTTTCTTGAATGAACTTCCATGTTTAATTTTATGCTGTTTCCATTTCTATTTTTATTCAACTTCTATTTTTATCCAATTTCCATCTCCATTCAATTACCTTTTTTACTTAATTTCCAAATAGATCGTTAAGGTGTAGTGGTTTCTAGAATGAACTTCCATTCCGAATTTCATGCAACTTCCATTTCTATTTTTATTCCACTTTCATTTTTATTCAATTTCCTTTTCTATTCAATTTCCATTTTTATTTAATTTCCGAATAGATCGTTAAGGTATTGTGGTTTCTTGAATGAACTTCCACGTTTAATTTTATGCTGTTTCCATTTCTATTTTTATTCAACTTCTATTTTTATTCAATTTCCATCTCCATTCAATATTCTTTTTTATTTAATTGCCAAATAGATCGTTAAGGTGTAGTGGCTTCTTGAATGAACTTCCACGTTTAATTTTATGCAACTTCCATTTTGATTTTTATTCCACTTCCATTTTTATTCAATTTACTTTTCTATTCAGTTCCCATTTTTATTTAATTTCCAAATTGATCATTAAGGTATAGTGGTTTCCTCAATGAACTTCCATATAGCGACCCTGGTCTTTTCCCATTTGTTTATTGTATCCGGACTTAAGTTCCGTAGCTCCTGCCATTGTATTATGATTGTTACTGTCCTTTATTTTCCTATTTCTGAGTTGGGGGATGCAATGGGCAGGTTTGTAGCAGGTTGGTTGGGCTTGGGAGCAAAGGGTTGCTGCCCAGAATTTTGACCCTTCGCTCGAGCGAGCAGTTATTAGCTCGAGCGAACTCTTTGTTCTGGTCCGTCGCTCGAGCCAGGGTTTATTCGATCGAGCGAGGATTGCATTTTGTAGTAAGACCTGAGAGCAGAGGTTTTTGGCTCGAGTGAGCTTTTCTTCGCTCGAGCGGGAGTTCCTTCGCTCGAGCGTGTGTCTGGTTTCGGACCTGAGGGTTTGAGTTCTTCGCTCGAGCGAGATTTCTTTAGCTCGAGTGAGCTTTTGGGTTGTTGGCTCGAGCAAGGCCTCCTTGGCTCGAGCGTAGATTTTCTGTGTCTGGTCGCTCGAGCTACCAAGTCTTCGCTCGAGCGAGCCTGTCAGGTTTAAATAGGCAGCAACATGTTTCAGATCAGTTTTTTATCCACTTTCAGATTCCAAAACCCTAAGTACGAGTTCTCTCTCCCTCTACACACCTTCTCTCTTAGGATTGATCTACTTAGAGTGAGTTTCTACCTTAGATCCTTTATTAAAAAGATAGAGTGGGTCGAGGGCTTCCATTTAATCTGAGTTGTTGGTAGTTTGGAGCATTTTGGAGTTTGGGTCTTCATCTCCATCTTCTCTTTTGGGGCTATTTCTTTGAGGTATGGATTTCCTACTCCATTCTATAAGTTTTGTTCTAAGTTTTGGTATTTTGATATGTTGGGGATACTTTGGTAATTTTGGGAAAAACCCTAGTGGCATTAATAAGTTAATTTGTATAATTAATTAAAGGAAATTGGGGAAATATGGTTAAATTCATGGAATTGAGGAATTCATTGATTAAGAGGTGTAGTTGGATAATATAAATCACTCACCCATTGAATTGTTGATATATTTATTTTCAGTCTAGAAATAACTGTTTTGGGCTATCGGTGGAGGATAGCTGTGATTGTTGTAGACACTGCATGAGGATTAGGGATAACTGAAACTAATCATTGACTAAATCATCAATTTTGACTGTTGAATTAATACAAACATTATGTGTATTGATTGTGTGTTGCATATGTTATGTGTTTACATACATTGTTTTGTGTGGGAGGAGATAGGGGATGTACTCCACGGTTTAGGGGAAGATAGGGGATGGACCTCTAAACCGGATTTTGTTTGGGAGGAGATAGGGGATGGACTCCATTAGCATCACTTTTATGTGTGCTTATTTATATAGAAGTGTTTTTATTGATACAGTACTAAAATGTGTATCAATCTGGAAGTATGAAGTGTCTTGATTTGAGCTTGAGTCTCATTTGTTTGTTGAGATTGGAAGAATGTGAATATGATATATATAATTCACTGTTGTAAGTTTGGCCAGGTTCTGAGCCATATTGATAAAGTTGGAAAGTAAAACGTGTCTTAGACAATAGTGTCATGAGACTGTAAAATGAAGTAATTGATTATCTTGGTTAACCATCTGTTGAATGCTATTGCTTTATTCATTGCTTATATGTGGTTTAGTATATTTCTACTGGGTTGTGGCTCACCCTTTATGGGAACATCATTTTCAGGTTCAGGTGATAAGCTACCTCCAAGGACTTAGCTTGGAAGGACTTGGATTTTGAAGACTATTTCTAGTTATTTATTTTTCATTGTTAGTACATGTAAACACTCAAGCCTAGGGCTTTATTTATATTTGAGTTAGAACTCATACTTTTGTGTCCAAGTGTTGGCTTGGAAAGATGTAAGCCGTTAGGGCATTTAATTTGATGTTACATGTAATGCTTTTGTTTAGTAAGACTTTGATGAATATTATAATGAATTATTGAAGTGTTTTCTTTAAATAATGCATGTCATTGATATATATAATGGGTTAATTTTTAGGGCGTTACATTCCACTTTTAATTTAATGCGGTTTCCATTTGTATTTTAATTCCACTTCCATTTTTATTCAATTTCCTTTTCTATTCAATTTCATTTTTTATTTAATTTCCAAATATATCGTTAAGGTATAGTGGTTTCTTGAATGAACTATCATTTTTAATTTTATGCAGCTTCCATTTTTATTTTTATTCAACTTCAATTTTTATTCAATTTTCTTTTCCATTCAATTTCCCTTTTTTATTTAATTTGCAAATAGATCGTTAAGGTATAGTGGTTTCTTGAATAGGCTTCCAAAATTTTAATTTTATGCAACTTCAATTTTCGTTTTTATTCAAATTCCATTTTTATTCAATTTCCTTTTCTATTCATTTTCATCTTTTATTTCATTTCCAAGTAGATCGCTATGGTATAGTGGTTTCTTCAATGAACTTCCATTTTTAACTTTATGCAACTTCCATTTTTATTTTTTTTCCACTTTCATTTTTATTCAATTTCCTTTTCTATTCAATTTCCTTTTTTATTTAATTTCCAAATAGGTCCTTAAGGTATAGCGGTTTCTTGAATGAACTTCCGTGTTTAATTTTATACAGTTTCCATTTCTATTTTTATTCAACATCTATTTTTATTCAATTTCCATCTCCATTCAATTTCCATTTTTATTTAATTTCCAAATAGATCGTTAAGGTGTAGTGGTTTCTTGAATGAACTTTCATTCTTAATTTTATGCAACTTCCATTTTTATTTTTATTCCACTTTCATTTTTATTCAATTTCCTTTTTTATTTAATTTCCAAATATATCGTTAAGGTATAGTGGTTTCTTGAATGACCTTCCATGTTTAATTTTATGCAGTTTCAATTTCTATTTTTATTCAACATCTATTTTTATTAAATTTCCATCTCCATTCAATTTCCATTTTTATTTAATTTCCAAATAGATCGTTAAGGTGTAGTGGTTTCTTGAATGAACTTTCGTTCTTAATTTTATGCAACTTCCATTTTTATTTTTATTCCACTTCCATTTTTATTCAATTTCTTTTTTTATTTAATTTCCAAATATATCGTTAAGGTATAGTGGTTTCTTGAATGAACTTCCAAGTTTAATTTTATGCAGTTTCCATTTCTATTTTTATTCAACTTCTATTTTTATTCAATTTCGATCTCCATTCAATTTCCATTTTTATTTAATTTCCAAATAGATCGTTAAGGTGTAGTGGTTTCTTGAATGAACTTCCATTCTGAATTTTATGCAACTTCCATTTCTATTTTTATTCCACTTTCATTTTTATTCAATTTCCTTTTCTATTCAATTTCCATTTTTATTTAATTTCCAAATAGATCGTTAAGGTATAGTGGTTTCCTGAATGAACTTCCATTTTTAATTTTAGGCGACTTCCATTTGTATTTTTATTCCACTTCCATTTTTTTTTGTTTCCTTTTCTATTCAATTTCATTTTTTATTTAATTTCCAAATAGATCGTTAAGGTGTAGTGGTTTCTTGAAAGAACTTCCATTCTAAATTTTATGTAACTTCCGTTTTTATTTTTATTCCACTGTCATTTTTATTCAATTTCCTTTTCTATTCAATTTCCATTTTTATTCAATTTCCAAATAGATCGTTAGGGTATAGTGGTTTCTTGAATGAACTTCCATGTTTAATTTTATGCTGTTTCCATTTCTATTTTTATTCAACATCTATTTTTATTCAATTTCCATCTCCATTCAATTTTCATTTTTATTTAATTTCCATTCTTCATTCTATGCAGCTTCCATTTTTATTTTTATTCCACTTTCATTTTTCTTCTATTTCCTTTTCTGTTCAATTTCCTTTTTTATTTAATTTCAAATAGATCGTTAAGGTATAGTGGTTACTTGAATGAACTTCCATGTGTAATTTTAAGTAGTTTCCATTTCTATTTTTATTAAATTTCCATCTCCATTCAATTTCCATTTTTATTTAATTTCCAAATAGATCGTTAAGCTGTAGTTGTTTCTTGAATGAACTTTCATTCTTAATTTTATGCAACTTCCATTTTTATTTTTATTCCACTTCCATTTTTATTCAATTTCCTTCTCTATTCAATTTCCTTTTTTATTTAATTTCCAAATAGATCGTTAAGGTATAGTGGTTTCTTGAATGAACTTCAATGTTTAATTTTATGCAGTTTCCATTTCTATTTTTATTCAACTTCTATTTTTATTCAATTTCCATCTCCATTCAATTTCCATTTTTATTTAATTTCCAAATAGATCGTTACGGTATAGTGGTTTCTTGAATGAACATCCATGTTTAATTTTATGCAGTTTCCATTTCTATTTTTATCCAACTTCTATTTTTATTCAATTTCCATCTCCGTTCAATTTTCATTTTTATTTAATTTCCAGATAGATCCTTAAGGTATAGTGGTTTCTCGAATGAACTTCCATGTTTAATTTTTTGCAGTTTCCATTCAATTTCCTTTTTTACTTAATTTCCAAATAGATCGTTAAGGTGTAGTGGTTTCTAGAATGAACTTCCATTCTGAATTTTATGCAACTTCCATTACTATTTTTATTCCACTTTCATTTTTATTCAATTTCCTTTTCTATTCAATTTCCTTTTTTATTTAATTTCCAAATAGATTGTTAAGGTATAGTGGTTTCTTGAATGAACTTCCACGTTTAATTTTATGCTGTTTCCATTTCTATTTTTATTCAACTTCTATTTTTATTCAATTTCCACCTCCAATCAATTTTCTTTTTGATTTAAATGCCAAATAGATCGTTAAGGTGTAGTGGTTTCTTGAATGAACTTCCACGTTTAATTTTATGCAACTTCCATTTTGATTTTTATTCCACTTCCATTTTTATTCAACTTCCTTTTCTATTCAGTTCCCACTTTTATTTAATTTCCAAATTGATCATTAAGGTATAGTGGTTTCCTGAATGAACTTCCATTTTTAATTTTAGGCGACTTCCATTTGCATATTTATTCCACTTCCATTTTTATTCAGTTTCCTTTTCGATTCAATTTCATTTTTTTATTTAAATTCCAAATATATCCTTAAGGTGTAGTGGTTTCTTGAATGAACTATCATTTTTAATTTTATGTAGCTTCCATTTTTATTTTTATTCCACTTCCATTTTTAGTCAATTTCCTTTTCTATTCAATTTCCCTTTTTTATTTAATTTGCAAATAGATCGTTAAGGTATAGTGGTTTCTTGAAAAGGCTTCCATTTTTAATTTTATGCAACTTCTATTTTTGGTTTTATTCAACTTCCATTTTTATTCAATTTCCTTTTCTCTTCATTTTTGTTTTTTATTTCATTTCCAAATAGATCGCTATGGTACAATGGTTTCTTGAATGAACTTCCATTTTTAACTTTTTGCAACTTCCATTTTTATTTTTATTCCACTTTCATTTTTATTCAATTTCATTTTTATTCAATTTCCTTTTTTATTTAATTTCCAAATAGGTCCTTAAGGTATAGCGGTTTCTTGAATGAACTTCCGTGTTTAATTTTATACAGTTTCCATTTCAATTTTTATTCAACATCTATTTTTATTCAATTTCTATCTCCATTCAATTTCCATTTTTATTTAATTTCCAAATAGATCGTTAAGGTGTTGCGGTTTCTTGAATGAACTTCCATTCTTCATTTTATGCAACTTCCATTTTTATTTTTATTCCGCTTTCATTTTTATTTAATTTCCAAATATATCGTTAAGGTATAGTGGTTTCCCGAATGAACTTCCATGTTTAATTTTATGCAGTTTCCATTTCTATTTTTATTCAACATCTATTTTTATTAAATTTCCATCTCCATTCAATTTCCATTTTTATTTAATTTTCAAATAGATCGTTAAGGTGTAGTGGTTTCTTGAATGAACTTTCATTCTTAATTTTATGCAACTTCCAATTTTATTTTTATTCCACTTCCATTTTTATTCAATTTCCTTTTCTATTTAATTTCCAAATATATCGTTAAGATATAGTGGTTTCTTGAATGAACTTCCAAGTTTAATTTTATGCAGTTTCCATTTCTATTTTTATTCAACTTCTATTTTTATTCAATTTCGATCTCCATTCAATTTCCATTTTTATTTAATTTCCAAATAGATCGTTAAGGTGTAGTGGTTTCTTGAATGAACTTCCATTCTGAATTTTATGCAACTTCCATTTCTATTTTTATTCCACTTTCATTTTTATTCAATTTCCTTTTCTATTCAATTTCCATTTTTATTTAATTTCCAAAAAGATCGTTAAGGTATAGTGGTTTCCTGAATGAACTTCCATTTATAATTTTATGCGACTTCCATTTGTATTTTTATTCCACTTCCATTTTTATTCAGTTTCCTTTTCTATTCAATTTCATTTTTTATTTAATTTCCAAATAGATCGTTAAGGTGTAGTGGTTTCTTGAACGAACTTCCATTCAAACTTTTATGCAACTTCCACTTTTATTTTTATTCCACTTTCATTTTTATTCAATTTCCTTTTCTATTCAATTTCCATTTTTATTTAATTTCCAAATAGATCGTTAGGGTATAGTGGTTACTTGAATGAACTTCCATGTTTAATTTTATGCTGTTTCCATTTCTATTTTTATTCAACTTCTATTTTTATTCAATTTCCATCACCATTCAATTCCTTTTTTATTTAATTTCCAAATAGATCGTTAAGGTGCAGTGATTTCTTGAATGAACTTCCATTCTGAATTTTATGCAACTTCCATTTTTATTTTTATTCCACTTCCATTTTTATTTAATTTCCTTTTCTATTCAATTTCCATTTTTATTTAATTTCCAAATAGATCGTTAAGGTATAGTGGTTTCTTGAATAGACTTCCATTTTAAATTTTATGCGACTTCTATTTTTGTTTTTATTTAACTTCCATTTTTATTCAATTTCCTTTTCTATTCACTTTCCTTTTTTATTTAATTTTCAAATAGATCGTTATGGTATAGTGGTATCTTGAATGAACTTCCATATTTAATTTTATGCACCTTCCATTTTTATTTTTATTCCACTTCCATTTTTATTCAATTTCCTTTTCTATTCGATTTCCTTTTTTATTTAATTTCCAAATAGATCGTTAAGGTATGGTGGTTTCTTGAATGAACTTCCATGTTTAATTTTATGCAGTTTCCATTTCTATTTTTATTCGACTTCTATTTTTATTCAATTCCGATCTCCATTCAATTTCCTTTTTTAATTAATTTCTAAATAGATCGTTAAGGTGTAGTGGTTTCTTGAATGAACTTACATTTTTAATTTTCTGCAACTTCCATTTTTATTTTTATTCCACTTCCATTTTTATTCAATTTCCTTTTCTATTGAATTTCCTCTTTTATTTAATTTCCAAATAGAACGTTAAGGTGTAGTGGTTTCTTGAATGAACATCCATTTTTAATTTTCTGCAACTTCCATTTTTATTTTTATTCCACTTCCATTTTTATTCAATTTCATTTCTATTCAATTTCCTTTTTTAATTAATTTCGAAATAGATCGTTAAGGTATACTGGTTTTTTGAATGAACTTCCATTTTTAATTTTATGCAACTTCCATTTTTATTTTTATTCAACTTCCATTTTTATTCAATTTCCTTTTCAATTCAATTTCCGTTTTTTATTTCATTTCCAAATAGATCGTTAACGTATAGTGGTTTCTTGAATAGACTTCCATTTTTAATTTTATGCAACTTCGATTTTTGTTGTTATTCAACTTCCATTTTTATTCAATTTCATTTTCTTTTCATATTCCTTTTGTATTTAATTTCCAAATAGATCGTTAAGGTATGTAGTGGTTTCTTAAATGAACTTCCATTTTTAATTTTATGCAACTTGCACTTTTATTTTTATTCAACATCCATTTTTATTCAATTTTCTTTTCCATTCAATTTCCTTTTTTTATTTAACTTCCTAATAGATCGTTAAGGTATAGTTGTTTTTTGAATGAACTTTCGTTTTTAATTTTACACAACTGCCATTTTTATTTTTATCCAACTTCCGTTTTTATTCAATTTCCTTTCCTATTCAATTTCCAAATAGATCGTTAAGGTTTATTGGTTAGTTGAACGAACTTTCATTTTCAATTTTATGCAATTTCTATTTTTATTTTTATTCAACTTCCATTTTTATTCAATTTCCTTTTCTATTGAATTTCCTCATTTATTTAATTTCCAAATAGATCGTTAAGGTGTAGTGGTTTCTTGAATGAACCACCATTTCTGATTTTCTGCGCCTTCCATTTTTATTTTTATTCCACTTCCATTTTTATTCAATTTCCTTTTCTATTCAATTACCTTTTTTTATTTAATTTCCAAATAGATCGTTCAGGTATAGTGGTTTCTTGAATGAACTTCCATGTTTAATTTCATGCAGTTTCCATTTCTATTTTTATTCGACTTCTATTTTTATTCAATTCCGATCTCCATTCAATTTCCTTTTTTAATTAATTTCTAAATAGATCGTTAAGGTGTAGTGGTTTCTTGAATGAACTTACATTTTTAATTTTCTGCAACTTCCATTTTTATTTTTATTCCACTTCCATTTTTATTCAATTTCCTTTTCTATTGAATTTCCTCTTTTATTTAATTTCCAAATAGAATGTTAAGGTGTAGTGGTTTCTTGAATGAACATCCATTTTTAATTTTCTGCAACTTCCATTTTTATTTTTATTCCACTTCCATTTTTATTCAATTTCATTTCTATTCAATTTCCTTTTTTAATTAATTTCGAAATAGATCGTTAAGGTATACTGGTTTTTTGAATGAACTTCCATTTTTAATTTTATGCAACTTCCATTTTTATTTTTATTCAACTTCCATTTTTATTCAATTTCCTTTTCTATTCAATTTCCGTTTTTTATTTCATTTCCAAATAGATCGTTAACGTATAGTGGTTTCTTGAATAGACTTCCATTTTTAATTTTATGCAACTTCGATTTTTGTTGTTATTCAACTTCCATTTTTATTCAATTTCATTTTCTTTTCATATTCCTTTTGTATTTAATTTCCAAATAGATCGTTAAGGTATGTAGTGGTTTCTTAAATGAACTTCCATTTTTAATTTTATGCAACTTGCACTTTTATTTTTATTCAACATCCATTTTTATTCAATTTTCTTTTCCATTCAATTTCCTTTTTTTATTTAACTTCCTAATAGATCGTTAAGGTATAGTTGTTTTTTGAATGAACTTTCGTTTTTAATTTTACACAACTGCCATTTTTATTTTTATCCAACTTCCGTTTTTATTCAATTTCCTTTCCTATTCAATTTCCAAATAGATCGTTAAGGTTTATTGGTTAGTTGAACGAACTTTCATTTTCAATTTTATGCAACTTCTATTTTTATTTTTATTCAACTTCCATTTTTATTCAATTTCCTTTTCTATTGAATTTCCTCATTTATTTAATTTCCAAATAGATCGTTAAGGTGTAGTGGTTTCTTGAATGAACCACCATTTCTGATTTTCTGCGCCTTCCATTTTTATTTTTATTCCACTTCCATTTTTATTCAATTTCCTTTTCTATTCAATTACCTTTTTTTATTTAATTTCCAAATAGATCGTTCAGGTATAGTGGTTTCTTGAATGAACTTCCATGTTTAATTTTATGCAGTTTCCATTTCTATTTTTATTCGACTTCTATTTTTATTCAATTCCGATCTCCATTCAATTTCCTTTTTTAATTAATTTCTAAATAGATCGTTAAGGTGTAGTGGTTTCTTGAATGAACTTACATTTTTAATTTTCTGCAACTTCCATTTTTATTTTTATTCCACTTCCATTTTTATTCAATTTCCTTTTCTATTGAATTTCCTCTTTTATTTAATTTCCAAATAGAACGTTAAGGTGTAGTGGTTTCCTGAATGAACATCCATTTTTTATTTTCTGCAACTTCCATTTTTATTTTTATTCCACTTCCATTTTTATTCAATTTCCTTTTCTATTCAATTTCCTTTTTTATTTAATTTCTAAATAGATCTTTAAGATATAGTGGTTTCTCGAATGAACTTCCATGTCTAATTTTTTGCAGTTTTCACTTCTATTTTTATTCAACTTCTATTTTTATTCAATTTCGATCTCCATTCAATTTCCTTTTTTATTTAATTTCCAAATAGATCGTTAAGGTGTAGTGGTTTCTTGAATGAACTTCAATTTTTAATTTTATGCAACTTCTATTCGTATTTTTATTCCACTTCCATTTTGAATCAATTTTCATTTCTATTCAATTTCCTTTTTTAATTAATTTCGAAATAGATCGTTAAGATATAGTGGTTTCTTAAATGAACTTCCTTTTTTAATTTTTTGTAACTTCCATTTTTATTTTTATTTTTATTCAACTTCTATTTTTATTCAATTTCTTTTTCTATTCAATTTCCATTTTTTATTTAATTTCCAAATAAATCGTTAAGGTATAGCGATTTCTTGAATAGACTTCCATTTTTAATGTTATGCAACTTCGATTTTTGTTTTTGTTCAACTTCCATTTTTATGCAGTTTCCATTTATATTTTTATTCTACTTCTATTTTTATTCAATTTCGATCTCCATTCAATTTCCTTTTTTATTTAATTTCCAAATAGATCGTTAAGGTGTAGTGGTTCCTTGAATGAACTTCCATTTTTAATTTTATGCAACTTCCATTTTTATTTTTATTCCATTTCCATTTTAATTCCATTTCCATTTCTATTCAATTTCCTTTTTTAATTAATTTCCAAATAGATCGTTAAGGTATAGTGGTTTCTGGAATGAACTTCCATTTTTAATTTTATGCAACTTCCATTTTTATTTTTATTCAACTTCCATTTTTATTCAATTTCCTTTTCTTTTCAATATCCGTTTTTGTTTAATTTCCAAATAGATCGTTATGGTATAGCGGTTTCTTGAATAGACTTCCATTTTTAATTTTATGCAACTTCGATTTTTGTTTTTATTCAACTTCCATTTTTATTGAATTTCCTATTCATTTCATATTTCTTTTTTATTTCATTTCCAAATAGATCGTTAAGGTATAGTGGTTTCTTAAATGAACTTCCATTTTCAATTTTATGCAACTTACACTTTTATTTTTATTCAATTCCATTTTTATTCAATTTTCTTTCCTATTCAATTTTGTTTTTTTATTTAACTTTCAAATAGATCGTTAAGGTATAGTGGTTTTTTGAATGAACTTTCGTTTTTAATTTTATGCAACTTCCATTTTTATTTTTATCCAAATTCCATTTTCATTCAATTTCCTTTTCTCTTCATTTTCCATTTTTATTTAATTTCCAAATAGATCGTTAAGGTTTAGTGGTTAGTTGAATGAACTTTCAGTTTTAATTTTATGCAACTTCCTTTTTTATTCAATTTTTTTTTTATTCAATTTCCTTTTTTTTATTTAATTTCCAAATAGATCGTTAAGGTATAGTAGTTTCTTGAATGAACTTCCATTTTTAATTTTATGCAACTTCCATTTTTATTTCTATTCAACTTCCATTTTTATTCAATTTCTTTTTCTATTGAATTTCCTCTTTTATTTAATTTCCAAATAGATCGTTAAGGTGTAGTGGTTTCTTGAATGAACATCCATTTCTGATTTTCTACACCTTCCATTTTTATTTTTATTCCACTTCCATTTTTATTCAATTTCCTTTTCTATTCAATTTAATTTTTTATTTAATTTCCAAATAGATTGTTAAGGTATAGTGGTTTCTTGAATAGACTTCCATTTTTAATTTTATGCAACTTTGTTTTTATTTAACTTCTATTTTTATTCAATTTCCTTTTCTATTCATTTTCCATTTTTATTTAATTTCTAAAAAGATCGTTAAGGTGTAGTGCTTTCTTGAATGAACTTCCATTTTTAATTTTCTGCAACTTCCATTTTGATTTTTATTCCACTTTCATTTTTATTCAATTTCCATTTCTATTGAATTTCCTTTTTTAATTAATTTCCAAATAGATCGTTAAGGTATAGTGGTTTCTTGAATGAACTTTTATTTTTAATTTTATGCAACTTCCATTATTATTTTTATTCAACTTCCATTTTTATTCAATTTCCTTTTCTATTGAATTTCCACTTTTATTTAATTTCCAAATAGAACGTTAAGGTGTAGTGGTTTCTTGAATGATTATCCATTTTTTATTTTCTGCAACATCCATTTTTATTTTTATTCCACTTCTATTTTTATTCAATTTCCTTTTCTATTCAATTTCCTTTCCTATTTAATTTCTAAATAGATCTTTAAGGTATAGTGATTTCTTGAATGAACTTCCAAGTTTAATTTTATGCAGTTTCCATTTCTATTTTTATTCAATTTTGATCTCCATTCAATTTCCTTTTTTATTTAATTTCCAAATAGGTCTTCAAGGCGTAGTGGTTTCTGGAATTAACTTCCATTTTTAATTTTATGCAACTTCCATTTTTATTTTTATTCCACTTCCATTTTTATTCAATTTCCATTGCTATTCAATATCCTTTTTTAATTAATTTCCAAATAGATCATTAAGGTATTGTGGTTTTTTGAATGAACTTCCATTTTTAATTTTATGCAACTTCTATTTTTATTTTTATTCAATTTCCATTTTTATTCAAATTCCTTTTCTATTCAATTTTCGTTTCTTATTTAATTTCCAAATAGATCGTTAAGGTGTAGTGGTTTCTTGAATGAACATCAATTTTTTATTTTCTACAACTTCCATTTTTGTTTTTATTCCACTTCCATTTTTATTCAATTTCCTTCTCCATTCAATTTCCTTTTTTACTTAATTTCCAAAAAGATTGTTAAGGTATAGTGGTTTCTTGAATGAACTTCCATGTTTAATTTTATGCGGTTTCCACTTCTATTTTTATTCAACTTCTATTTTTATTCAATTTCGATCTCCATTCAATTTCCTTTTTTATTTAATTTCTACATAGATCGTTAAGGTGTAATGGTTTCGTGAATGAACTTCCATGTTTAATTTTATGCAGTTTCCATATCTATTTTTATTCAGCTTCTATTTTTATTCAATTTCCATCTTCATTCAATTTCCTTTTTTATTTAATTTCCAAACAGATCGTTAACGTGTAGTGGTTTCTTGAATGAACTTCCATTCTTAATTTTATGCAACTTCCATTTTTATTTTTCTTCCACTTCCATTTTTATTCAATTTCCAATTCTATTCAATTTCCTTTTTTATTTAATTTCCAAATTGATCGTTAAGGTGTAGTGGTTTCTTGAATGAACATCCATTTTTAATTTTCTGCAACTTCCATTTTTATTTTGATTCCACTTCCATTTTTATTCAATTTCCATTTTTATTCAATTTCCTTTTTTAATTAATTTCCAAATTGATCGTTAAGGTATAGTGGTTTCTTGAATGAACTTTCATTTCTAATTTTATGCAACTTCCATTTTTATTTTTATTCAACTTCCAATTTTATTCAATTTCCTTTTCTATTGAATTTCATCTTTTATTTAATTTCCAAATTGAACGTTAAGGTGTAGTGGTTTCTTGAATGAACATTTAATTTTTATTTTCTGCAACTTCCATTTTTATTTTTATTCCACTTCCATCTTTATTCAATTTCCTTTTCTATGCAATTTCCTTTTTTATTTAATTTCTAAATAGATCTTTAAGGTATAGTGATTTCTTGAATGAAATTCCATGTTTAATTTTATGCACTTTCCATACTATTTTTATTCAACTTCTATTTTTATTGAATTTCGATCTACATTCAATTTCCTTTTTTATTTAATTTCCAAATAGATCGTTAAGGTGTAGTGGTTTCTTGAATGAACTTCCATTTTTAATTTTATGCAACTTGCATTTTTATTTTTATTCCTCTTCTGTTTTTATTCAATTTCCATTTCTATTCAATTTCCTTTTTTAATTAATTTCCAAATAGGTCATTAAGGTATAATGGTTTCTTGAATAGACTTCCATTTTTAATGTTATGCAACTTCGATTTTTGTTTTTATTCAACTTCCATTTTTATTCAATTTCCTTTTCTATTCAATTTCATTTTTTATTTAATTTCCAATTAGATCGTTATGGTTTAGTGGTTAGTTGAATGAACTTTCATTTTAATTTTATGAAACTTCCATTTTTATTCAATTTCCTTTTCTATTCAAGTTCCTTATTTTTATTTAATTTCCAAATATATCGTTAAGGTATAGTGGTTTCTTGAATGAACTTCCATGTTTAATTTTATACAGTTTCCATTTCTATTTTTATTAAATTTCCAACTCCATTCAATTTCCTTTTTTATTTAATTTCCAAATAGATCGTTAAGGTATAGTGGTTTCTTGAATGAACTTCCATTTTTAATTTTATGCAACTTCCATTTTATTTTTATTCAACTTCCATTTTTATTCTATTTCCTTTTCTATTCAATTTCCTTTTTTATTTAATTTCCAAATAGATCGTTAAGGTGTAATTTTTATTCCATTTCCTTTTCTATTCAATTTCCTTTTTTTTCTAATTTTCAAATAGATTGTTAAGGTATGGTGATTTCTTGAATGAACTTTCATGTGTAATTTTATGCAGTTTCCATTTCTATTTTTATTCAATTTCTATTTTTATTCAATTTCGATCTCCATTCCATTTAATTTTTTGTTTAATTTCCAATTAGGTCGGTAAGGTGTAGTGGTTTCTTGAATGAACTTGCATTTTTAAATTTATGCAACTTCCATTTTTATTTTTATTCCACTTCTGTTTTTATTCAATTTCCATTTCTATTCAATTTCCTTTTTTAATTAATTTCCACATAGGTCGTTAAGGTATAGTGGTTTTTTGAATGAACTTCCATTTTCAATTTTATGCAACTTCATTTTTATTTTTATTCAACTTCCATTTTTATTCAATTTCTTTTTCTATTGAATTTTCTTTTTTATTTAATTTCCAAATAGATCGTTAAGGTGTAGTTGTTTCTTGAATGAACATCCATTTTTAATTTTCTGTAACTTTCATTTTTTTTTATTCCACTTCCATTTTTATTCAATTTGCTTTTTTATTCAATTTCCTTTTTATTTAATTTCCAAATAGATCGTTGAGGTATAGTGGTTTCTTGAATGAACTTCCATTTTTAATTTTATGCAGCTTCCATTTCTATTTTTATTCAATCTCCATCTCCATTCAATTTCCTTTTTTATTTACTTTCTACATTGATCGTTAACGTATAGTGATCTCTTGAACGAACTTTCATTTTTAATTTTATGCAACTTTCATTTTGATTTTTATTCCACTTCCATTTTTATTCAATTTCCATTTCTATTAAATTTCCTTTTTTAATTAATTTCCAAATAGATCGTTAAGGTATAGTAGTTTCTTGAATGAACTTTCATTTTTAATTTTATGCAACTTCCATTTTTATTTTTATTCAATTTCCTTTTCTATTCAATTTCCGTTTTTTATTTAATTTCCAAATAGATCGTTAAGGTATAGTGGTTACTTGAATAGACTTCCATTTTTAATTTTATGCAACTTCGATTTTTTTTTTTCATTCAACTTCCATTTTAATTCAATTTCCTTTTCTATTCAATTTCCTTTTTTATTTAATTTCCAAATTGATCGTTAAGGTTTAGTGGTTAGTTGAATGAACTTTCATTTTTAATTTTATGCAACTTCAATTTTTATTCAATTTCCTTTTCTATTGAATTTTCTTTTTTTATTTAATTTCCAAATAGATCGTTAAGGTATAGTGGTTTCTTGAATGAACTTCCATGTTTAATTTTATGCAGTTTCCATTTCTATTTTTATCCAACTTCTATTTTTATTATATTTCCATCTCCATTCAATTTCCTTTTTTATTTAATTTCCAAATAGATTGTTAAGGTATAGTGGTTTCTTGAATAAACTTCAATTTTTAATTTTATGCAACTTCCATTTTCATTTTTATTCAACTTCCGTTTTTATTCAATTTCCTTTTCCGCTGAATTTCCTTTTTTATTTAATTTCCAAACAGATCGTTAAAGTGTAGTGGTTTCTTGAATGAACATCCATTTTTGATTTTCTGCAACTTCCATTTTTATTTTTATTTTTATTCCACTTCCATTTTTATTCCATTTCCTTTTCTATTCAATTTCCTTTTTTATTTAATTTCCAAATAGATCGTTAAGGTATAGTGGTTTCTTGTATGAACTTCCATGTTTAATTTTATGTAGTTTCCATTTCTATTTTTATTCAACTTCTATTTTTATTCAATTTCCATCTCCATTCAATTTCCTTTTTTATTTAATTTCCAAATAGATCGTTAAGCTGTAGTGGTTTCTTGAATGAACTTCCATTTTTAATTTTATGCAACTTCCATTTTCATTTTTATTCAACTTTCGTTTTTATTCAATTTCCTTTTCTGTTGAATTTCCTTTTTTATTTACTTTCCAAATAGATCGTTAAGGTGTTGTGGTTTCTTGAATGAACTTCCATTCTTAATTTTATGCAACTTCTATTTTCATTTTTATTCCACTTCCATTTTTATTCAATTTCCTTTTCTATTCAATTTCCTTTTTTATTTAATTTCCAAATTGATCGTTAAGGTAGTGTGGTTTCTTGAATGAACTTCCATGTTTAATTTTATGCAGTTTCCATTTCTATTTTTATTCAACTTCTATTTTTATTCAATTTCCGTCTCTAATCAATTTCCTTTTTTATTTAATTTCAAAATAGATCGTTAATGTGTAGTGGTTTCTTGAATGAACTTCCATTTTTATTTTTATTCCACTTCCGTTTTTATTCAATTTCCTTTTCTATTCAATTTCCTTTTTTTATTTAATTTCCAAATAGATCGTTAATGTATTGTGGTTTCTTGAATGAACTTCCATTTTTAATTTTATGTAACTTCCATTTTTATTTTTATTCAACTTTCAATTTCTTTTTTGGTTGAATTTCCTTTTTTTATTTAATTTCAAATAGATCGTTAAGGCGTAGTGGTTTTTGAAATGAACTTCCATTTTTAATTTTATGCAACTTCCATTTTTATTTTTATTCCACTACCATTTTTATTCAATTTCCTTTTCTATTCAATTTCCCTTTTTATTTAATTTCCAAATAGATCGTTAAGGTATAGTGTGTAACGCCCTCAAAATGACAACATTAAACCCATCAGACAAGACATGCATTTACATATAAACTAACCACATTCTTTTATTCATTAGAGTTCTATTACATAAGTATTACATGTTAACATCAAAACAAAATGCCCTACGGGCTTACAGCTTTCCAAGTTAACACTTGGTTACAACAAAAGAGTACTAACTCGTTTACACACTAAGCCCTTGGCTTGAAGTTACATGTAATACATCAAAAGTTAAGCGACAAAAGTATGTCCGCCTCTAGCCTCCCAGCTATGTCCTTGGAGGTGGCATGCTACCTGCACCTGAAAATGATATTCCCATATAGGGTGAGCCACAGCCCAGTAGAAATACACTAAACCAACCATGAACAATGACTAAAATATTAGCAATTGATAGATGGCCAACACTGATACAATCACATAAATCACATATTTATGTCATACGACTTATGAGCCCAAGTTTCCTTTCATTTTCCCTTTTTCAACGGATAGGCATATAAGCACTACCCACATTCTCAACAGATATGTATAACAACAATATCCACAGATAAGCATAAAAGCTATATCCACATTCTACAACAGATATGTATAACCACAATATCCACAGATAAGCATAAAAGCTATATCCCCACATTCTACAACAGATATGTATAACCACAATATCCACAGATAAGCATAAAAGCTATATCCCCACATCACAAAGATAAGCATATAAGCTCTATATTCACTTCTTTAGACAAGCATATGAGCTGTATCTACGGAGTTCATCCCCTATCTTCTCCCAACACTATCCGGTTTAGAGGTACATCCCCTATCTTCCCCTAAACCGCGGAGTACATCCCCCATCTCCTCCTCTACACATAACGTATATATACACATTGGTTCTATATACAATCACCCAATACATACAGTTAATGTATTCTATCAACCGTCAAGTTCCATGACACATTTCATTGATTAGTTTCAGTTTGCCTAATCATCATGCATTGTCTACAACAATCACGACTATCCTCCACCGATAGCCCAAAGCAGTTATTTCTAAACAGAAAATAAATGCACAAATGGATATTCAATCAACATTTCATTTCCTCATTTCTCACCATTAATTATCCCAATTAATCAAACAATGTAATTAAGCCATTTTCCATAATTACCATTTCAACCCTTAGGTCCCATTTTCATCAATGATTTAACATCAATTCCATTTCTCTATGCCAAACATGCATCTAGGTTTATTATGAATAAAACCCCAACTTTTGTAAAATTACACAAAAGCCCCAAACTTTCACAAAATTACCAAGCCAAGCCCAACAAACTCAAAATACCAAAATTTAAAGACAAAATCCATAGAGAGGAGTAGGATATCCCTACCTCGAAGTTTATGCCAAAAAGGAGATGAAGTCTCGAAGATCAACTTGCTCCAAATCCAAACTTTTTCAGATTAAATCAAAGCTCTCAACGCCCTCTATCTTTTTAACAAAGGCTCTAGGCTAGATTCACACTCTAGGGAGATCAATTCTTAGAGAGAATATAAGTGGAGAGAGAGAGAGTCTCGGATTTAGGGTTTGATCAAAAAAAGAAGTGAAACTGAAGTTCAAAATCGCTACTGTCCGCTGATATAAAACACGCTCGCTCGAGCGAAGACTTGGTCGCTCGAGCGACCAGACACAGAAAACTCTCGCTCGAGCCAAGAAGTTCTCGATCGAGCGAAGAAAAACCCAGACCGCTCGAGCCAAGAAAAGCTCGCTCGAGCCAAGAAAGGCAACTCTCAGGTCCAGAACCAGACGCAACACTCGCTCGAGCGAAGCCACCCTGGCTCGACCCACCAGACACGAACCTCACTCTCGCTCGAGCGACCAACTCCTCGCTCGAGCGAAGGTCCAAAAATCTGGGCAGCAACACTAGGCTCCCAAACACAACCAACCTGTAACAAACCTGCCCAACACATCTTATAACTCAATATACAAAGTAAAGAGGATGCAAACTAGATAATAAACAACTACCAACATCTACGGACACATGTCCGGATCACTGTACAACAAGGGTAAACCCGGGATCGCTATAACCTCCCCCCCTTAAAGAATTTCGCCCTCGAAATTAAGCACAAGTTTTCAAAAACAGGTTTTCCTTCATTTTAAACAATGTTACACTTTAACATTCAACAATTCGACCCTATTACCGGTCATCCCATCACTTTAACAAGAGACATATCACAATATGTAAACAACATATGTATTTTCAACATGCATCAACATTATGCACTATCTTTCCAATTTCAACAATATATTCAACACATATAGTGTCACATTCAACTTCCATATGAGGCAAGTTCCAAAACATACTTCCAATAACCAAAACATTTTCAATGTTTCACAACTTAAGACATATATGAAAGCTCTTAAGTTCAACAATTGTTCAAAATTTAAACACAAAATTACATATCAACAAACAAGTCCAGATATTTCTCACGGACTCCCAACTCACGTTCCCAAGTGGCTTCCTCCACTCTGTGATGTTTCCACAAGACTTTCACCAAAGGAATGGTCTTGCCACGCAGGACCTGATCCCGCCTATCCAAGACCCGAACCGGTCTCTCCTCATACGAGGCATCCTCATCTACCTCTAAATCGGTCCAATCCAACACATGTGATGGATCTGGCTCATACTTCCGAAGCATACTCACATGAAACACGTCATGCACTCCGGACAACTGCGGCGGTAAGGCTAACCGATAAGCAACCTCACCAATCCTCTCAAGGATCTCAAAAGGACCAATAAACCGAGGGGATAACTTCCCACTCTTCCCAAACCTCATCAAGCCTCGCCTAGGTGATATCTTCAGAAAGACATGATCACCTACCTCAAACGCCAAAGGCCTCCTCCTACGGTCGGCATAACTCTTTTGTCGACTCTGGGCTGTAACAAGCCTCCTACGAATAAGCTCAATTTTCTCTGTCGTCTCCCTAACCAACTCCGGACCCAACAAAGGTGCATCACCCACCTCGGCCCAACAAACTGGAGACCTACACGGTCGGCCATACAAGGCCTCAAACGGTGCTATACCGATGCTAGACTGAAAACTGTTATTGTAGGCAAACTCTACCAAGGGCAAGTGCCTCTCCCACGTCCCACTAAAGTCCAGGACACAACCCTGAAGCATATCCTCGAGGATCTGAATAGTACGCTCGGACTGCCCGTCAGTCTGAGGATGATAAGCCGTACTAAAGGTCAACTTAGTGCCCAAGGCACTCTGCAAACTCTGCCACAACCTAGCAGTAAAACGAGGATCTCTATCTGAGATGATCGTCACTGGGACCCCGTGCAATCTCACTACGTCCGAATATACAAATCGGCAAGATGATCCACCGAATCTCTCACGCGCATAGGAATAAAGTGCGCCGACTTAGTGAACCGGTCTACAACCACCCAAATAGCATCACTACCCCGTTGAGTCCTCGGAAGACCTACAACGAAGTCCATAGTGACATGCTCCCACTTCCACTCGGCAATAGGCAAGGGTTGCAACAAACCCGCTGGCCTCTGATGTTCGGCCTTCACTTGCTGGCAAGGCACTTCGATACGAAAACAGCCACATCTCTCTTCATACCCCGCCACCAAAACTGGCGACCCAAATCCTGATACATCTTAGTACCTCCCGGATGCACCGCAAGGCGCGAATGATGAAACTCTCGGAGTACCTCCTCTCGGCAAGACTCCGGTACAAACAAACGGTCTCGGTATCTCACACTCTGATCGGGATACACCGTCAAACCCTTCTCAACTTTCCCACTGGAGATCTTCTCTCGGAGGGATTCTACCTCAAGGTCACCTCTCTGTGCCTCTAACACTCTAATCACAAGTGTAGGCTGCGCAACAACAGAAAACAAGGCCACAGCCTCAACAGATTCGCCCAGTAGCAAATCAAACTCACCAAGTGCTCCCAACATCTCCCATTCCCGGATGGCTATACTAGCTACATCACCAATGGATTTCCTACTAAGGGTATCGGCCACAACATTGGCCTTTCCCGGATGATAATGCAACTCAAAATCATAATCCTCGATGAACTCCATCCATCTCCTCTGCCTCAGATTCAAGTCTCTCTGTGTAAACAGATACTTCAAACTCTTATGATCCGAGAATACCTCGAACCTCTCACCATAAAGGTAGTGCCTCCAGATTTTCAAGGCAAAGATCACTGCTGCTAACTCTAGGTCGTGTGTGGGGTAATTCTTCTCGTGTATTTTCAACTGACGTGAGCCATAAGCTACCACTTTCCCTTCTTGCATAAACACACAACCCAAACCCTCTCGTGAGGCATCACAATAAACCGCATAACCCAACCCTCTTTCCGGAATAATCAACACCGGAGCGGTGGTCAATCTAACTTTCAGCTCTTGGAACGACTTTTCACAAATCTCACTCCACACAAACTTGACTCCCTTCCGAGTCAGTCTAGTCAACGGTGACGCTAACCTGGAGAAATCTTTCACAAACCGACGGTAATACCCAGCCAATCCCAGAAAACTGCGGATCTCAAACACACTCTTAGGCTGTGCCCAATCTTGCACTGCCTCAACCTTGGATGTATCAACAGACACCCCTTCCCCGGATACCACGTGGCCTAAGAATTTGACTTCCCTCAGCCAGAACTCACACTTCCCAAACTTGGCATACAGCCTATGGACCCTAAGCAACTCAAGCACCACTCTCAAGTGTGCCTCGTGCTCCTCCTCTGAAGGCGAATAGATAAGGATGTCGTCCACGAAGACGACCACAAATCGGTCTAAGAACTCCCGGAAAATCCGGTTCATCAAGTCCATAAAGACTGCCGGTGCATTGGTAACCCGAATGGCATCACCAGAAACTCATAATGGCCATACCGCGTACGGAATGCTGTCTTCGAAATATCCTCTTCCCTGACCCTCAACTGGTGGTAACCCGATCTCAAGTCTATCTTAGAGAAACAACGGGAACCCTTCAACTGGTCAAACAGGTCATCTATACGGGGCATAGGGTACTTATTCTTAACCGTAGCCCGATTCAACTTTCGGTAGTCAATACACAATCTTAAGGCACCATCTTTCTTTTTAACAAAGAGGGCCGTTGCTCCCCACGGCGAAACACTAGGGCGAACAAAACCCTTATCTAGCAATTCCTGGAGCTGAACTTTCAACTCAACCAACTCTGCTGGAGCAAAACGGTAAGGTGCCATAGAAATCGGCGCCGTGCCGGGCACTAAATCAATAGGGAACTCTATCTCTCGGTGAGGTGGCAAACTAACAAGATCTTCAGGAAAGACATCCGAATACTCACAAACCACCCTCGGCAACACAATCTAGGTCTCATCACACTCACTACTCTCAAAGCTAGCAAGTAGACCACTAAGCTCATTTCACCCTCGCGAATCATACCCCGGTGGCAAAACACTACCAACCCGGTCTCCCAAGAAATGGAACCACTCCCCGCTCAAGGTACATAACGTGACCCTCTGGCGGTAGCAATCAATAACAGCCCGGTATGACGATAGCCAGTCCATACCCAAAATAACATCAAAACCCTTCATGGGCATGACAACAAACGGAAAAGCAAGTCTATAGTCGGCGACCTCTATATCACATCCTCTAACACCCTGTTTCAGGATCAACTCACCACCCAAAGGCGATACCACACAAATAGGAGATGCTAACTGTGCTAACTCCAATTCCAAAACAGATGCAAATGCAGCAGATACAAAAGAATGAGATGCACCCGTGTCTATCAACACACTAGCAACCGAGTTGCAAAACAGAAAAGTACCTCTCACTACTGATGGAGCTGGTACTAAATCCTGCGCGGTAACAGCATACACGCGCCCCGTAGGCCCCTGGTCTACCTGCTCACCTCTCGGAGCAAAAGATTGCTGCACAGACTGGGATGACGAAGCTCCCGGATTGGCCCTCGAGGCTTGCACAGACTGAGCTGGCTGAAAACCCTACGTCTGCCTAGAACCAGACGCTCCCGAAGTGGCACTCAACTGTGGGCAAAACCTCTTCAGGTGCCCAGGCTGTCCACACTGATAACAAGACAAGGGCTGCCCCCTGCCCAAACTCTGACTCTGCGGTCTAGCTGAAGAAGAAGCAGCTCTCTGACCCCCACCCTTCTGCGGGCAAACAGAAACCTTGTGACCCAGCTGGCCACACTTGTAACAGGTGAATTCCCCCTGACCACCTCTCCCGAAGCCTGCACTCGGCACTGGGAAGGTCGATCTAGCAACACCACCCTGCGACTGCTGAGGGTTAGAACCCCTCTGCCTCCTGCCATCACCCTGACTATCCTGGCTCCTCTTGGAGCCTCTCTGCCCCTCATCCTCCTCCTGCATCATGAGCTCCATATGAGCTGCAGCATCTACCAGGTGTCTATACTCTCGGATATAAGACCCACCAACCCTCAACTTGAGGCCCCACCTCAACTTCCGCTCAAACTCATAGCAACGGCGTTCCTCAGACGCCACCAGTTCAGGTGCGAACCTGGACAGACTAGTAAAAGTAGCCTCAAACTCGGCCACTAACAAGCCCTGCTGATTAAGCCGGCTGAACTGATCCCTCAGCTTCTCTCTAGCTGCTGCAGACAAAAACCTCTCCTGAAAAGCATTCACAAACACCTCCCAAGTACCACCAACACGAGCCTTCTCGTACTTACACCATTGACCCACATCTCCCTTCAGTTGGAAGGATGCCAAGGTCACTTTCAGTGCTCCGTCCTCGATGCCAAGCATCTCGAACGTCTTACTCATTTGCTCTAGCCACTCATCAGCCTTCAGTGGCTCCTTCGGATCCCCGATAAACTCATCCGGATTAGACCGGAAGAACTCCCTCTTCAAGAAAGAAGGCCCTGCCTCAGCTGCCTGATTCCCCGCTCTGAGAATACCCAAAGCCCCTGCTATCTCTCTGGCCAAGGCACCCATAGCCTGCTGACCCACTGGCTCGGCCACATTGGCCTGACCAACTCCCTCCTGCACTGCCGGAATCTCACCCTGTAACGGTACTTCCTACCTCGCAGGTCTACCACGCCTAGCACCTCTTCCTCGTCCTGACATCCTAATAAAGGTAACACAGAACATTAGCACATTCATAAATGTGCCGAAACTAAACACTCATGTCCTAATACATGGACAACTGTAATTCACTCCACGTAAGCACATAAACACATAAGCACTTACGAATTTCATTTTCGGATAATGATAGTCCCGAGACGTTACTAGAGTTCCGGTTAGAAACAGCATTGATCAAGTGCTTTTCCAACAAGACTCCAGAAACCCAAGGATCCAATCAACATCCTAGAAATTAAATCCCATACCCATATAGTCACATAAGCATGTTATCAATTAAGCACATAGCATATGATACTACATCTAAGTCTCTATCAAGCGAGACAAACCCATTGTGATACTAATCACTTCCCACGTACCCAAAGTATTCGAACCCGGTACGCTCTGATACCAAGTTGTAACGCCCTCAAAATGACAACATTAAACCCATCAGACAAGACATGCATTTACATATAAACTAACCACATTCTTTTATTCATTAGAGTTCTATTACATAAGTATTACATGTTAACATCAAAACAAAATGCCCTACGGGCTTACAGCTTTCCAAGTTAACACTTGGTTACAACAAAAGAGTACTAACTCGTTTACACACTAAGCCCTTGGCTTGAAGTTACATGTAATACATCAAAAGTTAAGCGACAAAAGTATGTCCGCCTCTAGCCTCCCAGCTATGTCCTTGGAGGTGGCATGCTACCTGCACCTGAAAATGATATTCCCACATCGGGTGAGCCACAGCCCAGTAGAAATACACTAAACCAACCATGAACAATGACTAAAATATTAGCAATTGATAGATGGCCAACACTGATACAATCACATAAATCACATATTTATGTCATACGACTTATGAGCCCAAGTTTCCTTTCATTTTCCCTTTTTCAACGGATAGGCATATAAGCACTACCCACATTCTCAACAGATATGTATAACAACAATATCCACAGATAAGCATAAAAGCTATATCCACATTCTACAACAGATATGTATAACCACAATATCCACAGATAAGCATAAAAGCTATATCCCCACATTCTACAACAGATATGTATAACCACAATATCCACAGATAAGCATAAAAGCTATATCCCCACATCACAAAGATAAGCATATAAGCTCTATATTCACTTCTTTAGACAAGCATATTAGCTGTATCTACGGAGTTCATCCCCTATCTTCTCCCAACACTATCCGGTTTAGAGGTACATCCCCTATCTTCCCCTAAACCGCGGAGTACATCCCCCATCTCCTCCTCTACACATAACGTATATATACACATTGGTTCTATATACAATCACCCAATACATACAGTTAATGTATTCTATCAACCGTCAAGTTCCATGACACATTTCATTGATTAGTTTCAGTTTGCCTAATCATCATGCATTGTCTACAACAATCACGACTATCCTCCACCGATAGCCCAAAGCAATTATTTCTAAACAGAAAATAAATGCACAAATGGATATTCAATCAACATTTCATTTCCTCATTTCTCACCATTAATTATCCCAATTAATCAAACAATGTAATTAGGCCATTTTCCATAATTACCATTTCAACCCTTAGGTCCCATTTTCATCAATGATTTAACATCAATTCCATTTCTCTATGCCAAACATGCATCTAGGTTTATTATGAATAAAACCCCAACTTTTGTAAAATTACGCAAAAGCCCCAAACTTTCACAAAATTACCAAGCCAAGCCCAACAAACTCAAAATACCAAAATTTAAAGACAAAATCCATAGAGAGGAGTAGGATATCCCTACCTCGAAGTTTATGCCAAAAAGGAGATGAAGACTCGAAGATCAACTTGCTCCAAATCCAAACTTTTTCAGATTAAATCAAAGCTCTCAACGCCCTCTATCTTTTTAACAAAGGCTCTAGGCTAGATTCACACTCTAGGGAGATCAATTCTTAGAGAGAATATAAGTGTAGAGAGAGAGAGTCTCGGATTTAGGGTTTGATCAAAAAAAGAAGTGAAAAACTGAAGTTCAAAATCGCTACTGTCCGCTGATATAAAACACGCTCGCTCGAGCGAAGACTTGGTCGCTCGAGCGACCAGACACAAAAAACTCTCGCTCGAGCCAAGAAGTTCTCGATCGAGCGAAGAAAAACCCAGACCGCTCGAGCCAAGAAAAGCTCGCTTGAGCCAAGAAAGGCAACTCTCAGGTCCAGAACCAGACGCAACACTCGCTCGAGCGAAGCCACACTGGCTCGACCCACCAGACACGAACCTCACTCTCGCTCGAGCGACCAACTCCTCGCTCGAGCGAAGGTCCAAAAATCTGGGCAGCAACACTAGGCTCCCAAACACAACCAACCTGTAACAAACCTGCCCAACACATTTTATAACTCAATATACAAAGTAAAGACGATGCAAACTAGATAATAAACAACTACCAACATCTACGGACACATGTCCGGATCACTGTACAACAAGGGTAAACCCGGGATCGCTATATAGTGGTTTCTTGAATGAACCTCCATGTTTAATTTTATGCAGTTTCCATTTCTATTTTTATTCAACTTCTATTTTTATTCAATTTCCATCTCCATTCAATTTCCTTTTTTATTTAATTTCCAAATCGATCGTTAAGGTGTAGTGATTTCTTGAATGAACTTTCATTTTTAATTTTATGCAACTTTCGTTTTGAATTTTATTCCACTTCCATTTTTATTCAATTTTCATTTCTATTAAATTTCCTTTTTTAATTAATTTCCAAATAGATCGTTAAGGTATAGTAGTTTCTTGAATGAACTTCCATTTTTAATTTTATGCAACTTCCATTTTTATTTTTAATCAATTTCCATTTTTATTCAATTTCCTTTTCTATTCAATTTCCATTTTTTATTTCATTTCCAAATAGATCGTTAAGGTATAGTGGTTACTTGAATAGACTTTCATTTTTAATTTTATGCAACTTCGATTTTTGTTTTCATTCAACTTCCATTTTAATTCAATTTCCTTTTCTATTCAATTTCCTTTTTTATTTAATTTCCGAATTGATCGTTAAGGTTTAGTGGTTAGTTGAATGAACTTTCATTTTTAATTTTAGGCAACTTCAATTTTTATTCAATTTCCTTTTCTATTTAATTTTCTATTTTTATTTAATTTCCAAATAGATCGTTAAGGTATAGTGGTTTCTTGAATGAACTTCCATGTTTAATTTTATGCAGTTTCCATTTCAATTTTTATTCAACTTCTATTTTTATTAAATTTCCATCTCCATTCAATTTCCTTTTTCATTTAATTTCCAAATAGATCGTTAAGGTATAGTGGTTTCTTGAATGAACTTCCGTTTTTAATTTTTTGCAACTTCCATTTTCATTTTTATTGAACTTTCGTTTTTATTCAATTTCCTTTTCTGTTGAATTTCCTTTTTTATTTAATTTCCAAATAGATCGTTAAAGTGTAGTGGTTTCTTGAATGAACATCCATTTTTGATTTTCTGTAACTTCCATTTTTATTTTTATTCCACTTTCATTTTTATTCCATTTCCTTTTCTATTCAATTTCCTTTTTTATTTAATTTCCAAATAGGTCGTTGGGGTATAGTGGTTTCTTGAATGAACTTCCATGTTTTATTTTATGCAGTTTCAACTTCTAGTTTTATTCAATTTCCATCTCCATTCAATTTCTATTTTTTAATTAATTTCCAAATAGATCGTTACAGTGTAGTGGTTTCTTGAATGAACTTCCATTCTTAATTTTATGAAACTTCCATTTTGATTTTTATTCCACTTCCATTTTTATTCAATTTCCTTTTCTGTTCAATTTCCTTTTTTATTTAATTTCCAAATAGATCGTTAAGGTGTTGTGGTTTCTTGTATGAACTTCCATTTTTAATTTTATGCAACTTCCATTTTTATTTTTATTCCACTTCCATTTTTATTCAATTTCTATTTCTATTCAATTTCATTTTTTAATTAATTTCCAAATAGATCGTTAAGGTATAGTGGTGTTTTGAATGAACTTCCATTTTTAATTTTATGCAACTTCTATTTTTATTTTTATTCAACTTCCATTTTTATTCATTTTCCTTTTCTATTGAATTTCCTTTTTTATTTAATTTCCAAACAGATCGTTAAGGTGTAGTGGTTTCTTGAATGAACATCCATTTTTAATTTTCTGCAACTTCCATTTTTATTTTTGTTCCACTTCCATTTTTATTCAATTTCCTTCTCTATTCAATTTCCTTTTTCATTTAATTTCCAAATAGATCGTTAAGGTATAGTGGTTTCTTGAATGAACTTCCATGTTTAATTTTATGCAGTTTCCATTTCTATTTTTATTTAACTTCTATTTTTATTCAATTTCGATCTCCATTCAATTTCCTTTTTTATTTAATTTCCAAATAAATCGTTAAGGTGTAGTGGTTTCTTGAATGAACTACCATTTTAAATTTTATCCAACTTCCATTTTTATTTTTATTCCACTTCCATTTTTATTCAATTTCCTTCTTTTAATTAATTTCCAAATAGATCGTTAAGGTATAGTGATTTCTTGAATGAACTTCCATTTTTAATTTTATGCAACTTCCATTTGTATTTTTATTCAACTTCCATTTTTATTAAATTTCCATCTCTATTCAATTTCCTTTTTTATTTAATTTCCAAATAGATCGTTAAGATATAGTGGTTTGTTGAATGAACTTCCATTTTTAATTTTATGCAACTTCCATTTGTATTTTATTCAGCTTCCATTTTTATTAAATTTCCATCTCTATTCAATTTCCTTTTTTATTTAATTTCCAAATAGATCGTTAAGGTATAATGGTTTCTTGAATGAACTTCCATGTTCAATTTTATGCAGTTTTCATTTCTATTTTTATTCAACTTCTATTTTTATTCAATTTCGTTCTCCCTTCAATTTCCTTTTTTATTTAATTTCCAAATAGATCGTTCAGGTGTAGTGGTTTCTTGAATGAACTTCCGTTTTTAATTTTATGCAACTTCCATTTTTATTTTTATTCCACTTCTATTTTTATTCAATTTGCATTTCTATTCAATTTCCTTTTTTAATCAAATTCCAAATAGATCGGTAACGTATAGTTGTTTCTTGAATGAACTTCCATGCTTAATTTTATGCAGTTTCCATTTCTATTTTTATTCAACTTCTATTTTTATTCAATTTCCATCTCTATTCAATTTCTTTTTTTATTTAATTTCCAAATAGATCATTAAGGTATAATGGTTTCTTGAATGAACTTCCATTTTTAATTTTATGCAACTTCCATTTGTATTTTTATTCAACTTTCATTTTTATTCAATTTCCTTTTCTATTCAATTTGCTTTTTTATTTAATTTCCAAATAGATCGTTAAGGTATAGTTGTTTTTTGCATGAACTTCCATGCTAATTTGATGCAGTTTCCATTTCCATTTTTATTCAACTTCTATTTTTATTAAATTTCCATCTCTATTCAATTTCCTTTTTTATTTAATTTCCAAATACATCGTTAAGGTATAGTGGTTTCTTGAATGAATTTCCATGTTTAATTTTCTGCGGTTTCCACTTCTATTTTTATTCAACTTCTATTTTTATTCAATATCCATCTCTATTCAATTTTCTTTTTTTATTTAATTTCCAAATAGATCGTTTAGGTATAGTGGTTTTTTAATAACTTTCATTTTTAATTTTATGAAACTTCCATTTTTATTTTTATTCAACTTCCATTTTTATTCAATTTCCTTTCCTATTGAATTTCCTTTTTTATTTAATTTCAAAATAGATCGTTACGGTATAGTGGTTTCTTGAATGAACTTTCATTTTTAATTTTATGTAACTTCCATTTTGTTTTTATTCCGCTTCCATTTTTATTCAATTTCCATTTCTATTCAATTTCCTTTTTTCATTAATTTCCAAATAGATCGTTAAGGTTTAGAGGTTTCTTGAAGAGACTTCCATTTTTAATTTTTGGCAACTTCTATTTTTGTTTTTATTCAACTTCCATTTTTATTCAATTTCCTTTTCTATTCCATTTCCTTTTTTTATTTAATTTCCAAGTAGACCGTTAAGATATACTGGTTTCTTGAATGAACTTCCATGTTTAATTTTACGCAACTTCCATTTTTATTTTTATTCAACTTCCATTTTTAATCAATTTCCTTTTTTTATTGATTTTCCAAATAGATCGTTAATGTATAGTGGTTCTTGAATGAACTTCCATTTTTATTTTCATTGAACTTCTATTTTTATTCAATTTCTTTTTCTATTGAATTACCTTTTTTATTTAATTTCCAAATAGATCGTTAAGGTATAGTGGTTTCTTGAATGAACTTCCATTTTTATTCAATTTCTTTTTTTATTGAATTTCCTTTTTTATTTAATTTCCAAATAGATCGTTAAGGTGTAGTGGTTTTTTGAATGAACTTTCATTTTAAATTTTATGCAACTTCCATTTTTATTTTTATTCAACTTCCATTTTTATTCAATTTCCTTTTTTTATTTAATTTCTAAATAGATCGTTAAGGTATAGTGGTTTCTTGAATAGACTTCCATTTTTAATTTTATGCAACTTTCATTTTTATTTTTATTCCACTTCCATTTTTATTTAATTTCCTGTTCTATTAAATTTCTTTTTTTATTTAATTTCCAAATAGATCGTTAATGTATAGTGCTTTCGTGAATGACCTTCCATTTTTAATTTTATGCAACTTCCATTTTTATTTTTATTCAACTTCCATTTTTATTCAATTTCTTTTTCTATTGAATTTCCTGTTTTATTTAATTCCAAATAGATCATTAAGGTGTAGTGGTTTTGTAACACCCTCTAAATAATAACATTAAACCCATCAATTTAGACATGCATTGATATATATAAAAGCTTCACATTCTTCTATTCATCAGAGTTCCAATACTAAAAAGTATTACATGTTAACGACAAAAGCAAATGCCCTAAAGGCTTACAGCTTTCCAAGTTAACACTTGGTTACAACAAAGAGTACTAACTCATTTACACATTAAGCCCTTGGCTTGAATATACATGTAATACATCAAAAGAGAAAAGACAACAAAAAGTCTACCCGCCTCTAGCCTCCCAAGCTACGTCCTTGGAGGTGGCATGCTACCTGTACCTGAAAATGATATTCCCATATAGGGTGAGCCACAGCCCAGTAGAAATACACTAAACCAAATATGAACAATGACTAAAAGATCAGCAGTTGATAGATGGCTAACACTAATTATAGCAATCCCGGGTTTACCCTTGTTGTACAGTGATCCGGACCTGTGTCCGTGGATGTTGGTAGTTGTCTATTATCGTGTTTGCATCCTTCTTACTTTGTATATTGAGTTATAGGATGTGTTGGGCAGGTTTGTTACAGGTTGGTTATGTTTGGGAGCCTAGTGTTGCTGCCTAGGTTTTTGGACCTTCGCTCGAGCGAGAGTTGAGTTCGTGTCTGGTGGATCGAGCCAGAGTGGCTTCGCTCGAGCGAGCGCTTGCACCTGGTTCTGGACCTGAGAGTTGTATTTCTTGGCTCGAGCGAGCTTTTCTTGGCTCGAGCGAGCTTTTCTTGGCTCGAGCAGTCTGGTTTGTTCTTCGCTCGAGCGAGAGGTCTGTCGCTCGAGCGTGCTTCTGGTTGCAGACCTGAAGGTTTGAGTTGTTGGCTCGAGCGAGCATTCTTTCGCTCGAGCGCACTTTTGAGTTTTTGGCTCGAGCAAGGGTTTTCTGTGTCTGGTCGCTCGAGCGACTAAGGCTTCGCTCGAGCGAGCGTGTTTTATATCAGTAGACAGTAGCGTTTTGAACATCACTTTTTCACTCTCTTTTTTTAATCAAACCCTAGATCCGAGACCCTCTCTCTCTACACTTATATTCTCTCTAAGAATTGATCTCCCTAGGGTGTAAATCTAGCCTAGGGCCTTTGTTAAAAAGATAGAGGGCATTGAGAGCTTTGATTTAATCTGAAAAAGTTTGGATTTGGAGCACGTTGATCTTCGAGTCTTTATCTCCTTTTTGGCTGAAACTTCGAGGTAGGGATATCCTACTCCTCTCTATGGATTTTGTCTTTAAATTTTGGTATTTTGAGATGTTGGGGTTGGTTTGGTAATTTTGTGAAAGTTTGGGGGCTTTTGTGTAATTTTACAAAAGTTGGGGTTTTATTCACAATAAACCTGAATGCATGTTTGGCATAGAGAAATGGAATAAATGTTAAGTCATTGATGAAAATGGGATCTAAGGGTCGTAATGTTAATTATGGGAATTGACCTAATTACATTGTTTAATTAATTGGGATAATTAATTGTGAGGAATGAGGAAAATGAAATGTTGATTGAATATCCATTGTGCATTTATTTTCTGTTTAGAAATAACTGCTTTGGGCTATCGGTGGAGGATAGTCGTGATTGTTGTAGACAATGCATGATGATTAGGCAAACGAAAACTAATCAATGGAATGTGTCATAGAATTTGACGGTTGATAGAATACATTAATTGTATGTATTGAGTGATTGTATATAGAACCAATGGGTTTGTATACGTTATGTGTAGAGGAGGAGATGGGGGATGTACTCCGCGGTTTAGGGGAAGATAGGGGATGTACCTCTAAACCGGATAGTGTTGGGAGAAGACAGGGGATGAACTCCGTAGATACAGCTCATATGCTTGTCTAGAAAAGTGAAGATAGAGCTTATATGCTTATCTGTGAATGTGAGATATTGTGGTTATACATATCTGTTGAGAATGTGGATATAGCTTATATGCTTATCTGTGAATGTGGGATATAGTTCTTATACATATCTGTTGAAATGATGAAAGAGCTAACATGCTTATCTGTTGAAAAAGGGAAAATGAAAAGGAACTTGGACTCATAAGTCGTATGACATAAATATGTAATTTATGTGAATGTTTCAGTGTTAGCCATCTATCAATTGCTAATCTTTTAGTCATTGTTCATGGTTGGTTTAGTGTATTTCTACTGGGCTGTGGCTCACCCTATATGGGAATATCATTTTCAGGTACAGGCAGCATGCCACCTCCAAGGACATAGCTTGGGAGGCTAGAGGCGGACATACTTTTTGTTGTTTTACTTTTGATGTATTACATGTAAATTCAAGCCAAGGGCTTAACGTGTATGAGTTAGTACTCATTTGTTGTAACCAAGTGTTAACTTGGAAAGCTGTAAGCCCATAGGGCATTTGCTTTTGTTGTTAACATGTAATACTTTTTGTACTGAAACTTTGAGAAGGGAAAGAATGTGGAACTTTTGAATATTAAAGCATGTCTTATTTGATGGGTTTAATGTTATTATTTTGGGGGCGTTACACTAATACTTTCCCTAATCATACTTTACGGTTTCATGACATACAAGTCCATGTTACAATCAATTTCCCAATCCTTTTCAATTCTCAATTTATAATCATGGCTCAGAACCTAGCCAAACAACTTATACGAGATAGTAACTCATATTAAACTTCTTCCCAATTCACATTAGATAAGCGTACTAGCTATATCAACACGTCAACAGATAAGCATACAAGCTATATCATCACTTCCATAGATATGCATAAGAGCACTATCACACTTCCAAAGACAAGCATATGAGCTGTGTCGACACATTACTAGATAAGCATATGAACTCTATCTATGGAGTCCATCCCCTATCTTCTCCCAACAACATCCGGTTTAGAGGTCCATCCCCTATCATCCCCTAAACCGTGGAGTACATCCCCTATCTCCTCCAACACGGCACAATGCATATAAACAACAATTATACACATCATCAATCAATACATAACATTTAATGTATTCATTCAACCGTCATACTCAATGACACATTCCAGTGATTAGTTTTAGTTTGCCTAACCATCATGCATTGTCTACAACAATCAAGACTATCCTCCACCGATAGCCCAAAGCAGTTATTTCTATACAGAATATAAATGCAACAAATGGATACATAATCAACATTTCCAACTAGGTGAGCGATATAAAATCCAACTACACCCTTTAATCCCATACATTCCCAATCTCAACATTTCCACTTCAATTCCTCGTTTCTCACAATTAATTTTATAAATTAATTAACCAATGTAATTAGGGCATTTTCCATAATTAACATTACAACCCTTAGGTTCTATTTTCATCAATGCCTCAACATTTATACCATTTCTCCATGCCAAACATGCATCTAGGTTTTATATAGCTAAAACCCCAACTTTTGTAAATTTACACAAAAGCCCCAAACTCTCACCAAATTACCAAACCAATCCCAACATCTCAAAATACTTAAATTTAAAGACAAAATCCATAGTAAGGAGTAGGTTATCCCTACCTCAAAAGATGACTCCCAACCGAGAAGGTGAAGAAAATGAAAATGCTCCAAATCACGAATTTCTCGGATCAAAAGATAGCCCTCGACGATCAACAACTCTTTTGTAAAGGCCAAAGGTGAGGAAATCACTCCTACTAGATCAATACCTAGAGAGAAGGTAGAGCTCTAAAGTGAGAAGCTCAACAATGGGGTTTTTGAAAAAGTAAGAGAGAGAAGAGAAATGGAAAAAGTGATTTGAAAAGTCAAAACACGGAGCTTTAACCCAATCGCCCCGCTCGAGCGTCCAAACCCACGCTCGAGCGTCCAAACCCACGCTCGAGCGTCACTCACAGACTCCCGCTCGAGCGTCCAAACCGCCGCTCGAGCGCTGAATACACACTCCCAGCACTTTTGCAGAACCAGACTCCCGCTCGAGCGTCCAACTCCCCGCTCGAGCATAACACACAAACTCCCGCTCGAGCGTCCAAACTCCCGCTCGAGCGGACAACCCTGCAGAGAAAAAATACTGGAAGGTGGATTTTCTCGCTCGAGCGCCAAAAGCTCCACTCAAGCGGACAGGCCAAAAACTGGGCAACTACACTTGGTTCCTAAGCTCAACCAACCTGTTTCACACCTGCCCAACACAACCCAAGACTCAAATACAAAGAGTAAAGGATGTAAACAAGATGTACACAACAACCAATGAAAGGGAAACTGGGATCGCTATAGGTTTCTTGAATGAACTTCCATTTTTAATTTCATGCAACTTCCATTTTTATTTTTATTTAGTTTCCTTTTATGTTCAATTTCCTTTTTTATTTAATTTCCAAATAAATCGTTAAGGTGTAGTGGTTTCTTGAATAAACTTCCACGTTTAATTTTATGCAGTTTCCATTTCAATTTTTATTCAACTTCTATTTTTATTCAATTTCCTTTTCTATTCAATTTCCTTTTTTATTTAATTTCCAAATAGATCGTTAAGGTATAGTGGTTTCTTGAATGAACTTCCATGTTTAATTTTATGCAGTTTCCATTTCTATTTTTATTCAACTTCCATTTTTATTCAATTTCCTTTTTTTATTGAATTTCCAAATAGATCGTTAATGTATAGTGGTTTCTTGAATGAACTTCCATTTTTATTCAATTTCTTTTTCTATTGAATTTCCTTTTTTATTTAATTTCCAAATAGATCGTTAAGGTGTAGTGGTTTTTTGAATGAACTTTCATTTTTAATTTTATGCAACTTCCATTTTTATTTTTATTCAACTTCCATTTTTATTCAATTTCCTTTTCTATTCAATTTCCTTTTTTTATTTAATTTCCAAATAGATCGTTAAGGTATAGTGGTTTCTTGAATAGACTTCCATTTTTAATTTTATGCAACTTTTGTTTTTGTTTTTATTCAACTTCCATTTTTATTCAATTTCCTTTTCTATTGAATTTCCTTTTTTATTCAGTTTCCAAATAGATCGTTAAGGTGTAGTGGTTTCTTGAATGAACTTCCATTTTTAATTTTATGCAACTTTTGTTTTTATTTTTATTCCACTTCCATTTTTATTCAATTTCCTTTTCTATTAAATTTCCTTTTTTATTTAATTTCCAAATAGATCTTTAATGTATAGTCCTTTCGTGAATGACCTTCCATTTTTAATTTTATGCAACTTCCATTTTTATTTTTATTCAACTCGCATTTTTTTTCAATGTCTTTTTCTATTGAATTTCCTGTTTTATTTAATTCCAAATAGATCATTAAGGTGTAGTGTTTTCTTGAATGAACTTCCATTGTTAATTTTATGCAACTTCCATTTTTATTTTTATTCCACTTCCATTTTTATTTAGTTTCCTTTTCTATTCAATTTCCTTTTTAATTTAATTTCCAAATAGATCGTTAAGGTGTAGTGGTTTCTTGAATGAACTTTCTGTAACGCTCTCAAAATAATAACATTAAACTAACCACATTCCTTTATTTCATTGAGTTTCATTACATAAGTATTACATGTTAACATCAAAACAAAATGCCCTACGGGCTTACAGCTTTCCAAGTTAACACTTGGTTTCAACAAAAGAGTACTAACTCGTTTACACATTAAGCACTTGGCTTGAAGTTACATGTAATACATCAAAAGTAAAACAACTACACTATGTCCGCCTCTAGCCTCCCAAGCTATGTCCTTGGAGGTGGCATGCTTCCTGTACCTGAAAATGATATTCCCATATAGGGTGAGCCACAGCCCAGTAGAAATACACTAAACCAACCATGGACAATGACTAAAACATTAGCAATTGATAGTTGGTCAACACTGATACAATCACATAAATTACATATTTATGTCAACGACTTACAAGTCCCAATTACTTTTCATTTTCCCTTTTTCAACAGATAAGCATGCTAGCTCTATCATCATTTCCACTGATATGTATAAAAACTATATCTCACATTCAGATAAGCATAAAAGCTATATCCACATTCTCAACAGATATGTATATCAACAATATCCACAGATAAGCATACAAGCTGTATCCACATTCTACAACAGATATGTATATCAACAATATCCACAGATAAGCATACAAGCTGTATCCACACTTCACAAAGATAAGCATATGAGCTCTATCTTCACTTCTCTAGACAAGCATATGAGCTCTGTCTACGGAGTTCATCCCCTATCTCCTCCCAATACCTATCCGGTTTAGAGGTACATCCCCTATCTTCCCCTAAACCGCGGAGTACATCCCCTATCTCCTCCTCTACACATAACGTATATAAACACATTGGTTCTATATACAATCACACAATACACACAATTAATGTATTCTATCAACCGTCAAGTTCCATGACACATTCCATTGATTAGTTTCTGTTTACCTAATCATCATGCATTGTCTACAACAATCTCGACTATCCTCTACCGATAGCCCAAAGCAGTTATTTCTAATACAGAAAATAAATGCACAAATGGATATTCAATCAACATTTCATTTCCTCATTTCTCACCAATTAATTATCCCAATTAATTAAACAATGTAATTTGGCCATTTTCCATAATTACCATTTCAACCCTTAGGTCCCGTTTTCATCAATGATTCACCAATCATTCCATTTTTCCATGCCAAACATGCATCTAGGTTTATTATGTATAAAACCCCAACCTTTGTAAAATTACACAAAAGCCCCAAACTTTCACAAAATTACCCAACCAAGCCCAACATCTCAAAATACCAAAATTTAAAGACAAAACCCATAGAGAGGAGTAGGTTATCCCTACCTCAAATTCGAAGTCCCAAAGGAGAAGACGACAAAACCCAACGTGCTCCAAAACCCGAGATTTTCAGATTAAAATGAAGCCCTCGACGATCAACAACTTTTTTGTAAAGGCCAAAGGTGAGTAAATCACTCCTACTAGATCAAAACCTAGAGAGAAGGTAGAGTCTAGAGTGAGAGGCTCAACAATGGTGATTTTGGAAAAGTAAGAGAGAGAAGAGAAAGTGAAAAAGTGATTTAAAGAGTCACAAATTCGGGACTTTAACCCAGGTCTCCGCTCGAGCGTAAAACACCCCGCTCGAGCGGCCACTCACAGACTTCCACTCGAGCGGCCAACCTCCCGCTCGAGCGCAGAATGCAATCGCCCAGCACTTTTGCAGAACCAGGCCTCCGCTCGAGCTCCCAACCCTACGCTCGAGCGGCACTCAGACAACCCCGCTCGAGCGGCCAACACCACGCTCGAGCGTACAACGCTGCACAGGAAAAATACTGAATGGGTGTAATCTACGCTCGAGCGCCAACACCTCCGCTCGAGCGTACAGGCCAAAAATCTGGGCAACTAGTTTTGGTTTCTAAACTCAACCAACCTGTAACAAACCCGCTCAACACATCCTATAACTCAAATACAAAGTAAGAAAGGATGTAAACAAGATAATAAACAACCACCAACATCCACGGACACATGTCCGGATCACTATACAACAATGGTAAACCCGGGATCGCTATAACCTCCCCCCCTTAAAGAATTTCGTCCCCGAAATTAAACACAAGTTTTCAAAAACAAGTTTTCTCCATTTTAAACAATGTTACACTTTAACATTCAACAATCCGACCCATTACCGGTCACCCCCTTCATTTAACAAGAGGCATATCACAATATGTAAATAACATATGTACCTTCAACATGCATCAACATTATGCATTAACTTTCCAATTTCAACAATATAATCAACATATATAATGTTATATTCAACTTCCATATGAGGCAAGTTCCCAAAACATATTTCCAATACCCAAAACATTTTCAATGTTTTACAACTTAAGACATATACAAAAGCTCTTAAGTTCAACAAAATGCAACAAGTAAATACAAGATTACTTATCAACAAACAAGTCCGGATATTTCTCACGGACTTCCAACTCACGTTCCCAAGTGGCTTCCTCCACTCCGTGATGTTTCCACAAGACTTTCACCAAAGGAATGGTCTTGCCACGCAGGACCTGATCCCGCCTATCCAAGACCCGAACCGGTCTCTCCTCATACGAGGCATTCTCATCTACCTCTAAATCGGTCCAATCCAACACATGTGATGGATCTGGCTCATACTTCCGAAGCATACTCACATGAAACACGTCATGCACTCCGGACAACTGCGGCGGTAAGGCTAACCGATAAGCAACCTCACCAATCCTCTCAAGGATCTCAAAAGGACCAATAAACCGAGGGTATAACTTCCCACTCTTCCCAAACCTCATCAAACCTCGCCTAGGTGATATCTTCAGAAAGACATGATCACCTACCTCAAACGCCAAAGGCCTCCTCCTACGGTCGGCATAACTCTTTTGTCGACTCTGGGCTGTAACAAGCCTCCTACGGATAAGCTCAACTTTCTCCGTCGTCTCCCTAACCAACTCCGGACCCAACAAAGGTGCATCACCCACCTCGGCCCAACAAACTGGAGACCTACACGGTCAGCCATACAAGGCCTCAAACGGTGCCATACCGATGCTAGACTGAAAACTATTGTTGTAGGCAAGCTCTACCAATGGCAAGTGCCTCTCCCACGTCCCACTGAAGTCCAGGACACAACCCCGAAGCATATCCTCGAGGATCTGAATAGTACGCTCGGACTGCCCGTCAGTCTGAGGATGATAAGTCGTACTAAAGGTCAACTTAGTGCCCAAGGCACTCTGCAAACTCTGCCACAATCTAGCAGTAAAACGAGGATCTCTATCTGAGACGATCGTCACTGGGACCCCGTGCAATCTCACTATATCCCGAACATACAAATCGGCAAGATGATCTACCGAATCTCTCACGCGCATAGGAATAAAGTGCGCCGACTTAGTCAACCGGTCTACAACCACCCAAATAGCATCACTACCCCGCTGAGTCCTCGGAAGACCTACAACGAAGTCCATAGTGACATGCTCCCACTTCCACTCGGCAATAGGCAAGGGTTGCAACAAACCCGCTGGCCTCTGATGCTCGGCCTTCACTTGCTGGCAAGTAAGGCACTTCGATACGAAAACAGCCACATCTCTTTTCATACCCCGCCACCAAAACTGGCGACCCAAATCCTGATACATCTTAGTACCTCCCGGATGCACCGCAAGGCGCGAATGGTGAAACTCTCGGAGTACTTCCTCTCGGCAAGACTCCGGTACAAACAAACGGTCTCGGTATCTCACACTCAGGTCGGGATACACCGTCAAACCCTTCTCAACTTTCCCACTGGAGATCTTCTCTCGGAGGGATTCTACCTCAAGGTCACCTCTCTGTGCCTCTAACACTCTAGTCACAAGTGTAGGCTGCGCAACAACAGAAAACAAGGCCGCAGCCTCAACAGATTCGCTCAGTAGCAAATCAAACTCGCCAAGTGCTCCCAACATCTCCCATTCCCGGATGGCTATACAAGCTACATCACTAATGGTTTTCCTACTAAGGGCATCGGCCACAACATTGGCCTTTCCCGGATGATAATGTAACTCAAAATCATAATCCTCGATGAACTCCATCCATCTCCTCTGCCTCAAATTCAAGTCTCTCTGTGTAAACAGATACTTCAAACTCTTATGATCCGAGAATACCTCGAACCTCTCACCATAAAGGTAGTGCCTCCAGACTTTCAAGGCAAAGATCACAGCTACTAACTCTAAGTCGTGTGTGGGGTAATTCTTCTCGTGTATTTTCAACTGACGTGAGCCATAAGCTACCACTTTCCCCTCCTGCATCAACACACAACCCAAACCTTCTCGTGAGGCATCACAATAAACCGCATAACCCAACCCTCTCTCCGGAATAATCAACACCGGAGCGGTAGTCAATCTAACTTTCAACTCTTGGAACAACTTTTCACAAGTCTCACTCCACACAAACTTGACTCCCTTCCGAGTCAGTCTAGTCAACGGTGACGCTAACCTGGAGAAATCTTTCACAAACCGACGGTAATACCCAGCCAATCCCAGAAAACTGCGGATCTCAAACACACTCTTAGGCTGTGCCCAATCTTGCACTGCCTCAACCTTGGATGTATCAACAGACACCCCTTCCCCGGATACCACGTGGCCTAAGAATTTGACTTTCCCCAGCCAGAACTCACACTTCCCAAACTTGGCATACAGCCTATGGGCTCTAAGTAACTCAAGCACCACTCTCAAGTGTGCCTCGTGCTCCTCCTCAGAAGACGAATAGATAAGAATGTCGTCCACGAAGACGACCACAAATCGGTCTAAGAACTCCCGGAAAATCTGGTTCATCAAGTCCATAAAGACTGCCGGTGCATTGGTAAGCCCAAATGGCATCACCAGAAACTCATAATGGCCATACCGCGTACGGAATGCCGTTTTCGGAATATCCTCTTCCCTGACCCTCAACTGGTGGTAACCCGATCTCAAGTCTATCTTAGAGAAACAACGGGAACCCTTCAACTGGTCAAACAAATCATCTATACGGGGCATAGGATACTTATTCTTAACCGTAGCCCGATTCAACTTCCGGTAGTCTATACACAATCTCAAGGCACCATCTTTCTTTTTAACAAAGAGTGCCGGTGCTCCCCACGGTGAAACACTAGGGCGAACAAAGCCCTTATCTAGCAATTCCTGGAGCTGAACTTTCAACTCAACCAACTCTGCTGGAGCAAAACGATAAGGTGCCATAGAAATCGGCGCCGTACCAGGCACTAAATCAATAGAGAACTCTATCTCTCGGTGAGGTGGCAAACTAACAAGATCTTCGGGAAAAACATCCGAATACTCACAAACCACCCTCGGCAATACATGCTGGGTCTCACCGCTCTCAAAGCTAGCAAGTAGACTACTAAGCTCACTTCGCCCTCGCGAATCATACCCCGGTGGCAAAACACTACCAACCCGGTCTCCCAAGAAATGGAACCACTCCCCGCTCAAGGTACACAATGTAACCCTTTGGCGGTAGCAATCAATAACAGCCCGGTATGACAATAACCAGTCCATACCCAAAATAACATCAAAACCCTTCATGGGCATGACAACAAACGGAAAAGGAAGCCTATAGTCGGCGACCTCTATATCACATCCTCTAACACCTTGTTTCAGGATCAACTCACCACCCAAAGGCGATACCACACAAATAGGAGATGCTAACTGTGCTAACTCCAATTCCAAAACAGATGCAAATGCAGCAGATACAAAAGAATGAGATGCACCCGTGTCTATCAACACATTAGCAACTGAGTTGCAAAACAGAAAAGTACCTCTCACTACTGATGGAGCCAGTACTAAATCCTGCGCGGTAACAGCATACACGCGCCCCGTAGGCCCCTGGTCTACCTGCTCACCTCTCGGAGCAAAAGACTGCTGCACAGACTGGGATGACGAAACTCCCGGATTGGCCCTCGAGGCCTGCACAGACTGAGCTGGCTGAAAACCCTGCGTCTGCCTAGAACCAGGCGCTCCCGAAGTGGCACTCAACTGTGGGCAAAACCTCTTCATGTGCCCAGGTTGTCCACACTAATAACAAGTCAAGAGCTGCCCCCTGCCCAAACTCTGACTCTGCGGTCTAGCTGAAGAAGAAGCAGCTTTCTGACCCCCACCCTTCTGTGGGCAAACAGATACCTTGTGACCCAGCTGGCCACACTTGTAACAGGTGAAATCCCCCTAACCACCTCTCCCGGAGCCTGCACTCGGCACTGGGAAGGTCGATCTAGCAACACCACCCTGCGACTGCTGAGGGTTAGAACCCCTCTGCCTCCTGCCATCACCCTGACTATCCTGGCTCCTCTTGGAGCCTCTCTGACCCTCATCCTCCTCCTGCATCATAAGCTCCATATGAGCTGCAGCGTCCACTAGGTGTCTATACTCTCGAATATAAGACCCACCAATTCTCAACTTGAGGCCCCGCCTCAACTTCCGCTCAAACTCATAGCAACGGCGTTCCTCAGACGCCACCAGTTCAGGTGCAAACCTAGACAGACTGGTAAAAGTAGCCTCAAACTCGGCCACTGACAAGCCCTGCTGATTAAGCCGGCTAAACTGATCCCTTAGCTTTTCCCTAGCTGCTGCAGACAAAAACCTCTCCTGAAAAGCATTCACAAACGCCTCCCAAGTACCACCAACACGAGCTTTCTCGTACTTCCACCATTGACCCGCATCTCCCTTCAGTTGGAAGGATGCCAAGGTCACTTTCAGTGCTCCGTCCTCGATGCCAAGCATCTCAAACGTCTTCGTTGTCTGTTCGAGCCATTCATCTGCCTTAAGAGGCTCTTTAGGATCCCCGATAAACTCGTCCGGATTACACCGGAAGAACTCCCTCTTCAAGAAGGAAGGCCCTGTCTCAGCTGCCTGATTCCTAGCTCTAAGAATACCTAAAGCTCCTGCTATCTCTCTGGCCAAGGCACCCATAGCCTGCTGACCCACTGGCTCGGCCACGTTGGCCTGCCCAACTCCCTCCTGCACTGCCGGAATCTCACCCTGTAACGGTACTTCCTGCCTCGCAGGTCTACCACGCCTAGCACCTCTTCCTCGTCCTGACATCCTAATAAAGGCAACACAGAACGTTAGCACATTCATAAGTGTGCCGAAACTAAACACTCACGTCCTAATGCATGGACAACTGTAATTCACTCCACATAAGCACATAAACACATAAGCACTTACGAACTTCATTTCCGGATAATGATAGTCCCGAGGCGTTACTAGAGTTCCGGTTAGAAACAGCGTTGATCAAGTGCTTTTCCAACAAGACTCCCAGAAACCCAAGGATCCAATCAACATCCTAGAAATTAAATCCCATACCCACATAGTCACATAAGCATGTTATCAAATAAACACATAGCATATGGTACTACATCTACGTCTCTATCAAGCGAGACAAACCCATTGTGATCCTAATCACTTCCCACGTACCCAAAGTATTCGAACCCGGTACGCTCTGATACCAAGTTGTAACGCTCTCAAAATAATAACATTAAACTAACCACATTCCTTTATTTCATTGAGTTTCATTACATAAGTATTACATGTTAACATCAAAACAAAATGCCCTACGGGCTTACAGCTTTCCAAGTTAACACTTGGTTTCAACAAAAGAGTACTAACTCGTTTACACATTAAGCCCTTGGCTTGAAGTTACATGTAATACATCAAAAGTAAAACAACTACACTATGTCCGCCTCTAGCCTCCCAAGCTATGTCCTTGGAGGTGGCATGCTTCCTGTACCTGAAAATGATATTCCCATATAGGGTGAGCCACAGCCCAGTAGAAATACACTAAACCAACCATGGACAATGACTAAAACATTAGCAATTGATAGTTGGTCAACACTGATACAATCACATAAATTACATATTTATGTCAACGACTTACAAGTCCCAATTACTTTTCATTTTCCCTTTTTCAACAGATAAGCATGCTAGCTCTATCATCATTTCCACTGATATGTATAAAAACTATATCTCACATTCAGATAAGCATAAAAGCCATATCCACATTCTCAACAGATATGTATATCAATAATATCCACAGATAAGCATACAAGCTGTATCCACATTCTACAACAGATATGTATATCAACAATATCCACAGATAAGCATACAAGCTGTATCCACACTTCACAAAGATAAGCATATGAGCTCTATCTTCACTTCTCTAGACAAGCATATGAGCTCTGTCTACGGAGTTCATCCCCTATCTCCTCCCAATACCTATCCGGTTTAGAGGTACATCCCCTATCTTCCCCTAAACCGCGGAGTACATCCCCTATCTCCTCCTCTACACATAACGTATATAAACACATTGGTTCTATATACAATCACACAATACACACAATTAATGTATTCTATCAACCGTCAAGTTCCATGACACATTCCATTGATTAGTTTCTGTTTACCTAATCATCATGCATTGTCTACAACAATCTCGACTATCCTCTACCGATAGCCCAAAGCAGTTATTTCTAATACAGAAAATAAATGCACAAATGGATATTCAATCAACATTTCATTTCCTCATTTCTCACCAATTAATTATCCCAATTAATTAAACAATGTAATTTGGCCATTTTCCATAATTACCATTTCAACCCTTAGGTCCCGTTTTCATCAATGATTCACCAATCATTCCATTTTTCCATGCCAAACATGCATCTAGGTTTATTATGTATAAAACCCCAACCTTTGTAAAATTACACAAAAGCCCCAAACTTTCACAAAATTACCCAACCAAGCCCAACATCTCAAAATACCAAAATTTAAAGACAAAACCCATAGAGAGGAGTAGGTTATCCCTACCTCAAATTCGAAGTCCCAAAGGAGAAGACGACAAAACCCAACGTGCTCCAAAACCCGAGATTTTCAGATTAAAATGAAGCCCTCGACGATCAACAACTTTTTTGTAAAGGCCAAAGGTGAGTAAATCACTCCTACTAGATCAAAACCTAGAGAGAAGGTAGAGTCTAGAGTGAGAGGCTCAACACTGGTGATTTTGGAAAAGTAAGAGAGAGAAGAGAAAGTGAAAAAGTGATTTAAAGAGTCACAAATTCGGGACTTTAACCCAGGTCTCCGCTCGAGCGTAAAACACCCCGCTCGAGCGGCCACTCACAGACTTCCACTCGAGCGGCCAACCTCCCGCTCGAGCGCAGAATGCAATCGCCCAGCACTTTTGCAGAACCAGGCCTCCGCTCGAGCGCCAACACCTCCGCTCGAGCGTACAGGCCAAAAATCTGGGCAACTAGTTTTGGTTTCTAAACTCAACCAACCTGTAACAAACCCGCTCAACACATCCTATAACTCAAATACAAAGTAAGAAAGGATGTAAACAAGATAATAAACAACCACCAACATCCACGGACACATGTCCGGATCACTATACAACAAGGGTAAACCCGGGATCGCTATACTTTCACGTTTAATTTTATGCAGTTTCCATTTCTATTTTTATTCAACTTCTATTTTTATTCAATTTCCTTTTCTATTCAATTTCCTTTTTTATTTAATTTCCAAGTAGATCGTTAAGGTATAGTGGTTTCTTGAATGAACTTCCATGTTTAATTTTATGCAGTTTCCATTTCTATTTTTATTCAACTTCCATTTTTATTCAATTTCCTTTTCTATTCAATTTCCTTTTTTTATTTAATTTCCAAATAGATCGTTAAGGTATAGTGGTTTCTTGAATGAACTTCCATGTTTAATTTTACGGAACTTCCATTTTTATTTTTATTCAACTTTCATTTTTAATCAATTTGCTTTTCTATTCAATTTCCTTTTTTTATTGAATTTCCAAATAGATCGTTAATGTATAGTGGTTTCTTAAATGAACTTCCATTTTTATTCAATTTCTTTTTCTATTGAATTTCCTTTTTTATTTAATTTCCAAATAGACCGTTAAGGTGAAGTGGTTTTTTGAATGAACTTTCATTTTTAATTTTATGCAACTTCCATTTTTATTTTTATTCAACTTCCATTTTTATTCAATTTCCTTTTCTATTCAATTTCCTTTTTTTATTTAATTTCCAAATAGATCGTTAAGGTATAGTGGTTTCTTGAATAGACTTCCATTTTTAATTTTATGCAAGTTTTGTTTTTGTTTTTATTCAACTTCCATTTTTATTCAATTTCCTTTTCTATTGAATTTCCTTTTTTATTCAGTTTCCAAATAGATCGTTAAGGTGTAGTGGTTTCTTGAATGAACTTCCATTTTTAATTTTATGCAACTTTCGTTTTTATTTTTATTCCACTTCCATTTTTATTCAATTTCCTTTTCTATTTAATTTCCAAATAGATCGTTAATGTACAGTGCTTTCGTGAATGACCTTCCATTTTTAATTTTATGCAACTTCCATTTTTATTTTTATTCAACTTCCATTTTTATTCAATTTCCTTTTTTTATTTAATTTCTAAATAGATCGTTAAGGTATAGTGGTTTCTTGAATGGACTTCGATTTTTAATTTTATGCAACTTTCATTTTTATTTTTATTCCACTTCCATTTTTATTCAATTTCCTCTCCTATTAAATTTCTTTTTTTATTTAATTTCCAAATAGATCGTTAATGTATAGTGCTTTCGTGAATGAGCTTCCATTTTTACTTTTGTGTAACTTCCATTTTTATTTTTATTCAAGTTCCATTTTTATTCAATTTCTTTTTCTATTGAATATCCTGTTTTATTTAATTCCAAATAGATCATTAAGGTGCTGTGGTTTCTTGAATGAACTTCCATTTTTAATCTTATGCAACTTCTATTTTTATTTTTATTCCACTGATATTTTTATTTATTTCCTTTTCTATTCAATTTCCTTTTTTATTTAATTTCCAAATAGATCGTTAAGGTGTAGTGGTTTCTTGAATGAACTTCCACGTTTAATTTTATGCAGTTTCCATTTCAATTTTTATTCAACTTCTATTTTTATTCAATTTCCTTTTATATTCAATTTCCTTTTTTATTTAATTTCCAAATAGATCGTTAAGGTATAGTGGTTTCTTGAATGAACTTCCATGTTTAATTTTATGCAGTTTCCATTTCTATTTTTATTCAACTTCCATTTTTATTCGATTTCCTTTTCTATTAAATTTTCTTTTTTATTTAATTTCCAAATAGATCGTTAAGGTATAGTGGTTTCTTGAATGAACTTCCATGTTTAATTTTACGCAACTTCCATTTTTATTTTTATTCAACTTCCATTTTTAATCAAGTTCCTTTTCTATTCAATTTCCTTTTTTTATTGAATTTCCAAATAGATAGTTAATGTATAGTGGTTTCTTGAATGAACTTCCATTTTTATTTTCATTCAACTTCCATTTTTATTCAATTTCTTTTTCTATTGAATTTCCTTTTTTATTTAATTTCCAAATAGATCGTTAAGGCGTAGTGGTTTTTTGAATGAACTTTCAATTTGAATTTTATGCAACTTCCATTTTTATTTTTATTCAACTTCCATTTTTATTCCATTTCCTTTTCTATTCAATTTCCTATTTTTATTTAATTTCCAAATAGATCGTTAAGGTATAGCGGTTTCTTGAATAGACTTCCATTTTTAATTTTATACAACTTTTGTTTTTGTTTTTATTCAACTTCCATTTTTATTCAATTTCCTCTTCTATTGAATTTGCTTTTTTATTTAATTTCCACATAGATCGTTAAGGTGTAGTGGTTTCTTGAATGAACTTCTATTTTTAATTTTATGCAACGTTCGTTTTTATTTTTATTCCACTTCCATTTTTATTCAATTTCCTTTTTTATTTAATTTCCAAATAGATCTTTAATGTATAGTCCTTTCGTGAATGACCTTCCATTTTTAATTTTATGCAACTTCCATTTTTATTTTTATTCAACTTCCGTTTTTTTTCAATGCCTTTTTCTATTGAATTTCCTGTTTTATTTAATTCCAAATAGATCATTAAGGTGTAGTGTTTTCTTGAATGAACTTCCATTGTTAATTTTATGCAACTTCCATTTTTATTTTTATTCCACTTCCATTTTTATTTAGTTTCCTTTTCTATTCAATTTCCTTTTTTATTTAATTTCCAAATAGATCGTTAAGGTGTAGTGGTTTCTTGAATGAACTTCCACGTTTAATTTTCTGCAGTTTCCATTTCTATTTTTATTAAAATTTTATTTTTATTCAATTTCCTTTTCTATTCAATTTCTTTTTTTATTTAATTTCCAAATAGATCGTTAAGGTATAGCGGTTTCATGAATGAACTTCCATGTTTAATTTTATGCAGTTTCCATTTCTATTTTTATTCAACTTCCATTTTTATTCAGTTTCTTTTTCTATTCAATTTCCTTTTTTTATTTAATTTCCAAATAGATCGTTAATGTATAGTGGTCTCTTGAATGAACTTCCATTTTTATTTTTATTCAACTTCCATTTTTATTCAATTTCTTTTTCTATTGAATTTCCTTTTTTATTTAATTTCCAAATAGATCGTTAAGATGTAGTGGTTTTTTGAATGAACTTTCATTTTTAATTTTATGCAACTTCCATTTTTATTTTTATTCCACTTCAATTTTTATTCAATTTCCTTTTCAATTCAATTTCCTTTTTTTATTTAATTTCCAAATAGTTCGTTAAGGTGTTGTGGTTTCTGGAATGAACTTTCATTTTTAATTTTATGCAACTTCCATTTGTATTTTTATTCAACTTCCATTTTTATCCAATTTCCATTTCTATTCAATTTCATTTTTTAATTAATTTCCAAATAGATCGTTAAGGTGTAGTGGTGTTTTGAATGAACTTCCATTGTTAATTTTATGCAACTTTTAATTTTATTTTTATTCCACTTCCATTTTTATTTAGTTTCCTTTTCTATTCAATTTCCTTTTTTATTTAATTTCCAAATAGATCGTTAAGGTGTAGTGGTTTCTTGAATGAACTTCCACGTTTAATTTTATGCAGTTTCCATTTCAATTTTTATTCAACTTCTATTTTTATTCAATTTCCTTTTCTATTCAATTTCCTTTTTTATTTAATTTCCAAATAGATTGTTAAGATATAGTGGTTTCTTGAATGAACTTCCATGTTTAATTTTATGCAGTTTCCATTTCTATTTTTATTCAACTTCCATTTTTATTCAATTTCCTTTTCTATTAAATTTTCTTTTTTATTTAATTTCCAAATAGATCGTTAAGGTATAGTGGTTTCTCGAATGAACTTCCTTGTTTAATTTTACGCAACTTCCATTTTTATTTTTATTCAACTTCCATTGTTAATCAAGTTCCTTTTCTATTCAATTTCCTTTTTTTATTGAATTTCCAAATAGATAGTTAATGTATAATGGTTTCTTGAATGAACTTCCATTTTTATTTTCATTCAACTTCCATTTTTATTCAATTTCTTTTTCTATTGAATTTCCTTTTTTATTTAATTTCAAAATAGATCGTTAAGGCGTAGTGGTTTTTTGAATGAACTTTCATTTTGAATTTTATGCAACTTCCACTTTTATTTTTATTCAACTTCCATTTTTATTCAATTTCTTTTCTATTCAATTTCCATTTTTTATTTAATTTCCAAATAGATCGTTAAGGTATAGCGGTTTCTTGAATAGACTTCCATTTTTAATTTTATACAACTTTTGTTTTTGTTTTTATTCAACTTCCATTTTTATTCAATTTCCTTTTCTATTGAATTTGCTTTTTTATTTAATTTCCAAATAGATCGTTAAGGTGTTGTGGTTTCTTGAATGAACTTCTATTTTTAATTTTATGCAACTTTCGTTTTTATTTTTATTCCACTTCCATTTTTATTCAATTTCCTTTTTTATTTAATTTCCAAATAGATCTTTAATGTATAGTCCTTTCGTGAATGACCTTCCATTTTTAATTTTAGGCAACTTTCATTTTTATTTTTATTCAACTTCCATTTTTTTTCAATGTCTTTTTCTATTGAATTTCCTGTTTTATTTAATTCCAAATAGATCATTAAGGTGTAGTGTTTTCTTGAATGAACTTCCATTTTTAATTTTATGCAACTTCCATTTTTATTTTTATTCCACTTCGATTTTTATTTAGTTTCCTTTTCTATTCAATTTCCTTTTTTATTTAATTTCCAAATAGATCGTTAAGGTGTAGTGGTTTCTTGAATGAACTTCCACGTTTAATTTTATGCAGTTTCCATTTCTATTTTTATTCAACTTCTATTTTTATTCAATTTCCTTTTCTGTTCAATTTCCTTTTTTATTTAGTTTCCAAATAGATCATTAAGGTGTAGTGGTTTCTTGAATGAACTTCCATTTTTAATATTATGCAACTTTCATTTTTATTTTTGTTTATATTTAGTTTCCAAATAGATCGTTAATGTATTGTGGTTTCTTGAATGAACTACCATTTTTAATTTTATGCAACTTCCGTTTTTATTCAATTTCTTTTTCTATTGAATTTCTTTTTTTTATTTAATTTCTAAATAGATCGTTAAGGTATAGTGGTTTCTTGAATGAACTTCCATTTTTATTTTTATTCAACTTCCATTTTTATCCAATTTCCTTTCTGTTCAATTTCCATTTTTTCTTTAATTTCCAAATATATCGTTAATGGATAGTGGTTTTTTGAATGAACTTCCACTTTTAATTTTATGCAACTTCCATTTTTATTTTTATTCAACTTTCATTTTTATTCAATTTCTTTTTCCATTGAATTTCCTTTTTTACTTAATTTCCTAATAGTTAGTTAAGGTATAGTGGTTTCATGAATAAACTTTCATTTTTTATTTTATGCAACTTCCATTTTTATTTTTATTCAACTTCCATTTTTATTCTATTTCCTTTTCTATTCAATTTACATTTTTTATTTAATTTCCAAAAAGATCGTTAAGGTTTATTTGTTAGTTGAATGAACTCTCATTTTTAATTTTATGCAACTTCTATTTTTATTTTTATTCAACTTCCATTTTTATTCAATTTCTTTTTCTATTCAATTTCCTTTTTTTATTTAATTTCCAAATAGATCGTTAATGTATAGTGGTTACTTGAATGAACGTCCATTTTTAATTTTATGCAACTTCCATTTTTATTTTTATTCATCTTCCATTTTTATTCGATTTCTTTTTTATTGAATTTCCATTTTTATTTAATTTCAAATAGATCGTTAAGGTGTAATGGTTTCTTGAATGAACTTCCATTTTTATTTTTATTCAACTTCCATTTTTATTCAATTTCCTTTTTTTATTTAATTTCCAAATAGATCGTTAGTGGATAGTGGTTTTTTGAATGAACATCAATGTTTAATTTTATGCAACTTCCATTTTTATTTTTATTCAACTTTCATTTTTATTCAATTTCCGCTTCCATTTTTATTCAATTTCCATTCCATTTTTATTCAATTTTTTTTTTCTGCTCAATTTCCTTTTTTTATCTAATTTCAAAATAGATCGTTAAGGTTTAGTGGTTAGTTGAATGAACTTTCATTTTTACTTTTATGTAACTTCCATTTTTATTTTTATTCAACTTACATTTTTATTCAATTTCCTTTTCTATTCAATTTCCTTTTTTTATTGAATTTCAAAATAGATCGTTAAGGTATAGTGGTTTATTGAATGAACTTCCATTTTTATTTTTATTCAACTTTCATTTTTATTCAACTTTCATTTTTATTCAATTTCTTTTTCAATTGAATTTCCTTTTTTACTTAATTTCTAAATAGATCGTTAAGGTATAGTGGTTTCATGAATAAACTTTCATTTTTAATTTTATGCAACTTCCATTTTTATTTTTATTCAACTTCTATTTTTTTTTTCAATTTCCTTTTCTATTCAATTTACTTTTTTTATTTAATTTCCAAATAGATCGTTAAGGTTTAGTGGTTAGTTGAATGAACTTTCATTTTTAATTTTATGCAACTTCCATTTTTATTTTTATTCAACTTCCATTTTTATTCAATTTCCTTTTCTATTCAATTTCCTTTTTTTATTTATATTCCAAATAGATCGTTAATGTATTGTGGTTTCTTGAATGAACTTCCATTTTTAATTTTCTGCAATTTCCATTTTTATTTTTATTCAACTTCCATTTTTAATCAATTTGCTTTTCTATTCAATTTCTTTTTTTTTTATTTAATTTCCAAATAGATCATTAAGGTATAGTTGTTTTTTGAATGAACTTCCATTTTTAATGTTATGTAACTTCCATTTTTATTTTTATTCATCTTCCATTTTTATTCAATTTTCTTGTCAATTGAATTTGATTGTTTTATTTAATTTTCAAATAGATCGTTAAGGTATAATGGTTTCTTGAATGAACTTCCATGTTTAATTTTCTGTAACTTCCATTTTTATTTTTATTCAACTTTAATTTTTATTCAATTTCTTTTTCAATTGAATTTCCTTTTTTACTTAATTTCCTAATAGTTCGTTAAGGTATAGTAGTTTCATGAATAAACTTTCATTTTTAATTTTATGCAACTTCCATTTTTATTCAATTTCCTTTTCTATTCAATTTACTTTTTTTATTTAATTTCCAAAAAGATCGTTAAGGTTTATTGGTTAGTTGAATGAACTTTTATTTTTAATTTTATACAACTTTCTTTTTTATTTTTATATAACTTCCATTTTTATTCCATTTCCTTTTCTATTAATTTTTTTTTTTTGTAATTTCCAAATAGATCGTTAATGTATAGTGATTTTTTGAATGAACTTCCGTTTTTAATTTTATGCAACTTCCATTTTTAATTTTATTCAACTTCCATTTTCATTCAATTTCCTTGTCAATTGAATTTCGTTTTTTTATTTAATTTCCAAATAGATCGTTAAGGTATAGTGGTTTCTTGAATGAACTTCCATGTTTAATTTTCTGAAACTTCCATTTTTATTTTTATTCAACTTCCATTTTTAATCAAATTTCCTTTTCTATTCAATTTCCTTTTTTTTATTTAATTTCCATATAGATCGTTAATGTATTGTGGTTTCTTGAATAGACTTTCATTTTTAATTTTATGCAACTTCCATTTTTATTTTTATTCAACTTCCATTTTTATTCAATTTCTTTTTCTATTTAATTTCCCTTTTTATTTAATTTCAAATAAATCGTTAAGGTGTAGTTGTTTTTTGAATGAACTTCCATTTTTAATTTTATGCAACTTGCATTTTTATTTTTATTCCACTTCCATTTTTATTCAATTTCCTTTTCTATTTAATTTCATTTTTTATTTAATTTCCAAATAGATCGTTAACGTATAATGGTTTCTTGAATGAACTTCCGTGTTTAATTTTATGCAGTTTCCATTTCTATTTTTATTCAACTTCTGTTTTTATTCAATTTCCATCTTCATTCAATTTCCTTTTTTATTTAATTTCCAAATAGATCATTAAGGTATAGTGGTTTCTTCAATGAACTTCCATTTTTAATTTTATGCAACTTGCATTTTTATTTTTATTCCAACTCCATTTTTATTCAATTTCCTTTTCTATTCAGTTTCCTTTTTAATTTAATTTCCTAATAGATCGTTAAGGTTTAGTGGTTTCTTAATGAACTTCCATGTTTAATTTTATGAAGTTTCCATTTCTATTTTTATTCAACTTCTATTTTTATTCAATTTCCATCTCCATTCAATTTCCTTTTTTACTTAATTTCCAAATAGATCGTTAAGGTATAGTGGTCTCTTGAATGAACTTCCATTTTTAATTTTATGCAACTTCCATTTTTATTTTTATTCCACTTCCACTTTTATTCAATTTCCTTTTCTAATCAATTTCCTTTTTTATTGAATTTAAGGTATAGTGGTTTCTGGAATGAACTTTCATTTTTAATTTTAAGCAACTTTCATTTATATTTTTATTCAACTTCCATTTTTAATCAATTTCCTTTTCTATTTAATTTCTTTTTTTTATTTCATTTCCAGATAGATCGTTAAGGTATAGTGGTTTCTTGATTGAACTTCCAAGGTTAATTTTATGCAAATTCCATTTTTATTCAATTTCCTTCTCTATTCAATTTCCTTTTTTGGTTTAATTTCCAAATAGATCGTTAAGGTATAGTGATTTCTTGAATGAACTTCCTTTCTTAATTTTATGCAACTTCCATTTTTATTCGATTTCTTTTTCTTTTGAATTTTCTTTTTTATTTAATTTCAAATAGATCGTTAAGGTGTAGTGATTTCTTGAATGAACTTTCATTTTTAATTTTATGCAACTTCCATTTTTATTTTTATTCAACTTCCATTGTTATTCAATTTCTTTTTCTATTGAATTTCCTTTTTTATTTAATTCCAAATACATCGTTAAGGTGTAGTGGTTTCTTTAATGAACTTCCATTTTTATTTTTATTCAACTTCCATTTTTATTCAATTTCCTTTTCTATTCAATTTCCTTTTTTTTATTTAATTTCCAAATAGATCGTTAATGGATAGTGGTTTTTTGAATGAACTTCCATTTTTAATTTTATGCAACTTCTATTTTTATTTTTATTCAACTTTCATTTTTATTCAATTTCCACTTACATTTTTATTCAACTTCCACTTCCATTTTTATTCAATTTTTTTTTCTACTCAAAATTGTTTTTTATTTAATTTCAAAATAGATCGTTAAGGTTTAGTGCTTAGTTGAATAAACTTTCATTTTTAATTTTATGTAACTTCCATTTTCATTTTTATTCAACTTCCATTTTTATTCAATTTCCTTTTCTATTCGATTTCCTTTTTTTTTATTTAATTTCTAAATAGATCGTTAAGGTATTGTGGTTTCTTGAATGAACTTCCATTTTTATTTTTATTCAGCTTCAATTTTTATTCAATTTCCTTTTCTATTCAATTTTCTTTTTTTATTTAATTTCCAAATAGATCGTTAATGGATAGTGGTTTATTGAATGAACTTCTATTTTTAATTTTATGCAACTTCTATTTTTATTTTTATTCAACTTTCATTTTTATTCAATTTCTTTTTCAATTGAATTTCCTATTTTACTTAATTTCTTAATAGATCATTAAGGTATAGTGGTTTCATGAATCAACTTCCATTTTTAATTTTATGCAACTTCCTTTTTTGTTTTTATTCAACTTCCTTTTTTATTCAATTTCTTTTTCAATTGAATTTCTTGTTTTACTTAATTTCCTAATAGATCGTTAAGGTATAGTGGTTTCATGAATGAACTTCCATTTTTAATTTTATGCAACTTCCTTTTTTGTTTTTATTCAACTTCCATTTTTATTCAATTTCCTTTTCTATTCAATTTCCTTTTTTTTATTTAACTTCCAAATAGATCGTTAAGGTTTAGTGGTTTGTTGAATGAACTTTCATTTTTAATTTTATGGAACTTCCATTTTTATTTTTATTCAACTTCCATTTTTATTCAATTTCCTTTTCTATTCAATTTACTTTTTTTTATTTAATTTCCAAATAGATCGTTAATGTATAGTGGTTTTTTGAATGAACTTCCATTTTTAATTTTATGCAACTTCCGTTTTTATTTTTATTCAACTTCCATTTTTATTCAATTTCCTTTTCTATTTAATTTTCTTTTTTTATTTAATTTCCAAATTGATCGTTAATGTATTGTGATTTCTTGAATGAACTTCAATTTTTAATTTTATGCACCTTTCATTTTTATTCAATTACTTTTTCAATTGAATTTCCTTTTTTACTTAATTCCTAATAGATCGTTAAGGTATAGTGATTTCATGAATAAACTTTCATTTTTAATTTTATGCAACTTCCGTTTTTATTTTTATTCAACTTCCATTTTTATTCAATTTATTTTTCTATTCAATTTCCTTTTCTTCTTTAATTTCTAAATTGATCGTTAATGTATTGTGGTTTCTTGAATGAACTTCCATTTTTAATTTTATGCAACTTCCATTTTTATTTTTATTCAACTTCCATTTTTAATGAATTTGCTTTTCTATTCAATTTCCTTTTTTTTTACTTAATTTCCAAATAGATCGTTAAGGTATAGTGGTTTTTTTTAATGAACTTCCATTTTTAATTTTATGCAACTTCCATTTTTATTTTTATTCAACTTCCATTTTTATTCAATTTCCTTGTCAATTGAATTTCGTTTTTTTATTTAATTTCCAAATAGATCATTAAGGTATAGTGGTTTCTTGAATGAACTTCCATGTTTAATTTTCTGCAACTTCCATTTTTATTTTTCTTCAACATCCATTTTTAATCAATTTCCTTTTATATACAATTTTCTTTTTTTATTTAATTTCTAAATAGATCGTTAATGTATCTTTGTTTCTTGAATGAACTTCCGTTTTTAATTTTATGCAGCTTTCATTTTTATTTTTATTCAACTTCCATTTTTATTTAATTTCTTTTTCTATTGAATTTCCTTTTTCTATTTAATTTCTAAATAGATCGTTAAGGTATAGTGGTTTCTTGAATGAACTTCCATTTTTATTTTTATTCAACTTCCATTTTTATCCAATTTCCGTTTCTGTTCAATTTCCTTTTTTCATTTAATTTCCAAATAGATCGTTAATGTATCTTGGTTTCTTGAATGAACTTCCATTTTTAATTTTATGCAACTTTCATTTTTATTTCTATTCAATTTTCATTTTTATTCAATTTCGTTTTCAATTGAATTTCCTTTTTTACTTAATTTCCTAATAGATCATTAAGGTATAGTTGTTTCATGAATAAACTTCCATTTTTAATTTTATGCAACTTCCATTTTTATTTTTATTCAGCTTCCTTTTTTTTTTAATTTCCTTTTCTATTCAATTTACTTTTTTTTTATTTAATTTCCAAATAGATCGTTAAGGTTTAGTGGTTAGTTGAATGAACTTTAATTTTTAATTTTATGCAACTTCCATTTTTATTTTTATTCAACTTCCATTTTTATTCAATTTCCTTTTCTATTCAATTTCCTTTTTTTTATTTAATTTCCAAATAGATCGTTAATGTATAGTGATTTTTTGAATGAACTTCCATTTTTATTTTTATTCGACTTCCGTTTTTGTTCAATTTCCTTGTCAATTGAATTTCGTTTTTTATATTTAATTTCCAAATAGATCGTTAAGGTATAGTGGTTTCTTGAATGAACTTCCATGTTTAATTTTCTGCAACTTCCATTTTTATTTGTATTCAACTTCCATTTTTAATCAATTTCCTTTTCTATTCAATTTCCTTTTTTTATTTAATTTCCAAATAGATCGTTAATATATTGTGGTTTCTTGAATGAACTTCCTTTTTTAATTTTTTGCAACTTCCATTTTTATTTTTATTCAACTTTCATTTTTATTCGATTTCTTTTTCTATTGAATTTTCTTTTTTATTTAATTTCAAATAGATCGTTAAGGTGTAGTGATTTCTTGAATGAACTTCTATTTTTAATTTTATGCAACTTCCATTTTTATTTTTATTCAACTTCCATTTTGATTCAATTTCTTTTTCTATAGAATTTCCTTTTTTATTTAATTTCAAATACATCGTTAAGGTGTAGTGGTTTCTTTAATGAACTTCCATTTTTATTTTTATTCAACCTCCATTTTTATTCAATTTCCTTTTTTTTATTTAATTTCCAAATAGATCGTTAATGGATAGTGGTTTTTTGAATGAACTTCCATTTTTAATTTTGTGCCACTTCTATTTTTATTTTTATTCAACTTTCATTTTTATTCAATTTCCACTTCCATTTTTATTCAACTTCCACTTCCATTTTTATTCAATTTTTTTTTCTACTCAAATTTTTTTTTATTTAATTTCGAAATAGATCGTTAAGGTTTAGTGCTTAGTTGAATGAACTTTCATTTTTAATTTTATGTAACTTCCATTTTTATTTTTATTCAACTTCCATTTTTATTCAATTTCTTTTTTTAATTTAATTTCTAAATAGATCGTTAAGGTATATTGGTTTCTTGAATGAACTTCCATTTTTATTTTTATTCAACTTTAATTTTTATTCAATTTCCTTTTCTATTCAATTTCCTTTTTTTTTTTATTTAATTTCCAAATAGATCGTTAATGGATAGTGGTTTATTGAATGAACTTTTATTTTTAATTTTATGCAACTTCTATTTTTATTTTTATTCAAATTTTTTTTATTCAATTTCTTTTTCAATTGAATTTCCTGTTTTACTTAATTTCCTAATAGATCGTTAAGGTATAGTGGTTTCATGCGTGAACTTCCATTTTTAATTTTATGCAACTTCCTTTTTTGTTTTTATTCAACTTCCAATTTTATTCAATTTCCTTTTCTATTCAATTTCCTTTTTTTTTATTTAACTTCCAAATAGATCGTTAAGGTTTAGTGGTTAGTTGAATGAACTTTCATTTTTAATTTTATGGAACTTCCGTTTTTATTTTTATTCAACTTCCATTTTTATTCAATTTCCTTTTCTATTCAATTTTCTTTTTATATTTAATTTCCAAATTGATCGTTAATGTATTGTGGTTTCTTGAATGAACTTCAATTTTTAATTTTATGCAACTTTCATTTTTATTTTTATACAACTTTCATTTTTATTCAATTACTTTTTCAATTGAATTTCCTTTTTTACTTAATTCCTAATAGATCGTTAAGGTATAGTGATTTCATGAATAAACTTTCATTTTTAATTTTATGCAACTTCCGTTTTTATTTTTATTAAACTTCCATTTTTATTCAATTTATTTTTCTTTTCACTTTCCTTCTCTTATTTAATTTCTAAATAGATCGTTAATGTATTGTGGTTTCTTGAATGAACTTCCATTTTTAATTTTATGCAACTTCCATTTTTATTTTTATTCAACTTCCATTTTTAATCAATTTGCTTTTCTATTCAATTTCCTTTTTTTTTATTTAATTTCCAAATAGATCGTTAAGGTATAGTGGTTTTTTGAATGAACTTCCATTTTTAATTTTATGCAACTTCCATTTTTATTTTTGTTCAACTTCCATTTTTATTCAATTTCCTTGTCAATTGAATTTCGTTTTTTTATTTAATTTCTAAATAGATCGTTAAGGTATAGTGGTTTCTTGAATGAACTTCCATGTTTAATTTTCTGGAACTTCCATTTTTATTTTTATTCAACATCCATTTTTAATCAATTTCCTTTTTTATTTAATTTCCAAATAGATCGTTAATGTATCTTGGTTTCTTGAATGAACTTCCGTTTTTAATTTTATGCAACTTTCATTTTTATTTTTATTCAACTTCCATTTTTATTAAATTTCTTTTTCTATTGAATTTCCTTTTTCTATTTAATTTCTAAATAGATCGTTAATGTCACGACCCCATTCCGCCCCTAGTAGAATGGTGCCGTGATGGCTAGTAATCCGAGATTACCGAAGGCCAACTTTCAAAATCACACAGAATCAGAGTATAAATATATAGGGCTCACAAGTGCGGAAGCAATAATTTAAAATACAAGTGGTCCATAAGAGCAGTGTATAAGTTACATGGAATGGCATACAACTTTGCAAAATACTACAACTTGGATTCAAATACAATAAAGTACAAAATACATTCTACATCTTGATCAAAAGGCTTCTCCAGCCGATATGTGTAATTTACAAGCATTATGAGCCGAGAAGCATAGTTTTCAAGGCTGCCGACATGTAAACAAGTTAAGCCGACGTAAACAAAAACCCAAAACGAGCTTGCGAGTCACACCTAGGCGTCACCGCCTTCCTGCTCATCACCTACATATATATAGAGGGGTGAGCTTGGATACTCAGTGAATGGTATAAGAAATAAAGGGGTTTGCATGATTGGTATTCAAGATCTTTGTTAAAAAATACAAAACATAATTAGTGCAAGTCAAAGGATGAATCAAGTCCATCTAGCAAATCTGTCAAGTTCAAAGGATGCTTACTAACATCATTATAATACAAGTGATGACATCTCGGCAAACAGGCCCACGCGGTAAACCGTCAGTGGCAAACAAGACAAGACAAGGCAAGATAAGGGAGATATCTCAATTCAATGGTGTCGTTGCATTATAGTCCCCGGACACTAAGGACTTGTGCTACAAGTGCTTATAGTCCCTTAGCACGTACGGACTTCCAAACTTTGTGCTACAAATGCTTATAGTCCCTTAGCACGTACGGACTTCCAAGAATGTCATCAAAACAAGATATATATATATATATATATATTCAATTAGGAATAACCATTCATGCTTGCAAATACTTTCCAAAACAAGCAAAACAAGACTTTATCAAAGCATTAAAACATAGCTTTATTAAAGATACCACTCACTTAGTTCTTCAAACGTCGGGGTCGAAGCAAGTCCAAACCCTACAAACACATGGCAAAGTCTATTGAATGCACTTTCAAGCAAGTTCCACATGCATGCAGATGATCTCGGCATTCCCCAAGACTAAGTCAAATCAAAACAAACATAATTCTCTACCTCGGAAAACATGCTGGGCGACTACCAGGTCTAGGCCGAGGTCCCACACCTCCTTGCCGAGGTGTTGCCTCGATGGCCACATTCAGCGGAATGAAGTCGGGAAAAATCTGGGTTTCCCTTTCTCGAAGAACATGAACATGAGGAAGATGAATGCAAAGATCGTGATTTGTTATTTCAAAATCTAAGATTTCATGCTATGAGTTCAAAAATATGGACCTGGATACCCATATTCAGGGATCCAGTGAGAACAAACACAAAAACACAAAACTTAATGCAAACTTTCAGATCGAACAAGACTTTTCTTTCGTGAATACAAGAACACCATTTTCTCTTTCTAAAACCAACTTTAAATCGATGCATGACATGCAAAACGAGTTCGATCATGCAATGCAGCTAGATGATCAATAAGAATGACAAGAGTAGATCAAGAATCTAACCTCAATACGCGAATCTAATCGTTTGATCTCTAGGAATCAAGCTCGAAACTCACTCTCTCACTCTAAACTTCTTCTTCTTCTTCTTCTTCTTCTTCTTCTTCTTCTTCTTCTTCTTCTTCTTCTAGAGCTTCTCTCTCCTCACAAACAAAGACATATAGCAAATGATACATTTCTAAGCCTGCTGGCTGACTTAACCCTCTATAGAGGCACGTGGCAGCGGCTGGTTGGTGCTACACAGAAAGGTGGCTGAGTGACAAGACAAAACTATGACAAAGTGTGTTCGACAAGCAAGACGGTATGGGCACTCTGGCGAGTAATGATCTCGGCTAAGAGAAAGACATCGGCAAGTAGGGAACAATGACCTCGGCTAGGAAGGACAACACTTGACTAAGCTGTGCCACACCTTGGCCTAGATGTGCCACACCTCGGTCTAGGTCATACATCTTCGGGACAAAGTCTCTTTGGTGAAAAGGTAACATCTCAGCCTAGATGATTCACATCTCGGCCTTGGTGATGAACACCTCGGCCTAGATAATGACATCTCGGCCAGTATGTCAAAGCGAAGGTAAAGGTCAAACAAAGTGGTTCCAAGATAACTGAAAATGACCTCGGCCAAACTCACACAGCAAGATACAAAACATGTTGTAACACTCAAACGAATAGGGACAAGACTCGAAATGCAAGTTTACAAGACGGAATCACATGAATGCATATAAGTATGGTTCGGATAGCATGAGGGTTATTACATCCTACCCCCCTTAAAGAAGTTTGGTCCCCAAACTTGAGTTACCTTGGTTCGAGAATAACTCCGGGTATCGGACTTTCATTTCTTCTTCCATTTCCAACGTAGCATCCTTGCCGTAATGCTCTTTCCACTCAATCTTCACCACCGGTATTGTCTTATTTCTCAATCGTCTCACTTGTCTATCGATAATGCGTATCGGCTCCTCTTCATAGCTTAGGTCTTCATCAACCACAACCGCGAAATGATCGATCACGTGTAGTGGATCTCGTATATATTTTCTCAACATCGAGATATGAAACACATTATGAACTTGGCTTAATCTCGGTGGTAAAGCAAGTCTGTAGGCAACCGAGTTAACTTTCTCAAGGATTTCAAACGGTCCAATGTAACGGGGTGCCAATTTACACTTCTTCCCAAATCTTGAAACTCCTTTCATCGGCGAGGTTTTCAGGAACACATGATCCCCTACTTCGAATTCTAACTCCTTCCTTCTCTGGTCGGCGTAACTCTTTTGTCGGCTTTGAGTGGTTTTGATTCTCTGTTGGATGAGCTTAATCTTTTTGGTTGTCCTTTGGACTAAATCATGGCCGATCAAAGCTTTATCTCCTACCTCGGTCCAACATATCGGCGATCAGCACTTTCTCCCATACAAGGCTTCATACGGCGCCATGCCAATGCTAGCTTGGTAGCTGTTGTTGTAAGCGAATTCTACTAATGGCAAATGCACTCCCCAGCTTCCCTTGAAGTCTAATGCACATAGTCTAAGCATATCTTCAAGTGTTTGAATTGTTCTCTCTGTTTGGCCATCGGTTTGCGGATGAAAAGCTGTACTAAACCTCAATTCGGTCCCTAAAGCCCTTTGTAAACTCTGCCAAAATCTGGAAACAAATTTCGGATCTCGATCTGACACGATGGACATCGGTACAACATGAAGTCTAACGATCTCATTCATATACAACACAGCAAGTCGATCAGCACTGAACAAGGTTCTAACCGGTAAGAAATGCGCTGACTTAGTTAACCTGTCGATTATAACCCAAATCGAATCCATTCCTTTCTGTGTCTTCGGCAAACCAGTCACGAAGTCCATGGAGATGTCCTCCCATTTCCACTCCGGAATCGGCAAAGGTTGGAGAAGCCCCGCCGGCCTCTGATGTTCCACTTTCACCTGCTGACAATACAAACACTGAGACACGAACTCGGCTATCTCTCTTTTCATATTCGGCCACCAAAAGGTTTGCTTTACGTCTTGGTGCATCTTGGTGTTCCCTGGATGAACTGCAAATCTGGATCCATAAGAGTCTTGCAGAATCCTTCTTTTCAATTCTGGGACGTCGGCCACGCACAATCTTCCTTCAAACTTAAGTACCCCGTTCTCGAGGGTGTAACCCAACTTCGGCTTGGTGGTAATCTCGTCGGCTACTTTCTTTAGGAATCCATCCTCCATTTGCCTTGTCTTTACTTCCCCAATAGTAGTCGGCTCTATTGCAATCACGGCTAAGCACGCCAAACTTCCCACTGACTTTCTACTCAACGCGTCGGCTACCGAGTTTGCTTTACCTGGGTGATATTGAATCTGTATGTCGTAATCTTTCAATAATTCAAGCCATCTTCTCTACCTTAAATTTAATTCCTTTTGGGTGAATAAATACTTTAAAATCTTGTGATCCGTAAAAACTTGGCAAGAGGCTCCATACAAGTAGTGGCGCCAAATCTTCAAAGCAAACACCACGGCTGCTAGCTCTAGATCATGGGTTGGATAGTTCTTTTCGTGAAGCTTCAACTGACGAGATGCATATGCTATGACTCTGCCCCCTTGCATTAACACACAACCCAAACCCTTATGTGAAGCATCGCTGAAGATCTGAAATTCCTCATTACCCGACGGGAGTACAAGAATTGGTGCTGTAACTAACCTCGTCTTCAACTCTTGGAAGGCTGATTCTCTATCATCGGTCCATTCATATGCTGTTCCTTTCTTAGTTAATTGTGTCAATGGTACTGCTATCCTTGAGAAGTCCTTCACAAACTTTCTGTAATAACCTGCTAAGCCCAGAAAACTACGAACCTCGGACACGTTGGTCGGCGTCGGCCAAGTCACAATGGCTTCAATCTTACTCGGATCAACTGATATACCCTCTTCATTAATCACATGCCCTAAAAATGAGATGCTGGAAAGCCAAAACTCGCACTTACTCAACTTGGCGTACAACTTCTTATCTCTCAAAATTTGTAAGGCAAGTCTCAGATGATTCTCGTGCTCAATTGTACTCTTGGAATAGATCAATATATCGTCAATAAAAACAACTACAAACTCATCTAGATACGGCTTAAAGACTCTATTCATCAAGTCCATGAACGCTGCAGGAGCATTGGTCACTCCGAAGGGCATTACCAAAAATTCGTAGTGGCCATACCTTGTCCGAAAAGCAGTCTTCTCAATGTCCTCGGCTTTAACCTTCAACTGGTGGTAGCCCGACCTAAGGTCAATCTTGGAAAAGACCCGCGCCCCTTGTAATTGATCAAGCAGATCGTCAATCCTAGGCAATGGGTACTTGTTCTTGATGGTTACCTTATTAAGTTCCCTGTAGTCAATGCAAAGGCGAAGTGTGCCATCCTTTTTCTTAACAAATAAAACGGGTGCTCCCCACGGTGAAGTGCTCGGCCTAATGAATCCCTTGTCCAACAATTCTTGTAACTATAGTTTCAGTTCTCTAAGTTCAGCTGGGGCCATTCTATAGGGTGTTTTGGAGATAGGTTGCGTTCCCGACACGAGGTCCACAGTAAACTCTACTTCTCTATCGACTAAGTGGCCGGGCAGCTCATTTGGAAAGACGTCGGGAAATTCCTTAACAACTGGTATGCCGGCTAACTCAACACTTCCGTTCAAATCACTTAGTATACTACACAAATAATCCTGACACCCTTTTTGGATCAACTTATAGGCTTTCATGGATGAGATTAAGTAGGGTGGGGGTACTACTCCCTTACCCTGGAAAAAGACCTCGGTTTTGTTTGGGGTCTTCAATGTGACGCTCTTAGTAGCACAATTAATGGATGCATGATGCGCTACTAACCAATCCATTCCCAATATGACATCAAAGTGAGTCATGCTAAAGGGCATCAAATCCGCTAATAATTCTATATCCTCAATCATCACGACACACGCCCTATATATGGATGCAATAAGTATAGTTCCCCCAGATGGAGTAGATACAGATAGCACATAATCAAGGGGTTCTAACGGTCTGTTCAACTTCTCGGCAAATTTAACAGATACAAAGGAATGCGCAGAGCCCGAATCAATCAAGACGTATGCAACTTGAGAGCAAATTGAGAGTGTACCTAACACTACCGTTTCAGCATTCTGGGTGTCTCCTGGCACTAAAGCAAAAACTCTGCCCTGTCTCATCTGTGTCCTTCCAACGTTGCTCCCTTGTGCAGAGCCTGAGGTGCTCCCACTTTTCTTACCATCACCAGCTCTGGCCTTTGGACAGTCCTTTACCCGGTGGCCTATCTCGCCACATTCAAAGCAGGCTCCTGTCGCCCAGCGGCAAACCCCGGTATGCGGCTTCCCACAACTCATACACGTCGGCTTAGCATTCCCATCCCGATCTGAGTTGCTGGAACTACCCACATTCGCCTTCTTCTTGGCATTAAACGGTATCCAACGACCTTCATAGTTCTGTCTCTTCCTCTGACTCTCTCCTGAATCTTGATATCGGTTTAGGTTAGCTTCCGCCAAGATGGCCTTGTCTAACACCTCGGCGTAAGTCGGCATATTGAGCATGTTGACCCGATCCTGGATTGGTCCTCGTAATCCACTTTCAAACTTCCTGGCTTTCCTATACTCAGCACTGACCATATGAGGCGCATATCTCACCAATTCGGTGAAGGCACGGTCGTACTCTGCTACTGTTCTGCTGCCTTGTGTCAGAGTCTAGAACTCTGTGGTCTTGCGATCTCGAACGCTAAGCGGAAAATGCTTGTTGTAAAACAGTTCTAAAAATCTGGCCCAAGTTAAACCAAGATTAGCCTCCCGGATCATCATCCACCACCTTCGAGCATCGTCGTCTAACGTGAATGCTGCTAATGTCACCTTCTGAGTGTCGGTGCTAGGAAAGATCTCGAACAGCTTTTCCATTTCCAAAAACCATGCCTCAGCCTTCATCGGCTCTATGCCCCCTGCGAATCTCGGTGGGTTCATATTCTTGAACTCTTTAATCAGAGTCATCGTCCCTTCCCCGTACAAGGCTGGCTGTGGAGGCACTTGGGGCACTGGAAGAGGTGGAGCTGCATGCCGGCCATCCGTCTGTCCGGCCGGGGTAGATGTAGCGCTTGCTTTAGTCTCTCTAGCATGTCCAATCTATCCTCTGGTTGATCTCGGCCAACTCATGGTCTACCTCTCCTCATGATGCTAAGAGTAGGCAAAATGCAACCTTAAAACAAACTGAACCAAGAAGCGTGTATGCAAATAACAAATGGTTACGCCGAGATGATGCACACCTTGTCAAATAATAAGCAATATGATGCAATCCTAAGGTCATTCTAAGGGACATGCCGAGATGATGCACACCTTGTCAAATAACAAAATGAACTTCCATTTTTAATTTTATGCAACTTCCATTTTTATTTTTATTCAAATTCCATTTTTATTCAATTTCTTTTTATATTGAATTTCCTTTTTTATTTAATTTCAAATACATCGTTAAGGTGTAATGGTTTCTTGAATGAACTTCCATTTTTATTTTTATTCAACTTCACTTTTTATTCAATTTCCTTTTCTATTCAATTTCCTTTTTTTTATTAAATTTCCAAACAGATCGTTAATGGATAGTGGTTTTTTGGATGAACTTTCATTTTTAATTTTATGCAACTTCCATTTTTATTTTTATTCAACTTTCATTTTTATTCAATTTCCACTTCCATTTTTATTCAACTTCCACTTCCATTTTTATTCAAATTTTTTTTTCTACTCAATTTCCTTTTTTATTTAATTTCGAAATAGATCGTTAAGGTTTAGTGGTTAGTTGAATGAACTTTCATTTTTAATTTTATGTAACTTCCATTTTCATTTTCATTCAACTTCCATTTTTATTCAATTTCCTTTTCTATTCAATTTCCTTTTTTTATTTAATTTCTAAATAGATCGTTAAGATATAGTGGTTTCTTGAATGAACTTCCATTTTTATTTGTGAGCTTTTTTGATAAATCCATTTTCTAAGAGTTTTATTCCATCCAACCCATATTCTTTTTGACTATTCCATTAGGTCCAATTTGAGATAAGAAGACCAAAATACCCTTTTCATCTACTTATGTTCCATTTAGTTCACATTATTTTTTTATATTTTAATAAGTCCTATGGGTGACATAATTACCAAAATACCCCTAATGTGAATGTTCACACTGTCAATGTAAATGTTCATATCGTCAATGTGTAGGGGCCCGGCCCATGTCGATCCTCGTGGGTGCCTGGAAAAATTCGAGTTGGGTCGGGCTGAGCCGGCCCACAGGCCAAAAAAATAGGCCCGGCCCGGCCCGGCCCGTTGATAATGTGAATATTCACATTGACAAGTTAACATTCACATTGATAGGAGTGTAAAATTGGCCCGTGGTCCGTGGGCGGCCCGAAGCCAGCCCGCCACCTGGGGCGGGCCCGGGCCGGCCCGTTCATAATGTTAATATTCACATTGACATATTATCATTAACATTGATAAGAGCGTAAAATTAGCCCGTGACCCGTGGGCAGCTCGAAGCCCGGGCCCGGCCCCGGGCCGGGCCGAGCGTTGACAATGTGAATATTCACATGTTAACATTTACATTGATAGAAGTATAAATTAGTCCGCGGCCTATGGCCGGCCCGAAACCCGCCCGTGGCTTGTGGCCTGCCTTGGGCGGGCCCGGCCCGAACCGTTGATAATGTGAATATTCACATTGATAAGAGTATAAAATTAGCCCGCGCCCCGTGACTGCCCGAAACCAGCCCATGGCCCGTGGGCGGCTCGGGGCGGGTCCGGCCCGGCCTGTTGACAATGTGAATATTCACATTGACATGTTAACATTCACATTGATAAGAGTGTAAAATTGACTCACGTCCCATGGGCGGCCCGGGGCGAGCCCGGCCCGGTTCGTTGACAATGTGAATATTCACATTGACATATTAACATTCACATTGATAGGAGTGTAAAATTGGCCCGTGGCCCGTGGGCGGCCCGAAGCCCGACCGCTGCCTAGGGCGGGCCCGGCCCGGCCTGTTGACAATGTGAATATTCACATTGACATATTGACATTAACATTGATAACAGTGTAAAATTGGCCCGTGACTTGTGGCCAGCCCGAAGCCCGGCCCCGGGCTGGGGCGGGCCCGACCCGTTGACAACGTGAATATTCACATTGACTTGTTAACAGTCACATTGATTAGAGTGTAACATTAACCCGTGCCCCGTGGCTGCCCGAAACCCGCTCACGGCCCGTGGACGACCCGATGCGGGCCCGGCCCGGCCTGTTGACAATGTGAATATTCACATTGACATGTTAACATTCACATTGATAAGAGTGTAAAATTTACTCGCGTCCCATGGGCGGCCCGAGGAGGCCCGGGTTTGGATCCGGGCCTACCCCGGGCCGCGGGCGAGCTTCGGGCAGCGGACAAACTTTAAACTCCTATCAATGTTAATGTTAACATGTCAATGTCAATATTCACATTGTCACGGGTCGGGCCAAGCCCGCCACGGTCTGCGATCTGGCTTCGGGCCATCCACAGGCTGCGAGCCAATTTTACACTCCTATCAATGTGAATGTTAACATGTTAATGTGAATATTCACATTGCCAACGGGCCGGGCTCGCCCCGGCCCGTGGTCAGGCTTCGGGCTGCTCACGGGTCACGGGCCAATTTTACACTCTTATCAATGTGAATGTTAACATGTCAATGTGGATATTCACATTGTCAACAGGCCGGGCCGAGCCCGCCCCGGGCCGTCCACGGGCTGTGGGCGGGTTTCGGGCAGCCACGGAGCGCGGGCTAATTTTACACTCGTATCAATGTAAATGTTAACATGTCAATGTGAATATTCACATTGTCACGGGTCGGGTCAAGCCAGCCTCGGGCTTCGGTCGGGCTTCAGGCTGCCCACGGGCTGCGGGCCAATTTTACACTCTTATCAATGTGAATGTTAACATGTCAATGTGAATATTCACATTCTCAACGGGCCGGGCCGGGCCGGGCCTACCCTGGGCCGCGGGCAGGCTTTTGGCTGCCCATGGGCCGCAGGCCAATTTTATACTCTTATCAATGTGAATGTTAACATGTCAATATGAATATTTACATTGTCAACGGGCCGAACCGGGCCCGTCCCGGGCCGCCCATGGGCCGCGGGCGAGTTTCGGGCCTCCACGGGACGGGGGCCAATTTTACACTCCTATTAATGTGAATGTTAACATGTCAATGTGAATATTCACATTGTCAACGGGCCGGGCCGGGTCCGCCCTAGGCTGCTGGCCAATTTTATACTCTCATTAATGTGAATGTTAACATGTTAATGTGAATATTCACATTGTCAACAGGCCGGGCCGGGCCTGACCCGGGCCACCCACGGGCCGTGGGCGGGTTTCGGGCAGCCACGAGGCGCGGGCTAATTTTACACTCCTATCAATGTGAATGTTAACATGTGAATGTGAATATTCACATTGTCACCGATCCGGGCCGGACCCTCCCCGGGCCGCGGGCGGGCTTTTGGCCGCCCATGGGCTGCGGGCCAATTTTATACTCTTATCAATGTGAATGTTAACATGTCAATGTGAATATTCACATTGTCAATAGGCCAGATCGGGCCCGCCCCGGGCCGTCCATGGGCCGCGAACGGGTTTCGCGCCGCCACGGGATGCGGGCCAATTTTACACTCCTATTAATGTGAATGTTAATATGTCAATGTGAATATTCACATTGTCAACGGGCCGGGCCTGCCCCGGCTCGCGGGCGGGTTTCGGGCCGCCAACGGGCCAATTTTCATTCCTACCAATGTGAATTTTAAAATATGAATGTTCACATAATTAAATTGCTAATCATTCAAAAAATATTTATAAAGGTATGAAAATTGAATATAAGGGCATAAGTGTCTAAGAAAATAGTGTAAATCAAGAAAATGGACTTTATGGAATAAAACTATACATATATGGGACTAAATGGGTTAAAAAATTCCTTCATGGACTTCTTGGGTTAAAACACTTCTAAATTGGACTTATCAATAAAAATCCTTTTTTATTTTTATTCAACTTTCATTTTTATTTAATTTCCTTTTCTATTCAATTTCCTTTTTTTATTTAATTTCCAAATAGATCGTTAATGGATAGTGGTTTTTTGAATGAACTTTCATTTTTAATTTTATGCACCTTTCATTTTTATTTTTATTCAACTTTCATTTTTATTCAATTTCTTTTTCAATTGAATTTCCTTTTTTTCTTAATTTCCTAATAGATCGTTAAGGTATAGTAGTTTCATGAATGAACTTCCATTTTTAATTTTATACAACTTCCATTTTTATTTTTATTCAACTTCCATTTTTATTCAATTTCCTTTTCTATTCAATTTACTTTTTTTATTTAATTTCCAAATAGATCGTTAAGGTTTAGTGGTTAGTTGAATGAGCTTTCATTTTTAATTTTATGCAACTTCCATTTTTATTTTTATTCAACTTCCATTTTTATTCAATTTCCTTTTCTATTCAATTTCCTTTTTTTTATTTAATTTCCAAATAGATCGTTAATGTATAGTGGTTTCTTGAATGAACTTCCATTTTTAATTTTATGCAACTTCCATTTTTATTTTTATTCAACTTCCAATTTTATTCAATTTCCTATTTTATTCAATTTCCTTTTCTATTCAACTTCCATTTTTATTAAACTTCCATTACCGGTCAAACCCATCTCTTTTTCAAGAGGCATTTCACATTATACAGGACAACCTGCATTATCAATATGCATTCCTTTGAAATTCACCAATTTCAACTCATTTCCCACAATTCCACAACACATGCAACATTAATATCATGCTTGCATTTTCACAATATACTTAACATGCACAACGTTAACATAACTTCCATCTACCAAAACATTTACAATGTTTTATAACTTAAGACATATATAATGTTCTTAAAGGTCAATATTATTACAAAATTTCATTACGTGATTATACATCAACAAACATGTCCAGATACTTCTCACGGACTTCCAACTCACGTTCCCAAGTGGCTTCCTCCACTCCATGATGTTTCCAAAAAACCTTTACCAAGGGGATGGTCTTGCCTCGCAAGACTTGATCCCGTCTATCCAAGACCAGAACCGGTCTCTCCTCATACGAGGCATCCTCATCTACCTCCAAATCGGTCCAATCCAACACATGGGACGGATCCGGCTCGTACTTCCGAAGCATACTAATATGAAAGACATCATGAACTTCGGACAACTGCGATGGCAAAGCCAAACGATAAGCAACTTCCCCAATCCTCTCAAGGATCTCAAAGGGACCGATAAACCGAGGGGATAACTTCTCACTCTTCCCAAACCTCATCAAACCTCGCCTAGGTGATATTTTCAAGAAAACATGGTCACCTATCTCAAACGCTAAAGGCCTCCTCCTACGGTCAGCATAACTCTTTTGGCGACTCTGGGCTGTAACAAGCCTCCTACGGATAAGCTCAACTTTCTCCGTCGTCTCCCTAACCAATTTCGGACCCAACAAGGGTGCATCACCCACCTCGGCCCAACACACTGGAGACCTACACGGTCGGCCATACAAGGCCTCGAACGGTGCCATACCGATACTCGATTGAAAACTGTTGTTGTAGGCAAACTCCACCAAGGGCAAGTGCCTCTCCTACGTCCCACTAAAGTCAAGGACACAACCTCGAAGCATATCCTCAAGGATCTGAATAGTACGCTCGGACTGCCCGTCAGTCTGAGGATGATAAGCCGTACTAAAGGTCAACTTAGTGCCCAAGGCACTCTGTAAACTCTGCCACAACCTAGCAGTAAAACGAGGATCTCTATCTAAGACGATCGTCACTAGGACCCCATGCAATCTCACTATGTCCCGAATATACAAATCGGCGAGATGGTCTACCGAATCTCTCACGCGCATAGGGATAAAATGCGCCGACTTAGTCAACCGGTCTACAACCACCCAAATAGCATCACTACCCCGTTGAGTCTTCGGAAGACCTATAACGAAGTCCATAGTGACATGCTCCCACTTCCACTTGGCAATAAGCAAGGGTTGCAACAAACCCGTTGGCCTTTGATGCTCGGCCTTCACTTGCTGGTAAGTAAGGCATTTTGATACGAAACTCATCATACCCCGCCACCAAAACTGGCGACCCAAATCCCGATACATCTTAGTGCCTTCCGGATGCACCGCAAGGCGTGAATGATGGAACTCTCGGAGTACTTCCTCTCGGCAAGACTCCTTCACAAACAAACGGTCTCTGTATCTCACACTCAGGTCGGGATACACCGTCAAACCCTTCTCAACCTTCCCACTGGAGATCTTCTCTCGGAGGGATTCTACCTCAAGGTCACCTCTCTGTGCCTCTAACACTCGAGTCACAAGTGTAGGTTGTGTAACAACAGAAAATAAGGCCGCAACCTCAACAGATTCGCCCAGAAGCAAATCAAACTGACCATGTGCCCCCAACATCTCCCACTCCCGAATGGCTATACAAGCTACATCACTAATGGATTTCCTACTAAGGGCATCGGCCACAACATTGGCCTTCCCAGGGTGATAGTGTAACTCAAAATCATAGTCCTCGATGAACTCCATCCACCTTCTCTGCCTCAAATTCAAGTCCCTCTGTATAAACAGGTACTTCAAACTTTTATGGTCCGAGAACACTTCGAACCTCTCACCATAAAGGTAATGCCTCCAAATCTTTAAAGCAAAAATCACGACTGCTAATTGTAAGTCGTGTGTAGGGTAATTCTTCTCGTGTATTTTCAACTGACGTGAGCCATAAGCTACCACTTTCCCTTCTTGTATCAACATACAATAAACCCTCTCATGAGGCATCACAATAAACTGCATAGCCCAACCCTCTCTCCGGAATAATCAACACCGGAGCGGTGGTCAATCTAACCTTCAACTCTTGGAACGACTTTTCACAAGCCTCACTCCACACAAACTTAACCCCTTTCCGTGTCAATCTAGTCAACGACGAAGCTAGCCTGGAGAAATCCTTCACAAACCGGCGGTAATACCCAGCTAATCCCAGAAAACTACGGATCTCAAAAACACTCTTAGGCTGTGCCCAATCTTGCACTACCTCTACTTTGAATGTATCAACCAATACCCCTTCCCCGGATACCACATGGCCTAAGAATTTGACTTCTTCTAGCCAGAACTCACACTTCCCAAACTTGGCATACAGCCTATGGGCTCTAAGCAATTCAAGCACCACTCTCAAGTGTTTCTCGTGCTCCTCCTCAGAAGGCGAATAGATAACAATGTCGTCCATGAAAACGACCACAAATAGATCTAAGAATTCCTGAAAGATCCGGTTCATCAGGTCCATAAAGACTGCCGGTGCATTGGTAAGGCCAAATGGCATCACCAGAAACTCATAATGGCCATACCGCGTACGGAATGCCGTCTTCGGGATATCCTCCTCCCTGACCCTCAACTGGTGGTAACCCGACCTCAAATCTATCTTAGAGAAACAACGGGAACCCTTCAACTAGTCAAACAAATCATCTATATGGGGCATAGGGTATTTATTCTTAACCGTAGCCCGATTCAACTTTCGGTAGTCGATACACAATCTCAAGGCACTATCTTTCTTCTTAGCAAAGAGGGTCGGTGCTCCCCACGGTGAAACACTAGGGCAAACGAAACCCTTATCTAGCAATTCCTGGAGCTGGACCTTCAACTCACTCAACTCGGCTGGGGAAAAATGATACGGTGCCATGGAAATCGGCACCGTGCCGGGCACTAGATCAATAAAGAACTCTATCTCTCGGTAAGGTGGCAGACTAACAAGATCTTCGGGAAAAACATCCGAATAATCACAAGCCACTCTCGGTAACACAGTCTGGGTCTCATCATACTCACCACTCAGAAAGCTAGCAAGTAGGCCACTAAGCTCACCCTGTCCTCGCGAATCATACATTGGTGGTAACACACTACCAACCCAATCCCCCAAGAAATGGAAACACTCCCCGCTCAAGGTACATACCGTGACCCTCTAGTGGTAGTAATCAATAATAGCCCGGTATGACGATATCCAGTCCATACCCAAAATAATATCAAAGCCCTTCATGGGCATAACAACAAAGGGAAAAGGAAGCCTACGGTCGGCGACCTCTATATCACAACCTCTACATCCGTGTTTCAAAATCAATTCACCCCCAACAGGTGATACAACACATATAGGAGATGCTAAAAGTGCCAACTCCAGCTCCAACACAGATGCAAATGCAGCAGACACAAAAGAATGAGACGCACCCGTATCAATCAACACACTAGCAACCGAGTTGCAAAACAGAAAGGTACCTCTCACTACTGATGGAGCCGGTACTAGGTCCTGCGCGGTAACAGCATACACGTGCCCTGTAGGCCCTTGATCCACCTGCTCACCTCTAAGAGCAAAGGACTGCTGCACAGACTGGGATGTCGAAGCTCCCGGATTGGCCCTCGAGGCCTGCACAGACTGAACTGGCTGATAACTCTGCGTCTGCCTAGAACCAGACGCTCCCGATGTGGCACTCAACTGTGGGCAATACCTCTTCAGGTGCCCTGGCTGGCCACACTGATAACAAGACAAAGGCTGGCCCCTGCCCTGACTCTGGCCCTGAGGTCTAGCTGAAGAAAAAGCAGCTCGCTGACTCCCTCCCTTCTGCGGGCAAACTGAAGACTTGTGACCCAGCTGGCCACATGCAAAACAAGTCAAGCCTCCCTGACCACCTCTCCCGGAGCCTACACTCGGCACTGGGAAGGTCGATCTAGCCAAACTACCCTGAGACTGCTGAGGGTTAGAACCCCTCTGTCTCCTGCCATCACCCTGACCATCTTGGCTCCTCTTGGAGCCTCTCTGCCCTTCATCCTCCTCCTGCATCATGAGCTCCATATGAGCTGCAGCATCCACCAAATGTCTATACTCCCGGATAAACGATCCTCCAATCCTCAACTTGAGCCCACGCCTCAGTTTCCGCTCAAACTCAAAGCAACGGCGTTCCTCGGACGCCACAAGTTCAGGTGCAAACCTGGACAGACTGGTAAAAGTAGCCTCAAACTCAGCCATTGACAAGCCCTGCTGTTTAAGCTAGCAAAACCGTTCCCTCAGCTTTTCCCTAGCAGCTGAAGACAAAAACTTCTCCTGGAAGGTATTCACAAAAGTCTCCCATACACCACCAACACGGCCCTTCTCGTACTTCCACCATTGACCCGCATCTCCCTTCAGCTGGAAGGATGCTAAGGTCACCTTTAAAGCCCCGTCCTCGATGCCAAGCATCTCGAACGTCTTCTCCATCTGTTCCAACCACTCGTCAGCCTTAAGGGGCTCCTTCGGATCCCCAACAAATTCGTCCCGGTTAGACCGGAACAACTCCCTCTTCAAGAAAGAAGGTCCTACCTCAGCAATCTGATTCTCAGCTCTAAGAATACCCAAGCTTCCCCTATCTCTCGGGCCAAGGCGCCCATAGCCTGCTGACCCGCTGGCTCAGCCATGTTGGCCTGACCAACTCCTTCCTGCACTGCCGGAACGTCATCTGGTAAAGGCATCTCTTGCCTACCACGCCTGCCACGCCTACCACGCCCTCGTCCTGACATCCTAATAAAGGTAACCAAGACTATTAGCACATTCACAAATGTGTCGAAGCTATGACACTCGCGTCCTAATACATGGACAACTGTAATTCACTCCACATAAGCACATAAACACATAAGCACTTATGAATTTCATTTCCGGATAATGATAGTCCCGAGGCGTTGCTAGAGTTCCGGTTAGAAACAACATTGATCAAGTGCTTTTCCAACAAGACTCCCGGAAACCCAAGGATCCAATCAACATCCTAGAAACTACATTCCATACCCACATAGTCACATAAGCATGTTATAAATTAAACACATAACATTACATCTAAGTCTCTAATCAAGCGAGACAAACCCATTGTGATACTAATCACTTCCCATGTACCCAAAGTATTCGAACCCGGTACGCTCTGATACCAAGTTGTCACGCCCTCAAAATAATACATAAAACCCATTTTTTTTTTGACATGCATTCATATAAAAGAAACCAACCATTTCATTTCATCAGAGTAAACTTTACAATGGTATTACATGTTAACAACAAAAGCAAATGCCCTATAAGCTTACAGCTTTCCAAGTCAACACTTGGTTACACAAAAGAAGAGTACTAACTCTATACAAAAGAAGCCCTTGGCTTGATGTACATGTAATATAAACAAAATAAACAAAAGGAGTCTTCAACTCCCACATCCATCCAAGCTACGTCCTTGGAGGTGGCATGCTACCTGTACCTGAAAATAATGTCCCATATAGGGTGAGCCAACGCCCAGTGGAGATATGCTAAACACAGTATGAGCAATAACTAAGACATTAGCAATTGATAAATGTTCAATTCCATACATCAATTCATAACCCTTTTCCCATTACAAGACCACTATGTCCATGTTTCATTTCATTTTCCGTTTCTTATCAATTCCGCAATTTACATTAACGGCTCAGAGCCTAGTCATGCACTTATATGAGACCATGACTCATATTAAACATTTCCCATTCTACAATAGATAAACATATTAGTTGTATCAACATTTCAACAGATAAGCACACAAGCTGTATCCACATTTCAACAGATAAGCATACAAGCTGTATCAACACTTCCAAAGATAAGTATATGAGCTGTATCATCGCTTCCATAGATAAGCATATGAGTTGTATCATCACATTATCTGACAAAAATATGAGCTGTATCAGTGGAGTCCATCCCATATCTCCTCCCAAACAATATCCGGTTTAGAGGTCCATCCCCTATCTTCCCCTAAATCGTGGAGTACATCCCCTATCTCCTTCCACACACACACAAAGTATATACACATTGGTCATATACACAATCAAATCAATCAATACATAACGTTAATGTATTCTGTCAGCCGTCATACTCTATGACATATCCAATTGATTAGTTTCAATTTGCCTAATCATCATGCATTGTCTGCAACAATCAAAACTACCTTACACCGGTAGCCCAAGCAGTTATTTCTAAACAGATAATAAAAGCTCCAACAGATAGAATATCAATGTTTTCAAAAGTGAGCGATTAACAAATCTAACTCCACTATTTTACCACATAATGAGTCAATTTCATTATTCTCAACCCAATTCCGTAAGTCCACAAATTTTCCAAATTAATTATACCAATTAATTTACACCACAAATTAGGGTTTTCTACCCCTTTTCCTAACATTGGCCCAATGGCCTATATATCAACATCCATTAACAATAACCTCATTTTGAAACCCAATATACATTTTCAAGAATCAAAATGACAAAACCCCCATTTAACAATTTGAAACCCTAGGTCCCAAAATTTCCCAACTTCAACACTTTATCAAAACAACCAACAATCTATGTCAAAGATCATAAGAGTGAGTAGGAATCCCTACCTCAAAGGTTGACACCCAACGAAGAAGATGATGAAAATGAAAATGCTCCAAATCACAAGTTTCTCGGATCAAAAGATAGCCCTCGACGATCAACAACTCTTTTGTAAAGGCCAAAGGTGAGGAAACAACTCTAACTAGATCAATACCTAGAGACAAGGCAAGGTTCTAGAGAGAGAGGCTCAACAATGGAGTATTTGGGAAAGTAAGAGAGAGAAGAGATGTGAAAAAAGTGATTTTAAAAGTCAAAACACGGAGCTTTAAACCCGACGCCCCGCTCGAGCGTGGAAACCCCCGCTCGAGCGTCACTCACAGACTCCCGCTCGAGCGTCCAAACCGCCGCTTGAGCGCTGGATACGCACTCCCAGCACTTTTGTAGAACTAGGTCCCTGCTCGAGCGTTAAACTCTCCGCTCGAGCATAACACACAAACTCCCGCTCGAGCGTCCAAACTCCCACTCGAGTGGACAACCCTGCAGAGAAAGTACTGGAAGGGTGATTTTCCCGCTCGAGCGCCAAAAGCTGCGCTCGAGCGGAAAGGCAAAAATCTGGGCAACTACACTTGGTTCCTAAGCTCAACCAACCTGTTTCAAACCTACCCAACACAACCCAAGACTCAATTACAAAGAGTAAAGGATGTAAACAAGATGTACACAACAACCAATAAAAAGGGAAACCGGGATCGCCATATGAACTTCCATTTTTAATTTTTGCAACTTCCATTTTTATTTTTATTCAACTTCCATTTTTTTTCAATTTCCTTGTCAATTGAATTTCCTTTTTTTATTTAATTTCCAAATAGATCGTTAAGGTATAGTGGTTTCTTTAATGAAGTTCCATGTTTAATTTTATGCAATTTCCATTTTTATTTTTATTCAACTTCCATTTTTAATCAATTTCCTTTTTTATTTAATTTCCAAATATATCGTTAAGGTATAGTGGATGAACTTCCATGTTTCATTTTATGCAGTTTCCATTTCTATTTTTATTCAACTTCTATTTTTATTCAATTTCCATCTCCATTCAATTTCCTTTTTTATTGAATTTCCAAATAGATCGCTAAGGTGTAGTGGTTTCTTTAATAAATTTTCATTTTTAATTTTATGCAACTTCCATTTTTATTTTTATTCCACTTCCATTTTTATTCAATTTCCTTTTCTATTCAATTTCCTTTTTTATTGAAATTCCAAATAGATCGTTAAGGTATAGTGGTTTCTTGAATGAACTTCCATGTGTAATTTTATGCTATAGCGATCCCGGTTTCCCTTTTTCTTTAACTGTTGTACCCGGACTTAGGTTCCGTGGAGTTGGTTGTTGTATATGTCTTGTTTACATCCTTCACTCCTTGTATTCGAGTCTTGGGTTGTGTTGGGCGAATTTGAAACAGGTTGGTTGAACTTTGAAACCAAGAGTAGTTGCCCAGATTTTGGCCTTCATGCTCGAGCGGGGATTTTGACGCTCGAGCGGGCCCTTTGTTGTTATCAGTCCGCTCGAGCGGGGTTTTCGATGCTCGAGCGTAGTTTTCCATCTTCCAGTATCTCCTCTACAGTGTTGTGCGCTCGAGCAGGATTTTTGACGCTCGAGCGGGATGTTGTGTGTGACGCTCGAGCGGGAGGGTTGACACTCGAGCGGGAGGGTTGACGCTCGAGCGGAGACCTGGTTCTGTAAAAGTTCTGGAAGTGCGTATCCGCCGCTCAAGCGGGATTGTTGACGCTCGAGCGGGAGTCTGTGAGTGACGCTCGAGCGGGGGTTTGGACGCTCGAGCGGGCGACTTTTATATAAATCCGAGATCCAACTTTTGGATCACTTTTTCAACTCCTTTTCTCTCTCTTACTTTTCAAAACCTCCATTTGAGAGATCCTCTCACTAGAACCTCAACTTCTCTCTAGGTATTGATCTAGCTAGGGTGTATTCCCCACCTTTGGTCTTTACAAAAGTTGGGTTGATCGTCGAGGGCTTTACATTGATCCGAAAATTTTGAGTTTTGGAGCACGTTGAGTTTCGTCACCTTCTTCCCTTGAGCTACGAATTTGAGGTAGGGATAACCTACTCCTTACTATGGGTTTTGTCTTTAAATTTTAGTAGTTTGAGATGTTGGAGTTGGTTTGGTAATTTTGTGAAAGTTTGGGACTTTTGTGCAAATTTACAAAGTTGGGGTTTTAACTATATAAAAGCCTAGATGCATGTTTGGCATGGAAAAGTGGAATTAATGTTAAAACATTAATGAAAATGGAACCTAAGGGTTGTAATGTTAATTATGAAAAATACCCTAATTACATTGGTTAATTAATTTGTAAAATTAATTGTGAGAAATGAGGAATTGAAGTGGAAATATTGAGATTGGGATGTGTAGGATTAAAGGGTGTAGTTGGATTTTATATCACCCACCTAGTTGGAAATGTTGATTTTATATCCATTTGTTGCATTTATATTCTGTATAGAAATAACTGTTTTGGGCTATCGGTGGAGGATAGTCTTTATTGTTGTAGACAATGTATGATGATTAGGCGAACTAAAACTAATTACCGGAATGTGTCATTGAGTATGACAGTTGAATGAATACATTAAATGTTATGTATTGGTTGATGATGTGTATAATTATTGTTTATATGCATTGTGTTGTGTTGGAGGAGATAGGAGATGTACTCCACGGTTTAGGGGATGAAAGGGGATGGACCTCTAAACCGGATGCTGTTTGGGAGAAGATAGGGGATGGACTCCATAGATAGAGCTCATATGCTTATCTAGTGATGTGTTGACATAGCTCATATGCTTGTCTTTGGAAGTGTGATAGTGCTCTTATGCATATCTATGGAAGTGATGATATAGCTTGTATGCTTATCTGTTGGTGTGTGATATAGCTACTATGCTTATCTATTATGAAATGGGAAAGTGTTTAATATGAGTTACTATCTCATATGAGTTGTTTGGCCAGGTTCTGAGCTAGGGTTATAAATTGAGAATTGACAGGAATTGGAAGATGGATTGTAACATGGACTTGTATGTCATAAAACTGTAAAGCGTGATAAGAGAAATTATCGGTGTTGGCCATCTATCAAACTGCTAATCTTTTAGTCATTGTTCATATTTGGTTTAGTGTATTTTTACTGGGCTGTGGCTCACCCTATATGGGACTATCATTTTCAGGTACAGGTAGCATGCCACCTCCAAGGACGTAGCTTGGGAGACTAGAGGCGGGCAGACTTTTGTTGTCTTTTCTCTTTTGATGTATTACATGTATATTCAAGCCAAGGGCTTAATGTGTAAATGAGTTAGTACTCTTTTGTTGTAACCAAGTGTTAACTTGGAAAGCTGTAAGCCTTTAGGGCATTTGCTTTTGTCATTAACATGTAATACTTTTTGTAATGAAATTCCGATGAATAGAAGAATGTGGAACTTTTACATATCGATGTATGTCTACATTGATGGGTTTAATGTTATTATTTTGAGGGCGTTACATATGCAGTTTCCATTTCTATTTTTAATCGACTTCTATTTTTATTGAAGTTCCATCTCCATTCAATTTACTTTTTTATTTAATTTCCAAATAGATCGTTAAGGTATAGTACTTTCTTGAATGAATTTTCATTTTTAATGTTATGCAACTTCCATTTATATTTTTATTCCACTTCCATTTTTATTCAATTTCTTTTTCAATTAAATTTCCTTTTTTTCTTAATTTCCTAATAGATGGTTAAGGTATAGTGGTTTCATGAATGAACTTCCATTTTTAATTTTATACAACTTCCATTTTTCTTTTTATTCAACTTCAATTTTTATTCAATTTCCTTTTCTATTCAATTTACTTTTTTTTATTTAATTTCCAAATAGATCGTTAAGGTTTAGTGGTTAGTTGAATGAACTTTCATTTTTAATTTTATGTAACTTCCATTTTTATTTTTATTCAACTTCCATTTTTATTCAATTTCCTTTTCTATTCAATTTCCTTTTTTTATTTAATTTCTAAATAGATCGTTAATGTATTGTGGTTTCTTGAATGAACTTCCATTTTTAATTTTATGCAACTTCCATTTTTATTTTTATTCAACTTCCAATTTTATTCAATTTCCTTTTCTATTCATTTCCTTTTCTTATTTAATTTGCAAATAGATCGCTAAGGTATAGTGGTTTCTTGAATGCACTTCCATGTTTAATTTTATGCAACTTCTATTTTTATTTTTATTCAACTTCCATTTTTAATCAATTTGCTTTTCTATTCAATTTCTTTTTTTTATTTAATTTCCAAATAGATCCTTAATGTATTGTTGTTTCTGGAATGAACTTCCATTTTTAATTTTATGCAACTTCCATTTTTATTTTTATTCAACTTCCATTTTTCATCAATTTGCTTTTCTATTCAATTTCCTTTTTTTATTTAATTTCCAAACAGATCGTTAAGGTATCGTGGTTTTCTGAATGAACTTCCATTTTTAATTTTATGCAACTTCCATTTTTATTTTTATTCAACTTCCATTTTTATTCAATTTCCTTGTCAATTGAATTTTGTTTTTTTATTTAATTTCCAAATAGATCGTTAAGGTTTAGTGGTTTCTTGAATGAACTTCCATGTTTAATTTTCTACAACTTCCATTTTTAGTTTTATTCAACTGCCATTTTTAATCAATTTCCTTTTCTATTCAATTTCCTTTTTTATTTAATTTCCAAATAGATCGTTAAGATATAGTGGTTTCTTGAATGAACTTCCATGTTTAATTTTATGCAGTTTCCATTTCTATTTTTATTCAACTTCTATTTTTATTCAATTTCCATCTCCATTCAATTTCCTTTTTTATTTAGTTTCCAAATAGATCGTTAAGGTGTAGTGGTTTTTTAAATGAACTTCCATTTTTAATTTTATGCAACTTCTATTTTTATTCAATTCCCTTTTCTATTCAATTTCCTTTTATATTTAATTTCCAAATAGATCGTTAAGGTATAGTGGTTTCTTGAATGAACTTCCATGTTTAATTTTATGCAGTTTCCATTTCCTTTTTTATTCAACTTCTATTTTTATTCAATTTCCATCTCTATTCAATTTCCTTTTCTATTTAATTTTCAAATAGATCGTTAAGCTGTGGTGGTTTCTTGAATCAACTTCCATTTTTAATTTTATGCAACTTCCATTTTTTTTTATTCCACTTCCATTTTTATTCAAATTTCTTTTCTATTCAATTTCTTTTTTTATTTAATTTCCAAATAAATCGTTAAAGTATTGTGGTTTCTTGAATGAACTTCCATGTTTAATTTTATGCAGTTTCCATTTCTATTTTCAATCAACTTCTTTTTTTATTGAAGTTCCATCTCCATTCAATTTATTTTTTTATTTAATTTCCAAATAGATCGTTAAGGTATAGTAGTTTCTTGAACGAACTTCCACTTTTAACTTTATGCAACTTCCATTTGTATTTTTATTCCACTTCCATTTTTATTCAATTTCCTTTTCTATTCAATTTCCATTTTTATTTAATTTCCAAATAGATCGTTAAGGTATAGTGGTTTCTTGAATGAACATTCATTTTTAATTTTATGCAACTTCTATGTTTACTTTTATTCAACTTCCATTTTTATTCAATTTCCTTTTCTATTCAATTTCATTTTTTTATTTAATTTCCAAATAGATCTTTAAGGTATAATGGTTTCTTGAATAGACTTCCATTTTTAATTTTATGCAACTTCTATTTTTGTTTTTATTCAACTTCCATTTTTATTCACTTTCCTTTTCTATTCATTTTCCTATTTTATTTAATTTCCAAATAGATCGTTAAGGTATAGTGGTTTCTGGAATGAACTTCAATTTTTAATTTTTTGCAACTTCCATTTTTATTTTTATTTTTATTCCACTTCCATTTTTATTCAATTTTCTTTTCTGCTCAATTTCTTTTTTTTTATTTAATTTCCAAATAGATCGTTGAGGTATCGTGGTTTCTTGAATGAACTTTCATTTTTAATTTTATGCAACTTCTATTTTTATTTTTATTCAACTTCCATTATTATTCAATTTCCTTTTCTATTGAATGTCCTATTTTATTTAATTTCCAAATAGATCGTTAAGGTTTTGCTGGTTAGTTGAACGAACTTCGATGTTTCATTTTATGCAGTTTCCATTTCTATTTTTATTCAATTTCCATCTCCATTCAATTTCCTTTTTTATTTAATTTCCAAATAGATCGTTAAGGTATAGTGGTTTCTTAAATGAACTTCCATTTTTAATTTTATGCAACTTCCATTTTTATTTTTATTCAACTTCCTTTTTTTTTTTTTTTTTCAATTTGCTTGTCAATTGATTTTCCTTTTTTTATTTAATTTCAAATAGATCGTTAAGGTATAGTGGTTTTTTGAATGAACTTCCATGTTTAATTTTATGCAGTTTCCATTTCTATTTTTAATCAACTTCTATTTTTATTGAAGTTCCATCTCCATTCAATTTACTTTTTTATTTAATTTCCAAATAGATCGTTAAGGTTAATTTCCAAATAGGTCGTTAAGGTATAGTAGTTTCTTGAATGAACTTTCATTTTTAATTTTATGCAACTTCCATTTGTATTTTTATTCCACTTCCATTTTTATTCAATTTCCTTTTCTACTCAATTTCCTTTTTTATTTAATTTCCAAATAGATCGTTAAGGTATAGTGGTTTCTGGAATGAACTTTTATTTTTAATTTTATGCAACTTCCATTTTTATTTTTATTCAACTTCAATTTTTATTCAATTTCATTTTCTATTCAATTTTCATATTTTATTTAATTTCCAAATAGATCTTTAAGGTGTAGTGGTTTTCTTGAAAAGAGTTCCATTTTTAATTTTATGCAACTTCTATTTTGGTTTTTATTTGACTTCCGTTTTTATTCAATTTCCTTTTCTATTCCTTTTCCTTTTTTATTTAATTTCCAAATAGATCGTTAAGTTATAGTGGTTTCTGGAATAAACTTCCATTTTTAATTTTTTGCAACTTTCATTTTTATTTTTATTCAAATTCCCTTTTTATTTTTATTCAATTTCCTTTTCTATTCAATTTCATTTTTTTATTTAATTTCCAAATAGATCGTTAATGGATAGTGGATTTTTGAATAGACTTCCAATTTTAATGTTATGAAACTTCTATTTTTGTTTTTATTCCACTTCAATTTTTATTCAATTTCATTGTTTATTCATTTTCCTTTTTTACTTAATTTTCAAATAGATCGTTATGGTATAGTGGTTTCTTGAATGAACTTCCATTTTTAATTATATGCAACTTCCATTTTTAATTTTATTCAACTTCTATTTTTATTTAATTTTTTTTCTATTCAATTTCCAATTTTTATTTAATTTCCAAATAGATCTTTAAGGTATAGTGGTTTCTTGAATGAACTTTCATTTTTAATTTTATGCAACTTCCATTTTTATTTTTATTCAACTTCATTTTTTTTCAATTTCCTTGTCAATTGAATTTTCTTTTTTTATTTCATTTCCGAACAGATCGTTAAGGTATAGTGGTTTCTTGAATGAAGTTCCATGTTTAATTTTATGCAATTTCTATTTTTATTTTTATTCAACTTCCATTTTTAATCAATTTCCTTTTCTATTCAGTTTCCTTTTTTTATTTAATTTCCAAATAGGTCGTTAATGTATAGTGGTTTCTTCGATGAACTTCCATTTTTAATTTTATGCAACTTCTATTTTCATTTTTATTCGACTTCCATTTTTATTAAATTTCTTTTTCTATTGAATTTCCTTTTTTATTTAATTTCCAAATAGATCGTTAAGGTATAGTGGTTTCTTGAATGAACTTCCATTTTTAATTTTATGCAACTTCTGTTTTTATTTTTATTCCACTTCCATTTTTATTTAATTTCCTTTTCTATTCAATTTACTTTTTTATTTAATTGCCAAATAGATCGTTAAGGTATAGTGGTTTCTCGAATGAACTTCCATGTTTAATTTTATGCAGTTTCCATTTCTATTTTATTCAACTTTTATTTTTATTCAATTTCCATCTCCATTTAATTTCCTTTTTTATTTAATTTCCAAATAGATCGTTAAGGTATAGTGGTTTCTGGAAAGAACTTTCAGTTTTAATTTTATGCAACTTCTATTTTTATTTTTATTCAACTTCTTGTTTTATTCAATTTCTTTTTCTATTGAATTTCCTTTTTCATTTAATTTCAAATAGATCGTTAAGGTGTAGTGGTTTCTTGAATGAACTTGCATTTTTATTTTTATGCAACTTCCATTTTTATTCAATTTCTTTTTCAATTGAATTTCCTTTTTTATTTAATTTCCTAATAGATCGTTAAGGTATAGTGGTTTCTTGAATGAACTTCCATTTTTAATTTTATGCAACTTCCATTTTTATTTTTATTCAACTTCCATTTTAATTCACTTTCCTTTTCTATTCATTTTCCTTTTTTATTTAATTTCCAAACAGGTCGTTAAGGTTTAGTGGTTAGTTGAATGAAATTTCATTTTTAATTTTATGCAACATCCATTTTTATTTTTATTCAATTTTCTTTTAAATTCAATTTCCTTTTTTTATTTAATTTCTAAATAGATCGTTAAGGTATAGTGGTTTCTTGAATGAACTTCCATTTTTAATTTTATGCAACTTGCATTTTTATTTTTATTAAACTTTCATTTTTATTCAATTTCCTTTTCTATTGAATTTCCTTTGCTATTTAATTTCCGAATAGATCGTTAAAATTTAGTGGTTAGTTGAATGAACTTTCATTTTTAATTTTATGCAACTTCCATTTTTATTTTTATTCAACTTCAATTTTTATTCAATTTCCTTTTCTATTCAATTTCCTTTTTTATTTAATTTCCAAATAGATCGTTAAGGTATAGTGGTTTCTTGAATGAACTTCCATGTTTAATTTTATGCAACTTCCATTTTATTTTTATTCAACTTCCATTTTTAATGAATTTCCTGTTCTATTCAATTTCCTTTTTTTCTTTAATTTCCAAACAGATCGTTAATGTATAGTGGTTTTTGGAATGAACTTCCATTTTTAATTTTATGCAACTTCCATTTTTGTTTTTATTCAACTTCCATTTTTATTCAATTTTCTTTTAAATTCAATTTTATAGCGATCCCGGTTTTCCCTTTCATTGGTTGTTGTGTACATCTTGTTTACATCCTTTACTCTTTGTATTTGAGTCTTAGGTTGTGTTGGGCAGATGTGAAACAGGTTGGTTGAGCTTAGGAACCATGTGTAGTTGCCCTGTTTTTGGCCTGTCCGCTCGAGCGGAGCTTTTGGCGCTCGAGCGGGAAAATCAACCTTCCAGTATTTTCTCTGCAGGGTTGTCCGCTCGAGCGGGAGTTTGGACGCTCAAGCGGGAGTTTGTGTGTTACGCTCGAGCGGGGAGTTGGACGCTCGAGCGGGAGTCTGGTTCTGCAAAAGTGCTGGGAGTGTGTATTCAGCGCTCGAGCGGCGGTTTGGACGCTCGAGCGGGAGTCTGTGAGTGACGCTCGAGCGGGGGTTTGGACGCTCGAGCGGGGCGACTGGGTTAAAGCTCCGTGTTTTGACTTTTTATATCATTTTTTCCACTTCTCTTCTCTCTCTTACTTTTCCAAAAACACCATTGTTGAGCTTCTCACTCTAGAGCTCTACCTTCTCTCTAAGTATTGATCTAGTGAGAGTGATTTTCTCACCTTTGGCCTTTACAAAAAAGTTGTTGATCGTCGAGGGCTAACTTTTGATCCGAAAAATTTGTGATTTGGAGCACTTTCGTTTTCTTCATCTTCTTGGTTGGAGCTCAAACTTTGAGGTAGGGATAACCTACTCCTCACTATGGATTTTGTCTTTAAATTTTAGTAGTTTGAGATGTTGGATTTGGTTTGGAAATTTTTGTGAAAGTTTGGGGCTTTTGTGTAAATTTACAAAAAGTTGGGGTTTTAGCTATATAAAACCTAGATGCATGTTTGGCATGGAAAAGTGAAATTAATGTTAAAACATTAATGAAAATGGAACCTAAGGATTGTAATGTTAATTATGGAAAATGCCCTAATTACATTGGTTAATTAATTCGCATAATTAATTATGAGGAATGAGAAATTGATTTGGAAATGTATGGAATTAAAGGGTGTAGTTGGATTATTTATCACTCACCGGGTTGAAATGTTGATTATATATCCATTGTTGCATTTATTTTCTGTATAGAAATAACTGCTTTGAGCTATCGGTGGGGGATAGTCTTGATTGTTGTAGACAATGCATGATGATTAGGCAAACTGAAACTAATCACTGGAACGTGTCATTGAGTATGACGGTTGAAAGAATACATTAAATTTATGTATTGTATGATGATGTGTATAATTATTGTTTATATGCATTGTGTCGTGTTGGAGGAGATAGGGGATGTACTCCACGGTTTAGGGGATGATAGGGGATGGACCTCTAAACCAGATGTTGTTGGGAGAAGATAGGGGATGGACTCCATAAATAGAGCTCATATGCTTATCTAGTGATGTGTTGACACAGCTCATATGCTTGTCTTTGGAAGTGTGATAGTGCTCTTATGCATATCTATGGAAGTGATGATATAGCTTGTATGCTTATCAGTTGGTGTGTGATATAGCTCGTACGCTTATCTATTATGAAATGGGAAAGTGTTTAATATGAGTTACTGTCTCATATAAGTTGTTTGGCCAGGTTCTGAGCCATGGTTATAAATTGAGAATTGAAAAGAATTGGAAAATGGATTGTAACATGGACTTGTATGTCATGAAACCGTAAAGTATGATGAGGGAAAGTATCAGTGTTAGCCATCTATCAACTGCTAATCTTTTAGTCATTGTTCATATTTGGTTTAGTGTATTTCTACTGGGCTGTGGCTCACCCTATATGGGAATATCATTTTCAGGTACAGGTAGCATGCCACCTCCAAGGACGTAACTTAGGAGGCTAGAGGCGGGCAGACTTTTTGTTGTCTTTTCTCTTTTGATGTATTACATGTATATTCAAGCCAAGGGCTTAATGTGTAAATGAGTTAGCACTCTTTTGTGGTAACCAAGTGTTAACTTGGAAAGTTGTAAGCTTTTAGGACATTTGCTTTTGTCGTTAACATATAATACCTTTTAGTAATGGAACTCTGATGAATAGAAGAATGTGGAGCTTTTATATATATCTATGCATGTCTATATTGATGGGTTTAATGTTATTTTTTTGAGGGCGTTACAAATTTCCTTTTTATATTTAATTTCTAAATATATCGTTAAGGTATAGTGGTTTCTTGAATGAACTTCCATTTTTAATTTTATGCAACTTGCATTTTTATTTTTATTAAACTTCCATTTTTATTCAATTTCCTTTTCTATTGAATTTCCTTTTTTATTTATTTTCGAATAGATCGTTAAGGTTTAGTGGTTAGTTGAATGAACTTTCATTTTTCATTTTATGCAACTTCTATTTTTATTTTTATTCAACTTCCATTTTTATTCAATTTCCTTTTCTATTCAATTTCCTTTTTTTTTTTAAATTTCCAAATAGATCGTTAAGGTATAGTGGTTTCTTGAATGAACTTCCATGTTTAATTTTATGCAACTTCCATTTTTATTTTTATTCAACTTCCATTTTTAATCAATTTCCTGTTCTATTCAATTTCCTTTTTTTCTTTAATTTCCAAACAGATCGTTACTATATAGTGGTTTCTGGAATGAACTTCCATTTTTAATTTTATGCAACTTTCATTTTTATTTTTATTCAACTTCCATTTTTATTCAATTTCCGTTTCTGTTTAATTTCTTTTTTTTATTTCATTTCCAAATAGATCGTTAAGGTATAATGGTTTCTTGAATGAACTTCCATGTTTAATTTTATGCAACTTCCATATTTATTCAATTTCCTTTTCTATTCAATTTCCGTTTTTATTTAATTTCCAAATAGATCGTTAAGGTATAGTGTTTTCTTGGATGAACTTCCATTTTTAATTTTGTACAACTTCCATTTTTATTTTTATTCAACTTCCATTGCGATTCAATTTCTTCATCTGATAAACTTCCTTTTTTATTTAATTTCCAAATAAATCGTTAAGATATTGTGCTTTTTTGAATGAACTTTCGTTTTTAATTTTATGCAACTTCCATTTTTATTTTTATTCAATTTCCTTTTCGATTTAATTTCCTTTTTTTATTTCATTTCCAAATAGATCGTTAAGGTATAGTGGTTTCTTAAATGAACTTCCTTGTTTAATAATATGCAACTTCCATTTTTATTTTTATTCAACTTCCATTTTTATTCAATTTCCTTTTCTATTCAATTTCCATTTTTTATTTAATTTCCAAACAGATCGTTAAGGTATAGTGGTTTTTTGAATGAACTTTCATTTTTAATTTTATGCAACTTCCAATTTTATTTTTACTCAACTTCCATTTTTATTCAATTTTTTTTTTCTATTCAATTTCCATTTTTTATTTAATTTCCAAATAGATCGTTAAGGTATAGTGGTTTCTTGAATGAACTTTCATTTTTAATTTTATGCAACTTCCATTTTTATTTTTATTCAACTTCCATTTTTTTTCAATTTCCTTGTCAATTGAATTTCCTTTTTTTATTTAATTTCCGAACAGATCGTTAAGGTATTGTGGTTTCTTGAATGAAGTTCCAAGTTTAATTTTATGCAATTTCCATTTTTATTTTTATTCAACTTCCATTTTTAATCAATTTCCTTTTCTATTCAGTTTCCCTTCTTTATTGAATTTCCAAATAGATCGTTAATGTATAGTGGTTTCTTGAATGAACTTCCATTTTTAATTTTATGCAACTTCTATTTTTATTTTTATTCGACTTCCATTTTTATTCAATTTCTTTTTCTATTGAATTTCCTTTTTTATTTAATTTCCAAATAGATCGTTAAGGTATTGTGGTTTCTTGAATGAACTTCCATGTTTAATTTCATGCAGTTTCCATTTCTAATTTTATTCAACTTCTATTTTTATTCAATTTCCATCTCCATTAAATTTCCTTTTTTATTTAATTTCCAAATAGATCGTTAAGGTATAGTAGTTTCTTGAATGAACTTCCATTTTTAATTTTATGCAACTTCCATTTTTATTTTTATTCCACTTCCATTTTTATTCAATTTTCTTTTCTATTAAATTTCCTTTTTAATTTAATTTCCAAATAGATCGTTACGGTATAGTGGTTTCTTGAATGAACTTCCATGTTTAATTTTACGAAGTTTCCATTTCTATTTTTATTCAACTTCTATTTTTATTCAATTTCCATCTCCATTCAATTTCCTTTTCTATTTAATTTCCAAATATCTCGTTAAGGTATAGTGGTTTCTTGAATGAACTTCTATTTTTAATTTTATGCAACTTCCATTTTTATTTTTATTCCACATCAATTTTTATTCAATTTCCTTTTATATTTAATTTCCAAATAGACCGTTACGGTATAGTGGTTTCTGGAATGAACTTTCATTTTTAATTTTATGCAACTTCCATTTTTATTTTTATTCAACTTCCAGTTTTATTCAATTTCTTTTTCTATTGAATTTTCTTTTTTATTTAATTTCAAATAGATCGTTAAGGTGTAGTGGTTTCATGAATGAACTTCCATTTTTATTTTCATGCAACTTCCACTTTTATTTTTATGCAACTTCCATTTTTATTCAATTTCTTTTTCAATTGAATTTCCTTTTTTATTTAATTTCCTAATAGATCGGGAAGGTATATTGGTTTCTTGAATAAACTTCCATGTTTAATTTTATGCAACTTCCATTTTTATTTTTAATCAACTTCCATTTTAAATCAATTTCCTGCTCTATTCAATTTCCTTTTTTCTTTAATTTCCAAACAGATCGTTAGTGTATAGTGGTTTCTGCAATGAACTTCCATTTTTAATTTTATGCAACTTCCATTTTTATTTCTATTCAACTACCATTTTTATTCAATTTTCTTTTAAATTCAATTTCCTTTTTTTATTTAATTTCTAAATAGATCGTTAAGGTATATTGGTTTCTTGAATGAACTTCCATTTTTAATTTTATGCAACTTGCATTTTTATTTTTATTAAACTTTCATTTTTATTCAATTTCCTTTTCTATTGAATTTCTTTTTTTATTTAATTTCCGAACAGATCGTTAAGGTTTAGTGGTTAGTTGAATGAACTTTCATTTTTAATTTTATGCAACTTCCATTTTTATTTTTATTCAACTTCTATTTTTATTCAATTTCCTTTTCTATTCCATTTCTTTTTTTTTTTTAAATTTCCAAATAGATCGTTAAGGTATAGCGGTTTCTTGAATGAACTTCCATGTTTAATTTTATGCAACTTCTATTTTTATTTTTATTCAACTTTCATTTTTAATCAATTTCCTGTTCTATTGAATTTCCTTTTTTTCTTTAATTTCCAGACAGATCGTTAATGTATAGTGGTTTCTGGAATGAACTTCCATTTTTAATTTTATGCAACTTCCATTTTTATTTTTATTCAACTTCCATTTTTATTCAATTTCCGTTTCTATTTAATTTCTTTTTTTTATTTCATTTCCAAATATATCGTTAAGGTATAGTGGTTTCTTAAATGAACTTCCATTTTTAATTTTATGCAATTTCCATATTTATTCAATTTCCTTTTCTATTCAATTTCATTTTTTATTTAATTTCCAAATTGATCGTTAAGGTATAGTTGTTTCTTGAATGAACATCCATTTTTAATTTTGTGCAACTTCCATTTTTATTTTTATTCAACTTCCATTGCTATTCAATTTCTTTATCTGATAAACATCTTTTTTTATTTAATTTCCAAATAAGTCGTTAAGATATTGTGCTTTTGTTAATGAACTTTCATTTTTAATTTTATGCAACTTCCATTTTTATTTTTTTTCAATTTCCTTTTCGATTTAATTCCCTATTTTTATTACATTTCCAAATAGATCGTTAAGGTATAATGGTTTTCTTGAATGAACTTCCATGTTTAATAATATGCAATTTCCATTTTTATTTTTATTCAACTTCCATTTTTATTCAATTTTCTTTTCTATTCAATTTCCTTTTTTATTTAATTTGCAAATAGATCGTTAATGTATAGTGGTTTCTTGAATGAACTTCCATTTTTAATTTTATGCAACTTCCATTTTTATTTTTATTCAACTTCCATTTTTATTCAATTTTCTTTTCAATTAAATTTCCTTTTTTTATTTCATTTCCAAATAGATCGTTAAGGTATAGTGGTTTCTTGAATGAACTTCCATTTTTAATTTTATGCAACTTTCATTTTTGTTTTTCTTCAACTTCCATTTTTTTTTAATTTCTTTTTCTATTCAATCTCCTTTTTTTATGTAATTTCCAAATAGATCGTTAAGGTATAGTGGTTACTTCAATGAACTTCCATTTTTAATTTTATGCAACTTCCGTTTTTATTTTTATTCAACTTCCATTTTAATGCAATTTCCATTTCTATTCAATTCAGTTTTTTTATTTAATTTCCAAATAGATCGTTAATGTATAGTGGTTTCTTGAATGAACTTCCTTTTTTAATTTTATGCAACTTCCATTTTTATTTTTATTCAACTTCTATTTTTATTCAATTTCCTTTTCTATTTAATTTCCTTTTTTAATTTCATTTCCAAATAGATCGTTAAAGTATAGTGGTTTCTTGAATGAACTTCCATTTTTAATTTTATGCAACTTGCATTTTTATTTTTATTCAATTTCCTTTTCTATTGAATTTTCTTTTTTTATTTAATTTCCAAATAAATCGTTAAGGTGCAGTGGTTTCATGAATGAACCTTCATTTTTAATTTTATGCAACTTCTGTTTTTATTTTTATTCAATTTTCATTTTTATTCAATTTCCGTTTCTATTTAATTTCTTTTTTTTATTTCATTTCCAAATAGATCGTTAAGGTATAGTGGTTTCTTGAATGAATTTCCATTTTTAATTTATTGCAACTTCCATTTTTATTTTTATTCAACTTCCATTTTTATTCAATTTCCTTTTCGATTCAATTTCCTTTTTTTATTTAATTTCCAAATAGATCGTTAAGATATAGTTGTTTCATGAATGAACTTCCATTTTTAATTTTGTGCAACTTCCGTTTTTATTCTATTTCCTTTTCTATTGATTTTCCTTTTTTTTATTTAATTTCCAAATAGATCGTTGATGTATAGTGGTTTCTTGAATGAACTTCCATTTTTAATTTTATGAAACATCCATTTTTATTTTTATTTAACTTCTATTTGTATTCAATTTCATTTTCTATTCAATTTCCTCTTTTTATTCAATTTCCTTTTCTATTCAATTTTCTCTTTTTATTTAATTTCCAAATAGATCGTTAATATGGAGTGGTTTCATGAATGAACTTCCATTTTTAATTTTATGCAACTTCCGTTTTTATTTTTATTCAACTTCCATTTCTATTCAATTTCTTTTTCTATTCAATTCCTTTGTTTTATTTAATTTGAAATAGATCGTTAATGTACAGTGGTTTCTTGAATGAACTTCCATTTTTAATTTTATGCAACTTCCATTTTTATTTTTATTCGACTTCCATTTTTATTCAATTCCTTTTCTATTTAATTTCCATTTTTTATTTCATTTCCAAATAGATCGTTAAGGTATTGTGGTTTCTTGATTGAACTTCCATTTTTAATTTTATACAACTTCCATATCTATTTTTATTCAACTTCGGTTTTTATTCAATTTCCTTTTCTATTTAATTTCCTTTTTTTGTTTAATTTCTAAATAGATCGTTAATGTATAGTGGTTTCTTGAATGAACTTCCGTTTTTAATTTTATACAACTTCAATTTTTATTTTTATTCAACTTCCATTTTTATTCAATTTCCTTCTCGATTTCATTTCCTTTTTTTATTTAATTACCAAGTAGATCGTTAAGGTATAGTGGTGTAGACACCCCATTTTTGACCGACCTTAAGACTCAGACATCACCGATTGAGCGCTTGGTGACGTTGCATATCGTGCTCGTTCAGAAGTTTCAGAGTCGCGGCCGTGAGCCCTGCCTCCAGACTTCCGAACCCTCTTCTGTGCCTTGCCTCGGTTTGCGAACCAGACTCGGTTTTCTCTGTTTCTTTTCCCGAGGAGAGGGAGAGGTCCCGTAGACCATCTCTCAGTGGCCGTGAGCTACATTTTGTGGCTGTAGGCCATTTTGCCCATTTCGGAGCCCGGTTTCTGGTTTTTCGGGACCGTTGGCCGTGTGCCTCGGTCCGAGACCGCCTAACCACCTCCATTTGCCCCGATTTTTGGCATACTTCTTATTTACTCCCTTTTGAGGGACACTGGGGTCTGAGAAACCCACTTCGTGGTCGAATGCCACTTTCGGTGTTTAGCAGGCAGTTTTCGGGGCCCCGAACTGCGCGTTCTGGCCCCCGAGCATTCATTTTGCATCAGTTTTCATTCATTTTTGGCAGGTACCTCTGTTTCATCACCAGGAAGGCCGTAGAAGGGTGGGAGGCCAGCAATTGTTTCAGCAACCAGTTATATTCCTCTGGCACCCTCCGACGCCCGTTTTTCTCACTTCTGAGCCAATGTTGAACATCCTTGGGCCATTTTCTGGAACTTTTAACCACATATTTATGCTGTAGACACATGGGAGGACACCAAAAGTTGCTGGTCGGCCAGTAATTCCATCTGACCCTTTTGAACCCTTCCTAAAAATGGCTTGTTCTCTCTCCTGCTTTGCAGTTAACAATTTTGAACCACAGGGTTGTGTTGAGGACACCTGGGAGGACACCTATCTGTGGTGGCCGGCCACTAAATCTTTTTGACCTTTTTGACCCCTAGCCGGCTGGCCATGGGAGGTAGCCGGCCGGCCACCTGCAGCTCCAAAACCTGGCCGGCCATAATCCTTACAGTGTGTACTTTACAGCTGTATAGCTGTTTTCCCCCAAAAATATCTGTATCCGGGGGACAGCTTTTGGGGGAAAACATGGTCCTTTTTTCCCCACCTTTTCCTCTCCATTTCTTCCTCTCCTTGGTCCATATAACCAGCCTCCAGCTTTGGTCATAAGGGTTGGAAGAAATTGCCTTGAAGCTTGCCTATACAAATCTCCCTCCATCTATCTCTTTCAAGCAAAAAACCTCCAAGTTCTACCACCTTTTCTTCACCACCACCACCACTCCATTTCCAGCAGCTTGGGGGAGCTTTCTAGCAGCTAGGAGGCATCACTTCTCAAGCCAAGAAGCAACCAAAGACTTGTCTTCAAGGGTGAGTTCCATTTTCCCCTTTTTGGTCCATTTCTTGTATCATTTATAAGCCATACATGCTTGTTGTTTTGAGCTCCGGCCCTAAATGAAAGTGGCATTCTTTTGAGCTCCTTTTCACTTTTGCTTAAGGGCCTCTCACTGTTTGAGGCCCTCTTGATGCACTTTCTTCCTCTTGTATGCCATAATCTTGCATGGTATTTTTGGCCTATGTGTGATCTGTTTTGGAGCATGATGTAAACTGTAGATAGGCTTATTTTGAGCCCTTATTCAACATTGAAGAAGGGCTCATCACTGTTTGGGACCTCCATGTGCCACTTGTCATTATACCCTTCTTTGGTTCCCATTTTTGCATGATTTGTTAGCCTATTGTACTTCTGTTTTCCGGCTCTTTTCAGAACTGAAAAAAGTCTTACTTTGGCCTCCTCTTCATGTTTCATTGAGGGTATTTAACTGTTTGAGACATCCCTTATATACTTTGTGTTATATCTCTCTTTTTGGCCATATTTTGCATGATATTTTTGGCTTGTATGCATACTGTTTTGGGTCCGTCCATCAACTGTAAAATGCATTATTTTTGGCCCCTGTTCAATGTTGTTGAAGGGCCCCTTTGTGTTTAAGGCCAGCAACCACCACTTGCTTCTTTGGCCATCTTTTGGCCCATTTCTTGCATGAGAGTTTAGCCATACCTGTGCCGGTTTTTGTGGTTTGCAATAAACTGTAAAAGATCATGTTTTGGGCCCCTCTTAAACTTTGTTTAAGGGACCTAATCTGTTTGGGGACAGAAACTGTGAGTTGCTTCCTTATCTCGCATTTAGGGCCATTTTTTTGCATGCTAGTTTTTCCCTATTTGTGTTTGCTGTTTGGCCATGCTTTGAACTGTAAAAATGCTTATTTTGGGGCTGCCTTACTTCTGTATTTTCATTCCATGTTCCAATTATGCATGCTTTGTATAGCTGTAAGCCATTTCATGTACCTAGTCTTGCATTTCGGGAGAAATTCCATGCATCGGGTGTCATTTCGCCTTGTTTCGGGGCTGTTTTGCCCCTCATTTTGCTACTGTTTTTTTTGCATATTTGCATTTCACATTCCATGTCTTTTCCATGTCTCATTAGAGTGGCATTTCGGTGCCTGAGGTCGGTCCTCAGTTTGCGTGCACGCGTGCACGCATTTCGAGTTGCCTTGTTTTCATCTAATGGCATCCTATGTGAGTGTGGCTGAGGCTCTCTCATGTTTGTTTTAAGCCCATTATTGCATTGCGTATGCCATTTCATCCATAGCATTGTGTATGCTCGGTTGTATATTATCTCGTGCATCATGTATGCCATTCCACGACATTGTGTATGTTAGGATTGTATCTTAGTTGCATTTCATGCATACCATGCATATTGCATCGTGTTTGGGATAGATGTTAGCCCGGGCACGGGAAACGAGGTGCATTTCGTACTCCGAGTGACGGAACGTGCCTCAATCCCCCAGTCACCGACACTCCGGATCATCCATGATGGAGTTAGGTCTTGTTGTGTTTTCGTGTGCATTCATCCTATATTGAAATGTGCAATTTGACTCCTTGGCCATCATGCATCGATATGCGTGATTGGTGGCACGAGGATCGAGGCATGCATATATTTGTGAAAATACATTGCTATGCCCCTTTCCTGCTCTCTGTTGCAGCAAATCAAGAATCAGCGGTCTTCCGAGGCTTGGCACGCATTTCAAGAACAGGTGCAAACAGAGGCTAATTGGGGCATCGTCATGAATTTCTGCGCAAGACAGCCTAAACATACATCATTCATCAGAAGCAAGGCAATCCCTGGCTTGCACGCCTGTTTTTACAGCTTTCTTAGTTAATTTGTAAATTAATTAGGAATTTGTACATTATTTGGACTGTAATATTTGGACTGTACTATTCTTTTATTCGGGACTGTATATTTATTCGGACCCTCTGCGCGAGGGCACAACTGTAATAAGTGTGCGTGAGTGTGATGTATGTCTTCCAACCCCACGTCTTTCTTCCCTTTTATTTACCCGCTTATGATGGTTAGATTAGGGCATGTTTAAATTAGCATACAGTATGATAGCATGTTTGCATTCATTCATCTGTTTTGCATGCACCGGGCTCAGCGCATCATACTAACTGCAATTGTATTTCAATTCCAAGTTGAATACATGTTAGCTGTAGCATTCCATATGCCATGTTAAGAATAGCCGAGCCTGCTATAGTTGCATTTTTGCATGTGTTGCATTAGGCATTTCTGTATACTTAGGATCAAGCATGATTTCTAATGTGGTTTCTGTTTTGGCTTGGAATATTCGGTGAGTTTTATGCTTTAGCATCCTTGCATGCGTGTGAGTGACTGCCATGAATAGCATGCTTACCATGAGGCTATTTGCTTATGTGATATAACTGCCTGAATGCCTGTGGGTGAAGGTTGGGTTAGTTGGATTGGGACAATTCATCAAATGTTTGTTTTAAGCCCACTAGATAGTGGCAAAATCATCTTTTTCTAAGCCCACCTGAGGGTGGCAAAATCTGCATTTTAAGCCTACTTGCGAGTAGCAAATCATCTTTCAAAAAACAAACGTAAAATGTTTTGTTCCAATTCAGGCGACTCAGTCTATACTTGTATGTTGTGCGCATCACATAGTAACCTAGGCTAATAACCGGAATAAGAACATACAATGTTTTCAAAAATAGATATCATGGTTAGTAGAGGCCGGTCTTTGACCGGGCGAGCGGGGGTGCTCACGAAGTGACCTTCCCCAATCGTACCCAAGTTCCCGAGCCGAGGCAACTTTGGTGATGACGGACACGTGGCCTTTGGCACCGAGTCAGGGTTTCCTAAATTTCCCAAAATAAAATATTTAGGTGGCGACTCTGTATCTGGTAAAGCAGTCCATGTTTGGCACTTCTTTCAAAAACCTGTTTTCTCAAAACGATTTGCCGGATTTGGACTCTTTGGTTCAGACTTAGAACCGTGACAATTTGAGAGTCCTGAGCTGTAGTGACCCCAAATGAATAGAACGGGACTCACCCTCCCGGGAGCATTCGGGGACGTCTACAGTTTCTGGCGACTCCGCTGGGGATTTAGAGAACTTGACTCGAACTCATGATATCTGCTTTTGACTACACTTGTGTGTTTCTTTGCATTGCATTTGCATTGGTGCGCCTAGGACACCGTGTTTGCCATCTGCTATTCCTGAACGGTTTGCCGGAGGCTTGTCTTGTCAAGGCTTGACCATAAGGCTGACCGGTTGTGGGCTCTGCCAGTATGGGAACACAAACCCCGGTTTTACCGGGACACCCTTTTGACCATTCGACCTAGTGCATATTCGGAATCCATAGTAACCATTCCAAACTAGGACAGGTTGCTTACCCGATAGGTTGTTTGAAACCGCTGTGTGCGTAGTAAAACCCTAGCTCCTGACAAAATAGGACAGGGAAACCCTACCCCAACATAGGGGTGTTTTGGCTCTCACTTGTTTGTTATGTGCTTTTAGAGTGCGTCTCTATAGGAATGCATGTATCAGTCTACAAGTTTGGGCATCAGGCCTGCGGGCACCAGTTTAGTAGTTTGGGCATCAGGCCTGCGGGCATCAGTATCTGGGAATCAGTTTTACCTGAGGGTATCAGATTTGAGGCAGAATTTTGGGAGCAGAATTCAGTAGAGGGCACAGTCATCCTACTATGCTCGTATCTGTTTTGGTAAAGATAGGCTGAGATGCTGCATGTTTTCTCTTTTGCTAGGGTAGCCTGGGAACCATAGCTTCAGAAGGCTCCGATATTCCCCGAGGTTCATCGGCACTTGATCAGTGAACTTGTAGGGGATAATGTGATGTGATCGAGGGATGAACAACCTGCGGGCGGCGTTCAGTTTATTTCAGATATGGTATATGGCACGCACTGTTTTGAGCATTTGTGAATGCTGGTTTTTGTACTGTCTGACTTGGGTATTGGGTCAGTCTTGTTATTTTGTATAGAGTCAGTCTTTTCTTACTAAGTCAGTAGGGTCTGTCTTGTTGTATCGAGTTAGTCCTGTTGTACAGGAGTCGGGTGATTCCGGGGGTGTTACCTCGGATATCATTATTTTGTTTTGCGTCTGTCTTTTCGCTTCCTTGTGAGTCTGTTTCTGCCGAGGAGCCAATGACACCAAAAGATTTGAATGAAACAGCAGTGATTTTCACACTCTTGTGTTTGCTTCTGCCTTGCGCCAGTCGTGCCAGAAAGTTTGAATGAAACGGCAATGCATCTCACCTGCTCTTTTGTGCCTTGAATTCATTACATCAACCTAAGTTTTTCAAAACCTTTTGAACACTGCAGTGAAAACGAAGACGAAGGAATTTCTCGGGTTTTACAAAAATTTGATCAATTGAGAGAAAGAGAGGCATGCTAAGCCCTTAATGAATGAAATCATGCTTGTTAGTGTGAGTACTGGGAAGGATCCTAGCTTGATCCAGATTGGCTTTACACTGTCTTCAGCGCGAGCGATTGGTCGCTTTCTTAAAAGATTTCAAAAAATGTTTTGTGCGGTCCTGTGAAGACCTGTGTAGAATCGCTCTTGAGATTGTGCAGCTTAGGATCGCTCTCAGCCTCGAGACTCGACCCCTCTACTTTCAAAACCTTGAACTCGAATTCAGAACGTTCAACGGTCAACTACAATGTGAGGCCTGCGTGGCCAGATTCAAAGCAGCCCTCGAACAAGAGGCAAGGAAGTCAGATCAAGAAGACCAGATGTCATCAAAAACAGCTTGCGAAGCTAGGTCGAAAGCACCCTTCGAACTAGGGGCAAAGATGTCAGATGTGCTCGAAGAGCCGAAGACGAGTCCTCTTGTAAATCAACAGCCACTCTCCTGGATACGGATGACTTCGAAACCCTACAACCATTTGGCATGGACCAAGCTACACTTTTACCCTTTGAGAGCCTCGCTGGGTCGAAAACCCAGAAGGGCAACCCAGGCAAAAGTTAGAGCGAGACAAAAAATGCAAAAAGAAAAGAAAAAGAAAAATACAAAAAAAAGAAAAAGGAATGAAAAGAATATAAAAATAAAAAATAAAAAATAAAATAAAGAAAGAATAAGAAAGCTCGCAAGGTCGAAAACCCGCGACGGGCGCCTTGGCAAAAGTTAGAGCCTAAAAAGGAGAGGTTAATACCCGAGTGTACCTTCACCCCGAACTACGTAAGGCTTGATTCCCATATTTGGGATACGTAGGCAACTTCATTCTAAAGTCCAGCCATAAACACTTCCAAATCAACTGTGTCCATGAGATGGTTCTGGTCATCTTTGTCTTCTCTGTATCTGAGAGTCTGGTTGTGTTCGTCGCTCTGAGGACTGACTACAATGCGCTGCAGTGCTATCCAAACAAGGGGCAACTTTCCGTTGCCATTCAAAACGCCGCAGTGTCATTTCAAACAAGGGGCAACTTTCCGTTGCCATGCAGTGTCCTTCATACAAGGGGCAATTTTCCATTGCTATGGATCCGAGGTTGTGCATCTCAAGAGTAGGTTCCGTGCTCGTTGAACAGTGGTCGTTTGCAAAAATAGTTTTTGAGAATTTTTACTGAGGTTGACTAATCTTCTCGAAAAGTATTCCATTTTCAAAACTGGACCATTTCTTGGACCCAAAAGAGGAAAATTTTCAGTGCTCATGGCCTGACTTGCATGATTTTAAATCAGAAAATTGAACAAGCATGTTAATCTAACTCTCATTTTGGTCAAAATTTTTTAGGAGAAAACTAAAACAAAAAAATGGTCAAAATGATGAACTAGGGGCACAGTTGAGTCAGGTGTTCTGTCTTTTCCCCTTTGTCAAAATGCTTGCCGGAAAGGGCACTCTACTTGTCGGAAAGGGCACCGTATTCGCCAGAAAAGGGCACAACAAAGGGCAGAAAGCTCTCACATCCTCTAACGAACGAGGTATCAAGCCAAGTGCGAAGCACGAACTAGAATGGGGCAAGATATTCCACTCCATCATCTGGACAGATCTTATCACGTCCAAACTCCCCAGCAGAGCATCGTCAACCGATGTCAGCTGTAGATTTGCTACACACCCAGTTGTAACATAGCCCCTCTGTGAAAAAAAACTCACTGTTGTGAACAAGAAGAAGAATCTAGCAGAACGCTAGGGGCAAGAGCCCACAACTGTCTGTTTATTCATCAACTACCCAGGGGAGGGATTAAAAATGAGAGATTGAATAATAGAGAGATGTGCGATGAGAGGAAAAGTGAGAAAAGGGCTTTTTTCAAAAAAACAGAGATTGAGTGCCAGAGTGACGTGAGAATCACAAATGAGAAAATGGTGGGAAACAATACCCAGAGAAACTGGCTCCTCGTGCGCTGAGAGGTCTCTCGTCTTTGTAACACGTCTGTGTGTCGCGTCTCTTGTTTTGTTTGTCTCGATTCTAGATTTGAGTCGTTCCGAGCGTGTCTCGATGTGTTTAGGTTGTTTACCTTTTGTTTTTCGTTGTTGAGTCTTTTTCGCTGTGTTCAGTCGTAGGCTCAATACCTGGTCGAGAACTCATTTTCTCAATTTCAAAAAATGATTTGTTGTGTGCTCAGAGTGCTGTGCCATTCTCCACATTTGTGCAAAAAAGGGAATTTGTTCTTTCGAAAACTGCAGGGTTCAACCCAGGTCATGTGAGAACAGTAAAATCAGGATCTATCTGAAGCTATATAGGTTCCGGACTGCAAAGCAAAAGAAAAGAGGGAAAACCTAAGCATCTGAGTGTGTCTTACCTTCAGCAAATCCCGTGATTGTACTCCGGATGCACCTCTTCAGGCCTTGTCAGTGCTCCGAAGAATGAGTGTGCCTCTACTCCAATCTTAAGCCTGCTTCAAGTCAGAATGGCAATTAAAGCAGTAGTAGATGTTATCTCTCGCCAATATAAACAGGGTGTCCCCTTTTCAGGCGGAGTGTGTTACAAACCCCTTTGAGAGGTAAATCGGAGGTCGCGTTTGGATTTGGTCTTGTTAAGGCTTGTATTCCCTTATTCGGCATTTTGTTTCAAATATGCGCTGTCACGCACGTTCCACTTGCATTGTGATGCACATTCCAATTGTATTGTTATGCACCCACTTCACTAGCATTGTTACGCTCATTCATTGCATTGATTTTGCACATCTATCTAGCATTGTCACGCTCATTACTTGCATTGTTATGCACCTTTTCACTTGCAATTATCATTCTTTCTCTTCGCGCGTGCGACGGGTCAGACCTTCTCTGGTTAAGAGCATTTGGAATACGTTTCAATGCTCACACCATTCCGAAACACCGGGATACGTCCCTATGTTTCTCCCTCTTCGGTTAAAAGTGTTCGGAATACGTTCCAATACTCACACCATTCTGAAACACCGGGATACGTCCCTATGTTTCTCCCTCTTCGGTTAAAAGTGTTCGGAATACGTTCCAATGCTCACACCATTCTGAAACACCGGGATACGTCCTTATGTTTCTCTCTCTTCGGTTAAAAGTGTTCGAAATACGTTCCAATGCTCACACCATTCTGAAACCCTGGGATACGTCCCTATGTTTCTCCCTCTTCGGTTAAAAGTGTTCGGAATACGTTCCAATACTCACACCATTCTGAAACACCGGGATACGTCCCTACGTTTCTCCCTCTTCGGTTAAAAGTGTTCGGAATACGTTCCAATGCTCACACCATTCTGAAACTCTGGGATACGTCCCTATGTTTCTCCCTCTTCAGTTAAAAGTGTTCGGAATACGTTCCAATACTCACACCATTCTGAAACATCGGGATACGTCCCTATGTTTTTCCCTCTTCGGTTAAAAGTGTTCGGAATACGTTCCAATGCTCACACCATTCTGAAACCCTGGGATACGTCCCTATGTTTCTCCCTCTTCGGTTAAAAGTGTTCGGAATACGTTCCAATGCTCACACCATTCTGAAACACCGGGATACGTCCCTATGTTTCTCCCTCTTCGGTTAAAAGTGTTCGGAATACGTTCCAATACTCACACCATTCTGAAACCCTAGGATACGTCCCTATGTTTCTCCCTCTTCGGTTAAAAGTGTTCGGAATACGTTCCAATGCTCACACCATTCTGAAACCCTGGGATACGTCCCTATGTTTCTCCCTCTTCGGTTAAAAGTGTTCGGAATACGTTCCAATGCTCACACCATTCTGAAACACCAGGATACGTCCCTATGTTTCTCCCTCTTCAGTTAAAAGTGTTCAGAATACGTTCCAATGCTCACACCATTCTGAAACCCTGGGATACGTCCCTATGTTTCTCCCCCTTCGGTTAAAAACGTTCGGAATACGTTCCAATGCTTATACCATTCCGAAACACTGGGATAAGTCCCTATGTTTCTCTCTTTGTCCCCTTCCTCACACGATTTCAACGTGTCTGGAATTTATCTTAGGATGCATGGAGCGCACTCCTGATTAATCTTCTTTATTCTTCCTCCACTCACGAGTCCAACGTGGTTGGAGCATGTCACCATTTTGCATCTATTGTACTCTCTGTTGCATCGCATCTATTATGTATTGCACCACATCTATTACATCCATTGCACCATATCTGTTTTATCGCCTAGTCTAAGGAGACCTTAAATCTTGCATCATCATTCACGTTGTTTTGCGCATCGTACTTGCATTTCTTCGCGCTATCTTGTGCACTCCCGGTGTAGGAGACCTTAAATCCTCTAAAGGTGCAATTCCTTTGGTGTTTGTCGTGCCCGAACGACTTCCGGTGGTCTGGTATAGCCACCTGCCTGTGTTAGCGGTAAGTTCCTAGGAGACCAACTGAGACGGTGGAAACTAGAGTTCGAATGGCTTATGCCTAGAACGCAAAGGTTCGGGATTTCTGAGACTAAAGTCTGGTTTAAATACCCAGGGGTGTATCCTCGGCTTGAAATCTGTATGGCAGCCCCATAGATTGAGATAGCATCTGTATGCACCTCAATTCTGGATACTGATCCAACCTAGTCTATCACCCTGTTGGAGAATAGGGAAAGCTGCGACCATAGTCAGGGAGAAAAGTAGTACCTGCAGTTCAATCAAGAAGAAGCAAAAGATCCCCAGCAACATGAGGTAAGTCATTGCCAATTGCCCCTGTAAGATACCTTTACCTCTTAGCTATTACATTGCATTTTAGCCACTACATTACAGTGCATTGCATGAATCCTCAATTATCAAACCGGCTTCGCGTAGCATATAAGTCCAATCTTCAAACCGGCTTCACGTAGCGTGTAAGTCCAATCTTCAAACCGGCTTCGCGTAGCGTGTAAGTCCAATCTTCAAACCGGCTTCGCGTAGCGTATAAGTCCAATTATCAAACCGGCTTCGCATAGCGTGTAAGTCCAATCTTCAAACCGGCTTCGCGTAGCGTATAAGTCCAATCTTCAAACCGGCTTCGCGTAGCGTGTAAGTCTAATCTTCAAATCGGCTTCGCGTAGCGTATAAGTCCAATTATCAAACCGGTTTCGCGTAGCGTATAAGTCCAATCATCAAACCGGCTTCGCGTAGCGTGTAAGTCCAACTTTCAAAACCGGCTTCGCGTAGCGTATAAGTCCAATTATCAAACCGGCTTCGCGTAGCGTATAAGGCCAATCTTCAAAATATTTCTGCATATCAGTTGCATTTTGCCCCTGCCCGCGGGCACATCTCTGTCATTTTGTATGTTTGTCTAAGTCTTCGGCCTTGTCAAAAATGGGTCGTCTCTCGGCTTTGACATTCACTCCCGTCACTTGTGACTTCCGAGTTCTGTCAAAGAGGGGCAACTGTAGACACCCCATTTTTGACCGACCTTAAGACTCAGACATCACCGATTGAGCGCTCGGTGACGTTGCATATCGTGCTCGTTCAGAAGTTTCAGAGTCGCGGCCGTGAGCCCTGCCTCCGGACTTCCGAACCCTCTTCTGTGCCTTGCCTCGGTTTGCGAACCAGACTCGGTTTTCTCTGTTTCTTTTCCTGAGGAGAGGGAGAGGTCCCGTAGACCATCTCTCAGTGGCCGTGAGCTACATTTTGTGGCTGTAGGCCATTTTGCCCATTTCGAAGCCCGGTTTCTGGTTTTTCGGGACCGTTGGCCGTGTGCCTCGGTCCGAGACCGCCTAACCACCTCCATTTGCCCTGATTTTTGGCATACTTCTTATTTACTCCCTTTTGAGGGACACTGGGGTCTGAGAAACCCACTTCGTGGTCGAATGCCACTTTCGGTGTTTAGCAGGCAGTTTTCGGGGCCCCGAACTGCGCATTCTGGCCCCCTAGCATTCGTTTTGCATCAGTTTTTGTTCATTTTTGGCAGGTACCTCTGTTTCATCACCAGGAAGGCCGTAGAAGGGTGGGAGGCCCGTAATTGTTTCAGCAACCAGTTATATTCCTCCGGCGCCCTCCGACGCCCGTTTTTCTCACTTCCGAGCCAATGTTGAACATCCTTGGGCCATTTTCTGGAACTTTTAACCACATATTTGTGTTGTAGACACATGGGAGGACACCAAAAGTTGCTGGCCGGCCAGTAATTCCATCTGACCCTTTTGAACCCTTCCTAAAAATGGCCTGTTCTCTCTTCTGCTTTGCAGTTAACAATTTTGAACCACAGGGTTGTGTTGAGGACACCTGGGAGGACACCTATCTGTGGTGGCCGGCCACTAAATCTTTTTGACCTTTTTGACCCCTAGCCGGCCGGCCATGGGAGGTAGCCGGCCGGCCACCTGTAGCTCCAAAACCTGGCCGGCCATAATCCGTACAGTGTATACTTTACAGCTGTATAGCTGTTTTCCCCCAAAAATATCTATATCCGGGGGACAGCTTTTGGGGGAAAACATGGTCCTTTTTCCCCCACCTTTTCCTCTCCATTTCTCCCTCTCCTTGGTCCATATAACCAGCCTCCAGCTTTGGTCATAAGGGTTGGAAGAAATTGCCTTGAAGCTTGCTTATACAAATCTCCCTCCATCTATCTCTTTCAAGCAAAAAACCTCCAAGTTCTACCACCTTTTCTTCACCACCACCTAGCATCACCACCACCACCACTCCATTTCCAGCAGCTTGGGGAGCTTTCCCGCAGCTAGGAGGCATCACTTCTCAAGCCAAGAAGCAAACAAAGACTTGTCTTCAAGGGTGAGTTCCATTTCCCCCTTTTTGGTCCATTTCTTGTATCATTTATAAGCCATACATGCTTGCTGTTTTGAGCTCCGGCCCTAAATGAAAGTGGCATTCTTTTGAGCTCCTTTTCACTTTTTCTTAAGGGCCTCTCACTGTTTGAGGCCCTCTTGATGCACTTTCTTCCTCTTGTATGCCATAATCTTGCATGGTATTTTTGGCCTATGTGTGATCTGTTTTGGAGCATGATGTAAACTGTAGATAGGCTTATTTTGAGCCCTTCTTCAACATTGAAGAAGGGCTCATCACTGTTTGGGACCTCCATGTGCCACTTGTCATTATACCCTTCTTTGGTCCCCATTTTTGCATGATTTGTTAGCCTATTGTACTTCTGTTTTCCGGCTTTTTTCAGAACTGAAAAAAGTCTTATTTTGGCCTCCTCTTCATGTTTCATTGAGCGTATTTCACTATTTGAGGCATCCCTTATATACTTTGTGTTATATCTCTCTTTTTGGCCATATTTTGCATGATATTTTTGGCTTGTATGCATACTGTTTTGGGTCCGGCCATCAACTGTAAAATACATTATTTTTGGCCCCTCTTCAATGTTGTTGAAGGGCCCCTTTGTTTTTAAGGCCAGCAACCACCACTTGCTTCTTTGGCCATCTTTTGGCCCATTTCTTGCATGAGAGTTTAGCCATACCTATGCTGGTTTTTGTGGTTTGCAATAAACTGTAAAAGATCATTTTTTGGGCCCCTCTTAAACTTTGTTGAAGGGACCTAATCTGTTTGGGGACAGAAACTGTGAGTTGCTTCATTATCTCGCATTTAGGGCCATTTTTTTGCATGCTAGTTTTGTCCTATTTGTGTTTGCTGTTTGGCCATTCTTTGAACTGTAAAAATGCTTATTTTGGGGTTGCCTTACTTCTGTCTTTTCATTCCATGTTCCAATTATGCATGCTTTGTATAGCTGAAAGCCATTTCATGTACCTAGTCTTGCATTTCGGGAGAAATTCCATGCATCGGGTGTCATTTCGCCTTGTTTCGGGGCTGTTTTGCCCCTCATTTTGCTACTGCTTTTTTTGCATATTTGCATTTCACATTCCATGTCTTTTCCATGTCACATTAGAGTGGCATTTCGGTGTCTGAGGGTCGGTCCTCGGTTTGCGTGCACACGTGCACTCATTTCGAGTTGTCTTGTTTTCATCTAATGGCCTCCTATGTGAGTGTGGCTGAGGCTCTCTCATGTTTGTTTTAAGCCCATTATTGCATTGCGTATGCCATTTCATCCATAGCATTGTGTATGCTCGGTTGTATATTATCTCGTGCATCATGTATGCCATTCCACGACATTGTGTATGTTAGGATTGTATCTTAGTTGCATTTCATGCATACCATGCATATTGCATCGTGTTCGGGATAGATGTTAGCCCGGGCACGGGAAACGAGGTGCATTTCGTACTCCGAGTGACGGAACGTGCCTCAATCCCCCAGTCACCGACACTCCGGATCATCCATGATGGAGTTAGGTCTTGTTGTGTTTTCGTGTGCATTCATCCTATATTGAAATGTGCAATTTGACTCCTCGGCCATCATGCATCGATATGCGTGATTGGTGGCACGAGGATCGAGGCATGCATATATTTGTGAAAATACATTGCTATGCCCCTTTCCTGCTCTCTGTTGCAGCAAATCAAGAATCAGCGGTCTTCCGAGGCTTGGCACGCATTTCAAGAACAGGTGCAAACAGAGGCTAATTGGGGCATCGTCATGAATTTCTGCGCAAGACAGCCTAAACATACATCATTCATCAGAAGCAAGGCAGTCCCTGGCTTGCACGCCAGTTTTTACAGCTTTCTTAGTTAATTTGTAAATTAATTAGGAATTTGTACATTATTTGGACTGTAATATTTGGAATGTACTATTCTTTTATTCGGGACTGTATATTTATTCGGACCCTCTGCGCGAGGGCACAACTGTAATAAGTGTGCGTGAGTGTGATGTATGTCTTCCAACCCCACGTCTTTCTTCCCTTTTATTTACCCGCTTATGATGGTTAGATTAGGGCATGTTTAAATTAGCATACAGTATGATAGCATGTTTGCATTCATTCATCTGTTTTGCATGCACCAGGCTCGGCGCATCATACTAACTGCATTTGTATTTCAATTCCAAGTTGAATACATGTTAGCTGTAGCATTCCATATGCCATGTTAAGAATAGCTGAGCCTGCTATAGTTGCATTTTTGCATGTGTTGCATTAGGCATTTCTGTATACTTAGGATCATGCATGATTTCTAATGTAGTTTATGTTTTGGCTTGGAATACTCGGTGAGTTTTATGCTTTAGCATCCTTGCATGCGTGTGAGTGATTGCCATGAATAGCATGCTTACCATGAGGATATTTGCTTATGTGATATAACTGCCTGAATGCCTGTGGGTGAAGGTTGGGTTAGTTGGATTGGGACAATTCATCAAATGTTTGTTTTAAGCCCACTAGATAGTGGCAAAACCATCTTTTTCTAAGCCCACCTGTGGGTGGCAAAATATGCATTTTAAGCCTACTTGCGAGTAGCAAATCATCTTTCAAAAAACAAACGTAAAATGTTTTGTTCCAATTCAGGCGACTCAGTCTATACTTGTATGCTGTGCGCATCACATAGTAACCTAGGCTAATAACCGGAATAAGAACATACAATGTTTTCAAAAATAGATATCATGGTTAGTAGAGGCCGGTCTTTGACCGGGCGAGCGGGGGTGCTCACAAAGTGACCTTCCCCAATCGTACCCAAGTTCCCGAGCCGAGGCAACTTTGGTGATGACAGACACGTGGCCTTTGGCACCGAATCACGGTTTCCTAAATTTCCCAAAATAAAATATTTAGGTGGCGACTCTGTATCTGGTAAAGCAGTCCATGTTTGGCACTTCTTTCAAAAACCTGTTTTCTCAAAACGATTTGCCGGATTTGGACTCTTTGGTTCAGACTTAGAACCGTGACAATTTGAGACTCCTGAGCTGTAGTGACCCCAAATGAACAGAACGGGATTCACCCTCCCGGGAGCGTTCGGGGACGTCTACAAGTGGTTTCTTGAATAAACTTCCATTTTTAATTTTATGCAACTTCCATTTTTATTTTTATTCAACTTCCATTTTTATTCGATTTCCTATTCTATTCAATTTCCTTTTTTTATTTAATTTCCAAATAGATCGTTAATGTATAGTGGTTTCTTGAATGAACTTCCATTTTTAATTTTATGCAACTTTCATTTTTATTTTTATTCAACTTCTATTTTTATTCAATTTCCTTTTCAATTAAATTTCCTTTTTTTATTTCATTTCCAAATAGATCATTAAGGTATAGTGGTTTCTTGAATGAACTTCCATTTTTAACTTTATGCAACTTTCATTTTTATTTTTCTTCAACTTTCATTTTTTTTTAAATTTCCTTTTCTATTCAATCTCCTTTTTTTTTTTTATGTAATTTCCAAATAGATCGCTAGGGTATAGTGGTTACTTCAATGAACTTCCATTTTTAATTTTATGCAACTTCCATTTTTACTTTTATTCAACTTCCATTTTTATTCAATTTCCATTTCTATTCAATTCCCTTTTTTTTTTATCTAATTTCAAAATAGATCGTTAATGTATAGTGGTTTCATGAATGAACTTCCTTTTTTAATTTTATGCAACTTCCATTTTTATTTTTATTCAACTTCTATTTTTACACAATTTCCTTTTCTATTTAATTTCCTTTTTTAATTAATTTCCAAATAGATCGTTAAAGTATAGTGGTTTCTTGAATGAACATTCATTTTTAATTTTATGCAACTTGCATTTTTATTTTTATTCAATTTCCTTTTCTATTGAATTTTCTTTTTTTATTTAATTTCCAAATAAATCGTTAAGGTGCAGTGGTTTCATGAATGAACCTTCATTTTTAATTTTATGCAACTTCCGTTTTTATTTTTATTCGACTTTAATTTTTATTCAATTTCCCTTTCTATTTAATTTCCTTTTTTTATTTCATTTCCAAATAGATCGTTAAGGTATAGTGGTTTCTTGAATGAATTTCCATTTTTAATTTTTTGCAACTTCCATTTTTGTTTTTATTCAACTTCCTTTTCGATTCAATTTCTTTTTTTATTTAATTTCCAAATGGATCGTTAAGATATAGTTGTTTCATGAATGAACTTCCATTTTTAATTTTATGCAACTTCCGTTTTTATTCAATTTCCTTTTCCATTGATTTTCCTTTTTTTTTTTTTTAATTTCCAAATAGATCGTTGATGTATAGTGGTTTCTTGAATGAACTTTCATTTTTAATTTTATGAAACATCCATTTTTATTTTTTTCAACTTCCATTTTTATTCAATTTCCTTTTCTATTCAATTTCCTCTTTTTATTTAATTTCCAAATAGATCGTTAATATATAGTGGTTTCATGAATGAACTTCCACTTTTAATTTTATGTAACTTCCGTTTTTATTTTTTTTCAACTTCCATTTCTATTCAATTTCTTTTTCTATTCAATTCCTTTGTTTTATTTAATTTGAAATAGATCGTTAATGTATAGTGGTTTCTTGAATGAACTTCTATTTTTAATTTTATGCAACTTCCATTTTTATTTTTATTCAACTTCCATTTTTATTCAATTCCTTTTCGATTTAATTTCCATTTTTTATTTTATTTCCAAATAGATCGTTAAGGTATTGTGGTTTCTTGATTGAACTTCCATTTTTAATTTTATACAACTTCCATATCTATTTTTATTCAACTTCGATTTTTATTCAATTTCCTTTTTTTGTTTAATTTCTAAATAGATCGTTAATGTATAGTGGTTTCTTGAATGAACTTCCGTTTTTAATTTTATACAACTTCCATTTTTATTTTTATTCAATTTGCTTCTCAATTTCATTTCCTTTTTTTATTTAATTACGAAGTAGATCGTTAAGGTATATAGTGGTTTCTTGAATAAACTTCCATTTTTAATTTTATGCAACTTTCATTTTTATTTTCATTCAACTTCCATTTTTATTTGATTTCCTGTTTTATTCAATTTCCTTTTTCTTTAATTTCCAAATAGATCGTTAATGTATAGTGGTTTCTTGAATGAACATCCGTTTTTACGTTTATTCAACTTCCATTTTTATTCAATTTCCTTTTTTCATTTAATTTCCAAATAGATCGTTAAGGTATAGTGGTTTCATGAATGAACTCCCATTTTTAATCTTATGCAACTTCCATTTTTATTTTTATTCAATTCATTTTCTGTTTAATTTCCTTTTTTATTTCATTTCCAAATAGATCGTTAAGGTATAGTGGTTTCTTGAATGAACTTCCATTTTGAATTTTATAAAACTTCCATTTTTAATTTTATGCAACTTCCATTTTTATTCAATTTCCTTTTCTATTCAATTTCCTTTTTTATTTAATTTCCAAAAAGATCGTTAATGTATAGTGGTTTCTTGAATAAACTTTCATTTTTATTTTTATTCAACTTCGATTTTTATTCAATTTTCTTTTCTATTTAATTTCCTTTTTTTATTTCATTTTCAAATAGATCGTTAAGGTATAGTGGTTTCTTGAATGAATTTCCATTTTTAATTTTATGCAACTTGCATTTTTGTTTTTATTCAACTTCAATTTTTATTCAATTTTCTTTTTTATTTAATTTCCTTTTTTTATTTAATTTCCTAATAGATCGTTAATGTATAGTTGTTTCTTGAATGAACTTCCATTTTTAATTTCATGCAACTTCCATTTTTATTTTTATTCAACTTCCATTTTTATTCAATTTCCTTTTCTATTCAATTTCCTTTTTTTGTTTCTTTTTCAAATAGATTGTTAAGGTATAGTGGTTTCTTCAATGAACTTCCATTTTTAATTTTATGCAACTTCCATTTTTATTTCTATTCAACTTCCATTTCTATTCAATTTCCTTTTCAATTGAACTTCCTTTTTATATTTCATTTCCAAATAGATCGTTAAGGTATAGTGGTTTCTTGAATGAACTTCCATTTTTAATTTTATGCAACTTTCATTTTTATTTTTCTTCAACTTCCATTTTTTTTCAATTTCCTTTTCTATTCAATCTCCTTTTTTTTATTTAATTTCCAAATAGATCGTTAAGGTATAGCCGTTACTTCAATGAACTTCCATTTTTAATTTTATGCAACTTTCATTTTTATTTTTATTCAACTTCCTTTTTTATTCCATTTCCATTTCTATTCAATTCAACTTTTTTTTTATTTAATTGCCAAATAGATCGTTAATGTATAGTGGTTTTTGGAATAAACTTCCTTTTTTAATTTTATGCAACTTCCATTTTTATTTTTATTCAACTTCTATTTTTCTTCAATTTCCTTTTCTATTTAATTTCTTTTTTTAATTTCATTTCCAAATAGATCGTTAAAGTATAGTGATTTTTTGAATGAACTTCCATTTTTAATTTTATGCAACTTGCATTTTTATTTTTATTCAACTTCCATTTTTATTCAATTTCCTTTTCTATTGAATTTTCTTTTTTTATTTAATTTCCATATAAATCGTTAAGGTACAGTGCTTTCAAGAATGAACTTTCATTTTTAATTTTATGCAACTTTCGTTTTTATTTTTATTCAACTTTCATTTTTATTCAATTTCCCTTTCTATTTAATTCCCTTTTTTTTTATTTCATTTCCAAATAGATCGTTAACGTATAGTGGTTTCTTGAATGAATTTCTATTTTTAATTTTTTGCAACTTTTATTTTTATTTTTATTCAACTTCCATTTTTATTCAATTTACTTTTCGATTCAATTTCTTTTTCTATTCAATTTCCATTTTTTATTTCATTTCCAAATAGATCGTTAAGATATAGTTGTTTCATGAATGAACTTCCATTTTTAATTTTATGTAACTTTTGTTTTTATTTTTATTCAACTTCCATTTTTATTCAATTTTCTTTTCTATTGAATTTACATTTTTTTATTTAATTTCCAAATAGAACGTTGATGTATATTGGTTTCTTAAATGAACTTCCATTTTTAATTTTATGCAACTTCCATTTTTATTTTTATTCAACTTCCATTTTTATTCAATTTCCTTTTCTATTCAATTTCCTCTTTTGATTTAATTTCCAAATAGATCGTTAATATATGGTGGTTTCATCAATGAACTTCCATTTTTAATTTTATGCAACTTCCGTTTTTATTTTTTTTCAACTTCCATTTCTATTCAATTTCTTTTTCTATTCAATTCTTTTGTTTTATTTAATTTCAAATAGATCGTTAATGTATAGTGGTTTCTTGAATGAAAGTCCATTTTTAATTTTATGCAACTTCCATTTTTATTTTTATTCAGCTTCCATTTTTATTCAATTCCTATTCTATTTAATTTCCATTTTTTATTTCATTTCCAACTCGATCGTTAAGGTATAGTGGTTTCTTGATTGAACTTCCATTTTTAATTTTATACAACTTCCATATCTATTTTTACTCAATTTCGATTTTTATTCAATTTCCTTTTCTATTTAATTTCCTTTTTTTGTTTAATTTCTAAATAGATCGTTAATGTATAGTGGTTTTTTGAAAGAACTTTCGTTTTTAATTTTATACGACTTCCATTTTTATTTTTATTCAACTTCCATTTTAATTCAATTTGCTTTTCGATTTAATTTCCTTTTTTTATTTAATTACCAAATAGATCGTTAAGGTATAGTGGTTTTTGAATAAACTTCCATTTTTAATTTTATGCAACTTCCATTTTTATTTTTATTGAACTTCCATTTTTGTTCTATTTCCTGTTCTATTCAATTTCCTTTTTTTATTTAATTTTCAAATAGATCGTTAATGTATAGTGGTTTCTTGAATGAACATCCATTTTTACGTTTATTCAACTTCCATTTTTATTCAATTTCCTTTTTTCATTTAATTTCCAAATAGATCGTTAAGGTATAGTGGTTTCATGAATGAATTCCCATTTTTAATTTTATGCAACTTCCATTTTTATTTTTATTCAATTTCCATTTTTATTCAATTCATTTTCTGTTTAATTTCATTTTTTTATTTCATTTACAAAAAGATCGTTAAGGTATAGTAGTTTCTTGAATGAACTTCCATTTTTAATTTTATAAAACTTCCATTTTTATTTTTATTTCACTTCCATTTTTATTCAATTTCCTTTTCTATTTAATTTCGTTTTTTTGTTTAATTTCCAAAAAGATCGTTAATGTATAGTGGTTTCTTGAATGAACTTTCATTTTTAATTTTATGCAACTTCCATTTTTAATTTTCTTCAACTTCCGTTGCTATTCAATTTCTTTATCTAATAAACTTTTTTTTTTATTTAATTTCCAAATAGATCGTTAAGATATTGTGCTTTTTGGAATGAACTTTCATTTTTAATTTTATGCAACTTCCATTTTTATTTTTATTCAATTTCTTTTTCGATTTAATTTCCTTTTTTATTTCATTTCCAAATAGATCGTTAAGGTATAGTGGTTTCTTGAATGAACTTCCATGTTTAATATAATGCAACTTCAATTTTTATTATTTTTCAACTTCCATTTTTATTCATTTTCCTTTTCTATTCGATTTCCTTTTTTTATTTAATTTCGAAATAGATCGTTAATGCATAGTGGTTTCTTGAATGTACTTCCATTTTTATTCAATTTCCTTTTCTATTCAATTTCCTTTTTTTATTTAATTTCCAAATAGATCCTTAATGTATAGTGGTTTCTTGAATGAACTTCCATTTTTATTTTTATTCAACTTCAATTTTTATTCAACTTTCTTTTCTATTTAATTTCCTTTTTTTATTTCATTTCCAAATAGATCGTTAAGGTATAGTGGTTTCTTGAATGAACTTCCATTTTTAATTTTATGCAACTTGTATTTTTATTTTTATTCAACTTCAATTTTTATTCAATTTTCTTTTTTATTTAATTTCCTTTTTTTATTTAATTTCCTAATAGATCGTTAATTTATAGTTGTTTTTTGAATGAACTTCCATTTTTAATTTCATGCAACTTCCATTTTTATTTTTATTCAACTTCCTTTTTTATTCAATTTCCTTTTTTTTATTTCTTTTCCAAATAGATTGTTATGGTATAGTGGTTTCTTCAATGAACTTCCATTTTTAATTTTATGCAACTTCCATTTTTATTTCTATTCAACTTCCATTTTTATTCAATTTCCTTTTCAATTAAATTTCCTTTTTTTATTTCATTTCGAAATAGATAATTACGGTATAGTGGTTTCTTGAATGAACTTCCATTTTTTATTTTATGCAACTTTCATTTTTATTTTTCTTCAACTTCCAGTTTTTTTTCAATTTCCTTTTATATTCAATCTCCTTGTTTTATTTAATTTCCAAATAGATCGTTAAGGTATAGCGGTTACTTCAAGGAACTTCCATTTTTAATTTTATGCAACTTCCATTTTTATTTTTATTCAAGTTCCTTTTTTATTCAATTTTCATTTCTATTCAATTCCCCTTTTTTTTTATTTAATTGCCAAATAGATCGTTAATGTATAGTGGTTTCTTGAATGAACTTCCTTTTTTAATTTTACGCAACTTCCATTTTTATTTTTATTCAACCTCTATTTTTCTTCAATTTCCTTTTCTATTTAATTTCCTTTTTTTATTTCATTTCCAAATAGATCGTTAAAGTATAGTGGTTTTTTGATTGAACTTCCATTTTTAATTTTATGCAACTTGCATTTTTATTTTTATTCAACTTCCATTTTTATTCAATTTCCTTTTCTATTGAATTTTCTTTTTTTATTTAATTTCCAAATAAATCGTTAAGGTACAGTGCTTTCAAGAATGAACTTTCATTTTTAATTTTATGCAACTTTCGTTTTTATTTTTATTCAACTTTCATTTTTATTCAATTTCCCTTTCTATTTAATTCCCTTTTTTTTTTTATTTCATTTCCAAATAGATCGTTAACGTATAGTGGTTTCTTGAATGAATTTCCATTTTTCATTTTTTGCAACTTCCATTTTTATTTTTATTCAACTTCCTTTTTTATTCAATTTCCTTTTCTATTCAATTTCATTTTTTTATTTAATTTCCAAACAGATCGTTAAGATATAGTTGTTTCATGAATGAACTTCCATTTTTAATTTTATGCAACTTCCGTTTTTATTTTTATTCAACTTCCGTTTTTATTCAATTTCCTTTTCTATTGAATTTCCTTTTTTTTATTTAATTTCCAAATAGATCGTTGATGTATATTGGTTTCTTGAAAAAACTTCCATTTTTAATTTTATGCAACTTCCGTTTTTATTTTTATTCAACTTCCATTTTTATTCAATTTCCTTTTCTATTAAATTTCCACTTTTGATTTAATTTCCAAATAGATCGTTAATATATAGTGGTTTCATGAATGAACTTCCATTTTTAATTTTGTGCAACTTCCGTTTTTATTTTTATTCAACTTCCATTTCTATTTAATTTCTTTTTCTATTCAATTCCTTTGTTTTTTTTTAATTTCAAATAGATCGTTAATGTATAGTGGTTTCTTGAATGAACTTCCATTTTTAATTTTATACAACTTCCATTTTTATTTTTATTCAACTTCCATTTTTATTCAATTCCTTTTCTATTTAATTTCCATTTTTTATTTCATTTCCAACTCGATCGTTAAGGTATACTGGTTTCTTGATTGAACTTTCATTTTTAATTTTATACAACTTCCATATGTATTTTTATTCAATTTCCTTTTCTATTAAATTTCCTTTTTTTGTTTAATTTCTAAATAGATCGTTAATGTATAGTGGTTTCTTGAATGAACTTCCGTTTTTAATTTTATACAACTTCCATTTTTATTTTTATTCAACTTCCATTTTTATTCAATTTCCTTTTCGATTTAATTTCCTTGTTTTATTTAATTACCAAATAGATCGTTAAGGTATAGTGGTTTCTTAAATAAACTTCCATTTTTAATTTTATGCAACTTCCATTTTTATTCTATTTCCTGTTCTATTGAATTTCCTTTTTTTATTTAATTTCCAAATAGATCGTTAATGTATAGTGGTTTCTTGAATTAACATCCATTTTTACGTTTATTCAAGTTCCATTTTTATTCAATTTCCTTTTTTCATTTAATTTCCAAATAGATCGTTAAGGTATAGTGGTTTCATGAATGAACTCTCATTTTTAATTTTATGCAACTTCCATTTTTATTTTTATTCAATTTCCATTTTTATTCAATTCATTTTCTATTTAATTTCCTTTTTTTATTTCATTTCCAAATAGATCGTTAAGGTATAGTGGTTTCTTGAATGAACTTCCATTTTTATTTTTATTCCACTTCCATTTTTATTCAATTTCCTTTTCTATTCAATTTCGATTTTTTGTTTAATTTCCAAAAAGATTGTTAATGTATATTGGTTTCTTGAATGAACTTTCATTGTTAATTTTATGCAACTTCCATTTTTAATTTTCTTCAACTTCCATTGCTATTCAATTTCTTTATCTAATAAACTTTCTTTTTTATTTAATTTCCAAATAGATCGTTAAGATATTATGCTTTTTGGAATGAACTTTCATTTTTAATTTTATGCAACTTCCATTTTTATTTTTATTCAATTTCTTTTTCGATTTAATTTCCTTTTTTACTTCATTTCCAAATAGATCGTTAAGGTATGGTGGTTTCTTGAATGAACTTCCATGTTTAATATAATGCAACTTCAATTTTTATTATTTTTCAACTTCCATTTTTATTCAATTTCCTTTTCTATTCGATTTCCTTTTTTTATTTAATTTCGAAATAGATCGTTAATGCATAGTGGTTTCTTGAATGTACTTCCATTTTTAATTTTATGCAACTTCCATTTTTATTCAATTTCCTTTTTTTTATTTAATTTCCAAATAGATCGTTAATGTATAGTGGTTTCTTGAATGAACTTCCATTTTTAATTTTATGCAACTTCCATTTTTATTTTTATTCAACTTCCATTTTTATTCAATTTTCTTTTCTATTTAATTTCCTTTTTTTATTTCATTTCCAAATAGATCGCTAAGGTATAGTGGTTTCTTGAATGAACTTCTATGTTTAATATAATGCAACTTCAATTTTTATTATTTTTCAATTTCCATTTTTATTCAATTTCCTTTTCTATTCGATTTCCTTTTTTTATTTAATTTCGAAATAGATCGTTAATGCATAGTGGTTTCTTGAATGTACTTCCATTTTTAATTTTATGCAACTTCCATTTTTATTCAATTTCCTTTTCTATTCAATTTCCTTTTTTTATTTAATTTCCAAATAGATCGTTAATATATAGTGGTTTCTTGAATGAACTTCCATTTTTAATTTTATGCAACTTCCATTTTTATTTTTATTCAACTTCCATTTTTATTCAATTTTCTTTTCTATTTAATTTCCTTTTTTTATTTCGTTTCCAAATAGATCGTTAAGGTATAGTGGTTTCTTGAATGAACTTCCATTTTTAGTTTTGTGCAACTGGCATTTTTATTTTTATTCAACTTCAATTTTTATTTAATTTCCTTTTTTTATTTAATTTCCTAATAGATCGTTAATGTATAGTTGTTTCTTGAATGAACTTCCATTTTTAATTTCAATGCACTTCAATTTTTATTTTTATTCAACTTCCATTTTTATTCAATTTCCTTTTCTATTCAATTTCCTTTTTTTATTTCTTTTTCAAATAGATTGTTAAGGTATTGTGGTTTCTTGAATAAACTTCCATTTTTAATTTTATGCAACTTCCGTTTTTATATTTCTTCAACTTGCATTATTATTCAATTTCCTTTTCTATTCAATTCCTTTTGTTGTTTAATTTCCAAATAGATCGTTAATGTAGAGTGGTTTCTTGAATGAACTTCCCTGCATCATTTTATGCAACTTCCATTTTTATTTTTATCTAACTTCCATTTTTATTCAATTTCTTTTTTGATTCAATTTCGTTTTTTTATTTCATTTCCAAATAGATCGTTAATGTATAGTGGTTTCTTTAATAAACTTTCATTTTTAATTTTATGCAACTTCTGTTTATATTTTTAATCAACTTTCATTTTTATCCAATTTCTTTTTCAATTGAATTTCATTTTTTCATTTAATTTCCAAATAGATTGTTAATGTATAGTGGTTTCTTGAATGAACTTTCATTTTTAAATTTATGCAACTTCCATTTTTATTTTTATTCAATTTCCTTTTCTATTCAATATCTTTTTTTTATTTAATTTCCAAATAGATCGTTAATGTATAGTGGTTTTATAGCGATCCCGGGTTTACCCTTGTTGTATAGTGATCCGGACATGGGTCCGTAGATGTTGGTAGTTGTTCTTTATCTTGTTTACATCCTTTTTACTTCGTATTTGAGTTATAGAATGTGTTGGGCAGGTTTGTTACAGGTTGGTTGAGTTTAGAAACCAAAACTAGTTGCCCAGATTTTTGGCATGTCCGCTCGAGCGGGGGTGTTGGCGCTCGAGCGGGGAATACACCCATCCAGTATTTCTTGTGCAGTGTTGTACGCTCGAGCGTGGGTTTGGCCGCTCGAGCGGGGTTGTGTGAGTTCCGCTCGAGCGTAGAGTTGGGAGCTCGAGCGGAGGCCTGGTTCTGTAAAAGTGCTGGGAGAGTGCATTCTGCGCTCGAGCGGGAGTTGGTGCGCTCGAGCGGAAGTCTGTGTTTTACGCTCGAGCGGAGTGTTTTACGCTCGAGCGGACCACTGGGTTTTAGCTCCGTGTTTTGACTTTTCAAATCACTTTTTCACTTCCTCTTCTCTCTCCTACTTTTCCAAAAACACCATTGTTGAGCCTCTCACTCTAGATACTACCTTCTCTCTAAGTTTTGATCTAGTAGGAGTGATTTGCTCACCTTTGGCCTTTACAAAAAAGTTGTTGATCGTCGAGGGCTATATTTTAATCTGAAAATTTCGAGTTTTGGAGCACGTTGGGTTTTGTCACCTTCTCCTTTTTGGCTTAAACTTCGAGGTAGGGATATCCTACTCCTCTCTATGGATTTTGTCTTTAAATTTTGGTATTTTGAGATGTTGGGGTTGGTTTGGTAATTTTGTGAAAGTTTGGGGTTTTTGTGCAATTTTACAAAAGTTGGGGTTTTATTCATAATAAACCTAGATGCATGTTTGGCATAGAGAAATGGAATAAATGTTAAACCATTAATGAAAATGGGACCTAAGGGTTGAAATGTTAATTATGGGAATTGACCTAATTACATTGTTTAATTAATTGGGATAATTAATTGTGAGGAATGAGGAAGTGAAATGTTGATTGAATATCCATTGTGCATTTATTTTCTGTATAGAAATAACTGCTTTGGGCTATCGGTGGAGGATAGTCGTGATTGTTGTAGACAATGCATGATGATTAGGCAAACGGAAACTAATCAATGGAATGTGTCATGGGACTTGACGGTGATAGAATACATTAACTGTATGTATTGAGTGGTTGTATATAGAACCATTGTGTTTGTATACGTTATGTGTAGAGGAGGAGATAGGGGATGTACTCCGCGGTTTAGGGGAAGATAGGGGATGTACCTCTAAACCGGTTAGTGTTGGGAGAAGATAGGGGATGAACTCCGTAGATACAGCTCATATGCTTGTCTAGAGAAGTGAAGATAGAGCTCATATGCTTATCTTTGTGATGTGTGGATATAGCTCATATGCTTATCTGTGGATATTGTAGTTATACATATCTGTTGTAGAATGTGGATATAGCTTATTTGCTTATCTGGGAATGTGGATATTGTTGTTATACATATCTGTCGAGAATGTGGTTAGTGCTTATATGCCTATCCGTTGAAAAAGGGAAAAATGAAAGGAAACTTGGACTCATAAGTCGTATGACATAAATATGTGATTTATGTGATTGTATCAGTGTTGGCCATCTATCAATTGCTAATATTTTAGGCATTGTTCATGGTTGGTTTAGTGTATTTCTACTGGGCTGTGGCTCACCCTATATGGGAATATCATTTTCAGGTGCAGGTTGCATGCCACCTCCAAGGACATAGCTGGGAGGCTAGAGGCGGACATACTTTTGCCGCTTAACTTTTGATGTAATACATGTAACTTCAAGCCAAGGGCTTAATGTGTAAACGAGTTAGTGCTCTTTTGTTGTAACCAAGTGTTAACTTGGAAAGCTGTAAGCCCGTAGGGCATTTTGTTTTGATGTTAACATGTAATACCTATGTAATGGAACTCTAATGTATAAAAGAATGTGGCTAGTTCATATGTCAACGCATGTCTTATTTGATGGGTTTAATGTTATTATTTTGAGGGCGTTACAGGTTTCTTCAATGAACTTCAATTTTTAATTTTATGCAACTTTCATTTTTATTTTTATTCAATTTCCTTTTCGATTTAATTTCCTTTTTTTATTTCATTTCCAAATCGATCGTTAAGGTATAGTCGTTTCTTGAATGAACTTCCATGTTTAATTTTATACAACTTCTATTTTTTCTTTTATTCAACTTCCATTTTTATTCAATTTCCTTTTTTTATTTAATTTCCAAATGGATCGTTAATGTATAGTGGTTTCTTGATTGAACTTCCATTTTTAATTATATGCAACTTCCATCTTTATTTTTATTCAACTTCCATTTTTATTTAATTTCCTTTTCTATTTAATTTTCTTTTTTTATTTCGTTTCCAAATAGATCGTAAAGGTATAGTGGTTTCGTAAATGAACTTCCATTTTAATTTTATGCAACTTCTATTTTTATTTTTATTCTACTTCCATTTTTATTCAATTTACTTTTCTATGGAATTTCCATTTTTTTATTTAATTTCAAAGTAGATCGTAGAGGTATAGTGGTTTCTTGAATGAACTTACATTTTTAATTTTATGTAACTTCCGTTTTTACATTTATTCAACTTCCATTTTTATTAAATTTCTTTTTTTTATTTAATTTCCAAATAGCTCGTTATCATATAGTGGTTTCATGAATGAACTCCCATTTTTAATTTTATGCAACTTACTTTTTTATTTTTATTCAACTTCCATTTTTATACAATTTCTTTTTTTATTTAATTTTCAAATAGATCGTTAAGGTACAGTGGTTTCTTGAATAAACTTCCATTTTTAATTTTATGCAACTTCTATTTTTGTTTTTATTCAACTTCCTTTTTTATTCAATTTCATTTTCTGTTCAATTTCCTTTTTTATTCAATTGCCAAATAGATCGTTAAGGTATAGTGGTTTCTTGAATGAACTTCCATGTTTAATTTTATGCAACTTCCGTTTTAATTTTCATTCAACTTCCATTGCTATTCAACTTCTTTATCGAATAAACTTCCTTTTTTATTTAATTTCCAAATAGATCGTTAAGATATTGTGCTTTTTGGAATGAACTTTCATTGTTAATTTTATGCAACTTCCATTTTTATTCAATTTCTTTTTCTATTCAATTTCCTTTTTTTATTTAATTTCCAAATAGATCGTTAATGTATAGCGGTTTTCGGAATGAACTTCCATTTTTAATTTTATGCAACTTCCATTTTTATTTTTATTCAACTTCCATTTTTATTCAATTTCCTTTTCTACTAAATTTTCTTTTTTTATTTTGTTTCCAAATAGATCGTTAAGGTATAGTGGTTTCCTAAATGAACTTCCATTTTTATTCAATTTTCTTTTCAATTCAATTTCCTTTTTTTTATTTAATTTCCAAATAGATCGCTAATGTATAGTGGTTTCTTGATTAAACATCCATTTTTAATTTTATGCAACTTCGATTTTTATTTTTATTCAGCTTCCATTTTTATTCAATTTCCTTTTCGATCCAATTTCCTTTTCTATTCAATTTCCTTTTTTTATTTAATTTCCAAATAGATCGTAAAAGTATAGTTGTTTCATAAATGAACTTCGATTTTTAATTTTATGCAACTTCTGTTTTTATTTTTATTCAACTTCCATTTTTATTTAATTTCCTTTTCAATTGAATTTCCTTTTCTTATTTAATTTCCAAATAGATCGTTGATGTATAGTGGTTTCTTGGATGAACTTCCATTTTTAATTTTATGCAACTTCCATTTTTATTTTTATTTAACTTTCATTTTTATTCAATTTCCTTTTCTATCAATTTCCTCTTTTTATTTAATTTCCAAATAGATCGTTAATATATAGTGGTTTTATGAATGAACTTCCATTTTTAATTTTATGCAACTTCCGTTTTTATTTTTATTCAACTTCCATTTCTATTCAATTTCTTTTTCTATTCAATTCCTTTGTTTTATTTAATTTCAAATAGATCGTTAATGTATAGTGGTTTCTTGAATGAACTTCCATTTTTAATTTTATGCAACTTCCATTTTTATTTTTATTCAACTTCCATTTTTATTCAATTCCTTTTCTATTTAATTTCCATTTTTTATTTCATTTCCAACTCGATCGTTAAGGTATAGTGGTTTCTTGATTGAACTTCCATTTTTAATATTATACAACTTCCATTTCGATTTTTATTCAACTTCGATTTTTATTCAATTTCCATTTCTATTTAATTTCCTTTTTTTGTTTAATTTCTAAATAGATCGTTAATGTATAGTGGTTTCTTGAATGAACTTCCGTTTTTAATTTTATACAACTTCCATTTGTATTCAATTTCCTTTTCGAATTAATTTCCTTTTTTTTATTTAATTACCAAATAGATCGTTAAGGTATAGTGGTTTCTTGAATAAACTTCTATTTTTAATTTTATGCAACTTCCATTTTTATTTTTATTCAACTTTCTTTTTTATTCGATTCCCTGTTCTATTCAATTTTCTTTTTTTATTTAATTTCCAAATAGATCGTGAATGTATAGTGGTTTTTGAATGAATTTCCATTTTTACGTTTATTTAACTTCCATTTTTATTCAATTTTCCATTTTTATTTAATTTCCAAATTGATCGCTAAGGTATAGTGGTTTCATGAATGAACTCCCATTTCTAATTTTATGCAACTCCCATTTTTATTTTTATTTAATTTCCATTTTTATTCAATTCATTTTCTGGTTAATTTCCTTTTTTTATTTCATTTCCAAATAGATCGTTAAGGTATAGTGGTTTCTTGAATGAACTTCCATTTTGAATTTTATAAAACTTCCATTTTTATTTTTATTCAACTTCCATTTTTATTCAATTTCCTTTTCTGTTCAATTTTCTTTTTTTATTTAATTTCGAAATAGATCGTTAATGCATAGTGGTTTCTTCAATGAACTTACATTTTTAATTTTTTGTAACTTCCGTTTTTATTTTTACTCTACTTCCATTTTTATTCAATTTCCTTTTCTATTCAATTCCCTTTTTTTATTTAATTTCCCAATAGGTCATTCATGTATTGAATGAACTTCCATTTTTAATTTTATGCAACTTCCATTTTTATTTTTATTCAACGTCCATTTTCAGTCAATTTCCTTTTCTATTCAGTTTCCTTTTTTTATTTAATTTCCAAATAGAACGTTAATGTATAGTGTTTTCTTCAATGAACTTCCATTTTTAATTTTATGCAACTTCCATTTTTACGTTTATTGAATTTCCATTTTTATTCAATTTCCTCTTTTAATTTAATTTCCAAATAGCTCGTTATGGTATAATGGTTTCATGAATGGACTCTCATTTTTAATTTTATGCAACTTCCTTTTTTACTTTTATTCAACTTCCATTTTTATTCAATTTCCTTTTTTATTCAATTTCCTTTTTTTATTTAATTTTCAAATAGATCGTTAATGTATAGTGGTTTCTTGAATAAACTTCCATTTTTAATTTTGTGCAACTTCTATTTTTGTTTTTACTCAATTTCCATTTTTATTCAATTTCCTTTTCTATTCAATTTCCTTTTTTATTTAATAGCCAAATAGATCGTTAAGGTCTAATAGTTTCTTGAATAAACTTCCATTTTTAATTTTATGCAACTTCCATTTTTATGTTTATTCAACTTCCTTGCTATTCAATTTCTTTATCTAATAAACTTCCTTTTTTATTTAATTTCCAAATAGATCGTTAAGATATAGTGTGCTTTTTGGAATGAACTTTCATTGTTAATTTTGTGTGACTTCCATTTTTATTTTTATTCAATTTCTTTTTCGATTTAATATCCTTTTTTTATTTTATTTCCAAATAGATCGTTAAAGTATAGTGGTTTCTTTAATGAATTTCCATTTTTAATTTTATGCAACTTCCATTTTTATTTTTATTCAACTTCCATTTTTATTAAATTTTCTTTTCTATTCAATTTCCTTTTTTTATTTCATTCTCAAATAGATTGTTAAGGTATAGTGGTTTCTTGAATGAACTTCCATTTTTAATTTTATGGAACTTCCATTTTTATATTTATTCAACTTCCATTTTTATTCAATTTCCATTTCTATTCAATTCCTTTTTTTGATTAATTTCCAAATAGATCGTTAATGTATAGTGGTTTCTTGAATGAACTTCCATGTACAATTTTATGCAACTTCCATTTTTATTTTTATTTAACTTCCATTTTTATTCAATTTCCTTTTCTATGCAATTTCCTTTTTTTATTTCATTTCCAAATAGATCGTTAATGTATAGTGGTTTCTTTAATAAACTTCCATTTTTAATTTTATGCAACTTCCATTTATATTTTTAATCAACTTTCATTTTTATTCAATTTCTTTTTCAATTGAATTTCCTTTTTTATTTAATTTCCAAATAGATCGTTAAGGTATAGTGGTTTCTTGAATGAACTTTCATTTTTAAATTTATGCAACTTCCATTTTCATTTTTATTTTTATTCAATTTCCTTTTCTATTCAATATCTTTTTTTTATTTAATTTCCAAATAGATCGTTATTGTATAGTGGTTTCTTCAATGAACTTCCATTTTTAATTTTATGCAACTTTCGTTTTTATTTTTTTTCAACTTCCATTTTTATTCAATTTTCTTTTTTTATTTAATTTCCAAATAGATCGTTAATGTATAGTTGTTTCTTGAATGCACATCCATTTTTAATTTTATGCAACTTCCATTTTTATTTTTATTCAACTTTCATTTTTATTCAATTTCCTTTTCTATTCGATTTTCTTTTTTTATTTAATTTCGAAATAGATCGTTAATGTATAGTGGTTTCTTCAATGAACTTATATTTTTAATTTTATGTAACTTCCGTTTTTATTTTTACTCTACTTCCATTTTTATTCAATTTCCTTTGCTATTTAATTCCCTTTTTTTTTTTTATAATTTCCCAATAGGTCGTTCATGTATTGAATGAACTTTTATTTTTAATTTTATGCAACTTCCATTTTTATTTTTATTCAACGTCCATTTTTATTCAATTTCCACTTCTATTCAATTTCCTTTTTTTATTTAATTTCCAAATATAACGTTAATGTATAGTGGTTTCTTCAATGAACTTCCATTTTTAATTTTATGCAACTTCCATTTTTACGTTTACTGAATTAACATTTTTATTCAATTTCCTTTTTTAATTTAATTTTCAAATAGCTCGTTATGGTATAGTGGTTTCATGAATGAACTCCCATTTTTAATTTTATGCAACTTCCTTTTTTATTTTTATTCAACTTCCATTTTTATTCAATTTCCTTTTTTATTCAATTTCCTTTTTTTATTTAATTTTCAAATAGATCGTTAATGTATAGTGGTTTCTTGAATAAACTTTCATTTTTAATTTTATGCAACTTCTGTTTTTGTTTTTATTCAACTTCAAATTTTATTCAATTTCCTTTTCTATTCAATTTCCTTTTTTATTTAATAGCCAAATAGATCGTTAAGGTATAGTGGTTTTTGAATGAACTTCCATTTGTAATTTTATGCAACTTCCATTTTTATGTTTATTCAACTTCCATTGCTATTCAATTTCTTTATCTAATAAACTTCCTTTTTTATTTAATTTCCAAATAGATCGTTATAATATTGTGCTTTTTGGAATGAACTTTCATGGTTAATTTTGTGCGACTTCCGTTTTTATTTTTATTCAATTTCTTTTTTGATTTAATTTCCTTTTTTTATTTCATTTCCAAATAGATCGTTAAGGTATAGTGGTTTCTTCAATGAACTTTTGCGTTTAATTTTATCCAACTTCCATTTTTATTTTTATTCAACTTCCATTTTTCTTCAATTTCCTTTTCTATTCAATTTCCTTTTTTTGTTTAATTTCCAAATAGATCGTTAATGTATAGTGGTTTCCGGAATGAACTTCCACTTTTAATTTTATGCAACTTCCATTTTTATTTTTATTCTGCTTTCATTTTTATTCAATTTCCTTTTCTACTTAATTTTCTTTTTTTATTTCGTTTCCAAATAGATCATTAAGGTATAGTGGTTTCTTAGGTGAACTTCAATTTTTAATTTTTTGCAACTTCTCTTTTTATTTTTATTCAACTTCCATTTTTATTCAATTTTCTTTTCAATTCAATTTCCTTTTTTTATTTAATTTCCAAATAGATCGTTAATGTATAGTGGTTTCTTGAATGAACATCCATTTTTAATTTTATGCAGCTTCCATTTTTATTTTTATTCAACTTCCATTTTTATTCAATTTCCTTTTCTATCCAATTTTCTTTTTTTATTTAATTTTGAAATAGATCGTTAATGTATAGTGGTTTCTTGAATGAACTTCCATTTTTAAATTTATAAAACTTCCATTTTTAATCAATTTCCTTTTCTATTCAGTTTCCTTTTTTTATTTAATTTCCAAATAGATCGTTAATGTATAGTGGTTTCTTGAATAAACTTCCATTTTTAATTTTATGCGACTTCTGTTTTTATTTTTATTCGACTTCCATTTTTATTCAATTTCTTTTTCTATTGAATTTCCTTTTTTATTTAATTTACAATAGATCGTTAAGGTATTGTGGTTTCTTGAATGAACTTCCATGTTTAAATTTATGCAGTTTCCATTTCTATTTTCATTCAACTTCTATTTTTATTCAATTTCCATCTCCATTCAATTTCCTTTTTTATTTAATTTCCAAATAGATCGTTAAGGTATAGTAGTTTCTTAAATGAACTTCTATTTTTAGTTTTATGCAACTTCCATTTTTATTTTTATTCAATTTCCTTTTCTATTCAATTTCCTTTTTAATTTAATATCCAAATAGATCGTTAAGGTATAATGGTTTCTTGAATGAACTTCCATGTTTAATTTTTTGAACTTTCCATTTCTATTTTTATTCAACTTCTGTTTTTATTCAATTTCCATCTCTATTCAATTTCCTTTTTTATTTAATTTCCAAATATATTGTTAATGGTATAGTGGTTTCTTGAATGAACTTCCACTTTTAATTTTTTGCAACTTCCATTTTTATTTTTGTTCCATTTCAATTTTTATTCAATTTCCTTTTATATTTAATTTCCAAATAGACCGTTAAGGTATAGTGGTTTATGGAATGAACTTTCATTTTTAATTTTATGCAACTTCCATTTTTATTTTTATTCAACTTCCAGTTTTATTCAATTTCTTTTTATTGAATTTCCTTTTTTATTTAATTTCAAATAGATCCGTTAAGGTGTAGTGGTTTCTTGAATGAACTTCCATTTTTATTTTCATGCAACTTCCATTTTTATTTTTATGCAACTTCCATTTTTATTCAATTTCTTTTTCAATTGAATTTCCTTTTTTATTTAATTTCCTAATAGATCGTGAAGGTATAGTGGTTTCATGAATGAACTTCCATGTTTAATTTTATGCAACTTCCATTTTTATTTTTATTCAACTTCCATTTTAAATCAATTTCCGGTTCTATTCAATTTCCTTTTTTTTCTTCAATTTCCAAACAGATCGTTAATGTATAGTGGTTTCTGGAATGAACTTCCATTTTTAATTTTATGCAACTTCCATTTTTATTTTTATTCAACTACCATTTTTATTCAATTTTCTTTTAAATTCAATTTCCTTTTTTTATTGTATTTCTATATAGATCGTTAAGGTATAGTGGTTTCTTGAATGAACTTCCATTTTTAATTTTAGGCAACTTGCATTTTTATTTTTATTAAACTTCCATTTTTATTCAATTTCCCTTTCTATTGAATTTCCTTTTTTATTTAATTTCCGAATAGATCATTAAGGTTTAGTGGTTAGTTGAATGAACTTTCATTTTTAATTTTATGCAACTTCCATTTTTATTTTTATCCAACTTCTATTTTTATTCAATTTCCTTTTCTATTCAATTTCCTTTTTTTTTTAATTTCCAAATAGATCGTTAAGCTATAGCGGTTTCTTGAATGAAATTCCATGTTTAATTTTATGCAACTTCCATTTTTTTTAATTAAAATTCCATTTCTAATCAATTCCTGTTCTATTCAATTTCGTTTTTTTTTTAATTTCCAGACAGATCGTTAATGTATAGTGGTTTCTGGAATGAACTTCCATTTTTAATTTTATGCAACTTCCATTTTTATATTTATTCAACATCCATTTTTATGCAATTTCCGTTTCTATTTAATTTCTTTTTTTTTTAATTTCATTTCCAAATAGATCGTTAAGGTATAGTGGTTTCTTGAATGAACTTCCATGTTTAATTTTATGCAACTTCCATATTTATTCAATTTCCTTTTCTATTTAATTTCCAAATAGATCGTTAAGGTATAGTGGTTTCTTGAATGAATTTCCATTTTTAATTTTGTGCAACTTCCATTTTTATTTTTATTCAACTTCCATTGCTATTCAATTTCTTTATCTGATAAACTTCCATTTTTATTTAATTTCCTAATATATCGTTAATATATTGTGCTTTTTTGAAAGACCTTTCATTTTTAATTTTATGCAACTTCCATTTTTATTTTTTTTGAATTTCCTTTTCGATTTCATTTCCTTTTTTTAATTCATTTCCAAATAGATCGTTAAGGTATAGTGGTTTCTTGAATGAACTTCCATTTTTATTTTTATTCAACTTCCATTTTTATTCAATTTCCTTTTCTATTCAATTTCCTTTTTTTATTTAATTTCCAAATAGATCGTTAATGTATAGTGGTTTCTTGAATGAACTTCCATTTTTAATTTTATGCAACTTCTATTTTTATGTTTATTCAACTTCCATTTTTATTCAATTTCCTTTTCAATTAAATTTCCTTTTTTTATTTCATTTCCAAATAGATCGTTAAGGTATAGTGGTTTCTTGAATGAACTTCCATTTTTAATTTTATGCAACTTTCGTTTTTATTTTTCTTCAACTTCCCTTTTTTTTCAATTTTCTTTTCTATTCAATCTCCTTTTTTTATTTAATTTCCAAATAGATCATTAAGGTATAGTGGTTACTTCAATGAACTTCCATTTTTAATTTTATGCAACTTCCATTTTTATTTTCATTCAACTTCAATTTTTATTGAATTTCATTTTCTATTTAACTACCTTTTTTTTTTTCATTTCCGAATAGATCGTTATGGTATAGTGGTTTCTTGAATGAACTTTCATTTTTAATTTTATGCAATTTCCATTTTTATTTTTATTCAATTTCCATTTTAATTCAATTTCTTTTTCTATTGAATTTCCTTTTTTTATTTAATTTCCAAATAGATCGTTCAGGTATAGTGGTTTCTAGAATGAACTTCCAGCTTCAATTTTATGCAACTTCCATTTTTATTTTTATTCAACTTCCATTTTTATACAATTTCTTTTTTTGGTTTAATTTCCAAATAGATCGTTATGGTATAGTGGTTTCATGAATGAACTTCCATTTTTAATTTTATGCAACTTTCGTTTTTATTTTTATTCAACTTCCATTTTTATTCAATTTCCTATTCTATTCAGTTTCCTTTGTTTATTTAATTTCCAAATAGATCGTTAATGTATAGTGGTTTCTTGAATAAACTTCCATTTTTAAATTTATGCAACTTCCATTTTTATTTTCATTCCACTTCCATTTTTATTCAATCTCCTTCTCTATTCAGTTTCCTTTTTTATTTAATTTCCAAATAGGTCGTTAAGGTATAGTGGTTTCCTGAATGAACTTCAATTTTTAATTTTATGCGACTTCCATTTTTATTTTTATTCAATTTCATTTTCTATTCAATTTCCTTTTGTTATTTAATTTCCAAATAGATCCTTAAGGTCTATTGGTTTCTTGAATAAACTTTCATTTTTAATTTTATGCAACTTCTATTTTTGTTTTTAATCAACTTGCATTTTTATTCAATTTCGTTTTCTTTTCCATTTCCTTTTTTATTTAATATTAAAATAGATAGTTAAGGTATAGTGTTTTATCGAATGAACTTCCATTTTTCATTTTTTTCAACTTTCATTTTTATTCAATTCCATTTCCATTCAATTTCCTTTTTTTTATTTAATTTCAAAATAGATCTTTAAGGTATGGTGGTTTCTTGAATGAACTTTCATTATTAACTTTATGCAACTTCCATTTTTATTTTTATTCAACTTCCATTTTTATTCAATTTCTTTTTCTATTGAATTTCCTTTTTTATTTAATTTCCAAATAGATCGTTAAGGTATAGTGGTTTCTTGAATGAACTTTCATTTTTAATTTTATGCAACTTCCTTTTTTATTCAATTTCCTTTTCTATTCAATTTCATTTTTTTATTTAATTTCCAAATAGATCGTTAAGGTATAGTGGTTTTTTGAATAAACTTCCATTTTTAATTTTATGCAACTTCTATTTTTATTTTTATTCAACTTCCATTTTTATTGAATTTCCTTTTCTATTTAACTTCCTTTTTTTTATTTATATCTTTTCCAACTAGATCGTTACGGTATAGTGGTTTTTTGAATGAACTTCCATTTTTAATTTTATGCAACTTCCATTTTTATTTTTATTCAACTTCCATTTTTATACAATTTCTTTTTTTTGTTTAATTTCCAAATAGATCGTTAAGGTATAGTGGTTTCTTGAATGAACCTCCATTTTTAATTTTATGCAACTTCCATTTTTAATTTTATGCAACTTCCATTTTTATTTTTATTCAACTTCCATTTTTATTCAATTTCTTTTTCTATTCAATTTCCTTTTTTATTTAATTTCAAAATAGATCGTTAATGTATAGTGGTTTCTTGAATGAACTTCCACATTTCATTTTCCATTTTTATTCAATTTCCTTTTCTATTGAATTTCCTTTTTTTATTTAATTTCCAAATAGATCGTTAAGGTACAGTGATTTCATGAATAAACTTCGATTTTTAAGTTTTTGCAACTTCCGTTTTTATTTTTATTCAACTTCCATTTTTATTAAATTTCGTTTTCTATTCAATTTTCATTTTTTATTTAATTTCCAAATAGATCGTTAATGTATAGTGGCTTTTTGAATGAACTTCCATTTTTAAATTTATGCACCTTCCATTTTTATTTTCATTCCACTTCCATTTTTATTCAATTTCCTTCTCTATTCAATTTACTTTTTTATTCAATTTCCAAATAGGTTGTTAAGGTATAGTGGTTTCCTGAATGAACTTCAATTTTTAATTTTATGCAACTTCCATTTTTATTCAATTTCCTTTTCTATTCAATTTCCTTTCGTTATTTAATTTCCAAATAGATCCTTAAGGTCTATTGGTTTCTTGAATAAACTTCCATTTTTAATTTTATACAACTTCCATTTTTATTCAATTTCCTCTTCTTTTCCATTTCCTTTTTTATTTAATTTCCAAATAGATCCTTAAGGTCTATTGGTTTCTTGAATAAACTTCCATTTTTAATTTTATGCAACTTCCATTTTTGTTTTTAATCAACTTCCATTTTTATTCAATTTCCTTTTCTTTTCCATTTCCTTTTTTATTTAATTTCCAAATAGATAGTTAAGGTATAGTGGTTTATTGAATGATCTTCCATTTTTAATTTTGTGCAACATCCAGTTTTAATTTTATTCAACTTCTATTTTTATTCAATTTCCATTTCTGTTCAATTTTCTTTTTTTATTTAATTTCCAAATAGATCTTTAAGGTATAGTGGTTTCTTGAATGAACTTTCATTATTAACTTTATCCAACTTGCATTTTTATTTTTATTCAACTTCCATTTTTATTCAATTTCTTTTTCTATTGAATTTCCGTTTTTATTTAATTTCCAAATAGATCGTTAAGATATAGTGGTTTCTTGAATGAACTTTCATTTTTAATTTTATGCAACTTTCATTTTTATTCAATTTCCTTTTCTATTCAATTTCATTTTTTTATTTAATTTCCAAACAGATCGTTAAGATATAGTGGTTTTTTGAATAAACTTCCATTTTTAATTTTATGCAACTTCCATTTTTATTTTTATTCATCTTCCATATTTATTGAATTTCCTTTTCTATTTAACTTCCTTTCTTTTTTTTTTATTTCAATTCCAAATATATCATTACGGTATAGTGGTTTCTTGAATGAAATTCCATTTTTAATTTCATGCAACTTCCATTTTTGTTTTTATTCAATCTCCATTTTAATTCGATTTCTTTTTCTATTCAATTTTCATTTTTTATTTAATTTCCAACTAGATCGTTAAGGTATAGGGTGTCTTGAATGAACTTCCAATTTCAATTTTATGAAACTTCCATTTTCATTTTTATTCAACTTCCATTTTTATACAATTTACTTTTTTTGTTTAATTTCCAAATAGATCGTTAAGGTATAGTGGTTTCTTGAATGAACTTTAATTTTTAATTTTATGCAACTTCCATTTTAATTTTTATGCAACTTCCATTTTTATTTTTATTCAACTTCCATTTTTAATCAATTTCTTTTTCAATGCAACTTCCTTTTTTATTTAATTTCCAAATAGATTGTTAATGTATAGTGGTATCTTGAATGAACTTTCACTTTTCATTTTATGCAATTTCCATTTTTATTTTTATTCAACTTCCATTTTCATTCAATTTCATTTTCTATTGAATTTCCATTTTTTATTTAATTTCGAAATAGATCGTTAAAGTACAGTGGTTTCATGAATGAACTTCCATTTTTTATTTTCTGCAACTTCCATTTTTATTCAATTTCCTTTTTTTGTTTATTTTCCAAACAGATCGTTAAGGTATATTGGTTTCTTGAATGAACTTCCATTTTTAATTTTATGCAACTTCCATTTTTATTTTTATTCAATTTCCGTTTCTATTCAATTTCCTTTTTTTATTTAATTTCCAAATAGATCGTAAGTGCATAGTGGTTTCTTGAATGAACTTCCATTTTTATTTTTATTCAACTTCCATTTTTTTTCAATTTCCTTTTCTATTGAATTTCCTTTTTTTATTTGATTTCCAAATAGATCGTTAAGATACAGTGGTTTCATGAATAAACTCCCATTTTTAATTTTATGCAACTTCTGTTTTTATTTTTATTCAACTGCCATATTTATTCAATTTCCTTTTCTATTCAATTTCCTATTTTTATTTAATTTCCAAATTGATCGTTAATGCATAGTGGTTTCTTGCATGAACTTCCATTTTTAAATTTATGCAACTTCCATTTTTATTTTTATTCAATTTCCTTTTCAATTTAATATCCTTTTTTTATTTCATTTCCAAATAGATCGTCAAGGTATAGTGGTTTCCTGAATGAACTTCAATTTTTAATTTTATGCAACTTCCGTTTTTATTTTTATTCAACTTCCATTTTTATTCAATTTCTTTTTCTATTGAATTTCCTTTTTTATTTAATTTCCAAATAGATCGTTAAGGTAGAGTGGTTTCTTGAATGAACTTTCATTTTTAATTTTATGCAACTTCCTTTTTTATTCAATTTCCTTTTCTATTGAATTTCATTTTTTTAATTAATTTCCAAATAGACCGTTAAGGTATAGTTGTTTTTTGAATAAACTTTCATTTTTAATTTTATGCAACTTCCATTTTTAGTTTTAGTCAACTTCCATTTTTATTCAATTTCCTTTTCAATTTAACTTCCTTTTTTTTTTATTGCATTTCCAAATATATCGCTACGGTATAGTGGTTTCTTGAATGAACTTCCATTTTTAATTTTATGCAAGTTTCATTTTTATTTTTATTCAACTTCCATTTTTATACAATTTCCTTTTTTTGTTTAATTTCCAAATAAATCGTTAAGGTATAGTGGTTTCGATAATGAACTTCCCTTTTTAATTTTATGCAACTTCCATTTTTATTTTTTTGCAACTTCTATTTTTATTTTTATTCAACTTCCATTTTTATTCAATTTCTTTTTCTATTGAATTTCCTTTTTTATTTAATTTCCAAATAGATCGTTAATGTATAATGGTTTCTTGAATGAACTGCACTTTTCATTTTATGCAATTTCTATTTTTATTTCTATTCAACTTCCATTTTTATTCAATTTCCTTTTCTATTGAATTTCCTTTTTTTTATTTAATTTCCAAATAGATCGTTAAGGTATAGTGGTTTCATGAATGAACTTCCATTTTTAATTTTATGCAACTTCCGTTTTTATTTTTATTCAACTTCCATTTTTATTCAATTTCCCTTTCTATTCAATTTCCTTTTTGTATTTAATTTCCAAATAGATCGTTAATGTATAGTGGCTTTCTGAATGAACTTCCATTTTTAAATTTATGCAACTTCCATTTTTATTTTCATTCCACTTCCATTTTTATTCAATTTCCTTCTCTATTCAATTTCCTTTTTTATTTAATTTCCAAATAGATCGTTAAGGTATAGTGGTTTCCTGAATGAACTTCAATTTTTAATTTTATGCAACTTCCATTTTTATTCAATTTTCTTTTCTATTCAATTTCCTTTTGTTATTAAATTTCCAAATAGATCCTTAAGGTCTATTGGTTTCTTGAATAAACTTCCATTTTTAATTTTATGCAACTTCCATTTTTGTTTTTAATCAACTTCTATTTTTATTCAATTTCTTTTCTTTTCCATTTCCTTTTTTATTTAATTTCCAAATAGATAGTCAAGGTATACTGGTTTATTGAATGAACTTCCAATTTTAATTCTATTCAACTTCCATTTTTATTCAATTTCCATTTCTATTCAATTTTCTTTTTTTATTTAATTTCCAAATAGATCTTTAAGGTATAGTGGTTTCTTGAATGAACTTTCATTATTAACTTTATGTAACTTGCATTTTTATTTTTATTCAACTTCCATTTTTATTCAATTTCTTTTTCTATTGAATTTTCTTTTTTATTTAATTTCCAAATAGATCGTTAAGGTATAGTGGTTTCTAGAATGAACTTTCATTTTTAATTTTATGCAACTTCCATTTTTATTCAATTTCCTTTTCTATTCAATTTCATTTTTTTATTTCATTTCCAAATAGATCGTCAAGGTATAGTGGTTTCTTGAATGAACATCCATTTTTAATTTTATGCAACTTCCGTTTTTATTTTTATTCAACTTTCATTTTTATTCAATTTACTTTTCTATTCGATTTCCTTTTTTTACTTAATTTCCAAATAGATCGTTAAGGTATGGTGGTTTCATAAATGAACTCCCATTTTTAATTTTATGCAACTTCCATTTTTATTTTTATTCAACTTCCATTTTTATTCAATTTCCTTTTCGATTCAATTCCCTTGTTTTATTTTATTTCCAAATAGATCGTTAATGTATAGTGGTTTCTTGAATGAATTTCCATTTTTCATTTTATGCAACTTGCATATTTAATTTTATTCAACTTGCAATTTTATTCAATTCATTTTCTATTTAATTTTATTTTATTATTTCATTTCCAAATAGAACGTTAAGGTATAGTGGTTTCTTGAATGAACTTCCATTTTTAAATTTATAAAACTTTCATTTTTATTTTTATTCAACTTCCATTTTTATTTAATTTCCTTTTCTATTCAATTTCCTTTTTTTATTTAATTTCCAAATAGAACGTTAATGTATAGCGGTTTCTTGAATGAACCTCCATTTTTTATTTTATGCAACTTCCATTTTTATTCAATTTTCTTTTCTATTCAATTTTCTTCTGTTATTTAATTCCCAAATAGATCCTTAAGGTCTATTGGTTTCTTGAATAAACTTCCATTTTTAATTTTATGTAACTTCCATTTTTGTTTTTAATCAACTTCCATTTTTATTCAATTTCCTTTTCTTTTCCATTTCCTTTTTTATTTAATTTCCAAATAGGTAGTTAAGGTATAGTGGTTTATTGAATGAACTTCCATTTTTAATTTTATACAATATCCAGTTCTAATTTCATTCAACTTCCATTTTTATTCAATTTCCATTTCTGTTCAATTTCCTTTTTTTATTTAATTTCCAAATAGATCTTTAAGGTATAGTGGTTTCCTGAATGAACATCCAATTTCAATTTTATGCAACTTCCATATCTATTTTTATTCAACTTCCATTTTTATTCAATTTCCTTTTTTTGTTTAATTTCCAAATAGATCGTTAAGGTATAGTGGTTTCATGAATGAACTTCCATTTTTAATTTTATGCAACTTCCATTTTTATTTTTATTCGACTTCCATTTTTATTCAATTTCTTTTTCTATTCAATTTCCTTTTTTATTTAATTTCCAAATAGATCGTCAATGTTTAGTGATTTCTTGAATGAACTTCCGCTTTTCATTTTATGCAACTTCCATTTTTATTTTTATTTAATTTCCATTTTTATTTAATTTCCAAATAGATCACTAAGGTATAGTGGTTTCATGAATGAACTTCCATTTTTAATTTTCTGCAACTTCCGTTTTTATTTTTATTCAACTTCCATTTTTATTCAGTTTTCTTTGTTTTGTTTATTTTCCAAATAGATCGTTAAGGTATAGTGGTTTTGTAGCAACCCTCACCTTACTCTTGTCATACTTGCATACATTCATCCATGATCTCGCCTAGTTATGTTGATTTGAAGGTTTTGCCTTGCCTTGTTTTGTTTAAGTATTGCTTGCGTGATTTTGTTCCTTGTTCGGTGTGTGTGTGGCCGAGGTCACCTTGAGCTTAGTTCGCCTTTGAACCTTGTACTTAGAACTGTTTTGGGACCTTGGTCGACCCCCATCTTTACCTCGGGCTTATTGCCGAGATGTTTTGCACATTAGTGAACCTTGTCCGCAGGCAGGTATGGCCTAGGCCGAGATGTGGCACACCCCGGCCAAGGTGTGGCACAGCTTAGTCAAGTGTCGTCCTCCCTAGCCGATGTCTTTGTTATCCTGTTGCCGGATCCTTGATTTGAGCCGATGTCATTACTTGCCGATGTGTCTTACCCAGCTTGCTGCATACGCTTTGTCAGAGACTCGTCTTATCTATCAATCACCTTTTTGAGTTGAGCCAACCCGGTAGCGCCACGTGTCCGAGCTGATTGTTAAGACAGCCGGCAGACCTAGGAACAAATCATTTGTCTCAAATCTTTGCCTTTAGAGAGAGAAGCTCTAGAGAGAAGGAAGAGAAGTTCTTGAGTGAGAGTTAGTCTTCCAAGCTTGATCTTCGTGGTTTGATCCGTTGGAATCGAGTTTTGAGGTTAGAGTCTTGATCTACTTTGATTGTTGTCATTGATCATCTAGCTGCATTGCATGATCGGATTTGTTTTGCATATCATGCATTGCTTTGAAGTTGGTTTTGAAAAGAGAAAATGGTTTTCATGTGTTCTTGAAGAAAAGTCTCATTTTGATCCGAAAGTTTGGAACGAGAACCATATTTTGTGTTTGTTCTTGCATGACCTTCTTGTATGGGTACCCAGGTCCATGTTTTGAACTCTTGGCATGAAACCCCAGATTTCTGTAACAAGTTTTGAACTTGCATTCATCTTTCTCACGACCCTGTTTATCATGTTCTTCTTGTGCTTCAAGGGGAACCCAGGTTTTCCCGACTTTGCTTTTGGTTGAGGCCAACGGGACCACACCTCGGCAAGGATGTGTAGGACCTCGGCAAAGACCCGGTTGGTACCCAATGTGTGTTTTCATGGAACGGGAGCAATGTTTAAACTCCCAGCATATTTTGCTTTGTTATTGACTTGGATCTGGTGAGGATGCCGAGATTATTTGCATATATATGAAGCTTGTTTTGAGAATGGGATTTGCCATGTGATTGTAGGACCTTGATCTTCGCTTTGAACCTTCATCCGAGGAAAACTATGTGCGTGGTATTTTTAATAAAGCTATGTTACACTTGTTTTGATAAATCTTGCTTTGTTTTGTTTTGACGAAAGTATTTGCCAAGCATGAATGAATAGCTCTGTTTTGATGTATCAAGTATAAGCCTTGTTTTGATGTCATCCTTGGAAAGTCCCGTGTGCTGGAGGACTCTAAACTTTCACAGCACTAAAGATAAAAGGATACGGTCCTTCCTTGGAAAAGATTATTATGTTAAATCAGGCTACGGGCCTAAGTAACACAAGTTCTATCATGTTAAATCGGGCTACGGGCCTAAGTAACACAAGTTCTATCATGTTAAATCTGGCTACGGGCCTAAGTAACACAAGACCATCGTGTTAGAAGGAGCTACGGGCTTAAGTAACACAAGTCCCTTGTGCTGGAGGACTATTAACTTTCGCAGTACCTTCGACTAATCGATTATGGATCGTACAGTTCTTGTTTTGCCACTGACGGTTTACCGCGTGGACTTGTTTGTTCGGAAAGCTTGACTTGTTTTGCCGATGTTAGTAAGCGTCCCTTGATACTTGTGATATTTGATTGATGAATACGGTTCATCCCTTGTTTTGCCGATGTAGGTAAGCATCCCTTGACACTTGTAAGATTTGATTGATGAATACGGTCCATCCCTTGTTTTGCCGATGTTAGTAAGCATCCCTTGATACTTGTGATATTTGATTGATGAATACGGTTCATCCCTTGTTTTGCCGATGTTAGTAAGCATCCCTTGATACTTGTGATATTTGATTGATGAATACGGTTCATCCCTTGTTTTGCCGATGTCAGTAAGCATCCCTTGACACTTGTAAGATTTGATAGATGAATACGGTTCATCCCTTGTTTTGCCGATGTCAGTAAGCATCCCCTGACACTTGTAAGATTTGATTGATGAATACGGTTCATCCCTTGTCTTGATAAAGTTTGATGTGTTTTGTTTTTGAAAGACCCCGGCTATATTCATGCAAAACCTTTATTATTAGTACCATTCACTGAGTATTCAGGCTCACCCTCTCTATATATATGTAGGTGATGAGCAGGACGTCGGCGACGCCTAGACTGTTTTGAAAGCTTGTTTTGGATCCGTGCTTATGTCGGCTTTATTTTGTATTTATGTCGGCGAATCTTGAAAATCATGCTTCTTGGCTTGTATTGACTGTATTTTGTATATGTCGGCTCGAGAAGCCTTTTGATCAAGATGTAACACATATTTTGCTTTGTTGTATTTAAGTTGTAAAGGTGAATGACATTGCATTTGATCTATGCACAGCTCTTATGGACTACGTGTATTTTAGATTATTGCTTCCGCATTTGTGAGCCCCGTTTATTATACTCTGATTGTGTTAAGTTTTTGAAAGTTGGCCTTCGGTAATCTCGGATTACTGGCCATCACGGCACCAAACTACTAGGGGCGGTTTGGGATCGTGACAGAATGGTATCAGAGCACAAGTTCCTCGGTATACGTTAATCACACACTTTGAGTCCTAAAGAGCATAGGATTTCCCTTAGAAAGATGTTAGGGTTGCACCATGGTATTTGTTATTTGAACGAGGTGTGCAGTGTCTTGATATACTTAATTGTTGCTTGCCTACGTGGTTATTTGCTTATTGTTTTAAAGTCATACTTTGCACGCTCATAGCATCATGAGGAGAGGTAGACCTCCAATTGGCCGGGATCACCCCGAAGACAGAATGGACAGACTGGAAAGATTAGTTGAGGGTTTGGCCCGCGAGTTGAGGCAAACAAGACAGCAGTTCACCAGTGCCACGTCGACTCAGGCCGAGTAGACCAACGACCGAAATGTAATTCCGCCTCCACCTCCTCCAGTGCCGCAAGTTCCCCCGCAGCCAGCCTTGTATGGGGATGGCACGATAGCTTTGATCAGGGAGTTCAAGAAAATGAAACCACCGAGATTCTCCGGGGGTATAGAGCCGATGAAGGCTGAGGCATGGGTTTTAGAAATGGAAAAGTTGTTCGAGATCTTCCCTAGCACCGACGCTCAGAAAATGACGTTGGCAGCATTCACATTAGATGATGGCGCTCGCAGGTGGTGGATGATGGTTAGAGAGAGCAATCCAGATCTGACCTGGACTAGATTCTTAGAGTTGTTCTACCACAAACATTTTCCCCTAAGTGTTCGAAACTGGAAGGCTACCGAATTTCATACTTTGACGCAGGGCAACCGAACAGTGGCGGAATACGACCGTGCTTTTACTGAGTTAGCGAGGTTTGTGCCTCACATGGCCAACGATGAATACATGAAGGCCAGGAAGTTCGAGTGTGGGCATCGTGGACCGATTCAAGACCGAGTAAATTTACACAATATGCCGACTTATGCCGAAGTGTTGGACAAGGCTATTCAGGCCGAAGCTAACTTGAATCGATACCAGAGCTCGGGAGAGAACCAGCGAAAAAGGCAGAACTATGACAATCGCCGAGGACAACTGGGCACCAAGAAGAGAACGACCATGGGCAGTACTGGTAACCTAAGACAGGAAGGTGGTGCTAAACCAATGTGTTCGGATTGTGGGAAGCAGCATTTTGGGATCTGTCGTCGGACGTCTGGAGCTTGTTATGAATGTGGCGAGATGAGCCATTATGTGAAAGATTGCCCTAAGGCAAAGGCTAATAACAACAAGAAAGGTGAGAGCACCTCGGGTTCCGCTCAGAAGGGTAATGCTGGAAAAGGGCAAATGAGACAAGGCAGAGTATTTGCGTTAGTACCAGGAGACACTCAGAATGCTGAGGCGGTGGTGTCAGGTATACTTCTAATTTGCTCCCAAGATGCCTATGTGTTGATTGATTCGGGTTCCACTCATTCGTTTATATCTACTAAGTTTGCCGAGAAAATTGATAGAGAACTAGAGCCTCTTGATTATGTATTATCTGTGTCTACTCCATCTGGGAGATCTATGATTATTGCATCCATTTACAGAGCATGTGTTGTTGTGATTGAGAATGTTGAACTGTTAGTAGATTTAATGCCTCTGGACATGACTCATTTTGATGTTATACTGGGAATGGATTGGTTAGTCGCAAATCATGCATCTATTAATTGTGTTTCGAAAAGTGTCACATTGAGACCCCGAAACCTAGCCGAGGTTATTTTCCAGGGTAAAGGGATAGTGCCCCCACCTTACTTCATTTCGTCCATTAAGGCCTATAAGTTAATTCAGAAGGGGTGCCGAGGCTACTTGTGTAGTATACTGAGTGATCAGAATGGAAATGTTAATTTAGCCGACATCCCAGTGGTTAACGAATTCCCCGACGTCTTCCCAGACGAATTGCCTGGCCACTTAACCGATAGAGAAATAGAGTTTACTATTGACATCATGTCGGGAACACAACCGATCTCCAAAACACCTTATAGGATGGCCCCAGCTGAACTTAGAGAATTGAAACTGCAATTACAAGAATTATTGGACAAGGGATTTATTAGGCCGAGCACTTCACCATGGGGAGCACCTGTTTTATTTGTTAAGAAAAAGGATGGCACACTCCGTCTTTGCATCGATTATAGAGAACTTAATAAGGTCACCATCAAGAACAAGTACCCATTACCTAGGATTGATGATCTGCTTGATCAACTACAAGGAGCACAAGTCTTTTCTAAGATTGACCTTAGGTCTGGTTACCATCAGCTTAAAGTTAAAGCCGAAGATGTTGAGAAGACTGCTTTTCGGACAAGATATGGCCACTACGAGTTTTTAGTAATGCCTTTTAGAGTGAGCAATGCCCCTGCTGCATTTATGGATTTAATGAACAGAGTCTTCAAGCCATATTTAGATGAGTTTGTAGTTGTCTTCATTGATGATATATTGATCTATTCCAAGGGTAAAGCTCAACATGAAAATCATTTGAGACTCGCCTTACAGATTTTGAGGGACCGAAAATTGTATGCTAAGTTTAACAAGTGTGAGTTTTGGCTTTCTACTATCTCATTCTTGGGTCATGTGATTAATGAAGAGGGTATATCGGTTGATCCTAGCAAAGTTGAAGCCGTAGTAAATTGGCCGAGGCCGACTAATGTATCTGAAGTTCGTAGTTTTCTGGGTTTGGCAGGTTATTACAGGAAGTTTGTGAAAGATTTCTCAAAGATTGCAATTCCATTGACGCAACTGACTAAGAAGGGAACACTGTATAAATGGACTGAAGATCGGGAGTCAGCTTTCCAAGAACTGAAGACGAGGTTAGTTACAGCACCTATACTCGCACTTCCATCAACTAATGAAGAATTTCATATCTATAGTGATGCATCGCATAAGGGTTTGGGTTGTGTGTTAATGCAAGGGGGTAAGGTTATAGCTTATGCATCTCGTCAGTTGAAACCTCATGAGAAGAACTATCCTACCCATGACTTAGAATTAGCGGCTGTGGTGTTTGCTTTGAAGATTTGGCGTCACTACTTGTATGGAGCTTCTTGTCAGGTTTTTACAGATCATAAGAGTTTAAAGTACCTATTCACACAGAAGGAATTGAATTTGAGGCAGAGAAGGTGGCTTGAGTTGTTGAAGGACTATGATATGCAAATTCAATATCACCCCGGTAAAGCTAACAGTGTAGCCGACGCTTTGAGCAGGAAGTCAGATGGAAATTTGGCATGTTTGACCATGATGACAGTGAAACCGACTATTGTTGATGAGGTAAAGACAAGACAGATGGAGGATAACTTCTTCAAGAAAATAGCCGAGAAAATTGACACAAAGCCGAGATCAGAGTATACTATCGAAAATCAAGTACTCAAGTTTGAAGGAAGGTTATGTGTGGCCGACATCCCAGAGTTGAAAAGGAAAATTTTGCAGGAAGCTCACGGTTCTAAGTTTGCTGTTCATCCAGGGAACACCAAAATGTATCAAGATGTGAAGCAGACCTTCTGGTGGCAAAATATGAAAAGAGAGATAGCCGAATTCGTATCCCAGTGTTTACATTGTCAACAAGTGAAAGCAGAACATCAAAGACCAGCAGGACTTCTTCAACCTTTGCCGATTCCCGAGTGGAAATGGGAGCACATCTCCATGGATTTCGTGATCGGTTTGCCAAAGACACCGAAAGGTATGGATTCGATTTGGGTTGTTATTGATAGATTAACCAAGTCAGCCCACTTTCTACCTGTTAAGACTACCTTCAACGCCGATCAACTTGCCTTGTTATATGTGAACGAGATTGTCAGACTTCATGGAGTGCCGATGTCAATTGTGTCAGACCGAGATCCTAAATTTGTTTCTAGATTTTGGCAGAGTCTACAGAGGGCTTTCGGAGCCGAGCTGAGATTTAGTACAGCTTTTCATCCCCAGACAGATGGGTAGACAGAGAGGACAATTCAGACGCTTGAAGACATGCTTAGGCTTTGTGTATTGGACTTCCTAGGGAGTTGGGGAACACATTTTCCCTTAGTGGAATTCGCTTACAATAACAGTTATCAAGCTAGCATTGGCATGGCGCCGTATGAGGCCTTGTACGGAAGAAAATGTAGGTCGCCGATATGTTGGACCGAAGTCGGAGACAGAGCTCTGCTTGGTCCCGAATTGATTCAAGTGACAACGGAGAAGATTAAACTTATCCAACAGAGGATTAAAACTGCCCAAAGCCGACAAAAGAGCTACGCCGACCAGAGAAGGAATGATTTAGAATTCGAAGTTGGGAATCATGTATTCCTGAAGGTTTCACCAATGAAGGGAGTTTCTAGATTTGGAAAGAAAGGTAAATTGGCACCACGATATATTGGACCGTTTGAAATTCTTGAGAGAATTAACCCTGTTGCCTACAGACTTGCTTTGCCGCCAGATTTGAGCCAAGTCCACAATGTGTTTCATGTTTCGATGTTGAGGAAGTACATCCGAGATCCGCTGCATGCGATTGATCATTCCGAGATCACGGTTAATGAGGATTTGGGCTACGAGGAAAAGCCAATGAGGATTATTGACAGACAAGTGAAGCAGTTGAGAAACAAATCGATACCGATGGTAAAGGTCGAATGGAAGGAGCATTATGGCATAGAAGCCACGTGGGAAAAGGAGGAGGATGTGAGAATCCGTTATCCGGAGTTGTTCATAGAGCGAGGTAATTTAAGTTTGGGGACCAAACTTCTTTAAGGGGGGTAGACTGTAGCAACCCTCACCTTACTCTTGTCATACTTGCATACATTCATGCATGATCTCGCCTAGTTATGTTGATTTGAAGGTTTTGCCTTGCCTTGTTTTGTTTAAGTATTGCTTGCGTGATTTTGTTCCTTGTTCGGTGTGTGTGTGGCCGAGGTCACCTTGAGCTTAGTTCGCCTTCGAACCTTGTACTTAGAGCTGTTTTGGGACCTTGGTTGACCCCCATCTTTACCTCGAGCTTATTGCCGAGATGTTTTGCACATTAGTGAACCTTGTCCGCAGGCAGGTATGGCCTAGGCCGAGATGTGGCACACCCCGGCCAAGGTGTGGCACAGCTTAGTCAAGTGTCGTCCTCCCTAGCCGATGTCTTTGTTATCCTGTTGCCGGATCCTTGATTTGAGCCGATGTCATTACTTGCCGATGTGTCTTACCCAGCTTGCTGCATACGCTTTGTCAGAGACTTGTCTTATCTATCAATCACCTTTTTGAGTTGAGCCAACCCGGTAGCGCCACGTGTCCGAGCTGATTGTTAAGACAGCCGGCAGACCTAGGAACAAATCATTTGTCTCAAATCTTTGCCTTTAGAGAGAGAAGCTCTAGAGAGAAGGAAGAGAAGTTCTTAAGTGAGAGTTAGTCTTCCAAGCTTGATCTTCGTGGTTTGATCCGTTGGAATCGAGTTTTGAGGTTAGAGTCTTGATCTACTTTGATTGTTGTCATTGATCATCTAGCTGCATTGCATGATCGGATTTGTTTTGCATATCATGCATTGCTTTGAAGTTGGTTTTGAAAAGAGAAAATGGTTTTCATGTGTTCTTGAAGAAAAGTCTCATTTTGATCCGAAAGTTTGGAACGAGAACCATATTTTGTGTTTGTTCTTGCATGACCTTCTTGTATGGGTACCCAGGTCCATGTTTTGAACTCTTGGCATGAAACCCCAGATTTCTGTAACAAGTTTTGAACTTGCATTCATCTTTCTCACGACCCTGTTTATCATGTTCTTCTTGTGCTTCAAAGGGGAACTTAGGTTTTCCCGACTTTGCTTTTGGTTGAGGTCAGCGGGACCACACCTCGGCAAGGATGTGTGGGACCTCGGCAAAGACCCGGTTGGTACCCAATGTGTGTTTTCATGGAACGGGAGCAATGTTTAAACTCCCAGCATGTTTTGCTTTGTTATTGACTTGGATCTGGTGAGGATGCCGAGATTATTTGCATATATATGAAGCTTGTTTTGAGAATGGGATTTGCCATGTGATTGTAGGACCTTGATCTTCGCTTTGAACCTTCATCCGAGGAAAACTATGTGAGTGGTATTTTTAATAAAGCTATGTTACACTTGTTTTGATAAATCTTGCTTTGTTTTGTTTTGACGAAAGTATTTGCCAAGCATGAATGAATAGCTCTGTTTTGATGTATCAAGTATAAGCCTTGTTTTGATGTCATCCTTGGAAAGTCCCGTGTGCTGGAGGACTCTAAACTTTCACAGCACTAAAGATAAAAGGATACGGTCCTTCCTTGGAAAAGATTATTATGTTAAATCGGGCAACGGGCCTAAGTAACACAAGTTCTATCATGTTAAATCGGGCTACGGGCCTAAGAAACACAGGACCATAGTGTTAAAAAGAGCTACGGGCTTAAGTAACACAAGTCCCTTGTGCTGGAGGACTATAAACTTTCGCAGTACCTTCGACTAATCGATTATGGATCGTACAGTTCTTGTTTTGCCACTGACGGTTTACCGCGTGGACTTGTTTGTTCGGAAAGCTTGACTTGTTTTGCCGATGTTAGTAAGCATCCCTTGATACTTGTGATATTTGATTGAAGAATACGGTTCATCCCTTGTTTTGCTGATGTCAGTAAGCATCCCTTGACACTTGTAAGATTTGATTGATGAATACGGTTCATCCCTTGTTTTGCCAATGTTAGTAAGCATCCCTTGATACTTGTGATATTTGATTGATGAATACGGTTCATCCCTTGTTTTGCCGATGTTAGTAAGCATCCCTTGATACTTGTGATATTTGATTGATGAATACGGTTCATCCCTTGTTTTGCCGATGTCAGTAAGCATTCCTTAACACTTGTAAGATTTGATTGATGAATACGGTTCATCCCTTGTTTTGCTGATGTCAGTAAGCATCCCCTGACACTTGTAAGATTTGATTGATGAATACGGTTCATCCCTTGTCTTGATAAAGTTTGATGTGTTTTGTTTTTGAAAGACCCCGGCTATATTCATGCAAAACCTTTATTATTAGTACCATTCACTGAGTATTCAGGCTCACCCTCTCTATATATATGTAGGTGATGAGCAGGACGTCGGCGACGCCTAGACTGTTTTGAAAGCTTGTTTTGGATCCGTGTTTATGTCGGCTTTATTTTGTATTCATGTCGGCGAATCTTGAAAATCATGCTTGTTGGCTTGTATTGACTATATTTTGTATATGTCGGCTCGAGAAGCCTTTTGATCAAGATGTAACACATATTTTGCTTTGTTGTATTTAAGTTGTAAAGGTGAATGACATTGCATTTGATCTATGCACAGCTCTTATGGACTACGTGTATTTTAGATTATTGCTTCCGCATTTGTGAGCCCCGTTTATTATACTCTGATTGTGTTAAGTTTTTGAAAGTTGGCCTTCGGTAATCTCGGATTACTGGCCATCACGGCACCAAACTACTAGGGGCGGTTTGGGGTCGTGACAGGTTTCTTGAATGAACTTCCATTTTCAATTTTATGCAACTTCCATTTTTATTTTTATTCAACTTCTATTTTTATTCAATTTCCTTGTCTATTCAATTTCCTTTTTTTATTTAATTTACAAAAAGATCGTAAGTGTATAGTGGTTTCTTGAATGAACTTCCATTTTTCATTTTATGCAACTTCCATTTTTCTTTTTATTCAACATCCATTTATATTCAATTTCCTTTTCTATTAAATTTCCTTTTTTTATTTAATTTCCAAATAGATCGTTAAGATACAGTGGTTTCATGAATGAACTTCCATTTTTAATTTTATGCAACTTCCGTTTTTATGTTTATTCAACTGCCATTTTTTTTCAATTTCCTTTTCTATTCAATTTCCTACTTTTATTTAATTTCCAAATAGATCGTTAATGTATAGTGGTTTCTTGAATGAACTTCCATTTTTAATTTTATGCAACTTCCGTTTTTATGTTTATTCAACTGCCATTTTTTTTCAATTTCCTTTTCTATTCAATTTCCTACTTTTATTTAATTTCCAAATAGATCGTTAATGTATAGTGGTTTCTTGAATGAACTTCCATTTTTAATTTTATGCAACTTCCATTTTTATTTTTATTGAACTTCCATTTTTATTCAATTTCCTTTTCTATTTAATTTCCTTTTTTTATTTCATTTCCTAGAAGATCGTTAAGGTATATTGGTTTCTTGAATGCACTTCCATATTTAATTTTATGCAACTTCCATTTTTATTTTTATTCAACTTCCATTTTTATTCAATTTCCTTTTCTATTTAATTTCCTTTTTTTTATTTCATTTCCAAGTAGATCGTTAAGGTATAGTGGTTTCTAGAATAAACTTCCATTTTAATTTTATGCAACTTCCATTTCTATTTTTATTCAACTTTCATTTTTAATCAATTTCCTTTTCTATTCAATTTCCTTTTTTATTTAATTTCCAAATAGATCGTCAATGTATAGTGGTTTCTTGATTGAACTTCCATTTTTATTTTTATTCAACTTCCTCTTCTATTCAATTTCCTTTTTTTCTTTAATTTCCAAATAGATGGTTAAGGTATAGTGGTTTCTTCAATGAACTTCCATTTTTAATTTTATGGAACTTCCATTTTTATTTTCATTCCACTTCCATTTTTATTCAATATCCATCTCTATTCAATTTAATTTTTTATTTATTTTCCAATTAGATCGTTAAGGTATAGTGGTTTCCTGAATGAACTTCAATTTTTAGTTTTATGCAACCGCGATTTTTATTTTTATTCAACTTTAATTTTTATTCAATTTCTTTTTCAATTGAATTTCCTTTTTTATTTAATCTCCAAATAGATCCTTAAGTTATCGTGGTTTCTTGAATAAACTTCCGTTTTTATTTTTATGCAAATTCCATTTCTATTTTTATTCAACTTCCATTTTTATTCAATTTCCATCACTATTCAATTTCCTTTTTTCGTTTAATTTCCAAATAGATCGTTAAGGAATAGTGGTTTCTTGAATGAACTTCCATTTTTAATTTTATGCAAATTCCATTTTTATTTATATTCAACTTCATCTTTTATTCAATTTCCTTTTCTATTCAATTTCGTTTTTTATTTCATTTCCAAATAGATCGTTAACGTATAGTGGTCTCTTAAATGAACTACTATTTTTAATTTTATGCAACTTCTATTTTTGTTTTTATTTAACTTCCATTTTTATTCAATTTCCTTTTCTATTCAATTTCCTTTTTTTATTTAATTTCCAAATAGATCGTTAATGTATAGTGGTTTTTTGAATGAATTTCCATTTTTAATTTTATGCAATTTCCATTTTTATTTATATTCAACTTCAATTTTTATACAATTTCCTTTTTTTATTTAATTTCCAAATAGATCGTTAATGTATACTGGTTTCTTGAATGAACTTCCATTTTTAAATTTATGCAACTTTCATTTTTATTTTCATTCCACTTCCATTTTTATTCAATTTCCGTCTCCATTCAATTTCCTTTTTTATTTAATTTCCAAATAGATCGTTCAGGTATAGTGGTTTCCTGAATGAACTTCAATTTTTAACTTTATGCAACTTCCATTTTTATTTTTATTCAACTTCCATTTTTATTCAATTTCTTTTTCTATTGAATTTCCTTTTTTATTTAATTTCCAAATAGATCGTTAAGGTATAGTGGTTTCTTGAATGAACTTTCATTTTTAATTTTATGCAACTTCCTTTTTTATTCAATTTCCTTTTCAATTCATATAGCGACCCCGATCTTTTCCCATTTGATTATTGTATCCGGACTTAGGTTCCGTAGACTCTGTCATTGTATAATTGTTGTTGTTGTCCTTTATTTTCTCATTTGGAGTTATAGGATGTGTTGGGCAGGTTTGTTTCAGGTTGGTTGGGTTTAGAAATCCAGTGTTGCTGCCCAGAATTTTGACTCTTCGCTCGAGCGATCTCTTTATTTTGATCCTTCGCTCGAGCCAGGGTAGCTTCGATCGAGCGAGGGTTGCGTTTTGAGTTAGACCTGTGAGCTGAGGTTTTTGGCTCGAGCGAGATTTTCTTCGCTCGAGCGAGTTAGTTCGTTCTTCGCTCGAGCGATAGTTCCTTAGCTCGAGCGTGTGTCTGATTGCAGACCTGAGGGTTTGAGTTCTTCGCTCGAGCGAGCTTTTGTGTTGTTGGCTCGAGCAAGGCTTCCTTGGCTCGAGCGTAGCTTCTCTGTGTCTGGTCACTCGAGCGACCAAGTCTTCGCTCGAGCGAGCCTGTCCAGTTTATATACACAGCAGCGGGTTTTGATCAGTCTTTTTCATCTTCTTTTGATTCCAAACCCTAGGTCCGACTTCTCTCTCTCCCTACTCACCTTCCTTCTTAGATTTGATCTATTTAGAGTGTGTTTCTACCATAGATCCTTCATTAAAAAGATAGAGTGAGTCGAGGGCTTCCATTTAATCTGAACATTTGGCGATTTGGAGCACTTTGGTATTTGGGCACTCATCTCTGTCTTCACCATTTGGGTTGTTTTCTTTGAGGTAGGGATTTCCTACTCCATTTTATAGGTTTTGTTCTAAGTTTTGGTACTTTGATATGTTGGGGATACTTTGGTAAATTCTGGGAAAAACCCTAGTTGTATTATTAAATTAATTTGTATAATTAATTCATGGAATTGGGAAAAGATGGTTAAATTCATGGAATTGGGGAATTCATTGATTAAATGGCGTAGTTGGATAATTTGAATCATTTGTCTATTGAAATGTTGACATAGTTATTTTCAGTTTAGAAATAAATGTTTTGGGCTATCGGTGGAGGATAGTCGTGATTGTTGTAGACATTGCATGTGGATTAGGAATAACTGAAACTAATCACATTGGTTAAGTCATTAATTTTGACTATTGCATTGATACAGAAAATACGTGTATTGATTGAACATTGCATTTGCATACATTGTTTTGTGTGGGAGGAGATAGGGGATGTACTCCACGGTTTAGGGGAAGATAGGGGATGGACCTCTAAACCGGATTTTGTTTGGGAGGAGATAGGGAATGGACTCCATTAGCATCACTTTTATGTGTGCTTATTTATATAGAAGTGTTTTATTGATACAGCACTAAAATGTGTATCAATCTGGAAGTATGAAGTGTTTTGATTTGAGCTTGAGTCTCATTTGTTTGTTGATATTGGAAGGATGTGAATATGAAATATGTAATTCACTGTTGTAAGTTTGGCTAGGTTCTGAGCCATGTTGATAAAATTGGAAAGTAAAACGTGTCTTAGACAATAGTGTCATGAGACTGTAAAATGAAGTAATTGATTATCTTGGTTAACCATCTGTTGAATGCTATTGCTTTATTCATCGCTTATATGTGGTTTAGTATATTTCTACTGGGCTGTGGCTCACCCTTTATGGGAACATCATTTTCAGGTTCAAGTGATAAGCTACCTCCAAGGACTTAGCTTGGAAGGACTTGGATTTTGAAGACTATCTTTAGTTAATTGTCTTTATTTATTAGTACATGTAAACATCCAAACCTGGGGCTTTTCTTGTATTGAGTTAGAACTCATCTTTTTGTATCCAAGTGTTGGCTTGGAAAGATGTAAGCCTGTAGCGCATTTTATTCGATGTTACATGTAAAGCTTTTATTTAGTAATACTCTGATGAATGAATTAATAAATTGTTTTCTTTAAATAATGCATGTCAATGATATATATATATATATATATAATGGGTTGATTGTGAGGGCGTTACAACTTGGTATCAGAGCGTACCGGGTTTGAATACTTTGGGTACGTGGGAAGTGATTAGTATCACATTGGGTTCGTCTCGTTTGATAGAGACTTAGTGTAATGTTATATGCTTATGTGATAACATGTTTATGTGATTATGTGGGTATGGAATGTAGTTTCTAGGATGTTGATTGGACCCTTGAGTTTCTAGTAGTCTTGTTGGAAAGGCACTTGATCACTGCTGCTTCCAACCGGAACTATAGTAATGCATTGGGACTATCATTATCCGGGAATGAAATTCGTAGGTGCTTATGTGATTATGTGCTTACGTGGAATGTATTATTGTTGTCCATTGCATTAGGACGCGAGTGTTTAGCTTCGGCACATTTATTAATGTGCTAAGGTCTTTGTTTCCTTTATTAGGATGTCAGGACGAGGACGCGGTAGGCGTGGTAGGCCGGGTAGGCAGGAGGTGCCTGTGCCAGAGGAGATTCCGGTAGTTCAGGAGGGAATTGGCCAGGCTAATGTGGCCGAGCCAGTAGGCCAGCAGGCTATGGGCGCTTTAGCTCAAGAGATAGCAAGGGCATTCAGGGAGTCAGTAGGCATCCTCAGAGCTGAGAATCAAGCTCGGGATGTTGCTGCTGATGCAGGACCTTCCTTTCTGAAGAGGGAGTTCTTCCGGTCTAATCTGGATGAATTTGTGGGTGATCCTAAAGAGCCGCTTAAGGCAGATGAATGGCTCGAACAGACAACGAAGACGTTTGAGATGCTTGGCATCGAAGACGAGGGGTTGAAAGTGACCTTGGCATCTTTCCAGTTGAAGGGGGATGCAGGTCAGTGGTGGAAGTTTATTAAGGGGCGTATAGGAGGTACGTGGGAGGCTTTTGTCAATGCTTTCCAGGAAAAGTTCTTATCTCCAGCAGTCAGGGAGAAGCTGCGAGACCAGTTTTGTCAGCTTAAGCAAGCGAGTTCTTCAGTGGCCGAATTTGAGGCTGCATTCACTAGTTTGTCCAGGTTTGCACCTGAGTTGGTGGCGTCTGAGGAACGCCGTTGTATTGAGTTTGAAAAGAAGTTGAGGCGTGGCCTCAAGCTGAGAGTTGGGGGAACTATGATTCGGGATTATGGGCGTATGGTTGATGCTGCAGCCCACATGGAAATCATGATGCAGGAGGAGGATGAAGGACAGAAGGGCTCCAAGAGGAGTCAGGATGGTCAGCATGATGGTAGGAGACAGAAGGGTTTTAATCCCCAGCAGTCTCAGGGTAGCTTTTCTAGATCGACTTTTCCTGTACCGAGTGCTAGTTCGGGGAAAGGCAGTCAGGGAGACATTACCTGTTTCAAGTGTGGCCAGTTGGGCCACAAGTCTCCAGTTTGTCCTCAGAGGGGAGGAGTTCAGAGAGCAGCATCTTCTTCGGCTCGATCTCAGAGCCAGAGTCAGGGTAGAGGTCAGCCACTCTCGTGTTATCAGTGTGGTCAGCCAGGGCATATGAAGAGGTATTGCCCGCAGTTGGGTGGCACATCTGGTGCATCTGGTTTGAGGCCGATTCAGGGTCAGCAGCCAGCTCAGTCGGGTCAGGCCTCGAGGGCCAATCAAGGGGCTTTATCGTCTCAGTCGGTGCAGCAATCTTATGCTCCTAGGGTTGAGCAAGTTGATCAGAGGTCGTCTGGGCGCGTGTATGCTGTTACCGCGCAGGATCTTGTGCCAGCACCATCAGTTGTGAGAGGTACCTTCTTGTTTTGCAACTCGGTTGCTAATGTTTTGATTGATACGGGTGCATCTCATTCCTTTGTGTCTGCTGCATTTGCATCTGTTTTGGAGTTGGAGTTAGCACAACTAGCATCTCCTATTTGTGTAGTGTCACCTCTTGGGGGTGAATTGATTTTGAAACAAGGCGTTAGGGGTTGTGATATAGAGGTTGATTATCATAGAATCCCATTTTCCTTTGTAGTTATGCCTATGAGGGGTTTCGATGTTATTTTGGGTATGGACTGGTTATCGTCATACCGGGCAGTTATCGATTGCTACCGCCAGAGGGTCACTTGTTGTACCGTGAGCGGAGAGTATTTTCATTTTCTGGGGGACCGGGTTGGTGATGTGTTGCCACCGGGGTATGTTCCGCGAGGACGGAGTGAGCTTAGTGGGCTACTTGCTAACCTTTCGATTAGTGAGGATAATGAGACTCAGATTGTGTTGCCAAGGGTGGTTTGTGAGTACTCGGATGTCTTTCCCGAGGATCTTGTTGGTTTGCCACCGCATCGGGAAATTGAGTTCTCTATTGACCTAGTGCCCGACACGGCGCCGATTTCCATGCCACCTTATCGTTTTGCCCCAGCCGAGTTAGTTGAGTTGAAGATCCAACTCCAGGAGTTGCTAGATAAGGGCTTTATACGTCCTAGTGTTTTGCCGTGGGGAGCACCGGCTCTCTTTGTTAAAAAGAAAGGTGGTGCTTTGAGACTTTGTATAGATTACCGGAAATTGAATCGGGCTACGATTAAGAATAAGTACCCTATGCCTCGTATAGATGATCTGTTTGACCAGTTGAAGGGTTCCCGTTGTTTCTCTAAGATAGACTTGAGATCGGGTTACCACCAGTTGAGGGTCAGGGAAGAGGATATTTCGAAGACGGCATTCCGTACGCGGTATGGCCACTATGAGTTTCTGGTGATGCCATTTGGGCTCACCAATGCACCGGCAGTTTTTATGGATTTGATGAACCGGATCTTCCGGAAATTCTTGGATCGGTTTGTAGTCGTTTTTGTGGATGATATCCTTATCTATTCGCCTTCTGAGGAGGAGCACGAGGAACACTTGAGAGTGGTGCTTGAGTTACTTAGAGCCCATAGGCTGTATGCCAAGTTTGGGAAGTGTGAGTTCTGGTGGAGGGAAGTCAAATTCTTAGGCCACGTGGTATCCGGGGGAAGGGGTGTCTGTTGATGCATCCAAGGTTGAGGCAGTGCAGGATTGGGCACAGCCTAAGAGTGTGTTTGAGATCCGCAGTTTTCTGGGATTAGCTGGGTATTACCGTCGGTTTGTGAAAGATTTCTCCAGGTTAGCATCACCGTTGACTAGACTGACTCGAAAGGGAGTCAAATTTATATGGAGTGAGACTTGTGAAAAGTCGTTTCAGGAGTTGAAAGTTAGACTGACTACCGCTCCAGTATTGATTATTCCAGAGAGAGGGTTGGGTTATACAGTCTATTGTGATGCCTCACGAGAGGGTCTGGGTTGTGTGTTAATGCAAGAGGGGAATGTAGTTGCCTATGGCTCACGTCAGTTGAAAATTCACGAGCAGAATTACCCTACACATGATCTAGAGTTAGCAGCTGTGATATTTGCCTTGAAGATTTGGAGGCATTATCTTTATGGTGAGAGGTTCGAGGTGTTCTCGGATCATAAGAGTCTGAAGTATTTGTTTACACAGAAAGACTTGAACTTGAGGCAGAGGAGGTGGATGGAATTTATAGAGGATTATGACTTTGAGTTGCATTATCATCCGGGAAAGGCCAATGTGGTGGCCGATGCCCTTAGCAGGAAACCTGTTGGTGACATAGCTAGTATAGCCATCCGAGAATGGGAGATGTTGGGTGCACTTGGGGAGTTTGATTTACTTCTGGGCGAATCCGTTGAGGCTGCAGCCTTGTTTTCTGTTATTGCACAGCCTTCACTTGTGACTCGAGTGTTAGAGGCTCAGAGAGGTGACTTTGAGGTAGAATCTCTCCGAGAGAAGATTTCCGGTGGGAAGGTTGAGAAGGGTTTGACGGTGTATTCCGACCTGAGTGTGAGATACCGAGACCGTCTGTTTGTGCCGGAGTCTTGCCGAGAGGAGGTACTCCGAGAGTTTCATCATTCACGCCTTGCAGTGCATCCGGGAGGCACTAAGATGTATTGGGATTTGGGTCGCCAGTTTTGGTGGCGGGGTATGAAGAGAGATGTGGCAGCTTTCGTATCTAAGTGCCTTACTTGTCAGCAAGTGAAGGCCGAACATCAGAGGCCAGCGGGTTTGTTGCAACCCTTGCCTATTGCCGAGTGGAAGTGGGAACACGTCACTATGGACTTCGTTATGGGTCTTCCGAGGACTCAGCGGGGTAGTGATGCTATTTGGGTGGTTGTAGACCGGTTGACTAAGTCGGCGCACTTTATTCCTATGCGCGTGAGAGATTCGGTAGATCATCTTGCCGGCTTGTATATTCGGGACATAGTGAGATTGCACGGGGTCCCAGTGACGATCGTCTCAGATAGAGATCCTCGTTTTACTGCCAGGTTGTGGTAGAGTTTGCAGAGTGCCTTAGGCACTAAGTTGACCTTTAGCACGGCTTACCATCCTCAGACTGACGGGCAGTCCGAGCGTACTATTCAGATACTTGAGGATATGCTTCGGGGTTGTGTTCTAGACTTTAGTGGGTCGTGGGAGAGGCACTTGCCGTTGGTGGAGTTTGCCTACAACAACAGTTTCCAGTCTAGTATCGGTATGGCACCATTTGAGGCCTTGTATGGCCGACCGTGTAGATCTCCTGTGTGTTGGGCTGAGGTGGGTGATGCACCTCTGTTGGGTCCAAAGTTGGTGAGGGAAACGACGGAGAAAGTTGAGCTTATCCGTAAGAGGCTTGTTACAGCACAGAGTCGTCAGAAATCGTATGCCGACCGTAGGAGGAGACCTTTGGTGTTTGAGGTGGGTAATCATGTCTTTCTGAAGATATCACCTAGACGGGGTTTGATGAGGTTTGGGAAGAGTGGGAAGTTGTCCCCTCGGTTCATTGGTCCGTTTGAGATCCTTGAGAGGATTGGCGAGGCTGCTTATCGTTTAGCTTTGCCGCCGCAGTTGTCCGGAGTACATGACGTGTTTCATGTGAGTATGCTTCGGAAATATGAGCCGGATCCATCACATGTGTTGGATTGGACCGATTTAGTGGTTGATGAGGATGTTTCGTATGAGGAGAGACCGGTTCGGGTCTTGGATAGGCGGGATCAAGTTTTGCGAGGCAAGACCATCCCTTTGGTAAAAGTTTTGTGGAAACATCATGGAGTGGAGGAAGCCACTTGGGAGCGTGAATTGGAAGTCCGCGAAAAATACCCGGACATGTTTATTAATTTGTAATCTTGTATTTAGATTTTGTAATATTGTTGAACTTAAGAGCTTTACATATGTCTTAAGTTGTAAAACGTTGAGTATGTTTTGGTAAAAACTCCAATTGAATATACTGATTATAGAAGTTTAGTATAGCATTGCATATACTGATTACATTGCTGAGTGTGTTATATATATCATGCAAATGAATATGATATGGGGATTGCTAACATTGGAAGGAATAATGCATAATATTGATACAAATTGAAATATATGTTGTTTTATATATATATGTTGTGAGATGCCTCTTGATAAAGAGATGAAGTGACCAGTATTGGGTCAAGCTGTTTATTATTGTTATATAATATCTTTGGGAATTGAGAAAAAACTTGTTTTTTTATAAACTTATGCTTAATTTCGGGGACGAAATTCTTTTAAGGGGGGGAGGTTATAGCGACCCCGGTCTTTTCCCATTTGATTATTGTCTCCGGACTTAGGTTCCGTAGACTCTGTCATTGTATAATTGTTGTTGTTGTCCTTTATTTTCTCATTTGGAGTTATAGGATGTGTTGGGCAGGTTTGTTTCAGGTTGGTTGGGTTTAGAAATCCAGTGTTGCTGCCCAGAATTTTGACTCTTCGCTCGAGCGATCTCTTTATTTTGATCCTTCGCTCGAGCCAGGGTAGCTTCGATCGAGTGAGGGTTGCGTTTTGAGTTAGACCTGTGAGCTGAGGTTTTTGGCTCGAGCGAGATTTTCTTCGCTCGAGCGAGTTAGTTCGTTCTTCGCTCGAGCGATAGTTCCTTAGCTCGAGCGTGTGTCTGATTGCAGACCTGAGGGTTTGAGTTCTTCGCTCGATCGAGTTTTCTTTCGCTCGAGCGAGCTTTTGTGTTGTTGGCTCGAGCAAGGCTTCCTTGGCTCGAGCGTAGCTTCTCTGTGTCTGGTCGCTCGAGCGACCAAGTCTTCGCTCGAGCGAGCTTGTCCAGTTTATATACACAGCAGCGGGTTTTGATCAGTCTTTTTCATCTTCTTTTGATTCCAAACCCTAGGTCCGACTTCTCTCTCTCCCTACTCACCTTCCTTCTTAGATTTGATCTATTTAGAGTGTGTTTCTACCATAGATCCTTCATTAAAAAGATAGAGTGAGTCGAGGGCTTCCATTTAATCTGAACATTTGGCGATTTGGAGCACTTTGGTATTTGGGCACTCATCTCTGTCATCACCATTTGGGTTGTTTTCTTTGAGGTAGGGATTTCCTACTCCATTTTATAGGTTTTGTTCTAAGTTTTGGTACTTTGATATGTTGGGGATACTTTGGTAAATTCTGGGAAAAACCCTAGTTGTATTATTAAATTAATTTGTATAATTAATTCATGGAATTGGGAAAAGATGGTTAAATTCATGGAATTGGGGAATTCATTGATTAAATGGCGTAGTTGGATAATTTGAATCATTTGTCTATTGAATTGTTGACATAGTTATTTCAGTTTAGAAATAACTGTTTTGGGCTATCGGTGGAGGATAGTCGTGATTGTTGTAGACATTGCATGTGGATTAGGAATAACTGAAACTAATCACATTGGTTAAGTCATTAATTTTGACTATTGCATTGATACAGAAAATACGTGTATTGATTGAACATTGCATTTGCATACATTGTTTTGTGTGGGAGGAGATAGGGGATGTACTCCACGGTTTAGGGGAAGATAGGGGATGGACCTCTAAACCGGATTTTGTTTGGGAGGAGATAGGGAATGGACTCCATTAGCATCACTTTTATGTGTGCTTATTTATATAGAAGTGTTTTATTGATACAGCACTAAAATGTGTATCAATCTGGAAGTATGAAGTGTTTTGATTTGAGCTTGAGTCTCATTTGTTTGTTGATATTGGAAGGATGTGAATATGAAATATGTAATTCACTGTTGTAAGTTTGGCTAGGTTCTGAGCCATGTTGATAAAATTGGAAAGTAAAACGTGTCTTAGACAATAGTGTCATGAGACTGTAAAATGAAGTAATTGATTATCTTGGTTAACCATCTGTTGAATGCTATTGCTTTATTCATCGCTTATATGTGGTTTAGTATATTTCTACTGGGCTGTGGCTCACCCTTTATGGGAACATCATTTTCAGGTTCAGGTGATAAGCTACCTCCAAGGACTTAGCTTGGAAGGACTTGGATTTTGAAGACTATCTTTAGTTAATTGTCTTTATTTATTAGTACATGTAAACATCCAAACCTGGGGCTTTTCTTGTATTGAGTTAGAACTCATCTTTTTGTATCCAAGTGTTGGCTTGGAAAGATGTAAGCCTGTAGCGCATTTTATTCGATGTTACATGTAAAGCTTTTATTTAGTAATACTCTGATGAATGAATTAATAAATTGTTTTCTTTAAATAATGCATGTCAATGATATATATATATATATATATATATAATGGGTTGATTGTGAGGGCGTTACAACTTGGTATCAGAGCGTACCGGGTTTGAATACTTTGGGTACGTGGGAAGTGATTAGTATCACATTGGGTTCGTCTCGTTTGATAGAGACTTAGTGTAATGTTATATGCTTATGTGATAACATGTTTATGTGATTATGTGGGTATGGAATGTAGTTTCTAGGATGTTGATTGGACCCTTGAGTTTCTAGTAGTCTTGTTGGAAAGGCACTTGATCACTGCTGCTTCCAACCGGAACTATAGTAACGCATTGGGACTATCATTATCCGGGAATGAAATTCGTAGGTGCTTATGTGATTATGTGCTTACGTGGAATGTATTATTGTTGTCCATTGCATTAGGACGCGAGTGTTTAGCTTCGGCACATTTATTAATGTGCTAAGGTCTTTGTTTCCTTTATTAGGATGTCAGGACGAGGACGCGGTAGGCGTGGTAGGCCGGGTAGGCAGGAGGTGCCTGTGCCAGAGGAGATTCCGGTAGTTCAGGAGGGAATTGGCCAGGCTAATGTGGCCGAGCCAGTAGGCCAGCAGGCTATGGGCGCTTTAGCTCAAGAGATAGCAAGGGCATTCAGGGAGTCAGTAGGCATCCTCAGAGCTGAGAATCAAGCTCGGGATGTTGCTGCTGATGCAGGACCTTCCTTTCTGAAGAGGGAGTTCTTCCGGTCTAATCTGGATGAATTTGTGGGTGATCCTAAAGAGCCGCTTAAGGCAGATGAATGGCTCGAACAGACAACGAAGACGTTTGAGATGCTTGGCATCGAAGACGAGGGGTTGAAAGTGACCTTGGCATCTTTCCAGTTGAAGGGGGATGCAGGTCAGTGGTGGAAGTTTATTAAGGGGCGTATAGGAGGTACGTGGGAGGCTTTTGTCAATGCTTTCCAGGAAAAGTTCTTATCTCCAGCAGTCAGGGAGAAGCTGCGAGACCAGTTTTGTCAGCTTAAGCAAGCGAGTTCTTCAGTGGCCGAATTTGAGGCTGCATTCACTAGTTTGTCCAGGTTTGCACCTGAGTTGGTGGCGTCTGAGGAACGCCGTTGTATTGAGTTTGAAAAGAAGTTGAGGCGTGGCCTCAAGCTGAGAGTTGGGGGAACTATGATTCGGGATTATGGGCGTATGGTTGATGCTGCAGCCCACATGGAAATCATGATGCAGGAGGAGGATGAAGGACAGAAGGGCTCCAAGAGGAGTCAGGATGGTCAGCATGATGGTAGGAGACAGAAGGGTTTTAATCCCCAGCAGTCTCAGGGTAGCTTTTCTAGATCGACTTTTCCTGTACCGAGTGCTAGTTCGGGGAAAGGCAGTCAGGGAGACATTACCTGTTTCAAGTGTGGCCAGTTGGGCCACAAGTCTCCAGTTTGTCCTCAGAGGGGAGGAGTTCAGAGAGCAGCATCTTCTTCGGCTCGATCTCAGAGCCAGAGTCAGGGTAGAGGTCAGCCACTCTCGTGTTATCAGTGTGGTCAGCCAGGGCATATGAAGAGGTATTGCCCGCAGTTGGGTGGCACATCTGGTGCATCTGGTTTGAGGCCGATTCAGGGTCAGCAGCCAGCTCAGTCGGGTCAGGCCTCGAGGGCCAATCAAGGGGCTTTATCGTCTCAGTCGGTGCAGCAATCTTATGCTCCTAGGGTTGAGCAAGTTGATCAGAGGTCGTCTGGGCGCGTGTATGCTGTTACCGCGCAGGATCTTGTGCCAGCACCATCAGTTGTGAGAGGTACCTTCTTGTTTTGCAACTCGGTTGCTAATGTTTTGATTGATACGGGTGCATCTCATTCCTTTGTGTCTGCTGCATTTGCATCTGTTTTGGAGTTGGAGTTAGCACAGCTAGCATCTCCTATTTGTGTAGTGTCACCTCTTGGGGGTGAATTGATTTTGAAACAAGGCGTTAGGGGTTGTGATATAGAGGTTGATTATCATAGAATCCCATTTTCCTTTGTAGTTATGCCTATGAGGGGTTTCGATGTTATTTTGGGTATGGACTGGTTATCGTCATACCGGGCAGTTATCGATTGCTACCGCCAGAGGGTCACTTGTTGTACCGTGAGCGGAGAGTATTTTCATTTTCTGGGGGACCGGGTTGGTGATGTGTTGCCACCGGGGTATGTTCCGCGAGGACGGAGTGAGCTTAGTGGGCTACTTGCTAACCTTTCGATTAGTGAGGATAATGAGACTCAGATTGTGTTACCAAGGGTGGTTTGTGAGTACTCGGATGTCTTTCCCGAGGATCTTGTTGGTTTGCCACCGCATCGGGAAATTGAGTTCTCTATTGACCTAGTGCCCGACACGGCGCCGATTTCCATGGCACCTTATCGTTTTGCCCCAGCCGAGTTAGTTGAGTTGAAGATCCAACTCCAGGAGTTGCTAGATAAGGGCTTTATACGTCCTAGTGTTTCGCCGTGGGGAGCACCGGCTCTCTTTGTTAAAAAGAAAGGTGGTGCTTTGAGACTTTGTATAGATTACCGGAAATTGAATCGGGCTACGATTAAGAATAAGTACCCTATGCCTCGTATAGATGATCTGTTTGACCAGTTGAAGGGTTCCCGTTGTTTCTCTAAGATAGACTTGAGATCGGGTTACCACCAGTTGAGGGTCAGGGAAGAGGATATTTCGAAGACGGCATTCCGTACGCGGTATGGCCACTATGAGTTTCTGGTGATGCCATTTGGGCTCACCAATGCACCGGCAGTTTTTATGGATTTGATGAACCGGATCTTCCGGAAATTCTTGGATCGGTTTGTAGTCGTTTTTGTGGATGATATCCTTATCTATTCGCCTTCTGAGGAGGAGCACGAGGAACACTTGAGAGTGGTGCTTGAGTTACTTAGAGCCCATAGGCTGTATGCCAAGTTTGGGAAGTGTGAGTTCTGGTGGAGGGAAGTCAAATTCTTAGGCCACGTGGTATCCGGGGGAAGGGGTGTCTGTTGATGCATCCAAGGTTGAGGCAGTGCAGGATTGGGCACAGCCTAAGAGTGTGTTTGAGATCCGCAGTTTTCTGGGATTAGCTGGGTATTACCGTCGGTTTGTGAAAGATTTCTCCAGGTTAGCATCACCGTTGACTAGACTGACTCGGAAGGGAGTCAAATTTATATGGAGTGAGACTTGTGAAAAGTCGTTTCAGGAGTTGAAAGTTAGACTGACTATCGCTCCAGTATTGATTATTCCAGAGAGAGGGTTGGGTTATACAGTCTATTGTGACGCCTCACGAGAGGGTCTGGGTTGTGTGTTAATGCAAGAGGGGAAAGTAGTTGCCTATGGCTCACGTCAGTTGAAAATTCACGAGCAGAATTACCCTACACATGATCTAGAGTTAGCAGCTGTGATATTTGCCTTGAAGATTTGGAGGCATTATCTTTATGGTGAGAGGTTCGAGGTGTTCTCGGATCATAAGAGTCTGAAGTATTTGTTTACACAGAAAGACTTGAACTTGAGGCAGAGGAGGTGGATGGAATTTATAGAGGATTATGACTTTGAGTTGCATTATCATCCGGGAAAGGCCAATGTGGTGGCCGATGCCCTTAGCAGGAAACCTGTTGGTGACATAGCTAGTATAGCCATTCGAGAATGGGAGATGTTGGGTGCACTTGGGGAGTTTGATTTACTTCTGGGCGAATCCGTTGAGGCTGCGGCCTTGTTTTCTGTTATTGCACAGCCTTCACTTGTGACTCGAGTGTTAGAGGCTCAGAGAGGTGACTTTGAGGTAGAATCTCTCCGAGAGAAGATTTCCGGTGGGAAGGTTGAGAAGGGTTTGACGGTGTATTTCGACCTGAGTGTGAGATACCGAGACCGTCTGTTTGTGCCGGAGTCTTGCCGAGAGGAGGTACTCCGAGAGTTTCATCATTCACGCCTTGCAGTGCATCCGGGAGGCACTAAGATGTATTGGGATTTGGGTCGCCAGTTTTGGTGGCGGGGTATGAAGAGAGATGTGGCAGCTTTCGTATCTAAGTGCCTTACTTGTCAGCAAGTGAAGGCCGAACATCAGAGGCCAGCGGGTTTGTTGCAACCCTTGCCTATTGCCGAGTGGAAGTGGGAACACGTCACTATGGACTTCGTTATGGGTCTTCCGAGGACTCAGCGGGGTAGTGATGCTATTTGGGTGGTTGTAGACCGGTTGACTAAGTCGGCGCACTTTATTCCTATGCGCGTGAGAGATTCGGTAGATCATCTTGCCGGCTTGTATATTCAGGACATAGTGAGATTGCACGGGGTCCCAGTGACGATCGTCTCAGATAGAGATCCTCGTTTTACTGCCAGGTTGTGGCAGAGTTTGCAGAGTGCCTTAGGCACTAAGTTGACCTTTAGCACGGCTTACCATCCTCAGACTGATGGGCAGTCCGAGCGTACTATTCAGATACTTGAGGATATGCTTCGGGGTTGTGTTCTAGACTTTAGTGGGTCGTGGGAGAGGCACTTGCCGTTGGTGGAGTTTGCCTACAACAACAGTTTCCAGTCTAGTATCGGTATGGCACCATTTGAGGCCTTGTATGGCCGACCGTGTAGATCTCCTGTGTGTTGGGCTGAGGTGGGTGATGCACCTCTGTTGGGTCCAAAGTTGGTGAGGGAAACGACGGAGAAAGTTGAGCTTATCCGTAAGAGGCTTGTTACAGCACAGAGTCGTCAGAAATCGTATGCCGACCGTAGGAGGAGACCTTTGGTGTTTGAGGTGGGTAATCATGTCTTTCTGAAGATATCACCTAGACGGGGTTTGATGAGGTTTGGGAAGAGTGGGAAGTTGTCCCCTCGGTTCATTGGTCCGTTTGAGATCCTTGAGAGGATTGGCGAGGCTGCTTATCGTTTAGCTTTGCCGCCGCAGTTGTCCGGAGTACATGACGTGTTTCATGTGAGTATGCTTCGGAAATATGAGCCGGATCCATCACATGTGTTGGATTGGACCGATTTAGTGGTTGATGAGGATGTTTCGTATGAGGAGAGACCGGTTCGGGTCTTGGATAGGCGAGATCAAGTTTTGCGAGGCAAGACCATCCCTTTGGTAAAAGTTTTGTGGAAACATCATGGAGTGGAGGAAGCCACTTGGGAGCGTGAATTGGAAGTCCGCGAAAAATACCCGGACATGTTTATTAATTTGTAATCTTGTATTTAGATTTTGTAATATTGTTGAACTTAAGAGCTTTACATATGTCTTAAGTTGTAAAACGTTGAGTATGTTTTGGTAAAAACTCCAATTGAATATACTGATTATAGAAGTTTAGTATAGCATTGCATATACTGATTACATTGCTGAGTGTGTTATATATATCATGCAAATGAATATGATATGGGGATTGCTAACATTGGAAGGAATAATGCATAATATTGATACAAGTTGAAATATATGTTGTTTTATATATATATATGTTGTGAGATGCCTCTTGATAAAGAGATGAAGTGATCAGTATTGGGTCAAGCTGTTTATTATTGTTATATAATATCTTTGGGAATTGAGAAAAAACTTGTTTTTTTATAAACTTATGCTTAATTTCGGGGACGAAATTCTTTTAAGGGGGGGAGGTTATAGCGACCCCGGTCTTTTCCCATTTGATTATTGTATCCGGACTTAGGTTCCGTAGACTCTGTCATTGTATAATTGTTGTTGTTGTCCTTTATTTTCTCATTTGGAGTTATAGGATGTGTTGGGCAGGTTTGTTTCAGGTTGGTTGGGTTTAGAAATCCAGTGTTGCTGCCCAGAATTTTGACTCTTCGCTCGAGCGATCTCTTTATTTTGATCCTTCGCTCGAGCCAGGGTAGCTTCGATCGAGCGAGGGTTGCGTTTTGAGTTAGACCTGTGAGCTGAGGTTTTTGGCTCGAGCGAGATTTTCTTCGCTCGAGCGAGTTAGTTCGTTCTTCGCTCGAGCGATAGTTCCTTAGCTCGAGCGATAGTTCCTTGGCTCGAGCGAGCTTTTCTTCGCTCGAGCGAGTTAGTTCGTTCTTCGCTCGAGCGATAGTTCCTTAGCTCGAGCGTGTGTCTGATTGCAGACCTGAGGGTTTGAGTTCTTCGCTCGATCGAGTTTTCTTTCGCTCGAGCGAGCTTTTGTGTTGTTGGCTCGAGCAAGGCTTCCTTGGCTCGAGCGTAGCTTCTCTGTGTCTGGTCACTCGAGCGACCAAGTCTTCGCTCGAGCGAGCCTGTCCAGTTTATATACACAGCAGCGGGTTTTGATCAGTCTTTTTCATCTTCTTTTGATTCCAAACCCTAGGTCCGACTTCTCTCTCTCCCTACTCACCTTCCTTCTTAGATTTGATCTATTTAGAGTGTGTTTCTACCATAGATCCTTCATTAAAAAGATAGAGTGAGTCGAGGGCTTCCATTTAATCTGAACATTTGGCGATTTGGAGCACTTTGGTATTTGGGCACTCATCTCTGTCTTCACCATTTGGGTTGTTTTCTTTGAGGTAGGGATTTCCTACTCCATTTTATAGGTTTTGTTCTAAGTTTTGGTACTTTGATATGTTGGGGATACTTTGGTAAATTCTGGGAAAAACCCTAGTTGTATTATTAAATTAATTTGTATAATTAATTCATGGAATTGGGAAAAGATGGTTAAATTCATGGAATTGGGGAATTCATTGATTAAATGGCGTAGTTGGATAATTTGAATCATTTGTCTATTGAATTGTTGACATAGTTATTTTCAGTTTAGAAATAACTGTTTTGGGCTATCGGTGGAGGATAGTCGTGATTGTTGTAGACATTGCATGTGGATTAGGAATAACTGAAACTAATCACATTGGTTAAGTCATTAATTTTGACTATTGCATTGATACAGAAAATACGTGTATTGATTGAACATTGCATTTGCATACATTGTTTTGTGTGGGAGGAGATAGGGGATGTACTCCACGGTTTAGGGGAAGATAGGGGATGGACCTCTAAACCGGATTTTGTTTGGGAGGAGATAGGGGATGGACTCCATTAGCATCACTTTTATGTGTGCTTATTTATATAGAAGTGTTTTATTGATACAGCACTAAAATGTGTATCAATCTGGAAGTATGAAGTGTTTTGATTTGAGCTTGAGTCTCATTTGTTTGTTGATATTGGAAGGATGTGAATATGAAATATGTAATTCACTGTTGTAAGTTTGGCCAGGTTCTGAGCCATGTTGATAAAATTGGAAAGTAAAACGTGTCTTAGACAGTAGTGTCATGAGACTGTAAAATGAAGTAATTGATTATCTTGGTTAACCATCTGTTGAATGCTATTGCTTTATTCATCACTTATATGTGGTTTAGTATATTTCTACTGGGCTATGGCTCACCCTTTATGGGAACATCATTTTCAGGTTCAGGTGATAAGCTACCTCCAAGGACTTAGCTTGGAAGGACTTGGATTTTGAAGACTATCTTTAGTTAATTGTCTTTATTTATTAGTACATGTAAACATCCAAACCTGGGGCTTGTCTTGTATTGAGTTAGAACTCATCTTTTTGTATCCAAGTGTTGGCTTGGAAAGATGTAAGCCTGTAGGGCATTTTATTCGATGTTACATGTAAAGCTTTTATTTAGTAATACTCTGATGAATGAATTAATAAATTGTTTTCTTTAAATAATGCATGTCAATGATATATATATATATATATATAATGGGTTGATTGTGAGGGCGTTACAATTCAATTTCATTTTCTTATTTAATTTCCAAATAGATCGTTAAGGTATAGTGGTTTTTTGAATAAACTTCCATTTTTAATTTTATGCAACTTCCATTTTTATTTTTAGTCAACTTCCATTTTTATTGAATTTCCTTTTCTATTTAACTTCCTTTTTTTTTTATTTCATTTCCAAATAGATCGTTACGGCATAGTGGTTTCTTGAATGAACTTCCATTTTTAATTTTATGCAACTTTCATTTTTATTTTTATTCAACTTCCATTTTTATACAATTTCCTTTTTTTGTTTAATTTCCAAATAGATCATTAAGGCATAGTGGTTTCTTGAATGAACTTCCATTTTTAATTTTATGCAACTTCCATTTTTATTTTTATACAACTTCTATTTTTATTTTTATTCAACTTCCATTTTTGTTCAATTTCTTTTTCTATTCAATTTCCTTTTTTATTTAATTTCCAAATAGATCGTTAATGTACAGTGGTTTCGTGAATGAACTGCACTTTTCATTTTACGCAATTTTTATTTTTATTTCTATTCAACTTCCATTTTTATTCAATTTCCTTTCCTATTGAATTTCCTTGTTTTATTTAATTTCCAAATAGATCGTTAAGGTACAGTGGTTTCATGAATGAACTTCCATTTTTAATTTTATGCAACTTTCGTTTTTATTTTTATTCAACTTCCATTTTTATTCAATTTCCTTTTCTATTCAATTTCAATTTTTTATTTATTTTCCAAATAGATCGTTAATGTATAGTGGCTTTTTGAATGAACATCCATTTTTAAATTGATGCAACTTCCATTTTTATTTTCATTCCACTTCCATTTTTATTCAATTTCCTTCTCTATTCAATTTCCTTTTTTATTTAATTTCCAAATAGATCGTTAAGGTATAGTGGTTTCCTGAATGAACTTCAATTTTTAATTTTATGCAACTTCCATTTTTATTTTTATTCAACTTCCATTTTTATTCAATTTCCTTTTCTATTCAATTTCCTTTTGTTATTAAATTTCCAAATAGATCCTTAAGGTCTATTGGTTTCTTGAATAAACTTCCATTTTTAATTTTATGCAACTTCTATTTTTGTTTTTAATCAACTTTCATTTTTATTCAATTTCCTTTTCTTTTCCATTTCCTTTTTTATTTAATTTCCAAAAAGATAGTTAAGGTATAGTGGTTTATAGAATGAACTTCCAATTTTAATTTTATGCAACATCCAGTTTTAATTTTATTCAACTTCCATTTTTTTTCAATTTCCATTTCTATTCAATTTCCTTTTTTTATTTAATTTCCAAATAGATCTTTAAGGTATAGTGGTTTCTAGAATGAACTTCTATTTTTAATTCTATGCAACTTCCATTTATATTTTTACGCAACTTCCATTTTTATTTTTATTCAACTTCCATTTTTACTTAATTTCCTTTTCTATTGAATTTCCTTTTTTTATTTAATTTCCAAATAGACGTTAAAGTACAGTGGTTTAATGAATGAACTTCCCTTTTTAATTTTCTGCAACTTCCATTTTTATTTTTATTCAACTTCCATTTTTACTCAATTTCCTTTTCTATTGAATTTTCTTTTTTTATTTAATTTCCAAATAGACGTTAAAGTACAGTGGTTTCATGAATGAACTTCCATTTTTAATTTTCTGCAACTTCCATTTTTATTTTTATTCAACTTCCATGTTTATTCAATTTTCTTTTTTTGTTTATTTTTCAAATAGATCGTTAAGGTATAGTGGTTTCTTGAATGAACTTCCATTTTAATTTTATGCAACTTCCATTTTGATTCAATTTCCTTTTCTCTTCAATTTTCTTTTTTATTTAATTTGCAGAGAGATCGTAAGTGTATAGTGGTTTCTTGAATGAACTTCCATTTTTCATTTTATGCAACTTCCATTTTTATTTTTATACAACTTCCATTTTTATTCAATTTCCTTTTCTATTCAATTTCCTTTTTTTATTTAATTTCCAAATAGATCGTAAGTGTATAGTGGTTTCTTGAATGAACTTTCATTTTTCATTTTATGCAACTTCCATTTTTATTTTTATTCAACTTCCATTCTTATTCAATTTACTTTTCTATTGAATTTCCTTTTTTTATTTAATTTCCAAATAGATCGTTAAGGTACTGTGGTTTCATGAATGAACTTCCATTTTTAATTTTTTGCAACTTCCGTTTTTATTTTTATTCAACTGCCATTTTTATTCAATTTCCTTTTCTATTCAATTTCCTATTTTTATTTAATTTCCAAATACATCGTTAATGTATAGTGGTTTCTTGAATGAACTTCCATTTTTAATTTTATGCAACTTCCATTTTCATTTTTATTCAACTTTCATTTTTATCCAATTTCCTTTTATATTCAATTTCCTTTTTTTATTTAATTTCCAAATGGATTGTTAATGTATAGTGGTTTCTTGAATGAACTTCCATTTTTAATTTTATGCAACTTCCATTTTTATTTTTATTCAACTTCTATTTTTATTCAATTTCCTTTTCGATTTAATTTCCCTTTTTTATTTCATTTCCAAATAGATCGTTAAGTTATAGTGGTTTCTTAAATGAACTTGAATGTTTAATTTTATGCAACTTCCATTTTTATTTTTATTCAACTTCCATTTATATTCGATTTCCTTTTCTATTCAATTTCCTTTTTTTATTTAATTTCCGAATAGATCGTTAATGTATAGTGGTTTCTTGAATGAACTTCTATTTTTAATTTTATGCAACTTCAATTTTTATTTTTATTCAACTTTCAATTTTATTCAATTTATTTTTCAATTGAATTTCCTTTTTTATTTAATTTCCAAATAGATCGTCAAGTTATAGTGGTTTCTTGAACCAACTTCCATGTTTAATTTTATGCAAGTTCTGTTTCCATTTTTATTCATGTAACGCCCTCAAAATAACTACATTAAACCCATCAGATATTACATGCATTTACATATAAACTAACCACATTCCTTTATTCATTAGAGTTCCATTACATAAGTATTACATGTTAACATCATAACAAAATGCCCTACGGGCTTACAGCTTTCCAAGTTAACACTTGGTTACAACAAAAGAGTACTAACTCGTTTACACATTAAGCCCTTGGCTTGAAGTTACATGTAATACATCAAAAGTTAAGCAACAAAAGTATGCCCGCCTCTAGCCTCCCAGCTATGTCCTTGGAGGTGGCATGCTACCAGTACCTGAAAATGATATTCCCATATAGGGTGAGCCACAGCCCAGTAGAAATATACTAAACCAACCATGAACAATGACTAAAAGATTAGCAATTGATAGATGGCCAACACTGATACAATCACATAAATCATATATTTATGTCAAACGACTTACAAGTCCCAATTACTTTTCATTTCCCCTTTTTCAACAGATAGGCATATAAGCACTACCCACATGCTCAACAGATATGTATAACAACAATATCCACATTCTCAGACAAGCAAATAAGCTATATCCACATTTTACAACAGATATGTATAATAACAATATCCACAGATAAGCATAAAAGCTATATACACACATCACAAAGATAAGCATATAAGCTCTATCTTCACTTCTTTAGACAAGCATATGAGCTGTATCTACGGAGTTCATCCCCTATCTTCTCCCAACACTATCCGGTTTAGAGGTACATCCCCTATCTTCCCCTAAACCGCGGAGTACATCCCCTATCTCCTCCTCTACACATAACGTATACAAACACAATGGTTCTATATACAATCACCCAATACATACAGTTAATGTATTCTATCAACCGTCAAGTTCCATGACACATTTCATTGATTAGTTTCAGTTTGCCTAATCATCATGCATTGTCTACAACAATCACGACTATCCTCCACCGATAGCCCAAAGCAGTTATTTCTAAACAGAAAATAAATGCACAAATGGATATTCAATCAACATTTCATTTCCTCATTTCTCCCAATTAATTATCCCAATTAATTAAACAATGTAATTAGGCCATTTTCCATAATTACCATTTCAACCCTTAGGTCCCATTTTCATCAATGATTCAACATTAATTCTATTTCTCTATGCCAAACATGCATCTAGGTTTATTATGAATAAAACCCCAACTTTTGTAAAATTACACAAAAGCCCCAAACTTTCACAAAATTACCAAACCAAGCCCAACATCTCAAAATACCAAAATTTAAAGACAAAATCCATAGAGAGGAGTAGGATATCCCTACCTTGAAGTTTTAGCCAAAAAGGAGATGAAGACTCGAAGATCAACTTGCTCCAAATCCAAACTTTTTCAGATTAAATCGAAGCTCTCAACACCCTTTATCTTTTTAACAAAGGCCCTAGGCTAGATTCACACTCTAGGGAGATCAAATCTTAGAGAGAATATAAGTGTAGAGAGAGAGGGTCTCGGATCAAGGGTTTGATCAAAGAAAGGAAATGAAAAAGTGATGTTTAAAACGCTACTGTCTGCTGATATAAAACACGCTCGCTCGAGCGAAGGCTTGGTCGCTCGAGCGACCAGACACAGAAAACTCTCGCTCGAGCCAAGAAGTTCTCGATCGAGCGAATAAAAACCCAGACCTCTCGAGCGAAGGAAGCTCGCTCGAGCCAAGAAAGACAACTCTCAGGTCCAGAACCAGGTGCAACCGCTCGCTCGAGCGAGCCACTCTGGCTCGACCCACCAAACACGAACCCCACTCTCGCTCGAGCGACCAACTCCTCGCTCGAGCGAAGGTCCAAAATTCTGGGCAGCAACACTAGGCTCCCGAACACAACCAACCTGTAACAAACCTGCCTAACACATCCTATAACTCAAATATGAAGAAAAAGGAACGTAAACACGATAATAACCAACTACCAACATCCACGGACACATGTCCGGATCACTGTACAACAAGGGTAAACCCGGGATCGCTATAACCTCCCCCCCTTAAAGAATTTCGTCCCCGAAATTAAGCACAAGTTTTTCAAAAACAAGTTTTTCTCCATTTTAAACAATGTTACACTTGAACATTCAACAATTCGACCCATCACCGGTCATCCCATCCCTTTAACAAGAGACATATCACAATATGTAAACAACATATGTATTTTCAACATGCATCAACATTATGCACTATCTTTCCAATTTCAACAATATATTCAACACATATAGTGTCACATTCAACTTCCATATGAGGCAAGTTCCAAAACATACTTCCAATAATCAAAACATTTTCAATGTTTCACAACTTAAGACATATATAAAAGCTCTTAAGTTCAACAAAATGCAAAATTTAAATACAAGATCACATATCAACAAACAAGTCCGGATATTTCTCACGGACTCCCAACTCACGTTCCCCAGTGGCTTCCTCTACTTCGTGATGTTTCCACAAGACTTTCACCAAAGGAATGGTCTTGCCACGCAGGACCTGATCCCGCCTATCCAAGACCCGAACCGGTCTCTCCTCATACGAGGCATCCTCATCTACCTCTAAATCGGTCCAATCCAACACATGTGATGGATCTGGCTCATACTTCCGAAGCATACTCACATGAAACACGTCATGCACTCCGGACAACTGCGGCGGTAAGGCTAACCGATAAGCAACCTCACCTATCCTCTCAAGGATCTCAAAAGGACCAACAAACCGAGGGGATAACTTCCCACTCTTCCCAAACCTCATCAGACCTCGCCTAGGTGATATCTTCAGAAAGACATGATCACCTACCTCAAACGCCAAAGGCCTCCTCCTACAGTCGGCATAACTCTTTTGTCGACTCTGGGCTGTAACAAGCCTCCTACGGACAAGCTCAACTTTCTCCGTCGTCTCCCTAACCAACTCCGGACCCAACAAAGGTGCATCACCCACCTCGGCCCAACAAACTAGAGACCTACACGGTCGGCCATACAAGGCCTCAAACGGTGCCATACCGATGCTAGACTGAAAACTGTTGTTGTAGGCAAACTCTACCAAGGGTAACTGCCTCTCCCACGTCCCGCTAAAGTCAAGGACACAACCCCGAAGCATATCCTCGAGGATCTGAATAGTACGCTCGGACTGCCCGTCAGTCTGAGGATGATAAGCCGTACTAAAGGTCAACTTAGTGCCCAAGGCACTCTGCAAACTCTGCCACAACCTAGCAGTAAAACGAGGATCTCTATCTGAGATGATCGTCACTGGGACCCCGTGCAATCTCACTACGTCCCGAATATACAAGTCGGCAAGATGATCTACCGAATCTCTCACGCGCATAGGAACAAAGTGCGCCGACTTAGTCAACCGGTCTACAACCACCCAAATAGCATCACTACCCCGCTGAGTCCTCGGAAGACCTACAACGAAGTCCATAGTGACATGCTCCCACTTCCACTCGGCAATAGGCAAGGGTTGCAACAAACCCGCTGGCCTCTGATGCTCGGCCTTCACTTGCTGGCAAGTAAGGCACTTCGATACGAAAACAGCCACATCTCTCTTCATACCCCGCCACCAAAACTGGCGACCCAAATCCTGATACATCTTAGTACCTCCCGGATGCACCGCAAGGCGCGAATGATGAAACTCTCGGAGTACTTCCTCTCGGCAAGCCTCCGGTACAAACAAACGGTCCCGGTATCTCACACTCAGGTCGGGATACACCGTCAAACCCTTCTCAACTTTCCCACTGGAGATCTTCTCTTGGAGGGATTCTACCTCAAGGTCACCTCTCTGTGCCTCAAACACTCTAATCACAAGTGTAGGCTGCGCAACAACAGAAAACAAGGCCGCAGCCTCAACAGATTCGCCCAGTAGCAAATCAAACTCGCCAAGTGCTCCCAACATCTCCCATTCCCGGATGGCTATACTAGCTACATCACTAATGGATTTCCTACTAAGGGCATCGGCCACAACATTGGCCTTTCCCGGATGATAATGAAACTCAAAATCATAATCCTCGATGAACTCCATCCACCTCCTCTGCCTCAGATTCAAGTCTCTCTGTGTAAATAGATACTTCAAACTCTTGTGGTCCGAGAATACCTCGAACTTCTCACCATAAAGGTAGTGCCTCCAGATTTTCAAGGCAAAGATCACAGCCGCTAACCCTAGGTCGTGTGTGGGGTAATTCTTCTCGTGTATTTTCAACTGACGAGAACCATAAGCTACCACTTTCCCTTCTTGCATCAACACACAACCCAAATCCTCTCGTGAGGCATCACAATAAACCGCATAACCCAACCCTCTCTCCGGAATAATCAACACCGGAGCGGTGGTCAATCTGACTTTCAACTCTTGGAACGACTTTTCACAAGTTTCACTCCACACAAACTTGACTCCCTTCCGAGTCAGTCTAGTCAACGGTGACGCTAACCTGGAGAAATCTTTCACAAACCGACGGTAATACCCAGCTAATCCCAGAAAACTGCGGATCTCAAACACACTCTTAGGCTGTGCCCAATCTTGCACTGCCTCAACCTTGGATGTATCAACAGACACCCCTTCTCCGGATACCACGTGGCCTAAGAATTTGACTTCCCTCAGCCAGAACTCACACTTCCCAAACTTGGCATACAGCCTATGGGCTCTAAGCAACTCAAGCACCACTCTCAAGTGTTCCTCGTGCTCCTCCTCTGAAGGCGAATAGATAAGGATGTCGTCTACAAAGACGACCACATATCGGTCTAAGAACTCCCGAAAAATCCGGTTCATCAAGTCCATAAAGACTGCCGGTGCATTGGTAAGCCCAAATGGCATCACCAGAAACTCGTAATGGCCATACCGCGTACGGAATGCCATCTTCGGAATATCCTCTTCCCTGACCCTCAACTGGTGGTAACCCGATCTCAAGTCTATCTTAGAGAAACAACGGGAACCCTTCAACTGGTCAAACAAATCATCTATACGAGGCATAGGGTACTTATTCTTAACCGTAGCCCTATTCAACTTCCGGTAATCAATACACAATCTCAAGGCACCATCTTTCTTTTTAACAAAGAGGGCCGGTGCTCCCCATGGTGAAACACTAGGGCGAACAAAGCCCTTATCTAGCAATTCCTGAAGCTGAACTTTTAACTCAACCAACTCTGCTGGAGCAAAACGGTAAGGTGCCATAGAAATCGGCGCCGTACCAGGCACTAAATCAATAGAGAACTCTATCTCTCGGTGAGGTGGCAAACTAACAAGATCTTCGGGAAAGACATCCGAATGCTCACAAACCACCCTCGGCAATATAACCTGGGTCTCATTACACTCACTACTCTCAAAGCTAGCAAGTAGACCACTAAGCTCACTTCGCCCTCGCGAATCATACCCCGGTGGCAAAACACTACCAACCCGGTCTCCCAAGAAATGGAACCACTCCCCGCTCAAGGTACATAACGTGACCCTCTGGCGGTAGCAATCAATAACAGCCCGGTATGACGATAACCAGTCCATACCCAAAATAACATCAAAACCCTTCATGGGCATGACAACAAACGGAAAAGGAAGCCTATAGTCGGCGACCTTTATATCACAACCTCTAACACCCTGTTTCAGGATCAACTCACCACCCAAAGGCGATACCACACAAATAGGAGATGCTAACTGTGCTAACTCCAATTCCAAAACAGATGCAAATGCAGCAGATACAAAAGAATGAGATGCACCCGTGTCTATCAACACACTAGCAACCGAGTTGCAAAACAGAAAAGTACCTCTCACTACTGATGGAGCCGGTACTAAATCCTGCGCGGTAACAGCATACACGCGCCCCGTAGGCCCCTGGTCTACCTGCTCACCTCTCGGAGCAAAAGACTGCTGCACAGACTGGGATGACGAAACTCCCGGATTGGCCCTCGAGGCCTGCACAGACTGAGCTGGCTGAAAACCCTGCGTCTGCCTAGAACCAGACGCTCCCGAAGTGGCACTCAACTGTGGGCAAAACCTCTTCAGGTGCCCAGGCTGTCCACACTGATAACAAGACAAGGGCTGCCCCCTGCCCAAACTCTGACTCTGCGGTCTAGCTGAAGAAGAAGCAGCTCTCTGACCCCCACCCTTCTGCGGGCAAACAGAAACCTTGTGACCCAACTGGCCACACTTGTAACAGGTGAAATCCCCCTGACCACCTCTCCCGGAGCCTGCACTCGGCACTGGGAAGGTCAATCTAGCAACACCACCCTGCGACTGCTGAGGGTTAGAACCCCTCTGCCTCTTGCCATCACCCTGACTATCCTGGCTCCTCTTGGAGCCTCTCTGCCCCTCATCCTCCTCCTGCATCATGAGCTCCATATGAGCTGCAGCGTCCACTAGGTGTCTATACTCTCGGATGTAAGACCCACCAACTCTCAACTTGAGGCCCCGCCTCAACTTCCGCTCAAACTCATAGCAACGGCGTTCCTCAGACGCCACCAGTTCCGGTGCAAACCTGGACAGACTGGTAAAAGTAGCCTCAAACTCGGCCACTGACAAGCCCTGCTGATTAAGCCGGCTAAACTGATCCCTCAGCTTCTCCCTAGCTGCTGCAGACAAAAACCTCTCCTGAAAAGCATTCACAAATGCCTCCCAAGTACCACCAACACGAGCCTTCTCGTACTTCCACCATTGACCTGCATCTCCCTTCAACTGGAAGGATGCCAAGGTCACTTTCAGTGCTCCGTCCTCGATGCCAAGCATCTCGACCGTCTTACTCATTTGCTCTAGCCACTCATCAGCCTTCAGTGGCTCCTTCGGATCCCCGATAAACTCATCCGGATTAGACCGGAAAAACTCCCTCTTCAAGAAAGAAGGCCCTGTCTCAGCTACCTGATTCCCAGCTCTAAGAATACCCAAAGCTCCTGCTATCTCTCTGGCCAAGGCACCCATGGCCTGCTGACTGTAGACACCCCATTTTTGACGGACCTTGAGACTCAGACGTCACCAGTTGAGCGCTTGGTGATATTGCATAAAGTGCTCGTTCAGAAGTTTCAGAGTCGCGGCCGTGAGCCCTGCCTCCGGACTTCCGAACCCTCTTCCGTGCCTTACCTCGGTTTGCGAACCAGACTCGGTTTTCTCTGTTTCTTTTCCTGAGGGAAGGGAGAGGTTCCGTAGGCTATCTCTCAATGCCCGTGGGCTACTTTTGGTGGCCGTAGGCCATTTTTCCCATTTCGGAGCCCGGTTTCCGGTTTTCGGAGCCGTCAGGCCGTGTGCCTCGGTTTGGGACCGCCTAACCATCTCTATTTGCTCTGATTTTTGGAATACATGTTATTTTCTCCCTTTTGAGGGACACTGGGGTCTGAGAAACCCACTTCGTGGCCGAACGCCACTTTCGGTGTTTAACGGCCAGTTTCCGGGGCCCCGAACTGCGTGTTTTGGCCCCCGAACATTCGTTTTGCATCGGTTTTCGTTCATTTTTGGCAGGTACCTCTGTTTTATCACCAGGAAGGTCACTGAAGGGTGGGAGGCTAGTAATTGTTGCAGCAACCAGTTATCTCTCCTCCGGAGCCTCCCGACGCCCGTTTTTCGCACTTCCGGGCTAATGTTGAATACCTTAGAGCTAGTGTTGCCAACTTTCAACCACATATCTGTGATCTACACATCTGGGAGGCCACTAAAAGTTGGTGGCCGGCTATTAAGGTCATCTGACCCTTTTGACCCCTTTCTTCCGGGCAAATGTTGAACCCCTTGGACCTTTTTTCTCGAACTTTAAACCACATATTTGTGATGTACACACATGGGAGGCCACTAAAAAGTGGTGGCCGGCCATTAATGTTGATTGACCCTTTTGAACCCCTCTTTCCGAGCCAATGTTGAACCCCTTGGACCCATTTTCTTGGACTTTGAACCACATGGTTGTGATGAGAAGACCTAGGGGAACATCACCATGTGGTGGCCGGCCACCAAATTTGATTGAACCTTTTGACCCCTAGCCGGCCGGCTAGGGGGGGTGGCCGGCCAGCCACCTGCAGCCAAAGCAATGGGCCGGCCTGCTTCCTCACTGTGTGTGCTTTACAGCTGTCCAGCTGTTTCCCCCCAAAAAATATCCCAATTCGGGGATATTTTGTGGGGAAAGATTGCCTCCTTTTGGCCCCACCTTTACACCCATCTTCTTGTCCATATAACCAGCTGAGGTCCTTCTTGACAAGGGTTAGAAAAACTCTCCTTCAAAGCTCCATAGCCAACTCCATCTTCTTCCATCTCAATTCTTCAAAAAACCCTAACTCCCTAACCATCATTCCTTCTACACCACCAAGCTCTACCACCACCATCTCATTTCCAGCAACAAGGAGGGATTCTTGAAGGCTAAAGAGGCTGCAAATCCATCCAAGAAGCAACAAAAGTGTGATTCTTCAAGGGTAAGTAGTACTTTTACCCTTTTGACCCTTTTTCTTGATCTATTTCTAAGCCCCACTTCTTTTTGGTTTCAAGCTCCGGCCCTAACTGAAAAGGGCCATATTTTGATCTCATCTTCACTTCTCATTAAGGGCTCAACCCTGTTTGAGCCTTCCATAATACACTTGCTTCATTGACCCTCTTGTATGTCATGATTTTGCATGCTATTTTTGGCCCATGAACAATTTATTTTCGAGCATGTTGTAAACTGATATAAGGCTTATTTTGAGCCCCTCTTCAACATTGGAGAAGGGCTTAACATTGTTTGGTGTCTCTATGTGTCACTTGTAGTTATATCCCTTATTTGGCCCCATTTTTGCATAAATTAGTAGCCCTCTTTGTTTCTGTTTTTTGGACCTTGGTCCGAACTGAAAGTGGTCTTATTTTGGCCTATAATTCATGTTTCATTCACATTTTTTTTCTATTTGGTGATTATTTTATACACTTCATGTTTTAGCACCTTTTGAGCCTTATTTTGCATCATATTTTTAGCATGTTTGTATACTGATTTTGAGGCTGCCATATACTGTAAATGTTCATATTTTTGGTCCATATTTAGTGTTGTAGAAGGAAATTTTTCAGTTTGGGTTTAGCTTATACCACTTGCTTCATTACCCCTATCTTGGTCCCTATTCTTGTATGCTATTTTTGCCATGCTTATACTTGCTGTTTAGCCATGTTTATAACTGGAAAAGTGCTTATTTTGGACTGTAATATTCTTTTATTCGGGACTGTAATATTTGGACTGTATTATTTATTCGGACCCTCCGAGTGAGGGCACAACTGTAATAAGTGTGGGTGAGTGTGATGTATGTCTTCCAACCCCACGTCTTTCTCCCTTTTATTTATACGCTTTTGATGGTTAGATTAGGGCATATTTTAATTAGCATACAGTATGACAGCATGTTTGCATCATTCATCTGTATTGCATGCATCGGGCTCGGCGCATCATAATAACTGCATTGTACTTTCAATACCAAATTGAATACATGATAGTTGTAGCATTTCATATACCATCTTAGAATAGCCGAGCCTGCTATAGTTGCATTTTGCATGTGTTGCATTAAGCATTTTTGTATACTTAGGATCATGCATGATTTCTAATGTAGTTCCTATTTTGGCTTGGAGTACTCTGTGAGTTTTATGCTTTAGCATCCTTGCATGCGTGTGAGTGTTGCCATGAATAGCATGCTTACCATGAGGCTATGTGCTTATGTGATATAACTGCCTGAATGCCTGTGGGTGAAGGTTGGGTTACTTGAATTGGGACAATTCATCAAATGTTTGTTTTAAGCCCACTAGATAGTGGCAAAACCATCTTTTCCAAAAGCCCACCTGAGGGTGGCAAATCCGTGTCTTAGCCTACCTACGGGTAGCACCATCAAACCATTTTCAAATAAACAAGCATGAAATGTTTTGTTCCAATTCGAACGACCCAGTCTATATTTATATGCTGCGAGCATCACATAGTAACCTAGGCTAATAACCGGAATAAGAACATACAATGTTTTCAAAAATTGATATCATGGTTAGTAGAGGCCGGTCTATGACCGGGCGAGCGGGGGTGCTCACGAAGTGACCTTCCCCAATCGTACCCAAGTTCCCGAGCCGAAGCAGCTTTGGTGATGACGGACACGTGGCCTTTTGGCACCGAGTCAGGGTTTCCTAAATTTCCCAAAATAAAATATTTAGGTGGCGACTCTGTATCTGGCAAAGCAGTCCATGTTTGGCACTTCTTTCAAAAATCAGTTTTCTCAAAACGATTTGCCAGATTTTGGACTCTTTGGTTCAGATTAGGAACCGTGACAAACTTTTCCAGTCCGAGCTGTAGCGAGGTCCCCCCGCGGGCTTGTTACAGTTTCTGGCGACTCTGCTGGGGATTTAGAGAACTTGACTCGAACTCGTGATATCTGTTTTTGACTACACTTGAGTGTTTCTTTGCATTGCATTTGCATTGGTGCGCCTAGGACACCGTGTTTGCCATCTGCTATTCCTGAACGGTTTGCCGGAGGCTTGTCTTGTCAAGGCATGACCATAAGGCTGACCGGTTGTGGGCTCTGCCAGTATGGGAACACAAACCCCGGTTTTACCGGGGCACCCTCTTTGACCATTCGACCTAGTGCCTATTCGGAATCCATAGTGACCATTCCATACTAGGACAGGTTGCTTACCCGTTTATAGGTTGTTTGAAACCGCTGCATGCGTAGTGAAACCCTAGCTCCTGACACAATAGGACAGGGAAACCTTACCCCTTCATAGGGGTGTTTTGGCTCTCACTTATCTGTTATGTGCTTTAGAGTGCGTCTCTACAGGAATGCATGTATCAGTATATGAGTTTGGGCATCAGGCCTGCGGGCACCAGTTTGCGAATTTTGGCATCAGGCCTGCGGGCATTACTATCAGTATTTGGGAGTCAGCTTTACCCGTGGGTATCAGACTCAGTTTCGGGCAGGATTTGGGCAGAATTCAGTGGAGGGCACACTCATTCAACTATGCTCGTAACTATTCAGATGGAATCAGGCTGAGATGCTGTCTGTTTTTCTCTTTTGCTAGGTAGTCTTGGAACTATAGCTTCTGAAGGCTCCGATATCCCCCGAGGTTCATCGAACTTGTGCTGATAGACTTTGCTAGGTCAGAGATTCAGTTCAAGGGCAATCAGTGTTCCTCCACCAGAGGCAAGGGATAGATACCAATCAGTCAGATGGAACGGCAGAACACATCAGGGATAGAGGCCATGATGCGCCAGATGCAAGAAAGTATGAAACTCATGCAGCAGGACGCTGCCCGTCAGGAGGAGTTTTCCAAACAGCAGGCCGCAATCATGACCCAACAGGCCGAACTGATTACTAGACTGCAACAGCAGAATGAGGCATCTGCTTCAGAACAAATCCCTCCTCCGGCAGGGGCTCCATTACCTGAGCAGACACCTGCTGTTCGGAACGCTCCTCCAAACATCCAGAATACTGTGCCGACTATCCAGAACCAGCAAGAGGACACAAGTCTTCCAACGGGACCAGCTCCGCCCCCGCTTCCACCACAACTGTCCAAGGTCCATACACCCAATCACCCGGACTCTCCATTCGAGGTCAAGGTTGATAATACAGCTCTGAAATTGAGCAAACTAGAGAAGCTCTTCAAAAAATCACAAGGGGCCAAGGCTATGCCGGATATCGGAGACGGATATACCGAGGAGGCCGTAACACTCCCTGATAGGTTCAAAATGCCACAAATCGACCGCTTTGACGGGACCGGCGACCCCATGGTCCATATTCGACTATTTGCAGACGTCTTGCGGCCGATGGGCCTAACACGACCACAGAAGCTCTCACTATTCGGCCGAACCCTGTCGGGTGTGGCCTCCCATTGGTACGCAAGATTACAAGATGAAGTGATGAAGAATTGGGATGAGATGGCTGAGGCCTTTGTCACACAATATTCATACAACACTCAAATCGAGATCACAACTCGTGATCTCGAAATGACAAGGCAAGAGCCCAAGGAATCTTTCTCGGACTTTGTGATCCGGTGGAGGGCGAAGGCCTCGATGATGACTCTAAGGCCTACTGATAAGGATCAAATTCGGATGATTGTGCGCAATCTCCAGCCTAAGCTAATGCAGAGAATGATTGTAATCCCCTTTCCCACTTTCTCAGATTTACACGATATGGGGGTACAAATCGAAGATGCAATGAGGCAGGGTCTGTTTGACCAGGATAAGGAGCAGCCCAGGAGGGCGTTTTTCCGCAGTTCGAATGCGACCACCAGTGGTGATGCAGCTGCAAGATCTTCTGATGTGGGCATGGTTGCTACCACCGTATCAAAAACAGCTACCCCATTCACCGGTGCGTCCGGAAGTAGCTCACAAGCGGCCAAATATCCACCCCAAGCTAAGAAGGTTTTCACCCCACTTTATATGCCTTTGTCAAAGGCTCTTGGGGTTTTGATCAAGAAAGGGCATCTGAAGCCCCTGGAGCCGCAACCATTACCAAAGAACCTCCCTCTCTCGCACAATCCAGCCGACTACTGTGCCTTCCATCAGCGAGCCGGCCATGACACTGACATGTGCTTTCGTCTCCGCCACGAAATACAAGATCTGATCGACAACGGGATCATCCCCGCGCCAAGTCCTGCAAAGTCTATCGGCACTTGATCAGTGAACTTGTGGGGGATAATGTGATACGATCGAGGGATGAACCACCTGCAGGCGGCACTCAGATTACTCCGGATGTGGCGTATGGCACGCACTGTTTTGAACATTTTACAAATACTAGTTTTTGTGCTTTCTGACTTGGGTATTGAGTCAGTCTTGTCGTTTTGTTTTGGGTCTGTCTTGTTGTATCGAGTCAGTCCTGTTGTATAGAAGTCGGGTGATTCCGGGGGATGTTACCTCGGGCGTCACCATTTTGTTTTATGCTTGTCTTTTCGTTTTGTTTTGAGTCTGTTTCTGCCAGGGAGCTAGTAACACCAGCAGATTTGATTGAAACAGCAGTGTTTTTTCATGCTTTGTGCTTGCTCCTGCTTTGTGCCAATTGTGCCAGAAAGATTTAAATGAAACAGCAGTAATTTTTGCACTTCTGTGTTCGCTGCTGCCGTGTGCTAGGTGTGATGGAATCTGAATGAAATGGCAGTGCATTCCACCTGCTCTCTTGTGCCCCAGAATCATTGCATCGACCTAAGTTTTTCAAAACTCTTTTTGAACATTGCAGTAAAAACGAAGAGGAAGGAATTCCTTGGGATTTGCAAAACTTTGATCATTTGAGAGAAAGAGAGGCATGCTAAGCCCTTAATGAATGAAATCATGCTTGTTAGCGTGAGTACTGAGAAGGACCCTGGCTTGATCCAGACTGGTTTCACACTACCTTCAGCGCGAGCGATTTGTCGCTTTCTTAAAAACTTTCAAAAACAAAATGTTTTGCGCGGTCTTGCGAAGACCTGTGTGGAATCGCTCTTGAGATTGTGCAGCCTAGGATCGCTCTCAGCCTCGAGACTCAACCCCTTCGCTTCCAAACCTTGAACTTGAAATCAGAAGGTTCGACGGTCAACTACGATGTGAGGCCTGTGTGGCTAGATTTGAAGCAGCCCTCGAACAAGAGGCCAGGAAAGTCAGATCAAAAGATCAGAAGATCAGAAGAAGCTTGCAAAGCTAGAACAGAAGTACCCCTCGAACTAGGGGCAAAGATATCAGACATGCTCGAAGAGCTGAAGATGAGTCCTCTTGCAAAGCAGCAGCCATTCTCCTGGATTCAGATGACTCTAGGATCTCAAAACCATTTGGCATGGACTTGTTATACTTTTACCCTTGAGAGGCTCGCTGGGCCGAAAACCCGGAAGGGCGACCCAGGCAAAAGTTAGAGCAAGAGGAAAAAAATACAAAAAAAAAGAAGAAGCAAAAAATGCAAAAAGAAAAAAAGAGAACAAAAAAGAAAGATGCAAAGAAAAGAACGAAAAAATCAAAAAAGGAAAAAGAAATGAAAAGAATTGAAAAGAAAAGAAGAACAAAGCTCGCAAGGTCGAAAACCCGCAACGGGCGCCTTGGCAAAAGTTAGAGCCTAAAAAGGAGAGGTTAATACCCGAGTGTACCTTAACCCCGAACTACGTAAGGCTTGATTCCCATCTTTGGGATACGTAGGCAACTTCATTCTGAAGTCCAGCCGTAAAACACTTCAAACTCAATCATGTCTATGTAATGGTTCTGATAATCTTTGCCTTCTCTATATCTGAGAGTCTGGTTGCGTTCGTCGCTCTAAGGACTGACTACAATACACTACGGTGCCATTCAGACAAGGGGCAACTTTCCGTTGCCATTCAATGCACCGCGGTGTAATTCAAACAAGGGGCAACTTTCCGTTGCCATTCAATGCGCTGCGGTGCTATCCAAACAAGGGGCGACTTTCCGTTGCCATTCAGAACGCTGCAGTGTCATTTCAAACAAGGGGCAACATTCCGTTGCCATGCAGTGTCCTTCAGACAAGAGGCAATTTTCCATTGCCATGGATCCGAGGTTGCGCATCTCAAGAGTAGGTTCCGTACTCGTTGAGCAGTGGTCATTTGCAAAAATAGTTTTTGAGAATTTTTACTAAGGTTGACTAATCTTCTCGAAAAGTATTCCATTTTCAAAACTGGACTATTTCTTGGACCCAAAAAAGGAAAACTCTCAGTGCTCACTGCCTAACTTGCATGATTTTAAATCAGAAAATTGAACAAATATGTTAATCTAACTCTCATTTTGGTCAAAAATTTTTTTTAGGAGAAAACTAAAACTAAAATGGTCAAAATGATGAACTACTGGCACAGTTGAGTTAGGCTTCCTGCCTTTTCCCCACTGCCAACATACTTGCCAGAAGGGCACTCTACCCGCCAAAAAAGGGATAACCGAAGTTAACAACAAATGGCTGAAAGTTCTCTCATCCTCCAAGCAGCGAGGTATCAAGCCGAGTGCGAAGCACGAATTGGAATGGATCGAGATGCTCCATTCCCTCATCCGGCGCATCGACAGATGTCACCGAAGGAAATAGCCGCGAGCTGATTATGTTGGGCATGAGCCCGCAATTTCCTGTTCATCCATCAACCACCCAGGGGAGGGATGAAAAATGAGAGATTGAAGAATAGAGAGATGTGTGATGAGAGAAAAAGTGAGAAAAGGGCTTTTTTTTCAGAAAAACAGAGCTTGAGGGCCGAGTGATGTGAGGATTACAAATGAGAGAGGGTGGGGAACACTACCCGGTGAAACAGGCTCCCTGTGCACGTCTGAGTGTCGTGTCTTTTTGTTTTATCTCGATTCTTGTTTTGAGTCGTTTCGAGTGTTACTCGATGTGTCTAGGTTGTGTGCCTTTTATTTCCTTGTTGCGTCGTTTTGCTGCGTTCAGTCATAGGCTCAATACTTGGTCGAAAGCTCATCTCTGAATTTCAAAAACAAAATCGTTTTGTGCTCCGAGTGCCATGCCATTCTCCACATTTGTACAAAACAAAATTTTTTCTTTCATAAAATCGCAGGGTTCAACCCGGGTCATGTCAGAACAATAGAACTAGGACCTATTTGAAGCTATATGGGTTCCAGACTACAAAGCAAAAGCAAAAGAGGAAATGTCGGGTATCTGAGTTTGTTTCAACTTCAGTAAGTTCCGAGACTACATCCCGTGTGTGCCTCTTCAAGTCTTGCCAAGGCTCCGAAGTATGAGTGTGCCTCTACCTCAAGCTCAAGATCAAGTCTGCTTCAAGCCAAAATGGTAATCAGAAGTGCTCTCCCTGAGTACCATTCCCCGCCAGAGGCATCTTGGCCGTGTTCGCAATGAGTTCCTAGGAGACCAACTGCGACGGTGGAAACTAGAGTTCGAATGGCCGATGCCTAGAACGTAAAGGTTCGGGATTTCCGAGACCAAAGTCTGGTTTAAATACCCAGAGGCATGCCCTCAGCTTGAAATCTGTATGGCAGCCCCATAGATTGAGATAGCATGTGAATGCGCCTCGATTCTGGATACTGAATCAACCTAGCCTGTCACCCCGTTGGAGAATAGGGAAAGTTGTGAACATGGCCAGGAAGGAAAGGTAGTAACTGCGGTTTGGAAGTACAATCAAGAAAGTGCAAGAAGAACCCACTCTTTTCAGTTCAAAATGTTTCTGCGGAATTTTCAACTCATATCTTCGATGTGTGGCTCATCGTCAGTCGGCATGCACGAGGTGTATCCTTTTTGGAATATATCGTGACCCCTCCGAGAGGTAAATCGGAGGTTGCGTTTGGTATTTGGTCTACTTAAGGCTTGTATTCCCTTATTCGGTATTTTTGTTTCAAACGGGTGTTGTTACGCGCGTTCCACTGGCATTGTTGTGCTCATTCGTTGCATTGTTATGCACATCTATCTAGCATTGTTATGCTCATTCATTGCATTGTTATGCACATCTATCTAGCATTGTTATGCTCATTCCTTGTATTGTTATGCGCATCTATCTAGCATTGTTATGATCATTCGTTGCATTGTTATGCACATCTATCTAGCATTGTTATGCTCATTGCTTGCATTGTTGTGCACATCTTCTAGCATTGTTATGCTCATTACTTGCATTGTTATGTACACTTCACCTGCATCGTTATGCACCTTTTCACTTACAATTCTTATCTTTCCTCTCTTGCATGTGATATGCTGAGAGGTTTTCTCTTGCATGTGATACGCTGAGAAATTTATCTTTCCTCTCTTGCATGTGATATGCTGAGAGGTTTTCTCTTGCGTGTGATACGCTGAGAAACTTACCTTTTCTCTCTTGCATGTGATATGCTGAGAGGTTTTCTCTTGCATGTGATACGCTGAGAAATTTATCTTTCCTCTCTTGCATGTGATATGCTGAGAGGTTTTCTCTTGCGTGTGATACGCTGAGAAACTTACCTTTTCTCTCTTGCATGTGATATGCTGAGAGGTTTTCTCTTGCGTGTGATACGCTGAGAAATTTATCTTTTCTCTCTCGCATGTGATATGCTGAGAGGTTTTCTCTTGCATGTGATATGCTGAGAGGTTTTCTCTTGCGTGTGATACGTTGAGAAATTTATCTTTTCTCTCTCGCATGTGATATGCTGAGAGGTTTTCTCTTGCATGTGATATGCTGAGATGTTTTCTCGTGCGTGTGATACGCTGAGAAATTTATCTTTTCTCTCTTGCATGTGATATGCTGAGAGGTTTTCTCTTGTGTGTGATACGCTGAGAAATCTCCCTTTTCTCTCTTGCATATGATATGCTGAGAGGTTTTCTCTTGCGTGTGATACGCTGAGGAATTTACCTTCTTCCTCTCCTATGTGTGATACGCAGAGAGATGTTGTGTGTAAGGCTCCGGGTAGTCTCGGTAGTCGCTTTTAGCCTTCTCCGCGTGAGACGCAGTGAGAATTGCATAATTTTCTTACATCCTTTCTACATGAAATATAATTAGATTGGTATTCACTTGCTTAAAGCTGTTGCATGGTATGCTTCATTACAGCTTTCATTTGCATAATCATAAGTTATGTTCGGCTTCTTGCCTTATCATTTGCATTTTGCCCCTGCCTGAGGGCATGCTTGCGGGCACATCTCTGTTTATCTTGTATGTTTGTCTAAGTCTTCGGCCTTGTCAAAAATGGGTCGTCTCTGGGCTTTGACATTCACTCTCGTCACTTATGACTTCCGAGTTCTGTCAAAGAGGGGCAACTGTAGACACCCCATTTTTGACGGACCTTGAGACTCAGACGTCACCAGTTGAGCGCTTGGTGATATTGCATAAAGTGCTCGTTCAGAAGTTTCAGAGTCGCGGCCGTGAGCCCTGCCTCCGGACTTCCGAACCCTCTTCCGTGCCTTACCTCGGTTTGCGAACCAGACTCGGTTTTCTCTGTTTCTTTTCCTGAGGGAAAGGAGAGGTTCCGTAGGCTATCTCTCAATGCCCGTGGGCTACTTTTGGTGGCCGTAGGCCATTTTTCCCATTTCGGAGCCCGGTTTCCGGTTTTCGGAGCCGTCAGGCCGTGTGCCTCGGTTTGGGACCGCCTAACCATCTCTATTTGCTCTGATTTTTGGAATACATGTTATTTTCTCCCTTTTGACGGACACTGGGGTCTGAGAAACCCACTTCATGGCCGAACGCCACTTTCGGTGTTTAACGGCCAGTTTCCGGGGCCCCGAACTGCGTGTTTTGGCCCCCGAACATTCGTTTTGCATCGGTTTTCGTTCATTTTTGGCAGGTACCTCTGTTTTATCACCAGGAAGGTCACTGAAGGGTGGGAGGCTAGTAATTGTTGCAGCAACCAGTTATCTCTCCTCCGGAGCCTCCCGACGCCCGTTTTTCGCACTTCCGGGCTAATGTTGAATACCTTAGAGCTAGTGTTGCCAACTTTCAACCACATATCTGTGATCTACACATCTGGGAGGCCACTAAAAGTTGGTGGCCGGCCATTAAGGTCATCTGACCCTTTTGACCCCTTTCTTCCGGGCAAATGTTGAACCCCTTGGACCTTTTTTCTCGAACTTTAAACCACATATTTGTGATGTACACACATGGGAGGCCACTAAAAAGTGGTGGCCGGCCATTAATGTTGATTGACCCTTTTGAACCCCTCTTTCCGAGCCAATGTTGAACCCCTTGGACCCATTTTCTTGGACTTTGAACCACATGGTTGTGATGAGAAGACCTAGGGGAACATCACCATGTGGTGGCCGGCCACCAAATTTGATTGAACCTTTTGACCCCTAGCCGGCCGGCTAGGGGGGGTGGCCGGCCAGCCACCTGCAGCCAAAGCAATGGGCCGGCCTGCTTCCTCACTGTGTGTGCTTTACAGCTGTCCAGCTGTTTCCCCCCAAAAAATATCCCAATTCGGGGATATTTTGTGGGGAAAGATTGCCTCCTTTTGGCCCCACCTTTACACCCATCTTCTTGTCCATATAACCAGCTGAGGTCCTTCTTGACAAGGGTTAGAAAAACTCTCCTTCAAAGCTCCATAGCCAACTCCATCTTCTTCCATCTCAATTCTTCAAAAAACCCTAACTCCCTAACCATCATTCCTTCTACACCACCAAGCTCTACCACCACCATCTCATTTCCAGCAACAAGGAGGGATTCTTGAAGGCTAAAGAGGCTGCAAATCCATCCAAGAAGCAACAAAAGTGTGATTCTTCAAGGGTAAGTAGTACTTTTACCCTTTTGACCCTTTTTCTTGATCTATTTCTAAGCCCCACTTCTTTTTGGTTTCAAGCTCCGGCCCTAACTGAAAAGGGCCATATTTTGATCTCATCTTCACTTCTCATTAAGGGCTCAACCCTGTTTGAGCCTTCCATAATACACTTGCTTCATTGACCCTCTTGTATGTCATGATTTTGCATGCTATTTTTGGCCCATGAGCAATTTATTTTCGAGCATGTTGTAAACTGATATAAGGCTTATTTTGAGCCCCTCTTCAACATTGGAGAAGGGCTCAACATTGTTTGGTGTCTCTATGTGTCACTTGTAGTTATATCCCTTATTTGGCCCCATTTTTGCATAAATTAGTAGCCCTCTTTGTTTCTGTTTTTTGGACCTTGGTCCGAACTGAAAGTGGTCTTATTTTGGCCTATACTTCATGTTTCATTCACATTTTTTTCTATTTGGTGATTATTTTATACACTTCATGTTTTAGCACCTTTTGAGCCTTATTTTGCATCATATTTTTAGCATGTTTGTATACTGATTTTGAGGCTGCCATATACTGTAAATGTTCATATTTTTGGTCCATATTTAGTGTTGTAGAAGGAAATTTTTCAGTTTGGGTTTAGCTTATACCACTTGCTTCATTACCCCTATCTTGGTCCCTATTCTTGTATGCTATTTTTGCCATGCTTATACTTGCTGTTTAGCCATGTTTATAACTGGAAAAGTGCTTATTTTGGACTGTAATATTCTTTTATTCGGGACTGTAATATTTGGACTGTATTATTTATTCGGACCCTCCGAGTGAGGGCACAACTGTAATAAGTGTGGGTGAGTGTGATGTATGTCTTCCAACCCCACGTCTTTCTCCCTTTTATTTATACGCTTTTGATGGTTAGATTAGGGCATATTTTAATTAGCATACAGTATGACAGCATGTTTGCATCATTCATCTGTATTGCATGCATCGGGCTCGGCGCATCATAATAACTGCATTGTACTTTCAATACCAAATTGAATACATGATAGTTGTAGCATTTCATATACCATCTTAGAATAGCCGAGCCTGCTATAGTTGCATTTTGCATGTGTTGCATTAAGCATTTTTGTATACTTAGGATCATGCATGATTTCTAATGTAGTTCCTATTTTGGCTTGGAGTACTCTGTGAGTTTTATGCTTTAGCATCCTTGCATGCGTGTGAGTGTTGCCATGAATAGCATGCTTACCATGAGGCTATGTGCTTATGTGATATAACTGCCTGAATGCCTGTGGGTGAAGGTTGGGTTACTTGAATTGGGACAATTCATCAAATGTTTGTTTTAAGCCCACTAGATAGTGGCAAAACCATCTTTTCCAAAAGCCCACCTGAGGGTGGCAAATCCGTGTCTTAGCCTACCTACGGGTAGCACCATCAAACCATTTTCAAATAAACAAGCATGAAATGTTTTGTTCCAATTCGAACGACCCAGTCTATATTTATATGCTGCGAGCATCACATAGTAACCTAGGCTAATAACCGGAATAAGAACATACAATGTTTTCAAAAATTGATATCATGGTTAGTAGAGGCCGGTCTATGACCGGGCGAGCGGGGGTGCTCACGAAGTGACCTTCCCCAATCGTACCCAAGTTCCCGAGCCGAAGCAGCTTTGGTGATGACGGACACGTGGCCTTTTGGCACCGAGTCAGGGTTTCCTAAATTTCCCAAAATAAAATATTTAGGTGGCGACTCTGTATCTGGCAAAGCAGTCCATGTTTGGCACTTCTTTCAAAAATCAGTTTTCTCAAAACGATTTGCCAGATTTTGGACTCTTTGGTTCAGATTAGGAACCGTGACAAACTTTTCGAGTCCGAGCTGTAGCGAGGTCCCCCCGCGGGCTTGTTACACTGACCCACTGGCTCGGCCACATTGGCCTGACCAACTCCCTCCTGCATTGCCGGAATCTCACCCGGTAACGGTGCTTCCTGCCTCGCAGGTCTACCACGCCTAGCACCTCTTCCTCGTCCTGACATCCTAATAAAGGCAACACAGAATGTTAGCACATTCATAAATGTGCCGAAACTAAACACTCACGTCCTAATGCATGGACAACTGTAATTCACTCCACATAAGCACATAAACACATAAGCACTTACGAATTTCATTTCCGGATAATGATAGTCCCGAGGCGTTACTAGAGTTCCGGTTAGAAACAGCATTGATCAAGTGCTTTTCCAACAAGACTCCCAGAAACTCAAGGATCCAATCAACATCCTAGAAATTAAATCCCATACCCACATAGTCACATAAGCATATTATCACTTAAGCACATAGCATATGATACTACATTTAAGTCTCTATCAAGCGAGACAAACCCATTGTGATCCTAATCACTTCCCACGTACCCAAAGTATTCGAACCCGGTACGCTCTGATACCAAGTTGTAATGCCCTCAAAATAACTACATTAAACCCATCAGATATTACATGCATTTACATATAAACTAACCACATTCCTTTATTCATTAGAGTTCCATTACATAAGTATTACATGTTAACATCATAACAAAATGCCCTACGGGCTTACAGCTTTCCAAGTTAACACTTGGTTACAACAAAAGAGTACTAACTCGTTTACACATTAAGCCCTTGGCTTGAAGTTACATGTAATACATCAAAAGTTAAGCAACAAAAGTATGCCCGCCTCTAGCCTCCCAGCTATGTCCTTGGAGGTGGCATGCTACCAGTACCTGAAAATGATATTCCCATATAGGGTGAGCCACAGCCCAGTAGAAATATACTAAACCAACCATGAACAATGACTAAAAGATTAGCAATTGATAGATGGCCAACACTGATACAATCACATAAATCATATATTTATGTCAAACGACTTACAAGTCCCAATTACTTTTCATTTCCTCTTTTTCAACAGATAGGCATATAAGCACTACCCACATGCTCAACAGATATGTATAACAACAATATCCACATTCTCAGACAAGCAAATAAGCTATATCCACATTCTACAACAGATATGTATAACAACAATATCCACAGATAAGCATAAAAGCTATATCCACACATCACAAAGATAAGCATATAAGCTCTATCTTCACTTCTTTAGACAAGCATATGAGCTGTATCTACGGAGTTCATCCCCTATCTTCCCCTAAACCGCGGAGTACATCCCCTATCTCCTCCTCTACACATAACGTATACAAACACAATGGTTCTATATACAATCACCCAATACATACAGTTAATGTATTCTATCAACCGTCAAGTTCCATGACACATTTCATTGATTAGTTTCAGTTTGCCTAATCATCATGCATTGTCTACAACAATCACGACTATCCTCCACCGATAGCCCAAAGCAGTTATTTCTAAACAGAAAATAAATGCACAAATGGATATTCAATCAACATTTCATTTCCTCATTTCTCCCAATTAATTATCCCAATTAATTAAACAATGTAATTAGGCCATTTTCCATAATTACCATTTCAACCCTTAGGTCCCATTTTCATCAATGATTCAACATTAATTCTATTTCTCTATGCCAAACATGCATCTAGGTTTATTATGAATAAAACCCCAACTTTTGTAAAATTACACAAAAGCCCCGAACTTTCACAAAATTACCAAACCAAGCCCAACATCTCAAAATACCAAAATTTAAAGACAAAATCCATAGAGAGGAGTAGGATATCCCTACCTTGAAGTTTTAGCCAAAAAGGAGATGAAGACTCGAAGATCAACTTGCTCCAAATCCAAACTTTTTCAGATTAAATCGAAGCTCTCAACACCCTCTATCTTTTTAACAAAGGCCCTAGGCTAGATTCACACTCTAGGGAGATCAAATCTTAGAGAGAATATAAGTGTAGAGAGAGAGGGTCTCGGATCAAGGGTTTGATCAAAGAAAGGAAATGAAAAAGTGATGTTTAAAACGCTACTGTCCGCTGATATAAAACACGCTCACTCGAGCGAAGGCTTGGTCGCTCGAGCGACCAGACACAGAAAACTCTCGCTCGAGCCAAGAAGTTCTCGATCGAGCGAATAAAAACCCAGACCGCTCGAGCGAAGGAAGCTCGCTCGAGCCAAGAAAGACAACTCTCAGGTCCAGAACCAGGTGCAACCGCTCGCTCAAGCAAGCCACTCTGGCTCGACCCACCAAACACGAACCCCACTCTCGCTCGAGCGACCAACTCCTCGCTCGAGCGAAGGTCCAAAATTCTGGGCAGCAACACTAGGCTCCCGAACACAACCAACCTGTAACAAACCTGCCTAACACATCCTATAACTCAAATATGAAGAAAAAGGAATGTAAACACGATAATAACCAACTACCAACATCCACGGACACATGTCCGGATCACTGTACAACAAGGGTAAACCCGGGATCGCTATAATTCAGCTTCCACTTTTATTTAATTTCCATCTCTATTCAGTATCTTTTTTTATTTAATTTCCAAATTGATCGTTAACGTATAGTGGTTTCTTGAATGAACTTCCATTTTTAATTTTATGCTACTTCTATTTTTATTTATATTCCACTTTCTCTTTTATTCAATTTCCTTTTCTATTCAATTTCCTTTTTTATTTAATTTCCAAATAAATCGTTAAGGTATAGTCGTTTCTTGAATGAACTTCCATTTTAAATTTTTGCAACTTCTATTTCTATTTTTATTCAACTTCCATTTTTATTCAATTTCCATCTCTATTCAATTTCCTTTTTTATTTAATTTCCAAATAAATCGTTAAGGTATAGTGGTTTTTTGAATGAACTTCCATTTTTAATTTTATGCAACTTCGATTTTTATTTTTATTCAACTTGCATTTTTATTCAATTTCCTTTTTTATTTAATTTCCAAATAGATCGTTAAGGTATAGTTGTTTCTTGAATGAACTTCCATTTTAAATTTTTGCAACTTCCATTTCTATTTTTATTCAACTTCCATTTTTATTCAATTTCCATCTCTATTCAATTTCCTTTTCTATTTAATTTCCAAATGAATCGTTAAGGTATAGTGGTTTTTTGAATGAACTTTCATTTTTAATTTTATGCAACTTCCATTTTTATTTTTATTCAACTTGCATTTTTATTCAATTTCCTTTTCCATTCAATTTCCTATTTTATTTAATTTCCAAATAGATCGTTAAGATATAGTGGTTTCTTGAATGAACTTCCATTTTTAATTTTATGCAACTTCCATTTTTATTTTTAGTGAACTTCCATTTTTATTCAATTTTCCTCTCTATTCAATTTCCTTTTTTATTTAATTTCCAAATAGATCGTTAAGGTATTGTGGTTTCTTGAATGAACTTTCATTTTTAATTTTATGCAACTTCTATTTTTATTTTCATTCAACTGCCATTTTTATTCAATTTCCCTTTCTATTGAATTTCCTTATTTGTTTAATTTCCAAATAGATCGTTATGGTAAAGTTGTTTCTTGAATGAACTTTCATTTTTAATTTTATGCAACTTCCGTTTTTATTTTTGTTCAACTTCCATTGTTATTCAATTTCCTTCTCTATTCAATTTCCTTTTTTTATTTAATTTCCAAATAGATCGTTAATGTATAATGGATTCTTGAATGACCTTCCATTTTTAATTTTATGCAACTTCATTTTTTATTCTTATTCAACTTCCATTTTTATTCAATTTCCTTTTCTATTTAATTTCCTTTTTTATTTAATTTCCAAATAGATCGTGAAGATGTACTGTTTTATTGAATAAACTTCAATTTTTAATTTTATGCAACTTCTATTTTTATTTTCATTCAACTTCCATTTTTATTCAATTTCCATTTCGATTTAATTTCCTTTTTTTTATTTCATTTCCAAATAGATCGTTAAGGTATAGTGATTTCTTGAATGAACCTCTATGTTTAATTTTATGTAACTTCCATTTTTATTCAATTTCCTTTTCTATTCAATTTCCTTTTTTTATTTAATTTCCAAATAGATCGTTAATGTATAGTGGTTTTTTGAATGAACTTCAATTTTTATTTTTATTCAACTTCCAATTTTATTTTTATACAACTTCCATTTTTAATTTTATGCAATTCTATTTTTATTTTTATTCAACTTCCATTTTTATTCAATTTCCTTTTTTTCTTTTATTTCCCAACAGATCGTTATGGTATAGTGGTTTTCTTGAATGAACTTCCATTTTCAATTTTATGCGACTTCCATTTTTGTTTTTATTCAACTTCTATTTTTATTAAATTTCCTTTTCTATTCAATTTCTTTTTTTATTCAATTTTCAAATATATCGTGAACGTATAGTGGTTTTTTGAATAAACTTTCCTTTTTACTTTTGTGCAACTTTCATTTTTATTTTTATTCAATTTCCTTTTCTATTCAATTTCCTTTTTTTATTTAATTTCGAAATAGATCGTTAAGGTATAGTGGTTTCTTGAATGAACTTCCACTTTTAATTTTAGGGCAAATTACATATACACCCCTCGAGGTTTGGCTAAATTACAGATACACCCCTGAGGTTTCGGAAATTACATCCCGCCCCCTGAGGTTTGTATTTTTATAACAATTTGCCCCCTGAGGTTTATATTTCATAACAAATTACCCCCTAATTTCTTATGCAAATATAGCATTCAGGGGGGAATTCGTAATTTCTCAAACCTCAGGGGGGCATTTGTAATTTAGCCAAACCTCGAGGGGTGTATATGTAATTTGCCCTTAATTTTATGCAACTTCCATTTTTATTTTTGTTGAACTCCCATTTTTATTCAATTTTCCTTTCTATTCAATTTCCTTTTTTATTTAATTTCCAAATAGATCGTTAAGGTATTGTGGTTTCTTGAATGAACTTCCATTTTTAATTTTATGCAACTTCCATTTCTATTTTTATTCAACTTCCATTTTTATTCAATTTCCATCTCAATTCAATTTTCTTTTTTATTTAATTTCCAAAAAAATCGTTAAGGTATAGTGTTTTCCTGAATGAACTTCCATTTTTAAATTTTTGCAACTTCCATTTTTAATTTTATTCAACTTGCATTTTTATTCAGTTTCCTTTTCCATTCAATTTCCTTTTTATTTAATTTTCAAATAGATCGTTACGATATAGTGGTTTCTTGAATGAACTTCCATTTTTAATTTTATGCAACTTCCATTTTTATTTTCATTCAACTTCCATTTTTATTCAATTTCCTTTTCTATTAAATTCCCGTTTTTGTTTAATTTCCAAGTAGATCGTCAAGGTATAATTGTTTCTTGAATGAACTTTCATTTTTAATTATATGCAACTTCCGTTTTTATTCTTATTTAACTTCCATTTTCATTTAATTTCCTTTTCTATTTAATTTCCTTTTTTATTTAATTTCCAAATAGATCGTTAAGATATAGTGTTTTATTGAATGAACTTCAATTTTTAATTTTATGCAACATCCATGTTTATTTTTATTCAACTTTCACTTTTAATTTTATGCAACTTCGATTGTTACTCAATTTCCTTTTCTATTCTATTTCCTTTTTTTATTTAATTTCCAAATAGATCGTTAATGTATAATGTATTCTTGAATGAACTTCCATTTTTAATTTTATGCAACTTCATTTTTTATTCTTATTCAGCTTCCATTTTTATTCAATTTCCTTTTCTATTTAATTTCCTTTTTTATTTAATTTCAAAATAGATCGTTAAGATATAGTGTTTTATTGAATGAACTTCAATTTTTAATTTTATGCAACATCTATTTTTATTTTTATTCAACTTTCATTTTTAATTTTATGCAACATCCATTTTTATTTTTATTCAACTTCCATTGTTATTCAATTTCCTTTTCTATTCTATTTCCTTTTTTTATTTAATTTCCAAATAGATCGTTAATGTATAATGGATTCTGGAATGAACTTCCATTTTTAATTTTATGCAACTTTATTTTTTATTCTTATTCAACATCCATTTTTATTCAATTTCCTTTTCTATTTAATTTCCTTTTTTATTTAATTTCCAAATAAATCGTTAAGATATAGTGTTTTATTGAATGAACTTCAATTTTTGATTTTATGCAACATCCATTTTTATTTTTATTCAACTTCAATTTTTAATTTTATGCAACTTTTATTTTTATTTTTATTCAACTTCCATTTTAATTCAATTTCCTTTTTGATTTGATTTCCTTTTTTTATTTAATTTCCGAATATATTGTTAGGGTATAGTGGTTTCTTGAATGAACTTCTATGTTTAATTTTATACAACTTCCATTTTTATTGAATTTACTTTTCTATTCAATTTCCTTTTTTAATTTAATTTCCAAATAGATCGTTAATGTATAGTGTTTTCTTGAATGAACTTCAATTTTTATTTTTATTCAACTTCCATTTTTAATTTTATGCAACTTCCATTTTTATTTTTATTCAACTTCTATTTTTATTCAATTTCCTTTTTTTGTTTAATTTCCCAATAGATCGCTAAGGTATAGTGGTTTCTTGAATGAACTTCCTTTATTAATTTTATGCGACTTCCATTTTTATTTTTATTCGACTTCTATTTTTATTAAATTTCCTTTTCTATTCAATTTTCTTTTTTATTTAATTTCCAAATATATCGTTAAGGTATGGTGGATTTTTGAATAAACTTTCTTTTTTACTTTTGTGCAACGTCCATTTTTATTTTTATTCAATTTCCTTTTCTATTCAATTTCCATTTTTTATTTAATTTCGAAATAGATCATTAAGGTATAGTGGTTTCTTGAATGAACTTCCATTTTTAATTTTGTGCAACTTCCATTTTTAAATTTATTCAACTTCGATTTTTTTTTCAATTTTCCTTTCTATTCAATTTCCTTTTTTATTTAATTTCCAAATAGATCGTTAAGGTATTGTGGTTTCTTGAATGAACTTCCATTTTTAATTTTATGCAACTTCCATTTCTATTTTTATTCAACTTCCATTTTTATTCAATTTCCATCTCTATTCAATTTTCTTTTTTATTTAATTTCCAAATAAATCGTTAAGGTATAGTGGTTTCCTGAATGAACTTCCATTTTTAATTTTGTGCAACTTCCATTTTTAATTTTATTCAACTTGCATTTTTATTCAATTTCCTTTTTTATTTAATTTCCAAATAGATTGTTAGGATATAGTGGTTTCTTGAATGAACTTCCATTTTTAATTTTATGCAACTTCCATTTTTATTTTCATTCAACTTCCATTTTTATTCAATTTCCTTTTCTATTAAATTCCCTTATTTGTTTAATTTGCAAATAGATCGTCAAGGTATAATTGTTTCTTGAATGAACTTTCATTTTTAATTTTATGCAACTTCCGTTTTTATTTTTATTCAACTTCCATTGTTATTCAATTTGTTTTTCTATTCTATTTCCTTTTATTAATTAATTTCCAAATAGATCGTTAATGTATAATGGTTTCTTGAATGAACTTCCATTTTTGTTCTTATTTAACTTCCATTTTCATTCAATTTCCTTTTCTATTTAATTTCCTTTTTTATTTAATTTCCAAATAGATCGTTAAGATATAGTGTTTTATTGAATGAACTTCAATTTTTAATTTTATGCAACATCCATGTTTATTTTTATTCAACTTTCACTTTTAATTTTATGCAACATTCATTTTCATTTTTATGCAACTTTGATTGTTATTCAATTTCCTTTTCTATTCTATTTCCTTTTTTTATTTAATTTCCAAATAGATCGTTAATGTATAATGTATTCTTGAATGAACTTCCACTTTTAATTTTATGCAACTTCATTTTTTATTCTTATTGAGCTTCCATTTTTATTCAATTTCCTTTTCTATTTAATTTCCTTTTTTATTTAATTTCCAAATAGATCGTTAAGATATAGTGTTTTATTGAATGAACTTCAATTTTTAATTTTATGCAACATCCATTTTTATTTTTATTCAACTTTCATTTTTAATTTTATGCAACATCCGTTTTTATTTTTATTCAACTTCCATTGTTATTCAATTTCCTTTTCTATTCTATTTCCTTTTTTTATTTAATTTCCAAATAGATCGTTAATGTATAATGGATTCTGGAATGAACTTCCATTTTTAATTTTATGCAACTTTATTTTTTATTCTTATTCAACATCCATTTTTATTCAATTTCCTTTTCTATTTAATTTCCTTTTTTATTTAATTTCCAAATAAATCGTTAAGATATAGTGTTTTATTGAATGAACTTCAATTTTTGATTTTATGCAACATCCATTTTTATTTTTATTCAACTTCAATTTTTAATTTTATGCAACTTTTATTTTTATTTTTATTCAACTTCCATTTTAATTCAATTTCCTTTTTGATTTGATTTCCTTTTTTTATTTAATTTCCGAATATATTGTTAGGGTATAGTGGTTTCTTGAATGAACTTCTATGTTTAATTTTATACAACTTCCATTTTTATTGAATTTACTTTTCTATTCAATTTCCTTTTTTAATTTAATTTCCAAATAGATCGTTAATGTATAGTGTTTTCTTGAATGAACTTCAATTTTTATTTTTATTCAACTTCCATTTTTAATTTTATGCAACTTCCATTTTTATTTTTATTCAACTTCTATTTTTATTCAATTTCCTTTTTTTGTTTAATTTCCCAATAGATCGCTAAGGTATAGTGGTTTCTTGAATGAACTTCCTTTATTAATTTTATGCGACTTCCATTTTTATTTTTATTCGACTTCTATTTTTATTAAATTTCCTTTTCTATTCAATTTTCTTTTTTATTTAATTTCCAAATATATCGTTAAGGTATGGTGGATTTTTGAATAAACTTTCTTTTTTACTTCTGTGCAACGTCCATTTTTATTTTTATTCAATTTCCATTTTTTATTTAATTTCGAAATAGATCATTAAGGTATAGTGGTTTCTTGAATGAACTTCCATTTTTAATTTTGTGCAACTTCCATTTTTAAATTTATTCAACTTCGATTTTTTTTTCAATTTTCCTTTCTATTCAATTTCCTTTTTTATTTAATTTCCAAATAGATCGTTAAGGTATTGTGGTTTCTTGAATGAACTTCCATTTTTAATTTTATGCAACTTCCATTTCTATTTTTATTCAACTTCCATTTTTATTCAATTTCCATCTCTATTCAATTTTCTTTTTTATTTAATTTCCAAATAAATCGTTAAGGTATAGTGGTTTCCTGAATGAACTTCCATTTTTAATTTTGTGCAACTTCCATTTTTAATTTTATTCAACTTGCATTTTTATTCAATTTCCTTTTTTATTTAATTTCCAAATAGATTGTTAGGATATAGTGGTTTCTTGAATGAACTTCCATTTTTAATTTTATGCAACTTCCATTTTTATTTTCATTCAACTTCCATTTTTATTCAATTTCCTTTTCTATTAAATTCCCTTATTTGTTTAATTTGCAAATAGATCGTCAAGGTATAATTGTTTCTTGAATGAACTTTCATTTTTAATTTTATGCAACTTCCGTTTTTATTTTTATTCAACTTCCATTGTTATTCAATTTGTTTTTCTATTCTATTTCCTTTTATTAATTAATTTCCAAATAGATCGTTAATGTATAATGGTTTCTTGAATGAACTTCCATTTTTATTCTTATTTAACTTCCATTTTCATTCAATTTCCTTTTCTATTTAATTTCCTTTTTTATTTAATTTCCAAATAGATCGTTAAGATATAGTGTTTTATTGAATGAACTTCAATTTTTAATTTTATGCAACATCCATGTTTATTTTTATTCAACTTTCACTTTTAATTTTATGCAACATTCATTTTCATTTTTATGCAACTTTGATTGTTATTCAATTTCCTTTTCTATTCTATTTCCTTTTTTTATTTAATTTCCAAATAGATCGTTAATGTATAATGTATTCTTGAATGAACTTCCACTTTTAATTTTATGCAACTTCATTTTTTATTCTTATTGAGCTTCCATTTTTATTCAATTTCCTTTTCTATTTAATTTCCTTTTTTATTTAATTTCCAAATAGATCGTTAAGATATAGTGTTTTATTGAATGAACTTCAATTTTTAATTTTATGCAACATCCATTTTTATTTTTATTCAACTTTCATTTTTAATTTTATGCAACATCCGTTTTTATTTTTATTCAACTTCCATTGTTATTCAATTTCCTTTTCTATTCTATTTCCTTTTTTTATTTAATTTCCAAATAGATCGTTAATGTATAATGGATTCTGGAATGAACTTCCATTTTTAATTTTATGCAACTTTATTTTTTATTCTTATTCAACATCCATTTTTATTCAATTTCCTTTTCTATTTAATTTCCTTTTTTATTTAATTTCCAAATAAATCGTTAAGATATAGTGTTTTATTGAATGAACTTCAATTTTTGATTTTATGCAACATCCATTTTTATTTTTATTCAACTTCAATTTTTAATTTTATGCAACTTTTATTTTTATTTTTATTCAACTTCCATTTTAATTCAATTTCCTTTTTGATTTGATTTCCTTTTTTTATTTAATTTCCGAATATATTGTTAGGGTATAGTGGTTTCTTGAATGAACTTCTATGTTTAATTTTATACAACTTCCATTTTTATTGAATTTACTTTTCTATTCAATTTCCTTTTTTAATTTAATTTCCAAATAGATCGTTAATGTATAGTGTTTTCTTGAATGAACTTCAATTTTTATTTTTATTCAACTTCCATTTTTAATTTTATGCAACTTCCATTTTTATTTTTATTCAACTTCTATTTTTATTCAATTTCCTTTTTTTGTTTAATTTCCCAATAGATCGCTAAGGTATAGTGGTTTCTTGAATGAACTTCCTTTATTAATTTTATGCGACTTCCATTTTTATTTTTATTCGACTTCTATTTTTATTAAATTTCCTTTTCTATTCAATTTTCTTTTTTATTTAATTTCCAAATATATCGTTAAGGTATGGTGGATTTTTGAATAAACTTTCTTTTTTACTTCTGTGCAACGTCCATTTTTATTTTTATTCAATTTCCATTTTTTATTTAATTTCGAAATAGATCATTAAGGTATAGTGGTTTCTTGAATGAACTTCCATTTTTAATTTTGTGCAACTTCCATTTTTAAATTTATTCAACTTCGATTTTTTTTTCAATTTTCCTTTCTATTCAATTTCCTTTTTTATTTAATTTCCAAATAGATCGTTAAGGTATTGTGGTTTCTTGAATGAACTTCCATTTTTAATTTTATGCAACTTCCATTTCTATTTTTATTCAACTTCCATTTTTATTCAATTTCCATCTCTATTCAATTTTCTTTTTTATTTAATTTCCAAATAAATCGTTAAGGTATAGTGGTTTCCTGAATGAACTTCCATTTTTAATTTTGTGCAACTTCCATTTTTAATTTTATTCAACTTGCATTTTTATTCAATTTCCTTTTTTATTTAATTTCCAAATAGATTGTTAGGATATAGTGGTTTCTTGAATGAACTTCCATTTTTAATTTTATGCAACTTCCATTTTTATTTTCATTCAACTTCCATTTTTATTCAATTTCCTTTTCTATTAAATTCCCTTATTTGTTTAATTTGCAAATAGATCGTCAAGGTATAATTGTTTCTTGAATGAACTTTCATTTTTAATTTTATGCAACTTCCGTTTTTATTTTTATTCAACTTCCATTGTTATTCAATTTGTTTTTCTATTCTATTTCCTTTTATTAATTAATTTCCAAATAGATCGTTAATGTATAATGGTTTCTTGAATGAACTTCCATTTTTATTCTTATTTAACTTCCATTTTCATTCAATTTCCTTTTCTATTTAATTTCCTTTTTTATTTAATTTCCAAATAGATCGTTAAGATATAGTGTTTTATTGAATGAACTTCAATTTTTAATTTTATGCAACATCCATGTTTATTTTTATTCAACTTTCACTTTTAATTTTATGCAACATTCATTTTCATTTTTATGCAACTTTGATTGTTATTCAATTTCCTTTTCTATTCTATTTCCTTTTTTTATTTAATTTCCAAATAGATCGTTAATGTATAATGTATTCTTGAATGAACTTCCACTTTTAATTTTATGCAACTTCATTTTTTATTCTTATTGAGCTTCCATTTTTATTCAATTTCCTTTTCTATTTAATTTCCTTTTTTATTTAATTTCCAAATAGATCGTTAAGATATAGTGTTTTATTGAATGAACTTCAATTTTTAATTTTATGCAACATCCATTTTTATTTTTATTCAACTTTCATTTTTAATTTTATGCAACATCCATTTTTATTTTTATTCAACTTCCATTGTTATTCAATTTCCTTTTCTATTCTATTTCCTTTTTTTATTTAATTTCCAAATAGATCGTTAATGTATAATGGATTCTGGAATGAACTTCCATTTTTAATTTTATGCAACTTTATTTTTTATTCTTATTCAACATCCATTTTTATTCAATTTCCTTTTCTATTTAATTTCCTTTTTTATTTAATTTCCAAATAAATCGTTAAGATATAGTGTTTTATTGAATGAACTTCAATTTTTGATTTTATGCAACATCCATTTTTATTTTTATTCAACTTCAATTTTTAATTTTATGCAACTTTTATTTTTATTTTTATTCAACTTCCATTTTAATTCAATTTCCTTTTTGATTTGATTTCCTTTTTTTATTTAATTTCCGAATATATTGTTAGGGTATAGTGGTTTCTTGAATGAACTTCTATGTTTAATTTTATACAACTTCCATTTTTATTGAATTTACTTTTCTATTCAATTTCCTTTTTTAATTTAATTTCCAAATAGATCGTTAATGTATAGTGTTTTCTTGAATGAACTTCAATTTTTATTTTTATTCAACTTCCATTTTTAATTTTATGCAACTTCCATTTTTATTTTTATTCAACTTCTATTTTTATTCAATTTCCTTTTTTTGTTTAATTTCCCAATAGATCGCTAAGGTATAGTGGTTTCTTGAATGAACTTCCTTTATTAATTTTATGCGACTTCCATTTTTATTTTTATTCGACTTCTATTTTTATTAAATTTCCTTTTCTATTCAATTTTCTTTTTTATTTAATTTCCAAATATATCGTTAAGGTATGGTGGATTTTTGAATAAACTTTCTTTTTTACTTCTGTGCAACGTCCATTTTTATTTTTATTCAATTTCCATTTTTTATTTAATTTCGAAATAGATCATTAAGGTATAGTGGTTTCTTGAATGAACTTCCATTTTTAATTTTGTGCAACTTCCATTTTTAAATTTATTCAACTTCGATTTTTTTTTCAATTTTCCTTTCTATTCAATTTCCTTTTTTATTTAATTTCCAAATAGATCGTTAAGGTATTGTGGTTTCTTGAATGAACTTCCATTTTTAATTTTATGCAACTTCCATTTCTATTTTTATTCAACTTCCATTTTTATTCAATTTCCATCTCTATTCAATTTTCTTTTTTATTTAATTTCCAAATAAATCGTTAAGGTATAGTGGTTTCCTGAATGAACTTCCATTTTTAATTTTGTGCAACTTCCATTTTTAATTTTATTCAACTTGCATTTTTATTCAATTTCCTTTTTTATTTAATTTCCAAATAGATTGTTAGGATATAGTGGTTTCTTGAATGAACTTCCATTTTTAATTTTATGCAACTTCCATTTTTATTTTCATTCAACTTCCATTTTTATTCAATTTCCTTTTCTATTAAATTCCCTTATTTGTTTAATTTGCAAATAGATCGTCAAGGTATAATTGTTTCTTGAATGAACTTTCATTTTTAATTTTATGCAACTTCCGTTTTTATTTTTATTCAACTTCCATTGTTATTCAATTTGTTTTTCTATTCTATTTCCTTTTATTAATTAATTTCCAAATAGATCGTTAATGTATAATGGTTTCTTGAATGAACTTCCATTTTTATTCTTATTTAACTTCCATTTTCATTCAATTTCCTTTTCTATTTAATTTCCTTTTTTATTTAATTTCCAAATAGATCGTTAAGATATAGTGTTTTATTGAATGAACTTCAATTTTTAATTTTATGCAACATCCATGTTTATTTTTATTCAACTTTCACTTTTAATTTTATGCAACATTCATTTTCATTTTTATGCAACTTTGATTGTTATTCAATTTCCTTTTCTATTCTATTTCCTTTTTTTATTTAATTTCCAAATAGATCGTTAATGTATAATGTATTCTTGAATGAACTTCCACTTTTAATTTTATGCAACTTCATTTTTTATTCTTATTGAGCTTCCATTTTTATTCAATTTCCTTTTCTATTTAATTTCCTTTTTTATTTAATTTCCAAATAGATCGTTAAGATATAGTGTTTTATTGAATGAACTTCAATTTTTAATTTTATGCAACATCCATTTTTATTTTTATTCAACTTTCATTTTTAATTTTATGCAACATCCATTTTTATTTTTATTCAACTTCCATTGTTATTCAATTTCCTTTTCTATTCTATTTCCTTTTTTTATTTAATTTCCAAATAGATCGTTAATGTATAATGGATTCTGGAATGAACTTCCATTTTTAATTTTATGCAACTTTATTTTTTATTCTTATTCAACATCCATTTTTATTCAATTTCCTTTTCTATTTAATTTCCTTTTTTATTTAATTTCCAAATAAATCGTTAAGATATAGTGTTTTATTGAATGAACTTCAATTTTTGATTTTATGCAACATCCATTTTTATTTTTATTCAACTTCAATTTTTAATTTTATGCAACTTTTATTTTTATTTTTATTCAACTTCCATTTTAATTCAATTTCCTTTTTGATTTGATTTCCTTTTTTTATTTAATTTCGGAATATATCGTTAGGGTATAGTGGTTTCTTGAATGAACTTCTATGTTTAATTTTATACAACTTCCATTTTTATTCAATTTCCTTTTCTATTCAATTTCCTTTTTTAATTTAATTTCCAAATAGATCATTAATGTATAGTGTTTTCTTGAATGAACTTCAATTTTTATTTTTATTCAACTTCCATTTTTAATTTTAGGCAACTTCCATTTTTATTTTTATTCAACTTCTATTTTTATTCAATTTCCTTTTTTTGTTTAATTTCCCAATAGATCGTTAAGGTATAGTGGTTTCTTGAATGAACTTCCTTTATTAATTTTATGCGACTTCCATTTTTATTTTTATTCGACTTCTATTTTTATTAAATTTCCTTTTCTATTCAATTTTCTTTTTTATTTAATTTCCAAATATATCGTTAAGGTATGGTGGATTTTTGAATAAACTTTCTTTTTTACTTTTGTGCAACGTCCATTTTTATTTTTATTCAGTTTCCTTTTCTATTCAATTTCCATTTTTTATTTAATTTCGAAATAGATCATTAAGGTATAGTGGTTTCTTGAATGAACTTCCATTTGTAATTTTCTGCAACTTCCATTTTTAAATTTATTCAACTTCGATTTTTTTTTCAATTTTCCTTTCTATTCAATTTCCTTTTTTATTTAATTTCCAAATAGATCGTTAAGGTATTGTGGTTTCTTGAATGAACTTCCATTTCTATTTTTATTCAACTTCCATTTTTATTCAATTTCCATCTCTATTCAATTTTCTTTTTTATTTAATTTCCAAATAAATCGTTAAGGTATAGTGGTTTCCTGAATGAACTTCCATTTTTAATTTTGTGCAACTTCCATTTTTAATTTTATTCAACTTGCATTTTTATTCAATTTCCTTTTTTATTTAATTTCCAAATAGATTGTTAGGATATAGTGGTTTCTTGAATGAACTTCCATTTTTAATTTTATGCAACTTCCATTTTTATTTTCATTCAACTTCCATTTTTATTCAATTTCCTTTTCTATTAAATTCCCTTATTTGTTTAATTTGCAAATAGATCGTCAAGGTATAATTGTTTCTTGAATGAACTTTCATTTTTAATTTTATGCAACTTCCGTTTTTATTTTTATTCAACTTCCATTGTTATTCAATTTGCTTTTCTATTCTATTTCCTTTTATTAATTAATTTCCAAATAGATCGTTAATGTATAATGGTTTCTTGAATGAACTTCCATTTTTATTCTTATTTAACTTCCATTTTCATTCAATTTCCTTTTCTATTTAATTTCCTTTTTTATTTGATTTCCAAATAGATCGTTAAGATATAGTGTTTTATTGAATGAACTTCAATTTTTAATTTTATGCAACATCCATGTTTATTTTTATTCAACTTTCACTTTTAATTTTATGCAACATTCATTTTCATTTTTATGCAACTTCGATTGTTATTCAATTTTCTTTTCTATTATATTTCCTTTTTTTATTTAATTTCCAAATAGATCGTTAATGTATAATGTATTCTTGAATGAACTTCCACTTTTAATTTTATGCAACTTCATTTTTTATTCTTATTCAGCTTCCATTTTTATTCAATTTCCTCTTCTATTTAATTTCCTTTTTCATTTCATTTCCAAATAGATCGTTAAGATATAGTGTTTTATTGAATGAACTTCAATTTTTAATTTTATGCAACATCCATTTTTATTTTTATTCAACTTTCATTTTTAATTTTATGCAACATCCATTTTTATTTTTATTCAACTTCCATTGTTATTTAATTTCCTTTTCTATTCTCTTTCCTTTTTTTATTTAATTTCCAAATAGATCGTTAATGTATATTGGATTCTCGAATGAATTTCCAATTTTAATTTTATGCAACTTTATTTTTTATTCTTATTCAACATCCATTTTTATTCAATTTCCTTTTCTATTTAATTTCCTTTTTTATTTAATTTCCAAATAAATCGTTAAGATATAGTGTTTTATTGAATGAACTTCAATTTTTGATTTTATGCAACATCCATTTTTATTTTTATTCAACTTCAATTTTTAATTTTATGCAACTTTTATTTTTATTTTTATTCAACTTCCATTTTAATTCAATTTCCTTTTTGATTTGATTTCCTTTTTTTATTTAATTTCCGAATATATGGTTAGGGTATAGTGGTTTCTTGAATGAACTTCTATGTTTAATTTTATGCCATTTCCATTTTTATTCAATTTCCTTTTCTATTCAATTTCCTTTTTTAACTTAATTTCCAATAGATCGTTAATGTATAGTGTTTTCTTGAATGAACTTCAATTTTTATTTTTATTCAACTTCCATTTTTAATTTTATGCAACTTCCATTTTTATTTTTATTCAACTTCTAATTTTATTCAATTTCCTTTTTTTGTTTAATTTCCCAATAGATCGTTAAGGTATAGTAGTTTCTTGAATGAGCTTCCTTTATTAATTTTATGCGACTTCCATTTTTATTTTTATTCGACTTCTATTTTTATTAAATTTCCTTTCCTTTTCAATTCAATTTTCTTTTTTATTTAATTTCCAAATATATCGTTAGGTTATGGTGAATTTTTGAATAAACTTTCTTTTTTACTTTTGTGCAACGTCCATTTTTATTTTTATTCAATTTCCTTTTCTATTCAATTTCCATTTTTTATTTAATTTCGAAATAGATCATTAAGGTATAGTGGTTTCTTGAATGAACTTCCATTTTTAATTTTGTGCAACTTCCATTTTTAAATTTATTCAACTTCGATTTTTTTTTCAATTTTCCTTTCTATTCAATTTCCTTTTTTATTTAATTTCCAAATAGATCGTTAAGGAATTGTGGTTTCTTGAATGAACTTCCATTTTTAATTTTATGCAACTTCCATTTCTATTTTTATTCAACTTCCATTTTTATTCAATTTCCATCTCTATTCAATTTTCTTTTTTATTTAATTTCCAAATAAATCGTGAAGGTATAGTGGTTTCCTGAATGAACTTCCATTTTCAATTTTGTGCAACTTCCATTTTTAATCTTATTCAACTTGCATTTTTATTCAATTTCCTTTTTTATTTAATTTCCAAATAGATTGTTAGGATATAGTGGTTTCTTGAATGAACTTCCATTTTTAATTTTATGCAACTTCCATTTTTATTTTCATTCAACTTCCATTTTTATTCAATTTCCTTTTCTATTAAATTCCCTTATTTGTTTAATTTGCAAATAGATCGTCAAGCTATAATTGTTTCTTGAATGAACTTTCATTTTCAATTTTATGCAACTTCCGTTTTTATTTTTATTCAACTTCCATTGTTATTCAATTTCCTTTTCTATTCTATTTCCTTTTATTAATTAATTTCCAAATAGATCGTTAATGTATAATGGTTTCTTGAATGAACTTCCATTTTCATTCAATTTCCTTTTCTATTTAATTTCCTTTTTTCTTTAATTTCCAAATAGATCGTTAAGATATAGTGTTTTACTGCATGAACTTCAATTTTTATTTTTCTGCAACATCCATGTTTATTTTTATTCAACTTTCATTTTTAATTTTATGCAACATCCATTTTCATTTTTCTGCAACTTTGATTGTTATTCAATTTCCTTTTCTATTCTATTTCCTTTTTTTATTTAATTTCCAAAAAGATCGTTAATGTATAATGTATTCTTGAATGAACTTCCATTTTTAATTTTATGCAACTTCATTTTTTATTCTTATTCAGCTTCCATTTTTATTCAATTTGCTTTTCTATTTAATTTCCTTTTTTATTTAATTTCCAAATAGATCGTTAAGATATAGTGTTTTATTGAATGAACTTCAATTTTTAATTTTATGCAACATCCATTTTTATTTTTATTCAACTTCCATTGTTATTCAATTTCCTTTTTTTATTCTATTTCCAAATAGATCGTTAATGTATAATGGATTCTGGAATGAACTTCCATTTTTAATTTTATGCAACTTTATTTTTTATTCTTATTCAACATCCATTTTTATTCAATTTCCTTTTCTATTTAATTTCCTTTTTTATTTAATTTCCAAATAAATTGTTAAGATATAGTGTTTTATTGAATGAACTTCAATTTTTGATTTTATGCAACATCCATTTTTATTTTTATTCAACTTCAATTTTTAATTTTATGCAACTTTTATTTTTATTTTTATTCAACTTCCATTTTAATTCAATTTCCTTTTTGATTTGATTTCCTTTTTTTATTTAATTTCCGAATATATCGTTAGGGTATAGTGGTTTCTTGAATGAACTTCTATGTTTAATTTTATGCAACTTCCATTTTTATTCAATTTCCTTTTCTATTCAATTTCCTTTTTTAATTTAATTTCCAAATAGATCGTTAATGTATAGTGTTTTCTTGAATGAACTTCAATTTTTATTTTTATTCAACTTCCATTTTTAATTTTATGCAACTTCCATTTTTATTTTTATTCAACTTCTATTTTTATTCAATTTCCTTTTTTTGTTTAATTTCCCAATAGATCGTTAAGGTATAGTGGTTTCTTGAATGAACTTCCTTTATTAATTTTATGCGACTTCCATTTTTATTTTTATTCGACTTCTATTTTTATTAAATTTCCTTTTCTATTCAATTTTCTTTTTTATTTAATTTCCAAATATATCGTTAAGGTATGGTGGATTTTTGAATAAACTTTCCTTTTTACTTTTGTGCAACGTCCATTTTTATTTTTATTCAATTTCCTTTTCTATTCAATTTCCATTTTTTATTTAATTTCGAAATAGATCATTAAGGTATAGTGGTTTCTTGAATGAGCTTCCATTTTTAATTTTGTGCAACTTCCATTTTTAAATTTATTCAACTTCGATTTTTTTTTTCAATTTTCCTTTCTATTCAATTTCCTTTTTTATTTAATTTCCAAATAGATCGTTAAGGTATTGTGGTTTCTTGAATGAACTTCCATTTTTAATTTTATGCAACTTACATTTCTATTTTTATTCAACTTCCATTTTTATTCAATTTCCATCTCTATTCAATTTTCTTTTTTATTTAATTTCCAAATAAATCGTTAAGGTATAGTGGTTTCCTGAATGAACTTCCATTTTTAATTTTGTGCAACTTCCATTTTTAATTTTATTCAACTTGCATTTTTATTCAATTTCCTTTTTTATTTAATTTCCAAATAGATTGTTAGGATATAGTGGTTTCTTGAATGAACTTCCATTTTTAATTTTATGCAACTTCCATTTTTATTCAATTTCCTTTTCTATTAAATTCCCTTATTTGTTTAATTTGCAAATAGATCGTCAAGGTATAATTGTTTCTTGAATGAACTTTCATTTTTAATTTTATGCAACTTCCGTTTTTATTTTTATTCAACTTCCATTGTTATTCAATTTCCTTTTCTATTCTATTTCCTTTTATTAATTAATTTCCAAATAGATCGTTAATGTATAATGGTTTCTTGAATGAACTTCCATTTTTATTCTTATTTAACTTCCATTTTCATTCAATTTCCTTTTCTATTTAATTTCCTTTTTTATTTAATTTCCAAATAGATCGTTAAGATATAGTGTTTTATTGAATGAACTTCAATTTTTAATTTTATGCAACATCCATGTTTATTTTTATTCAACTTTCATTTTTAATTTTATGCAACATCCATTTTCATTTTTATGCAACTTCGATTGTTGTTCAATTTCCTTTTCTATTCTATTTCCTTTTTTTATTCAATTTCCAAATAGATCGTTAATGTATAATGTATTCTTGAATGAACTTCCATTTTTAATTTTATGCAACTTCATTTTTTATTCTTATTCAGCTTCCATTTTTATTCAATTTGCTTTTCTATTTAATTTCCTTTTTTATTTAATTTCCAAATAGATCGTTAAGATATAGTGTTTTATTGAATGAACTTCAATTTTTAATTTTATGCAACATCCACTTTTATTTTTATTCAACTTTCATTTTTAATTTTATGCAACATCCATTTTTATTTTTATTCAACTTCCATTGTTATTCAATTTCCTTTTTCTATTCAATTTCCTTTTTTTATTTAATTTCCAAATAGACCGTTAATGTACAATGGATTCTGGAATGAACTTCCATTTTTAATTTTATGCAACTTTATTTTTTATTCTTATTCAACTTCCATTTTTATTCAATTTCCTTTTCTATTTAATTTCCTTTTTTATTTAATTTCCAAATAGATCGTTAAGATATAGTGTTTTATTGAATGAACTTCAATTTTTAATTTTATGCAACATCCATGTTTATTTTTATTCAACTTTCATTTTTAATTTTATGCAACATCCATTTTCATTTTTATGCAACTTCGATTGTTGTTCAATTTCCTTTTCTATTCTATTTCCTTTTTTTATTCAATTTCCAAATAGATCGTTAATGTATAATGTATTCTTGAATGAACTTCCATTTTTAATTTTATGCAACTTCATTTTTTATTCTTATTCAGCTTCCATTTTTATTCAATTTCCTTTTCTATTTAATTTCCTTTTTTATTTAATTTCCAAATAGATCGTTAAGATATAGTGTTTTATTGAATGAACTTCAATTTTTAATTTTATGCAACATCCATTTTTATTTTTATTCAACTTTCATTTTTAATTTTATGCAACATCCATTTTTATTTTTATTCAACTTCCATTGTTATTCAATTTCCTTTTCTATTCAATTTCCTTTTTTTATTTAATTTCCAAATAGACCGTTAATGTACAATGGATTCTGGAATGAACTTCCATTTTTAATTTTATGCAACTTTATTTTTTATTCTTATTCAACTTCCATTTTTATTCAATTTCCTTTTCTATTTAATTTCCTTTTTTATTTAATTTCCAAATAAATCGTTAAGATATAGTGTTTTATTGAATGAACATCAATTTTTGATTTTATGCAACATCCATTTTTATTTTTATTCAACTTCAATTTTTAATTTTATGCAACTTTCATTTTTATTTTTATTCAACTTCCATTTTAATTCAATTTCCTTTTTGATTTGATTTCCTTTTTTTATTTAATTTCCGAATATATCGTTAGGGTATAGTGGTTTCTTGAATGAACTTCTATGTTTAATTTTATGCAACTTCCATTTTTATTCAATTTACTTTTTTAATTTAATTTCCAAGTAGATCGTTAATGTATAGTGTTTTCTTGAATGAACTTCAATTTTTATTTTTATTCAACTTCCATTTTTAATTTTATGCAACTTCCATTTTTATTTTTATTCAACTTCTATTTTTATTCAATTTCCTTTTTTTGTTTAATTTCCCAACAGATCGTTAAGGTATAGTGGTTTTGTAACAACCCTCACCTTACTCTTGTCATACTTGCATACATTCCTGCATGATCCTGCCTTGTTATTTTGTTTTGAAGGTTTTATCTTGCCTTGATTTGCTTAAAGTTGCTTGCATGATTTTGATCCTTGCGTGGTGTGTGTGTGTGGCCGAGGTCCTCTTGAGCTTAGTTCGCCTTTGAACCCTTGTGCTTAGAACTGTCTTGGAACCCCTTGGTCGACCCCCATCTTCACCTCGGGCATTTATTGCCGAGATGTTTTGCACCCAGTGAACCTTGTCCGCAGGCAGGTATGGCCTAGGCCGAGATGTGGCACACCCCGGTGAAGGTGTGGCACAGCTTAGTCAAGTGTCGCCCTCCCTAGCCGATGTTTTGTTATCCTGTTGCCGGATCCTTGATTTGAGCCGATGTCAATTCTTGCCGATGTGTTTTACCGAGCTTGCTGCATACGCTTTGTTAGAGACTTGTCTTATCAATCAATCACCTTTTGAGCTAAACCAACCCGATAACGCCACGTGTCCGAGCTAGTTGTTAAGACAGCCGGCAGACTTAGAAACAAATCATTTTTGGTCTCAATCTTTGTTTTAGACAGAGAAGCTCTAGAGAGAAGGAAGAGAAGTTCTTGAGTGAGAGTGAGTCTTCCAAGCTTAATCTTCGTGGTTTGAACCGTTGGATTCGAGTTTTGAGGTTAGAATCTTGATCTACTTTGGTTGTTGTTGCTGATCATCTAGCTGCATTACATGATCGAATCTGTTTTGCATGTCATGCATCGATTTGAAGATGGTTTTGAAAAGAGAAAATGGTTTTCATATGTTCTTGAAGAAAGCCTCGTTTTGATCCGAAAGTTTGGAATAAGAATCATGTTTTGTGTTTGTTCTTGCATGACCTTCTTGTATGGGTACCCAGGTCCATGTTTTGAACTCATGGCACGAAATCTCAGATTTTGTAATAAGTTTTGATCTTGCATTCATCTTTCTCATGATCATATTCGTCATATTCTTCATGTTATTCAAAGGGAAACCCAGGTTTTCCCGACTTTGCTTTTGATTGAGGCCAACGGGACCACACCTCAGCAAGGATGTGTGGGACCTCGGCAAAGGCCTGGTTGGTAACCAGTGTGTTCTCATGAGGCGGGAGCAATGTTTGAACTCCCAGCATGTTTTGCTTTGTTTTTGACTTGGATCTGGTGAGGATGCCGAGATCATCTGCATGCACATAAAGCTTGTTTTGAGAATGTGGTTTGCCGTGTGATTTGTAGGACCTTGATCCTTGCTTTGAGTCTACACCTGAACAACTAGGTGAGTGGTATTATTGATAAAGCTATGTTATACTTGTTTTGATAAATCTTGCTTGCTTTGTTTTGACAAAAGTGTTTTGTTAAGCATGAATGAATAGCTCTTGTTTTGATGTGTCAAGTATACTCCTTGTTTTGATGCCATCTTTGAAAAGGATACGGTCCTCTCTTGGAAAGTCCCTTGTACTGAAGGACTCTAAACTTTCGCAGCACTAAGTATAAAAGGATACGGTCCTTGTTAAATCGGGCTACGGGCCCAAGTAACACCAGTTTTGCTATGTTAAATCGGGCTACGGGCCTAAGTAACACAAGTCCCTTGTACTGGAGGACTCTAAACTTTCGCGGTACCAAGTGCACAAGTCCCTTGTACTGAAGGACTCTAAACTTTCGCAGTACTAAGTGTAAAAGGATACGGTCCTTTCTTGAAAAGATTTCTATGTTAAATCGGGCTATGGGCCTAAGTAACACCAGTCCCTTGTGCTGGAGGACTATAAACTTCCGCAGTACCTTTGACTAAACGATTACGGATCGTACAGCCCTTGATACTTGATTGATGAATACGGTTCATCCCTTGCTTCGCCGATGTTGTAATACTTGATTGATGAATACGGTTCATCCCTTGCTTCACCGATGTTGTAATATTTGGATGATGAATACGGTTCATCCCTTGTTTTGCCGACGTTAGTAAGCATCCCTTGAGACTTGTAATATTAAATGATGAATACGGTTCATCCCTTGTTTTGCCGATGTCAGTAAGCATCTTTGGATACTTGTAATATTTGATTGATGAATACGGTTCATCCCTCGTCTTGATAAAGTTTGATGTGTTTCGTTTTGAAGGACCTCGGCTATATTCATGAAAAACCTTTATTATTAGTACCATTCACTGAGTATTCAGACTCACCCTCTCTATATATATGTAGGTGATGAGCAGGACGTCGGCGACGCCTAGACTGTTTTGAAAGCTTGTTTTGGACTCACGATTATGTCGGCCTTATTTTGCATTCATGTCGGCGAATCTTGAAAATCATGCTTCTTCGCTTGTAATTGCTGTATTTTGTATATGTCAGCTCAAGAAGCCTTTTGATCAAGATGTAACACATATCTTGCTTTGTTGTATTCAACTTGTAAAGTTAATTGGAAATGTTTGGCATTGCATTTGATCTACGCACAGCTCTTATGGACTGCTCGTATTTTTGATTCATTGCTTCCGCATTTGTGAGCCCCCTATATCCATACTCTGATTGTGTTAAGTTTTTGAAAGTTGGCCTTCGGTAATTACGGATTACTGGCCATCACGGCACCAAACTACTAGGGGCGGTTTGGGGTCGTGACAGAATGGTATCAGAGCACAAGTTCCTCGGTATACGTTAATCACACACTTTGAGTCCTAAAGAGCATAGGATTTCCCTTAGAAAGATGTTAGGGTTGCATCATGGCATTTGTTGTTTGAGTGAGGTGTGCATTGTCTTGATATGCTTATTTGTTACTTGCCTATGTGGTTATTTGCTTAATTGTTTTAAAGTCATACTTTGCATGCTCATAGCATCATGAGGAGAGGGAGACCTCCAATTGGCCGAGATCAGCCCGAAGACAGAATGGACAGGTTGGAAAGATTGGTTGAAGGTTTGGCCCGTGAGTTGAGGCAAACCAGACAGCAGTTCGCTAGTGCTACGTCGACTCAGGCCGAGCAAACCAACGGCCGAAATGTAGTTCCACCTCCACCTCCTCCAGTGCCGCAGGTTCCCCAGCAACCAACCTTATATGGGGATGGCACGATAGCTTTGATCAGGGAGTTCAAGAAGATGAGACCACCGAGATTCTCTGGGGGTATAGAGCCGATGAAGGCTGAGGCATGGGTTTTGGAAATGGAGAAGTTGTTCGAGATCTTCCCTAGCACCGACGCTCAGAAAGTGACGTTGGCAGCATTCACATTAGATGATGACGCTCGCCGGTGGTGGATGATGATGAGAGAGAGCAATCCAAATTTGACCTGGACTCGATTCTTAGAGTTGTTCTACAAGAAACATTTTCCCCTAAGTGTTTGAAACCGCAAGGCTACCGAATTTCATACTCTGATGCAAGGCAACAGAACAGTGGCGGAATATGACCACGCTTTTACTGAATTGGTGAGGTTTGTACCTCACATGGCCAACGATGAATATATGAAGGCCAGGAAGTTCGAGTGTGGGCTTCGTGGACCGATTCAAGACCGGGTTAATTTGCTCGATATGCCGACTTATGCCGAAGTATTGGACAAAGCCATTTAGGCCGAAGCTAATTTGAATCGATACCAGAGCTCGGGAGAGAACCAGCGTAAAAGGCAGAACTATGACAATCGCCGAGGACAGCTGGGCACCAAGAAGAGAACAAACATGGGCAGTACTAGTAACCTAAGACAGGAAGGGAGTGCTAAACCGATGTGTTCGGATTATGGGAAACAGCATTTCGGGATCTGTCGACGAATGTCTGGAGCCTGCTATGAATGTGGTGAGATGGGCCATTACGTGAGAGATTGCCCCAAAACAAAGGCTAATAACAACAAGAAAGGTGAGAATACCTCGGGTTCCGTTCAGAAGGGAAATGCTGGGAAAGGACAGATGAGACAGGGCAGAGTGTTTGCGTTGGTACCAGGAGACACTCAGAATGCTGAGGCAGTAGTGTCAGGTATACTCCTAATTTGCTCCCAAGATGCTTATGTGTTGATTGATTCGGGTTCTACTCATTCGTTTATATCTACTAAGTTTGCCGAGAAAATTAATAGAGAACTAGAGCCCCTTGATTATGTGTTGTCTGTATCTACTCCATCTGGGTGATCTATGATTGTTGCATCCATTTACAGGGCTTGTGTTGTTGTGATTAAGAATGTTGAGTTGTTAGTAGATCTAATGCCTCTAGACCTAGCTCATTTTGATATTATACTGGGAATGGACTGGTTAGTTGCAAACGATGCATCTATTAATTGTGTTTCAAAAAGTGTTACCTTGAGAGCCCCAAACCTAGCCGAGGTTATTTTCCAGGGTAAAGGGGTAGTGCCCCCACCTTACTTGATTTCATCCATTAAGGCCTGTAAGTTAATTCAGAAGGGGTGCCGAGGCTACTTGTGTAGTATATTGAGTGATCAGAATGGAAATGTTAATTTAGCCGACATCCTAGTTGTTAATGATTTCCCCGACGTCTTCCCAGACGAATTGCCTGGCCACCTGACCGATAGGGAAATAGAGTTTACTGTTGACATCATGTCGGGAACACAGCCGATCTCCAAAACACCTTATAGGATGGCCACAGCTGAACTTGGAGAATTGAAACTGCAATTGCAAGAGTTGTTAGATAAAGGATTTATTAGGCCGAGCACTTCACCATGGGGAGCACCTGTTTTATTTGTTAAGAAGAAGGATGGCACACTCCGTCTTTGTATTGACTATAGAGAACTTAATAAGGTCACCATCAAGAACAAGTACCCATTACCTAGGATTGATGATCTGCTTGACCAATTACAAGGAGCACGAGTCTTTTCTAAGATCGACCTTCGGTCTGGTTACCATCAGCTTAAAGTCAAAGCCGAAGATGTTGAGAAGACCGCTTTTCGGACAAGATATGGCCACTACGAGTTTTTAGTGATGCCTTTTGGAGTGACCAATGCCCCCGCAGCATTTATGGATTTAATGAACAGAGTCTTCAAGCCATATTTAGATGAGTTTGTAGTTGTCTTCATTGATGATATATTGATCTATTCCAAGAGCGAAACTGAACATGAAAATCATTTGAGACTTGCCTTACAGATTTTGAGAGATCGGAAATTGTATGCTAAGTTTAACAAGTGTGAGTTTTGGCTTTCTACCATCTCATTTTTGGGTCATGTGATTAATGAAGAGGGTATCTCAGTTGATCCTAGCAAAATTGAAGCCGTAGTAAATTGGCCGAGGCCGACTAATGTATCCGAGATTCGTAGTTTTCTGGGTTTGGCAGGTTATTACAGAAAGTTTGTGAAAGATTTCTCAAAGATTGCAATTCCATTGACGCAACTAACCAAGAAGGGAACACTATACGAATGGACTAAAGATCGGGAGTTAGCTTTCCAGGAACTGAAGACAAGGTTAGTTACAGCACCAGTACTTGTACTACCATCAGGTAACGAAGAGTTTCATGTCTATAGTGATGCATCGCATAAGGGTTTGGGTTGTGTGTTAATGCAAAATGGTAAGGTTGTAGCTTATGCATCTCGTCAGTTGAATCCCCATGAGAAGAACTATCCTACCCATGATTTAGAATTAGCGGCCGTGGTATTTGCTTTGAAGATTTGGTGTCACTATTTGTATGGAGCTTCTTGTCAAGTTTTTACAGACCATAAGAGTTTAAAGTACCTATTCACACAGAAGGAATTGAATTTGAGACAGAGAAGGTGGCTGGAGTTGTTGAAGGACTATGATATGCAAATTCAATATCACCCGGGTAAAGCTAACATTGTAGCCGACGCTTTGAGCAGAAAGTCAGATGGAAACTTGGCGTGTTTGACCATGATAACAGTGGAGCCGACTATTGTTGATGAAGTAAAGACAAGACAGATGGAGGATAACTTCTTCAAGAAAATAGTCGAGGAAATTGACACGAAGCCGAGATCAGGGTATACTATTGATGATCAAGTGCTCAAGTTTGAGGGAAGGTTATGTGTGGCCGACATCCCAGAGTTGAAGAGGAAAATTTTGCAGGAAGCTCACGGTTCTAAGTTTGCTGTCCATCCAGGGAACACCAAAATGTATCAAGATGTGAAGCGGATCTTCTGGTGGCCAAATATGAAAAGGGAGATAGCAGAATTCGTGTCCCAGTGTTTACATTGTCAGCAAGTGAAAGCAGAACATCAAAGACCGGCAGGACTTCTTTAACCTTTGCCGATTCCTGAGTGGAAATGGGAACATATCTCCATGGATTTTGTGACTGGTTTGCCGAAGACACCGAAAGGTATGGATTCGATTTGGGTTGTTATTGACAGATTAACTAAGTCAGCACACTTTCTACCTATTAAGACTACATTCAACGCCAATCAACTTGCCTTGTTGTATGTGACCGAGATTGTCAGACTTCATGGAGTACCGATATCAATTGTGTCAGACCGAGATCCTAAATTTGTTTCTAGATTTTGGCAGAGTTTACAGAGGGCTTTTGGAGCCGAGCTGAGATTTAGTACAGCCTTTCATCCCCAGACAGATGGGCAGACTGAGAGGACAATTCAGACGCTTGAAGATATGCTTAGACTTTGTGTATTGGACTTCCAAGGAAGTTGGGGAACACATTTGCCCTTAGTGGAATTCGCTTACAATAACAGTTATCAAGCTAGTATTGGCATGGCGCCGTATGAAGCCTTGTATGGAAGAAAATGTAGGTCGCCAATATGTTGGACCGAAGTTGGAGACAAAACTCTGCTTGGTCCCGAATTGATTCAAGTGACAACAGAAAAGATTGAACTTATCCAACAGAGGATTAAAACTGCCCAGAGCCGACAAAAGAGCTACGCCGACCAGAGAAGGAATGAGATAGAGTTCGAAGTTGGGAATCATGTATTCCAGAAAGTTTCACTGATGAAGGGAGTATCCAGATTTGGAAAGAAAGGTAAATTAGCACCGCGTTATATTGGGCCATTTGAAATTCTTGAGAGAATTAACCCCGTTGCCTACAGACTTGCTTTGCCGCCAGATTTGAGCCAAGTCCACAATGTGTTTCATGTTTCGATGTTGAGGAAGTACATCCGAGATCCACTACATGTAATTGATCATTCCGAGATCACGGTTAATGAGGATTTGGGCTACGAGGAGAAGCCGATGAGGATTATTGACAGGCAAGTGAGGCAGTTGAGAAACAAATCGATACCGATGGTAAAGGTCAAATGAAAGGAACATTATGGCACAGAAGCCACGTGGGAAAAGGAAGAGGATGTGAGAATCCATTATCCAGAGTTGTTCATAGAACAAGGTAATCTAAGTTTGGGGACCAAAATTCTTTAAGGGGGGTAGGATGTAACAAACCTCACCTTACTCTTGTCATACTTGCATACATTCCTGCATGATCCTGCCTTGTTATTTTGTTTTGAAGGTTTTATCTTGCCTTGATTTGCTTAAAGTTGCTTGCATGATTTTGATCCTTGCGTGGTGTGTGTGTGTGGCCGAGGTCCTCTTGAGCTTAGTTCGCCTTTGAACCCTTGTGCTTAGAACTGTCTTGGAACCCCTTGGTCGACCCCCATCTTCACCTCGGGCATTTATTGCTGAGATGTTTTGCACCCAGTGAACCTTGTCCCCAGGCAGGTATGGCCTAGGCCGAGATGTGGCACACCCCGGCCAAGGTGTGGCACAGCTTAGTCAAGTGTCGCCCTCCCTAGCCGATGTTTTGTTATCCTGTTGCCGGATCCTTGATTTGAGCCGATGTCAATTCTTGCCGATGTGTTTTACCGAGCTTGCTGCATACGCTTTGTCAGAGACTTGTCTTATCAATCAATCACCTTTTGAGCTAAACCAACCCGATAACGCCACGTGTCCGAGCTAGTTGTTAAGACAGCCGGCAGACTTAGAAACAAATCATTTTTGGTCTCAATCTTTGTTTTAGAGAGAGAAGCTCTAGAGAGAAGGAAGAGAAGTTCTTGAGTGAGAGTGAGTCTTCCAAGCTTAATCTTCGTGGTTTGAACCGTTGGATTCGAGTTTTGAGGTTAGAATCTTGATCTACTTTGGTTGTTGTTGCTGATCATCTAGCTGCATTACATGATCGAATCTGTTTTGCATGTCATGTATCGATTTGAAGATGGTTTTGAAAAGAGAATATGGTTTTCATATGTTCTTGAAGAAAGCCTCGTTTTGATCCGAAAGTTTGGAATAAGAATCATGTTTTGTGTTTGTTCTTGCATGACCTTCTTGTATGGGTACCCAGGTCCATGTTTTGAACTCATGGCACGAAATCTCAGATTTTGTAATAAGTTTTGATCTTGCATTCATCTTTCTCATGATCATATTCGTCATATTCTTCATGTTATTCAAAGGGAAACCCAGGTTTTCCCGACTTTGCTTTTGATTGAGGCCAACGGGACCACACCTCGGCAAGGATGTGTGGGACCTCGGCAAAGGCCTGGTTGGTACCCAGTGTGTTCTCATGAGGCGAGAGCAATGTTTGAACTCCCAGCATGTTTTGCTTTGTTTTTGACTTGGATCTGGTGAGGATGCCGAGATCATCTGCATGCACATAAAGCTTGTTTTGAGAATGTGGTTTGCCGTGTGATTTGTAGGACCTTGATCCTTGCTTTGAGTCTACACTTGAACAACTAGGTGAGTGGTATTATTGATAAAGCTATGTTATACTTGTTTTGATAAATCTTGCTTGCTTTGTTTTGACAAAAGTGTTTTGTTAAGCATGAATGAATAGCTCTTGTTTTGATGTGTCAAGTATACTCCTTGTTTTGATGCCATCTTTGAAAAGGATACGGTCCTCTCTTGGAAAGTCCCTTGTACTGAAGGACTCTAAACTTTCGCAGCACTAAGTATAAAAGGATACGGTCCTTGTTAAATCGGGCTACGGGCCTATGTAACACCAGTTTTGCTATGTTAAATCGGGCTACGGGCCTAAGTAACATAGGTCCCTTGTACTGGAGAACTCTAAACTTTCGCGGTACCAAGTGCACAAGTCCCTTGTACTGAAGGACTCTAAACTTTCGCAGTACTAAGTGTAAAAGGATACGGTCCTTTCTTGAAAAGATTTCTATGTTAAATCGGGCTACGGGCCTAAGTAACACCAGTCCCTTGTGCTGGAGGACTATAAACTTCCGCAGTACCTTTGACTAAACGATTACGGATCGTACAGCCCTTGATACTTGATTGATGAATACGGTTCATCCCTTGCTTCGCCGATGTTGTAATACTTGATTGATGAATACGGTTCATCCCTTGCTTCGCCGATGTTGTAATATTTGGATGATGAATACGGTTCATCCCTTGTTTTGCCGACGTTAGTAAGCATCCCTTGAGACTTGTAATATTGAATGATGAATACGGTTCATCCCTTGTTTTGCTGATGTCAGTAAGCATCTTTGGATACTTGTAATATTTGATTGATGAATACGGTTCATCCCTCGTCTTGATAAAGTTTGATGTGTTTCGTTTTGAAGGACCTCGGCTATATTCATGAAAAACCTTTATTATTAGTACCATTCACTGAGTATTCAGACTCACCCTCTCTATATATATGTAGGTGATGAGCAGGACGTCGGCGACGCCTAGACTGTTTTGAAAGCTTGTTTTGGACTCACGATTATGTCGGCCTTATTTTGCATTCATGTCGGCGAATCTTGAAAATCATGCTTCTTGGCTTGTAATTGCTGTATTTTGTATATGTCGGCTCAAGAAGCCTTTTGATCAAGATGTAACACATATCTTGCTTTGTTGTATTCAACTTGTAAAGTTAATTGGAAATGTTTGGCATTGCATTTGATCTACGCACAGCTCTTATGGACTGCTCGTATTTTTGATTCATTGCTTCCGCATTTGTGAGCCCCCTATATCCATACACTGATTGTGTTAAGTTTTTGAAAGTTGGCCTTCGGTAATTACGGATTACTGGCCATCACGGCACCAAACTACTAGGGGCGGTTTGGGGTCGTGACAGGTTTCTTGAATGAACTTCCTTTATTAATTTTATGCGACTTCCATTTTTATTTTTATTCGACTTCTATTTTTATTAAATTTCCTTTTCTATTGAATTTTCTTTTTTATTTAATTTCCAAATATATCGTTAAGGTATAGTGGATTTTTGAATAAACTTTCTTTTTTACTTTTGTGCAACGTCCATTTTTATTTTTATTCAATTTCCTTTTCTATTCAATTTCCATTTTTTATTTAATTTCGAAATAGATCATTAAGATATAGTGGTTTCTTGAATGAACTTTCATTTTTAATTTTGTGCAACTTCCACTTTTAAATTTATTCAACTTCCATTTTTTTTTCAATTTTCCTTTCTATTCAATTTCCTTTTTTATTTAATTTCCAAATAGATCGTTAAGGTATTGTGGTTTTTTGAATGAACTTCCATTTTTAATTTTATGCAACTTCCATTTCTATTTTTATTCAACTTCCATTTTTATTCAATTTCCATCTCTATTCAATTTTCTTTTTTATTTAATTTCCAAATAAATCGTTAAGGTATAGTGGTTTCCAGAATGAACTTCCATTTTTAATTTTGTGCAACTTCCATTTTTAATTTTATTCAACTTGCATTTTTATTCAATTTCCTTTTTTATTTAATTTCCAAATAGATTGTTAGGATATAGTGGTTTCTTGAATGAACTTCCATTTTTAATTTTATGCAACTTCCATTTTTATTCAATTTCCTTTTCTATTAAATTCCCTTATTTGTTTAATTTGCAAATAGATCGTCAAGGTATAATTGTTTCTTGAATGAACTTTCATTTTTAATTTTATGCAACTTCCGTTTTTATTTTTATTCAACTTCCATTGTTATTCAATTTCCTTTTCTATTCTATTTCCTTTTATTAATTAATTTCCAAATAGATCGTTAATGTATAATGGTTTCTTGAATGAACTTCCATTTTTATTCTTATTTAACTTCCATTTTCATTCAATTTCCTTTTCTATTTAATTTCCTTTTTTATTTAATTTCCAAATAGATCGTTAAGATATAGTGTTTTATTGAATGAACTTCAATTTTTAATTTTATGCAACATCCATGTTTATTTTTATTCAACTTTCATTTTTAATTTTATGCAACATCCATTTTCATTTTTATGCAACTTCGATTGTTATTCAATTTCCTTTTCTATTCTATTTCCTTTTTTTATTTAATTTCCAAATAGGTCGTTAATGTAGAATGTATTCTTGAATGAACTTCCATTTTTAATTTTATGCAACTTCATTTTTTATTCTTATTCAGCTTCCATTTTTATTCAATTTCCTTTTCTATTTAATTTTCTTTTTTATTTAATTTCCAAATAGATCGTTAAGATATAGTGTTTTATTGAATGAACTTCAATTTTTAATTTTATGCAACATCCATTTTTATTTTTATTCAACTTTCATTTTTAATTTTATACAACATCCATTTTTATTTTTATTCAACTTCCATTGTTATTCAATTTCCTTTTCTATTCTATTTCCTTTTTTTATTTAATTTCCAAATAGATCGTTAATGTATAATGGATTCTTGAATGAACTTCCATTTTTAATTTTATGCAACTTCATTTTTTATTCTTATTCAACTTCCATTTTTATTCAATTTCCTTTTCTATTTAATTTCCTTTTTTATTTAATTTCCAAATAGATCGTTAAGATATAGTGTTTTATTGAATGAACTTCAATTTTTGATTTTATGCAACATCCATTTTATTTTTATTCAACTTCAATTTTTAATTTTAAGCAACTTCCATTTTTATTTTTATTCAACTTCCATTTTAATTCAATTTCCTTTTTTATTTAATTTCCTTTTTTGATTTAATTTCCGAATATATCGTTAGGGTATAGTGGTTTCTTGAATGAACTTCTATGTTTAATTTTATGCAACTTCCATTTTTATTCAATTTCCTTTTCTATTCAATTTCCTTTTTTAATTTAATTTCCAAATAGATCGTTAATGTATAGTGTTTTCTTGAATGAACTTCAATTTTTATTTTTATTCAACTTCCATTTTTAATTTTATACAATTTCCATTTTTATTTTTATTCAACTTCTATTTTTATTCAATTTCCTTTTTTTTTTGTTTAATTTCCCAATAGATCGTTAAGGTATTGTGGTTTCTTGAATGAACTTCCTTTATTAATTTTATGCCACTTCCATTTTTGTTTTTATTCGACTTTTATTTTTATTAAATTTCCTTTTCTATTCAATTTTCTTTTTTATTTAATTTCCAAATATATCGTTAAGGTATAGTGGTTTTTTAAATAAACTTTCTTTTTTACTTTCGTGCAACGTCCATTTTTATTTTTATTCAATTTCTTTTTCTATTTAATTTCCGTTTTTTATTTAAGGTATAGTGGTTTTTCGAAATAAATCGTTAAGGTATAGTGGTTTCTTGAATGAACTTCCATTTTTAATTTTGTGCAACTTCCATTTTTATTTTTATTGAACTTCCATTTTTTTTCACTTTTCCTTTCTATTCTGTTTCCTTTTTTATTTAATTTCCAAATAGATCATTAAGGTATTGTGATGTCTTTAATGAACTTCCATTTTTAATTTTATGCAACTTCCATTTCTATTTTTATTCAACTTCCAATTTTATTCAATTTCCATCTCTATTCAATTTTCTTTTTTTATTTAATTTCCAATTAAATCGTTAAGGTATAGTGGTTTTTTTATTGAACTTCCATTTTTAATTTTGTTCAACTTCCATTCTTATTTTTATTCAACTTGCATTTTTATTCAATTTCTTTTTCCATTCAATTTCCTTTTTTATTTAATTTCCAAATAGATCGTTAAGGTATTGTGGTTTCCTGAATGAACTTCCATCTTTAATTTTATTCAACTTCCATTTTTATTCAATTTCCTTTTCTATTGAATTTCCTTATTTGTTTAATTTCCAAATAGATCGTTAAGGTATAGTTGTTTGTTGAATAAACTTTCACTTTTAATTTTATGCAACTTCCGTTTTTATTTTTATTCAACTTCCATTATTATTCAATTTCCTTTTCTATTCTATTTCTTTTTTTTTTTATTTAATTTCCAAATAGATCGTTAATGTACAATGGATTCTTGAATAAACTTCTGTTTTTAATTTTAGCCAACTTCATTTTTTATTCTTATTCAACTTATAATTTTATTTAATTTCCATTTCTATTTAATTTCTTTTTTTATTTAATTTCCAAATATATCGTTACGGTATAGTGTTTTATTGAATGAACTTCAATTTTTAATTTTATGCAACATCCATTTTCATTTTTATTCAACTTTCATTTTTAATTTTATGCAACATCCATTTTTATTTTTATTCAGCTTCTATTTTTATTCAATTTCCTTATCTGCTCGATTTCCTTTTTTTATTTAATTTCCAAATAGATCGTTAAGTTATAGTGGTTTCCTGAAGAACTCCTATTTTTAATTTTATACAACTTCTATTTTTATTTTTATTCAATTTCCCTAACTATTCAATTTCCTTTTTAATTTAATTTCCAAATAAATGGTTACAGTATAGTGGTTTTTTGGATGAACTCCAATTTTTAGTTTTATGCAACTTCCATTTGTATTTTTATTCAACTTCCATTTTTATTCAATTTCCTTTTCGATTTAACTTCCTTTTTCTATTTCATTTCCAAATAGATCGTTAAGGTATAGTGGTTTCTTGAATGAACTTCTATGTTTAATTTTATATAACTTCCATTTTTATTCAATTTCCTTTTCGATTTAACTTCCTTTTTTTATTTTATTTCCAAATAGATCGTTAAGGTATAGTGGTTTCTTGAATGAACTTCTATGTTTAATTTTATGCAACTTCCATTTTTATTCAATTTTCTTTTCTATTCAATTTCCTTTTTTTATTTAATTTCCGAATAGATCGTTAATGTATAGTGGTTTTTTGAATGAACTTCCATTTTTAATTTTATGCAACTTCCATTTTTATTTTTATTCAACTTCCATTTTTATTCAATTTCCATCTCTATTCAATTTCCTTTTTTATTTAATTTCCTAATAAATCGTTAAGGTATAGTGGTTTTTTGAATGAACTTCCATTTTTAATTTTATGCAACTTCGATTTTTATTTATATTCAACTTGCATTTTTATTCAATTTCCTTTTTTATTTAACTTCCGAACAGATCGTTAGGGTGCAGTGGTTTCTTGAATGAACTTCCATTTTAAATTTTTGCAACTTCCACTTCTATTTTTATTCAACTTCCGTTTTTATTCAATTTCCATCGCTATTCAATTTCCTATTTTATTTAATTTCCAAATGAATCGTTAAGGTATTGTGGTTTTTTGAATGAACTTTCATTTTTAATTTTATGCAACTTCCAGTTTTATTTTTATTCAACTTGCATTTTTATTCAATTTCCTTTTCCATTCAATTTCCTATTTTATTTAATTTCCAAATAGATCGTTAAGATATAGTGGTTTCTTGAATGAACTTCCATTTTTAATTTTATGCAACTTCCATTTTTATTCAATTTTCCTTTCTATTCAATTTCCTTTTTTATTTAATTTCCAAATAGATCATTACGGTATTGTGGTTTCTTCCAAGAACTTCCATTTTTAATTTTATGCAACTTCCATTTTTATTTTCATTCAACTTCCATTTTTATTCAATTTCCTTTTCTCTTGAATTTCCTTATTTGTTTAATTTCCAAATAGATCGTTAAGGTATAGTTGTTTCTTGAATGAACTTTCATTTTTATTTTTATGCGACTTTCGTTTTTATTTTTCTTCAACTTCCATTGTTATTCAATTTCCTTTTCTATTCCATTTCCTTTTTTTATTTAATTTCCAAATAGATCGTTAATGTATAATGGATTCTTGAATGAACTTCCATTTTTAATTTTATAGCGACCCCGGTCTTTTCCCATTTGATTATTGTATCCGGACTTAGGTTCCGTAGATGCTGTCATTGTATAATTGTTGTTGTTGTTGTTGTTATCCCTTATTTTCTCATTTGGAATTATAGGATGTGTTGGGCAGGTTTGTTTCAGGTTGGTTGGGTTTAGAAACCAAGTGTTGCTGTCCAGGTTTTTGGTTCTTCGCTCGAGCGAGGAGTTGGTCGCTCGAGCGAGAGGTGGCGTCCAGTATGGACCTGTAGCTGTGCATTCTTGGCTCGAGCAAGATTTTCTTTGCTCGAGCGAGTTAGTCCGTTCTTCGCTCGAGCGATGGTTCCTTCGCTCGAGCGATGAACGTGAGTCTGGTTACAGACCTGAGGGTTTGGGTTCTTCGCTCGATCGAGTTTTCTTTCGCTCGAGCGAGCTTTTGGGTTGTTGGCTCGAGCAAGGCTTCCTTGGCTCGAGCGTTGCTTCTCTGTGTCTGGTCGCTCGAGCGACCATGTCTTCGCTCGAGCGAGCCTGTCCAGTATTTATACATAGCAGCGGGTTTTGATCAGTCTTTTTCATTTTCATTTGATTCCAAACCCTAGGTCCGGCTTCTCTCTCTCCCTACTCACCTTCTTTCTTAGATTTGATCTATTTAGAGGGCGTTTCTACCCTAGTTGCTTTATTAAAAATATAGAGGGAGTCGAGGGCTTTCATTTAATCTGAACATTTGGCGATTTGGAGCACATTAGTATTTGGGCACTCATCTCTGTCTTCACCATTTGGGTTGTTTTCTTCGAGGTAGGGATTTCCTACTCCATTTTATAAGTTTTGTTCTAAGTTTTGGTATTTTGATATGTTGGGGATACTTTGGTAAATTTTGCGAAAAACCCTAGTTGTATTATTAAATTAATTTGTATAATTAATTCATGGAACTGGAAAAAGATGGTTAAATTCATGGAATTGGGGAATCCATTGATTAAATGGCGTAGTTGGATAATTTGAATGATTTATCTATTGAATTGTTGTCAATAGTTATTTTCAGTTTAGAAATAACTGTTTTGGGCTATCGGTGGAGGATAGTTGTGATTGTTGTAGACATTGCATGTGGATTAGGAATAACTGAAACTAATCACAATTGGTTGAGTCATTAATTTTGACTATTGCATTGATACAGAAAATACATGTATTGATTGAGCATTGCATTTGCATACATTGTTTTGTGTGGGAGGAGATAGGGGATGTACTCCACGGTTTAGGGGAAGATAGGGGATGGACCTCTAAACCGGATTTTTGTTTGGGAGGAGATAGGGGATGGACTCCATTAGCATCACTTTTATGTGTGCTTATTTATATTGAAGTGTTTTGTTGATACAACACTAAAATGTGTATCAATCTGGAAGTATGAAGTGTTTTGATTTGAGCTTGAGTCTCATTTGTTTGTTGATATTGGAAGGATGTGAATATGATATATGTAATTCACTGTTGTAAGTTTGGCCAGGTTCTGAGCCATGTTGATAAAATTGGAAAGTAAAACGTATCATAGACAATAGTGTCATGAGACTGTAAAATGAAGTAATTGATTATCTTGGTTAACCATCTGTTGAATGCTATTGCTTTATTCATTTCTTATATGTGGTTTAGTATATTTTTACTGGGCTGTGGCTCACCCTATATGGGAACATCATTTTCAGGTTCAGGTGATAAACTACCTCCAAGGACTTAGCTTGGGAGGGTTTGGCTTCTGGATTTTTAAGAAGACTATCTTTAGTTAATTGTCTTTATTTATTGGTACATGTAAACATTCAAGCCTAGGGCTTTTCTTGTAATGAGTTAGAACTCATATTTTGTATCCAAGTGTTGGCTTGGAAAGATGTAAGCCTGTAGGGCATTTTATTCGATATTACATGTAATGCTTTTATTTAGTAATACTATGATGAATGAATGAATAAATTGATTTCTTTAAATAATGCTTGTCAATGATATATATATATATATAATGGGTTTAATTTTGAGGGCGTTACAAATTTTATGCAACTTCATTTTTTATTCTTATTCAACTTCCATTTTTATTCAATTTCCTTTTCTATTAAATTTCATTTTTTATTTAATTTCCAAATAGATCGTTAAGGTATAGTGGTTTCTTGATTGAACTTCCTTTTTTAATTTTATGCAACTTCTATTTCTATTTTTATTCAATTTCCATCTCTATTCAATTTCCTTTTTTTATTTAATTTCCAAATAAATCGTTAACGAATAGTGGTTTCTTGAAGAACTCCCATTTTTAATTTTATGCAACTTCTATATTTATTTTTATTCAATTTCCCTTTATATTCAATTTCCTTTTTTATGTAATTTCCAAATAAATCGTTAATGTATAGTGGTTTCTTGAATGAACTTCCATTTTTAATATTATGCAACTTCATTTTTTATTCTTATTCAACTTCAATTTTTATTCAATTTCCATTTCTATTAAATTTCATTTTTTATCTAATTTCTAAATAGATCGTTAAGGTATAGTGGTTTCTTGAATGAACTTCCATTTTTAATTTTATGCAACTTCCATTTCTATTTTTATTCAATTTCCATCTCTATTCAATTTCCTTTTTTATTTAATTTCCAAATAAATCGTTAACGTATATAGGTTTTTTGAATGAACTTCCTTTTTTAATTTCATGCAACTTCGATTTTTATTTTTATTCAACTTGAATTTTTATTCAATTTCCTTTTTTATTTAATTTCCAAATAGATCGTTAAGATATAGTGGTTTCTTTAATGAACTTCCATTTTTAATTTTATGCAACTTCCACTTTTATTTTTATTCCACTTCGATTTTTATTCAACTTCCTTTTTGATTAAATTTCCTTTTTCGTTTAATTTCCAAATAGATCGTTAAGGTATAGTGGTTTCTTGAATAAACTTCCATTTTTAATTTTATGCAACTTCCATTTTTATTTTCATTCAACTTCCATTTTTATTCAATTTCCTTTTCTATGGAATTTCCTTATTTATTTAATTTACAAATAGATCGTTACAGTATAGTTGTTTCTTGAATGAACTTTCATTTTTAATTTTATGCAAGTTCCATTTTTAATTGTATTCAACTTCCATTTTTATTCAATTTTCTTTTTTTGTTTAATTTCCCAATAGATTGTTAAGGTATAGTGGTTTCTTGAATGAACTTCCATTTTTAATTTTATGCGACTTCCATTTTTATTTTTATTCAACTTCTATTTTTATTAAATTTCCTTTTCTATTCAATTTCCTTTTTTATTTAATTTCCAAATATATCGTTAAGGTATAGTTGTTTTTTGAATAAACTTTCTTTTTTACTTTTGTGCAACTTCCATTTTTATTTTTATTCAATTTCCTTTTCTATTCAATTTTCTTTTTTTATTTAATTTCGAAATAGATCGTTAAGGTATAGTGGTTCCTTGAATGAACTTCCATTTTTGATTTTACGCAATTTCCATTTTTATTTTTATTGAACTTCTATTTTTATTCAATTTTCCTTTCTATTCAATTTCCTTTTTTATTTAATTTCCAAATAGATCGCTAATGTATTGTGGTTTCTTGAATGAACTTCCATTTTTAATTTTTATGCAACTTCCATTATTATTTTCATTCAACTTCCATTTTTATTCAATTTCCTTTACTATTGAATTTACTTATTCGTTTAATTTCCAAATACATCGTGAAGGTATAGTTGTTTCTTGAATGAACTTTCATTTTTAATTTTATGCAACTTCCGTTTTAATTTTTATACAACTTCCATTGTTATTCAATTTCCTTTTCTATTCTATTTCCTTTTTTTATTTAATTTACAAATAGATCGTTAATGGATAATGAATTTTTGAATGAACTTCCATTTTTAATTTTATGCAACTTCATTTTTTATTCTTATTCAACTTCCATTTTTATTCAATTTCCTTTTCTATTTAATTTCCTTTTTTATTTAATTTCCAAATAGATCATTAAGGAATAGTGGTTTCTTGAATGAACTTCCATTTTTAATTTTATGCAACTTCCATTTTTATTTTTATTGAACTTCCATTTTTATTCAATTTTCCTTTCTATTCAATTTCCTTTTTTTATTTAATTTCCAAATAGATCGTTAAGGTATTGTGGTTTCTTGAATGAACTTCCATTTTTAATTTTATACAACTTCCATTTCTATTTTTATTCAACTTCCATTTTTATTCAATTTCCATCTCTATTGAATTTTCTTTTTTATTTAATTTCCAAATAAATCTATAAGGTATAGTGGTTTCTTGAATGAACTTCCATTTTTAATTTTGTGCAACTTCCATTTTTATTTTTATTCAACTTACATTTTTATTCAATTTCCTTTTCCATTCAATTTCCTCTTTTATTTAATTTCCAAATAGATCGTTAAGATATAGTGGTTTCTTGAATTAACTTCCCTTTTTAATTTTATGCAACTTCCGTTTTTATTTTCATTCAACTTCCATTTCTATTCAATTTCCTTTTCTATTGAATTTCCTTATTTGTTTAATTTCCAAATAGATTGTTAAGGTATAGTTGTTTCTTGAATGAACTTTCATTTTTAATTTTATTCAACTTCCGTTTTTATTTTTATTCAACTTCCGTTGTTATTCAATTTCCTTTTCTATTCAATTTCCTTTTTTTATTCAATTTCCAAATAGATCGTTAATGTATAATGGATTCTTGAATGAACTTCCATTTATAATTTTAGGCAACTTCATCTTTTATTCTTATTCAACTTCCATTTTTATTCAATTTCCTTTTCTATTTAATTTCCTTTTTTATTTAATTTCCAAATAGATCGTTAAGGTATAGTGTTTTGTTGAATGAACTTTAATTTTTAATTTTATGCAACATCCATTTTTATTTTTATTCAACTTCTATTTTTATTCAATTTCCTTTTCTACTCAATTTCCTTTTTTTATTTAATTTCCAAATAGATCGTTAAGTTATAGTGGTTTCTTGAAGAACTCCCATTTTTAATTTTTATGCAACTTCCATTTTTATTTTCATTCAACTTCCATTTTTATTCAATTTCCTTTACTATTGAATTTACTTATTTGTTTAATTTCCAAATACATCGTTAAGGTATAGTTGTTTCTTGAATGAACTTTCATTTTTAATTTTATGCAACTTCCGTTTTAATTTTTATACAACTTCCGTTGTTATTCAATTTCCTTTTCTATTCTATTTCCTTTTTTTATTTAATTTACAAATAGATCGTTAATGGATAATGGATTTTTGAATGAACTTCCATTTTTAATTTTATGCAACTTCATTTTTTATTCTTATTCAACTTCCATTTTTATTCAATTTCCTTTTCTATTTAATTTCCTTTTTTATTTAATTTCCAAATAGATCATTAAGGAATAGTGGTTTCTTGAATGAACTTCCATTTTTAATTTTATGCAACTTCCATTTTTATTTTTATTGAACTTCCATTTTTATTCAATTTTCCTTTCTATTCAATTTCCTTTTTTTTATTTAATTTCCAAATAGGTCGTTAAGGTATTGTGGTTTCTTGAATGAACTTCCATTTTTAATTTTATACAACTTCCATTTCTATTTTTATTCAACTTCCATTTTTATTCAATTTCCATCTCTATGGAATTTTCTTTCTTATTTAATTTCCAAATAAATCGTTAAGGTATAGTGATTTCTTGAATGAACTTCCATTTTTAATTTTGTGCAACTTCCATTTTTATTTTTATTCAACTTGCTTTTTTATTCAATTTCCTTTTCCATTCAATTTCCTCTTTTATTTAATTTCCAAATAGATCGTTAAGATATAGTGGTTTCTTGAATTAACTTCCCTTTTTAATTTTATGCAACTTCCGTTTTTATTTTCATTCAACTTCCATTTTTATTCAATTTCCTTTTCTATTGAATTTCCTTATTTGTTTAATTTCCAAATAGATTGTTAAGGTATAGTTGTTTCTTGAATGAACTTTCATTTTTAATTTTATGCAACTTCCGTTTTTATTTTTATTCAACTTCCGTTGTTATTCAATTTCCTTTTTTTATTCAATTTCCAAATAGGTCGTTAATGTATAATGGATTCTTGAATGAACTTCCATTTATAATTTTAGGCAACTTCATCTTTTATTCTTATTCAACTTCCATTTTTATTCAATTTCCTTTTCTATTTAATTTCCTTTTTTATTTAATTTCCAAATAGATCGTTAAGGTATAGTGTTTTGTTGAATGAACTTTAATTTTTAATTTTATGCAACATCCATTTTTATTTTTATTCAACTTTAATTTTTAATTTTATGCAACATCCATTTTTATTTTTATTCAACTTCTATTTTTATTCAATTTCCTTTTCTACTCAATTTCCTTTTTTTATTTAATTTCCAAATAGATCGTTAAGTTATAGTGGTTTCTTGAAGAACTCCCATTTTTAATTTTATGCAACTTCTATTTTTATTTTTATTCAATCTCCCTTTCTATTTTATTTTCTTTTTTTATTTAATTTCCAAATAGATCGTTAATGTATAGTGGTTTCTTGAATGAACTTCAATTTTTAATTTTATGCAACTTCCATTTTTATTTTTATTCAACTTCCATTTTTATTCAATTTCCTTTTCGATTTAACTTCCTTTTTTTATTTCGTTTCCAAATAGATCGTTAAGGTATAGTGGTTTCTTTAATGAACTTCTATGTTTAATTTTATGCAACTTCCATTTTTATTCAATTTTCTTTTCTATTCAATTTCCTTTTTTTTATTTAATTTCCAAATAGATCGTTAATGTACAGTGGTTTCTTGAATGAACTTCTATTTTTAATTTTATGCAACTTCGATTTTTATTTTTATTCAACTTTCATTTTTATTCAATTTTTTTTTTCAATTGAATTTCCTTTTTTATTTAATTTCCAAATAGATCGTTAAGTTATAGTGGTTTCTTGAATGAACTTCCATGTTTAATTTTATGCAACTTCTATTTCTGTTTTTATTCAACTTCCATTTTTATTCCATTTCCATCTCTATTTAATTTCCTTTTTTATTTAATTTCCAAATAAATCGTTAAGGTATAGTGGTTTCTTCAATGAACTTCCATTTTTAATTTTATCCAACTTCCATTTTTATTTTTATTCAACTTGAATTTTTATTCAATTCCTTTTCCATTCAATTTCCTTTTTTATTTAATTTCCAAGTAGATCGTTAATATATAGTGGTTTCTTTAATGAATTTCCATTTTTGATTTTATGCAACTTCCATTTTTCTTTTTATTCCACTTTGATTTTTATTCAATTTCCTTTTCTATTAAATTTCCTTTTTTATTTAATTTCCAAATAGATCGTTAAGGTATAGTGGTTTCTTGAATGAACTTCCATTTTTAATTTTATGCAACTTCCATTTTTATTTTCATTCCACTTCCATTTTTATTCAATTTCCTTTTCTATTGAATTTCCTTATTTGTTTAATTTGCAAATAGATTGTTAAGGTATAGTTGTTGCTTGAATGAAATTTCATTTTTAATTTTATGCAACTTCCGTTTTTATCTTTATTCAACTTCCATTGTTATTCAATTTCCTTTTCTATTCTATTTCCTTTTTTATTTAATTTCCAAATATATTGTTAATGTATAATGGATTCTTGAATGAACTTTCATTTTTAATTTTATACAACTTCATTTTTTATTCTTATTCAACTTCTATTTTTATTCAATTTCCTTTTCTATTTAATTTCCTTTTTTATTTAATTTCCAACTAGATCGTTAAGATATAGTGTTTCATTGAATGAACTTCAATTTTTAATTTTATGCAACATCCATTTTTATTTTTATTCAACTTTCATTTTTAATTTATTCAACATCCATTTTTATGTGTATTCAACTTCTATTTTTATTCAATTTCCTTTTCTACTCAATTTCCTTTTTTTATTTAATTTCCAAATAGATCATTAAGTTATAGTGGTTTCTTGAAGAACTCCTATTTTTAATTTTATGCAACTTCTATTTTTATTTTTATTCAATTTCCCTTTCTATTCAATTTCCTTTTTTATTTAATTTCCAAATAGATCGTTAAGGTATAGTGTTTTGTTGAATGAACTTTAATTTTTAATTTTATGCAACATCCATTTTTATTTTTATTCAACTTTAATTTTTAATTTTATGCAACATCCATTTTTATTTTTATTCAACTTCTATTTTTATTCAATTTCCTTTTCTACTCAATTTCCTTTTTTTATTTAATTTCCAAATAGATCGTTAAGTTATAGTGGTTTCTTGAAGAACTCCCATTTTTAATTTTATGCAACTTCTATTTTTATTTTTATTCAATCTCCCTTTCTATTTGATTTTCTTTTTTTATTTAATTTCCAAATAGATCGTTAATGTATAGTGGTTTCTTGAATGAACTTCAATTTTTAATTTTATTCAACTTCCATTTTTATTCAATTTCCTTTTCGATTTGACTTCCTTTTTTTATTTCGTTTCCAAATAGATCGTTAAGGTATAGTGGTTTCTTTAATGAACTTCTATGTTTAATTTTATGCAACTTCCATTTTTATTCAATTTTCTTTTCTATTCAATTTCCTTTTTTTTATTTAATTTCCAAATAGATCGTTAATGTACAGTGGTTTCTTGAATGAACTTCTATTTTTAATTTTATGCAACTTCGATTTTTATTTTTATTCAACTTTCATTTTTATTCAATTTTTTTTTCAATTGAATTTCCTTTTTTATTTAATTTCCAAATAGATCGTTAAGTTATAGTGGTTTCTTGAATGAACTTCCATGTTTAATTTTATGCAACTTCTATTTCTGTTTTTATTCAACTTCCATTTTTATTCCATTTCCATCTCTATTTAATTTCCTTTTTTATTTAATTTCCAAATAAATCGTTAAGGTATAGTGGTTTCTTCAATGAACTTCCATTTTTAATTTTATCCAACTTCCATTTTTATTTTTATTCAACTTGAATTTTTATTCAATTCCTTTTCCATTCAATTTCCTTTTTTATTTAATTTCCAAGTAGATCGTTAATATATAGTGGTTTCTTTAATGAATTTCCATTTTTGATTTTATGCAACTTCCATTTTTCTTTTTATTCCACTTTGATTTTTATTCAATTTCCTTTTCTATTAAATTTCCTTTTTTATTTAATTTCCAAATAGATCGTTAAGGTATAGTGGTTTCTTGAATGAACTTCCATTTTTAATTTTATGCAACTTCCATTTTTATTTTCATTCCACTTCCATTTTTATTCAATTTCCTTTTCTATTGAATTTCCTTATTTGTTTAATTTGCAAATAGATTGTTAAGGTATAGTTGTTGCTTGAATGAAATTTCATTTTTAATTTTATGCAACTTCCGTTTTTATCTTTATTCAACTTCCATTGTTATTCAATTTCCTTTTCTATTCTATTTCCTTTTTTTATTTAATTTCCAAATATATTGTTAATGTATAATGGATTCTTGAATGAACTTTCATTTTTAATTTTATACAACTTCATTTTTTATTCTTATTCAACTTCTATTTTTATTCAATTTCCTTTTCTATTTAATTTCCTTTTTTATTTAATTTCCAACTAGATCGTTAAGATATAGTGTTTCATTGAATGAACTTCAATTTTTAATTTTATGCAACATCCATTTTTATTTTTATTCAACTTTCATTTTTAATTTATTCAACATCCATTTTTATGTGTATTCAACTTCTATTTTTATTCAATTTCCTTTTCTACTCAATTTCCTTTTTTTATTTAATTTCCAAATAGATCATTAAGTTATAGTGGTTTCTTGAAGAACTCCTATTTTTAATTTTATGCAACTTCTATTTTTATTTTTATTCAATTTCCCTTTCTATTCAATTTCCTTTTTTATTTAATTTTCAAATAGATCGTTAATGTATAGTGGTTTCTTGAATGAACTTCAATTTTTAATTTTATGCAACTTCAATTTTTATTTTTATTCAACTTTTTAGTTTTATTCAAATTTCCTTTTCGATTTAATTGCCTTTTTTTATTTAATTTCCAAATAGATCGTTAAGTTATCGTGGTTTCTTGAATGAACTTCCATGTTTAATTTTATGCAACTTCCATTTCTGTTTTTATTCAACTTCCATCTCTATTCAATTTCCTTTTTTTTTTATTTAATTTCCAAATAGATCGTTAAGGTATAGTGGTTTCTTGAATGAACTTCCATTTGTAATTTTATGCTACTTCCATTTTTATATATATTAAACATTCACTTCTATTCAATTTCCTTTTTAATTTAATTTCCAAATAGATCGTTAAGGCACAGCGGTTTCTTGAATGAACTTCCATTTTTAATTTTATGCAACTTCCATTTCTGTTTTTATTCAACTTCCATCTCTATTCAATTTCCTTTTTTATGTAATTTCCAAATGGATCGTTAAGGTATAGTGGTTTCTTGAATGAACTTCCATTTGTAATTTTATGCTACTTCCATTTTTATTTATATTAAACTTTCACTTTTATTCAATTTTCTTTTCTATTCAATTTCCTTTTTTATTTAATTTCCAAATAGATCGTTAAGGTATAATGGTTTTTTGAATAAACATTCTTTTTTACTTTTATGCAACTTCCATTTTTATTTTTATTCAATTTCCATTTCTATTCAATTTCCTTTTTTTTATTTAATTTCCAAATATATCGTTAAGGTATAGTGGTTTCATGAATGAACTTACAATTTTAATTTTATGCAACTTCTATTTTTATTTTTATTCAACTTCCATTTTAATTCAATTTCCTTTTTTTATTTAATTTCCAAATAGATCGTTAAGGTATAGTGGTTTCTTGAATGAACTTCCATTTTTAGTTTTATGCGACTTTCATTTTTATTTTTATTCAACTTCTATTTTTATTTAATTTCCTTTTCTATTCAATTTCCTTTTTTATTTAATTTCCAAATAGATTGTTAAGGTATAGTGATTTTTTGAATAAACTTTGTTTTTTACTTTTATGCAACTACCATTTTTTTTATTTAATTTCCTTTTCTATTCAATTTCCTCTTTTTATTTAATTTCCAAATAGATCGTTAAGGTATAGTGATTTCTTGAATGAACTTCCATTTTTAATTTTATGCAACTTCCATTTTTATTTTATTCAATTTCCATTTTTATTCAATTTCTTTTTCTACTCAATTTCCTTTTTTTATTTAATTTCCAAATAGATCCTTAATGTATAGTGGTTTCTTGAATGAACTTCCAGTTTAATTTTATGCAACTTCCATTTTTATTTTTATTCAACTTCCATTTTTATTCAATTTCCTTTTTTTGTTTAATTTCCAAATAGATCGTTAAGGTATAGTGGTTTTTTGAATGAACTTCTATTTTTAATTTTATGCGACTTTCATTTTTATTTTTATAACTTCTATTTTTATTAAATTTCCTTTCCTTTTCTATTCAATTTCCTTTTTTATTTAATTTCCAAATAGATCATTAAGGTATTGGAACAACCCTCATTTCAACTTAGTCAAACTTGCATACATCTATGTCTGATCTTGTTTTGATATGTGTATTTGCCAATCTTGACTTGTGTCGCTCGAATGTTGCTTGCATGCCTTGTTCTTGCTTGGTGATTTGCCGAGGTCATCCTAAGCCTAGGTACCTTCGAAACCTTTTTCACTTAGAACTATCTTGGAACCCCTTTGGTTGACCTCTATCTTCACCCTGACATATTGGCCGAGATGCCACCATCTAGGCTGAGGTGTGCGTCGCCTAGGCCGAGATGTTAATACCTAACCGCTCTAGGTCCTTGATCCTTGCACTGGCGATTTTGTTCCTGGAATGGTATGACCTACACCGAGGTGTGGCACATCTAAGCCAAGGTGTGGTACAGCTTAGTCAAGTGTTGCCCTTTCAAGCCGATGTCCTTGCCACTTGCTTGCCGGAGTCTTGTTGTTAGCCGATGTCGTGACTCGCCGGAATTCCCTTGCTGTTTAGCTTGTTGAATACACTTTGTCATGGTCTTGTCTAATCAGTCAGTTACCTTTTTGAGTAGAACCAATCAGTCGATGCCACGTGTCCCGACAGAGGGATTAAGTCAGTGACTGTCAAGAAAACATATCTTTTTGTATCAAATCTTGCCTTTAGAGAGAGAAACTGTCACGACCCCAAACCGTCCCTAGTAGTTTGGTGCCTTGATGGCTAGCAATCCGAGATTACCGAAGGCCAACTTTCAAGGATCACACACAATCATAGTGTAAATATATGGGGCTCACAAGTGCGGAAGCAATAATTCAAAATACAAGTGGTCCATAAGAGCTGTGCGTACATTAATGAAATGTCAAACAACTTTACAAAACTTACAACTTGGATACAATAGAAGTGAAATACAAAATACACCTTGACCAAAAGGCTTCTCAAGCCGACATATACAAAAACGTAATGAAATACAAGCTAAGAAGCATGATCTTCAAGATGCTACAAAAATATGACTCCAAGGAACATCGGCAATACATCCAAAAACATATCGGCAACACATCTAGGCCTCATCGCCTTCTTGCTCATCACCTACATATATATAGAGAGGGTGAGCTTGGATACTCAGTGAATGGTACAAGTAATAAAGGGTTTGCATGTATGACATCCGAGATCTTTAACAAACAATACATAGTTATAGCTTATAACAAAACGTGGGATAAATCAAATTCATCTAACGAATCTATCGAGCTTCATCAATCAAGTCTTTCAAGGCTTCCAAGTTCAAGGGATGACATTAACAAGGGTTGTGCTACAAATGCTTATGGTCCCCTAGCACGTACGGACTTTCAAGATTGTGCTACAAACGCTTATAGTCCCCTAGCACGTACGGACTTTCAAGATTGTCATCAAAACGAGATAATACTTGATATTCAAAATAGGGATCATCATTCATGCTTAACAATGCTTTTCAAAACAAGCAAAGAGAAGCTTTAACAAAACGTTATAACATAGCTTTATTAAAAATACCACTCACCTAGTTCCCGACGTCGGGGTCAAGCGGGAGTCCAAGTCCTACAAACACATGGCGAGGTCTATTGAATGTACGGACAAACAAGCTTTACATGAATGCAAATGATCTCGGCATTTCTACAAAACTAAGTCAAACCCAAACAAAACACTGTTTCTCATCTCTGGAGAACATGTTGGGTACCAACCAGGCTATTGCCGAGGTCCCACACCTTCTTGCCGAGGTGTGGTCCCGGTGGTCGCCCTCAAAGAAATGAAGTCGGGAAAATCTGGGTTTCCCTCTGCTGAAGAACATGAAACACATGAATGCTCAATCTTAACTTGTCATTACGAAATTTGGAACATGCTATGAATTTAAAAACATGGACCTGGGTACCCATACTTGAACATCTTATGAAAACAAACACAAAAACATGAATCTTAATGCAAACTTTCGGATCAAACAAGGATTTTATTCAAGAACACATGAATACTACTTTCTCTTTCTAAAACCAAACTTTCAATCAAAGCATGGGTCGTGAAACATGCTAGATCATGCAATGCAACTAGATGATTAATAAGAACAACAAGAATAGATCAAGAATCTAACCTCAAGGCACAGATCTAACAGCTCAACTCTAACGATCAAGCTTGGAATCTACTTCTCTCTCTAAAGACTTCTTCTTCTTCTTCTAGAGCTTCTCTCTCCTCAAGAACAAAGACATACAACAAAAATGATACATTTCTAGGTCTACTAGCTGACTTAACACTTAGCTGGGACACGTGGCGCTACCGAGTTGGTTCACTTCAAAAAGGTGGCTGACAGACCAGACAAATGCATGGCGAAAGAGTGTTTAACAAGCAAAGCGGCATGGGCACTCTGGCAAGATGCTGACATCGGGTGAAATCATCGGCTCCGGTAGGTAAGGTATCTATGACCTCGGCTAGGACGGACAACACTTGGCCTAGCTGTGCCACACCTTGGCCTAGATGTGCCACACCTCGGTCTAGGTCGCACCAATCCAGGAACAAGATCACTTGGGCTCAAGGACAACATCTCGGCCTAGATGATGCACTTCTCGGCCTTGATGATACACCTCGGCCTAGAAAATGACATCTCGGCCAATATGCCAGGATGGAAGTAAAGGTACACCAAAGTGGTTCCAAGATGGTTTCAGCTTTAAGGTGACTTCGGCTAGACTCACCAGGAGGAACAAGACTTAACAAGTAAATTCACATAAGCATAAACCAAGACAAGAATCTTACTCTAGATAAAACAAGTCGAGAAAATTCACTAATGCAAGCTTATCAAAACAAGGTCATACAAATGCTCATGCTCGAGTCTAAGGTGGGTGAATGAGGGTCACTACAGAAACTCTAGGAAGAAGAAGGACAAGTTTTGAGAGAGAGAGAGAGAGAACTTCCAAGCTTGATCGTTGGAGCTTGAACCATTAGATTCAAGTTTTGAGGTTAGAATCTTAACCTGCCCTTGTTGTTCTTATCGATCATCTAGCTACATTGCACGATCAAACTTGTTCTGCACGTCATGCATTGATTTAAAGTTGGTTTTAGAAAGAGAAAATGGTTTACATGTGTTCTTGAAGAAAAGTCTCGTTTGATCCGAAAGTTTGCGTCTAGAACCATGTTTTTGTGCTCGTTTTGATGAGATCCTTGAGTACGGGTACCCAGGTCCATGTTTTTTGAATTCATAGCATGAAATCTCAGCTTTCGTAATAGCAAGTTTTTGATCTTTGCATTCGTCTTCCTCATGTTCATGTTCTTCATGTTCTTCATGCTCTCGTTCGTCATGTTTATCAAGAAGAAACCCAGATTTTTTTTCCCAACTCCGCTTTTGGATGTGGCCGTTGGGGCCACACCTCGGCAAGAAGGTGTGGAACCTCGGCCTAGACCTGGTAGTTGCCCAGCTTATTTTCCAGAAATAAGAAACGGTGTTTTGATTTGATTTGACTTAGTTTTCAAAGAATGCCGAGGTCATTTACGTGCATGTTAAACTTGTTTTGAGTGGTGCATTCAATAGACCTTGCCATGTGTTTGTAGGACTGGGATTTGCTTGACCCCGACATTCGACGAACTAGGTGAGTGGTATTTTTAATAAAGCTATGTTCTATGCTTTGATAAAGACCTTGCTCTGCTTTGTTTTGAAAGTAATTGTTAAGTATGAATAATTGTCCCTATTTTGTATATTAAGTATTGTCTCGTTTTGATGATCTTGTTCGAAAGTCCCTTGTACTGGAGGACTCTAAACTTTCGCAGCACATCTTGTTTCGAAAGTCCCTTGTGCTGGATGACTCTAAACTTTCGCAGCACATCTTGTCTTGAAAGTCCCTCGTGCTGGAGGACTCTAAACTTTCGCAGCACATCTTGTCTTGAAAGTCCCTCGTGCTGGAGGACTCTAAACTTTCGCAGCACATCTCGTTTCGAAAGTCCCTTGTGCTGGAGGACTCTAAACTTTCACAACACATCTCCTTTCGAAAGTCCCTTGTGCTGGAGAACTCTAAACTTTTGCAGCATATCTCGTTTCGAAAGTCTCTTGTGCTAGAGGACTCTAAACTTTTGTAGCACCCTTGTTGAGATATCTCCCTTGTTTTGTCTTTTTTTTCCACTGACGGTTTACCGCGTGGACATGTCTGCCGAAATGTTATCATTTGTAATATGTTGATGCTAGTGAGCCTCCCTCGAAGCTTTGAAGATTTGTTGGATGGACGAGGTCCATCCCTTGTTATATAAAGTTTTGACTTGTATTGTTGGAAAGGACTTCGACTATTATTCATGCAAAACCCTTTATTATTTACACCATTCACTGAGTATCCAAGCTCACCCTCTCTATATATATGTAGGTGATGAGCAAGAAGGCGATGGCGCCTAGCTGTGACTAGAGCTTGTTTTGGATTTTTGTCATGCCAGCTTGACTTGTAATTATGTCGGCAGTCTTGAAAATCATGCTTATCGACTTGTAATATTTGTATTTCGCACGCGTCGGCTCGAGAAGCCTTTTGATCAAGATGTGTGTTTTGTATGTATGTTACGTCGAAAACGAGGATGTCGGCAATCTGCTAGACTATGTCTCTTGACCGGTAGTCCGGACGTCTTGTTTGTGTCGGCTTGTGAAGCCCTATGTTAAAATGTAAGACGTAATTTGTACTTCATTTCATTTGTAACTAAGTTGTAACCCGTTGAAGATGTTTGCCATTTCACTTAACTTATGCATAGCTCTTATGGACTAATCTGTTTGATATATATATATCGCTTCCGTACTTGTGAGCCCCATATATTTATACTCTGTTGTGTGTGAATTTTGATAGTTGGCCTTCGATAATCTCGAATTACTAGCCATCACGGCACCAAACTACTAGGGGCGGTTTGAGGTTGTGACAGAATGGTATCAGAGCCAAGTTCCTTAGTATGCGTTATCCACACACCTTGAGTCCTAAAGAGCATAGGATTTTCCCTTAGTAGAAAGTTAAGAATTGCATCATATTACTTGCTATGTGAACAAGGTGTGCATCGCCTCGGCATGCTTAACTGTTACTTGCCTACGTGTTTATTTGTTCATTTGGTTTTAAAGTCGTATCTTGCATACTCATAGAATCATGAGGAGAGGTAGACCTCTAGTTGGCCGAGATCAGTCTGAGGACAGATTGGACAGACTGGAAAGGGTGGTTGAAGGTTTGGCCCGCGAGTTAAGGCAGCCAAGACAACAGTACGCTAGTGCTACATCGACTCAGGCCGAGCAGACAAACGGCCGAAATGCAGTTCCACCTCCACCTCCTCCAGTACCACAAATGCCCACACAGCCAGCATTATATGGGGACGGCACGATAGCTTTGATCAGAGAGTTCAAGAAAATGAAGCCACCGAGATTCCAAGGGGGCATAGAACCGATAAAAGCGGAAGCATGGGTTTTGGAAATGGAGAAGCTGTTCGAGATCTTTCCCAGCACCGACGCTCAAAAGGTGACATTGGCAGCTTTTACACTTGATGACGACGCCCGTAGATGGTGGATGATGGTTCGAGAAAGCAACCCAGACTTGACCTGGACCCGATTTTTGGAATTGTTTTACACCAAGCATTTTCCCTTAAGTGTTCGAAATCGCAAGGCTACCGAGTTTCAGACCTTGACACAAGGCAGTAGAACAGTAGCCGAATATGACCGTGCCTTTACCGAGTTGGCGAGGTATGCACCCCACATAGTCAATGATGAATACATGAAGACTAGGAAGTTTGAAAGTGGGCTGCGTGGACCGATTCAAGACCAAGTTAACATGCTTAACATGCCGACTTACGCTGGAGTATTGGACAAAGCAATTCTGGCTGAAGCTAACTTGAACAGATACCAGAGTTCGGGAGAGAGCCAGAGGAAGAGACAGAATCAAGACAATCGCCGAGCACAGTTTGGTACCAAGAAGAAAGCGAATGTTGGCAGTTCTAGCAACCCAAGACAGGAAAGTAGTACTAAGCCGACATGTTTCAGTTGTGGGAAGCCACATTTCGGAGTCTGCCGTCGGGCGTCTGGAGCTTGTTACGAATGTGGTGAAATGGGTCATTTTGTGAGGGACTGTCCAAAGACAAGAGCTGATAAAGGTAAGAGAGATGAGAATACCTCGGGTTTCGTACAGAAGGGTAACATTGGAAAAGGACTGTTGAGGCAAGGCAGAGTTTTTGCACTGGTACCAGGAGACACTCAGAATGCTGAGACAGTGGTGTTAGGTATACTCTCAATTTGCTCTCAAAATGCATATGTATTGATTGATTCGGGTTCTACGCATTCATTCATTTCTGCTAAGTTTACCGAGAAGATTAATAGGAAACTAGAACCTCTTGATTATTTGTTATCTGTATCTACTCCAACTGGGAGGTCTATGAACGTTGCATCCATCTATTGAGCATGTATTGTCGTGATTGAGAATGTTGAATTGTTAGCTGATTTAATGCCATTGGACATAAGTCATTTTGATGTTATATTGGGGATGGATTGGCTAGGGGCAAATCACGCATCCATAAATTGTGTTTCTAAGAGTGTCACGTTAAAACCCCCCGACCTAGCCAAAGTCACGTTTCAGGGTAAAGGAGTAGTATCCCCACCTTACTTAATTTCATCCATGAAAGCCTATAGGTTGATCCAAAGAGGATGTCAAGGTTATTTGTGTAGCGTACTAAGTAATCTGAATAGAAGTGTTGGGTTAGCCGACGTCCCAGTTGTTAATGAATTCCCTAACGTCTTTCCAAATGATTTGCCTGGTCCCTTAGTTGATAGAGAGGTAGAGTTTACTGTTGACCTCGTGCCGGGAACCCAGCCCGTCTCTAAAACACCCTATAGGATGGCCCCCGCCGAGCTTAAGGAATTGAGACTTCAACTACAAGAGTTGCTGGATAAGGGTTTTATTAGGCCGAGCACTTCACCTTGGGGAGCACCCGTTTTGTTTGTTAAGAAGAAGGATGGTACACTTCGTTTTTGCATTGCTTACCGGGAACTGAATAAGGTAACCATCAAGAATAAGCACCCGTTGCTAAGGATAGACGATTTGTTTGACCAGTTGCTGGGAGCACGAGTCTTTTCCAAAATTGACCTTAGGTCGGGCTACCACCAGCTTAAAGTCAAAGCCGAGGATGTTGAGAAGACCGCTTTTCGGACGAGGTATGGCCACTACGAGTTTTTAGTAATGCCTTTTGGAGTGTCCAATGCCCCTGTAGCATTTATGGATTTGATGAACAGAGTCTTTAAGCCATATCTAGATGAGTTCGTGGTTGTCTTCATCGATGATATATTGATTTACTCCAAGAGTAAAGCTGAACACGAGGATCATTTAAGACTTACCTTACAGACATTGAGGGATCAAAAGTTGTATGCTAAGTTTAGCAAGTGTGAGTTTTGGCTTTCTACTATTTCATTTTTGGGTCATGTAATTGATGAAGATGGTATTTCAGTCGATCCTAGTAAAATTGAAGCCGTTGTGAATTGGCCGAGGCCGACCAATGTGTCCGAGGTTCGTAGTTTTCTAGGAATGGCAGGTTACTACAGAAAGTTCGTAAAGGATTTCTCAAGGATTGCAATTCCGTTGACACAATTGACTAAGAAGGGAGCGGCTTACGAATGGACTGAGGAGAGGGAAGCAGCCTTCCAGGAGTTGAAGACGAAATTAGTCGCAGCACCAGTTCTTGTACTACCATCAGGTAACGAAGAGTTTCATGTTTATAGTGATGCCTCACATAAAGGTCTGGGTTGTGTATTAATGCAAAAAGGGAAGGTCATTGCATATGCCTCTCGTCAATTAAAGCCACATGAAAAGAACTATCCCACCCATGACTTAGAATTAGCAGCCGTGGTATTTGCTTTGAAGATTTGGCGCCACTACTTGTATGGAGCTTCTTGTCAGGTTTTCACAGATCATAAAAGTTTAAAGTACTTATTCACTCAGAAGGAATTGAATATGAGGCAGAGAAGATGGCTTGAGTTGTTGAAAGATTACGATATGCAGATTCAATATCATCCAGGTAAGGCTAACACCGTAGCCGACGCTTTGAGCAGGAAGATGGTTGGGAATTTGGCGTGTCCCACCACGATATTAGTGGAGCCGACTATTGTTGAGGAAGTAAAGACAAGACAGATGGAGGATGAGTTCTTCAAGAAGGTAGCCGACGAGATTGTCACAAAGCCGAGATCAGGGTACACCATAGAAAATCAAGTGCTCAAGTTTGAAGGAAGATTGTGCGTGGCCGACATCCTAGAGTTGAAAAGAAAAATTCTGCAGGAAGCTCCTCGTTCCAAGTTTGCAGTTCACCCAGGGAACGCCAAGATGTATCAGGATGTGAAGCAGACATTTTGGTGGCCGAATATGAAAGGTGAATAGCCGAGTTCGTGTCCCAGTGCCTGTATTGTCAACAAATGAAAGCAGAACATCAACGGCCAGTAGGACTTCTTCAACCTTTACCGATTCCTGAGTGGAAATGGGAGCACATCTCCATGGACTTTGTGGTTGGGTTGCCGAAGACGCAGAAGGGTATGGATTCGATTTGGGTTATCGTGGATAGACTATGTAAGTCAGCACACTTCTTGCCTGTTAAGACCACCTTCAACGCTGATAAACTTGCTTTGTTGTATGTGAATGAGATTGTTAGACTTCATGGAGTGCCGATGTCGATTGTGTCAGACCGAGACCCGAAGTTGGTTTCCAGATTTTGGCAGAGCCTGCAAAGAGCTTTCGGAGCCGAGTTGAGGTTTAGCACAGCTTTTCATCCCCAGACTGATGGGCAAATAGAGAGGACGATTCAGACACTTGAGGATATGCTCAGGCTATGCGTATTGAACCTCCAAGGAAGTTGGGGAGCACATTTGCCTTTGGTGGAATTTACCTACAACAACAGCTATCAAGCTAGCATTGGCATGGCGCCGTATGAAGCACTGTATGGAAGAAAATGCAGGTCGCCGATATGTTGGACTGAGGTTGGAGACAAAGCTCTGCTTGGTCCCGAGTTAATTCGAGTAACAACCGAGAAGATTAAGCTCATTCAGCAAAGAATCAAAACCGCACAGAGTCAACAGAAGAGTTATGCCGACCAAAGGAGGAGAGAGTTGGAATTTGAAGTCGGGGACCACGTGTTCCTAAAAATTTCGCCGATGAAAGAAGTTACGAGATTTGGGAAGAAGGGTAAGTTAGCACCCCGTTACGTCGGGCCTTTTGAAATCCTTGAGAAGGTTAACCTCGCCGCCTACAGACTTGCTTTGCCGCCAGGATTGAGCCAAGTCCACAATGTATTTCATGTTTCGATGTTGAGGAAGTATATTCGAGATCCGCTACATGTGATCGACTATTTCGGAGTTGTAATTAATGAAGATTTGGGCTACGAAGAGAAGCCGATACGGATTGTCGATAGGCAGGTGAAACAATTGAGAAGTAAGTCGATACCAATGGTGAAAGTTGAATGGAAGGAGCACTACGGTGAAGATGCTACATGGGAAATGGAAGAGGAAATGAAAGTCCGACATCCATAATTGTTTTTGGAACAAGGTAACTCAAGTTTGGGGACCAAACTTCTTTAAGGGGGGTAGGATGTAACAACCCTCATTTCAACTTAGTCAAACTTGCATACCTCTATGTATGATCTTGTTTTGATATGTGTATTTGCCAATCTTGACTTGTGTCGCTCAAATGTTGCTTGCATGCCTTGTTCTTGCCTGGTGCTTTGCCGAGGTCATCCTAAGCCTAGGCACCTTCGAAACCTTTTCCACTTATAACTATCTTGGAACCCCTTTGGTTGACCTCCATCTTCACCCTGACATATTGGCCGAGATGCCACCATCTAGGGCGAGGTGCGCGTCGCCTAGGCCGAGATGTGCATCATCTGGGCTGAGATGTTAATACCTAAGCGCTCTAGGTCCTTGATCCTTGCACTGGCGATTTTGTTCTTGGAATGGTATGACGTAGACCGAGGTGTGGCACATCTAGGCCAAGGTGTGGCACAACTTAGTCAAGTGTTGCCCTTTCAAGCCGATGTCCTTGCCACTTGCTTGCCGGAGTCTTGTTGTTAGCCGATGTCGTGACTCGCCGGAATTCCCTTGCTCTTTAGCTTGTTGAATACACTTTGTCATGGTCTTGTCTAATCAGTCAGTTACCTTTTTTAGTAGAACCAATCAGCCGATGCCACGTGTCCCGGCAGAGGGATTAAGTCAGTGACTGTCGGGAAAACATATCTTTTTGTATCAAATCTTGCCTTTAGAGAGAGAAACTCTAGGAAGAAGAAGGAGAAGTTTTGAGAGGGAGAGAGAACTTCCAAGCTTGATCGTGGGAGCTTGAACCGTTAGATTCAAGTTTTGAGGTTAGAATCTTAACCTGCCCTTGCTGTTCTTATTGATCATCTGGCTGCATTGCACGATCAAACTTGTTCTGCACGTCATGCATTGATTTAAAGTTGGTTTTAGAAAGAGACAATGGTTTCCATGTGTTCTTGAAGAAAAGTATCGTTTGATCCGAAAGTTTGCGTCTAGAACCATGTTTTTGTGCTTGTTTTGATGAGATCCTTGAGTATGGGTACCCAGGTCCATGTTTTTTGAATTCATAGCATGAAATCTCAGCTTTCGCAATAGCAAGTTTTTGATCTTTGCATTTGTCTTCCTCATGTTCATGTTCTTCATGTTCTTCATGCTCTCGTTCGTCATGTTTATCAAGAAGAAACCCAGATTTTTTTTCCCAACTCCGCTTTTGGATGTGGCCGTTGGGGCCACACCTCGGCAAGGAGGTGTGGAACCTCGGCCTAGACCTGGTAGTTGCCCAGCTTGTTTTCCAGAAATAAGAAACGGTGTTTTGATTTGATTTGACTTAGTTTTCGAAGAATGCCGAGGTCATTTACGTGCATGTTAGACTTGTTTTGAGTGGTGCATTCAATAGACCTTGCCATGTGTTTGTAGGACTGGGATTTGCTTGACCCCGACGTTCGACGAACTAGGTGAGTGGTATTTTTAATAAAGCTATGTTCTATGCTTTGATAAAGACCTTGCTCTGCTTTGTTTTGAAAGTAATTGTTAAGCATGAATAATTGTCCCTATTTTGTATATTAAGTATTGCCTCGTTTTGATGATCTTGTTCGAAAGTCCCTTGTGCTGGAGGACTCTAAACTTTCGCAGCACATCTCGTTTCGAAAGTCCCTTGTGTTGGAGGAATCTAAACTTTCGCAGTACATCTCGTTTCGAAAGTCCCTTGTGCTGGAGGACTCTAAACTTTCGCAGCATATCTCGTTTCGAAAGTCCCTTGTGCTAGAGGACTCTAAACTTTTGTAGCACCCTTGTTGAGATATCTCCCTTGTTTTGTCTTGTTTTGCCACTGACGGTTTACCTCGTGGACATGTCTGCCGGAATGTTATCATTTGTAATATGTTGATGCTAGTGAGCCTCCCTCGAAGCTTTGAAGATTTGTTAGATAGACGAGGTCCATCCCTTGTTATATAAAGTTTTGACTTGTATTGTTGGAAAGGACTTCGGCTATTATTCATGCAAAACCCTTTATTATTTACACCATTCACTGAGTATCCAAGCTCACCCTCTCTATATATATGCAGGTGATGAGCAAGAAGGCGATGGCACCTAGCTGTGACTCGCGAGCTTGTTTTGGATTTTTGTCATGCCGGCTTGACTTGTAATTATGTCGGCAGTCTTGAAAATCATGCTTCTCGACTTGTAATATTTGTATTTCGCACGCGTCGGCTCGAGAAGCCTTTTGATCATGATGTGTGTTTTGTATGTATGTTACGTCAGCAACGAGGATGTTGGCAATCTGCTAGAATATGTCTCTTGATCGGTAGTCCGAACGTCTCGTTTGTGTCGGCTTGTGAAGCCCTATGTTAAAATGTAAGACGTAATTTGTACTTCATTTCATTTGTAACTAAGTTGTAACCCAGTGAAGATGGTTGCCATTTCACATAACTTATGCACAGCTCTTATGGACTAATCTGTTTGATATATATATATATATATATATTGCTTCCGTACTTTTGAGCCCCATATATTTATACTCTGTTGTGTGTGAATTTTGATAGTTGGCCTTCGATAATCTCGAATTACTGGCCATCACGGCACCAAACTACTAGGGGCGGTTTGGGGTCGTGACAGGTATAGTGGTTTTTGGAATAAATTTTCTTTTTTAATCTTATGCAACTTCCATTTTTATTTTTATTCAATTTCCTTTTCTATTGAATTTCATTTTTTTATTTAGTTTCCAAATAGATCGTTAAGGTATAGTGATTTCTTGAATGAACTTCCATTTTAATTTTATGCAACTTCCATTTTTATTTTTATTCAATTTCCATTTTTATTCAATTTCTTTTTCTATTCAATTTCCTTTTTCTATTTAATTTCCAAATAGGTCGTTAATGTATAATGGTTTTTTGAATGAAGTTCCAGTTTTAATTTTATGCAACTTCCATTTTTATTTTTATTCAACTTCCATTTTTATTCAATTTCCTTTTTTTGTTTAATTTTCAAATAAATCGTTAAGGTATAGTGGTTTCTTGAATGAATTTTCATTTTTCATTTTATGCGACTTTCATTTTTATTTTTATTCAACTTCTATTTTTATTAAATTTCCTTTTCTATTCAATTTCCTTTTTTATTTCATTTCCAAATATATCGTTAAGGTATAGTGCTTTTTGGAATAATTTTTTTTTTAACTCTTATGCAACTTCCATTTTTATTTTTATTCAATTTCCTTTTCTATTCAATTTCCTTTTTTTATTTAGTTTCCAAATAGATCGTTAAGGTTTAGTGGTTTCTTGAATGAACTTCCATTTTTAATTTTATGCAACTTCCATTTTTATTTTTAATCCACTTCCATTTTTATTCAATTTCCTTCTCTATTCAATTTCCTTTTTTATTTAATTTCCAAATAGATCGTTAAGGTATAGTGGTTTCTTGAATGAACTTCCATTTTTAATTTTATGCAACTACCTTTTTTATTTTTATTCAACTTCCATTTTTATTGAATTTCCTTTTCTATTTAACTTCCTTTTTTTTTTATTTCATTTCCAAATAGATCGTTACGGTATAGTGGTTTCTTGACTGAACTTCCATTTTTAATTTTATGCAACTTCCATTTTTATTTTTATTCAATTTCCATTTTTATTCAATTTCTTTTTCTATTCAATTTCCTTTTTTTATTTAATTTCCAAATAGACCATTACGGTATAGTGGTTTGTTGAATGAACTCCCATTTTTAATTTTATACGAATTCCATTTTTATTTTTATTCAACTTCTATTTTTATTAAATTTTCTTTTTTTGTTTAATTTCCAAATGGATCGTTAAGGTATAGTGGTTTCTTGAATGAACTCCCATTTTTAATTTTATGCGACTTCCATTTTTATTTTTATTAAACTTCTATTTTTATTAAATTTCCTTTTCTATTCGATTTCCTTTTTTATTTAATTTCCAAATAGATCGTTAAGGTATAATGGTTTTTTGAATAAACATTCTTTTTTACTTTTATGCAACTTCCATTTTTATTTTTATTCAATTTCCTTTTTTATTCAATTTCCTTTTTTTACTTAATTTCCAAATAGATCGTTAAGGTATAGTGGTTTCTTGAATGAACTTCCATTTTTAATTTTATGCAACTTCCATTTTTATTTTTATTCAATTTCCATTTTTATTCAATTTCTTTTTTTATTCAATTTTCTTTTTTTATTTAATTTCCAAATAGATCGTTAAGGTATAGTGGTTTCATGAATGAACTTCCAGTTTTAATTTTATGCAACTTCCATTTTTATTTTTATTCAACTTCCATTTTTATTCAATTTCCTTTTTTTGTTTAATTTCCAAATAGATCGTTAAGGTATAGTGGTTTCTTGAATTAATTTCCATTTTTAATTTTATGCGACTTCCATTTTTATTTTTATTCTCTTTTATTTTTATTTAATTTCCTTTTCTATTCAATTTCTTTTTTTATTTAATTTCCAAATAAATCGTTAAGGTATAGTGATTTTTTGAATAAACTTTGTTTTTTACTTTTATGCAACTACCATTTTTATTTTTATTTAATTTCCTTTTCTATTCAATTTCCTCTTTTTATTTAATTTCCAAACAGATCGTTAAGGTATAGTGATTTCTTGAATGAACTTCCATTTTTAATTTTATGTAACTTCCATTTTTATTTTTATTCAATTTCCATTTTTATTCAATTTCTTTTTCTACTCAATTTCCTTTTTTTATTTAATTTCCAAATAGATCCTTTATGTATAGTGGTTTGTTGAACGAACTTCCAGTTTTAATTTTATGCAACTTCCATTTTTATTTTTATTCAACTTCCATTTGTATTCAATTTCCTTTTTTTGTTTAATTTCCAAATAGATCGTTAAGGTATAGTGATTTTTTGAATGAACTTCCATTTTTAATTTTATGCGACTTTCATTTTTATTTTTATAACTTCTATTTTTATTAAATTTCCTTTTCTATTCAATTTCCTTTTTTATTTAATTTCCAAATAGATCATTAAGGTATAGTGATTTTTGGAATAAATTTTCTTTTTTACTCTTATGCAACTTCCATTTTTATTTTTATTCAATTTCCTTTTCTATTCAATTTCATTTTTTTATTTAGTTTCCAAATAGATCGTTAAGGTATAGTGGTTTCTTGAATGAACTTCCATTTTTAATTTTATGCAACTTCCATTTTTATTTTTTTTAATTTCCATTTTTATTCAATTTCTTTTTCTATTCAATTTCCTTTTTCTATTTAATTTCCAAATAGGTCCTTAATGTATAGTGGTTTCTTGAATGAAGTTCCAGTTTTAATTTTATGCAACTTCCATTTTTATTTTTATTCAACTTCCATTTTTATTCAATTCCTTTTTTTTGTTTAATTTCTAAATAGATCGTTAAGATATAGTGGTTTCTTGAATGAATTTCCATTTTTAATTTTGTGCGACTTTCATTTTTCTTTTTTTTCAACTTCTATTTTTATGAAATTTCTTTTTCTACTCAATTTCCTTTTTTATTTAATTTCCAAATAGATCGTTAAGTTATAGTGGTTTTTGGAAAAAAATTTCTGTTTAACTCTTATGCAACTTCCATTTTTATTTTTATTCAATTTCCTTTTCTATTCAATTTCTTTTTTTTATTTAGTTTCCAAATAGATCATTAAGGTTTAGTGGTTTCTTGAATGAACTTTTATTTTTAATTTTATGGCACTTTCATTTTTATTTTTAATCCACTTCCATTTTTATTCAATTTCCTTCTCTATTCAATTTCCTTTTTTATTTAATTTCCAAATAGATCGTTAAGGTATAGTGGTTTCTTGAATGAGCTTTCATCTTTCATTTTATTCAACTGCCATTTTTATTTTTCTTCAACTTCCATTTTTATTGAATTTCCTTTTCTATTTAACTTCCTTTTTTTTGTTTCATTTCCAAATAGATCGTTATGGTATAGTGGTTTCTTTCCTGAACTTCCATTTTTAATTTTATGCAACTTCCATTTTTATTTTTATTCAATTTCCATTTTTATTCAATTTCTTTTTCTATTCAATTTCCTTTTTTTATTTAATTTCCAAATAGATCGTTAGGGTATAGTGGTTTGTTGAATGAACTCCCATTTTTAATTTTATGCGAATTCCATTTTTATTTTTATTCAACTTCTATTTTTATTAAATTTCCTTTTTTTGTTTAATTTCCAAATAGATCGCTAAGGTATAGTGCTTTCCTGAATGAAATCCCGTTTTTAATTTTATGCGCCTTCCATTTTTATTTTTATTCAACTTCAATTTTTATTGAATTTCCTTTTCTATTCAATTTCCTTTTTTATTTAATTTCCAAATAGATCGTTAAGGTGTAGTGGTTTTTGGAATAAATTTTCTTTTTTACTCTTATGCAACTTCCATTTTTATTTTTATTCAATTTCCTTTTATATTCAATTTCCTTTTTTTCTTTAGTTTCCAAATAGATCGTTAAGGTATAGTGGTTTCTTGAATGAACTTCCATTTTTAATTTTATGCAACTTTCATTTTTATTTTTATTCAATTTCCATTTTTATTCAATTTCTTTTCCTATTCAATTTCCTTTTCTTATTTAATTTCCAAATACATCGTAAATGTATTGTGATTTCTTGAATGAACTTCCAGTTTTAATTTTATGCGACTTTCAATTTTATTTTTATTCAACTTCTATTTTTATTAAATTTCCTTTTCTGTTCAATTTCCTTTTTTATTTAATTTCCAAATAGATCGTTAAGGTTTAGTGGTTTTTGGAATAAATTTTCTTTTTAACTCTTATGCAACTTCCATTTTTATTTTTACTCAATTTCCTTTTCTATTCAATTTTCTTTTTTTATTTAGTTTCCAAATAGATCGTTAACGTTTAGTGGTTTCTTGAATGAACTTCCATTTTTAATTTTATGCACCTTCCATTTTTATTTTTATTCAATTTGCATTTTTATTCAATTACCCTTTCTATTCAATTTCCTTTTTTATTTAATTTTCAAATAGATCGTTAAGGTATAGTGGTTTTTTGAATGAACTTCCATTTTTAATTTTATGCAACTTCCATTTCTATTTTTATTCAACTTCCATTTTTATTCAATTTCCATCTCTATTTAATTTCTTTTTTTTATTTAATTTCCAAAATAGATCGTTAAGGTATCGTGGTTTCTTGAATGAATTTCCATTTTTAATTTTATGCAACTTCCATTTTTATTTTTATTCAATTTCATTTTTTTTATTTAATTTCCAAATAGATCGTTAAGGTATAGTGGTTACTTGAATGAACTTCTAGTTTTAATTTTATGCAACTTCCATTTTTATTTTTATTCAACTTCCATTTTTATTTAATTTGCTTTTTTTGCCTAATTTCCGAATAGATCGTTAAGGTATATTGGTTTCTTGAATGAAGTTCCATGTTTAATTTTATGCAACTTCCATTTTTATTTTTATTCAACTTTCATTTTTAATCAATTTCATTTTCTGTTCAATTTTCTTTTTTTGTTTAATTTCCAAATAGATCGTTAATGTATAGTGGTTTCTTCAATGAACTTCCATTTTTAATTTTACGCAATTTCCATTTTTATTTTTATTCAACTTCTATTGTTATTCAATTTCTTTTTCTGTTGAATTTCCTTTTTTATTTAATTTCCAAATAGATTGTTAAGGTGTACTGGTTTCTTGAATGAAATTCCATTTTTAATTTTATGCAACTTCCATTTTTATTTTTATTCCACTTCTGTTTTTATTCAATTTCCTTTTTTATTTAATTTCCAAATAGATCGTTAACGTATAGTGGTTTCTTGAATGAACTTCCATGTTTAATTTTAGGAAGTTTCCATTTCTATTTTTTTTCAACTTCTATTTTTACTCAATTTCCATCTCCATTCAATTTTCTTTTTTATTTAATTTCCAAATAGATCGTTAAGGTATAGTGGTTTCTCGAATGAACTTCCATTTTTATTCATTTTCCACTTCCATTTTTATTCAATTTTCTTATCTATTCGATTTTTTTTTTATTTAATTTCCAAATAGATCGTTAAGGTATCGTGGTTTCTTGAATGAATTTCCATTTTTATTTTCATGCAACTTCCATTTTTATTTATATTCAATTTCCATTTTTATTCAATTTCTTTTTCTATTCAATTTCCTTTTTCTAATTAATTTCCAAATAGATCCTTAATGTATACTGGTTTCTTGAATGAACTTTCATTTTTATTTTTATTCAATTTCCATTTTTATTCAATTTCATTTTTTTGTTTAATTTCCAAATAGATCGTTAAGGTATAGTGGTTTTTTGAATTAACTTCCATTTTTAATTTTATGCGACTTTCATTTTTATTTTTATAACTTCTATTTTTATTAAATTTCCTTTTCTATTCAATTTCCTTTTTTATTTAATTTCCAAATAGATCGTGTCACGCCCTCAAAATGGACCCATTGTATATATATATATACAATTGACATGCATTATTTAAAGAAAACAATTTATTAATTCATTCATCAGAGTATTACTAAATAAAAGCATTACATGTAACATCGAATAAAATGCCCTACAGGCTTACATCTTTCCAAGCCAACACTTGGATACAAAATATGAGTTCTAACTCAAATACAAATAAAGCCCTTGGCTTGATTATTTATCAAATGAAAACAAACAATTAAAGATAGTCTTCACAATCCAAATCCTTCCAAGCTAAGTCCTGGGAGGTAGCTTATCACCTGGACCTGAAAATGATGTTCCCATAAAGGGTGAGCCACAGCCCAGTAGAAATATACTAAACCAAATGTAAGCATTGAATAAAGCAATAGCATTCAATAGATGGTTAACCAAGATAATCAATTTCAACATTTTACAGTCTCATAACTCTAATGTCAATGACACGTTCCACTTTCCAACATTATCAATATGGCTCAGAACCCGGCCAAACTTACAGCAGTGCATTACAAACATCATATTCATCTTCTTCCTATGCCAACAAACAAATGAGACTCAAGCTCAAATCAAAACACTTCATACTTCCAGATTGATACACATTTTAGTGCTGTATCAATAAAAACACTTCTATATAAATAAGCACACATAAAAGTGATGCTAATGGAGTCCATCCCCTATCTCCTCCCAAACAAAATCCGGTTTAGAGGTCCATCCCCTATCTTCCCCTAAACCGTGGAGTACATCCCCTATCTCCTCCCACACAAAACAAGGTATGCAAATGCAATGCTCAATCAATACACGTATTTTCTGTATCAATGCAATAGTCAAACTTAATGACTTAACCAATGTGATTAGTTTCAGTTATTCCTAATCCACATGCAATGTCTACAACAATCACGACTATCCTCCACCGATAGCCCAAAACAGTTATTTCTAGACTGGAAATGAATATATCAACAATTCAATAGGCGAGTGATTTACATTATCCAACTACACCATTTAAGCAATAAATTTCCCAATTTCAAGGATTTAACCAAATTCCCCAATTCCCTTAAATTAATTATACAAATTAATTAATTTAAACAACTAGGGTTTTTCCCCAAAATCACCAAAGTACCCCAACATATCAAAATACTAAAACTTAGAACAAAACTTATAAGATGGAGTAGGAAATCCCTACCTCGAAGAAATAGCCCCAAAAGAGAAGATGGAGATGAAAGCCCAAACTCAAAAGTGCTCCAAACTACCAACAATTCAGATTAAATGGAAGCCCTCGACCCACTCTATCTTTTTAATAAAGAATCTAAGGTAGAAACTCACTCTAAGTAGATCAATCCTAAGAGAGAAGATGCGTAGAGGGAGAGAGAACTCGTACCTAGCGTTTTGGAATCTGAAAGGGAATGAAAAACTGATCTGAAACACGTTGCTGCCTATTTAAACCTGACAGGCTCGCTCGAGCGAAGAATTGGTCGCTCGAGCGACCAGACACAGAAAATATACGCTCGAGCCAAGAAAACCTTGCTCGAGCCAACAACCCAAAAGCTCGCTCGAGCGAAAGAAAACTCGATCGAGCGAAGAACCCAAACCCTCAGGTCTGTAACCAGACTCACGCTCGAGCGAAGGAACTATTGCTCGAGCGAAGAACGAACTAACTCGCTCGAGCGAAGAAAATCTCGCTCGAGCCAAGAATGCAAAGCTACAGGTCCAAACCAGACGCAAACTCTCGCTCGAGCTACCAAACCCCGGCTCGAGCGAAGAACCAAAACAACATCTCGCTCGAGCGACAAACTCCTCGCTCGAGCGAAGATCCAAAATTCTGGACAGCAACACTTGGTTTCTAAACCCCACCAACCTGAAACAGACCTGCCCAAACACATCCTATAATTCCAAATGAGAAAAAAAAGGACAACAACAACAACAATTATACAATGACAGAATCTACGGAACCTAAGTCCGGATACAATAATCAAACGGGAAAAGACCGGGGTCGCTATAACCTCCCCCCCTTCAAAGAATTTCGTCCCCGAAATTAAGCATAAGTTTTTGAAAACAGATTCTTCTTTTTTTTTTTTTTTTTTTGACAATTCATTAGTAAACATCTTGACCCAAAACTGGTCATTTCATCTCTTTATCAAGAGGCATCTCACAATATATACATAAAACGACATATATTTCAACCTGTATCATTATTATGCATTATTCCTTCCAATGTTAGCAATCCCCATATCATATTCAATTGCATGATATATACAACACACTCAGCAATGTAATCAACATATGCAATGCTATACTAAACTTCTATATTGAAGCAAGTTTCAAGATACACCCATTTACTAAAACATACTCAATGTTTTACAACTTAAGACATATATAAAGCTCTTAAGTTCAACAATATTACAAAATCTAAATACAAGATTACAAATTAATAAACATGTCCGGGTATTTTTCGCGGACTTCCAATTCACGCTCCCAAGTGGCTTCCTCTACTCCGTGATGTTTCCACAAAACTTTGACCAAAGGAATGGTTTTGCCTCGCAAAACTTGATCCCGTCTATCCAAGACTCGAATCGGTCTCTCCTCATATGAGACATCCTCATCAACCACTAAATCGGTCCAATCCAACACATGTGATGGATCCGGCTAATACTTCCGAAGTATACTCACATGAAACACGTCATGTACTCCGGACAGCTGTGGCGGCAAAGCTAAACGATAAGCAGCCACGCCAACTCTCTCAAGGATCTCAAACGGACCAATGAACCGAGGGGACAACTTCCCGCTCTTCCCAAACCTCATCAAACCCCGTCTAGGTGATATCTTCAGAAAGACATGATCACCCACCTCAAACACCAAAGGTCTCCTCCTACGGTCGGCATAAGATTTCTGACGACTCTGTGCTGTAACAAGCCTCTTACGGATAAGCTCAACTTTCTCCGTCGTTTCCCTCACCAACTCCGGACCCAACAGAGGTGCATCACCCACCTCAGCCCAACAAACAGGAGATCTACAAGGTCGGCCATACAAGGCCTCAAATGGTGCCATACCGATACTAGACTGGAAACTGTTGTTGTAGGCAAACTTCACCAACGGCAAGTGCCTCTCCCACGACCCACTAAAGTCTAGAACACAACCCCGATGCATATCCTCAAGGATCTGAATAGTACGCTCAGACTATCCGTCAGTCTGTGGATGATAAGCCGTGCTAAAGGTCAACTTAGTGCCTAAGGCACTCTGCAAACTCTGCCACAACCTGGCAGTAAAACGAGGATCTCTATCTGAGACAATCGTCACTGGAACCCCGTGTAACCTCACTATGTCCCGAATGTACAAGTCGGCAAGATGATCTACCGAATCTCTCACGCGCATAGGAATGAAGTGCGCCGACTTAGTCAACCGGTCTACGACCACCCAAATAGCATCACTACCCCGCTGAGTCCTCGGAAGACCCACAACGAAGTCCATAGTGACGTGTTCCCACTTCCACTCGGCAATAGGCAAGGGTTGCAACAAACCCGCTGGCCTCTGATGTTCGGCCTTCACTTGTTGACAAGTAAGGCACTTAGATACGAAAGCTGCCACATCTCTCTTCATACCCCGCCACCAGAACTGACGACCCAAATCCCGGTACATCTTAGTGCCCCCCGGATGCACCGCAAGACGTGAATGATGAAAATCTCGGAGTACCTCCTCTCGACAAGACTCTGGCACAAACAGACGGTCTCGGTATCTCACACTCAGGTCGGGATACACCGTCAAACCCTTCTCAACCTTCCCACCGGAAATCTTCTCACGAAGCGATTCTACCTCCAGATCACCCCTCTGAGCCTCTAACACTCGAGTCACAAGTGTAGGCTGTGCAACAACAGAAAACAAGGCCGCAGCCTCAACGGATTCGCCCAAAAGTAAATCAAACTCCCCAAGTGCACCCAACATCTCCCATTCTCGGATGGCTATACTAGCTATGACACCAACAGGTTTTCTGCTAAGGGCATCGGCCACCACATTGGCCTTTCCCGGATGATAATGCAATTCAAAGTCATAATCCTCTATGAACTCCATCCACCTCCTCTGCCTCAAGTTCAAGTCTTTCTGTGTAAACAAATATTTTAGACTCTTATGATCCGAGAATACCTCAAATTTCTCACCATAAAGATAATGCCTCCAAATCTTCAAGGCAAATATCACAGCTGCTAACTCTAGATCATGCGTAGGGTAATTTTGCTCGTGAATTTTCAACTGTCGTGAGCCATAGGCAACTACTTTTCCTTCTTGCATCAACACACAACCCAGACCCTCTCGTGAGGCGTCACAATAGACTGCATAACCCAACCCTCTCTCTGGAATAATCAATACTGGAGCGGTGGTCAGTCTAACTTTCAACTCCTGAAACGACTTTTCACAAGTCTCACTCCATACAAATTTGACTCCCTTCCGAGTCAATCTAGTCAAAGGCGAAGCTAATCTGGAGAAATCTTTCACAAACCGATGGTAATACCCAGCTAATCCCAGAAAACTGCGGATCTCAAATACACTCTTAGGCTGTGCCCAATCCTGCACTGCCTCTACCTTGGATGTATCAACAGACACTCCTTCCCCTGATACCACGTGGCCTAAGAATTTGACTTCCCTCAGCCAGAACTCACACTTCCCAAACTTGGCATACAGCCTATGGGCTCTAAGTAACTCAAGCACCACCCTCAAGTGTGCCTCATGCTCCTCCTCAGAAGGCGAATAGATAAGGATGTCGTCCACAAAAACGACTACAAACCGATCGAAGAATTCCCGGAAGATCCGGTTCATCAAGTCCATAAAGACTGCCGGTGCATTGGTGAGCCCGAATGGCATCACCAAAAACTCATAATGGCCATACCGCGTACGGAATGCCGTCTTCGGAATATCCTCTTCCCTGACCCTCAACTGGTGGTAACCCGATCTCAAATCTATCTTAGAGAAACAACGGGAACCCTTCAACTGGTCAAACAGGTGATCTATACGAGGCATAGGGTACTTGTTCTTAACCGTAGCCCGATTCAACTTCCGGTAATCTATACAAAGTCTCAAAGCACCACCTTTCTTTTTAACAAAGAGGGCCGGTGCTCCCCACGGCGAAACACTAGGACGTATAAAACCCTTATCTAGTAACTTCTGGAGCTGAATCTTCAACTCAACTAACTCGGCTGGAGCAAAATGATAAGGTGCCATAGAAATCGGCGCCGTGCCGGGCACTAGGTCAATAGAGAACTCAATCTCCCGATGCGGTGGCAAACCAACAAGATCCTCGGGAAAAACGTCCGCGTACTCACAAACCACCCTTGGCAACACAATCTGAGACTCATCATCCTCACTAATCGACAGGTTAGCAAGTAGACCACTAAGCTCACTCCGTCCTCGTGGAACATACCCCGGTGGCAACACATCACCAACCCGGTTCCCCAGAAAATGAAAATACTCTCCGCTCACGGTACAACAAGTGACCCTCTGGCGGTAGCAATCAATAACTGCCCGGTATGACGATAACCAGTCCATACCCAAAATAACATCGAAACCCCTCATAGGCATAACTACAAAAGAAAATGGGATTCTATGATAATCAACCTCTATATCACAACCCCTAACACCTTGTTTCAAAATCAATTCACCCCCAAGAGGTGACACTACACATATAGGAGATGCTAACTGTGCTAACTCCAACTCCAAAACAGATGCAAATGCAGCAGACACAAAGGAATGAGATGCACCCGTATCAATCAAAACATTAGCAACCGAGTTGCAAAACAAGAAGGTACCTCTCACAACTGATGGTGCCGGTACAAGATCCTGCGCGGTAACAGCATACACACGCCCAGACGACCTCTGATCAACCTGCTCACCCCTAGGAGCATAAGATTGCTGCACTGACTGGGACGATGAAGCCCCCTGATTGGCCCTCGAGGCCTGACCCGACTGAGCTGGCTGCTGACCCTGAATCGGCCTCAAACCAGATGCACCAGGTGTGCCACCCAACTACGGGCAATACCTCTTCATATGCCCTGGCTGACCACACTGATAACACGAGAGTGGCTGACCCCTACCCTGGCTCTGGCTCTGAGATCGAGCCAAAGATGATGCTGCTCTCTGCACTCCTCCTCTCTGAGGACAAACTGGAGACTTGTAGCCCAGCTGGCCACACTTGAAACAGGTAATGTCTCCCTGACTGCCTTTCCCCGAACTAGCACTCGGCACAGGAAAAGTCGATCTAGAAAAGCTACCCTGAGACTGCTGAGGATTAAAACCCTTCTGTCTCCTACCATCACTCTGACCATCCTGACTCCTCTTGGAGCCCTTTTGTCCTTCCTCCTCCTCCTGCATCATGATTTCCATGTGGGCTGCAGCATCAACCATACGCGCATAATCCCGAATCATAGTTCCCCCAACTCTCAGCTTGAGTCCACGCCTCAACTTCTTTTCAAACTCAATACAACGGCGTTCCTCAGACGCCACCAACTCAGGTGCAAACCTGGACAAACTAGTAAATGCAGCCTCAAACTCGGCCACTGAAGAACTCGACTGCTTAAGCTGGCAGAACTGGTCTCTCAGCTTTTCCCTAACTGTTGGAGATAAGAACTTCTCCTGGAAAGCATTCACAAAAGCCTCCCATGTACCTCCTATACGACCCTTAGTAAATTTCCACCACTGACCCGCATCCCCTTTCAACTGGAAAAATGCCAAGGTCACTTTCAACCCCTCGTCTTCAATGCCAAGCATCTCAAACGTCTTCGTTGTCTGTTCGAGCCATTCATCTGCCTTAAGCGGCTCTTTAGGATCACCCACAAATTCATCCGGATTAGACCGGAAGAACTCTCTTTTTAGAAAGGAAGGTCCTGCATCTGCAGCAACATCCCGAGCTTGATTCTCAGCTCTGAGGATGCCTACTGACTCCCTGAATGCCCCTGCTATCTCTCGGGCTAGAGCACCCATAGCCTGCTGGCCTACTGGCTCGGCCACGTTGGCCTGGCCAATTCTCTCCTGAACTACCGGAATCTCCTCTGGCACAGGCACCTCCTGCCTACCCGGCCTACCACGCCTACCGCGTCCTCGTCCTCGTCCTGACATCCTAAATAAAGGAAACACAGACATTAGCACATTAATAGATGTGCCGAAGCTAAACACTCGCGTCCTAATGCATTGGACAACAATAATTCATTCCACGTAAGCACATAATCACATAAGCACCTACGAATTTCATTCCCGGAATAATGATAGTCCCAATGCGTTACTATAGTTCCGGTTGGAAGCAGCAGTGATCAAGTGCCTTTCCAACAAGACTATAAGAAACTCAAGGTCCAATCAACATCCTAGAAACTACATTCCATACCCACATAATCACATAAACATGTTATCACATAAGCATAAAACATTACACTAAGTCTCTATTAAACGAGACGAACCCAATGTGATACTAATCACTTCCCACGTACCCAAAGTATTCAAACCCGGTACGCTCTGATACCAAGTTGTCACGCCCTCAAAATAGACCCATTATATATATATACAATTGACATGCATTATTTGAAGAAAACAATTTATTAATTCATTCATCAGAGTATTACTAAATAAAAGCATTACATGTAACATCGAATAAAATGCCCTACAGGCTTACATCTTTCCAAGCCAACACTTGGATACAAAATATGAGTTCTAACTCAAATACAAATAAAGCCCTTGGCTTGATTATTTATCAAATGAAAACAAACAATTAAAGATAGTCTTCACAATCCAAATCCTTCCAAGCTAAGTCCTGGGAGGTAGCTTATCACCTGGACCTGAAAATGATGTTCCCATAAAGGGTGAGCCACAGCCCAGTAGAAATATACTAAACCAAATATTAGCATTGAATAAAGCAATAGCATTCAATAGATGGTTAACCAAGATAATCAATTTCAACATTTTACAGTCTCATAACTCTAATGTCAATGACACGTTCCACTTTCCAACATTATCAATATGGCTCAGAACCCGGCCAAACTTACAGCGGTGCATTATAAACATCATATTCATCTTCTTCCTATGCCAACAAACAAATGAGACTCAAGCTCAAATCAAAACACTTCATACTTCCAGATTGATACACATTTTAGTGCTGTATCAATAAAAACACTTCTATATAAATAAGCACACATAAAAGTGATGCTAATGGAGTCCATCCCCTATCTCCTCCCAAACAAAATCCGGTTTAGAGGCCCATCCCCTATCTTTCCCTAAACCGTGGAGTACATCCCCTATCTCCTCCCACACAAAACAATGTATGCAAATGCAATGCTCAATCAATACACGTATTTTCTGTATCAATGCAATAGTCAAACTTAATGACTTAACCAATGTGATTAGTTTCAGTTATTCCTAATCCACATGCAATGTCTACAACAATCACGACTATCCTCCACCGATAGCCCAAAACAGTTATTTCTAGACTGGAAATGAATATATCAACAATTCAATAGGCGAGTGATTTACATTATCCAACTACACCATTTAAGCAATAAATTTCCCAATTTCAAGGATTTAACCAAATTCCCCAATTCCCTTAAATTAATTATACAAATTAATTAATTTAAACAACTAGGGTTTTTCCCCAAAATCACCAAAGTACCCCAACATATCAAAATACTAAAACTTAGAACAAAACTTATAAGATGGAGTAGGAAATCCCTACCTCGAAGAAATAGCCCCAAAAGAGAAGATGGAGATGAAAGCCCAAACTCAAAAGTGCTCCAAACTACCAACAATTCAGATTAAATGGAAGCCCTCGACCCACTCTATCTTTTTAATAAAGAATCTAAGGTAGAAACTCACTCTAAGTAGATCAATCCTAAGAGAGAAGATGCGTAGAGGGAGAGAGAACTCGTACCTAGGGTTTTGGAATCTGAAAGGGAATGAAAAACTGATCTGAAACACGTTGCTGCCTATTTAAACCTGACAGGCTCGCTCGAGCGAAGAATTGGTCGCTCGAGCGACCAGACACAGAAAATATACGGTCGAGCCAAGAAAACCTTGCTCGAGCCAACAACCCAAAAGCTCGCTCGAGCGAAAGAAAACTCGATCGAGCGAAGAACCCAAACCCTCAGGTCTGTAACCAGACTCACGCTCGAGCGAAGGAACTATTGCTCGAGCGAAGAACGAACTAACTCGCTCGAGCGAAGAAAATCTCGCTCGAGCCAAGAATGCAAAGCTACAGGTCCAAACCAGACGCAAACTCTCGCTCGAGCTACCAAACCCCGGCTCGAGCGAAGAACCAAAACAACATCTCGCTCGAGCGACAAACTCCTCGCTCGAGCGAAGATCCAAAATTCTGGACAACAACACTTGGTTTCTAAACCCCACCAACCTGAAACAGACCTGCCCAAACACATCCTATAATTCCAAATGAGAAAAAAAAGGACAACAACAACAACAATTATACAATGACAGAATCTACGGAACCTAAGTCCGGATACAATAATCAAACGGGAAAAGACCGGGGTCGCTATAGATCGTTAAGGTATAGTGGTTTTTGGAATAAATTTTCTTTTTTACTCTTATGCAACTTCTATTTTTATTTTTATTTAATTTCCTTTTCTATTCAATTTCCTTTTTTTTTTAGTTTCCAAATAGATCGTTAAGGTATAGTGGTTTCTTGAATGAACTTCCGTGTTTAATTTTATGCAGTTTCCATTTCTATTTTTATTCAACTTCTATTTTTATTAAATTTCCTTTTCTATTCAATTTCCTTTTTTATTTAATTTCCAAATAGATCGTTAAGGTTTAGTGCTTTTTGGAATAAATTTTCTTTTTAACTCTTATGCAATTTCCATTTTTATTTTTACTCAATTTCCTTTTCTATTCAATTTTCTTTTTTTATTTAGTTTCCAAATAGATCGTTAACGTTTAGTGGTTTCTTGAATGAACTTCCATTTTTAATTTTATGCCCCTTCCATTTCTATTTTTATTCAACTTCCATTTTTATTCAATTTCCATCTCTATTTAATTTCTTTTTTTATTTAATTTCCAAAATAGATCGTTAAGGTATCGTGGTTTCTTGAATGAATTTCCATTTTTAATTTTATGCAACTTCCATTTTTATTTTTATTCAATTTCCATTTCCATTCAATTTCTTTTTCTATTCAATTTCCTTTTTTTTATTTAATTTCCAAATAGATCGTTAAGGTATAGTGGTTACTTGAATGAACTTCTAGTTTTAATTTTATGCAACTTCCATTTTTATTTTTATTCAACTTCCATTTTTATTTAATTTGCTTTTTTTGCCTAATTTCCGAATAGATCGTTAAGGTATATTGGTTTCTTGAATGAAGTTCCATGTTTAATTTTATGCAACTTCCATTTTTATTTTTATTCAACTTTCATTTTTAATCAATTTCATTTTCTGTTCAATTTTCTTTTTTTGTTTAATTTCCAAATAGATCGTTAATGTATAGTGGTTTCTTCAATGAACTTCCATTTTTAATTTTACGCAATTTCCATTTTTATTTTTATTAAACTTCTATTGTTATTCAATTTCTTTTTCTGTTGAATTTCCTTTTTTATTTAATTTCCAAATAGATCGTTAAGGTGTACTGGTTTCTTGAATGAACTTCCATTTTTAATTTTATGCAACTTCCAATTTTATTTTTATTCCACTTCTATTTTTATTCAATTTCCTTTTTTATTTAATTTCCAAATAGATCGTTAACGTATACTGGTTTCTTGAATGAACTTCCATGTTTAATTTTATGAAGTTTCCATTTCTATTTTTATTCAACTTCTATTTTTATTCAATTTCCATCTCCATTCAATTTTCTTTTTCATTTAATTTCCAAATAGATCGTTAAGGTATAGTGGTTTCTCGAATGAACTTCCATTTTTATTCTTTTTCCACTTCCATTTTTATTCAATTTCCTTTTTTATTTAATTTCCAAATAGATCGTTATGGTATCGTGGTTTCTTGAATGAATTTCCATTTTTATTTTCACGCAACTTCCATTTTTATTTATATTCAATTTCCATTTTTATTCAATTTCTTTTTCTATTCAATTTCCTTTTTCTAATTAATTTCCAAATAGATCCTGAATGTATACTGGTTTCTTGAATGAACTTTCATTTTTATTTTTATTCAACTTCCATTTTTATTCAATTTCATTTTTTTGTCTAATTTCCAAATAGATCGTTAAGGTATAGTGGTTTTTTGAATTAACTTCCATTTTTAATTTTATGCGACTTTCATTTTTATTTTTATAACTTCTATTTTTATTAAATTTCCTTTTCTATTCAATTTTCTTTTTTATTTAATTTCCAAATAGATCGTTAAGGTATAGTGGTTTTTGGAATAAATTTTCTTTTTTACTCTTATGCAACTTCTATTTTTATTTTTATTTAATTTCCTTTTCTATTCAATTTCCTTTTTTTTTTCGTTTCCAAATAGATCATTAAGGTATAGTGGTTTCTTGAATGAACTTCCATTTTTATTTTTATGCAACTTCCATTTTTATTTTTATTCAATTTCCATTTTTATTCAATTTCTTTCTCTAATCGATTTCCTTTTTCTATTTAATTTCCAAATAGATCCTTAATGTATAGTGATTTCTTGAATGAACTTCCAGTTTTAATTTTATGAAACTTCCATTTTTACTCAATTTCCATCTCTATTCAATTTCTTTTTTTATTTAATTTCCAAATATATCGTTAAGGTATACTGGTTTCTTGAATAAATTTTCATTTTTAATTTTTAATTTTATGCAACTTTCATTTTTATTTTTATCCAATTTCCATTTTTATTTAATTTCTTTTTCAATGCAATTTCCTTTTTTTATTTAATTTCCAAATAGATCGTTAATGTATTGTGCTTTCTTGAATGAACTTCCAGTTTTAATTTTATGCAACTTCCATTTTTATTTTCATTCAATTTCCTTTTCTATTCCATTTCCTTTTTTTCTTTAGTTTCAAAATAGATCGTTAAGGTATAGTGGCTTCTTGAATGAACTTCCATTTTTAATTTTATGCAACTTCCATTTTTATTTTTATTCAATTTCCATTTTTATCCAATTTCTTTTTCTATTCAATTTCCTGTTTTTATTTAATTTTCAAATAGATCCTAGATGTATAGTGGTTTCTTGAATGAACTTCCAGTTTTAATTTTATGCAACGTCCATTTTTATTTTTATTCAACTTCCATTTTTATTCAATTTCCTATTTTTGTTTAATTTCCGAATAAATCGTTAAGGTATTGTGGTTTCTTGAATGAATTTCCATTTTTAATTTTATGCGACTTTCAATTTTATTTTTATTCAACTTCTATTTTTATTAAATTTCCTTTTCTCCTCAATTTCCTTTTTTATTTAATTTCCAAATAGATCGTTAAGATTTAGTGGTTTTTGGAATAAATTTTATTTTTAACTCTTATGCAACTTCCAATTTTATTTTTATTCAATTTCCTTTTCTATTCAATTTCCTTTTTTTATTTAGTTTCCAAATAGATCGTTAAGGTTTAGTGGTTTCTTGAATGAACTTCCATTTATAATTTTATGCACCTTCTATTTGTATTTTTATTCAATTTCCAGTTTTATTCAATTACCCTTTCTATTCAATTTCCTTTTTTATTTAGTTTCCAAATAGATCGTTAAGGTATAGTGGTTTTTTAAATGAACTTCCATTTTTAATTTTATGCAACTTCCATTTCTAGTTTTATTTTAACTTCCATTTTTATTCAATTTCCATCTCTGTTCAATTTCTTTTTTTATTTAATTTCCAAATAGATCGTTAAGGTATAGTGGTTTCTTGAATGAATTTCCATTTTTATTCAATTTCTTTTTGTATTCAATTTCCTTTTTTTATTTAATTTCCAAATAGATCGTTAATGTATTGTGATTTGTTGAATGAACTTCCAGTTTTAATTTTATGCAACTTCCATTTTTATTTAACTTCCTTTTTTTGTTTAATTTCCAAATTGATCGTTAAGGTATAGTGGTTTTTTGAATGAATTTCCATTTTTAATTTTATGCGACATTTATTTTTATTTTTATAACTTCAATTATTATTAAATTTCCTTTTCTATTCAATTTCCTTTTTTATATAATTTCCAAATAGATCGTTAAGGTGTAGTGGTTTTTGAAATAAATTTTCTTTTTTACTCTTATACAACTTCCATTTTTATTTTTATTCAATTTCCATTTCTATTCAATTTCCTTTTTTTGTTTAGTTTCCAAATAGATCGTTAAGGTATAGTGGTTTCTTGAATGAACTACTATTTTTAATTTTATGCAACTTTCATTTTTTTTTATTCAATTTCCATTTTTATTCAATTTCTTTTTCTATTCAATTTCCTTTTTTTATTTAATTTCCAAATAGATCGTTAATGTATTGTGGTTTCTTGAATGAACTTCCAGTTTTAATTTTATGCGACTTTTAATTTTATTTTTATCCAACTTCTATTTTTATTCAATTTCCTTTTCTATTCAATTTCATTTTTTATTTAATTTCCAAATAGATCGTTAAGGTTTAGTGCTTTTTGGAATAAATTTTCTTTTTAACTCTTATGCAACTTCCATTTTTATTTTTACTCAATTTCCTTTTCTATTCAATTTTCTTTTTTTATTTAGTTTCCAAATAGATCGTTAACGTTTAGTGGTTTTTTGAATGAACTTCCATTTTTAATTTTATGCACCTTCCATTTCTATTTTTATTCAACTTCCATTTTTATTCAATTTCCATCTCTATTTAATTTCTTTTTTTATTTAATTTCCAAAATAGATCGTTAAGGTATCGTGGTTTCTTGAATGAATTTCCATTTTTAATTTTATGCAACTTCCATTTTTATTGTTATTCAATTTCCATTTCCATTCAATTTCTTTTTCTATTCAATTTCCTTTTTTTTTATTTAATTTCCCAGTAGATCGTTAAGGTATCTTGGTTTTTTGAATGAATTTCCATTTTTAATTTTATGCAACTTCCATTTTTATTTTTATTCAATTTCCATTTTTATTCAATTTCTTTTTTTATTCAATTTCCTTTTTTTTATTTAATTTCCAAATAGATTGTTAATGTATTATGGTTTCTTGAATGAACTTCCAGTTTTAATTTTATGCAACTTACATTTTTATTTTTATTCAACTTCCATTTTTATTTAATTTCCTTTTTTTTTTGTTTAATTTCCAAATAGATCGTTAAGGTATAGTGGTTTTTTGAATGAACTTCCATTTTTAATTTTATGCGACATTCATTTTTATTTTTATAACTTCTATTTTTATTAAATTTCCTTTTCTATTCAATTTCCTTTTTTGCTTAATTTCCAAAATAGATCGTTAAGGTATAGTAGTTTTTGGAATAAATTTTCTTTTTTACTCTTATGCAACTTCCATTTTTATTTTTATTCAATTTCCTTTTCTATTCAATTTCTTTTTTTTTTCTTTAGTTTCCAAATAGATCGTTAAGGTATAGTGGTTTCTTGAATGAACTTCCATTTTTAATTTTATGCAACTTCCATTTTTATTTTTATTCAATTTCCATTTTTATTCAATTTCTTTTTCTGTTCAATTTCCTTTTTTTATTTAATTTCCAAATAGATCCTTAACGTATAGTGGTTTCATGAATGAACTTCCATTTTTAATTTTATGCAACTTTCAATTTTATTTTTATTCAATTTCCATTTTTATTCAATTTCTTTTTCATTGCAATTTCCTTTTTTTATTTAATTTCCAAATAGATCGTTAATGTATTGTGGTTTCTTGAATGAACTTCCAGTTTTAATTTTATGTAACTTCCATTTTTATTTTTATTCAATTTCCTTTTCTATTCCATTTCCTTTTTTTCTTTAGTTTCAAAATAGATCGTTAAGGTATAGTGGCTTCTTGAATGAACTTCTATTTTTAATTTTATGCAACTTCCATTTTTATTTTTATTCAATTTCCATTTTTATTCAATTTCTTTTTCTATGCAATTTCCTTTTTTTATTTAATTTCCAAATAGATCCTTAATGTATAGTGGTTTCTTGAATGAACTTCCAGTTTTAATTTTATGCAACTTCCATTTTTATTTTTATTCAACTTCCATTTTTATTCAATTTTCTTTTTTTGTTTAATTTCCGAATAAATCGTTAAGGTATAGTGGTTTCTTGAATGAACTTCCATTTTTAATTTTATGCGACTTTCAATTTTATTTTTATTCAACTTCTATTTTTATTAAGTTTCCTTTTCTACTCAATTTCCTTTTTTATTTAATTTCCAAATAGATCGTTAAGATTTAGTGGTTTTTGGAATAAATTTTCTTTTTAACTCTTATGCAACTTCCATTTTTATTTTTATTCAATTTCCTTTTTTTATTTAGTTTCCAAATAGATCGTTAAGGTTTAGTGGTTTCTTGAATGAACTTCCATTTTTAATTTTATGCACCTTCTATTTGTATTTTTATTCAATTTCCATTTTTATTCAATTACCCTTTCTATTCAATTTGCTTTTTTATTTAGTTTCCAAATAGATCGTTAAGGTATAGTGATTTTTTGAATGAACTTCCATTTTTAATTTCATTCAACTTCCATTTCTATTTTTATTTTAACTTCCATTTTTATTCAATTTCCATCTCTATTCAATTTCTTTTTTTATTTAATTTCCAAATAGATCGTTAAGGTATAGTGGTTTCTTGAATGAATTTCCATTTATATTTTATGCAACTTCCATTTTTATTTTCATTCAATTTCCTTTTTCTATTTAATTTCCAAATAGATCGTTAATGTATTGTGGTTTGTTGAATGAACTTCCAGTTTTAATTTTACGCAACTTCCATTTTTATTTAATTTCCGTTTTTTGTTTAATTTCCAAATAGATCGTTAAGGTATAGTGGTTTTTTGAATGAACTTCCATTTTTAATTTTATGCGACATTTATTTTTATTTTTATAACTTCAATTTTTATTAAATTTCCTTTTCTATTCAATTTCGTTTTTTATTTAATTTCCAAATAGATCGTGAAGGTGTAGTGGTTTTTGAAATAAATTTTCTTTTTTACTCTTATGCAACTTCCATTTTTATTTTTATTCACTTTCCTTTTTTTCTTTAGTTTCCAAATAGATCATTAAGGTATAGTGGTTTATTGAATGAACTTCCATTTTTAATTTTATGCAACTTTCATTTTTTTTTATTCAATTTCCATTTTTATTCAATTTCTTTTTCTACTCAATTTCCTTTTTTTATTTAATTTCCAAATAGATCGTTAATGTATTGTGGTTTCTTGAATGAACTTCAAGTTTTAATTTTTTGCGACTTTCAATTTTATTTTTATTCAACTTCTATTTTTATTAAATTTCCTTTTCTATTCAATTTCTTTTTTTGCTTAATTTGCAAAATAGATCGTTAAGGTATAGTGGTTTTTGGAATAAATTTTCTTTTTTACTCTTATGCAACTTCCATTTTTATTTTTATTCAATTTCCTTTTTTATTCAATTTCCTTTTTTTCTTTAGTTTCCAAATAGATCGTTAAGGTATAGTGGTTTCTTGAATGAACTTCCATTTTAATTTTATGCAACTTCCATTTTTATTTTATTCAATTTCTTTTTCTATACAATTTCCTTTTTTTATTTAGTTTCCAAATAGATCCTTAATGTATAGTGGTTTCTTGAATGAACTTGCAGTTTTAATTTTATGCAACTTCCAATTTTATTTTTATTCAACTTCCATTTGTATTCAATTTTCTTTTTTTGTTTAATTTCCGAATAAATCGTTAAGGTATAGTGGTTTCTTGAATGAACTTCCATTTTTAATTTTATGCGACTTTCAATTTTATTTTTATTCAACTTCTATTTTTATTAAATTTCCTTTTCTATTCAATTTCCTTTTTTATTTAATTTCCTAATAGATCGTTAAGGTTTAGTGGTTTTTGGAATAAATTTTCTTTTTAACTCTTATGCAACTTCCATTTTTATTTTTATTCAATTTCCTTTTCTATTCAATTTTCTTTTTTTATTTAGTTTCCAAATAGATCGTTAACGTTTAGAGGTTTCTTGAATGAACTTCCATTTTTAATTTTATGCACCTTCCATTTTTATTTTTATTCAATTTCCATTTTTATTCAATTACCCTTTCTATTCAATTTCCTTTTTTATTTAATTTCCAAATTGATCGTTAAGGTATAGTGGTTTCTTGAATGAACTTCCATTTTTAATTTTATGCAATTTCCATTTCTATTTTTATTCAACTTCCATTTTTATTCAATTTCCATCTCTATTTAATTTCTTTTTTTATTTAATTTCCAAAAAGATCGTTAAGGTATCGTGGTTTCTTCATTGAATTTCCATTTTTAATTTTATGCAACTTCCATTTTTATTTTTATTCAATTTCCATTTTTATTCAATTTCTTTTTCTATTCAATTTCGTTTTTTTATTTAATTTCCAAATAGATCATTAATGTATTGTGGTTTCTTGAATGAACTTCCAATTTTAATTTTATGCAACTTCCATTTTTATTTTTATTCAACTTTCATTTTTATTTAATTTCCTTTTTTTGTTCAATTTCCAAATAGATTGTTAAGGTATAGTGGTTTTTTGAATGAACTTCCATTTTTAATTTTATACGACATTCATTTTTATTTTTATAACTTCTATTTTTATTAAATTTCCTTTTCTATTCAATTTCCTTTTTTATTTAACTTCCAAAATAGATCGTTAAGGTATAGTGGTTTTTGGAATAAATTTTCTTTTTTACTCTTATGCAACTTCCATTTTTATTTTTATTCAATTTCCATTTCTATTCAATTTCCTTTTTTTCTTTAGTTTCCAAATAGATCGTTAAGGTATAGTGGTTTCTTGAATGAACTTCCATTTTTAATTTTATGCAACTTCCATTTTTATTTTTATTCAATTTCCATTTTTATTCAATTTCTTTTTCTATTCAATTTCCATTTTTTTATTTAATTTCCAAATAGATCCTTAATGTATAGTGGTTTCTTGAATGAACTTCCATTTTTAATTTTATGGAGCTTCCATTTTTATTTTTATTCAATTTCCATTTTTATTCAATTTCTTTTTCTATTCAATTTCCTTTTTTTATTTAATTTCCAAATAGATCCTTAATGTATAGTGGTTTCTTGAATGAACTTCCAATTTTAATTTTATGCAACTTCCATTTTTATTTTTATTCAACTTCCATTTTTATTCAATTTTCTTTTTTTGTTTAATTTCCGAATAAATCGTTAAGGTATAGTGGTTTCTTGAATGAACTTCCATTTTTAATTTTATGCGACTTTCAATTTTATTTTTATTCAACTTCTATTTTTATTAAATTTCCTTTTCTATTCAATTTCCTTTTTTATTTAATTTCCAAATAGATCGTTAAGGTTTAGTGGTTTTTGGAATAAATTTTCTTTTTAACTCTTATGCAACTTCCATTTTTATTTTTACTCAATTTTCTTTTCTATTCAATTTTCTTTTTTTATTTAGTTTCCAAATGGATCGTTAACGTTTAGTGGTTTCTTGAATGAACTTCCGTTTTTAATTTTATGCACCTTCCATTTTTATTCAATTACCCTTTCTATTCAATTTCCTTTTTTATTTAATTTCCAAATAGATCGTTAAGGTATAGTGGTTTCTTGAATGAACTTCCATTTTTAATTTTATGCAATTTCCATTTCTATTTTTATTCAACTTCCATTTTTATTCAATTTCCATCTCTATTTAATTTCTTTTTTTATTTAATTTCCAAATAGATCGTTATGGTATCGTGGTTTCTTGAATGAATTTCTATTTTTAATTTTATGCAACTTCCATTTTTATTTTTATTCAATTTCCATTTTTATTCAATTTCTTTTTCTATTCAATTTCATTTTCTTATTTAATTTCCAAATAGATCGTTAATTGTAGACACCCCATTTTTGACCGTCCTCAAGACTTGGACGTCACCGTTTGAACACTCGGTGATCATCCTTGTTTGTGTTCGTTTGGAGTTCCCGTAGGTCTCGACTACGCGCCTTGCCTCAGGATCTCCGAACTCGATCGTTTAGTGTCTGGTTTTGCACCAAACACTTGCATTTTGCCTTGGAAGGGCAGGGAATGCCTTGTGAGGCATCCCCACACACCACCGGCAGTGGCTAAAGGCCACCGGCTGGTTTTTGCTGCCACCGGCAATGTATATTGCCGGTCGGCACTATTTAGTGCCGGTCAGCACTCAATTTTGCCAAAATGGCATTTTTGGCCGGCCGACTACTGTGTATCTGCTTTTGCAGATATTTTAAGACAGCTGTCTTGCTTTTTGCTCCCCTCATACACGTGTATGGAGGGATCTCCCTCTTATGAAGCTTGTCTTGTAAGCTTGTCTTGTAAGCTTTACAAGACAAGAAGTTCTATAAAGAGAGGGGCTCTCTCTTGTTGCAAGGGTTAGACACTTGAAACACTTGAGAGAGTTTTAGACAGCCATTTTTAGGGTTTTGATTTCTAGGGTTAGAAACCATACACTTTCTATCTCTATATCTCCCTCTTGTGTGTGTTTTAGTGTGTTTGTGTCATACTATTGCACACAAACACCTAGTGTTTCACCTTTCTTTGGCTCCTGAGGTTCTAAGGTGCTGATTTGGGTGTTTTGGAGTTAGATTTAAGCCAAGGAGGGCCATTGGAGCATCATTTGTGAAGGGGTCTTCAAGGGTAAGAAACTACCCCCTTTATTCCCCAATCTTGCATTGTATTTCTACCTGTCTTAAAATCATTTTTGAGCTTGGTGTATAATATAAAAAAGTTCTGTTTTTAGGCCCTCTAAATTGTTTGTTTAGAGTGTTTTGTTGTTTGGAGGTGTTTGATCCCTCTTAGGCCTTGAAAGGCCTCATTTTGTGCTATTTTGAGTGAGTTTCGAGACTTTGGTGTTTGGGCCTCTTCACCACTGAAATCTTGAGGGATTTCAGTGGCGGAGATGGTGCCTTGAAGTCTCCAAAAGGGGAGGGCCACCCCCTCCCCTTGTTGTCCTTGAAATGGACCATTTTTGGCCTCTTGAGAGAGCCTCTAGCTAAGCTTCATGTTGACTATGCCTTGGCTGTTTTTGTGCCTATTATATCATGATATACCTCTGTTTATTGTTGGTTTTGGTACACCATGCATGCTTAGCATACCTACCTTGTAATGCCATGTTTATGCCTTAATATGCCTTAGGTTGTTAGCCCTTGTTCAAGCATGTTTTGGGCTTAGTCTTGTGAAGCTTTTGTGCATATTTTGCCATGTTTTAGGTCTGTCCATAGTTGTTTGGGTTAGATTTGGCATGCGTAGTATAGCTCCTTTGTATTCAAGCTTGTATGCTTCGAGTATGTGAATGTGTAGTATGTGTTGCTTGCATCATTTCGGTGGTTTGGAGCCACCCTACATGTTATTTCAGTCGCTTTGGCATGCCCATATGTTTGCTTTGGATGTTTCCTTAATGCTTTGAAAGCATGTGTAGCATGTTCCATGTTTTGGCCATAGTGCGTGCTTTGAAATTGAGCCACTTAGATGCTATCTAGGGAGTCCCCTTTGCATAGTCTAGGTCTGTCTTGAACCTATTTTAAGCCCTCTTAGCCTTGTGAGGCTTGGTTGGCTTAGCCATGGTTCAAGTCCCTTTGACTTGCTTCAAGTACTTGGACCATTTTGCATGCTAATGTTTAGCCTATCTTGTTGCTTGGTTTGACACCATCTTAACATGATTTTCAATGCTTACTTTGCATGCCATTAGTCCACACTATGCCTCTTTCAAGTGTGCTTGAGAGTTGCCTTTCTATGCTTAAGTGTTGGTCCTTGTGTGCATGTATGTTTGCATGCCATTTAGCCCTCATTTTATGTCACTTTGGCCGCTGTTTTGGGCCTATTTAGGGCTGCCCAAATCATGTATAAGTCCATCTTGCCATTAGTTGGCATTGCCACATGTTTGCTTGTATGCTTGCATAAGTGCCTTGCCATGCCATGTTGCATCCTTAGTTTGTATGCCTAGGTTGCATTGCATCTTGCATGCATGCCTTGTTCCTTGACTTGATAATGGGAATTGGGCCTTGTTTTGTTTGCTTGGTTTGCATTTCATTTGACATGAAAGTTGCATACTCGATCACTTGGGCCATCATGCATGGAAATGCGTGATTGGTGGTCCGAGAATCGAGACACATGCCCCTTTGAGTCATTACCATGATAAGGGACATGATTGATGCATATATGCCTTGAATTGTGCTGCCATGCTTTGCCTTGTCCTCTGCTGCTGTGAGTTGCAGGTTCTGCAGGACGTCTTTGCCGACCGGCAGTATATATTGCCGACCGGCAGTGAACTAGCAGCCGATGGATTCATTTTGTGCCGGTGACTACACCCCACTGCCGGTGGCAATTCTATTCAGCCGGTGGCACTCCCCAGCATCCAGAGAAACAGTCCTGAGGTTTTGACAACCTCCAGAGGGGTAAAGCAAGGAAAACAGAGGCAGCCTATGCATAGCGGTGCATTTCTGAGCAGGACCGAGCGTGCATTGCATCTGGCTCTCCTCCCGAGGTGGTTTATTGTCTTCCTAGCTTAAATTAATTTGCTTAGCTGATTAGGCAATTTGTAATATTTTAATTAGCTTGCGTAGTTAGTTAATTTGTATTATTCATTTGGTCCCTCCGAGCGAGGGCAAATCTGTAATAAGTGTGCGTGAGTGGTGTGTATGTCTTCCAATCCCCACTTCTTTCTTCCCTTTTATTTACCTGCTTTGATGGTTAGTATTAGGGCACGTTTAAATTAGCATACCTTATGCTATGCATGCGTGCATTCATGCATTAGTATTACATGCATCAGGCTCGGTACATCACGCTAACTGCATTTGTATTTCAATTCCAAATTGAATACGTGCATCAATTGACTGCATTTTACATGCTATGCTTAGGTTAGCCGAGCCTATTCTAAGTACATCTTGTATGCGTTGCATTAGTCAATTTGACATGAACTAGGACATGCATGTTTTGCTAACTAGTTTATTGTTTTGGCACGGAGTACGATGTAAGTATTTTTGCTTTAGCATCTCGCATGAGTGTGAATGCTATCATGAAAGCATGTTTACTATGTGGCTAGATGCTTATGTGATAAATTGCTTGAATGCCTGTGTGTGAAGGTTGGATTGTTTGAGTTGGAAAACTCGTTGAAATTCGTGTTTTAGCCTACTTGCGAGTAGCAAAATCCAAAACATTTTCCAAAACAAACGGATATGCAATGCTTGTTTCCAAATTAGGAAATCTAGTCTATACTTGTTTACTGCGCGCATAACATAGTAATTCTAGGCTAATAACTGGAATAAGAACACATAACGTTTTCAAAACTAGATATCACGGTTAGTAGAGGCCGGTCTTCGGACCAGGCGAAAGGGGGTGCTCATAGCTGACCTTCCCCGATCGTACCCAAGCTCCCGAGCCGAGACAACTCCGGTGATGACGGACATGTGGCCTTCGGCACCGAGTCAGGGTTTCCTAAATTTTCCCATTAAAAAATATTTAGGTGGCAACTCTGTATCTGGCAAAGTAGTCCATGTTTGGCACTACTTTTGAAAAAATTAGTTTCTCAAAACGATTTGCCGGATTTGGACTCTTTGGTTCAGATTAAGAACCGTGACACTAATCGAGTCCAAATTGTAGCGAGGGCCCCTCGCGGACCGGTTACAGTTTCTGGCGACTCCGCTGGGGATTTAGAGAGCTTGACTCGAACTCGTGATATCCTGTTTTGACTACACTTATGTGTTTCTTAGCATTGCATGTGCATTGGTGCGCCTAGGAACACTGTGTTTGCCATCTGCCATTCCTGAACGGTTTGCCGGAGGCTTGTCTTGTCAAGGCATGACCATAAGGCTGACCGGCTATGGGCTCTGACAGTATGGAACACAAACCCCGGTTTTACCGGGGCACCCTTTTCGACCATTCGACCTAGTGCATATTCGGATCCATAGTGACCATTCCAAGTTAGGACAGGTTGCTTACCCGATGTTAGGTTGTTTGAAACCGCTGTGTGCGTAGTGAAACCCTAGTTCCTGACAAAATAGGACAGGGAAACCCTACCCCAACATAGGGGTGTTTTGGCTCTCTCTTACTTGCTATGTGTTTTTAGAATGTATCTTTACAGGAAAGTACATACCAAGTTTGCAAGTTTGAGTATCGGGCCCGAGGGCACCAGTATCAGTGTTGTTGAGAATCAGTTATCTGCGGGTATCCAGATTCAGTTTTAGGGACAGTGATTCTGGGGAACAGTGATCAGTAGTGGAGTACAGTTGTTCGGCTACACCTGTGTTTGATCAGTTTGGGCTGAAATACTGTCTGTTTTTCCTTTCAGTTCAGAGGATCAGAGAGTTGATACAGAATAGCCAGTGTTCTCCCTTGCTGAGGCAGAACCTATGACGACGCAGAATTCTGAAGAGTTCATAGTTATGACAGCCGCATTAGATCAAGGGATCACTCTGCGAAGTGAGACCAACATGGATATGCCACATCCACCCAGGTCGCCTGTTATGCACCCGGTTGGGCCCCCCAGTTGTATCAGGCTCGTGAGCCCACCACCTTTGAACTAATGGGGATGATAGGCGATCTCCAAAGGTCTGTGGCGGATCTCGCCTACGGAATGTCAACTTCACCTCCAGCCGCACCATATGCCGGGAGTTTTGTACCCTAGGAGCCCCCGTTGTTGGGGCGCATTGTGATCGAACTCAGTCAACCAGAGATGGCCTCTAGCTATGGCAGTGACATGCCGACATTAACCCAAACCCTCGATCAGGCTGAGGCCAGAGGAAAAGACAAAGCGAAGGTAGACGCTGATCTTATTGAGCAACTGCTGTGGGCAGTCGAAGCTTTGAAAGCCAGAGGGATGAACAAGCAACAGATATCCGCAGTTGTGGCAAAAACTGTGGGGGATGCTTTCCCCACTCTACCTGAGGGTAGTTCAAGTCAGTCAGAAAATCGGGTTGGGCCCCGTCAGGCCAGAACAGTTCCTCCTATTCCCGCCCCTGCACCTGGGAAAGATCAGAAGGCCAAGGCAGTACCAACCGACCCTTTCGCTAGTGCGTCTAGCAAGAATCCTCAGACCTCAAAGCATCTGCCTCGAGGACGCAGAGTCTTCCATCCCCTCCACATGCCTTTGTCTAGGGCATTTCTAATACTGGCGAAAAATGGGCATCTTAAACCCCTCGAGCCTCGGCCTCTCCCGAAGAATCTCCCTGCCACGCATGATGCTACCTTGTACTGCGCATACCACCAACAGTCCGGCCACAGTACCGATGGTTGTTTCCGCCTTCGTCATGAAGTGCAAGATTTGATTGACAACGAGGTTATCCTCCCGCCCACCTCAGCTAAGTCCGTCACCACCCAGTTGTTGGATTTTGAGGACACAGATACTGCAAGTATGTAAAGTGAACCACCTGCGGGCGGCATTCGGTATATTTTTGGATGTGGCGTATGGCATGCATTTTTGAGCATCGGTGAAACCGAGTTTTGTAAATTCTGGCTTGCGTTTCGAGTCAGTCTTTTGTTTTGAGTCTGTCTCTTTGTTTTGAGTCAGTCTTTTTACTTAAGGGTCTGTCTTGTTGTATCGAGTCAGTCCTCTTTGTATAGAATACCAGGTGATTCTGGGGTTGTTGTCCCGAACACCATTTTGTCTTGTAATTATCTGTTTTTGTTTTTAGTCTGTTTCCGCCGAGGGGCCAGTTACACCAACAGATCTGAATGAAACAGCTGTTGCTATCTCATTTTTGTGCATGCTTTTGGTATAAGTGCCAGAGGATTTGAATGGGCTGACAGTACATCTCGCCTGCTCTCTTGCGCGCCAAGCTCATTGCATTAACCTAAGTTTTTCAAAAACCCCTTTTGAACACTGCGGTGACAAAAACGAAGAGGAAGGAATTCCTCGGGTTTTGCAAAATTTTGATCATTATGAGAGAAAGAGAAGCATGCTAAACTTTTTAATGAATGAAACCATGCTTGTCAGCGTGAGTACTGGGAAGGACCCTGGCCTGATCCAGATTGGTTCCACACTATCTTCGGCACGAGCGATTCGTCGCTTTCTTAAAAACTTTCAAAAACAAATGTTTTACACGGCCCTGTGGCGACCTGTGTGGAACCGCTCTTGAGATTGTGCAGCCTAGGATCGCTCTCAGCCTCAAGATTCAGCCCATCCGTTTCAAACCTTGAACCCTTTCAGAAAGTTCAACGGTCAAACGCCATGCAAGGTCTATATGGCCAGTTTTGAAGCAGCCCTCGAGCAAGAGGCACCAAAGCCGAATCAGAAGGAGTAGATCTCGCCGGAAAAAGCTCGTGGAGCAACCAGGATGGATTCTTATGCAAATCATTGCAACAGCCGTTCTCCTAGACACAGAGAGGCTTCAATTTCAAAAACCATTTGACATGGACTTGCTACACTTTTACCCTTTGAGAGGCTTGCTGGGCTGAAAACCCGGAAGGGCGACCCAGGCAAAAGTTAGAGCAAGAGAAAAATACAAAAAAATACAAAAAAAAAAGAAGAAAAAAAAATGCGAAAAAGAAAAGAAAAAGAAATGAACGAAAGAAAAATGAAAGCAAAAAAAAAAGGGAAATGAAAAGAAGCTCGTAAGGTCGAAAACCCGCATCGGGCACCTTGGCAAAAGTTAGAGCCTGAAAAGTGAAGGTTAAAATACCCAAGTGTACCTTAACCGGAACTACGTAAGGCTTGATTCCCTTGTTTGGGATACGTAGGCAACTTCACCATGAAGTCCAGCCCCCAACGCTTTCATAGCGTCTCGGTCCATGCAATGGTTTCGACTTCATCCTAAAGTCTAGTCGCCAATGCCTCCAAGGCGACTGTGTCCATATATTTGTTGTGACCGTCTTCGTCATCTCTGTGTCCAAGAGTTCGACCATCACCAATGAAGACTATTTGTGGACTGCTGCGGCATCATCTAAACAAAGGGCAACTTTCCGTTGCCACCAGTCGTCGTAAGCCGCCATTCAAACCAGGGGCAACTTTCCGTTGCCATCCGCCCCCTTTAAGCCAGGGGCAATTTTCCATTGCATCTGATCCGAGGTTGCGCATCTCAAAAGGGTAAGTTCCATGCTCGTTGAGCATCAGCCGTTTGCAAAAATAGTTTTTGAAAATTTTTACTGAGGTTAACCATTTTCTCGAAAACTATTCTATTTTCCAAAACTGGACCATTTTCTTGGACCCAAAAAGGAAAATTTTCAGTGCTTACAGCTTGACTTGTATGGTTTTCAAACCAAAAATCGAACGAGTACGTTAATTCGACTCTCATCTTGATCAAAACTGTTTTAGTGGGAAGCAAAAACAAAAATGGTCGAAATGCTGAACTAGGGGCACGGTTGAGTCAGGTGTTCTGTCTTTCCCCCGTCGTCAACGTACTTGCCAGGAGGGCACTCTAACCGCCAGAAGAAATAGCTGTGAGCTAGCGGCATCAGGCATGAACCCGCAACTTTCTATTCATCCATTAATCACCTCGGGGAGGGACGAAAAATGAGAGAGTAAAGAATAGAGAGATGTAAGTTGAGAGAAAAAGTGAGCCAAAGGGTTTTGAGAGAAAAACCGAGCCTGAGGGCCGAGTGATGTGAGAGTCACAAAGTGAGAAAAGGGTGGGAAACAATACCCAGAGAAACTGGCTCCTCGTGATCTGAGGTCCCCCATCGTCGTTGACGCGCCTGTGTGTCGTGTCTTTTGTTTTGTTCACTTCAATCTTTGTTTTAGGTCTCTTCCGAGCGTGCCTCGTTGTGTTTAGGTCGTGTACCCTTTTGTTCGAGTCCTTCCCCGCTGTGTTCAGTTGTAGGCTCGATACCCCGGTTTGAAAAACCCTTATTTAATTTCAAAAATCGTTTGTGCTCAGAATGTTGTGCCATTCTCTATATTCGATTGTGTTTTAACTCCAGCTGGTTTCACCTCCGTAGTCCGTCTTGTCAGATTGGGCTGTTTGTTCGGGATGAGCTATGTGCAGAATGAACCGAACGCTGTGTTATGGGCCGTATGCAGATTAATCCTCAACAGAGTAAGGGCTGTGTGTCCAGAATCAGGCAGTGGGTTGCTTGGGTTATTTTGCTGTTGGCTGTTTAGTTATCTGATTATTACAGTGCAAGTGTTCAATTTTCAGACAACCAATCAATTTCATTTACATTGAGGTGTAATATGGCGTGATGCGATGCAAAGTATGAAAGGTAAAGATATACGGATGTAACACTTTTTAAGATAAAAAGTTTGTTCATTTCATAATCTTTTAAGTATACAAGTTTTGGAAACAAAAATCTGCCTGCGGCAGTGCAGAGTATTCTAACTACCAACAAAGAGAAAAGTACAAGAAAGAAGGAAAACAAGCAAAAAATCGGCATCCATGACGAGCACTCCGGGGAGCCATCAGTCTGTCCTAGTCCTCTTCCTGGACGAAGGTCCAGGAGCATCATCAGCATCGTCGTCAGAACCCGAGCTAGTGCCGCCTCCGGTCTCCTCCTCTGATGACTCTGACTCCGCCTCTGACTCCTCGTCATCATCATCATCCGGGACTGGAGCTCGCGAGCTACTCCCGATATGGGTGCGCCCCGCCTTCGTGCGGGGGAATGCTCTACCCTCCTCGTCTCTCCCTCAAGCAGGGACGGAAGGTCCAGCTGGCATGCCTCCTACAGCAGGAATCTGGAAAGGAGGCTGAAAAGTACATAAAAAGGAAATGCATCAGTATACTGTGGACAGTTCATCAGTGCAGAATACAGTGTATGAGTATAGTGTCAGAATGCCATGAGCAGTTTGTTAGTGCAGAATGCAGTGTATGAGTATGGTGTGTGAATGCCGTGAGCAGTTTATCAGTACAGAGTACGGTGCAGAATGCAGTGTATGCAATGTATCAGATGCTGTGAGATCAGTGTATCAGGTGTTGTGCCGTGCATCAGATTGTGTAAAGCAGTGTATGAATGGTTTGAGGCCAGTGTCAGAAGAACATACCGGAATGCTGTAGAGGGCCAAGAGATCGAAGGTCCGCTGAAGCATCCCCATCATAGAGGCATTCATCGCCAATGACTGACGGGTGTACTCAAAAGAAGCCTGCAAAAGTATCAGATGCATCAATATTCTGTGGAATATCAAATAAACTGAAAGGAAATGACTGTACAAAATGCAGTAATACATACCGGAGGTAAGTCGGGGACACCGATGAACTCATGATCAGCTGGCGGAGGGGCGAAGGGGATCTGATAGGTCGCCCCACCCTGCCCTCGGAAAGTCAGTGCAGCAGGCAGGGCGGGCCAGCCAGCTCCCCGTCCTCCCTGAACTCCGCCCCTGCCACGGACTCGGGCCCTCCTCGAAGCTCCCACTCCTGTCCCAGCCGCTGGTGCCACAGGCCTGGCTCCCTCTGCTCGACGACCGCCGCTCAGAGGTCGCATCAGGTACGTCTGCACGTACTCTCGGTAGTCGCCGATGCCTCTGAAGCGGGCCTCCTCCCAACCAACAGTGAAATCAGCCATCTGCTCGGTGGAGAGCCTCTCGGTCTCCCTCATATCCTCAGGAGGGTGAGCCGGGACTATCTGCTCAGGTAACCCCAGGGTCTGGCGTAGGAAACGCTCACCCAGGTACCAAGCCCGACAGACCGGGCCCTCCAGTAGGATCCGAAAACGCGAGGTCTCCTCCGCACCGGCAAACCGGTCCCGCACCGCCGCCGGCAATGGAGCCCATGGCTGCCAAGTGATCTAAAAGTGACATACAGTTTGTTATCTACTGTTTTTGAAATATGCAGTGGAAAGGCGAAGCTTAAATAAACTGCAAGTAAAACATACCTCGGCAGGAGTAATGGTGTCGAAGTATCGGCGGAAGAAGCCGAATGTCTCTCGCGGCCTCCGGGTGCATCTCCCGTCGAAGCGCCGTGAGAACGGGACAACCAGAGGAGTCTCTGTGACTGGTACGGGAGCGAGCCTAGGAAAGTAGGCGTAAACCCACAACTGTAGGATAAATACCAGTACATTTATCAGACAAAGCAGAATACAGAATAAAGCAGAAATGGCAGAGCTGTGTGTTGTGCAGTGTATTGTGTTCAATGTACAGTGTGAGCAGTGTGCAGTCAGTGTAAAGCAGAATGTATGTGTGTGCCGTGTGTACAGTATACAGCAGGTATAAAGCAGACTACAGTGTGTGCAGTGTACAGGGTACTGAAAATATAGGGCAGAAATGAAAAGCGGAGAAGAAATGTACCTCCCAAGCCCGCCAATAGCCTCCGAGCAACTGGCCGCTGCCGCGAGAAGCTGAGCTCATGTATCCATAGAGGGTGGCCAGAGCGGCGCCACCCCAATCATAATGCAGGATGTCCCGGACGTCCACCAGTGCGCTGAGAAGGCAGAGAGGTACGGTGTTCGCCCGGTCGGCGAAGATGGTAGTCCCGAACAAGAACATGAGGAAGCCGCGGGCGTACCTCTCCTCGGCCTCCAGGGTCATCGGAGCTACATCAACGAGAGTAGGCTGCACCCTAAACTGCACCTCAAACCAGGAGTATCGGACGAAGCCTGGACGAGCTAGAGGTGGGGCCTCACCCAGAAGATGGACCTGAGCGGCGGTCCACTCGTCCATGTCGATATCAAAGGGGATCGGATCACCCCCTACCCCAATGCCTGTGAGCATCGAGAAATCGTAAGGGGTCATCGTCATGTCCCTTGCTGTGGAAAAGTGAAATGAATTGGTGGTATCCCACCACCTCTCTGCCAGAGCGGCGAGGAGAGGTCTGCATATGGAAAGCCTGGAGAGTCCTCGGCAGAAGGCGCCGAAGCCCGCCCGGTCCACTATGCGACGGACCGCGTCAGGAAGCTCGTCGTACCACTCCCGAGCACCAGTGTTCCCATACCCGCGGATGGTATGGGAGTCCTCCTGTAAACAGAAGATAACAATTGCAAGGCTACATTCAAAATACAGTTTTGAGAAGCATACAGATATAGCATGCGTGCAAGTTTAACAGATTTAAACAAGTACCGGGTGTCGGTGTGCTCACAGTGAACTACAGCGTGTGATGTGTCAGCGTGTTTGGGTAGTCCAGAGCAGATATAGCATGTGTGCATAGTTTTTCAGACTCAAACAAGTGCTGGGTATCGATGTGTTTACCATGAAGTACAGTGTGCGCCGTGTGTTTGGGTGATTCGGGGCTAGTGCAGTGCGTGTGCATGTGTCAGTCTCAAGCAGATATCAGTTGTCCGTATGTTTACGATCAACTACAGTATACAATATATCAGAGCTAAAGCAGTTAAAGAGTACAACTAACTATGACAGTTTTTGTATCCTACATTGCGGAAAGTAAAGTAGAGAAAAGAGAGTTACCTCGGAAACGCCGAAGGACAGGTGGGAGGTAGGCTCACGCAGTAATAGCTCAGGTGGCACGTGCCTCTCGAAGCTCCGGAACTGGCGCAGTCCGTCGGGGGGCAGAACATGGATCGCCGGTCGGTAGGTCGCCGGGTCGAACGGGCGCTCGCTCAAAGGTAGGAGCTTGACCCCGGGATCCATCTCGTGGTCCGGGGGAGTCCCGCCACATGGAATGTCGTCCGCCATGTCGAGAATGATGTGAAAATAGTCGGAGGAAGGAAAACCGGACCGGAATACGAAGAGTCAACCGAAGAGTCAACTCCCGAGAGGGTCAAAAATGGCCGAAAAGTCCGGGATGTGAAATGGCACGGAAATCAAGAGGGAAGCGAGGGGAACAAACCCCGAAAAGGTGGAAACGATAAACAAGGCACCGAAACAAAGTTTTGTTCGGTTGAAAATGTCCGAAACGCGAAGAAAATCGCGAATCCGACGACGAAACGGGCGTAGAACGCGAAGAAACGGGCGAAAAAGGAGAGAAAAACGCTCTAGAGAGAGAAAGTGAGAGTTTTCGGCGGAAGAGGAAATGAAAAATAGGGTTTGGAAACCCTATTTTAAAACACCCGAGGTGAAATGTCGAATCTGCCCCGACTCAGCAACGTTTTGCCGGTCGGCAATGTTTTGTGCCGGTGGAATTATTCTGCAGCCGGTGGACAGCCGGTGGACAGCCGGTGGTGTTCCCACAACCTTGTTCAGGCCATATGAGAAGTTTTTGGTCTTCATAGCTTAAGAAAGTGCAAGAGAGTGTACCTCCGACGCTCAACCGGCCTCCGTTTTGACCTCGGACCGTGTCTCCTGTGCGTAGCACTCCAACTCATGCAATGTTGTATCCTTTGGTATCCTTTTTGCTTCTTACGAGATCCAAAAGTTACCCCGTGTGCGTTGCACATGTTCATTGCACTATTTCGGTGCATTACATCGCGCTGTCATGCGCTTCGCAGTTGCATTGTTATGCATACACTACATGCGTCGTAATACGCACCCCTTGCATTGTCATACACATCTCTCATGCATTGTCATTGCATTTCTATTACAAGCATTGTCACGTATTTCAAGACATACGTCGCCTCGCGCACCATTGCATTGTCATGCATTTCGAAACACGTGCGTTGTTACGCATTTAAGTCCCTTTACATTTCGTGTGGCATGCGTGTCACACTTGGCATCATTTTACATTCCGTGTGGCATACGTGTCACACTGGGCATCATTTTACATTCCGCGTGGCATACGTGTCACACTGGGCATCATTTTCCATCCACTTGCGTAGACTGCATTATTATTAATTCATTACCTGCGTAGACCACATGTTTTGACTGCGTAGACCGCATCATTGTTCAATTTCTTTACTTGCGTAGACCGCATGTATTGCTTGCGTAGACCGCATAATTGTTCAATTACATTACCTGCGTAGACCGCATGTTTGTAAGGGACATGATTGATGCATATATGCCTTGAATTGTGATAACATCCTTTGCCGACAGGCAGTATATATTGCCGATCGGCAGTGAACTAGCAGCCGATGGATTCATTTTGTGTCGGTGACTACACCACACTGCCGGTGGCAATTCTATTCAGCCGGTGGCACTCCCCAGCATCCAGAGAAACAGTCATGAGGTTTTGATAGCCTCCAGAGGGAAAAAGCAAGGAAAACAGAGGCAGCCTATGCATGGCGGTGCATTTCTGAGCAGGACCGAGCGTGCATTGCATCTTGCTCTCCTCCCGAGGTGGTTTATTGTCTTCCTAGGTTAAATTAATTTGCTTAGCTGATTAGGCAATTTGTAATATTTTAATTAGCTTGCGTAGTTAGTTAATTTGTATTATTCATTTGGTCCCTCCGAGCGAGGGCAAATTTGTAATAAGTGTGCGTGAGTGGTGTGCATGTCTTCCAATCCCCACTTCTTTCTTCCCTTTTATTTACCCGCTTTGATGGTTAGTATTAGGGCACGTTTAAATTAGCATACCTTATGCTATGCATGCGTGCATTCATGCATTAGTATTACATGCATCAGGCTCGGTACATCACGCTAACTGCATTTGCATTTCAATTCCAAATTGAATACGTGCATCAATTGACTGCATTTTACATGCTATGCTTAGGTTAGCCGAGCCTATTCTAAGTACATCTTGTATGCGTTGCATTAGTCAATTTGACATGAACTAGGACATGCATGTTTTGCTAACTAGTTTATTGTTTTGGCATAGAGTACGATGTAAGTATTTTTGCTTTAGCATCTCGCATGAGTGTGAATGCTATCATGAAAGCATGTTTACTATATGGCTAGATGCTTACGTGATAAATTGCTTGAATGCCTGTGGGTGAAGGTTGGATTGTTTGAGTTGGAAAACTCGTTGAAATCTGTGTTTTAGCCTACTTGCGAGTAGCAAAATCCAAAACATTTTCCAAAACAAACGGATATGCAATGCTTGTTTCCAAATTAGGCAATCTAGTCTATACTTGTTTGCTGCGCGCATAACATAGTAATTCTAGGCTAATAACTGGAATAAGAACACATAACGTTTTCAAAACTAGATATCACGGTTAGTAGAGGCCGGTCTTCGGACCGGGCGAAAGGGGGTGCTCATAGCTGACCTTCCCCGATCGTACCCAAGCTCCCGAGCCAAGACAACTCCGGTGATGACGGACATGTGGCCTTCGGCACCGAGTCAGGGTTTCCTAAATTTCCCCATTAAAAAATATTTAGGTGGCGACTCTGTATCTGGCAAAGCAGTCCATGTTTGGCACTACTTTTCAAAAAATCAGTTTCTCAAAACGATTTGCCGGATTTGGACTCCTTGGTTCAGATTAAGAACCGTGACACTAATCGAGTCCGAACTGTAGCGAGGGCCCCTCGCAGACCGGTTACATTAATGTATTGTGGTTTCTTGAATGAATTTCTAGTTTTAATTTTATGCAACTACCATTTTTATTTTTATTCAACTTTCATTTTTATTTAATTTCCTTTTTTTGTTTAATTTCCAAATAGATCATTAAGGTATAGTGGTTTTTTGAATGAACTTCCATTTTTAATTTTATGCGACATTCATTTTTATTTTTATAACTTCTATTTTTATTAAATTTCCTTTTCTATTCAATTTCTTTTTTTATTTAATTTCCAAAATAGATCATTAAGGTATAGTGGTTTTTGGAATAAATTTTGTTTTTTACTCTTATGCAACTTCCATTTTTATTTTTATTCAATTTCCTTTTCTATTCAATTTCCTTTTTTTCTTTAGTTTCCAAATAGATCGTTAAGGTATAGTGGTTTCTTGAATGAACTTTCATTTTTAATTTTATGCAACTTCCATTTTTATTTTTATTCAATTTCCATTTTTATTCAATTTCTTTTTCTATTCAATTTCCTTTTTTTATTTAATTTCCAAATAGATCCTTAATGTATAATGGTTTCTTGAATGAACTTCCATTTTTAATTTTATGCAACTTCCATTTTTATTTTTATTCAATTTCCATTTTTATTCAATTTCTTTTTCTATTCAATTTCCTCTTTTTATTTAATTTCCAAATAGATCCTTAATGTATAGTGGTTTCTTGAATGAACTTCCAATTTTAATTTTATGCAACTTCCATTTTTATTTTTATTCAACTTCCATTTTTATTCAATTTTCTTTTTTTGTTTAATTTCCGAATAAATCATTAAGGTATAGTTGTTTCTTGAATGAACTTCCATTTTTAATTTTATGCGAATTTCAATTTTATTTTTATTCAACTTCTATTTTTATTAAATTTCCTTTTCTATTCAATTTCCTTTTCTATTTAATTTCCAAATAGATCGTTAAGGTTTAGTGGTTTTTGGAATAAATTTTCTTTTTAACTCTTATGCAGCTTCCATTTTTATTTTACTCAATTTCCTTTTCTATTCAATTTTCTTTTTTTATTTAGTTTCCAAATAGATCGTTAACTTTTAGTGGTTTCTTGAATGAACTTCCATTTTTAATTTTATGCACCTTCCATTTTTATTTTTATTCAATTTTCATTTTTATTCAATTACCCTTTCTATTCAATTTCCTTTTTTATTTAATTTCCAAATAGATCGTTAAGATATATTGGTTTCTTGAATGAACTTCCATTTTTACTTTTATGCAATTTTCATTTCTATTTTTATTCAACTTCCATTTTTATTCAATTTCCATTTTATTCAATTTCTTTTTCTATTCAATTTCCTTTTTTTATTTAATTTCCAAATAGATCGTTAATGTATTGTGGTTTCTTGAATGAACTTCCAGTTTTAATTTTTTGCAACTTCCATTTTTATTTTTATTCAACTTTTATTTTTATTTAATTTCCATCTTCTGTTTAATTTTATGTCACATTCATTTTTATTTTTATAACTTCTATTTTTATTAAATTTCCTTTTCTATTCAATTTCCTTTTTTATTTAATTTCCAAAATAGATCGTTAAGGTATAGTGGTTTTTGGAATAAATTTTCTTTTTTACTCTTATGCAACTTCCATTTTTATTTTTTATTCAATTTCCTTTTCTATTCAATTTCCTTTTTTTCTTTAGTTTCCAAATAGATTGTTAAGGTATAGTGGTTTCTTGAATGAACTTCCATTTTTAATTTTATGCAACTTCCATTTTTATTTTTATTCAATTTCCATTTTTATTCAATTACTTTTTCTATTCAATTTCCTTTTTTTATTTAATTTCAAAATAGATCCTTAATGTATAGTGGTTTCTTGAATGAACTTGCAGTTTTAATTTTATGCAACTTCCATTTTTATTTTTATTCAACTTCCATTTTCATTCAATTTTCTTTTTTATTTTAATTTCCGAATAAATTGGTAAGGTATAGTGGTTTCTTGAATGAACTTCTATTTTTAATTTTATGCGACCTCCAATTTTATTTTTATTCAACTTCTATTTTTATTAAATTTCCTTTTCTATTCAGTTTCCTTTTTTATTTAATTTCCAAATAGATAGTTAAGGTTTAGTGGTTTTTGGAATAAATTTTCTTTTTAACTCTTATGCAACTTCCATTTTTATTTTTATTCAATTTCCCTTTCTATTCAATTTCCTTTTTTTATTTAGTTTCAAATAGATCGTTCACGTTTAGTGGTTTCTTGAATGAACTTCCATTTTTGATTTTATGCACCTTCCATTTTTATTTTTATTCAATTTCCATTTTTATTCAATTACCCTGTCTATTCAATTTCCTTTTTTATTTAATTTCCAAATAGATCGTTAAGGTATAGTGGTTTCTTGAATGAACTTCCATTTTTAATTTTATGCAACTTCTATTTCTATTTTTATTCAACTTCCATTTTTATTTAATTTCCATCTCTATTCAATTTCTTTTTTTATTTCATTTCCAAATAGATCGTTAAGGTACAGTGGTTTCTTGAATGAATTTCCATTTTTAATTTTATGCAACTGCCATTTTTATTTTTATTCAATTTCCATTTTTATTCAATTTCTTTTTCTATTCAATTTCTTTTTTTTTTATTTAATTTCCAAATAGATCGTTAAGGTATAGTGGTTACTTGAATGAACTTCCAGTTTTAATTTTATGCAACTTCCATTTTTATTTTTATTCAACTTCCATTTTTATTTAATTTGTTTTTTTTGCCTCATTTCCAAATAGATCGTTAAGGTATATGGGTTTCTTAAATGAAGTTCCATGTTTAATTTTATGCAACTTCCATTTTTATTTTTATTCTCCATCCATTTTTAATCAATTTCATTTTCTGTTCAATTTCCTTTTTTTGTTTAATTTCCAAATAGATTGTTAATGTATAGTGGTTTTTTGAATGAACTTCCATTTTTAATTTTACGCAATTTCCATTTTTATTTTTATTCAACTTCTATTGTTATTCAATTTCTTTTTCTATTGAATTTCCTTTTTTATTTAATTTCCAAATAGATCGTTAAGGTGTACTGGTTTCTTGAATGAACTTCCATTTTTAATTTGATGCAACTTCCATTTTTATTTTTATTCCACTTCTATTTTTATTCAATTTCCTTTTTTATTTAATTTCCAAATAGATCGTTAACGTATAGTGGTTTCTTGAATGAAATTCCATGTTTAATTTTATGAAGTTTCCATTTCTATTTTTATTCAACTTCTATTTTTATTCAATTTCCATCTCCATTAAATTTTCTTTTTTATTTAATTTCCAAATAGCTCGTTAAGGTATAGTGGTTTCTTGAATGAACTTCCATTTTTAATTTTATGCAACTTCCATTTTTATTCTTTTTCCACTTCCATTTTTTCTTCAATTTTCTTTTCTATTCGATTTCCTTTTTTATTTAATTTCCAAATAGATCGTTAAGGTATAATGGTTTCTTGATTTAACTTTCACTTTTAATTTTATGCAACTTCCATTTTTATTTTTATTCAACTTCCATTTTTATTCAATTTCCATTTTTATTTAATTTCTTTTTTTTTTTATTTCATTTCAAAATAAATTGTTAAGGTATAGTAGTTTCTTGAATAAACTTCCAAGTTTAATTTTATGCAACTTCCACTTTTTTTAAATTTTCTTTTCTATTCAATTTCCTTTTTTTATTTAATTTCCAAATAGGTCGTAAATGTATAGTGGTTTCTTGAATGAACTTCCATTTTTAATTTTATGCAACTTTCATTTTTATTTTTATTCAACTTTCATTTTTCTTCAATTTCTTTTTCAATTGAATTTCCTTTTTTATTTAATTTCCAAATAGGTCGTTAAGGCATAGTGGTTTCTTGAATGAACTTCCATTTTTAATTTTATGCGACCTTCAATTTCATTTTTATTCAACTTCTATTTTTATTAAATTTCCTTTTCTATTCAGTTTCCTTTTTTATTTAATTTCCAAATAGATAGTTAAGGTTTAGTGGTTTTTGGAACAAATTTTCTTTTTAACTCTTATGCAACTTCCATTTTTATTTTTATTCAATTTCCCTTTCTATTCAATTTCCTTTTTTTATTTAGTTTCAAACAGATCGTTCACGTTTAGTGGTTTCTTGAATGAACTTACATTTTTAATTTTATGCACCTTCCATTTTTATTTTTATTCAATTTCCATTTTTATTCAATTACCCTGTCTATTCAATTTCCTTTTTTATTTAATTTCCAAATAGATCGTTAAGGTATAGTGGTTTCTTGAATGAACTTCCATTTTTAATTTTATGCAACTTCTATTTCTATTTTTATTCAACTTCCATTTTTATTTAATTTCCATCTCTATTCAATTTCTTTTTTTATTTCATTTCCAAATAGATCGTTAAGGTACAGTGGTTTCTTGAATGAATTTCCATTTTTAATTTTATGCAACTGCCATTTTTATTTTTATTCAATTTCCATTTTTATTCAATTTCTTTTTCTATTCAATTTCTTTTTTTTTTATTTAATTTCCAAATAGAGCGTTAAGGTATAGTGGTTACTTGAATGAACTTCCAGTTTTAATTTTAAGCAACTTCCATTTTTATTTTTATTCAACTTCCATTTTTATTTAATTTGTTTTTTTTTTGCCTCATTTCCAAATAGATCGTTAAGGTATATGGGTTTCTTAAATGAAGTTCCATGTTTAATTTTATGCAACTTCCATTTTTATTTTTATTCTCCTTCCATTTTTAATCAATTTCATTTTCTGTTCAATTTCCTTTTTTTGTTTAATTTCCAAATAGATTGTTAATGTATAGTGGTTGTTTGAATGAACTTCCATTTTTAATTTTACGCAATTTCCATTTTTATTTTTATTCAACTTCTATTGTTATTCAATTTCTTTTTCTATTGAATTTCCTTTTTTATTTAATTTCCAAATAGATCGTTACGGTGTACTGGTTTCTTGAATGAACTTCCATTTTTAATTTTATGCAACTTCCATTTTTATTTTTATTCCACTTCTATTTTTATTCAATTTCCTTTTTTATTTAATTTCCAAATAGATCGTTAACGTATAGTGGTTTCTTGAATGAAATTCCATGTTTAATTTTATGAAGTTTCCATTTCTATTTTTATTCAACTTCGATTTTTATTCAATTTCCATCTCCATTAAATTTTCTTTTTTATTTAATTTCCAAATAGATCGTTAAGGTATAGTGGTTTCTTGAATGAACTTCCATTTTTAATTTTATGCAACTTCCATTTTTATTCTTTTTCCACTTCCATTTTTCTTCAATTTTATTTTCTATTCGATTTCCTTTTTTATTTAATTTCCAAATAGATCGTTAAGGTATAATGGTTTCTTGATTTAACTTTCACTTTTAATTTTATGCAACTTCCATTTTTATTTTTATTCAACTTCCATTTTTATTCAATTTCCATTTTTATTTAATTTCTTTTTTTTTTATTTCATTTCAAAATAAATTGTTAAGGTATAGTAGTTTCTTGAATAAACTTCCAGGTTTAATTTTATGCAACTTCCATTTTTTTTTAAATTTTCTTTTCTATTCAATTTCCTTTTTTTATTTAATTTCCAAATAGGTCGTAAATGTATAGTGGTTTCTTGAATGAACTTCCATTTTTAATTTTATGCAACTTTCATTTTTATTTTTATTCAACTTTCATTTTTCTTCAATTTCTTTTTCAATTGAATTTCCTTTTTTATTTAATTTCCAAATAGATCGTTAAGGCATAGTGGTTTCTTGAATGAACTTCCATTTTTAATTTTATGCGACCTTCAATTTTATTTTTATTCAACTTCTATTTTTATTAAATTTCCTTTTCTATTCAGTTTCCTTTTTTATTTAATTTCCAAATAGATAGTTAAGGTTTAGTGGTTTTTGGAATAAATTTTCTTTTTAACTCTTATGCAACTTCCATTTTTATTTTTATTCAATTTCCCTTTCTATTCAATTTCCTTTTTTTATTTAGTTTCAAATAGATCGTTCACGTTTAGTGGTTTCTTGAATGAACTTCCATTTTTAATTTTATGCACCTTCCATTTTTATTTTTATTCAATTTCCATTTTTATTCAATTACCCTGTCTATTCAATTTCCTTTTTTATTTAATTTTCAAATAGATCGTTAAGGTATAGTGGTTTCTTGAATGAACTTCCATTTTTAATTTTATGCAACTTCTATTTCTATTTTTATTGAACTTCCATTTTTATTTAATTTCCATCTCTATTCAATTTCTTTTTTTATTTCATTTCCAAATAGATCGTTAAGGTACAGTGGTTTCTTGAATGAATTTCCATTTTTAATTTTATGCAACTGCCATTTTTATTTTTATTCAATTTCCATTTTTATTCAATTTCTTTTTCTATTCAATTTCTTTTTTTTTATTTAATTTCCAAATAGATCGTTAAGGTATAGTGGTTACTTGAATGAACTTCCAGTTTTAATTTTATGCAACTTCCATTTTTATTTTTATTCAACTTCCATTTTTATTTAATTTGTTTTTTTTGCCTCATTTCCAAATAGATCGTTAAGGTATATGGGTTTCTTAAATGAAGTTCCATGTTTAATTTTATGCAACTTCCATTTTTATTTTTATTCTCCTTCCATTTTTAATCAATTTCATTTTCTGTTCAATTTCCTTTTTTTGTTTAATTTCCAAATAGATTGTTAATGTATAGTGGTTTTTTGAATGAACTTCCATTTTTAATTTTACGCAATTTCCATTTTTATTTTTATTCAACTTCTATTGTTATTCAATTTCTTTTTCTATTGAATTTCCTTTTTTATTTAATTTCCAAATAGATCGTTACGGTGTACTGGTTTCTTGAATGAACTTCCATTTTTAATTTTATGCAACTTCCATTTTTATTTTTATTCCACTTCTATTTTTATTCAATTTCCTTTTTTATTTAATTTCCAAATAGATCGTTAACGTATAGTGGTTTCTTGAATGAAATTCCATGTTTAATTTTATGAAGTTTCCATTTCTATTTTTATTCAACTTCTACTTTTATTCAATTTCCATCTCCATTAAATTTTCTTTTTTATTTAATTTCCAAATAGATCGTTCAGGTATAGTGGTTTCTTGAATGAACTTCCATTTTTATTCTTTTTCCACTTCCATTTTTCTTCAATTTTCTTTTCTATTCGATTTCCTTTTTTATTTAATTTCCAAATAGATCGTTAAGGTATAATGGTTTCTTGATTTAACTTTCACTTTTAATTTTATGCAACTTCCATTTTTATTTTTATTCAACTTCCATTTTTATTCAATTTCCATTTTTATTTAATTTCTTTTTTTTTATTTCATTTCAAAATAAATTGTTAAGGTATAGTAATTTCTTGAATAAACTTCCAAGTTTAATTTTATGCAACTTCCATTTTTTTTAAATTTTCTTTTATATTCAATTTCCTTTTTTTATTTAATTTCCAAATAGGTCGTAAATGTATAGTGGTTTCTTGAATGAACTTCAATTTTTAATTTTATGCAACTTTCATTTTTATTTTTATTCAACTTTCATTTCTCTTCAATTTCTTTTTCAATTGAATTTCCTTTTTTATTTAATTTCCAAATAGATCGTTAAGGCATAGTGGTTTCTTGAATGAACTTCCATTTTTAATTTTATGCGACCTTCAATTTTATTTTTATTCAACTTCTATTTTTATTAAATTTCCTTTTCTATTCAGTTTCCTTTTTTATTTAATTTCCAAATAGATAGTTAAGGTTTAGTGGTTTTTGGAATAAATTTTCTTTTTAACTCTTATGCAACTTCCATTTTTATTTTTATTCAATTTCCCTTTCTATTCAATTTCCTTTTTTTATTTAGTTTCAAATAGATCGTTCACGTTTAGTGGTTTCTTGAATGAACTTCCATTTTTAATTTTATGCACCTTCCATTTTTATTTTTATTCAATTTCCATTTTTATTCAATTACCCTGTCTATTCAATTTCCTTTTTTATTTAATTTCCAAATAGATCGTTAAGGTATAGTGGTTTCTTGAATGAACTTCCATTTTTAATTTTATGCAACTTCTATTTCTATTTTTATTCAACTTCCATTTTTATTTAATTTCCATCTCTATTCAATTTCTTTTTTTATTTCATTTCCAAATAGATCGTTAAGGTACAGTGGTTTCTTGAATGAATTTCCATTTTTAATTTATGCTACTGCCATTTTCATTTTTATTCAATTTCCATTTTTATTCAATTTCTTTTTCTATTCAATTTCTTTTTTTTTTATTTAATTTCCAAATAGATCGTTAAGGTATAGTGGTTACTTGAATGAACTTCCAGTTTTAATTTTATGCAACTTCCATTTTTATTTTTATTCAACTTCCATTTTTATTTAATTTGTTTTTTTTTGCCTCATTTCCAAATAGATCGTTAAGGTATATGGGTTTCTTAAATGAAGTTCCATGTTTAATTTTATGCAACTTCCATTTTTATTTTTATTCTCCTGCCATTTTTAATCAATTTCATTTTCTGTTCAATTTCCTTTTTTTGTTTAATTTCCAAATAGATTGTTAATGTATAGTGGTTTTTTGAATGAACTTCCATTTTTAATTTTACGCAATTTCCATTTTTATTTTTATTCAACTTCTATTGTTATTCAATTTGTTTTTCTATTGAATTTCCTTTTTTATTTAATTTCTAAATATATCGTTAAGGTGTACTGGTTTCTTGAATGAACTTCCATTTTTAATTTTATGCAACTTCCATTTTTATTTTTATTCCACTTCTATTTTTATTCAATTTCCTTTTTTATTTAATTTCCAAATAGATCGTTAACGTATAGTGGTTTCTTGAATGAAATTCCATGTTTAATTTTATGAAGTTTCCATTTCTATTTTTATTCAACTTCTATTTTTATTCAATTTCCATCTCCATTAAATTTTCTTTTTTATTTAATTTCCAAATAGATCGTTAAGGTATAGTGGTTTCTTGAATGAACTTCCATTTTTAATTTTATGCAACTTCCATTTTTATTCTTTTTCCACTTCCATTTTTCTTCAATTTTATTTTCTATTCGATTTCCTTTTTTATTTAATTTCCAAATAGATCGTTAAGGTATAATGATTTCTTGATTTAACTTTCACTTTTAATTTTATGCAACTTCCATTTTTATTTTTATTCAACTTCCATTTTTATTCAATTTCCATTTTTATTTAATTTCTTTTTTTTTATTTCATTTCAAAATAAATTGTTAAGGTATAGTAGTTTCTTGAATAAACTTCCAAGTTTAATTTTATGCAACTTCCATTTTTTTTAAATTTTCTTTTCTATTCAATTTCCTTTTTTTATTTAATTTCCAAATAGGTCGTAAATGTATAGTGGTTTCTTGAATGAACTTCAATTTTTAATTTTATGCAACTTTCATTTTTATTTTTATTCAACTTTCATTTTTCTTCAATTTCTTTTTCAATTGACTTTCCTTTTTTATTTAATTTCCAAATAGATCGTTAAGGCATAGTGGTTTCTTGAATGAACTTCCATTTTTAATTTTATGCGACCTTCAATTTTATTTTTATTCAACTTTTATTTTTATTAAATTTCCTTTTCTATTCAGTTTCCTTTTTTATTTAATTTCCAAATAGATAGTTAAGGTTTAGTGGTTTTTGGAATAAATTTTCTTTTTAACTCTTATGCAACTTCCATTTTTATTTTTATTCAATTTCCCTTTCTATTCAATTTCCTTTTTTTATTTAGTTTCAAATAGATCGTTCACGTTTAGTGGTTTCTTGAATGAACTTCCATTTTTATTTTTATTCAATTTCCATTTTTATTCAATTACCCTGTCTATTCAATTTCCTTTTTTATTTAATTTCCAAATAGATCGTTAAGGTATAGTGGTTTCTTGAATGAACTTCCATTTTTAATTTTATGCAACTTCTATTTCTATTTTTATTCAACTTCCATTTTTATTTAATTTCCATCTCTATTCAATTTCTTTTTTTATTTCATTTCCAAATAGATCGTTAAGGTACAGTGGTTTCTTGAATGAATTTCCATTTTTAATTTTATGCAACTGCCATTTTTATTTTTATTCAATTTCCATTTTTATTCAATTTCTTTTTCTATTCAATTTCTTTTTTTTTTATTTAATTTCCAAATAGATCGTTAAGGTATAGTGGTTACTTGAATGAACTTCCAGTTTTAATTTTATGCAACTTCCATTTTTATTTTTATTCAACTTCCATTTTTATTTAATTTGTTTTTTTTGCCTCATTTCCAAATAGATCGTTAAGGTATATGGGTTTCTTAAATGAAGTTCCATGTTTAATTTTATGCAACTTCCATTTTTATTTTTATTCTCCTTCCATTTTTAATCAATTTCATTTTCTGTTCAATTTCCTTTTTTTGTTTAATTTCCAAATAGATTGTTAATGTATAGTGGTTTTTTGAATGAACTTCCATTTTTAATTTTACGCAATTTCCATTTTTATTTTTATTCAACTTCTATTGTTATTCAATTTCTTTTTCTATTGAATTTCCTTTTTTATTTAATTTCCAAATAGATCGTTAAGGTGTACTGGTTTCTTGAATGAACTTCCATTTTTAATTTTATGCAACTTCCATTTTTATTTTTATTCCACTTCTATTTTTATTCAATTTCCTTTTTTATTTAATTTCCAAATAGATCGTTAACGTATAGTGGTTTCTTGAATGAAATTCCATGTTTAATTTTATGAAGTTTCCATTTCTATTTTTATTCAACTTCTATTTTTATTCAATTTCCATCTCCATTAAATTTTCTTTTTTATTTAATTTCCAAATAGATCGTTAAGGTATAGTGGTTTCTTGAATGAACTTCCATTTTTAATTTTATGCAACTTCCATTTTTATTCTTTTTCCACTTCCATTTTTCTTCAATTTTCTTTTCTATTCGATTTCCTTTTTTATTTAATTTCCAAATAGATCGTTAAGGTATAATGGTTTCTTGATTTAACTTTCACTTTTAATTTTATGCAACTTCCATTTTTATTTTTATTCAACTTCCATTTTTATTCAATTTCCATTTTTATTTAATTTCTTTTTTTTTTATTTCATTTCAAAATAAATTGTTAAGGTATAGTAGTTTCTTGAATAAACTTCCAAGTTTAATTTTATGCAACTTCCATTTTTTTTTAAATTTTCTTTTCTATTCAATTTCCTTTTTTTATTTAATTTCCAAATAGGTCGTAAATGTATAGTGGTTTCTTGAATGAACTTCCATTTTTAATTTTATGCAACTTTCATTTTTATTTTTATTCAACTTTCATTTTTCTTCAATTTCTTTTTCAATTGAATTTCCTTTTTTATTTAATTTCCAAATAGATCGTTAAGTCATAGTGGTTTCTTGAATGAACTTTCATGTTTAATTTTATGCGACTTCCATTTTTATTTTTATTCAACTTCCATTTTTAATCAATTCCCCTTTTTACTTCAATTTCCTTTTTCTATTTAATTTCAAAATATATCGTTAATGTATTGTGGTTTCTTGATTGAACATCCATTTCTAATTTTATGCAACTTCCATTTTTATTTTTATTCAACTTCCATTTTTATTCAATTTCTTTTTCTATTGATTTTTCTTTTTTAATTAATTTCTAATAGATCATTAAGGTGTAGTGGTTTCTTGAAGGAACTTTCATTTTTAATTTTATGTGACTTCCATTTTTATTTTTATTCCACTTCCATTTTTATTCAATTTCCTTTTCTATTTAATTTCTTTTTTTATTTAATTTCAAAATAGATCGTTAGCGTATAGTGGTTTCTTGAATGAACTTCCATATTTAATTTTATGCAGTTTCCATTTCTATTTTTATTCAACTTCTATTTTTATTCAATTTCCTTTTATATTTAATTTCCAAATAGATCGTCAAGGTGTAGTGGTTTCTTGAATGAACTTCTATTTTTAATTTTATGCTACTTCCATTTTTATTTTTATTCCACTTCCATTTTTTTTCAATTTCCTTTCCTATTCAATTTCCTTTTTTATTTAATTTTGAAATAGATCGTTAAGGTATAGTGGTTTCTTGAATGAACTTCCATGTTTAATTATATGCAATTTTTATTTATATGTTTATTCAACTTCTTTTTTTATTCAATTTTGATCTAGATTCAATTTCCTTTTTTATTTAATTTCCAAGTAGATCGTTAAGGTATAGTGGTTTCTTGAATAAACTTCCATTTTTAATTTTATGCAACTTCCATTTGTATTTTTCTTTCACTTCCACTTTTATTCAATTTCCTTTTCTATTCAATTTCCTTTTTTAATTAATTCCCAAATCGATCGTTAAGGTATAGTGGTTTCTTGAATGAACTTTCATTTTTAATTTTATGCAACTTCCATTTTTATTTTTATTCAACTTTCATTTTTATTCAATTTCCTTTTTTTATTTAATTTCCAAATTGATCTTTAAGGTATAGTGGTTTCTTCAATGGACTTCGAATTTTAATTTTATGCGACTTTTATTTTTGTTTTTAATCAACTTCCAATTTTATTCAATTTTCTTTTCTATTCAATTTCCTTTTTTTGTTTAATTGCCAAATAGATCATTAAGGTATAATGGTTTCTTGAATGAACTTTCATTTTTAATTTTTTGCAACTTTCATTTTTATTTTTCTTCAATTTCCATTTTTATTCAATTTCTTTTTCTATTGAATTTCCTTTTTTATTTAATTTCCAAATAGATCGTTAAGGTTTAGTGGTTAGTTGAATGAACTTTCTTTTCTAATTTTATACAACTTCCATTTTTATTTTCACTCAATTTCCATTTTTATTCAATTTCTTTTCTCCGCAATTTCCATTTTTTATTTAATTTCGAAGTAGATCGTTAAGGTATAGTGGTTTCTTGAATGAACTTCCATTTTTATTTTTATTCAACTTCCATTCTTATTCAATTTTCTTGTCAATTTAATTTCCATTTTTTATTTAATTTCCAAATATATCGTTAAGGTATAGTGGTTTCTTGAATGAACTTCCATGTTTAATTTTATGCAACTTCCATTTTTATTTTTATTCAACTTCCATTTTTAATCAATTTCATTTTCTATTCAATTTCCTTTTTTTATTTAATTTCCAAATAGATCGTTAATGTATAGTGGTTTCTTGAATGGACTTCCATTTTTATTTTATGCAACTTCCATTTTTATTTTTGTTCAACTTCCATTTTTATTCAATTTCTTTTTCTATTGAATTTCCTTTTTCATTTAATTTCCAAATAGATCGTTAAGGTTTAGTGGTTAGTTGAATGAACTTTCATTTTTAATTTTATGCAACATCGATTTTTATTTTTATTCAACTTCCATTTTTATTCAATTACCTTGTCAATTGAATTTCCTTTTTTTATTTAATTTTCAAATAGATCGTTAAGGTATAGTGGTTTCTTGAATGAATTTCCATGTTTAATTTTATGCAACTTCCATTTTTAATCAATTTCATTTTATATTCAATTTCTTTTTTTTATTTAATTTCCAAATAGATCGTTAAGGTGTAGTGGTTTCTTGAATGAACTTCCATTTTTAATTTTCTGCAACTTCCACTTCTATTTTTATTCAACTTCTATTTTTATTCAATTTCCGTCTCCATTCAATTGCCTTTTTTTATTTAATTTCCAAACAGAACGTTAAGGTATAGTGGTTTCTTGAAAGAACTTCCATGTTTAATTTTATGCAACTTCCGTTTTTATTTTTATTCAACTTCCATTTTTATTCAATTTCCTTTTCTATTGAATTTCCTTTTTTATTTAATTTTCAAATAAGTCGTTAAGGTGTAGAGGTTTCTGGAATGAACATCCATTTTTAATTTTATGCAACTTCCATTTTTATTTTTATTCCACTTCCATTTTTATTCAATTTGCTTTTCTATTCAATTTCTTTTTTTATTCAATTTCCAAATAGATCGTTAAGGTATTGTGGTTTCTTGAATGAACTTCCATGTTTAATTTTATGCAATTTCCATTTCTATTTTTACTCAACTTCTATTTTTATTCAATTTCGATGTCCATTCAATTTCCTTTTTTTATTTAAACCAAATAGATCGTTATGGGGTAGTGGCTTCTTCAATGAAATTCCATTTTTAATTTTATGCAACTTCCATTTTTATTTTTATTCAACTTCTATTTTTATTCAATTTCCTTTTCTATTGAATTTCCTTTTTTATTTAATTTTCAAATAAGTCGTTAAGGTGTAGAGGTTTCTGGAATGAACATGCATTTTTAATTTTATGCAACTTCCATTTTTATTTTTATTCAATTTCCATTTTTATTCAATTTCTTTTTTATCGAATTTCCTTTTTTATTTAATTTCCAAATAGGTCGTTAAGGTTTAGTGGTTAGTTGAATGAACTTTTTTTTTTAATTTTATGCAACTTCCATTTTTATTTTTACTCAACTTCCATTTTTATTCCATTTCTTTTCTCCGCAATTTCCTTTTTTTATTTAATTTCCAAATATATCGTTAAGGTATAGTGGTTCCTTGAATGAATTTCCATGTTTAATTTTATGCAGTTTCCACTTCTATTTTTATTCAACTTCCATTTTTAATCGATTTCATTTTTTATTCAATTTCCTTTTTTTATTTAATTTCCAAATAGATCGTTAATGTATAGTGGTTTTTGAATGAACTTCCATTTTTACTTTATGCAACTTCCATTTTTATTTTTATTCAACTTCCATTTTTATTCAATTTCTTTTTCTATTGAATTTCCTTTTTCATTTAATTTCCAAATTGATCGTTAAGGTTTAGTGGTTAGTTGAATGAACTTTCATTTTTAATTTTATGCAACATCCATTTTTATTTTTACTCAACTTCCATTTTTATTCAATTTCATTTCTATTCAATTTCCTTTTTTTATTTAATTTCCAAGTAGATCGTTAAGGTATAGTGGTTTCTTGAATGAGCTTCCATTTTTATTTTTATTCAACTTCCATTTTTATTCAATTTCCTTGTCAATTGAATTTCCTTTTTTTATTTAATTTCCAAATAGATCGTTAAGGTATAGTGGCTTTTGAATGAACTTCCATGTTTAATTTTATGCAACTTCCATTTTTATTTTTATTCAACTTCCATTTTTAATCAATTTCATTTTCTATTCAATTTCCTTTTTTTATTTAATTTCCAAATAGATTGTTAATGTATAGTGGTTTCTTAAATGAACTTCGATTTTTAATTTTATGCAACTTCCATTTTTATTTTTATTCAACTTCCACTGTTATTCAAATTCTTTTTCTATTGAATTTCCTTTTTTATTTAATTTCCAAATAGATCGTTAAGGTATAGTGGTTTCTTGAATGAACTTCCATGTTTCATTTTATGCAACTTCCATTTTTATTTTTATTCAACTTCCATTTTTAATCAATGTCATTTTCTATTCAATTTACTTTTTTTATTTAATTTCCAAATAGATCGTTAAGGTATAGTGGTTTCTTGAATGAACTTCCATGTTTAATTTTATGCAGTTTCCATTTGTATTTTTATTGAACTTCTATTTTTATTAAATTTCCTTCTCCATTCAATTTCCTTTTTTATTTACTTTGCAAATTGATCGTTAAGATATAGTGGTTTTTTGAACGAATTTCCATGTTTAATTTCTTGCAGTTTTCATTTCTATTTTTATTCAACTTCTGTTTTTATTTAATTTCCATCTCCATTCAATTTCTTTTTTTTTTTATTTAATTTCCACATAGATTGTTAAGGAATAGTGGTTTCTTGAATGAACTTCCATGTTTAAGTTTACGCGACTTTCATTTTTATTTTTATTCAACTTCCATTTTTATTCAATTTCCTTTTCTATTGAATTTCCTTTTTTATTTAATTTTCAAATAAGTCGTTAAGGTGTAGAGGTTTCTTGAATGAACATCCATTTTTATTCAATTTCCTTTTCTATTCAATTTCCATTTTTATTTAATTTCCAAATAGATCGTGTAACGCCCTCAAAATAATAACATTAAACCCATCAATATAGACATGCATTGATATATAAAAGCTCCACATTCTTCTATTCATCAGAGTTCCATTACCAAAAAGTATTACATGTTAACGATAAAAGCAAATGCCCTAAAGGCTTACAGCTTTCCAAGTTAACACTTGGTCACAACAAAAGAGTGCTAACTCATTTACACATTAAGCCATTGGCTTGAATATACATGTAATGCATCAAAGAAACTAAACAACAAAAGTCTGCCCGCCTCTAGCCTCCCAAGCTACATCCTTGGAGGTGGCATGCTACCTGTACCTGAAAATGATATTCCCATATAGAGTGAGCCACAACCCAGTAGAAATACACTAAACCAAATATGAACAATGACTAAAAGATTAGCAGTTGATAGATGGCCAACACTGATACTTTCCCTTGTCACACCCTACGGTTTAATGACATACAAGTCCATGTTACAATCCATTTTCCAATTCTTTTCAATTCTCAATTTATAACCATGGCTCAGAACCTGGCCAAACAACTTATATGAGACAGTAACTCATATTAAACTTCTTCCCAAATCATATTAGATAAGCATATTAGCTATATCAACAAATCAACAGATAAGCCTACATGCTATATCATCACTTCCATAGATATGCATAAGAGCACTATCACACTTCCAAAGACAAGCATATGAGCTATGTCAACACATTACCAGATAAGCATATGAGCTCTATCTATGGAGTCCATCCCCTATCTTGTAACGCCCCAAAAATAAATACATAAATCCATCACTTTAGACATGCACTGATACAAAGAAATTACTATTTCTATTCATCAGAGTAGTTCTTACAATAGTATTATATGTTAACAACAAAAGCAAATGCCCTATAGGCTTACAGCTTTCCAAGTCAACACTTGGTTACATAAAAGAAGAGTACTAACTCTATACAAAATAAGCCCTTGGCTTGATATACATGTAATACAATCAAAACAATCAAAAAGAGTCTTCAACTCTCATCATCATCCAAGCTATGTCCTTGGAGGTTGCATGCTACCTGTACCTGAAAATAATGTCCCATATAGGGTGAGCCAACACCCAGTAGAGATATGCTAAACACAGTATGAGCAATAACTAAGACATTAGCAATTGATAAATGTTCAATTCCGTACATCAATCCATAACCATTTTCCATTACAAGACCACTATGTCCGTGTTTCATTTCATTTTCCATTTCTTATCAATTCCGCAATTTACTTTACTGGCTCAGAGCCTAGTCATTCACTTATATGAGACCGTGACTCCTATTAAACATTTCCCACTCTACAATAGATAAACATATTAGTTGTATCAACATCTCAACAGATAAGCATACAAGCTGTATCCACATTTCAACAGATAAGCATACAAGCTGTATCAACACTTCCAAAGATAAACATATGAGCTATATCATCACTTCCATAGATAAGCATATGAGCTGTATCATCACATAAATCTGACAAGCATATGAGCTGTATCAGTGGAGTTCATCCCATATCTCCTCCCAAACAACATCCGGTTTAGAGGTCCATCCCCTATCTTGCCCTAAACCGTGGAGTACATCCCCTATCTCCTCCCACACACATACACAAAGTATATACACATTGGTCATATACACAAGCAGTCAATACATAAAGTTAATGTATTCTATCAACCGTCATACTCTATGACATATCCAATTGATTAGTTTCAATTTGCCTAATCATCATGTATTGTGTACAACAATCAAAACTACCCTCCACCGGTAGCCCAAGCAATTATTTCTAAACAGATAATAAAAGCTTCAACAGATAAAATATCAATGTTTTCAAGAGTGAGCGATTAATAAATCCAACTCCACCATTTCATCACATAATGAACCAATTTCATTATTTACAACTCAATTTCATAAATCCATAACTTTCCAAATTAATTATACCAATTAGTTTATATACCAATTAGGGCATTCCTCCCCATTTTTCCAATAATGACCCAATGGTCCATATTTCATCAACCAACAACCAAACCATTATTTTGAAACCCAAAATACTCGTTTTAGAATCAAAATAATAAAAACCCTCCTTTAACATTTTGAAACCCTAAGTCCCAAAATTACCCAACCTCAACACTTTATCAAAATAGCTAAAAATCTATGTCAAAGACCATAAGAGTGAGTAGGAATCCCTACCTCAAATTCGGAGCTCAAGGGAAGAAGATGACGAAACTCAACGTGCTCCAAAACTCAAAATTTTCGGATCAATGTAAAGCCCTCGACGATCAACCCAACTTTTGTAAAGACCAAAGGTGAGGAATACACCCTAGCTAGATCAATACCTAGAGAGAAGTTGAGGTTTTAGTGAGAGAAGCTCTCTAATGGAGGTTTGGAAAAGTAAGAGAGAGAAAATGAGTTGAAAAAGTGATCCAAAAGTCAGATCTCGAATTTAAATAAAAGTCGCCCCGCTCGAGCGTTAAAACCCCCGCTCGAGCGTCACTCACAGACTCCCGCTAGAGCGTCCAAACCGCCGCTCGAGCGCTGAATACACACTCCCAGCACTTTTGCAGAACCAGGACCCTGCTCGAGCGTCCAACTCCCCGCTCGAGCGTAACACACAAATTCCCGCTCGAGCGTCCAAACTCCCGCTCGAGCGGACAACCCTGCAGAGAAAATACTGGAAGGGTGATTTTCCCGCTCGAGCGGCAAAAGCCCCGCTCGAGCGGACAGGCCAAAATCTGGGCAACTACACTTGGTTCCTAAGCTCAACCAATCTGTTTCACACCTGCCCAATACAACCCAAGACTCAAATACAAAGAGTGAAGGATGTAAACAAGATGTACACAACAACCAATGAAAAGGGAAACTGGGATCGCTATAACCTTCCCCCCTTAAAGAATTTCGTCCCCGAAATTAAACACAAGTTTTTCAAAAATAGGTTTTCTCCACTTCTAACAACATTTCAACCCAATATTAAACATTCCGACCCATTACCGGTCAATCTCATCTCTTTTCAAGAGGCAAAACACAATATTTTCCACAACATGCATTATAAACATGCATTCCCTGGAATTCCACAAATTTCAACACATTTTCCACCATTTTACAACACATGCAACATTTATATCATGCTTGCATTTCTACAATACATTTAACATATTCAATGTTAAAATAAACTTTCATTAACCACAACATATACAATGTTCCACAACTCAAGACATATTTAATGCTCTCAAGGTTCAACAGTATTACAAAATTACAACATGTGATTACATCTCAACAAACAAGTCCGGGTAATTCTCACGGACATCCGCCTCACGTTCCCAAGTGGCTTCCTCCACTCCGTGATGCTTCCACAAAACCTTTACCAAGGGGATGGTCTTGCCTCGCAAGACTTGATCTCGCCTATCCAAGACCCGAACCGGTCTCTTCTTATACGAGGCATCCTCATCTACCTCCAAATCGGTCCAATCCAACACATGGGACGGATCTAGCTCGTACTTCCGAAGCATACTAACATGAAAGACGTCATGAACCCTGGACAACTGCGGTGGCAAGGCCAAACGATAAGCAACTTCTCCAATCCTCTCAAGGATCTCAAAGGGACCAATAAACCGAGGGGATAACTTCCCGCTCTTTCCAAACCTCATCAAACCTTGCCTAGGTGATATTTTCAGGAAGACATGATCACCTAACTCAAACGCCAAAGGCCTCCTCTTACAGTCGGCATAACTCTTTTGGCGGCTCTGGGCTGTAACAAGCCTCCTACGGATAAGCTCAACTTTCTCCGTCGTCTCCCTAACCAACTCCGGACCCAACAAAGGTGCATCACCCACCTCGGCCCTACAAACTGGAGACCTACACGGTTGGCCATACAAGGCCTCAAACGGTGCCATACCGATGCTAGATTGAAAACTGTTGTTATAGGCAAACTCCACCAAGGGCAAGTGCCTCTCCCACGTCCCACTAAAGTCAAGGACACAACCTCGAAGCATATCCTCAAGGATCTGAATAGTACGCTCGGACTGCCTGTCAGTCTGAGGATGATAAGCCGTGCTAAAGGTCAACTTAGTGCCCAAGGCACTCTGCAAACTCTGCCACAACCTAGCAGTAAAACGAGGATCTCTATCTGAGACGATCGTCACTGGGACCCCGTGCATTCTCACTATGTCCCGAACATACAAGTCGGCGAGATGATCTACCGAATCTCTCACACGCATAGGGATGAAGTGCGCCGACTTAGTCAACCGGTCTATAACCACCCAAATAGCATCACTACCCCGCTGAGTCCTCGGAAGACCCACAACGAAGTCCATAGTGACATGCTCCCACTTCCACTCGGCAATAGGCAAGGGTTGTAACAAACCCGCTGGCCTCTGATGCTTGGCCTTCACTTGCTGACAAGTAAGGCACTTCAATAGGAAAGCAGCCACATCTCTCTTCGTACCCCGCCACCAAAACTGATGACCCAAATCCCGATACATCTTAGTGCCTCCCGGATGCACCGCAAGGCGCGAATGGTGAAACTTTCGGAGTACTTCCTCTCGGAAAGACTCCGGCACAAACAAACGGTCTCGGTATCTCACACTCAGGTCGGGATACACCGTCAAACCTTTCTCAACCTTCCCACTGGAGATCTTCTCCCGGAGGGATTCTACCTCAAGGTCACCTCTCTGTGCCTCTAACACTCGAGTCACAAGTGTAGGCTGTGCAACTACAGAAAATAAGGCCGCAGCCTCAACGGATTCGCCCAGAAGCAAATCAAACTTGCCCAAAGCACCCAACATCTCCCATTCCTGGATGGCTATACAAGCTACATCACTAATGGATTTTCTACTAAGGGCATCGGCCACATCACTGGCCTTCCCCGGGTGATAGTGTAACTCAAAATCATAGTCCTCAATGAACTCCATTCACCTTCTTTGCCTCAAATTTAAGTCCCTCTGTGTAAACAGGTACTTCAAACTCTTGTGGTTTGAGAACACCTCGAACTTCTCACCATAAAGGTGGTGCCTCCAAATCTTCAAGGCAAAAATCACCGCGACTAACTCTAAGTCGTGTGTAGGGTAATTCTTCTCGTGTATTTTCAACTGACGTGAGCCATAAGCTACCATTTTTCCCTCTTGCATCAACACACAACCCAAAGCCTCTCGTGAGGCATTACAATAAACCGCATAACCCAACCCTCTCTCCGGAATAATCAAAATCGGAGCGGTGGTCAATCTAACCTTCAGCTCTTGGAACGACTTTTCACAAGTCTCACTCCACACAAACTTGACCCCTTTCCGCGTCAATCTAGACAACGGCGAAGCTAACTTGGAGAAATCCTTCACAAACCAATGGTAGTACCCAGCTAATCCCAGAAAACTGCGGATTTCAAACACACTCTTAGGCTGTGCCCAATCTTGCACTGCCTTAACCTTGGATGCATCGACAGACACCCCTTCCCCGGATACCACATGGCCTAAGAATTTGACCTCTCCTAGCCAGAACTCACACTTCCCAAACTTGGCATACAGCCTATGGGCTCTAAGCAACTCGAGCACCTCTCTCAAGTGTTCCTCGTGCTTCTCCTCAGATGGCGAATAGATAAGGATGTCGGCCATGAAAACGACCACAAAGCGATCTAAGAATTCCCGGAAGATCCGGTTCATCAAGTCCATAAAGACTGCCGGCGCATTGGTAAGCCCAAACGGCATCACTAGAAACTCATAATGGCCATACCGCGTACGGAATGCTGTCTTCGGGATATCCTCCTCCCTGACCCTCAACTGGTGGCAACCCGATCTGAAGTCTATCTTAGAGAAACAACAGGAACCCTTCAACTGGTCAAACAAATCATCTATATGAGGCATAGGGTACTTATTCTTAACCGTAGCCCGATTCAACTTCCGGTAATCAATACACAATCTCAAGGCACCATCTTTCTTTTTAGCAAAGAGGGCCGGTGCTCCCACGGTGAAACACTATGGCAGACAAAACCCTTGTCTAATAACTCTCGAAGCTGAACCTTCAATTCACTCAACTCGGCTGGGGCAAAACGATAAGGTGCCATAGAAATCGGCGCCGTGCCGGGCACTAAATCAATAGAGAACTCTATCTCTCGGTGAGGTGACAAACTAACAAGGTCCTCGGGAAAAACATCCGAATATTCACAAACCACCCTCGGTAACACAATCTGGGTCTCATCACACTCACCACTCATGAAGCTAGCAAGTAGACCACTAAGCTCACTCCGCCCTCGCGGATCATACCCCGGTGGCAAAACACTACCAACTCGGTCCCCCAAGAAATGGAAACTCCCCGCTCAAGGTACAAACCGTGACCCTCTGGCGGTAGCAATCAATAACAGCCCGGTATGACGATAGCCAGTCCATACCCAAAATAACATCAAAGCCCTTTATGGACATAACAACAAAGGGAAAAGGAAGCCTACGGTCGGCGACCTCTATATCACAACCTCTACATCCATGTTTCAAAATCAATTCACCCCCAACAGGTGATACTACACAAATAGGAGATGCTAATAGTGCCAACTCCAACTCCAACACAGATGCAAATGCAGCAGATACAAAAGAATGAGACGCACCCGTATCAATCAATACACTAGCAACCGAGTTGCAAAATCGAAAAGTACCTCTCACTACTGATGGAACCGGTACTAGGTCCTGCGCGGTAACAGCATGCACGCGCCCTACAGGCCCCTGGTCCACCTGCTCACCTCTAGGAGCAAAAGACTGCTGCACTGCCTGGGATGACGAAGCTCCCGGATTGGCCCTCGAGGCCTGCACAGACTAAGCTGGCTGATAACTCCACGTCTACCTAGAACCAGACGCTCCCGATGTGGCACCCAATTGCAGGCAATACCTCTTCAGGTGCCCAGGCTGACCACACTGATAGCAAGACAAAGGCTGGCCCCTGCCCTGACTCTGGCCCTGAGGTCTAGCTGAAGAAGAAGCAGCTCGCTGACCCCCTCCCTTCTGCGGACAAACCGAAGACTTGTGACCCAGCTGGCCATACGCAAAACAAGTCAAGCCTCCCTGACTACCTCTCCCAAAGCCCGCACTCGGCACTAGAAAGGTCGATCTAGCCAAACCACCCTGAGACTGCTGAGGGTTAGAACCCCTCTGTCTCCTGCCATCACTCTGACCATCCTGGCTCCTCTTGGAGCCTCTCTGCCCCTCATCCTCCTCCAGCATCATGAGCTCCATGTGAGCTGCAGCATCAACCAGACGTCTATACTCCCGGATAAACGACCCACCAATCCTCAACTTGAGCCCACGCCTCAGCTTCCGCTCAAACTCAAAGCAACGGCGTTCCTCGGACGCCACTAGATTAGGTGCAAACCTAGACAAACTAGTAAAAGTAGCCTCAAACTCGGCCACTGACAAGCCTTGCTGTTTAAGCTGGCAAAACTGCTCCCTCAGCTTCTCCCTAATAGCTGAAGACAAAAACTTCTCCTGGAAGGTGTTCACAAAAGCCTCCCACACACCACCAACACGACCCTTCTCGTACTTCCACCACTGACCCGCATCTCCCTTCAGTTGGAAGGATGCCAAGGTCACCTTTAAAGCCCTGTCCTCGATGCCAAGCATCTCGAACGTCTTCTCCATCTGTTCCAACCACTCGTCAGCCTTAAGTGGCTCTTTCGGATCCCCAACAAATTCGTCTGGATTAGACCGGAAGAACTCCCTCTTCAAGAAAGAAGGTCCTGCCTCAGTAACTTGATTCTCAGCTCTGAGAATACCTAAAGCTCCCGCTATCTCTCTGGCCAAGGCGCCCAAAGCCTGCTGACCCGCTGGCTCGGCCACATTGGCCTGACCAACTCCCTCCTGCATTGTCGGAATGTCATCCGGTAAAGGCATTTCCTGCCTGCCACGCCTACCACGCCCTCGTCCTGACATCCTAATAAAGGTAACCAAGACTATTAGCACATTCACAAATGTGCCGAAGCTATAACACTCGCGTCCTAATGCATGGACAACTGTAATTCATTCCACGTAAGCACATAATCACGTAAGCAATTACGAATTTCATTTCCGGATAATGATAGTCCCAAGGTGTTACTAGAGTTCCGGTTAGAAACAGCATTGATCGTTATGATATAGTGGTTTCTTGAATGAATTTCCATGGTTAATTTTATGCCGTTTCCACTTCTATTTTTATTCAACTTCTATTTTTATTCAATTTCCATCTCCTTTCAATTTCCTTTTTATAGATCGTTAAGGTATAGTGGTTTCTTGAATGAACTTTCATTTTTAATTTTATGCAACTTCCATTTTTATTTTTATTCAACTTTCATTTTTATTCAATTTCCTTTTCTATTGAATTTCCTTTTTTATTTAATTTTCAAATAGATCGTTAATGTATAGAGGTTTCTTGAATGAACATCCATTTTTAATTTTATGCAACTTCCATTTTTATTTTTATTCCACTTGCATTTTTATTCAATTTCCTTTTCTATTGAATTTCCTTTTTTATTTAATTTCGAAATAGATCGTTAAGTTATTGTGGTTTCCTGAAGGAACTTCCATGTTTAATTTTATGCAGTTTCCATTTCTATTTTTTTCAACTTCTATTTTTATTCAATTTCTATCTCCATTCAATTTCCTTTTTTATTTAATTTCCAAATAGATCGTTAAAGTGTAGTGGTTTCTTGAATGAACTTCCAATTCTAATTTTTTGCAACTTCCATTTTTATTTTTATTCCACTTCCATTTTTATTCAATTTCCATTTCTATTCAATTTCCTTTTTTAATTGATTTCCAAATAGATAGTTAACGTATAGTGGTTTCTTGAATGAACTTCCATGTTTAATTTTATGCAGTTTCCATTTCTATTTTTATTCAACTTCTATTTTTATTCAATTTCCATCTCCATTCAATTCCTTTTTTTATTTAATTTCCAAATAGATCATTAACGTATAGTGGTTTCTTTAATGAATTTACATTTTTAATTTTATGCAACTTCTATTTGTATTTTTATTCGACTTCCATTGTTATTCAATTTCCTTTTCTATTCATTTTCCTTTTTTATTTAATTTCCAAATAGATCGTTAAGGTATATTGGTTTCTTGAATGAACTTCCATGTTTAACTTTATGCAGTTTCCATTTCTGTTTTTATTCAACTTCTATTTTTATTAAATTTCGATCTCCATTCAATTTCCTTTTTTATTTAATTTCCAAATAGATCGTTAAGGTATAGTGGTTTCTTGAATGAATTTCCAAGTTCAATTTTTTGCAGTTTCCACTTCTATTTTTATTCAACTTATATTTTTATTCAATTTCCATCTCCATTAAATTTCCTTTTTATATTTAATTTCCAAATAGATCGTTAAGGTGTAGTAGTTTCGTTAATGAACTTCCATTTTTAATTTTATGCAACTTCGATTTTTGTTTTTATTCAATTTTCATTTTTATTAAATTTCCTTTTCTATTGAATTTCCTTTTTTATTTAATTTCCAAATAGATCGTTAAGGTGTAGTGGTTTCTTGAATGAACATCCATTTTTAATTTTCTGCAAATTCAATTTTTCTTTTTATTCCACTTCCATTTTTATTCAATTTCCTTTGCTATTAAATTTTCGTTTTTTATTTAATTTCCAAATAGATCGTTAAGGTATAGTGGTTTCTTGAATAGACTTCCATTTTTAATTTTATGCAACTTCGATTTTTGTTTTTATTCAACTTCCATTTTTATTCAATTTCCTTTCCTTTTCAAATTCCTTTTTTATTTAATTTCCAAATAGATCGTTAAGGTATAGTGGTTTCTTGAATGAACTTCCATTTTTAATTTTCTGCAACTTCCATTTTTATTTTTATTCAATTTCCATTTTTATTCAATTTTCTTTTCTGTTCAATTTCCTTTTTTTATTTAATTTCCAAATAGATCGTTAAGGTATAGTGGTTTTTTGAATGAAGTTTCATTTTTAATTTTATGCAACTTCCATTTTTATTCAATTTTCTTTTCTTTTCTTTTCAATTTCCTTTTTTATTTAATTTCCAAATAGATCGTTAAGGTTTAGTGGTTAGTTGAATGAATTTTCATTTTTAATTTTATGCAACTTCCATTTTTATTTTTATTAAACTTCCATTTTTATTCAAGTTCTTTTTCTATTCAATTTCCTTTTTTTATTTTGTTTACAAATAGATCGTTAAGGCATAATGGTTTCTTGAATGAACTTCCATTTTTAATTTTATGCAACTTCTATTTTTATATTTATTCAACTTTCATTTTTATTCAATTTCCTTTTCTTTTTAAATTCTTTTTTTTTATTTCATTTCCAAGTAGATCGTTAAGGTATAGTGGTTTCTTGAATGAACCATCATTTTTAATTTTATGCAACTTCCGTTTTTATTTTTATTCAACTTCCATTTTTATTCAATTTCCTTTTTTTTATTTAATTTTCAAATTGATCGTTAATGTATAGGGGTTTCTTGAATGAACATCCATTTTTAATTTTATGCAGCTTCCATTTTTAATTTTCTTCAACTTCAATTTTTATTCAATTTCCTTTTCTATTGAATTTCCTTTTTTTATTTAATTTCCAAGTGGATCGTTAAGGTATAGTGGTTTCTTGAATGAACTTCCATGTTTAATTTTATGCAACTTTCATTTTTATTTTTATTCAACTAACGAACGTCCATTTTTAATTTCTTGCAACTTCCATTTGTATGTTTATTGAACTTCCTTTTTTATTCTATTTCCTTTTTTATTTAATTTCCAAATTGATCGTTAAGGTATAATGATTTCTTGAATGAACTTCCATATTTAATTTTATGCAGTTTCCATTTCTATTTTTATTCAACTTCTATTTTTATTTAATTTCCTTCTCCATTCAATTTCCTTTTTTATTTAATTTCCGAATGGATCGTTAAGGTATAGTGTTTTCTTGAATGAACTTTCATTTTTAATTTTATGCAACTTTCATTTTTATTTTTATTCAACTTTCATTTTTTTCAATTTCCTTTTCTATTGAATTTCCTTTTTTTATTTGGTTTTCAAATAGATCGTTAAGGTGTAGAGGTTTCTCAAATGAACATCCATTTTTAATTTTATGCAACTTCCATTTTTATTTTTATTCCACTTCCCTTTTTATTCAATTTCCTTTTGTATTCAATTTCCTTTTTTATTTAATTTCCAAATAGATCGTTAAGGTATAGCGGTGTCTTGAATGAACTTCCACGTTTAATTTTATGCAGTTTCCATTTCAGTTTTTATTCAACTTCTATTTTTATAAAATTTCCCTCTCCATTCAATTTCCTTTTTTATTTAATTTCCAAATTGATCGTTAAGGTATAGTGGTTTCTTGAATGAATTTCCATGTTTAATTTTATGCAGTTTCCACTTCTATTTTTTTTCAATTTCCATCTCCGTTCAATTTCCTTTTTTTATTTAATTTCCAAATAGATCGTTAAGGTATAGTGGTTTCTTGAATGAACTTCCATGTTTAATTATATGCAGTTTCCATTTCTATTTTTATTCAACTTCTATTTTATTCAATTTCCATCTCCATTCAATTTCTTTTTTTATTTAATTTCCAAATCGATCGTTAAGGTATATAGTGGTTTCTTGAATTAACTTCCACTTTTAATTTTATGCATCTTCCATTTGTATTTTTATTGAACTTCCATTTTTATTCAATTTCTTTTTGATTTAATTTCCAAATAGATCGTTAAGGTATAGTGGTTTCTTGAATGAACTTCCATGTTTAACTTTATGCAGTTTCCATTTCTATTTTTATTCAACTTCTATTTTTATTAAATTTCCATCTCCATTCAATTACCTTTTTTGTTTAATTTCTGAATAGATCGTAAAGGTATAGTGGTTTTTTGAATGAATTTCCATGTTTAATTTTATGTAGTCTCCATTTCTATTTTTATTCAACTTCTATTTTTATTCAATTTCCTTCTCCATTCAATTTCCTTTTTTTATTTAATTTCCAAATAGATCGTTAAGGTATAGTGGTTTTTTTAATGAACTTTCATTTTTAATTTTATGCGACTTCCATTTTTATTTTTATTCTACTTTCATTTTTATTCAATTTCCTTTTCTATTGAATTTCCTTTTTTGTTTAATTTTCAAATAGATCGTTAAGGTGTAGTGGTTTCTTGATTGAACATCCATTTTTAATTTTCTGTAACTTCCATTTTTATTTTTATTCCACTTCCATTTTTATTCAATTTCCTTTTCTATTCAATTTCCTTTCTTATTTTATTTCCAAATAGATCGTTAAGGTATAGTGGTTTCTTGAATGAACTTCTATGTTTAATTTTATGCAGTTTCCTATTCTATTTTTATTCAACTTCTATTTTTATTCAATTTCGATCTCCATTCAATTTCCATTTTTATTTAATTTCCAAATTGATCGTTAAGGTATATAGTGGTTTCTTGAATAAACTTCCATTTTTATTTTTATTCCACTTCCATTTTTATTCAATTTCCATTTCTATTCAATTTCCTTTTTTAATTAATTTCCAAATAGATCGTTAAGGTATAGTGGTTTCTTGATCGAACTTCCATGTTTAATTTTATGCAGTTTCCATATCTAGTTTTATTCAACTTCTATTTTTATTCAATTTCCATCCCCATTCAATTTCCTTTTTTCTTAAGTTTCCAAATAGACGGTTAAGGTATAACGGTTTCTTGAATGAACGTCCATTTTTAATTTTTTGCAACTTCCATTTGTATTTTTATTCAACTTCCATTTTTATTCAATTTCCGTTTTCTATTCAATTTCCTTTTTTATTTAATTTTCCAATAAATCGTTAAGGTATAGTGGTTTCTTGAACGAATTTCCATGTTTAACTTTATGCAGTTTCCACTTCTATTTTTATTCAACTTCAATTTTTATTCAATTTCCATCTCCATTCAGTTTCCTTTTTTTTTTAATTTCCAAATAGATCGTTAAGGTATAGTGGTTACTTGAATGAACTTTCATTTTTAATTTTATGCAACTTCCACTTTTATTTTTATTCAACTTCCATTTTTATTTTATTTCCTTTTCTATTGAATTTCCTTTTTTATTTAATTTTCTAATAGATCGTTAAGGTGTAGAGGTTTCTCAAATGAACATCTATTTTTAATTTTTTGCAACTTCTATTTTTATTTTTATGCCACTTCCTTTTTTATTCAATTTCCTTTTCTATTCAATTTCCTCTTTTATTTAATTTCAAAATAGATCGTTAAGGTATAGCGGTGTCTTGATTGAACTTCCATGTTTAATTTTATGCAGTTTCCATTTCTATTTTTATTCAACTTCTATTTTTATTAAATTTCCCTCTCCATTCAATTTCCTTTTTTATTTAATTTCCGAATAGATCGTTAAGGTATAGTGGTTTCTTGAATGAATTTCCATGTTTAATTTTATGAAGTTTCCACTTCTATTTTTATTCAATTTCCATCTCCGTTCAATTTCTTTTTTTTATTTAATTTCCCAATAGATCGTTAAGGTATAGTGGTTTCTTGAATGAACTTTCATTTTTAATTTTATGCAACTTCCATTTTTATTTTTACCCAACTTCCATTTTTATTTAATTTCCTTGTCTATTGAATTTCCTTTTTTATTTAATTTTCAAATAGGTCGTTCAGGGGTAGAGGTTTTTTTAATGAACATCCATTTTTAATTTTTTGCAACTTCTATTTTTATTTTTATTCCACGTCCATTTTTATTCAATTTCCTTTTCTATTCAATTTCCTTTTTTATTTAATTTCCAAATAGATCGTTAAGGTATAGTGGTTTCTTGAATGAACTTCCATGTTTAATTTCATGCAGTTTCTATTTCTATTTTTATTCAACATCTATTTTTATTCAATTTCGATCTCCATTCAATTTCCTTTTTTATTTAATTTCCAAATACATCGTTAAGGTGTAGTGGTTTCTTGAATGAACTTCCATTTTTAATTATATGCAACTTCCATTTTTATTTTTATTCCACTTCTATTTTTATTCAAGTTCCATTTCTATTCAATTTCCGTTTTTAATTAATTTCCAAATAGATCGTTAAGGTATAGTGGTTTCTTGAATGAACTTCCATGTTTAATTTTATGCAGTTTCAATTTCTATTTTTATTCAACTTCTATTTTTATTCAATTTCCATCTCCATTCAATTTCTTTTTTTATTTAATTTCCAAATAGATCGTTAAGGTATATAGTGGTTTCCTGAATGAACTTCCATTTTTAATTTTATGCAACTTCCATTGTATTTTTATTGAACTTCTATTTTTATTTAATTTCCTTTTCTATTCAATTTCCTTTTTTATTTAATTTCCAAGTAGATCGTTAAGGTATAGTGGTTTGAACTTCCATGTTTAATTTTATGCAGTTTCCATTTCTATTTTTATTCAACTTCTATTTTTATTAAATTTCCATCTCCATTCAATTTCCTTTTTTGTTTAATTTCCGAATAGATCGTTCAGGTATAGTGGTTTTTTGAATGAATTTCCATGTTTAATTTTATGCAGTTTTCACTTCTATTTTTATTCAATTTCCTTCTCCATTCAATTTCCTTTTTTTTATTTAATTTCCAAATATATCGTTAAGGTATAGTGGTTTTTTTAATGAACTTTCATTTTTAATTTTATGCAACTTCCATTTTTATTTTTATTCAACTTCCATTTTTATTCAGTTTCCTTTTCTATTGAATTTCCTTTGTTATTTAATTTCCAAATAGATCGTTAAGGTGTAGTGGTTTCTTGATTGAACATCCATTTTTAATTTTCTGTAACTTCCATTTTTATTTTTATTCCACTTCCATTTTTATTCAATTTCCTTTTCTATTTTATTTCCAAATAGATCGTTAAGGTATAGTGGTTTCTTGAATGAACTTCTGTGTTTAATTTTATGCAGTTTCCTATTCTATTTTTATTAAACTTCTATTTTTATTCAATTTCGATCTCCATTCAATTTTCTTTTTTATTTAATTTCCAAATAGATCGTTAAGGTATATAGTGGTTTCTTGAATGATATAGCGATCCCGGTTTTTCCTTCGTTTGCATACTGTATTCTGGACTTAGTTCCGTGGACTTGTTTTTATATCATTATCACTCCTAGGCTTTACCTTTGTATTTGAGTCTTGGGTTGTGATGGGCAGGTTTAAAACAGATTGGTTGCATTTTGAAACCAAAAGGTGATGCCCAGATTTTGGCTTTCACGCTCAAGCGGAAGTTTTAACGCTCGAGCGGGGTCTTCGTTGTTGCTTATTCGCTCGAGCGAGAGTTTTGACGCTCGAGCGTGGTTTTCCATCTCCCAGTACTTTACTCTGCAGTTCGTCCGCTCAAGCGCTAGTTTTCTACGCTCGAGCGTGATATCTTATTTTTTTTGTCCTTAAGCTCGAGCGGAGAGTTTGACGCTCGAGCAGATACCATCGCCTGCAAAACTTTTGGAAGTGTGCAATCAACGCTCGAGCAGCTCTTTTCACGCTCGAGCGTGAGTCTGTGTCTGACGCTCGAGCGGGGTGTTTCACGCTCGAGCGGAGAGTCGACTACATCAATCCGTGATTTCACTTTTTGAATCACTTTTTGACCTACTTTTTCTTTCTTAACTTTTAAAAACCGCCCCTTGAGAGTTTTTCTCTCTCTCTCTCTCTCTCTCTCTCTCTAAACTTGTCTTCTCTCTAAGAATTGATCTACCTAGGGTGAGTATCTAACCTTAGTCCTTTATTAAAAAGATAAAGTGAGTCAAGGGCTTCCTTTTAATCTGAACGTTTGGTGTTTTGGAGCACTTTGGAATTTAGGTCTTCATCTTCGTCTTCTCCATTCGAGTTATTTTCTTCGAGGTAGGGATTTTCTACTACTTCTTATAAGTTTTGTTCTAAGTTTTGGTATCTTGATATGTTGGGGATACTTTGGTAATTTTGGGAAAAAACCCTAGTTGTAATAATGAATTAGTTTGTATAATTAATTTAAGAAAATTGGGGGATTTGGTTAAATTCTTGAAATTGGGGAATTCATTGATTAAATGGTGTAGTTGGATAATTTAAATCACTCGCCTATTGTATTGTTGGTATATTTATTTCCAGTCTAGAAATAATTGTTTTGGGCTATCGGTGGAGGATAGTCGTGTTTGTTGTAGACATTGCATGTGGATTAGGGAAAATTGAAACTAGTCAATCTGTTTAAGTCATAAATTTAGACTATTGAATTAATACAGAAAATACATGTATTGATTGAGCATTGCATATGCATATTGTTTGGGAGGAGATAGGGGATGTACTCCACGGTTTAGGGGAAGATAGGGGATGGACCTCTAAACCGGATTTTTGTTTGGGAGGAGATAGGGATGGACTCCATTAGCATCACTATTATGTGTGCTTATTATATTGAAGTGTTTTTACATGTTATTGATACAGCACTAAAATGTGTATCAAACGGGAAGTATGAAGTGTTTTGATATGAGCCTGAGTCTCATTTGTTTGTTTGATATTGGAAGTAATGTGGATATAACATATATAGTTCACTGTTGTAAGTTTGGCCAGGTTCTGAGCCATGTTGATAATAAAGAAAAGTGAAACGTGTCATAGACATTAGTGTCATGAAACTGTATAATGATATAATTGATTATCTTGGTTAACCATCTATTGAATGCCATAGCTTTATTCATTGCTTATATTTGGTTTAGTATTTTCCTACTGGGCTGTGGCTCACCCTTTATGGGAACATCATTTTTCAGGTTCAGGTGACAAGCTACCTCCAAGGACTTAGCTTGGAAGGATTAAATTTTTGGATTCTGAAGACTTGTCTTTAGTTATCTGTTTTTCTTTGAGATAACATGTAAACATTCAAGCCAAGAGCTTAATTTGTAAATGAGCTAGTACTCATTCTTTTGTGTCCAAGTGATAGCTTGGAAAGATGTAAGCCTTAGGGCATTTATTTTGATGTTACATGTAATGGTTTCAATAAAAGTACTCTGATGAATAACTCAAATGATTCGTTTCTTTTATTAATGCATGTTATTGTTGTGTATATTATGGGTTTAATTTGAGGGCGTTACAAATGAACTTCTATTTTTAATTTTATGCAACTTCCATTTTTAATTTTATTCCACTTCCATTTTTACTCAATTTCTATTTCTATTCAATTACCTTTTTTATTTAATTTCCAAATAGATCGTTAAGGTATAGTGGTTTCTTGAACGAATTTCCATGTTTAACTTTATGCAGCTTCCACTTCTATTTTTATTCAATTTCCATCTCCATTCAATTTTCTTTTTTTATTTAATTTCCAAATAAATCGTTAAGGTATAGTGGTTTCTTGAATGAATTTTCATTTTTAATTTTATGCAACTTCCATTTTTATTTTTATTCAACTTCCATTTTTATTCAATTTCCTTTTCTATTAAATTTCCTTTTTTATTTAATTTTCAAATAGATCGTTAATGTTTAAAGGTTTCTCGAATGAGCATCCATTTTTAATTTTATGCAACTTCTATTTTTATTTTTATTCCACTTCCATTTTTATTCAATTTCCTTTTCTATTCAATTTCCTTTTTTATTTAATTTCCAAATAGATCGTTAAGGTATAGCGGTGTCTTGAATGAACTTCCATGTTTAATTTTACGCAGTTTCCATTTCTATTTTTATTCAGCTACTATTTTTATTAAATTTCCCTCTCCATTCAATTTCCTTTTTTATTTAATTTTCAAATTTATCGTTAAGGTATAGTGGTTTCTTGAATGAATTTCCATGTTTAATTTTATGCAGTTTCCACTTCTATTTTTATTCAATTTCCATCTCCGTTCAATTTCCTTTTTTTATTTAATTTCCAAATAGATCGTTAAGGTATAGTGGTTTCTTGAATGAACTTTCATTTTTAATTTTATGCAACCTCCATTTTTATTTTTATCCAACTTCCATTTTTATTCAATTTCCTTTTCTATTGAATTTCCTTTTTTATTTAATTTTCCAATAGGTCGTTCAGGGGTAGAGGTTTTTTGAATGAACATCCATTTTTAGTTTTTTGCAACTTCTATTTTTATTTTTATTCCACTTCCATTTTTATTCAATTTCCTTTTCTATCCAATTTCCTTTTTTATTTAATTTCCAAATGGATCGTTAAGGTATAGTGGTTCCTTGAATGAACTTCCATGTTTAATTTTATGCAGTTTCCATTTCTATTTTTATTCAACTTCTATTTTTATTAAATTTCCATCTCCATTCAATTTCCTTTCTTATTTAATTTCCGAATAGATCGTTAAGGTATAGTGGTTTCTTGAATGAACTTCCATGTTTAATTTTATGCAGTTTCCACTTCTATTTTTATTCAACTTCGATTTTTATTCAATTTCCTTCTCCATTCAATTTTCGTTTTTTATTTAATTTCCAAATATATCGTTAAGGTATAGTGGTTTCTTAAATGAACTCTCATTTGAAATTTTATGCAACTTCCATTTTTATTTTTATTCAACTTCAATTTTTATTCAATTTCCTTTTCTATTGAATTTCCTTTTTTATTTAATTTCCAAATAGATCGTTAAGGTGTAGTGGTTTCTTGATTGAACATCCATTTTTAATTTTCTGTAACTTCCATTTTTATTTTTATTCCACATCCATTTTTATTCAATTTCCTTTTCTATTCAATTTCCTTTTTTATTTTATTTCCAAATAGATCGTTAAGGGATAGTGGTTTCTTGAATGAACTTCTATGTTTAATTTTATGCAGTTTCCTATTCTATTTTTATTCAACTTCTGTTTTTATTCAATTTCGATCTCCATTCAATTTCCTTTTTTATTTAATTTCCAAATAGATCGTTAAGGTATAGTGGTTTCTTGAATGAACTTACATGTTTAATTTTATGAAGTTTCCATTTCTATTTTTATTCAACTCCTATTTTTATTTAATTTCCACCTCCATTAATTTCTTTTTTTATTTAATTACCAAATAGATCGTTAAGGTATATAGTGGTTTCTTGAATGAACTTCCATTTTTAATTTTATGCAACTTCCATTTGTATTTTTATTCAACTTCCATTTTTATTCAATTTCCTTTTCTATTCAATTTCCTTTTTTATTTAATTTCCAAATAGATCGTTAAGGTATAGTGGTTTCTTGAATGAACTTCCATGTTTAACTTTATGTAGTTTCCATTTCTATTTTTATTCGACTTCTATTTTTATTAAATTCCCATCTCCATTCAATTTACTTTTTTGTTTAATTTCCGAACAGATCGTTAAGGTATACTGGTTTCTTGAATGAATTTCAATGTTTAATTTTATGCAGTTTCCACTTCTATTTTCATTCAACTTCTATTTTTATTCAATTTCCTTCTCCATTTAATTTCCTTTTTTTATTTAATTTCCATATAGATCACTAAGGTATAGTGGTTTCTCGAATGAACTATCATTTTCAATTTTATGAAACTTCCATTTTTATTTTTATTCAACTTCCATTTTTATTCAATTTCCTTTTCAATTGAATTTCCTTTTTTATTTAATTTCAAAGTAGATCGTTAAGGTGTAGTGGTTTCTTGATTGAACATCCATTTTTAATTTTCTGTAACTTCCATTTTTATTCAATTTCGTTTTCTATTCAATTTCCATTTTTATTTTATTTTCAAATAGTTCGTTAAGGTATAGTGCTTTCTTGAATGAACTTTTATGTTTGATTTTATGCAGTTTCCTATTCTATTTTTATTCAACTTCTATTTTTATTCAATTTCAATCTCCATTCAATTTCCTTTTTTATTTAATTTCCAAATAGATCGTTAAGGTGTAGTGGTTTCATGATTGAACTTCCATTTTTAATTTTATGCAACTTCCATTTTTATTTTTATTCCACTTCCATTTTTATTCAATTTCCATTTCTATTCAATTTCCTTTTTTAATTAATTTCCAAATAGATCGTTAAGGTATAGTGGTTTCTTGAATGAACTTCCATGTTTAATTTTATGAAGTTTCCATTTCTATTTTTATTCAATTTCCATCTCCATTCAATTTCTTTTTTTCTTTAATTTCCAAACAGATGGTTAAGGTATAACGGTTTCTTGAATGAACGTCCATTTTTAATTTTTTGCAACTTCCATTTGTATTTTTATTCAAATTCCATTTTTATTCAATTTCCTTTTCTATTCAAATTCCTTTTTTATATAATTTCCAAATTGATCGTTAAGGTATAGTGGTTTCTTGAATGAAGTTCCATGTTTAATTTTATGCAGTTTCCATTTCTATTTTTATTCAACTTCTATTTTTAGTAAATTTCCATCCCCATTCAATTTACTTTTTTGTTTAATTTCCGAATAGATCGTTAAGGTATAGTAGTTTCTTGAATGATTTTCCATGTTTAATTTTATGCAGTTTCCACTTATATTTTTATTCAATTTCCTTCTCCATTCAATTTCTTCTTTTTATTTAATTTCCAAAAAGATCGTTAAGGTATAGTGGTTTTTTGAATGAAATTTCATTTTTAATTTTATGCAACTTCGATTTTTATTTTTATTCAACCTCCATTTTTATTCAATTTCTTTTTCTATTGAATTTCCTTTTTTATTTAATTTCCAAATAGATCGTTAAGGTGTAGTGGTTTCCTGATTGAACAACCATTTTTAATTTTCTGTTACTTCCATTTTTATTTTTATTCCACTTCAATTTTTTTCAATTTACTTTTCTATTCAATTTCCTTTTTTATTTAATTTCCAAATAGGTCGTTCGGGGATAGAGGTTTCTTGAATGAACATCCATTTTTAATTTTTTGCAACTTCTATTTTTATTTTTATTCCACTTCCATTTTTATTCAATTTCCTTTTCAATTTTATTTCCAAATAGATCGTTAAGGTATAGTGGTTTCTTAAATGAACTTCCAAGTTTAATTTTATGCAATTTCCATTTCTATTTTTATTCAACTTCTATTTTTATTCAATTTCGATCTCCATTCAATTTCCTTTTTTATTTAATTTCCAAATAGATCATTAAGGTGTAGTGGTTTCTAGAATGAACTTCCATTTTTAATTTTATGCAACTTCCATTTTTATTTTTATTCCAGTTCTATTTTTATTCAAGTTCCATTTCTATTCAATTTCCTTTTTTAATTAATTTCCAAATAGATCGTTAAGGTATAGTGGTTTCTTGAATGAACTTCCATGTTTAACTTTATGCAGTTTCCATTTCTATTTTTATTCAATTTCTATTTTAATTAAATTTCCATCTCCATTCAATTTCCTTTTTTATTTAATTTCTGAATAGATCGTTAAGGTATAATGGTTTCTTGAATGAATTTCCATGTTTAATTTTATGCAGTTTCCACTTCTATTTTCATTCAACCTCTATTTTTATTCAATTTCCATCTCCATTCAATTTCCTTTTTTTATTTAATTTCCAAATAGATCTTTATGGTATGGTGGTTTCTTCAATGAACTTTCATTTTTAATTTTATGCAACTTCCATTTTTATTTTTATTCAACTTCCATTTTTATTCAATTTCCTTTTCAATTGAATTTCCTTTTTTATTTATTTTCCAAATAGATCGTTAAGGTGTATTGGTTTCTTGATTGAACATCCATTTTTAATTTTCTGTAACTTCCATTTTTATTTTTATTCCACTTCCATTTTTATACAATTTCCTTGTCTATTCAATTTCCTTTTTTTATTTGATTTCCAAATAGATCGTTAAGGTATAGTGGTTTCTTGAATGAACTTCTATGTTTAATTTTATGCACTTTCCTATTCTGTTTTTATTCAACTTCTATTTTTATTCAATTTCGATCTCCATTGAATTTCCCTTTTTATTTAATTTCCAAACAGATCGTTAAGGTATGTAGTGGTTTCTTGAACGAACTTTCATTTTTAATTTTAGGCAACTTCCATTTTTATTTTTATTCCACTTCCATTTTTATTCAATTTCCATTTCTATTCAATTTCCTTTTTTAATTAATTTCCAAATAGATCGTTAAGGTATAGTGGTTTCTTGAATGAAATTCCATTTTTAATTTTATGCAACTTCCATTTGTATTTTTATTCAACTTCAATTTTTATACAATTTCCTTTTCTATTCAATTTCCTTTTTTATTTAATTTCCAAATAGATCGTTAAGGTATAGTGGTTTCTTGAACGAACTTCCATGTTTGACTTTATGCAGTTTCCATTTCCATTTTTATTCAACTTCTATTTTTATTAAATTTCCATCTCCATTCAATTTCTATTTTTGTTTAATTTCCGAATAGATCGTTAAGGTATAATGGTTTCTTGAATGAATTTCCATGTTTAATTTTCTGCAATTTCCACTTCTATTTTTATTCAACTACTACTTTTATTCAATTTCCATCTCCATTCAATTTCTTTTTTTATTTAATTTGCGAATAGATCGTTAAGGTACGGTGGTTTCTTGAATGAACTTTCATTTTTAATTTTATGCAACTTCCATTTTTATTTTTATTCAACTTCCATTTTTATTCAATTTCCTTTTCAATTGAATTTGCTTTTTTATTTAATTTCCAAATAGATCGTTAAGGTGTAGTGGTTTCTTGATTGAACATCCGTTTTTAATTTCCTATAACTTCCATTTTTAATTTTATTCCACTTCCATTTTTATTCAATTTCCTTTTCCATTCAATTTCCTTTTTTATTTGATTTCCAAATAGATCGTTAAGGTATAGTGGTTTCTTGAATGAACTTCTATGTGTAATTTTATGCAGTTTCCTATTATATTTTTATTCAACTTCTGTTTTTATTCAATTTCGATCTGCATTCAATTTCCTTTTTTATGTAATTTCCAAGTAGATCGTTAAGGTATATAGTGGTTTCTTGAATGACCTTCCATTTTTAATTTTATTCAACTTCCATTTTTATTTTTATTCCACTTCCATTTTTATTCAATTTCCATTTCTATTCAATTTCCGTTTTAATTAATTTCCAAATAGATCGTTAAGGTATAGAGGTTTCTTGAATGAACATCCATTTTTAATTTTATGCAACTACCATTTTTATTTTTCTTCACCTTCCATTTTTATTCAATTTCCTTTTCTATTCAATTTCCTTTTTTATTTAATTTCCAAATAGATCGTTAAGGTATAGCTCTGTCTTGAATGAACTTCCATGTTTAATTTTCTGTAACTTCCATTTGTATTTTCATTCAACTTCCATTTTTATTCAATTTCCATTTCTATTCGATTTCCTTTTTTAATTAATTTCCAAATAGATCGTTAAGGTATAGTGGTTTCTTGAATGAACTTCCATTTTTAATTTTATGCAACTTCCATTTGTATTTTTATTCAACATCAATTTTTATTCAATTTCCTTTTCTATTTAATTTCCTTTTTTATTTAATTTCCAAATACATCGTTAAGGTATAGTGGTTTCCTGATTGAACTTCCATGTTTAACTTTATGCAGTTTCCATTTCTATTTTTATTCAACTTCTATTTTAATTAAATTTCCATCTCCATTCAATTTCCTTTTTTATTTAATTTCCGAATAGATCGTTAAGGTATGTAGTGGTATCTTGAATGAACTTCCATTTTTAATTTTATGCAACTTCCATTTTTATTTTTATTCCACTTCTATTTTTATTCAAGTTCCATTTCTATTCAATTTCCTTTTTTAATTAATTTCCAAATAGATCGTTAAGGTATAGTGGTTTCTTGAATGAACTTCCATGTTTAACTTTATGCAGTTTCCATTTCTATTTTTATTCAACTTCTATTTTAATTAAATTTCCATCTCCATTCAATTTCCTTTTTTATTTAATTTCCGAATAGATCGTTAAGGTATAGTGGTTTCTTGAATGAATTTCCATGTTTAATTTTATGCAGTTTCCACTTCTACTTTTATTCAACCTCTATTTTTATTCAATTTCCATCTCCATTCAATTTCTTTTTTTATTTAATTTCCAAATAGATCGTTATGGTATGGTGGTTTCTTCAATGAACTTTCATTTTTAATTTTATGCAACTTCCATTTTTATTTTTATTCAACTTCCATTTTTATTCAATTTCCTTTTCAATTGAATTTCCTTTTTTATTTATTTTCCAAATAGATCGTTAAGGTGTAGTGGTTTCTTGATTGAAAATCCATTTTTAATTTTCTGTAACTTCCATTTTTAGTTTTATTCCACTACCATTTTTATACAATTTCCTTTTCTATTCAATTTCCTTTTTTATTTTATTTCCAAATAGATCGTTAAGGTATAGTGGTTTCTTGAATGAACTTCTATGTTTAATTTTATGCAGTTTCCTATTCTATTTTTATTCAAGTTCTATTTTTATTCAATTTCGATCTCCATTCAATTTCCTTTTTTATTTAATTTCCAAACAGATCGTTAAGGTATGTAGTGGTTTCTTTAATGAACTTTCATTTTTAATTTTAGGCAACTTCCATTTTTATTTTTATTCCACTTCCATTTTTATTCAATTTCCATTTCTATTCAATTTCCTTTTTTAATTAATTTCCAAATAGATCGTTATGGTGTAGTGGTTTCTTGAATGAAATTCAATTTTCAATTTTATGCAACTTCCATTTGTATTTTTATTCAACTTCAATTTTTATAAAATTTCCTTTTCTATTCAATTTCCTTTTTTATTTTATTTCCAAATAGATCGTTAAGGTATAGTGGTTTCTTGAATGAACTTCTATGTTTAACTTTATGCAGTTTCCATTTCTCTTTTTATTCAACTTCTATTTTTATTAAACTTCCATCTCCATTCAATTTCCATTTTTATTTAATTTCCGAATAGATCGTTAAGGTATAGCGGTTTCTTGAATGAATTTCCATGTTTAATTTTATGCAGTTTCCACTTCTATTTTTATTCAACTACTATTTTTATTCAATTTCCATCCCCATTCAATTTTTTTTTTTATTTAATTTCCAAATAGATCGTTAAGGTATGGTGGTTTCTTGAATGAACTTTCATTTTTAATTTTATGCAACTTCCATTTTTATTTTTATTCAACTTCCATTGTTATTCAATTTCCTTTTCAATTAAATTTGCTTTTTTATTTAATTTCCAAATAGATCGTTAAGGTGTAGTGGTTTCTTGCTTGAACATCCATTTTTAATTTCCTGTAACTTCCATTTTTATTTTTATTCCACTTCCATTTTTATTCAATTTTCTTTTCCATTCAATTTCCTTTTTTATTTTATTTCCAAATAGATCGTTAAGGTATAGTGGTTTCTTGAATGAACTTCTATGTTTAATTTTATGCAGTTTCCTATTCTATTTTTATTCAACTTCTGTTTTTATTCAATTTCGATCTGCATTCAATTTCCTTTTCTATTTAATTTCCGAATAGATCGTTAAGGTATATAGTGGTTTCTTGAATGAACTGCCATTTTTAATTTTATACAACTTCCACTTTTATTTTTGTTCCACTTCCATTTTTAATCAATTTCCATTTCTATTCAATTTCCTTTTTTAATTAATTTCCAAATAGATCGTTAAGGTATAGTGGTTTCTTGAATGAACTTCCATGTTTAACTTTATGCAGTTTCCATTTCTATTTTTATTCAACTTCTATTTTTATTAAATTTCCATCTCCATTCAATTTCCTTTTTTATTTAATTTCCAAATAGATCGTTAAGGTATAGTGGTTTCTTGAATGAAGTTCCACGTTTAATTTTATGCAGTTGCCACTTCTATTTTCATTCAACATCTATTTTTATTCAATTTCCATCTCCATTCAATGTCTTTTCTTATTTAATTTACAAATAGAACGTTAAGGCATGGTGGTTTCTTGAATGAACTTTCATTTTTAATTTTATGCAACTTCCATTTTTATTTTTGTTCAACTTCTCTTTTTATTGAATTTCCTTTTCAATTGAATTTCCTTTTTTATTTAATTTCCAAATAGATCGTTAAGGTATAGTGGCTTCTTGAATGAACTTCCATTTTTAATTTTATGCAACTTCCATTTGTATTTTTATTCAACTTCTATTTTTATTCAATTTCCTTTTCTATTCAATTTCCTTTTTTATTTAATTTCCAAATAGATCGTTAAGGTATGTAGTGGTTTCTTGAATGAACTCCCATTTTTTTTTTATGCAACTTCCATTTTTATTTTTATTCCAATTCTATTTTTATTCAAGTTCGATTTCTATTAAATTTCCTTTTTTAATTAATTTCCAAATAGATCGTTAAAGTATAGTGGTTTCTTGAATGAACTTCCATGTTTAACTTTATGCAGTTTCCATTTCTATTTTTATTCAACTTCTATTTTAATTAAATTTCCATCTCCATTCAATTTCCTTTTTTATTTAATTTCCGAATAGATCGTTAAGGTATGTAGTGGTTTCTTGAATGAACTTCCATTTTTAATTTTATGCAACTTCCATTTTTATTTTTTTTCCACTTCCATTTTTATTCAAGTTCCATTTCTATTCAATTTCCTTTTTTAATTAATTTCCAAATAGATCGTTAAGGTATAGTGGTTTCTTGAATGAACTTCCATGTTTAACTTTATGCAGTTTCCATTTCTATTTTTATTCAACTTCTATTTTAATTAAATTTCCATCTCCATTCAATTTCCTTTTTTATTTAATTTCCGAATAGATCGTTAAGGTACAGTGGTTTCTTGAATGAATTTCCATGTTTAATTTTATGCAGTTTCCACTTCTATTTTTATTCAACCTCTATTTTTATTCAATTTCCATCTCTATTCAATTTCTTTTTTTATTTAATTTCCAAATAGATCGTTATGGTATGGTGGTTTCTTCAATGAACTTTCATTTTTACTTTTATGCAACTTCTATTTTTATTTTAATTCAACTTCCATTTTTATTCAATTTCCTTTTCAATTGAATTTCCTTTTTTATTTATTTTCCAAATAGATCATTAAGGTGTAGTGGTTTCTTGATTGAACATCCATTTTTAATTTTCTGTAACTTCCATTTTTACTTTTATTCCACTTCCGTTTTTATACAATTTCCTTTTCTATTCAATTTCTTTTTTATTTTATTTCCAAATAGATCGTTAAGGTATAGTGGTTTCTTGAATGAACTTCTATGTTTAATTTTATGCAGTTTCCTATGCTATTTTTATTCAACTTCTATTTTTATTCAATTTCGATCTCCATTCAATTTCCTTTTTTATTTAATTTCCAAACAGATCGTTAAGGTATGTAGTGGTTTCTTGAATGAACTTTCATTTTTAATTTTAGGCAACTTCCATTTTTATTTTTATTCCATTTCCATTTTTATTCAATTTCCATTTCTATTCAATTTCGTTTTTTAATTAATTTCCAAATAGATTGTTAAGGTATAGAGGTTTCTTGAATGAACATCCATTTTTAATTTTATGCAACTTCCATTTTTATTTTTCTTCCACTTCCATTTTTATTCAATTTCCTTTTCTATTCAATTTCCTTTTTTATTCAATTTCCAAATAGATCGTTAAGGTATAGCGCTGTCGTGAATGAACTTTCATGTTTGACTTTATGTAGTTTCCATTTCAATTTTTATTCAACTTCTATTTTTATTAAATTTCCATCTCCATTCAATTTCCATTTTTATTTAATTTCCGAATAGATCGTTAAGGTATAGTGGTTTCTTGAATGAATTTCCATGTTTAATTTCATGCAGTTTCCACTTCTATTTTTATTCAACTACTATTTTTATTCAATTTCCATCTCCATTCAATTTCTTTTTTTATTTAATTTCCAAATAGATCGTTAAGGTATGGTGGCTTCTTGAATGAACTTTCATTTTTAATTTTATGCAACTTCCATTTTTATTTTTATTCAACTTCCATTTTTATTCAATTTCCTTTTCAATTGAATTTGCTTTTATATTTAATTTCCAAATAGATCGTTTAGGTGTAGTGGTTTCTTGATTGAACATCTGTTTTTAATTTCCTGTAACTTCCATTTTTATTTTTATTCCACTTCCATTTTTATTCAATTTTCTTTTCCATTCAATTTCCTTTTTTATTTTATTTCCAAATAGATCGTTAAGGTATAGTGGTTTCTTGAATGAACTTCTATGTTTAATTTTATGCAGTTTCCTATTCTATTTTTATTCAACTTCTGTTTTTATTCAATTTCGATCTGCATTCAATTTCCTTTTTTGTTGAATTTCCAAATAGATCGTTAAGGTATGTAGTGGTTTCTTGAATGAACTGCCATTTTTAATTTTATACAACTTCCATTTTTATTTTTATTCCACTTCCATTTTTAATCAATTTCCATTTCTATTCAATTTCCTTTTTAAATTAATTTCCAAACACTACTACAAATATAGATAAAGATCACACTTTTTTGGTGTGATGTATGTTTTTTAATCACACCTTTTAAGTTTTATTAAAGTGTGGTCTTTAGGAGTGTGATTAAAAATGGTCATTTTTAATCACACTTTTTAAGTGTCATTAAAAAATGCTTTCATCACATCTTTTAAGTGTGATTAATAATATTTAGATCACACCTTTTAAGTGTGGTTAAAAACATTTAGATCACACCTTTTAAGTGTGGTTAAAAACATTTAGATCACACCTTTTAAGTGTGATTAAAAATATTTAGATCACACCTTTTAAGTGTGGTTAAAAACATTTAGATCACACCCTTTAAGTGTGATTAAAAACTTTAGTTCACACCTTTTAAGTGTGATTAAAAACTTTAGATCACACCTTTTAAGTGTGATTAAAAACATTTAAATCACACCTTTTAAGTGTGGTTAAAAACATTTAGATCACACCTTTTAAGTGTGATTAAAAACTTTAGTTCACACCTTTTAAGTGTGATTAAAAACTTTAGATCACACCTTTTAAGTGTGATTAAAAACATTTAGATCACACCTTTTAAGTGTGATTAAAGACATTTAGATCACATCTTTTAAGTGTGATTAATAACTAATAAAACCTGTGATAAAAAAAAATTGACATATTTAAAGAATAATCAATATTATTTTTGTACGCGCATTTGAATAATGTAATACACACTATATACTATATTTTGAATCACAACCATATATTGAATGAAATAATATCATATATTTCATAAATGAAAGTTAAATGTTTAAAAGTATATACAAAGAAATTAATAATAAAAAAATTAACTGTGATTACATACATTAAAAAATAAAAAATAAAAAACTTAAAAAAAAGTAAGTTCTTGAATTCTTTGACCATATTTTGCATCTCTCCAAGAAATTTCTGACCTGAAAAATAAAAAAACAAATTAATTTAAAAACCGCCAGAAGCATATGAATAAACTTACTAATTAATTTATAAACTTACATTTAGATCACACCAAAAATAATGTAATTTATCCAGTTGTTAAATTGCCCCAATCCTTTCCCCACAGCCACCAAAAATGACATAATTATTTTGATTCTCCACACAAATAGTATAAAGCTACAAAAGATATTGATACCCTTGTAGAAGCCAAAATAAATCATCAAGGCATGAATGATTTCAAACTTTCTTAAGCTAGAATAATTTAATAATAAAACAAAAAAGTGATCTAAAACTCAAGATATGCACTTGTAGAAAATGACAATATTATTTGAGAAACAAGACATTTAATAAACGATTAGATACTAAGCACGACATAACAAAAAGAGTAGGGGTAATATGTATACATCCACTCACTTATAGATCAATGTATTGTGCTAGTCTAAAACAATACAGTCTACACCATTCAAGTTTTTTTGGTGTCACTTATAGATCCACTCACTTCTCTCAAATTATTTCCCAGCAAAATACACATTAAACTCCCCTTGCTATTTTTTTGCTTCTTCAGAATCTTTGCTAATTGAATCTAGGTGTGAAATGATATACATAAAACTATGACAAACTCTAGTTCTATCAAACCTTATGAACAAAGTTTCCTTATATATGCCTAAAACACAAAATTATGAAACACCAAACATAAGCAAAAGTAAAGCAATTATAGCAATTATAGTCCATTTCATTCCATATTACACCAAACATAAGCAAAATTATGAAAATCAGATTCCAAAGTAGCAAAACCAAACAATACCAAACAATGTCATTGAAATCTCAAGTTCATTTTATTTGATACAAGACACCAAAAACACTAGTCGAAATTGTAAAATGAAGATCTCTCTTTTATGACCAAACTTGTGGAACAAAAGTGAAAAATAAACAAATAACATAGCAGAGCAAAATTAAAGCAATTATAGCAATTATAGTCCATTTCTAAACCTTTTTCTCCTATTTTGTCAATCTTTATTTTGGACCTTTTTAATAAAATATTGAATTCCTTTAAACAGATTCAGATTAATAAAATATTAATAAAATATAAAATACAGTCACAGATTCAATTAAACAGATTGAATGTAAACAGATTCAGTTTGAATGTAAACAGACACAGATTCAATTTGAATGTAAACAAACACAGACTAACAGACACAAATGCATGAAATTAACTGGGCAGTGAGTGTTCAGCTGAAGCACAATCATAAAAGAAAATTTATTTACTTACCAAGTTGCCCAACTCTGAGACTAGTTTCTTTACTGTAGGTACTATTATGATTGATTTATAAAATTAAGATGTTGTGATACTATTATGATTGATTTATAAATCATGAACTCAAGGAAATTTATATGACCAGTTATCAATCTTTATCCAAATATGCACACGTTAATGTACCTTTTGGGAAATACAATTTAGAAACACAAGAGTTAAAACACTGTGTATTTACTTCAATTGGTGATCCCCAAACGTGTATCTAATAGACTGTAATTTGGCTGACTTTTCTTAGGCGTCATACTTTAGTAATAATAAAGGGATTCAAATGATCAGAAATTTACTAACATAAGAGATTGAGTTACAGCTCCGTCAAAGGCTCTAATATTTAGTCCCAAAAATTCAGAAAATATTGAAACAAGTTCGGGAACATAGGCATTTTGGAGTTGCTTTCCTCTTCATCAATTTTAGAAGGAAACGATAGTAGGCATAGGTGGAACCTGAATACAAAGAAAATTACCTACGCAGTTCATTCACAGAGAGTATTTGACCTTCTCAAAATCCAAGTTAAATTCTGTCAGGAGATCAATGTTGGATTTTTCCATTTCTCTGCTCAGAAGAATTCTATCAGGTTTTTGTTATCAGGTATGTTTTATGTCTCTACTCAAAGAATCAGTAAGTCATCCTAAGCACTACAAAGTCTCTTCCTCTATTTTCTTACTTTTGTCCTTTGATCTGGCTCTTTTAGGGTTGTTTATTGGGAGTTACATGGTGCAGTAGTATTTTCTTTAGCAATTTTGAAGAAAAAAATAATAATAATTTAACTTGCTTTTAGTAAATTAATATTAACTCATTAAAAATAATATTTTTTAGATAACAATATGGTACTTCTATTTTATTTTTCTCTATTTTTTGACAAATATCTACTTGTCTAGTCAAATATTAAGTATCGTGTGTTGTTGATTTAGACCTACTTCCACCCGTTAAAGTTTGAAGTTTTCTACTATAGACAAGTTCTTTGAAAACTTAAAAGTAGTAATTAAATATTTAAACTAAAATGGTTAGTTATGAAAATATTTTATACATATCTTAACTCCACTCTGCATTTTATATACATTATGTATTGACGATTATACAATTTATATGCTTTTTATCTTTCAAAGAACCTTACTTTTGTAATTTCAAGGACTATACACTGTTTGGTGTCTTGTTCTCACAAGATATTTGTGTTTACTATAACTATATTTATTTTTCTACCCATTTTTATAGATGTTAAAAGTACCTTATGATACACAATATGATACAATACTCAACTCAGAAAAATAGAAAAACAATACTCAATTCGTATCCCAATTTGACAACTATGGAAATGATATTTACAACTAAGATTTTTTTCTACATACTTTCATCATATTCTTTTCCTCATTGTTTTCCATGTTAACAACACAAAGATTGATGATTTCCCTTGCATTTCCTTTTCCTTTTCCTCAAAAAATTGATGAGCCAAACAGAGGATTAGTAATCGTATCCGAGGACGGACAATCACGAATAATTTTGTAGATTGGCAAAATTATTCCAAAGCATGATTTTACTAAAGAAGAAAAATAGCACAGAATTTTGTAATAGGTCATGAAACATAAGCAATCTTGAGTAATTGATAGAGAAGCTTATGGCTACCTTACAGAACCGATATTTCTTTTCTCCTGGGCCAAAAATGATATCTTTCACAACTTTATTCCCATCAGATTCCTATTCATGTCATACAATCAATTCCAACGATATGAGATACAAAGATAATGAGAAAAGTACACAGTCTAATGTCAAATAAAAATAATAAAAACAGTAATGATAAGCAAATATATAAAATATCAAAACAAAATATGTACCAGTACTAGATTATACAAGCCCAACAGAAACAAACCAAACCCCTATTTTGACCATCCACTAGTTCTTTTGATCACCAGTGGTCTGAATGAACTTGATGTGGAAATGTAGTAATTTTCCTCATCAAAGAAATTTCATATGGTTCAGTGTCATAGGCCTGCCAATTTAAACTGGAAATTTTCCTCTTATCAAATAATGTCACTAACTGCAATAAAATGATATTACTTTCTCTACAATAGGAATGATTAGGCAAGGGCTCAAATTTATACTTTGTACAAAACGAAGAAAACAAAACTTTCATAATGTACAGCAATTCGTGTTACATAAAACAAAATCATACATTTAAGATTGCAGCAATCTGACCCCAAAACAAAGGTACCTCACAATGCTGAGGGATAAAATCAACTAATCTTGTTTCTTAGGCATTTGAGTTTCTAGCATTTCTTTCTTCAATATCCCTACTAGTTCATCATTCCCTTGTTTTGAGTTTCTAGCATTTTCTTAGGCATTACATGAAGATTGGCTTTAGAAACAAATCCCTTCATAAACCCACTTTAATATTTTTTAAATAAAAAACCATTCAAAAACACATTTAAATATAAATTTGTAAGAAATTTATCAAATTTCAACTCTAACCTTATAACTACTTGTAGCCCTTAGCCCACTCATATTTGTTGAGGATCTGAAATTTGAAAATTAACCATGATAGGGAGCACAGTAACATACCAATGCACTGAAAACATCAAGCAACCAAGAAGCAAACATGATAGCAAAAGGAAAAATGTGATTGTGCTCCAATTAATGATTTATCAACATCAACACAACAAAAAAACAATATATATGACTGGTCTATAATGAATTAGTTTTACACAGGGCACTCTGTTCTATGTTTACACTTCACACCAGGATCTACACTCCTTTTTGTGGTGAACCACAAATTCTTCTTGCCCTTCCTGGTCTATTTCTTTTGTAGAAGAGCACACATGCAAACATGTGATTATTCTTTATTCATTTTTTTGTTGTTTTCCATGATGACCTGCCCATTGGCCTTATTATTATTTGTATCAAACCATGCTTGAGCAGGACCTCTTGGAAATCTAATCTATGAGTTCCTATCTTTATCAGAGGCTTTGAACAAAAGAAAGATCCCTTTTATTAGATCTTGACAAAGCCATTTCAAATGGTAAACCTCAACCCCTACTCAAGAGTAATCATATTTAAATATAATCTGATTCAGCTTGATATAAGTAATTGCAGAGAACAGAAAACCAACCTAGACCTAGGGCAATTTCACTAAAAAAAATAAAATTGAAAAAATGCATGAATTCTTACTTGAGATCTGGGAGCCTCAAATTGGGGTTTAATCAGAGCAACCAATGTAGCTTCTTTCCTTCATTACATTGACCACAGCAGGCATGACCTGCATTTAGGGTTAAATTAGGAACAGAGGAACAAAATGAAACAAAACCTTTAGGCTGTGTTTGGATCACAGATTTCAGAAATGTGAACGAAATATAAGCTAAATTTTTTCTTTATCTCCCTCACCTTTTCCATTCTCTTTCCAAATCCATGATCCAAGCATAGCTTTAATAGGACTAAAAATCTAGATAATGATTAATAAATCATGGTAATAATAATGGAGAATGTTGAAATTTCATTGCTCTACTAAAGAAAGAAATGGACTGCCTTTTAGAAGGCATGCAGAAAATCTGAGGCTCTATCTATAAATGAAGACCAAAGAATGGTCATAAATAACAGCTTGGAAAAATATACAGATGCAAGTTAAGATCATTTCAGCACTATCTAAAAGCTCACCAAAAGTATAGAAATGAATGAAAGGTCCAATGTCACCAAGTCAACTTTCCGTGGAAGTCCAGGAAGATATCTCAAATTTGTCCGTTCTACAACACTCGCACGTTCATCACGATGAATTTTGTCTGCAACCTATTTAAAAAATCAACATCAACCATTACTCATTAACAAATGTGAAATCCAAATATACAAGAACCACATTTGGAGGTCTCTAAGTTCAACGGCAGATTAACATTGGCAGAGCCAGAAGCTCTTTTATTACCACTAGCAGTGCCTATAAGACATTGCAAATTAGCTCCCATAAAGAGCCATAAAGAAGAAACTCATTACTGCCATTTCATACCTTTGTGGATAATCTTCCCTATTGACTGTTGCTTGCCATTTTGTGTCTTTTTTGCAGGCTCAACCTGTGTAAAAAATACACGCACATCAAACATATAGCACAGAAGAACATTTCTCTGTGTTTAGAACTGGAATAAAACAAAATAATAATAATAGATTAGACTCTAAAAGATTAGATTTAGAAGTTTAGAACTGCAACCAAAAAAAAAAAACAATTAAGAAGAAGAAGAAGAAGAAGAAGGAGAGAGGGAGAGAGATAGAGGTACCTCAGTTCAGTTACAGTCAGTGTAGACTAGTAGACTGTAGATCGATCAATCTAACCATCTATTTCGTTTTAGAACTGGAACAAAAAAAAAAAAAAAAAAGATTAGACTCAGATCATCAAAAGAAGAGAAGAAAAGAGAAGAAGATGAGAAGAAGAGAAAAACAGAGAGAGAGAGAGAGATACCTCAGTCAGTAATGTAGAATCTAGATCGATCGCCGACGACGCCGTGTAGATCGATCACCGACGCCGTGTAGATGATCGCCGACGCCGTATATGTAGATCGTCCGACGATGGGTAGGGTAGTAGAGAGAGACAGAAAGAGAGAGTTGAGAGAGACAGAGACATGTTGAAGAACCTAGGGCTACAAAACGTGAAATGAAAAAAAAAATGAGGCAACACAGGGGGAAAAGGGGGAAAATAAGTGAGGGCGCGGGCGGGTTGGGTGAACAGATTAAATTGACGGATTGCCCGCGACCCGACCCGAATCCGAGAAAATGGAAAATATGGGCCCGTATCTGTCCGCCACATGTCACGCATCCACCCAAAACTCAACGAGTCGGGTCGGGTCGGGCGGATGTGGCAGGCCGAGCCATCCGCTGCACACCCCTAGTTTCCATCCATAAAAGCTATTAAAAAGTCACACTAAAAATAAATATAATCACATGTTAAATAGAATGTGTGATTAAAAAAAAATATATAATTACATTTAATTAAAAAGTAATATAAAAAATAAATATTATCACACTCAATTAAATTAAATATGATTAATATATATCAATATAATTTTTCTATCATATTTCTAATAAAAGTAAGATATTTTAATTTGTTAGAGCGGGAATGGAAAACAAAAAAACAGGCGGGAATAAAAAATATTTTTTTTGTCAGAAATGAAATTTAAATAAAAAAATAATGTCGTTTAACTTTCTTTTTTTTTTTTTTTGCGACGGGAGTTGCCGCCGTCAAAAAAAATATTTTTTGTTAAAATATATATTTTTTTGTAATTAATGATTTTTTTTTTTTTTTGTAGAGGATAGAAAGTGGCAGTAGTGGTGAAGGTGGTGGATAAGAGATGATGGTGGTGGTGGTGGTGGTGGCGGCGAAGGAGATTAATGGTGAAGTTGTGGTAGTGGTAGAGTAGATGAAGTGGCAAGGATGAATGAGAGGTAATGGTAGTAGTAGTGGCAGTAGTGGTGAATGTGGTGGATAGGAGATGATGGTGGTGATGGTGGTGGCGAAGGAGAGTAGTGGTGAAGTTGTGGTAGTGGTAGAGTAGATGAAGTGGCAAGGGTGAATGAGAGGTAATGGTAGTAATAGTGGCAGTAGTGGTAGTGGTGGCAATGGTAGCAATGGTAGTCGTAGAGGTGAAGTGGCGACAGTGGTAGTAATGGTGGTAGTGGAATGGCGTTTGCAGTAGTGGTGAAGGTGGTAAAGGAGATGGGTGGTGAGAGAGAGAAAAATGAGTGAGAGGCAGATAGAGGAGAGAAAGAGAGAGAGAGACAAAGACAGAGTGATGAGCAAGAGAGAGACAAAGTGGTCGCTAAAAGTGCATTTTCTTGTAGTGGATAGATAAATCGAGAGGGAGCTCACTAAATAGAGAAGACAAAAGGGAGAGAGTGGGCAACGCGAACATAGTGGGAGAGAAAGAGAAGAGAGAGAGAGAGGGACAAAAAGATAGAGAGTGAGAGACAGAAAAAAGATAGAGAGAGAAGAGAGATGAACGAGAGAGAGATAGAGAGAAGAGAGATCAGCGAGAGAGACATAGAGAGAAGAGAGATGAACAAGAGAGAGAGAGAGAGAAGAGAGATGAGCGAGAGAGACAGAGAAATATGAGAGAGATAGAGAGAAGAGAGATGAACGAAAGAGACAGAGAGAGAAAAAAAATGAGAGAAGAGATAGATGAGTGAGAGACACAGAGAGAGAGAGAAAGACAGATAAACAGAAAGAAAAGAGTGATGAGTGAGAGAGAGAAAGAGAAGAGAGAGAGGAAGATGAAAAAAAAGGTGAAAAGATATAGGCAAAGAGAGAGGGAGAGAAAAAAAGAGCAAAAAGAGATAAACGAGAGAGAGATGAGCGAGAGAGATAACGAGAAGAGAGATAGAGAAGAGAGACAGAGAGAGATGAGAGAGATAAACAGAGAGAAAGAGAGAGAGACAGACAAACAGACAGACAGAGAAGAGTGATGAGTGAGAGTGAGAGAGAGAGAGAGAGAAAAGAGAGACAGAGACAGAGAGATAGAGAGATGAAAAAATTGGTGAAAAAGTTCCGTGTCTAAAGCCTCATTTTCTAGTAGTGAGTCATCTCTATCATTCATGGGTAGAATAGAGGCGCGGATTTGGGAATTGTATATTTTATATAAAAATCAAATTGAAATATTTTATACAATCACATCTATTTAGGGAGTGTGATTAAAAAGTAGTAATGTATATATAATCACACTTTAATTAAAATGTGTGCTTAAAAAATATATATATAATCACACTTATTTAAAAAGTGTGATTAAAAAGTAGTAGTGTATATATAATCACACTTTAATTAGAAGGTGTGATTAAAAAATATATAAATAATCACACTTTAATTAGAATGTGTGGTTAAAAAATATCTATATAATCACACCTATTTAAAAAGTGTGATTAAAAAGTAGTAGTGTATATATAATCACACTTTAATTAGAATGTGTGATTAAAAAATATATAAATAATCACACTTTAATTAGAATGTGTGGTTAAAAAATATATATATAATCACACTTATTTAAAAAGTGTGATTAAAAAGTAGTAGTGTATATATAATCACACTTTAATTAAAAGGTGTGATTAAAAAATATATAAATAATCACACTTTAATTAGAATGTGTGGTTAAAAAATATCTATATAATGACACCTATTTAAAAAGTGTGATTAAAAAGTAGTAGTATATATATAATCACACTTTAATTAGAAGGTGTGATTAAAAAATATATAAATAATCACACTTTAATTAGAATGTGTGATTAAAAAATATATATATAATCACACTTGTTTAAAAAGTGTGATTAAAAAGTAGTAGTGTATATATAATCACACTTTAATTAGAAGGTGTGATTAAAAATATATATATTTAATCACACTTAATTGAAAAGTGACATAAAAAATAAATATTATCACACTCAATCAAATAAGTGTGATTAAAATATCAATCTAATTTTTTTTATCACACTTCCAATAAAAGTGAGATCTTTTTTTTTGTCAAAGTGTGATCTTTAACTATTTTTGTAGTAGTGAAATAGATCGTTAAGGTGTAGAGGTTTCTTGAATGAACATCCATTTTTAATTTTATGGAACTTCCATTTTTATTTTTCTTCCACTTCCATTTTTATTCAATTTCCTTTTCTATTCAATTTCCTTTTTTATTTAAATTCCAAATAGATCGTTAAGGTATAGCGCTGTCTTGAATGAACTTCCATGTTTGATTTTATGCAGTTTCCATTTCTAGTTTTATCCAACTTCTATTTTTATTAAATTTCCATCTCCCTTCAATTTCCTTTTTTATTTAATTTCCGAATAGATCGTTAAGGTATAGTGGTTTCTTGAATGAACTTCCATGTTTAATTTTATGCAGTTTCCACTTCTATTTTTATTCAGCTTCTATTTTTATTCAATTTCCATCTCCATTCAATTTCCTTTTTTTATTTAATTTCCAAATAGATCGTTAAGGCATGGTGGTTTCTTGAATGAACTTTCATTTTTAAGTTTATGCAACTTCCATTTTTATTTTTATTCAACTTCCATTTTTATTCAATTTCCCTTTCAATTGAATTTCCTTTTTTATTTAATTTCCAAATAGATCGTTAAGGTGTAGTGGTTTCTTGATTGAACATCCACTTTTAATTTTCTGTAACTTCCATTTTTATTTTTATTCCACTTCCATTTTTATTCAATTTCCTTTTCTATTCAATTTCCTTTTTTATTTAATTTCCAAATAGATCGTTAAGATATAGTGGTTTCTTGAATGAACTTCCATGTTAAATTTTATGTACTTTCCATTTCTATTTTTATTCAACTTCTATTTTTATTAAATTTCCATCTCCATTCAATTTCCCTTTTTATTTAATTTCCGAATAGATCGTTAAGGTATAGTGGTTTCTTGAATGAATTTCCATGTTTAATTTTATGCAGCTTCCACTTCTATTTTTATTCAACTTCTATTTTTATTCAATTTTCATCTCCATTCAATTTCTTTTTTTATTTAATTTCCAAATAGATCGTTAAGGTATGGTGGTTTCTTGAATGAACTTTCATTTTTAATTTTATGCAACTTCCATATTTATTTTTATTCAACATCCATTTTTATTCCATTTTCTTTTCAATTGAATTTCCTTTTTTATTTAATTTCCAAATAGATCGTTAAGGTACATATTGGTTTCTTGAATGGACTTCCATTTTTAATTTTATACAACTTCCATTTTTATTTTTATTCCACTTCCATTTTTATTCAATTTCTATTTCTATTCAATTTCCTTTTTTAATTAATTTCCAAATAGATTGTTAGGGTATAGTGGTTTCTTGAATGAATTTTCATGTTTAATTTTATGCAGTTTCCATTTCTATTTTTATTCAACTTCTATTTTTATTAAATTTCCATCTCCATTCAATTTCCTTTTTTCTTTAATTTCCAAATAGATGGTTAAGGTATAACGATTTCTTGAATGAACGTTATTTTTAAATTTTTTGCAACTTCCATTTGTATTTTTATTCAACTTCCATTTTTATTCAACTTCTTTTTCTATTCAATTTCCTTTTTTATTTAATTTTCAAATAGATCGTTAAGGTATAGTGGTTTCTTGAATGAACTTCCATGTTCAATTTTATGCAGTTTCCATTTCTATTTTTATTCAACCTCTATTTTTATTCAATTTCCATCTCCATTCAATTTTATTTTTTTATTTAATTTTCAAATAGATAATTAAGGTATAGTGGTTTCTTGAATGAACTTTCATTTTTAATTTTATGCAACTTCCATTTTAATTTTTATTCAACTTCCATTTTTATTCAATTTCCTTTTCTATTGAATTTCCTTTTTTATTTAATTTTCAAATAGATCGTTTAGGTGTAGAGGTTTCTTGAATGAACATTCATTTTTAATTTTATGCAACTTTCATTTCTATTTTTATTCCACTTCCATTTTTATTCAATTTCCTTTTCTATTCAATTTCCTTTTTTATTTCATTTCCAAATAGATCGTTAAGGTATAGTGGTTTCTTGAATGAACTTCCATGTTTAACTTTATGTAGTTTCCATTTCTATTTTTATTCAACTTCTATTTTTATTAAATTTCCATCTCCATTCAATTTCCTTTTTTATTTAATTTCCGAATAGATCGTTAAGGTATAGTGGTTTCTTGAATGAATTTCCATGTTTAATTTTATGCAGTTTCCACTTCTATTTTTATTCAACTTCTATTTTTATTCAATTTTCATCTCCATTCGATTTCTTTTTTTATTTAATTTCCAAATAGATGGTTAAGGTATAACGATTTCTTGAATGAACGTCAATTTTTAATTTTTTGCAACTTCCATTTGTATTTTTATTCAACTTCCATTTTTATTCAATTTCCTTTTCTATTCAATTTCCTTTTTTATTTAATTTCCAAATAGATCGATAAGGTATAGTGGTTTCTTGAATGAACTTCCATGTTTAATTTTATGCCGTTTCCATTTCTATTTTTATTCAACCTCTATTTTTATTCAATTTCCATCTCCATTCAATTTTCTTTTTTTATTTAATTTCCAAATAGATCATTGAGGTATAGTGGTTTCTTGAATGAACTTTCATTTTTAATTTTACGCAACTTCCATTTTAATTTTTATTCAACTTCCATTTTTATTCAATTTCATTTTCTATTGAATTTCCTTTTTTATTTAATTTTCAAATAGATCGTTGAGGTGTAGAGGTTTCTTGAATGAACATTCATTTTTAATTTTATGCAACTTTCATTTCTATTTTTATTCCACTTCCATTTTTATTCAATTTCCTTTTCTATTCAATTTCCTTTTTTATTTAATTTCCAAATAGATCGTTAAGGTATAGTGGTTTCTTGAATGAACTTCCATGTTTAACTTTATGTAGTTTCCATTTCTATTTTTATTCAACTTCTATTTTTATTAAATTTCCATCTCCATTCAATTTCCTTTTTTCTTTAATTTCCGAATAGATCGTTAAGGTATAGTGCTTTTTTGAATGAACTTCCATGTTTAATTTTATGCAGTTTCCACTTCTATTTTTATTCAATTTTCATCTCCATTCAATTTTTTTTTTATTTAATTTCCAAATAGATCGTTAAGGTCTGGTGGTTTCTTGAATGAACTTTCATTTTTAATTTTATGCAACTTCCATTTTTATTTTTATTCAACTTCCATTTTTATTCCATTTCCTTTTCAATTGAATTTCCTTTTTTATTTAATTTCCAAATAGATCGTTAAGGTGTAGGTGTTTCTTGATTGAACATCCATTTTTAATTTTCTGTAACTTCCATTTTTATTTTTATTCCACTTCCATTTTTATTCAATCCTTTTCTATTCAATTTCCTTTTTTATTTAATTTCCAAATAGATCGTTAAGGTATATTGGTTTCTTGAATGAACTTCTATGTTTAATTTTATGCAGTTTCCTATTCTATTTTTATTCAACTTCTGTTTTTATTCAATTTCGATCTCCATTCAATTTCCTTTTTTATTTAATTTCCAAATAGATCGTTAAGGTATATAGTGGTTTCTTGAATGAACTTCCATTTTTAATTTTATACAACTTCCATTTTTATTTTTGTTCCACTTCCATTTTTATTCAATTTCCATTTCTATTCAATTTCCTTTTTTAATTAATTTCCAAATAGATCGTTAAGGTATAGTGGTTTCTTGAATGAACTTCCATGTTTAATTTCATGCAGTTTCCATTTCTATTTTTATTCAACTTCTATTTTTATTCAATTTCCATATCCATTCAATTTCCTTTTTTCTTTAATTTCCAAATGGATGGTTAAGGTATAACGATTTCTTGAATGAACGTCAATTTTTAATTTTTTGCAACTTCCGTTTGTATTTTTATTCAACTTCCATTTTTATTCAATTTTCTTTTCTATTCAATTTCCTTTTTTATATTATTTCCAAATAGATCGTTAAGGTATAGTGGTTTCTTGAATGAACTTCTATGTTTAATTTTCTGCAGTTTCCTATTCTATTTTTATTCAACTTCTGTTTTTATTCAATTTCGATCTGCATTCAATTTCCTTTTTAATTTAATTTCCAAATAGATCGTTAACGTATATAGTTGTTTCTTGAATGAACTTCCATTTTTAATTTTATGCAACTTCCATTTTTATTTTTATTCCACTTCCATTTTTATTCAATTTCCATTTCTATTCAATTTCCTTTTTTATTTAATTTCCAAATAGATCGTTAAGGTATATTGGTTTCTTGAATGAACTTTCATTTTTAATTTTATGCAACTTCTATTTTCATTTTTATTCAACTTCCATTTTTATTCAATTTCCTTTTCTATTGAATTTCCTTTTTTATGTAATTTTCAAATAGATCGTTAAGGTGTAGCGGTTTCTTGAATGAACATCCATTTTTAATTTTATGCAACTTCCATTTTTATTTTTATTCCACTTCCATTTTTATTCAATTTCCTTTTCTATTCAATTTCATTTTTTATTTAATTTCCAAATAGATCGTTAAAGTATAGCGCTGTCTTGAATGAACTTCTGTAATGCCCTAAAAATTAACCCATTTTATATATATCAATGACATGCATTATTTAAAGAAAACACTTCAATAATTCATTATAATATTCATCAGAGTCTTACTATGAAAAGCATTACATGTAACATCAAATTAAATGCCCTAACGGCTTATATCTTTCCAAGCCAACACTTGGACGCAAAAGTATGAGTTCTACCTCAAATATAAATAAAGCCCTAGGCTTGAGTGTTTACATGTACTAACAATAAAATAAAACAAATAACTAGAAATAGTCTTCAAAGTCCAAGTCCTTCCAAGCTAAGTCCTTGGAGGTAGCTTATCACCTGAACCTGAAAATGATGTTCCCATAAAGGGTGAGCCACAGCCCAGTAGAAATATACTAAACCACACATAAGCAATGAATAAAGCAATAGCATTCAACAGATGGTTAACCAAGATAATCAATTACTTCATTTTACAGTCTCATGACACTATTGTCTAAGACACGTTTTACTTTTCAACTTTATAAACATGGCTCAGAACCCGGCCAAACTTACAACAGTGAATTATATATATCATATTCACATTCTTCCAATATCAAGAAACAAATGAGACTCAAGCTCAAATCAAAACACTTCATACTTCCAAATTGATACACATTTTAGTGCTGTATCAATAAAAACACTTCTATATAAATAAGCACACATAAAAGTGATGCTAATGGAGTCCATCCCCTATCTCCTCCCAAACAAAATCTGGTTTAGAGGTCCATCCCCTATCTTCCCCTAAACCGTGGAGTACATCCCCTATCTCCTCCCACACAAAACAATGTATGCAAATGCAATGCTCAATCAATACACGTATTTTCTGTATCAATGCAATAGTCAAAATTAATGACTTAACCAACGTGATTAGTTTCAGTTATTCCTAATCCACATGCAACGTCTACAACAATCACGACTATCCTCCATCGATAGCCTAAAACAGTTATTTCTAGACTGGAAATAAATATATCAACAATTCAATGGGCGAGTGATTTACATTATCCAACTACACCATTTAAGCAATAAATTTCCCAATTTCATGAATTTAACCAAATTCCCCAATTCCCTTAAATTAATTATACAAATTAATTAATTTAAACAACTAGGGTTTTTCCCAAAATTATCAAAGTAACCCCAACTTATCAAAATACCAAAACTCAGAACCAAACTTATAAAATGGAGTAGGAAATCCCTACCTCGAAGAAAACAACCCAAATGGAGAAGATAGAGATGAATACCCAAATACCAATGTGCTCCAAATCGCCAAATGTTCAGATTAAATGAAAGCCCTCGACTCCCTCTATCTTTTTAATAAAGCAACTAGGGTAGAAACACACTCTAAATAGATCAAACCTAAGAGAGAAGGTGAGTAGAGAGAGAGAGAACTCGTAACTAGGGTTTTGGAATATGAAAGTGTATGAAAAACTGATCTGAAACACGCTGCTGCCTATTTAAACCTGAAAGGCTCGCTCGAGCGAAGACTTGGTCGCTCGAGCGACCAGACACATAAAATATACGCTCGAGCCAAGGAGGCCTTGCTCGAGCCAACAATCCAAAAGCTCGCTCGAGCTAAAGAAATCTCGCTCGAGCGAAGAACTCAAACCCTCAGGTCTGTAACCAGACACATGCTCGAGCGAAGGAACACTCGCTCGAGCGAAGAACGAACTAACTCGCTTGAGCAAAGAAAAGCTCGCTCGAGCCAAAAACCTCTGCTCTCAGGTCTGACTACAAAACGCAATCCTCGCTCGAGCGAATAAACCCTGGCTCGAGCGACGGACCAAAACAAAGAGCTCGCTCAAGCGAATAACTTCTCGCTCGAGGGAAGGGTCAAAATTCTGGGCAGCAACCCTTTGCTCCCAAGCCCAACCAACCTGGTACAAACCTGCCCATTGCATCCCCCAACTCAGAAATAGGAAAATAAAGGACGGTAACAATCATAATACAATGGCAGGAGCTACGGAACCTAAGTCCGGATACAATAAACAAATGGGAAAAGACCGGGGTCGCTATAACCTCCCCCCCTTCAAAGAATTTCGTCCCCGAAATTAAGCATAAGTTTTTGAAAACAGATTTTTTTTTATATATGATAATTCATTAGTAAACATCTTGACCAAAACTGGTCATTTCATCTCTTATCAAGAAGCATCTCATAATGTGTATATAAAACAACATATATTTCTGCCTGCATCATTATTATGCATTATTCCTTTCAATGTTAGCAATTCTCATATCATATTCAAGTGCATGATATATACAACTCATTCAACAATGTAATCAACATATGCAATGTTACACTAAACTTCTATAATGAAGCAAGTTTCAAGATACACCCATTTACTCAATGTTTTACAACTTTAAGACATATGTAAGGCTCTTAAGTTCAGCAATATTACAAAATCTAAATACAAGATTACAAATCGATAAACATGTCCGGGTATTTTTCGCGAACTTCCAACTCACGTCCCAAGTGGCTTCCTCCACTCCGTGATGTTTCCACAAAACTTTGACCAAAGGGATGGTTTTGCCTCGTAAAACTTGATCCCGCCTATCTAAGACCCGAACCGGTCTCTCCTCATACGAGACATCCTCATCAACCACTAAATCGGTCCAATCCAACACATGTGATGGATCCGGCTCATACTTCCGAAGCATACTCACATGAAACACGTCATGTACTCCGGACAGCTGCGGCGGTAAAGCTAAACGATAAGCAGCTTCGCCAATCCTCTCAAGGATCTCAAACGGACCAATAAACCGAGGGGACAACTTCCCGCTCCTCCCAAACCTCATCAAACCCCGCCTAGGTGATATCTTCAGAAAGACACGATCACCCAACTCAAACACCAAAGGTCTCCTCCTACGGTCTGCATAAGATTTCTGACGACTCTGTGCTGTAACAAGCCTCTTACGGATAAGCTCAACTTTCTCCGTCGTTTCCCTCACCAACTCCGGACCCAACAGAGGTGCATCACCCACCTCGGCCCAACAAACAGGAGATCTACACGGTCGGCCATACAAGGCCTCAAATGGTGCCATACCGATACTAGACTGGAAACTGTTGTTGTAGGCAAACTCTACCAATGGTAAGTGCCTCTCCCACGACCCACTAAAGTCTAGAACACAACCCCGAAGCATATCCTCAAGGATCTGAATAGTACGCTCGGACTGTCCGTCAGTCTGAGGATGATAAGCCGTGCTAAAGGTCAACTTAGTGCCTAAGGCACTCTGCAAACTCTGCCACAACCTGGCAGTAAAACGAGGATCTCTATATGAGACAATCGTCACTGGAACCCCGTGTAACCTCACTATGTCCCAAATGTACAAGTCGGCAAGATGATCTACCGAATCTCTCACGCGCATAGGAATAAAGTGCGCCGACTTAGTCAACCGGTCTATAACTACCCAAATAGCATCACTACCCCGCTGAGTCCTCGGAAGACCCACAACGAAGTCCATAGTAACATGTTCCCACTTCCACTCGGCAATAGGCAAGGGTTGCAACAAACCCGCTGGCCTCTGATGTTCGGCCTTCACTTGCTGACAAGTAAGGCACTTAGATACGAAAGCTGCCACATCTCTCTTCATACCCCGCCACCAGAACTGGCGACCCAAATCCCGATACATCTTAGTGCCTCCCGGATGCACCGCAAGGCATGAATGATGAAACTCTTGGAGTACCTCCTCCCGGCAAGACTCTGGCACAAACAGATGGTCTCGGTATCTCACACTCAAGTCGGGATACACCGTCAAACCCTTCTCAACCTTCCCACCAGAAATCTTCTCACGAAGAGATTCTACCTCAGGGTCACCCCTCTGAGCCTCTAACACTCGAGTCACAAGTGTAGGCTGTGCAACAACAGAAAACAAGGCCGCAGCCTCAACGGACTCGCCCAGAAGTAAGTCAAACTCCCCAAGTGTACCCAACATCTCCCATTCTCGGATGGCTATACTAGTTATGTCACCAACAGGTTTTCTGCTAAGGGCATCGGCCCCCACATTGGCCTTTCCCGGATGATAATGCAACTCAAAGTCATAATCCTCTATGAACTCCATCCACCTCCTCTGCCTCAAGTTCAAGTCTTTCTGTGTAAACAAATATTTCAGACTCTTATGATCCGAGAATACCTCGAATCTCTCACCATAAAGATAATGCCTCCAAATCTTCAAGGCAAAAATCACAGCTGCTAACTCTAGATCATGCGTAGGGTAATTCTGCTCGTGAATTTTCAACTGACATGAGCCATAGGCAACTACTTTTCCTTCTTGCATCAACACACAACCCAGACCCTCTCGTGAGGCGTCACAATAGACTGCATAACCCAACCCTCTCTCTGGAATAATCAATACTGGAGCGGTGGTCAGTCTAACTTTCAACTCCTGGAACGACTTTTCACAAGTCTCACTCCATACAAATTTGACTCCCTTCCGAGTCAATCTAGTCAAAGGCGAAGCTAATCTGGAGAAATCTTTCACAAATCGACGGTAATACCCAGCTAACCCCAGAAAACTGCGGATCTCAAACACACTCTTAGGCTGTGCCCAATCTTGCACTGCCTCAGTCTTGGATGTATCAACAGACACTCCTTCCCCAGAAACTACATGGCCTAAGAACTTGACCTCTTCTAACCAGAACTCACACTTCCCAAACTTAGCATAAAGCTTATGGACTCTAAGTAACTCAAGCACCACTCTCAAGTGTTCCTTGTGCTTCTCCTCAGAAGGTGAGTAGATAAGGATGTCGTCCACAAAGACGACTACAAAACGATCTAAAAATTCCCGGAATATTCGGTTCATCAAATCCATAAAAACTACCGGTGCATTGGTGAGCCCAAATGGCATCACCAGAAACTCATAGTGGCCATACCGTGAACGGAATGCCGTCTTCGGAATATCCTCCTCCCTGACTCTTAACTGATGATAACCCGATCTCAAATCTATCTTCGAGAAACAACGGGAACCCTTCAACTGATCGAACAGATCATCTATACGAGGCATAGGGTACTTATTCTTAACCGTAGCCCGATTCAATTTCCGATAATCTATACAAAGTCTCAAAGCACCACCTTTCTTTTTAACAAAGAGGGCTGGTGCTCCCCACGGCGAAACACTAGGACGTATAAAACCCTTGTCTAGTAACTCCTGGAGCTGAATCTTCAACTCAACTAACTCGGCTGGGGCAAAACGATAAGGTGCCATAGAAATCGGCGCCGTGTCGGGCACTAGGTCAATGGAGAACTCAATCTCCCGATGCGGTGGCAAACCAACAAGATCCTCGGGAAAGACGTCCGAGTACTCACAAACCACCCTTGGCAACACAATCTGAGTCTCATCATCTTCCCTAATCGAAAGGTTGGCAAGTAGACCACTAAGCTCACTCCGTCCTCGCGGAATATACCCTGGTGGCAACACATTACCAACCCGGTCCCCCAGAAAATGAAAATACTCTCCGCTCACGGTACAACAAGTGACCCTCTGGCGGTAGCAATCAATAACTGCCTACCCGGCCTACCACGCCTACCGCGTCCTCGTCCTCGTCCTGACATCCTAATAAAGGAAACAAAGACATTAGCACATTAATAAATGTGCTGAAGCTAAACACTCACGTCCTAATACATTGGACAACATTAATTCATTCCACGTAAGCACATAATCACATAAGCACCTACGAATTTCATTCCTGGATAATGATAGTCCCAATGCGTTACTATAGTTCCGGTTGGAAGCAGCAGTGATCAAGTGCCTTTCCAACAAGACTACTAGAAACTCAAGGGTCCAATCAACATCCTAGAAACTACATTCCAGACCCACATAATCACATAAACATGTTATCACATAAGCATATGACGTTACACCAAGTCTCTATCAAACGAAACGAACCCAATGTGATACTAATCACTTCCCACGTACCCAAAGTATTCAAACCCGGTACGCTCTGATACCAAGTTGTAACGCCCTAAAAATTAACCCATTTTATATATATCAATGACATGCATTATTTAAAGAAAACACTTCAATAATTCATTATAATATTCATCAGTGTCTTACTATCAAAAGCATTACATGTAACATCAAATTAAATGCCCTAACGGCTTACATCTTTCCAAGCCAACACTTGGACACAAAAGTATGAGTTCTACCTCAAATATAAATAAAGCCCTAGGCTTGAGTGTTTACATGTACTAACAATAAAATAAAACAAATAACTAGAAATAGTCTTCAAAGTCCAAGTCCTTCCAAGCTAAGTCCTTGGAGGTAGCTTATCACCTGAACCTGAAAATGATGTTCCCATAAAGGGTGAGCCACAGCCCAGTAGAAATATACTAAACCACACATAAGCAATGAATAAAGCAATAGCATTCAACAGATGGTTAACCAAGATAATCAATTACTTCATTTTACAGTCTCATGACACTATTGTCTAAGACACGTTTTACTTTTCAACTTTATAAACATGGCTCAGAACCCGGCCAAACTTACAACAGTGAATTATATATATCATATTCACATTCTTCCAATATCAAGAAACAAATGAGACTCAAGCTCAAATCAAAACACTTCATACTTCCAAATTGATACACATTTTAGTGCTGTATCAATAAAAACACTTCTATATAAATAAGCACACATAAAAGTGATGCTAATGGAGTCCATCCCCTATCTCCTCCCAAACAAAATCCGGTTTAGAGGTCCATCCCCTATCTTCCCCTAAACCGTGGAGTACATCCCCTATCTCCTCCCACACAAAACAATGTATGCAAATGCAATGCTCAATCAATACACGTATTTTCTGTATCAATGTAATAGTCAAAATTAATTACTTAACCAACGTGATTAGTTTCAGTTATTCCTAATCCACATGCAACGTCTACAACAATCACGACTATCCTCTACCGATAGCCTAAAACAGTTATTTCTAGACTGGAAATAAATATATCAACAATTCAATGGGCGAGTGATTTACATTATCCAACTACACCATTTAAGCAATAAATTTCCCAATTTCATGAATTTAACCAAATTCCCCAATTCCCTTAAATTAATTATACAAATTAATTAATTTAAACAACTAGGGTTTTTCCCAAAATTATCAAAGTAACCCCAACTTATCAAAATACCAAAACTCAGAACCAAACTTATAAAATGGAGTAGGAAATCCCTACCTCGAAGAAAACAACCCAAATGGAGAAGATAGAGATGAATACCCAAATACCAATGTGCTCCAAATCGCCAAATGTTCAGATTAAATGAAAGCCCTCGACTCCCTCTATCTTTTTAATAAAGCAACTAGGGTAGAAACACACTCTAAATAGATCAAACCTAAGAGAGAAGGTGAGTAGAGAGAGAGAGAACTCGTAACTAGGGTTTTGGAATATGAAAGTGTATGAAAAACTGATCTGAAACACGCTGCTGCCTATTTAAACCTGACAGGCTCGCTCGAGCGAAGACTTGGTCGCTCGAGCGACCAGACACAGAAAATATACGCTCGAGCCAAGGAGGCCTTGCTCGAGCCAACAATCCAAAAGCTCGCTCAAGCTAAAGAAATCTCGCTCGAGCGAAGAACTCAAACCCTCAGGTCTGTAACCAGACACATGCTCGAGCGAAGGAACACTCGCTCGAGCGAAGAACGAACTAACTCGCTTGAGCAAAGAAAAGCTCGCTCGAGCCAAAAACCTCTGCTCTCAGGTCTGACTACAAAACGCAATCCTCGCTCGAGCGAATAAACCCTGGCTCGAGCGACGGACCAAAACAAAGAGCTCGCTCAAGCGAATAACTTCTCGCTCGAGCGAAGGGTCAAAATTCTGGGCAGCAACCCTTTGCTCCCAAGCCCAACCAACCTGCTACAAACCTGCCCATTGCATCCCCCAACTCAAAAATAGGAAAATAAAGGACGGTAACAATCATAATACAATGGCAGGAGCTACGGAACCTAAGTCCGGATACAATAAACAAATGGGAAAAGACCGGGGTCGCTATAACTTCCATGTTTGATTTTATGCAGTTTCCATTTCTATTTTTATTCAACTTCTATTTTTATTAAATTTCCATCTCCATTCAATTTCCTTATTTATTTAATTTCCAAATAGATCGTTAAGGTATAGTGGTTTCTTGAATGAATTTCCATGTTTAATTTTATGTAGTTTCCACTTTTATTTTTATTCAACTTCTATTTTTATTCAATTTCCATCTCCATTCAATTTCCTTTTTTTTATTTAATTTCCAAATATATCGTTAAGGCATGGTGGTTTCTTGAATGTACTTTCATTTTTAATTTTATGCAACTTCCATTTTTATTTTTATTCAACTTCCATTTTTATTCAATTTCCTTTTCAATTGAATTTCCTTTTTTATTTAATTTCCAAATAGATCGTTAAGGTGTAGTGATTTCTTGATTGAACATCCATTTTTAATTTTCTGTAACTTCCATTTTTATTTTTATTCCACTTCCATTTTTATTCAATTTCCTTTTCTATTCAATTTCCTTTTTTATTTTATTTCCAAATAGATCGTTAAGGTATAGTGGTTTCTTGAATGAACTTCTATGTTTAATTTTATGCAGTTTCCTATTCTATTTTTATTCAACTTCTGTTTTTATTCAATTTCGATCTCCATTCAATTTCATTTTTTATTAAATTTCCAAATAGATCGTTAAGGTATATAGTGGTTTCTTGAATGAACTTCCATTTTTAATTTTATACAACTTCCATTTTTATTGTTATTCCACTTCCAGTTTTCTTTAATTTCCTTTTCTATTCAATTTCCTTTTTATTTAATTTCCAAATAGATCGTTATGGTATAGTGGCTTCTTGAATGAACTTCCATTTTTAATTTTATACAACTTCCATTTGTATTTTTATTCAACTTCCATTTTTTTCAATTTCCTTTTCTATTCAATTTCCTTTTTTATTTAATTTCCAAATAGATCGTTAAGGTATAGTGGTTTCTTGAATGAACTTCCATTATAACTATATGTAGTTTCCATTTCTATTTTTATTCAACTTCTATTTTTATTAAATTTCCATCTCCATTCAATTTCCTTTTTTATTTAATTTCCGAATAGATCGTTAAGGTATAGTGGTTTCTTGAATGAATTTCCACGTTTAATTTTATGCAGTTTCCACTTCTATTTTTATTCAACTTCTATTTTTATTCAATCATCTCCATTCAATTTCTTTTTTTATTTAATTTCCAAATAGATCGTTAAGGTATGGTGATTTCTTGAATGAACTTTCTTTTTTAATTTTATGCCACTTCCATATTTATTTTTATTCAACTTCCATTTTTATTCCATTTCCTTTTCAATTGAATTTCCTTTTTTATTTAATTTCCAAAAAGATCGTTGAGGTGTAGTGGTTTCTTGATTGAACATCCATTTTTAATTTTCTGTAACTTCCATTTTTATTTTTATTCCACTTTCATTTTTATTCAATTTCCTTTTCTATTCAATTTCCTTTTTTATTTTATTTCCAAATAGATCGTTAAGGTATAGTGGTTTCTTGAATGAACTTCTATGTTTAATTTTATGCAGTTTCCTATTCTATTTTCATTCAACTTCTATTTTTATTCAATTTCGATCTCCATTCAATTTCCTTTTTTATTTAATTTCCAAATAGATCGTTAAGGTATGTAGTGGTTTCTTGAATGAACTTCCATTTTTAATTTTATGCAACTTCCATTTTTATTCAATTTCCTTTTTTATTTAATTTTCGACTAGATCGGTAAGGTATAGTGGTTTCTTGAATGAATTTCCATGTTTAATTTTATGCAGTTTCCACTTCTATTTTTATTCAACTTCTATTTTTATTCAACTTCTATTTTTATTCAATTTCCTTTTTTTATTTAATTTCCAAATAGATCGTTAAGGCATGGTGGTTTCTTGAATGAACTTTCATTTTTAATTTTATGCAACTTCCATTTTTATTTTTATTCAACTTCCATTTTTATTCAATTTCCTTTTCAATTGAATTTCCTTTTTTATTTAATTTCAAAATAGATCGTTAAGGTGTAGTGGTTTCTTGATTGAATATCCATTTTTAATTTTCTGTAACTTCCATTTTTATTTTTATTCCACTTCCATTTTTATTCAATTTCATTTTCTATTCAATTTCCTTTTTTAATTAATTTCCAAATAGATCGTTAAGGTATAGTGGTTTCTTGAATGAACTTCCATTTTTAATTTTGAATGAACTTCCATTTGTATTTTATTCAATTTCCATTTTTATTCAATTTCCATTTTTATTTAATTTGCAAATAGATCGTTAAGGTATAGTGGTTTCTTGAATGAACTTCCATGTTTAACTTTATGCAGTTTCCATTTCTATTTTTATTCAACTTCTATTTTTATTAAATTTCCATCTCCATTCAATTTCCTTTTTTATTTAATTTCTGAATAGATCGTTACGGTATAGTGGTTTCTTGAATGAATTTCCACGTTTAATTTTATACAGTTTCCACTTCTATTTTTATTCAATTTCCATCTCCATTCAATTTCTTTTTTTGTTTAATTTCCAAATAGATCGTTAAGGTATGGTGGTTTTTTGAAGGAACTTTCATTTTTAATTTTATGCAACTTCCATTTTTATTTTTGTTCAACTTCCATTTTTATTGAATTTCCTTTTCAATTGAATTTCCTTTTTTATTTAATTTCCGAATAGATCATTAAGGTATAGTGGCTTCTTGAATGAACTTCCACTTTTAATTTTATGCAACTTCCATTTGTATTTTTATTCAACTTCCATTTTTATTCAATTTCCTTTTCTATTCAATTTCCTTTTTTATTTTATTTCCAAATAGATCGTTAAGGTATAATGGTTTCTTGAATGAACTTCCATGTTTAAATTTATGTAGTTTCCATTTCTATTTTTATTCAACTTCTATTTTTATTAAATTTCAATCTCCGTTCAATTTCCTTTTTTATTTAATTTCCGAATAGATCGTTAAGGTATAGTGGTTTCTTGAATGAATTTCCACGTTAAATTTTATGCAGTTTCCACTTCTATTTTTATTCAACTTCTACTTTTATTCAATTTTCATCTCCATTCAATTTCTTTTTTTATTTAACTTCCAAATAGATCGTTAAGGTATGGTGGTTTCTTGAATGAACTTCATTTTTAATTTTATGCAACTTCCATTTTTATTTTTATTCAACTTCCATTTTTATTCCATTTCCTTTTCAATTGAATTTCCTTTTTTATTTAATTTCCAAATAGATCGTTAAGGTGTAGTGGTTTCTTGATTGAACATCCATTTTTAATTTTCTGTAACTTCCATTTTAATTTTTATTCCACTTCCATTTTTATTCAATTTCCTTTTCTATTGAATTTCCTTTTTTATTTTTATAGCGATCCCGGGTTTACCCTTGTTGTGCAGTGATCCGGGCATGTGTCCGTGGATGTCGGTAGTTGGTTATTATCTTGCTTACATCCTTTTTACTTCGTATTTGAGTTATAGGATGTGTTGGGGAGGTTTGTTACAGGTTGGTTAGGCCTTGGTTTCAAATTCCTTGTTGTTGAGTTTTTAGGCTGTCCGCTCGAGCGGGTCTTCTTGCGCTCGAGCGGAGATTGCACACTTCCAGTACTTTTGTGTTCCTGCAAAACTTCTGCAGGTGTGGTTTTTACGCTCGAGCGGGTTTGTTTACGCTCGAGCGGGTCGGTTGGCGCTCGAGCGGGTAGTTCTTCCAGAGTGTAAGTTCTGGGAGGTGGGAATCTGCACTCGAGCGGACTGGTTGCCGCGCTCGAGCGGATGTGCTTTATTCTTGTGTCTTGGCGCTCGAGCGAGCCTTATTGCACTCGAGCGTGTCCAGAGTTTTGTTCTTGGCGCTCGAGCGTCGTGTTCTCCGCTCGAGCGGGTCATACGTATATGAGTTATCCGCTGGGTGATTTCAAATCACTTTTTACATTTCTTTCTCTCTCCTACTTTTTCCAAAAACCCTTTTTGAGAGCCTCTCTCTCTAGAAACTCCCTTCTCTCTAGGGTTTGATCTAGTTAGAGTGTCCTCCTTCTCTTCGGCCTTTGTAATAGTTGTGTGGATCGTCGAGGGCGTCGTTTTGATCCAAGAATCTTGGTCTTTGGAGCACGTTGGGTTTTATCATCTTCTCCTTTGGGGCTCCGAAATTGAGGTAGGGATATCCTACTCCTCTATATGGATTTTGTCTTTAAATTTTAGTATTTTGAGATGTTGGGTTGGTTTGGTAATTTCGTGAAAGTATTGGGGCTTTTGTGTAATTTTACAAAAGTTGGGGTTTTATTTATAATAAACCTAGATGCATGTTTGGCATAGAGAAATGGAATAAATGTTGAATCATTGAAGAAAATGGGACCAAAGGGTTAAAATGGTAATTATGGAAAATGACCTAATTACATTGTTTGATTAATTGGGATAATTAATTGTGAGAAATGAGGAAATGAAATTGAATTATTGAGATTGGGAATGTATGGGGTTAAAGGGTGTAGTTGAATTATTTATCACTCACCGAAATGAAATGTTGATTGAATATCCATTGTGCATTTATTTTCTGTTTAGAAATAACTGCTTTGGGCTATCGGTGGAGGATAGTCGTGATTGTTGTAGACAATGCATGATGATTAGGCAAACTAAAACTAATCGATTGAATGTGTCATAGAGTATGACGGTGGATTGAATACATTAAACTTATGTATTGATTGATTGTGTATAGAACCCATGTGTTTGTATACGTTATGTGTAGAGGAGGAGATGGGGGATGTACTCCGCGGTTTAGGGAAAGATGGGGGATGTACCTCTAAACTGGATAGTGTTTGGAGGAGATGGGGGATGAACTCCGTAGATACAGCTTATATGCTTGTCTAGAGAAGTAAAGATAGAGCTAATACGCTTATCTTTGAGAAATGTAGATATAGCTCATATGCTTGTCTAGAGAAGTGAAGATAGGGCTAATATGCTTATCTTTGTGAAAAGTGGATGTAGCTTATATGCTTATCTGTGAATGTGGGATATAGTTTTTATACATATCTGTTGAAATGATGATGGAGCTTATATGCTTATCTGTTGAAAAAGGGGAAAATGAAAAGTAACTTGGACTCATAAGTCGAATGACATAAAATGTGATTTATGTGGAGGTATCTGTGTTGACCATCTATCGATTGCTAATCTTTTCGTCATTGTTCATGGTTGGTTTAGTGTATTTCTGCTGGGCTGTGGCTCACCCTATATGGGAATATCATTTTTAGGTACAGGTAGCATGCCGCCTCCAAGGACGTAGCTTGGGAGGCTAGAGGCAGGCGGACTTTTTGTCGTTTTATTTTCTTTGATGTATTACATGTATAATCAAGCCAAGGGCTTAGTTTGTAAATGAGTTAGCACTCTTTGTTGTAACCAAGTGTTAACTTGGAAAGCTGTAAGCCCGTAGGGCATTTGCTTTTGTTGTTAACATGTAATACTTTTGTAAGAAACTACTCTGATGAATAGAAGAATGTTTATTTTTATTGTCAATGTATGTTTATTTTGATGGGTTAATGTTATTATTTTGAGGGCGTTACAACTTGGTATCAGAGCGTACCGGGTTCGAATACTTTGGGTACGTGGGAAGTGATTAGGATCACAATGGGTTTGTCTCGCTTGATAGAGACTTAGATGTAGTATCATATGCTATGTGTTTAATTAATAACATGCTTATGTGTTTATTTAGGTATGGGATTTAATTTCTAGGATGTTGATTGGATCCTTGGGTTTCTGGGAGTCTTGTTGGAAAAGCACTTGATCAATGCTGTTTCTAACCGGAACTCTAGTAACGCCTCGGGACTATCATTATCCGAAAATGAAATTCGTAAGTGCTTATGTGTTTATATGCTCACGTGGTGTGAATTACAGTTGTCCATGCATTAGGACGCGGGTGTTACAGCTTCGGCACATTTGTGAATGTGCTAATAGTCTTGGTTACTTTTATTAGGATGTCAGGACGAGGAAGAGGTGCTAGGCGTGGTAGACCTGTGAGGCAGGAGGTACCTGTACCGGATGACGTTCCGGTAGTACAGGAGGGAGTTGGTCAGGCCAATGTGGCCGAGCCAGCGGGTCAGCAGGCTATGAGTGCCTTGGCACGAGAGATAGCAGGAGCTTTGGGTATTCTCAGAGCAGGGAATCAGGCAGTTGAGGCAGGGCCTTCTTTCTTAAAGAGGGAGTTTTTCCGGTCTAATCCGGATGAGTTTGTTGGGGATCCAAAGGAGCCACTGAAGGCTGATGAGTGGCTAGAGCAAATGAGTAAGACGTTCGAGATGCTTGGCGTCGAGGACGGAGCACTGAAAGTGACCTTGGCATCCTTCCAGCTGAAGGGAGATGCGGGTCAATGGTGGAAGTACGAGAAGGCTCGTGTTGGTGGTACTTGGGAGGCGTTTGTGAATGCTTTTCAGGAGAGGTTTTTGTCTGCAGCAGCTCGGGAGAAGCTGAGGGATCAGTTTAGCCGGCTTAATTAGCAGGGCTTGTCAGTGGCCGAGTTTGAGGCTACTTTTACCAGTTTGTCCAGGTTTGCACCTGAACTGGTGGCGTCTGAGGAACGCCGTTGCTATGAGTTTGAGCGGAAGTTGAGGCGGGGCCTCAAGTTGAGGGTTGGTGGATCTTTCATTCGAGAGTATAGACACCTAGTGGATGCTGCAGCTCACATGGAGCTCTTGATGCAGGAGGAGGATGAGGGGCAGAGAGGCTCCAAGAGGAGCCAAGATGGCCAGGGTGATGGCAGGAGGCAGAGGGGTTCTAACCCTCAGCAGTCACAGGGTGGTGTTGCTCGATCGACCTTCCCAGTGCCGAGTACAGGTTCCGGGAGAGGTATTCAGGGGGACTTCACCTGTTACAAGTGTGGCCAGCTGGGCCACAAGGTTTCGGTTTGCCCGCAGAAGGGTGGGGGTCAGAGAGCTGCTTCTTCTTCAGCTAGACCACAGAGTCAGAGTTTGGGAAGGAGGCAGCCCTTGTCTTGTTATCAGTGTGGACAGCCTGGGCACCTGAAGAGGTTTTGCCCACAGTTGAGCGCCACTTCGGGAGCGTCTGGTTCTAGACAGACGCAGGGACTTCAGCCAGCTCAGTCTGTGCAGGCCTCGAGGGCCAATCCGGGAGCTTCGTCATCCCAGTCTGTGCAGCAGTCTTTTGCTCCTAGAGGTGAGCAGGTAGATCAGGGGCCTACAGGGCGCGTGTACGTTGTTACCGCGCAGGATTTAGTACCGGCTCCATCAGTGGTGAGAGGTACTTTTCTGTTTTGCAACTCGGTTGCTGGTGTGTTGATTGACACGGGTGCATCTCATTCTTTTGTATCTGCTGCATTTGCATCTGTGTTGGATTTGGAGTTTGAGCTATTAGCATCTCCTATTTGTGTTGTGTCGCCTGTTGGGGGTGAGTTGGTTTTGAAACATGGATGTAGAGGTTGTGATATAGAGGTCGCCGACTGTAGGCTTCCTTTTTCTTTTGTTATCATGCCCATGAAGGGTTTTGATGTTATTTTGGGTATGGACTGGCTATCATCATACCGAGCTGTTATAGATTGTTACTGTCAGAGGGTAACTGTGTGTACTCCGAGCGGGGAGTGTTTTCATTTCTTGGGGGATCGGGTTGGTAGTGTGTTGCCACCGATGTATGATCCGCGAGGGCGGAGTGAGCTTAGTGGTTTACTTGCTAGCTTTGAGAGTGGTGAGTGTGATGAGACCCAGGTTGTGTTGCCGAGGGTAGTTTGTGAGTACTCGGACGTCTTTCCCGAGGATCTTGTTAGTTTGCCACCTCATCGGGAGATCGAGTTCTCCATTGATTTAGTGCCCGGCACAACGCCGATTTCTATGGCACCTTACCGTTTTGCTCCAGCAGAGTTGGTTGAGTTGAAAGTTCAGCTCCAGGAATTGCTAGATAAGGGTTTTGTTCGCCCTAGTGTCTTACCGTGGGGAGCACCGGCCCTCTTTGCTAAAAAGAAAGATGGGGCCTTGAGATTGTGTACTGACTACCGGAAGTTGAATCGGGCTACGGTTAAGAATAAGTACCCTATGCCCCGTATAGATGATCTGTTTGACCAGTTGAAGGGTTCCCGTTGTTTCTCTAAGATAGACTTGAGATCGGGTTACCACCAGTTGAGGGTCAGGGAAGAGGATATTCCGAAGACGGCATTCCGTACACGGTATAGCCATTATGAGTTTCTGGTGATGCCATTTGGGCTTACCAATGCACCGGCAGTCTTTATGGACTTGATGAACCGGATTTTCCGGGAGTTCTTAGACCAATTTGTGGTCGTCTTCGTGGACGACATCCTTATCTATTCGCCTTCAGAGGAGGAGCACGAGAAACACTTGAGAGTGGTGCTTGAGTTGCTTAGAACCCATAGGCTGTATGCCAAGTTTGGGAAGTGTGAGTTCTGGCTAGGAGAGGTGAAATTCTTAGGCTACGTGGTATCCGGAGAAGGGGTGTTTGTTGATACATCCAAGGTTGAGGCAGTGCAGGACTGGGCACAGCCGAAGAGTGTGTTTGAGATCCGCAGTTTTCTGGGATTAGCTGGGTATTACCGTCGGTTTGTGAAAGATTTCTCCAGGTTAGCATCACCGTTGACTAGGCTGACTCGAAAGGGAGTCAAATTTGTGTGGAATGAGACTTGCAAAAAGTCGTTTCAAGAGTTGAAAGTTAGATTGACCACTGCTCCGGTGTTGATTATCCCGGAGAGAGGGTTGGGTTATGCGGTTTATTGTGATGCCTCACGAGAGGGTTTGGGTTGTGTGTTGATGCAAGAAAGGAAAGTGGTAGCTTATGGCTCACGTCAGTTGAAAATACACGAGAAGAATTACCCTACACACGACCTAGAGTTAGCAGCAGTGATCTTTGCCTTGAAAATCTGGAGGCATTACCTTTATGGTGAGAGGTTCGAGGTGTTCTCGGACCACAAGAGTTTGAAGTATCTGTTTACACAGAGGGATTTGAATTTGAGGCAGAGGAGATGGATGGAATTCATCGAGGACTATGATTTTGAGTTGCACTATCATCCGGGAAAGGCCAATGTTGTGGCCGATGCCCTTAGTAGGAAATCTATTAGTGATGTAGCTAGTATAGCCATCCGGGAATGGGAGATGTTGGGTGCACTTGGGGAGTTTGATTTACTTCTGAGTGAATCCGTTGAGGCTGCGGCCTTGTTTTCTGTTGTTGCGCAGCCTACACTTGTGACACGAGTGTTAGAGGCGCAGAGAGGTGACCTTGAGGTAGAGTCCTTCCGAGAGAGGATCTCCAGTGGGGAAGTTGAGAAGGGTTTGGCAGTGTATCCCGACCTGAGTGTGAGATACCGAGACCATTTGTTCGTGCCGGAGCCTTGCCGAGAGGAGGTACTCCGAGAGTTTCATCATTCGCGCCTTGCGGTGCATCTTGGAGGTACTAAGATGTATCGGGATTTAGGTCGCCAGTTTTGGTGGCGGGGCATGAAGAGAGATGTGGCTGTTTTCGTGTCGAAGTGCCTTACTTGCCAGCAAGTGAAGGCCGAGCATCAGAGGCCAGCGGGTTTGTTGCAACCCTTGCCTATTGCTGAGTGGAAGTGGGAGCATGTTATAGACACCCCATTTTTGACCGTCCTCAAGACTTGGACGTCATTGTTTGAACACACGGTGATCTTCCATGTTTGTGTTCGTTTGGAGTTCCCAGAGGCCTCGGCTCGCGCGCCTTGCCTCAGGATTTCTGAACTTGACCGTTTAGTGTCTGGTTTTGCACCAAACACTTGCATCTTGCCTTTGAGAGGCAGGGTAGGGCTTGTAGACCATCCCTACCCACCACCGGCAGTGGCTAGATGCCACCGGCTGGTTTTTGCTGCCACCGGCAATATAGTTTGCCGGCCGGCACTCTTTGTTGCCGGTTAGCACTATTTGTTGCCGACCGGCACTCCTTTTGGCCAAGATAGCATTTTTGGCCGGCCGATTGCTGTTCATCTGCTTTTGCATATATTTTTAGACAGCTGCCTTGCTATTGCATCCCTCCATACACGTGTATGGAGGGATCCCCCTCTTGTAAAGCTTGTCTTGTAAGCTTTACAAGACAATATAGAGAGAAGCTCTCTCTAAGGCAAAGAAGAGAGGCTTGGTTAGAGACTTAGGATATTTTTGAGAGCAAGAACAGCCATTGTTAGGGTTTGAGTTCTAGGGTTAGAGTTAGATACACACTCTATCTCTCTTTCCCTCTCTTTTGTTCACTAGGTGCTTTGTGTCTTACTATTGCACACAAACACCTAGTGTTTCACCTTCCTCTTGAAACTAGGGTTCTAAGGGCTTGTTCTTGAGTTTCTTGACTGGTTTGGAGCCAAAGGAGGCCATTGGAGCACCATTTGTGAAGGGGTCTTCAAGGGTGAGATTCTAGTCCATTTTTCCCCCATTTTTGCATTGATTTTATACCTATCTTAGAGCTGTTTTTGTGATTGTTGTATAACATAAAAAAGTTCTGTTTTTAGGCCCTCTTTATTGTTTATTAAGAGTGTTTTGTTGTTTGAGGGTTGTTGACCACCCTTAGGCCTCAAAAGGCCTCATTTTAAGCTATTTTGTGTTAGCTCCGGGATTTTGGTGTTGGGGTCTCTTCACCACTGAAATCTTGAGGGATTTCAGTGGTGAAGATGATGCCTTGAAGTCCCAAGAAGGAGAGGGCCACCCCCTCTCCTTGTTGTCCTTGAAAAGGGCATGTTTTGGCCTCTTAAGGAAGCCTATGCTTGAGTGTGTGTTGAGCATGTTTGGTTTGTTTTTCATGCTTATATATCCATAATATAACATGATTTCAAGTTGGTTTTGGAACTCCATGCATGCTTAGCATAGTTGCCATGTAATGCCTTGTTTATGCCTTAATGTGCCTTAGGTTGTTAGCCTTTGTTGGAGCATGTTTTAGGCTTAGTCTTGTGAAGATTTTGTGCATATCTTGCCATGTTTTAGCTCTGTCCATAGTCGTTTGGGTTGATCTTGGCATGCTTGATATAGCTCCTTTGTATTTGGGCTTGTTGGCCTTGAGTATGTGCATGTGTAGCATGGCATCTTTGCATTGTTTTGGTGATTTGGGATCATTCTATATGCCATTTCAGTCCCATTTCCATGCTTGTTTGATTGCCTTGCATGCCTCTTTAATGCCTCATAAGCTTGTGTAGCAATGCTCCATGTTTTGGTGCTTATTCATGCTTTTGTTTTAAGTCATTTGAATGCCATTTAAGTGATCCTTGAGGGTTGTATTAGCATGATTTTAATGCTTATGTTGCATGCTAATTACTCTTGTTTGTCCCTTTCAAGTGTGCTTGAACGTTGCTTGATTTGTGCTTAAGTGTTGGTCCTTATGTGCATGTGTGTGTGTATGCCATTTAGCCCTCACTTTTTAGCACTTTGGCCACTGTTTTAGGCCTTATTAGAGATGCCTAATTCATGTATAAGACCACCTTTCCATCCATTTGCATTGCCACATGTATGCTTGCGTAATTGCACAAGTTCATTGCCATGCCATGTTGCATTCCTAGCTTGTATGCCTAGGTTGCATTGCATCTTGCATGCATTCCTTGTCCCTTGACTTGGGTGATAGGGATTGGGAGTTTTGTTTGATTGGTTTGCATACATTTGAAACCAAAGTTGCATACTTGGTTCTTTGGGCCATCATGCATGGAAATGCGTGATTGATGGTCCGAGAATCGAGGCACATGCCCCTTTGAGTCATTACAATAATAAGGGATATGGTTGATGCATACACGCCTTGAATTGTGCTGCCATGCCTTGTTTTGCCCTCTGTTGCTGTGAGTTGCAGGTCCTGCAGACTTTCTCTGCCGACCGGCAGTGTAAGGTGCCGGCCGGCAACCTTTTCTCTGCCGACAGATTCAATTTTGTGCCGATGGATACACATTAGTGCCGGTGGTGATTCCACTCAGCCGGTGGTACTCCCCAGTGCCTAGGGATGCAACCCTGAGGCTTTGACAGCCTCCAGAGGAGGAAATGAAGGAAAACAGAGGCAACCCATGCATGGTGGCGCGCTTCCCGAGGCATTTTCCTGTTTTAATTAGTCTATTTAATTTGTTAATTAAATTAGGAAATTTGTAATATTAATTAGCTTGCGTAGTTAATTAATTTGTAATATTTATTCGGTCCCTCCAAGCGAGGGCAAATCTGTAATAAGTGTGTGTGGGTGGTGTGTATGTCTTCCAACCTCACTTCTTTCTTCCCTTTTATTTACCTGCTTACGATGGTAGATTAGGGCACGTTTAATTTAGCATACCTTATGCTACGCATGTGTACATTCATGCATTCGTACTACATGCATTAGGCTCGGTACATCATGCTAACTGCATTTGTACTTCAAATTCTAAACTGAATATGTGATAGTTGTGCATTTTCACATGACATGTTTAGGATAGCCGAGCCTATTCTAGCAACATTTTGTATGCGATGCATTAGGCACTTAACATGGACTTGGATCATGCTTGTTTGCTAACAAGTTCTTTGTTTTGGCATGGAGTACGATGTAAGTATTTCCGCTTTAGCATATCGCATAAGTGTGAATGTTGCCATGACAGCATGCTTAACATGTGGCTAGATGCTTATGTGTTAAACTGTTTTGAATGCCTGTGGGTGAAGGTTGGATTGTTTGAGTTGGAAAAAACTCGTTGAAATCCGTATTTTAGCCTACTTGCGAGTAGCAAATTCCAAAGCATTTTCAAACCGAACGGATATGCAATGTTTATTTCCAAATTAGGCAATCTAGTCTATACTCGTTTGCTGCGCGCATAACATAGTAATTCTAGGCTAACAATTGGTTTAAGAACACATAAAGTTTTCAAAAACGGATATCACGGTTAGTAGAGGCCGGTCTTCGGACCGGGCGAAAGGGGGTGCTCATAGCTGACCTTCCCCGATCGTACCCAAGCTCCCGAGCCGAGACAACTCCGGTGATGACGGACATGTGGCCTTCGGCACTGAGTCAGGGTTTCCTAAATTCCCCCATTTTAAAATATTTAGGTGGCGACTCTGTATCTGGCAAAGCAGTCCATGTTTGGCACTACTTTTTCAAAAATCTGTTTCTCAAAACGATTTGCCAGATTTGGACTCTTTGGTTCAGATTAAGAACCGTGACACAAGTCGAGTCCGAACTGTGGTAACCCCAAATGAACAGAACGGGACTAACCCTCCCGGGGCGTTCGGGGGACGTCCACACATGTCACTATGGACTTCGTTGTAGGTCTTCCGAGGACTCAGCGGGGTAGTGATGCTATTTGGGTGGTTGTTGACCGGTTGACTAAGTCAGCGCACTTCATTCCTATGCGCGTGAGAGATTCGGTAGATCATTTAGCCGACTTGTATATTCGGGACATAGTGAGATTGCACGAGGTCCCAGTGACGATCGTCTCAGATAGAGACCCTCGCTTTACTGCTAGGTTGTGGCAGAGTTTGCAGAGTGCCTTGGGCACTAAGTTGACCTTTAGTACGGCTTATCACCCTCAGACTGACGGGCAGTCCGAGCGTACTATTCAGATCCTCGAGGATATGCTTCGGGGTTGTGTCCTGGACTTCAGTGGGACGTGGGAGAGGCACTTGCCATTGGTGGAGTTTGCCTACAACAACAGTTTTCAGTCTAGCATCGGTATGGCACCGTTTGAGGCCTTGTATGGCCGACCGTGTAGGTCTCCAGTTTGTTGGGCCGAGGTGGGTGATGCACCTTTGTTGGGTCCGGAGTTGGTTAGGGAGACGACAGAGAAAGTTGAGCTTATCCGTAGGAGGCTTGTTACAGCCCAGAGTCGCCAAAAGAGTTATGCCGACCGTAGGAGGAGGCCTTTGGCGTTCGAGGCAGGTGATCATGTCTTTTTGAAGATATCACCTAGGCGAGGTTTGATGAGGTTTGGGAAGAGCGGGAAGTTGTCCCCTCGGTTTATTGGTCCTTTTGAAATCCTTGAGAGGATTGGCGAGGATGCTTATCGGTTAGCTTTACCGCCGCAGTTGTCCGGAGTTCATGACGTGTTTCATGTGAGTATGCTTCGGAAGTATGACCCAGATCCATCGCATGTGTTGGATAGGACCGATTTAGAGGTAGACGAGGATGCCTCGTATGAGGAGAGACCGGTTCGGGTTTTGGATAGGCGGGATCAGGTCCTGCGTGGCAAGACCATTCATTTGGTGAAAGTCTTGTGGAAACATCACGGAGTGGAAGAAGCCACTTGGGAACGTGAGTTGGAAGTCCGTGAAAAATATCCGGACTTGTTTGTTGTTGTATAATCTTGTATTTACATTTTGGACTATTGTTGAACTTAAGAGCTTTTATATATGTCTTAAGTTGTGAAACATTGAAAATGTTTTGGTTTATTGGAAGTATGTGTTGGAACTTGCCTCATATGGAAGTTGAATGTAACATTATATATTGTTGAAATTGGAAAAAAATGCGTAATGTTGATGCATGTTGAAAGTACATATGTTGTTTACATATTGTGAAATGCCTCTTGTTAAAGTGAGGGGGTGACCGGTAATAGGTCGAATTGTTGAATGCTAAAATGTAACATTGTTTAAAATGGAGGAAAACTTGTTTTTTTAAAAACTTGTGCCTAATTTCGGGGACGAAATTCTTTAAGGGGGGGAGGTTATAGCGATCCCGGGTTTACCCTTGTTGTGCAGTGATCCGGACATGTGTCCGTGGATGTCGGTAGTTGGTTATTATCTTGCTTACATCCTTTTTACTTCGTATTTGAGTTATAGGATGTGTTGGGGAGGTTTGTTACAGGTTGGTTAGGCCTTGGTTTTAAATTCCTTGTTGTTGAGTTTTTAGGCTGTCCGCTCGAGCGGGTCTTCTTGCGCTCGAGCGGAGATTGCACACTTCCAGTACTTTTGTGTTCCTGCAAAACTTCTGCAGGTGTGGTTTTTACGCTCGAGCGGGTTTGTTTACGCTCGAGCGGGTCGGTTGGCGCTCGAGCGGGTAGTTCTTCCAGAGTGTAAGTTCTGGGAGGTGGGAATCTGCGCTCGAGCGGACTGGTTGCCGCGCTCGAGCGGATGTGCTTTATTCTTGTGTCTTGGCGCTCGAGCGAGCCTTATTGCGCTCGAGCGTGTCCAGAGTTTTGTTCTTGGCGCTCGAGCGTCGTGTTCTCCGCTCGAGCGGGTCATACGTATATGAGTTATCCGCTGGGTGATTTCAAATCACTTTTTACATTTCTTTCTCTCTCCTACTTTTTCCAAAAACCCTTTTTGAGAGCCTCTCTCTCCAGAAACTCCCTTCTCTCTAGGGTTTGATCTAGTTAGAGTGTCCTCCTTCTCTTCGGCCTTTGTAATAGGTGTGTGGATCGTCGAGGGCATCGTTTTGATCCAAGAATCTTGGTCTTTGGAGCACGTTGGGTTTTATCATCTTCTCCTTTGGGGCTCCGAAATTGAGGTAGGGATATCCTACTCCTCTATATGGATTTTGTCTTTAAATTTTAGTATTTTGAGATGTTGGGTTGGTTTGGTAATTTCGTGAAAGTATTGGGGCTTTTGTGTAATTTTACAAAAGTTGGGGTTTTATTTATAATAAACCTAGATGCATGTTTGGCATAGAGAAATGGAATAAATGTTGAATCATTGAAGAAAATGGGACCAAAGGGTTAAAATGGTAATTATGGAAAATGACCTAATTACATTGTTTGATTAATTGGGATAATTAATTGTGAGAAATGAGGAAATGAAATTGAATTATTGAGATTGGGAATGTATGGGGTTAAAGGGTGTAGTTGAATTATTTATCACTCACCGAAATGAAATGTTGATTGAATATCCATTGTGCATTTATTTTCTGTTTAGAAATAACTGCTTTGGGCTATCGGTGGAGGATAGTCGTGATTGTTGTAGACAATGCATGATGATTAGGCAAACTAAAACTAATCGATTGAATGTGTCATAGAGTATGACGGTGGATTGAATACATTAAACTTATGTATTGATTGATTGTGTATAGAACCCATGTGTTTGTATACATTATGTGTAGAGGAGGAGATGGGGGATGTACTCCCCGGTTTAGGGGAAGATAGGGGATGTACCTCTAAACCGGATAGTGTTGGGAGGAGATGGGGGATGAACTCCGTAGATACAGCTTATATGCTTGTCTAGAGAAGTAAAGATAGAGTTAATACGCTTATCTTTGAGAAATGTAGATATAACTCATATGCTTGTCTAGAGAAGTGAAGATAGGGCTAATATGCTTATCTTTGTGAAAAGTGGATGTAGCTTATATGCTTATCTGTGAATGTGGGATATAGTTTTTATACATATCTGTTGAAATGATGATGGAGCTTATATGCTTATCTGTTGAAAAAGGGGAAAATGAAAAGTAACTTGGACTCATAAGTCGAATGACATAAAATGTGATTTATGTGGAGGTATCTGTGTTGACCATCTATCGATTGCTAATCTTTTAGTCATTGTTCATGGTTGGTTTAGTGTATTTCTGCTGGGTTGTGGCTCACCCTATATGGGAATATCATTTTCAGGTACAGATAGCATGCCGCCTCCAAGGACGTAGCTTGGGAGGCTAGAGGCAGGCGGACTTTTTGTCGTTTATTTTCTTTGATGTATTACATGTATAATCAAGCCAAGGGCTTAGTTTGTAAATGAGTTAGCACTCTTTGTTGTAACCAAGTGTTAACTTGGAAAGCTGTAAGCCCGTAGGGCATTTGCTTTTGTTGTTAACATGTAATACTTTTGTAAGAAACTACTCTGATGAATAGAAGAACGTTTATTTTTATTGTCAATGTATGTTTATTTTCATGGATTAATGTTATTATTTTGAGGGCGTTACAATTTTATTTCCAAATAGATCGTTAAGGTATAGTGGTTTTTTGAATGAACTTCTATGTTTAATTTTATGCAGTTTCCTATTCTATTTTTATTCAACTTCTGTTTTTATTCAACTTCGATCTCCATTCAATTTCCTTTTTTATTTAATTTCCAAATAGATCGTTAAGGTATATAGTGGTTTCTTGAATGAACTTCCATTTGTAATTTTATACAACTTCCATTTTTATTTTTATTCCACTTCCATTTTTATTCAATTTCCATTTCTATTCAATTTCCTTTTTTAATTAATTTCCAAATAGATCGTTAAGGTATAGTGGTTTCTTGAATGAACTTCCATGTTTAATTTTATGCAGTTTCCATTTCTGTTTTTATTCAACTTCTATTTTTATTCAATTTCCATCTCCATTCAATTTCCTTTTTTGTTTAATTTCCAAATAGATGGTTAAGGTATAACGATTTCTTGAATGAACATCAATTTTTAATTTTTTGCAACTTCCATTTGTATTTTTATTCAACTTCCATTTTTATTCAATTTCCTTTTCTATTCAATTTCGTTTTTTATTTAATTTCCAAATAGATCGTTAAGGTATAGTGGTTTCTTGAATGAACTTCCATGTTTCATTTTATGCAGTTTCCATTTCTATTTTTATTCAACTTCTATTTTTATTAAATTTCCATCTCCATTCGATTTCCTTTTTTATTTAATTTCCAAATAGATCGTTAAGGTACAGTGGTTTCTTGAACGAATTTCCATGTTTAACTTTATGCAGTTTCCACTTCTTTTTTTATTCAACTTCTATTTTTATTCAATTTCCATCACCATTCAATTTCCTTTTTTTATTTAATTTCCAAATAGATCGTTAAGGTATAGTGGTTTCTTGAATGAACTTTCATTTTTAATTTTATGCAACTTCCATTTTTATTTTTATTCCACTTCCTTTTTTATTCAATTTCCTTTTCTATTCAATTTCCTTTTTTATTTAATTTCCAAATAGATTGTTAAGGTATAGCGCTGTCATGAATGAACTTCCATGTTTGATTTTATGCAGTTTCCATTTCTATTTTTATTCAACTTTTATTTTTATTAAATTTCCCTCTCCATTCAATTTCCTTTTTTATTTAATTTCCAAATTGATCATTAAGGTTCAGTGGTTTCTTGAATGAATTTCCATGTTTAATTTTATGCCGTTTCTGTAACGCCCTCAAAATAATAACATTAACCCATCAATAGAGACATGCATTGACAATAAAAATAAATGTTCTTCTATTCATCAGAGTAGTTTCTTACAAAAGTATTACATGTTAACAACAAAAGCAAGTGCCCTACGGGCTTACAGCTTTCCAAGTTAACACTTGGTTACAACAGAAGAGTATCAACTCCATTACACTTTAAGCCCTTGTCTTGAAATTACATGTAATACATCAAAAATAAAACAACATAAGTATGTCCGCCTCTAGCCTCCCAAGCTATGTCCTTGGAGGTGGCATGCTACCTGTACCTGAAAATGATATTCCCATATAGGGTGAGCCACAGCCCAGTAGAAATATACTAAACCAACCATGAACAATGACTAAAAGATTAGCAATTGATAGATGGCTAACACTGATACATCCACATAACTCACATATTTATGCCATACGACTTATGAGTCCAAGTTACCTTTCATTTTCCCTTTTTCAACAGATAAGCATGTTAACTCTAACATCAGTTCAACAGATATGTATAAAAACTATATCCCACATTCACAGATAAGCATATGAGCTATATCCACATTCTCAACAGATATGTATAACAACTATATCCCACATTCACAGATAAGCATAAGCTGTATCCTCACTTCACACAGATAAGCATATTAGCTCCATCTTCACTTCTCTAGACAAGCATATGAGCTGTATCTACGGAGTTCATCCCCTATCTCCTCCCAACACTATCCGGTTTAGAGATGCATCCCCCATCTTCCCCTAAACCGCGGAGTACATCCCCCATCTCCTCCTCTACACACAATGCATATAAACACAAGGGTTCTATACACAATCAATCAATACATAAATTTAATGTATTCAATCCACCGTCATACTTTATGACACATTCAATCGATTAGTTTTAGTTTGCCTAATCATCATGCATTGTCTACAACAATCACGACTATCCTCCACCGATAGCCCAAAGCAGTTATTTCTAAATAGAAAATAAATGCACAATGGATATTCAATCAACATTTCATTTCGGTGAGTGATAAATAATTCAACTACACCCTTTAACCCCATACATTCCCAATCTCAATAATTCAATTTCATTACCTCATTTCTCACGATTAATTATCCCAATTAATCAACCATGTAATTAGGTCATTTTCCATAATTACCATTTCAACCCTTAGGTTCCATTTTCATCAATGATTCAACATTTATTCCATTTCTCTATGCCACACATGCATCTAGGTTTATTATAAATAAAACCCCAACCTTTTGTAAAATAACACAAAAGCTCCAAACTTTCACAAAATTACCCAATCAACCCCAACATCTCAAAATACTAAAATTTAAAGACAAAATCCATAGAGAGGAGTAGGATATCCCTACCTCAAATTCGGAGCCCCAATAGAGAAGATGACAAAACCCAATGTGCTCCAAATCCCGAAATTTTCAGATTAGAATGTAGCCCTCGACGATCAACAACTCTTTTGTAAAGGCCAAAGACAAGGAACTCACCCTAGCTAGATCAAAATCTAGAGAGAAGGCAAGATTTTAGAGAGAGAGGCTCTCAAAATGGTTTTTTAGAAAAAGTAGGAGAGAGAAAGAAAAGTAAAAAGTGATTTGAAATCACCCAGCGGATAACTCATATACGTATGACCCGCTCGAGCAGAGAACACGACGCTCGAGCGCCAAGAACAAAATCTGGACACGCTCGAGCGCAATAAGGCACAAGAATAAAGCACATCCGCTCGAGCACGACAACAGTCCGCTCGAGCGCAGATTCCCACCTCCCAGAACTTACACCCAGAAAGTACTACCCGCTCGAGCGCCAAACGACCCGCTCGAGCGCTACCGCTCGAGCGTAAACAAACCCGCTCGAGCGTAAAAACCACACCTATAGAAGTTTTGCAGGAACACGAAAATACTGGAAGTGTGCAATCTCCGCTCGAGCGCAAGAAGACCCGCTCGAGCGGACCGCCTAAAAACTCAACAACAAGGAATTTGAAACCAAGGCCTAACCAACCTGTAACAAACCTCCCTAACACATCCTATAACTCAAGTACGAAGTAAAAAGGATGCAAACAAGATAATAACCAACTACCAACATCCACGGACACATGTCCGGATCACTGTACAACAAGGGTAAACCCGGGATCGCTATAACCTCCCCCCCTTAAAGAATTTCGTCCCTGAAATTTGGCACAAGTTTTTAAAAAAAAAAACAAGTTTTCCTCCATTTTAAACAATGTTACATTTTAACATTCAACAATTCGACCCATTACCGGTCACCCCCTCCCTTTAACAAGAGGCATTTCACAATATGTAAACAACATATGTACTTACAACATGCATCAACGTTATGCATTTCCTTTCCAATTTCAACAATATACTTCAACCCATATAATGTTACATTCAACTTCCATATGAGGCAAGTTCCAAAACATACTCCCAATAAACCAAAACATTTCAATGTTTCACAACTTAAGACATATATAATAGCTCTTAAGTTCAACAATAATTCAAAATCTAAATACAAGGTTATACATCAACAAACAAGTCCGGATATTTTTCACGGACTTCCAACTCACGTTCCCAAGTGGCTTCCTCCACTCCGTGATGTTTCCACAAGACTTTCACCAAATGAATGGTCTTGCCACGCAGGACTTGATCCCGCCTATCCAAGACCCGAACCAGTCTCTCCTCATACGAGGCATCCTCATCTACCTCTAAATCAGTCCAATCCAACACATGTGATGGATCTGGCTCATACTTCCGAAGCATACTCACATGAAACACGTCATGAACTCCGGACAACTGCGGCGGTAAAGCTAACCGATAAGCAACCTCGCCAATCCTCTCAGGATTTCGAAAGGGCCAATAAACCGAGGGGATAACTTCCCACTCTTCCCGAACCTCATCAAACCTCGCCTAGGTGATATCTTCAAAAAGACATGATCACTTACCTCAAACGCCAAAGGCCTCCTCCTACGATCGGCATAACTCTTTTGACAACTCTGGGCTGTAACAAGCCTCCTACGGATAAGCTCAACTTTCTCCGTCGTCTCCCTAACCAACTCCGGACCCAACAAAGGTGCATCACCCACCTCGGCCCAACAAACTGGAGACCTACACGGTCGGCCATACAAGGCCTCAAACGGTGCCATACCGATGCTAGACTGAAAACTGTTGTTGTAGGCAAACTCCACCAATGGCAAGTGCCTCTCCCACGTCCCACTGAAGTCCAGGACACAACCCCGAAGCATATCCTCGAGGATCTGAATAGTACGCTCGGACTGCCCGTCAGTCTGAGGGTGATAAGCCGTACTAAAGGTCAACTTAGTGCCCAAGGCACTCTGCAAACTCTGCCACAACCTAGCAGTAAAACGAGGATCTCTATCTGAGACGATCGTCACTGGGACCCCGTGCAATCTCACTATGTCCCGAATATACAAGTCGGCTAGATGATCTATCGAATCTCTCACGCGCATAGGAATGAAGTGTGCCGACTTAGTCAACCGGTCAACAACCACCCAAATAGCATCACTACCCCGCTGAGTCCTCGGAAGACCTACAACGAAGTCCATAGTGATATGCTCCCACTTCCACTCGACAATAGGTAAGCGTTGCAACAAACCCGCTGGCCTCTGATGCTCGGCCTTCACTTGCTGGCAAGTAAGGCACTTCGACACGAAAACAGCCACATCTCTCTTCATGCCCCGCCACCAAAACTGTCGACCTAAATCCCGATACATCTTAGTACCTCCCGGATGCACCGTAAGGCGCGAATGATGAAACTCTCGGAGTACTTCTTCTCGGCAAGACTCCGGCACAAACAAACGGTCTCGGTATCTCACACTCTGGTCGGGATACACCGTCAAACCCTTCTCAGTCTTCCCACCTGAGATCTTCTCTCGGAGGGATTCTACCTCAAGGTCACCTCTCTGTGCCTCTAACACTCTAGTTACCAATGTAGGCTGTGCAACAACAGAAAACAGGGCCGCAGCCTCGACAGATTCGCCCAATAGCAAATTGAACTCACCAAGTGCTCCCAACATCTCCCATTCCCAGATGGCTATACAAGCTACATCACTAACGGATTTCCTACTAAGGGCATCGGCCACAACATTGGCCTTTCCCGGGTGATAGTGCAACTCAAAATCGTAGTCCTCGATGAACTCCATCCACCTTCTCTGCCTCAAATTCAAGTCCTTCTGTGTAAACAAATACTTCAAACTCTTGTGGTCCGAGAACACCTCAAACCTCTCACCATAAAGGTAGTGCCTCCAGATTTTCAAGGCAAAGATCACAGCCGCTAACTCTAGATCGTGTGTAGGGTAATTCTTCTCGTGCATTTTCAACTGACGTGAGCCATAAGCTACCACTTTCCCCTCTTGCATCAACACACAACCCAAACCCTCTCGTGAGGCATCACAATAAACCGCATAACCCAACCCTCTCTCCGGAATAATCAAAACCGGAGCGGTGGTCAATCTAACCTTCAGCTCTTGGAACGACTCTTCACAAGTCTCACTCCACACAAACTTGACTCCCTTCCGAGTCAGCCTAGTCAACGGTGACGCTAACCTGGAGAAATCTTTCACAAACCGACGGTAATAACCAGCTAATCCCAGAAAACTGCGGATCTCAAACACACTCTTAGGCTGTGCCCAATCTTGCACTGCCTCAATCTTGGATGTATCAACAGACACTCCTTCCCCCGATACCACGTGGCCAAAGAACTTGACTTCTCCTAGCCAGAACTCACACTTCTCAAACTTGGCATACAGCCTATGGGCTCTAAGCAACTCAAGCACCACTCTCAAGTGTTCCTTGTGCTCCTCCTCTGAAGGCGAATAGATAAGGATGTCGTCCACGAAGACGACCACAAATCGGTCTAAGAACTCCCGGAAAATCCTCTTCCCTGACCCTCAACTGGTGGTAACCCGATCTCAAGTCTATCTTAGAGAAACAACGGGAACCCTTCAACTGGTCAAACAGATCATCTATACAGGGCATAGGGTACTTATTCTTAACCGTAGCCCGATTCAACTTCCGGTAGTCAATACACAATCTCAAGGCCCCATCTTTCTTTTTAGCAAAGAGGGCCGGTGCTCCCCACGGCGAAACACTAGGGCGAACAAAACCCTTATCTAACAATTCCTGGAGCTGAACTTTCAACTCAACCAACTCTGCTGGAGCAAAACGGTAAGGTGCCACAGAAATCGGCGCCGTGCCGGGCACTAAATCAATGGAGAACTCGATCTCCCGATGAGGTGGCAAACTAACAAGATCCTCGAGAAAGACGTCCGAGTACTCACAAACTACCCTCGGCAACACAACCTGGGTCTCATCACACTCACCACTCTCAAAGCTAGCAAGTAAACCACTAAGCTCACTCCGCCCTCGCGGATCATACATCGGTGGTAACACACTACCAACCCGATCCCCCAAGAAATGGAAACACTCCCCGCTCAAGGTACAAACTGTGACCGTCTGGCAGTAGCAATCAATAACAGCCCGGTATGACGATAGCCAGTCCATACCCAAAATAACATCAAAGCCCTTCATGGGCATGACAACAAAAGGAAAAGGAAGCCTATGGTCGACGACCTCTATATCACAACCTCTGACACTCTATTTCAGTATCACCTCACCACCAAGTGGTGACACTACACAAATAGGAGATGCTAATAGCTCAAACTCCAAATCCAACACAGATGCAAATGCAGCAGATACAAAAGAATGAGATGCACCCGTGTCAATCAACACATAGCAACCGAGTTGCAAAACAGAAAAGTACCTCTCACCACTGATGGAGCCGGTACTAAATCCTGCGCGGTAACAGCGTACACGCGCCCTGTAGGCCCCTGGTCTACCTGCTCACCTCTAGGAGCAAAAGACTGCTGCACAGACTGGGATGACGAAGCTCCCGGATTGGCCCTCGAGGCCTGCGCAGACTGAGCTGGCTGATAACTCTGCGTCTGCCTAGAACTAGACGCCCCCGAAGTGGCACTCAACTGTGGGCAAAACCTCTTCAGGTGCCCAGGCTGTCCACACTGATAACAAGACAAGGGCTGCCCCCTGCCCAAACTCTGACTCTGCGGTCTAGCTGAAGAAGAAGCAGCTCTCTGACCCCCACCCTTCTGTGGGCAAACCGAAACTTTGTGACCCAGTTGGCCACACTTGTAACAGGTGAAGTCCCCCTGACTACCTCTCCCGGAACCTGCACTCGGCACTGGGAAGGTCGATCTGGCAACACCACCCTGCGACTGCTGAGGGTTAGAACCCCTCTGCCTCCTGCCATCACCCTGGCCATATTGGCTCCTCTTGGAGCCTCTCTGCCCCTCATCCTCCTCCTGCATCAAGAGCTCCATATGAGCTGCAGCATCCACAAGGTGCCTATACTCACGGATGAAAGATCCACCAACCCTTAACTTGAGGCCCCGCCTCAACTTCCGCTCAAACTCATAGCAACGGCGTTCTTCAGACGCCACTAACTCAGGTGCAAACCTAGACAGACTGGTAAAAGTAGCCTCAAACTCGGCCACTGACAAGCCCTGCTGATTAAGCCGACTAAACTGATCCCTCAGCTTCTCCCTAGCTGCTGCAGATAAAAACCTCTCCTGGAAAGCATTTACAAACGCCTCCCATGTACCCCCAACACGAGCCTTCTCGTACTTCCACCATTGACCCGCATCTCCCTTCAGCTGGAAGGATGCCAAGGTCACCTTCAATGCTCCGTCCTCGATGCCAAGCATCTCGAACGTTTTACTCATTTGCTCTAGCCACTCATCAGCCTTCAGTGGCTCCTTCGGATCACCAATAAACTCATCCGGGTTAGATCGAAAGAACTCCCTCTTCAAGAAAGAAGGCCCTGCCTCAGCTGCCTGATTCCCTGCTCTGAGAATACCCAAAGCTCCTGCTATCTCTCGTGCCAAGGCACTCATAGCCTGCTGACCCGCTGGCTCAGCCACATTGGCCTGACCAACTCCTTCCTGTACTGCCGGAACGTCATCCGGTACAAGTACCTCCTGCCTCGTAGGTCTACCACGCCTAGCGCCTCTTCCTCGTCCTGACATCCTAATAAAGGTAACCAAGACTATTAGCACATTCACAAATGTGCCGAAGCTATAACACTCGCGTCCTAATGCATGGACAACTGTAATTCACTCCACGTAAGCACATAAACACATAAGCACTTACGAATTTCATTTCCGGATAATGATAGTCCCGAGGCGTTACTAGAGTTCTGGTTAGAAACAGCATTGATCAAGTGCCTTTCCAACAAGACTCACAGAAACCCAAGGATCCAATCAACATCCTAGAAATTAAATCCCATACCCAAACAAACACATAAGCATGTTATCAATTAAACACATAGCATATGATACTACATCTAAGTCTCTATCAAGCGAGACAAACCCATTGTGATCTTAATCACTTCCCACGTACCCAAAGTATTCGAACCCGGTACGCTCTGATACCAAGTTGTAACGCCCTCAAAATAATAACATTAACCCATCAATAGAGACATGCATTGACAATAAAAATAAACGTTCTTCTATTCATCAGAGTAGTTTCTTACAAAAGTATTACATGTTAACAACAAAAGCAAGTGCCCTACGGGCTTACAGCTTTCCAAGTTAACACTTGGTTACAACAGAAGAGTATCAACACCATTACACTTTAAGCCCTTGTCTTGAAATTACATGTAATACATCAAAAATAAAACAACATAAGTATGTCCGCCTCTAGCCTCCCAAGCTATGTCCTTGGAGGTGGCATGCTACCTGTACCTGAAAATGATATTCCCATATAGGGTGAGCCACAGCCCAGTAGAAATATACTAAACCAACCATGAACAATGACTAAAAGATTAGCAATTGATAGATGGCTAACACTGATACATCCACATAACTCACATATTTATGCCATACGACTTATGAGTCCAAGTTACCTTTCATTTTCCCTTTTTCAACAGATAAGCATGTTAACTCTAACATCAGTTCAACAGATATGTATAAAAACTATATCCCACATTCACAGATAAGCATATGAGCTATATCCACATTCTCAACAGATATGTATAACAACTATATCCCACATTCACAGATAAGCATAAGCTGTATCCTCACTTCACACAGATAAGCATATTAGCTCCATCTTCACTTCTCTAGACAAGCATATGAGCTGTATCTACGGAGTTCATCCCCTATCTCCTCCCAACACTATCCGGTTTAGAGATGCATCCCCCATCTTCCCCTAAACCGCGGAGTACATCCCCCATCTCCTCCTCTACACACAATGCATATAAACACAAGGGTTCTATACACAATCAATCAATACATAAATTTAATGTATTCAATCCACCGTCATACTTTATGACACATTCAATCGATTAGTTTTAGTTTGCCTAATCATCATGCATTGTCTACAACAATCACGACTATCCTCCACCGATAGCCCAAAGCAGTTATTTCTAAACAGAAAATAAATGCACAATGGATATTCAATCAACATTTCATTTCGGTGAGTGATAAATAATTCAACTACACCCTTTAACCCCATACATTCCCAATCTCAATAATTCAATTTCATTACCTCATTTCTCACGATTAATTATCCCAATTAATCAACCATGTAATTAGGTCATTTTCCATAATTACCATTTCAACCCTTAGGTTCCATTTTCATCAATGATTCAACATTTATTCCATTTCTCTATGCCACACATGCATCTAGGTTTATTATAAATAAAACCCCAACCTTTTGTAAAATAACACAAAAACTCCAAACTTTCACAAAATTACCCAATCAACCCTAACATCTCAAAATACTAAAATTTAAAGACAAAATCCATAGAGAGGAGTAGGATATCCCTACCTCAAATTCGGAGCCCCAATAGAGAAGATGACAAAACCCAATGTGCTCCAAATCCCGAAATTTTCAGATTAGAATGTAGCCCTCGACGATCAACAACTCTTTTGTAAAGGCCAAAGACAAGGAACTCACCCTAACTAGATCAAAATCTAGAGAGAAGGCAAGATTTTAGAGAGAGAGGCTCTCAAAATGGTTTTTAGAAAAAGTAGGAGAGAGAAAGAAAAGTAAAAAGTGATTTGAAATCACCCAGCGGATAACTCATATACGTATGACCCGCTCGATCAGAGAACACGACGCTCGAGCGCCAAGAACAAAATCTGGACACGCTCGAGCGCAATAAGGCCCGCTCGAGCGCCAAGACACAAGAATAAAGTACATCCGCTCGAGCGCGACAACAGTCCGCTCGAGCGCAGATTCCCACCTCCCAGAACTTACACCCAGAAAGTACTACCGGCTCGAGCACCAAACGACCCGCTTGAGCGCTACCGCTCGAGCGTAAACAAACCCGCTCGAGTGTAAAAACCCCACCTGCAGAAGTTTTGCAGGAACACGAAAATACTGGAAGTGTGCAATCTCCGCTCGAGCGCAAGAAGACCCGCTCGAGCGGACCGCCTAAAAACTCAACCATAAGGAATTTGAAACCAAGGCCTAACCAACCTGTAACAAACCTCCCCAACACATCCTATAACTCAAGTACGAAGTAAAAAGGATGCAAACAAGATAATAACCAACTACCAACATCCACGGACACATGTCCGGATCACTGTACAACAAGGGTAAACCCGGGATCGCTATAGTTTCCACTTCTATTTTTATTCAATTTCCATCTCCGTTCAATTTCCTTGTTTTATTTAATTTCCAAATAGATCGTTAGGGTATAGTGGTTTCTTGAATGAACTTTCATTTTTAATTTTATGCAACTTCCATTTTTATTTTTATCCAACTTCCATTTTTATTCAATTTCTTTTTCTATTGAATTTCCTTTTTTATTTAATTTTCAAATAGGTCGTTCAGGGGTAGAGGTTTCTTGAATGAACATCGATTTTTAATTTTTTGCAACTTCTATTTTTATTTTTATTCCACTTCCATTTTTATTCAATTTCCTTTTCTATTTAATTTCCAAATAGATCGTTAAGGTATAGTGGTTTCTTAAATGAACTTCCATATTTAATTTTATGCAGTTTCCATTTCTATTTTTATTCAACTTCTATTTTTATTCAATTTCGATCTCCAATCAATTTCCTTTTTTATTTAATTTCCAAATAAATCATTAAGGTGTAGTGGTTTCTTGAATGAACTTCCATTTTTATTTTTATTCCGCCTCTATTTTTATTCAAGTTCCATTTCTATTCAATTTCCTTTTTAAATTAATTTCCAAATAGATCGTTAAGGTATAGTGGTTTCTTGAATGAACTTCCATGTTTAATTTTATGCAGTTTCCATTTCTATTTTTATTCAACTTCTATTTTTATTCAATTTCCATCTCCATTCAATTTCTTTTTTTATTTAATTTCCAAATAGATCGTTAAGGTATAGTGGTTTCTTGAATGAACTTCCATTTTTAATTTTATGCAACTTCCATTTGTATTTTTATTCAACTTCCATTTTCATTCAATTTCCTTTTCTATTCAATTTCCTTTTTTATTTAATTTCCAAATAGATCGTTAAGGTATAATGGTTTCTTGAATGAACTTCCATGTTTAACTTTATGCAGTTTCCATTTCTATTTTTATTCAACTTCTATTTTTATTAAATTTCCATCTCCATTCAATTTCCTTTTTTATTTAATTTCCGAATAGATCGTTAAGGTATGGTGGTTTCTTGAATGAATTTCCATGTTTAATTTTATGCAGTTTCCACTTCTATTTTTATTCAACTTCTATTTTTATTCAATTTCCATCTCCATTCAATTTCCTTTTTTTATTTAATTTCCAAATAAATCGTTAAGGTATAGTGATTTCTTTAATGAACTTTCATTTTTAATTTTATGCAACTTCCATTTTTATTTTTATTCAACTTCCATTTTTATTCAATTTCCTTTTCTATTGAATTTCCTTTTTTATTTAATTTCGAAATAGGTCGTTAAGGTGTAGTGGTTTCTTGAATAAACATCCATTTTTAATTTTCTGCAGCTTCCATTTTTATTTTTATTCCACTTCCATTTTTATTCAATTTCCTTTTCTATTCAATTTTATAGCGATCTCGGTTTTTCCTTCCTTTGTATACTGTATTCCGGACTTGGTTTCGTGAACTTGTTGTTGTATCATTATCACTTCTAGCCTTTACTCTTTGTTTTTGAGTCTTGGGTTGTGACGGGTAGGTTTGAAACAGGTTGGTTACACTTTGAAACCAAAAGGTGATGCCCAGATTTTAGCCTTCACGCTCGAGCAGAATTTTTAACGCTCGAGCGGGCTCTTCGTTGTTGCTTATCCGCTCGAGCGGGAGTTTTGACGCTCGAGCGTGGTTTTCCATCTCCCAGTACTTTACTCTGCAGTTCGTCCGCTCGAGCGGTAGTTTTTACGCTCGAGCGTGGTTTTCCATCTCCCAGTACTTTACTCTGCAGTTCGTCCGCTCGAGCGGTAGTTTTTACGCTCGAGCGTGATCCCTTGATTTTTGTCCCTCCGCTCGAGCGGAGAGTTTGACGCTCGAGCGGGTACCATCGCCTGCAAAACTTCTGGAAGTGTGCAATCGATGCTCGAGCGGGGATTTCCACGCTCGAGTGGGGAATCGACTACATCAGTCCAAGATTTCACTTTTTGGATCACTTTTTGGATCACTTTTTGACCTACTTCTTTTCCCTAACTCTTAAAAGAAGCCGCCACTTGAGAGTTTCTCCCTCTACTCTCACCTTCTCTCTAAGATTTGATCTATTCCCTATGGTCTTCTACCCTAGTTCCTTTGGAAGAAAGGTAGAGCTTCGCGAGAGCTTTCTTTTAATTTGAAAAAGAGAGGATTTGGGGCACTTTTGACTTTCGTCATCTTCTCCATTCGAGTTCTTCACTTCAAGGTAGGGATTTCCTACTCCATCTTATAAGTTTTGTTCTAAGTTTTGGTATTTTGATATGTTGGGGGTACTTTGGTAGTTTTGGGAAAAACCCTAGTTGTATTAATAAATTAATTTGTATAATTAATTTAAGGAAATTGGGGAATTTGGTTAAATTCATGAAATTGAGGAATTCATTGATTAAATGGTGTAGTTGGATAATTTAAATCACTCGCTTATTGAATTGTAGATATTTTTATTTCCAGTCTAGAAATAACTGTTTGGGGCTATCGGTGGAGGATAGTCATGTTTGTTGTAGATATTGCATGTGAATTAGGGAAAATTGAAACTAATCAATTTGTTTAAGTCATAAATTTAGACTATTGAATTAATACAGGAAATACATGTATTGATTGAGCATTGCATATGCATATTGTTTGGGAGGAGATAGGGGATGTACTCCACGGTTTAGGGGAAGATAGTGGATGGACCTCTAAACCGGATTTTGTTTGGGAGGAGATAGGGGATGGACTCCATTAGCATCACTATTATGTGTGCTTATTATATTGAAGTGTTTTTACATGTTATTGATACAGCACTAAAATGTGTATCAAACGGGAAGTATGAAGTGTTTTGATATGAGCCTGAGTCTCATCCGTGTTGTTGATATTGGAAGTAATGTGAATATGATATATAGTTCACTGTTGTAAGTTTGGCCAGGTTCTGAGCCATATTGATAATAAGGGGAATTCAAACATGTCATAGACATTAGTGTCATGAGACGGTATTAAGTTAGAATTGATTATCTTGGTTAACCATCTATTGAATGCTATAGCTTTATGCAATGCTTATATTTGGTTTAGTATTTTTCTACTGGGCTGTGGCTCACCCTTTATGGGAACATCATTTTCAGGTTCAGGTGATAAGCTACCTCCAAGGACTTAGCTTGGGAGGATTCGGCTTTTGGATTTTGAAGACTATCTTTAGTTAATTGTTTTTATATGTTAGCACATGTAAACATTCAAGCCTAGGGCTTTATTTGTATTTCAGTTAGAACTCATATTTTTGTGTCAAAGTGTTGGCTTGGAAAGATGTTAGCCCGTAGGGCATTTAATTTGATGTTACATGTAATGCTTTTATTTAGTAATACTCTGATGAATAAATTAATGAATCGTTTTCTTTAAATATTGCATGTCAATGATGTATATATATATAATGGGTTTATTTTGAGGGCGTTACAACCACTATACCTTAACGATCTCTTTGGAAATTAAATAAAAAATGAAATTGAATAGAAAAGGAAATTGAATAAAAATGGAAGTGGAATAAAATCAAAATGGAAGTTGCATAAAATTAAGAATGGAAGTTTATTCAAGAAACCACTACACCTTAACGATCTATTTGGAAATTAAATAAAAATGGAAATTGAATGGAGATGGAAATTGAATAAAAATAGAAGTTGAATAAAAATAGAAATGGAAACTGCATAAAATTAAACACGGAAGTTCATCCAAGAAACCACTATACCTTAACGATCTATTTGGAAATGGAATAAAAAAAGGAAATTGAATGGAGATGGAAATTGAATAAAAATGGAAGTTGAATAAAAATAGAAATTGAAACTGCATAAAATTAAACGCGGAAATTCATTCAAGAAACCAATATACCTTAACGATCTATTTGGAAATGGAATAAAAAAAGGAAATTGAATGGAGATGGAAATTTAATAAAAATAGAAATGAAAACTACATAAAATTAACCGTGGAAGTTCATTCAAGAAACCACTACACCTTAACGATCTGTTTGGAAATTAAATAAAAAAGGAAATTGAACTGAGATGGAAATTGAATGAAAATAGAAGTCAAATAAAAATAGAAATGGAAACTGCATAGAATTAAACATGGAAGTTCATTCAAGAAATCACTATACCTTAACGATCTATTTGAAAATTAAATAAAAAAGGAAACTGAGTAGAAACGGAAATTGAATAAAAATGGAAGTGGAATAAAAATAAAAATAGAAGTTGCATAAAATTAAAAATGGAAGTTCATTCAAGATACCACTATACTATTATGATCTATTTGGAACTTAAATAAAAAAGGAAAATGAATAGAAAATGAAATTGAATAAAAATGGAAGTTGAATACAAACAAAAATAGAAGTTGCACAAAATTAAAAATGGAAGTCTATTCATGAAACCACTATACCTTAACGATCTATTTGGAAATTAAATAACAAAATGAAATTGAATAAAAATCGAAGTTGAATAAAAATAAAAATGGAAGCTGCATAAAATTAAAAATGAAAGTTCATTCAAGAAACTACTATACCTTAACGATCTATTCGGAAATTAAATAAAAAATAAAATTTTATAGAAAAGCAAATTGAATAAAAATGGAAGCGGAATAAAAAAAAATGGAAGTTGCATAAAATTAAAAATGAAAGTTCATTCAAGAAACTACTATACCTTAACGACCTATTTGAAAATTAAATAAAAAATAAAATTGAATAGAACAAGAAATTGTATAAAAATGGAAGTGGAATAAAAATACAACTGGAAGTTGCATAAAATAAAAAATGGAAGTTCATTCAAGAAACCACTATACCTTAACGATCTATTTGGAAATTAAACAAAAATAGAAATTGAATAGAAAAGGAAATTGAATAAAAATGGAAGTGGAATAAAAATAAAAATGGAAGTTGCATAAAATTAAGAATGGAAGTTCATTCAAGAAACCACTACACCTTAACGATCTATTTGGAAATTAAATAAAAAAAGAAATTGATTGGAGCTGGAAATTGAATAAAAATGGAAGTTGAATAAAAATAGAAATTGAAACTTCATAAAATTAAACATGGAGGTTCATTCAAGAAACCACTATACCTTAACGATCTCTTTGGAAATTAAATGAAAAGGGAAATTGAACAGAAAAGGAAATTGAATGAAAATGGAAGTGGTATAAAAATCAAAAGTGGAAGTTGCATAAAATTAACAATGGAAGTTCATTCAAGAAACCACTACACCTGAACGATCTATTTGGAAATTAAATAAAATTGGAAATTGAATAGACAAGGAAAGTGAATAAAAATGGAAGTGGAATAAAAATAAAAATGGAAGTTGCATAAAATTAAGAATTGAAGTTCATTCAAGAAACCACTACACCTTAACGATCTATTTGGAAATTAAATAAAAATGAAAATTGAATGGAGATGGAAGTTGAATAAAAATAGAAGTTGAATAAAAATAAAAATGAAAACTGCATAAAATTAAACATGGTAGTTCATACAAGAAACCACTATACCTTAACGATCAATTTCGAAATTAAATAAAAAAGGAAATTGAATAGAAAAGGAAATAGAATAAAAATAGAAGCTGAATAAAAATAGAAATGGAAACTGCATAAAATTAAACGTGGAAGTTCATTCAAGAAAATAGTACACCTTAACGATCTATTTGGAAATTAAATGAAAAATGAAACTAAATGGTGATGGAAATTGAATAAAAATAGAAGTTGAATAAAAATAGAATTGGAAACTGCATAAAATTAAACATCGAAGTTCATTCAAGAAATCACTATACCTTAACGATCTAATTGGAAATTAAATAAAAAAGGAAATTGAATAGAAAAGGAAATTGAATAAAAATGGAAGTGGAATAAAAATCAAAATGGAAGTTGCATAAAATTAAGAATGGAAGCTCATTCAAGAAACCACTACACCTTAATGATCTATTTGGAAATTAAATAAAAATGGAAATTGAAAAGAGATGGAAATTGAATAAACATAGAAGTTGAAGAAAAATAGAAAGGGAAACTGCACAAAATTAAACACGGAAGTTCATTCAAGAAACCACTATACCTTAACGATCTATTTGGAAACTAAATAAAAAAAGGAAATTGAATAAAAATATAAGTTGAATAAAAATAGAAATGGAAACTGCATAAAATTAAACATGGTAGTTCATTCAAGAAACCACTATACCTTAACGATCTATTTAGAAATCAAATAAAAAAGGAAATTGAATAGAATAGGAAATTGAATAAAAATAGAAGTTGAATAAAAATAGAAATGAAAACTACATAAAATTAAACGTGGTAGTTCATTCAAGAAACCACTACACCTTAACGATCTATTTGGGAATTAAAGAAAAAATGAAATTGAATAGAGGTGGAAATTGAATAAAAATGGAAGTTGAATAAAAATAGAAATGGAAACTTCATAAAATTAAACATGGAGGTTCATTCAAGAAACCACTATACCTTAACGATCTCTTTGGAAATTAAATAAAAAAAGGAAATTGAATAGAAAAGGAAATTGAATAAAAATGGAAGTGGAATAAAAATCAAAAACGGAAGTTGCATAAAATTAAGAGTGGAAGTTCATTCAAGAAACCACTACACCTTAACGTTTTATTTGGAAATTAAATAAAAATGAAAATTGATTAGAAAATAAAATTGTATAAAAATGGAAGTGGAATAAAAACAAAAATGGAAGTTGCATAAAATTAAGAATTGAAGTTCATTCAAGAAACCACTACACCTTAACGATCTATTTGGAAATTAAATAAAAATAGAAATTGAATGGAGATGGAAATTGAATGGAGATTGAAGTTGAATAAAAATAGAAGTTGAATAAAAATACAAATGGAAACTTCATAAAATTAAACATGGTAGTTCATTCAAGATGCCACTATACCTTAACGATCTATTTGGAAATTAAATAAAAAAGGAAATTGAATAGAAAAGGAAATAGAATAAAAATAGAAGCTGAATAAAAATAGAAATGGAAACTGAAAAAAATTAAACGTGGAAGTTTATTCAAGAAACCACTACACCTTAACGATCTATTTGGAAATTAAATGAAAAATGAAATTGAATGGTGATGGAAATTGAATAAAAATAGAAGTTGAATAAAAATAGAATTGGAAACTGCATAAAATTAAACATCGAAGTTCATTCAAGAAATCACTATACCTTAATGATCTATTTGGAAATTAAATGAAAAAGGAAATTGAATAGAAAAGGAAATTGAATAAAAATGGAAGTGGAATAAAAATCAAAATGGAAGTTGCATAAAATTAAGAATGGAAGTTCATTCAAAAAACCACTACACGTTAATGATCTATTTGGAAATTAAATAAAAATGGAAATTGAATAGAGATGGAAATTGAATAAAAACAGAAGTTGAATAAAAATCGGAAGGGAAACTGCATAAAATTAAACGTTGAAGTTCATTTAAGAAACCACTACACCTTAACGATTTCTTCGGAAACTAAATAAAAAAGGAAATTGAATGGAGATGGAAATTGAATAAAAATACAAGTTGAATAAAAATAGAAATGGAAACTGCATACAATGAAACACGGAAGTTCATTCAAGAAACCACTATACCTTAACGATTTATTTGGAAATTAAATAAAAAAGAAAATTGAATAAAAATGGAAATGGAATAAAAATAAAAATAGAAGTTTCATAAAATTAAAAATGGAAGTTCATTCAAGATACCACCATACCATAACGATCTATTTCGCACTTAAATAAAAAAGGAAAAGGAATAGAAAATGAAATTAAATAAAAATGGAAGTTGAATACAAACAAAAATAGAAGTTGCATAAAATTAAAAATGGAAGTCTATTCAAGAAACCACTATACCTTAACGATCTATTTGGAAATTACAGAAAAAAAAGGAAATTGAATAGAAAAGAAAATTGAATAAAAATCGAAGTTGAATAAAAATAAAAATGGAAGTTGCATAAAATTAAAAATGAAAGTTCATTCAAGAAACTACTATACCTTAACGATCTATTTGGAAATTAAATAAAAAATAAAATTTTATAGAAAAAGAAATTGAACAAAAATGGAAGTGGAATAAGAATACAAATGGAAGTTGCATAAAATTAAGAATGGAAGTTCATTCAAGAAACCACTATACCTTAACGATCTATTTGGAAATTAAACAAAAATGGAAATTGAATAGAAAAGGAAATTGAATAAAAATGGAAGTGGAATGAAAATAAAAATGAAAGTTGCATAAAATTAAGAATGGAAGTTCATTCAAGAAACCACTACACCTTAACGTCCTATTTGGAAATTAAATAAAAACGGAAATTGAATAAAAATAGAAGTTGAATAAAAATAGAAATGGAAGTTGCATAAAATTAAGAATTGAAGTTCATTCAAGAAACCACTACACCTTAACGATCTATTTGGAAATTAAATAAAAATGGAAATTGAATGGAGATGGAAATTGAATAAAAATAGGAAGGGAAACTGCATAAAATTAAACACGAAAGTTCATTCAAGAAACCACTATACCTTAACGATCTATTTGGAAATGAAATAAAAAAAGGAAATTGAATGGAGATGGAATATGAATAAAAATAGAAGTTGAATAAAAATAGAAATGGAAACTGAATAAAATAAACATAGAAGTTCATTCAAGAAACCACTACACCTTAACAATCTATTTGGAAATTAAATAAAAAATGGAATTGAATGGAGGTAGAAATTGAATAAAATTAGAAGTTTAATAGAAATAGAAATGGAAACTGCATAAAATTGAACATCAAAGTCTATTCAAGAAACCACTATACCTTAACGATCTCTTTGGAAATTAAATAAAAAAGCAAATTGAATAGAAATGGAAATTGAATAAAAATGGAAGTGGAATAAAAATAAAAATGAAGTTCCATAAAATTAAGATTGGAAGTTCATTCAAGAAAGTCCAACACCTTAACGATCTATTTGGAAATTAAATAAAAATGGAAATTGAATGGAGGTGGAAATTGAATAAAATTAGAAGCTTAATAAAAATAGAAATGGAAATTGCAAAAAATTAAACATGGAAGTTCATTCAAGAAACCCCTATACCTTAACGATCTATTTGGAAATTAAATAAAAATAGAAATTGAAGAGAAAAAGCAAATTGAAAAAAAATGGAAGTGGAATAAAAATCAGAATGGAAGTTGCATAAAATTAAGAATGGAAGTTCATTCAAGAAACCACTACACCTTAACGATCTATTTGGAAATTAAATAAAAATGGAAATTGAATGGAGATGGAAATTGAATAAAAATAGAAGTTGAATAAAAATAGAGATGGAAACAGCATAAAATTAAACATCGAAGTTCATTCAAGAAACTACTATACCTTAACGATCTATTTGGAAATTAAATTAAAAAGGAAATTGAATAGAAAAGGAAATTGAATAAAAATGGAAGTGGAAGAAAAAGCAAAATGGAGGTTCATTCAAGAAACCACTACACCTTAACGATCTATTTGGAAATTAAATAAAAATGGAAATTGAATGGAGATGGAAATTGAATAAAATAGAAGTTCAATAAAAATAGAAAGGGAAACTGCATAAAATTAAACACGGAAGTTCATTCAAGAAACCACTATACCTTAACGATCTATTTGGAAATGAAATATAAAAAGGAAATTGAGTGGAGATGGAAATTGAATAAAAATGGAAGTTGAATAAAAATAGAAATGGAAACTGCATAAAATTAAACGTTGAAGTTCATTCAAGAAACCACTACACCTTAACGATTTCTGTGGAAATTAAATAAAAAAGGAAATTGAATGGAGATGGAAATTGAATAAAAATACAAGTTGAATAAAAATAGAAATGGAAACTGCATGAAATGAAACACGGAAGTTCATTCAAGAAACCGCTATACCTTAACGATCTATTCGGAAATTAAATGAAAAAGAAAATTGAATAAAAATGGAAACGGAAAAAAATAAAAATGAAAGTTGCACAAAATTAAAAATGGAAGTTCATTCAAGATACCCCCATACCATAACGATCTATTTGGCACGTAAATAAAAAGGGAAAATGAATAGAAAATGAAATTGAATAAAAATGGAAGTTAAATAGAAAGAAAAATAGAAGTTGCATAAAATTCAAAATGTAAGTCTATTCAAGAAACCACTATACCTTAACGATCTACTTGGAAATTACATAAATAAAGGAAATTGAATAGAAAAGAAAATTGAATAAAAACCGAAGTTGAATAAAAATAAAAATGGAAGTTGCATAAAATTAAAAATGAAAGTTCATTCAAGAAACTACTATACCTTAACGATCGATTTGGAAATTAAATAAAAAAAAAATTTATAGAAAAGGAAATTGAATAAAAATGGAAGTGGAATAAAAATACAAATAGAAGTTGCATAAAATTAAAAATGGAAGTTTACTCAAGAAACCACTATACCTTAACGACCTATTTGGAAATTAAACAAAAATGGAAATTGAATAGAAACGGAAATTGAATAAAAATGGAAGTGGAATGAAAATAAAAATGGAAGTTGCGTAAAATTAAGAATGGAAGTTCATTCAAGAAACCACTACACCTAACGTCCTATTTGGAAATTAAATAAAAACGGAAATTGAATGGAGATGGAAATTGAATAAAAATAGAAGTTGAATAAAAATAGAAATGGAAGTTGCATAAAATTAAGAATGGAAGTTCATTCAAGAAACCACTACACCTTAACGATCTATTTGGAAATTAAATAAAAATGGAAATTGAATGGAGATGGAAATTGAATAAAAAAAGAAGTTGGATAAAAATAGAAAGGGAAACTGCATAAAATTAAACACGGAAGTTCATTCAAGAAACCACTATACCTTAACGATCTATTTGGAAATGAAATATAAAAAGGAAATTGAATAAAAATGGAAGTGGAATAAAAATCAAAATGGAAGTTGCATAAAATTAAGAATGGAAGTTCATTCAAGAAACCACTACACCTTAACGATCTATTTGGAAATTAAATAAAAAAGGAAATTGAATAGAAAAGAAAATAGAATAAAAATAGAAGTTGAATAAATATAGAACTGGAAACTGCATAAAATTAAACGTGGAAGTTCATTCAAGAAACCACTACACCTTAACGATCTATTTGGAAATTAAATGAAAAATGAAATTGAATGGAGATGGAAATTGAATAAAAATAGAAGTTGAATAAAAATAGAAATGGAAGCTGCATAAAATTAAACATCGAAGTTCATTCAAGAAAATACTATACCTTAACGATCTATTTGAAAATTAAATTAAAAAGGAAATTGAATAGAAAAGGAAATTGAATAAAAATGGAAGTGGAATAAAAATCGACATGGAAGTTGCATAAAAATAAGAATGGAAGTTCATTCAAGAAACCACTACACCTTAACGATCTATTTCGAAATTAAATAAAAATGGAAATTGAATGGAGATGGAAATTGAATGAAAATAGAAGTTGAATAAAAATAGAAAGGGAAACTGCATAAAATTAAACACGGAAGTTCATTCAAGAAACCACTATACCTTAACGATCTATTTGGAAATGAAATATAAAAAGGAAATTGAATGGAGTTGGAAGTTGAATAAAAATATAAGTTGAATAAAAATAGAAATGGAAACTGCATAAAATTAAACGTTGAAGTTCATTCAAGAAACCACTACACCTTAACGATTTCTGTGGAAATTAAATAAAAAAGGAAATTGAATGGAGATGGAAATTGAATAAAAATACAAGTTGAATAAAAATAGAAATGGAAACTGCATGAAATGAAACACGGAAGTTCATTCAAGAAACCGCTATACCTTAACGATCTATTCGGAAATTAGATGAAAAAGAAAATTGAATAAAAATGGAAACGGAAAAAAAATAAAAATGAAAGTTGCACAAAATTAAAAATGGAAGTTCATTCAAGATACCACCATACCATAACGATCTATTTGGCACGTAAATAAAAAGGTGAATAGAAAATGAAATTGAAAAAAAATGGAAGTTAAATAGAAAGAAAAATAGAAGTTGCATAAAATTCAAAATGTAAGTCTATTCAAGAAACCACTATACCTTAACGATCTACTTGGAAATTACACAAATAAAGGAAATTGAATAGAAAAGAAAATTGAATAAAAACCGAGTTGAATAAAAATAAAAATGGAAGTTGCATAAAATTAAAAATGAAAGTTCATTCAAGAAACTACTATACCTTAACGATCGATTTGGAAATTAAATAAAAAAAATTTTTTTATAGAAAAGGAAATTGAATAAAAATGGAAGTGGAATAAAAATACAAATAGAAGTTGCATAAAATTAAAAATGGAAGTTCACTCAAGAAACCACTATACCTTAACGATCTATTTGGAAATTAAACAAAAATGGAAATTGAATAGAAACGGAAATTGAATAAAAATGGAAGTGGAATGAAAATAAAAATGGAAGTTGCATAAAATTAAGAATGGAAGTTCATTCAAGAAACCACTACACCTAACGTCCTATTTGGAAATATAATAAAAACGGAAATTGAATGGAGATGGAAATTGAATAAAAATAGAAGTTGAATAAAAATAGAAATGGAAGTTGCATAAAATTAAGAATGGAAGTTCATTCAAGAAACCACTACACCTTAACGATCTATTTGGAAATTAAATAGAAATGGAAATTGAACAGAGGTGGAAATTGAATAAAAATAGAAGTTGGATAAAAAATAGAAAGGGAAACTGCATAAAATTAAACACGGAAGTTCATTCAAGAAACCACTATACCTTAACGATCTATTTGGAAATGAAATATAAAAAGGAAATTGAATAGAAAAGGAAATTGAATAAAAATGGAAGTGGAATAAAAATCAAAATGGAAGTTGCATAAAATTAAGAATGGAAGTTCATTCAAGAAACCACTACACCTTAACGATCTATTTGGAAATTAAATAAAAAAGGAAATTGAATAGAAAAGAAAATAGAATAAAAATAGAAGTTGAATAAATATAGAACTGGAAACTGCATAAAATTAAACGTGGAAGTTCATTCAAGAAACCACTACACCTTAACGATCTATTTGGAAATTAAATGAAAAATGAAATTGAATGGAGATGGAAATTGAATAAAAATAGTAGTTGAATAAAAATAGAAATGGAAACTGCATAAAATTAAACATCGAAGTTCATTCAAGAAACTACTATACCTTAACGACCTATTTGGAAATTAAATTAAAAAGGAAATTGAATAGAAAAGAAAATAGAAGTTGAACAAATATAGAACTGGAAACTGCATAAAATTAAACGTGGAAGTTCATTCAAGAAACCACTACACCTTAACGATCTATTTGGAAATTAAATGAAAAATGAAATTGAATGGAGATGGAAATTGAATAAAAATAGAAGTTGAATAAAAATAGAAATGGAAACTGCATAAAATTAAACATCGAAGTTCATTCAAGAAACTACTATACCTTAACGATCTATTTGGAAATTAAATTAAAAAGGAAATTGAATAGAAAAGGAAATTGAATAAAAATGGAAGTGGAATAAAAATCGACATGGAAGTTGCATAAAATTAAGAATGGAAGTTCATTCAAGAAACCACTACACCTTAACGATCTATTTCGAAATTAAATAAAAATGGAAATTGAATGGTGATGGAAATTGAATGAAAATAGAAGTTGAATAAAAATAGAAAGGGAAACTGCATAAAATTAAACACGGAAGTTCATTCAAGAAACCACTATACCTTAACGATCTATTTGGAAATGAAATATAAAAAGGAAATTGAATGGAGTTGGAAATTGAATAAAAATATAAGTTGAATAAAAATAGAAATGGAAACTGCATAAAATTAAACGTTGAAGTTCATTCAAGAAACCACTACACCTTAACGATTTCTGTGGAAATTAAATAAAAAAGGAAATTGAATGGAGATGGAAATTGAATAAAAATACAAGTTGAATAAAAATAGAAATGGAAACTGCATGAAATGAAACACGGAAGTTCAATCAAGAAACCGCTATACCTTAACGATCTATTCGGAAATTAAATGAAAAAGAAAATTGAATAAAAATGGAAACGGAAAAAAATAAAAATGAAAGTTGCACAAAATTAAAAATGGAAGTTCATTCAAGATACCCCCATACCATAACGATCTATTTGGCACGTAAATAAAAAGGGAAAATGAATAGAAAATGAAATTGAATAAAAATGGAAGTTAAATAGAAAGAAAAATAGAAGTTGCATAAAATTCAAAATGTAAGTCTATTCAAGAAACCACTATACCTTAACGATCTACTTGGAAATTACATAAATAAAGGAAATTGAATAGAAAAGAAAATTGAATAAAAACCGCAGTTGAATAAAAATAAAAATGGAAGTTGCATAAAATTAAAAATGAAAGTCCATTCAAGAAACTACTATACCTTAACGATCGATTTGGAAATTAAATAAAAATAAAATTTTATTAAAAAGGAAATTGAATAAAATGGGAAGTGGAATAAAAATACAAATAGAAGTTGCATAAAATTAAAAATGGAAGTTCACTCAAGAAACCACTATACCTTAACGATCTATTTGGAAATTAAACAAAAATGGAAATTGAATAGAAACGGAAATTGAATAAAAATGGAAGTGGAATGAAAATAAAAATGGAAGTTGCATAAAATTAAGAATGGAAGTTCATTCAAGAAACCACTACACCTAACGTCCTATTTGGAAATTAAATGAAAACGGAAATTGAATGGAGATGGAAATTGAATAAAAATAGAAGTTGAATAAAAATAGAAATGGAAGTTGCATAAAATTAAGAATGGAAGTTCATTCAAAAAACCACTACACCTTAACGATCTATTTGGAAATTAAATACAAATGGAAATTGAATGGAGATGGAAATTGAATAAAAATAGAAGCTGGATAAAAATAGAAAGGGAAACTGCATAAAATTAAACACGGAAGTTCATTCAAGAAACCACTATACCTTAACGATCTATTTGGAAATGAAATATAAAAAGGAAATTGAATAGAAAAGGAAATTGAATAAAAATGGAAGTGGAATAAAAATCAAAATGGAAGTTGCATAAAATTAAGAGTGGAAGTTCATTCAAGAAACCACTACACCTTAACGATCTATTTGGAAATTAAATAAAAAAGGAAATTGAATAGAAAAGGAAATAGAATAAAAAAGAAGTTGAATATATATAGAATTGGAAACTGCATAAAATTAAACGTGGAAGTTCATTCAAGAAACCACTACACCTTAACGATCTATTTGGAAATTAAATGAAAAATGAAATTGAATGGAGATGGAAATTGAATAAAAATAGAAGTTGAATAAAAATAGAAATGGAAACTGCATAAAATTAAACATCGAAGTTCATTCAAGAAACTACTATACCTTAACGATCTATTTGGAAATTAAATTAAAAAGGAAATTGAATAGAAAAGGAAATTGAATAAAAATGGAAATGGAATAAAAATCGACATGGAAGTTGCATAAAATTAAGAATGGAAGTTCATTCAAGAAACCACTACACCTTAACGATCTATTTGGAAATTAAATAAAAATGGAAATTGAATGGAGATGGAAATTGAATGAAAATAGAAGTTGAATAAAAATAGAAAGGGAAACTGCATAAAATTAAACACGGAGGTTCATTCAAGAAACCACTATACCTTAACGATCTATTTGGAAATGAAATATAAAAAGGAAATTGAATGGAGTTGGAAATTGAATAAAAATATAAGTTGAATAAAAATAGAAATGGAAACTGCATAAAATTAAACGTTGAAGTTCATTCAAGAAACCACTACACCTTAACGATTTCTGTGGAAATTAAATAAAAAAGGAAATTGAATGGAGATGGAAATTGAATAAAAATACAAGTTGAATAAAAATAGAAATGGAAACTGCATGAAATGAAACACGGAAGTTCATTCAAGAAACCGCTATACCTTAACGATCTATTCGGAAATTAAATGAAAAAGAAAATTGAATAAAAATGGAAACGGAAAAAAAAATAAAAATGAAAGTTGCACAAAATTAAAAATGGAAGTTCATTCAAGATACCACCATACCATAATGATCTATTTGGCACGTAAATAAAATGGGAAAATGAATAGAAAATGAAATTGAATAAAAATGGAAGTTAAATAGAAAGAAAAATAGAAGTTGCATAAAATTCAAAATGTAAGTCTATTCAAGAAACCACTATACCTTAACGATCTACTTGGAAATTACATAAATAAAGGAAATTTAATAGAAAAGAAAATTGAATAAAAACCGAAGTTGAATAAAAATAAAAAAGGAAGTTGCATAAAATTAAAAATGAAAGTTCATTCAAGAAACTACTATACCTTAACGATCTATTTGGAAATTAAATAAAAATAAAATTTTATTGAAAAGGAAATTGAATAAAATGGGAAGTGGAATAAAAATACAAATAGAAGTTGCATAAAATTAAAAATGGAAGTTCACTCAAGAAACCACTATACCTTAACGATCTATTTGGAAATTAAACAAAAATGGAAATTGAATAGAAACGGAAATTGAATAAAAATGGAAGTGGAATGAAAATAAAAATGGAAGTTGCATAAAATTAAGAATGGAAGTTCATTCAAGAAACCACTTCACCTAACGTCCTATTCGGAAATTAAATAAAAACGGAAATTGAATGGAGATGGAAATTGAATAAAAATAGAAATTGAATAAAAATAGAAATGGAAGTTGCATAAAATTAAGAATGGAAGTTCATTCAAGAAACCACTACACCTTAACGATCTATTTGGAAATTAAATAAAAATGGAAATTGAATAAAAATAGAAGTTGGGTAAAAATAGAAAGGGAAACTGCATAAAATTAAACACGGAAGTTCATTCAAGAAACCACTATACCTTAACGATCTATTTGGAAATGAAATAAAAAAAGGAAATTGAATGGAGATGGAAATTGAATAAAAATAGAAGTTGACTAAACATAGAAATGGAAATTGCATAAAATTAAACGTGAAAGTTCATTCAAGAAACCACTACACCTTAACAATCTATTTGGAAATTAAATAAAAAATGGAATTGAATGGAGGTGGAAATTGAATAAAATTAGAAGATTAATGAAAATAGAAATAGAAACTGCATAAAATTAAACATGGAAGTTAATTGAAGAAACCACTATACCTTAACGATCTCTTTAGAAATTAAATAAAAAAGGAAATTGAATAGAAATAGAAATTGAATAAAAATGGAAGTGAAATAAAAATAAAAATGAAGTTCCATAAAATTAAGAATGGAAGTTCATTCGAGAAACCACAACACCTTAACGATCTATTTGGAAATTAAATAAAAATGGAAATTGAATGGAGGTGGAAATTGAATAAACTTAGAAGTTTAATAAAAATAGAAATGGAAACTGCATAAAATTAAACATGGAAGTTCATTCAAGAAACCCCTATACCTTAACGATCTATTGGAAATTAAATAAAAATAGAAATTGAATAGAAAAAGGAAATTGAATAAAAATGGAAGTGTAATAAAAATCAAAATGGAAGTTGCATAAAATTAAGAATGGAAGTTAATTCAAGAAACAGTACACCTTAACGATCTATTTTGAAATTAAATAAAATTGGAAATTGAATGGAGATGGAAATTGAATAAAAATAGAAGTGGAAACTGTATAAAATTAAACACGGAAGTTCATTCAAGAAACCACCATACCTTAACGATCCATTTGAAATGGAATAAAAAAAGGAAATTGAATGGAGATGGAAATAGAATAAAAAAAGAAGTTGAATAAAAATAGAAATGGAAACTGCATAAAATGAAACACGGAAGTTCATTCAAGAAACCACTATACCTTAAAAATAAAAATTAAATAAAAAAGAAAATTGATTAAAAATGGAACTGGAATAAAACTAAAAATTAAAGTTGCATAAAATTAAAAATGGAAGTTCATTCAAGATACCACTATACCATAACGATCTATTTGGAAATTAAATAAAAAAGGAAAATAAATAGAAAAAGAAATTGAATAAAAATGAAAGTTGAATAAAAACAAAAATAGAAGTTGCACAAAATTAAAAATGGAAGTCAATTCAAGAAACCACTATACCTTAACGATCTGTTTTGAAATTAAATAAAAAAAGGAAATTGAATAGAAAAGAAAATTGAATAAAAATCGAAGTTGAATAAAAATAAAAATGGAAGTTCCATGAAATTAAAAATGAAAGTTCATTCAAGAAACTAGTATACCTTAACGATCTATTCGGAAATTAAATAAAAAATAAAATTTTATAGAAAAGGAAATTGAATAAAAATGGAAGTGTGTAGACACCCCATTTTTGACCGTCCTCAAGACTTGGACGTCACCGTTTGAACACTCGGTGATTATCCATGTTTGTGTTCGTTTGGAGTTCCCGGAGGTCTCGGCTCGCGCGCCTTGCCTCAGGATCTCCGAACTTGACCGTTTAGTGTCTGGTTTTGCACCAAACACTTGCATCTTGCCTTTGAGAGGCAGGGTAGGGCTTGTAGACCATCCCCACCCACCACCGGCAGTGGCTAGAGGCCACCGGCTGGTGTTTACTGCCACTGGCAATGTATATTGCCGGCTGGCACTATTTGTTGCCGGTCAGCACTTTTTAGTGCCGGCCGGCACTCTTTTTGGCCAAGATGGCATTTTTGGCCGACCGATTGCTGTTCATCTGCTTTTGCAGATATTTTTAGACAGCTATCTTGCTTTTGCATCCCTCCATACACGTGTATGGAGGGATCTCCCTCTTGTAAAGCTTGTCTTGTAAGCTTTACAAGACATATAGAGAGAGGCTCTCTCTTGTAGCAAAAAAAGAGGGACTTAGATTAGAGAGTTTAGATATTTTGAGAGCAAAAACAGCCATTGTTGAGCTCTGGTTCTAGGGTTTGAGTTACATACATTTTCTATCTCTTTCCCTCTCTTTTGTGCTCTAGGTGTTTTGTGTCTTACTATTGCACACAAACACCTAGTGTTTCACCTTCCTCTTGGAACTGAGGTTCTAAGGGACTGATTTTGAAGTCTTGGTGTTGGATTCAAGCTAAAGGAGGTCATTGGAGCACCATTTGTAAACGGGTCTTCAAGGGTGAGAACCTAGTCTCCTTTTTCCCCATTTTTGCATTGATTTTCTACCTATCTTAGAGCTGTTTTTGTGCTTAGTGTATAATACAAAAAAGTTCTGTTTTTAGGCCCTCTTTATTGTTTATTAAGAGTGTTTCTTGGTTTGAGGGTTGTTGACCCCTCTTAGGCCTTGAAAGGTCTCATTTTGAGCCATTTTGTGCTAACTCCGGGATTTTGGTGTTGAGGTCTCTTCACCACTGAAATCTTGAGGGATTTCAGTGGTGAAGGTGATGCCTTGAAGTCCCAAGAAGGAGAGGGCCACCCCCTCTCCTTGTTGTCCTTGAAAAGGGCATATTTTGGCCTCTTGAGAGAGCCTTATGCTTGAGTGTGTGTTGAACATGTTTAGGCTATTTTTCATGCTTATATGTCCATAACATAACATGATTTTAAATTGGTTTTGGTACTCCATGCATGCTTAGCATAGTTGCCTTGTAATGCCTTATTATGCCTTAACATGTCTTAGGTTGTTAGCCTTTGTTGGAGCATGTTTTAGGCTTAGACTTGTGAAGGTTTTGTACTCACTTTGCCATGTTTTAGCTCTGCCCATAAGTGTTTGGGTTGATTTTGGCATGCTTGGTATAGCTCCTTTGTATTTGGGCTTGTTAGCCTAGAGCATGTGAATGTATAGCATGGCATCTTTGCATTGATTTGATGATTTGGGGTCACCCTACATGTTATTTCAGTCCCATTTCCATGCTTGTTTTATTGCCTTGCATGCCTCTTTAATGCTTCGGAAGCATGTGTTGCATGCTCCATGTTTTGGTCATTGTGTATGCCTTTGTATTTGAGTCACTTAGATGCCATCTAAGGAGTCCTTTAGCCTTGTTTTGACATGCTAAAAATCTGTTTTTAGTGGTTTAATGCATGCCATGTTTGTTGTGATAAACGTGCTTCAAAGCTTCATGACTTGCCTCAAGTACTTGGACCATGCTTGCATGCACTTGCTTGTCTTGTTTAATATGATTTGGCATCATTTTATGACACGATTTTTAATGCTTATGTTGCATGCTAATTGTCCATGATTCCCCCTTTCAAATGCGTTTGAGGGTTGTTCGATTTGTGCCTAGGTGTTGGGCCTTAACATGTGTATGTGTGCATGTGTGTTTGGCCTCCATTTTTGGGCATTATGGCCACTGTTTTGGGCCTTATTAGAGCTGCCTAATTCATGTATAAGTCCATCTTTTCATCCATTTGCATTGCCATATATATGCTTGTATGCTTGCATAAGTGCCTTGCCATGCCATGTTGCATCCTTAGCTTGTATGCCTAGGTTGCATTGCACCTTGCATACATGCCTTGTTCCTTGACTTAGTGATAGGAATTGGGCCTCATTTGTTTGATTTGGTTTGCATGCATTTGAAATCAAAGTTGCATACTTGGTTCTTTGGGCCATCATGCATGGAAATGCGTGATTGGTAGTCCGAGAATCGAGGCACATGCCCCTTTGAGTCATTATCATGATAAGGGACATGGTTGGTGCATACATGCCTTGAATTATGCTGCCATGCTTTGTCTTGCCCTCTGTTGCTGTCATTTGCAGATTCTGCAGGAATACTCTGCCGACCGGCAGTGTAAGGTGCCGACCGGCAACAATTTCTCTGCCGACAGCTTCATTTTGTGCCGATGGTCACAAACCACTGCCGGTGGTAATTCCACTCAGCCGGTGGTACTCCCCAGTGTCCAGGGATGCAGTCCTGAGGTTTTGACAGCCTCTAGAGGAGTGAAGGAAGGAAAACAGAGACAGCCCATGCATGGCGGCGCGTTTCCCGAGGCGGTTTATCTGCTTTTATCAGCTTGTTTAATTTGATTAATTAAATTAGGCAATTTGTAATATTAATTAGCTTGTGTAGTTAATTAATTTGTAATATTCATTCGGTCCCTCCGAGCGAGGGCAAATCTGTAATAAGTGTGTGTGGGTGGTGTGTATGTCTTCCAATCCCCACTTCTTTCTTCCCTTTTATTTACCTGCTTATGATGGTAGATTAGGGCACGTTTAATTTAGCATACCTTATGCTATGCATGTGTGCATCCATGCATTTGTATTACATGCATTAGGCTCGATACATCACGCTAACTGCATTTGTACTTCAAATTCTAAACTGAATATGTGATAGTTGCGCATTCTCACATGCCATGTTTAGGATAGCCGAGCCTATTCTAGGAACATTTTGTATGCGATGCATTAGGCACTTAACATGGACTTGGATCATGCATGTTTGCTAACGAGTTCTTTGTTTTGGCACGGAGTACGATGTAAGTATCTACGCTTTAGCATCCCGCATGCGTGTGAGTGTTGCCATGACAGTATGCTTGCCATGCGACTAAATGCTTATGTGATAAATTGCTTGAATGCCTGTGGGTGAAGGTTGGATTGTTTGAGTTGGAAAAACTCATTGAAATCCGCATTTTAGCCTACTTGCGAGTAGCAAATCCAAAACATTTTCCAAAACAGACGGATATGCAATGCTTATTTCCAAATTAGGCAATCTAGTCTATACTTGTTTGCTGCGCGCACAACATAGTAATTCTAGGCTAATAATTGGAATATATAGCGATCCCGGGTTTACCCTTGTTGTATAGTGATCCGGACATGTGTCCGTGGATGTTGGTAGTTGTTCATTATTTTGTTTACATCCTTTCTTACTTTGTATTTGAGTTATAGGATGTGTTGAGCGGGTTTGTTACAGGCTGGTTGAGTTTAGAAACCAAAACTAGTTGCCCAGATTTTTGGCCTGTACGCTCGAGCGGAGGTGTTGGCGCTCGAGCGTAGATTACATCCTTCCAGTATCTTGTTGTGCAGTGTTGTGAGCTCGAGCGTAGGGTTGGGAGCTCGAGCGGAGGCCTGGTTCTGCAAAAGTGCTGGGCGAGTGCATTCTGCGCTCGAGCGGGAGGTTGGCCGCTCGAGCGGAAGTCTGTGAGTGGCCGCTCGAGCGGGGTGTTTTAAGCTCGAGCGGAAGACTGGGTTTAAGTCCCGAAATTGTGACTTTTCAAATCACTTTTTCACTTTCTCTTCTCTCTCTTACTTTTCCAAAAACACCATTGTTGAGTCTTTCTCTCTAGATACTACCTTCTCTCTAGGTTTTGATCTAGTAGGAGTGATTTACTCACCTTTGGCCTTTACAAAAAAGTTGTTGATCGTCGAGGGCTTCATTTTAATCTGAAAATCACGGGTTTTGGAGCACGTTGGGTTTTGTCGTCTTCTCCTTTGGGACTCCGAATTTGAGGTAGGGATATCCTACTCCTCTCTATGGGTTTTGTCTTTAAATTTTGGTATTTTGAGATGTTGGGCTTGGTTTGGTAATCTTGTAAAGGTTTGGGGCTTTTGTGTAATTTTTACAAAAGTTGGGGTTTTATTCATAATAAACCTAGATGCATGTTTGGCATAGAAAAAAATGGAATGATTGTTGAATCATTGATGAAAATGGGACCTAAGGGTTGAAATGGTAATTATGGAAAATGGCCTAATTACATTGTTTAATTAATTGGGATAATTAATTGATGAGAAATGAGGAAATGAAATGTTGATTGAATATCCATTTGTGCATTTATTTTCTGGTTTAGAAATAACTGCTTTGGGCTATCGGTGGAGGATAGTCGTGATTGTTGTAGACAATGTATGTTGATTAGGCAAACTGAAACTAATCAATGGAATGTGTTATGGAACTTGACAGTTGCTAGAATACATTAATTGTTTGTATTGTGTGATTGTATATAGAACCAATGTGTTTATATGCGTTATGTGTAGAGGAGGAGATAGGGGATGTACTCCGCGGTTTAGGGGAAGATAGGGGATGGACCTCTAAACCGGATAGGTATTTGGAGGAGATAGGGGATGTACTCCGTAGACAGAGCTCATATGCTTGTCTAGAGAAGTGAAGATAGAGCTCATATGCTTATCTTTGTGAAGTGAAGTGTGGATACAGCTTGTATGCTTATCTGTGGATATTGTTGATATACATATCTGTTGTAGAGTGTGGATACAGCTTGTATGCTTATCTGTGGATATTGTTGATATACATATCTGTTGAGATTGTGGATATAGCTTTTATGCTTATCTGAATGTGAGATATAGTTTTTATACATATCTGTGGAAATGATGATAGAGCTAGCATGCTTATCTGTTGAAAAAGGGAAAATGAAAAGTAATTGGGACTTGTAAGTCGTTGACATAAATATGTAATTTATGTGATTGAATCAGTGTTGACCAACTATCAATTGCTAATGTTTTAGTCATTGTCCATGGTTGGTTTAGTATATTTCTACTGGGCTGTGGCTCACCCTATATGGGAACATCATTTTCAGGTACAGGAAGCATGCCACCTCCAAGGACAAAGCTGGGAGGCTAGTGGCGGGCATAGTTTTGTCGTTTTACTTTTGATGTATTACATGTAATTTCAAGCCAAGGGCTTAATGTGTAAACGAGTTAGAACTCTTTGTTGTAACCAAGTGTTAACTTGGAAAGCTGTAAGCCCGTAGGGCATTTTGTTATGAGGTTAACATGTAATACTTATGTAATGGAATTCTATGAATGATAGAAGGTGGTTAGTTTATCTATCAACGCTCGTCTTATTTGTTGGGTTTAATGTTATTATTTTGAGGGCGTTACAACTTGGTATCAGAGCGTACCGGGTTCGAATACTTTGGGTACGTGGGAAGTGATTAGTATCACAATGGGTTTGTCTCGCTTGATAGAGACTTAGATGTAGTATCATATGCTATGTGCTCAATTGATAACATGCTTATGTGACTATGTGGGTATGGGATTTAATTTCTAGGATGTTGATTGGATCCTTGAGTTTCTGGGAGTCTTGTTGGAAAAGCACTTGATCAATGCTGTTTCTAACCGGAACTCTAGTAACGTCTCGGGACTATCATTATCCGGAAATGAAGTTCGTAAGTGCTTATGTGTTTATGTGCTTATGTGGAGTGAATTACAGTTGTCCATGCATTAGGACGTGAGTGATTAGTTTCGGCACACCTATGAATGTGCTAACGTTCTGTGTTGCCTTTATTAGGATGTCAGGACGAGGAAGAGGTGCTAGGCGTGGTAGACCTGCGAGGCAGGAAGTACCGTTACCGGGTGAGATTCCGGCAGTGCAGGAGGGAGTTGGGCAGGCTAATGTGGCCGAGCCAGTGGGTCAACAGGCTATGGGTGCCTTGGCCAGAGAAATAGCAGGAGCTTTAGGTATTCTTAGAGCTGGGAATCAGGCAGCAGAGACAGGGCCTTCCTTCTTGAAGAGGGAGTTCTTTCGGTGTAATCCGGACGAGTTTATCGGGGATCCTAAAGAGCCGCTTAAGGCAGATGAATGGCTCGAACAGACAACGAAGACGTTTGAGATGCTTGGCATCGAGGACGGAGCACTGAAAGTGACCTTGGCATCTTTCCAACTGAAGGGAGATGCGGGTCAATGGTGGAAATACGAGAAGGCTCGTGTTGGTGGTACTTGGGAGGCGTTTATAAATGCTTTTCAGGAGAGGTTTTTGTCTGCAGCAGCTAGGGAGAAGCTGAGGGATCAGTTTAGCCGGCTTAATCAGCAGGGCTTGTCAGTGGCCGAGTTTGAGGCTACTTTTACCAGTCTGTCTAGGTTTGCACCTGAACTGGTGGCGTCTGAGGAACGCCGTTGTTATGAGTTTGAGCGGAAGTTGAGGCGGGGCCTCAAGTTGAGAGTTGGTGGGTCTTATATTCGAGAGTATAGACACCTAGTGGACGCTGCAGCTCATATGGAGCTTATGATGCAGGAGGAGGATGAGGGGCAGAGAGGCTCCAAGAGGAGCCAGGATAGTCAGAGTGATGGCAGGAGACAGAAGGGTTATAACCCTCAGCAGTCTCAGGGTGCAGTCTCTAGATCGACCTTTCCAGTGCCTAGTGTAGGCTCGGGGAGAGGCAGTCAGGGAGAATTCACTTGTTACAAGTGTGGCCAGCTGGGTCACAAGGTTTCTGTTTGCCCGCAGAAGGGTGGGGGTCAGAAAGCTGCTTCTTCTTCAGCTAGACCGCCGAGTCAGAGTTTGGGCAGGGGGCAACTCTTGATTTGTTATCAGTGTGGACAACCTGGGCACATGAAGAGGTTTTGCCCACAGTTGAGTGCCACTTCGGGAGCGTCTGGTTCTAGGCAGACGCAGGGTTTTCAGCCAGCTCAGTCTGTGCAGGCCTCGAGGGCCAATCCGGGAGCTTCGTCATCCCAGTCTGTGCAGCAGTCTTTTGCTCCGAGAGGTGAGCAGGTAGACCAGGGGCCTACGGGGCGCGTGTATGCTGTTACCGCGCAGGATTTAGTACCGGCTCCATCAGTAGTGAGAGGTACTTTTCTGTTTTGCAACTCAGTTGCTGATGTGTTGATAGACACGGGTGCATCTCATTCTTTTGTATCTGCTGCATTTGCATCTGTTTTGGAATTGGAGTTAGCACAGTTAGCATCTCCTATTTGTGTGGTATCGCCTTTGGGCGGTGAGTTGATTCTGAAACAGGGTGTTAGAGGATGTGATATAGAGGTCGCCGATTATAGGCTTCCTTTTCCGTTTGTTGTCATGCCCATGAAGGGTTTTGATGTTATTTTGGGTATGGACTGGTTATCGTCATACCGGGCTGTTATTGATTGCTACCGCCAGAGGGTTACATTATGTACCTTGAGCGGGGAGTGGTTCCATTTCTTGGGAGACCGGGTTGGTAGTGTTTTGCCACCGGGGTATGATTCGCGAGGGCGAAGTGAGCTTAGTAGTCTACTGGCTAGCGTTGAGAGTGGTGAGAGTGGTGAGACCCTGGTTGTGTTACCGAGGGTGGTTTGTGAGTATTCGGATGTTTTTCCCGAAGATCTTGTTAGTTTGCCACCTCACCGAGAGATAGAGTTCTCTATTGATTTAGTGCCTGGTACGGCGCCGATTTCTATGGCACCTTACCGTTTTGCTCCAGCAGAGTTGGTTGAGTTGAAAGTTCAGCTCCAGGAATTGCTCGATAAGGGCTTTGTTCGCCCTAGTGTTTCACCGTGGGGAGCACCGGCCCTCTTTGTTAAAAAGAAAGATGGTGCCTTGAGATTGTGTATAGACTACCGGAAGTTGAATCGGGCTACGGTTAAAAATAAGTACCCTATGCCCCGTATAGATGATTTGTTTGACCAGTTGAAGGGTTCCCGTTGTTTCTCTAAGATAGACTTGAGATCGGGTTACCATCAGTTGAGGGTCAGGGAGGAAGATATTCCGAAGACGGCATTCCGTACGCGGTATGGCCATTATGAGTTTCTGGTGATGCCATTCGGGCTTACCAATGCACCGGCAGTCTTTATGGACTTGATGAACCGGATTTTCCGGGAGTTCTTAGACCGCTTTGTGGTTGTTTTTGTGGACGATATCCTTATCTATTCGTCATCTAAGGAGGAGCACGAGGAACACTTGAGAGTGGTGCTTAAGTTACTTAGAGCCCATAGGCTGTATGCCAAGTTTGGGAAGTGTGAGTTTTGGCTGAGGGAAGTCAAGTTCTTAGGCCACGTGGTATCCGGGAAAGGGGTGTCTGTTGATACATCCAAGGTTGAGGCAGTGCAAGATTGGGCACAGCCTAAGAGTGTGTTTGAGATCCGCAGTTTTCTGGGATTAGCTGGGTATTACCGTCGGTTTGTGAAAGATTTCTCCAGGTTGGCGTCACCGTTGACTAGACTGACTCGGAAGGGAGTCAAGTTTGTGTGGAGTGAGACTTGTGAAAAGTCGTTCCAAGAGTTGAAAGTTAGATTGACCACCGCTCCGGTATTGATTATTCCGGAGAGAGGGTTGGGTTATGCGGTTTATTGTGATGCCTCACGAGAGGGTTTGGGTTGTGTGTTGATGCAAGAGGGGAAAGTGGTAGCTTATGGCTCACGTCAGTTGAAAATACACGAGAAGAATTACCCCACACATGACCTAGAGTTAGCAGCTGTGATCTTTGCCTTGAAAGTCTGGAGGCACTACCTTTATGGTGAGAGGTTCGAGGTATTCTCGGATCATAAGAGTTTGAAGTATCTGTTTACACAGAGAGACTTGAATCTGAGGCAGAGGAGGTGGATGGAGTTCATCGAGGATTATGATTTTGAGTTGCATTATCATCCGGGAAAGGCCAATGTTGTGGCCGATGCCCTTAGTAGGAAAACCATTAGTGATGTAGCTTGTATAGCCATCCGGGAATGGGTGATGTTGGGAGCACTTGGCGAGTTTGATTTGCTACTGGGCGAATCTGTTGAGGCTGCGGCCTTGTTTTCTGTTGTTGCACAGCCTACACTTGTGACTAGAGTGTTAGAGGCACAGAGAGGTGACCTTGAGGTAGAATCCCTCCGAGAGAAGATCTCCAGTGGGAAAGTTGAGAAGGGTTTGACGGTGTATCCCGACCTGAGTGTGAGATACCGAGACCGTTTGTTTGTACCGGAGTCTTGCCGAGAGGAAGTACTCCGAGAGTTTCACCATTCGCGCCTTGCGGTGCATCCGGGAGGTACTAAGATGTATCAGGATTTGGGTCGCCAGTTTTGGTGGCGGGGTATGAAAAGAGATGTGGCTGTTTTCGTATCGAAGTGCCTTACTTGCCAGCAAGTGAAGGCCGAGCATCAGAGGCCAGCGGGTTTGTTGCAACCCTTGCCTATTGCCGAGTGGAAGTGGGAGCATGTCACTATGGACTTCGTTGTAGGTCTTCCGAGGACTCAGCGGGGTAGTGATGCTATTTGGGTGGTTGTAGACCGATTGACTAAGTCGGCGCACTTTATTCCTATGCGCGTGAGAGATTCGGTAGATCATCTTGCCGATTTGTATATTCGGGACGTAGTGAGATTGCACGGGGTCCCAGTGACGATTGTCTCAGATAGAGATCCTCGTTTTACTGCTAGGTTGTGGCAGAGTTTGCAGAGTGCCTTGGGCACTAAGTTGACCTTTAGTACGGCCTATCATCCTCAGACTGACGGGCAGTCCGAGCGTACTATTCAGATCCTCGAGGATATGCTTCGGGGTTGTGTCCTGGACTTCAGTGGGACGTGGGAGAGGCACTTGCCATTGGTAGAGTTTGCCTACAACAACAGTTTTCAGTCTAGCATCGGTATGGCACCGTTTGAGGCCTTGTATGGCCGACCGTGTAGGTCTCCAGTGTGTTGGGCCGAGGTGGGTGATGCACCTTTGTTGGGTCCGGAGTTGGTTAGGGAGACGACGGAGAAAGTTGAGCTTATCCGTAGGAGGCTTGTTACAGCCCAGAGTCGACAAAAGAGTTATGCCGACCGTAGGAGGAGGCCTTTGGCGTTTGAGGTAGGTGATCATGTCTTTCTGAAGATATCACCTAGGCGAGGCTTGATGAGGTTTGGGAAGAGTGGGAAGTTATCCCCTCGGTTTATTGGTCCTTTTGAGATCCTTGAGAGGATAGGTGAGGTAGCTTATCGGTTAGCCTTACCGCCGCAGTTGTCCGGAGTACATGACGTGTTTCATGTGAGTATGCTTCGGAAGTATGAGCCAGATCCATCACATGTGTTGGATTGGACCGATTTAGAGGTAGATGAGGATGCCTCGTATGAGGAGAGACCGGTTCGGGTCTTGGATAGGCGGGATCAGGTCCTGCGTGGCAAGACCATTCCTTTGGTGAAAGTCTTGTGGAAACATCACGGAGTGGAGGAAGCCACTTGGGAACGTGAGTTGGAAGTCCGAGAGAAATATCCGGACTTGTTTGTTGATATGTAATCGTGTATTTAAATTTTACATTTTGTTGAACTTAAGGGCTTTTATATATGTCTTAAGTTGTGAAACATTGAAAATGTTTTGGTTATTGGAAGTATGTTTTGGAACTTGCCTCATATGGAAGTTGAATGTAACATTATATCTGTTGAATATATTGTTGAAATTGGAAAGATAGTGCATAATGTTAATGCATGTTGGAAGTACATATGTTGTTTACATATTGTGATATGTCTCTTGTTAAAGGGATGGGATGACCGGTAATGGGTCGAATTGTTGAATGTTAAATTGTAACATTGTCTAAAATGAAGGAAAACTTGTTTTGAAAACTTGTGCTTAATTTCGGGGGCGAAATTCTTTAAGGGGGGGAGGTTATAGCGATCCCGGGTTTACCCTTGTTGTATAGTGATCCGGACATGTGTCCGTGGATGTTGGTAGTTGTTCATTATTTTGTTTACATCCTTTCTTACTTTGTATTTGAGTTATAGGATGTGTTGAGCGGGTTTGTTACAGGCTGGTTGAGTTTAGAAACCAAAACTAGTTGCCCAGATTTTTGGCCTGTACGCTCGAGCGGAGGTGTTGGCGCTCGAGCGTAGATTACATCCTTCCAGTATCTTGTTGTGCAGTGTTGTGAGCTCGAGCGTAGGGTTGGGAGCTCGAGCGGAGGCCTGGTTCTGCAAAAGTGCTGGGCGAGTGCATTCTGCGCTCGAGCGGGAGGTTGGCCGCTCGAGCGGAAGTCTGTGAGTGGCCGCTCGAGCGGGGTGTTTTAAGCTCGAGCGGAAGACTGGGTTTAAGTCCCGAAATTGTGACTTTTCAAATCACTTTTTCACTTTCTCTTCTCTCTCTTACTTTTCCAAAAACACCATTGTTGAGTCTTTCTCTCTAGATACTACCTTCTCTCTAGGTTTTGATCTAGTAGGAGTGATTTACTCACCTTTGGCCTTTACAAAAAAGTTGTTGATCGTCGAGGGCTTCATTTTAATCTGAAAATCACGGGTTTTGGAGCACGTTGGGTTTTGTCGTCTTCTCCTTTGGGACTCCGAATTTGAGGTAGGGATATCCTACTCCTCTCTATGGGTTTTGTCTTTAAATTTTGGTATTTTGAGATGTTGGGCTTGGTTTGGTAATCTTGTAAAGGTTTGGGGCTTTTGTGTAATTTTTACAAAAGTTGGGGTTTTATTCATAATAAACCTAGATGCATGTTTGGCATAGAAAAAAATGGAATGATTGTTGAATCATTGATGAAAATGGGACCTAAGGGTTGAAATGGTAATTATGGAAAATGGCCTAATTACATTGTTTAATTAATTGGGATAATTAATTGATGAGAAATGAGGAAATGAAATGTTGATTGAATATCCATTTGTGCATTTATTTTCTGGTTTAGAAATAACTGCTTTGGGCTATCGGTGGAGGATAGTCGTGATTGTTGTAGACAATGTATGTTGATTAGGCAAACTGAAACTAATCAATGGAATGTGTTATGGAACTTGACAGTTGCTAGAATACATTAATTGTTTGTATTGTGTGATTGTATATAGAACCAATGTGTTTATATGCGTTATGTGTAGAGGAGGAGATAGGGGATGTACTCCGCGGTTTAGGGGAAGATAGGGGATGGACCTCTAAACCGGATAGGTATTTGGAGGAGATAGGGGATGTACTCCGTAGACAGAGCTCATATGCTTGTCTAGAGAAGTGAAGATAGAGCTCATATGCTTATCTTTGTGAAGTGAAGTGTGGATACAGCTTGTATGCTTATCTGTGGATATTGTTGATATACATATCTGTTGTAGAGTGTGGATACAGCTTGTATGCTTATCTGTGGATATTGTTGATATACATATCTGTTGAGATTGTGGATATAGCTTTTATGCTTATCTGAATGTGAGATATAGTTTTTATACATATCTGTGGAAATGATGATAGAGCTAGCATGCTTATCTGTTGAAAAAGGGAAAATGAAAAGTAATTGGGACTTGTAAGTCGTTGACATAAATATGTAATTTATGTGATTGAATCAGTGTTGACCAACTATCAATTGCTAATGTTTTAGTCATTGTCCATGGTTGGTTTAGTATATTTCTACTGGGCTGTGGCTCACCCTATATGGGAACATCATTTTCAGGTACAGGAAGCATGCCACCTCCAAGGACAAAGCTGGGAGGCTAGTGGCGGGCATAGTTTTGTCGTTTTACTTTTGATGTATTACATGTAATTTCAAGCCAAGGGCTTAATGTGTAAACGAGTTAGAACTCTTTGTTGTAACCAAGTGTTAACTTGGAAAGCTGTAAGCCCGTAGGGCATTTTGTTATGAGGTTAACATGTAATACTTATGTAATGGAATTCTATGAATGATAGAAGGTGGTTAGTTTATCTATCAACGCTCGTCTTATTTGTTGGGTTTAATGTTATTATTTTGAGGGCGTTACAGAATAAGAACACATAAACGTTTTCAAAACAGAATATCATGATTAGTAGAGGCCGGTCTTCGGACCGGGCGAAAGGGGGTGCTCATAGCTGACCTTCCCCGATCGTACCCAAGCTCCCGAGCCGAGACAACTCCGGTGATGACGGACGTGTGGCCTTCGGCACCAAGTCAGGGTTTCCAAAATTTCCCCATAAAAAATATTTAGGTGGCGACTCTGTATCTGGCAAAGCAGTCCATGTTTGGCACTACTTTTTCCAAAATCTGTTTCTCAAAACGATTTGCCAGATTTGGACTCTTTGGTTCAAGGTTAAGAACCGTGACACAAATCGAGTCCGAACCGTAGCGGCGTCCCCCTCGCGGACCTGTTACAAAGTGGAATAAAAATACAAATGGAAGTTGCATAAAATTAAAAATGGAAGTTCATTCAAGAAACCACTATACCTTAACGATCTATTTAGAAATTAAATAAAAATGGAAATTGAATAGAGAAGGAAATTGAATAAAAATGGAAGTGGAATAAAAATAAACATGGAAGTTGCATAAAATTAGGAATGGAAGTTCATTCAAGAAACCACTATACCTTAACGATCGATTTGGAAATTAAATAAAAAAGGATATTGATTGGAGATGGAAATTGAATAAAAATAGAAGTTGAATAAAAATAGAAATGGAAACAGCATAAAATTAAACATGGAAGTTCATTCAAGAAACCACTATACACCTTAACAACCGATTTGGAAATTAAATAAAAATGGAAATTGAATGGAGATTGAAATTGAATAAAAACAGAAATGGAAACTGCATAAAATTAAACACGGTAGTTCATTCAAGAAACCACTACACCTTAACTATATATTTGGAAATTAAATAAAAAAGGAAATTGAATAGAAAAGGAAATTGAATAGAAATAGAAGTTGAATAAAAATAGAACTGGAAACTGCATAAAATTAAACGTGGAAGTTCATTCAAGAAACCACTACACCTTAATGATCTATTTAGAAATTAAATAAAAAATGAAATTGAATGGAGGTGGAAACTAAATAAAAATAGAAGTTGAATAAAAATAGAAATGGAAACTTCATAAAATTAAACATGGAAGTTCATTCAAGAAACCCCAATACCTTAACGATCTCTTTGGAAATTAAATAAAAAAAAGAAATAGAATAGAAAGGGAAATTGAATAAAAATGGAAGTGGAATAAAAATAAAAATAAAGTTTCATAAAATTAAGAATGGAAGTTCATTCAAGAAACCACAACCCCTTAACGATCTATTTGGAAATTAAATAAAAATGGAAATTGAATGGAGATGGAGATGGAAATTTAATAAAAATAGATGTTGAATAAAAATAGAAATGGAAACTGCATAAAATTAAACATGGAAGTTCATTGAAGAAACCACTATACATTGACGATCTATTTGGAAAGTAAATAAAAATGGAAATTGAATAGAAAAGGAAATTGAATAAAAATGGAAGTGGAATAAAAATAAAAATGGAAGTTGCATAAAATTAAGAATGGAAGTTAATTCAAGAAACCACTACACCTTAACAATCAATTTGGAAATTAAATAAAAACGGAAATTTAACGGAGATGGAAATTGAATAAAAATAGAAGTTGAATAAAAATAGAAATGGAAATTGCATAAAATTAAACACGGAAGTTCATTCAAGAAACCACTATACCTTAACGATCTATTTGAAATAAAATAAAAAAAAGGAAATTGAATGGAGATGGAAATTGAATAAAAGTAGAAGTTGAATAAAAATAGAAATGGAAACTGCAGAAAATTAAATGTGGAAGTTCATTCAAAAAACCACTACACCTTAACGATCTATTTTGAAATTAAATAAAAAAGGAAATTGAATGAAGATGGAAATTGAATAAAAATAGAAGTTAAATAAAAATAGAAATGGAAACTGCATAAAATTCAACATGGAAGTTCATTCAAGAAACCACTATACCTTAACGATCTATTTGGAAATTAAATAAAAAAGTAAACTGAATAGAAAAGGAAATTGAATAAAAATGGAAGTGGAATAAAAATAAAAATGGAAGTCGCATAAGATTAAAAATTGAAGTTCATTCAAGAAACCACTATACCATAATGATCTATTTGGAACTTAAATAAAAAAGAAAAATGAATAGAAAATGAATTTGAATAAAAATGGAAGTTGAATACAAACAAAAATAGAAGTTGCATAAAATTAAAAATGGAAGTCTATTCGAGAAACCACAATACCTTAACGATCTATTTGGAAATTTCAGAAAAAAGGAAATTGATTGGAGATGGAAATTGAATAAAAATAGAAGTTGAATAAAAATAGAAATGAAACCGCATAAAATTAAACATGGAAGTTCATTCAAGAAACCACTATACCTTAACAATCTATTTGGAAATTAAATAAAAATGGAGATTGAATGGAGATTGAAATTGAATAAAAATAGAAGTTGAATAAAAACAGAAATGCAAATTGCATAAAATTAAACACGGTAATTCATTCAAGAAACCACTACACCTTAACGATCTATTTGGAAATTAAATAAAAAAGGAAATTGAATAAAAAAGGAAATTGAATAGAAATAGAAGTTGAATAAAAATAGAAATGGAAACTGCATAAAATTAAACGTGGAAGTTCAGTCAAGAAACCACTACACCTTAATGATCTATTTGGAAATTAAATAAAAAATGAAATTGAATGGAGGTGGAAATTGAATAAAAATAGAAGTTAAATAAAAACAGAAATGGAAACTTCATAAAATTAAACATGGAAGTTCATTTAAGAAACCACTATACCTTTACGATCTCTTTGGAAATTAAATAAAAAAAGAAATAGAATAGAAAGGGAAATTGAATAAAAATGGAAGTGGAATAAAAATAAAAATAAAGTTCCATAAAAATAAGAATGGAAGTTCATTCAAGAAACCACAACCCCTTAACGATCTATTTGGAAATTAAATAAAAATGGCAATTGAATGGAGATGGAAATTTAATAAAAATAGATGTTTAATAAAAATAGAAATGGAAACTGCATAAAATTAAACATGGAAGTTCATTGAAGAAACCACTATACCTTAACGCTCTATTTGGAAAGTAAATAAAAATCGAAATTGAATAGAAAAGGAAATAAAATAAAAATGGAAGTGGAATAAAAATAAAAAAATGGAAGTGGCATAAAATTAAGAAGGGAAGTTCATTCAAGAAACCACTACACCTTAACGATCAATTTGGAAATTAAATAAAAACGGAAATTGAACGGAAATGGAAATTGAATAAAAATAGAAGTTGAATAAAAATAGAAATGGAAATTGCATAAAAATAAACACGGAAGTTCATTCAAGAAACCACTATACCTTAACGATCTATTTGGAAATGAAATAAAAAAGGAAATTGAATGGAGATGGAAATTGAATAAAAGTAGAAGTTGAATAAAAATAGAAATGGAAACTGCAGAAAATTAAACGTGGAAGTTCATTCAAGAAACCACTACACCTTAACGATCTATTTGGAAATTAAATAAAAAAGGAAATTGAATGGAGATGGAAATTGAATAAAAGTAGAAGTTAAATAAAAATAGAAATGGAAACTGCATAAAATTCAACATGGAAGTTCATTCAAGAAACCACTATACCTTAACGATCTATTTGGAAATTAAATAAAAAAGTAAACTGAATAGAAAAGGAAATTGAATAAAAATGGAAGTGGAATAAAAATAAAAATGGAAGTCGCATAAGATTAAATATGGAAGTTCATTTGAGAAACCACTATACCATAACGATCTATTTGGAACTTAAATAAAAAAGAAAAATGAATAGAAAATGAAATTGAATAAAAATGGAAGTTGAATACAAACAAAAATAGAAGTTGCATAAAATTAAAAATGGAAGTCTATTCGAGAAACCACTATACCTTAACGATCTATTTGGAAATTTCAGAAAAAAGGAAATTGATTGGAGATGGAAATTGAATAAAAATAGAAGTTGAATAAAAATAGAAATGGAAACAGCATAAAATTAAACATGGAAGTTCATTCAAGAAACCACTATACCTTAACAATCTATTTGGAAATTAAATAAAAATGGAAGTTGAATGGAGATTGAAATTGAATAAAAATAGAAGTTGAATAAAAACAGAAATGGAAATTGCATAAAATTAAACACGGCAGTTCATTCAAGGAACCACTACACCTTAACGATCTATTTGGAAATTAAATAAAAAAGGAAATTGAATAAAAAAGGAAATTGAATAGAAATAGAAGTTGAATAAAAATAGAAATGGAAACTGCATAAAATTAAACGTGGAAGTTCAGTCAAGAAACCACTACACCTTAATGATCTATTTGGAAATTAAATAAAAAATGAAATTGAATGGAGGTGGAAATTGAATAAAAATAGAAGTTAAATAAAAACAGAAATGGAAACTTCATAAAATTAAACATGGAAGTTCATTTAAGAAACCACTATACCTTTACGATCTCTTTGGAAATTAAATAAAAAAAGAAATAGAATAGAAAGGGAAATTGAATAAAAATGGAAGTGGAATAAAAATAAAAATAAAGTTCCATAAAATTAAGAATGGAAGTTCATTCAAGAAACCACAACCCCTTAACGATCTATTTGGAAATTAAATAAAAATGGCAATTGAATGGAGATGGAAATTTAATAAAAATAGATGTTGAATAAAAATAGAAATGGAAACTGCATAAAATTAAACATGGAAGTTCATTGAAGAAACCACTATACCTTAACGCTCTATTTGGAAAGTAAATAAAAATGGAAATTGAATAGAAAAGGAAATTGAATAAAAATGGAAGTGGAATAAGAATAAAAAATGGAAGTTGCATAAAATTAAGAAGGGAAGTTCATTCAAGAAACCACTAGACCTTAACGATCAATTTGGAAATTAAATAAAAACGAAAATTGAACGGAGATGGAAATTGAATAAAAATAGAAGTTGAATAAAAATAGAAATGGAAATTGCATAAAAATAAACACGGAAGTTCATTCAAGAAACCACTATACCTTAACGATGTATTTGGAAATGAAATAAAAAAGGAAATTGAATGGAGATGGAAATTGAATAAAAGTAGAAGTTGAATAAAAATAGAAATGGAAACTGCAGAAAATTAAACGTGGAAGTTCATTCAAGAAACCACTACATCTTAACGATCTATTTGGAAATTAAATAAAAAAGGAAATTGAATGGAGATGAAAATTGAATAAAAGTAGAAGTTAAATAAAAATAGAAATGGAAACTGTATAAAATTCAACATGGAAGTTCATTCAAGAACCACTATACCTTAACGATGTATTTGGAAATTAAATAAAAAAGTAAACTGAATAGAAAAGGAAATTGAGTAAAAATGGAAGTGGATTAAAAATAAAAATGGAAGTTGCATAAGATTAAATATGGAAGTTCATTTGAGAAACCACTATACCATAACGATCTATTTGGAACTTAAATAAAAAAGAAAAATGAATAGAAAATGAAATTGAATAAAAATGGAAGTTGAATACAAACAAAAATAGAAGTTGCATAAAATTAAAAATGGAAGTCTATTCAAGAAACCATTCTACCTTAACAATCTATTTGGAAATTACATAAAAAAAAGGAAATTGAATAGAAAAGAAAATTGAATAAAAATCGAAGTTGAATAAAAATAAAAATGGAAGTTGCGTAAAATTAAAAATGAAAGTTCATTCAAGAAACTAGTATACCATAATGGTCTATTTGGAAATTAAATAAAAAAGGAAATTGAATAGAAAAGGAAATTGAATAAAAATGGAAGTGGAATATAAATCAAAATGGACGTTGCATAAAATTAAGAATGGAAGTTCATTCAAGAAACCACTACACCTTAACGATCTATTTGCAAATTAAATAAAAATGGTAATTGAATGGAGATGGAAATTGAATAAAAATAGAAGTTGAATAAAAATAGAAATGGAAACTGCATAAAATTAAACACGGAAGTTCATTCAAAAAACAACTATACCTTAACAATCTATTTGGAAATGAAATAAAAAAAGGAAATTGAATGGAGATGGGAATTGAATAAAAATAGAAGTTGAATAAAAGTAGAAATGAAAACTACATAAAATTAAACGTTGTAGTTCATTCAGGAAACCACTACACCTTAACGATCCCTTTGGAAATTAAATAAAAAAGGAAATTGAATGGTCACGGAAATTGAATAGAAAAGAAAATTGAATAAAAATCGATGTTGAATAAAAATAAAAATGAGAGTTCGTTCAAGAAACTAGTATACCTTAACGATCTATTTGGAAATTAAATAAAAAAGGAAATTGTGTAAAAATGGAAGTGGAATAAAAATAAAAATTAAAGTTGCAGAAAATTAAAAATGGAAGCTCATTCAAGATACCACTATACCATAACGATTTATTTGGAAATTAAAAAAAAAAAGGAAAGTCAATAGGAAAAGAAATTGAATAAAAATGGAAGTTGAATAAAAACAAAAATAGAAGTTGCATAAAATTAAAAATGGAAGTCTATTCAAGGAACCACTACACCTGAACGATCTATTTGGAAATTAAATAAAAAAATGAAATTGAATAGAAAAGAAAATTGAATAAAAATCGAAGTTGAATAAAAATAAAAATGGAAGTTGCATAAAATTAAAAATGAAAGTTCATTCAAGAAACCACTATACCTTAACGATCTATTTGCAAAATAAATAAAAAATAAAATTGAATAGAAAAGGAAATTGAATAAAAATAGAAGTGGAATAAAAATACAAATGGAAGTTGGATAAAATTAAAAAAGGAAGTTCATTCAAGAAACCACTATAGCTTAACGATTTGTTTGGAAATTAATTAAAAATGGAAATTGAATAGAAAATGAAATTGAATAAAAATGGAAATGGAATAAAAATAAAAATGGAAATTGCATAAAATTAAGAATGGAAGTTCATTCAAGAAACCACTACACCTTAACGATCTATTTGGAAATTAAATAAAAACGGAAATTGAATGGAGATGGAAATTGAATAAAATTAGAAGTTGAATAAAAATAGAAATGGAAACAGCATAAAATTAAACATGGAAGTTCATTCAAGAAACCACTATACCTTAACAATCTATTTGGAAATTAAATAAAAATGGAAATTGAATGCAGATGGAAATTGAATAAAAATAGAACTTGAATAAAAATATAAATGGAAACTGCATAAAATTAAACATGGAAGTTCATTCAAGAAACCACTATACCTTAACGATCTCTTTGGAAATTAAATAAAAAAGGAAATTGAATAGAAAAGGAAATTGAATAAAAATGGAAGTGGAATAAAAATAAAAATGAAAGTTGCATAAAATTAAGAATGGAAGTTATTCAAGAAACCACTACACCTTAACGATCTATTTGGAAATTAAATAAAAACGAAAATTGAATGGAGATGGAAATTGAATAAAAATAGAAGTTGAATAAAAATAGAAATGGAAACTGCATAAAACTAAACACGAAAGTTCATTCAAGAAACCACTATACCTTAACGATCTATTTGGAAATGATGTAGAAAAAGGAAATTGAATGGAGATGGAAATTGAATAAAAATAGAAGTTGAATAAAAATAGAAATGGAAACCGCATAAAATTAAACGTGGAAGTTCATTCAACAACCACTACACCTTAACGATCTCTTTGGAAATTAAATAAAAATGGAAATTGAATGGAGGTGGAAATTGAATAAAAATGGAAGTTGAATAAAAATAGAAATGGAAACTTCATAAAATTAAACACAGAAGTCCATTCAAGAAACCACTATACCTTAACGATCAATTTGGAAATTAAATAAAAAAGAAATTGAATAGAAAAGGAAACTAAATAAAAATGGAAGTGGAAAAAAAATAAAAATGGAAGTTGCATAAAATTAAAAATGGAAGTTCATTCAAGAAACAACTATACCATAACGATCTATTTGGAAATTAAATAAAAAAGGAAAATGAATTGAAAAGGAAATTGAATAAAAATGGAAGTTGAATAAAAACAAAAATAGAAGTTGCATAAAATTAAAAATCGAAGTTCATTCAAGAAACCACTATACCTTAACGATCTATTTAGAAATTAAATAAAAATGGAAATTGAATAGAAAAGGAAATTGAATAAAAATGGAAGTGGAATAAAAATAAAAATGGAAGTTGGATAAAATTAAGAGTGGAAGTTCATTCAAGAAACCACTATACCTTAATGATCTATTTCGAAATTAAATAAAAGCGGAAGTTGAATAAAAATAAAAATGGAAGTTGCATAAAATTAAAAATGAATGTTCATTCAAGAAACCACTATACCTTAATGATCTATTTGGAAATTAAGTAAAAAATGAAATTGAATAAAAATGGAGGTGGAACAAAAATACAAATGGAAGTTGCGTAAAATTAAAAATGGAGGTTCATTCAAAAAACCACTATACCTTAACGATCTATTTGGAAATTAAATAAAAATGGAAATTCAATAGAAAAAGATATTGAATAAAAATGGAAGTGGAATAAAAATAAAAATGGAAGTTGGATAAAATTAATATAGCGATCCCGGTATTCCCTGTTGCTGTTTAACTGTAATCCGGATTCGGTTTCGTGAGGGTGCTGTTGTCTTATCCTCTTTCTATTCCTTTCTCTTTGTGTTCGAGTTTTGGGTTGTGTTGTGTAAGTTGGGAATAAGTTGGTTGTGTTTTAAAACGTAAAATCCTTGCCCAGTTTTTGGTCTCTCCGCTCGAGCGGCTCTTTTGACGCTCGAGCGGGACTCTGTTGGTGCTTGTCCACTCGAGCGGGGGTGTTCGCACTCGGGCGGGGAAATCACCCATCCAGTATTTCGTCTGCAGTGGTAGACGCTCGAGCGGGGGATTGGACGCTTGAGCGGGAGTTTGTTTCTGACGTTCGAACGGGCATCATGTCTGTAAAAGTTCTGGGAGTGTACATCCGCCGCTCGAGCGGGGGATTGGACGCTCGAGCGGGGATCTGTGAGTGATGCTCGAGCGGGGATTTTGTCGCTCGAGCGGGGCAACTTTTATATAAAGCCGAGATCCGACCTTTTTGTTCATTTTTCAACATCCTTTCTCTCTCTTACTTTTCCAAAAAGCTATTTTGAGAGCTCCTCTCACTAAAACCCTAACTTCTCTCTTAGGATTGATCTAGTAGGAGTTGTTTTCTCACCTTGGGCCTTTACAAAAGTTGTGTTGATCGTCGAGGGCTATCTTCTAATCTGAAATTTCGGGATTTGGAGCATTTCCGTTTCTTCATCTCCTTCGTTAAGCCCTATCATTCGAGGTAGGGATAACCTACTCCATCTTATGAGCTTTGTCTTTAAATTTTAGTATTTTGATATGTTGGGGGTTGTTGGGTAGTTTTGAGAAAGTTTGGGCCTTTGTGTAATTTTACAAAAGTTGGGGTTTTAAATATATAAACCTATATGCATGTTAGGCATAGAGAAATGAGATTAATGTTGGTACATTGATGGAAATGGAACCTTAGGGTTGTTTTGTGAATTATGGTAATTTGCCCTAATTGGTTCAATTAATTAATGCATATAATTAATTGAAGAAAACAAGGAATTGAATTGAAAATGTTGAAATTGGGAATGTATGGGACTAAAGAGTGTAGTTGAATCTTTTATTGCTCATCTAATTGAAATGTTGATATATTATCCATTTGTGCATTTATTTCCTGCTTAGAAACAATTGCTTTGGGCTACCGGTGGAGGGTAGTATTGATTGTTGTAGACAATGCATGATGATTAGGCAAACTAAAACTAATCAATTGGATATGTCATAGAGTATGACGGTTGATAGAATACACTAACTTTATGTGTTGGTTGATTGTGCATATGGCCGATGTGTTTATATGCGTTATGTGTAGACGGTTGATGGAATGCATTAACCTTTTGTAATGATTGATTGCGTATGTGATTCTGTGTTTATATGCATTACCTGTGTATGGGAGGAGATAGGGGATGTACTCCACGGTTTAGAGGAAGATGGGGGATGTACCTCTAAGCTGGTTAATGGTTTAGGGGAAGATAGGCGATGTACCTCTAAACTGGTCAATGGTTAAGGGAAGATGGGGGATGGACCCTGGGATGCAGCTCATATGCTCACCCGTTGAAGTGTTGATACAGCTCATATGCTTATCTGTTGTGGTAGTGATATAGCTCATATGCTTATCTGTTGAAGTATTGATATAGCTCATATGCTTATCTGTTGTGGTAGTGATATAGCTCACATGCTTATCTATTGGAATGTTGATATAGCTCATATGCTTATCTGTTGAAGTATTGATATAGCTCATACGGTTATAGCGACCCCGGTCTTCTCCCATTTGATTATTGTATCCGGACTTAGGTTCCGTAGATTCTGTCATTGTATTATTGTTGTTGTTGTCCCTTATTTGCTCATTTGGACTTATAGGATGTGTTGGGCAGGTTTGTTTCAGGTTGGTTGGGTTTAGAAACCAGGTGTTGCTGTCCAGAATTTTGGATCTTCGCTCGAGCGAGGAGTTTGTCGCTCGAGCGAGCTGTTATTTTTGGTTCTTCGCTCGAGCCGGGGTTTGGTAGCTCGAGCGAGAGGTTGCGTCTGATTTGGACCTGTAGCTGTGCATTCTTGGCTCGAGCGAGCTTTTCTTCGCTCGAGCGAGTTAGTTCGTTCTTTGCTCGAGCAATAGTTCCTTCGCTCGAGCGTGAGTCTGGTTACAGACCTGAGGGTTTGAGTTCTTCGCTCGAGCGAGCTTTTGGGTTGTTGGCTCGAGCAAGGTTTTCTTGGCTCGAGCGTATCTTTTCTGTGTCTTGTCGCTCGAGTGACCAAGTCTTCGCTCGAGCGAGTCTGTCAGGTTTAAATAGGCAGCAGCGTATTTCAGATCTGTTTTTCTTGCATTTTCATATTCCAAAACCCTAGTTACGAGTTCTCTCTCCCTCTACACACCTTCTCTCTTAGGATTGATCTACTTAGAGTGAGTTTCTACTTTAGATCCTTTATTAAAAAGATAGAGTGGGTCGAGGGCTTCCATTTAATCTGAATTGTTGGTAGTTTGGAGCACTTTGGAGTTTGGGCTTTCATCTCCATCTTCTCTTTTGGGGCTATTTCTTCGAGGTAGGGATTTCCTACTCCATTTTATAGGTTTTGTTCTAAGTTTTGGTATTTTGATATGTTGGGGCTACTTTGGTAAATTTTGGGAAAAACCCTAGTTGTATTATTAAATTAATTTGTATAATTAATTCATGGAATTGGGAAAAGATGGTTAAATTCATGGAATTGGGGAATTTATTGATTAAATGGCGTAGTTGGATAATTTGAATCATTTGTCTATTGAATTGTTGACATAGTTATTTTCAGTTTAGAAATAACTGTTTTGGGCTATCGGTGGAGGATAGTCGTGATTGTTGTAGACATTGCATGTGGATTAGGAATAACTGAAACTAATCACATTGGTTAAGTCATTAATTTTGACTATTGCATTGATACAGAAATTACGTGTATTGATTGAGCATTGCATTTGCATACATTGTTTTGTGTTGGAGGAGATAGGGGATGTACTCCACGGTTTAGGGGAAGATAGGGGATGGACCTCTAAACCGGATTTTGTTTGGGAGGAGATAGGGGATGGACTCCATTAGCATCACTTTTATGTGTGCTTATCTATATTGAAGTGTTTTATTGATACAGCACTAAAATGTGTATCAATCTGGAAGTATGAAGTGTTTTGATTTGAGCTTGAGTCTCATATGTTTGTTGATATTCGAAGGACGTGAATATGATATATGTAATTCACTGTTGTAAGTTTGGCCAGGTTCTGAGCCATGTTGATAAAATTGGAAAGTAAAACAGGCGTTAGACAATAGTGTCATGAGACTGTAAAATGAAGTAATTGATTATCTTGGTTAACCACCTGTTGAATGCTATTGCTTTATTTATTGCTTATATGTGGTTTAGTATATTTCTACTGGGCTGTGGCTCACCCTTTATGGGAACATCATTTTCAGGTTCAGGTGATAAGCTACCTCCAAGGACTTAGCTTGGGAGGGTTCGGTTTCTGGATTTTGAAGAAGACTATCTTAGTTAATTGTCTTTATTAATTAGTACATGTAAACATTCAAGCCTAGGGATTTTCTTGTATTGAGTTAGAACTCATATTTTGTATCCAAGTGTTGGCTTGGAAGGATGTAAGCCTGTAGGGCATTTTATTCGATGTTACATGTAATGCTTCTATTTAGTAATACTCTGATGAATGAATTAATAAATTGTTTTCTTTAAATAATGCATGTCAATGATGTATATATAATGGGTTTATTTTTGAAGGCGTTACAACTTGGTATCAAAGCGTACCGGGTTTGAATACTTTGGGTATGTGGGAAGTGATTAGTATCACATTGGGTTCGTCTCGTTTGATAGAGACTTAGTGTAATGTTATATGCTTATGTGATAACATGTTTATGTGATTATGTGGGTATGGAATGTAGTTTCTAGGATGTTGATTGGACCTTGAGTTTCCTATCGTCTTGTTGGAAAGGCACTTGATCACTGCTGCTTCCAACCGGAACTATAGTAACGCATTGGGACTATCATTATTTCGGGAATGAAATTCGTAGGTGCTTATGTGATTATATGCTTACGTGGAATGAATTATTGTTGTCCAATGCATTAGGACGCGAGTGTTTAGATTCGGCACGTCTATTAATGTGCTAATGTCTGTGTTTCCTTTCTTAGGATGTCAGGACGGGGACGAGGACGCGGTAGGCGTGGTAGGCCGGGTAGGCAGGAGGTGCCTGTGCCAGAGGAGATTCCGGTAGTTCAGGAGGGAATTGGCCAGGCCAATGTGGCCGAGCCAGTAGGCCAGCAGGCTATGGGCGCTTTAGCTCGAGAGATAGCAGGGGCATTCAGGGAGTCAGTAGGCATTCTCAGAGCTGAGAATCAAGCTCAGGTTGTTGTTACGGATGCAGGACCTTCCTTTCTGAAGAGGGAGTTCTTCCGATCTAATCCGGAGGAATTTGTGGGTGATCCTAAAGAGCCGCTTAAGGCAGATGAATGGCTCGAACAGACAACGAAGACGTTTGAGATGCTTGGCATCGAAGACGAGGGGTTGAAAGTGACCTTGGCATCTTTCCAGTTGAAGGGGGATGCGGGTCAGTGGTGGAAATTTACTAAGGGGCGTATAGGAGGTACGTGGGAGGCTTTTGTGAATGCTTTCCAGGAGAAGTTCTTATCTCCAGTAGTCAGAGAGATGCTGCGAGACCAATTTTGTCAGCTTAAGCAGTTGAGTTCTTCAGTGGCCGAGTTTGAGGCTGCATTTACTAGCTTGTCCAGGTTTGCACCTGAGTTGGTGGCGTCTGAGGAACGCCGTTGTATCGAGTTCGAGAAGAAGTTGAGGGGTGGCCTCAAGCTGAGAGTTGGGGGAACTATGATTCGGGATTATGGGCGTATGGTTGATGCTGCAGCCCATATGGAGATCATGATGCAGGAGGAGGAGGAAGGGCAGAAGGGCTCCAAGAGGAGTCAGGATGGTCAGAGTGATGGTAGGAGACAGAAGGGTTTTAATCCCCAGCAGTCTCAGGGTAGCTTTTCTAGATCGACTTTTCCTGTGCCAAGTGCTAGTTCGGGGAAAGGCAGTCAGGGAGACATTACCTGTTTCAAGTGTGGCCAACTGGGCCACAAGTCTCCAGTTTGTCCTTAGAGGGGAGGAGTGTAGAGAGCAGCATCATCTTCGGCTCGATCTCAGAGCCAGAGTCAGGGTAGAGGCCAGCCACTCTCGTGTTATCAGTGTGGTCAGCCAGGGCATATGAAGAGGTATTGCCCGCAGTTGGGTGGCACACCTGGTGCATCTGGTTTGAGGCCGATTCAGGGTCAGCAGCCAGCTCAGTCAGGTCAGGGCTCGAGGGCCAATCAGGGGGCTTCATCGTCCCAGTCAGTGCAGCAATCTTATGCTCCTAGGGGTGAGCAGGTTGATCAGAGGTCGTCTGGGCGCGTGTACGCTGTTACCGCGTAGGATCTTGTACCGGCACCATCAGTTGTGAGAGGTACCTTCTTGTTTTGCAATTCGGTTGCTAATGTTTTGATTGATACGGGTGCATCTCATTCCTTTGTGTCTGCTGCATTTGCATCTGTTTTGGAGTTGGAGTTAGCACAGTTAGCATCTCCTATATGTGTAGTGTCACCTCTTGGGGGTGAATTGATTTTGAAACAAGGTGTTAGAGGTTGTGATATAGAGGTTGATTACCATAGAATCCCATTTTCCTTTGTCGTTATGCCTATGAGGGGTTTCGATGTTATTTTGGGTATGGACTGGTTATCGTCATACCGGGCAGTTATTGATTGCTACCGCCAGAGGGTCACTTGTTGTACCGTGAGCGGAGAGTATTTTCATTTTCTGGGGGACCGGGTTGGTAATGTGTTGCCACCGGGGTATGTTCCGCGAGGACGGAGTGAGCTTAGTGGTCTACTTGCTAACCTTTCGATTAGTGAGGATGATGAGACTCAGATTGTGTTACCAAGGGTGGTTTGTGAGTACGCGGACGTCTTTCCCGAGGATCTTGTTGGTTTGCCACCGCATCGGGAGATTGAGTTCTCTATCGACCTAGTGCCCGGCACGGCGCCGATTTCTATGGCACCTTATCGTTTTGCCCCAGCTGAGTTAGTGGAGTTGAAGATTCAGCTCCAGGAGTTACTAGACAAGGGTTTTATACGTCCTAGTGTTTCGCCGTGGGGAGCACCGGCCCTCTTTGTTAAAAAGAAAGGTGGTGCTTTGAGACTTTGTATAGATTATCGAAAATTGAATCGGGCTACGGTTAAGAATAAGTACCCTATGCCTCGTATAGATGATCTGTTCGATCAGTTGAAGGGTTCCCGTTGTTTCTCGAAGATAGACTTGAGATCGGGTTATCATCAGTTAAGAGTCAGGGAGGAGGATATTCCGAAAACGGCTTTCCGTACGCGGTATGGACACTATGAGTTTCTGGTGATGCCATTTGGGCTCACCAATGCACCGGAAGTCTTTATGGACTTGATGAACCGGATCTTCCGGGAATTCTTGGATCGGTTTGTAGTCGTTTTTGTGGACGACATCCTTATCTATTCGCCTTCTGAGGAGGAGCATGAGGCACACTTGAGGGTGGTGCTTGAGTTACTTAGAGCACATAGGCTGTATGCCAAGTTTGGGAAGTGTGAGTTCTGGCTGAGGGAAGTCAAATTCTTAGGCCACGTGGTGTCTGGGGAAGGAGTGTCTGTTGATATATCCAAGGTAGAGGCAGTGCAGGATTGGGCACAGCCTAAGAGTGGGTTTGAGATCCGTAGTTTTCTGGGATTAGCTGGATATTACCGTCGGTTTGTGAAAGATTTCTCCAGATTAGCTTCGCCTTTGACTAGATTGACTCGGAAGGGAGTCAAATTTTTATGGAGTGAGACTTGTGAAAAGTTGTTTCAGGAGTTGAAAGTTAGACTGACCACCGCTCCAGTCTTGATTATTCCAGAGAGAGGGTTGGGTTATGCAGTCTATTGTGACGCCTCACGAGAGGGTCTGGGTTGTGTATTAATGCACGAAGGGAAAGTAGTTGCCTATGGTTCACGTCAGTTGAAAATTCACGAGCAGAATTACCGTACGCATGATCTAGAGTTAGCAGCTGTGATATTTGCCTTGAAGATTTGGAGGCATTATCTTTATGGTGAGAAATTCGAGGTATTCTCGGATCATAAGAGTCTGAAATATTTGTTTACACAGAAAGACTTGAACTTGAGGCAGAGGAGGTGGATGGAGTTCATAGAGGATTATGATTTTGAATTGCATTATCATCCGGGAAAGGCCAATGTGGTGGCCGATGCCCTTAGCAGAAAACCTGTTGGTGTCATAGCTAGTATAGCCATCCGAGAATGGGAGATGTTGAGTGCACTTGGGGAGTTTGATTTACTTCTGGGCGAGTCCGTTGAGGCTGCGGCCTTGTTTTCTATTGTTGCACTGCCTACACTTGTGACTCGAGTGTTAGAGGCTCAGAGAGGTGACCTTGAGGTAGAATCTCTCCGTGAGAAGATTTCCGGTGGGAAGGTTGAGAAGGGTTTGACGGTGTATCCCGACCTGAGTGTGAGATACCGAGACCGTCTGTTTGTGCCAGAGTCTTGTCGAGAGGAGGTACTCCAAGTTTTTCATCATTCACGTCTTGTGATGCATCCGGGGGGCACTAAGATGTACCGGGATTTGGGTCGTCAGTTCTGGTGGCGGGGTATGAAAAGAGATGTGGCAGCTTTCGTATCTAAGTGCCTTACTTGTCAGCAAGTGAAGGCCGAACATCAGAGGCCAGCGAGTTTGTTGCAACCCTTGCCTATTGCCGAGTGGAAGTGGGAACACGTCACTATGGACTTCGTTGTGGGTCTTCCGAGGACTCAGCGGGGTAGTGATACTATTTGGGTGGTTGTAGACCGGTTGACTAAGTCGGCGCACTTCATTCCTATGCGCGTGAGAGATTCGGTAGATCATCTTGTCGCCTTGTACATTCGAGACATAGTGAGGTTACACGGGGTTCCAGTGACGATCGTCTCAGATAGAGATCCTCGTTTTACTGCCAGGTTGTGGCAGAGTTTGCAGAGTGCCTTAGGCACTAAGTTGACCTTTAGTACGGCTTACCATCCTCAGACTGATGGGCAGTCCGAGCGTACTATTCAGATCCTTGAGGATATGCTTCGGGGCTGTGTTCTAGACTTTAGTGGGTCGTGGGAGAGGCACTTGCCGTTGGTGGAGTTTGCCTACAACAACAGCTTCCAGTCGAGTATCGGTATGGCACCATTTGAGGCCTTGTATGGCCGACCGTGTAGATCTCCTGTTTGTTGGGCCGAGGTGGGTGATGCACCTCTGTTGGGTCCGGAGTTGGTGAGGGAAACAACGGAGAAAGTTGAGCTTATCCGTAAAAGGCTTGTTACAGCACAGAGTCGTCAGAAATCTTATGCCGACCGTAGGAGGAGACCTTTGGTGTTTGAAGTGGGTGATCATGTCTTTCTGAAGATATCACCTAGACGGGGATTGATGAGGTTTGGGAAGAGCGGGAAGTTGTCCCCTCGGTTCATTGGTCCTTTTGAGATCCTTGAGAGGATTGGCGAGGCTGCTTATCATCTAGCTTTACCGCCGCAGTTGTCCGGAGTACATGACGTGTTTCATGTGAGTATGCTTCGGAAGTATGAGCCGGATCCATCACATGTGTTGGATTGGACCGATTTAGTGGTTGATAAGGATGTCTCGTATGAGGAGAGACCGGTTCGAGTCTTGGATAGACGGGATCAAGTTTTGCGAGGCAAAACCATCCCTTTAGTGAAAGTTTTGTGGAAACATCACGGAGTGGAGGAAGCCACTTGGGAACGTGAATTAGAAGTCCGCGAGAAATATCCGGACATGTTCGTTGATTTGTAATCTTATAATTAGATTCTGTTATATTGTTGAACTTAAGAGCTTTATATATGTCTTAAGTTATAAAACATTGAGTTTGTGTTGGTAAATGGGTGTATCTTGAAACTTGCTTCATTATAGAAGTTTAGTGTAATATTGCATCTGTTGAGTACATTGTTGAATGGGTTGTTTATATCATGCGATTAAATATGATATGGGAATTGTTAACATTGAAAGGAATAATGCATAATAATGATACAGGTTGATATATATGTTGTGTTATATATTTAATGTGAGATGCCTCTTGATAAAGAGATGAAATGACCAGTTTTAGGTCAAGATGTTTACTAACGAATTGTTAAAAAAAAAATCTGTTTTCAAAAACTTATGCTTAATTTCGGGGACGAAATTCTTTGAAGGGGGGGAGGTTATAGCGACCCCGGTCTTCTCCCATTTGATTATTGTATCCGGACATAGGTTCCGTAGATTCTGTCATTGTATTATTGTTGTTGTTGTCCCTTATTTGCTCATTTGGACTTATAGGATGTGTTGGGCAGGTTTGTTTCAGGTTGGTTGGGTTTAGAAACCAGGTGTTGCTGTCCAGAATTTTGGATCTTCGCTCGAGCGAGGAGTTTGTCGCTCGAGCGAGCTGTTATTTTTGGTTCTTCGCTCGAGCCGGGGTTTGGTAGCTCGAGCGAGAGGTTGCGTCTGATTTGGACCTGTAGCTGTGCATTCTTGGCTCGAGCGAGCTTTTCTTCGCTCGAGCGAGTTAGTTCGTTCTTCGCTCGAGCAATAGTTCCTTCGCTCGAGCGTGAGTCTGGTTACAGACCTGAGGGTTTGAGTTCTTCGCTCGATCGAGTTTTCTTTCGCTCGAGCGAGCTTTTGGGTTGTTGGCTCGAGCAAGGTTTTCTTGGCTCGAGCGTATCTTTTCTGTGTCTTGTCGCTCGAGCGACCAAGTCTTCGCTCGAGCGAGTCTGTCAGGTTTAAATAGGCAGCAGCGTATTTCAGATCTGTTTTTCTTGCATTTTCATATTCCAAAACCCTAGTTACGAGTTCTCTCTCCCTCTACACAGCTTCTCTCTTAGGATTGATCTACTTAGAGTGAGTTTCTACTTTAGATCCTTTATTAAAAAGATAGAGTGGGTCGAGGGCTTCCATTTAATCTGAATTGTTGGTAGTTTGGAGCACTTTGGAGTTTGGGCTTTCATCTCCATCTTCTCTTTTGGGGCTATTTCTTCGAGGTAGGGATTTCCTACTCCATTTTATAGGTTTTGTTCTAAGTTTTGGTATTTTGATATGTTGGGGCTACTTTGGTAAATTTTGGGAAAAACCCTAGTTGTATTATTAAATTAATTTGTATAATTAATTCATGGAATTGGGAAAAGATGGTTAAATTCATGGAATTGGGGAATTTATTGATTAAATGGCGTAGTTGGATAATTTGAATCATTTGTCTATTGAATTGTTGACATAGTTATTTTCAGTTTAGAAATAACTGTTTTGGGCTATCGGTGGAGGATAGTCGTGATTGTTGTAGACATTGCATGTGGATTAGGAATAACTGAAACTAATCACATTGGTTAAGTCATTAATTTTGACTATTGCATTGATACAGAAATTACGTGTATTGATTGAGCATTGCATTTGCATACATTGTTTTGTGTTGGAGGAGATAGGGGATGTACTCCACGGTTTAGGGGAAGATAGGGGATGGACCTCTAAACCGGATTTTGTTTGGGAGGAGATAGGGGATGGACTCCATTAGCATCACTTTTATGTGTGCTTATCTATATTGAAGTGTTTTATTGATACAGCACTAAAATGTGTATCAATCTGGAAGTATGAAGTGTTTTGATTTGAGCTTGAGTCTCATATGTTTGTTGATATTTGAAGGACGTGAATATGATATATGTAATTCACTGTTGTAAGTTTGGCCAGGTTCTGAGCCATGTTGATAAAATTGGAAAGTAAAACAGGCGTTAGACAATAGTGTCATGAGACTGTAAAATGAAGTAATTGATTATCTTGGTTAACCACCTGTTGAATGCTATTGCTTTATTCATTGCTTATATGTGGTTTAGTATATTTCTACTGGGTTGTGGCTCACCCTTTATGGGAACATCATTTTCAGGTTCAGGTGATAAGCTACCTCCAAGGACTTAGCTTGGGAGGGTTCGGTTTTTGGATTTTGAAGAAGACTATCTTAGTTAATTGTCTTTATTAATTAGTACATGTAAACATTCAAGCCTAGGGCTTTTCTTGTATTGAGTTAGAACTCATATTTTGTATCCAAGTGTTGGCTTGGAAGGATGTAAGCCTGTAGGGCATTTTATTCGATGTTACATGTAATGCTTCTATTTAGTAATACTCTGATGAATGAATTAATAAATTGTTTTCTTTAAATAATGCATGTCAATGATGTATATATAATGGGTTTATTTTTGAGGGCGTTACAATGCTTATCTATTGGAATGTTGATATAGCTCATATGCTTATCTATTGAAAGATTTGTTTGATTTGATATAACACTAAAATGTATGTCATCATCGTTTGTGAAATATGGAAGTAGTTTATGTGTTATAGATACAACACCAAAATGTGTATTCACCTTGAATTTCAAAAGAAAAATGTTCTAGTGATGAACTATAATCTTATCAAATGTTTTGGCTAGAATACTGAACCTTGTTTTCTAATTCAAAGTTGAATAAGAACTGGAAAGTGAATTGTAGCATAAACTTGACCGTCCTGAAATTTTAATAAGATGTAAATGGAAGTGTAAGTGTTGACCATCTACCAGTTGCTAATCTCTTAGTCATTGTTCATAGTTGGTTTAGTATATTTCTACTGGGCTGTGGCTCACCCTATACGGGGACATCATTTTCAGGTACAGGTAGCTTGCCACCTCTAAGGACATAGCTTGGGAGGCTAGAGGCGGACATACTTTGGTTGTCTCTTTTTTTGTATTATATATAGTTTCAAGCCAAGGGCATAGGGTGTAATTTAGTTAGCATTCTCTTTTGTAACCAAGTGTTAACTTGGAAAGCTGTAAGCCCGCAGGGCATTTGTTTTGTTGTAAAAATGTAATACTTTTGTAATAAAATACTCTGATGGATAGATGAATGTGGATCTTTATGTATCTATGCATGTCTCTATTGAGGGGTTTAATGTTATTATTTTGAGGGCGTTACAACTTGGTATCAGAGCGTACCGGGTTCAAATACTTTGGGTACGTGGGAAGTGATTAGTATCACAATGGGTTTGTCTCGCTTGTTAGAGACTTAGACGTAATGTTATGTACTTATGTGATAACATATTTATGTGATTATTTGGGTATGGAATGTAGTTTCTTGGATGTTGATTGGATCCTTGGGTTTCTGAGAGTCCTGTTGGAAAGGCACTTGATCAATGCTGTTTCTAACCGGAACTCTAGTAACGCCTCGGGACTATCATTATCCGGAAATGAGATTCGTAAGTGCTTATGTGTTTATGTGCTTACGTGGAGTGAATTACAGTTGTCCATGTATTAGGACGTGAGTGTTTAGCTTCGGCACATGTATGAGTGTGCTAACGTGTCTCTGTTACTTTTACTAGGATGCCTAAGCGAGGAAGTTACGATTTCCCTCCTTCCGCTTAGGAAGAGTTGCGGAAACAGTTTGTGGAGTTACGCTAAGGTACTAAACCTTTGGTGCGGTTCGAAAGATGGTTTGCTAACCTGTCGAGGTTTGCTCCAGAATTTGTGGAGACGGAGGATTTGCGTTGTTTCGAGTTTGAGAGAAAGCTGCGTGACGACATCCATGTAAGGATAGCGGGCTCTTTGCATAAGAGATATAGTGTGCTTGTTGAGGCAGCTGCCCATGTGGAGATTGCGGTGCTAGCAATGGGGCAGAGTGGGGAGGGAGCCATCTCGGCAACTCCCGTGACTCAGGGTGTGGGTAGGCCTTTTAAGAGGCAAAGGGGTTTAAACCCGCAACAGGGAGGTCGGGCTAGAACTACCCTTCTAGTGTCGGATTTGGGTTCGGGAGAACGTAAACAGAGGGAAGTCGTTTGTTTCAAATGTGGTTTTCTGGGCCACAAGGTTTCGGGTTGCCCACAGAGAAAGAGGGCAGTGTTAGCAGTTCAACCAGTAGTCGTACCACCAGGATCATCTAACCAGCCGGGTTTTGGGCCGATCAAATGCTCAGTGGGGAGGCAGTTGTTGGGGTCTTCATCAGCCCAGATTCTGAACCAGTCTCGTGCTCAGGCACCGCCTACTTGTTGGATGTGTAATCAGCCGGGAGCTTCTTTAGGAGTTTCGCAACCTAGCCAGGCTCAGTTTCATTCGACTGGGCAGGAACTGTATCGTTTTGGGGGACTAGCAGGCCAGATTGTGAGGGCCTCAGTAGAGTCGAGTTCCCAAGCCCCAGTTGGGGAAGTTTGTAGTTGTTCCAGGTGTGGGCAGAGGGGGCACGTCAGTAGTTCTTGTCCGTGGTTAGTATGCTCGTAGGTTGTCTTGTGTTTGGAGATGACCAATTTTGGCGGTCCAGCAAGGAACGGCAGTGGTGGTAATGCCGAGGGGTTGGTTTCGTTTTGGCTAATCCGTTTTGTAATCGGTGAATTATCGTTTGTAATCATTGGGTTCTGTTGTGTAACCAATGTATTTTGGGAATGTTGAAACATCTAAACTGTTTGTTTATCTATATATATACATATATGCTTTGTTTATTAATTTCCCTGGAGTGAGTGAATTGGAGCATGTTGTAGCTCTAAAGTTTTATTAATGTATGAAGTTGCTGTAAAACCATAATTTTTTTTTTGGTATTAGTGCCTTATTTTATTATTATGCGTGTGACTTGATTTGGGAAAGATGAGGGCTGAGGAGTCATGTTTACAAAATTTGGAAGAACCACCGAGGAGTGCGTGTCCTAGCCAAGGCAATATTGGAGCGAGAACTGTTTTACTTGCCGAGTGTGTAGAATTTCATGGGTATTACCCATTTAAAATTTTGTGCGTGGTATAGCTTTTGGTCTACTGTTGGGAGAACTCGAGAGGATGTGAAGTGTGCGATTAATACTAGATGTAACACGTATTTAATATGGTGTCCTATGGGGGCATAGCGCATAATTTTGTTAAGGTTGGACTTGTACCTTCGTGGTAAGTAACGTTGCCGAGATTTCAGGTGTACTGACTGGCCGTTTTAAGTGAGGGGATGTTAGTCCCTATATAAGGTTGTGATTGTTATATCGGGAGCAATGTGTTGTGGGTAGCTGGTACTATATCTCGGGCAGTAGTATAGCGGGTGTTTCCCTAAGTTTCCAAACTCCTTGATTATGATCGAATGTGATAGGTTTGTGCCTTAACACTGGTTAGGTCAGAGGATGTTATCGTAAGGGTTGATTGGGTGTACAGTCCGTAGTTAGGGTGTGATTCGTGGATGGAGTCACAGTGGTATGGTGTTTGCGGTTAGAGATGTGGGTTAATGGCGAGGAGGGTGAGGACCTTTACTCTGCTGGATAGTTAGGATGGTGAGTCTTTGAAAGCCTAGTTGGCGACATGCGACAGTGTCGGGGTTGGCTCATGGTGGCTACCTAGCGGTAGTTTTGACTAGTGGTTTAGCATGGAAGCCGGGCCTCTGGAGGGTACTCTCGGGATGAGTGGCAAGTAAGATGTGGAGATTTGATGTGATGGTTAGATGTGATGGTTTCGAGAGTTGCGCGGTGTTGGCAAGACTATGTGAGAATGTTCGAGGGAACGTGAGATTTGTATCTCGAGTTAGTGGAAATGGTACCTGTATGTTGGTTCGTGTTTTGGGTCTTGCTAGTCAGTGAGTCCGTGGTGACCCCATCGGTTGTATAGGGGTAGTGTTCGTATTGTGATTGGTTATCAATTGTTGGGTTTGGGTTGTGAGTGGATGCTGGCAGCATTCTTTGAAGGAAGAGCAGTTCATGTGCTAAAGTAATGAGTATAGCGTTGGTCAAAGTGGTCCTTCGTGTTCGGGTTGTTGTGATTGAGGTTGACCATGTCGGTCTTCGGTCAAGGAAGTGAGCAGGCTTGCTAGATAGCCATGGCGGGGGGATGGTGATTCCCTTAGACGCAGTGTTGATGTGGTTCAATTTTAAGAGACCCGGTGAGATTCCAAAATTTGTGGTTTGTGTAGAGAACTCCGTGGTTGGGGTTAGTGGTTTTAGTGGCACGTCAGTGTGTGGGTTACGGAATGTAGAGTTTATTGAGTTGATTAGTGAGCTTGTCGGTATCGGGTTTTGGGTTGGCATTGGTCACCTTGAGTTTAGTCTCATTCGTTGTAGACTTTGTATGTTGATTAGGGAAAACTGAAACTAATCGAACATTTGTTGTTGAATCTGACGGTTGGAATAATACATCTAAAATATGTATTGATTGATGTTTGGTTTGATATTGATACAACACTAAAATGTGTATCATTTGTGTGTTAAAGGGGGGTATTGTAGGGATGAGATGTGACCTCATTTGGTTGTTGGCCAGGTCCTGAGCCGTATTTATGACTTTTGTAAAGGGAGGCGGGATAAAATTGCAAAACCATGAATTTCTTATACCTTATATGTTGATAGTACTGTTGTTATTTCTATTAACTATCATTATAGAAATGTTGTGTTTCGTGTTTGGTGTGGCATCACCATGCGAGTGATGGTTGTTGATAGTGCTATTTTGGAAAGAAATGGAAAACAAAATTTTCCTAGTGTTTGGGACCATCTAAATGCGTTGTTGAAAAGTTGATTTAATTCAAGGATTTTAAAGAATTCCAGATTAATCTTTTTGGCAAATAAACCATGGATGACTCTGCGTTGTGGGTAACGCCGTATTTGTGAAAAATGTTTTCTTATTATCTGCTCTAAAGATTTGCTTTGGTCGTGTTGTTGAGTAGTAACTTAGCTTGAAGCACCAGTCGGTTATTGATGAGTTGTTTCGAGGGAGGTTTGGTTTGTTGAGGCTTGCGTACCTAAGGTGTTGTCGTTTAGAATGTGTTCCCTTGGTTAGTCTCTTCCTTGGTAAGAGTAGGTCGGAGGTTTGTTGTGAAAGTAGTTTCTTTCCTTGGGGCTCGGTTGTTGAATGCTCTGTGATCAATTGGCCTTCTGTTTTGGCGTACCCTTAATTTCGAGGACGAAATTCTTTAAGGGGGGGGAGGTTATAGCGATCCCGGTATTCCCTGTTGTTGTTTAACTGTAATCCGGATTCGGTTTCGTGAGGGTGCTGTTGTCTTATCCTCTTTCTATTCCTTTCTCTTTGTGTTCGAGCTTTGGGTTGTGTTGGGCAAGTTGGGAATAAGTTGGTTGTGTTTTAAAACGTAAAATCCTTGCCCAGTTTTTGGTCTCTCCGCTCGAGCGGCTCTTTTGACGCTCGAGCGGGACTCTATTGGTGCTTGTTCGCTCAAGCGGGGGTGTTGGCGCTCGAGCGGGGAAATCACCCATCCAGTATTTCGTCTGCAATGGTAGACGCTCGAGCGGGAGTTTGTTTCTGACGCTCGAGCGGGGAGTTTGACGCTCGAGCGGGCATCATGTCTGTAAAAGTTCTGGGAGCGTGCATCCGCCGCTCGAGCGGGGGATTGGACGCTCGAGCGGGGATCTGTGAGTGACGCTCGAGCCGGGGCGACTTTTATATAAAGCTGAGATCCGACCTTTTTGTTCATTTTTCAACATCCTTTCTCTCTCTTACTTTTCCAAAAAGCTATTTTGAGAGCTCCTCTCACTAAAACCCTAACTTCTCTCTTAGGATTGATCTAGTAGGAGTTGTTTTCTCACCTTGGGCCTTTACAAAAGTTGTGTTGATCGTCGAGGGCTATCTTCTAATCTGAAAATTTCAGGATTTGGAGCATTTTCGTTTCTTCATCTCCTTCGTTGAGCCCCATCAATTGAGGTAGGGATAACCTACTCCATCTTATGAGCTTTGTCTTTAAATTTTAGTATTTTGATATGTTGGGGGTTGTTGGGTAGTTTTGAGAAAGTTTGGGCCTTTGTGTAATTTTACAAAAGTTGGGGTTTTAAATATATAAACCTATATGCATGTTAGGCATAGAGAAATGAGATTAATGTTGGTACATTGATGGAAATGGAACCTTAGGGTTGTTTTGTGAATTATGGTAATTTGCCCTAATTGGTTCAATTAATTAATGCATATAATTAATTGAAGAAAACAAGGAATTGAATTGAAAATGTTGAAATTGGGAATGTATGGGACTAAAGAGTGTAGTTGAATCTTTTATTGCTCATCTAATTGAAATGTTGATATATTATCCATTTGTGCATTTATTTCCTGCTTAGAAATAATTGCTTTGGGCTACCGGTGGAGGGTAGTGTTGATTGTTGTAGACAATGCATGATGATTAGGCAAACTAAAACTAATCAATTGGATGTGTCATAGAGTATGACGGTTGATAGAATACACTAACTTTATGTGTTGGTTGATTGTGCATATGGCCGATGTGTTTATATGCGTTATGTGTAGACGGTTAATGGAATGCATTAACTTTTTGTAATGATTGATTGCGTATGTGATTTTGTGTTTATATGCATTACCTGTGTATAGGAGGAGATAGGGGATGTACTGCACGGTTTAGAGGAAGATGGGGGATGTACCTCTAAGCTAGTTAATGGTTTAGGGAAAGATAGGGGATGTACCTCTAAACTGGTCAATGGTTAAGGGAAGATGGGGGATGGACCCTGGGATGCAGCTCATATGCTCACCCGTTGAAGTGTTGATACAGCTCATATGCTTATCTGTTGTGGTAGTGATATAGCTCATATGCTTATCTGTTGAAGTATTGATATAGCTCATATGCTTATCTGTTGTGGTAGTGATATAGCTCAAATGCTTATCTATTGGAATGTTGATATAGCTCATATGCTTATCTGTTGAAGTATTGATATAGCTCATATGCTTATCTATTAGAATGTTGATATAGCTCATATGCTTATCTATTGAAAGATTTGTTTGATTTGATATAACACTAAAATGTATGTCATCATCGTTTGTGAAATATGGAAGTAGTTTATGTGTTATTGATACAACACCAAAATGTGTATTCACCTTGAATTTCAAAAGAAAAATGTTCTAGTGATAAACTATAATCTCATCAAATGTTTTGGCCAGAATATTGAACCTTGTTTTCTAATTCAAAGTTGAATAAGAACTGGAAAGTGAATTGTAGCATAAAGTTGACCATCCTAAAATTTTAATAAGATGTAAATGGAAGTGTAAGTGTTGACCATCTACCAGTTGCTAATCTCTTAGTGATTGTTCATAGTTGGTTTAGTATATTTCTACTGGGCTGTGGCTCACCCTATATGGGGACATCATTTTCAGGTACAGGTAGCTTGCCACCTCTAAGGACATAGCTTGGGAGGCTAGAGGCAGACATACTTTGGTTGTCTCTTTTTTTGTATTATATATAGTTTCAAGCCAAGGGCGTAGGGTGTAATTGAGTTAACATTCTCTTTTGTAACCAAGTGTTAACTTGGAAAGCTGTAAGCCCGTAGGGCATTTGTTTTGTTGAAAACATGTAATACTTTTGTAATAAAATACTCTGATGGATAGATGAATGTGGATCTTTATGTATCTATGCATGTCTCTATTGAGGGGTTTAATGTTATTATTTTGAGGGCGTTACAATTAAGAATGGAAGTTCATTCAAGAAACTACTACACCTTAACGATCTATTTGGAAATTAAACAAAAAAAAAGAAATTGAATGGAGATAGAAATTGAATAAAAATAGAAACGGAAACTGCATAAAATTAAACATGGAAGTTCATTCAAGAAACCACTATATACCTTAACGATCTATATGGAAATTAAATAAAAAAGGAAATTGAATAAAAATGGAAGTGGAATAAAAATAAAAATGGAAGTTGCATAAAATTAAGAGTGGAAGTTCATTCAAGAAACCACAACACCTTAACGATCTATTTGGAAATTAAATAAAAAAGAAATTGAATAGAGATGGAAATTGTATAAAAATAGAGGTTGAATAAAAATATAAATGGAAACTGCATAAAATTAAACATGGAAGTTCATTCAAGAAACCACTATACCTTAACGATCTATTTGGAAATTAAATAAAAAAGGAAATTGAATAGAAAAGGAAATTGAATAAAAATGGAAGTGGAATAAAAATAAAAATAGAAGTTGCATAAAATTAAAAATGGAAGTTCATTCAAAAAATCACTACACCTTAACGATCTCTTTGGAAATTAAATACAAAAGGAAATTGAATGGAGATGGAAATTGAATAAAAATAGAAGTTGAATAAAAATAGAAATGGAAACTGCATAAAATTAAACGTTGAAGTTCATTCCAGAAACCACTACACCTTAACGATCCGTTTGGAAATTAAATGAAAAATGAAATTCAATGGATATGGAAATTGAATAAAAATAGCAGTTGAATAAAAATAGAAATGGAAACTGCACAAAATTAAACATGGAAGTTCATTCAGGAAACCACTATACCTTAACGATCTATTTGGAAATTAAATAAAAAAGGAAATTGAATAGAAAAGGAAATTGAATAAAAATGGAAGTTGCATGAAAACAAAAATAAAAGTTGCATAAAATTAAAAATGGAAGTCTATTCAAGAAACCACTATACCTTAACGATATATTTGGAAATTAAACAAAAAAGGAAATTGAATAGAAAAGGAAATTGAATAAAAATGGAAGTGGAATAAAAATCAAAATGGAAGTTGCATACAATTAAGAATGGAAGTTCATTCAAGAAAATACTACACCCTAACGATCTATTTGGAAATTAAAAAAAACTGGAAATTGAATGGAGATGGAAATTGAATAGAAAAGAAAATTGAATAAAAATCGATGTTGAATAAAAATAAAAATGGAAGTTGCATAAAATTAAAAATGAAAGTTTATTCAAGAAACCACTATACCTTAAGGATCTATTTGCAAATTAAATAAAAATGGAAATTGAATAAAAATAGAAGTGGAATAAAAATACAAATGGAAGTTGCATAAAATTAAAAATGGAAGTTCATTCAAGAAACCACTATACCTTAACGATCTATTTGGAAATTAAATAAAAATGGAAATTGAATAGAAAAGGAAATTGAATAAAAATGGAAATGGAATAAAAATAAAACCGGAAATTGCATAAAATTAAGAATGGAAGTTCATTTAAGAAACCACTACACCTTAACAATCTATTTGGAAATTAAATAAAAAAGGAAATTGAATAAAATTAGAAGTTGGATAAAAATAGAAATGGACACAGCATAAAATTAAACATGGAAGTTCATTCGAGAAACCACTATACCTTAACAATCTATTTGGAAATTAAATAAAAATGGAAATTGATTTGAGTTGGAAATTGAATAAAAATAGAAATGGAAACTGCATAAAATTAAACATGGAAGTTCACTCAAGTAACCACTATACCTAAACGAACTCTTTGCAAATTAAATAAAAAACGAAATTGAATTGAAATGGAAATTGAATAAAAATGGAAGTGGAATAAAAATAAAAATGGAAGTAGCATAAAATTTAGAATGGAAGTTCATTCAAGAAACCACACCACCTTAACGATCTATTTGGAAATTAAATTAAAATGGAAATTGAATGGAGATGGAAATTTAATAAAAATAGATGTTGAATAAAAATAGAAAGGGAAACATCATAAAATTAAACATGAAAGTTCATTCAAGAAACCACTATGCCTTAACCATCTATTTGGAAATTAAATAAAAATGGAAATTGAATAGAAAAGGAAATTGAATAAAAATAGAAGTGAAATAAAAATAGAAATGGAAGTTGCATAAAATTAAGAATGGAAGTTCATTCAAGAAACCACTACACCTTAACGATCTATTTGGAAATTAAATAAAAATGAAAATTGAATGGAGATGGAAATTGAATAAAAATAGAAGTTTAATAAAAATAGAAATGGAAACTGCATAAAATTAAACACGGAAGTTCATTCAAGAAACCACTATACCTTAACGATCTATTTGGAAATTAAATAAAACTGGAAATTGATTGGAGATGGAAATTTAATAAAAATAGAAGTTGAATAAAAATAAAATGGAAACTGCATAAAATTAAACGTTGAAGTTCATTCAAGAAACCACTACACCTTAACGATCCCTTTGGAAATTAAATAAAACAGGAAATCGAATGGAGATGGAAATTGAGTAGATAAGAAAATTGAATAAAAATCGATGTTGAATAAAAATAAAAATGGAAGTTGCATAAAATTTAAAATGAAAGTTCATTCAAGAAACTACTATACCTTAACGATCTATTTGGAAATTAAATAAAAAAGGAAATTGAATAAAAATGGAAGTGGAATAAAAATTAAAATGAAAGTTGCATAAAATTAAAAACGGAAGTTCATTCAAGATACCACTATACCATAACGATCTATTTGGAAATTAAATAAAAAAGGAAAATGAATATGAAAAGAAATTGAATAAAAATCGAAGTTGAATGAAAACAAAAATAGAAGTTGCCTAAAATTAAAAATGGAAGTCTATTCAAGGAACCACAATACCTTAACGATCTATTTGGAAATTAAATAAAAAAAGTAAATTAAATAGAAAAGAAAATTGAATTAAAATCGAATTTGAATAAAAATAAAAATGGAAGTTGGATAAAATTAAAAATGAAAGTTCATTCAAGAAACCACTATACCTTAACAATCTATTTGGAAATTAAATAAAAATGGAAATTGATTGGAGTTGGAAATTGAATAAAAATAGAAGTGGAATAAAAATACAAATGGAAGTTGCATAAAATTAAAAATGGAAGTTCATTCAAGAAACTACTATACCTTAACGATCTATTTGGACATTAAATAAAAATGGAAATTGAATAGAAATGGAAATTGAATAAAAATGGAAATGGAATAAAAATAAAAATGGAAGTTGCATAAAATTAGGAATGGAAGTTTATTCAAGAAACCACTATACCTTAACAATCTATTTGGAAATTAAATAAAAATGGAAATTGATTGGAGACGGAAATTGAATAAAAATAGAAATTGAATAAAAATAGAAATGGAAACTGCATAAAATTAAACATGGAAGTTCATTCAAGAAACCACTATACCTTAGCGATCTCTTTCGAAATTAAATAAATAACGAAATTGAATAGAAATGGAAATTGAATAAAAATGGAAGTGGAATAAAAATAAAAATGGAAGTTCATTCAAGAAACCACAACACCTTAACGATCTATTTTGAAAGTAAATAAAAATGGAAATTAAATGGAGATGGAAATTTAATAAAAATAGATGTTGAATAAAAATAGAAATGGAAACTGCATAAAATTAAACATGGAAGTTCATTCATGAATCCACTATACCTTAACGATCTTTTCGGAAATTAAATAAAAATGGAAATTGAATAGAAAAGGAAATTGAATAAAAATAGAAGTGGAATAAAAATAGAAATGGAAGTTGCATAAAATTAAGAATGGAAGTTCATTCAAGAAACCACTACACCTTAACGATATATTTGGAAATTAAATAAAAATGGAAATTGAATGGAGATGGAAATTGAATAAAAATAGAAGTTGAATAAAAATAGAAATGGAAACTGCATAAAATTAAACACGGAAGTTCATTCAAGAAACCACTATACCTTAACGATCTACATGGAAATGAAATAAAAAAAGGAAATTTAATGGAGATGGAAATTGAATAAAAATAGAAGTTGAATAAAACTAGAAATGGAAACTGCATAAAATTAAACGTGGAAGTTCATTCAACAACCACTACACCTTAACGATGTCTTTGGAAATTAAATAAAAATGGAAATTGAATGGAGATGGAAATTGAATAAAAATAGAAGTTGAATAAAAATAGAAATGGAAACTGCAGAAAATTAAACACGGCAATTCATTCAACAACCCACTATATCTTAACTATCTATTTAGAAATTAACTAAAAAAGGAAAATGAATTGAAATGGAAGTTGAATAAAAACAAAAATAGAAGTTGCATAAAATTAAAAATGGAAGCCTATTCAAAAAACCACAATACCTTAACGATCTATTTGGAAATTAAATAAAAAAAAGTAATTGAATAGAAAAGAAAATTGAATAAAAATCGAAGTTGAATAAAAATAAAAATAGAAGTTGCATAAAATTAAAAATGAAAGTTCGTTCAACAAACCACTATACCTTAACGATCTATTTGGAAATTAAATAAAAAATGAAATTGGATAAAAATGAAAGTGGAATAAAAATACAAATGGAAGTTGCATAAAATTAAAAATGGAAGTTCATTCAAGATACCACTATACCATAACGATCTATTTGGAAATTTAATAAAAAAGATAAATGAAGGGAAAAAGAAATTGAATGAAAATGGAAGTTGAATAAAAACAAAAATAGAAGTTGCATAAAATTAAAAATAGAAGTCTATTCAAGGAATCACTATACCTTAACGATCTATTTGGAAATTAAATAAAAAAAAAAGAAATTGAATAGAAAAGAAAATTGAATAAAAATCGAAGTTGAATAAAAATAAAAATGGAAGTTGAATAAAATTAAAAATGAAAGTTCATTCAAGAAAACACTATACCTTAACGATCTATTTGCAAATTAAATAAAAAATGAAATTGAATGGAAAAGGAAATTGAATAAAAATGGAAGTGGAATAAAAATACAAATGGAAGTTGCATAAAATTAAAAATGGAAGTTCATTCAAGAAACAACTATACCTTAACGATCTATTTGGAAATTAAATAAAAATGGAAATTGAATAGAAAAGGAAATTGAATAAAAATGGAAATGGAAGAAAAATAAAAATGGAAGTTGCATAAAATTAAGAATGGAAGTTCATTAAAGAAACCACTACACCTTAACGATCTATTCGGAAATTAAATAAAAAAGGAAATTGAATGGAGATGGAAATTGAGAAAAATTAGAAGTTGAATAAAAATAGAAATGGAAACAGCATAAAATTAAACATAGAAGTTCATTGAAGAAACCACTATACCGTAACAATCTATTTGGAAATTAAATAAAAATGGAAATTGAATGGGGATGGAAATTGAATAAAAATAGAAGTTGTATAAAAATAGAAATGGAAACTGCATAACATTAAACATGGAAGTTCATTCAAGAAACCACTATACCTTAACGATCTCTTTGGAAATTAAATAAAGAAGGAAATTGAATAGAAATGGAAATTGAATAAAAATGGAAGTGGAATAAAAATAAAAATGGAAGTTGCAAAAAATTTAGAATGGAAGTTCGATCAAGAAACCACAACACCTTAACGATCTACTTTGAAATTTAAAAAAAAATGGAAATTGAATGAAGATGGAAATTTAATAAAAATAGATGTTGAATAAAAATAGAAATGGAAACTGCATAAAATTAAACATGGAAGTTCATTCAAGAAACCACTGTACCTTAATGATCTATTTGGAAATTAGATAAAAATGGAAATTGAATAGAAAAGGAAATTGAATAAAAATGGAAGTGGAACAAAAATAGAAATGGAAGTTGCATAAAATTATGAATGGAAGTTCATTAAAGAAACCACTACACCTTAACGATTTATTTGGAAATTAAATAAATATGGAAATTGAATGGAGATGGAAATTGATTAAAAATAGAAGTTGAATAAAAATAGAAATGGAAACTGCATAAAATTAAACATGGAAGTTCATTCAAGAAACCACAATACCTTAACGATCTACTTGGTAATGAAATAAAAAAAGAAAATTGAATGGAGATGAAAATTGAATAAAAATAGATGTTGAATAAAAGTAGAAATGGAAACTGCATAAAATTAAACGTCGAAATTCGTTCAACAACCACTACACCTTAACGATCTCTTTGGAAATTAAATAAAAATGGAAATTGAATGGAGATGGAAATTGAATAAAAATAGAGGTTGAATAAAAATACAAATGGAAACTGCAGAAAATTAAGCACGGCAGTTCATTCAAGAAACCACTACACCTTAACGTTCTATTTGGAAATTAAATAAAAAAGAAATTGAATAGAAAAGGAAATTGAATAGAAATGGAAGTGGAATAAAAATAAAAATGGAAGTTGCATAAAATTAAAAATGGAAGTTCATTCAAGAAACCACTATACCATAACGATCTATTTCGAAATTAAATAAAAAAGGAAAATCAATTGAAAAGGAAATTGAATAAAAATGAAAGTTGAATAAAAACAAAAGTAGACGTTGCATAAAATTAAAAATGGAAGCGTATTCAAGAAACCAATATACCTTAACGATCTATTTGAAAATTAAATAAAAAAGGAAATTGAATAGAAAAGAAAATTGAATTAAAATTGAAGTTGAATAAAAATAAAAATGGAAGTTGCAAAAAATTAAAAATGAAAGTTCATTCAAGAAACTACTATACCTTAACGATCTATTTGGAAAATAAATAAAAAATGAAATTGAATAAAAATGGAAGTGGAATAAAAATACAAATGGAAGTTGCATAAAATTAAAAATTTGAGTTCATTCAAGAAACCACTATACCTTAACGATCTATTTGGAAATTAAATAAAAATGGAAATTCAATAGAAAAGGATATTGAATAAAAATGGAAGTGGAATGAAAATAAAAATGGAAGTTGGATAAAATTAAGAATGGAAGTTCATTCAAAAAACTACTACAACTTAACGATCTATTTTGGAAATTAAATAAAAAAAGAAATTGAATGGAGATGGAAATTGAATAAAAATAGAAGTTGAATAAAAATAGAAATGGAAACTGCATAAAATTAAACCTGAAAGTTCATTCAAGAAACCACTATACCTTAACGATATATTTGGAAATTAAATAAAAAAGGAAATTGAATAGAAAAGGAAATTGAGTAAAAATGGATGTGGAAAAAGAATAAAAATGGAAGTTGCAAAAAATTAAGAATGGAAGTTCATTCAAGAAACCACAACACCTTAACGATCTATTTGGAAATTAAATAAAAAAGGAAATTGAATGGAGATGGAAATTGTATAAAAATAGAGGTTGTATAAAAATAGAAATGGAAACTGCATAAAATTAAACTCGGAAGTTCATTCAAGAAACCACTATACCTTGACAATCTATTTGGAAATTAAATAAAAAAGGAAATTTAATAGAAAAGGAAATTGAATAAAAATGGAAGTGGAATAAAAATAAAAATGGAAGTTGCATAAAATTAAAAATGAAAGTTCATTCAAGAAACCACTACCCCTTAATGATCTCTTTGGAAATTAAATACGAAAGGAAATTGAATGGAGATGGAAATTGTGTAACGCCCTCAAAATAAGACAAGCATTTACATTTAAACTAACCACATTCCTTTCATTCATTAGAATTCCGTTACATAAGTATTACATGTTAACTTCATAACAAAATGCCCTACGGGCTTACAGCTTTCCAAGTTAACACTTGGTTACAACAAAGAGTTCTAACTCGTTTACACATTAAGCCCTTGGCTTGAAATTACATGTAATAAATCAAAGTAAAACGACAAAACTATGCCCGCCACAAGCCTCCCAGCTATGTCCTTGGAGGTGGCATGCTTCCTGCACCTGAAAATGATATTCCCATATAGGGTGAGCCACAGCCCAGTAGAAATACACTAAACCAACCATGGACAATGACTAAAACATTAGCAATTGATAGTTGGTCAACACTGATACAGTCACATAAATAACATATTTATGTCAACGACTTACAAGTCCCAATTACTTTTCTTTTTCCTTTTAACAACAGATAAGCATACTAGCTCTATCATCATTTCCACAGATATGTATAAAAACTATATCTCACATTCAGATAAGCATAAAAGCTATATCCACATTCTCAACAGATATGTATATCAACAATATCCACAGATAAGCATACAAGCTGTATCCACACTCTACAACAGATATGTATATCAACAATATCCACAGATAAGCATACAAGCTGTATCCACACTTCACTTCACAAAGATAAGCATATGAGCTCTATCTTCACTTCTCTAGACAAGCATATGAGCTCTGTCTACGGAGTACATCCCCTATCTCCTCCAAATACCTATCCGGTTTAGAGGTCCATCCCCTATCTTCCCCTAAACCGCGGAGTACATCCCCTATCTCCTCCTCTACACATAACGTATATAAACACATTGGTTCTATATACAATCACACAATACAAACAATTAATGTATTCTAGCAACTGTCAAGTTCCATAACACATTCCATTGATTAGTTTCAGTTTGCCTAATCAACATACATTGTCTACAACAATCACGACTATCCTCCACCGATAGCCCCAAGCAGTTATTTCTAAAACAGAAAATAAATGCGCAAATGGATATTCAATCAACATTTCATTTCCTCATTTCTCACCAATTAATTAAACAATGTAATTAGGCCATTTTCCATAATTACCATTTCAACCCTTAGGTCCCATTTTCTTCAATGATTCAGCAATCATTCCATTTTTTTCATGCTAAACATGCATCTAGGTTTATTATGAATAAAACCCCAACTTTTGTATAATTGCACAAAAGCCCCAAACTTTCACAAATTACCAAACCAAGCCCAACATCTCAAAATACCAAAATTTAAAGACAAAACCCATAGAGAGGAGTAGGTTATCCCTACCTCAAATTCGGAGTCCCAAAGGAGAAGACGACAAAACCCAACGTGCTCCAAAACCCGTGATTTTCAGATTAAAATGAAGCCCTCGACGATCAACAATTTTTTTGTAAAGGCCAAAGGTGAGTAAATCACTCCTACTAGATCAAAACCTAGAGAGAAGGTAGTATCTAGAGAGAAAGACTCAACAATGGTGTTTTTGGAAAAGTAAGAGAGAGAAGAGAAAGTGAAAAAGTGATTTGAAAAGTCACAATTTCGGGACTTAAACCCAGTCTTCCGCTCGAGCGTAAAACACCCCGCTCGAGCGGCCACTCACAGACTTCCGCTCGAGCGGCCAACCTCCCGCTCGAGCGCAGAATGCACTCGCTCAGCACATTTGCAGAACCAGGCCTCCGCTCGAGCTCCCAATCCCTACGCTCGAGCTCACAACACTGCACAACAAGATACTGGATGGATGTAATCTACGCTCGAGCGCCAACACCTCCGCTCGAGCGTACAGGCCAAAAATCTGGGCAACTAGTTTTGGTTTCTAAACTCAACCAACCTGTAACCAACCCGCCCAACACATCCTATAACTCAAATACAAAGTAAGAAAGGATGTAAACAAGATAATAAACAACTACCAACATCCACGGACACATGTCCGGATCACTGTACAACAAGGGTAAACCCGGGATCGCTATAAATTGAATAAAAATAGAAGTTATATAAAAATAGAAATGGAAACTGCATAAAATTAAACACGGAGTTCATTCAAGAAACCACTATAGCTTAACAATTTATTTGGAAATTAAATAAAAATGGAAATTGATTGGAGATGGAAATTGAATAAAAATAGAAGTTGAATAAAAATAGAAATGGAAACTGCATAAAATTAAACATGGAATTTCATTCAAGAAACCACTATACCTTAACGATCTCTTTGGAAATTAAATAAAAAAGGAAATTGAATAGAAATGGAAGTTGAATAAAAATGAAAGTGGAATAAAAATAAAAATGGAAGTTGCATAAAATTTAGAATGGAAGTTCATTCAAGAAACCACAACACCTTAACGATCTATTTGGAAATTAAATAAAAATGGAAATTGAATGGAGATGGAAATTTAATAAAAATAGATGTTGAATAAAAATAGAATTGGAAACTGCATAAAATTAAACATGGAAGTTCATTCAAGAAACCACTATACCTTAACGATCTATTTGGAAATTAAATGAAAATGGAAATTGAATAGATAAGGAAATTGATTAAAAATGGAAGTGGAATAAAAATAGAAATGGAAGTTGCATAAAATTAGGAATGGAAGTTCATTCAAGAAACCACTACACCTTAAAGATCTATTTGGAAAATAAATAGAAATGGAAATTGAATGGAGATGGAAATTGAATGGAAATAGAAGTTGAATAAAAATAGGATGGGAAACTGCATAAAATTAAACACGGAAGTTTATTCGAGAAACCACTATAGCTTAACGAACTATTTGGAAATTAAATAAAAAAAGGAAATTGAATGGTGATGGAAGTTGAATAAAAATAGAAGTTGAATAAAAATAGAAATGAAAACTGCATAAAATTAAACGTTAAAGTTCATTCAAGAAACCACTACACCTTAACGATTATTTTGGAAATTAAATAAAAAAGGAAATTGAATGGAGATGGAAATTGAATAAAAATAAAAGTTGAATAAAAATAGAAATGGAAACTGCATAAAATTAAACATGGAAGTTCATTCAAGAAACCACTATGCCTTAACGATCTATTTGGAAATGAAATAAAAAAAGGAAATTGAATGGAGATGGAAATTGAATGAAAATAGAAGTTGAATAAAAATAGAAATGGAAACTGCATAAAATTAAACGTGGAAGTTCATTCAACAACCACTACACCTTAACGATCTCTTTGGAAATTAAATAAAAAAGGAAATTGAATGGAGATGGAAATTGAATGAAAATAGAATTTGAATAAAAATAGAAATGGAAACTGCAAAAAATTAAACACGGAAGTTCATTCAAGAAACCACTATACCTTAACGATCTATTTGGAAATTAAATAAAAAAAGAAATTGAATAGAAAAGGAAATTAAATAAAAATGGAAGTGGAATAAAAATAAAAATGAAAGTTGCATAAAATTAAAAATGGAAGTTCATTCAAGAAACCACTATACCATAACGATCTATTTTGGAAATTAAATAAAAAAGGAAAATGAATTGAAATGGAAATTGAATAAAATTGGAAGTTGAATAAAAACAAAAATAGAAGTTGCATAAAATTAAAAATGGAAGCTTATTCAAGAAACCACTATACCTTAACGATTTATTTGGAAGTTAAATAAAAAAAAGGTAATTGAATAGAAAAGAAAATTGAATAAAAATCGAAGTTGAATAAAAATAAAAATGAAAGTTGCATAAAATTAAAAATGAAAGTTCGTTCAAGAAACCACTATGACTTAACGATCTATTTGGAAATTAAATAAAAAATAAAATTGAATAAAAATGGAAGTGGAATAAAAATACAAATGGAAGTTGCATAAAATTAAAAATGGAAGTCCATTCAAGATACCACTATGCCATAACGATCTATTTGGAAATTAAATAAAAAAGAAAAATGAATAGAAAAAGAAATTGAATAAAAATGGAAGTTGAATAAAAACAAAAATAGAAGTTGCATAAAATTAAAAATAGAAGTCTATTCGAGGAACCACTATACCGTAACAATCTATTTGGAAATTAAATAAAAAAAGGAAATTGAATAGGAAAGAAAATTGAATAAAAATCGAAGTTGAATAAAAATAAAAATGGAAGTTGCATAAAATTTAGAATGGAAGTTCATTCAAGAAACCACAACACCTTAACGATCTATTTGGAAATTACATAAAAATGGAAATTGATTGGAGATGGAAATTTAATAAAAATAGATGTTGAATAGAATTAGAAATGGAAACTGCAGAAAATTAAACATGGAAGTTCATTCAAGAAACCACTATACCTTAACGATCTATTTGGAAATTAAATAAAAATGGAAATTGAATAGAAAAGGAAATTGAATAAAAATGGAAGTGGAATAAAAATAGAAATGGAAGTTGCATAAAATTAAGAATGGAAGTTCATTAAAGAAACCGCTACACCTTAACGATCTATTTGGAAATTAAATAAAAATTGAAATTGAATGGAGATGGAAATTGAATAAAAACGGATGTTGTATAAAAATAGAAATGGAAACTGCATAAAATTAAACACGGAAGTTCATTCAACAAACCACTATATCTTAACGATCTATTTGGAAATGAAATAAAAAAAGGAAATTGAATGGAGATGGAAATTGAATAAAAATAGAAGTTGAGTAAGAATAGAAAAGGAAACTGCAAAAAATTAAACGTGGAAGTTCATTCAACAACCACTACACCTTAACGATCTCTTTGGAAAGTAAATAAAAAAAGGAAATTGAATGGAGATGGAAATTGAATAAAAATTGAAGTTGAATAAAAATAGAAATGGAAACTGCATAAAATTAAACACGGAAGTTCATTCAAAAACCAATATACCTTAACGATCTATTTGGAAATTAAATAAAAAAGAAAATTGACTAAAAATTCTAGCGGAAGAAAAATAAAAATGAAAGTTGCATAAAATTGAAAATGGAAGTTCATTCGAGATACCGCTATACCATAACGATCTATTTGGGAATTAAATCAAAATGGAAAATGAATAGAAAAAGAAATTGAATAAAAATGGAAGTTGAATAAAAACAAAAATAGAAGTTGCATAAAATTAAAAATGGAAGTCTATTCAAGAAACCACTATACCTTAACGATCTATTTGGCAATTACATAAAAAAAGGAAATTGAATAGAAAAGGAAATTGAATAAAAATCGAAGTTGAATAAAAATAAAAATGGAAGTTGCATAAAATTAAAAATGAAAGTTCATTCAAGAAACCACTATACCTTAACGATCTATTTGGAAATTAAATAAAAAATGAAATTGAATAAAAATGGAAGTGGAATAAAAATACAAATGGAAGTTGCATAAAATTAAAAATGGAAGTTCATTCAAGAAACCACTATACCTTAACGATCTATTTGGAAATTAAAAAAAATGAAAATTCAATAGAAAAGGATATTGAATAAAAATGGAACTGGAATAAAAATAAAAATGGAAGTTGCATAAAATTAAAAATGGAAGTTCATTTAAGAAGCCACTATACCATAACGATCTATTTGGAAATTAAATAAAAAAGAAAAATGAATTGAAAAGGAAATTGAATAAAAATGAAAGTTGAATAAAAACAAAAATAAAAGTTGCATAAAATTAAAAATGGAAGCCTATTCAAGAAACCACTATACCTTAACGATCTATTTCGAAATTAAATAAAAAAAGAAAATTGAATAGAAAAGAAAATTGAATAAAAATCGAAGTTGAATTAAAATAAAAATGGAAGTTGCCTAAAATTAAAAATGAAAGTTCATTCAAGAAACCACTATACCTTAACGATCTATTTGAAAATTAACTAAAAAATGAAATTGAATAAAAATGGAAGTGGAATAAAAATACAAATGGAAGTTGCATAAAATTAAAAATGGAAGTTCATTCAAGAAACCACAATACGTTAACGATCTATTTGGAAATTAAATAAAAATGGAAATTCAACAGAAAAGGATATTGAATAAAAATGAAAGTGGAATAAAAATAAAAATGGAAGTTGGAGAAAATTAAGAATGGAAGTTCATTCAAGAAACTACTACACCTTAACGATCTATTTGGAAATTAAATAAAAAAAGAAATTGAATGGAGATGGAAATTAAATAAAAATAGAAGTTGAATAAAAATAGAAATGGAACTGCATAAAATTAAACATGGAAGTTCATTCGAGAAACCACTATACCTTAACGATATATTTGGAAATTAAATAAAACAGGAAATTGAATAGAAAAGGAAATTGAATAAAAATGGAAGTGGAATAAAAATAAAAATGAAAGTTGCATAAAATTAAGAGTGGAAGCTCATTCAAGAAACCACAACACCTTAACGATCTATTTGGAAATTAAATAAAATAGGAAATTGAATGGAGATGGAAATTGTATAAAAATAGAGGTTGAATAAAAATAGAAATGGAAACTGCATAAAATTAAACACGGAAGTTCATTCAAGAAACCACTACACCTTAACGATCTATTTGGAAATTAAATTAAAAAAGGAAATTGAATAGAAAAGAAAATTGAATAAAAATCAAAGTTGAAAAAAAATAAAAATGGAAGTTGCATAAAATAAAAAATGGAAGTTCATTCGATAAACAACTATACCTTTACGATCTATTTGGAAATGAAATAAAAAAAGGAAATTCAATGGAGATGGAAATTGAATAAAAATAGAAGTTGAATAAATATAGAAATGGAAACTGGATAAAATTAAACATGGAAGTTTATTCAAGAAACCATTATACGTTAACGATCTATTTGGAAATTAAGTAAAAAAGGAAATTGAATGGAGATCGAAATTGAATAAAAGTAGAAGTTGAATAAAAATAGAAATGGAAACTGCATAAAATTAAACACGGAAGTTAATTCAAGAAGCCACTATACCTTAACGACCTATTTGGAAATTAAATAAAAAAAGGAAGTTGAATAGAAAAAAATATTGAATAAAAATCGAATTTGAATAAAAATAAAAATGGAAGTTGCATAAAATTAAAAATGAAAGTTCATTCAAGAAACCACTATACCTTAACGATCTATTTGGAAATTAAATAAAAAATGAAATTGAATAAAAATGGAAGTGGAATAAAAATACAAATAGAAGTTGCATAAAATTAAAAATGGAAGTTCATTCAAGAAACCACTATACCTTAACGATCTATTTGGAAATCAAATAAAAAAAAGAAGTTGAATGGAGATGGAAATTGAATAAAAATAGAAGTTGAATAAAAATAGAAATGGAAACTTCATAAAATTAAACACGGAAGTTCATTCAAGAAACCACTATACCTTAACGATCTATTTTGAAATTAAATAAAAATGCAAATTGAATGGAGATGGAAATTGAATAAAAATAGAAGTTCAATAAAAATAGAAATGGAAATTGTATAAAATTAAACATGGAAGTTCATTCAAGAAACCACTATACCTTAACGATATATTTGGAAATTAAATAAAAAAGGAAATTGAATAGAAAAGGAAATTGAATAAAAATGGAAGTTGAACAAAAATAAAAATGGAAGTTGCATAAAATTAAGAATGGAAGTTCATTGAAGAAACCACAACACCTCAACGATCTATTTGGAAATTAAATAAAAATGGAAATTGAATGGAGATGCAAATTTAATAAAAATAGATGTTGAATAAAAATAGAAATGGAAACTGCATAAAATTAAACATGGAAGTTCATTCAAGAAACCACTATACCTTAACGATCTATTTGGAAATAAAATAAAAAAGGTAATTGAACAGAAAAGGAATTTGAATAAAAATGGAAGCGGAATAAAAATAAAAATGGAAGTTGCATAAAATTAAGAATGGAAGGTCATTGAAGAAAGCACAACACCTCAACGATCTATTTGCAAATTAAATAAAAATGGAAATTGAATGGAGATGGAAATTTAATAAAAATAGATGTTGAATAAAAATAGAAATGGAAACTGCATTAAATTAAACATGGAAGTTCATTCAAGAAACCACTATACCTTAACGATATATTTGGAAATTAAATAAAAAAGGTAATTGAACAGAAATGGAATTTGAATAAAAATGGAAGTGGAATAAAAATAAAAATAGAAGTTGCATAAAATGAAGAATGGAAGTTCATTCAAGAAACCGCAACACCTTAACGATCTATTTGGAAATTAAATAGAAAAGGAAAATGAATAGAAAAGGAAATTGAATAAAAATGGAAGTTAAATAAAAACAGAAATAGAAGTTGCATAAAATTAAAAGTGGAAGCCAATTCAAGAAACCACGATACCTTAACGATCAATTCGGAAATTAAATAAAAAAAGGAAATTGAATTGAAAAGGAAATGAATAAAAATACAAATGGAAGTTGCATAAAATTAAAAATGGAAGCTCATTCAAGAAAGCACTATACCTTAACGATCTATTTGGAAATTAAATAAAAATGGAAGTGGAATAAAAATAAAAATGGAAGTTGCGTAAAATACAAAATGGAAGTTCATTCAAGAAACCACTACGCCTTAACGATTTATTTGGAAATTAAATAAAAAAGGAAATTGAATGGAGATGGCAATTGAATAAAAATAAAAGTTGAATAAAAATAGAAATGGAAACGGCAAAAAATTAAACATGGAAGTTCATTCAAAAACCACTATACCTTAACGATCTATTTGGAAATGAAATAAAAATGGAAATTGAATGGAAAAGGAAATTGAATAAATTTTGAAGTGGAATAAAAATAAAAATGGAAGTTGCATAAAATTCAGAATGGAAGTTCATTGAAGAAACCACTACACCTTAACGATCTATTTGGAAATTAAATAAAAAAAGAAATTGAATGGAGGTGGAAATTGAATAAAAATAGAAGTTGAATAAAAATAGAAATGGAAACTACATAAAATTAAACATGGAAGTTCATTCAAGAAACCACTATACGTTAACGAATTATTTGGAAATTAAATAAAAAAGGAAATTGAACAGAAAAGGAATTTGAATAAAAATGGAAGTGCAATAAAAATAAAAATGGAAGTTCCATAAAATGAAGAATGAAAGTTCATTCAAGAAACCGCAACACCTTAACGATCTGTTTCGAAATTAAATAAAAATGGAAATTGAATGGAGATGGAAATTGAAGAAAAACAGATGTTGAATAAAAATAGAAATGGAAACTGCATAAAATTAAACATGGAAGTTCATTCAACAAACCACTATACCTGAAGGATCTATTTGGAAATTAAATAAAAATGGAAATTGAATAAATTTGGAAGTGGAATAAAAATAAAAATGGAAGTTGCATAAAATTCAGAAAGGAAGTTCAATGAAGAAACCACAACACCTTAACGATCTATTTGGAAATTAAATAAAAAAGGAAATTGAATGGAGATGGAAATTGAATAAAAATAGAAGTTGAATAAAAATAGAAATGGAAACAGCATAAAATTAAACATGGAAGTTCAATCAAGAAACCACTATACCTTAACGATCTATTTGGAAATTAAATAAAAATGCAAATTGAATGGAGATGGAAATTGAATAAAAATAGAGGTTGAATAGAAATAGAAATGGAAACTGTATAAAATTAAACATGGAAGTTCTTTCAAGAAACCACTATACCTTAACGATCTATTCTGAAATTAAATAAAAGTGCAAATTGAATGGAGATGGAAATTGAATAAAAATAGAAGTTCAATAAAAATAGAAATGGAAACTGTATAAAATTAAACATGGAAGTTCATTCAAGAAACCACTATACCTTAACGATATATTTGGAAATTAAATAAAAAAGGAAATTGAATAGAAAAGGAAATTGAATAAAAATGGAAGTTGAACAAAAATAAAAATGGAAGTTGCATAAATTTAAGAATGGAAGTTCATTGAATAAACCACAACACCTCAATGATCTATTTGGAAATTAAATAAAAATGGAAATTGAATGGAGATGGAAATTTAATAAAAATAGATGTTGAATAAAAATAGAAATGGAAACAGTATAAAATTAAATATGGAAGTTCATTCAAGAAACCACTATACCTTAACGATCTATTTGGAAATTAAATAAAAAAGGTAATTGAACAGAAAAGAAATTTGAATAAAAATGAAAGTGGAATAAAAATAAAAATGGAAGTTGCATCAAATGAAGCATGGAAGTTCATTCAAGAAACCGCAACACCTTAACGATCTATTTGGAAATTAAATAGAAAAGGAAAATGAATAGAAAAGGAAATTGAATAAAAATGGAAGTTAAATAAAAACAAAAATAGAAGTTGCCTAAAATTAAAAGTGGAAGCCAATTCAAGAAACCACGATACCTTAACGATCAATTTGGAAATTAAATAAAAAAAGGAAATTGAATTGAAAAGGAAATGAATAAAAATACAAATGGAAGTTGCATAAAATTAAAAATGGAAGTTCATTCAAGAAAGCACTATACCTTAACGATCTATTTGGAAATTAAATAAAAATGGAAGTGGAATAAAAATAAAAATGGAAGTTGCGTAAAATACAGAATGGAAGTTCATTCAAGAAACCACTACGCCTTAACGATTTATTTGGAAATTAAATAAAAAAGGAAATTGAATGGAGATGGCAATTGAATAAAAATAAAAGTTGAATAAAAATAGAAATGGAAACGGCAGTAAATTAAACATGCAAGTTCATTCAAAAACCACTATACCTTAACGATCTTTTTGGAAATGAAATAAAAATGGAAATTGAATAGAAAAGGAAATTGAATAAATTTGGAAGTGGAATAAAAATAAAAATGAAAGTTGCCTAAAATTCAGAATGGAAGTTCATTCAAGAAATCACTACACCTTAACGATATATTTGGAAATTAAATAATAAAGGAAATTGAATGGAGATGGAAATTGAATAAAAATAGAAGTTGAATAAAAATTGAAATGGAAACAGCATAAAATTAAACATGGAAGTTCAATCAAGAAACCACTATACCTTAACGATCTATTTGGAAATTAAATAAAAATGAAAATTGAATGGAGATGGAAATTGATAAAAATAGAAATGGAAACTGCATAAAATTAATCATGGAAGTTCATTCAAGAAACCACTATACCTTAACGATATATTTGGAAATTAAATAAAAAAGGAAATTAACTAGAAAAGGAAATTGAATAAAAATGGAAGTGGAATAAAAATAAAAATGGAAGTTGCATAAAATTCAGAATGGAAGTTCATTGAAGAAACGACAACACCTTAACGATCTATTTGGAAATTAAATAAAAATGGACATTGAATGGAGTTGGAAATTTAATAAAAATAGATGATGAATAAAAATAGAAATGGAAACTGCATAAAATTAAACATGGAAGTTCATTCAAGAAACCACTATACCTTAACGATCTATTTGGAAATTAAATAAAAACGGAAATTGAACAGAAAAGTAATTTGAATAAAAATGGAAGTGGAATAAAAATAAAAATGGAAGTTGCATAAAATGAAGAATGGAAGGTCATTGAAGAAACCGCAACAACTTAACGATCTATTTGAAAATTAAATAAAAATGGAAATTGAATGGAGATGGAAATTGAATAAAAATAGATGTTGAATAAAAATAGAAATGGAAACTGCATAAAAATAATCACGGAAGTTCATTCAAGAAACCACTATACCTTAACGATCTATTTGGAAATTAAATAGAAAAGGGAAATTGAATAGAAATGGAAGTGGAATAAAAAGAAAAATGAAAGTTGCATAAAATTAAAAATGGAAGTTCATTCAAGAAACCACTATACCGTAATGACCTATTTGGAAATTAAATAAAAAAGGAAAATGAATAGAAAAGGAAATTGAATAAAAATGGAAGTTGAATAAAAACAAAAATAGAAGTTGCATAAAATTAAAAATGGAAGCCTATTCAAAAAACCACTATACCATAACGATCTATTCAGAAATTAAATAAAAAAAGGAAATTGAATGGAAAAGAAAATTGAATAAAAATCGAAGTTGAATAAAAATAAAAATGGAAGTTGCATAAAATTAAAAATGAAAGTTCATTCAAGAAACCACTATACCTTAACGATATATTTGGGAATTAAATAAAAAATGAAATTGAATAGAAAAGGAAATTGAATAAAAATGGAAGTGGAATAAAAATAAAAATGGAATTTGCATAAAATTAAAAATGAAAGTTCATTCAGGAAACCACTGTGCCTTAACGATCTATTTGGAAATTAAATAAAAATGGAAATTGAATAGAAAAGGAAATTGAATAAAAATGGAAGTTGCATAAAATTAAGAACGGAAGGTCATTCAAGAAACCACTACACCTTAACGATCTATGTGGAAATTAAATAAAAATGAAAATTGAGTGGAGATGGAAATTGAAGAAAAATAGAAGTTGAATAAAAATAGAAACGGAAACTGCATAAAATTAAACATGGAAGTTAATTCAAGAAACCACTATACGTGAATGATCTATTTAGAAATTAAATAAAAAATGAAATTGAATAGAAAAAGAAATTAAATAAAAAAGGAAGTTGCATCAAATTAAATATGGAAGTTTATTTAAGATACCACTATACCATAACGATCTATTTGGAAATTAAATAAAAAGGAAAATGAATAGAAAAAGAAATTGAATAAAAATGGAAGTTGAATAAAAACAAAAATAAAAGTTGCATAAAATTAAAAATGGAAGTCTATTCAAGAAACCACTATAACTTAACGATCTATTTGGAAATTAAACAAAAAAAGGAAATTGAATAGAAAAGAAAATTGAATAAAAAACGAAGTTGAATAAAAATAAAAATGGAAGTTGCATAAAATTAAAAATGAAAGTTCATTCAAGAAACCACTATACCTTAGCGTTCTATTTGGAAATTAAATAAAAAATGAAATTTAATAGAAAAGAAGATTGAATAAAAATACAAATGGAAGTTGCAAAAAATTAAAAATGGAAGTTCATTCAACAAACCAATATACCTTAACGATCTATTTGGAAATTAAATAAAACTGGAAATTGACTGGAGATGGAAATTGAATAAAAATAGAAGTTGAATAAAAATAGAAATGGAAACTGCATAAAATTAAACATGGAAGTTCATTCAAGAAACCACTATACCTTAACGATATATTTGGAAATTGAATAAAAAAGGAAATTGAATAGAAAAGGAAATTGAATAAAAATGGATGTTGAACAAGAATAAAAATGGAAGTTGCATAAAATTAAGAATGGAAGGTCATTGAAGAAACCACAACACCTCAACGATCTATTTGGAAATTAAATAAAAAAGGAAATTGAATGGAGATAGAAATTTAATAAAAATAGATGTTGAATAAAAATAGAAATGGAAACTGCATAAAATTAAACACGGAAGTTCATTCGAGAAACCACTATACCTTAACGATCTATTTGGAAATTAAATAAAAAAGGTAATTGAACAGAAAAGGAATTTGAATAAAAATGGAAGTGGAATAAAAATAAAAATAGAAGTTGCATAAAATGAAGAATGGAAGTTCATTCAAGAAACCGCAACACCTTAACGATCTATTTGGAAATTAAATAAAAAAGGAAAATGAATAGAAAAGGAAATTGAATAAAAATGAAAGTTAAATAAAAACAAAAATAGAAGTTGCATAAAATTAAAAGTGGAAGCCAATTCAAGAAACCACGATACCTTTACGATCAATTTGGAAATTAAATAAAAAAAGGAAATTGAATTGAAAAGGAAATGAATAAAAATAAAAATGAAAGTTGCATAAAATTAAAAATGGAAGTTCATTCAAGAAAGCACTATACCTTAACGATCTGTTTGGAAATTAAATAAAAATAGAAGTGGAATAAAAATAAAAATGGAAGTTGCGTAAAATACAGAATGGAAGTTCATTCAAGAAACCACTACGGCTTAACGATCTATTTGGAAATTAAATAAAAAAGGAAATTGAATGGAGATGGCAATTGAATAAAAATAGAAGTTGAATAAAAATAGAAATGGAAACGGCAGAAAATTAAACATGGAAGTTCATTTAAAAACCACTATACCTTAACGATCTATTTGGAAATGAAATAAAAATGGAAATTGAATAGAAAAGGAAATTGAATAAAATTGGAAGTGGAATAAAAATAAAAATGAAAGTTGCCTAAAATTCAGAATGGAAGTTCATTCAAGAAATCACTACACCTTAACGATATATTTGGAAATTAAATAATAAAGGAAATTGAATGGAGATGGAAATTGAATAAAAATAGAAGTTGAATAAAAATAGAAATGGAAACAGCATAAAATTAAGCATGGAAGTTCAATCAAGAAACCACTATACCTTAATGATCTATCTGGAAATTAAATAAGAATGAAAATTGAATGGAGATGGAAATTGAATAAAAATAGAAGTTGAATAAAAATAGAAATGCAAACTGCATAAAATTAAAAATGGAAGTTCATTCAACAAACCACTATACCTTAACGATATATTTGGAAATTAAATAAAAAAAGGAAATTAAATTGAAAAGGAAATTGAATAAAAATGGAAGTGGAATAAAAATAAAAATGGAAGTTGCATAAAATTCAGAATGGAAGTTCATTGAAGAAACGACAACACCTTAACGATGTATTTGGAAATTAAATAAAGATGGAAATTGAATGGAGATGGAAATTTAATAAAAATAGATGATGAATAAAAGTAGAAATGGAAACTGCATAAAATTAAACATGGAAGTTCATTCAACAAACCACTATACTTTAACGATATATTTGGAAATTAAATAAAAATGGAAATTGAACAGAAAAGGAATTTGAATAAAAATGGAAGTGGAATAAAAATAAAAATGGAAGTTGCATAAAATGAAGAATGGAAGTTCATTGAAGAAACCGCAACAACTTAACGATCTATTTGAAAATTAAATAAAAATGGAAATTGAATAAAAATAGATGTTGAATAAAAATAGAAATGGAAACTGCATAAAAATAATCACGGAAGTTCATTCTAGAAACCACTATACCTTAACGATCTATTTGGAAATTAAATAGAAAAGGGAAATTGAATAGAAATGGAAGTGGAATAAAAATAAAAATGAAAGTTGCATAAAATTAAAAATGGAAGTTCATTCAAGAAACCACTATACCGTAATGACCTATTTGGAAATTAAATAAAAAAGGAAAATGAATAGAAAAGGAAATTGAATAAAAATGGAAGTTGAATAAAAACAAAAATAGAAGTTGCATAAAATTAAAAATGGAAGCCTATTCAAAAAACCACTATACCATAACGATCTATTCAGAAATTAAATAAAAAAAGGAAATTGAATGGAAAAGAAAATTGAATAAAAATCGAAGTTGATTAAAAATAAAAATGGAAGTTGCATAAAATTAAAAATGAAAGTTCATTCAAGAAACCACTATACCTTAACGATATACTTGGAAATTAAATAAAAAATGAAATTGAATAGAAAAGGAAATTGAATAAAAATGGAAGTGGAATAAAAATAAAAATGGAATTTGCATAAAATTAAAAATGGAAGTTCATTCAGGAAACCACTATGCCTTAACGATCTATTTGGAAATTAAATAAAAATGGAAATTGAATAGAAAAGGAAATTGAATAAAAATGGAAGTGGAATAAAAATAAAAATGGAAGTTGCATAAAATTAAGAATGGAAGGTCATTCAAGAAACCACTACACCTTAACGATCTATTTGAAAATTAAATAAAAATGAAAATTGAGTGGAGATGGAAATTGAAGAAAAATAGAAGTTGAATAAAAATAGAAATGGAAACTGCATAAAATTAAACATGGAAGTTAATTCAAAAAACCACTATACGTTAATGATCTATTTAGAAATTAAATAAAAAATGAAATTGAATAGAAAAGGAAATTGAATAAAAATGGAAGTTGCATAAAATTAAATATGAAAGTTTATTCAAGATACCACTATACCATAACGATCTATTTGGAAATTAAATAAATAGGAAAATGAATAGAAAAGGAAATTGAATAAAAATGGAAGTTGAATAAAAACAAAAATAAAAGTTGCATAAAATTAAAAATGGAAGTCTATTCAAGAAACCCCTATACCTTAACGATCTATTTGGAAATTAAATAAAAAAAGGAAATTGAATAGAAAAGAAAATTGAATAAAAATCGAAGTTGAATAAAAATAAAAATGGAAGTTGCATAAAATTAAAAATGAAAGTTCATTCAAGAAACCACTATACCTTAACGTTCTATTTGGAAATTAAATAAAAAATGAAATTTAATAGAAAAGGAAATTGAATAAAAATACAAATGGAAGTTGCAAAAAATTAAAAATGGAAGTTCATTCAACAAACCAATATACCTTAACGATCTATTTGGAAATTAAATAAAACTGGAAATTGATTGGAGATGGAAATTGAATAAAAATGGAAGTTGAATAAAAATAGAAATGGAAACTGCATAAAATTAAACATGGAAGTTCATTGAAGAAACCACTATACCTTAACGATATATTTGGAAATTAAATAAAAAAGGAAATTGAATAGAAAAGGAAATTGAATAAAAATGGATGTGGAATAAAAATAAAAATAAAAATGGAAGTTGTATAAAATTAAGAATGAAAGTTAATTCAAGAAACCACAACACCTTAACTGTAACAACCCTCACCTTACTCTTGTCATACTTGCATACATTCATGCATGATCTTGCCTTGTTATGTTGATTTGAAGGTTTTGCCTTGCCTTGATTTGTTTAAGTATTTCTTGCGTGATTTTGTCCCTTGTTCGGTGTGTGTGGCCGAGGTCACCTTGAGCTTAGTTCGCCTTTGAACCTTTGTACTTAGAACTGTTTTAAGACCTTGGTCGATCCCCATCTTCACCTCGGGCTTATTGCCGAGATGTTTTGCGCATTAGTGAACCTTGTCCGCATGCAGGTATGGCCTAGGCCGAGATGTGGCACACCCCGGCCAAGGTGTGGCACAACTTAGTCAAGTGCCGTCCTCCCTAGTCAGAGACTTGTCTTATCTATCAATCACCTTTTTGAGTTGAGCCAACCCGGTAGCGCCACGTGTCCGAGCTGATTGTTAAGACAGCCGGCAGACCTAGAAACAAATCATTTTTTTTGTCTCAAATCTTTGCCTTTAGAGAGAGAAGCTCTTGAGAGGAAGAAGAGAAGTTCTTGAGTGAGAGTAAGCCTTCCAAGCTTGATCTTCGTGGTTTGATCCGTTGGATTCGAGTTTTGAGGTTAGAATCTTGATCTACTTTGATTGTTGTTATTGATCATCTAGTTGCATTGCATGATCGGATCCGTTTTGCATGTCATGCATTGCTTTGAAGTTGGTTTTGAAAAGAGAAAATGGTTTTCATATGTTCTTGAAGAAAAGTCTCATTTTGATCCGAAAGTTTGGAACGAAGGCCATGTTTTTGTGTTTGTTCTTGCATGACCATCTTGTATGGGTACCCAGGTCCATGTTTTGAACTCTTGGCATGAAGCCTCAGATTTTGTAACAAGTTTTGATCTGGCATTTATCTTTCTCATGATCATATCTATCATGTTCGTCATGTTCTTCAAAGGGAAACCCAGGTTTTCCCAACTTTGCTTTTGGTGGAGGCCATCGGGACTACACCTCGGCAAGGAGGTGTGGGACCTCGGCAAAGACCTGGTTGGTACCCAGTCCGTTTTCATGAAAAGGGTGCAATGTTTAAACCCTCAGCATGTTTTGCTTTGTTATTGACTTGGATCTGGTAAGGATGCCGAGATCATTTGCATGTATATGAAGCTTGTTTTGAGAATGTGATTTGCCATGTGATTGTAGGACCTTGATCTTCGCTTTGAGCCTACATCCGAGGAAACCTATGTGAGTGGTATTTTTAATAAAGCTATGTTACACTTGTTTTGATAAATCTTGCTTTGTTTTGCTTTGATGAAAGTATTTGCTAAGCATGAATGAATAGCTCTATTTTGATGTATCAAGTATAAGCCTTGTTTTGATGTCATCTTTGAAAGTCCCTTGTGCTGGAGGACTCTAAACTTTCGCAGCACTGAGTATAAAAGGATACGGTCCTTTCTTGGTAAGACTATGATGTTAAATCGGGCTACGGACCTAAGTAACACAAGCTCTATCATGTTAAATCGGGCTATGGGCCTAAGTAACACAAGTTCTATCATGTTAAATCGGCCTACGGGCCTAAGTAACACAAGTTCTATCATGTTAAATCGGGCTACGGGCCTAAGTAACACAAGACCATCGTGTTAAAAGGAGCTACGGGCTTAAGTAACACAAGTCCCTTGTGCTGGAGGACTATAAACTTTCGCAGTACCTTCGACTAATCGATTACGGATCGTACAGTTCTTGTTTTGCCACTGATGGTTTACCGCGTGGACTTCTTTGTTCGGAAAGCTTGACTTGTTTTGCCGATGTTAGTAAACATCCCTTGGCACTTGTGATATTTGATTGATGAATACGGTTCATCCCTTGTTTTGTCGATGTCAGTAAGCATCCCTTGACACTTGTAAGATTCGATTGATGAATACGGTTCATCCCTTGTCTTGATAAAGTTTGATGTGTTTTGTTTTTGAAAGACCCCGGCTTTATTCATGCAAAACCTTTATTATTAGTACCATTCACTGAGTATTCAGGCTCACCCTCTCTATATATATGTAGGTGATGAGCAGGACGTCGATGACGCCTAGACTGTTTTGAAAGCTTGTTTTGGATCCGTTCTTATGTCGGCTTTATTTTGTATTCATGTCGGCAAATCTTGAAAATCATGCTTCTTGGCTTGTATTGACTGTATTTTGTATATGTCAGCTCGAGAAGCCTTTTGATCAAGATGTAACACATATTTTGCTTTGTTGTATTCAAGTTGTAAAAATGAATGACATTGCATTTGATCTATGCACAGCTCTTATGGACTACTCGTATTTTAGATTATTGCTTCCGCATTTGTGAGCCCCGTTTATTATACTCTGATTGTGTTAAGCTTTTTTGAAAGTTGGCCTTCGGTAATCTCGGATTACTGGCCATCACGGCACCAAACTACCAGGGGCGGTTTGGGGTCGTGACATTAACGATCTATTTGGAAATTAAATAAAAATGAAAATTGAATGGAGATGGAAATTTAATAAAAATAGATGTTGAATAAAAATAGAAATGGAAACTGCATAAAATTAAACATGGAAGTTCATTCAAGAAACCACTATACCTTAACGATCAATTTGGAAATTAAATAAAAAAGGAAATTGAACATAAAAGGAAATTGAATAAAAATGGAAGTGGAATAAAAATAAAAATGGAAGTGGCATAAAATGAAGAATGGAAGTTCATTCAAGAAACCGCAACACCTTAACGATCTATTTGGAAATTAAATAAAAATGGAAATTGAATAGAGATGGAAATTGAATAAAAATAGATGTTGAATAAAAATAGAAATAGAAACTACATAAAATTAAACACGGAAGTTCATTCAAGAAACCACTATACCTTAACAGTCTATTTGTATAGCGATCCCGGTTGTCCCTTTACTGTTTCGTTGTATTCCAAACTCGGTTCCGTGAAGTTGGTAGTTGTATCTATCTTGTTGCTATCCTTTAAATCTTTTTTCGAGTTTTAGGATGTGTTGGGCTTGTGTTGAACAGGTGGGTTAAGCCTTGGTTTAAATCCTTGTTGCCCAGGTTTTTGGTGTTACGCTCGAGCGGGTCATTCTGCGCTCGAGCGGAGTTTGGTCTCTAGTTTACCGCTAGAGCGGGTGTTCTGACGCTCGAGCGGAGATTGCACACTCCTAGTAATTCGTGTCCCTGCAAAACTTCTGCAGATGTGTTTTCTACGCTCGAGCGGGTTTTGTAACGCCCTCAAAATAATAACAATAAACCCATTGATGTAAATATTCATTTATATACAAAAGATCCACATTTCCTCAATTCATTAGAGTGCTTCATTCCAAAAGTATTACACGTTAACAACAAAGTGAATGCCCTACGGGCTTACAGCTTTCCAAGTTAACACTTGGTTACAAAAAAGAGTATTGACCCGGTTACACATTAAGCCCTTGGCTTGAATTTACAAGTAATACATCAAAAGGAAGAATAAGGCAACAAAAGTAAGTTTGCCCCTAGCCTCCCAAGCTGTGTCCTCAGAAGTGGCATGCTACCTGCACCTGAAAATGATGTTCCCATATAGGGTGAGCCACAGCCCAGCAGAGATATACTAAACCAACTATAAACAATGCCTAAAAGATTAGCAACTGAAAGATGGTCGATACTTACACCTCCATTTACATCTTATTTCAATTTCATGACAACCAAGTCTATGTTACAAGGTACTTTTCATTTCTTGTTCAACTTTGGGTTTGAAAACAGGGCTCAGTACTCTGGCCAAAACATTTTGATGAGATTACAGTTCATCACTAGAACATTTTCAAAATTTACGATGGATACCCATTTTGGTGCTGTATCAATAACACATAAACTACTTCCATACTTCACAAACGATGATGATATACATTTTAATGCTATATCAAATCAAACAAACTTTTCAATGGATAAGCATATGAGCTATATCACTACCACAACAGATAAGCATATGAACCATATCAACGTTCCAATAGATAAGCATATGAGCTATATCATTACTACAACAGATAAGCATATGAGCTGTATCAATACTACAACAGATAAGCATATGAGCTATATCTACACTTCACTAGACAAGCATATGAGCTGTATCTACACTCCACAAAGATAAGCATATGAGCTGTATCTTCACTTCTCTAGACAAGCATATGAGCTGTATCTACGGAGTTCATCCCCCATCTCCTCCCAATCCTATCCAGTTTAGAGGTACATCCCCCATCTTCCCCTAAACCGTGGAGTACATCCCCCATCTCCTCCTCTACACAAGTAATGCATATAAACACAGAATCATATACACAATCGATCAATACATAAAGTTAATGTATTCTACCAACCGTCTACACATAATGCATATAAACACATTGGTCATATACACAATCATTCAATACATAAAGTTAATGTATTCTATCAACCGTCATACTCTATGACACATCCGATTGATTAGTTTTAGTTTGCCTAATCATCATGCATTGTCTACAACAATCAACACTACCCTCCACCGGTAGCCCAAAGCAATTATTTCTAAGCAGGAAACAAATGCACACATTGATAATATATCAATATTTCAACTAGATGAGCAATAAAAGATTCGACTACACTCTTTAGTCTCATACATTCCCAATTTCAACATTCTCAATTCAATTCTTCGTTCTCTTCAATTAATTATATGCATTAATTAATTAAACCAATTAGGGCAAATTACCATAATTCACAAACAACCCTAAGGTTCCATTTCCATCAATGTCCCAACATTTATCTCATTTCTCTATGCCCAACATGCATATAGGTTTATATATTTAAAACCCCAACTTTTGTAAAATTACACAAAGGCCCAAACTTTCTCAAAATTTACCCAACAACCCCCAACATATCAAAAAGCTAAAATTCAAAGACAAAGCTCATAAGACGGAGTAGGTTATCCCTACCTCGAAGTTAGAGCTCGGATGGAGAAGAGACCAAAACCAAAGTGCTCCAAGGACCAAGATTTTTGGATCAAAAGATAGCCCTCGACGATCAATCCAACTTTTAAAAAGACCAAAGGTAAGGAGAACACCCTAGCTAGATCAAACCCTAGAGAGAAGGGAGATTCTAGAGAGAGGAGCTCTCAAAATGGGTTTTAGAAAAGTAAGAGAGAGAGTGTGGATGTAAAAAGTGATTCGAAATAGCCTAGCTGCCAACTGATATACGACTCTCCCGCTCGAGCGGAGAACACAACGCTCGAGCGTCAAGAACAAAAAACCAGGTCCGCTCGAGCGCATAAAGTCCCGCTCGAGCTCTAAGACACAAGAATAAAGCACCTCCGCTCGAGCGTGAAAACCAGTCCGCTCGAGCGTAGCTTTTCCCCTCCCAGAACTTACACCAAAAAGGGTACTACCCGCTCGAGCGCTTCCAGGTCTGCTCGAGTGCGACTCGCTCGAGCACAAGAAACCAGCTCGAGCGAAGAAAACACTTATGCAGAAGTTTTGCAGAGGCACGAAATACTGAAACTGTGAAAACCCCGCTCGAGCGCAATACGACCCGCTCGAGCGGACCGTTCAAAAACTGGGCAACAACAATGGGGCTAAAGCTCTACCAACCTGCAACAACTGAGCCCAACACATTCTAAAACTCAAACAAAAGAGCTTAAAGGTTGACAACACGATAGGTACAACTACCAACTCCACGGGACCGCGTCCGGAAAACAACAGAACAGTAGAGGGATAACCGGGATCGCTATAGGTTTCTTGCGCTCAAGCGGATTGCGCTCGAGCGGGTAGAACAGTTTTGGTGTAAGTCCTGGGAAGGGGAAATCTACGCTCAAGCGGTCTGGTTTTCGTGCTCGAGCGGATGTACTTTATTCTTGTGTCTTGGCGCTCGAGCTGACCTTCTTGCGCTCGAGCGTGTCCAGATTTTTGTGCTTTACGCTCGAGCGTTGTGTTTTCTGCTCGAGCGGGAATGTCGTATAACAGAGAGCCGACATTTTTGAATCACTTTCTACACTTTCTCTCTCTCTCTCTTGCATTCCAAAAAGATATTTTGAGAGCCTCTCTCTCTAGAAACTCCCTTCTTTCTAGGGTTTGATCTAGTTAGAGTGCTTTCCTTCCCTTTGCCCTTTGTAAAAGTTGTGTTGATTGTCGAGGGCTTCGTTTTGATCCGTGGACCTTGGAGTTTGGAGCATTTTGGTTGTCTTCATCTTCTTCTCTTGGGCTCCGAATTACAGGTAGGGATTCCTACTCACCCTTATGGTCTTTGACATAGATTTTGGTGATTTTGATAAAATGTTGAAGTTGGGTAAATTTTGGGACTTAGGGTTTCAAAATGCTAAAAGAGGGTTTTGTTATTTTGATTCTAAAATGTGTAGTTTGGGTTTCAAAATAAGGTTATTTATGTTGGTTGTTGATATATGGACCATGGGGTCAATATTGGAAAAAGGGGGTAAGAACCCTAATTTGTTGTATAAATTAATTGGTGTAATTAATTTGGGAAAAGTGTTGGTATTTGGAATTGAGTTGGAAATAATGAAATTGACTCATTATATGGTAGAATAGTGGAGTTGGATTGGTCAATCGCTCACTTTTGAAAACATTGATATTTTATCTGTTAATGCATTTATTATCTGTTTAGATATATTTGCTTTGGGCTACCGGTGGAGGGTAGTCGTGATTGTTGTAGACAATGCATGATGATTAGGCAAATTGAAACTAATCAATTGGATATGTCATAGAGTATGACGGTTGATAGAATACATTAATGTTATGTATTGATTGATTGTTTATATGACCTATCTGTATATACGTTGTGTGTGTGGGAGGAGATAGGGGATGTACTCCACGATTTAGGGGAAGATAGGGGATGGACCTCTAAACCGGATATTGTTTGGGAGGAGATAGGGGATGGACTCCACTGATATAGCTCATATGCTTGTCAGATAATGTGATAATACAGCTCATATGCTTATCTATGGAAGTGATGACACAACTCATATGCTTATCTTTGGAAGTGTGGATACAGCTTGTATGCTTATCTGTTGAAATGTGGATACAGCTTATATGCTTATCTGTGAGATATTGATACAACTAATATGTTTATCTATTGTAGGATGGGAAATGTATAATATGAGTCACAGTCTCATATAAGTGAATGACTAGGCTCCGAGCCGTTAATGTAAATTGCGGAATTGATAAGAAATGGAAAACGAGATGAAACATGGACATAGTGGTCTTGTAATGGAAAAAGGGTTATGAATTGATGTATAGAATTGAACATTTATCAAACTGCTAATGTCTTAGTTATTGCTCATACTGTGTTTAGCATATCTCTACTGGGCGTTGGCTCACCCTATATGGGACATTATTTTTAGGTACAGGTAGCATGTCACCTCCAAGGACATAGCTTGGATGATGATGAGAGTTGAAGACTCTTTTGTTTATTTGTTTGTATTATATGTACATCAAGCCAAGGGCTTATTTTGTACAGAGTTAGTACTCTACTTTTTGTAACCAAGTGTTAACTTAGAAAGCTGTAAGCCCATAGGGCATTTGCTTTTGTTGTTAACATGTAATACCGTTGTAAAGTTTACTCTGATGAAATGAAATGGTTGGTTCCTTTTATATCAATGCATGTCAAAAGTGATGGGTTTTATGTATTATTTTGGGGGCGTTACAATTTGGAAATTAAATAAAAAAGGAAATTGAATAGAAAAGGAAATTGAATAAAAATCAAAGTGGAATAAAAATAAAAATAGAAGTTGCATAAATTAAAAATGAAAGTTCATTCAAGAAACCACTATACCATAACGACCTATTTGGAAATTAAATAAAAAAGGAAAATGAATAGAAAAGGAAATTGAATAAAAATAGAAGTTGAATAAAAACAAAAATAGAAGTTGCATAAAATTAAAAATGAAAGCCTATTCAAAAAACCACTATACCATAACGATCTATTCGGAAATTAAATAAAAAAAGGAAATTGGATGGAAAAGAAAATTGAATAAAAATCGAAGTTGAATAAAAATAAAAATGGAAGTTGCATAAAATTAAAAATAAAAGTTCATTCAAGAAACCACTATACCTTAACGATATATTCGGAAATCAAATAAAAAATGAAATTGAATAGAAAAGGAAATTGAATAAAAATGGAAGTGGAACAAAAATAAAAATGGAAGTTGCATAAAATTAAAAATGAAAGTTCATTCAAGAAACCACTATACCTTAACGATCTATTTGGAAATTAAATAAAAATAGAAATTGAATAGAAAAGGAAATTGAAGAAAAATGCAAGTTGAATAAAAACAAAAATAGAAGTTGCATAAAATTAAAAATGGAAGTCTATTCAAGAAACCACTATACCTTAACGATCTATTTGGAAATTAAGTAAAAAAAGGAAATTGAATATAAAAGAAAATTGAATAAAAATCGAAGTTGAATAAAAATAAAAATGTAAGTTGCATAAAATTAAAAATAAAAGTTCATTCAAGAAACCACAATAGCTTAACTATCTATTTGGAAATTAAATAAAAAAGGAAATTCAATAGAAAAAGAAATTGAATAAAAATGGAAGTCGAATAAAAATAAAAATGGAAGTTCCTTCAAGAAACGACAATATATTAACGATCTATTTGGAAATTAAATAAAAAAGGAAATTGAATAGAAAAGGAAATTGAATAAAAATGGAAGTGGAATAAAATTAAAAATGGAAGTTGCATAAAATTAAAAATGGAAGTTCATTCAAGAAACCACTACACCTTAACGATATATTTGGAAATTAAATAAAAAAGGAAATTGAATGGAGATCGAAATTGAATAAAAATAGAAGTTGAATAAAAATAGAAATAGAAACAGCAAAAAATTAAACATGGAAGTTCATTCAAGAAACCACTATACCTTAACGATCTATTTGGAAATTAATTAAAAAAGGAAAGTGAAAAGAAAAGGAAATTGAATAAAGATGGAAGTTGAATAAAAATACAAATGAAAGTTGCATAAAATTAAAAATGCAAGTTCACTCAAGAAACCACTACACCTTAACGATCTATTTGAAAATTAAATAAAAAAGAAAATTGAATGGGGACGGAAATTAAATAAAAATAGATGTTTAATAAAAATAGAAATGGAAACTACATAAAATTAAACATGGAAGTCCATTCAAGAAACCACTATACCTTAACGATCTATATGGAAATTAAATAAAAATGGAAATTGAATAAAAATGGAAGTGGAATAAAAATAAAAATGGAAATTGCATAAAATTAAGAATGGAAGTTCATTCAAGAAACCACTACACCTTAACGATCTGTTTGGAAATTAAATAAAAAAAGAAATTGAATGGAGATGGAAATTGAATAAAAATAGAAGCTAAATAAAAATAGAAATGGAAACTGCATAAAATTAAACATGGAAGTTCATTCAAGAAACCACTATACCTTAACGATCTATATGGAAATTAAATAAAAAAGGAAATTGAATAGAAAAGGGAACTGATTAAAAATGGAAGTGGAATGAAATTAAAAATGGAAGTTGCATAAAATTAAAAATGAAAGTTCATTCAAGAAACCACTACACCTTAATGACCTGTTTGGAATTGAATAAAAAAAGGAAATTGAATGGAGATGGAAATTGAAGAAAAATAGAAGTTGAATAAAAACAGAAATGGACACTGCATAAAATTAAACATGGAAGTTCATTCAAGAAATTCCAATACCTTAACGATCTATTTGGAAATGAAGTAAAAAAGGAAATTGAATAGAAAAGGAAATTGAATAAAGATGGAAGTGGAATAAAAATAAAAATGGAAGTTGCACAAAATTAAAAATGGAAGTTCATTCAAGAAACCACTACACCTTAACGATCTGTTTGGATATAGAATGGAGATGGAAATTGAAGAAAAATAGAAGCTAAATAAAAATAGAAATTGAAACTGCATTAAATTAAACATGGAAGTTCATTCAAGAAACCACTATACCTTAATGATCTATTTGGAAATTAAATAAAAAAGGAAATTGAATGGAGATGGAAATTGAATAAAAATAGAAGTTTAATAAAAACAGAAATGGACACTGCTTAAAATTAAACATGGAAGTTCATTCAAGAAACTACAATACCTTAACGATCTATTTGGAAATTAAATAAAAAAGGAAATTAAATAGAAAAGGAAATTGAATAAAAATGGAAGTGGAATAAAAATAAAAATGGAAGTTGCATAAAATTAAGAATGGAAGTTCATTCAAGAAACCACTACACCATAACGATCTGTTTGGAAATTGAATGTAGATGGAAATTGAATAAAAATATAAGATAAAAAAAATTGAAATGGAAACTACATAAAATTAAACATGGAAGTTCATTCAAGAAACCACTATACCTTAACGATCTATATGGAAATGAAATAAAAAAGGAAATTGAAAAGAAAAGGAAATTGAACAAAAATGGAAGTTGCATATAATTAAGAATGGAAGTTCATTTAAGAAACCACTACACCTTAACGATCTGTTTGGAAATTAAATAAAAAAGGAAATTGAATGGAGATGGAAATTGAATAAAAATAGAAGCTAAATAAAAATAGATATGGAAACTGTATAAAATTAAACATGGAAGTTCATTCAAAAATCCACTATACCTTAACGATCTATACGAAAATTAAATAAAAGAGGAAATTGAATAGAAAAGGAAACTGATTAAAAATGGAAGTTGCATAAAATTAAAAATGAAAGTTCATTCAAGAAACCACTACACCTTAATGATTTATTTGGAATTAAATAAAATAGGAAATTCAAGAGAAAAAGAAATTGAATAAAAATGGAAGTCGAATAAAAATAAAAATGAAAGTTGCATAAAATTAAAAATGGAAGGTCATTCACGAAAGCACTATACATGAACGATCTATTTGGAAATTAAATAAAAAAAGAAATTTATTAGAAAAGGAAATTGAATAAAAATGGAAGTGGAATAAAAATAAAAATGGAAGTTGCATAAAATTAAAAATGGAAGTCTATTCAAGAAACCACTATACCTTAACGATCTATTCGGAAATGAAATAAAAAAGCGAAATTGAATAGAAAAGGAAATTGAATAAAAATGGAAGTTGAATAAAAATAAAAATGGAAGTTGCATAAAATTAAAAATGAAAGTTTATTCAAAAAACCACTACACCTTAACGATCTATTTGGAAATTAAATAAAATAGGAAATTCAATAGAAAACAAAATTGAATAAAAATGGAAGTTGAATAAAAATAAAAACGGAAGTTCATTCAAGAAACGACTATACATTAACGATCTATTTGGAAATTCAATAAGAAAAAGGAAATTGAATAGAAAAGAAAATTGATTAAAAATGGAAGTTGAATAAAAATAAAAATGGAAGTTTCATAAAATTAAACATGGAAGTTCATTCAAGAAACCACTATACCTTAAAGATCTATTGAGAAATTAAATAAAAAAGGAAATTGGAAAGAAAAGGAAATTGAATAAAAATGGAAGTGGAATAAAAATAAAAATAGAAGTTACAGAAAATAAAAAATGGATGCTCACTCAAGAAACCACTACACCTTAACAATCTATTTGGAAATTAAATAAAAAAGAAAATTCAATAGAAAAAGAAATTGAATAAAAATGGAAGTTGAATAAAAATAAAAATGGAAGTTCATTTCAGAAACGACTATACATTAATGATCTATTTGGAAATTAAATAAAAAAGGAAGTTGAATAGAAAAGGAAATTGAATAAAAACGGAAGTGGAATAAAAATAAAAATGGAAGTTGCATAAAATTATGAATGGAAGTTTTTTTTTGGGTAAGTAGAATGGAAGTTCATTCAAGAAATCACTACACCTTAACGATCTATTTGGAAATTAAATAAAAAAGGAAATTGAATGCAGATCGAAATTGAATAAAAACAAAAATGGAAACTGCATAAAATTAAACATGAAAGTTCATTCAAGAAAACAACTATACCTTAACGATATATTTGGAAATTAATTAAAAAAGGAAATTGAATAAAAATGGAAGTTGAATAAAAATACAAATGGAAGTTGCATAAAATTAAAATTGGAAGTTCATTCAAGAAACCACTACTCCTTAACGATCTATTTGAAAATTAAATAAAATAGAAAATTGAATGGAGATGAAAATTGAATAAAAATAGAAGTTTAATAAAAATAGAAATGGAAACTGCATAAAATAAAATATGGAAGTTCATTCAAGAAACCAATATACCTTAACGATCTATTTGGAAATTAAATAAGAAACGAAATTGAATGGAGAATGAAATTGATTAAAAATGGAAGGAGAATAAAAATAAAAATGGAAGTTGCATAAAATTAAAAATGGAAATTCATTCAAGAAACCACTATACCTTAACGATATATTTGGAAATTAAATAAAAAGGAAATTGAATGGAGATGGAAATTGAATAATAATAGAAGTTGAATAAAAACAGAAACGGGCACTGCATAAAATTAAACATGCAAGTTCATTCAAGAAACTACAATACCTCAACGATCTATTCGGAAATTAAAAAAAATGGAAAATGAATAAAAAAGGAAATTGAATAAAAATGGAAGTGGAATAAAAACAAAAATAGAAGTTGCATAAAATTAAAAATGGAAGTCTGTTCAAGAAACCACTATACCTTAACGATCTATTTGGAAATTAAATAAATAAAGGAAATCGAATAGGGAAGGAAATTGAATAAAAATGGAAGTGGAATAAAAATACAAATGGAAGTTGCATAAAATTAAAAATGGAAGTTCATTCAAGAAACCACTATAACTTAAGGATCTATTTGGAAATTAAATAAAAAGGAAATTGAATGGAGATGGAAATTGAATAAAAATAGAAGTTGAATAAAAATAGAAATGGACACTGCGTAAAATTAAGCATGGAAGTTCATTCAAGAAACTACAATACCTTAACGATCTATTTGGAAATTAAATAAAAAAGGAAATTGAATAGAAAAGGAAATTGAATAAAAATAGAAGTGGAATAAAAATAAAAATGGATGTTGCACAAAATTAAGAATGGAAGTTCATTCAAGAAACCACTACACCTTAACGATCTGTTTGGAAATTGAATGGAGATGGAAATTGAATAAAAATAGAAGCTAAATAAAAATAGAAATGGAAACTGCATAAAATTAAACATGGAAGTTCATTCAAGAAACCACTATATCTTAACGATCTATATGAAAATTAAATAAAAAAAGAAATTGAATAGAAAAGGAAACTGATTAAAAATGGAAGTTGCATAAAATTAAAAATCAAAGTTCACTCAAGTAACCACTAAACCTTAACGATCTATTTGGAAATTAAATAACAAAAGGAAATTCAATAGCAAAGGAAATTGAATAATAATGGAAGTTGAATAAAAATAAAAATGGAAGTTGCATAAAATTAAAAATGGAAGTCGATTCAAGAAACCACTATACCTTAATGATCTATTTGGAAATTAAATAAAAAAGGGAAATTGAATAGAAAAGGAAATTGAATAAAAATGGAAGTTGCATAAAATTAAAAACGAATGTTTATTCAAAAAACCACTACACCTTAACGATCTATTTGGAAATTAAATAAAATAGGAAATTCAATAGAAAACGAAATTGAATAAAAATAAAAACAGAAGTACATTCAAGAAACGACCATACATTAACGATCTATTTGGAAATTCAATTAAAAAAAAAGGAAATTGAATAGAAAAGAAAATTGATTATAAATGGAAGTTCAATAAAAATAAAAATGGAAGTTGCGTAAAATTAAACATAGAAGTTCATTCAAGAAACCACTATACGTTAACGATCTATTTGGAAATTAAATAAAAAAAGGAAATTGAATAGAAAAGGAAATTGTATAAATATTGATGTTTAATAAAAAAAAAAAATAGAAGTTGCCTAAAATTAAAAATGGAAGCCTATTCAAGAAACCCCTATACGTTAACGATTTATTTGGGAATTAATTAAAAAAGGAAATTTAATAGAAATGGAAATTGAATAAAAATGGAAGTGGAATAAAAATAAAATTGGAAGCTGCATAAAATGAAAAATTAAAGTTCATTCAAGAAACCACTATACCTTAATGATCTATTTTTAAATTAAATAAAAAAGGAAATTCAATAGAAAAGGAAATTGAATAAAAATGAAAGTTGAATAAAAATAAAAATGAAAGTTTAATAAAATTAAAAATGAAAGTTCATGTAAGAAACCACTATACCTTAACGATTTATTTGGAAATTAAATAAAAAAAGAAAATTGAATGGAGATGGAAATTGAATAAAAATAGAAGTTGAATAAAAATAGAAGTGGAATCTGCATAAGATTAAACTTGGAAATTCATTGAAGAAACCACTATACCTTAACAACCTATTTGGAAATTAAATAAAAAAGGAAATTGAAAAGAGTTGGAAATTTAATAAAAACAGAAGTTGAATAAAAATAAAAATGGAAACTGCATAAAATTAAACATAGAAGTTCATTCAAGAAACCACTATACCTTAACGATCTATTTGGAAATTAAATAAAAAAGGAAATTGAATAGAAAAGGAAATTGAATAAAAATGGAAGTGGAATAAAAATAAAAATGGAAGTTGCAGAAAATTAAAAAAGGATGTTCATTCAAGAAACCACTACACCTTAACAATCTATTGGAAAATTAAATAAAAAAGGAAATTCAATAGAAATGGAGATTGAATAAAAATTGAAGTTGAATAAAAATAAAAATGGAAGATGCATAAAATTAAAAATGAAAGTTCATTCAAGAAACCACTATACCTTAACGATCTATTTGGAAATTAAATAAAAAATGGAAATTGAAGGGAGATGGAAATGGAATAAAAATATAAGTGGAAACTGCATAAAATTAAACATGGAAAGTCGTTCAACAAACCACAGAACTTAACGATCTATTTGGAAATTAAATAAAAAAGGAAATTGAGTAGAAAAGAAAATTGAATAAAAATGGAAGTGGAACAAAAATAAAATTGTAAGTTGCATAAAATTAAAAATGGAAGTTCATTCAAGAAGCCACTACACCTTAATGATCTATTTGGAAATTAAATAAAAAAGAAATTGAATGGAGAATGAAATTGAATAAAAATAGAAGTTGAATAAAAATAGAAATGGAAACTGCATAAAATTAAACATGGAAGTTCATTCAAGAAACCACTATACCATAACGATCTATTTCGAAATTAAATAAAAAAGGAAATTGAATAAAAATGGAAGTGGAATAAAAATAAAAATGAAAGTTCCAGAAAATTAAAAATGGATATTCATTCAACAAACCACTACACCTTAACGATCTATTTGGAAATTAAATAAAAAAGGAAATTCAATAGAAATGGAAATTGAATAAAAATGGAAGTTTCACAAAATTAAAAATGAAATTTCATTTAAGAAACCACTATACCTTAACGATCTATTTGGAAATTAAATTAAAAAAGAAAATTGAATGGAGATGGATATTCAATAAAAATAGAAGTTGGATAAAAATAGAAGTGGAAACTACATAAAATTAAACATGGAAATTCATTCAAGAAACCACTATACCTTAACGATCTATTTGGAAATGAAATAAAAAAAGAAATTGAATAGAGATGTAAGTTTAGTAAAAATAGAAGTTGAATAAAAGTAGAAATGCAAACTGCATAAAATTAAACACGGAAGTTCATTCAAGAAAACACTATACCTTAACGATCTGTTTGGAAATTAAATGAAAAAGGAAATTGAATAGAAAAGGAAATCGAGTAAAAACGGAAGTTGAATAAAAATACAAATGGAAGTTGCAGAAAATTAAAAATGGAAGTTCATTCAAGATACCACTGTACCTTAACGATCTATTTGGAAGTAAAATAAAAAAGGAAATTGAATGGAGATGGAAATTGAAGAAAAATAGAAGTTGAATAAAAATAGATATGGAAACTGCATAAAATTAAACGTGGAAGTTCATTCATGGAACCACTATACCTTAACGATCTATTTGGATATTAAACAAAAAAGGAAATTGAATGGAAATGCAAATTGAATAAAAATGGAAGTGGAATAAAAATTCAAATGGAAGTTACATAAAATTAAAAATGGAAGTTCATTCAAGAAAACACTATACATTAACAATCAATTTGGAAATTAAATAAAAAAGGAAATTGAATAGAAAAGGAAATTGAATAAAAATGGAAGTGGAATAAAAATAAAAACGGAAGTTGCATAAAATTAAAATTGGATGTTCATTCAAGAAACCACTACACCTTAACTATCTATTTGGAAATTAAATAAAAAAGGAAATTGAATGGAGATCGAAATTGAATAAAAATAGAAATGGAAACTGCATAAAATTAAACATGGAAGTTCATTCAAGAAACCTCTATACCTTAACGATATATTTGGAAATTAAATAAAAAAGGAAATTGAATAGAAAAGGAAATTGAATAAAAATGGAAGTGGAATAAAAATAAAAATGGAAGTTGCATAAAATTAAGAATGGAAGTTCATTGAAGAAACCACAACACCTTAACGATCTATTTCGAAATTAAATAAAAAAGGAAATTCAATAGCAAAGGAAATTGAATGGAGATGGAAATTGAAGAAAAATAGAAGTTGAATAAAAATAGAAATGGAAACTGCATAAAATTAAACATGGAAGGTAATTCAAATAACCACTATACCTTAACGATCTATTTGAAATTAAATAAAAAGGAAATTGAATAGAAAAGGAAATTGAATAAAAATGGAAGTGGAATAAAAATAAAAATTGAAGTTGCAGAAAATTAAAAATGGATGTTCATTGAAGAAACCACTACACCTTAACGATCTATTTCGAAATTAAATAAAAAAAGAAATTCAATAGAAAAGGAAATTGACTAAAAATGGAAGTTGAATAAAAATAAAAATGGAAGTTACATAAAATTAAAAAAGGAAGTTCATTCAAAAAACCACTATACCTTAACGATATATTTGGAAATTAAATGAAAAAGGAAATTGAATAGAAATGGAAATTGAATAAAAATGGAAGTGGAATAAAAATAAAATTGCAAGTTACATAAAATTAAAAATCGAAGTTCATTCAAGAAATCCCTACACCTTAACGACCTATTTGGAAATTAAATAAAAAAGGAAATTGAATGGAGATCGAAATTGATTAAAAATAGAAGTTGAATAAAAATAGAAATGGAAACTGCATAAAATTAAATATGAAAGTTCATTCAGGAAATCACCATGCCTTCACGATCTACTTGGAAATTAAATAAAAAAGGAAATTGAATAGAAAAGGAAATGGAATAAAAATGCAAGTAGAATAAAAACAAAAATGGAAGTTGCAGAAAATCAAAAATGGATGTTCGTTCAAGACACCACTACACCTGAACGATCTATTTGGAAATTAAATAAAAAAAGGAAATTCTATAGCAAAGGAAATTGAATAAAAGTGGAAGTTGAATAAAAATAAAAATGGAAGTTGCATAAAATTAAAAATGGAAGTTCATTCAAGAAACCACTATACCTTAACGATCTATTTGGAAATTAATTAGAAAAGGAAATTGAATAGAAAAGGAAATTGAATAAAAATGGAAGTGGAATAAAAATAAAAATGGAAGTTCATTCAAGAAACCACTACACTTTAACGATCTATTTGGAAATTAAATAAAAAAGGAAATTGAATGGAGATCGAAATTGAATAAAAATAGAAGTTGAATAAAAATAGAAATGGAAACAGTATAAAATTAAACATGGAAGTTCATTCAAGAAACCCCTATACCTTAAAGATCTATTTAGAAATTAAATAAAAAAGGAAATTGAATAGAAAAGGAAATTGAAAAAAAATGGAACTGGAATAAAAATAAAAAAAGGAAGTTACAGAAAATTAAAAATGGTTGTTCCTTCAAGAAACCACTACACCTTAACGATCAATTTGGAAATTAAATAAAAAAGAAAATTCAATAGAAAAAGAAATTAAATAAAAATGGAAGTTGAATAAAAATAAAAATGGAAGTTCATTCAAGAAACGACTATATATTAACGATCTATTTGGAAATTCAATAAAAAAGGAAATCGAAGAGAAAGGGAAATTGAATAAAAATGGAAGTGGAATAAAAATAAAAATGGAAGTTACATAAAATTAAAAATGGAAGTTCATTCAAGAAACAACTACACCTTAACGATCTATTTGGAAATTAAATAAAAAAGGAAATTGAATGGAGATCGAAATTGAATAAAAATAGAAGTTGAATAAAAATAGAAATGGAAACTGCAAAAAATTAAACATGGAAGTTCATTCAATAAACCACTATACCTTAACGATCTATTTGGAAATTAATTAAAAAATGAAATTGAAAAGAAAAGGAAATTGAATAAAAATGGAAGTGGAATAAAAATAAAAATGAAAGTTGAAGAAAATTAAAAATGGATGTTCATTCAAGAAATCACTACACCTTAACGATCTATTTGGAAATTAAATAAAAAAGAAAATTCAATAGAAAAGGAAATTGAATAAAAATGGAAGTTTCATAAAATTAAAAATGAAAGTTCGTTAAAGAAACCAATGTACCTTAACGATCTATTTGGAAATTAAATTAAAAAAGAAAATTGAATGGAGATGGAAATTGAATAAAATTGGAAGTTGAATAAAAATAGAAGTGGAAACTCCATAAAATTAAAGATGGAATTTCATTCAAGAAACCACTATACCTTAACGATCTATTTGGAAATGAAATAAAAAAGGAAATTGAATGGAGATGGAAATTTAGTAAAAATAGAAGTTGAATAAAAATAGAAATGCAAACTACATACAATTAAACACGGAAGTTCATTCCAGAAGCCACAATACCTTAACGATCTGTTTGGAAATTAAATGAAAAAGGAAATTCAATAGAAAAGGAAATCGAATAAGAATGGAAGTTCAGTAAAAATACAAATGGAAGTTGCAGAAAATTAAAAATGGAAGTTCATTCACGAAACCACTATACCTTAACGATCTATTTGGAAATTAAATAAAAAAGGAAATTGAATGGAGATGGAAATTGAATAAAAATAGAAGTTGAATAAAAATAGAAATGGAAACTGCATAAAATTAAACATGGAAGTTCATTCAAGAAACCACTATACCTTAACGATCTATTTGGAAATTAAATAAAAAAGGAAATTGAATAGAAATACAAATTGAATAAAAATGGAAGTGGAATAAAAATATAAATGGAAGTTGCATAAAATGAAAAATGGAAGTTCATTCAAGAAACCACTATACATTAACAATCTATTTGGAAATTAAATAAAAAAGGAAATTGAATAGAAAAGGAAATTGAATAAAAATGGAAGTGGAATAAAAATAAAAAATGAAAGTTGCATAAAATTAAAATTGGATGTTCATTCAAGAAACCACTACGCCTTAACGATCTATTTGTAAATGAAATAAAAAGGAAATTCAATAGCAAAGGAGATTGAATGGAGATGGAAATTGAATAAAAATTGAAGTTGAATAAAAATAGAAATGGAAACAGCATAAAATTAAACATGGAAGTTTATTTAAATAACAACTATACCTCAACGATCTATTTGGAAATTAAACAAAAAGGAAATTGAATAGAAAAGGAAATTGAATAAAAACGGAAGTGGAATAAAAATAAAAATGGAAGTTGCATAAAATTAAAAATGGAAGTGCATTAAAAAAACCACTACACCTTAACGATCTATTTCGAAATTAAATAAAAAAAGAAATTCAATAGAAAAGGAAATTGAATAAAAATGGAAGTTGCATAAAATTAAAAATGGAAGTGCATTCAAAAAACCACTATACCTTAACGATCTATTTGGAAATTAATTGAAAAAGGAAATTGAATAGAAATGGAAATTGAATAAAAATGGAAGTTGCAAAAAATTAAAAATTGAAGTTCATTAAAAAAACCACTACACCTTAACGATCTATTTGGAAATTAAATAAAAAAGGAAATTGAAAGGAGATCGAAATTGAATAAAAATAAAAGTTGAATAAAAATAGAAATGGAAACTTCATAAAATTAAATATGAAAGTTCATTCAAGAAATCACCATACCTTAACGATCTACTTGGAAATTAAATAAAAAGGGAAATTGAATAGAAAAGGAAATGGAATAAAAATGGAAGTGGAATAAAAATAAAAATGGAAGTTCCAGAAAATCAAAAATGGATGTTCATTGAAGACACCACTACACCTTAACGATCTATTTGGAAATTAAATAAAAAAGGAAATTCAATAGCAAAGGAAATTGAATAAAAATGGAAGTTGAATAAAAATAAAAATGGAAGTTGCATAAATTAAGAATGGAAGTTCATTCAAGAAACCACTATACCTTAACGATCTAATTGGAAATTATTTAAAAAAGGAAATTGAATGGAGAAGGAAATTGAATAAAAATGGAAGTGAAATAAAAATAAAAAGGAAGTTCCTTCAAGAAACCACTACACTTTAACAATCTATTTGGAAATTAAATGAAAAAGGAAATTGAATGGAGATCGAAATTGAATAAAAATAGAAGTTGAATAAAAATAGATATGGAAACTGCATAAAGTAAAACATGGAAGTTCATTCAAGAAACCACTATACCTTAAAGATCTATTTAAAAATTAAATAAAAAAGGAAATTGAATAGAAAAGGAAATTGAATAAAAATGGAAGTTCATTCAAGAAACCACTACACTTTAATGATCTATTTGGAAATTAAATAAAAAAGAAAATTGAATGGAGATCGAAATTGAATAAAAATAGAAGTTCAATAAAAATAGAAATGGAAACTGCATAAAATTAAATATGGAAGTTCATTCAAGAAACCACTATACCTTAACGATCTATTTGGAAATTAAATAGAAGAGGAAATTCAATAGAAAAAGAAATTGAATAAAAATGGAGGTTGAATAAAAATAAAAATGGAAGCTCATTCAAGAAACGACTATACATTAACGATCTATTTGGAAATTATTTAAAAAAGGAAATTAAAAAGAAAAGGAAATTGAATAAAAATGGAAGTTGAATAAAAATACAAATGGAAGTTGCATAAAATTGAAAATGGAAGTTCATTCAAGAAACCACTACACTTTAACGATCTATTTGAAAATTAAATAAAAAAGAAAATTGAATGGAGATGGAAATTGAATAAAAACAGAAGTTAAATAAAAATATAAATGGAAATAGATAAAATTAAACATGGAAGTTCATTCAAGAAACCAATATACCTTAACGATCTATTTGGAAATTAAATAAAAAATGAAATTGAATAGAAAATGAAATTGAATAAAAATGGAAGTGGAATAAAAATAAAAATGGAAGTTGCATAAAATTAAAAATGGAAGTCTATTCAAGAAACCACTATACCTTAACGATCTATTTGGAAATTAAATAAAAAAAGAAAATTGAATGGGAAAGGGAATTGAATAAAAATGGAAGTGGAATAAAAATACAAATGGAAGTTACGTAAAATTAAAAATGGAAGTTCATTCAAGAAACCACTATACCTTAACGATTTATTTGGAAATTAAATAAAAAAGAAATTGAATGTAGATGGAAATTGAATAAAAATAGAAGTTGAAGAAAGACAGAAATGGACACTGCATAAAATTAAAAAAAGAAGTTCATTCAAGAAACGACAATACCTTAACGATCTGTTTGGAAATTAAATAAAAAAGGAAATTTAATCGAAAAGGAAATTAAATAAAAATGGAAGTGGAATAAAAATACAAATGGAAGTTGCATAAAATTAAGAATTGAAGTTCATTCAAGAAACCACTACATCATAACGATATATTTGGAAATTAAATAAAAAAGGAAATTGAATGGAGATGGAAATTGAATAAAAATAGAAGCTAAATAAAAATAGAAATGGAAACTGCATAAAATTAAAAATGGAAGTTCATTCAAGAAACTACTGTACCTTAATGATCTATATGGAAATTAAATAAAAAAGGAAATTGAAAAGAAAAAGAAATTGAATAAAAATGGAGGTGGAATAAAACTAAAAATGGAAGTTGCATAAAATTAAGAATGAAAGTTCATTCAAGAAGCCACTACACCTTAACGATCTGTTTGGAAAGTAAATAAAAAAGGAAATAGAATGGAGATGGAAATTGAATAAAAATAGAAGCTAAATAAAAATAGAAATGGAAACTGCATAAAATTAAACATGGAAGTTCATTCAAAAACCACTATACCTTAACGATCTATATGGAAATTAAATAAAAAAGGAAATTGAATAGAAAAGGAAACTGATTAAAAACGGAAGTTGCATAAAATTAAAAATGGAAGTTCAGTCAAGAAACCACTACACCTTAATGATCTATTTGGGATTAAATAAAACACGAAATTCAATAGAAAAAGAAATTGAACAAAAATGGAAGTTGAATAAAAATAAAAATGGAAGTTGCATAAAATTAAAAATGGAAGGTCATTCATGAAAGCACTATACATTAACGATCTATTTGGAAATTAAATAAAATGGGAAATTCAATAGAAAGGGAAATTGAATAAAAATGGAAATGGAATAAAAATAAAAATGGAAGTTGCATAAAATTAAAAATGGATGTCTATTCAAGAAATTAATATACCTTAACGATCTATTTGGAAGTTAAATAAAAAAAGGAAATTGAATAGGAAAGGAAATTGAATAAAAATGGAAGTTGAATAAAAATAAAAATGGTAGTTGCATAAAATTAAAAATGAAACTTCATTCAAAAAACCACTACACCTTAACGATCTATTTGGAAATTAAATAAAAAGGGAAATTCATTGGAAAACGAAATTGAATAAAAATGGAAGTTGAATAAAAATAAAGATGGAAGTTCATTCAAGAAACGACTATACATTAACGATCTATTTGGAAATTCATTAAAAAAAGGAAATTGAACAGAAAAGAAAATTGATTAAAAATGGAAGTTGAATAAAAATAAAAATGGAAGTTGCGTAAAATTAAACATGGAAGTTCATTCAAGAAACCACTATGCCATAACGATCTATTTCGAAATTAAATAAAAAAAGAAAAATGAATAGAAAAGGAAATTGAATAAAAATGGATGTTGAATAAAAACAAAAATAGAAGTTGCCTAAAATTAAAAATGGAAGTCTATTCAAGAAACCACTATACGTTAACGATTTATTTGGAAATTAATTAAAAAAGGAAATTGAATAGAAATGAAAATTGAATAAAAATGGAAGTGGAATAAAAATAAAAATGGAAGTTGCATAAAATTAAACATGAAAGTTCATTCAAGAAACCACTATACCTTAACGATCTATTTTGAAATTAAATAAAAAAGGAAATTCAATAGAAAAGGAAAGTGAATAAAAATGGAAGTTGTATAAAAATAAAAATGGAAGTTCCATAAAATAAAAAATGAAAGTTCATTAAAAAAACAACTATACCTTAACGATCTACTTGGAAATTAAATAAAAAAAGAAAATTGAATGGAGATGGAAATTGAATAAAAATAGAAGTGGAAACTGCATAAAATTGAACATGGAAATTCATTCAAGAAACCACTATATCTTAACGATCTACTTGGAAATTAATTTAAAAAGGAAATTGAATGGAGATGGAAATTGAATAAAAACAGAAATTGAATAAAAATCGAAATGGAAACTGCATAAAATTCAACATGGAAGTTCATTCAAGAAACCACTATACCTTAACGATCTGTGTGGAAATTAATTAAAAAAGGAAATTGAATAGAAAATGAAATTGAATAGAAATGCAAATTGAAAAAAAATGGAAGTGGAATAAAAATAAAAATGGAAGTTGCATAAAATTAAAAATGGAAGTTCACTTAAGAAACCACTACACCTTAACGATCTATTTGGAAATTAAATAAAAAACGAAATTGAATGGAGATCGAAATTGAATAAAAATAGAAGTTGAATGAAAATAGAAACGGAAACTGCATCAAATTAAACATGGAAGTTCATTGAAGAAACCACTATACCTTAACGATCTATTTGGAAATTAAATAAAAAAAGAAATTGAATAAAAATGGAAGTGGAATCAAAATAAAAATGGAAGTTGGAGAAAATTAAAAAAGGATGTTCATTCAAGAAAACACTTCACCTTAACAATCTATTTGAAAATTAAGTAAAAAAGGAAATTCAATAGAAAAGGAAATTGAATAAAAATGGAAGATGCATAAAATTAAAAATGAAAGTTCACTGAAGAAACCACTATACCTTAACGATCTATTTGGAAATTAAATAAAAAATGGAAATTGCATGGAGATGGAAATTGAATAAAAATAGAAGTTGAATAAAAATAGAAGTGGAAACTACATAAAGTTCAACATGGAAGTTCGTTCAAGAAACCACTATACCTTAATGATCTATTTGGAAATTAAATAAAAAATGGAAATTGAAGGGAGATGCAAATGGAATAAAAATAGAAGTTGAATAAAAATAGAAGTGGAAACTGCATAAAATTAAACATGGAAATTCGTTCAAGAAACCACTATACCTTCACGATCTATTTGGAAATTAAATAAAAAAGGAAACTGAGTAGAAAAAGAAATTGAATATAAATGGAAGTGGAATAAAAATAAAAATGCATGTTGGATAAAATTAAAAATGAAAGTTCATTCAAGAAGCCACTACACCTTAACGATCCATTTGGTAATTAAATAAGAAAGGGAATTGAATGGAGATGGAAATTGAATAAAAATAGAAGTTTAATAAAAATAGAAATGGAAACTGCATAAAATTAAACATGGAAGTTCATTCAAGAAACCACTATACCTTAACGATCTATTTCGAAATTAATTAAAAAAGGAAATTGAATAGAAAAGGAAACTGAATAAAAATGGAAGTGGAATAAAAATAAAAATGGAAGTTCCAGAAAATTAAAAATGGATGTTCATTCAAGAAACAACCACACCTCAACGATCTATTTGGAAATTAAATAAAAAAGGAAATTCAACAGAAAAGGAAATTGAATAAAAATGGAAGTGGAATAAAAATAAAAATAGAAGTTTCATAAAATTAAAAATGAAAGTTCATTAAAGAAACACTATACCTTAACGATCTATTTGGAAATTAGATAAAAAAACAAAATTGAATGGAGATGGAAATTGAATAAAAATAGAAGTTGAATAAAAATAGAAGTGGAAACTACATAAAATGAAACATGGAAATTCATTTAAGAAACCACTATACCTTAACGATCTATTTGGAAATTAAATAAAAAAACAAAATTGAATGGAGATGGAAATTGAATAAAAATAGAAGTGGAAACTGCATAAAATTAACCATGGAAGTTCATTCACGAAACCACTATACCTTAACGATCTATTTGGAAATTAAATAAAAAAGGAAATTGAATCGAAAAGGAAATCGAATAAAAATGGAAGTTGAATAAAAATACAAATGGAAGTTGTATAAAATTAAAAACGGAAGTTCATTCAAGAAACCACTATACCTGAACGATCTATTTGGAAATTAAATAAAAAAGAAAATTGAATGGAGATGGAAATTGAATAAAAATAGAAGTTGAATAAAAATAGAAATGGAAACTGCATAAAATTAAACATGGAAGTTCATTCGAGAAACCACTATACCTTAAAGATTTATTTGGAAATTAAATAAAAAAGGAAATTGAATAGAAATTCAAATTGACTAAAAATGGAAGTGGAATAAAAATACAAATGGAAGTTGCATAAAATTAAAAATGGAAGTTCGTTCAAGAAACCACTATACATTAACAATCTATTTGGAAAATAAATAAAAAAGGATATTGAATAGAAAAGGAAATTGAATAAAAATGAAAGTGGAATAAAAATAAAAATGGAAGTTGCATAAAATTGAAATTGGATGTTCATTCAGGAAACCACTACACCTTAACGATCTATTTGAAAATTAAATAAAAAAGGAAATTCAATAGAAAAGAAAATTGAATAAAAATGGAAGTTGAATAAAAATAAAAATGGAAGTTGCATAAATCTAAAAATGAAAGTTCATTCAAGAAACCACTATACCTTAACGATCTATTTGAAAATTAAATAAAAAAAGTAAATTGAATGGAGATGGAAATTGAATAAAAATAGAAGTTGAATAAAAATTGAAGTGGAAACAGCATAAAATTAAACATGAAAATTCGTTCAAGAAACCACTATACCTTAACGATCTATTTGAAAATTAAATAAAAAAGGAAATTGAATGGAGATGGAAATTTAATAAAAGTAGAAGTTGAATAAAAATAGAAATGGAAATTGCATAAAATTAAACATGGAATTTCATTTAAGAAACCACTACACCATAACGATCTATTTGGAAATTAAATAAAAAAGGAAATTGAATAGAAGAAAAAAATTAATAACAATGGAAGTCGAATAAAAATACTAATGGAAGTTCATTCAAGACACCATTATACCTTAACCATCTATTTGGAAATTAAATAAAGAAGGAAATTGAATGGAGATGGAAATTGAATAAAAATAGAAGTTGAATAAAAATAGAAATGGAAACAGCATAAAATTAAACATGGAAGTTAATTCAAGAAACCACTATACCTTAACGATCTATTTGGAAATTAAGTAAAAAAGGAAATTGAATAGAAAAGGAAATTGAATAAAAATGGAAGTGGGATAAAAATAAAAATTGAAGTTCATTCAAGAAACCACTACACTTTAACGATCAATTTGGAAATTAAATAAAAAAGGAAATTCAATGGAGATCGAAATTGAATAAAAATAGAAGTTGAATTAAAATAGAATTGGAAACTACATAAATTAAATATGGAAGTTCATTCAAGAAACCACTATACCTTAACGATCTATTTGGAAATTAAATAAAAAAGGAAATTAAATAGAAAAACAGATTGAATAAAAATGGAAGTGAACAAAAATAAAAATGGCAGTTGCATAAAATTAAAAATAGAAGTTCATTCATGAAACCACTACACCTTAACGATCTATTTGGAAATTAAATAAAAAAAGAAATTGAATGGAGATGGAAATTGAATAAAAATAGAAGGTGAATAAAAATAGAAATGGAAACTATATAAAATTAAAAATGGAAGTTAATTCAAATAACCACTATACCTTAACGATCTATTTGGAAATTAAATAAAAAGGAAATTGAATAGAAAAGGAAATTGAATAAAAATGGAAGTGGAATAAAAATAAAAATTGAAGTTGCATAAAATTAAAAATGGATGTTCATTCAAGAAACCACTACACCTGAACGATCTATTTGGAAATTAAATAAAAAAAGAAATTCAATAGAAAAGGAAATTAAATGAAAATGGAAGTTGAATAAAAAAAATATGGAAGTTGCATAAAATTAAAAATGGAAGTTCATTCAATAAACCACCATACCCTAACGATCTATTTGGAAATTAATTGAAAAAGGAAATTGAATAGAAATGGAAATTGAATAAAAATGGAAGTGGAATAAAAATAAAAACGGAAGTTGCATAAAATTAAAAATAGAAGTTCATTCAAGAAACCACTACACCTTAACGATCTATTTGGAAATTAAATAAAAAAGGAAATTGAATGGAGATCGAAATTGAATAAAAATAGAAATGGAAACTACATAAAATCAAACATGAAACTTCATTCAAGAAATCACCATACCTTAACGATCTATTTGGAAATTAAATAAAAAAGGAAATTGAATAGAAAAGGAAATGGAATGAAAATGGAAGTGGAATAAAAATAAAAATGGAAGTTGCAGAAAATCAAAAATGGATGTTCATTCAAGACACCACTACACCTTAATGATCTATTTGGAAATTAAATAAAAAAGGAAATTCAATGGAAAAGGAAATTGAATGGAGATGGAAATTGAATAAAAATAGAAGTGGAAACTGCATAAAATGAAGCATGAAAATTCGTTCAAGAAACCACTATACCTTAACGATCTATTTGGGAATTAAATAAAAAAGGAAATTGAATGGAGATGAAAATTTAATTAAAATAGAAGTTGAATAAAAATAGAATTGGAAACGGCTTAAAATTAAAAATGAAAGTTCATTTAAGAAACCACTATACCTTAACGATCTATTTGGAAATTAAATAAAAAAGGAAATTGAATAGAAAAAGAAATTGAATAAAAATGGAAGTTGAATAAAAATACTAATGGAAGTTGCATAAAATTAAAAATGGAAGTTCATTCAAGACACCATTATACCTTAACCATCTATTTGGAAATTAAATAAAAATGGAAATTGAATGGAGATGGAAATTGATTAAAAATAGAAGTTGAATAAAAATAGAAATGGAAACAGCATAAAATTAAACATGGAAGTTAATTCAAGAAACCACTATACCTTAACGATCTATTTGGAAATTAATTAAACAAGGAAATTGAATAGAAAAGGAAATTGAATAAAAATGGAAGTGGAGAAAAAATAAAAATGGAAGTTCATTCAAGAGACCACTGCACTTTAACGATTTATTTGGAAATTAAATAAAAAAGGAAATTGAATGGAGATCGAGATTGAATAAAAATAGAATCGGAAACTGCATAAAATTAAACATGGAAGTTCATTCAAGAAACCACTATACCATAACGATCTATTTGGAAATTAAATAAAAAAGGAAATTGAATAGAAAAAGAAATTGAATAAAAATGGAAGTGAACAAAAATAAAAATGAAAGTTGCATAAAATTAAAAATTGAAGTTCATTCAAGAAACCACTACACCTTAACGATCTATTTGGAAATTAAATAAAAAAGGAAATTGAATGGAGATGGAAATTGAATAAAAATAGAAGTTGAATAAAAATAGAAATGGAAACTGCATAAAATTGAAAATGGAAGTTAATTCTAATAACCATTATACCTTAACGATCTATTTGGAAATTAAATAAAAAGGAAATTGAATAGAAAAGGAAATTGAATAAAAATGGAAGTAGAATAAAAATAAAAATTGAAGTTTCATAAAATTAAAAATGGATGTTCATTCAAGAAACCACTACACCTTAACGATCTATTTGGAAATTAAATAAATAAAAAAATTCAATAGAAAAGGAAATTGAAAAAAAATGGAAGTTGAATAAAAAAAAATTGGAAGTTGCATAAAATTAAAAATGGATGTTCATTCGAAAAACCACTATACCTTAACGATCTATTTGGAAATTAATTGAAAAAGGAAATTGAATAGAAATGGAAATTGAATAAAAATCGAAGTGGAATAAAAATAAAAACGGAAGTTGCATAAAATTAAAAATGGAAGTTCATTCAAGAAACCACTACACCTTAACGATCTATTTGGAAATTAAATAAAAAAGGAAATTGAATGGAGATCGAAATTGAATAAAAATAGAAATGGAAACTGCATCAAATTAAACATGAAAGTTCATTCAAGAAATCACCATACCTTAACGATATATTTGGAAATTAAAGAAAAAAGGAAATTGAATAGAAAAGGAAATGGAATAAAAATGGAAGTGAAATAAAAATAAAAATGGAAGTTGCAGAAAATCAAAAATGGATGTTCATTCACGAAACCACTACACCTTAACGATTTATTTGGAAATTAAATAAAAAAGGAAATTCAATAGCAAAGGAAATTGAATAAAAATGGAAGTTGAAAAAAAATAAAAATGGAAGTTGCATAAAATTAAAAATGGAAGTTCAATCAAGAAAGCACTATACCTTAACGATCTATTTGGAAATTAAATAAAAATGGAAATTGAATGGAGATGGAAATTTAATAAAAATAAATGTTGAATAAAAATAGAAACGGAAACTGCATAAAATTAAAAGTGGAAGTTCATTCAAGAAATCACTACACCTTAACGATCTATTTGGAAATTAAATAAAAAAGGAAATTAAATGGAAATCGAAATTGAATAAAAATAGAAATGGAAACTGCATAAAATTAAACATGAAAGTTCATTCAAGAAATCACCATACCTTAACGATATATTTGGAAATTAAAGAAAAAAGGAAATTGAATAGAAAAGGAAATGGAATAAAAATGGAAGTGGCAGAAAATCAAAAATGGATGTTCATTCAAGAAACCACTACACCTTAACGATTTATTTGGAAATTAAATAAAAAAGGAAATTCAATAGCAAAGGAAATTGAATAAAAATGGAAGTTGCATAAAATTAAAAATAGAAGTTCAATCAAGAAAGCACTATACCTTAACGATCTATTTGGAAATTAAATAAAAATGGAAATTAAATGGAGATGGAAATTTAATAAAAATAAAAGTTGAATAAAAATAGAAACGGATACTGCATAAAATTAAAAATGGAAGTTCATTCAAGAAACCACTATACCTTAACGATCTATTTGGAAATTAATTAAAAAAGGAAATTGAATAGAAATGGAAATTGAATAAAAATGAAAGTTCAATAAAAATAAAAATGGAAGTTGCAGAAAATTAAAAATGGAAGTTCATTCACGAAACCACTACACCTTAACGATCTATTTAGAAATTAAACAAAAAAGGAGATTGAATGGAGATCGAAATTGAATAAAAATAGAAGTTGAATAAAAATGGAAATGGAAACTGCATGAAATTAAACATGGAAATTCATTCAAGAAACCACCATAGCTTAACGATCTATTTGGAAATTAAATAAAAAAGGAAATTGAATAGAAAAGGAAATTGAAGAAAAATGGAAGTGGAATAAAAATAAAAATGGGAGTTGCAGAAAATCAAAAATGGATGTTCAATCAAGAAACCACTACACCTTAATGATCTATTTGGAAATTAAATAAAAGAAGAAATTCAATAGAAAAAGAAATTGAATAAAAATGGAAGTTGAATAAAAATAAAAATGCAACTTGCATAAAATTAAAAATGGAAGTTCATTCAAGAAACCACTGTACCTTAACGTTCCATTTGGAAATTAAATAAAAAAAGGAAATTGAATAGAAAAGGAAATTGAATAAAAATAGAAGTTTCATAAAATTAAAAATGAAAGTTCATTCAACTAACCACTAAACCTTAACGATCTATTTGGAAATTAAATAAAAAAGGAAATTGAATAGAAAAGGAAATTGAATAAAAATGGAAGTTGAATAAAAACAAAAATCGAAGTTGCATTAAATTAAAAATGGAAGTTTATTCAAGAAACCACTATACCTTAACGATCTACTTGGAAATTAAATAAATAACTAAAATTGAATAGAAAAGGATATTGAATAAAAATGGAAGTTGAATAAAAATAAAAATGGAAGTTACATAAAATTAAAAATGAAAGTTCATTCAAGAAACCACTATACCCTAACGATCTATTTGGAAATTAAATAAAAAAAGAAAATTGAATGGAGATGGAAATTGAATGAAAATAGAAGTTGAATAAAAGTAGAAGTGGAAACTGCATAAAATTAAACATGAAAATTCATTCAAGAAACCACTATACCTTAATGATCTATTTGGAAATTAAATAAAAAAGGAAATTGAATGGAGATGGAAATTTAATAAAAATAGAAGTTGAATAAAAATTGTAACGCCCTCAAAATTAACCCATTATATATCATTGTCATGCATTATTTAAAGAAGACAATATATATTAATTCATTCATCAGAGTATTACTAAATAAAGCATTACATGTAACATCAAATAAAATGCCCTACAGGCTTACATCTTTCCAAGCCAACACTTGGATACAAAAATATGAGTTCTAACTCAATACAAGAAAAGCCCTAGGCTTGAATGTTTACATGTAATAATAATTAAAGACAATTAACTAAAGGTAGTCTTCTCCAATCCAGAAGCCAAACCCTCCCAAGCTAAGTCCTTGGAGGTAGTTTATCACCTGAACCTGAAAATGATGTTCCCATATAGGGTGAGCCACAGCCCAGTAGAAATATACTAAACCACATATAAGCAATGAATAAAGCAATAGCATTCAACAGATGGTTAACCAAAATAATCAATTACTTCATTTTACAGACTCATGACATTATTGCCAAAGATACGTTTTACTTTCCAGTTTTATCAACATGGCTCAGAACCTGGCCAAACTTATAACAGTGAAATCACATATATCATATTCACATCCTTCCAATATTAACAACAAATGAGACTCAAGCTCAAATCAAACACTTCATACTTCCAGATTGATACACATTTTAGTGCTGTATCAATAAAACACTTCTATATAAATAAGCACACATAAAAGTGATGCTAATGGAGTCCATCCCCTATCTCCTCCCAAACAAAATTCGGTTTAGAGGTCCATCCCCTATCTTCCCCTAAACCGTGGAGTACATCCCCTATCTCCTCCCACACACAAACAATGTATGCAAATGCAATGCTCAATCAATACACGTATTATCTGTATTAATGCCACAGTCAAAAGTAATGACTTAACCAATGTGATTAGTTTCAGTTATTCCTAATTCACATGCACTGTCTACAACAATCACGACTATCCTCCACCGATAGCCCAAAACAGTTATTTCTAAACTGAAAATAACCATGTCAACAATTCAATGGACAAATGATACCAATTACCCAATTATGCCATTTAATCAATAAATCCCCAATTCCGTGAATTTAACCCTCTTTTCCCAATTTCATGAATTACTTATACAAATTAATTCAATAATACAACTAGGGTTTTTCCCAAAATTTACCAAAGTATCCCCAACATGTTAAAATACCAAAACTTAGAACAAAACCTATAAAATGGAGTAGGAAATCCCTACCTCAAAGAAAACAACCCAAAAGGTGAAGAAAGAGATGGGTGCCCAAATACCAAAGTGCTCCAAATCGCCAAATGCTCAGATTAAATGGTAGCCCTTGCCTCACTCTATCTTTTTAATGAAGGATCTAGGGTAGAAACACACCCTAAGTGGATCAAATCTAAGAAAGAAGGTGAGTAGGGAGAGAGAGAAGTCGGACCTAGGGTTTGGAATCAAAAGAAAATGAAAAAGACTGATCAAATCCCGCTGCTGTGTATATAAACTGGACAGGCTCGCTCGAGCGAAGACTTGGTCGCTCGAGCGACCAGAAACAGAGAAACTACGCTCGAGCCAAGGAAGCCTTGCTCGAGCCAACAACTCAAATGCTCGCTCGAGCGAAAGAAAGCTCGGTCGAGCGAAGAACTCAAACCCTCAGGTCTGAACCCAGACACACGCTCGAGCGAAGGAACTATAGCTCGAGCGAAGGATGAACTAACTCGCTCGAGCGAAGAAAAGCTCGCTCGAGCCAAGAATGCACAGCTACAGGTCCAAAACAAACACTACCTCTCGCTCGAGCGAACAACTCCTCGCTCGAGCGAAGAACCAAAAACCTGGACAGCAACACTTGGTTTCTAAACCCAACCAACCTGAAACAAACCTGCCCAACACATCCTATAATTCCAAATGAGAAAATAAGGAATAACAACAACAACCATTATAAAATGACAGAATCTACGGAACAGTCCGGATACAATAATTAAATGGGAAAAGACCGGGGTCGCTATAACCTCCCCCCTTCAAAGAATTTCGTCCCCGAAATTAGGCACAAATTTTAAAACAGGTTTTTTTTTTTTTCTCAATACCCAAAGATAGTATATAACAATAATAAACAACTTGACCCAATACTGGTCACTTTATCTCTTTATCAAGAGGCATCCCACAATATATATAAAACAACATATATTTCAACCTGCACCACTATTATGCATTATTCCTTTCAACGTTAACAATTTCCATATCATATTTAATTACATGATATACATAACACACTAAGCAATGTAATCAACATATGCAATACTATACCAAACTTCTATAATGAAGCAAGTTTCAAGATACACCCCTTTTTTCAAAACATACTCAACATTTTACAACCTAAGACATATGTAAAGCTCTTAAGTTCAACAATATTACAAAATCTAAATATAAGATTACAACTGAATAAACATGTCCGGGTATTTTTCACGGACTTCCAATTCACGCTCCCAAGTGGCTTCCTCCACTCCATGATGTTTCCACAAAACTTTTACCAAAGGGATGGTCTTGCCTCGCAAAACTTGATCCCGCCTATCCAATACCCGAACCGGTCTCTCCTCATACGAGACATCCACATCAACCACTAAATCGGTCCAATCCAACACATGTGATGGATCCGGCTCATACTTCCGAAGCATACTCACATGAAACACGTCATGTACTCCAGACAACTGCGGCGGCAAAGCTAAACGATAAGCAGCCTCACCAATCCTCTCAAGGATCTCAAACGGACCAATGAATCGAGGGGACAACTTCCCACTCTTCCCAAACCTCATCAAACCCCGTTTAGGTGATATCTTCAGAAAGACATGATCACCCTCCACAAACACCAAGGGTCTCCTCCTACGGTCGGCATAAGATTTTTGACGACTCTGTGCTGTAACAAGCCTCTTACGGATAAGCTCAACTTTCTCCGTCGTTTCCCTCATCAACTCCGGACCCAACAGAGGTGCATCACCCACCTCGGCCCAACACACAGGAGATCTACACGGTCGGCCATACAAAGCCTCAAATGGTGCCATACCAATACTAGACTGAAAACTGTTGTTGTAGGCAAACTCCACCAACGGTAAGTGCCTCTCCCATGACCCACTAAAGTCAAGAACACAACCCCGAAGCATATCCTCAAGTATCTGAATAGTACGCTCGGACTGTCCATCAGTCTGAGGATGATAAGCCGTGCTAAAGGTCAACTTAGTGCCTAAGGCACTCTGCAAACTCTGCCACAACCTGGCAGTAAAACGAGGATCTCTATCTGAGACGATCGTCACTGGGACCCCGTGCAATCTCACTATGTCCCGAATATACAAGTCGGCAAGATGATCTACCGAATCTCTCACACGCATAGAAATAAAGTGCGCCGACTTAGTCAATCGGTCTACAACCACCCAAATAGCATCACTACCCCGCTGAGTCCTCGGAAGACCCACAACGAAGTCCATAGTGACGTGTTCCCACTTCCACTCAGCAATAGGCAAGGGTTGCAATAAACCCGCTGGCCTCTGATGTTCAGCCTTCACTTGCTGACAAGTAAGGCACTTAGATACGAAAGTTGCCACATCTCTCTTCATACCCCGCCACCAGAACTGACGACCCAAATCCCGATACATCTTAGTGCCTCCCGGATGCACCGCAAGGCGTGAATGATAAAACTCTCGGAGTACCTCTTCTCGACAAGACTCTGGCACAACCAGACGGCCTTGGTATCTCACACTTAGGTCGGGATACACCGTCAAACCCTTCTCAACCTTCCCACCGAAAATCTTCTCACGGAGAGATTCTACTTCAAGGTCACCTCTCTAAGCCTCTAACACTCGAGTCACAAGTGTAGGCTGTGCAACAACAGAAAACAAGGCCGCAGCCTCAACAGATTCGCCCATAAGTAAATCAAACTCTCCAAGTGCACCCAACATCTCCCACTCTCGGATGGCTATGCTAGCTATGTCACCAACAGGTTTCCTTCTAAGGGCATCGGCCACCACATTGGCCTTTCCCGGATGATAATGCAACTCAAAGTCATAATCCTCTATGAACTCCATCCACCTCCTCTGCCTCAAGTTTAAGTCTTTCTGGGTAAATAAATACTTCAAACTCTTATGATCCGAGAACACCTCGAATTTCTCACCATATAGATAATGCCTCCAAATCTTCAAGGCAAATATCACAGCTGCTAACTCTAGATCATGTGTAGGGTAATTCTGCTCGTGAATTTTCAACTGACGAGAGCCATAGGCAACTACCTTCCCTTCTTGCATTAATACACAACCCAGACCCTCTCGTGAGGCGTCACAATAGACCGTATAACCCAACCCTCTCTCTGGAATAATCAATACTGGAGCGGTAGTCAGTCTAACTTTCAACTCCTGAAACGACTTTTCACAAGTCTCACTCCATACAAATTTGACTCCCTTCCGAGTCAGTCTAGTCAACGGTGATGCTAACCTGGAGAAATCTTTCACAAACCGACGGTAATACCCAGCTAATCCCAGAAAACTGCGGATCTCAAATACACTCTTAGGCTGTGCCCAATCCTGCACTGCCTCTACCTTGGATGTATCAACAGACACTCCTTCACCGGATACCACATGGCCTAAGAATTTGACTTCCCTCAGCCAGAACTCACACTTCCCAAACTTGGCATACAGCCTATGGGCTCTAAGTAACTCAAGCACCACCCTCAAGTGTGCCTCGTGCTCCTCCTCAGAAGGCGAATAGATAAGGATGTCGTCCACAAAAACGACTACAAACCGATCCAAGAATTCCCGGAAGATCCGGTTCATCAAGTCCATAAAGACTGCCGGTGCATTGGTTAGTCCGAATGGCATCACCAGAAACTCATAATGGCCATACCGCGTACGGAATGCCGTCTTCGGAATATCCTCTTCCCTGACCCTCAACTGGTGGTAACCCGATCTCAAGTCTATCTTAGAGAAACAACGGGAACCCTTCAACTGGTCAAACAAATCATCTATACGAGGCATAGGATACTTATTCTTAACTGTAGCCCGATTCAATTTCCGATAATCTATACAAAGTCTCAAAGCACCACCTTTCTTTTTAACAAAGAGGGCCGGTGCTCCCCACGGCGAAACACTAGGGCATATAAAACCCTTGTCTAGTAACTCCTGGAGTTGGATCTTCAACTCAACTAACTCGGCTGGGGCAAAACGATAAGGTGCCATGGAAATCGGCGCCGTGCCGGGCACTAGGTCAATAGAGAACTCAATCTCCCGATGCGGTGGCAAACCAACAAGATCCTCGGGAAAGACATCCGAGTACTCACAAACCACCCTTGGCAACACAATCTGAGTCTTAACATCCTCACTAATCGACAGGTTAGCAAGTAGACCACTAAGCTCACTCCGTCCTCGTGGAACATACCCCGGTGGCAACACATCACCAACCCGGTCCCCCAGAAAATGAAAATACTCTCCGCTCACGGTACAACAAGTGACCCTCTGGCGGTAGCAATCAATAACTGCCCGGTATGACGATAACCAGTCCATACCCAAAATAACATCGAAACCCCTCATAGGCATAACTACAAAGGAAAATGGGATTCTATGATAATCAACCTCTATATCACAACCCCTAACACCTTGTTTCAAAATCAATTCACCCCCAAGAGGTGACACTACACAAATAGGAGATGCTAGCTGTGCTAACTCCAACTCCAAAACAGATGCAAATGCAGCAGACACAAAGGAATGAGATGCACCCGTATCAATCAAAACATTAGCAACCGAGTTGCAAAACAAGAAGGTACCTCTCACAACTGATGGTGCTGGCACAAGATCCTGCGCGGTAACAGCATACACGCGCCCAGACGACCTCTGATCAACCTGCTCAACCCTAGGAGCATAAGATTGCTACACCGACTGAGACGATGAAGCCCCCTGATTGGCCTTTGAGGCCTGACCCGACTGAGCTGGCTGCTGACCCTGAATTGGCCTCAAACCAGATGCACCAGATGTGCCACCCAGCTGCGGGCAATACCTCTTCATATGCCTTGGCTGACCACACTGATAACACGAGAGTGGCTGACCTCTACCCTGACTCTGGCTCTGAGATCGAGCCGAAGAAGATGCTGCTCTCTGAACTCCTCCCCTTTGAGGACAAACTGGAGACTTGTGGCCCTGCTGGCCACACTTGAAATAGGTAATGTCTCCCTGACTGCCTTTCCCCGAACTAACACTCGGTACAGGAAAAGTCGATCGAGAAAAGCTACCCTGAGACTGCTGGGGATTAAAACCCTTCTGTCTCCTACCATCATTCTGACCATCCTGACTCCTCTTGGAGCCCTTCTGCCCTTCCTCCTCCTCCTGCATCATGATTTCCATGTGGGCTGCAGCATCAACCATACGCCCATACTCCCGAATCATAGTTCCCCCAACTCTCAGCTTGAGGCCACGCCTCAACTTCTTCTCAAACTCAATACAACGGCGTTCCTCAGACGCCACTAACTCAGGTGCAAACCTGGACAAACTAGTAAATGCAGCCTCAAATTCGGCCACTGAAGAACTCGCCTGCTTAAGCTGACAAAACTGGTCTCGCAGCTTCTCCCTGACTGCCGGAGATAAAAACTTCTCCTGGAATGCATTCACAAAAGCCTCCCACGTACCTCCTATATGCCCCTTAGTAAACTTCCACCACTGACCCGCATCCCCCTTCAACTGGAAAGATGCCAAGGTCACTTTCAACCCCTCGTCTTCGATGCCAAGCATCTCAAACGTCTTCGTCGTCTGTTCGAGCCATTCATCTGCCTTAAGTGGCTCTTTAGGATCACCCACAAATTCATCCGGATTGGACCGGAAGAACTCCCTCTTCAGAAAGGAAGGTCCTGCATCCGCAATACCAGCCTGAGCTTGATTCTCAGCTCTAAGAATGCCTACTGACTCCCTGAATGCCCCTGCTATCTCTCGGGCTAGAGTGCCCATAGCCTGCTGGCCTACTGGCTCGGCCACATTGGCCTGACCAATTCCCTCTTGAACTGCCGGAATCTCCTCTGGCACAGGCACCTCCTGCCTACCCGGCCTACCACGCCTACCGCGTCCTCGTCCTCGTCCTGACATCCTAATAAAGGAAACAAAGACATTAGCACATTAATAAATGTGCCGAAGCTAAACACTCGCGTCCTAATGCAATGGACAACAATAATTCATTCCACGTAAGCACATAATCACATAAGCACCTACGAATTTCATTCCCGGATAATGATAGTCCCAAAGGGTTACTATAGTTCCGGTTGGAAGCAGCAGTGATCAAGTGCCTTTCCAACAAGACTACAAGAAACTCAAGGGTCCAATCAACATCCTAGAAACTACATTCCATACCCACATAATCACATAAACATGTTATCACATAAGCATATAACATTACACTAAGTCTCTATCAAACGAGACGAACCCAATGTGATACTAATCACTTCCCACGTACCCAAAGTATTCAAACCCGGTACGCTTTGATACCAAGTTGTAACGCCCTCAAAATTAACCCATTATATATCATTGTCATGCATTATTTAAAGAAGACAATATATATTAATTCATTCATCAGAGTATTACTAAATAAAGCATTACATGTAACATCAAATAAAATGCCCTACAGGCTTACATCTTTCCAAGCCAACACTTGGATACAAAAATATGAGTTCTAACTCAATACAAGAAAAGCCCTAGGCTTGAATGTTTACATGTAATAATAATTAAAGACAATTAACTAAAGGTAGTCTTCTCCAATCCAGAAGCCAAACCCTCCCAAGCTAAGTCCTTGGAGGTAGTTTATCACCTGAACCTGAAAATGATGTTCCCATATAGGGTGAGCCACAGCCCAGTAGAAATATACTAAACCACATATAAGCAATGAATAAAGCAATAGCATTCAACAGATGGTTAACCAAAATAATCAATTACTTCATTTTACAGACTCATGACATTATTGCCAAAGATACGTTTTACTTTCCAGTTTTATCAACATGGCTCAGAACCTGGCCAAACTTATAACAGTGAAATCACATATATCATATTCACATCCTTCCAATATTAACAACAAATGAGACTCAAGCTCAAATCAAACACTTCATACTTCCAGATTGATACACATTTTAGTGCTGTATCAATAAAACACTTCTATATAAATAAGCACACATAAAAGTGATGCTAATGGAGTCCATCCCCTATCTCCTCCCAAACAAAATCCGGTTTAGAGGTCCATTCCCTATCTTCCCCTAAACCGTGGAGTACATCCCCTATCTCCTCCCACACACAAACAATGTATGCAAATGCAATGCTCAATCAATACACGTATTATCTGTATCAATGCCACAGTCAAAAGTAATGACTTAACCAATGTGATTAGTTTCAGTTATTCCTAATTCACATGCACTGTCTACAACAATCACGACTATCCTCCACCGATAGCCCAAAACAGTTATTTCTAAACTGAAAATAACCATGTCAACAATTCAATGGACAAATGATACCAATTACCCAATTATGCCATTTAATCAATAAATCCCCAATTCCGTGAATTTAACCCTCTTTTCCCAATTTCATGAATTACTTATACAAATTAATTCAATAATACAACTAGGGTTTTTCCCAAAATTTACCAAAGTATCCCCAACATGTTAAAATACCAAAACTTAGAACAAAACCTATAAAATGGAGTAGGAAATCCCTACCTCAAAGAAAACAACCCAAAAGGTGAAGAAAGAGATGGGTGCCCAAATACCAAAGTGCTCTAAATCGCCAAATGCTCAGATTAAATGGTAGCCCTTGCCTCACTCTATCTTTTTAATGAAGGATCTAGGGTAGAAACACACCCTAAGTGGATCAAATCTAAGAAAGAAGGTGAGTAGGGAGAGAGAGAAGTCGGACCTAGGGTTTGGAATCAAAAGAAAATGAAAAAGACTGATCAAATCCCGCTGCTGTGTATATAAACTGGACAGGCTCGCTAGAGCGAAGACTTGGTCGCTCGAGCGACCAGAAACAGAGAAACTACGCTCGAGCCAAGGAAGCCTTGCTCGAGCCAACAACTCAAATGCTCGCTCGAGCGAAAGAAAGCTCGGTCGAGCGAAGAACTCAAACCCTCAGGTCTGAACCCAGACACACGCTCGAGCGAAGGAACTATAGCTCGAGCGAAGGATGAACTAACTCGCTCGAGCGAAGAAAAGCTCGCTCGAGCCAAGAATGCACAGCTACAGGTCCAAAACAAACACTACCTCTCGCTCGAGTGAACAACTCCTCGCTCGAGCGAAGAACCAAAAACCTGGACAGCAACACTTGGTTTCTAAACCCAACCAACCTGAAACAAACCTGCCCAACACATCCTATAATTCCAAATGAGAAAATAAGGAATAACAACAACAACCATTATAAAATGACAGAATCTACGGAACAGTCCGGATACAATAATTAAATGGGAAAAGACCGGGGTCGCTATAAAAATAGAAATGGAAACTGCATAAAATTAAACTTGGAAGTTCATTCAAGAAACCACTATACCTTAACGATCTATTTGAAAATTAAATAAAAAAGGAAATTGAATAGAAATGGAAATTAAATAAAAATGGATGTCGAATAAAAATACAAATGGAAGTTGCATAAAATTAAAAATGGAAGTTCATTCAAGAAACCATTATACCTTCACCATCTATTGGGAAATTAAATAAAAAATGAAATTGAATGGAGATGGAAATTGAATAAAAATAGAAGTTGAATAAAAATAGAAATGGAAACTGCATAAAATTGAACATGGAAGTTATTTCAAGAAACCACTATACCTTAACAATCTATTTGGAAATTAATTAAAAAAGGAAATTGAATAGAAAAGGAAATTGAATAAAAATGGAAGTTCATTCAAGAAACCACTACACCTTAACGATCTATTTAGAAATTAAATAAAAAAGGAAATTGAATGGAGATCGAAATTGAATAAAAATAGAAGTTGAATAAAAATAGAAATGGAAACTGCATAAAATTAAACATGGAAGTTTATTGAAGAAACCACTATACCTTAACGATCTATTTGGAAATTAAATAAAAAAGGAAATTGAATAGAAAAGGAAATTGAATAAAAATAGAAGTTGAAGAAAATAAAAAATGGATGTTCATTCCAGAAACCACTACACCTTAACTTTCTATTTGGAAATTAAATAAAAGAGGAAATTCAATAGAAATGGAAATTGAATAAAGATGTAATTTGAATAAAAATAAAAATGGAAGTTGCATAAAATTAAAAATGGAAGTTCATTCAAGAAACCACTATACCTTAACGATCCATTTGGAAATTAAATAAAAAAAGTAAATTGAATAGAAAAGGAAATTGAATAAAAATGGAAGTTGCATAAAATTAAAAATGAAAGTTCATTCAACTAACCACTAAACCTTAACGATCTATTTTGAAATTAAATAGAAAAGAAAATTGAATAAAAATGGAAGTTGGATAAAAATAAAAATGGAAGTTGCATAAAATTAAAAATGAAAGTTCATTCAAAAAACCAGTATACCTTAACGATCTATTTGGAAATTAAAGAAAAAATGAAAATTGAATGGAAAAGAAAATTGAATAAAAATGGAAGTTGAATAAAAATAAAAGTGGAAGTTGCATAAAATTAAAAATGGAAGTTCATTCAAGAAACTACTATACCTTAACGATCTATTTGGAAATTAAATAAAAAAGGAATATGAAAAGAAAAGGAAATTGAATAAAAATGGAAGTTGAATAAAAACAAAAATCAAAGTTGCATAAAATGAAAAATGGAAGTCTATTCAAGAAACCACTATACCTTAACGATCTATTTGGAAATTAAATAAAAAATGAATATGAAAAGAAAAGGAAATTGAATAAAAATAGAAGTTGATGGATTTTGCAGGTGGGTGGATAAATGTAATAATATTACCATCTGTTGTTATCCACTGTTTCTGAATATTTTCTAATACATTTATTTGGGGATTCGGAATATTACCATTTTCCATAAACCATATTGGAAAAGGATAAAGTTTTTGGTTGTTTTCTAAATACTTATAATACTGGATCTTAATTTCCTGTAATTGTTCTGGATTATGGTTAGCAAAATACCATTCTCTGAATTTTGCATATTGTACCTGGTAGAAATCTTGGTTTAGAATTTTTCAGTTTTTACTGCCTGGACTAAAATCCATTAAACTTCAAAATTCATATCACTGGCAGTAGGACTATAGGGTCATTTGCTACTGGAGGTTCTAGGTTCCCTAGGCTCATAAATATCATGTGGAATCCTATTTGAGGAAAATCGTAATCCTTGAATTTCTGAATCCATTGTGAAAAATCTAGAAATCCCCTAGATATTGATTTGTGATTATGTAATAATTTTAAGCAGAATATAACAATCCCAATCAAACAATCAAGACAAAGAGACACAACGATTTTACGTGAAAAAACCACAATTGGACACCTCCAATTGTGATAAAAAAACCACGAGCAACAGCCACAAGAACAATCCACTAAGAAGATTTAAAGGAATTACACAGGTATACTCTCAATTATCTAGCGAATCCACAACGCCTAATTGAACCAACCTCTATGTGCCTCTTCCAACCCCATCTTCACCACGGAATTGTCTTTCTGATGAGCCACTCCAGAATCCACCGAAACTTCAGGCTCGAATTCTTCAGAATCCACTAAAGAACAACTCTCTCTCTCTCTCTCTCTTGTGTATAACAAACAAAACCTTTGATGTACTCTCTTTAAACCATGAGTTGAATACTCAATAAAACATCAAAGAAAACTAACAAAATATCCCCAGATATAAACCTTAAGAACCAAAAAGAAGATCTGGAGGAAAAATTAATGAGTGGTCTAGTTTTGGGAGAAAACCAACTACTTATAAAAAATCCAAAGTAATCCTGTTTTTAGAAGAAAACCAACTTCTTAAATGACTCCAAAGTAATCCTAGTTTTGGAATAAAATCAACTTCTTAGAGAAATCCAAAATAATCCTAGTTTGACCCAACATGAGAATTTAAAAAATTACAACCTTGGGTTTGATCCATGGAATTTGACAACAAAGAGTCCTAACAATCTCCCCCTTTGTCAAATCCTGGACAAAACCATGCTACAACAGTTTTCCTAACAAAAACACTAAAACAATTTTCCAATCAAAACAAGAACAACACCACCAACTAGGAACCAACACTTATAACCAAATCTCTTTACAAACTTATTTCTCAAGGTCATGATCTGCAAAACAACTATTAGTGCTACAATCTCCAAAACAACTATTAGTCCCACAAGAGTATATGAAAAAGCAATAAACATATGGCTAGATTATCTTGAAGTATGAGATGAAAAACATGAATAACATGAATAGATGCAACTTGGAGATTTTAAGAACATGTAGCATGAAGACCTGAAAACTAAGACATATGCACCCGACACATGACATGAATACATGAAAAAAAAAATGTCCCCCCGCCCTATTTGTCACGAATTGACAAAGGAATCTCAAATAACAAAATCAAGATCAAAACCCACACAAGCAATGACAAGATAACGATTAACCGAACTCCCCCTCACTAAAAGCAACCACAAATACTGAAAAAAATGAACAGAAAGAAAACTGACAAAAATAATATGGTGGAGCAAGCAAGGAATTCCAGATTTGTACCTTAAAACACACTAGACTATCCAAGAAGCACAATTACTTGAAAACACAATGTGCACAGTCTGTAGAAGATTTATCATGAAAGAAAGTGATGCATTATGTGAAAAGCATAGATCCCATGATAAAAAGTGTGTGTGTGACTCTTGGAGTTCGACAAACACTAGATTCAATCCTAGTAGTGATCTGAAAGTTGGACCTCCAACAAGAGAATCTAAGCACAACTATAGGAAAGTCAAACCACTAGGAATCAAGGGGTATTTGGTGAGTAAAGGCGGAGGCTCCCCCTCAATCAATGAATCTTTTTTTTTTTTCTTTCTTTTGCACATTTTTTCTTCTTCTTTTTCTTTTTCTTTTTCTTTTGCACAATCATTGGCGGCTGACACGCTCAAGAGTATGGAAACCGAACCAGAGAAACATGGATATAATAAGGATGGCCTGGTTGGTGACTCTGAGGTAGCCTTTTCCTCATGGCTAGACTGCAAAGAATTAAGGGGAAAGCCATGGAGATGCAAAAAGATGGTAGGTGGTTAAGAGACTCAACATCACCCATGATATACTAGTATAGGTCAATTCCTCTAGAAACGCAAAAGATCAATGACAGAAGTCCATAGAGAAAAAATAATCACTAAGGCGAAAGACTCTAAAATTTGCTAATCCAAGAGTGTGTACAGAATGAGACATACTAATCAAAAAACACACACTCCAAAACGAGTAATGACCACAGAAAGCACACATATATTAACATGTAATGGATATTCTCATCAAATCCAATATGCACCAAGGACCACTCAAAAATTTCAAGCTCGCAAAACCATACTAAGAAAATCTTTTTGGGAATTTTTTTTTTCCTTAACCCAAGCAAGACAAAAGCCAAATATGCACATATTTTTTTTCAAAAAAAAAAAAAAAAAAACACACAGAAACCCAAAAACAAAAACAAAAACAAATAAACAAATTAACACAAATCAAGTTTTCTCACCCAAATCTTTTTGATCTTAACAGAATTTGGTCTAGCGGTCTTGGTAAATATCATGGCATTGTGAACACCCTCATGAATCTTGGTATTCTGCCTGGACATGTAAGGTTGTCTCCTAACCTAAAAAGTATTCGAATTTCTACCCTTTTGAGACACTCTCCCATGCAACTTATAACAGTAAGGGCGAATATGACCATGCATACCACAATGATGACAAATAAAAACAAGGTGTACAGGGTGTACCTTCTTTTCTTTTACCTTACCAACTCTAGGAAGTTTGAGAAGTACATCCTCATGTTGAAATTTTTGTTCCCCCTTTCCTTGAGTTCTTGTATCATGAGATGTGGAAGCATACTGTTTTTGCTCTTTCTTGCCACCAAAGCTAATGCCACTCATGTCACAACTCATTTGTTGAGACCCAATGATATCCTCCAAATTCTTTGATCCTTTGTTCCAAAGACCAATGGTAGCCATAGTACACTTGAGCTCTTCCTCTTTCTTGATCATTAGTTCTTCCAAAGCAACTTGTGACATCTCTAGAGATTCAATCTTTTCTTCATACATGGCATGGGTTTGCAGTAGCTCATTCCTCTCTGTCTCACAAGTCAACAGTTTTGCACAAAGAACTTGTCGATCATCAGCTACCTTGATGGCATTAATCCTGTCCTCAGAAATCTCCTCCTTTAGTTTGACATTCTCACTTTCACATGCTGTGAGTTTCATAGTGAGTTTGTCATTCAATTTGGATAACTTAAGAGATTCCTTATATAGCTTTCATAAGCTTGCTCAAGCTCTTCATCATCACTCTCCGAGGATTCATCATCGGTGATATTCTCAACCGGGCTCTTCAGATACTCTGTTCGTCCTTCAGTTTCAGAAGCCACCATGAAAGCAAGGAATTGCTTATGTCCCTCTTCGCTTTGATCTTCGTTGTCACTTTCATCTTCATCAGATTCTGATTCATCATCCCAAGTGATAGCGAGAGCTTTCTTCTTCTTCAAACGAGTGGGGCATTCTTGAGCAAAGTGGCCAAATCCTTGGCATTCATAGCATTTGAGTCTTTCAGAGTTCCCTTGTATCTTTCCTTTCTCCTTCTTGGCTATAGAATTAATTTTGAGTTTATCTTTGCCTTTAGATTTATGAGAATGAGTAGATTCCAAAAGATTAGGATTCTTTTTCAAAAAGGATTTTTTAAATTGTTTAACTAAAGCAGCCGTAATCTTGGAATCTATCTCACAATCCTCATCAGAATCCTTTTCAACTCTATGAGCACTACTAAAAGCAATATCTTTTTGTTTCTTTTTGAAATTTCTATGTGCCTCATAAGTTTGGAGATTTCCAACCAACTGATCCAGCTTGAGGGTGTCAACATCTTGAGCCTCCTCAATTGCCGTAACTTTTGGTTGGAACTGATCGGGTAAGGATCTCAAAATTTTTCCCACAACTTTGGATTCTGGTATTTTTTCACCTAAATTGAAGCTAGAATTTACTATGTCACTCAACTTCGCATAAAATTCATCAAAGGTCTCACTATCTTTCATTGAAAGGTTTTCGAAACTAGACGTGAGCCTTTGAAGTTTTGATCGTTTAACAAAAGGAGTGCCTTCATGAATAGTTTGTAAGATATCCCAAGCCTCTTTTGCGACTTCACAATTACAAATACGACTAAACTCTTCAGGTGTGACAGCGCAAAAGAGAGAATTGATAGCTTTACTATTCCTGCTACTATTTTGGTAATCAATTGTGTCCCACTTATCAATTGGTTTGGGGAAAGTTACTCCATCAACGGTAATTGTTGGTTCAGTCCACCCACACATGACAGATTGCCAAACTTTTTCATCGATAGATTTTAAAAACGATCTCATACGAGCTTTCCAAAAAGAATAGTTAGATCCGTCAAGTAGGGGTGGTCGAACCATAGAATTTTCCTCACGAATTGAATCCATTATCACAAATCAAACAAGATCTCGTTCCAAAAGAATTTTTTTTTTTAAAAAAAAAAAAAAACTAGAGCGACCTGCTCTGATACCAATTGAAAAATCTAGAAATCCCCTAGATATTGATTTCTGATTATGTAACAATTTTAAGCAGAATATAGTAATCCCAATCAAACAATCAAGACAAAGAGACACAACGATGTTACGTGGAAAAACCACAATTGGACACCTCCAATTGTGATAAAAAAACCACGAGCAACAGCCATAAGAACAATCCACTAAGAAGATTTAAAGGAATTACACAGGTATATTCTCAATTATCTAGCGAATCCACAACGCCTAATTGAACCAACCTCTATGTGCCTCTTCCAACCCCATCTTCACCACAGAATTGTCTTTCTGATGAGCCACTCCAGAATCCACCGAAGCTTCAGGCTCGAATTCTTCAGAATCCACTGAAGAACAACTCTCTCTCTCTCTCTCTCTTGTGTATAACAAACAAAACCTTTGATGTACTCTCTTTAAACCATGAGTTGAATACTCAATAAAACATCAAAGAAAACTAACAAAATATCCCCAGATATAAACCTTAAGAACCAAAAAGAAGATCTGGAGGAAAAATTAATGAGTGGTCTAGTTTTGGGAGAAAACCAACAACTTATAAAAAATCCAAAGTAATCCTGTTTTTAGAAGAAAACCAACTTCTTAAAGGACTACAAAGTAATCCTAGTTTTGGAAGAAAATCAACTTCTTAGGGAAATCCAAAATAATCCTAGTTTGACCCAACATGAGAATTTAAAAAATTACAACCTTGGGTTTGATCCATGGAATTTGACAACAAAGAGTCCTAACACACTGGATCTGGATTTTGGTCAGGATTACTTGGTGATCTGGAGGAAAGTCCTTGTAGAACGGCTTCCACTGGTTCTGCAATAGAATGCCTAGATGATTCGGGAAAATCTACTCTGTAATTTTCTAGAAAAGAGGGACCTGATCAGAGGCTAGTAGTAGACATACTTCTTGCAAGTTGTCGTTGTGGTTTCTGGAATCGGAGGTAAACATTTCCCCCATCAGTCTGAAAAATTTCATCCAAATTGTGTTGGATAAGTGGTTTGGCTGGAACAGCATTAATAATTTGCCATCTTTTTGGAAATTTGATTTTTTTCCCAAGGAATCATTCTTGGTACTGCAACTTGACAGCTATACAGGTTTGTGTCAATTAGAACTGTTTGTCCTGTTGGACTTTGTTTTCTAATATAAGGATTCAAAGTTGTAAGAACCTTAAGATAAATTCTGGAAATTACCGTATATGGTGGTGATCCGGGAAGATATTCATACCCATGAGATAACACTCTAAGTTCTAGAACTTTAGACAGATTTGCATCAGAAAGTGCTATACTCAGATTTGGATAAATATCAAAATATACTGGACCATGTGAAAGACTGGTTTCTACAGCTCCCATAAGTGATGCTTTCCAATCGGTACATCTACCATCCCTAAGTGTGCACTGAAGGCTGGTATTTTGACCTAAAAGAGTCAAGGGTTTAAAAGCTATCTGGACAAGCCCTATATGGACATATTTGTAAGTCTTCATGAAAGGGTATAAATCCTGGAAATGTAAGAGATGTAATATCTCATCATTATTCTGAACAGGCATGGCATGCTCAAAGGTCTTAATTATTTTTTTACTGGAAAAATCCCACATTCCTATCTTATAGATAGTGTCTGGTTTGATCTTTGGGATTGTCCACTTATCAAGAGCTTCCTTAACATCTTGATAAGCAACAAGTTCTCGGGCCTCTGATGTAGAGGCTACTGTATTTGCTACTGTATTAGCCGCTGAGGCTACTTCATCTGTAGGTTCAGTACTCATAATTGGATTTATGTGACCATATATGTATAATTAAGAGTAAATAAAATTCACTACAAAAAATATTAAACGTGGCTCTGATACCAATAATGGTGCTCGACACAGGTTAAAGCTAGCACGTCTGTCAACGACTTATGAGGCAAGACCTAACCGCAAACATTGCTAATGGTCAAACTCTATGCGACTTGGGTGACGTCCCACTAACCCTAATACTGGTCTAACCATCATTAAGCACTGACCCAAGAATAATATAATTTATAGTTATATTTTATTTTATCCTAATTATGCCATATATGGTCTCATGATCTACTGTGCTGGAGGAAAAGGGGGTGGCGGTCTAGCTGCTGCAGCTAATAGACAGATTTGTTCCTGGATTTTAACTGTATTTCATCAATTGATTGATTTATTTTATTTAATTGATCAAGACCCCAAGGGCCATTAGGCCAAATAGATAAAAATTGATTTATACTAACTTTTCTTTGCATATGAAAGCCTAATATATCATTCCAAAGCACAAGAGAATAAACAGACATAAAAGAGTAAAAAGAAATACTTACAACCAATACTCCAAATATTATTATACTTCAATCTTGGAAGAAGAAACACACTGAAAAAGAAGAGAGGGAGAGTACAGACTTATAAAACTGAAAAACTAAAATTTTTGTTCTGCCTCAACAAGGGTGAGGATGCCCTTTAAATAGAAAATAAAAAGTACAAGGGATATAGCTGTGAGACAGGTGGCGTGTCCTGGATGGCTTGGAGTCGATCATCCTTATCTCCTTTGGATTCCCTTATCTAGATTTTGTCGGCAAAGTGGACAGCTGGAAGATAGAGTAGACAACGAGTCTACTTTTCAAAAAGCAACCGAAAGCATTCTTGTCTTCTTGCGGTGCTGGAAAGTAAGGGAATTATTCAGCTTTACCTTTTCCCTTTTTGTCTTTTTCCTGGTTGAGTTTGTCGGCAATTACTCCTGTGAGTGAATCCCAAAAGTCTCCGATATTGGGATCAGCATCATCTGGTTCTTGAGATTCGCCAGCTAAGACGTTGAACTCATTATCATCTGTATATGGATCAGGATGCCCTTCTTCATCATGACTGGCACCTGATTTCATGGTGATGTCATCACGGTTGAGTGATTAGAGGAATTGCTCCTTCATGTAATCCATACTTTTGATTACCAATTCGGATTCAGAAAGGGTTGGAAATTTTTGTCTTAATTCATTTTGAATATGGACAAATGGGTTCTGGACAAGAGCAGCTGGGATGAGTTTGGGAGTAGCATCCCAGCAGGCTTGTGTATGAGCCTTTATCTTCTGGAGTAAATCCTGATGGGGTTTTGGATCATCCATCTTATTCCACCATTTATAAAAGAAAACTCTTTTTAAACGAGGAACTTTATTCTGGAAGTCAGTCTGAAAATCCCATTGCCATATCCATGGTATACCAAAACGGATAACAAAATGGGTTGTGGATTTGGAAATGGATATATCCTTATGGCCAAGCAAATGACTATAAGCAACCTGCCATTCTTTAAAGGTGTTACGGACATCTTCTGGAAAGGCATCAATTTGTATGCCATGGCTATCCCACCAAACGAGAAACCAGTTGGGGAGATCGTTTTGTAAAAGATCAGGAAGCACGCGAATAAACCAAGAATGGTTGCGTGGGGGATTCATATAATAAAAAGCTTCTTTGAAAGAAGTAATATAATCCCAATAACTGAAACGAACCTCCTTGTTACGGATCTCAAGAGATCGAGTAACGTGAGGATGCATACCCCAAGCATTCATAGGTACAATCTGCTGGATAGTGCATTTACTGTAATTAATTGGACTGGCAGCCCGATGAGGCTCAGCCAAAGTATGGGTAAAAGCCATAGAGCCAGTATCTGTTAAGATCTGCTCATACATGTATCGGTAATGATCAAAGCGAGGTAAGGAATGCTGAGTGGTAAGATACCTTCACTTGATTTCCCACGGATCTTTCATCCATTGAATCTCAGAATTTTCAATATATAGGACAGTTTCCTCATGAAGAAAATTCTGGATATAAGGCACAGGAGGTGCAAGGAGGACATCTTTAGCCGTCTGGCTAGATTCCCCTTTTTTACTGGAAGTGGCACCAAGGCCTGGAAATTCAGTATTGTAGGGATTACACCTACCACGGCCCCTTCTTCCGGAGCCCCGGCCTCTATTCTGCATTAGACCCCTGCAAATATTCGCGGGTTAAGAAATCGGGAAGAGAATTATGTTCTCCTTTTATATATTCAATATCAAAATCAAATACTGAAAGTTGGCCCTGCCATGCGGCAAAAATTTGTTTTTGAGCCAGATTTTCAACATCTTTTTTGAAAATTTGTTTAGCAGCAGAACAATCAACTCTTATGAGAAAATATTGATTTAATAAATCATCCTGGAATTTTAAAACACATTTGATAATGGCTAAACATTCTTTTTTGATTGTCAGATAATTTTTAGCAGCTGAATGCCAAATACCAGAATGAAATCTTAATAGTTCTTCTTTGTTAGTATTTGGATTAAATTGTTTTAATATGCCACCAAATCCAAGATTAGAGGCATCTGTTTCAACAATTTTCTTCCATTTTGGATGTGGTAGAGATAAACAAGGTAGAGTTTTAACTCTAGCTTTTATCGTTTGAACCGCTTCTGTATGTTCCAGACCCCATGGTGGAGGATGTTTTCTAAGTCTGGAATATAACACTGCTGCATCAGTAGCAAGATTAGGATAGTAATCATGAATATAATTTAAACTACCCAAAAATCTCTGTAATTGAGTTTTATCTTTAATTTCATCTGGAAATCTAGAAGCAAATTCCATACTTCTATTAATTGGAATGATGGTACCATTATGGATATTATGGCCCAAAATCTAATTGTGGTCTGAAAAAGTTGCATTTTGGATGCAGAAACAACTAAACCATTTTTAATGATAAGATGTTTAAAAATGTTAAGATGTTTCATATGCTGATCAATTGAGGATGAAAAAAATCAAGACATCATCAATATAGCAAATAGAAAATTCTGTATAAGGATTGAATATGTCATTCATAATATGCTGGAAAACAGATGGTGCATTTTTTAATCCAAATGGCATGACATTCCATTCAAAATGCCCAAAAGGTACTGTAAAAGCAGTTTTATATCGATCTTGTTCAGTGATTTGGACTTGCCAATATCCTGATTTCATGTCAAATTTTGAAAATATAACTGCATCCTAGAGGCGATCTAAAAGATCTTTTTATTAGGGACTGGATACCTTATCCATTGTAAGGCTTCATTAAGAGGTTTATAGTTAATAACTAATCTTGGCACACCTCTTTCAATTTCTGCATTTTTATTTACATAAAAAGCAATACAACTCCATGGAGATCTACTGGAACGAACAAGCTTTTTCTGGAGAAGAGTATTAATTTCTGTTTGACACAATTCTAGATACTCTTTTTTCATTTGACTTGGCCGAGCGCGGGTTGGAATTTTCCGCTCATCATATCCTGGCTCATAGGGCAAAGAAACAATATGTTTTTTGCGATCCCAAAAAGCTTTAGGAACATCACTGCGAATTTCAACTTGGAATTCCTTCTTTAGTGATTTTATTTTTTGCTGGAAAGACGACTGTTGAAGTCTTTGTTCTGTAGTTAAAAAACTAATTTCTTTTTGTAAGAAATTAATCTGCTTTTCTTTGAAATTGACTAGATCCTTGATTTGATCTAACTCTTTTGTATAAGGTTCAGTAATAAATTCAAAAATAATCGGTTGATTATTGAGGGTTGTATGTATGCCAATAGAATCAATTTTTGAGATTGGCATTAGAAGACACAGAAAAGGTGTTCCAAGGATTATGGCTTGAGACATGTTCTTAATTAGAACAAAAGAAGTGGGGAGACATAGTCCTTGATTACAGATTAAGACTTCTGGAAGTTTATACTGTATGAATAGAGAATTACCACTTACACTTGTAAGTGATTGTGTAGTTTTATGAAAGTATTTAGTAGGAATTAATCCTTCCTGAATACAGTTCATATCTGGCCCACTATCTACAAGAGCAATGGCGTCTTTTATAATAAAATCAAGTTTTATCATGAAAGTTATTCGGATATACCATTTCTGGAAAGTGACTGAATTCATAAGCATAAGATAATCAGGTTCTTTATTGTCTGGAATATTTTGGGAAGTGGATTCATTAATTATGATACCTTTTTCCTTGTGCTGTAATTGCTTATTAATTTTGTTTATTTCAAAATTAATAGCAATATTGGAAGTTTGTAAATGTTTGATTTCAAGTTTTAAAGCATTTACTTCCATTCTTAATTCTTGTATAGTTAAAGGTTTCTCAACGGAAGTAGGTTGGAGCCGTTGGAAAACTTCTTTCATGCTGTAATGTTGAGGAGGAAGAACTTCGTTTTGTTTTTGCTGCTATAAACAAAGTTCAAGAAATTTTAGTTTTATTTCTGGATTTGAGATTTGATCAGCAATATTGATCATATTTTGTTCGTTGGAAGTAAGAACATTGATATTGTGTTCTCCAATATCAAGTCCATTCATCTCAACTATGGCTTTTCAATAGTTGATCTCATCAGAGACTTGATGAATATTGGTTTTGCAAGGGCAAATTTCGAGATTATCTTCAGAGTCACTTGAAGTATCTGAAGAATACAAAGCAACAATCTCTTCTTCATGATCTGAAGAAGTTTCTGATTCATCAGAAAGCATTCTGAGAATTTGTTGCTGAATATCATTATCTAAGGACAGTTCATTAAGCTTCTGTTGTAATTTTGACCTACAACGATTAGCATAATGACCTATTTGTCCACATTTATAACACTTGATTGTGGATTTAGATTTTTTACTGGAGTATTTTTTCTTTCCTTTAGGAGGATTTTGTTGCTGGACAGTTGGTTTACAATACTTATGCTTTCTAGATTTCTGGAAATAACTTTTGGAAGATTTTCCAAATTTATGTTTCTTTTTTTTGTGAGGGTACTGAAGTTTAGAATCATAGGCAAATTGTTCACAAAATTCACCTAATTCTTTTCTTCCTGTAAGATGCTGATGCTTCATTTGTTGTTGAAGTTTAAGGTCATTACAAAGTGCTAGACCTTCATCAGTAATGATACCTACAAGTTGGCCCTAGGTATACCTGCTGTATGGAATAGCCAATTGATTATGATGGTCTCGCATCTTTTTTCTAACTCTTTCAGCAAAAATAGTAGGAAGTCCATCAATAAATTTAGCTTTCCAATGATCAAAATCAGCATCGGATCTGCAATGAACTTTCATTAGAAAAACATCTTTGTACCATCTAAAATGAGATAAAGATGGACACCTAAGTTTCTGTAAAAGTTCTCTACTACGATCTTCGATACCTGTTACAGCACCTACAAAATGGAGAACAATACTATTTACAAGGGTATAAACAACATCTTCTTCTGTAGATTCTGCTCGAGTAATTCGGGTGGAAGTCAGAATTTCAGCATTTTGAGCAACACTAAGGATGTTATCCCACCATCCTTTAAGAAGATCGGTAAAACCACTAATAATGAATCGGGCTACTTGATGATCTGTATTATCATTTTGTTTGCAAACTGTGGCAAACATAAGCATGTGTTGAAGAACTTCAAATATTTGGTATTCTGAAAGACCATCAATATTCCATTCATAAATGGTTCTACTGTGGTAAGATTTTGGGTGGTGAAGAAAATCTTCTTCATAAAGAAGATCCATAGGACTGGGTCTGGAATAGTAGTATCTGCTAGGAGCAGTATAAGCTTGCCTCTCAATATGAGTGCCATAATCAACTCTATTAAGACCGGAGGGTTCATGTTGAAATTGTCTTTGAATTTCAGAAATTTGAGTGGGCTCTAAATCCTGATAATTCTCTTCAATCTCCTGAAATTGATTTCTGGATAACATATTAATTTGTTGGGAGGATTCTCCTATATTAAGATTTTTAGTCTTACTTATAAGAGTTTCCATGAATTCTGTATTATCTTTCTTTGGTTTAAGATTAAAATTTGTTACTGTAGGAGTAGGCTTAAATGCTACAGGTTTAATGTCAGAAGGTTTAGGTTGAAGTTGACAGTTATCTTTTATATGATGAACCGTTTCTTCAATCCTAGTTAATTGTTTGCCCATGGTTTGACAGAAGAGATTAGCATAATTATTCTGTTTCATAACTAGAATAATTTCCCTAACTGTGAGGGCATTATTGCCCTTTGCCGGTGGTTCAACAAAAGCTGAAATGACAAAAGGTTGGGTAGTAGAGTCACTAGGAAGTAACTCTAACGATTTTGTAGGTGGGTGGATAGATGTAATAATATTACCTTAACGATCTATTCAGAAATTAAATAAAAAACGGAAATTGAATAGAAAAGGAAATTGAATAAAAATGGAAGTTGAATAAAAATAAAAATGAAAGTTGTATAAAATTAAAAATGGAAGTTCATTCAAGAAACCACTATACCTTAATGATCTATTTGCAAATTAATTAAAAAAGGAAATCGAATAGAAGTGGAAACTGAATAAAAATGGAAGTGGAATAAAAATAAATATGTAAGTTGCATAAAATTAAAAATGGAAGTTCATTCAATAAACCACTACACCATAACGATCTATTTGGAAATTAAAAAAAAAAGGAAATTGAATGCAGATCGAAATTGAATAAAAATAGAAGTTAAATAAAAATAGAAATGGAAACTGCATAAAATTAAATATGGAAGTTCATTCAAGAAACCACTATACCTTAATGATCTATTTGGAAATTAAATAAAAAAGGAAATTGAATAAAAATGGAAGTGGAATAAAAATAAAAATGGAAGCTGCAGAAAATTAAAAATGGATGTTTATTCAAGAAACCACTACACCTTAACGATCTATTTGGAAATTAAATAAAAAAGGAAATTCAATAGACAAGGAAATCGAATAAAAATGGAAGTTGAATAAAAATAAAAATGGAAGTTGCATAAAATTAAAAATGAAAGTTCATTAAAAAAACCACTATACCTTAACGATTTATTTGGAAATTAAATAAAAAAAGGAAATTGAATGGAGATGGAAATTGAATAAAAATAGAAGTTGAATAAAAATAGAAGTGGAAACTGCATAAAATTAAACATGGAAATTCATTCAAGAAACCACTATACCTTAACGATCTATTCATAAATTAAATAAAATAGGAAATTGAATGGAGATGGAAATTTAATAAAAATAGAAGTTGAATAAAAATAGAAATGGAAACTGCATAAAGTTAAACATGGAAGTTCATTCAAGAAACCACTATACCTTAACGATCTATTTGGAAATTAAATAAAAAAGGAAATTGAATAGAAAAGGAAATTGAATGAAAATGGAAGTTGAATAAAAATACAAATGGAAGTTGCATAAAATTAAAAATGGAAGTTCATTTAAGAAACCACTATACCTTAACGATCTATTTGGAAATTAAATAAAAAAAGAAATTGAATGGAGATGGAAATTGAATAAAAATAGAAGTTGAATAAAAATAGAAATGGAAACTGCATAAAATTAAACATGGAAGTTTATTCAAGAAACCACTATACCTTAACGACCTATTTGGAAATTAATTTAAAAAGGAAATTGAATAGAAATGGAACTTGAATAAAAATAAAAGCGGAATAAAGATAAAAATGGAAGTTCATTCAAGAAACCACTACACCTTAATGATTTATTTGGAAATTAAAAAAAAAGGAAATTGATTGGAGATCGAAATTGAATAAAAATAGAAGTTGAATAAAAATAGAAATGGAAACTGCATAAAATTAAATATGGAAGTTCATTTAAGAAACCACTATACGTTAACGATCTATTTGGAAATTAAATAGAAAAGGAAATTGAATAAAAATGGAAGTGGAATAAAAATAAAAATAGAAGTTGCAAAAAATTAAAAATGGATGTTCATTCAAGAAACCTCAACCCCTGAACGACCTATTTGAAAATTAAATAAAAAAGGAAATTTAATGGAAAAGGAAATTGAATAAAAATGGAAGTTGGATAAAAATAAAAATGGAAGTTGCGTAAAATTAAAAATGAAAGTTCATTCAAGAAACAACTATACCCTAACGATCTATTTGGAAATTAAATAAAACAAGGAAATTGAACGGAGATGGAAATTGATTAAAAACAGAAGTGGAAACGGCATAAAATTAAACATGGAAATTCATTCAAGAAACCACTGAACCATAATGATCAATTTGGAAATTAAATAAAAAAGGAAATTGAATGGAGAGGGAAATTTAATAAAAATAAAAGTTGAATAAAAATAGAAATGGAAACTGCATAAAATCAAACATGGAAGTTCATTCATGACAGCGCTATACCTTAACTATCTATTTGGAAATTAAATAGAAAAGGAAATTGAATAAAAATGGAAGTGGAATAAAAATAAAAATGGAAGTTGCATAAAATTAAAAATAGATGTTCATTCAAGAAACCTCTACACCTTAAGGATCTATTTGAAAATTAAATAAAAAAGGAAATTCAATTGAAAAGGAAATTGAATAAAAATGGAAGTTGAATAAAAATGAATATGGAAGTTGCATAAAATTAAAAATGAAACTTCATTCAAGAAACCACTATACCTTAACGATCTATTTGGAAATTAAATAAAAAAACGAAATTGAATGGTGATGGAAATTGAATAAAAATAGAAGTTGAATAAATATAGAAGTGGAAACTGCATAAAGTTAAACATGGAAATTCGTTCAAGAAACCACTATACCTTAACGATCTATTTGGAAATTAAATAAAAAAGGAAATTGAATGGAGATGGAAATTTAATAAAAATAGAAGTTGAACAAAAATAGAAATGGAAACTGCATAAAATTAAACATGGAAGTTCATTCAAGAAACCACTATACCTTAACGATCTATTTGGAAATTAAATAAAAAAGGAAATTGAATAGAAAAGGAAATTGAATAAAAATGAGAGTTGAATAAAAATACAAATGGAAGTTGCAAAAAATTAAAAATTGATGTTCATTCAAGAAATCGTTATACCTTAACCATCTATTTGGAAATTAAAGAAAAAAGGAAATTGAATGGAGATGGAAATTGAATAAAAATAGAAGTTGAATAAAAATAGAAATGAAAACTGCATAAAATTAAACATGGAAGTTCATTCAAGAAACCACTATACCTTAACGATTTATTTGGAAATTAATTAAAAAAGGAAATTGAATAGAAATGGAAATTGAATAAAAATGGAAGTGGAATAAAAATAAAAATGGAAGTTGTATAAAATTAAAAATGGAAGTTCATGCAAGAAACCACTATATACCTTAACGATCTATTTGGAAATTAAATAAAAAAGGAAATTGAATGGAGATCGAAATTGAATAAAAACAGAAGTTGAATAAAAATAGAATAGGAAACTGCATAAAATTAAAAATAGAAGTTCATTCAAGAAACCACTATACCTTAACGATCTATTTGGAAATAAAATAAAAAAAGGAAATTGAATAGAAAAGGAAATTGAATAAAAATGGAAGTGGAATAAAAATAAAAATGGAAGTTACAGAAAATTAAAAATGGATGTTCAACCGAGAAACCACTACACCTTAACGATCTGTTTGGAAATTAAATAAAAAAAGGAAATTTAATTGAAAAGGAAATTGAATAAAAATGGAAGTTGAATAAAAATAAAAATGGAAGTTGCATAAAATTAAAAATGAAAGTTCATTCAAGGAACCACCATACCTTGACGATCTATTTGGAAATTAAAAAAAAAAAAAAGAAATTGAATGGAGATGAAAATTGAATAAAAATAGAAGTTGAATAAAAATAGAAGTGGAAACTGCATAAAATTAAACGTGGAAATTCATTCAAGAAACCACTATACCTTAACGATCTATTCGGAAATTAAATAAAAAAGGAAATTGAATGGAGATCGAAATTTAATAAAAATAGAAGTTGAATAAAAATAGAAATGGAAACTACATAAAGTTAAACATGGAAGTTCATTCAAGAAACCACTATACCTTAAGGATCTATTTGGAAATAAAATAAAAAAGGAAATTGAATAGAAAAGGAAATTGAATAAAAATGGAAGTTGAATAAAAATACAAATGGAAGTTGCATAAAATTAAAAATGGAAGTTCATTCAAGAAGCCACTATACCGTAACGATCTATTTGGAAATTAAGTAAAAAAGGAAATTCAATTGAAAAAGAAATTCAATAAAAATGGAAGTTGAAAAAAAATAAAAATGAAAGTTGCATAAAATTAAAAATGAAAGTCCATTCAAGAAAACACCATACCTTAACGATCTATTTGGAAATTAAATAAAAAAAAATTGAATGGAGATGGAAATTGAATAAAAATAGAAGTTGAATAAAAATAGAAGTGGAAACTGTATAAAATTAAACGTGGAAATTCATTCAAGAAACCACTATACCTTAACGATCTATTCGGAAATTAAATAAAAAAGGAAATTGAATGGAGATGGAAATTTATTAAAAATAGAAGTTGAATAAAAATAGAAATGGAAACTGCATAAAGTTAAACATGGAAGTTCATTCAAGAAACCACTATACCTTAACGATCTATTTGGAAATTAAATAAAAAAGGAAATTGAATAAAAATGGAAGTTGAATAAAAATACAAATGGAAGTTGCATAAAATTAAAAATGGAAGTTCATTCAAGAAACCACTGTACCTTAACGATCTATTTGGAAATTAAATAAAAAAGAAATTTAATGGAGATCGAAATTGAATAAAAATAGAAGTTGAATAAAAATAGAATAGGAAACTGCATAAAATTAAACATAGAAGTTCATTCAAGAAACAACTATACCTTAACGATCTATTTGGAAATAAAATAAAAAAGGAAATTCAATAGAAAAGGAAATTGAATAAAAATGGCAATGGAATAAAAATAAAAATGGAAGTTGCAGAAAATTAAAAATGGATGTTCAATCAAGAAACCACTACACCTTAACGATCTATTTGGAAATTAAATAAAAAAGGAAATTCAATTGAAAAGGAAATTGAATAAAAATGGAAGTTGCATAAAATTAAAAATGAAAGTTCATTCAAGAAACCACCATGCCTTAACGATCTATTTGGAAATTAAATAAAAAAAGAAATTGAATGGAGATGGAAATTGAATAAAAATAGAAGTTGAAGAAAAATAGAAGGGGAAACTGCATAAAATTAAACATGGAAATTCATTCAAGAAACCAATATACCTTAACGATCTATTCGGAAATTAAATAAAAAAGGAAATTGAATGGAGATGGAAATCTAATAAAAACAGAAGTTGAAAAAAAATAGAAATGGAAACTGCATAAAATCAAACATAGAAGTTCATTCAAGACAGCGTTATACCTTAACGATCTATTTGGAAATTGAATAGAAAAGGAAATTGAATAAAAATGGAAGTGGAATAAAAATAAAAATGGAAGTTGCATAAAATTAAAAATGGATGTTCATTCAAGAAACCTCTACACCTTAACGATCTTTTTGAAAATTAAATAAAAAAGGAAATTCAATAGAAAAGGAAATTGAATAAAAATGGAAGTTGAATAAAAATGAAAATGGAAGTTACATAAAATTAAAAATGAAAGTTCATTCAAGAAACCACTATACCTTAACGATCTATTTGGAAATTAAATGAAAATGGAAGTTACATTAAATTAAAAATGAAAGTTCATTCAAAAAAAGGAAATTGAATGGAGGTGGAAATTGAATAAAAATAGAAGTGGAAACTGCATAAAGTTAAACATGGAAATTCTTTCATGGAAATTCGTTCAAGAAACCACTTTACCTTAACGATCCTTTTGGAAATTAAATAAAAAAGGAAATTGAATGGAGATGGAAATTTAATAAAAATAGAAGTTGAATAAAAATAGAAATGGAAACTGCATAAAATTAAACAAGGAAGTTCATTCAAGAAACCACTATACCTTAACGATCTATTGGGAAATTAAATAAAAAATGAAATTCAATTGAAAAAGAAATTGAATAAAAATGGAAGTTGAATAAAAATAAAAATGGAAGTTGCATAAAATTAAAAATGAAAGTTCATTCAAGAGACCACCATACCTTAGCGATCTATTTGGAAATTAAATAAAAAAAGGAAATTGAATAGAAAAGGAAATTAAATAAAAATGGAAGTTGAATAAAAATACAAATGGAAGTTGCATAAAATTAAAAATGGAAGTTCATTCAAGAAACCACTATACCTTAATGATCTATTTGGAAATTAATTAAAAAAGGAAATTGAATAGAAATGGAAATTGAATAAAAATGGAAGTGGAATAAAAATAAAAATGGAAGTTGCATAAAATTAAAAATGGAAGTTCATTCAAGAAACCACTACATACCTTAACGATCTATTTGGAAATTAAATAAAAAAGGAAATTGAATGGAGATCGAAATTGAATAAAAATAGAAGTTGAATGAAAATAGAATAGAAAACTGCATAAAATTAAACATAGAAGTTCATTCAAGAAACCACTATACCTTAACGATCTTTTTGGAAATAAAATAAAAAAGGAAATTGAATAGAAAAGGAAATTGAATAAAAATGGAAGTTGTAACGCCCTAAAAAAATAGCATTATACCCATCAAATAAAACATTCATTGACATACGAAATATCTACATTCTTCTATTTCTCAGAGTTTAATTACAAAAGTATTACATGTTAACGACAAAAGCAAAATGCCCTACGGGCTTACAGCTTTCCAAGTGAACACTTGGTTACAACAAAAGAGTGCTAACTCATCTACACATTAAGCCCTCGGCTTGAATATACATGTAATACATCAAAAGGGAACTTAAACAACAAAAGAGATCTGTCCGCCTCTAGCCTCCCAAGCTATGACCTTGGAGGTGGCATGCTACCTGTACCTGAAAATGATATTCCCATATAGGGTGAGCCACAGCCCAGTAGAAATACACTAAACCAACCATGAACAATGACTAAAAGATTAGCAATTGATAGATGGCCAACACTGATACATCCACATAAATCACATATTTATGCCATACGACTTATGAGTCCAAGTTACCTTTCATTTTCCCTTTTTCAACAGATAAGCATATTAGCGCTATCATCATTTCAACAGATATGTATAAAAACTATATCCCACATTCACAGTTAAACATATGAGCTATATCCACATTCTCAACAGATATGTATAACAACTATATCCCACATTCACAGATAAGCATATAAGCTGTATCCACACTTCACAAAGATAAGCATATGAGCTCTATCTTCACTTCTCTAGACAAGCATATGAGCTGTATCTACGGAGTTCATCCCCTATCTTCTCCCAATACTATCCGGTTTAGAGGTACATCCCTCATCTTCCCCTAAACCGCGGAGTACATCCCCCATCTCCTCCTCTACACATAACGTATACAAACACATTGGTTCTATATACAATCACTCAATACATACAGTTAATGTATTCTATCAACCGTCAAATTCCATGACACATTCCATTGATTAGTTTTCGTTTGCCTAATCATCATGCGTTGTCTACAACAATCACGACTATCCTCCACCGATAGCCCAAAGCAGTTATTTCTAAACAAAAAATAAATGCACAAATGGATATTCAATCAACATTTCATTTCGGTGAGTGATAAATAATTCAACTACACCCTTTAACCCCATACGTTCCCAATCTCAACAATTCCATTTCATTTCCTCATTCCTCACAATTAATTATCCCAATTAATCAAACAATGTAATTAGGTCATTTTCCATAATTAACATTACAACCTTTAGGTCCCATTTTCATCAATGATTTAACATCTATTCCATTTCTCTATGCCAAACATGCATCTAGGTTTATTATAAATAAAACCCCAACTTTTGTAAAATAACACAAAAGCCCCAAACTTTTACAAAATTACCAAACCAACCCCAACATCTCAAAATACTAAAATTTAAAGACAAAATCCATAGAGAGGAGTAGGATATCCCTACCTCAAATCCGGAGCCCCAAGAGAGAAGATGACAAAACCCAACGTGCTCCAAATCCCGAAATTTTCAAATTAAAATGTAGCCCTCGACGATCCACAACTTTTTTGTAAAGGCCAAAGATGAGCAAATCACTCCTACTAGATCAAAACCTAGAGAGAAGGTAGAGTTCTAGAGTGAGAGGCTCAACAATGGTGTTTTTGGAAAAGTAGGAGAGAGAAGAGAAAGTGAAAAAGTGATTTGAAAAGTCAAAACACGGAGCTTTAACCCAGTCGCCCCGCTCGAGCGTCAAACACCCCGCTCGAGCGTCACTGATAGACTCCCGCTCGAGCGTCAACCATCCTGCTTGAGCGGCGGATGCACACTCCCAGAACTTTTACAGAACCAGGTCTCCGCTCGAGCTTCCAACTCCCCGCTCGAGCGGCACTCACACAACCCCGCTCGAGCGGCCAATTCCACGCTCGAGCGTCCAACACTACATAGGAAATACTGGATGGGTGAAAATCCCGCTCGAGCGCCACAACCCCCGCTCGAGCGGACAGGTCAAAATCTGGGCAACTAGTTTTGGTTTCTAAACTCAACCAACCTGAAACAAACTTACCCAACACATCCTATAACTCAAATACGAAGTAAAAGGATGTAAACAAGATAATAATCAACTACCAACATCCACGGACACATGTCCGGGTCACTGTACAACAAGGGTAAACCCGGGATCGCTATAACCTCCCCCCCTTAAAGAATTTCGTCCCTGAAATTAAGCACAAGTTTTCAAAAAACAGGTTTTCCTCCATTTTTAAACAATGTTACATTTTAACATTCAACAACTCGACCCATTACCGGTCATCCCATCTCTTATCAAGAGGCATTTCACAATATGTAAACAACATATGTACTTTCAACATTACGCATTTCCCTTCCAATTTTAACAATATATTCAACATATATAATGTTATATTCAACTTCCATAAGAGGCAAGTTCCAAAACATACTTCCCATAAACCAAACATTTTCAATGTTTCACAACTTAAGACATATATAAAAGCTCTTAAGTTCAACAATAGTTTAAAATTTAAATACAGATTACATGTCAACAAACAAGTCCGGATATTTCTCATGGACTTCCAACTCACGTTCCCAAGTGGCTTCCTCCACTCTGTGATGTTTCCACAAGACTTTCACCAAAGGAATGGTCTTGCCACGCAGGACCTGATCCCGCCTATCGAAGACCCAAACCGGTCTCTCCTCATATGAGGCATCCTCATCTACCTCTAAATCGGTCCAATCCAATACGTGTGATGGATCTGGCTCATACTTCCGAAGCATACTCACATGAAACGCATCATGAACTCCGGACAACTGCGGCGGTAAAGCTAACCGATAAGCAACCTCGCCAATCCTCTCAAAGATCTCGAAAGGACCAATAAACCGAGGGGATAACTTCCCACTCTTCCCAAACCTCATCAAACCTCGCCTAGGTGATATCTTCAGAAAGACATGATCACCTACCTCAAACGCCAAAGGCCTCTTTCTATGGTCGGCATAGCTCTTTTGGCGACTCTGGGCTGTAACAAGCCTCCTACGGATAAGCTTAACCTTCTCTGTCGTCTCCCTAACCAACTCCGGACCCAACAAAGGTGCATCACCCACCTCGGCCCAACAAACTGGAGACCTACACGGTCGGCCATACAAGGCCTCAAACGGTGCCATACCGATGCTAGACTGAAAACTGTTGTTATAGGCAAACTCTACCAATGGCAAGTGCCTCTCCCACGTCTCACTAAAGTCAAGGACACAACCCTGAAGCACATCCTCAAGGATCTGAATAGTACGCTCGGACTGCCCGTCAGTCTGCGGATGATAAGCCGTACTAAAGGTCAACTTAGTGCCCAAGGCACTCTGCAAACTCTGCCACAACCTAGCAGTAAAACGAGGATCTCTATCTGAGACGATCGTCACTGGGACCCCGTGCAATCTCACTATGTCCCGAATATACAAGTCGGCAAGATGATCTACCGAATCTCTCACGCGCATAGGAATGAAGTGCGCCGACTTAGTCAACCGGTCTACAACCACCCAAATAGCATCACTACCCCTCTGAGTCCTCGGAAGACCTACAACGAAGTCCATAGTGACATGCTCCCACTTCCACTCGGCAACAGGCAAGGGTTGCAACAAACCCGCTGGCCTCTGATGCTCGGCCTTCACTTGCTGGCAAGTATGGCACTTCGATACGAAAACAGCCACATCTCTCTTCATACCCCGCCACCAAAACTGGCGACTCAAATCCCGATACATCTTAGTGCCTCCCGGATGCACCGCAAGACGTGAATGGTGAAACTCTCGGAGTACTTCCTCTCGGCAAGACTCCGGTACAAACAAACGGTCTCGGTATCTCACACTCTGGTCGGGATACATCGTCAAACCCTTCTCAACCTTCCCACTGGAGATCTTCTCTCGGAAGGACTCTACCTCAAGGTCACCCCTCTGTGCCTCTAACACTCTAGTCACAAGTGTAGGCTGTGCAACAACTGAAAACAAGGCCGCAGCCTCAACAGATTCGCCCAGTAGCAAATCAAACTCGCCAAGTGCTCCCAACATCTCCCATTCTCGGATGGCTATACAAGCTACATCACTAATGGATTTCCTACTAAGGGCATCAGCCACAACATTGGCCTTTCCCGGGTGATAAGGCAACTCAAAATCATAGTCCTCAATGAACTTCATACACCTCCTCTGCCTCAAATTCAAGTCCCTCTGTGTAAACAGATACTTTAAACTCTTGTGATCCGAGAACACCTCGAACTTCTCACCATAAAGGTAGTGCCTCCAGATTTTCAAGGCAAAGATCACAGCCGCTAACTCTAGGTCGTGTGTAGGGTAATTCTTCTCGTGTATTTTCAACTGACGTGAGCCATAAGCTACTACTTTCCCCTCTTGCATCAACACACAACCCAAACCCTCTCGCGAGGCATCACAATAAACCGCATAACCCAACCCTCTCTCCAGAATAATCAAAACCGGAGTGGTGGTCAATCTAACTTTCAGCTCTTGGAACGACTTTTCACAAGTCTCACTCCACACAAACTTGACTCCCTTCCGAGTCAGTCTAGTCAACGGTGACGCTAACCTGGAGAAATCTTTCACAAACCGGCGGTAATACCCAGCTAATCCCAGAAAATTGCGGATCTCGAACATACTCTTAGGCTGTGCCCAGTCTTGCACTGCCTCTACCTTGGATGTATCAACAGACACTCCTTCCCCGGATACCACGTGGCCTAAGAACTTGACTTCCCTCAGCCAGAACTCACATTTCCCAAACTTGGCATACAGCCTATGGGCTCTAAGCAACTCAAGCACCACTCTCAAGTGTTCCTCGTGCTCCTCCTCCGAAGGCGAATAGATAAGGATGTCGTCCACGAAAACGACTACAAATCGATCCAAGAATCCCCGGAAGATCCGGTTCATCAAGTCCATAAAGACTGCCGGTGCATTGGTAAGCCCGAATGGCATCACCAGAAACTCGTAATGGCCATACCACGTACGGAATGCCGTCTTAGGAATATCCTCCTCCCTGACCCTCAACTGGTGGTAACCCGATCTCAAGTCTATCTTAGAGAAACAACGGGAACCCTTCAATTGGTCAAACAAATCATCTATACGGGGCATAGGGTACTTATTCTTAACCGTAGCCCGATTCAACTTCCGGTAGTCAATACACAACCTCAAGGCACCATCTTTCTTTTTAGCAAAGAGGGCCGGTGCTCCCCACGGTGAAACACTAGGCGAACAAAACCCTTATCTAGCAATTCCTGGAGCTGAACTTTCAACTCAACCAACTCTGCTGGAGCAAAACGGTAAGGTGCCATAGAAATTGGCCCCGTGCCGGGCACCAAATCAATGGAGAACTCGATCTCCCGATGAGGTGGCAAACTAACGAGATCCTCGAGAAAGACATCCGAGTACTCACAAACTACCCTCGGCAAAACAACCTGGGTTTCATCACACCCACCACTCTCAAAGCTAGCAAGTAGACCACTAAGCTCACTTCACCCTCGCGAATCATACCCCGGTGGCAAAACACTACCAACCCGGTCTCCCAAGAAATGGAACCACTCCCCGCTCAAGGTACATAACGTGACCCTCTGGCGGTAGCAATCGATAACAGCCCGGTATGACGATAGCCAGTCTATACCCAAAATAACATCAAAGCCCTTCATGGGCATGACAACAAACGGAAAAGGAAGCCTATAGTCGGCGACCTCTATATCACAACCTCTAACACCTTGCTTCAAGATCAGTTCACCCCCAAGAGGTGACACTACACAAATAGGAGATGCTAACTGTGCTAACTCCAATTCCAAAACGGATGCAAATGCAGCAGATACAAAAGAATGAGATGCACCCGTGTCAATCAACACACTAGAAACCGAGTTGCAAAACAGAAAAGTACCTCTCACTACCGATGGAGCCGGTACTAAATCCTGCGCGGTAACAGCATACACGCGCCCTGTAGGCCCCTGATCTACCTGCTCACCTCTCGGAGCAAAAGACTGCTGCACTGATTGGGACGACGAAGCCCCCGGATTGGCCCTCGAGGCCTGCACAGACTGAGCTGGCTGAAAACCCTACGTCTGCCTAGAACCAGACGCTCCCGAAGTGGCACTCAACTGCGGCAAAACCTCTTCAGGTGCCCAGGCTGTCCACACTGATAACAAGACATGGGCTGCCCCCTGCCCAAACTCTGACTCTGCGGTCTAGCTGAAGAAGAAGCAGCTCTCTGACCCCTACCCTTCTGCGGGCAAACCGAAACCTTGTGACCCAGCTGGCCACACTTGTAACAAGCAAATTCCCCCTGATTGCCTCTCCCCGAGCCTGCACTCGGCACTGGAAAGGTCGATCTAGAAACTGCACCCTGAGGCTGCTGAGGGTTATAACCCCTCTGTCTCTTGCCATCACCCTGACCATCCTGGCTCCTCTTGGAGCCCCTCTGCTCCTCCTCCTCTTCCTGCATCATAATTTCCATATGAGCAGCAACATCTACCAGGTGTCTATACTCTCGGATGTAAGACCCACCAACTCTCAACTTGAGGTCCCGCCTCAACTTCCGCTCAAACTCATGGCAACGGCGTTCCTCAGACGCCACCAGTTCAAGTGCAAACCTGGACAGACTGGTAAAAGTAGCCTCAAACTCAGCCACTGACAAGCCCTGCTGTTTAAGCCGGCTAAATTGATCCCTTAGCTTCTCCCTAGCTGCTGCAGACAAAAACCTCTCCTGAAAAGCATTTACAAATGCCTCCCATGTACCCCCAACACGAGCCTTCTCGTACTTCCACCATTGACCCGCATCTCCCTTCAGCTGGAAGGATGCCAAGGTCACTTTCAGTGCTCCGTCCTCGATGCCAAGCATCTCGAACGTCTTACTCATTTGCTCTAGCCACTCATCAGCCTTCAGTGGCTCCTTCGGATCCCCGATAAACTCATCCGGATTAGACCGGAAAAACTCCCTCTTCAAGAAAGAAGGCCCTGCCTCAGCTGCCTGATTCCCAGCTCTAAGAATACCCAAAGCTCTTGCTATCTCTCTGGCCAAAGCACCCATGGCCTGCTGACCCACTGGCTCGGCCACATTGGCCTGACCAACTCCCTCCTGTACTGCCGGAACCTCCTCTGGTATCGGTACTTCCTGCCTCGCAGGCCTACCACGCCTAGCACCTCTTCCTCGTCCTGACATCCTAATAAAGGTAATACAGAACGTTAGCACATTCACAAATGTGCCGAAACTAAACACTCACGTCCTAATGCATGGACAACTGTAATTCACTCCGCATAAGCACATAAACACATAAGCACTTACGAATTTCATTTTCGGATAATGAAAGTCCCGAGGCGTTACTAGAGTTCCGATTAGAAACAGCATTGATCAAGTGCTTTTCAACAAGACTCCCAGAAACCCAAGGATCCAATCAATATCCTAGAAACTACATTCCATACCCACATAGTCACATAAGCATGTTATCAATTAGGCACATAGCATATGACACTACATCTAAGTCTCTATTAAGCGAGACAAACCCATTGTGATCCTAATCACTTCCCACGTACCCAAAGTATTAGAACCCGGTACACTCTGATACCAAGTGGTAACGCCCTAAAAAAATAGCATTATACCCATCAAATAAAACATTCATTGACATACGAAATATCCACATTCTTCTATTTCTCAGAGTTTAATTACAAAAGTATTACATGTTAACCACAAAAGCAAAATGCCCTACGGGCTTATAGCATTCCAAGTTAACACTTGGTTACAACAAAAGAGTGCTAACTCATCTACACATTAAGCCCTCGGCTTGAATATACATGTAATACATCAAAAGGGAACTTAAACAACAAAAGAGATCTGTCCGCCTCTAGCCTCCCAAGCTATGACCTTGGAGGTGGCATGCTACCTGTACCTGAAAATGATATTCCCATATAGGGTGAGCCACAGCCCAGTAGAAATACACTAAACCAACCATGAACAATGACTAAAAGATTAGCAATTGATAGATGGCCAACACTGATACATCCACATAAATCACATATTTATGCCATACGACTTATGAGTCCAAGTTACCTTTCATTTTCCCTTTTTCAATAGATAAGCATATTAGCTCTATCATCATTTCAACAGATATGCATAAAAACTATATCCCACATTCACAGATAAGCATATGAGCTATATCCACATTCTCAACAGATATGTATAACAACTATATCCCACATTCACAGATAAGCATATAAGCTGTATCCACACTTCACAAAGATAAGCATATGAGCTCTATCTTCACTTCTCTAGACAAGCATATGAGCTGTATCTACGGAGTTCATCCCCTATCTTCTCCCAATACTATCCGGTTTAGAGGTACATCCCCCATCTTCTCCTAAACCGCGGAGTACATCCCTCATCTCCTCCTCAACACATAACGTATACAAACACATTGGTTCTATATACAATCACTCAATACATATAGTTAATGTATTCTATCAACCGTCAAATTCCATGACACATTCCATTGATTAGTTTTCGTTTGCCTAATCATTATGCGTTGTCTACAACAATCACGACTATCCTCCACCGATAGCCCAAAGCAGTTATTTCTAAACAGAAAATAAATGTACAAATGGATATTCAATCAAGATTTCATTTCAGTGAGTGATAAATAATTCAACTACACCCTTTAACCCCATACGTTCCCAATCTCAACAATTCCATTTCATTTCCTCATTCCTCACAATTAATTATCCCAATTAATCAAACAATGTAATTAGGTCATTTTCCATAATTAACATTACAACCTTTAGGTCCCATTTTCATCAATGATTTAACATCTATTCCATTTCTCTATGCCAAACATGCATCTAGGTTTATTATAAATAAAACCCCAACTTTTGTAAAATAACACAAAAGCCCCAAACTTTCACAAAATTACTAAACCAACCCCAACATCTCAAAATACTAAAATTTAAAGACAAAATCCATAGAGAGGGGTATGATATCCCTACCTCAAATCCGGAGCCCCAAGAGAGAAGATGACAAAACCCAACGTGCTCCAAATCCCGAAATTTTTAGATTGAAATGTAGCCCTCGACGATCCACAACTTTTTTGTAAAGGCCAAAGATGAGCAAATCACTCCTACTAGATCAAAACCTAGAGAGAAGGTAGAGTTCTAGAGTGAGAGGCTCAACAATGGTGTTTTTGGAAAAGTAGGAGAGAGAAGAGAAATTGAAAAAGTGATTTGAAAAGTCAAAACACGGAGCTTTAACCCAGTCACCCCGCTCGAGCGTCAAACACCCCGCTCGAGCGTCACTCACAGACTCCCGCTCGAGCGTCAACCATCCCGCTCGAGCGGCGGATGCACACTCCCAGGACTTTACAGAACCAGGTCTCCGCTCGAGCTTCCAACTCCCCGCTCGAGTGGCAATCACACAACCCCGCTCGAGCGGCCAATCCCACGCTCGAGCGTCCAACACTGCACAGGAAATATTGGATGGGTGAAAATCCTGCTCGAGCGCCACAACCCCCGCTCGAGCGGACAGGTCAAAATCAGGGCAACTAGTTTTGGTTTCTAAACTCAACCAACCTGAAACAAACTTGCCCAACACATCCTATAACTCAAATATGAAGTAAAAGGATGTAAACAAGATAATAATCAACTACCAACATCCACGGACACATGTCCGGGTCACTGTACAACAAGGGTAAACCCGGGATCGCTATAGAAGTGGAATAAAAATAAAAATGGAAGTTACAGAAAATTAAAAATGGATGTTCAATCAAGAAACCACTACACCTTAATGATCTATTTGGAAATTAAATAAAAAAGGAAATTCAATTGAAAAGGAAATTGAATAAAAATGGAAGTTGAATAAAAATAAAAATGGAAGTTGCATAAAATTAAAAATGAAAGTTCATTCAAGAAACCACCATGCCTTAACGATCTATTTGGAAATTAAATAAAAAAAGGAAATTAAATGGAGATGGAAATTGAATAAAAATAGAAGTTGAATAAACATAGAAGTGGAAACTGCATAAAGTTAAACATGGAAATTCGCTCAAGAAACCACTATACCTTAACGATCTATTTGGAAATTAAATAAAAAAGGAAATTGAATGGAGATGGAAATTTAATAAAAATAGAAGTTGAATAAAAATAGAAATGGAAACTGCATAAAATTAAACATGGAAGTTCATTCAAGAAACCACTATACCTTAACGATCTATTTGGAAATTAAATAAAAAAGGAAATTGAATAGAAAATGAAATTGAATAAAAATGGAAGTTGAATAAAAATACAAATGGAAATTGTAAAAAATTAAAAATTGACGTTCATTCCAGAAATCGTTATGCCTTAACCATCTATTTGGAAATTAAAGAAAAAAGGAAATTGAATGGAGATGGAAATTGAATAAAAATAGAAGTTGAATAAAAATAGAAATGGAAACTACATAAAACTAAACATGGAAGTTCATTCAAGAAACCACTATACCGTAACGATCTTTTTGGAAATTAATTAAAAAGGGAAATTGAATAGAAATGGAAATTGAAGAAAAATGGAAGTGGAAAAAAAATAAAAATGGAAGTTGTATAAAATTAAAAATGGAAGTTCATTCAAACAACCACTATATACCTTAACGATCTATTTGGAAATTAAATAAAAAAGGAAATTGAATGGAGATCGAAATTGAATAAAAACAAAAGTTGAATAAAAATAGAGTAGGAAACTGCATAAAATTAAACATAGAAGTTCATTCAAGAAACCACTATACCTTAACGATCTATTTGAAAATAAAATAAAAAAGGAAATTGAATAAAAATGGAAGTGGAATAAAAATACAAACGGAAGTTACAGAAAATTAAAAATAGATGTTCAATCAAGAAACCACTACACCATAACGATATATTTGGAAATTAAATAAAAAACGAAATTCAATTGAAAAGGAAATTGAATAAAAATGGAAGTTGAATAAAAATAAAAATGGAAGTTGCATAAAATTAAAAATGAAAGTTCATTCAAGAAACCACCATGCCTTAATGATCTATTTGGAAATTAAATAAAAAAAGAAATTGAATGGAGATGGACATTGCATAAAAATAGAAGTTGAATAAAAATAGAAGTGGAAACCGCATAAAATTAAACGTGGAAATTCATTCAAAAAACCACTATACCTTAACGATCTATTCGGAAATTAAATAAAAAAGGAAATTAAATGGAGATGGAAATTTAATAAAAATAGAAGTTGAATAAAAATAGAAATGGAAACTACATAAAGTTGAACAAGGAAGTTCATTCAAGAAACGACTATACATTAACGATCTATTTGGAAATTAAATAAAAAAGGAAATTGAATAGAAAATGAAATTGAATAAAAATGGAAGTTGAATAAAAATACAAATGGAAGTTGCATAAAATTAAAAATGGAAGTTCATTCAAGAAGCCACTATACCTTAACGATCTATTTGGAAATTAAATAAAAAAGGAAATTCAATTGAAAAGGAAATTCAATAAAAATGGAAGTTGAACAAAAATAAAAATGGAAGTTGCATAAAATTAAAAATGAAAGTTCATTCAAGAAACCACCATACCTTAACGATCTATTTGGAAATTAAATAAAAAAAGAAATTGAATGGAGATGCAAATTGAATAAAAATAGAAGTTGAATAAAAATAGAAGTGGAAACTGCATAAAATTAAACGTGGAATTTCATTCAAGAAACCACTATACCTTAACGATCTATTCGGAAATTAAATAAAAAAGCAAATTCAATGGAGATGGAAATTTAATAAAAATAGAAGTTGAATAAAAATAGAAATGGAAACTGCATAAAGTTAAACATGGAAGTTCATTCAAGAAACCACTATACCTTAACCATCTATTTGGAAATTATATAAAAAAGGAAATTGAATAGAAAAGGAAATAGAATAAAATTGGAAGTTGAATAAAAATACAAATGGAAGTTCATTAAAATTAAAAATGGATGTTCATTCAAAAAAACCATTATACCTTAACGATCTATTTGGAAATTAATTAAAAAAGGAAATTGAATAGAAATGGAAATTAAATAAAAATGGAAGTTGAATAAAAATACAAATGGAAGTTGCATAAAATTAAAATTGGAGTTCATTCAAGAAACCACTACATACCTTAACGCTCTATTTGGAAATTAAATAAAAAAGGAAATTTAATGGAGATTGAAATTGAATAAAAATAGAAGTTGAATAAAAATAGAATAGGAAACTGCAAAAAATTAAACATAGAAGTTCATTCAAGAAACCACTATACCTTAACGATCTATTTGGAAATTAAATAAAAAAGGAAATTGAATAGAAAAGGAAATTGAATAAAAATGGATGTGGAATAAAAATAAAAATGGAAGTTACAGAAAATTAAAAATGGATGTTCAATCAAAAACCACTACACCTTAATGATCTATTTGGAAATTAAATAAAAAAGGAAATTCAATTGAAAAGGAAATTGAAGAAAAATGGAAGTTGAATAAAAATAAAAATGGAAGCTGCATAAAATTAAAAATAAAAGTTCATTCAAGAAACAACTATATACCTTAATGATCTATTTGGAAATTAAATAAAAAAGGAAATTCAATTGAAAAGGAAATGGAATAAAAATGGAAGTTGAATAAAAATAAAAATGGAAGTTGCATAAAATTAAAAATAGAAGTTCATTCAAGAAGCCACTATACCTTAACGATCTATTTGGAAATTAAATAAAAAAGCAAATTCAATTGAAATGGAAATTCAATAAAAATAGAAGTTGAACAAAAATAAAAATGGAAGTTGCATAAAATTAAAAAGGAAAGTTCATTCAAGAAACCACCATACCTTAACGATCTATTTGGAAATTAAATAAAAAAAGTAACTGAATGGAGATGGAAATTGAATAAAAATAGAAGTTGAATAAAAATAGAAGTGGAAACTGCATAATATTAAACGTGGAAATTCATTCAAGAAACCACTATACCTTAACGATCTAGTCGGAAATTAAATAAAAAAGGAAATTGAATGGAGATGGAAATTTAATAAAAATAGAAGCTGATTAAAAATAGAAATGAAAACTGCATAAAGTTAAACATGGAAGTTCATTCAAGAAACCACTATACCTTAACGATCTATTTGGAAATTAAATAAAAAAGGAAATTGAATAGAAAAGGAAATTGAATAAAATTGGAAGTTGAATAAAAATACAAATGGAGGTTGCATAAAATTAAAAATGGAAGTTCATTCAACAAACCACTATACCTTAACGATCTATTTGGAAATTAATTAAAAAAGAAAATTGAATAGAAATGGAAATTGAATAAAAATGGAAGTTGAATAAAAATACAAATGGAAGTTGCATAAAATTAAAAATGGAAGTTCATTCAAGAAACCACTACATACCTTAAAGATCTATTTGGAAGTTAAATAAAAGAGGAAATTGAATAGAGATCGAAATTGAAGAAAAATAGAAGTGAATAAAAATAGAATAGGAAACTGCATAAAATTAAACATAGAAGCTCAATCAAGAAACCACTATACCTTAACGATCTATTTGGAAATAAAATAAAAAAAAAAATTGAATAGAAAAGGAAATTGAATAAAAATGGAAGTAGAATAAAAATAAAAATGGAAGTTACAGAAAATTAAAAATGGATGTTCAATCAAGAAACCACTACACCTTAACGATCTATTTGGAAATTAATTAAAAAAGGAAATTCAATTGAAAAGGAAATTGAATAAAAATGGAAGTTGAATAAAAATAAAAATGGAGGTTGCATAAAATTAAAAATGAAAGTTCATTCAAGAAACCACCATGCCTTAACGATCTATTTGGAAATTAAATAAAAAAAGGAAATTGAATGGATATGGAAATTGAATAAAAATAGAAGTTGAATAAAAATAGAAGTGGAAACTGCATAAAATTAAACATGGAAATTCATTGAAGAAACCACAATACCATAACGATCTATTCGGAAATTAAATAAAAAAGGAAATTGAATAGAGATGGAAATTTAATAAAAATAGAAGTTGAATAAAACTAGAAATGGAAACTGCATAAAATCAAACATGGAAGTTCATTCAAGACAGCGCTATACCTTAACGATCTATTTGGAAATTAAGTAAAAATGGAAATTGAATAGAAAAGGAAATTGAATAAAAATGGAAGTGGAATAAAAATAAAAATGGAAGTTGCATAAAATTAAAAATGGATGTTCATTCAAGAAACCTCTACACCTTAACGATCTATTTGAAAATTAAATAAAAAAGGAAATTCAATAGAAAAGGAAATTGAATAAAAATGGAAGTTGAATAAAAAGGAAAATGGAAGTTGCATAAAATTAAAAATGAAAGTTCATTCAAGAAACCACTATACCTTAATGATCTATTTGGAAACTAAATAAAAAAAGAAAATTGAATGGAGGTGGAAATTGAATTAAAATAGAGGTTGAATAAAAATAGAAATGGAAACTGCATAAAATTAAACATGGAAGTTCATTCAAGAAACCACTATACCTTAACGATCTATTTGGAAGTTAAATAAAAAAAGAAATTGAATAGAAAAGGAAATTGAATAAAAATGGAAGTTGAATAAAAATACAAATGGAAGTTGCAAAAAATTAAAAATTGACGTCCATTCAAGAAATCGTTATACCTTAACCATCTATTTGGAAATTAAAGAAAAAAGGAAATTGAATGGAGATGGAAATTGAATAAAAATAGAAGTTGAATAAAAATAGAAATGGAAACTGCTTAAAATTAAACATGGAAGTTCATTCAAGAAACCACTATACCTTAACGATCTATTTGGAAATTAATTAAAAAAGGAAATTGAATAGAAATGGAAATTGAATAAAAATAAAAATGGAAGTTGTATAAAATTAAAAATGGAAGTTTATTCAAGAAACCACTATGTACCTTAATGATCTATTTGGAAATTAAATAAAAAAGGAAATTGAATGCAGATCGAAATTGAATAAAAATAGAAGTTGAATAAAAATAGAATAGGAAACTGCATAAAATTAAACATAGAAGTTCAGTCAAGAAACCACTATACCTTAACGATCTATTTGGAAATAAAATAAAAAAGGAAATTGAATGCAAAAGGAAATTGAATGAAAATGGAAGTGGAATACAAATAAAAATGGAAGTTACAGAAAATTAAAAATGGATGTTCAATCAAGAAACCACTACACCTTAACGATCTATTTGGAAATTAAATAAAAAAGCAAATTCAATTGAAAAGGAAATTATAGCGACCCCAGTCTTTTCTCTTTAGATTGTTGAATCCGGACTTAGGTTCCATGGATCCTGTCATTATTTATTGGTTGTTGTTGTCCTTTAATCTCTTTGTATTTGAAGTATAGGTTGTGTTGGGCGGGTCTGTTACAGGTTGGTTGAAATTAGATGCCAATAGGTGATATAGCGACCCCGGTGTTTCTCCTTTTGGTTGTTGTATCCGGACTTAGGTTCCCTGGATTCTCTCAATGTATAATTGTGGTTGTCATCCTTTATTTTCTCTTTTTGAGTTATCGGATGTGTCGGGCAGGTTTGTTTTAGATTGGTTGGGTTTGGAAACCAGGTGTTATTGTCCAGAATTTGGATTGGTCGCTTGAGCGAGAGTTTGGTCGCTCGAGCGAGGGTTGAGTTTTGTGTCTGGTGGCTCGAGCCAGGGTTTCTTCGCTCGAGCGAGCGTTTGCGTCTAGTTTAGACCTGAGAGCAGTGTTTCTTAGCTCGAGCGAGCGTTTCCTCGCTCGAGCGAGGCTTTCCTGTGTCTGGTCGCTCGAGCGACCAAGTCTTCGCTCGAGCGAGCCTGTCCAGTTTAAATAGGCAGCAACGGGTTTTGATCAGTCTTTTCATCCTCTTCTAGTTTCCAAACCCTAGGTCCGACTTCTCTCTTTCTAAACTCATCTTCTTTCTAGGTTTTCATCTACTTCTAGTGTGAATCCATCTTAAGTTCTTTGTAAGTAAGATAGAGGGCGGCTTGGGCTTCATTCTAATCTGAAAAATAGTGGATTTGGAGCACTTGGATTTCGGGTCATCATCTCTTTTTGAGTTCTCTTTTGAGGTAGGGATTCTCCTTGTTTCTTTTCAATACTTCATCTATAGATAGACATGTGGTAGTTTTTGTATTGCATAAAAATTGTATCATGTTGGATTTGTGAAAATCATGGGACTGAACCTTGGGTTGGTTGTTGAATTTGGGTTTATTATCATTAGTTGTGGTTTGGGCTAATTGGAGTGTTAATTAGCATGTGGTTGTTGAAAGGAGAGGGAACCCTAAATTTTCTTATTTGATTTAATAGATTAATTGAGGGGTTTAGATCTTTGGGCAAATACTTAGGTATTTTGAGTCTTAATTGTGGTTATTGTTGTTTGTTGATGTTAATTGGGCCTTTTTGGTCAATATTGAGAAAGAGGAAGGAAAGACCCTAATTTATTGTTTATGACTTAATGTGCATAATTAGTTTGAAATGGCTTTGAAAAGAATGTAGTGAATTTAAATGAAGTATGGCTTTTGTCCATAGGAATGATTTTTGTGAAAACAAAGGAAGTGGAATTCATTTTGTGAAATGGGAAAGGTATTTTGAAACAAGTATAAGAGAATTGTAATGTTGTATCTTGAGTGTTGAACACACTTGTGTGGGGTATAGCTTTAACTACCATGTTCATGTTGTTGCTGAGTTTTGTACTCTCATGTTAGTTGGGTCTGTTAATAGATGTATAATATGCATGCATCTGGATATTTTGGTCATCGGTGGAGGATGATAAGGTTGTGTTGAATTGTTGTGTATGTATTACACCATTGTTGATTGAACATCATATGTAATGAAATGCTGAATTACATTATATTTGTATACCGATTGGGGAGAAGAGAGGGGTTGTACTCCAGTGTGTGTGAGAAGATAGGGGATGGACTCCACACACTTATGTGTTCAGCGCTTATAATCAGAGGTATCATACCCTTCCAGCTAGCGCCTGGAGAACTGACGCGCTGATAATCTAAGGTACCATACCCTTCCAGCTAGCGCCTGGTAAACTGGTAGATTGTTGTGAGAAGTGTATCTTTGGCTTACTACGCATATAGCTAGTAGTGCATTGTTGTTTTGTTATTGTTTCGGTGTATTTGGAAACATTGTGGATTGTATTTGTTACAGTGTTGGAGGGACGAGTTGACTCATTGATTGATTTTATGTATGTAGTTGAGTTGTTATCTTTTTTATAGAGGTGTGTATGGATAATTATGATATAATGGGAATTGCATTGAAATGCCAAATATGTTTTGAAAATGCACATCTGTTGTATGTGTGGCAAATGGAAGAGTAATGGGCTTAGTGAATCTATTTTTCTAAATAGTTGTTTATGTTATAAAAGATTGGGAACGGGGGTTAATGAAAGGAAAAAGGAAGGATAAATCGCTTATAGCGGTGAATTAAATGATTGTTTTCAAGAAAAGTTCATATATATATTCATATATATATTTTGTATAAACTGTCACATTATTATTCTAGTATGAGAATGGATGTTCATGATCATAGCTATCTGTAATGTTGTTATTGTTAAAGAGCATGTTGAGTTCCCTACTGGACTATATGTTCATCCCACGTTGTTGAATCTTTTTCAGGTGTTTAGCAGGGTGTGCTACAAGATTTGGATCTTCTTATTTGTTGGCCACGGGGCCTCTGTTATGTTGGCGGAATGCCATTGTTGTAAAGGGTTACACCCTTCTTCTTGTACTTTTAATGATGTAAGCCCAAGGGCAATTTATTAAGTTAGTTCATGTAATATCTACTTTGCATACGAATGAGAGTATTGTTAATCACTTCTACGGATTGAATGTATGAGTTTATTTCCGCATGTTATCTTTGAAATTGAATTAAGTTAAAGAATTTGGTAATGACTCCGAGTAATAAAAAATGGGGCGTGACAGGTGATGCCCAGATTTTGGCCTTCACGCTCGAGCGGAAGTTTTAACGCTCGAGCGGGCCCTTCGTTGTTGCTTCTCCGCTCGAGCGGGAGTTTTGACGCTCGAGCGTGATTTTCCATCTCCCAGTATTTTTACTCTGCAGTTAGTCCGCTCGAGCGGGAGTTTTTACGCTCGAGCGTGATCCTTTGATTTTGTCCATACGCTCGAGCGGGGAGTTTGACGCTCGAGCGGATACCAGCGCCTGCAAAACTTCTGGAAGTGTGCAATCGGCGCTCGAGCGGCTCTTTTCACGCTCGAGCGTGAGTCTGTGTCTTACGCTCGAGCGGGGTGTTCTACGCTCGAGCGTAGAATCGACTACATCAGTCCGTGATTTCACTTTTTGGATCAGTTTTTGACCTAGTTTTCCTCTCTTAACTTTTAAAAACCGCCCATTGAGAGTTTCTCTCTCTACTCTTACCTTCTCTCTAAGATTTGATCGATTTCCGGTGATCTTCTACCCTAGTTCCTTTGGAAGAAAGGTAGAGCTTCGCGAGAGCTTTGTTTTAATCTGAGAAACTCGGGATTTGGAGCATGTGGGTCTTTGGTCTTCATCTCCGTCTTCTCCATTCGGGTTATTTTCTTCGAAGTAGGGATTTCCTACTCTAATCTATAAGTTTTGTTCTAAGTTTTGGTATTTTGATATGTTGGGAGTACTTTGGTAATTTTGAGAAAAACCTTAGTTATTTTAATAGATTAATTTGTATAATTAATTTAAGGAAATTGAGAAATTGGTTAAAGGCATGAAATTGAGGAATTCATTGATTAAATGGTGTAGTTGGATAATTTAAATCACTCGCCTATTGAATTGTTAATATATTTATTTCCAAGTCTATAAATAACTGTTTTGGGCTATCGGTGGAGGATAGTCGTGATTGTTGTAGACACTACTTATGGATTAGGGATAACTGAAACCAATCATTGATTGAGTCATCAATTTTGACTGCTGAATTAATACAGACATTGTGTATTGATTGTGTGTTGTATATGTTATGTGTTTACATACATTGTTTTGTGTGGGAGGAGATAGGGGATGTACTCCACGGTTTAGGGGAAGATAGGGGATGGACCTCTAAACCGGATTTTGTTTGGGAGGAGATAAGGGGATGGACTCCATTAGCATCACTTTTATGTGTGCTTATTTATATTGAAGTGTTTTTATTGATACAACACTAAAATGTGTATCAAACTGGAAGTATGAAGTGTTTTGTTTTGAGCCTGAGTCTCAGTTGTTTGTTGACATTGGAAGAATGTGAATATGATATATATATATATATAGTTCACTGTTGTGAGTTTGGCCAGGTTCTGAGCCATATTGATAATGTGGAAAGTAAAACATGGCCTAGACATTAGTGTCATGAGACCCTATAATGATGTAATTGATTATCTTGGCTAACCATCTATTGAATGCTATAGCTTTATTCAATGCTTATATTTGGTTTAGTATTTTTCTACTGGGCTGTGGCTCACCCTTTATGGGAACATCATTTTCAGGTTCAGATGATAAGCTACCTCCAAGGACTTAGCTTGGAAGGAATTGGAGTTGAAGACTCCATTTAGTTTAGTTGCTATTCATTTTATTTTGATATTACATGTAAACACTCAAGCCAAGGGCTTAATTTGTAGTTGAGTTAGTACTCACATTTCATGTCCAAGTGATGGCTTGGAAAGATGTAAGCCCGTAGGGCATTTACTTTTGATGTTACATGTAATGCTTTTCAATAAGAATACTCTGATGAATGGTATAATGGTTGGTTTTCTTTTATTAATGCATGTCAATGTTATATATATTATGGGTTATTTTGAGGGCGTTACAACTTGGTATCAGAGCGTACCGGGTTTGAATACTTTGGGTACGTGGGAAGTGATTAGTATCACAATGGGTTCGTCTCGTTTGTTAGAGACTTAGTGTAATGATTATATGCTTACATGATAACATGTTTACGTGACTATGTGGGTATGGAATGTAGTTCTTTGGATGTTGATTGAACCTTTGAGTTTCTAGTAGTCTTGTTGGAAAGGCACTTGATCAATGCTGCTTCCAACCGGAACTATAGTAACGCTTCGGGACTATCATCATCCATGAATGAAATTCGTAGGTGCTTATGTGAGTATGTGCTTATGTGGAATGAATTATTGTTATCCAATGCATTAGGACGCGAGTGTTTAGCTTCGGCACATTTATTAATGTGCTAACGTCTTTGTTTCCTTTATTAGGATGTCAGGACGAGGAAGAGGACGCGGTAGGCGTGGTAGGCCGGGTAGGCAGGAGGCGCCTATGCCAGAGGAGATTCCGGCAGTACAGGAGGGAGTTGGCCAGGCCAATGAGGCCGAGCTAGTAGGCCAGCAGGCTATGGGCGCTTTAGCCCGAGAGATAGCAGGGGCATTCAGGGAGTCAGTAGGCATTCTCAGAGCTGAGAATCAAGCTCGGGCTGTTGTTGCGGATGCAGGACCTTCCTTTTTGAAGAGGGAGTTCTTCCGGTCTAATCCGGATGAATTTGTGGGTGATCCTAAAGAGCCGCTTAAGGCAGATGAATGGCTCGAATAGACAACGAAGACGTTTGAGATGCTTGGCATCGAAGACGAGGGGTTGAAAGTGACCTTGGCATCTTTTCAGCTGAAGGGGGATGCGGGTCAGTGGTGGAAGTTCACTAAGGGTCGGATAGGAGGTACATGGGAGGCTTTTGTGAATGCTTTCCAGGAGAGGTTCTTATCTCCAGCAGTTAGGGAGAAGCTGAGAGACCAGTTCTGCCAGCTTAAGCAGTCGAGTTCTTCAGTGGCCGAGTTTGAGGCTGCATTTACTAGCCTGTCCAGGTTTGCACCTGAGTTGGTGGCGTCTGAGGAACGCCGTTGTATCGAGTTTGAGAAGAAGTTGAGACGTGGACTCAAACTGCGAGTTGGGGGAACTATGATTCGGGATTATGGGCGTTTGGTTGATGCTGCAGCCCACATGGAAATCATGATGCAGGAGGAGGAGGAAGGGCAGAAGGGCTCCAAGAGGAGTCAGGATGGTCAGAGTGATGGTAGGAGACAGAAGGGTTTTAATCCTCAACAATCTCAGAGTAGCTTTTCTAGATCGACTTTTCCTGTGCCGAGTGCTAGTTCGGGGAAAGGCAGTCAGGGAGACATTACCTGTTTCAAGTGTGGCCAGCTGGGCCACAAGTCTCCAGTTTGTCCTCAAAGGGGAGGAGTGCAGAGAGCAGCATCATCTTCGGCTCGATCTCAGAGCCAGAATCAGAGTAGAGGCCAGTCACTCTCGTCCTATCAGTGTGGTCAGCCAGGGCATATGAAGAGGTATTGCCCGTAGCTGGGTGGCATACCTGGTGCATCTGGTTTGAGGCAGATTCAGGGTCAGCAGCCAGCTCAGTCGGGTCAGGCCTCGAGGGCAAATCAGGGGGCTTCATCATCCCAGTCAGTGCAGCAGTCTTATGCTCCTAGGGGTGAGCAGGTTGATCAGAGGTCGTCTGGGCGCGTGTATGCGGTTACCGCACAGGATCTTGTACCGGCTCCATCTGTTGTGAGAGGTACTTTCTTGTTTTGCAACTTGGTTGCTAATGTTTTCATTTTCTAGGGGATCGGGTTGGTAGTGTTTTGCCACCGGGGTATGATTCGCGAGGGCGGAGTGAGCTTAGTGGTCTACTTGCTAGCTTTTTGAGTAGTGAGTGTGATGAGACCCAGATTGTGTTGCCACGGGTGGTTTGTGAGTACTCGGACGTCTTTCCCGAGGATCTTGTTGGTTTGCCACCGCATCGGGAGATTGAGTTCTCTATTGACTTAGTGCCCGGCACGGCGCCGATTTCTATCGCACCTTATCGTTTCGCCCCAGCTGAGTTAGTTGAATTGAAAATTCAGCTCCAGGAGTTACTAGACAAGGGTTTTATACGTCCTAGTGTTTTGCCGTGGGGAGCACCGACCCTCTTTGTTAAAAAGAAAGGTGGTGCTTTGAGACTTTGTATAGATTACCGGAAATTGAATCGGGCTACGGTTAAGAATAAGTACCCTATGCCTCGTATAGATGATTTGTTCGATCAGTTGAAGGGTTCTCGTTGTTTCTCAAAGATAGACTTGAGATCGGGTTATCATCAGTTGAGAGTCAGGGAGGAGGATATTCCGAAGACGGCATTCCGTACGCGGTATGGCCACTATGAATTTCTGGTGATGCCATTTGGGCTCACCAATGCACCGGCAGTGTTTATGGATTTGATGAACCGAATATTCCGAGAATTTCTAGATCGTTTTGTAGTCGTCTTCGTAGACGACATTCTAATCTATTCACTTTCGGAGGAGGAGCACAAGGAACACTTGAGAGTGGTGCTTGAGTTACTTAGAGCCCATAAGCTTTATGCTAAGTTTGGGAAGTGTGAGTTCTGGCTAGAGGAGGTGAAGTTTTTAGGCCATGTAGTTTCTGGGGAAGGGGTGTCTGTTGATACATCCAAGACGGAGGCAGTGCAAGATTGGGCACAGCCTAAGAGTGTGTTTGAGATACGCAGTTTCCTGGGATTGGCCGGGTATTATCGTCGATTTGTGAAGGATTTCTCCAAGTTAGCTTCGCCTTTGACCAGATTGACTCGGAAGGGAGTCAAATTTGTTTGGAGTGAGACTTGTGAAAAGTCGTTCCAGGAGTTGAAAGTTAGACTGACCACCGCTCCAGTCTTGATTATTCCGGAGAGAGGGTTAGGTTATGCAGTCTATTGTGACGCCTCACGAGAGGGTTTGGGTTGTGTGTTGATGCAAGAGGGGAAAGTAGTTGCCTATGGCTCACGTCAATTGAAAACTCACGAGCAGAATTACCCTACGCATGATCTAGAGTTAGCAGCTGTGATATTTGCCTTGAAGATTTGGAGGCATTATCTTTATGGTGAGAGATTTGAGGTATTCTCGGATCATAAGAGTCTGAAATATTTGTTTTCACAGAAAGACTTGAACTTAAGGCAGAGGAGGTGGATGGAGCTCATTGAGGATTATGACTTTGAGTTGCATTATCATCCGGGAAAGGCCAATGTGGTGGCCGATGCCCTTAGCAGGAAACCGGTTGGGGACATTGCTAGTATAGCCATCCGAGAATGGGAGATGTTGGGTGCACTCGGGAAGTTTGATTTACTTTTGGGCGAATCCGTTGAGGCGGCAACCTTGTTTTCTGTTGTTGCACAGCCTACACTTGTGACTCGAGTGTTAGAGGCTCAGAAGGGTGACTTTGTGGTAGAATCTCTCCGTGAGAGGATTTCCGGTGGGAAGGGTGAGAAGGGTTTGACGGTGTATCCCGACTTGAGTGTGAGATACCGAGACCGTCTGTTTGTGCCAGAGTCTTGTCGAGAGGAGGTACTCCGAGAGTTTCATCATTCACGCCTTGCGGTGCATCCGGGAGGCACTAAGATGTACCGGGATTTGGGTCGCCAGTTCTGGTGGCAGGGTATGAAGAGAGATGTGGCAGCTTTCGTATCTAAGTGTCTTATTTGTCAGCAAGTGAAGGCCGAGCATCAGAGGCCAGCGGGTTTGTTACAACCCTTGCCTATTGCCGAGTGGAAGTGGGAACACATCACTATGGATTTCGTTATGGTTCTTCCAAGGACTCAACGGGGTGGTGATGCTATTTGGGTGGTTGTAGACCGGTTGACTAAGTCAGCGCACTTCATTCCTATGCGCGTGAGAGATTCGGTAGATCATCTTGCCGACTTGTATATTCGGGTTATAGTGAGGTTGCACGGGGTTCCAGTGACGATCGTTTCTGATAGAGATCCTCGTTTTACTGCCAGATTGTGGCAGAGCTTGCAGAGTGCCTAGGCACTAAGTTGACTTTTAGCACAGCTTATCATCCTCAGACTGACGGGCAGTCCGAGCGTACTATTCAGATCCTTGAGGATATGCTTCGGGGTTGTGTTCTTGACTTTGGTGGGTCGTGGGAGAGGCACTTGCCTTTGGTGGAGTTTGCTTATAACAATAGTTTCCAGTCTAGTATCGGTATGGCACCATTTGAGGCCTTGTATGGCCGACCGTGTAGATCTCCTGTTTGCTGGGCCGAGGTGGGTGATGCACCTTTGTTGGGTCCAGAATTAGTGAGGGAAACGACAGAGAAAGTTGAGCTTATCCGTAAGAGGCTTGTTACAGCCCAGAGTCGTCAGAAATCTTATGCCGACCGTAGGAGGAGACCTTTGATGTTTGAGGTGGGTGATCATGTCTTTCTGAAGATATCACCAAGGCGGGGATTGATGAGGTTTGGGAAGAGAGGGAAGTTGTCCCCTCGATTTATTGGCCCTTTTGAGATACTTGAGAGGATTGGCGAGGCTGCTTATCGTTTAGCTTTGCCGCCGCAGTTATCCGGAGTACATAACATGTTTCATGTGAGTATGCTCTGGAAGTATGAGCCAGATCCATCGCATGTATTGGATTGGACCGACTTAGAGGTAGATGCGGATGTCTCGTATGAGGAGAGACCGGTTCGAGTCTTGGATAGACGAGATCAAGTTTTGCGAGGCAAGACCATCCCTTTGGTAAAGGTTTTGTGGAAACATCATGGTGTGGAGGAAGCCACTTGGGAACGTGAGTTGGAAGTCCGCGAGAAATATCCGGACATGTTTTTCGATTTGTAATCTTGTATGTAGATTTTGTTATATTGTCGAACATTCGAGTTTTATATATATGTCTTAAGTTGTAAAACATTGAGAATGTTTTTGGTTAATGGTAATATTTTGGAACTTGCCTCGAAATGGAAGTTTAATGGAACATTGTATATGTTGAATATATTCAAAATTGTAGAAATTGAAGGAAAATTGCATAGTGCTTATGCAGGTTGAAATATATGTTTGTTTTGCATATTGTGACATGCCACTTTGTTAAGAGATGGAATGGCCGGTGTTGGGTCAAGTTGTTTATTATTGAGTTATCATATTGTTGGAATTTGAGAAAAACTTGTTTTTGAAACCTTGTGCTTAATTTCGGGGACGAAATTCTTTTAAGGAGGGGAGGTTATAGCGACCCCAGTCTTTTCTCTTTAGATTGTTGAATCCGGACTTAGGTTTCGTGGATCCTGTCATTATTTATTGGTTGTTGTTGTCCTTTAATCTCTTTGTATTTGAAGTATAGGTTGTGTTGGGCGGGTCTGTTACAGGTTGGTTGAAATTAGATGCCAATAGGTGATGCCCAGATTTTGGCCTTCACGCTCGAGCGGAAGTTTTAACGCTCGAGTGGGCCCTTCGTTGTTGCTTCTCCGCTCGAGCAGGAGTTTTGACGCTCGAGCGTGATTTTCCATCTCCCAGTATTTTTACTCTGCAGTTAGTCCGCACAAGCGGGAGTTTTTACGCTCGAGCGTGATCCTTTGATTTTGTCCATACGCTCGAGCGGGGAGTTTGACGCTCGAGCGGATACCAGCGCCTGCAAAACTTCTGGAAGTGTGCAATCGGCGCTCGAGCGGCTCTTTTCACGCTCGAGCGTGAGTCTGTGTCTTACGCTCGAGCGGGGTGTTCTACGCTCGAGCGTAGAATCGACTACATCAGTCTGTGATTTCACTTTTTGGATCACTTTTTGACCTAGTTTTCCTCTCTTAACTTTTAAAAACCGCCCATTGAGAGTTTCTCTCTCTACTCTTACCTTCTCTCTAAGATTTGATCGATTTTCGGTGATCTTCTACCCTAGTTCCTTTGGAAGAAAGGTAGAGCTTCGCGAGAGCTTTGTTTTAATCTGAGAAACTTGGGATTTGGAGCACGTGGGTCTTTGGTCTTCATCTCCGTCTTCTCCATTCGGGTTATTTTCTTCGAAGTAGGGATTTCCTACTCTAATCTATAAGTTTTGTTCTAAGTTTTGGTATTTTGATATGTTGGGAGTACTTTGGTAATTTTGAGAAAAACCCTAGTTATTTTAATAGATTAATTTGTATAATTAATTTAAGGAAATTGAGAAATTGGTTAAAGGCATGAAATTGAGGAATTCATTGATTAAATGGTGTAGTTGGATAATTTAAATCACTCGCCTATTGAATTGTTAATATATTTATTTCCAATTCTAGAAATAACTGTTTTGGGCTATCGGTGGAGGATAGTCGTGATTGTTGTAGACACTACTTATGGATTAGGGATAACTGAAACCAATCATTGATTAAGTCATCAATTTTGACTGCTGAATTAATACAGACATTATGTGTATTGATTGTGTGTTGTATATGTTATGTGTTTACATACATTGTTTTGTGTGGGAAGAGATAGGGGATGTACTCCACGGTTTAGGGGAAGATAGGGGATGGACCTCTAAACCGGATTTTGTTTGGGAGGAGATAGGGGATGGACTCCATTAGCATCACTTTTATGTGTGCTTATTTATATTGAAGTGTTTTTATTGATACAACACTAAAATGTGTATCAAACTGGAAGTATGAAGTGTTTTGTTTTGAGCCTGAGTCTCAGTTGTTTGTTGACATTGGAAGAATGTGAATATGATATATATATATATATAGTTCACTGTTGTGAGTTTGGCCAGGTTCTGAGCCATATTGATAATGTGGAAAGTAAAACATGGCCTAGACATTAGTGTCATGAGACCCTATAATGATGTAATTGATTATCTTGGCTAACCATCTATTGAATGCTATAGCTTTATTCAATGCTTATATTTGGTTTAGTATTTTTCTACTGGGCTGTGGCTCACCCTTTATGGGAACATCATTTTCAGGTTCAGATGATAAGCTACCTCCAAGGACTTAGCTTGGAAGGAATTGGAGTTGAAGACTCCATTTAGTTTAGTTGCTATTCATTTTATTTTGATATTACATGTAAACACTCAAGCCAAGGGCTTAATTTGTAGTTGAGTTAGTACTCACATTTCATGTCCAAGTGATGGCTTGGAAAGATGTAAGCCCGTAGGGCATTTACTTTTGATGTTACATGTAATGCTTTTCAATAAGAATACTCTGATGAATGGTATAATGGTTGGTTTTCTTTTATTAATGCATGTCAATGTTATATATATTATGGGTTATTTTGAGGGCGTTACAACTTGGTATCAGAGCGTACCGGGTTTGAATACTTTGGGTACGTGGGAAGTGATTAGTATCACAATGGGTTCGTCTCGTTTGTTAGAGACTTAGTGTAATGATTATATGCTTACATGATAACATGTTTACGTGACTATGTGGGTATGGAATGTAGTTCTTTGGATGTTGATTGAACCTTTGAGTTTCTAGTAGTCTTGTTGGAAAGGCACTTGATCAATGCTGCTTCCAACCGGAACTATAGTAACGCTTCGGGACTATCATCATCCATGAATGAAATTCGTAGGTGCTTATGTGAGTATGTGCTTATGTGGAATGAATTATTGTTATCCAATGCATTAGGACGCGAGTGTTTAGCTTCGGCACATTTATTAATGTGCTAACGTCTTTGTTTCCTTTATTAGGATGTCAGGACGAGGAAGAGGACGCGGTAGGCGTGGTAGGCCGGGTAGGCAGGAGGCGCCTATGCCAGAGGAGATTCCGGCAGTACAGGAGGGAGTTGGCCAGGCCAATGAGGCCGAGCTAGTAGGCCAGCAGGCTATGGGCGCTTTAGCCCGAGAGATAGCAGGGGCATTCAGGGAGTCAGTAGGCATTCTCAGAGCTGAGAATCAAGCTCGGGCTGTTGTTGCGGATGCAGGACCTTCCTTTTTGAAGAGGGAGTTCTTCCGGTCTAATCCGGATGAATTTGTGGGTGATCCTAAAGAGCCGCTTAAGGCAGATGAATGGCTCGAATAGACAACGAAGACGTTTGAGATGCTTGGCATCGAAGACGAGGGGTTGAAAGTGACCTTGGCATCTTTTCAGCTGAAGGGGGATGCGGGTCAGTGGTGGAAGTTCACTAAGGGTCGGATAGGAGGTACATGGGAGGCTTTTGTGAATGCTTTCCAGGAGAGGTTCTTATCTCCAGCAGTTAGGGAGAAGCTGAGAGACCAGTTCTGCCAGCTTAAGCAGTCGAGTTCTTCAGTGGCTGAGTTTGAGGCTGCATTTACTAGCCTGTCCAGGTTTGCACCTGAGTTGGTGGCGTCTGAGGAACGCCGTTGTATCGAGTTTGAGAAGAAGTTGAGACGTGGACTCAAACTGCGAGTTGGGGGAACTATGATTCGGGATTATGGGCGTTTGGTTGATGCTGCAGCCCACATGGAAATCATGATGCAGGAGGAGGAGGAAGGGCAGAAGGGCTCCAAGAGGAGTCAGGATGGTCAGAGTGATGGTAGGAGACAGAAGGGTTTTAATCCTCAACAATCTCAGAGTAGCTTTTCTAGATCGACTTTTCCTGTGCCGAGTGCTAGTTCGGGGAAAGGCAGTCAGGGAGACATTACCTGTTTCAAGTGTGGCCAGCTGGGCCACAAGTCTCCAGTTTGTCCTCAAAGGGGAGGAGTGCAGAGAGCAGCATCATCTTCGGCTCGATCTCAGAGCCAGAATCAGAGTAGAGGCCAGTCACTCTCGTCCTATCAGTGTGGTCAGCCAGGGCATATGAAGAGGTATTGCCCGTAGCTGGGTGGCATACCTGGTGCATCTGGTTTGAGGCAGATTCAGGGTCAGCAGCCAGCTCAGTCGGGTCAGGCCTCGAGGGCAAATCAGGGGGCTTCATCATCCCAGTCAGTGCAGCAGTCTTATGCTCCTAGGGGTGAGCAGGTTGATCAGAGGTCGTCTGGGCGCGTGTATGCGGTTACCGCACAGGATCTTGTACCGGCTCCATCTGTTGTGAGAGGTACTTTCTTGTTTTGCAACTTGGTTGCTAATGTTTTCATTTTCTAGGGGATCGGGTTGGTAGTGTTTTGCCACCGGGGTATGATTCGCGAGGGCGGAGTGAGCTTAGTGGTCTACTTGCTAGCTTTTTGAGTAGTGAGTGTGATGAGACCCAGATTGTGTTGCCACGGGTGGTTTGTGAGTACTCGGACGTCTTTCCCGAGGATCTTGTTGGTTTGCCACCGCATCGGGAGATTGAGTTCTCTATTGACTTAGTGCCCGGCACGGCGCCGATTTCTATCGCACCTTATCGTTTCGCCCCAGCTGAGTTAGTTGAATTGAAAATTCAGCTCCAGGAGTTAGTAGACAAGGGTTTTATACGTCCTAGTGTTTTGCCGTGGGGAGCACCGACCCTCTTTGTTAAAAAGAAAGGTGGTGCTTTGAGACTTTGTATAGATTACCGGAAATTGAATCGGGCTACGGTTAAGAATAAGTACCCTATGCCTCGTATAGATGATTTGTTCGATCAGTTGAAGGGTTCTCGTTGTTTCTCAAAGATAGACTTGAGATCGGGTTATCATCAGTTGAGAGTCAGGGAGGAGGATATTCCGAAGACGGCATTCCGTACGCGGTATGGCCACTATGAATTTCTGGTGATGCCATTTGGGCTCACCAATGCACCGGCAGTGTTTATGGATTTGATGAACCGAATATTCCGAGAATTTCTAGATCGTTTTGTAGTCGTCTTCGTAGACGACATTCTAATCTATTCACTTTCGGAGGAGGAGCACAAGGAACACTTGAGAGTGGTGCTTGAGTTACTTAGAGCCCATAAGCTTTATGCTAAGTTTGGGAAGTGTGAGTTCTGGCTAGAGGAGGTGAAGTTTTTAGGCCATGTAGTTTCTGGGGAAGGGGTGTCTGTTGATACATCCAAGACGGAGGCAGTGCAAGATTGGGCACAGCCTAAGAGTGTGTTTGAGATACGCAGTTTCCTGGGATTGGCCGGGTATTATCGTCGATTTGTGAAGGATTTCTCCAAGTTAGCTTCGCCTTTGACCAGATTGACTCGGAAGGGAGTCAAATTTGTTTGGAGTGAGACTTGTGAAAAGTCGTTCCAGGAGTTGAAAGTTAGACTGACCACCGCTCCAGTCTTGATTATTCCGGAGAGAGGGTTAGGTTATGCAGTCTATTGTGACGCCTCACGAGAGGGTTTGGGTTGTGTGTTGATGCAAGAGGGGAAAGTAGTTGCCTATGGCTCACGTCAATTGAAAACTCACGAGCAGAATTACCCTACGCATGATCTAGAGTTAGCAGCTGTGATATTTGCCTTGAAGATTTGGAGGCATTATCTTTATGGTGAGAGATTTGAGGTATTCTCGGATCATAAGAGTCTGAAATATTTGTTTTCACAGAAAGACTTGAACTTAAGGCAGAGGAGGTGGATGGAGCTCATTGAGGATTATGACTTTGAGTTGCATTATCATCCGGGAAAGGCCAATGTGGTGGCCGATGCCCTTAGCAGGAAACCGGTTGGGGACATTGCTAGTATAGCCATCCGAGAATGGGAGATGTTGGGTGCACTCGGGAAGTTTGATTTACTTTTGGGCGAATCCGTTGAGGCGGCAACCTTGTTTTCTGTTGTTGCACAGCCTACACTTGTGACTCGAGTGTTAGAGGCTCAGAAGGGTGACTTTGTGGTAGAATCTCTCCGTGAGAGGATTTCCGGTGGGAAGGGTGAGAAGGGTTTGACGGTGTATCCCGACTTGAGTGTGAGATACCGAGACCGTCTGTTTGTGCCAGAGTCTTGTCGAGAGGAGGTACTCCGAGAGTTTCATCATTCACGCCTTGCGGTGCATCCGGGAGGCACTAAGATGTACCGGGATTTGGGTCGCCAGTTCTGGTGGCAGGGTATGAAGAGAGATGTGGCAGCTTTCGTATCTAAGTGTCTTATTTGTCAGCAAGTGAAGGCCGAGCATCAGAGGCCAGCGGGTTTGTTACAACCCTTGCCTATTGCCGAGTGGAAGTGGGAACACATCACTATGGATTTCGTTATGGTTCTTCCAAGGACTCAACGGGGTGGTGATGCTATTTGGGTGGTTGTAGACCGGTTGACTAAGTCAGCGCACTTCATTCCTATGCGCGTGAGAGATTCGGTAGATCATCTTGCCGACTTGTATATTCGGGTTATAGTGAGGTTGCACGGGGTTCCAGTGACGATCGTTTCTGATAGAGATCCTCGTTTTACTGCCAGATTGTGGCAGAGCTTGCAGAGTGCCTAGGCACTAAGTTGACTTTTAGCACAGCTTATCATCCTCAGACTGACGGGCAGTCCGAGCGTACTATTCAGATCCTTGAGGATATGCTTCGGGGTTGTGTTCTTGACTTTGGTGGGTCGTGGGAGAGGCACTTGCCTTTGGTGGAGTTTGCTTATAACAATAGTTTCCAGTCTAGTATCGGTATGGCACCATTTGAGGCCTTGTATGGCCGACCGTGTAGATCTCCTGTTTGCTGGGCCGAGGTGGGTGATGCACCTTTGTTGGGTCCAGAATTAGTGAGGGAAACGACAGAGAAAGTTGAGCTTATCCGTAAGAGGCTTGTTACAGCCCAGAGTCGTCAGAAATCTTATGCCGACCGTAGGAGGAGACCTTTGATGTTTGAGGTGGGTGATCATGTCTTTCTGAAGATATCACCAAGGCGGGGATTGATGAGGTTTGGGAAGAGAGGGAAGTTGTCCCCTCGATTTATTGGCCCTTTTGAGATACTTGAGAGGATTGGCGAGGCTGCTTATCGTTTAGCTTTGCCGCCGCAGTTATCCGGAGTACATAACATGTTTCATGTGAGTATGCTCTGGAAGTATGAGCCAGATCCATCGCATGTATTGGATTGGACCGACTTAGAGGTAGATGCGGATGTCTCGTATGAGGAGAGACCGGTTCGAGTCTTGGATAGACGAGATCAAGTTTTGCGAGGCAAGACCATCCCTTTGGTAAAGGTTTTGTGGAAACATCATGGTGTGGAGGAAGCCACTTGGGAACGTGAGTTGGAAGTCCGCGAGAAATATCCGGACATGTTTTTCGATTTGTAATCTTGTATGTAGATTTTGTTATATTGTCGAACATTCGAGTTTTATATATATGTCTTAAGTTGTAAAACATTGAGAATGTTTTTGGTTAATGGTAATATTTTGGAACTTGCCTCGAAATGGAAGTTTAATGGAACATTGTATATGTTGAATATATTCAAAATTGTAGAAATTGAAGGAAAATTGCATAGTGCTTATGCAGGTTGAAATATATGTTTGTTTTGCATATTGTGACATGCCACTTTGTTAAGAGATGGAATGGCCGGTGTTGGGTCAAGTTGTTTATTATTGAGTTATCATATTGTTGGAATTTGAGAAAAACTTGTTTTTGAAACCTTGTGCTTAATTTCGGGGACGAAATTCTTTTAAGGAGGGGAGGTTATAGCGACCCCAGTCTTTTCTCTTTAGATTGTTGAATCCGGACTTAGGTTTCGTGGATCCTGTCATTATTTATTGGTTGTTGTTGTCCTTTAATCTCTTTGTATTTGAAGTATAGGTTGTGTTGGGCGGGTCTGTTACAGGTTGGTTGAAATTAGATGCCAATAGGTGATGCCCAGATTTTGGCCTTCACGCTCGAGCGGAAGTTTTAACGCTCGAGTGGGCCCTTCGTTGTTGCTTCTCCGCTCGAGCGGGAGTTTTGACGCTCGAGCGTGATTTTCCATCTCCCAGTATTTTTACTCTGCAGTTAGTCCGCACAAGCGGGAGTTTTTACGCTCGAGCGTGATCCTTTGATTTTGTCCATACGCTCGAGCGGGGAGTTTGACGCTCGAGCGGATACCAGCGCCTGCAAAACTTCTGGAAGTGTGCAATCGGCGCTCGAGCGGCTCTTTTCACGCTCGAGCGTGAGTCTGTGTCTTACGCTCGAGCGGGGTGTTCTACGCTCGAGCGTAGAATCGACTACATCAGTCTGTGATTTCACTTTTTGGATCACTTTTTGACCTAGTTTTCCTCTCTTAACTTTTAAAAACCGCCCATTGAGAGTTTCTCTCTCTACTCTTACCTTCTCTCTAAGATTTGATCGATTTTCGGTGATCTTCTACCCTAGTTCCTTTGGAAGAAAGGTAGAGCTTCGCGAGAGCTTTGTTTTAATCTGAGAAACTTGGGATTTGGAGCACGTGGGTCTTTGGTCTTCATCTCCGTCTTCTCCATTCGGGTTATTTTCTTCGAAGTAGGGATTTCCTACTCTAATCTATAAGTTTTGTTCTAAGTTTTGGTATTTTGATATGTTGGGAGTACTTTGGTAATTTTGAGAAAAACCCTAGTTATTTTAATAGATTAATTTGTATAATTAATTTAAGGAAATTGAGAAATTGGTTAAAGGCATGAAATTGAGGAATTCATTGATTAAATGGTGTAGTTGGATAATTTAAATCACTCGCCTATTGAATTGTTAATATATTTATTTCCAATTCTAGAAATAACTGTTTTGGGCTATCGGTGGAGGATAGTCGTGATTGTTGTAGACACTACTTATGGATTAGGGATAACTGAAACCAATCATTGATTAAGTCATCAATTTTGACTGCTGAATTAATACAGACATTATGTGTATTGATTGTGTGTTGTATATGTTATGTGTTTACATACATTGTTTTGTGTGGGAAGAGATAGGGGATGTACTCCACGGTTTAGGGGAAGATAGGGGATGGACCTCTAAACCGGATTTTGTTTGGGAGGAGATAGGGGATGGACTCCATTAGCATCACTTTTATGTGTGCTTATTTATATTGAAGTGTTTTTATTGATACAACACTAAAATGTGTATCAAACTGGAAGTATGAAGTGTTTTGTTTTGAGCCTGAGTCTCAGTTGTTTGTTGACATTGGAAGAATGTGAATATGATATATATATATATATAGTTCACTGTTGTGAGTTTGGCCAGGTTCTGAGCCATATTGATAATGTGGAAAGTAAAACATGGCCTAGACATTAGTGTCATGAGACCCTATAATGATGTAATTGATTATCTTGGCTAACCATCTATTGAATGCTATAGCTTTATTCAATGCTTATATTTGGTTTAGTATTTTTCTACTGGGCTGTGGCTCACCCTTTATGGGAACATCATTTTCAGGTTCAGATGATAAGCTACCTCCAAGGACTTAGCTTGGAAGGAATTGGAGTTGAAGACTCCATTTAGTTTAGTTACTATTCATTTTATTTTGATATTACATGTAAACACTCAAGCCAAGGGCTTAATTTGTAGTTGAGTTAGTACTCACATTTCATGTCCAAGTGATGGCTTGGAAAGATGTAAGCCCGTAGGGCATTTACTTTTGATGTTACATGTAATGCTTTTCAATAAGAATACTCTGATGAATGGTATAATGGTTGGTTTTCTTTTATTAATGCATGTCAATGTTATATATATTATGGGTTATTTTCAGGGCGTTACAGAAATTGAATAAAAATAGAAGTTGAATAAAAATAGAATAGGAAACGGCATAAAATTAAACATAGAAGTTCTTTCAAGAAACCACTATACCTTAACGATCTATTTGGAAATAAAATAAAAAAGGAAATTGAATAGAAAAGGAAATTGAATAAAAATGGAAGTGGAATAAAAATAAAAATGGAAGTTACAGAAAATTAAAAATGGATGTTCAATCAAGAAACCATTACACCTTAACGATCTATTTGGAAATTAAATAAAAAAGGAAATTCAATAGAAAAGGAAATTGAATAAAAATTGAAGTTGAATAAAAATAAAAAAGGAAGTTGCATAAAATTTCAAATGAAAGTTCATTCAAGAAACCACCATACCTTAACGATATATTTGGAAATTAAATAGAAAAAGAAAATTGAATGGAGACGGCAATTGAATAAAAATCGAAGTTGAATAAAAATAGAAGTGGAAACTGCATAAAATTAAACATGGAAGTTCATTCAAGAAACCACTATACCTTAACGATCTATTCGGAAATTAAACAACAAAGTAAATTGAATGGAGATGGAAATTTAATAAAAATAGAAGTTGAATAAAAATAGAAATGGAGACTGCATAAAATTAAACATGGAAGTTCATTCAAGAAACCACTATACCTTAACGATCCATTTGGAAATTAAATAAAAAAGGAAATTGGATAGAAAAGGAAATTGAATAAAAATGGAAGTGGAATAAAAATAAAAATAGAAGTTGGAAAAAACTAAAAATGGATGTTCAATCAAAAAACTTCTACCCCTGAACGACCTATTTGAAAATTAAATAAAAAAGGAAATTCAATAGAAAAGGAAATTGAATAAAAATGGAAGTTGGATAAAAATAAAAATGGAGGTTGCATAAAATTAAAAATGAAAGTTTATTCAAGAAACCACTATACCTTAACGATCTATTTGGAAATTAAACAAAAAAAGGAAATTGAACGGAGATGGAAATTGAATAAAAATAGAAGTGGAAACTGCATAAAATTAAACATGGAAATTAATTCAAGAAACCACTATACCTTAACGATCAATTTGAAGATTAAATAAAAAAGGAAATTGAATGGAGAGGGAAATTTAATAAAAATAGTAGTTGAATAAAAATAGAAATGGAAACTGCATAAAATTAAACATGGAAGTTCATTCAAGACACCGCTATACCTTAACGATCTATTTGGAAATTAAATAAAAAAGGAAATTGAATAGAAAAGGAAATTGAATAAAAATGGAAGTGAAATAAAAATAAAAATGGAAGTTGCATAAAATTAAAAATGGATGCTCATTCGAGAAACCTTTACACAATAACGATCTATTTGAAAATTAAATAAAAAAAGGAAATTCAATAGAAAAGGAAATTGAATAAAAATGGAAGTTGAATAAAAATAAAAATGGAAGTTGCATAAAATTAAAAATGAAAGTTCATTCAAGAAACCACTATACCTTAACGATTTATTTGGAAATTAAATAAAAAAAGAAAATTGAACGGAGATGGAAATTGAATAAAAATAGAAGTTGAATAAAAATAGAAGTGGAAACTGCATAAAGTTAAACATGGAAATTCGTTCAAGAAACCACTATACCTTAACGATCTATTTGGAAATTAAATAAAAAAGGAAATTGAATGGAGATGAAAGTATAATAAAAATAGAATTTGAATATAAATAGAAATGGAAACTGCATAAAATTAAACATGGAATTTCATTCAAGAAACCACTATACCTTAACGATCAATTTGGAAATTAAATAAAAAAGGAAATTCAATAAAAATGGAAGTTGAATAAAAATACAAATTGAAGTTGCAAAAAATTAAAAATGGACGTTCATTCAAGAAACTGTTATACTTCACCATCTATTTGGAAATTATAGAAAAAAGGAAATTGAAAGGAGTTGGAAATTGAATAAAAATAGAAGTTGAAAAAAAAATAGAAATGGAAACTGCATAAAATTAAACATGGAAGTTCATTCAAGAAACCACTATACCTTAACGATCTATTTGGAAATTAATTAAAAAGGGAAATTGAATAGAAATGGAAATTGAGTAAAAATGGAAGTGGAATGAAATTAAAAATGGAAGTTGCAAAAAATTAAAAATGGAAGTTCATTCAAGAAACCACTATATACCTTAACGATCTATTTGGAAATTAAATAAAAAAGAAAATTGAATAAAAATAGAAGCTGAATAAAAATAGAATAGGAAACTGCATAAAATTAAACATAGAAGTTCATTCAAGAAACCACTATACCTTAACGATCTATTTGGAAATAAAATAAAAAAGGAAATTGAATAGAAAAGGAAAGTGAATAAAAATGGAAGTGGAATAAAAATAAAAATGGAAGTTACAGAAAATTAAAAATGGATGTTCAATCAAGAAACCACTACACCTTAACGATCTCTTTGGAAATTAAATAAAAAAGGAAATTCAATAGAAAAGGAAACTGAATAAAAATGGAAGTTGAATAAAAATAAAAATGGAAGTTGCATAAAATTAAAAATGAAAGTTCATTAAAAAAACCACTACACCTTAACGATCTATTTGGAAATTAAATAAAAAAAGGAAATTGAATGGAGAAGGAAATTGAATAAAAATAGAAGTGAAAACTGCATAAAATTAAACATGGAAATTCATTCAAAAAACCACTATACCTTAACGATCTATTTGGAAATTAAACAAAAAAGGAAATTGAATGGAGATGGAAATTTAATAAAAATAGAAATGGAAACTGCATAAAGTTAAACATGGAAGTTCATTTAAGAAACCACTATAACTTAACGATCTACTTGGAAATTAAATAAAAAAGGAAATTGAATAGAAAAGGAAATTAAATAAAAATGAAGTTCAATAAAATACAAATGGAAGTTGCATAAAATTAAAAATGGAAGTTCATTCAGGAAACCACTATATACCTTAACGATCTATTTGGAAATTAAATAAAATAAGAAATTGAATGGAGATGGAAACTGAATAAAAATAGAAGTTTAATAAAAATAGAAATTGAAACTGCATAAAATTAAACATGGAAGTTCATTCAAGAAACCACTATACCTTAACGATCTATTTGGAAATTAATTAAAAAAGGAAATTGAATAGAAATGGAACTTGAATAAAAATAGAAGTGGAATAAAAATAAAAATGGAAGTTGTATATAATTAAAAATGGAAGTTCATTCAAGAAACCACTACACCTTAACGATGTATTTGGAAATTAAATAAAAAAGGAAATTGAATGGAGATCAAAATTGAATAAAAATAGATGTTGAATAAAAATAGAAATGGAAACTGCATGAAATTAAACATGGAAGTTCATTCAAGAAACCACTATACCTTCACGATCTATTTCGAAATTAAATAAAAAAGGAAATTGAATAGAAAAGGAAACTGAATAAAAATTGACGTGGAATAAAAATAAAAATAGAAGTTGCAAAAAATTAAAAATGGATGTTCATTCAAAAGACCTCTACCCCTGAACGACCTATTTGAAAATTAAATAAAAAAGGAAATTCAATAGACAAGGAAATTAAATAAAAATGGAAGTTGGATAAAAATAAAAATGGAAGTTGCATAAAATTAAAAATGAAAGTTTATTCAAGAAACCACTATACCTTAACGATCTATTGGGAAATTAAATAAAAAAAGGAAATTGAACGGAGATGGAAATTGAATAAAAATAGAAGTGGAAACTTCATAAAATTAAACATGGAAATTCATTCAAGAAACCACTATACCTTAACGATCAATGTGGAAATTAAATAAAAAAGGAAATTGAATGGAGACGGAAATTTAATAAAAATAAAAGTTGAATAAAAATAGAAATGGAAACTGCATAAAATTAAACATGGAAGTTCAATCAAGACACCGCTATACCTTAACGATCTATTTGGAAATTAAATAAAAAAGGAAATTGAATAGAAAATGAAATTGAATAAAAATGGAAGTGGCATAAAAATAAAAATAGAAGTTGCATAAAATTAAAAATAGATGTTCATTCGGGAAACCTCTACACCTTAACGATCTATTTGAAAATTAAATAAAAAAAGGAAATTCAATAGAAAAGGAAATAGAATAAAAATGGAAGTTGAATAAAAATAAAAATAGAAGTTGCATAAAATTAAAAATGAAAGTTCATTCAAATAACCACTATACCTTAACGATCTATTTGGAAATTAAAAAAAAAAAAGGAAACTGAATGGAGATGGAAATTGAATAAAAATAGAAGTTGAATAAAAATAGATGTGGAAACTACATAAAGTTAAACATGGAAATTCGTTCAAGAAACCACTATACCTTAACGATTTATTTGAAAATTAAATAAAAAAGGAAATTGAATAGAAAAAGGAAATTGAATAAAAATGGAAGTTGAATAAAAATACAAATGGAAGTTGTAAAAAATTAAAAATGGACGTTCATTCATGAAACCGTTATACCTTAACCGTCTATTTGGAAACTAAAGAAAAAAGGAAATTGAATGGGGATGGAAATTGAATAAGAATAGAAGTTGAATAAAAATAGAAATGGAAACTGCATAAAATTAAACATGGAAGTTCGATCAAGAAACCACTATACCTTAACGATCTATTTGGAAATTAATTAAAAAAGGAAATTGATTAGAAATGGAAATTGAATAAAAATGGAAGTGGAATAAAAATAAAAATGGAAGTTGCATAAAATTAGAAATGGAAGTTCATTCAAGAAACCACTATATACCTTAACGATCTATTTGGAAATTAAATAAAAATGGAGATTGAATGGAGATCGAAATTGAATAAAAATAGAAGTTGAATAAAAATAGAATAGGAAACTGCATAAAATTAAACATAGAAGTTCATTCAAGAAACCACAATACCTTAACGATCTATTTGGAAATAAAATAAAAAAGGAAATTGAATAGAAAAGGAAATTGAATAAAAATGGAAGTGGAATAAAAATAAAAATGGAAGTTACAGAAAATTAAAAATGGATGTTCACTCAAGAAACCACTACACCTTAACGATCTATTTGGAAATTAATTAAAAACGGAAATTGAATAGAAATGGAACTTGAATAAAAATAGAAGTGGAATAAAAATAAAAATGGAAGTTCCATAAAATTAAAAATGGATGTTCATTCAACAAAACCACTACACCTTAATGATCTATTTGAAAATTAAATAAAAAAGGAAATTGAATGGAGATCGAAATTGAATAAAAATAGAAGTTGAATAAAAATAGAAATGGAAACTGCATAAAATTAATCATGGAAGTTCATTTAAGAAACCACTATACCTTAACGATCTATTTGGAAATTAAATAGAATAGGAAATTGAATAAAAATGGAAGTGGAATAAAAATAAAAATAGAAGTTGCAAAAAATTAAAAATGGATGTTCATTCAAGAAACCTCTACCCCTGAACAACCTATTTGGAAATTAAATAAAAAAGGAAATTGAATAGAAAAGGAAATTGAATAAAAATGGAAGTGGCATAAAAATAAAAATAGAAGTTGCATAAAATTAAAAATAGATGTTCATTCGGGAAACCTCTACACCTTAACGATCTATTTGAAAATTAAATAAAAAAAGGAAATTCAATAGAAAAGGAAATAGAATAAAAATGGAAGTTGAATAAAAATAAAAATAGAAGTTGCATAAAATTAAAAATGAAAGTTCATTCAAATAACCACTATACCTTAACGATCTATCTGGAAATTAAAAAAAAAAAGGAAACTGAATGGAGATGGAAATTGAATAAAAATAGAAGTTGAATAAAAATTGTTGTGGAAACTACATAAAGTTAAACATGGAAATTCGTTCAAAAAACCACTATACCTTAACGATTTATTTGAAAATTAAATAAAAAAGGAAATTGAATAGAAAAAGGAAATTGAATAAAAATGGAAGTTGAATAAAAATACAAATGGAAGTTGTAAAAAATTAAAAATGGACGTTCATTCATGAAACCGTTATACCTTAACCGTCTATTTGGAAACTAAAGAAAAAAGGAAATTGAATGGGGATGGAAATTGAATAAGAATAGAAGTTGAATAAAAATAGATATGGAAACTGCATAAAATTAAACATGGAAGTTCGATCAAGAAACCACTATACCTTAACGATCTATTTGGAAATTAATTAAAAAAGGAAATTGAATAGAAATGGAAATTGAATAAAAATGGAAGTGGAATAAAAATAAAAATGGAAGTTGCATAAAATTAGAAATGGAAGTTCATTCAAGAAACCACTATATACCTTAACGATCTATTTGGAAATTAAATAAAAATGGAGATTGAATGGAGATCGAAATTGAATAAAAATAGAAGTTGAATAAAAATAGAATAGGAAACTGCATAAAATTAAACATAGAAGTTCATTCAAGAAACCACAATACCTTAACGATCTATTTGGAAATAAAATAAAAAAGGAAATTGAATAGAAAAGGAAATTGAATAAAAATGGAAGTGGAATAAAAATAAAAATGGAAGTTACAGAAAATTAAAAATGGATGTTCACTCAAGAAACCACTACACCTTAACGATCTATTTGAAAATTAAACAAAAAGGGAAATTCAATAGAAAAGGAAATTGAATAAAAATGAAAGTAGAATAAAAATAAAAATGGAAGTTGCATAAAATTAAAAATGAAAGTTCATTAAAAAAACCACTATACCTTAACGATCTATTTGGAAATTAAATAAAAAAAGGAAATTGAATGGAGAAGGAAATTGAATAAAAATAGAAGTTGAATAAAAATAGAAATGGAAACTGCATAAAATTAAATATGGAAATTCATTCAAAAAACCACTATACCTTAACGATCTATTCAGAAATTAATCAAAAAAGGTAATTGAATAGAGATGGAAATTTAATAAAAATAGTAGTTGAATAAAAATAGAAATGGAAACTGCATAAAGTTAAACATGGAAGTTCATTCGAGAAACCACTATACCTTAACGATCTATTTGGAAATTAAATAAAAAAGGAAATTGAATAAAAATGGAAGTTCAATAAAAATACAAATGGAAGATGCATAAAATTAAAAGTGGAAGTTAATTCAAGAAACCACTATATACCTTAATGATCTATTTGGAAATTAAATAAAAAAAGAAATTGAATGGAGATGGAAATTGAATAAAAATAGAAGTTGAATAAAAATAGAAATGGAAACTGTATAAAATTAAAAATGGAAGTTCATTCAAGAAACCACTATACCTTAACGATCTATTTGGAAATTAATTAAAAAAGGAAATTGAATAGAAATGGGACTTGAATAAAAATGGAAGTGGAATAAAAATAAAAAGAGAAGTTGCAAAAAATTAAAAATGGATGTTCATTCAAAAAACCTCTACCCCTGAACGACCTATTTGAAAATTACATAAAAAAGGAAATTCAATAGAAAAGGAAATTGAATAAAAATGGAAGTTGCATAAAAATAAAAATGGAAGTTGCATAAAATTAAAAATGAAAGTTCATTCAAGAAACCATTATACCTTAACGATCTATTTGGAAATTAAATAAAAAAAGGAAATTGAACGGAGATGGAAATTGAAAAAAAATAGAAGTGGAAACTGTATAAAATTAAACATGGAAATTCATTCAAGAAACCACTATACCTTAACAATCAATTTGGAAATTAAATAAAAAATGAAATTGAATGGAGAGGGAAATTTAATAAAAATAGAAGTTGTAACGCCCTCAAAAAAAATAACATTAACCCATCAATAGAGACATGCATTGACAATAAAAATAAATGTTCTTCTATTCATCAGAGTAGTTTCTTACAAAAGTATTACATGTTAACAACAGAAGCAAGTGCCCTACGGGCTTACAACTTTCCAATTTAACACTTGGTTACAACAGAAGAGTATCAACTCCATTACACTTTAAGCCCTTGGCTTGAAATTACATGTAATACATCAAAAATAAAACAACCTAAGTATGTCCGCCTCTAGCCTCCCAAGCTATGTCCTTGGAGGTGGCATGCTACCTGTACCTGAAAATGATATTCCCATATAGGGTGAGCCACAGCCCAGTAGAAATATACTAAACCAACCATGAACAATGACTAAAAGATTAGCAATTGATAGATGGCTAACACTGATACATCCACATAACTCACATATATATGCTATATGACTTATGAGTCCAAGTTACCTTTCATTTTCCCTTTTTCAACAGATAAGCATGTTAACTCTAACATCAGTTCAACAGATATGTATAAAAACTATATCCCACATTCACAGATAAGCATATGAGCTATATCCACATTCTCAACAGATATGTATAACAACTATATCCCACATTCACAGATAAGCATAAGTTGTATCCTCACTTCACACAGATAAGCATATTAGCTCTATCTTCACTTCTCTAGACAAGCATATGAGCTGTATCTACAGAGTTCATCCCCTATCTCCTCCCAACACTATCCGGTTTAGAGGTGCATCCCCCATCTTCCCCTAAACCGCGGAGTACATCCCCCATCTCCTCCTCTACACACAATGCATATAAACACAAGGGTTCTATACACAATCAATCAATACATAAATTTAATGTATTCAATCCACCGTCATACTCTATGACACATTCAATCGATTAGTTTTAGTTTGCCTAATCATCATGCATTGTCTACAACAATCACGACTATCCTCCACCGATAGCCCAAAGCAGTTATTTCTAAACAGAAAATAAATGCACAATGGATATTCAATCAACATTTCATTTCGGTGAGTGATAAATAATTCAACTACACCCTTTAACCCCATACATTCCCAATCTCAATAATTCAATTTCATTACCTCATTTCTCACGATTAATTATCCCAATTAATCAACCATGTAATTAGGTCATTTTTCCATAATTACCATTTCAACCCTTAGGTCCCATTTTCATCAATGATTCAACATTTATTCCATTTCTCTATGCCACACATGCATCTAGGTTTATTATAAATAAAACCCCAACCTTTTGTAAAATAACACAAAAGCCCCAAACTTTCACAAAATTACCCAATCAACCCCAACATCTCAAAATACTAAAATTTAAAGACAAAATCCAAGAGAGGAGTAGGATATCCCTACCTCAAATTCGGAGCCCCAATAGAGAAGATGACAAAACCCAATGTGCTCCAAATCCCGAAATTTTCAGATTAGAATGTAACCCTCGACGATCAACAACTCTTTTGTAAAGGCCAAAGACAAGGAATTCACCCTAGCTAGATCAAAATCTAGAGAGAAGGCAAGATTTTAGAGAGAGAGGCTCTCAAAATGGTTTTTAGAAAAAGTAGGAGAGAGAAAGAAAAGTAAAAAGTGATTTGAAATCACCCAGCGGATAACTCATATACGTATGACCCGCTCGAGCGGAGAACACGACGCTCGAGCGCCAAGAACAAAATCTGGACACGCTCGAGCACAATAAGGCCCGCTCGAGCGCCAAGACACAAGAATAAAGCACATCCGCTCGAGCGCGACAACAGTCCGCTCGAGCGCAGATTCCCACCTCCTAGAACTTACACCCAGAAAGTACTACCCGCTCGAGCGCCAAACGACCCGCTCGAGCGCTACCGCTCGAGCGTAAACAAACCCGCTCGAGCGTAAAAACCACACCTGCAGAAGTTTTGCAGGAACACGAAAATACTGGAAGTATGCAATCTCCGCTCGAGCGCAAGAAGACCCGCTCGAGTGGACCGCCTAAAAACTCAACAACAAGGAATTTGAAACCAAGGCCTAACCAACCTGTAACAAACCTCCCCAACACATCCTATAACTCAAGTACGAAGTAAAAAAGATGCAAACAAGATAATAACCAACTACCAACATCCACGGACACATGTCCGGATCATTGTACAACAAGGGTAAACCCGGGATCGCTATAGAAGTTGAATAAAAATTGAAAAGGAAACTGGATAAAATTAAACGTGGAAGTTCATTCAAGACACCGCTATACCTTAACGATCTATTTGGAAATTAAATAAAAAAGGAAATTGAATAGAAAAGGAAATTGAATAAAAAGGGAAGTGGAATAAAAATAAAAATGGAAGTTGCATAAAATTAAAAATGGATGTTCATTCGAGAAACCTCTACACCTTAACGATCTATTTGAAAATCAAATAAAAAAAGGAAATTCAATAGAAAAGGAAATTGAAAAAAATGGAAGTTGAATAAAAATAAAAATGAAAATTGCATAAAATTAAAAATGAAAGTTCATTCAAGAAAACACTATACCTTAACGATCTGTTTGGAAATTAAATAAAAAAAAGGAAATTGAATGGAGATGGAAATTGAATAAAAATAGAAGTTGAATAAAAATAGAAGTGGAAACTGCATAAAGTTAAACATGGAAATTCGTTCAAGAAACCACTATACCTTAACGATCTATTCGGAAATTAAATAAAAAAGGAAATTGAATGGAGATGGAAATTAAATAAAAATAGAAGTTGAATAAAAATAGAAATGGAAACTACATAAAATTAAATATGGAAGTTCATTCAAGAAACCACTATACCTTAACGATCAATTTGGAAATTAAATAAAAAAGGAAATTAAATAGAAAAGGAAATTGAATAAAAAAAGAAGTTGAATAAAAATACAAATGGAAGTTGCAAAAAATTAAAAATGGACGTTCATTCGTTGAATAAAAATAAAAATGAAAGTTGCATAAAATTAAACATGGAAGTTCATTCAAGAAACCACTATACCTTAACGATCCGCTTGGAAATTAAATAAAAAAAGGAAATTCAATAGAAAAGGAAATTGAATAAAAATTGAAGTTGAAGAAAAATAAAAATGGAAGCTGCATAAAATTAAAAATGGAAGTTCATTCAAGAAACCACTATACATTAACGATCTATTTGAAAATTAAATAAAAAAAGGAAATTGAATAAAAATGGAAGTTGAATAAAAATAAAAATGGAAGTTGCATATAATTAAAAATGAAGGTTCATTCAAGAAACCACTATACCTTAACGATCTATTTGGAAACGAAATAAAAAAAAAAGAATTTAAAAAGAAAAGGAAATTGAATAAAAATGGAAGTTGAATAAATATAAAAATAGAAGTTGCATAAAATTAAAAATGGAAGTTCATTCAAGAAACCATTATGCCTTAACGATCTATTTGCAAACAAAATAAAAAAAGGAAATTGAATAGAAAAAGAACTTGAATAAAAATGGAAGTTTAATAAAAATAAAAATGGAAGTTGCATAAAATTAAAAAACAATGTTCATTCAACTAACCACTAAACCTTAACGATCTATTTGGAAATTAAATAAAAAAGGAAATTGAATAGAAAAGAAAATTGAATAAAATGGAAGTTGCATAAAATTAAAAATGAAACTTCATTCAAAAAACCACTATACCTTAACGATCTATTTGGAAATTAAATAAAAAAAGAAATTGAATAGAAAAGAAAATTGAATAAAAATGGAAATTGAATAAAAATAAAAATGGAAGTTGCAGAAAATTAAAAATGGAAGTTCATTCAAGAAACAACTATACCTTAACGATCTATTTGGAAATTAAATAAAAAAGGAATTTGAAAAGGAAAGGAAATTGAATAAAAATGGAAGTTGAATAAAAACAAAAATCGAAGTTGCATAAAATTAAAAATGGAAGTCTATTCAAGAAACCGCTATACCTTAACAATCTATTTGGAAATTAAATAAAAAACGAAAATTGAATAGAAAAGCAAATTGAATGAAAATGGAAGTGGAATAAAAATAAAAATTGAAGTTGCAGAAAATTAAAAATGGATGTTCATTCAAGAAACCACTACACCTTAACGATCTATTTGGAAATTAAATAAAAAAGGAAATTCAATAGAAAAGGAAATTTAATAAAAATAAAAATTGAATAAAAACAAAAATCGAAGTTGAATAAAATTAAAAATGGAAGTTCATTAAAGAAACTACTATACCTTAACGATCTATTTGGAAATTAAATAAGAAAAGGAAATTTAATGGAGATGGAAATTGAATAAAAATATAAGTTGAATAAAAATAGATGTGGAAACTGCATAAAATTGAACTTGGAAATTCATTCAAGAGACCACTATACCTTAACAATCTATTTGGAAATTAAATAAAAAAGGAAATTGAATGGAGATGGAAATTTAATAAAAATAGAAGTTGAATAAAAACAGAAATGGAAACTGCATAAAGTTAAACATGGAAGTTCATTCAAGAAACCACTATACCTTTACGATCTATTTGGAAATTAAATAAAAAAGGAAAATGAATAGAAAAGGAAATTGAATAACAATGGAAGTCGAATAAAAATACAAATAGAAGTTGCATGATATTAAAAATGTAAATTCATCAAAGAAACCACTATACGTTAATGATCTGTTTGGAAATTAAATAAAAAATGAAATTGAATGGAGATGGAAATTGAATAAAAATAGAAGTTGAATAAAAATAGAAATGGAAACTGCATAAAATTAAACATGGATGTTCATTCAAGAAACCACTATACCTTAACTATCTATTTGGAAATTAATTAAAAAAGAAAATTGAATTGAAATGGAAATTGAATAAAAATGGAAGTGGAATAAAAATAAAAAGAGAAGTTGCATAAAATTAGAAATGGAAGATCATTCAAGAAACCACTACACCTTAACGATCTATTTGGAAATTAAATAAAAAAGGAAATTGAATGGAGATAGAAATTGAATAAAAATAGAAGTTGAAAAAAATAGAAATGGAAACTGCATAAAATTAAACATGGAAGTTCATTCAGGAAACCACTATAGCGACCCCGGTCTTTTCCCATCTGATTATTGTATCCGGACTCAGGTTCTATAGATTCTGTTATTGTATAATTGTTGTTGTTGTCCTTTATTTTCTCATTTGGAATTATAGGATGTGTTGAGCAGGTTTGTTTCAGGTTGGTTGGGTTTAGAAACCAAGTGTTGCTGTCCAGGATTTTGGTTCTTCGCTCGAGCGAGGAGTTGGTCGCTCGAGCGAGAGATGGCGTCCAGTTTTGACCTGTAGCTCTGCATTCTTGGCTCGAGCGAGATTTTCTTCGCTCGAGCGAGTTAGTTTGTTTTTCGCTCGAGCGTTGGTTCCTTCGCTCGAGCGTGAGTCTGATTACAGACCTGAGGATTTGAGTTCTTCGCTCGATCGAGTTTTCTTTCGCTCGAGCGAGCTTTTGGGTTGTTGGCTCGAGCAAGGTTTCCTTGGCTCGAGCGTAGCTTTTCTGTGTCTGGTTGCTCGAGCGACAAAGTCTTCGCTCGAGCGAGCCTGTCCAGTTTATATACACAGCAGCGGGTTTTGATCAGTCCTTTTCATCTTCTTTTTGATTCCAAACCCTAGGTCCGACTTCTCTCTCTCCCTACTCACCTTCTCTCTTAGATTTGATCCACTTAGGGAGTGTTTCTACCCTAGATCCTTCATTAAAAAGATAGAGTGAGTCGAGGGCTTCCATTTAATCTGAACATTTGGCGATTTGGAGCACTTTGGTATTTGGGCACTCATCTCTGTCTTCACCATTTGGGTTGTTTTCTTTGAGGTAGGGATTTCCTACTCCATTTTATAGGTTTTGTTCTAAGTTTTGGTATTTTGATATGTTGGAGATACTTTGGTAAATTCTGGGAAAAACCCTAGTTGTATTATTAAATTAATTTGTATAATTAATTCATGGAGTTGGGAAAAGATGGTTTAATTTATGGAATTGGGAAATTCATTGATTAAATGGCATAGTTGGATAATTTGAATTATTTGTCTATTGAATTGTTGACATAGTTATTTTCAGTTTAGAAATAACTGTTTTGGGCTATCGGTGGAGGATAGTCGTGATTGATGTAGACATTGCATGTGGATTAGGAATAACTGAAACTAATCACATTGGTTAAGTCATTAATTTTGACTATTGCATTGATACAGAAAATACGTGTATTGATTGAGCATTGCATTTGCATACATTGTTTTCTGTGGGAGGAGATAGGGGATGTACTCCACGGTTTAGGGGAAGATAGGGGATGGACCTCTAAACCGGATTTTTGTTTGGGAGGAGATAGGGGATGGACTCCATTAGCATCACTTTTATGTGTGCTTATTTATATAGAAGTGTTTTATTGATACAACACTAAAATGTGTATCAATCTGGAAGTATGAAGTGTTTTGAATTGAGCTTGAGTCTCATTTGTTTGTTGATATTGGAAGAATGTGAATATGATATATATAATTCACTGTTGTAAGTTCGGCCAGGTTCTGAGCCATGTTGATTAAGTTGGAAAGTAAAATGTATCTTAGACAATAGTGTCAAGAGGCTGTAAAATGAAGTAATTGATTATCTTGGTTAACCATCTGTTGAATGCTATTGCTTTATTCATTGCTTATATGTGGTTTAGAATATTTCTACTGGGCTGTGGCTCACCCTTTATGGGAACATCATTTTCAGGTTCAGGTGATAAACTACCTCCAAGGGCTTAGCTTGGGAGGGTTTGGCTTCTGGTTTGAAGAAGACTACCTTTAGTTAATTGTCTTTATTTATTAGTACATGTAAACATTCAAGCCTAGGGCTTTTCTTGTATTGAGTTAGAACTCATATTTTTGTATCCAAGTGTTGGCTTGGAAAGATGTAAGCCTGTAAGGCATTTTATTCAATGTTACATGTAATGCGTTATTTAGTAATACTCTGATGAATGAATTAATAAATTGTCTTCTTTAAATAATGCATGTCAATGATATATATAATGGGTTAATTTTGAGGGCGTTACAACCACTATAACTTAATGATCTATTTCGAAATTAAATAAAAAAGGAAATTCAATAGAAAAGGAAATTGAATGAAAATGGAAGTGGAATAAAAATAAAAATGGAAGTTGCATAAAATTAAAAATGGATGTTCATTCAAGAAACCTCTACACCTTAACGATCTATTTGAAAATTAAATAAAAAAGGAAATTCAATAGAAAAGGAAATTGAATATAAATGAAAGTTGAATAAAAATAAAAATGGAAGTTGCATAAAATTAAAAATGAAATTTCATTCAAGAAACCACTATACCTTAACGATCTACTTGGAAATTAATTAAAAAAAGGAAATTGAAAGGAGATGGAAATTGAATAAAAATAGAAGTTGAATAAAAATAGAAGTGGAAACGGCATAAAATTAACCATGGAAATTCATTCAAGAAACCACTATATCATAACTATCAATTTGGAAGTTATAGAAAAAATGAAATTGAATGGTGTTGGAAATTTAAAAAAAATAGAAGTTGAATAGAAATAGAAATTGAAATTGCATTAAATTAAACATGGAAGTTCATTCAAGAAACCACTATACCTTAACGATTTATTTGGAAATTAAAGAAAAAAGGAAATTGAATAAAAATGGAAGTTGAATAAAAATATAAATGGACGTTTCATACAATTAAAAATGGAAGTTCATTCAAGAAACCATTATACCTTAACGATCTATTTGGAAATTCAATACAAAAGGAAATTGAATGGAGATGGAAATTGAATAAAAACAGAAATGGAAACTGCATAAAATTAAACATGGAAGTTCATTCAAGAAACCACTATACCTTAACGATCTATTTTGAAATTAATGAAAAAAAGAAATTGAATAGAAATGGAAATTGAATAAAAATGGAATTGGAATAAAAAAAAAAATGGAAGTTGCAAAAAAATAAAAATGAAAGTTCATTCAAGAAACCACTATACCTTAACAATCTATTTGGAAATTAAATAAAAAGGAAATTGAATGGAGATCGAAATTGGATAAAAATTGAAGCTGAATAAAAATAGAAATGGAAACTGCATAAAATTAAACATCGAAGTTCATTCAAGAAACCACTATACCTTAACGATCTATTTGGAAATTAAATAAAAAAGGAAATTCAATAGAAAAGGAAATTGAATAAAAATGGAAGTGGAATAAAAATAAAAATGAAAGTTGCAGAAAATTAAAAATGGAAGTTCATTCAAGAAACAACTACACCTTAACGATCTATTTAGAAATTAAATAAAAAAAAATTATTGGAGATCGAAATTGAACGAAAATAGAAGTTGAATAAAAATAGAAATGGAAACTGCATAAAATTAAACATGGAAGTTCATTCAAGAAACCACTATACCTTAACGATCTATTTGGAAATTAAATAAAAAAGAAAATTGAATAGAAAAGGAAATTGAATAAAAATGGAAGTTGCAGAAAATCAAAAATGGATGTTCATTCAAAAAACCACTACGCCCTAACGATCTATTTCGAAATTAAATAAAAGAGGAAATTTAATAGAAAAGGAAATTGAATAAAAATGGAAGTTGAATAAATATAAAAATGGAAGTTGCATAAAATTAAAAATGGAAGTTCATTCAAGAAACCACTATACCTCAATGATCCACTTGGAAATTAAATAAAAAAAGGAAATTGAATAGAAAAGGAAATTGAATAAAAATGGAAGTTGCATAAAATTAAAAATGAAAGTTCATTCAACTAACCACTAAACCTTAACGATCTATTTGGAAATTAAATAAAAAAGGAAATTGAATAGAAAAGGAAATTGAATAAAAATGGAAGTTCGATAAAAATAAAAATGGAAGTTGCATAAAATTAAAAATGAAAGTTCATTCAAAAACCACTATACCTTAACGATCTATTTTGAAATTAAATAAAAAAAAGGAAATTGAATAGAAAAGAAAATTGAATAAAAATGAAAATCGAATAAAAATAAAAATGGAAGTTCATTCAAGAAACCACTATACCTTAACGATCTATTTGGAAATTAAATAAAAAAGGAATTTGAAAAGAAAAGGATATTGAATAAAAATGGAAGTTGAATAAAAACAAAAATCGAAGTTGCATAAAATTAAAAATGGAAGTCTATTCAAGAAACCGCTATACCTTAACGATCTATTTGGAAATTAAATAAAAAACGGAAATTGAATAGAAAAGAAAATTGAATAAAAATGGAAGTTGAATAAAAATAATAATAGAAGTTGCATAAAATTAAAAATGGAAGTTAATTCCAGAAACAACTATACCTTAACAATCTATTTGGAAATTAATTAAAAAAGGAAATTGAATAGAAATGGAACTTGAATAAAAATGGAAGTGGAATAAAAATAAAAATGGAAATTTCATAAAATTAAAAATAGAAGTTCATTCAAGAAACCACTACACCTTAGCGATATATTTGGAAATTAAATAAAAAAGGAAATTGAATGGAAATCGAAATTGAATAAAAATAGAAATGGAAACTGCATAAAATTAAACGTGGAAGTTCATCCAAGAAACCACTATACCTTAACGATCTATTTGGAAATTAATTAAAAAAGGAAATTGAATAGAAAAGGAAATTGAATAAAAATGGAAGTGGAATAAAAATAAAAATGGAAGTTGCAGAAATTAAAAATGGATGTTCATTCAAGAAACCACTACACCTTAACGATCTATGTGGAAATTAAATAAAAAAGGAAATTCAACAGAAAAGGAAATCGAATAAAAATGCAAGTTGAATAAAAATAAAAATGAAAGTTGCACAAAATTAAAAATGGAAGTTCATTTAAGAAACCACTATACGTTAACGATCTATTTGGAAATTAAATGAAAAAGGAAATTGAATAGAAATGGAAATTGAATAAAAATAGAAGTTGCAGAAAATTAAAAATGGAAGTTCATTCAAGAAACCACTACACCTTAAAGATCTATTTGGAAATTAAATAAAAAAGGAAATTGAATGGAGATCAAAATTGAATAAAAATAGAAGTTGAATAAAAACAGAAATGGAAACTGCATAAAGTTAAACATGGAAGTTCATTCAAGAAACCACTATACCTTAACTATCTATTTGGAAATTAATTAAAAAAGGAAATTGAATAGAAATGGAAATTGAATTAAAATGGAAGTGGAATAAAAATAGAAGTTGGATAAAAATAGAAATGGAAACTGCATAAAATTAAATGTGGAAGTTCATTCAAGAAACCACTATACCTTAACAATCTATTTGGAAATTAAATAAAAAATGAAATTGAATGGAGATGGAAATTGAATAAAAATAGATGTTGAATAAAAATAGAAATGGAAATTGCATAAAATTAAACATGGAAGTTCATTCAAGAAATCACTATACCTTAACGATCTATTTGGAAATTAAATAAAAAAGGAAATGGAATGGAGATGGAAATTGAATAAAAATAGAAGTTGAATAAAAATAGAAATGGAAATTGCATAAAATTATACATGGAAGTTCATTCAAGAAACCACTATACCTTAACGATCTATTTGGAAATTATATAAAAAAGGAAATTGAATAGAAATGGAAATTGAATAAAAATGGAAGTGGAATAAGAATAAAAATGGAAGTTGCATAAAATAAAAAATGGATGTTCATTCAAGAAACCATTACACCTTAACGATCTATTTGAAAATTAAGTAAAAAAGGAAATTCGATAGAAAAAAAATTGAATAAAAATGGAAGTTGAATAGAAAAGTAAATTGAATAAAAATGGAAGCTCAATAAAAATAAAAATGAAAATTGCACAAAATTAAAAATGAAAGTTCAATCCAAAAACCACTATACCTTAACGATCTAGTTGGAAATTAAATAAAAAAGGAAGTTGAGTAGAAAAGAAACTGATTGAAAAAAGAAGTTAAATAAAAATAAAAATGGAAATTGTAGAAAATTAAAAATGAAAGTTCATTCAAGAAACCACTACACCTTAAAGATCTATTTGGAAATTAAATAAAAAAGGAAATTGAATGGAGATCAAAATTGAATAAAAATAGAAGTTGAATAAAAACAGAAATGGAAACTGCATAAAGTTAAACATGGAAGTTCATTCAAGAAACCACTATACCTTAACTATCTTTTTGGAAATTAATTAAAAAAGGAAATTGAAGAGAAACGGAAATTGAATTAAAATGGAAATGGAATAAAAATAGAAGTTGGATAAAAATAGAAATGGAAACTGCATAAAATTAAATGTGGAAGTTCATTCAAGAAACCACTATACCTTAACAATCTATTTGGAAATTAAATAAAAAATGAAATTGAATGGAGATGGAAATTGAATAAAAATAGATGTTGAATAAAAATAGAAACGGAAATTGCATAAAATTAAACATGGAAGTTCATTCAAGAAATCACTATACCTTAACGATCTATTTGGAAATTAAATAGAAAAGGAAATTCAATAGAAAAGGAAATCGAATAAAAATGTAAGTTGAATAAAAATAAAAATGAAAGTTGCACAAAATTAAAAATGGAAGTTCAATTAAGAAACCACTATACGTTAACGATCTATTTGGAAATTAATTGAAAAAGGAAATTGAATAGAAATGGAAATTGAATAAAAATGGAAGTTGCAGAAAATTGAAAATGGAAGTTCATTCAAGAAACCACTACACCTTAAAGATCTATTTGGAAATTAAATAAAAAAGGAAATTGAATGGAGATCAAAATTGAATAAAAATAGAAGTTGAATAAAAACAGAAATGGAAACTGCATAAAGTTAAACATGGAAGTTCATTCAAGAAACCACTATACCTTAACTATCTATTTGGAAATTAATTAAAAAAGGAAATTGAATAGAAATGGAAATTGAATTAAAATGGAAGTGGAATAAAAATAGAAGTTGGATAAAAAGAGAAATGGAAACTGCATAAAATTAAATGTGGAAGTTCATTCAAGAAACCACTATACCTTAACAATCTATTTGGAAATTAAATAAAAAATGAAATTGAATGGAGATGGAAATTGAATAAAAATAGATGTTGAATAAAAATAGAAACGGAAATTGCTTAAAATTAAACATGGAAGTTCATTCAAGAAATCACTATACCTTAACGATCTATTTGGAAATTAAATAGAAAAGGAAATTCAACAGAAAAGGAAATCGAATAAAAATGTAAGTTGAATAAAAATAAAAATGAAAGTTGCACAAAATTAAAAATGGAAGTTCAATTAAGAAACCACTATACGTTAACGATCTATTTGGAAATTAATTGAAAAAGGAAATTGAATAGAAATGGAAATTGAATAAAAATGGAAGTTGCAGAAAATTGAAAATGGAAGTTCATTCAAGAAACCACTACACCTTAAAGATCTATTTGGAAATTAAATAAAAAAGGAAATTGAATGGAGATCAAAATTGAAACAAAATAGAAGTTGAATAAAAACAGAAATGGAAACTGCATAAAGTTAAACATGGAAGTTCATTCAAGAAACCACTATACCTTAACTATCTATTTGGAAATTAATTAAAAAAGGAAATTGAATTGTCACGACCCCAAACCGCCCCTAGTAGTTTGGTGCCGCGATGGCCAGTAATCCGTAATTACCGAAGGCCAACTTTTCAAACTCAACACAATCAGAGTATGGATATAGGGGGCTCACAAATGCGGAAGCAATAAGTCAAATACAAGTGGTCCATAAGAGCTGTGCGTAGATTAAAGCAATGCCAAACATTCCAATTAACTTGCAACTTAGATACATCAAGATAAAATATACAGGTTACTTCTTGATCAAAAGGCTTCTCGAGCCGACATATACAAAATACAGCTAATATAAGTCAAGAAGCATGATTTTCAAGATCTGCCGACATGCAAAACAGGGCATCGCCGACGTAATTACAACAGTAAAGCCGACGTAAGCACAAATCCAAAACAAGCATCCAAAACGGTCTAGGCGTCACCGCCATCCTGCTCATCACCTACATATATATAGAGGGGTGAGTACAAAACTCAGTGAATGGTACTAAAAATAAAGGTTTTGCATGAATAAAGCTGAGGTCTTTCAAAACAGAACATATCGAAACTTTATCAAGACAAAGGATGAACCGTATTCATCAATCAAATATCATAACATCGGCGAAGCAAGGGATGAACCGTATTCATCATCAAGTATCATAACATCGGCAAAGCAAGGGATGAACCGTATTCATCATCAAGTATCATAACATCGGCAAAGCAAGGGATGAACCGTATTCATCATCAAGTATCATAACATCGGCAAAGCAAGGGATGAACCGTATTCATCATCAAGTATCATAACATCGGCAAAGCAAGGGATGAACCGTATTCATCATCAAGTATCATAACATCGGCAAAGCAAGGGATGAACCGTATTCATCATCAAGTATCATAACATCGGCAGAGCAAGGGATGAACCGTATTCATCATCAAGTATCATAACATCGGCAAAGCAAGGGATGAACCGTATTCATCATCAAGTATCATAACATCGGCAAAGCAAGGGATGAACCGTATTCATCATCAAGTATCATAACATCGGCAAAGCAAGGGATGAACCGTATTCATCATCAAGTATCATAACATCGGCAAAGCAAGGGATGAACCGTATTCATCATCAAGTATCATAACATGTACGATCCGTAATCGTTTGGTCAAAAGTATTGCGAAAGTTTAGAGTCCTCCAATACAAGGGACTGGTGTTACTTAGGCCCGTAGCCTGATTTAACAAGGACCGTATCCTTTTATACTTAGTACTGCGAAAGTTTAGAGTCCTCCAGCACAAGGGACTTGTGTTAATTAGGCCCGTAGCCCGATTTAACAAGGACCGTATCCTTTCCAAAGATGGTATCGAAACGAGGAGTATACTTGGCACATCAAAACGAGGGCTATTTATTCATGCTAACAAAATACTTTGTCAAACAAGGCAACAAGATTTATCAAACAAGTATAACATAGCTTTATCAATAATACCACTCACCTAGTTCTTCCGGTGCAAACTCAAAGCAATATCAAGGACCTACAATCACATGGCAAGTCACATTCTCAAAGCAAGCTCTATGTATACATGCAAATGATCTCGGCATTCATGCCAGATCTAAGTCAAGGACAAAACAAAACAAGCGGGGAGCTTAATTACTGCTCCCGTTTCATAAAAACACACCGGTACTGACCAGGGCTAGGCCGAGGTCCCGCTAAATAAGGTCAGGAGAAACCTGGGTTTTCCTTTGGAGAGTATGAAGAACATGATCATTTGAAAGATGGATGCAAGTTCACAACTTGTTACAAAATCTAAGTTTTCATGCCAAGAGTTCAAAACATATGGGCTTAAGTACCCATTCAAGAAGGTCATGCAAGAACAAACACAAAAACATGGTTTTCGTTCCAAACTCTTCAATCAAAATGAGACTTTGTTCAAGAACACATGAAAAACCATTTTCTCTTTCCAAACCAACTTCAAAACGATGCATGACATGCAAAACAAATCCGATCATGCAATGCAACTAGATGATCAGCAAGAACAACCGAAGGAGATCAAGATTCTAACCTCAAAACTCGGATCTAACGGCTCAAGCCACAAAGATCAAGCTTGGAAGACTACTCTCACTCAAGAACTCTTCTCCCTCCCTTTCTAGAGCTTCTCTCTCTAAAACAAAGATTGAGACAAGAAATGATTTGTTTCAAGGTCTGTCGGCTGCCTTAACAAACAGCTCGGACACGTGGCATAATCGGGTTGGTTCAGCTCCAAAAGGTGATTGATAGACAAGACAGGTCTCTGACAAATCGTAAGCAGCAAGCTCGGGTAATACACATCGGCAAAGAGATGACATCGGCTCAAAACATGGATCCAGTAACGGAATAGAAAAACATCGGCTAGGGAGGACGACACTTGACTAAGCTGTGCCACACCTTGGCCGGGGTGCGCCACATCTCGGCCTAGGCCATACCTGCCTGCGGACAAGGTTCAAGTACGAAACATCTCGGCAAAGAATGCCCGAGGTGAAGATGGGGTTAAACAAGACCTCAAGATAGTCCTAAGTACAAAGGGTCAAAGGCGGACTAAGCTCAAGACGACCTCGGCTATGCACACACACACTAAGCAAAGAACAAAATCATGCAAGCAAACTTTAAGCAAATCAAGACAAGGCAAAACCTTCAAATTAACATAATAAGCTAGACCATGCAAAAAAAAAAAAAAGTATGCAAGTATGGCAAGAGTAAGGTGAGGGTTGTTACATCCTACCCTCCTTAAAGAAGTTTGGTCCCCAAACTTAGATTACCTTGTTCCCAGAACAACTCCGGATAACGGACTCTCATGTCCTCTTCCTTTTCCCACGTGGCTTCTGTGCCATAATGCTCCTTCCATTCGACCTTTACCATCGGTATCAATCTGTTCCTCAATTGTCTCACTTGTCGATCAACAATCCTCATTGGCTTCTCCTCGTAGCCCAAATCTTCATTAACTGTGATCTCGGAATGATCAATTACATGTAGTGGGTCTCGGATGTACTTCCTCAACATCGAAACATGAAACACATTGTGGACTTGGCTCAAATCTGGCGGCAAAGCAAGTCTGTAGGCAACGGGGTTAATTCTCTCAAGAATTTCAAATGGCCCAATATAGCGAGGTGCTAACTTACCTTTCTTTCCAAATCTGGAAACTCCTTTCATTGGTGAAACCTTCAGGAATACATGATTCCCAACTTCGAACTCTAACTCATTTCTCCTCTGATCGGCGTAGCTCTTTTGTCGGCTCTGGGCAGTTCTAATCCTCTGTTGGATAAGTTTAATCTTTTCTGTTGTCACTTGAATCAATTCGGGACCAAGCAGAGCTCTGTCTCCGACTTCGGTCCAACATATCGGCGACCTACATTTTCTTCCGTACAAGGCCTCATACGGCGCCATGCCAATGCTAGCTTGATAACTGTTATTGTAAGCGAATTCCACTAAGGGTAGATGTGTTCCCCAACTTCCTTGGAAGTCCAACACACAAAGTCTAAGCATATCTTCAAGTGTCTGAATTGTCCTCTCAGTCTGCCCATCTGTCTGGGGATGAAAGGCTGTACTAAATCTCAGCTCGGCTCCGAAGGCCCTCTGTAGACTCTGCCAAAATCTAGAAACAAATTTAGGATCTCGGTCTGAAACAATTGACATCGGCACTCCATGAAGTCTGACAATCTCGTTCACATATAGCAAGGCAAGTTGATTGGCGTTGAAGGTAGTCTTAACGGGTAGAAAGTGTGCTGACTTAGTTAACCTATCCACAACAACCCAAATTGAATCCATACCCTTAGGTGTCTTCGGCAACCCAATCACAAAATCCATGGAGATGTGCTCCCATTTCCACTCAGGAATCGGCAAAGGTTGAAGAAGTCCTGCTGGTCTTTGATGTTCTGCTTTCACTTGCTGACAATGTAAACACTGGGACACGAATTCGGCTATTTCTCTTTTCATATTTGGCCACCAGAAGGTCCGCCTCATATCTTGATACATCTTGGTGTTCCCTGGATGGACAGCAAACTTAGTGCTATGAGCTTCCTGCAAAATCTTTTTCTTCAGCTCTGGGACGTCGGCCACACATAACCTTCCTTCAAACTTGAGTACTCGGTTTTCGATAGTATACCCTGGTCTCGGCTTTGTGAGAATTTCCTCGGCTATTTTCCTGAGGAAGCTATCCTCCATCTGCCTTGTCTTTACTTCATTAACAATAGTCGGCTCTGCTGATATCACGGTTAAACATGCCAAATTTCCATCAGACTTCCTGCTCAAAGCGTCGGCTACACTGTTAGCTTTTCCGGGGTGATATTGAATCTGCATATCGTAGTCTTTCAACAACTCAAGCCACCGTCTCTGTCTCAAATTCAATTCTTTCTGAGTGAATAGATACTTTAAACTCTTATGATCTGTAAAAACCTGACAAGTAGCTCCATACAAGTAGTGACGCCAAATCTTTAAAGCAAATACTACGGCCGCCAATTCTAAGTCATGGGTAGGGTAGTTTTTCTCATGAGGTTTCAACTGACGAGATGCATAAGCCATAACCTTACCCTTTTGCATTAATACACAACCCAAACCCTTATGCGATGCATCACTATAGACATGAAATTCTTCGTTACCTGATGGTAGTACAAGTACTGGTGCTGTAATTAACCTCGTCTTCAGTTCCTGGAAGGCTGACTCTCGATCTTTAGTCCATTCATACAGTGTTCCCTTCTTAGTCAGTTGCGTTAACGGAATTGCAATCCTTGAGAAATCTTTCACAAACTTCCTGTAGTAACCTGCCAAACCCAGAAAACTACGAATCTCGGACACATTAGTCGGCCTCGGCCAATTTACTACGGCTTTAACTTTGCTAGGATCTACTGAGATACCCTCCTCATTAATCACATGACCCAAAAATGAGATGGTAGAAAGCCAAAACTCACACTTGTTAAACTTCGCATACAATTTCCGTTCTCTCAAAATCTGTAAGGCAAGTCTCAAATGGTTTTCATGTTCATCATTACTCTTGGAATAGATCAATATATCATCAATGAAAACAACTACAAATTCATCTAAATACGGTTTGAAGATTCTGTTCATTAAATCCATAAATGCAGCAGGGGCATTAGTCACTCCAAAAGGCATTACTAAAAACTCGTAGTGGCCATATCTTGTTCGAAAAGCAGTCTTCTCAACATCTTCGGCTTTAACTTTAAGCTGATGGTAACCAGACCGAAGGTCGATCTTAGAAAAGACTCGTGCTCCTTGTAACTGATCAAGCAAATCATCAATCCTAGGTAACGGGTACTTGTTCTTAATGGTGACTTTATTGAGTTCTCTATAATCAATACAAAGACGGAGTGTGCCATCCTTCTTCTTAACAAATAAAACAGGTGCTCCCCATGGTGAAGTGCTCGGCCTAATAAATCCCTTATCTAACAACTCTTGCAATTGCAGTTTCAATTCTCTAAGTTCAGCGGGGGCCATCCTATAAGGTGGTTTGGAGATCGGCTGCGTTCCCGATGTAATATCGACAGTAAATTCTATTTCTCTATCGGTCAAGTGGCCAGGCAATTCGTCCGGAAAGACGTCGGGAAAATCCCTAACAATCGGGATGTCGGCTAAGCTAACATTTCCATTCTGATCACTCAGTATACTGCACAAGTAACCTCGACACCCTTTCTGAATTAACCTACAGGCCTTAATGGACGAAATCAAGTATGGTGGGGGCACTACCCCTTTACCCTGGAAAATAACCTCGGCTAGGTTTGGGGGTCTCAGTGTGACGCTTTTCGAAACACAATTAATAGATGCATCGTTTGCAACTAACCAGTCCATTCCCAGTATAACATCAAAATGAGCTAGGTCTAGAGGCATAAGATCTATTAGCAATTCAACATTCTCAATCACCACAACACATGCTTTGTAAATGGATGTAACAAACATAGATTTCCCAGATGGAGTAGATACAAACAACACATAACCAAGGGGCTCTAGTTCTCTATTAATTTTCTCGGCAAACTTAGTAGATATAAACGAGTGAGTAGAACCCGAATCAATCAACACATAAGCATCTTGGGAGCAAATTAGAAGTATACCTGACACTACTGCCTCAGCGTTCTGAGTGTCTCCTGGTACTAATGCAAACACTCTGCCCTGTCTCATCTGTCCTCTCCCAGCATTTCCCTTCTGAACGGAACCCGAGGTATTTTCTCCTTTCTTGTTGTTATCAGCCTTTGTTTTGGGGCAATCCCTCACATAATGGCCCATCTCGCCACATTCATAACAGGCTCCAGACGTTCGTCGACAGATCCCGAAATGCTGTTTCCCACAATCCGAACACACCGGTTTAGCACTCCCTTCCTGCCTTACGTTACTAGTACTGCCCATGTTCGTTCTCTTCTTTATGCCCAGCTGTCCTCGGCGATTGTCATAGTTCTGCCTCTTTCGCTGGTTTTCTCCCGAGCTCTGGTATCGGTTCAGATTAGCTTCGGCGTGAATGGCTTTATCCAATACTTCGGCATAAGTCGGCATATCGAGTAAACTCACCCGGTCTTGAATCGGTCCACGAAGCCCACACTCGAACTTCCTGGCCTTCATATATTCATCGTTGGTCATGTGAGGTACAAATCTTACCAATTCAGTGAAAGCGCGGTCATATTCCGCCACTGTTTTGTTGCCTTGCGTCAGAGTATGAAACTCGGTAGCCTTGCGGTTTCGAACGCTTAGGGGAAAATGTTTCTTGTAGAACAACTCTAAGAATCGGGTCCAGGTCAAATCCGGATTGCTCCCTCTAACCGTCATCCACCACCTGCGGGCGTCATCATCTAATGTGAATGCTGCCAACGTCACTTTCTGAGCGTCAGTGCTAGGGAAGATCTCGAACAACTTTTCCATTTCCAAAACCCATGCCTCAGCCTTCATCGGCTCTATACCCCCAGAGAACCTCGGTGGTCTCATTTTCTTGAACTCCCTAATCAAAGCTATCGTGCCATCCCCATATAAGGCTGGTTGCGGGGGAATTTGCGGCACTGGAGGAGGTGGAACTACATTTCGGCCGTTGGTCTGCTCGGCCTGAGTCGACGTAGCACTAGCGAACTGTTGCCTGGTTTGCCTCAACTCGCGGGCCAAACCCTCAACTAATCTTTCCAATCTGTCCATTCTGTCTTCGGGCTGATCTCGGCCAAGCGGTGGTCTACCTCTCCTCATGATGCTATGAGCGTGCAAAGTATGACTTTAAAACAATTAAGCAAATAACCACATAGGCAAATAGCAAATAAGCATATCAAGACAATGCACACTTCACTCAAACAACAAACACCATGATGCAACCCTAACATCTTTCTAAGGGAAATCCTATGCTCTTCAGGACTCAAAGTGTGTGAATAACGTATACCGAGGAACTTGTGCTCTGATACCACTCTGTCACGACCCCAAACCGCCCCTAGTAGTTTGGTGCCGCGATGGCCAGTAATCCGTAATTACCGAAGGCCAACTTTTCAAACTCAACACAATCAGAGTATGGATATAGGGGGCTCACAAATGCGGAAGCAATAAGTCAAATACAAGTGGTCCATAAGAGCTGTGCGTAGATTAAAGCAATGCCAAACATTCCAATTAACTTGCAACTTAGATACATCAAGATAAAATATACAGGTTACATCTTGATCAAAAGGCTTCTCGAGCCGACATATACAAAATACAGCTAATATAAGTCAAGAAGCATGATTTTCAAGATCTGCCGACATGCAAAACAGGGCATCGCCGACGTAATTACAACAGTAAAGCCGACGTAAGCACAAATCCAAAACAAGCATCCAAAACGGTCTAGGCGTCACCGCCATCCTGCTCATCACCTACATATATATAGAGGGGTGAGTACAAAACTCAGTGAATGGTACTAAAAATAAAGGTTTTGCATGAATAAAGCTGAGGTCTTTCAAAACAGAACATATCGAAACTTTATCAAGACAAAGGATGAACCGTATTCATCAATCAAATATCATAACATCGGCGAAGCAAGGGATGAACCGTATTCATCATCAAGTATCATAACATCGGCAAAGCAAGGGATGAACCGTATTCATCATCAAGTATCATAACATCGGCAAAGCAAGGGATGAACCGTATTCATCATCAAGTATCATAACATCGGCAAAGCAAGGGATGAACCGTATTCATCATCAAGTATCATAACATCGGCAAAGCAAGGGATGAACCGTATTCATCATCAAGTATCATAACATCGGCAAAGCAAGGGATGAACCGTATTCATCATCAAGTATCATAACATCGGCAAAGCAAGGGATGAACCGTATTCATCATCAAGTATCATAACATCGGCAGAGCAAGGGATGAACCGTATTCATCATCAAGTATCATAACATCGGCAAAGCAAGGGATGAACCGTATTCATCATCAAGTATCATAACATCGGCAAAGCAAGGGATGAACCGTATTCAAAATCAAGTATCATAACATCGGCAAAGCAAGGGATGAACCGTATTCATCATCAAGTATCATAACATCGGCAAAGCAAGGGATGAACCGTATTCATCATCAAGTATCATAACATGTACGATCCGTAATCGTTTGGTCAAAAGTATTGCGAAAGTTTAGAGTCCTCCAATACAAGGGACTGGTGTTACTTAGGCCCGTAGCCTGATTTAACAAGGACCGTATCCTTTTATACTTAGTACTGCGAAAGTTTAGAGTCCTCCAGCACAAGGGACTTGTGTTAATTAGGCCCGTAGCCCGATTTAACAAGGACCGTATCCTTTCCAAAGATGGTATCGAAACGAGGAGTATACTTGGCACATCAAAACGAGGGCTATTTATTCATGCTAACAAAATACTTTGTCAAACAAGGCAACAAGATTTATCAAACAAGTATAACATAGCTTTATCAATAATACCACTCACCTAGTTCTTCCGGTGCAAACTCAAAGCAATATCAAGGACCTACAATCACATGGCAAGTCACATTCTCAAAGCAAGCTCTATGTATACATGCAAATGATCTCGGCATTCATGCCAGATCTAAGTCAAGGACAAAACAAAACAAGCGGGGAGCTTAATTACTGCTCCCGTTTCATAAAAACACACCGGTACTGACCAGGGCTAGGCCGAGGTCCCGCTAAATAAGGTCAGGAGAAACCTGGGTTTTCCTTTGGAGAGTATGAAGAACATGATCATTTGAAAGATGGATGCAAGTTCACAACTTGTTACAAAATCTAAGTTTTCATGCCAAGAGTTCAAAACATATGGGCTTAAGTACCCATTCAAGAAGGTCATGCAAGAACAAACACAAAAACATGGTTTTCGTTCCAAACTCTTCAATCAAAATGAGACTTTGTTCAAGAACACATGAAAAACCATTTTCTCTTTCCAAACCAACTTCAAAACGATGCATGACATGCAAAACAAATCCGATCATGCAATGCAACTAGATGATCAGCAAGAACAACCGAAGGAGATCAAGATTCTAACCTCAAAACTCGGATCTAACGGCTCAAGCCACAAAGATCAAGCTTGGAAGACTACTCTCACTCAAGAACTCTTCTCCCTCCCTTTCTAGAGCTTCTCTCTCTAAAACAAAGATTGAGACAAGAAATGATTTGTTTCAAGGTCTGTCGGCTGCCTTAACAAACAGCTCGGACACGTGGCATAATCGGGTTGGTTCAGCTCCAAAAGGTGATTGATAGACAAGACAGGTCTCTGACAAATCGTAAGCAGCAAGCTCGGGTAATACACATCGGCAAAGAGATGACATCGGCTCAAAACATGGATCCAGTAACGGAATAGAAAAACATCGGCTAGGGAGGACGACACTTGACTAAGCTGTGCCACACCTTGGCCGGGGTGCGCCACATCTCGGCCTAGGCCATACCTGCCTGCGGACAAGGTTCAAGTACGAAACATCTCGGCAAAGAATGCCCGAGGTGAAGATGGGGTTAAACAAGACCTCAAGATAGTCCTAAGTACAAAGGGTCAAAGGCGGACTAAGCTCAAGACGACCTCGGCTATGCACACACACACTAAGCAAAGAACAAAATCATGCAAGCAAACTTTAAGCAAATCAAGACAAGGCAAAACCTTCAAATTAACATAATAAGCTAGACCATGCAAAAAAAAAAAAAAGTATGCAAGTATGGCAAGAGTAAGGTGAGGGTTGTTACATGAATAGAAATGGAAATTGAATTAAAATGGAAGTGGAATAAAAATAGAAGTTGGATAAAAAGAGAAATGGAAACTGCATAAAATTAAATGTGGAAGTTCATTCAAGAAACCACTATACCTTAACAATCTATTTGGAAATTAAATAAAAAATGAAATTGAATGGAGATGGAAATTGAATAAAAATAGATGTTGAATAAAAATAGAAACGGAAATTGCATAAAATTAAACATGGAAGTTCATTCAAGAAATCACTATACCTTAACGATCTATTTGGAAATTAAATAGAAAAGGAAATTCAACAGAAAAGGAAATCGAATAAAAATGTAAGTTGAATAAAAATAAAAATGAAAGTTGCACAAAATTAAAAATGGAAGTTCAATTAAGAAACCACTATACGTTAACGATCTATTTGGAAATTAATTGAAAAAGGAAATTGAATAGAAATGGAAATTGAATAAAAATGGAAGTTGCAGAAAATTGAAAATGGAAGTTCATTCAAGAAACCACTACACCTTAAAGATCTATTTGGAAATTAAATAAAAAAGGAAATTGAATGGAGATCAAAATTGAAACAAAATAGAAGTTGAATAAAAACAGAAATGGAAACTGCATAAAGTTAAACATGGAAGTTCATTCAAGAAACCACTATACCTTAACTATCTATTTGGAAATTAATTAAAAAAGGAAATTGAATAGAAATGGAAATTGAATTAAAATGGAAGTGGAATAAAAATAGAAGTTGGATAAAAAGAGAAATGGAAACTGCATAAAATTAAATGTGGAAGTTCATTCAAGAAACCACTATACCTTAACAATCTATTTGGAAATTAAATAAAAAATGAAATTGAATGGAGATGGAAATTGAATAAAAATAGATGTTGAATAAAAATAGAAACGGAAATTGCATAAAATTAAACATGGAAGTTCATTCAAGAAATCACTATACCTTAACGATCTATTTGGAAATTAAATAAAAAAGGAAATGGAATGGAGATGGAAATTGAATAAAAATAGAAGTTGAATAAAAATAGAAATGGAAACTGCATAAAATTAAACATGGAAGTTCATTCAAGAAACCACTATACCTTAACAATCTATTTGGAAATTAAATAAAAAATGAAATTGAATGGAGATGGAAATTGAATAAAAATAGATGTTGAATAAAAATAGAAACGGAAATTGCATAAAATTAAACATGGAAGTTCATTCAAGAAATCACTATACCTTAACGATCTATTTGGAAATTAAATAAAAAAGGAAATGGAATGGAGATGGAAATTGAATAAAAATAGAAGTTGAATAAAAATAGAAATGGAAACTGCATAAAGTTAAACATGGAAGTTCATTCAAGAAACCACTATACCTTAACTATCTTTTTGGAAATTAATTAAAAAAAGGAAATTGAAGAGAAACGGAAATTGAATTAAAATGGAAGTGGAATAAAAATAGAAGTTGGATAAAAATAGAAATGGAAACTGCATAAAATTAAATGTGGAAGTTCATTCAAGAAACCACTATACCTTAACAATCTATTTGGAAATTAAATAAAAAATGAAATTGAATGGAGATGGAAATTGAATAAAAATAGATGTTGAATAAAAATAGAAACGGAAATTGCATAAAATTAAACATGGAAGTTCATTCAAGAAATCACTATACCTTAACGATCTATTTGGAAATTAAATAGAAAAGGAAATTCAACAGAAAAGGAAATCGAATAAAAATGTAAGTTGAATAAAAATAAAAATGAAAGTTGCACAAAATTAAAAATGGAAGTTCAATTAAGAAACCACTATACGTTAACGATCTATTTGGAAATTAATTGAAAAAGGAAATTGAATAGAAATGGAAATTGAATAAAAATGGAAGTTGCAGAAAATTGAAAATGGAAGTTCATTCAAGAAACCACTACACCTTAAAGATCTATTTGGAAATTAAATAAAAAAGGAAATTGAATGGAGATCAAAATTGAATAAAAATAGAAGTTGAATAAAAACAGAAATGGAAACTGCATAAAGTTAAACATGGAAGTTCATTCAAGAAACCACTATACCTTAACTATCTATTTGGAAATTAATTAAAAAAGGAAATTGAACAGAAATGGAAATTGAATTAAAATGGAAGTGGAATAAAAATAGAAGTTGGATAAAAATAGAAATGGAAACTGCATAAAATTAAATGTGGAAGTTCATTCAAGAAACCACTATACCTTAACAATCTATTTGGAAATTAAATAAAAAATGAAATTGAATGGAGATGGAAATTGAATAAAAATAGATGTTGAATAAAAATAGAAACGGAAATTGCATAAAATTAAACATGGAAGTTCATTCAAGAAATCACTATACCTTAACGATCTATTTGGAAATTAAATAGAAAAGGAAATTCAACAGAAAAGGAAATCGAATAAAAATGTAAGTTGAATAAAAATAAAAATGAAAGTTGCACAAAATTAAAAATGGAAGTTCAATTAAGAAACCACTATACGTTAACGATCTATTTGGAAATTAATTGAAAAAGGAAATTGAATAGAAATGGAAATTGAATAAAAATGGAAGTTGCAGAAAATTGAAAATGGAAGTTCATTCAAGAAACCACTACACCTTAAAGATCTATTTGGAAATTAAATAAAAAAGGAAATTGAATGGAGATCAAAATTGAAACAAAATAGAAGTTGAATAAAAACAGAAATGGAAACTGCATAAAGTTAAACATGGAAGTTCATTCAAGAAACCACTATACCTTAACTATCTATTTGGAAATTAATTAAAAAAGGAAATTGAATAGAAATGGAAATTGAATTAAAATGGAAGTGGAATAAAAATAGAAGTTGGATAAAAAGAGAAATGGAAACTGCATAAAATTAAATGTGGAAGTTCATTCAAGAAACCACTATACCTTAACAATCTATTTGGAAATTAAATAAAAAATGAAATTGAATGGAGATGGAAATTGAATAAAAATAGATGTTGAATAAAAATAGAAACGAAAATTGCATAAAATTAAACATGGAAGTTCATTCAAGAAATCACTATACCTTAACGATCTATTTGGAAATTAAATAAAAAAGGAAATGGAATGGAGATGGAAATTGAATAAAAATAGAAGTTGAATAAAAATAGAAATGGAAACTGCATAAAATTAAACATGGAAGTTCATTCAAGAAACCACTATACCTTAACGATCTATTTGGAAATTAAATAAAAAAGGAAATTGAATAGAAATGGAAATTGAATAAAAATGGAAGTGGAATAAGAATAAAAATGGAAGTTGCATAAAATAAAAAATGGATGTTCATTCAAGAAACCATTACACCTGAACGATCTATTTGAAAATTAAGTAAAAAAGGAAATTCGATAGAAAAAAAATTGAATAAAAATGGAAGTTGAAAAAAATTAAACATGGAAGTTCATTCAAGAAACCACTACACCTTAACGATCTATTTGGAAATTAAATAAAAAAGGAAATTGAATGGAGATCGAAATTGAATAAAAATAAAAGTTGAGTAAAAATAGAAATGGAAACTGCATAAAATTAAACATGGAAGTTCATTCAAGAAACCACTATACCTTAACGATCTATTTGGAAATTAAATAAAAAAGGAAATTGAATAGAAAAGGAAATTGAATAAAAATGGATGTTGCATAAAATTAAAAATGGATGTTCATTCAAGAAACCTCTACACCTTAACGACTTATTTGAAAATTAAATAAAAACGGAAATTCAATAGAAAAGGAAATTGAATAAAAATGGAAGTTGAAAAAAAATAAAAATGGAAGTTGCATAAACTTAAACATGGAAGTTCATTCAAGAAACCACTATACCTTAACGATCTATGTGGAAATTAAATTAAAAAAAGAAATTGAATGGAGATGGAAATTGAATAAAAATAGAAGTTGAATAAAAATAGAAATGCAAACTGTATAAAATTGAACATGGAAGTTCATTCAAGAAACCACTATACCTTAACGATCTATTTGGAAATTAAATAAAAAAGGAAATTGAATAGAAATGGAAATTGAATAAAAATGGAAGTGGAATAAGAATAAAAATGGAAGTTGCATAAAATAAAAAATGGATGTTCATTCAAGAAACCGTTACACCTTAACGATCTATTTGAAAATTAAATAAAAAAGGAAATTCAATAGAAAAAGAAATTGAATAAAAATGGAAGTTGAATAAAAATAAAAATGGAAGTTGCATAAAATTAAAAATGGAAGTTCATTCAAGAAACCACTACACCTTAACGATCTATTTGGAAATTAAATAAAAAAGGAAATTGTATGGATATCGAAATTGAATAAAAATAGAAGTTGAGTAAAAATAGAAATGGAAACTGCATAAAATTAAACATGGAAGTTCATTCAAGAAACCACTATACCTTAACAATCTATAGCGATCCCGGTTTCCCTTTTCTTTAATTGTTGTGTCCAAACTTAGGTTCCGTGGAGTTGGTTGTTGTGTATACCTTATTCACATCCTTTCTTACTTTGTATCTGAGTTATAGGATGTGTTGGGCAGGTTTGTTACAGGTTGGTTGAGGTTTAGAAACCAAAACTAGTTGCCCAAATTTTGACCTGTCCGCTCGAGCGGGGAGTTTGACGCTCGAGCGGGGATCCTTTTGTTGCTTGTCCGCTCAAGCGGGGGTTTTGGCGCTCGAGCGGGCAAAACACCTATCCAGTATCTCATCTATAGTGTTGTACGCTCGAGCGGCAGTTGTGACGCTCGAGCGAGAGTGTGTGGGTGCCGCTCGAGCGGGGAGTTGGACGCTCAAGCGGGAGACCCGTCTGCAAAAGTGCTGGAAGTGTGCATCCACCGCTCGAGCGGGAGTTTGGCCGCTCGAGCGGGAGTCTGTGAGTGACGCTCGAGCGGGGGTTTGGCCGCTCAAGCGGGGCGACTGGGTTAAAGCTCCGTGTTTTGACTTTTTAAATCACTTTTTCCACTTCTCTTCTCTCTCTTACTTTTCCAAAAACACCATTGTTGAGCTTCTCACTCTAGAGCTCTACCTTCTCTCTAGGTATTGATCTAGTAGGAGTGATTTCCTCATCTTTGGCCTTTACAAAAAAGTTGTTGATTGTCGAGGGCTATCTTTTGATCCGAAAAGTTCGTGGTTTGGAGCATTTTCGTTTCCATCATCTTCTCGGTCGGGTGTCATTCTTTGAGTTAGGGATAACCTACTCCTCACTATGGGTTTTATCTTTAAATTTTAGCATTTTGAGATGTTGGGGTTGGGTTGGTAATGTTGTGAAATTTTTGGGCTTTTGTGTAAATTTACAAAAGTTGGGGTTTTAGCTATATAAAACCTAGATGCATGTTTGGCATGGAAAAGTGAAATTAATGTTAAAACATTAATGAAAATGGAACCTAAGGATTGTAATGTTAATTATGGAAAATGCCCTAATTACATTGGTTAATTAATTCGCATAATTAATTATGAGGAATGAGAAATTGATTTGGAAATGTATGGAATTAAAGGGTGTAGTTGGATTATTTATCACTCACCTGGTTAAAATGTTGATTATATATCCATTGTTGCATTTATTTTCTGTATAGAAATAACTGCTTTGGGCTATCAGTGGAGGATAGTCTTGATTGTTGTAGACAATGCATGATGATTAGGCAAACTGAAACTAATCACTGGAATGTGTCATTGAGTATGACGGTTGAAAGAATACATTAAATTTATGTGTTGTGTGATGATGTGTATAATTATTGTTTATATGCATTGTGTCGTGTTGGAGGAGATAGGGGATGTACTCCACGGTTTAGGGGATGATAGGGGTTGGACCTCTAAACCGAATATTGTTGGGAGAAGATATATAGCGATCCCAGTTTCCCTTTTCATTGGTTGTTGTGTACATCTTGTTTACATCCTTCACTTTTTGTATTTGAGTCTTGGGTTGTGTTGGGCAGGTGTGAAACAGATTGGTTGAGCTTAGGAACCAAGTGTAGTTGCCCAGATTTTGGCCTGTCCGCTCGAGTGGGAAAATCACCCTTCTAGTATTTTCTCTGCATGGTTGTCCGCTCGAGCGGGAGTTTGGACGCTCGAGCGGGGAGTTGGACGCTCGAGCAGGGTCCTGGCTCTGCAAAAGTGTTAGGAGTGTGTATTCAGCGCTCGAGCGGCGGTTTGGACGCTTGAGCGGGAGTCTGTAAGTGACGCTCGAGCGGGGGTTTTGACGCTCGAGTGGGGCGACTTTTATTTAAATCCGAGATCCGACTTTTGGATCACTTTTTCAACTCCTTTTTTCTCTCTTACTTTTCCAAACCTCCATTAGAGAGCTTCTCTCACTAAAACCTCAATTTCTCTCTAGGTATTAATCTAGCTAGGGTATATTCCTCACCTTTGGTCTTTACAAAAGTTGGGTTGATCGTCGAGGGCTTTACATTGATCTGAAAATTTCGAGTTTTGGAGCACGTTGAGTTTCGTCATCTTCTTCCCTTGAGCTTCGAATTTGAGGTAGGGATTCCTACTCACTCTTATGGTCTTTGACATAGATTTTTAGCTATTTTGATAAAGTGTTGAGGTTGGGTAATTTTCGGACTTAGGGTTTCAAAATGTTAAAGGAGGGTTTTTATTATTTTGATTCTAAAACGAGTATTTTGGGTTTCAAAATAATGGTTTGGTTGTTGGTTGATGAAATATGGACCATTGGGTCATTATTGGAAAAATGGGGAAGAATGCCCTAATTGGTATATAAACTAATTGGTATAATTAATTTGGAAAGTTATGGATTTATGAAATTGAGTTGTAAATAATGAAATTGGTTCATTATGTGATGAAATGGTGGAGTTGGATTTATTAATCGCTCACTCTTGAAAACATTGATGTTTTATCTGTTGAAGCTTTTATTATCTGTTTAGAAATAATTGCTTGGGCTACCGGTGGAGGGTAGTTTTGATTGTTGTAGACAATGCATGATGATTAGGCAAATTGAAACTAATCAATTGGATATGTCATAGAGTATGACGGTTGATAGAATACATTAACTTTATGTATTGACTGCTTGTGTATATGACCAATGTGTATATACTTTGTGTATGTGTGTGAGAGGAGATAGGGGATGTACTCCACGGTTTAGGGGAAGATAGGGGATGGACCTCTAAACCGGATGTTGTTTGGGAGGAGATAGGGGATGGACTCCACTGATACAGCTCATATGCTTGTCAGATTTATGTGATGATACAGCTCATATGCTTATCTATGGAAGTGATGATATAGCTCATATGCTTATCTTTGGAAGTGTTGATACAGCTTGTATGCTTATCTGTTGAAATGTAGATACAGCTTGTATGCTTATCTGTTGAGATGTTGATACAACTAATATGTTTATCTATTGTAGAATGGGAAATGTTTAATATGAGTCACGGTCTCATATAAGTGAATGACTAGGCTCTGAGCCAGTAAAGTAAATTGCGGAATTGATAAGAAATGGAAAATGAAATGAAACACGGACATAGTGGTCTTGTAATGGAAAAGGGTTATGGATTGATGTACGGCATTGAACATTTATCAATTGCTAATGTCTTAGTTATTGCTCATACTGTGTTTAGCATATCTCTACTGGGCGTTAGCTCACCCTATATGGGACATTATTTTCAGGTACAGGTAGCATGCCACCTCCAAGGACATAGCTTGGATGATGATGAGAGTTGAAGACTCTTTTTGATTGTTTTGATTGTATTACATGTATATGAAGCCAAGGGCTTATTTTGTATAGAGTTAGTACTCTTCTTTTATGTAACCAAGTGTTGACTTGGAAAGCTGTAAGCCTATAGGGCATTTGCTTTTGTTGTTAACATATAATACTATTGTAAGAACTACTCTGATGAATAGAAATAGTAATTTCTTTGTATCAGTGCATGTCTAAAGTGATGGATTTATGTATTTATTTTTGGGGCGTTACAAGATAGGGGATGGACTCCATAGATAGAGCTCATATGCTTATCTGGTAATGTGTTGACATAGCTCATATGCTTGTCTTTGGAAGTGTGATAGTGCTCTTATGCATATCTATAGAAGTGATGATATAACTTGTATGCTTATCTGTTGATTTGTTGATATAGCTAATACGCTTATCTAATATGATTTGGGAAGAAGTTTAATATGAGTTACTGTCTCATATAAGTTGTTTGGCCAGGTTCTGAGCCATGGTTATAAATTGAGAATTGAAAAGAATTGGAAAATGGATTGTAACATGGACTTGTATGTCATTAAACCGTAGGGTGTGAGAAGGGAAAGTATCAGTGTTGGCCATCTATCAACTGCTAATCTTTTAGTCATTGTTCATATTTGGTTTAGTGTATTTCTACTGGGCTGTGGCTCACCCTATATGGGAATATCATTTTCAGGTACAGGTAGCATGCCACCTCCAAGGACGTAGCTTGGGAGGCTAGAGGCGGGCAGACTTTTGTTGTTTAGTTTCTTTGATGTATTACATGTATATTCAAGCCAATGGCTTAATGTGTAAATGAGTTAGCACTCTTTTGTTGTCACCAAGTGTTAACTTGGAAAGCTGTAAGCCTTTAGGGCATTTGCTTTTATCGTTAACATGTAATACTTTTTGGTAATGGAACTCTGATGAATAGAAGAATGTAGAGCTTTTATATATCAATGCATGTCTATATTGATGGGTTTAATGTTATTATTTTGAGGGCGTTACATGATCTATTTGGAAATTAAATAAAAAAGGAAATTGAATAGAAAAGGAAATTGAATAAAAATGGATGTTGCAAAAAATTAAAAATGGATGTTCATTCAAGAAACCTCTACACCTTAACGACTTATTTGAAAATTAAATAAAAAAGGAAATTCAATAGAAAAGGAAATTGAATAAAAATGGAAGTTGAATAAAAATAAAAATGGAAGTCGCGTAAACTTAAACATGGAAGTTCATTCAAGAAACCACTACACCTTAACGATCTATGTGGAAATTAAATAAAAAAAAGAAATTGAATGGAGATGGAAATTGAATAAAAATAGAAGTTGAATAAAAATAGAAATGGAAACTGCATAAAATTAAACATGGAAATTCGTTCAAGAAACCACTATGTCTTAACGATCAATTTGCAAAGTAAATAAAAAGGAAATTGAATGGAGAAGGAAATTTAATAAAAATAGAAGTTGAATAAAAATAGAAATGGAAACTGCATAAAATTAAACATGGAAGTTCATTCAAGAAACCACTATACCTTAACGATTTATTTGGAAATTAAATAAAAAAAGTAAATTAAATAGAAAATGACATTGATTAAAAATGGAAGTTGAATAAAAATAAAAATGGAAGTTGCATAAAATGAAACATGGAAATTCATTCAAGAAACCACTATACCTTAACGATCTATTTGGAAATTAAATAAAAAAGGAAATTCAATAGAAAAAGAATTTGAATAATAGTGGAATTTGAATAAAAATAAAAATGGAAGTTGCATAAAATTAAAAATCGAAGTTCATTCAAGAAACCACTATACATTAACGATCTATTTGCAAATTAAATAAAAAAAGGAAATTGAATAGAAAATGAAATTGATTAAAAATGGAAGTTGAATAAAAATAAAAACGGAAGTTGCATAAAATTAAACATGGAAGTTCATTCAAAAGCCACTATACCTTAACGATCTATTTGGAAATTAAATAAAAAAAGGAAATTCAATTGACAAGGAAATTGAATAAAAATGGAAGTTGAATAAAAATAAAAATGGAAGTTCATTCAAGAAACCACTATACCTTAACGATCTACTTGGAGATTAAATAAAAAAAGGAAATTGAATAGAAATGAAATTGAATAAAAATGGAAGTTGAGTAAAAATAACAATGGATGTTGCATAAAATTAAAAATGAAAGTTCATTCAACTAACCACTAAACCTTAACGATCTATTTGGAAATTAAATGAAAAAGGAAATTCAATAGAAAAAGAAATTGAATAAAAATGGAAGTTGAATAAAAATAAAAATGGAAGTTGCATAAAATAAAAATGGAAGTTCATTCAAGAAACCACTATACATTAACGATCTATTTCGAAATTAAATAAAAAAAGGAAATTGAATAAAAAATGAAATCGATTAAAAATGGAAGTTGAATAAAAATAGAAGTGGAAACTACATAAAATTAAACATGAAAATTCATTCAAGAAACCACTATACCTTAACGATATATTTGGAAATTAAATAAAAAAAAGGAAATTGCGGAGAAAAGAAATTGAATAAAAATGGAAGTTGAGTAAAAATAAAAATGGAAGTTGCATAAAATTAAAAAAGAAAGTTCATTCAACTAACCACTAAACCTTAACGATCTATTTGGAAATTAAATAAAAAAGGAAATTCGATAAAAAAGAAATTGAATAAAAATGGAAATTGAATAAAAATAAAAATGGAAGTTGCATTAAATTAAAAATGAAAGTTAATTCAAGAAACCACTATACCTTAATGATCTATTTGGCTATTAAATAGAAAAAGGAAATTGAATAGAAAAGAAAATTGAATAAAAATGGAAGTTGAATAAAAATAAAAATGGAATTTCATTGAAGAAGCCACTACACCTTAACGATCTATTTGGTTTAAATAAAAAAGGAAATTGAATGGACATCGAAATTGAATAAAAATAGAAGTTGAGTAAAAATAGAAATGGAAATTGCATAAAATTAAACATGGAAGTTCATTCAAGAAACCACAATACCTTAACGATCTATTTGGAAATTGAATAAAAAAAGAAATTGAATAGAAAAGGAAATTGAATAAAAATGGAAGTGGAATAAAAATAAAAATGGAAGTTGCATAAAATTAAAAATGGATGTTCATTCCAGAAACCTCTACACCTTAACGACTTATTTGAAAATTAAATAAAAAAGGAAATTAAATAGAAAAGGAAATTGAATAAAAATGGAAGTTGAATAAAAATAAAAATGGAAGTTGCATAAAATTAAACATGGAAGTTCTTTCAAGAAACCACTATACCTTAACGATCTATTTGAAAATTAAATAAAAAAAGGCAATTGAATGGAGATGGAAACTGAATAAAAATAGAAGTTGAATAAAAATAGAAGTGGAAGTTGTAGAAAATTAAAAATGGAAGTTCATTCAAGAAACCACTACACCTTAACGATCTATTTGGAAATTAAATGAAAAAACGGAAATTGAATAGAAAATGAAATTGATTAAAAATGGAAGTTGAATAAAAATAAAAATGGAAGTTGCATAAAATTAAACATGGAAATTCATTCAAGAAACCACTATACCTTAACGATCTATTTGAAAATTAAATAAAAAAAGGAAATTCAATTGACAAGGTAATTGAATAAAAATGGAAGTTGAATAAAAATAAAAATCGATGTTGCATAAAATTAAAAATGAAGGTTCATTCAACTAACCACTAAACCTTGACGATCTATTTGGAAATTAAATGAAAAAGGAAATTCAATAGAAAAAGAAATTGAATAAAAATGGAAGTTGAATAAAAATAAAAATGGAAGTTGCATAAAATAAAAATGGAAGTTCATTCAAGAAACCACTATACATTAACGATCTATTTGGAAATTAAATAAAAAAAGGAAATTGAATAGAAAATGAAATTGATTAAAAATGGAAGTTGCATAAAATTAAACATGGAAGTTCATTCACGAAACCACCATACCTTAACGATATATTTGGAAATTAAATAAAAAATGAAAATTCAATTGACAAGGAAATTGAATAAAAATGGAAGTCGAATAAAAATAAAAATGGAAGTTCATTCAAGAAACCACTATACCTTAACGATCTACTTCGAAATTAAATAAAAGAAGGAAATTGCGGAGAAAAGAAATTGAGTAAAAATAAAAATGGAAGTTGCATAAAATTGGAAAAGAAAGTTCATTCAACTAACCACTAAACCTTAACGATCTATTTGGAAATTAAATAAAAAAGGAAATTCAATAGAAAAAGAAATTGAATAAAAATGAAAATTGAAGAAAAATAAAAATGAAAGTTGCAAAAAATTAAAAATGAAAGTTCATTCAAGAAACCATTATACCTTAATGATCTATTTGGCAATTAAACAAAATAAGGAAATTGAATAGAAAAGAAAATTGAATAAAATTGGAAGTTGAAGAAAAACAAAAATAAAAGTTGCATAAAATTAAAATTCGAAGTCCATTGAAGAAACCACTATACCTTAACGATCAATTTGGAAAGTAAGTAAAAAAAGGAAATTGAATAGAAAAGGAAATTGAATAAAAATGAAAGTTGAATAAAAATGAAAGTTGAATAAAAATAAAAATGGAAGTTGCATAAAATTAAAAATGAAAGTTCATTCAAGAAACCACTATACCTTAACGATCTATTTGGGAATTAATTAAAAAAGGAAATTGAATAGAAAAGGAAATTGAATAAAAGTGGACGTGAAATTAAAATACAAATGGAAGTTGCATAAAATTAAAAATGGAAGTTTATTCAAGAAACCACTATACCATAACTATCTACTTGGAAATTAAATAAAAAAGGAAATTGAATCTAGATCGAAATTGAATAAAAATAGAAGTTGAATAAACATATAAACGGAAACTGCGTAAAATTAAACATGGAAGTTCATTCAAGAAACCACTATACCTCAACGATCTATTTGAAAATTAAATAAAAAAAGGAAATTGAATAGGAAAGGAAATTGAAAAAAAATGGAAGTGGAATAAAAATAAAAATTGAAGTAGCATAAAATTAAAAATAGAAGTTCATTCAAGAAACCACTACACCTTAACGATCTATTTGGAAATTAAATATAAAAGGAAATTGAATAAAAATAGAAGTTGAATAAAAATAGAAATGGAAACTGCATAAAATTAAACATGGAAGTTCATTCAAGAAACCACTATACGCTAACGATCTATTTGGAAATTAAATAAAAAAAGAAATTAAATAGAAAAGGAGATTGAATAAAAATGGAAATGGAATAAAAACAAAAATGGAAGTCGCATAAAATTAAAAATGGAAGTTCCTTCAAGAAACCACTACACCTTAACGATCTATTAGAAATTAATTAAAAAAGAAAATTCAATAGAAAAAGAAATTGAATAAAAATGGAAGTTGAATAAAAATAAAAATGGAAGTTGCATAAAATTAGAAATTGATGTTCAATCAAGAAACCACAATACATTAACGATATATTTGGAAATTAAATAGAAAAAGGAAATTGTACTAAAAAGGGGAATTGATTAAAAATGGAAGTTGAATAAAAATAAAAATGGAAGTTGCATAAAATTAAACATGAAAGTTCATTCAAGAAACCACTATGCCTTAACGATCTATTTGGAAATTAAATAAAAAAGGAAATTCAATTGAAAAAGAAATTGAAGAAAAATGACAGTTGAATAAAAATAAAAATGAAAGTTGCATAAAATTAAAAATGGAAGTTCATTCAAGAAACCACTATACATTTACGATCTATTTGGAAATTAAATAAAAAAAGGAAATTGAATAGAAAAGGAAATTGAAAAAAAAATGGAAGTTGCATAAAATTAAACTTGGAAGTTTTTCAAGAAACCACTATACCTTAACAATTTATTTGGAAATGAAATAAAACAAAAGAAATTAAATAAAAATGGAAATTGAATAAAAATGGAAGTTGAATAAAAATAAAAATGGAAGTTGCATAAAATTAAAAATGAAAGTTCAATCAAGAAACCACTATACCTTAACGATCTATTTGGAAATTAAATAAAAAAGGAAATCGAATAAAAAAGAAAATTGAATAAAAATGGAAGTGGAAAAAGAGTAAAAATGGAAGTTCCATAAAATTAAAAATGGAAGTTCATTCAAGAAACCACTATACCTTAACGATCTATTTAGAAATTAAATAACAAAGAAAATTTAATGGAGATGGAAATTGAATAAAAATAGAAGTTGAATAAAAATAGAAATGGAAACTTCATAAAATTAAACATGGAAGTTCATTCAAGAAACCACTATACGTTAACGATTTATTTGGAAATTAAATAAAAAGGAAATTGAATAAAAACAGAAGTGGAATAAAAATAAAAATGGAAGCTGCATAAAATTGAAACTGGAAGTTCAATCAAGTACCACTATACCTTAACAATCTATTTGGAAATTAAATAAAAAAAGGAAATTGAATTGAAAACGAAATTGAATAAAATGGAAATTGAATAAAAATAAAAATGGAAGTTGCATAAAATTAAAAATGGAAATTCATTCAAGAAACCACTATACCTTAACGATCTATTTGGAAATTAAATAAAAAAAGAAATTGAATAGAGATGGAAATTAAATAAAAATGGAAGTTGAATAAAAATAGAAATAGAAGTTGCATAAAATTAAAAATGGAAGTTCATTCAAGAAACCACTATACCTTAACGATCTATTTGGAAATTAAATAAAAAAGGAAATTGAATAGACATGGTAATTGAATAAAAATGGAAATTGAATAAAAATAAAAATGGAAGGTGCATAAAATTAAAAATGGAAGTTCATTCAAGAAACCACTAAACGTTAACGATCTATTTGAAACTAAATAAAAAAAGGAAATTGAATAGAAAGGGAAATTGAATAAAAATAAAAATGGAAGTTGCATAAGAGTTAAAAAGAAAATTTATTCCAAAAGCCACTAAACCTTAACGATCTATTTGGAAATTAAATAAAAAAGGAAACTGAATAGAAAAGGAAATTTAATAAAAATAGAAGTTGAATAAAAATAAAATTGAAGGTCGCATAAAATTAAAAATGGAAGCTCATTAAGGAAACCACTATACCTTACCGATTTATTCGGAAATTAAAATAAAAAAGAAAATGGAATAAAAATAGAAGTTGAATGAAAATAAAAATGGAAGTTGCACAAAGTTAAAACTACAAGTTCATTCAAGAAACCACTATACATTAAGGATCTATTTGGAAATTAAATAAAAAAAGGAAAATGAATAGAAAAAGCAATTGAATAAAAATAAAAATGGAAGTTGCATAAAATTAAAAATGAAAGTTCATTCAAGAAACCACTATACATTAAGGATCTATTTGGAAATTAAATAAAAAAAGGAAATTGTATAGAAAAAGAAATTGAATAAAAATAAAAATGGAAGTTGCATAAAATTAAAAATGGAAGTTCATTCAAGAAACCACTATACCTTAACGATCTATTTGGAAATTAAACAAAAAAAGGAAATTAAATAAAAATGGAAGTTGAATAAAAATAAAAATGGAAGTTGCATAAAATTAAAACTGGAAGTTCATTCAAGAAACCCCTATACATTAAGGATCTATTTGGAAATTAAATAAAAAAAGGAAATTGTATAGAAAAAGAAATTGAATAAAATTAAAAATGAAAGTTCATTCAGGAAACCACTATACCTTAACGATCTATTCGGAAACTAAAGAAAAAAAGGAAATTGAATAGAAAAGGAAATTGAATAAAAATAAAAATGGAAGTTGCATAAGAGTAAAAAAGAAAATGTATTCCAAAAACCACTATACCTTAACGATCTATTTCGGAAATTATGCAAAAAAGGAAATTGAATAGAAAAGGAAATTTAATAAAAACAGAAGTTATAAAAATAAAAATGAATGTCGCATAAAATTAAAATTGGAAGTTCATGCAAGAAACAACAATACATTAAGGATCTATTTGGAAATTAAACAAAAAAAGGAAATTGAATAGAAAAAGAAATTGAATAAAAATGGAAATTGAATAAAAATAAAAATGGAAGCTGCATAAAATTAAAAATGGAAGTTCATTCAAGAAACCACTATACATTAAGGATCTATTTGGAAATTAAATAAAAAAAGGAAATTGAATTGAAAAAGAAATTGAATAAAAATGGAAATTGAATAAAAATAAAAATGGAAGTTGTATAAAATTAAAAATGAAAATTCATTCAAGAAACAACTATACCTTAACGATCTATTTGGAAACTAAAGAAAAAAAGGAAATTGAATAGAAAAGGAAATTGAATAAAAATAAAAATGGAAGTTGCATAAGAGTAAAAAAGAAAATTTATTCCAAAAACCACTAAACCTTAACGATCTATTTTGGAAATTAAATAAAAAAGGAAATTGAATAGAAAAGGAAATTTAATAAAAATAGAAGTTATAAAAATAAAAATGAATGTCGCATAAAATTAAAAATGGAAGTTCATTCAAAAAACCACTATACCTTAACGATTTATTTGGAAATTAAACAAAAAAAGGAAATTAAATAAAAATGAAAGTTGAATAAAAATAAAAATGGTAGTTGCATAAAATTAAAACTGGAAATTCATTCAAGAAACCACAATACATTAACGATCTATTTGGAAATTAAATAAGAAAAGGAAATTGAATAGAAAAAGAAATTGAATAAAAATGGAAATTGAATAAAAATAAAAATGGAAGTTGCATAAAATTAAAAATGGTAATTCATTCAAGAAACCACGATACCATAACGATCTATTTGGAAATTAAATAAAAAAAGAAATTAAATAGAGATGGAAATTGAATAAAAATGGAAGTTGAATAAAAATAGAAATGGAAATTGCATAAAATTAAAAATGTAAGTTCATTCAAGAAACCACTATACCTTAACGATCTATTTGGAAATTAAATAAAAAAGGAAATTGAATAGAAAGGGTAATTGAATAAAAATGGAAATTGAATAAAAATAAAAATGGAAGGTGCATAAAATTAAAAAATGGAAGTTCATTCAAGAAACAACGAAACGTTAACGATCCAATTGGAAACTAAATAAAAAAAGAAAATTGAATAGAAAAGGAAATTGAGTAAAAATAAAAATGGAAGTTGCATACGAGTTAAAAAGAAAATTTATTCCAAAAACCACTAAACCTTAACGATCTATTCGGAAATTAAATAAAAAAGGAAATTGAATAGAAAGGGAAATTTAATAAAATTAGAAGTTGCATAAAAATAAAATTGAAAGTCGCATAAAATTAAAAATGGAAGTTTATTCAATAAACCACTATACCTTAACGATTTATTCGGAAATCAAACAAAAAAAGAAAATTGAATAAAAATGGAAGTTGAAAAAGAATAAAAATGGAAGTTGCATAAAATTCAAAATTGGAAGTTCATTCAAGAAACCACTATACATTAAGGAACTATTTGGAAATTAAACAAAAAAGGGAAATTGAATAGAAAAAGAAATTGAATAAAAATGGAAATTGAATAAAAATAAAAATGGACGCTGCATAAAATTAAAAATGGAAGTTCATTTAAGAAACCACTATACATTAAGGATCTATTTGGAAATTAAATAAAAAATGGAAATTGAATAGAAAAAGAAATTGAATAAAAATGGAAATTGAATAAAAATAAAAATGGAAGTTGCATAAAATTAAAAATGGAAGTTCATTCAAGAAACCGCAATACCTTAACGATCTATTTGGAAACAAAAGAAAAAAAAGGAAATTGAATAGAAATGGAAATTGAATAAAAATAAAAATGGAAGTTGCATAAGAGTAAAAAAGAAAATTTATTACAAAAACCACTATACCTTAACGATCTATTTTGGAAATTAAATAAAAAAGGAAATTGAATAGGAAAGGAAATTTAATAAAAATAGAAGCTATAAAAATAAAAATGAATGTCGCATAAAATTAAAAATGGAAGTTCATTCAAAAAACCACTATACCTTAACGATCTATTTGGAAATTAAACAAAAAAAGGAAGTTAAATAAAAATGAAAGTTGAATAAAAATAAAAATGGAAGTTACATAAAACTGAAACTGGAAGTTCGTTCAAGAAACCACAATACATTAACGATCTATTTGGAAATTAAATAAAAAAAGGAAATTGAACAGAAAAAGAAATTGAATAAAAATGGAAATTGAATAAAAATAAAAATGGAAGTTGCATAAAATTAAAAATGGAAATTCATTCAAGAAACCACGATACCTTAACGATCTATTTGGAAATTAAATAAAAAAAGAAATTAAATGGAGATGGAAATTGAATAAAAATGGAAGTTGAATAAAAATAGAAATGGAAATTGCATAAAATTAAAAATGGAAGTTCATTCAAGAAACCACTATACCTTAACGACCGATATGGAAATTAAATAAAAAAGGAAGTTGAATAGAAAGGGTAATTGAATAAAAATAGAAATTGAATAAAAATAAAAATGGAAGGTGCATAAAATTAAAAATAGAAGTTCATTCAAAAACCATTAAACGTTAACGATCTATTTTGAAACTAAATAAAAAAAGAAAATTGAATAGAAAAGGAAATTGAGTAAAAATAAAAATGGAAGTTGCATAAGAGTTAAAAAGAAAATTTATTCCAAAAACCACTAAGCCTTAACGATCTATTTGGAAATTAAATAAAAAAGGAAATTGAATAGAAAATGAAATTTAATAACAGTAGAAGTTGAATAAAAATAAAATTGAAAGTCGCATAAAATTAAAAATCGAAGTTCATTCAAGAAACCACTATACCTTAACGATTTATTCGGAAATTAAACAAAAAAGGAAAATTGAATAAAAATGGAAGTTGAAAAAAAATAAAAATGGAAGTTGCATAAAATTAAACCTGGAAGTTCATTCAAGAAACCACTATACATTAAGGATCTATTTGGAAATTAAATAAAAAAAGGAAATAGTATAGAAAAAGAAATTGAATAAAAATAAAAATGGAAGTTGCATAAAATTAAAAATGGAAGTTCATTCAAGAAACCACTATACCTTAACGATCTATTTGGAAACTAAAGAGAAAAAGGAAATTGAATAGAAAAGGAAATTGAATAAAAATAAAAATGGAAGTTGCATAAGAGTAAAAAAGAAAATTTATTCCAAAAACCACTATACCTTAACAATCTATTTTGGAAATTAAGCAAAAAAGGAAATTGAATAGAAAAGAAAATTTAATAAAAATAGTAGTTATAAAAATAAAAATGAATGTCGCATAAAATTGAAAATGGAAGTTCATTCAAAAAACCACTATACCTTAACGATCTATTCGGAAATTAAACAAAAAAAAGGAAATTAAATAAAAATGGAAGTTGAATAAAAATAAAAATGGAAGTTGCATAAAATTAAAACTAGAAGTTCATTCAAGAAACCACTATACATTAAGGATCTATTTGGAAATTAAATAAAAAAAGGAAATTGTATAGAAAAAGAAATTAAATAAAAATAAAAAGGGAAGTTGCATAAAATTAAAAATGGAAGTTCATTCAAGAAACCACTATACCTTAACGATCTATTTGGAAACTAAAGAAAAAAAGGAAATTGAATAAAAATAAAAATGGAAGTTGCATAAGAGTAAAAAAGAAAATTTACTCCAAAAACCACTATACCTTAATGATCTATTTTGGAAATTAAACAAAAAAGGAAATTGAATAGAAAAGGAAATTTAATAAAAATAGAAGTTATAAAAAGAAAAATGAATGTCGCATAAAATGAAAAATGGAAGTTCATTAAAAAAACCACTATACCTTAACGATCTATTCGGAAATTAAACAAAAAAAGGAAATTAAATAAAAATGGAAGTTGAATAAAAATAAAAATGGAAGTTGCATAAAATTAAAACTAGAAGTTCATTCAAGAAACCACTATACATTAAGGATCTATTTGGAAATTAAATAAAAAAAGGAAATTGTATAGAAAAAGAAATTGAATAAAAACAAAAATGGAAGTTGCATAAAATTAAAAATGGAAGTTCATTCAAGAAACCACTATACCTTAACGATCTATTTGGAAACTAAAGAAAAAAAGGAAATTGAATAGGAAAGGTAATTGAATAAAAATAAAAATGGAAGTTGCATAAGAGTAAAAAAGAAAATTTATTCCAAAAACCACTATACCTTAACGATCTATTTGGAAATTAAATAAAAAAGGAAATTGAATAGAAAGGGTAATTGAATAAAAATGGAAGTTGAATAAAAATAAAAATGGAAGGTGCATAAAATTAAAAATGGAAGTTCATTCATGAAACCATTAAACGTTAACGATCTATTTGGAAACTAAATAAAAAAAGAAAATTGAATAGAAAAGGAAATTGAGTAAAAATAAAAATGGAAGTTGCATAAGAGTTAAAAAGAAAATTTATTCCAAAAACCACTAAACCTTAACGATCTATTTGGAAATTAAATAAAAAAGGAAATTGAATAGAAAAGGAAATTTAATAAAAATAGAAGTTGAATAAAAATAAAATTGAAAGTCGCAAAAAATTAAAACTGGAAGTTCATTCAAGAAACCACAATACATTAACGATCTATTTGGAAATTAAATAAAAAAAGGAAATTGAATAGAAAAAGAAATTGAATAAAAATGGAAATTGAATAAAAAAAAATGAAAGTTGCATAAAATTAAAAATGGAAGTTCATTCAAAAAACCACTATACCTTAGCGATCTATTTGGAAACTAAAGAAAAAAAGGAAATTGAATAGAAAAGGAAATTGAATAAAAATAAAAATGGAAGTCACATAAGAGTAAAAAAGAAAATTTATTTCAAAAACCACTACACCTTAACGATCTATTTGGAAATTAAATAAAAAAAGGAAATTGAATAGAAAAGGAAATTTAATAAAAATTGAAGTTATAAAAATAAAAATAAATGTCGCATAAAATTAAAAATGGAAGTTCATTCAAAAAACCACTATACCTTAACGATCTATTTGGAAATTAAACAAAAAAAGGAAATTTAATAAAAATGGAAGTTGCGTAAAATTAAAACTGGAAGTTCATTCAACAAACCACAATACATTAACGATCTATTTGGAAATTAAATAAAAAAAGGCAATTGAATAGAAAAAGAAATTGAATAAAAATGGAAATTGAATAAAAATAAAAATGCAAGTTGCATAAAATATAAATGGAAATTCATTCAAGAAGCCACTATACCTTAACGATCTATTTGAAAATTAAATAAAAAAAGAAATTGAATAGAGACGGAAATTGAATAAAAATGGAAGTTAAATTAAAAATGGAAGTTCATTCAAAAAACCACTATACCTTAACGATCTATTTCGAAACTAAATAAAAAAGGAAATTGAATAGAAATGGTAATTGAATAAAAATGAAAATTGAATAAAAATACAAATAGAAGGTGCATAAAATTAAAAATGGAAGTTCATTCAAGAAACCACAAAACCTTAACGATCTATTTGGAAACTAAATAAAAAAAGGAAATTGAATAGAAAAGGAAATTGAATAAAAATAAAAATGGAAGTTGCATAAGAGTTAAAAAGAAAATTTATTCCAAAAACCACTAAATCTTAACGATCTATTTGGAAATTAAATAAAAAAGGAAATTAAAAAGAAAAGGAAATTTAATAAAAATAGAAGTTGAATAAAAATAAAATTGAAAGTCGCATAAAATTAAAAATGGAAGTTCATTCAAGAAAAACCACTATACCTTAACGATTTATTCGGAAATTAAACAAAAAAAGAAAATTGAATAAAAATGGAAGTTGAATAAAAATAAAAATGGAAGTTGCATAAAATTAAAACTGGAAGTTCATTCAAGAAACCACTATACATTAAGGATCTATTTGGAAATTAATAAAAAAAGGAAATTGAATAGAAAAAGAAATTGAATAAAAATGGAAATTGAATAAAAATAAAAATGGAAGTTGCATAAAATTAAAAATGGAAGTTCATTCAAGAAGCCACTATACCTTAACGATCTATTTTGAAACTAAAGAAAAAAAGGAAATGGAATAGAAAATGAAATTGAATAAAAATAAAAATGGAAGTAGCATAAAATTAAAACTGGAAGTTCATTCAAGAAACCACAATACATTAACGATCTATTTGGAAATTAAATAAAAAAAGGAAATTGCAATGAAAAAGAAATTGAATAAAAATGGAAATTGAATAAGAATAAAAATGGAAGTTGCATAAAAGTAAAAATGAGAATTCATTCAAAAAACCACTATACCTTAACGATATATTTCGAAATTAAATAAAAAAAGAAATTGAATAGAGATGGAAATTGAATAAAAATGGAAGTTGAATGAAAATAAAAATGGAAGTTGCATAAAATTAAAACTGGAAGTTCATTCAAGAAACCACTATACATTAAGGATCTATTTTGAAATTAAATAGAAAAAGGAAATCGAATAGAAAAAGAAATTGAATAAAAATTTAATTTGAATTAAAATAAAAATGAAAGTTGCATAAAATTAAAAATGGAAGTTCATTCATGAAACCACTATACATTAAGGATCTATTTGGAAATTAAATAAAAAAAGGAAATTGAACAGAAAAAGAAATTGAATAAAAATGGAAATTGAATAAAAATAAAAATGGAAGTTGCATAAAATTAAAAATGGAAGTTCATTCAAGAAGCCACTATACCTTAACGATCTATTTTGAAACTAAAGAAAAAAAGGAAATGGAATAGAAAATGAAATTGAATAAAAATAAAAATGGAAGTAGCATAAAATTAAAACTGGAAGTTCATTCAAGAAACCACAATACATTAACGATCTATTTGGAAATTAAATAAAAAAAGGAAATTGCAATGAAAAAGAAATTGAATAAAAATGGAAATTGAATAAGAATAAAAATGGAAGTTGCATAAAAGTAAAAATGAGAATTCATTCAAAAAACCACTATACCTTAACGATATATTTCGAAATTAAATAAAAAAAGAAATTGAATAGAGATGGAAATTGAATAAAAATGGAAGTTGAATGAAAATAAAAATGGAAGTTGCATAAAATTAAAACTGGAAGTTCATTCAAGAAAAACCACTATACATTAAGGATCTATTTTGAAATTAAATAGAAAAAGGAAATCGAATAGAAAAAGAAATTGAATAAAAAAAGGAAATTGCAATGAAAAAGAAATTGAATAAAAATGGAAATTGAATAAGAATAAAAATGGAAGTTGCATAAAAGTAAAAATGAGAATTCATTCAAGAAACCACTATACCTTAACGATATATTTCGAAATTAAATAAAAAAAGAAATTGAATAGAGATGGAAATTGAATAAAAATGGAAGTTGAATGAAAATAAAAATGGAAGTTGCATAAAATTAAAACTGGAAGTTCATTCAAGAAACCACTATACATTAAGGATCTATTTTGAAATTAAATAGAAAAAGGAAATCGAATAGAAAAAGAAATTGAATAAAAATTTAATTTGAATTAAAATAAAAATGAAAGTTGCATAAAATTAAAAATGGAAGTTCATTCATGAAACCACTATACATTAAGGATCTATTTGGAAATTAAATAAAAAAAGGAAATTGAACAGAAAAAGAAATTGAATAAAAATGGAAATTGAATAAAAATAAAAATGGAAGTTGCATAAAATTAAAAATGGAAGTTCATTCAAGAAGCCACTATACCTTAACGATCTATTTTGAAACTAAAGAAAAAAAGGAAATGGAATAGAAAATGAAATTGAATAAAAATAAAAATGGAAGTAGCATAAAATTAAAACTGGAAGTTCATTCAAGAAACCACAATACATTAACGATCTATTTGGAAATTAAATAAAAAAAGGAAATTGCAATGAAAAAGAAATTGAATAAAAATGGAAATTGAATAAGAATAAAAATGGAAGTTGCATAAAAGTAAAAATGAGAATTCATTCAAAAAACCACTATACCTTAACGATATATTTCGAAATTAAATAAAAAAAGAAATTGAATAGAGATGGAAATTGAATAAAAATGGAAGTTGAATGAAAATAAAAATGGAAGTTGCATAAAATTAAAACTGGAAGTTCATTCAAGAAACCACTATACATTAAGGATCTATTTTGAAATTAAATAGAAAAAGGAAATCGAATAGAAAAAGAAATTGAATAAAAATTTAATTTGAATTAAAATAAAAATGAAAGTTGCATAAAATTAAAAATGGAAGTTCATTCATGAAACCACTATACATTAAGGATCTATTTGGAAATTAAATAAAAAAAGGAAATTGAACAGAAAAAGAAATTGAATAAAAATGGAAATTGAATAAAAATAAAAATGGAAGTTGCATAAAATTAAAAATGGAAGTTCATTCAAGAAGCCACTATACCTTAACGATCTATTTTGAAACTAAAGAAAAAAAGGAAATGGAATAGAAAATGAAATTGAATAAAAATAAAAATGGAAGTAGCATAAAATTAAAACTGGAAGTTCATTCAAGAAACCACAATACATTAACGATCTATTTGGAAATTAAATAAAAAAAGGAAATTGCAATGAAAAAGAAATTGAATAAAAATGGAAATTGAATAAGAATAAAAATGGAAGTTGCATAAAAGTAAAAATGAGAATTCATTCAAGAAACCACTATACCTTAACGATATATTTCAAAATTAAATAAAAAAAGAAATTGAATAGAGATGGAAATTGAATAAAAATGGAAGTTGAATGAAAATAAAAATGGAAGTTGCATAAAATTAAAACTGGAAGTTCATTCAAGAAACCACTATACATTAAGGATCTATTTTGAAATTAAATAGAAAAAGGAAATCGAATAGAAAAAGAAATTGAATAAAAATTTAATTTGAATTAAAATAAAAATGAAAGTTGCATAAAATTAAAAATGGAAGTTCATTCATGAAACCACTATACATTAAGGATCTATTTGGAAATTAAATAAAAAAAGGAAATTGAACAGAAAAAGAAATTGAATAAAAATGGAAATTGAATAAAAATAAAAATGGAAGTTGCATAAAATTAAAAATGGAAGTTCATTCAAGAAACCACTATACCTTAACGATCTATTTGGAAACTAAAGAAAAAAAGGAAATTGAATAGAAAAGGAAATTGAATAAAAATAAAAATGGAAGTTGCATAAGAGTAAAAAAGAATATTTATTCCAAAAACCACTATACCTTAACGATCTATTTTGGAAATTAAGCAAAAAAGGAAAGTGAATAGAAAAGGAAATTTAATTAAAATAGAAGTTATAAAAATAAAAAAGAATGTCGCATAAAATTAAAAATGGAAGTTCATTCAAAAAACCACTATACCTTAACGATCTATTTGGAAATTAAACAAAAAAAAAGGAAACTAAATAAAAATGAAAGTTGAATACAAATAAAAATGGAAGTTGCATAAATTTAAAACTCGAAGTTCGTTCACGAAACCATAATACATTAACGATCTATTTGGAAATTAAATAAAAAAAAGGAAATTGAATAGAAAAAGAAATTGAATAAAAATGGAAATTGAATAAAAATAAAAATGGAAGTTGCATAAAATTAAAAATGGAAGTTCATTCAAGAAACCACGATACCTTAACGATCTATTTGGAAATTAAATAAAAAAAAGAAATTAAATAGAGATGGAAATTGAATAAAAATTGAAGTTGAATAAAAATAGAAATGGAAGTTCATTCAAGAAACCACTATACCTTAACGATCAATTTGGAAATTAAATAAAAAAGGAAATTGAATAGAAAGGGTAATTGTATAAAAATGGAAATTGAATAAAAATAAAAATGGAAGGTGCATAAAATTAAAAATGGAAGTTCATTCAAGAAACCGCAAAACGTTAACGATCTATTTGGAAACTAAATAGAAAAAGAAAATTGAATAGAAAAGGAAATTGAGTAAAAATAAAAATGGAAGCTGCATAAGAGTTAAAAAGAAAATTTATTCCAAAAACCATTAAACCTTAACGATCTATTTGGAAATTAAATAAAAAAAGAAATTGAATAGAACAGGAAAGTTAATAAAAATAGAAGTTGAATAAAAATAAAATTGAAAGTCGCATAAAATTAAAACTGGAAGTTCATTCAAGAAACCACAATACATTAAGGATCTATTTGGAAATTAAATAAAAACAGGAAATTGTATAGAAAAAGAAATTGAATAAAAATAAAAATGGAAGTTGCATAAAATTAAAAATGGAAGTTCATTCAAGAAACCACTATACCTTAACGATCTATTTGGAAACTAAAGAAAAAAAGGAAATTGAATAGAAAAGGAAATTGAATAAAAATAAAAATGGAAGTTGCAAAAGACTAAAAAAGAAAATTTATTTCAAAAACCACTACACCTTAACGATCTATTTGGAAATTAAATAAAAAAGGAAATTGAATAGAAAAGGAAATTTAATAAAAATTTAAGTTATAAAAATAAAAATAATTGTCGCATAAAATTGAAAATGGAAGTTCATTCAAAAAAACACTATACCTTAGCGATCTATTTGGAAATTAAACAAAAAAAGGAAATTGAATAGAAAAAGAAATTGAATAAAAATGGAAATTGAATAAAAATAAAAATGGAAGTTGCATAAAATATAAATGGAAATTCATTCAAAAAACCACTATACCTTAACGATCTATTTGGAAATTAAATAAAAAAAGAAATTGAATAGAGACGGAAATTGAATAAAAATGGAAGTTATAATAAAAATAGAAATGGAAGTTACATAAAATTAAAAATGGAAGTTCATTCAAAAAACAACTATACCTTAACGATCTATTTGGAAACTAAATAAAAAAGGAAATTGAATAGAAAGGGTAATTGAATAAGAATGGAAATTCAATAAAAATACAAATAGAAGGTGCATAAAATTAGAAATGGAAGTTCATTCAAGAAACCACTAAACCGTAATGATCTATTTGGAAACTAAATAAAAAAAAGGAAATTGAATAGAAAAGGAAATTGAATAAAAATAAAAATGGAAGTTGCATAAGAGTTAAAAAGAAAATTTATTCCACAAACCACTAAATCTTAACGATCTGTTTGGAAATTAAATAAAAAAGGAAATTGAATAGAAAAGGAAATTTAATAAAAATAGAAGTTGAATATAAATAAAATTGAAAGTGGCATAAAATTAAAAACGGAAGTTCATTCAAGAAACCACTATACCTTAACGATTTATTCGGAAATTAAACAAAAAAAAGAAAATTGAATAAAAATGGAAGTTGAATAAAAATAAAAATGGAAGTTGCATAAAATTAAAACTGGAAGTTCATTCAAGAAACCACTATACATTAAGGATCTATTTGGAAATTAAATAAAAAAAGAAAATTGAATAGAAAAAGAAATTGAATAAAAATGGAAATTGAATAAAAATAAAAATGGAAGTTGCATAAAATTAAAAATGGAAGTTCATTCAAGAAGCCACTATACCTTAACGATCTATTTTGAAACTAAAGAAAAAAAGGAAACGGAATAGAAAAGGAAATTGAATAAAAATAAAAATGGAAGTTGCTTAAAATTATAACTGGAAGTTCATTCAAGAAACCGCAATACATTAACGATCTATTTGGAAATTAAATAAAAAAAGGAAATTGCATTGAAAAAGAAATTGAATAAAAATTGAAATTGGATAAAAATAAAAATGGCAGTTGCATAAAATTAAAAATTAAAAATGAAAATTCATTCAAGAAACCAGTATACCTTAACGATATATTTGGAAATTAAATAAAAAAAGAAATTGAATAGAGATGGAAATTGAATAAAAATGGAAGCTGAATGAAAATAAAAATGGAAGTTGCATAAAATTAAAACTGGGAGTTCATTAAAGAAATCACTATACATTAAGGATCTATTTGGAAATTAAATAGAAAAAGGAAATCGATTAGAAAAAGAAATTGAATAAAAATTAAAATGGAAGTTGCATAAAAATAAAAATGGAAGTTCATTTAAGAAACCAATATACCTTAACGATCTATTTGGAAACTAAAAAAAAAAGAAAATTCAATAGAAAAGGAAATAAAATAAAAATAAAAATAGAAGTTGCATAAGAGTAAAAAAGAAAATTTTTTCCAAAAACCACTATACCTTAACGATCTATTTGGAAATTAAATAAAAAAGGAAATTGAATAGAAAAGGAAATTTAATAAAAATAGAAGTTATAAAAATAAAAATGAAAGTCGCATAAAATTAAAAATGGAAGTTAATTCAAAAAACCACTATACCTTAATGATCTATTTGGAAATTAAACAAAAAAATGAAATTGAATAAAAATGGAAGTTGAATAAAAATAAAAATGAAAGTTGCATAAAATTAAAACTGGAAGTTCATTCAAGAAACCAGTATACATTAATGATCTATTTGGAAATTAATTAGAAAAAGGAAATTGAATAGAAAAAGAAATTGAATAAAAATGGAAATTGAATATAAATAAAAATGGAAGTTGCATAAAAATAAAAATGGAAATTTATTCAAGAAACCACGATACCTTAACGATCTATTTGGAAATTAAATAAAAAAGGAAATCGAATCGATAAGAAAATTGAATAAAAATGGAAGTGGAAAAAGAATAAAAATGGAAGTTGCATAAAATTAAAAATGAAAGTTCATTCAAGAAACCATTATACCTTAACGATTTATTTGGAAAATAAATAAAATAGAAAATTGAATGGAGATGGAAATTGAATAAAAATAGAAGTTGAATAAAAATAGAAATGGAAACTTCATAAAATTAAACATGGAAGTTCATTCAAGAAACCACTATACGTTAACGATCTATTTGGAAATTAAATAAAAAAGGAAATTGAATAAAAATAGAAGTGGAATAAAAATAAAAATGGAAGTTGCATAAAATTAAAAATGGCAGTTCATTCAAGAAACCAGTACACCTTAACGATCTATTTGGAAATTAAATAAAAAAGGAAATTCAACAGAAAAAGAAATTGAATAACAATAAAAGTTGAATAAAAATAAAAATGAAAATTGCGTAAAATTAAAAATGGAAGTTCATTGAAGAAACCACTATACATTAACGATCTATTTGGAAATTAAACAAAAAAGAAAATTGAACAGAAAATGAAATTGATTAAAAATGAAAGTTGAATAAAAATAAAAATGGAAGTTGCATAAAATTAAACATGGAACTTCATTCAAGAAACCAATATACCTTAACGATCTATTCAGAAATTACGCAAAAAAAGCAAATTAAATAAAAATGGAAGTTGAATAAAAATAAAAATGGAAGTTGCATAAAATTAAAACTAGAAGTTCATTCAAGTAACCACTATACCTTAACGATCTATTTGGAAATTAAATAAAAAAAGGAAATTAAATAGAAAAAGAAATTGAATAAAAATGGAAATTGAATAAAAATAAAAATCGAAGTTGCATAAAATTAAAAATGGAAATTCATTCAAGAAACCACAATACCTTAACGATCTATTTGGAAATTAAATAAAAAAAGAAATTAAATAGAGATGGAAATTGAATAAAAATGGAAGTTGAATAAAAATAGAAATGGAAGTTGCATAAAATTAAAAATGGAAGTTCATTCAAGAAACCACTATACCTTAATGATCTATTTGGAAATTAAATAAAAAAGGAAATTGAATAGAAAGGGTAATTGAATAAAAATGCAAATTGAATAAAAATAAAAATGGAAGGTGCATAAAATTAAAAATGGAAGTTCATTCAAGAAACCACTAAACATTAACGATCTATTTGGAAACTAAATAAAAAAAGAAAATTGAATAGAAAAGGAAATTAAGTAAAAATAAAAATGAAAGTTGCATAAGTGTTAAAAAGAAAATTTATTCCAAAAACCACTAAACCTTAACGATCTATTTGGAAATTAAATAAAAAAGGAAATTGAATAGAAAAGGAAATTTAATAAAAATAGAAGTTGAATAAAAATAAAATTGAAAGTCCCATAAAATTAAAACTGGAAGTTCATTCAAGAAACCACAATACATTAACGATCTATTTGGAAATTAAATTAAAAAAAGGAAATTGAATAGGAAAAGAAATGGAATAAAAATGGAAATTGAATAAAAATAAAAATGAAAGTTGCATAAAATTAAAAATGGAAGTTCATTCAAGAAACCACTATACCTTAACGATCTATTTGGAAACTAAAGAAAAAAAGGAAATTGAATAGAAAAGGAAATTGAATAAAAATAAAAATGGAAGTTGCATAAGAGTAAAAAAGAAAATTTATTCCAAAAACCACTACACCTTAACGATCTATTTGGAAATTAAATAAAAAAGGAAATTGAATAGAAAAGGAAATTTAATAAAAATTGAAGTTATAAAAATAAAAATGAATGTCGCATAAAATTAAAAATGGAAGTTCATTCAAAAAACCACTATACCTTAACGATCTATTTGGAAATTAAACAAAAAAATGAAATTAAATAAAAATGAAAGTTGAATAAAAATAAAAATGGAAGTTGCATAAAATTAAAACTGGAAGTTCATTCAACAAACCACAATACATTAACGATCTCTTTGGAAATTAAATAAAAAAAGGAAATTGAATAGAAAAAGAAATTGAATAAAAATGGAAATTGAATAAAAATAAAAATGGAAGTTGCATAAAATATAAATGGAAATTCAATCAAGAAACTACTATAGCGATCCCGGTTTCCCCTTTCCTTTAACTGTTGTATCCGGACTTAGGTTCCGGGGAGTTGGTTGTCGTGTATATCTTGTTTACATCCTTTACTCCTTGAATTCGAGTCTTGGGTTGTGTTGGGCGAGTTTGATACAGGTTGGTTGGACTTAGAAACCAAGAGTAGTTGCCCAGATTTTGGCCTTCACGCTCGGGCGGGTATTTTGACGCTCGAGTGGGCCCTTCGTTGTCGTCTGTCCGCTCGAGCGGGGTTTTCGACGCTCGAGCGTAGTTTTCCATTTTCCAGTATCTCCTCTGCCGTGTTGTGCGCTCGAGCGGGAGTTTTGACGCTCGAGCGGGATGTTGTGTGTGACGCTCGAGCGGGGAGGGTTGACGCTCGAGCGGAGACCTGGTTCTGTAAAAGTTCTGGGAGTGTGTATCCGCCGCTCGAGCGGGAGTCTGTGAGTGACGCTCGAGCGGGGGTTTGGACGCTCGAGCGGGGAGACTTTTATATAAATCCGAGATCTGACTTTTGGATCACTTTTTCAAGATCTTTTCTCTCCCTTACTTTTCCAAAAAGCCATTTTTAGAGCTTCTCACTCTAAAACCGGCCCTTCTCTCTTAGATTTGATCTAGTAGGAGTTGTTTGCTCACTTTTGGTCTTTACGAAAGTTGTGTTGATCGTCGAGGGCTACATTTTAATCTGAAAATTTCGGAATTTGAAGCATATTGGTTTTGGTCTTCATCTCCATTGGAGCTCAAACTTTGAGGTAGGGATATCCTACTCCTCTTTATGAGCTTTGTCTTTAAATTTTAGTATTTTGAGATGTTGGGGTTGGTTTGGTAATTTTGTGAAAGTTTGGGGGCTTTTGTGCAAATTTACAAGAGTTGGGGTTTTAACTATATAAAACCTAGATGCATATTTGGCATGGAAAATGTGAAATTAATGTTAAGACATTAATGATAAATGGAACCTAAGGGTTGTAATGTAAATTATGGAAAATGCCCTAATTACATTGGTTAATTAATTTGCATAATTAATTATGAGAAATGAGGAATTGATTTGGAAAGTCATGGGATAAAAAGGGTGTAGTTGGATTAATGATCACTCACCTAGTTGGAATGTTGATTATATATCCATTGTTGCATTTATTTTCTGTATAGAAATAACTGCTTTGGGCTATCGGTGGAGGATAGTCGTGATTGTTGTAGACAATGCATGATGATTAGGCAAACTGAAACTAATCACTGGAATGTGTCATTGAGATTGACGATTGAAAGAATACATTAAATTTATGTATTGTGTGATGATGTGTATAATTGTTATTTATATGCATTGTGTTGTGTTGGAGGAGATAGGGGATGTACTCCGCGGTTTAGGGAAAGATAGGGGATGGACCTCTAAATCGGATGTTGTTGGGAGGAGATAGGGGATGGACTCCGTAGATAGAGCTCATATGCTTATCTAGTAATGTGTTGACAGAGCTCATATGCTTGTCGTTGGAAGTGTGATAGTGCTCATATGCATATCTGTGGAAGTGATGATATAGCTTGTATGCTTATCTGTTGTTGTGTGATATAGCTAGTATGCTTATCTATTATGAAATGGGAAGTGTTTGATATGAGTTACTGTCTCATATGAGTTGTTGGTCAGGTTCTGAGCCATGGTTCTAAATTGAGAATTGAAAGGAATTGGAAAATGAACTGTAATATGGACTCGTATGTCATGAAACCGTAAAGTGTGATAAGAAAAAGTATCAGTGTTGGCCATCTATCAACTGCTAATCTTTTAGTCATTGTTCATATTTGGTTTAATGTATTTCTACTGGGTTGTGACTCACCCTATATGGGAATATCATTTTTAGGTACAGGTAGCATGCCACCTCCAAGGACATAGCTTGGGAGGCTAGAGGCGGACACACTTTTGTTGTCTTATTTCTTTTGATGTATTACATGTAAATTCAAGCCAAGGGCTTAATGTGTAAATGAGTTAGTACTCTTTCACTGTAACCAAGTGTTAACTTGGAAAGCTGTAAGCCCTTAGGGCATTTGCTTTTGTCGTTAACATGTAATGCTTTTTGTAATGAAACTCTGATGAATAGAAAAATGTGGAGCTTTTATATATCAATGCATGTCTATATTGATGGGTTTAATGTTATTATTTTGAGGGCGTTACAACTTGGTATCAGAGCGTACCGGGTTCGAATACTTTGGGTACGTGGGAAGTGATTAGGATCACAATGGGTTTGTCTCGCTTGATAGAGACTTAGATGTAGTGTCATATGCTATGTGCTTAATTCATAACATGCTTATGTGACTATGTGGGTATGGAATGTAGTTTCTAGGATGTTGATTGAATCCTTGGGTTTCTGGGAGTCTTGTTGGAAAAGCACTTGATCAATGTTGTTTCTAACCGGAACTCTAGTAACGCCTCGGGACTATCATTATCAGGAAATGAAATTCGTAAGTGCTTATGTGTTTATGTGCTTACGTGGTGTGAATTACTGTTGTCCATGCACTAGGACGTGAGTGTTTAGTTTTGGCACATTTGTGAATGTGCTAACATTCTGTATTACCTTTATTAGGATGTCAGGACGAGGAAGAGGTGCTAGGCGTGGTAGGCCTGCGAGGTAGGAAGTACCTTTACCGGATGATATTCTGGCAGTGTAGGAGGGAGTTGGTCAGGCCAACGTGGCCGAACCAGCGGGCCAGCAGGCTATGAGTGCCTTGGCACGAGAGATAGCGGGAGCTTTGGGTATTCTCAGAGCTGGGAATCAGGCAGCTGAGGCAGGGCCTTCTTTCTTGAAGAGGGAGTTCTTCCGGTCTAATCCGAACGAGTTTGTTGGAGATCCGAAGGAACCACTGAAGGCTGACGAGTGGTTAGAACAAATGAGTAAGACGTTCGAGATGCTTGGCATCGAGGACGAAACATTGAAAGTGACCTTGGCATCCTTCCAACTGAAAGGAGATACGGGTCAATGGTGGAAGTACGAGAAGGCTCGTGTTGGTGGTACATGGGAGGCGTTTGTGAATGCTTTCCAGGAGAGGTTCCTATCTGCAGTGGCTAGGGAGAAGCTGAGGGATCAGTTTAGCCGGCTTAATCAGCAAGGTATGTCTGTGGCAGAGTTTGAGGCCATTTTCACTAGTTTGTCCAGGTTTGCACCTGAGTTGGTGGCGTCCGAAGAAAGCCGTTGCTATGAATTTGAGCGGAAGTTGAGGCGGGGCCTCAAGTTGAGGGTTGGTGGGCCTTTCATCCGAGAGTATAGACACCTAGTGGATGCTGCAGCTCACATGGAGCTCATGATGCAGGAGGAGGATGAGGGACAGAGAGGCTCCAAGAGGAGCCAAGATGGCCAGGGTGATGGCAGGAGGCAGAGGGGTTCTAACCCTCAGCAGTCGCAGGGTGCTGTTGCTAGATTGACCTTTCCAGTGCCGAGTGCAGGCTCTGAGAGAGGTAGTCAGGGGGATTTTACCTGTTACAAGTGTGGCCAGCTGGGTCACAAAGCTTCGGTTTGCCCGCAGAAGGGAGGGGGTCAGCGAGCTGCTTCTTCTTCAGCTAGACCTCAGGGCCAGAGTCAAGGCAAGGGCCAGCCCTTGTCTTGTTATCAGTGTGGTCAGCCTGGGCACCTGAAGAGGTATTGCCCACAGTTGGGTGCCATATCGGGAGCGTCTGGTTCTAGGCAGACGCAGAGTTATCAGCCAGCTCAGTCTGTGCAGGCCTCGAGGGCCAATCCGGGAGCTTCGCCATCCCAGACTGTGCAGCAGTCTTTTGCTCCGAGGGGTGAGCAGGTAGATCAGGGGCCTACAGGGCGCGTGTATGCTGTTACCGCGCAGGATTTAGTACCGGTTCCATCAGTAGTGAGAGGTACTTTTCTGTTTTGCAACTCGGTTACCAGTGTGTTGATTGACACGGGTGTATCTCATTCTTTTGTATCTGCTGCATTTGCATTTGTTTTGGAGTTAGAGTTAGCACAGTTAGCATCTCCTATTTGTGTAGTGTCACCGCTTGGGGGTGAACTGATCTTAAAACAAGGTGTTAGAGGTTGTGATATAGAGGTCGGCGACTATAGGCTTCCTTTTCCGTTTGTTGTCATACCCATGAAGGGCTTTGATGTTATTTTGGGCATGGACTGGCTATCGTCATACCGGGCTGTTATTGATTGCTACCGCCAGAGGGTCACAGTTTGTACCTTGAGCGGGGAGTGGTTCCATTTCTTGGGAGACCGGGTTGGTAGTGTTTTACCACTGGGGTATGATTCGCGAGGGCGAAGTGAGCTTAGTGGTCTACTTGCTAGCTTTGAGAGTGGTGAGTGTGGTGAGACCCAGCTTGTGTTGCCGAGGGTGGTTTGTGAGTATTCGGATGTCTTTCCCAAGGACCTTGTTAGTTTACCACCCCACCGAGAGATAGAGTTCTCTATTGATCTAGTGCCCGGCACGGTGCCGATTTCTATGGCACCTTATCGTTTTGCTCCAGCAGAGTTGGTTGAGTTGAAAGTTCAGCTCCAGGAATTGCTAGATAAGGGTTTTGTCCGCCCTAGTGTTTCACCGTGGGGAGCACCGGCCCTCTTTGCTAAAACGAAAGATGGTGCCTTGAGATTGTGTATAGACTACCGGAAGTTGAATCGGGCTACGGTGAAGAATAAGTACCCTATGCCCCGTATAGATGATCTGTTTGACCAGTTGAAGGGTTCTCGTTGTTTCTCTAAGATAGACTTGAGATCGGGTTACCACCAGTTGAGGGTCAGGGAGGAGGATATTCCTAAGACGGCATTCCGTACACGGTATGGCCATTATGAGTTTCTGGTGATGCCATTCGGGCTTACCAACGCACCGGCAGTCTTTATGGACTTGATGAACCGGATCTTTCGGGAATTCTTGGATCGATTTGTAGTCGTTTTCGTGGACGACATTCTTGTTTATTCGCCTTCAGAGGAGGAACACGAGGCACACTTGAGAGTGGTGCTTGAGTTACTTAGAGCCCATAGGCTGTATGCCAAGTTTGGGAAGTGTGAGTTCTGGCTAGGAGAGGTGAAATTCTTAGGCCATGTGGTATCCAGGGAAGAGGTGTCTGTTGATACATCCATGGTAGAGGCAGTGCAGGACTGGGCACAGCCTAAGAGTGTGTTTAAGATCCGCAGTTTTCTGGGATTAGCTTGGTATTACCGTCGGTTCGTGAAGGATTTCTCCAGGCTAGCTTCGCCGTTGACTTGGTTGACGCGGAAAGGGGTCAAATTTGTATGGAGTGAGACTTGTGAAAAGTCGTTCCAAGAATTGAAGGTTAGATTGACCACCGCTCCGGTCTTGATTATTCCGGAGAGAGGGTTGGGTTATGCGGTTTATTGTGATGCCTCGTGAGAGGGTTTGGGTTGTGTGTTGATACAAGAGGGGAAAGTGATAGCTTATGGCTCACGTCAGTTGAAAATTCACGAGAAGAATTACCCTACACGCGACCTAGAGTTAGCAGCTGTGATCTTTGCCTTGAAAATTTGGAGGCACTACCTTTATGGTGAGAGGTTCGAGGTGTTCTCGGACCACAAGAGTTTGAAGTATCTGTTCACACAGAGAGACTTGAATTTGAGGCAGAGGAGGTGGATGGAGTTCATTGAGGACTATGATTTTGAGTTGCACTATCACCCGGGAAAGGCCAATGTTGTGGCCGATGCCCTTAGCAGGAAATCCATTAGTGATGTAGCTTGTATAGCCATCCGGGAATGGGGGATGTTGGGAGCACTTGGCGAGTTTGATTTGCTACTGGGCGAATCTGTTGAGGCTGCGGCCCTGTTTTTTGTTGTTGCGCAGCCTACACTAGTGACTAGAGTGTTAGAGGTGCAGAGAGGTGACCTTGAGGTAGAGTCCTTCCGAGAGAAGATCTCCGATGGGAAGGTTGAGAAGGGTTTGACGGTGTATCCCGACCAGAGTGTGAGATACCGAGACCGTTTGTTTGTGCCGGAGTCTTGCCGAGAGGAAGTACTCCGAGAGTTCCATCATTCACGCCTTGCGGTGCATCCGGGAGGCACTAAGATGTATCATGATTTGGGTCGCCAGTTTTGGTGGCGGGGTATGAAGAGAGATGTGGCTATTTTCGTATCGAAGTGCCTTACTTGCCAGCAAGTGAAGGCCGAGCATCAGAGGCCAGCGGGTTTGTTGCAACCCTTGCCTATTGCCGAGTGGAAGTGGGAGCATGTCACTATGGACTTCATTGTAAGTCTTCCGAGGACTCAGCGGGGTAGTGATGCTATTTGGGTGGTTGTAGACCGGTTGACTAAGTCGGCGCATTTCATTCCTATGCGCGTGAGAGATTCGGTAGATCATCTTGCCGACTTGTATATTCGGGACATAGTGAGATTGCACGGGGTCCCAGTGACGATCGTCTCAGATAGAGATCCTCGTTTTACTGCTAGGTTGTGGCAGAGTTTGCAGAGTGCCTTGGGCACCAAGTTGACCTTTAGTACGGCTTATCATCCTCAGACTGACGGGCAGTCCGAGCGTACTATTCAGATCCTTGAGGATATGCTTTGAGGGTGTGTCCTAGACTTCAGTGGGACGTGGGAGAGGCACTTGCCATTGGTGGAGTTTGCCTACAACAACAGTTTTCAGTCTAGTATCGGTATGGCACCGTTTGAGGCCTTGTATGGCCGACCGTGTAGGTCTCCAGTGTGTTGGGTCGAGGCGGGTGATGCACCTTTGTTGGGTCCGGAGTTGGTTAGGGAGATGATGGAGAAAGTTAAGCTTATCCGTAGGAGGCTTGTTACAGCCCAGAGTCGCCAAAAGAGTTATGCCGACCGTAGGAGGAGGCCTTTGGCGTTTGAGGTAGGTGATCATGTTTTCTTGAAAATATCACCTAGGCGAGGTTTGATGAGGTTTGGGAAGAGTGGGAAGTTATCCCCTCGGTTTATTGGGCCTTTTGAGATCCTTGAGAGGATTGGCGAGGTTGCTTATCGTTTAGCCTTACCGCCGCAGTTGTCCGGAGTGCATGACGTGTTTCATGTGAGTATGCTTCGGAAGTATGAGCCGGATCCATCGCATGTGTTAGATTGGACCGACTTAGAGGTAGATGAGGATGCCTCGTATGAGGAGAGACCGGTTCAGGTCTTGGATAGGCGGGATCAAGTCCTGCGTGGCAAGACCATCCCTTTGGTAAAGGTTTTGTGAAAACATCATGGAGTGGAGGAAGCCACTTGGGAACGTGAGTTGGAAGTCCGCGAGAAATATCCGGACTTGTTTATTGATGAGTAATCTTGTATTTAGATTTTGCAATATTGCTGGACTTAAGAGCTTTATATATGTCTTAAGTTGTAAAACATTGGTAATGTTTTGGTTTAATGGAAGTATGTTGTAGAACTTACCCTGATATGGGAGTTGATTATGATATGAACTGTGAACCATATATGTTGAAAGTGGTTGGGAATGGAAGAAAATTGCATGTTGATAATGCACTTGTAATATGTGTTGTGAATTGCCTCTTAAAAAGAGATGGAATTGACCGGAAATGGGTCGGAATGTTTAATATTATGTCGTAATGTTGTTGGACATGGAGAAAACCTATTTTTGAAATTGTGTTTAATTTCGGGGACGAAATTCTTTAAGGGGGGGAGGTTATAGCGATCCCGGTTTCCCCTTTCCTTTAACTGTTGTATCCGGACTTAGGTTCCGTGGAGTTGGTTGTCGTGTATACCTTGTTTACATCCTTTACTCCTTACATTCGAGTCTTGGGTTATGTTGGGCGAGTTTGATACAGGTTGGTTGGACTTAGAAACCAAGAGTAGTTGCCCAGATTTTGGCCTTTACGCTCGAGCGAGGATTTTGACGCTCGAGCGGGCCCTTCGTTGTCGTCTGTTCGCTCGAGCGGGGTTTTCGACGCTCGAGCGTAGTTTTCCATCTTCCAGTATCTCCTCTGCAGTGTTGTGCGCTCGAGCGGGAGTTTTGACGCTCGAGTGGGATGTTGTGTGTGACGCTCGAGCGGGGAGGGTTGACGCTCGAGCGGAGACCTGGTTCTGTAAAAGTTCTGGGAGTGTGTATCCGCCACTCGAGCGGGATTGTTGACGCTCGAGCGGGAGTCTGTGAGTGACGCTCGAGCGGGGGTTTGGACGCTCGAGCGGGGAGACTTTTATATAAATCTGAGATCCGACTTTTGGATCACTTTTTCAAGATCTTTTCTCTCCCTTACTTTTCCAAAAAGCCATTTTCAGAGCTTCTCACTCTAAAACCGGCCCTTCTCTCTTAGATTTGATCTAGTAGGAGTTGTTTGCTCACTTTTGGTCTTTACGAAAGTTGTGTTGATCGTCGAGGGCTACATTTTAATTTGAAAATTTTAGAATTTGAAGCATATTGGTTTTGGTCTTCATCTCCATTGGAGCTCAAACCTTGAGGTAGGGATATCCTACTCCTCTTTATGAGCTTTGTCTTTAAATTTTAGTATTTTGAGATGTTGGGGTTGGTTTGGTAATTTTGTGAAAGTTTGGGGGCTTTTGTGCAAATTTACAAGAGTTGGGGTTTTAACTATATAAAACCTAGATGCATATTTGGCATGGAAAATGTGAAATTAATGTTAAGACATTAATGAAAATGGAACCTAAGGGTTGTAATGTAAATTATGGAAAATGCCCTAATTACATTGGTTAATTAATTTGCATAATTAATTATGAGAAATGAGAAATTGATTTGGAAAGTCATGGGATAAAAAGGGTGTAGTTGGATTAATGATCACTCACCTAGTTGGAATGTTGATTATATATCCATTGTTGCATTTATTTTCTGTATAGAAATAACTACTTTGGGCTATCGGTGGAGGATAGTCGTGATTGTTGTAGACAATGCATGATGATTAGGCAAACTGAAACTAATCACTGGAATGTGTCATTGAGATTGACGATTGAAAGAATACATTAAATTTATGTATTGTGTGATGATGTGTATAATTGTTGTTTATATGCATTGTGTTGTGTTGGAGGAGATAGGGGATGTACTCCGCGGTTTAGGGGAAGATAGGGGATGGACCTCTAAACCGGATGTTGTTGGGAGGAGATAGGGGATGGACTCCGTAGATAGAGCTCATATGCTTATCTAGTAATGTGTTGACAGAGCTCATATGCTTGTCGTTGGAAGTGTGATAGTGCTCATATGCATATCTGTGGAAGTGATGATATAGCTTGTATGCTTATCTGTTGTTGTGTGATATAGCTAGTATGCTTATCTATTATGAAATGGGAAGTGTTTGATATGAGTTACTGTCTCATATGAGTTGTTGGCCAGGTTCTGAGCCATGGTTGTAAATTGAGAATTGAAAAGAATTGGAAAATGAACTGTAATATGGACTCGTATGTCATGAAACCGTAAAGTGTGATAAGAGAAAGTATCAGTGTTGGCCATCTATCAACTGCTAATCTTTTAGTCATTGTTCATATTTGGTTTAGTGTATTTCTGCTGAGCTGTGGCTCACCCTATATGGGAATATCATTTTCAGGTACAGGTAGCATGCCACCTCCAAGGACATAGCTTGGGAGGCTAGAGGCGGACACACTTTTGTTGTCTTATTTCTTTTGATGTATTACATGTAAGTTCAAGCCAAGGGCTTAATGTGCAAATGAGTTAGTACTGTTTGACTGTAACCAAGTGTTAACTTGGAAAGCTGTAAGCCCTTAGGACATTTGCTTTTGTCGTTAACATGTAATGCTTTTTGTAATGAAACTCTGATGAATAGAAAAATGTGGAGCTTTTATATATCAATGCATGTCTATATTGATGGGTTTAATGTTATTATTTTGAGGGCGTTACAACCACTATACCTTAACGATCTATTTGGAAATTAAATAAAAAAAGAAATTGAATAGAGATGGAAATTGAATAAAAATGGAAGTTAAAATAAAAATAGAAATGGAAGTTGCATAAAATTAAAAATGGAAGTTCATTCAAAAAACACTATACCTTAACGATCTACTTGGAAATTAAATAAAAAAGGAAATTGAATAGAAAGGGTAATTGAATAAAAATGGAAATTGAATAAAAAAAAATATAAGGCGCATAAAATTAAAAATGGAAGTACATTCAAGAAACCACCAAACCTTAACGATCTATTTGGAAACTAAATAAAAAAAGGAAATTGAATAGAAAAGGAAATTGAATAAAAATAAAAATGGAAGTTGCATAAGAGCTAAAAAGAAAATTTATTCCAAAAACCACTAAATCTTAACGATCTATTTGGAAATTAAATAAAAAAGGAAATTGAATAGACAAGGAAATTTAATAAAAATAGAAGTTGAATAAAAATAAAATTTAAAGTCGCATAAAATTAAAAATGGATGTTCATTCAAGAAACCACTATACCTTAACGATTTATTCGGAAATTAAAAAAAAAAGAAAATTGAATAAAAATGGAAGTTGAATAAAAATAAAAATGGAAGTTGCATAAAATTAAAACTGGAAGTTCATTCAAGAAGCCACTACACATTAAGGATCTATTTGGAAATTAAATAAAAAAAGGAAATTGAATAGAAAAAGAAACTGAATAAAAATGGAAATTGAATAAAAATAAAAATGGAAGTTGTAGAAAATTAAAAATGTAAGTTCATTCAAGAAGCCACTATACCTTAACGATCTATTTGGAAACTAAAGAAAAAAAAGGAAATTGAATAAAAATAAAAATGAAAGTTGCATAAAATTAAAACTGGAAGTTCATTCAAGAAACCACAATACATTAACGATCTATTTGGAAATTAAGTAAAAAAAGGAAATTGCATTGAAAAAGAAATTAAATAAAAATGGAAATTGAATAAAAATAAAAATGGAAGTTGCATAAAATTAAAAATGAAAATTCATTCAAGAAACCAGTATACCTTAACGATATATTTGGAAATTAAATAAAAAAAGAAATTGAATAGAGATAGAAATTGAATAAAAATGGAAGTTGATTAAAAATAAAAATGGAAGTTGCATAAAATTAAAACTAGAAGTTCATTCAAGAAACCACTATACATTAAGGATCTATTTGGAAATTAAATAGAAAAAGGAAATCGATTAGAAAAAGAAATTGAATAAAAGTGGAAATTGAATAAAAATAAAAATGGAAGTTGCATAAAAATAAAAATGGAAGTTCATTCAAGAAACCACTATACCTTAACGATCTATTTGGAAACTAAATAAAAAAAAAGAAATTGAATAGAAAAGGAAATTAAATAAAAATAAAAATAGAAGTTGCGTAAGAGTAAAAAAGAAAATTTATTCCAAAAACCACTATACCTTAACGATCTATTTGGAAATTAAATAAAAAAGAAAATTGAATAGAAAAGGAAATTTAATAAAAATAGAAGTTATAAAAATAAAAATGAAAGTTGCATAAAATTAAAAATGGAAGTTCATTCAAAAAACAACTATACCTTAACGATTTATTTGGAAATTAAACAAACAAATGAAATTGAATAAAAATGGAAGTTGAATAAAAATAAAAATGGAAGTTGCATAAAATTAAAACTGGAAGTTCATTCAAGAAACCAGTATACATTAAGGATCTATTTGGAAATTAATTCGAAAAAGGAAATTGAATAGAAAAAGAAATTGAATAAAAATTAAAATTGAATAAAAATAAAAATGAAAGTTACATAAAATTAAAAATGAAAGTTCATTCAAGAAACCGCTATACCTTAACGATCTATTTGGAAACTAAATAAAAAAATGAAATTGAATAGAAAAGGAAATTGAATAAAAATAAAAATTGAAGTTGCATAAGTGTAAAAAAGAAATTTATTCCAAAAACCATTATATCTTAACGATCTATTTGGAAATTAAATAAAAAAGAAATTGAATAGAAATGGAAATTTAAGAAAAATAGAAGTTGAATAAAAATAAAAATAAAAGTCGCGTAAAATTTAAAATGGAAGTTCATTCAAGAAACCACTATACCTTAATGATCTATTTGGAAATTAAACAAAAAAATGAAATTGAATAAAAATGGAAGTTGAATAAAAATAAAAATGGAAGTTGCATAAAATTAAAACCAGAAGTTCATTAAAGAAACCAGTATACATTAAGTATCTATTTGGAAATTAATTAGGAAAAGGAAATTGAAGAGAAAAAGAAATTGAATAAAAATGGAAATTTAATAAAAATAAAAATGGAAGTTGCATAAAATTAAAAATGGAAGTTCATTGAAGAAACCACTATACCTTAACGATCTATTCGGAAACTAAATAAAAAAAGGAAATTGAACAGAAAAGGAAATTGAATAAAAATAAAAATAGAAGTTGCATAAGAGTAAAAAAGAAAATTTATTCCAAAAACCATTATACCTTAATGACCTATTTGGAAATTAAATAAAAAAGGGAATTGAATTGAAAAGGAAATTTAATAAAAATAGAAGTTGAATAAATATAAAAATAAAAGTCGAATAAAATTAAAAATGGAAGTTCATTCAAGAAACCAATATACCTCAACGATCTATTTGGAAATTAAACAAAAAAAGGAAATTGATTGAAGTCGAATAAAAAGAAAAATGGAAGTTGTATAAAATTAAAACTGGAAGTTCATTCAGGAAACCACTATACATTAAGGATCTATTTGGAAATTAAATAGAAAAAAGAAATTGATTAGAAAAAGAAATTGAATAAAAATGGAAATTGAATAAAAATAAAAATGGAAGTTCATTGAAGAAACCACTATACCTTAACGATCTATTTGGAAATTAAATAAAAAAAGGAAATTGAATAGAAAAGGAAATTGAATAAAAATAAAAATGGAAGTTGCATAAGAGTAAAAAAGAAAATTTATTCCAAAAACCACTATACCATAACGATCTATTTGGAAATTAAATAAAAAAGAAAATTGAATTGAAAAGGAAATTTAATAAAAATAGAAGTTGAATAAAAATAAAAATAAATGTCGCATAAAATTAAAAATGGAAGTTCATTCAAGAAACAACTATACCTTAACGATCTATTTGGAAATTAAACAAAAAAAGGAAAATGAATAAAAATGGAAGTTAAATAAAAATAAAAATGGAAGTTGCATAAAATTAAAACTGGAAGTTCATTCAAGAAACCACTATACATTAAGGATCCATTTTGAAATTAAATAGAAAAAGGAAATTGATTAGAAAAAGAAATTGAATAAAAATGGAAATTGAATAAAAATAAAAATGGAAGTTGCATAAAAATGAAAATGGAAGTTCATTGAAGAAATCACTATACCTTAACGATCTATTTGGAAACTAAATAAAAAAAGGAAATTGAATAAAAATAAAAATGGAAGTTGCATAAGAGTAAAAAAGAAAATTTATTCCAAAAACCAGTTTACCTTAACGATCTATTTGAAAATTAAATAAAAAAGGAAATTGAATAGAAAAAGAAATTTAATAAAAATATAAGTTATAAAAATAAAAATGAAAGTCGCATAAAATTAAAAATGGAAGTTCATTCAAAAAGCCACTATACCTTGACGATCTATTTGGAAATTAAACAAAAAATTGAAATTGAATAAAAATGGAAGTTGAACAAAAATAAAAATGGAAGTTGCAGAAAATTAAAACTGGAAGTTCATTCAAGAAACCAGTATACATTAAGGATATATTTGGAAATTAATTAGAAAAAGGAAATTGAATAGAAAACGAAACTGAATAAAAATAAAAATGGAAGTTGCATAAAATTAAAAATGGAAGTTCATTTAAGAAACTACTATACCTTAACGATCTATTTGGAAACTAAATAAAAAAATGGAATTGAATAAAAATAAAAATGGAAGTTGCATAAGAGAAAAAAGAAAATTTATTCCAATAACTACTATACCTTAACGATCTATTTGGAAATTAAATAAAAAAGGAAATTGAATAGAAAAGGAAATTTAACAAAAATAGAAGTTGAATAAAAACAAAAATAAAAGTCGCATAAAATTAAAAATGGAAGTTCATTCAAGAAACCACTACACCCTAACGATCTATTTGGAAATTAAACAAAAAAAGGGAAATTGAATAAAAATGGAAGTTGAATAAAAATAAAAATGAAAGTTGCATAAAATTAAAACTGGAAGTTCATTCAAGAAACCACTATCCATTAAGGATCTATTTGGAAATTAAATAGAAAAAGGAAATTGAATAAAAATGGAAACTGAATAAAAATAAAAATGAAAGTTGCATAAAATTAAAAATGGAAGTTCATTCAAGAAACTATTATACCTTAACGATCTATTTAGAAACTAAATAAAAAAATGAAATTAAATAGAAAAAGGAAATTGAGTAAAAATAAAAATGGAAGTTGCATAAGAGTAAAAAAGAAAATTTATTCCAATAACCACTATACCTTAACGATCTATTTGGAAATTAAATAAAAAAGGAAATTGAATAGAAAAGGAAATTTAATAAAAATAGAAATTGAATAAAAATAAAATAAAAGTCGCATAAAATTAAAAATGGAAGTTCATTCAAGAAACCATTATACCTGAACGATCTATTCGAAAATTAAACAAAAAAAAGGAAATTGAATAAAAATGGAAGTTGAATAAAAATAAAAATGGAAGTTGCATAAAATTAAAACTGGAAGTTCATTCAAGAAACCACTATACATTAAGGATCTACTTGGAAATTAAATAGAAAAAGGAAATTGATGAGAAAAAGAAATTGAATAAAAATGGAAGTTGGATAAAAATAAAAATGGAAGTTCATTCAAGAAACCACTATACCTTAACAATTTATTTGAAAACTAAATAAAGAAAGGAAATTGAATAGAAAAGGAAATTGAATAAAAATAAAAATAGAAGTTGCATAAGAGTAAAAAAGAAAATTTATTCCAAATACCGGTATACTTTAACGATCTATTTGGAAATTAAATAAAAAAGGAAATTGAATAGAATAGGAAATTTAATAAAAATAGAAGTTATAAAAATAAAAATGGAAGTTCATTCAAAAAACCACTATACCTTAACGATCTATTTGGAAATTAAACAAAAAAATGAAATTGAATAAAAATGGAAGTTGAATAAAAATAAAAATGGAAGTTGTAGAAAATTAAAACTGGAAGTTCATTCAAGAAACCAGTATACTTTAAGGATCTATTTGGAAATTAATTAGAAGAAGGAAATTGAATAGAAAAAGAAATTGAATAAAAATGGAAATTGAAAAAAAATAAAAATGGAAGTTGCATAAAATTAAAAATGGAAGTTCATTCAAGAAACTACTATACCTTAACGATTTATTTGAAAACTAAATAAAAAAATGAAATTGAATAGAAAAAGAAATTGAATAAAAATAAAAATGGAAGTTGCATAAGAGTAAAAAAGAAAATTTATTCCAAAAACCACTATACCTTAACGATCTATTTGGAAATTAAATAAAAAAGGAAATTGAATAGAAAAGGAAGTTTAATAAAAATAGAAGTTGAATAAAAATAAAAATAAAAGTCGCATAAAATTAAAAATGGAAGTTCATTCAAGAAACCACTATGCCTTAACGATCTATTTGGAAATTAATGAAAAAAAGGAAATTGAATAAAAATGGAAGTTGAATAAAAATAAAAATGGAAATTGCATAAAATTAAAACTGGAGGTTCATTCAAGAAACCACTATACATTAAGGATCTAATTGGAAATTAAATAGAAGAAGAAAATTGATTAGAAAAAGAAATTGAATAAAAATGGAAATTGAATAAAAATAAAAATGGAAGTTGCATAAAAATAAAAATGGAAGTTCATTCAAGAAACCACTATACCTTAACGACCTATTTGGAAACTAAATAAAATAAGGAAATTGAATAGAAAAGGAAATTGAATAAAAATAAAAATAGAAGTTGCATATGAATAAAAAAGAAAATTTATTCCAAAAAACACTATACCTTAACGATCTATTTGGAAATTAAACAAAAAAGGAAATTGAATAGAAAAGGAAATTTAATAAAAATAGAAGTTGAATAAAAATAAAAGTGAAAGTCGCATAAACTTAAAAATGAAAGTTCATTCAAAAAACCACTATACCTTAACGATCTATTTGGAAATTAAAGAAAAAAATGAAATTGAATAAAAATGGAAGTTGAATAAAAAAAAAAATGGAAGTTGCATAAAATTAAAACTGGAAGTTCATTCAAGAAACCAGTATACATTAAGGATCTATTTGGAAATTAATTAGAAAAAGGAAATTGAACAGAAAAAGAAATTGAATAAAAATAAAAATGAAAGTTGCATAAAATTAAAAATGGAATTTCATTCAAGAAACTACTATAACTTAACGATCTATTTGGAAACTAAATAAAAAAATGAAATTGAATAGAAACGGAAATTGAATAAAAATAAAAATGGAAGTTGCATAAGAGTAAAAAAGAAAATTTATTCCAAAAACCACTATACCTTAACGATCTATTTGGAAATTAAATAAAAAAGGAAATTGAATAGAAAAGGAAATTTAATAAAAATAGAATTTATAAAAATAAAAATGAACGTCGCATAAAATTAAAAATGGAAGTTAAGTCAAAAACCGCTATACCTTAACAATCTATTTGGAAATTAAACAAAAAAGAAAATTGAATAAAAATGGAAGTTGAAAAAAATAAAAATGGAAGTTGCATAAAATTAAAACTGGAAGTTCATTCAAGAAACCAGTATACATTAAGGATCTATTTGGAAATTAATTTAAAAAAGGACATTGAGTAGAAAAAGAAATTGAATAAAAATGGAAATTGAATAAAAATAAAAATGGAAGTTGCATAAAATTAAAAATGGAAGTTCATTCAAGAAATCACTATACCTTAACGATCTGTTTGGAAATAAAATAAAAAGAGGAAGTTGAATAGAAAAGGAAATTGAATAAAAATAAAAATGGTAGTTGCATAAAAGTAAAAAACAAAGTTTATTAAAAAAAATCAATATACCTTAACGATCTATTTGGAAATTAAATAAAAAAGGAATTTTGTAATGCCCTCAAAATAATACATAAAACCCATCACTTTAGACATACATTGATATAAAAATAACTAACCATTTCTATTCATCAGAGTAGTTCTTACTACAATATTACATGTTAACAACAAAAGCAAATGCCCTATGGGCTTACAGCTTTCCAGGTCAACACTTGGTTACACAAAAGAAGAGTACTAGCTCTATACAAAATAAGCCCTTGGCTTGATGTACATGTAATATAAACAAAATAAACAAAAGGAGTCTTCAACTCCCTTATCCGTCCAAGCTACGTCCTTGGAGGTGGCATGCTACCTGTACTTGAAAATAATGTCCCATATAGGGTGAGCCAACGCCCAGTAGAGATATGCTAAACACAGTATGAGCAGTAACTAAGACATTAGCAGTTGATAAATGTTCTAATTCCATACATCAATTCATAACCCATTTCCATTGCATGACCACACTGTCCATGTTTCATTTCATTTTCCATTTCTTATCAATTCCAGAATTTACATTAATGGCTTAGAGCCTGGCCAACCACTTATATGAGACAGTGACTCATATTAAACGTTTCCCATTTTACAATAGATAAACATACTAGTTGTATCAACATCTCAACAGATAAGCATACAAGTTGTATCCACATTTCAACAGATAAGCATATTAGCTATATCAACACTTCCAAAGATAAGCATATGAGCTGTATCAACACTTCCATAGATAAGCATATGAGCTGTATCACCACATTATTTGACAAGCATATGAGCTGTATCAGTGGAGTCCATCCCCTATCTCCTCCCAAACAACATCCGGTTTAGAGGTCCATCCCCTATCTTCCCCTAAACCGTGGAGTACATGCCCTATCTCCTCCCACACACACAACGTATACACACATTGGTCATATACACAATCAATCAATACATAACGTTAATGTATTCTACCAACTGTCATACTCTATGACACATCCAATTGATTAGTTTTAGTTTTCCTAATCAACATGCATTGTCTACAACAATCACGACTACCCTCCACCGGTAGCCCAAAGCAATTATATCTAGACAGATAATAAATGCATTAACAGATAAATTATCAATGTTTTCAAAAGTGAGCGATTAACAAATCCAACTCCACTAATCTGTCACATAATGAACCAATTTCATTATTTACAACTCAATTTCATAAATCCATAACTTTCCCAAATTAATTATACCAATTAATTTATATACAAATTAGGGCATTCTTCCCCATTTTTCAATAATGACCCAATGGTCTATATTTCATCAACCAACAACCATAACACTATTTTGAAACCCAAAATACACATTTTAGAATCAAAAAAACAAAACCCTCTTTTATACATTTTGAAACCCTAGATCTCAAAATCAAACCATTTAACAAAATGCCCAAAAATCTATGTCAAAACCCATAGTAGTGAGTAGGAATCCCTACCTCAAAAGTTGACACCCAACGAAGAAGATGATGAAAACGAAAATGCTCCAAATCACAAGTTTTCCGGATCAAAAGATAGCCCTCGATGATCAACAACTTTTTTGTAAAGGCCAAAGGTAAGGAAACAACTCCAACTAGATCAATACCTAGAGAGAAGGCAAGGTTCTAGAGAGAGAGGCTCAACAATGGAGTTTTTTGGAAAAGTAAGAGAGAGAAGAGATATGAAAAAGTTATTTTAAAATGTCAAAACACGGAGCCTTAAACCCGTCGCCCCACTCGAGCGTGGAAACCCCCGCTCGAGCGTCACTCACAGACTCCCGCTCGAGCGTCCAATCATCGGCTCGAGCAGCGAATACACACTCCCAGCACTTTTGCAGAACCAGGTCCCTGCTCAAGCGTCACACACAAACTCTCGCTCGAGCGCCCAAACTCCCGCTCGAGCGGACAACCCTGCAGAGAAAAATACTGGATGGGTGATTTTCCCGCTCGAGCGGACAGGCCAAAATCTAGGCAACTACACTTCGTTCCTAAGCTCAACCAACCTGTTTCAAACCTGCCCAACACAACCCAAGACTTAAATACAAAGAGTAAAGGATGTAAACAAGATGTACACAATAGTCAACTCCACGGAACCTAAGTCCGGATACAACGATTAAAGGAAGGGAAACCGGGATCGCTATAAAATTGAATAGAAAAGGAAATTAAATAAAAATAGAAGTCGCATAAAATTAAAAATGGAAGTTCATTCAAGAAACCACTATACCTTAACGATCTATTTGGAAATTAAACAAAAAAAGGAAATTGAATAAAAATGGAAGTTGAATAAAAATAAAAATGGAAGTTGCATAAAATTAAAACTGGAAGTTCATTCATGAAACCACTATGCCTTAACGATCTATTTGAAAATTAAATTAAAAAAAGGAAATTGAATAGAAAAAGAAATTGAATAAAAATGGAAATTGAATAAAAATAAAAATGGAAGTTGCATAAAATTAAAAATGGAAGTTCATTCAAGAAACCACTATACATTAACGATCTATTTCGAAATTAAATAAAAAAAGGAAATTGAATAAAAATAAAAATGGAAGTTGCATAAAAGTAAAAAAGAATGTTTATTCAAAAAACCATTATACCTTAACGATCTATTTGAAAATTAAATAAAAAAGGAAATCGAACAGAAAAGGAAATTTAATAAAAATAGAAGTTGAATAAAAATAAAAATGGAAGGAGCATAAAATTAAAAATGGGATTTCATTCAAGAAAGCACTATACCTTAGCGATCTATTTGGAAATTAAACAAAAAAAGGAAATTTAATAAAAATAGAAGTTGAATAAAAAAAAAATGGAATTCGCATAAAATTAAAAATGGGAGTTTATTCAACAAACCACTATACCCTAACGATCTATTTGGAAATTAAATAAAAAAAGGAAATTGAATAGAAAAAGAAATTGAATAACAATGAAAATTGAATAAAAATAAAAATGGAAGTTCAGTCAAGAAACCACTACACCATAACGATCTATTTGGAAATGAAAAAGAAAAAGAAAAAGGAAGTTAAATAGAAAAGAAAATTCAATAAAAATGGAAGTTGAATAAAAATAAAAATGGAAGTTGAATAAAATTAAAGATGAAAGTTCATTCAAGAAACCACTATACCTTAACGATCTATTTGGAAATTAAATAAAAAATGAAATTGAATAGAGAAGGAAATTGAATAAAAATGGAAGTGGATTAAAAATAAAAATGAAAGTTACATAAAATCAAAAATGAAAGTTCATTCAAGAAACCACTAAACCTTAATGATCTATTTGGAAACTAAATAAAAAAAAGAAATTGAATAGAAAAGGAAATTGAATAAAAATAAAAATGGAAGTTGCATAAGAGTTAAAAACAAAATTTATTCCAAAAACCACTATACCTTAACGATCTATTTGGAAATTAAATAAAAAAGGAAATTGAGTAGAAAAAGAAATTTAATAAAAATAGAAGTTGAATAAAAATAAAAATGAAAGTCGCACAAAATTAAAAATGGAAATTCATTCAAGAAACCACTATATCTTAACGATCTATTTAGAAATTAAACCAAAAAAGGAAATTGAATAAAAATGGAAGTTGAATAAAAATAAAAATGGAATTCGCATAAAATTAAAAATGGGAGTTCATTCAACAAACCACTATACCCTAACGATCTATTTGGAAATTAAATAAAAAAAGGAAATTGAATAGAAAAAGAAATTGAATAAAAATGGAAATTGAATAAAAATAAAAATGGAAGTTCAGTCAAAAAACCACTATACCGTAACGATCTATTTGGAAATGAAATAAAAAAAAAAAGGAAGTTAAATAGAAAAGAAAATTCAATAAAAATGGAAGTTGAATAAAAATAAAAATGGTAGTTGCATAAAATTAAAAATGGAAGTTCATTCAAGAAACCACTATACCTTAACGATCTATTTGGAAATTAAATAAAAAAGGAAATTGAATAGAGAAGGAAATTGAATAAAAATGGAAGTGGATTAAAAATAAAAATGGAAGTTGCATAAAATTAAAAATGGAAGTTCATTCAAGAAACCACTAAACCTTAACGATCTATTTGGAAACTAAATAAAAAAAGGAAATTGAATAGAAAAGGAAATTGAATAAAAATAAAAATGGAAGTTGCATAAGAGTTAAAAAAAAATTATTCCAAAAAGCACTATACCTTAACGATATTTTTGGAAATGAAATAAAAAAGAAAATTGAATAGAAAAGGAAATTTAATAAAAATAGAAGTTGAATAAAAATAAAAATGAAAGTCGCATAAAATGAAAAATGGAAATTCATTCAAGAAACCACTATACCTTAACGATTTATTTGAAAATTAGACAAAAAAAGGAAATTGAATAAAAATGGAAGTTGAATAAAAATAAAAATGGAAGTTGCATAAAATTAAAACTGGAACTTCATTCAAGAAACCATTATACATTAACGACCTATTTGGAAATTAAATAGAAAAAGGAAATTGAATAGAAAAAGAAATTGAATGAAAATGGAAATTGAATAAAAATAAAAATGGAAGTTGCATAAAATTAAAAATGGAAGTTCATTCAAGAAACCACTATACCTTAACGATCTATTTGGAAATTAAATAAAAAAGGAAATTGAATAGAGAAGGAAATTGAATAAAAATGGAAGTGGATTAAAAATAAAAATGAAAGTTACATAAAATCAAAAATGAAAGTTCATTCAAGAAACCACTAAACCTTAATGATCTATTTGGAAACTAAATAAAAAAAAGAAATTGAATAGAAAAGGAAATTGAATAAAAATAAAAATGGAAGTTGCATAAGAGTTAAAAACAAAATTTATTCCAAAAACCACTATACCTTAACGATCTATTTGGAAATTAAATAAAAAAGGAAATTGAGTAGAAAAAGAAATTTAATAAAAATAGAAGTTGAATAAAAATAAAAATGAAAGTCGCACAAAATTAAAAATGGAAATTCATTCAAGAAACCACTATATCTTAACGATCTATTTAGAAATTAAACCAAAAAAGGAAATTGAATAAAAATGGAAGTTGAATAAAAATAGAAATGGAAGTTGCATAAAATTAAAACTGGAACTTCATTCAAGAAAACACTATACATTAAGGACCTATTTGGAAATTAAATAGAAAAAGGAAATTGAATAGAAAAAGAAATTGAATAAAAATGGAAATTAAAAAAAAAATAAAAGTGGAAGTTGCATAAAATTAAAAATGGAAGTTCATTCAAGAAACCACTATACCTTAACGGTCTATTTGGAAACTTAATAAAAAAGTGAAATTGAATAAAAATAAAAATGGAAGTTGCATAAGAGTAAAAAAGAAAATTTATTCCAAAAATCACTATACCTTAATGATCTATTTGGAAATTAAATAAAAAAGGAAATTGAATAGAAAAGGAAATTTAATAAAAATAGAAGTTATAAAAATAAAAATGAAAGTCGCATAAAATTAAAAATGGAAGTTCATTCAAAAAACCACTATACCTTAACGATCTATTTGGAAATTAAACAAAAAAAGGAAATTGAATACAAATGGAAGTTGAATAAAAATAAAAATGGAAGTTGAACAAAATTAAAACTGGAAGTTCATTCAAGAAACCACTATACATAAAGGATCTATTTGGAAATTAAATAAAAAAAGGAAATTGAGTAGAAAAAGAAATTGAATAAAAATGAAAATTGAATAAAAATAAAAATGGAAGTTACATAAAATTAAAAATGGAAGTTCATTCAAGAAATCACTATACCTTAACGATCTGTTTGGAAATTAAATAAGAAGAGGAAATTGAATAGAAAAGGAAATTAAATAAAAATAAAAATGGTAGTTACATAAAAGTAAAAAACAAAGTTTATTCAAAAAATCACTATATCTTAACGATTTATTTGGAAATTAAATAAAAAAGGAAATTGAATAGAAAAGGAAATTAAATAAAAATAAAAGTTGAATAAAAATAAAAATGGAAGTCGCATAAAATTAAAAATGGAAGTTAATCCAAGAAACCACTATACCTTAACGATCTATTTGGAAATTAAACAAAAAAAGGAAATTGAATAAAAATGGAAGTTGAATAAAAATAAATATGGAAGTTGCATAAAATTAAAACTAGAAGTTCATTCATGAAACCACTATACCTTAACGATCTATTTGGAAATTAAATAAAAAAAGGAAATTGAATAGAAAAAGAAATTGAATAAAAATGGAAATTGAATAAAAATAAAAATGGAAGTTGCATAAAATTAAAAATGGAAGTTCATTCAAGAAACCACTATACTTTAACGATCTATTTGGAAATTAAATAAAAAAAGGAAATTGAATAGAAAATGAAATTGAATAAAAATAAAAATGGAAGTTGCATAAAAGTAAAAAAGAATGTTTATTCAAAAAACCATTATACCTTAACGATCTATTTGGAAATTAAATAAAAAAGGAAATCAAATAGAAAAGGAAATTTAATAAAAATAGAAGTTTAATAAAAATAAAAATGGAAGTCGCATAAAATTAAAAATGGGAGTTCATTCAAGAAACCACTATACCTTATCGATCTATTTGGAAATTAAACAAAAAAAGAAAATTTAATAAAAATAGAAGTTGAATAAAAATAAAAATGGAATTCGCATAAAATTAAAAATGGGAGTTCATTCAACAAACCACTATACCCTAACGATCTATTTGGAAATTAAATAAAAAAAGGAAATTGAATAGAAAAAGAAATTGAATAAAAATGGAAATTGAATAAAAATAAAAATGGAAGTTCAGTCAAAAAACCACTATACCGTAACGATCTATTTGGAAATGAAATAAAAAAAAAAGGAAGTTAAATAGAAAAGAAAATTCAATAAAAATGGAAGTTGAATAAAAATAAAAATGGTAGTTGCATAAAATTAAAAATGGAAGTTCATTCAAGAAACCACTATACCTTAACGATCTATTTGGAAATTAAATAAAAAAGGAAATTGAATAGAGAAGGAAATTGAATAAAAATGGAAGTGGATTAAAAATAAAAATGGAAGTTGCATAAAATTAAAAATGGAAGTTCATTCAAGAAACCACTAAACCTTAACGATCTATTTGGAAACTAAATAAAAAAAGGAAATTGAATAGAAAAGGAAATTGAATAAAAATAAAAATGGAAGTTGCATAAGAGTTAAAAAAAAATTATTCCAAAAAGCACTATACCTTAACGATATTTTTGGAAATGAAATAAAAAAGAAAATTGAATAGAAAAGGAAATTTAATAAAAATAGAAGTTGAATAAAAATAAAAATGAAAGTCGCATAAAATGAAAAATGGAAATTCATTCAAGAAACCACTATACCTTAACGATTTATTTGAAAATTAGACAAAAAAAGGAAATTGAATAAAAATGGAAGTTGAATAAAAATAAAAATGGAAGTTGCATAAAATTAAAACTGGAACTTCATTCAAGAAACCATTATACATTAACGACCTATTTGGAAATTAAATAGAAAAAGGAAATTGAATAGAAAAAGAAATTGAATGAAAATGGAAATTGAATAAAAATAAAAATGGAAGTTGCATAAAATTAAAAATGGAAGTTCATTCAAGAAACCACTATACCTTAACGATCTATTTGGAAACTAAATAAAAAAATGAAATTCAATAGAAAAGGAAATTGAATAAAAATAAAAATGGAAGTTGCATAAGATTAAAAAAGAAAATTTATTCCAAAAACCACTATACCTGTCACGACCCCAAACCGCCCCTAGTAGTTTGGTGCCGTGATGGCCAGTAATTCGAGATTATCGAAGGCCAACTATCAAAATTCGCACACAACAGAGTATAAATATATGGGGCTCACAAGTACAGAAGCGATATATATATCAAACAGATTAGTCCATAAGAGCTGTGCATAAGTTAAGTGAAATGGCAACCATCTTCAATGGGTTACAACTTAGTTACAAATGAAATGAAGTACAAATTACGTCTTACATTTTAACATAGGGCTTCACAAGCCGACACAAACGAGACGTTCGGACTACCGGTCAAGAGACATAGTCTAGCAGATTGCCAACATCCTCGTTACTGACGTAACATACATACAAAACACACATCTTGATCAAAAGGCTTCTCGAGCCGACGCGTGCGAAATACAAATATTACAAGTTGAGAAGCATGATTTTCAAGACTGCCGACATAATTACAAGTCAAGCCGGCATGACAAAAATCCAAAACAAGCTGGCGAGTCACAGCTAGGCGCCATCGCCTTCTTGCTCATCACCTACATATATATAGAGAGGGTGAGCTTGGATACTCAGTGAATGGTGTAAATAATAAAGGGTTTTGCATGAATAATAGCCGAAGTCCTTTCCAACAATACAAGTCAAAACTTTATATAACAAGGAATGGACCTCATCCATCTAACAAATCTTCAAAGCTTCGAGAGAGGCTCACTAGCATCAACATATTACAAATGATAACATTCCGGCAGACATGTCCATGAGGTAAACCGTCAGTGGCAAAACAAGGCAAAACAAGGGAGATATCTCAACAAGGGTGCTACAAAAGTTTAGAGTCCTCTAGCACAAGGGACTTTCGAAACGAGATGTGCTGCGAAAGTATAGAGTCCTCCAGCACAAGGGACTTTCGAAACGAGATGTGCTGCGAAAGTTTAGAGTCCTCCAGCACAAGGGACTTTCGAAACGAGATGTGCTGCGAAAGTTAAGAGTCCTCCAACACAAGGGACTTTCGAAACGAGATGTGCTGTGAAAGTTTAGAGTCGTCCAGCACAAGGGACTTTCGAACAAGATCATCAAAACGAGGCAATACTTAATATACAAAATAGGGACAATTATTCATGCTTAACAATTACTTTCAAAACAAAGCAGAGCAAGGTCTTTATCAAAGCATAGAACATAGCTTTATTAAAAATACCACTCACCTAGTTCGTCGAACGTCGGGGTCAAGCAAATCCCAGTCCTACAAACACATGGCAAGGTCTATTGAATGCACCACTCAAAACAAGTCTAACATGCACGTAAATGACCTCGACATTCTTCGAAAACTAAGTCAAATCAAATCAAAACACCGTTTCTTATTTCTGGAAAACAAGCTGGGCAACTACCAGGTCTAGGCCGAGGTTCCACACCTCCTTGCCGAGGTGTGGCCCCAACGGCCACATCCAAAAGCGGAGTTGGGAAAAAAAATCTGGGTTTCTTCTTGATAAACATGACGAACGAGAGCATGAAGAACATGAAGAACATGAACATGAGGAAGACGAATGCAAAGATCAAAAACTTGCTATTACGAAAGCTGAGATTTCATGCTATGAATTCAAAAAACATGGACCTGGGTACCCATACTCAAGGATCTCATCAAAACAAGCACAAAAACATGGTTCTAGACGCAAACTTTCGGATCAAACGAGACTTTTCTTCAAGAACACATGGAAACCATTTTCTCTTTCTAAAACCAACTTTAAATCAATGCATGACGTGCAGAACAAGTTGGATCGTGCAATGCAGCTAGATGATCAATAAGAACAGCAAGGGCAGGTTAAGATTCTAACCTCAAAACTTGAATCTAACGGTTCAAGCTCCAACGATCAAGCTTGGAAGTTCTCTCTCTCTCTCAAAACTTCTCCTTCTTCTTCCTAGAGTTTCTCTCTCTAAAGGCAAGATTTGATACAAAAAGATATGTTTTCCCGACAGTCACTGACTTAATCCCTCTACCGGGACACGTGGCATCGGCTGATTGGTTCTACTCAAAAAGGTAACTGACTGATTAGACAAGACCATGACAAAGTGTATTCAACAAGCTAAACAGCAAGGGAATTCCGGCGAGTCACGACATCGGCTAACAACAAGACTCCGGCAAGCAAGTGGCAAGGACATCGGCTTGAAAGGGCAACACTTGACTAAGCTGTGCCACACCTTGGCCTAGATGTGCCACAGCTCGGTCTAGGTCATACCATTCCAAGAACAAAATCACCAGTGCAAGGATCAAGGACCTAGAGCGCTTAGGTATTAACATCTCAGCCCAGATGATGCACATCTCGGCCTAGGCGACGCGCACCTCGCCCTAGATGGTGGCATCTCGGCCAATATGTCAGGGTGAAGATGGAGGTCAACCAAAGGGGTTCCAAGATAGTTATAAGTGGAAAAGGTTTCGAAGGTGCCTAGGCTTAGGATGACCTCGGCAAAGCACCAGGCAAGAACAAGGCATGCAAGCAACATTTGAGCGACACAAGTCAAGATTGGCAAATACACATATCAAAACAAGATCATACATAGAGGTATGCAAGTTTGACTAAGTTGAAATGAGGGTTGTTACATCCTACCCCCCTTAAAGAAGTTTGGTCCCCAAACTTGAGTTACCTTGTTCCAAAAACAATTATGGATGTCGGACTTTCATTTCCTCTTCCATTTCCCATGTAGCATCTTCACCGTAGTGCTCCTTCCATTCAACTTTCACCATTGGTATCGACTTACTTCTCAACTGTTTCACCTGCCTATCGACAATCCGTATCGGCTTCTCTTCGTAGCCCAAATCTTCATTAATTACAACTCCGAAATAGTCGATCACATGTAGCGGATCTCGAATATACTTCCTCAACATCGAAACATGAAATACATTGTGGACTTGGCTCAATCCTGGCGGCAAAGCAAGTCTGTAGGCGGCGAGGTTAACCTTCTCAAGGATTTCAAAAGGCCCGACGTAACGGGGTGCTAACTTACCCTTCTTCCCAAATCTCGTAACTCCTTTCATCGGCGAAATTTTTAGGAACACGTGGTCCCCGACTTCAAATTCCAACTCTCTCCTTCTTTGGTCGGCATAACTCTTCTGTCGACTTTGTGCGGTTTTGATTCTTTGCTGAATGAGCTTAATCTTCTCGGTTGTTACTCGAATTAACTCGGGACCAAGTAGAGCTTTGTCTCCAACCTCGGTCCAACATATCGGGGACCTGCATTTTCTTCCATACAGTGCTTCATACGGCGCCATGCCAATGCTAGCTTGATAGCTGTTGTTGTAGGTAAATTCCACCAAAGGCAAATGTGCTCCCCAACTTCCTTGGAGGTTCAATACGCATAGCCTGAGCATATCCTCAAGTGTCTGAATCGTCCTCTCTGTTTGCCCATCAGTCTGGGGATGAAAAGCTGTGCTAAACCTCAACTCGGCTCCGAAAGCTCTTTGCAGCCTCTGCCAAAATCTGGAAACCAACTTCGGGTCTCGGTCTGACACAATCAACATTGGCACTCCATGAAGTCTAACAATCTCATTCACATACAACAAAGCAAGTTTATCGGCGTTGAAGGTGGTCTTAACAGGCAAGAAGTGTGCTGACTTACTTAGTCTATCCACGATAACCCAAATCGAATCCATACCCTTCTGCGTCTTCGGCAACCCAACCACAAAGTCCATGGAGATGTGCTCTCATTTCCACTCAGGAATCGGTAAAGGTTGAAGAAGTCCTACTGGCCGTTGATGTTCTGCTTTCACTTGTTGACAATACAGGCACTGGGACACGAACTCGGCTATTCACCTTTCATATTCGGCCACCAAAATGTCTGCTTCACATCCTGATACATCTTGGCGTTCCCTGGGTGAACTGCAAACTTGGAACCATGAGCTTCCTGCAGAATTTTTCTTTTCAACTCTAGGATGTCGGCCACGCACAGTCTTCCTTCAAACTTGAGCACTTGATTTTCTATGGTGTACCCTGATCTCGGCTTTGTGACAATCTTGTCGGCTACCTTCTTGAAGAACTCATCCTCCATCTGTCTTGTCTTTACTTCCTCAACAATAGTCGGCTCCACTAATATCGTGGTGGGACACGCCAAATTCCCAACCATCTTCCTGCTCAAAGCGTCGGCTACGGTGTTAGCCTTACCTGGATGATATTGAATCTGCATATCGTAATCTTTCAATAACTCAAGCCATCTTCTCTGCCTCATATTCAATTCCTTCTGAGTGAATAAGTACTTTAAACTTTTATGATCTGTGAAAACCTGACAAGAAGCTCCATACAAGTAGTGGCGCCAAATCTTCAAAGCAAATACCATGGCTGCTAATTCTAAGTCATGGGTGGGATAGTTCTTTTCATGTGGCTTTAATTGACGAGAGGCATATGCAATGACCTTCCCTTTTTGCATTAATACACAACCCAGACCTTTATGCCAGGCATCACTATAAACATGAAACTCTTCGTTACCTGATGGTAGTACAAGAACTGGTGCTGCGACTAATTTCATCTTCAACTCCTGGAAGGCTGCTTCCCTCTCCTCAGTCCATTCGTAAGCCGCTCCCTTCTTAGTCAATTGTGTCAACGGAATTGCAATCCTTGAGAAATCCTTTACGAACTTTCTGTAGTAACCTGCCATTCCCAGAAAACTACGAACCTCGGACACATTAGTCGGCCTCGGCCAATTCACAACGGCTTCAATTTTACTAGGATCGACTGAAATACCACCTTCATCAATTACATGACCCAAAAATGAAATAGTAGAAAGCCAAAACTCACACTTGCTAAACTTAGCATACAACTTTCGATCCCTCAATGTCTGTAAGGTAAGTCTCAAATGATCCTCGTGTTCAGCTTTACTCTTGGAGTAGATCAATATATCATCGATGAAGACAACCACGAACTCATCTAGATATGGCTTAAAGACTCTGTTCATCAAATCCATAAATGCTGCAGGGGCATTGGACACTCCAAAAGGCATTACTAAAAACTCATAGTGGCCATACCTCGTCCGAAAAGCAGTCTTCTCAACATCCTCGGCTTTGACTTTAAGCTGGTGGTAGCCCGACCTAAGGTCAATTTTGGAAAAGACTCGTGCTCCTAGCAACTGGTCAAACAAATCGTCTATCCTCAGCAACGGGTACTTATTCTTGATGGTTACCTTATTCAGTTCCCGGTAATCAATGCAAAGACGAAGTGTACCATCCTTCTTCTTAACAAACAAGACGGGTGCTCCCCAAGGTGAAGTGCTCGGCCTAATAAAACCCTTATCCAGCAACTCTTATAGTTGAAGTCTCAATTCCTTAAGCTCGGCGGGGGCCATCCTATAGGGTGTTTTAGAGATGGGCTGGGTTCCCGGCACGAGGTCAACAGTAAACTCTACCTCTTTATCAACTAAGTGACCAGGCAAATCATTTGGAAAGACGTTAGGGAATTCATTAACAACTGGGACATCGGCTAACCCAACACTTCTGTTCAGATTACTTAGTACGCTACACAAATAACCTTGACACCCTTTTTGGATCAACCTATAGGCTTTCATGGATGAAATTAAGTAAGGTGGGGATACTACTCCTTTACCCTGAAACGTGACCTTGGCTAGGTCGGGGGGTTTTAATGTGACACTCTTAGAAACACAATTTATGGATGCGTGATTTGCCCCTAGCCAATCCATCCCCAATATAACATCAAAATGACTTATGTCCAATGGCATTAAATTAGCTAACAATTCAACATTCTCAATCACGACAATACATGCTCGATAGATGGATGCAACGTTCATAGACCTCCCAGATGGAGTAGATACAGATAACAAATAATCAAGAGGTTCTAGTTTCCTATTAATCTTCTCAGCAAACTTAGCAGAAATGAATGAATGCGTAGAACCCGAATCAATCAATACATATGCATTTTGAGAGCAAATTGAGAGTATACCTGACACCACTGTCTCAGCATTCTGAGTGTCTCCTGGTACCAGTGCAAAAACTCTGCCTTGCCTCAACGGTCCTTTTCCAATGTTACCCTTCTGTACGAAACCCGAGGTATTCTCATCTCTCTTACCTTTATCAGCCCTTGTCTTTGGACAGTCCCTCACAAAATGACCCATTTCACCACATTCGTAACAAGCTCCAGACGCCCGACGACAGACTCCGAAATGTGGCTTCCCACAACTAAAACATGTCGGCTCAGTACTACTTTTCTATCTTGGGTTGCTAGAACTGCCAACATTCGCTTTCTTCTTGGTACCAAACTGTGCTCGGCGATTGTCTTGATTCTGTCTCTTCCTCTGGCTCTCTCCCGAACTCTGGTATCTGTTCAAGTTAGCTTCGGCCAGAATTGCTTTGTCCAATACTCCGGCGTAAGTCGGCATGTTAAGCATGTTAACTTGGTCTTGAATCGGTCCACGCAGCCCACTTTCAAACTTCCTAGCCTTCATGTATTCATCATTGACTATGTGGGGTGCATACCACGCCAACTCGATAAAGGCACGGTCATATTCGGCTACTGTTCTACTGCCTTGCGTCAAGGTCTGAAACTCGGTAGCTTTGCGATTTCGAACACTTAAAGGAAAATGCTTGGTGTAAAACAATTCCAAAAATCGGGTCTAGGTCAAGTCTGGGTTGCTTTCTCGAACCATCATCCACCATCTACGGGCGTCGTCATCAAGTGTAAAAGTTGCCAATGTCACCTTTTGAGCGTCGGTGCTGGAAAAGATCTTGAACAACTTCTCCATTTCCAAAACCCACGCTTCGGCTTTTATCAGTTCTATGCCCCCTTGGAATCCCGGTGGCTTCATTTTCTTGAACTCTCTGATCAAAGCTATCATGCCATCCCCATATAATGCTGGCTGTGTGGGCATTTGTGGTACTGGAGGAGGTGGAGGTGGAACTGCATTTCGGTCGTTTGTCTGCTCAGCCTGAGTCGATGTAGCACTAGCGTACTGTTGTCTTGTCTGCCTTAACTCGCGGGCCAAACCTTCAACCACCCTTTCCAGTCTGTCCAATCTGTCCTCAGACTGATCTCGGCCAACTAGAGGTCTACCTCTCCTCATGATGCTATGAGTATGCAAGATACGACTTTAAAACCAAATGAACAAATAAACACGTAGGCAAGTAACAGTTAAGCATGCCGAGACGATGCACACCTTGTTCACATAGCAAGTAATATGATGCAATTCTTAACTTTCTACTAAGGGAAAATCCTATTCTCTTTAGGACTCAAGGTGTGTGGATAACGCATACTAAGGAACTTGGCTCTGATACCATTCTGTCACAACCTCAAACCGCCCCTAGTAGTTTGGTGCCGTGATGGCTAGTAATTCGAGATTATCGAAGGCCAACTATCAAAATTCGCACACAACAGAGTATAAATATATGGGGCTCACAAGTACGGAAGCGATATATATATATATATATATCAAACAGATTAGTCCATAAGAGCTATGCATAAGTTAAGTGAAATGGCAACCATCTTCAATGGGTTACAACTTAGTTACAAATGAAATGAAGTACAAATTACGTCTTACATTTTAACATAGGGCTTTACAAGCCGACACAAACAAGACGTCCGGACTACCGGTCAAGAGAAATAGTCTAGCAGATTGCCGACATCCTCGTTGCTGACGTAACATACATACAAAACACACATCTTGATCAAAAGGCTTCTCGAGCCGACGCGTGCGAAATACAAATATTACAAGTCGAGAAGCATGATTTTCAAGACTGCCGAGATAATTACAAGTCAAGCCGGCATGACAAAAATCCAAAACAAGCTCTAGTCACAGCTAGGCGCCATCGCCTTCTTGCTCATCACCTACATATATATAGAGAGGCTGAGCTTGGATACTCAGTGAATGGTGTAAATAATAAAGGGTTTTGCATGAATAATAGTTGAAGTCCTTTCCAACAATACAAGTCAAAACTTTATATAACAAGGGATGGACCTCGTCCATCCAACAAATCTTCAAAGCTTCGAGGGAGGCTCACTAGCATCAACATATTACAAATGATAACATTCCGGCAGACATGTCCACGCGGTAAACCGTCAGTGGAAAAAAAAGACAAAACAAGGGAGATATCTCAACAAGGGTGCTACAAAAGTTTAGAGTCCTCTAGCACAAGGGACTTTCGAAACGAGATGTGTTGTGAAAGTTTAGAGTTCTCCAGCACAAGGGACTTTCGAAATGAGATGTGCTGTGAAAGTTTAGAGTCCTCCAGCACAAGGGACTTTCGAAACGAGATGTGCTGCGAAAGTTTAGAGTCCTCCAGCACGAGGGACTTTCAAGACAAGATGTGCTGCGAAAGTTTAGAGTCATCCAGCACAAGGGACTTTCGAAACAAGATGTGCTGCGAAAGTTTAGAGTCCTCCAGCACAAGGGACTTTCGAACAAGATCATCAAAACGAGACAATACTTAATATACAAAATAGGGACAATTATTCATACTTAATAATTACTTTCAAAACAAAGCAGAGCAAGGTCTTTATCAAAGCATAGAACATAGCTTTATTAAAAATACCACTCACCTAGTTCGTCGAACGTCGGGGTCAAGCAAATCCCAGTCATACAAACACATGGCAAGGTCTATTGAATGCACCACTCAAAACAAGTCTAACATGCACGTAAATGACCTCGGCATTCTTTGAAAACTAAGTCAAATCAAATCAAAACACCGTTTCTTATTTCTGGAAAACAAGCTGGGCAACTACCAGGTCTAGGCCGAGGTGTGGCCCCAACGGCCACATCCAAAAGCGAAGTTGGGAAAAAAAATCTGGGTTTCTTCTTGATAAACATGACGAACGAGAGCATGAAGAACATGAAGAACATGAACATGAGGAAGACGAATGCAAAGATCAAAAACTTGCTATTACGAAAGCTGAGATTCATGCTATGAATTCAAAAAACATGGACCTGGGTACCCATACTCAAGGATCTCATCAAAACGAGCACAAAAACATGGTTCTAGACGCAAACTTTCGGATCAAACGAGACTTTTCTTCAAGAACACATGTAAACCATTTTCTCTTTCTAAAACCAACTTTAAATCAATGCATGACGTGCAAAACAAGTTTGATCGTGCAATGCAGCTAGATGATCAATAAGAACAACAAGGGCAGGTTAAGATTCTAACCTCAAAACTTGAATCTAACGGTTCAAGCTCCAACGATCAAGCTTGGAAGTTCTCTCTCCCTCTCAAAACTTCTCCTTCTTCTTCCTAGAGTTTCTGTAGTGACCCTCATTCACCCACCTTAGACTCGAGCATGAGCATTTGTATGACCTTGTTTTGATAAGCTTGCATTAGTGAATTTTCTCGACTTGTTTTATCTAGAGTAAGATTCTTGTCTTGGTTTATGCTTATGTGAATTTACTTGTTAAGTCTTGTTCCTCCTGGTGAGTCTAGTCGAAGTCACCTTAAAGCTGAAACCATATTGGAACCACTTTGGTTTACCTTTACTTCCATCCTGGCATATTGGCCGAGATGTCATTTTCTAGGCCGAGGTGTATCATCAAGGCCGAGAAGTGTATCATCTAGGCCGAGATGTTGTCCTTGAACCCAAGTGATCTTGTTCCTGGATTGGTGCGACCTAGACCGAGGTGTGGCATATCTAGGCCAAGGTGTGGCACAGCTAGGCCAAGTGTTGTCCGTCCTAGCCGAGGTCATAGATACCTTACCTACCGGAGCGGATGATTTCACCTGATGTCAGCATCTTGCCAGAGTGCCCATGCCGCTTTGCTTGTTAAACACTCTTTCGCCATGCTTTTGTCTGGTCTGTCAGCCACCTTTTTGAAGTGAACCAACCCGGTAGCGCCACGTGTCCCAGCTAAGTGTTAAGTCAGCTAGCAGACCTAGAAATGTATCATTTTTGTTGTATGTCTTTGTTCTTGAGGAGAGAGAAGCTCTAGAAGAAGAAGAAGAAGTCTTTAGAGAGAGAAGTAGATTCCAAGCTTGATCGTTAGAGCTAAGCTGTTAGATCCGTGCCTTGAGGTTAGATTCTTGATCTATTCTTGTTGTTCTTATTAATCATCTAGTTGCATTGCATGATCTAGCATGTTTCACGAGCCATGCTTTGATTGAAAGTTTGGTTTTAGAAAGAGAAAGTAGTATTCATGTGTTCTTGAATAAAATCCTTGTTTGATCCGAAAGTTTGCATTAAGATTCATGTTTTTGTGTTTGTTTTCATAAGATGTTCGAGTATGGGTACCCAGGTCCATGTTTTTAAATTCATAGCATGAAGTTCCAAATTTCGTAATGACAAGTTAAGATTGAGCATTCATGTGTTTCATGTTCTTCAGCAGAGGGAAACCCAGATTTTCCCGACTTCATTTCTTTGAGGGCGACCACCGGGACCACACCTCGGCAAGAAGGTGTGGGACCTCGGCAATAGCCTGGTTGGTACCCAACATGTTCTCCCGAGATGAGAAACAGTGTTTTGTTTGGGTTTGACTTAGTTTTGTAGAAATGCCGAGATCGTTTGCATTCATGTAAAGCTTGTTTGTCCGTACACTCAATAGACCTCGCCATGTGTTTGTAGGACTTGGACTCCCGCTTGACCCTGACGTTGGGAACTAGGTGAGTGGTATTTTTAATAAAGCTATGTTATAACGTTTTGTTAAAGCTTCTCTTTGCTTGTTTTGAAAAGCATTGTTAAGCATGAATGATGATCCCTATTTTGAATATCAAGTATTATCTTGTTTTGATGACAATCTTGAAAGTCCGTACGTGCTAGGGGACTATAAGCGTTTGTAGCATAATCTTGAAAGTCCGTACGTGCTAGGGGACTATAAGCATTTGTAGCACAACCCTTGTTAATGTCATCCCTTGAACTTGGAAGCCTTGAAAGACTTGATTGATGAAGCTCGATAGATTCGTTAGATGAATTTGATTTATCCCACGTTTTATTATAAGCTATAATTATGTATTGTTTGTTAAAGATCTCAGATGTCATACATGCAAACCCTTTATTACTTGTACCATTCACTGAGTATCCAAGCTCACCCTCTCTATATATATGTAGGTGATGAGCAAGAAGGCGATGAGGCCTAGATGTGTTGCCGATATGTTTTTGGATGTATTGCCGATGTTCCTTGGAGTCATATTTTTGTAGCGTCTTGAAGATCATGCTTCTTAGCTTGTATTTCATTACGTTTTTGTATATGTCGGCTTGAGAAGCCTTTTAGTCAAGGTGTATTTTGTATTTCACTTCTATTGTATCCAAGTTGTAAGTTTTGTAAAGATGTTTGACATTTCATTAATGTACGCACAGCTCTTATAGACCACTTATATTTTGAATTATTGCTTCCGCACTTGTGAGCCCCATATATTTACACTATGATTGTGTGTGATCCTTGAAAGTTGGCCTTCGGTAATCTCGGATTGCTGGCCATCACGGCACCAAACTATTAGGGGCGGTTTGGGGTCGTGACAGTTTCTCTCTCTAAAGGCAAGATTTGATACAAAAAGATATGTTTTCTCGACAGTCACTGACTTAATCCCTCTGCCGGGACACGTGGCATCGACTGATTGGTTCTACTCAAAAAGGTAACTGACTGATTAGACAAGACCATGACAAAGTGTATTCAACAAGCTAAACAACAAGGGAATTCCGGCGAGTCACGACATCGGCTAACAACAAGACTCCGGCAAGCAAGTGGCAAGGACATCGGCTTGAAAGGGTAACACTTGACTAAGCTGTGCCACACCTTGGCCTAGATGTGCCACACCTCGGTCTAGGTCATACCATTCCAGGAACAAAATCGCCAGTGCAAGGATCAAGGACCTAGAGCGCTGAGGTATTAACATCTCGGCCTAGGCGACGCACACCCCAACCTAGATGGTGGCATCTCGGCCAATATGTCAGGGTGAAGATGGAGGTCAACCAAAGGGGTTCCAAGATAGTTCTAAGTGGAAAAGGTTTCGAAGGTGCCCAGGCTTAGGATGACCTCGGCAAATAACCAGGCAAGAACAAGGCATGCAAGCAACATTCGAGCGACACAAGTCAAGATTGGCAAATACACATATCAAAACAAGATCAGACATAGATGTATGCAAGTTTGACTAAGTTGAAATGAGGGTTGTTCCAATACCTTAATGATCTACTTGGAAATTAAATAAAAAAGGAAATTGAATAGAAAAGGAAATTTAATAAAAATAGAAGTTATAAAAATAAAAATGAAAGTCGCATAAAATTAAAAATAGAAGTTCATTCAAAAAACCACTATACCTTAACGATCTATTTGGAAATTAAACAAAAAAAGAAAATTGAATAAAAATGGAAGTTGAATAAAAATAAAAATGGAAGTGGCATAAAATTAAACTGGAAGTTCATTCAAGAAACCATTATACATTAAGGATCTATTTGGAAATTAAATAAAAAAAGGAAATTGAGTAGAAAAAGAAATTGAATAAAAATGGAAATTGAATAAAAATAAAAATGGAAGTTGCATAAAATTAAAAATGGAAGTTCATTCAAGAAATCACTATACCTTAACGATCTGTTTGGAAATTAAATAAAAAGAGGAAATTGAATAGAAAAGGAAATTAAATAAAAAAAAAATGGTAGTTGCATAAAAGTAAAAACAAAGTTTATTCAAAAAATCACTATACCTTAACAATCTATTTGAAAATTAAATAAAAAAGGAAATTGAATAGAAATGGAAATTAAATAAAAATAGAAGTTGAATAAAAATAAAAATGAAAGCCGCAAAAAACTAAAAATGGAAGTTCATTCAAGAAACCACTATACCTTAACGATCTATTTGGAAATTAAATAAAAAAAGGAAATTGAATAAAAATGGAAGTTGAATAAAAATAAAAATAGAAGTTGCATAAAATTAAAATTGGAAGTTCATTCATGAAACCACTATACCTTAACGATCTATTTGGAAATTAAATAAAAAAAGAAAATTGAATAGAAAAAGAAATTGAATAAAAATAGAAATTGAATAAAAATAAAAATGGAAGTTGCATAAAATTAAAAATGAAAGTTCATTCAAGAAACCACTATACCTTAACGATATATTTGGAAATTAAATAAAAAAAGGAAATTGAATAGAAAAGGAAATTGAATAAAAATAAAAATAGAAGTTGCATAAAAGTAAAAAAGAATGTTTATTCAAAAAACCATTATACCTTAACGATCCATTTGGAAATTAAATAAAAAAGGAAATCAAATAGAAAAGAAAATTTAATAAAAATAGAAGTTGAATAAAAATAAAAATGGAAGTCGCATAAAACTAAAAATGGGAGTTCATTCAAGAAACCACTATACCTTAACGATCTATTTGGAAATTAAACAAAAAAAGAAAATTTAATAAAAATAGAAGTTGAATAAAAATAAAAATGGAATTCGCATAAAATTAAAAATGGCAGTTCATTCAAGAAACCACTATACCCTAACGATCTATTTGGAAATTAAATAAAAAAAGGAAATTGAATAGAAAAAGAAATTGAACAAAAGTGGAAATTGAATAAAAATAAAAATAGAAGTTGCACAAAATTAAAAATGGAAGTTCAATCAAGAAACCATTATACCGTAACGATCTATTTGGAAATGAAATAAAAAAAAAAAGAGGAAGTTAAATAGAAAAGGAAATTCAATAAAAATGGAAGTTGAATAAAAATAAAAATGGAAGTTGCATAAAATTAAAAATGGAAGTTCATTCAAGAAACCACTATACCTTAACGATCTATTTGGAAATTAAATAAAAAAGGAAATTGAATAGAGAAGGAAATTGAATAAAAATGGAAGTCAATTAAAAATAAAAATGAAAGTTGCATAAAATTAAAAATGGATGTTCATTCAAGAAACCACTGTGCCTTAACGATCTATTGGGAAATTAAATTAAAAAGGAAATTGAATAGAAAAGAAAATTGAATAAAAGTGAAAGTTTAATATAAATAAAAATGGAAGTAGCATAAAATTACAAATGGAAGTTCATTCAAGAAACCACTATACCTTAACGATCCATTTGGAAATTACATAAAAAAGGAAATTGAATAGAGATGGAAGTTGAATAAAAACAGAAATGGAAGTTGCATAAAATTAAAAATGGAAGTTCATTCAAGAAACCACTGTGCCTTAACGATCTATTTGGAAATTAAATTAAAAAGGAAATTGAATAGAAAAGGAAATTGAATAAAAGTGAAAGTTTAATATAAATAAAAATGGAAGTAGCATAAAATTACAAATGGAAGTTCATTCAAGAAATCACTATACCTTAACGATCTATTTGGAAATTAAATAAAAAAAAGGAAATTGAATAGAGAAGGAAGTTGCATAAAATTAAACATGGAAGTTCATTTAAGAAACCACTATAACTTAACGATCTATTTGGAAATGAAATAAAAAAAGGCAATTAAATCGAAAAGGAAATTTGAATAAAACTAAAAAGTTGAATAAAAATAAAAATTGAAGTTGCATAAAATTAAAAATTGAAGTGCATTCAAGAAACCACTATACATTAACGATCTATTTGGAAATTAAATAAAAAAGGAAATTGAATAGAAAGGGAAATTGAATAAAAATAAAAATAGAAGTTGCATAAAATTAAAAATAGGAGTTCTTCAAGAAACCACTATAACTTAACGATCTATTTGGAAATTAAATAAAAAAAGGAAATTGAGTAGAAAAGGAAATTGAATAAAAATAGAAGTTGAATAAAAATAAAAATGGATGTTGCATAAAATTAAAAATTAAAGTTGAATAAAAATAAAAATGGATGTTGCATAAAATTAAAAATTGAAGTTCATTCAATAAAACACTATATCTTAACGATCTAGTTGGAAATTAAATAAAAAAGGAAATTAAATAGAAAAGGAAATTGAATAAAAATAGAAGTTGAATAAGAATAAAAAATGAAGTTGTATAAAATTAAAAATGGAAGTTGATTCAAGAATCCATTATACATCAACGATCTATTTGGAAATTAAATAAAAAAAGGAAATAGAATAGAAAAGGAAATTGAATAACAATGGAAGTTGAATAAAGATAAAAACGGAAGTTGTATAAAATTAAAAATGAAATTTCATTCAAGCAACAACTATACCTTAACAATCTATTTGCAAATTAAACAAATAAGGAAATTCAATAGAAAAGGAAATTGAATAAAAATGGAAGTTGAATGAAAATAAAAATGAAAGTTACATAAAATTAAAAATGGAAGTTCATTCAAGAAACCACTATACCTTAACGATCTATTTGGAAATTAAATAAAAAAGGAAATTTAATAGAAAAGGAAATTGAATAAAAATCAAAGTGGACTAAAAATAAAAATGGAAGTTGCATAAAATCAAAAATGGAAATTCATTAAAGAAACCACTATATATTAACGATCTATTTGGAAATTAAATAAAAAAGAAAATTAAATAGAGATGGAAATGGAATAAAAATGGAAGTTGAATAAAAACAGAAATAGAAGTTGCATAAAATTAAACATGGAAGTTCATTCAAGAAACCACTATAACTTAACGATCTATTTGGAAATTAAATAAAAAAGGAAATTCAATTGAAAAAAAAATTGAATAAAAATTCAAGTTGAATAAAAATAAAAATGGAAGTTGGATAAAATTAAAAATGGAAGTTCATTGAAGAAACCACTATACCTTAGTGATTTATTTGGAAATTAAATAAAAAATGAAATTAAATAGAGATGGAAATGGAATAAAAATGGAAGTTGAATAAAAACAGAAATAGAAGTTACATAAAATTAAACATGGAAGTTCATTCAAGAAACCACTATAACTTAACGATCTATTTGGAAATTAAATAAAAAAGGAAATTCAATTGAAAAAAAATTTGAATAAAAATGAAAGTTGAATAAAAATAAAAATCGAAGTTGCATAAAATTAAAAATAGAAGTTCATTCAAGAAACCACTATACATTAACGATCTATTTGGAAAATAAATAAAAAAAACGGAATTGAATAGAAAAGAAAATTGAATAAAAATGGAAGTTGCATAAAATTAAACATAGAAGTTCATTCATGAAACCACTATACCTTAACGATCTATTTGGAAATGAAATAAAAAAAGGAAATTAAATCGAAAAGGAAATTGAATAAAAATGGAAGTTGAATAAAAATAAAAATGGAAGTTGCATAAAATTAAAAATTGAAGTTCATTCAAGAAACCACTATACATTAACGATCTATTTGGAAATTAAATAAAAAAGAAAATCGAATAGAAAGGGAGATTGAATAAAAATAAAAATAGAAGTTGCATAAAATTAAAAATGGGAGTTCTTCAAGAAACCACTATAACTTAACGATCTATTTGGAAATTAAATAAAAAAAGGAAATTGAGTAGAAAAGGAAATTGAATAAAAATAGAAGTTGAATAAAAATAAAAATGGATGTTGCATAAAATTAAAAATTAAAGTTGAATAAAAATAAAAATGGATGTTGCATAAAATTAAAAATTAAAGTTCATTCAATAAAACACTATACCTTAACGATCTATTTGGAAATTAAATAAAAAAGGAAATTAAATAGAAAAGGAAATTGAATAAAAATGGAAGTTGAATAAGAATAAAAGATGAAGTTGCCTAAAATTAAAAATGGAAGTTCATTCAAGAATCCATTATACATTAACGATCTACTTGGAAAGTGAATAAAAAAAGGAAATAGAATAGAAAAGGAAATTGAATAACAACGGAAGTTGAATAAAAATAAAAACGGAAGTTGCATAAAATTAAAAATGAAAGTTCATTCAAGAAACGACTATATCTTAACAATCTATTTGGAAATTAAACAAATAAGGAAATTCAATAGAAAAGAAAATTGAATAAAAATGGAAGTTGAATGAAAATAAAAACGGAAGTTGCATAAAATTAAAAATGGAAGTTAATTCAAGAAACCACTATATCTTAACGATCTATTTGGAAATTAAATAAAAGAGGAAATTGAATGGAAAATGAAATTGAATAAAAATGCAAGTTGAATAAAAATAAAAATGGAAGTTCCACAAAATTAAAAATGGAAGTTCATTCAAGAAACCACTATACCGTAACGATTTATTTGGAAATTAAATAAAAAGGAAAATTCAATAGAGATGGAAATTGAATAAAAATGGAAGTTGAATAAAAAAAGAAATGGAAGTTGTATAAAATTAAAAATGGAAGTTCATTGAAGAAACCACATTACCTTAACGATCTATTTGGAAATTAAATAAAAAAGGAAATTGAATAGAAAGGAAAATTGAATAAAAATGGAAGTTCAATAAAAATAAAAATGGAAGTTCATTCAAGAAACCACTATACCTTAACGATCTATTTGGAAATTAAATAAAAAAGGAAATTAAATAGAAAAGGAAATTGAATAAAAATGGAAGTTGAATAAGAATAAAAAATGAAGTTGCATAAAATTAAAAATGGAAGTTCATTCAAGAATCCATTATACATTAGCAATCTATTTGGAAATTAAATAAAAAAAGGAAATAGAATAGAAAAGGAAATGGAATAACAATAGAAGTTGAATAAAAATTAAAACGGAAGTTGCATAAAATTAAAAATGAAAGTTCGTTCAAGAAACAACTACACCTTAATGATCTATTTGGAAATTAAACAAATAAGTAAATTCAATAGAAAAGGAAATTGAATGAAAATGGAAGTTGAATGAAAATAAAAATGGAAGTTGCATAAAAATTAAAAATGAAAGTTCATTCAAGAAACCACAATACATTAACGATCTATTTGGAAATTAAATAAAAAAGGAAATTGAATAGAAAGGAAAATTGAATAAAAATAGAAGTTCAATAAAAATAAAAATGGAAATTCATTCAAGAAACCACTATACCTTAACGATCTATTTCTAAATTAAATGAAAAAAGGAAATTGAATAGAAAAGGAAATTGAATAAAAATCAAAATGGAAGTTGCAAAAAGTAAAAAAGAAAGTTTATTCAAAAAACAACTATACCTTAACGATATATTTGAAAATTAAATAAAAAAGGAAATTGAATAGAAAAGGAAATTTAATAAAAATAGAAGTTGAATAAAAATAAAAATCGAAGTCGCATAAAATTAAAAATGGAAGTTCATTCAAGAAACCACTATACCTTAACAATCTATTGGGAAATTAAACAAAAAAAGAAAATTGAATAAAAATAGAAGTTGAATAAAATTAAAAATGGAACTTGCATAAAATTAAAAATGAAAGTTTATTCAAGAAACAACTATACCGTAACGATCTATTTGGAAATTAAATAAATAAGGAAATTCCATAGAAAAGGAAATTGAATAAAAATGGAAGTTGAATGAAAATAACAATGGAAGTTGCATAAAATTAAAAATGGAAGTTCATTCAAGAAACCACTATACCTTGACGATCTATTTGGAAATTAAACGAAAAAGGAAATTTAATCGAAATGGAAGTTGAATAAAAATCGAAGTGGAATAAAAATAAAAGTGGAAGTTGCATAAAATTAAAAATGGAAGTTCATTAAAGAAACCACTATATCTTAACGATCTATTTGGAAATTAAATAAAAAAGGAAATTGAATAAAAATGCAAGTTGAATAAAAATAAAAATCGAAGCTGCATGAAATTAAAAAAGGAAGTTCATTCAAAAAACCAATATACGTTAACGATTTATTTGGAAATTAAATAAAAAAGGAAATTGAATAGAGATGGAAATTGAATAAAAATGGAAGTTGAATAAAAATAGAAATGGAAGTTGCATCAAATTAAAAATGGAAGTTCAGTCAAGAAACCACTATACCTTAACGATCTATTTAGAAATTAGATAAAAAATGAAATTTAATAGAAAAGGAAATTGAATAAAAATTGAAGTTGAATAAGAATAAAAAATGAAGTTGCATAATATTAAAAATGGAAGTTCATTCAAGAAACCACTATACATTAACGATTTATTTGGAAATTACATAAAAAAGGAAATTGAATAAAAAGGGAAATTGAATAAAAATAAATATAGAAGTTGCATAAAATTAAAAATGGGAGTTCTTCAAGAAACCACTATTCGTTAACGATTTATTTGGAAATTAAATAAAAAAAGGAAATTGAATAGAGATGGAAATTGAATAAAAATGGAAATTGAATAAAAATAGAAATAGAAGTTGCATAAAATTAAAAAAGGAAGTTCAATCAGGAAACCACTATACCTTAATGATCTATTTGGAAATTAAATAAAAAATGAAATTTAATAGAAAAGGAAATTGAATAAAAATGGAAGTTGAATAAGAATAAAAAATGAAGTTGCATAAAATTAAAAATGGAAGTTCGTTCAAGAATCCATTATACATTAACGATCTATTTGGAAATTAAATAAAAAAAGGAAATGGAATAGAAAAGGAAATTGAATAACAATGGAAGTTGAATAAAAATAAAAACGAAAGTCGCATAAAATTAAAAATGAAAGTTCATTCAAGAAACAACTATACCTTAACGATCTATTTGGAAATTAAAAAAGTAAGGAAATTCAAGAGAAAAGGAAATTGAATAAAAATGGAAGTTGAATGAAAATAAAAATGGAAGTTGCATAAAATTAAAAATGGAAGTTCTTTGAAGAAACCACAATACCGTAACGATCTATTTGGAAATTAAATAAAAAAGGAAATTGAATAGAAAGGAAAATTGAATAAAAATGGAAGTTCAATAAAAATAAAAATGGAAGTTGCATAAAATTAAAAATGGAAGTTCATTCAAGAAACCACTATATCTTAACGATCTATTTGGAAATTAAATAAAATAGGAAATTGAATGGAAAAGGAAATTGAATAAAAATGCAAGTTGAATAAAAATAAAAATGGAAGTTACATAAAATTAAAAATGGAAGTTCATTCAAAAAACCACTATACATTAACAATCTATTTGGAAATTAAATAAAAAAAGGAAATTGAATAGAAAAGAAAATTGAATAAAAATGGAAGTTGCATAAAATTAAACATAGAAGTTCATTCAAGAAACCACTATACCTTAACGATCTATTTGGAAATGAAATAAAAAAAGGAAGTTAAATCGAAAAGGAATGTAACGCCCTAAAAATAATAACATTAAACCCTCAATTGAGACATTCATTGACATGCAAAATAACCACATTCTTCTATTAATCAGAGTTTCATTACAAAAGTAGTACATGTTAACAACAAAAGCAAAATGCCCTACGGGCTTACAGCTTTCCAAGTTAACACTTGGTTAAAAAGAGTGCTAACTCATCTACACATTAAGCCCTTGGCTTGAATATACATGTAATACATCAAAAGAAACTAAACAGCAAAAATCTGCTCGCATCTAGCCTCCCAAGCTATGTCCTTGGAGGTGGCATGCTACCTGCACCTGAAAATGATATTCCCATATAGGGTGAGCCACAGCCCAGTAGAAATGCACTAAACCAACCATGAACAATGACTAAAAGATTGGCAATTGATAGATGGCCAACACGAATACATCCACATAAATCACATTTTTATGCCATACGACTTATGAGTCCAAGTTACCTTTCATTTTCCCTTTTTCAACAGATAAGCATATTAGCTCTATCATCATCTCAACAGATATATATATATAAAGACTATATCTCACATTCACAGATAAGCATATGAGCTATATCTACATTCTCAACAGATATGTATAACAACTATATCCCACATTCACGGATAAGCATATAAGCTATATCCACACTTCACAAAGATAAGCATATGAGCTCTATCTTCACTTCTCTAGACAAGCATATGAGCTGTATCTACGAAGTTCATCCCCTATCTTCTCCCAACACTATCCGGTTTAGAGGTACATCCCCCATCTTCCCCTAAACCGTGGAGTACATCCCCCATCTCCTCCTCTACACATAATGTATACAAACACATTGGTTCTATATACCATCATTCACTACATACAGTTAATGCATTCTATCAACCGTCAAGTTCCATGACACATTCCATTGATTAGTTTTCGTTTGCCTAATCATCATGCATTGTCTACAACAATCACGACTATCCTCCACCGATAGCCCAAAGCAGTTATTTCTAAACAGAAAATAAATGCACAAATGGATATTCAATCAACATTTCATTTCGGCGAGTGATAAATAATTCAACTACACCCTTTAACCCCATACATTCCCAATCTCAACAATTCCATTTCATTTTCTCATTTCTCACAATTAATTATCCCAATTAATCGAACAATGTAATTAGGTCATTTTTCATAATTAACATTTCGACCCTTAGGTCCCATTTTCATCAATGATTCAACATTAATTCCATTTCTCCATGCCAAAACATGCATCTAGGTTTATTATAAATAAAACCCCAACTTTTGTAAAAATAACACAAAAGCCCCAAACTTTCACAAAATTACCAAACCAACCCCAACATCTCAAAATACTAAAATTTAAAGACAAAATCCATAGAGAGGAGTAGGGTATCCCTACCTCAAATCCGGAGCCCCAAGAGAGAAGATGACATAACCCAACGTGCTCCAAAACCTGAAATTTTCAGATTAAAATGTAGCCCTCGACGATCAACAACTTTTTTGTAAAGGCCAAAGGTGAGCAAATCAGTCCTACTAGATCAAAACCTAGAGAGAAGGTAGAGTTCTAGAGTGAGAGGCTCAACAATGGTGTTTTTGGAAAAGTAGGAGAGAGAAGAGAAAGTGAAAAAGTGATTTGAAAAGTCAAAACACGGAGCTTTAATCCAGTCGCCCCGCTCGAGCGTCAAACACCCCGCTCGAGCGTCACTCACAGACTCCCGCTCGAGCGTCAACCATCCCGCTCGAGCGGCGGATGCACAATCCCAGAACTTTTACAGAGCTAGATCTCCGGTCGAGCTTCCAACTCTCCGCTCGAGCGGTAGTCACACAACCCCGCTCGAGCGGCCAATCCCACGCTCGAGCGTCCAACACTGCATAGGAAATACTGGATGGGTGCAATTCCCGCTCGAGTGTCAAAACCCCCGCTCGAGCGGACAGGTCAAAATCTGGGCAACTAGTTTTGGTTTCTAAACTCAACCAACCTGTAACAAACCTGCCCAACACATCCCATAGCTCAACTACAAAGTAAAAAGGATGTAAACAAGATAATAATCAACTACCAACCTCCACGGACACATGTCTGGATCACTTTACAACAAGGGTAAACCCGGGATCGCTATAAGGAAATTGAATAAAAATGGAAGTTGAATAAAAATAAAAATGGAAGTTGCATAAAACTAAAAATTGGAGTTCATCCAAGAAACCACTATACAGTAACGATTTATTTGGAAATTAAATAAAAAAGGAAATTGAATAGATAGGGAAATTGAATAAAAATAAAAATAGAAGTTGTATAAAATTAAAAATAGGAGTTCTTCAGGAAACCACTATAACTTAACGATCTATTTGGAAATTAAATAAAAAAAGGAAATCGAGCAGATAAGGAAATTGAATAAAAATAGAAGCTGAATAAAAATAAAAATGGATGTTGCATAAAATTAAAAACGAAAGTTGAATAAATATGAAAATGGATGTTGCATAAAATTAAAAATTGAAGTTCATTCAATAAAACACTATACCTTAACGATCTATTTGGAAATTAAATAAAAAAAGAAATTAAATAGAAAAGGAAATTGAATAAAATTGGAAGTTGAATAAGACTAAAAAAGGAAGTTGCCTAAAATTAAAAACGGAAGTTTATTCAAGAATCCATTGTACATTAACGATCTATTTGGAAATTAAATAAAAAAAAAGAAGTAGAATAGAAAAGGAAATTGAATAACAATAGAAGTTGAATAAAAATAAAAACGGAAGTTGCATAAAATTAAAAGTGAAAGTTCATTCAAGAAACAACTATACCTTAACGATCTATTTGGAAATTAAACAAATAAGGAAATTCAATAGAAAAGGAAATTGAATAAAAATGGAAGTTGAATGAAAATAAAAATGGGAGTTGAATAAAATTAAAAATGGAAGTTCATTCACGAAACCACAATACCTTAACGATCTATTTGGAAATTAAATAAAAAAAGAAATTGACTGGAAAAGGAAATTGAATAAAAAAGCAAGTTGAATAAAAATAAGAATGGAAGTTGAACAAAATTAAAAATGAAAGTTTATTCAAGAAACCACTATACCTTAACGATTTAATTGGAAATTAAATAAAAAAAGAAAATTGAATAGAGATGGAAATTGAATAAAATTGGAAGTTGAATAAAAATAGAAATGGAAGTTGCATAAAATTAAAAATGGAAGTTCATTCAAGACACCACAATACCTTAACGATCTATTTGGAAATTAAATAAAACAGGAAATAGAATAGAAAGGAAAATTGAAAAAAAATGGAAGTTCAATAAAAATCAAAATGGAAGTTGCACAAAATAAAAAATGGAAGTTCATTCAAGAAACCACTATACCTTAACGATTTATTTCGAAAAACCACTTTACCTTAAATAAAAAACGGAAATTGAATAGAAAAAGAAATTGAATAAAAATAAAAATGGACGTTGCACAAAAGTAAAAAAGAAAGTTTATTCAAAAAACCACTATACCTTAACGATATATTTGGAAATTAAATAAAAAAGAAAATTGAATAGAAAAGGAAATTTAATAAAAATAAAGGTCGAATAAAAACAAAAATGGAAGTCGCATAAAATTAATAAAGGAAGTTCATTCAAGAAACCACTATACCTTAACGATCTATTGGGAAATTAAACAAAAAAAGGAAATTGAATAAAAATAGAAGTTGAATAAAAATAAAAATGGAAATTGCATAAAATTAAAAATGGAAGTTGAATAAAAATAAAAATTGAAGTTCATTCAAGAAAACACTATACATTAACGATCTATTTGGAAATTAAATTAAAAAAGGAAATTGATTAGAAAAGGAAATTGAATAAAAATGGAAGTTGCATAAATTTAAATAAAAAAGGAAATTAAATCAAAAAGGAAATTGAATGGAAAAGGAAATTCTAGAAACCACTATACCCTAACGATATATTCGGAAATTAAATAAAAAAGGAAATTAAATCAAAAAGGAAATTGAATTAAAACGGAAGTTGAACAAAAATAAAAATCGAAGTTGCTTAAAATTAAAAATTGAAGTTGAATAAAAATAAAATGGATGTTGCATAAAATCAAAAATTGAAGTTCATTCAATAAAACACTATATCTTAACGATCTATTTGGAAATTAAATAAAAAAGGAAATTAAATAGAAAAGGAAATTGAATAAAAATGGAAGTTGAATAAGAATAAAAAATGAAAGTTCATTCAAGAATCCATTATACATTAACGATCTATTTGGAAATTAAATAAAAAAAGTAAATAGAATAGAAAAGGAAATTGAATAACAATGGAAGTTGAATAAAAATAAAAATGGATGTTGCATAAAATTAAAAATGAAAGTTGAATAAAAATAAAAATGGATGTTGCATAAAATTAAAAATTGAAGTTCATTCAATAAAACATCATATCTTAACGATCTATTTGGAAATTAAATAAAAAAGGAAATTAAATAGAAAAGGAAATTGAATAAAAATTGAAGTTGAATAAGAATAAAAAATGAAGTTGCATAAAATTAAAAATGGAAGTTCATTCAAGAATACATTATACATTAACGATCTATTTGGAAATTAAATAAAAAAAGCAAATAGAATAGAAAAGGAAATTGAATAACAATCGAAGTTGCATAAAAATAAAAATGGATGTTGCATAAAATTAAAAATTAAAGTTGAATAAAAATAGACATGGATGTTGCATAAAATTAAAAATTGAAGTTCATTCAATAAAACACTATATCTTAACGATCTATTTGGAAATTAAATAAAAAAGGAAATTAAATAGAAAAGGAAATTGAATGAAAATGGAAGTTAAATAAGAATAAAAATGGAAGTTCATTCAAGAAACCATTATACATTAACGATCTATTTGGAAATTAAATAAAATAGGAAATTGAATGGAAAAGGAAATTGAATAAAAATGCAAGTTATGAGTCCAACCATGAACAATGACTAAAAGGTTAGCAATTGATAGATGGCCAACACTGATACATTCACATAAATCACATATTTATGTCATACGACTTATGAGTCCAAGCTACCTTTCATTTTCCCTTTTTCAACAGATAGGCATATAAGCACTACCCACATTCTCAACAGATATGTACAACAACAATATCCACATTTACAGATAAGCATATAAACTATATCCACATTTCACAAAGATAAGCATATGAGCTCTATCTTCACTTCTCTAGACAAGCATATGAGCTGTGTCTACGGAGTTCATCCCCTATCTTCTCCCAACACTATCCGGTTTAGAGGTACATCCTCCATCTCCTCCTCTACACATAACGTATACAAACACATTTGTTCTATATACAATCACTCAATACATACAGTTAATGTATTCCATCAACCGTCAAATTCCATGACACATTCCATTGATTAGTTTCCGTTTGCCTAATCATCATGCATTGTCTACAACAATCACGACTATCCTCCACCGATAGCCCAAAGCAGTTATCTCTAAACAAAAAATAAATGCACAATGGATATTCAATCAACATTTCATTTCCTCATTTCTCACAATTAATTATCCCAATTAATCAAACAATGTAATTAGGTCGTTATCCATAATTACCATTTCAACCCTTAGGTCCCATTTTCATCAATGATTCAATATTTATTCCATTTCTCTATGCCAAACATGCATCTAGGTTTATTATGAATAAAACCCCAACTTTTGTAAAATTACACAAAAGCCCCAAACTTTCACAAAATTACCAAACCAACCCTAACATCTCAAAATTCTAAAATTTAAAGACAAAATCCATAGAGAGGAGTAGTATATCCCTACCTCAAATCCGGAGCCCCAAAGAAGAAGGTGACAAAACCCAACGTGCTCCAAAACCCGAAATTTTCAGATTAAAATGTAGCCCTCGACGATCAACAACTTTTTTGTAAAGGCCAAAGGTGAGCAAATCACTCCTACTAGATCAAAACCTAGAGAGAAGGTTGAGTTCTAGAGTGAGAGGCTCAACAATGGTGTTTTTGGAAAAGTAGGAGAGAGAAGAGAAAGTGAAAAAGTGATTTGAAAAGTCAAAACACGGAACTTAAACCCAGTCGTTCCGCTCGAGCGTAAAACACTCCGCTCGAGCGTCACTCATAGACCCCCGCTCGAGCGGTCAAACTCCCGCTCGAGCGCCGGATGCACTCTCCCAGCACTTTTACAGAGCCAGGTCTCCGCTCGAGCTTCCAACTCCCCGCTCGAGCGGAACTCACACAACCCCGCTCGAGCGGCTAATCCCACGCTCGAGCGTACAACACTGCACAGGAAAAAAATACTGGATGGGTGTATTCTCCGCTCGAGCGCCCAAACCCCCGCTCGAGCGAACAGGCCAAAATCTGGGCAACTAGTTTTGGTTTCTAAACTCAACCAACCTGTAACAAGCTTGCCCAACACATCCTATAACTCAAATACGAAGTAAAAGGATGTAAACAAGATAATAATCAACTACCAACATCCACAGACACATGTCCGGATCACTGTTCAACAAGGGTAAACCCGGGATCGTTATAACCTCCCCCCCTTAAAGAATTTCGTCCCCGAAATTAAGCACAAGTTTTCAAAAACAAGTTTTCCTCCATTTTAAACAATGTTACATTTTAACATTCAACAATCCGACCCACTACCGGTCACCCCCTTCTCTTTAACAAGAGGCATTTCACAATATGAAAACAACATATGTACTTTCAACATGTATCAACATTACGCATTTCCTTTCCAATTTCAACAATATATTCAACACACATAGTGTTACATTCAACTTCCATATGAGGCAAGTTCCCAAAACATACTTCCAATAAACCAAACATTTTCAATGTTTCACAACTTAAGACATATATAAAAGCTCTTAAGTTCAACAATAGTTCAAAATCTAAATACAAGATTACATATCAACAAACAAGTCCGGATATTTTTCGCGGACTTCCAACTCACGTTCCCAAGTGGCTTCCTCCACTCCGTGATGTTTCCACAAGACTTTCACCAAAGGAATGGTCTTGCCACGCAGGACCTGATCCCGCCTATCTAAGACCCGAACCGGTCTCTCCTCATACGAGGCATCCTCATCTACCTCTAAATCGGTCCAATCCAACACATGTGATGGATCTGGCTCATACTTCCGAAGCATACTCACATGAAACACGTCATGCACTCCGGACAACTGCGGCGGTAAAGCTAACCGATAAGCAACCTCGCCAACCCTCTCAAGGATTTCAAAAGGACCAATAAACCGAGGGGATAACTTCCCACTCTTCCCAAACCTCATCAGGCCTCGCCTAGGTGATATCTTCAGAAAGACATGATCACCTACCTCAAACGCTAAAGGCCTCCTTTACGGTCGGCATAACTCTTTTGTCGACTCTGGGCTGTAACAAGCCTCCTACGGATAAGCTCAACTTTCTCCGTCGTCTCCCTAACCAACTCCGGACCCAACAAAGGTGCATCACCCACCTCGGCCCAACAAACTGGAGACCTACACGGTCGGCCATACAAGGCCTCGAACGGTGCCATACCGATGCTAGACTGAAAACTGTTGTTATAGGCAAACTCTACCAAGGGTAAGTGCCTCTCCCACGTCCCACTAAAGTCCAGGACACAACCTCGAAGCATATCCTCGAGGATCTGAATAGTACGCTCGGACTGCCCGTCAATCTGAGGATGATAAGCCGTGCTAAAGGTCAACTTAGTGCCCAAGGCACTCTGCAGACTCTGCCACAACCTAGCAGTAAAACGAGGATCTCTATCTGAGACAATCGTCACTGGGACCCCGTGCAATCTCACTATGTCCCGAATATACAAGTCGGCTAGATGATCTACCGAATCTCTCACGCGCATAGGAATGAAGTGCGCCGACTTAGTCAACCGGTCTACAACCACCCAAATAGCATCACTACCCCGCTGAGTCCTCGGAAGACCTACAACGAAGTCCATAGTGACATGCTCCCACTTCCACTCGGCAATAGGCAAGGGTTGCAACAAACCCGCTGGCCTCTGATGCTCGGCCTTCACTTGCTGGCAAGTAAGGCACTTCGATACGAAAACAGCCACATCTCTCTTCATACCCCGCCACCAAAACTGGCGACCCAAATCCTGATACATCTTAGTACCTCCCGGATGCACCGCAAGGCGCGAATGGTGAAACTCTCGGAGTACCTCCTCTCGACAAGACTCCGGCACAAACAAACGGTCTCGGTATCTCACACTCTGGTCGGGATACACCGTCAAACCCTTCTCAACTTTCCCACTGGAGATCTTCTCTCGGAGGGATTCTACCTCAAGGTCACCTCTCTGTGCCTCTAACACTCTGGTCACAAGTGTAGGCTGTGCAACAACTGAAAACAAGGCCGCAGCCTCAACAGATTTGCCCAGTAGCAAATCAAACTCGCCAAGTGCTCCCAACATCTCCCATTCCCGGATGGCTATACAAGCTACATCACTAATGGATTTCCTACTAAGGGCATCGGCCACAACATTGGCCTTTCCCGGGTGATAGTGTAACTCAAAATCATAATCCTCAATGAACTCCATCCATCTCCTCTGTCTCAAATTCAAGTCTCTTTGTGTAAACAGATACTTCAAACTCTTGTGGTCCGAGAATACCTCGAACCTCTCACCATAAAGGTAGTGCCTCCAAATTTTCAAGGCAAAGATCACTGCTGCTAACTCTAGGTCGTGTGTAGGGTAATTCTTCTCGTGTATTTTCAACTGACGTGAGCCATAAGCTACCACTTTTCCCTCTTGCATCAACACACCACCCAAACCCTCTCATGAGGCATCACAATAAACCGCATAACCCAACCCTCTCTCCGGAATGATCAACACCGGAGCGGTGGTCAATCTAACTTTCAGCTCTTGGAACGACTTTTCACAAGTCTCACTCCACACAAACTTAACTCCCTTCCGAGTCAGTCTAGTCAACGGTGACGCTAACCTGGAGAAATCTCTCACAAACCGACGGTAATACCCAGCTAATCCCAGAAAACTGCGGATCTCAAACACACTCTTCGGCTGTGCCCAATCTTGCACTGCCTCAACCTTAGATGTATCAACAGACACCCCTTCCCCGGATACCACGTGGCCTAAGAATTTGACTTCCCTCAGCTAGAACTCACACTTCCCAAACTTGGCATACAGCCTATGGGCTCTAAGTAACTCAAGCACCACTCTCAAGTGTGCCTCGTGCTCCTCCTCAGAAGGCGAATAGATAAGAATGTCGTCCACGAAGACAACCACAAATCGATCTAAAAACTCCCGGAAAATCCGGTTCATCAAGTCCATAAAGACTTCCGGTGCATTGGTAAGCCCAAATGGCATCACCAGAAACTCATAATGGCCATACCGCGTACGGAATGCCGTCTTAGGAATATCTTCCTCCCTGACCCTCAACTGGTGGTAACCCGATCTCAAGTCTACCTTAGAGAAACAACGGGAACCCTTCAACTGGTCAAACAAATCATCTATACGGGGCATAGGGTACTTATTCTTAACCGTAGCCCGATTCAACTTCCGGTAGTCAATACACAATCTCAAGGCACCATCTTTCTTTTTAGCAAAGAGGGTCGGTGCTCCCCACGGCGAAACACTAGGGCGAACAAAACCCTTATCTAGCAAATCCTGGAGCTGAACTTTCAACTCAACCAACTCTGCTGGAGCAAAACGGTAAGGTGCCATAGAAATCGGCGCCGTGCCGGGCACTAAATCAATAGAAAATTCTATCTCTCGGTGAGGTGGCAAACTAACAAGATCTTCGGGAAAGACATCCGAATACTCACAAACCACCCTCGGTAACACAATCTGGGTCTCATCACACTCACTACTCTCAAAGCTAGCAAGTAGACTACTAAGCTCACTTCGCCCTTGCGAATCATACCCCAGTGGCAAAACACTACTAACTCGGTCTCCCAAGAAATGGAACCACTCCCCGCTCAAGGTACATAACGTGACCCTCTGGCGGTAGCAATCGATAACAGCCCGGTATGACGATAGCCAGTCCATACCCAAAATAACATCAAAACCTTTCATGGGCATGACAACAAACGGAAAAGGAAGCCTATAGTCGGCGACCTCTATATCACATCCTCTAACACCCTGTTTCAGGATCAACTCACCACCAAGAGGTGACACTACACAAATAGGAGATGCTAACTGTGCTAACTTCAATTCCAAAATAGATGCAAATGCAGCAGATACAAAAGAATGAGATGCACCCGTGTCTATCAACACACTAGCAACCGAGTTGCAAAACAGAAAAGTACCTCTCACTACTGATGGAGCCGGTACTAAATCCTGCGCGGTAACAGCATACACGCGCCCCGTAGGCCCCTGGTCTACCTGCTCACCTCTCGGAGCAAAAGACTGCTACACAGACTGGGATGACGAAGCTCCCGGATTGGCCCTCGAGGCCTGCACAGACCGAGCTGGATGAAAACCCTACGTCTGCCTAGAACCAGACGCTCCCGAAGTGGCACTCAACTGCGGGCAGAACCTCTTCAGGTGCCCAGGCTGTCCACACTGATAACAAGACAAGGGCTGCCCCCTGCCCAAACTCTGACTCTGCGGTCTAGCTGAAGAAGAAGCAGCTCTTTGACCCCCACCCTTCTGCGGGCAAACAGAAACCTTGTGACCCAGCTGGCCACACTTGTAACAAGCAAACTCCCCCTGATTGCCTCTCCCCGAGCCTGCACTCAGCACTGGAAAGGTCGATCTAGAAACTGTTCCCTGAGACTGCTGAGGGTTATAACCCCTCTGCCTCCTGCCATCACCCTGACCATCTTGGCTCCTCTTGGAGCCCTTCTGTTCTTCCTCCTCTTCCTGCATCATAATTTCCATATGAGCAGCAACATCTACCAGGTGTCTATACTCTCGAATATAAGACCCACCAACTCTTAACTTGAGGCCCCGCCTCAACTTCCGCTCAAACTCATAGCAACGGCGTTCCTCAGACGCCACCAGTTCAGGTGCAAACCTGGACAGACTAGTAAAAGTAGCCTCAAACTCGGCCACTGACAAGCCCTGTTGTTTAAGCCTGCTAAACTGATCCCTCAGCTTCTCCCTAGCTGCTGCAGACAAAAACCTCTCCTGAAAAGCATTCACAAACGCCTCCCATGTACCACCAACACGAGCTTTCTCGTACTTCCACCATTGACCCGCATCTCCCTTCAGCTGGAAGGATGCCAAGGTCACTTTCAGTGCTCCGTCCTTGATGCCAAGCATCTCAAACGTCTTACTCACTTGTTCTAGCCACTCATCAGCCTTCAGTGGCTCCTTCGGATCCCCGATAAACTCATCCGGATTTGACCGGAAAAACTCCCTCTTCAAGAATGAAGGCCCTGCCTCAGCTGCCTGATTCCCAGCTCTAAGAATACCCAAAGCTCCTGCTATCTCTCTGGCCAAGGCACCCATGGCCTGCTGACCCACTGGCTTGGCCACATTGGCCTGGCCAACTCCCTCCTGCATTGTCGGAATCTCACCCGGTAACGGTACTTCCTGCCTCGCAGGTCTACCACGCCTAGCACCTCTTCCTCGTCCTGACATCCTAATAAAGGTAACACAGAACATTAGCACATTCATAAATGTGCCGAAACTAAACACTCACGTCCTAATGCATGGACAACTGTAATTCACTCCACGTAAGCACATAAACACATAAGCACTTACGAATTTCATTTCCGGATAATGAAAGTCCCGAGGCGTTACTAGAGTTCCGGTTAGAAACAGCATTGATCAAGTGCTTTTCCAACAAGACTCCCAGAAACCCAAGGGTCCAATCAACATCCTAGAAATTAAATCCCATACCCACATAGTCACATAAGCATGTTATCAATTAAGCACATAGCATATGACATTACATCTAAGTCTCTATCAAGCGAGACAAACCCATTGTGATCCTAATCACTTCCCACGTACCCAAAGTATTCGAACCCGGTACGCTCTGATACCAAGTTGTAACGCCCTCAAAATAATAACATTAAACCCACCAAATAAGACATTCGTTGATGTGTAAAAGTTCCACATTCTTCCATTTCTCAGAATTCCATTACATGAGTATTTCATGTTGACAACAAAAGCAAAATGCCCTACGGGCTTACAGCTTTCCAAGTTAACACTTGGTTACAACAAAAGAGTACTAACTCATACACATTAAGCCCTTGGCTTGAATTTACATGTAATACATCAAAAAGTAAAACAACAAAAGTATGCCCGCCTCTAGCCTCCCAAGCTATGTCCTTGGAGGTGGCATGCTACCTGTACCTGAAAATGATATTCCCGTATAGGGTGAGCCACAGCCCAGTAGAAATACACTAAACCAACCATGAACAATGACTAAAAGGTTAGCAATTGATAGATGGCCAACACTGATACATTCACATAAATCACATATTTATGTCATACGACTTATGAGTCCAAGCTACCTTTCATTTTCCCTTTTTCAACAGATAGGCATATAAGCACTACCCACATTCTCAACAGATATGTACAACAACAATATCCACATTTACAGATAAGCATATAACCTATATCCACATTTCACAAAGATAAGCATATGAGCTCTATCTTCACTTCTCTAGACAAGCATATGAGCTGTGTCTACGGAGTTCATCCCCTATCTTCTCCCAACACTATCTGGTTTAGAGGTACATCCCCCATCTTCCCCTAAACCGCGGAGTACATCCCCCATCTCCTCCTCTACACATAACGTATACAAACACATTGGTTCTATATACAATCACTCAATACATACAGTTAATGTATTCCATCAACCGTCAAATTCCATGACACATTCCATTGATTAGTTTTCGTTTGCCTAATCATCATGCATTGTCTACAACAATCACGACTATCCTCCACCGATAGCCCAAAGCAGTTATCTCTAAACAAAAAATAAATGCACAATGGATATTCAATCAAAATTTCATTTCCTCATTTCTCACAATTAATTATCCCAATTAATCAAACAATGTAATTAGGTCGTTATCCATAATTACCATTTCAACCCTTATGTCACGACCCCAAACCGCCCCTAGTAGTTTGGTGCCGTGATGGCCAGTAATCCGTAATTACCGAAGGCCAACTTTCCAAAAACTTAACACAATCAGAGTATAGATATAGGGGGCTCACAAATGCGGAAGCAATGAATCAAATACAAGTGGTCCATAAGAGCTGTGCATAGATCAAATGAAATGTCATTCATCTTACAATTAAGTTCACAAGTTGAATACAGCAAGGTAAAAGATGGATTACATCTTGATCAAAAGGCTTCTCGAGCCGACATATACAAAATACAGCAAATACAAGCCAAGAAGCATGATTTTCAAGATTCGCCGACATAAACGCAAAATAAAGCCGACATAAGCACGGATCCAAACAAGCTTTCAAAACAGTCTAGGCATCGCCGACGTCCTGCTCATCACCTACATATATATAGAGAGGGTGAGCTTGGATACTCAGTGAATGGTACTAGAAATAAAGGTTTTGCATGAATATAGCCGAAGTCTTTCAAAACAAAACTCGTCAAAACTTTATCAAGCAAGGGATGAACCGTATTCATCAATCAAGTATTACAACATCGGCGAAGCAAGGGATGAACCGTATTCATCAATCAAGTATTACAACATCGGCGAAGCAAGGGATGAACCGTATTCATCAATCGAGTATTATAACATCGGCGAAGCAAGGGATGAACCGTATTCATCAATCAAGTATTTCAAGTATCAAGGGCTGTACGATCCGTAATCGTTTAGTCAAAGGTACTGCGAAAGTTTATAGTCCTCCAGCACAAGGGACTTGTGTTACTTAGGCCCGTAGCCCGATTTAACATAGTAATCTTTTCAAGAATGGACCGTATCCTTTTACACTTAGTACTGCGAAAGTTTAGAGTCCTTCAGTACAAGGGACTTGTGTTACTTAGGCCCATAGCCCGATTTAACAAGGACCGTATCCTTTTACACTTAGTACTGCGAAAGTTTAGAGTCCTTCAGTACAAGGGACTTTCCAAGAGAGGACCGTATCCTTTTCAAAGATGGCATCAAAACAAGGATTATACTTGACACATCAAAACAAGAGCTATTCATTCATGCTTAACAAAACACTTTTGTCAAAACAAAGCAAGCAAGATTTATCAAAACAAGTATAACATAGCTTTATCAATAATACCACTCACATAGTTTTCCTCGGGTGTAGGCTCAAAGCGAAGATCAAGGTCCTACAAATCACATGGTAGTCACTTCTCAAAACAAGTTTCATAAGCGTGCAAATGATCTCGGCATTCCTGCCAGATCCAAGTCGATAACAAAGCAAAACAAGCTGGGAGTCTAAACACTGCTCCCGTCTCATGGAAACACACTGGGCATCGTCTAGGATTAGGCCGAGGTCCCATCAAACAAAGTCGGGAAAAACCTGGGTTTTCCTTTGGAGAATATGAAGAACATGATCATTTGGAAGATGGATGCAAGTTCACAACTTGTTACAAAAATCTGAGTTTTATGCCAAGAGTTCAAAACATGGACCTGGGTACTCACGCAAGAAGGTCATGCAAGATCAAACACAAAGTATGGTTTTCGTTCCAAACTTTCGGGTCAAAATGAGACTTTCTTCAAGAACACATGAAAAACCATTTTCTCCTTTCAAAACCAACTTCAAAACGATGCATGACATGCAACACAAATTCGATCATGCAATGCAGCTAAATGATCAGCAAGAACAACCAAAGGAGATCAAGATTCTAACCTCAAAACTCGGATCCAAAGGTTCAAACCACGAAGATCAAGCTTGGGAGACTTACTCTCACTCAAGAACTTCTCTTCCTCCTCTCTAGAGCTTCTCTCTCTAAAAACAAAGATTGAGACCAAAAATGATTTGTTTCAAGGTCTGCCGGCTGCCTTAACAATCAGCTCGGACACGTGGCGCTATCGGGTTGGTTCAGCTCAAAAAGGTGATTGATAGATAAGACAGGTCTCTGACAAAGCGTATGCAGCAAGCTCGGCAAGATACATCGGCAAGAAATGACATCGGCTCAAATCAAGGATCCAGCAACAGGATAACAAAACATCGACTAGGGAGGACGACGCTTGACTAAGCTGTGCCACACCTTGGCCGGGGTGTGCCACATCTCGGCCTAGGCCATACCTGCCCAAGGACAAGGTTCACTAAGTGCGGAACATCTCGGCAATAATGCTCGAGGTGAAGATGGGGGTCGACCAAGGTTCCAAGACATTCAAAGTACTAGGCTCAGGGTTGATCTAAACTCAGGATGACTTCGGCTACACGCCGAGCAAAGAACAAAATCATGCAAGCAGTACAAACAAAACAAGGCAAGTAAATCCTTCAGATTAACATAACAAGGCAAGATCATGAAGGAATGTATGCAAATATGACAAGAGTAAGGTGAGGGTTGTTACACCTTAGGTCCCATTTTCATCAATGATTCAACATTTATTCCATTTCTCTATGCCAAACATGCATCTAGGTTTATTATGAATAAAACCCAAACTTTCACAAAATTACCAAACCAACCCCAACATCTCAAAATACTAAAATTTAAAGACAAAATCCATAGAGAGGAGTAGGATATCCCTACCTCAAATCCAGAGCCCCAAAGAAGAAGGTGACAAAACCCAACGTGCTCCAAAACCCGAAATTTTCAGATTAAAATGTAGCCCTCGACGATCAACAACTTTTTTGTAAAGGCCAAAGGTGAGCAAATCACTCCTACTAGATCAAAACCTAGAGAGAAGGTTGAGTTCTAGAGTGAGAGGCTCAACAATGGTGTTTTTGGAAAAGTAGGAGAGAGAAGAGAAAGTGAAAAAGTGATTTGAAAAGTCAAAACACGGAACTTAAACCCAGTCGTTCCGCTCGAGCGTAAAACACTCCGCTCGAGCGGTCAAACTCCCGCTCGAGCGCCAGATGCACTCTCCCAGCACTTTTACAGAGCCAGGTCTCCGCTCGAGCTTCCAACTCCCCACTCGAGCGGAACTCACACAACCCCGCTCGAGCGGCTAATCTCACGCTCGAGCGTACAACACTGCACAGGAAAAAAATACTGGATGGGTGTATTCCCCGCTCGAGCGCCCAAACCCCCGCTCGAGCGGACAGGCCAAAATCTGGGCAACTAGTTTTGGTTTCTAAACTCAACCAACCTGTAACAAGCTTGCCCAACACATCCTATAACTCAAATACGAAGTAAAAGGATGTAAAAAAGATAATAATCAACTACCAACAACCACAGGCACATGTCCGGATCACTGTTCAACAAGGGTAAACCCAGGATCGCTATATTAACGATTTATTTGGAAATTAAATAAAAAAGAAAATTGAATAGAGATGAAAATTGAATAAAAATGGAAGTTGAATAAAAATAGAAATGGAAGTTGCATAAAATTAAAAATGGAAGTTCATTCAAGAAACCACAATACCTTAACGATCTATTTGGAAATTAAATGAAAAAGGAAATTGAATAGAAAGGAAAATTGAAAAAAAATGGAAGTTCAATAAATTTAAAAATGGAAGTTGCACAAAATTAAAAATGGAAGTTCATTCAAGAAACCACTATACCTTAACGATCTATTTCGAAATTAAATAAAAAATGAAAATTGAATAGAAAAGGAAATTGAATAAAAATAAAAATGGACGTTGCACAAAAGTAAAAAAGAAAGTTTATTAAAAAAACCACTATACCTTAACGATATATTTGGAAATTAAATAAAAAAGAAAATTGAATAGAAAAGGAAATTTAATAAAAATAGAAGTCGAATAAAAATAAAAATGGAAGTCGCATAAAATTAATAAAGGAAGTTCATTTAAGAAGCCACTATACCTTAACGATCTATTGGGAAATTAAACAAAAAAAGGAAATTGAATAAAAATAGAAGTTGAATAAAAATAAAAATGGAAGTTGCATAAAATTAAAAATGGAAGTTGAATAAAAATAAAAATTGAAGTTCATTCAAGAAAACACTATACATTAACGATCTATTTGGAAATTAAATTAAAAAAGGAAATTGAATAGAAAAGGAAATTGAATAAAAATGGAAGTTGCATAAAATTAAACATAGAAGTTCATTCAAGAAACCACTATACCCTAACGATATATTCAGAAATTAAATAAAAAAAGGAAATTAAATCAAAAAGGAAATTGAATTAAAATGGAAGTTGAATAAAAATAAAAATGGAAGTTCCATAAAATTAAAAATTGAAGTTGAATAAAAATAAAAATGGATGTTACATAAAATCAAAAATTGAAGTTCATTCAATAAAACACTATATCTTAACGGTCTATTTGGAAATTAAATAAAAAAGGAAATTAAATAGAAAAGGAAATTGAATAAAAATGGAAGTTGAATAAGAATAAAAAATAAAGTTGCATAAAATTAAAAATGAAAGTTCATTCAAGAATCCATTATACATTAACGATCTATTTGGAAATTAAATAAAAAAAGGAAATAGAATAGAAAAGGAAATTGAATAACAATGGAAGTTGAATAAAAATAAAAATGGATGTTGCATAAAATTAAAAATGAAAGTTGAATAAAAATAAAAATGGATGTTGCATAAAATTAAAAATTGAAGTTCATTCAATAAAACACTATATCTTAACGATCTATTTTGAAATTAAATAAAAAAGGAAATTAAATAGAAAAGGAAATTGAATAAAAATGGAAGCTGAATAAGAATAAAAATGAAGTTGCATAAAATTAAAAATGGAAGTTCATTCAAGAATACATTATACATTAACGATCTATTTGGAAATTAAATAAAAAAAGGAAATAGAATAAAAAAGGAAATTGAACAACAATCGAAGTTGAATAACAATAAAAATGGATGTTGCATAAAATTGAAAATGAAAGTTGAATAAAAATAAACATGGATGTTGCATAAAATTAAAAATTGAAGTTCATTCAATAAAACACTATATCTTAACGATCTATTTGGAAATTAAATAAAAAATGAAATTAAATAGAAAAGGAAATTGAATGAAAATGGAAGTTAAATAAGAATAAAAAATGAAGTTGCATAAAATTAAAAATGGAAGTTCATTCAAGAAACCATTATACATTAACGATCTATTTGGAAATTAAATAAAAAAAGGAAATAGAATAGAAAAGGAAATTGAATAACAATGGAAGTTGAATAAAAATAAAAACGGAAGTTGCATAAAATTAAAAATGAAAGTTCATTCAAGAAACAATTATACCTTGACGATCTATTTGGAAATTAAACAAATACGGGAATTTAATAGAAAAAGGAAATTGAATAAAAATGGAAGTTGAATGAAAATAAAAATGGAAGTTGCATAAAATTAAAAATGGAAGTTCATTCAAAAACCACTATATCGTAACGATCTATTTGGAAATTAAATAAAAAAGGAAATTGAATGGAAAAGGAAATTGAATAAAAATGCAAGTTGAATAAAATTAAAAATGGAAATTGCACAAAATTAAAATTGGAAGTTCATTCAGGAAAACACTATAGCTTAACGATTTATTTGGAAATTAAATTAAAAAGAAAATTGAATTGAGATGGAAATTGAATAAAAATAGAAGTTGAATAAAAATAGAAATGGAAGTTGCATAAAATTAAAAATGGAAGTTCATTCAAGAAAACACAATACCTTTACGATCTATTTTGGAAATTAAATAAGAAAGGAAATTGAATAGAAAGGAAAATTGAATAAAAATGGGAGTTCAACAAAAATAAAAATGGAAGTTGCATAAAATTAAAAGTGGAAGTTCATTCAAGAAACCACTATACCTTAACGATCTATTTCGAAATTAAATAAAAAAAGGAAATTGAATAGAAAAGGAAATTGAATAAAAATAAAAATGAAAGTTGCACAAAAGTAAAAAGGAAAGTTTATTCAAAAAACCACTATACCTTCACGATATATTTGAAAATTGAATAAAAAAAGAAATTGAATAGAAAAGGAAATTTAATAACAATAGAAGTTGAATAAAAACAAAAATGGAAGTCGCATAAAATTAAAAATGGAAGTTTATTCAAGAAAACCACTATACCTTAACGATCTGTTGGGAAATAAAAAAAAAAGAGCAAATTGAATATAAATGGAAGTTGAATAAAAATAAAAATGGAATTGCATAAAATTAAAAATGGAAGTTGAATAAAAATAAAATTGGAAGTTGAATAAAAATAAAAATTGAAGTTCATTCAAAAAACCACTATACATTAACGATCTATTTGGAAATTAAATAAAAAAAGGAAATTGAATAAAAATGGAAGTTACATAAAATTAAACATAGAGGTTCATTCAAGAAATCACTATACCTTAACAATCTATTTGGAAATGAAATAAAAAAAGGAAATTAAATCGAAAAGGAAATTGAATAAAAATGGAAATTGAATAAAAATAAAAATAGAAGTTGCATAAAATTAAAAATTGAAGTTTATTCAATAAAATAGTATATCTTAACGATCTATTTGGAAATTAAATAAAAAAGGAAATTAAATAGAAAAAAATTGAATAAAAATGGAAGTTAAATAAGAATAAAAAATGAAGTTGCATAAAATTAAAAATGGAAGGTCATTCAAGAATCCATTATACATTAACGATCTATTTGGAAATTAAATAAAAAAAGAAAATAGAATAGAGAAGGAAATTGAATAACAATGCAAGTTGAATAAAAATAAAAATGGATGTTGCATAAAATTAAAAATGAAAGTTGAATAAAAATAAAAATGGATGTTGCATAAAATTAAAAATTGAAGTTCATTCAATAAAACACTATATCTTAACGATCTATTTGGAAATTAAATAAAAATGGAAATTAAATAGAAAAGGAAATTGAATAAAAATTGAAGTTGAATAAGAATAAAAAATGAAGTTGCAAAAAATTAAAAATAGAAGGTCATTCAAGAATCTATTATACCTTAACGATCTATTTGGAAATTAAATGAAAAAAGGAAATAGAATAGAAAAGGAAATTGAATAACAATGGAAGTTGAATAAAAATAAAAACGGAATTTGCATAAAATTAAAAATGAAAGTTCATTCAAGAAACAACTATACCTTAACAATCTATTTGGAAATTAAACAAATAAGGAAATTCAATAGAAAGGGAAATTGAATAAAAATGGCAATTGAATGAAAATAAAAATGGAAGTTGCATAGAATTAAAAATGGAAGTTCATTCAAGAAACCACAATACCTTAACGATCTATTTGGAAATTAAATAAAAAAGGAAATTGAATAGAAAGGAAAATTGAATAAAAATGGAAGTTCACTAAAAATAAAATTGGAAGTTGCATAAAATTAAAAATGGAAGTTCATTCAAGAAACCACTATATCTTAACGATCTATTTGGAAATTAAATAAAATAGGAAATTGAATGGAAAAGGAAATTGAATAAAAATGCAAGTTGAATAAAAATAAAAATGGAAGTTGCATAAAATTAAAAATGAAAGTTCATTCAAAAAACCACTATACCTTAACGATTCATTTGGAAATTAAATAAAAAAGGAAATTGAATAGAGATGGAAATTGAATAAAAATGGAAGTTGAATAAAAATAGAAATGGAAGTTGCAAAAATTTAAAATGGAAGTTCATTCAAGAAACCACTATACCATAATGATCTATTCGGAAGTTAAATAAAAAAGGAAATTGAATAAAAATGCAAGTTGAATAAAAATAAAAATTGAATTTGCATAAAATTAAAAATGAAAGTTCATTCAAAAAACCACTATACCTTAACGATTTATTTGGAAATTAAATAAAAAGGAAATTGAATAGAGATGGAAATTGAATAAAAATGGAAGTTGAATAAAAATAAAAATGGAAGTTGCATAAAATTAAAAATTGAAGTTCATTCAAGAAACCATTATACATTAACAATCTTGTCACGACCCCAAACCGCCCCTAGTAGTTTGGTGTCGTGATGGCCAGTAATCCGTAATTACCGAAGGCCAACTTTCAGAGGTTCAACACAATCAGAGTATGGATATAGGGGGCACACAAATGCGGAAGCAATAAATCAAATACAAGTGGTCCATAAGAGCAGTGCATAAGTCTAAAGAAGTGGCATACATTTTTACAACTTTACAAATCGGATACAACAAAGTAAAATACGTATTACATCTTGATCAACAGGCTTCTTGAGCCGACATATACAGAATGACAGTGAATACAAGCCAAGAAGCATGATTTTCAAGATTCGTCGACATAAACAAAATGACATCGCCGACGTGAATACAAAACAAAGCCGACAAAAATCAGGGATCCAAAACAAGCTTTCAAAAACACAGTCTAGGCGTCGCCGACGTCCTACTCATCACCTACATATATATAGAGAGGGTGAGCTTGGATACTCAGTGAATGGTACTAGTAATAAAGGTTTTGCATGAATATAGCCGAAGTCTTTCAAAACGAAACATGCCAAAACCATACAAATATTAGCTGAGATCCTTTCAGAGCAAAACACATCAAAACTTTATCAAAACAAGGGGATGAACCGTATTCATCTATCAAAGTCTTACAAGTCTCAAGGGATGCTTACTGACATCGGCAAAACACAAATCAAGCTTTCCGAACAAACAAATCCACGCGGTAAACCATCAGTGGCAAAACAAAGACTGCACGATCCGTAATCGATTAGTCAAGGTACTGCGAAAGTTTATAGTCCTCCAGCACAAGGGACTTGTGTTACTTAAGCCCGTAGCTCTTTTTAACACGATGGAACTTGTGTTACTTAGGCCCGTAGCCCGCTTTAACATGGTGGAACTTGTGTTACTTAGGCCCGTAGCCCGCTTTAACACAGTAGTCTTTCCAAGTAAGGACCGTATCCTTTTACACTTAGTGCTGCGAAAGTTTAGAGTCCTCCAGCACAAGGGACTTCTGTACTTGGTACTGCGAAAGTTTAGAGTCCTCCAGTACAAGGGACTTTTCAAGAATGACATCAAAACAAGGCTTATATTTGATACATCAAAACAAAGCTACTCATTCATGCTTAACAAATACTTTCGTCAAAACAAAGCAAAGTAAGATTTATCAAAACAGTATAACATAGCTTTATTAGAAATACCACTCACATAGATTTTCCTCGGGTGTAGGCTCAAAGCAAAGATCAAGGACCTACAATCACATGGCAATCACATTCTCAAAACAAGCTTCATATGCATGCGAATGACCTCGGCATTCTCACCAGGTCCAAGTTAATAACAGAGCAAAACATGCTGGGAGTTTAAACACTGCTCCCGTCTCATGAAAACACACTGGGTACCAACCAGGTCTTTGCCGAGGTCCTACACCTCTTGCCGAGGTGTGGTCCCGGTGGCCTCAATCAAAAGCAAAGTCGGGAAAACCTGGGTTTCCCTTTGAAGTACATGAAGAGCATGATGAATACGATCATGAGAAAGATGAATGCAAGATCATAACTTGTTACAAAAATCTGAGATTTCACGTCATGAGTTCAAAACAGGGACCTGGGTACCCATAGAAGAAGGTCATGCAAGAACAAACACAAAACATGGTTCTTGTTCCAAACTTTCGGATCAAAACGAGACTTTTCTTCAAGAACACATGAAAACCATTTCCTCTTTCTAAAACCAACCTCAAATCGATGCATGACATTCAAAACAGATTCGATCACGCAATGCAGTTAGATGATCAATAACAACAACCAATGTAGATTAAGATTCTTACCTCAAAGCTCGAATCTAACGGTTCAACCCTCGAAGATTAAGCTTGGAAGATCTACTCTCTCACTTTAAAACTTCTTCTCCCTCTTCTAGAGCTTCTCTCTCTAAAGACAAAGATTTGAGACAAAAATGATTTGTTTCTAGATCTGCCGGCTGTCTTAACAACCAGCTCGGACACGTGGCGCTATCGGGTTGGTTCAACTCAAAAAGGTGATTGATTAATAAGACAAGTCTATGACAAAGCGTATGCGGCAAGCTAGGGCAAGACACATCGGCAAGTAATGACACCGGCTAGAGTCAAAGCTTCAGCCACAGGGGTAACAAAGACATCAGCTAGGGAGGACGACGCTTGACTAAGCTGTGCCACACCTTGGCCGGGGTGTGCCACACCTCGGTCTAGGCCATACCTGCCCAAGGACAAGGATCACTAAGTGCAAAACATCTTGGCAAACATGCCCGAGGTGAAGATGGGGGTCGAACAAGGGGTACCAAGGCAGCTCTAGGTACAAAGGTTCAAATGTGAACTAAGCTCAAGATGACCTCGGCTACACACCAAGCAAGGAACAAAATCAAGCAAGCAACATTTAAACAAAACAAGGCAAGGCAAGACTTGCAAAACAACATAACAAGAAAAGATCATGCATGAATGTATGCAAGCATGACAAGAGTAAGGTGAGGGTTGCTACAAATCTATTTGGAAATTAAATAAAAAAAGGAAATTGAATAGAAAAGAAAATTGAATAAAAATGGAAGTTGCATAAAATTAAACATAGAAGTTCATTCAAGAAACCACTACACCTTAACGATCTATTTGCAAATTAAATAAAAAAGGAAATTGAATAGAAAAGGAAATTGAATAAAATTGGAAGTTGAATAAGAATAAAAAACGAAGTTGCCTAAAATTAAAAATAGAAGTTCATTCAAGAATCCATTGTACATTAACGATCTATTTGGAAATTAAATAAAAAAAGGAAATAGAATAGAAAAGGAAATTGAATAACAATGGAAGTTGAATAAAAATAAAAACGGAAGTTGCATAAAATTAAAAATGGAAGTTCATTGAAGAAATCACCATATCTTAACGATCTATTTGGAAATTAAACAAATAAGGAAATTCAATAGAAAAGGAAATTGAATAAAAATGGAAGTTGAATGAAAATAAAAATGGAAGTTGCATAAAATTAAAAATGGAAGTTCATTGAAGAAATCACTATATCTTAACGATCTATTTGGAAATTAAATAAAAAAGGAAATTGAATGGAAAAGGAAATTGAATAAAAATCTAAGCTGAATCAAAATAAAAATGGAAGTTGAGCAAAATTTGAAAATGGAAGTTCATTCAAGAAACCACTATACCTTAACGATTTCTTTGGAAATTAAATAAAAAAAGCAAATTGAATAGAGATGGAAATTGAATAAAATTGGAAGTTGAATAAAAATAGAAATGGAAGTTGCTTAAAATTAAAAATGAAAGTTCATTCAAGAAACCACAATACCTTAACGATCTATTTGGAAATTAAATAAAAAAGGAAATTGAATAAAAATGGGAGTTCAATAAAAATAAAAATGGAAGTTGCATAAAATTAAAAATGGAAGTTCATTCAAGAAACCACTATACCTTAACGATCTATTTCGAAATTAAATAAAAAACAGAAATTGAATAGAAAAGGAAATTGAATAAAAATAAAAATGGAAGTTGCACAAAAGTAAAAAAGAAAGTTTATTCAAAAAACCACTATACCATAACGATATATTTGGAAATTAAATAAAAAAGAAAATTGAATAGAAATGGAAATTTAATAAAAATAGAAGTCGAATAAAAATAAAAATGGAAGTCTCATAAAATTAAAAATGGAAGTTCATTCAAGAAACCACTATACCTTAACGATCTATTGGGAAATTAAACAAAAAAAGGAAATTGAATAAAAATAGAAGTTGAATAAAAATAAAAATGGAAGTTGCCTAAAATTAAAAATGGAAGTTGAATAAAAATAAAAATTGAAGTTCATTCAAGAAACCAATATACATTAACGATCTATTTGGAAATTAAATTAAAAAAGGAAATTGAATAAAAATGAAAGTTGCATAAAATTAAATATAGAAGTTCATTGAAGAAACCACTATACCCTAACGATCTATTTGGAAATTAAATAAAAAAAGGAAATTAAATCGAAAAGGAAATTGAATAAAAATGGAAGTTGAATAAAAATAAAAATGGAAGTTGCATAAAATTAAAAATTGAAGTTGATTAAAAATAAAAATGGATGTTGCATAAAATCAAAAATTGAAGTTCATTCAATAAAACACTATATCTTAACGATCTATTTGGAAATTAAATAAAAAAGGAAATTAAATAGAAAAGGAAATTGAGTAAAAATGGAAGTTGAATAAGAATAAAAAATGAAGTTGCATAAAATTAAAAATGGAAGGTCATTCAAGAATCCATTATACATTAACGATCTATTTGGAAATTAAATAAAAAAAGGAAATAGAATAGAAAAGGAAATTGAATAACAATGGAAGTTGAATAAAAATAAAAATGGATGTTGCATAAAATTAAAAATGAAAGTTGAATAAAAATAAAAATGGATGTTGCATAAAATTAAAAATTGAAGTTCATTCAATAAAACACTATATCTTAACGATCTATTTGGAAATTAAATAAAAAAGGAAATTAAATAGAAAAGGAAATTGAATAAAAATGAAAGTTGAATAAGAATAAAAATGAAGTTGCATAAAATTAAAAATGGAAGTTCATTCAAGAATCTATTATACATTAACAATCTATTTGGAAATTAAATAAAAAAAAGGAAATAGAATAACAATGGAAGTTGAATAAAAATAAAAACGGAATTTAAATAAAATTAAAAATGAAAGTTCATTCAAGAAACAACTATACCTTAACGATCTATTTGGAAATTAAACAAACAAGGAAATTCAATAGAAAAGGAAATTGAATAAAAATGGCAGTTGAATGAAAATATAAATGGAAGTTGCATAGAATTAAATATGGAAGTTCATTCAAGAAACCACAATACCTCAACGATCTATTTGGAAATTAAATAAAAAAGGAAATTGAATAGAAAGGAAAATTGAATAAAAATGAAAGTTGCATAAAATTAAAAATGGAAGTTCATTCAAGAAACAACTATATCTTAACGATCTATTTGGAAATTAAATAAAATAGGAAATTGAATGGAAAAGGAAATTGAATAAAAATGCAAGTTGAATAAAAATAAAAATGGAAGTTGCATAAAATTAAAAATGAAAGTTCATTCAAAATACCACTATACCTTAACGATTCATTTGGAAATTAAATAAAAAAAGGAAATTGAATAGAGATGGAAATTGAATAAAAATGGTAGTTGAATAAAAATAGAAATGGAAGTTGCAAAAATTTAAAATGGAAGTTCATTCAAGAAACCACTATACCATAACGATCTATTCGGAAGTTAAATAAAGTAAGAAATTGAATAAAAATGCAAGTTGTATAAAAATAAAAATCGAATTTGCATAAAATTAAAAATGGAAGTTCATTCAAAAAACCACTATACCTTAACGATTTATTTGGAAATTAAATAAAAAAGGATATTGAGTAGAGATGGAAATTGAATAAAAATGGAAGTTGAATAAAAATAAAAATGGAAGTTGCATAAAATTAAAAATGGAAGTTCATTCAAGAAACCACTATACATTAACGATCTATTTGGAAATTAAATAAAAAAAGGAAATTGAATAGAAAAGAAAATTGAATAAAAATGGAAGTTGCATAAAATTAAACATAGAAGTTCATTCAAGAAACCACTATACCTTAACGATCTATTTGGAAATTAAATAGAAAAAGAAATTGAATAAAATAGGAAGTTGAATAAGAATAAAAAGTGAAGTTTCCTAAAATTAAAAATGGAAGTTCATTCAAGAATCCATTGTACATTAATGATCTATTTGGAAATTAAATAAAAAAAGGAAATTGAATAGAAAATAAAATTGAATTAAAATGGAAGTTGCATAAAATTAAACATAGAAGTTCATTCAAGAAACCACTATACCTTAACGATCTATTTGGAAATTAAATAGAAAAGGAAATTGAATAAAATAGGAAGTTGAATAAGAATAAAAAGTGAAGTTGCCTAAAATTAAAAATGGAAGTTCATTCAAGAATCCATTGTACATTAACGATCTATTTGGAAATTAAATAAAAAAAGGAAATAGAATAGAAAAGGAAATTGAATAACAGTGGAAGTTGAATAAAAATAAAAACGGAAGTTGCATAAAATTAAAAATGAAAGTTCATTCAAGAAACAACTATACCTTAACGATCTATTTGGAAATTAAACAAATTAGAAAATTCAATAGAAAAGGAAATTGAATAAAAATGGAAGTTGAATGAAAATAAAAATGGAAGTTCATTGAAGAAATCACTATATTTTAGCGACCTATTTGGAAGTTAAATAAAAAAGGAAATTGAATGGAAAAGGAAATTCAATAAAAATGGAAGCTGAATCAAAATACAAATGGAAGTTGAACAAAACTAAAAATGGAAGTTCATTCAAGAAACCACTATACCTTAACGATTTATTTGGAAATTAAATAAAAAAAGAAAATTGAATAGAGATGGAAATTGAATAAAATTGGAAGTTGAATAAAAATAGAAATGGAAGTTGCATCAAATTAAAAATGGAAGTTCATTCAAGAAACTACAATACCTTAACGATCTATTTGGAAATTAAATAAAAAAGGAAATTTAATAAAAAATGGGAGTTCAATAAAAATAAAAATGGAAGTAGCATAAAATTAAAAATGGAAGTTCATTCAAGAAACCACTGTACCTTAACAATCTATTTCGAAATTAAATAAAAAACGGAAATTGAACAGAAAAGGAAATTGAATAAAAATAAAAATGGAAGTTGCACAAAAGTAAAAAAGAAAGTTTATTGAAAAAACCACTACACCTTAACGATATATTTGGAAATTAAATAAAAAAGAAAATTGAATAGAAAAGGAAATTTAATAAAAATAGAAGTCGAATAAAAATAAAAATGGAAGTCGCATAAAATAAAAAATGGAAGTTCATTCAAGAAACCACTATACCTTAACGATCTATTGGGAAATTAAACAAAAAAAGGAAATTGAATAAAAATAGAAGTTGAATAAAAATGAAAATGGAAGTCGCATAAAATTAAAAATGGAAGTTGAATAAAAATAAAAATGGTAGTTGAATAAAAATAAAAATTGAAGTTCATTCAAGAAACCACTATACATTAACGATATATTTGGAAATTAAATTAAAAAAAAGGAAATTGAATAAAAAAGGAAATTGAATAAAAATGGAAGTTGCATAAAATTAAACATAGAAGTTCATTGAAGAAACCACTATACCCTAACGATCTATTTGGAAATTAAATAAAAAAGGAAATTAAATCGAAAAGGAAATTGAATAAAAATAGAAGTGGAATAAAAATAAAAATGGAAGTTGCATAAAATTAAAAATTGAAGTTGAATAAAAATAAAAATGGATGTTGCATAAAATCAAAAAATTGAAGTTCATTCAATAAAACACTATATCTTAACGATCTATTTTGGAAATTAAATAAAAAAGGAAATTAAATAGAAAAGGAAATTGAATAAAAATGGGAGTTGAATAAGAATAAAAAATGAAGTCGCATAAAATTAAAAATGGAAGTTCATTCAAGAATCTATTGTACATTAACGATCTATTTGGAAATTCAATAAAAAAAGGAAATAGAATAGAAAAGGAAATTGAACAAAAATAAAAACGGAATATGCATAAAATTAAAAATGAAAGTTCATTCAAGAAACAACTATACCTTAACGATCTATTTGGAAATTTAACAAATAAGGAAATTCAACAGAAAAGGAAATTGAATAAAAATAGCAGTTGAATGAAAATAAAAATGGAAGTTGCATAGAATTAAAAATGGAAGTTCATTCAAGAAACCACAATACCTTAACGATCTATTTGGAATTAAATAAAAAAGGAAATTGAATAGAAAGGAAAATTGAACAAAAACGGAAGTTCAGTAAAAATAAAAATGGAAGTTGCATAAAATTAAAATTGGAAGTTCATTCAAGAAACCACTATATCTTAACGATCTATTTGGAAATTAAATAAAATAGGAAATTGAATGGAAAAGGAAATTGAATAAAAATTCAAGTTGAATAAAAATAAAAATGGAAGTTGCATAAAATTAAAAATGAAAGTTCATTCAAAATACCACTGTACCTTAACGATTCATTTGGAAATTAAATAAAAAAGGAAATTGAATAGAGATGGAAATTGAATAAAAATGGAAGTTGAATAAAAATAAAAATGGAAGTTGCAAAAATTTAAAATGGAAGTTCATTCAAGAAACCACTATACCATAATGATCTATTCGGAAGTTAAATAAAAAAGGAAATTGAATAAAAATGCAAGTTGTTTAAAAATAAAAATCGAATCGGCATAAAATTAAAAATGGAAGTTCATTCAAAAAACCACTATACCTTAACGATTTATTTGGAAATTAAATAAAAAAGGAAATTGAATAGAGATGGAAATTGAATAAAAATGGAAGTTGAATAAAAATAAAAATGGAAGTTGCATAAAATTAAAAATGGAAGGTCATTCAAGAAACCACTATACATTAACGATCTATTTGGAAATTAAATAAAAAAAAGGAAATTGAATTGAAAAGAAAATTGAATAAAAATGGAAGTTGCATAAAATTAAACATAGAAGGTCATTCAAGAAACCACTATACCTTAACGATCTATTTGCAAATAAAATAAAAAAGGAAATTAAATAGAAAAGGAAATTGAATAAAATTGGCAGTTGAATGAGAATAAAAAATGAAGTTGCCTAAAATTAAAAATGGAAGTTCATTCAAGAATCTATTGTACATTAACGATCTATTTGGAAATTAAATAAAAAAAGGAAATAGAATAGAAAAGGAAATTGAATAACAATGGAAGTTTCATAAACATAAAAATGAAAGTTCATTCAAGAAACAACTATACCTTAACGATCTATTTGGAAATTAAACAAATAAGGAAATTCAATAGAAAAGGAAATTGAATAAAAATGGAAGTTGAATGAAAATAAAAATGGAAGTTGCATAAAATTAAAAATGGAAGTTCATTCAAGAAATCACTATATCTTAACGATCTATTTGGAAATTAAATAAAAAAGGAAATTGAATGAAAATGCAAGTTGAATCAAAATAAAAATGAAAGTTGAACAAAATTAAAAACGGAAGTTCATTCAAGAAACCACAATACCTTAACGATTTATTTGGAAATTAAATAAAAAAAGAAAATTGAATAGAGATGGAAATTGAATAAAATTGGAAGTTGAATAAAATTAAAAATGGAAGTTCATTCAAGACACCACAATACCTTAACGATCTATTTGGAAATTAAATAAAAAAGGAAACTGAATAAAAATGGAAGTTCAATAAAAATAAAAATGGAAGTTGCACAAAATTAAAAATGATAGTTCATTCAAGAAACCACTATACCTTAACGATCTATTTCGAAATTAAATAAAAAACGGGAATTGAATAGAAAAGGAAACTGAATAAAAATAAATATAGAAGTTGCACAAAAGTAAAAAAGAAAGTTTATTCTAAAAACCACTATACCTTAACGATATATTTTGAAATTAAATAAAAAAGAAAATTGAATAGAAAAGGAAATTTAATAAAAATAGAAGTCTAATAAAAATAAAAATGGAAGTCGCATAAAATTAAAAATGTAAGTTCATTCAAGAAACCACTATACCTTAACGATCTATTGGGAAATTAAACAAAAAAAGGAAATTGAATAAAAATAGAAGTTGAATAAAAATAAAAATGGAAGTTCCATAAAATTAAAAATGGAAGTTGAATAAAAATAAAAATGGAAATTCATTCAAGAAACCACTATACATTAACGATCAATTTGGAAATTAAATAAAAAAGGAAATTAAATAGAAAAGGAAATTGAATAAAAATGGAAGTTGAATAAGAAAAAAAAATGAAGTTGCATAAAATTAAAAATGGAAGTTCATTCAAGAATCCACTATATCTTAACGATCTATTTCGAAATTAATTAAAAAAAGGAAATGGAATAGAAAAGGAAATTGAATAACAATGGAAGTTGAATAAAATAAAAATGGATGTTGCATAAAATAAAAAATGAAAGTTGAATATAAATAAAAATGGATGTTGCATAAAATCAAAAATTGAAGTTCATTCAATAAAACACTATATCTTAACGATCTATTTGGAATTAAATAAAAAAGGAAATTGAATAGAAAGGAAAATTGAATAAAAACGGAAGTTCAGTAAAAATAAAAATGGAAGTTGCATAAAATTAAAATTGGAAGTTCATTCAAGAAACCACTATATCTTAACGATCTATTTGGAAATTAAATAAAATAGGAAATTGAATGGAAAAGGAAATTGAATAAAAATTCAAGTTGAATAAAAATAAAAATGGAAGTTGCATAAAATTAAAAATGAAAGTTCATTCAAAATACCACTGTACCTTAACGATTCATTTGGAAATTAAATAAAAAAGGAAATTGAATAGAGATGGAAATTGAATAAAAATGGAAGTTGAATAAAAATAAAAATGGAAGTTGCAAAAATTTAAAATGGAAGTTCATTCAAGAAACCACTATACCATAATGATCTATTCGGAAGTTAAATAAAAAAGGAAATTGAATAAAAATGCAAGTTGTTTAAAAATAAAAATCGAATCGGCATAAAATTAAAAATGGAAGTTCATTCAAAAAACCACTATACCTTAACGATTTATTTGGAAATTAAATAAAAAAGGAAATTGAATAGAGATGGAAATTGAATAAAAATGGAAGTTGAATAAAAATAAAAATGGAAGTTGCATAAAATTAAAAATGGAAGGTCATTCAAGAAACCACTATACATTAACGATCTATTTGGAAATTAAATAAAAAAAAGGAAATTGAATTGAAAAGAAAATTGAATAAAAATGGAAGTTGCATAAAATTAAACATAGAAGGTCATTCAAGAAACCACTATACCTTAACGATCTATTTGCAAATAAAATAAAAAAGGAAATTAAATAGAAAAGGAAATTGAATAAAATTGGCAGTTGAATGAGAATAAAAAATGAAGTTGCCTAAAATTAAAAATGGAAGTTCATTCAAGAATCTATTGTACATTAACGATCTATTTGGAAATTAAATAAAAAAAGGAAATAGAATAGAAAAGGAAATTGAATAACAATGGAAGTTTCATAAACATAAAAATGAAAGTTCATTCAAGAAACAACTATACCTTAACGATCTATTTGGAAATTAAACAAATAAGGAAATTCAATAGAAAAGGAAATTGAATAAAAATGGAAGTTGAATGAAAATAAAAATGGAAGTTGCATAAAATTAAAAATGGAAGTTCATTCAAGAAATCACTATATCTTAACGATCTATTTGGAAATTAAATAAAAAAGGAAATTGAATGAAAATGCAAGTTGAATCAAAATAAAAATGAAAGTTGAACAAAATTAAAAACGGAAGTTCATTCAAGAAACCACAATACCTTAACGATTTATTTGGAAATTAAATAAAAAAAGAAAATTGAATAGAGATGGAAATTGAATAAAATTGGAAGTTGAATAAAATTAAAAATGGAAGTTCATTCAAGACACCACAATACCTTAACGATCTATTTGGAAATTAAATAAAAAAGGAAACTGAATAAAAATGGAAGTTCAATAAAAATAAAAATGGAAGTTGCACAAAATTAAAAATGATAGTTCATTCAAGAAACCACTATACCTTAACGATCTATTTCGAAATTAAATAAAAAACGGGAATTGAATAGAAAAGGAAACTGAATAAAAATAAATATAGAAGTTGCACAAAAGTAAAAAAGAAAGTTTATTCTAAAAACCACTATACCTTAACGATATATTTGGAAATTAAATAAAAAAGAAAATTGAATAGAAAAGGAAATTTAATAAAAATAGAAGTCTAATAAAAATAAAAATGGAAGTCGCATAAAATTAAAAATGTAAGTTCATTCAAGAAACCACTATACCTTAACGATCTATTGGGAAATTAAACAAAAAAAGGAAATTGAATAAAAATAGAAGTTGAATAAAAATAAAAATGGAAGTTCCATAAAATTAAAAATGGAAGTTGAATAAAAATAAAAATGGAAATTCATTCAAGAAACCACTATACATTAACGATCAATTTGGAAATTAAATAAAAAAGGAAATTAAATAGAAAAGGAAATTGAATAAAAATGGAAGTTGAATAAGAAAAAAAAATGAAGTTGCATAAAATTAAAAATGGAAGTTCATTCAAGAATCCACTATATCTTAACGATCTATTTCGAAATTAATTAAAAAAAGGAAATGGAATAGAAAAGGAAATTGAATAACAATGGAAGTTGAATAAAAATAAAAATGGATGTTGCATAAAATCAAAAATGAAAGTTGAATATAAATAAAAATGGATGTTGCATAAAATCAAAAATTGAAGTTCATTCAATAAAACACTATATCTTAACTGTAATAACCCACATTCATATCCTAGTCATGTTCCTGCACACTTGCATGTTTCTGTTTTGTTAAGCTTGCATTTGCACATTTTGACTTGTTTTGCTTAAGTAAGATCCATGCCTTGCTTTGATGCCTCGTGATTTGTCTAAGTGTTGTGTGCTTGCTTTGCTCCCTCCTTGATGTGAAGCCTAGGTCGCGCCAAGCCTAAGTTATCTTAACCGATGTTATGCCAAGCCTAGGTTATGTTAAGCCTAGATCATTCCAAGCCGAGGTCATCCTCAGTATAGAAGTATCTTGGAACCCCTTCGTTTGACCTCCACCTTTGCTTTGACATATTGGCCGGGATGTCATTATCTGGGCCGAGGTGTGAATCACCAAGGCCGAGATGTGTATCATCTAGGCCGAGATGTTACCCTTGCACCTGAGCGACCTTGTCCTGGAGTGGTATGACCTAGACCGAGGTGTGGCACATCTAGGCCAAGGTGTGGCACAGCTTAGTCAAGTGTTGTCCTTCCTAGCCGAGGTCATTGTCACCCTAGTTGCCGAAGTCTTGTGGTTAGCCGATGTCACCCCTTGCCGGAGTGCCATTCCGAGTAGCTTGCTAAATACGCCTTGTCAGGGCCTTGTCTTGTCAATCTATCACCTTTTTGAAGAGAACCAACCAACCGTTGCCACGTGTCCGAGCTGAGAGTTAAGTCAGCCGGCAGAGAGAGAAACCCATCATTTGTTGTATATTGTTTTGAAGAGTAGAGAGAGAAGCTCTAGAAGAGGGAGAAGAGTTCTTGAGAGAGAGTAGATTTCCAAGCTTGATTCCTAGAGATCCAACCGTTAGATCCGCGTTCTAAGGTTAGATTCTTGATCGGCTCATGATGTTCTTTATGTTTATGTTATTGCATTGCATGATTGAAAATGATTTGTAAGCCATGCATTGTTTTGAAGTTCGGTTTTAGAAAGAGAAAATAGCATTCATGTGTTCTTCAAGAAAAGTCATGTTTTGATCCGAAGGCTCATGCCTAGATCCATGTTTTTGTGTTTGTTCTTGCATGATTTTCAAGTATGGGTACCCAGGTCCATGTTTTCGAACTCATGTCATGAAATCCCAGATCTCGTAATAACAAGTTATGATTTTAGCATTCATGTTCTTCATGATCTTCATGTTCATGTCCTTCCTGTTCTTCACGGGTGGAAACCCAGGTCTCCAGACTTCACTTTCCGGGGTGTAGTCGCCGAGACCACTCTCATCTAGACCTCACACTTAGGCCAAGCATCGTATCTCACCTTGGCCTACCTTGTATAATCACTTACACCTTTGGTTGTCTTGTGCGCACCTCGGCGTGCAGCCGCATGCCGAAGCCTAGGTAGCCGCACCTCGGCCAGGAGGTGTAGGGCCTCGGCTTAGACCTGGTTGGTACCCAGCATGTCTTCCTGACATGAAAAACAGTGTTTTGACTTCTAGCATGTGTTCCCGAGAATCATTGCATGCATGTGAGACTTGTTTTGAGAAGTATGTTCAGTATGCTTTGCCATGTGTTTGTAGGACTTGGACCTTTGCCTTGACCCGACTTCCCAAGAACTAGAGTGAGTGGTATTTTTAATAAAGTTATGTTCTTAAAGTTTTGATAAAGCTTTGCCTTGTTTTGATAAAAGTATTTGTTAAGCACGAATGATCACCCCTATTTTATGTATCAAGTATAAGCTTTGTTTTGAATGGCATTCTTGGAACCGTCCTTTCGTGTTAGGGGACGTTAAGCCTAAGTAACGCCGTCCTTTCGTGTTAGGGGACGTTAAGCCTATGTAACACAAGTCCCTTGTGCTGGAGGACTCTAAACTTTCGCAGTACTAAGTATAAAAGGATACGGTCCTTGTCAAAGCGGGCTACGGGCCTAAGTGACACAAGTAATGGTCAAAGCGGGCTACGGGCCTAAGTGACACAAGTAATGGTCAAAGCGGGCTACGGGCCTAAGTGACACAAGTAATGGTCAAAGCGGGCTACGGGCCTAAGTGACACAAGTAATGGTCAAAGCGGGCTACGGGCCTAAGTGACACAAGTAATGGTCAAAGCGGGCTACGGGCCTAAGTGACACAAGTAATGGTCAAAGCGGGCTACGGGCCTAAGTGACACAAGTATGTTTCGAAGGACCAAGGTTATGCCGAGGTTATGTTATGAGATTTGACACGTGTTAAGTATGTGAGTTTTGCAAGACCAAGTTTGATGAACAAGATTTACTTCATGTTTTGTACAAGTTATGATAAGTATGGTTTTGACTTGATATATTATGTATTGCTTTGTAAAGACCTCGGGAATCATTCATTTAACCCCTTTATTACTTGTACCATTCACTGAGTATCCAAGCTCACCCTCCCTATGTATATATGTAGGTAACAAGCTTTAAGTCGGCTACGCCGAGATGTGTGTTTTACAAGGTGTTTTGTATGCATGTTACGTCGGCAGTGAGGACGTCGGCAAATCTTGAAGCTTTTGTATTTTGAACATGTCGGCTTGGGAAGCCCTCTGTTATGATGTAATGTGTATTTTGTACCTTGTATTCAAGTTTTAAAGCTATATAAAGATGTATGCCATTTCATTTGACTTATGCACTGCTCTTATGGACCACTTGTATCTTGAATTATTGCTTCCGCATTTGCGAGCCCCCTATATAAATACTCTGATTGTGTGTGAATTTTGTAAGTTGGCCTTCGGTAATTACGGATTACTGGCCATCACGGCACCAAACTACTAGGGGCGGTTTGGGGTCGTGACATTAACGATCTATTTGGAAATTAAATAAAAAAGGAAATTAAATAGAAAAGGAAATTGAATAAAAATGGAAGTTGAATACGAATAAAAAATGAAGTTGCATAAAATTAAAAATGGAAGTTCATTCAAGAATCCATTATACATTAACGGTCGATTTGGAAATTAAATAAAAAAAAAGGAAATAGAATAGAAAAGGAAATTGAATAACAATGGAAGTTGAATAAAAATAGTAATGGATGTTGCATAAAATTAAAAATGAAAGTTGAATATAAATAAAAATGGATGTTGCATAAAATTAAAAATTGAAGTTCATTCAATAAAACACTATATCTTAACGATCTATTTGGAAATTAAATAAAAAAGAAAATCAAATAGAAAAGGAAATTGAACAAAAATGGAAGTAGAATAAGAATAAAAAATGAAGTTGCAGAAAATTAAAAATAGAAGTTCATTCAAGAATCCATTATACATTAACGATTTATTTGGAAATTAAATAAAAAAAGGAAATAGAATAGAAAAGGAAATTGAAGAACAATGGAAGTTAAATAAAAATAAAAATGGATGTTGCATAGAATTAAAAACGAAAGTTGAATAAAAATAAAAATGGATGTTGCGTAAAATTAAAAATTAAAGTTCATTCAATGAAACACTATATCTTAACGATCTATTTAGAAATTAATTAAAAAAAAGAAATTAAATAGAAAAGGAAATTGAATAAAAATGGAAGTTGAATAAGAATAAAAAATGAAGTTGCAAAAAATTAAAAATGGAAGTTCATTCAAGAATCTATTATACATTAACGACCTATTTGGAAATTAAATAAAAAAAGGAAATAGAATAGAAAAGGAAATTGAATAACAATGGAAGTTGAATAAAAATAAAAACGGAAGTTGCATAAAATTAAAAATGAAAATTCAATCAAGAAACAACTATACCTTAACGATCTATTTGGAAATTAAACAAATAAGGAAATTCAATAGATAGGGAAACTGAACAAAAATGACAGTTGAATGAAAATAAAAATGGAAGTTGCATAAAATTAAAAATGAAAGTTCATTCAAGAAACCACAATACCTTAACGATCTATTTGGAAAATAAATAAAAAAGGAAATTGTATAGGAAGGAAAATTGAATATGAATGGAAGTTCAGTAAAAATAAAAATGGAAGTTGCATAAAATTAAAAATGGAAGTTCATTCAAGAAACCATTATACCTTAACGATCTATTTCAAAATTAAATAAAAAAACGAAATGGAATAGAAAAGAAAATTGAATAACAATGGAAGTTTAATAAAAATAAAAATGGATGTTGCATAAAATTAAAAATGGAAGTTCATTCAAGAATCCACTATACCTTAATGATCTATTTCGAAATTAAATAAAAAAAGGAAATGGAATAGAAAAGGAAATTGAATGACAATGGAAGTTGAATAAAAATAAAAATGGATGTTGCATAAAATTAAAAATGAAAGTTGAATATAAATAAAAATGGATGTTGCATAAAATCAAAAATTGAAGTTCATTCAATAAAACACTATATCTTAACGATCTATTTGGAAATTAAATAAAAAAGGAAATTAAATAGTAAAGGAAATTGAATAAAAATGGAAGTTGAATACGAATAAAAAATGAAGTTGCATAAAATTAAAAATGGAAGTTCATTCAAGAATCCACTATACATTAACGGTCTATTTGGAAATTAAATAAAAAAAAGGAAATAGAATAGAAATGGAAATTGAATAAAAATGGAAGTTTAATAAAAATAGTAATGGATGTTGCATAAAATTAAAAATGAAAGTTGAATAAAAATAAAAATGGATGTTGCATAAAATTAAAAATTGAAGTTCATTCAATAAAACACTATATCTTAACGATCTATTTGGAAATTAAATAAAAAAGAAAATTAAATAGAAAAGGAAATTGAACAAAAATGGATGTTGAATAAGAATAAAAAATGAAGTTGCATAAAATTAAAAATAGAAGTTCATTCAAGAATCCATTATACATTAACGATTTATTTGGAAATTAAATAAAAAAAGGAAATAGAATGGAAAAGGAAATTGAATAACAATGGAAGTTAAATAAAAATAAAAATGGATGTTGCATAAAATTAAAAATGAAAGTTGAATAAAAATAAAAATGGATGTTGCGTAAAATTAAAAAATGAAGTTCATACAATAAAACACTATATCTTAACGATCTATTTAGAAATAAAATAAAAAAAAGAAATTAAATAGAAAAGGAAATTGAATAAAAATGGAAGTTGAATAAGAATAAAAACTGAAGTTGCAAAAAATTAAAAATGGAAGTTCATTCAAGAATCTATTATACATTAACGATCTATTTGGAAATTAAATAAAAAAAGGAAATAGAATAGAAAAGGAAATTGAATAACATTGGAAGTTGAATAAAAATAAAAACGGAAGTTGCATAAAATTAAAAATGAAAATTCAATCAAGAAACAACTATACATTAACGACCTATTTGGAAATTAAACAAATAAGGAAATTCAATAGAAAGGGAAACTGAACAAAAATGGCAGTTGAATGAAAATAAAAATGGAAGTTGCATAAAATTAAAAATGAAAGTTCATTCAAGAAACCACAATACCTTAACGATCTATTTGGAAATTAAATAAAAAAGGAAATTGTATAGGAAGGAAAATTGAATAAGAATGGAAGTTCAGTAAAAATAAAAATGGAAGTTGCGTAAAATTAAAAATGGAAGTTCATTCAAGAAACCATTATACCTTAACGATCTATTTCGAAATTAAATAAAAAAAAGGAAATGGAATAGAAAAGAAAATTGAATAACAATGGAAGTTGAATAAAAATAAAAATGGATGTTGCATAAAATTAAAAATGGAAGTTCATTCAAGAATCCAATATACCTTAATGATCTATTTCGAAATTAAATAAAAAAAGGAAATGGAATAGAAAAGGAAATTGAATACCAATGGAAGTTGAATAAAAATAAAAATGGATGTTGCATAAAATTAAAAATGAAAGTTGAATATAAATAAAAATGGATGTTGCATAAAATCAAAAATTGAAGTTGATTCAATAAAACACTATATCTTAACGATCTATTTGGAAATTAAATAAAAAAGGAAATTAAATAGAAAAGAAAATTGAATAAAAATGGAAGTTGAATATGAATAAAAAATGAAGTTGCATAAAATTAAAAATGGAAGTTCATTCAAGAATCCATTATACATTAACGGTCTATTTGGAAATTAAATAAAAAAAAGGAAATAGAATAGAAAAGGAAATTGAATAAAAATGGAAGTTGAATAAAAATAGTAATGGATGTTGCATAAAATTAAAAATGAAAGTTGAATAAAAATAAAAATGGATGTTGCAGAAAATTAAAAATTGAAGTTCATTCAGTAAAACACTATATATTAACGATCTATTTCGAAATTAAATAAAAAAGAAAATTAAATAGAAAAGGAAATTGAACAAGAATGGAAGTAGAATAAGAATAAAAAATGAAGTTGCGTAAAATTAAAAATAGAAGTTCATTCAAGAATCCATTATACATTAACGATTTATTTGGAAATTAAATAAATAAAGGAAATAGAATAGAAAAGGAAATTGAATAACAATGGAAGTTAAATAAAAATAAAAATGAATGTTGCATAAAATTAGAAATGAAAGTTGAACAAAAATAAAAATGGATGTTGCGTAAAATTAAAAATTAAAGTTCATTCAATAAAACATTATATCTTAACGATCTATTTAGAAATTAATTAAAAAAAAGAAATTAAATAGAAAAGGAAATTGAATAAAAATGGAAGTTGAATAAGAATACAAAATGAAGTTGCAAAAAATAAAAAATGGAAGTTCATTCAAGAATCTATTATACATTAACGATCTATTTGGAAATTAAATAAAAAAAGGAAATAGAATAGAAAAGGAAATTGAATAACAATGGAAGTTGAATAAAAATAAAAACGGAAGTTGCATAAAATTAAAAATGAAAATTCAATCAAGAAACAACTATACCTTAACGATCTATTTGGAAATTAAACAAATAAGGAAATTCAATAGAAAGGGAAACTGAATAAAAATGACAGTTGAATGAAAATAAAAATGGAAGTTGCATAAAATTAAAAATGAAAGTACATTCAAGAAACCACAATACCTTAACGATCTATTTGGAAATTAAATAAAAAAGGAAATTGTATAGGAAGGAAAATTGAATAAGAATGGAAGTTCAGTAAAAATAAAAATGGAAGTTGCATAAAATTAAAAATGGAAGTTCATTCAAGAAACCGTTATACCTTAACGATCTATTTCGAAATTAAATAAAAAAAGGAAATGGAATAGAAAAGAAAATTGAATAACAATGGAAGTTGAATAAAAATAAAAATGGATGTTGCATAAAATTAAAAATGGAAGTTCATTCAAGAATCCACTATACCTTAATGATCTATTTCGAAATTAAATAAAAAAAGGAAATGGAATAGAAAAGGAAATTGAATAACAATGGAAGTTGAATAAAAATAAAAATGGATGTTGCATAAAATTAAAAATGAAAGTTGAATATAAATAAAAATGGATGTTGCATAAAATCAAAAATTGAAGTTCATTCAATAAAACACTATATCTTAACGATCTATTTGGAAATTAAATAGTAAAGGAAATTGAATAAAAATGGAAGTTGAATACGAATAAAAAATGAAGTTGCATAAAATTAAAAATGGAAGTTCATTCAAGAATCCATTATACATTAACGGTGTATTTGGAAATTAAATAAGAAAAAAGAAAATAGAATAGAAATGGAAATTGAATAAAAATGGAAGTTGAATAAAAATAGTAATGGATTTTGCATAAAATTAAAAATGAAAGTTGAATAAAAATAAAAATGGATGTTGCATAAAATTAAAAATTGAAGTTCATTCAATAAAACACTATATCTTAACGATCTATTGGGAAATTAAATAAAAAAGAAAATTAAATAGAAAAGGAAATTGAACAAAAATGGACGTTGAATAAGAATAAAAAATGAAGTTGCATAAAATTAAAAATAGAAGTTCATTCCAGAATCCATTATACATTAACGATTTATTTGGAAATTAAATAAAAAAAGGAAATAGAATAGAAAAGGAAATTGAATAACAATGGAAGTTAAATAAAAATAAAAATGGATGTTGCATAAAATTAAAAATGAAAGTTGAATAAAAATAAAAATGGATGTTGCGTAAAATTAAAAATTCAAGTTCATTCAATAAAACACTATATCTTAACGATCTATTTAGAAATAAAATAAAAAAAAGAAATTAAATAGAAAAGGAAATTGAATAAAAATGGAAGTTGAATAAGAATAAAAAATGAAGTTGCAAAAAATTAAAAATGGAAGTTCGTTCAAGAATCTATTATACATTAACGATCTATTTGGAAATTAAATAAAAAAAGGAAATAGAATAGAAAAGGAAATTGAATAACAATGGAAGTTGAATAAAAATAAAAACGGAAGTTGCATAAAATTAAAAATGAAAATTCAATCAAGAAACAACTATACCTTAACGATCTATTTGGAAATTAAACAAACAAGGAAATTCAATAGAAAAGGAAACTGAATAAAAATGACAGTTGAATGAAAATAAAAATGGAAGTTGCATAAAATTAAAAATGAAAGTTCATTCAAGAAACCACAATACCTTAACGATCTACTTGGAAATTAAATAAAAAAGGAAATTGTATAGGATTGAAAATTGAATAAAAATGGAAGTTCAGTAAAAATAAAAATGGAAGTTGCATAAAATTAAAAATGGAAGTTCATTCAAGAAACCGTTATACCTTAACGATCTACTTCGAAATTAAATAAAAAAATGAAATGGAATTGAAAAGAAAATTGAATAACAATGGAAGTTGAATAGAAATAAAAATGGATGTTGCATAAAATTAAAAATGGAAGTTCATTCAAGAATCCACTATACCTTAATGATCTATTTCGAAATTAAATAAAAAAAGGAAATGGAATAGAAAAGGAAATTGAATAACAATGGAAGTTGAATAAAAATAAAAATGGATGTTGCATAAAATTAAAAATGAAAGTTGAATATAAATAAAAATGGATGTTGCATAAAATCAAAAATTGAAGTTCATTCAATAAAACACTATATCTTAACGATCTATTTGGAAATTAAATAAAAAAGGAAATTAAATAGTAAAGGAAATTGAATAAAAATGGAAGTTGAATACGAATAAAAATTGAAGTTGCATAAAATTAAAAATGGAAGTTCATTCAAGAATCCATTATACATTAACGGTCTATTTGGAAATTAAATTAAAAAAGGAAATAGAATAGAAAAGGAAATTGAATAACAATGGAAGTTGAATAAAAATAGTAATGGATTTTGCATAAAATTAAAAATGAAAGTTGAATAAAAATAAAAATGGATGTTGCATAAAATTAAAAATTAAAGTTCATTCAATAAAACACTATATCTTAACGATCTATTTGGAAATTAAATAAAAAAGAAAATTAAATAGAAATGGAAATTGAACAAAAATGGAAGTTGAATAAGAATAAAAAATGAAGTTGCATAAAATTAAAATAGAAGTTCATTCAAGAATCCATTATACATTAACGATTTATTTGGAAATTAAATAAAAATAAAAATGGAAGTTCAGTAAAAATAAAAATGGAAGTTGCATAAAATTAAAAAGGAAGTTCATTCAAGAAACCATTATACCTTAACGATCTATTTCAAAATTAAATAAAAAAAGGAAATGGAATTGAAAAGAAAATTGAATAACAATGGAAGTTGAATAAAAATAAAAATGGAAGTATATTCAAGAATCCACTATACCTTAATGATCTATTTCGAAATTAAATAAAAAAAGGAAATGGAATAGAAAAGGAAATTGAATAACAATGGAAGTTGAATGAAAATAAAAATGGATGTTGCATAAAATTAAAAATGAAAGTTGAATATAAATAAAAATGGATGTTGCATAAAATCAAAAATTGAAGTTCATTCAATAAAACACTATATCTTAACGATCTATTTGGAAATTAAATAAAAAAGGAAATTAAATAGTAAAGGAAATTGAATAAAAATGAAAGTTGAATACGAATAAAAAATGAAGTTGCATAAAATTAAAAATGGAAGTTCATTCAAGAATCCATTATACATTAACGGTCTATTTGGAAATTAAATTAAAAAAAGGAAATAGAATAGAAAAGGAAATTGAATAACAATGGAAGTTGAATAAAAATAGTAATGGATGTTGCATAAAATTAAAAATGAAAGTTGAATAAAAATAAAAATAGATGTTGCATAAAATTAAAAGTTGAAGTTCATTCAATAAAACACTATATCTTCACGATCTATTTGGAAATTAAATAAAAAAGAAAATTAAATAGAAAAGGAAATTGAACAAGAATGGAAGTAGAATAAGAATAAAAAATGAAGTTGCATAAAATTAAAAATAGAAGTTCATTCAAGAATCCATTATACATTAACGATTTATTTGGAAATTAAATAAAAAAAGGAAATAGAATAGAAAAGGAAATTGAATAACAATGGAAGTTAAATAAAAATAAAAATGGATGTTGCATAAAATTAGAAATGAAAGTTGAACAAAAATAAAAATGGATGTTGCGTAAAATTAAAAATTAAAGTTCATTCAATAAAAAATTATATCTTAACGATCTATTTAGAAATTAATTAAAAAAAAGAAATTAAATAGAAAAGGAAATTGAATAAAAATGGAAGTTGAATAAGAATACAAAATGAAGTCGCAAAAAATAAAAAATGGAAGTTCATTCAAGAATCTATTATACATTAACGATCTATTTGGAAATTAAATAAAAAAAGGAAATAGAATAGAAAAGTAAATTGAATAACAATGGAAGTTGAATAAAAATAAAAACGGAAGTTGCATAAAATTAAAAATGAAAATTCAATCAAGAAACAACTATACCTTAACGATCTATTTGGAAATTAAACAAATAAGGAAATTCAATAGAAAGGGAAACTGAATAAAAATGACAGTTGAATGAAAATAAAAATGGAAGTTGCATAAAATTAAAAATGAAAGTTCATTCAAGAAACCACAATAGCTTAACGATCTATTTGGAAATTAAATAAAAAAGGAAATTGTATTGGAAGGAAAATTGAATAAAAATGGAAGTTCAGTAAAAATAAAAATGGAAGTTGCATAAAATTAAAAATGGAAGTTCATTCAAGAAACCGTTATACCTTAACGATCTATTTCGAAATTAAATAAAAAAAGGAAATGGAATAGAAAAGAAAATTGAATAACAATGGAAGTTGAATAAAAATAAAAATGGATGTTGCATAAAATTAAAAATGGAAGTTCATTCAAGAATCCACTATACCTTAATGATCTATTTCGAAATTAAATAAAAAAAGGAAATGGAATAGAAAAGGAAATTGAATAACAATGGAAGTTGAATAAAAATAAAAATGGATGTTGCATAAAATTAAAAATGAAAGTTGAATATAAATAAAAATGGATGTTGCATAAAATCAAAAATTGAAGTTCATTCAATAAAACACTATATGTTAACGATCTATTTGGAAATTAAATAAAAAAGGAAATTAAATAGTAAAGGAAATTGAATAAAAATGGAAGTTGAATACGAATAAAAAATGAAGTTGCATAAAATTAAAAATGGAAGTTCATTCAAGAATCCATTATACATTAACGGTCTATTTGGAAATTAAATAAAAAAAAGAAAATAGAATAGAAAAGGAAATTGAATAAAAATGGAAGTTGAATAAGAATAGTAATGGATGTTGCATAAAATTAAAAATGAAAGTTGAATAAAAATAAAAATGGATGTTGCATAAAATTAAAAATTGAAGTTCATTCAATAAAACACTATATCTTAACGATCTATTTGGAAATTAAATAAAAAAGAAAATTAAATAGAAAAGGAAATTGAACAAAAATGGAAGTCGAATAAGAATAAAAAATGAATTTGCATAAAATTAAAAATAGAAGTTCATTCAAGAATCCATTATACATTAACGATTTATTTGGAAATTAAATAAAAAAAGGAAATAGAATAGAAAAGGAAATTGAATAACAATGGAAGTTAAATAAAAATAAAAATGGATGTTTCAAAAAATTAAAAATGATAGTTGAATAAAAATAAAAATGGATGTTGCGTAAAATTAAAAATTGAAGTTCATTCAATAAAACACTATATCTTAACGATCTATTTAGAAATTAAATAAAAAAAAGAAATTAAATAGAAAAGGAAATTGAATAAAAGTGGAAGTTGAATAAGAATAAAAAATGAAGTTGCAAAAAATTAAAATGGAAGTTCATTCAAGAATCTATTATACATTAACGATCTATTTGGAAATTAAATAAAAAAAGGAAATAGAACAGAAAAGGAAATTGAATAACAATGGAAGTTGAATAAAAATAAAAACGGAAGTTGCATAAAATTAAAAATGAAAGTTCAATCAAGAAACAACTATACCTTAACGATCGATTTGGAAATTAAACAAATAAGGAAATTCAATAGAAAGGGAAACTGAATAAAAATGACAGTTGAATGAAAATAAAAAGGGAAGTTTCATAAAATTAAAAATGAAAGTTCATTCAAGAAACCACAATACCTTAACGATCTATTTGGAAATTGAATAAGAAAGGAAATTTTTATAGGAAGGAAAATTGAATAAAAATGGAGGTTCAGTAAAAATAAAAATGGAAGTTGCATAAAATTAAAAATGGAAGTTCATTCAAGAAACCATTATACCTTAACAATCTATTTGGAAATTAAATAAAAAAAGGAAATTGAATAGAAAAGGAAATTGAATAAAAATAAAAATGGAAGTTCCACAAAAGTAAAAAAAGAAACTTTATTCAAAAAATAACTATACCTTGACAGTATATTTGAAAATTAAACAAAAAAGAAATTGAATAGAAAAGGAAATTTAATAAATATAGAAGTTGAATAAAAATAAAAATGGAAGTCGCATAAAATTAAAAATGGAAGTTCATTCAAGAAACCACTATACCTTAACGATCTGTTGGGAAATTAAACAAAAAAAAGAAAATTGAATAAAAATGGAAGTTGAATAAAAATAAAAATGGATGTTGCATAAAATTAAAATTGGAAGTTGAATAAAAATAAAAATTGAAGTTCATTCAAGAAACCATTATATATTAACGATCTATTTGGAAACAAAATAAAAAAGAAAATTGAATAGAAAGGGAAATTGAATAACAATAAAAATAGAAGTTGCTTAAAATTAAAAATGGGAGTTCATCAAGAAACCACTATAACTTAACGATCTACTTGGAAATTAAATAAAAAAAAGGAAATTGAGTAGAAAAGGAAATTGAATAAAAATAGAAGCTGAATAAAAATAAAAATGGATGTTGCATAAAATTAAAAATGAAAATTGAATAAAAATGGAAGTTGAAAAATAATAAAAAATGAAGTTGCATAAAATTAAAAATGAAGTTCATACAAGAATCCATTATACATTAACGATCTATTTGGAAATTAAATAAAAAAAGGAAATAGAATAGAAAAGGAAATTGAATAACAATGGAAGTTGAATAAAAACAAAAACGGAAGTTGCATAAAATTGAAAATGAAAGTTCATTCAAGAAACAACTATACCTTAACGATCTACTTGGAAATTAAACAAATAAGGAAATTCAATAGAAAAGGAAATTGAATAAAAATGAAAATTGAATGAAAATAAAAATGGAAGTTGCATAAAATTAAAAATGGAAGTTCATTCAAGAAACCACAATACTTTAACGATCTATTTGGACATGAAATAAAAAAGGAAATTGACTAGAAAGGAAAATTGAATAAAAATGGAAGTTCAATAAAAATAAAAATGGAAGTTGCATAAAATTAAAAATGGAAGTTCTTTCAAGAAACCACTATATCTTAACGATCAATTTCGAAATTAAATAAAAAAATAAATTGAATAGAAAATGAAATTGAATAAAAATAAAAATGGAAGTTGCACAAAAGTGAACAAGAAAGTTTATTCAAAAAACAACTATACATTAACGATATATTTGGAAATTAAATAAAAAAGGAAATTGAATAGAAAAAGAAATTTAATAAAAATAGAAGTTGAATAAAAATAAAAATGGAAGTCGCATAAAATTACAAATGGAAGTTCATTCAAGAAACCACTATACCTTAACGATCTTTTGGGAAATTGAACAAAAAAAGGAAATTGAATAAAATGGAAATTGAATAAAAATAAAAATGGAAGTTGCATAAAATTAAAAATGGAAGTTGCATAAAATTAAAAATGGAAGTTGAATAAAAATAAAAATTGAAGTTCATTTAAGAAACCACTATACATTAACGATCTATTTGGAAATTAAATAAAAAATGAAATTGAATAGAAAGGAAAATTGAATAACAAAAAAAATAGAAGTTGCATAAAATTAAAAATGGGAGTTCTTCAAGAAACCACTACAACTTAACGATCTACTTCGAAATTAAATAAAAAAAGGAAATTGAGTACAAAAGGAAATTGAATAAAAATAGAAGTTGAATAAAAATAAAAATGGATGTTGCATAAAATTAAATATGAAAGTTGAATAAAAATAAAAATGGATGTTGCATAAAATTAAAAATTGAAGTTCATTCAATAAAACACTATACCTTAACGATCTATTTGGAAATTAAATAAAAAAGGAAATTAAATAGAAAAGGAAATTGAATAAAAATGGAAGTCGAATAAGAATAAAAAATGAAGTTGCATAAAATTAAAAATGGAAGTTCATTCAAGAAACCATTATACGGTAATGATCTCTTTGGAAATTAAATAAAAAAAGGAAATACGATAGAAAAAGAAATTGAATAACAATGGAAGTTGAATAAAAATAAAAACGGAAGTTGTATAAAATTAAAAATGAAAGTTTATTCAAGAAACGACTATACCATAACGATCTATTTGGAAATTAAATAAATAAGGAAATTCAATAGAAAAGGAAATTGAATAAAAATGGAAGTTGAATGAAAATAAAAATGGAACTTGCATAAAATTAAAAATGGAAGTTCATTCAAGAAACCACTATATCTTAACGATCTATTTGGAAATTAAATAAAAAAGGAAATTTAATCGAAAAGGAAGTTGAATAAAAATCGTAGTGGAATAAAAATAAAAATAGAAGTTGCACAAAATTAAAAATGGTAGTTCATTCAAGAAACCACTATATCTTAGCGATCTATTTGGCAGTTAAATAAAAAAGAAAATTGAATGGAAAATGAAATTGAATAAAAATGGAAGTTGAATAAAAATAAAAATCGAAGTTGTATAAAATTAAAAATGGAAGTTCATTCAAAAAACCATTATACGTTAACGATTTATTTGGAAATTAAATAAAAAAGGAAATTGAATAGAGATGGAAATTGAAAAAAAATGGAAGTTAAATAAAAATAGAAATGGAAGTTGCATAAAATTAAATGTAACGCCCTCAAAATAATATGATTAAACCCATCAATATAAACATACATTTATATACAAAAGATCCACATTTCCTTAATTTATCGGAGTACTTCATTACAAAAGTATTACACGTTAACAATAAAAGTAAATGCCCTACGGGCTTACAGCTTTCCAAGTTAACACTTGGTTACAAAAGAGAGTATTGACTGGGTTACACATTAAGCCCTTGGCTTGAATTTACATGTAATACATCAAAGGAAAATAAGGCAACAAAAGTATGTTTGCCCCTAGCCTCCCAAGCTATGTCCTCAGAGGTGGCATGCTACCTGTACCTGAAAATGATGTTCCCATATAGGGTGAGCCACAGCCCAGCAGATATATACTAAACCAACTATGAACAATGATTAAAAGATTAGCAACTGATAGATGGTCGATACTTACACTTCCATTTACATCTTATTTCAATTCCATGACAACCAAGTCTACGTTACAATTCACTTTTCATTTCTTGTTCAACTTTGGGTTTGAAAACAGGGCTCAGTACTCTGGCCAAAACATTTTGATGAGATTATAGTTCATCACTAGAACATTTTCAAAATTCACGGTGGATACACATTTTGGTGTTGTATCAATAACACATAAACTACTTCCATACTTCACAAACGATGATGATATACATTTTAGTGCTATATCAATCAAACAAACTTTTCAATAGATAAGCATATGAGCTATATCACTACTACAATAGATAAGCATATGAGCTATATCAACATTCCAATAGATAAGCATATGAGCTATATCAATGCCACAACAGATAAGCATATTACACATCAACAGATAAGCATATAAGTTGTATCCACACTTCACTAAACAAGCATATGAGCTATATCTACACTTCACTAGACAAGCATATGAGCTGTATCTACACTTCTCTAGACAAGCATATGAGCTGTATCTACGGGGTTCATCTCCCATCTCCTCCCAATCCTATCCGGTTTAGAGGTACATCCCCCATCTTCTCCTAAACCGCGGAGTACATCCCCCATCTCCTCATCTACACGATGCATATAAACACAAGGGTTCTATACACAATGTAACGCATGTAAACACAAAATCACATACGCAATCAATCAATACATAAAGTTAATGTATTCTATCAACTGTCTACACATAATGCATATAAACACATTGGTCATATACACAATTACTCAATACATAAAGTTAATGTGTTCTATCAACCGTCACACTCTATGACACATCCGATTGATTAGTTTTAGTTTGCCTAATCATCATGCATTGTCTACAACAATCAACACTACCCTCTACCAGTAGCCCAAGCAATTATTTCTAAGTGGGGAAATAAATGCACAAATGGATAATATATCAACATTTCAACTAGATGAGCAATAAAAGATTCGTCTACACTCTTTAATCCCATACATTCCCAATTTCAACATTCTCAATTCAATTCCTCGTTTTCTTCAATTAATTATATGCATTAATTAATTAAACCAATTAGGGAAAATTACCATAATTCACAAAACAACCCTAAGGCTCCATTTCCATCAATGTCCCAACGTTAACCTCATTTCTCTATGCCTAACATGCATATAGGTTTATATTTTTTTAAAACCCCAACTGTTGTAAAATTACACAAAGGCCCAAACTTTCTCAAAATTTCCCAACAACCCCCAACATATCAAAATGCTAAAATTTAAAGACAAAGTTCATGAGATGGAGTAGGTTATCCCTACCTCGATTGATGGGACGCAACGAAGAAGATGAAGAAACGAAAATGCTCCAAATCTCGAAATTTTCAGATTAAAAGATAGCCCTCGACGATCAACACAACTTTTGTAAAGGCCCAAGGTGAGAAAACAACTCCTACTAGATCAATCCTAAGAGAGAAGTTAGGGTTTTAGTGAGAGGAACTCTCAAAATACCTTTTTGGAAAAGTAAGAGAGAGAAAAGATGTTGAAAAGTGAACAAAAAAGTCGGATCTTGGCTTTATATAAAAATCGCCCCGCTCGAGCGTCCAAACCCCCGCTCGAGCGTCAGTCACAGACTCCCGCTCGAGCGTCAAGAATCCCGCTCGAGCGGCGGATACACACTCCCAGAACTTTTACAGAATCAGGTCTCCGCTCGAGCGTCACACACAACATCCCGCTCGAGCGTCAAAACTCCCGCTCGAGCGCACAACACTACAGAGGAGATACTGGAAGATGGAAAACTACGCTCGAGCGTCGAAAACCCCGCTTGAGCGGACAGACGACAACGAAGGGCCTGCTCGAGCGTCAAAATCCCTGCTCGAGCGCGAAGGCCAAAATCTTGGTTTCCAAGTTCAACCAACCTGTTTCAAACTTGCCCAACACAACCCAAGACTCAAACGCAAGGAGTAGAGGATGTAAACAAGGCACACACAACAACTACCTCCACGGAACCTAAGTCCGGATACAACAATTAAAGAAAAGGGAAACCGGGATTGCTATATTAAAAATGAAAGTTCATTCAAGAAACAACTATACCTTAAAGATCTATTTGGAAATTAAATAAAAAAATGAAATTTAATAGAAAGGAAATTGAATAAAAATGGAAGTTGAATAAGAATAAAAAATGAAGTTGCATAAAATTAAAAATGGAAGTTCATTCAAGAATCCATTATACATTAACGATCTATTTGGAAATTAAATAAAAAAAGGAAATAGAATAGAAGAGGAAATTGAATAACAATTGAAGTTGAACAAAAATAAAAACGGAAATTGCATAAAATTAAAAATGAAAGTTCATTCAAGAAACAACTATACCTTAACGATCTATTTGGAAATTAAACAAAGAAGGAAATTCAATAAAAAATGAAATGGAATAAAAATGGAAGTTGAATGAAAATAAAAATGGAAGTTGCATAAAATTAAAAATGGAAGTTCATTCAAGAAACCACAATACCTTAACGATCTATTTGGAAATTAAATAAAAAAAGGAAATTGAATAGAAAGGAAAATTGAACAAAAATGGAAGTTCAATAAAAATAAAAATGGAAGTTGCATAAAATTAAAAATGGAAGTTCATTCAAGAAACCACTATACCTTAACGATCTATTTGGAAATTAAATAAAATAGGAAATTGAATGGAAAAGGAAATTGAATAAAAATGCAAGTTGAATAAAAATAAAAATGGAAATTGCATAAAATTAAAAATGAAAGTTCATTCAAAAAACCACTATACCTTAACGATTCATTTGGAAATTGAATAAAAAAGGAAATTGAATAAAGATGGAAATTAAATAAAAATGGAAGTTGAATAAAAATAGAAATGGAAGTTGCAAAAATTTAAAATGGAAGTTCATTCAAGAAACGACTATACCTTAACGATCTATTTGGAAATTAAATAAAAAAGGAAATTGAATAAAAATGCAAGTTGAATAAAAATAAAAATCGAAGTTCAATAAAATTAAAAATGGAAGTTCATTCAAAAAACCACTTACCTTAACGATTTATTGGGAAATTAAATAAAAAAGGAAATTGAATAAAAATGGAAGTTGAATAAAAATAGAAATGGAAGTTGCTTAAAATTAAAAATGGAAGTTGCTTAAAATTAAAAATGGAAGTTCATTCAAGAAACCACTATACCTTAAGGATCTATTTGGAAATTAAATCAAAAATGAAATTTAATAGAAAATGAAATTGAATAAAAATCAAAGTGGAATAAAAATAAAAATGGAAGTTGCATAAAATTAAAAATGAAAGTTCATTCAAGAAACCACTATATCTTAACGATCTATTTGGAAATTAAATAAAAAAGGAAATTGAATGGAAAAAGAAATTGAATAAGAATGCAAGTTCAATAAAAATAAAAACGGACGTTGCATAAAATTACAAATGGAAGTTCATTCGAAAAACCACTATACCTTAACGATTTATTTGGAAATTATATAAAAAAGGAAATTGCATAGAGATGGAAATGGAATAAAAATGCAAGTTGAATAAAAACAGAAATGGAAGTTGCATAAAATTAAACATGGAAGTTCATTCAAGAAACCACTATAACTTAACGATCTATTTGGAAATTAAATAAAAAAGGAAATTCAATTGAAAAAAAAAATTGAATAAAAATGAAAGTGGAATAAAAATAAAAATGGAAGTTGCATAAAATTAAAAATAGAAGTTCATTCAAGAAACCACTATACATTAACGATCTATTTGGAAATTAAATAAAAAAGGAAATGGAATAGAAAAGAAAATTGAATAAAAATTGAAGTTGCATAAAATTAAACTTAGAAATTCATTCAAGAAACCACTATACCTTAACGATCTATTTGGAAACGAAATAAAAAAAGGAAATTAAATCGAAAAGGAAATTGAGTAAAAATGGAAGTTGAATAAAAATAAAAATGGAAGTTGCATAAAATTAAAAATTGAAGTTCATTGAAGAAACCACTATACATTAATGATCTATTTGAAAATTAAATAAAAAAGAAAATTGAATAGAAAGGGAGATTGAATAAATATAAAAATAGAAGTTGCATCAAATTAAAAATGGGAGTTCTTCAAGAAACCTCTATAACTTAACGATCTATTTGGAAATTAAATAAAAAAAGAAAATTGAGTAGAAAAGGAAATTGAACAAAAATAGAAGTTAAATAAAAAAAAAATGGATGTTGCATAAAATTAAAAATGAAAGTCGAATAAAAGTAAAAATGGGTGTTGCATAAAATTAAAAATTAAAGTTCATTCAATAAAACACCATACCATAACTATCTATTTGGAAATTAAATAAAAAAGGAAATTAAATAGAAAAGGAAATTGAATAAAAATGGAAGTTGAATAAGAATAAAAGATGAAGTTGCCTAAAATGGAAGTTCATTCAAGAATCCATTATACATTAACGATCTATTTGGAAATAGAATAAAAAAAGGAAATAGAATAAAAAAGGAAATTGAATAACAATGGAAGCTGAATAAAAACAAAAACGGAAGTTGCATAAAATAAATAATGAAAGTTCATTCAAGAAACTACTATGCCTTAACAATCTATTTGGAAATTAAACGAATAAGGAAATTCTATATAAAAGAAAATTGAATAAAAATGGAAGTTGAATGAAAATAAAAACAGAAGTTGCATAAAATTAAAAATGGAAGTTCATTCAAGAAACCACTATATCTTAACGATCTATTTGGAAATTAAATAAAAAAGGAAATTGAATGGAAAAGGAAATTGAATAAAAATGGAAGTTGAATAAGAATAAAAAATGAAGTTGCACAAAATTAAAAATGGAAGTTAATTCAAGAAACCACTATACCTTAACAATTTATTTGGAAATTAAAAATGGAATAGAGATGGAAATTGAATAAAAATGGAAGTTGAATAAAAATAGAAATGGAAGTTGCATAAAATTAAAAATGGAAGTTCATTCAAGAAACCACAATACCTTAACGATCTATTTCGAAATTAAATAAAAAAGGAAATTGAATAGAAAGGAAAATTGAATAAAAATGGAAGTTCAATAAAAATAAAAATGGAAGTTGCATAAAATTAAAAATGGAAGTTCATTCAAGAAACCACTATACCTTAACGATCTATTTGGAAATTAAATAAAAAATAAAATTAAATAGAAAAGGAAATTGAATAAAAATGGAAGTTGAATAAGAATAAAAAATGAAGTTGCATAAAATTAAAAATGGAAGTTCATTCAAGAATCCATTATACATTAACGATCTATTTGACAATTAAATAAAAAAAGGAAATAGAATAGAAAAGGAAATTGAATAACAATGGAAGTTGAATAAAAATTAAAACGGAAGTTGCATAAAATGAAAAATGAAAGTTCATTCAGGAAACAACTATACCTTAACGATCTATTTCGAAATTAAACAAATAAGGAAATTCTATATAAAAGAAAATTGAATAAAAATGGAAGTTGAATGAAAATAAAAACAGAAGTTGCATAAAATAAAAAATGGAAGTTCATTCAAGAAACCACTATATCTTAACGATCTAATTGGAAATTAAATAAAAAAGGAAATTGAATGGAAAAGGTAATTGAATAAAAATACAAGTTGAATAAAATAAAAATGGAAGTTGCACAAAATTAAAAATGGAAGTTCATTCAAGAAACCACTATACCTTAACGATTTATTTGGAAATTAAAAATTGAATAGAGATGGAAATTGAATAAAATTGGAAGTTGAATTGAAGTTGCATAAAATTAAAAATGGAAGTTCATTCAAGAAACCACAATACCTTAACGATCTATTTGGAAATTGAATAAAAAAAGAAATTGAATAGAAAGGAAAATTGAATAAAAATGGAAGTTCAATAAAAATAAAAATGGAAGTTGCATAAAATTAAAAATGGAAGTTCATTCAAGAAACCACTATACCTTAACGATCTATTTGGAAATTAAATAAAAAATAAAATTAAATAGAAAAGGAAATTGAATAAAAATGGAAGTTGCATAAAATTAAAAATGGAAGTTCATTCAAGAATCCATTATACATTAACGATCTATTTGGAAATTAAATAAAAAAAAGAAATAGAATAGAAAAGGAAATTGAATAACAATGGAAGTTGAATAAAAATTAAAACGGAAGTTGCATAAAATGAAAAATGAAAGTTCATTCAAGAAACAACTATACCTTAACGATCTATTTGGAAATTAAACAAATAAGTAAATTCAACAGAAAAAGAAATTGAATAAAAATGGAAGTTGAATGAAAATAAAAATGGAAGTTGAATAAAATTAAAAATGGAAGTTTCTTCAAGAAACCACAATACATTAACGATCTATTTAGAAATTAAATAAAAAAGGAAATTGAATAGAAAGGAAAATTGAATAAAAATAGAAGTTCCATAAAAATAAAAATGGAAGTTGCGTAAAATTAAAAATGAAAGTTCATTCAAGAAACCACTATACCTTAACGATCTATTTGGAAATTAAATAAACAAGGAAATTAAATAGAAAAGGAAATTGAATAAAAATGGAAGTCGAATAAGAATAAAAAATGAAGTTGCATAAAATTAAAAATGGAAGTTCATTCAAGAATACATTATACATTAACGATCTATTTGGAAATTAAATAAAAAAAGGAAATAGAATAGAAACGGAAATTGAATAACAATGGAAGTTGAATAAAAATAAAATTGGATGTTGCATAAAATTAAAAATGAAAGTTGAATAAAAATAAACATGGATCTTGCATAAAATTAAAAATCGAAGTTCATTCAATAAAACACTATATCTTAATGATCTATTTGGAAATTAAATAAAAAAGAAATTTTTAGAAAAGGAAATTGAATGAAAATGGAAGTTAAATAAGAATAAAAAATGAAGTTGCATAAAATTAAAAATGGAAGTTCATTCAAGAAACCATTATACATTAATGATCTATTTGGAAACTAAATAAAAAAAGGAAATAGAATAGAAAAGGAAATTGAATAACAGTGGAAGTTGAATAAAAATAAAAACGAAAGTTGCATAAAATTAAAAATGAAAGTTCATTCAAGAAAGAATTATACTCTGACGATCTATTTGGAAATTAAAAAAATAAGGGAATTTAATAGAAAAGGAAATTGAATAAAAATGGAAGTCGCATAAAATTAAAAATGGAAGTTCACTCAAGAAACCACTATATCTTAACGACCTATTTGGAAATTAAATAAAAAAAGGAAATTGAATAGAAAAGGAAATTGAATAAGAATGCAAGTTGAATAAAATTGAAAATGGAAGTTGCACAAAATTAAAAATGGAAGTTCATTCAAGAAACCACTATACCTTAACGATTTATTTGGAAATTACATAAAAAAGAAAATTGAATAGAGATGAAAATTGAACAAAAATGAAAGTTCAATAAAAATAGAAATGGAAGTCGCATAAAATTAAAAATGGAAGTTCATTCAACAAAACCACTATACCTTAACGATCTGTTGGGAAATTAAAGAAAAAAAGGAAATTGAATAAAAATTGAAGTTGAATAAAAATAAAAATGGAATTGCGTAAAATTAAAAATGGAAGTAGAATAAAAATAAAATTGGAAGTTGAATAAAAATAAAAATTGAAGTTCATTCAAGAAACCACTATACATTAACGATCTATTTGGAAATTAAATAAAAAAATGAAATTGAATAGAAAAAGAAATTGAATGAAAATGGAAGTTACATAAAATTAAACATAGAGGTTCATTCAAGAAACCACTATACCTTAACGATCTATTTGGAAATGAAATAAAAAAAGGAAATTAAATCGAAAAGGAAATTGAATAAAAATGGAAGTTGAATAAAAATAAAAATAGAAGTTGCATAAAATTAAAAATTGAAGTTGAATAAAAATGAAAATGGATGTTGAATAAAATTAAAAATTGAAGTTTATTCAATAAAACACTATATCTTAACGATCTATTTGGAAATTAAATAAAAAAGGAAATTAAATAGAAAAGGAAATTGAATAAAAATGGAAGTTGAATTAGAATAAAAAATGAAGTTGCATAAAATTAAAAATGGAAGGTCATTCAAGAATCCATTATACATTAACGATCTATTTGGAAATTAAATAAAAAAAGGAAATAGAATAGGAAAGGAAATTAAATAACAATGGAAGTTGAATAAAAATAAAAACGGAAGTTGCATAAAATTAAAAATGAAAGTTCATTCAAGAAATACCTTTACCTTAACGATCTATTTGGAAATTAAACAAATAAGGAAATTCAATAGAAAGGGAAATTGAATAAAAATGACAGTTGAATGAAAATAAAAATAGAAGTTTCAGAAAATTAAAAATGGATGTTCATTCAAGAAACCACAATATCTTAACGATCTATTTGGAAATTAAATAAAATTGGAAATTGAATGGAAAAGGAAATTGAATAAAAATGCAAGTTGAATAAAAATAAAAATGGAAGTTGCATAAAATTAAAAATGAAAGTTCATTCAAAAAACCACTATACCTTAACGATTCATTTTGAAATTAAATAAAAAAAGAAATTGAATAGAGATGGTAATTGAATAAAAATGGAAGTTGAATAAAAATAGAAATGGAAGTTGCAAAATTTTAAAATGGAAGTTCATTCAAGAAACCACTATACCATAACGATCAATTCGGAAGTTAAATAAAAAAGGAAATCGAATAAAAATGCAAGTTGAATAAAAATAAAAATCGAAGTTGCATAAAATTAAAAATGGAAGTTCATTCAAAAGACCACTATACCTTAACGATTTATTTGGAAATTAAATAAAAAAGGATATTGAATAGAGATGGAAACTGAATAAAAATGGATGTTGAATAAAAATAAAAATGGAAGTTGTATAAAATTAAAAATCGAAGTTCATTCAAGAAACCACTATACATTAACGATCTATTTGGAAATTAAATAAAAAAAAGAAATTGAATAGAAAAGAAAATTGAATAAAAATGGAAGTTGCATAAATAAAAAAAAGGAAGTTAAATAGAAAAGGAAATTGAATAAAAATGGAAGTTGCATAAAATTAAACATAGAAGTTCATTCAAGAAACCACTATACCTTAACGATCTATTTGGAAATAAAATAAAAAAAGGAAGTTAAATCGAAAAGGAAATTGAATAAAAATGGAAGTTAAATAAAAATAAAAATGGAAGTTGCATAAAACTAAAAATTGAAGTTCATTCAAGAAACCACTATACATTAACGATTTATTTGGAAATTAAATAAAAAAAGAAATTGAATAGATAGGGAAATTGAATAAAAATAAAAATAGAAGTTGCATAAAATCAAAAATGGGAGTTCTTCAAGAAACCACTATAACTTAACGATCTATTTGGAAATTAAATAAAAAAAGGAAATCGAGTAGACAAGGAAATTGAATAAAAATAAAAATGGATGTTGCATAAAATTAAAAATGAAAGTTGAATAAAAATGAAAATGGATGTTGCATAAAATTAAAAATTGAAGTTCATTCAATAAAACACTATACCTTAACGATCTATTTCGAAATTAAATAAAAAGGGAAATTAAATAGAAAAGAAAATTGAATAAAATTGGAAGTTGAATAAGAATAAAAAATGAAGTTCCATGAAATTAAAAATGGAAGTTCATTCAAGAATACATTATACATTAACGATCTATTTGGAAATTAAATAAAAAAAGGAAATAGAATAGAAAAGGAAATTGAATAACAATGGAAGTTGAATAAAAATAAAAATGGATGTTGCATAAAATTAAAAATTGAAGTTCATTCAATAAAACACTATATCTCAACGATCTATTTGGAAATTAAATAAAAAAGGATATTAAATAGAAAAGGAAATTGAATAAAAATGGAAGTTGAATAAGAATAAAAAATGAAGTTGCATAAAATTAAAAATGGAAGTTCATTCAAGAATACATTATACATTAACGATCTATTTGGAAATTAAATAAAAAAGGAAATAGAATAGAAAAGGAAATTGAATAACAATGGAAGTTGAATAAAAATAAAAATGGATGTTGCATAAAATTAAAAATGAAAGTTGAATAAAAATGAACATCGATGTTGCATAAAATTAAAAATTGAAGTTCATTCAATAAAACACTTGATCTTAACGATCTATTTGGAAATTAAATAAAAAAGGAAATTCAATAGAAAAGGAAATTGAAAGAAAATGGAAGTTAAATAAGAATAAAAAATGAAGTTGCAAAAAATTAACAATAGAAGTTCATTCAAAAAACCATTATACATTAACGATCTATTTGGAAATTAAATAAAAAAAGGAAATAGAATACAAAAGGAAATTGAATAACAATGGAAGTTGAATAAAAATAAAAATGGAAGTTGCATAAAATTAAAAATGAAAGTTCATTCAAGAAGGAATTATGCTCTGACGATCTATTTGGAAATTAAACAAATAAGGGAATTTAATAGAAAAGGAAATTGAATAAAAATGGAAGTTGAATGAAAATAAAAATGGAAGTTGCATAAAATTAAAAATGGAAGTTCATTCAAGAAACCACTATATCTTAACGATCTATTTGGAAATTAAATAAAAAAGGAAATTGAATGGAAAAGGAAATTGAATAAAAATGCAAGTTGAATAAAATTAAAAATGGAAGTTGCACAAAATTAAAAATGGAAGTTCATTCAAGAAACCACTATACCTTAACAATTTATTTGGAAATTAAATAAAAAAGAAAATTGAATAGAGATGGAAATTGAATAAAAATGGAAGTTGAATAAAAATAGAAATAGAAGTTGCATAAAATTAAAAATGAAAGTTCATTGAGGAAACCACTATACCTTAACGATCTATTTGGAAATTTAATAAAAAAGGAAATTGAATACAAAGTAAAATTGAATAAAAATGGGAGTTCAACAAAAATAAAAATGGAAGTTGCATAAAATTAAAAATGGAAGTTCACTCAAGAAACCACTATACCTTAACGATCTATTTCGAAATTAAATAAAAAAATGAAATTGAATAGAAAAGGAAATTGAAGAAAAATTAAAATTAAAGTTGCACAAAAGTGAAATGGAAAGTTTATTAAAAAAACCACTATACCTTAACGATATGTTTGAAAATTGAATAAAAAAGGAAATTGAATAGAAAAGGAAATTTAAGAAAAATAAAAATGAAAGTTGCATAAAAGTAAAAAAGAAAGTTTTTTCAAAAAACCACTATACCTTAACGATCTCTTTGGAAATTAAATAAAAATGAAAAATTAATAAAAATAGAAGTTGAATAAAAATAAAAATGGAAGTTCATTCAAGAAACCCTACAGCTTAACGATCTATTTGGAAATTAAACAAAAAAAGGAAATTGAATAAAAATGGAAGTTGAATAAAAATAAAAATTTAAGTTGCATAAACTTAAAACTGGAAGTTCATTCAAGAAACCACTATACCTTAACGATCTATTTGGAAATTAAATGAAAAAAGGAAATTGAATAGAAAAAGAAATTGAATAAGAATGGAAATCGAATAAAAATTAAAATGGAAGTTGCATAAAATTAAAAATGGAATTTCATTCAAGAAACCACTATACCGTAACGATCAATTTGGAAATGAAATCAAAAGAAAAAAGGAAGTTAAATAGAAAAGGAAATTGAATAAAAACGGAAGTTGAATAAAAATAAAAATGGAAGTTCATTAAAAAAACCACTATACCTTAACGATCTATTTGGAAATTAAATAAAAAATTGAAATTGAATAGAAAATGGAAGTTGCATAAAATTAAAAATGAAAGTTCATTTAAGAAACCACTATACCTTAACGATCTATTTGGAAATTAAATAAAAAAGAAGATTGAATAGAAAAGGAAATTGCATAAAAGTGGAAGTTGAATATAAATAAAAATGGAAGTTGCATAAAATTAAAAATGGAAGTTCATTCAAGAAACCACTATACCTTAACGATCAATTTGGAAATTAAATAAAAAAAGATACTGAATAGAGATGGAAATTAAATAAAAGTGGAAGCTGAATAAAAATGGAAACAGAACTTGCTTAAAATTAAACATGAAGCTGGTTCAAGAAACCACTATAACTTGACGATCTATTTGGAATATAAATAAAAAAGGAAATTCAATTGAAAAAGAAATTGAATAAAATTGAAAGTTGAATAAAAATAAAAATGGAAGTTGCATAAAATTAAAAATGAAAGTTCATTCAAGAAACCACTATACATTAACGATCTATTTGGAAATTAAATAAAAAAAGGAAATTGAATAGAAAAGGAAATTGAATAAAAATGGAAGTTGAATAAAAAAAATGGAAGTTGCATAAAATTAAACATGGAAGTTCATTCATGAAACTACTATGCCTTAACGATCTATTTGGAAATGAAATAAAAAAAGTAAATTAAATCGAAAAAGAAATTGAATAAAAATGGAAGTTGAATAAAAATAAAAATGGAAGTTGCATAAAATTAAAAATTGAAGTTCATTCAAGAAACCACTATACATTAACGATCTATTTGGAAATTAAATAAAAAAGGAAATTGGATAGAAAGGGAAATTGTATAAAAATAAAAATAGAAGTTTCATAAAATTAAAAATAGGAGTTCTTCTAGAAACCAATATAACTTAACGATCTATTTGGAAATTAAATAAAATAAGGAAATTGAGTAGAAAAGGAAATTGAATAAAAACAGAAGTTGAATAAAAATAAAAATGGATGTTGCATAAAATTAAAAATGGAAGTTGAACAAAAATAAAAATGGATGTTGCGTAAAATTAAAAATTGAAGTCCATTCAAGAAAACACTATACCTTAACGACCTATTTGGAAATTAAATAAAAAAGAAATTAAATAGAAAAGGAAATTGAATAAAAATGGAAGTTGAATAAGAATAAAAAATGAAGTTGTACAAAATTAAAAATGGAAGTTAATTCAAGAAACTGTTATACCTTAACGATATATTTGGAAATTAAATAAAAAAAGGAAATTGAATAAAAATGAAAGTCGAATAAAAATAAAAATCCAAGTTGCATAAAATTAAAAATGAAAGTTCATTCAAGAAACCACTATACCGTAACGATCAATTTGGAAATGAAATAAAAAAAAGGAAGTTAAATAGAAAAGGAAATTCAATAAAAATGGAAGTTGAATAAAAATAAAAATGGAAGTTGCGTAAAATTAAAAATAGAAGTTCATTCAAAAAACCACTATACCTTAACGATCTATTTGGAAATGAAATAAAAAAATGAAATTGAACAGAAAAGGAAATTGAGTAAAAATGGAAGTTGCCTAAAATTAAAAATGAAACTTCATTCAAGAAAACACTATACCTTAACGATCTATTTGGAAATTAAATAAAAAAAGGAAATTAAATAGAAAAGGAAATTTAATAAAAATAGATATTGAATAAAAATAAAAATGGAAGTCGCATAAAATTAAAAATGGAAGTTCATTCAAGAAACCACTATCCCTTAACGATCTATTTGGAAATTAAATAAAAAAATGAAATTCAATAGAAAAGGAAATTGAATAAAAATGGAAGTTGCATAAAATTAAAAATAAAAGTTCATTCAAGAAAACACTATACCTTAACGTTCTATTTGGAAATTAAATAAAAAAGGAAATTAAATAGAAAAGGAAATTTAATAAAAATAGAAATTGAATAAAAATAAAAATGGAAGTCGCATAAAATTAAAAATGGAAGTTCATTCAAGAAACCACTATCCCTTAACGATCTATTTGGAAATTAAACAAAAAAAGGAAATTTAATAAAAATGGAAGTCGAACAAAAATAAAAATGGAAGCTGCATAAAATTAAAACTGGAAGTTCATTCAAGAAACCACTATACCTTAACGATCTATTTGGAAATTAAATAAAAAAAGAAAATGGAATAGAAAAAAAATTGAATAAAAATGGAAATTGAATAAAAATAAAAATGAAAGTTGCATAAAATTAAAAATGGAAGTTCATTCAAGAAAGCACTATACCGTAATGATCAATTTGGAAATGAAATAAAAAAGAAAATTGAATAAAAATGGAAGTTGAATAAAAATAAAAGTGGAAGTTGCATAAAATCAAAAATGAAAGTTCATTCAAAAAACCACTATACCTTAACGATCTATTTAGAAATTAAATAAAAAAATTAATTTGAATAGAAAAAGAAATTGAATAAAACTAGAAGTTGCATAAAATTAAAACTGAAAGTTCATTCAAGAAACCAGTATACCTTAACGATCTATTTGGAAATTAAATAAAAAAGAAGTGGAATAGAAAAGGAAATTGAATAAAAGTGGAAGTTGAATATAAATAAAAATGGAAGTTGCATAAAATTAAAAATGGATGTTCATTCAAAAAACCACTATACCTTAACGATCTATTTAGAAATTAAATAAAAAAGGAAATTGAATAGAAAAGGAAATTGAATAAAAGAGGAAGTTGAATATAAATAAAAATGGAAGTTCGTTCAAGAAACCACTATACCTTAACGATCTATTTGGAAATTAAATTGAAAAGGAAATTGAATAGAGATGGAATTTAGCGATCCCGAGTTTTACCCCTTGTTGTACAGTGGTCCGGACCTGTTTCTGTGGACATTAGCAGTTGTTACTATCTTGTTTACATCCTTTCGTACTTGTTTTTGAGTTATAGGATGTTTTGAGCAAGTTAGTTACAAGATGGTTGTGTTTGGGAACAAATGGTTGCTGCCCAGGTTTTTGGTCTTTTGCTCGAGCGAGGAGTTTGTCGCTCGAGCGAGATCGTTGCCTTGGTCCTTCGCTCGAGCCAGGTTTTGTTCGCTCGAGCGAGAGTTGCGTTTTGTGTTTGGTGGCTCGAGCCAGGGTTTCTTCGCCCGAGCATATGTCTGCGTCTCATTTGGACCTGAGAGTTGTGGTTTTTGGCTCGAGCGAGTTTTCCTTCACTCGAGTGAGCGAGGTGTATGTTTTCGAGTTCCTCGCTCGAGCGAGCATTCTGTCGCTCGAGCGTGCTTCTTGGTTGCAGACCTGAAGCTTCGAGTTTTTGGCTCGAGCAAGACTTTCTTCGCTCGATCGAGGGTTTCTTGTGCCTGGTCGCTCGAGCGACCAAGTCTTCGCTCGAGCGAGCCTGTTTTATATCAGCAGACAGGAACGACTTTAAACATCACTTTTTCATTTCCTTCTTTTTTCAAACTCTAGATCCGGGACCCTCTCTCTCTAAACTTGTCTTCTCTCTAAGGTTTGATCTCTCTAGAGTGTGAATCTACCCTAGGGCCTTTGTTAAAAAGATAGAGGGTGTTGAGAGCTTTGTTTTAATCTGAAAAAGTTGGGATTTGGAGCACGTTGAATTTTGGTCTTCATCTCGGTTTGAGCTCAAACTTCGAGGTAGGGATATCCTACTCCTCTTTATGAGCTTTGTCTTTGAATTTTAGCATTTTGATATGTTGGGGGTTGTTGTGTAATTCTGAGAAAGTTTGGGGGTCTTTATGTAATTTTCATAAAAGGGGGGTTTAAACTAAATTGAACTCATGGATATTTGTAGCATTGCAAATGGAAATTTTGTTATGAAATTGGTGGAAATGGGACCTTGGCGTAAGTGTTGAGAATTATGGGAAATTGCCCTAATTGGTTTAATAAATTAATTTGTATAATTAATTTGAGAAATGAGGAATTGAATTGGAAATGTTGAAATTGGGAATGTATGGGATTAAAGGGTGTAGTTGGATCATTTATTGCTCACTTAGTTGAAATGTTGATTTATTATCCATTTGGTGCATTTATTTCCTGTTTAGAAATAACTGCTTTGGGCTATCGATGGAGGATAGTCTTGATTGTTGTAGACAATGCATGATGATTAGGCAAACGAAAACTAATCAATGGAATGTGTCATTGAGTATGACGGTTGAATGAATACATTAACTTTATGTATTGATTGATGTATATAATAATTGTTTATATGCATTGTATTGTGATGGAGAAGATAGGGGATGTACTCCACGATTCAGGGGAAGATAGGGGATGGACCTCTAAACCGGATGTTGTGTGGGAGGAGATAGGGGATGGACTCCGTAGATACAGCTCATATGCTTATCTATTGATGTGTTGGTACAGCTCATATGCTTATCTTTGGAAGTGTTCGTATAGCTAATATGCTTATCTATTGTGAAATGGGAAAAATGTTTAATATGAGTTACTGTCTCATATAAGTTGCTTGGCCAGGTTCTGAGCCATGCTTATGAATTGAGAAATGAATAAGAAATGGAAAATGAAAAGTAACATGAACTTGTATGTCATGAAACTAATGTGATAAAAGTGGAAGTATTAGTGTTAGCCATCTATCAACTGCTAATCTTTTAGTTATTGATTCATAGTTGGTTTAGTGTATTTTCTCCTAGGCTGTGGCTCACCCTATATGGGAACATCATTTTCAGGTACAGGTAGCATGCCACCTCCAAGGACATAGCTTGGGAGGCTAGAGGCTGACAGACCTTTTGGTGTTGTTTTCTTTTGTTGTATTACATGTAAACTCAAGCCTAGGGCTTAATGTGTATATGAGTTAGTACTCATTTCTTGTAACCAAGTGTTGGCTTGGAAAGTTGTAAGCCCATGGGGCCTTTACTTTTGTTGTCAACATGTAATATCTTTTGTAAGGAATTACTCTGATGAATAGAAGGAGGTTGATCTTTTATATATCAATGCAAGTCAACATTGATGGGTTTAATGTTATTATTTTTAGGGCACTATACCTTAACGTTCTATTTGGAAATTAAATAAAAAAATGAAATTGAATAGAAAAGGAAATTGAACAAAAATGGAAGTTGCATAAAATTAAAAATGAAAGTTCATTCAAGAAACCATTATACTTTAACGATCTATTTGTAAATTAAATAAAAAAGAAAATTGAATAGAAAAGGAAATTGAATAAAAGTGGAAGTTGAATATAAATAAAAATGGAAGTTGCATAAAATTAAAAATGGAAGTTCATTAAAAAACCACCATAACTTCACGATCTATTTGGAAATTAAATAAAAAGGGAAATTCAATTGAAAAAGAAATTGAATAAAAATGAAAGTTGAATAAAAATAAAAATGGAAGTTGTATAAAATTAAAAATGGAAGTTCATTCAAGAAACCACTACGCTATTTGGAAATTAAATAAAAAAAGGAAATTGAAAAGAAAAGGAAATTGAATAAAAAGGGAAGTTCAATAAAAATAAAAATGGAAGTTGCATAAAATTAAACACGGTAGTTCATTAAAAAAACACTATACCTTAACGATCTATTTGGAAATGAAATTAAAAAAAAGGAAATTAAATCGAAAAGGAAATTGAATAAAAATGGAAGTTGAATAAAAATAAAAATGGAAGTTGCATAAAATTAAAAATGGAAGTTTATTCAACAAACCATTATACATTAACGATCTATTTGGAAATTAAATAAAAAAAAAAGAAATTGAATAGAAAAAGAAATTCAATAAAAATGAAACTTGAATAAAAATAAAAAAGGAAGTTGCATAAAATTAAAAATGGAAGTTCATTCAAGAAACCACTATACCTTAACGATCTATTTGGAAATGAAATAAAAAAGGAAAGTAAATAGAAAAGAAAATTGAATAAAAATAGAAGTTGAATAAAAATAAAAATGGAAGTTGCTTAAAATTAAAAATGGAAGTTAATTCAAGAAACCACTATACATTAACGATCTATTTGGAAATTAAAGAAAAAAAGGAAATTGAATAGAAAAGCAAATTGAATAAAAATGGAAGTTGCGTAAAATTAAAAATGGATGTTCATTCATGAAACCACTGTACCTTAACGATCTATTTTGAAATTAAACAAAAAAAGAAAATTCAATAGAAAAGGAAATTGAATAAAAATGGAAGTCGAATAAAAATAAAAATGGAAGCCGCATAAAATGAAAAGTGGAAGTTCATTCAAGAAACCACTATACATTAACGATCTATTCGGAAATTAAATTAAAAAAGGAAATTGAATAGAAAAAGAAATTGAATAAAAATGTAAGTTGAATAAAAATAAAAATGGAAGTTGCACAAAATAAAAAATGGAAGTTCATTCAAGAAACCACTATACCTTAACTATCTATTTGGAAATTAAACCAAAAAAAGGAAATTGAATAAAAATGGATGTTGAATAAAAATAAAAATGGAAGTTGCATAAAATTGAAATTGGAAGTTCATTCAAGAAACCACTATACCTTAACGATCTATTTGGAAATTAAATAAAAAAAGGAAATGGAATACACATGAAAATTGAATAAAATTGGAAGTTGCATAAAATTAAAAATGGAAGTTCATTCAAGAAACCACTATACCTTAACGATCTATTTGGAAATGAAAGAAAAAAAAAAGAAGTTAAATAGAAAAGGAAATTCAATAAAAATGGAAGTTGAATAAAAATAAAAATGGAAGTTGCATAAAATTAAAAATGGAAGTTTATTCAAAAAACCACTATACCTTAACGATCTATTTGGAAATTAAATAAAAAAATGAAATTGAATAAAAATGGAAGTTGCATAAAATTAAAAATGAAAGTTCATTTAAAAAACCACTATACCTTAACGATCTATTTAGAAATTAAATAAAAAAGGAAATTGAATAGAGAAGGAAATTGAATAAAAATGGAAGTGGAATGAAACTAAAAGTGGATGTTGCATAAAATTAAAAATTGAAGTTCATTCCAGAAATCACTATACCTTAAGGATCTATTTGGAAATTAAATAAAAAAGGAAATTGAATAGAAAAGGAAATTGAATAAAAGAGGAAGTGGAATATAAATAAAAATGGAAGTAGCATAAAATTAAAAATGGAAGTTCATTCAAGAAACCACTATACCTTAACGATCAATTTGGAAATTAAATAAAAAAAGATACTGAATAGAGATGGAAATTAAATAAAAGTGGAAGATGAATAAAAATGGAAACAGAACTTGCATAAAATTAAACATGGAAGCTGGTTCAAGAAACCACTATAACTTGACGATCTATTTGGAAATTAAATAAAAAAGGAAATTCAATCGAAAAAGAAATTGAAAAAAATTGAAAGTTGAATAAAAATAAAAATTGAAGTTGCATAAAATTAAAAATAGAAGTTCATTCAAGAAACCACTATACATTAACGATCTATTCGGAAATTAAATAAAAAAGGAAATTGAATAGAAAAGGAAATCGAATAAAAATGGAAGTTCAATAAAAATAAAAATGGAAGTTGCATAAAATTAAAAATGGAAGTTCATTCAAGAAACCACTATACCTTAACGATCTATTTGGAAATTAAATAAAAAAAAGCTACTGAATAGAGATGGAAATTAAATAAAAGTGGAAGCTGAATAAAAATGGAAACAGAACTTGCATAAAATTAAACATGGAAGTTGGTTCAAGAAACCGCTATAACTTGACGATCTATTTGGAAATTAAATAAAAAAGGAAATTCAATTGAATAAAATTGAAAGTTGAATAAAAATAAAAATGGAAGTTGTATAAAATTAAAAATGGAAGTTCATTCAAGAAACCACTACGCATTAACGATCTATTTGGAAATTAAATAAAAAAAGGAAATTGAAAAGAAATGGAAATTGAATAAAAAGGGAAGTTGAATAAAAATAAAAATGGAAGTTCATTCAAGAAACCACTATACCTTAACGATCTATTTGGAAATGAAAGAAAAAAAAAAGTTTAATAGAAAAGGAAATTCAATAAAAATGGAAGTTGAATAAAAATAAAAATGGAAGTTGCATAAAATTAAAAATGGAAGTTTATTCAAAAAACCACTATACCTTAACGATCTACTTGGAAATTAAATAAAAAAATGAAATTGAATAAAAATGAAAGTTGCATAAAATTAAAAATGAAAGTTCATTCAAAAAACCACTATACCTTAACGATCTATTTGCAAATTAAAGAAAAAAGGAAATTCAATAGAAAAAGAAATTGAATAAAAATGGAAGTTGAAAAAAAATAAAAATGGAAGTTACATAAAGTTAAAAATGAAAGTTCATTTAAGAAACCAATATACCTTAAAGATCTATTTGGAAATTAAATAAAAAAAAAGAAAATTGAATAGAAATGGAAACTGAATAAAAATAGAAGTTGAACAAAATTAAAACTGGATGTTGCCTAAAATTATAAATGAAAGTTGATTCAATAAACCACTATACCTTAACAATCTATTTGGAAAGTAAATAAAAAAGGAAATGGAAAAGAAAAGGAAATTGAATAAAAATGGAAGTTGATTAAAAACAAAAATAGAAGTTGCATAAAATTAAAAATGGAAGTTTATTCATGAAACCACTATACCCTAACGATCTATTTGGAAATTAAATAAAAAAATGAAATTGAATAGAAAAGGAAATTGAATAAAAATTGAAGTTGCATAAAATTAAAAATGAAAGTTCATTCAAAAAACCACTATACCTTTACGATCTATTTAGAAATTAAATAAAAAAGGAAATTGAATAGAGAAGGAAATTGAATAAAAATGGAAGTGGAATGAAACTAAAAGTGGATGTTGCATAAAATTAAAAATTGAAGTTCATTCCAGAAACCACTTAACCTTAAGGATCTATTTGGAAATTAAATAAAAAAGAAAATTGAATAGAAAAGGAAATTGAATAAAAGAGGAAGTGGAATATAAATAAAAATGGAAGTAGCATAAAATTAAAAATGGAAGTTCATTGAAGAAACCACTATACCTTAACAATCAATTTGGAAATTAAATAAAAAAAGATACTGAATAGAGATGGAAATTAAATAAAAGTGGAAGCTGAATAAAAATGGAAACAGAACTTGCATAAAATTAAACATGGAAGTTTGTTCAAGAAACCACTATAACTTGACGATCTATTTGGAAATTAAATAAAAAAGGAAATTCAATTGAAAATGAAATTGAATAAACTTGAAAGTTGAATAAAAATAAAAATTGAAGTTGCATAAAATTAAAAATAGAAGTTCATTCAAGAAACCACTATACATTAACGATCTATTCGGAAATTAAATAAAAAAAGGAAATTGAATAGAAAAGGAAATCGAATAAAAATGGAAGTTGAATAAAAATAAAAATGGAAGTTGCATAAAATTAAACATTCAAGTCCATTTAAGAAATCACTATAACTTAACGATCTATTTGGAAATGAAATAAAAAAGGGAAATTAAATCGAAAAGGAAATTGAATAAAAATAGAAGTTGAATAAAAATAAAAATGGAAGTTGCATAAAATTAAAAATGGAAGTTCATTCAAGAAACCACTATACATTAACAATCTATTTGGAAATTAAATAAAAAAAAAGAAATTGAATAGAAAAGGAAATTGGATAAAAATGAAAGTTGAATAAAAATGAAAATGGAAGTTGCATAAAATTAAAAATGGAAGTTCATTCAAGAAACAACTATACCTTAACGATCTATTTGGAAATGAAATAAAAAAAAAAGAAATTAAAAAGAAAAGGAAATTGAATAAAAATGGAAGTTGAATAAAAATAAAATTGGAAGTTGCATAAAATTAAAAATGGAAGTTCATTCAAGAAACCACAATACATTAACGATGTATTTGGAAATTAAATAAAAATAGGAAATTGAATAGCAAAAGGAAATTGAATAAAAATGGCAGTTGAATAAAAATAAAAACAGAAGTTGCAAAAAATTAAAAATGGAAGTTCATTCATGAAACCACAGTACCTTAACGATCTATTTGGAAATTAAATAAAAAAAGGAAATTTAATAGAAAAGTAAATTGAATAAAAATGGAAGTTGAATAAAAATAAAAATGGAAGTTGCATAAAATGAAAAATGGAAGTTCATTCAAGAAACCACGATACACTTACGATCTATTTGGAAATTAAATAAAAAAAGGAAATTGAATAGAAAAAGAAATTGAATAAAAATGGAAGTTGTATAGAAATAAAAATATAAGTTGCATAAAATGAAAAATGGAAGTTCATTCAAGAAACCACTATACACTTACGATCTATCTGGAAATTAAATAAAAAAATGAAATTGAATAGAAAAGGAAATTGAATCAAAATGGAAGTTGAATAAAAATAAAAATGGAAGTTGCATAAAATTAAAAATGGAAGTTCATTCTAGAAACCACTATACCTTAACGATCTATTTGAAAAATAAACAAAAAAAGAAAATTGAATAAACATGGAAGTTGAATAAAAATAAAAATGGAAGTTGCAGAAAATTAAAAATGGAAGTTCATTCATGAAACCACTGTACTTTAACGTCTATTTGGAAATTAAATAAAAAAAGAAATTCAATAGAAAAGGAAATTGAGTAAAAATGGAAGATGAATAAAAATAAAAATGGAAGATACAGAAAATTAAAAATGGAAGTTCATTCATGAAACCACTGTACTTTAACGTCTATTTGGAAATTAAATAAAAAAAGGAAATTAAGTAAAAATGGAAGTTGAATAAAAATAAAAATGGAAGTTGCATAAAAATATAAATGGAAGTTGCATAGAATTAAAAATGGAAGTTCATTCTAGAAACCACTATACCTTAAAGATCTATTTGGAAATTAAATAAAAAAAGGAAATTGAATAGAAATGGAAATTGAAAAAAAAAATGGAAGTTGAATAAAATTAAAACTGGATGTTGCATAAAATTAAAATTGGAAGTTCATTCTATAAACCACTATACCTTAACTATCTATTTGGAAATTAAATAAAAAAGGAAATGGAAAAGAAAAGGAAATTGAATAAAAATGGAAGTTGATTAAAAACAAAAATAGAAGTTGCATAAAATTAAAAATGGAAGTTTATTCAAGAAACCAATAGACCTTAAGGATCTATTTGGAAATTTAACAACAAAAGGAAATTGAATAGAAAAGGAAGTTGAATAAAAATGGAAATTGAATAAAAATAAAAATGGAAGTTGCATAAAATTAAAAATTGAAGTTCATTCAGGAAACCACTATACCTTAACGATCTATTTGGAAATTAAATAAAGAAGGAAATTGAATAGAGAAGGAAATTGAATAAAAATGGAAGTGGAATGAAAATAAAAATGGAAGTTGCATCAATTTAAAAATGGATGTTCATTCAAAAAGCCACTATACATTAACGATCTATTTGGAAAATAAATAAAAAAGGAAATTGAATAGAAAAGGAAATTGAATAAAAATGGAAGTTGAATAAAAATAAAAACGAAAGTTGCATAAAATTAAAAATGGAAGTTCATTCCTGAAACCACTGTACCTTAACGATCTATTTGGAAATTAAATAAAAAAAGGAAATTCAATAGGAAAGGAAATTGAATAAAAATGGAAGTTGAATAGAAATAAAAATGGAAATTACATAAAATGAAAAGTGCAGTTCATTCACGAAACCACTGTACATTAACGATCTATTTGGAAATTAAATAAAAAAGGAAATTGAATAGAAAAAGAAATTGAACAAAAATGGAAGTTGAATAAAAATAAAAATAGAAGTTGCATAAAAATAAAAATGGAAGTTGCATAAAATTAAAAATGGAAGTTCATTCAAGAAACCACTATACCTTAACGATCTATTTGGAAATTAAAAAAAAAAAGCAAATTGTATAAAAATGGAAGTTGAATAAAAATAAAAATGAAAGTTGCATAAAATTAAAAATGGAAGTTCATTCAAGAAACCACTATGCCGTAACGATCTATTTGGAAATGAAATAAAAAAAAAAGAAGTTAAATAGAAAAGGAAATTCAATAAAAATGGAAGTTGACTAAAAATAAAAATGGAAGTTGCATAAAATTAAAAATGGAAGTTTATTCAAAAAACCACTATACCTTAACGATCTATTTGGAAATTAAATAAGAAAATGAAATTGAATAGAAAAGGAAATTGCATAAAATTAAAAATGAAAGTTCATTCAAGAAACCACTATACCTTAACGATCTATTGGGAAATTAAATAAAAAAGGAAATTCAATAGAAAAAGAAATTGAATAAAAATGGAAGTTGAATAAAAATAAAAATGGAAGTTGAAAAAAGTTAAAAATTGAAGTTCATTCAGGAAACCACTATACCTGAACGATCTATTTGGAAATTAAATAAAAAAGGAAATTGAATGGAGAAGGAAATTGAATAAAAATGAAAGTTGCATAAATTTAAAAATGGAAGTTCATTCAAGAACCACTATACATTAACGATCTAATTGGAAATTAAATAAAAAAAGAAAATTGTATAAAAATTGAAGTTGAATAAAAATAAAAATGGAAATTGCATAAAATTAAAAATGGAAGTTCATTCAAAAAACCATATACATTAATGATCTATTTGGAAATTAAATAAAAAAAGGAAATTGAATAAAAATGGAAGTTGAATAAAAACAAAAATAGAAGTTGCATAAAATTAAAAATTGTAGTTCATTTAAGAGACCACTATACGTTAACGATCTATTTGAAAATGAAATAAAAAAGGAAATTGAATAGAAAAGGAAATTGAGTAAAAGAGGAAGTTGAATATAAATAAAAATGGAATTTACATAAAATTAAAAATGGAAGTTCATTCAAGAAACCACTATAACTTAAGGATCTATTTGGAGATTAAATAAAAAAGGAAATTCAATTGAAAAAGAAATTGAATAAAAATTAAAGTTGAATAAAAATAAAAATCGCGGTTGCATAAAACTAAAAATTGAAGTTCATTCAGGAAACCACTATACCTTAACGATGTAATTGGAAAATAAATAAAAATTAAATTGAATAGAGATGGATATTGAATAAAAATGGAAGTGGAATGAAAATAAAAATGGAAGTTCCATAAAATTAAAAATGGAAGTTCATTGAAGAAACCACTATACCTTAACCATCTATTTGGAAATTAAAGAAAAAAGGAAATTGAATAGAAAAGGAAATTAAATAAAAGAGGAAGTTGAATAAAAATAAAAATGGAAGTTCAATCAAGAAACCACTATACATTAACGATCTATTTGGAAATTAAATAAAAAAGGAAATTGAATAGAAAAGGAAATTGATTAAAAATGAAAGTTGAGTAAAAATAGAAATGGAAGTTGCATAAAATTAAAATGGAAGTTTATTCTAGAAACCACTATACCTTAACGATCTATTTGGAAATGAAATAAAAAAAGGAAATTAAATAGAAAAGGAAATTGAATAAAAATGGAAGTTGAATAAAAATAAAAATGGAAGTTGCATAAAATTAAATATGGAAGTTCATTCAAGAAACCAATATACCTTAACGATCTTCTAGGAAATGAAATAAAAAAAGGAAATTAAATAGAAAAGGAAATTGAATAAAAATGGAAGTTCAATAAAAATAAAATTGGAAGTCGCATAAAATTAAAAATGGAAGTTCATTCAAGAAACTACTATACATTAACGATATATTTGGAAATTAAATAAAAACAGGAAATTGAATAGAAAAGGAAATTGAATAAAAATGGCAGTTGAATAAACATAAAAATGGAAGTTGCATAAAATTAAAAATGGAAGTTCATTCATGAAGCCACTGTATCTTAACGATCTATTTGGAAATTAAATAAAAAAAGGAAATTTAGTAGAAAAGGAAATTGAATATAAATGGATGTTGAATAAAAAGAAAAATGGAAGTTGCATAAAATGAAAAATGGAAGTTCATTCAAGAAACCACTATACACTTACGATTTTTTTGTAAATTAAATAAAAAAAGGAAATTGAATAAAAATGGAAGTTGAATAAAAATAAAAATGGAAGTTGCATAAAATTGAAAATTGAAGTTCATTCAAGAAACCACTATACCTTAACGATCTATTTGGAAAATAAACAAAACAAAGAAAACTGAATAAAAATGGAAGTTGAATAAAAATAAAACCGGAAGTTGCAGAAAATTAAAAATGGAAGTTAATTCATGAAACCACTATACCTTAGTGATCTATTTGGAAATTAAATAAAAATGGAAATTGAATAAAAATAAAAATGGAAGTTGCATAAAATGAAAAGCAGAAGTTCATTCAAGAAACCACTAAACATTGACGATCTATTTGGAAATTAAATCAAAAAAGGAAATTAAATAAAAATGGAAGTCGAATAAAAATAAAAATAGAAGTTGCATAAAATTAAAAATGGAAGTTCATTCAAGAAACCACTATACCTTAACGATCTATTTGGAAATTAAACAAAAAAAGGAAATTGAATAAAAATGGAAGTTGAATAAAAATATAAAAGGAAGTTGCATAAAATTGAAACTGGATGTTCATTCAGCAAACCACTATACCTTAAAGATCTATTTGGAAATTAAATAAAAAAAGGAAATTGAACAGAAATGGAAATTAATAAAAATGGAAGTTGAATGAAATTAGAACTGGATATTGTATAAAATTGAAAATGGAAGTTCATTCAATAAACCACTATACCTTAACTACCTATTTGGAAATTAAATAAAAAAGGAAATGGAAAAGAAAAGGAAATTGAATAAAAATGGAAGTTGATTAAAAACAAAAATGGAAGTTGCATAAAATTTAAAATGGAAGTTTATTCAAGAAATCAATAGACCTTAAGGATCTATTTGGAAATTAAATAACAGAAGGAAGTTGAATAGAAAAGAAAATTGAATAAAAATGGAAGTTGAATAAAAATAAAAATGGAAGTTGCATAAAATTAAAAATGGAGGTTCATTCAAGAAACCAACATACATTAACGTTCAATTTGGAAATTAAATAAAAAAAGGAAATTGAATAGAAAAGGAAATTAAATAAAAATGGAAGTTGAATAAAAATAAAAATGAAAGTTTTATAAAATTAAAAATGGAAGTTCATTCAAGAAACCACTATACCTTAACATTCTATTTGGAAATGAAATAATAAAATAAAATAAAATAGAAAATGAATTGAATAAAATTGCAAGTTGAATAAAATTAAAAATGCAAGTTGCATAAAATGAAAAATGGAAGTTCATTCAAGAAACCACTACACATTAACGATCTATTTGGAAATAAAATAAAACAAGGGAATTGAATCGAAAAGGAAATTGAATAAAAATGGAAGTTGAATAAAAATAAAAATGAAAGTTGCATAAAATTAAAAATGGGAGTTCATTTATGAAACCACTATACCTTAACGATCTATTTGGAAATTAAGTAAAAAAAGGAAATCGAATAGAAAAGGAAATTGAATAAAAATGAAAGTTGAATAAAAATAAAAATGGAAGTTGCATAAAATTAAAAAAGGAAGTTCATCTAAGAAACCACTATATGTTGACGATCTATTTGGAAATGAAATAAAAAAAGGAAATTAAATCGAAAAGGAAATTGAATAAAAATAAAAATGGAAGTTGCATAAAATTAAAAATGGAAGTTCATTCAAGAAACCACTATGGATTGACGATCAATTTGGAACTTAAATAAAAATAGGAAATTGAATAGAAAAGGAAATTGAATAAAAATTGCAGTTGAATAAAAATTCAAACAGAATTTGCATAAAATTAAAAATGGTAGTTCATTCATGAAACCACTGTACATTAACGATCTATTTGGAAATCAAATAAAAAAAGGAAATTCAATAGAAAAGGAAATTAAAAAAAAATGGAAGTTGAATAAAAATAAAAATGGAAGTTGCATAAAATGAAAAATGGAAGTTCATTCAAGAAACCACTATGCACTTACGATCTATTTGGAAATAAAACAAAAAAAGGAAATTGAATAGAAAAGGAAATTGAATAAAAATAAAAATGGAAGTTGCATAAAATTAAAAATGGAAGTTCATTCAAGAAACCACTATACTGTAACGATATATTTGGAATTGAAATAAATAAAAAAAAGGAACTTAAATAGAAAAGGAAATTGAATAAATATGGAAGATGAATAAAAATAAAAACGGAAGTTGCATAAAATTAAAAATGGAAGTTTATTCAAAAAACCACTATACCTTAACGATATATTTGGAAATTAAATAAAAAAAGGAAATTGAATAGAAAAGAAAATTGAATAAAAATGGAAGTTGCATAAAATTAAAAATGAAAGTTCTTTCTAGAAACCACTATACCTTAACGATCTATTTGGAAATTAAATAAAAAAGAAAATTCAATAGAAAAAGAGATTGAATAAAAATAAAAAGGCAAGTTGCATAAAGTTAATAATGAAAGTTCATTCAAGAAACAACTATACCTTAAAGATCTATTTGGAAATTAAATAAAAAAAGGAAATTGAATAGAAATGGAAATTGAATAAAAATGGAAGTTGAACAAAATTAAAACTGGATGTTGCATAAAATTAAATATAGCGATCCCGGGTTTACCCTTGTTGTACAGTGATCCGGACATGGGTCCGTAGATGTTGGTAGTTGTTCTTTATTTTGTTTACATCCTTTTTGCTTCGTAATTGAGTTATAGGATGTGTTGGGCAGGTTTGTTACAGGTTGGTTGAGTTTAGAAACCAAAACTAGTTGCCCAGGTTTTGGCCTGTACGCTCGAGCGGGGGTTTTGGTGCTCGAGCGGAGATTACATCCATTCAGTATTTTCCTGTGCAGCGTTGTACGCTCGAGCGTGGGATTGGCCGCTTGAACGGGATTGTCTGAGTGCCGCTCGAGCGTAGAGTTGGAAGCTCGAGCGGAGGCCTGGTTCTGTGTAAATGCTGGGAGAGTGCATTCTGCGCTCGAGCGGGAGTTTGTGCGCTCGAGCGGAAGTCTGTGAGTTACGCTCGAGCGGAGTGTTTTACGCTCGAGCGGACCACTGGGTTTTAGCTCCGTGTTTTGACTTTTCAAATCACTTTTTCACTTCCTCTTCTCTCTCATACTTTTCTAAAAACACCATTGTTGAGCCTCTCACTCTAGATACTACCTTCTCTCTAGGTTTTGATCTAGTAGGAGTGATTTGCTCATCTTTGGCCTTTACAAAAAAGTTGTTGATCGTCGAGGGCTTCATTTTAATCTGAAAATCTCGAGTTTTGGAGCACGTTGGGTTTTGTCGTCTTCTCCTTTGGGACTCCAAATTTGAGGTAGGGATATCCTACTCCTCTCTATAGATTTTGTCTTTAAATTTTGGTATTTTGAGATGTTGGGGTTGGTTTGGTAATTTTGTGAAAGTTTGGGGCTTTTGTGCAATTTTACAAAAGTTGGGGTTTTATTCATAATAAACCTAGATGCATGTTTGGCATAGAGAAATGGAATAAATGTTAAACCATTGATGAAAATGGGACCTAAGGGTTGATATGTTAATTATGGGAATTGACCTAATTACATTGTTTAATTAATTGGGACAATTAATTGTGAGGAATGAGGAAATGAAATGTTGATTGAATATCCATTGTGCATTTATTTTCTGTATAGAAATAACTGCTTTGGGCTATCGGTGGAGGATAGTCGTGATTGTTGTAGACAATGCATGATGATTAGGCAAACGGAAACTAATCAATGGAATGTGTCATGGGACTTGACGGTTGATAGAATACATTAACTGTATGTATTGAGTGGTTGTATATAGAACCATTGTGTTTGTATACGTTATGTGTAGAGGAGGAGATGGGGAATGTACTCCGCGGTTTAGGGGAAGATAGGGGATGTACCTCTAAACCGGATAGTGTTGGGAGAAGATAGGGGATGAACTCCGTAGATATAGCTCATATGCTTGTCTAGTAAAGTGAAGATAGAGCTCATATGCTTATCTTTGTGAAGTGTGGATATAGCTTATATGCTTATCTGTGGATATTGTTGATATACATATCTGTTATAGAATGTGGATATAGCTTATTTGCTTATCTGTGAATGTGGATATTGTTGTTATACATATCTGTTGAGAATGTGGATATAGCTTATATGCTTATCTGTTGAAAAAGGGAAAATGAAAAGTAACTTGGACTCATAAGTCGTATGACATAAATATAAGATTTATGTGAATGTATCAGAGTTGGCCATCTATCAATTGCTAATCTTTTAGTCATTGTTCATGGTTGGTTTAGTGTATTTCTACTGGGCTGTGGCTCACCCTATATGGGAATATCATTTTCAGGTACTGGTAGCATGCCACCTCCAAGGACATAGCTTGGGAGGCTAGAGGCGGACATACTTTTGTCGTATCTTTTGATGTATTACGTGTAACTTCAAGCCAAGGGCTTTATGTGTAAACGAGTTAGAACTCTTTTGTTGTAACCAAGTGTTAACTTGGAAACCTGTAAGCCTGTAAGGCATTTTGCTTTAGTTGTTAACATGTAATGCTTTTGTATGAAACTCTGATGTATAAAGAAAGAGGTTATTTTAGTAGGTCAATGCATGTCTTATTTGATGGTTTAATGTTATTATTTTGAGGGCGTTACAACTTGGTATCAGAGCGTACCGGGTTCGAATACTTTGGGTACGTGGGAAGTGATTAGGATCACAATGGGTTTGTCTCGCTTGATAGAGACTTAGATGTAGTATCATATGCTATGTGTTTGATTGATAACATGCTTATGTGACTATGTGGGTATGGGATTTAATTTCTAGGATGTTGATTGGATCCTTGGGTTTCTGGGAGTCTTGTTGGAAAGGCACTTGATCAATGCTGTTTCTAACCGGAACTCTAGTAACGCCTCGAGACTATCATTATCCGGAAATGAAATTTGTAAGTGCTTATGTGTTTATGTGCTTACGTGGAGTGAATTACAGTTGTCCATGCATTAGGACGAGTGTGTTTAGTTTCGGCACATGTATGAATGTGCTAACGTTCTGTATTACCTTTATTAGGATGTCAGGATGAGGAAGAGGTGCTAGGCGTGGTAGACCTGCGAGGCAGGAAGTACCGTTACCGGGTGAGATTCCGGCAGTGCAGGAGGGAGTTGGCCAGGCCAATGTGGCCGAGCCAGTGGGTCAGCAGGCTATGGGTGCCTTGGCCAGAGAGATAGCAGGAGCTTTGGGTATTCTTAGAGCTGGGAATCAGGCAGCTGAGGCAGGGCCTTCTTTCTTGAAGAGGGAGTTTTTCCGGTCTAACCCGGATGAGTTTATTGGGGATCCGAAGGAGCCACTGAAGGCTGATGAGTGGCTAGAGCAAATGAGTAAGACGTTCGAGATGCTTGGCATCGAGGACGGAGCACTGAAAGTGACCTTGGCATCCTTCCAACTGAAGGGAGATGCGGGTCAATGGTGGAAGTATGAGAAGGCTCGTGTTGGTGGTACTTGGGAGGCGTTTGTCAATGCTTTTCAGGAGAGGTTTTTGTCTGCAGCAGCTAGGGAGAAGCTGAGGGATCAGTTCAGCCGGCTTAATCAGCAGGGCTTGTTAGTGGCCGAGTTTGAGGCTACTTTTACCAGTCTGTCCAGGTTTGCACCGGAACTGGTGGCGTCCGAGGAACGCCGTTGCTATGAGTTTGAGCGGAAGTTGAGGCGGGGCCTCAAGTTGAGAGTTGGTGGGTCTTACATTCGAGAGTATAGACACCTGGTAGATGCTGCAGCTCATATGGAGCTCATGATGCAGGAGGAGGATGAGGGGCAGAGAGGCTCCAAGAGGAGCCAGGATGGTCAGGGTGATGGCAAGAGACAGAGGGGTTCTAACCCTCAGCAGTCGCAGGGTGGTGTTGCTAGATCGACCTTCCCAGTCCCGAGTGCAGGCTCCGGGAGAGGTGGTCAGGGGGAATTCACCTGTTACAAGTGTCACGCCCCCAAACCGCCCCTAGTAGTTTGGTGCCGTGATGGCCAGTAATCCGAGATTACCGGAGGCCGACTTACAAGAATCACACACAATCAGAGTATAAAATATGGGGCTTACAAGTGCGGAAGCAACATATATACATATACAGAATCTAAATAGTCCATGAGAGCCGTGCTTAAGTCCAATGAAATGACATACATTTTTACAAGGTCTTACAACTTAGATACAATAAGGAAATGAGATACAAAATACATCTTGACCAAAAGGCTTCTCAAGCCGACATATACAAGTGCACAAGAAATATAAGCTAAGAAGCATAATCTTCAAGATGGTACAAAATGCTAATCCAAAACACGTCGGCAATGCACCCAAAAACACATCGGCTACACGTCTAGGCCTCATTGCCTTCTTGCTCATCACCTACATATATATAGAGAGGGTGAGCTTGGATACTCAGTGAATGATATTAGAAATAAAGGTTTTGCATGATTGATATCCAAAATTTCTTTCAAAACGATACATAGTATACTTTTCAATCAAGGGGGAAATCAAGTTCATTGCCGGCCTTTCAAGTTCTTTGGATGTTATTACATCTACTTAATACAAGGGGGTGATGACAATTCCAAGACAAGAGTGCAGTTGCATTATAGTCCCCTGCAGCTAAGGACTTTCAAGACAAGAGTGCAGTTGCATTATAGTCCCCTGCAACTAAGGACTTTCAAGACAAGAGTGCAGTTGCATTATAGTCCCCTGCAACTAAGGACTTTCAAGACAAGAGTGCAGTTGCATTATAGTCCCCTGCAGCTAAGGACTTTCAAGAAATGTCATCAAAACAAGATAGTGCTTAATATACAAGTAGGGATAGTCATTCATGCTAGATCAAGTACTTTTCAAAACAAGGCAAGACGAGATTTATGAAAGCAAGTGTAACATAGCTTTATTAAAAATACCACTCACATAGTTTCTTCACACGTCGGGGTCGAGACAAGCCCAAATCCTACAAACACATGGCAAAGCCTATTGAATGCACCTTCAACAAGTTTCGTATGTACACAAATGATTTTCGGAAAACATGCTGGGCACCAACCAGGTCTAGGCCGAGGTTCCACACCTCCTCGCCGAGGTGTGTTCCCGAGGGCCACATGCAAGGAAAAGAGGTCGGGAAACTCTGGGTTTCCCTCTGCTGATGAATATGAAGAACATGAGTATGAAAACATGGAAATTATGAATGTTCGATCTCAATCTGTTATCACAAATCTGGGATTTTCATGTTACGGGTTTGAAAACAAGGACCTGGGTACCCATAGTTGAAAATCGTGCAAGAACAAACACAAAACATGAGTCTAGGCAAAAAGCTTTCGGATCAAAACATGACTTTTCTTGAAGAACACATGAATGTCATTTTCTCTTTCAAAAACCGAATTTCAAGACGATGCATGGCTTACAAATCATATCCGATCATGCAATGCGATATCATGAACATAAGGAACATCATGAGCAGATCAAGAATCTAACCTTAGAACACGAATCTAACGGTTTGATCTCAAGGAATCAAGCTTGAAGACTTACTTTCTCACTCTAGAACTCCTTCTTCCTCCTAGAGTCTCTCTCTCTACAAGGCAAGGTTATGACACTAAAATGATAAGTGCCCTCACTCGGTTCTGTGCTTAATCCCTCTGTTGGGACACGTGGCGGCGACTGGTTGGGTTCACCCTGAAAAGGTGGCTGACAGACTGGACAAAGCATGGTGAAAGGGTGTTCAACAAGCAAAACGGTATGGGCTTCCTAACAAGGCAATGACATCGGCTAATAACAAGGCGTATTTAACAAGCTACACGGAATGGCACTCCGGCAAGGGGTGACATCGGCTAACAAAAGGACTTCGGCACTAAGGTGACAATGACCCCGGCTAGGAAGGACAACACTTGACTAAGCTGTGCCACATCTTGGCCTAGATGCGCCACACCTCGGCCTAGGTCGTACCACTCCAGGACGAGATCGCTTGGGTGCAAGGTAACGCCTCGGCTAATGTGTCAAGGCAAGGACGGAGCTCAACAAGGGGTTCCAAGATACTTCTAGACTGAGGATGACCTCGGCTTGGAATGATCTAGGCGTAACGTAACCTAGGCTTGGATTTACATCGGCTAATCATAACTTAGACAAGCACATAACACTTAGACAATTCACAAGGTATCAAATCAAGGCATGGATCTCACTCACTTAAGCAGGACAAGTCACGAACATACACATGCAAGCTTAACAAACCATAATCATACAGATGCTCATGAACATGATTAAGATGAAAAATGTGGGTTCTTACAGTCTGCCCTCCTTAAAGAAGTTTGGTCCCCAAACTTAAGTTACCTTGTCCTACAAATAACTCCGGATAACAGATTTTCATTTCTTCCTCCTTTTCCCACGTGGCCTCCTTGCCATAATGTTTCTCCCATTCGATTTTCACCATTGATATCGACTTGTTTCTCAACTGTCTCACTTGTCTGTCGATAATTCTCATCGGCTTCTCTTCGTAGCCCAGGTTTTCATTGACTACAACCCCGGAGTAATCTATTACATGCAGTGGGTCTCGGATATATTTTCTCAGCATCGAAACATGGAACACGCTGTGGACTTGGCTCAAACCTGGTGGCAAAGCGAGTCTGTAAGCAACGGTGTTAACTTTCTCAAGAATTTCAAACGGCCCAATATACCGGGGTGCAAGTTTACCTTTCTTCCCAAATCTCGAAACTCCTGTCATCGGTGAGACCTTCAAAAATACATGGTCCCCAATTTCAAATTCTAACTCCCTCCTTCTTTGGTCGGCATAACACTTCTGTCGACTCTGTGCAGTTTTAATCCTCTGCTGAATGAGTTTGATCTTTTCAGTTGTCATCTGAACCAACTCGGGGCCAATTAGAGCTTTGTCTCCTACCTCGGTCCAACATATCGGCGATCTGCACTTTCTTCCATACAAAGCTTCATACGGCGCCATGCCTATGCTGGCTTGATAACTGTTGTTGTACGCAAATTCCACTAATGGCAAATGCGATTCCCAGCTTCCCTGGAAATCCAATACGCATAGTCTGAGCATGTCTTCGAGTGTCCGAATCGTTCTTTCTGTCTGTCCGTCGGTCTGGGGGTGAAAGGCTGTGCTAAATCTCAACTCTGTCCCCAAGGCTCCTTGTAGACTCTGCCAAAATCTAGAAACGAACTTCGGATCTCGGTCTGACACAATGGACATCGGCACACCATGAAGCCTAACGATCTCATTCATGTACAATTCGGCAAGTCGGTCGGCATTGAATGTAGTCTTGACAGGCAAGAAGTGAGCTGACTTAGTAAACCTATCGACTATAACCCAAATGGAATCCATACCTCTTTGCGTCCTCGGCAAACCCACTATGAAATCCATGGAGATGTGCCCCCATTTCCATTCAGGAATTGACAAGGGTTGGAGAAGTCCTGCCGGTCTCTGGTGTTCTACCTTCACTTGCTGACAACTCAGGCACTGAAATACAAACTCGGCTATCTCTCTTTTCATGTTTGGCCACCAAAAGGTCCGCTTTACGTCCTGATACATCTTGGTGCTCCCTGGATGAATGGAAAACTTGGAACTATGGGCCTCCTGCAAAATCTTCCTTTTCAACTCTGGTACGTCGGCTACACACAATCTCCCTTCAAACTTAAGCACTTGATTCTCCATAGTGTATCCCTGCCCCGGCTTGGTGACGAATTCATCAATTACCTTCTTGAGGAATTTATCCTCCCTCTGTCTGGTCTTCGCTTCCTCAATAATGGTCGGTTCCACCGAAACCGCTGTTAGGCACGCCAAACTTCCAACTAACTTCCTGCTCAATGCGTCGGCTACGGAATTTGCCTTACCTGGGTGGTACTGAATCTGCATGTCATAATCCTTCAGTAGCTCGAGCCATCTTCTCTGCCTCATATTTAACTCTTTCTGAGTGAACAAGTACTTCAGACTCTTGTGGTCGGTGAAAACTTGGCAAGATGTTCCATACAAGTAATGACGCCATATCTTCAAAGCAAAAACCACGGCAGCTAGCTCCAGATCATGGGTAGGATAATTCTTTTCATTGGGCTTCAACTGACGAGACGCGTACGCTATGACTTTACCTTCTTGCATTAACACGCAACCCAAACCCTTATGTGAAGCATCACTGTAAATCTGAAATTCCTCATTAGCCGATGGTAGTATGAGAACTGGTGCTGTAACTAACCTCGTCTTCAGCTCCTGGAAGGCTGATTCTCTTTCATAAGTCCATTCATAAGCTGCTCCCTTCTTAGTTAGTTGTGTCAATGGCACTGCAATCCTCGAGAAATCCTTCACAAACTTTCTGTAATAACCTGCCAAACCCAGAAAACTACGAACCTCGGACAAGTTGGTCGGCGTCGGCCAATTCACAATGGCTTCGATCTTACTGGGGTCAACTGATATACCGTCTTCATTAATCACATGTCCTAGAAATGAAATGCTAGAAAGCCAAAACTCGCATTTACTTAACTTGGCGTACAACTTTTTATCCCTCAAGGTCTGCAGGGCAAGTCTCAGATGATTCTCGTGCTCGCTCGTACTCCCGGAATAGATCAATATGTCGTCGATAAAAATAATGACAAACTCATCTAGGTATGGCTTAAAGACTCTGTTCATTAAGTCCATGAATGCTGCTGGGGCGTTGGTTACTCCGAAGGGCATTACCAAAAATTCGTAGTGGCCATATCTTGTCCGAAAAGCAGTTTTCTCGATGTCCTCGGCTTTAACCTTCAACTGGTGGTAGCCTGACCTAAGGTCAATCTTGGAAAAGACTCGTGCTCCTCGTAGTTGATCAAGCAAATCATCGATCCTTGGCAATGGATACTTATTCTTAATGGTCACCTTATTAAGCTCTCTGTAGTCGATGCAAAGGCGAAGTGTGCCATCCTTTTTCTTAACAAACAGAACGGGTGCCCCCCATGGTGAAGTGCTCGGCCTGATAAATCCCTTATCCAACAATTCTTGTAGTTGCAATTTCAATTCTCTAAGTTCGGCTGGGGCCATTCTGTAGGGTGTTTTGGAGATAGGTTGTGTTCCTGACAAGACGTCCACAGTAAACTCTATTTCTCTATCGACAAGGTGGCCAGGCAACTCATTCGGAAAGACATCGGGGAATTCCTCAACCACGGGTATGTCGTCTAACTCAACACTTCCATTCGAATCACTTAGTATACTGCACAAATAACCCTGACATCCCTTTTGGATCAACTTGTAGGCCTTCATGGATGAGATTAAGTAAGGTGGGGGTACTACTCCTTTACCTTGGAAAATGACCTCAGCTTGGCTTGGGGTCTTCAATGTGACGCTCTTAGTAACACAATTAATGGATGCATGGTTCGCTACTAACCAATCCATTCCCAATATGACATCGAAGTGGGTCATGCTTAATGGCATCAAATCAACTAACAACTCTACCCTCTCAATCATAACAATACACGCCCTATAAATGGATGTGACAATCATATTTCTCCCAGATGGAGTAGACACGGATAATATGTAGTCAAGGGGTTCTAATTCTCTACTCAACTTTTCAGCAAATATAGTGGACACAAATGAATGCGTAGAACCCGAATCAATCAATACGTATGCATCTTGAGAACAAATTGAAATGGTACCTGACACCACTGCTTCAGCATTCTGGGCGTCTCCTGGCACTAATGCGAAAACTCTGCCCTGCCTCGCCTGTATCCCCCCGATGTTATTCTTCTGTGCGGAGCCCGAGGTGCTTCCACTCCTCTTCCCATCATCGGTCCTTGCTTTCGGGCAGTCCTTCACGCGATGGCCTATCTCGCCACACTCATAGCAAGCTCCTGTTGCCCAACGACAAACCCCAAAATGTAGCTTTCCACAGCTCGCGCACACCGGCTTGGCGTTACCTTCCTGATTTGAGTTGCTGGAACTGTCTGTGCTCATTCTCTTCTTGGCGTTGAACGGAACTCGGCGATTATCATAATTCTGTCTCTTCCTCTGACCCTCGTCTGAACTCTGGTATCGATTTAAATTAGCTTCAGCCAGGATGGCCTTGTCCAGTACTCCGGCGTATGTCGGCATATTGAGCATATTGACCCGATCTTGTATCGGTCCACGTAACCCACTTTCGAACTTTCTCGCCTTTCGGTATTCGTCGTCAACCATATGAGGCGCATATCTCGCCAGTTCAGTAAAGGCACGATCGTATTCTGCGACTGTCTTGTTCCCTTGCATCAGATTCTGAAACTCCGTGGTTTTTCGGTCTCGGACGCTAAGGGGGAAATGCTTGTTGTAGAATAACTCCAAAAATTTTGCCCAAGTTAAACCCGGATTGCTTTCTCGGACCATCATCCACCACCTACGAGCATCGTCGTCTAATGTGAATGCTGCCAGGGATACCTTCTGAGCGTCTGTACTGGGGAAGATCTCAAACAACTTCTCCATCTCTAAAACCCACGCCTCGGCTTTCATTGGTTCTATGCCCCCTTGGAATCTTGGCGGTTTCATCTTCTTGAACTCTCTGATCAGAGTTATCGTGTCGTTCCCATACAAAGCTTGTGGTAGAGGCACTTGCGGTACTGGAGGGGGTGGAGCTGTATAACGGCCATTCGTCTGTTCGGCCTGCGTGGAAGTCGTACCAGTATCCTGTGGCCTAGGTTGTCTTTGCTCACGAACCAAGCCGTCGACTAACCTTTCCAATCTCTCCAATCTATCTTCTGAACGATCTCGGCCAACCGGAGGTCTACCTCTCCTCATGATGCTAGGAGGATGCAAGATGAACTTTAAAAATAACTGAACAGGTAATACGTATACAAGTAACAAATGTCTATGCCGAAATGATGCACACTTAGTCAAGTAGCAAGTAATATGATGCAATCCTAACATCATTCTAAGGGAAATCCTATGCTCTTTAGGACTCAAGGTGTGTGATTAACGTACTATAAGGAACGCGTGCTCTGATACCATTCTGTCACGCCCCCAAACCGCCCCTAGTAGTTTGGTGCCGTGATGGCCAGTAATCCGAGATTACCGGAGGCCGACTTACAAGAATCACACACAATCAGAGTATAAAATATGGGGCTTACAAGTGCGGAAGCAACATATATACATATACAGAATCTAAATAGTCCATGAGAGCCGTGCTTAAGTCCAATGAAATGACATACATTTTTACAAGGTCTTACAACTTAGATACAATAAGGAAATGAGATACAAAATACATCTTGACCAAAAGGCTTCTCAAGCCGACATATACAAGTGCACAAGAAATATAAGCTAAGAAGCATAATCTTCAAGATGGTACAAAATGCTAATCCAAAACACGTCGGCAATGCACCCAAAAACACATCGGCTACACGTCTAGGCCTCATTGCCTTCTTGCTCATCACCTACATATATATAGAGAGGGTGAGCTTGGATACTCAGTGAATGATATTAGAAATAAAGGTTTTGCATGATTGATATCCAAAATTTCTTTCAAAACGATACATAGTATACTTTTCAATCAAGGGGGAAATCAAGTTCATTGCCGGCCTTTCAAGTTCTTTGGATGTTATTACATCTACTTAATACAAGGGGGTGATGACAATTCCAAGACAAGAGTGCAGTTGCATTATAGTCCCCTGCAGCTAAGGACTTTCAAGACAAGAGTGCAGTTGCATTATAGTCCCCTGCAACTAAGGACTTTCAAGACAAGAGTGCAGTTGCATTATAGTCCCCTGCAACTAAGGACTTTCAAGACAAGAGTGCAGTTGCATTATAGTCCCCTGCAGCTAAGGACTTTCAAGAAATGTCATCAAAACAAGATAGTGCTTAATATACAAGTAGGGATAGTCATTCATGCTAGATCAAGTACTTTTCAAAACAAGGCAAGACGAGATTTATGAAAGCAAGTGTAACATAGCTTTATTAAAAATACCACTCACATAGTTTCTTCACACGTCGGGGTCGAGACAAGCCCAAATCCTACAAACACATGGCAAAGCCTATTGAATGCACCTTCAACAAGTTTCGTATGTACACAAATGATTTTCGGAAAACATGCTGGGCACCAACCAGGTCTAGGCCGAGGTTCCACACCTCCTCGCCGAGGTGTGTTCCCGAGGGCCACATGCAAGGAAAAGAGGTCGGGAAACTCTGGGTTTCCCTCTGCTGATGAATATGAAGAACATGAGTATGAAAACATGGAAATTATGAATGTTCGATCTCAATCTGTTATCACAAATCTGGGATTTTCATGTTACGGGTTTGAAAACAAGGACCTGGGTACCCATAGTTGAAAATCGTGCAAGAACAAACACAAAACATGAGTCTAGGCAAAAAGCTTTCGGATCAAAACATGACTTTTCTTGAAGAACACATGAATGTCATTTTCTCTTTCAAAAACCGAATTTCAAGACGATGCATGGCTTACAAATCATATCCGATCATGCAATGCGATATCATGAACATAAGGAACATCATGAGCAGATCAAGAATCTAACCTTAGAACACGAATCTAACGGTTTGATCTCAAGGAATCAAGCTTGAAGACTTACTTTCTCACTCTAGAACTCCTTCTTCCTCCTAGAGTCTCTCTCTCTACAAGGCAAGGTTATGACACTAAAATGATAAGTGCCCTCACTCGGTTCTGTGCTTAATCCCTCTGTTGGGACACGTGGCGGCGACTGGTTGGGTTCACCCTGAAAAGGTGGCTGACAGACTGGACAAAGCATGGTGAAAGGGTGTTCAACAAGCAAAACGGTATGGGCTTCCTGACAAGGCAATGACATCGGCTAATAACAAGGCGTATTTAACAAGCTACACGGAATGGCACTCCGGCAAGGGGTGACATCGGCTAACAAAAGGACTTCGGCACTAAGGTGACAATGACCCCGGCTAGGAAGGACAACACTTGACTAAGCTGTGCCACATCTTGGCCTAGATGCGCCACACCTCGGCCTAGGTCGTACCACTCCAGGACGAGATCGCTTGGGTGCAAGGTAACGTCTCGGCTAATGTGTCAAGGCAAGGACGGAGCTCAACAAGGGGTTCCAAGATACTTCTAGACTGAGGATGACCTCGGCTTGGAATGATCTAGGCGTAACGTAACCTAGGCTTGGATTTACATCGGCTAATCATAACTTAGACAAGCACATAACACTTAGACAATTCACAAGGTATCAAATCAAGGCATGGATCTCACTCACTTAAGCAGGACAAGTCACGAACATACACATGCAAGCTTAACAAACCATAATCATACAGATGCTCATGAACATGATTAAGATGAAAAATGTGGGTTCTTACAACAAGTGTGGCCAGTTGGGTCACAAGGTTTCTGTTTGCCCGCAGAAGGGTGGAGGTCAGAGAGCTGCTTCTTCTTCAGCTAGACCGCAGAGTCAGAGTTTGGGCAGGGGGCAGCCCTTGTCTTGTTATCAGTGTGGACAGCCTGGGCACCTGAAGAGGTTTTGCCCGCAGTTGAGTGCCACTTCGGGAGCGTCTGGTTCTAGGCAGACGCAGGGTTTTCAGCCAGCTCAGTCTGTGCAGGCCTCGAGGGCCAATCCGGGAGCTTCGTCATCCCAGTCTGTGCAGCAGTCTTTTGCTCCGAGAGGTGAGCAGGTAGACCAGGGGCCTACGGGGCGCGTGTATGCTGTTACCGCGCAGGATTTAGTGCCAGCTCCATCAGCAGTGAGAGGTACTTTTCTGTTTTGCAACTCGGTTGCTAATGTGTTGATAGACACGGGTGCATCTCATTCTTTTGTATCTGCTGCATTTGCATCGGTTTTGGAATTGGAGTTAGCACAGTTAGCATCTCCTATTTGTGTGGTATCGCCTTTGGGTGGTGAGTTGATCCTGAAACAGGGTGTTAGAGGATGTGATATAGAGGTCGCCGACTATAGGCTTCCTTTTCCGTTTGTTGTCATGCCCATGAAGGGTTTTGATGTTATTTTGGGTATGGACTGGCTATCGTCATACCGGGCTGTTATTGATTGCTACCGCCAGAGGGTCACGTTATGTACCTTGAGCGGGGAGTGGTTCCATTTCTTGGAGACCGAGTTGGTAGTGTGTTGCCACCGGGGTATGATTCGCGAGGGCGAAATGAGCGTAGTGGTCTACTTGCCAGCTTTAAGAGTGGTGAGAGTGGTGAGACCCAGCTTGTGTTGCCGAGGGTAGTTTGTGAGTATTCGGATGTCTTTCCTGAAGATCTTGTTAGTTTGCCACCTCACCGAGAGATAGAGTTCTCTATTGATCTAGTGCCCGGCACGGCGCCGATTTCTATGGCACCTTACCGTTTTGCTCCAGCAGAGTTGGTTGAGTTGAAAGTTCAGCTCCAGGAATTGCTAGATAAGGACTTTGTTCGCCCTAGTGTTTCACCGTGGGGAGCACCAGCCCTCTTTGTTAAAAAGAAAGATGGCGCCTTGAGATTGTGTATTGACTACCGGAAGTTGAATCGGGCTACGGTTAAGAATAAATATCCTATGCCCCGTATAGATGATTTGTTTGACCAGTTGAAGGGTTCCCGTTGTTTCTCTAAGATAGATTTGAGATCGGGTTACCACCAGTTGAGGGTCAGGGAGGAGGATATTCCGAAAACGGCATTCCGTACGCGGTATGGCCATTATGAGTTTCTGGTGATGCCATTTGGGCTTACCAATGCACCGGTAGTCTTTATGGACTTGAGGAAAACCGGATTTTCCGGGAGTTCTTAGACCGATTTATGGTTGTCTTCGTGGACGACATTCTTATCTATTCGCCTTCTGAGGGGGAGCACGAGGAACACTTGAGAGTGGTGCTTCAGTTACTTAGAGCCCATAGGCTGTATGCCAAGTTTGGGAAGTGTGAGTTCTGGCTGAGGGAAGTCAAATTCTTAGGCCACGTGGTATCTGGGGAAGGGGTGTCTGTTGATGCATCCAAGGTTGAGGCAGTGCAAGATTGGGCACAGCCTAAGAGTGTGTTTGAGATCCGCAGTTTTCTGGGATTAGCTGGGTACTACTGTCGGTTTGTGAAAGATTTCTCCAGGTTAGCGTCACCGTTGACTAGACTGACTCGGAAGGGAGTCAAGTTTGTGTGGAGCGAGACTTGTGAAAAGTTGTTCCAAGAGCTGAAAGTTAGATTGACCACCGCTCCGGTGTTGATTATTCCGGAGAGAGGGTTGGGTTATGCGGTTTATTGTGATGCCTCACGAGAGGGTTTGGGTTGTGTGTTGATGCAAGAGGGGAAAGTGGTAGCTTATGGCTCACGTCAGTTGAAAATACACGAGAAGAATTACCCCACACACGACCTAGAGTTAGCAGCAGTGATCTTTGCCTTGAAAATTTGGAGGCACTACCTTTATGGTGAGAAGTTCGAGGTGTTCTCGGACCACAAGAGTTTGAAGTATCTGTTTACACAGAGAGACTTGAATTTGGGGCAGAGGAGGTGGATGGAGTTCATCGAGGATTATGATTTTGAGTTGCATTATCATCCGGGAAAGGCCAATGTAGTGGCCGATGCCCTTAGTAGGAAATCCATTAGTGATGTAGCTTGTATAGCCATCCGGGAATGGGAGATGTTGGGAGCACTTGGTGAGTTCGATTTGCTACTAGGCGAATCTGTTGAGGCTGCGGCCTTGTTTTCTATTGTTGCGCAGCCTACACTTGTGATTAGAGTGCTAGAGGCACAGAGAGGTGACCTTGAGGTAGAATCCCTCCGAGAGAAGATCTCCAGTGGGAAAGTTGAGAAGGGTTTGACGGTGTATCCTGACCTGAGTGTGAGATACCGAGACCGTTTGTTTGTACCGGAGTCTTGCCGTGAGGAAGTACTCCGAGAGTTTCATCATTCGCGCCTTGTGGTGCATCCGGGGGGTACTAAGATGTATCAGGATTTGGGTCGCCAGTTTTGGTGGCGGGGTATGAAGAGAGATGTGGCTGTTTTCGTATCAAAGTGCCTTACTTGCCAGCAAGTGAAGGCCGAGCATCAGAGGCCAGCGGGTTTGTTGCAACCCTTGCCTATTGCCGAGTGGAAGTGGGAGCATGTCACTATGGACTTCGTTGTGGGTCTTCCGAGGACTCAGCGGGGTAGTGATGCTATTTGGGTGGTTGTAGACCGGTTGACTAAGTCGGCGCACTTTATTCCTATGCGCGTGAGAGATTCGGTGGATCATCTTGCCGACTTGTATATTCGGGACGTAGTGAGATTGCACGGGGTCCCAGTGACGATCGTCTCAGATAGAGATCCTCGTTTTACTGCTAGGTTGTGGCAGAGCTTGCAGAGTGCCTTGGGCACTAAGTTGACCTTTAGTACGGCCTATCATCCTCAGACTGACGGGCAGTCCGAGCGTACTATTCAGATCCTCGAGGATATGCTTCGGGGTTGTGTCCTGGACTTCAGTGGGACGTGGGAGAGGCACATGCCCTTGGTAGAGTTTGCCTACAACAACAGTTTTCAGTCTAGCATCGGTATGGCACCGTTTGAGGCCTTGTATGGCCGACCGTGTAGGTCTCCAGTTTGTTGGGCCGAGGTGGGTGATGCACCTTTATTGGGTCCGGAGTTGGTTAGGGAGACGACGGAGAAAGTTGAGCTTATCCGTAGGAGGCTTGTTACAGCCCAGAGTCGACAAAAGAGTTATGCCGACCGTAGGAGGAGACCTTTGGCATTTGAGGTAGGTGATCATGTCTTTCTGAAGATATCACCTAGGCGAGGCTTGATGAGGTTTGGGAAGAGTGGGAAGTTATCCCCTTGGTTTATTGGTCCTTTTGAGATCCTTGAGAGGATTGGTGAGGTTGCTTATCGGTTAGCCTTACCGCCACAGTTGTCCGGAGTGCATGACGTGTTTCATGTGAGTATGCTTCGGAAATGTGAGCCAGATCCATCACATGTGTTGGATTGGACCGATTTAGAGGTAGATGAGGATGTTTCGTATGAGGAGAGACCGGTTCGGGTCTTGGATAGGCGGGATCAGGTCCTGCGTGGCAAGACCATTCCTTTGGTGAAAGTCTTGTGGAAACATCACGGAGTGGAGGAGGCCACTTGGGAACGTGAGTTGGAAGTCTGCGAAAAATATCCGGACTTGTTTGTTGATATGTAATCTTGTATTTAAATTTTGAACTATTGTGAACTTAAGAGCTTTTATATATGTCTTAAGTTGTGAAACATTGAAAATGTTTTGGTTTATTGGAAGTATGTTTTGGAACTTGCCTCATATGGAAGTTGAATGTAACATTATATATGTTGAATATGTTGTTAAACTGGGAAAAGAAACGCGTAATGTTGATGCATGTCAAAAGTTAATATGTTGTTTACATATTGTGAAATGCCTCTTGTTTAAGGGATGTGGTGACCGGTAATGGGTCGAATTGTTGAATGTTAAAATGTAACATTGTTTAAAATGGAGGAAAACCTGTTTTCGAAAACTTGTGCTTAATTTCAGGGACGAAATTCTTTAAGGGGGGGAGGTTATAGCGATCCCGGGTTTACCCTTGTTGTACAGTGATCCGGACATGGGTCCGTAGATGTTGGTAGTTGTTCTTTATTTTGTTTACATCCTTTTTGCTTCGTAATTGAGTTATAGGATATGTTGGGCAGGTTTGTTACAGGTTGGTTGAGTTTAGAAACCAAAACTAGTTGCCCAAGTTTTGGCCTGTACGCTCGAGCGGGGGTTTTGGCGCTCGAGCGGAGATTACATCCATTCAGTATTTTCCTGTGCAGCGTTGTACGCTCGAGCGTGGGATTGGCCGCTCGAGCGGGATTGTCTGAGTGCCGCTCGAGCGTAGAGTTGGAAGCTCGAGCGGAGGCCTGGTTCTATGTAAATGCTGGGAGAGTGCATTCTGCGCTCGAGCGGGAGTTTGTGCGCTCGAGCGGAAGTCTGTGAGTTACGCTCGAGCGGAGTGTTTTACGCTCGAGCGGACCACTGGGTTTTAGCTCCGTGTTTTGACTTTTCAAATCACTTTTTCACTTCCTCTTCTCTCTCCTACTTTTCTAAAAACACCATTGTTGAGCCTCTCACTCTAGATACTACCTTCTCTCTAGGTTTTGATCTAGTAGGAGTGATTTGCTCATCTTTGGCCTTTACAAAAAAGTTGTTGATCGTCGAGGGCTTCATTTTAATCTGAAAATCTCGCGTTTTGGAGCACGTTGGGTTTTGTCGTCTTCTCCTTTGGGACTCCGAATTTGAGGTAGGGATATCCTACTCCTCTCTATGGATTTTGTCTTTAAATTTTGGTATTTTGAGATGTTGGGGTTGGTTTGGTAATTTTGTGAAAGTTTGGGGCTTTTGTGCAATTTTATAAAAGTTGGGGTTTTATTCATAATAAACCTAGATGCATGTTTGGCATAGAGAAATGGAATAAATGTTAAACCAATGATGAAAATGGGACCTAAGGGTTGATATGTTAATTATGGGAATTGACCTAATTACATTGTTTAATTAATTGGGACAATTAATTGTGAGGAATGAGGAAATGAAATGTTGATTGAATATCCATTGTGCATTTATTTTATGTATAGAAATAACTGCTTTGGGCTATCGGTGGAGGATAGTCGTGATTGTTGTAGACAATGCATGATGATTAGGCAAACGGAAACTAATCAATTGGAATGTGTCATGGGACTTGACGGTTGATAGAATACATTAACTGTATGTATTGAGTGGTTGTATATAGAACCATTGTGTTTGTATACGTTATGTGTAGAGGAGGAGATGGGGGATGTACTCCGCGGTTTAGGGGAAGATAGGGGATGTACCTCTAAACCGGATAGTGTTGGGAGAAGATAGGGGATGAACTCCGTAGATATAGCTCATATGCTTGTCTAGTAAAGTGAAGATAGAGCTCATATGCTTATCTTTGTGAAGTGTGGATATAGCTTATATGCTTATCTGTGGATATTGTTGATATACATATCTGTTATAGAATGTGGATATAGCTTATTTGCTTATCTGTGAATGTGGATATTGTTGTTATACATATCTGTTGAGAATGTGGATATAGCTTATATGCTTATCTGTTGAAAAAGGGAAAATGAAAAGTAACTTGGACTCATAAGTCGTATGACATAAATATAAGATTTATGTGAATGTATCAGAGTTGGCCATCTATCAATTGCTAATCTTTTAGTCATTGTTCATGGTTGGTTTAGTGTATTTCTACTGTAACGCCCTCAAAATAACAACATTAAACCCATCAGATAAGACATGCATTTACATATAAACTAACCACATTCTTTTATTCAACAGAGTTCCATTACATCAGTATTACATGTTAACAACTAAAGCAAAATGCCTTACAGGCTTACAGCTTTCCAAGTTAACACTTGGTTACAACAAAAGAGTTCTAACTCGTTTACACATAAAGCCCTTGGCTTGAAGTTACATGTAATACATCAAAAGATACGACAAAAGTATGTCCGCCTCTAGCCTCCCAAGCTATGTCCTTGGAGGTGGCATGCTACCTGTACCTGAAAATGATATTCCCATATAGGGTGAGCCACAGCCCAGTAGAAATACACTAAACCAACCATGAACAATGACTAAAATATTAGCAATTGATAGATGGCCAACACTGATACGATCACATAAATCACATATTTATGTCATACGACTTATGAGTCCAAATTACTTTTCATTTTCCCTTTTTCAACAGATAGGCATATAAGCACTACCCACATTCTCAACAGATATGTATAACAACAATATCCACATTCTCAGATAAGCAAATAAGCTATATCCACATTCTACAACAGGTATGTATAACAACAATATCCACAGATAAGCATATAAGCTATATCCACATTCTACAACAGATATGTATAACAACAATATCCACAGATAAGCATAGAAGCTATATCCACACTTCACAAAGATAAGCATATGAGCTCTATCTTCACTTTACTAGACAAGCATATGAGCTGTATCTACGGAGTTCATCCCCTATCTTCTCCCAACACTATCTGGTTTAGAGGTACATCCCCTATCTTCCCCTAAACCGCGGAGTACATCCCCCATCTCCTCCTCTACACATAACGTATACAAACACATTGGTTCTATATACAACCACTCAATACATACAGTTAATGTATTCTATCAACCGTCAAGTCCCATGACACATTCCATTGATTAGTTTCAGTTTGCCTAATCATCATGCATTGTCTACAACAATCACGACTATCCTCCGCCGATAGCCCAAAGCAGTTATTTCTATACAGAAAATAAATGCACAATGGATATTCAATCAACATTTCATTTCCTCATTCCTCACAATTAATTATCCCAATTAATTAAACAATGTAATTAGGTCAATTCCCATAATTAACATTTCAACCCTTAGGTCCCATTTTCATCAATGGTTTAACATTTATTCCATTTCTCTATGCCAAACATGCATCTAGGTTTATTATGAATAAAACTCCAACTTTTGTAAAATTGCACAAAAGCCCCAAACTTTCACAAAATTACCAAACCAACCCCAACATCTCAAAATACCAAAATTTAAAGACAAAATCCATAGAGAGGAGTAGGATATCCCTACCTCGAAGTTTAAGCCAAAAAGGAGAAGGTGACAAAACCCAACGTGCTCCAAAACTCGAAATTTTCAGATTAAAATATAGCCCTCGACGATCAACAACCTTTTTGTAAAGGCCAAAGATGAGCAAATCGCTCCTACTAGATCAAAACCTAGAGAGAAGGTAGTATCTAGAGTGAGAGGCTCAACAATGGTGTTTTTGGAAAAGTAGGAGAGAGAAGCGGAAGTGAAAAAGTGATTTGAAAAGTCAAAACACGGAGCTAAAACCCAGTGGTCCGCTCGAGCGTAAAACACTCCGCTCGAGCGTAACTCACAGACTTCCGCTCGAGCGCACAAACTCCCGCTCGAGCGCAGAATGCACTCTCCCAGCACTTTTATAGAGCCAGGCCTCTGCTCGAGCTCCCAACTCTACGCTCGAGCGGAACTCACACAACCCCGCTCGAGCGGCCAAACCCACGCTCGAGCGTACAACACTGCACAAGAAATACTGGATGGGTGTATTCCCCGCTCGAGCGGACAGGCCAAAATCTGGGCAACTAGTTTTGGTTTCTAAACTCAACCAACCTGTAACAAACCTGCCCAACACATCCTATAACTCAAATACGAAGTAAAAAGGATGTAAACAAGATAAAGAACAACTACCAACATCTACGGACCCATGTCCAGATCACTGTACAACAAGGGTAAACCCGGGATCGCTATAACCTCCCCCCCTTAAAGAATTTCGTCCCTGAAATTAAGCACAAGTTTTCGAAAACAGGTTTTCCTCCATTTTAAACAATGTTACATTTTAACATTCAACAATTCGACCCATTACCGGTCACCACATCCCTTAAACAAGAGGCATTTCACAATATGTAAACAACATATTAACTTTTGACATGCATCAACATTACGCGTTTCTTTTCCCAGTTTAACAACATATTCAACATATATAATGTTACATTCAACTTCCATATGAGGCAAGTTCCAAAACATACTTCAAATAAACCAAAACATTTTCAATGTTTCACAACTTAAGACATATATAAAAGCTCTTAAGTTCACAATAGTTCAAAATTTAAATACAAGATTACATATCAACAAACAAGTCCGGATATTTTTCGCAGACTTCCAACTCACGTTCCCAAGTGGCTTCCTCCACTCCGTGATGTTTCCACAAGACTTTCACCAAAGGAATGGTCTTACCACGCAGGACCTGATCCAGCCTATCCAAGACCCGAACCGGTCTCTCCTCATACGAGGCATCCTCATCTACCTCTAAATCGGTCCAATCCAACACATGTGATGGATCTGGCTCATACTTCCGAAGCATACTCACATGAAACACGTCATGAACTCCGGACAACTGCGGCGGTAAGGCTAACCGATAAGCAACCTCGCCAATCCTCTCAAGGATCTCAAAAGGACCAATAAACCGAGGGGATAACTTCCCACTCTTCCCAAACCTCATCAGGCCTAGTCTAGGTGATATCTTCAGAAAGACATGATCACCTACCTCAAACGCCAAAGGCCTCCTCCTACGGTCGGCATAACTCTTTTGTCGACTCTGGGCTGTAACAAGCCTCCCACGGATAAGCTCAACTTTCTCCGTCGTCTCCCTAACCAACTCCGGACCCAACAAAGGTGCATCACCCACCTCGGCCCAACAAACTGGAGACCTACACGGTCGGCCATACAAGGCCTCAAACGGTGCCATACCGATACTAGACTGAAAACTGTTGTTGTAGGCAAACTCTACCAATGGCAAGTGCCTCTCCCACGTCCCACTGAAGTCCAGGACACAACCCCGAAGCATATCCTCGAGGATCTGAATAGTACGCTCAGACTGCCCGTCAGTCTGAGGATGATAGGCCGTACTAAAGGTCAACTTAGTGCCCAAGGCACTCTGCAAGCTCTGCCACAACCTAGCAGTAAAACGAGGATCTCTATCTGAGACGATCGTCACTGGGACCCCGTGCAATCTCACTACGTCCCGAATATACAAGTCGGCAAGATGATCCACCGAATCTCTCACGCGAATAGGAATAAAGTGCGCCGACTTAGTCAACCGGTCTACAACTACCCAAATAGCATCACTACCCCGCTGAGTCCTCGGAAGACCCACAACAAAGTCCATAGTGACATGCTCCCACTTCCACTCGGCAATAGGCAGGGGTTGCAACAAACCCGCTGGCCTCTGATGCTCGGCCTTCACTTGCTGGCAAGTAAGGCACTTCAATACGAAAACAGCCACATCACTCTTCATACCCCGCCACCAAAACTGGCGACCCAAATCCTGATACATCTTAGTACCTCCCGGATGCACCGCAAGGCGCGAATGATGAAACTCTCGGAGTACTTCCTCACAGCAAGACTCCGGTACAAACAAACGGTCTCGGTATCTCACACTCAGGTCGGGATACACCGTCAAACCCTTCTCAACTTTCCCACTGGAGATCTTTTCTCGGAGGGATTCTACCTCAAGGTCACCTCTCTGTGCCTCTAGCACTCTAATCACAAGTGTAGGCTGCGCAACAACAGAAAACAAGGCCGCAGCCTCAACAGATTCGCCCAGTAGCAAATCAAACTCTCCAAGTGCTCCCAACATCTCCCATTCTCGGATGGCTATACTAGCTACATCACTAATGGTCTTCCTACTAAGGGCATCGGCCACGACATTGGCCTTTCCCGGGTGATAGTGCAACTCAAAATCATAATCCTCGATGAACTCCATCCACCTCCTCTGCCTCAAATTCAAGTCTCTCTGTGTAAACAGATACTTCAAACTCTTGTGGTCCGAGAATACCTCGAACCTCTCACCATAAAGGTAGTGCCTCTAGATTTTCAAGGCAAAGATCACTGCTGCTAACTCTAGGTCGTGTGTGGGGTAATTCTTCTCGTGTATTTTCAACTGACGTGAGCCATAAGTTACCACGCTCCCCTCTTGCATCAACACACAACCCAAACCCTCTTGTGAGGCATCACAATAAACCGCATAACCCAACCCTCTCTCCGGAATAATCAACACCGGAGCGGTAGTCAATCTAACTTTCAGCTCTTGGAACGACTTTTCACAAGTCTCGCTCCACACAAACTTGACTCCCTTCCGAGTCAGTCTAGTCAACGGTGACGCTAACCTGGAGAAATCTTTCACAAACCGACGGTAGTACCCAGCTAATCCCAGAAAACTGCGGATTTCAAACACACTCTTAGGCTGTGCCCAATCTTGCACTGCCTCTACCTTGGATGTATCAACAGACACCCCTTCCCCGGATACCACGTGGCCTAAGAATTTGACTTCCCTCAGCCAAAACTCACACTTCCCAAACTTGGCATACAGCCTATGGGCTCTAAGCAACTCAAGCACCACTGTCAAGTGTTCCTCGTGCTCCTCCTCTGAAGGCGAATAGATAAGGATGTCGTCCACGAAGACGACTACAAATCGGTCTAAGAACTCCCGGAAAATCCGGTTCATCAAGTCCATAAAGACTGCCGGTGCATTGGTAAGCCCAAATGGCATCACCAGAAACTCATAATGGCCATATCGCGTACGGAATGCCGTTTTCGGAATATCCTCTTCCCTGACCCTCAACTGGTGGTAACCCGATCTCAAGTCTATCTTAGAGAAACAACGGGAACCCTTCAACTGGTCAAACAAATCATCTATACGGGGCATAGGGTACTTATTCTTAACCGTAGCCCGATTCAACTTCCGGTAGTCAATACACAATCTCAAAGCACCATCTTTCTTTTTGACAAAGAGGGCCGGTGCTCCCCACGGCGAAACACTAGGGCGAACAAAGCCCTTATCTAGCAATTCCTGGAGCTGAACTTTCAACTCAACCAACTCTGCTTGAGCAAAACGGTAAGGTGCCATAGAAATCGGCGCCGTGCCGGGCACTAGATCAATAGAGAACTCTATCTCTCGGTGAGGTGGCAAACTAACAAGATCTTCGGGAAAGACATCCGAATACTCACAAACTACCCTCGGCAACACAAGCTGGGTCTCACCACTCTCACCACTCTCAAAGCTGGCAAGTAGACTACTAAGCTCACTTCGCCCTCGCGAATCATACCCCGGTGGCAAAACACAACCAACCCGGTCTCCCAAGAAATGGAACCACTCCCCGCTCAAGGTACATAACGTGACCCTCTGGCGGTAGCAATCGATAACAGCCCGGTATGACGATAGCCAGTCCATACCCAAAATAACATCAAAACCCTTCATGGGCATGACAACAAACGGAAAAGGAAGCCTATAGTCGGCGACCCCTATATCACATCCTCTAACACCCTGTTTCAGGATCAACTCACCACCCAAAGGCGATACCACACAAATAGGAGATGCTAACTGTGCTAACTCCAATTCCAAAACAGATGCAAATGCAGCAGATACAAAAGAATGAGATGCACCCGTGTCTACCAACACATTAGCAACCGAGTTGCAAAACAGAAAAGTACCTCTCACTACTGATGGAGCCGGTACTAAATCCTGCGCGGTAACAGCATACATGCGCCTCGTAGGCCCCTGGTCTACCTGCTCACCTCTCGGAGCAAAAGACTGCTGCACAGACTGGGATGACGAAGCTCCCGGATTGGCCCTCGAGGCCTGCACAGACTGAGCTGGCTGAAAACCCTGCGTCTGCCTAGAACCAGACGCTCCCGAAGTGGCACTCAACTGCGGGCAAAACCTCTTCAGGTGCCCAGGCTGTCCACACTGATAACAAGACAAGGGCTGCCCCCTGCCCAAACTCTGACTCTGCGGTCTAGCTGAAGAAGAAGCAGCTCTCTGACCTCCACCCTTCAGCGGGCAAACAGAAACCTTGTGACCCAACTGGCCACACTTGTAACAGGTGAAATCCCCCTGACCACCTCTCCCGGAGCCTGCACTCGGCACTGGGAAGGTCGATCTAGCAACACCACCCTGCGACTGCTGAGGGTTAGAACCCCTCTGCCTCCTGCCATCACCCTGGTCATCTTGGCTCCTCTTGGAGCCTCTCTGCCCCTCATCCTCCTCCTGCATCATGAGCTCCATATGAGCTGCAGCGTCCACTAGGTGTCTATACTCTCGGATATAAGACCCACCAATCCTCAGCTTGAGGCCCCGCCTCAACTTCCGCTCAAACTCATAGTGTCACGCCCCCAAACCGCCCCTAGTAGTTTGGTGCCGTGATGGCCAGTAACCCGAGGTTACCGAAGGCCGTCTTACAAAAATCACACACAATCAGAGTATAAAACATGGGGCTTACAAGTGCGGAAGCAATATATATACATATACAAAATCTAAATAGTCCATGAGAGCCGTGCATAAGTCCAGTAGAATGTCATACATCAAACATCTTTACAAGTCTTACAACTTAAATACAAGAATGAAATGAAATACAAAACACATCTTGACCAAAAGGCTTCTCAAGCCGACATATACAAGTGCAAATGAAAAATAAGCCGAGAAGCATGATCTTCAAGATGGTGCAAAAATGCCAATCCAAAACATGTCGGCAAGCACCCAAAACACATCGGCAATCACGTCTAGGCCTCAATGCCCTCTTGTTCATCACCTACATATATATAGAGAGGGTGAGCTTGGATACTCAGTGAATGATATCAGAAATAAAGGTTTGCATGATTGATATCCAAGGTTTCTTACAAAACAATACAATAGTATACTTTACAATCAAGGGAAAAGTCAGGTTCATTTGCCGGCTTTCAAGTTCCTTGGATGTTAATAACATCTACTTATTTCAAGGGGTGATGACATATCAAGACAAGAGTGCAGTCGCATTATAGTCCCCTGCAACTAAGGACTTTCAAGACAAGCTGTGCTGCGAAAGTTTAGAGTCCTCTAGCACTAAGGACTGTCAAGACAAGCTGTGCTGCGAAAGTTTAGAGTCCTCTAGCACTAAGGACTGTCAAGACAAGCTGTGCTGCGAAAGTTTAGAGTCCTCTAGCACTAAGGACTGTCAAGACAAGCTGTGCTGCGAAAGTTTAGAGTCCTCTAGCACTAAGGACTGTCAAGACAAGAGTGCAGTTGCATTATAGTCCCCTGCAACTAAGGACTTTCAAGACGAGTCATCAAAACAAGATAGCATTTGATATACAAAATAGGGATAGTCATTCATGCTAGATCAAGTACTTTTCAAAACAAGGCAAGACGAGATTTATGAAAGCAAGTGTAACATAGCTTTATTAAAAATACCACTCACATCGTTTCTTCACACGTCGGGGTCGAGACAAGCCCAAGTCCTACAACACATGGCAAAGCCTATTGAATACGCTTTCAAACAAGTCTCTCATGTACACAAATGTTTTCGGAAAACATGCTGGGCACCAACCAGGTCTAGGCCGAGGTTCCACACCTCCTTGCCGAGGTGTGTTCCCGAGGGCCACATGCAAGGAAAAGAGGTCGGGAAACTCTGGGTTTCCCTCTGTTGATGAACATGAAGAACATGAGTGTGAAAACATGAAAAATACGAATGTTTGATCATAATCTGCCATCACAAATCTGGGATTTTCGTGCTAGGAGTTTGAAAACATGGACCTGGGTACCCGTAGTTGAAAATCATGCAAGAACAAACACAAAACTTGAGTCTAGGCGAAAAGCTTTCGGATCAAAACAAGACTTTCTTGAAGAACACATGAATGTCATTTCCTCTTTCTAGAATCGAGCTTCAAAACGATGCATGGCTTACAAATCATTTTCAATCATGCAATGCAATAACATAAACATAAAGAACATCATGAGCAGATCAAGAATCTAACCTTGGAACATGGATCTAACGGTTCGATCTCTAGGAATCAAGCTTGAAGATCTACTTCTCTCTCAAGAACTCTTCTCCCTCTTCTAGAGCTTCTCTCTCTCTACAAGGCAAGTTTATGATACCAAATGATAGTTTTCTATACCCGGTTCTGGGGTTAACCCTCTGCAGAAACACGTGGCGGCGACTGGTTGGGTTCGTCCTGAAAAGGTGGCTGACAGGCCAGACAAAGCATGGTGGAAGGGTGTTCAACAAGCAAAGCGGTATGGGCTTTCTGACAGACTATGACATCGGCTAACAACAAGGCATATCTAACAAGCTACACGGAGTGGCACTCCGGCAAGGGGTGACATCGGCTAACAAAGACTTCGGCGACTAAGGTGACAATGACCTCGGCTAGGAAGGACAACACTTGACTAAGCTGTGCCACATCTTGGCCTAGATGCGCCACACCTCGGCCTAGGTCATACCACTTCCAGGACGAGATCACTTGGGTGCACGGTAACATCTCGGCTAATGTGGTCAAGGCAAGGACTGAGGTCGACAAGGGGTTTCAAGATACTAATGCTAGACTAAGGATGACCTCGGCATTGGAATAACGTCGGCTAGCATAACTCAGGCAAGGCGTAACCTAAGTTTCACATCAAGGAAGGAATAAGACAAGCATACTACACTTAGACAAATCACAAGGCTCCAAATCAAGACATGGATCGCATTAGCTCAAGCGAAACAAATCACAACATACACATGCAAGCTAAACAAGTCATAATCATACCGATGCTCATGAACATGATGAGGACATAAAGTGTGGGTTCCTACACATAGCAACGGCGTTCCTCAGACGCCACCAGTTCAGGTGCAAACCTGGACAGACTGGTAAAAGTAGCCTCAAACTCGGCCACTGACAAGCCCTGCTGATTAAGCCGGCTAAACTGATCCCTCAGCTTCTCTCTAGCTACTGCAGACAAAAACCTCTCCTGAAAAGCATTGACAAACGCCTCCCAAGTACCACTAACACGAGCCTTCTCATACTTCCACCATTGACCCGCATCTCCCTTCAGTTGGAAGGATGCCAAGGTCACTTTCAGTGCTCCGTCCTCGATGCCAAGCATCTCGAACGTCTTACTCATTTGCTCTAGCCACTCATCAGCCTTCAGTGGCTCATTCGGATCCCCAATAAACTCATCCGGGTTAGACCGGAAAAACTCCCTCTTCAAGAAAGAAGGCCCTGCCTCAGCTGCCTGATTCCCAGCTCTAAGAATACCCAAAGCTCCTGCTATCTCTCTGGCCAAGGCACCCATAGCCTGTTGACCCACTGGCTCGGCCACATTGGCCTGGCCAACTCCCTCCTGCACTGCCGGAATCTCACCCGGTAATAGTACTTCCTGCCTCGCAGGTCTACCACGCCTAGCACCTCTTCCTCGTCCTGACATCCTAATAAAGGTAATACAGAACGTTAGCACATTCATACATGTGCCGAAACTAAACACACTCGTCCTAATGCATGGACAACTGTAATTCACTCCACGTAAGCACATAAACACATAAGCACTTACGAATTTCATTTCCGGATAATGATAGTCCCGAGGCGTTACTAGAGTTCCGGTTAGAAACAGCATTGATCAAGTGCCTTTCCAACAAGACTCCCAGAAACCCAAGGACCCAATCAACATCCTAGAAATTAAATCCCATACCCACATAGTCACATAAGCATGTTATCAATCAAGCACATAGCATATGATACTACATCTAAGTCTCTATCAAGCGAGACAAACCCATTGTGATCCTAATCACTTCCCACGTACCCAAAGTATTCGAACTCGGTACGCTCTGATACCAAGTTGTAACGCCCTCAAAATAACAACATTAAACCCATCAGATAAGACATGCATTTACATATAAACTAACCACATTCTTTTATTCAACAGAGTTCCATTACATCAGTATTACATGTTAACAACTAAAGCAAAATGCCTTACAGGCTTACAGCTTTCCAAGTTAACACTTGGTTACAACAAAAGAGTTCTAACTCGTTTACACATAAAGCCCTTGGCTTGAAGTTACATGTAATACATCAAAAGATACGACAAAAGTATGTCCGCCTCTAGCCTCCCAAGCTATGTCCTTGGAGGTGGCATGCTACCTGTACCTGAAAATGATATTCCCATATAGGGTGAGCCACAGCCCAGTAGAAATACACTAAACCAACCATGAACAATGACTAAAATATTAGCAATTGATAGATGGCCAACACTGATACGATCACATAAATCACATATTTATGTCATACGACTTATGAGTCCAAATTACTTTTCATTTTCCCTTTTTCAACAGATAGGCATATAAGCACTACCCACATTCTCAACAGATATGTATAACAACAATATCCACATTCTCAGATAAGCAAATAAGCTATATCCACATTCTACAACAGGTATGTATAACAACAATATCCACAGATAAGCATATAAGCTATATCCACATTCTACAACAGATATGTATAACAACAATATCCACAGATAAGCATATAAGCTATATCCACACTTCACAAAGATAAGCATATGAGCTCTATCTTCACTTTACTAGACAAGCATATGAGCTGTATCTACGGAGTTCATCCCCTATCTTCTCCCAACACTATCCGGTTTAGAGGTACATCCCCTATCTTCCCCTAAACCGCGGAGTACATCCCCCATCTCCTCCTCTACACATAACGTATACAAACACATTGGTTCTATATACAACCACTCAATACATACAGTTAACGTATTCTATCAACCGTCAAGTCCCATGACACATTCCATTGATTAGTTTCAGTTTGCCTAATCATCATGCATTGTCTACAACAATCACGACTATCCTCCACCGATAGCCCAAAGCAGTTATTTCTATACAGAAAATAAATGCACAATGGATATTCAATCAACATTTCATTTCCTCATTCCTCACAATTAATTATCCCAATTAATTAAACAATGTAATTAGGTCAATTCCCATAATTAACATTTCAACCCTTAGGTCCCATTTTCATCAATGGTTTAACATTTATTCCATTTCTCTATGCCAAACATGCATCTAGGTTTATTATGAATAAAACCCCAACTTTTGTAAAATTGCACAAAAGCCCCAAACTTTCACAAAATTACCAAACCAACCCCAACATCTCAAAATACCAAAATTTAAAGACAAAATCCATAGAGAGGAGTAGGATATCCCTACCTCGAAGTTTAAGCCAAAAAGGAGAAGGTGACAAAACCCAACGTGCTCCAAAACTCGAAATTTTTAGATTAAAATATAGCCCTCGACGATCAACAACCTTTTTGTAAAGGCCAAAGATGAGCAAATCGCTCCTACTAGATCAAAACCTAGAGAGAAGGTAGTATCTAGAGTGAGAGGCTCAACAATGGTGTTTTTGGAAAAGTATGAGAGAGAAGAGGAAGTGAAAAAGTGATTTGAAAAGTCAAAACACGGAGCTAAAACCCAGTGGTCCGCTCGAGCGTAAAACACTCCGCTCGAGCGTAACTCACAGACTTCCGCTCGAGCGCACAAACTCCCGCTCGAGCGCAGAATGCACTCTCCCAGCACTTTTATAGAGCCAGGCCTCCACTCGAGCTCCCAACTCTACGCTCGAGCGGAACTCACACAACCCCGCTCGAGCGGCCAAACCCACGCTCGAGCGTACAACACTGCACAAGAAATACTGGATGGGTGTATTCCCCGCTCGAGCGCCAACACCCCCGCTCGAGCGGACAGGCCAAAATCTGGGCAACTAGTTTTGGTTTCTAAACTCAACCAACCTGTAACAAACCTGCCCAACACATCCTATAACTCAAATACGAAGTAAAAAGGATGTAAACAAGATAAAGAACAACTACCAACATCTACGGACCCATGTCCGGATAACTGTACAACAAGGGTAAACCCGGGATCGCTATAACTACTGGGTTGTGGCTCACCCTATATGGGAATATCATTTTCAGGTACAGGTGGCATGCCACCTCCAAGGACATAGCTTGGGAGGCTACAGGCGGACATACTTTTGTCGTATCTTTTGATGTATTACGTGTAACTTCAAGCCAAGGGCTTCATGTGTAAACGAGTTAGAACTCTTTTGTTGTAACCATGTGTTAACTTGGAAAGCTGTAAGCCTGTAAGGCATTTTGCTTTAGTTGTTAACATGTAATGCTTTTGTATGAAACTCTGATGTATAAAGAAAGAGGTTATTTTAGTAGGTCAATGCATGTCTTATTTGATGGTTTAATGTTATTATTTTGAGGGCGTTACATTAAAATTGGAAGTTCATTCAATAAACCACTATACCTTGACTATCTATTTGGAAATTAAATAAAAAAGGAAATGGAAAAGAAAAGAAATTGAATAAAAATAGAAGTGGATTAAAAACAAAAATGGAAGTTGCATAAAATTAAAAATGGAAGTTTATTCAAGAAACCAATAGACCTTAAGGATCTATTTGGAAATTTAATAACAAAAGGAAATTGAATAGAAAAGGAAATTGAATAAAAATGGAAGTTGAATAAAAATAAAAATGGAAGTTGCATAAAATTAAAAATTGAAGTTCATTCAGGAAACAACTATACCTTAACGATCTATTTGGAAATTAAATAAAAAAGGAAATTGAATAGAGAAGGAAATTGAATAAAAATGGAAATGGAATGAAAATAAAAATGGAAGTTGCATAAATTTAAAAATGGAAGTTCATTCAAAAAGCCACTATACATTAACGATTTATTTGGAAATTAAATACAAAAAGGAAATTGAATAGAAAAGGAAATTGAATAAAAATGGAAGTTGAATAAAAATAAAAACGGAAGTTGCTTAAAATTAAAAATGGAAGTTCATTCATGAAACCACTACCTTAACGATCTATTTGGAAATTAAATAGAAAAAGGAAATTCAATAGAAAAGGAAATTGAATAAAAATGGAAGTTGAATAGAAATAAAAATGGAAATTGCATAAAATGAAAAGCGCAGTTCATTCAAGAAACCACTATACATTAACGATCTATTTGGAAATTAAATAAAAAAGGAAATTCAATAGAAAAATAAATTGAATAAAAATTGAAGTTGAATAAAAATAAGAATGGAAGTTGCATAAAAATAAAAATGGAAGTTGCATAAAATTAAAAATGGAAGTTCATTATAGAAACCACTATACCTTAACGATCTATTTGGAAATTAAACAAAAAAAGGAAATTTTATAAAAATGGAAGTTGAATAAAAATAAATATGAAAATTGCATAAAATTAAAAATGGAAGTTCATTCAAGAAACCACTATACCGTAACGATATATTTGGAAATGAAATAAAAAAAAAAGGAAGTTAAATTGAAAAGGAAATTGAATAAAAATGGAAGTTGACTAAAACTAAAAATGGAAGTTGCATAAAATTAAAAATGAAAGGTTATTCAAAAAACCACTATACCTTAACGGTCTATTTGGAAATTAATTAAAAAAATAAAATTCAATAGAAAAGGAAATTGAATAAAAAAGGAAGTTGCATAAAATTAAAAATGAAAGTGCATTCAATAAACCACTATACCTTAACGATCTATTTGGAAATTAAATAAAAAAGGAAATTCAATAGAAAAAGAAATTGAATAAAAATGGAAGTTGAATAAAAATAAAAACGGAAGTTGCATAAAATTAAAAATGGAAGTTCATTCAAGAAACCACTGTACCTTGACGATCTATTTACAAATGAAATAAAAAAAGTAAATTAAATCGAAAAGGAAATTGAATAAAAGTAAAAATAGAAGTTGCATAAAATTAAAAATGAAAGTTCATGCAAGAAACCACTATGCATTAACGATTAATTTGGAAATTAAATAAAAATAGGAAATTGAATAGAAAAGGAAATTGAATAAATATGGCAGTTGAATAAAAATAAAAACAGAAGTTGCATAAAATTTAAAATGGGAGTTCATTCATGAAACCAATGTACCTTAACGACCTATTTGGAAATCAAATAAAAAAAGGAAATTCAATAGAAAAGGAAATTGAAAAAAAATGGAAGTTGAATAAAAATAAAAATGGAAGTTGCATAAAATGAAAAATGGAAGTTCATTCAAGAAACTACTATGCACTTACGATCTATTTGGAAATTAAATAAAAAAAGAAAATTGAATAGAAAAGGAAATTGAATAAAAATAAAAATTGAAGTTGCATAAAATTAAAAATGGAAGTTCATTCAAGAAACCAATATACCTTAACGATATATTTGGAAAATAAACAAAAAAAGGAAATTGAATAAAAATGGAAGTTGCAGAAAATAAAAAATGGAAGTTCATTCATGAAACCACTGTACTTTAACGATCTATTTCGAAATTAAATAAAAAATGGAAATTCAATAGAAAATGAAATTGAATGAAAATGGAAGTTGAATAAAAATAAAAATGGAAATTGCATAAAATGAAAAGTGAAAGTTCATTCAAGAAACCACTATACATTAACAATCTATTTGGAAATTAAATAAAAAAGGAAGTTGCATTGAAAAAGAAATTGATTAAAAATGGAAGTTGAATAAAAATAAAAATGGAAGTTGCATAAAAATTAAAATGGAAGTTGCATAAAATTAAAAATTAAAGTTCATTCAAGAAACCACTATACCTTAACGATATATTTGGAAATTAAACAAAAAAAGGAAATTGTATAAAAATGGAAGTTGAATAAAAATAAAAATGGAAGTTTCATAAAATTGAAACTGGAAGTTCATTCAAGACACCCTATACCTTAACGATCTATTTGGGAATTAAATAAAAAATGAAAATTGAATAGAAAAAGAAATCGAATTAAAATGGAAATTGAATAAAAACAAAAATGTAAGTTGCATGAAATTAAAAATGGAATTTCATTCAAGAAACCACTATACCGTAACGATATATTTGGAATTGAAATAAAAAAAAAGGAAAGTAAGTTAAATAGAAAAGGAAATTCAATAAATATGGTAGATGAATAAAAATAAAAATGGAAGTTGCATAAAATTAAAAATGGAAGTTTATTCAAAAAACCACTATATCTTAACGATCTGTTTGGAAATTAAATAAAAAAATGAAATTGAATAGAAAAAGAAATTGAATAAAAATGGAAGTTGCATAAAATTAAAAATGAAAGTTCATTCAAGAAACCACTATATCTTAACGATCTATTTGGAAATTAAATAAAAAAGGAAATTCAATAGAAAAAGAAATTGAATCTTTATTCAATTTCCATTTTTTTTCATTTTCCTTTTTTAATTCAATTTCCATTTTTATTTAATTTCCAAATAGATCGTTAAGGTATAGTAGTTTCTCTAATGAACTTCCATTATTAATTTTATGCAACTTTCATTTTTATTCAATTTTATTTTTATTCAACTTCCTTTTTTATTTACTTTCCAAATAGATCGTTAAGTTGTAGTGTTTTCTTGAATGAACTTCCATTTTTATTTTTATTCAATTCACATTTCTATTCAATTTTCTTTTTTATTTAATTTCCAAATAGATCGTTAAGGTATAGTGGTTTCTAGAATGAACTTCCATTTTTAATTTTAAGCAACTTCCATTTTTATTTTTATTCAACTTCCGTTTTTATTCATTTTCCTTTTTTAATTGAATTTCCATTTCTATTTAATTTCCAAATAGATCGTTAAGGTATAGTAGTTTCTCTAAAGAACTCCCATTGTTAATTTTATGCAACTTGCATTTGTAATTTTATTCAACTTCCATTTTTATTCAATTTCATTTTTACTCAACTTCCTTTTTTATTTAATTTCCAAATAGATCGTTAAGTTGTAGTGGTTTCTTGAATGAACTTCCATTTTTATTTTTCTTCAATTTCTTTTACTATTCTATTTCCTTTTTTTTTTTTTAATTTTCAAATAGATCGTTAAGGTATAGTGGTTTCTTGAATGAACTTCCATTTCTAATTTTACGCAACTTCCATTTTTATTTTTAGTCAACTTCCATTTTTATTCATTTTCTTTTTTAATTCAATTTCCATTTTTATTTAATTTCCAAATAGATCGTTAAGGTATAGTAGTTTCTCTAATGAACTTCAATTATTAATTTTGTGCAACTTTCATTTTTATTCAATTTTATTTTTATTCAACTTCCTTTTTTATTTAATTTCCAAATAGATCGTTAAGTTGTAGTGTTTTCTTGAATGAACTTCCATTTTTATTTTTATTCAATTTCCTTTTCTATTAAATGTCCTTTTTTATTTAATTTCCAAATAGATCGTTAAGGTATAGTGGTTTCTTGAATGAACTTCCATTTTTATTTTTATTCAACTACCATTTTTATTCATTTTCCTTTTTTAATTGAATTTCCATTTTTATTTAATTTCCAAATAGATCGTTAATGTATAGTGGTTTCTCTAATGAACTTCCATTATTAATTTTATGCAACTGCCATTTTTATTCAATTTCATTTTTATTCAACTTCCTTTTTTATTTAATTTCCAAATAGATCGTTAAGGTATGGTGGTTTCTTGAATGAACTTCCATTTTTAATTTTATGCAACTTCCATTTTTATTTTTATTCAACTTCCATTTTTATTCATTTTCCTTTTTTAATTGAATTTCCATTTTTATTTAATTTCCAAATAGATCGTTAAGGTATAGTAGTTTCTCTAATGAACTTCAATTATTAATTTTATGTAACTGCCATTTTTATTCAATTTCATTTTCATTCAACTTCGTTTTTTATTTAATTTCTAAATAGATCGTTAAGGTATAGTGGTTTCTTGAATGAACTTCCATTTTTATTTTTATTCAACTTCCATTTTTATTCATTTTCCTCTTTGAATTGAATTTTTATTTTTATTTATTTTCTAAATAAATCGTTCCGGTATACTAGTTTCTCTGATGAACTTCCATTATTAATTTTATGAAACTGCCATTTTTTTTAATTTCATTTTTATTCAACTTCCTTTTTTATTTAATTTCCAAATAGATCGTTAAGTTGTACTGTTTTCTTGAATGAACTTCCATTTTCTTTTTTATTTAATTTCCAAATAGATCATTAAGGTATAGTGGTTTCTTGAATGTACTTCCATTTTTATTTTTATTCATTTTCATTTTCTAATTCAATTTCCTTTTTTATTTAATTTCCAAATAGATCGTTAAGGTATAATAGTTTCTCTAATGAACTTGCATTATTAATTTTATGCAACTTTCATTTTTATTCAATTTCATTTTTATTCAACTTCCTTTTTTATTTAATTTCTAAATAGATCGTTAAGGTATAGTGGTTTCTTGAATGATCTTCCATTTTTAATTTTATGCAACTTCCATTTTTATTTTTATTCAACTTCCATTTTTATTCATTTTCCTTTTTGAATTCAATTTCCATTTTTATTTAATTTCCGAATAGATCGTTAAGGTATAGTAGTTTCTCTAATGAACTTCAATTATTAATTTTATGCAACTTCCATTTTTATTCAATTTCATTTTTATTCAACTTCCTTTTTTATTTAATTTCCAAATAGATCGGTAAGTTGTAGTGTTTTTTTGAATGAACTTTCATTTTTATTTTTCTTCAATTCACTTTTCTATTCAATTTTCTTTTTTATTTAATTTCCAAATAGATCGTTAAGGTATAGTGGTTTCTTTAATGAACTTCCATTTTTAATTTTATGCAACTTCCATTTTTATTTTTATTCAACTTCCACTTTTTTCATTTTCCTTTTTTAATTCAATTTCCTTTTTTATTTAATTTCCAAATAGATCATTAATGTATAGTAGTTTCTCTAATGAACTTCCATTATTAATTTTGTGCAACTTCCATTTTTATTCAATTTCATTTTTATTCAACTTCCTTTTTTATTTAATTTCCAAATAGATCGTTAAGTTGTAGTGTTTTCTGGAATGAACTTCCATTTTTATTTTTATTCAATTTCCTTTTCAAATCAATTTTCTTTTTTATTTAATTTCCAAATAGATCGTTAAGGTATAGTGGTTTCTAGAATAAACTTCCATTTTTAATTTATGCAACTTCCATTTTTATTGTTATTCAACTTCCATTTTTATTCATTTTCCTTTTTTAATTGAATTTCCATTTCTATTTAATTTCCAAATAGATCGTTAAGGTATAGTAGTTTCTCTAAAGAACTCCCATAGTTAATTTTATGCAACTTGCATTTTTAATTTTATTCAACTTCCATTTTTATTCAATTTCATTTTATTCAACTTCCTTTTTTATTTAATTGCCAAAATTGTTAAGCTATAGTGGTTTCTTGACTGAATTTCCATGTTTGATTTTATGCAGTTTCCATTTCTATTTTTATTTAACTTCTATTTTTATTCAATTTTCATCTCCATTCAATTTCCTTTTTCATTTAATTTCCAAATAGATCGTCATGGTTTAGTAGTTTCTTGAATGAACTTCCATTTTTAATTATATGCAACTTCCTTTTTATTTTTATTCAATTTCCTTTTCTAATCAATTTCCTTTTTTATTTAATTTCCAAATAGATCGTTAAGGTATAGTGGTTTCTAGAATAAACTTCCATTTTTAATTTATGCAACTTCCATTTTTATTGTTATTCAACTTCCATTTTTATTCATTTTCCTTTTTTAATTGAATTTCCATTTCTATTTAATTTCCAAATAGATCGTTAAGGTATAGTAGTTTCTCTAAAGAACTCCCATAGTTAATTTTATGCAACTTGCATTTTTAATTTTATTCAACTTCCATTTTTATTCAATTTCATTTTTATTCAACTTCCTTTTTTATTTAATTTCCAAAATTGTTAAGGTATAGTGGTTTCTTGACTGAATTTCCATGTTTGATTTTATGCAGTTTCCATTTCTATTTTTATTTAACTTCTATTTTTATTCAATTTTCATCTCCATTCAATTTCCTTTTTCATTTAATTTCCAAATAGATTGTTATGGTTTAGTAGTTTCTTGAATGAACTTCCATTTTTAATTATATGCAACTTCCGTTTGTATTTTTGTTCAACTTCCATTTTTATTCATTTTCCTTTTCTATTCAATTTCCTTTTTTATTTAATTTCCAAATAGATCGTTAAGGTATAGTGGTTCAATGAATGAACTTCCATGTTTAATTTTATGCAGTTTCCATTTCTATTTTTATTCAACTTCTATTTTTCTTAAATTTCCATCTCTATTCAATTTCCTTTTTAATTTAATTTCCAAATAGATCTTTAAGGTATAATGGTTTCTTGAATGAATTTCCGTGTTTAATTTCATGGAGTTTCCACTTCTATTTTTATTCAACTTCTATTTTTATTCAATTTACATCTCCATTCAATTTCGTTTTTATTTTTTAAATTTCCAAATAGATCGTTAAGGTATAGTCGTTTCTGGAATGAACTTTCATTTTTAATTTTATGCAACTTCCATTTTTATTTTTATTCAACTTCTAATTTTATTGAATTTCTTTTTTTATTTGATTTCCAAATAGATCGTTGAGGTGTAGAGGTTTCTTAAATGAACTTCCATTTTTATTTTTATTTCACTTCCATTTTTATTCAATTTCCATTTCTGTTCAATTTCCTTTTTTATTTAATTTCCAAATAGATCGCTAATGTATAGAGGTTTCTTGAATGAACTTCCATTTTTAATTTTATGCAACTTCCATTTTTATTTTTATTCCACTTCCATTTTTATTCAATTTCCTTTTCTATTCAATTTTCGTTTTTATTTAATTTCCAAGTAGATCGTTAATTTATAGTGGTTTCTTGATTGAACTTCCATTTTCAATTTTATGCAACCTCCATTTTTATTTTTTTTCAACTTCTATTTTTATTCAATTTCTTTTTCTATTGAATTTTCTTTTTTATTTAATTCCAAATAGATCGTTAAGGTGTAGTGGTTTCCAGAATGAACTTTCATTTTTAATTTTATGCAACTTCCATTTTTATTCAGTTTCCTTTTCTATTCAGTTTCCTTTTTTAATTTAATTTCCAAATATATCGTTAAGGTATAGTGGTTTTTTGAATGAACTTCTCTGTTCAATTTTAGGCAGTTTCCATTTAGATTTTTATTCAACTTCTATTTTTATTCAATTTCCATCTCCATTCAATTTCCTTTTTTATTTAATTTCCAAATTGATCGTTAAGGTGTAGTGGTTTCTTGAATGAATTTCCATTCTTAATTTTATGCAACTTCCATTTTTATTTTTATTCCACTTCCATTTTTATTCAATTTCCTTTTCTATTCAATTTTCTTTTTTATTCAATTTCCAAATAGATCGTTAAGGTATAGTGGTTTCTTGAATGAACTTCCATGTTTAATTTTATGCAGTTTCCATTTCTATTTTTATTTAACATCTATTTTTATTCAATTTCCATCACCATTCAATTTCCTTTTTTATATAATTTCCAAATAGATCGTTAAGGTACAGCGGTTTCTTGAATGAACTTCAATTTTTAATTTTATGTAACTTCCATTTGTATTTTTATTCAACTTCAATTTTTATTCAATTTTCTTTTCTATTCAATTTCTTTTTTTATTTAATTTCCAAATAGTTCGTTATGGTATAGTGGTTTCATGAATGAACTTCTATGTTTAATTTTATGCAGTTTCCATTTCTAATTTTATTCAACTTCTATTTTTATTAAATTTACATCTCCATTCAATTTCATTTTTAATTTAATTTCCAAATAGATCGTTAAGGTATAGTGGTTTCTTGAATGAATTTCCATGTTAATTTTATGCAGTTTCCACTTCTATTTTTATTCAACTTCCATCTCCATTGAATTTCCTTTTTTTTATTTAATTTCCAAATAGATCGTTAAGGTATAGTGGTTTCTTCAATGAACTTTAATTTTCAATTTTATGCAACTTCCATTTTTATTTTTATTCAACTTCAATTTTTATTCAATTTCCTTTTCTGTGGAATTTTCTTTTTTATTTAATTTCCAAATTGATCGTTAATGTATAGTGATTTCTTGAATGAACTTCCATTTTTAATTTTATGCGACTTCCATTTTTATTTTTATTCCGCTTCCATTTTTATTTAATTTCCTTTTCTATTGAATTTTCTTTTTTATTTAATTTCCAAATAGATCGTTAATGTATAGTGGTTTCTTGAACGAGCTTCCATTTTTAATTTTATGCAACTTCCATTTTTACTTTTTTTCAACTTCCATTTTTCTTCAATTTCTTTTTCTATTGAATTTCCTTTTTTATTTTATTCCAAATAGATCGTTAAGGTGTAGTGGTTTCTTGAATGAATTTCCATGTTTAATTTTATCCAATTTCCATTTCTATTTTTCTTCAACTTCTATTTTTATTAAATTTTCATCTCTATTGAATTTCCTTTTTTATTTAATTTCCAAATAGATAGTTAAAGTATAGTGGTTCCTTGAATGAATTTTCATATTTAATTTTTTGCAGTTTCCACTTCTATTCTTATTCAACTTCTATTTTTATTCAATTTCCATCTCCATTCAATTTCCTTTTTTATTTAATTTCCAAATAGATCGTTAAGGTTTTGTAATTTCTTGAATGAACTTCCATTTTTAATTTTATGCAACTTCCATTTATATTTTTATTCAACTTCCATTTTGGTTCATTTTCCTTTTCTATTCAATTTCCTTTTTTATTTAATTTCCAAATAGATCGTTAAGGTGTAGTGGTTCAACGCATGAACTTCCGTGTTTAATTTTATACAGTTTCCATTTCTATTTTTATTCAACTTCTATTTTTATTAAATTTCCATCTCCATTCAATTTCCTTTTTAATTTAATTTCCAAATAGATCTTTAAGGTATAGTGGTTTCTTGAATGAATTTCCATGTTTAATTTTTTGCAGTTTCAACTTCTATTTTTATTCAACTTCTATTTTTATTCAATTTCCGTTTCTATTCAATTTCCTTATTTTTCATAATTTCCAAATAGATCGTTAAGGTATAGTGGTTTCTTCAATGAACTTTCATTTTTAATTTTTTGCGACTTCCATTTTTATTTTTATTTAACTTCCATTTTTATTCAATTTCCTTTTCTATTGAATTTCCTTTTTAATTTAATTTCCAAATAGATCGTTAAGGTGTAGAGGTTTCTTAAATGAACTTCCATTTTTAATTTTATGCGACTTCCATTTTTATTTTTATTCCACTTCCATTTTTATTCAATTTCCTTTTTTATTCAATTTCCAAATAGATCGCTACTGTATAGAGGTTTCTTGAATGAACTTCCATTTTTAATTTTATGCAACTTTCATTTTTATTTTTATTCTACTTCCATTTTTATTCAATTTCTTTTTCTATTCAACTTCCTTTTTTATTTAATTTCCAAATAGATCGTTAATGTATAGTGATTTCTTGAATGAATTTCCATTTTTAATTTTATGCAACTTCCATTTTTATTTTTTTTCTATTTCTAATTTTATTCAATTTCTTTTTCTATTGAATTTGTTTTTTTATTTAATTCCAAATAGATCGTTACGGTGTAGTGGTTTCTAGAATGAACTTCCATTTTCAATTTTATGCAACTTCCATTTTTATTTTTATTCTACTTCCATTTTTATTCAGTTTCCTTTTCTATTCAATTTCCTTTTTTTATTTAATTTCCAAATAGATCGTTAAGGTATAGTGGTTTCTTGAATGAACTTCCATGTTTAATTTTATGCAGTTTCCATTTCTATTTTTATTCAACTTCTATTTTTATTCAATTTCCATCTCCATTCAATTTCCTTTTTTATTTAATTTCCAAATTGATCGTTAAGGTGTAGTGGTTTTTTGAATGAACTTCCATTCTTAATTTTATGCAACTTCCATTTTTATTTTTATTCCACTTCCATTTTTATTCAATTTCCTTTTCTATTCAATTTCCTTTTTTATTTAATTTCCAGGTAGATCGTTAAGGTATAGTGGTTTCTTGAATGAACTTCCCTGTTTAATTTTATGCAGTTTCCATTTCTATTTTTATTCAACTTCTATTTTTATTCAATTTCCATCTCCATTCAATTTCTTTTTTTATTTAATTTCCAAATAGATCGTTAAGGTATAGTGGTTTCTTGAATGAACTTTCATTTTTAATTTTATGCAACTTCCATTTGTATTTTTATTCAACTTCCATTTTTATTCAATTTCTTTTTCTATTCATTTTATTTTTTATTTAATTTCCAAATAGATCGTTAAGGTATAGTGGTTTCGTGAATGAACTTCCATATTTAATTTTATGCAGTTTCCATTTGTATTTTTATTCGACTTCTATTTTTTTAAAATTTCCATCTCCATTCAATTTCCTTTTTAATTTAATATCCAAATAGATTGTTAAGGTATAGTGGTTTCTTGAATGAACTTTCATTTTTAATTTTATGCAACTTCCATTTTTATTTTTATTCAACTACCATTTTTATTCAATTTCCGTTTCTATTGAATTTCCTTTTTTATTTAATTTCCAAATCGATCGCTAAGGTGTAGTGGTTTTTTCAATGAACTTCCATGTTTAATTTTATGCAGTTTCCATTTCTATTTTTATTCAACTTCTATTTTTATTAAATTTCCATCTCCATTGAATTTCCTTTTTTATTTAATTTCCAAATAGATCGTTAACGTATAGTGGTTTCTTGACTGAACTTCCATGTTTAATTTTATGCAGTTTCCATTTCTATTTTTATTCAACTTCTAATTTTATTCAATTTCCATCTCCATTCAATTTCCTGTTTTTATTTAATTTCCAAATAGATAATTATGGTATAGTGGTTGCTTGAATTAACTTTCATTTTTAATTTTATGCAACTTCCTTTTCTATTTTTATTCAACTTCCATTTTTATTCAATTCCCTTTTCTATTGAATTTCCTTTTCTATTTAATTTCCAAATAGATCGTTAAGGTGTAGTGGTTTCTTGAATGAACTTCCATTTTTAAGTTTATGCAACTTCCATTTTTATTTTTATTCCACTTCCATTTTTATTCAATTTCCTTTTCTATTCCATTTCTTTTTTATTTAATTTCCAAATAGATCGTTAAGGTATAGTGGTTCCTTGAATGAACTTCCATGTTTAATTTTATGCTGTTTCCATTTCTATTTTTATTCAACTTCTATTTTTATTCAATTTTCATCTCCATTCATTTTCCTTTTTATTTAATTTCCAAATAGATCGTTAAGGTTTAGTAGTTTCTTTAATGAACTTCCGTTTTTAATTTTTTGGAACTTCCATTTATATTTTTATTCAACTTCCATTTTTATTCATTTTCCTTTTCTATTCAATTTCTTTTTTTATTTAATTTCCAAATAGATCGTTAAGGTATAGTGGTTCAATGAATGAACTTCCATGTTTAATTTTATGCAGTTTCCACTTCTGTTTTTATTCAACTTCTATTTTTATTAAATTTCCATCTCCATTCAATTTCCTTTTTAATTTAATTTCTAAATAGATCTTTAAGGTATAGTGGTTTCTTGAATGAATTTCCTTGTTTAATTTTATGGAGTTTCTACTTCTATTTTTATTCAACTTCTAATTTTATACAATTTCCATCTCCATTCAATTTCTTTTTTGTATTTAATTTCCAAATATATCGTTAAGGTAGAGTGGTTTCTTGTGTGAACTTTCATTTTTAATTTTATGCAACTTCCATTTTTATTTTTATTCAACTTCCATTTTTATTCAATTTCTTTTTCTATTGAATTTCCTTTCTTGTTTAATTTCCAAATAGATCGTTAAGGTGTAGAGGTTTCTTGAATGAACTTCAATTTTAATTTTTCGCAACTTCCATTTTTATTTTTATTCTACTTCCATTTTTATTCAATTTCCTTTTCTATTCAATTTCTTATTTTATTTAATTTCCAAATAGATCGCTAACGTAAAGTGGTTTCTTGAATGAGCTTCCATTTTTAATTTTATGCAACTTTCATTTTTATTTTTATTTCACTTCCATTTTTATTCAATTTCCTCTTTTATTTAATTTCCGAATAGATCGTTAATGTATAGTGGTTTCTTGAATGAACTTCCATTTTTAATTTTATGCAACTTCCATTTTTATTGTTTTTCAACTTCCATTTTTATTCAATTTTTTTCTATTGAATTTCCTTTTTTATTTAATACCAAATTGATCGTTAAGGTGTATTGTTTTCTTGAATGAACTTCCATTTTTAATTTTATGCAACTTCCATTTTTATTTTTATTCCACTTCCATTTTTATTCAATTTCCTTTTCTATTCAATTTTCTTTTTTTATTTAATTTCCAAATAGATCGTTAAGGTATGGTGGTTTCTTGAATGAACTTCCATGTTTAATTTTATGCAGTTTCTATTTCTATTTTTATTCAACTGCTATTTTTATTCAATTTCCATATCCATTCAATTTCCTTTTTTATTTCATTTCCAAATATATCGTTAAGGTGTAGTGGTTTCTTCAATGAACTTCCATTTTTAATTTTATGCAACTTCCAATTTTATTTTTATTCCACTTCCATTTTTATTCAATTTCCTTTTCTATTCAATTTTCTTTTTTATTTAATTTCCAAATAGATCGTTAAGGTATAGTGGTTTCTTGAATGAACTTCCATGTTTAATTTTATACAGTTTCCATTTCTATTTTGATTCAACTTCTATTTTTATTCAATTTCCATCTCCATTCATTTTCCTTTTTTATTTAATTTCCAAATAGATCGTTAAGGTATAGTGGTTTCTTGAATGAACTTCCATTTTTAATTTTATGCAACTTCCATTTGTATTTTTATTCAACTTCTATTTTTATTCATTTTCATTTTCTATTCAATTTTCTTTTTTATTTAATTTCCAAAAAGATCGTTAAGGTATAGTGTTTTCATGAATGAAGTTCCATGTTTAATTTTATGCAGTTTTCATTTCTATTTTTATTCTACTTCTATTTTTATTAAATTTCCATCTCCATTCAATTTCCTTTTTAATTTAATTTCCAAATAGATCGTTAAGGTATAGTGGTTTCTTGAATGAATTTCCATGTTTAATTTTATACAGTGTCCACTTCTATTTTTATTCAACTTCTTATTTTATTCAATTTCCATCTCCATTCAATTTCCTTTTTTTATTTAATTTGCAAATAGATCGTTAAGGTATAGTGGTTTCTTGAATAAACTTTCATTTTTAATTTTATGCAACTTCCATTTATATTTTTATTCCACTTCCATTTTTATTAAATTTTCTTTTCTATTCAATTTCATTTTTCATTTAATTTCCAAATAGATCATTATGGTATAGTGGTTCAATGAATGAACTTCCATATTTAATTTTATGCAGTTTCCGTTTCTTTTTTTATTCTACTTCTATTTTTATTAAATTTCCATCTCCATTCAACTTCCATGTTTAATTTTATGCAGTTTCCATTTCTATTTTTTTTCAACTTCTATTTTTATTAAATTTTCATCTCCATTGAATTTCCTTTTTTATTTAATTTCTAAATAGATCGTTAAGGTATAGTGGTTTCATGAATGATTTTCCATATTTTATTTTTTGCAGTTTGCACTTCTACTTTTATTCAATTTCCATCTCCATTCAATTTCCTGTTTTTATTTAATTTCCAAATAGATAATTAAGGTATAGTGGTTTCTTGAATAAACTTTCATTTTTAATTTTATGCAACTTCCTTTTCTATTTTTATTCAACTTCCATTTTTATTCAATTCCCTTTTCTATTGAATTTCCTTTTCTATTTAATTTCCAAATAGATCGTTAAGGTGTAGTGGTTTCTTGAATGAACTTCCATTTTTAATTTTACGAATCTTCCATTTTTATTTTCATTCCACTTCCATTTTTATTCAATTTCCTTTTCTATTCAATTTCCATTTTTATTTAATTTCCAGATAAATCGTTAAGGTATAGTGGTTTCTTGACTGAACTTCCATGTTTAATTTTATGCTGTTTCCATTTCTATTTTTATTCAACTTCTATTTTTATTCAATTTTCATCTCCATTCAATTTCCTTTTTGATTTAATTTCCAAATAGATCGTTATGGTTCAGTAGTTTCTTGAATGAACTTCCATTTTTAATTTTATGCAACTTCCGTTTGTATTTTTATTCAATTTCCATTTTTATTCAATTTCCATTTCTATTCAGTTTCCTTTTTTATTTAATTTCCAAATAGATCGTTAAGGTATGGTGGTTCAATGCATGAACTTCCATGTTTAATTTTATACAGTTTCCATTTCAATTTTTATTCAACTTCTATTTTTATTAAATTTTCATCTCCATTCAATTTCCTTTTTAATTTAATTTCCAAATAGATCTTTAAGGTATAATGGTTTCATGAATGAATTTCCGTGTTTAATTTTATGGAGTTTCCACTTCTATTTTTATTCAACTTCTATTTTTATTAAATTTCCATCTCCATTCAATTTCCTTTTTAATTTAATTTCCAAATAGATCTTTAAGGTATAGTGGTTTCTTGAATGAATTTCCATGTTTAATTTTTTGCAGTTTCCACTTCTCTTTTTATTCAACTTCTATTTTTCTTCAATTTTCGTCTCTATTCAATTTCCTTTTTTTTTTCTTAATTCCCAAATAGATCGTTAGGGTATAGTGGTTTCTTGAATGAACTTTCATTTTTAATTTTTTGCAACTTCCATTTTTATTTTTATTTAACTTCCATTTTTATTCAATTTCCTTTTCTATTGAATTTCCTTTTTAATTTAATTTCCAAACAGATCGTTAAGGTGTACAGGTTTCTTAAATGAACTTCCATTTTTAATTTTATGCAACTTCCATTTTTATTTTTATTCCACTTCCATTTTTATTCAATTTCCTTTTTTATTCAATTTCCAAATAGATCGCTAATGTATTGAGGTTTCTTGAATGAACTTCCATTTTTAATTTTATGCAACTTCCATTTTTATTCAATTTCTTTTTCTATTAAATTTCCTTTTTTATTTAATTTCCAAATAGATCGTTAATGTATAGTGATTTCTTGAATGAACTTCCATTTTTAATTTTATGCAACTTCCATTTTTATTTTTTTTCTATTTCTATTTTTATTCAATTTCTTTTTCTAAATAATTTGATTTTTTGTTTAATTCCAAATAGATCGTTACGGTGTAGTGGTTTCTAGAATGAACTTCCATTTTCAATTTTATGCAACTTCCATTTTTATTTTTATTCCACTTCCATTTTTATTCAGTTTCCTTTTCTATTCAATTTCCTTTTTTTATTTAATTTCCAAATAGATCGTTAAGGTATAGTGGTTTCTTGAATGAACTTCCTTGTTTAATTTTATGCAGTTTCCATTTCTATTTTTATTCAACTTCTACTTTTATTCAATTTCCATCTCCATTCAATTTCCTTTTTTATTTAATTTCCAAATTGATCGTTATGCTGTAGTGGTTTTTTTGAATGAACTTCCATTCTTAATTTTATGCAACTTCCATTTTTATTCAATTTCCTTTTCTATTCAATTTTCTTTTTTATTTAATTTCCAAATAGATCGTTAAGGTATAGTGGTTTCTTGAATGAACTTCCCTGTTTAATTTTATGCAGTTTCCATTTCTATTTTTATTCAACTTCTATTTTTATTCAATTTCCATCTCCATTCAATTTCTTTTTTTATTTAATTTCCAAATAGATCGTTAAGGTATAGTGGTTTCTTGAATGAACTTCCATTTTTGATTTTATGCAACTTCCATTTGTATTTTTATTCAACTTCCATTTTTATTCAATTTCTTATTCTATTCATTTTATTTTTTATTTAATTTCCAAATAGATCGTTAAGGTATAGTGGTTTCGTGAATGAACTTCCATATTTAATTTTATGCAGTTTCCATTTCTATTTTTATTCGACTTCTATTTTTATTAAATTTCCATCTCCATTCAATTTCCTTTTTAATTTAATTTCCAAATAGATCGTTAAGGTATAGTGGTTTCTTGAATGAATTTCCATGTTTAATTTTATGCTGTTTCCACTTCTATTTTTATTCAACTTCTACTTTGATTCAATTTCCATCTCCATTCAATTTCTTTTTTTTATTTAATTTCCAAATAGATCGTTAAGGTATTGTGGTTTCTTGAATGAACTTCCATTTTTAATTTTATGCAACTTCCATTTTTATTCAATTTGTTTTTCTATTGAATTACCTTTTTTATTTAATTCCCAATAGATCGTTAAGGTGTAGTGGTGTCTAGAATGAACTTCCATTTTTAATTTTATGCAACTTCCACTTTTATTCAGTTTCCTTTTCTATTTAATTTCCTTTTTTTATTTAATTTCCAAATAGATCGTTAAGGTATAGTCGTTTCTTGAATGAACTTCCATGTTTAATTTTATGCAGTTTCCATTTCTACTTTTATTCAACTTCTATTTTTATTCAATTTCCATCTCCATTCAATTTCCTTTTTTATTTAATTTCCAAATTGATCGTTAAGGTGTAGTGTCACGACCCCATTCCGCCCCTAGTAAAATGGTGTCATGGTGATCAGTAATCCGAGATTACCGAAGGCCAACTTTCAAAACTCACACACAATTAGAGTATTACATATGGGGCTAGCATGTGCGAAAGCAATATATGCAATTCTAATTAGTCCATAAGAGCTGTATATAAGTCAAATGAAATGGCATACATTTTTACATAGCTTTACAACTTGAATATAAGCAAAATAAAATACATATTACATCTTGATTGAAAGGCTGCTCAAGCCGACATAAACAAAATACAAGAAATACGAGGTCGAGAGGCATAATCTTCAAGATTGCCGACATAAATATTGCCGACATAACATGCATCCAAAACATCTTGCAAAACGCACATCTCGACGTCACCGCCTTCATGCTAAACACCTACATATATACATAGAGAGGGTGAGCTTGGACACTCAGTGAATGGTACAGGTAATAAAGGTTTTAAATGAATGATTCCCGAGGTCCTTGTCAAAACAATACATATATCATAGGTTATTCAAAACATATACTTGGCATGACTTGTACAAAACATACTTGGCAGAGATCGGCCATCCGTTCATAGACCGTCAATAGCCGAGATCTCACAAACTTAGTGTTACTTGGCCATCCGTTCATAGACCGTCAATAGACTTGTGCTGCAAATGCTTATAGTCCCCCAGCACGTATGGACTTCCAAAGGTTGTGCTACGAATGCTTATAGTCCCCTAGCACGTATGGACTTCCAAAGGTTGTGCTACAAATGCTTATAGTCTCCTAGCACGTATGGACTTGTGCCACAAATGCTTAAAGTCCCCTGGCACGCACGGACTATGTTACCTAGGCTTAACGTCCCCTAACACGAAAGGACGGTGTTACTTAGGCTTAACGTCCCCTAACACAAAAGGAAGGTTCCAAGAATGTCATCCAAAACAAAGCTTATACTTGATATATAAAATAGGGATATCATTCATGCTTAACAAATACTTTTATCAAAACAAGGCAAAGCTTTATTAAAACTTGATAACATAACTTTATTAGAAATACCACTCACATAGTTCCTGGGACGTCGGGATCAAGGCAAAGGTCCAAGTCCTACAAACACATGGCAAAGTCTAATGAATGCACTTCTCAAAACAAGCCTTACATGAATGCAAATGATCTCGGGGAAAACATGTTGGAAGTCAAAACACTGTTTTACATGTCAGGAAGACATGCTGGGTACCAACCAGGTCTTTGCCGAGGTCCCACACCTCTAGGCCGAGGTGTGGTTACCTAGGCTTCGGCATGCGGCTGCAATGCCGAGGTGCACACAAGACAAACTAAAGGTGTAAGTGATCATGCAAGGTAGGCCAAGGTGAGATACGGTGCTTGGCCTAAGTGTGAGGTCTAGGTAAGAGTGATCTCCGCGACTACACTTAGGGAAGTGAGGTCTGGAGATCTGGGTTTCCACCCGTGAAGAACATGAAGAACATGAACATGAAGATCATGAAGAACATGAATGCTAAAATCATAACTTCTTTATTACAAAATCTGGGTTTTCATACTATGAGTTCGAAAACATGGACCTGGGTACCCATACTTGAAGATCATATGAAAACAAACACAAAAACATGGATCTTGGCATGAGCTTTCGGATTAAAACATGACTTTTCTTGAAGAACACATGAATACTATTTTCTCTTTCTAAAACTGAACTTCAAAGCAATGCATGGCTTACAAATCATATTCAATCATGCAATGCAATAACATGAACATAAAGAACAACATGAGCAAGTCAAGAATCTAACCTTAGAACACGGATCTAACGGTTCGATCTCTAGGGATCAAGCTTGGAAATCTACTCTCCCTCAAGAACTTCTCTTCCTCTCCTAGAGCTTCTCTCTCCTCTTCAAAAACAAGGATATAACAAATGATAGGTTTCTCTCTCTGCCGGCTGATTTAACACACAGCTCGGACACGTGGCACTACCGAATTGGTTCTCCTCAAAAAGGTGATAGATTGACAAGACATGTGTAAGACAAAGTGTGTATGACAAGTAAGGTGGCAAGGGAACTCCAGCAAACGATGACATCGGCAAAGGACAAGGCTTCGGCAAGTAAGGGAACAATGATCTCGACTAGGAAGGACAAACTTGGCCCAGCTGTGCCACACCTCGGCCTAGGTGTGCCACACCTCGGTCTAGGTCGTACCACTCCAGGAACAAGATCACTTGGGTTCAAGGATGACATCTCGGCCCAGACGATACACATCTCGGCCTTGGTGATACACACGTTGGCCTAGATAATGACATCTCGGCCAACATGCCAGGACGGAGGTGGAGGTCAACCAAAGTGGTTCCAAGATAGTTCTAGACTTCAGGTGGCCTCGGCTTGGAATAACCTAAGCTTAACATGACTTAGGCTTGGCATGACTTAGGCTTGAGGACAGCAAAGAAGGAACAAAGCATGCAACACACTTAAGCAAAACAAGGCAAGATTCATGAATTCAAACTTAGCAAGAGAGAATTATATAAATGCATGCAAGCATGACTAAGACATGAATGTGGGTTGTTACATGTAGTATTTTCTTGAATAAACTTCCATTCTTAATTTTATGTGACTTTCATTTTTATTTTTATTCCACTTCCATTTTTATTCAATTTCCTTTTCTATTCAATTTTCTTTTTTATTTAATTTCCAAATAGATCGTTAAGGTATAGTGGTTTCTTGAATGAACTTCCATGTTTAATTTTATTCTGTTTCCATTTCTATTTTTATTCAATTTCCATCTCCATTCAATTTCCTTTTTTTATTTAATTTCCAAATAGATCGTTAAGGTATAGTGGTTTGTTGAATGAACTTCGATTTTTAATTTTATGCAACTTCCATTTGTATTTTTATTCAACTTCCATTTTTATTCAATTTCCTTTTCTATTAAATTTCCTTTTTTATTTAATTTCCAAATAGATTGTTAAGGTATAGTGATTTCATGAATGAACTTCCATGTTTAATTTTATGCAGTTTCCATTTCTATTTTTATTCAACTTTTATTTTTATTCAATTTTCATCCCCATTCAATTTCCTTTTTCATTTAATTTCCAAATAGATCGTTAAGGTTTAGTAGTTTCTCGAATGAACTTCCATTTTTAATTTTATGCAACTTCCATTTGTATTTTTATTCAACTTCCATTTTTATTCATTTTCCTTTTCTATTCAATTTCCTTTTTTATTTAATTTCCAAATAGATCGTTAAGGTATAGTGGTTCAATGAATGAACTTCCATGTTTAATTTTATGCAGTTTCCATTTCTATTTTTATTCAACTTCTACTTTTATTAAATTTCCACCTCCATTCACTTTCCTTTTTAATTTAATTTCCAAATAGATCTTTAAGGATTAGTGGTTTCTAGAATGAATTTCCATGTTTAATCTTATGCAGTTTCCACTTCTATTTTTATTCAATTTCCATCTCCATTCAATTTCCTTTTTTTTCTTAATTTCCAAATAGATCGTTAAGGTATAGTGGTTTCTAGAATGAACTTTCATTTTTAATTTTCTGCAACTTCCATTTTTATTTTTATTCAACTTCCATTTTTATTCATTTCCTTTTCTATTGAATTTCCTTTTTTTATTTAATTTCCAAATAGATCGTTAAGGTGTAGAGGTTTCTTGAATGAACTTCCATTTTCAATTTTATGCAACTTCCATTTTTATTTTTATTCCACTTCCATTTTTATTCAATTTCTTTTTTTATTTAATTTCCAAATAGATCACTAATGTATAGAGGTTTCTTGAATGAACTTCCATTTTTAATTTTATGCAAGTTCCATTTTTATTTTTATTCCGCTTCCATTTTTATTCACTTTCATTTTCTATTCAATTTCCTTTTTTATTTAATTTCCAAATAGATCGTTAAGGTATAGTGGTTTCTTGAATGAACTTCTATTTTTAATTTTATGCAACTTCCATTTTTATTTTTTTTCGACTTCCATTTCTATTCAATTTCTTTTTCTATTGAATTTCCTTTTTTCTTTAATTCCAAATAGATCGTTAAGGTGTAGTGGTTTCTAGAATGAACTTCCATTTTTAATTTTATGCAACTTCCCTTTTTATTTTTATTCCACTTCCATTTTCATTCACTTTCCTTTTCTACTCAATTTCCTTTTTTTTTTATTTAATTTCCAAATAGATCGATAAGGTATGGTGGTTTCTTGAATGAACTTCCATGTTTAATTTTATGCAGTTTCCATTTCTATTCATATTCAACGTCTATTTTTATTCAATTTCCGTCTCCATTCAGTTTCCTTTTTTATTTAATTTCCAAATTGATCGTTAACGTGTAGTGGTTTCTTGAATGAACATCCATTCTTAATTTTATGCAACTTCCATTTTTATTTTTATTCCACTTCCATTTTATTCAATTTCCTTTTCTATTCAATTTTCTTTTTTATTTAATTTCCAAATATATCATTAAGGTATAGTGGTTTCTTGAATGAACTTCCATGTTTAACTTTATGCAGTTTCCAGTTCTATTTTTATTCAACTTTTATTTTTATCCAATTTCCATCTCCGTTCAATTTCCTTTCTTATTTAATTTTCAAATTGATCATTAAGGTATAGTGGTTTCTTGAATGAACTTCCATTTTTAATTTTATGCAACTTCCATTTTTATTTTTATTCCACTTCCATTTTTATTCAATTTCCTTTTCTATTCAATTTCCTTTTTTATTTATTTTCCAAAAAGATTGCTAATGTATAGTGGTTTCTTGATTGAGCTTCCATTTGTAATTTTATGCAACTTTCATTTTTATTTTTATTTCATTTCCATTTTTATTCAATTTCCTTTTCTATTCAATTTCTTTTTTTATTTAATTTCAAAATAGATCGTTATTGTATAGTGCTTTCTTGAATGAACTTCCATTTTTAATTTTATGCAACTTCCATTTTTATTTTTATTCCACTTCCGTTTTTATTTTGTTTCCTTTTCTATTCAGTTTCCTTTTTTTATTTAATTTCCAAATAGATCGTTAAGGTATGGTGGTTTCCTGAATGAACTTCCATGTTTAATTTTATGCAGTTTATATTTCTATTTTTATTCAACTGCCATATCCATTCAATTTCCTTTTTTATTTCATTTCCAAATAAATCGTTAAGGTGTTGTGGTTTCTTGAATGAACTTCCATTCTTAATTTTATGCAACTTCCATTTTTATTTTTATTCCACTTCCATTTTTATTCAATTTCCTTTTCTATTCAATTTTCTTTTTTATGTAATTTCGAAATAGATCGTAATGGTATAGTGGTTTCTTGAATGAACTTCCATGTTTAATTTTATGCAGTTTCCATTTCTATTTTTATTCAACTTCTATTTTTATTCAATTTCCATCTCCATTCAATTTCCTTTTTTATTTAATTTCCAAATAGATCGTAAAGGTAAAGTGGTTTCTTGAATGAACTTCCATTTTTAATTTTATGCAACTTTTATTTGTATTTTTATTCAACTTCCATTTTTATTCAATTTTCTTTTCTATTCAATTTTCGTTTTTATTTAATTTCCAAAAAGCTCGTTAAGGTATAGTGGTTTCATGAATGAACTTCCATGTTTAATTTTATGCAGTTTCCATTTCTATTTTTATTCAACTTCTATTTTTATTAAATTTCCATCTCCATTGAATTTCCTTTCTTATTGAATTTCCAAATAGATCGTTAAGGTATAGTGGTTTCTTGAATGAATTTCCATATTTAATTTTTTGCAATTTCCACTTCTATTTATATTCAACTTCTATTTTTATTCAATTTCCATCTCCATTCAATTTCCATTTTTTTATTTACTTTCCAAATAGGTCATTATAGTATAGTGGTTTCCTGAATGAACTTTCATTTTAATTTTATGCAACTTCCATTTTTATTTTTATTCAACTTCCACTTTTATTCAATTCCCTTTTCTATTGAATTTCCTTTTTTATTTAATTTCTAAATAGATCGTTAAGGTTTAGTGGTTTCTTGAATGAACTTCCATTTTTAAGTTTATGCAACTTCCATTTTTATTTTTATTCCACTTCCATTTTTATTCAATTTCCTTTTCTATTCTATTTCCTTTTTTATTTAATTTCCAAATAGATCGTTAAGGTATAGTGGTTTCTTGAATGAACTTCCATGTTTAATTTTATGCAGTTTCCATTTGTATTTTTATTCAACTTCTATTTTTATTCAATTTTCATCTCCATTCAATTTCCTTTTTTATTTAATTTCCAAATAGATCGTTAAGGTTTAGTAGTTTCTTTAATGAACTTCCATTTTTAATTTTTTGGAACTTCCATTTATATTTTTATTCAGCTTCTTATTTTATTCAATTTCCGTCTCCATTCAATTTCCTTTTTGTATTTAATTTCCTAATATATCATTAAGGTATAGTTGTTTCTCACTACTACAAAAACAGATAAAGATCACACTTTTTTGGTGTGATGTTTGTTATTTAATCACACCTTTTAAGTTTTATTGAAGTGTGATCTTTGGGAGTGTGATTAAAAAGGGTCATTTTTAATCACACCTTTTAAGTGTGATTAAAGATATTTAGATCACACCTTTTAAGTGTGATTAATAATGTATAGATCACACCTTTTAAGTGTGATTAATAACATTTAGATCACACCTTTTAAGTGTGATTAAAAATATTTAGATCACACCTTTTAAGTGTGATTAATAACATTTAGATCACACCTTTTAAGTGTGATTAATAACATTTAGATCACACCTTTTAAGTGTGATTAAAAACATTTAGATCACATCTTTTAAGTGTGATTAAAAACTAATAAAACATGTGATAATAAACTTTAGATCACACCTTTTAAGTGTGATTAATAACATTTAGATCACACTTTTTAAGTGTGATTAAAAACATTTAAATCACATCTTTTAAGTGTGATTAAAAACTAATAAAACATGTGATAATAAACTTTAGATCACACCTTTTAAGTGTGATTAAAAACATTTAGATCACATTTTTTAAGTGTGATTAAAAACTAATAAAACCTGTGATAATAAACTTTAGATCACATCTTTTAAGTGTGATTAAAAACATTTAAATCACATCTTTTAAGTGTGATTAAAAACCAATAAAACCTGTGATAATAAACTTTAGATCACATCTTTTAAGTGTGATTAATTACTAAAAAGATTCGACATATTTGAAGAATAATCAATATTATTTTTGTACACGCATTTTAAGAATGTAATACACACTATATACTATACTTTGAATCATAACCACATATTCAATGAAATAGCGCCATATATTTCGTAAATGAAAGTTAAATATGTTCAAAAGTATGTACAAAGGAATTAAATAAAAAAATTTAAACTGTGCTTACATATATTAAAAAATAAAAAAAAATAAAAAAAAAAACTTGAAAAATTAAGTCATTGAATTCTTCGACCATATTTTGCATCTCTCCAAAAAATTTCTAACCTGAAAAATAAAAACACAAATTAATTCAACAACTCGGATGAAAAGCCACACCAAACTAAATTAAATAAATTAAATTAAATTAATGATTGACTTACAATGACAAAGAGATCCCAACAATGTCAAATGTAGTCGGATTATTATAGGGCAGCCACATAAAATCGGGCAAATGAAGTCAGCCTCCGTTTGGGAAGTGGGTTGGCTTTTTGACTTTTTTTGTGAGAGGGGATTGTAATGATTATGGGTTGGATTTGATGTTTTGTTTTTTGTGGCTAAAATAGCCTATTTTGTTTTTTGTGACTATTTTAGCCAAAAAAACCCGACTTTTTTCTTCCCAAACAGACCCTCACTATCTAAAACTTTCGTAACAAATTAAAGAAGCAGGAAGCTTAAATATACTTCATTTGACTTTGCATTTTCAATTCCCATGAAGGGCTGCTAAAAGGGTTAATTATGTAATGACGCCCCAGAAACCACCAATCCATCAAATAATATAAACCTTTACTTATAGTAAATAAGTAAGAATTTCACATTATGATAACGAATACTAATAAGCTGAGAAAAGATTTCAATTTGCATAACCCGCCAAAGATTTGATGATCAAATTTACCCACCCAGAAACAATTGGATAGCAATTATGAAATGATTAATGCCGCAAAAAAAGGGCAATCTTAGAACCTAAAATCAATACCTCATAAACCAACAAAATCAAATGAAACCCAAATCATTAAAATCACAAATCGATACAATACTCATGAAATATGACTAATAAATAGATCAGCTAAAGCTTCGAGACCCATCACCCAAAGACCTTCAAAAGATTCAACTGTGTGCCCGGAAAACAAAAGCTAATGATATCATCAAAGTTCATTCACTAGCAAGTATAAACCACAAAAGAGAAAAAACAAAGAGAAAGAAAATAATTAAAAAAAAATCAAGAGGTTTACTATTACCCTCAAAATAAGAAGAACCCATAGCTGTTGTTGAATAACTAAACCACTTTCACCACCACATTACCACCAAAGCCCAAACTTTTCTATACCTGAAATAGACAGATCAGGTAAAAGGTGAATGTAAATATGTGTTTAAAAACAAAGAAAGCATATGAGAGAGAAATGTGATAAATGTTTTGTGAACTCAAGATTATGTGAAGTCCCAACATAGAAATGTGATAAATTTTTTGTTTGAGCACTCTATCTAAACACTATGTTCAAATTATCGGATATTTTGTTCAACATGCTTTTTGATTATTTTGTTTAAATTTTTTATTAGACATTGTGCTCGACCCAATTTATTAAGTCAATATGTTCAGTTGATAAATTAGGTCATTCTAACGGAGATAATCTGAGAGAACCTCACTGGTTTATTTAAATAATGCTGATTCACACCTAAATATGGCACTATCCCACAAATCCACAATGCTTTGTTATCTCTTCATTGATCACTCACATTAATCAATTTAGAAAACATTACATAGAAACAATATCTACAAAGAGAGTACTGTATTGAATAAGAAAAATATTTCAAACACCTAATTTATCACTCTTAAAAATTACCTCTAATGATATGTTTGACAAGTGTCAAATTTTAAACATTCCATCATGTGGGATCTAACCTCAATATCATATCATTAGAGGTAATAAACTATGAGGATGTCGCATTATTGATTAAATAATAAAGAGAGTTTTGTATTAAATAATAATGTTACATATCTACAAAAATTAAAAATGCATGAAGTATTGTCAACACAACATTCTCAATATATTAAAAAAAGAAAGTATATACTATTTTCCAATAATAAAATTAAGGAATAAAAATGAGAAAAAAAAAAACTTTGCTTAGGGAGATTGTAGCCATCCAAGTTGAGTTGAGTTGGGGATGCCTTTTAACAAAGAGAGGGAAACAAAACGATAAAAGACAGCTTATCTCCACATGCACTATCCTTTGTTTAATCTTATTTAAGCACTATAACAAGTTTTCTTGTAAATTAAACGTTGATGTACTCAGTAACATCAAATACAAGCTCAAATAAATTTTTTTAAATTTCTTCATTTTAAATCAGATAAAATGTTTACATTTATTTGTTAGTGAATAACTCAAGTTTACAAAAAAAAAAAAAAAAAATTTGGTCCAATATTGTTGGGTATTTTTTGAGGGGGAGTAAAAATGAGGTATCAACATGTATTATGCATTAAAAACTGGATATGGTTTCACCTATGTTTACATGAACGTCTTTGAGAGAATTGCAAATCTTAAGCTTGCTTAGGATGCTAACCTCTATACCAAGTCTAAGAAATCTAGTTGTATACCTTCTATGAATAATAAGTGTTGTCCTCTAACTTTGCATGTTGTTTGTCTCTTTGGCCTAGCTCTTGAGTTGTGAGAGTTTGTTTTATTGTGAGAGTTATTTTATCACTAGGTCTTTGAATGCTTTGTTTTGATGGCTTGCTCAACTATCTTTATTGTCCCCTATGGGGGTGTATTGAGCCTCATTGTAATGTTTATTTTTTGCGTATATCTAAACTGCTTACCTACCACATGCAAAAACAATAAAAAATAATAAAAAAAATTTTGATCACAATGAACACTGAAAAAATGATGAGTAGTGTTATTGCACCCTTCTTTTTTAGCTTCACGCACCCAAACTCCTTTCAAACTGGCATCCAATCACCATGTGGAATACATTATGTGATCCTTTATATAAACTATTCAGATTTTTTTGTTGTTGATAAATACTCAACATTCAGATATCAAATATCACCACTTCAGGTTTGAGAGATTTGTCTTTCTCACCATTTCTCTCATTTTCTCACCAAAACCACCCAATCCAAACGGAGTGGACAAGAACAGGAAGGAAAAAAAAAGGGGGGAAACAATCAATAATTACGCAACATAAAAATCCGGTCGACAGATCAAAAGGTGGAACAAATAATAACAAAAATGTGTGTATATGCTGTATAAATGCAGATAATTCATATACAAAAATACACATACATATATAATGAAAATATCGCTCAATTTCATTATACAAGAAAATGCAGGGGAAAAAAAAAATCTAAACAACTATATGTATCAGCCCTGAAACAACCACAACCCAAATCACAAGATTCAAAATTTCCTTTCCTTTCTTTGAATTCATTTTCCTTTGTTTTATTTACACATAAGCATCCATATATATGCATTTTGTACACACAAATATTATACATATATATATATAGAGAGAGAGAGAGAGAGAGAGACAGAGAATTACAGGATCGGAAACAGAGGAGCGGCCGGAAGCGATGCTCTTGAGGCGACGCATGACATTCATTATGGTTTCTGAAACGAAACCCTAATTTGTCTCTCTCCCTAAATTTCTTGATCAATAAGAGAGAGAGAGAGAGAGAGATAGAGAAAGCTATGGCTCTCCAGTCTTTCTCCTCTGCTTCATTCAACAGAGATAGGAATTTGCGAAAAAGACACCAATCCACCAACAACACCACCAGCTTCCCCCCCTCTCTCTCTCTCTCTCTCTTGTTTTTTTCAATTTTTCTACGGTCAAAGTCGTTATCAAAGCCAATCATTCCAACCTAATTCGTACTTCAGTCAAACTTTGATTTTTGATCATCGATTTATCATCCTTAGGTGATCCGACGGTTTATATATTTTTTAGCTTGAGCTTCGTCAAGTGTTGGAGTAGATTTTGAATTTTGGATTTGGTTTTTCTTAACTTATCATTTTATTATGGGAGTTCTTAGGTTTGGTAGACTCAGTGTAGAATTAATTTTTGATGATAAGAACCGTTTAATTTTGTAAATTTGTTGAATTAAATATTGCAAATTTATTTTTAAACCTTTTTTTTCTCCCAATCTTTATTTTGGACCATTTTTTCTCATATTTTTTAAAATGCTCCAACATTAATAATTAATGAACTAAAACTTATAAATACAGATTCAGAATTAAATACAGATTAAAATACAGATTCAGAATTAAATACAGATTAAAACACAACTTATACAGACAGAATCAATCAGTTTGAATGTAAACAGACAGATTAAATACAGATTCAGAATTAAATACAGATTAAAATACAGATTAAATACAGATACAGATTAAATACAGATTGAATTCCACCTAGTTGGTCAATCTGAATTCCAAAAATTAAATAACATACAGATTCAGATTTCAGATTTAAAGAACAAATTTGAAGAAAGAAACACAGATTCGATCGGATTTAACATACAGAAACACAGAAAGAAACACAGATTTAAAGAACAAATTTGAAGAAAAAAACACAGATTTGAACAAATTTGAACAGATTCAGATTTAACATACAGACAGATTCGATGCAGACTAGCCAAAACAAATCTGAAACCGAACAAAACAAACACAGAGGCCAAAACAATTTGAAGAACAAATCTGAAACCGAAGCTACCTCAAACAAAACAAACACAGGCCAAAACAAATTCGAAAAATCAGATCTGTTGGTCCACAAAAAAAATCAGATTTATTTCCAAAGAAACACAGATTCGATCGGTGCAGAGATGAGAGATCAGGGAGAGAGAGAGAGAGAGAGAGAGGCTTACCTGTGTGTGAGTCGATCGGTGCAGAGATGCACAGAGAGTGAGATTGATGAGATGAGAGAGTGAGGGAGACAGATCAGATCAGAGAGATATATCATATATATATATATATATAAAACAAAAAAAAATCAACGATCGATTGGGGCGAGAGAGAGAGAGAGAGACAGAGATTGAGAGAGAGAGAGAGTTTACCTGTGAGTAGATCGGCGGTGCGATGAGATGAACAACTAGAGAGTGAGAGAGTGATCGGTGCAGAAACGAGAGAGTGAGAGAGAGAGAGAGACAGTGAGTTGAGATGAGGCTGAGAGAGAGAGTGAGGGAGACGATTGATTTTAGGGTTTTTTCTTTTGTTTTGTTTGTTATAGGTGAGTGGATGGTGAGTGAGACATGGACGGTTAGATTTGGAGAAAAAAATAATAATAATAATAATAATTAATTAATTAATTAATTTAAAAAATATAAATTATAAATGCGTTTGAACAAAATATTTAAAAAAATTAAAATTATACACTAAAAAATATTTTTATCCAAGTCTAAAATATTTATATTTATTTTTTTATTATTTATGACAATGAGATCATGCACATTTTAATTGGAAAAAAATTAATTGAAAAAATTTTATTTGAAAAAAATTATTTAAAAAAAATAATTAAAAAAATTAATTAAAAAAATATTTGAAAAAACAATTAATTAAAAAAAATTGTTAGTCAAATTTTTAGATTTTTGTTTAAAAACCAACGTAAACTCATTTTTTTAGAGAGATGAGTGAGAGAGGGAAAAGCTAGATGAGCGAGAGACACAGAGAGAAAGAGAGAGAGAGAGAGAGAGACCCATTTCATTTTTTGACTTTTTTCTCTTTCAACAACAATGGGCTCAGAGAAAAATATGAGTGTGAATGAGAGAAATGAACGATTGAGAGAGAAGAGAGATGAGAGAGAGAGAGAAATACAAATAAAAATAAAAAAGAGAAACAAAATAAGTGTCAGAGAGAGAAAGACAGTAAAAAGAGATGAACAAGAGATATAGAGAGAGAATGAGAGAGAAGAAAGATGAGCAAGAGAGATGAGAGAGCCAAAGAGAATAGTGATGAGTGAGAGAGAGACACACACACACGCACACAGAGAAAAAAAGAAGAGATAAACAAGATAAGCGAGAGGTAGACAAAAAGAGAGAGAGAAAAACAGCAAAAAGAGATGAACAAGAGATATAGAGAAAGACATAGAAAGAGAGAGAGAGAAAAGAAAGATGAGCAAGAGAGATAGGGAGCAGAGAGAGAGAGGCTCATTTCATTTTTTGACCTTTTTCTCTTTCGACAAGTGATTAAGAGAAATGAGAGATGAGCGATTGAAAGAAGAGAGAGAGAGAGAGAGAAAGAGAGAGAGAGAAAAAAGTGATCGATAATCAAGAGGGACATCGATAATTCAATAAGAGGGGATGGAAAGAGTGAGCAACGCGAGCACAGTGTGGGATAGAGAGAGAGAGAGAGAGAGAGAGAGAGAGAGAGAGAGAGAGAGAAAGACATAGATATAAAGGCAAAGAGTGATGATTAGGGGTAATGAAAAAAAAATATTTTATTTTTTTAGTTACTAAGGTTGAAAATTTATTTGTTTCATATTTATTTTAATGATTTTTTTTTTGTAGAAGTAAGGGTAATATTTTAATGAAAAATATTTTCCATTAAAAATAAAGTTTTTTTTTTTTTGGTCAATGAAAAATATTTTTTTACGGCCCTTTTTTTTTTTGTTACTAAAATGAGAGTGGCAGAGAAGAAAGAGTGGCAGTAGTGGTGAATGTGGTGGACAAGAGGTGGTGGTGGTGGTGGTGATGGTGAAGGAAATTAGTGGTGAAGTTGTAGTAGTGGTAGAGGAGATAGAGTGGCGGTGGTGGAGGAGAGGTAATGGTAGTAGCAGTTGCAGTAGTGGAGTGGTGGTGATGGTGGATAAGAGGTAATGGTAGTAGTAGTGGCAGTAGTGGTGGTGGTCATAGTTCCACCCATTGATTTAAGTATGGTGTTTGTACGGGAAAGAAATAAACATTCTCGTATATTCCTGTTGACCAAGTCTGCGCTCCTCCGTACGACGTCGCTTTATCACCTGAAAACACAAACGTGAGCTAGCCGGCGGGTGTGTGCCGGAAACCTCTCCGATGCCTAAGTCAGTAAGCTTGACAAATAGACAAAGCTCTGTGTATTCAGAAAGCAAAGTTGTGTGTTACCTCTCCCAATGTGATGTTTGTGAGCTTTTATAGGTTTCGTGTGGCGCAATCCTAGTGGGACTTCTATTCCTCCATGCAGAGTCCTTCTAGGATTCATACTCCTGAAGGATAATGCTTATCCCTCAACACCCCTCTCACTGCTCAAACCAAGTGAGATGGTTTTACCATGGCCGAACTTCCACATAACCGAAGTAAACACGACTCTGCTTAGCCGCAGAGTGAGCCGAACTAACCTTAATTCGGCTCTTCCCCATACTATTCTTACTTCGGCTTCTCATGTACAACTCATGGTATAGTTAAACCGAACTAACATGTCAAGACCGGTTCAACACTAAGACCGGTATAACTCCGAAGCATTTCTAGGCCAGTAACTTCAATTTTCTTTCGGACCGAACTAACTCCAACACATCCACAAGACCGGAGTAACTTATACGGCCATTCTACTCGGCCCTTCATACTGCGGCCCAAAGCAGCCCATTTACCTAGCTCGGTCCAATTTCCATATAAATTACCCTCTCAGTGTTTGTTTTGACCTTTCAAATCATAATTTTACATCCATTTTTCAAAACTCAATTCAAAATATAATCATTACTTTTCAAAACTCATAACCAAACACATAAATCAAAACTCTTTTCAAAACTTAATTAAAAATATACATATAATCACATTTAATTAAAAAGTGTGGTTAATATATATATATATATAAATAATCACACTTAATTAAAAAGTGACATAAAAAATAAATACGATCACACTCAATTAAATTAAGTATAATTAAAATATCAATTTAATTTTTTTTATTACACTTCTAATAAAAGTGAGATATTTTCATTTATCAAAGTGTGATCTTTAACTGTTTTTGTAGTAGTGATATAATCACACTTTAATTAGAATGTGTGATTAAAAATATATATAAATAATCACACTTTAATTAGAATATGTGATTAAAAAATATATATATAATCACACTTACTTTAAAAGTGTGATTAAAAAGTAGTAGTGTATATATAATCACACTTTAATTAAAAAGGTGTGATTAAAAAATATAAAATAATCACACTTTAATTAGAATGTGTGATTAAAAAATATATATATAATCACACTTTAATTAAAAAGTGTGATTAAAAAATATATAAACAATCACACTTTAATTAGAATGTGTGATTAATATATATATATATATATATATATAATCACACTTACTTAAAAAGTGTGATTAAAAAGTAGTAGTGTATATATAATCACACTTTAATAAAAAGGTGTGATTAAAAAATATATAAACAATCACACTTTAATTAGAATGTGTGATTAAAAAATATATATATAATCACACTTGTTTAAAAAGTGTGATTAAAAAGTAGTAGTGTATATATAATCACACTTTAATTAAAAAGGTGTGATTAAAAAATATAAAATAATCACACTTTAATTAGAATGTGTGATTAAAAAATATATATATAATCACACTTACTTAAAAAGTGTGATTATAAAGTAGTAGTGTATATATAATCACACTTCAATTAAAAGGTGTGATTAAAAAATATATAAACAATCACACTTTAATTAGAATGTGTGATTAAAATATATATATATAATCACACTTACTTAAAAAGTGTGATTAAAAAGTAGTAGTGTATATATAATCACACTTTAATAAAAAGGTGTGATTAAAAAATATATAAACAATCACACTTTAATTAGAATGTGTGATTAAAAATATATATATATATATAATCACACTTGTTTAAAAAGTGTGATTAAAAAGTAGTAGTGTATATATAATCACACTTTAAATTAGAAGGTGTGATTAAAAATATATATATATAATCACACTTAATTGAAAAATGACATAAAAAATAAATATTATCACACTCAATCAGATTAAGTGTGATTAAAATATCAATCTAATTTTTTTTATCACACTTCCAATAAAAGTGAGATCTTTTTTTTTGTCAAAGTGTGATCTTTAACTATTTTTGTAGTAGTGTCTTGAGTGAACTTTCATTTTTAATTTTATGCAACTTTCATTTTTATTTTTATTTCACTTCCATTTTTATTCAATTTCCTTTTCTATTCAATTTCCTTTTTTATTTAATTTCCAAATAGATCGTTATTGTATAGTGGTTTCTTGAATGAACATCAATTTTTAATTTTATGCAACTTCCATTTTTATTAAATTTTTTTTCTATTGAATTTCCTTTTTTATTTAATTCCAAATTGATCATTAAGGTGTATTGTTTTCTTGAATGAACTTCCATTTTTAATTTTATGCAACTTCCATTTTTATTTTTATTCCACTTCCGTTTTTATTCTGTTTCCTTTTCTATTCAATTTCCTTTTTTTATTTAATTTCCAAATAGATCGTTAAGGTATGGTGGTTTCCTGAATAAACTACCATGTTTAATTTTATGCAGTTTATATTTCTATTTTTATTCAACTGCTATTTTTATTCAATTTCCATATCCATTCAATTTCCTTTTTTATTTCATTTCCAAATAGATCGTTAAGGTGTTGTGGTTTCTTGAATGAACTTCCATTCTTAATTTTATGCAACTTCCATTTTTATTTTTATTCCACTTCCATTTTTATTCAATTTCCTTTTCTATTCAATTTTCTTTTTTATTTAATTTCGAAATAGATCGTTAAGGTATAGTGGTTTCTTGAATGAACTTCCATGTTTAATTTTATGCAGTTTCCATTTCTATTTTTATTCAACTTCTATTTTTATTCAATTTCCATCACCATTCAATTTCCTTTTTTATTTAATTTCCAAATAGATCGTAAAGGTAAAGTGGTTTCTTGAATGAACTTTCATTTTTAATTTTATGCAACTTCCATTTGTATTTTTATTCAACTTCCATTTTTATTCAATTTCCTTTTCTATTCAATTTCCTTTTTTATTTAATTTCCAAAAAGATCGTTAAGGTATAGTGGTTTCATGAATGAACTTCCACGTTTAATTTTATGCAGTTTCCATTTCTATTTTTATTCAACTTCTATTTTTATTAAATTTCCATCTCCATTCAATTTCCTTTCTTATTGAATTTCCAAATAGATCGTTAAGGTATAGTGGTTTCTTGAATGAATTTCCGTATTTAATTTTTTGCAATTTCCACGTCTATTTATATTCAACTTCTATTTCTATTCAATTTCCATCTCCATTCGATTTCCATTTTTTTATTTAATTTCCAAAGAGATCATTATGGTATAGTGGTTTCTTGAATGAACTTTCATTTTTAATTTTATGCAACTTCCATTTTTATTTTTATTCAACTTCCACTTTTATTCAATTCCCTTTTCTATTGAATTTCCTTTTTTATTTAATTTCTAAATAGATCGTTAAGATGTAGTGGTTTCTTGAATGAACTTCCACTTTTAAGTTTATGCAACTTCCATTTTTATTTTTATTCCACTTCCATTTTTATTCAATTTCCTTTTCTATTCTATTTCCTTTTTTATTTAATTTCCAAATAGATCGTTAAGGTATAGTGGTTTCTTGAATGAACTTCCATGTTTAATTTTATGCAGTTTCCACTTGTATTTTTTTTCAACTTCTATTTTTATTCAATTTTCATCTCCATTCAATTTCCTTTTTTATTTAATTTCCAAATAGGTCGTTAAGGTTTAGTAGTTTCTTTCATGAACTTCCATTTTTAATTTTTTGGAACTTCCATTTATATTTTTATTCAACTTCCATTTTTATTCATTTTCCTTTTCTATTCAATTTCCTTTCTTATTTAATTTCCAAATAGATCGTTAAGGTACCGTGGTTCAATGAATGAACTTCCATGTTTAATTTTATGCAGTTTCCACTTCTGTTTTTATTCAACTACTATTTTTATTAAATTTCCATCTCGATTCAATTTCCTTTTTAATTTAATTTCCAAATAGATCTTTAAGGTATAGTGGTTTCCTGAATGAATTTCCTTGTTTAATTTTATGCAGTTTCCACTTCTATTTTTATTCAACTTCTTATTTTATTCAATTTCCATCTCCATTCAATTTCCTTTTTGTATTTAATTTCCTAATATATCATTAAGGTATAGTGGTTTCTTGAGTGAACTTTCATTTTTAATTTTATGCAACTTCCATTTTTATTTTTATTCAACTTCCATTTTTATTCAATTTCTTTTTCTATTGAATTTCCTTTTTTGTTTAATTTCCAAATAGATCGTTAAGGTGTAGAGGTTTCTTGAATGAACTTCAATTTTAATTTTATGCGACTTCCATTTTTATTTTTATTCCACTTCCATTTTTATTCAATTTCCTTTTCAATTCAATTTCCTTTTTTATTTAATTTCCAAATAGATCGCTAATGTTTAGTGGTTTCTTGATTGAGCTTCCATTTTTAATTTTATGCAACTTTCATTTTTATTTTTATTTCACTTCCATTTTTATTCAATTTCCTTTTCTATTCAATTTCCTTTTTTACTTAATTTCCAAATAGATCGTTATTGTATAGTGGTTTATTGAATGAACTTCCATTTTTAATTTTATGCAACTTCCATTTTTATTAAATTTTTTTTCTACTGAATTTCCTTTTTTATTTAATTCCAAATTGATCGTTAAGGTGTATTGTTTTCTTGAATGAACTTCCATTTTTAATTTTATGCAACTTCCATTTTTATTTTTATTCTACTTCCGTTTTTATTCTTTTTCCTTTACTATTCAATTTCCTTTTTTTATTTAATTACCAAATAGATCGTTAAGGTATGGTGGTTTCCTGAATAAACTTTAATTTTATGCAGTTTATATTTCTATTTTTATTCAACTGCTATTTTTATTCAATTTCCATATCCATTCAATTTCCTTTTTTATTTCATTTCCAAATAGATCGTTAAGGTGTTGTGGTTTCTTGAATGAACTTCCATTCTTAATTTTATGCAACTTCCATTTTTATTTTTATTCCACTTCCATTTTTATTCAATTTCCTTTTCTATTCAATTTTCTTTTTTATTTAATTTCGAAATAGATCGTTAAGGTATAGTGGTTTCTTGAATGAACTTCCATGTTTAATTTTATGCAGTTTCCATTTCTATTTTTATTCAACTTCTATTTTTATTCAATTTCCATCACCATTCAATTTCCTTTTTTATTTAATTTCCAAATAGATCGTAAAGGTAAAGTGGTTTCTTGAATGAACTTTCATTTTTAATTTTATGCAACTTCCATTTGTATTTTTATTCAACTTCCATTTTTATTCAATTTCCTTTTCTATTCAATTTTCTTTTTTATTTAATTTCCAAAAAGATCGTTAAGGTATAGTGGTTTCATGAATGAACTTCCACGTTTAATTTTATGCAGTTTCCATTTCTATTTTTATTCAACTTCTATTTTTATTAAATTTCCATCTCCATTCAATTTCCTTTCTTATTGAATTTCCAAATAGATCGTTAAGGTATAGTGGTTTCTTGAATGAATTTCCGTATTTAATTTTTTGCAATTTCCACGTCTATTTATATTCAACTTCTATTTTTATTCAATTTCCATCTCCATTCGATTTCCATTTTTTTATTTAATTTCCAAAGAGATCATTATGGTAAAGTGGTTTCTTGAATGAACTTTCATTTTTAATTTTATGCAACTTCCATTTTTATTTTTATTCAACTTCCACTTTTATTCAATTCCCTTTTCTATTGAATTTCCTTTTTTATTTAATTTCTAAATAGATCGTTAAGATGTAGTGGTTTCTTGAATGAACTTCCACTTTTAAGTTTATGCAACTTCCATTTTTATTTTTATTCCACTTCCATTTTTATTCAATTTCCTTTTCTATTCTATTTCCTTTTTTATTTAATTTCCAAATAGATCGTTAACGTATAGTGGTTTCTTGAATGAACTTCCATGTTTAATTTTATGCAGTTTCCATTTGTATTTTTATTCAACTTCTATTTTTATTCAATTTTCATCTCCATTCAATTTCCTTTTTTATTTAATTTCCAAATAGGTCGTTAAGGTTTAGTAGTTTCTTTCATGAACTTCCATTTTTAATTTTTTGGAACTTCCATTTATATTTTTATTCAACTTCCATTTTTATTCATTTTCCTTTTCTATTCAATTTCCTTTCTTATTTAATTTCCAAATAGATCGTTAAGGTACCGTGGTTCAATGAATGAACTTCCATGTTTAATTTTATGCAGTTTCCACTTCTGTTTTTATTCAACTACTATTTTTATTAAATTTCCATCTCGATTCAATTTCCTTTTTAATTTAATTTCCAAATAGATCTTTAAGGTATAGTGGTTTCCTGAATGAATTTCCTTGTTTAATTTTATGCAGTTTCCACTTCTATTTTTATTCAACTTCTTATTTTATTCAATTTCCATCTCCATTCAATTTCCATTTTGTATTTAATTTCCTAATATATCATTAAGGTATAGTGGTTTCTTGAGTGAACTTTCATTTTTAATTTTATGCAACTTCCATTTTTATTTTTATTCAACTTCCATTTTTATTCAATTTCTTTTTCTATTGAATTTACTTTTTTGTTTAATTTCCAAATAGATCGTTAAGGTGTAGAGGTTTCTTGAATGAACTTCAATTTTAATTTTATGCGACTTCCATTTTTATTTTTATTCCACTTCCATTTTTATTCAATTTCCTTTTCAATTCAATTTCCTTTTTTATTTAATTTCCAAATAGATCGCTAATGTATAGTGGTTTCTTGATTGAGCTTCCATTTTTAATTTTATGCAACTTTCATTTTTATTTTTATTTCACTTCCATTTTTATTCAATTTCCTTTTCTATTCAATTTCCTTTTTTACTTAATTTCCAAATAGATCGTTATTGTATAGTGGTTTATTGAATGAACTTCCATTTTTAATTTTATGCAACTTCCATTTTTATTAAATTTTTTTTCTACTGAATTTCCTTTTTTATTTAATTCCAAATTGATCGTTAAGGTGTATTGTTTTCTTGAATGAACTTCCATTTTTATTTTTATTCTACTTCCGTTTTTATTCTTTTTCCTTTTCTATTCAATTTCCTTTTTTTATTTAATTACCAAATAGATCGTTAAGGTATGGTGGTTTCCTGAATAAACTACCATGTTTAATTTTATGCAGTTTATATTTCTATTTTTATTCAACTGCTATTTTTATTCAATTTCCATATCCATTCAATTTCCTTTTTTATTTCATTTCCAAATAGATCGTTAAGGTGTTGTGGTTTCTTGAATGAACTTCCATTCTTAATTTTATGCAACTTCCATTTTTATTTTTATTCCACTTCCATTTTTATTCAATTTCCTTTTCTATTCAATTTTCTTTTTTATTTAATTTCGAAATAGATCGTTAAGGTATAGTGGTTTCTTGAATGAACTTCCATGTTTAATTTTATGCAGTTTCCATTTCTATTTTTATTCAACTTCTATTTTTATTCAATTTCCATCACCATTCAATTTCCTTTTTTATTTAATTTCCAAATAGATCGTTAAGGTAAAGTGGTTTCTTGAATGAACTTTCATTTTTAATTTTATGCAACTTCCATTTGTATTTTTATTCAACTTCCATTTTTATTCAATTTCCTTTTCTATTCAATTTTCTTTTTTATTTAATTTCCAAAAAGATCGTTAAGGTATAGTGGTTTCATGAATGAACTTCCACGTTTAATTTTATGCAGTTTCCATTTCTATTTTTATTCAACTTCTATTTTTATTAAATTTCCATCTCCATTCAATTTCCTTTCTTATTGAATTTCCAAATAGATCGTTAAGGTATAGTGGTTTCTTGAATGAATTTCCATATTTAATTTTTTGCAATTTCCACGTCTATTTATATTCAACTTCTATTTTTATTCAATTTCCATCTCCATTCGATTTCCATTTTTTTATTTAATTTCCAAAGAGATCATTATGGTATAGTGGTTTCTTGAATGAACTTTCATTTTTAATTTTATGCAACTTCCATTTTTATTTTTATTCAACTTCCACTTTTATTCAATTCCCTTTTCTATTGAATTTCCTTTTTTATTTAATTTCTAAATAGATCGTTAAGATGTAGTGGTTTCTTGAATGAACTTCCACTTTTAAGTTTTTGCAACTTCCATTTTTATTTTTATTCCACTTCCATTTTTATTCAATTTCCTTTTCTATTCTATTTCCTTTTTTATTTAATTTCCAAATAGATCGTTAAGGTATAGTGGTTTCGTGAATGAACTTCCATGTTTAATTTTATGCAGTTTCCATTTGTATTTTTATTCAACTTCTATTTTTATTCAATTTTCATCTCCATTCAATTTCCTTTTTTATTTAATTTCCAAATAGGTCGTTAAGGTTTAGTAGTTTCTTTCATGAACTTCCATTTTTAATTTTTTGGAACTTCCATTTATATTTTTATTCAACTTCCATTTTTATTCATTTTCCTTTTCTATTCAATTTCCTTTCTTATTTAATTTCCAAATAGATCGTTAAGGTATAGTGGTTCAATGAATGAACTTCCATGTTTAATTTTATGCAGTTTCCACTTCTGTTTTTATTCAACTACTATTTTTATTAAATTTCCATCTCGATTCAATTTCCTTTTTAATTTAATTTCCAAATAGATCTTTAAGGTATAGTGGTTTCCTGAATGAATTTCCTTGTTTAATTTTATGCAGTTTCCACTTCTATTTTTATTCAACTTCTTATTTTATTCAATTTCCATCTCCATTCAATTTCCTTTTTGTATTTAATTTCCTAATATATCATTAAGGTATAGTGGTTTCTTGAGTGAACTTTCATTTTTAATTTTATGCAACTTCCATTTTTATTTTTATTCAACTTCCATTTTTATTCAATTTCTTTTTCTATTGAATTTCCTTTTTTGTTTAATTTCCAAATAGATCGTTAAGGTGTAGAGGTTTCTTGAATGAACTTCAATTTTAATTTTATGCGACTTCCATTTTTATTTTTATTCCACTTCCATTTTTATTCAATTTCCTTTTCAATTCAATTTCCTTTTTTATTTAATTTCCAAATAGATCGCTAATGTATAGTGGTTTCTTGATTGAGCTTCCATTTTTAATTTTATGCAACTTTCATTTTTATTTTTATTTCACTTCCATTTTTATTCAATTTCCTTTTCTATTCAATTTCCTTTTTTACTTAATTTCCAAATAGATCGTTATTGTATAGTGGTTTATTGAATGAACTTCCATTTTTAATTTTATGCAACTTCCATTTTTATTAAATTTTTTTTCTACTGAATTTCCTTTTTTATTTAATTCCAAATTGATCGTTAAGGTGTATTGTTTTCTTGAATGAACTTCCATTTTTATTTTTATTCTACTTCCGTTTTTATTCTTTTTCCTTTACTATTCAATTTCCTTTTTTTATTTAATTACCAAATAGATCGTTAAGGTATGGTGGTTTCCTGAATAAACTACCATGTTTAATTTTATGCAGTTTATATTTCTATTTTTATTCAACTGCTATTTTTATTCAATTTCCATATCCATTCAATTTCCTTTTTTATTTCATTTCCAAATAGATCGTTAAGGTGTTGTGGTTTCTTGAATGAACTTCCATTCTTAATTTTATGCAACTTCCATTTTTATTTTTATTCCACTTCCATTTTTATTCAATTTCCTTTTCTATTCAATTTTCTTTTTTATTTAATTTCGAAATAGATCGTTAAGGTATAGTGGTTTCTTGAATGAACTTCCATGTTTAATTTTATGCAGTTTCCATTTCTATTTTTATTCAACTTCTATTTTTATTCAATTTCCATCACCATTCAATTTCCTTTTTTATTTAATTTCCAAATAGATCGTAAAGGTAAAGTGGTTTGTTGAATGAACTTGCATTTTTAATTTTATGCAACTTCCATTTGTATTTTTATTCAACTTCCATTTTTATTCAATTTCCTTTTCTATTCAATTTTCTTTTTTATTTAATTTCCAAAAAGATCGTTAAGGTATAGTGGTTTCATGAATGAACTTCCACGTTTAATTTTATGCAGTTTCCATTTCTATTTTTATTCAACTTCTATTTTTATTAAATTTCCATCTCCATTCAATTTCCTTTCTTATTGAATTTCCAAATAGATCGTTAAGGTATAGTGGTTTCTTGAATGAATTTCCGTATTTAATTTTTTGCAATTTCCACGTCTATTTATATTCAACTTCTATTTTTATTCAATTTCCATCTCCATTCGATTTCCATTTTTTTATTTAATTTCCAAAGAGATCATTATGGTATAGTGGTTTCTTGAATGAACTTTCATTTTTAATTTTATGCAACTTCCATTTTTATTTTTATTCAACTTCCACTTTTATTCAATTCCCTTTTCTATTGAATTTCCTTTTTTATTTAATTTCTAAATAGATCGTTAAGATGTAGTGGTTTCTTGAATGAACTTCCACTTTTAAGTTTATGCAACTTCCATTTTTATTTTTATTCCATTTCCATTTTTATTCAATTTCCTTTTCTATACTATTTCCTTTTTTATTTAATTTCCAAATAGATCGTTAACGTATAGTGGTTTCTTGAATGAACTTCCATGTTTAATTTTATGCAGTTTCCATTTGTATTTTTATTCAACTTCTATTTTTATTCAATTTTCATCTCCATTCAATTTCCTTTTTTATTTAATTTCCAAATAGGTCGTTAAGGTTTAGTAGTTTCTTTCATGAACTTCCATTTTTAATTTTTTGGAACTTCCATTTATATTTTTATTCAACTTCCATTTTTATTCATTTTCCTTTTCTATTCAATTTCCTTTCTTATTTAATTTCCAAATAGATCGTTAAGGTACAGTGGTTCAATGAATGAACTTCCATGTTTAATTTTATGCAGTTTCCACTTCTGTTTTTATTCAACTACTATTTTTATTAAATTTCCATCTCGATTCAATTTCCTTTTTAATTTAATTTCCAAATAGATCTTTAAGGTATAGTGGTTTCCTGAATGAATTTCCTTGTTTAATTTTATGCAGTTTCCACTTCTATTTTTATTCAACTTCTTATTTTATTCAATTTCCATCTCCATTCAATTTCCTTTTTGTATTTAATTTCCTAATATATCATTAAGGTATAGTGGTTTCTTGAGTGAACTTTCATTTTTAATTTTATGCAACTTCCATTTTTATTTTTATTCAACTTCCATTTTTATTCAATTTCTTTTTCTATTGAATTTCCTTTTTTGTTTAATTTCCAAATAGATCGTTAAGGTGTAGAGGTTTCTTGAATGAACTTCAATTTTAATTTTATGCGACTTCCATTTTTATTTTTATTCCACTTCCATTTTTATTCAATTTCCTTTTCAATTCAATTTCCTTTTTTATTTAATTTCCAAATAGATCGCTAATGTATAGTGGTTTCTTGATTGAGCTTCCATTTTTAATTTTATGCAACTTTCATTTTTATTTTTATTTCACTTCCATTTTTATTCAATTTCCTTTTCTATTCAATTTCCTTTTTTATTTAATTTCCAAATAGATCGTTATTGTATAGTGGTTTCTTGAATGAACTTCCATTTTTAATTTTATGCAACTTCCATTTTTATTAAATTTTTTTTCTACTGAATTTCCTTTTTTATTTAATTCCAAATTGATCGTTAAGGTGTATTGTTTTCTTGAATAAACTTCCATTTTTAATTTTATGCAACTTCCATTTTTATTTTTATTCTACTTCCGTTTTTATTCTTTTTCCTTTTCTATTCAATTTCCTTTTTTTATTTAATTACCAAATAGATCGTTAAGGTATGGTGGTTTCCTGAATAAACTACCATGTTTAATTTTATGCAGTTTATATTTCTATTTTTATTCAACTGCTATTTTTATTCAATTTCCATATCCATTCAATTTCCTTTTTTATTTCATTTCCAAATAGATCGTTAAGGTGTTGTGGTTTCTTGAATGAACTTCCATTCTTAATTTTATGCAACTTCCATTTTTATTTTTATTCCACTTCCGTTTTTATTCAATTTCCTTTTCTATTCAATTTTCTTTTTTATTTAATTTCGAAATAGATCGTTAAGGTATAGTGGTTTCTTGAATGAACTTCCATGTTTAATTTTATGCAGTTTCCATTTCTATTTTTATTCAATTTCCATCACCATTCAATTTCCTTTTTTATTTAATTTCCAAATAGATCGTAAAGGTAAAGTGGTTTCTTGAATGAACTTGCATTTTTAATTTTATGCAACTTCCATTTGTATTTTTATTCAACTTCCATTTTTATTCAATTTCCTTTTCTATTCAATTTTCTTTTTTATTTAATTTCCAAAAAGATCGTTAAGGTATAGTGGTTTCATGAATGAACTTCCACGTTTAATTTTATGCAGTTTCCATTTCTATTTTTATTCAACTTCTATTTTTATTAAATTTCCATCTCCATTCGATTTCCTTTCTTATTGAATTTCCAAATAGATCGTTAAGGTATAGTGGTTTCTTGAATGAATTTCCGTATTTAATTTTTTGCAATTTCCACGTCTATTTATATTCAACTTCTATTTTTATTCAATTTCCATCTCCATTCGATTTCCATTTTTTTATTTAATTTCCAAAGAGATCATTATGGTATAGTGGTTTCTTGAATGAACTTTCATTTTTAATTTTATGCAACTTCCATTTTTATTTTTATTCAACTTCCACTTTTATTCAATTCCCTTTTCTATTGAATTTCCTTTTTTATTTAATTTCTAAATAGATCGTTAAGATGTAGTGGTTTCTTGAATGAACTTCCACTTTTAAGTTCATGCAACTTCCATTTTTATTTTTATTCCACTTCCATTTTTATTCAATTTCCTTTTCTATTCTATTTCCTTTTTTATTTAATTTCCAAATAGATCGTTAAGGTATAGTGGTTTCTTGAATGAACTTCCATGTTTAATTTTATGCAGTTTCCATTTGTATTTTTATTCAACTTCTATTTTTATTCAATTTTCATCTCCATTCAATTTCATTTTTTATTTAATTTCCAAATAGATCGTTAAGGTTTAGTAGTTTCTTTAATGAACTTCCATTTTTAATTTTTTGGAACTTCCATTTATATTTTTATTCAACTTCCATTTTTATTCATTTTCCTTTTCTATTCAATTTCCTTTTTTATTTAATTTCCAAATAGATCGTTAAGGTATAGTGGTTCAATGAATGAACTTCCATGTTTAATTTTATGCAGTTTCCACTTCTGTTTTTATTCAACTACTATTTTTATTAAATTTCCTTCTCCATTCAATTTCCTTTTTAATTTAATTTCCAAATAGATCTTTAAGGTATAGTGGTTTCCTGAATGAATTTCCTTGTTTAATTTTATGCAGTTTCCACTTCTATTTTTATTCAACTTCTTATTTTATTCAATTTCCATCTCCATTCAATTTCCTTTTTGTATTTAATTTCCTAATATATCATTAAGGTATAGTGGTTTCTTGAGTGAACTTTCATTTTTAATTTTATGCAACTTCCATTTTTATTTTTATTCAACTTCCATTTTTATTCAATTTCTTTTTCTATTGAATTTCCTTTTTTGTTTAATTTCCAAATAGATCGTTAAGGTGTAGAGGTTTCTTGAATGAACTTCAATTTTAATTTTATGCGACTTCCATTTTTATTTTTATTCCACTTCCATTTTTATTCAATTTTCTTTTTTATTTAATTTCCAAATAGATCGCTAATGTATAGTGGTTTCTTGATTGAGCTTCCATTTTTAATTTTATGCAACTTTCATTTTTATTTTTATTTCACTTCCATTTTTACTCAATTTCCTTTTCTATTGAATTTCCTTTTTTATTTAATTTCCAAATAGGTCGTTATTGTATAGTGGTTTCTTGAATGAACTTCCATTTTTAATTTTATGCAACTTCCATTATTATTAAATTTTTTTTCTTCTGAATTTCCTTTTTTATTTAATTCCAAATTGATCGTTAAGGTGTATTGTTTTCTTGAACGAACTTCCATTTTTAATTTTATGCAACTTCCATTTTTATTTTTATTCTACTTCCGTTTTTATTCTTTTTCCTTTTCTATTCAATTTCCTTTTTTTATTTAATTTCCAAATAGATCGTTAAGGTATGGTGGTTTCCTGAATGAACTTCCATGTTTAATTTTATGTAGTTTATATTTCTATTTTTATTCAACTGCTATTTTTATTCAGTTTCCATATCCATTCAATTTCCTTTTTTATTTCATTTCCAAATAGATCGTTAAGGTGTTGTGGTTTCTTGAATGAACTTCCATTCTTAATTTTATGCAACTTCCATTTGTATTTTTATTCAACTTCCATTTTTATTCAATTTCCTTTTCTATTCAATTTTCTTTTTTTATTTAATTTCGAAATAGATCGTTAAGGTATAGTGGTTTCTTGAATGAACTTCCATGTTTAATTTTAGGCAGTCTCCATTTCTATTTTTATTCATATTCTATTTTTAATCAATTTCCAGCTCCATTCAATTTCCTTTTTTATTTAATTTCCAAATAGATCGTAAAGGTAAAGTGGTTTCTTGAATGAACTTCCATTTTTAATTTTATGCAACTTCCATTTGTATTTTTATTCAACTTCCATTTTTATTCAATTTCCTTTTCTATTCAATTTTCTTTTTTATTTAATTTCCAAAAAGATCGTTAAGGTATAGTGGTTTCATGAATGAACTTCCACGTTTAATTTTATGCAGTTTCCATTTCTATTTTTATTCAACTTCTATTTTTATTAAATTTCCGTCTCTATTCAATTTCCTTTTTAATTTAATTTCCAAATAGATCTTTAAGGTATAGTGGTTTCTTGAATGAATTTCCATGTTTAATTTTATATCGTGTCCACTTCTATTTTTATTCAACTTCTTATTTTATTCAATTTCCATCTCCATTCAATTTCCTATTTTTATTTAATTTGCAAACAGGTCGTTAAGGTATAGTGGTTTGTTGAATAAACTTTCATTTTTAATTTTATGCAACTTTCATTTTTATTTTTATTCAACTTCCATTTTTATTCAATTCCCTTTTCTATTGAATTTCCTTTTTTATTTAATTTCTAAATAGATCGTTAAGGTGTAGTGGTTTCTTGAATGAAGTTCCATTTTTAAGTTTATGCAACTTCCATTTTTATTTTTATTCCACTTCCATTATTATTCAATTTCCTTTTCTATTCTATTTCCTTTTTTATTTAATTTCCAAATAGATCGTTAAGGTATAGTGGTTTCTTGAATGAACTTCCATGTTTAATTTTATGCAGTTTCCATTTGTATTTTAATTCAACTTCTATTTTTATTCAATTTTCATCTCCATTCAATTTCATTTTTTATTTAATTTCCAAATAGATCGTTAAGGTTTAGTAGTTTCTTTAATGAACTTCCATTTTTAATTTTTTGGAACTTCCATTTATATTTTTATTCAACTTCCATTTTTATTCATTTTCCTTTTCTATTCAATTTCCTTTTTTATTTAATTTCCAAATAGATCGTTAAGGTATAGCGGTTCAATGAATTAACTTCCATGTTTAATTTTATGCAGTTTCCACTTCTGTTTTTATTCAACTACTATTTTTATTAAATTTCCATCTCCATTCAATTTCCTTTTTAATTTAATTTCCAGATAGATCTTTAAGGTATAGTGGTTTCTTGAATGAATTTCCTTGTTTAATTTTATGCAGTTTCCACTTCTATTTTTATTCAACTTCTTATTTTACTCAATTTCCATCTCCATTCAATTTCCTTTTTGTATTTAATTTCCTAATATATCATTAAGGTATAGAGGTTTCTTGAGTAAACTTTCATTTTTAATTTTATGCACCTTCCATTTTTATTTTTATTCAACTTCCATTTTTATTCAATTTCTTTTTCTATTGAATTTCCTTTTTTGTTTAATTTCCAAATAGATCGTTAAGGTGTAGAGGTTTCTTGAATGAACTTCAATTTTAATTTTATGCGACTTCCATTTTTATTTTTATTCCACTTCCATTTTTATTCAATTTCCTTTTCTATTCAATTTCCTTTTTTATTTAATTTCCAAATAGATCGCTAATGTATAGTGGTTTCTTGATTGAGCTTCCATTTTTAATTTTATGCAACTTTTATTTTTATTTTTATTTCACTTCCATTTTTATTCAATTTCCTTTTCTATTCAATTTCCTTTTTTATTTAATTTCCAAATAGATCGTTATTGTATAGTGGTTTCTTGAATGAACTTCCATTTTTAATTTTATGCAACTTCCATTTTTATTAAATTTTTTTTCTATTGAATTTCCTTTTTTATTTAATTCCAAATTGATCGTTAAGTTGTATTGTTTTCTTGAATGAACTTCCATTTTTAATTTTATGCAACTTCCATTTTTATTTTTATTCCACTTCCGTTTTTATTCTGTTTCCTTTTCTATTCAATTTCCTTTTTTTATTTAATTTCCAAATAGATCGTTAAGGTATGGTGGTTTCCTGAATGAACTTCCATGTTTAATTTTATGCAGTTTATATATCTATTTTTATTTAACTGCTATTTTTATTCAATTTCCATATCCATTCAATTTCCTTTTTTATTTCATTTCCAAATAGATCGTTAAGGTGTTGTGGTTTCTTGAATGAACTTCCATTCTTAATTTTATGCAACTTCCATTTTTATTTTTATTCCACTTCCATTTTTATTCAATTTCCTTTTCTATTCAATTTTCTTTTTTATTTAATTTCGAAATAGATCGTTAAGGTATAGTCTTTTCTTGAATGAACTTCCATGTTTAATTTTATGTAGTCTCCATTTCTATTTTTATTCAACTTCTATTTTTATTCAATTTCCATCTCCATTCAATTTCCTTTTTTATTTAATTTCCAAATAGATCGTAAAGGTAAAGTGGTTTCTTGAATTAACTTCCATTTTAAATTTTATGCAACTTCCATTTGTATTGTTATTCAGCTTCCATTTCTGTTCAATTTCCTTTTCTATTCAATTTTCTTTCTAATTTAATTTCCAAAAAGATCGTTAAGGTATAGTGGTTTCATGAATGAACTTCCACGTTTAATTTTATGCAGTTTCCATTTCTATTTTTATTCAACTTCTATTTTTATTAAATTTCCATCTCCATTCAATTTCCTTTTTAATTTAATTTCGAAATGGATCTTTAAGGTACAGTGGTTTCTTGAATGAATTTCCATGTTTAATTTCATACCGTGTCCACTTCTATTTTTATTCAACTTCTTATTTTATTCAATTTCCATTTCCATTCAATTTCCTATTTTTATTTAATTTGCAAACAGGTCGTTAAGGTATAGTGGTTTGTTGAATAAACTTTCATTTTTCATTTTATGCAACTTCCATTTTTATTTTTATTCCGCTTCGATTTTTATTAAATTTTCTTCTCAATTCAATTTCATTTTTTATTTAATTTCCAAATAAATCGTTATGGTATAGTGGTACAATGAATGAACTTCCATATTTAATTTTATGCTGTTTCCATTTGTATTTTTATTCAACTTCTATTTTTATTAAATTTCCATCTCCATTCAATTTCCTTTTTAATTTAATTTCCAAATAGATCTTTAAGATATATTGGTTTCTTGAATGAATTTCCACGTTTAATTTTATGCAGTTTCTACTTCTATTTTTATTCAACTTCTATTTTTATTAAATTTCCATCTCCATTCAATTTCATTTTTTTATTTAATTTCCGAATAGATCATTAAGGTATAGTGGTTTCTTGAATGAACTTTCATTTTTATTTTTATTCCACTTCCATTTTTATTAAATTTTCTTTTCTATTCAATTTTCTTTTTTATTTAATTTCCAAACAGATCGTTAAGGTATAGTGGTTTCTTGAATGAACTTCCATATTTAATTTTATGCAGTTTCCATTTCTATTTTTATTCAACTTCTATTTTTATTTAATTTTCATCTCCATTCAATTTCCTTTTTTATGTAATTTCCAAATAGATCGTTAAGGTATACTGGTTTCTTGAATGAACATCCATGTTTAATTTTATGCAGTTTCCATTTCTATTTTTATTCAACTTCTATTTTTATTCAATTTTCATCTGCACTCAATTTCATTTTTTATTTAATTTTCAAATAGATCGTTAAGGTGTAGTGGTTTCTTGAATGAACTTCCATTTTTAATTTTATGCAACGTCCATTTTTATTTTTATTCAGCTTCCATTTTTATTCATTTTCTTTTTCTATTCTATTTCCTTTTTTTTTTTTAATTTCCAAATAGATCGTTAAGGTATAGTGGTTCAATGAATGAACTTCCATGTTTAATTTTATGTAGTTTCCATTTCTATTTTTATTCAACTTCTATTTTTATTAAATTGCCATCTCCATTCAATTTCCTTTTTAATTTAATTTCCAAATAGATTTTTAAGGTATAGTGGTTTCTTGAATGAACATCCATGTTTAATTTTATGTAGTTTCCATTTCTATTTTTATTCAACTTCTATTTTTATTCAATTTTCATCTCCATTCAATTTCATTTTTTATTTAATTTTTAAGTAGATCGTTAAGGTGTAGTGGTTTCTTGAATGAACTTCCATTTTTAATTTTATGCAACTTCCATTTTTATTTTTATTCAACTTCCATTTTTATTCATTTTCTTTTTCTATTCAATTTCCTTTTTTTTTTAATTTCCAAATAGATCGTTAAGGTATAGTGGTTCAATGAATGAACTTCCATGTTTAATGTTATGCAGTTTGCATTTCTATTTTTATTCAACTTCTATTTTTATTAAATTTCCATCTCCATTCAATTTCCTTTTTAATTTAATTTCCAAATAGATCTTTAAGGTATAGTGGTTTCTTGAATGAATTTCCATGTTTAATTTTATGCCGTTTCCACTTCTATTTTTATTCAACTTCTATTTTTATTCAATTTCCATCTCCATTCGATTTCCTTTTTTTATTTAATTTCCAAATAGATCGTTAAGGTATAGTGGTTTCGTGAATGGACTTACATTTTTAATTTTATGCAACTTCCATTTGTATTTTTATTCAACTTCCAATTTTATTCAATTTCCTTTTCTATTCAATTTCCTTTTTTATTTAATTTCCAAATAGATCGTTAAGGTATAGCGGTTTCATGAATGAACTTCCATGTTTAATTTTATGCAGTTTCCATTTCTATTTTTATTCAACTTCTATTTTATTCAATTTTCATCTCCATTCAATTTCCTTTTTTGTATTTAATTTCCAAATAGATCGTTAAGGTTTAGTAGTTTCTTGAATGAACTTCCATTTTTAATTTTATGCAACTTCCATTTGTATTTTTATTCAACTTCCATTTTTATTCATTTTCTTTTTCTATTCAATTTCCTTTTTTTGTTTAATTTTCAAATAGATCGTTAAGGTATAGTGGTTCAATGAATGAACTTCCATGTTTAATTTTATGCAGTTTCCATTTCTATTTTTATTCAACTTCTTTTTTTATTAAATTTCCATCTCCATTCCATTTCCTTTTTAATTTAATTTCCAAATAGATCTTTAAGGTATACTGGCTTCTTGAATGAACTTTCATTTTTAATTTTATGCAACTTCCATTTTTATTTTTATTCAACTTCCATTTTTATTCAATTTCCTTTTCTATTGAATTTCCTTTTTTATTTAATTTCCAAATAGATCGTTAAGGTGTAGAGGTTTCTTGAATGAGCTTCCATTTTTAATTTTATGCAACTTCCATTTTTATTTTTATTCCACTTCCATTTTTATTCAATTTCTTTTTCTATTGAATTTCCTTTTTTGTTTAATTTCCAAATAGATCGTTAAGGTGTAGAGGTTTCTTGAATGAACTTCAATTTTAATTTTATGCAACTTCCATTTTTATTTTTATTCCACTTCCATTTTTATTCAATTTCCTTTTCTATTCAATTTCCTTTTTTATTTAATTTCAAAATAGATCGTTAATGTATAGTGGTTTCTTGAATGAACTTCCATTTTTATTTTTTTTCGACTTCCATTTTTATTCAATTTCTTTTTCTATTGAATTTCCTTTTTTATTTAATTCCAAATAGATCGTTAAAGTGTAATGATTTCTAGAATGAACTTCCATTTTTATTTTTATGCAACTTCCATTATTATTCAGTTTCCTTTTCTATTCAATTTCCTTTTTTTTATTTAATTTCCAAATAGATCGTTAAGGTATAGTGGTTTCTTGAATGAACTTGCATGTTTAATTTTATGCAGTTTCCATTTCTATTTATATTTAACTTCTGTTTTTAGTCAATTTTCATCTCCATTCAGTTTCCTTTTTTATTTAATTTCCAAATTGATCGTTATGGTGTAGTGGTTTCTTGAATGATCGTTAAGATGTGGCAACCCTCGCTTCAACTTAGTCATACTTGCATACATTTATGTATGATCTTGTTTTGTTGTGTTGCATTTGAAAATCTTGTCTTGTTTTTTTTTTTTTTGAGTGTTGCTTGCGTACTTTGTTCTTGCCTGGTGTGTTGCCGAGGTCATCCTTAGCCTAGACACCTTTGAACCCCTTTTTACACTTAGAATTATCTTGAAATCACTTTGGTTGACCTCCATCTTCGCCCTAGCATATTGGCCAAGATGTCACTATCTAGGCCGAGGTCTGCAGCACCAAGGCCGAGATATGTATTATCTACGCCGAGATGTTGTCCTTGCACCTAAGTGATTTTGTTCCTGGATTGGTATGACCTAGACCGAGGTGTGGCACATCCAGGCCAAAGTGTGGCACAGCTTAGTCAAGTGTTGTCCTTCTAAGCCGATGTCGTTGTTACCCCACTTGCCGAAGCTTAGTCCTTAGCCGAGATCATCACTTGCCGGAGTGCCCTTGCCATCCAGCTTGTTGAACACACTTTGTTATGGTCTTGTCTTGTCAGTCAGTCAGTCACCTTTCTGAGTAGAGCCTACCAGCCAATGCCACGTGTCCCAGCAGAGGGTTAAGTCAGTGACTGTTGAGAAAAACATATCTTTTTGTATCAAATCTTGTCTTTTGGAGAGAGAGAGAGACTCTAGGAAGAAGAAGGTGAGGCTTTGAGTGAGAGAGTAGACTTCCAAGCTTGATCGTTGGAGTTTGAACCGTTAGATTCGAGTTTTGAGGTTAGAATCTTAATCTACTCTTATTGTTCTTATTAATCATCTAGCTACATTGCACGATTGATCTGTTCTGCATGCCATGCATTGATTTAAAGTTAGTTTTAGAAAAAGAAAATGGTGTTCATGTGTTCTTGAATAGAAGTCTTGTTTTGATCCGAAAGTTTGCATCGAAAACCATGTTTTTGTGTTTGTTTTCTTAAGATCTTCAAGAATGGGTACCCAAGTCCATGTTTTCGAACTCATAGCATGAAATCTCAGATTTTGTAATAAGTAGTTATGATTTTAGCATTCATGTTCTTCATGTTCTTCAAGAAAGGGAAACCCAGAATTTTCCCGACTTCGCTTTTGACTGTGGCCGTCGGGACCACACCTCGGCGAAAAGGTGTAGGACCTCGGCCAAAACTTGGTTGGTGCCCAGCATGTTTTCCCGAGATGGGAAACAATGTTTTGTTTTGATTTAACTTAGTTTTGAAGAATGCCGAGATCATCCGTTTACATGTGAAGCTTATTTGAAAGTGCGTTCAATAGACTTTGCCATGTGTTTGTAGGACTTGGACTTTTGCCTTGACCCCGACGTTCGAAGAACTATGTGAGTGGTATTTTTAATAAAGCTATGTTATAATGTTTTGATAAAGCTTGCTTCGCTTCGTTTTGATAAAAGTATTTGTCAAGCATGAATGATTATCCCTATTTTGTGTATCAATTATTAGCTTTGTTTTGGATGACATTCTTGGAAAGTCCCTTGTGCTGGAGGACTCTAAACTTTCGCAGTACAAGTCCCTTGTGCTGGAGGACTCTAAACTTTCGCAGTACAAGTCCTTTTCATGTTAGAGGACTTTAAGCCTTTGTAACATAGGTCCTTTTGTGCTAGAGGACTCTAAACTCTTTGTAGCACTCTTGTTTGAGATATCTCCCTTGCCACCGACTGCCTTGTGTGGGTGGGTTTGTCTAATGGATTCTGGGTCAATTATTCCCTTGTTTTGTCTTGTTTTGCCACTGATGGTTTACCGCGTGGGTTTGTTTGTCCGGAATGTCATCACTTCGTTATATGTTGATGTTAGTAAGCATCCCTTGAAGCTTGAAGAATCGTTAGATGAACATGGTTCATCCCTTGATTTGTAAAGTTTGATATGTATTGTTTTGAAATGACCTCGGCAGTTATTCATGAAAACCTTTATTACTTGTACCATTCACTGAGTATCCAAGCTCACCCTCTTTATATATATGTAGGTGATGAGCAGGACGGCGGCGACGCCTAGATGTGTTTTACAAGCTTGTTTTGGATTCATGTTATGTCGGCTGGACTTGTATTCATGTCGGCAATCTTGAAGATTATGCTTCTCAACCTGTAATACTTGTATTTTGCATACGTCGGCTTGAGAAGCCTTTTGATCAAGATGTAACATGTATTTTGTTTTATTAGTCAACCGAATGTAAAATCATATTATGTATGTCATCTCATTTGATCTATGCATAGCTCTTATGGACCACTTGGATTTTAATTTACTGCTTCCGCATTTGTAAGCCCCTTATTTATACTTTGTGTGTGTGTGAATCCTCGTGAGAGGCCTTGGTAATCTTGGATTACCAGCCATCATGGCACCATCCTACTAGCGGCGGTTTGGGATCGTGACACAAATAGATCGTTAATGTACAGTGGTTTCTTGAATGAACTTCCATTTTTAACTTTATGCAACTTCCATTTTTATTTTTTTTCAACTTCCATTTTTATTCATTTTCTTTTTCTATTGAATCTCCTTTTTTATTTAATTCCAAATAGATCGTTAAGGTGTAGTGGTTTCTAGATTGAACTTCCATTTTTAATTTTATGCAACTTCCATTTTTATTTTTATTCCACTTCCATTTTTATTCAGTTTCCTTTTCTATTCAATTTCCTTTTTTTATTTAATTTCAAATAGATCGTTAAGGTATAGTAGTTTCTTGAATGAACTTCCATGTTTAATTTTATGTAGTTTCCATTTCTATTTTTATTCAACTTCTATTTTTATTCAATTTCCATCTCCATTCAATTTCCTTTTTCATTTAATTTCCAAATTGATCGTTAAGGTGTAGTGGTTTCTTGAATGAAATTCCATTCTTAATTTTATGCAACTTCAATTTTTATTTTTATTCCACTTCCATTTTTATTCAATTTCCTTTTCTATTCTATTTTCTTTTTTATTTAATTTCCAAATAGATCGTTAAGGTATAATGGTTTCTTGAATGAACTTCCATGTTTAATTTTATGTAGTTTCCATTTCTATTTTTATTCAACTTCTATTTTTAATCAATTTCCATCTCCATTCAATTTCTTTTTTTATTTAATTTCCAAATAGATCGTTAAGGTATAGTGGTTTCTTGAATGAACTTTCATTTTTAATTTTATGCAACTTCCATTTGTATTTTTATTCAACTTCCATTTTTATTCAATTTCCTTTTTTATTTAATTTCCAAATAGATCGTTAAGGTATAGTGGTTTCTTGAATGAACTTCCATGTTTAATTTTATGCAGTTTCCATTTCTATTTTTAATCATGTAACACCCTCAAAATAATAACACTAAACCCAACAGTAATGACATGCATTGATAATTAAGATAAACATTCTTTTATACATCAGAGTTGTTCCTTACAAAAGTATTACATGTTAACAACAAAAGCAAATGCCCTACGGGCTTAGAGCTTTCCAAGTTAACACTTGGTTACAACAGAAGAGTACTACTCATTTGCACTTTAAGCCCTTGGCTTGAAATTACATGTAATACATCAAAAACAAAACAACAAAAGTATGTCCGCCTCTAGCCTCCCAAGCTATGTCCTTGGAGGTGGCATGCTACCTGTACCTGAAAATGATATTCCCATATAGGGTGAGCCACAGCCCAGTAGAAATATACTAAACCAACCATGAACAATGACTAAAAAAATAACAATTGATAGATGGCCAACACTGATACATCCACATAATTCACATTTTATGTCATACGACTTATGAGTCCAAGTTACTTTTCATTTTCCCCTTTTTCAACAGACAAGCATATTAGCTCCATCATCATTTCAACAGATATGTATATAAACTATATCCCACATTCACAGATAAGCATATAAGCTACATCCACATTTCACAAAGATAAGCATATTAGCCCTATCTTCACTTCTCTAGACAAGCATATGAGCTATATCTACACTTCTCAAAGATAAGCATATGAGCTCTATCTTCATTTCTCTAGACAAGCATATGAGCTATATCTACGGAGTTCATCCCCCATCTCCTCCCAAGTCTATCTGGTTTAGAGGTACATCCCCCATCTTCCCCTAAACCGCGGAGTACATCCCCCATCTCCTCCTCTACACACAATGCATATAAACACAAGGGTTCTATACACAATCAATCAATACATAAATTTAATGTATTCAATCCACCGTCATACTCTATGACACATTCAATCGATTAGTTTTAGTTTGCCTAATCATCATGCATTGTCTACAACAATCACGACTATCCTCCACCGATAGCCCAAAGCAGTTATTTCTAAACAGAAGATAAATGCACAAATGGATATTCAATCAACATTTCAATTCGGTGAGTGACAATTAATTCAACTACACCCTTTAACCCCATGCATTTCCAATGTCAACATTCCCATTTCATTTCCTCATTTCTCACAATTAATTATCCCAATTAATCAAACAACGTAATTAGGTCATTTTCCATAATTACCATTTCAACCCTTAGGTCCCATTTTCTTCAATGATTCAACATTTATTCCATTTCTCTATGCCAAACATGCATCTAGGTTTATTATAAATAAAACCCCAACTTTTGTAAAATTACACAAAAGCCCCAAACTTTCACGAAATTACCAAACCAACCCCAACATCTCAAAATACTAAAATTTAAAGACAAAATCCATAGAGAGGAGTAGGATATCCCTACCTCAAATTCGGAGCCCCAAAGGAGAAGGTGACAAAACCCAACGTGCTCCAAAACCCGAGATTTTCGGATCAAAACGACGCCCTCGACGATCCACACAACTATTACAAAGGCCGAAGAGAAGGAGGACACTCTAACTAGATCAAACCCTAGAGAGAAGGGAGTTTCTAGAGAGAGAGGCTCTCAAAAAGGATTTTTGGATAAAGTAGGAGAGAGAAAGAAATGTAAAAAGTGATTTGAAATCACCCAGCGGATAACTCATATACGTATGACCTGCTCGAGCGGAGAACACAACGCTTGAGCGCCAAGAACAAAACTCTGGACACGCTCGAGCGCAATAAGTCTCGCTCGAGCGCCAAGACACAAGAATAAAGCACATCCGCTCGAGCGTGACAACCAGTCCGCTCGAGCGCAGATTCCCATCTCCCAGAACTTACACTCTGGAAGAACTACCCGCTCGAGCGCCACCGCTCGAGCGTAAACAAACCCGCTCGAGCGTAAAAACCACACCTGCAGAAGTTTTGCATGAACACGAAAATACTGGAAGTGTGCAATATCCGCTCGAGCGCAAGAAGACCCGCTCGAGCGGACCGCCTAAAAACTCAACAACAAGGAATTTGAAACCGAGGCCTAACCAACCTGTAACAAACTTTCCCAACACATCCTATAACTCAAATACGAAGTAAAGAGGATGTAAACAAGATAATAACCAACTACCAACATCCACGGACACATGTCCGGATCACTACACAACAAGGGTAAACCCGGGATCGCTATAACCTCCCCCCTTAAAGAATTTTGTCCCCGAAATTAGGCACAAGTTTTCAAAAAAACAAGTTTTCCTCCATTTTAACAATGTTACAATTTATCATTTAACAATTCGACCCATTACCGGTCATCCCCTCCCTTTAACAAGAGGCATTTCACAATATGTAAACAACATATGTACTTTCAACATGCATCAACATTATGCATTCCCTTTCCAATTTCAACAATATATTCAACATATATAATGTTACATTCAACTTCCATATGAGGCAAGTTCCAACACATACTTCCAATAAACCAAAACATTTTCAATGTTTCACAACTTAAGACATATATAAAAGCTCTCAAGTTCAACAACAGTATAAAATGTAAATACAAGGTTATACATCAACAAACAAGTCCGGGTATTTTTCACGAACTTCCAACTCACGTTCCCAAGTGGCTTCCTCCACCCCGTGATGTTTCCACAAGACTTTCACCAAATGGATGATCTTGCCACGCAGGACCTGATCCCGCCTATCCAAGACCCGAACCGGTCTCTCCTCGTACGAGGCATCCTCATCTACCTCTAAATCGGTCCAATCCAACACATGTGATGGATCTGGCTCATACTTCTGAAGCATACTCACATGAAGCACGTCATGAACTCCGGACAACTACGGCGGTAAAGCTAACCGATAAGCAACCTCGTCTATCCTCTCAAGGATCTTGAAAGGACCAATAAACCGAGGGGACAACTTCCCACTCTTCCCAAACCTCATCAAACCTCGCCTAGGTGATATCTTCAGAAAGACATGATCACCTACCTCAAACGCCAAAGGCCTCCTCCTACGGTCGGCATAACTCTTTTGACGACTCTGGGCTGTAACAAGCCTCCTACGGATAAGCTCAACTTTCTCCGTCGTCTCCCTAACCAACTCCGGACCCAACAAAGGTGCATCACCCACCTCGGCCCAACAAACTGGAGACCTACATGGTCGGCCATACAAGGCCTCAAACGGTGCCATACCGATGCTAGACTGAAAACTGTTGTTGTAGGCAAACTCCACCAATGGCAAGTGCCTCTCCCACGTCCCACTGAAGTCCAGGACACAACCCCGAAGCATATCCTCGAGGATCTGAATAGTACGCTCGGACTGCCCGTCAGTCTGAGGGTGATAAGCCGTACTAAAGGTCAACCTAGTGCCCAAGGCACTCTGCAAACTCTACCACAACCTAGCAGTAAAACGAGGATCTCTATCTGAGACGATCGTCACTGGGACCCCGTGCAACCTCACTATGTCCCGAATATACAAGTCGGCTAGATGATCTACCGAATCTCTCACGCGCATAGGAATGAAGTGCGCCGACTTAGTCAACCGGTCTACAACCACCCAAATAGCATCACTACCCCGCTGAGTCCTCGAAAGACCTACAACGAAGTCCATAGTGACATGCTCCCACTTCCACTCGGCAATAGGCAAGGGTTGCAACAAACCCACTGGCCTCTGATGCTCGGCCTTCACTTGCTGGCAAGTAAGGCACTTTGATACGAAAACAGCCACATCTCTCTTCATACCCCGCCACCAAAACTGGCGACCCAAATCCCGATACATCTTAGTACCACCCGGATGCACCGCAAGGTGCGAATGATGAAACTCTCGGAGTACTTCCCCTCGGCAAGACTCCGGCACAAACAAACGGTCTCGGTATCTCACACTCTGGTCGGGATACACCGTCAAACCCTTCTCAACTTTCCCACTGGAGATCTCTCGGAAGGACTCTACCTCAAGGTCACCTCTCTGTGCCTCTAACACTCTAGCCACAAGTGTAGGCTGCGCAACAACAGAAAACAAGGCCGCAGCCTCAACGGATTCACTCAGAAGTAAATCAAACTCCCCAAGTGCACCCAACATCTCCCATTCCCGGATGGCTATACTAGCTACATCACTAATGGATTTCCTACTAAGGGCATCGGCCACAACATTGGCCTTTCTCGGGTGATAGTGCAACTCAAAATCGTAGTCCTCGATGAACTCCATCCACCTTCTCTGCCTCAAATTCAAGTCCTTCTGTGTAAACAGATACTTCAAACTCTTATGGTCCGAGAACACCTCGAACCTCTCACCATAAAGGTAGTGCCTCCAGATTTTCAAGGCAAAGATCACAGCCGCTAACTCTAGATCGTGTGTGGGGTAATTCTTCTCGTGAATTTTCAACTGACGTGAGCCATAAGCTACCACTTTCCCCTCTTGCATCAACACACAACCCAAACCCTCTCGTGAGGCATCACAATAAACCGCATAACCCAACCCTCTCTCCGGGACAATCAACACCGGAGCGGTGGTCAATCTAACCTTCAGCTCTTGGAACGACTTTTCACAAGTCTCACTCCACACAAACTTGACTCCATTCCGAGTCAGCCTAGTCAATGGTGACGCTAACCTGGAGAAATCTTTTACAAACCGGCGGTAATACCCAGCTAACCCCAGAAAACTGCGGATCTCAAACACACTCTTAGGCTGTGCCCAATCTTGCACTGCCTCAATCTTGGATGTATCAACAGACACTCCTTCCCCGGATACCACGTGGCCTAGGAACTTGACTTCTCCTAGCCAGAACTCACACTTCCCAAACTTGGCATACAGCCTATGGGCTCTAAGCAACTCAAGCACCATTCTCAAGTGTTCCTCGTGCTCCTCCTCTGAAGGCGAATAGATAAGGATGTCGTCCACGAAGACGACCAAAAATCGGTCTAAGAACTCCCGGAAAATCCGGTTCATCAAGTCCATGAAGATTGCCGGTGCATTGGTAAGCCCAAATGGCATCACCAGAAACTCATAATGGCCATATCGCGTACGGAATGCCGTCTTCGGAATATCCTCTTCCCTGACCCTCAACTGGTGGTAACCCGATCTCAAATCTACCTTAGAGAAACAACGGGAACCCTTCAACTGGTCAAACAAATCATCTATACGGGGCATAGGGTACTTATTCTTAACCGTAGCCCGATTCAACTTCCGGTAGTCAATACACAACCTCAAGGCCCCATCTTTCTTTTTAGCAAAGAGGGCCGGTGCTCCCCACGACGAAACACTAGGGTGAATAAAACCCTTATCTAACAGTTCCTGGAGCTGAACTTTCAACTCAACCAACTCTGCTGGAGCAAAACGGTAAGGTGCCATAGAAATCGGCGCTGTGCCAGGCACTAAATCAATGGAGAACTCGATCTCCCGATGAGGTGGCAAACTAACAAGATCCTCGGGAAAGACGTCCGAGTACTCACAAACTACCCTCGGCAACACAACCTGGGTCTCAACACACTCACCACTCTCAAAGCTAGGAAGTAAACCACTAAGCTCACTCCGCCCTCGCGGATCATACATCGGTGGCAACACACTACCAACCCGATCCCCCAAGAAATGGAAACACTCCCCGCTCGGAGTACACACAATTACCCTCTGACGGTAACAATCTATAACAGCTCGGTATGACGATAGCTAGTCCATACCCAAAATAACATCAAAACCCTTCATGGGCATGATAACAAAAGGAAAATGAAGCCTACGGTCGGCGACCTCTATATCACAACCTCTGACACCCTGTTTCAGTATCAACTCACCACCAAGTGGTGACACTACACAAATAGGAGGTGCTAACTGTGCTAACTTCAATTCCAAAACAGATGCAAATGCAGCAGATACAAAAGAATGAGATGCACCCGTGTCTATCAACACACTAGCAACCGAGTTGCAAAACAGAAAAGTACCTCTCACTACTGATGGAGCCGGTACCAGATCCTGCGCGGTAACAGCATACACGCGCCCTGTAGGCCCCTGATCTACCTGCTCACCTCTAGGAGCAAAAGACTGCTGCACAGACTAGGATGATGAAGCTCCCGGATTGGCCCTCGAGGCCTGCGCAGACTGAGCTGGCTGATAACTCTGCGTCTGCCTAGAACCAGACGCCCCCGAAGTGGCACTCAACTGTGGGCAAAACCTCTTCAGGTGCCCAGGCTGTCCACACTGATAACAAGACAAGGGCTGCCCCCTGCCCAAACTCTGACTCTGCGGTCTAGCTGAATAAGAAGCAGCCCTCTAACCCCCACCCTTCTGCGGGCAAACCGAAACCTTGTGACCCAACTGGCCACACTTGTAACAAGTGAAGTCCCCCTGACTACCTCTCCCCGATCCTGCACTCGGCACTGGAAAGGTCGATCTAGCAACACCACCCTGCGACTGCTGAGGGTTAGAACCCCTCTGCCTCCTGCCATTACCCTGGCCATCTTGGCTCCTCTTGGAGCCTCTCTGCCCCTCATCCTCCTCCTGCATCAAAAGCTCCATGTGAGCTGCAGCATCCACAAGGTGCCTATACTTACGGATGAAAGATCCACCAACCCTCAACTTGAGGCCCCGCCTCAACTTCCGCTCAAACTCATAGCAACGGCGTTCCTCAGACGCCACCAGTTCAGGTGCAAACCTGGACAGACTGGTAAAAGTAGCCTCAAACTCGGCCACTGACAAGCCCTGCTGATTAAGCCGGCTAAACTAATCCCTCAGCTTCTCCCTAGCTGCTGCAGACAAAAACCTCTCCTGGAAAGCATTTACGAATGCCTCCCATGTACCACCAACACGAGCCTTCTCGTACTTCCACCATTGACCCGCATCTCCCTTCAGCTGGAAGGATGCCAAGGTCACTTTCAATGCTCCGTCCTCGATGCCAAGCATCTCGAACGTCTTACTCATTTGCTCTAGCCACTCATCAGCCTTCAGTGGCTCCTTTGGATCCCCAACAAACTCATCCGGATTAGACCGGAAAAACTCCCTCTTCAAGAAAGAAGGCCCTGCCTCAACTGCCTGATTTCCTGCTCTGAAAATACCCAAAGCTCCTGCTATCTCTCGTCCCAAGGCACTCATAGCCTGCTGACCCGCTGGCTCGGCCACATTGGCCTGACCAACTCCTTCCTGTACTGCCGGAACGTCATCCGGTACAGGTACCTCCTGCCTCGCAGGTCTACCACGCCTAGCACCTCTTCATCGTCCTGATATCCTAATAAAGGTAACCAAGACTATTAGAACATTCACAGATGTGCCGAAGCTATAACACTCGCGTCCTAATGCATGGACAACTGTAATTCATTCCACGTAAGCACATAAACACATAAGCACTTACGAATTTCATTTCCGGATAATGATAGTCCCGAGGCGTTACTAGAGTTCTGGTTAGAAACAGCATTGATCAAGTGCTTTTCCAACAAGACTCCCAGAAACCCAAGGATCCAATCAACATCCTAGAAATTAAATCCCATACCCAAATAAACACATAAGCATGTTATCAATTAAACACATAGCATAAGATACTACATCTAAGTCTCTATCAAGCGAGACAAACCCATTGTGATCCTAATCACTTCCCACGTACCCAAAGTATTCGAACCCGGTACGCTTTGATACCAAGTTGTAACGCCCTCAAAATAATAACACTAAACCCAACAGTAATGACATGCATTGATAATTAAGATAAACATTATTCTATACATCAGAGTTGTTCCTTACAAAAGTATTACATGTTAACAACAAAAGCAAATGCCCTACGGGCTTACAGCTTTCCAAGTTAACACTTGGTTACAACAGAAGAGTACTACTCATTTACACTTTAAGCCCTTGGCTTGAAATTACATGTAATACATCAAAAACAAAACAACAAAAGTATGTCCACCTCTAGCCTCCCAAGCTATGTCCTTGGAGGTGGCATGCTACCTGTACCTGAAAATGATATTCCCATATAGGGTGAGCCACAGCCCAGTAGAAATATACTAAACCAACCATGAACAATGACTAAAAAAATAGCAATTGATAGATGGCCAACACTGATACATCCACATAATTCACATTTTATGTCATACGAGCATATTAGCTCCATCATCATTTCAACAGATATGTATATAAACTATATCCCACATTCACAGATAAGCATATAAGCTACATCCACATTTCACAAAGATAAGCATATTAGCCCTATCTTCACTTCTCTAGACAAGCATATGAGCTATATCTACACTTCTCAAAGATAAGCATATGAGCTCTATCTTCATTTCTCTAGACAAGCATATGAGCTATATCTACGGAGTTCATCCCCCATCTCCTCCCAAGTCTATCCGGTTTAGAGGTACATCCCCCATCTTCCCCTAAACCGCGGAGTACATCCCCCATCTCCTCCTCTACACACAATGCATATAAACACAAGGGTTCTATACACAATCAATCAATACATAAATTTAATGTATTCAATCCACCGTCATACTCTATGACACATTCAATCGATTAGTTTTAGTTTGCCTAATCATCATGCATTGTCTACAACAATCACGACTATCCTCCACCGATAGCCCAAAGCAGTTATTTCTAAACAGAAGATAAATGCACAAATGGATATTCAATCAACATTTTAATTCGGTGAGTGACAATTAATTCAACTACACCCTTTAACCCCATGCATTTCCAATGTCAACATTCCCATTTCATTTCCTCATTTCTCACAATTAATTATCCCAATTAATCAAACAACGTAATTAGGTCATTTTCCATAATTACCATTTCAACCCTTAGGTCCCATTTTCTTCAATGATTCAACATTTATTCCATTTCTCTATGCCAAACATGCATCTAGGTTTATTATAAATAAAATCCCAACTTTTGTAAAATTACACAAAAGCCCCAAACTTTCACGAAATTACCAAACCAACCCCAACATCTCAAAATACTAAAATTTAAAGACAAAATCCATAGAGAGGAGTAGGATATCCCTACCTCAAATTCGGAGCCCCAAAGGAGAAGTTGACAAAACCCAACGTGCTCCAAAACCCGAGATTTTCGGATCAAAACGATGCCCTCGACGATCCACACAACTATTACAAAGGCCGAAGAGAAGGAGGACACTCTAACTAGATCAAACCCTAGAGAGAAGGGAGTTTCTAGAGAGAGAGGCTCTCAAAAAGGGTTTTTGGATAAAGTAGGAGAGAGAAAGAAATGTGAAAAGTGATTTGAAATCACCCAGCGGATAACTCATATACGTATGACCCGCTCGAGCGGAGAACACGACGCTCGAGCGCCAAGAACAAAACTTTGGACACGCTCGAGCGCAATAAGTCTTGCTCGAGCACCAAGACACAAGAATAAAGCACATCCGCTCGAGCGCGACAACCAGTCCGCTCGAGCGCAGATTCCCACCTCCCAGAACTTACACTCTGGAAGAACTACCCGCTCGAGCGCCAACCGACCCGCTCGAGCGCCACCGCTCGAGCGTAAACAAACCCGCTCGAGCGTAAAAACCACACCTGCAGAAGTTTTGCAGGAACACGAAAATACTGGAAGTGTGCAATATCCGCTCGAGCGCAAGAAGACCAGCTCGAGCGGACCGCCTAAAAACTCAACAACAAGGAATTTGAAACCGAGGCTAACCAACCTGTAACAAACTTTCCCAACACATCCTATAACTCAAATACGAAGTAAAGAGGATGTAAACAAGATAATAACCAACTACCAACATCCACGGACACATGTCCGGATCACTACACAACAAGGGTAAACCCGGGATCGCTATAAATCAACTTCTATTTTTGTTAAATTTCCATCTCCATTCAATTTCATTTTTAATTTAATTTCAAAATAGATTGTTAAGGTATAGTGGTTTCTTGAATGAATTTCCATGTTTAATTTTACGCAGTTTCCACTTCTATTTTTATTCAACCTCTATTTTTATTCAATTTCCATCTCCATTCAATTTCCTTTTTTTATTTAATTTCCAAATAGATCGTTAAGGTATAGTGGTTTCTTGAATGAACTTTCATTTTTAATTTTTTGCAACTTCCATTTTTATTTTTATTCAACTTCCACTTTTATTCAATTTCCTGTTCTATTGAATTTTCATTTTTATTTAATTTCCAAATAGATCGTTAAGGTGTAGTGGTTTCTTGAATGAACTTCCATTTTTAATTTTATGCAGTTTCTACTTCTATTTTTATTCCACTTCCATTTTTATTTAATTTCCTTTTCTATTCAATTTCCTTATTATTTAATTTCCAAATAGATCGTTAATGTACAGCGGCTTCTTGATTGAGCTTCCATTTTTAATTTTATGTAACTTCCATTTTTATTTTTTTTCAACTTCCATTTTTATTCAATTTCTTTTTCAATTGAATTTCCTTTTTTATCTTATTCCAAACAGATCGTTAAGGTGTAGTGGTTTCTTGAATGAACTTCCAAGTTTAATTTTATGCAGTTTCCATTTCTATTTTTATTCAACTTCTATTTTTATTAAATTTTCATCTCCATTGAATTTCCTTTTTTATTTAATTTCCAACTAGATCGTTAAGGTATCGTGGTTTCTTGAATGAATTTCCATATTTAATTTTTTGCAATTTCCACTTCTATTTTTATTCAACTTCTATTTTTATTCAATTTCCATCTCCATTCAATTTCCTTTTTTTATTTAATTTCCAAATAGATCAATAAGGTATAGTGGTTTCTTGAGTGAACTTTCACTTTTAATTTTACGCAACTTCGATTTTAATTTTTATTCAACTTCCATTTTTATTCAATTTCCTTTTCTATTCAATTTCCTTTTTTATTTAATTTTCAAATAGATCGTTAAGGTATAGTGGTTTCATGAATGAACTTCCATGTTTAATTTTACGCAGTTTCCATTTCTATTTTTTTTTTCAACTTTTATTTTTATTAAATTTCCATCTCCATTCCATTTCCTTTTTAATTTAATTTCCAAACAGATCGTTAACGTATACTGGTTTCTTGAATGAATTTCCATGTTTAATTTTATGCAGTTTCCACTTCTATTTTAATTCAACTTCTATTTTTATTCAATTTCCATCTCCATTCAATTTCCTTTTTTTTTATTTAATTTCCAAATAGATCATTAAGGTATAGTGGTCTATTGAACGAACTTTCATTTTTAATGTTATGCAACATCCATTTTTGTTTTTATTCAACTTCCATTTTTATTCAATTCGCTTTTCTAATGAATTTCCTTTTTTATTTAATTTCCAAATAGATCGTTAAGGTGTAGTGGTTTTCTTGAATGAACTTCCATTTTTAATTTTATGCTACTTCCATTTTTATTTTTATTCCACTTCCATTTTTATTCAATTTCCTTTTCTATTCAATTTCCTTTTTTATTTAATTTCTAAATAGATCGTTAAGGTGTAGTGGTTTCTTGAATGAACTTCCATGTTTAATTTTATGCAGTTTCCATTTTAATTTTTATTCGACTTCTATTTTTATTCAATTTTCATCTCCATTCAATTTCCTTTTTTATTTAATTTACAAATAGATCGTTAAAGTTTAGCAGTTTCTTCAATGAACTTCCATTTTTAATTTTATGCAACTTCCATTTGTATTTTTATTAACTTCCATTTTTATTCATTTTCCTTTTCTATTCAGTTTCCTTTTTTATTTAATTTCCAAATAGATCGTTAAGGTGTAGTGGTTCAATGAATGAACTTCCATGTTTAATTTTATGCAGTTTCCCTTTCAATTTTTATTCAACTTCTATTTTTATTAAATTTCCATCTCCATTCAATTTCCTTTTTAATTTAATTTCCAAATAGATCTTTAAGGTATAGTGGTTTCTTGAATGAATTCCCATGTTTAATTTTATGCAGTTTCCACTTATATTTTTATTCAACTTCTATTTTTATTCAATTTCCATCTCCATTCGATTTCCTTTTTTTTCTTAATTTCCAAATAGATCGTTAAGGTATAATGGTTTCTTGAATGAACTTCCATGTTTAATTTTATGCAGTTTCCACTTCTATTTTTATTCAACTTCTATTTTTATTCAATTTCCATCTCCATTCAATTTCCTTTTTTGTTTAATTTCCAAATAGATCGTTAAGGTATTGTGGTTTCTTGAATGAACTTCCATTTTCAATTTTATTCAACTTCCATTTTTATTTTTGTTCCTGTCACGACCCCAAACCGCCCCTAGTAGTTTGGTGCCGTGATGGCCAGTAATCCGTGATTACCGAAGGCCAACTTACAAAAGTCACACACAATCAGAGTACATACATAGGGGGCTCACAAATGCGGAAGCAATAATTCAAAATACAAGTAGTCCATAAGAGCAGTGCATAAGCCAAATGGAATGGCATACATCTTTGCATAGCTTTAAAACTTGAATACGAAAGTACATATTACATCTTGGCAAAAGGCTTCTCAAGCCGACATAAACATAACACATGAAATACAAATCAAGAATACAAAATCTGCAGGTTGCCGACATCAACAAAACACTTGAGTTACAAAACATGGAAACATGATCTTCAGGACTGCCGACATCATCACAGCCGACATAACATGCACACAAAACATACATCTCGGCGTAGCCGACTTCTTGCTTGCTACCTACATATGTACATAGGGAGGGTGAGCTTGGATACTCAGTGAATGGTACAAGTAATAAAGGGGTTACATGAATGATTCCCGAGGTCTTTCAAAACAATACATAGTATATCTTTGTCAAAACCATACCTATCATAACTTGTACAAAACATGAGATAAATCTTATTCATCAAACTTGATCTTACAAAACTTACATACATACATCAAATCTTATAACATAACCTCGGCATAACCTTGGTCCTTCAAAACTTGCTTACTTAACATGTGTGCTACTAATGCTTAAAGTCCTCTAGCACGTACGGACTTGTGCCACTAATGCTTAAAGTCCCCTGGCACGTACGGACTTGTGCCACTAATGCTTAAAGTCCCCTGGCACGTACGGACTTCCAAAGATTGACGTCAAAACAAAGCTCACTTGATAACTTGCCATTCAAAACAAATCTTATACTTGATACATAAAATAGGGATATCATTCATGCTTAACAAATACTTTTATCAAAACAAGGCAAAGCTTTATCAAAACCTTAAGAGCATATCTTTATTAAAAATACCACTCACTTTGATTTCTTGGGACGTCGGGGTCAACGCAAAGGTCCAAGTCCTACAACACATGGCAAAGCATACTTGAACATACATCTCAAAACAAGTCTTACATGCATGCAAATGATCTCGGGAAGATATGCTAGAAGTCAAAACACTGTTTTACACATCAGGAAGACATGCTGGGTACCAACCAGGTCTTTGCCGAGGTCCCACATCTCCTGGCCGAGGTGTGGCTACCTAGGCTTCGGCATGCGGCTGCACGCCGAGGTGCGCACAATACAACCTAGAGGTGTAAGTGATCATGCAAGGTAGGCCAAGGTGAGATACGATGCTTGGCCTAAGTGTGAGGTCCAGGTGAGAGTGATCTCGGTGAATACACCTCGGGAGTGAAGTCTAGAGATCTGGGTTTCCACCCGTGAAGAACAGGAAGAACATGAACATGAAGATCATGAAGGACATGAATGCCAAAATCATAACTTCTTTATTTACAAAAACTGGGATTTCATGCTATGAGTTCGAAAACATGGACCTGGTACCCATACTTGAAAATCATGCAAGAACAAACACAAAAACATGGGTTTAGGCATGAGCCTTCGGATCGAAACATAACTTTTCTTGAAGAACACATGAATGCTATTTTCTCTTTCTAAAACCGAACTTCAAAGCAATGCATGGCTTACAAATCATATTCAATCATGCAATGCAATAACATGAACATAAAGAGCAACAAGAGCGGATCAAGAATCTAACCTTAGAACACGGATCTAACGGTTCGATCTCTAGGAATCAAGCTTGGAATCCACTCTCTCTCAAGAACTCTTCTTCCTCTCCTCTAGAGCTTCTCTCTCCTCTTCAAAACAAGTATACAATAAAATGATGGGTTCTCTCTCTCTATCGGCTGACTTAACTCTCAGCTCGGACACGTGGCAACGGCTGGTTGGTTCTCTTCAAAAAGGTGATAGATTGACAAGACAAGACAATGACAAAGCGTATCTAACAAGCTACTCTGAATGGCACTCCGGCAAGTGGTGACATCGGCTAACAACAAGACGTCGGCAACTAAGGTGACAATGACCTCGGCTAGGAAGGACAACACTTGACTAAGCTGTGCCACACCTTGGCCTAGATGTGCCACACCTCGGTCTAGGTCATACCACTCCAGGACAAGATCAATCAGGTGCAAGGGTAACATCTCGGCCTAGATAATACACATCTCGGCCTTGGTGATTCATACCTCGGCCTAGATAATGACATCTCGGCCAATATGTCAAAGCAAAAATGGAGGTCAACAAAGGGGTTCCAAGATACTTCTAGACTGAGGATGACCTCAGCTTGGAATGATCTAGGCATATCGTAACCTAGTCTTGACGTAACAGGAAAGGGACAAAGCATGCAAGCAACACTTAAACACTTCACAAACATACAAATGCAAGCTTAACCAGTCATAATCATGCAGATGCTCTTGAATCATGACTAACACGTAAATGTGGGTCCTTACAATTCCACTTACATTTTTATTCAATTTCCTTTTCTATTCAATTTCTTTTTTTATTTAATTTCCAAATAGATCGCTAATGTATAGAGGTTTCTTGAATGAACTTCCATTTTTAATTTTATGCAACTTCCATTTTTATTTTTATTCCACTTCCATTTTTATTCAATTTCCTTCCCTATTCAATTTCCTTTTTTGTTTAATTTCCAAATAGATCGTTAATGTATAGTGGTTTCTTGAATGACCTTCCATTTTTAATTTTATACAAGTTCCATTTTTATTTTTTTTTAAACTTCCATTTTTATTCAATTTCTTTTTCTATTGAATTTTAATTTTTTATTTAATTCCAAACAGATTGTTGAGGTGTAGTGGTTTCTAGAATGAACTTCCATTTTTAATTTTATGCAACTTCCATTTTTATTTTTATTCCACTTCCACTTTTATTCAGTTTCCTTTTCTATTCAATTTTCATTTTTTATTTAATTTCCAAATATATCGTTAAGGTATGGTGGTTTCTTGAATGAACTTCCATGTTTAATTTTATGCAGTTTCCATTTCTATTTTTATTCAACTTCTATTTTAATTCAATTTCCACCTCCATTCAATTTCCTTTTTTTTTTTTAATTTCAAAATTGATCGTTAAGGTGTAGTGGTTTTTTGAATGAACTTCCATTCTTAATTTTATGCCACTTCCATTTTTATTTTTATCCAACTTCCATTTTTATTCAATTTCCTTTTCTATTCAATTTCCTTTTTTATTTAATTTCCAAATAGAACGTTAAGGTACAGTGGTTTCATGAATGAACTTCCATGTTTAATTTTATGCAGTTTCCATTTCTATTTTATTCAACTTCTATTTTTATTAAATTTCCATCTCCATTCAATTTCCTTTTTAATTTAATTTCCAAATAGATCGTTAAGGTATACTGGTTTCTTGAATGAATTTTCATGTTTAATTTTATGCGGTTTCCACATCTATTTTTATTCAACTTCTATTTTTATTCAATTTCCATCTCCATTGAATTTCTTTTTTTATTTAATTTCCAAATAGATCGTTAAGGTATAGTGGTTTCTTGAATGAATATTCATTTTTAATTTAATGCAACTTCCGTTTTTATTTTTGTTCAACTTTCATTTTTATTCAATTTCCTTTTGTGTTGAATTTTCTTTTTTATTTAATTTCCAAATAGATCGTTAAGGTGTAGTGGTTTCTTGAATGAACTTCCATTTATAATTTTATGCAACTTCCATTTTTATTTTTATTCCACTTCTATTTTTACTTAATTTCCTTTTCTATTCAATTTCTTTTTTTATTTAATTTTCAAATAGATCGTTAATGTATAGTGGTTTCTTGAATGAGTTTCCATTTTTAATTTTATGCAACTTCAATTTTTATTTTTTTACAACTTCCATTTTTATTCAATTTCTTTTTCTATTGAATTTCCTTTTTTATTTTATTCCAAATAGATCGTTAAGGTGTAGTGGTTTCTTGAATGAACTTCCATGTTTAATTTTATACAGTTTCCATTTCTATTTTTATTCAACTTCTATTTTTATTAAATTTTCATCTCCATTGAATTTCCTTTTTTATTTAATTTCTAAATAGATCGTTAAGGTATAGTGGTTTTTTGAACGAATTTTCATATTTAATTTTTTGCAGTTTCCACTTCTACTTTTATTCAACTTCTATTTTTATTCAATTTCCATCTCCATTCAATTTCCTTTTTTATTTAATTTCCAAATAGGTCGTTAAGGTGTAGTGGTTTCTTGAATGAACTTCCATTTTTAATTTTATGCAACTTCCATTTAATATTTTTATTCAACTTCCATTTTTATTCATTTTCCTTTTCTATTGTATTTCCTTTTTTATTTAATTTCCAAATAGATCGTTAAGGTATAGTGGTTTCATGAATGAATTTCCATGTTTAATTTTATGCAATTTCCATTTCCACTTTTATTCAACTTCTATTTTTATTAAATTTCCATCTCCATTCAATTCCCTTTTTAATTTAATTTTCAAATAGATCTTTAAGGTATAGTGGTTTCTTGAATGAATTTTCATGTTTAATTTTATGGAGTTTCCACTTCTATTTATATTCAACTTCTATTTTTATTCAATTTCCATCTCCATTCAATTTCCTTTTTTTATTTAATTTCCAAATAGATCGTTAAGGTATAGTGGTTTTTTGAATGAACTTTCATTTTTAATTTTATGCAACTTCCATTTTTATTTTTATTCAACTTCCATTTTTATTCAGTTTCATTTCTATTGAATTTCCTTTTTTATTTAAGTTCCAAATAGATCGTTAAGGTGTAGAGGTTTCTTGAATGAACTTCCATTTTTAATTTTATGCAACTTCCATTTTTATTTTTATTCCACTTCCATTTTTATTCAATTTCCTTTTCTATTCAATTTGCTTTTTTATTTAATTTCCAAATAGATCGTTAATGTATAGTGGTTTCTTGAATGAACTTCCATTTTTAATTTTATGCAGCTTCCATTTTTAATTTTATGCAACTTTTATTTTTATTTTTTTTCAACTTCTATTTTTAATCAATTTCTTTTTCTATTGAATTTCCTTTTTTATTTAATTCCAAACAGATTGTTAAGGTGTTGTGGTTTGTTGAATGAACTTCCATTTTTAATTTTATGCAACTTCCATATTGATTTTTATTCCATTTCCATTTTTATTCAGTTTCCTTTTCTATTTAATTTCCTTTTTTTATTTAATTTCCAAATAGATCGTTAAGGTATAGTGGTTTCTTGAATGAACTTCCATGTTTAATTTTATGGAGTTTCCATTTCTATTTTTATTCAACTTCGATTTTTATTAAATTTCCATCTCCATTCAATTTCCTTTTTTATTTAATTTCCAAATAGATCGTTAAGGTATAGTGGTGTCTTGAATGAATTTCCATATTTAGTTTTTTGCAGTTTCCACTTCTATTTTTATTCAACTTTTATTTTTATTCAATTTCCATCTCCATTCAATTTCCTTTTTTGTTTAATTTCCAAATAGATCGTTGAGGTATAATGGTTTCTTGAATAAACTTTCATTTTTAATTTTATGCAAGTTCCATTTTTATTTTTATTCAACTTCTATGTTTATTCAATTCCCTTTTCTATTGAATTTTCTTTTTTATTTAATTTCCAAATAGATCATTAAGGTGTTGTGGTTTATAGCGATCCCGATTTTCCCTTTCTGTATTTTTTGTATTTCGGACTTTGGTTCCGTGAAGTTGGTGGTTGTATACCTAGTTGTCATCCTTTAATTCCTTATGTTGAGTTTTTGGATATGTTGGGCATGTTTCGAGCAGGTAGGTCGAGCCTTGGTCTAAATCCTTGTCGCCAGGTTTTTGGTTGCTCCGCTCGAGCGGGTCGTTTGGCACTTGAGCGGAGATTGCACACTCCCAGTATTTCGTGTCCCTGCAAAACTTCTGCAGGTGTGATTTCTATGCTCGAGCGGGTTTCCTGCGCTCGAGCGGATCGCGCTCGAGCGGGTTTGTTGGCGCTCGAGCGGGTAGTATTGTCTTGGTGAAAGTTCTGGGAGAGGGAGATTCGTGCTTGAGCGGACTGGTTTTCTCAATCGAGCGGATGTACTTTATTCTTGTGTCTTGGCGCTCGAGCGGGCCTTATTGCGCTCAAGCGGACCTAGTTTTTGTTCTTGACGCTCAAGCGTTGTGTTTTTTACTCGAGCGAGAGTGTCGTATATCAGTTGACTGTGGGGCATTTTTAAATCACTTTTTCTCATTCTTTCTCTCTCTTACTTTTCTGAAAAAGCCATTAGAGAGCACCTCACTCTAAAACTCAAACTTCTCTCTAAGTATTGATCTAGTAGGAGTTGTTTCCTCACCTTCGGTCTTTACGAAAGTTGGGTTGATCGTCGAGGACTGCGTTTTGATCCGAAAATATTGAGTTTTGGAGCACGTTGAGTTTCTTCATCTTCTTCCCTTTAACTCCGAATTTGAGGTAGGGATTCCTACTCACTCTTATTTTTATTCCACTTCCATTTTTATTTAATTTCCTTTTTTATTTTATAGCGATCTCTGTTTTCCCTTTCATTGGTTGTTGTGTACATCTTGTTTACATCCTTTACTTTTTGTATTTGAGTCTTGGGTTGTGTTGGGCAGATGTGAAACAGGTTGGTTGAGCTTAGGAACCAAGGGTAGTTGCCCAGTTTTTGGCCTTTCCGCTTGAGCGGAGCTTTTAGCGCTCGAGCGGGAAAATCAACCTTCCAGTATTTTCTCTGCAGGGTTGTCCGCTCGGGCGGGAGTTTGGACGCTCGAGCGGGAGTTTGTGTGTTACGCTCGAGCGGGGAGTTTGGACGCTCTAGCGGGAGCCTGGTTCTGCAAAAGTGCTGGGAGTGTGTATTCAGCGCTCGAGCGGCGGTTTGGACGCTCGAGCGGGAGTCTGTGAGTGACGCTCGAGCGGGGCGACTGGGTTAAAGCTCCGTGTTTTGGCTTTTGAAATCACTTTTTCCACTTCTCTTCTCTCTCTTACTTTTCCAAAAAACACCATTGTTGAGCTTCTCACTCTAGAGCTCTACCTTCTCTCTAAGTATTGATCTAGTGAGAGTGATTTGCTCACCTTTGGCCTTTACAAAAAGGTTGTTGGTCGTCGAGGGCTAACTTTTGATCCGAAAAATTTGTGATTTGGAGCACTTTCGTTTTCTTCGTCTTCTTGGTTGGAGTTCAAACTTTGAGGTAGGGATAACCTACTCCTTACTATGGATTTTGTCTTTAAATTTTAGTATTTTGAGATGTTGGGGTTGGTTTGGTAATTTTGTGAGAGTTTGGGGCTTTTGTGTAAATTTACAAAAGTTGGGGTTTTGACTATATAAAACCTAGATGCATGTTTGGCATGGAAAAGTGAAATTAATGTCAAAACATTAATGAAAGTGGAACCTAAGGGTTGTAATGTTAATTATGGAAAATGCCCTAATCACATTGGTTAATTAATTCGCATAATTAATTATGAGGAATGAGAAATTGATTTGGAAATGTATGGAATTAAAGGGTGTAGTTGGATTATTTATCACTCACCGGGTTGAAATGTTGATTATATATCCATTGTTGCATTTATTTTCTGTATAGAAATAACTGCTTTGGGCTATCGGTGGAGGATAGTCTTGATTGTTGTAGACAATGCATGATGATTAGGCAAACTGAAACTAATCACTAGAACGTGTCATTGAGTATGACGGTTGAAAGAATACACTAAATTTATGTATTGTGTGATGATGAGTATAATTATTGTTTATATGCATTGTGTCGTGTTGGAGGAGATAGGGGATGTACTCCACGGTTTAGAGGATGATAGGGGATGGACCTCTAAACCGGATGTTGTTGGGAGAAGATAGGGGATGGACTCCATAGATAGAGCTCATATGCTTATCTAGTGATGTGTTGACACAGCTCATATGCTTGTCTTTGGAAGTGTGATAGTGCTCTTATACATATCTATGGAAGTGATGATATAGCTTGTATGCTTATCTGTTGATGTGTTGGTATAGCTCGTACGCTTATCTAATGTGAATTGGGAAGAAGTTTAATTTGAGTTACTGTCTCATATAAGTTGTTTGGCCAGGTTCTGAGCCATGGTTATAAATTGAGAATTGAAAAGAATTGGAAAATGGATTGTAACATGGACTTGTATGTCATGAAACCGTAAAGTATGATGAGGGAAAGTATCAGTGTTAGCCATCTATCAACTGCTAATCTTTTAATCACTGTTCATATTTGGTTTAGTGTATCTCTACTGGGTTGTGGCTCACCCTGTATGGGAATATCATTTTCAGGTACAGGTAGCATGCCACCTCCAAGGACGTAGCTTGGGAGGCTTGAGGCTGATGGACTTTTTGTTGTCTTTTCTCTTTTGATGTATTACATGTAAATTCAAGCCAAGGGCTTATTTTGTATAGAGTTAGTACTCTTCCATTTGTGTAACCGAGTGCTGACTTGGAAAGCTGTAAGCCTATAGGGCATTTGCTTTTGTTATGTAATACTATTGTAAGAGCTACTCTGATGAATAGAAATAGTAATTTCTTTTGTATCAATGAATGTCTAAATTGATGGATTTATGTATTTATTTTGGGGCATTACATATTTATTTTCCAAATAGATCGTTAATGTATAGTGGTTTCTTGAATGAGTTTCCATTTTTAATTTTATGCAACTTCCATTTATATTTTTTTTCAACTTCCATTTCTATTCAATTTCTTTTTCTATTGAATTTCCTTTTTTATTTTATTCTAAATAGATCGTTAAGGTGTAGTGGTTTTTTGAATGAACTTCCATGTTTAATTTTATGCTGTTTGCATTTCAATTTTTATTCAACTTCTATTTTTATTAAATTTTCATCTCCATTGAATTTTTTTTTATTTAATTTCCAAATAGATCGTTAAGGTATAGTGGTTTCTTGAATGAATTTCCATATTTAATTTTTTGCAGTTTCCACTTCTATTTTTATTCAATTTCCATCTAAATTCAATTTCCTTTTTTTATTTAATTTCCAAATAGATCATTCAGGTATAGTGGTTTCTTGAATGAACTTTCATTTTTAATTTTATACAACTTCCATTTTTATTTTTATTCAACTTCCATTTTTATTAAATTCCATTTTCTATTGAATTTCCTTTTTTATTTAATTTCCAAACAGATCGCTAAGGTGTAGTGGTTTTCTTCAGTGAACTTCTATTTTTATTTTTATTCCACTTCAATTTTTATTCAATTTCCTTTTCTACTCAATTTCCTTTTTTATTTAATTTCCAAATAGATCGTTAAGGTATAGTGGTTTCTTGAATGAACCTCCATGTTTAATTTTATGCAGTTTCCATTTGTATTTTTATTCAACTTCTATTTTTATTCAATTTTCATCTCCATTCATTTTCCTTTTTTATTTAATTTCCAAATAGATCGTTAAGGTTTAGTAGTTTCTTGAATGAACTTCCATTTTTAATTTTATGCAACTTCCAATTGTATTTTTATTCAACTTCCATTTTTATTCATTTTCCTTTTCTATTAAATTTCCATTTTTATTTACTTTCCAAATAGATCGTTAAGGTATAGTGGTTTAATGAATGAAGTTCCATGTTTAATTTTATGCAGTTTCCATTTCTATTTTTATTCAACTTCTATTTTTATTAAATTTCCATCCCCATTCAATATCCTTTTTAATTTAATTTCCAAATAGATATTTAAGGTATAGTGGTTTCTTAAATGAATTTCCATGTTTAATTTTATGCAGTTTCCACTTATATTTTTATTCAACTTCTATTTTTATTCAATTTCCATCTCCATTCAATTTCCTTTTTTTTTCTTAATTTCCAAATAGATCGTTAAGATATAGTGGTTTCTTGAATGAACTTTCATTTTTAATTTTGTGCAACTTCCATTTTTATTTTTATTCAACTTTCATTTTTATTCAATTTCCTTTTCTATTGAATTTCCCTTTTTATTTAATTTCCAAATAGATCGTTAAGGTGTAGAGGTTTCTTAAATGAACTTCCATTTTTAATTTTATGCAACTTCTATTTTTATTTTTATTCCACTTCCATTTTTATTCAATTTCCTTTTCTATTCAATCTCCTTTTTTATTTAATTTCCAAATAGATTTCTAATGTATAAACGTTTTCTTGAATGAACTTCCATTTTTAATTTTATGCAACTTCCATTTTTATTTTTATTCCACTTCCATTTTTATTCAATTTCCCTTTCTATTCAATTTCCTATCTTATTTAATTTCCAAATAGATCGTTAATGTATAGTGGTTTTTTCAATGAAATTCCATTTTTAATTTTATGCAACTTCCATTTTTATTTTTTTTCAACTTCCATTTTTATTCAATTTCTTTTTCTATTGAATTTCCTTTTTTATTTAATTACAAATAGATCGTTAAGGTGTAGTGGTTTCTAGAATGAACTTCCATTTTTATTTTTATTCCACTTCCATTTTTTTTCAGTTTCCTTTTCTCTTCAATTTACTTTTTTTATTTAATTTCCAAATAGATCGTTAAGGTATAATGGTTTCTTCAATGAACTTCCATTTTTAATTTTGTGCAGTTTCCTTTACTATTTTTACTCCACTTCTATTTTTATTCAGTTTCCATCTTCATTCAATTTCCTTTTTTACTTAATTTCCAAATTGATCGTTAAGGTGTAGTTGTTTCTTGAATGAACTTCCATTCTTAATTTTATGCAACTTCCATTTTTATTTTTGTTCCACTTCTATTTCTATTCAATTTCCTCTACTATTCAATTTTCTTTTTTATTTAATTTCCAAATAGATCGTTAAGATATAGTGGTTTCTTGAATGAACTTCCATGTTTAATTTTATGCAGTTTCCAATTCTATTTTTCTTCAATCTCCATCTCCATACGATTTCCTTTTTTATTTAATTTCCAAATAGATTGTTAAGGTATAGTGGTTTCTTGAATGAACTTCCATTTTTAATTTTATGCAACTTCCATTTGTATTTTTATTCAACTTCTATTTTTATTCAATTTCATTTTCTATTCAATTTCCTTTTTTATTTAATTTCCAAATAAATCGTTAAGGTATAGTTGTTTCATGAATGAAATTCCATGCTTAATTTTATGCAGTTTCCATTTCTATTTTTATTCAACTTCTATTTTTATTAAATTTCCATCTCCATTCAATTTCCTTTTTAATTTAATTTCCAAATAGATCGTTAAGGTTTTGTAGTTTCTTGAATGAACTTCCATTTTTAATTTTATGCAACTTCCATTTGTATTTTTATTCAACTTCCATTTTTATTCATTTTCCTTTTCTATTCAATTTCCTTTTTTTATTTAATTTCCAAATATATCGTTAAGGTATAGTGGTTTCTTGAGTAAACTTTCATTTTTAATTTTATGCAACTTCCATTTTTATTTTTATTCAACTTCCATTTTTATTCAATTTCTTTTTCTATTGAATTTTCTTTTTTATTTAATTTCCAAATAGATCGTTAAGGTGTAGGGGTTTCTTGAATGAACTGCAATTTTAATTTTATACAACTTCCATTTTTATTTTTATTCCACTTCCATTTTTATTCAATTTCCTTTTCTATTCAATTTCGAAATAGATCGCTAAAGTATAGTGGTTTCTTGAATGAGCTTCCATTTTTAATTTTATGCAACTTCCATTTTTATTCAATTTCCTTTTCTATTCAATTTCCTTTTTTATTTAATTTCCAAATAGATCGTTAATGTATAGTGGTTTCTTGAATGAATTTCAATTTTTAATTTTATGCAACTTCCATTTTTATTTTTTTCAACTTCCATTTTTATTCAATTTTTTTCCTATTGAATTTCCTTTTTTATTTAATTCCAATTTGATCGTCAAGGTGTATTGTCTTCTTGAATGAACTTCCATTTTTAATTTTATGCAACTTCCATTTTTATTTTTATTCCACTTCCGTTTTTATTCAGTTTCCTTTTCTATTCAATTTCCTTTTTTTATTTAATTTCCAAATAGATCGTTAAGGTATGGTGGTTTCTTGAATGAACTTCCACGTTTAATTTTAGGCAGTTTCTATTTCTATTTTTATTCAACTGCTATTTTTATTCAATTTCCATATCCATTCAATTTCCTTTTTCTATTTCATTTCCAAATAGATCGTTAAGGTGTAGTGGTTTCTTGAATGAACTTCCATTCTTAATTTTATGCAACTTTGATTTTTATTTTTATTCCATTTCCATTTTTATTCAATTTCCTTTTCTATTCAATTTTCTTTTTTATTTAATTTCCAAATAGATCGTTAAGGTACAGTGGTTTCTTGAATGAACTTCCATGTTTAATTTTATGCAGTTTCCATTTCTATTTTTATTCAACTTCTATTTTTATTCAATTTCCGTCTCCATTCAATTTCCGTTTTTATTTAATTTCCAAATAAATCTTTAAGGTATAGTGGTTTCTTGAATGAATTTCCATTTTTAATTTTATACAGTTTCCACTCCTATTTTTACTAAACTTCTTATTTTATTCAATTTTCATCTCCATTCAATTTCCTTTTTTTATTTAATTTGCGAATAGATCGTTAAGGTATAGTGGTTTCTTGAATGAATTTCCATATTTAATTTTTTGCAGTTTCCACTTCTATTTTTATTCAGCTTCTATTTTTATTCAATTTCCATCTCCATTCAATTTCCTTTTTTTTTAATTTCCAAATAGATCATTAAGGTATAGTGGTTTCTTGAATGAACTTTCATTCTTAATTTTATGCAACTTCCATTTTTATTTTTATTCCACTTCCATTTTTATTAAATTTTCTTTTCTATTCAATTTTCTTTTTTATTTAATTTCCAAATAGATGGTTAGGGTATAGTGGTTTCTTGAATGAACTTCCATGTTTAATTTTATGCAGTTTCTATTTCTATTTTTATTCAACTTCTATTTTTATTTAATTTCCATCTCCATTCAATTTCCTTTTTTAATTAATTTCCAAATAGAACGTTAAGGTATAGTGGTTTCTTGAATGAGCTTCCATGTTTAATTTTATGCAGTTTCCATTTCTATTTTTATTCAATTTCCATCTCCATTCAATTTCCTTCTTTAATTAATTTCCAAATAGATCGTTAAGGTATAGTGGTTTCTTCAATGAACATCCATGTTTAATTTTATGCAGTTTCCATTTCTATTTTTATTCAACTTCTTTTTTTATTCAATTTTCATCTCCATTCAATTTCATTTTTTATTTAATTTTCAAATAGATCGTTACGGTGTAGTGGTTTCTTGAATGAACTTCCATTTTTAATTTCATGCAACTTCCATTTGTATTTTTACTCAACTTCCATTTTTATTCATTTTCCTTTTCAAATCTATTTCCTTTTTTATTTAATTTCCAAATAGATCGTTAAGGTATAGTGGTTCAATGAATGAACTTCCATGTTTAATTTTATTCAGTTTCCATTTCTATTTTTATTCAACTTCTATTTTTATTAAATTTCCATCTCCATTCAATTTCCTTTTTAATTGAATTTCCAAATAGATCTTTAAGGTACAGTGGTTTCTTGAATGAATTTCCATGTTTAATTTTATGCAGTTTCCACTTCTATTTTTATTCAATTTCCATCTCCATTCGATTTCCTTTTTTTATTTAATTTCCAAATAGATTGTTATCGTATCGTGGTTTCTTGAAAGAACTTCCATTTTTAATTTTATGCAACTTCCATTTGTATTTTTATTCAACTTCCATTTTTATTCAATTTCCTTTTCTATTCAATTTCCTTTTTTATTTAATTTCCAAATAGATCATTAAGGCATAGTGGTTTCTTGAAGTAACTTCCATGTTTAATTTTATGCAGTTTCCATTTCTATTTTTATTCAACTTCTAATTTTATTAAATTTCCATCTCCATTCCATTTCCTTTTTAAGTTAATTTCCAAATAGATTGTTAAGGTATAGTGGTTTCTTGAATGAATTTCCATGTTTAATTTTACGCCGTTTCCACTTCTATTTTTATTCAATTTCCATCTCCATTCAATTTCGTTTTTTTATTTAATTTCCAAATAGATTGTTAAGGTATAGTGGTTTCTTGAATGAACTTTCATTTTTAATTTTATGCAGTTTCCACTTCTATTTTTATTCAATTTCAATCTCCATTCAATTTCCTTTTTTTATTTAATTTCAAAATAGATCGTTAAGGTATAGTGGTTTCCTGAATGAACTTTCATTTTTAATTTTATGCAACTTCCATTTTTACTTTTATTCAACTTCCATTTTTATTCAATTTCCTTTTCCATTGAATTTCCTTTTTTATTTAATTTCCAAATTGATCGTTAAGGTGTAGTGGTTTTTGAATGAACTTCCATGTTTAATTTTATGCAGTTCCCATTTCTATTTGTATTCAACTTCTATTTTTATTAAATTTCCATCTCCATTGAATTTCCTTTCTTATTTAAATTCCAAATAGATCGTTAACGTGTTGTGGTTTCTTGAATGAATTTCCATATTTAATTTTTTGCAGTTTCCACTTCTATTTCTATTCAACTTCTATTTTTATTCAATTTCCATCTCCATTCAATTTCCTTTTTTTATTTAATTTCCAGATAGATTATTACGGTATAGTGGTCTTGAATGAACTTTAATTTTTAATTTTATGCAACTTCCATTTTTATTCAATTTCTTTTTCTATTGAATTTTCTTTTTTATTTAATTTCCAAATATATCGTTAAGGTGTAGTGCTTTCTTGAATGAACTTCCATTTTTAATTTTATGCAACTTCCATTTTTATTTTTATTCCACTTCCATTTTTAATCAATTTCCTTTTGTGTTCAATTTCCTTTTTTATTTAATTTCCAAATAGATAGTGAAGGTATAGTGGTTTCTTGAATGAACTTCCATGTTTAATTTTATGCGGTTTCCATTTCTATTTTTATTCAACTTCTATTTTTATTCAATTTTCATCTCCATTCAATTTCTTTTTTTATTTAATTTCCAAATAGATCGTTAAGGTTTAGTAGTTTCTTGAATGAACTTCAATTTTTAATTTTTTGCAACTTCCATTTGCATTTTCATTCAACTTCCATTTTTATTCATTTTCCTTTTCTATTCAATTTCCTTTTATATTTAATTTCCAAATAGATCGTTAAGTTATAGTGGTTCAATGAATGAACTTCAATGTTTAACTTTATGCAGTTTCCACTTCTATTTTTATTCAACTTCTATTTTTATTATATTTCCATCTCCATTCAATTTCCTTTTTAATTTAATTTCCAAATAGATCTTTAAGGTATAGTGGTTTCTTGAATGAATTTCCATGTTTAATTTTATGCAGTTTCCACTTCTATTTTTATTCAACTTCTTATTTTATCCAATTTCGATCTCCAATCAATTTCCTTCTTTTATTTAATTTCCAAATAGATCGTTAAGGTATAGTGGTTTCTTGAATGAATTTTCATTTTTAATTTTATGCAACTTCCATTTTTATTTTTATTCAACTTCCATTTTTATTCAGTTTCCTATTCTATTGAATTTCCCTTTTTATTTAGTTTCCAAATAGATCGTTAAGGTGTAGTGGTTTCTTGAATGAACTTATATTTTTAATTTTATGCAACTTCCATTTTTATTTTTATTCCACTTCAATTTTTATTCTATTTCCTTTTCTATTCAATTTCCTTTTTTATTTAATTTCCAAATAGAACGTTAAGGTATAGTGGTTTCTTGAATGAACTTCCATGTTTAATTTTATGCAGTGTCCATTTCTATTTTTATTAAAATTCTATTTTTATTCACTTTCCATCTCCATTCAATTTCCTTTTTTATTTATTTTCCAAATTGATCATTAAGGTGTAGTGGTTTCTTGAATGAACTTCCACTTTTAATTTTATGCAACCTCCAAATAAAAAGGGTATAGTGGTTTCTATTTTTATTCAATTTCCTTTTCTATTCAATTTCGTTTTTTTATTTAATTTCCAAATTGATCGTTATGGTATAGTGGTTTCTTCAATGAACTTCCATGTTTAATTTTATGCAGTGTCCAGTTCTATTTTTATTCAACTTCTATTTTTATTCAATTTCCATCTCCATTCAATTTCCTTTTTTATTTAATTTCCAAATAGATCATTAAGGTATAGTGGTTTCTTGAATGAACTTTCATTTTTAATTTTCTGCAATTTCCATTTGTATTTTTATTTCACTTCAATTTTTATTCAGATTCCTTTTCTATTCAATTTCATTTTTTATTTAATTTCCAAATAGTTCGTTAAGGTATAGTGGTTTCTTGAATGAACTTGCATTTTCAATTTTATGCAACTTCTATTTTTATTTTTATTCAACTTCGATTTTTATTCAATTTTTTTTTCTATTCAATTTCCTTTTTTTATTTAATTTCGTAATTGATTGTTAATGTATAGTGGTTTCTTGAATGAACTTCCATGTTTAATTTTTTTGCAGTTTCCATTTCTATTTTTATTCAACTTCGATTTTTATTCAATTTTCTTTTCTATTCAATTTCATTTTTTTACTTAATTTCCTAATAGATCGTTAAGGTATAGTGGTTTCTTGAATGAACTTCCACGTTTAATTTTTTGCAGTTTCCATTTCTATTTTTATTCAACTTCTATTTTTATTCAATTTCCATCTCCATTCAATTTCTTTTTTTAGTTAATTTCCAAATAGATCGTTAAAGTGAAGTGGTTCCATGAATGAACTTCAATTCTTAATTTTATGCAACTTCAATTTTTATTTTTATTCCACTTCCATTTTTATTCAATTTCCTTTTCTATTCAATTTTCTTTTTTATTTAATTTCCAATTAGATCGTTAAGGTATAGTGGTTTCTTGAAAATGAACTTCCATTTTTAATTTTATGCAGTTTCCATTTCTATTTTTATTCAACTTCTATTTTTATTCAATTTTCATCTCCATTTAATTTCCTTTTTTATTTAATTTCCAAACAGATCGTTAAGGTGTAGTGGTTTCTTGAATGAACTTCATTTTTAATTTTATGCAACTTCCATTTTTATTTTTCTTCCACTTCCATTTTTATTCAATTTCCAGTACTATTCAATTTCCTTTTTTATTTATATAGCGACCCCGGTCTTTTCCCATTTAATTATTGTATCCGGACTGTTCCGTAGATTCTGTCATTGTATAATGGTTGTTGTTGTTATTCCTTATTTTCTCATTTAGAATTATAGGATGTGTTGGGCAGGTTTGTTTCTGGTTGGTTGGGTTTAGAAACCTAGAGTTGCTGTCCAGGTTTTTGGTTCTTCGCTCGAGCGAGGAGTTGTTCGCTCGAGCGAGAGGTAGTGTTTGATTTGGACTTGTAGCTGTGCATTCTTGGCTCGAGCGAGCTTTTCTTCGCTCGAGCGAGTTAGTTCATCCTTCACTCGAGCTATAGTTCCTTCGCTCGAGCGTGTGTCTGGGTTCAGACCTGAGGGTTTGAGTTCTTCGCTCGACCGAGCTTTCTTTTGCTCGAGCGAGCATTTGAGTTGTTGGCTCGAGCAAGGCTTCCTTGGCTCGAGCGTAGTTTCTCTGTGTCTGGTCGCTCGAGCGACCAAGTCTTCGCTCGAGCGAGCCTGTCCAGTTTATATACACAGCAGTGGGATTTGATCAGTCTTTTTTCATTTTCTTTTGATTCCAAACCCTAGGTCCGAATTCTCTCTCTCCCTACTCACCTTCTTTCTTAGATTTGATCCACTTAGGGTGTGTTTCTACCCTAGATCCTTCATTAAAAAGATAGAGTGAGGCAAGGGCTACCATTTAATCTGAGCATTTGGCGATTTGGAGCACTTTGGTATTTGGGCACTCATCTCTTTCTTCACCTTTTGGGTTGTTTTCTTTGAGGTAGGGATTTCCTACTCCATTTTATAGGTTATGTTCTAAGTTTTGGTATTTTAATATGTTGGGAATACTTTGGTAAATTTTGGGAAAAACCTTAGTTGAATTATTGAATTGATTTGTATAAGTAATTCATGGAATTGGGAAAAGATGGTTAAATTCATGGAAATGGGGAATTCATTGATTAAATGGCATAATTGGATAATTTGAATCATTTGTCTATTGAATTGTGGACATAGTTATTTTCAGTTTAGAAATAACTGTTTTGGGCTATCGGTGGAGGATAGTCATGATTGTTGTAGACATTGCATGTGGATTAGGAATAACTGGAACTAATCACATTGGTTAAGTCATTAATTTTGACTGTGGCATTGATACAGAAAATACGTGTATTGATTGAGCATTGCATTTGCATACATTGTTTGTGTGTGGGAGGAGATAGGGGATGTACTCCACGGTTTAGGGGAAGATAGGGGATGGACCTCTAAACCGGATTTTGTTTGGGAGGAGATAGGGGATGGACTCCATTAGCATCACTTTTATGTGTGCTTATTTATATAGAAGTGTTTTATTGATACAGCACTAAAATGTGTATCAATCTGGAAGTATGAAGTGTTTGATTTGAGCTTGAGTCTCATTTGTTTGTTGATATTGGAAGGATGTGAATATGATATATGTGATTCACTGTTGTAAGTTTGGCCAGGTTCTGAGCTATGTTGATAAAATTGGAAAGTAAAACGTATCTTAGACAATAGTGTCATGAGACTGTAAAATAAAGTAATTGATTATCTTGGTTAACCATCTGTTGAATGCTATTGCTTTATTCATTGCTTATATGTGGTTTAGTATATTTCTACTGGGCTGTGGCTCACCCTTTATGGGAACATCATTTTCAGGTTCAGGTGATAAACTACCTCCAAGGAATTAGCTTGGGAGGGTTTGGCTTCTGGATTGAAGAAGACTACTTTTAGTTAACTGTCTTAAATTATTAGTACATGTAAACATTCAAGCCTAAGGCTTTTCTTGTATTGAGTTAGAACTCATATTTTTGTATCCAAGTGTTGGCTTGGAAAGATGTAAGCCTGTAGGGCATTTTATTCGATGATACATGTAATGCTTTATTTTGTAATACTCTGATGAATGAATTAATAGATTGTCTTCTTTAAAAAAATGAATGTCAATGATATATATAATGGGTTAATTTTGAGGGCGTTACAACTTGGTATCAAAGCGTACCGGGTTTGAATACTTTGGGTACGTGGGAAGTGATTAGTATCACATTGGGTTCGTCTCGTTTGATAGAGACTTAGTGTAATGTTATATGCTTATGTGATAACATGTTTATGTGATTATGTGGGTATGGAATGTAGTTTCTAGGATGTTGATTGGACCCTTGAGTTTCTTGTAGTCTTGTTGGAAAGGCACTTGATCACTGCTGCTTCCAACCGGAACTATAGTAACGCATTGGGACTATCATTATCCGGGAATGAAATTCGTAGGTGCTTATGTGATTATGTGCTTACGTGGAATGAATTATTGTTGTCCATTGAATTAGGACGCGAGTGTTTAGCTTCGGCACATTTATTAATGTGCTAATGTCTTTGTTTCCTTTATTAGGATGTCAGGACGAGGACGAGGACGCGGTAGGTGTGGTAGGCCGGGTAGGCAGGAGGTGCCTGTGCCAGAGGAGATTCCTGCAGTTCAAGAGGGAATTGGCCAGGCCAATGTGGCCGAGCCAGTAGGCCAGCAGGCTATGGGCACTCTAGCCCGAGAGATAGCAGGGGCATTCAGGGAGTCAGTAGGCATTCTTAGAGCTGAGAATCAAGCTCAGGCTGGTATTGCGGATGCAGGACCTTCCTTTCTGAAGAGGGAGTTCTTCCGGTCCAATCCGGATGAATTTGTGGGTGATCCTAAAGAGCCACTTAAGGCAGATGAATGGCTCGAACAGACAACGAAGACGTTTGAGATGCTTGGCATCGAAGACGAGGGGTTGAAAGTGACCTTGGCATCTTTCCAGTTGAAGGGGGATGCGGGTCAGTGGTGGAAGTTTACTAAGGGGCGTATAGGAGGTACGTGGGAGGCTTTTGTGAATGCATTCCAGGAGAAGTTTTTATCTCCGGCAGTCAGGGAGAAGCTGCGAGACCAGTTTTGTCAGCTTAAGCAGGCGAGTTCTTCAGTGGCCGAATTTGAGGCTGCATTTACTAGTTTGTCCAGGTTTGCACCTGAGTTGGTGGCGTCTGAGGAACGCCGTTGTATTGAGTTTGAGAAGAAGTTGAGGCGTGGCCTCAAGCTGAGAGTTGGGGGAACTATGATTCGGGATTATGGGCGTATGGTTGATGCTGCAGCCCATATGGAGATCATGATGCAGGAGGAGGAGGAAGGGCAGAAGGGCTCCAAGAGGAGTCAGGATAGTCAGAGTGATGGTAGGAGACAGAAGGGTTTTAATCCCCAGCAGTCTCAGGGTAGCTTTTCGAGATCGACTTTCCTGTACCGAGTGCTAGTTCGGGGAAAGGCAGTCAGGGAGACATTACCTGTTTCAAGTGTGGCCAGCAGGGCCACAAGTCTCCAGTTTGTCCTCAAAGGGGAGGAGTTCAGAGAGCAGCATCTTCTTCGGCTCGATCTCAGAGCCAGAGTCAGGGTAGAGGTCAGCCACTCTCGTGTTATCAGTGTGGTCAGCCAGGGCACATGAAGAGGTATTGCCCACAGTTGGGTGGCACACCTGGTGCATCTGGTTTGAGGACGATTCAGGGTCAGCAGCCAGCTCAGTCGGGTCAGGCCTCAAAGGCCAATCAGGGGGCTTCATCGTCTCAGTCGGTGCAGTAATCTTATGCTCCTAGGGTTGAGCAGGTTGATCAGAGGTCGTCTGGGCGCGTGTACGCTGTTACCGCGCAGGATCTTGTACCGACTCCATCAGTTGTGAGAGGTACCTTCTTGTTTTGCAACTCGGTTGCTAATGTTTTGATTGATACGGGTGCATCTCATTCCTTTGTGTCTGCTGCATTTGCATCTGTTTTGGAGTTGGAGTTAGCACAGTTAGCATCTCCTATATGTGTAGTATCACCTCTTGGGGGTGAATTGATTTTGAAACAAGGTGTTAGGGGTTGTGATATAGAGGTTGATTATCATAGAATCCCATTTTCCTTTGTAGTTATGCCTATGAGGGGTTTCGATGTTATTTTGGGTATGGACTGGTTATCGTCATACCGGGCGGTTATTGATTGCTACCGCCAGAGGGTCACTTGTTGTACTGTGAGCGGAGAGTAATTTCATTTTCTGGGGGACCGAGTTGGTGATGTGCTGCCACCGGGGTATGTTCCGCGAGGACGGAGTGAGCTTAGTGGTCTACTTGCTAACCTTTCGATTAATGAGGATGTTGAGACTCAGATTGAGTTGCCAAGGGTGGTTTGTGAGTACTCGGACGTCTTTCCCGAGGATCTTGTTGGTTTGCCACCGCATCGAGAGACTGAGTTCTCTATTGACCTGGTACCCGGCACGGCGCCGATTTCTATGGCACCTTATCGTTTTGCCCCAGCCGAGTTAGTTGAGTTGAAGATCCAACTCCAGGAGTTACTAGACAAGGGTTTTATACGCCCTAGTGTTTCGCCGTGGGGAGCACCGGCCCTCTTTGTTAAAAAGAAAGATGGTGCTTTGAGACTTTGTATAGATTATCGGAAATTGAATCGGGCTACGGTTAAGAATAAGTATCCTATGCCTCGTATAGATGATCTGTTTGACCAGTTGAAGGGTTCCCGTTGTTTCTCTAAGATAGACTTGAGATCGGGTTACCACCAGTTGAGGGTCAGGGAAGAGGATATTCCGAAGACGGCATTCCGTACGCGGTATGGCCATTATGAGTTTTTGGTGATGCCATTCGGGCTCACCAATGCACCGGCAGTTTTTATGGATTTGATGAACCGGATCTTCCGGGAATTCTTGGATCGGTTTGTAGTCGTTTTTGTGGACGACATCCTTATCTATTCACCTTCTGAGGAGGAGCACGAGGCACACTTGAGGGTGGTGCTTGAGTTACTTAGAGCCCATAGGCTGTATGCCAAGTTTGGGAAGTGTGAGTTCTGGCTGAGGGAAGTCAAATTCTTAGGCCATGTAGTATCCGGTGAAGGAGTGTCTGTTGATACATCCAAGGTAGAGGCAGTGCAGGATTGGGCACAGCCTAAGAGTGTATTTGAGATCCGCAGTTTTCTGGGATTAGCTGGGTATTACCGTCGGTTTGTGAAAGATTTCTCCAGGTTAGCATCACCGTTGACTAGACTGACTCGGAAGGGAGTCAAATTTGTATGGAGTGAGACTTGTGAAAAGTCGTTTCAGGAGTTGAAAGTCAGACTGACTACCGCTCCAGTATTGATTATTCCAGAGAGAGGGTTGGGTTATGCAGTCTATTGTGACCCCTCACGAGAGGGTCTGGGTTGTGTGTTAATGCAAGAAGGGAAAGTAGTTGCCTATGGCTCTCGTCAGTTGAAAATTCACGAGCAGAATTACCCTACACATGATCTAGAGTTAGCAGCTGTGATATTTGCCTTAAAGATTTGGAGGCATTATCTTTATGGTGAGAAATTCGAGGTGTTCTCGGATCATAAGAGTTTGAAGTATTTATTTACACAGAAAGACTTAAACTTGAGGCAGAGGAGGTGGATGGAGTTCATAGAGGATTATGACTTTGAGTTGCATTATCATCCGGGAAAGGCCAATGTGGTGGCCGATGCCCTTAGCAGGAAACCTGTTGGTGACATAGCTAGCATAGCCATCCGAGAGTGGGAGATGTTAGGTGCACTTGGAGAGTTTGATTTACTTATGGGCGAATCCGTTGAGGCTGCGGCCTTGTTTTCTGTTATTGCACAGCCTTCACTTGTGACTCGAGTGTTAGAGGCTCAGAGGACTTTGAGGTAGAATCTCTCCGTGAGAAGATTTCCGGTGGGAAGGTTGAGAAGGGTTTGATGGTATTTTCCGACCTGAGTGTGAGATACTGTGACCGTCTGTTTGTGCCGGAGTCTTGCCGAGAGGAGGTACTCCGAGAGTTTCATTATTCACTCCTTGCGGTGCATCCGGGAGGCACTAAGATGTATCGGGATTTGAGTCGCCAGTTTTGGTGGCGGGGTATGAAGAGAGATGTAGCAGCTTTCGTATCTAAGTGTCTTACTTGCCAGCAAGTGAAGGCCGAGCATCAGAGGCCAGCGGGTTTATTGCAACCCTTGCCTATTGCTGAGTGGAAGTGGGAACACGTCACTATGGACTTCGTTGTGGGTCTTCCGAGGACTCAGCGGGGTAGTGATGCTATTTGGGTGGTTGTAGATCGGTTGACTAAGTCGGCGCACTTTATTTCTATGCGTGTGAGAGATTCGGTAGATCATCTTGCCGACTTGTATATTCGGGACATAGTGAGATTGCACGGGGTCCCAGTGACGATCGTCTCAGATAGAGATCCTCGTTTTACTGCCAGGTTGTGGCAGAGTTTGCAGAGTGCCTTAGGCACTAAGTTGACCTTTAGCACGGCTTATCATCCTCAGACTGATGGACAGTCCGAGCGTACTATTCAGATACTTGAGGATATGCTTCGGGGTTGTATTCTTGACTTTAGTGGGTCGTGGGAGAGGCACTTACCGTTGGTGGAGTTTGCCTACAACAACAGTTTTCAGTCTAGTATCGGTATGGCACCATTTGAGGCCTTGTATGGCCGACCGTGTAGATCTCCTGTGTGTTGGGCCGAGGTGGGTGATGCACCTCTGTTGGGTCCAGAGTTGGTGAGGGAAACGACGGAGAAAGTTGAGCTTATCCGTAAGAGGCTTGTTACAGCACAGAGTCGTCAGAAATCGTACGCCGACCGTAGGAGGAGACCTTTGGTGTTTGAGGTGGGTGATCATGTCTTTCTGAAGATATCACCTAGACGGGGTTTGATGAGGTTTGGGAAGAGTGGGAAGTTGTCCCCTCGATTCATTGGTCCGTTTGAGATCCTTGAGAGGATTGGCGAGGCTGCTTATCGTTTAGCTTTGCCGCCGCAGTTGTCCGGAGTACATGACGTGTTTCATGTGAGTATGCTTCGGAAGTATGAGCCGGATCCATCACATGTGTTGGATTGGACCGATTTAGTAGTTGATGAGGATGTTTCATATGAGGAGAGACCGATTCGAGTCTTGGATAGGCGGGATCAAGTTTTGCGAGGCAAGACCATCCCTTTGGTCAAAGTTTTGTGGAAACACCACGGAATGGAGGAAGCCACTTGGGAACGTGAATTGGAAGTCCGCGAGAAATATCCGGACATGTTTGTTGATTTGTAATCTTATAATTAGATTCTGTTATATTGTTGAACTTAAGAGCTTTACATATGTCTTAAGTTGTAAAACATTGAGTATGTTTTGGTAAATGGGTGTATCTTGAAACTTGTTTCATTATAGAAAGATTAGTGTAACATTGTATATGTTGATTACATTGTTGGATGTGGTATATATATCATGCAGTTGAATATGATATGGAAATTGTTAACATTGAAAGAAATAATGCATAATAGTGGTGCAGGTTGAAATATATGTTGTTTTATATATATTGTGGGATGCCTCTTGATAAAGAGATAAAGTGACCAGTATTGGGTCAAGTTGTTTATTATTGTTATATACTATCTTTGGGTATTGAGAAAGAAAAAAAAAAAACCCTGTTTTCAAATTTGTGCCTAATTTCGGGGACGAAATTCTTTGAAGGGGGGGAGGTTATAGCGACCCCGGTCTTTTCCCATTTAATTATTGTATCCGGACTGTTCCGTAGATTCTGTCATTGTATAATGGTTGTTGTTGTTATTCCTTATTTTCTCATTTGGAATTATAGGATGTGTTGGGCAGGTTTGTTTCTGGTTGGTTGGGTTTAGAAACCTAGAGTTGCTGTCCAGGTTTTTGGTTCTTCGCTCGAGCGAGGAGTTGTTCGCTCGAGCGAGAGGTAGTGTTTGATTTGGACCTGTAGCTGTGCATTCTTGGCTCGAGCGAGCTTTTCTTCGCTCGAGCGAGTTAGTTCATCCTTCGCTCGAGCTATAGTTCCTTCGCTCGAGCGTGTGTCTGGGTTCAGACCTGAGGGTTTGAGTTCTTCGCTCGACCGAGCTTTCTTTCGCTCGAGCGAGCATTTGAGTTGTTGGCTCGAGCAAGGCTTCCTTGGCTCGAGCGTAGTTTCTCTGTGTCTGGTCGCTCGAGCGACCAAGTCTTCGCTCGAGCGAGCCTGTCCAGTTTATATACACAGCAGTGGGATTTGATCAGTCTTTTTTCATTTTCTTTTGATTCCAAACCCTAGGTCCGACTTCTCTCTCTCCCTACTCACCTTCTTTCTTAGATTTGATCCACTTAGGGTGTGTTTCTACCCTAGATCCTTCATTAAAAAGATAGAGTGAGGCAAGGGCTACCATTTAATCTGAGCATTTGGCGATTTGGAGCACTTTGGTATTTGGGCACTCATCTCTTTCTTCACCTTTTGGGTTGTTTTCTTTGAGGTAGGGATTTCCTACTCCATTTTATAGGTTATGTTCTAAGTTTTGGTATTTTAATATGTCGGGAATACTTTGGTAAATTTTGGGAAAAACCTTAGTTGAATTATTGAATTGATTTGTATAAGTAATTCATGGAATTGGGAAAAGATGGTTAAATTCATGGAAATGGGGAATTCATTGATTAAATGGCATAATTGGATAATTTGAATCATTTGTCTATTGAATTGTGGACATAGTTATTTTCAGTTTAGAAATAACTGTTTTGGGCTATCGGTGGAGGATAGTCATGATTGTTGTAGACATTGCATGTGGATTAGGAATAACTGGAACTAATCACATTGGTTAAGTCATTAATTTTGACTGTGGCATTGATACAGAAAATACGTGTATTGATTGAGCATTGCATTTGCATACATTGTTTGTGTGTGGGAGGAGATAGGGGATGTACTCCACGGTTTAGGGGAAGATAGGGGATGGACCTCTAAACCGGATTTTGTTTGGGAGGAGATAGGGGATGGACTCCATTAGCATCACTTTTATGTGTGCTTATTTATATAGAAGTGTTTTATTGATACAGCACTAAAATGTGTATCAATCTGGAAGTATGAAGTGTTTGATTTGAGCTTGAGTCTCATTTGTTTGTTGATATTGGAAGGATGTGAATATGATATATGTGATTCACAGTTGTAAGTTTGGCCAGGTTCTGAGCCATGTTGATAAAATTGGAAAGTAAAACGTATCTTAGACAATAGTGTCATGAGACTGTAAAATAAAGTAATTGATTATCTTGGTTAACCATCTGTTGAATGCTATTGCTTTATTCATTGCTTATATGTGGTTTAGTATATTTCTACTGGGCTGTGGCTCACCCTTTATGGGAACATCATTTTCAGGTTCAGGTGATAAACTACCTCCAAGGAATTAGCTTGGGAGGGTTTGGCTTCTGGATTGAAGAAGACTACTTTTAGTTAACTGTCTTAAATTATTAGTACATGTAAACATTCAAGCCTAAGGCTTTTCTTGTATTGAGTTAGAACTCATATTTTTGTATCCAAGTGTTGGCTTGGAAAGATGTAAGCCTGTAGGGCATTTTATTCGATGATACATGTAATGCTTTATTTTGTAATACTCTGATGAATGAATTAATAGATTGTCTTCTTTAAAAAAATGAATGTCAATGATATATATAATGGGTTAATTTTGAGGGCGTTACAATTTAATTTCCAAATTGATCGTTAAGGTATAGTGGTTTCATGAATGAACTTCCATGTTTTATTTTATGCAGTTTCCATTTCTATTTTTATTCAACTTCTATTTTTATTAAATTTCCATCCCCATTCAATTTCCTTTTTAATTTAATTTTCAAATAGATCTTTAAGGTATAGTGGTTTCTTGAATGAAATTCCATGTTTCATTTTATGCAGTTTCCACTTTTATTTTTATGCAACTTCTATTTTTATTCAATTTCCATCTCCATTCAATTTCCTTTTTTTATTCAATTTCCAAATAGATCGTTAAGGTATAGTGGTTTCTTGAATGAACTTTCATTTTTAATTTTATGCAACTTGTATTTTTATTTTTATTCAACTTCCATTTTTATTCAAATTTTTTTTCTACAGAATTTCCTTTTTTATTTAATTTCCAAATGGATCGTTAAGGTGCAGTGGTTTCTTGAATGAACTTCCATTTTTAATTTTATGCAACTTCCATTTTTTTTTTATTCCACTTCAATTTTTATTCAGTTTCCTTTTCTATTCAATTTCCTTTTTTCATTTAATTTCCAAATAGATCGTTAAGGTATAGTGGTTTCTTGAATGAATTTCCATGTTTAATTTTATGCAGTTTCCCCTTCTATTTTTATTCAATTTCCATCTCCATTCAATTTCCTTTTTTAATTTAATTTCCAAATAAATCGTTAAGGTATAGTGGTTTCTTGAATGAAATTTCATTTTTGATTTTATGCAATTTCCATTTTTATTTTTATTCAACTTCCATTTTTATTCAATTTCCTTTTCTATTGAATTTCCTTTTTTTATTTAATTTCCAAATAGATCGTTAAGCTGTAGTGGTTTGTTGAATCAACTTCCATTTTTAATTTTATGGAACTTCCATTTTTATTTTGATTCCACTTCCATTTTTATTCAATTTCCTTTTCTATTCAATTTTCTTTTTATTTAACTTCCACATAGGTCGTTAATGTATAGTGGTTTCTTGAATAAACTTCCATTTTTAATTTTGCGCAACTTCCATTTTTATTTTTTTTCAACTTCCATTTTTATTCAATTTCTTTTTCTATTGAATTTTCTTTTTTATTTAATTCGAAATAGGTAGTTAAGGTGTAGTTGTTTCTTGAATGAACTTCCATTTTTAATTTTATGCAACGTCCATTTTTACCTTTATTCCACTTCCATTTTTATTCAATTTCATTTTCTATTCAATTTCCTTTTTTTATTTAATTTCCAAATAAATCGTTAAGGTATAGTGGTTTCTTGAATGAACTTCCATGTTTAATTTTATGCAGTTTCCATTTCTATTTTTATTCAACTTCTATTTTTATTCAATTTCCATCTCCATTCAATTTCCTTTTTTAGTTAATTGCCAAATAGATCGTTAAAATGAAGTGGTTTCATGAATGAACTTCCATTCTTAATTTTATGCAACTTCCATTTTTATTTTTATTCCACTTCCATTTTTATTCAATTTCCTTTTCTATTCAATTTTCTTTTTTACTTAATTTCCAAATAGATAGTTAAGGTATAGTGGTTTCTTCAATATGAACATCCATTTTTAATTTTATGCAGTTTCCATTTATATTTTTATTCAACTTCTATTTTTATTCAATTTCCATCTCCATTCAATTTCCTTTTTTATTTAATTTCCAAACAGATCGTTAAGGTGTAGTGGTTTCTTGAATGAACTTCCATTTTTAATTTTATGCAACTTCCATTTTTATTTTTTTTTCACTTCCATTTTTATTCAATTTCCTTTACTATTCAATTTCCTTTTTTATTTAATTTCCAAATAGATCGTTAAGGTATTGTTGTTTCTTGAATGAACTCCATGTTTAATTTTATGCAGTTTCCATTTCTATTTTTATTCAACTTCTGTTTTTATTCAATTTCCATCTCCATTCAATTTCCTTTTTTATTTAATTTCCAAATCGATCGCTAAGGTTTAGTGGTTTCTTGAATGAACTTCCACTTTTAATTTAATGCAACTTCCATTTGTATTTTTATTCAACTTCCATTTTTGTTCAATTTCCTTTTCTATTCAATTTCCTTTTTTATTTAGTTTCCAAATAGATCGTTAAGGTATAGTGGTTTCATGAATGAACTTCCACGTTTAATTTTATGCAGTTTCCATTTCTACATTTATTCAACATCTATTTTTATTAAATTTCCATCTCCATTCAATTTCCTTTTTAATTTAATTTCCAAATAGATCGTCAAGATATAGTGGTTTCTTGAATGAATTTTCATGTTTAATTTTATGCAATTTCCGCTTCTATTTTTATTCAATTTCCATCTCCATTCAATTTCCTTTTTTTTATTTAATTTCCAAATAGATCGTTAAGGTGTATTGGTTTGTTGAATGAACTTCTATTTTTAATTTTATGCAATGTCCATTTTTATTTTAATTCCACTTCTTTATTCAATTTCCTTTTCTATTCAATTTCCTCTTATACTTAATTTCCAAATAGATCGTCAATGTATAGTGGTTTTCTTGAATGAGCTTCTATTTTTAATTTTATACAACTTCCGTTTTTATTTTATTTCAACGTCCATTTTTATTGAATTTTTTTTTCTATTGACTTTCCTTTTTTATTTAATTCCAAATAGATCGTTAAGGTGTAGTGGTTTCTTGAACAAACTTCCATTTTTAATTTTATGCAACTTTCATTTTTGTTTTTATTCCACTTCCATTTTTCTTCTGTTTCCTTTTCTATTCAATTTCCTTTTTTCTATTTAATTTCCAAATAGATCGTTAAGGTATGGTGGTTTCTTGAATGAACTTTCATATTTAATTTTATGCAGTTTCAACTTCTATTTTTATTCAACTTCTATTTTTATTCAATTTCCATCTCCATTCAATTTCCTTTTTTATTTAATTTCCAAATAGATCGTTAAGGTGTAGTGGTTTCTTGAATGAACATCCATTCTTACTGTTTTGCAACTTCCATTTTTATTTTTATTCCACTTCCATTTTTATTCAATTTCCTTTTCTATTCAATTTCTTTTTTTATTTAATTTCCAAATAGATCGTTAAGGTATAGTGGCTTCTTGAATGAACTTCCATGTTTAATGGTATGCAGTTTCCATTTCTATTTTTATTCAACTTCTATTTTTATTCAATTTCCATCCCCATTCAATTTCCTTTTTTATTTAATTTCCAAATAGATCGTTAAGGTATAGTGGTTTCATGAATGAACTTTCATGTTTAATTTTATGCAGTTTCCATTTCTATTTTTATTGAACTTCTATTTTTATTCACTTTCCTTCTCCATTCAATTTTCTTTTTTATTTAATTTCCAAATAGATCGTTAAGGTATAGAGGTTTCATGAATGAACTTCCATGTTTAATTTTATGCAGTTTCTATTTCTATTTTTATTCAACTTCTATTTTTTTTTTAAATTTCCATCTCCATTCAATTTCCTTTTTAATTTAATTTCGAAATAGATCGTTAAGGTATAGTGGCTTCTTGAATGAAATTCCATGTTTAATTTTATGCAGTTTCCCCTTCCATTTTTATTCAACTTCTATTTTTATTAAATTTCCATCTCCATTCAATTTCCTTTTAAATTTAATTTCCAAATAGATCGTTAAGGTATAGTGGTTTCTTGAATGAACTTTCAATTTTAATTTTATGTAGCATCCATTTTTATTTTTATGCAACTTCCATTTTTATTTTTATTCCACTTCCATTTTTATTCAATTTTCTTTTCTATTCAAATTGCTTTTTTATTTAATTTCCAAATAGATCGTTAATGTATAGTGGTTTCTTGAAAGAACTTCCATTTTTATTTTTTTTCAACTTCCATTTTTATTCAATTTCTTTTTCTATTGAGTTTCCTTTTTTATTTAATTCCAAATAGATCGTTAAGGTGTAGTGGTTTCTTCAACGAACTTCCACTTTTAATTTTATGCAACTTTCATTTTTGTTTTTATTCCACTTCCATTTTTCTTCAGTTTCCTTTTCTATTCAATTTCCATTTTTTTATTTAATTTCTAAATAGATCGTTAAGGTATGGTGGTTTCTTGAATGAACTTCCATGTCTAATTTTATGCAGTTTCCAGTTCTATTTTTATTCAATTTGTATTTTTATTCAATTTCCATCTCCATTCAATTTCCTTTTTTATTTAATTTCCAAATAGATCGTTAAGGTGTAGTGGTTTCTTGAATGAACATCCACTCTTACTCTTTTGCAACTTCCATTTTTATTTTTATTCCATTTCCATTTTTATTCAATTTCCTTTTCTATTCAATTTCTTTTTTTATTTAATTTCCAAATAGATCGTTAAGGTATAGTGGTTTCTTGAATGAACTTCCATGTTTAATGTTATGCAGTTTCCATTTCTATTTTTATTCAATTTCCATCCCCATTCAACTTCCTTTTATACTTAATTTCCAAATATATTGTTAAGGTATAGTGTTTTCTTGAATGAACTTCCATTTTTAATTTTATGCAACTTCCATTTGTATTTTTATTCAACTTTCATTTTTATTCAATTTCCATTTCTATTCAGTTTCCTTTTTTCTTTAATTTCCAAATGGATCGTTAAGGTATAGTGGTTTCTTGAATGAACTTTCATGTTTAATTTTATGCAGTTTCCGTTTATATTTTTTTTCAACCTCTATTTTTATTAAATTTTCATCTCCATTGAATTTCCTTTTTTATTTAATTTCCAAATAGATCGTTAAGGTATAGTGGTTTCTTGAATGAATTTCCATATTTAATTTTTTCCAGTTTTGACTTCTATTTTTATTCAACTTCTATTTTTATTCAATTTCTTTTTTTTATTTAATTTCCAAATAGATCATTAAGGTATAGTGGTTTCTTGAATGAACTTTCATTTTTAATTTTATGTAGCATCCATTTTTATATTTATTCAACTTCCACTTTTATTCAATTCCCATTTCTATTTAGTTTCCTTTTTTATTTCATTTCCAAATAGATCGTTAAGGTGTAGTGGTTTCTTGAATAAACTTCCATTTTTAATTTAAAGCATCTTCCATTTTTATTTTTATTCCACTTCCATTTTTATTCAATTTCCTTTTCTATTCAATTTCCTATCTTTTTTAATTTCCAAATAGATCGTTAAGGTATAGTGGTTTCTTGATTGAACTTCCATGTTTAATTTGATGCAGTTTCCATTTCTATTTTTATTCAATTTTCATCTCCATTCAATTTCCTTTTTTATTTAATTTCCAAATAGATCGTTATGGTTTAGTAGTTTCTTGAATGAACTTCCATTTTTAATTTAATGCAACTTCCATTTGTATTTTTATTCAACTTCCATTTTTGTTTATTTTCCTTTTCTATTCAATTTCTTTTTTTATTTAATTTCCAAATAGATCGTTAAGGTATAGTGGTTTGTTGAATGAATTTCCATATTTAATTTTTTGCAGTTTCCACATCTATTTTTATTCAACTTCTATTTTTATTCAATTTCCATCTCCATTCAATTTCCTTTTTTTTATTTAATTTCCAAATAGATCGTTAAGGTATAGTGGTTTCTTGAATGAACTTTCATTTTTAATTTTATGCAACTTCCATTTTTATTTTTATTCAACTTCCATTTTTATTCAATTTCCTTTTCTATTGAATTTCCTTTTTTATTTAATTTCCAAATAGATCGTTAATGTGTAGAGGTTTCTTGAATGAACTTCCATTTCTAATTTTATGCAACTTCCATTTTTATTTTTATTCCACTTCCATTTTTATTCAATTTTCTTTTCTATTCAAATTGCTTTTTTATTTAATTTCCAAATAGATCATTAATGTATAGTGGTTTCTTGAAAGAACTTCCATTTTTAATTTTAAGCCACTTCCATTTTTATTTTTTTTCAACTTCCATTTTTATTCAATTTCTTTTTCTATTGAATTTCCTTTTTTATTTAATTCCAAATAGATCGTTAAGGTCTAGTGGTTTCTTCAACGAACTTCCATTTTTAATTTTATGCAACTTTCATTTTTGTTTTTATTCCACTTCCATTTTTCTTCAGTTTCCTTTTCTATTCAATTTCCTTTTTTTTTTTATTTAATTTCCAAATAGATCGTTAAGGTATGGTGGTTTCTTGAATGAACTTCCATGTTTAATTTTATGCAGTTTCCACTTCTATTTTTATTTGTAACGCCCCAAAAAAATTAACAATAAACCCATCAATGTAGACATGCATTGATATATAAAAGCTCCACATTCTTCTATTCATCAAAGTTCCATTACCAAAAAGTATTACATGTTAACGACAAAAGCAAATGCCCTAAAGGCTTACAGCTTTCCAAGTTAACACTTGGTTACAACAAAAGAGTGCTAACTCATTTACACATTAAGCCCTTGGCTTGAATATACATGTAATACATCAAGAAACTAAACAACAAAGTCTGCCCGCCTCTAGCCTCCCAAGCTACGTCTTTGGAGGTGGCATGCTACCTGTACCTAAAAATGATATTCCCATATAGGATGAGCCACAGCCCAGTAGAAATACACTAAACCAAATATGAACAATGACTAAAAGATTAGCAGTTGATAGGTGGCTAACACTGATATTTTCCCTCATCATACTTTACGGTTTCATGACATACAAGTCCACGTTACAATCCATTTTCCAATTCTTTTCAATTCTCAATTTATATCCATGGCTCAGAACCTGGCCAAACAACTTATATGAGACAGTAACTCATATTAAACTTCTTCCCAATTCACATTAGATAAGTGTACTAGCTATATCAACACATCAACAGATAAGCACGCAAGCTATATCATCACTTCCATAGATATGCATAAGAGCACTATCACACTTCCAAAGACAAGCATATGAGTTGTGTCAACACATCACTAGATAAGCATATGAGCTCTATCTATGGAGTCTATCCCCTATCTTCTCCCAACAACATCCGGTTTAGAGGTCCATCCCCTAAATCGTGGAGTACATCCCCTATCTCCTCCAACACAACACAATGCATATAAACAATAATTATACACATCATCACACAATACATAAATTTAATGTATTCTTTCAACCGTCATACTCAATGACACATTCCAGTGATTAGTTTCAGTTTGCCTAATCATCATGCATTGTCTACAACAATTAAGACTATCCTCCACCGATAGCCCAAAGCAGTTATTTCTATACAGAAAATAAATGCAACAATGGATATATAATCAACATTTCAACCCGGTGAGTGATAAATAATCCAACTACACCCTTTAATTCCATACATTCCCAAATCAATTTCTCATTCCTCATAATTAATTATGCGAATTAATTAACCAATGTAATTAGGGCATTTTCCATAATTAACATTACAACCCTTAGGTTCCACTTTCATTAATGTTTTGACATTAATTTCACTTTTCCATGCCAAACATGCATCTAGGTTTTATATAGTCAAAACCCCAACTTTTGTAAATTTACACAAAAGCCCCAAACCCTCACAAAATTACCAAACCAACCCCAACATCTCAAAATACTAAAATTTAAAGACAAAATCCATAGTAAGGAGTAGGTTATCCCTACCTCAAAGTTTGAGCTCCAACCAAGAAGATGAAGAAAAACGAAAATGCTCCAAATCAATAATTTCTCGGATCAAAAGATAGCCCTCGACGATCAACAACTTTTTTGTAAAGGCCAAAGGTGAGGAAATCACTCCCACTAGATCAATACCTAGAGAGAAGGTAGAGTTCTAGAGTGAGAAGCTCAACAATGGGGTTTTTGGGAAAGTAAGAGAGAGAAGAAAAGTGAAAAAGTGATCCAAAAAGTCGGATCTCGGTTTTAAATAAGAGCCGCTCCGCTCGAGCGTAAAAACCCCCGCTCGAGCGTCACTCACAGACTCCCGCTCGAGCGTCCAAACCGCCGCTCGAGCGCTGAATACACACTCCCAGCACTTTTGCAGAACCAGACTCCCACTCAAGCGTCCAAACCGCCGCTCGAGCGTAACACACAAACTCCCGCTCGAGCGTCCAAACTCCCGCTCGAGTGGACAACCCTGCAGAGAAAATACTGGAGGGTTGATTTTCCCGCTCGAGTGCCAAAAGCTCCGCTCGAGTGGACAGGCAAAAAACTGGGCAACTACACTTGGTCCCTAAGCTCAACCAACCTGTTTCACACCTGCCCAACACAACCCAAGACTCAAATACAAAGAGTAAAGGATGTAAACTGTAACGCCCTCAAAATAATAACATTAAACCCAACAAATAAGACGAGCGTTGATAGATAAACTAACCACCTTCTATCATTCATTAGAATTCCATTACATAAGTATTACATGTTAATCTCATAACAAAATGCCCTACGGGCTTACAGCTTTCCAAGTTAACACTTGGTTACAACAAAGAGTTCTAACTCGTTTACACATTAAGCCCTTGGCTTGAAATTACATGTAATACATCAAAGTAAAACGACAAAACTATGCCCGCCACAAGCCTCCCAGCTATGTCCTTGGAGGTGGCATGCTTCCTGTACCTGAAAATGATGTTCCCATATAGGGTGAGCCACAGCCCAGTAGAAATACACTAAACCAACCATGGACAATGACTAAAACATTAGCAATTGATAGTTGGTCAACACTGATACAATCACATAAATTACATATTTATGTCAACGACTTACAAGTCCCAATTACTTTTCATTTTCCCTTTTTCAACAGATAAGCATGCTAGCTCTATCATCATTTCCACAGATATGTATAAAAACTATATCTCACATTCAGATAAGCATAAAAGCTATATCCACAATCTCAACAGATATGTATATCAACAATATCCACAGATAAGCATACAAGCTGTATCCACACTCTACAACAGATATGTATATCAACAATATCCACAGATAAGCATACAAGCTGTATCCACACTTCACTTCACAAAGATAAGCATATGAGCTCTATCTTCACTTCTCAGACAAGCATATGAGCTCTGTCCACGGAGTACATCCCCTATCTCCTCCAAATACCTATCCGGTTTAGAGGTACATCCCCTATCTTCCCCTAAACCGCGGAGTACATCCCCTATCTCCTCCTCTACACATAACGCATATAAACACATTGGTTCTATATACAATCACACAATACACACATTTAATGTATTCTATCAACTGTCAAATTCCATGACACATTCCATTGATTAGTTTCAGTTTACTTAATCATCAAGCATTGTCTACAACAATCACGACTATCCTCTACCGATAGCCCAAAGCAGTTATTTCTAAACAGAAAATAAATGCACAATGGATATTCAATCAACATTTCATTCCTTCATTCCTCTCAATTAATTATCCCAATTAATTAAACAATGTAATTAGGTCAATTCCCATAATTAACATTTCAACCCTTAGGTCCCATTTTCATCAATGATTCAACAATCATTCCATTTTTCTATGCCAAACATGCATCTAGGTTTATTATGAATAAAACCCCAACCTTTGTAAAATTACACAAAAGCCCCAAACTTTCACAAAATTACCAAACCAACCCCAACATCTCAAAATACCAAAATTTAAAGACAAAACCCATAGAGAGGAGTAGGATATCCCTACCTCAAACCCGGAGTCCCAAAGGAGAAGACGACAAAACCCAACGTGCTCCAAAACCCGAGATTTTCAGATTAAAATGAAGCCCTCGACGATCAACAACTTTTTTGTAAAGGCCAAAGGTGAGTAAATCACTCCTACTAGATCAAAACCTAGAGAGAAGGTAGTATCTAGAGTGAGAGGCTCAACAATGGTGATTTTGGAAAAGTAAGAGAGAGAAGAGAAAGTGAAAAAGTGATTTAAAGAGTCACAAATTCGGGACTTAAACCCAGTCTTCCGCTCGAGCGTAAAACACCCCGCTCGAGCGGCCACTCACAGACTTCCGCTCGAGCGGCCAACATCCCGCTCGAGCGCAGAATGCACTCGCCCAGCACTTTTGCAGAACCAGGCCTCCGCTCGAGCTCCCAACCCTACGCTCGAGCTCACAACACTGCACAACAAGATACTGGAAGGATGTAATCTACGCTCGAGCGCCAACACCTCCGCTCGAGCGTACAGGCCAAAAATCTGGGCAACTAGTTTTGGTTTCTAAACTCAACCAACCTGTAACAACCCGCTCAACACATCCTATAACTCACATACAAAGTAAGAAAGGATGTAAACAAGATAATAAGCAACTACCAACATCCACGGACACATGTCCGGATCACTATACAACAAGGGTAAACCCGGGATCGCTATAACCTCCCCCCCTTAAAGAATTTCGTCCCCGAAATTAAACACAAGTTTTCAAAAACAAGTTTTCCTCCATTTTAAACAATGTTACATTTTAACATTCAACAATTCGACCCATTACCGGTCATCCCATCCCTTTAATAAGAGACATATCACAATATGTAAACAACATATGTACTTTCAACATGCATCAACATTATGCACTATCCTTCCAATTTCAACAATATATTTAACACATATAATGTCACTTTCAACTTCCATATGAGGCAAGTTCCAAAACATACTACCAATAATCAAAACATTCTCAATGTTTCACAACTTAAGACATATATAAAAGCTCTTAAGTTCAACAAAATGTAAAATTCAAATACAAGATTACATATTAACAAACAAGTCCGGATATTTTTCTCGGACTCCCAACTCACGTTCCCAAGTGGCTTCCTCCACTCCGTGATGTTTCCACAAGACTTTCACCAAAGGAATGGTCTTACCACGCAGGACCTGATCCCGCCTATCCAAGACCCGAACCGGTCTCTCCTCATACGAGGCATCCTCATCTACCTCTAAATCAGTCCAATCCAGCACATGTGATGGATCTGGCTCATACTTCCGAAGCATACTCACATGAAACACGTCATGCACTCCGGATAACTGCGGCGGTAAGGCTAACCGATAAGCAACCTCGCCTATCTTCTCAAGGATCTCAAAAGGACCAATAAACCGAGGGGATAACTTCCCACTCTTCCCAAACCTCATCAAGCCTCGCCTAGGTGATATTTTCAGAAAGACATGATCACCTACCTCAAACGCCAAAGGCCTCCTCCTACGGTCGGCATAACTCTTTTGTCGACTCTGGGCTGTAACAAGCCTCCTACGGATAAGCTCAACTTTCTCCGTCGTCTCCCTAACCAACTCCGGACCCAACAAAGGTGCATCACCCACCTCGGCCCAACAAACTGGAGACCTACACGGTCGGCCATACAAGGCCTCAAACGGTGCCATACCGATGCTAGACTGAAAACTGTTGTTGTAGGCAAACTCTACCAATGGCAAGTGCCTCTCCCACGTCCCACTGAAGTCCAGGACACAACCCCGAAGCATATCCTCGAGGATCTGAATAGTACGCTCGGACTGCCCGTCAGTCTGAGGATGATAAGCCGTACTAAAGGTCAACTTAGTGCCCAAGGCACTCTGCAAACTCTGCCACAACCTAGCAGTAAAACGAGGATCTCTATCTGAGACGATCGTCACTGGGACCCCGTGCAATCTCACTACGTCCCGAATATACAAATCGGCAAGATGATCTACCGAATCTCTCACGCGCATAGGGATAAAGTGCGCCGACTTAGTCAACCGGTCTACAACCACCCAAATAGCATCACTACCCCGTTGAGTCCTCGGAAGACCTACAACGAAGTCCATAGTGACATGCTCCCACTTCCACTCGGCAATAGGCAAGGGTTGCAACAAACCCGCTGGCCTCTGATGCTCGGCCTTCACTTGCTGGCAAGTAAGGCACTTCGATACGAAAACAGCCACATCTCTTTTCATACCCCGCCACCAAAATTGGCGACCCAAATCCTGATACATCTTAGTACCTCCCGGATGCACCGCAAGGCGCGAATGGTGAAACTCTCGAAGTACTTCCTCTCGGCAAGACTCCGGTACAAACAAACGGTCTCGGTATCTCACACTCAGGTCGGGATACACCGTCAAACCCTTCTCAACTTTCCCACTGGAGATCTTTTCTCGGAGGGATTCTACCTCAAGGTCACCTCTCTGTGCCTCTAACACTCTAATCACAAGTGTAGGCTGCACAACGACAGAAAACAAAGCCGCAGCCTCAACAGATTCGCCCAGTAGCAAATCAAACTCGCCAAGTGCTCCCAACATCACCCATTCCCGGATGGCTATACAAGCTACATCACTAATGGTTTTCCTACTAAGGGCATCGGCCACAACATTGGCCTTTCCCGGATGATAATGCAACTCAAAATCATAATCCTCGATGAACTCCATCCATCTCCTCTGCCTCAGATTCAAGTCTCTCTGTGTAAACAGATACTTCAAACTCTTGTGATCCGAGAATACCTCGAACCTCTCACCAAAAAGGTAGTGCCTCCAGATTTTCAAGGCAAAGATCACAGCTGCTAACTCTAGGTCGTGTGTGGGGTAATTCTTCTCGTGTATTTTCAACTGACGTGAGCCATAAGCTACCACTTTTCCCTCTTGCATCAACACACAACCCAAACCCTCTCGTGAGGCATCACAATAAGCCGCATAACCCAACCCTCTCTCCGGAATAATCAACACCGGAGCGGTGGTCAATCTAACTTTCAGCTCTTGGAACGACTTTTCACAAGTCTCACTCCACACAAACTTGACTCCCTTCCGAGTCAGTCTAGTCAACGGTGACGCTAACCTGGAGAAATCTTTCACAAACCGACGGTAATACCCAGCTAATCCCAGAAAACTGCGGATCTCAAACACACTCTTAGGCTGTGCCCAATCTTGCACTGCCTCAACCTTGGATGTATCAACAGACACCCCTTCCCCGGATATCACGTGGCCTAAGAATTTGACTTCCCTCAGCCAGAACTCACACTTCCCAAACTTGGCATACAGCCTATGGGCTCTAAGTAACTCAAGCACCACTCTCAAGTGTTCCTCGTGCTCCTCCTTAGATGACGAATAGATAAGGATATCGTCCACAAAAACAACCACAAAGCGGTCTAAGAACTCCCGGAAAATCCGGTTCATCAAGTCCATAAAGACTGCCGGTGCATTGGTAAGTCCGAATGGCATCACCAAAAACTCATAATGGCCATACCGCGTACGGAATGCCGTCTTAGGAATATCTTCCTCCCTGACCCTCAACTGATGGTAACCCGATCTCAAGTCTATCTTAGAGAAACAACGGGAACCCTTCAACTGGTCAAACAAATCATCTATACGGGGCATAGGGTACTTATTCTTAACCGTAGCCCGATTCAACTTCCGGTAGTCTATACACAATCTCAAGGCACCATCTTTCTTTTTAACAAAGAGGGCCGGTGCTCCCCACGGTGAAACACTAGGGCGAACAAAGCCCTTATCTAGCAATTCCTGGAGCTGAACTTTCAACTCAACCAACTCTGCTGGAGCAAAACGGTAAGGTGCCATAGAAATCGGCGCCGTACCAGGCACTAAATCAATAGAGAACTCTATCTCTCGGTGAGGTGGCAAACTAACAAGATCTTCGGGAAAGACATCCGAATACTCACAAACCACCCTCGGCAATACATGCTGGGTCTCACCACTCTCACCACTCTCAAAGCTAGCAAGTAGACTACTAAGCTCACTTCGCCCTCGCGAATCATACCCCGGTGGCAAAACACTACCAACCCGGTCTCCCAAGAAATGGAACCACTCCCCGCTCAAGGTACATAATGTAACCCTCTGGCGGTAGCAATCAATAACAGCCCGGTATGACGATAACCAGTCCACACCCAAAATAACATCAAAACCCTTCATGGGCATGACAACAAACGGAAAAGGAAGCCTATAGTCGGCGACCTCTATATCACATCCTCTAACACCCTGTTTCAGAATCAACTCACCACCCAAAGGCGATACCACACAAATAGGAGATGCTAACTGTGCTAACTCCAATTCCAAAACAGATGCAAATGCAGCAGATACAAAAGAATGAGATGCACCCGTGTCTATCAACACATTAGCAACTGAGTTGCAAAACAGAAAAGTACCTCTCACTACTGATGGAGCCGGTACTAAATCCTGCGCGGTAACAGCATACACGCGCCCCGTAGGCCCCTGGTCTACCTGCTCACCTCTCGGAGCAAAAAAACTGCTGCACAGACTGGGATGACGAAGCTCCCGGATTGGCCCTCGAGGCCTGCACAGACTGAGCTGGCTGAAAACCCTGCGTCTGCCTAGAACCAGACGCTCCCGAAGTGGCACTCAACTGTGGGCAAAACCTCTTCATGTGCCCAGGTTGTCCACACTGATAACAAATCAAGAGCTGCCCCCTGCCCAAACTCTGACTCGGCGGTCTAGCTGAAGAAGAAGCAGCTTTCTGACCCCCACCCTTCTGCGGGCAAACAGAAACCTTGTGACCCAGCTGGCCACACTTGTAACAAGTGAATTCTCCCTGACTGCCTCTCCCCGAGCCTACACTAGGCACTGGAAAGGTCGATCTAGAGACTGCACCCTGAGACTGCTGAGAGTTAGAACCCCTCTGCCTCCTGCCATCACTCTGACTATCCTGGCTCCTCTTGGAGCCTCTCTGACCCTCATCCTCCTCCTGCATCATAAGCTCCATATGAGCTGCAGCATCCACTAGGTGTCTATACTCTCGAATGTAAGACCCACCAATTCTCAACTTGAGGCCCCGCCTCAACTTCCGCTCAAACTCATAACAACGGCGTTCCTCAGACGCCACCAGTTCAGGTGCAAACCTGGACAGACTGGTAAAAGTAGCCTCAAACTCGGCCACTGACAAGCCCTGCTGATTAAGCCGGCTAAACTGATCCCTCAGCTTCTCCCTAGCTGCTGCTGATAAAAACCTCTCCTGAAAAGCATTCACAAACGCCTCCCAAGTACCACCAACACGAGCTTTCTCGTACTTCCACCATTGACCCGCATCTCCCTTCAGTTGGAAGGATGCCAAGGTCACTTTCAGTGCTCCGTCCTCGATGCCAAGCATCTCAAACGTCTTCGTTGTCTGTTCGAGCCATTCATCTGCCTTAAGCGGCTCTTTAGGATCCCCGATAAACTCGTCCGGATTACACCGAAAGAACTCCCTCTTCAAGAAGGAAGGCCCTGCCTCAACTGCCTGATTCCCAGCTCTAAGAATACCTAAAGCTCCTGCTATCTCTCTGGCCAAGGCACCCATAGCCTGCTGACCCACTGGCTCGGCCACATTGGCCTGCCCAACTCCCTCCTGCACTGCCGGAATCTCACCCTGTAACGGTACTTCCTGCCTCGCAGGTCTACCACGCCTAGCACCTCTTCCTCGTCCTGACATCCTAATAAAGGCAACACAGAACGTTAGCACATTCATAGGTGTGCCGAAACTAATCACTCACGTCCTAATGCATGGACAACTGTAATTCACTCCACATAAGCACATAAACACATAAGCACTTACGAATTTCATTTCCGGATAATGATAGTCCCGAGACGTTACTAGAGTTCCGGTTAGAAACAGCATTGATCAAGTGCTTTTCCAACAAGACTTCCAGAAACTCAAGGATCCAATCAACATCCTAGAAATTAAATCCCATACCCACATAGTCACATAAGCATGTTAGCATTTAAGCACATAGCATATGATACTACATCTAAGTCTCTATCAAGCGAGACAAACCCATTGTGATCCTAATCACTTCCCACGTACCCAAAGTATTCGAACCCGGTACGCTCTGATACCAAGTTGTAACGCCCTCAAAATAATAACATTAAACCCAACAAATAAGACGAGCGTTGATAGATAAACTAACCACCTTCTATCATTCATTAGAATTCCATTACATAAGTATTACATGTTAATCTCATAACAAAATGCCCTACGGGCTTACAGCTTTCCAAGTTAACACTTGGTTACAACAAAGAGTTCTAACTCGTTTACACATTAAGCCCTTGGCTTGAAATTACATGTAATACATCAAAGTAAAACGACAAAACTATGCCCGCCACAAGCCTCCCAGCTATGTCCTTGGAGGTGGCATGCTTCCTGTACCTGAAAATGATGTTCCCATATAGGGTGAGCCACAGCCCAGTAGAAATACACTAAACCAACCATGGACAATGACTAAAACATTAGCAATTGATAGTTGGTCAACACTGATACAATCACATAAATTACATATTTATGTCAACGACTTACAAGTCCCAATTACTTTTCATTTTCCCTTTTTCAACAGATAAGCATGCTAGCTCTATCATCATTTCCACAGATATGTATAAAAACTATATCTCACATTCAGATAAGCATAAAAGCTATATCCACAATCTCAACAGATATGTATATCAACAATATCCACAGATAAGCATACAAGCTGTATCCACACTCTACAACAGATATGTATATCAACAATATCCACAGATAAGCATACAAGCTGTATCCACACTTCACTTCACAAAGATAAGCATATGAGCTCTATCTTCACTTCTCAGACAAGCATATGAGCTCTGTCCACGGAGTACATCCCCTATCTCCTCCAAATACCTATCCGGTTTAGAGGTACATCCCCTATCTTCCCCTAAACCGCGGAGTACATCCCCTATCTCCTCCTCTACACATAACGCATATAAACACATTGGTTCTATATACAATCACACAATACACACATTTAATGTATTCTATCAACTGTCAAATTCCATGACACATTCCATTGATTAGTTTCAGTTTACTTAATCATCAAGCATTGTCTACAACAATCACGACTATCCTCTACCGATAGCCCAAAGCAGTTATTTCTAAACAGAAAATAAATGCACAATGGATATTCAATCAACATTTCATTCCTTCATTCCTCTCAATTAATTATCCCAATTAATTAAACAATGTAATTAGGTCAATTCCCATAATTAACATTTCAACCCTTAGGTCCCATTTTCATCAATGATTCAACAATCATTCCATTTTTCTATGCCAAACATGCATCTAGGTTTATTATGAATAAAACCCCAACCTTTGTAAAATTACACAAAAGCCCCAAACTTTCACAAAATTACCAAACCAACCCCAACATCTCAAAATACCAAAATTTAAAGACAAAACCCATAGAGAGGAGTAGGATATCCCTACCTCAAACCCGGAGTCCCAAAGGAGAAGACGACAAAACCCAACGTGCTCCAAAACCCGAGATTTTCAGATTAAAATGAAGCCCTCGACGATCAACAACTTTTTTGTAAAGGCCAAAGGTGAGTAAATCACTCCTACTAGATCAAAACCTAGAGAGAAGGTAGTATCTAGAGTGAGAGGCTCAACAATGGTGATTTTGGAAAAGTAAGAGAGAGAAGAGAAAGTGAAAAAGTGATTTAAAGAGTCACAAATTCGGGACTTAAACCCAGTCTTCCGCTCGAGCGTAAAACACCCCGCTCGAGCGGCCACTCACAGACTTCCGCTCGAGCGGCCAACATCCCGCTCGAGCGCAGAATGCACTCGCCCAGCACTTTTGCAGAACCAGGCCTCCGCTCGAGCTCCCAACCCTACGCTCGAGCTCACAACACTGCACAACAAGATACTGGAAGGATGTAATCTACGCTCGAGCGCCAACACCTCCGCTCGAGCGTACAGGCCAAAAATCTGGGCAACTAGTTTTGGTTTCTAAACTCAACCAACCTGTAACAACCCGCTCAACACATCCTATAACTCACATACAAAGTAAGAAAGGATGTAAACAAGATAATAAGCAACTACCAACATCCACGGACACATGTCCGGATCACTATACAACAAGGGTAAACCCGGGATCGCTATATAAACAAGATGTACACAACAACCAACGAAAGGGAAAACCGGGATTGCTATATTATTCCACTTCCGTTTTTATTCAATTTCTTTTTCTATTGAATTTCCTTTTTTATTTAATTCCAAAGAGATCGTTAAGGTGTAGTGGTTTCTTGAATGAACATCCATCCTTACTTTTTGGCAACTTCCAATTTTACTTTTATTCCACTTCCATTTTTATTCAATTTCCTTTTCTATTCAATTTCTTTTTTTATTTAATTTCCAAATAGATCGTTAAGGTATAGTGGTTTCTTGAATGAACTTCCAGGTTTAATGTTATGCAGTTTCCATTTCTATTTTTATTCAACTTCTATTTTTATTCAATTTCCATCCCCATTCAATTTCCTTTTTTAGTTAATTTCCAAATAGATTGTTAAGGTATAGTGGTTTCTTGAATGAACTTCCATTTTTAATTTTATGCAACTTCTATTTGTATTTTTATTCAACTTCCATTTTTATTCACTTTCCATTTCTATTCAATTTCCTTTTTTATTTAATTTCCAAATAGATCGTTAAGGTATAGTGGTTTCATGAATGAACTTTCATGTTTAATTTTATGCAGTTTCCATTTCTATTTTTATTGAACTTCTATTTTTATTCACTTTCCTTCTCCATTCAATTTTCTTTTTTATTTAATTTCCAAATAGATCGTTAAGGTATAGAGGTTTCATGAATGAACTTCCATGTTTAATTTTATGCAGTTTCTATTTCTATTTTTATTCAACTTCTATTTTTTTTTTTAAATTTCCATCTCCATTCAATTTCCTTTTTAATTTAATTTCGAAATAGATCGTTAAGGTATAGTGGTTTCTTGAATGAAATTCCATGTTTAATTTTATGCAGTTTCCCCTTCCATTTTTATTCAACTTCTATTTTTATTAAATTTCCATCTCCATTCAATTTCCTTTTAAATTTAATTTCCAAATAGATCGTTAAGGTATAGTGGTTTCTTGAATGAACTTTCATTTGTAATTTTATGCAACTTCCATTTTTATTTTTATTTAACCTTCATTTTTATTCAATTTCCTTTTCTATTGAATTTCCTTTTTTATTTAATTTACAAATAGTTCGTTAATGTATAGTTGTTTCTTGAATAAACTTCCATTTTTAATTTTATGCACCTTCCATTTTTATTTTTTTTCAACTTCCATTTTTATTCAATTTCTTTTTCTATTGAAATTCCTTTTTTATTTAATTCCAAATAGATCGTTATGGTGTAGTTGTTTCTTGAATAAACTTCCATTTTTAATTTTATGCAACTTCCATTTTTATTTTTATTCTACTACCATTTTTATTCATTTTCCTTTTCTATTCAATTTGCTTTTTATATTTAATTTCCAAATAGATCATTACGGTATAGTGGTTTCTTGAATGAACTTCCATGTTTAATTTGATGCAGTTTCCATTTATATTTTTATTAAACTTCTATTTTTATTCAATTTCCATCTCCATTCAATTTCCTTTTTTATTTAATTTCCAAATAGATCGTTAAGGTGTAGTGGTTTCTTGAATGAATTTCCATTTTTAATTTTATGCAACTTCCGTTTTTATTTTTTTTCCACTTCCATTTTTATTCAGTTTCCTTTTCTATTCAATTTCCTTTTTTAGTTTCATTTCCAAATAGATCTTTAAGGTATAGTGGTTTCTTGAGTGAACTTCCATGTTTAATTTTATGTAGTTTCCATTTCTATTTTTATTCAATTTCCATCTTCATTCAATTTTCATTTTTATTTAATTTCCAAATAGATCGTTAAGGTGTAGTGGTTTTTTGAATGAATTTCCATATTTAATTTTTTGCAGTTTCCATTTCTATTTTTATTCAGCTTCTATTTTTATTCAATTTCCATCTCCATTCAATTTCTTTTTTTATTTAATTCCCAAATAGATCATTAAGGTGTAGTGGTTTCTTGAATGAACTTTCATTTTTAATTTTATGCAACTTCCATTTTTATTTTTATTCAACTTCCATTTTTATTCAATTACCTTTTCTATTGAATTTCCTTTTTTATTTCACTTCCAACTAGATCATTAAGGTGTAGTGGTTTCTTGATTGAACTTCCATTTTTAATTTTATGCAACTTCCATTTTTATTTTTATTTCACTTCCATTTTTATTCAATTTCCTTTTCTATTCAATTTCCTTTTTTATTTAATTTCCAAATAGATTGTTATGGTATAGTGGTTTCATGAATGAACTTCCACGTTTAATTTTATGCAGTTTGTATTTCTATTTTTATCCAACTTCTATTTTTATTAAATTTCCATCTCTATTCATTTTCCATTTTTATTTAATTTCCAAACAGATCGTTAAGGTATAGTGTTTTCTTGAAGGAATTTCCATATTTAATTTTTTGCAGTTTCCACTTCTATTTTTATTCAGCTTCTATTTTTATTCAATTTCCATCTCCATCAATTTCCTTTTTTTATTTAATTTCCAAATAGAGCATTATGGTATAGGGGTTCCACGAATGAACTTTCATTTTTAATTTTATGCAACTTCCATTTTTATTTTTACTCAACTTCCATTTTTATTCAATTCCCTTTTCTATTAAATTTCCTTTTTTATTTCACTTCCAAATAGATCGTTAAGGTGCAGTGGTTTCTTGAATGAACTTTCATTTTTAATTTTATGCAACTTCCATTTTCATTTTTATTCCACTTCCATTTTTATTCAATTTCCTTTTCTATTCAATTTCCTTTTTTATTTAATTTCCAAATAGATCGTTAAGGTATAGTGCTTTAATGAATGAACTTCCATGTTTAATTTTATGCAGTTTCTATTTCTATTTTTATTCAACTTCTATTTTTTTTTAAATTTCCATCTCCATTCAATTTCCTTTTTAATTTAATTTCCAAATTGATCGTTAAGGTATAGTGGTTTCTTGAATGAAATTAAATGCCTAATTTTATGCAGTTTCCCCTTCTATTTTTATTCAGCTTCTATTTTTAATAAATTTCCATCTCCATTCAATTTCCTTTTTAATTTAATTTCCAAATAGATCGTTAAGGTATAGTGGTTTCTTGAATGAACTTTCATTTGTAATTTTATGCAACTTCGATTTTTATTTTTATTCAACCTTCATTTTTATTCAATTTCCATTTCTATTGAATTTCCTTTTTTATTTAATTTCCAAATAGTTCGTTAATGTATAGTGGTTTCTTGAATAAACTTCCATTTTTAATTTTATGCACCTTCCATTTTTATTTTTTTTCAACTTCCATTTTTATTCAATTTCTTTTTCTATTGAATTTCCTTTTTTATTTAATTCCAAATAGATCGTTATGGTGTAGTGGTTTCTTGAATAAACTTCTATTTTAAATTTTATGCAACTTCCATTTTTATTTTTATTCTACTTCCATTTTTATTCATTTTCCTTTTCTATTCAATTTGCTTTTTATATTTAATTTCCGAATAGATCGTTACGGTATAGTGGTTTCTTGAATGAACTTCGATGTTTAATTTGATGCAGTTTCCGTTTCTATTTTTATTCAACTTCTATTTTTATTAAATTTCCATCTCCATTCAATTTCCTTTTTTATTTAATTTCCAAATAGATCGTTAAGGTATAGTGGTTTGTTGAATGAATTTCCATATTTAATTTTTTGCAGTTTCCATTTCTATTTTTATTAACCTTCTATTTTTATTCAATTTCCATCTCCATTCAATTTCCTTTTTTATTTAATTTCCAAATAGATCGTTAAGGTGTAGTGGTTTCTTGAATGAACTTCCATTTTTAATTTTATGCAACTTCCGTTTTTATTTTTTTTCCACTTCCATTTTTATTCAGTTTCCTTTTCTATTGAATTTCCCTTTTTAGTTTAATTTCCAAATGGATCTTTAAGGTATAGTGGTTTCTTGAATGAACTTCCATGTTTAATTTTATGCAGTTTCCATTTCTATTTTTATTCAACTTCTATTTTTATTCAATTTCCGTTTCCATTCAATTTCTTTTTTTTATTTAATTTCCAAACAGATCGTTAAGGTATAGTGGTTTCTTGAATAAACTTTTATTTTTAATTTTACGCAAGTTCCATTTTTATTTTTACTCAACTTCCATTTTTATTAAATTCCCTTTTCTATTGAATATCCTTTTTTATTTAATTTCAAAGTAAATCGTTAAGGTGTAGTAGTTTCTTGAATGTACTTCCATTTTTAATTTTATGCAACTTCCATTTTAATTTTTATTCCAATTCCATTTTTATTTAATTTCCTTTTCTATTCAATTTCCTTTTTTGCTTAATTTCCAAATAGATCATTAACGTACAGTGGTTTTCTTGAATGAACTTCCATTTTCAACTTCCATTTTTATTCAATTTTTTTTTCTATTGACTTTCCTTTCTTATTTAATTCCAAATAGATCGTTAAGGTGTAGTGGTTTTTTGAACGAACTTCCATTTTTAATTTTATGCAATTTTCATTTTTGTTTTAATTCCACTTCCATCTCCATTCAATTTCCTTTTGTATTTAATTTTCAAATAGATCGTTACGGTGTAGTGGTTTGTTGAATGAACTTCCATTCTTAATTTTTTGCAACTTCCATTTTTATTTTTATTCCACTTCCATTTTTATTCAATTTCCTTTTCTAGTCAATTTCCTTTTTTATTTAATTTCCAAATAGATCGTTAAGGTATAGTGGTTTCTTGAATGAACTTCCATGTTTAATTTTATGCAGTTTCCATTTCTATTTTTAATCAACTTCAATTTTTATTCAATCTCCTTTTTTATTTAATTTAAAAATAGATTGTTAAGGTATAGTGGTTTCTTTAATGAACTTCCATTTTTAATTTTATGCAACTTCCATTTGTATTTTTATTCAACTTCCATTTTTATTCAATTTCCATTTCTATTCAATTTCCTTTTTTCTTTAATTTCCAAATAGATTGTTAAGGTATAATGGTTTCTTGAATGAACTTCCATGTTTAATTTTATGCAGTTTCCATTTCTATTTTTATTCAACTTCTATTTTTATTAAATTTTTATCTCCATTGAATTTCCATTTTTATTTAATTTCCAAATAGATCGTTAAGGTATAGTGGTTTCATGAGTGAATTTCCATATTTAATTTTTTGCAGTTTCCACTTCTATTTTTATTCAATTTCTATTTTTATTAAATTTCCATCTCCACTCAATTTCATTTTTTTATTTAATTTCCAAATAGATCATTAAGGTAGAGTGGTTTCTTGAATGAACTTTCATTTTTAATTTTATGCAACAACCATTTTTCTTTTTATTCAACTTCCGTTTTTATTCAATTCCCTTTTCTATTGAATTTCCTTTTTTTATTTCATTTTCAAATAGATCGTTAAGGTGTAGTGGTTTCTTGAATGAACTTCCGTTTTTAATTTTATGCAATTTCCATTTTTATTTTTATTCCACTTCCATTTATATCCAATTTCCTTTTCTTTTCAATTTCCTTTTTTATTTAATTTGCAAATAGATCGTTAAGGTATAGTGGTGTCTTGAATGAACTTCCATGTTTAATTTTATGCAGTTTCCAATTCTATTTTTATTCAACTTCTATTTTTATTCAATTTCCTTTTTTATTTAATTTCCAAATAGATCGTTAAGGTTTAGCAGTTTCTTGAATGAACATCTATTTTTTATTTTATGCAACTTCCATTTATATTTTTATTCAACTTCCATTTTTATTCATTTTCCTTTTCTATTCAATTTCCTTTTTTATGTAATTCCAAATAGAACGTTAAGGTGTAGTGATTTTTTGAATGAACTTCCATTTTTAATTTTATGCAACTTCCATTTTTATTTTTTGTTCCATTTCCATTTTTATTCAATTTCATTTTCTATTGAATTTCCTTTTTTATTTAATTTCCAAATAGATCGTTAAGGTATTGTGGTTTGTTGAATGAACTTCCATGTTTAATTTTATGCAGTTTCCATTTCTATTTTTATTAAACTTCTTTTTTTATTCAATTTCCTTCTCCATTCATTTTCCTTTTCTATTCAATTTCCTTTTTTATGTAATTCCAAATAGATCGTTAAGGTGTAGTGATTTTTTGAATGAACTTCCATTTTTAATTTTATGCAACTTCCATTTTTATTTTTATTCCTTTTCCATTTTTATTCAATTTCATTTTCTATTGAATTTCCTTTTTTATTTAATTTCCAAATAGATCGTTAAGGTATAGTGGTTTCTTGAATGAACTTCCATGTTTAATTTTATGCAGTTTCCATTTCTATTTTTATTAAACTTCTATTTTTATTCAATTTCCATCTCCATTCAATTTCCTTTTTGATTTAATTTGCAAAATAGATCGTTAAGGTGTAGTGGTTTCTCGAATGAACTTCCATTCTTAATTTTATGCAACTTCCATTTTTATTTTTATTCCACTTCCATTTTTATTCAATTTCCATTTCTATTCAGTTTCCTTTTTTTCTTTAATTTCCAAATAGATCGTTAAGGTATAGTTGTTTCTTGAGTGAACTTCCATGTTTAATTTTATGCAGTTTCCATTTGTATTTTTATTCAACTTCTATTTTTGTTAAATTTTCATCTCCATTGAATTTTTTTTTTATTTATTTTCCAAATAAATCGTTAAGGAATAGTGGTTGCTTGAACGAATTTCCATATTTAATTTTTTGCTGTTTCCACTTCTATTTTTAATCAATTTCCATCTCCATTTAATTTCTTTTTTTTTATTATTTCCGAATAGATCATTAAGGTATAGTGGTTTCTTGAATGAACTTCCATTTTTAATTTTATGCAACTTCCAATTTTATTTTTATGCAACTTCCAATTTTATTTTTATTCAACTTCCATTTTTATTCAATTCCCCTTTCTATTGAATTTCCTTTTTTACTTAATTTCAAAATAGATCGTTAAGGTGTAGTGGTTTCTTGATTGAATTTCCATTTTTAATTTTATGAAACTTCCATTTCTATTTTTATTCAACTTCTATTTTTATTCAATTTCTATCCCCATTCAATTTCATTTTTTATTTAATTTCCAAATAGAATGATAAGGTATAGTGGTTTCTTGAATGAACTTCCATTTTTAATTCTATGCAAATTCCATTTGTATTTTTATTCAACATCCATTTTTATTCAATTTCCATTTCTATTCAATTTCCTTTTTTCTTTAATTTCAAAATAGATCGTTAAGGTATAGTGGTTTTAGAATGAACTTCCATGTTTAATTTTATGCAATTTCCATTTCTATTTTTATTCAACTTCTATTTTTATTAAATTTTCATCTCCTTTGAAATTTCCTTTTTTATTTATTTTCCAAGTAGATCGTTAAGGTATAATGGTTTCTTGAATGAACTTCCATGTTTAATTTTATGCTGTTTTCATTTCTATTTTTATTCAACTTCTATTTTTAATAAATTTTCATCTCCATTGAATTTCCTTTTTTATTTAATTTCAAAACAGATCGTTAAGGTATAGTGGTTTCTTGAATGAACTTCCATTTTTAATTTCATGAAATTTCCATTTTTATTTTTATTCCACTTCCATTTTTATTCAATTCCCTTTGTTATTGAATTTCCTTTTTTATTTAATTTCCAAATAGATCGTTTAGGTATAGTGGTTTCTTGAATGAACTTCCATGTTTAATTTTATGCAGTTTCCATTTCTATTTTTATTCAACTTCTATTTTTATTCAATTTTCATCTCCATTCAATTTCCTTTTTATTTCATTTCCAAATGGATCGTTAAGGTTTTGTAGTTTCTTGAATTAACTTCCATTTTTAATTTTATGCAATTTCCCTTTGTATTTTTATACAACTTCCATTTTTATCCATTTTCCTTTTCTATTCAATTCCCTTTTTTATTTAGTTTACAAATTGATCGTTAAGGTATAGTGGTTCAATGAATGAACTTTCATGTTTAATTTTATGCAGTTTCCTTTTTAATTTTCATCTCCGTTCAATTTCCTTTTTAATTTTTTTTTTCCAAATAGATCTTTAAGGTATAGTGGTTTCTTTAATGAATTTCCATGTTTAATTTTATGCAGTTTCCTCTTCTTTTTTTATTCAACTTCTATTTTGATTCAATTTTCATCTCCATTCGATTTCCTCTTTTTATTTAATTTCCAAATAGATCGTTAAGGTATAGTGGTTTCTTGAATGAACTTTCATTTTTAATTTTATGAACTTCCACTTTTATTTTTATTCAACTTCCATTTTTATTCAATTTCCTTTTCTATTGAAGTTCCTTTTTTATTTAATTTCCAAACAGATCGTTAAGGTGTAGAGGTTTCTTGAATGAACTTCCTTTTTTAATTTTATGCAACTTCAATTTTTATTTTTTTTCCACTTCCATTTTCATTCAATTTCCTACTCTATTCAATTTCCGTTTTTATTTAATTTCCAAATAGATCGTTAATGTATAGAGGTTTCTTGAATGAACTTCCATTTTTAATTTTATGCAACTTCCATTTGTATTTTTATTCAACTTCCATTTTTATTCAATTTCCTTTTCTTTTCAATTTAATTTTTTATTTAATTTCCAAATAGATCGTTAAGGTATAGTGGTTTCTTGACTGAACTTCCATGTTAAATTTTATGCAATTTTCATTACTATTTTTATTCAACTTCTATTTTTATTTAATTTCCATCTCCATTCAATTTCCGTTTTTATTTAATTTCCAAATAGATCGTTAAGGTGTAGTGGTTTCTTGAATGAACTTCCATTTTTAATTTTATGCAACTTCCATTTTTATTTTTCTTCCACTTCAATTTTTATTCAATTTCCATTTCTATTCAATTTCCTTTTTTAATTAATTTCCAAATAAATCGTTAAGGTATAGTGGTTTCTTGAATGAACTTTCATGTTTAATTTTATGCAGTTTCCATTTCCATTTTTATTCAACTTCTATTTTTATTCAATTTCCATCACCATTCAATTTCCTTTTTTATTTAATTTCCAAATAGATCGTTAAGGTATAATGGTTTCTTGAATGAACTTCCATTTTTAATTTTATTCAACTTCCATTTGTATTTTTATTCAACTTCCATTTTTATTCAATTTCCTTTCTATTCAATTTCCTTTTTTATTTAATTTCCAAATAGATCGTTAAGCTAAAGTGATTTGTTGAATGAACTTCCATGTTTTATTTTATGCAGTTTCCATTTCTATTTTTAATCAACTTCTATTTTTATTCAATTTCGATCTCCATTCAATTTCCATTTTTATTTAATTTCCAATTAGATCGATAAGGCGTTGTGGTTTCTTGAATGAACTTCCATTTTTAATTGTATGCAGCTTCCATTTTTATTTTTCTTCCACTTCAATTTTTATTCAATTTCCATTTCTACTCAATTTCCTTTTTTAATTACTTTCCAAATGGATCGTTAAGGTATAGTGGTTTGTTGAATGAACTTCCATGTTTAATTTTATGCAGTTTCTATTTCTATTTTTATTCCACTTCTATTTTTATTAAATTTCCATCTCCATTCAATTTCCTTTTTTAATTAATTTCCAAATAGATCATTAAGGTATAGTGGTTTCTTGAATGAATTTGCATGTTTAATTTTATGCAGTTTCCACTTCTACTTTTATTGAACTTCTATTTTTATTCAATTTCCATCTCCGTTCAATTTCCATTTTTATTTTTATTCAATTTCAATTTTTATTCAATTCCCTTTTCTATTGAATTTCCCTTTTTATTTAGTTTCCAAATAGATCGTTAAGGTGTAGTGGTTTCTTGAATGAACTTCCATTTTTATGTTTATTGCACTTCCATTTTTATTCAATTTCCTTTTTTATTTAATTTTCAAATAGATCGTTAAGGTATAGTGGTTTCTTGAATGAACCTCCATATTTAATTTTATGCAGTTTCCATTTCTATTTTTATTGAACTTCTATATTTATTCAATTTCCTTCTCCATTCAATTTTCTTTTTTATTTAATTTCCAAATAGATCGTTAAGGTATAGTGGTTTCTTGATTGAACTTCCATTTTTAATTTTATGCAACTTCCATTTGTATTTTTGTTCAACTTCAATTTTTATTCAATTTCCATTCTATTCAATTGCCTCTTTTATTTAATTTCCAAATAGGTCGTTAAGGTATAGTGGTTTCTTCAATTAACTTCCACGTTTAATTTTATGCAGTTTCCATTTCTATTTTTATTCAATTTCGATCTCCATTCAATTTCGTTTTTATTTAATTTCCAATTAGATCGTTAAGGTGTAGTGGTTTCTTGAATGAACTTCCATTTTTAATTTTATGCAACTTCCATTTTTATTTTTCTTCCACTTCAATTTTTATTCAATTTCCATTTCTATTCAATGTCCTTTGTTAATTAATTTCCAAATAGATCGTTAAGGTATAGTGGTTTATTGAATGAACTTCCATTTTTAATTTTATGCAACTTCCATTTGTATTTTTATTCAACTTCCATTTTTATTCAATTTTCTTTCTATTCAATTTCCTTTTGTATTTAAAATCCAAATAGATCGTTAAGGTATAGTGGTTTCTTGAATTAACTTCCATGTTTAATTTTATGCAGTTTCCATTTCTATTTTTATTCAACTTCTATTTTTATTAAATTTCCTTCTCAATTCAATCTCCTTTTTTATTTAATTTCCATATAAATTGTTAAGGTATAGTGGTTTCTTGAATGAATTTCCATGTTTAATTTTATGCAGTTTCAACTTCTATTTTTATTCAACTTCTACTTTTATTCAATTTCCATCTGCGTTCAATTTCCGTTTTTATTTAATTTCCAAATAGATCGTGAAAGTATAGTGATTTCTTGAATGAACTTTCTTTTTTAATTTTATGCAACTTCCATTTGTATTTTTATTCGACTTCCATTTTTATTCAATTTCCTTTCTATCCAATTTCCTTTTTTATCTTATTTCCAAATAGATCGTTAAGGTATAGTGGTTTCTTGAATGAACTTCCATGTTTAATTTTATGCAGTTTCCATTCCTATTTTTATTCAACTTCTATTTTTATTAAATTTCCATCTCCATTCAATCTCCTTTTTTATTTAATTTCCAAATAGATCGTTAAGGTATATTGGTTTCTTGAATGAATTTCCATGTTTAATTTTATGCAGTTTCTACTTCTATTTTTATTCAACTTCTATTTTTATTCAATTTCCAACTCTGTTCAATTTCCTTTTTTTATTTACTTTTAAAATAGATCGTTAAGGTATAGTGATTTCTTGAATGAACTTTCATTTCTAATTTTATTCAACTTCCACTTTTATTTTTATTCAACTTCCATTTTTATTCAATTTCCATTTCTATTGAATATCCCTTTTTATTTAGTTTCCAAATAGATCGTTAAGGTGTAGTGGTTTCTAGAATGAACTTCCATTTTTAATTTTATGGAACTTCCATTTTTATTTTTATTCCACTTCCATTTTTATTCAGTTTCCTTTTCTATTCAAGTTCCTTTCCTATTTAATTTCCAAATAAATCGTTAAGCTATTGTGGTTTCTTGAATTAACTTCCATGTTTAATTTTATGCAGTTTCCATTTCTTTTTTTATTCAACTTCTATTTTTATTTAATTTCCATCTCCATTCAATTTCCTTTTTTATTTAATTTCCAAACAGATTGTTAAAGTGTAGTGGTTTCTTGAAAGAACTTCCATTCTTAATTTTATGCAACTTCCACTTTTATTTTTATTCCACTTCCATTTTTATTCAATTTCCTTTTCTATTCAATTTCTTTCTTTATTTAATTTCCAAATATATCGTTAAGGTATAGTGGTTTCTTGAATGAACTTTCATTTTTTATTTTATGCAACTTCCATTTGTATTTTTATTCAAATTCCATTTTTATTCAATTTCCATCTCCATTCAATTTCCTTTTTTATTTGATTTCCAAATATATCGTTAAGGTATAGTGGTTTCTTCAATGAGCTTCCATTTTTAATTTTATGCAACTTCCATTTGTGTTTTTATTCAACTTCCATTTTTATTCAATTTCCTTTCTATTCAATTTCCTTTTTTATTTAATTTCTAAATAGATCGTTAAGGTATTGTGGTTTCTTGAATGAACTTCCATGCTTAATTTTATGCAGTTTCCATTTCTATTTTTATTCAACTTCTATTTTTATTCAATTTCGATCTGTAATGAATTTCCGTTTTTATTTAATTTCTAATTAGATCGTTAAGGTGCAGTGGTTTCTTGAATGAACTTCCATTTTAAATTTAGGCAACTTCCATTTTTATTTTTCTTCCACTTCCATTTTTATTCAATTTCCATTTCTATTCAATTTCCTTTTTTAATTAATTTCCAAATAGATCGTTAAGGTATAGTGGTTTCTTGAATGAACTTCCATGTTTAATTTTATGCAGTTTCCATTTCTATTTTTATTCAACTTCTATTTTTATTCAATTTCAATCTCCATTCAATTTCCTTTTTTATTTAATTTCAAAGTAGATCGTTAAGGTACAGTGGTTTCTTGAATGAACTTCCATTTTTAATTTTATGCAACTTCCATTTGTATTTTTATTCAACTTCCATTTTTATTCAGTTTCCTTTCTATTCAATTTCCTTTTTTATTTAATTTGCAAATAGATTGTTAAGGTATAGTGGTTTCTTGAATGAACTTCCATGTTTAATTTTATGCAGTTTCCATTTCTATTTTTATTCAACTTCTATTTTTATTAAATTTCCATCTCCATTCAATTTCCGTTTTTATTTAATTTCCATATAGATCGCTAAGGTACAGTGGTTTCTTGAATGAATTTCCATGTTTAATTTTATTCAGTTTCGACTTCTATTTTTATTCAACTTCTTTTTTTATTCAATTTTCATCTTCGTTCAATTTCCTTTTTTTATTTATTTTCCAAGTAGATCGTGAATGTATAGTGATTTCTTGAATGAACTTTCATTTTTAATTTTATGCAAGTTCCATTTTTATTTTTAGTCAACTTCCATTTTTATTCAATTTTCTTTTCAATTGAATATCCCTTTTTATTTAGTTTCCAAATAGATCGTTAAGGTGTAGTGGTTTCTAGAATGAACTTCCATTTTTAATTTTATGCAACTTCCATTTTTATTTTTATTCCACTTCCATTTTTATTCGATTTCCGTTTCTATTTAATTTCCTATTTTATTTAATTTCCAAATAGATCGTTAAGGTATGGTGGTTTCTTGAATGAACTTCCATGTTTAATTTTATACAGTTTCCATTTCTATTTTTATTCAACTTCTATTTTTATTAAATTTCCATATCCATTCAATTTCTTTTTTTATTTAATTTCCTAATAGATCGTTAAGGTATAGTGCTTTCTTGAATAAATTTCCATGTTTAATTTTATGCGGTTTCCACTCCTATTTTTATTCAACTTCTATTTTTACTCAATTTCCATCTCCGTTCAATTTCCTTTTTTTTATTTACTTTTCAAATAGATCGTTAAGGTATAGTGATTTCTTGAATGAACTTTCATTTTTAATTTTATTCAACTTCCACTTTTATTTTTGTTCAACTTCCATTTTTATTCAATTTCCATTTCTATTGAATTTCCCTTTTTATTTAGTTTCCAAATAGATCGTTAAGGTGCAGTGGTTTCTAGAATGAACTTCCATTTTTAATTTTGTGCAACTTCCGTTTTTATTTTTATTCCACTTCCATTTTTATTGAGTTTCCTTTTCTATTAAAGTTCTTTTTCTATTTAATTTCCAAATAGATCGTCAAGGTATTGTGGTTTCTTGAATGAACTTCCATGTTTAATTTTATGCAGTTTCCATTTCTTTTTTTATTCAACTTCTATTTTTATTTAATTTCCATCTCCATTCAATTTCCTTTTTTATTTAATTTCCAAACAGATCATTAAGGTGTAGTGGTTTCTTGAAAGAACTTCCATTCTTAATTTTATGCAACTTCCATTTTTATTTTTATTCCACTTCCATTTTTATTCAATTTCCTTCTTTATTTAATTTCCAAATATATCGTTAAGGTATAGTGGTTTCTTGAATGAACTTTCATTTTTTATTTTATGCAACTTCCATTTGTATTTTTATTCAAATTCCATTTTTATTCAATTTCCATCTCCATTCAATTTCCTTTTTTATTTGATTTCCAAATAGATCGTTAAGGTATAGTGGTTTCTTGAATGAACTTCCATTTTTAATTTTATGCAACTTCCATTTGTATTTTTATTCAACTTCGATTTTTATTCAACTTCCTTTCTATTCAATTTCCTTTTTTATTTAATTTCCAAATTGATCGTTAAGGTATTGTGGTTTCTTGAATGAACTTCCATGTCTAATTTTATGCAGTTTCCATTTCTATTTTTATTCAACTTCTATTTTTATTCAATTTCGATCTCTATTCAATTTCCGTTTTTGTTTAATTTCCAATTAGATCGTTAAGGTGCAGTGGTTTCTTGAATGAACTTCCATTTTAAATTTAGGCAACTTCCATTTTTATTTTTCTTCCACTTCCATTTTTATTCAATTTCCATTTCTATTCAATTTCCTTTTTTAATTAATTTCCAAATAGATCGTTAAGGTATAGTGGTTTCTTGAATGAACTTCCATGTTTAATTTTATGCAGTTTCCGTTTCTATTTTTATTCAACTTCTATTCTTATTCAATTACAATCTCCATTCAATTTCCTTTTTTATTTAATTTCAAAATAGATCATTACGGTACAGTGGTTTCTTGAATGAACTTCCATTTTTAATTTTATGCAACTTCCATTTGTATTTTTATTCAACTTCCATTTTTATTCAATTTCCTTTTTTATTTAATTCGCAAATAGATCGTTAAGGTATAGTGGTTTCTTGAATGAACTTCAATGATTAATTTTATGCAGTTTCCATTTCTATTTTTATTCAACTTCTATTTTTATTAAATTTCCATCTCTATTCAATTTCCGTTTTTATTTAATTCCCATATAGATCGCTAAGGTATAGTGGTTTCTTGAAAGAATTTCCAAGTTTAATTTTATGCAATTTCCACTTCTATTTTTATTCAACTTCTTTTTTATTCAATTTTCATTTGCGTTCAATTTCCTTTTTTTTATTTATTTTCCAAATAGATCGTGAAGGTATTGTGATTTCTTGAATGAACTTTTATTTTTAATTTTATGCAAGTTCAATTTTTATTTTTAGTCAACTTCCATTTTTATTCAATTTTCTTTTCTATTCAATTCCCCTTTTTATTTAGTTTCCAAATAGATCGTTAAGGTGTAGCGGTTTCTAGAATGAACTTCCATTTTTAATTTTACGCAACTTCCATTTTTATTTTTATTCTACTTCCATTTTTATTCAATTTCCGTTTTTATTTAATTTCCACCTAGATCGTTAAGGTATAGTGGTTTCTTAAATGAACTTCCATGTTTAATTTTATACAGTTTCCATTTCTATTTTTATTCAACTTCTATTTTTATTAAATTTCCATCTCCATTCAATTTCCTTTTTTTATTTAATTTTCTAATAGATCGTTTAGGTATAGTGCTTTCTTGAATAAATTTCCATGTTTAATTTTATGCGGTTTCCACTTCTATTTTTATTCAACTTCTATTTTTACTCATTTTCCATCTCCGTTCAATTGTCTTTTTTTTATTTAATTTCGAAAAGATCGTTAAGGTATAGTGATTTCTTGAATGAACTTTCATTTTTAATTTTATGCAACTTCCATTTTTATTATTATTCAACTTCCATTTTTATTCAATTTCCTTTTCTACTGAATTTCCCTTTTTATTTAGTTTCCAAATAGATCGTTAAGGTGTAGTGGTTTCTAGAATGAACTTCCATTTTTAGTTTTATGCAACTTCCATTTTTATTTTTATTCCACTTCCATTTTTATTCAATTTCCTTTTCTATTCAATTTCCTTTTTTATTTAATTTCCAAATAGATCGTTAAGGTATAGTGGTTTCTTGAATGAACTTCCATGTAAATTTTATGCAGTTTCCATTTCTATTTCTATATTCAATTTCCATCTCCTTTCAATTTCCTTTTTTTATTTAATTTCCAAATAGATCTTTAAGGTATAGTGGTTTCTTGAATGAACTTCCATTTTTAATTTTATGAACTTCCATTTGTATTTTTATTCAACTTCCATTTTTATGTAATTTCCTTTCTATTCAATTTCCTTTTTTATTTAATTTCCAAATAGATCGTTAAGGTATAGTCGTTTCTTGAATGAACTTCCATGTTTAATTTTATACAGTTTCCATTTCTATTTTTGTTCAACTTCTATTTTTATTAAATTTCCATCTCCATTCAATTTCCTTTTTTATTTAATTTCCATATAGATCGTTAAGGTATAGTGGTTTCTTGAATGAATTTCCATGTTTAATTTTATGCAGTTTCCACTTCTATTTTTATTGAACTTCTATTTTTATTCAATTTCTATCTGCGTTCAATTTCCTTTTTTTATTTCATTTCCAAATAGATCGTGAAGGTATACTGATTTCTTGAATGAACTTTCATTTTTAATTTTATGCAACTTCCATTTTTATTTTTAGTCAACTTCCATTTTTATTCAGTTTTCTTTTCCAATGAATTTGCCTTTTTATTTAGTTTCCAAATAGATCGTTAAGGTGTAGTGGTTTTTAGAATGAACTTCCATTTTTAATTTTATGCAACTTCCATTTTTATTTTTATTCCACTTCCATTTTTATTCAATTTCCTTTGCTATTCAATTTCCTTTTTTATTTAATTTCCAAATAGATCGTTAAGGTATATTGGTTTCTTGAATGAACTTCCATGTTTAATTTTATACAGTTTCCATTTCTATTTTTATTTAACTTCTATTTTTATTAAATTTCCATCTCCATTCAATTTCATTTTTTATTTAATTCCCTAATAGATCGTGAAGGTATAGTGGTTTCTTGAATGAATTTTCATGTTTAATTTTATGCAGTTTCCACTCCTATTTTTATTCAACTTCTATTTTTATTCAATTTCCATCTCCGTTCAATTTCCTTTTTTTTATTTAATTTCCAAATAGATCGTTAAGGTATAGTGATTTCTTGAATGAACTTTCATTTTTAATTTTATGCAGTTTCCACTTTTATTTTTATTCAACTTCCATTTTTATTCAATTTCCTTTTCTATTGAATTTCCCTCTTTATTTAGTTTCCAAATAGATCGTTAAGGTGTAGTGGTTTCTATAATGAACTTCCATTTTTAATTTTATGCAACTTCCATTTTTATTTTTATTCCACTTCCATTTTTATTCAGTTTCCTTTTCTATTCAAGTTCCTTTTTTATTTAATTTCCAAATAGATCGTTAAGGTATAGTGGTTTCTTGAATGAACTTCCATGTTTAAATTTATGCAGTTTCCATTTCTTTTCTTATTCAACTTCTATTTTTATTTAATTTCCATCTCCATTCAATTTCCGTTTTTATTTAATTTCCAAACAGATTGTTAAGGTGTAGTGGTTTCTTGAAAGAACTTCCATTCTTAATTTTATGCAACTTCCATTTTTATTTTTATTCCACTTCCATTTTTATTCAATTTCCTTCTTTATTTAATTTCCAAATATATCGTTAAGGTATAGTGGTTTCTTGAATGAACTTTCATTTTTTATTTTATGCAACTTCCATTTGTATTTTTATTCAAATTCCATTTTTATTCAATTTCCATCTCCATTCAATTTCCTTTTTTATTTGATTTCCAAATAGGTCATTAAGGTCTAGTGGTTTCTCGAATGAACTTCCATTTTTAATTTTATGCAACTTCCATTTGTATTTTTATTCAACTTCCATTTTTATTCAATTTCTGTTTTATTCAATTTCCTTTTTTATTTAATTTCCAAATAGATCGTTAAGGTATTGTGGTTTCTTGAATGAACTTCCATGTTTAATTTTATGCTGTTTCCATTTCTATTTTTATTCAACTTCTATTTTTATTCAATTTCCTTTTTTATTTGATTTCCAAATAAATCGTTAAGGTATAGTAGTTTCTTGAATGAACTTCCATTTTTAATTTTTTGCAACTTCCATTTGTATTTTTATTCAACTTCCATTTTTATTCAATTTCCTTTCTATTCAATTTCCTTTTTTATTTAATTTCCAAATAGATCGTTAAGGTGTTGTGGTATCTTGAATGAACTTCCATGTTTACTTTTATGGAGTTTCCATTTCTGTTTTTATTCAACTTCTATTTTTATTCAATTTCGATCTCTATTCAATTTCCATTTCTATTCAATTTCCTTTTTTAATTAATTTCCAAATAGATCGTTAAGGTATAGTGGTTTCTTGAATGAACTTCCATGTTTAATTTTATGCAGTTTCCATTTTTATTTTGTAACGCCCTCAAAATAATACATTAAACCCATCAACATAGACATTCATTGATATGCAAAATATCCACATACTTCTATTAGTCAGAGTTTCATTACAAAAGTATTACATGTTTACAACAAAAGCAAAATGCCCTATGGGCTTACAGCTTTCCAAGTTAACACTTGGTTACAACAAAAGAGTGCTAACTCATCTACACATTAAGCCCTCGGCTTGAATATACATGTAATACATCAAAAGAAACTAAACAGCAAAAATCTGCTCGCATCTTGCCTCCCAAGCTATATCCTTGGAGGTGGCATGCTACCTGCACCTGAAAATGATATTCCCATATAGAGTGAGCCACAGCCGAGTAGAAATACACTAAACCAGCCATAGACAATGACTAAAAGATTAGCAATTGATAGATGGCCAACACTGATACATACACATAAATCACATATTTATGCCATACGACTTATGAGTCCAAGTTACCTTTCATTTTCCCTTTTTCAACAGATAAGCATATTAGCTCTATCATCATTTCAACAGATATGTATAAAAACTATATCCCACATTCACAGATAAGCATATGAGCTATATCCACATTCTCAACAGATATGTATAACAACTATATCCCACATTCACAGATAAGCATATAAGCTGTATCCACAATCACGACTATCCTCCACCGATAGCCCAAAGCAGTTATTTCTAAATAGAAAATAAATGCACAAATGGATATTCAATCAACATTTCATTTCGGTGAGTGATAAATAATTCAACTACACCCTTTAACCCTATACGTTCCCAATCTCAACAATTCCATTTCATTTTCTCATTTCTCACAATTAATTATCCCAATTAATCAAACAATGTAATTAGGTCATTTTCCATAATTAACATTACAACCTTTAGGTCCCATTTTCATCAATGATTTAACATCTATTCCATTTCTCTATGCCAAACATGCATCTAGGTTTATTATAAATAAAACCCCAACTTTTGTAAAATAACACAAAAGCCCCAAACTTTCGCAAAATTACCGAACCAACCCCAACATCTCAAAATACTAAAATTTAAAGACAAAATCCATAGAGAGGAGTAGGATATCCCTACCTCAAATCCGGAGCCCCAAGGGAGAAGATGACAAAACCTAACGTGCTCCAAAACCCGAAATTTTCAGATTAAAATGTAGCCCTCGACGATCAACAACTTTTTTGTAAAGGCCAAAGGTGAGCAAATCACTCCTACTAGATCAAAACCTAGAGAGAAGGTAGAGTTCTAGAGTGAGAAGCTCAACAATGGTGTTTTTGGAAAAGTAGGAGAGAGAAGAGAAAGTGAAAAAGTGATTTGAAAAGTCAAAACACGGAGCTTTAACCCAGTCGCCCCGCTCGAGCGTCAAACACCCCGCTCGAGCGTCACTCACAGACTGTAACGCCCTCAAAAATAAACCCATTATATATACATCATTGACATGCATTATTTAAAGAAAACAATTTATTAATTCATTCATCAGAGTATTACTAAATAGAAGCATTACATGTAACATCGAATAAAATGCCCTACAGGCTTACATCCTTCCAAGCCAACACTTGGATACAAAATATGAGTTCTAACTCAATACAAGAAAAGCCCTAGGCTTGAATGTTTACATGTACTAATTAATAAAGACAATTAACTAAGATAGTCTTCTTCAAAATCCAGAAACCGAACCCTCCCAAGCTAAGTCCTTGGAGGTAGCTTATCACCTGAACCTGAAAATGATGTTCCCATAAAGGGTGAGCCACAGCCCAGTAGAAATATACTAAACCACATATAAGCAATGAATAAAGCAATAGCATTCAACAGGTGGTTAACCAAGATAATCAATTACTTTATTTTACAGTCTCATGACACTATTGTCTAACGCCTGTTTTACTTTCCAATTTTATCAACATGGCTCAGAACCTGGCCAAACTTACAACAGTGAATTACATATATCATATTCACGTCCTTCGAATATCAACAAACATATGAGACTCAAGCTCAAATCAAAACACTTCATACTTCCAGATTGATACACATTTTAGTGCTGTATCAATAAAACACTTCAATATAGATAAGCACACATAAAAGTGATGCTAATGGAGTCCATCCCCTATCTCCTCCCAAACAAAATCCGGTTTAGAGGTCCATCCCCTATCTTCCCCTAAACCGTGGAGTACATCCCCTATCTCCTCCAACACAAAACAATGTATGCAAATGCAATGCTCAATCAATACACGTAATTTCTGTATCAATGCAATAGTCAAAATTAATGACTTAACCAATGTGATTAGTTTCAGTTATTCCTAATCCACATGCAATGTCTACAACAATCACGACTATCCTCCACCGATAGCCCAAAACAGTTATTGCTAAACTGAAAATAACTATGTCAACAATTCAATAGACAAATGATTCAAATTATCCAACTACGCCATTTAATCAATAAATTCCCCAATTCCATGAATTTAACCATCTTTTCCCAATTCCATGAATTAATTATACAAATTAATTTAATAATACAACTAGGGTTTTTCCCAAAATTTACCAAAGTAGCCCCAACATATCAAAATACCAAAACTTAGAACAAAACCTATAAAATTGAGTAGGAAATCCCTACCTCGAAGAAATAGCCCCAAAAGAGAAGATGGAGATGAAAGCCCAAACTCCAAAGTGCTCCAAACTACCAACAATTCAGATTAAATGGAAGCCCTCGACCCACTCTATCTTTTTAATAAAGGATCTAAAGTAGAAACTCACTCTAAGTAGATCAATCCTAAGAGAGAAGGTGTGTAGAAGGAGAGAGAACTCGTAACTAGGGTTTTGGAATATGAAAATGCAAGAAAAACAGATCTGAAATACGCTGCTGCCTATTTAAACCTGACAGACTCGCTCGAGCGAAGACTTGGTCGCTCGAGCGACAAGACACAGAAAAGATACGCTCGAGCCAAGAAAACCTTGCTCGAGCCAACAACCCAAAAGCTCGCTCGAGCGAAAGAAAACTCGATCGAGCGAAGAACTCAAACCCTCAGGTCTGTAACCAGACTCACGCTCGAGCGAAGGAACTATTGCTCGAGCGAAGAACGAACTAACTCGCTCGAGCGAAGAAAAGCTCGCTCGAGCCAAGAATGCACAGCTACAGGTCCAAATCAGACGCAACCTCTCGCTCGAGCTACCAAACCCCGGCTCGAGCGAAGAACCAAAAATAACAGCTCGCTCGAGCGACAAACTCCTCGCTCGAGCGAAGATCCAAAATTCTGGACAGCAACACCTGGTTTCTAAACCCAACCAACCTGAAACAAACCTGCCCAACACATCCTATAAGTCCAAATAAGCAAATAAGGGACAACAACAACAATAATACAATGACAGAATCTACGGAACCTAAGTCCGGATACAATAATCAAATGGGAGAAGACCGGGGTCGCTATAACCTCCCCCCCTTCAAAGAATTTCGTCCCCGAAATTAAGCATAAGTTTTTGAAAACAGATTTTTTTTTTAACAATTCGTTAGTAAACATCTTGACCTAAAACTAGTCATTTCATCTCTTTATCAAGAGGCATCTCACATTAAATATATAACACAACATATATATCAACCTGTATCATTATTATGCATTATTCCTTTCAATGTTAACAATTCCCATATCATATTTAATCGCATGATATAAGCAACCCATTCAACAATGTACTCAACAGATGCAATATTACACTAAACTTCTATAATGAAGCAAGTTTCAAGATACACCCATTTACCAACACAAACTCAATGTTTTATAACTTAAGACATATATAAAGCTCTTAAGTTCAACAATATAACAGAATCTAATTATAAGATTACAAATCAACGAACATGTCCGGATATTTCTCGCGGACTTCTAATTCACGTTCCCAAGTGGCTTCCTCCACTCCGTGATGTTTCCACAAAACTTTCACCAAAGGGATGGTTTTGCCTCGCAAAACTTGATCCCGTCTATCCAAGACTCGAACCGGTCTCTCCTCATACGAGACATCCTTATCAACCACTAAATCGGTCCAATCCAACACATGTGATGGATCCGGCTCATACTTCCGAAGCATACTCACATGAAACACGTCATGTACTCTGGACAACTGCGGCGGTAAAGCTAGACGATAAGCAGCCTCGCCAATCCTCTCAAGGATCTCAAAAGGACCAATGAACCGAGGGGACAACTTCCCGCTCTTCCCAAACCTCATCAATCCCCGTCTAGGTGATATCTTCAGAAAGACATGATCACCCACTTCAAACACCAAAGGTCTCCTCCTACGGTCGGCATAAGATTTCTGACGACTCTGTGCTGTAACAAGCCTTTTACGGATAAGCTCAACTTTCTCCGTTGTTTCCCTCACCAACTCCGGACCCAACAGAGGTGCATCACCCACCTCGGCCCAACAAACAGGAGATCTACACGGTTGGCCATACAAGGCCTCAAGTGGTGCCATACCGATACTCGACTGGAAGCTGTTGTTGTAGGCAAACTCCACCAACGGCAAGTGCCTCTCCCACGACCCACTAAAGTCTAGAACACAGCCCCGAAGCATATCCTCAAGGATCTGAATAGTACGCTCAGACTGCCCATCAGTCTGAGGATGGTAAGCCGTGCTAAAGGTCAACTTAGTGCCTAAGGCACTCTGCAAACTCTGCCACAACCTGGCAGTAAAACGAGGATCTCTATCTGAGACGATCGTCACTGGAACCCCGTGTAACCTCACTATGTCTCGAATGTACAAGGCGGCAAGATGATCTACCGAATCTCTCACGCGCATAGGAATGAAGTACGCCGACTTAGTCAACCGGTCTACAACCACCCAAATAGTATCACTACCCCGCTGAGTCCTCGGAAGACCCACAACGAAGTCCATAGTGACGTGTTCCCACTTCCACTCGGCAATAGGCAAGGGTTGCAACAAACCCGCTGGCCTCTGATGTTCGGCCTTCACTTGCTGACAAGTAAGGCACTTAGATACGAAAGCTGCCACATCTCTTTTCATACCCCGCCACCAGAACTGACGACCCAAATCCCGGTACATCTTAGTGCCCCCCGGATGCATCGCAATACGTGAATGATGAAAAACTCGGAGTACCTCCTCTCGACAAGACTCTGGCACAAACAGACGGTCTCGGTATCTCACACTCAGGTCGGGATACACCGTCAAACCCTTCTCAACCTTCCCACCGGAAATCTTCTCACGGAGAGATTCTACCTCAAGGTCACCTCTCTGAGCCTCTAACACTCGAGTCACAAGTGTAGGCTGTGCAACAATAGAAAACAAGGCCGCAGCCTCAACGGACTCGCCCAGAAGTAAATCAAACTCCCCAAGTGCACTCAACATCTCCCATTCTCGGATGGCTATACTAGCTATGACACCAACAGGTTTTCTGCTAAGGGCATCGGCCACCACATTGGCCTTTCCCGGATGATAATGCAATTCAAAATCATAATCCTCTATGAACTCCATCCACCTCCTCTGCCTCAAGTTCAAGTCTTTCTGTGTAAACAAATATTTCAGACTCTTATGATCCGAGAATACCTCGAATTTCTCACCATAAAGATAATGCCTCCAAATCTTCAAGGCAAATATCACAGCTGCTAACTCTAGATCATGCGTAGGGTAATTCTGCTCGTGAATTTTCAACTGACGTGAACCATAGGCAACTACTTTCCCTTCTTGCATTAATACACAACCCAGACCCTCTCGTGAGGCGTCACAATAGACTGCATAACCCAACCCTCTCTCTGGAATAATCAAGACTGGAGCGGTGGTCAGTCTAACTTTCAACTCCTGAAACGACTTTTCACAAGTCTCACTCCATACAAATTTGACTCCCTTCCGAGTCAATCTAGTCAAAGGCGAAGCTAATCTGGAGAAATCTTTCACAAACCGACGGTAATATCCAGCTAATCCCAGAAAACTGCGGATCTCAAACACACTCTTAGGCTGTGCCCAATCCTGCACTGCCTCTACCTTGGATGTATCAACAGACACTCCTTCCCCAGACACCACGTGGCCTAAGAATTTGACTTCCCTCAGCCAGAACTCACACTTCCCAAACTTGGCATACAGCCTATGTGCTCTAAGTAACTCAAGCACCACCCTCAAGTGTGCCTCATGCTCCTCCTCAGAAGGCGAATAGATAAGGATGTCGTCCACAAAAACGACTACAAACCGATCCAAGAATTCCCGGAAGATCCGGTTCATCAAGTCCATAAAGACTGCCGGTGCATTGGTGAGCCCAAATGGCATCACCAGAAACTCATAGTGGCCATACCGCGTACGGAAAGCCGTTTTTGGAATATCCTCCTCCCTGACTCTTAACTGATGATAACCCGATCTCAAGTCTATCTTCGAGAAACAACGGGAACCCTTCAACTGATCGAACAGATCATCTATACGAGGCATAGGGTACTTATTCTTAACCGTAGCCCGATTCAATTTCCGATAATCTATACAAAGTCTCAAAGCACCACCTTTCTTTTTAACAAAGAGGGCCGGTGCTCCCCATGGCAAAACACTAGGACGTATAAAACCCTTGTCTAGTAACTCCTGGAGCTGAATCTTCAACTCCACTAACTCAGCTGGGGCAAAACGATAAGGTGCCATAGAAATCGGCGCCGTGCCGGGCACTAGGACGATAGAGAACTCAATCTCCCGATGCGGTGGCAAACCAACAAGATCCTCGGGAAAGACGTCCGCGTACTCACAAACCACCCTTGGTAACACAATCTGAGTCTCATCATCCTCACTAATCGAAAGGTTAGCAAGTAGACCACTAAGCTCACTCCGTCCTCGCGGAACATACCCCGGTGGCAACACATTACCAACCCGGTCCCCCAGAAAATGAAAATACTCTCCGCTCACGGTACAACAAGTGACCCTCTGGCGGTAGCAATCAATAACTGCCCGGTATGACGATAACCAGTCCATACCCAAAATAACATCGAAACCCCTCATAGGCATAACGACAAAGGAAAATGGGATTCTATGGTAATCAACCTCTATATCACAACCTCTAACACCTTGTTTCAAAATCAATTCACCCCCAAGAGGTGACACTACACATATAGGAGATGCTAACTGTGCTAACTCCAACTCCAAAACAGATGCAAATGCAGCAGACACAAAGGAATGAGATGCACCTGTATCAATCAAAACATTAGCAACCGAATTGCAAAACAAGAAGGTACCTCTCACAACTGATGGTGCCGGTACAAGATCCTGCGCGGTAACAGCGTACACGCGCCCAGACGACCTCTGATCAACCTGCTCACCCCTAGGAGCATAAGATTGCTGCACTGACTGGGACGATGAAGCCCCCTGATTGGCCCTCGAGGCTTGACCTGACTGAGCTGGCTGCTGACCCTGAATCGGCCTCAAACCAGATGCACCAGGTGTGCCACCCAACTGCGGGCAATACCTCTTCATATGCCCTGGCTGACCACACTGATAACACGAGAGTGGTTGGCCTCTACCCTGACTCTGGCTCTGAGATTGAGCCGAAGATGATGCTGCTCTCTGCACTCCTCCCCTCTGAGGACAAACTGGAGACTTGTGGCCCAGCTGGCCACACTTGAAACAGGTAATGTCTCCTTGACTGCCTTTCCCTGAACTAGCACTTGGCACAGGAAAAGTCGATCTAGAAAAGCTACCCTGAGACTGTTGGGGATTAAAACCCTTCTGTCTCCTACCATCACTCTGACCATCCTGACTCCTCTTGGAGCCCTTCTGCCCTTCCTCCTCCTCCTGCATCATGATCTCCATATGGGCTGCAGCATCAACCATACGCCCATAATCCCGAATCATAGTTCCCCCAACTCTCAGCTTGAGGCCACGCCTCAACTTCTTCTCGAACTCGATACAACGGCGTTCCTCAGACGCCACCAACTCAGGTGCAAACCTGGACAAGCTAGTAAATGCAGCCTCAAACTCGGCCACTGAAGAACTCAACTGCTTAAGCTGACAAAATTGGTCTCGCAGCTTCTCTCTGACTGCTGGAGATAAGAACTTCTCCTGGAAAGCATTCACAAAAGCCTCCCACGTACCTCCTATACGCCCCTTAGTAAATTTCCACCACTGACCCGCATCCCCCTTCAACTGGAAAGATGCCAAGGTCACTTTCAACCCCTCGTCTTCGATGCCAAGCATCTCAAAAGTCTTCGTTGTCTGTTCGAGCCATTCATCTGCCTTAAGCGGCTCTTTAGGATCACCCACAAATTCCTCCGGATTAGACCGGAAGAACTCCCTCTTCAGAAAGGAAGGTCCTGCATCCGTAACAACAACCTGAGCTTGATTCTCAGCTCTGAGAATGCCTACTGACTCCCTGAATGCCCCTGCTATCTCTCGAGCTAAAGCGCCCATAGCCTGCTGGCCTACTGGCTTGGCCACATTGGCCTGGCCAATTCCCTCATGAACTACCAGAATCTCTTCTGGCACAGGCACCTCCTGCCTACCCGGCCTACCACGCCTACCGCGTCCTCGTCCCCGTCCTGACATCCTAATAAAGGAAACACAGACATTAGCACATTAATAGACGTGCCGAATCTAAACACTCGCGTCCTAATGCATTGGACAACAATAATTCATTCCACGTAAGCACATAATCACATAAGCACCTACGAATTTTATTCCCGGAATAATGATAGTCCCAATGCGTTACTATAGTTCCGGTTGGAAGCAGCAGTGATCAAGTGCCTTTCCAACAAGACTATAGGAAACTCAAGGTCCAATCAACATCCTAGAAACTACATTCCATACCCACATAATCACATAAACATGTTATCACATAAGCATATAACATTACACTAAGTCTCTATCAAACGAGACGAACCCAATGTGATACTAATCACTTCCCACGTACCCAAAGTATTCAAACCCGGTACGCTCTGATACCAAGTTGTAACGCCCTCAAAAATAAACCCATTATATATACATCATTGACATGCATTATTTAAAGAAAACAATTTATTAATTCATTCATCAGAGTATTACTAAATAGAAGCATTACATGTAACATCGAATAAAATGCCCTACAGGCTTACATCCTTCCAAGCCAACACTTGGATACAAAATATGAGTTCTAACTCAATACAAGAAAAGCCCTAGGCTTGAATGTTTACATGTTCTAATTAATAAAGACAATTAACTAAGATAGTCTTCTTCAAAATCCAGAAACCGAACCCTCCCAAGCTAAGTCCTTGGAGGTAGCTTATCACCTGAACCTGAAAATGATGTTCCCATAAAGGGTGAGCCACAGCCCAGTAGAAATATACTAAACCACATATAAGCAATGAATAAAGCAATAGCATTCAACAGGTGGTTAACCAAGATAATCAATTACTTCATTTTACAGTCTCATGACACTATTGTCTAACGCCTGTTTTACTTTCCAATTTTATCAACATGGCTCAGAACCTGGCCAAACTTACAACAGTGAATTACATATATCATATTCACGTCCTTCGAATATCAACAAACATATGAGACTCAAGCTCAAATCAAAACACTTCATACTTCCAGATTGATACACATTTTAGTGCTGTATCAATAAAACACTTCAATATAGATAAGCACACATAAAAGTGATGCTAATGGAGTCCATCCCCTATCTCCTCCCAAACAAAATCTAGTTTAGAGGTCCATCCCCTATCTTCCCCTAAACCGTGGAGTACATCCCCTATCTCCTCCAACACAAAACAATGTATGCAAATGCAATGCTCAATCAATACACATAATTTCTGTATCAATGCAATAGTCAAAATTAATGACTTAACCAATGTGATTAGTTTCAGTTATTCCTAATCCACATGCAATGTCTACAACAATCACGACTATCCTCCACCGATAGCCCAAAACAGTTATTTCTAAACTGAAAATAACTATGTCAACAATTCAATAGACAAATGATTCAAATTATCCAACTACGCCATTTAATCAATAAATTCCCCAATTCCATGAATTTAACCATCTTTTCCCAATTCCATGAATTAATTATACAAATTAATTTAATAATACAACTAGGGTTTTTCCCAAAATTTACCAAAGTAGCCCCAGCATATCAAAATACCAAAACTTAGAACAAAACCTATAAAATGGAGTAGGAAATCCCTACCTCGAAGAAATAGCCCCAAAAGAGAAGATGGAGATGAAAGCCCAAACTCCAAAGTGCTCCAAACTACCAACAATTCAGACTAAATGGAAGCCCTCGACCCACTCTATCTTTTTAATAAAGGATCTAAAGTAGAAACTCACTCTAAGTAGATCAATCCTAAGAGAGAAGGTGTGTAGAAGGAGAGAGAACTCGTAACTAGGGTTTTGGAATATGAAAATGCAAGAAAAACAGATCTGAAATACGCTGCTGCCTATTTAAACCTGACAGACTCGCTCGAACGAAGACTTGGTCGCTCGAGCGACAAGACACAGAAAAGATACGCTCGAGCCAAGAAAACCTTGCTCGAGCCAACAACCCAAAAGCTCGCTCGAGCGAAAGAAAACTCGATCGAGCGAAGAACTCAAACCCTCAGGTCTGTAACCAGACTCACGCTCGAGCGAAGGAACTATTGCTCGAGCGAAGAACGAACTAACTCGCTCGAGCGAAGAAAAGCTCGCTCGAGCCAAGAATGCACAGCTACAGGTCCAAATCAGACGCAACCTCTCGCTCGAGCTACCAAACCCCGGCTCGAGCGAAGAACCAAAAATAACAGCTCGCTCGAGCGACAAACTCCTCGCTCGAGCGAAGATCCAAAATTCTGGACAGCAACACCTGGTTTCTAAACCCAACCAACCTGAAACAAACCTGCCCAACACATCCTATAAGTCCAAATGAGCAAATAAGGGACAACAACAACAATAATACAATGACAGAATCTACGGAACCTAAGTCCGGATACAATAATCAAATGGGAGAAGACCGGGGTCGCTATACATACTCCCGCTCGAGCGTCAACAATCCCGCTCGAGCGGCGGATGCACACTCCCAGAACTTTTACAGAACCAGGTCTTCGCTCGAGCTTCCAACTCCCGGCTCGAGCGGCACTCACACAACCCCGCTCGAGCGGCCAATCCCACGCTCGAGCGTCCAACACTGCATAGGAAATACTGGATGGGTGCAATTCCCGCTCGAGCGCCAAAACCCTCGCTCGAGCGAACAGGTCAAAATCTGGGCAACTAGTTTTGGTTTCTAAATTCAACCAACCTGTAATAAACCTGCCCAACACATCCCATAACTCAACTACAAAGTAAAAAGGATGTAAACAAGATAATAATCAACTACCAACCTCCACGGACACATGTCCGGATCACTGTACAACATGGGTAAACCCGGGATCGCTATATATTTTTATTCAACTTCTATTTTTATTCAATTTCCATCTCCATCCAATTTTCTTTTTTATTTAATTTCCAAATAAATCGTTAAGGTATAATGGTTTCTTGAATGAACTTCCATTTTTAATTTTATGCAACTTCCATTTGTATTTTTATTCAACTTCCATTTTTATGTAATTTCCTTTCTATTCAATTTCCTTTTTTATTTAATTTCCAAATAGATCGTTGAGGTATAGTCGTTTCTTGAATGAACTTCCACGTTTAATTTTATACAGTTTCCATTTCTATTTTTGTTCAACTTCTATTTTTATTAAATTTCCATCTCCATTCAATTTCCTTTTTTATTTAATTTCCGTATAGATCGTTATGGTATAGTGGTTTCTTGAATGAATTTCCATGTTTAATTTTATGCAGTTTCCACTTCTATTTTTATTGAACTTCTATTTTTATTCAATTTCTATCTGCGTTCAATTTCCTTTTTTTATTTAATTTCCAAATAGATCGTGAAGGTATACTGATTTCTTGAATGAACTTTCATTTTTAATTTTACGCAACTTCCATTTTTATTTTTAGTTAACTTCCATTTTTATTCAATTTGCTTTTCTAATGAACTTCCCTTTTTATTTAGTTTCCAAATAAATCGTTAAGGTGTAGTGGTTTCTAGAATGAACTTCCATTTTTAATTTTATGCAACTTCCATTTTTATTTTTATTCCACTTCCATTTTTATTCAATTTCCTTTTCTATTCAATTTCCTTTTTTATTTAATTTCCAAATAGATCGTTAAGGTATAGTGGTTTTTTGAAGGAACTTCCATGTTTAATTTTATACAGTTTCCATTTCTATTTTTATTCAACTTCTATTTTTATTAAATTTTCATCTCCATTCAATTCCCTTTTTTATTTAATTTCCTAATAGATCGTTAAGGTATAGTGGTTTCTTGAATGAATTTCCATGTTTAATTTTATGCAGTTTCCATCCCTATTTTTATTCAACTTCTATTTTTATTCAATTTCCATCTCCGTTCAATTCCCTTTTTTTATTTAATTTCCAAATAGATCGTTAAGGTATAGTGATTTCTTGAATGAACTTTCATTTTTAATTTTGCGCAACTTCCACTTTTATTTTTATTCAACTTCCATTTTTATTCAATTTCCTTTTCAATTGAATTTCCCTTTTTATTTAGTTTCCAAATAGATCGTTAAGGTGTCGTGGTTTCTAGAATGAACTTCCATTTTTAATTTTATGCAACTTCCACTTTTATTTTTATTCAGTTTCCTTTTCTATTCAAGTTCCTTTTTTATTTAATTTCCAAATAGATCGTTAAGGTATAGTGGTTTCTTGAATTAGCTTCCATGTTTAATTTTATGCAGTTTCCATTTCTTTTCTTATTCAACTTCTATTTTTATTTAATTTCCATCTCCATTCAATTTCCGTTTTTATTTAATTTCGAAACAGATCGTTAAGGTGTAGTGGTTTCTTGAAAGAACTTCCATTCTTAATTTTACGCAACTTCCATTTTTATTTTTATTCCACATCCATTTTTATTCAATTTCCTTTTCTATTCAATTTCCTTCTTTATTTAATTTCCAAATATATCGTTAAGGTATAGTGGTTTCTTGAATGAACTTTCATTTTTTATTTTATGCAACTTCCATTTGTATTTTTATTCAAATTCCATTTTTATTCAATTTCCATCTCCATTCAATCTCGTTTTTTATTTGATTTCCAAATAGATCGTTAAGGTCTAGTGGTTCCTCGAATGAACTTCCATTTTTAATTTTATGCAACTTCCATTTGTATTTTTATTCAACTTCCATTTTTATACAATTTCCTTTTTATTCAATTTCCTTTTTTAATTAATTTCCAAATAGATCGTTAAGGTATTGTGGTTTCTTGAATGAACTTCCATGTTTAATTTTATGTAGTTTCCATTTCTATTTTTATTCAACTTCTATTTTTATTCAATTTCCTTTTTTATTTAATTTCCAAATAGATCGTTAAGGTATAGTAGTTTCTTGAATGAACTTCCATTTTTAATTTTATGCAACTTCCATTTGTATTTTTATTCAACTTCCATTTTTATTCAATTTCCTTTCTATTCAATTTCCTTTTTTATTTAATTTCCAAATAGATCGTTAAGGTGTTGTGGTATCTTGAATTAACTTCCATGTTTACTTTTATGCAGTTTGCATTTCTATTTTTATTCAACTTCTATTTTTATTCAATTTCGATCTCTATTCAATTTCCATTTCTATTCATTTTCCTTTTTTAATTAATTTCCAAATATATCGTTAAGGTATTGTGGTTTCTTGAATGAACTTCCATGTTTAATTTTATGCAGTTTCCATTTCTATTTTTATTCAACTTCTATTTTTATTCAATTTCCATCTCCATTCAATTTCCCTTTTTATTTAATTTCCAAATAGATCGTTAATGTATAGTGGTTTCTTGAATGAACTTCCATTTTTAATTTTATGCAACTTCTATTTGTATTTTTATTCAATTTCCTTTTTTATTTAATTCCCAAATGGATCGTTAAGGTATAGTGGTTTCTTGAATGAACTTCCTTGTTTAATTTTATACAGTGTCCATTTCTATTTTTATTCAACTTCTATTTTTATTAAATTTCCATCTCCATTCAATTTCCTTTTTTATTTAATTTCCTAATAGATCGTTAAGGTATAGTGGTTTCTTGAATGAATTTCCATGTTTAATTTGATGCAGTTTCCACTCCTATTTTTATTCAACTCCTATTTTTATTCAATTTCCATCTCCGTTCAATTTCCTTTTTTTATTTAATTTCCAAATAGATCGTTAAGGTATAGTGATTTCTTGAATGAACTTTCATTTTTAATTTTATGCAACTTCCATTTTTATTATTATTCAACTTCCATATGTATTCAATTTCCTTTCCTATTGAATTTCCCTTTTTATTTAGTTTCCAAATAGATCGTTAAGGTGTAGTGGTTTCTAGAATGAACTTCCATTTTTAATTTTATGCAACTTCCATTTTTATTTTTATTCCACTTCCATTTTTATTCAATTTCCTTTTCTATTCAATTTCCTTTTTTACTTAATTTCCAAATAGATCGTTAAGGTATAGTGGTTTCTTGAATCAACTTCCATATTTAATTTTATGCAGTTTCCATTTCTATTTTTATTCAACTTCTATTTTTATTAAATTTCCATCTCCATTCAATTTCCTTTTTTATTTAATTTCTAAAAGGATCGTTAAGGTAAAGTGGTTTCTTGAATTAACTTCCATGTTTAATTTTATGCAGTTTCCATTTCTTTTTTTATTCAACTTCTATTTTTATTTATTTTACATCTCCATTCAATTTCCTTTTTTATTTAATTTCCAAACAGATCGTTAAGGTGTAGTGGTTTCTTGAAAGAACTTCCATTCTTAATTTTATGCAACTTCCATTTTTATTTTTATTCCACATCCATTTTTATTCAATTTCCTTTTCTATTAAATTTCCTTCTTTTTTTAATTTCCAAATATATCGTTAAGGTATATTGGTTTCCTGAATGACCTATCATTTTGTATTTTATGCAACTTCCATTTGTATTTTTATTCAAAATCCATTTTTATTCAATTTCCATCTCATTTCAATTTCCTTTTTTATTTGATTTCCAAATAGATCGTTAAGGTATAGTGGTTTCTTGAATGAACTTCCATGTTTAATTTTATGCAGTTTCCATTTCTATTTTTATTCAACTTCTATTTTTATTAAATTTCCATCTCCATTCAATTTCCTTTTTTATTAAATTTCCATATAGATCGTTAAGGTATAGTGGTTTCTTGAATGAATTTCCATGTTTAATTTTATGCAGTTTCCACTTCTATTTTTATTGAACTTCTATTTTTATTCAATTTCCATCCGCGTTCAATTTCCTTTTTTTATTTAATTTCCAAATAGATCGTGAAAGTATACTGATTTCTTAAATGAACTTACATTTTTAATTTTATGCAACTTCCATTTTTATTTTTAGTCAACTTCCATTTTTATTCAATTTTCTTTTCTAATGAATTTCCCTTTTTATTTAGTTTCCAAATAGATCGTTAAGGTGTAGTGGTTTCTAGAATGAACTTCCATTTTTAATTTTATGCAACTTCCATTTTTATTTTTATTCCACTTCCATTTTTATTCAATTTCCTTTTCTATTCAATTTCCTTTTTTATTTAATTTCCAAATAAATCGTTAAGGTATAATGGTTTCTTGAATCAACTTTCATGTTTAATTTTATACAGTTTCCAATTCTATTTTTATTCAACTTCTATTTTTATTAAATTTCCATCTCCATTCAATTTCCTTTTTTATTTAATTTCCTAATAGATCGTTAAGGTATAGTGGTTTCTTGAATGAACTTCCATGTTTAATTTTATGCAGTTTCCACTCCTATTTTTATTCAACTTCAATTTTTGTTCCATTTCCATCTCCGTTCAATTTCCCTTTTTTTATTTAATTTCCAAATAGATCGTTAAGGTATAGTGATTTCTTGAATGAACATTCATTTTTAATTTTATGCAATTTCCATTTTTATTATTATTTAACTTCCATTTTTATTCAATATCGTTTTCTATTGAATTTCCCTTTTTATTTAGTTTCCAAATTTATCATTAAGGTGTAGTGGTTTCTAGAATGAACTTCATTTTTAATTTTATGCAACTTCCATTTTTATTTTTATTCCACTTCCATTTTTATTCAGTTACCTTTTCTATTGAATTTCATTTTTTATTTAATTTCCAAATAGATCGTTAAGTTATAGTGGTTTCTTGAATGAACTTCCATGTTTAATTTTATGCAGTTTCCATTTCTATTTTTATTGAACTTCTATTTTTATTCAATTTCCATCTCCATTCAATTTCCTTCATTATTTAATTTCCAAATAGATCGTTAAGGTATAGTGGTTTTTCTTGAATGAACTTCTATTTTTAATTGTATGCAACTTCCATTTGTATTTTTATTCAATTTCCATTTTTATTCAATTTCCTTTTTTATTTAATTTCCAAATAGATCGTTTAGGTATAGTGGTTTCTTGAATGAACTCCCATGTTTAATTTTATGTAGTTTGCAATTCTATTTTTATTCAACTTCTATTTTTAATAAATTTCAATCTCCATTCAATCTCCTTTTTTATTTAATTTCCAAATAGATCGTTAAGGTATAGTGGTTTCTTGAATGAATTTTCATGTTTAATTTTATGTAGTTTCCACTTCTATTTTTATTCAACTTCTATTTTCATTCAATTTCCATCTCCATTCAATTTTCTTTTTTTATTTAATTTTCAAATAGATCGTTAAGCTATAGCGATTTCTTGAATGAACTTTCATTTTTAATTTTATGCAACTTCCATTTTTATTATTATTCAACTTTCATTTTTATTCAATTTCGTTTTCTATTGAATTTCCCTGTTTATTTAGTTTCCAAATAGATCGTTAAGGTTTAGTGGTTTCGAGAATGAACTTCCATTTTTAATTTTATGCAACCTCCATTTTTATTTTTATTCCACTTCCATTTTTATTCGATTTCCTTTTCTATTCAATTTCCTTTTTTATTTAATTTCCAAATAGATCGTTAAGTTATAGTGGTTTCTTAAATGAACTTCCTTGTTTAATTTTATGCATTTTCCATTTCAATTTTTATTGAACTTCTACTTTTATTCAATTTCCATCTCCATTCAATTTCCTTTTTTTATTTAATTTCCAAATAGATCGTTAAGGTATAGTGGTTTCTTCAATGAACTTCCATTTTTAATTTTATGCAACTTCCTTTTGTGTTTTTATTCAACTTCCATTTTTATTCATTTTCCTTTCTATTCAGTTTACTTTTTTTTTTTAATTTCCAAATAGATCGTTAAGGTATAGTGGTTTCTTGAATGAACTTCCATGTTTCATTTTATGCAGTTTCCATTTCTATTTTTATTCAACTTCTCTTTTTATTCGATTTCCATTTCCATTCAATTTCCGTTTTTATTTAATTTCATATTAGATCGTTAAGGTGTAGTGGTTTCTTGAATGAACTTTCATTTTTAATTTTATGCAACTTCCATTTTTATTTTTCTTCCACTTCCATTTTTATTCAATATTCATTTCTATTCAATTTCCTTTTTTAATTAACTTCCAAATAGATCGTTAACGTATAGTGGTTTCTTGAATGAACTTCCATGTTTAATTTTATGTAGTTTCCATTTCTATTTTTATTCAATTTCCATTTCTATTCAATTTCCTTTTTTAATTAATTTCCAAATAGATCGTGATGGTATAGTGGTTTCTTGAATGAACTTCTATTTTTAATTTTATGCAGTTGCGATTTCTATTTTTATTCAACTTCTACTTTTATACAATTTCCATCTCCATTCAATTTCCTTTTTTATTTGATTTCCAAATAGATCGTTAAGGTATAGTGGTTTCTTGAATGAACTTCCATGTTTAATTTTATGCAGTTTCCATTTCTATTTTTATTCAACTTCTATTTTTATTAAATATCCATCTCCATTCAATCTCCTTTTTTATTTAATTTCCAAATAGATCGTTATGGAATAGTGTTTCTTGAATGAATTTCCATGTTTAATTTTACGCAGTTTCCACTTCTATTTTTATTCAATTTCCATCTTCGTTCAATTTCCTTTTTTTATTTAATTTTCAAATAGATCGTTAAGGTATAGTGATTTCTTGAATGAACTTTCATTTTTAATTTTATGCAACTTCCATTTTTATTTTTATTCAACTTCCATTTTTATTCAATTTCCTTTTCTATTGAATTTCCCTTTTTATTTAGTTTCCAAATAGATCGTTAAGGTGTAGTGGTTTCTAGAATGAACTTCCATTTTTAATTTTATGCAACTTCCATTTTTATTTTTATTAGATTTCCATTTTTATTCAGTTTCCTTTTCTATTCAAGTTCCATTTTTATTTAATTTCCAAATAGATCGTTAAGGTATAGTGATTTCTTGAATGAACTTTCATTTTTAATTTTATGCAACTTCCATTTTTATTTTTATTCAACTTCCATTTTTATTCAATTTCCTTTTCTATTGAATTTCCCTTTTTATTTAGTTTCCAAATAGATCGTTAAGGTGTAGTGGTTTCTAGAATGAACTTCCATCCTTAATTTTATGCAACTTCCATTTTTATTTTTATTTTTATTAGATTTCCATTTTTATTCAGTTTCCTTTTCTATTCAAGTTCCATTTTTATTTAATTTCCAAATAGATCGTTAAGGTATCGTGGTTTCTTGAATTAACTTCCACGTTTAATTTTATGCAGTTTCCATTTCATTTTTTATTCAACTTCTATTTTTATTTAATTTCCATCTCCATTCAATTTCCTTTTTTATTTAATTTCCAAACAGATCGTTAAGGTGTAGTGGTTTTTTGAATGAACTTCCATCCTTAATTTTATGCAACTTCCATTTTTATTTTTATTCCACTTCCATTTTTATTTAATTTCCTTTTCTATTCAATTTCCTTCTTTATTTAATTTTCAAATAGATCGTTAAGGTATAGTGGTTTCTTGAATGAACTTCCACGTTTTATTTTCTGCAATGTCCATTTCTATTTTTATTCAACTTCTTTTTTTGTTCAATTTCCATCTCCATTCAATTTCCTTTTTTATTTAATTTCCAAATAGATCATTAAGGTATAGTGGTTTCTTGAAGGAACTTTCATTTTTTATTTTATTCAACTTCCATTTCTATTTTTATTCAACTTCCATTTTTATTCAATTTCCATCTCCATTCGATTTCCTTTTTTATTTGATTTCCAAATAGGTCGTTAAGGTATAGGGGTTTCTTGAATGAACTTCCATTTTTCATTTTATGCAACTTCCATTTGTATTTTTATTCAACTTCCATTTTTATTCAATTTCTTTCTATTCAATTTCCTTTCTTATTTAATTTCCGAATAGATCGTTATGGTATTGTGGTATCTTGAATGAACTTCCATGTTTAATTTTATGCAGTTTGCATTTCTATTTTTATTCAACTTCTATTTTTATTCAATTTCGATCTCAATTCAATTTCCATTTCTATTCAATTTCCTTTTTAAATTAATTTCCAAATAGATCGTTAAGGTATAGTGGTTTCTGGAATGAACTTCCATGTTTAATTTTATGCAGTTTCCATTTCTATTTTTATTCAACTTCTATTTTTATTCAATTTCCATCTCCATTCAATTTCCTTTTTAATTTAATTTCCAAATAGATCGTTAATGTGTAGTGGTTTCTTGAATGAACTTCCATGTTTAATTTTATACAGTTTCCATTTCTATTTTTATTCAACTTCTATTTTTATTAAATTTCCATCTCCATTCAATTTCCTTTTTTATTTAATTTCCTAATAGATCGTTAAGGTATATTGGTTTCTTGAATGAATTTCCATGTTTAATTTGATGCTGTTTCCACTCCTATTTATATTCAACTTCTATTTTTATTCAATTTCCATCTCCATTCAATTTCCTTTTTTTTATTTAATTTCCAAATAGATCGTTAAGGTATAGTGATTTCTTCAATGAACTTTCATTTTCAATTTTATGCAACTTCCATTTTTATTATTATTCAACTTCCATTTTTATTCAACTTCCTTTTCTATTGAATTTTCCTTTTTATTTAGTTTCCAAATAGATCGTTAAGGTGTAGTGGTTTCTAGAATGAACTTCCATTTTTAATTTTATGCAACTTCTATTTTTATTTTTCTTCCACTTCCGTTTTTATTCAATTTCCTTTTCTATTCAATTTCCTTTTTTATTTAATTTCCAAATAGATCGTTAAGTTATAGTGGTATCTTGAATGAACTTCCATTTTTAATTTTATGCAGTTTCCATTTCTATTTTTATTGAACTTCTATTTTTATTCAATTTCCATCTCCATTCAATTTCATTTTTTTATTTAATTTCCAAATAGATCGTTAAGGTATAGTTGTTTCTTGAATGAACTTCCATTTTTAATTTTATGCAACTTCCTTTTGTGTTTTTATTCAACTTCCATTTTTATTCATTTTCCTTTCTACTCAATTTAGTTTTTTTTTTTAATTTCCAAATAGATCGTTAAGGTATAGTGGTTTTTTGAATGAACTTCCATGTTTAATTTTATGCAGTTTCCATTTTTATTTTTATTCAACTTCTATTTTTATTCGATTTCCATTTCCATTCAATTTCCGTTTTTATTTAATTTCATAATAGATCGATAAGGTGTAGTGGTTTCTTGAATGAATTTCCATTTTTAATTTTAAGCAACTTCCATTTTTGTTTTTCTTCCACTTTCATTTTTATTCAATTTTCATTTCTATTCAATTTCCTTTTTTAATTAATTTCCAAATAGATCGTTAAAGTATAGTGGTTTCTTGAATGAACTTCCATGTTTAATTTTATGTAGTTTCCATTTCTATTTTTATTCAATTTCCATTTCAATTCAATTTCCTTTTTTAATTAATTTCCAAATAGATCGTTAAGGTATAGTGGTTTCTTGAATGAACTTCCATTTTTAATTTTATGCAGTTTCCATTTCTATTTTTATTCAACTTCTATTTTTATACAATTTCCATCTCCATTCAATTTCCTTTTTTATTTAATTTCCAAATAGATCGTTAAGGTATTGTGGTTTCTTGAATGAACTTCCATGTTTAATTTTATGCAGTTTCCATTTCTATTTTTATTCAACTTCTATTTTTATTAAATATCCATCTCCATTCAATCTCCTTTTTTATTTAATTTCCAAATAGATCGTTATGGAATAGTGTTTCTTGAATGAATTTCCATGTTTAAATTTACGCAGTTTCCACTTCTATTTTTATTCAATTTCCATCTCCGTTCAATTTCCTTTTTTTATTTAATTTTCAAATAGATCGTTAAGGTATAGTGATTTCTTGAATGAACTTTCATTTTTAATTTTATGCAACTTCCATTTTTATTTTTATTCAACTTCCATTTTTATTCAATTTCCTTTTCTATTGAATTTCCCTTTTTATTTAGTTTTCAAATAGATCGTTAAGGTGTAGTGGTTTCTAGAATGAACTTCCATTGTTAACTTTAAGCAACTTCCATTTTTATTTTTATTAGATTTCCATTTTTATTCAGTTTCCTTTTCTATTGAAGTTCCTTTTTTATTTAATTTCCAAATAAATCGTTAAAGTATCGTGGTTCCTTGAATTAACTTCCACGTTTAATTTTATGCAGTTTCCATTTCTTTTTTTATTCAACTTCTATTTTTATTTAATTTCCATCTCCATTCAATTTCATTTTTTATTTAATTTCCAACCAGATCGTTAAGGTGTAGTGGTTTCTTGAATGAACTTCCATCCTTAATTTTATGCAACTTCCATTTTTATTTTTATTCCACTTCCATTTATATTTAATTTCCTTTTCTATTCAATTTCCTTCTTTGTTTAATTTTCAAATAGGTCGTTAAGGTATAGTGGTTTCTTGAATGAACTTCCATGTTTTATTTTTTGCAATGTCCATTTCTATTTTTATTCAACATCTTTTTTTGTTCAATTTCCATCTCCATTCAATTTCCTTTTCTATTTAATTTCCAACTAGATCATTAAGGTATAGTGGTTTCTTGAAAGAACTTTCATTTTTTATTTTATGCAACTTCCATTTCTATTTTTATTCAACATCCATTTTTATTCAATTTCCATCTCCATTCAATTTACTTTTTTATTTAATTTCCTAGTAGATCGTTAAGGTATAGTGGTTTCTTGAATGAATTTCCATATTTAATTTTATGCAGTTTCCACTCCTATATTTATTCAAATTCTATTTTTATTCAATTTCCTTTTTTTTTATTTAATTTCCAAGTAGATCGTTAAGGTATAGTGATTTCTTGAATGAACTTTCATTTTTAATTTTATGGAACTTCCATTTTTATTATTATTCAATTCCATTTTTATTCAATTTCCTTTTCTATTGAATTTTCCTTTTTATTTAGTTTCCAAATAGATCATTAAGGTGTAGTGGTTTCTAGAATGAACTTCCATTTTTAATTTTATGCAACCTCCATTTTTATTTTTATTCCACTTCCATTTTTATTCAATTTCCTTTTCTATTCAAGTTCCTTTTTTATTTAATTTCCAAGTAGATCGTTAAGGCATAGTGGTGTCTTGAATTAACTTCCATGTTTAATTTTATGCAGTTTCCATTTCTTTTTTTATTCAACTTCTATTTTTATTTAATTTCCATCTCCATTCAATTTCCTTTTTTATTTAATTTCCAAACAGATCGTTAAGGTGTAGTGGTTTTTTGAAAGAACTTCCATTCTTAATTTTAAGCAACTTCCATTTTTTATTTTTATTCCCCTTCCATTTTTATTCAATTTCCTTTTCTATTCAATTTCCTTTTTTATTTGATTTCCAAATATATCGTTAAGGTATAGTGGTTTCTTGAATGAACTTTCATTTTTTATTTTATGCAACTTCCGTTTGCATTTTTATTCAAATTCCATTTTTATTCAATTTCCATCTCCATTCAATTTCCTTTTTTATTTGATTTCCAAATAGATCGTTAAGGTATAGTGGTTTCTTGAATGAACTTCCATTTTTAATTTTATGCAACATCCATTTGTATTTTTATTCAACTTCCATTTTTATTCAATTTCCTTTCTATTCAATTTCCTTTTTTATTTAATTTCCAAATAGATCGTTAAGGTACTGTGGTTTCTTGAATGAACTTCCATGTTTAATTTTATGCAGTTTCCATTTCTGTTTTTATTCAACTTCTATTTTTATTCAATTTCGATCTCTATTCAATTTCCGTTTTTATTTAATTTCCAATTAGATCGTTAAGGTGTAGTGGTTTCTTGAATGAACTTCCATTTTTAATTTTACGCAACTTCCATTTTCATTTTTCTTCCACTTCCATTTTTATTCAATTTCCATTTCTATTCAATTTCCTTTTTTAATTAATTTCCAAATAGATCGTTAAGGTATAATGGTTTCTTGAATGAACTTCCATGTTTAATTTTATGCAGTTTCCATTTCTATTTTTATTCAACTTCTATTTTTATTCAATTTCCATCTCCATTCAATTTCCTTTTTTATTTAATTTCCAAATAGATCGTTAAGGTACAGTGGTTTCTTGAATGAACTTCCATTTATAATTTTATGCGACTTCCATTTGTATTTTTATTCAACTTCCATTTTTATTCAATTTCCTTTCTATTCAATTTCCTTTTTTATTTAATTTCCAAATAGATCATTAAGGTATTGTGGTTTCTTGAATAAACTTCTATGTTTAATTTTATGCAGTTTCCATTTCTATTTTTATTCAACTTCTATTTTTATTAAATTTCCATCTCCATTCAATTCCCTTTTTTATTTAATTTCCATATAGATCGTTAAGGTATAGTGGTTTCTTGAATGAATTTCCATGTTTAATTTTATGCAGTTTCCACTTCTATTTTTATTGAACTTCTATTTTTATTCAATTTCCATCTGCGTTCAATTTCCTTTTTTTATTTAATTTCCAAATAGATCGTGAAGGTATAGTGATTTCTTGAATGAACTTTCATTTTTAATTTTATGCAACTTCCATTTTTACTTTTAGTCAACTTCCATTTTTATTCAATTTTCTTTTCTAATGAATTTATCTTTTTATTTAGTTTCCAAATAGATCGTTAAGGTGCAGTTGTTTCTAGAATGAACTTCCATTTTTAATTTTATGCAACTTCCATTTTTATTTTTATTCCAGTTCCATTTTTATTCAATTTCCTTTTCTATTCAATTTCCTTTTTATTTAATTTCCAAATAGATCGTTAAGGTATAGTGGTTTCTTGAATGAACTTCCATGTTTAATTTTATACAGTTTCCATTTCTATTTTTATTCAACTTCTATTTTTATTAAATTTCCATCTCCATTCAATTTCCTTTTTTATTTAATTTCCTAATACATCGTTAAGGTATAGTGGTTTCTTGAATGAACTCCCATTTTTAATTTTATGCAACTTCCATTTGTATTTTTATTCAATTTCCTTTCTATTCAATTTCCTTTTTTATTTAATTTCCAAATAGATCGTTAAGGTATAGTGGTTTCTTCAATGAACTTCCATGTTTAATTTTATGCAGTTTCCATTTCTATTTTTATTCAACTTCTGTTTTTATTAAATTTCCATCTCCATTCAATTCCCTTTTTTATTTAATTTCCATATAGATCGTTAAGGTCTAGTGGTTTCTTGAATGAATTTCCATGTTTAATTTTATGCAGTTTCCACTTCTATTTTTATTGAACTTCTATTTTTATTCAATTTCCATCTGCGTTCAATTTCCTTTTTTTATTTAATTTCCAAATAGATCGTGAAGGTATAGTGATTTCATGAATGAACTTTCATTTTTAATTTTATGCAACTTCCATTTTTACTTTTAGTCAACTTCCATTTTTATTCAATTTTCTTTTCTAATGAATTTACCTTTTTATTTAGTTTCCAAATAGATCGTTAAGGTGTAGTTGTTTCTAGAATGAACTTCCATTTTTAATTTTATGCAACTTCCATTTTTATTTTTATTCCAGTTCCATTTTTATTCAATTTCCTTTTCTATTCAATTTCCTTTTTATTTAATTTCCAAATAGATCGTTAAGGTATAGTGGTTTCTTGAATGAACTTCCATGTTTAATTTTATACAGTTTCCATTTCTATTTTTATTCAACTTCTATTTTTATTAAATTTCCATCTCCATTCAATTTCCTTTTTTATTTAATTTCCTAATACATCGTTAAGGTATAGTGGTTTCTTGAATGAACTTCCATTTTTAATTTTATGCAACTTCCATTTGTATTTTTATTCAATTTCCATTTTTATTCAATTTCATTTCTATTCAATTTCCTTTTTTATTTAATTTCCAAATAGATCGTTAAGGTATAGTGGTTTCTTGAATGAACTTCCATGTTTAATTTTATGCAGTTTCCATTTCTATTTTTATTCAACTTCTATTTTTATTAAATTTCAATCTCCATTCAATCTCCTTTTTTATTTAATTTCCAAATAGATCGTTAAGGTATGGTGGTTTCTTGAATGAGTTTTCATGTTTAATTTTATGCAGTTTCCACTTCTATTTTTATTCAACTTCTATTTTTATTCAATTTCCATCTCCGTTCAATTTTCTTTTTTTATTTAATTTTCAAATAGATCGTTAAGGTTTAGTGATTTTTGAATGAACTTTCATTTTTAATTTTATGCAACTTCCATTGTTATTATTATTCAACTTCCATTTTTATTCAATTTCGTTTTCTATTGAATTTCCCTTTTTATTTAGTTTCCAAATAGATCGTTAAGGTGTAATGGTTTCTAGAATGAACTTCCATTTTTAATTTTATGCAACTTCCATTTTTATTTTTGTAACGCCCTCAAAATAATACATTAAACCCATCAATATAGACATGCATTGGTAATAAAGATAAACATTCTTCTATTCATCAGAGTAGTTCTTTTGCAAAAATATTACATGTTAATCAACAAAAGCAAATGCCCTACGGGCTTACAGCTTTCCAAGTTAACACTTGGTTACAACAAATGAGTGCTAACTCATTTACACATTAAGCCCTTGGCTTGAATATACAAGTAATACATCAAGAAATAAAAACAACAAAAGTCCGCCTGCCTCTAGCCTCCCAAGCTACGTCCTTGGAGGTGGCATGCTACCTGTACCTGAAAATGATATTCCCATATAGGGTGAGCCACAGCCCAGTAGAAATACACTAAACCAAATATGAACAATGACTAAAAGATTAGCAGTTGATAGATGGCCAACACTTATACTTCCTCTTATTACACCTTACAGTTTCATGACATACAAGTCCATGTTACGATTCATTTTCCAATTCCTTTCAATTCTCAATTTACAGCCATGGCTCAGAACCTGGCCAACAACTCATATGAGACAGTAACTCATATCAACACTTCCCATTTCATAATAGATAAGCATACTAGCTATATCACACAACAACAGATAAGCATACAAGCTATATCATCACTTCCACAGATATGCATATGAGCACTATCACATTTCCAATGACAAGCATATGAGCTCTGTCAATACATCACTAGATAAACATATGAGCTCTATCTACGGAGTCCATCCCCTATCTCCTCCCAACAACATCCGGTTTAGAGGTCCATCCCCTATCTTCCCCTAAACCGTGGAGTACATCTCCTATCTCCTCCAACACAACACAATGCATATAAACAATAATTATACACATCATCACACAACACATAAATTTAACGTGTTCTTTCAATCATCATACTCAATGACTCATTCCAGTGATTAGTTTCCGTTTGCCTAATCATCATGCATTGTCTACAACAATCACGACTATCCTCCACCGATAGCCCAAAGCAGTTATTTCTATACAGAAAATAAATGCAACAAATGGATATAAAATCAACATTTCCAACTAGGTGAGTGACATAAAATCCAACTACACCCTTTAATCCCATATATTTCCAATCTCAACATTTCCAATTCAATTCCTCATTTCCCACAATTAATTCTACAAATAAATTAACCAATGTAATTAGGGCATTTTCCATAATTAACATTACAACCCTTAGGTTCCATTTTCATTAGTGTTTCAACATTAATTTCACTTTTTCCATGCCAAACATGCATCTAGGCTTTATATAGTTAAAACCCCAATTCTTGTAAATTTGCACAAAAGCCCCCAAACTTTCACAAATTACTAAACCAACCCCAACATCTCAAAATACTAAAATTTAAAGACAAAGTTCATAAAGAGGAGTAGGATATCCCTACCTCAAGGTTTGAGCTCCAATGGAGATGAAGACCAAAACCAAAATGCTCCAAATTCTGAAATTTTCAGATTAAAATGTAGCCCTCGACGATCAACACAACTTTCGTAAAGACCAAAAGTGAGCAAACAACTCCTACCAGATCAAATCTAAGAGAGAAGGGCCGGTTTTAGAGTGAGAAGCTCTGAAAATGGCTTTTTGGAAAAGTAAGAGAGAGAAAAGATCTTGAAAAAGTGATCCAAAAGTCAGATCTCGGATTTATATAAAAGTCTCCCCGCTCGAGCGTCCAACGCCCCGCTCGAGCGTCACTCACAGACTCCCGCTCGAGCGTCAACAATCCCGCTCGAGCGGCGAATACAGACTTCCAGAACTTTCACAGAACCAGGCCTTCGCTCGAGCGTCACACACAACATCCCGCTCGAGCGTCAAAACTCCCGCTCGAGCGTACAACTCTGCAGAGGAGATACTGGAAGATGGAAAACTACGCTCGAGCGTCGAAAACTCCACTCGAGCGGACAGACAACAACGAAGGGCCCGCTCGAGCGTCAAAATCCCTGCTCGAGCGTGAAGACCAAAATCTCGGCAACTACTCTTGGTTTCTAAGTTCAACCAACCTGTTTCAAACTCGCCCAACACAACTCAAGCCTCGAATGCAAGGAGTGAAGGATGTAAACAAGACACATACAACAACCGACCCCACGGAACCTACGTCCGGGTACAACAGTTAAACAAAAAGGGGAAATCGGGATCGCTATAATTTTTATTCCACCTTCATTTTTATTCAATTTCTTTTTCTATTCAATTTCCTTTTTTATTTAATTTCCAAATAGATCGTTAAGGTATAGTGGTTTCTTGAATGAACTTCCATGTTTAATTTTATGCAGTTTCCATTTCCATTTTTATTGAACTTCTATTTTTATTCAATTTCCATCTCCATTCAATTTCCTTTTTTTATTTAATTTCCAAATAGATCGTTAAGGTATAGTGGTTTCTTGAATGAACTTCCATTTTCAATTTTATGCAACTTCCATTTGTGTTTTTATTCAACTTCCTTTTTATTCATTTTCCTTTCTATTCAATTTACTTTTTTATTTAATTTCCAAATAGATTGTTAAGGTATAGTGGTTTCTTGAATGAACTTCCATTTTCAATTTTATGCAACTTCCATTTGTGTTTTTATTCAACTTCCTTTTTATTCATTTTCCTTTCTATTCAATTTACTTTTTTATTTAATTTCCAAATAGATTGTTAAGGTATAGTGGTTTCTTGAATGAACTTCCATGTTTAATTTTATGCAGTTTCCATTTCTATTTTTATTCAACTTCTATTTTTATTCGATTTCCATCTCCATTCAATTTCCGTTTTTATTTAATTTCATATTAGATCGTTAAGGTGTAGTGGTTTCTCGAATGAACCTCCATTTTAAATTTTATGCAACTTCCATTTTTATTTTTCTTGCACTTCCATTTTTATTCAATTTTCATTTCTATTCAATTTCCTTTTTTAATTAATTTCCAAATAGATCGTTAAGGTATAGTGGTTTCTTGAATGAACTTCCATGTTTAATTTTATGCAGTTTCCATTCCTATTTTTATTCAATTTCCATTTCTATTCAATTTCATTTTTTAATTAATTTCCAAATAGATCGTTAAGGTATAGTGGTTTCTTGAATGAACTTCCATTTTTAATTTTATGCAGTTTCCATTTCTATTTTTATTCAACTTCTATTTTTATACAATTTCCATCTCCATTCAATTTCCTTTTTTATTTAATTTCCAAATAGATCGTTAAGGTATAGTGGTTTCTTGAATGAATTTCCATGTTTAATTTTATGCAGTTTCCACTTCTATTTTTATTCAACTTCTATTTTTATTCAATTTCCATCTCCGTTCAATTTCCTTTTTTTATTTAATTTTCAAATAGATCGTTAAGGTATAGTGATTTCTTGAATGAACTTTCATTTTTAATTTTATGCAACTTCCATTTTTATTCTATTTCCTTTTCTATTGAATTTCCCTTTTTATTTAGTTTCCAAATAGATTGTTAAGGTGTAGTGGTTTCTAGAATGAACTTCCATTGTTAACTTTATGCAACTACCATTTTTATTTTTATTAGATTTCCATTTTTATTCAGTTTCCTTTTCTATTCAAGTTCCTTTTTTATTTAATTTCCAAATAGATCGTTAAGGTATAGTGGTTTCTTGAATTAACTTCCACGTTTAATTTTATGCAATTTCCATTTCTTTTTTTATTCAACTTCTATTTTTATTTAATTTCCATCTCCATTCAATTTCCTTTTTTATTTAATTTCCAAACAGATCGTTAAGGTGTAGTGGTTTCTTGAAAGAACTTCCATTCTTAATTTTATGCAACTTCCATTTTTATTTTTATTCCACTTCCATTTTTATTCAATTTCCTTTTCTATTCAATTTTCTTCTTTATTTAATTTCCAAATAGATCGTTAAGGTATAGTGGTTTCTTGAATGAATTTCCATGTTTTATTTTATGCAGTGTCCATTTCTATTTTTATTCAACTTCTATTTTTGTTCAATTTCCATCTCCATTCAATTTCCTTTTTTATTTAATTTCCAAACTAGCATATCACCCGTGCTATGCACGGATTGTGTTTACAATTATCTATATATGTGAATTGTGATTTTTAAATATTTTCTTTTTTTTTAAATGTTTTCTTTTTTTCCTTTTTTATATTATATTAAAGTTTAATATTTTGATAATAATCATATGTAGTTGACTTTTCAAGGAATTAAATGTCTTTTTTTTTATTGTATTATATTAAACTTTAATATTTTGATAATAATCATATGTGTTGGACTTTTCAAGAATTTTTTTTTATGCTTGTTAATATTTTGATAATAATCATATGTGTTGGACTTTTCAAGAATTTTTTTTTATGCTTGTTCTTAATGCATTAAAGTGTTATTATGAGGGATAATAATCATATGTGTTGGGACTTTTCAAGGAATTCATGTGCTGGATTTCAAAGATTTTTTTTTATGTTTGTTCTTAATGCATTAAAGTGTTATTATGAGGGTAAGACTTGGGAGTTGGGAGAAGTTAATAAATGCTAAGATTATTATTTTTTTTAAATCAAAAAATTAGGAAATTTAGATTGGAAGATTGGAGCTCCCACAAAACTTGGGGCAAAAAACCCCCTTTTGCTTAATATATAGTATAGATAGATCATTAAGGTATAGTGGTTTCTTGAATGAACTTTCATTTTTTATTTTATGCAACTTCCATTTCTATTTTTATTCAACTTCCATTTTTATTCAATTTCCATCTCCATTCAATTTCCTTTTTTATTTGATTTCCAAATAGATCGTTAAGGTATAGTGGTTTCTTGAATGAACTTCCATTTTTAATTTTATGTAACTTCCATTTGTATTTTTATTCAACTTCCATTTTTATTCAATTTCCTTTCTATTCAATTTCCTTTTTTATTTAATTTCCAAATAGATCGTTAAGGTGTTGTGGTATCTTGAATGAACTTCCATGTTTAATTTTATGTAGTTTCCATTTCTATTTTTATTCAACTTCTATTTTTAATCAATTTCGATCTCTATTCAATTTCCATTTCTATTCAATTTCCTTTTTTAATTAATTTCCAAAATAGATCGTTAAGGTATAGTGGTTTCTTGAATGAACTTCCATGTTTAATTTTATGCAGTTTCCATTTCTATTTTTATTCAACTTCTATTTTTATTCAATTTCCATCTCCATTCAATTTCCTTTTTTATTTAATTTCCAAATAGATCGTTAAGGTATAGTGGTTTCTTGAATGAACTTCCATTTTTGTCACGCCCCCAAAATAAATACATAAATCCATCACTTTAGACATACATTATACAAAAGAGATTAACCATTTCTATACATCAAAGTAGTTCTTACAACAGTATTACATGTTAACAACAAAAGCAAATGCCCTATAGGCTTACAGCTTTCCAAGTCAACACTTGGTTACACAAAAGAAGAGTACTAACTCTATACAAAATAAGCCCTTGGCTTGCTATACAAGTAATACAAATAAAACAACCAAAAAAAAAAGAGTCTTCAACTCTCATCATTATCCAAGCTATGTCCTTGGAGGTGGCATGCTACCTGTACCTGAAAATAATGTCCCATATAGGGTGAGCCAACGCCCAGTAGAGATATGCTAAACACAATATAAGCAATAACTAAGACATTAGCAATTGATAAATGTTCAATCTCCATAAATCAATTCATAACCCATTTCCATTTTATAATCACTGCGACTATGTTTCATTCCACATTTCATTTCTTAACAGTTTCACAATTTATATCAATAGCTCAGAACCTGGCCAACCATTTCTATGAGATAGTAACTCATATTAAACATTTCCCATTTCTCAATAGATAAACATATTAGTTGTACCAACATCTCAACAGATAAGCATACAAACTGTATCCACATTTCAACAGATAAGCATACAAGCTGTATCCACATTTCAACAGATAAGCATACAAGCTGTATCAACACTTCCAAATATAAGCATAGGAGCTGTATCATCACTTCCATAGATAAGCATATGAGCTGTATCATCACATAAATCTGACAAGCATATGAGCTGTATCAGTGGAGTCCATCCCCTATCTCCTCCCAAACAACATCCGGTTTAGAGGTCCATCCCCTATCTTCCCCTAAATCGTGGAGTACATCCCCTATCTCCTCCCACACACATACACAGAGTATATACACATTGGTCATATACACAATCAATCAATACATAACGCTAATGTATTCTACCAATCGTCATACTTTATGACCTAACCAATTGATTAGTTTTAGTTTGCCTAATCATCATGCATTGTCTACAACAATCAAAACTACCCTCCACCGGTAGCCCAAGCAATTATTTCTAAACAGATAATAAAAGCTCCAACAGATAAAATATCATGTTTTCAAAAGTGAGCGATTAACAAATCCAACTCCACTATTCTACCATATAATGAGTCAAGTTCATTATTTCCAACTCAATTCCAAATGCCAACACTTTTCCCAAATTAATTTACACAACGAATTAGGGCTTTTTCCCTCATTTTTCAACATTGACCCAATGGTCCATATATCAACAACCAACATCAATACCACTATTTTGAAACCCAAAATACTCATTTTAGAATCAAAATAATAAAACCCTCTTTGACATTTTGAAACCCTAAGTCCCAAAATTTTCCAACTTCAACACTTTATCAAAATCACCAAAAATCTATGTTAAAGACCATAAGAGTGAGTAGGAATCCCTACCTCAAATTCGGAGTTCAAGGGAAGAAGATGAAGAAACTCAACGTGCTCCAAAACTCGATATTTTCAGATCAAAACGTAGCCCTCGACGATCAACACAACTTTTGTAAAGGCCAAAGGTAAGGAAACAACTCTAACTAGATCAATACCTAGAGAGAAGGCAAGGTTCTAGAGAGAGAGGCTCAACAATGGAGTTTTGGAAAAGTAAGAGAGAGAAATGAATATGAAAAAGTGATTTTAAAAGTCAAAACACGGAGCTTTAAACCCGACGCCCCGCTCGAGCGTGGAAACTCCCGCTCGAGCGTCACTCACAGACTCTCGCTCGAGCGTCCAAACCGCCGCTCGAGCGCTGAATACACACTCCCAGCACTTTTACAGAACCAGGTCTCTACTCGAGCGTCCAGCTCCCCGCTCGAGCGTAACACACAAACTCCCGCTCGAGCGGACAACCCTGCAGAGAAAATACTGGAAGGGTCATTTTCCCGCTCGAGCACCAAAAGCCCTGCTCGAGCGGACAGACCGAAATCTGGGCAACTACACTTGGTTCCTAAGCTCAACCAACATGTTTCACACCTGCCCAACACAACCCAAGACTCAAATACAAAGAGTAAAGGATGTAAACGAGATGTACACAACAACCAATAAAAAGGGAAACCGGGATCGCTATAACCTCCCCCCCTTAAAGAATTTCGTCCCCAAAATTTAAACACAAGTTTTTCAAAAACAGGTTTTCTCCATTTCTAACAACATGTCAACCCAATATTAAACATCTCGACCCATTACCGGTCAATCTCATCTCTTTTCAAGAGGCAAAACACAATATTTTCCACAACATGCATTATAAACATGCGTTCCCTGGAATTCCACAAATTTCAACACATTTTCTACCATTTTACAGCACATGCAACATTTATATCATGCTTGCATTTCTACAATACATTTAACATATTCAATGTTAAAATAAACTTCCATTAACCACAACATATACAGTGTTCCACAACTTAAGACATATTTAATGTCCTTAAAGTTCAATATTATTACAAAATTTCACCACGTGACTATACATCAACAAACATGTCCGGATACTTCTCACGGACTTCCAACTCACGTTCCCAAGTGGCTTCCTCCACTCCGTGATGTTTCCACAAAACCTTTACCAAGGGGATGGTCTTGCCTCGCAAGACTTGATCCCGCCTATCCAAGACCCGAACCGGTCTCTCCTTATACGAGACGTCCTCATCTACCTCCAAATCGGTCCAATCCAACACATGGGACGGATCCGGCTCGTACTTCCGAGGCATACTGACATGAAACACATCATGAACCCCGGACAACTGCGGTGGCAAAGCCAAACGGTAAGCAGCTTCCCCAATCCTCTCAAGGATCTCAAAGGGACCAATAAACCGAGGGGATAACTTCCCACTCTTCCCAAACCTCATCAAACCTCGCCTAGGTGATATTTTCAAGAAGACATGATCACCTATCTCAAACGCCAAAGGCCTCCTCCTATGGTCGGCATAACTCTTTTGGCAGCTCTGGGCTGTAACAAGCCTCCTACGGATAAGCTCAATTTTCTCCGTTGTCTCCCTAACCAACTCCGGGCCCAAGAAAGGTGCATCACCCACCTCGGCCCAACAAACTGGAGACCTATACGGTCGGCCATACAAGGCCTCAAACGGTGCCATACCGATGCTAGACTGAAAACTGTTGTTGTTGTAGGCAAACTCCACCAAGGGCAAGTACCTCTCCCACGTCCCACTAAAGTCAAGGACACAACCTCGAAGCATATCCTCAAGGATCTGAATAGTACGCTCGGACTGCCCGTCAGTCTGAGGATGATAAGCCGTGCTAAAGATCAACTTAGTGCCCAAGGCACTCTGCAAACTCTGCCACAACCTAGCAGTAAAACGAGGATCTCTATCTGAGACGATCGTCACTGGGATCCCGTGCAACCTCACTATGTCCCGAATATACAAGTCGGCGAGGTGATCTACTGAATCTCTCACACGCATAGGGATAAAGTGCGCCGACTTAGTCAACCGGTCTACAACCACCCAAATAGCGTCACTACCCCGCTGAGTCCTCGAAAGACCTACAACGAAGTCCATGGTGACATGCTCCCACTTCCACTCGGCAATAGGCAAGGGTTGCAACAAACCCGCTGGCCTCTGATGCTCGGCCTTCACTTGCTGACAAGTAAGGCACTTCGACACGCAAACTGCCACATCCCTCTTCATACCTCGCCACCAAAACTGGCGACCCAAATCACGATACATCTTAGTGCCTCCCGGATGCACCGCAAGGCGTGAATAGTGGAACTCTCGGAGTACTTCCTCTCGGCAAGACTCCGGCATAAACAAACGGTCTCTGTATCTCACACTCAGGTCGGGATACACCGTCAAACCCTTCTCAACCTTCCGAATGGAGATCTTCTCTCGGAGGGATTCTACCTTAAGGTCACCTCTCTGTGCCTCCAACACTCGTGTCACAAGTGTAGGCTGTGCAACTACAGAAAATAAGGCCGCAGCCTCAACGGATTCGCCCAGAAGCAAATCAAACTCGCCCAAAGCACCCAACATCTCCCATTCCCGGATAGCTATACAAGCTACATCACTAATGGATTTCCTACTAAGGGCATCGGCCACAACATTGGCCTTCCCCGGGTGATAGTGCAACTCAAAATCGTAGTCCTCAATGAACTCTATCCACCTTCTCTGCCTCAGGTTGAAGTCTCTCTATGTAAACAAATACTTCAAACTTTTATGGTCCGAGAACACCTCGAACCTCTCACCATAAAGGTAGTGCCTCAAGATTTTCAAGGCAAAGATCACTGCGGCTAACTCTAAGTCGTGTGTAGGGTAATTCTTCTCGTGTATTTTCAACTGACGTGAGCCATAAGCTACCACTTTCCCCTCTTGCATCAACACACAACCCAAACCCTCTCGTGAGGCATCACAATAAACTGCATAACCCAACCCTCTCTCCGGAATAATCAAAACCAGAGCGGTGGTCAATCTAACCTTCAACTCTTGGAACGACTTCTCACAAGTCTCATTCCACACAAACTTGACCCCTTTCCGTGTCAATCTAGTCAACGGCGAAGCTAACTTGGAGAAATCCTTCACAAACCGACGGTAGTACCCAGCTAATCCCAGAAAACTGCGGATCTCAAACACACTCTTAGGCTGTGCCCAATCTTGCACTGCCTCAACTTTGGATGCGTCGACAGACACCCCTTCCCCGGATACCAATGGCCTAAGAACTTGACTTCCCCTAGCCAAAACTCACACTTCCCAAACTTGGCATACAGCCTATGGGCTCTAAGCAATTCAAGCACCACTCTCAAATGTTCCTCGTGCTCCTCCTCAGAAGTTGAATAGATAAGAATGTCGTCCACGAAAACGAGCACAAATCGATCTAAGAATTTCCAGAAAATCTGGTTCATCAAGTCCATAAAGACTGCCGGTGCATTGGTAAGCCCAAATGGCATCACCAGAAACTCATAATGGCCATACCGTGTACGGAATGCCGTCTTCGGGATATCCTCCTCCCTGACCCTCAACTGGTGGTAACCCGATCTCAAGTCTATCTTTGAGAAACAACGGGAACCCTTCAACTGGTCAAACAAATCATCTATACGGGGCATAGGGTACTTATTCTTGACCGTAGCCCGATTCAACTTCCGGTAGTCGATACACAATCTCAAGGCACCATCTTTCTTTTTAGCAAAGAGGGCCGGTGCTCCCTACGGTGAAACACTAGGGCGAACAAAACCCTTGTCTAACAACTCTTGAAGCTGAATCTTCAACTCACTCAACTTGGCTGGGGCAAAACGATAAGGTGCCATAGAAATCGGCGTCGTGCCGGGTACTAAATCGATAGAGAACTCTATCTCTCGGTGAGGTGGCAAACTAACAAGGTCCTCGGGAAAAACATCTGAGTACTCACAAACCACCCTCGGTAACACAATTTGGGTCTCATCACACTCACCACTTCTAAAGCTGGCAAGTAGACCACTAAGCTCACTCCACCCTCACGGATCATACATCGGTGGCAACACACTACCAACCCGATCCCCCAAGAAATGGAAACACTCTCCGCTCAAGGTACAAACTGTGACCCTCTGGCGGTAGCAATCAATAACTGCCCGGTATGACGACAGCCAATCCATACCCAAAATAACATCAAAGCCCCTCATGGGCATAACAACAAAGGAAAAAGGGAGCCTACGGTCGGCGACCTCTATATCACAACCTCTACATCCATGTTTCAAAATCAACTCACCCCCAACAAGCGATACTACACAAATAGGAGATGCTAGCAGTGCCAACTCCAACTCTAACACAGATGCAAATGCAGCAGATACAAAAGAATGAGATGCACCCGTATCAATCAATACACTAGCAACCGAGTTACAAAACAGAAAGGTACCTCTCACTACTGATGGAGCCGGTACTAGATCCTACACGGTAACAGCATACACGCGCCCTGTAGGCCCGTGATTCACCTGCTCACCTCTAGGAGCAAAGGACTGCTGCACTGACTGGGATGACGAAACTCCTGGATTGGCCCTCGAGGCCTGCACAGACTGAACTGGCTGGTAACTCTACGTCTGCCTAGAACCAGACGCCCCCGATGTGGCACCCAACTGCGAGCAATACCTCTTTAGGTGCCCAGGCTGACCACACTGATAGCAAGATAAGGGCTGGCCCCTGCCCTGACTCTGGCCCTGAGGTCTAGCTGAAGAAGAAGCAGCTCGCTGACCCCCTCCCTTCTGCGGGCAAACCGAAGACTTGTGACCCAGCTGGCCACATGCAAAACAAGTCAAGCCTCCCTGACTACCTCTCCCGGAGCCTGCACTCGGCACTGGGAAGGTCGATCTAGCCAAACTACCCTGAGACTACTGAGGGTTAGAACCCCTCTGTCTCCTGCCATCACCCTGACCATCTTGGCTCCTCTTGGAGCCTCTCTGCCCCTCATCCTCCTCCTGCATCATGAGCTCTATGTGAGCTGCAACATCAACCAAACGTCTATACTCCCGGATAAACGACCCTCCAATCCTCAACTTGAGCCCACGCCTCAGCTTCCGCTCAAACTCAAAGCAATGGCGTTCCTCGAACGCCACAAGTTCAAGTGCAAACCTGGACAAACTAGTAAAAGTAGCCTCAAACTCGGCCACTGACAAGCCCTGCTGTTTAAGCTGGCAAAACTACTTTCTCAGCTTCTCCCTAGCAGCCGAAGACAAAAACTTCTCCTGGAAGGTGTTCACAAAAGCCTCCCACACACCACCAACACGACCTTTCTCGTACTTCCACCACTGACCCGCATCTCCCTTCAGTTGGAAGGATGTCAAGGTCACCTTCAAAGCCCCGTCCTCGATGCCAAGCATCTCGAACGTCTTCTCCATCTGTTCCAACCACTCATCAGCCTTAAGTGGCTTTTTCGGGTCCCCAACAAATTCGTCCGGGTTAGACCGGAAGAACTCCCTCTTCAAGAAAGAAGGTCCTGCCTCAGTAACTTGATTCTCAGTTTTGAGAATACCCAAAGCTCCTGCTATCTCTCGGGCCAAGGCGCCCATAGTCTGCTGACCCGCTGGCTCGGCCACATTGGCCTGACCAACACCCTCCTGCACTGCCGGAATGTCGTCCGGTAAAGGCATTTCCTGCCTACCATGCCTGCTACGCCTACCACGCCCTCGTCCTGACATCCTAATAAGGGTAACCAAGACTATTAGCACATTCACAAATGTGCCGAAGCTATAACACTCGCGTCCTAATGCATGGACAACTGTAATTCACTCCACGTAAACACATAATCACATAAGCAATTACGAATTTCATTTCCGGATAATGATAGTCCCGAGGCGTTACTAGAGTTCCGGTTAGAAACAGCATTGATCAAGTGCTTTTCCAACAAGACTCCCAGAAACCCAAGGATCCAATCAACATCCTAGAAACTACGTTCCATACCCACATAGTCACATAAGCATGTTATCAATTTAAACACATAGCATATGACACTATCACTAAGTCTCTATCAAGCGAGACAGACCCATTGTGATACTAATCACTTCCCACGTACCCAAAGTATTCGAACCCGGTACGCTTTGATACCAAGTTGTCACGCCCCCAAAATAAATACATAAATCCATCACTTTAGACATACATTATACAAAAGAGATTAACCATTTCTATACATCAAAGTAGTTCTTACAACAGTATTACATGTTAACAACAAAAGCAAATGCCCTATAGGCTTACAGCTTTCCAAGTCAACACTTGGTTACACAAAAGTAGAGTACTAACTCTATACAAAATAAGCCCTTGGCTTGCTATAGATGTAATACAAATAAAACAACAAAAAAAAAAAGAGTCTTTGACTCTCATCATTATCCAAGCTATGTCCTTGGAGGTGGCATGCTACCTGTACCTGAAAATAATGTCCCATATAGGGTGAGTCAACACTCAGAAGAGATATGCTAAACACAATATGAGCAATAACTAAGACATTAGCAATTGATAAATGTTCAATTTCCATAAATCAATTCATAACCCATTTCCATTTTATAATCACTGCGACTATGTTTCAATCCACTTTCCATTTCTTAACAGTTTCACAATTTATATCAATGGCTCAGAACCTGGCCAACCATTTCTATGAGACAGTAACTCATATTAAACATTTCCCATTTCTCAATAGATAAACATATTAGTTGTACCAACATCTCAATAGATAAGCATACAAGCTGTATCCACATTTCAACAGATAAGCATATAAGCTGTATCAACACTTCCAAAGATAAGCATAGGAGCTGTATCATCACTTCCATAGATAAGCATATGAGCTGTATCATCACATAAATCTGACAAGCATATGAGCTGTATCAGTGGAGTCCATCCCCTATCTCCTCCCAAACAACATCTGGTTTAGAGGTCCATCCTCTATCTTCCCCTAAACCGTGGAGTACATCCCCTATCTCCTCCCACACACATACACAGAGTATATACACATTGGTCATATACACAATCAATCAATACATAACGTTAATGTATTCTACCAATCATCATACTTTATGACCTAACCAATTGATTAGTTTTAGTTTTCCTAATCATCATGCATTGTCTACAACAATCAAAACTACCCTCCACCGGTAGCCCAAGCAATTATTTCTAAACAGATAATAAAAGTTCCAACAGATAAAATATCATGTTTTCAAAAGTGAGCGATTAGCAAATCCAACTCCACTATTCTACCATATAATGAGTCAAGTTCATTATTTCCAACTCAATTCCAAATGCCAACACTTTTCCCAAATTAATTATACAAATTAATTTACACAACGAATTAGGGCTTTTTCCCTCATTTTTCAACATTGACCCAATGGTCCATATATCAACAACCAACATCAATACCACTATTTTGAAACCCAAAATACTCATTTTAGAATCAAAATAATAAAACCCTCTTTGACATTTTGAAACCCTAAGTCCCAAAATTTCCCAACTTCAACACTTTATCAAAATCACCAAAAATCTATGTTAAAGACCATAAGAGTGAGTAGGAATCCCTACCTCAAATTCGGAGTTCAAGGGAAGAAGATGAAGAAACTCAACGTGCTCCAAAACTCGATATTTTCGGATCAAAACGTAGCCCTCGACGATCAACACAACTTTTGTAAAGGCCAAAGGTGAGGAAACAACTCTAACTAGATCAATACCTAGAGAAAAGGCAAGGTTCTAGAGAGAGAGGCTCAACAATAGAGTTTTGGAAAAGTAAGAGAGAGAAATGAATGTGAAAAAGTGATTTTAAAAGTCAAAACACGGAGCTTTAAACCCGACGCCCTGCTCGAGCGTGGAAACTCTCGCTCAAGCGTCACTCACAGACTCCCGCTCGAGCGTCCAAACTGCCGCTCGAGCGCTGAATACACACTCCCAGTACTTTTACAAAACCAAGTCTCTGCTCGAGTGTCCAACTCCCCGCTCGAGCGTAACACACAAACTCCCGCTCGAGCGGACAACCCTACAGAGAAAATACTAGAAGGGTGATTTTCCTGCTCGAGCGGACAGACCGAAATCTAGGCAACTACACTTGGTTCCTAAGCTCAACCAACCTGTTTGACACCTGCCCAACACAACCCAAGACTCAAATACAAAGAGTAAAGGATGTAAACGAGATGTACACAACAACCAATAAAAAGGGAAACCGGGATCGCTATAATTTTTAATTTTAAGCAACTTCCATTTGTATTTTTATTCAACTTCCACTTTTATTCAATTTCCTTTCAATTCAATTTCCTTTTATATTTAATTTCCAAATAGATCATTCAGGTATAGTCGTTTCTTGAATGAACTTCCATGTTTAATTTTATACAGTTTCCATTTCTATTTTTGTTCAACTTCTATTTTTATTAAATTTCCATCTACATTCAATTTCCTTTTTTATTTAATTTCCTAATAGATCGTTAAGGTATAGTGGTTTCTTGAATAAATTTCCACGTTTAATTTTATGCAGTTTCCACTCCTATTTTTATTCAACTTCTATTTTTATTCAATTTCCATCTCCGTTCAATTTCCTTTTTTTTTATTTAATTTCCAAATAGATCGTTAAGGTATAGTGATTTCTTGAAAGAACTTTCATTTTTAATTTTATGCAACTTCCATTTTTATTATTATTCAATTCCATTTTTATTCAATTTCCTTTTCTATTGAATTTCCAGTTTTATTTAGTTTCCAAATAGATCGTTAAAGTGTAGTGGTTTCTAGAAAGAACTTCCATTTCAATTTTATGCAACTTCCATTTTTAATTTTATTCCACTTCCATTTTTATTCAATTTCCTTTTCTATTCAATTTCCTTTTTTATTTAATTTTCAAATAGATCGTTAAGGTATAGTGGTTTCTTGAATGAACTTCCATGTTTAATTTTATGCAGTTTCCATTTCTATTTTTATTGAGCATATATTTTCATTCAATTTCCAGCTCCATTCAATTTCCTTTTTTATTTAATTTCCAAATAGATCGTTAAGGTATAGTGGTTTCTTGAATCACCTTCCATTTTTAATTTTATGCAACTTCCATTTGTATTTTTATTCAATTTCCATTTTCATTCAATTTCCTTTCTATTCAATTTCCTTTTTTATTTAATTTCCAAATAGATCGTTAAGGTATAGTGGTTTCTTGAATCAACTTCCATTTTTAATTTTATGCAGTTTCAAATTCTATTTTTATTCAACTTCTATTTTTATTAAATTTCAATCTCCATTCAATCTCCTTTTTAATTTCCAAATAGATCGTTAAGGTATAGTGGTTTCTTGAATGAATTTTCATGTTTAATTTTATGCAGTTTCCACTTCTATTTTTATTCAATTTCTGTCTCCGTTCAATTTTTTTTTTTATTTAATTTTCAAATAGATCGTTAAGGTATAGTGATTTCTTGAATGAACTTTCATTTTAATTTTATGCAACTTCCATTATTATTATAATTCGACTTCCATTTTTATTCAAATCCGTCTTCTGTTGAATTTCCCTTTTTATTTAGTTTCCAAATAGATCGTTAAGGTGTACTGGTTCCTAGAATGAACTTCGATTTATAATTTTATGCAACTTCCATTTGTATTTTTATTCAACTTCCATTTTTATTCAATTTCCTTTCTATTCAATTTCCTTTTTTATTCAATTTCCAAATAAATCGTTAAGGTATAGTGGTTTCTTGAATGAACTTCCAAGTTTAATTTTATGCAGTTTCCATTTCTATTTTTATTCAACTTCTATTTTTATTAAATTTCCATCTCCATTCAATTTCCTTTTTTATTTAATTTCCATATAGATCGTTAAGGTATAATGGTTTCTTGAATGAATTTTCATGTTTAATTTTACGCAGTTTCCAGTTCTATTTTTATCGAACTTCTATTTTTATTCAATTTCCATCTGCGTTCAATTTCCTTTTTTTATTTAATTTCCAAATAGATCGTGAAGGTATAGTGATTTCTTAAATGAACTTTCATTTTTAATTTTATGCAACTTCCAGTTTTATTTTTAGTCAACTTCTATTTTATTCAATTTTCTTTTCTAATGAATTTCCCTTTTTATTTAGTTTCCAAATAGATCGTTAAGGTGTAGTGGTTTCTAGAATGAACTTCCATTTTTAATTTTATGCAACTTCTATTTTTATTTTTATTCCACTTCCATTTTTATTCAATTTCCTTTTCTATTCAATTTCCTTTTTTATTTAATTTCCAAATAGATCGTTAAGGTATAGTGGTTTCTTGAATAAACTTCCATGTTTAATTTTATACGGTTTCCATTTCTATTTTTGTTCAACTTCTATTTTTATTAAATTTCCATCTCCATTCAATTTCCTTTTTTATTTAATTTCCTAGTAGATCGTTAAGGTGTAGTGGTTTCTTAAATGAATTTCCATATTTAATTTTATGCAGTTTCCACTCCTATTTTTATTCAACTTCTATATTTATTCAATTTCCATCTCCGTTCAATTCCCTTTTTTTATTTAATTTCCAAATAGATCGTTAAGTTATAGTGGTATCTTAAATGAACTTTCATGATTAATTTTATGGAGTTTCCATTTCTATTTTTATTCAACTTCTATTTTTATTCAATTTCGATCATTATTCAATTTCTGTTTTTATTTAATTTCCAATTAGATCGTTAAGATGTAATGGTTTCTTGAATGAACTTCCATTTTTAATTTTTTGCAACTTCCATTTTTATTTTTCTTTCACTTCCATTTTTATTCAATTTCCATTTCTATTCAATTTCTTTTTTTAATTAATTTTCAAATAGATCGTTAAGGTATAGTGGTTTCTTGAATGAACTTCCATGTTTAATTTTATGCAGTTTCCATTTCTATTTCTGTTCAACTTCTGTTTTTATTAAATTTCCATCTCCATTCAATTTCCTTTTTTATTTAATTTCCATATAGATCATTAAGGTATAGTGGTTTCTTGAATGAATTTTCATGTTTAATTTTATGCAGTTTCCACTTCTATTTTTATTGAACTTCTATATTTATTCAATTTCCATCTGCGTTCAATTTCTTTTTTTTATTTAATTTCCAAATAGATCATGAAGGTATAGTGATTTCTTGAATGAACTTTCATTTTTAATTTTATGCAACTTCCATTTATATTTTTAGTCAACTTCCATTTTTATTCAATTTTCTATTCTAATGAATTTCCCTTTTTATTTAGTTTCCAAATAGATCGTTAAGGTGTAGTGGTTTCTAGAATGAACTTCCATTTTTAATTTTATGCAACTTCCATTTTTATTTTTATTCCACTTCCATTTTTATTCAATTTCCTTTTCTATTCAATTTCTTTTTTTATTTAATTTCCAAATAAGTCGCTAAGGTATAGTGGTTTCTTGAATGAACTTCCATGTTTAATTTTATGCAGTTTCCATTTCTATTTTTATTGAACTTCTATTTTTATTCAATTTCCATCTCCATTCAATTTCCTTTTTTATTTAATTTCCAAATAGATCGTTAAGGTATAGTGGTTTGTTGGATGAACTTCCATTTTTAATTTTATGCAACTTCGATTTGTATTTTTATTCAATTTCCATTTTTATTCAATTTCCTTTCTATTCAATTTCCTTTTTTATTTAATTTCCAAATAGATCGTTAAGGTATAGTGGTTTCTTCAATGAACTTCCATGTTTAATTTTATGCAGTTTCCAATTCTATTTTTATTCAACTTCTATTTTTATCAAATTTCAATCTCCATTCAATCTCTATTTTTATTTAATTTCCAAATAGATCGTTAAGGTATAGTGCTTTCTTGAATAAATTTTCATGTTTAATTTTATACAGTTTCCACTTCTATTTTTATTCAACTTCTATTTTTATTCAATTTTCATCTCCGTTCAATTTTCATTTTTTATTTAATTTTCAAATAGATCGTTAAGGTATAGTGATTTCTTCAATGAACTTTCATTTTTAATTTTATGCAACTTCTATTTTTATTATTATTCAACTTCCATTTTTATTCAATTTCGTTTTCTATTGAATTTCCCTTTTTATTTAGTTTCCAAATAGATCGTTAAGGTATAGTGGTTTCTAGAATGAACTTCAATTTTTAATTTTACGCTACTTCCATTTTTATTTTTCATCCACTTCCATTTTTATTCAATTTTCATTTCTATTCAATTTCCTTTTTTAATTAATTTCCAAATAGATCGATAAGGTATAGTGGTTTTTTGAATGAACTTCCACGTTTAATTTTATGCAGTTTCCATTTCTATTTTTATTCAATTTCTATTTCTATTCAATTTCCTTTTTTAATTAATTTCCAAAAAGATCGTTAAGGTATAGTGGTTTCTTGAATAAACTTCTATGTTTAATTTTATGCAGTTTCCATTTCTATTTTTATTCAACTTCTATTTTTATACAATTTCCATCTCCATTCAATTTCCTTTTTTATTTAATTTCGAAATATATCGTTAAGGTATAGTGGTTTCTTGAATGAACTTCCATGTTTAATTTTGTGCAGTTTCCATTTCTATTTTAATAAACTTCTATTTTTATTTAATTTCCATCTCCATTCAATCTCCTTTTTTATTTAATTTCAAAATATATCGTTAAGGTATAGTGGTTTCTTGAATGAATTTTCATGTTTAATTTTACGCCGTTCCTACTTCTATTTTTACTCAACTTCTATTTTTATTCAATTTCCATCTCCGCTCAATTTCCTTTTTTTATTTAATTTTCAAATATATCGTTAAGGTATAGTGATTTCTTGAATGAACTTTCATTTTTAATTTTATGCAATTTCCATTTTTATTTTTATTCAACTTCCATTTTTATTCAATTTCCTTATCTATTGAATTTCCCTTTTTAGTTAGTTTCCAAATAAATCGTTAAGGTGTAGTGGTTTCTAGAATGAACTTCCACTGTTAACTTTATGCAACTTCCAGTTTTATTTTTATTAGATTTCCATTTTTCTTCAGTTTCCTTTTCTATTCAAGTTCATTTTTTATTTAATTTCCAAATATATTGTGAAGGTATTGTGGTTTCTTGAATTAACTTCCACGTTTAATTTTATGCAGTTTCTATTTCTTTTTTTATTCAACTTCTATTTTTATTTAATTTCCATCTCCATTCAATTTCCTTTTTTATTTAATTTACAAACAGATCGTTAAGGTGTAGTGGTTTCTTGAATGAACTTCAATTCCTAATTTTATGCAACTTCCATTTTTATTTTTATTCCACTTCCATTTTTATTCAATTTCCTTCTATATTTAATTTCTAAATAGATCGTTAAGGTATAGTGGTTTTTTGAATGAACTTCCATGATTTATTTTATGCAGTGTCCATTTCTATTTTTATTCAACTTCTATTTTTGTTCAATTTCCATCTCCATTCAATTTCCTTTTTTATTTAATTTCCAAATAGATCATTAAGGTATAGTGGTTTTTTGAATGAACTTTCATTTTTTATTTTATGCAACTTCCATTTCTATTTTTATTCAACTTCCATTTTTATTCAATTTCCATCTCCATTCAATTTCCTTTTATATTTGATTTCCAAATAGATCGTTAAGGTATAGTGGTTTCTGGAATGAAATTCCATTTTTAATTTTATGCAACTTCCATTTGTATTTTTTTTCAACTTCCATTTTTATTCAATTTCCTTTCTGTTCAATTTACTTTTTTATTTAATTTCCAAATAGATCGTTAAGGTATTGTGGTATCTTGAATGAACTTCCATGTTTAATTTTATGCAGTTTCCATTTCTATTTTTATTCAACTTCTATTTTCATTCAATTTCGATCTCTATTCAATTTCAATTTCTATTCAATTTCCCTTTTTAATTAATTTCCAAATAGAACGTTAAGGTATAGTGGTTTCTTAAATAAACATCCATGTTTAATTTTATGCAGTTTCCATTTCTATTTTTATTCAACTTCTATTTTTATTCAATTTCCATCTCCATTCAATTTCCTTTTTTATTTAATTTCCAAATCGATCGTTAAGGTATAGTGGTTTCTCGAATGAACTTCCATTTTTAATTTTATGCAACTTCTATTTGTATTTTTATTCAACTTCCATTTTTATTCAATTTCCTTTCTATTCAATTTCCTTTTTTATTTAATTTTCAAATAGATCGTTAAGGTATAGTGGTTTCGTGAATGAACTTCCATATTTAATTTTACACAGTTTCCATTTCTATTTTTATTCAACTTCTATTTTTATTAAATTTCCATCTCCATTCAATGTCCTTTTTTATTTAATTTCGTAATAGATCGTCAAGGTATAGTGGTTTCTTGAATGAATTTTCATGTTTAATTTTATGCTGTTTCCACTCCTATTTTTATTCAACTTCTCTTTTTATTCAATTTTCATCTCCGTTCAATTTCTTATTTTTTTATTTAATTTCCAAATAGATCGTTAAGGTATAGTGATTTCTTGAACGAACTTTCATTTTTAATTTTATGCAACTTCCATTTTTATTATTATTCAACTTCCATTTTTATTCAATTTTCTTTTCTATCGAATTTCCCTTTTTATTTAGTTTCCCAATAGATCGTTAAGGTGTAGTGGTTTGTAGAATGAACTTCCATTTTTAATTTTATGCAACTTCTGTTTTATTTTTATTCCACTTCCATTTTTATTCAATTTCATTTTCTATTCAATTTCCTTTTTTATTTAATTTCCAAATAAGTCGTTAAGGTATAGTGGTTTCTTGAATGAACTTCCATGTTTAATTTCATGCAGTTTCCATTTCTATTTTTATTGAACTTCTATTTTTCTTCAATTTCCATGTCCATTCAATTTCCTTTTTTATTTAATTTCCAAATAGATCGTTAAGGTAAAGTGGTTTCTTGGATGAACTTCCATTTTTAATTTTATGCAACTTCCATTTGTATTTTTATTCAATTTCCATTTTTATTCAATTTCCTTTCTATTCAATTTCCTTTTTTATTTAATTTCCAAATAGATCGTTAAGGTATAGTGGTTTCTTGAATGAACTTCCATGTTTAATTTTATGCAGTTTCCAATTCTATTTTTATTCAACTTCTACTTTCATGTTTAATTTTATACAGTTTCCACTTCTATTTTTATTCAATTTTCATCTCCGTTCAATTTTCTTTTTTTATTTAATTTTCAAATAGATCGTTAAGGTATAGTGATTTCTTCAATGAACTTTCATTTTTAATTTTGTGCAACTTCCATTTTTATTGTTATTCAACTTCCATTTTTATTCAATTTCGTTTTCTATTGAATTTCCCTTTTTATTTAGTTTCCAAATAGATCGTTAAGGTGTAGTGGTTTCTAGAATGAACTTCCATTTTTAATTTTATGCAACTTCCATTTTTATTTTTATTCCACTTCCATTTTTATTCAGTTTCCTTTTCAATTCAATTTCCTCTTTTATTTAATTTCCAAATAGATCGTTAAGGTATAGTGGTTTCTTGAATGAACTTCCATGTTTAATTTTATGTAGTTTCCATTTCTATTTTTATTGAACTTCTATTTTTATTCATCTTCCATCTCCATACAATTTACTTTTTTTATTTAATTTCCAAATAGATCGTTAAGGTATAGTGGTTTCTTGAATGAACTTCCATTTTTAATTTTATGCAACTTCCATTTGTGTTTTTATTCAACTTCCGTTTTTATTCATTTTTCTTTCTATTCAATTTACTTTTTTATTTAATTTCTAAATAGATCGTTAAGGTATAGTGGTTTCTTGAATAAACTTCCATGTTTAATTTTATGCAGTTTCCATTTCTATTTTTATTCAACTTCTATTTTGATTCGATTTCCATCACCATTCAATTTCCGTTTTTATTTAATTTCATATTAGATCGTTATGGTGTAGTGGTTTCTTGAATGAACTTCAATTTTTAATTTCACGCTACTTCCATTTTTATATTTCATCCACTTCCATTTTTATTCAATTTTCATTTCTATTCAATTTCCTTTTTAATTAATTTCCAAATAGATCGTTAAGGTATAGTGGTTTTTTGAATGAACTTCCATGCTTGATTTTATGCAGTTTCCATTTCTATTTTAATTCAATTTCTACTTCTATTCAATTTCCTTTTTTAATTAATTTCCAAATAGATCGTTAAGGTATAGTGGTTTCTTGAATGAACTTCCATGTTTAATTTTATGCAGTTTCCATTTCTATTTTTATTCAACTTCAATCTTTATACAATTTCCATCCCCATTCAATTTCCTTTTTTATTTAATTTCCAAATAGATCGTTAAGGTATAGTGGTTTCTTGAATGAACTTCCATGTTTAATTTTTTGCAGTTTCCATTTCTATTTTAATCAACTTCTATTTTTATTAAATTTCCATCTCCATTCAATCTCCTTTTTTATTTAATTTCCAAATAGATCGTTAAGGTATAGTGGTTTCTTGAATGAATTTCCATGTTTAATTTTACGCCGTTCCTACTTCTATTTTTACTCAACTTCTATTTTTATTCAATTTCCATCTCCGTTCAATTTCTTTTTTTTATTTAATTTTCAAATAGATCGTTAAGGCATAGTGATTTCTTGAATGAACTTTCATTTTTAATTTTATGCAACTGCCATTTTTATTTTTATTCAACTTCCATTTTTTTTCAATTTCCTTTCTTTTGAATTTCCCTTTTTAGTTAGTTTCCAAATAGATCGTTAAGGTGTAGTGGTTTCTAGAATGAACTTCCACTGTTAACTTTATACAACTTCCATTTTTATTTTTATTAGATTTCCAATTTTATTCAGTTTCCTTTTCTATTCAAGTTCCTTTTTTATTTAATTTCCAAATATATTGTTAAGGTATTGGGGTTTCTTGAATTAACTTCCACGTTTAATTTTATGCAGTTTCTATTTCTTTTTTTATTCAACTTCTATTTTTATTTAATTTCCATCTCCATTCAATTTCCTTTTTTATTTAATTTACAAACAGATCGTTAAGGTGTAGTGGTTTCTTGAATGAACTTCCATTCCTAATTTTATGCAACTTCCATTTTTATTTTTATTCCAATTCCATTTTTATTCAACTTCCTTTTCTATTCAATTTCCTTCTTTATTTAATTTCCAAATAGATCGTTAAGGTATAGTGGTTTTTTGAATGAACTTCCATGTTTTATTTTATGCAGTGTCCATTTCTATTTTTATTCAACTTCTATTTTTGTTCAATTTTCATCTCCATTCAATTTCCTTTTTTATTTAATTTCCAAATAGATCATTAAGGTATAGTGGTTTCTTGAATGAAATTTCATTTTTTATTTTATGCAACTTCGATTTCTATTTTTATTCAACTTCTATTTTTATTCAATTTCCATCTCCATTCATTTTCCTATTTTATTTGATTTCCAAATAGATCGTTAAGGTATAGTGGTTTCTTGAATGAAATTCCATTTTTAATTTTATGCAACTTCCATTTGTATTTTTATTCAACTTCCATTTTTATTCAATTTCCTTTCTGTTCAATTTACTTTTTTATTTAATTTCCAAATAGATCGTTAAGATATTGTGGTATCTTGAATGAACTTCCATGTTTAATTTTATGCAGTTTCCATTTGTATTTTTACTCAACTTCTATTTTCATTCAATTTCGATATCTATTTAATATCCATTTCTATTCAATTTCCCTTTTTAATTAATTTCCAAATAGATCGTTTAGGTATAGTGGTTTCTTGAATAAACTTCCATGTTTAATTTTATGCAGTTTCCATTTCTATTTTTATTCAACTTCTATTTTTATTCAATTTCCATCTCCATTCAATTTCCTTTTTTATTTAATTTTCAAATAGATCGTTAAGGTATAGTGGTTTCTCGAATGAAGTTCCATTTTTAATTTTATGCAACTTCTATTTGTATTTTTATTCAACTTCCATTTTTATTCAATTTCCTTTCTATTTAATTTCCTTTTTTATTTAATTTTCAAATAGATAGTTAAGGTATAGTGGTTTCTTGAATGAACTTCCATGTTTAATTTTATACAGTTTCCATTTCTATTTTTATTCAACTTCTATTTTTATTAAATTTCAATCTCCATTCAATGTCCTTTTTTATTTAATTTCGTAATAGATCGTTAAGGTATAGTGGTTTCTTGAATGAATTTTCATGTTTAATTTTATGCTGTTTCCACTCCTATTTTTATTCAACTTCTATTTTTATTCAATTTCCATCTCCGTTCAATTTCCTTTTTTTTATTTAATTTCCAAATAGATCGTTAAGGTATAGTGATTTCTTCAATGAACTTTCATTTTTAATTTTGTGCAACTTCCATTTTTATTGTTATTCAACTTCCATTTTTATTCAATTTCGTTTTCTATTGAATTTCCCTTTTTATTTAGTTTCCAAATAGATCGTTAAGGTGTAGTGGTTTCTAGAATGAACTTCCATTTTTAATTTTATGCAACTTCCATTTTTATTTTTATTCCACTTCCATTTTTATTCAATTTCCTTTTCAATTCAATTTCCTTTTTTATTTAATTTCCAAATAGATCGTTAAGGTATAGTGGTTTCTTGAATGAACTTCCATGTTTAATTTTATGTAGTTTCCATTTCTATTTTTATTGAACTTCTATTTTTATTCAATTTCCATCTCCATTCAATTTACTTTTTTTATTTAATTTCTAAATAGATCGTTAAGGTATAGTGGTTTCTTGAATGAACTTTCATTTTTAATTTTATGCAACTTCCATTTGTGTTTTTATTCAACTTCCATTTTTATTCATTTTTCTTTCTATTCAATTTACTTTTTTATTTAATTTCTAAATAGATCATTAAGGTATAGTGGTTTCTTGAATAAACTTCCATGTTTAATTTTATGCAGTTTCCATTTCTATTTTTATTGAACTTCTATTTTGATTCGATTTCCATCACCATTCAATTTCCGTTTTTATTTAATTTCATATTAGATCGTTATGGTGTAGTGGTTTCTTGAATGAACTTCAATTTTTAATTTCACGCTACTTCCATTTTTATATTTCATCCACTTCCATTTTTATTCAATTTTCATTTCTATTCAATTTCCTTTTTTAATTAATTTCCAAATAGATCGTTAAGGTATAGTGGTTTTTTGAATGAACTTCCATGTTTAATTTTACGCAGTTTCCATTTCTATTTTAATTCAATTTCTATTTCTATTCAATTTTCTTTTTTAATTAATTTCCAAATAGATCGTTAAGGTATAGTGGTTTCTTGAATGAACTTCCATGTTTAATTTTATGCAGTTTCCATTTCTATTTTTATTCAACTTCAATCTTTATACAATTTCCATCCCCATTCAATTTTGTCACGCCCCACTTTTTATTACTCAAAGTATTACCAATTTCATTTACTTAATTCCATTTCAGAGATAACATGCGGAAATAAACTCGCATATTCAACTTGTAGAAGTGAATAACATTGCTCTCATTCGTATGCAAGTAAATACAACATGAGTACACTAAATAAATTGCCCTTGGGCTTACATCATTAAAAGTCAAGAAGAAGGGTATAACCCTTTTTACATAAATGGCATTCCGCCAACACAAAAGAGGCCCCGAGGCCAACAAATAAGAAGATCCAAAACCTTGTAGAACATCCTGGCTATCACCTGAAAAAGATTCAACAACGTGGGATGAACATATAGTCCAGTAGGGATCTCAACATGATCTCCAACAATAACAACTTACAGATAGCTATGATCATGAATGTTCATTCTCATACTAGAATAGTAATGTGGCAGTTTATACAAAATATACATAAGTATGAACTTTTCGAAAGCAGCCATTTCATTCGACGCTATAAGCGGTTCACCTTTTTTTTTCCTTTTATTTACCCATTTTTCCAAACTTTCATGACTATAACAGTTTTAGATAAAAACAATTTCACCAAGCCCATTACTCTTCCCCCATTTTCCGTACTTATAACAAAATGACCTTTTTTGAAAACATGTTCACAAATACCCTATTTTCCTTCACACTTTCCAAAATCTCAAAATGGCATTTTGGTTTGTTCCCAATACATTCATATCAATACATGCATGTCTTAAATAAAAGGGAAATAACAAATCATCAACATGTATATAATCCACAAATGAGGCAGCTCGGCCTTTCAAAACTGTAACCATCGCAACCCATAACATACTTAGATACACTGACGATAACAATTAAAACTCTGCTCTACCGGCTATATGCACAGTAAGCTAAGGATACGCCAAGCGATAAGCGAGATAATAACTCATTTTAAACATTTCATACCTCATAATAGATACACATTTTAGTACTGTATCAATCTCAGATAAAAACACTTCCATACTTCACAAATGATACACATTTTAGTGTTGTATCAATAACATGTAAAAACACTTCCAATATCAATAAGCACACATATAGTGGTGCTAATGGAGTCCATCCCCTATCTCCTCCCAAACAAAATCCGGTTTAGAGGTCCATCCCCTATCTTCCCCTAAACCGTTGAGTAACCAAAACACTTCTATACTTCACAAATGATACACATTTTAGTGCTGTATCAATATCAAACAGTTTCCGGTTTAGAGGTCCATCCCCTATCTTCCCCTAAACCGTGGAGTACATCCCCTATCTCCTCCCACACAACACAATGTATATAAACAATTATCATATACAAATTCCTCAATACAACAAAGCATCAATAACAAGTGTAATACATACACATAAACTATTCAATAATGTTTAACCAACACAAGTGTAACGCATACATCACAATTCAACACACCAATGTCATCCTCCACCGATGACCAAGGACAAAACCTCTAGATGCATGTATTCAGTACACCTAATAAAAAGAGACTCAACTCTCAAGCAATCCTTAAACCCAACAACGACACTAGTACGATAGGTAAGGATAAAACCCCCAAATGTGTGTAATCAACACTCATGATATAATAGTTCAATTCTCAAATTTATTTTCTGAGACTCACATAGAGTTAACATTTCATTTACCATTTTCAAGATCAACTTTCATAATTTTTCAAGTCAACATGTTCCATCACTTATTCCAAAAACACTTTTCCATTTTCACAAAACCAATTACATTCTCTTCATTTTACAAAATCAATTCCATGGATAATAAGCCATAACCCAACTTGATTCAATACGTTCATTTCAAAATAACTCCAATACCATAATTAATCCTTTAACTGTTAACACCTTCTACACAACTCATATTAACAATAGAAATTTACCAACATTGTTCAATCATAAACCCTTTTTATTTTACCAAATCAAAATATAATTTAGGGCTTTCGCTTCTTTCAATAATAACATGCTAATTTTATTCTCTAATTAGTCCAAACCACAGTCAATGATAACAAAACCATTCTCAAACAACCAACCCTAGGTTCCCCTCATGATTTTAAAACAAATCCAACACGGATATGATTTTCATGCAATACAAAATTACCACATGTCTATCTATAGACGGAGTATTGAAAAAGAACAAAGAAATCCCTACCTCAAATGGAGAAGATGAAGGCCAAAAACCAAAGTGCTCCAAATCGCCAAACTTTCGGATTAAAATGAAGATCAAGGGAAGCTCCACACTCAATACAAAGGAACTAGGGTAGAAGATCACTAGAACTAGATGTATTTATAGAGAGAAGATGTAGTCTAAAGAGAGAAACTCTCAAGTTATTCATTCAATGAACTTCATTAAATTGATTAATGTATCTCATACATTCATGATACATAATGCATCTTCTATATTAATGAATTCATTAGATAGATTAATGTATTTTACATATTCATAATAGAAACATAATGCATCTCTAAGATTCATTCATAATAAATCCATCACATTCAATGTATTAGCATTAGTATTCTATACATTGTATAAATAGGTATCAATGATTAGTCACCATCTAATTGATGTACATGTATCTTACTAATGAGATGAATCTAGTATAATCATGCATAATCTTTGAAAAGTTGTCATATATTACAATTAAACAATGAAGGTAAAATCGGGATCGCTATAAATTTCCTTTTTTATATAATTTCCAAATAGATCGTTAAGGTATAGTCGTTTCTTGAAAGAACTTCCATGTTTAATTTTGTGCAGTTTCCATTTCTATTTTAATCAACTTCTATTTTTATTAAATTTCCATCTACATTCAATCTCCTTTTTTATTTAATTTCCAAATAGATCGTTAAGGTATAGTGGTTTCTTGAATGAATTTCCATGTTTGATTTTACGCCGTTCCTACTTCTATTTTTACTCAACTTCTATTTTTATTCAATTTCCATCTCCGTTCAATTTCCTTTTTTTATTTAATTTTCAAATAGATCGTTAAGGCATAGTGATTTCTTGAATGAACTTTCATTTTTAATTTTATGCAACTGCCATTTTTATTTTTATTCAACTTCCATTTTTATTCAATTTCCTTTCTATTGAATTTCCCTTTTTAGTTAGTTTCCAAATAGATCGTTAAGGTGTAGTGGTTTCTAGAATGAACTTCCACTGTTAACTTTATACAACTTCCATTTTTATTTTTATTAGATTTCCATTTTTATTCAGTTTCCTTTTCTATTCAAGTTCCTTTTTTATTTAATTTCCAAATATATTGTTAAGGTATTGGGGTTTCTTGAATTAACTTCCACGTTTAATTTTATGCAGTTTCTATTTCTTTTTTTATTCAACTTCTATTTTTATTTAATTTCCATCTCCATTCAATTTCCTTTTTTATTTAATTTACAAACAGATCGTTAAGGTGTAGTGGTTTCTTGAATGAACTTCTATTCCTAATTTTATGCAACTTCCATTTTTATTTTTATTCCAATTCCATTTTTATTCAACTTCCATTTCTATTCAATTTCCTTCTTTATTTAATTTCCAAATAGATCGTTAAGGTATAGTGGTTTTTTGAATGAACTTCCATGTTTTATTTTATGCAGTGTCCATTTCTATTTTTATTCAACTTCTATTTTTGTTCAATTTTCATCTCCATTCAATTTCCTTTTTTATTTAATTTCCAAATAGATCATTAAGGTATAGTGGTTTCTTCAATGAAATTTCATTTTTTATTTTATGCAACTTCGATTTCTATTTTTATTCAACTTCCATTTTTATTCAATTTCCATCTCCATTCATTTTCCTATTTTATTTGATTTCCAAATAGATCGTTAAGGTATAGTGGTTTCTTGAATGAAATTCCATTTTTAATTTTATGCAACTTCCATTTGTATTTTTATTCAACTTCCATTTTTATTCAATTTCCTTTCTGTTCAATTTACTTTTTTATTTAATTTCCAAATAGATCGCTAAGGTATTGTGGTATCTTGAATGAACTTCCATGTTTAATTTTATGCAGTTTCCATTTGTATTTTTACTCAACTTCTATTTTCATTCAATTTCGATCTCTATTTAATATCCATTTCTATTCAATTTCCCTTTTTAATTAATTTCCAAATAGATCGTTAAGGTATAGTGGTTTCTTGAATAAACTTCCATGTTTAATTTTATGCAGTTTCCATTTCTATTTTTATTCAACTTCTATTTTTATTCAATTTCCATCTCCATTCAATTTCCTTTTTTATTTAATTTCCAAATAGATCGTTAAGGTATAGTGGTTTCTCGAATGAACTTCCATTTTTAATTTTATGCAACTTCTATTTGTATTTTTATTCAACTTCCATTTTTATTCAATTTCCTTTCTATTTAATTTCCTTTTTTATTTAATTTTCAAATAGATAGTTAAGGTATAGTGGTTTCTTGAATGAACTTCCATGTTTAATTTTATACAGTTTCCATTTCTATTTTTATTCAACTTCTATTTTTATTAAATTTCAATCTCCATTCAATGTCCTTTTTTATTTAATTTCCTAATAGATCGTTAAGGTATAGTGGTTTCTTGAATGAATTTGCATGTTTAATTTTATGATGTTTCCACTCCTATTTTTATTCAACTTCTATTTTTATTCAATTTCCATCTCCGTTCAATTTCCTTTTTTTTATTTAATTTCCAAATAGATCGTTAAGGTATTGTGATTTCTTCAATGAACTTTCATTTTTAATTTTGTGCAACTTCCATTTTTATTGTTATTCAACTTCCATTTTTATTCAATTTCGTTTTCTATTGAATTTCCCTTTTTATTTAGTTTCCAAATAGATCGTTAAGGTGTAGTGGTTTCTAGAATGAACTTCCATTTTTAATTTTATGCAACTTCCATTTTTATTTTTATTCCACTTCCATTTTTATTCAATTTCCTTTTCAATTCAATTTCCTTTTTTATTTAATTTCCAAATAGATCGTTAAGGTATAGTGGTTTCTTGAATGAACTTCCATGTTTAATTTTATGTAGTTTCCATTTCTATTTTTATTGAACTTCTATTTTTATTCAATTTCCAACTCCATTCAATTTACTTTTTTTATTTAATTTCCAAATAGATCGTTAAGGTATAGTGGTTTCTTGAATGAACTTTCATTTTTAATTTTATGCAACTTCCATTTGTGTTTTTATTCAACTTCCATTTTTATTCATTTTTCTTTCTATTCAATTTACTTTTTTATTTAATTTCTAAATCGATCGTTAAGGTATAGTGGTTTCTTGAATAAACTTCCATGTTTAATTTTATGCAGTTTCCATTTCTATTTTTATTCAACTTCTATTTTGATTCGATTTCCATCACCATTCAATTTCCGTTTTTATTTAATTTCATATTAGATCGTTATGGTGTAGTGGTTTCTTGAATTAACTTCAATTTTTAATTTCACGCTACTTCCATTTTTATATTTCATCCACTTCCATTTTATTCAATTTTCATTTCTATTCAATTTCCTTTTTTAATTAATTTCCAAATAGATCGTTAAGGTATAGTGGTTTTTTGAATGAACTTCCATGTTTGATTTTATGCAGTTTCCATTTCTATTTTAATTCAATTTCTATTTCTATTCAATTTTCTTTTTTAATTAATTTTCAAATAGATCGTTAAGGTATAGTGGTTTCTTGAATGAACTTCCATGTTTAATTTTATGCAGTTTCCATTTCTATTTTTATTCAACTTCAATCTTTATACAATTTCCACCCCCATTCAATTTCCTTTTTTATTTAATTTTCAAATAGATCGTTCAGGTATAGTGGTTTCTTGAATGAACTTCCATGTTTAATTTTGTGCAGTTTCCATTTCTATTTTAATCAACTTCTATTTTTATTAAATTTCCATCTCCATTCAATCTCCTTTTTTATTTAATTTCCAAATAGATCGTTAAGGTATAGTGGTTTCTTGAATGAATTTCCATGTTTAATTTTACGTCGTTCCTACTTCTATTTTTACTCAACTTCTATTTTTATTCAATTTCCATCTCCGTTCAATTTCCTTTTTTTATTTAATTTTCAAATAGATCGTTAAGGCATAGTGATTTCTTGAATGAACTTTCATTTTTAATTTTATGCAACTGTCATTTTTATTTTTATTCAACTTCTATTTTTATTCAATTTCCTTTCTATTGAATTTCCCTTTTTAGTTAGTTTCCAAATAGATCGTTAAGGTGTAGTGGTTTCTATAATGAACTTCCACTGTTAACTTTATACAACTTCCATTTTTATTTTTATTAGATTTCCATTTTTATTAAGTTTCCTTTTCTATTCAAGTTCCTTTTTTATTTAATTTCCAAATAGATCGTTAAGGTATTGGGTTTCTTGAATTAACTTCCACATTTAATTTTATGCAGTTTCTATTTCTTTTTTTATTCAACTTCTATTTTTATTTAATTTCCATCTCCATTCAATTTCCTTTTTTATTTAATTTACAAACAGATCGTTACGGTGTAGTGGTTTCTTGAATGAACTTCTATTCCTAATTTTATGCAACTTCCATTTTTATTTTTATTCCACTTCCATTTTTATTCAACTTCCTTTTCTATTCAATTTCCTTCTTTATTTAATTTCCACATAAATCGTTAAGGTATATGGTTTTTTGAATGAACTTCCATGTTTTATTTTATGCAGTGTCCATTTCTATTTTTATTCAACTTCTATTTTTGTTCAATTTTCATCTCCATTCAATTTCCTTTTTTATTTAATTTCCAAATAGATCATTAAGGTATAGTGGTTTCTTGAATGAAATTTCATTTTTTATTTTATGCAACTTCGATTTCTATTTTTATTCAACTTCCATTTTTATTCAATTTCCATCTCCATTCATTTTCCTATTTTATTTGAACTCCAAATAGATCGTTAAGGTATAGTGGCTTCTTGAATGAAATTCCATTTTTAATTTTATGCAACTTCCATTTGTGTTTTTATTTAACTTCCCTTTTTATTCATTTTCCTTTCTGTTCAATTTACTTTTTTATTTAATTTCCAAATTGATTGTTAAGGTATAGTGCTCTCTTGAATGAACTTCCATGTTTAATTTTATGCAGTTTCCATTTCTATTTTTATTCAACTTCTATTTTTATTAGATTTCCATCTCCATTCAATTTCCGTTTTTATTTAATTTCAAATTAGATCGTTGAGGTGTAGTGGTTTCTTCAATGAACTTCCATTTTTAATTTTATGCAACTTCCATTTTATTTTTCTTCCACTTCCATTTTTATTCAATTTCCATTTCTCTTCAATTTCCTTTTTTAATTAATTTCAAAATAGATCGTTAAGGTATAGTGGTTTCTTGAATGAACTTCCATTTTTAATTTTATGCAGTTGCCATTTCTATTTTTATTCAACTTCTATTTTTATTCAGTTTCCTTTTTCATTTAATTTCCGAATAGATCGTTAAGGTATAATGGTTTTTTGAATGAACTTCCATGTTTAATTTTATGCAGTTTTCATTTCTACTTTTATTCAACTTCTATTTTTATTAAATTTCCATCTCCTTTCAATTTCCTTTTTTTTTTTATTTCAAAAGAGATCGTTAAGTTATAGTGGTTTCTTGAATGAAATTCCATGGTAATTTTTACGCAGTTTCCACTTCTATTTTTATTCAACTTCTATTTTTATTCAATTTCCATCTCCGTTCAATTTCCTTTTTTTATTTAATTTCCAAAATGGATCGTTAAGATATAGTGATTTCTTGAATGAACTTTCATTTTTAATTTTATGCAACTGCCATTTTTATTTTTATTCCACTTCTATTTTTATTCAATTTCCTTTTCTATTGAATTTCCCTTTTTATTTAGTTTCCAAATAGATCGTTAAGGTGTAGTGGTTTCTAGAATGAACTTCCATTGTTAATTTTTTGCGACTTCCATTTTTATTTTTATTAGACTTCCATTTTTATTCAGTTACCTTTTCTATTCAAGTTCCTTTTTTAATTAATTTCAAAATAGATCGTTAAGGTATAGTGGTTTCTTGAATGAACTTCCATTTTTAATTTTATGCAGTTGCCATTTCTATTTTTATTCAACTTCTATTTTTATTCAGTTTCCTTTTTCATTTAATTTCCGAATAGATCGTTAAGGTTTAATGGTTTTTTGAATGAACTTCCATGTTTAATTTTATGCAGTTTTCATTTCTACTTTTATTCAACTTCTATTTTTATTAAATTTCCATCTCCTTTCAATTTCCTTTTTTTTTTATTTCAAAAGAGATCGTTAAGTTATAGTGGTTTCTTGAATGAAATTCCATGGTAATTTTTACGCAGTTTCCACTTCTATTTTTATTCAACTTCTATTTTTATTCAATTTCCATCTCCGTTCAATTTCCTTTTTTTATTTAATTTCCAAAATAGATCGTTAAGATATAGTGATTTCTTGAATGAACTTTCATTTTTAATTTTATGCAACTGCCATTTTTATTTTTATTCCACTTCTATTTTTATTCAATTTCCTTTTCTATTGAATTTCCCTTTTTATTTAGTTTCCAAATAGATCGTTAAGGTGTAGTGGTTTCTAGAATGAACTTCCATTGTTAATTTTTTGCGACTTCCATTTTTATTTTTATTAGACTTCCATTTTTATTCAGTTACCTTTTCTATTCAAGTTCCTTTTTTAATTAATTTCAAAATAGATCGTTAAGGTATAGTGGTTTCTTGAATGAACTTCCATTTTTAATTTTATGCAGTTGCCATTTCTATTTTTATTCAACTTCTATTTTTATTCAGTTTCCTTTTTCATTTAATTTCCGAATAGATCGTTAAGGTATAATGGTTTTTTGAATGAACTTCCATGTTTAATTTTATGCAGTTTTCATTTCTACTTTTATTCAACTTCTATTTTTATTAAATTTCCATCTCCTTTCAATTTCCTTTTTTTTTTTATTTCAAAAGAGATCGTTAAGTTATAGTGGTTTCTTGAATGAAATTCCATGGTAATTTTTACGCAGTTTCCACTTCTATTTTTATTCAACTTCTATTTTTATTCAATTTCCATCTCCGTTCAATTTCCTTTTTTTATTTAATTTCCAAAATAGATCGTTAAGATATAGTGATTTCTTGAATGAACTTTCATTTTTAATTTTATGCAACTGCCATTTTTATTTTTATTCCACTTCTATTTTTATTCAATTTCCTTTTCTATTGAATTTCCCTTTTTATTTAGTTTCCAAATAGATCGTTAAGGTGTAGTGGTTTCTAGAATGAACTTCCATTGTTAATTTTTTGCGACTTCCATTTTTATTTTTATTAGACTTCCATTTTTATTCAGTTACCTTTTCTATTCAAGTTCCTTTGTTAATTAATTTCAAAATAGATCGTTAAGGTATAGTGGTTTCTTGAATGAACTTCCATTTTTAATTTTATGCAGTTGCCATTTCTATTTATATTCAACTTCTATTTTTATTCAGTTTCCTTTTTCATTTAATTTCCGAATAGATCGTTAAGGTATAATGGTTTTTTGAATGAACTTCCATGTTTAATTTTATGCAGTTTTCATTTCTACTTTTATTCAACTTCTATTTTTATTAAATTTCCATCTCCTTTCAATTTCCTTTTTTTTTTATTTCAAAAGAGATCGTTAAGTTATAGTGGTTTCTTGAAAGAAATTCCATGGTAATTTTTACGCAGTTTCCACTTCTATTTTTATTCAACTTCTATTTTTATTCAATTTCCATCTCCGTTCAATTTCCTTTTTTTATTTAATTTCCAAAATAGATCGTTAAGATATAGTGATTTCTTGAATGAACTTTCATTTTTAATTTTATGCAACTGCCATTTTTATTTTTATTCCACTTCTATTTTTATTCAATTTCCTTTTCTATTGAATTTCCCTTTTTTTTTAGTTTCCAAATAGATCGTTAAGGTGTAGTGGTTTCTAGAATGAACTTCCATTGTTAATTTTTTGCGACTTCCATTTTTATTTTTATTAGACTTCCATTTTTATTCAGTTACCTTTTCTATTCAAGTTCCTTTTTTAATTAATTTCAAAATAGATCGTTAAGGTATAGTGGTTTCTTGAATGAACTTCCATTTTTAATTTTATGCAGTTGCCATTTCTATTTTTATTCAACTTCTATTTTTATTCAGTTTCCTTTTTCATTTAATTTCCGAATAGATCGTTAAGGTATAATGGTTTTTTGAATGAACTTCCATGTTTAATTTTATGCAGTTTTCATTTCTACTTTTATTCAACTTCTATTTTTATTAAATTTCCATCTCCTTTCAATTTCCTTTTTTTTTATTTCAAAAGAGATCGTTAAGTTATAGTGGTTTCTTGAATGAAATTCCATGGTAATTTTTACGCAGTTTCCACTTCTATTTTTATTCAACTTCTATTTTTATTCAATTTCCATCTCCGTTCAATTTCCTTTTTTTATTTAATTTCCAAAATAGATCGTTAAGATATAGTGATTTCTTGAATGAACTTTCATTTTTAATTTTATGCAACTGCCATTTTTATTTTTATTCCACTTCTATTTTTATTCAATTTCCTTTTCTATTGAATTTCCCTTTTTTTTTAGTTTCCAAATAGATCGTTAAGGTGTAGTGGTTTCTAGAATGAACTTCCATTGTTAATTTTTTGCGACTTCCATTTTTATTTTTATTAGACTTCCATTTTTATTCAGTTACCTTTTCTATTCAAGTTCCTTTTTTAATTAATTTCAAAATAGATCGTTAAGGTATAGTGGTTTCTTGAATGAACTTCCATTTTTAATTTTATGCAGTTGCCATTTCTATTTTTATTCAACTTCTATTTTTATTCAGTTTCCTTTTTCATTTAATTTCCGAATAGATCGTTAAGGTATAATGGTTTTTTGAATGAACTTCCATGTTTAATTTTATGCAGTTTTCATTTCTACTTTTATTCAACTTCTATTTTTATTAAATTTCCATCTCCTTTCAATTTCCTTTTTTTTTTTATTTCAAAAGAGATCGTTAAGTTATAGTGGTTTCTTGAATGAAATTCCATGGTAATTTTTACGCAGTTTCCACTTCTATTTTTATTCAACTTCTATTTTTATTCAATTTCCATCTCCGTTCAATTTCCTTTTTTTATTTAATTTCCAAAATAGATCGTTAAGATATAGTGATTTCTTGAATGAACTTTCATTTTTAATTTTATGCAACTGCCATTTTTATTTTTATTCCACTTCTATTTTTATTCAATTTCCTTTTCTATTGAATTTCCCTTTTTATTTAGTTTCCAAATAGATCGTTAAGGTGTAGTGGTTTCTAGAATGAACTTCCATTGTTAATTTTTTGCGACTTCCATTTTTATTTTTATTAGACTTCCATTTTTATTCAGTTACCTTTTCTATTCAAGTTCCTTTTTTAATTAATTTCAAAATAGATCGTTAAGGTATAGTGGTTTCTTGAATGAACTTCCATTTTTAATTTTATGCAGTTGCCATTTCTATTTTTATTCAACTTCTATTTTTATTCAGTTTCCTTTTTCATTTAATTTCCGAATAGATCGTTAAGGTATAATGGTTTTTTGAATGAACTTCCATGTTTAATTTTATGCAGTTTTCATTTCTACTTTTATTCAACTTCTATTTTTATTAAATTTCCATCTCCTTTCAATTTCCTTTTTTTTTTATTTCAAAAGAGATCGTTAAGTTATAGTGGTTTCTTGAATGAAATTCCATGGTAATTTTTACGCAGTTTCCACTTCTATTTTTATTCAACTTCTATTTTTATTCAATTTCCATCTCCGTTCAATTTCCTTTTTTTATTTAATTTCCAAAATAGATCGTTAAGATATAGTGATTTCTTGAATGAACTTTCATTTTTAATTTTATGCAACTGCCATTTTTATTTTTATTCCACTTCTATTTTTATTCAATTTCCTTTTCTATTGAATTTCCCTTTTTATTTAGTTTCCAAATAGATCGTTAAGGTGTAGTGGTTTCTAGAATGAACTTCCATTGTTAATTTTTTGCGACTTCCATTTTTATTTTTATTAGACTTCCATTTTTATTCAGTTACCTTTTCTATTCAAGTTCCTTTTTTATTTAATTTCCAAATAGATCGTTAAGGTATAGTGGTTTTCTTGAACTAACTTCCATGTTTAATTTTATGAAGTTTCCATTTCTTTTTTTATTCAACTTTTATTTTTATTTAATTTCCATCTCCATTCAATTTCCTTTTTTATTTAATTTCCAAACAGGTCGTTGAGGTGTAGTGATTTCTTGAATGAACTTCCATTCTTAATTTTATGCAACTTCGATTTTTATTTTTATTCCACTTCCATTTTTATTCAATTTCCTTTTCTATTCAATTTCCTTCTTTATTTAATTTACAAATAGATCGTTAAGGTATAGTGGTTTCTTGAATAAACTTCTATGTTTTATTTTATGCAGTGTCCATTTCTATTTTTATTCAACTTCTATTTTTGTTCAATTTCCATCTCCATTCAATTTCCTTTTTTATTTAATTTCCAAATAGATCATTAAGGTATAGTGGTTTCTTAAATGAACTTTCATTTTTTATTTTATGCAACTTTCATTTCTATATTTATTCAACTTCCATTTTTATTCAATTTCCTTTTCTATTGAATTTTCCTTTTTATTTAGTTTCCAAATAGATCATTAAGGTATAGTAGTTTCTTGAATGAACTTCCATTTTTAATTTTATGGAACTTCCATTTGTATTTTTATTCAACTTCCATTTTTATTCAATTTCCTTTCTATTCAATTTCCTTTTTTATTTAATTTCCAAATAGGTCGTTATGGTATAGTGATTTCTTCAATGAACATCCATGTTTAATTTTATACAGTTTCCATTTCTATTTTTTTTCAACTTCTATTTTTATTAAATTTCCATCTCCATTCAATTTCCTTTTTTATTTAATTTCATAATAGATAGTTAAGGTATAGTGGTTTCTTGAATGAATTTCCATGTTTAATTTTATGCAGTTTCCACTCCTATTTTTATTCAACTTCTTTTTTATTCAATTTCCATCTCCGTTCAATTTCCTTTTTTTTATTTAATTTCCAAACAGATCGTTAAGGTATAGTGATTTCTTGAATGAACTTTCATTTTTAATTTTATGCAACTTCCATTTTTATTATTATTCAACTTCCATTTTTATTCAATTTTCTTTTCTATTGAATTTCCCTTTTTATTTAGTTTCCAAATAGATCGTTAAGGTGTAGTGGTTTCTAGAATGAACGTCCTTTTTCAATTTTATGCAACTTCCATTTTTATTTTTATTCCACTTCCATTTTTTTTCAATTTCCTTTTCTAATCAATTTCCTTTTTTAATTAATTTCCAAATTGATCGTTAAGGTATAGTGGTTTCTTGAATGAATTTCCATGTTTAATTTTATGCAGTTTCCACTCCTATTTTTATTCAACTTCTATTTTTATTCAATTTCCATCTCCGTTCAATTTCCTTTTTTTTTATTTAAATTCCAAACAGATCGTTAAGGTATAGTGATTTCTTGAATGAACTTTCATTTTTAATTTTATGCAACTTCCATTTTTATTCAATTTCCTTTTCTATTGAATTTCCCTTTTTATTTAGTTTCCAAATAGATCGTTAAGGTGTAGTGCTTTCTAGAATGAACTTCCTTTTTCAATTTTATGCAACTTCCATTTTTATTTTTATTCAACTTCCATTTTTATTCAATTTCCTTTTCTATTCAATTTTCTTTTTTAATTAATTTCCAAATTGATCGTTAAGGTATAGTGGTTTCTTGAATGAATTTCCATGTTTAATTTTATGCAGTTTCCATTTCTATTTTTATTGAACTTCTATTTTTATTCAACTTCCATCTCCATTCAATTTCTTTTTTTTATTTAATTTCCAAATAGATCGTTAAGGTATAGTGGTTTCTTGAATGAACTTTCATTTTTAATTTTATGCAACTTCTATTTGTATTTTTACTCAACTCCCATTTTTATTCAATTTCCTTTCTATTCAATTTCCTTTTTTATTTAATTTCCAAATTGATCGTTAAGGTATAGTGGTTTCTTGAATGAACTTCCATGTTTAATTTTATACAGTTTCCATTTCTATTTTTATTCAACTTCTATTTTTATTAAATTTCCATCTCCATTCAATTTTCATTTTTATTTAATTTCCTAATAGATCGTTAAGGTATAGTGGTTTCTTGAATGAACTTCCATGTTTAATTTTATGCAGTTTCCATTTATATTTTTATTGAACTTCTATTTTCATTCAACTTCCATCTCCATTCAATTTCCTTTTTTTATTTAATTTCCAAATAGATCGTTAAGGTATAGTGGTTTCTTGAATGAACTTCCATTTTTAATTTTATGCAACTTCCATTTGTGTTTCTATTTAACTTCCATTTTTATTCATTTTCCTTTCTATTCAATTTACTTTTTTATTTAATTTCCAAATAGATTGTTAAGGTAAAGTGGTTTCTTGAATGAACTTCCATGTTTAATTTTATGCAGTTTCCATTTCTATTTTTATTCAACTTCTATTTTTTTTCGATTTCCATCTCCATTCAATTTCCGTTTTTATTTAATTTCATATTAGATCGTTGAGGTGTAGTGGTTTCTTCAATGAACTTCCATTTTTAATTTTATGCAACTTTCATTTTTATTTTTCTCCCACTTCCATTTTTATTCAATTTCCATTTCTCTTCAATTTCCTTTTTTAATGAATTTCCAAATAGATCGTTTTGGTATAGTGGTTTCTTGAATGAATTTCCATTTTTAATTTTATGCAGTTGCCATTTCTATTTTTATTCAACTTCTATTTTTATTCAATTTCCTTTTTTATTTAATTTCCAAATAGATCGTTAAGGTATAGTGGTTTCTTGAATGAACTTCCATTTTTAATTTTATGCAACTTCCTTTTGTATTTTTATTCAACTTCCATTTTTATTCAATTTCCTTTCTATTCAATTTCCTTTTTTTATTTAATTTCCAAATAGATCGTTAAGGTATAGTGGTTTCTTGAATGAACTTCCATGTTTAATTTTATGCAGTTTCCATTTATATTTTTATTCAACTTCTATTTTTATTCAATTTCCATCTCCATTCAATTTTCTTTTTTTATTTAATTTCCAAAATAGATCGTTAAGATATAGTGATTTCTTGAATAAACTTTCATTTTTAATTTTATGCAACTTCCATTTTTATTTTTATTCAACTTCCATTTTTATTCAATTTCCTTTTCTATTGAATTTCCCTTTTTATTTAGTTTCCAAATAGATCGTTAAGGTGTAGTGATTTCTAGAATGAACTTCCATTGTTAATTTTATGCAACTTCCAGTTTTTTTTTTTATTAGACTTCCATTTTTAATCAGTTTCCTTTTCTATTCAAGTTCCTTTTTTATTTAATTTCCAAATAGATCGTTAAGGTATAGTGGTTTCATGAACTAACTTCCATGTTTAATGTTATGCAGTTTCCATTTCTTTTTTTATTCAACTTCTGTTTTTATTTAATTTCCAGCTCCATTCAATTTCCTTTTTTATTTAATTTCCAAACAGATCGTTCAGGTGTAGTGGTTTCTTGAATAAACTTCCATTCTTAATTTTATGCGACTTCGATTTTTATTTTTATTCCACTTCCATTTTTATTCAATTTCCTTTTCTATTCAGTTTCCTTCTTTATTTAATTTCCCAATAGATCGTTAAGGTATAGTGGTTTCTGGAATGAACTTCCGTGTTTTATTTTATGCAGTGTCCATTTCTATTTTTATTCAACTTCTATTTTTGTTCAATTTCCATCTCCATTCAATTTCCTTTTTTATTTAATTTCCAAATAGATCATTGAGGTATAGTGGTTTCTTAAATGAAGTTTCATTTTTTATTTTATGCAACTTTCATTTCTATTTTTATTCAACTTCCTTTTTTATTCAATTTCCTTTTCTATTGAATTTTCCTTTTTATTTAGTTTCCAAATAGATCGTTAAGGTATAGTGGTTTCTTGAATGAACTTCCATTTTTAATTTTATACAATTTCCATTTTATTTTTATTCCACTTCCATTTTTATTCAATTTCATTTTCTATTCAATTTCCTTTTTTATTTAATTTCCAAATAGATCGTTAAGGTATTGTGGTATCTTGAATGAACTTCCATGCTTAATTTTATGCAGTTTCCATTTCTATTTTTATTCAACTTCTATTTTCATTCTATTTCGATCTCTGTCCGATTTCCATTTTTATTTAATTTCCAATTAGATCGTTAAGGTGTAGTGGTTGCTTGAATGAACTTCGATGCAACTTCTATTTTCATTTTTATTCTACTTCCATTCTTATTCAATTTGTTTTTCTATTCAATTTCCTTTTTTATTTAATTTCCAAAAAGATCGTTAACGTATGGTGGTCTCTTGAATGACCTTCCATGTTTCATTTTATGCGGTTTCCATTTCTATTTTTATTAAACTGCTATTTTTATTCAATTTCCATCTCCATTCAATCTCCATTTTTATTTAATTTCGAAATAGATCGTTAAGGTGTAGTGGTTTCTTGAATGAACTTCCATGTTTAATTTTATGACATTTCCATTTTTATTTTTATTCAACTTCCGTTTTTAATCAATTTCCTTTTCTATTCAATTTCCTTTCTTATTTAATTTCCAAATAGATCGTTAAGGTGTTGTGGCTTCTTGAATGAACTTCCATTTTTAATTTTATGCAACTTCCATTTTTATTTTTATTCCACTTCCATTTTTATTCAATTTCATTTGTTATTCAATTTCATGTTTTATTCAATTTCCTCTTTTATTTAATTTCCAAATAGATCGTTAACGTATATTGTTTTTTTGAATGAACTTCCATGCTTAATTTTAGGTAGTTTCCATTTTTATTTTTATTCAACTTCTAGTTTTATTCAATTTCCATCTCCATTCAATTTCCTCTTTTATTTAATTTCCAAATACAACGTTAAGGTATAGTGGTTTCTTGAATGAACTTCCATTTTTAATTTTATGCAACTTCCATTTTTATTTTTATTCCAGCCCCATTTTTATTCAATTTCCTTTTTTAATCAATTTCCTTTTTAATTTAATTTCCAAATAGATCGTTAAGGTATGGTGGTTTCTTGAATGAACTTCCAAGTTTAATTTTATGAAGTTTCGATTTCTATTTTTATTCAACTTCTGTTTTTATTCAATTTCCATCTTCATTCAATTTCTTTTTTTATTTAATTTCCAAATAGATCGTTATGGTATAGCGGTTTCTTGAATGAACTTCCATTTTTAATTTTATGCAACTTCCATTTTTATTTTTATTCCGCTTCCGTTTTTATTCAATTTCCTTTCCTATTCAATTTCCTTTTTTATTTAATTTAAGGTATAGTGGTTTCTGGAATGAACTTTCATTTTTAATTTTATGCAACTTTCATTTTCATTTTTATTCAACATCCATTTTTATTTAATTTCCTTTTCTATTTAATACCTTTTTTTTTATTTCATTTCCAAATAGATCGTTAAGGTATAGTGGTTTCTTGAATGAACTTCCAAGTTTAATTTTATGCAACTTTCATTTTCATTTTTATTCAACATTCATTTTTATTCAATTTCCTTTTCTATTTAATACCTTTTTTTTTATTTCATTTCCAAATAGATCGTTAAGGTATAGTGGTTTCTTGAATGAACTTCCAAGTTTAATTTTATGCAACTTCCATTTTTATTCAATTTCCTTTTCTATTCAATTTCCCTTTTTTATTTAATTTCCAAATAGATCGTTAATGTATTGTGGTTTCTTGAATGAACTTCCATTTTCAATTTTATGCAACTTCCACTTTTATTTTTATTCAACTTCCATTTTTATCCAATTTCTTTTTCTGTTGAATTTCCTTTTTTATTTAATTTCGAAATAGATCGTTGATGTATTGTTGTTTCTTGAATGACTTCCATTTTTAATTTTATTCAGCTTCCATTTTTATTCAATTTCTTTTTCTATTGAATTTCCTTTCTTATTTGATTTCAAATTGATCGTTAAGGGGTACTGGTTTCTTGAATGAACTTTCATTTTTAATTTTATGCAACTTTTATTTTTATTTTTATTCCACTTTCATTTTTATTCAATTTCCTTTTCTATTCAATTTCCAAATAGATCGTTAAGGTATAGTGGTTTCTTGAATGAACTTCCATGTGTAATTTTATGCAGTTTCCATTTCTATTTTTATTCAACTTCTATTTTTATTCAATATCCATCCCCAATCAATTTTCTTTTTTATTTAATTTTCAAATAGATCGTTAATGTATTGTTGTTTCTTGAATGAACTTCCATTTTTAATTTTATGCAACTTGCACTTTTATTTTTATTCAACTACCATTTTTATCCAATTTGTTTTTCTATTGAATTTCCTTTCCTATTTAATTTCAAATTGATCATTAAGGTGTAGTGGTTTCTTGAATGAACTTTCATGTTTAATTTTAGGCAGTTTCCATTTCTATTTTTATTCAATTTCCATCTCCAATCAATTTCCTTTTTTATTTAATTTTCAAATAGATCGTTAACGTGTAGTGGTTTCTTGAATGAACTTCCATTTTTAATTTTATGCAACTTTCATTTTTATTTTTATTCCACTTCCATTTTTATTCAATTTCCTTTTCTGTTCAATTTCCTTTTTTATTTAATTTCCAAATAGATCGTCAAGGTATAGTGGTTTCTTCCATGTTTAATTTTATGCAGTTTTCCTTTCTATTTTTATTCAATTTCCATCTCCAAGCAATTTCCTTTTTTATTTAATTTCCAAATAGATCGTTAATGTACAATGGTTTTTTGAATGAACTTCCATTTTTAATTTTATGCAGTTTCTATTTTTATTTTTATTTAACTTTCATTTTTATTCAATTTCCTTGTCAATTGAATTTCCTTTTTTTATTTAATTTCCAAATAGATCGTTAAGGTATAGCGGTTTCTTGAATGAACTTCCTTGTTTAATTTTATGCAACTTTCATTTTTATTTTTATTCAACTTGCATTTTAATCAATTTCCTTTTCTATTCAATTTTTTTTTATTTAACTTCCATTTTTAATTTTATGCAACATCCATTTTTATTTTTATTCCCCTTCCATTTTTATTCAATTTTCTTTTTTATTTAATTTCCAAATAGATCGTTAAGGTATAGTGGTTTCTTGAATAAACTTCCATGTTTAGTTTTATGCAGTTTCCATTTCTATTTTTATTCAACTTCTATTTTTATTCAATTTCCATCTCCAATCAATTTCCTTTTTTATTTAATTTCCAAATAGATCGTTAACGTGTAGTGGTTTCTTGAATTAACTTCCATTTTTAATTTTATGCAACTTCCATTTTTATTTTTATTCAACTTCCATTTTTATTCAATTTCTTTTTCTATTGAATTTCCTTTTTTATTTAATTTCAAATCGATGGTTAAGGTGTAGTGGTTTCTTGAATGAACTTTCAGTTTTTAATTTTATGCAACTTCCATTTTTATTTTTATTCCACTCCCATTTTTATTCAATTTCCTTTTTGATTCAATTTCCTTTTTTATTTAATTTCCAAATAGATCGTTAAGGTATAGTGGTCTCTTGAATGAACTTCCAAGTTTCATTTTATGCAGTTTCCATTTTTATTTTATTCAACTTTTATTTTTATTCAATTTCCATCTCCATTCAATCTCCATTTTTATTTAATTTCGAAGTAGATCGTTAAGGTCTAGTGGTTTCTTGAATGAACTTCCATTTTTAATTTTATGCAACTTTCATTTTTATTTTTTTTCCACTTCCATTTCTATTCAGTTTCCTTTTTTATTTAATTTACAAACAGATCGTTAAGGTATAGTGGTGTCTTGAATAAACTTCCATGTTTAATTTTTTACAGTTTCCATTTCTATTTTTATTCAACTTCTATTTTTATTCAATTTCCATCTCCAATCAATTTCCTTTTTTATTTAATTTCCAAATAGATCGTTAACGTGTAGTGGTTTCTTGAATGAACTTCCATTCGTAATTTTATGCAACTTCCATTTTTATTTTTATTCCACTTCCATTTTTATTCAATTTCCTTTTCTATTCAATTTCCTTTTTTTATTTAATTTCCAAATAGATCATTAATGTATTGTGGTTTCTTGAATGAACTTCTATTTTTAATTTTATGCAACTTCCATTCTTATTTTTAGTCAACTTCCATTTTTATTCAATTTCTTTTTCTATTGAATTTCTTTTTTTATTTAATTTCAAATAGATCGTTAAGGTGTAGTGGTTTCTCGATTGAACTTTCATTTTTAATTTTATGCAACTTCCATTTTTATTTTTATTCCACTTCCTTTTTTACGCAATTTTCTTTTTTATTTAAATTCCAAATAGATCGTTAAGGTATAGTGGTCTCTTCATTGAACTTCCATGTTTCATTTTTTGCAATTTCCATTTATATTTTTATGCAGCTTCTATTTTTATTCAATTTCCATCTCCATTCAGTCTCCTTTTTTATTTAATTTCGAAATAGATCGTTAAGGTGTAGTGGTTTCTTGAATGAACTTCCATTTTTAATTTTATGCAACTTCCATTTTTATTTTTTTTCCACTTTCATTTTTATTCAATTTCCTTTTCTATTCAATTTCCTTTTTTATTTAATTTCTAAATAGATCGTTAAGGTATAGTAGTTTCTTGAATGAACTTTCATTTTTAATTTTATGCAACTTCCATTTTTATTTTTATTCAACTTCCATTTTTTTTGAATTTCTTTTTCTATTGAATTTCCTTTTTTATTTAATTTCAAATAGATCGTTAAGGTGTAGTGGTTTCTCGAATGAACTTTCATTTTTAATGTTATGCAACTTCCATTTTTATTTTTATTCCAATTCCATTTTTATTCAATTTCCTTTTTTATTCAATTTCCTTTTTTATTTAATTTCCAAATAGATCGTTAAGGTATAGTGGTGTAACGCCCTCAAAATAATAACAATAAACCCACCAGATAAGACATGCATTTACATTTAAACTAACCACATTCCTTTCATTCATTAGAATTCCGTTACATAAGTATTACATGTTAACCTCATAACAAAATGCCCTACGGGCTTACAGCTTTCCAAGTTAACACTTGGTTACAACAAAGAGTTCTAACTCGTTTACACATTAAGCCCTTGGCTTGAAATTACATGTAATAAATCAAAGTAAAACGACAAAACTATGCCCGCCACAAGCCTCCCAGCTATGTCCTTGGAGGTGGCATGCTTCCTGCACCTGAAAATGATATTCCCATATAGGGTGAGCCACAGCCCAGTAGAAATACACTAAACCAACCATGGACAATGACTAAAACATTAGCAATTGATAGTTGGTCAACACTGATACAGTCACATAAATAACATATTTATGTCAACGACTTACAAGTCCCAATTACTTTTCATTTTCCTTTTAACAACAGATAAGCATACTAGCTCTATCATCATTTCCACAGATATGTATAAAAACTATATCTCACATTCAGATAAGTATAAAAGCTATATCCACATTCTCAACAGATATGTATATCAACAATATCCACAGATAAGCATACAAGCTGTATCCACACTCTACAACAGATATGTATATCAACAATATCCACAGATAAGCATACAAGCTGTATCCACACTTCACTTCACAAAGATAAGCATATGAGCTCTATCTTCACTTCTCTAGACAAGCATATGAGCTCTGTCTACGGAGTACATCCCCTATCTCCTCCAAATACCTATCCGGTTTAGAGGTCCATCCCCTATCTTCCCCTAAACCGCGGAGTACATCCCCTATCTCCTCCTCTACACATAACGTATATAAACACATTGGTTCTATATACAATCACACAATACAAACAATTAATGTATTCTAGCAACTGTCAAGTTCCATAACACATTCCATTGATTAGTTTCAGTTTGCCTAATCAACATACATTGTCTACAACAATCACGACTATCCTCCACCGATAGCCCCAAGCAGTTATTTCTAAAACAGAAAATAAATGCGCAAATGGATATTCAATCAACATTTCATTTCCTCATTTCTCACCAATTAATTATCCCAATTAATTAAACAATGTAATTAGGCCATTTTCCATAATTACCATTTCAACCCTTAGGTCCCATTTTCTTCAATGATTCAGCAATCATTCCATTTTTTTCATGCTAAACATGCATCTAGGTTTATTATGAATAAAACCCCAACTTTTGTATAATTGCACAAAAGCCCCAAACTTTCACAAATTACCAAACCAAGCCCAACATCTCAAAATACCAAAATTTAAAGACAAAACCCATAGAGAGGAGTAGGTTATCCCTACCTCAAATTCGGAGTCCCAAAGGAGAAGACGACAAAACCCAACGTGCTCCAAAACCCGTGATTTTCAGATTAAAATGAAGCCCTCGACGATCAACAACTTTTTTGTAAAGGCCAAAGGTGAGTAAATCACTCCTACTAGATCAAAACCTAGAGAGAAGGTAGTATCTAGAGAGAAAGACTCAACAATGGTGTTTTTGGAAAAGTAAGAGAGAGAAGAGAAAGTGAAAAAGTGATTTGAAAAGTCACAATTTCGGGACTTAAACCCAGTCTTCCGCTCGAGCGTAAAACACCCCGCTCGAGCGGCCACTCACAGACTTCCGCTCGAGCGGCCAACCTCCCGCTCGAGCGCAGAATGCACTCGCCCAGCACTTTTGCAGAACCAGGCCTCCGCTCGAGCTCCCAACCCTACGCTCGAGCTCACAACACTGCACAACAAGATACTGGATGGATGTAATCTACGCTCGAGCGCCAACACCTCCGCTCGAGCGTACAGGCCAAAAAAAAATCTGGGCAACTAGTTTTGGTTTCTAAACTCAACCAACCTGTAACAAACCCGCTCAACACATCCTATAACTCAAATACAAAGTAAGAAAGGATGTAAACAAGATAATAAACAACTACCAACATCCACGGACACATGTCCGGATCACTATACAACAAGGGTAAACCCGGGATCGCTATAACCTCCCCCCCTTAAAGAATTTCGTCCCCGAAATTAAGCACAAGTTTTCAAAACAAGTTTTTCTCCCTTTTAATCAATGTTACACTTGAACATTCAACAATTCGACCCATTACCGGTCATCCCATCCCTTTAACAAGAGACATATCACAATATGTAAACCACATATGTATTATCAACATGCATCAACATTATGCACTATCTTTCCAATTTCAACAATATATTCAACACATATAGTATCACATTCAACTTCCGTATGAGGCAAGTTCCAAAACATACTTCCAATAACCAAAACATTTTCAATGTTTCACAACTTAAGACATATATAAAAGCTCTTAAGTTCAACAAAATGTAAAATTTAAATACAAGATTACATATCAACAAACAAGTCCGGATATTTCTCACGGACTCCCGACTCACGTTCCCAAGTGGCTTCCTCCACTCCGTGATGTTTCCACAAGACTTTCACCAAAGGAATGGTCTTGCCACGCAGGACCTGATCCCGCCTATCCAAGACCCGTACCGGTCTCTCCTCATACGAGGCATCCTCATCTACCTCTAAATTAGTCCAATCCAACACATGTGATGGATCTGGTTCATACTTCCGAAGCATACTCACATGAAACACATCATGCACTCCGGACAACTGCGGCGGTAAGGCTAACCGATAAGCAACCTCACCTATCCTCTCAAGGATCTCAAAAGGACCAATAAACCGAGGGGACAACTTCCCACTCTTCCCAAACCTCATCAGACCTCGCCTAGGTGATATCTTCAGAAAGACATGATCCCCTACCTCAAACGCCAAAGGCCTCCTCCTACGATCGGCATAACTCTTTTGTCGACTCTGGGCTGTAACAAGCCTCTTACGGATAAGCTCAACTTTCTCCGTCGTCTCCCTAACCAACTCCGGACCCAACAAAGGTGCATCACCCACCTCGGCCCAACACACTGGAGACCTACACGGTCGGCCATACAAGGCCTCAAACGGTGCCATACCGATGCTAGACTGAAAACTGTTGTTGTAGGCAAACTCTACCAATGGCAAGTGCCTTTCCCACGTCCCACTGAAGTCCAGGACACAACCCCGAAGCATATCCTCGAGGATCTGAATAGTACGCTCGGACTGCCCGTCAGTCTGAGGATGATAAGCCGTACTAAAGGTCAACTTAGTGCCCAAGGCACTCTGCAAACTCTGCCACAACCTAGCAGTAAAACGAGGATCTCTATCTGAGACGATCATCACTGGGACCCCGTGCAATCTCACTACGTCCCGAACATACAAGTCGGCAAGATGATCTACCGAATCTCTCACGCGCATAGGAATAAAGTGCGCCGACTTAGTCAACCGGTCTACAACCACCCAAATAGCATCACTACCCCGCTGAGTCCTCGGAAGACCCACAACGAAGTCCATAGTGACATGCTCCCACTTCCACTCGGCAATAGGCAAGGGTTGCAACAAACCCGCTGGCCTCTGATGTTCGGCCTTCACTTGCTGGCAAGTAAGGCACTTCGATACGAAAACAGCCACATCTCTCTTCATACCCCGCCACCAAAACTGGCGACCTAAATCCTGATACATCTTAGTACCTCCCGGATGCACCGCAAGGTGCGAATGATGAAACTCTCGGAGTACTTCCTCTCGGCAAGACTCCGGTACAAACAAACGGTTTCGGTATCTCACACTCAGGTCGGGATACACCGTCAAACCCTTCTCAACTTTCCCACTGGAGATCTTTTCTCGGAGGGATTCTACCTCAAGGTCACTTCTCTGTGCCTCTAACACTCTAGTCACCAGTGTAGGCTGCGCAACAACAGAAAACAAGGCCGCAGCCTCAACAGATTCGCCCAGTAGCAAATCAAACTCGCCAAGTGCTCCCAACATCTCCATTCCCGGATGGCTATACAAGCTACATCACTAATGGTTTTCCTACTAAGGGCATCGGCCACAACATTGGCCTTTCCCGGATGATAATGCAACTCAAAATCATAATCCTCGATGAACTCCATCCATCTCCTCTGCCTCAGATTCAAGTCTCTCTGTGTAAACAGATACTTCAAACTCTTGTGATCCGAGAATACCTCGAACCTCTCACCATAAAGGTAGTGCCTCCAGATTTTCAAGGCAAAGATCACAGCTGCTAACTCTAGGTCATGTGTGGGGTAATTCTTCTCGTGTATTTTCAACTGACGTGAGCCATAAGCTACCACTTTTCCCTCTTGCATCAACACACAACCCAAACCCTCTCGTGAGGCATCACAATAAACCGCATAACCCAACCCTCTCTCCGGAATAATCAACACCGGAGCGGTGGTCAATCTAATTTTCAACTCTTGGAACGACTTTTCACAAGTCTCACTCCACACAAACTTGACTCCCTTCTGAGTCAGCCTAGTCAACGGTGATGCTAACCTGGAGAAATCTTTCACAAACCGACGGTAATACCCAGCTAATCCCAGAAAACTGCGGATCTCAAACACACTCTTAGGCTGTGCCCAATCTTGCACTGCCTCAACTTTGGATGTATCAACAGACACCCCTTCCCCGGATACCACGTGGCCTAAGAATTTGACTTCCCTCAGCCAGAACTCACACTTCCCAAACTTGGCATACAGCCTATGGGCTCTAAGTAACTCAAGCACCACTCTCAAGTGTTCCTCGTGCTCCTCCTTAGATGACGAATAGATAAGGATATCGTCCACAAAAACAACCACAAAGCGGTCTAAGAACTCCCGGAAAATCCGGTTCATCAAGTCCATAAAGACTGCCGGTGCATTGGTAAGCCCAAATGGCATCACCAGAAACTCATAATAGCCATACCGCGTACGGAATGCCGTCTTCGGAATATCTTCCTCCCTGACCCTCAACTGATGGTAACCCGATCTCAAGTCTATCTTAGAGAAACAAGGGGAACCCTTCAACTGGTCAAACAAATCATCTATACGGGGCATAGGGTACTTATTTTTAACCGTAGCCCGATTCAACTTCCGGTAGTCTATACACAATCTCAAGGCACCATCTTTCTTTTTAACAAAGAGTGCCGGTGCTCCCCACGGTGAAACACTAGGGCGAACAAAGCCCTTATCTAGCAATTCCTGGAGCTGAACTTTCAACTCAACCAACTCTGCTGGAGCAAAACGGTAAGGTGCCATAGAAATCGACGCCGTACCAGGCACTAAATCAATAGAGAACTCTATCTCTCGGTGAGGTGGCAAACTAACAAGATCTTCGGGAAAGACATCCGAATACTCACAAACCACCCTCGGTAACACAACCTGGGTCTCAACACACTCGCTACTCTCAAAGCTAGCAAGTAAACCACTAAGCTCACTTCGCCCTCGCGAATCAAACCCCGGTGGCAAAACACTACCAACCCGGTCTCCCAAGAAATGGAACCACTCCCCGCTCAAGGTACATAACGTGACCCTCTGGCGGTAGCAATCAATAACAGCCCGGTATGACGATAGCCAGTCCATACCCAAAATAACATCAAAACCCTTCATGGGCATGACAACAAACGGAAAAGGAAGCCTATAATCGGCGACCTCTATATCACATCCTCTAACACCCTGTTTCAGAATCAACTCACCACCCAAAGGCGATACCACACAAATAGGAGATGCTAACTGTGCTAACTCCAATTCCAAAACAGATGCAAATGCAGCAGATACAAAAGAATGAGATGCACCCGTGTCTATCAACACATTAGCAACTGAGTTGCAAAACAGAAAAGTACCTCTCACTACTGATGGAGCCGGTACTAAATCCTGCGCGGTAACAGCATACACGCGCCCCGTAGGCCCCTGGTCTACCTGCTCACCTCTCGGAGCAAAAGACTGCTGCACAGACTGGGATGACGAAGCTCCCGGATTGGCCCTCGAGGCCTGCACAGACTGAGCTGGCTGAAAATCCTGCGTCTGCCTAGAACCAGACGCTCCCGAAGTGGCACTCAACTGTGGGCAAAACCTCTTCATGTGCCCAGGTTGTCCACACTGATAACAAATCAAGAGCTGCCCCCTGCCCAAACTCTGACTCGGCGGTCTAGCTGAAGAAGAAGCAGCTTTCTGACCCCCACCCTTCTGCGGGCAAACAGAAACCTTGTGACCCAACTGGCCACACTTGTAACAAGTGAATTCTCCCTGACTGCCTCTCCCCGAGCCTACACTAGGCACTGGAAAGGTCGATCTAGAGACTGCACCCTGAGACTGCTGAGGGTTAGAACCCCTCTGCCTCCTGCCATCACTCTGACTATCCTGGCTCCTCTTGGAGCCTCTCTGACCCTTATCCTCCTCCTGCATCATAAGCTCCATATGAGCTGCAGCATCCACTAGGTGTCTATACTCTCGAATATAAGACCCACCAACTCTCAACTTGAGGCCCCGCCTCAACTTCCGCTCAAACTCATAGCAACGGCGTTCCTCAGACGCCACCAGTTCAGGTGCAAACCTAGACAGACTGGTAAAAGTAGCCTCAAACTCGGCCACTGACAAGCCCTGCTGATTAAGCCGGCTAAACTGATCCCTCAGCTTCTCCCTTGCTACTGCAGACAAAAACCTCTCCTGAAAAGCATTCACAAACGCCTCCCAAGTACCACCAACACGAGCTTTCTCGTACTTCCACCATTGACCCGCATCTCCCTTCAGTTGAAAGGATGCCAAGGTCACTTTCAGTGCTCCGTCCTCGATGCCAAGCATCTCAAACGTCTTCGTTGTCTGTTCGAGCCATTCATCTGCCTTAAGCGGCTCTTTAGGATCCCCGATAAACTCATCCGGATTACACCGGAAGAACTCCCTCTTCAAGAAGGAAGGCCCTGTCTCAGCTGCCTGATTCCCAGCTCTAAGAATACCTAAAGCTCCTGCTATCTCTCTGGCCAAGGCACCCATAGCCTGCTGACCCACTGGCTCGGCCACATTGGCCTGCCCAACTCCCTCCTGCACTGCCGGAATCTCACCCTGTAACGGTACTTCCTGCCTCGCAGGTCTACCACGCCTAGCACCTCTTCCTCGTCCTGACATCCTAATAAAGGCAACACAGAACGTTAGCACATTCATAGGTGTGCCGAAACTAATCACTCACGTCCTAATGCATGGACAACTATAATTCACTCCACATAAGCACATAAACACATAAGCACTTACGAACTTCATTTCCGGATAATGATAGTCCCGAGACGTTACTAGAGTTCCGGTTAGAAACAGCATTGATCAAGTGCTTTTCCAACAAGACTCCCAGAAACTCAAGGATCCAATCAACATCCTAGAAATTAAATCCCATACCCACATAGTCACATAAGCATGTTATCAATTGAGCACATAGCATATGATACTACATCTAAGTCTCTATCAAGCGAGACAAACCCATTGTGATCCTAATCACTTCCCACGTACCCAAAGTATTCGAACCCGGTACGCTCTAATACCAAGTTGTAACGCCCTCAAAATAATAACAATAAACCCACCAGATAAGACATGCATTTACATTTAAACTAACCACATTCCTTTCATTCATTAGAATTCCATTACATAAGTATTACATGTTAACCTCATAACAAAATGCCCTACGGGCTTACAGCTTTCCAAGTTAACACTTGGTTACAACAAAGAGTTCTAACTCGTTTACACATTAAGCCCTTGGCTTGAAATTACATGTAATAAATCAAAGTAAAACGACAAAACTATGCCCGCCACAAGCCTCCCAGCTATGTCCTTGGAGGTGGCATGCTTCCTGCACCTGAAAATGATATTCCCATATAGGGTGAGCCACAGCCCAGTAGAAATACACTAAACCAACCATGGACAATGACTAAAACATTAGCAATTGATAGTTGGTCAACACTGATACAGTCACATAAATAACATATTTATGTCAACGACTTACAAGTCCCAATTACTTTTCATTTTCCTTTTAACAACAGATAAGCATACTAGCTCTATCATCATTTCCACAGATATGTATAAAAACTATATCTCACATTCAGATAAGTATAAAAGCTATATCCACATTCTCAACAGATATGTATATCAACAATATCCACAGATAAGCATACAAGTTGTATCCACACTCTACAACAGATATGTATATCAACAATATCCACAGATAAGCATACAAGCTGTATCCACACTTCACTTCACAAAGATAAGCATATGAGCTCTATCTTCACTTCTCTAGACAAGCATATGAGCTCTGTCTACGGAGTACATCCCCTATCTCCTCCAAATACCTATCCGGTTTAGAGGTCCATCCCCTATCTTCCCCTAAACCGCGGAGTACATCCCCTATCTCCTCCTCTACACATAACGTATATAAACACATTGGTTCTATATACAATCACACAATACAAACAATTAATGTATTCTAGCAACTGTCAAGTTCCATAACACATTCCATTGATTAGTTTCAGTTTGCCTAATCAACATACATTGTCTACAACAATCACGACTATCCTCCACCGATAGCCCCAAGCAGTTATTTCTAAAACAGAAAATAAATGCGCAAATGGATATTCAATCAACATTTCATTTCCTCATTTCTCACCAATTAATTATCCCAATTAATTAAACAATGTAATTAGGCCATTTTCCATAATTACCATTTCAACCCTTAGGTCCCATTTTCTTCAATGATTCAGCAATCATTCCATTTTTTTCATGCTAAACATGCATCTAGGTTTATTATGAATAAAACCCCAACTTTTGTATAATTGCACAAAAGCCCCAAACTTTCACAAATTACCAAACCAAGCCCAACATCTCAAAATACCAAAATTTAAAGACAAAACCCATAGAGAGGAGTAGGTTATCCCTACCTCAAATTCGGAGTCCCAAAGGAGAAGACTCCAAAACCCAACGTGCTCCAAAACCCGTGATTTTCAGATTAAAATGAAGCCCTCGACGATCAACAACTTTTTTGTAAAGGCCAAAGGTGAGTAAATCACTCCTACTAGATCAAAACCTAGAGAGAAGGTAGTATCTAGAGAGAAAGACTCAACAATGGTGTTTTTGGAAAAGTAAGAGAGAGAAGAGAAAGTGAAAAAGTGATTTGAAAAGTCACAATTTCGGGACTTAAACCCAGTCTTCCGCTCGAGCGTAAAACACCCCGCTCGAGCGGCCACTCACAGACTTCCGCTCGAGCGGCCAACCTCCCGCTCGAGCGCAGAATGCACTCGCCCAGCACTTTTGCAGAACCAGGCCTCCGCTCGAGCTCCCAACCCTACGCTCGAGCTCACAACACTGCACAACAAGATACTGGATGGATGTAATCTACGCTCGAGCGCCAACACCTCCGCTCGAGCGTACAGGCCAAAAAAAAATCTGGGCAACTAGTTTTGGTTTCTAAACTCAACCAACCTGTAACAAACCCGCTCAACACATCCTATAACTCAAATACAAAGTAAGAAAGGATGTAAACAAGATACTAAACAACTACCAACATCCACGGACACATGTCCGGATCACTATACAACAAGGGTAAACCCGGGATCGCTATAAGTGGTCTCTTGAATGAACTTCCTTGTTTCATTTTATGCAGTTTCTATTTCTATTTTTATTCAACTTCTATTTTTATTCAATTTCCATCTCCATTCAATCTCCTTTTTTATTTAATTTCGCAACAGATCGTTAAAGTGTAGTGGTTTGTTGAATGAACTTCCATTTTTAATTTTATGCAACTTCCATTTTTATTTTTTTTCCACCTTCATTTTTATTCAATTTCCTTTTCTATTCAATTTCCTTTTTTATTTAATTTCCAAATAGATCGTTAAGGTATAGTTGTTTCTTGAATGAACTTTCATTTTTAATTTTATGCAACTTCGATTTTTTATTTTTATTCAACTTCCATTTTTATTCAATTTCTTTTTCTATTGAATTTCCTTTCTTATTTCATTTCAAATTGATCGTTAAGGTGTAGTGGTTTCGTGAATGACCTTCCATTTTTAATTTTATGCAACTTTTATTTTTATTTTTATTCAACTTCCATTTTTTTTAAATTTCCTTTTCTATTCAATTTCCAAATAGATTGTTAAGGTATAATGGTTTTCTTGAATGAACTTCCATGTTTAATTTTACGCAGTTTCCAGTTCTATTTTTATTCAACTTCTATTTTTATTCAATTTCCATCTCCAGTCAATTTCCTTTTTTATTTATCTTTATTCTACTTCCATTTAAATAAAAAAGGAAATTGAATTGAAAAAGGAAAATGAATAAAAATGGAAGCTGAATAAAGATAAAAATGGAAGTTGCATAAGATTAAAAATGGAAGTTCATTCAAGAAACCATTATACCTTAACGATCTATTTGGAAATTAAATAAAAAAGAAAATTGAATAGAAAAGCGAATTGAATGAAAATAAAAATGGAAGTTCATTCAAGAAAACACTACAACTTAACGATATATTTCGAAATTAAATAAAAAAGGAAGTTGAATAAAATTGAAATTGAATAAAAATGGAAGTTCCATAAAATTAATAATGGAAGTTCATTACAGAAACTACTATACCTTAACGATCTATTTGGAAATTAAATAAAAATGGAAATTGAATTAAAGAAGGAAAATGAATAAAAATGGAAGTTGACTAAAAATAAAAATGGAAGTTGCATAAAATTAAAAATGGAAGTTCATTCATGAAACCACTATACCTTAACGATCTATTTGGAAATTAAATAAAAAAGAAAATTGAATGGAAATGTGAATTGAATAAAAATAAAAATGGAAGTTCATTCAAGAAAACACTACAACTTAACGATCTAGTTGGAAATTAAATAAAAAAGGACGTTGAATAAAAATGAAATTGAATAAAAATGGAAGTTGCATAAAATTAATAATGGAAGTTCAATAGAGAAACTACTATACCTTAACGATCTATTTGGAAATTAAATAAAAAAGGAAATTGAATTAAAAAAGGAAAATGAATAAAAATAGAAGTTGACTAAAAATAAAAATGGAAGTTGCATAAAATAAAAAACGGAAGTTCATTCAAGAAACCACTATACCTTAACGATCTATTTTGAAATTAAATAAAAAAAAAGAAATTGAATAGAAAAGGAAATTGAATAAAAATAAAAATGGAAGTTCATTCAAGAAAATACTACAACTTAACGATCTATTTGGAAATTAAATAAAAAAGGAAGTTGAATAAAAACGAAATTGCATAAAAATGGAAGTTACAGAAAATTAATAATGGAAGTTCATTAGAGAAACTACTATACCTTAACGATCTATTTGGAAATTAAATAAAAATGGATATTGAATTAAAAAAGGGAAATGAATAAAAATGAAAGTTGACTAAAAATAAAAATGGAAATTTCAGAAAATTAATAATGGAAGTTCATTAGAGAAACTATTATACCTTAACGATCTATTTGGAAATTAAATAAAAATGGAAATTGAATTAAAAAAGGAAAATGAATAAAAATGGAAGTTGAATAAAAATAAAAATGGAAGTTGCATAAAATTAAAAAAGGAAGTTCATTCAAGAAACCACTATACCTTAACGATCTATCTGGAAATTAAATAAAAAAGGAAATTGAATAAAAATAAAAATGGAAGTTCATTCAAGAAAACACTACAACTTAACGATCTATTGGGAAATTAAATAAAAAAGGAAGTTGAATAAAATTAAAAATGCAAGTTGCATAAAATTAACAATGGAAGTTGAATAAAAATAAAAATGGAAGTTGCATAAAATTAAAAATGGAAGTTCATTTAAGAAAACAGTATACCTTAACGATCTATTTGGAAATTAAATAAAAAAGGAAGTTGAATAAAAACGAAATTGAATAAGAATGGAAGTTGCATAAATTTAATAATGGAAGTTCATTAGAGAAACTACTATACCTTCACGATCTATTTGGAAATTAAATAAAAATGGAAATTGAATTAAAAAAGGAAAATGAATAAAAATGAAAGTTGAATAAAAATAAAAATGGGAGTTGCATAAAATTAAAAATGGAAGTTCATTCAAAAAATCACTAGACCTTAACGATATATTTGGAAATTAAATAAAAAAGGAAATTGAATAGAAAAGGAAATTGAATATAAATAAAAATGGAAGTTCATTCAAGAAAATACTACAACTTAACGATCTATTTGGAAATTAAATAAAAAAGGAAGTTGAATAAAAATGAAATTGAATAAAAATGGAAGTTACAGAAAATTAATAATGGAAGTTCATTAGAGAAACTACTATACCTTAACGTTCTATTTGGAAATTAAATAAAAATGGATATTGAATTAAAAAAGGGAAATGAATAAAAATGAAAGTTGACTAAAAATAAAAATGGAAGTTGCATAAAATTAAAAATGGAAGTTCACTCAAGAAACCACTATACCTTAACGATCTATTTGGAAATTAAATGAAAAAGAAAATTGAATAGAAATGTGAATTGAATAAAAATAAAAATGGAAATTTCAGAAAATTAATAATGGAAGTTCATTAGAGAAACTATTATACCTTAACGATCTATTTGGAAATTAAATAAAAATGGAAATTGAATTAAAAAAGAAAAATGAATAAAAATGGAAGTTGAATAAAAATAAAAATGGAAGTTGCATAATATTAAAAAAGGAAGTTCATTCAAGAAACCACTATACCTTAACGATCTATTTGGAAATTAAATAAAAAAGGAAATTGAATAAAAATAAAAATGGAAGTTCATTCCAGAAAACACTACAACTAAACGATCTATTGGGAAATTAAATAAAAAAGGATGTTGAATAAAATTAAAAATGCAAGTTGCATAAAATTAACAATGGAAGTTGAATAAAAATAAAAATGGAAGTTGCATAAAATTAAAAATAGAAGTTCATTTAAGAAACCAGTAGACCTTAACGATCTATTTGGAAATTAAATAAAAAAGGAAGTTGAATAAAAATGAAATTGAATAAGAATGGAAGTTGCATAAATTTAATAATGGAAGTTCATTAGAGAAACTACTATACCTTGACGATCTATTTGGAAATTAAATAAAAATGGAAATTGAATTAAAAAAGGAAAATGAATAAAAATGGAAGTTGAATAAAAAAAAAAATGGGAGTTGCATAAAATTAAAAATGGTAGTTCATTCAAAAAATCACTAGACCTTAACGATCTATTTGGAAATTAAATAAAAAAGAAAATTGAATAGAAAAGGAAATTGAATATAAATAAAAATGGAAGTTCATTCAAGAAAATACTAAAACTTAACGATCTATTTGGAAATTAAATAAAAAAGGAAGTTGAATAAAAATGAAATTGAATAAAAATGGAAGTTGCAGAAAATTAAAAATGGAAGTTCATTAGAGAAACTACTATACCTTAACGATCTATTTGGAAATTAAATAAAAATGGATATTGAATTAAAAAAGGGAAACGAATAAAAATGAAAGTTGACTAAAAATAAAAATGGAAGTTGCACAAAATTAAAAATGGAAGTTCATTCAAGAAACCACTATAACTTAACGATCTATTTGGAAATTAAATAAAAAAGAAAATTGAGTAGAAATGTGAATTGAATAAAAATAAAAATGGAAGTTTCAGAAAATTAATAATGGAAGTTCATTAGAGAAACTATTATACCTTAACGATCTATTTGGAAATTAAATAAAAATGGAAATTGAATTAAAAAAGGAAAATGAATAAAAATGGAAGTTGAATAAAAATAAAAATGGAAGTTGCATAAAATTAAAAATAGAAGTTCATTCAAGAAACCACTATACCTTAACGACCTATTTGGAAATTAAACAAAGAAGGAAATTGAATAAAAATAAAAATGGAAGTTCATTCAAGAAAACACTACAACTTAACGATCTATTTGCAAATTAAATAAAAAAGGAAGTTGAATAAAATTAAAAATGCAAGTTGCATAAAATTAACAATGGAAGTTGATTAGAGAAACTACTATATCTTAACGTTCCATTTGGAAATTAAATAAAAATGGAAATTCAATTAAAAAAGGAAAAAGAATAAAAATGGAAGTTGAATAAAAATAAAAATGGAAGTTGCATAAAATTAAAAATGGAAGTTCATTTAAGAAACCAGTATACCTTAACGATCTATTTGGAAATTAAATAAAAAAGGAAGTTGAATAAAAACGAAATTGAATAAGAATGGAAGTTGCATAAATTTAATAATGGAAGTTCATTAGAGAAACTACTATACCTTCACGATCTATTTGGAAATTAAATAAAAATGGAAATTGAATTAAAAAAGGAAAATGAATAAAAATGGAAGTTGAATAAAAATAAAAATGGGAGTTGCATAAAATTAAAAATGGAAGTTCATTCAAAAAATCACTGGACCTTAACGATCTATTTGGAAATTAAATAAAAAAGAAAATTGAATAGAAAAGGAAATTGAATATAAATAAAAATGGAAGTTCATTCAAGAAAATACTACAACTTAACGATCTATTTGGAAATTAAATAAAAAAGGAAGTTGAATAAAAATGAAATTGAATAAAAATGGAAGTTGCAGAAAATTAAAAATGGAAGTTCATTAGAGAATATACTATACCTTAACGTTCTATTTGGAAATTAAATAAAAATGGATATTGAATTAAAAAAGGGAAACGAATAAAAATGAAAGTTGACTAAAAATAAAAATGGAAGTTGCACAAAATTAAAAATGGAAGTTCATTCAAGAAACCACTATAACTTAACGATCTATTTGGAAATTAAATAAAAAAGAAAATTGAGTAGAAATGTGAATTGAATAAAAATAAAAATGGAAGTTTCAGAAAATTAATAATGGAAGTTCATTAGAGAAACTATTATACCTTAACGATCTATTTGGAAATTAAATAAAAATGGAAATTGAATTAAAAAAGGAAAATGAATAAAAATGGAAGTTGAATAAAAATAAAAATGGAAGTTGCATAAAATTAAAAATAGAAGTTCATTCAAGAAACCACTATACCTTAACGATCTATTTGGAAATTAAACAAAGAAGGAAATTGAATAAAAATAAAAATGGAAGTTCATTCAAGAAAACACTACAACTTAACGATCTATTTGCAAATTAAATAAAAAAGGAAGTTGAATAAAATTAAAAATGCAAGTTGCATAAAATTAACAATTGAAGTTGATTAGAGAAACTACTATATCTTAACGTTCCATTTGGAAATTAAATAAAAATGGAAATTCAATTAAAAAAGGAAAAAGAATAAAAATGGAAGTTGAATAAAACTAAAAATGGAAGTTGCATAAAATTAAAAATGGAAGTTCATTTAAGAAACCAGTATACCTTAACGATCTATTTGGAAATTAAATAAAAAAGGAAGTTGAATAAAAACGAAATTGAATAAGAATGGAAGTTGCATAAATTTAATAATGGAAGTTCATTAGAGAAACTACTATACCTTCACGATCTATTTGGAAATTAAATAAAAATAGAAATTGAATTAAAAAAGGAAAATGAATAAAAATGGAAGTTGAATAAAAATAAAAATGGGAGTTGCATAAAATTAAAAATGGAAGTTCATTCAAAAAATCACTGGACCTTAACGATCTATTTGGAAATTAAATAAAAAAGGAAATTGAATAGAAAAGGAAATTGAATATAAATAAAAATGGAAGTTCATTCAAGAAAATACTACAACTTAACGATCTATTTGGAAATTAAATAAAAAAGGAAGTTGAATAAAAATGAAATTGAATAAAAATGGAAGTTGCAGAAAATTAAAAATGGAAGTTCATTAGAGAATATACTATACCTTAACGTTCTATTTGGAAATTAAATAAAAATGGATATTGAATTAAAAAAGGGAAACGAATAAAAATGAAAGTTGACTAAAAATAAAAATGGAAGTTGCACAAAATTAAAAATGGAAGTTCATTCAAGAAACCACTATAACTTAACGATCTATTTGGAAATTAAATAAAAAAGAAAATTGAGTAGAAATGTGAATTGAATAAAAATAAAAATGGAAGTTTCAGAAAATTAATAATGGAAGTTCATTAGAGAAACTATTATACCTTAACGATCTATTTGGAAATTAAATAAAAATGGAAATTGAATTAAAAAAGGAAAATGAATAAAAATGGAAGTTGAATAAAAATAAAAATGGAAGTTGCGTAAAATTAAAAATAGAAGTTCATTCAAGAAACCACTATACCTTAACGATCTATTTGGAAATTAAACAAAGAAGGAAATTGAATAAAAATAAAAATGGAAGTTCATTCAAGAAAACACTACAACTTAACGATCTATTTGCAAATTAAATAAAAAAGGAAGTTGAATAAAATTAAAAATGCAAGTTGCATAAAATTAACAATGGAAGTTGATTAGAGAAACTACTATATCTTAACGTTCCATTTGGAAATTAAATAAAAATGGAAATTCAATTAAAAAAGGAAAAAGAATAAAAATGGAAGTTGAATAAAAATAAAAATGGAAGTTGCATAAAATTAAAAATGGAAGTTCATTTAAGAAACCAGTATACCTTAACGATCTATTTGGAAATTAAATAAAAAAGGAAGTTGAATAAAAACGAAATTGAATAAGAATGGAAGTTGCATAAATTTAATAATGGAAGTTCATTAGAGAAACTACTATACCTTCACGATCTATTTGGAAATTAAATAAAAATGGAAATTGAATTAAAAAAGGAAAATGAATAAAAATGGAAGTTGAATAAAAATAAAAATGGGAGTTGCATAAAATTAAAAATGGAAGTTCATTCAAAAAATCACTGGACCTTAACGATCTATTTGGAAATTAAATAAAAAAGGAAATTGAATAGAAAAGGAAATTGAATATAAATAAAAATGGAAGTTCATTCAAGAAAATACTACAACTTAACGATCTATTTGGAAATTAAATAAAAAAGGAAGTTGAATAAAAATGAAATTGAATAAAAATGGAAGTTACAGAAAATTAATAATGGAAGTTCATTAGAGAAACTACTATACCTTAACGTTCTATTTGGAAATTAAATAAAAATGGATATTGAATTAAAAAAGGGAAATGAATAAAAATGAAAGTTGACTAAAAATAAAAATGGAAGTTGCATAAAATTAAAAATGGAAGTTCACTCAAGAAACCACTATACCTTAACGATCTATTTGGAAATTAAATGAAAAAGAAAATTGAATAGAAATGTGAATTGAATAAAAATAAAAATGGAAATTTCAGAAAATTAATAATGGAAGTTCATTAGAGAAACTATTATACCTTAACGATCTATTTGGAAATTAAATAAAAATGGAAATTGAATTAAAAAAGAAAAATGAATAAAAATGGAAGTTGAATAAAAATAAAAATGGAAGTTGCATAAAATTAAAAAAGGAAGTTCATTCAAGAAACCACTATACCTTAACGATCTATTTGGAAATTAAATAAAAAAGGAAATTGAATAAAAATAAAAATGGAAGTTCATTCCAGAAAACACTACAACTAAACGATCTATTGGGAAATTAAATAAAAAAGGATGTTGAATAAAATTAAAAATGCAAGTTGCATAAAATTAACAATGGAAGTTGAATAAAAATAAAAATGGAAGTTGCATAAAATTAAAAATGGAAGTTCATTTAAGAAACCAGTAGACCTTAACGATCTATTTGGAAATTAAATAAAAAAGGAAGTTGAATAAAAATGAAATTGAATAAGAATGGAAGTTGCATAAATTTAATAATGGAAGTTCATTAGAGAAACTACTATACCTTGACGATCTATTTGGAAATTAAATAAAAATGGAAATTGAATTAAAAAAGGAAAATGAATAAAAATGGAAGTTGAATAAAAATAAAAATGGGAGTTGCATAAAATTAAAAATGGTAGTTCATTCAAAAAATCACTAGACCTTAACGATCTATTTGGAAATTAAATAAAAAAGAAAATTGAATAGAAAAGGAAATTGAATATAAATAAAAATGGAAGTTCATTCAAGAAAATACTAAAACTTAACGATCTATTTGGAAATTAAATAAAAAAGGAAGTTGAATAAAAATGAAATTGAATAAAAATGGAAGTTGCAGAAAATTAAAAATGGAAGTTCATTAGAGAAACTACTATACCTTAACGATCTATTTGGAAATTAAATAAAAATGGATATTGAATTAAAAAAGGGAAACGAATAAAAATGAAAGTTGACTAAAAATAAAAATGGAAGTTGCACAAAATTAAAAATGGAAGTTCATTCAAGAAACCACTATAACTTAACGATCTATTTGGAAATTAAATAAAAAAGAAAATTGAGTAGAAATGTGAATTGAATAAAAATAAAAATGGAAGTTTCAGAAAATTAATAATGGAAGTTCATTAGAGAAACTATTATACCTTAACGATCTATTTGGAAATTAAATAAAAATGGAAATTGAATTAAAAAAGTAAAATGAATAAAAATGGAAGTTGAATAAAAATAAAAATGGAAGTTGCATAAAATTAAAAATAGAAGTTCATTCAAGAAACCACTATACCTTAACGATCTATTTGGAAATTAAACAAAGAAGGAAATTGAATAAAAATAAAAAAGGAAGTTCATTCAAGAAAACACTACAACTTAACGATCTATTTGCAAATTAAATAAAAAAGGAAGTTGAATAAAATTAAAAATGCAAGTTGCATAAAATTAACAATGGAAGTTGATTAGAGAAACTACTATATCTTAACGTTCCATTTGGAAATTAAATAAAAATGGAAATTCAATTAAAAAAGGAAAAAGAATAAAAATGGAAGTTGAATAAAAATAAAAATGGAAGTTGCATAAAATTAAAAATGGAAGTTCATTTAAGAAACCAGTATACCTTAACGATCTATTTGGAAATTAAATAAAAAAGGAAGTCGAATAAAAACGAAATTGAATAAGAATGGAAGTTGCATAAATTTAATAATGGAAGTTCATTAGAGAAACTACTATACCTTCACGATCTATTTGGAAATTAAATAAAAATGGAAATTGAATTAAAAAAGGAAAATGAATAGAAATGGAAGTTGAATAAAAATAAAAATGGGAGTTGCATAAAATTAAAAATGGAAGTTCATTCAAAAAATCACTGGACCTTAACGATCTATTTGGAAATTAAATAAAAAAGGAAATTGAATAGAAAAGGAAATTGAATATAAATAAAAATGGAAGTTCATTCAAGAAAATACTACAACTTAACGATCTATTTGGAAATTAAATAAAAAAGGAAGTTGAATAAAAATGAAATTGAATAAAAATGGAAGTTGCAGAAAATTAAAAATGGAAGTTCATTAGAGAATATACTATACCTTCACGATCTATTTGGAAATTAAATAAAAATGGATATTGAATTAAAAAAGGGAAATGAATAAAAATGAAAGTTGACTAAAAATAAAAATGGAAGTTGCACAAAATTAAAAATGGAAGTTCATTCAAGAAACCACTATAACTTAACGATCTATTTGGAAATTAAATAAAAAAGAAAATTGAATAGAAATGTGAATTGAATAAAAATAAAAATGGAAGTTTCAGAAAATTAATAATGGAAGTTCATTAGAGAAACTATTATACCCTAACGATCTATTTGGAAATTAAATAAAAATGGAAATTGAATTAAAAAAGGAAAATGAATAAAAATGGAAGTTGAATAAAAATAAAAATGGAAGTTGCATAAAATTAAAAATAGAAGTTCATTCAAGAAACCACTATACCTTAACGATCTATTTGGAAATTAAATAAAAAAGGAAATTTAATAAAAATAAAAATGGAAGTTCTTTCAAGAAAACACTACAACTTAACGATCTATTTGGAAATTAAATAAAAAAGGAAGTTGAATAAAATTAAAAATGCAAGTTGCATAAAATTAACAATGGAAGTTGATTAGAGAAACTACTATATCTTAACGTTCTATTTGGAAATTAAATAAAAATGGAAATTCAATTAAAAAAGGAAAAAGAATAAAAATGGAAGTTGAATAAAAATAAAAATGGAAGTTGCATAAAATTAAAAATGGAAGTTCATTTAAGAAACCAGTATACCTTAACGATCTATTTGGAAATTAAATAAAAAAGAAAATTGAGTAGAAATGTGAATTGAATAAAAATAAAAATGGAAGTTTCAGAAAATTAATAATGGAAGTTCATTAGAGAAACTATTATACCTTAACGATCTATTTGGAAATTAAATAAAAATGGAAATTGAATTAAAAAAGTAAAATGAATAAAAATGGAAGTTGAATAAAAATAAAAATGGAAGTTGCATAAAATTAAAAATAGAAGTTCATTCAAGAAACCACTATACCTTAACGATCTATTTGGAAATTAAACAAAGAAGGAAATTGAATAAAAATAAAAAAGGAAGTTCATTCAAGAAAACACTACAACTTAACGATCTATTTGCAAATTAAATAAAAAAGGAAGTTGAATAAAATTAAAAATGCAAGTTGCATAAAATTAACAATGGAAGTTGATTAGAGAAACTACTATATCTTAACGTTCCATTTGGAAATTAAATAAAAATGGAAATTCAATTAAAAAAGGAAAAAGAATAAAAATGGAAGTTGAATAAAAATAAAAATGGAAGTTGCATAAAATTAAAAATGGAAGTTCATTTAAGAAACCAGTATACCTTAACGATCTATTTGGAAATTAAATAAAAAAGGAAGTCGAATAAAAACGAAATTGAATAAGAATGGAAGTTGCATAAATTTAATAATGGAAGTTCATTAGAGAAACTACTATACCTTCACGATCTATTTGGAAATTAAATAAAAATGGAAATTGAATTAAAAAAGGAAAATGAATAGAAATGGAAGTTGAATAAAAATAAAAATGGGAGTTGCATAAAATTAAAAATGGAAGTTCATTCAAAAAATCACTGGACCTTAACGATCTATTTGGAAATTAAATAAAAAAGGAAATTGAATAGAAAAGGAAATTGAATATAAATAAAAATGGAAGTTCATTCAAGAAAATACTACAACTTAACGATCTATTTGGAAATTAAATAAAAAAGGAAGTTGAATAAAAATGAAATTGAATAAAAATGGAAGTTGCAGAAAATTAAAAATGGAAGTTCATTAGAGAATATACTATACCTTCACGATCTATTTGGAAATTAAATAAAAATGGATATTGAATTAAAAAAGGGAAATGAATAAAAATGAAAGTTGACTAAAAATAAAAATGGAAGTTGCACAAAATTAAAAATGGAAGTTCATTCAAGAAACCACTATAACTTAACGATCTATTTGGAAATTAAATAAAAAAGAAAATTGAATAGAAATGTGAATTGAATAAAAATAAAAATGGAAGTTTCAGAAAATTAATAATGGAAGTTCATTAGAGAAACTATTATACCCTAACGATCTATTTGGAAATTAAATAAAAATGGAAATTGAATTAAAAAAGGAAAATGAATAAAAATGGAAGTTGAATAAAAATAAAAATGGAAGTTGCATAAAATTAAAAATAGAAGTTCATTCAAGAAACCACTATACCTTAACGATCTATTTGGAAATTAAATAAAAAAGGAAATTTAATAAAAATAAAAATGGAAGTTCTTTCAAGAAAACACTACAACTTAACGATCTATTTGGAAATTAAATAAAAAAGGAAGTTGAATAAAATTAAAAATGCAAGTTGCATAAAATTAACAATGGAAGTTGATTAGAGAAACTACTATATCTTAACGTTCTATTTGGAAATTAAATAAAAATGGAAATTCAATTAAAAAAGGAAAAAGAATAAAAATGGAAGTTGAATAAAAATAAAAATGGAAGTTGCATAAAATTAAAAATGGAAGTTCATTTAAGAAACCAGTATACCTTAACGATCTATTTGCAAATTAAATAAAAAAGAAAATTGAGTAGAAATGTGAATTGAATAAAAATAAAAATGGAAGTTTCAGAAAATTAATAATGGAAGTTCATTAGAGAAACTATTATACCTTAACGATCTATTTGGAAATTAAATAAAAATGGAAATTGAATTAAAAAAGTAAAATGAATAAAAATGGAAGTTGAATAAAAATAAAAATGGAAGTTGCATAAAATTAAAAATAGAAGTTCATTCAAGAAACCACTATACCTTAACGATCTATTTGGAAATTAAACAAAGAAGGAAATTGAATAAAAATAAAAAAGGAAGTTCATTCAAGAAAACACTACAACTTAACGATCTATTTGCAAATTAAATAAAAAAGGAAGTTGAATAAAATTAAAAATGCAAGTTGCATAAAATTAACAATGGAAGTTGATTAGAGAAACTACTATATCTTAACGTTCCATTTGGAAATTAAATAAAAATGGAAATTCAATTAAAAAAGGAAAAAGAATAAAAATGGAAGTTGAATAAAAATAAAAATGGAAGTTGCATAAAATTAAAAATGGAAGTTCATTTAAGAAACCAGTATACCTTAACGATCTATTTGGAAATTAAATAAAAAAGGAAGTCGAATAAAAACGAAATTGAATAAGAATGGAAGTTGCATAAATTTAATAATGGAAGTTCATTAGAGAAACTACTATACCTTCACGATCTATTTGGAAATTAAATAAAAATGGAAATTGAATTAAAAAAGGAAAATGAATAGAAATGGAAGTTGAATAAAAATAAAAATGGGAGTTGCATAAAATTAAAAATGGAAGTTCATTCAAAAAATCACTGGACCTTAACGATCTATTTGGAAATTAAATAAAAAAGGAAATTGAATAGAAAAGGAAATTGAATATAAATAAAAATGGAAGTTCATTCAAGAAAATACTACAACTTAACGATCTATTTGGAAATTAAATAAAAAAGGAAGTTGAATAAAAATGAAATTGAATAAAAATGGAAGTTGCAGAAAATTAAAAATGGAAGTTCATTAGAGAATATACTATACCTTCACGATCTATTTGGAAATTAAATAAAAATGGATATTGAATTAAAAAAGGGAAATGCATAAAAATGAAAGTTGACTAAAAATAAAAATGGAAGTTGCATAAAATTAAAAATGGAAGTTCACTCAAGAAACCACTATACCTTAACGATCTATTTGGAAATTAAATGAAAAAGAAAATTGAATAGAAATGTGAATTGAATAAAAATAAAAATGGAAATTTCAGAAAATTAATAATGGAAGTTCATTAGAGAAACTATTATACCTTAACGATCTATTTGGAAATTAAATAAAAATGGAAATTGAATTAAAAAAGAAAAATGAATAAAAATGGAAGTTGAATAAAAATAAAAATGGAAGTTGCATAAAATTAAAAAAGGAAGTTCATTCAAGAAACCACTATACCTTAACGATCTATTTGGAAATTAAATAAAAAAGGAAATTGAATAAAAATAAAAATGGAAGTTCATTCCAGAAAACACTACAACTAAACGATCTATTGGGAAATTAAATAAAAAAGGATGTTGAATAAAATTAAAAATGCAAGTTGCATAAAATTAACAATGGAAGTTGAATAAAAATAAAAATGGAAGTTGCATAAAATTAAAAATGGAAGTTCATTTAAGAAACCAGTAGACCTTAACGATCTATTTGGAAATTAAATAAAAAAGGAAGTTGAATAAAAATGAAATTGAATAAGAATGGAAGTTGCATAAATTTAATAATGGAAGTTCATTAGAGAAACTACTATACCTTGACGATCTATTTGGAAATTAAATAAAAATGGAAATTGAATTAAAAAAGGAAAATGAATAAAAATGGAAGTTGAATAAAAATAAAAATGGGAGTTGCATAAAATTAAAAATGGTAGTTCATTCAAAAAATCACTAGACCTTAACGATCTATTTGGAAATTAAATAAAAAAGAAAATTGAATAGAAAAGGAAATTGAATATAAATAAAAATGGAAGTTCATTCAAGAAAATACTAAAACTTAACGATCTATTTGGAAATTAAATAAAAAAGGAAGTTGAATAAAAATGAAATTGAATAAAAATGGAAGTTGCAGAAAATTAAAAATGGAAGTTCATTAGAGAAACTACTATACCTTAACGATCTATTTGGAAATTAAATAAAAATGGATATTGAATTAAAAAAGGGAAACGAATAAAAATGAAAGTTGACTAAAAATAAAAATGGAAGTTGCACAAAATTAAAAATGGAAGTTCATTCAAGAAACCACTATAACTTAACGATCTATTTGGAAATTAAATAAAAAAGAAAATTGAGTAGAAATGTGAATTGAATAAAAATAAAAATGGAAGTTTCAGAAAATTAATAATGGAAGTTCATTAGAGAAACTATTATACCTTAACGATCTATTTGGAAATTAAATAAAAATGGAAATTGAATTAAAAAAGTAAAATGAATAAAAATGGAAGTTGAATAAAAATAAAAATGGAAGTTGCATAAAATTAAAAATAGAAGTTCATTCAAGAAACCACTATACCTTAACGATCTATTTGGAAATTAAACAAAGAAGGAAATTGAATAAAAATAAAAAAGGAAGTTCATTCAAGAAAACACTACAACTTAACGATCTATTTGCAAATTAAATAAAAAAGGAAGTTGAATAAAATTAAAAATGCAAGTTGCATAAAATTAACAATGGAAGTTGATTAGAGAAACTACTATATCTTAACGTTCCATTTGGAAATTAAATAAAAATGGAAATTCAATTAAAAAAGGAAAAAGAATAAAAATGGAAGTTGAATAAAAATAAAAATGGAAGTTGTATAAAATTAAAAATGGAAGTTCATTTAAGAAACCAGTATACCTTAACGATCTATTTGGAAATTAAATAAAAAAGGAAGTTGAATAAAAACGAAATTGAATAAGAATGGAAGTTGCATAAATTTAATAATGGAAGTTCATTAGAGAAACTACTATACCTTCACGATCTATTTGGAAATTAAATAAAAATGGAAATTGAATTAAAAAAGGAAAATGAATAGAAATGGAAGTTGAATAAAAATAAAAATGGGAGTTGCATAAAATTAAAAATGGAAGTTCATTCAAAAAATCACTGGACCTTAACGATCTATTTGGAAATTAAATAAAAAAGGAAATTGAATAGAAAAGGAAATTGAATATAAATAAAAATGGAAGTTCATTCAAGAAAATACTACAACTTAACGATCTATTTGGAAATTAAATAAAAAAGGAAGTTGAATAAAAATGAAATTGAATAAAAATGGAAGTTGCAGAAAATTAAAAATGGAAGTTCATTAGAGAATATACTATACCTTCACGATCTATTTGGAAATTAAATAAAAATGGATATTGAATTAAAAAAGGGAAATGAATAAAAATGAAAGTTGACTAAAAATAAAAATGGAAGTTGCACAAAATTAAAAATGGAAGTTCATTCAAGAAACCACTATAACTTAACGATCTATTTGGAAATTAAATAAAAAAGAAAATTGAATAGAAATGTGAATTGAATAAAAATAAAAATGGAAGTTTCAGAAAATTAATAATGGAAGTTCATTAGAGAAACTATTATACCCTAACGATCTATTTGGAAATTAAATAAAAATGGAAATTGAATTAAAAAAGGAAAATGAATAAAAATGGAAGTTGAATAAAAATAAAAATGGAAGTTGCATAAAATTAAAAATAGAAGTTCATTCAAGAAACCACTATACCTTAACGATCTATTTGGAAATTAAATAAAAAAGGAAATTTAATAAAAATAAAAATGGAAGTTCTTTCAAGAAAACACTACAACTTAACGATCTATTTGGAAATTAAATAAAAAAGGAAGTTGAATAAAATTAAAAATGCAAGTTGCATAAAATTAACAATGGAAGTTGATTAGAGAAACTACTATATCTTAACGTTCTATTTGGAAATTAAATAAAAATGGAAATTCAATTAAAAAAGGAAAAAGAATAAAAATGGAAGTTGAATAAAAATAAAAATGGAAGTTGCATAAAATTAAAAATGGAAGTTCATTTAAGAAACCAGTATACCTTAACGATCTATTTGGAAATTAAATAAAAAAGGAAATTGAATAGAAAAGGAAATTGAATAAAAATAAAAATGGAAGTTCATTCAAGAAAACACTATAACTTAATGATCTATTTGGAAATTAAATAAAAAAAGAAGTTGAATAAAATTGAAATTGAACAAAAATGGAAGTTGCATAAAATTAATAATGGAAGTTCATTAGAGAAACTACAATACCTTAACGATCTATTTGGAAATTAAATAAAAATGGAAATTGAATTAAAAAAGGAAAATGAATAAAAATGGAAGTTGAATAAAGATAAAAATGGAAGTTGCATAAAATTAAAAATGGAAGTTCATTCAAGAAACCACTATACCTTAACGATCTACTTGGAAATTAAATAAAAAAGGAAATTGAATTGAAAAGTGAATTGAATAATAATAAAAATGGAAGTTCATTCAAGAAAACACTATAACTTAACGATTTATTTCGAAATTAAATAAAAAAGGAAGTTGAATAAAAATGAAATTAAATAAAAATGGAAGTTGCAGAAAATTAATAACGGAAGTTCATTAGAGAAACTACTATACCTTAACGATCTATTTGGAAATTAAATAAAAAAGGAAATTGAATTAAAAAAGGAAAATAAATAAAAATGTAAGTTGAATAAAGTTTAAAATGGAAGTTGCATAAAATTAAAAATGGAAGTTCATTCAAGAAACCGCTATACCTTAACGATCTATTTGGAAATTAAATAAAAATGAAAATTGAATAGAAAAGTGAATTGAATAAAAAAAAAATTGAAGTTCATTCAAGAAAACACTACAACTTAACGATCTATTTGGAAATAGAATAAAAAAAGAAGTTGAATAAAAATGAAATTGAATAAAAATGAAAGTTGCATAAAATTAATAACGGAAGTTCATTAGAGAAAGTACTATACCTTAACGATCTATTCGGATATTAAATAAAAAAGGAAATTGAATTAAAAAAGGAAAATGAATAAAAATAGAAATTGAAAAAAGATAATAATGGAAGTTGCATAAAATTAAAAATGGAGGTTCATTCAAGAAACCACTATACCTTAAGGATCTATTTGGAAATTAAATAAAAAAGAAATTTGAATAGAAAAGTGAATTGAATAAAAATAAAAATGGAAGTTCATTCAAGAAAACACTACAACTTAACGATCTATTTGGAAATTAAATAAAAAAGGAAGTTCAATAAAAATGAAATTGAATAAAAATGGAAGGTGCAGAAAATTAATAATGGAAGTTCATTAGAGAAACTACTATACCTTAACGATCTATTTGGAAATTAAATAAAAAAGGAAATTGAATTAAAAAAGGAAAATAAATAAAAATGTAAGTTGAATAAAGATTAAAATGGAAGTTGTATAAAATTAAAAATGGAAGTTCATTCAAGAAACCACTATACCTTAACGATCTATTTGGAAATTAAATAAAAAATAAAATTGAATAGAAAAGTGAATTGAATAAAAATAAAAATGGAAGTTCATTCAAGAAAACACTACAACTTAACGATCTATTTGGAAATTGAATAAAAAAGGAAGTTGAATAAAAATGAAATTGAAAAAAAATGGAAGTTGCATAAAATTAATAACGGAAGTTCATTAGAGAAACTAGCATACCTTAACGATCTATTTGGAAATTAAATAAAAAAGAAATTGAATTAAAAAAGGAAAATGAAAAAAAAAGGAAGTTGAATAAAAATAAAAATGGAAGTTGTATAAAATTAAAAATGAAAGTTCATTAGAGAAACTACTATATCTTAACGATCCGTTTGGAAATTAAATAAAAATGGAAATTCAATTAAAAAAGGAAAATGAATAAAAATGAAAGTTGAATAAAAATAAAAATGGAAGTTGCATAAAATTAAAAATGGAAGTTCATTCAAGAAACCAGTATGCCTTAACGATCTATTGGGAAATTAAATGAAAAAGGAAGTTGAATAAAAATGAAATTGAATGAGAATGGAAGTTGCATAAATTTAATAATGGAAGTTCATTAGAGACTACTACTATACCTTAACGATCTATTTGGAAATTAAATAAAAATGGAAATTGAATTAAAAAGGGAAAATGAATAAAAATGGAAGTTGAATAAAAATAAAAATTAAAGTTGCATAAAATTAAAAATCGAAGTTCATTCAAGAAACCACTATACCTTAACGATCTAATTGGAAATTAAATAAAAAAGAAAATTGAATAGAAAAGTGAATTGAATAAAAATAAAAATGGAAGTTCATTCAAGAAAACACTACAACTTAACGATCTATTTGGAAATTGAATAAAAAAGGAAGTTGAATAAAAATGAAATTGAATAAAAATGGAAGTTGCATAAAATTAATAGCGGAACTTCATTAGAGAAACTACTATACCTTAACGATCTGTTTGGAAATTAAATAAAAAAAAGAAATTGAATTAAAAAAGGAAAATGAAAAAAAATGGAAGTTGAATAAAAATAAAAATGGAAGTTGTATAAAATTAAAAATGGAAGTTCATTCAAGAAACCACTATACCTTAACGATCTACTTAGAAATTAAATAAAAAAGGAAATTGAATAGAAAAGGAAATTGAATAAAAATAAAAATGGAAGTTCAATCTACAAAACACTACAGCCTAACGATCTATTTGGAAATTAAATAAAAAAGGAAGTTCAATAAAAATGCAAGTTGCATAAAATTAACATGGGAAGTCAATTAGAGAAACTACTATATCTTAACGATTTATTTGGAAATTAAATAAAAAAGAAAATTGAATTAAAACAGGAAAATGAATAAAAATGGAAGTTGAATAAAGATAAAAATGGAAGTTGCATAAAATTAAAAATGGAAGTTCATTCAAGAAACCGCTATACCTTAACGATCTATTTGGAAATTAAATAAAAAAGAAAATTGAATAGAAAAGTGAATTGAATAAAAATAAAAATGGAAGTTCATTCAAGAAAACACTACAACTTAACGATCTATTTGGAAATTGAATAAAAAAGGAAGTTGAATAAAAATGAAATTGAATAGAAATGGAAGTTGCATAAAATTAATAACGGAAGTTCATTAGAGAAACTACTATACCTTAACGATCTATTTGGAAATTAAATAAAAAAGGTAATTGAATTAAAAAAGGGAAATGAATAAAAATAGAAGTTGAATAAAGATGAAAATGGAAGTTGCATAAAATTAAAAATGGAAGTTCATTCAAGAAACCACTATACCTTAAGGATCTATTTGGAAATTAAATAAAAAAGAAAATTAGATAGAAAAGTGAATTGAATAAACATAAAAATGGAAGTTCATTTGAGAAAACACTACAACTTAACGATCTATTTGGAAATTTAATAAAAAAGGAAGTTGAATAAAAATGAAATTGAATAAAAATGGAAGTTGCATAAAATTAATAACGGAAGTTCATTAGAGAAACTACTACACCTTAACGATCTATTTGGAAATTAAATAAAAAAGGAAATTGAATTAAAAAAGGAAAATGAATAAAAGTGGAAGTTGAATAAAGATAAAAATGGAAGTTCATTCAAGAAACTACTATATCTTAAGGATCTATTTGGAAATTAAATAAAAAAAAATTGAATAGAAAGGAAATTGAATAAAAATAAAAAAGGAAGTTCATTCGAGAAAACACTACATCTTAACGATCTATTTGGAAATAAAATAAAAAAAGGAAGTTGAATAAAAATGATTTTGAATAAAAATGGAAGTTGCATAAAATTAATAACGGAAGTTCATTAGAGAAACTAATATACCTTAACGATCTATTTGGAAATTAAATAAAAAAGGAAATTGAATTAAAAAAGGAAAATGAATAAAAATGGAAGTTGAATAAAGATAAAAATGGAAGTTGCATAAAATTAAAAATGGAAGTTCATTCAAGAAACCACTATACCTTAACGATCTATTTGGAAATTAAATAAAAAAGAAAATTGAATAGAAAAGTGAATTGAATAAAAATAAAAATGGAAGTTCATTCAAGAAAACACTACAACTTAACGATCTATTTGGAAATTAAATAAAAAAGGAAGTTGAATAAAATTGAAATTGAATAAGAATGGAAGTTGCATAAATTTAATAATGGAAGTTCATTAGAGAAACTACTATACCTTAACGATCTATTTAGAAATTAAATAAAAATGGAAATTGAATTAATAAAGGAAAATGAATAAAAATGGAAGTTGAAAAAAAATAAAAATGGAAGTTGCATAAAATTAAAAATGGAAGTTCATTCAAGAAACCACTATACTTTAACGATCTATTTGGAAATTAAATAAAGAAGAAAATGGAATAGAATAGTGAATTGAATAAAAATAAAAATGGAAGTTCAATCAAGAAAACACTATAGCCTAACGATCGATTTGGAAATTAAATAAAAAAGTAAGTTGAATAAAAATGAAATTGAATAAAAATGCAAGTTGCATAAAATTAACAATGGAAGTCCATTAGAGAAACTACTATATTTTAACGATCTATTTGGAAATTAAATAAAAAAGGAAATTGAATTAAAAAAGGAAAATGAATAAAAATGGAAGTTGAATAAAGATAAAAGTGGAAGTTGCATAAAATTAAAATTGGAATTTCATTCAAGAAACCACTATTCCTTAACGATCTATTTGGAAATTAAATAAAAAAGAAAATTGAATAGAAAAGTGAATTGAATAAAAATAAAAATGGAAGTTCATTCAAGAAAACACTACAACTTAACGATCTATTTGGAAATTGAATAAAAAAGGAAGTTGAATAAAAATGAAATTGAATAAAAATGCAAGTTGCATAAAATTAATAACAGAAGTTCATTAGAGAAACTACTATACCTTAACGATCTATTTGGAAATAAAATAAAAAAGGAAATTGAATTAAAAAAGGAAAATGAATAAAAATCGAAGTTGAATGAAGATAAAAATGGAAGTTGCATAAAATTAAAAATGGAAGTTCATTCAAGAAACCACTATACCTTAACGATCTATTTGGAAATTAAATAAAAAAGAAAATTGAATAGAAAGTGAATTGAATAAAAATAAAAATGGAAATTCATTCAAGAAAACACTACGTCTTAACGATCTATTTGGAAATTAAACAAAAAAGGAAGTTCAACAAAAATGAAATTGAATAAAAATGGAAGTTGCATAAAATTAATAACGGAAGTTCATTAGAGAAACTACTATACCTTAACGATCTATTTGGATATTAAATAAAAAAGGAAAATGAATTAAAAATGGAAGTTGAATAAAGATAAAAATGGAAGTTGCATAAAATTAAAAATGGAAGTTCATTCAAGAAACCACTATAACTTAACGATCTATTTGGAAATTAAATAAAAAGGAAAATTGAATAGAAAAGTGAAATGAATAAAAATAAAAATTGAAGTTCATTCAAGAAAACACTATAACTTAACGATCTATTTGGAAATTGAATAAAAAAGGAAGTTGAATAAAAATGAAATTGAATAAAAATGGAAGTTGCATAAAACTAATAACGGAAGTTCATTAGAGAAACTACTATACCTTAACGATCTATTTGGATAGTAAATAAAAAATGAAATTGAATTAAAAAAGGAAAATGAATAAAAATAGAAATTGAATGAAGATAAAAATGGAAGTTCATTCAAGAAACCACTATACCTTAAGGATCTATTTGGAAATTAAATAAAAAAGAAAGTTGAAAAGAAAAGTGAATTGAATAAAAACAAAAATGGAAGTTCATTCAAGAAAACACTACAACTTTACGATCTATTTGGAAATTAAATAAAAAAGGAAGTTCAACAAAAATGAAATTGAATAAAAATGGAAGTTGCAGAAAATTAATAATGGAAGTTCATTAGAGAAACTACTATACCTTAACGATCTATTTGGAAATTAAATAAAAAAGGAAATTGAATTAAAAAAGGAAAATGAATAAAAATGGAAGTTGAATAAAGATTAAAATGGAAGTTGCATAAAATTAAAAATGGAAGTTCATTCATGAAACCACAATATACCTTAACGATCTATTTGGAAATTAAATAAAAAAGAAAATTGAATAGAAAAGTGAATTGAATAAAAATAAAAATGGAAGTTCATTCAAGAAAACACTACAACTTAACGATCAATTTGGAAATTGAATAAAAAAGGAAGTTGAATAAAAATGAAATTGAATAAAAATGGAAGTTGGATAAAATTAATAATGGAAGTTCATTAGAGAAACTACTATTCCTTAACTATCTATTTGGAAATTAAATAAAAAAAGGAAATTGAATTAAAAAAGGAAAATGAATAAAAATAGAAATTGAATAAAGATAAAAATGGAAGTTGCATAAAATTAAAAATGGAAGTTCATTCAAGAAACCACTATACCTTAAGGATCTATTTTGAAATTAAATAAAAAAGAAAGTTGAAAAGAAAAGTGAATTGAATAAAAACAAAAATGGAAGTTCATTCAAGAAAACACTACAACTTAACGATCTATTTGGAAATTAAACAAAAAAGGAAGTTCAACAAAAATGAAATTGAATAAAAACGGAAGTTGCAGAAAATTAATAATGGAAGTTCATTAGAGAAACTGCTATACCTTAACGATCTATTTGGAAATTAAATAAAAAAGGAAATTGAATTAAAAAAGGAAAATGAATAAAAATGAAAGTTGAATAAAGATGAAAATGGAAGTTGCATAAAATTAAAAATGGAAGTTCATTCAAAAAACCACTATACCTTAACGATCTATTTGGAAATTAAATAAAAAAGAAAATTGAATAGAAAAGTGAATTGAATAAAAATAAAAATGGAAGTTCATTCAAGAAAACACTACAACTTAACGATCTATTTGGAAATTGAATAAAAAAGGAAGTTGAATAAAAATGAAATTGAATAAAAATGGAAGTTGCATAAAATTAATAACGGAAGTTCATTAGAGAAACTACTATACCTTAACGATCTATTTGGAAATTAAATAAAAAAGGAAATTGAATTAAAAAAGGAAAATGAAAAAAAATGGAAGTTGAATAAAAATAAAAATGAAAGTTGTATAAAATTAAAAATGGAAGTTCATTCAAGAAACCACTATACCTTAACGATCTATTTGGAAATTAAATAAAAAAGGAAATTAAATAGAAAAGGAAATTGAATAAAAATAAAAATCGAAGTTCAATCAAGAAAACAGTACAGCCTAACGATCTATTTGGAAATTAAATAAAAAAGGAAGTTGAATAAAAATGAAATTGAATAAAAATAGAAGTTTCATAAAATTAATAACGGAAGTTCATTAGAGAAACTACTATACCTTAACGATCTATTTGGAAATTAAAAACAAAAGGAAATTGAATTAAAAAAGGAAAATGAAAAAAAATGGAAGTTGAATAAAAATAAAAATGGAAGTTGTATAAAATTAAAAATGGAAGTTCATTCAAGAAACCACTATACATTAACGATCTATTTGGAAATTAAATAAAAAAGAAATTGAATAGAAAAGGAAATTGAATAAAAATAAAAATGGAAGTTCAATCAAGAAAACACTATAGCCTAACGATATATTTGGAAATTAAATAAAAAAGGAAGTTGAATAAAAATGAAATTGAATAAAAATGCAAGTTGCATAAAATTAACAATGGAAGTCCATTAGAGAAACTACTATATTTTAACGATCTATTTGGAAATTAAATAAGAAAGGAAATTGAATTAAAAAAGGAAAATGAATAAAAATGGAAGTTGAATAAAGATAAAAATGGAAGTTGCATAAAATTAAAAATGGAAGTTCATTCAAGAAACCACTATACCTTAACGATCTATTTGGAAATTAAATAAAAAAGAAAATTGAATAGAAAAGTGAATTGAATAATAATAAAAATGGAAGTTCATTCAAGAAAACACTACAACTTAACGATCTATTTGGAAATTGAATAAAAAAGGAAGTTGAATAAAAATGAAATTGAATAAAAATGGAAGTTGCATAAAATTAATAACGGAAGTTCATTAGAGAAACTACTATACCTTAACGATCTATTTGGAAATTAAATAAAAAAGGAAATTGAATTAAAAAAGGAAAATGAAAAAAAATGGAAGTTGAATAAAAATAAAAATGAAAGTTGTATAAAATTAAAAATGGAAGTTCATTCAAGAAACCACTATACCTTAACGATCTATTTGGAAATTAAATAAAAAAGGAAATTAAATAGAAAAGGAAATTGAATAAAAATAAAAATGGAAGTTGAATCAAGAAAACAGTACAGCCTAACGATCTATTTGGAAATTAAATAAAAAAGGAAGTTGAATAAAAATGAAATTGAATAAAAATAGAAGTTTCATAAAATTAATAACGGAAGTTCATTAGAGAAACTACTATACCTTAACGATCTATTTGGAAATTAAAAACAAAAGGAAATTGAATTAAAAAAGGAAAATGAAAAAAAATGGAAGTTGAATAAAAATAAAAATGGAAGTTGTATAAAATTAAAAATGGAAGTTCATTCAAGAAACCACTATACCTTAACGATCTATTTGGAAATTAAATAAAAAAGGAAATTGAATAGAAAAGGAAATTGAATAAAAATAAAAATGGAAGTTCAATCAAGAAAACACTATAGCCTAACGATATATTTGGAAATTAAATAAAAAAGGAAGTTGAATAAAAATGCAAGTTGCATAAAATTAACAATGGAAGTCCATTAGAGAAACTACTATATTTTAACGATCTATTTGGAAATTAAATAAAAAAGGAAATTGAATTAAAAAAGGAAAATGAATAAAAATGGAAGTTCAATAAAGATAAAAATGGTAGTTGCATAAAATTAAAAATGGAAGTTCATTCAAGAAACCACTATACCTTAACGATCTATTTGGAAATTAAATAAAAAAGGAAATTGAATAGAAAAGGAAATTGAATAAAAATAAAAATGGAAGTTCATTCAAGAAAACACTATAACTTAATGATCTATTTGGAAATTAAATAAAAAAAGAAGTTGAATAAAATTGAAATTGAATAAAAATGGAAGTTGCATAAAATTAATAATGGAAGTTCATTAGAGAAACTACTATACCTTAACGATGTATTTGGAAATTAAATAAAAAAGGAAATTGAATTAAAAAAGGAAAATGAATAAAAATGGAAGTTGAATAAAGATAAAAATGGAAGTTGCATAAAATTAAAAATGGAAGTTCATTCAAGAAACCACTATACCTTAACGATCTACTTGGAAATTAAATAAAAAAGGAAATTGAATAGAAAAGTGAATTGAATAATAATAAAAATGGAAGTTCATTCAAGAAAACACTATAACTTAACGATTTATTTCGAAATTAAATAAAAAAGGAAGTTGAATAAAAATGAAATTAAATAAAAATGGAAGTTGCAGAAAATTAATAATGGAAGTTCATTAGAGAAACTACTATACCTTAACGATCTATTTGGAAATTAAATAAAAAAGGAAATTGAATTAAAAAAGGAAAATAAATAAAAATGTAAGTTGAATAAAGATAAAAATGGAAGTTGCATAAAATTAAAAATGGAAGTTCATTCAAGAAACCACTATACCTTAACGATCTACTTGGAAATTAAATAAAAAAGGAAATTGAATAGAAAAGTGAATTGAATAATAATAAAAATGGAAGTTCATTCAAGAAAACACTATAACTTAACGATTTATTTCGAAATTAAATAAAAAAGGAAGTTGAATAAAAATGAAATTAAATAAAAATGGAAGTTGCAGAAAATTAATAATGGAAGTTCATTAGAGAAACTACTATACCTTAACGATCTATTTGGAAATTAAATAAAAAAGGAAATTGAATTAAAAAAGGAAAATAAATAAAAATGTAAGTTGAATAAAGATTAAAATGGAAGTTGCATAAAATTAAAAATGGAAGTTCATTCAAGAAACCACTATACCTTAACGATCTATTTGGAAATTAAATAAAAATGAAAATTGAATAGAAAAGTGAATTGAATAAAAAAAAAAATTGAACTTCATTCAAGAAAACACTACAACTTAACGATCTATTTGGAAATAGAATAAAAAAAGAAGTTGAATAAAAATGAAATTGAATAAAAATGAAAGTTGCATAAAATTAATAACGGAAGTTCATTAGAGAAAGTACTATACCTTAACGATCTATTCGGATATTAAATGAAAAAGGAAATTGAATTAAAAAAGGAAAATGAAGAAAAATTGAAATTGAAAAAAGATAATAATGGAAGTTGCATAAAATTAAAAATGGAAGTTCATTCAAGAAACCACTATACCTTAAAGATCTATTTGGAAATTAAATAAAAAAGAAATTTGAATAGAAAAGTGAATTGAATAAAAATAAAAATGGAAGTTCATTCAAGAAAACACTACAACTTAACGATCTATTTGGAAATTAAATAAAAAAGGAAGTTCAATAAAAATGAAATTGAATAAAAATGGAAGGTGCAGAAAATGAATAATGGAAGTTCATTAGAGAAACTACTATACCTTAACGATCTATTTGGAAATTAAATAAAAAAGGAAATTGAATTAAAAAAGGAAAATAAATAAAAATGTAAGTTGAATAAAGATTAAAATGGAAGTTGTATAAAATTAAAAATGGAAGTTCATTCAAGATACCATTATACCTTAACGATCTATTTGGAAATTAAATAAAAAATAAAATTGAATAGAAAAGTGAATTGAATAAAAATAAAAATGGAAGTTCATTCAAGAAAACACTACAACTTAACGATCTATTTGGAAATTGAATAAAAAAGGAAGTTGAATAAAAATGAAATTGAATAAAAATGGAAGTTGCATAAAATTAATAACGGAAGTTCATTAGAGAAACTACCATACCTTAATGATCTATTTGGAAATTAAATAAAAAAGAAATTGAATTAAAAAAGGAAAATGAAAAAAAAAAGGAAGTTGAATAAAAATAAAAATGGAAGTTGCATAAAATTAATAATGGAAGTTCATTAGAGAAACTACTATACCTTTACGATCTATTTGGAAATTAAATAAAAAAGGAAATTCAATTAAAAAAGGAAAATGAATAAAAATGGAAGTTGAATAAAGATAAAAATGGAAGTTGCATAAAATTAAAAATGAAAGTTCATTCAAGAAACCACTATACCTTAACGATCTATTTGGAAATTAAATAAAAAAGAAAATTGAATAGAAAAGTGAATTGAATAAAAATAAAAATGGAAGTTCATTCAAGAAAACAATACAACTTAACGATCTATTTGGAAATTAAATAAAAAAGGAAGTTGAATAAAAATGAAATTGAATAAAAATGGAAGTTGCAAAAAATTAATAACGGAAGTTCATTAGAGAAACTACTATACCTTAACGATCTATTTGGAAATTAAATAAAAAAGGAAATTGAATTAAAAAAGGAAAATGAAAAAAAATGGAAGTTGAATAAAAATAAAAATGAAAGTTGTATAAAATTAAAAATGGAAGTTCATTCAAGAAACCACTATACCTTAACGATCTATTTGGAAATTAAATAAAAAAGGAAATTAAATAGAAAAGGAAATTGAATAAAAATTAAAATGGAAGTTGAATCAAGAAAACAGTACAGCCTAACGATCTATTTGGAAATTAAATAAAAAAGGAAGTTGAATAAAAATGAAATTGAATAAAAATAGAAGTTTCATAAAATTAATAACGGAAGTTCATTAGAGAAACTACTATACCTTAACGATCTATTTGGAAATTAAAAACAAAAGGAAATTGAATTAAAAAAGGAAAATGAAAAAAAAATGGAAGTTGAATAAAAATAAAAATGGAAGTTGTATAAAATTAAAAATGGAAGTTCATTCAAGAAACCACTATACCTTAACGATCTATTTGGAAATTAAATAAAAAAGGAAATTGAATAGAAAAGGAAATTGAATAAAAATAAAAATGGAAGTTCAATCAAGAAAACACTATAGCCTAACGATATATTTGAAAATTAAATAAAAAAGGAAGTTGAATCAAAATGCAAGTTGCATAAAATTAACAATGGAAGTCCATTAGAGAAACTACTATATTTTAACGATCTATTTGGAAATTAAATAAAAAATGAAATTGAATTAAAAAAGGAAAATGAATAAAAATGGAAGTTGAATAAAGATAAAAATGGGAGTTGCATAAAATTAAAAATGGAAGTTCATTCAAAAAATCAGTATACCTTAACGATCTATTTGGAAATTAAATAAAAAAGGAAATTGAATAGAAAAGGAAATTGAATAAAAATAAAAATGGAAGTTCATTCAAGAAAACACTATAACTTAATGATCTATTTGGAAATTAAATAAAAAAAGAAGTTGAATAAAATTGAAATTGAATAAAAATGGAAGTTGCATAAAATTAACAATGGAAGTTCATTAGAGAAACTACTATACCTTAACGATCTATTTGGAAATTAAATAAAAAAGGAAATTGAATTAAAAAAGGAAAATGAATAAAAATGGAAGTTGAATAAAGATAAAAATGGAAGTTGCATAAAATTAAAAATGGAAGTTCATTCAAGAAACCACTATACCTTAACGATCTACTTGGAAATTAAATAAAAAAGGAAATTGAATAGAAAAGTGAATTGAATAATAATAAAAATGGAAGTTCATTCAAGAAAACACTATAACTTAACGATTTATTTCGAAATTAAATAAAAAAGGAAGTTGAATAAAAATGAAATTAAATAAAAATGGAAGTTGCAGAAAATTAATAATGGAAGTTCATTAGAGAAACTACTATACCGTAACGATCTATTTGGAAATTAAATAAAAAAGGAAATTGAATTAAAAAAGGAAAATAAATAAAAATGTAAGTTGAATAAAGATTAAAATGGAAGTTGCATAAAATTAAAAACGGAAGTTCATTCAAGAAACCACTATACCTTAACGATCTATTTGGAAATTAAATAAAAATGAAAATTGAATAGAAAAGTGAATTGAATAAAAAAAAAAATTGAAGTTCATTCAAGAAAACACTACAACTTAACGATCTATTTGGAAATAGAATAAAAAAAGAAGTTGAATAAAAATGAAATTGAATAAAAATGAAAGGTGCATAAAATTAATAACGGAAGTTCATTAGAGAAAGTACTATACCTTAACGATCTATTCGGATATTAAATAAAAAAGGAAATTGAATTAAAAAAGGAAAATGAATAAAAATAGAAATTGAAAAAAGATAATAATGGAAGTTGCATAAAATTAAAAATGGAAGTTCATTCAAGAAACCACTATACCTTAAAGATCTATTTGGAAATTAAATAAAAAAGAAATTTGAATAGAAAAGTGAATTGAATAAAAATAAAAATGGAAGTTCATTCAAGAAAACACTACAACTTAACGATCTATTTGGAAATTAAATAAAAAAGGAAGTTCAATAAAAATGAAATTGAATAAAAATGGAAGGTGCAGAAAATTAATAATGGAAGTTCATTAGAGAAACTACTATACCTTAACGATCTATTTGGAAATTAAATAAAAAAGGAAATTGAATTAAAAAAGGAAAATAAATAAAAATGTAAGTTGAATAAAGATTAAAATGGAAGTTGTATAAAATTAAAAATGGAAGTTCATTCAAGAAACCATGATACCTTAACGATCTATTTGGAAATTAAATAAAAAATAAAATTGAATAGAAAAGTGAATTGAATAAAAATAAAAATGGAAGTTCATTCAAGAAAACACTACAACTTAACGATCTATTTGGAAATTGAATAAAAAAGGAAGTTGAATAAAAATGAAATTGAATAAAAATGGAAGTTGCATAAAATTAATAACGGAAGTTCATTAGAGAAACTACCATACCTTAACGATCTTTTTGGAAATTAAATAAAAAAGAAATTGAATTAAAAAAGGAAAATGAAAAAAAAAGGAAGTTGAATAAAAATTTAATGGAAGTTGTATAAAATTAAAAATGAAAGTTCATTAGGGAAACTACTATATCTTAACGATCCGTTTGGAAATTAAATAAAAATGGAAATTCAAATAAAAAAGGAAAATGAATAAAAATGAAAGTTGAATAAAAATAAAAATGGAAGTTGCATAAAATTAAAAATGGAAGTTCATTCAAGAAACCAGTATGCCTTAACGATCTATTTGGAAATTAAATGAAAAAGGAAGTTGAATAAAAATGAAATTGAATAAGAATGGAAGTTGCATAAATTTAATAATGGAAGTTCATTAGAGAAACTACTATACCTTAACGATCTATTTGGAAATTAAATAAAAATGGAAATTGAATTAAAAAGGGAAAATGAATAAAAATGGAAGTTGAATAAAAATAAAAATGGAAGTTGCATAAAATTAAAAATGGAAGTTCATTCATGAAACCACTATACCTTAACGATCTAATTGGAAATTAAATAAAAAAGAAAATTGAATGGAAAAGTGAATTGAATAAAAATAAAAATGGAAGTTCATTCAAGAAAACACTACAACTTAACGATCTATTTGGAAATTGAATAAAAAAGGAAGTTGAATAAAAATGAAATTGAATAAAAATGGAAGTTGCATAAAATTAATAGCGGAAGTTCATTAGAGAAACTACTATACCTTAACGATCTGTTTGGAAATTAAATAAAAAAAAGAAATTGAATTAAAAAAGGAAAATGAAAAAAAATGGAAGTTGAATAAAAATAAAAGTGGAAGTTGTATAAAATTAAAAATGGAAGTTCATTCAAGAAACCACTATACCTTAACGATCTACTTAGAAATTAAATAAAAAAGGAAATTGAATAAAAATAAAAATGGAAGTTCAATCTAGAAAACACTACGGCCTAACGATCTGTTTGGAAATTAAATAAAAAAGGAAGTTCAATAAAAATGCAAGTTGCATAAAATTAACAATGGAAGTCAATTAGAGAAACTACTATATCTTAACGATTTATTTGGAAATTAAATAAAAAAGAAAATTGAATTAAAACAGGAGAATGAATAAAAATGGAAGTTGAATAAAGATAAAAATGGAAGTTGCATAAAATTTAAAATGGAAGTTCATTTAAAAAACCGCTATACCTTAACGATCTATTTGGAAATTAAATAAAAAAGAAAATTGAATAGAAAAGTGAATTGAATAAAAATAAAAATGGAAGTTCATTCAAGAAAACACTACAACTTAACGATCTATTTGGAAATTGAATAAAAAAGGAAGTTGAATAAAAATGAAATTGAATAGAAATGGAAGTTGCATAAAATTAATAACGGAAGTTCATTAGAGAAACTACTATACCTTAACGATCTATTTAGAATTTAAATAAAAAAGGTAATTGAATTAAAAAAGGGAAATGAATAAAAATAGAAGTTGAATAAAGATAAAAATGGAAGTTCCATAAAATTAAAAATGGAAGTTCATTCAAGAAACCACTATACCTTAAGGATCTATTTGGAAATTAAATAAAAAAGAAAATTGAATAGAAAAGTGAATTGAATAAACATAAAAATGGAAGTTCATTTGAGAAAACACTACAACTTAACGATCTATTTGGAAATTTAATAAAAAAGGAAGTTGAATAAAAATGAAATTGAATAAAAATGGAAGTTGCATAAAATTAATAACGGAAGTTCATTAGAGAAACTACTACACCTTAACGATCTATTTGGAAATTAAATAAAAAAGGAAATTGAATTAAAAAAGGAAAATGAATAAAAGTGGAAGTTGAATAAAGATAAAAATGGAAGTTCATTCAAGAAACTACTATATCTTAATGATCTATTTGGAAATTAAATAAAAAAAAATTGAATAGAAAAGGAAATTGAATAAAAATAAAAAAGGAAGTTCATTCGAGAAAACACTACATCTTAACGATCTATTTGGAAATAAAATAAAAAAAGGAAGTTGAATAAAAATGATATTGAATAAAAATGGAAATTGCATAAAATTAATAACGGAAGTTCATTAGAGAAACTAATATACCTTAACGATCTATTTGGAAATTAAATAAAAAAGGAAATTGAATTAAAAAAGGAAAATGAATAAAAATGGAAGTTGAATAAAGATAAAAATGGAAGTTGCATAAAAATAAAAATGGAAGTTCATTCAAGAAACCACTATACCTTAACGATCTATTTGGAAATTAAATAAAAAAGAAAATTGAATAGAAAAGTGAATTGAATAAAAATAAAAATGGAAGTTCATTCAAGAAAACACTACAACTTAACGATCTATTTGGAAATTAAATAAAAAAGGAAGTTGAATAAAAATGAAATTGAATAAGAATGGAAGTTGCATAAATTTAATAATAGAAGTTTATTAGAGAAACTACTATACCTTAACGATCTATTTGGAAATTAAATAAAAATGGAAATTGAATTAATAAAGGAAAATGAATAAAAATGGAAGTTGAATAAAAATAAAAATGGAAGTTGCATAAAATTAAAAATGGAAGTTCATTCAAGAAACCACTATACTTTAACGATCTATTTGGAAATTAAATAAAGAAGAAAATGGAATAGAAAAGTGAATTGAATAAAAATAAAAATGGAAGTTCAATCAAGAAAACACTATAGCCAAACGATCTATTTGGAAATTAAATAAAAAAGGAAGTTGAATAAAAATGAAATTGAATAAAAATGCAAGTTGCATAAAATTAACAATGGAAGTCCATTAGAGAAACTACTATATTTTAACGATCTATTTGGAAATTAAATAAAAAAGGAAATTGAATTGAAAAAGGAAAATGAATAAAAATGGAAGTTGAATAAAGATAAAAGTGGAAGTTGCATAAAATTAAAATTGGAAGTTCATTCAAGAAACCACTATACCTTAACGATCTATTTGGAAATTAAATAAAAAAGAAAATCGAATAGAAAAGTGAATTGAATAAAAATAAAAATGGAAGTTCATTCTAGAAAACACTACAACTTAACGATCTATTTGGAAATTGAATAAAAATGGAAGTTGAATAAAAATGAAATTGAATAAAAATGGAAGTTGCATAAAATTAATAACGGAAGTTCATTAGAGAAACTACTATACCTTAACGATCTATTTGGAAATAAAATAAAAAAGGAAATTGAATTAAAAAAGGAAAAGGAATAAAAATCGAAGTTGAATGAAGATAAAAATGGAAGTTGCATAAAATTAAAAATGGAAGTTCATTCAAGAAACCACTATACCTTAACGATCTATTTGGAAATTAAATAAAAAAGAAAATTGAATAGAAAAGTGAATTGAATAAAAATAAAAATGGAAGTTCAACAAAAATGAAATTGAATAAAAACGGAAGTTGCATAAAATTAATAACGGAAGTTCATTAGAGAAACTACTATACCTTAACGATCTATTTGGATATTAAATAAAAAAGGAAATTGAATTAAAAAAGGAAAATGAATAAAAATGGAAGTTGAATAAAGATAAAAATGGAAGTTGCATAAAATTAAAAATGGAAGTTCATTCAAGAAACCACTATAACTTAACGATCTATTTGGAAATTAAATAAAAAAGAAAATTGAATAGAAAAGTGAATTGAATAAAAATAAAAATTGAAGTTCATTCAAGAAAACACTATAACTTAACGATCTATTTGGAAATTGAATAAAAAAGGAAGTTGAATAAAAATGAAATTGAATAAAAATGGAAGTTGCATAAAACTAATAACGGAAGTTCATTAGAGAAACTACTATACCTTAACGATCTATTTGGATAGTAAATAAAAAATGAAATTGAATTAAAAAAGGAAAAATAGAAATTGAATGAAGATAAAAATGGAAGTTCATTCAAGAAACCACTATACCTTAAGGATCTATTTGTAAATTAAATAAAAAAGAAAGTTGAAAAGAAAAGTGAATTGAATAAAAACAAAAATGGAAGTTCATTCAAGAAAACACTACAACTTAACGATCTATTTGGAAATTAAATAAAAAAGGAAGTTCAACAAAAATGAAATTGAATAAAAATGGAAGTTGCAGAAAATTAATAATGGAAGTTCATTAGAGAAACTACTATACCTTAACGATCTATTTGGAAATTAAATAAAAAAGAAAATTGAATTAAAAAAGGAAAATGAATAAAAATGGAAGTTGAATAAAGATTAAAATGGAAGTTGCATAAAATTAAAAATGGAAGTTCATTCATGAAACCACTATACCTTAACGATCTATTTGGAAATTAAATAAAAAAGAAAATTGAATACAAAAGTGAATTGAATAAAAATAAAAATGGAAGTTCATTCAAGAAAACACTACAACTTAACGATCTATTTGGAAATTAAACAAAAAAGGAAGTTGAATAAAAATGAAATTGAATAAAAATGGAAGTTGCAGAAAATTAATAATGGAAGTTCATTAGAGAAACTACTATACCTTAACGATCTATTTGGAAATTAAATAAAAAAGGAAATTGAATTAAAAAGTGAAAATGAATAAAAATGAAAGTTGAATAAAGATGAAAATGGAAGTTGCATAAAATTAAAAATGGAAGTTCATTCAAGAAACCACTATACCTTAACGATCTATTTGGAAATTAAATAAAAAAGAAAATTGAATAGAAAAGTGAATTGAATAAATATAAAAATGGAAGTTCATTCAAGAAAACACTACAACTTAACGATCTATTTGGAAATTGAATAAAAAAGGAAGTTGAATAAAAATGAAATTGAATAAAAATGGAAGTTGCATAAAATTAATAACGGAAGTTCATTAGAGAAACTACTATACCTTAACGATCTATTTGGAAATTAAATAAAAAAGGAAATTGAATTAAAAAAGGAAAATGAAAAAAAATGGAAGTTGAATAAAAATAAAAATGAAAGTTGTATAAAATTAAAAATGGAAGTTCATTCAAGAAACCACTATACCTTAACGATCTATTTGGAAATTAAATAAAAAAGGAAATTAAATAGAAAAGGAAATTGAATAAAAATAAAAATGGAAATTCAATCAAGAAAACAGTACAGCCTAACGATCTATTTGGAAATTAAATAAAAAAGGAAGTTGAATAAAAATGAAATTGAATAAAAATAGAAGTTTCATAAAATTAATAACGGAAGTTCATTAGAGAAACTACTATACCTGAACGATCTATTTGGAAATTAAAAACAAAAGGAAATTGAATTAAAAAAGGAAAATGAAAAAAAATGGAAGTTGAATAAAAATAAAAATGGAAGTTGTATAAAATTAAAAATGGAAGTTCATTCAAGAAACCACTATACCTTAACGATCTATTTGGAAATTAAATAAAAAAGGAAATTGAATAGAAAAGGAAATTGAATAAAAATAAAAATGGAAGTTCAATCAAGAAAACACTATAGCCTAACGATATATTTGGAAATTAAATAAAAAAGGAAGTTGAATAAAAATGAAATTGAATAAAAATGCAAGTTGCATAAAATTAACAATGGAAGTCCATTAGAGAAACTACTATATTTTAACGATCTATTTGGAAATTAAATAAAAAAGGAAATTGAATTAAAAAAGGAAAATGAATAAAAATGGAAGTTGAATAAAGATAAAAATGGAAGTTGCATAAAATTAAAAATGGAAGTTCATTCAGGAAACCACTATACCTTAACGATCTATTTGGAAATTAAATAAAAAAGAAAATTGAATAGAAAAGTGAATTGAATAAAAATAAAAATGGAAGTTCATTCAAGAAAACACTACAACTTAACGATCTATTTGGAAATTAAATAAAAAAGGAAGTTGAATAAAAATGAAATTGAATAAAAATGGAAGTTGCATAAAATTAATAACGGAAGTTCATTAGAGAAACTACTATACCTTAACGATCTATTTGGAAATTAAATAAAAAAGGAAATTGAATTAAAAAAGGAAAATGAATAAAAATGGAAGTTGCATAAAATTAAAAATGGAAGTTCATTCAAGAAACCACTATACCTTAACGATCTATTTGGAAATTAAATAAAAAACAAAATTGAATAGAAAAGTGAATTGAATAAAAATAAAAATGGAAGTTCATTCAAGAAAACACCACATCTTAACGATCTATTTGGAAATAAAATAAAAAAGGAAGTTGAATAAAAATGAAATTGAATAAAAATGGAAGTTGCTTAAAATTAATAACGGAAGTTCATTAGAGAAACTACTATACCTTAACGATCTATTTGGAAATTAAATAAAAAAGGAAATTGAAGTAAAAAAGGAAAATGAATAAAAGTAGAAGTTGAATAAAGATAAAAATGGAAGTTGCATAAAATTAAAAATGGAAGTTCATTCAAGAAACCATTATACCTTAACGATCTATTTGGAAATTGAATAAAAAAGAAAATTGAATAGAAAAGTGAATTGAATAAAAATAAAAATGGAAGTTCATTCAAGAAAACACTACAACTTAACGATCTATTTGGAAATTCAATTAAAAAGGAAGTTGAATAAAAATGAAATTGAATAAAAATGGAAGTTGCATAAAATTAATAACGGAAGTTCATTAGAGAAACTACTATACCTTAACGATCTATTTGGAAATTAAATAAAAAAGGAAATTGAATTGTAACAACCCTCACCTTACTCTTGTCATACTTGCATACATTCATGCATGATCTTGTCTCGTTATGTTGTTTTGCCAGTTTTGCCTTGCCTTGTTTTGTTTAAGTGTTGCTTGATTGATTTTGTTCCTTGCTTGGTGTGTGGCCGAGGTCATCTTGAGCTTAGTTCACCTCTGAACCTTTGTACTAAGAACTCTTTTGGAACCTTGTTCGACCCCCATCTTCAACCCGGGCATGTTTTCCGAGGTGTTTTGCACTTAGTGATCCTTGTCCTTGGGCAGGTATGACCTAGACCGAGGTGTGGCACACCCAGGCCAAGGTGTAGCACAGCTTAGTCAAGTGTCGTCCTCCCTAGCCGATGTCCTTGTTATCCTGTTGCCGAAGCCGATGTTATTACTTGCCGATGTGTCTTACCTTAGCTTGCTCCATACGCTTTGTCAGAGACTTGTTTTATCTATCAATCACCTTTTGAGTTGAGCCAACCCGATAGCGCCACGTGTCCGAGCTGATTGTTAAGATAGCCGGCAGACCTAGAAGCAAATCATTTGGTCTCAATTCTTTGCCTTTAGAGAGAGAAGCTCTGGAGAAAGGAGGAGAAGTTCTTGAGTGAGAATAGATCTTCCAAGCTTGATCTTCGAGGTTTTAGCCGTTGGGTTCGAGTTTTGAGGTTAGAATCTTGATCTACTCTGCTTGTTGTTATTGATCATCTAGCTGCATTGCATGATCGAATCTGTTTTGCATGTCATGCATCGATTTGAAGTTGGTTTCGAAAGAGAAAGATAGTATTCATGTGTTTTTGAAGAAAAGTCTCGTTTTGATCCGAAAGTTTGAAACAAGAACCATGTTTTGTGTTTATTCTTGCATGACCTTCTTGTATGGGTACCCAGGTTCATGTTTTGAACTCAGGGCATGAAATCTAAGATTTTTGTAACAAGTTTTGAACTTGCATTCATCTTCCTCATGATCATGTTCATCATGTTCTTCGTGTTCTCCAAAGGGAAACCCAGGTTTCCCGACTTTGCTTTTGAATGAGGCCAACGGGACCACACCTCGGCAAGGAAGTGTGGGACCTCGGCAAAGACCTGGTTGGTACCCAGTGTGTTTTCATGAGACGGGAGCAGTGTTTAAACTCCCAGCATGTTTTGCTCTGTTATTAACTTGGACCTGGTGTGAATGCCGAGGTCATTCGCATGCATATGAAGCTTGTTTTGAGAATGTGATTGCCATGTGATTGTAGGTCCTTGATCTTTGCTTTGAGCCTACACCCGAGAAGATCTATGTGAATGGTATTTCTAATAAAGCTATGTTATACCGTTTGATAAATCTTGTCTTGTTTGTTTTGAAAAATATTCGTTAACCATGAATGAATAGCTCTGTTTTGATGAATCAAGTATAAGCCTTGTTTTGATAAGCCTTGATAAGCCTTGTTTTGATAAGCCTTGATAAGCCTCGTTTCGATGTCATTCTTGAAAGGGTCCCTTGTACTGGAGGACTATAAACTTTCGCAGTACCAAGTACAAAAGTCCCTCGTGCTGGAGGACTCTAAACTTTCGCAGCACTAAGTATAAAAGGATACGGTCCTTTCTTGGAAGACTATCGTGTTAAAGCGGGCTACGGGCCTAAGTAACACAAGACCATCGTGTTAAAAGGAGCTACGGGCTTAAGTAACACAAGTCCCTTGTGCTGGAGGACTATAAACTTTCGCAGTACCTTGACTAATCGATTACGGATCGTGCAGTCCTTGTTTTGCCACTGACGGTTTACCGCGTGGATTTGTTTGTTCGGAAAGCTTGATTTGTGTTTTGCCGATGTCAGTAAGCATCCCTTGAGACTCGTAACACTTTGATAGATGAATACGGTTCATCCCTTGTTTGATAAAGTTTTGATGTGTTTTGCTCTGAAAGGATCTCGGCTAATATTCGTATGGTTTTGGCATGTTTTGTTTTGAAAGACTTCGGCTACATTCATGCAAAACCTTTATTATTTGTATCATTCACTGAGTATCCAAGCTCACCCTCTCTATATATATATGTAGGTGATGAGCAGGACGTCGGCGACGCCTAGACTGTGTTTTTGAAAGCTTGTTTTGGGTCCATGGTTATGTCGGCTTTGTTTTGTAATCACGTCGGCAATGTCATTTATTTTATGTCGGCGAATCTTGAAAATCATGCTTCTTGGCTTGTATTCACTGTATTTTGTATATGTCGGCTCAAGAAGCCTTTTGATCAAGATGTAATACGTAATTTGCTTTGTTGTATTCAAGTTGTAAGGATGTATGCCATTTCATTAGACTTATGCACTGCTCTTATGGACCATTTGTATTTTGATTTATTGCTTCCGCATTTGTGAGCCCCAATATCCATACTCTGATTGTGTTAAGCTTTGAAAGTTGGCCTTCGAAAATTACGGATTACTGGCCATCACGGCACCAAACTTTAAGGGGCGGTTTGGGGTCGTGACATGAATTAAAAAAGGAAAATGAATAAAAATGGAAGTCGAATAAAGATAAAAATAGAAGTTGCATAAAAACAAAAATGGAAGTTCAATCAAGAAACCACTATACCTTAACGATCTATTTGGAAATTAAATAAAAAAGAAAATTGAATAGAAAAATGAATTGAATAAAAATAAAACTGGAAGTTCATTCAAGAAAACACAACTTAACGATCTATTTGGAAATTAAATTAAAAAGGAAGTTGAATAAAAATGAAATTGAATAAAAATGGAAGCTGCCCAAAATTAATAATGGAAGTTCATTAGAGAAACTACTATACCTTAACGATATATTTGGAAATTAAACAAAAAAGGAAATTGAATTAAAAAAGGAAAATGAAAAAAAATGGAAGTTGTATAAAAATAAAAATGGAAGTTCATTCAAGAAACCACTATACCTTAACGATCTATTTGGAAATTAAATAAAAAAGAAAATTGAATAGAAAAGAGAATTGAAGAAAAATAAAAATGGTAGTTCATTCAAGAAAACACTACAACTTAACAATCTATTTGGAAATTAAATAAAAAAGGAAATTGAATAAATATGAAATTGAATAAAAATGGAAGTTGCATAAAATTAATAATGGAAGTTCATTAGAGAAACTACTATACCTTAAAGATCTATTTGGAAATTAAATAAAAATGGAAATTGAATTAAAAAAGGGAAATGAATAAAAATGGAAGTTGAATAAAAATAAAAATGGAAGTTGCATAAAATCAAAAATGGAAGTTCATTCAAGAAACCACTATACCTTAACGATCTATTTGGAAATTAAATAAAAAAGAAAATTGAATAGAAAAGTGAATTGAATGAAAATAAAAATGGAAGTTCATTCAAGAAAACACAACAACTTAACGATCAATTTGGAAATTAAATAAAAAAGGAAGTTGAATAAAAATGAAATTGAATAAAAATGGAAGTTGTATAAAAATAAAAATGGAAGTTCATTCAAGAAACCACTATACCTTAACGATCTATTTGGAAATTAAATAAAAAAGAAAATTGAATAGAAAAGAGAATTGAAGAAAAATAAAAATGGTAGTTCATTCAAGAAAACACTACAACTTAACAATCTATTTGGAAATTAAATAAAAAAGGAAATTGAATAAAAATGAAATTGAATAAAAATGGAAGTTGCATAAAATTAATAATGGAAGTTCATTAGAGAAACTACTATACCTTAAAGATCTATTTGGAAATTAAATAAAAATGGAAATTGAATTAAAAAAGGGAAATGAATAAAAATGGAAGTTGAATAAAAATAAAAATGGAAGTTGCATAAAATCAAAAATGGAAGTTCATTCAAGAAACCACTATACCTTAACGATCTATTTGGAAATTAAATAAAAAAGAAAATTGAATAGAAAAGTGAATTGAATGAAAATAAAAATGGAAGTTCATTCAAGAAAACACAACAACTTAACGATCAATTTGGAAATTAAATAAAAAAGGAAGTTGAATAAAAATGAAATTGAATAAAAATGGAAGTTGTATAAAAATAAAAATGGAAGTTCATTCAAGAAACCACTATACCTTAACGATCTATTTGGAAATTAAATAAAAAAGAAAATTGAATAGAAAAGAGAATTGAAGAAAAATAAAAATGGTAGTTCATTCAAGAAAACACTACAACTTAACAATCTATTTGGAAATTAAATAAAAAAGGAAATTGAATAAAAATGAAATTGAATAAAAATGGAAGTTGCATAAAATTAATAATGGAAGTTCATTAGAGAAACTACTATACCTTAAAGATCTATTTGGAAATTAAATAAAAATGGAAATTGAATTAAAAAAGGGAAATGAATAAAAAAGGAAGTTGAATAAAAATAAAAATGGAAGTTGCATAAAATCAAAAATGGAAGTTCATTCAAGAAACCACTATACCTTAACGATCTATTTGGAAATTAAATAAAAAAGAAAATTGAATAGAAAAGTGAATTGAATGAAAATAAAAATGGAAGTTCATTCAAGAAAACACAACAACTTAACGATCAATTTGGAAATTAAATAAAAAAGGAAGTTGAATAAAAATGAAATTGAATAAAAATGGAAGTTGCAGAAAATTAATATTGAAAGTTCATTAGAGAAACTACTATACCTCAACGATCTATTTGGAAATTAAATAAAAAAGGAAATTGAATTAAACAAGGAAAATGAATAAAAATGGAAGTTGAATAAAGGTAAAAATGGAAGTTGCATAAAATTAAAAATGGAAGATCATTCAAGAAACCACTATACCTTAACGATCTATTTGGAAATTAAATAAAAAAGAAAATTGAACAGAAAAGTGAATTGAATAAAAATAAAAATGGAAGTTCATTCAAGAAAACACTACAACTTAACGATCTATTTGGAAATTAAATAAAAAGGTAGTTGAACAAAAATGAAATTGAATAAAAATGGAAGTTGCCCAAAATTAATAATGGAAGTTCATTAGAGAAACTACTATACCTTAACGATCTATTTGGAAATTAAATAAAAAAGGAAATTCAATTAAAAAAGGAAAATGAAAAAATATGGAAGTTGAATAAAAATAAAAATGGAAGTTGTATAAAATTAAAAAATGAAGTTCATTCAAGAAACCACTATACCTTACCGATCTATTTGGAAATTAAATAAAAAAGGAAATTGAATAGAAAAGCAAATTGAATAAAAATAAAAATGGAAGTTCATTCAAGAAAACACTACAACCTAACGATCTATTTGGAAATTAAATAAAAAAGGAAGTGGAATAAAAAAGAAATTGAATAAAAATGCAAGTTGCATAAAATTAACAATGGAAGGCCATTAGAGAAACTACTATATCTTAACGATCTATTTGGAATTTAAATAAAAAAGGAAATTGAATTAAAAAAGGAAAATGAATAATAATGGAAGTTGAATAAAGATAAAAATGGAAGTTGCGTAAAATTAAAAATGGAAGTTCATTCAAGAAACCACTATACCTTAACGATCTATTTGGAAATTAAATAAAAAAGAAAATTGAATAGAAAAGTGAATTGAATAAAAATAAAAATGGAAGTTCATTCAAGAAAACAATACAACTTAACGATCTATTTGGAAATTGAATAAAAAAGGAAGTTGAATAAAAATGGAAGTTGCATAAAATTAATAATGGAAGTTCATTAGAGAAACTACTATACCTTAACGATCAATTTGGAAATTAAATAAAAAAGGAAATTCAATTAAAAAAGGAAAATGAATAAAAATGGAAGTTGAATAAAGGTAAAAATGGAAGTTGCATAAAATTAAAAATGGAAGTTCATTCAAGAAACCACTATACCTTAACGATCTATTTGGAAATTAAATAAAAAAGAAAATTGAATAGAAAAGTGAATTGAATAAAAATAAAAATGGAAGTTCATTCAAGAAAACACTACAACTTAACGATCTATTTGGAAATTGAATAAAAAAGGAAGTTGAATAAAAATGGAAGTTGCATAAAATTAATAATGGAAGTTCATTAGAGAAACTACTATACCTTAATGATCAATTTGGAAATTAAATAAAAAAGGAAATTGAATTAAAAAAGGAAAATGAATAAAAATGGAAGTTGAATAAAGGTAAAAATGGAAGTTGTATAAAATTAAAAAATGAAGTTCATTCAAGAAACCACTATACCTTAACGATATATTTGGAAATTAAATAAAAAACAAAATTGAATAGAAAAGTGAATTGAATAAAAATAAAAATGGAAGTTCATTCAAGAAAACACTACAACTTAACGATCTATTTGGAAATTGAATAAAAACGGAAATTGAATAAAAATGAAATTGAATAAAAATGGAAGTTGCATAAAATTAATAACGGAAGTTCAATAGAGAAACTACTATACCTTAACGATCTATTTGGAAATTAAATAAAAAAGGAAATTGAATTAAAAAAGGAAAATGAATTAAAATGGAAGTTGAATAAAGATAAAAATGGAAGTTCATAAAAATAAAAATTGAAGTTCATTCAAGAAACCACTATACCTTAAGGATCTATTTGGAAAATAAATAAAAAAGAAAAGTGAATAGAAAAGTGAATTGAATAAAAATAAAAATGGAAGTTCATTCAAGAAAACACTACAACTTAACAATATATTTGGAAATTAAATAAAAAAGGAAGTTGCATAAAATTAATAATGGAAGTTCATTAGAGAAACTACCATACCCTAACGATCTATTTGAAAATTAAATGAAAATAGAAATTGAATTAAAAAAGGAAAATAAATAAAAATGGAAGTTGAATAAAGATAAAAATGGAAGTTGCTTAAAATCAAAAATGGAAGTTCATTCAAGAAACCGCTATACCTTAAGGATCTATTTGGAAATTAAATAAAAAAGAAAATTGAATAGAAAAGTGAATTGAATGAAAATAAAAATGGAAGTTCATTCAAGAAAACACTACAACTTAACGATCTATTTGGAAATTAAATAAAAAAAAAGTTGAATAAAAATGAAATTGAATAAAAATGGAAGTTGCAGAAAATTAATAATGGAAGTTCATTAGAGAAACTACTATACCTTAACAATCTATTTGGAAATTAAATAGAAAAGGAAATTGAATTAAAAAAGGAAAATGAATAAAAATGGAAGTTGAATAAAGGTAAAAATGGAAGTTGCATAAAATTAAAAATGGAAGTTCATTCAAGAAACCAGTATACCTTAACGATCTATTTGGAAATTAAATAAAAAAGAAAATTGAATAGAAAATTGAATTGAATAAAAATAAAAATGGAAGTTCATTCAAGAAAACACAACAACTTAACGATCTATTTGGAAATTGAATAAAAAAAGAAGTTAAATAAAAATGGCGGTTGCATAAAATTAATAACGGAAGTTCATTAGAGAAAGTACTATACCTTAACGATCTATTCGGAAAATAAATAAAAAAGGAAAATGAATTAAAATGGCAGTTGAATAAAGATAAAAATGGAAGTTGCATAAAATTAAAAATGGAAGTTCATTCAAAAAACCACTATACCTTAACGATCTATTTGGAAATTAAATAAAAAAGAAAATTGAATAGAAAAGTGAATTGTAGAAAAATAAAAATGGAAGTTCATTCCAGAAAACACTACAACTTAACGATCTATTTGGAAATTAAATAAAAAAGGAAGTTGAATAAAAATGAAATTGAACAAAAATGGAAGTTGCCCAAAATTAGTAATGGAAGTTCGTTAGAGAAACAACTATACCTTAACGATCTATTTGGAAATTAAATAAAAAAGGAACTCAAATTAAAAAAGGAAAATGAAAAATAAAATGGAAGTCGAACAAAAATAAAAATGGAAGTTGTATAAAATTAAAAATGGAAGTTCATTCAAGAAACCACTATACCTTAACGATCTATTTAGAAATTAAATAAAAAATGAAATTGAATTAAAAAAGCAAAATGAACAAAAATAGAAGTTGCATAAAATTAAAAATGGAAGTTCATTCAAGAAACCACTATACCTTAACGATCTATTTGGAAATTAAATAAAAAAGAAAATTGAATAGAAAAGGGAATTGAATGAAAATAAAAATGGAAGTTCATTCAAGAAAACACGACAACTTAACGATTTATTTGGAAATTAAATAAAAAAGGAAGTTCAATAAAAATGAAATTGAATAACAATGGAAGTTGCAGAAAATTAATAACGGAAGTTCATTAGAGAAACTAGTATACCTGAACGATCTATTTGGAAATTAAATAAAATAGGAAATTGAATTAAAAAAGGAAAATGAATAAAAATGGAAGTTGAATAAAGATAAATATGGAAGTTGCATAAATTTAAAAATGGAAGTTCATTCAAGAAACCACTATTCCTTAACGATTTATTTCGAAATTGAATAAAAAAGAAAATTGAATAGAAAAGTGAATTGAATAAAAATAAAAATGGAAGTTCATTCAAGAAAACACTACAACTTAACGATCTATTTGGAAATTGAATAAAAAAGGAAGTTGAATAAAAATGGAAGTTGTGTAAAACTAATAACGGAAGTTCATTAGAGAAACTACTATACCTTAACGATCTATTTAGAAATTAAATAAAAAAGGAAATTGAATTAAAAAAGGAAAATGAATAAAAATGGAAGTTGAATAAAGATAAATGTGGAAGTTGCATCAAATTAAAAATGGAAGTTCATTCAAGAAACCACTATACCTTAACGATCTATTTCGAAATTGAAGAAAAAAGAAAATTGAATAGAAAAGTGAATTGAATAAAAATAAAAATGGAAGTTCATTCAAGAAAACACTGCAACTTAACGATCTATTTGGAAATTGAATAAAAAAGGAAGTCGAATAAAAATGGAAGTTGCATAAAACTAATAACGGAAGTTCATTAGAGAAACTACTATACCTTAACGATCAATTTGGAAATTAAATAAAAAAGGAAATTGAATTAAAAAAGGAAAATGAATAAAAATGGAAGTTGAATAAAGGTAAAAATGGAAGTTGCATAAAAATAAAATTGGAAGTTCATTCAAAAACCACTATACCTTAACGATCTATTTGGAAATTAAATAAAAAAGAAAATTGAATAGAAAAGTGAATTGAATAAAAATAAAAATGGAAGTTCATTCAAGAAAACACTACAACTTAACGATCTATTTGGAAATTAAATAAAAAAAGAAGTTGAATAAAAATGAAATTGAATAAAAATGGAAGTTGCATAAAATTAATAATGGAAGTTCATTAGAGAAACTACTATACCTTAACGACCTATTTGGAAATTAAATAAAAAATAAAATTGAATTAAAAAAGGAAAATTAATTAAAATGGAAGTTGAATGAAAATAAAAATGAAGGTTGCATAAAATTAAAAATGGAAGTTCATTCAAGAAACCACTATATCTTAACGATCTATTTGAAATTAAATAAAAAAGAAAATTGAACAGAAAATTGAATTGAATAAAAACAAAAATGGAAGTTCATTCAAGAAAACACTACAAATTAACGATCTATTTGGAAATTAAATAAGAAAGGAAGTTGAATAAAAATGGAAGTTGCCTAAAATTAATAATGGAAGTTCATTAGAGAAACTACTATACCTTAACGATCTATTTGGAAAATAAATAAAAATGGAAATTGAATTAAAAAAGGAAAATGAAAGAAAATGGAAGTTGAATAAAAATAAAAATTGAAGTTGCATAAAATTAAAAATGGAAGTTCATTCAAGAAACCAGTATACCTTAACGATCTATTTGGAAATTAAATTAAAAAGAAAATTGAATAGAAATGTGAATTGAATAAAAATAAAAATGGAAGTTCATTCATGAAAACACTACAACTTAACGATCTATTTGGAAATAAAATAAAAAAGGAAGTTGAATAAAAATTAAATTGAATAAAAATGGAAGTTGCATAAAATTAATAATGGAAGTTCGTTAGAGAAACTACTATACCTTAACGATCTATTTGGAAATTAAATAAAAATGGAAATTGAATTAAAAAAGGAAAATGAATAAAAATAAAAATGGAAGTTGAGTAAAAATAAAAATGGAAGTTGCATAAAATTAAAAATGGAAGTTCATTCAAGAAACCACTATACCTTAATGATCTATTTGGAAATTAAATAATAAAAAAAAAATTGAATAGAAATGTGAATTGAATAAAAATAAAAATGGAAGTTCATTCAAGAAAATACTACAACTAAACGATCTATTTGGAAATTAAATAAAAAAGAAAGTTGGATAAAAATAAAATTGAATAAGAATGGAAGTTGCATAAAATTAATAGTGGAAGTTCATTAGAGAAACAACTATACCTTAACGATATATTTGGAAATTAAATAAAAAAGGAAATTGAATTAAAAAAGGAAAATGAAAGAAAATGGAAGTTGAATAAAAATAAAAATTGAAGTTGCATAAAATTAAAAATGGAAGTTCATTCAAGAAACCAGTATACCTTGACGAACTATTTGGAAATTAAATAAAAAAGAAAATTGAACAGAAAAGTAAATTGAATAAAAATAAAAATCGGAGTTCATTCAAGAAAACACTACAACTTCAAGATCTATTTGGAAATTAAATAAAAAAGTAAGTTGAATAAAAATGAAATTGAATAAAATTGAAAATTGCATAAAATTAATAATGGAAGTACATTAGAGAAACTACTATACCTTAACGATCTATTTGGAAATTAAACAGAAAAGGAAATTGAATTAAAAATGGAAGTTGAATAAAAGTAAAAATGGAAGTTCATTCAAGAAACCACTATACCTTAACGATCTATTTGGAAATTAAATAAAAAAAAAAACTGAATAGAAAAGGGAATTGAATAAAAATAAAAATAGAAGTTCATTCAACAAAACACTACAACTTAACGATATATTTGGTAATTAAATAAAAAAGGCAATTGAACAAAAATGAAATTGAATAAAAATGGAAGTCGCAGAATATTAATAATGGAAGTTCATTATAGAAACTACTATACCTTAACGATCTATTTGGAAATTAAATACAAAAGGAAATTGAATTGAAAAAGGAAAACGAATAAAAATGGCAGTTGAATAAAGATAAAAGTGGAAGTTGCATAAAATTAAAAATGGAAGTTCATTCAAGAAACCACTATACCTTAAGGATCTATTTGGAAATTAAATAAAAAAGAAAATTGAATAGAAAAGTGAATTGTAGAAAAATAAAAATGGAAGTTCATTGAAGAAAACACTACGACTTAACGATCTATTTTGAAATTAAATAAAAAAGGAAGTTGAATAAAAATGAAATTGAATAAAAATGGAAGTTGCCCAAAATTATTAATGGAAGTTCGTTAGAGAAACAACTATACCTTAACGATCTATTTGGAAATTAAATAAAAAAGGAACTCGAATTAAAAAAGGAAAATGAAAAATAAAATGGAAGTCAAACAAAAATAAAAATGGAAGTTGTATAAAATTAAAAATGGAAGTTCATTCAATAAACCACTATACCTTAACGATCTATTTAGAAATTAAATAAAACAGAAAATTGAATAGAAAAGTGAATTGAAGAAAAATAAAAATGGTAGTTCATTCAGGAAAACACTACAACTTAACGATCTATTTGGAAATTAAATAAAAAAGGAAGTTGAATAAAAATGGAAGTTGCATAAAATTAATAATGGAAGTTCATTAGAGAAACTACTATACGTTAACGATCTACTTGGAAATTAAATAAAAAAGGAAATTGAATTAAAAAAGGAAAATGAACAAAAATAGAAGTTGAATAAATATAAAAATGCAAGTTGCATAAAATTAAAAATGGAAGTTCATTCAAGAAACCACTATACCTTAACGATTTATTTGGAAATTAAATAAAAAAGGAAATTGAATAGAAAAGTGAATTGAATGAAAATAAAAATGGAAATTCATTCAAGAAAACACTACAACTTAACGATCTATTTGGAAATTGAATAAAAAAGGAAGTTGAATAAAAATGAAATTGAATAACATTGGAAGTTGCAGAAAATTAATAATGGAAGTTCATTAGTGAAACTAGTATACCTTAACGATCTATTTGGAAATTAAATAAAAAAAGAAATTGAATTAAAAAAGGAAAAAGAATAAAAATGGAAGTTGAATAAAGATAAATATGGAAGTTGCATAAAATTAAAATGGAAGTTCATTCATGAAACCACTATACCTTAACGATCTATTTCGAAATTGAATAAAAAAGAAAATTGAATAGAAAAGTGAATTGAATGAAAATAAAAATGGAAGTTCATTCAAGAAAACAGTACAACTTAACGATCTATTTGGAAATTGAAAAAAAAAGGAAGTCGAATAAAAATGGAAGTTGCATAAAACTAATAACGGAAGTTCATTAGAGAAACTACTATACCTTGACGATCTATTTGGAACTTAAATAAAAAAGGAAATTGAATTAAAAAAGGAAAATGAATAAAAATGGAAGTTGAATAAAGATAAAAATGGAAGTTGCATAAAAATAAAAATGGAAGTTCATTCAAGAAACCACTATACCTTAACGATCTATTTGGAAATAAATAAAAAACAAAATTGAATAGAAAAGTGAATTGAATAAAAATAAAAATGGATGTTCATTCAAGAAAACACTACAACTTAACGATCTATTTGGAAATTGAATAAAAAAGGAAATTGAATAAAAATAGAAGTTGCATAAAATTAATAACGGAAGTTCATTAGAGAAACTACTATACCTTAACGATCTGTTTGGAAATTAAATAAAAAAGGAAATTGAATTAAAAAAGGAAAATGACTAAAAATAGAAGTTGAATAAAGATAAAAATGGAAGTTGCATAAAAATAAAAATGGAAGTTCATTCAACAAACCACTATACCTTAACGATCTATTTGGAAATTAAATAAAAAAGAAAATTGAACAGAAAAGTGAATTGAATAAAAATAAAAATGGAAGTTCATTCAAGAAAACACTACAACTTAACGATCTATTTGGAAATTCAATAAAAAAAGAAGTTGAATAAAAATGTAATTGAATAAAAATGGAAGTTGCATAAAATTAATAATGGAACTTCATTAGAGAAACTACTATACCTTAACGACCTATTTGGAAATTAAATAAAAAATAAAATTGAATTAAAAATGGAAAATTAATTAAGATGGAAGTTGAATAAAAATAAAAATGGAGGTTGCATAAAATTAAAAATGGAAGTTCATTCAAGAAACCACTATACCTTAACGATCTATTTGGAAATTAAATAAAAAAGGAAATTGAACAGAAAAGTGAATTGAATAAAAACAAAAATGGAAGTTCATTCAAGAAAACACTACAACTTAACGATCTATTTGGAAATTAAATAAGAAAGGAAGTTGAATAAAAATGAAATTGAATAAAAATGGAAGTTGCATAAAATTAATAATGGAAGTTCATTAGAGAAACTACTATATCTTAACGATCTATTTGGAAATTAAATAAAAAAGGAAATTGAATTAAAAAAGGAAAATGAAAGAAAATGGAAGTTAAATAAAAATAAAAACTGAAGTTGCATAAAATTAAAAATGGAAGTTCATTCAAGAAACCAGTATACCTTAACGATCTATTTGGAAATTAAATTAAAAAGAAAATTGAATAGAAATGTGAATTGGATAAAAATAAAAATGGAAGTTCATTCATGAAAACACTACAACGTAACGATCTTTTTGGAAGTAAAATAAAAAAGGAAGTTGAATAAAAATGAAATTGAATAAAAATAGAAGTTGCATAAGATTAATAATGGAACTTCGTTAGAGAAACTACTATACCTTAACGATTTATTTGGAAATTAAATAAAAATGGAAATTGAATTAAAAAAGGAAAATGAATAAAAATAAAAATGGAAGTTGAGTAAAAATAAAAATGGAAGTTGCATAAAATTGAAAATGGAAGTTCATTCAAGAAACCACTATACCTTAACGATCTATTTGGAAATTAAATAATAAAAAAAAAATTGAATAGAAAAGTGAATTGAATAAAAATAAAAATGGAAGTTCATTCAAGAAAATACTACAACTAAACGTTCTATTTGGAAATTAAATAAAAAAGAAAGTTGAATAAAAATAAATCTGAATAAGAATGGAAGTTGCATAAAATTAATAATGGAAGTTCATTAGAGAAACAACTATACCTTAACGATCTATTTGGAAATTAAATAAAAAAGGAAATTGAATTAAAAAAGCACAATGAAAGAAAATGGAAGTTGAATAAAAATAAAAATTGAAGTTACATAAAATTAAAAATGGAAGTTCATTCAAGAAAACAGTATACCTTGACGATCTATTTGGAAATCAAATAAAAAAGAAAATTGAACAGAAAAGTAAATTGAATAAAAAAAAAATGGAAGTTCATTCAAGAAAACACTACAACTTAACGATCTATTTGGAAATTAAATAAAAAAGGAAGTAAAAAAAAATGGAAGTTGCATAAAATTAATAATGGAAGTTCATTAGAGAAACTACTATACCTTAAAAATCTATTTGGAAATTAAATAAAAATGGATATTAAATTAAAAAAGGAAAATGAATAAAAATGGAAGTCGAATAAAAATAAAAATGGAAGTTGCATAAAATTAAAAATGGAAGTTCATTCAAGAAACCACTATACCTTAACGATCTATTTGGAAATTAAATAAAAAAAGAAATTGAACAAAAATAAAAATGGAAGTTCATTCAAGAAAACACTACAACTTAACGATCTATTTGGAAATTAAATAAAAAAGGAAGTTGAATAAAAATGAAATTGAATAAAAATGGAAGTTGCATAAAATTAATAATGGAAGTTCATTAGAGAAACTATTATACCTTAACGATCTATTTGGAAATTAAATAAAAATGGAAATTGAATAAAAAAAGGAAAATGAATAAACATGGAAGTTGAATAAAAATAAAAATGGAAGTTGAATAAAATTAAAAATGGAAGTTCATTCAAGAAGCCGCTATACCTTAACGATCTATTTGGAAATTAAATAAAAAAGGAAATTGAATTAAAAGAAAAATGGAAGTTCTTTCAAGAAAACACTACAACTTAACAATCTATTTGGAAATTAAATAAAAAATGAAGTTGAATAAAAATGAAATTGAATAAAAATGGAAGTTGCATAAAATTACTAATGGAAGTTCATTGGAGAAACTACTATACCTTAATGATCTATTTGGAAGTTAAATAAAAATGGAAATTGAATTAAAAAAGGAAAATGAATAAGAACGGAAGTTGAATAAAAATAAAAATGGAAGTTGCATAAAATTAAAAAGGGAAGTTCGTTCAACAAACCACTATACCTTAACGATCTATTTGGAAATGAAATAAAAAAGAAAATTGAATAGAAAAGAGAATTAAATAAAAATAAAAATGGAAGTTCATTCAAGAAAACCCAACAACTTAACGATCTATTTGGAAATTAAAAAAAAAAAAAAGAGGTTGAATAAAAATGAAATTGAATAAAAATGGAAGTTGCATAAAATTAATAATGGAAGTTCATTAGAGAAACTACTATACCTTAACAATCTATTTGGAAATTAAATAGAAAAGAAAATTGAATTAAAAAAGGAAAACTAAAAAAAATTAAAGTTGAATAAAAATAAAAATGGAAGTTGCAGAAAATTGAAAATGGAAGTTCATTCAACAAACCACTATACCCTAACGACCTATTTGGAAATTAAATAAAAAAAGAAATTGAATAGAAAAGTGAATTGAATAAAAATAAAAATGGAAGTTCATTCAAGAAAATACTGCAACTAAACGATCTATTTGGAAATTAAATAAAAAAGGAAGTTGAATAAAAATGAGATTGAATAAAAATGGAAGTTGCATAAAATTAATAATGGAAGTTCATTAGAAAAACTACTATACCTTAACGATCTATTTGGAAATTAAATAAAAATGGAAATTGAATTAAAAAAGGAAAATGAATAAAAAAAGAAGTTGAATAAAAATAAAAATGGAAGTTGCATAAAATTCAAAATGGAAGTTCATTCAAGAAACCACTATACCTTAACGATCTATTTGGAAATTAAATAAAAAAAGAAATTGAACAAAAATAAAAATGGAAGTTCATTCAAGAAAACACTACAACTTAATGATCTATTTGGAAATTAAATAAAAAAGGAAGTTGAATAAAAATGAAATTGAATAAAAATGGAAGTTGCATAAAATTAATAATGGAAGTTCATTAGAGAAACTATTATACCTTAACGATCTATTTGGAAATTAAATAAAAATGGAAATTGAATAAAAAAAGGAAAATGAATCAAAATGGAAGTTGAATAAAAAATAAAAATGGAAGTTGCATAAAATTAAAAATGGAAGTTCATTCAAGAAACCACTATACATGAACGATCTATTTGGAAATTAAATAAAAAAGAAAATTGAATAAAAAAGTGAATTGAATAAAAATACAAATGGAAGTTCATTCAAGAAAATACTACAACTAAACGATCTATTTGGAAATTAAATAAAAAAGGAAGTTGAATAAAAATGAAATTGAATAAGAATGGAAGTTGAATAAATTTAATAATGGAAGTTCATTAGAGAAACTACTATGCCTTAACGATCTATTTGGAAATTAAATAAAAATGGAAATTGAATAAAAAAAGGAAAATGGATAAAAATGGAAGTTGAATTAAAATGAAAATGGAAGTTGGATAAAATTAAAAATGGAAGTTCATTCAAGAAACCACTATACCTTAATGATCTATTTGGAAATTAAAAAAAAAAAAAAGGAAGTTGAATAAAAATGAAATTGAATAAAAATGGAATTTTCATAAAATTAAAAATGGAAGTTCGTTAGAGAAACTACTATACCTTAACGATCTATTTGGTAATTAAATAAAAAAGGAAATTGAATTAAAAATGGAAAATGAAAAAAAAAATGGAAGTTGAATAAAAATAAAAATGGAAGTTGCATAAAATTAAAAATGAAAGTTCATTCAAAAACCACTATACCTGAACGATCTATTTGGAAATTAAATAAAAAAGAAAATCGAACAGAAAAGTGAATTGAATAAAAAGAAAAATGGAAGTTCATTCAAGAGAACACTACAACTTAACGATCTATTTGGAAATTAAATAAGAAAGGAAGTTGAATAAAAATGAAGTTGAATAAAATTGGAAGTTGCATAAAATTAATAATGGAAGTTCATTAGAGAAACAACTATACTTTAACGATCTATATGGAAATTGAATTAAAAATGGAAAATGAAAAAAAATGGAAGTTGAATAAAAATAAAAATGGAAGTTCATTCAAGAAACCACTATATGTAACGCCCTCAAAATTAACCCATTATATATATCATTGACATTCATTTTTTTAAAGAAGACAATCTATTAATTCATTCATCAGAGTATTACAAAATAAAGCATTACATGTATCATCGAATAAAATGCCCTACAGGCTTACATCTTTCCAAGCCAACACTTGGATACAAAAATATGAGTTTTAACTCAATACCAGAAAAGCCTTAGGCTTGAATGTTTACATGTACTAATAATTTAAGACAGTTAACTAAAAGTAGTCTTCTTCAATCCAGAAGCCAAACCCTCCCAAGCTAATTCCTTGGAGGTAGTTTATCACCTGAACCTGAAAATGATGTTCCCATAAAGGGTGAGCCACAGCCCAGTAGAAATATACTAAACCACATATAAGCAATGAATAAAGCAATAGCATTCAACAGATGGTTAACCAAGATAATCAATTACTTTATTTTACAGTCTCATGACACTATTGTCTAAGATACGTTTTACTTTCCAATTTTATCAACATGGCTCAGAACCTGGCCAAACTTACAACAGTGAATCACATATATCATATTCACATCCTTCCAATATCAACAAACAAATGAGACTCAAGCTCAAATCAAACACTTCATACTTCCAGATTGATACACATTTTAGTGCTGTATCAATAAAACACTTCTATATAAATAAGCACACATAAAAGTGATGCTAATGGAGTCCATCCCCTATCTCCTCCCAAACAAAATCCGGTTTAGAGGTCCATCCCCTATCTTCCCCTAAACCGTGGAGTACATCCCCTATCTCCTCCCACACACAAACAATGTATTCAAATGCAATGCTCAATCAATACACGTATTTTCTGTATCAATGCCACAGTCAAAATTAATGACTTAACCAATGTGATTAGTTCCAGTTATTCCTAATCCACATGCAATGTCTACAACAATCATGACTATCCTCCACCGATAGCCCAAAACAGTTATTTCTAAACTGAAAATAACTATGTCCACAATTCAATAGACAAATGATTCAAATTATCCAATTATGCCATTTAATCAATGAATTCCCCAATTCCATGAATTTAACCATCTTTTCCCAATTCCATGAATTACTTATACAAATCAATTCAATAATTCAACTAAGGTTTTTCCCAAAATTTACCAAAGTATTCCCAACATATTAAAATACCAAAACTTAGAACATAACCTATAAAATGGAGTAGGAAATCCCTACCTCAAAGAAAACAACCCAAAAGGTGAAGAAAGAGATGAGTGCCCAAATACCAAAGTGCTCCAAATCGCCAAATGCTCAGATTAAATGGTAGCCCTTGCCTCACTCTATCTTTTTAATGAAGGATCTAGGGTAGAAACACACCCTAAGTGGATCAAATCTAAGAAAGAAGGTGAGTAGGGAGAGAGAGAAGTCGGACCTAGGGTTTGGAATCAAAAGAAAATGAAAAAGACTGATCAAATCCCACTGCTGTGTATATAAATTGGACAGGCTCGCTCGAGCGAAGACTTGGTCGCTCGAGCGACCAGACACAGAGAAACTACGCTCGAGCCAAGGAAGCCTTGCTCGAGCCAACAACTCAAATGCTCGCTCGAGCGAAAGAAAGCTCAGTCGAGCGAAGAACTCAAACCCTCAGGTCTGAACCCAGACACACGCTCGAGCGAAGGAACTATAGCTCGAGCGAAGGATGAACTAACTCGCTCGAGCGAAGAAAAGCTCGCTCGAGCCAAGAATGCACAGCTACAGGTCCAAATCAAACACTACCTCTCGCTCGAGCGAACAACTCCTCGCTCGAGCGAAGAACCAAAAACCTGGACAGCAACTCTAGGTTTCTAAACCCAACCAACCAGAAACAAACCTGCCCAACACATCCTATAATTCCAAATGAGAAAATAAGGAATAACAACAACAACCATTATACAATGACAGAATCTACGGAACAGTCTGGATACAATAATTAAATGGGAAAAGACCGGGGTCGCTATAACCTCCCCCCCTTCAAAGAATTTCGTCCCCGAAATTAGGCACAAATTTGAAAACAGGGTTTTTTTTTTTTTTCTTTCTCAATACCCAAAGATAGTATATAGCAATAATAAACAACTTGACCCAATACTGGTCACTTTATCTCTTTATCAAGAGGCATCCCACAATATATATAAAACAACATATATTTCAACCTGCACCACTATTATGCATTATTCCTTTCAATGTTAACAATTTCCATATCATATTCAACTGCATGATATATATACCACATCCAACAATGTAATCAACATATACAATGTTACACTAATCTTTCTATAATGAAACAAGTTTCAAGATACACCCATTTACCAAAACATACTCAATGTTTTACAACTTAAGACATATGTAAAGCTCTTAAGTTCAACAATATAACAGAATCTAATTATAAGATTACAAATCAACAAACATGTCCGGATATTTCTCGTGGACTTCCAATTCACGTTCCCAAGTGGCTTCCTCCATTCCGTGGTGTTTCCACAAAACTTTGACCAAAGGGATGGTCTTGCCTCGCAAAACTTGATCCCGCCTATCCAAGACTCGAATCGGTCTCTCCTCATATGAAACATCCTCATCAACTACTAAATCGGTCCAATCCAACACATGTGATGGATCCGGCTCATACTTCCGAAGCATACTCACATGAAACACGTCATGTACTCCGGACAACTGCGGCGGCAAAGCTAAACGATAAGCAGCCTCGCCAATCCTCTCAAGGATCTCAAACGGACCAATGAATCGAGGGGACAACTTCCCACTCTTCCCAAACCTCATCAAACCCCGTCTAGGTGATATCTTCAGAAAGACATGATCACCCACCTCAAACACCAAAGGTCTCCTCCTACGGTCGGCGTACGATTTCTGACGACTCTGTGCTGTAACAAGCCTCTTACGGATAAGCTCAACTTTCTCCGTCGTTTCCCTCACCAACTCTGGACCCAACAGAGGTGCATCACCCACTTCGGCCCAACACACAGGAGATCTACACGGTCGGCCATACAAGGCCTCAAATGGTGCCATACCGATACTAGACTGAAAACTGTTGTTGTAGGCAAACTCCACCAACGGTAAGTGCCTCTCCCACGACCCACTAAAGTCAAGAACACAACCCCGAAGCATATCCTCAAGTATCTGAATAGTACGCTCGGACTGTCCATCAGTCTGAGGATGATAAGCCGTGCTAAAGGTCAACTTAGTGCCTAAGGCACTCTGCAAACTCTGCCACAACCTGGCAGTAAAACGAGGATCTCTATCTGAGACGATCGTCACTGGGACCCCGTGCAATCTCACTATGTCCCGAATATACAAGTCGGCAAGATGATCTACCGAATCTCTCACACGCATAGAAATAAAGTGCGCCGACTTAGTCAACCGATCTACAACCACCCAAATAGCATCACTACCCCGCTGAGTCCTCGGAAGACCCACAACGAAGTCCATAGTGACGTGTTCCCACTTCCACTCAGCAATAGGCAAGGGTTGCAATAAACCCGCTGGCCTCTGATGCTCGGCCTTCACTTGCTGGCAAGTAAGACACTTAGATACGAAAGCTGCTACATCTCTCTTCATACCCCGCCACCAAAACTGGCGACTCAAATCCCGATACATCTTAGTGCCTCCCGGATGCACCGCAAGGCGTGAATAATGAAACTCTCGGAGTACCTCCTCTCGGCAAGACTCCGGCACAAACAGACGGTCACGGTATCTCACACTCAGGTCGGAAAATACCATCAAACCCTTCTCAACCTTCCCATCGGAAATCTTCTCACGGAGAGATTCTACCTCAAAGTCACCTCTCTGAGCCTCTAACATTCGAGTCACAAGTGAAGGCTGTGCAATAACAGAAAACAAGGCCGCAGCCTCAACGGATTCGCCCATAAGTAAATCAAACTCTCCAAGTGCACCTAACATCTCCCACTCTCGGATGGCTATGCTAGCTATGTCACCAACAGGTTTCCTGCTAAGGGCATCGGCCACCACATTGGCCTTTCCCGGATGATAATGCAACTCAAAGTCATAATCCTCTATGAACTCCATCCACCTCCTCTGCCTCAAGTTTAAGTCTTTCTGTGTAAATAAATACTTCAAACTCTTATGATCCGAGAACACCTCGAATTTCTCACCATAAAGATAATGCCTCCAAATCTTCAAGGCAAATATCACAGCTGCTAACTCTAGATCATGTGTAGGGTAATTCTGCTCGTGAATTTTCAACTGACGAGAGCCATAGGCAACTACTTTCCCTTCTTGCATTAACACACAACCCAGACCCTCTCGTGAGGCGTCACAATAGACTGCATAACCCAACCCTCTCTCTGGAATAATCAATACTGGAGCGGTAGTCAGTCTGACTTTCAACTCCTGAAACGACTTTTCACAAGTCTCACTCCATACAAATTTGACTCCCTTCCGAGTCAGTCTAGTCAACGGTGATGCTAACCTGGAGAAATCTTTCACAAACCGACGGTAATACCCAGCTAATCCCAGAAAACTGCGGATCTCAAATACACTCTTAGGCTGTGCCCAATCCTGCACTGCCTCTACCTTGGATGTATCAACAGACACTCCTTCACCGGATACTACATGGCCTAAGAATTTGACTTCCCTCAGCCAGAACTCACACTTCCCAAACTTGGCATACAGCCTATGGGCTCTAAGTAACTCAAGCACCACCCTCAAGTGTGCCTCGTGCTCCTCCTCAGAAGGCGAATAGATAAGGATGTCGTCCACAAAAACGACTACAAACCGATCCAAGAATTCCCGGAAGATCCGGTTCATCAAATCCATAAAAACTGCCGGTGCATTGGTGAGCCCGAATGGCATCACCAAAAACTCATAATGGCCATACCGCGTACGGAATGCCGTCTTCGGAATATCCTCTTCCCTGACCCTCAACTGGTGGTAACCCGATCTCAAGTCTATCTTAGAGAAACAACGGGAACCCTTCAACTGGTCAAATAGATCATCTATACGAGGCATAGGATACTTATTCTTAACCGTAGCCCGATTCAATTTCCGATAATCTATACAAAGTCTCAAAGCACCATCTTTCTTTTTAACAAAGAGGGCCGGTGCTCCCCACGGCGAAACACTAGGGCGTATAAAACCCTTGTCTAGTAACTCCTGGAGTTGGATCTTCAACTCAACTAACTCGGCTGGGGCAAAACGATAAGGTGCCATAGAAATCGGCGCCGTGCCAGGTACCAGGTCAATAGAGAACTCAGTCTCTCGATGCGGTGGCAAACCAACAAGATCCTCGGGAAAGACGTCCGAGTACTCACAAACCACCCTTGGCAACTCAATCTGAGTCTCAACATCCTCATTAATCGAAAGGTTAGCAAGTAGACCACTAAGCTCACTCCGTCCTCGCGGAACATACCCCGGTGGCAGCACATCACCAACCCGGTCCCCCAGAAAATGAAAATACTCTCCGCTCACAGTACAACAAGTGACCCTCTGGCGGTAGCAATCAATAACCGCCCGGTATGACGATAACCAGTCCATACCCAAAATAACATCGAAACCCCTCATAGGCATAACTACAAAGGAAAATGGGATTCTATGATAATCAACCTCTATATCACAACCCCTAACACCTTGTTTCAAAATCAATTCACCCCCAAGAGGTGATACTACACATATAGGAGATGCTAACTGTGCTAACTCCAACTCCAAAACAGATGCAAATGCAGCAGACACAAAGGAATGAGATGCACCCGTATCAATCAAAACATTAGCAACCGAGTTGCAAAACAAGAAGGTACCTCTCACAACTGATGGAGTCGGTACAAGATCCTGCGCGGTAACAGCGTACACGCGCCCAGACGACCTCTGATCAACCTGCTCAACCCTAGGAGCATAAGATTGTTGCACCGACTGAGACGATGAAGCCCCCTGATTGGCCTTTGAGGCCTGACCCGACTGAGCTGGCTGTTGACCCTGAATCGTCCTCAAACCAGATGCACCAGGTGTGCCACCCAACTGTGGGCAATACCTCTTCATGTGCCCTGGCTGACCACACTGATAACACGAGAGTGGCTGACCTCTACCCTGACTCTGGCTCTGAGATCGAGCCGAAGAAGATGCTGCTCTCTGAACTCCTCCCCTTTGAGGACAAACTGGAGACTTGTGGCCCTGCTGGCCACACTTGAAACAGGTAATGTCTCCCTGACTGCCTTTCCCCGAACTAGCACTCGGTACAGGAAAAGTCGATCTCGAAAAGCTACCCTGAGACTGCTGGGGATTAAAACCCTTCTGTCTCCTACCATCACTCTGACTATCCTGACTCCTCTTGGAGCCCTTCTGCCCTTCCTCCTCCTGCATCATGATCTCCATATGGGCTGCAGCATCAACCATACGCCCATAATCCCGAATCATAGTTCCCCCAACTCTTAGCTTGAGGCCACGCCTCAACTTCTTCTCAAACTCAATACAACGGCGTTCCTCAGACGCCACCAACTCAGGTGCAAACCTGGACAAACTAGTAAATGCAGCCTCAAATTCGGCCACTGAAGAACTCGCCTGCTTAAGCTGACAAAACTGGTCTCGCAGCTTCTCCCTCACTGCCGGAGATAAAAACTTCTCCTGGAATGCATTCACAAAAGCCTCCCACGTACCTCCTAGACGCCCCTTAGTAAACTTCCACCACTGACCCGCATCCCCCTTCAACTGGAAAGATGCCAAGGTCACTTTCAACCCCTCGTCTTCGATGCCAAGCATCTCAAACATCTTCGTTGTCTGTTCGAGCCATTCATCTGCCTTAAGTGGCTCTTTAGGATCACCCACAAATTCATCCGGATTGGACCGGAAGAACTCCCTCTTCAGAAAGGAAGGTCTTGCATCCGCAATACCAGCCTGAGCTTGATTCTCAGCTCTAAGAATGCCTACTGACTCCCTGAATGCCCCTGCTATCTTTCGGGCTAGAGCGCCCATAGCCTGCTGGCCTACTGGCTCGGCCACATTGGCCTGGCCAATTCCCTCTTGAACTGCCGGAATCTCCTCTGGCACAGGCACCTCCTGCCTACCCGGCCTACCACGCCTACCGCGTCCTCGTCCTCGTCCTAACATCCTAATAAAGGAAACAAAGACATTAGCACATTAATAAATGTGCCGAAGCTAAACACTCGCGTCCTAATTCAATGGACAACAATAATTCATTCCACGTAAGCACATAATCACATAAGCACCTACGAATTTCATTCCCGGATAATGATAGTCCCAATGCGTTACTATAGTTCCGGTTGGAAGCAGCAGTGATCAAGTGCCTTTCCAACAAGACTACAAGAAACTCAAGGGTCCAATCAACATCCTAGAAACTACATTCCATACCCACATAATCACATAAACATGTTATCACATAAGCATATAACATTACACTAAGTCTCTATCAAACGAGACGAACCCAATGTGATACTAATCACTTCCCACGTACCCAAAGTATTCAAACCCGGTACGCTCTGATACCAAGTTGTAACGCCCTCAAAATTAACCCATTATATATATCATTGACATTCATTTTTTTAAAGAAGACAATCTATTAATTCATTCATCAGAGTATTACAAAATAAAGCATTACATGTATCATCGAATAAAATGCCCTACAGGCTTACATCTTTCCAAGCCAACACTTGGATACAAAAATATGAGTTCTAACTCAATACAAGAAAAGCCTTAGGCTTGAATGTTTACATGTACTAATAATTTAAGACAGTTAACTAAAAGTAGTCTTCTTCAATCCAGAAGCCAAACCCTCCCAAGCTAATTCCTTGGAGGTAGTTTATCACCTGAACCTGAAAATGATGTTCCCATAAAGGGTGAGCCACAACCCAGTAGAAATATACTAAACCACATATAAGCAATGAATAAAGCAATAGCATTCAACAGATGGTTAACCAAGATAATCAATTACTTTATTTTACAGTCTCATGACACTATTGTCTAAGATACGTTTTACTTTCCAATTTTATCAACATGGCTCAGAACCTGGCCAAACTTACAACAGTGAATCACATATATCATATTCACATCCTTCCAATATCAACAAACAAATGAGACTCAAGCTCAAATCAAACACTTCATACTTCCAGATTGATACACATTTTAGTGCTGTATCAATAAAACACTTCTATATAAATAAGCACACATAAAAGTGATGCTAATGGAGTCCATCCCCTATCTCCTCCCAAACAAAATCCGATTTAGAGGTCCATCCCCTATCTTCCCCTAAACCGTGGAGTACATCCCCTATCTCCTCCCACACACAAACAATGTATGCAAATGCAATGCTCAATCAATACACGTATTTTCTGTATCAATGCCACAGTCAAAATTAATGACTTAACCAATGTGATTAGTTCCAGTTATTCCTAATCCACATGCAATGTCTACAACAATCATGACTATCCTCCACCGATAGCCCAAAACAGTTATTTCTAAACTGAAAATAACTATGTCCACAATTCAATAGACAAATGATTCAAATTATCCAATTATGCCATTTAATCAATGAATTCCCCAATTCCATGAATTTAACCATCTTTTCCCAATTCCATGAATTACTTATACAAATCAATTCAATAATTCAACTAAGGTTTTTCCCAAAATTTACCAAAGTATTCCCAACATATTAAAATACCAAAACTTAGAACATAACCTATAAAATGGAGTAGGAAATCCCTACCTCAAAGAAAACAACCCAAAAGGTGAAGAAAGAGATGAGTGCCCAAATACCAAAGTGCTCCAAATCGCCAAATGCTCAGATTAAATGGTAGCCCTTGCCTCACTCTATCTTTTTAATGAAGGATCTAGGGTAGAAACACACCCTAAATGGATCAAATCTAAGAAAGAAGGTGAGTAGGGAGAGAGAGAAGTCGGACCTAGGGTTTGGAATCAAAAGAAAATGAAAAAGACTGATCAAATCCCACTGCTGTGTATATAAACTGGACAGGCTCGCTCGAGCGAAGACTTGGTCGCTCGAGCGACCAGACACAGAGAAACTACGCTCGAGCCAAGGAAGCCTTGCTCGAGCCAACAACTCAAATGCTCGCTCGAGCGAAAGAAAGCTCGGTCGAGCGAAGAACTCAAACCCTCAGGTCTGAACCCAGACACACGCTCGAGCGAAGGAACTATAGCTCGAGCGAAGGATGAACTAACTCGCTCGAGCGAAGAAAAGCTCGCTCGAGCCAAGAATGCACAGCTACAGGTCCAAATCAAACACTACCTCTCGCTCGAGCGAAGAACCAAAAACCTGGACAGCAACTCTAGGTTTCTAAACCCAACCAACCAGAAACAAACCTGCCCAACACATCCTATAATTCCAAATGAGAAAATAAGGAATAACAACAACAACCATTATACAATGACAGAATCTACGGAACAGTCCGGATACAATAATTAAATGGGAAAAGACCGGGGTCGCTATACTATACGTTAACGATCTTTTGGAAATTAAATAAAAAAGAAAATTGAATAGAAAAGAGAATTGAATAAAAATAAAAATGGAACTTCATTCAAGAAAACACTACAACTTAACGATCTATTTGGAAATTAAATAAAAAAGGAAGTTGAATAAAAATAAAATTGAATAAAAATAGAAGTTGCATAAAATTAATAATGGAAGTTCATTAGAGAAACTACTATACCTTAACGATATATATGGAAATTAAATAAAAATGGAAATTGATTTAAAAAAGGAAAATGAATAAAAATGGAAGTTGATTAAAAATAAAAATGGAAGTTCATTCAAGAAACCACTATACCTTAACGATCTATATGGAAATTAAATAAAAAAGAAAATTGAATAGAAAAGAGAATTGAATAAAAATAAAAATGGAAGTTCATTCAAGAAAACACTACAACTTAACGATCTATTTGAAAATTAAATAAAAAAGGAAGTTGAAAAAAAATGAAATTGAATAAAAATGGAAGTTGCATAAAATTAATAATGGAAGTTCATTAGAAAAACTACTATACCTTAACGATCTATTTAGAAATTAAATAAAAATGGAAACTGAATTCAAAAAGGAAAATGAATAAAAATGGAAGTGGAATAAAAAACAAAATGGAAGTTCACTCAAGAAACCACTATACGTTAACGATCTATTTGGAAATTAAATAAAAAAGGAAATTGAATAGAAATGGAAATTGAATAAAAATAAAAATGGAAGTTCATTCAAGAAAACACTACAACTTAACAATCTATTTGGAAATTAAATAAAAAAGGAAGTTGAATAAAAATGGAAGTTGTATAAAATTAATAATGGAAGTTCATTAGAGAAACTACAATACCTTAACGATCTATTTGGAAATTAAATAAAAATGGAAATTGAATAAAAAGGAAAATGAATAAGAATGGAAGTTGAATAAAAATAAAAATGGAAGTTCATTCAAGAAACCACTATACCTTAACGATCTATTTGGAAATTAAATAAAAAAGAAAATTGAATAGAAATGTGAATTGAATAGAAATAAAAATGGAAGTTCATTCAAGAAAACCCTACAACTTAAAGATCTACTTGGAAATTAAAAAAAAAAAAAGGAAGTTGAATAAAAATGAAATTGAATAAAAATGGAGGTTGCATAAAATTAATAATGGAAGTTCATTAGAGAAACTACAATACCTTAACGACCTATTTGGAAATTAAATAAAAATGGAAATTGAATTAAAAAAGGAAAATGAATAAAAATGGAAGTTGAATAAAAATAAAAACGGAAGTTGCATAAAATTAAAAATGGAAGTTCATTCAATCAACCACTATACCTTAACGATCTGTTAGGAAATTAAATAAAAAAGAAAATCGAATAGAAATGTGAATTGAATAGAAATAAAAAAGGAAATTCATTCAAGAAAACACTACAACTTGACGATCTATTTGGAAATTTAAAAAAAAAATGGAAGTTGAATAAAAATGGAAGTTGCATAAAATTGATAATGGAAGTTCATTAGAGAAACTACTATACCGTAACAATCTATTTGGAAATTAAATAAAAAAGAAAATTGAATTAAAAAAGGAAAATGAAAAAAAATTAAAGTTGAATAAAAATAAAAATGGAAGTTGCATAAAATTAAAAATGGAAGTTCATTCAAGAAACCACTATACCTTAACGATCTATTTGGAAATTAAATAAAAAAGAAAATTGAATAGAAAAGTGAATTGAATAAAAATAAAAATGGAAGTTTATTCAAGAAAATACTACAACTAAATGAGCTATTTGGAAATTAAATAAAAAAGGAAGTTGAATAAAAATGAAATTGAATAAAAATGGAAGTTGCATAAAATTAATAATGGAAGTTCATTTGAAAAACTACTGCACCTTAACGATCTATTTGGAAATTAAATAAAATGGAAATTGATTCAAAAATGAAAATGAATAAAAGTGGAAGTTGAATAAAAATAAAAATGGAAGTTGCATAAAATTAAAAATGGAAGTTCATTCAAGAAACCACAATACCTTAACGATCTATTTGGAAATTAAATAAAAAAGGAAATTGAATAGAGAAGGAATAAAAATAAAAATGGAAGTTCATTTAAGAAAACACTACAACTTAACGATCTATTTGGAAATTAAATGAAAAAAGAAGTTGAATAAAAATGAAATTGACTAAAAATGAAAGTTACATAAAATTAATAATGGAAGTTCATTAGAGAAACTACTATACTTTAACGATCTATATGGAAATTAAATAAAAAAGGAAATTGAATTAAAAATGGAAAATGAAAAGAAATGGAAGTTGAATAAAAATAAAAATGGAAATTCATTCAAGAAACCACTATATGTTAACGATCTATTTGGAAATTAAAAAAAAAAGAAAATTGAATAGAAAAGAGAATTGAATAAAAATAGAAATGGAAGTTCATTCAAGAAAACACTACAACTTAACGATATATTTGGAAATTAAATAAAAAAGGAAGTTGAATAAAAATAAAATTGAATAAAAATGGAAGTTGTATAAAATTAATAATGGAAGTTCATTAGAGAAACTACCATACCTTAACGATATATATGGAAATTAAATAAAAATGGAAATTTATTTAAAAAAGGAAAATGAATAAAAATGGAAGTTGAATAAAAATAAAAATGGAAGTTCATTCAAGAAACCACTATACGTTAACGATCTATATGGAAATTAAATAAAAAAGAAAATTGAATAGAAAAGAGAATCGAATAAAAATAAAAATGGAAGTTCATTCAAGAAAACATTACAACTTAACGATCTATTTGAAAATTAAATGAAAAAGGAAGTTGAATAAAAATGAAATTGAATAAAAATGGAAGTTGCATAAAATTAATAATGGAAGTTCATTAGAAAAACTACTATACCTTAACGATCTATCTAGAAATTAAATAAAAATGGAAACTGAATTAAAAAAGGAAAATGAATAAAAATAAAAGTGGCAGTTCACTCAAGAAACCACTATACCTTAACGATCTATTTGGAAATTAAATAAAAAAGAAAATTGAATAGAAAAGGAAATTGAATAAAAATAAAAATGGAAGTTCATTCAAGAAAACACTACAACTTAACAATCTATTTGGAAATTAAATAAAAAAGGAAGTTGAATAAAAATGAAATTGAATAAAAATGGAAGTTGTATAAAATTAATAATGGAAGTTCATTAGAAAAACTACAATACCTTGACGATCTATTTGGAAATTAAATAAAAATGGAAATTGAATTAAAAAAGGAAAATGAATAAGAATGGAAGTTGAATAAAATAAAAATGGAAGTTCATTCAAGAAACCACTGTACCTTAACGATCTATTTGAAAATTAAATAAAAAAGAAAATTGAATAGAAATGTGAATTGAATAGAAATAAAAATGGAAGTTCATTCAAGAAAACCCTATAACTTAACGATCTATTTGGAAATTAAAAAAAAAAAGGAAGTTGAATAAAAATGAAATTGAATAAAAATGGAAGTTGCATAAAATTAGTAATGGAAGTTCATTAGAGAAACTACTATACCTTAACGATCTATTTGGAAATTAAATAAAAATGGAAATTGAATTAAAAAAGGAACATGAATAGAATGGAAGTTGAATAAAAATAAAAATGGAAGTTGCATAAAATTAAAAATGGAAGTTCATTCAAGAAACCACTATACCTTAACGATCTATTTGGAAATTAAATAAAAAAGGAAATTGAATAGAAAAGGAAATTGAATAAAAATAAAAATGGAAGTTCATTCAAGAAAACACTACAACTTAACGATTTATTTGGAAATTAAATAAAAAAGAAGTTAAATAAAAATGAAATTGAATAAAAATGAAAGTTGCATAAAATTAATAATGGAAGTTCATTAGAGAAACTAATATACCTTAACGATATATTTGGAAATGAAATAAAAATGGAAATTGAATTAAAAATGGAAAATGAATAAGAATGGAAGTTGAATAAAAATAAAAATGGAAGTTGCATAAAATTAAAAATGGAAGTTCATTCAATAAACCACTATACCTTAACGATCTATTTGGAAATTAAATAAAAAAAAAATTGAATAGAAATGTGAATTGAATAGAAATAAAAATGGAAGTTCATTCAAGAAAACACTACAACTTAACGATCTATTTGGAAATTAAAAAAAAAAGGAAGTTGAATAAAAATGAAATTGAATAAAAATTGAAGTTGCATAAAATTAATAATGGAAGTTCATTAGAGAAACTACTATACCGTAGCAATCTATTTGGAAATTAAATAAAAAAGAAAATTGAATTAAAAAAGGAAAATGAAAAAAAATTAAAGTTGAATAAAAATAAAAATGGAAGTTGCATAAAATTAAAAATGGAAGTTCATTCAAGAAACCACTATACCTTAACGATCTATTTGGAAATTAAATAAAAAACAAAATTGAATAAAAATAAAAATGGAAGTTTATTCAAGAAAATACTACAACTAAACGAGCTATTTGGAAATTAAATAAAAAAGGAAGTTGAATAAAAATGAAATTGAATAAAAATGGAAGTTGCATAAAATTAATAATGGAAGTCCATTTGAAAAACTACTATACCTTAACGATCTATTTGGAAATTAAATAAAAATGGAAATTGAATTAAAAAAGGAAAATGAATAAAAATGGAAGTTGAATTAAAATAAAAATGGAAGTTGCATAAAATTAAAAAAGGTAGTTCATTCAAGAAACCACTATACCTTAACGATCTATTTGGAAATTAAATAAAAAAGGAAATTGAATAGAGAAGGAAATTGAATAAAAATAAAACCGGAAGTTCATTCAAGAAAACACTACAACTTAACGATCTATTTGGAAATTAAATAAAAAAAGAAGTTGAATAAAAATGAAATTGACTAAAAATGAAAGTTACATAAAATTAATAATGGAAGTTCATTAGAGAAACTACTATACCTTAACGATCTATATGGAAATTAAATAAAAAAGGAAATTGAATTAAAAATGGAAAATGAAAAGAAATGGAAGTTGGATAAAAATAAAAGTGGAAGTTCATTCATGAAACCACTATACGTTAACGATCTATTTGGAAATTAAATAAAAAAGAAAATTGAATAGAAAAGAGAATTGAATAAAAATAAAAATGGAAGTTCATTCAAGAAAACACTACAACTTAATGATCTATTTGGAAATTAACTAAAAAAGGAAGTTGAATAAAAATAAAATTGAATAAAAATGGAAGTTGCATAAAATTAATAATGGAAGTTCATTAGAGAAACTACTATACCTTAACGATATATATGGAAATTAAATAAAAATGGAAATTGTTTTAAAAAAGGAAAATGAATAAAAATGGAAGTTGAATAAAAATAAAAATGGAAGTTCATTCAAGAAACCATTATACGTTAACGATCTATATGGAAATTAAATAAAAAAGAAAATTGAATAGAAAAGAGAATTGAATAAAAATAAAAATGGAAGTTCATTCAAGAAAACACTACAACTTAACAATCTATTTGAAAATTAAATTAAAAAAGAAGTTGAATAAAAATGAAATTGAATAAAAATGGAAGTTGCATAAAATTAATAACGGAAGTTCATTAGAAAAACTACTATACCTTAACGATCTATTTAGAAATTAAATAAAAATGGAAACTGAATTAAAAAAGGAAAATGAATAAATATGGAAGTTGAATAAAAATAAAAATTGAAGTTCACTCAAGAAACCACTATACCTTAACGATCTATTTGGAAATTAAATAAAAAAGAAAATTGAATAGAAAAGGAAATTGAATAAAAATAAAAATGGAAGTTCATTCAAGAAAACACTACAACTTAACAATCTATTTGGAAATTAAATAAAAAAGGAAGTTAAATAAAAATGAAATTGAATAAAAATTGAAGTTGTATAAAATTAATAATGGAAGTTCATTAGAGAAACTACAATACCTTAACGATATATTTGGAAATTAAATAAAAATGGAAATTGAATTAAAAAAGGAAAATGAATAAGAATGGAAGTTGAATAAAAATAAAAATGGAAGTTCATTCAAGAAACCACTATACCTTAATGATCTATTTGGAAATTAAATAAAAAAGAAAATTGAATAGAAATGTGAATTGAATAGAAATAAAAATGGAAGTTCATTCAAGAACACCCTACAACTTAACGACCTATTTGGAAATTAAAAAAAAAAAGGAAGTTGAATAAAAATGAAATTGAATAAAAATGGAAGTTGCATAAAATTAGTAATGGAAGTTCATTAGAGAAACTACTATACCTTAACGATCTATTTGGAAATTAAATAAAAATGGAAATTGAATTAAAAAAGGAAAATGAATAAAAATGGAAGTTGAATAAAAATAAAAATGGAAGTTGCATAAAATTAAAAATGAAAGTTCATTCAAGAAACCACTATACCTTAACGATCTATTTGGAAATTAAATAAAAAAGGAAATTGAATAGAAAAGGAAATTGAATAAAAATAAAAATGGAAGTTCATTCAAGAAAACACTACAACTTAACGATTTATTTGGAAATTAAATAAAAAAGAAGTTAAATAAAAATGAAATTGAATAAAAATGGAAGTTGCATAAAATTAATAATGGAAGTTTATTAGAGAAACTAATATACCTTAACGATCTATTTGGAAATGAAATAAAAATGGAAATTGAATTAAAAAAGGAAAATGAATAAGAATGGAAGTTGAATAAAAATAAAAATAGAAGTTGCATATAATTAAAAATGGAAGTTCATTCAGTAAACCACTATACCTTAACGATCTATTTGGAAATTAAATAAAAAAGAAAATTGAATAGAAATGTGAATTGAATAGAAATAAAAATGGAAGTTCATTCAAGAAAACACTACAACTTAACGATTTATTTGGAAATTTAAAAAAAAAAAAGAAGTTGAATAAAAATGAAATTGAATAAAAATGGAAGTTGCATAAAATTAATAATGGAAGTTCATTAGAGAAACTACTATACCGTAACAATCTATTTGGAAATTAAATAAAAAAAATTGAATTAAAAAAGGAAAATGAAAAAAAATTAAAGTTGAATAAAAATAAAAATGGAAGTTGCATAAAATTAAAAATGGAAGTTCATTCAAGAAACCACTATACCTTAACGATCTATTTGGAAATTAAATAAAAAAGGAAATTGAATAAAAAAGTGAATTGAATAAAAATAAAAATGGAAGTTCATTCAAGAGAATACTACAACTAAACGATCTATTTGGAAATTAAATAAAAAAGGAAGTTGAATAAAAATGAAATTGAATAAAAATGGAAGTTGTATAAAATTAATAATGGAAGTTCATTTGAAAAACTACTATACCTTAACGATCTATTTGGAAATTAAATAAAAATGGAAATTGAATAAAAAAAGGAAAATGAAGAAAAATGGAAGTTGAATAAAAATAAAAATGGAAGTTGGATAAAATTAAAAATGAAAGTTCATTCAAGAAACCACTATACCTTAACGATCTATTTGGAAATTAAATAAAAAAGGAAATTGAATAGAGAAGGAAATTGAATAAAAATAAAAATGGAAGTTTATTCAAGAAAACACTACAACTTAACGATCTATTTGGAAATTAAATAAGAAAAGAAGTTGAATAAAAATGAAATTGACTAAAAATGAAAGTTACATAAAATTAATAATGGAAGTTCATTAGAGAAACTAATATACCTTAACGATATATTTTGAAATTAAATAAAAATGGAAATTGAATTAAAAAAGGAAAATGAATAAAAATGGAAGTTGAATAAAAAATAAAAATGGAAGTTGCATAAAATTAAAAATGGAAGTTCATTCAAGAAACCACTATACCTGAACGATCTATTTGGAAATTAAATAAAAAGGAAAATTGAATAGAAAAGTGAATTGAATAAAAATAAAAATGGAAGTTCATTCAAGAAAATACTACAAGTAAACGATCTATTTGGAAATTAAATAAAAAAGGAAGTTGAATAAAAATGAAATTGAATAAGAATGAAAGTTGCATAAATTTAATAATGGAAGTTCATTAGAGAAACTACTATACCTTAACGTTCTATTTTGAAATTAAATAAAAATGGAAATTGAATTAAAAAAGGAAAATGAAAAAAAATGGAAGTTGAATAAAAATAAAAATGGAAGTTGCATAAAATTAAAAATGGAAGTTTATTCAAGAAACCACAATACCTTAACGATCTATTTGGAATTGGAGTTTGCACAGTTAGCATCTCCTATTTGTGTAGTGTCACCTCTTGGGGGTGAACTGATCTTGAAGCAAGGTGTTAGAGGTTGTGATATAGAGGTCGCCGACTATAGGCTTCCTTTTCCATTTGTTGTCATGCCCATGAAGGGCTTTGATGTTATTTTGGGTATGGACTGGCTATCGTCATACCGGGCTGTTATCGATTGCTACTGCCAGAGGGTCACGTTATGTACCTTGAGCGGGGAGTGGTTCCATTTCTTGGGAGACTGGGTTGGTTGTGTTTTGCCACCGAGGTATGATTCGCGAGGGCGAAGTGAGCTTAGAGGTCTACTTGCTAGCTTTGAGAGTGGTGAGTGTGATGAAACCCAGGTTGTTTTGCCGAGGGTAGTTTGTGAGTACTCGGACGTCTTTCCCGAGGATCTCGTTAGTTTGCCACCTCATCGGGAGATCGAATTCTCCATTGATTTAGTGCCCGGCACGGCGCCGATTTCTATGGCACCTTACCGTTTTGCTCCAGCAGAGTTGGTTGAGTTGAAAGTTTAGCTCTAGGAATTGCTAGATAAGGGTTTTGTTCGCCCTAGTGTTTCGCCGTGGGGAGCACCGGCCCTCTTTGCTAAAAAGAAAGATGGTGCCTTGAGGTTGTGTATTGACTACTGGAAGTTGAATCGGGCTACGGTTAAGAATAAGTACCCTATGCCCCGTATAGATGATTTGTTTGACCAGTTGAAGGGTTCCCGTTGTTTCTCTAAGATAGACTTGAGATCGGGTTACCACCAGTTGAGGGTCAGGGAGGAGGATATTCCTAAGACGGCATTCCGTACGCGGTATGGCCATTATGAGTTTCTGGTGATGCCATTCGGGCTTACCAATGCACTGGCAGTCTTTATGGACTTGATGAACCGGATCTTCCGAGAGTTCTTGGACCGTTTTGTAGTCATTTTCGTGGACGACATCCTGATTTATTCGCCTTCAGAGGAGGAGCATGAGGAATACTTGAGAGTGGTGCTTGAGTTGCTTAGAGCCCATAGGCTGTATGCCAAGTTTGGGAAGTGTGAGTTCTGGCTGAGGGAAGTCAAATTCCTAGGCCACGTGGTATCCGGGGAAGGAGTGTCCGTTGATACATCCAAGGTAGAGGCAGTGCAAGATTGGGCACAGCCTAAGAGGGTGTTTGAGATCCGCAGTTTTCTGGGATTAGCTGGGTATTACCGCCGGTTTGTGAGAGATTTCTCCCGGCTAGCTTCGTCGTTGACTAGGTTGACGCGGAAAGGGGTCAAGTTTGTATGAAATGAGACTTGTGAGAAGTCGTTCCAAGAGTTGAAGGTTAGATTGACCACCGCTCCAGTTTTGATTATTCCGGAGAGAGGGTTGGGTTATGCGGTTTATTGTGATGCCTCGCGAGAGGGTTTGGGTTATGTGTTGATGCAAGAGGGGAAAGTGGTAGCTTATGGCTCACGTCAGTTGAAAATACATGAGAAGAATTACCTTACACACGACCTAGAGTTAGCGGCTGTAATCTTTGCCTTGAAAATCTGGAGGCACTACCTTTATGGTGAGAAGTTCGAGGTGTTCTCGGACCACAAGAGTTTAAAGTATCTGTTTACACAGAGGGACTTGAATTTGAGGCAGAGGAGGTGGATGGAGTTCATTGAAGACTATGATTTTGAGTTGCATTATCACCCGGGAAAAGCCAATGTTGTGGCCGATGCCCTTAGTAGGAAATTGTAGACACCCCATTTTTGACCGTCCTCAAGACTTGGACGTCACCGTTTGAACACTCGGTGATTATCCATGTTTGTGTTTGTTTGGAGTTCCCGGAGGTCTCGGCTCGCGCGCCTTGTCTCAGGATCTCCGAACTCGACCGTTTAGTGTCTGGTTTTGCACCAAACACTTGTGTTTTGCCTTGGAAGGGCAGGGTAGGGCTTGTGGACCATCCCTACCCATCACCGGCAGTGGCTAGAGGCCACCGGCTGGTTTTTGCTGCCACCGGCAATGTTTATTGCCGGCCGGCACTATTTGTTGCCGATCAGCACTTTTTAGTGCCAGCCGGCACTCCTTTTGGCCAAGATGGCATTTTTAGCCGGCCGATTACTGTACATCTGCTTTTGCAGATATTTTAAGACAGCTGTCTTACCTTTTGCTACCCTCCATACACGTGTATGGAAGGGATCTCCCTCTTATGAAGCTTGTCTTGTAAGCTTTACAAGACAAATGCTTTTATATAGGGAGGGGTTTGGGTCTTGGCTTGGGAGGTTAGACACTTAGGATATTTTGAAAGCTTAGACAGCCATTGTTAGGGTTTGAGTTCTAGGGTTAGGGTTTGTTACACATTCTATCTCTCTTTCCCTCTCTTTTGTGCTCTTGTGTGTGTTTTAGTCCATACTATTGCACACAAGCACCTAGTGTTTCACCTTCCTCTTGGAGCTGAGGTTCTAAGGGACTGATTTTGAGGTTTTGGTGTTGGATTCAAGCTAAAGAGGGCCATTGGAGCACCATTGTTGAAGAAGGCTTCAAGGGTAAGAATTTTCCCCCTTTTTACCCCATTTTTGCACCTTATTTTTACCTGCCTTAAATTCGTTTTTGAGCTTGGTATATAATACAAAAAAGTTCTGTTTTTAGGCCCTCTTTATTGTTCATTAAGAGTGTTTCTTGGTTTGAGGGTTGTTGACCCCTCTTAGGCCTTGAAAGGCCTCATTTTGAGCCATTTTGTGCTAGCTCCGGGATTTTGGTGTTGAGGTCTCTTCACCACTGAAATCTTGAGGGATTTCAGTGGTGAAGGTGATGCCTTGAAGTCCCAAGAAGGAGAGGGCCACCCCCTCTCCTTGTTGTCCTTGAAAAGGGCATGTTTTGGCCTCTTGAGAGAGCATTATGTTTGAGGGTGTATTGACCATGACTTGGCTGCTTTTTATGCTTAATATGTCATGTTATGCCTCTGTTTTTACTTGGTTTTGGTACTCCATGCATGCTTAGCATAGTTGCCTTGTAATGCCATGTTTATGCCTTAATGTGCCTTAGGTTGTTAGCCTTTGTTGGAGCATGTTTTAGGCTTAGTCTTGTGAAGATTTTGTGCATGTTTTGCCATGTTTTAGGTCTGTCCATAAGTGTTTGGGTCGGATTTGGCATGCATCATATAGCCTCTTTGCATTCGGGTTTGTTGGCCTTGAGTATATGAATGTATAGCATGCCATCCTTGCATTGTTTTGGTGATTTGGGACCATCCACCATGCCATTTCAGACCTTGTTGTATGCTTGAGAGCTCGCATTTGATGTCCCTTTAATGCCTTGTGAGGTTGTCATCTCATGCCCCATGTTTCGGTGATTATGCATGCCTTTGTTTTTGAGTCATTTGGATGCCATCTAAGTGGTCCTTAGGCCTTGTATTAATGTCCCAAAACTCTATTTTTGGTCAATGAGTTCATGCCATGTTTGGTTTTGCTAAGTGTAGTTCAATACTCCATTAGCTTGCTTCAAGCACTTAGGCCATTTGTTGCATGCTTGGCTTGATTTGTTGCTTGGTTTGGCACCATGTATTAGCATGATTTTCAGAGCTTATGTTGCATGCTTTTAGTCCATGAATGCCTCTTTCAAGTGTGCTTGAATGTTGCTTGCTTTGTGCCTAAGTGTTGAGTCTTAACATATGTATGTGTGCATGTGTATTTGGTCCCTCATTATAGCATTTTGGCTACTGTTTTTAGGCCTATTTAGAGTTGCCTAATTCATGTTTAAGTCCATCTTTCCATCTATTTGCATTGCCATATGTATGCTTGTATGCTTGTATAAGTTTGCTGCCATGCCATGTTGCATCCTTAGCTTGTATGCCTAGGTTGCATTGCATCTTGCATGCATGCCTTGTTCCTCGACTTAGTGATAGGAATTGGGCCTTGTTTGTTTGATTGGTTTGCATGCATTTGAAATCAAAGTTGCATACTTGGTTCTTCGGGCCATCATGCATGGAAATGCGTGATTGGTGGTTCGAGAATCGAGGCACATGCCCCTTTGAGTCATTATCATGATAAGGGACATGGTTGGTGCATATATGCCTTGAATTGTGCTGCCATGCTTTGCCTTGCCCTCTGTTGCTGTCATTTGCAGATTCTGCAGGAATACTCTGCCGACCGGCAGTGTAAGGTGCCGACCGGCAACAATTCTTCAGCCGACAGCTTCATTTTGTGCCGATGGCCACACACCACTGCCAGTGGTAATTCCACTCAGCCGGTGGCACTCCCCAGTGTCCAGGGATTCAGTCCTGAGGTTTTGACAACCTCCAGAGGAGCAGAGGAAAGAAAACAGAGGCAGCCTATGCATGGCGGCGCGTTTCCCAAGGCAGTTTATCTGCTTTTCTTAGTTTATTTAATTTGTTAATTAAGTTAATTAATTTGTAATATTTAATTAGCTTGCGTAGTTAATTAATTTGTAATATTTATTTGGCCCCTCCGAGCGAGGGCAAATCTATAATAAGTGTGTGTGGGTGGTGTGTATGTCTTCCAATCCCCACTTCTTTCTTCACTTTTACTTACCTGCTTTGATGGTTAGTATTAGGGCACGTTCAATTTAGCATACCTTATGCTATGCATGTGTGCATCCATTTGTATTGCATGCATTAGGCTCGGTACATCACCCTAACTGCATTTGTACTTCAATTCAAGAAAATTGAATATGTGATAGTTGATCGCATTTCATATGCCATGCTTAGATTAGCCGAGCCTACCTAATTGCATCCTGTATGTGTTGCATTAGGCAATTTAACATGAACTAGGACACGCATGTTTTGCTAACTAGTTTACTATTTTGGCACGGAGTACGATGTAAGTATTTATGCTTTAGCATCCTGCATGCGTGTGAATGTTGCCATGACAGTATGCTTGCCATGCGGCTAAATGCTTATATGATAAACTGTTTGAATTGCCTGTGGGTGAAGGTTGGATTGCTTGAGTTGGGAAAACTCGTTGGAATCCGTATTTTAGCCTACTTGCGAGTAGCAAATTCCAAAGCACTTTTCGAAATAAACGGATATGCAATGCTTATTTCCAAATTAGGGAATCTAGTCTATACTTGTTTGCTGTGCGCATAACATAGTAATTCTAGGCTAATAATTGGAATAAGAACACATAATGTTTTCAAAATCGGATATCATGGTTAGTAGAGGCCGGTCTTCGGACCGGGCGAAAGGGGGTGCTCATAGCTGACCTTCCCCGATCGTACCCAAGCTCCCGAGCCGAGACAACTCCGGTGATGACGGACATGTGGCCTTCGGCACCGAGTCAGGGTTTCCTAAATTTCCTCATTTTAAAAATATTTAGGTGGCGACTCTGTATCTGGCAAAGCAGTCCATGTTTGGCACTACTTTTTCAAAAATCTGTTTCTCAAAACGATTTGCCAGATTTGGACTCTTTGGTTCAGATTAAGAACCGCGACAACAAAAATCGCGAGTCCGAACTGTAGTAGCGTAAGGCCCCCCTCCGCGCGGGCGTATCTACAGTTTCTGGCGACTCTGCTGGGGATTTTAGAGAGCTTGACTCGAACTCATGATATCCTGTTTTGGTTTCATTTATGTGTCTCTTTGCATTGCATGTGCATTGGTGCGCCTAGGAACAGAGTGTTTGCCATCTGCCATTCCTGAACGGTTTGCCGGAGGCTTGTCTTGTCAAGGCATGTCCATAAGGCTGACCGGCTATGGGCTCTGACAGTATGGGAACACAAACCCCGGTTTTACCGGGGCACCCTCTTTGACCATTCGACCTAGTACATATTCGGATCCGTAGTGACCATTCCAAATTAGGACAGGTTGCCTACCCGATATTAGGTTGTTTGAGAACCGCTGTGTGCATAGTGAAACCCTAACTCCTGACGAAATAGGACAGGGAAACCCTACCCCAACATAGGGGTGTTTTGGCTCTCACTTACTTGCTATAGAGTGTATCTCTACAGGAACGCATATACCAATTTGCGAATTTGAGTATCAGGGTCCAAGGGCACCAGAATCAGTATTGTTGAGAATCAGTTATCAGGAATCAGTTATCCGTGGGTATCAGACTCAGTATTTTGGGAATAGAAATCGGGGAACAGTGATCAGCAGTAGGGTACAGTTGTCTGGCTACACCCGTGTTTGATCAGTTTGGGCTGAAATGCTGTCTGTTTTTCCTTTCAGTTCAGAGAGTTGCAGAGCTGATACAGAATAGCCAGTGTCTCCCCTTGCTGAGGCAGGATTTATGGCGGCACAAAATTCAGAAGAAGTTGTGGTTATGACGGTTGCATTGGAGCAGGGGATCGCTCCGCAGAATGAGGCCAGCATCAGTATGTCACACCCACCCAGGTCGCCCATTGTGCACCCGGTCTGGGCTCCCCAGTTGTACCAGGCTCGTGAGCCCACCACCTTTGAATTGATGGGAATGATAGGTGACCTCCAGAGGTCCGTGGCCAATCTGGCCTATGGGATGTCGGCTTCACCGCCAGCAGCACCGTACGCCGAGAATTTCATACCACAGGAGCCCCCGCTACTGGGGCGGATTGTGATAGAGCTCAGCCAGCCAGAGGTGGCTTCTGGCCACAGCCGTGACATATCAGCAACAACTGGGCTTCGCTCGGAAGCACCGACCCAGACTCTTGATCAGGCTGAGGCCAGAGGAAAAGACAAGGCAAAGGTAGACGCCGACCCTATTGAACAACTGCTGTTGGCAGTCGAGGCTCTGAAAGTCAGAGGGATGAACAAGCAACAAGCATCTGCGATTGTGATCAAAGCTGTGGATGATGCTTTCCCCACTCCAATCAAAGGCAGTTCAAGCCAGGTAGAAAATCGGGACGGGCCCCGTCATGCCCAGACAATTCCTGTTGTTTCCAACCCTGCACCGGGAAAGGGTCAAAAAGCCAAGGCAGTCCCAGCCGACCCTTTCGCTAGCGCATCTAGCAAGAGTCCTCAAACTTCAAAGTACCTGCCCCGAGGGTGCAGGGTCTTTCACGACCTCCACATGCCTTTGTCTAGGGCATTGCTAATATTGGCGAAGAATGGGCATCTTAAACCTTTGGAGCCTCGGCCGCTCCCGAAGAATCTCCCCACCACACATGATGCTACCTTGTACTGTGCGTACCACCAACAGTCCGGTCACAGTACCGATGGATGTTCCCGCCTTCGTCATGAAGTGCAGGATTTGATCGATAACAAGGTTATCCTCCACCCACCTCAGCCAAGCCCGTTACCACCCAGTTGTTGGATTTCGAGGGCTCAGATACTGCGAGTATATAAGGTGAACCGCCTGCGGGCGACATTTGGTATGTTTTGGATGTAGCGTTTGGCACGCATTTTTGAGCATCTGTGAAACCGAGTTTTGTAAATCCTGGCTTGGATATCGAGTCAGTCTTTTGTTTTGAGTCAGTCTCTTTGTCTTGAGTCAGTCTTCTTTGCTTAAGGGTCTGTCTTGTTGTATCGAGTCAGTTCCCTTTGTATATAATATCAGGTGATTCTGGGGTTGTTGTCCCGAACACCGTTTTGTCTTGTAATTATCTGTTTTTGTTTTGAGTCTGTTTCTGCCGAGGGGCCAGTTGCACCAACAAATCCGAATGAAACAGCTGTTGCTATCTCAACTTCATGCTCGCTTTCAGCATAAGTGCCAGAGAATTTGATTGGGCTGACAGTACATCTCGCCTGCTCTCTTGCGCGCCAAACTCATTGCATTAACATAAGTTTTTCAAAAAACCTTTCGAACACTGCGGTGATAAAAACGAAGAGGAAGGAATTCCTCGGGTTTTGCAAAATTTTGATCATTTTGAGAGAAAGAACAGCGTACTAAGCCTTTTTATGAGTGAAATCATGCTTGTCGGCGTGAGTACTGAGGAGGATCCTGGCCTGATCCAGATTGGTTCCACACTATCTTCGGCGCGAGCGATTTGTCGCTTTCTTAAAAACTTTCAAAAATAAATGTTTTACGCGGCCCTGCGAAGACCTGTGTGGAATCGCTCTTGAGATCGCGCAGCCTAGGATCGCTCTCAGCCTCAAGATTCAACCCGTTTGTTTTCCGACTTTGAACCCGTTCGGAACGTTCAGAAAGTTCAACGGTCAAACGTCATGAGAGGTCTGTATGGCCAGTTTCGAAACAGTCTTCTAGCAAGAGGCACCAAAGCCGAATCGGAAGGAGTAGATCTCGCCGGAAGGAGCTCGTGGAGTAACCGGGATGGATTCTTTCGTAAATCGTTGCAACAGCCGTTCTCCTAGACACAGAGAGGCTTCAATTTCAGGAACCATTTGGCATGGACTTGCTACACTTTTACCCTTGAGAGGCTCGCTGGGCCGAAAACCCGGAAGGGCGACCCAGGCAAAAGTTAGAGCAAGAGAAAAATACAAAAAGCAAAAAACACAAAAAAAGAAAAGAAAAGAGAAGAAAAATACAAAAAAGAAAAAAAAAAGAAAAATGCAAAACAAAAAACAGAAAAGAAAAAGAAAAAAAAAAAAAAAAGAAGAGAAGAAGAAAATGAAAAGAAGCTCGCAAGGTCGAAAAGCCGCATTGGGCGCCTTGGCAAAAGTGAGAGCCTAACAAAAGTGAAGGTTAAAATACCCGAGTGTACCTTAACCGGAACTACGTGAGGCTTGATTCCCATGTTTGGGATACGTAGGCAACTTCATCATGAAGTCCAGCCCCCAACGCTTTCATAGCGTCTCAGTCCATGCAATGGTTTCGATTTCATCTCAAAGTCTAGTCACCAACGCTACCAAGGCGACTGTGTCCATATGTGCGTTGTGACCGTCTTCGTCATCGCTGTGTCCGAGAGTTCTACCACCGCCAATGAAGACTGTTTGCAGACTGCTGCGGCACCATCCCAAACAAGGGGCAACTTTCCGTTGCCGTGAGCCGCCGTGAGCCGCCATTCAAACTAGGGGCAACTTTCCGTTGCCTCCCACCCCCCTTCAAACCAGGGGCAATTTTCCATTGTCTTCGATCCGAGGTTGCGCATCTCGAAGAGTAAGTCCCATGCTTGTTGAGCATCAGCTGTTTGAAAAACTAGTTTTTGAAAATTTTTACTGAGGTTGACTATTTTCTCGAAAACTATCCCATTTTCTAAAACTGGACCATTGTCTTGGACCCAAAAAGGAAAATTTTCAGTGTTTGCAGCCTGACTCGCATGATTTTCAAATCAAAAATCAAACAAGTACGTTATTCCGACTCTCATTTTGATCAAAACCGTTTTAGTAGAAAGCAAAAACGAAAAGAATGGTTAAAATGATGAACTAGGGGCACAGTTGAGTCAGGCGTTCTGTCTCCCCCCCCCCGGTCGTCAACGTACTTGCCAAAAGAGCGCTCTACCCGCCAGAAGAAGCAGCTGTGAGCTAACGGTGTTGAGCATGAACCCACACCTTTCTATTTATCCATCAATCACCCCGAGAAGGGATGAAAAATGAGAGAATGAAGAATAGAGAGGTGTAAGTTGAGAGAAAAGTGAGGAAAAGGGTTTTGAGAGAAAATCCGAGCTCGAGAGCCGAGTGATGTGAGAATCACAAATCAGAAAGGATGGGAAACAATACCCAGGTTGAACTGGCTCCTCGTGGTCTAAGGTCCCCCGTCTTCGTCAGCGCGTCTGTATGTCGTGTCTTTGGTTTTGTTTATCTCAACCTTTGTTTTAGGTCTTTTCCGAGCGTGTCTCGTTGTGTTAGGTCATGTACCTTTTTATTTGAGTCCTCTCCGCTGTGTTCAGTTGTAGGCTCGATATCCCGGTTTGAAAAATCCTCATTCGATTTCAAAAATCATTTACACTCGGAATGCTGTGCCATTCTCTACATTTGAACGTGTTTCAACTCCAACCGATTCCATCTTGGAGGCCCGTCTTGGCAGATTGGGCCGTTTATTTAGAATTTGCTGTGTGCAGAATGAATTGAATGCTGTGTTATGGGCTGTATGCAGATTAATCCCCAACAGAGTAAGGGTCGTGTATCCGGAATCAGGCAGTGGGTTGCTTGGGTTATTTTGCTGTTGGTTGTTCAGTTATCTGATTATTACAGTGCAAGTGTTCAATTTTCAGACAACCAATCAATTTCATTTACATTGAGGTGTAACATGATGGAATGCGATGCAATGCATGAGATATGCAAATGTAACACTTTTCAAGAAAAAATTTGTTCATTTCATAATCTTCTCAAATGTACAAGTTTTGAAGAAAACAAAATCTGCCTACGGCAGTACAAGGTAATCTAACTACCTACCAAAAGGGAAAAGTACAAAGAAAGAGAAAAATGAGCAAAAATCGGTGTCGAGCACTCCGGGGGCCATCAGTCTGTCCTAGTCCTCTTCCTGGACGAGGGTCCAGGAGCATCATCAGTGTCGTCATTAGAGCCCGAGCTGGAACCGCCTCCGGACTCCTCCTCCGATGACTCGGACTCTGCCTCAGCCTCCACCTCTGACTCCTCATCATCATCATCGTCCGGGACTAGGGCTCGCGAGCTACTCCCGACATGAGTACGCCCTCCCCTGGTACGGGGAAATATCCTGCCCTCCTCATCTCTCCCCCGAGCAGGGACAGAAGGCCCAGCTGGAGCACCTCCTGCCATGGGAATCTGGAAAGGAGGCTGAAAAAGTATACAAAAGGGAAATGCATCAGTATACCGTGAGCAGTCTATCAGTGCAGAATGCAATGCCGAGTACAGTGTATTGAATACCGTGAGCAGTCTATCAGTGCAGAATGCAATGCTGAGTACAGTGTATTGAATGCCGTGAGCAGTCTATCAGTGCAGAATGCAATGCCGAGTACAGCGTATTGAATGCCGTGAACAGTTTAACGATGCAGAATACAGTGTATGAGTACAGTATGAGAATGCCGTGAGCAGTTTATCATCGCAGAATACGGTGTAGAATGCAATGTGTGCAGTGAATCAGGTACAGTGAGATCAGTGTATCAGGTGTTGTACCGTGCATCAGATTATGTGAAGCAGTGTATGAATGGCTTGAGGCCAGTGTCAGAAAAAACATACCGGTATGCTGTAGAGGGCTAGGAGGTCAAAAGTCCGCTGAAACATCCCCATCATCGAGGCATTCATCGCCAACGACTGACGAGTATACCCAGGAGAAGCTTGCAGAAATGTCAGATGCATCAAATATTCTGTGGAATATCAAATAAACTGAATTGAAATGACTATACAAAAATGCAGTAGTATGTACCGGTGCTAAGTCGGGGACGCCGATGAGCTCGTGACCAGCCGGTGGAGGGGCGAAGGGGATCTGATAGGTCGACCCACCCTGTCCCTGGAAAGTCAGTACAGCAGGCAGGGCAGGCCAGCCAGCTCCCCGTCCTCCCTGCACTCCGCCCCTGCCACGGACCCGGGCTCTCCTCGTAGCCCCTACTCCAACTCCCGCTCCGGCCCCAGCTGCTGATGCCACAGGCCTGGCCCCCTCTGCTCGACGGCCGCTCAGGGGTCGCATCAGGTATGTCCGCACATACTCCCCATAGTCGCCGGTGCCTCGGAAGCCGGCCTCCTCCCAGCCAATGGTGTAGTCGTCCATCTGCTCGCTGGTGAGCCCCTCGGTCTCCCTCATATCCGCAGGAGGGTGAACCAGGACTATCTGCTCAGGTAACCCCAGGGTCTGGCGTAGAAAACGCTCCCCCAGGTACCAAGCCCGACAGACCGGGCCCTCAAGCAAGACCCGGAAACGCGAGGTCTCCTCCGCACCAGCGAACTGATCTCGCATCGCTGCCGGCAAGGGAGCCCACGGTCGCCAAGTGATCTGAAAGTGCCATACAGTTTGTTATCTACTATTTTTGAAAAATACAGTGGAAAAGCTAAGCTTAAAAGAACTGTAAGTAAAACATACCTCGGCCGGGGTAATGGTATCGAAGTATCGGCGGAAGAAGCCGAATGTCTCCCGTGGTCGCCGGGTGCATCTCCCGTCGAAGCGACTCAAAAACGGGACGGCCAGAGGAGTCTCCACAACTGGCACAGGAGCGAGCCTAGGGAAGTAGGCGTAAACCCACAACTGCAAAACAGATGTCAGTACGATCATCAGTTGAAGCAGAATGCAGAATAAAGCAGAAATGGCAGAGTTGTGTGTTGTGTAGTGTATTGTGTGCAGTGTACAGTGTGAGCAGTGTACAGTCAGTGTGAAGCAGAATGTATGTGTGTGCCGTGTGTACAGTATACAGAAAGTATAGAGCAGACTACAGTGTGTGCAGTGTACAGAGTACAGAAAGTACGAGACAGAAATGAAAAAGCGGAGAAGAAATGTACCTCCGAAGCCCGCCAGTAGCCTCCGAGTAGCTGGCCGCTGCCGCGAGAAGCCGAGCTCATGTATCCATAGAGAGTGGACAGAGCGGCGCCGCCCCAGTCATAATACAGGATGTCCCGGACGTCCACCAGTGCGCTGAGTAAGCAGAGAGGCACGGTGTTCGCCCGGTCGGCGAAGATAGTGGTCCTGAACAGGAACATGAGGAAGCCACAAGCATACCTCTCCACGTCCTCCTGGGTCATCTGCGCCTCCTCCTCCAACACGGGCTGGACTCGAAACTGTACCTCGAACCAGGAGTATCGAACAAAACCTGGACGAGCTAGTGGTGGGGCCTCCCCCAGTAGATGGACCTGAGCGGCGGTCCACTCATCCATCGCGATGTCAAAAGGGATCGGATCCCCCCTACCCCGATGCCAGTGAGCATCGAGAAATCGTAAGGGGTCATCGTCATGTCCCCTGCAGCGGAGAAGTGAAAAGAATCGGTGGTGTCCCACCATCTCTCCGCCAAAGCGGCAAGGAGAGGCCTGCAAGTGGAGAGCCTAGAGAGTCCTCGGCAGAAGGCGCCGAAACCCGCTCGATCCACGATGCGTCGGACTGCATCAGGGAGCTCATCATACCACTCCCGAGCACCAGTATTCCCATACCCGCGAATGGTATGGAAACCCTCCTGCAAACAGAAAATAACAATTGCAAGACAACATTCAAAATGCAGTTTTGAAAAAGCAGATGAAGCATGTGTGCAAGTTTAACAGATTCAGACAAATACCGGGTGCCGGTGTGCTTACAGTGAAATACGTGTGATGTGTCAGCATGTTTGGATGTCTCAGAACAGATATAGCATGTGTGCAAGTTTAACGGGCTCAGACAAATACTGGGTGCTAGTGTGTATGCAGTGAAATACAGTGAGTGCAGTATGTTTGAGTGATTCGGGGCTAGTGCAGTGTGTGTGCATGTGTCAGTCTCAAGAAGATATCAGTTGTATGTATGTTTACAGTCAACTACAGTCTACAGCATATCAGTTTTCAGCAGTTAAAGAATACAACTAACTATGACAGTTTTGTATCCTACATTGCGGAAAGTAAAGCAGAAGACAAAGAATTACCTCGGAAGTGCTGAATGAAAGGTGGGAGGTAGGCTCACGCAATAGTAGCTCAGGCGCCACGTACCTCTCGAAGCTCCGGAACTGACACAGGCCGTCGGGGGACAGAACATGGATCGCCGGTCGGTAGGTCGCCGGGTCGAACGGGCGCTCGCTCAACGGTAGCAGCTCGACCCCGGGATCCATCTCGTGGTCCGGGGGAGTCCCGCCACGTGGAATGTCGTCCGCCATATCAAGAGTGATGAGAAAATGGCTGGAAGAAGGAAAACCGGGCCGGAATGCGAAGAGTCAACCGAAAAGTCAACTCCCGAGAGGGTCGGAAATGGCCGGGAAGGCCGGAATGTGAAAAGGCACAAGAATGAAGAGGAAAACAAGGGGAACAAACCCCGAAAAGGCGGGAACGCCAAACGAGGCACCGAAACAAAAATGTGATCGGTTGAAAATGTCCGAAACGCGAAGAAAATCGCGAATCCGACGACAAAATGAGCGTAGAACGCAAAGAAACGGAGAAACGGGGAGACAAAAACGCTCTAGAGAGAGAGGGCAAGAGTTTTCGGCGGTGGGGAAGTGAGGAAATAGGGTTTGAAACCCTATTTTATAATGCCCAGGGTGAAAAGTCGAAACTGCCCCGATTCAGCAACTGTTTGCCGGTCGGCAATGTTTTGTGCCGGCCGGCACTTTTTTGTGCCGATGGAATTGTTTTGCAGCCGGTGAACAGCCGGTGACCTCCCTTCCCGGCCGGTGATGTTCCCACAGCCTTGTTTAGGCCATATGAGGAGTTTTTGGTCTTCATAGCTCAAGAAGGTGCAAGAAAGTGCATTTTCGATGCTCAACCGGCCTCCCGTTTGACCTCGGGTCGTGTCTGCTGTGCGTGGCACTCTAATTCATGCAAGGTGTATCCTTTTCGTATCCTTTTGACTTTTACAAGGTCCAAAAGTTGCCCCATGTGTATCGCATATCGGCGCACTGTTTTGTGCATTTCAAATCGGCGCACTGTTTTGTGCATTTCAAATCGGCGCACTATTTTGTGCATTTCAAATCGGCGCACTGTTTTGTGCATTTCAAATCGTCGCACTATTTTGTGCATTTCAAATCGTCGCACTGTTTTGTGCATTTCAAACCGTCACGCTGTTTTGAGCATTGCATTCCGTTGCGCGGTTTTGCGCACCTAATTACATTACCTGCGTAGACCGCATGTTTATTCTTTACTTGCGTAGACCGCATGTTTTGATTGCGTAGACCGCATCTTTTTTTAACTTCATTACTTGCGTAGACCGCATGTTAATTACATTACCTGCGTAGACCGCATGTTTGTAATCTTTCTTTACTTGCGTAGACCGCATGTTAATTACATTACCTGCGTAGACCGCATGTTTGTAATCATTTCTTTACTTGCGTAGACCGCATGTTAATTACATTACCTGCGTAGACCGCATGTTTGTAATCTTTCTTTACTTGCGTAGACCGCATGTTAATTACATTACCTGCGTAGACCGCATGTTTGTAATCATTTCTTTACTTGCGTAGACCGCATGTTAATTACATTACCTGCGTAGACCGCATGTTTGTAATCATTTCTATTACCTACGTAGACCGCATGTTTTGATTGCGTAGACCGCATCTTTATTAATTTCATTACCTGCGTAGACCGCATGTTTTGATCGCGTAGACCGCATGTATTGCTTGCGTAGACCGCATGTTTCTTAATTCCTTTACTTGCGTAGACCGCATATTTATTGTTCAATTTCTTTACCTGCGTAGACCGCATGTTTTGATTGCGTAGACCGCATAATTGTTCAAACTTCTTTCCTTGCGTAGACCGCATTACTATTTTCTTTACCTACGTAGACCGCATGTTTTGATTGCGTAGACCGCATCTTTATTAATTTCATTACCTGCGTAGATCGCATGTTTTGATCGCGTAGACCGCATGTATTGCTTGCGTAGACCGCATGTTTCTTAATTCCTTTACTTGCGTAGACCGCATATTTATTGTTCAATTTCTTTACCTGCGTAGACCGCATGTTTTGATTGCGTAGACCGCATAATTGTTCAAACTTCTTTCCTTGCGTAGACCGCATTACTATTTCTTTTACCTGCGTAGACCGCATGTTTTGATTGCGTAGACCGCATCTTTATTAATTTCATTACCTGCGTAGACCGCATGTTTTGATTGCGTAGACCGCATCTTTATTAATTTCATTACCTGCGTAGACCGCATGTATTGCTTGCGTAGACCGCATCTTTATTAATTTCATTACCTGCGTAGACCGCATGTTTTGCTTGCGTAGACCGCATGTTTCTTAATTCCTTTACCTGCGTAGACCGCATGTTTTGATTGCGTAGACCGCATCTTAATTTCATTACCTGCATAGACCGCATGTTTTGATTGCGTAGACCGCATCTTTATTAATTTCATTACCTGCGTAGACCGCATGTTTTGATTGCGTAGACCGCATGTATTGCTTGCGTAGACCGCATGTTTGTTAAATCCATCACCTGCGTAGACTGCATGCTTATGGTCAATTCGTTGCCTGCGTAGACCGCATGCTCCACTTACATGTTTGTATTTCCACAGCATTGTTATGCTCCCCACTTGCTTTGCGCTGTCACGCATTTCGAATATACTACTATGCATACTGCTAACGATATTGTACCTGTTAAGTTTGTTTTCTTTTCAGGCACGATATTGTATGTACGGTTCATTTGAGGCTGGTGCAACCAGACGAGCCGCACAGGTATCGTATCTCCCGAGTGAGACGTATGGAGAATTGCATAATTCTCTTACATCCTTTCTGCATTGTAGTGTAGTTTGGTGTATGCTAGCTTAAAACTGTCGCATGTATGCTTCATTACAGTTTTCTTTGCATGATCATAAGTTATGCTCGGCTTCGTGCATTGTCTTGCATTTTGCCCCTGCCTTCGGGCGCATACCTTGATTGTCTTGCATGTTTGTCTAAGTCTTCGGCCTTGTCCAAAATGGGTCGTCTCTGGGCTTTGACATTCACTCCCGTCATTGTTATGACTTTCGAGTTCTGTCAAAGAGGGGCAACTGTAGACACCCCATTTTTGACCGTCCTCAAGACTTGGACGTCACCGTTTGAACACTCGGTGATTATCCATGTTTGTGTTTGTTTGGAGTTCCCGGAGGTCTCGGCTCGCGCGCCTTGTCTCAGGATCTCCAAACTCGACCGTTTAGTGTCTGGTTTTGCACCAAACACTTGTGTTTTGCCTTGGAAGGGCAGGGTAGGGCTTGTGGACCATCCCCACCCATCACCGACAGTGGCTAGAGGCCACCGGCTGGTTTTTGCTGCCACCGGCAATGTTTATTGCCGGCCGGCACTATTTGTTGCCGGTCAGCACTTTTTAGTGCCGGCCGGCACTCTTTTTGGCCAAGATGGTATTTTTGGCCGGCCGGTTACTGTGCAGTTGCTTTTTGAGATATTTTTAGGCAGCTGTATTGCAGTGACTTTCCCTCCATACACGTGTATGGAGGGATGGCCCTCTAGTTTGGCTTAACTTGTAAGTTTTACAAGTTTGGTTGCATGTATAGAGAGAGGCTCCCTCTTGTTGCTAAGGTTGGAGACTTTAGACATTTTAGAGAGGGAAAAACACAGAGAGAAGCTCTGGTTTTAGGGTTTGAGTTGCATACACATCCTATCTCTATATTTACTCTTGTGTGTGTTTTAGTCCATACTATTGCACACAAGCACCTAGTGTTTCACCTTCCTCTTGAAACTAGGGTTCTAAGGGCTTGTTCTTGAGGTTCTTGACTGGTTTCAAGCCAAAGGAGGCCATTGGAGCACCATTTGTGAAGGGGTCATCAAGGGTAAGAAACTAGCACCTTTATTCCCCATTTTTGCACCTTATTTCTACCTGTCTTAAATTCGTTTTTGAGCTTAGTGTATAACACAAAAAAGTTCTGTTTTTAGGCCCTCTTTATTTTTTATTAAGAGTGTTTCTTGGTTTGAGGGTAGTTGACCCCTCTTAGGCCTTGAAAGGCCTCATTTTGAGCCATTTTGTGCTAGCTCCGGGATTTTGGTGTTGGGGTCTCTTCACCACTGAAATCTTGAGGGATTTCAGTGGTGAAGATGATGCCTTGAAGTCCCAAGAAGGAGAGGGTCACCCCCTCTCCTTGTTGTCCTTGAAAAGGGCATGTTTTGGCCTCTTGAGAGAGCATTATGTTTGAGGGTGTATTGACCATGACTTGGCTGCTTTTTATGCTTAATATGTCATGATATGCCTCTGTTTTTACTTGGTTTTGGTACCCCATGCATGCTTAGCATAGTTGCCTTGTAATGCCTTGTTATGCCTTAACATGTCCTAGGTTGTTAGCCTTTGTTGGAGCATGTTTTAGGCTTAGACTTGTGAAGATTTTGTGCATGTTTTGCCATGTTCTAGGTCTGTCCATAAGTGTTTGGGTTGATTTAGCATGCTTGGTATAGCTCCTTTGTATTTAGGCTTGTTGGCCTTGAGCATATGAATGTATAGCATGCCATCCTTGCATTGTTTTGGTGATTTGGGACCACCCTACATGCTATTTCAGTCCCATTTTCATGCTTGTTTGATTGCCTTGCATGCCTCTTTGATGCTTTGGAAGCATGTGTTGCATGCTCTATGTTTTGACCATTGTGCATGCCTATGAATTTTGAGTCACTTAGATGCCATCTAAGTAGTCCTTTAGCTTTGTTTTAACATGTTAAACCTCTGATTTTGGTCCTTCCCTTCATGCCATATTTGGTCTTGCTAAGTGTAGTTCAATGCTCCATTGGTTTGCTTTGAACACTTGGACTATTTGTTGCATGTTTGGCTTGATTCTGTTGCTTGGTTTGGCACCATGTTTTAACATGATTTTGATGCTTATGTTGCATGCTAATTAATCCATGATTCCCCCTTTCAAATGTGTTTGAGAGTTGTTCAATTTATGCCTAAGTGTTGGCCCTCAATTAGGTGCATGTGTGCATGTGTTTTGGCCTCTTTTTTTTGGGCATTATGGCCACTGTTTTAGGCCTATTTAGAGTTGCCTAATTCATGTTTAAGTCCATCTTTCCATCTATTTGCATTGCCATATGTATGCTTGTATGCTTGCATAAGTTTGCTGCCATGCCATGTTGCATCCTTAGCTTGTATGCCTAGGTTGCATTGCATCTTGCATGCATGCCTTGTTCCTCGACTTAGTGATAGGAATTGGGCCTTGTTTGTTTGATTGGTTTGCATGCATTTGAAATCAAAGTTTCATACTTGGTTCTTCGGGCCATCATGCATGAAAATGCGTGATTGGTGGTCCGAGAATCGAGGCACATGCCCCTTTGAGTCATTATCATGATAAGGGACATGGTTGGTGCATATATGCCTTGAATTGTGCTGCCATGCTTTGCCTTGCCCTCTGTTGCTGTCATTTGCAGATTCTACAGGAATACTCTGCCGACCGACAGTGTAAGGTGCCGACCGGCAACAATTCTTCAGCCGACAGCTTCATTTTGTGCCGATGGCCACACACCACTGCCGGTGGTAATTCCACTCAGCCGGTGGCACTCCCCAGTGTCCATGGATTCAGTCTTGAGGTTTTGACAACCTCCAAAGGAGCAGAGGAAAGAAAACAGAGGCAGCCTATGCATGGCGGCTCGTTTCCCGAGGTGGTTTATCTGCTTTTCTTAGTTTATTTAATTTGTTAATTAAGTTAATTAATTTGTAATATTTAATTAGCTTGCGTAGTTAATTAATTTGTAATATTTATTTGGCCCCTCCGAGCGAGGGCAAATCTGTAATAAGTGTGTGTGGGTGGTGTGTATGTCTTCCAATCCCCACTTCTTTCTTCCCTTTTACTTACCTGCTTTGATGGTTAGTATTAGGGCACGTTCAATTTAGCATACCTTATGCTATGCATGTGTGCATCCATTTGTATTGCATGCATTAGGCTCGGTACATCACGCTAACTGCATTTGTACTTCAATTCAAGAAAATTGAATATGTGATAGTTGATCGCATTTCATATGCCATGCTTAGATTAGCCGAGCCTACCTAATTGCATCCTGTATGTGTTGCATTAGGCAATTTAACATGAACTAGGACACGCATGTTTTGCTAACTAGTTTACTATTTTGGCACGGAGTACGATGTAAGTATTTATGCTTTAGCATCCCGCATGCGTGTGAATGTTGCCATGACAGTATGCTTGCCATGCGGCTAAATGCTTATATGATAAACTGTTTGAATTGCCTGTGGGTGAAGGTTGGATTGCTTGAGTTGGGAAAACTCGTTGGAATCCGTATTTTAGCCTACTTGCGAGTAGCAAATTCCAAAGCACTTTTCGAAATAAACGGATATGCAATGCTTATTTCTAAATTAGGCAATCTAGTCTATACTTGTTTGCTGTGCGCATAACATAGTAATTCTAGGCTAATAATTGGAATAAGAACACATAATGTTTTCAAAATCGGATATCATGGTTAGTAGAGGCCGGTCTTCGGACCGGGCGAAAGGGGGTGCTCATAGCTGACCTTCCCCGATCGTACCCAAGCTCCCGAGCCGAGACAACTCCGGTGATGACAGACATGTGGCCTTCGGCACCGAGTCAGGGTTTCCTAAATTTCCTCATTTTAAAAATATTTAGGTGGCGACTCTGTATCTGGCAAAGCAGTCCATGTTTGGCACTACTTTTTCAAAAATCTGTTTCTCAAAACGATTTGCCAGATTTGGACTCTTTGGTTCAGATTAAGAACCGCGACAACAAAAATCGCGAGTCCGAACTGTAGTAGCGTAAGGCCCCCCTCCGCGCGGGCGCGTCTACAGAAATCCATTAGTGATGTAGCTTGTATAGCCATCTGAGAATGGGAGATGTTGGGAGCACTTGGCGAGTTTGATTTGCTACTGGGAAAATCCGTTGAGGCTGCGGCCTTGTTTTCTGTCGTTGCGCAACCTACACTTGTGACTAGAGTGTTAGAGGCACAGAGATGTGACCTTGAGGTAGAATTCCTCCGAGAGAAGATCTCCAGTGGAAAAGTTGAGAAGGGTTTGACGGTGTATCCCGACCTGAGTGTGAGATACCGAGACCGTTTGTTTGTGCCGGAGTCTTGCCGAGAGGAAGTACTCCGAGAGTTCCATCATTCGCGCCTTGCGGTGCATCCGGGAGGCACTAAGATGTATCGAGATTTGGGTCGCCAGTTTTGGTGGCGGGGTATGAAGAGAGATGTGGTTGTTTTCGTATCGAAGTGCCTTACTTGCCAACAAGTGAAGGCCGAGCATCAGAGGCCAGCGGGTTTGTTGCAACCCTTGCCTATTGCCGAGTGGAAGTGGGAGCATGTCACTATGGACTTCGTTGTTGGTCTTCCGAGGACTCAGCGGGGTTGTGATGCTATTTGGGTGGTTGTAGACCGGTTGACTAAGTCGGCGCACTTCATTCCTATGCGCGTGAGAGATTCGGTAGATCATCTTGCCGACTTGTATATTCGGGACATAGTGAGATTGCACGGGGTCCTAGTGACGATCGTCTCAGATAGAGATCCTCGTTTTATTGCTAGGTTGTGGCAGAGTTTGCAGAGTGCCTTGGGCACTAAGTTGACCTTTAGTACGGCTTATCATCCGCAGACTGACGGGCAGTCCGAGCGTACTATTCAGATCCTTGAGGATATGCTTCGGGGTTGTGTCCTTGACTTTAGTGGGACGTGGGAGAGGCACTTGCCATTGGTAGAGTTTTCCTATAACAACAGTTTTCAGTCTAGCATCGGTATGGCACCGTTTGAGGCCTTGTATGACCGACCGTGTAGGTCTCCAGTTTGTTGGGCCGAGGTGGGTGATGCACCTTTGTTGGGTCCGGAGTTGGTTAGGGAGATGACAGAGAAGGTTGAGCTTATCCGTAGGAGGCTTGTTACAGCCCAGAGTCGCCAAAAGAGTTATGCCGACCGTAGGAGAAGGCCTTTGGCGTTTGAGGTAGGTGACCATGTCTTTTTGAAGATATCACCTAGGCGAGGCTTGATGAGGTTTGGGAAGAGTGGGAAGTTATCCCCTCGATTTATTGGTCCTTTCGAGATCCTTGAGAGGATTGGCGAGGTTGCTTATCGGTTAGCTTTACCGCCGCAGTTGTCCGGAGTTCATGATGTGTTTCATGTGAGTATGCTTCGGAAGTATGAGCCAGATCCATCACATGTATTGGATTGGACCGATTTAGAGGTAGATGAGGATGCCTCATATGAGGAGAGACCGGTTCGGGTCTTGGATAGGCGGGATCAGGTCCTGCGTGGCAAGACCATTCCTTTGGTGAAAGTCTTGTGGAAACATCACGGAGTGGAGGAAGCCACTTGGAAACGTGAGTTGGAAGTCCGTGAGAAATATCCGGACTTGTTTGTTGACATGTAATCTGTATTTAAATTTTAAACTATTGTTGAACTTAAGAGCTTTTATATATGTCTTAAGTTGTGAAACATTGAAAATGTTTGGTTTATGGGAAGTATGTTTTGGAACTTGCCTCTTATGGAAGTTGAATGTAACATTATATATGTTGAATATATTGTTAAAATTGGAAAGGAAATGCGTAATGTTGATGCATGTTGAAAGTACATATGTTGTTTACATATTGTGAAATGCCTCTTGATAAGAGATGGGATGACCGGTAATGGGTCGAGTTGTTGAATGTTAAAATGTAACATTGTTTAAAAATGGAGGAAAACCTGTTTTTTTGAAAACTTGTGCTTAATTTCGGGGACGAAATTCTTTAAGGAGGGGAGGTTATAGCGATCCCGGGTTTACCCTTGTTGTACAGTGACCCGGACATGTGTCCGTGGATGTTGGTAATTGATTATTATCTTGTTTACATCCTTTTACTTCGTATTTGAGTTATAGGATGTGTTGGGCAAGTTTGTTTCAGGTTGGTTGAGTTTAGAAACCAAAACTAGTTGTCCAGATTTTGACCTGTCCGCTCGAGCGGGGGTTGTGGCGCTCGAGCGGGATTTTCACCCATCCAGTATTTCCTGTGCAGTGTTGGACGCTCGAGCGTGGGATTGGCCGCTCGAGCGGGGTTGTGTGAGTGACGCTCGAGCGTGGAGTTGGAAGCTCGAGCGGAGACCTGGTTCTGTAAAAGTTCTGGGAGTGTGCATCCGCCGCTCGAGCAGGATGGTTGACGCTCGAGCGGGAGTCTGTGAGTGACGCTCGAGCGGGGTGTTTGACGCTCGAGCGGGGAGACTGGGTTTAAGTTCCGTGTTTTGACTTTTCAAATCACTTTTTCACTTTCTCTTCTCTCTCATACTTTTCCAAAAACACCATTGTTGAGCCTCTCACTCTAGAACTCTACCTTCTCACTAGGTTTTAATCTAGTAGGAGTGATTTGCTCATCTTTGGCCTTTACAAAAAAAGTTGTTGATTGTCGAGGGCTACATTTTAATCTGAAAATTTCGAGATTTGGAGCACGTTGGGTTTTGTCATCTTCTCCCTTGGGACTCCGAATTTGAGGTAGGGATATCCTACTCCTCTCTATGGATTTTGTCTTTAAATTTTAGTATTTTGAGATGTTGGGGTTGGTTTGGTAATTTTGTGAGAGTTTGGGGCTTTTGTGTTATTTTACAAAAGTTAGGGTTTATTTATAATAAACCTAAATGCATGTTTGGCATAGAGAAATGGAATAAATGTTGAATCATTGATGAAAATGGGACCTAAGGGTTGAAATGGTAATTATGGAAAATGACCTAATTACATTGTTTGATTAATTGGGATAATTAATTGTGAGAAATGAGGAAATGAAATGGGATTGTTGAGAGTGGGAATGTATGGGGTTAAAGGGTGTACTTGAATTGTTAATCACTCACCGAATTGAAATGTTGATTGAATATCCATTTGTGCATTATTTTCTGTTTAGAAATAACTACTTTGGGCTATCGGTGGAGGATAGTCGTGATTGTTGTAGACAATGCATGATGATTAGGCAAACGAAAACTAATCGATGGAATGTGCCATGGAATTTGACGGTTGATAGAATACATTAACTGTATGTATTGAATGATTGTATATAGAACCAATGTGTTTGTATACGTTATGTATAGAGGAGGAGATAGGGGATGTACTCCGCGGTTTAGGGGAAGATGGGGGATGTACCTCTAAACCGGATAGTGTTGGGAGGAGATGGGGGATGAACTCCGTAAATACAGCTCATATGCTTGTCTAGAGAAATGAAGATCGGGCTAATATGCTTATCTTTGTGAAATATGGATGTAGCTTATATGCTTGTCTGTGAATGTGGGATACAGTTCTCATACATATCTGTTGAGATGATGATAGAGCTAATATGCTTATCTGTTGAAAAAGGGAAAATGAAAAGTAACTTGGACTCATAAGTCGTTTGGCATAAAAATGTAATTTATGTGGATGTATCAGTGTTGGCCATCTATCAATTGCTAATCTTTTAGTCATTGTTCATGGTTGGTTTAGTGTATTTCTACTGGGCTGTGGCTCACCCTATATGGGAATATCATTTTCAGGTACAGGTAGCATGCCACCTCCAAGGTCATAGCTTGGGAGGCTAGAGGCGGACAGATCTCTTTTGTTGTTTAAGTTCCCTTTTGATGTATTACATGTATATTCAAGCCGAGGGCTTAATGTGTAGATGAGTTAGCACTCTTTTGTTGTAACCAAGTGTTAACTTGGAAAGCTGTAAGCCCGTAGGGCATTTTGCTTTTGTTGTTAACATGTAATATTTTTGTAATTAAACTCTGAGAAATAGAAGAATGTGGATATTTCGTATGTCAATGAATGTTATATTTGATGGGTATAATGCTATTTTTTTTAGGGCGTTACAGAACAGAAAAGTGAATTGAATAAAAACAAAAATGGAAGTTCATTCAAGAAAACACTACAACTTAACGATCTATTTAGAAATTAAATAAGAAAGGAAGTTGAATAAAAATGAAATTGAATAAAAATGGAAGTTGTATAAAATTAATAATGGAAGTTCATTAGAGAAACTACTATACCTTAACGATCTATTTGGAAATTAAATAAAAAAGGAAATTGAATTAAAAATGGAAAATGAAAAAAAACGGAAGTTGAATAAAAATAAAAATGGAAGTTCATTCAAGAAACCACTATACGTTAACGATCTATTTGGAAATTAAATAAAAAAGGAAATTGAATAGAAAAGGAAATTGAATAAAAATAAAAATTGAAGTTCATTCAAGAAAACAATACAACTTAACGATCTATTTGGAAATTAAATAAAAAAGGAAGTTGAATAAAAATGAAATTGAATAAAAATGGAAGTTGTATAAAATTAATAATGGAAGTTCATTAGAGAAACTACTATACCTTAACGATCTATTTGAAAATTAAATAAAAATGAAAATTGAATTAAAAAAGGAAAATGAATAAGAATGGAAGTTGCATAAAATTAAAAATGGAAGTTTATTCAAGAAACCACTATACCTTAACGATCTATTTGGAAATTAAATAAAAAAGAAAATTGAATAGAAATGTGCATCGAATAGAAATAAAAATGGAAGTTCATTCAAGAAAACACTACAACTTAACGATCTATTTGGAAATTAAAAAAAGAAGGAAGTTGAATAAAATTGAAATTGAATAAAAATGGAAGTTGCATAAAATTAATAATGGAAGTTCATTAGAGAAACTGCTATACCTTAACAATCTATTACGAAATTAAATAAAAAAGAAAATTGAATTAAAAAAGGAAAATGAAAAAAAAATTAAAGTTGAATAAAAATAAAAATGAAAGTTGCATAAAATTAATAATGGAAGTTCATTAGAGAAACTACTATACCTTAACAATCTATTTGGAAATTAAATAAAAAAGAAAATTTAATTAAAAAAGGAAAATGAAAAAAAATTAAAGTTGAATAAAAATAAAAATGAAAGTTGCATAAAATTAAAAATGGAAGTTCCTTCAAGAAACCACTATACCTTAACGATCTATTTGGAAATTAAATAACAAAGGAAATTGAATAGAAAAGTGAATTGAATAAAAATAAAAATGGAAGTTCATTCAAGAAAATACTACAACTAAACGATCTATTTGGAAATTAAATAAAAAAGGAAGTTGAATAAAAATGGAAGTTGCATAAAATTAATAATCGAAGTTCATTAGAAAAACTACTATACCTTAACGATCTATTTGGAAATTAAATAAAAATAGAAATTGTATTAAAAAAGGAAAATGAATAAAAATGGAAGTTGAATAAAAATAAAAATGGAAGTTGCATAAAATTAAAAATGGAAGTTCATTAAAAAACCACTATACCTTAACGATCTATTTGGAAATTAAATAAAAAAGGAAATTGAATAGAAAAGGAAATTGAATAAAATAAAAATGGAAGTTCATTCTAGAAAACACTACAACTTAACGATTTATTTGGAAATTAAATAAAAAAAGAAGTTGAATAAAAATGAAATTGAATAAAAATGGAAATTGCATAAAATTAATAATGGAAGTTCATTAGAGAAACTAATATACCCTAACGATCTATTTGGAAATTAAATAAAAATGGAAATTGAATTAACAAAGGAAAATGAATAAAAATGGAAGTTGAATAAAAATAAAAATGGAAGTTGCATAAAATTAAAAATGGAAGTTCATTCAAGAAACCACTATCCCTTAACGATCTATTTGTAAATTAAATAAAAAAGAAAATTGAATAGAAAAGTGAATTGAATAAAAACAAAAATGGAAGTTCATTCAAGAAAACACTACAACTTAACGATCTATTTGGAAATTAAATAAGAAAGGAAGTTGAATAAAAATGAAATTGAATAAAAACGGAAGTTGCATGAAATTAATAATGGAAGTTCCTTAGAGAAACTACTATACCTTAACGATCTATTTGGAAATTAAATAAAAAAGGAAATTGAATTAAAAATAGAAAATGAAAAAAAATGGAAGTTGAATAAAAATAAAAATAGAAGTTCATTCAAGAAACCACTATACGTTAACGATCTATTTGGAAATTAAATAAAAAAGGAAATTGAATTAAAAATGGAAAATGAAAAAAAAAGGAAGTTGAATAAAAATAAAAATGGAAGTTCATTCAAGAAACCACTATACGTTAACGATCTATTTGGAAATTAAATAAAAAAGGAAATTGAATAGAAAAGAAAATGGAATAAAAATAAAAACGGAAGTTCATTCAAGAAAACACTACAACTTAACGATCCATTTGGAAATTAAATAAAAAAGTAAGCTGAATAAAAATAAAATTGAATAAAAATGGAAGTTGCATAAAATTAATAATGGAAGTTCATTAGAGAAACTACTATACCTTAACGATATATACATGGAAATTATATAAAAAAGGAAATTGATTTAAAAAAGGAAAATGAATAAAAATGGAAGTTGAATAAAAATAAAAATGGAAGTTCATTCAAGAAACCACTATACCTTAATGTAGACGCGCCCGCGTGGGCCTCGTGCTACTACAGTTCGGACTCGATTGGTGTCACGGTTCTTAATCTGAACCAAAGAGTCCAAATCTGGCAAATCGTTTTGAGAGACAGATTTTTGAAAAAGTAGTGCCAAACATGGACTGCTTTGCCAGATACAGAGTCGCCACCTAAATATTTTAAAATGGGGAAATTTAGGAAACCCTGACTCGGTGCCGAAGGCCACATGTCCGTCATCACCGAAGTTGTCTCGGCTCGGGAGCTTAGGTACGATCGGGGAAGGTCAACTATGAGCACCCCCTTTCGCCCGGTCCGAAGACCGGCCTCTACTAATCGTGATATCCAATTTTGAAAACGTTACGTGTTCTTAAACCAATTATTAGCCTAGAATTACTATGTTATGCGCGCAGCAAACAAGTATAGACTAGATTGCCTAATTTGGAAGTAAGCATTGCACATCCGTTTGTTTTGGAAAATGTTTTGAATTTGCTACTCGCAAGTAGGCTAAAATGCGGATTTCAACGAGTTTTTCCAACTCAAACAATCCAACCTCCACCCACAGGCATTCAAAGCAGTTTAGCACATAAGCACTTAGCCGCATGGCAGGCATACTGTCATGGTAACACTCACACGCATGCGGGATGTTAAAGCATAAATACTTACATCGTACTCCGTGCCAAAACAGTAAACTAGTTAGCAAACATGCGTGCCCTAGTTCATGTTAAGAATGGCTAATGCATCACATGCGAAATGCAATCTAGGCAGGCTCGGCTAGACCTAAACATGGCATGTGAAAATGCACAATTATCACATATTCGGTTTAGAATTTCGAAATACAAATGCAGTTAGCGTGATGTACCGAGCCTAATGCATGTAATACAAATGCATGGATGCACGCATGCATAGCATAAGGTATGCTAATTTCAAAAAATGCCCTAATCTACCACCATAAGCAGGTAAATAAAAGGGAAGAAAGAAATGGGGATTGGAAGACATACACACACCCACCCACACTTATTACAGATTTGCCCTCACTCAGAGGGTCCAAATGAATATTATAGTCCCAAAATAATAAACAAACAGAATTATTACAAAAATTCTAATTAATTAAAAGAAAAGATGCAAAAGAAAGAAGAGGGTGGCCGCAGCCTCTGCCTCGGGATGTGCAGATGATGCATGCTCAGAACTTGACTCGCCCGAAAAACCCGTACCATACTCCTGCCACCTCTGTTTGTGCTGCCTTGTCTCTCTGAAAATTGCCCAAGTCTTGGAGCAGGTTCCTTACATGCTGCAGAGCACCACCGGCCAGATAGAATTCCCACCGGCACTCCAGAATTTCCATTGGCATTTATTGGATTCATCGGCACTCCATAGATTGCCGGTCGGCACTAAATTCTGCCGGTCGGCAGAAACTTCCTGCAGAAGACAATTTGACAGCAAACAGAGAACAGACAGTGCATGGCATGGAGTTTTTGGGCACATGTAAGCATGGTCATACTTCCTATCATGTTTTGAACTCAAGGAAGCATGTCCTTCGATCTTCGAACCATCAATGGTGTATGGTGGCTCAAAGGATCAAATTTGCCATTTGATATAAGGATGTATGCAACAAACAAAATGAGATCCGAAGCCTTATCATGTCGAAGTCAAAGGCCCCGGTGACCGAGGAGCAAGGTACATTACATCACTGGGAGTATGAATGTCCCTTGACCCTCATATTTGGCTTGACACCCCAAGCCAAATGATGCAATGCATGTTATGCTCACAAGGCTCAAAATACAACATGATGCTAAACATGCAAGATATGCCAAATGTCATGCAACAAAACATGGCAAGTATGTAATGTCAACATGCAAGATGCAATTGGGATACAAACATGAACCAATTTGCCATAAAGTTAGCATAGAATAGCACATTAATGGGACAATCATGCAATAAACATGAAATAAGCATGCAAAGGGGGGGGGGCCTCGAAGTGATAAAGGTACAGACCTTTATTCACCTCAAAACAGCACCAAAAGTGCTCAAGATGATGGACAAACAACTCATGTTAACAAGCAAACTTATGGTCCCAAGATTAAGGCACAAAAGAAGACAACTTACCTCTACCAACATGACCTCTCATGGCATGATTAAAACAAGTAAAAACAAAATTTTGCAGACCAAGATAGGACTCCAAAACCTCCTAGAATGGCAGCTAAGGCGACTCCCAAGAGGCATATGCACTAAGGCTCATTCCTAGGCATAAGATGGCACACCCTTAAGGCATAAAAGTGGTCACGCATGCACACATACAAACATGATTCTTGGACTAAAATGTGGTCCTAGATGATGTTAAATCATGAGGGTAATCACAACCATGCATGCTAGAGGTCAACATGCTCAAAGCTTTCAAGCCCATAATACAAAGCAACCCTAACAAACATGTCAAGCATGACCAAATGGATAACCAACAGATTTTAAGCATGGAAAAACAACACTAAAAGCTTCATGGAACTAAGCCAACACACACAAGAATCATGGCCTAATCATGAGATGCACTTCTAAGCAAAATGGAGCAATACAAAGCAAGTATTACAAGCATACAAGGAGGCACAAATCCGACCAAAAACAGAGGTTACATATGATCTAAAACACCTAAAAAACTTCTGAAATGAGGCCAAGAATCATCAAGCACACATGCTACCCTTTTGAGCCCAAAAAGCAAGGAAACAAAACCATGAAGGGAGGGGTGACCCTCCCCTATGCAAGACTTCAAACCATCTTTTTAAACACCAAAAATGAACTGGTTTTTAGTGGTGAAAAGACCAAAATGCTGAAGTGAACAAAGCCTTATCAAAGAGGCACAAAAATGGACCAAACAAGGCCTAGAAGGGTGAGTTTGCACTCAAACCACAAAATGACCTTAATGACAGTGCTAGAGCAGGAAAATACAAGCCCTTTTTATGTTATACACAAGAGCTAAAACAGCAAGCAAGATAGGTAAAAATCTATTGCAAGCTTGGGGAATATAAATCAAGATGCTCACCCTTGAAGAACCTTTGAAGAACAAATGGTCTAGCCTCCTTCTTTTGATCAAAACCAGTCCAAAAACTCAAGAAACAACCCCCCAAGTCCCTCAATCTCGGAGTAAGGTGTAATGGTGTGTGTAATGGTGCAAAAGTAAGGTAAAAACCACCTTTTGAGCTAAGAAACACACACAAAGGAGGAGAGAGAGGGAGGTATAGAGATAATATGTATCTATATCTCTAAGGTCTGGTTTTTTGTTGCAAGAGTCTAACCTAGATCAAAGAGGAAAGCCCCTCTCTTATAAGACTTCCTCTTGCAAAGCTTATCCAACAAGCTTGGCTAGAGGGAGATCCCTCCACACACGTGTATGGAGGGGGGAAGAGTTGGTGCCAGCTATCACAGCTGGCACAAAATATCTCCATAAAGTGGATGAACAGTGGTCGGCTGCCCAAAAATGTCATTTCAACAAAAAACAGTGCCGACCGGCAACAAATTATGCCGACCGGCAATAAAGTGTGCCGACTGGCAAACAAAAGTGCCGATGGCAGAAAAAGACCATCCGGTGGCCTCCAGCCACTGCCGGTGGTGTGTGGAGATGCCTCATAAGGCATTCCCTGCCCTTCCAAGGCAAAACACGAGTGTTCGGTGCAAAACCAGACACTAAACGGTCAAGTTCGGAGATCCTGAGGCAGGGCGCGCGAGCCGAGACCTCCGGGAACTCCAAACGAACACGTTCACGGATGATCACCGAGTGTTCGAACGGTGACGTCCAAGTCTTGAGGACGATCAAAAATGGGGTGTCTAGAGTTGCCCCTCTTTGACAGAACTCGAAAGTCATAACAATGACGGGAGTGAATGTCAAAGCCCAGAGACGACCCATTTTTGACAAGGACGAAGACTTGGACAAACAAACAAAATACCGATAAATAAATGGTTGTGCCCACAGGCTGCCTACGTATCCCTTTGCAAGGAATCAAACCAGCGTAGTTCAGGGGCATGATGCAAATGATATGCAGGAAGACTTTGATAATTGGACTTATACGCCACGCGAAGCCAGTTTGCACTCAAAACAATGCAATGTACTAACAAGTACAAGTGAGGTGCGCAAAATAGCGCGAATGTAGCTGTGATGAAGCAATTATGCAAAATAAATGCAACATTTTAAGCGAATGCTATGCCAGCAAGTAGACATGAACCAAACTATATCTCATGCAGAAAGGATGTAAGAGAATTATGCAATTCTCACGAACATGTGCGTTAGATACACAAAAGTGAACGAAGTGTGATAGACACACTAAGTGGACAAACATGCGCGTTAGATACACAAAAGTGAACGAAGTGTGATAGACACACTAAGTGGACAAATATGCGTGATAGATACACAAAAGTGAAGAGAGTGTGATGGATACACTAGGTAAGCGTAGTGTGATGGATACACTAAAGGTGAACACAAAGCGTGATAGATGCACCTAGCGAACAAGTATGATAAATATACTAAAAGCAAACACGAAGTGTGATAGATGCACTTAGTGAGCAAGTATGATAGATATACTAAAAGGGAACACAAAGTGTGATAGATGCACTGTGTGAACAGAGTGTGATTGATACACTAAAAGCGAACACAAAGTGTGATAGATGCACATTGTGAACAAAGTATGATTGATATACTGAAAATGGACACAAAGTGTGATAGATGCACTATGTGAACAGAGTGTGATTGATACACTAAAAGTGAACACGAAGTGTGATAGATGCACTTAGTGAACAAGTATGATAGATATACTGAAAGCGAACACAAAGTGTGATAGATGCACTTAGTGAGCAAGTATGATAGATATACTAAAAGGGAACACAAAGTGTGATAGATGCACTGTGTGAATAGAGTGTGATTGATACACTAAAAGCGAACACAAAGTGTGATAGATGCACTATGTGAACAAGTATGATTGATATACTAAATCAATGAAGCGTGATTGATACACTGAAAGTGAACACAAAGTGTGATAGATGCACTATGTGAACAAGTATGATTGATATACTAAATCAATGAAGTGTGATTGATACACTGAAAGTGTGATACAGAAAACGAGAATGTGTGTGATAGATACACAAAATGAAAGAAATGTGATTGATACACTAAGTGAAGAGAGTGTGATTGATACAAAAGCGAATATGTGCGTGATAGATACACAAAATGAGAATGTGTGTGATAGATACACAAAATGAAAGAAATGTGATTGAAGTGTGATTGATACACTATATGAATGAGAGCGTAACCGAAGCGTGATTGATACACTAAGCGAATGAAGTGTGATTGATACACTAAAGTGAGTGTGTGTGATTGATACACAAAAGTGAATGACCTTAAAATGGAACTTCTTCGAATGAACCGTGCATACAATATCGTGCATGACTGAGGAAGAAACTTGATAGGTATAATGCATTACAATGCAAGTGAAGTGGGTGCATAACAATGTAAGTGGAAGAGTGTATAACCTTGAAGCAGGATTGATCTTGCGCCTGAGGTAGAGGTACACTCATATTTCGGAGCATTGACAAGGCCCTGAAGAGGTACGTCCGGAATACAATCACGGAATTTTCTGAAGTTGACACAAACTCAGATACTTCGATTTTTGCTCTTTTGTTTTTGCTTTGCAGTCTGGAACCATCATAGCTTCAGATAGGTCCTGGTTTCACCGTTCACACTTATCGGGGGTGGACCCTGCAGTTTTATGAAAAAAAAAAAAAGAATCTTGTTTTGCACAAACGTGAAGGATGGCACAGCACTCTGAGCATAAAACGATTTATTTTTGAAATTGAGAGATGAGTTTTCGACCAGGTATTGAGCCTACGACTGAACACAGCGAGAAAGACTCAACAACGGAAAACAAAAGGTAAACAACCTAAACACGTCGAGACACGCTCGGAACGACTCAAACCAAGAATCGAGACAAACAAAACAAAAGACACGACACACAGACGTGCACAGGGAGCCTGTTTCACCGGGTATTATTCCCACCCTTTCTTATTTGTGATTCTCACATCACTCGGCTCTCAAGCTCGGTTTTTCTCTCAAAACCCTTTTCTCGCTTTTTCTCTTAGCGCACATCTCTCTATTCTTTAATCTCTCGTTTTTCATCCCTCCCCTGGGTGGTTGATGGATAAGCTGGAAATTGTGGGCTCTTGCCCCTGGTATTTTACCAGACTCTTGTTCACAACAGTAAGTTTCTCCCACAGAGGGGTTGTGCTACAACTGGGTGTGTAGCAAATCTGCAGCTAACATCGGTTGATGATGCCCTGCTGGGGAGTTTGGACGTGGTTAGATCTATCCAGATGAGAGAGTGGAATATCTCGCCCCATCCCAGTTCGTGCTTCGTACTTGACTTGATTCCTCGTTGCTTCGAGGATGAGAGAGCTTTTAGCCCTTTGTTGTTGACTTCAGTTGTGCCCTTTTCTGGCAGGTAGAGTGCCCTTCTTGGCAAGTATGTTGAAAATAGGGAAAAGACAAGAAGCCTGACTCAATTGTGCCCCTAGTTCATTATTTTGACCATTTTTTTTGGTTTTCTACGAAAACAATTTTGACCAATATGAGAGTTAGATTAACATGCTTGTTCTATTTTTGATTTGAAAATCATGCAAGTCAGGCTATGAACACTGAAAATTTTCCTTTTTTGGGTCCAAGAAATGGTCCAGTTTTTGGAAAAGATGGAACAATTTTCGAGAAAAGTAGTCAACTTCAGTAAAAATTCTCAAAAACTATTCTTGCAAACAGCCAATGCTTAACAAGCAAGGAACCTACTCTTGAGACGCACAACCTCGGATTTGGAGGAAAATTGCCCCTTGCTCGAAGAGAGCTGCATGGCAACGAAAAGTTGCCCCTTGTTTGCACGGCACCGCAGGGCATTGAATGGCAACGGAAAGTTGCCCCTTGTCTGAATGGCCCCGTAGTGTATTGTAATCAGTCCTCAGAGCGATGATTGCAACCGAACTCCCGGATACAGAAAAGACAAAGATGACTAGAACCAACACATGGACACTGTTGAATTTGAAATGTTTCAAGGCTGGACTTCAGAATGAAGTTGCCTACGTATCCCAAAGATGGGAATCAAGCCTTACGTAGTTCGGGGTTAAGGTACACTCGGGTATTTAACCTCTCCTTTTTAGGCTCTAACTTTTGCCAAGGCGCCCGATGCGGGTTTTCGACCTTGCGAGCTTTGTTTTTCTTTTCTTTTCAATTCTTTTCATTTCTTTTCTTTTCATTTCTTTTCGTTTCATTTCCTTTTTTTTTTTGTTTTGTTTTTTGTTCTTTTCTTTGCATTTTTTCCTTTTTTGTATTTTTCTCTTGCTCTAACTTTTGCCTGGGTCGCCCTTCCAGGTTTTCGGCCCAGCGAGCCTCTCAAAGGGTAAAAGTGTCGCAAATCCATGCCAAATGGTTTTAGGGTTTTGAAGCCATCCGTATCTAGGAGAGTGGCTGTTGATTTACAAGAGGACTCATCTTCGGCTCTTCGAGCACGTCTGACATCTTTGCCCCTAGTTTGAAGGGTACTTCTGTTCTAGCTTTGCAAGCTTCTTCTGATGAGGTCTAATCTTCTTGATCTGACTTTCTTGCCTCTTGTCCGAGGGCTGCTTCGAATCTGGCCACACAGGCCTCATATGGCGGTTGACCATTGAACATTCTGAATTTAAGTCCGAGGTTTGAAAACAAATGGACAGAATCTTGAGGCTGAGAGCGATCCTAGGCTGCACAATCTCAAGAGCGATTCCACACAAGTCTTCACAGGACTGCGCAAAACATTTTTCGAAAGTTTTTAAGAAAGCGACAAATCGCTCGCGCTGAAGACAGTGTGGGACCAATCTAGATCAAGCCAGGATCCTTCTCAGTACTTACATTAACAAACATGATCTCATTCATTAAGGGCTTAGCACGCCTCTCTTTCCCTCAGTTTGATCAAATTTTGCAAAATCTGAAGAATTCCTTCCTCTTCATTTTTATCACCGCAGTGTTCAAAAAGGTTTTGAAAAGCTTAGGTCATTACAATGACTTCAAGGCACAGAAAAGGCACAGCTTCTAGTCAAATATTGCCATCTCGTTTAGAATTTCTAGCGCAACTGGCACATGGTAGAAGCAAACACAAGAGTGTGAAAATCACTGCTGTTCATTCAAATCTGTTGGCACAACTGGCTTCCTGGCAGAAACAGACTCAAAAGGACAAACACAAAGCAGAATAGTGATATCCGAAGTAACACCCCCGGAATCACCCGACTTCTGTACAATAGGACTGACTCGATACAATGAGACAGACCCTTAATCAAAAAGACTGACTCAAAACAAAGAGACAGACTCAAGACAAAACCACAAAACTGACTCAACACCTAAGTCAGAAGCTACAAAAACCAGCATTCGCAAATGCTCAAAACAGTGCGTGCCACACGCCACATCTGGAGTAAACTGAGTGCCGCCCACAGGTGGTTCATCCCCTGATCACATATTCGTACTATCCCCCGAGTTCACTGATCCAGTGGTGATAGACTTTACTGAGCTAGTGCGGCAATGACCTTGTTGTCAAACAAATCCTGTACATCATGGCGCAGGCGAAAGCAGCTATCGGTCTCATGACCGGTTTGTTGGTGGTACGCACAGTACTTAGTCTGGTCATGCTTTGCAGGGATAGGATCGGGTAGGGGCCGTTGTTCCAACGGTTTCAGATGTCCTTTCCGAAGTAAGACCTCCAGAGCCTTTGACAAAGGCATATGGAGTGGGGTGAAAATCCTCTTGACTCGAGGTGGATATTTGGTTTTTTGTGAGCTACTTCCGGACGCATCGGTGAATGGGGTGGCTATTTTTGATGCAGTGGTGGTGACCATGCCCACTTCAGAAGACCTTGCAGCTGCGTCACCGCTGGTGGTCGCATTCGAATTGCGGGAAAATGCCCTCCTGGGCTGCTCCTTATCCTGGTCAAACAGACCTTGCCTCATTGCATCTTCGATTTGTACCCCCATATCGTGTAAATCTGAGAAAGTGGGAAAGGGGATTACAATCATTCTCTGCATTAGCTTAGGCTGGAGATTGCGCACAATCATCCGTATTTGATCCTTATCTGTTGGCCTAATGGTCATCATTGAGGTCATCATTGAGGCCTTGGCTCTCCAGCGGGCCATGAATTCTGAGAAGCTCTCCTTAGGCTCCTGCCTCGTCGTCTCAAGATCACGGGTCGTAATCTCGATTTGTGTATTGTATGAATATTGTGCGATGAAGGCCTCAGCCATCTCATCCCAACTTCTCTTGACGTCATCCTCCAATTTGGCATACCATGCGGCCGCTACACCCGACAGGGTCCGGCCAAATAAAGATAGCTTCTGCAGTCTAGTGAGGCCCATTGGCCTTAGGACGTCTGAAAATAGTCGTAGGTGCACCATGGGATCCCCAGACCCGTCAAAACGATCAATTTGTGGCATCTTAAACCGATCTGGTAGCGTCACGGCTGCGTCAGTGTATCCGTCTCCAATGTCCGGAATGGACTTCACACCTTGAGATTTCTTGAACAGCTTTTCAAGCTTGTGCATTTTTAATGCCACGGGCTCCACCTCGGGCTCGAAGGGAGAATCTGATTGGTTGATAGGAGTGGGTGCCTTGGAGAGTTGAGGCAGAATCGGGGGTGGAGCTGGCCCGACTGGAATGTCCGTATCATCCTGGACATGGGTTGTCTCCCCGAGTATGGGAACTCTTGGTGGGGGAGGAGCCTGGTGCGAAGTAGATACTCCAGTTTGCTGCTCCAATCTGGCAATTGCCTCTGCCTGTTGGGTTATGGCCACAGCCTGTTGTTTGGCGAATTCCGCTTGACGGACAGCGTCTTGCTGCATGGCTTTCATACTATCCTGGAGTTGGCGCACCATCTCTTCCAGACTCGACATACTGTTCTAATCTAACTGAGCAACCGGTATATCTGTGTCGGCAATAGGTTCAGAAATCTTAGCCTGACTGCTCAAAGATCACTGATCTGGTAGCTGTTGTACTGGTGGTCTGTGCCTGACTAGCCTTCTCTAGCCCTGATTACCCTTGAACTGAGTCTCTGACCTGACAAAGTCTATCAGCACAAGTCCGATGAACCTCGGGGGATATTGGAGCCTTCTGAAGCTATGGTTCCAGGACTACCTTGCAAAAAGGGAAAACAGAGAGCATCTCAGCCTAATTTCACTGGAACAGATTTGAGCATACTAGGATGAATGTACCCAATACTGATCACTGTTTCCCAAATATCTGCCTGTAAACTGATACCCTCAGGTAAAACTGATTCCCCAAATACTGATGTTGATGCCCACAGGCCTGATGCCCAGACTTGTAAACTAGTATATGCATTCCTGTAGAGATACACTCTAAAAGCACATAGCAAGTAAGAGAGAGCCAAAACACCCCTATGTTGGGGTAGGGTTTCCCTGTCCTATTTTGTCAGGAACTAGGGTTTCACTACGCACACAGCAGTTTCAAACAACCTAACATCGGGTGAGCAACCTGTCCTAGTTTGGAATGGTCACTATGGATTCCGAATATGCACTAGGTCGAATGGTCAAAAGGGTACCCCGGTAAACCGGGGTTTGTGTTCCCATGCTGTCAGAGCCCATAGCCGGTCAGCCTTATGGACATGCCTTGACAAGACAAGCCTCCGGCAAACCGTTCAGGAATGGCAGATAGCAAACACCGTGTTCCTAGGCGCACCAATGCACATGCAATGCAAAGAAACACATAAATGAAATCAAAATGGGATCTCACGAGTTCGAGTCAAGCTCTCTAAAATTCCCCAGCAGAGTCGCCAGAAACTGTAGACGCGCCCGCGTGGGCCTCGTGCTACTACAGTTCGGACTCGATTGGTGTCACGGTTCTTAATCTGAACCAAAGAGTCCAAATCTGGCAAATCGTTTTGAGAGACAGATTTTTGAAAAAGTAGTGCCAAACATGGACTGCTTTGCCAGATACAGAGTCGCCACCTAAATATTTTAAAATGGGGAAATTTAGGAAACCCTGACTCGGTGCCGAAGGCCACATGTCCGTCATCACCGGAGTTGTCTCGGCTCGGGAGCTTAGGTACGATCGGGGAAGGTCAACTATGAGCACCCCCTTTCGCCCGGTCCGAAGACCGGCCTCTACTAATCGTGATATCCAATTTTGAAAACGTTACGTGTTCTTAAACCAATTATTAGCCTAGAATTACTATGTTATACGCGCAGCAAACAAGTATAGACTAGATTGCCTAATTTGGAAGTAAGCATTGCACATCCGTTTGTTTTGGAAAATGTTTTGAATTTGCTACTCGCAAGTAGGCTAAAATGCGGATTTCAACGAGTTTTTCCAACTCAAACAATCCAACCTCCACCCATAGGCATTCAAAGCAGTTTAGCACATAAGCACTTAGCCGCATGGCAGGCATACTGTCATGGTAACACTCACACGCATGCGGGATGTTAAAGCATAAATACTTACATCGTACTCCGTGCCAAAACAGTAAACTAGTTAGCAAACATGCGTGTCCTAGTTCATGTTAAGAATGGCTAATGCATCACATGCAAAATGCAATCTAGGCAGGCTCGGCTAGACCTAAACATGGCATGTGAAAATGCACAATTATCACATATTCGGTTTAGAATTTCGAAATACAAATGCATTTAGCGTGATGTACCGAGCCTAATGCATGTAATACAAATGCATGGATGCACGCATGCATAGCATAAGGTATGCTAATTTCAAAAAATGCCCTAATCTACCACCATAAGCAGGTAAATAAAAGGGAAGAAAGAAATGGGGATTGGAAGACATACACACACTCACCCACACTTATTATAGATTTGCCCTCACTCAGAGGGTCCAAATGAATATTACAGTCCCAAAATAATAAACAAACAGAATTATTACAAAAATTCTAATTAATTAAAAGAAAAGATGCAAAAGAAAGAAGAGGGTGGCCGCAGCCTCTGCCTCGGGATGTGCAGATGATGCATGCTCGGAACTTGACTCGCCCGAAAAACCCGTACCATACTCCTGCCACCTCTGTTTGTGCTGCCTTGTCTCTCTGAAAATTGCCCAAGTCTTGGAGCAGGTTCCTTACATGCTGCAGAGCACCACCGGCCAGATAGAATTCCCACCGGCACTCCAGAATTTCCATCGGCATTTATTGGATTCATCGGCACTCCATAGATTGCCGGTCGGCACTAAATTCTGCCGGTCGGCAGAAACTTCCTGCAGAAGACAATTTGACAGCAAACAGAGAACAGACAGTGCATGGCATGGAGTTTTTGGGCACATGTAAGCATGGTCATACTTCCTATCATGTTTTGAACTCAAGGAAGCATGTCCTTCGATCTTCGAACCATCAATGGTGTATGGTGGCTCAAAGGATCAAATTTGCCATTTGATATAAGGATGTATGCAACAAACAAAATGAGATCCGAAGCCTTATCATGTCGAAGTCAAAGGCCCCGGTGACCGAGGAGCAAGGTACATTACATCACTGGGAGTATGAATGTCCCTTGACCCTCATATTTGGCTTGACACCCCAAGCCAAATGATGCAATGCATGTTATGCTCACAAGGCTCAAAATACAACATGATGCTAAACATGCAAGATATGCCAAATGTCATGCAACAAAACATGGCAAGTATGTAATGTCAACATGCAAGATGCAATTGGGATACAAACATGAACCAATTTGCCATAAAGTTAGCATAGAATAGCACATTAATGGGACAATCATGCAATCAACATGAAATAAGCATGCAAAGGGGGGGGGGGGCTCGAAGTGATAAAGGTACAGACCTTTATTCACCTCAAAACAGCACCAAAAGTGCTCAAGATGATGGACAAACAACTCATGTTAACAAGCAAACTTATGGTCCCAAGATTAAGGCACAAAAGAAGACAACTTACCTCTACCAACATGACCTCTCATGGCATGATTAAAACAAGTAAAAACAAAATTTTGCAGACCAAGATAGGACTCCAAAACCTCCTAGAATGGCAGCTAAGGCGACTCCCAAGAGGCATATGCACTAAGGCTCATTCCTAGGCATAAGAGGGCACACCCTTAAGGCATAAAAGAGGTCACGCATGCACACATACAAACATGATTCTTGGACTAAAATGTGGTCCTAGATGATGTTAAATCATGAGGGTAATCACAACCATGCATGCTAGAGGTCAACATGCTCAAAGCTTTCAAGCCCATAATACAAAGCAACCCTAACAAACATGTCAAGCATGACCAAATGGATAACCAACAGATTTTAAGCATGGAAAAACAACACTAAAAGCTTCATGGAACTAAGCCAACACACACAAGAATCATGGCCTAATCATGAGATGCACTTCTAAGCAAAATGGAGCAATACAAAGCAAGTATTACAAGCATACAAGGAGGCACAAATCTGACCAAAAACAGAGGTTACATATGATCTAAAACACCTAAAAAACTTCTGAAATGAGGCCAAGAATCATCAAGCACACATGCTACCCTTTTGAGCCCAAAAAGCAAGGAAACAAAACCATGAAGGGAGAGGGGTGTCCCTCCCCTATGCAAGACTTCAAACCATCTTTTTAAACACCAAAAATGAACTGGTTTTTAGTGGTGAAAAGACCAAAATGCTGAAGTGAACAAAGCCTTATCAAAGAGGCACCAAAATGGACCAAACAAGGCCTAGAAGGGTGAGTTTGCACTCAAACCACAAAATGACCTTAATGAAAGTGCTAGAGCAGGAAAATACAAGCCCTTTTTATGTTATACACAAGAGCTAAAACAGCAAGCAAGATAGGTAAAAATCTATTGCAAGCTTGGGGAATATAAATCAAGATGCTCACCCTTGAAGAACCTTTGAAGAACAAATGGTCTAGCCTCCTTCTTTTGATCAAAACCAGTCCAAAAACTCAAGAAACAACCCCCCAAGTCCCTCAATCTCGGAGTAAGGTGTAATGGTGTGTGTAATGGTGCAAAAGTAAGGTAAAAACCACCTTTTGAGCTAAGAAACACACACAAAGGAGGAGAGAGAGGGAGGTATAGAGATAATATGTATCTATATCTCTAAGGTCTGGTTTTTTGTTGCAAGAGTCTAACCTAGATCAAAGAGGAAAGCCCCTCTCTTATAAGACTTCCTCTTGCAAAGCTTATCCAACAAGCTTGGCTAGAGGGAGATCCCTCCACACACGTGTATGGAGGGGGGAAGAGTTGGTGCCAGCTATCACAGCTGGCACAAAATATCTCCTTAAAGTGGATGAACAGTGGTCGGCTGCCCAACAATGTCATTTCGACAAAAAACAGTGCCGACCGGCAACAAATTAATTATGCCGACCGGCAATAAAGTGTGCCGACCGGCAAACAAAAGTGCCGATGGCAGAAAAAGACCATCCGGTGGCCTCCAGCCACTGCCGGTGGTGTGTGGGGATGCCTCATAAGGCATTCCCTGCCCTTCCAAGGCAAAACACGAGTGTTCGGTGCAAAACCAGACACTAAACGGTCAAGTTCGGAGATCCTGAGGCAGGGCGCGCGAGCCGAGACCTCCGGGAACTCCAAACGAACACGTTCACGGATGATCACCGAGTGTTTGAACGGTGACGTCCAAGTCTTGAGGACGGTCAAAAATGGGGTGTCTACACTTAATGATCTATTTGGAAATTAAATAAAAAAGAAAATTGAATAGAAAAGAGAATTGAATAAAAATAAAAATGGAAGTTCATTCAAGAAAACAGTACAACTTAACGATCTATTTGGAAATTAAATAAAAAAGGAAATTGAATAAAAATGAAATTGAATAAAAATGGAAGTTGCATAAAATTAATAATTGAAGTTCATTAGAAAAACTACTATACCTTTACGATCTATTTGGAAATTAAATAAAAATGGAAACTTAATTAAAAAAGGAAAATGAATAAAAGTGGAAGTTGAATAAAAATAAAAATGGAAGTCCACTCAAGAAACCACTATACCTTAACGATTTATTTGGAAATTAAATAAAAAAGGAAATTGAATAGAAAAGGAAATTGAATAAAAATAAAAATGGAAGTTCATTCAAGAAAACACTACAACTTAACGATCTATTTGGAAATTAAATAAAAAAGGAAGTTGAATCAAAATGAAATTGAATAAAAATGGAAGTTGTATAAAATTAATAATGGAAGTTCATTAGAGAAACTACTATGCCTTAACGATCTATTTGGAAATTAAATGAAAATGGAAATTGAATTAAAAAAGGAAAATGAAAAAGAATGGAAGTTGAATAAAAATAAAATTGGAAGTTGCATAAAATTAAAAATGAAAGTTCATTCAAGAAACGACTATACCTTAACGATCTATTTGGAAATTAAACAAAAAAGAAAATTGAATAGAAATGTGAATTGAATAGAAATAAAAACGGAAGTTCATTCAAGAAAACACTACAACTTAACGATCTATTTGGAAATTAAAAAAAAAAAGAAGTTGAATAAAAATGAAATTGAATAAAAATGGAAGTTGCATAAAATTAATAATGGAAGTTCATTAGAGAAACTACTATATCTTAATAATCTATTTGGAAATTAAATAAAAAAGAAAATTGAATTAAAAAGGAAAATGAAAAAAAATTAAAGTTGGATAAAAATAATAATGAAAGTTGCAGAAAATTAAAAATGGAAGTTCATTCAAGAAACCACTATACCTTAACGATCTATTTGGAAATTAAATAAAAAAGGAAATTGAATTAATAATGAAAAATGAAAAAAAATGGAAGTTGAATAAAAATAAAAATGGAAGTTCATTCAAGAAACCGCTATACGTTAACGATCTATTTGGAAGTTAAATAAAAAAGAAAACTGAATAGAAAAGAGAATTGAATGAAAATAAAAATGGAAGTTCATTCAAGAAAACACTACAACTTAACGACATATTTGGAAATTAAATAAAAAATGAAGTTGAATAAAAATGAAATTGAATGAAAATGGAAGTTGCATAAAATTAATAATGGAAGTTCATTAGAGAAACTACTATACCTTAACGATATATTTGGAAATTAATTAAAAATGGAAATTGATTTTAAAAAGGAAAATGAATAAAAATGACAGTTTATTCAAGAAACCACAATACCTTAACGATCTATATGGAAATTAAATAAAAAAGAAAATTGAAAAGAAAGGAGAATTGAATAAAAATAAAAATGGAAGTTCATTCAAGAAAACATTACAACTTAATGATCTATTTGGAAATTAAATAAAAAAGGAAGTTGAATAAAAATGGAAGTTGCATAAAATTAATAATGGAAGTTCATTAGAGAAACTACTATACCTTAACGATCTATTTGGAAATTAAATAAAAAAGGAAATTGAATTAAAAAAGGAAAATGAATAAGAATGGAAGTCGAATAAATATAAAAATGGAAGTTGCATAAAATTAAAAATGGAAGTTCATTCAAGAAACCACTATACCTTAACGATCTAATTGGAAATTAAATAAAAAATAAAATTGAATAGAAATAAAAATGGAAGTTCATTCAAGAAAACACAACAACTTAACGATCTATTTTGAAATTAAAAAAAAAAAGGAAGTTGAATAAAAATGAAATTGAATAAAAATGGAAGTTGCATAAAATTAATAATGGGAGTTCATTAGAGAAACTACTATACCTTAACAATCTATTTGGAAATTAAATAAAAAAGAAAATTGAATTAAAAAAGGAAAATGAGCAGAAATTAAAGTTGAATAAAAATAAAAATGGAAGTTGCATAAAATTAAAAATGGACGTTCATTCAAGAAACCACTATACCTTAACGATCTATTTGGAAATTAAATAAAAAAGAAATTGAATAGAAAAGTGAATTGAATAAAAATAAAAATGGAAGTTCATTCAAGAAAATGCTACAACTAAACGATCTATTTGGAAATTAAATAAAAAAGGAAGTTGAATAAAAATGAAATTGAATAAAAATGGAAGTTACATAAAATTAATAATGGAATTTCATTAGAAAAACTACTATACCTTAACGATCTATTTAGAAATTAAATAAAAATGGAAATTGAATTAAAAAAGGAAAATGAATAAAAATGGAAGTTGAATAAAAATAAAAATGGAAGTTGCATAAAATTAAAAATGAAAGTTCATTCAAGAAACCACTATACCTTAACGATCTATTTGGAAATTAAATAAAAAAGGAAATTGAATAAAAATAAAAATGGAAGTTCCTTCTAGAAAACACTACAACTTAACGATTTATTTGGAAATTAAATAAAAAAAGAAGTTGAATAAAAATGAAATTGAATAAAAATGGAAGTTGCATAAAATTAATAATGGAAGTTCATTAGAGAAACTAATATACCTTAACGATCTATTTGGTAATTAAATAAAAAAGGAAATTGAATTAAAAAAGGAAAATGAAAAAAAATGGAAGTTGAATAAAAATAAAAATGTAAGTTGCATAAAATTAAAAATGGAAGTTCATTGAAGAAACCACTATACCTTAACGATCTATTTGGAAATTAAATAAAAAAGAAAATTGAATAAAAAAGTGAATTGAATAACAACAAAAATGGAAGTTCATTCAAGAAAACACTACAACTTAACGATCTATTTGGAAATTAAATAAGAAAGGAAGTTGAATGAAAATGAAATTGAATAAAAATGGAAGTTGCATAAAATTAATAATGGAAGTTAATTAGAGAAACTACTATACCTTAACGATCTATTTCGAAATTAAATAAAAAAGGAAATTGAATTAAAAATGGAAAATGAAAAAATAATGGAAGTTCATTCAAGAAACCACAATACGTTAACGATCTATTTGGAAATTAAGTAAAAAAGAAAATTGAATAGAAAAGAGAATTGAATAAAAATAAAAATGGAAGTTTATTCAAGAAAACACTACAACTTAACGATCTATTTGGAAATTAAATAAAAAAGGAAGTTGAATAAAAATAAAATTGAATAAAAATGGAAGCTGCATAAAATTAATAATGGAAGTTCATTAGAGAAACTACTATACCTTAACGATATATTTGAAAATTAAATAAAAATGGAAATTGATTTAAAAAAAGAAAATGAATAAAAATGGAAGTTGAATAAAAATAAAAATGGAAGTTCATCCAAGAAACCACTATTGTAACGCCCTCAAAATAATAACATTAAACCCCTCAATAGAGACATGCATTGATACATAAAGATCCACATTCATCTATCCATCAGAGTATTTTATTACAAAAGTATTACATGTTTACAACAAAACAAATGCCCTACGGGCTTACAGCTTTCCAAGTTAACACTTGGTTACAAAAGAGAATGCTAACTCAATTACACCTTACGCCCTTGGCTTGAAACTATATATAATACAGAAAAAGAGACAACCAAAGTATGTCCGCCTCTAGCCTCCCAAGCTATGCCCTTAGAGGTGGTAAGCTACCTGTACCTGAAAATGATATCCCCATATAGGGTGAGCCACAGCCCAGTAGAAATATACTAAACCAACTATGAACAATGACTAAGAGATTAGCAACTGGTAGATGGTCAACACTTACACTTCCATTTACATCTTATTAAAATTTCAGGATGGTCAAGTTTATGCTACAATTCACTTTCCAGTTCTTATTCAACTTTGAATTAGAAAACAAGGTTCAGTAATCTGGCCAAAGCATTTGATGAGATTGTAGTTCATCACTAGAACATTTTTCTTTTGAAATTCAAGGTGAATACACATTTTGGTGTTGTATCAATAACACATAAACTACTTCCATATTTCACAAACAATGATGACATACATTTTAGTGTTATACCAAATCAAACAAATCTTTCAATAGATAAGCGTATGAGCTATATCAACATTCCAATAGATAAGCATATGAGCTATATCACTACCACAACAGATAAGCATATGAGCTATATCAACATTCCAATAGATAAGCATATGAGCTATATCACTACTACAACAGATAAGCATATGAGCTATATCAATACTTCAATAGATAAGCATATGAGCTATATCACTGCCACAACAGATAAGCATATGAGCTATATCAATACTGCAACAGATAAGCATATGAGCTATATCAATACTTCAACAGATAAGCATATAAGCTATATCACTACCACAACAGATAAGCATATGAGCTATATCAATACTTCAACAGATAAGCATATGAGCTATATCACTACCACAACAGATAAGCATATGAGCTATATCACTGCCACAACAGATAAGCATATGAGCTGTATCAACACTTCAACGGGTGAGCATATGAGCTGCATCCCAGGGTCCATACCCCATCTTCCCTTAACCATTGACCAGTTTAGAGGTACATCCCCTATCTTCCCCTAAACCATTAACCAGCTTAGAGGTACATCCCCCATCTTCCTCTAAACCGTGGAGTACATCCCCTATCTCCTTCCATACACAGGTAACGCATATAAACACAGAATCACATACGCAATCAATCATTACAAAAAGTTAATGCATTCCATCAACCGTCTACACATAACGCATATAAACACATCGGCCATATGCACAATCAACCAACACATAAAGTTAGTGTATTCTATCAACCGTCATACTCTATGACACATCCAATTGATTAGTTTTAGTTTGCCTAATCATCATGCATTGTCTACAACAATCAACACTACCCTCCACCGGTAGCCCAAAGCAATTATTTCTAAGCATGAAATAAATGCACAAATGGATAATATATCAACATTTCAATTAGATGAGCAATAAAAGATTCAACTACACTCTTTAGTCCCATACATTCCCAATTTCAACATTTTCAATTCAATTCCTTGTTTTCTTCAATTAATTATATGCATTAATTAATTGAACCAATTAGGGCAAATTAACATAATTTACAAAACAACCCTAAGGTTCCATTTCCATCATTGTACCAGCATTAATCTCATTTCTCTATGCCTAACATGCATATAGGTTTATATATTTAAAATCCCAACTTTTGTAAAATTACACAAAGGCCCAAACTTTCTCAAAACTGCCCAACAACCCCCAACATATCAAAATACTAAAATTTAAAGACAAAGCTCATAAGATGGAGTAGGTTATCCCTACCTCGAATGATGGGGCTCAACGAAGGAGATGAAGAAACGAAAATGCTCCAAATTCCGAAATTTTCAGATTAGAAGATAGCCCTCGACGATCAACACAACTTTTGTAAAGGCCCAAGGTGAGAAAATAACTCCTACTAGATCAATACTAAGAGAGAAGTTAGGGTTTTAGTGAGAGGAGCTCTCAAAATAGCTTTTTGGAAAAGTAAGAGAGAGAAAGGATGTTGAAAAATGAACAAAAAGGTCGGATCTCGGCTTTATATAAAAGTCGCCCCACTCGAGCGGCAAAATCCCCGCTCGAGCGTCACTCACAGATCCCCGCTCGAGCGTCCAATCCCCCACTCGAGCGGCGGATGCATGCTCCCAGAACTTTTACAAACATGATGCCCGCTCGAGCGTCAAACTCCCCGCTCGAGCGTCAGAAACAAACTCCCGCTCGAGCGTCCAATCCCCCGCTCGAGCGTCTACCACTGTAGACGAAATACTGGATGGGTGATTTCCCCGCTCGAGCGCCAACACCCCCGCTCGAGCAGACAAGCACCAACAGAGTCCCGCTCGAGCGTCAAAAGAGCCGCTCAAGCGGAGAGACCAAAAACTGGGCAAGGATTTTACGTTTTAAAACACAACCAACTTATTCCCAACTTGCCAAACACAACCCAAAGCTCGAACACGAAGAGAAAGGAATAGAAAGAGGATAAGACAACAGCACCCTCACGAAACCGAATCCGGATTACAGTTAAACAACAACAGGGAATACCGGGATCGCTATACCTATACCTTAACGATCTATATGGAAATTAAATAAAAAAGAAAATTGAATAGAAAAGAGAATTGAATAAAAATAAAAATGGAAGTTCATTCAAGAAAACACTACAACTTAACGATCTATTTGGAACTTAAATAAAAAACGAAGTTGAATAAAAAAGAAATTGAATAAAAATGGAAGTTGCATAAAATTAATAATGGAAGTTCATTAGAAAAACTACTATACCTTAACGATCTATTTGGAAATTAAATAAAAATGGAAACTGAATTAAAAAATGAAAATGAATAAAAATGGAAGTTGAATAAAAATAAAAATGGAAGTTCACTCAAGAAACCACTATACCTTAACGATCTATTTGGAAATTAAATAAAAAAGGAAATTGAATAGAAAATGAAATTGAATAAAAATAAAAATGGAAGTTCATTCAAGAAAACACTACAACTTAACGATATATTTGGAAATTAAATAAAAAAGGAAGTTGAATAAAAATGAAATTGAATAAAAATGGAAGTTGTATAAAATTAATAATGGAAGTTCATTAGAGAAACTACTATACCTTAACGATCTATTTGGAAATTAAATAAAAATGGAAATTGAATTAAAAAAGGAAAATGAATAAAAATGGAAGTTGAATAAAAATAAAAATGGAACTTGCATAAAATTAAAAATGGAAGTTCATTCAAGAAATCACTGTACCTTAACGATCTATTTGGAAATTAAATAAAAAAGAAAATTGAATAGAAATGTGAATTGAATAGAAATAAAAATGGAAGTTCATTCAAGAAAACACTACAACTTAACGATCTATTTGGAAATTAAAAAAAAAAAGGAAGTTGAATAAAAATGAAATTGAATAAAAATGGAAGTTGCATAAAATTAATAATGGAAGTTCATTAGAGAAACTACTATACCTTAACAATCTATTTGGGAATTAAATAAAAAAGAAAATCGAATTAAAAAAGGAAAATGAAAAAAAATTAAAGTTGAATAAAAATAAAAATGGAAGTTGCATAAAATTAAAAATGGAAGTTCATTCAAGAAGCCACTATACCTTAACGATCTATTTGGAAATTAAATAAAAATGGAAATTGAATTAAAAAAGGAAAATGAATAAGAATGGAAGCTGAATAAAAATAAAAACAAAAATGGAAGTTGCATAAAATTAAAAATGAAAGTTCATTCAAGAAACCACTATACCTTAACGATTTATTTGGAAATTAAATAAAAAAGAAAATTGAATAGAAATGTGAATTGAATAGAAATAAAAATGGAAGTTCATTCAAGAAAACACTACAACTTAACGTTTTATTTGGAAAAAAAAAAAAAAGGAAGTTGAATAAAAATGAAATTGAATAAAAATGGAAGTTGCTTAAAATTAATAATGGAAGTTCATTAGAGAAACTACTATACCTTAACGATCTATTTGGAAATTAAATAAAAAAGGAAATTGAATTAAAAAAGGAAAATGAAAAAAAATGGAAGTTGAATAAAAATAAAAATGGAAGTTGTATAAAATTAAAAATGGAAGTTCATTCAAGAAACCACTATACCTTAACGATCTATTTGGAAATTAAATAAAAAAGGAAATTGAATAGAAAAGTGAAGTGAATAAAAATAAAAATGGAAGTTCATTCAAGAAAATACTACAACTAAACGATCTATTTGGAAATTAAATAAAAAAGGAAGTTGAATAAAAATGAAATTGAATAAAAATGGAAGTTGCATAAAATTAATAATGGAAGTTCATTAGAAAAACTACTATACCTTAACGATCTATGTGGAAATTAAATAAAAATGGAAATTGAATTAAAAAAGGAAAATGAATAAAAATGGAAGTTGAATAAAAATAAAAATGAAAGTTGCATAAAATTAAAAATGGAAGTTCATTCAAGAAACCACTATACCTTTACGATCTATTTGGAAATTAAATAAAAAAGGAAATTGAATAGAAAAGGAAATTGAATAAAAATAAAAATGGAAGTTCATTCAAGAAAACACTACAACTTAACGATCTATTTGGAAATTAAATAAAAAAAGAAGTTGCATAAAAATGAAATTGAATAAAAATGGAAGTTGCATAAAATTAATAATGGAAGTTCATTAGAGAAACTAATATACCTTAACGATCTACTTGGAAATTAAATAAAAATGGAAAGTGAATTAAAAAAGGAAAATGAATAAAAATGAAAGTTGACTAAAAATGAAAATGGAAGTTGCATAAAATTAAAAATGGAAGTTCATTGAAGAAGCCACTATACCTGTCACGCCCCAAACTTGCCCCTAAAAGTTTGGGCATGACCTACACAGAAACGGATGCATAACCTGGTATACATATCATATGGGGCCTGAACGGAAGCATTTACCAATATAAATTAACATAAATAAAAGAAGTGTCACGCCCCCAAACCGCCCCTAGTAGTTTGGTGCCGTGATGGCCAGTAATTCGAGATTACCGAAGGCCGACTTACAAGAATCACACACAATCAGAGTATAAAATGTAGGGCTTACAAGTGCGGAAGCAACCTATATACATACAGAATCTAAATAGTCCACGAGAGCCGTGCTTAAGTCCAATGAAATGGCATACATTCTTACAAAGTCTTACAACTTAGATACAATAAGGAAATGAGATACAAAAATACATCTTGACCAAAAGGCTTCTCAAGCCGACATATACAAGTACACATGAAATATAAGCTAAGAAGCATAATCTTCAAGATGGTGTAAAATGCTAATCCAAAACACGTCGGCAATGCACCCAAAAACACATCGGCTACACGTCTAGGCCTCAATGCCTTCTTGCTCATCACCTACATATATATAGAGAGGGTGAGCTTGGGTACTCAGTGAATGATATTAGAAATAAAGGTTTTGCATGATTGATATCCAAGATTTCTTTTCAAACCATAGATAGCATACTTTACAATCAAGGGGGAAATCAAGTTCATTGCCGGCCTTTCAAGTTCTTTGGATGTTATTACATCTACTTAATACAAGGGGGTGATGACAATTTCGAGACAAGAGTGCAGTTGCATTATAGTCCCCTGCAGCTAAGTACTTTCAAGACAAGAGTGCAGTTGCATTATAGTCCCCTGCAGCTAAGGACTTTCAAGACAAGAGTGCAGTTGCATTATAGTCCCCTGCAGCTAAGGACTTTCGAGACAAGAGTGCAGTTGCATTATAGTCCCCTGCAGCTAAGGACTTTCAAGACATGTCATCAAAACAAGATAGAGCTTAATATACAAGTAGGGATAGTCATTCATGCTAGATCAAGTACTTTTCAAAACAAGGCAAGACGAGATTTATGAAAGCAAGTGTAACATAGCTTTATTAAAAATACCACTCACATAGTTCTTCACACGTCGGGGTCGAGACAAGCCCAAGTCCTACAAACACATGACAAAGCCTATTGAATGCACCTTCAACAAGTTTCGTATGTACACAAATGATTTTCGGAAAACATGCTAGGCACCAACCAGGTCTAGGCCGAGGTTCCACACCTCCTCGCCGAGGTGTGTTCCAGAGGGCCACATGCAAGGAGAAGAGGTCGGGAAACTCTGGGTTTCCCTCTGCTGATGAATATGAAGAACACGAGTATGAAAACATGGAAAATACGAATGTTCGATCACAATCTGCCATCACAAATCTGGGATTTTCATGTTACGGGTTTGAAAACATGGACCTGGGTACCCATAGTTGAAAATCATGCAAGAACAAACACAAAACGTGAGTCTAGGCAAAAAGCTTTCGGATCAAAACATGACTTTTCTTGAAGAACACATGAATGTCATTTTCTCTTTCTAAAACTGAATTTCAAGACGATGCATGGCTTACAAATCATATCCGATCATGCAATGCAATAACATGAACATAGAGAACGTCATGAGCAGATTAAGAATCTAACCTTAGAACACGAATCTAACGGTTTGATCTCAAGGAATCAAGCTTGAAGACTTACTTTCTCACTCTAAAACTCCTTCTTCCTCCTAGAGTTTCTCTCTCTACAAGGCAAGGTTATGACACTAAAATGATAAGTGCTCTCACTCGGTTCTGTGCTTAATCCCTCTGTTGGGACACGTGGCAGCGACTGGTTGGGTTCACCCTGAAAAGGTGGCTGACAGACTGGACAAAGCATGGTGAAAGGGTGTTCAATAAGCAAAACGGTATAGGCTTCCTGACAAGGCAACGACATCGGCTAATAACAAGGCGTTTCTAACAAGCTACACGGAACGGTACTCCGGCAAGGGGTGACATCGGCCAACAAAAGGACTTCGGCAACTAAGGTGACAATGACCTCGGCTAGGAAGGACGACACTTGACTAAGCTGTGCCACATCTTGGCCTAGATGCGCCACACCTCGGTCTAGGTCATACCACTCCAGGACGAGATCACTTGGGTGCGAAGGTAACATCTTGGCTAACGCATCAAAGCAAGGATGGTGGTCAACAAAAGGGGTTTTCAAGATACTTCTAGGCTGAGGATGACCTCGGCTCGGAATGGTCTAGGCGCAACGTAACCTAGGCTTGGCGTAACGTCGGCTAATCATAACTTAGACAAGCACATAACACTTGGACAAATCTCAAAGGTATCATATCAAGGCATGGATCTCACTCACTTAAGCAGGGCAAGTCACGAACATACACATGCAAGCTTAACAAACCATAATCATACAGATGTTCATGAACATGATTAAGATGAAAAATGTGGGTTCTTACAGTCTACCCTGCTTAAGGAAGTTTGATCCCCAAACTTAAGTTACCTTGTCCTACAAATAACTCCGGATAACAGATTTTCATTTCTTCCTCCTTTTCCCACGTGGCCTCCTTGCCGTAATGCTTCTCCCATTCGATTTTCACCATTGATATCGACTTGTTTCTCAACTGTCTCACTTGTCTGTCGATAATTCTAATCGGCTTCTCTTCGTAGCCCAGGTCTTCATTAACTACAACCCCGGAGTAATCTATTACATGCAGTGGGTCTCGGATATATTTTCTCAGCATTGAAACATGGAATACGCCGTGGACTTGGCTCAATTCTGGCGGCAAAGCGAGTCTGTAAGCAACGGTGTTAACTTTCTCAAGAATTTCAAACGGCCCAATATATCGGGGTGCAAGTTTACCCTTCTTCCCAAATCTCGAAACTCCTGTCATCGGTGAGACCTTCAGAAATACATGATCCCCAATTTCAAATTCTAACTCCCTCCTTCTTTGGTCGGCATAACACTTCTGTCGACTCTGTGCGGTTTTAATCCTCTGCTGAATGAGTTTGATCTTTTCAGTTGTCACCTGAATCAACTCGGGGCCAATTAGAGCTTTGTCTCCTACCTCGGTCCAACATATCGGCGATCTGCACTTTCTTCCATACAAAGCTTCATACGGCGCCATGCCTATGCTGGCTTGATAACTGTTGTTGTACGCGAATTCCACTAATGGCAAATGCGATTCCCAGCTTCCCTGGAAATCCAATACGCATAGTCTGAGCATGTCTTCGAGTGTTTGGATCATTCTCTCCGTTTGCCCGTCGGTCTGGGGGTGGAAGGCTGTGCTAAATCTCAACTCTGTTCCCAAGGCTCCTTGTAGACTCTGCCAAAATCTAGAAACGAACTTCGGATCTCGGTCTGACACAATGGACATCGGCACTCCATGAAGCCTAACGATCTCATTCATGTACAATTCGGCAAGTCGGTCGGCATTGAATGTAGTCTTGACAGGCAAGAAGTGAGCTGACTTAGTAAACCTGTCGACTATAACCCAAATGGAATCCATACCTCTTTGCGTCCTCGGCAAACCCACTACGAAATCCATGGAGATGTGCTCCCATTTCCATTCAGGAATTGACAAGGGTTGAAGAAGTCCTGCCGGTCTCTGGTGTTCTGCCTTCACTTGCTGACAACTCAGACACTGAAATACAAACTCGGCTATCTCTCTTTTCATGTTTGGCCACCAAAAGGTCCGCTTTACGTCCTGATACATCTTGGTGCTCCCTGGATGAATGGAAAACTTGGAACTATGGGCCTCTTGCAAAATCTTCCTTTTCAACTCTGGTACGTCGTCTACACACAATCTTCCCTCAAACTTAAGCACCTGATTTTCCACTGTGTATCCTGGCCTCGGCTTGATGACGAATTCATCAATTACCTTCTTGAGGAATTTACCCTCCTTCTGCCTGGTCTTCACTTCCTCAATAATGGTCGGTTCCACCGAAACCGCTGTCAGGCACGCCAAACTTCCAACTAACTTCCTGCTTAATGCGTCGGCTACGGAGTTTGCCTTACCTGGGTGATACTGAATCTGCATGTCATAGTCCTTCAACAGCTCGAGCCATCTTCTCTGCCTCATATTTAACTCTTTCTGGGTGAACAAGTACTTCAGACTCTTGTGGTCGGTGAAAACTTGGCAAGATGTTCCATACAAGTAATGACGCCATATCTTCAAAGCAAAAACCACGGCAGCTAACTCCAGATCATGGGTAGGATAATTCTTTTCATTGGGCTTCAACTGACGAGACGCGTACGCTATGACTTTACCTTCTTGCATTAACACGCAACCCAAACCCTTATGTGAAGCATCACTGTAAATCTGAAATTCCTCATTAGCCGATGGTAGTATAAGAACTGGTGCTGTAACTAACCTCGTCTTCAGCTCCTGGAAGGCTGATTCTCTTTCATGGGTCCATTCATAAGCTGCTCCCTTCTTAGTTAGTTGTGTCAATGGCACTGCAATCCTCGAGAAATCCTTCACAAACTTTCTGTAATAACCTGCCAAACCCAGGAAACTACGAACCTCGGACACGTTGGTCGGCGTCGGCCAATTCACAACAGCCTCAATCTTACTGGGGTCAACTGATATACCATCTTCATTAATCACATGCCCTAGAAATGAAATGCTGGAAAGCCAAAACTCGCATTTACTCAACTTAGCGTACAACTTCTTATCCCTCAAGGTCTGCAGGGCAAGTCTCAGATGATTCTCGTGCTCGCTCGTACTCCCGGAATAGATCAATATGTCGTCGATAAAAATAATGACAAACTCATCTAGGTACGGCTTAAAGACTCTGTTCATCAAGTCCATGAATGCTGCTGGGGCATTGGTTACTCCGAAGGGCATTACCAAAAATTCGTAGTGGCCATATCTTGTCCGAAAAGCAGTTTTCTCGATGTCCTCGGCTTTAACCTTCAACTGGTGGTAGCCTGACCTAAGGTCAATCTTGGAAAAGACTCGTGCTCCTCGTAGTTGATCAAGCAAATCATCAATCCTTGGCAATGGATACTTGTTCTTAATGGTCACTTTATTAAGTTCTCTGTAGTCGATACAAAGGCGAAGTGTGCCATCCTTTTTCTTAACAAACAGAACGGGTGCCCCCCATGGTGAAGTGCTCGGCCTGATAAATCCCTTATCCAACAATTCTTGTAGTTGCAATTTCAGTTCTCTAAGTTCGGCTGGGGCCATTCTGTAGGGTGTTTTGGAGATAGGTTGTGTTCCTGACAAGACGTCCACAGTAAACTCTATTTCTCTATCGACAAGGTGGCCAGGCAACTCATTCGGAAAGACATCGGGGAATTCCTCAACCACGGGTATGTCGGCTAACTCAACACTTCCATTCGAATCACTTAGTATACTGCACAAATAACCCGGACATCCCTTTTGGATCAACTTGTAGGCCTTCATGGATGAGATTAAGTAAGGTGGGGGTACTACTCCTTTACCTTGGAAAATGACCTCAGCTTGACTTGGGGTCTTCAATGTGACGCTCTTAGTAACACAATTAATGGATGCATGGTTCGCTACTAACCAATCCATTCCCAATATGACATCGAAGTGGGTCATGCTTAATGGCATCAAATCAACTAACAACTCTACCCTCTCAATCATGACAATACACGCCCTATAAATGGATGTGACAATCATATTTCTCCCAGATGGAGTAGACACAGATAATATGTAGTCAAGGGGTTCTAATTCTCTACTCAACTTCTCGGCAAATATAGTGGACACAAATGAATGCGTAGAACCCGAATCAATCAATACGTATGCATCTTGAGAACAAATTGAAATGGTACCTGACACCACTGCTTCAGCATTCTGGGCGTCTCCTGGCACTAATGCGAAAACTCTACCCTGCCTCGCCTGTATCCCCCCGATGTTATTCTTCTGTGCAGAGCCTGAGGTGCTTCCATTCCTCTTCCCATCATCGGTCCCTGCTTTCGGGCAGTCCTTCACGCGATGGCCTATCTCGCCACACTCATAGCAAGCTCCTGTTGCCCAACGACAAACCCCGAAATGTAGCTTTCCACAGCTCGCGCACACCGGCTTGGCGTTACCTTCCTGATTTGAGTTGCTGGAACTGTCTGTGCTCATTCTCTTCTTGGCGTTGAAAGGAACTCGGCGATTATCATAATTCTGTCTCTTCCTCTGACCCTCGCCTGAATTCTGGTATCGATTTAAATTAGCTTCAGCCAGGATGGCCTTGTCCAGTACTCCGGCGTATGTCGGCATATTGAGCATATTGACCCGATCTTGTATCGGTCCACGTAACCCACTTTCGAACTTTCTCGCTTTTCGGTATTCGTCGTCAACCATATGAGGCGCATATCTCGCCAGTTCAGTAAAGGCACGATCGTATTCTGCGACTGTCTTGTTCCCTTGCATCAGATTCTGAAACTCCGTGGTTTTTCGGTCTCGGACGCTAAGGGGGAAATGCTTGTTGTAGAATAACTCCAAAAATTTTGCCCAAGTTAAACCCGGATTGCTTTCTCGGACCATCATCCACCACCTACGAGCATCGTCGTCTAATGTGAATGCTGCCAGGGATACCTTTTGAGCGTCTGTACTGGGGAAGATCTCAAACAACTTCTCCATCTCTAAGACCCACGCCTCGGCTTTCATTGGTTCTATGCCCCCTTGGAATCTTGGCGGTTTCATCTTCTTGAACTCTCTGATCAGAGTTATCGTGTCGTTCCCATACAAAGCTTGTGGTTGAGGCACTTGCGGTACTGGAGGGGGTGGAGCTGTATAACGGCCATTCGTCTGTTCGGCCTGCGTGGAAGTCGTACCAGTATCCTGTGGCCTAGGTTGTCTCTGCTCACGAACCAAGCCTTCGACTAACCTTTCCAATCTTTCCAATCTATCTTCTGAACGATCTCGGCCAACCGGAGGTCTACCTCTCCTCATGATGCTAGGAGGATGCAAGATGAACTTTAAAAATAACTGAACAGATAATACGTATACAAGTAACAAACGTCTATGCCGAAATGATGCACACGTAGTCAAGTAGCAAGTAATATGATGCAATCCTAACATCATTCTAAGGAAAATCCTATGCTCTTTAGGACTCAAGGTGTGTGATTAACGTACTATAAGGAACGCGTGCTCTGATACCATTCTGTCACGCCCCCAAACCGCCCCTAGTAGTTTGGTGCCGTGATGGCCAGTAATTCGAGATTACCGAAGGCCGACTTACAAGAATCACACACAATCAGAGTATAAAATGTGGGGCTTACAAGTGCGGAAGCAACCTATATACATACAGAATCTAAATAGTCCACGAGAGCCGTGCTTAAGTCCAATGAAATGGCATACATTCTTACAAAGTCTTACAACTTAGATACAATAAGGAAATGAGATACAAAAATACATCTTGACCAAAAGGCTTCTCAAGCCGACATATACAAGTACACATGAAATATAAGCTAAGAAGCATAATCTTCAAGATGGTGTAAAATGCTAATCCAAAACACGTCGGCAATGCACCCAAAAACACATCGGCTACACGTCTAGGCCTCAATGCCTTCTTGCTCATCACCTACATATATATAGAGAGGGTGAGCTTGGGTACTCAGTGAATGATATTAGAAATAAAGGTTTTGCATGATTGATATCCAAGATTTCTTTTCAAACCATAGATAGCATACTTTACAATCAAGGGGGAAATCAAGTTCATTGCCGGCCTTTCAAGTTCTTTGGATGTTATTACATCTACTTAATACAAGGGGGTGATGACAATTTCAAGACAAGAGTGCAGTTGCTTTATAGTCCCCTGCAGCTAAGGACTTTCAAGACAAGAGTGCAGTTGCATTATAGTCCCCTGCAGCTAAGGACTTTCAAGACAAGAGTGCAGTTGCATTATAGTCCCCTGCAGCTAAGGACTTTCGAGACAAGAGTGCAGTTGCATTATAGTCCCCTGCAGCTAAGGACTTTCAAGACAAGAGTGCAGTTGCATTATAGTCCCCTGCAGCTAAGGACTTTCAAGACATGTCATCAAAATAAGATAGAGCTTAATATACAAGTAGGGATAGTCATTCATGCTAGATCAAGTACTTTTCAAAACAAGGCAAGACGAGATTTATGAAAGCAAGTGTAACATAGCTTTATTAAAAATACCACTCACATAGTTCTTCACACGTCGGGGTCGAGACAAGCCCAAGTCCTACAAACACATGACAAAGCCTATTGAATGCACCTTCAACAAGTTTCGTATGTACACAAATGATTTTCGGAAAACATGCTGGGCACCAACCAGGTCTAGGCCGAGGTTCCACACCTCCTCGCCGAGGTGTGTTCCAGAGGGCCACATGCAAGGAGAAGAGGTCGGGAAACTCTGGGTTTCCCTCTGCTGATGAATATGAAGAACACGAGTATGAAAACATGGAAAATACGAATGTTCGATCACAATCTGCCATCACAAATCTGGGATTTTCATGTTACGGGTTTGAAAACATGGACCTGGGTACCCATAGTTGAAAATCATGCAAAAACAAACACAAAACGTGAGTCTAGGCAAAAAGCTTTCGGATCAAAACATGACTTTTCTTGAAGAACACATGAATGTCATTTTCTCTTTCTAAAACCGAAATTCAAGACGATGCATGGCTTACAAATCATATCCGATCATGCAATGCAATAACATGAACATAGAGAACGTCATGAGCAGATTAAGAATCTAACCTTAGAACACGAATCTAACGGTTTGATCTCAAGGAATCAAGCTTGAAAACTTACTTTCTCACTCTAAAACTCCTTCTTCCTCCTAGAGTTTCTCTCTCTACAAGGCAAGGTTATGACACTAAAATGATAAGTGCTCTCACTCGGTTCTGTGCTTAATCCCTCTGTTGGGACACGTGGCGGCGACTGGTTGGGTTCACCCTGAAAAGGTGGCTGACAGACTGGACAAAGCATGGTGAAAGGGTGTTCAATAAGCAAAACGGTATGGGCTTCCTGACAAGGCAACAACATCGGCTAATAACAAGGCGTTTCTAACAAGCTACACGGAACGGTACTCCGGCAAGGGGTGACATCGGCCAACAAAAGGACTTCGGCAACTAAGGTGACAATGACCTCGGCTAGGAAGGACGACACTTGACTAAGCTGTGCCACATCTTGGCCTAGATGCGCCACACCTCGGTCTAGGTCATACCACTCCAGGACGAGATCACTTGGGTGCGAAGGTAACATCTCGGCTAACGCATCAAAGCAAGGATGGTGGTCAACAAAAGGGGTTTTCAAGATACTTCTAGGCTGAGGATGACCTCGGCTCGGAATGGTCTAGGCGCAACGTAACCTAGGCTTGGCGTAACGTCGGCTAATCATAACTTAGACAAGCACATAACACTTGGACAAATCTCAAAGGTATCAAATCAAGGCATGGATCTCACTCACTTAAGCAGGGCAAGTCACGAACATACACATGCAAGCTTAACAAACCATAATCATACAGATGTTCATGAACATGATTAAGATGAAAAATGTGGGTTCTTACAAGAAGTGCATCCATTGAGCGACCACTATCATGCCAGGATCACAGACAGAACATAAGGCAAATAAACATACAGTGACGTGCACCAGAGAGTTAGTTATGTACATATATATATATACAGACCCAGCCCTTAGAATTGGGCGTAAAACAACATGGACAGGCAAAGGAATTATATATACATCAACCTTAAGCAAACAATCAGAGTGTAAAATCAAAAGTTTAGCAAAAAGGCTGCCTTCACTTAAGTGCCTGGATACTCTGAGGTTGACAAAAGAGGCACGGATGCCATGGGTTAAAACTGACCTCCAGGTGGAGTGCCTACAGAAACAGACATAAGACAAAGTGAGTCAAGCTCAGTGAACAGTAGTACATAAACAATTTAAAGATTAACTTAATTTACTTACAATGTACACATTTTTCTAATTAGATAAGTAAATGCAAAAATCCTGCGGTTAGTTTGATTCTGTACACATTTCAGAACAGTCTTGTCGGTTCATAACTTCATAGGTTGGCCCTTGGCCTGATGGGTTCACACATTCACAAATTAGCCCTTGGCTTAACTTAGATGCATAACTTCACAAATTGGCCCTCGGCCTTTGAGATTCATAGTTTCACAAGTTACAGATTCATACTTCACAAGTTGGCCCTCGGCCTCATAATTTCAGAATTCACAAGTTGGCCCTCGGCCTCAAAAGTTCACAAATTCACAAAGTGGCCCTTGGCCTCATAAGTTCACAAATTCACAAAGTAGCCCTCGGCCTCATAAGTTCACAAATTCACAAAGTGGCCCTCGGCCTCATAAGTTCACAAATTCACAAAGTGGCCCTCGGCCTCATAAGTTCACAAATTATACCTTTCATATCTTCACAAATTATTTCTTTCATAAGTTCACAAGTTATTCCTTTCATATCTTCACAGATTATATCTTTCATAAGTTCACAAGTTATTCCTTTCATATCATCACAAATTATATCTTTCATCAGTTCACAAGTTATTCCTTTCATATCTTCACAAATTATATCTTTCATAAGTTCACAAGTTATTCCTTTCATATCTTCACAAATTATATCTTTCATAATTTCACATAACCGGGTGACCCATAAAGGGACCAAATTGCCTTTAAGCCCAGTTCTTGTATGTATGGACTCAAGAGGCGGTTCGCATTGCAGCACTTAGTTTCGTACTAGGAATCAATAGTTCTTGAAGACTGAACAATTCATATTATGTCATAGCATAAACGAAGTGAATAAACATAACATAATAATGCCAGGTTCATACGAATACCGTTCACAGTGGTGCACATAAATTTCCCTTTATGATTCATTACATGTAGCCGTAGTCATCTTACATATAACAAAGTATTAATAATAATTATTTACAGAAACACATGTGTCGTTACAGTACTATTCATGGGAATAGAACAATTCGCACCATAACGTGAGTCATATAACAATGTTATTGATATTCAATTCTTTGACGTATAAGGAAACCCATGGTTCTGTTCGATTTTCATTTCGTTAATCCATTTTAGGCAGATGTCTATGTCATAAAACATGTATCGAACTAAATAAGGCTGTAGGAGTCCAGGATAGGACGTTCAAAATATCATGTTCCCATTAAGCGGGGTTTATATTCATAATCCCTTCTTACCAACCAGTTGCATAATATTAATAATTCTTGTGCGGAGTTATAGGTAATTTACAGGTTATTATACCTTAAGGATAACCATTAACCATAACCAGAATGTAGAGTAGTTTCAGCGTCATACCGAAGTGCACATAATCTTTCAATGTTCTCACCGATCCCTAAACAACATAAATGCTTACAAAGAACAGTGCGTTAACAATAAGAATTATTTACGATAAGTAAGCGTACGATTGTAGAACTACTACTCACAGTGATTGGTTCCCGTTGGTAATAGGACGATATCCTCGTCTCGACCTACAAGTACAGTGCACAACACATAATATGAGATTATACTCGCTCATTTACTTATTCTCTTTGATCATTCAATCAATTAGCCATGGCGGTACCAAGCTCATTATTTCTTAATAAGTTATACTCCATGTCACAGAAACAGGAGAAATCAATGGAAAATGGTTTAGGTGAAGAAATGGTATAAAATTAGTTGACAGAAAGTGAACAGTTGTCACTAATTTGGACATAACTATTTTTTTATTTAGAATTTGGGCGTGAGACCACTTCCATTGGAAACTAGACTTCCGGGGCTTGATTTTAGGCTCAAGAATCACTCAAAACGGAGCCCCGAGGCAAAAGATATGCTTATTCAAAGATGGAGGGACAAAGCTGTCTCCCGCACGTGCGGGAAACAGGGCCGCACGTGCGGCTCTGGGCAGTGTGTAGTCCGAAAATGGCTCTTTTTGCTCCAACACTTGGTTTTTCCATTTTTAAGCTTGGTTCTTAACATAAATCACTCAAAAACATGTAGAATTGCCCTATAACATGATAAACTAACATCAACCAAGTGTAATTTCATTTCAAACAATTCAATCTTTGTCTCAAAGTTCAAGATTAATGCTTAATCTTTCATGATCTTCAAGGTTCTTAAAAACACAACCCACAACCCACAAATTCACATGATTCTTGCATAATCTAAAGTTTATTTCATGATATCCATGAGCTTGAGCTCCACTCATAAACAAAATTAAAGAACTCAATTTCTAATTCCTCAAATTAGCTCAAGTAAATACATAGATAAACCTTAACCCCAAATGGGTTTAAATCTTCCAAGATCTCTATGATTTTACCAAATTGATACTTTAAACACAAGATTTCAAGATAGATTTTCATACCTAACTCAATCTTTGTCTACCTCTTAGCTCTCTTCAATTCCTCCAAGTCCCATGGGTGATCTTCTTTCTTTCCTTCAATTCTCTTCCTTCATCTTCAAAGCCTCCATGGATGTTGAGAAAATTGACACTCTTCCCTCTCTCCCTTTCACAGTTTCCTCTCTCTCTCTTTAGATATTTTGTTTTTTGACTCCAAAAGTATGAGTTCACCACTTATATAACTCATACCTACCTATATATTAATTATACAAGCTTTATCACAAATAAGGAGGGCCAAACACGCCCTTACGAATCGCGAAAAATTAAATTTCAATTAAACTTTCCAGATGACTCTAAAAATTATGATGATCATAAATATGTCCCCTATTCTGGTTTCTGAAGCCTCTAAGGCCTTCAATTTGCAGTACAAAGTTAACCACCCAAACGCACATTAACAAATCAAACAAATTAGATTTCCAATTAGGTTTCCCAAATAGTTTTAAAAATTTTCATTAACACATCCAAGTCCTCAATTGTGATTTCTGAACCCGTAAAGGTCGGTAATTTCAATTTTACAGTCGTGGCTCAACAAATAATTCCTCAATTTGAACACATATCAATAAATCAAAATGCATTAACCCAATAGGCCGTAAAGGTAATCTCTAATACGGATTTTGGGGTCGTTACAATACCTTAACGATCTATTTGGAAATTAAATAAAAAAGAAAATTGAATACAAAAGTGAATTGAATAAAAATAAAAATGGAAGTTCTTTCAAGAAAACACTACAACTTAACGATCTATTTGGAAATTAAATAAAAAAGGAAGTTGAATAAAAATGAAATTGAATAAAAATGAAAGTTGCATAAAATTAATAATGGAAGTTCATTAGAGAAACTACTATACCTTAACGATCTATTTGGAAATTAAATAAAAAAGGAAATTGAATTTATAGCGATCCCGGTTTCCCCTTTTCTTTAACTGTCGTATCCGGACTTAGGTTCCTTGGAGCTGGTTGTTGTGTATATCTTGTTTACATCCTTTACTCCTTGCATTCGAGTCTTGGGTTCTGTTGGGCAAGTTTGAAACAGGTTGGTTGAACTTAGAAACCAAGAGTAGTTGTCCATATTTTGGCCTTCACGCTCGAGCGGGGATTTTGATGCTCGAGCGGGCCCTTCGTTGTTGTCTATCCGCTCGAGCGGAGTTTTCGACGCTCGAGCGTAGTTTTCCATCTTCCAGTATCTCCTCTGCAGTGTTGTACGCTCGAGCGGGAGTTTTGACGCTCGAGCGGGGTGTTGTGTGTGACGCTCGAGCGGGAGGGTTGACGCTCGAGCGAAGGCCTGGTTCTGTGAAAGTTCTGAGAGTGTGTATCCGCCGCTCGAGCGGGATTGTTGACGCTCGAGCGGGAGTCTGTGAGTGACGCTCGAGCGGGGAGACTTTTATATAAATTCGAGATCCGACTTTTGGATCACTCTTTCAAGATCTTCTCTCTCTCTCTTACTTTTCCAAAAAGCCATTTTCAGAGCTTCTCACTCTAAAATCGGCCATTCTCTCTTAGATTTGATCTAGTAGGAGTTGTTTGCTCACTTTTGGTCTTTACGAAAGTTGTGTTGATCGTCGAGGGCTACATTTTAATCTGAAAATTTTGGAATTTGAAGCATTTTGGTTTTGGTCTTCATCTCCTTTGGAGCTCAAACTTTGAGGTAGGGATATCCTACTCCTCTCTATGAGTTTTGTCTTTAAATTTTAGTATTTTGAGATGTTGGGGTTGGTTTGGTAATTTCGTGAAAGTTTGGGGCCTTTGTGTAAATTTACAAAAGTTGGGGTTTTAACTATATAAAGCCTAGATGCATGTTTGGCATGGAAAAAGTGAAATTAATGTTAAAACATTAATGAAAATGGAACCTAGGGGTTGTAATGTTAATTATGGAAAATGCCCTAATTACACTGGTTAATTAATTTGTAGAATTAATTGTGAGAAATGAGGAATTGAATTGGAAATGTTGAGATTGGAAATATATGGGATTAAAAGGTGTAGTTGGATTTTATGTCACTCGCTTAGTTGGAAATGTTGATTTTATATCCATTTGTGCATTTATTTTCTGTTTAGAAATAACTGCTTTGGACTATCGGTGGAGGATAGTCGTGATTGTTGTAGACAATGCATGATGATTAGGCAAACTAAAACTAATCGATTGAATGTGTCATAGAGTATGACGGTGGATTGAATACATTAATTTTATGTATTGATTGATTGTGTATAGAACCTTTGTGTTTATATGCATTGTGTATAGAGAAGGAGATGGGGGATGTACTCCGCGGTTTAAGGGAAGATGGGGGATGTACCTCTAAACCGGATAGTGTTAGGAGGAGATAGGGGATGAACTCCGTAGATACAGCTCATATGCTTGTCTAGAAAAGTGAAGATACAGCTCATAGGCTTATCTTTGAGAAGTGTAGATACAGCTCATATGCTGTCTAGTGAAGTGTGGATATAGCTTATATGCTTATTTGTTGATGCGTGATATGTTTATCTATTGATATGTTGATATAGCTAATATGCTTATCTACTAAATAAAGGTGGAGAATGAAAAGTAACATAGACTTGTATGTTATGAAATTGTGATGAGATATATGTGGATGTATCGGTATTGGCCATCTATCAATTGTTAATCTTTTAGTCATCGTTCATAGTTGGTTTAGTATATCTCTGCTGGGCTGTGGCTCACCCTATATGGGAATATCATTTTCAAGTACAGGTAGCATGCCACCTCCAAGGACGTAGCTTGAGAGGCTAAAGGCAGGCGGACTTTTGTCGTTTTATTTCTTTGATGTATTACATGTATATTCAAGTCAAGGGCTTAATGTGTAAATGAGTTAGCACTCTTTTGTTGTAACCAAGTGTTAACTTGGAAAGCTGTAAGCCCGTAGGGCATTTGCTTTTGTTGTTAACATGTAATACTTTTGTAAGAAACTACTCTGATGAATAGAAGAATGTTTATCTTTATTACCAATTCATGTCTATATTGATGGGTTTAATGTCATTATGTTGAGGGCGTTACAGAATTGAAAAAGGAAATTGAATAAAAGTGGAAGTTGACTAAAAATAAAAATGGAAGTTGTATAAAATTAAAAATGGAAGTTCATTCAAGAAACCACTATACCTTAACGATCTATTTGGAAATTAAATAAAAAAGGAAATTGAATAGAAAAGGAAATTGAATAAAAATAAAAATTGAAGTTCATTCAAGAAAACACTACAACTTAACGATCTATTTGGAAATTAAATAAAAAAGGAAGTTGAATAAAAATGGAAGTTGCACAAAATTAATAATGGAAGTTCATTAGGGAAACTACTATACCTTAACGATCTATTTGGAAATTAAATAAAAATGGAAATTAAATTAAAAAAGAAAAATAAATAAAAATGGAAGTTGACTAAAAATAAAAACGGAAGTTGCATAAAATTAAAAATGGAAGTTCATTCAAGAAAATATTACACCTTAAGGATCTATTTGAAAATTAAAAAAAAAAGGAAATAGAATAGTAAAAGAAATTGAAGAAAAATAAAAATGAAAGTTCATTCAAGAAACCACTACAACTTAACGATCTATTTGGAAATTCAATAAAAGAGGAAGTTGAATAAAAATGGAAGTTGAATAAAATAAAAAATGCAAGTTGCATAAAATTAACAATGGAAGTTCATTATAGAAACTATTATATCTTGACGATATATTTGGAAATTAAATAAAAAACGAAATTGAATTAAAAAAGGAAAACGAAAAAAAAAATGGAAGTTGAATAAAAATAAAAATGGAAGTTGCATAAAATTCAAAATGGAAGTTCATTCGAGAAACCACTATACCTTCACGATCTATTTGGAAATTAAATAAAAAAGAAAATTGAATAGAAAAGTGAATTGAATAAAAATAAAAATGGAAGTTCATTCAAGAAAACACTACAACTTAACGATCTATTTGGAAATTACGTAAAAAAGAAAGTTGAATAAAAATGAAATTGAATAAAAATGGAAGTTGCATAAAATTAATAATGGAAGTTCATTAGAGAAACTACTATATCTTAACGATCTATTTGGAAATTAAATAAAAATGGAAATTGAATTAAAAAAGGAAAATGAAAAAAAATGGAAGTTGAATAAAAATAAAAATGGAAGTTGCATAAAATAAAAAATGGATGTTCATTCAAGAAACCACTATGCCTTAACGATCTATTTGGAAATTAAATAAAAAAAAAATAAGAGAAAAGTGAATTGAATAAAAATAAAAATGGAAGTTCATTCATGAAAACACTACAACTCAACGATCTATTTGGAAATTAAATAAAAATGAAATTGAATAAAAATGGAAGTTGCATAAAATTAATAATGGAAGTTCATTAGAGAAACTACTATACCATAACGATCTATTTGGAAATTAAATAAAAAAGGAAATTGAATAGAAAAGTGAATTGAATAAAAATAAAAATGGAAGTTCAATCAAGAAAATACTACAACTAAACGATCTATTTGGAAATTAAATAAAAAAGGAAGTTGAATAAAAATGAAATTGAATAAGAATGGAAGTTGCCTAAAATTAATAATGGAAGTTCATTAGAGAAACTACTATACCTTAACGATCTATTTGGAAATTAAATAAAAAAGGACATTGAATAGAAAAGGAAATTGAACAAAATAAAAATGGAAGTTCATTCAAGAAAACCCTACAACTTAACGATCTATTTGGAAATTAAATAAAAAAGGAAGTTGAATAAAAATGAAATTGAATAAAAATGGAAGTTGCATAAAATTACTAATGGAAGTTCATTAGAGAAACTACTATACCTTAACGATCTATTTGGAAATTAAATAAAAATGGAAATTGAATTAAAAAAGGGAAATGAATAAAAACGGAAGTTGAATAAAAATAAAAATGGAAGTTGCCTAAAATTAATATTGGAAGTTCATTAGAGAAACTACTATACCTTAACGATCTATTTGGAAATTAAATAAAAATGCAAATTGAATTAAAAAAGGAAAATGAATAAAAATGGAAGTTGAATAAAAATAAAAATGGAAGTTGCAGAAAATTAAAAATGGAAGTTCATTCAAGAAACCACTATACCTGAACGATCTATTTGGAAATTAAATAAAAAAGAAAATTGAATAGAAAAGTGAATTGAATAAAAATAAAAATGGAAGTTCATTCAAGAAAATACTACAACTAAACGATCTATTTGGAAATTAAATAAAAAAGGAAGTTGAATAAAAATGAAATTGAATAAGAATGGAGGTTGCATAAATTTAATAATGGAAGTTCATTAGAGAAACTACTATACCTTAACGACCTATTTGGAAATTATATAAAAATGGAAATTGAATTAAAAAAAGAAAATGTATAAAAATGGAAGTTGAATAAAAATAAAAATGGAAGTTGCATAAAATTAAAAATGGAAGTTCATTCAAGAAACCACTATACCTTAACGATCTATTTAGAAATTAAATAAAAAAGGAAATTGAATAGAAAAGAAAATTGAGTAAAAATAAAAATGGAAGTTCATTCAAGAAAACACTACAACTTAACGATCTATTTGGAAATTAAATAAAAAAAGAAGTTGAATGAAAATGGAAGTTGCATAAAATTAATAATGGCAGTTCATTGCAGAAACTACTATACCTTAACGATCTATTTGGTAATTAAATAAAAAAGGAAATTGAATTAAAAAAGGAAAATGAAAAAAAATGGAAGTTGAATAAAAATAAAAATGGAAGTTGCATAAAATTAAAAATGGAAGTTCATTCAAGAAACCACTCTACCTTAACGATCTATTTGGAAATTAAACAAAAAAGAAAATTGAACAGAAAAGTGAATTGAATAAAAACAAAAATGGAAGTTCATTCAAGAAAACACTACAACTTTACGATCTATTTGGAAATTAAATAGGAAAGGAAGTTGAATAAAAATGAAATTGAATAAAAATGGAAGTTGCATAAAATTAATAAAGGAAGTTCATTAGAGAAACTACTATACCTTAACGATCTATTTGGAAATTAAATAAAAAAGGAAGATGAAAAAATATGGAATTTGAATAAAAATAAAAATGGAAGTTCATTCAAGAAACCACTATACGTTAATGATCAATTTGGAAATTAAATAAAAAAGAAAATGGAATAGAAAAGGGAATTGACTAAAAATAAAAATGGAAGTTCATTCAAGAAAACACTACAACTTAACGATATATTCGGAAATTAAATAAAAAAGGAAGTTGAATAAAAATGAAATTGAATAAAAATGGAAGTGGCATATAATTAATAATGGAAGCTCATTAGAGAAACTACTATACCTGAACGATATATTTGGAAATTAAATAACAATGAAAATTGATTTAAAAAAGGAAAATGAATAAAAATGGAAGTTGAATAAAAATAAAAATGGAAGTTAATTCAAGAAACCACTATACCTTAACTTTCTCTATGGAAATTAAATAAAAAAGAAAATTGAATAGAAAAGAGAATTGAATAAAAATAAAAATGGAAGTTCATTCAAGAAAACACTACAACTTAACGATCTATTTGGAAATTAAATAAAAAAGGAAGTTGCATAAAATTAATAATGGAAGTTCATTAGAGAAACTACTATACCTTAACGATCTATTTGAAATTAAATAAAAATGGAAATTGACTTAACAAAGGAAAATGAATAAAAATGGAAGTTGAATAAAAATAAAAATGGAAGTTCATTCAAGAAACCACTATACCTTAACGATCTATATGGAAATTAAATAAAAAAGAAAATTGAATAGAAAAGAGAATTGAATAAAAATAAAAATGAAAGTTCATTCAAGAAAACACTACAACTTAACGATCTATTTTGAAATTAAATAAAAAAAAGGAAGTTGAATAAAAATGGAAGTTGCATAAAATTAATAATGGAAGTTCATTAGAAAAACTACTATACCTTAACGATCTATTTGGAAATTAAATAAAAATGAAAATTGAATTAAAAAAGGAAAATGAATAAAAATGGAAGTTGAATAAAAATAAAAATGGAAGTTGCATAAAATTAAAAATGGAAGTTCATTCAAGAAAGCAATATACCATAACGATCTATTTGGAAATTAAATAAAAAAGGAAATTGAATAGAAAAGGAAATTGAATAAAAATAAAAATGGAAGTTCATTCTAGAAAACTCTACAACTTAACGATCTATTTGGAAATTAAATAAAAAAAGAAGTTGAATAAAAATGGAAGTTGCATAAAATTAATAATGGAAGTTCATTAGAGAAACTACTATACCTTAACGATCTATTTGGTAATTAAATAAAAAAGGAAATTGAATTAAAAATGGAAAATGAAAAAAATGGAAGTTGAATAAAAATAAAATTGGAAGTTGCATAAAATTAAAAATGGAAGTTCATTTATGAAACCACTATACCTTCACGATCTATTTGGAAATTAAATAAAAAAGAAAATTGAATAGAAAAGTGAATTGAATAAAAACAAAATTGGAAGTTCATTCAAGAAAACACTACAACTTAACGATCTATTTGGAAATTAAATAAGAAAGGAAGTTGAATAAAAAAAAAATTGAATAAAAATGGAAGTTGCATAAAATTAATAATGGAAGTTCATTAGAGAAACTACTATACCTTAACGATCTATTTGGAAATTAAATAAAAAAGGAAATTGAATTAAAAATGGAAAATGAAAAAATAATGGAAGGTCATTCAAGAAACCACTATACGTTAACGATCTATTTGGAAATTAAATAAAAAAGAAAATTGAATAGAAAAGAGAATTGAATAAAAATAAAAATGGAAGTTCATTCAAGAAAACACTACAACTTAACGATCTATTTGGAAATTAAATAAAAAAGGAAGTTGAATAAAAATAAAATTTAATAAAAATGGAAGTTGCATAAAATTAATAATGGAAGTTCATTAGAGAAACTACTATACCTTAACGATATATTTGAAAATTAAATAAAAATGAAAATTGATTTAAAAAAGGAAAATGAATAAAAATCGAAGTTGAATAAAAATAAAAATGGAAGTTCATTCAAGAAACCACTATTGTAACGCCCTCAAAATAATAACATTAAACCCCTCAATGGAGACATACATTGATACATAAAGATCCACATTCATCTATTCATCAGAGTATTTTATTACAAAAGTATTACATGTTTACAACAAAACAAATGCCCTACGGGCTTACAGCTTTCCAAGTTAACACTTGGTTACAAAAGAGAATGGTAACTCAATTACACCTTACGCCCTTGGCTTGAAACTATATATAATACAAAAAAAGAGACAACCAAAGTATGTCCGCCTCTAGCCTCCCAAGCTATGCCATTAGAGGTGGCAAGCTACCTGTACCTGAAAATGATGTCCCCATATAGGGTGAGCCACAGCCCAGTAGAAATATACTAAACCAACTATGAACAATGACTAAGAGATTAGCAAATAGTAGATGGTCAACACTTACACTTCCATTTACATCTTATTAAAATTTCAGGACGGTCAAGTTTATGCTACAATTCACTTTCCAGTTCTTATTCAACTTTGAATTAGAAAACAAGGTTCAGTATTTTGGCCAAAACATTTGATGAGATTATAGTTCATCACTAGAACATTTTTCTTTTGAAATTCAAGGTGAATACACATTTTGGTGTTGTATCAATAACACATAAACTACTTCCATATTTCCCAAACGATTATGACATACATTTTAGTGTTATATCAAATCAAACAAATCTTTCAATAGATAAGCATATGAGCTATATCAACATTCTAATAGATAAGCATATGAGCTATATCACTACCACAACAGATAAGCATATGAGCTATATCAACATTCTAATAGATAAGCATATGAGCTATATCACTACTACAACAGATAAGCATATGAGCTATATCAATACTTCAATAGATAAGCATATGAGCTATATCACTACCACAACAGATAAGCATATGAGCTATATCAATACTTCAACAGATAAGCATATGAGCTATATCACTACCACAACAGATAAGCATATGAGCTATATCAGTACTTCAACAGATAAGTATATGAGCTATATCACTACCACAACAGATAAGCATATGAGCTATATCACTGCCACAACAGATAAGCATATGAGCTGTATCAACACTTCAACGGGTGAGCATATGAGCTGCATCCCAGGGTCCATCCCCCATCTTCCCTTAACCATTGACCAGTTTAGAGGTACATCCCCTATCTTCCCTTAAACTATTAACCAGCTTAGAGGTACATCCCCCCATCTTCCTCTAAACCGTGGAGTATATCCCCTATCTCCTCCCATACACAGGTAATGCATATAAACACAGAATCACATACGCAATCAATCATTACAAAAAGTTAATGCATTCCATCAACCGTCTACACATAACGCATATAAACACATCGGCCATATGCACAATCAACCAACACATAAAGTTAGTGTATTCTATCAACCGTCATACTCTATGACACATTCAATTGATTAGTTTTAGTTTGCCTAATCATCATGCATTGTCTACAACAATCAACACTACCCTCCACCGGTAGCCCAAAGTAATTATTTCTAAGCAGGAAATAAATGCACAAATGGATAATATATCAACATTTCAATTAGATAAGCAATAAAAGATTCAACTACACTCTTTAGTCCCATACATTCCCAATTTCAACATTTTCAATTCAATTCCTTGTTTTCTTCAATTAATTATATGCATTAATTAATTGAACCAATTAGGGCAAATTAACATAATTCACAAAACAACCCTAAGGGTCCATTTCCATCAATGTACCAGCATTAATCTCATTTCTCTATGCCTAACATGCATATAGGTTTATATATTTAAAACCCCAACTTTTGTAAAATTACACAAAGGCCCAAACTTTCTTAAAACTACCCAACCCCCAACATATCAAAATACTAAAATTTAAAGACAAAGCTCATAAGATGGAGTAGGTTATCCCTACCTCGAATGATGGGGCTCAACGAAGGAGATGAAGAAACGGAAATGCTCCAAATCCCGAAATTTTCAGATTAGAAGATAGCCCTCGACGATCAACACAACTTTTGTAAAGGCCCAAGGTGAGAAAACAACTCCTACTAGATCAATCCTAAGAGAGAAGTTAGGGTTTTAGTGAGAGGAGCTCTCAAAAATAGCTTTTTGGAAAAGTAAGAGAGAGAAAGGATGTTGAAAAATGAACAAAAAGGTCGGATCTCGGCTTTATATAAAAGTCGCCCCGCTCGAGCGGCAAAATCCCCGCTCGAGCGTCACTCACAGATCCCCGCTCGAACGTCCAATCCCCCGCTCGAGCGGCGGATGCACGCTCCCAGAACTTTTACAGACATGATGCCCGCTCGAGCGTCCAATCCCCCGCCTGAGCGTCTACCATTGTAGACGAAATACGGGATGGGTGATTTCCCCGCTCGAGCGCCAAAACCCCCGCTCGAGCGGACAAGCACCAACAGAGTCCCGCTCGAGCGTCAAAAAAGCCGCTCGAGCGGAAAGACCAAAAACTGGGCAAGGATTTTACGTTTTAAAACACAACCAACTTATTCCCAACTTGCCCAACACAACCCAACGCTCGAACACAAAGAGAAAGGAATAGAAAGAGGATAACACAACAGCACCCTCACGAAACCGAATCCGGATTACAGTTAAACAACAACAGGGAATACCGGGATCGCTATAACTATACCTTAACGATCTATATGGAAATTAAATAAAAAAGAAAATTGAATAGAAAAGAGAATTGAATAAAAATAAAAATGGAAGTTCATTCAAAAAAACACTACAACTTAACGATCTATTTGGAAATTGAATAAAAAAGGAAGTTGAATAAAAATGAAATTGAATAAAAATGGAAGTTGCATAAAATTAATAATGGAAGTTCATTAGAAAAACTACTATACCTTAACGATCTATTTGGAAATTAAATAAAAGTGGAAACTGAATTAAAAAACGAAAATGAATAAATATGGAAGTTGAATAAAAATAAAAATGGAAGGTCACTCAAGAAACCACTATACCTTAACAATCTATTTGGAAATTAAATAAAAAAGGAAATTGAATAGAAAAGGAAATTGAATAAAAATAAAAATGGAAGTTCATTCAAGAAAACACTGCAACTTAACGATCTATTTGGAAATTAAATAAAAAAGGAAGTTGAATAAAAATGAAATTGAATAAAAATGAAAGTTGTATAAAATTAATAATGGAAGTTCATTAGAGAAACTACTATACCTTAACGATCTATTTGGAAATTAAATAAAAATGGAAATTGAATTAAAAACGGAAAACGAATAAGAATGGAAGTTGAATAAAAATAAAAATGGAAGTTGCATAAAATTAAAAATGGAAGTTCATTCAAGAAACCACTATACCTTAACGATCTATTTGGAAATTAAATAAAAAAGAAAATGGAATAGAAATGTGAATTGAATAGAAATAAAAATGGAAGTACATTCAAGAAAACACTACAACTTAATGATCTATTTGGAAATTAAAAAAAAAAAGGAAGTTGAATAAAAATGAAATTGAATAAAAATGGAAGTTGCATAAAATTAATAATGGAAGTTCATTAGAGAAACTACTATACCTTAACAATCTATTTGGGAATTAAATAAAAAAGAAAATTGAATTAAAAAAGGAAAATGAAAAAAAATTAAAGTTGAATAAAAAAAAAATGGAAGTTGCATAAAATTAAAAATGGAAGTTCATTCAGGAAGCCACTATACCTTAACGATCTATTTGGAAATTAAATAAAAATGGAAATTGAATTAAAAAAGGAAAATGAATAAGAATGGAAGTTGAATAAAAATAAAAATGGAAGTTCATTCAAGAAACCACTATACCTTAACGATTTATTTGGAAATTAAATAAAAAAGAAAATTGAATAGAAATGTGAATTGAATAGAAATAAAAATGGAAGTTCATTCAAGAAAACACTACAACTTAACGATCTATTTGGAAATTAAAAAAAAAAAGGAAGTTGAATAAAAATGGAAGTTGCATAAAATTAATAATGGAAGTTCATTAGAGAAACTACTATACCTTAACAATCTATTTGGAAATTAAATAAAAAATAAAATTGAATTAAAAAAGGAAAATAAAAATAATTAAAGTTGAATAAAAATAAAAATGGAAGTTGCATAAAATTGAAAATGGAAGTTCATTCAAGAAACCACTATACCTTAACGATCTATTTGGAAATTAAATAAAAAAGGAAATTGAATAGAAAAGTGAATTGAATAAAAATAAAAATGGAAGTTCATTCAAGAAAATACTACAACTAAACGATCTATTTGGAAATTAAATAAAAAAGGAAGTTGAATAAAAATGGAAGTTGCATAAAATTAATAATGGAAGTTCATTAGAAAAACTACTATACCTTAACGATCTATGTGGAAATTAAATAAAAATGGAAATTGAATTAAAAAAGGAAAATGAATAAAAATGGAAGTTGAATAAAAATAAAAATGGAAGTTGCATAAAATTAAAAATGGAAGTTTATTCAAGAAACCACTATACCTTTACGATCTATTTGGAAATTAAATAAAAAACGAAATTGAATAGAAAAGGAAATTGAATAAAAATAAAAATGGAAGTTCATTCAAGAAAACACTACAACTTAACGATCTATTTGGAAATTAAATAAAAAAAGAAGTTCAATAAAAATGGAAGTTGCATAAAATTAATAATGGAAGTTCATTAGAGAAACTAATATACGTTAACGATCTATTTGGAAATTAAATAAAAATGGAAAGTGAATTAAAAAAGGAAAATGAATAAAAATGAAAGTTGACTAAAAATAAAAATGGAAGTTGCATAAAATTAAAAATGGAAGTTCATTCAAGAAGCCACTATACCTTAACAGTCGATTTGGAAATTAAATAAAAAAGAAAATTGAATACAAATGTGAATTGAATAAAAATAAAAATGGAAGTTCTTTCAAGAAAACACTACAACTTAACGATCTATTTGGAAATTAAATAAAAAAGGAAGTTGAATAAAAATGAAATTGAATAAAAATGGAAGTTGCTTAAAATTAATAATGGAAGTTCATTAGAGAAACTACTATACCTTAACGATCTATTTGGAAATTTAATAAAAAAGGAAATTGAATTTATAGCGATCCCGGTTTCCCCTTTTCTTTAACTGTTGTATCCGGACTTTGGTTCCGTGGAGCTGGTTGTCGTGTATATCTTGTTTACATCCTTTACTCCTTGCATTCGAGTCTTGGGTTGTGTTGGGCAAGTTTGAAACTTGTTGGTTGAACTTAGAAACCAAGAGTAGTTGCCCAGATTTTGGCCTTCACGCTCGAGCGGGGATTTTGACGCTCGAGCGGGCCCTTTGTTGTTGTATGTCCGCTCGAGCGGAGTTTTCGACGCTCGAGCGGAGTTTTCCATCTTCCAGTATCTCCTCTGCAGTGTTGTACGCTCGAGCGGGAGTTTTGACGCTCGAGCGGGATGTTGTGTGTGACACTCGAGCGAGAGGGTTGACGCTCGAGCGAAGGCCTGGTTCTGTGAAAGTTCTGAGAGTGTGTATCCGCCGCTCGAGCGGGATTGTTGACGCTCGAGCGGGAGTCTGTGAGTGATGCTCGAGCGGGGCATTTGACGCTCGAGCGGGGAGACTTTTATATAAATCCGAGATCCGACTTTTGGATCACTTTTTCAAGATCTTTTCTCTCTCTTACTTTTCCAAAAAGTCATTTTCAGAGCTTCTCACTCTAAAATCGGCCCTTCTCTCTTAGATTTGATCTAGTAGGAGTTGTTTGCTCACTTTTGGTCTTTACGAAAGTTGTGTTGATCGTCGAGGGCTACATTTTAATCTGAAAATTTCAGAATTTGAAGCATTTTGGTTTTGGTCTTCATCTCCTGTGGAGCTCAAACTTTGAGGTAAGGATATCCTACTCCTCTCTATGAGTTTTGTCTTTAAATTTTAGTATTTTGAGATGTTGGGGTTGGTTTGGTAATTTCGTGAAAGTTTGGGGCCTTTGTGTAAATTTACAAAAGTTGGGGTTTTAACTATATAAAGCCTAGATGCATGTTTGGCATGGAAAAAGTGAAATTAATGTTAAAACATTAATGAAAATGGAACCTAAGGGTTGTAATGTTAATTATGGAAAATGCCCTAATTACACTGGTTAATTAATTTGTAGAATTAATTGTGAGAAATGAGGAATTGAATTGGAAATGTTGAGATTGGAAATATATGGGACTAAAGGGTGTAGTTGGATTTTATGTCACTCGCCTAGTTGGAAATGTTGATTTTATATCCATTTGTGCATTTATTTTCTGTTTAGAAATAATTGCTTTGGACTATCGGTGGAGGATAGTCGTGATTGTTGTAGACAATGCATGATGATTAGGCAAACTAAAACTAATCGATTGAATGTGTCATAGAGTATAACGGTGGATTGAATACATTAATTTTATGTATTGATTGATTATGTATAGAACCTTTGTGTTTATATGCATTGTGTATAGAGGAGGAGATGGGGGATGTACTCCGCGGTTTAGGGGAAGATAGGGGATGTACCTCTAAACCGGATAGTGTTGGGAGGAGATGGGGGATGAACTCCGTAGATACAGCTCATATGCTTATCTAGAAAAGTGAAGATACAGCTCATAGGCTTATCTTTGAGAAGTGTAGATACAGCTCATATGCTTGTCTAGTGAAGTGTGGATATAGCTTATATGCTTATCTGTTGATGCGTGATATGTTTATCTATTGATATGTTGATATAGCTAATATGCTTATCTACTAAATAAAGGTGAAGAATGGAAAGTAACATAGACTTGTATGTTATGAAATTGTGATATGAAATTGTGATGAGATATATGTGGATGTATCGGTATTGGCCATCTATCAATTGCTAATCTTTTAGTCATCGTCCATAGTTGGTTTAGTATATCTCTGTTGGGCTGTGGCTCACCCTATATGGGAATATCATTTTCAGGTACAGGTAGCATGCCACCTCCAAGGACACAGCTTGGGAGGCTAAAGGCAGGCGGACTTTTGTCGTTTTATTTCTTTGATGTATTACATGTATATTCAAGCCAAGGGCTTAATGTGCAAATGAGTTAGCACTCTTTTGTTGTAACCAAGTGTTAACTTGGAAAGTTGTAAGCCCGTAGGGCATTTGCTTTTGTTGTTAACATGTAATACTTTTGTAAGAAACTACTCTGATGAATAAAAGAATGTTTATCTTTATTACCAATTCATGTCTATATTGATGGGTTTAATGTCATTATTTTGAGGGCGTTACAGAATTGAAAAAGGAAATTGAATAAAAGTGGAAGTTGACTAAAAATAAAAATGGAAGTTGCATAAAATTAAAAATGGAAGTTCATTCAAGAAACCGCTATACCTTAACGATCTATTTGGAAATTAAATAAAAAATGAAATTGAATAGAAAAGGAAATTGAAAAAAAATAAAAATTGAATAGTTCATTCAAGAAAACACTACAACTTAACGATCTATTTGGAAATTAAATAAAAAAGGAAGTTGAATAACAATGGAAGTTGCATAAAATTAATAATGAAAGTTCATTAGGGAAACTACTATACCTTAACGATCTATTTGGAAATTAAATAAAAATGGAAATTTAATTAAAAAAGAAAAATGAATAAAAATGGAAGTTGACTAAAAATAAAAATGGAAGTTGCATAAAATTAAAAATGGAAGTTCATTCAAGAAACCATTATACCCTAACGATCTATTTGAAAATTAAAAAAAAAAGAAATAGAATAGTAAAAGAAATTGAAGAAAAATAAAAATGAAAGTTCATTCAAGAAACCACTACAACTTAACGATCTATTTGGAAATTAAATAAAAAAGAAAGTTGAATAAAAATGAAATTGAATAAAAATGGAAGTTGAATAAAGTTAAAAATGCAAGTTGCATAAAATTAACAATGGAAGTTCATTATAGAAACTACTATATCTTGACGATATATTTGGAAATTAAATAAAAAATGAAATCGAATTAAAAAGGGAAAACGAAAAAAAAAATGGAAGTTGAATAAAAATAAAAATGGAAGTTGCATAAAATTAAAAATGGAAGTTCATTCGAGAAACCACTATACCTTCACGATCTATTTGGAAATTAATTAAAAAAGAAAATTGAATAGAAAAGTGAATTGAATAAAAATAAAAATGGAAGTTCATTCAAGAAAATACTACAACTTAACGATCTATTTGGAAATTAAATAAAAAAGGAAGTCGAATAAAAATGGAAGTTGTATAAAATTAATAATGGAAGTTCATTAAAGAAACTACTACACCTTAACGATCTATTTGGAAATTAAATAAAAATGGAAATTGAATTAAAAAAGGAAAATGAATAAAAATGGAAGTTGCATAAAATTAAAAATGGAAGTTCATTCAAGAAACCACTATACCTTAACGATCTATTTGGAAATTAAATAAAAAAGGAAAGTGAATAAAAATAAAAATGGAAGTTCATTCAAGAAAACACTACAACTTAACGATCTATTTGGAAATTAAATAAAAAAGGAAGTTGAATAAAAATGAAATTGAATAAAAATGTAAGTTGCATAAAATTAATAATGGAAGTTCATTAGAGAAACTACTATACGTTAACGATCTATTTGGAAATTAAATAGAAAAGTGAATTGAACAAAAATAAAAATGGAAGTTCATTCAAGAAAATACTACAACTTAACGATCTATTTGGAAATTAAAGAAAAAAGGAAGTTGAATAAAAATGAAATTTAATTAAAATGGAAGTTGCATAAAATTAAGAATGGAAGTTCATTGGAGAAACTACTATATCTTAATGATCTATTTGGAAATTAAATAAAAATGGAAATTGAATTAAAAAAGGAAAATGAAAAAAAATGGAGGTTGAATAAAAATAAAAATGGTAGTTGCATAAAATTAAAAATGGAAGTTCATTCAAGAAACCACTATGCCTTAACGATCTATTTGGAAATTAAATAAAAAAGAAAATAACAGAAAAGTGAATTGAATAAAAATAAAAATGGAAGTTCATTCAAGAAAACACTACAACTTAACGATCTATTTGGAAATTAAATAAAAATGAAATTGAATAAAAATGAAAGTTGCATAAAATTAATAATGGAAGTTCATTAGAGAAACTACTATACCTTAACGATCTATTTGGAAATTAAATAGAAAAGTGAATTGAACAAAAATAAAAATGGAAGTTCATTCAAGAAAATACTACAACTAAACGATCTATTTGGAAATTAAATAAAAAGGAAGTTGAATAAAAATGAAATTGAATAAGAATGGAAGTTGCATAAATTTAATAGTGAAAGTTCATTAGAGAAACTACTATACCTTAACGATCTATTTGGAAATTAAATAAAAAAGGAAATTGAATAGAAAAGGAAATTGAACAAAAATAAAAATGGAAGTTCATTCAAGAAAACACTACAACTTAACGATCTATTTGGAAATTAAAAAAAAAAAGAAGTTGAATAAAAATGAAATTGAATAAAAATGGAAGTTGCATAAAATTAATAATGGAAGTTCATTAGAGAAACTACTATACCTTAACGATCTATGTGGAAATTAAATAAAAAAAGAAATTGAATTAAAAAAGGAAAATAAAAAAAAAATGGAAGTTGAATAAAAATAAAAATGGAAGGTGTATAAAATTAAAAATGGAAGTTCATTCAAGAAACCACTATACCTTAACGATCTATTTGGAAATTAAATAAAAAAGAAAATTGAATAGAAAAGTGAATTGAATTAAAATAAAATTGGAAGTTCATTCAAGAAAACACTACAACTTAACGATCTATTTGGAAATTAAAGAAAAAAGGAAGTTGAATAAAAATGAAATTTAATTAAAATGGAAGTTGCATAAAATTAAGAATGGAAGTTCATTGGAGAAACTACTATATCTTAATGATCTATTTGGAAATTAAATAAAAATGGAAATTGAATTAAAAAAGGAAAATGAAAAAAAATGGAGGTTGAATAAAAATAAAAATGGTAGTTGCATAAAATTAAAAATGGAAGTTCATTCAAGAAACCACTATGCCTTAACGATCTATTTGGAAATTAAATAAAAAAGAAAATAACAGAAAAGTGAATTGAATAAAAATAAAAATGGAAGTTCATTCAAGAAAACACTACAACTTAACGATCTATTTGGAAATTAAATAAAAATGAAATTGAATAAAAATGAAAGTTGCATAAAATTAATAATGGAAGTTCATTAGAGAAACTACTATACCTTAACGATCTATTTGGAAATTAAATAGAAAAGTGAATTGAACAAAAATAAAAATGGAAGTTCATTCAAGAAAATACTACAACTAAACGATCTATTTGGAAATTAAATAAAAAGGAAGTTGAATAAAAATGAAATTGAATAAGAATGGAAGTTGCATAAATTTTATAGTGAAAGTTCATTAGAGAAACTACTATACCTTAACGATCTATTTGGAAATTAAATAAAAAAGGAAATTGAATAGAAAAGGAAATTGAACAAAAATAAAAATGGAAGTTCATTCAAGAAAACACTACAACTTAACGATCTATTTGGAAATTAAAAAAAAAAAGAAGTTGAATAAAAATGAAATTGAATAAAAATGGAAGTTGCATAAAATTAATAATGGAAGTTCATTAGAGAAACTACTATACCTTAACGATCTATGTGGAAATTAAATAAAAAAAGAAATTGAATTAAAAAAGGAAAATAAAAAAAAATGGAAGTTGAATAAAAATAAAAATGGAAGTTGTATAAAATTAAAAATGGAAGTTCATTCAAAAAACCACTATACCTTAACGATCTATTTGGAAATTAAATAAAAAAGAAAATTGAATAGAAAAGTGAATTGAATTAAAATAAAATTGGAAGTTCATTCAAGAAAACACTACAACTTAACGATCTATTTGGAAATTAAAGAAAAAAGGAAGTTGAATAAAAATGAAATTTAATTAAAATGGAAGTTGCATAAAATTAAGAATGGAAGTTCATTGGAGAAACTACTATATCTTAATGATCTATTTGGAAATTAAATAAAAATGGAAATTGAATTAAAAAAGGAAAATGAAAAAAAATGGAGGTTGAATAAAAATAAAAATGGTAGTTGCATAAAATTAAAAATGGAAGTTCATTCAAGAAACCACTATGCCTTAACGATCTATTTGGAAATTAAATAAAAAAGAAAATAACAGAAAAGTGAATTGAATAAAAATAAAAATGGAAATTCATTCAAGAAAACACTACAACTTAACGATCTATTTGGAAATTAAATAAAAATGAAATTGAATAAAAATGAAAGTTGCATAAAATTAATAATGGAAGTTCATTAGAGAAACTACTATACCTTAACGATCTATTTGGAAATTAAATAGAAAAGTGAATTGAACAAAAATAAAAATGGAAGTTCATTCAAGAAAATACTACAACTAAACGATCTATTTGGAAATTAAATAAAACGGAAGTTGAATAAAAATGAAATTGAATAAGAAAGGAAGTTGCATAAATTTAATAGTGAAAGTTCATTAGAGAAACTACTATACCTTAACGATCTTTTTGGAAATTAAATAAAAAAGGAAATTGAATAGAAAAGGAAATTGAACAAAAATAAAAATGGAAGTTCATTCAAGAAAACACTACAACTTAACGATCTATTTGGAAATTAAATAAAAAAAGAAGTTGAATAAAAATGGAAGTTGCATAAAATTAATAATGGAAGTTCATTAGGGAAACTACAATACCTTAACGATCTATTTGGAAATTAAATAAAAAAGGAAATTGAATAGAAAAGGAAATTGAACAAAAATAAAAATGGAAGTTCATTCAAGAAAACACTACAACCTAACGATCTATTTGGAAATTAAATAAAAAATTAAGTTGAATAAAAAGGAAATTGAATAAAAATGGAAATTACATAAAATTAATAATGAAAGTTCATTAGAAAAACTACTATACCTTAACAATCTATTTGGAAATTAAATAAAAATGGAAATTGAATTAAAAAGGGGAAATGAATAAAAATGGAAGTTGAATAAAAATAAAAATGGAAGCTGTATAAAATTAATAATGGAAGTTCATTAGAGAAACTACTATACCTTAACGATCTATTTTGAAATTAAATAAAAATGGAAATTGAATTAAAAAAGGAAAATGAATAAAAATGGAACTTGAATAAAAATAAAAATAGAAGTTGCATAAAATTAAAAATGGAAGTTCATTCAAGAAACCACTATACCTGAACAATCTATTTGGAAATTAAATAAAAAAGAAAATTGAATAGAAAAGGGAATTGAATAAAAATAAAAATGGAAGTTCATTCAAGAAAATACTACAACTAAAAGATCTATTTGGAAATTAAATAAAAAAGGAAGTTGAATAAAAATGAAATTGAATAAGAATGGAAGTTGCATAAATTTAATAATGGATGTTCATTAGAGAAACTACTATACCTTAACGATCTATTTGGAAATTAAATAAAAATGGAAATTGAATTAAAAAAGAAAATGAATAAAAATGGAAGTTGAATAAAAATAAAAATGGAAGTTGTATAAAATTAAAAATGGAAGTTCATTCAAGAAACCACTATACCTTAACGATCTATTTGGAAATTAAATAAAAAAGGAAATTGAATAGAAAAGGAAATTGAATAAAAACAAAAATGGAAATTCATTCAAGAAAACACTACTACTTATCGATCTATTCGGAAATTAAAAAAAAAAAAAAGAAGTTGAATAAAAAAGAAATTGAATAAAAATGGAAGTTGCATAAAATTAATAATGGAATTTCATTAGAGAAACTACTACACCTTAACGATCTATTTTGGTAATTAAATAAAAAAGGAAATTGAATTAAAAAAGGAAAATGAAAAAAATGGAAGTTGAATAAAAATAAAAATGAAAGTTGCATAAGATTAAAAATGGAAGTTCATTCAAGAAACCACTATACCTTAACGATCTATTTGGAAATTAAATGAAAAAGAAAATTGAACAGAAAAGTGAATTGAATAAAAACAAAACTGGAAGTTCATTCAAGAAAACACTACGACTTAATGATCTATTTGGAAATTAAATAAGAAAGGAAGTTGAATAAAAATGAAATTGATTAAAAATAGAAGTTGCATAAAATTAATAAAGGAACTTCATTAGAGAAACTACTATACCTTAACGATCTATTTGGAAAATAAATAAAAAACCAAATTGAATTAAAAAAGGAGAATGAAAAAAAATGGAAGTTCATTCAAGAAACCACTATACGTTAACGATCAATTTGGAAATTAAATAAAAAACAAAATGGAATAGAAAAGCGAATTGAATAAAAATAAAAATGAAAGTTTATTCAAGAAAACACTACAACTTAACGATCTATTTGGAAATTAAATAAAAAAGGAAGTCGAATAAAAATGGAAGTTGTATAAAATTAATAATGGAAGTTCATTAAAGAAACTACTATACCTTAACGATCTATTTGGAAATTAAATAAAAATGGAAATTGAATTAAAAAAGGAAAATGAATAAAAATGGAAGTTGCATAAAATTAAAAATGGAAGTTCATTCAAGAAACCACTATACCTTAACGATCTATTTGGAAATTAAATAAAAAAGGAAAGTGAATAAAAATAAAAATGGAAGTTCATTCAAGAAAACACTACAACTTAACGATCTATTTGGAAATTAAATAAAAAAGGAAGTTGAATAAAAATGAAATTGAATAAAAATGTAAGTTGCATAAAATTAATAATGGAAGTTCATTAGAGAAACTACTATACCTTAACGATCTATTTGGAAATTAAATAAAAATGGAAATTGAATTAAAAAAGGAAAATGAATAAAAATGGAAGTTGAATAAAATTAAAAATGCAAGTTGCATAAAATTAACAATGGAAGTTCATTATAGAAACTACTATATCTTAACGATCTATTTGGAAATTAAATAAAAAAAGAAATTGAATTAAAAAAGGAAAATAAAAAAAAATGGAAGTTGAATAAAAATAAAAATGGAAGTTGTATAAAATTAAAAATGGAAGTTCATTCAAGAAACCACAATACCTTAACGATCTATTTGGAAATTAAATAAAAAAGAAAAGTGAATAGAAAAGTGAATTGAATTAAAATAAAATTGGAGGTTCATTCAAGAAAACACTACAACTTAACGATCTATTTGGAAATTAAAGAAAAAAGGATGTTGAATAAAAATGAAAATGAATTAAAATGGAAGTTGCATAAAATTAACAATGGAAGTTCATTGGAGAAACTACTATATCTTAACGATCTATTTGGAAATTAAATAAAAATGGAAATTGAATTAAAAAAGGAAAATGAAAAAAAATGGAAGTTGAATAAAAATAAAAATGGTAGTTGCATAAAATTAAAAATGGAAGTTCATTCAAGAAACCACTATGCCTTAACGATCTATTTGGAAATTAAATAAAAAAGAAAATAACAGAAAAGTGAATTGAATAAAATAAAAATGGAAGTTCATTCAAGAAAACACTACAACTTAACGATCTATTTGGAAATTAAATAAAAATGAAATTGAATAAAAATGAAAGTTGCATAAAATTAATAATGGAAGTTCATTAGAGAAACTACTATACCTTAACGATCTATTTGGAAATTAAATAGAAAAGTGAATTGAACAAAAATAAAAATGGAAGTTCATTCAAGAAAATACTACAACTAAACGATCTATTTGGAAATTAAATAAAAAGAAAGTTGAATAAAAATGAAATTGAATAAGAATGGAAGTTGCATAAATTTAATAGTTAAAGTTCATTAGAGAAACTACTATACCTTAACGATCTATTTGGAAATTAAATAAAAAAGGAAATTGAATAGAAAAGGAAATTGAACAAAAATAAAAATGGAAGTTCATTCAAGAAAACACTACAACTTAACGATCTACTTGGAAATTAAATAAAAAAGAAGTTGAATAAAAATGGAAGTTGCATAAAATTAATAATGGAAGTTCATTAGAGAAACTACTATACCTTAACGATCTATTTGGAAATTAAATAGAAAAGTGAATTGAACAAAAATAAAAATGGAAGTTCATTCAAGAAAATACTACAACTAAACGATCTATTTGGAAATTAAATAAAAAGGAAGTTGAATAAAAATGAAATTGAATAAGAATGGAAGTTGCATAAATTTAATAGTGAAAGTTCATTAGAGAAACTACTATACCTTAACGATCTATTTGGAAATTAAATAAAAAAGGAAATTGAATAGAAAAGGAAATTGAACAAAAATAAAAATGGAAGTTCATTCAAGAAAACACTACAACTTAACGATCTATTTGGAAATTAAATAAAAAAAGAAGTTGAATAAAAATGAAATTGAATAAAAATGGAAGTTGCATAAAATTAATAATGGAAGTTCATTAGAGAAACTACTATACCTTAACGTTCTATTTGGAAATTAAATAAAAAAGGAAATTGAATAGAAAAGGAAATTGAACAAAAATAAAAATGGAAGTTCATTCAAGAAAACACTACAACCTAACGATCTATTTGGAAATTAAATAAAAAATTAAGTTGAATAAAAATGAAATTGAATAAAAATGGAAATTACATAAAATTAATAATGAAATTTCATTAGAAAAACTACTATACCTTAACGATCTATTTGGAAATTAAATAAAAATGAAAATTGAATTAAAAAAGGGAAATGAATAAAAATGGAAGTTGAATAAAAATAAAAATGGAAGCTGTATAAAATTAATAATGGAAGTTCATTAGAGAAACTACATAACCTTAACGATCTATTTTGAAATTAAATAAAAATGGAAATTGAATTAAAAAAGGAAAATGAATAAAAATGGAACTTGAATAAAAATAAAAATAGAAGTTGCATAAAATTAAAAATGGAAGTTCATTCAAGAAACCACTATACCTGAACAATCTATTTGGAAATTAAATAAAAAAGAAAATTGAATAGAAAAGGGAATTGAATAAAAATAAAAATGGAAGTTCATTCAAGAAAATACTACAACTAAAAGATCTATTTCGAAATTAAATAAAAAAGGAAGTTGAATAAAAATGAAATCGAATAAGAATGGAAGTTGCATAAATTTAATAATGGATGTTCATTAGAGAAACTACTATACCTTAACGATCTATTTGGAAATTAAATAAAAATGGAAATTGAATTAAAAAAGAAAATGAATAAAAATGGAAGTTGAATAAAAAAAAAAATGGAAGTTGTATAAAATTAAAAATGGAAGTTCATTCAAGAAACCACTATACCTTAACGATCTATTTGGAAATTAAATAAAAAAGGAAATTGAATAAAAATAAAAATGGAAATTCATTCAAGAAAACACTACTACTTATCGATCTATTCGGAAATTAAAAAAAAAAAAGAAGTTGAATAAGAAAGAAATTGAATAAAAATGGAAGTTGCATAAAATTAATAATGGAATTTCATTAGAGAAACTACTACACCTTAACGATCTATTTTGGTAATTAAATAAAAAAGGAAATTGAATTAAAAAAGGAAAATGAAAAAAATGGAAGTTGAATAAAAATAAAAATGAAAGTTGCATAAGATTAAAAATGGAAGTTCATTCAAGAAACCACTATACCTTAACGATATATTTGGAAATTAAATGAAAAAGAAAATTGAACAGAAAAGTGAATTGAATAAAAACAAAACTGGAAGTTCATTCAAGAAAACACTACGACTTAACGATCTATTTGGAAATTAAATAAAAAAGGGAGTTGAATAAAAATTAAATTGAATAAAAATGGAAGTTGCATAAAATTAATAATGGAAGTTCATTAGAGAAACTACTATATCTTAACGATCTATTTGTAAACTAAATAAAAATGGAAATTGAATTAAAAAAGGAAAATGAAAAAAATGGAAGTTGAATAAAAATAAAAATGGAAGTTGCATAAAATTAAAAATGGAGGTTCAATCAAGAAACCACTATACCTTAACGATCTATTTGGAAATTAAATGAAAAAGAAAATTGAACACAAAAGTGAATTGAATAAAAATAAAAATGGAAGTTCATTCAAGAAAACACTACAACTTAACGATCTATTTGGAAATTAAATAAAAATGAAATTGAAAAAAAATGGAAGTTGCATAAAATTAATAATGGAAGTTCATTAGAGGAACTACTACACCTTAACGATCTATTTGGAAATTAAATAAGAATGGAAATTTAACTGAAAAAGGGAAATGAATAAAAATGGAAGTTGCATAAAATTAATAATGGAAGTTTATTAGAGAAACTACTATACCTTAAAAAATCTATTTGGAAATTAAATAAAAATGGAAATTGAATTAAAAAAGGAAAATGAATAAAAATGAAAGTTGAATAAAAATAAAAATGGAAGTTGCATAAAATTAAAAATGGAAGTTCATTCAAGAAACCACTATACCTGAACGATCTATTTGAAAATTAAATAAAAAAGAAAATTGAATAGAAAAGGAAATTGAATAAAAATAAAAATGGAAGTTCATTCAAGAAAATACTACAACAAAACGATCTATTTGGAAATTAAATAAAAAACAGAACTTGAATAAAAATGAAATTGAATAAGAATGGAAGTTGCATAAATTTAATAATGGAAGTTCATTAGAGAAACTACTATACCTTCATTATCTATTTGGAAATTAAATAAAAATGGAAATTGAATTAAAAAAGGAAAATGAATAAAAAAGGAAGTTGAATAAAAATAAAAATGGAAGTTGCATAAACTTAAAAATGGAAGTTCATTCAAAAAACCACTATACCTTAACGATCTATTTCGAAATTAAATAAAAAAGGTAATTGAATAGAAAAGGAAATTGAATAAAAATAAAAATGGAACTTCATTCAAGAAAACACTACAACTTAACGATCTATTTGGAAATTAAGTAAAAAAAGAAGTTGAATAAAAATGAAATTAAATAAAAATGGAATTTGCATAAAATTAATAATGGAAGTTCATTAGAGAAACTACTATACCTTAACGATCTATTTGGTAAATAAATAAAAAAGGAAATTGAATTAAAAAAGGAAAATGAAAAAGAAATGGAAGTTGAATAAAAATAAAAATGGAAGTTGCATAAAATTAAAAATGGAAGTTCATTCAAGAAACCACTATACCTTAACGATCTATTTGGAAATTAAACAAAAAAGAAAATTGAAAAGAAAAGTGAATTGAATAAAAACAAAAATGAAGTTCATTCAAGAAAACACTACAACTTAACGATCTATTTGGAAATTAAATAAGAAAGGAAGTTGAATAAAAATGAAATTCAATAAAATTGGAAGTTGCATAAAATTAATAAAGGAACTTCATTAGAGAAACTATTATACCTTAACGATCTATTTGGAAATTAAATAAAAAAGGAAATTGAATTAAAAAAGGAAAATGAAAAAAATGGAAGTTGAATAAAAATAAAAATGGAAGTTCATTCAAGAAACCACTATACCTTAACGATTAATTTGGAAATTAAATAAAAAAGAGAATGGAATAGAAATGAGAATTGAATAAAAATAAAAATGGAAGTTCATTCAAAAAAACACTACAACTTAACGATCTATTTGGGAATTAAATAAAAAAGGAAGTTGAATAAAAATGAAATTGAATAAAAATGGAAGTTGCATAAAATTAATAATGGAAGCTCATTAGAGAAACTACTATACCTCGACGATATATTAGGAAATTAAATAAAAATGAAAATTGATTTAAAAAAGGAAAATGAATAAAAATGAAAGTTGAATAAAAATAAAAATGGAAGTTCATTCAAGAAAGCACTATACCTTAACGATATATTTGGAAATTAAATAAAAAAGAAAATTGAACAGAAAAGTGAATTGAATAAAAATAAAAATGGAAGTTCATTCAAGAAACCACTACAACTTAACGATCTATTTGGAAATTAAATTAGAAAGGAGTTTGAATAAAAATGAATTGGAATAAAAATGGAAGTTGCATAAAATTAATAATGGAAGTTCATTAGAGAAACTACTATACCTTAACGATCTATTTGGAAATTAAATAAAAATAGAAATTGAATTAAAAAAGGAAAATGAAAAAAAATGGAAGTTGCATAAAATTAAAAATGGAAGTTCATTCAAGAAACCACTATACTTTAACGATCTATTTGGAAATTAAATAAAAAAGCAAATTGAATAGAAAAGGAAATCGAATAAAAATAAAAATGGAAGTTCATTCAAGAAAACACTACAACTTAACGATCTATTTGGAAATTAAATAAAAATGAAATTCAATAAAAATGGAAGTTGCATAAAATTAATAATGGAAGTTCATTAGAGAAACTACTATACCTTAGCGATCTATTTGGAAATTAAATAAAAATGGAAATTGAATTAAAAAAGGAAAATGAATAAAAATGGAAGTTGACTAAAAATAAAAATAGAAGTTGCATAAAATTAAAAATGAAAGTTCATTCAAGAAACCACTATACCTTTTGATCTATTTGGAAATTAAGTAGAAAAGAAAATTGAATAGAAATATGAATTGAATAAGAATAAAAATGGAAGTTCATTCAAGAAAACACTACAACTTAACGATCTATTTGGAAATAAAATAAAAAAGGAAGTGGAATAAAAATGAAATCGAATAAAAATGAAAGTTGCATAAAATTAATAATGGAAGTTCATTAGAGAAACTATTATACCTTAACGATCTAATTGGAAATTAAATAAAAAAGGAAATTGAATTAAAAAAGGAAAATGAAAAAAAATGGAAGTTGAATAAAAATAAAAATGGAAGTTGCATAAAATTAAAAATGGAAGTTCAATCAAGAAACCACTATACCTTAACGATCTATTTGGAAATTAAATAAAAAAGAAAATTGAATAGAAAAGTGAATTGAATAAAAATAAAAATGGAAGTTCATTCAAGAAAACACTACAACTTAACGATCTATTTGGAAATTAAATAAATAAGGAAGTTGAATAAAAATGAAATTGAACAAAAATGGAAGTTGCATAAAATTAGCAATGGAAGTTCATTAGAGAAACTACTATATCTTAACGATCTATTTGGAAATTAAATAAAAAAGGAAATTGAATTAAAAAAGGAAAATTAATAAAAATGGAAGTTGAATAAAAAAAGAAATGGAAGTTGCCTAAAATTAAAAATGGAAGTTCATTCAAGAAACCACTATACCTTAACGATCTATTTTGAAATTAAATAAAAAAGGAACTTGAATAGAAAAGGAAAGGAAATTGAATAAAAATAAAAATTGAAGTTTATTCAAGAAAACACCACAACTTAACGATCTATTTGGAAATTAAATAAAAACGGAAGTTGAATAAAAATGAAATTGAATAAAAATGGAAGTTGCATAAAATTAATATTGGAAGTTCATTAGAGAAACTACTATACCTTAACTATCTATTTGGAAATTAAATAAAAATGCAAATTGAATTAAAAAAGGAAAATGAATAAAAATGGAAGTTGACTAAAAATAAAAATGCAAGTTGCATAAAATTAAAAATAGAAGTTCATTCAGGAAACCGTTATACCTTAACGATCTATTCGAAAATTAAAAAAAAAAAAGGAAATGGAATAGTAAAAAGAAATTGAAGAAAAATAAAAATGAAAGTTCATTTAAGAAACCACTACTACTTAACGATCTATTTGGAAATTAAATAAAAAAGGAAGTTGAATAAAAATGAAATTGAATAAAAATGGAAGTTGCATAAAATTAATAATGGAAGTTCATTAGAGAAACTACTATACCTTAACGATCTATTTGGAAATTAAATAAAAATGAAAATTGAGTTAAAAAAGGAAAATGAAAAAAAAATGGAAGTTGAATAAAAATGAAAATGGAAGTTGCATAAAATTAAAAATAGAAGTTCATTCAAGAAACCACTATACCTTAACGATCTATTTGGAAATTAAATAAAAAGGAAAATTGAACAGAAAAGTGAATTGAATAAAAATAAAAATGGAAGTTCATTCAAGAAACCACTACAACTTAACGATCTATTTGGAAATTAAATAAAAAAGGAAGTTGAATAAAAATGAAATTGAATAAAAATTGAAGTTCCATAAAATTAATAATGGAAGTTCATTAAGAAACTACTATACCTTAACGATCTATTTGGAACTTAAATAAAAATGGAAATTGAATTAAAAAAGAAAAATGAATAAAAATGGAAGTTGCATAAAATTAAAAATGAAAGTTCATTCAAGAAACCACTATACTTTAACGATCTATTTGGAAATTAAATAAAAATGGAAATTGAATAGAAAAGGAAATTGAATAAAAATAAAAATGGAAGTGCATTCAAGAAAACACTACAACTTAACGATCTATTTGGAAATTAAATAAAAAAGGAAGTTGAATAAAAATGGAAGTTGCATAAAATTAATAATGGAAGTTCATTAGAGAAACTACTATACCTTAACGATCTATTTGGAAATTAAATAAAAATGGAAATTGAATTAAAAAAGGAAAATGAATAAAAATGGAAGTTGACTAAAAATAAAAATGGAAGTTGCATAAAATTAAAAATGGAAGTTCATTCAAGAAACCAGTATACCTTATATAGCGATCCCAGTTTTTCCCTTTTCTTTAACTGTTGTACCCGGACGTAGGTTCCGTGGAGTCGGTTGTTGTATATGTCTTGTTTACATCCTTCACTCCTTGCATTCGAGTCTTAAGTTGTGTTGGGCGAGTTTGAAACAGGTTGGTTGAACTTAGAAACCAAGAGTAGTTGCTCAGATTTTGGCCTTCGCGCTAGGGCGGGGATTTTGACGCTCGAGCGGGCCCTTCGTTGTTGTCTGTCCGCTCGAGTGGGGTTTTCGATGCTCGAGCGTAGTTTTCCATCTTCCAGTATCTCCTCTGCAGAGTTGTACGCTCGAGCGGGAGTTTTGACGCTCGAGCGGGATGTTGTGTGTGACGCTCAAGCGGGAGGGTTGACGCTCGAGTGAAGGCCTGGTTCTGTGAAAGTTCTGGAAGTGTGTATCCGCCGCTCGAGCGGGATTGTTGACGCTCGAGCGGGAGTCTGTGAGTGACGCTCGAGCGGGGGTTTGGACGCTCGAGCGGGGAGACTTTTATATAAATCTAAGATCCGACTTTTGGATCACTTTTTCAAGATCTTTTCTCTCTCTTACATTTCTAAAAAGCCTTTTTCAGAGCTTCTCACTCTAAACCCGGCCCTTCTCTCTTACATTTGATCTAGTAGGAGTTGTTTGCTCACTTTTGGTCTTTACGAAAGTTGTGTTGATCGTCGAGGGCTACATTTTAATCTGAAAATTTCAAAATTTGAAGCATATTGGTTTTGGTCTTCTTCTCCATTGGAGCTCAAACTTTGAGGTAGGGATAACCTACTCCTTACTATGGGTTTTGTCTTTAAATTTTAGTAGTTTGAGATGTTGGAGTTGGTTTGGTAATTTTGTGAAAATTTGAGACTCTTGTGTAAATTCACAAATAGTTGAGGTTTTAACTATATAAAAGCCTAGATGCATGTTTGGCATGAAAAAGTGGAGTTAATGTTAAAACATTAATGAAAGTGGAACCTAAGGGTTGCAATGTTAATTATGGAAAATGCCCTAATTACATTGGTCAATTAATTTGCAAAATTAATTATGAGAAACGAGGAATTGAATTGGAAATGTTGAGATTGGAAATATGTGGGATTAAAGGGTGTAGTTGGATTTTATGTCACTCACCTAGTTGGAAATGTTGATTTTATATCCATTTGTTGCATTTATTTTCTGTATAGAAATAACTGCTTTGGGCTATCGGTGGAGGATAGTCGTGATTGTTGTAGACAATGCATGATGATTAGGCAAACGGAAACTAATCACTGGAATGAGTCATTGAGTATGATGACTGAAAGAACACGTTAAATTTATGTGTTGTGTGATGATGTGTATAATTATTGTTTATATGCATTGTGTTGTGTTGGAGGAGATAGGGGATGTACTCCACGGTTTAGGGGAAGATAGGGGATGGACCTCTAAACCGGATGTTGTTGGGAGGAGATAGGGGATGGACTCCGTAGATAGAGCTCATATGCTTGTCATTGGAAGTGTGATAGTGCTCATATGCATATCTGTGGAAGTGATGATATAGCTTGTATGCTTATCTGTTGTTGTGTGATATAGCTAGTATGCTTATCTATTATGAAATGGGAAGTGTTTGATATGAGTTACTGTCTCATATGAGTTGTTGGCCAGGTTCTGAGCCATGGTTGTAAATTGAGAATTGAAAGGAATTGGAAAATGAATCGTAACATGGACTTGTATGTCATGAAACTGTAAGGTGTGATAAGAGAAAGTATAAGTGTTGGCCATCTATCAACTGCTAATCTTTTAGTCATTGTTCATATTTGGTTTAGTGTATTTCTACTGGGCTGTGGCTCACCCTATATGGGAATATCATTTTCAGGTACAGGTAGCATGCCACCTCCAAGGACGTAGCTTGGGAGGCTAGAGGCAGGTGGACTTTTGTTGTTTTCATTTCTTGATGTATTACTTGTATATTCAAGCCAAGGGCTTAATGTGTAAATGAGTTAGCACTCTTTTGTTGTAACCAAGTGTTAACTTGGAAAGCTGTAAGCCCGTAGGGCATTTACTTTTGTTGATTAACATGTAATATTTTTGAAAAAGAACTACTCTAATGAATAGAAGAATGTTTATCTTTATTACCAATGCATGTCTATATTGACGGGTTTAATGTATTATTTTGAGGGCGTTACAACTTGATATCAGAGCGTACCGGGTTCGAAGTTGGCTAAAAATAAAAATGGAAGTTGAATAAAAATAATAATGGAAGTTCATTGGAGAAACTACTATACCTTAACGATCTATTTGGAAATTAAATAAAAATGGAAGTTGAATTAAAAAAGGAAAATGAATAAAAATGGAAATTTATTCAAGAAACCACTATACCTTAACGATATATTTGAAAAATAAAAAAAAAAGGAAATAGAATAGTAGAAGAAATTGAAGAAAAATAAAAATGGAAGTTCATTCAAGAAACCACTACAACTTAACGATCTATTGGGAAACTAAATAAAAAAGGAAGTCGAATAAAAATAAAATTGAATAAAAATGGAAGTTGCATAAAATTAATAATGGAAGTTCATTAGAGAAACTACTATACCTTAACGATCTATTAGGAAATTAAATAAAAATGTAAATTCAATTAAAAAAGGAAAATGAATAAAAATGAAAGTTGAATAAAAATAAAAGTGGAAGTTGCATAAAATTAAAAATGGAAGTTCATTCAAGAAACCACTATAGCGTAACGATCTATTTGGAAATTAAATAAAAAAGGAAATAGAATAGTAAAGGAAATTGAATAAAAATAAAAATTGAAGTTCATCCAAGAAAACACTACAACTTAACGATCTATTTGGAAATTAAATAAAAAAGGAAGTTGAATAAAAATGAAATTGAAAAAAAATGGAAGTTGCAAAAAATTAATAATGGAAGTTCATTAGAGAAACTACTATACCTTAACGATCTATTTGGAAATTAAATAAAAATGAAAATTGAATTAAAAAAGGAAAATGAACAAAAATGGAAGTTCAATCAAGACACCACTATACCTTAACGATATATTTGAAAATTAAAAAAAAAAAGGAAATTGAATAGTAAAAGAAATTGAAGAAAAATAAAAATGGAAGTTCATTCAAGAAACCACTACAACTTAACGATCTATTTTGAAATTAAATAAAAAAGGAAGTTGAATAAAAATGAAATTGAATAAAAATGGAAGTTGAATAAAATTAAAAATGCAAGTTGAATAAAATTAACAATGGAAGTTCATTAGGGAAACTACTATACCTTAACGATCTATTTGGAAATTAAATAAAAAAGGAAATTGAATTAAAAAAGAAAATGAATAAAAATGGAAGTTGAATAAAAATAAAAATGGAAGTTGCAAAAAATTAAAAATGGAAGTTCATTCAAGAAACCACTATACATTAACGATCTATTTGGAAATTAAATAAAAAAGGAAATTGAATAGAAAAGGAAATTGAATAAAAATAGAAATGGAAGTTCATTCAAGAAAACACTACAACTTAACGATCTATTCGGAAATTAAATAAAAAAGAAAGTTGAATAAAAATGAAATTGAATAAAAATGGAAGTTGCAGAAAATTAATAATGAAAGTTCATTAGAGAAACTACTATACCTTAACGATCTATTTGGAAATTAAATAAAAATGGAAATTGAATTAAAAAAGGAAATGAATAAAAATGGAAGTTGACTAAAAATAAAAATGGAAGTTGCATAAAATTAAAAATGGAAGTTCATTCAAGAAACCACTATACCTTAATGATCTATTTGGAAATTAAATAAAAAAGGAAATTGAATAGAAAAGGAAATTGAATAAAAATAGAAATGGAAGTTCATTCAAGAAAACACTACAACTTAACGATCTATTTGGAAATTAAATAAAAAAGGAAGTTGAATAAAAATGAAATTGAAAAAAAATGGAAGTTGCATAAAATTAATAATGAAAGTTCATTAGAGAAACTACTATACCTTAACGATCTATTTGGAAATTACATAAAAATGGAAATTGAATTAAAAAAGAAATGAATAAAAATAGAAGTTGACTAAAAATAAAAATGGAAGTTGCATAAAATTAAAAATGGAAGTTCATTCAAGAAACCACTATACCTTAACGATCTATTTGGAAATTAAATAAAAAAGGAAATTGAATAGAAAAGGAAATTGAATAAAAATAAAAATGGAAGTTCATTCAAGAAAACACTACAACTTAACGATCTATTTGAAAATTAAATAAAAAAGGAAGTTGGATAAAAATTTAATTGAATAAAAATGGAAGTTGCATAAAATTAATAATGGAAGTTCATTAGAGAAACTAGTATACCTTAACGATCTATTTGGAAATTAAATAAAAAAGGAAACTGAATTAAAAAAGGAAAATGAAAAAAAAATGATAGTTGAATAAAAATAAAAATGGAAGTTGCATAAAATTAAAAATGGAAGTTCATTCAAAAAACCACAATACCTTAACGATCTATTTGGAAATTAAATAAAAAAGGAAATTGAATAGAAAAGTGAATTGAATAAAAATAAAAATGGAAGTTCATTCAAGAAAACACTACAACTTAGCGATCTATTTGCAAATTAAATAAAAAAGCAAGTTGAATAAAAATGAAATTGAATAAAAATGAAAGTTGCATAAAATTAGTAATGGAAGTTCATTAGAGAAACTACTATATCTTAACGATCTATTTGGAAATTAAATAAAAATGGAAATTGAATTGGAAAAGGAAAATGAATAAAAATGGAAGTTGATTAAAAATAAAAAAAAAAGTTGCATAAAATTAAAAATGGAAGTTCATTCAAGAAACCATTATACCTTAACGGTCTATTTGAAAATTTAAAAAAAAAAAGGAAATAGAATAGTAAAAGAAATTGAAGAAAAATAAAAATGAAAGTTCATTCAAGAAACCACTACAACTTAACGATCTATTTGGAAATTAAATAAAAAAGAATGTTGAATAAAAATGGAAGTTGAATAAAATTAATAATGGAAGTTCATTAGAGAAACTACGATATTTTAACGATCTATTTGGAAATAAAATAAAAAAACAAATTGAATTAAAAAAGGAAAATGAATAAAAATGGAAGTTGTATAAAATTAAAAATGGAAGTTCATTGAAGAAACCACTATACCTTAACGATATATTTGAAAATTAAAAAAAAAAAAAGGAAATAGAATAGTTAAAGAAATTGAAGAAAAATAAAAATGGAAGTTCAATCAAGAAACCACAACAACTTAACGGTCTATTTGGAAATTAAATAAAAAAGGAAGTTGAATAAAAATGAAATTGGATAAAAACGGAAGTTGAATAAAATTAATAATGGAAGTTCATTGGAGAAACTACTATACCTTAACGATCTATTTTGGAAATTAAATAAAAATGGAAAGTGAATTAAAAAAGGAAAATGAATAAAAATGGAAGTTGCATAAAATTAAAAATGGAAGTTCATTCAAGAAACCACTATACCTTAACGATCTATTTGGAAATTACATAAAAAAGGAAATTGAAAAGAAAAGGAAATTGAATAAAAATAAAAATGGAAGTTCATTCAAGAAAACACTACAACTTAACGATCTATTTGGAAATTAAATAAAAAAAAAGTTGAATAAAAATGAAATTGAATAAAAATGGAAGTTGCATAAAATTAATAATGGAAGTTCATTAGAGAAACTACTATACCTTAACGATCTATTTGGAAATTAAATAAAAATGGAAAGTGAATTAAAAAAGGAAAATGAATAAAAGTGGAAGTTGACTAAAAATAAAAATGGAAGTTGCATAAAATTAAAAATGAAAGTTCATTAAAGAAACCCCTATACCTTAACGATCTATTTGGAAATTAAATAAAAAAAAAATTGAATAGAAATGTGAATTGAATAAGAATAAAAATGGAAGTTCATTCAAGAAAACACTACAACTTAACGATCTATTTTGAAATTAAATAAAAAAGGAAGTTGAATAAAAATGAAATTGAATAAAAATGAAAGTTGCATAAAATTAATAATGGAAGTTCATTAGAGAAACTACTATACCTTAACGATCTATTTGGAAATTAAATAAAAATTGAAATTGATTTAAAAAAGGAAAATGAATAAAAATGGAAGTTGACTAAAAATAAAAACGGAAGTTGCATAAAATTAAAAATGGAAGTTCATTCAAGAAACCACTATACCTTAAAGATCTATTTGGAAATTAAATAAAAAAGAAAATTGAATAGAAATGTGAATTGAATAAGAATAAAAATGGAAGTTCATCCAAGAAAACACTACAACTTAACGATCTATTTGGAAATTAAATAAATAAGGAAGTTGAATAAAAATGAAATTGAACAAAAATGGAAGTTGCATAAAATTAACAATGGAAGTTCATTAGAGAAATTACTATATCTTAACGATCTAATTGCAAATTAAATAAAAAATGAAATTGAATAAAAATGGAAGTTGAATAAAAATAAAAATGGAAGTTGCCTAAAATTAAAAATAGAAATTCATTCAAGAAACCACTATACATTAACGATCTATTTGGAAATTAAATAAAAAAGGAAATTGAATAGAAAAGGAAATTGAATAAAAATAAAAATGGAAATTCATTCAAGAAAACACTACAACTTAACGATCTATTTGGAAATTAAATAAAAAAGGAAGTTGAAAAAAAAAATGAAATTGAATAAAAATGAAAATTGCATAAAATTAATAATGGAAGTTCATTAGAGAAACTACTATACCTTAACGATCTATTTGGAAATTAAATAAAAATGGAAATTGATTTAAAAAAGGAAAATGAATAGAAATGGAAGTTGACTAAAAATAAAAATGGAAGTTGCATAAAATTAAAAATGGAAGTTCATTCAAAAAACCACCGTACCTTAACGATCTATTTGGAAATTAAATAAAAAAGAAAATTGAATAGAAATGTGAATTGAATAAGAATAAAAATGGAAGTTCATTCAAGAAAACACTACAACTTAACGATCTATTTGGAAATTAAATAAAAAAGAAAGTTGAATAAAAATGAAATTGAATAAAAATGGAAGTTGCATAAAATTAATAACGGAAGTTCATTAGAGAAATTACTATACCTACACGATCTATTTGGAAATTAAATAAAAATGGAAATTGAAATAAAAAAGGAAAATGCATAAAAATGGAAGTCGCATAAAATTAAAAATGGAAATTCATTCAAGAAACCACTATACCTTAACGATCTATTTGGAAATTAAATAAAAAGGAAATTAAATAAAAATAAAAATGGAAGTTCATTCAAGAAAACACTACAACATAACAATCTATTTGGAAATTAAATAAAAAAGGAAGTTGAATAAAAATGAAATTGAATAAAAATGAAAGTTGCATAAAATTAAAAATGGAAGTTCATTCAAGAAACCACTGTACCTTAACGATCTATTTGGAAATTAAATAAAAAAGAAAATTGAATAGAAATGTGAATTGAATAAGAATAAAAATGGAAGTTCATTCAAGAAAACACTACAACTTAACGATCTATTTGGAAATTAAATAAAAAAGAAAGTTGAATAAAAATGAAATTGAATAAAAATGGAAGTTGCATAAAATTAATAACGGAAGTTCATTAGAGAAATTACTATACCTTCACGATCTATTTGGAAATTAAATAAAAATGGAAATTGAAATAAAAAAGGAAAATGCATAAAAATGGAAGTCGCATAAAATTAAAAATGGAAGTTCATTCAAGAAACCACTATACCTTAACGATCTATTTGGAAATGAAATAAAAAGGAAATTGAATAGAAAAGGAAATTAAATATAAATAAAAATGGAAGTTCATTCAAGAAAACACTACAACTTAACGATCTATTTGGAAATTAAATAAAAAAGGAAGTTGAATAAAAATGAAATTGAATAAAAATGAAAGTTGCATAAAATTAATAATGGAAGTTCATTAGAGAAACTACTATACCTTAACGATCTATTTGGAAATTAAATAAAAATGGAAATTGATTTAAAAAAGGAAAATGAATAGAAATGGAAGTTGACTAAAAATAAAAATGGAAGTTGCATAAAATTAAAAACGGAAGTTCATTCAAGAAACCACTGTACCTTAACGATCTATTTGGAAATTAAATAAAAAAGGAAAGTGAATAGAAATGTGAATTGAAGAAGAATAAAAATGGAAGTTCATTCAAGAAAACACTACAACTTAACGATCTATTTGGAAATTAAATAAAAAAGGATGTTGAATAAAAATGAAATTGAATAAAAATGGAAGTTGCATAAAATTAATAATGGAAGTTCATTAGAGAAACTACTATACCTTAACGATCTATTTAGAAATTAAATAAAAATGAAAATTGAATTAAAAAAGGAAAATGAAAAAAATTGAAGTTGAAAAAAAATAAAAATGGAAGTTGCATAAAATTAAAAATGGAAGTTCATTCAAGAAACGACTATACCTTAACGATCTGTTTGGAAATTAAATAAAAAAGAAAATTGAACAGAAAAGTGAATTGAATAAAAATAAAAATGTAAGTTCATTCAAGAAACCACTACAACTTAACGATCTATTTGGAAATTAAATAAAAAAGGAGTTGAATAAAAATGAAATTGAATAAAAATGGAAGTTGCATAAAATTAATAATGGAAGTTAATTAGAGAAACTACTATACCTTAACGATCTATTTGGAAATTAAATAAAAATAGAAATTGAATTAAAAAAGGAAAATGAATAAAAATGGAAGTTCATTCAAGAAACCACTATACTTCAACGTTCTATTTGGAAATTAAATAAAAAAGAAATTGAATAGAAAAGGAAATCGAATAAAAATAAAAATGGTAGTTCATTCAAGAAAACACTACAATTTAACGATCTATTTCCAAATTAAATAAAAAAGGAAGTTGAATAAAAATGAAATTGAATAAAAATGGAAGTTGCATAAAATTAATAATGGAAGTTCATTAGAGAAACTACTATACCTTAACGATCTAATTGGAAATTAATTAAAAATGGAAATTGAATTAAAAAAGGAAAATGAATAAAAATGGAAGTTGACTAAAAATAAAAATGGAAGTTGCATAAAATTAAAAATGGAAATTCATTCAAGAAACCACTATACTTTAACGATTTATTTGGAAATTAAATAAAAAAGGGAATTGAATAGAAAAGTGAATTGAATAAAAATAAAAATGAAAGTTCATTCAAGAAAACACTACAACTTAACGATCTATTTGGAAATTAAATAAAAAAGGAAGCTGAATAAAAATGAAATTGAATAAAAATGGAAGTTGCCTAAAATTAATAATGGAACTTCATTAGAGAAACTACTGTACCTTAACGATCTATTTGGAAATTAAATAAAAATGGAAATTGAATTAAAAAAGGAAAATGAATAAAAATGGAAGTTGCATAAAATTAAAAATGGAAGTTCATTCAAGAAACCACTATACCTTAACGATCTTATAGGAACCCACATTTTATGTTCTCATCATGTTCATGAGCATCTGTGTAATTATGATTTGTTAAGTTTGCATGTGTGTGTTGTGATTTGTTTCGCTTGAGTTAATGTGATCCATGCCTTGTTTTGAAGCCTTGTGATTTGTCTAAGTGTAGTATGCTTGTCTTGTTCCTTCCTTGATGTGAAACTTAGGTTACGCCTTGCCTGAGTTATGCTAGCCGATGTTATTCCAAGCCGAGGTCATCCTTAGTCTAATAGTAGTATCTTGGAACCCCTTGTTGACCTCCGTCCTTGCCTTGACCACATTAGCCGAGATGTCACCTTGCACCCTAGTGATCTCGTCCTGGAGTGGTACGACCTAGGCTGAGGTGTGGCGCATCTAGGCCAAGATGTGGCACAGCTTAGTCAAGTGTTGTCCTTCCTAGCCGAGGTCATTGTCACCTTAGTTGCCGAAGTCCTTTATTAGCCGATGTCATTGCCTCGTCAGAAAGCCCATACCGCTTTGCTTGTTGAACACCCTTTCAACCATGCTTTGTCTGGTCTGTCAGCCACCTTTTCAGGTAGAACCCAACCAGCCGCCGCCACGTGTCTCAGCAGAGGGTTAACCCCAGAACCGGGTATAGAAAACTATCATTTGGTGTCATAACCTTGTCTTGTAGAGAGAGAAGCTCTAGGAGGGAGAAAGAGTTTTAGAGTGAGGAAGTAGATCTTCAAGCTTGATTCCTAGAGATCCGACCGTTAGATCCGCGTTCTAAGGTTAGATTCTTGATCTGCTCATGATGTTCTTTATGTTTATGTTATTGCATTGCATGATTGGAAATGATTTGTAAGCCATGCATCGTTTTGAAGCTCGATTTTAGAAAGAGAAAATGACATTCATGTGTTCTTCAAGAAAAGTCTTGTTTTGATCCGAAAGCTTGCGTAAAGAATCATGTTTTTGTGTTTGTTTCCGCAAGAATTCCAAGTACGGGTACCCAGGTCCATGTTTTCATACTCATAGCACGAAAACCCCAGATTTTGATGACAGATTATGATTGAACATTCATATTTTTCATGTTTCCACATTCATGCTCTTCATGTTCAGCAACAGAGGGGAACCCAGAGTTTCCCGATCTCTTTTCCTTGCATGTGGCCCTCGGGAACACACCTCGGCGAGGAGGTGTGGAACCTCGGCCTAGACCTGGTTGGTGCCCAGCATGTTTTCCGAAACCATTTGTGTACATACAAAACTTGTTTAAGGTGCATTCAATAGGCTTTGCCCTGTGTTTGTAGGACTTGGGCTTGTCTCGACCCCGACGTGTGAAGAAACTAAGTGAGTGGTATTTTTAATAAAGTTATGTTATAAAGTTTTGGCAAAGCCTTGCTTCGTTTTAGAAAAGTATTTGATCAAGCATGAATGACTATCCCTACTTGTATATTAAACGCTATCTTGTTTTGATGACATGTCTTGAAAGTCCTTAGTTGCAGGGGACTATAATGCAACTGCACTCTTGTCTTGAAAGTCCTTAGTTGCAGGGGACTATAATGCAACTGCACTCTTGTCTTGAAAGTCCTTAGTTGCAGGGGACTATAATGCAACTGCACTCTTGTCTTGAAAGTCCTTAGTTGCAGGGGACTATAATGCAACTGCACTCTTGTCTTGATATGTCATCGCACTTGTAATATGTAGATGTAATAACATCCAAGAACTTGAAAGGCCGGCAATGAACTTGATCTCCCTCTTGATTGTAAAGTATGCTATGTATTGTTTTGAAAGAAATCTTGGATATCAGTCATGCAAAAACTTTATTTCTAATATCATTCACTGAGTATCCAAGCTCACCCTCTCTATATATATGTAGGTGATGAACAAGAGGGCATTGAGGCCTAGACGTGATGCCGATGTATTTTTGGGTGCATTGCCGACATGTTTTGGATTAGCATTTTTGTGCCATCTTGAAGATCATGCTTCTCGGCTTATTTTCATTTGTACTTGTATATGTCGGCTTGAGAAGCCTTTTGGTCAGGATGTGTTTTGTATCTCATTTCCTTATTGTATTTAAGTTGTAAGACTTTATAAAGATGTATGTCATTTCATTTGACCTATACACTGCTCTTATGGACCACTTGTAGCTTGAATTATTGCTTCCGCATTTGTGAGCCCCCTATATAAATACTCTGATTGTGTGTGAATCTTGTAAGTCGGCTTTCGGTAATCTCGGATTACTGGCCATCACGGCACCCAAACTACTAGGGGCGGTTTGGGGGCGTGACAGAATGGTATCAGAGCACAAGGTCCTTATAGTACGTTATTCACACACTTTGAGTCCTAAAGAGCATAGGATGTCCCTTAGAAGAATGTTAGGATTGCATCATGTTGCTTGCTACTTGAAAAGGTGTGCATCGTCTTGGCATGAACAATTTGTTACATAAACATGATCATACTCTCTTGCATACACGTTCACTTGTTCATTTTGTTCTAAGTGTCACATCCTCCACACCCCAGCGCCATGAGGAGAGGTAGACCTCCAGTTGGCCGAGATCATTCCGAGGATAGGTTGGAGAGACTGGAAAGGTTAGTCGAAGGCTTGGTTCGTGAACTGAGACAACCGAGGCCACAGGATACCGGTACCACCTCTACCCAGGCCGAGCAGACCAATGGCTGATATGCAGCTCCGCCTCCACCTCCTCCAGTGCCACAAGTACCTTTACAACAGGCTTTGTATGGGAACGACACGATAACCCTGATCAGAGAGTTCAAGAAAATGAAACCGCCAAGATTCCAAGGGGGCATAGAACCAATGAAAGCCGAGGCGTGGGTTTTAGAAATGGAGAAGCTGTTTGAAATTTTCCCCAGTACAGATGCTCAGAAGGTATCTCTGGCAGCGTTCACGTTAGACGACGACGCCCGCAGGTGGTGGATGATGGTTCGAGAAAGTAATCCGGGTTTGACTTGGGCCAGATTCCTGGAGTTATTCTACAACAAACATTTTCCCCTTAGCGTCCGAGACCGAAAGACCACGGAGTTCCAGAATCTGACACAGGGGAACAAGACAGTGGCAGAGTATGATCGTGCCTTTACCGAATTAGCGAGATATGCGCCCCATATGGTTGACGACGAATACCGAAAAGCGAGAAAGTTCGAAAGTGGGTTACGTGGACCAATACAAGACAGGGTCAACATGCTCAATATGCCGACATACGCTGGAGTACTGGACAAGGCCATCCTGGCTGAAGCTAATTTAAACCGATACCAGAGTTCAAGTGAGGGTCAGAGGAAGAGACAGAATTATGATAATCGCCGAGTTCCGTTCAATGCCAAGAAGAGAATGAGCACGGACAGTTCCAGCAACTCAAATCAGGAAGGTAACGCCAAGCCGATGTGCGCGAGTTGTGGAAAGCTACATTTCGGGGTTTGTCGTTGGGCAACAGGAGCTTGCTACGAGTGTGGCGAGATAGGCCATCGCGTGAAGGACTGCCCGAAAGCAAGGACCGATGATGGGAAGAGGAATGGAAGCACCTCGGGCTCTGCACAGAAGAGCAACATCGGGGGAGTACAGGCGAGACAGGGCCGAGTTTTCGCATTGGTGCCAGGAGACGCCCAGAATGCTGAAGCAGTGGTATCAGGTACCATTTCGATTTGTTCTCAAGATGCATACGTATTGATTGATTCAGGTTCTACGCATTCATTTGTATCCACCTTATTCGCCGAGAAGTTGGGTAGGGAATTAGAACCCCTTGATTATGTATTATCTGTGTCTATTCCATCTGGGAGAAACATGATTATTGCATCCATTTATAAGGCGTGTGTTGTTATGATTGAGGATGTAGAGTTGTTAGTCGATTTGATGCCTTTGAGCATGACCCATTTCGATGTCATATTGGGGATGGATTGGTTAGTAGCGAATCATGCATCCATTAATTGTGTTACTAAGAGCGTCGCATTGGAGACCCCAAGTCAAGCTGAGGTCATTTTCCAAGGTAAAGGAGTAGTACCCCCACCTTACTTAATCTCATCCATGAAGGCCTACAAGTTGATCCAGAAAGGATGTAAGGGTTATTTATGCAGTATACTAAGTGATTTGAATGGAAATGTTGAGTTAGCCGACATACCCGTTGTTGAGGAATTTCCCGATGTCTTTCCGAGTGAATTGCCTGGCCGCCTTGTTGATAGGGAAATAGAGTTTACCGTGGACATCCTGTCAGGAACACAACCTATCTCCAAAACACCCTACAGAATGGCCCCAGCCGAACTTAGAGAACTGAAATCGCAGTTACAAAAATTGTTGGACAAAGGATTTGTTAGGCCGAGCACTTCACCGTGGGGAGCACCCGTGTTATTTGTCAAGAAAAAGGATGGCACACTTCGTCTATGCATTGACTACAGAGAACTTAATAAGGTGACCATCAAGAACAAGTACCCATTGCCTAGAATCGACGATTTGCTTGATCAACTACGAGGAGCACGAGTCTTTTCCAAGATTGACCTTAGGTCAGGCTACCACCAGTTGAAGGTTAAAGCCGAGGACATTGAGAAAACTGCTTTTCGGACAAGATATGGCCACTACGAATTTTTGGTAATGCCCTTCGGAGTAACCAATGCCCCAGCAGCATTCATGGACTTGATGAACAGAGTCTTTAAGCCGTACCTAGATGAGTTTGTCATTATTTTTATCGACGACATATTGATCTATTCCGGGAGTACGAACGAGCACGAGAATCATCTGTGACTTGCCCTGCAGACCTTGAGAGATAAGAAGTTGTACGCCAAGTTAAGTAAATGCGAGTTTTGGCTTTCCAGCATTTCATTTCTAGGGCATGTGATTAATGAGGACGGTATATCAGTTGACCCCAGTAAGATTGAAGCCATTGTGAATTGGCCGACGCCGACCAACGTGTCCGAGGTTCGTAGTTTCCTGGGTTTGGCAGGTTATTACAGAAAGTTTGTGAAGGATTTCTCGAGGATTGCAGTGCCATTGACACAACTAACGAAGAAGGGAGCAGCTTATGAATGGACCAACGAAAGAGAATCAGCTTTCCAGGAGCTGAAGACGAGGTTAGTTACAGCACCAGTTCTGGTACTACCATCAGCTAATGAAGAATTTCAGATTTACAGTGATGCTTCACATAAAGGTTTGGGTTGCGTGTTAATGCAAGAAGGTAAAGTCATAGTGTATGCGTCTCGTCAGTTGAAGCCCAATGAAAAGAATTATCCCACCCATGATCTGGAGCTAGCTGTCGTGGTTTTTGCTTTGAAGATATGGCGCCATTACTTGTATGGAACATCTTGCCAAGTTTTCACCGACCACAAGAGTCTGAAGTACCTGTTCACTCAGAAAGAGTTAAATATGAGGCAGAGAAGATGGCTCGAGCTACTGAAGGATTATGACATACAGATTCAGTATCACCCAGGTAAGGCAAATTCCGTAGCCGACGCATTGAGCAGGAAGTTAGTTGGAAGTTTGGCGTGCCTGACAGCGATTTCGGTGGAACCGACCATCATTGAGGAAGTGAAGACCAGACAGAAGGAGGATAAATTCCTCAAGAAGGTAATTGATGAATTCATCACCAAGCCGAGGCCGGGATACACTATGGAGAATCAAGTGCTTAAGTTTGACGGAAGATTGTGCGTGGCTGATGTACCGGAGTTAAAAAGGAGGATTTTGCAAGAGGCTCATAGTTCCAAGTTTGCCATCCATCCAGGGAGCACCAAGATGTATCGGGACGTAAAGCGGACCTTTTGGTGGCCAAACATGAAAAGAGAGATAGCCGAGTTCGTATTTCAGTGTCTGTGTTGTCAACAAGTGAAGGCAGAACACCAGAGACCGGCAGGACTTCTTCAACCCTTGTCAATTCCTGAGTGGAAATGGGAGCACATCTCCATGGATTTCGTAGTGGGTTTGCCGAGGACGCAGAGAGGTATGGATTCCATTTGGGTTATAGTCGACAGGTTTACTAAGTCAGCTCACTTTCTGCCTGTCAAGACTACATTCAATGCCGACCGACTTGCCGAATTGTACATGACTGAGATCGTTAGGCTTCATGGTGTGCCGATGTCCATTGTGTCAGACCGAGATCAGAAGTTCGTTTCTAGATTTTGGCAGAGTCTACAAAGAGCCTTGGGAACAGAGTTGAGATTTAGCACAGCCTTTCACCCTCAGACCGACGGGCAGACAGAAAGAACGATTCAGACACTCGAAGACATGCTCAGACTGTGCGTGTTGGATTTCCGGGGAAGTTGGGAATCGCATTTGCCATTAGTAGAGTTCGCGTACAACAACAGTTATCAAGCCAGCATTGGCATGGCGCCGTATGAAGCTTTGTATGGAAGGGAGTGCAGATCGCCGATATGTTGGACTGAAGTAGGAGACAAAGCCCTAATTGGCCCCGAGTTGGTTCAGGTGACAACTGAAAAGATCAAACTCATTCAACAGAGGATTAAAACTGCACATAGTCGACAGAAGTGTTATGTCGACCTAAGAAGGAGGGAGTTAGAATTTGAAATTGGGGATCATGTGTTTTTGAAGGTCTCGCCGATGACAGGAGTTTCGAGATTTGGGAAGAAGGGTAAACTTGCACCCCGATATATTGGGCCGTTTGAAATTCTGGAGAAAGTTAACACCGTTGCTTACAGACTCGCTTTGCCGCCAGATTTGAGCCAAGTCCACAGTGTGTTCCATGTCTCAATGCTGAGAAAATACATCCGAGACCCACTGCATGTAATAGATTACTCAGGAGTTGTAGTTAATGAAGACTTGGGCTACGAAGAGAAGCCGATGAGAATTATCGACAAACAAGTGAGGCAGTTGAGAAACAAGTCGATATCAATGGTGAAAATCGAATGGGAGAAACATTATGGCGAGGAGGCCACATGGGAAAAGGAAGAGGAGATGAAAATCCGTTACCCGGAGTTATTCGTAGGACAAGGTAACTTAAGTTTGGGGACCAAACTTCCTTAAGGAGGGTAGACTGTAGGAACCCACATTTTATGCTCTCATCATGTTCATGAGCATCTGTGTGATTATGATTTGTTAAGTTTGCATGTGTGTGTTGTGATTTGTTTCGCTTGAGTTAATGTGATCCATGCCTTGTTTTGAAGCCTTGTGATTTGTCTAAGTGTAGTATGCTTGTCTTGTTCCTTCCTTGATGTGAAACTTAGGTTACGCCTTGCCTGAGTTATGCTAGCCGATGTTATTCCAAGCCGAGGTCATCCTTAGTCTAATAGTAGTATCTTGGAACCCCTTGTTGACCTCCGTCCTTGCCTTGACCACATTAGCCGAGATGTCACCTTGCACCCTAGTGATCTCGTCCTGGAGTGGTACGACCTAGGCCGAGGTGTGGCGCATCTAGGCCAAGATGTGGCACAGCTTAGTCAAGTGTTGTCCTTCCTAGCCGAGGTCATTGTCACCTTAGTTGCCGAAGTCCTTTATTAGCCGATGTCATTGCCTCGTCAGAAAGCCCATACCGCTTTGCTTGTTGAACACCCTTTCCACCATGCTTTGTCTGGTCTGTCAGCCACCTTTTCAGGTAGAACCCAACCAGCCGCCGCCACGTGTCTCAGCAGAGGGTTAACCCCAGAACCGGGTATAGAAAACTATCATTTGGTGTCATAACCTTGTCTTGTAGAGAGAGAAGCTCTAGGAGGGAGAAAGAGTTTTAGAGTGAGGAAGTAGATCTTCAAGCTTGATTCCTAGAGATCCGACCGTTAGATCCGCGTTCTAAGGTTAGATTCTTGATCTGCTCATGATGTTCTTTATGTTTATGTTATTGCATTGCATGATTGGAAATGATTTGTAAGCCATGCATCGTTTTGAAGCTCGATTTTAGAAAGAGAAAATGACATTCATGTGTTCTTCAAGAAAAGTCTTGTTTTGATCCGAAAGCTTGCGTAAAGAATCATGTTTTTGTGTTTGTTTCCGCAAGAATTCCAAGTACGGGTACCCAGGTCCATGTTTTCATACTCATAGCACGAAAACCCCAGATTTTGATGACAGATTATGATTGAACATTCATATTTTTCATGTTTCCACATTCATGCTCTTCATGTTCAGCAACAGAGGGGAACCCAGAGTTTCCCAATCTCTTTTCCTTGCATGTGGCCCTCGGGAACACACCTCGGCGAGGAGGTGTGGAACCTCGGCCTAGACCTGGTTGGTGCCCAGCATGTTTTCCGAAACCATTTGTGTACATACGAAACTTGTTTAAGGTGCATTCAATAGGCTTTGCCCTGTGTTTGTAGGACTTGGGCTTGTCTCGACCCCGACGTGTGAAGAAACTAAGTGAGTGGTATTTTTAATAAAGTTATGTTATAAAGTTTTGGCAAAGCCTTGCTTCGTTTTAGAAAAGTATTTGATCAAGCATGAATGACTATCCCTACTTGTATATTAAACGCTATCTTGTTTTGATGACATGTCTTGAAAGTCCTTAGTTGCAGGGGACTATAATGCAACTGCACTCTTGTCTTGAAAGTCCTTAGTTGCAGGGGACTATAATGCAACTGCACTCTTGTCTTGAAAGTCCTTAGTTGCAGGGGACTATAATGCAACTGCACTCTTGTCTTGAAAGTCCTTAGTTGCAGGGGACTATAATGCAACTGCACTCTTGTCTTGATATGTCATCGCACTTGTAATATGTAGATGTAATAACATCCAAGAACTTGAAAGGCCGGCAATGAACTTGATCTCCCTCTTGATTGTAAAGTATGCTATGTATTGTTTTGAAAGAAATCTTGGATATCAGTCATGCAAAACCTTTATTTCTAATATCATTCACCGAGTATCCAAGCTCACCCTCTCTATATATATGTAGGTGATGAACAAGAGGGCATTGAGGCCTAGACGTGATGCCGATGTATTTTTGGGTGCATTGCCGACATGTTTTGGATTAGCATTTTTGTGCCATCTTGAAGATCATGCTTCTCGGCTTATTTTCATTTGTACTTGTATATGTTGGCTTGAGAAGCCTTTTGGTCAGGATGTGTTTTGTATCTCATTTCCTTATTGTATTTAAGTTGTAAGACTTTATAAAGATGTATGCCATTTCATTTGACCTATGCACTGCTCTTATGGACCACTTGTAGCTTGAATTATTGCTTCCGCATTTGTGAGCCCCCTATATAAATACTCTGATTGTGTGTGAATCTTGTAAGTCGGCTTTCGGTAATCTCGGATTACTGGCCATCACGGCACCCAAACTACTAGGGGCGGTTTGGGGGCGTGACAGATCTATTTGGAAATTAAATAAAAAAGGAAATTGAATAGAAAAGGAAATTGAATAAAAATAAAAATGGAAGTTCATTCAAGAAAACACTACAACTTAACGATCTATTTGGAAATTAAATAAAAAAGAAAGTTGAATAAAAATGAAATTGAATAAAAATTGAAGTTGCATAAAATTAATAATGGAAGTTCGTTAGAGAAACTACTATGCCTTAACGATCTATTTAGAAATTAAATAAAAATGGAAAGTGAATTAAAAAAGGAAAATGAATAACAATGGAAGTTGACTAAAAATAAAAATGGAAGTTGCATAAAATTAAAAATGAAAGTTCGTTGAAGAAACCCCTATACCTTAACGATCTATTTGGAAATTAAATAAAAAAGAAAATTGAATAGAAATGTGAATTGAATAAGAATAAAAATTGAAGTTCATTCAAGAAAACACTACAACTTAACGATCTATTTGGAAATTAAATAAAAAAGAAAGTTGAATAAAAATGAAATTGAATAAAAATGGAAGTTGCATAAAATTAATAATGGAAGTTCATTAGAGAAACTACTATACCTTAACGATCTATTTGGAAATTAAATAAAAATTGAAAGTGAATTAAAAAAGGAAAATGAATAAAAATGGAAGTTGACTAAAAATAAAAATGGAAGTTGCATAAAATTAAAAATGAAAGTTCGTCGAAGAAACCCCTATACCTTAACGATCTATTTGGAAATTAAATAAAAAAGAAAATTGAATAGAAATGTGAATTGAATAAGAATAAAAATGGAAGTTCATTCAAGAAAACACTACAACTTAACGATCTATTTGGAAATTAAATAAAAAAGGAAGTTGAATAAAAATGAAATTGAATAAAAATGAAAGTTGCATAAAACTAATAATGGAAGTTCATTAGAGAAACTACTATACCTTAACGATCTATTTGGAAATTAAATAAAAATGAAAATTGATTTAAAAAAGGAAAATGAATAAAAATGGAAGTTGACTAAAAATGAAAATGGAAGTTGCATAAAATTAAAAATGGAAGTTCATTCAAGAAACCACTATACCTTAACGATCTATTTGGAAATTAAATAAAAATGAAAATTGATTTAAAAAAGGAAAATGAATAAAAATGGAAGTTGACTAAAAATGAAAATGGAAGTTGCATAAAATTAAAAATGGAAGTTCATTCAAGAAACCACTATACCTTAACGATCTATTTGGAAATTAAATAAAAAAGAAAATTGAGTAGAAATGTGAATTGAATAAGAATAAAAATAGAAGTTCATTCAAGAAAACACTACAACTTAATGATCTATTTGGAAATTAAATAAATAAGGAAGTTGAATAAAAATGAAATTGAACAAAAATGGAAGTTGCAAAAAATGAACAATGGAAGTTCATTTGAGAAATTACTATATCTTAACGATCTAATTGGAAATTAAATAACAAAGGAAATTGAATTAAAAAAGGAAAATGAATAAAAATGGAAGTTGAATAAAAATAAAATGGAAGTTGCCTAAAATTAAAAATGGAAGTTCATTCAAGAAATCACTATACCTTAACGATCTATTTGAAATTAAATAAAAAAGGAAATTGAATAGAAAAGGAAATTGAATAAAAATAAAAATGGAAGTTCATTCAAGAAAACACTACAACTTAACGATTTATTTGGAAATTAAATAAAAAAAAAGGAAGTCGAATAAAAATGAAATTGAATAAAAATAAAAACGGAAGTTGCATAAAATTAAAAATAGAAGTTCATTGAAGAAACCACTATACCTTAACGATCTATTTGGAAATTAAATAAAAAAGGAAATTGAATAGTAAACGAAATTGAGTAAAAATAAAAATGGAAGTTCATCCAAGAAAACACTACAACTTAACGATCTATTTGGAAATTAAATAAAAAAGGAAGTTGAAAAAAAATGAAATTGAATAAAAATGGAAGTTGCATAAAATTAATAATGGAAGTTCATTAGAGAAACTACTATACCTTAACGATCTATTTGGAAATTAAATAAAAATGGAAATTGAATTAAAAAAGGAAAATGAATAAAAATGGAAGTTCATTCAAGAAACCACTATACCTTAACGATAAATTTGAAAATTAAAAAAAAAAAGGAAATTGAATAGTAAAAGAAATTGAGGAAAAATAAAAATGGAAGTTCATTCAAGAAACCACTACAACTTAACAACCTATTTTGAAATTAAATAAAAAAGGAAGTTGAATAAAAATGAAATTGAATAAAAATGGAAGTTGAATAAAATTAAAAATGCAAGTTGCATAAAATTAACATTGGAAATTCATTAGGGAAACTACTATACCTTAACGATCTATTTGGAAATTAAATAAAAAAGGAAATTGAATTGAAAAAGGAAAATGAATAAAAATGGAAGTTGAATAAAAATAAAAATGGAAGTTGCATAAACTTTAAAATGGAAGTTCATTCAAGAAACCACTATACCTTAACGATCTATTTGGAAATTAAATAAAAAAGAAGATTGAATAGAAAAGTGAATTGCATAAAAATAAAAATGGAAGTTCAGTCAAGAAAACACTATAACTTAACGATCTGTTTGGAAATTAAATAAAAAAGGAAATTGAATAAAAATGATATTGAATAAGAATGGAAGTTGCATAAAATTAATAATGGAAGTTGAATAGAGAAACTACTATACCTTAACGATTTATTTGGAAAATAAATAAAAATGGAAATTGAATTAAAAAAGGAAAATGAATAAACATGGAAGTTGAGTGAAAATAAAAATGGAAGTTGCTTAAAAGTAAAAATGGAAGTTCATTCAAGAAACCACTATACCTTAACGATCTATTTGGAAATTAAATAAAAAAGGAAATTGAATAGAAAAGGAAATTGAATAAAAATAAGAATGGAAGTTCATTCAAGAAAACATTACAACTTAACGATCTATTTGGAAATTAAATAAAAAAGGAAGTTGAATAAAAATGAAATTGAATAAAAATGGAAGTTGCATAAAATTAATAACGGAAGTTCATTAGAGAAACTATTATACCTTAACGATCTATTTGGAAATTAAATAAAAATGAAAATTGAATTAAAAAAGGAAAATGCATAAAAATGGAAGTTGAATAAAAATAAAAATGGAAGTTGCATAAAATTAAAAATGGAAGTTCATTCAAGAAACCACTATACCTTAACGGTCTATTTGGAAATTAAATAAAAAAGGAAATTGAATAGAAAAGGAAATTGTATAAAAATAAAAATGGAAGTTCATTCAAGAAAACACTACAACTTAACGATCTATTTGGAAATTAAATAAAAAAGGAAGTTGGATAAAAATGAAATTGAATAAAAATGGAAGTTGCATAAAATTAATAGTGGAAGTTCATTAGAGAAACTACTATATCCTAACGATCTATCTGGAAATTAAAGAAAAAATGAAATTGAATTAAAAAAAGAAAATAAAAAAAAAATGGAAGTTGAATAAAAATAAAAATGAAAGTTTCATAAAATTAAAAATGGAAGTTCATTCAAGAAACCACTATACCTTAACGATCTATTTGGAAATTAAATAAAAAAAAATTGAATAGAAAAGTGAATTGAATAAAAATAAAAATGGAAGTTCATTCAAGAAAACACTACAACTTAACGATCTATTTGGAAATTAAATAAAAAAGGAAGTTGAATAAAAATGAAATTGAATAAAAATGGAAGTTGAATAAAATTAATAATAGAAGTTCATTAGAGAAACTACTATACCTTAACGATCTATTTGGAAATTAAATAAAAATGGAAATTGAATTAAAAAAGGAAAATGAATAAAAATGGAAGTTGACGAAAAATAAAAATGGAAGTTGCATAAAATTAAAAATGGAAGTTCATTCAAGCAACCATTATACCTTAACGATCTATTTGAAAATTAAAATAAAAATGGAAATAGAATAGTAAATGAAATTGAAGAAAAATAAAAATGAAAGTTCATTCAAGAAACCACTACAACATAACGACCTATTTGGAAATTAAATAAAAAAGGAAGTTGGATAAAAATGAAATTGAATAAAAATGGAAGTTGAATAAAATAAATAACAGAAGTTCATTAGAGAAACTACTATACTTTAACGATCTATTTGGAAATTAAATAAAAATGGAAATTGAATTAAAAAAGGAAAATGAATAAAAATGGAAGTTGTATAAAATTAAAAATAGAAGTTCATTCAAGAAACCACTACAATTTAACGATCTATTTGGAAATTAAATAAAAAAGGAAGTTGAATAAAAATGAAAGTTGTATAAAATTAATAATGGAAGTTTATTGGAGAAACTACTATACCTTAACGATCTATTTGGAAATTAAATAAAAATGGAAATTGAATTATAAAAGGAAAATGAATAAAAATGGAAGTTGACTAAAAATAAAAATGGAAGTTGCAGAAAATTAAAAATGAAAGTTCATTCAAGAAACCATTATACCTTAACGATCTATTTGAAAATTAAAAAAAAAAGGAAATAGAATAGTAAAAGAAATTGAAGAAAAATAAAAATGAAAGTTCATTCAAGAAACCACTACAACTTAACGGTCTATTTGGAAATTAAATAAAAAAGGAAGTTGAATAAAATTAATAATGGATGTTCATTGGAGAAACTACTATACCTTAACGATCTATTTGGAAATTAAATAAAAATAGAAATTGAATTAAAAAAGGAAAATGAATAAAAATGTAAGTTGTATAAAATTAAAAATGGAAGTTTATTCAAGAAACTACTATACTTTAACGATATATTTGAAAATTAAAAAAAAAAGAAATAGAATAGTAAAAGAAATTGAAGAAAAATAAAAATGGAAGTTCATTCAAGAAACCACTACAACTTAACGATCTATTTGGAAATTAAATAAAAAAGGAAGTTGAATAAAAATGAAATTGAATAAAAATGGAAGTTGCATAAAATTAATAATGGAAGTTCATTAGAGAAACTACTATACCTTAACGATCTATTTGGAAATTAAATAAAAATGTAAATTCAATTAAAAAAGGAAAATAAATAAAAATGAAAGTTGAATAAAAATAAAAATGGAAGTTGCATAAAATTAAAAATGGAAGTTCATTCAAGAAACCACTATATCTTACCGATCTATTTGGAAATTAAATAAAAAAGGAAACTGAATAGTAAAGGAAATTGAATAAAAAAAAAATGGAAGTTCATCCAAGAAAACACTACAACTTAACGATCTATTTAGAAATTAAATAAAAAAGGAAGTTGAATAAAAATGAAATTGAATAAAAATGAAAGTTGCATAAAATTAATAATGGAAGTTCATTTGAGAAACTACTATACCTTAACGATCTATTTGGAAATTAACTAAAAATGGAAATTGAATTAAAAAAGGAAAATGAATAAAAATGGAAGTTGTATAAAATTAAAAATGGAAGTTCATTCAAGAAACCACTATACCTTAACGATATATTTGAAAATTAAAAAAAAAAAGGAAATTGAATAGTAAAAGAAATTGAGGAAAAATAAAAATGGAAGTTCATTCAAGAAACCACTACAACTTAATGATCTATTTTGAAATTAAATAAAAAAGGAAGTTGAGTATGCTTCGGAAGTATGAGCCGGATCCATCCCATGTGTTAGATTGGACCGACTTTGAGCCGGATCCATCCCATGTGTTAGATTGGACCGACTTGGAGGTAGATGAGGATGCCTTGTATGAGGAGAGACCGGTTTGGGTCTTGGATAGGCGGGATCAAGTCCTGCGTGGCAAGACCATCCCTTTGGTATAGGTTTTGTGGAAACATCACGGAGTGGGGGAAGCCACTTGGGAATGTGAGTTGGGGGTTCGCGAGAAATATCCGGACTTGTTTATTGATGAGTAATCTTGTATTTAGATTTTGTAATGTTGTTGGGCTTAAGAGCTTTATATATGTCTTAAGTTGTAAAACATTGGTAATGTTTGGTTTAATGGAAGTATGTTGTAGAACTTACCTTGTTATGAGAGTTGATTAAGAAATTGCATATGTTGACTATATTATAAAAGTGGAGTTGTGTTATGTATATTGATTATGATATGAACTGTGAACCATGTATGTTGAAAATGGTTGGAAATGGAAAAAAAAAATTGCATGTTGATAATGCACTTGTAATATATGTTGTGAAATGCCTCTTGAAAAGAGATGGAATTGACCGGTAATGGGTCGAAATGTTTAATATTATGTCGTAATGTTGTTGGGCATGGAGAAAACCTATTTTTAAACCTGTGTTTAATTTCGGGGACGAAATTCTTTAAAGGGGGGAGGTTATAGCGATCCCGGTTTCCCTTTTCTTTAACTGTTGTATCCGGACTTAGGTTTCGTGGAGTTGGTTGTTGTATATGTCTTGTTTACATCCTTTACTCCTTGCATTCGAGTCTTGGGTTGTGTTGGGCGAGTTTGAAACAGGTTGGTTGAACTTAGAAACCAAGAGTAGTTGCCCAGATTTTGGTCCTCACGCTCGAGCTAGCGTTTTGATGCTCGAGCAGGCCCTTCGTTGTTGCCTGTCCGCTCGAGCGGGGTTTGCGACGCTCGAGCGTAGTTTTCCATCTTCCTGTATCTCCTCTGCAGTATTGTACGCTCGAGCGGGGTGTTGTGTGTGACGCTAGAGCAGGAGGGTTGACGCTCGAGCGGAGATCTGGTTCTGTAAAAGTTCTGGGAGTATGTATCCGCCGCTCGAGCGGGATTGTTGACGCTCGAGCGGGAGTCTGTGAGTGACGCTCGAGCGAGGAGTTTGACGCTCGAGCGGGGCGACTGGGTTAAAGCTCCGTGTTTTGGCTCTTCAAATCACTTTTTCCATTCTCTCTCTCTCTCTTACTTTCCAAAAAGTCATTTTGAGAGCTCCTCTCTCTAGAAACTCCCTTCTCTCTAGGGTTTGATCTAGTTAGAGTGTTCCCCTCTCCTTCAGCCTTTGTAAAAGTTGTGTTGATCGTCGAGGGCGTCGTTTTGATCCGAGAATCTTGGCTTTTGGAGCACTTTGGTTTTGGTCTCTTCTCCATCCGAGCTCTAACTTCGAGGTAGGGATAACCTACTCCTTACTATGGGTTTTGCCTTTAAATTCTAGTAGTTTGAGATGTTGGAGTTAGTTTGGTAATTTTGTGAAAGTTTGGGACTTTTGTGCAAATTTACAAAGTTGGGGTTTTAACCATATAAAAGCCTAGATGCATGTTTTGCATGGAAAAATGGAATTAAAGTCAAAACATTAATGAAAGTGGAACCTAAGGGTTGAATGTGAATTATGGAAAATACCCTAATTACATTGGTTAATTAATTTGTAAAATTAATTGTGAGAAATGAGGAATTGAATTGGAAATGTTAAGATTGGGAATGTATGGGATTGAAGGGTGTAGTTGGATTTTATATCGCTCACCTAGTTGGAAATGTTGATTTTATATCCATTTGTTGCATTTATTTTCTGTATAGAAATAACTGCTTTGGGCTATCGGTGGAGGATAGTCTTGATTGTTGTAGACAATGCATAATGATTAGGCAAACTAAAACTAATCACCGGAATGTGTCATTGAGTATGACGGTTGAATGAATACATTAAATGTTATGGATTGGCTGATGATGTGTATAATTATTGTTTATATGCATAGTGTTGTGTTGGAGGAGATAGGGGATGTACTCCACGGTTTAGGGGATGATAGGGGATGGACCTCTAAACCGGATGTTGTTTGGGAGAAGATAGGGGATGGACTCCATTGATAGAGCTCATATGCTTATCTAGTGATGTGTTGACATAGCTCATATGCTTGTCTTTGGAAGGGAGATAGTGCTCTTATGCATATCTATGGAAGTGATGATATAGCTTGTATGCTTATCTGTTGGTATGTGATATAGCTAGTATGCTTATCTATTATGAAATGGGAAAGTGTTTAATATGAGTTACTATCTCATATGAGTTGTTTGGCCAGGTTCTGAGCCAGGGTTATAAATTGAGAATTGAACAGGATTGGAAAATGGATTATAACATGAACTTCTATGTCATAAAACTGTAAAGCGTGATAAGAGAATGTATCAGTGTTGGTCATCTATCAAACTGCTAATCTTTTAGTCATTGTTCATATTTGGTTTAGTGTATTTCTACTAGGTTGTGGCTCACCCTATATGGGAACATCATTTCAGGTACAGGTAGCACGCCACCTCCAAGGACATAGCTTGGGAGGCTTGAGGCTGACGGACTCTTTGTTGTCTTTCCCCTTTTGATGTATTACATGTAAATTCAAGCCAAGGGCTTAATGTGTAAATGAGTTAGTACTCTTTTGTTGTAACCAAGTGTTAACTTGGAAAGCTGTAAGCCTTTAGGGTATTTGCTTTTGTCGTTAACATGTAATACTTTATGTAATGACATTCTGATGAATAGAAGAATGTGGAACTTTCATATTTCAGTGTATGTCTATATTGATGGGTTTAATGTTATTATTTTGAGGGTGTTACAACTTGGTATCAGAGCGTACCGGGTTCGAATACTTTGGGTACGTGGGAAGTGATTAGTATCACAATGGGTTTGTCTCGCTTGATAGAGACTTAGATGTAGTGTCATATGCTATGTGTTTAAATTGATAACCTGCTTACGTGTTTATATGGGTATGGGATTTAATTTCTAAGATGTTGATTGGATCCTTGGGTTTCTAGGAGTCTTGTTGGAAAGGCACTTGATCAATGTCGTTTCTAACCGGAACTCTAGTAACGCCTCGGGACTATCATCATCCGGGAAGGAAATTCGTAAGTGATTACGTGTTTATGTGCTTACGTGGAGTGAATTACAGTTGTCCATGCATTAGGACGCGAGTGTTTAGTTTTGGCACATTTGTGAATGTGCTAACGTTCTGTGTTACCTTTATTAGGATGTCAGGACGAGGAAGATGTGCTAGGCATGGTAGGCCTGCGAGGCAGGAAGTACCTTTACCGGATAAGATTCCGGCAGTGCAGGAGGGAGTTGGCCAGGCCAATGTGGTCGAGCCAGCGGGTCAGCAGGCTATGAGTGCGTTGGCACGAGAGATAGCAGGGGCTTTGGGTATTCTCAGAGCAAGGAATCAGGCAGTTGAGGCAGGACCTTCTTTCTTGAAGAGGGAGTTCTTCCGGTCTAATCCGGACGAGTTTGTTGGGGATCCAAAAGAGCCATTGAAGGCTGACGAGTGGTTAGAACAAATGAGTAAGACGTTCGAGATGCTTGGCATCGAGGACGGAGCACTGAAAGTGACCTTGGCATCCTTCCAGCTGAAGGGAGATGCGGGTCAATGGTGGAATTACGAGAAGGCTCGTGTTGGTGGCACATGGGAGGCGTTTGTAAATGCTTTCCAGGAGAGGTTCTTGTTTGCAGTGGCTAGGGAGAAGCTGAGGGATTAGTTTAGCCGGCTTAATCAGCAGGGTATGTCTGTGGCAGAGTTTGAGGCCACTTTTACTAGTTTGTCCAGGTTTGCGCCTGAGTTGGTGGCGTCCGAAGAACGCCGTTGCTATGAGTTTGAGCGAAAGTTGAGGCGGGGCCTCAAGTTGAGGGTTAGTGGGTCTTACATCCGAGAGTATAGGCATTTGGTGGATGCTGCAGCTCATATGGAGCTTATGATGCAGGAGGAGGACGAGGAGAAACATAGAGGCTCCAAGAGGGGCCAAGAGGGTCAGGGTGATGGTAGGAGACAGAGGGGTTATAACCCTCAGCAGTCTCAGGGTGGAGTTGCTAGATCGACCTTTCCGGTGCCGAGTGCAGGCTCGGGGAGAGGTAATTAGGGAGGTTTGACTTGCTACACTTGTGGCCAGCTGGGTCACAAGTCTTCGGTTTGCCCGCTGAAGGGCGGAGGTCAGAGAGCTGCTTCTTCTTCAGCTAGACCACAGAGTCAGAGTTTGGGCAGGGGACAGCCCTTATCTTGCTATCAGTGTAGACAGCCTGGGCACCTGAAGAGGTTCTGCCCACAGTTGAGTGCCACTTCAGGAGCGTCTGGTTCTAGATAGACGCAGGGATTTCAGCCAGCTCAGTCTGTGCAGGCCTCAAGGGCCAATCCGGGAGCTTCGTCATCCCAGTCAGTACAGCAGTCGTATGCTTCGAGGGGTGAGCAGGTAGACTAGGGGCCTACAGGGCGCGTGTATGCTGTTACCGCGCAGGATCTAGTACCGGCTCCATCAGTAGTGAGAGGTACCATTTTGTTTTGCAACTCGGTTGCTAATGTGTTGATTGATACGGGTGCATCTCATTCTTTTGTATCTGCTGCATTTGCATCTGTTTTGGAGTTGGAGTTAGCACAGTTAGCATCTCCAATATGTGTAGTGTCACCTCTTGGGGGTGAACTGATCTTAAAACAGGGTTGTAGAGGGTGCGATATAGAGGTCGCCGACTATAGACTTGCATTCCCTTTTGTAGTTATGCCCATGAAGGGTTTCGATGTTATTTTGGGTATGGACTGGCTATCGTCATACCGGGCTGTTATTGATTGCTACCGCCAGAGGGTCACGTTATGTACCTTGAGCGGGGAGTGGTTCCATTTCTTAGGAGACCGGGTTGGTAGTGTTTTGCCACCAGGGTATGATTCGCGAGGGCGGAGTGAGCTTAGTGGTCTACTTGCTAGCTTCATGAGTGGTGAGTGTGATAAGACCCAGACTGTGTTACCGAGGGTGGTTTGTGAGTACCCGGATGTTTTTCCCGAGGACCTTGTTAGTTTGCCACCTCAGCGAGAGATAGAGTTCTCTATTGATTTGGTGCCCGGCAGGGCGCCCAATTCTATAGCACCTTATCGTTTTGCCCCAGTCAAATTGAGTGAGTTGAAGATTCAGCTCCAGGAGTTGCTGGATAAAGGTTTTGTTCGCCCTAGTGTTTCACCGTGGGGAGCACCGGCCCTCTTTGCTAAAAAGAAAGATGGTGCCTTGAGGTTGTGTATCGACTACCGGAAATTGAATAGGGCTACGGTCAAGAATAAGTACCCTATGCCCCGTATAAATGATTTGTTTGATCAGTTGAAGGGTTCCCATTGCTTCTCTAAGATAGACTTGAGATCGGGTTACCATCAGTTGAGGGTCAGGGAGGAGGATATCCCGAAGACGGCATTCCGTACGCGGTATGGCCACTATGAGTTTCTGGTGATGCCATTTGGGCTTACCAATGCACCGGCAGTCTTTATGGACTTGATGAAGTGGATCTTCCGGGAATTCTTGGATCGTTTTGTAGTCGTCTTCGTGGACGACATCCTGATTTATTCACCTTCAGAGGAGGAGCACGAGGCACACTTGAGAGTGGTGCTTGAGTTATTTAGAGCCCATAGGCTGTACACCAAGATTGGGAAGTGTGAGTTCTGGCTGGAAAAAGTCAAGTTCTTAGGCCATGTGGTATCCGGGAAAGGGGTGTCTATCGATGCATCCAAGGTTGAGGCAGTGCAAGATTGGGCACAGCCTAAGAGTGTGTTTGAGATCCGCAGTTTTCTGGGATTGGCTGGGTATTACCGTCGGTTTGTGAAAGATTTCTCCAAGCTAGCTTCGCCGTTGACTAGATTGACGTAGAAAGGGGTCAAGTATGTGTGGAGTGAGACTTGTGAAAAGTCGTTCCAAGAGTTGAAGGTTAGGTTGACCACCGCTCTGGTTTTGATTATTCCGGAGAGAGGGTTGGGTTATGCGGTTTATTGTGATGCCTCACGAGAGGGTTTGGGTTGTGTGTTGATGCAAGAGGGGAAAATGGTAGCTTACGGCTCACGTCAGTTGAAAATACACGAGAAGAATTACACTACACACGACTTAGAGTTAGCCACGGTGATTTTTGCCTTGAAGTTTTGGAGGCACTACCTTTATGGTGAGAGATTCGAGGTGTTCTCGGACCACAAGAGTTTGAAGTATCTGTTTACACAGAAGGACCTGAATTTGAGGTAGAGGAGGTAGATGGAGTTCATTGAGGATTATGACTTTGAGTTGCACTATCACCCGGGAAAGGCCAATGTTGTGGCCGATGCCCTTAGTAGGAAATCCATTAGTGATGTAGCTTGTATAGCCATCCGGGAATGGGAGATGTTGGGTGCACTTGGCGAGTTTGATTTGCTTCTGGGCGAATCTGTTGAGGCTGCGGCCTTGTTTTCTGTAGTTGCGCAACCTACACTAGTGACACGGGTGTTAGAGGCGCAGAGAGGTGACCTTGAGGTAGAATCCCTCCGAGAGAAGATCTCCAGTGGGAAGGTTGAGAAGGGTTTGACGGTGTATCCCGACCTAAGTGTGAGATACAGAGACCGTTTATTTGTGCCAGAGTCTGGCCGAGAGGAAGTACTCCGAGAGTTCCATCATTCGCGCCTTGCGGTGCATCTCGGAGGTACTAAGATGTATCGGGATTTGGGTCGCCAGTTTTGGTGGCGAGGTATGAAGAGGGATGTGGCAGCTTTCGTGTCAAGGTGCCTTACATGTCAGCAAGTGAAGGCCGAGCATCAGAGGCCACCGGGTTTGTTGCAACCCTTGCCTATTGCCGAGTGGAAGTGGGAGCATGTCACTATGGACTTCGTTGTAGGTCTTCCGAGGACTCAACGGGGTAGTGATGCTATCTGGGTGGTTGTAGACCGGTTGACTAAGTCGGCGCACTTTATTTCCATGCGCGTGGGAGATTCGGTAGATCATCTTGCCGACTTGTATATTCGGAACATAGTGAGACTGCATAGGGTCCCAGTGACGATCGTCTCGGATAGAGATCCTCGTTTTACTGCTAGATTGTGGCAGAGTTTGCAGAGTGCCTTGGGTACTAAGTTGACCTTTAGTACGGCTTATCACCCTCAGACTGACGGGCAGTCCGAGCGTACTATTCAGATCCTTGAGGATATGCTTCAGGGTTGTGTCTTTGATTTTAGTGGGACGTGGGAGAGGCACTTGCCATTGGTGGAGTTTGCCTACAACAACAGCTTTCAGTCTAGTATCGGTATGGCACCATTTGAGGCCTTGTATGGCCGACCGTGTAGGTCTCCAGTTTGTTGGGCCGAGGTGGGTGATGCACCTTTGTTGGGTCCGGAGTTGGTTAGGGAGACGACGGAGAAAGTTGAGCTTATCCGTAAGAGGCTTGTTACAGCCCAGAGTCGTCAGAAGTCTTATGCCGACCGTAGGAGGAGACCTTTGACGTTTGAGGTAGGTGATCATGTCTTCTTGAGAATATCACCTAGGCGAGGTTTGATGAGGTCTGGGAAAAGTGGGAAGTTATCCCCTCGGTTTATTGGGCCTTTTGAGATCCTTAAGAGAATTGGTGAGGTTGCTTATCGTTTAGCGTTGCCACCACAGTTGGCCGGAGTTCATGACGTGTTTCATGTGAGTATGCTTCGGAAGTATGAGCCGGATCCATCCCATGTGTTAGATTGGACCGACTTGGAGGTAGATGAGGATGCCTCGTATGAGGAGAGACCGGTTCGGGTCTTGGATAGGCGGGATCAAGTCCTGCGTGGCAAGACCATCCCTTTGGTAAAGGTTTTGTGGAAACATCACGGAGTGGAGGAAGCCACTTGGGAACGTGAGTTGGGGGTCCGCGAGAAATATCTGGACTTGTTTATTGATGAGTAATCTTGTATTTAGATTTTGTAATGTTGTTGGACTTAAGAGCTTTATATATGTCTTAAGTTGTAAAACATTGGTAATGTTTGGTTTAATGGAAGTATGTTGTAGAACTTACCTTGTTATGGGAGTTGATTAAGAAATTGCATATGTTGACTATATTATAAAAGTGGAGTTGTGTCATGTATATTGATTATGATATGAACTGTGAACCATGTATGTTGAAAATGGTTGGAAATGGAAAAAAAAAATTGCATGTTGATAATGCACTTGTAATATATGTTGTGAAATGCCTCTTGAAAAGAGATGGAATTGACCGGTAATGGGTCGAAATGTTTAATATTATGTCGTAATGTTGTTGGGCATGGAGAAAACCTATTTTTAAACCTGTGTTTAATTTCGGAGATGAAATTCTTTAAAGGGGGGAGGTTATAACGATCCCGGTTTCCCTTTTCTTTAACTGTTGTATCCGGACTTAGGTTCCGTGGAGTTGGTTGTTGTATATGTCTTGTTTACATCCTTTACTCCTTGCATTCGAGTCTTGGGTTGTGTTGGGCGAGTTTGAAACAGGTTGGTTGAACTTAGAAACCAAGAGTAGTTGCCCAGATTTTGGTCTTCACGCTCGAGCTGGAGTTTTGATGCTCGAGCGGGCCCTTCGTTGTTGCCTGTCTGCTCGAGCGGGGTTTTCGACGCTCTAGCGTAGTTTTCCATCTTCCAGTATCTCCTTTGCAATGTTGTACGCTCGAGTGGGAGTTTCAACGCTCGAGCAGGGTGTTGTGTGTGACGCTCGAGCGGGAGGGTTGACGCTCGAGCGGAGATCTGGTTCTGTAAAAGTTCTGGGAGTATGTATCCGCCGCTCGAGCGGGAGTCTGTGAGTGACACTCGAGCGGGGAGTTTGACGCTCGAGCGGGGCGACTGGATTAAAGCTCCGTGTTTTGGCTCTTCAAATCACTTTTTCCATTCTCTCTCTCTCTCTTACTTTCCAAAAAGTCATTTTGAGAGCTCCTCTCTCTAGAAACTCCCTTCTCTCTAGGGTTTGATCTAGTTAGAGTGTTCCCCTCTCCTTCAGCCTTTGTAAAAGTTGTGTTGATCGTCGAGGGCGTCGTTTTGATTCGAGAATCTTGGCTTTTGGAGCACTTTGGTTTTGGTCTCTTCTCCATCCGAGCTCTAACTTCGAGGTAGGGATAACCTACTCCTTACTATGGGTTTTGCCTTTAAATTCTAGTAGTTTGAGATGTTGGAGTTAGTTTGGTAATTTTGTGAAAGTTTGAGACTTTTGTGCAAATTTACAAAGTTGGGGTTTTAACCATATAAAAGCCTAGATGCATGTTTGGCATGGAAAAGTGGAATTAATGTCAAAAATTAATAAAAGTGGAACCTAAGGGTTGAATGTGAATTATGGAAAATACCCTAATTACATTGGTTAATTAATTGTGAGAAATGAGGAATTGAATTGGAAATGTTAAGATTGGGAATGTATGGGATTGAAGGGTGTAGTTGGATTTTATATCGCTCACCTAGTTGGAAATGTTGATTTTATATCCATTTGTTGCATTTATTTTCTGTATAGAAATAACTGCTTTGGGCTATCGGTGGAGGATAGTCTTGATTGTTGTAGACAATGCATGATGATTAGGCAAACTAAAACTAATCACCGGAATGTGTCATTGAGTATGACGGTTGAATGAATACATTAAATGTTATGGATTGGCTGATGATGTGTATAATTATTGTTTATATGCATAGTGTTGTGTTGGAGGAGATAGGGGATGTACTCCACGGTTTAGGGGATGATAGGGGATGGACCTCTAAACCGGATGTTGTTTGGGAGAAGATAGGGGATGGACTCCATAGATAGAGCTCATATGCTTATCTAGTGATGTGTTGACATAGCTCATATGCTTGTCTTTGGAAGGGAGATAGTGCTCTTATGCATATCTATGGAAGTGATGATATAGCTTGTATGCTTATCTGTTGGTATGTGATATAGCTAGTATGCTTATCTATTATGAAATGGGAAAGTGTTTAATATGAGTTACTATCTCATATGAGTTGTTTGGCTAGGTTCTGAGCCAGGGTTATAAATTGAGAATTGAACAGGATTGGAAAATGGATTGTAACATGAACTTGTATGTCATAAAACTGTAAAGCGTGATAAGAGAATGTATCAGTGTTGGTCATCTATCAAACTGCTAATCTTTTAGTCATTGTTCATATTTGGTTTAGTGTATTTCTACTGGGCTGTGGCTCACCCTATATGGGAACATCATTTCAGGTACAGGTAGCATGCCACCTCCAAGGACATAGCTTGGGAGGCTTGAGGCTGATGGACTCTTTGTTGTCTTTCCCCTTTTGATGTATTACATGTAAATTCAAGCCAAGGCTTAATGTGTAAATGAGTTAGTATTCTTTTGTTGTAACCAAGTGTTAACTTGGAAAGCTGTAAGCCTTTAGGGTATTTGCTTTTGTCGTTAACATGTAATACTTTATGTAATGACATTCTGATGAATAGAAGAATGTGGAACTTTCATATTTCAGTGTATGTCTATATTGATGGGTTTAATGTTATTATTTTGAGGGTGTTACAAAAATGGAAGTTGCATAAAATTAATAATGGAAGTTCATTAGAGAAACTACTATACTTTAACGATCTATTTGGAAAATAAATAAAAATGGTAATCGAATTAAAAAAGGAAAATGAATAAACATGGAAGTTGAATGAAAATAAAAATGAAAGTTGCATAAAATTAAAAATGAAAGTTCATTCAAGAAACCACTATACCTTAACGATCTATTTAGAAATTAAATAAAAAAGAAAATTGAATAGAAAAGTGAATTGAATAAAAATAAAAATGGAAGTTCATTCAAGAAAACACTTCAACTTAACGATCTATTTGGAAATTAAATAAAAAAGGAAGTTGAATAAAAATGGAAGTTGCATAAAATTAATAATGGAAGTTCATTAGAGAAACTACTATACCTTAACGATCTATTTGGAAATTAAATAAAAATGGAAATTAAAATAAAAAAGGAAAATGAATAAAAATGGAAGTTGACTAAAAATAAAAACGGAAGTCGCATAAAATTAAAAATGGGAGTTCATTCAAGAAACCATTATACCTTAACGATCTATTTGAAAATTAAAAAAACAAGGAAATAGAATAGTAAAAGAAATTGAAGAAAAATAAAAATGAAAGTTCATTCAAGAAACCACTACAACTTAACGATCTATTTGGAAATTAAATAAAAAAGGAAGTCGAATAAAAATGAAATTGAATAAAAATGGAAGTTCAATAAAAGTAATAATAGAAGTTCATTAGAGAAACTACTATACTTTAACGATCTATTTGGAAATTAAATAAAAATGGAAATTGAATTAAAAAATGAAAATGAATAAAAATGGAAGTTGTATAAAATTAAAAATAGAAGTTCATTCAAGAAACCACTATAGCTTAACGATATATTTCAAAATTAAAAAAAAAAGGAAATAGAGTAGTTAAAGAAATTGAAGAAAAATAAAAATGGCAGTTCAATCAAGAAACCACTACAACTTAACGAACTATTTGGAAATTAAATAAAAAAGGAAGTCGAATAAAAATGAAATTGAATAAAAATGGAAGTTGCATAAAATTAATAATGGAAGTTCATTAGAGAAACTACTATACCTTAACGATCTATTTGAAAATTAAATAAAAATGCAAATTCAATTAAAAAAGGAAAATAAATAAAAATGAAAGTTGAATAAAAATAAAAATTGAAGTTGCATAAAATTAAAAATGGAAGTTCATTCAAGAAACCACTATACCTTAACGATCTATTTGGAAATTAAATAAAAAAGGAAATTGAATAGTAAAGGAAATTGAATAAAAATAAAAATGGAAGTTCATCCAAGAAAACACTACAACTTAACGATCTATTTGGAAATTAAATAAAAAAGGAAGTTGAATAAAAATGAAATTGAATAAAAATGGAAGTTGCATAAAATTAATAATGGAAGTTCATGAGAGAAACTACTATACCTTAACGATCTATTTGGAAATTAAATAAAAATGGAAATTGAATTAAAAAAGGAAAATGAATAAAAATGGAAGTTGTATAAAATTAAAAATGGAAGTTCAGTCAAGAAACCACTATACCTTAACGATATATTTCAAAATTTAAAAAAAAGGGAAATGGAATAGTAAAAGAAATTGAAGAAAAATAGAAATGGAAGTTCATTCAAGAAACCACTACAACTTAACGATCTATTTTGAAATTACATAAAAAAGGAAGTTGAATAAAATTGAAATTGAATGAAAATGGAAGTTGAATAAAATTAAAAATACAAGTTGCATAAAATTAACAATGGAAGTTCATTAGGGAAACTACTATACCTTAACGATCTATTTGGAAATTAAATAAAAAAGGAAATTGAATTAAAAAAGGAAAATGAATAAAAATAGAAGTTGAATAAAAATAAAAATGGAAGTTGCATAAAATTAAAAATGGAAGTTCATTCAAGAAACCACTATACCATAACGATCTATTTGGAAATTAAATAAAAAAAAGAAATTTGAATAGAAAAGGAATTGAATAAAAATAAAAATGGAAGTTCATTCAAGAAAATACAACTTAACGATCTATTTTGAAATTAAATAAAAAAGGAAGTTGAATAAAAATGAAATTGAATAAAAATGGAAGTTGCGTAAAATTAATAATGGAAGTTCATTAGAGAAACTACTACACCATAACGATCTATTTGGAAATTAAATAAAAAAGGAAATTGAATTAAAAAAGGAAAATGAATAAAAATGGAAGTTGAATAAAAATAAAAATGAAAGTTGCATAAAATTAAAAGTGGAAGTTCATTCAAGAAACCTGTCACGACCCCAAACCGCCCCTAGTAGTTTGGTGCCGTGATGGCCAGTAATCTGTAATTACCGAAGGCCAACTTCCAAAAGTCACACACAATCAGAGTACATATATATAGGGGGCTCACAAATGCGGAAGCAATAATTCAAAATACAAGTGGTCCGTAAGAGCAATGCATAAGCCAAATGGGATGGCATACATCTTTACATAGCTTTAAAACTTGAATACGAAAGTACATATTACATCTTGGCAAAAGGCTTCTCAAGCCGACATAAATATGACACATGAAATACAAAGCAAGAATACAAAATCTTCAGGTTGCCGACATCAACAAAACACTTGAGTTACAAAACATGGAAACATGATCTTCAGGACTGCCGACATCATTACAGCCGACATAACATGCACACAAAACATACATCTCGGCGTAGCCGACTTCTTGCTTGATACCTACATATATACATAGGGAGGGTGAGCTTGGATACTCAGTGAATGGTACAAGTAATAAAGGGGTTACATGAATGATTCCCGAGGTCTTTCAAAACAATACATAATATATCTTTGTCAAAACCATACTTATCATAGCTTGTACAAAACATGGGACAAATCTTGTTCATCAAACTTGATCTTGCAAAACTTACACATTTAACATGCGTCAAATCTTAAAACATGACCTCGGCATAACCTTGGTCCTTCAAAACTTACTTACTTAACTTGTGTGCTACTAATGCTTACAGTCCCTAGCACGTACGGACTTGTGCCACTATTTCTTAAAGTCCCCTGGCACGTACATCCCCTGGCACGTACGGACTTGTGCCACTATTTCTTAAAGTCCCCTGGCACGTACGGACTTTCAAAGATTGACATCAAAACAAAGCTTACTTGATACATAAAATAGGGATATCATTCATGCTTGACAATTAGTTTTATCAAAACAAGGCAAAGCTTTATCAAAACCTTAAGAACATATCTTTATTAGAAATACCACTCACACTAGTTCTTGGGACGTCGGGATCATGGCAAAGGTCCAAGTCCTACAAACACATGGCAAAGCATACTGAACATATATCTCAAAACAAGTCTTACATGCATGCAAATGATCTCGGGAAGACATGCTAGAAGTCAAAACACTGTTTTACACGTCAGGAAGACATGCTGGGTACCAACCAGGTCTTTGCCGAGGTCCCACATCTCCTGGCCGAGGTGTGGCTACCTAGGCTTCGACATGCGGCTGCACGCCGAGGTGCGCACAATACAAACTAGAGGTGTAAGTGATCATGCAAGGTAGGCCAAGGTGAGAGTGATCTCGGCGACTACACCTCGGGAGTGAAGTCTGGAGATCTGGGTTTTCACCCGTGAAGAACAAGAAGAACATGAACATGAAGATCATGAAGAACATAAATGCCAAAATCATAACTTCTTTATTTACAAAATCTGGGATTTCATGCTATGAGTTCGAAAACATGGACCTGGGTACCCATACTTGAAAATCATGCAAGAACAAACACAAAAACATGGGTTTAGGCATGAGCCTTCGGATCGAAACATAACTTTTCTTGAAGAACACATGAATGCTATTTTCTCTTTCTAAAACCGAACTTCAAAGCAATGCATGGCTTACAAATCATATTCAATCATGCAATGCAATGCATGAACATAAAGAACATCATGAGCATCTCAAGAATCTAACCTTAGAACGCGGATCTAACGGTTCGATCTCTAGGAATTAAGCTTGGAAATCTACTCTCTCTCAAGAACTCTTCTTCCTCTCCTCTAGAGATTCTCTCTCCTCTTCAAAACAAGTATACAATAAAATGATGGGTTCTCTCTCTCTATCAGCTGACTTAACTCTCAGCTCGGACACGTGGCAACGGCTGGTTGGTTCTCTTCAAAAAGGTGATAGATTGACAAGACAAGACAATGACAAAGCGTATCTAACAAGCTACTCGGAATGGTACTCCGGCAAGTGGTGACATCGGCTATCAACAAGACGTCGGCAACTAAGCTGACAAAGACCTCGGCTAGGAAGGACAACACTTGACTAAGCTGTGCCACACCTCGGTCTAGGTCATACCACTCCAGGACAAGATCAAACAGGTGCAAGGGTAACATCTCGGCCTAGATAATACACATCTCGGCCTTGGTGATTCATACCTCGGCCTAGATAATCACATCTCGGCCAATATGTCAAAGCAAAGATGGAGGTCAACAAAGGGGTTCCAAGATACTTCTAGACTGAGGATGACCTCGGCTTGGAATGATCTAGGCATAACATCGGCTAACATGACTTAGGCTTCGGATACCAAGGAAGGAACAAAGCAAGCACACAAAACTTAGACAATTACTTAGGCATCAAAACAAGGCATGGATCTTACTCACATAAGCAAAACAAGTCACAATCATACAAATGCTCATGAACATGACTAAGACAAAAAATGCGGGTTGCTACAAAACCACTATACTTTAACGATCTATTTGGAAATTAAATAAAAAAGGAAATTGAATAGAAAAGTGAATTGAATAAAAATAAAAATGGAAGTTCATTCAAGAAAACACTACAACTTAACGATCTATTTAGAAATTAAATAAAAAAGAAAGTTGAATAAAAATGAAATTGAATAAAAATGGAAGTTGCATAAAATTAATAATGGAAGTTCATTAGAGAAACTACTGTACCGTAACGATCTATTTGGAAATTAAATAAAAATGGAAATTGAATTAAAAAAGGAAAATGAATAAAAATGGAAGTTGAATAAAAATAAAAATGAAAGTTGCATAAAATTGAAAATGGAAGTTCATTCAAGAAACCACTATACCTTAACGTTCTATTTGGAAATTAAATAAAAAAGGAAATTGAGTAGAAAAGGAAATTGAATAAAAATAAAAATGGAAGTTCATTCAAGAAAACACTACAAATTAACGATCTATTTGGAAATTGAATAAAAAAGGAAGTTGCATAAAATTAAAAATGGAAGTTCATTAGAGAAACTACTATACCTTAACGATCTATTTCGAAATTAAATAAAAAAGAAAATTAAATTTAAAAAGGAAAATGAATAAAAATGGAAGTTGATTAAAAATAAAAATGGAAGTTGCATAAAATTAAAAACGGAAGTTCATTCAAGAAAACACTATACTTTAACGATCTGTTTGGAAATTAAATGAAAAAGGAAATTGAATAAAAATAAAAATGGAAGTTCATTCAAGAAAACACTACAACTTAACGATCTATTTGGAAATTAAATAAAAAAGGAAGTTGAATAAAAATGAAATTGAATAAAAATGAAAGTTGCATAAAATTAATAACGGAAATTCATTAGAGAAACTACTATACGTTAACGATCTATTCGGAAATTAAATAAAAATAGAAATTGAATTAAAAAGGGAAAATGAATAAAAACGGAAGTTGACTAAAAATAAAAATGGAAGTTCATTCAAGAAACCACTATACCTTAACAATCTATTTCGAAATTAAATAAAAAAGAAAAATGAATAGAAATTTGAATTGAATAAAAATAAAAATGGAAATTCATTCAAGAAAACACTACAACTTAACGACCCATTTGGAAATTAAATAAAAAATGAAGTTGAATAAAAATGAAATTGAATAAAAATGGAAGTTGCATAAAATTAATAATGGAAGTTCATTAGAGAAACTGCCATACGTTAACGATCTATTTGGAAATTAAATAAAAATGGAAATTGAATTAAAAAAGGAAAATTAATAAAAATGGAAGTTGACTAAAAATAAAAATGGAAGTTCATTCAAGAAAACACTATACCTTAACGATCTATTTGGAAATTAAATGAAAAATGAAATTAAATAGAAATGGAAATTGCATAAAAATAAAAATGGAAGTTCATTCAAGAAAACACTACAACTTAACGATCTATTTGGAAATTAAATAAAAAAGGAAGTTGAATAAAAATGAAATTGAATAAAAATGGAAGTTGCATAAAATTAATAATGGAAGTTCATTAGAGAAACTACTATACGTTAACGATCTATTTGGAAATTAAATAAAAATATAAATTGAATTAAAAAACGAAAATGAATAAAAATGGAAGTTGACTTAAAATAAAAATGGAAGTTGCATAAAATTAAAAATGAAAATTCATTGAAGAAACCACTATACATTAACGATCTATTTGGAAATTAAATAAAAAAGAAAATTGAATAAAAATGTGAATTGAATAAAAATAAAAATGGAAGTTCATTCAAGAAAACACTACAACCTAACGATCTATTTCGAAATTAAATAAAAAATGAAGTTGAATAAAAATGAAATTTAATAAAAATGGAATTGAATAAAAATGGAAGTTGCATGAAATTAATAATGGAAGTTCATTCGAGAAACTACTATACCTTAACAATCTATTTGGAAATTAAATAAAAAAAGGAAATTGAATTAAAAAAGGAAAATGAAAAAAAACAGAAGTTGAATAAAAATAAAAATAGAAGTTGCATAAAATTAAAAATGGAAGTTCATTCAAGAAACCACTATACCTTAACGATCTATTTGGAAATTAAATAAAAAAGAAAATTGAATAGAAAAGGAAATTGAATGAAAATAAAAATGGAAGTTCATTCAAGAAAACACTACAACTTAGCGATCTATTTGGAAATTAAATAAAAAAGGAAGTTGAATAAAAATGAAATTGAATAAAACTGGAAGTTGCCCAAAATTAATAATGGAAGTTCATTAGAGAAACTACTGTACCTTAACCATCTATTTGGAAATTAAATAAAAAAGGAAATTGAATTAAAAAAGGAAAATGAATAAAAATGGAAGTTGAATAAAAATAAAAATGAAAGTTGCATAAAATTAAAAGTGGAAGTTCATTCAAGAAACCACAATACTTTAACGATCTATATGGAAATTAAATAAAAAAGGAAATTGAATAGAAAAGTGAATTGAATAAAAATAAAAATGGAAGTTCATTCAAGAAAACACTACAACTTAACGATCTATTTAGAAATTAAATAAAAAAGGAAGTTGAATAAAAATGAAATTGAATAAAAATGGAAGTTGCATAAAATAGATAATGGAAGTTTATTAGAGAAACTACTGTACCTTAACGATCTATTTGGAAATTAAATAAAAATGGAAATTGAATTAAAAAAGGAAAATGAATAAAAATGGAAGTTGAATAAAAATAAAAATGAAAGTTGCATAAAATTGAAAATGGAAGTTCATTCAAGAAACCACTATACCTTAACGTTCTATTTGGAAATTAAATAAAAAAGGAAATTAAGTAGAAAAGGAAATTGAATAAAAATAAAAATGGAAGTTCAATCAAGAAAACACTACAAATTAACGATCTATTTGGAAATTGAATAAAAAAGGAAGTTGAATAAAAATGGAAGTTTCATAAAATTAATAATGGAAGTTCATTAAAGAAACTACTATACCTTAGCGATCTATTTCGAAATTAAATAAAAAAGGAAATTGAAATTAAAAAGAAAAATGAATAAAAATGGAAGTTGATTAAAAATGAAAATGGAAGTTGCAGAAAATTAAAAACGGAAGTTCATTCAAGAAAACACTATACCTTCACGATCTATTTGGAAATTAAATGAAAAAGGAAATTGAATAGAAAAGGAAATTGAATAAAAATAAAAATGGAAGTTCATTCAAGAAAACACTACAACTTAACGATCTATTTGGAAATTAAATAAAATAGGAAGTTGAATAAAAATGAAATTGAATAAAAATGGGAGTTGCATAAAATTAGTAATGGAAGTTCATTAGAGAAACTACTATACGTTAACGATGTATTTGGAAATTAAATAAAAAAGGAAATTGAATTAAAAAGGGAAAATGAATAAAAATGGAAGTTGACTAAAAATAAAAATGGAAGTTGCATAAAATTAAAAATGGAAGTTCATTCAAGAAACCACTATACCTTAACGATCTATTTCGAAATTAAATAAAAAAGAAAATTGAATCGAAATGTGAATTGAATAAAAATAAATATGGAAGTTCATTCAAGAAAACACAACAACTTAACGATCCATTTGGAAATTAAATAAAAAATGAAGTTGAATAAAAATGAAATTGAATAAAAATGGAAGTTGCATAAAATTAATAATGGAAGTTCATTAGAGAAACTACCATACATTAACGATCTATTTGGAAATTAATTAAAAATGGAAATTGAATTAAAAAAGGAAAATTAATAAAAATGGAAGTTGACTAAAAATAAAAATGGAAGTTGAATAAAAATAAAAATAGAAGTTCATTCAAGAAAACACTATACCTTAACGATCTATTTGGAAATTAAATGAAAAAGGAAATTGAATAGAAAAGGAAATTGAATAAAAATAAAAATGGAAGTTCATTCAAGAAAACACTACAACTTAACGATCTATTTGGAAATTAAATAAAAAGGAAGTTGAATAAAAATGGAAGTTCATAAAATTAATAATGGAAGTTCATTAGAGAAACTGTGACGCCCTCAAAATAAACCCATAATAACCATAACATTAACATGCATTTATAAAAGAAAACGAATCATTTGAGTTATTCATCAGAGTATTCTTATTGAAAGACATCACATGTAACTTCCTGCAACATCAAAATAAATGCCCTAAGGGCTTACATCTTTCCAAGCTAACACTTGGACACAAAAAAGATGAGTACTAACTCATTCACAAGTTAAGCCCTAGGCTTGAATGTTTACATGAAATCTCAAAAATAACAAAATAAAACATATAACTAAAGACAAGTCTTCAAAATCCCAAACATCAAATCCTTCCAGGCTAAGTCCGTGGAGGTAGCTTATCACCTGAACCTGAAAATGATGTTCCCATAAAGGGTGAGCCACAGCCCAGTAGAGAAATACTAAACCAAATATAAGCATTGAATAAAGCTATAGCATTCAATAGATGGTTAACCAAGATAATCAATTTTATCATTAAACAGTCTCATGACACTAATGTCTAAGACACATTTCACTTTCCATTATTATCAACATGGCTCAGAACCTGGCCAAACTTACAACAGTGAATTATATATCATATTCACATTACTTCCAATATCAACAAAACAAATGAGACTCATGCTCATATCAAAACACTTCATACTTCCCATTTGATACACATTTTAGTGCTGTATCAATAATCATGTAAAAACACTTCAATATAATAAGCACACATAAAAATGGTGCTAATGGAGTCCATCCCCTATCTCCTCCCAAACAAATTTCGGTTTAGAGGTCCATCCCCTATCTTCCCCTAAACCGTGGAGTACATCCCATATCTCCTCCCAAACAATATGCATATGCAATGCTCAATCAATACATGTAATTTCTGTATTAATTCAATAGTCTAAATTTATGACTTAACAAATTGATTAGTTTCAATTTTCCCTAATCCGCATGCAATGTCTACAACAAGCACGACTATCCTCCACCGATAGCCCAAACAGTTATCTCTATACTCAAAAAAAAAAATAAATATACTAACAATTTAATAGGCGAGTGATTTATATTATCCAACTACACCATTTAATCAATAAATTCCCCAATTTCATGGATTTAACCAAATTTCCCAATTTCATTAAATTAATTACTCAAATCAATTTAGCAATTCAGCTAGGGTTTTTTTCCCAAAATTTTCAAAGTGTCCCCAACCTATCAAGACACCAAACTTAGAACAAAGCATATAAAATGGAGTAGGAAAATCCCTACCTCGAAGAAAATAACCCGTATGGAGAAGATGGAGATGAAGACCAAAGACCAACGTGCTCCAAATCCTAAGTTTCTCAGATTAAAATGAAGCCCTCAACTCACTCTAACTTTTTAATAAAGGATCTAAGGTAGAAACTCACTCTAAGTAGATCAATCGAAAGAGAGAAGGTGTGTAGAGGGAGAGAGAGAGATAAAAACACTCCAGGGGTGGTTTTTAAAAGTTATGAAGGAAAAGTAGGTCAAAAAGTGATCCAAAAAGTGAAATCACGGACTGATATAATCGACTCTACGCTCGAGCGTAGAAAGCCCCGCTCGAGCGTAAGACACAGAATCATGCTCGAGCGTGAAGAAAGCCGCTCGAGCGTCGATTGCACCCTTCCAGAAGTTTTGCAGGTGCTGACACCCGCTCGAGCGTCAAACTCCCCGCTCGAGCGGAGGAGCAAAAACAAGGGATCACGCTCGAGCGTAAAAACTACCGCTCGAGCGGAAGAACTGCAGAGCAAAATACTGGGAGATGGAAAATCACGCTCGAGCGTCAAAATTCCCGCTCGAGCGTAGAAGCAACAACGAAGGGACCGCTCGAGCGTTAAAACTTCCGCTCGAGCGTAAAGGCCAAAATCTGGGCATCACCTATTGGCATCTAAAATCAACCAACCTGTAACAGACCCGCCCAACACAACCTATACTTCAAATACGAAGAGATTAAAGGACAACAACAACCAATAAGTAATGACAGGATCCACGGAACCTAAGTCCGGATACAATAATTTAAAGAGAAAAGACCGGGGTCGCTATAGAAACTACTATACGTTAACAATCTATTTGGAAATTAAATAAAAATGGCAATTGAATTAAAAAACGAAAAGGAATAAAAATGGAAGTTGACTAAAAATAAAAATGGAAGTTGCATAAAATTAAAAATGGAAGTTCATTCAAGAAAGCACTATAACTTAACGATCTATTTGGAAATTAAATAAAAAAGAAAATTGAATAGAAATGTGAATTGAATAAAAATAAAAATGGAAGTTCATTCAACAAAACACTACAACTTAACGATCTATTTCGAAATTAAATAAAAAATGAAGTTGAATAAAAATGAAATTGAATAAAAATGGAAGTTGCATAAAATTAATAATGGAAGTTCATTAGGGAAACTACCATACGTTAACGATCTACTTGGAAATTAATTAAAAATGGAAATTGAATTAGGAAAATTAATAAAAATGAAAGTTGACTAAAAATAAAAATGGAAGTTGAATAAAAATAAAAATGGAAGTTCATTCAAGAAAACACTATACCTTAACGATCTATTTGGAAATTAAATGAAAAAGGAAATTGAATAGAAAAGGAAATTGAATAAAAATAAAAATGGAAGTTCATTCAAGAAAACACTACAACTTAACGATCTACTTGGAAATTAAATAAAAAGAAGTTGAATAAAAATGAAATTGAATAAAAATGGAAGTTGGATAAAATTAATAATGGAAGTTCATTAGAGAAACTACTATACGTTAACGATCTATTTGGAAATTAAATAAAAATGGAAATTGAATTAAAAAGGGAAAATGAATAAAAATGGAAGTTGACTAAAAATAAAAATGGAAGTTGCAGAAAATTAAAAACGGAAGTTCATTCAAGAAAACACTATACCTTAACGATCTATTTGGAAATTAATTGAAAAAGAAAATTGAATAGAAAAGGATATTGAATAAAAATAAAAATGGAAGTTCATTCAAGAAAACACTACAACTTAACGATCTATTTGGAAATTAAATAAAAAAAGAAGTTGAATAAAAATGAAATTGAATAAAAATGGGAGTTGCAAAAAATTAGTAATGGAAGTTCAATAGAGAAACTACTATACGTTAACGATCTATTTGGAAATTAAATAAAAATGGAAATTGAATTAAAAAGGGAAAATGAATAAAAATGGAAGTTGACTAAAAATAAAAATGGAAGTTGCATAAAATTAAAAATGGAAGTTCATTCAAGAAACCACTATACCTTAACGATCTATTTCGAAATTAAATAAAAAAGAACAATGAATAGAAATGAGAATTGAATAAAAATAAAAATGGAAGTTCATTCAAGAAAACACTACAACTTAACGATCCATTTGGAAATTAAATAAAAATGAAATTGAATAAAAATGAAATTGAATAAAAATGGAAGTTGCATAAAATTAATAATGGAAGTTCATTAGGGAAACTACCATACGTTAACGATATATTTGGAAATTAATTAAAAATGGAAAATTAATAAAAATGGAAGTTGACTAAAAATAAAAATGGAAGTTGAATAAAAATAAAAATGGAAGTTCATTCAAGAAAACACTATACCTTAACGATCTATTTGGAAATTAAATGAAAAAGGAAATTGAATAGAAATGAAAATTGAATAAAAATAAAAATGGAAGTTCATTCAAGAAAACACTACAACTTAACGATCTATTTGGAAATTAAATAAAAAGAAGTTGAATAAAAATGAAATTGAATAAAAATGGATGTTGCATAAAATTAATAATGGAAGTTCATTAGAGAAACTACTATACGTTAACGATCTATTTGGAAATTAAATAAAAATGGAACTTGAATTAAAAAGGGAAAATGAATAAAAATGGAAGTTGACTAAAAATAAAAATGGAAGTTGCATAAAATTAAAGATGGAAGTTCATTCAAGAAACCACTATACCTTAACGATCTATTTCGAAATTAAAGAAAAAAGAAAATTGAATAGAATTGTGAATTGAATAAAAATAAAAATGGAAGTTCATTCAAGAAAACACTACAACTTAACGATCCATTTGGAAATTAAATAAAAAATGAAGTTGAATAAAAATGAAATTGAATAAAAATGGAAGTTGCATAAAATTAATAATGGAAATTCATTAGAGAAACTACCATACGTTAACGATCTATTTGGAAATTAATTAAAAATGCAAATAGAATTAAAAAAGGAAAATTAATAAAAATGGAAGTTGACAAAAAATAAAAATGGAAGTTGAATAAAAATAAAAATGGAAGTTCATTCAAGAAAACACTATACCTTAACGATCTATTTGGAAATTAAATGAAAAAGGATATTGAAAAGAAAAGGAAATTGAATAAAAATAAAAATGGAAGTTCATTCAAGAAAACACTACAACTTAACGATCTATTTGGAAATTAAATAAAAAAGGAAGTTGAAAAAAAATGAAATTGAATAAAAATGGGAGTTGCATAAAATTAGTAATGGAAGTTCATTAGAGAAACTACTATACGTTAACGATCTATTTGGAAATTAAATAAAAATGGAAATTGAATTAAAAAGGGAAAATGAATAAAAATGGAAGTTGACTAAAAATAAAAATGGAAGTTGCATAAAATTAAAAATGGAAGTTCATTCAAGAAACCACTATACCTTAACGATCTATTTCGAAATTAAATAAAAAAGAAAATTGAATAGAAATGTGAATTGAATAAAAATAAAAATGGAAGTTCATTCAAGAAAACACTACAACTTAACGATCCATTTGGAAATTAAATAAAAAATGAAGTTGAATAAAAATGAAATTGAATAAAAATGGAAGTTGCATAAAATTAATAATGGAAGTTCATGAGGGAAACTACCATGCGTTAACGATCTATTTGGAAATTAATTAAAAATGGAAATTGAATTAGGAAAATTAATAAAAATGGAAGTTGACTAAAAATAAAAATGGAAGTTGAATAAAAATAAAAATGGAAGTTCATTCAAGAAAACACTATACCTTAACGATCTATTTGGAAATTAAATGAAAAAGGAAATTGAATAAAAATAAAAATGGAAGTTCATTCAAGAAAACACTACAACTTAACGATCTATTTGGAAATTAAATAAAAAGAAGTTGAATAAAAATGAAATTGAATAAAAATGGAAGTTGCATAAAATTAATAATAGAAGTTTATTAGAGAAACTACTATACGTTAACGATCTATTTGGAAATTAAATAAAAATGGAAATTGAATTAAAAAGGGAAAATGAATAAAAATGGAAGTTGACTAAAAATAAAAATGGAAGTTGCAGAAAATTAAAAATGGAAGTTCATTCAAGAAAACACTATACCTTAACGATCTATTTGGAAATTAAATGAAAAAGAAAATTGAATAGAAAAGGAAATTGAATAAAAATAAAAATGGAAGTTCATTCAAGAAAACACTACAACTTAACGATCTATTTGGAAATTAAATAAAAAAGGAAGTTGAATAAAAATGAAATTAAATAAAAATGGGAGTTGCATAAAATTAGTAATGGAAGTTCATTAGAGAAACTACTATACGTTAACGATCTATTTGGAAATTAAATAAAAATGGAAATTGAATTAAAAAGGGAAAATGAATAAAAATGGAAGTTGACTAAAAATAAAAATGGAAGTTGCATAAAATTAAAAATGGAAGTTCATTCAAGAAACCACTATACCTTAACGATCTATTTCGAAATTAAATAAAAAAGAAAATTGAATAGAAATGAGAATTGAATAAAAATAAAAATGGAAGTTCATTCAAGAAAACACTACAACTTAACGATCCATTTGGAAATTAAATAAAAAATGAAATTGAATAAAAATGGAAGTTGCATAAAAGTAATAATGGAAGTTCATTAGGGAAACTACCATACGTTAACGATCTATTTGGAAATTAATTGAAAATGGAAATTGAATTAAAAAAGGAAAATTAATAAAAATGGAAGTTGACTAAAAATAAAAATGGAAGTTGCATAAAATTAAAAATGGAAATTCATTCAAGAAACCACTATACCTTAACGATCTATTTCGAAATTAAACAAAAAAGAAAATTGAATAGAAATGTGAATTGAATAAAAATAAAAATGGAAGTTCATTCAAGAAAACACTACAACTTAACGATCCATTTGGAAATTAAATAAAAAAGGATGTTGAATAAAAATGAAATTGAATAAAAATGGAAGTTGCATAAAATTAATAATGGAAGTTCATTAGATAAACTACCATACGTTAACGATCTATTTGGAAATTAATTAAAAATGGAAATTGAATTAAAAAAGGAAAATTAATAAAAATGGAAGTTGACAAAAAATAAAAATGGAAGTTGAATAAAAATAAAAATGGAAGTTCATTCAAGAAAACACTATACCTTAACGATCTATTTGGAAATTAAATGAAAAAGGAAATTGAATAGAAAAGGGAATTGAATAAAAATAAAAATGGAAGTTCATTCAAGAAAACACTACAACTTAACGATCTATTTGGAAATTAAATAAAAAGGAAGTTGAATAAAAATGAAATTGAATAAAATTAATAATGGAAGTTCATTAGAGAAACTACTATAAGTTAACGATCTATTTGGAAATTAAATAAAAACGGCAATTGAATTAAAAAACGAAAACGAATAAAAATGGAAGTTGACTAAAAATAAAAATGGAAGTTGCATAAAATTAAAAATGGAAGTTCATTCAAGAAAGCAGTATACCTTAACGATCTATTTGGAAATTAAATAAAAAAGAAAATTGAATAGAAATGTGAATTGAATAAAAATAAAAATGGAAGTTCATTCAAGAAAACACTACAACTTAACGATCTATTTCGAAATTAAATAAAAAATGAAGTTGAATAAAAATGAAATTGAATAAAAATGGAAGTTGCATCAAATTAATAATGGAAGTTCATTAGAGAAACTACTATACCTTAATGATTTATTTGGAAATTAAATAAAAAAAAGAAATTCAATTAAAAAAGGAAAATGAAAAAAAAACGGAAGTTGAATAAAAATAAAAATAGAAGTTGCATAAAATTAAAAATGGAAGTTCATTCAAGAAACCACTATACCTTAACGATCTATTTGGAAATTAAATAAAAAAAAAAATTGAATAGAAAAGTAAATTGAATAAAAATAAAAATGGAAGTTCATTCAAGAAAACACTACAACTTAATGATCTATTTGGAAATTAAATAAAAAAGGAAGTTGAATAAAAATGAAATTGAATAAAAATGGAAGTTGCCTAAAATTAATAATGGAAGTTCATTAGAGAAACTACTGTACCTTAACGATCTATTTGAAAATTAAATAAAAATGGAAATTGAATTAAAAAAGGAAAATGAATAAAAATGAAAGTTCACTAAAAATAAAAATAAAAGTTGCATAAAATTAAAAGTGGAAGTTCATTCAAGAAACCACTATACTTTAACGATCTATTTGGAAATTAAATAAAAAGGGAAATTGAATAGAAAAGTGAATTGAATAGAAATAAAAATGGAAGTTCATTCAAGAAAACACTACAACTTAACGATCTATTTAGAAATTAAATAAAAAACGAAGTTGAATAAAAATGAAATTGAATAAAAATGAAAGTTGCATAAAATTAATAATGAAAGTTCATTAGAGAAACTACTGTACCTTAACGATCTATTTGGAAATTAAATAAAAATGGAAATTGAATTAAAAAAGGAAAATGGATAAAGTGGAAGTTGAATAAAAATAAAAATGAAAGTTGCATAAAATTGAAAATGGAAGTTCATTCAATAAACCACTATACCTTAACGTTCTATTTGGAAATTAAATAAAAAAAGAAATTGAGTAGAAAAGGAAATTGAATAAAAATAAAAATGGAAGTTCATTCAAGAAAACACTACAAATTAACGATCTATTTGGAAATTGAATAAAAAAGGATGTTGAATAAAAATGGAAGTTGCATAAAATTAATAATGGAAGTTCATTAGAGAAACTACTATACCTTAACGATCTATTTCGAAATTAAATAAAAAAGGAAATTGAATTTAAAAAGGAAAATGAATAAAAATGGAAGTTGATTAAAAATAAAAATAGAAGTTGCATAAAATTAAAAACGGAAGTTCATTCAAGAAAACACTATACCTTAACGATCTATTTGGAAATTAAATAAAAAAGAAAATTGAATAGAAAAGGAAATTGAATAAAAATAAAAATGGAAGTTCATTCAAGAAAACACCACAACTTAACGATCTATTTCGAAATTAAATAAAAAATGAAGTTGAATCACTACAACAAAAGTAACCTATGGTGACGAAAAGTAGTGAAGAAAATAAATTTTGTCACTGAATAAGAATAATCCGTGACGAATTATAAAATTTTGTCACGTATAATAAAAAAATAAAAATAATAGGTGACGAAATTTATTTTTGTCAACAAATACTTCTTTTTAGGTGAGGAAAAATTAAGTTTCGTCACTGAAGGTTTTCCCGCTAATATTTTTTGAGTGGCGCAAAAAATTTAGACTTTTGGTGAGAAAAAAATTTATCACCAATTATAAAATCATTAGTGAGGAATACATTTTCATCACCAATAATTTTGTATATATTTTTTTTGAGAAACTTGATTTTAAATGTTTTAAGACCATTTGGTGAGAAATATATTTTTATCACTAATAATTTTTAATATTTTGAGACATTTTAGTGAGGAAATTACTTTGTCACCAATTTTAGAGGAAAAATTTTAACATACTGGGCGGTAATGGAAAAAATAGACTACTAACTTTTTTTCCCCTTTTATTTTTGATTATCAATTTTTCTCTCCTCTCTCTCTCTTTCTCTCTCTCTCTCTCTCTCTCTCTCTCTCTCTCAAAACAAAAATACAAGTTAATTAACTCTCTAAACCTATGGTGATGAAAAGTAGTGAAAAAAATATTTCGTCACTAAATAGGAATAATCCGTGACGAATTATAAAATTTTGTCACGTATAATAAAAAGTAAAAATAATAGGTGACGAAATTTATTTTCGTCAATGAATACTTATTTTTAGGTGAAGAAAAATTAAATTTCGTCACCAAAGATTTTTCCTCTAATTTTTTTTAGGTAACGCCAAAATTTTGAGATTGTTAGTAAGAAAAAAAGTTATCACCAATTATAAAATTATCAGTGAGGAATATATTTTCATTACAAATAATTTTAAATATTTAAAAAAAAATTAATTTTAAATATTTTAAAATTATTTAATGAGAAATATATTTTTATCGTCAATAAGTTTAATATTTTAAAATTTTTAATAATAAAATTATTTTATCACCAACCAGGGAACTTTGAGATTTGGCAATAATGAAAAAAAGTAAGCCTATTATTCTCCCCCATCCTTTTTTTTTTTTTTTTTGGGTGCTCCAGTTTTCGTCTCATCCCTCTCTTGCAAAACACACAAAGGTATGGCCTCTCTCTCTCTCTCTCTCTGTCGTAGTTGTTTAATGGTGGGATAAGGGTTTTCGGTAACGTGGTTGTCTGTGGTGGGGATGGAATGGTGTAACGGAGGTGCGGTGTGAGAGGAGGAGGGCTAGCGGTGCTTTAGTAGGGAGGGAAAAGGCAGGCATTTTAGATTTGTGGTGGAGAAAAAAAGTAGTTTTGTGGTTGTGGATAATAGGGAAGGAGGCAATGGATTTATGGTAGTAGAGGGTTGGAGGGGCTGTTTCAAGAGGCGGAAGGGGAAGTGTAACCAGCTGGGGTAGGGGTTCCTAAGGGGAATGAAGAAGTTGGGGAGCCAAAAGAGGGTTGGGAGAGGGAGACGGTGTAGAAGCCCTTGTGTTTGATAAAATACCTGTGTGAAACATTGCCATATTGTTGGGTATTTTAGAGTTGAAGGGTCATTTTAGTTCACCAGGTTTGAGTTGTTATGTTTGAAAAAATTTCCATCACAAATCCAAGACTTGCATTTTAATTCTCCTTCATTGCATTATAAAATTGATTCATTGTGTACACAATTTGTAAAGGATTACATAACTTCTCAGAATATATTATCACGCATCTGTTGTTAAACTATGATGGTGAAACTGTACACAACCTATATGTGCAAAACTTTGGTGAATTTCAGATTTGTGTTGGACTCGTTTATTGAATTAGAACAACAGCAAGACAAATAAGTTATAGTCCTCGTTTGGGGTTTGGCATTTTTAGCAACATTTGTTTTGTGAAATTTAAGTGAATTCTCAAAATTAGTAAAAGGGTGACTTAACTGAAAAAAATGTTTATGAGCAAAATCCTGTAAATTCTTAGGTTCCTCTGTGAATCTTCTCCTTTTCCCCTACACTAAATGCCCAAAATACTGTTAACTTTTTCTTAATTGTTTTGAGCAGATATTGCAATGGAAAAATATTGGCGTGGCCAATCTTGCAGGAGTCATCAGTCTTGCTGCTGGTCTATTCATGTGGGTGACATCACTTAAGCTAGTGAGGAGGACATAGTTTGAATTGTTCTTCGACACCTATCAACTATACATAGTCTTCGTCGTCTTCTTGGCCTTGCATGTTGGTGATTTCATTTTCACTATTGCTGCCGGAGGAATATTTCTCTTTGTTCTTGATCGGTTTTTGAGATTCTGTCAATCACGAAAGACTGTCAATGTAATATCAGCTAGTTGCCTTCCATGTGGAACCGTTGAATTGGTCATTTCAAAACCTGGAAGTGATAACATAACATCTCTTCAAAGCTTGATTATTCATTTCTATATATTTTGTCACCATAATTCTCACTGTTTCCTTTTTGACAATGTAGATCTGCAATACAATGCCCTAAGTTTTATTTTTCTTCAAATTCGGGAATTATCCTGGCTACAATGGCATCTTTTCAGTGTCTCATCAAGTCCTCTAGATGGTAAATATCACATTGCGGTTCTCATTAAGGTTCTTGGGAAATGGACAAAAAAGCTAAGAGGAAGTATCTTAAATGGTCCTAAGGAGGAACCACAAGAAGAGCAACCCTTGCAGCCTCATTCAAACCTAACCGTTTCTGTAGAGGGGCCTTATGGGCATTCATCGCCATACCATTTAACGTATGTCTTCCATCCTTTTATTCATACATGAGAATCTCAGATGCAAATTATGATGAATCAGTCTTATTTTCTAGGTCTGGCTGTATGTATGTCTATGGAGATGTATATGTATGTACATTCAATACTGATAAAAGACAATTTTGATACTGCATGTAGTTTGGCTCTGTGTTAATTAGGTAAAGTGATAATATAACGGTTGATCCAAAGGTGGACTCATATATAAATATTTTTTTACACCAACATTATATTTCATTGGAGTGTTGTGTAAAAAAAAAAATAAAAAAAGAGCAAGCAGTACACTAGGCTCTCTCTAAAGCAGGATCTAGGGAGGGCAAGATGTACACAACTTTACGCCTACTGGAAAGGCTATAACTGTTGGAGTGTCATGTAAAGTTTGCAATTGTACCATAGCTAGCATTGGCAAAGTGTTACAGCTACCATGAAAGGAAAATGAGCAGAGTGATATAAAATTTATCTTCTTTCAAGTTTTAATACATTTTAATGCACTAACACTTTTTGTTTTTCAGATATAAAAACCTTATTTTAGTTGCTGGAGGAATTGGAATATCACCATTCTTGGCTATCCTGAGCGATATTCTCCACCGTATTAAGGATAACAAACCATGTATGCCAAGGAATATCTTAATAGTTTGGGCCGTGAAAAAATCAGACGAGCTTCCTCTTCTTTACAGCCTTGACGTGGAATCAATCTGTCCATTTTTTTCCGACATACTGAATCTTGAGATTCAAACTTATGTCACTCGAGAATCAGAACCTCAATTGGTAGGTCCACTTGTGCTTTCCTCAATTATCATTCCAATTTCTAACCTCACATTAGTTTATTTATTTTCTAGTATGTGACTGTTATGATCAACTACATGAGGATGGTCAAGTTAGCAAGTCTGTGAACTTTTTTGGATACCCTATCCGCAACAAATGTGGCATTTCTGTATTGGTTGGAACAGGGAACATCATTTGGTTTGGAGTTTATGTCATGGTGTCCACAATTGGATTGGTTCTCTCTGTGGGCTTGTTACAAATCTTTTATATAAACCCTTTTGACATAACTTACTGGTGGTACAAAGGGCTTTTATTTGTTATTTGCATGGTTGCAAGTCCTATTGTATTTGGGGGTGTTGTGATTGGTCTATGGCATCTTTGGGACAGAAAAACTCTAGCAAGGGAGGCTCATGATGAAGATGATGGCCCAAAGATTGACACCCTGGAGGGTAATGAGGCAAGGGCACATAAGGAGTCAAGTCAGGATTATGTTGCTAGTTAAAATTTTATTCAGTATGGGCGCAGACCGAACTTCAAAGGTATTTCCTCAAAATATTTTGGAAGAATATTAGATAAATAGAAAAAGGAAAAAGTAATTGCAAATCAATGGAGCGCAAGTGGATATGAGAACTGTCATTTTTATGCCATTTTTACTTGCACTAGGTACATATCTTACTTTTAATCCATTTGATTTGCAATTATTTTTCTATGTTTTCCATTTGTCTGAATTTTTGACTTGTTGAGTATAAGAAAAAAGTTAATGTGTTTGGGAATGACTTTTTTTAGTTGTATTAAAAAACTTGAATGACTAGTGTGTTTGATTTGATTTTTTTTAGTAATTTTGACTTTTTGGTCTTTTTAGTAGCTTTTTGCCTTTATTAGTCAAAAAACCAAGGTGCCAAATGGGGCCATAATTTGAATGTCAAGTGTTTGGTGGACTGTAGAGAGATAATTGTGTAGACCTACATTAAGGAGGATGAGATCCTGGTCCACAAGATTAAGCATGGTATGCTCTTTTGTATTCATGGCTTCCAATGAAGGGTTTTGTTTCAACTACTTGCATTACAGGCTAAATATGTGACCTTCAAGGCAGTCTCTTTTGTATGCCCATGCCTATTTGGATTGCACCTCTTCTGGTGCTATTTAGTGATAGCTTTATTTGTTACTAAGAAAATAAATAATAGTTTTTGTTTGAATGAGAATTTGTGGAGTCTGGTAGGATTTGACAAAATTTACTGAAATAATTAAAAACATTTAAAAAATTTAGTCTGTCGAGATTTAACCTAATATAAGGCAATTCAAGAGTTGTTTAAATATAGTATGGTCCTTGGCATCAACTGTAAATTCATTGCTTTGGAACCATCTTTTTGAGTGACTCCTTTTCTAGTGTGATCCTTCTATTTTCATTCTGTCAGTAGTTTTTCTTTTCTTCTACAGGAAAACAATTGTACTTGCTACTGGTGTCGTGGTTCCTGGTGGGACAGCTGCATACTTGCGATCAAGATATTGTGGCAAAAGGCCTGATCATTTTGGTCACTACAATGGGGTCAGTGATAATAAAGAACAATTAGAGAAGGTGGTTGGCAATGAAAATATTGTAAAGAAAAGTAGGCAAAAAAAGAAAGGTGGATTGAAGTCACTTCAGGTTTTAGCTTCAATTCTTCTATCTCGTATGGGGCGAATTGGGGCAAGGGATCTTCTCTCTTTATTGGGCATAGTGGTAAGCCTCTTTTGACCATGCCTACATTTTGTGGCTTAGATATGCTATGTTCTGTTTACTCATATTGCTTTTTTAGTGGATTTATGTGTCTCATGTGTCTAAAACTAGTGTCTCCTCAAAATACTATATCTGGTGACTTTGATATGCCGCTCTGTTTCCTTCATTACTTTCTGGTGATTTCTGCTTTATTCCCTTTATGAATGCTGTTGAAAGGGCTGTTAATATTTGTTCCATTAGATATTCATTTGAATACTTACTTTGCAAGAATTATAATTGAATAAACAGAAACATTTCAAGATGCTTGGAAATTTGCAAGATGATCAAAAACGTTAAACAGGATTGGTGAGTGCAATGCATTTACCTATAGAACTAGTATATTAATATGTATTATTATTATTATAAGGAAACAATTATTAAGTGCCAACAGTAGGGTGCAACCATCAATTTATTTTTTCTAGGCAGTGTTGGAGTTACTCTAAGCTAGTGATGTGATTAATAGGACCTTGCCATGTAGAAAGGACCTTCTGGTTGTTGAGCTAGATTCATTGTGTACACAATTTATATTTACATGGATAGAGCTATTATTTGCTAGCTATTGATGTCTTTGTAATCCAACTTTTGATGTCTCTGTGGATAATTTTCACTTAAGAACCTTTATGGAGATATGCAAGCCCCTTTGCCATTTCCAATATGATGTCGAACTACTACTTCCAGCTTAGAATTTGAGTCTTGTTCTTATTTGCATGGAATAAAAGAGTGTCGCCACTTAAAGATACAATTGAAAGAAGGTGCAAGGATATCTCAGATTTTGCTTTATATGCTTTTGTCAATTATAGTATAGCCACAAAAAAAATAAAAAAAGTTACATGTTTCGGGTCATAGTAATGTGAAACTCCATCAGGGAGTAGGATAAATCTCATATAGACAAGTTGATGGTAAAAGCAGTGTTATTTAAGAGTATTTTGGAAACTCTTAAAACATATAAGTATGTTTGTGTAGTTTTTTAGAAAGCATGTTTGCGTGGTTTGTTATGTGATATGATTACATGAATACATCTATAATTGCAATTTTGAGTGAATTCAGTTATTCTTTAATTTGTGTAGTAATGCAAGTTACACAATTAACTTCAATTACACAAATCTAATGATACATGGGCTCTTCTAAATATATGAAGAAATGTAAAAATGTGTGTTGCTCCCATTTTATTGCAAAAAGATGAAAATAAGCAAAAAATTTAAACAATTCAGTATTTTATCTTTAGCCAAAAGCAGACAAAATTAAAAACCAAAGTAAGAGCCAAAAAAATCATGAACATGTTTATAAATAAAAAATAAAAAATCACAATGATTCCTTATCAAAGAGGATTTGATCAAGGTTTTGTTGGGTACAAATTCATAAACAAGGCGGTCTAGACCTTCAATGGTACAACCCAAAAGTCTTATAAGGTTCTTGTGTTGAATTCCACTGATCAAATTTACTTCATTGAAGAAGTCATCGATCCATTGTCATGAATCAAATGTATCTCAATGCTACATTATATTTGCAAGCTATTAAATATATTCTGGCATTAGTGATAGTGATATATGGCATTCTTGCAATTTTTTGGCATCTTCTGTTATCTGTGTTGCTTTATCATCAAGGATCACCTCAACTCTTTGAAGTTTTGGATTGTTATATGCATTTCTACTAAATTGGTTTATAAAATAAAATTATTTATATATGAGTTTATATGTAATTCATAATATATTAATGTTTTCCTTGTTTAATTTCTTTGCAGATTGGTTTTTGATGACGTTTATTAGAAGCATACTTGCAAATCAAGATCAAGTGTTGAATTTTTTTTCCTGAACTGACACTTAGTTCTAGTTTTAAACCTAGTTGAGTGTTATTTTTTTTGTGGACTCCACGTTAGTTCATTTTGGAATTTGTTATGATGGTTTTTTTTATTATACTTAATGGATTATTATTAAATTTGTTTGATGGATATATTTTCATTTATGATATAAATTGTTTAGTGAATTATTTTGTGGAGTGGTGTATAATAGCTAGTGGATTTCTTAGTATATTTAAAAGGCTATTGGGATATGAGTAGGGATATTTGTGAAACAATAATTTAAATTGAAATATAAAATATGGAACAAGCTCAATGACGAATTTTTTTCGTCATTTGTACTTGTTATTATGACAAAGTGATTATTCGTCGCTAATAAACATTTTTTGTAACAAAATTTATTGTAGTTTATATAGAAATATTTCATTGATTTTGTTGTTTGGTGACTAAAAATTTCGTCACGTATATATATATATATATTTATGACGAAATATATTTCGTCACCCATGTATGACTTTTGAAGACGAAAAATTTTGTCATCTTTACATCTTACTGTGACGAAATTATTTCTTCATCAATAATCAACACGTGTGAAAATTTATTCGTCAACTAAAGTTAAAAATATGATACTGAATAACTATTTGGTGACGAAAATGAGAATTTTTTGTGACAAAATATTGTTTTATTGGTGACAAAAAATTTCGTCACTGAAGTAATTTCATTGGTGACGAAATTATTTTTCGTCACGGTGGTTTTTAGTGACAAACATTCAATGACGAAACCGGTGACGAAAATATTTCCTCACAAATATCTATAGTGACGAAATTAGCTCTTTGGAGATAAAAAAATTTCGTCATTTAAGACCCAACTTGTTGTAGTGAATAAAAATGAAATTGAATAAAAATGGAAGTTGCCTAAAATTAATAATGGAAGTTAATTAGAGAAACAACTGTACCTTAACGATCTATTTGAAAATTAAATAAAAATGGAAATTGAAATAAAAAAGGAAAATGAATAAAAATGGAAGTTGAATAAAAATAAAAATGAAAGTTGCAAAAAATTAAAAGCGGAAGTTCATTCAAGAAACCACTATACTTTAACGATCTATTTGGAAATTAAATAAAAAAGGAAACTGAATAGAAAAGTGAATTGAATAAAAATAAAAATGGAAGTTCATTCAAGAACACACTACAACTTAACGATCTATTTAGAAATTAAATAAAAAACTAAGTTGAATAAAAATGAAATTGAATAAAACTGGAAGTTGCATAAAATTAATAATGGAAGTTCATTAGAGAAACTACTGTACCTTAACGATCTATTTGGAAATTAAATAAAAATGGAAATTGAATTAAAAAAGGAAAATTAATAAAAATGAAAGTTGAATGAAAATAAAACTGAAAGTTGCATAAAATTGAAAATGGAAGTTTATTCAAGAAACCACTATACCTTAACGTTCTATTTGGAAATTAAACAAAAAAAGAAATTGAGTAGAAAAGGAAATTGAATAAAAATAAAAATGGAAGTTCATTCCAGAAAACACTACAAATTAACGATCTATTTGGAAATTGAATAAAAAAGCAAGTTGAATAAAAATGAAAGTTGCATAAAATTAATAATGGAAGTTCATTAGAGAAACTACAATACCTTCACGATCTATTTCGAAATTAAAAAAAAAGAAATTGAATTTAAAAAGGAAAATGAATAAAAATGGAAGTTGATTAAAAATAAAAATGGAAGTTGCATAAAATTAAAAACGGAAGTTCATTCAAGAAAACACTATACCTTAACGATCTATTTGGAAATTAAATGAAAAAGGAAATTGAATAGAAAAGGAAATTGAATAAAAATAAAAATGGAAGTTCATTCAAGAAAACACTACAACTTAACGATTTATTTGGAAATTAAATAAAAAAGGAAGTTGAATAAAAACGAAATTGAATAAAAATGGAAGTTGCATAAAATTAATAATGGAAGTTCATTAGAGAAACTACTATACGTTAACGATCTATTTGGAAATTAAATAAAAATGAAAATTGAATTAAAAAGGGAAAATGAATAAAAATGGAAGTTGACTAAAAATAAAAATGGAAGTTGCATAAAATTAAAAATGGAAGTTCATTCAAGAAACCGCTATACCTTAATGAACTATTTCGAAATTAAATAAAAAAGAAAATTGAATAGAAATGTGAATTGAATAAAAATAAAAATGGAAATTCATTCAAGAAAACACTACAACTTAACGATCCATTTGGAAATTAAATAAAAAATGAAGTTGAATAAAAATGAAATTGAATAAAAGTGGAAGTTGCATAAAATTAATAATGGAAGTTCATTAGAGAAAATACCATACGTTAACGATCTATTTCGAAATTAAATAAAAATGGAAATTGAATTAAAAAAGGAAAATGAATAAAAATGGAAGTTGACTAAAAATAAAAATGGAAGTTGAATAAAAATAAAAATGGAAGTTCATTCAAGAAAACACTATACCTTAACGATCTATTTGGAAATTAAATGAAAAAATAAATTGAATAGAAAAGGAAATTGAATAAAAATAAAAATGGAAGTTCATTCAAAAAAACACCACAACTTAACGATCTATTTGGAAATTAAATAAAAAAGGAAGTTGAATAAAAATGAAATTGAATAAAAATGGAAGTTGCATAAAATCAATAATGGAAGTTCATTAGAGAAACTACTATACGTTAACGATCTATTTGGAAATTAAATAAAAATGGAAATTGAATTAAAAAACGAAAATGGAAAAAAATGGAAGTTGACTAAAAATAAAAATGGAAGTTGCATAAAATTAAAAATGGAAGTTCATTCAAGAAACTACTATACCTTAACGATCTATTTGGAAATTAAATAAAAAAGAAAATTGAATAGAAATGTGAATTGAATAAAAATAAAAATGGAAGTACATTAAAGAAAACACTACAACTTAATGATCTATTCCGAAATTAAATAAAAAATGAAGTTGAATAAAAATGAAATTGAATAAAAAAGGAAGTTGCATAAAATTAATAATGGAAGTTCATTTGAGAAACTACTATACCTTAACGATCTATTTGGAAATTAAATAAAAAAGGAAATTGAATTAAAAAAGGAAAATAAAAAAAAACGGAAGTTGAATAAAAATGAAAATGGAAGTTGCAGAAAATTAAAAATGGAAGTTCATTCAATAAACCACTATACCTTAACGATCTATTTGGAAATTAAATAAAAAAAAAATTGAATAGAAAAGTGAATTGAATAAAAATAAAAATGGAAGTTCATTCAACAAAACACTACAACTTAACGATCTATTTGGAAATTAAATAAAAAAGGAAGTTGAATGAAAATGAAATTGAATAAGAACGGAAGTTGCATAAAATTAATAATGGAAGTTCATTAGAGAAACTACTATACGTTAACGATCTATTTCGAAATTAAATAAAAAAGGAAATTGAATTAAAAAAGGAAAATGAATAAAAATGGAAGTTGACTAAAAATAAAAATGGAAGTTGCATAAAATTAAAAATGGAAATTCATTCAAGAAACCACTATACTTTAACGATTTATTTGGAAATTAAATATAAAAGGAAATTGAAAAGAAAAGTGAATTGAATAAAAATAAAAATGAAAGTTCATTCAAGAAAACAGTACAACTTAGCGATCTATTTAGAAATTAAATAAAAAAGGAAGTTGAATAAAAATGAAATTGAATAAAAATGGAAGTTGCCTAAAATTAATAATGGAACTTCATTAGAGAAACTACTGTACCTTAACTATCTATTTGGAAATTAAATAAAAATGGAAATTGAATTAAAAAAGGAAAATGAATAAAAATGAAAGTTGAATAAAAATAAAAATGAAAGTTGCATAAAATTAAAAATGGAAGTTCATTCAAGAAACCACTATACCTTAACGATCTATTTGGAAATTAAATAAAAAAGGAAATTGAATAGAAAAGTGAATTGAATAAAAATAAAAATGGAAGTTCATTCAAGAAAACACAACAACTTAACGATCTATTTGGAAATTAAATAAAAAAGGAAGTTGAATAAAAATAAATTGAATAAAAATGGAAGTTGCATAAAATAAATAATGGAAGTTCATTAGAGAAACTACTATACCTTAACGATCTATTTGAAAATTAAATAAAAATGGAAATTGAATTAAAAAAGGAAAATGAATAAAAATGGATGTTGAATAAAAATAAAAATGAAAGTTGCATAAAATTAAAAATGGAAGTTCATTCAAGAAACCACTATACCTTAACGATCTATTTGGAAATTAAATAAAAAAGGAAATTGAATAGAAAAGGAAATTGAATAAAAATAAAAATGGAAGTTCATTCAAGAAAACACTACAAATTAACGATCTGTTTGGAAATTGAATAAAAAAGGAAGTTGAATAAAAATGGAAGTTGCATAAAATTAATAATGGAAGTTCATTAGAGAAACTACTATACCTTAACGATCTATTTCGAAATTAAATAAAAAAGGAAATTGAATTTAAAAAGGAAAATGAATAAAAATGGAAGTTGCATAAAATTAAAAATGGAAGTTCATTCGAGAAAACACTATACCTTAACGATCTATTTGGAAATTAAATGAAAAAGGAAATTGAATAGAGAAGGAAATTGAATAAAAATAAAAATGGAAGTTCATTCAAGAAAACACTACAACTTAATGATCTATTTGGAAATTAAATGAAAAAGGAAGTTGAATAAAAATGAAATTGAATAAAAATGGAAGTTGCATAAAATTAATAATGGAAGTTCATTAGAGAAACTACTATACGTTGACGATCTATTTGGAAATTAAATAAAAATGGAAATTGAATTAAAAAACGAAAATGACTAAAAATGGAAGTTGACTTAAAATAAAAATGGAAGTTGCATAAAATTAAAAATGGAAGTTCATTCAAGAAACCACTATGCCTTAACGATCTATTTGGAAATAAAATGAAAAAGGAAATTGAATAGAGAAGGAAATTGAATAAAAATAAAAATGGAAGTTCATTCAAGAAAACACTACAACTTAACGATCTATTTGGAAATTAAATAAAAAAGGAAGTTGAATAAAAATGAAATTGAATAAAAACAGAAGTTGCCTAAAATTAATAATGGAACTTCATTAGAGAAACTACTGTATCTTGACGATCTATTTGGAAAATTAAATAAAAATTGAAATTGAATTAAAAAAGGAAAATGAATAAAAATGAAAGTTGAATAAAAATAAAAATGAAAGTTGCATAAAATTAAAAGTGGAAGTTCATTCAAGAAACCACTATACCTTAACGATCTATTTGGAAATTAAATAAAAAAGGAAATTGAATAGAAAAGTGAATTGAATAAAAATAAAAATGGAAGTTCATTCAAGAAAACACTACAACTTAACGATCTATTTGGAAATTAAATAAAAAATGAAGTTGAATAAAAATGAAATTGAATAAAAATGGAAGTTGCATAAAATTAATAATGGAAGTTCATTAGAGAAACTACTATACCTTAACGATCTATTTGGAAATTAAATAAAAATGGAAATTGAATTAAAAAAGGAAAATGAATAAAAATGGAAGTTGAATAAAAATAAAAATGAAAATGAAAGTTGCATAAAATTAAAAGTGGAAGTTCATTCAAGAAACCACTATACTTTAACGATCTATTTGGAAATTAAATAAAAAAGGAAATTGAATAGAAAAGTGAATTGAACAAAAATAAAAATGGAAGTTCATTCAAGAAAACAGTACAACTTAACGATCTATTTGGAAATTAAATAAAAAAGGAAGTTGAATAAAAATGAAATTGAATAAAAATGGAAGTTGTATAAAATTAAAAATGGAAGTTCATTAGAGAAACTACAGTACCTTAACGATCTATTTGGAAATTAAATAAAAATGGAAATTGAATTAAAAAAAGGAAAATGAATAAAAATGGAAGTTGAATAAAAATAAAAATGAAAGTTGCATAAAATTAAAAATGGAAGTTCATTCAAGAAAACACTATGCCTCAACGATCTATTTGGAAATTAAATGAAAAAGGAAATTGAATAAAAATAAAAATGGAAGTTCATTCAAGAAAACAGTACAACTTAAAGGTCTATTTGGAAATTAAATAAAACATGAAGTTGAATAAAAATGAAATTGAATAAAAATGAAAGTTGCAAAAAATTAATAATGGAAGTTCATTAGTGAAACTACTATACGTTAACGATATATTTGGAAATTAAATAAAAATGGGAATTGAATTAAAAAAGGAAAATGAATAAAAATGGAAGTTGAATAAAAATAAAAATGGAAGTTGCATAAAATTAAAAATGGAAGTTCATTCAATAAACCACTATACCTTAACGATCTATTTGGAAATTAAATAAAAAAGAAAATTGAATTAATTTTAGGCAACTCCTATTTTTGTTTTTATTCAATTTCCTTTTCTATTCATTTTCCTTTTTTTTTAATTTCCAAATAGATCGTTATGGTATAGTGGTATCTTGAATGAACTTCCATATTTAATTTTATACAACTTCCACTTTTATTTTTATTCCACTTCCATTTTTATTCAATTTCCTTTCCTATTCGATTTCCTTTTTTATTTAATTTCCAAATAGATCGTTAAGGTATAGTGGTTTCTTGAATGAACTTCCATGTTTAATTTTATGCAGTTTCCATTTCTATTTTTATTCAGCTTCTATTTTTATTCAATTTCCATCACCATTCAATTTCCTTTTCTATTTAATTTCCAAATAGATCGTTAAGGTGTAGTGGTTTCTTGAATGAACTTCCTTTCTTAATTTTATGCAACTTCCATTTTTATTTTTATTCCACTTCCATTTTTATTCAATTTCCTTTTCTATTCAATTTCCTTTTTTATTTAATTTCCAAATAGAAAGTTAAGGTATTGTTGTTTCTGGAATGAACTTCCATGTTTAATTTTATGCAGTTTCCATTTCTATTTTTATTCAGTTTCTATTTTTATTCAATTTCCATCTCCATTAAATTTCCCTTTTTATTTAATTGCCAAATAGAACGTTAAGGTATAGTGGTTTCTTGAATGAACTTCCATTTTTAATTTTATCCAACTTCCATTTGTATTTTTGTTCCACTTCCATTTTTATTCAATTTTCTTTTCTATTCGATTTGATTTTTTATTTAATTTCCAAATAGATCGTTAAGGTATAGTGGTTTGTTGAACGAACTTCCATGTTTAATTTTATGCAGTTTCCATTTCTATTTTTATTCAACTTCTATTTTTATTCAATTTCCATATCCTATCAATTTCCTTTTTTATTTAATTTCCAAATAGATCGTTAAGGTGTAGTGGTTTCTTGAATAGACTTCCATTTTTAATTTTAGGCAACTTCTATTTTTGTTTTTATTCAACTGCCATTTTTATTCAATTTCCTTTTCTAGTCAATTTCTTTTTTTTATTTAATTTCCAAATAGATCGTTAAGGTATAGTGGTTTCTTGAATGAACTTCCATGTTTTATTTCACGCAACTTTCATTTTTATTTTTATTCAACTTCCATTTTTAATCAATTTCGTTTTCTATTCAATTTCCTTTTTTTACTGACTTTCCAAATAGATCGTTAATGTATAGTCGTTTCTTGAATGAAATTCCATTTTTATTTTTATTCAACTTCCATTTTTCTTCAATTTCCTTTTCTATTCAATTTCCTTTTTTTATTTAATTTCCAAATAGATCATTAAGGTATAGTGGTTTCTTGAATGAACTTCCATGTTTAATTTTATGCGGTTTCTATTTCTATTTTTATTCAACTTCTATTTTTATTCAATTTCCATCTCCATTCCATTTCCATTTTTATTTAATTTCCAAATAGATCGTTAACGTGTAGTCGTTTCTCCAATGAACTTCCATTCTTAATTTTATGCAACTTCCAATTTGATTTTTATTCCACTTCCATTTTTATTCAATTTCCTTTTCAGTTCAATTACCAAATAGATCGTTAAGGTGTTGCGGTTTCTTGAATGAACTTCCATTTTTAATTTTATGCAACTTCAATTTTTATTTTTATTCCACTTCCATTTTTATTCAATTTCCATTTCTATTCAATTTTCTTTTTTAATTAATTCCAAATAGATCGTTAAGGTATAGTGGTGTTTTGAATGAACTTTCATTTTTAATTTTATGCAACTTCCATTTTTATTTTTTGTCAACTTCCATTTTTATTCATTTTCCTTTTCTATTGAATTTTCTTTTTTATTTAATTTCCAAATAGATCATTAAGGTGTAGTGGTTTCTCGAATGAACATCCATTTTTAATTTTCTGAAACTTCCATTTTTATTTTTATTCCACTTCCATTTTTATACAATTTCCTTCTCTATTCAATTTCCTTTTTTATTTAATTTCCAAATAGATCGTTAAGGTATAGTGGTTTCTTGAATGAACTTCCATGTTTAATTTTATGCAGTTTTGATTTCTATTTTTATTCAACTTCTATTTTTATTCAATTTCGATCTCCATTCAATTTCCTTTTTTATTTTATTTCCAAATAAATCGTTAAGGTGTAGTGGTTTCTTGGATGAACTACCATTTTTAATTTTATGCAACTTCCATTTTTATTTTTATTCCAATTCCATTTTTATTCAATTTCCATTTCTATTCAATTTCCTTTTTTAATTAATTTCTAAATAGATCGTTAAGGTATAGTGGTTTCTTGAATGAACTTCCATTTTTAATTTTATGCAACTTCTATATCTATTCAACTTCCATTTTTATAAAATTTCCATCTCTATTCAATTTACTTTTTTATTTAATTTCCAAATAGATCGTTAAGATATAGTGGTTTCTTGAATGAAGTTCCATTTTTAATTTTATGCAACTTCCATTTGTATTTTTATTCAACTTCCATTTTTATTAAATTTCCATCTCTATTCAATTTCCTTTTTTATTTAATATCCAAATAGATCGTTAAGGTATAGTGGTTTCTTGAATGAACTTCCATGTTTAATTTTATGCTGTTTTCATTTCTATTTTTATTCAATTTCCTTTTTTATTTAATTTCCAAATAAATCGTTAAGGTATTGTGGTTTCTTGAATGAACTTCCATTTTTATATTTATGCAACTTCCATTTTTATTTTTATTCTACTTCCATTTTTATTCAATTTCCTTTTCTATTGAATTTCCTTTTTTATTTAATTTCCAAATCGATCGTTAAGGTGTAGTGATTTCTAGAATGAACATCCATTTTTGATTTTCTGTAACTTCCATTTTTATTTTTATTCAATTTTCATTTTTATTCAATTTCCTTTTCTTTTCAATTTTCATTTTTTATTTAATTTCCAAATAGGCCGTTACGGTATAGTGGTTTCTTGAATAGACTTCCATTTTTGATGTTATGCAACTTCGATTTTTGTTTTTATTCAACTTCCATTTTTATTAATTTCCTTTTCTATTCAATTTCCTTTTTTTTTTAATTTCCAAATAAATCGTTAAGGTTTAGTGGTTAGTTGAATGAACTTTCATTTTAATTTTATGAAACTTCCATTTTTATTCAATTTCCGTTTCTATTCAAGTTCGTTTTTTTTATTTAATTTCCAAATATATCGTTAAGGTATAGTGGTTTCTTGAATGAACTTTCATGTTTAATTTTATGCAGTTTCCATTTCTATTTTTATCAAATTTCCATCTCCATTCAATTTCTTTTTTTATTTAATTTCCAAATAGATCGTTAAGGTATAGTGGTTTCTTGAATGAACTTCCATTTTTAATTTTATGCAACTTCCATTTTTATTTTTATTGAACTTCCATTTTTATTGAATTTCCTTTTCTATTGAATTTCATTTTTTATTTAATTTCCAAATAGATCGCTAAGGTGTAGTGGTTTCTTGAATGAAAATCCATTTTTGATTTTCTGCAACTTCCATTTTTATTTTTATTCCACTTCCATTTTTATTCTATTTCATTTTCTATTCAATTTCCTTTTTTATTTAATTTCCAAATAGATTGTTAAGGTATGGTGATTTCTTGAATGAACTTTTGTAACGCCCTCAAAAATAAACCCATTATATATACATCATTGACATGCATTATTTAAAGAAAACAATTTATTAATTCATTCATCAGAGTATTACTAAATAGAAGCATTACATGTAACATCGAATAAAATGCCCTACAGGCTTACATCCTTCCAAGACAACCCTTGGATACAAAATATGAGTTCTAACTCAATACAAGAAAAGCCCTAGGCTTGAATGTTTACATGTACTAATTAATAAAGACAATTAACTAAGATAGTCTTCTTCAAAATCCAGAAACCGAACCCTCCCAAGCTAAGTCCTTGGAGGTAGCTTATCACCTGAACCTGAAAATGATGTTCCCATAAAGGGTGAGCCACAGCCCAGTAGAAATATACTAAACCACATATAAGCAATGAATAAAGCAATAGCATTCAACAGGTGGTTAACCAAGATAATCAATTACTTCATTTTACAGTCTCATGACACTATTGTCTAACGCCTGTTTTACTTTCCAATTTTATCAACATGGCTCAGAACCTGGCCAAACTTACAACAGTGAATTACATATATCATATTCACGTCCTTCGAATATCAACAAACATATGAGACTCAAGCTCAAATCAAAACACTTCATACTTCCAGATTGATACACATTTTAGTGTTGTATCAATAAAACACTTCAATATAGATAAGCACACATAAAAGTGATGCTAATGGAGTCCATCCCCTATCTCCTCCCAAACAAAATCCGGTTTAGAGGTCCATCCCCTATCTTCCCCTAAACCGTGGAGTACATCCCCTATCTCCTCCAACACAAAACAATGTATGCAAATGCAATGCTCAATCAATACACGTAATTTCTGTATCAATGCAATAGTCAAAATTAATGACTTAACCAATGTGATTAGTTTCAGTTATTCCTAATCCACATGCAATGTCTACAACAATCACGACTATCCTCCACCGATAGCCCAAAACAGTTATTTCTAAACTGAAAATAACTATGTCAACAATTCAATAGACAAATGATTCAAATTATCCAACTACGCCATTTAATCAATAAATTCCCCAATTCCATGAATTTAACCATCTTTTCCCAATTCCATGAATTAATTATACAAATTAATTTAATAATACAACTAGGGTTTTTCCCAAAATTTACCAAAGTAGCCCCAACATATCAAAATACCAAAACTTAGAACAAAACCTATAAAATGGAGTAGGAAATCCCTACCTCGAAGAAATAGCCCCAAAAGAGAAGATGGAGATGAAAGCCCAAACTCCAAAGTGCTCCAAACTACCAACAATTCAGATTAAATGGAAGCCCTCGACCCACTCTATCTTTTTAATAAAGGATCTAAAGTAGAAACTCACTCTAAGTAGATCAATCCTAAGAGAGAAGGTGTGTAGAGGGAGAGAGAACTCGTAACTAGGGTTTTGGAATATGAAAATGCAAGAAAAACAGATCTGAAATACGCTGCTGCCTATTTAAACCTGACAGACTCGCTCGAGCGAAGACTTGGTCGCTCGAGCGACAAGACACAGAAAAGATACGCTCGAGCCAAGAAAACCTTGCTCGAGCCAACAACCCAAAAGCTCGCTCGAGCGAAAGAAAACTCGATCGAGCGAAGAACTCAAACCCTCAGGTCTGTAACCAGACTCACGCTCGAACGAAGGAACTATTGCTCGAGCGAAGAACGAACTTACTCGCTCGAGCGAAGAAAAGCTCACTCGAGCCAAGAATGCATAGCTACAGGTCCAAATCAGACGCAGCCTCTCGCTCGAGCTACCAAACCCCGGCTCGAGCGAAGAACCAAAAATAACAGCTCGCTCGAGCGACAAACTCCTCGCTCGAGCGAAGATCCAAAATTCTGGATAGCAACACCTGGTTTCTAAACCCAACCAACCTGAAACAAACCTGCCCAACACATCCTATAAGTCCAAATGAGCAAATAAGGGACAACAACAACAATAATACAATGACAGAATCTACGGAACCTAAGTCCGGATACAATAATCAAATGGGAGAAGACCGGGGTCGCTATAACTTTCATGTGTAATTTATTGCAGTTTCCATTTCTATTTTTATTCAACTTCTATTTTTATTCAATTTCGATCTCCATTCCATTTAATTTTTTATTTAATTTCCAAATAGATCGTTAAGATGTAGTGGTTTCTTGAATGAACTTCCATTTTTAATTTTATTCCACTTCCGTTTTTATTCAATTTCCATTTCTATTCAATTTCCTTTTTAAATTAATTTCCAAATAGATCGTTAAGGTGTAGTGGTTTTTTGAATGAGCTGCCATTTTCAATTTTATGCAACTTCATTTTTATTTTTATTCAACTTCCATTTTTATTCAATTTCTATTTCTATTGAATTTTCTTTTTTATTTAATTTCCAAATAGAACGTTAAGGTGTAGTGGTTTCTTGAATGAACATCCATTTTTAATTTTCTGCAACATCCATTTTTATTTTTATTCCACTTCCATTTTTATTCAATTTCCTTTTCTGTTCAATTTCCCTTTTTATTTAATTTGCAAATAGATCGTTAAGGTGTAGTGGTTTCTCGAATGAACATCCATTTTTAATTTTCTGAAACTTCCATTTTTATTTTTATTCCACTTCCATTTTTATTCAATTTCCTTCTCTATTCAATTTCATTTTTTATTTAATTTCCAAATAGATCGTTAAGGTATAGTGGTTTCTTGAATGAACTTCCATGTTTAATTTTATGCAGTTTTGATTTCTATTTTTATTCAACTTCTATTTTTATTCAATTTCGATCTCCATTCAATTTCCTTTTTTATTTAATTTCCAAATAAATCGTTAAGGTGCAGTGGTTTCTTGAATGAACTACCATTTTTAATTTTATGCAACTTCCATTTTTATTTTTTTTCCAATTCCATTTTTATTCAATTTCCATTTCTATTCAATTTCCCTTTTTAATTAATTTCTAAAGATCGTTAAGGTATAGTGGTTTCTTGACTGAACTTCCATTTTTAATTTTATGCAACTTCCATTTTTATAAAATTTCCATCTCTATTCAATTTACTTTTTTATTTAATTTCCAAATAGATCGTTAAGATATAGTGGTTTCTTGAATGAAGTTCCATTTTTAATTTTATGCAACTTCCATTTGTATTTTTATTCAACTTCCATTTTTATTAAATTTCCATCTCTATTCAATTTCCTTTTTCATTTAATATCCAAATAGATCGTTAAGGTATAGTGGTTTCTTGAATGAACTTCCATGTTTAATTTTATGCAGTTTTCATTTCTATTTTTATTCAATTTTCTTTTTTATTTAATTTCCAAATAAATCGTTAAGGTATAGTGGTTTCTTGAATGAACTTCCATTTTTATATTTATGCAACTTCCATTTTTATTTTTATTCTACTTCCATTTTTATTCAATTTCCTTTTCTATTGAATTTCCTTTTTTATTTAATTTCCAAATCGATCGTTAAGGTGTAGTGATTTCTAGAATGAACATCCATTTTTGATTTTCTGTAACTTCCATTTTTATTTTTATTCAATTTTCATTTTTATTCAATTTCCTTTTCTTTTCAATTTTCATTTTTTATTTAATTTCCAAATAGGCCGTTACGGTATAGTGGTTTCTTGAATAGACTTCCATTTTTGATGTTATGCAACTTCGATTTTTGTTTTTATTCAACTTCCATTTTTATTAATTTCCTTTTCTATTCAATTTCCTTTTTTATTTAATTTCCATATAAATCGTTAAGGTTTCGTGGTTAGTTGAATGAACTTTTATTTTAATTTTATGAAACTTCCATTTTTATTCAATTTCCGTTTCTATTCAAGTTCGTTTTTTTTATTTAATTTCCAAATATATCGTTAAGGTATAGTGGTTTCTTGAATGAACTTCCATGTTTAATTTTATGAAGTTTCCATTTCTATTTTTATTCAACTTCTATTTTTATTAAATTTCCATCTCCATTCAATTTCTTTTTTTATTTAATTTCCAAATAGATCGTTAAGGTATAGTGGTTTCTTGAATGAGCTTCCATTTTTAATTTTATGCAACTTCCATTTTTATTTTTATTCAACTTCCATTTTATTGAATTTCCTTTTCTATTGAATTTCCTTTTTTATTTAATTTCCAAATAGATCGCTAAGGTGTAGTGGTTTATTAAATGAAAATTCATTTTTGATTTTCTGCAACTTCCATTTTTATTTTTATTCCACTTCCATTTTTATTCCATTTCCTTTTCTATTCAACTTCCTTTTTTATTTAATTTCCAAATAGATTGTTAAGGTATGGTGATTTCTTGAATGAACTTTCATGTGTAATTTATTGCAGTTTCCATTTCTATTTTTATTCAACTTCTATTTTTATTCAATTTCGATCTCCATTCCATTTAATTTTTTATTTAATTTCCAAATAGATCGTTAAGGTGTAGTGGTTTCTTGAATGAACTTCCATTTTTACTTTTATTCCACTTCCGTTTTTATTCAATTTCCATTTCTATTCAATTTCCTTTTTTAATTAATTTCCAAATAGATCGTTAAGGTATAGTGGTTTTTTCAATGAGCTGCCATTTTCAATTTTATGCAACTTCATTTTTATTTTTATTCCACTTCCATTTTTATTCAATTTCTATTTCTATTGAATTTTCTTTTTTATTTAATTTCCAAATAGAACGCTAAGGTGTAGTGGTTTCTTGAATGAACCTCCATTTTTAATTTTGTGCAACATCCATTTTTATTTTTATTCCACTTCCATTTTTAATCAATTTCCTTTTCTATTCAATTTCCAAATAGATCGTTATGGTACAGTGGTTTCTTGAATGAACTTCCATGTTTAATTTTATGCAGTTTCCATTTCTATTTTTATTCAATTTCCATCTCTATTAAATTTCCTTTTTTATTTAATTGCCAAATAGATCGTTAAGGTATAGTGGTTTCTTGAATGAACTTCCATTTTCAATTTTATGCAACTTCTATTTGTATTTTTATTCCACTTCCATTTTTATTCAATTTTCTTTTCTATTCAATTTGATTTTTTATTTAATTTCCAAATAGATCGTTAAGGTATAGTGGTTTGTTGAATGAACTTCCATGTTTAATTTTATGCAGTTTCCATTTCTATTTTTATTTAACTTCAATTTTTATTCAATTTCCATATCCAATCAATTTCCTTTTTTATTTAATTTCCAAATAGATCGTTAAGGTGCAGTGGTTTCTTGAATAGACTTCCATTTTTAATTTTAGGCAACTTCTATTTTCATTTTTATTCAACTGCCATTTTTATTCAATTTCCTTTTTTTTATTTAATTTCCAAATAGATCGTTAAGGTATAGTGGTTTCTTGAATGAACTTCCATGTTTTATTTTACGCAACTTTCATTTTTATATTTGTTCAACTTCCATTTTTAATCAATTTCCTTTTCTATTCAATTTCCTTTTTTTACTGACTTTCCAAATAGATCGTTAATGTATAGTCGTTTCTTGAATGAACTTCCATTTTTATTTTTATTCAACTTCCATTTTTATTCAATTTGTTTTTCTATTCAATTTCCCTTTTTTATTTAATTTCCAAATAGATCGTTAAGGTACAGTGGTTTCTTGAATGAACTTCCAAGTTTAATTTTATGCAGTTTCCATTTCTATTTTTTTTCAACTTCCATTTTTATTCAATTTCCTTTTCCATTGAATTTCCTTTTTTATTTAGTTTCCAAATACATCGTTAAGGTGTAGTGGTTTCTTGAATGAACTTCCATTTTTAATTTTATGCAACTTTCATTTTTATATTTATTCCACTTCCACTTCCATTTTTATTCAATTTCCTTTTCTATTAAATTTCCTTTTTTATTTAAATTCCAAATAGATCGTTAATGTATAGTGCTTTCGTGAATGACCTTTCATTTTTAATTTTATACAACTTCCATTTTTATTTCTATTCAACTTCCATTTTTATTCAATTTGTTTTTCTATTGAATTTCCTGTTTTATTTAATTCCAAATAGATCATTAAGGTGTAGTGGTTTCTTAAATGAACTTCCATTTTTAATTTTATAGAACTTCCATTTTTATTTTTATTCCACTTCCATTTTTATTTAGTTTCCTTTTCTATTCAATTTCCTTTTTTATGTAATTTCCAAATAGATCGTTAAGGTGTAGTGGTTTCTTGAATGAACTTCCAGGTTTAATTTTATGCAGTTTCCATTTCTATTTTTATTCCACTTCCACTTTTATTCCATTTCCTTTTCTATTCAATTTCCTTTTTTATTTAATTTCCAAATAGACTGTTAAGGTATGGTGATTTCTTGAATGAACTTTCATGTGTAATTTTATGCAGTTTCCATTTCTATTTTTATTCAACTTCTATTTTTATTTAATTTCGATCTCCATTCCATTTAATTTTTTATTTAATTTCCGAATAGATCGTTAAGGTGTTGTGGTTTCTTGAAGGAACTTCCATTTTTAAATTTATGCAACTTCCATTTTTATTTTTATTCCACTTCCGTTTTTATTCAGTTTCCATTTCTATTCAATTTCCTTTTTTAATTAATTTCCAAATAGATCGTTAAGGTATAGTGGTTTTTTGAATGAACTTCCATTTTCAATTTTATGCAACTTCATTTTTATTTTTATTCAACTTCCATTTTTATTCAATTTCTTTTTCTATTGAATTTTCTTTTTCATTTAATTTCTAAATAGATCGTTAAGGTGTAGTGGTTTCTTGAATGAACATCCGTTTTTAATTTGCTGCAACTTCCATTTTTAATTTTATTCCACTTCCATTTTTATTCAATTTCCTTTTCTATTCAATTTCCTTTTTTATTTAATTGCCAAATATATCGTTAAGGTGTAGTGGTTTCTTGAACGAACATCCATTTTTAATTTTCTACAACTTCCATTTTTATTTTTATTCCACTTCCATTTTTATTCAATTTCCTTTTCTATTCAATTTCCTTTTTTATTTAATTTCCAAATAGATCGTTAAGGTATAGTGGTTTCATAAATGAACTTCCATGTTTAATTTTATGTAGTTTCCATTTCTATTTTTATTCAAGTTTTGGTTTTATTCAATTTCCGTCTCCATTCAATTTCCTTTCTTGTTTACTTTCTAAATCGATCGTTAAGGTGTAGTGATCTCTTGAATGAACTTTCATTTTTAATTTTATGCAACTTCCATTTCAATTTTTATTCCACTTCCATTTTTATTCAATTTCCATTTCTATTAAATTTCCTTTTTTAATTAATTTCCAAATAGATCGTTAAGGTATAGTTGTTTCTTGAATGAACTTCCATTTTTAATTTTATGCAACTTCCATTTTCATTTTTATCCAACTTCCATTTTTATTCAATTTCCTTGTCTATTCAATCTCCGTTTTCTATTTAATTTCCAAATAGATCGTTAAGGTATAGTGGTTACTTGAATGGACTTTCATTTTTAATTTTATGCAACTTTGATTTTTGTTTTCTTTCAACTTCCATTCTAATTCAATTTCCTTTTTTATTTAATTTCCAAATTGATCGTTAAGGTTTAGTGGTTAGTTGAATGAACTTTCATTTTTAATTTTATGCAACTTCAATTTTTATTCAATTTCCTTTTCTATTCAATTTTCTTTTTTTATTTAATTTCCACATAGATCGTTAAGGTATAGTGGTTTCTTGAATGAACTTCCATGTTTAATTTTATGCAGTTTCCATTTCTATTTTTATCCAACTTCTATTTTTATTAAATTTCCATCTCCATTCAATTTCCTTTTTTATTTAATTTCCAAGTAGATCGTTAAGGTATAGTGGTTTCTTGAATGAACTTCTATTTTTAATTTTATGCAACGTCCATTTTCATTTTTATTCAACTTCTGTTTTTATTCAATTTCATTTTCTGTTGAATTTCCTTTTTTATTTAATTTCCAAATAGATTGTTAAACTGTAGTGGTTTCTTGAATGAACATCCATTTTTGATTTTCTGCAACTTCCATTTTTATTTTTATTCCACTTCCATTTTTATTCCATTTCCTTTTCTATTCAATTTCCTTTTTTATTTAATTTCCAAATAGATCGTTAAGGTATAGTGGTTTCTTGAATGAACTTCCAAGTTTAATTTTATGCAGTTTCCATTTCTTTTTTTTTTCAACTTCTATTTTTATTCACTTTCCATCTCCATTGTATTTCATTTTTTATTTAATTTCCAAATAGATCGTTAAGGCGTTGTGGTTTCTTGAATGAACTTCCATTCTTAATTTTATGCAACTTTCATTTTTATTTTTATTCCACTTCCATTTTTATTCAATTTCCTTTTCTATTCAATTTCCTTTTTTATTTAATTTCCAAATTGATCGTTAAGGTATAGTGGTTTCTTGAATGAACTTCCATGTTTAATATTATGCAGTTTCAATTTCTATTTTTATTCAACTTCTATTTTTATTCAATTTCCATCTCTAATCAATTTCCTTTTTTATTTAATTTCGAAATAGATCGTTAACGTGTAATGGTTTCTTGAATGAACTTCCATTTTTATTTTTATTCCACTTTCATTTTTATTCAATTTCCTTTTCTATTCAATTTCCTTTTTTTATTTAATTTCCAAATAGATCGTTAATGTATTGTGGTTTCTTGAATGAACTTCCATTTTTAATTTTATGTAACTTCCATTTTTATTTTATTCAACTTTCAATTTCTTTTTCGATTGAATTGCCTTTTTTTATTTAATTTCAAATAGATCGTTAAGGCGTAGTGGTTTCTGGAATGAACTTCCATTTTTAATTTTATGCAACTTCCATTTTTATTTTTATTCTGCTTCCATTTTTGTTCAATTTCCTTTTCTATTCAATTTCCTTTTTTATTTAATTTCCAAATAGATCGTTAAGGTATAGTGGTTTCTTGAATGAACTTCCATGTTTAATTTTATGCTGTTTCCATTTCTATTTTTATTCAACTTCTATTTTTATTCAATTTCCATCTCCAATCAATTTCCTTTTTTACTTAATTTCCAAATAGATCGTTAACGTGTAGTGGTTTCTTGAATGAACTTCCATTTTTAATTTTATGCAACGTTCATTTTTATTTTTATTCCACTTCAATTTTTATGCAGGTTCCTTCTCTATTCAATTTCTTTCTTTATTTGATTTCCAAATAGATCGTTAAGGTATAGTGGTTTCTTGAATGAACTTCCATGTTTAATTTTATGCAGTTTCCATTTCTATTTTTATTCAATTTCCATCTCCAATCAATTTCCTTTTTTATTTAATTTCCAAATAGATCGTTAACGTGTAGTGGTTTCTAGAATGAGCTTCCATTTTTAATTTTATGCAACTTCCATTTTTATTTTTATTCCACTTCCATTTTTCTTCAATTTCCTTTTCTCTTTAATTTGCTTTTTTATTTAATTTCCAAATAGATCGTCAAGGTATAGTGGTTTCTTGAATGAATTTCCATGTTTAATTTTATGCAGTTTCCATTTCTATTTTTAATCAACTTCTACTTTTATTGAAGTTCCATCTCCGTTCAATTTAATTTTTTATTTAATTTCCAAATAGGTCGTTAAGGTATAATAATTTCTTGAATGAACATCCATTTTTAATTTTATGCAACTTCCAGTTGTATTTTTACTCCACTTCCACTTCCATTTTTATTCAATTTCCTTTTCTATTCAATTTCCTTTTTTATTTAATTTCCAAATAGATGGTTAAGGTATAGTTGTTTCTCGAATGAACTTTCATATTTAATTTTATGCAACTTCCATTTTTATTTTTATTCAACTTCCATTTTTTTTTCAATTTCCTCGCCGATTGAATTTCCTTTTTTTATTTCATTTCCAAATAGATGGTTAAGGTATAATTGTTTCTCGAATGAACTTTCATTTTTAATTTTATGCAACTTCCATTTTTATTTTTATTCAACTTCCATTTTTTTTCAATCTCCTTGTCGATTGAATTTCCTTTTTTTATTTAATTTCCAAATAGCTCGTTAAGGTATAGTGGTTTTTTGAATGAACTTCCATGTTTAATTTTATGCAATTTTCATTTTTATTTTTATTCAACTTCCATTTTTAATCAATTTCCTTTTCCATTCAATTTCCTTTTTTATTTTATTTCCAAATAGATTGTTAAGGTGTAGTGGTTTCTTGAATGAACTTCCACTTTTAATTTTATACAACTTCCATTTTTATTTTTATTCCACTTCCATTTTTATTCAATTTCCTTTTCTATTCAATTTCTATTTTTATTTAATTTCCAAATAGATCGTTATGGTATAGTGGTTTCTTGAATGAACTTCCATGTTTAATTTTATGCAGTTTCCATTTCTATTTTTATTCAACTTCTATTTTTATTCATTTTCCATCTCTAATCAATTTCCTTTTTTATTTAATTTCGAAATAGATCGTTCACGTGTAGTGGTTTCTTGAATGAACTTCCATTTTTAATTTTATGCAACTTCCATTTTTATTTTTATTCCACTTCCATTTTTATTCAATTTCCTTTTCTATTCAATTTCCTTTTTCTATTCAATTTCCTTTTTTTATTTAATTTCCAAATAGATCGTTAATGTATTGTGGTTTCTCGAATGAAATTCCATTTTTAATTTTATGCAACTTCCATTTTTATTTTTATTCAACTTCCATTTTTATTCAATTTCTTTTTTGATTGAATTTCCTTTTTTTATTTAATTTCAAATAGATCGTTAAAGTGTAGTTGTAACAACCCTCACCTTACTCTTGTCATACTTGCATACATTCCTGCATGAACCTGCCATGTTATTTTGTTTTTGAAGGTTTTGCCTTGTCTTGATTTGCTTAAAGTTGCTAGCATGATTTTGATCTTTGCTTGGTGTGTGTGTGGCCGAGGTCCTCTTGAGCTTAGTTCGCCTTTGAACCCTTGTACTTAGAACTATTTTGAGACCTTGGTCGACCCCCATCTTCACCTCGGGCATTTATTGCCGAGATGTTTTGCACCCAGTGAACCTTGTCCTTGGGCAGGTATGGCCTAGGCCGAGATGTGGTACACCCCGGCCAAGGTGTGGCACAGCTTAGTCAAGCGTCGTCCTCCCTAGCCGATGTTTTGTTACCCCGTTGCCTTATCCTTGATTCGAGCCGATATCGTTCATTGCCGATGTGTTGTACTGAGCTTGCTGCATACGCTTTGTCAGAGACTTGTCTTATCAATCAATCACCTTTTTGAGCTGAACCAACCCGGTAGCGCCACGTGTCCGAGCTGATTGTTAAGACAGCCGGCAGACCTTGAAACACATCATTTTCTTGCCTCAAATCTTTACCCTTAGAGAGAGAAGCTCTAGAGAGAAGGAAGAGAAGTTCTTGAGTGAGAGCAAGTCTTCCAAGCTTGATCTTTGTGGTTTGAACCGTTGGATTCAAGTTTTGGGGTAAGAATCTTAATCTACTTTGATTATTGTTATTGATCATCTAGCTGCATTGCGTGATCGAATCTGTTTTGCATGCCATGCATCGATTTGAAGTTGGTTTTGGAAAGAGAAAATGGTTTTTCATATGTTCTTGAAGAAAGTCTCGTTTTGATCCGAAAGTTTGGAACGAAAACCATGTTTTGTGTTTATTCTTGCATGACCATCTTGTATAGGTACCCAGGTCCATGTTTTGAACTCTTGACATGAAATCTCAGATTTTTATAACAAGTTTTGAGCTCACATTCATCTTTCTCTCGATCATGTTCATCATGTTCTTCTTGTGCTTCAAAGGGAAACCCAGGTTTTCCCGACTTTGCTTTTGACTGAGGCCAACGGGACCACACCTCGGCAAGGATGTGTGGAACCTCGGCAAGGACCTGGTTGGTACCCAGTTTGTTTTCCTGAGACGGGAGTAGTGTTTAAACTCCCAGCATGTTTTGCTTTGTTATTGACTTGGATCTGTTAAGAATGCCGAGATCATTCGTATATGGGTATAGCTCGTTTTGAGAATGTGATTTGCCATGTGATTGTAGGACCTTGATCTTTGCTTCGAGTCTACACCTGAAGAACTAGGTGAGTGGTATTATTGATAAAGCTATGTTATACTTGTTTTTGATAAATCTTGCTTGCTTTGTTTTGACAAAAGTGTTTTGTTAAGCATGAATGAATAGCTCTTGTTTTGATATGACAAGTGTAATCCTTGTTTTGATGCCATCTTTGAAAAGGATACGGTCCTTGTTAAATCGGGCTACGGGCCTAAGTAACATAAGTCCCTTGTGCTGGAGGACTCTAAACTTTCGCAGTGCCAAGTATAAAAGGATACGGTCCTTGTTAAATCGGGCTACGGGCCTAAGTAACACAAGTCTCTTGTACTGAAGGACTCTAAACTTTCGCAGTACTAAGTGTAAAAGGATACGGTCCTTGTTAAATCGGGCTACGGGCCTAAGTAACACAAGTCCCTTGTACTGAAGGACTCTAAACTTTCGCAGTACTAAGTGTAAAAGGATACGGTCCATTCTTGAAAAGATTACTATGTTAAATCGGGCTACGGGCCTAAGTAACACAAGTCCCTTGTGCTGGAGGACTATAAACTTTCGCAGTACCTTTGACTAAACGATTACGGATCGTACAGCCCTTGATACTTGAAATACTTGGTTGATGAATACGGTTCATCCCTTGCTCCGCCGATGTTGTAATACTTGGTTGATGAATACGGTTCATCCCTTGCTCCGCCGATGTTGTAATACTTGGTTGATGAATACGGTTCATCCCTTGCTCCGCCGATGTTGTAATACTTGGTTGATGAATACGGTTCATCCCTTGCTCCACCGATGTTGTAATACTTGATTGAGGAATACGGTTCATCCCTTGTTTTGCCGATGCCAGTGAGCAGTCCTTGATACTTGTAAGCTTGAATGATGAATACGGTTCATCCCTTGTTTTGCCGATGTCAGTAAGCATCCCTTGATACTTGAAATGTTCGACAGATGAATACGGTTCATCCCCTGTTCGATAAAGTTTTGGTGTGTTTTGTTTTGAAAGACTTCGGCTTTATTCATGCAAACCTTTATTTCTAGTACCATTCACTGAGTATCCAAGCTCACCCTCTCTATATATATGTAGGTGATGAGCAGGACGTCGACGACGCCTAGACTGTTTTGAAAGCTTGTTTTGGATCCGTGCTTATGTCGGCTTTATTTTGCATTCATGTCGGCGAATCTTGAAAATCATGCTTCTTGGCTTGTAATTGCTGTATTTTGTATATGTCGGCTCAAGAAGCCTTTTGATCAAGATGTAACACATATCTTGCTTTGTTGTATTCAATTTGTAAAGTTAATTGGAAATGTTTGACATTTCAGTTGATCTATGCACAGCTCTTATGGACCACTTGTATTTGATTCATTGCTTCCGCATTTGTGAGCCCCCTATATCCATACTCTGATTGTGTTAAGTTTTCGAAAGTTGGCCTTCGGTAATTACGGATTACTGGCCATCACGGCACCAAACTACTAGGGGCGGTTTGGGGTCGTGACAGTAGTGGTTTCTTGAATGAACTTCCATTTTTAATTTTATGCAACTTCCATTTTTATTTTTATTCCACTTTCATTTTTGTTCAATTTCCTTTTCTATTCAATTTCCTTTTTTATTTAATTTCCAAATAGATCGTTAAGGTATAGTGGTTTCTCGAATGAACTTCCATGTTTAGTTTTATGCTGTTTCCATTTCTATTTTTATTCAACTTCTATTTTTATTCAATTTCCATCTCCAATCAATTTCCTTTTTTACTTAATTTCCAAATAGATCGTTAACGTGTAGTGGTTTCTTGAATGAAGTTCCATTTTTAATTTTATGCAACTTCCATTTGTATTTTTATTCAACTTCCATTTTTATTAAATTTCCATCTCTATTCAATTTCCTTTTTTATTTAATATCCAAATAGATCGTTAAGGTATAGTGCTTTCTTGAATGAACTTTCATGTTTAATTTTATGCAGTTTCCATTTCTATTTTTATTTAACTTCAATTTTTATTAAATTTCCATCTCCATTCAATTTCCATTTTTATTTAATTTCGAAATAGTTCGTTAAGGTATAGTGGTTTCTTGAATGAACTTCCATTTTTAATTTTATGCAACTTCCATTTGTATTTTTATTCAATTTCCTTTTCTATTCAATTTCATTTTTTATTTAATTTCCAAATAGATCGTTTAGGTATAGTGGTTTTTTGAATGAACTTTCATTTTTAATTTTATACAACTTCCATTTTTATTTTTATTCAACTTCGATTTTTATTCAATTTTCTTTTCTATTCAATTTCCTTTTTTTATTTAATTTTCAAATAGATCGTTAAGGTATAGTGGTTTCTTGAATAGACTTCCATTTTTAATTTTATGCAACTTCTATTTTTGTGTTTAATCAACTTCCATTTTTATTCAATTTTCTTTTCTATTCATTTTCCTTTTTAATTTACTTTCCAAATAGATCGTTATGGTATAGTGGTATTTTGAATGAACTTCCATATTTAATTTTATGCAATTTCCATTTTTATTTTTATTCAATTTCCTTTTCAATTCAATTTCATTTTTTATTTAATTTCCAAATAGATCGTTAAGGTATAGTGGTTTCATGAATGAACTTCCATGTTTAATTTTATGCAGTTTCCATTTATATTTTTATTCAACTTCTATTTTTATTCAATTTGCATATCCATTCAGTTTCCTATTTTCTTTAATTTCCAAATAGATCGTTAAGGTGTAGTGGTTTCTTGAATGAACTTCCATTCTTATTTTTATGCAACTTCCATCTTTATTTTTATTCCACTTCCATTTTTATTCAGTTTCCTTTTCTATTCAATTTCCATTTTTATTTAATTTCCAAATCGATCGTTAAGGTATAGTGGTTTATTCAATGAACTTCCATATTTAATTTTATGCAGTTTCCAATTCTATTTTTATTCAACATCTATTTTTATTAAATTTCCATCTCCATTCAATTTCTATTTTTTTTTAATTTCCAAATAGATCGTTAAGGTGTAGTGGTTTTTCGAATGAACTTCCATTCTTAATTTTATGCAACTTCCATTTTTATTTTTATTCCACTTCCATTTTTATTCAATTTCCCTTCTTATTCAATTTCCATTTTTATTTAATTTCCAAATAGATCGTTAAGGTATAGTGGCTTCTTGAATGAACTTCCATTTTTAATTTTATGCAACTTCCATTTGTATTTTTATTCCACTTCCATTTTTATTCACTTTTCTTTTCTATTCAATTTCATTTTTTATTTAATTTCCGAATAGATCGTTAAGGTATAGTGGTTTCTTGAATGAACTTTCATTTTTAATTTTATGCAACTTTCATTTTTATTTTTATTCAACTTCGATTTTTATTCAATTTTCTTTTCTATTCAATTTCTTTTTTTTATTTAATTTCCAAATAGGTCGTTAAAGTATAGTGGTTTCTTGAATAGACTTCCATTTTTAATTTTATGCAACTTCTGTTTTTTTTTTTCTTCAACTTCCATTTTTATTCAATTTCTTTTTCTATTCATTTTCCTTTTTTATTTAATTTCCAAATAGATCGTTATGGTATAGTGGTATCTTGAATGAACTTCCATTTTTAATTTTTTGCATCTTCTATTTTTATTTTTATTCCACTTCCTTTTTTATTCAATTTCTTTTTCTATTTATTTTCCCTTTTTATTTAACTTCAAAATAGATCGTTAAGGTGTAGTGGTTTCTTGAATGAACATCCATTTTTAATTTTCAGCTACTTCCATTTTTATATTTATTCCCCTTCCATTTTTATTCAATTTCCTTTTCTATTCAATTTCCTTTTTTATTTAATTTCCATATAGATCGTTAAGGTATAGTGGTTTCCTGAATGAACTTCCATGCTTAATTTTTTGCAGTTTCCATTTCTATTTTTATTCAACTTCTATTTTTACTCAATTTCCTTTTTTATTTAATTTCCAAATAGATCGTTAAGGTGTAGTGGTTTCTTGAATGAACTTTCATTTTGAATTTTATGCAACTTCCATTTTGATTTTTATTCCACTTCCATTTTTATTCAATTTCCATTTCTATTCAATTTCCTTTTTTAATTAATTTCGAGATAGATCGTTAAGGTATAGTGGGTTCTTGAAAGAACTTCCAGTTTTAATTTTATGCAACTTCCATTTTTATTTTTATTCAACTTCCATTTTAATTTCCGTGTTTTGTTTAATTTCCAAATAGATCGTTAAGGTATAGTGGTTACTCGAATAGACTTCCATTTTTAATTTTATGCAACTTCGATTTTTGTTTTCATTCAACTTCCATTCTAATTCAATTTCCTTTCCTTTTCTATTCAATTTCCTTTTTTATTTAATTTCCAAATAGATTGTTAAGGTTTAGTGGCTAGTTGAATGAACTTTCATTTTTAATTTTATGCAACTTCCATTTTTATTCAATTTCCTTTTCTATTCAATTTCCATTTTTTCTTTAATTTCCAAAGAGATCATTAAGGTATAGTGGTTTCTTGAATGAACTTCCATGTTTAATTTTATGCAGTTTCCATTTCTATTTTTATTCAACTTCTATTTTTGTTAAATTTCCATCTCCATTCAATTTCCTTTTTTATTTAATTTCCAAATAGATCGTTAAGGTATAGTGGTTTCTTGAATGAACTTCCATTTTTAATTTTATGCAATTTTCATTTTTTTTTATTCAACTTCCGTTTTTATTCAATTTCCTTTTCTATTGAATTTCCTTTTTTATTTAATTTCCAAATAGATCGTTAAGGTGTAGTGGTTTCTTGAATGAACATCCATTTTTGATTTTCTGCAACTTTCATTTTAATTTTTATTCTACTTCCATTTTTATTCCATTTCCTTTTCTATTCAATATCCTTTTTTATTTAATTTCTAAATAGATCGTTAAGGTATAGTGGTTTCTTGAATGAACTTCCATGTTTAATTTTATGCAGTTTCCATTTCTATTTTTATTCAACTTCTATTTTTGTTAAATTTCCATCTCCATTCAATTTCCTTTTTTATTTAATTTCCAAATAGATCGTTAAGGTATAGTGGTTTCTTGAATGAACTTCCATTTTTAATTTTATGCAATTTTCATTTTTTTTTATTCAACTTCCGTTTTTATTCAATTTCCTTTTCTATTGAATTTCCTTTTTTATTTAATTTCCAAATAGATCGTTAAGGTGTAGTGGTTTCTTGAATGAACATCCATTTTTGATTTTCTGCAACTTTCATTTTAATTTTTATTCTACTTCCATTTTTATTCCATTTCCTTTTCTATTCAATATCCTTTTTTATTTAATTTCTAAATAGATCGTTAAGGTATAGTGGTTTCTTGAATGAATTTCCATGTTTAATTTTATGCAGTTTCCATTTCTATTTTTATTCAATTTCCATCTCCATTCAATTTCCATTTTTTTTAAATTTCCAAATAGATCGTTAAAGTGTAGTGGTTTCTCCAATGAACTTCCATTCTTAATTTTGTGCAACTTCCATTTTGATTTTTGTTCCACTTCCATTTTTATTCAATTTCCTTTTCTGTTCAATTTCCTTTTTTATTTAATTTCCAAATAGATCGTTAAGGTGTTGTGGTTTCTTGAATGAACTTCCATTTTTAATTTTATGCAACTTCCATTTTTATTTTTATTCCACTTCCATTTTTATTCAATTTCCATTTCTATTCAATTTCCTTTTTTAATTGATTTCCAAATAGGTCGTTAAGGTATAGTGGTGTTTTTAATGAACTTCCTTTTTTAATTTTATGCAACTTCCATTTTTATTTTTATTCAACTTCCGTTTTTATTCATTTTCCTTTTCTATTGAATTTCCTTTTTTATTTATTTTCCAAATAGATCGTTAAAGTGTAGTGGTTTTTTTAATGAACATCCATTTTTAATTTTTTGCTACTTCCATTTTTATTCAATTTCCTTTTCTATTCAATTTCCTTTTTTATTTAATTTCCAAATAGATCGTTAAGGTATAGTGGTTTCTTGAATGAACTTCCATGTTTAATTTTATGTAGTTTCCATTTCTATTTTTATTCAACTTCTATTTTTATTCAATTTCGATCTCCATTCAATTTCCTTTCTTATTTAATTTCCAAATAGATCGTTAAGGTGTAGTGGTTTCTTGAATGAACTTCCATTTTTAATTTTATGCAACTTCCATTTTTATTTTTATTCCACTTCCATTTTTATTCAATTTCCATTTCTATTCAATTTCCTTTTTTAATTAATTTCCAAATAGATCGTTAAGGTATAGTGGTTTCTTGAATGAACTTCCATTTTTAATTTTATGCAACTTCCATTTGTATTTTTATTCAACTTCCATTTTTATTCAATTTTCTTTTTCTATTCAATTTCCTTTTTTATTTAATTTCCAAATAGATCGTTAAGGTATAGTTGTTTCTTGAATGAACTTCCATGTTTAATTTTATGCAGTTTCCATTTCAATTTTTATTCAACTTCTATTTTTATTAAATTTCCATCTCCATTGAATATCCTTTTTTATTTAATTTCCAAATAGATCGATAAGGTATAGTGGTTTATTGAACGAATTTCCATGTTTAATTTTATGCAGTTTCCATTTCTATTTTTATTCAACTTCTATTTTTATTCAATTTCTGTCTCCATTCAATTTCCTTTTTTTATTTAATTTCCAAATAGATCGTTAAAGTATAGTGGTTTCTTGAATGAACTTTCATTTTTAATTTTATGCAACTTCCATTTTTATTTTTATTCTACTTCCATTTTTATTCAATTTCCTTTTCTATTGAATTTTCTTTTTTATTTAATTTTCAAATAGATCGTTAAGGTGTAGTGGTTTCTTGAATGAACATCCAATTTTAATTTTGTGCAACTTCTATTTTTATTTTTATTCCACTCCCATTTTTATTCAATTTCCTTTTCTATTCAATTTCCTTTTTTATTTAATTTCCAAATAGATCGTTAAGGTATAATGGTTTCTTGAATGAACTTCCATGTTTAATTTTATGCAGTTTCCTTTTCTATTTTTATTCAACTTCTATTTTTATTCAATTTCGATCTCCATTCAATTTTGTAACGCCCTCAAAATAATACATAAAATCCATCTCTTTTGACATGCATTGATATAAAAGAAACCAACCATTTCATTTCATCAGAGTAAACTTTACAACGGTATTACATGTTAACAACAAAAACAAATCCCCTATGGGCTTACAGCTTTCCAATTCAACACTTGGTTGCACAAAAGTAGAGTACTAACTCTATACAAAATAAGCCTTTGGCTTGATGTACATGTAATACAAACAAATAAACAAAAGAGTCTTCAACTCTCATCATCATCCAAGCTATGTCCTTGGAGGTGGCATGCTACTTGTACCTGAAAATAATGTCCCATATAGGGTGAGCCAACGCCCAGTAGAGATATGCTAAACACAGTATGAGCAATAACTAAGACATTAGCTATTGATAAATGTTCAATTTCGTACATCAATTCATAACCCTTTTCCATTACAAGACCACTATGTCCATGTTTCATTTCATTTTCCATTTCTTATCAATTCCACAATTTACATTAATGGCTCAGAACCTAGTTAATCACTTACATGAGACAGTGACCCATATTAAACGTTTCCCATTCTACAATAGATAAACATACTAGTTGTATCAACATCTCAACAGATAAGCATACAAACTGTATCCACATTTCAACAGATAAGCATATTAGCTATATCAACACTTCCAAAGATAAGCATATGAGTTGTATCATCACTTCCATAGATAAGCATATGAGCTGTATCATCACATTATCTGACAAGCATATGAGCTGTATCAGTGGAGTCCATCCCCTATCTCCTCCCAAACAACATCCGATTTAGAGGTCCATCCCTTATCTTCCCCTAAACCGTGGAGTACATCCCCTATCTCCTCCTCCACACACACAAAGTATATACACATTGGCCATATACACAATCAATCAATACATAACGTTAATGTATTCTATCAGCTGTCATACTCTATGACATATCCAATTGATTAGTTTCAATTTGCCTAATCATCATGCACTATCTACAACAATCAAAACAACCCTCCACCAGTAGCCCAAGCAATTATTTCTAAACAGATAATAAAAGCTCTAATAGATAGAATATCAATGTTTTCAAAAGTGAGCGATTAACAAATCCAACTCCACTATTTTACCATATAATGAGCCAATTTCATTATTCTCAACACAATTCCATAAGTCCACAAATTTCCCAAATTAATTATACCAATTAATTTACATCACGAATTAGGGTTTTTACCCCATTTTCCAACATTGGCCCAATGGCCTATATGTCAACAACCCACATCAATATCCTTATTTTGAAACCCAAAATACACATTTTAGAATCAAAATAATAAATTCCCTTTTATTACATTTTGAAACCCTAGATCCCATAATCAAACCCAACTTTAACATTTTATCAAAACAACCAAAAATCTATGTCAAGGATCATAACAGTGAGTAGGAATCCCTACCTCAAATTCGGAGTTCAAGGGAAGAAGATGAAGAAACTCAACGTGCTCCAAAACTCAATATTTTCGGATCAAAATGTAGCCCTCGACGATCAGCCCAACTTTCGTAAAGACCGAAGGTGAGGAGACAACTCCTACTAGATCAATACTTAGAGAGAAGTTTGAGTTTTAGAGTGAGGTGCTCTCTAATGGCTTTTTCGGAAAAGTAAGAGAGAGAAAGAATAAGAAAAAGTGATTTAAAAATGCCCCACAGTCAACTGATATACGACATTCCCGCTCGAGCGGAAAACACAACGCTCGAGCGTCAAGAACAAAAACTAGGTCCGCTCGAGCGCAATAAGGCCCGCTCGAGCTCCAAGATACAAGAATAAAGTACATCCGCTCGAGCGAGAAAACCAGTCCACTCGAGTGCGAATCTCCCTCTCCCAGAACTTTCACCAAGACAGTACTACCCGCTCGAGCGCAGGAAACCCGCTCGAGCGTGGAAATCACACCTGTAGAAGTTTTGTAGGGACACGAAATTGTAAGGACCCACATTTACGTCTTAGTCATGTTCAAGAGCATCTGCATGATTATGACTTGTTAAGCTTGCATTTGTATGTTTGTAAAGTGATTAAGTGTTGCTTGCATGCTTTGTCCCTTTCCTGTTATGTGAAGCCTAGGTTATGTTAAGCCTAGATCATTCCAAGCCGAGGTCATCTTCAGTCCAGAAGTATCTTGGAACCCCTTTGTTGACCTCCACCCTTGCTTTGACATATTGGCCGAGATGTCATTATCTAAGCCGAGGTGTGAACCAACAAGGCCGAGATGTGTATTATCTGGGCCGAGATGTTAACTTTGCATCCAAGTGATCTTGTCCTGGAGTGGTATGACCTAGACCGAGGTGTGGCACATCTAGGCCGAGGTGTGGCACAGCTTAGTCAAGTGTTGTCCTTCCTAGCCGAGGTCATTGTCACCTTAGTTGCCGACGTCTTGTTGTTAGCCGATGTCACCACTTGCCGGAGTGCCTTTCCGGGTAGCTTGTTAGATACGCTTTGTCATTGTCTTGTCTTGTCAATCAATCACCTTTTTGAAGAGAACCAACCAGCCGTTGCCACGTGTCCAAGCTGAGAGTTAAGTTAGCCGATAGAGAGAGAGAGAACCCATCATTTTATTGTATACTTGTTTTGAAGAGGAGAGAGAAGCTCTAGGAGAGGAAGAAGAGTTCTTGAGAGAGAGTGGATTCCAAGCTTGATCCCTTGAGATCGAACCGTTAGATCCGTGTTCTAAGGTTAGATTCTTGAGCTGCTCATGATGTTGTTTATGTTCATGCCATTGCATTGCATGATTGAATATGATTTGTAAGCCATGCATTGCTTTGAAGTTCGGTTTTAGAAAGAGAAAATAGCATTCATGTGTTCTTCAAGAAAAGTTATGTTTCGATCTGAAGGCTCATGCCTAAACCCATGTTTTTGTGTTTATTCTTGCATGATTTTCAAGTGTGGGTACCCAGGTCCATGTTTTCGAACTCATAGCATGAAATCCCAGATTTTGTAAATAAAGAAGTTATGATTTTGGCATTCATGTTCTTCATGATCTTCATGTTCATGTTCTTCCTGTTCTTCACGGGTGGAACCCAGATCTCCAGACTTCACTCCCGAGGTGTAGTCGCCGAGATCACTCTTACCTAGACCTCACACTTAGGCCAAGCATCGTATCTCACCTTGGCCTACCTTGCATGATCACTTACACCTCTAGTTTGTAATGTGCGCACCTCGGCGTGCAGCCGCATGCCGAAGCCTAGGTAGCCACACCTCGGCCAGGAGATGTGGAACCTCGGCAAAGACCTGGTTGGTACCTAGCATGTCTTCCTGACATGTAAAACAGTGTTTTGACTTCTAGCATGTCTTCCCGAGATCATTTGCATGCATGTAAGACTTGTTTTGAAATGTATGTTCAAGTATGCTTTGCCATGTGTTGTAGGACTTGGACCATTGCCTTGACCCCGACGTCCCAAGAATCAAAGTGAGTGATATTTTTAATAAAGATATGCTCTTAAGGTTTTGATAAAGCTTTGCCTTGTTTTGATAAAAGTATTTGTGAAGTATGAATGATATCCCTATTTTATGTACCAAGTATAAGCTTTGTTTTGAATGGCAAGTTATCAAGTGAGCTTTGTTTTGATGTCAATCTTTGGAAGTCTGTACATGCCAGGGGACTTTAAGAAATAGTGGCACAAGTCTGTACGTGCCAGGGGACTTTAAGAAATAGTGGCACAAGTCCGTACGTGCCAGGGGACTTTAAGAAATAGTGGCACAAGTCCGTACGTGCCAGGGGACTTTAAGAAATAGTGGCACAAGTCCGTACGTGCTAGGGGACTTTAAGCATTAGTAGCACACATGTTAAGTAAGCAAGTTTTGAAGGACCAAGGTTAAGCCGAGGTTATGTTATATGATTTGATGTATGTATGTATGTAAGTTTTTCAAGATCAAGTTTGATGAACAAGTTTTATCTCATGTTTTGTACAAGCTATGATAAGTATGGTTTTGACAAAGATATACTATGTATTGTTTTGAAAAGATCTCGGGGGTCATTCATTTAACCCCTTTATTACTTGTACCATTCACTGAGTATCCAAGCTCACCCTCCCTATGCATATATGTAGGTAACAAGCAAGAAGTCGGCTACGCCGAGATGTATGTTTTGTGTGCATGTTATGTCGGCTGTAATGATGTCGGCAGTCCTGAAGATCATGTTTCCATGTTTTGTAACTCAAGTGTTTTGTTGATGTCGGCAACCTGTAGATTTTGTATTCTTGATTTGTATTTCATGTGTTATGTTTATGTCGGCTTGAGAAGCCGTTTGCCAAGATGTAATATGTACTTTCGTATTCAAGTTTTAAAGCTATGTAAAGATGTATGCCATTCCATTTGGCTTATGCACTGCTCCTATGGACCACTTGTATTTCGAATTATTGCTTCCGCATTTGTGAGCCCCCTATATATGTACTCTGATTGTGTGTGACTTTTGTAAGTTGGCCATCGGTAATCACGGATTACTGGCCATCACGGCACCAAACTACTAGGGGCGGTTTGGGGTCGTGACAGAAATACTGGGAGTGTGCAATCTCCGCTCGAGCGCCAAACGACCCGCTCGAGCGGAATGACCAAAAACCTGGCGATAAGGATTTACACCAAGGCTCGACCTACCTGCTCGAAACATGCCCAACACATCCTAAAACTCAACATAAGGAATTAAAGGATGACACTAGGTATACAACCACCAACTTCACGGAACCAAAGTCCGGAATACAACAAATACAGAAAGGGAAAACCGGGATCGCTATAAATTTCTTTTTTTATTTAATTTCCAAATAGATCGTTAAGGTGTCGTGGTTTCTTCAATGAACTTCCGTTTTTAATTTTATGCAACTTCCATTTTTATTTTATTCCACTTCCATTTTTATTCAATTTGCCTTTCTATTCAATTTCCTTTTTTAATTAATTTCCAAATAGATCGTTAAGGTATAGTGGTTTCTTGAATGAACTTCCATGCTTAATTTTATGCAGTTTCCATTTCTATTTTTATTCAACTTCTATTTTTATTCAATTTCCATCTCCATTCAATTTCTTTTTTTATTTAATTTCCAAATAGATCGTTAAGGTATAGTGGTTTCTTGAATGAACATCCATTTTTAATTTTATACAACTTCCATTTGTATTTTTATTCAACTTCCATTTTTATTCAATTTCTTTTTCTATTCAAAGTCCTTTTTTATCTAATTTCCAAATAGATCGTTAAGGTATAGAGATTTCTTGAATGAACTTCCATGTTTAATTTTATGCAGTTTCCATTTCCATTTTTATTCAACTTCTATTTTTATTAAATTTCCATCTCTATTCAATTTCCTTTTTTATTTAATTTCCAAATAGATCGTTAAGGTATAGTGGTTTCTTGAATGAATTTCCATGTTTAATTTTATGCGGTTTCCACTTCTATTTTTATTCAACTTCTATTTTTATTCAATATCCATCTCCATTCAATTTTCTTTTTTTATTTAATTTCCAAATAGATCGTTAAGGTATAGTGGTTTCTTTAATAAACTTTCATTTTTAATTTTATGAAACTTCCATTTTTATTTTTATTCAACTTCCATTTTTATTTAATTTCCTTTTCTATTGAATTTCCTTTTTTATTTAATTTCAAAATAGATCGTTAAGGTATAGTGGTTTTTGAATGAACTTTCATTTTTAATTTTATGTAACTTCTATTTTTGTTTTTATTCCACTTCCATTTTTATTCAATTTCCATTTCTATTCAATTTCCTTTTTTAATTAATTCCCAAATAGATCGTTAAGGTATAGAGATATCTTGAACAGACTTCCATTTCTAATTTTAGGCAACTTCTATTTTTGTTTTTATTCAACTTCCATTTTTATTCAATTTCCTTTTCTATTCAATTTCCTTTTTTTATTTAATTTCCAAATATATCGTTAAGATATAGTGGTTTCTTGAATGAATTTCCATGTTTAATTTTACGCAACATCCATTTTTATTTTTATTCAACTTCCATTTTTAATCAATTTCCTTTTCTACTCAATTTACTTTTTTTATTGAATTTCAAATAGATCGTTAATGTATAGTGCTTTCTTGAATGAACTTCCATTTTTATTCAATTTCTTTTTCTATTGAATTTCCTTTTTTATTTAATTTTCAAATAGATCGTTAAGGTATAGTGGTTTCTTGAATGAACTTCCATTTTTATTCAATTTCTTTTTCTACTGAATTTCCTATTTTATTTAATTTCCAAATAGATCGTTAAGGTGTAGTGGTTTTTTGAATGAACTTTCATTTTAAATTTTATGCAACTTCCATTTTTATTTTTATTCAACTTCCACTTTTATTCAATTTCCTTTTCTATTCAATTTTCTTTTTTTATTTAATTTCTAAATAGATCGTTAAGGTATAGTGGTTTCTTGAATAGACTTCCATTTTTAATTTTATGCAACTTTCATTTTTATTTTTATTCCACTTCCACTTCCATTTTTATTCAATTTCCTTTTCTATTAAATTTCTTTTTTTATTTAATTTCCAAATAGATCGTTAATGTATAGTGTTTTCGTGAATGACCTTCCATTTTTAATTTTATGCAACTTCCATTTTTATTTTTATTCAACTTCCATTTTTATTCAATTTCTTTTTCTACTGAATTTCCTGTTTTATTTAATTCCAAATAGATCATTAAGGTGTAGTGGTTTCTTGAATGAACTTCCATTTTTAATTTTATGCAACTTCCATTTTTATATTTATTCCACTTCCATTTTTATTTAGTTTCTTTTTTTGTTCAATTTCCTTTTTTATTTAATTTCCAAATAAATCGTTAAGCTATAGTGGTTTCTTGAATGAACTTCCACGTTTAATTTTCTGCAGTTTCCATTTCTATTTTTATTAAACTTCTATTTTTATTCAATTTTCTTTTCTATTCAATTTTGTTTTTTATTTAATTTCATAATAGATCGTTAAGGTATAGTGGTTTCTTGAATGGACTTCCATGTTTAAGTTTATGCAGTTTCCATTTTTATTTTTATTCAACTTCCATTTTTATTCAATTTCCTTTTCTATTCAATTTCCTTTTTTTATTTAATTTCCAAATAGATCGTTAAGGTGTAGTGGTTTGTTGAATGAACTTCCATGTTTAATTTTACGCAAATTCCATTTTTATTTTTATTCAACTTCCATTTTTAATCAATTTCCTTTTCTATTCATTTTCCTTTTTTTATTGAATTTCCAAATAGATCGTTAATGTATAGTGGTTTCTTGAATGAACTTCCATTTTTATTTTTATTCAACTTCCATTTTTATTCAATTTCTTTTTCTATTGAATTTCCGTTTTTATTTAATTTCCAAATAGATCGTTAAGGTGTAGTGGTTTTTTGAATGAATTTTCATTTTTAATTTTATGCAACTTCCATTTTTACTTTTATTCCACTTCCAATTTTATTCATTTTCCTTTTCTATTAAATTTTCTTTTTTATTTAATTTCCAAATAGATCGTTAATGTATAGTGCTTTCGTGAATGACCTTCCATTTTTAATTTTATGCAACTTCCATTTTTATTTTTATTCAACTTCCATTTTTATTCAATTTCCTTTTTTTATTTAACTTCTAAATAGATCGTTAAGGTATAGTGGTTTCTCGAATAGACTTCCATTTTTAATTTTATGCAACTTTCATTTTTATTTTTATTCCACTTCTATTCTTATTCAATTTCCTTTTCCATTAAATTTCTTTTTTTCTTTAATTTCCAGATAGATCGTTAATGTATAGTGCTTTAGTGAATGACCTTCCTTTTTTAATTTTATGCAACTTCCATTTTTAATTTTATTCAACTTCCATTTTTATTCAATTTCCTTTTTTTATTTAACTTCTAAAAAGATCGTTAAGGTATAGTGGTTTCTCGAATAGACTTCCATTTTTAATTTTATGCAACTTTCATTTTTATTTTTATTCCACTTCTATTCTTATTCAATTTCCTTTTCCATTAAATTTCTTTTTTTCTTTAATTTCCAGATAGATCGTTAATGTATAGTGCTTTAGTGAATGACCTTCCTTTTTTAATTTTATGCAACTTCCATTTTTAATTTTATTCAACTTCCATTTTTATTCAATTTCTTTTTCTGTTGAATTTCCTGTTTTATTAAATTCCAAATTGATCGTTAAGGTGTAGTGGTTTCTTGAATGAACCTCCATTTTTAATTTTATGCAACTTCCATTTTTATTTTTATTCCACTTCCATTTTTATTTAGTTTCTTTTTCTGTTCAATTTTCTTTTTTATTTAATTTCCAAGTAGATCGTTAAGGTGTAGTGGTTTCTTGAATGAACTTCCACGTTTAATTTTCTGCAGTTTCCACTTCTATTTTTATTAAACTTCTATTTTTATTCAATTTCCTTTTTTATTTAATTTCCAAATAGATCGTTAAGGTACAGTGGTTTCTTGACTGAACTTCCACGTTTAATTTTATGCAGTTTCCACTTCTATTTTTATTCAACTTCCGTTTTTATTCAATTTCCTTTTCTATTCAATTTCTTTTTTTTATTTAATTTCCAAATAGATCGTTAAGGTATAATGGTTTCTTGAATGAACTTCTATGTTTAATTTTACGGAACTTCCATTTTTATTTTTATTCAATGTCCATTTTTAATCAATTTCCTTTTCTATTCAATTTCCTTTTCTTATTGAATTTCCAAATACATCGTTAATGTATTGTGGTTTGTTGAATGAACTTCTATTTTTATTTTTATTCAACTTCCATTTTGATTCAATTTCTTTTTCTATTGAATTTCCTTTTTTATTTAATTTCCAAATAGATCGTTAAGGTGTAGTGGTTTTTGAATGAATTTTCATTTTTAATTTTATGCGACTTCCATTTTTATTTTTATTCAACTTCCATTTTTATTCAATTTCCTTTTCTATTGAATTTCCTTTTTTTATTTAGTTTCCAAATAGATAGTTAAGGTGCAGTGGTTTCTTGAATGAACTTCCATTTTTGATTTTATGCAACTTTCATTTTTATTTTTATTCCACTTTCATTTTTATTCAATTTCTTTTTCTTTTAAATTTCCTTTTTTATTTAATTTCCAAATATATCTTTAATGTATAGTGCTTTCGTGAATGACCTTCCATTTTTGATTTTATGCAACTTCCATTTTTATTTTTATTCGCCTTCCATTTTTATTCAATGTCTTTTTCTATTGAATTTCCTGTTTTATTTAATTCCAAATAGATCATTAAGGAGTAGTGTTTTCTTGAATTAACTTCTATTTTTAATTTTATGCAACTACCATTTTTATTTAGTTTCCTTTTCTATTCAATTTCCTTTTTTATTAAATTTCCAAATAGATCATTAAGGTGTAGTGGTTTCTTGAATGAACTTCCACGTTTAATTTTATGCAGTTTCCATTTCTAATTTTATTCAACTTCTATTTTTATTCAATTTCCTTTTCAATTCAATTTCCTTTTTCTATTTAATTTCCAAAAAGATCGTTAAGGTATAGTGGTTTCTTGAATGAACTTCCATGTTTAATTTTACGCAACTTCCATTTTTATTTTTATTCAATGTCCATTTTTAATAAATTTCCTTTTCTATTCAATTTCCTTTTCTTATTGAATTTCCAAATAGATCGTTAATGTATTGTGGTTTGTTGAATGAACTTCTATTTTTATTTTTATTCAACTTCCATTTTGATACAATTTCTTTTTCTATTGAATTTCCTTTTTTATTTAATTTCCAAATAGATCATTAAAGTGTAGTGGTTTTTTGAATGAACTTTCATTTTAAATTTTATGCAACTTCCATTTTTGTTTTTATTCAACTTCCACTTTTATTCAACTTCCACTTCTATTCAATTTCCTTTTTTTATTTAATTTCTAAATAGATCGTTAAGGTATAGTGGTTTCTTGAATAGACTTCCATTTTTAATTTTATGCAATTTTCATTTTTATTTTCATTCCACTTCCATTTTTATTCAATTTCCTTTTCTATTAAATTTCTTTTTTTATTTAATTTCCAAATAGGTCGTTAATGTATAGTGCTTTCGTGAATGACCTTCCATTTTTAATTTTATGCAACTTCCATTTTTATTTTTATTCAACTTCCATTTTTATTCAATTTCTTTTTCTATTGAATTTCCTGTTTTATTTAATTCCAAATAGGTCATTAAGGTGTAGTGGTTTCTTGAATGAACTTCCATTTTTAATTTTATGCAACTTCCATTTTTATTTTTATTCCACTTCCATTTTTATTTAGTTTCCTTTTTTGTTCAATTTCCTTTTTTTATTTAATTTCCAAATAAATCGTTAAGGTATAGTGGTTTCTGGAATGAACTTCCACGTTTAATTTTCTGCAGTTTCCATTTCTATTTTTATTAAACTTCTATTTTTATTCAATTTTCTTTTCCATTCAATTTCGTTTTTTATTTAGTTTCATAATAGATCGTTAAGATATAGTGGTTTCTTGAATGGACTTCCATGTTTAATTTTATGCAGTTTCCATTTTTATTTTTATTCAACTTCCATTTTTATTCAATTTCCTTTTCTATTCAATTTCCTTTTTTTATTTAATTTCCAAATAGATCGTTAAGGTATAGTGGTTTGTTGAATAAACTTCCATGTTTAATTTTACGCAAATTCCATTTTTATTTTTATTCAACTTCCATTTTTAATCAATTTCCTTTTCTATTCATTTTCCTTTTTTTATTGAATTTCCAACTAGATCGTTAATGTATAGTGGTTTCTTGAATGAACTTCCATTTTTATTTTTATTCAACTTCCATTTTTATTCAATTTCTTTTTCTATTGAATTTCCATTTTTATTTAATGTCCAAATAGATCGTTAAGGTGTAGTGGTTTTTTGATTGAATTTTCATTTTTAATTTTATGCAACTTCCATTTTTACTTTTTTTCCACTTCCAATTTTATTCATTTTCCTTTTCTATTAAATTTCCTTTTTTATTTAATTTCCAAATAGATCGTTAATGTATAGTGTTTCGTGAATGACCTTCCATTTTTAATTTTCTGCAACTTCCATTTTTATTCAATTTCCTTTTTTTATTTAACTTCTAAATAGATCGTTAAGGTATAGTGGTTCCTCGAATAGACTTCCATTTTTAATTTTATGCAACTTTCATTTTTTTTTATTCCACTTCTATTTTTATTCAATTTCCTTTTCCATTAAATTTCTTTATTTCTTTAATTTCCAAATAGATCGTTAATGTATGGTGCTTTAGTGAATGACCTTCCATTTTTAATTTTATGCAACTTCCATTTTTAGTTTTATTCAACTTTCATTTTTATTCAATTTCTTTTTCTATTGAATTTCCTGTTTTATTAAATTCCAAATAGATCATTAAGGTGTAGTGGTTTCTAGAATGAACTTCCATTTTTAATTTTATGCAACTTCATTTTTTATTTTTATTCCTCTTCCATTTTTATTTAGTTTCCTTTTCTGTTCAATTTCCTTTTTTATTTAATTTCAAGTAGATCGTTAAGGTGTAGTGGTTTCTTGAATGAACTTCCGCGTTTAATTTTCTGTAGTTTCCATTTCTATTTTTATTAAACTTTTATTTTTATTCAATTTCCTTTTTTATTTAATTTCCAAATAGATCGTTAAGGTATAGTGGTTTCTTGAATGAACTTCTATGTTTAATTTTATGCAGTTTCCACTTCTATTTTTATTCAACTTCCATTTTTATTCAATTTCCTTTTCTATTCAATTTCCTTTTTTTATTGCATTTCCAAATAGATCGTTAATGTATAGTGGTTTCTTGAATGAACTTCCATTTTTATTCAATTTGTTTTTCTATTGAATTTCCGCTTTTATTTGTTTTCCAAATAGATCGTTAAGGTGTAGTGGTTTTTTTAATGAACTTTCGTTTTTAATTTTATGCAACTTCCATTTTTACTTTTATTCCACTTCCAATTTTATTCAATTTCCAATCCTAATAAATTTTCTTTTTCATTTAATTTCCAAATAGATCGTTAATGTATAGTGTTTTCGTGAATGACCTTCCATTTTTAATTTTATGCAACTTCCATTTTTATTTTTATTCAACTTCCATTTTTATTCAATTTCCTTTTCTACTCAATTTCCTTTTTTTATTTAATTTCTAAATAGATCGATAAGGTATAGTGGTTTCTCGAATAGACTTCCATTTTTAATTTTTTGCAACTTTTGTTTATATTTTTATTCCACTTCCATTTTTATTCAATTTCCTTTTCCATTAAATTTCTTTTTTTCTTTAATTTCCAAATAGATCGTTAATGTATAGTGCTTTAGTGAATGACCTTCCATTTTTAATTTTATGCAACTTTCATTTTTATTTTTATTCAACTTCTATTTTTATTCAATTTCTTTTTCTATTGAATTTCCTGTTTTTTTTTATTCCAAATAGATCATTAAGGTGTAGTGGTTTCTTGAATGAACTTCCATTTTTAATTTTATGCAACTTCCATTTTTATTTTTATTCCACTTCCATTTTTATTTAGTTTCCTTTTCTATTCAATTTCCTTTTTTATTTAATTTCCAAGTAGATCATTAAGGTGTAGTGGTTTCTTGAATGAACTTCCACGTTTAATTTTCTGTAGTTTCCATTTCTATTTTTATTAAACTTCTATTTTTATTCAATTTCATTTTCTATTCAATTTCCTTTTTTATTTAATTTCCAAATAGGTTTTTTGAATGAACTTCTATGTTTAATTTTATATAGTTTCCATTTCTATTTTTATTCAACTTCCATTTTTATTCAATTTCCTTTTCTATTCAATTTCCTTTTTTTATTTAATTTCCAAAGAGATCGTTAAGGTATAGTGGTTTCTTGAATGAACTTCCATGTTTAATTTTACACAACTTCCATTTTTATTTTTATTCGACTTCCATTTTTAATCAATTTCCTTTTCAAATCAATTGCCTTTTTTTATTTAATTTCCAAATAGATCATTAAGGTATAGTAGTTTCTTGAATAGACTTCCATTTTTAATTTTATCCAACTTTTGTTTTTGTTTTTACTCAACTTCCATTTTTATTCAATTTCTTTTTCTATTGAATTTCCAGTTTTATTTAATTCCAAATAGATCATTAAGGTGTAGTGGTTTCTTGAATGAACTTCCATTTTTAATTTTATGCAACTTCCATTTTTATTTTTATTCCACATCCATTTTTATATAGTTTCCTTTTCTGTTCAATTTCCTTTTTTATTTAATTTCCAAGTAGATCGTTAAGGTGTAGTGGTTTCTTGAATGAACTTCCACGTTTAATTTTCTGCAGTTTCCATTTCTATTTTTATTAAACTTCTATTTTTATTCAATTTACTTTTTTATTCAATTTCCTTTTCTATTTAATTTCCAAATAGATCGTTAAGGTATAGTGTTTTCTTGAATGAACTTCCATGTTTAATTTTATGCAGTTTCCGCTTCTATTTTTATTCAACTTCCATTTTTATTGAATTTCCTTTTCTATTCAATTTCTTTTTTTTATTTAATTTACAAATAGATCGTTAAGGTATAGTGGTTTTCTTGAATGAACTTCTATGTTTAATTTTACGCAACTTCCATTTTTATTTTTATTCAATGTCCATTTTTAATCAATTTCCTTTTCTTATTGAATTTCCAAATAGATCGTTAATGTATTGTGGTTTGTTGAATGAACTTCTATTTTTATTTTTATTCAACTTCCATTTTGATTCAATTTCTTTTTCTATTGAATTTCCTTTTTTATTTAATTTCCAAATAGATCGTTAAGGTGTAGTGGTTTTTGAATGAATTTTCATTTTTAATTTTATGCAACTTCCATTTTTATTTTTATTCAACTTCCATTTTTATTCAATTTCGTTTTCTATTCAATTTCCTTTTTTTATTTAATTTCCAAATAGATCGTTAAGGTATAGTGGTTTCTTGAATAGACTTCCATTTTTAATTTTATGCAACTTTTGCTTTTGTTTTTATTCAACTTCCATTTTTATTCAATTTCCTTTTCTATTGAATTTCTTTTTTTATTTAGTTTCCAAATAGATAGTTAAGGTGTAGTGGTTTCTTGAATGAACTTCCGTTTTTAATTTTATGCAACTTTCATTTTTATTTTTATTCCACTTTCATTTTTATTCAATTTCCTTTTCTTTTAAATTTTCTTTTTTATTTAATTTCCAAATAGATCTTTAATGTATAGTGCTTTCGTGAATGACCTTCCATTTTTAATTTTATGCAACTTCCATTTTTATTTTTATTCAACTTCCATTTTAATTCAATGTCTTTTTCTATTGAATTTCCTGTTTTATTTAATTCCAAATAGATCATTAAGGAGTAGTGTTTTCTTGAATGAACTTCCATTTTTAATTTTATGCAACTTCCATTTTTATTTAGTTTCCTTTTCTATTCAATTTCCTTTTTTATTTAATTTCCAAATAGATCATTAAGGTGTAGTGGTTTCTTGAATGAACTTCCACGTTTAATTTTATGCAGTTTCCATTTCTAATTTTATTCAACTTCTATTTTTATTCAATTTCCTTTTCTATTCAATTTCCTTTTTTTATTTAATTTCCAAATAGATCGTTAAAGTATAGTGGTTTCTTGAATGAACTTCCATGTTTAATTTTATGCGGTTTCCATTTCTATTTTTATTCAACTTCCATTTTTATTCAATTTCCTTTTCTATTCAATTTCCTTTTTTTATTTAATTTCCAAATAGATCGTTAAGGTATAGTGGTTTGTTGAATGAACTTCCATGTTTAATTTTACGCAACTTCAATTTTTATTTTTATTCGACTTCCATTTTTAATCAATTTCCTTTTTTTTATTGAATTTCCAAATAGATCGTTAATGTATAGTGGTTTCTTGAATGAACTTCCATTTTTATTCAATTTGTTTTTCTATTGAATTTCTGCTTTTATTTATTTTCCAAATAGATCGTTAAGGTGTAGTGGTTTTTTTAATGAACTTTCATTTTTAATTTTTTTCCACTTCCAATTTTATTCAATTTCCTTTCCTAATAAATTTCCTTTTTTATTTAATTTCCAAATAGATCGTTAATGTATAGTGTTTTCGTGAATGACCTTCCATTTTTATTCAATTTCCTTTTCTACTCAATTTCCTTTTTTTATTTAATTTCTAAATAGATCGTTAAGGTATAGTGGTTTCTCGAATAGACTTCCATTTTTAATTTTTTGCAACTTTAGTTTTTGTTTTTATTCCACTTCCATTTTTATTCAATTTCCTTTTCCATTAAATTTCTTTTTTTCTTTAATTTCCAAATAGATCGTTAATGTATACTGCTTTAGTGAATGACCTTCCATTTTTAATTTTATGCAACTTTCATTTTTATTTTTATTCAACTTCTATTTTTATTCAATTTTTTTTCTATTGAATTTCCTGTTTTTTTTTTATTCCAAATAGATCATTAAGGTGTAGTGGTTTCTTGAATGAACTTCCATTTTTAATTTTATGCAACTTCCATTTTTATTTTTATTCCACTTCCATTTTTATTTAGTTTCCTTTTCTATTCAACTTCCTTTTTTATTTAATTTCCAAGTAGATCATTAAGGTGTAGTGGTTTCTTGAATGAACTTCCACGTTTAATTTTCTGTAGTTTCCATTTCTATTTTTATTAAACTTCTATTTTTATTCAATTTCATTTTCTATTCAATTTCCTTTTTTATTTAATTTCCAAATAGGTTTTTTGAATGAACTTCTGTGTTTAATTTTATGTAGTTTCCATTTCTATTTTTATTCAACTTCCATTTTTATTCAATTTCCTTTTCTATTCAATTTCCTTTTTTTATTTAATTTCCAAAGAGATCGTTAAGGTATAGTGGTTTCTTGAATGAACTTCCATGTTTAATTTTACACAACTTCCATTTTTATTTTTATTCGACTTCCATTTTTAATCAATTTCCTTTTCAAATCAATTGCCTTTTTTTATTTAATTTCCAAATAGATCATTAAGGTATAGTAGTTTCTTGAATAGACTTCCATTTTTAATTTTATCCAACTTTTGTTTTTGTTTTTACTCAACTTCCATTTTTATTCAATTTCTTTTTCTATTGAATTTCCAGTTTTATTTAATTCCAAATAGATCATTAAGGTGTAGTGGTTTCTTGAATGAACTTCCATTTTTAATTTTATGCAACTTCCATTTTTATTTTTATTCCACTTCCATTTTTATTTAGTTTCCTTTTCTATTCAATTTCCTTTTTTATTTAATTTCCAAGTAGATCATTAAGGTGTAGTGGTTTCTTGAATGAACTTCCACGTTTAATTTTCTGTAGTTTCCATTTCTATTTTTATTAAACTTCTATTTTTATTCAATTTCATTTTCTATTCAATTTCCTTTTTTATTTAATTGCCAAATAGGTTTTTTGAATGAACTTCTATGTTTAATTTTATGTAGTTTCCATTTCTATTTTTATTCAACTTCCATTTTTATTCAATTTCCTTTTCTATTCAATTTCCTTTTTTTATTTAATTTCCAAAGAGATCGTTAAGGTATAGTGGTTTCTTGAATGAACTTCCATGTTTAATTTTACACAACTTCCATTTTTATTTTTATTCGACTTCCATTTTTAATCAATTTCCTTTTCAAATCAATTGCCTTTTTTTATTTAATTTCCAAATAGATCATTAAAGTATAGTAGTTTCTTGAATAGACTTCCATTTTTAATTTTATCCAACTTTTGTTTTTGTTTTTACTCAACTTCCATTTTTATTCAATTTCTTTTTCTATTGAATTTCCAGTTTTATTTAATTCCAAATAGATCATTAAGGTGTAGTGGTTTCTTGAATGAACTTCCATTTTTAATTTTATGCAACTTCCATTTTTATTTTTATTCCACATCCATTTTTATATAGTTTCCTTTTCTGTTCAATTTCCTTTTTTATTTAATTTCCAAGTAGATCGTTAAGGTGTAGTGGTTTCTTGAATGAACTTCCACGTTTAATTTTCTGCAGTTTCCATTTCTATTTTTATTAAACTTCTATTTTTATTCAATTTACTTTTTTATTCAATTTCCTTTTTTATTTAATTTCCAAATAGATCGTTAAGGTATAGTGTTTTCTTGAATGAACTTCCATGTTTAATTTTATGCAGTTTCCGCTTCTATTTTTATTCAACTTCCATTTTTATTGAATTTCCTTTTCTATTCAATTTCTTTTTTTTATTTAATTTTCAAATAGATCGTTAAGGTATAGTGGTTTCTTGAATGAACTTCTATGTTTAATTTTACGCAACTTCCATTTTTATTTTTATTCAATGTCCATTTTTAATCAATTTCCTTTTCTTATTGAATTTCCAAATAGATCGTTAATGTATTGTGGTTTGTTGAATGAACTTCTATTTTTATTTTTATTCAACTTCCATTTTGATTCAATTTCTTTTTCTATTGAATTTCCTTTTTTATTTAATTTCCAAATAGATCGTTAAGGTGCAGTGGTTTTTGAATGAATTTTCATTTTTAATTTTATGCAACTTCCATTTTTATTTTTATTCAACTTCCATTTTTATTCAATTTCGTTTTCTATTCAATTTCCTTTTTTTATTTAATTTCCAAATAGATCGATAAGGTATAGTGCTTTCTTGAATAGACTTCCATTTTTAATTTTATGCAACTTTTGCTTTTGTTTTTATTCAACTTCCATTTTTATTCAATTTCCTTTTCTGTTGAATTTCTTTTTTTATTTAGTTTCCAAATAGATAGTTAAGGTGTAGTGGTTTCTTGAATGAACTTCCGTTTTTAATTTTATGCAACTTTCATTTTTATTTTTATTCCACTTTCATTTTTATTCAATTTCCTTTTCTTTTAAATTTTCTTTTTTATTTAATTTCCAAATAGATCTTTAATGTATAGTGCTTTCGTGAATGACCTTCCATTTTTAATTTTATGCAACTTCCATTTTTATTTTTATTAAACTTCCATTTTAATTCAATGTCTTTTTCTATTGAATTTCCTGTTTTATTTAATTCCAAATAGATCATTAAGGAGTAGTGTTTTCTTGAATGAACTTCCATTTTTAATTTTATGCAACTTCCATTTTTATTTAGTTTCCTTTTCTATTCAATTTCCTTTTTTATTTAATTTCCAAATAGATCATTAAGGTGTAGTGGTTTCTTGAATGAACTTCCACGTTTAATTTTATGCAGTTTCCATTTCTAATTTTATTCAAATTCTATTTTTATTCAATTTCCTTTTCTATTCAATTTCCTTTTTTTATTTAATTTCCAAATAGATCGTTAAGGTATAGTGGTTTCTTGAATGAACTTCCATGTTTAATTTTATGCGGTTTCCATTTCTATTTTTATTCAACTTCCATTTTTATTCAATTTCCTTTTCTATTCAATTTCCTTTTTTTATTTAATTTCCAAATAGATCGTTAAGGTATAGTGGTTTGTTGAATGAACTTCCATGTTTAATTTTACGCAACTTCAATTTTTATTTTTATTCGACTTCCATTTTTAATCAATTTCCTTTTTTTATTGAATTTCCAAATAGATCGTTAATGTATAGTGGTTTCTTGAATGAACTTCCATTTTTATTCAATTTGTTTTTCTATTAAATTTCTGCTTTTATTTATTTTCCAAATAGATCGTTAAGGTGTAGTGGTTTTTTTAATGAACTTTCATTTTTAATTTTTTTCCACTTCCAATTTTATTCAATTTCCTTTCCTAATAAATTTCCTTTTTTATTTAATTTCCAAATAGATCGTTAATGTATAGTGTTTTCGTGAATGACCTTCCATTTTTAATTTTATGCAACTTCCATTTTTATTCAATTTCCTTTTCTACTCAATTTCCTTTTTTTATTTAATTTCTAAATAGATCGTTAAGGTATAGTGGTTTCTCGAATAGACTTCCATTTTTAATTTTTTGCAACTTTAGTTTTTGTTTTTATTCCACTTCCATTTTTATTCAATTTCCTTTTCCATTAAATTTCTTTTTTTCTTTAATTTCCAAATAGATCGTTAATGTATACTGCTTTAGTGAATGACCTTCCATTTTTAATTTTATGCAACTTTCATTTTTATTTTTATTCAACTTCCATTTTTATTCAATTTCTGTTTCTATTGAATTTCCTATATTATTTAATTCCAAATAGATCATTAAGGTGTAGTGGTTTCTTGAATGAACTTCCATTCTTAATTTTATGCAACTTCTATTTTTATTTTTATTCCACTTCCATTTTTATTTAGTTTCCTTTCCTTTTCTATTCAAATTCTTTTTTTATTTAATTTCCAAGTAGATCATTAAGGTGTAGTGGTTTCTTGAACGAACTTCCACGTTTAATTTTCTGCAGTTTCCATTTCTATTTTTATTAAACTTCTATTTTTATTCAATTTCATTTTCTATTCAATTTCCATTTTTATTTAATTTCCATATAAATCGTTAAGGTATAGTGGTTTCTTGAATGAACTTCCATGTTTAATTTTATGTAGTTTCCATTTCTATTTTTATTCAACTTCCATTTTTATTCAATTTCCTTTTCTATTCAATTTCCTTTTTTTATTTAATTTCCAAATAGATCGTTAAGGTATTGTGGTTTCTTGAATAAACTTCCATGTTTAATTTTACGCAACTTCCATTTTTATTTTTATTCAACTTCCATTTTTAATGAATTTCCTTTTCTATTCAATTTCTTTTTTTTATTGAATTTCCAAATAGATCGTTAATGTATTGTGGTTTGTTGAATGAACTTCTATTTTTATTTTTATTCAGCTTCCATTTTTATTCAATTTTTTTTTCAATTGAATTCCCTTTTTAATTTAATTTCCAAATAGATCGTTAAGGTGTAGTGGTTTTTGAATGAATTTTCATTTTAAATTTTATGCAACTTCCATTTTTATTTTTATTCAACTTCCATTTTTATTCTATTTCCTTTTCTAATCAATTTCCTTTTTTTATTTAATTTCCAAATAGATGGTTAAGGTATAGTAGTTTCTTGAATAGACTTCCATTTTTAATTTAATGCAACTTTTGTTTTTGTTTTTATTCAACTTCCATTTTTATTCAATTTCCTTTTCTATTGAATTTCTTTTTTTATTTAGTTTCCAAATAGATCGTTAAGGTGTAGTGTTTTCTTGAATGAACTTCCATTTTTAATTTTATGCAACTTTCATTTTTATTTTTATTCCACTTCCATTTTTATTCAATTTCCTTTTCTTTTACATTTCCTTTTTTATTTAATTTTCAAATAGATCTTTAATGTATAGTGCTTTCGTGAATGACCTTCCATTTTTATTCAATGTCTTTTTCTATTGAATTTCCTGTTTTATTTAATTCCAAAAAGATCATTAAGGTGTAGTGTTTTCTTGAATGAACTTCCATTTTTAATTTTATACAACTTCCATTTTCATTTTTATTCCACTTCCAATTTTTTTTAGTTTCCTTTTCCGTTCAATTTCCTTTTTTATTTAATTTCCAAATAGATCGTAAAGGTGTAGTTGTTTCTTGAATGAACTTCCACGTTTAATTTTATGCAGTTTCCATTTCTATTTTTATTGAACTTCTATTTTTATTCAATTTCCTTTTCTATTCAATTTCCATTTTTATTTAATTTCCAAATATATCGTTAAGGTATAGTGGTTTCTTGAACGAACTTCCATGTTTAATTTTATGCAGTTTCCATTTCTATTTTTATTCAACTTCCATTTCTATTCAATTTCCTTTTCTATTCAATTTCCTTTTTTTATTTAATTTCCAAATAGTTCGTTAAGGTATAGTGGTTTCTTGAATGAACTTCCATGTTTAATTTTACGCAACTTCCATTTTTAATCAATTTCCTTTTCTACTCAATTTCCTTTTTTTATTGAATTTCCAAATAGATCGTTAATGTATAGTGATTTCTTGAATGAACTTCCATTTTTATTTTTATTCAACTTCAATTTTTATTCATTTTCTTTTTCCATTGAATTTCCTGTTTTATTTAATTCCAAATAGATCATTAAGGTGTAGTGGTTTCTTGAATGAACTTCCATTTTTAATTTTATGCAACTTCCATTTTTATTTTTCTTCCACTTCCATTTTTGTTTAGTTTCCTTCTCTTTTCAATTTCCTTTTTTATTTAATTTCCAAATAAATCGTTAAGGTGTAGTGGTTTCTTGAATGAACTTCCACGTTTAATTTTCTGCAGTTTCCATTTCTATTTTTATTAAACTCTATTTTTATTCAATTTTCTTTTCTATTCAATTTCCTTTTTTATTTAATTTCCAAATAGATCGTTAAGGTATAGTGGTTTCTTGAGTGAACTTTCACGTTTAATTTTATGCAGTTTCCATTTCTATTTTTATTCAACTTCCATTTTTATTCAATTTCTTTTTCTAATCAATTTCCTTTTTTTCTTTAATTTCCAAATAGATCGTTAAGGTATAGTGGTTTGTTGAATGGACTTCCATGTTTAATTTTACGCAACTTCCATTTTTATTTTTAATCAATTTCCTTTTCTATTCAATTTCATTTTTTTATTTGATTCCAATTAGATCGTTAAGGTATAGTGGTTTCTTGAATAGACTTCCATTTTTAATTTTATGCAACTTTTGTTTTTGTTTTTGTTTTTATTCAACTTCCATTTTTATTCAGTTTCTTTTTCTATTGAATTTCCTTTTTTATTTAGTTTCCAAGTAGATCGTTAAGGTGTAGTGGTTTTTTGAATGAACTTCCATTTTTAATTTTATGCAACTTTAATTTTTATTTTTATTCCACTTCCATATTTATTCAATTTCTTTTTCTATTAAATTTCTTTTTTTATTTAATTTCCAAATGGATCGTTAATGTATAGTGCTTTCATGAATGACCTTCCATTTTTAATTTTATGCAACTTCCATTTTTATTCAATTTCTTTTTCTATTGTATTTCCTGTTTTATTTAATTCCAAATTGATCGTTAAGGTGTAGTGGTTTCTTGAATGAACTTCCATTTTTAATTTTCTGCAACTTCCATTTTTATTTTTATTCCACTTCCATTTTTATTTAGTTTCCTTTTCTGTTCAATTTCCTTTTTTATTTAATTTCCAAATAAATCGTTAAGGTGTAGTGGTTTCTTGAACGAACTTCCACGTTTAATTTTCAGCAGTTTCCATTTCTTTTTTTATTAAACTTCTATTTGTATTCAATTTTCTTTTCTATTCAATTTCCTTTTTTATTTAATTTCCAAATAGATCATTAATGCATAGTGGTTTCTTGAATGAACTTCCATGTTTAATTTTATGCAGTTTTCATTTCTATTTTTATTCAACTTCCATTTTTATTCAATTTCCTTTTCTATTCAATTTCCTTTTTTTATTTAATTTCCAAATAGATTGTTAAGGTATAGTGGTTTGTTGAATGGACTTCCATGTTTAATTTTACGTAACTTCCATTTTTAATCAATTTCCTTTTCTATTCAATTTCCTTTTTTTAATGAATTTCCAAATAGATCGTTAATGTAAAGTGGTTTCTTGAATGAACTTCCATTTTTATTTTTATTTATCTTCCATTTTTATTAAATTTCTTTTTCTATTGAATTTCCGTTTTTATTTAGTTTCCAAATAGATCGTTATGGTGTAGTGTTTTTTTGAATGAACTTTCATTTTTAATTTTATGCAACTTCCATTTTAATTTCTATTCCACTTCCATTTTTATTCAATTTCCTTTTCTATTCAATTTCATTTTTTTATTTAATTTCCAAATAGATCGTTAAGGTATAGTGGTTTCTTGAATAAACTTCCATTTTTAATTTTATGCAACGTTCGTTTTTGTTTTTATTCAACTTCCATTTTTATTCAATTTCCTTTTCTATTGAATTTCCTTTTTCATTTAGTTTCCAAATAGATCATTAAGGTGTACTGGTTTCTTGAATGAACTTCCATCTTTATTTTTATTCCACTTCCAATTTTATTAAATTTCCTTTTCTATTTAATTTCCAAATCGATCGTTAATGTATAGTGCTTTCGTGAATGACCTTCCATTTTTAATTTTATGCAACTTCCATTTTTATTTTTATTCAACTTCCATTTTTATTCAATTTCCTTTTCTATTCAATTTCCTTTTTTTATTTAATTTCTAAATAGATCGTTAAGGTATAGTGGTTTCTTGAATACACTTCGATTTTTAATTTTATGCAACTTCCATTTTTATTTTTTTTCAACTTCCATTTTTATTCAATTTCTTTTTCTATTGAATTTCCTGTTTGATTTAATTCCAAATAGATCATTAAGGTGTAGCGGTTTCTTGAATGAACTTCCATTTTTAATTTTATGCAACTTCTATTTTTATTTTTATTCCACTTCCATTTTTATTTAGTTTCCTTTTCTATTCAATTTTCTTTTTTATTTAATTTCCAAATAGATCGTTAAGGTGTAGTGGTTTCTTGAATGAACTTCCACGTTTAATTTTCTGCTGTTTCCATTTCTATTTTTATTAAACTTCTATTTTTTTTCAATTTCCTTTTTTATTTAATTTCCAAATAGATCGTTAAGGTATAGTGGTTTCTTGAATGAACTTCCATGTTTAATTTTATGCAGTTTCCATTTCTATTTTTATTCAACTTCCATTTTTATTCAATTTCCTTTTCTATTGAATTTCCTTTTTTTATTTAATTTCCAAATAGATCGTTAAGGTATAGTGGTTTTTTGAATGAACTTCCATTTTTATTTTTATTCAACCTCCATTTTTAATCAATTTCCTTTCCTATTCAATTTCCTTTTTTTATTGAATTTCCAAATAAATCGTTAATGTATAGTGGTCTCTTGAATGAACTTCCATTTTTATTTTTATTCAACTTCCATTTTTATTCAATTTCTTTTTCGACGGAATATCCTTTTTTATTTAATTTCCAAATAGATCGTTAAGCTGTAGTGGTTTTTTGAATGAACTTTCATTTTTAATTTTATGCAACTTCCATTTTTATTTTTATTCCACTTCCATTTTTATTCAATTTTCTTTTCTATTCAATTTCCTTTGTTTATTTAATTTACAAATAGATCGTTAAGGTATAATGGTTTCTTGAATAGGCTTCCATTTTTTATTTTGTGCAACTTTTGTTTTTGTTTTTTTTCAACTTCCATTTTTATTCAATTTCCTTTTCTATTGAATTTCTTTTTTAATTTAGTTTCCAAATAGATCATTAAGGTGTACTGGTTTCTTGAATGAACTTCCATTTTTTATTGAATTTCTTTTTCTTCTGTATTTCCTTTTTTATTTAATTTCCAAATAGATCGTTAAGGTGTAGTGGTTTTTTGAATGAACTTTCATTTTAAATTTTATGCAACTTCCATTTTTATTTTTATTCAACGTCCACTTTTATTCAATTTCCTTTTCTATTCAATTTCCTTTTTTTATTTAATTTCTAAATAGATCGTTAAGGTATAGTGGTTTGTTGAATATACTTCCATTTTTAATTTTATGCAACTTTCATTTTTATTTTTATTCCCCTTCCATTTTTACTCAATTTCCTTTTCTATTAAATTTCTTTTTTTATTTAATTTCCAAATAGATCGTTAATGTATAGTGCTTTCGTGAATGACCTTCCATTTTTAATTTTATGCAACTTCCATTTTTATTTTTATTCAACTTCAATTTTTATTCAATTTCTTTTTCCATTGAATTTCCTGTTTTATTTAATTCCAAATAGATCATTAAGGTGTAGTGGTTTCTTGAATGAACTTCCATTTTTAATTTTATGCAACTTCCATTTTTATTTTTATTCCACTTACATTTTTATTTAGTTCCCTTTTCTGTTCAATTTCCTTTTTTATTTAATTTCCAAATAAATCGTTAAGGTGTAGTGGTTTCTTCAATGAACTTCCACGTTTAATTTTCATCAGTTTCCATTTCTATTTTTATTAAACTTCACTTTGTCTCTCTCTCGCTCATTACTTTGTCTCTGTCTGTTTCTCTCTCTCTCTCTCTCTCTCTCTCTCTCTATCTCTCTTCTCTATCTGTCTCTCACTCATCTCTCTCTCACCACCCATCTTCTCCACCACATTCACCACTACTGCAAATGCCATTCCACTACTACCACTGTTGTCACTCCACCTCTACAACTATCATTACTACCACCATCGCTACCACTCCACTACCACCACTACTACTATTATTATTACCTCTTATCTACCACCGTTATTCTATCTTCTCTACCACTACCACAACTTCACCACTTATCTCCTTCACCATCACTACCACCACCACTTTCACTACTATTGCCACTTCTATCCTCTACCAAAAAAAATTAGTTCTTGATTTTTAGTAACCAAAAATAAAATAAAATGAGTCGCAAAAAAATATTTTTCATTGACCACAAAAAATTAACTTTATTTTAATAGAAAATATTATCCCTACCTCTACCAAATAAAAAAATAATAATAATTTTTTATTCATTAAAATAAATATGAAACAAATAAATTTTCAACCTTACTAAATGAAAAAAAACATTTCATCAACTATAAAAAAAAAATTAATAAAAAATAATTTTTTTTAGCAAATCCTCCATTGCGGAAAAAAATATATATTTTTTATTATTTAAATATTCATTTGTAATGAAAATAAAAAAAAATTTCCAAAAAAATTTCCATGCCCCCCCCCCCAATTCCAGCTCGGGTTCCTCCCACCCCAAACCCAAAATCCCCCATCTCAAAAATCCCTAATCTCTTCCCCCTTTTCCATTCCCGCTCGTTTTTCCCCCCTCAACCAAAAATCCCCAAATCTCAAATCCCTAATTTTTGAACAAAAAATCCCTATCTTTGTCTCTCTCGCGACTGTGAGCACAGCAGACGATGGCTTTCCCTCTCCTGCTCTCATTCCAGTGGCTTTCCCCATCTCTTGTTTTTGGTTCTTCGCATCTGTAATCGCCAACCCGCTCTATATATAGGAATTCCATTGGAAACCTTGTTTTCCTTGACGATCTGATCTACAGAATTGAAGTTTAGATTTTTGATTTCGGTTTCTCCTCCGACCCGTCTCACAAAATGTCGTCCGTATACGGAGCTCGATTGACAACTTTTGAAGATTCAGAGAAGGAGATAATTTTATTCAAGGTTTTATTTGCTTACTTTGAATATATACGGTTAATTTTATTGAGATAATTTTGATTGATTTAGTGGGTTTTTATTATATTGTTCTGTTTCATATAAACAAACACAGTTTACATCTTAACTCTTCTTTGCTGTCTTCCTTTCTAGTTTTTGTGCTTTCTTTCACCTTCTCTCTCTCTCTCTATATATATATATATATATAATTCTTGTTCATATGTGTTCTTTGTAAGAATTATATACCATTCATGTTTTTTTTTTTCCTTCCATAATTTTTCTGAAAATGAGTTTTTTTTTTTTTTGGCTGAATATATATAGGAAGATGAATTTGTAACTGTAAAGTGCTTTTATGTTGTTAGCTGTGAATACAAGTCAAGAATGGGTTGAAAATAAGGGTTTATATTACGATTTTTGTATGTGTTTATATGTTCTCTTGGTCGAGTTGTGTATAGTAGGAGGTGGTCCAGGAGCTATATTTCAATGATTTTTATGTTTAATGGGATTACAAGGCATAGTGAGCTATATTTCATTTCATTGTTCTATTTTTCTGTTATAGTGAATTCTACTGTTTGATGCAGAGGTCAAAAGGACGTTTGTTGGATATTTTGCATCCTGCACCTCTTTGTTGGCATGTAGAAGAGAGTTTGTCCACATCTGAGTGTCTGGCTAGCAAGTATCTGTCTCTCTCTTGCTAGTTCTATATTTTCATTCAGTTTTGAGACATGGATGGTGGTTGAGCATGAGAAGGTTTGTGTTAAAAAAACCAGTTCTTCTCTTTTGCATTAGACATTGGCAGCATGTTTGGTGTTCTAAGTGCGTGACTAAATCCATCATGGTTGCTATCTGTTTAATTGTTGATTTTGTTTTGTGCTCTAAAATTCAGGTCTTCATTGGTCCTGTTCCATGTCATAAGCACATATTGAAATAGAAACTGACAGCTAACAAATGAATTGCTCTCTATCATTTTTGTCACTCATGGATGGAAGGAAGTATCGCAAACGGCAGTGCTCAAGGATTATGAAATATCTTTTAAGGATTATATGAAATCTTTCAAAGCATACATCTTTGGTGGTATAAAATACATGTTCTCCATTAGTCTTTCTCTTCTCCTTATATAAGATGAACTTGAATGGCATTATGAGAATTAATCAAGTTTTAGATGAGCTCGATATCGCAAAGTTTAAATGATGTCGCAAATTTTCAAAGTGTGCAGTAAATGATGTCGCAAAGTTTGAATGTTGTGAAATTATATTGTGCTTTTGTTATTTAAACTTAAGAAGATGCTATGGCTAACTTTTAAAAGAATTGGTTTGCACGAAAATGTTGTTGAACCATATCAATTTGGCATATGATGATCTAAATGTGTCTCAAAATAAAAACCTGGTTGTGAATCTTAGAACTTTTTGAGTGACTTTCTATTCCTTGCTGGACGACCCTCTTATTTTGTTCTTGCAGTCTCAAAGCATTACACAAGAAATTAGTCATGGGGGATATTTTGCAGAGGAAAAACAACACAGAAGATACTTATGGAGATAACTATTGGTGTTGTGACAATCAAATTGTCCAGGCAGTATGGACACTAGTCCCCATGTGTGGTTTGGATGATGGGAATAGTTTTATGGCATTGGTGTCTGATTTTATATCTAGGGTATTATTTTTATTTTTATTTCAATGTCTTTGTTATTGTTTGTTGTCCATTGTTTTGTGTTGATACTGAAATGATTGTGTACTCTTTATTGTGACTGCAGGTTGGTATTGGAGATCCTTATAGCGTTGTTTTTCATCTCCCTGGAGTTTTTATATTGCATAAATTTGATTTTTGATGTTGTCTCTCAGTATGGTAATACATTCATTCAGGCCTATTGTACAAACTTTTTTTTTTTTTTATGAAAATTCTGATGAGATGATGTCTATCAATGTAGCAATAATTTCTTGAAATGTAAATTCTTATGGTTGGTCATGATAAAGATTTCTCTGTTTACTACTTATGGTTGGTCATGTAGTATTTGATTTCTCTTTCCCCACGCTCTGTTTTCCTTTTTTTATTTATTTTTATTTTTTAACACTAATTTGGCAGGATGGCGAAGCATGTGCTCACTTGCTTAATGTTCTTGCACCAGAACATGGTAGTGCCACCACATTGGATACTAAGGATCCTACTGAAAGAGCGAATCTGATTCTTGAGCATGTAGAGAGAATGGATTACAAAAGATATGTCACTCCAAAGGACATTGTTGAGGGATCGACAAATCTAAATCTGGCATTTGTTGCTCAAATATTCCAGCAGAGGTCGGACTAATTGCTTATGCATATTTTGGCTTTTCCCATGATTTTATCACTGTGGATTTCTTTGTAATTAGTTTGTGAATTTCTTAATGCAGGAATGGCTTATCCATGGACACCAAAAATGTCTTTTTCTGAGATGATGATAGATGATGCTCAAACTTCTAGGGAGGAGAGATGCTTCCGACTGTGGATTAACAGTCTTGGAGTTGATTCATATGTCAATAATATGTTTGAGGATGTCAGAACAGGCTGAGGTTACAATTTCCTTGCCCTATTTTTGAGTGCTTGTTAATTTTGTTTGATTTTTATCCCTCTTACATGTAGATGGGTTATATTGGAAGTTCTTGACAAAGTTTACCTAGGATCAGTAAACTGGAAGCAAGCAACAAAACCTCCCATCAAGATGCCTTTCAGAAAAGTTGAGAATTGCAACCAAGCTATACGGATTGGAAAGGAATTGAACTTCTCTCTTGTGAATGTAGCAGGAAACGATATTGTATAGGGAAACAAGAAACTCATACTAGGTTAGTGCACTTTGACACATGCTATTGGGCTTATGTGATAACTACGTTGAAGAAAAGTTTTCTTGAGTCACAATTTCTTGTCATATATCTGCTTTTAGTAGACTTTGCTCAGTTCTGCATTTATTCTTTCAGTTTCATTTCTACTTAGTTACTATCTTCTGTTTGAGCCAGAACCTTCATGCATCTTGAGCAGGGCGGGGTAAGAAAATAATATTAATAACCAAGTATTTTTTTTCTTGTCCTGTCATGGGCCACATAGCATTTGTGTGTTTGCAATACAGTTGTGTTCTGATATATGCATAAGATAATATGATTAACAGTTGTGCTAGACCAAAGCCTCATCTCTTTTAATAGTACTATGGGCGGTCAAATACTTCTATTCTAAACATATTATAATAAATTCATAATTGTTATAGGACTTCATAATGTTATGAGTGTTTGAATTGCTGATTAACCGAGCTAATAATGGCTTTTTCAGGAAGAGAACCTGTCAGCTATGAATACTGATCCTTGGTATTCTGCCTATCACTATTCTCATCCTCCTTTGTTGAAAGACTTGCTGCAATCGATGAACTTGACAAGAAGGAAGACTGAAAACGAACACAGGCTACCTAAAGCCAGTGAATGCACTTTCTAGTCCATTTTATACTCTTTTTAACTTGAGCATTTTCAAGCTTTAGAAATCGTTGGTTTTGAGTTTCGCTGTATGAGTCCTGTTGAAATTGACATTTCTCTGTTCTGGTATTAAATTCCACACCCAACAAAGGTAAGGCTGAGTTATGGGGATTTTCTGAGTTAGGTAAAAAAAATTACAAAAATGAACAGGAAATAGCTTAATGTAACTGAGTTGCTTTATGTATTATTCTTCTGCATGCTTCATGTCAGTTTTTCAAAAATGAAAACGAAAACACTTCTTGTCTGCCATGTTGTATCCTGGCTTTCCTAATCAAAGGGGCATATCTTGTTCTTTACAAGTACTTTTCAGATATTCCTAGGTAGTAGTCATACTTGTGTGGAGCTGGTGAGACTTGTGGGTTGAGTGACGTTGAGCATATATATATATATTTTCTAATGTTTGTTGTGCAGATTGGCAAGCTGGTACATATTGTGAAGGAATTTTTTGTTTGGTGGGTTGAGATGAATGTAAGCATATATTTTGTAGTGTTTTATGTGTGAGTTGAGTGTGTGGGTTGAGTGGCTAAGGACTATATTGTGTGTTTGTTCTCAACCTGTTTTGTTCTTTCCTTTTGGTTCTCATTGGTGGTTGTTATACTATTCAAAATGGGTCTCTCATGTGTTCAACACCCCCATAGACCCTGTTATGTGGCGGTTGAACATGTGTAATCCTATGTTTGAGTGGTTAGTTCTAGTATGGAGCTTATTTTATTTATTATTTTTTTTGGTTTTCTTTTTTACTGATATCAACTTCTTTATGTTGCCTTTCAGATTGAACTGAAGACTGGACCAGTTGATTTTTGATTTCCTACAACCAATTAGACCAGACACTGTTTCACTCACTACATTGAGTTTCACAGGCACACTTTTTTAGTATTATATCATTTTGAGGCATTCATGAATGAATGGGCTCTATATGAAGAGTTTTAAACATCTTACCAACTTATTGTAGAACTAAGTAATTGCCTTTTTATTTTTATTTTTATTCTTCAATCAAAAACTGCAGGTGCTTAGTAGCAAAAGGAGAGGAGTCTAGTGAATGTCACAGATTTGCCAAATATTACTAGTCCCTTTGCCTAGGTGAATGGGTGAGTGCCATTGCTGTTAAAATAACTTTTTTCTTGGTTTGTTTTGACTTGGCAATTTCTTCTAGTATGTTTGGATGCATTATGGTAAATAGGCTTAATGAGTTATATTTTGTCCTGTTTGCACAGATGATGAACTAACTACAATTATACTAAATAATAAATTTCACTTTTATGTTTCTTGATTCCTTAATATACTAATATTATGTGGCTTGGCAATTTTATTTTATAGTGTAGAGTATGTGCTTATATGTTTACACCAAGCCTTGATGAATCAGTTTTCTAGATAGAATAGCTACTTTCTTTATTTATTTATTTTATTATTATTATACTTTTGAAAGGATTGAAGTGCTAGTTAAATTTCATTTATGATAAAATTCTTTAGTTAAAATGATATTTGATTTGTAGAAGCAAGAAATGCTTTTAGTGCATGCACATATATTTTAAGGCTAGTGATGCTTTGTGAGAAAATGTTGAGCAACTAAAAATAATATATTGATAAACTGAGTTACAAATTGGATTGGTGTGATTTGGTTCTTTGTTCCCATAGTTCATCTGGGCTCATAATATTGGTTAACCAACTCCCTCGGGTTTAGGCTAGGATTGGGAATGAACTTAAAAATGGAACCAATTTAAGACTTCAACAATCTTACTCGTGAAAACAAAGACAGACTTTCACTTATAAACATCCATTTTCAGAAAGATTTGGGATTGGATAGCTTAGATACTGTGGAGATTGTAAAGGCTCTAGAAGAGGAGTTCAAGCTAGAGATACTGTGGTCATTTTTTAGTTATTTTTTCCATCCACACCCTCTATACTTTGAATTAAGATTATTTGTTCTATGCTTATACAGAAAGCTTTATGCAGTCATATGTGATCCAAGTGGACCTCTTTATTTTTGCAGCCAGGGATATGCATATGGTATGAGAAGTTTCCAGATCTCAAATTCAGAGATTTGTTTCTTACATGAGAAAGCTGTGCAAGTAAAAAAATAGGGAATACAGTCCCTAGTCTAGTGGTAGACTTCTTCAATGAAAAGTGTGCAAGACCGAGGAATTAGTGACTATTTAGGCTGCATTTGATGTTTGGGATATGTCGAATTAGTGACTAATTTGTTTGTACATTATATCCCAAATTTGTTCAACTTGTGGTCTTTGGACCATGTCTCTTTAAGGAATCAATTTCTTCCTTTTTCTTTTTCTTTTTCCTTTTACCTGATGAATTTTTCAGTTCTCTTGATTGTGAATCAATTTATGTCTTCATGATGAATTTTTTGATCAAGTATTATTTTCTCTATGTGCCTGCAAATTTGTTTATACTATATCTTTGGTGTGTTCTTATTTTGGTTTGCTGAATTAACTTTTTAGTTTATTCATATGCATCAGTGGTTTCTGAATTAATTTGTGTTTTCATTTTTCAGGTCAGAAATTTTTTGGAGAGATGCAAAATATGGTCCAAAAATTAAAGAACTTAGTTTTTTAAGTTTTTTCATATTTTAATATATGTAAGCACAGATAATTTTTTTTATTAATTCCTTTGTATATAGTTTTGAATATTTAATTTCCATTTATGAAATATATGACGTTATTCTATTCAATATGTGGTTATGATTCAAAATATAGTATATAGTGTGTATTACATTATTCAAATGTGCATACAAAAATAATATTGATTATTTTTCAAATATGTAGCACCTTTTTTTTATCACGGATTTTATTAGTTATTAATCACACTTAAAAGATGTGATCTAAATGTTATTAATCACACTTAAATGATGTGATGTAAATATTTTTAATCACACTTAAAAAGTGTGATCTAAATGTTATTAATCACATTTAAAAAGTGTGATTAAAAATGATCATTTTTAATCACACTTCCAAAGATCACACTTAAATGGTGTGATCAAAATATTTTTAATCACACTTAAAAGGTGTGATTTAAAGTTTTTAATCACATTTAAAAGGTGTGAACTAAAGTTTTTAATCACACTTAAAAGGTGTGATCTAAATATTTTTAACCACACTTTAAAGGTGTGATCTAAATATTTTTAATCACACTTAAAAGGTGTGATCTAAATGTTTTTAACCACACTTAAAAGGTGTGATTTAAATATTTTTAACCACACTTAATGTAATAACCCACATTCATGTCTTAGTCATGTTCATGTACATTGCATGATTTTGTCATGTTAGGCTTGCATTTGCAGACTTTGACTTGTTTTGCCTAAGTAAAGGTACCAGTCTTGTTTTGTGCTTATGTGATTTGCCTAAGTGTTGTATGCATGTTTTGTTCCTTCCTTGCTATGTTAAGCCTAGGTCATGCCAAGCCTAGGTCATGTTAAGCCGAGGTCATCTTAAGCCTAGGTCACACCTTTGAACCTCTTACACCTTGGACCATCTTGGAACCGCTTTTGTGACCTCCACTATCACCTAGGCATCCGAGATCCTTAATCCTTGCACCTAGTGATCTTGTTCTGGGACTGGAATGACCTAGACCGAGGTGTGGCACATCTAGGCCGAGGTGTGGCACAGCTTAGTCAAGTGTTGTCCTTCCTAGCCGAGGTCATTGTCACCCCTAGTTGCCGAAGTCTTGTGGTTAGCCGATGTCACCACTTGCCGGAGTGCCATCCCGAGTAGCTTGTTAGATACGCCTTGTCAGAACCTTGTCTTGTCAATCCATCACCTTTTTGAAGAGAACCAGCCAACCGTTGCCACGTGTCCGAGCTGAGAGTTAAGTCAGCCGGCAGAGAGAGAAACCCCTCATTTGTTGTATATTGTTTTGAAGAGTAGAGAGAGAAGCTCTAGAAGAGGGAGAAGAGTTCTTGAGAGAGAGTAGATTTCCAAGCTTGATTCCTAGAGATCCAACCGTTAGATCCGCGTTCTAAGGTTAGATTCTTGATCTGCTCATGATGTTCTTTATGTTTATGTTATTGCATTGCATGATTGAAAATGATTTGTAAGCCATGCATTGCTTTGAAGTTCGGTTTTAGAAAGAGAAAATGGCATTCATGTGTTCTTCAAGAAAAGTCATGTTTTGATCCGAAGGCTCATGCCTAGATCCATGTTTTTGTGTTTGTTCTTGCATGATTTTCAAAGTATGGGTACCCAGGTCCATGTTTTCGAACTCATGTCATGAAATCCCAGATCTTGTAATAACAAGTTATGATTTTAGCATTCATATTCTTCATGTTCTTCATGCTCATGTTCTTCATGTTCTTCAAGGAGGAAACCCAGATTTCCAGACTTCATTTCCCTAGGTGTGATCACTGACACCACTCTTGCCTAGATCACACACCTAGGCCAAGCATCGTATCTCACCTTGGCCTACCTTGCATGATCACTTGCACGTTAGTTTATCTTGCATGCACACCTAGGCTAACCACTGCACACCTAGGCCGACCATGGTACACCCATGCCAGCACCTTGTAACACCTCGGCAGACAGCTACATACTGAAGCCTAGGTAACCACACCTCGGCCAAGAGGTGTGGGACCTCGGCCAAGACCTCCTGAGTTCACCCAGCTAGGTCGTTTTAGCCTAGATCATCTCTGTGCATCCATTCCAGGACCTGGTTGGTACCCAGCATGTTTTCCCTAGGTGTTTTCAGCATGTTTTCCCTAGGTATTTCCAGCATGTTTTCCCTAGGTATTTCCAGCATGTTTTCCCTAGATGTTTTCAGCATGTTTTCCCTAGGTATTTCCAGCATGTTTTCCCTAGATGTTTTCAGCATGTTTTCCCTAGATGTTTTCAGCATGTTTTCCCTAGGTGTTTCCAGCATGTTTTCCCTAGGTGTTTCCAGCATGTTTTCCCTAGATGATTTCTAGCATGTTTTCCCTAGGTGTTTCCAGCATGTTTTCCCTAGGTGTTTTCAGCATGTTTTCCCTAGGTATTTCCAGCATGTTTTCCCTAGATGTTTTCAGCATGTTTTCCCTAGGTATTTCCAGCATGTTTTCCCTAGGTATTTCCAGCATGTTTTCCCTAGATGTTTTCAGCATGTTTTCCCTAGGTATTTCTAGCATGTTTTCCCTAGATGTTTTCAGCATGTTTTCCCTAGATGTTTTCAGCATGTTTTCCCTAGATGATTTCTAGCATGTTTTCCCTAGGTGTTTCCAGCATGTTTTCCCTAGGTGTTTTCAGCATGTTTTCCCTAGGTATTTCCAGCATGTTTTCCCTAGATGTTTTCAGCATGTTTTCCCTAGGTATTTCCAGCATGTTTTCCCTAGATGATTTTCAGCATGTTTTCCCTAGATGATTTCCAGCACGTTTTCCCTAGATGTTTTCAGCATGTTTTCCCTAGATCATTTGCATTCATGTGAAGCTTGTTTTAAGAGTGCGTTCAATAGACTTTGCCACGTGTTTGTAGGACTTGGACCTTTGCCTTGATCCCGACGCCCCAAGAACTAAGTGAGTGGTATTTTTAATAAAGTTATGTTATAACGTTTTGACAAAGCTTTGCCTCGTTTTGATAAAAGTATTTGATCAAGCATGAATGATTATCCCTATTTATATATCAAATACTATCTTGTTTTGATGACATGTCTTGAAAGTCCTTAGTTGCAGGGGACTATAATACAACTGCACTCTTGTCTTGAAAGTCCTTAGTTGCAGGGGACTATAATACAACTGCACTCTTGTCTTGAAAGTCCTTAGTTGCAGGGGACTATAATACAACTGCACTCTTGTCTTGAAAGTCCTTAGTTGCAGGGGACTATAATGCAACTGCACTCTTGTCTTGATATGTCATCACCCCATGTATTATGTAGATGTTATTAACATCCCAAGCAAGATTTGAAAGGCCAAGATTCGATTGATGAACTTGATTCATCCCATATTTTGAACAAAGCTATGATATATGTATTGTTTTGACAAGGACCTTGGAAATCATTCATGCAACCCCTTTATTACTTGTACCATTCACTGAGTATCCAAGCTCACCCTCCCTATGTATATATGTAGGTAACAAGCAAGAAGTCGGCTACACCGAGATGTGTGTTTTACAAGATGTTTTGGATGCATGTTATGTCGGCAATATTTATGTCGGCCATTTTTGAAGCTTATGTATTTTGAACATGTCGGCTTGAGAAGCTCTTTTGCTAAGATGTGATGTGTATTTTGTACTTCATTTCTTTATGTATTCAAGTTGTAAAGCTATATAAAGATGTATGCCATTTCATTTGACTTATGCACTGCTCTTATGGACCACTTGTATTTTAGATTATTGCTTCCGCACTTGTGAGCCCCCTATATAAATACTCTGATTGTGTGTGAATTTTGGAAGTCGGCCTTCGGTAATCACGGATTACTGGCCATCACGGCACCAAACTACTAGGGGCGGTTTGGGGGCGTGACACTTAAAAGGTGTGATCTAAATATTTTTAATCACACTTAAAAGGTGTGATCTAAATGTTTTTAACCACACTTAAAAGGTGTGATCTAAATATTATTAATCACACTTAAAAGGTGTGATGAAAGCATTTTTTAATGACACTTAAAAAGTGTGATTAAAAATGACTATTTTTAATCACACTCCTAAAGATCACACTTTAATAAAACTTAAAAGGTGTGATTAAAAAACATATATCACACCAAAAAAGTGTGATCTTTATCTATATTTGTAGTAGTGCCTTTTTTTTTTTCATTTCCAAATAGATCGTTAAGGTATAGTGGATTCTTAAATGAACTTTCATTTTTAATTTTATGCAACATCCATTTTTATTTTTATTTAACTTCCATTTTTATTCAATTTCCTTTTCTATTTAATTTCCTTTTTTATTGAATTTCCAAATAGATCGTTAAAATGTGGTGGTTTCTTGAATGAACTTCAATTTTAATTTTATGCAACTTCCATTTTTATTTTTATTCTACTTCCTTTTCTATTCAATTTCCTTTTTTTTATTTAATTTCCAAGTACATTGTTAATGTATAGTTGTTTCTTGACTGAACTTCCATTTTTAATTTTATGCAACTTCCATTTTTATTTTTATTCAACTTCTATTTTTATTCAATTTCTTTTTCTATTGAATTTCCTTTTTTTATTCAATTTCAAATAGATCGGTAAAGTGTAGTGGTTATTTGAATTAACCTCCATGTTTAATTTTATGTAGTTTCTATTTTTATTTTTCTTCAACTTCTATTTTTATTCAATTTCCATCTCCATTCAATTTCCTTTTTTATTTAATTTCCAAATAGATCGTTAAGGTGTAGTGGTTTCTTGAATGAACTTCCATTTTTAATTTTATGCAACTTCCATTTTTATTTTTGTTCCACTTCCATTTTTATTCAATTTCCTTCTCAATTCAATTTTCTTTTTTTTTTATTTATTTCCAAATAGATCGTTAAGGTATAGTGGTTTCTTGAATGAACTTCCACGTTTAATTTTATGCAGTTTCCTACTCTATTTTTATTCAACTTCTAGTTTTATTCAATTTCGATCTCCATTCAATTTCCTTTTTTATTTAATTTCCAAATAGATCGTTAAAGTGTAGTGGTTTCTTAAATGAACTTCTATTTTTAATTTTATGCAACTTCCATTTTTATTTTTATTCCACTTCCATTTTTATTCAATTTCCTTTTTTATTGAATTTTCTTTTTTATTTAATTTTCAAATAGATCGTTAAGGTGTAGTGGTTTTTTGAATGAACATCCAATTTTAATTTTATGCAACTTCCATTTTTATTTTTATTCCACTTCCATTTTTATTCAATTTCCTTTTCTATTCAATTTCTATTTTTATTTAATTTCCAAATAGATCGTTAAGGTATAGTGGTTTCTTGAATGAGCTTCCATGTTTAATTTACGCAGCTTCCATTTTTATTTTTATTGAATTTCCGTTTCAATTCAATTTCCTTTTTTATTTAATTTCCAAATAGATCGTTAAAGTATAGTGGTTTCTTGAATGAACTTCCATGTTTAATTTTATGCAGTTTCCATTTCTATTTTTATTCAACTTCTATTTTTATTAAATTTCTATCTCCATTCAATTTCCTTTTTTATTTAATTTCCAAATAGATCGTTAAAGTATAGTGGTTTCTTGAATGAACTTCCATGTTTAATTTTATGCAGTTTCCATTTCTATTTTTATTCAACTTCTATTTTTATTAAATTTCTATCCCCGTTCAATTTCCTTTTTCATTTAATTTCCAAATAGATCGTTAGGGTATGGTGGTTTCTTGAACGAATTTCCATGTTTAATTTTATGCAGTTTCCACTTCTATTTTTATTCAACTTCTATTTTTATTCAATTTCCGTCTCCATTCAATTTTCTTTTTTTATTTAATTTCCAAATAGATCGTTAAGTTATAGTGGTTTCTTGAATGAACTTTCATTTTTAATTTTATGCAACTTCCATTTTTATTTTTATTCAACTTCCATTTTTATTCAATTTCCTTTTCTATTAAATTCCCTTTTTTATTTAATTTTCAAATAGATCGTTAAGGTGTAGTGGTTTCTTGAATGAACATCCAATTTTAATTTTATGCAACTTCCATTTTTATTTTTATTCCACTTCCATTTTTATTCAATTTCCTTTTCTATTTAATTTCCATTTTTATTTAATTTCCAAATAGATCGTTAAGGTATAGTGGTTTCTGGAATGAGCTTCCATGTTTAATGTAGGAACCCACATTTTATGTTCTCATCATGTTCATGAGCATCCGTGTGATTATGACTTGTTTAGCTTGCATGTGTATGTTGTGATTTGTTTCGCTTGAGTTAATGTGATCCATGCCTTGTTTTGAAACCTTGTGATTTGTCTAAGTGTAGTATGCTTGCCTTGTTCCTTCCTTGACGAGAAACTTAGGTCACGCCTTGCCCGAGCTATACTAGCCGATGTTATTCCAAGTCGAGGTCATCCTTAATCCTGTAGTAGTATCTTGGAACCCCTTGTTGACCTCCGTCCTTGCCTTGACCACATTAGCCGAGATGTTACCTTGCACCCAAGTGATCTCGTCCTGGAGTGGTATGACCTAGGTCGAGGTGTGGTGCATCTAGGCCAAGATGTGGCACAACTTAGTCAAGTGTTGTCCTTCCTAGCCGAGGTCATTGTCACCTGAGTTGCCGAAGTCCTTGGTTAGCCGATGTCACCCCTTGCCGGAGTGCCTTTGCGTGTAGCTTGTTAGATACGCCTTGTTATCAGCCGATGTCATTGCCCCGTCAGAGAGCCCATACCGCTTTGCTTGTTGAACACCCTTCCACCATGCTTTGTCTGGTCTGTCAGCCACCTTTTCAGGATGAACCCAACCAGTCGCCGCCACGTGTCTCAGCAGAGGGTTAGCCCCAGAACCGAGTATAGAAAACTATCATTTGGTGTCATAACCTTGTTGTGTAGAGAGAGAAGCTCTAGGAGGAAGAAAGAGTTTTAGAGTGAGGAAGTAGATCTTCAAGCTTGATTTCTAGAGATCCAACCGTTAGATCCGCGTTCTAAGGTTAGATTCTTGATCTACTCGTGATGTTCCTTATGTTTATGTTATTGCATTGCATGATTGAAAACGATTTGTAAGCCATGCATCGTTTTGAAGTTCGATTTTAGAAAGAGAAAATGACATTCATGTGTTCTTCAAGAAAGTCTTGTTTTGATCCGGAAGCTTGCATAAAGAATCATGTTTTAGTGTTTATTTTCGCAAGAATTCCAAGTCCGGGTACCCAGGTCCATGTTTTCAAGCTCATAACACGAAAACCCCAGATTTGTGATGGCAGATTACGATTGAACATTCAAGTTTTTCATGTTTTCACACTCATGTTCTTCATGTTCATCAGCAGAGGGAAACCCAGAGTTTCCCGACCTCTTTTCCTTGCTTGTGAGGAACACACCTCGGCGAAGAGGTGTGGAACCTCGGCCTAGACCTGGTTGGTGCCCAGCATGTTTTCCGAAACCATTTGTGTACATACGAAACTTGTTGAAGGTGCATTCAAAAGGCTTTGCCCTGTATTTGTAGGACTTGGGCTTGTCTCGACCCCGACGTGTGAAGAAACTATGTGAGTGGTATTTCTAATAAAGTTATGTTACACTTGTTTTGATAAATCTTGTTTTGCCTTGTCTTGAAAAGTATTTGATTTAGCATGAATGACTATCCCTATTTGTATATCAAATATTATCTTGTTTTGATGACATGTCTTGAAAGTCCTTAGCTGCAGGGGACTATAATGCAACTGCACTCTTGTCTTGACAGTCCTTAGTGCTAGAGGACTCTAAACTTTCGCAGCACAGCTTGTCTTGACAGTCCTTAGTGCTAGAGGACTCTAAACTTTCGCAGCACAGCATGTCTTGAAAGTCCTTAGCTGCAGGGGACTATAATGCAACTGCACTCTTGTCTTGACAGTCCTTAGTGCTAGAGGACTCTAAACTTTCGCAGCACAGCTTGTCTTGACAGTCCTTAGTGCTAGAGGACTCTAAACTTTCGCAGCACAGCATGTCTTGAAAGTCCTTAGCTGCAGGGGACTATAATGCAACTGCACTCTTGTCTTGACAGTCCTTAGTGCTAGAGGACTCTAAACTTTCGCAGCACAGCTTGTCTTGACAGTCCTTAGTGCTAGAGGACTCTAAACTTTCGCAGCACAGCATGTCTTGAAAGTCCTTAGCTGCAGGGGACTATAATGCAACTGCACTCTTGTCTTGGGAATGTCATCACCCTCTTGTATTAAGTAGATGTAATAACATCCAAAGAACTTGAAAGGCCGGCTGTGGATTTGATTTTCCCTCTTGATTGTAAAGTATGCTATGTATTGTTTTGAAAGGAATCTTGGATATCAATCATGCAAAAACCTTTATTTCTAATATCATTCACTGAGTATCCAAGCTCACCCTCTCTATATATATGTAGGTGATGAACAAGAAGGCATTGAGGCCTAGACGTGATTGCCGATGTGTTTTGGGTGCTTTGCCGACATGTTTGGATTAGCATTTTTTGCACCATCTTGAAGATCATGCTTCTCGGCTTATCTTTCATTTGCACTTGTATATGTCGGCTTGAGAAGCCTTTTGGTCAAGATGTGTTTTGTATCTCGTTTCCTTATTGTATTTAAGTTGTAAGACTTTATAAAGATGTATGCCATTTCATTTGACTTATGCACTGCTCTTATGGACCACTTGTATCTTGAATTATTGCTTCCGCATTTGTGAGCCCCCTATATAACTACTCTGATTGTGTGTGATTCTTGTAAGTTGGCCTTCGGTAATCACGGATTACTGGCCATCACGGCTCCAAACTACTAGGGGCGGTTTGGGGGCGTGACAGAATGGTATTAGAGCACAAGATCCTTATAGTACATTATTCACACACTTTGAGTCCTAAAGAGCATAGGATGTCCCTTAGAAGAATGTTAGGATTGCATCATGTTGCTTGCTACTTGAAAAGGTGTGCATCGTCTTGGCATGAACATTTTGTTACATCAACCTGATCATACTCTCTTGCATACATGTTCCTTTGTTCATTTTGTTTAAGTGTCGCATCCTGCATACCCCCAGCATCATGAGAAGAGGTAGACCTCCAGTTGGCCGAGATCATTCCGAGGATAGGTTGGAGAGACTGGAAAGGTTAGTCGAAGGCTTGGTTCGTGAACTGAGACAACCGAGGCCACAGGATACTGGTACCACCTCTACCCAGGCCGAGCAGACCAATGGCCGATATACAGCTCCGCCTCCACCTCCTCCAGTACCACAAGTACCTCCGCAGCAAGCTTTGTATGGGAACGACACGATAACCCTGATCAGAGAGTTCAAGAAAATGAAACCGTCGAGATTCCAAGGGGGCATAGAACCAATGAAAGCCGAGGCGTGGGTTTTAGAAATGGAGAAGCTGTTTGAAATTTTCCCCAGTACGGACGCTCAGAAGGTATCTCTGGCAGCGTTCACGTTAGACGACGACGCCCGCAGGTGGTGGATGATGGTTCGAGAAAGTAATCCGAGTTTGACTTGGGCCAGATTCCTGGAGTTATTCTACAACAAACATTTTCCCCTTAGCGTCCGAGACCGAAAGACCACGGAGTTCCAGAATCTGACACAGGGGAACAAGACAGTGGTAGAGTATGATCGTGCCTTTACCGAATTAGCGAGATATGCGCCCCATATGGTTGACGACGAATACCGAAAAGCGAGAAAGTTCGAAAGTGGGTTACGTGGACCGATACAAGACAGGGTCAACATGCTCAATATGCCGACATACGCTGGAGTACTGGACAAGGCCATCCTGGCTGAAGCTAATTTAAACCGATACCAGAGTTCAAGTGAGGGTCAGAGGAAGAGACAGAATTATGATAATCGCCGAGTTCTGTTCAATGCCAAGAAGAGAATGAGCACGGACAGTTCCAGCAACTCAAATCAGGAAGGTAACGCCAAGCCGATGTGCGTGAGTTGTGGAAAGCTACATTTCGGGGTTTGTCGTTGGGCAACAGGAGCTTGCTACGAGTGTGGCGAGATAGGCCATCGCGTGAAGGACTGCCCGAAAACAAGGACCGATGATGGGAAGAGGAATGGAAGCACCTCGGGCTCCGCACAGAAGACTAACATCGGGGGAGTACAGATGAGGCAGGGCCGAGTTTTCGCATTGGTGCCAGGAGACGCTCAGAATACTGAAGCAGTGGTATCAGGTACCATTTCAATTTGTTCTCAAGATGCATACGTATTGATTGATTTGGGTTCTACGCATTCATTTGTGTCTACCTTATTCGCCGAGAAGTTGGATAGAGAATTAGAACCCCTTGATTATGTATTATCTGTGTCTATTCCATCTGGGAGAAACATGATTGTTGCATCCATTTATAGGGCGTGTGTTGTTATGATTGAGGGTGTAGAGTTGTTAGTCGATTTGATGCCTTTGAGCATGACCCATTTCGATGTCATATTGGCGATGGATTGGTTAGTAGCGAATCATGCATCCATTAATTGTGTTACTAAGAGCGTCACATTGGAGACCCCGAGTCAAGCTGAGGTCATTTTCCAAGGTAAAGGAGTAGTTCCCCCACCTTACTTAATCTCATCCATGAAGGCCTACAAGTTGATCCAAAAAGGATGTAAGGGTTATTTATGCAGTATACTAAGTGATCTGAATGGAAATGTTGAGTTAGCCGACATACCCGTTGTTGAGGAATTTCCCGATGTCTTTCCGAATGAGTTGCCTGGCCGCCTTGTTGATAGGGAAATAGAGTTTACCGTGGACATCCTGACAGGAACACAACCCATCTCCAAAACACCCTACAGAATGGCCCCAGCCGAACTTAGAGAACTGAAATCGCAGTTACAAGAATTGTTGGACAAAGGATTTGTTAGGCCGAGCACTTCACCGTGGGGAGCACCCGTGCTATTTGTTAAGAAAAAGGATGGCACACTTCGTCTTTGCATTGACTACAGAGAACTTAATAAGGTGACCATCAAGAACAAGTACCCATTGCCCAGAATCGATGATTTGCTTGATCAATTACGAGGAGCACGAGTCTTTTCCAAGATTGACCTTAGGTCGGGCTACCACCAGTTGAAGGTTAAAGCCGAGGACATTGAGAAAACTGCTTTTCGGACAAGATATGGCCACTACGAATTTTTGGTAATGCCCTTCGGAGTAACCAATGCCCCAGCAGCATTCATGGACTTGATGAACAGAGTCTTTAAGCCGTACCTAGATGAGTTTGTTATTATTTTTATCGACGACATATTGATCTATTCCGGGAGTACGAGCGAGCACGAGAATCATCTGAGACTTGCCCTGCAGACCTTGAGGGATAAAAAGTTGTACGCCAAGTTAAGTAGATGTGAGTTTTGGCTTTCCAGCATTTCATTCCTAGGGCATGTGATTAATGAAGACGGTATATCAGTTGACCCCAGTAAGATTGAAGCCATTGTGAATTGGCCGACGCCGACCAACGTTTCCGAGGTTCGTAGTTTTCTGGGTTTGGCAGGATATTACAGGAAGTTTGTGAAGGATTTCTCGAGGATTGCAGTGCCTTTGACACAACTAACCAAGAAGGGAGCAGCTTATGAATGGACCAACGAAAGAGAATCAGCTTTCCAGGAGCTGAAGACGAGGTTAGTTACAGCACCAATTCTGGTACTACCATCAGCTAATGAGGAATTTCAGATTTACAGTGATGCTTCACACAAAGGTTTGGGTTGCGTTTTAATGCAAAAAGGTAAAGTCATAGCGTACGCCTCTCGTCAGTTGAAGCCCAATGAAAAGAATTATCCTACCCACGATCTGGAGCTAGCTGCCGTGGTTTTTGCTCTGAAGATATGGCGTCATTACCTGTATGGAACCTCTTGCCAAGTTTTCACCGACCACAAGAGTCTGAAGTACTTGTTCACCCAGAAGGAGCTAAATATGAGACAGAGAAGATGGCTCGAGCTACTGAAGGATTATGACATACAGATTCAGTATCACCCAGGTAAGGCAAATTCTGTAGCCGACGCATTGAGCAGGAAGTTAGTTGGAAGTATGGCGTGCCTGACAGCGGTTTCGGTGGAACCAACCATTATTGAGGAAGTGAAGACCAGACAGAGGGAGGATAAATTCCTCAACAAGGTAATTGATGAATTCGTCACCAAGCCGAGGCCGGGATACACTATGGAGAATCAGGTGCTTAAGTTTGAAGGAAGATTGTGCGTGGCCGACGTACCAGAGTTAAAAAGGAAGATTTTGCAAGAGGCTCATAGTTCCAAGTTTGCCATTCACCCAGGGAGCACCAAGATGTATCAGGACGTAAAGCGGACCTTCTGGTGGCCAAACATGAAAAGAGAAATAGCCGAGTTTGTATTTCAGTGTCTGTGTTGTCAGCAAGTGAAGGCAGAACACCAGAGACCAGCAGGACTTCTTCAACCCTTGTCAATTCTTGAGTGGAAATGGGAGCACATCTCCATGGATTTTGTAGTGGGTTTACCGAGGACGCAAAGAGGTATGGATTCCATTTGGGTTATAGTCGACAGGTTTACCAAGTCAGCTCACTTTCTACCGGTCAAGACTACATTCAATGCCAACCGACTTGCCGAATTGTACATGAATGAGATCGTTAGGCTTCATGGTGTGCCGATGTCCATTGTGTCAGACCGAGACCCGAAGTTCGTTTCTAGATTTTGGCAGAGTCTACAAGGAGCCTTGGGAACAGAGTTGAGATTTAGCACAGCCTTTCACCCCCAGACCGACGGACAGACAGAAAGAACGATTCAGACACTCGAAGAAATGCTCAGACTGTGCGTGTTGGACTTCCAGGGAAGTTGGGAATCGCATTTGCCATTAGTAGAGTTCGCGTACAACAACAGTTACCAAGCCAGCATTGGCATGGCGCCGTATGAAGCTTTGTATGGAAGGGAGTGTAGATCGCCGATATGTTGGACTAAAGTAGGAGACAAAGCTCTAATTGGCCCCGAGTTGGTTCAGATGACGACTGAAAAGATCAAACTCATTCAGCAGAGGATTAAAACTGCACAGAGTCGACAGAAGTGTTATGCCGACCAAAGAAGGAGGGAGTTAGAATTTGAAATTGGGGATCATGTATTTTTGAAGGTCTCGCCGATGACAGGGGTTTCGAGATTTGGGAAGAAGGGTAAACTTGCACCCCGATATATTGGGCCATTTGAAATTCTGGAGAAAGTTAACACCGTTGCTTACAGACTCGTTTTGCCGCCAGATTTGAGCCAAGTCCACAGTGTGTTCCATGTCTCAATGCTGAGAAAATACATCCGAGACCCACTGCATGTAATAGATTTCTCTGGAGTTGTAGTTAACGAAGACTTGGGCTACGAAGAGAAGCCGATGAGAATTATCGACAGACAAGTGAGGCAGTTGGGAAACAAGTCGATATCAATGGTAAAAATCGAATGGGAGAAACATTTTGGCGAAGAGGCCACATGGGAAAAGGAAGAGGAGATGAAAATCCGTTACCCGGAGTTATTCGTAGGACAAGGTAACTTAAGTTTGGGGACCAAACTTCCTTAAGGAGGGTAGACTGTAGGAACCCACATTTTATGTTCTCATCATGTTCATGAGCATCCGTGTGATTATGACTTGTTTAGCTTGCATGTGTATGTTGTGATTTGTTTCGCTTGAGTTAATGTGATCCATGCCTTGTTTTGAAACCTTGTGATTTGTCTAAGTGTAGTATGCTTGCCTTGTTCCTTCCTTGACGAGAAACTTAGGTCACGCCTTGCCCGAGCTATACTAGCCGATGTTATTCCAAGCCGAGGTCATCCTTAATCCTGTAGTAGTATCTTGGAACCCCTTGTTGACCTCCGTCCTTGCCTTGACCACATTAGCCGAGATGTTACCTTGCACCCAAGTGATCTCGTCCTGGAGTGGTATGACCTAGGCCGAGGTGTGGTGCATCTAGGCCAAGATGTGGCACAGCTTAGTCAAGTGTTGTCCTTCCTAGCCGAGGTCATTGTCACCTGAGTTGCCGAAGTCCTTGGTTAGCCGATGTCACCCCTTGCCGGAGTGCCTTTGCGTGTAGCTTGTTAGATACGCCTTGTTATCAGCCGATGTCATTGCCCCGTCAGAGAGCCCATACCGCTTTGCTTGTTGAACACCCTTCCACCATGCTTTGTCTGGTCTGTCAGCCACCTTTTCAGGATGAACCCAACCAGTCGCCGCCACGTGTCTCAGCAGAGGGTTAACCCCAGAACCGAGTATAGAAAACTATCATTTGGTGTCATAACCTTGTTGTGTAGAGAGAGAAGCTCTAGGACGAAGAAAGAGTTTTAGAGTGAGGAAGTAGATCTTCAAGCTTGATTTTTAGAGATCCAACCGTTAGATCCGCGTTCTAAGGTTAGATTCTTGATCTACTCGTGATGTTCCTTATGTTTATGTTATTGCATTGCATGATTGAAAACGATTTGTAAGCCATGCATCGTTTTGAAGTTCGATTTTAGAAAGAGAAAATGACATTCATGTGTTCTTCAAGAAAGTCTTGTTTTGATCCGGAAGCTTGCATAAAGAATCATGTTTTAGTGTTTATTTCCGCAAGAATTCCAAGTTCGGGTACCCAGGTCCATGTTTTCAAGCTCATAGCACGAAAACCCCAGATTTGTGATGGCAGATTACGATTGAACATTCAAGTTTTTCATGTTTTCACACTCATGTTCTTCATGTTCATCAGCAGAGGGAAACCCAGAGTTTCCCGACCTCTTTTCCTTGCATGTGGCCCTCGGGAACACACCTCGGCGAAGAGGTGTGGAACCTCGGCCTAGACCTGGTTGGTGCCCAGCATGTTTTCCGAAACCATTTGTGTACATACGAAACTTGTTGAAGGTGCATTCAAAAGGCTTTGCCCTGTATTTGTAGGACTTGGGCTTGTCTCGACCCCGACGTGTGAAGAAACTATGTGAGTGGTATTTCTAATAAAGTTATGTTACACTTGTTTTGATAAATCTTGTTTTGCCTTGTCTTGAAAAGTATTTGATTTAGCATGAATGACTATCCCTATTTGTATATCAAATATTATCGTGTTTTGATGACATGTCTTGAAAGTCCTTAGCTGCAGGGGACTATAATGCAACTGCACTCTTGTCTTGACAGTCCTTAGTGCTAGAGGACTCTAAACTTTCGCAGCACAGCTTGTCTTGACAGTCCTTAGTGCTAGAGGACTCTAAACTTTCGCAGCACAGCATGTCTTGAAAGTCCTTAGCTGCAGGGGACTATAATGCAACTACACTCTTGTCTTGACAGTCCTTAGTGCTAGAGGACTCTAAACTTTCGCAGCACAGCATGTCTTGAAAGTCCTTAGCTGCAGGGGACTATAATGCAACTGCACTCTTGTCTTGGGAATGTCATCACCCTCTTGTATTAAGTAGATGTAATAACATCCAAAGAACTTGAAAGGCCGGCTGTGGATTTGATTTTCCCTCTTGATTGTAAAGTATGCTATGTATTGTTTTGAAAGGAATCTTGGATATCAATCATGCAAAAACCTTTATTTCTAATATCATTCACTGAGTATCCAAGCTCACCCTCTCTATATATATGTAGGTGATGAACAAGAAGGCATTGAGGCCTAGACGTGATTGCCGATGTGTTTTGGGTGCTTTGCCGACATGTTTGGATTAGCATTTTTTTGCACCATCTTGAAGATCATGCTTCTCGGCTTATCTTTCATTTGCACTTGTATATGTCGGCTTGAGAAGCCTTTTGGTCAAGATGTGTTTTGTATCTCGTTTCCTTATTGTATTTAAGTTGTAAGACTTTATAAAGATGTATGCCATTTCATTTGACTTATGTACTGCTCTTATGGACCACTTGTATCTTGAATTATTGCTTCCGCATTTGTGAGCCCCCTATATAACTACTCTGATTGTGTGTGATTCTTGTAAGTTGGCCTTCGGTAATCACGGATTACTGGCCATCACGGCTCCAAACTACTAGGGGCGGTTTGGGGGCGTGACATTTAATTTTACGCAGCTTCCATTTCTATTTTTATTCAATTTCGATCTACATTCAATTACCATTTTTATTTAATTTCCAAATAGATCGTTAATGTGTAGTGGTTTCTTGAATGAACTTCCGTTTTTAATTTTATGCAACTTCCATTTTTATTTTTATTCCACTTCCATTTTTATTCAATTTGCATTTCTATTCAATTTCCTTTTTAAATTAATTTCCAAATAGATCGTTAAGGTATAGTGGTTTCTTGAATGAATTTCCATGTTTAATTTTATGCAGTTTCCATTTCTATTTTTATTCAATTTCCATCTCCATTCAATTCCTTTTTTTATTTAATTTCCAAATAGATCGTTAAGGTATAGTGGTTTCTTGAATGAACTTCCATTTTTAATTTTATGCAACTTCCATTTGTATTTTTATTCAACTTCCATTTTAATTCAATTTCCTTTTCTATTCAATTTCCTTTTTTATTTAATTTCCCAATAGATCATTAAGGTTTAGTGGTTTCTTGAACGAACTTCTATGTTTAATTTTATGCAGTTTCCATTTCTATTTTTATTCAACTTCTATTTTTATTAAATTTCCATCTCTATTCAATTTCCTTTTTTATTTAATTTCCAAATAGATCGTTAAGGTATAGTGGTTTTCTTGAATGAATTTCCATGTTTAATTTTATGCTGTTTCCACTTCTATTTTTATTCAACTTCTATTTGTATTCAATTTCCATCTCCATTCGAGTTTCTTTTTTTATTTAATTTCCAAATAGATCGTTAAGGTATAGTGGTTTCTTCAATGAACTTTCATTTTTAATTTTATGAAACTTCCATTTTTATTCAATTTCCTTTTCTATTGAATTTCCTTTTTTATTTAATTTCCGAATAGATCGTTAAGGTGTAGTGGTTTCTTGAATGAACATCCATTTTTAATTTTCTGCAACTTCCACTTTTATTTTTATTCCACTTCAATTTTTATTCAATTTCCTTTTCTATTCAATTTCCTTCTTTATTTAATTTCCAAATAGATCGTTAAGGTATATAGTGGTTTCTTGAATGAACTTCCATGTGTAATTTTATGCAGTTTCCATTTCTATTTTTATTCAACTTCTATTTTTATTCAATTTCGATCTCCATTCAATTTCCTTTTTTATTTAATTTCCAAATTGATCGTTAAGGTGTTGTGGCTTCTTGAATGAACTTCCATTTTTAATTTTATGCAACTTGCATTTTTATTTCTATTCCACTTCCATTTTTATAGAATTTCATTTTCTACTCAATTTCCTTTTTTATTTAATTTCCAAATAGATTGTTAATGTATAATGGTTTCTTGGATGAACTTCCATTTTTAATTTTATGCAACTTCGATTTTTATTTTTATTCCACTTCCATTTTTATTCAATTTGTGTTTCTATTCGATTTCCTTTTTTATTTAATTTCCAAATAGATCGTTGAGGTATAGTGGTTTCTTGAATGAACTTTCATGTTTAATTTTATGCAGTTTCCATTTCTATTTTTATTCAACTTCTATTTTTATTCAATTTCCATCTCTATTCAATTTCATTTTTTATTTAATTTCCAAATAGATCGTTAAGGTATAGTGGTTTCTTGAATGAACTTCCATTTTTAATTTTATGCAACTTCCATTTGTAATTTTATTCAACTTCCATTTTTATTCAATTTCTTTTTCTATTTAATTTCCTTTTTTATTTAATTTCCAAATAGATCGTTAAGATATAGTGATTTCTTGAATGAACTTCCATGTTTAATTTTATGCCATTTCCATTTCTATTTTTATTCAACTTCTATTTTTATGAAATTTCCATCTCTATTCAATTTCCTTTTTTATTTAATTTCCAAATAGATCGTTAAGGTATAGTGGGTTCTTGAATGAATTTCCATGTTTAATTTTATGTAGTTTTCACTTCTATTTTTCTTCAACTTCTATTTTTCTTCAATTTCCATCTCCATTCAATTTTCTTTTTTTATTTAATTTCCAAATAGATCGTTAAGGTGTAGTGGTTTATTTAATGAACTTTCATTTCTAATATTATGAAACTTCCATTTTTATTTTTATTCTGCTTCCATTTTTATTCAATTTCCTTTTCTAATGAATTTCCTTTTTTATTAATTTCCAAATAGATCGTTAAGGTGTAGTGGTTTTTTGAATGAACATCCATTTTTAATTTTCTACAACTTCCATTTTCATTTTTATTTCACTTCCATTTTTATTCAATTTCCTTTTTTTGTTTAATTTCGAAACTGAACGTTAAGTTGTAGTGGTTTCTTGAATGAACTTCAATGTTTAATTTTATGCAGTTTCCATTTCAATTTTTATTCAACTTCTATTTTTATTCAATTTCGATCTCCATCCAATTTCCTTTTCTATTTAATTTCAAAATAGATCGTTAAGGTGTAGTAGCTTCTTGAATGAACTACCATTTTTAATTTTATGCAACTTGCATTTTTATTTTTATTCCACTTCCATTTTTTTTCAATTTGCTTTTCTACTCAATTTCCTTTTTTATTTAATTTCCAAATAGATCGTTAAGGTCTAGTGGTTTCTTGAACGAATTTCCATGTTTAATTTTATGCAGTTTCCACTTCTATTTTTATTCAATTTCGATCTCCATTCAATTTCCTTTTTTATTTAATTTCGAAATAGATCGTTAAGGTGTTGTAGCTTCTTGAATGAACTTCCATTTTTAATTTTACGCAACTTGCATTTTTATTCTTATTCCACTTCCATTTTTATTCAATTTCCTTTTCTACTCAATTTTCTTTTTTATGTAATTTCCAAATAGATCGTTAAGGTATAGGGGTTTCTTGAAGGAATTTCCATGTTTAATTTTATGCAATTTCCACTTCTATTTTTATTCAACTTCTATTTTTATTCAATTTCCATCTCCATTCAATTTCCATTTTTTATTTAATTTCCAAATAGATCGTTAAGATATAGTGGTTTCTTGAATGAACTTTCATTTTTAATTTTATGCAACTTCCATTTTTATTTTTATTCAACTTCCATTTTTATTCAATTTCCTTTTCTATTGAAGTTCATTTTTTATTTAATTTTCAAATAGATTGTTAAGGTGTAGTGGTTTCTTGAATGAACATCCATTTTTAATTTTTTGCAACTTTCATTTTTATTTTTATTCCACGGGCATTTTTTGTCAATTTCCTTTTCTATTTAATTTCCAAATAGATCGTTAAGGTATAGTGGTTTCTTGAATGAACTTCCATGTTTAATTTTATGCAGTTTCCATTTCTATTTTCATTCAACTTCTATTTTTATTCAATTTCGATCTCAATTCAATTTCTATTTTTATTTAATTTCCAAATAGATCGTTAAGGTGTAGTGGTTTCTTGAATGAACTTCCATTTTTAATATTATGCGACTTCCATTTTTATTTTTATTCCACTTTCATTTTTATTCAATTTGCATTTCTATTCTGTTTCCTTTTCTATTCAATTTCTTTTTTTATTTAATTTCCAAACAGATCGTTAAGGTATAGTGGTTTCTTGAATGAACTTCCATGTATAATTTTATGCAGTTTCCATTTCTATTTTTATTCGACTTCTATTTTTATTCAATTTGCATCTCCATTCAATTTCATTTTTTATTTAATATCCAAATAGATCGTTAAGGTATAGTGGTTTTTTGAATGAACTTCCATTTTTAATTTTATGCAACTTCTATTTGTATTTTTATTCAACTTCCAGTTGTATTCAATTTCCTTTTCTATTCAATTTCCTTTTTTATTTAATTTCCAAATAGATCGGTAAGGTATAGTGGTTTCTTGAATAAACTTCCTTTTTTAATTTTATCCAGTTTCCATTTCTATTTTTATTCAATTTCTATTTTTATTAAATTTCCATCTCTTTTCAATTTCCTTTTTTTTTAAATTTCTAAATAAATCGTTAAGGTATAGTAGTTTCTTGAATGAACTTCCATGTTTAATTTTATGCAGTTTCCACTTCTATTTTTATTCAACTTCTATTTTTATTCAATTTCCATCTCCATTCAATTTTATTTTTTTATTTAATTTCCAAATAGATCGTTAAGGTATAGTGGTTTATTTAATGAACTTTCATTTTTAATTTTATGAAACTTCCATTTTTATTCAATTTTCTTTTCTATTCAATTTCCTTTTTTATTTAATTTCAAAATAGATCGTTAAGGTATTGTGGTTTCTTGAATGAACTTCCATTGTTAATTTTATGCAACTTCCATTTTTATTTTTATTCCACTTCCCTTTTTATTCAATTTCCTTTTCTATTAAATTTCCTTCTTTATTTAATTTCCAAATGGATCGTTAATGTATAGTGCTTTCGTGAATGACCTTCCATTTTTAATTTTATGCAACTTCCATATTTATTTTTATTCAAGTTCTTTTTCTACTGAATTTCTTGTTTTATTGAATTGCAAATAGATCATTAAGGTGTAGTGGTTTCCGGAATGAACTTCCATTTTTAATTTTATGGAACTTCCATTTTTATTTTTATTCCACTTCCATTTTTATTCAGTTTCATTTTCTATTCAATTTCCTTTTTTATTTAATTTCTATATAGATCGTTAAGGTATATTGGTTTCTTGAATGAACTTCCATGTTTAATTTTATGCAGTTTCCATTTCTATTTTTATCTAGCTTATATTTTTATTCAATTTCCATCTCCATTCAATTTCCTTTTTTATTTAATTTCCAAACAAATCGTTAAGGTATAGTGGTTTCTTAAATGAACTTCCATTCGTAATTTTATGCAACTTCCATTTTTATTTTTATTCCACTTCCATTTTTATTCAATTTCCTTTTCTATTCAATTTTCTTTTTTATTTAATTTCCAAATAGATCGTTAAGGTATAGTGGTTTCTTGAATGAACTTCCATGTTTAATTTTATGCAGTGTCCACTTCTGTTTTTATTCAACTTCTATTTTCATTCAATTTCCATCTACATTCAATTTCCATTTTTATTTAATTTCCAAATAGATCGTTAAGGTATAATGGTTTCTGGAATGAACTTCCATTTTTAATTTTATGTAACTTCCATTCGTATTTTTATTTCACTTCCATTTTTATTCAATTTACTTCTCTATTCAATTTCTTTTTTTTATTTAATTTTCAAATTGATCGTTAAGGTATAGTGGATTCTTGAATGGACTTCCATTTTTAATTTTACGCAACTTCTATTTTTGTTTTTATTCAACTTCCATTTTTATTCAATTTCCTTTCCTATTCATTTACCTTTTTTATTTAATTTCCAAATACATCGTTAAGGTATAGTGGTTTCTTGAATGAACTTCCATTTTTAATTTTATGCAACTCCCTTTTTTATTTTTATTCCACTTCCATTTTTATTCAATTTCATTTTCTGTTCAATTTCCTTTTTTTATTTAATTTCCAAATGGATCGTTAAGGTATAGTGGTTTTTGAATGAACTTTCATTTTTAATTTTATGCAACTTCCATTTTTATTTTTATTCACCTTCCATTTTTATTCAATTTCCTTTTCTATTCATTTTCCTTTTTTATTAAATTTTCCAATAGATCGTTAAGGTATAGTGGTTTCTTGAATGAACTTCCATTTTTAATTTTATGCAAGTTCCATTTTTATTCAATTTCCTTTCTTATTTCATTACCAAATAGATCATTAAGGTATATTGGTTTCTTGAATGAACTTCCGCGTTTAATTTTATGCAGTTTCCATTTCAATTTTTATTCAACTTCTATTTTTATTCAATTTCCATCTCCATTCAATTTTCATTTTTATTTAATTTCCAAATAGATCATTAAGGTAAAGTGGTTTCTTGAATGAACTTCCATTCTTAATTTTATGCAACTTCCATTTTTATTTTTATTCCACTTCCATTTTTATTCAATTTCCTTTTCTACTTAATTTCCTTTTTTTATTTAATTTCCAAATAGATCGTTAAGGTATAGTGGTTTTTTGAATGAACTTCCATGTTTAATTTTGTGCAGTTTCCGTTTCTATTTTTATTCAATTTCCATCTCCATTCAATATCCTTTTTTATTTAATTTCCAAATAGATCGTTAAGGTATAGTGGTTTCTTGAATGAACTTCCATGTTTAATTTTATGCAGTTTCCATTTCTATTTTTATTCAACTTATATTTTTATTCAATTTTCTTTTCTATTCAATTTTCTTTTTTATTTAACTTCCAAATAGATCGTTAAGGTATAGTGGTTTTTTGAATAGACTTCCATTTTTAATTTTATGCAACTTCTATTTTTGTTTTTATTCAACTTCCTTTTTTATTCCATTTCCTTTTCTATTGAATTTCTTTTTCTATTTAGTTTCCAAGTAGATCGTTAAGGCGTAGTGGTTTCTTGAATGAACTTCCATTTTTATTGTAACGCCCTCAAAATAATAACATTAAACTAACCACATTCCTTTATTTCATTGAGTTTCATTACATAAGTATTACATGTTAACATCAAAACAAAACGCCCTACGGGCTTACAGCTTTCCAAGTTAACACTTGGTTTCAACAAAAGAGTACTAACTCGTTTACACATTAAGCCCTTGGCTTGAAGTTACATGTAATACATCAAAAGTAAAACAACTACACTATGTCCACCTCTAGCCTTCAAGCTATGTCCTTGGAGGTGGCATGCTTCCTGCACCTGAAAATGATATTCCCATAAAGGGTGAGCCACAGCCCAGTAGAAATGCACTAAACCAACCATGGACAATGACTAAAACATTAGCAATTGATAGTTGGTCAAAACTGATACAATCACATAAATAACATATTTATGTCAACGACTTACAAGTCCCAATTACTTTTCATTTTCCCTTTTTCAACAGATAAGCATGCTAGCTCTATCATCATTTCCACTGATATGTATAAAAACTATATCTCACATTCAGATAAGCATAAAAGCTATATCCACATTCTCAACAGATATGTATATCAACAATATCCACAGATAAGCATACAAGCTGTATCCACATTCTACAACAGATATGTATATCAACAATATCCACAGATAAGCATACAAGCTGTATCCACACTTCACAAAGATAAGCATATGAGCTCTATCTTCACTTCTCTAGACAAGCATATGAGCTCTGTCTACGGAGTTCATCCCCTATCTCCTCCCAATACCTATCCGGTTTAGAGGTACATCCCCTATCTTCCCCTAAACCGCGGAGTACATCCCCTATCTCCTCCTCTACACATAACATATATAAACACATTGGTTCTATATACAATCACACAATACACACAATTAATGTATTCTATCAACCGTCAAGTTCCATGACACATTCCATTGATTAGTTTCTGTTTACCTAATCATCATGCATTGTCTACAACAATCTCGACTATCCTCTACCGATAGCCCAAAGCAGTTATTTCTAATACAGAAAATAAATGCACAAATGGATATTCAATCAACATTTCATTTCCTTATTTCTCACCAATTAATTATCCCAATTAATTAAACAATGTAATTTGGCCATTTTCCATAATTACCATTTCAACCCTTAGGTCCCGTTTTCATCAATGATTCACCAATCATTCCATTTTTCCATGCCAAACATGCATCTAGGTTTATTATGTATAAAACCCCAACCTTTGTAAAATTACACAAAAGCCCCAAACTTTCACAAAATTACCCAACCAAGCCCAACATCTCAAAATACCAAAATTTAAAGACAAAACCCATAGAGAGGAGTAGGTTATCCCTACCTCAAATTCGAAGTCCCAAAGGAGAAGACGACAAAACCCAACGTGCTCCAAAACCCGAGATTTTCAGATTAAAATGAAGCCCTCGACGATCAACAACTTTTTTGTAAAGGCCAAAGGTGAGTAAATCACTCCTACTAGATCAAAACCTAGAGAGAAGGTAGAGTCTAGAGTGAGAGGCTCAACAATGGTGATTTTGGAAAAGTAAGAGAGAGAAGAGAAAGTGAAAAAGTGATTTAAAGAGTCACAAATTCGGGACTTTAACCCAGGTCTCCGCTCGAGCGTAAAACACCCCGCTCGAGCGGCCACTCACAGACTTCCACTCGAGTGGCCAACCTCCCGCTCGAGCGCAGAATGCAATCGCCCAGCACTTTTGCAGAACCAGGCCTCCGCTCGAGCTCCCAACCCTACGCTCGAGCGGCACTCAGACAACCCCGCTCGAGCGGCCAACACCACGCTCGAGCGTACAACGCTGCACAGGAAAAATACTGAATGGGTGTAATCTACGCTCGAGCGCCAACACCTCCGCTCGAGCGTACAGGCCAAAAATCTGGGCAACTAGTTTTGGTTTCTAAACTCAACCAACCTGTAACAAACCCGCTCAACACATCCTATAACTCAAATACAAAGTAAGAAAGGATGTAAACAAGATAATAAACAACCACCAACATCCACAGACACATGTCCGGATCACTACACAACAAGGGTAAACCCGGGATCGCTATATTTATTTTTATTCCACTTCCATTTTTATTCAATTTCCTTTTCTATTCAATTTCCTTTTTTATTTAATTTCCAATTGAATAGTTAATGTATAGTGCTTTCGTGAATGACCTTCCATTTTTAATTTTATGCAACTTCCATTTTTATTTTTATTCAACTTCCATTTTTATTCAATTTCTTTTTCTATTGAATTTCCTTTTTTATTTAATTTCCAAATAGATCGTTAATGTATCGTGGTTTCTTGAATGAACTTCCATGTTTAATTTTATGCAGTTTCTATTTCTATTTTTATTCAACTTCTATTTTTATTCAATTTCCATCTCCATTCAATTTCTTTTTTTATTTAACTTCCAAATAGATCGTTAAGGTATAGTGGTTTTTTGAATAGACTTCGTTTTTTAATTTTATGCAACTTCTATTTTTGTTTTTATTCAATTTCATTTTCTATTGAATTTCCTTTTTTATTTAGTTTCCAAATAGATCGTTAAGGTGTAGTGGTTTCTTGAATGAACTTCTTTTTTTATTTTTATTCCACTTCCATTTTTATTCAATTTCCTTTTCTATTCAATTTCTTTTTTTATTTAATTTCCAAATAGATAGTCAATGTATAGTGCTTTCGTGAATGACCTTCCATTTTTAATTTTATTTAACTTCCATTTTTATTTTTATTCAACTTCTATTTCCATTCAATTTCTTTTTCTATTGAATTTCCTTTTTTATTTAATTTCCAAATAGATCGTTAAGGTATAGTGGATTTTTGAATAGATTTCCATTTTTAATTTTATGCAACTTTCATTTTTATTTTTATTCAACATTGATTTTTATTCAGTTTTCTTTTCTATTCAATTTCCTTTTTTTATTTAATTTCCAAATAGATCGTTAAGGTATAGTGGTTTTTTGAATAGACTTCCATTTTTAATTTTATGCAACTTCTATTTTCGTTTTTATTCAACTTCCATTTTTATTCAATTTCCTTTTCTATTCATTTTCCTTTTTTATTAAATTTCCAAATAGATTGTTAAGGTATAGTGGTTTTTTGAATGAACTTCCATTTTTAATTTTATGCAACTTCCATTTTTTTTTATTCCACTTCCATTTTTATTCAGTTTTCTTTTCTATTCAATTTCCTTTTTTATTTCATTTCCATATAGAACGTTAAGGTATAGTGGTTTCTTGAATGAACTTCCATGTTTCATTTTATGCAGTTTCTATTTCAATTCTTATTCCATTTCTATTTTTATTCAATTTCCATCTCCATTCAATTTCCTTTTTTATTTAATTTCCAAATTGATCGTTAAGGTGTAGCGGTTTCTTGAATGAACTTCTATTCTTAATTTTATGCAACTTTCATTTTTATTTATTTTTGGTTCCATTTTTATTCAATTTCCTTTTCTATTCAATTTCGTTTTTTATTTAATTTCCAAATAGATCGTTAAGGTATAGTGGTTTCTTGAATGAACTTCTATATTTAATTTTATGCAATTTCCATTTCTATTTTTATTCAACTTCTATTTTTATTCAATTTCCATCTCCATTCAATTTTCTCTTTTATTTAATTTCCAAATAGATCTTTAAGGTGTTGTGGTTTCTTGAATGAACTTCCATTCTTAATTTTATGCAACTTCTATTTTTATTTTTTTTCCAGTTCCATTTTTATTCAATTTTCGTTTCTATTCAATTTTCTTTTTTATTTAATTTCCAAATAGATCGTTAAGGTATAGTGGTTTCTTGAATGAACTTCCATTTTTAATATTATGCAACTTCCATTTTTATTTTTATTCCACTTCCATTTTTATTGAATTTGCATTTCTATTCAATTTCCTTTTCTATTCAATTTCCTTTTTTAATTAATTTCCAAGCAGATCGTTGAGGTATAGTGGTTTCTTGAATGAACTTCCATGTTTAATTTTAGGCAGTTTCCATTTCTATTTTTCTTCAACTTCTATTTTTATTCAAATTCCATCTTCATTCAATTTCTTTTTTTATTTAATTTCCAAATAGATCGTTAAGGTGTAGTGGTTTCTTGAATGAACTTCCATTCTTAATTTTATGCAACATCCATTTTTATTTTTATTCCACTTCCATTTTTATTCAGTTTCCTTTTTTATTTAATTTCCAAATAGATCGTTAATGTATAGTGCTTTCGTGAATGACCCTCCATATTTAATTTTATGCAGTTTCCATTTCTATTTTTATTCAACTTCTACTTTTATTCAATTTCCATCTCCATTCAATTTCCTTTTTTTATTTAATTTCCAAATAGATCGTTAAGGTATAGTGGTTTCTTGAATGAATTTTCATTTTTAATTTTATGCAACTTCCATTTTTATTTTTATTCAACTTCGATTTTTATTCAATTTTCTTTTCTATTCAATTTCCTTTTTTTTTTATTTAATTTCCAAATAGATCGTTAAGGTATAGTGGTTTCTTGAATAGACTTCCATTTTTAATTTTATGCAACTTCTATTTTTGTTTTTATTCAACTTCCATTTTTATTCAATTTCATTTTCTATTCATTTTCCTTTTTTATTTAATTTCCAAATAGATCGTTAAGGTATAGTGGTTTCTTGAATGAACTTCCATTTTTAATTTTATGCAACTTCTATTTTTCTTTTTATTCAACATCTATTTTTATTCAATTTCCATCTCCATCCAATTTCCATTTTTATTTAATTTCAAAATAGATCGTTAACGTAAAGTGGTTTCTTGAATGAACTTCCATTCTTAATTTTATTCAGCTTCCATTTTTATTTTTACTCCACTTCCATTTTTATTCAATTTCCTTTTTTATTTACTTTCCAAATAGATCGTTAAGGTATAGTGGTTTCTTGAATGAACTTCCGTGTTTAATTTTATGCAGTTTTCATTTCAATTTTTATTCAACATCTATTTTTATTCAATTTCCATCTCCATCCAATTTCCATTTTTATTTAATTTCAAAATAGATCGTTAATGTGAAGTGGTTTCTTGAATGAACTTCCATTCTTAATTTTATGCAACTTCCATTTTTATTTTTATTCCACTTCCATTTTTATTCAATTTCCTTTTCTATTCATTTTCCTTTTTTATTTAATTTCCAAGTAGATCGTTATGGTATAGTAGTTTCTTGAATGGACTTCCATTTTTAATTTTATGCAACTTCCATTTTTATTTTTATTCCACTTTCATTTTTATTCAATTTCCTTTTCTGTTCAATTTCTTTTAATTCCAAATAGATCGTTAAGGTATAGTGGTTTCTTGAATGAACTTCCGTGTTCAATTTGATGCAGTATCCATTTCTATTTTTATTTAACATCTATTTTTATTCAATTTCCATTTTTATTTCATTTCCAAATAGACAGTTAAGGTGTTGTGGTTTCTTCAATGAACTTGCATTCTTAATTTTATGCAACTTCCAATTTTATTTTTATTCCAGTTCCATTTTTATTCGATTTCCTTTTCTATTCAATTTCCTTTTTTATTTAATTTCCAAATAGATCGTTAAGGTATAGGGGTTTCTTGAATGAACTTCCACGTTTAATTTTATGCAGTTTCCATTTTTACTTTTATTCAACTTTTATTTTTTTTCAATTTCCATGTAATGCCCCGGTGTCCCACATCGGGAATGGAGGGGGAGTTCCTGGGCTACAAAAGTAAAAACTTGGACCCTTATATAGCATCGAGGCCTTTTCCCAAGTGGTGAAATCCCTATTAGAACTCCCCAGTTAAGCGTGCTTAGGCTGGAGTAGTTCTAGGATGGGTGACCCACTGGGATGAACAAATCCGTCCGGGCATGACCTAAAGCGGACAATATCGATGACGTGTAAAGGGTCGGGGCATTACAAATGGTATCAGAGCCGACACTCTGGAGTACCGAGTGTGGGCCCCTGGCGTCTCTCGGTGCATGTGGGCGGGCTTGCGAGCTGGCAGGCTACTGCACGGGGACGTACAGCCTTATGGGGGGTGGATTGTAAGGCCCCGGTGTCCCACATCAGGAATGGAGGGGGAGTTCCTGGGCTACAAAAGTAAAAACTTGGACCCTTATATAGCATCGAGGCCTTTTCCCAAGTGGTGAAATCCCTATTAGAACTCCCCAGTTAAGCGTGCTTAGGCTGGAGTAGTTCTAGGATAGGTGACCCATTGGGAAGAACAAATCCGTGCGGGCATGACCCAAAGCGGACAATATCGATGACGTGTAAAGGGTCGGGGCATTACATTCCATCTCCATTCAATTTCCTTTTTTATTTAATTTCCAAATAGACCGTTAAGGTGTAGTGGTTTCTTCAATGAACTTCCATTCTTAATTTTATGCAACTTCCATTTTTATTTTCATTACACTTCCATTTTTATTCAAATTCCGTTTCTATTCAATTTCCATTTTTATTTAATTTCCAAATAAATCGTTAAGGTATAGTGGTTTCTTGAATGAACTTCCATGTTTAATTTTACGCAGTTTCCATTTCTATTTTTATTCAACTTCTATTTTTATTAAATTTCCATCACCATTTAATTTTCATTTTTATTTAATTTCCAAATAGATCGTTAAGGTGTTGTGGTTTCTTGAATGAACTTCCATTCTTAATTTTATGCAACTTCCATTTTTATTTTTATTCCACTTCCATTTTTATTCAATTTCCTTTTCTATTCAATTTCCTTTTTTATTTAATGTCCCAATAGATGGTTAAGGTATAGTGGTTTCTTGAATGAACTTCCATGTTTAATTTTATGCAGTTTCCGTTTCTATTTTTATTCAACTTCTATTTTTATTCAATTTCCATCTCAATTCAATTTCCAATTTTCTTTAATTTCCAAATAGATTGTTAAGGTATAGTGGTTTCTTGAATGAACTTCCCTGTTTAATTTTTTGCTGTTTCCATTTCTATTGTTATTCAACTTCTATTTTTGTTCAATTTCCATCTCCATTCAATTTCCTTTTCTATTTAATTTCAAAATAGATCGTTAAGGTGTAGTGGTTTCTTGAATGAACTTCCATTCTTAATTTTATGCAACTTCCATTTTTATTTTTATTCCACTTCCATTTCTATTCAATTTCCTTTTCTATTCAATTTCCATTTTTATTTAATTTCCAAATAGATCGTTCTGGTATAGTGGTATCTTGAATGAACTTCCATTTTTAATTTTACGCAACTTCCATTTTTATTTTTATTCCACTTCCATTTTTATTCAATTTCCATTTCCATTCGATTTCCATTTTTATTTAATTTCCAAAGAGATCGTTAACGTGTAATGGTTTCTTGAATGAACTTCCACGTTTAATTTTATGCAGTTTCCATTTCTATTTTTATTCAACTTCTATTTTTATTCAATTTCCATCTCCATTCAATTTCCTTTTTTTATTTCATTTCCAAATAGATCGTTAAGGTATAGTGTTTTCTTGAATGAACTTTCGTGTTTAATTTTATGCAATTTCCATTTATATTTTTATTCAACTTCTATTTTTATTCAGTTTCCGCCTCCATTCAATTTCCTTTTTTATTTAATTTCCAAATAGATCGCTAAGGTATTGTGGTTTCTTGAATGAATTTCCATTTTTATTTTTATTCCAGTTCCATTTTTATTCAATTTCCTTTTCTAAATAACTTCCATTTTTAATTTTATGCAACTTCCAATTTTATTTTTCTTCCACTTTCATTTTTATTCAATTTCCTTTTTTATTTAATATCCAAATAGATCGTTAAGGTATAGTGGTTTCTTGAATGAACTTCCTTGTTTAATTTTATGCAGTTTCCATTTCTATTTTTATTCAACTTCAATTTTTATTCAATTTCCTTCTCCAATCAATTTCCTTTTTTATTTAATTTCCAAATAGATCGTTAACGTGTAGTGGTTTCTTGAATGAACTACCATTTTTAATTTTATGCAACTTCCATTTTTATTTTTATTCCACTTCCATTTTTACTAAATTTCCTTTTCTATTCAATTTCCTTTTTTTATTTAATTTCCAAATAGATCGTCAAGGTATAGTGGTTTGTTGAATGAACTTCCATGTTTAATTTTATGCAGTTTCCATTTCTATTTTTAATCAACTTCTATTTTATTGAAGTTCCATCTCCATTCAATTTACTTTTTTATTTGATTTCCAAATAGATCGTTAAGGTATAATAGTTTCTTGAATGAACATCCATTTTTAATTTTATGCAACTTCCGTTTGTATTGTTATTCCACTTCCATTTTTATTCAATTTCCTTTTCTATTCAACTTCATTTTTTTTTAATTTCCAAATAAATCGTTAAGGTATAGTAGTTTCTTGAATGAACTTTCATTTTTATTTTTATTCAACTTCCACTTTTTTTCAATTTCCTTGTCGATTGAATTTCCTTTTTTTATTTAATTTCCAAATAGATCGTTCAGGTATAGTGGTTTGTTGAATGAAGTTCCATGTCTAATTTTATGCAATTTCCATTTTTATTTTTATTCAACTTCCATTTTTAATCAATTTCCTGTTCTATTCAATTTCCTTTTTATTTAATTTCCAAACAGATCGTTAAGGTGTAGTGGTTTTTTGAATGAACTTCCATTTTTAATTTTATGTAACTTCCATTTTTATTTGTGTTCCACTTCCATTTTTCTTCAATTTCCTTTTCTATTCAATTTCCTTTTTTATTTAATTTCCAAATAGATCGTTAACGTATAGTGGTTTCTTGAATTAACTTCCATGTTTAATTTTATGCAGTTTCCATTTCTATTTTTATTCAACTTCTATTTTTATTCAATTTCCATCTCCATTCAATTTTCTTTTTTATTTAATTTCCAAATAGATCGTTAAGGTATAGTGGTTTCTTGAATGAACTTCCATTTTTAATTTTATACAACTTCCATTTTTATTTTTATTCCACTTCCATTTTTATTCAATTTTCTTTTTTATTCAATTTCCTTTTTTATTTAATTTAAGATATAGTGGTTTCGGGACTGAACTTTCATTTTGAATTTTATGCAACTTTCATTTTTATTTTTATTCAACTTCCATTTTTATTCAATTTCCTTTTCCGTTTAATTTCTTCTTTTTATTTGATTTCGAAATAGAACGTTAAGGTACAGTGGTTTCTTGAATGAACTTCCAAGTTTAATTTTCTGCAACTTCCATTTTTATTCAATTTCCTTTTCTATTCCATTTCCTTTTTTTATTTAATTTCCAAATAGATCGTTAATGTATTGTGGTTTCTTGAAGGAACTTCCAATTTTAATTTTATGCAACTTCCATTTTTATTTTTATTCAACTTCTATTTTTATTCAATTTCTTTTTCTATTGAATTTCCTTTTTTATTTAATTTCAAATAGATCGTTAAGGTGTAGCGGTTTCTTGAATGAACTTCCATTTTTAATTTTATGCAACTTCCATTTTTATTTTTATTCCACTTCCATTTTTATTCAATTTCATTTTTTATTCAATTTCCTTTTTTATTTAAATTCCAAATAGATCGTTAAGGTATAGTGGTCTCTTGAATGAACTTCCATGTTTCATTTTATGCAGTTTTCATTTCTATTTTTATTTAACTTCTATTTTTATTCGATTTCCATCTCCATTCAATCTCCTTTTTTATTTTATTTCGAAGTAGATCGTTAAGGGGTAGTCGTTTCTTGAATGAACTTCCATTTTTAATTTTATGCAACTTCCAATTTTTTTTTTATTCCACTTTCATTTTTATTCAATTTCCTTTGTTATTTAATTTCCAAATAGATCGTTAAGGTATAGTGGTTTCTTGAATGAACTTCCATGTTTAATTTTATGCAGTTTCCATTTCTATTTTTATTCAGCTTCTATTTTTATTCAATTTCCATCTCCAATCAATTTCCTTTTTTATTTAATTTCCAAATAGATCGTTAACGTGTAGTGGTTTCTTGAATGAACGACCATTTTTAATTTTATGCAACTTCCATTTTAATTTTTATTCCACATCCATTTTTATTCAATTTCCTTTTCTATTTAATTTCCTTTTTTTATTTAATTTCCAAATAGATCATTAATGCATTGTGGTTTCTTGAATGAACTTCCATTTTTAATTTTATGCAACTTCCATTTATATTTTTATTCAATTTCTTTTTCTATTGAATTTCCTTTTTTATTTAATTTCAAATAGATCGTTAAGGCGTAGTAGTTTCTTGAATGAACTTCCATTTTTAATTTTATGCTACTTCCATTTTTATTTTTATTCCACTTCCATTTTTATTGAATTTCCTTTTTTAATCAATTTCCTTTTTTGTTTAGTTTCCAAATAGATCGTTAAGGTATTGTGGTCTCTTGAATGAACTTCCATGTTTCATTTTATGCAGTTTCCATTTCTATTTTTATTCAACTGCTATTTTTATTCAATTTCCATCTCCAGTCAATTTCCTTTTTTATTTAATTTCCAAACAGATCGTTAACGTGTAGTGGTTTCTCGAACGAACTTCCATTTTTAATTTTATGCAACATCCATTTTTATTTTTATTCCACTTCCATTTTTATTCAATTTCCGTTTCTATTCAATTTCCTTTTTTATTTAATTTCCAAATAGATCGTCAAGGTATAGTGGTTTCTTGAATAAACTTCCATGTTTAATTTTATGCAGTTTCCATTTCTATTTTTATACAACTTCTATTTTTATTCAATTTCCATCTTCAATCAATTTCCTTTTTTATTTAATTTCCAAATAGATCGTTAACGTGTTGTGGTTTCCTGAATGAACTTCCATTTTTAATTTTTGCAACTTCTATTTTTATTTTTATTCAAGTTCTATTTTTATTCAATTTCCTTGTCAATTGGATTTCCTTTTTTTATTTAATTTCCAATTAGATCGTTAAGGTATAGTGTTTTCTTGAATGAACTTCCATTTTTAATTTTATGCAACTTCCATTTTTATTTTTATTCAACTGCCATTTTTAATCAATATCCTTTTCTATTCAATTTAGTTTTTTTATTTAATTTCCAAATAGATCGTTAAGGTATAGTGGTCTCTTGAATGAACTTCCATGTTTCATTTTATACAGTTTCCATTTCTATTTTTATTCAACTTCCACTTTTATTCAATTTCTTTTTCTATTGAATTTCCTTTTTTATTTAATTTCAAATAGATCGTTAAGGCGTAGTGGTTTCTTGAATGAACTTCTATTTTTAATTTTATGCTACTTCCATTTTTATTTTTATTCCACTTCCATTTTTATTCAATTTCCTTTTCTATTCAATTTCCTTTTTTTATTTAATTTCCAAACAGATTGTTAAGGTATAGTGGTTTCTTCAATGAACTTCCATTTTTAATTTTATGCGGTTTCCATTTCTATTTTTATTCAACTTCTATTTTTATTCAATTTCCATCTCCAATCAAATTCCTTTTTTATTTAATTTTGAAATAGATCGTTAACGTGTTGTGGTTTCTTGAATGAACTTCCATTTTTAATTTTATGCAACTTCCATTTTTATTTTTATTCCACTTCCATTTTTATTCAATTTCCTTTTCTATTCAATTTTCTTTTTTATTTAATTTCCAAATAGATCGTTAAGGTATAGTGGTTTCTTGAATGAACTTCCATGTTTAATTTTATGCAGTTTCCATTTCTATTTTTATTGAATTTCCATCTCCAATCAATTTCTTTTTTTATTTAATTTCCAAATAGATCGTTAACGTGTAGTGGTTTCTTGAATGAACTCCGTTTTATATTTTATCCCACTTCCATTTTTATTCAATTTCCTTTTCTATTCAATTTCCTTTTTTTATTTTATTTCAAAATAGATCGTTAAGGAATAGTGGTTTCTTGAATGAACTTCCATGTTTAATTTTATGCAGTTTTCATTTCTATTTTTATTCAACTTTTATTTTTATTCAATTTCTATTTCCATTCAATTTCTTTTTTATTTAATTTCCAAATAGATCGTTAAGGTATAGTGGTTTCTTGAATAAACTTCCATTTTTAATTTTATGCAACTTCAATTTTTATTTTTATTCCACTTCTATTTTTATTCAATTTCCTTTTCTATTCAAATTCCTTCTTAATTTAATTTCCAAACAGATCGTTAAGGTATAGTGTTTTCTTGAATGAACTTCCATGTTTAATTTTATGAATTTTCCATTTCTATTTTTATTCAACTTCTATTTTTATTCAATTTCCATCTCCATTCAATTTGGTTTTTCATTTAATCTCCAAATAGATCGTTAAGGTATAGTGGTTTCTTGAATGAACTTCCATTTTTAATTTTATGCAACTTCCATTTTTATTTTTATTCCACTTCCGTTTTTATTCAATTTCCTTTTTTATTTAATTTAAAGTATAGTGGTTTCTAGAATGAATTTTCATTTTTAATTTTATGCAACTTTCATTTTTATTTTTATTCAACTTCCATTTTTATACAATTTCCTTTTCTATTTAATTTCTTTTTTTATTTCATTTCCAAATAGATCGTTAAGGTATAGTGGTTTCTTGAATAAACTTCCAAGTTTAATTTTATGCAACTTCCATTTTTATTCAATTTCCTTTTCTAATCAATTTCCTTTTTTAATTTAATTTCCAAATAGATCGTTAATGTATTGTGGTTTCTTGAATGAACTTCCATTTTTAATTTTATTCAACTTCCACTTTTATTCAATTTCTTTTTCTATTGAATTTTCTTTTTTATTTAATTTCAAATAGATCGTTAAGGCGTAGTGGTTTCTTCAATGAACTTCCATTTTTAATTTTATGCTACTTCCATTTTTATTTTTATTCCACTTCCATTTTTATTGAATTTCCTTTTTTAATCAATTTCCTTTTTTGTTTAGTTGCCAAATAGATCGTTAAGGTATAGTGGTCTCTTGAATGAACTTCCATGTTTCATTTTATGCAGTTTCCATTTCTATTTTTATTCAACTTCTATTTTTGTTCAATTTCCATCTCCAGTCAATTTCCTTTTTTATTTAATTTCCAAACAGATCGTTAACGTGTAGTGGTTTCTTGAACGAACTTCCATTTTTAATTTTATGCAACATCCATTTTTATTTTTCTTCCACTTCCATTTTTATTCAATTTCCGTTTCTATTCAATTTCCTTTTTTATTTAATTTCCAAATAGATCGTTAAGGTATAGTGGTTTCTTGAATGAACTTCCATGTTTAATTTTACGCAGTTTCCATTTCTATTTTTATTCCACCTCTATTTTTATTCAATTTCCATCTCCAATCAATTTCGTTTTTTATTTAATTTCTAAATAGATCGTTAACGTGTAGTGGTTTCTTGAATGAACTTCCATTTTTAATTTCATGCAACTTCCATTTTTATTTTTATTCCACTTCCATTTTTATTCAATTTTCTTTTCTGTTCAATTTCCTTTTTTATTTAATTTCGAAATAGATCGTCAAGGTATAGTGGTTTCTTGAATGAACTTCCATGTTTAATTTTATGCAGTTTCCCATTTCTATTTTTAATCAACTTCTATTTTTATTGAAGTTCCATCTCCATTCAATTTACTTTTTTATTTAATTTCGAAATAGATCGTTAAGGTACAATAGTTTCTTGAACGAGCATCCATTTTTAATTTTATGCAACTTCCATTTTTATTTTTATTCCACTTCCATTTTTATTCAATTTCCTTTTCTTTTCAATTTCCTTTTTTATTTAATTTCCAAATAGATCGTTAAGGTATAGTAGTTTCTTGAATGAACTTTCATTTTTATTTTTATTCAACTTCCATTTTTTTTCGATTTCCTTGTCGATTGAATTTCCTTTTTTTTTATTTAATTTCCAAATAGATCGTTAAGATATAGTGGTTTCTTGAATGAAGTTCCTTGTTTAATTTTATGCAATTTCTATAGCGATCTCGGTTTTTCCTTCCTTTGTATACTGTATTCCGGACTTGGTTCCGTGGACTTGTTGTTGTATCATTATCACTTCTAGCCTTTACTCTTCGTATTTGAGTCTTGGGTTGTGATGGGCAGGTTTGAAACAGGTTGGTTACACTTTGAAACCAAAAGGTGATGCCTAGATTTTAGCCTTCATGCTCGAGCGGGCTCTTCGTTGTTGCTTATCCGCTTGAGCGGGAGTTTTGACGCTCGAGCGTGGTTTTCCATCTCCCAGTACTTTACTCTGCAGTTCGTCCGCTCGAGCGGTAGTTTTTACGCTCGAGCGTGATCCCTTGATTTTTGTCCCTCCGCTCGAGCGAAGAGTTTGACGCTCGAGCGGGTACCATCGCCTGCAAAACTTCTGGAAGTGTGCAATCGACACTCGAGCGGCTCTTTTCGCGCTTGAGCGTGAGTCTGTGTCTGACGCTCGAGCGGGGATTTCCACGCTCGAGCGGGGGAATCGACTACATCAGTCCGAGATTTCACTTTTTGCATCACTTTTTGACCTACTTATTTTCCCTAACTCTTAAAAGAAACCGCCACTTGAGAGTTTCTCTCTCTACTCTCACCTTCTCTCTAAGATTTGATCTATTCCCTGTGGTCTTCTACCCTAGTTCCTTTTGAAGAAAGGTAGAGCTTCGCGAGAGCTTTCTTTTAATCTGAAAAAGAGAGGAATTGGGGCACTTTTGACTTTCGTCATCTTCTCCATTCGAGTTCTTCACTTCAAGGTAGGTATTTCCTACTCCATCTTATAAGTTTTGTTCTAAGTTTTGGTATTTTGATATGTTGGGGGTATTTTGGTAGTTTTGGGAAAAACCCTAGTTGTATTAATAAATTAATTTGTATAATTAATTTAAGGAAATTGGGGAATTTGGTTAAATTCATGAAATTGAGGAATTCATTGATTAAATGGTGTAGTTGGATAATTTAAATCACTCGCTTATTGAATTGTAGATATTTTTATTTCCAGTCTAGAAATAACTGTTTGGGGCTATCGGTGGAGGATAGTCATGTTTGTTGTAGATATTGCATGTGAATTAGGGAAAATTGAAACTAATCAATTTGTTTAAGTCATAAATTTAGACTATTGAATTAATACAGGAAATACATGTATTGATTGAGCATTGCATATGCATATTGTTTGGGAGGAGATAGGGGATGTACTCCACGGTTTAGGAGAAGATAGGGGATGTGTAACGCCCTCAAAATAAACCCATAATATATATAACATTTCCATGCTTAAATAAATGAAAACCAATCATTACACCATTCATCAGAGTATTCTTATTGGAAAGCATTACATGTAACCTCAAATTAAATGCCCTACAGGCTAACATCTTTCCAAGCCAACACTTGGACACAGAAATATGAGTTCTAACTCAAATACAAGTAAAGCCCGAGGCTTGAATGTTTACATGTACTAATAATAAAAACAATTAACTAAAGACAGTCTTCAAATCCAAAAGCCAAATCCTCCCAAGCTAAGTCCTTGGAGGTAGCTTATCTCCTGAACCTAAAAATGATGTTCCCATAAAGGGTGAGCCACAGCCCAGTAGAAATATACTAAACCACATATAAGCATTGAATAAAGCAATAGCATTCAACAGATGGTTAACCAAGATAATCAATTATAACTTATTACAGCCTCATGACACTAATGTCAATGACACATTTCAATTCCCATTATTATTATTATGACTCAAAATCTGGCCAAATTTACAACAGTAAACTATATATCATATTCACATTACTTCCAATATCAACAACACAGATGAGACTCGGGCTCATATCACAACACTTCATACTTCCCGTTTGATACACATTTTAGTGCTATATCAATAACATGTAAAAACACTTCAATATAATAAGCACATATAATAGTGATGCTAATGGAGTCCATCCCCTATCTCCTCCCAAACAAAAATCCGGTTTAGAGGTCCATCCCCTATCTTCCCCTAAACCGTGGAGTACATCCCCTATCTCCTCCCAAACAATATGCATATGCAATGCTCAATCAATACATGTATTTTCTGTATTAATTCAATAGTCTAAATTTATGACTTAAACAGATTGACTTGTTTCAATTTTCCCTAATCCACATGCAATGTCTACAACAAACACGACTATCCTCCACCGATAGCCCAAAACAATTATTTCTAGACTGGAAATAAATATACCAACAATTCAATAGGCGAGTGATTTAAATTATCCAACTACACCATTTAATCAATGAATTCCTCAATTTCATGAATTTAACCAAATTCCCCAATTTCCTTAAATTAATACCACAAATTAATTCATTATTACCACTAGGGTTTTTCCCAAAATTACCAAAGTATCCCCAACATATCAAAATACCAAAACTTAGAACAAAACTTATAAGATGGAGTAGGAAATCCCTACCTTGAAGTGAAGAACTCAAATGGAGATGATGACCAAAGACCAACGTGCTCCAAATCCCAAGTTTCTCAGATTAAAACGAAGCCCTCAACCCACTCTAACTTTTTAATAAAGGACCAAGGTTAGATACTCACCCTAGTTAGATCAATTCTTAGAGAGAAGACAAGTTTAGAGAGAGAGAGAGAGAAAAAAACTCTCAAGGGGCGATTTTTAAAAGTTAGGAAAGAAAAAGTAGGTCAAAAAGTGATTCAAAAAGTGAAATCACAGACTGATGTAGTCGACTCTCCGCTCGAGCGTGAAACACCCCGCTCGAGCGTCAGACACAGACTCACGCTCGAGCGTGAAAAGAGCCGCTCGAGCGTCGATTGCACACTTCCAGAAGTTTTGCAGGCGATGGTATCCGCTCGAGCGTCAAACTCTCCGCTCGAGCGGAGGGACAAAATCAAGGGATCACGCTCGAGCGTAAAAACTACCGCTCGAGCGAACGAACTGCAGAGTAAAGTACTGGGAGATGGAAAACCACGCTCGAGCGTCAAAACTCCCGCTCGAGCGGAGAAGCAACAACGAAGAGCCCGCTCGAGCATTAAAAATTCTGCTCGAGCGTGAAGGCCAAAATCTGGGCATCACCTTTTGGTTTCAAAGTGCAACCAACCTGTTTCAAACCTACCCATCACAACCCAAGACTCAAATATAAAGAGTAAAGGCTAGAAGTGATAAAGATACAAAAACAAGTCCACAGAACCAAGTCCAGAATACAGTATACAAAGGAAGGAAAAACCGGGATCGCTATAGGATGGACCTCTAAACCGGATTTTGTTTGAGAGGAGATAGGGGATGGACTCCATTAGCATCACTATTATGTGTGCTTATTATATTGAAGTGTTTTTACATGTTATTGATACAGCACTAAAATGTGTATCAAACGAGAAGTATGAAGTGTTTTGATATGAGCCTGACTCTCATCCGTGTTGTTGATATTAGAAGTAATGTGAATATGATATATAGTTCACTGTTGTAAGTTTGGCCAGGTTCTGAGCCATATTGATAATAAGGGGAATTCAAACATGTCATAGACATTAGTGTCATGAGACGGTATTAAGTTAGAATTGATTATCTTGGTTAACCATCTATTGAATGCTATAGCTTTATTCAATGCTTATATTTGGTTTAGTATTTTTCTACTGGGCTGTGGCTCACCCTTTATGGGAACATCATTTTCAGGTTCAGGTGATAAGCTACCTCCAAGGACATAGCTTGGGAGGATTCGGCTTTTGGATTTTGAAGACTATCTTTAGTTAATTGTTTTTATATGTTAGTACATGTAAACATTCAAGCCTAGGGCTTTATTTGTATTTGAGTTAGAACTCATATTTTTGTGTCCAAGTGTTGGCTTGGAAAGATGTTAGCCTGTAGGGCATTTAATTTGATGTTACATGTAATGCTTTTATTTAGTAATACTCTGATGAATAAATTAATGAATCGTTTTCTTTAAATATTGCATGTCAATGATGTATATATATATATATATATAATGGGTTTATTTTGAGGGCGTTACAACTTGGTATCAGAGCGTACCGAGTTTGAATACTTTGGGTACGTGGGAAGTGATTAGTATCACAATGGGTTCGTCTCGTCTGATAGAGACTTAGTGTAATGTTATATGCTTACATGATAACATGTTTATGTGACTATGTGGGTATGGAATGTAGTTCCTAGGATGTTGATTGGACCCTTGAGTTTCTAGTAGTCTTGTTGGAAAGGCACTTGATCAATGCTGCTTCCAACCGGAACTATAGTAACGCTTCGGGACTATTATCATCCAGGAATGAAATTCGTAGGTGCTTATGTGATTATGTGCTTACGTGAAATGAATTATTGTTGTCCAATGCATTAGAACGCGAGTGTTTAGCTTCGGCACATTTATTAATGTGCTAACGTCTTTGTTTCCTTTATTAGGATGTCAGGGCGAGAACGAGGACGCGGTAGGCGTGGTAGGCTGGGTAGGCAGGAGGTGCCTGTGCAAGAGGAGATTCCGACAGTTCAGGAGGGAATTGGCCAGGCCAATGTGGCCGAGCCAGTAGGCCAGCAGGCTATGGGCGCTCTAGCCCGAGAGATAGCAGGGGCATTCAGGGAGTCAGTAGGCATTCTCAGAGCTGAGAATCAAGCTCAGGTTGTTGTTGCGGATGTAGGACCTTCCTTTCTGAAGAGGGAGTTCTTCCGGTCTAACCCGGATGAATTTGTAGGTGATCCTAAAGAGCCGCTTAAGGCAAATGAATGGCTCGAACAGATAACGAAGACGTTTGAGATGCTTGGCATCGAAGACGAGGGGTTGAAAGTGACCTTGGCATCTTTGCAGCTGAAAGAGGGATGCGGGTCAGTGGTGGAAGTTCACTAAGGGTCGTATAGGAGGTACATGTGAGGCTTTTGTGAATGCTTTCCAGGAGAGATTCTTATCTCCAGCAGTTAGGGAGAAGCTAAGAGACCAGTTCTGCCAGCTTAAGCAGTCGAGTTCTTCAGTGGCCGAGTTTGAGGCTGCATTTACTAGCTTGTCCAGGTTTGCACCTGAGTTGGTGGCGTCTGAGGAACGCCGTTGTATCGAGTTTGAGAAAAAGTTGAGGCATGGCCTCAAGCTGCGAGTTGGGGGAACTATGATTCGGGATTATGGGCTTATGGTTGATGCTGCAGCCCACATGGAAATCATGATGCAGGAGGAGGAGGAAGGACAGAAGGGCTCCAAGAGGAGTCATGATGGTTAGAGTGATGGTAGGAGACAGAAGGGTTTTAATCCTCAGCAGTCTCAGGGTAGCTTTTCTAGATCGACTTTTCCTGTGCCGTGTGCTAGTTCGGGGAAAGGCAGTCAGGGAGACATTACCTGTTTCAAGTATGGCCAGCTGGGCCACAAGTCTCCAGTTTGTCCTCAGAGGGGAGGAGTGCAGAGAGCAGCATCATCTTCGGCTCGATCTCAGAGCCAGAGTCAGGGTAGAGGCCAGCCACTCTCGTGTTATCAGCGTGGTCAGCCAGGGCATATGAAGAGGTATTGCCCGCAGTTGGGTGGCACACCTGGTGCATCTGGTTTGAGGCAGATTCAGGGTCAGCAGCCAGCTCAGTCGGGTCAGGCCTCAAGGGCCAATCAGGGGGCTTCATCGTCCCAGTCGGTGCAGCAATCTTATGCTCCTAGGGGTGAGCAGGTCGATCAGAGGTCATCTGGACGCGTGTACGCTGTTATCGCCCAGGATCTTGTGCCGGCACCATCAGTTGTAAGAGGTACCTTCTTGTTTTGCAACTCGGTTGCTAGTGTTTTGGTTGATACGGGTGCATCTCATTCCTTTGTGTCTGCCGCATTTGCATCTGTTTTGGAGTTGGAGTTAGCACAATTAGCATCTCCTATTTGTGTAGTGTCACCTCTTGGGGGTGAATTGATCATGAAACAAGGTGTCAGGGGTTGTGATATAGAGGTCGCCGATCATAGACTTCCGTTTCCTTTTGTAGTTATGCCCATGAAGGGCTTTGATGTTATTTTGGGTATGGACTGGTTATCGTCATACCGGGTAGTTATCGATTGCTACCACCAGAAGGTCACTTGTTGTACCGTGAGCGGGGAGTGTTTTCATTTTTTGGGGGACCGGGTTGGTAGTGTTTTGCCACCGGGGTATGATCTACGAGGGCGGAGTGAGCTTAGTAGTCTACTTACTAGTTTTGAGAGTGGTGAGTGTAATGAGACCCAGATTGTGTTGCCAAGTGTGGTTTGTGAGTACTCGGACGTCTTTCCCGAGGACCTTGTTGGTTTGCCACCTCACAGAGAGATTGAGTTCTCTATTGACTTAGTGCCTGGCACGGCGCCGATTTCTATGGCACCTTATCGTTTTGCCCCAGCTGAGTTAGCTGAGTTGAAGATCCAACTCCAGGAGTTGTTAGATAAGGGTTTTATACGTCCTAGTGTTTCGTCATGGGGAGCACCGGCCCTTTTTGTTAAAAAGAAAGGTGGTGCTTTGAGACTTTGTATAGATTACCGGAAATTGAATCGAGCTACGGTTAAGAATAAGTACCCTATGCCTCGTATAGATGATCTGTTCGATCAGTTGAAGGGTTCCCGTTGTTTCTCGAAGATAGACTTGAGATCGGGTTATTATCAGTTGAGAGTCAAGGAGGAGGATATTCCGAAGACGGCATTCCGTACTCGGTATGGCCACTATGAGTTTTTGGTGATGCCATTCGGGCTCACCAATGCACCGGAAGTATTTATGGATTTGATGAACCGGATATTTCGGGAATTTTTATATCGTTTTGTAGTTGTCTTCGTGGACGACATCCTTATCTATTCACCTTCTGAGGAGAAGCACAAGGAACATTTGAGAGTGGTGCTTGAGTTACTTAGAGCCCATAAGCTTTATGCTAAGTTTGGGAAGTGTGAGTTCTGGCTAGAAGAGGTCAAGTTCTTAGGCCATGTAGTTTCTGGAGAAGGAGTGTCTGTTGATACATCCAAGACTGAGGCAGTGCAAGATTGGGCACAGCCTAAGAGTGTGTTTGAGATCCGCAGTTTTCTGGGGTTAGCTGGGTATTATCGCCGGTTTGTGAAGGATTTCTCCAGGTTAGCTTCACCTTTGACTAGATTGACTCGGAAGGGAGTCAAGTTTGTATGGAGTGAGACTTGTGAAAAGTCGTTCCAGGAGTTGAAAGTTAGACTGACCACCGCTCCAGTCTTGATTATTCCGGAGAGAGGGTTGGGTTATGCAGTCTATTGTGATGCCTCACAAGAGGGTCTGGGTTGTGTGTTGATGCAAGAAGGGAAAGTAGTTGCCTATGGCTCACGTCAGTTGAAAATACACGAGAAGAATTACCCTACGCATGATCTTGAGTTAGCAGTTGTGATCTTTGCCTTGAAGATTTGGAGGCATTATCTTTATGGTGAGAGGTTCGAGGTATTCTCGGATCATAAGAGTTTGAAATATCTGTTTACACAGAAAGACTTGAACTTGAGGCAGAGGAGGTGGATGGAGTTTATTGAAGATTATGACTTTGAATTGCATTATCATCCAGGGAAGGCTAATGTAGTGGCCGATGCCCTTAGCAGGAAATCTATTGGTGACATAGCTAGTATAGCCATTCGAGAGTGGGAGATGTTAGGTGCACTTGGGGAGTTTGATTTGCTTCTGGGCGAATCCGTTGGGGCTGCAGCCTTGTTTTCTGTTGTTGCGCAGCCGACACTTGTGACTCGAGTGTTAGAGGCTCAGAGAGGTGACCTTGAGGTAGAATCTCTTCGAGAAAAGATTTCCAATGGGAAGGTTGAGAAGGGTTTGACGGTGTATCCCGACCTGAGTGTGAGATATCGAGACCGTCTGTTTGTGCCGGAATCTTGCCGAGAGGAGGTACTCCGAGAGTTCCATTATTCACGCCTTGCGGTGCATCCAGGAGGTACTAAGATGTATCAGGATTTGGGTCGCCAGTTTTGGTGGCGGGGTATGAAGAGAGATGTGGCAGCTTTCGTGTCTAAGTGCCTTACTTGTCAGCAAGTGAAGGCAGAGCGTCAGAGACCAGCGGGTTTGTTGCAACCCTTGCCTATTGCCGAGTGGAAGTGGGAACATGTCACTATGGACTTCGTTGTAGGTCTTCCGAGGACTCAGCGGGGTAGTGATGCTATTTGGGTGGTTGTAGACCGGTTGACTAAGTCAGCGCACTTCATTCCTATGCGCGTGAGAGATTCGGTAGACCATCTTGCCGGTTTATATATTCGGGACATAGTGAGGTTGCACGGGGTCCCAGTGACGATCGTCTTAGATAGAGATCCTCGTTTTACTACCAGGTTGTGGCAAATTTTGCAGAGTGCCTTAGGCACTAAGTTGACCTTTAGCACGGCTTATCATCCTCAGACTGACGGACAGTCCGAGCGTACTATTCAAATCCTTGAGGATATGCTTCAGGGTTGTGTTCTTGACTTTAGTGGGTCGTGGGAGAGGCACTTGCCTTTGGTGGAGTTTGCCTACAACAATAGTTTCCAGTCTAGTATCGGTATGGCACCGTTTGAGGCCTTGTACGGCCGACCGTGTAGATCTCCAGTTTGCTGGGCCGAGGTGGGCGATGCACCTTTGCTGGGTCCGGAATTGGTAAGGGAAATGACGGAGAAAGTTGAGCTTATCCGTAGGAGGCTTGTTACAGCCCAGAGTCGTCAGAAATCTTATGTCGACCGTAGGAGGAGACCTTTGGTGTTTGAGGTGGGTGATCATGTCTTTCTGAAGATATCACCTAGGCGGGGATTGATGAGGTTCGGCAAGAGCGGGAAGTTGTCCCCTCGATTTATTGGCCCTTTTGAGATCCTTGAGAGGATTGGCGAGGCTGCTTATCGTTTAGCTTTGCCGCCGCAGTTATCCGGAGTACATAACGTGTTTCATGTGAGTATGCTTCGGAAGTATGAGCCGGATCCATCGCATGTATTGGATTGGACCGACTTAGAGGTAGATGAGGATGTCTCGTATGAGGAGAGACCGGTTCGGGTCTTGGATAGACGGGATCAAGTTTTACGAAGCAAGACCATCCCTTTGGTAAAAGTTTTGTGGAAACATCACGAGGTGGAGGAAGCCACTTGGGAACGCGAGTTGGAGGTCCGAGAGAAATATCCGGATCTATTTGTAGATGCTTGAGCATATGTTGCTTATTTTGTTGTAATATTGCACCTTAAGTGTATTGAATATAACTTAAGTTGTGAAACATAGTTTATGTTTTGGTTAATGGAAGTATTTTGAAACTTGCCTCATAATGGAAGTTTAGTGTAACACTGCATATGTTGAATGTGTTGTAGAATTAGAGTTATATCATGAGATTGAATATGATATGGAAATGGAAATTATATATATCGAAAACTGTTGAATTTGAAAGGAAAATGCATGTTGATAATGCAAGTTGTTATGTATAATGTGAAATGCCTCTTGAAAAGAGATGGGGTTGATCAGTAATGGGTCAGGTTGTTTAATAGAATGTTGGCATATTGTGGGAAATAGAGAAACTTTTTTTTATAAAAAAAAAAAAAAAAAAAAAAAAAAAAAAAAAAAAACTTGTACTTAATTTCGGGGACGAAATTCTTTAAGGGGGGGAGGTTATAGCGATCTCGGTTTTTCCTTCCTTTGTATACTGTATTCCGGACTTGGTTTCGTGGACTTGTTGTTGTATCATTATCACTTCTAGCCTTTACTCTTTGTATTTGAGTCTTGGGTTGTGATGGGCAGGTTTGAAACAGGTTGGTCACACTTTGAAACCAAAAGGTGATGCCCAGATTTTAGCCTTCATGCTCGAGCGGAATTTTTAACGCTCGAGCGGGCTCTTCGTTGTTGCTTATCCGCTCGAGCGGGAGTTTTGACGCTCGAGCGTGGTTTTCCATCTCCCAGTACTTTACTCTGCAGTTCGTCCGCTCGAGCGGTAGTTTTTACGCTCGAGCGTGATCCCTTGATTTTTTTCCCTCCGCTCGAGCGGAGAGTTTGACGCTCGAGCGGGTACCATCGCCTGCAAAACTTCTGGAAGTGTGCAATCGACGCTCGAGCGGCTCTTTTCACGCTTGAGCGTGAGTCTGTGTCTGACGCTCGAGCGGGGATTTCCACGCTCGAGCGGGGAATCGACTACATCAGTCCGAGATTTCACTTTTTGGATCACTTTTTGACCTACTTCTTTTCCCTAACTCTTAAAAGAAACCGCCACTTGAGAGTTTCTCTCTCTACTCTCACCTTCTCTCTAAGATTTGATCTATTCCCTGTGGTCTTCTACCCTAGTTCCTTTGGAAGAAAGGTAGAGCATCGCGAGAGCTTTCTTTTAATCTGAAAAAGAGAGGATTTGGGGCACTTTTGACTTTCGTCATCTTCTCCATTCGAGTTCTTCACTTCAAGGTAGGGATTTCCTACTCCATCTTATAAGTTTTGTTCTAAGTTTTGGTATTTTGATACGTTGGGGGTACTTTAGTAGTTTTGGGAAAAACCCTAGTTGTATTAATAAATTAATTTGTATAATTAATTTAAGGAAATTGGGGAATTTGGTTAAATTCATGAAATTGAGGAATTCATTGATTAAATGGTGTAGTTGGATAATTTAAATCACTCGCTTATTGAATTGTAGATATTTTTATTTCCAGTCTAGAAATAACTGTTTGGGGCTATCGGTGGAGGATAGTTATGTTTGTTGTAGATATTGCATGTGAATTAGGGAAAATTGAAACTAATCAATTTGTTTAAGTCATAAATTTAGACTATTGAATTAATACAGGAAATACATGTATTGATTGAGCATTGCATATGCATATTGTTTGGGAGGAGATAGGGGATGTACTCCACGGTTTAGGGGAAGATAGGGGATGGACCTCTAAACCGGATTTTGTTTGGGAGGAGATAGGGGATGGACTCCATTAGCATCACTATTATGTGTGCTTATTATATTGAAGTGTTTTTACATGTTATTGATACAGCACTAAAATGTGTATCAAACGGGAAGTATGAAGTGTTTTGATATGAGCCTGACTCTCATCCGTGTTGTTGATATTAGAAGTAATGTGAATATGATATATAGTTCACTGTTGTAAGTTTGGCCAGGTTCTGAGCCATATTGATAATAAGGGGAATTCAAACATGTCATAGACATTAGTGTCATGAGACGGTATTAAGTTAGAATTGATTATCTTGGTTAACCATCTATTGAATGCTATAGCTTTATTCAATGCTTATATTTGGTTTAGTATTTTTCTACTGGGCTGTGGCTCACCCTTTATGGGAACATCATTTTCAGGTTCAGGTGATAAGCTACCTCCAAGGACTTAGCTTGGGAGGATTCGGCTTTTGGATTTTGAAGACTATCTTTAGTTAATTGTTTTTATATGTTAGTACATGTAAACATTCAAGCCTAGGGCTTTATTTGTATTTGAGTTAGAACTCATATTTTTGTGTCCAAGTGTTGGCTTGGAAAGATGTTAGCCCGTAGGGCATTTAATTTGATGTTATATGTAATGCTTTTATTTAGTAATACTCTGATGAATAAATTAATGAATCGTTTTCTTTAAATATTGCATGTCAATGATGTATATATATATATATATATATAATGGGTTTATTTTGAGGGCGTTACAATTTCCATTTTTATTTTTATTCAACTTCCATTTTTAATCAATTTCCTTTTCTATTCAATTTCCTTATTTATTTAATTTCCAAACAGATCGTTAAGGTGTAGTGGTTTCTTGAATAAACTTCCATTTTTAATTTTATGCAACTTCCATTTTTATTTTTATTCCACTTCCATTTTTATTCAATTTCCTTTCTATTCAATTTCCTTTTTTATTTAATTTCCAAATAGATGTTAAGGTATAATGGTTTCTTGAATGAACTTCCATGTTTCATTTTATGCAGTTTCCATTTCTATTTTTATTCAACTTCTATTCTTATTCAATTTCTATCTCCATTCAATTTCCTTTTTTATTTCATTTCCAAATAGATCGTTAAGGTGTAGTGGTTTCTTGAATGAACTTCCATTTTTAATTTTATGCAGCTTCCATTTTTGTTTTTATTCCACTTCCATTTTTATTCAATTTCCTTTTCTATTCAATTTGGTAACAACCCTCACCCTACCCTAGTCACGCTTGCGTACATTACATGATCTTGTCTCGTTATGCTGTATCTTTGCAAACCTTGGTTTGTCTTGCGTAGGTGTTTCTCGCATGTTTTGTATCTTGCTTGGTGTGAGTTTAGCAGAGGTCATCTTTAGTCTAGAATTTCCTTGGAACCACTTTGTCTGACCTCCACCTTCGCCCTGACATATTGGCCGAGATGTCATTATCTAGGCCGAGGTGTTCATCACCAAGGCCAAGATGTGTATTATCTAGGCCGAGATGTTACCTTTGCACCTAAGTAATCTTGTCTCGAAGTGGCGTGACCTAGACCAAGGTGTGGCACATCCAGACCAAGGTGTGGCACAGCTTAGTCAAGTGTTCTCCTTCCTAGCCGAGATCATTGTTCCCCTACTTGCCGATGTCTTGTTCTTAGCCGAGATCATTACCCGCCGGAGTGCCCATGCCATCTTGCTTGTTGAACACACTTTGTCATAGTCTTGTCTTTTCACTCAGTCACCTTTTTGAATAGAACCAACCAGCCGTTGCCACGTACCCCTGCGGAGGGTTATGTCAGCCGGTAGACCCAGAAAATGTACATTTCTGTATTATATCCTTGCCTTGTAGAGAGAGAAGCTCTAGGAGGAAGAAGAAGTTTTAGAGTGAAAGAGTGGGCTTTCGAGCTTGATTCCTAGAGATCAAACCGTTAGATTCGTGTATTGAGGTTAGATTCTTGATTCACTTTTGTTGTTCTTTATGTTTATCTAGCTGCATTGCATGATCGAACTTGTTATGCACGTCATGCATTGATTTAAAGCTGGTTCTAGAAAGAGAAAATAGTGTTCACGTGTTCTTAAAGAAAAAGTCTTGTTTTGATCCGAAAGTTGCATTGAGAGTCATGTTTTTGTGTTTGTTTTCGCAAGATCCTCAAGTATGGGTACCCAGGTCCATGTTTTCGAACTCATAGCATGAAAATCCCAGATTTTGTAATAAAAAGGTGTGATTGAGCATTCATATTTTTCATGTTCTTTATACTCATGTTCTTCATGTTCATCAGCGGAGGGAAACCCAGATTTTCCCGACTTCTTTCCTTGAATGTGGCCCTCGGGAACACACCTCGGCGAGGAGGTGTGGGACCTCAGCCAAGACCTGGTTGGTGCGCAGCATGTTTTCCCGAGATACGAGACTGTGTTTTGTTTTGATTGGACTTAGTTTTTGAAGAATGCCAAGATCATTTGTTTACATATGAAGCTTGTTTGAAAGTGCATTCAATAGGCTTTGCCATGTGTTTGTAGGACTTGGACTTGCCTCGACCCCGACGTTTGAAGAACTATGTGAGTGGTATTTTTAATAAAGTTATATTATAACGTTTTGTTAAAGCTTCTCTTTGCTTGTTTTGAAAAGTATTGTTAAGCATGGATGATGATCCCTATTTTGAATATCAAGTATTATCTTGTTTTGAGGTCAATCTTGAAAGTCCGTACGTGCTAGGGGACTATAAGCATTTGTAGCACAATCTTGAAAGTCCGTACGTGCTAGGGGACTATAAGCATTTGTAGCACAACCTTGTTAACGTCATCCCTTGGAGTTTGAAAGCCTTGAAAGACTTTAATTGTTGAGACTTGAAAGATTTGTTAGATAAACTTGATTCGCCTTGGATTTTGTACAAGATGTGATGTGTTTTGATTTGATAGAGATTGTGGATATCATTCATGCAAACCTTTTTATTATTTATACCATTCACTGAGTATCCAAGCTCACCCATCTCTATATATATGTAGGTGACGAGCAGGACGGCGGTGACGCCTAGATGTACTTGCCACTTGTTTTGGATTATACACTTTTGGCGCATCTTGAAGATTATGCTTCTTAGTTATATTTTATTGTACTTTGTATTTGAGGGCTGAGAAGCCTTTTGGTCAAGATGTATTTTTGTACTTCATTTGGTTGTATTAAAGCTATGTAAGAATGAATGCCATTCCATTTAACTTATGCACAGCTCTTATGGACTAATTAAACTTGTAATTATTGCTTCCGCACTTGTTAGCCCCATATGTAATACTCTGTTTGTGTGTAAAATTTTGGAGGTTAGCCTTCGGTAATCTCGGATTACTGGCCATCATGGCACCATTCTACTAGGGGCGGAATGGGGCCGTGACAAATTTCCTTTTTTTATTTAATTTCCAAATAGATCGTTAACGTATTGTGGTTTCTTGAATGAACTTCCATTTTTAATTTTATGCAACTTCCATTTTTATTTTTATTCAACTTCCATTTTTATTCAATTTCTTTTTCTATTCAATTTCCTTTTTTATTTAATTTCAAATAGGTCGTTAAGGTGTAGTGGTTTCTTGAATGAACTTCCATTTTTAATTTTATGCAACTTTTATTTTTATTTTTATTCCACATCCATTTTTATTCAATTTCTTTTTCTATTCAATTTCCAAATAGATCGTTATGGTATAGTGGTTTCTTGAATGAACTTCCATGTTTAATTTTATGCAGTTTCCATTTCTATTTTTATTCAACTTCCATTTTTATTCAATTTCCTTTTTTATTTAATTTCAAATAGATCGTTAAAGTGTAATGGTTTCTTGAATGAACTTCCATTTTTAATTTTATGCAACTTTTATTTTTATTTTTATTCCACTTCCATTTTTATTCAATTTCCTTTTCTATTCAATTTCCTTTTTTATTTAATTTCCAAATAGATCGTTAACGTATAATGGTTTCTTGAATGAACTTCCATGTTTCATTTTATGCAGTTTCCATTTCTATTTTTATTCAACTTTTATTTTTATTCAATTTCGATCTCCTATCAATTTCCTTTTTTATATAATTTCCAAATAGATCGTTAACGTGTAGTGGTTTCTTGAATGAACTTCCATTCTTAATTTTATGCAACTTCTATTTTTACTTTTATTTCACTTCCATTTTTATTCAATTTCCTTGTCAATTGAATTTCCTTTTTTTATTTAATTTCCAAATAGATCGTTAAGGTATAGTGGTTTCTTGAATGAACTTCCATGTTTAATTTTATGCAACTTCAATTTTTATTTTTATTCAAGTTCCATTTTTAATCAATTTCATTTTCTATTCAATTTCCTTTTTTTGTTTAATTTTCAAATAGATCGTTAATGTATTGTGGTTTCTTGAATGAAATTCCATTTTTAATTTTATGCAACCTCAATTTTTATTTTTATTCAACTTCCATTTTTATTCAATTTCTTTTTCTATTGAATTTCCTTTTTTATTTAATTTCAAATAGATTGTTAATGTGTAGGGGTTTCTTGAACGAACTTCCATTTTTAATTTTATGCAACTTCCATTTTTATTTTTATTCCACTTCCATTTTTATTCAATTTCCTTTCCTTTTCTATTCAATTTTCTTTTTATTTAATTTCCAAATAGATCGTTAAGGTATAGTGGTCTCTTGAATGAACTTCCATGTTTTATTTTATGCAGTTTCCATTTCTATTTTTATTCAACTTCTATTTTTATTCAATTTCCATCTCTATTCAAACTCCTTTTTTATTTAATTTCGAAATAGATCGTTAACCTGTAGTGGTTTCTTGAATGAACTTTCATTTTTATTTTTATTCCACTTCCATTTTTATTCAATTTACTTTTCTATTCAATTTACTTTTTTATTCAATCTCCAAATAAATCGTTAAGGTATAGTGGTTTCTTGAATGAACTTCCATGTTTAATTTTTTGCAGTTTCCGTTTCTATTTTTACTCAACTTCTATTTTTATTCAATTTCCATCTCCTATCAATTTCCTTTTTTATTTAATTTCCAAATAGATCGTTAACGTGTAGTGGTTTTTTGAATGAACTTCCATTTTTAATTTTATACAACTTCTATTTTTACTTTTATTTCACTTCCATTTTTATACAATTTCCTTGTCAATTGAATTTCCTTTTTTTATTTAATTTCCAAATAGATCGTTAAGGTATAGTGGTTTCTTGAATGAACTTCCATGTTTAATTTTATGCAACTTCCATTTTTATTTTTATTCAAGTTCCATTTTTAATCAATTTCATTTTCTATTCAATTTCCTTTTTTTATTTAATTTCCAAATAGATCGTTAATGTATTGTGGTTTCTTGAATGAACTTCCATTTTTAATTTTTTGCAACCTCAATTTTTATTTTTATTCAACTTCCATTTTTATTCAATTTCTTTTTCTATTGAATTTCCTTTTTTTATTTAATTTCAAATAGATCGTTAATGTGTAGTGGTTTCTTTAACGAACTTCCATTTTTAATTTTCTGCAACTTCCATTTTTATTTTTATTCCACTTCCGTTTTTATTCAATTTCCTTTTCTATTCAATTTTCTTTTTATTTAATTTCCAAATAGATCGTGAAGGTATAGTAGTCTCTTGAATGAACTTCCATGTTTAATTTTCTGCTGCTTCCATTTCTATTTTTATTCAACTTCTATTTTTATTCAATTTCCATCTCCATTCAATTTCTTTTTTTTTTTTGTAATTTCAAATAGATCGTTAAGGTGTAGTGGTTTCTTGAATGAACTTCCATTTTTAATTTTATGCAACTTTTATTTTTATTTTTATTCCACTTCCATTTTTATTCAATTTCCAAATAGATCGTTAAGATATAGTGGTTTCTTGAATGAACTTCCATGTTTAATTTTATGCGGTTTCCATTTCTATTTCTATTCAACTTCCATTTTTATTCAATTTCCTTTTCTATTCAATTTCCTTTTTTATTTAATTTCAAATAGATCGTTAAGGTGTAGTGGTTTCTTGAATGAACTTCCATTTTTAATTTTATGCAACTTTTTTTTTTATTTTTATTCCATTTCCATTTTTATTCAATTTCCTTTTCTATTCAATTTCCTTTTTTATTTAATTTCCAAGTAGATCGTTAAGGTATAGTGGTTTCTTGAATAAACTTCCATGTTTAATTTTATGATGTTTCCATTTCTATTTTTATTCAGCTTCTATTTTTATTCAATTTCCATCTCCATTCAATTTCCTTTTTTATTTAATTTAAAATAGATCGTTAAGGTGTAGTGGTTTCTTGAATGAACTTCCATTTTTAATTTTATGCAACTTTTATTTTTCTTTTTTATTCCACTTTCATTTTTATTAAATTTCTTTTTCTATTCAATTTCTTTTTTTAATTAATTTCTGAATAGATCGTTAACGTATAATGGTTTTTTGAATAAACTTCCATTTTTCATTTTATGCAGTTTCCATTTCTATTTTTATTCAACTTCTATTTTTATTCAATTTTCATCTCCATTCAATTTCCTTTTTTATTCAATTTCCAAATAGATCGTTAAGGTGTAGTGGTTTCTTGAATGAACTTCCATTTTTAATTTTATGCAACTTCCATTTTTATTTTTATTCCACTTCCATTTTTATTCAATTTCCTTTTCTATTCAATTTCCTTTTTTATTTAATTTCCAAATAGATCGTTAAGGTATAGTGGTTTCTTGAATGAACTTCCATGTTTAATTTTAAGCAGTTTCCATTTCTATTTTTATTCCACTTCTATTTTTATTCAATTTCCATCTCCAATCAATTTCCTTTTTTATTTAATTTCCAAATAGATCGTTAATGTGTAGTGGTTTCTTGAATGAACATCCATTTTTAATTTAATGCAACTTCTATTTTTACTTTTATTCCACTTCCAATTTTATTCAATTTCCTTTTCTATTCAATTTTCTTTTTTATTTAATTTCGAAATAGATCGTCAAGGTATAGTGGTTTCTTGAATGAACTTTCATGTTTAATTTTATGCAGTTTCCCATTTCTATTTTTAGTCCACTTCTATTTTTATTGAAGTTCCATCTCTATTCAATTTACTTCTTTATTTAATTTTCAAATAGATCGTTAAGGTATAATAGTTTCTTGAATGAACATCTATTTTTAATTTTATGCAACTTCCATTTGTATTTTTATTCCACTTCCATTTTTATTCAATTTCCTTTTCTATTCAATTTCCTTTTTTATTTAATTTCCAAATAGATTGTTAAGGTATAGTGATTTCTTGAATAAACTATCATTTTTATTTTTATTCAACTTGCATTTTTTTTCAATTTCCTTGTCGATTGAATTTCCTTTTTTTATTTAATTTCCAAATAGATCGTTAAGGTATAGTGGTTTCTTGAATGAAGTTCCATGTTTAATTTTATGCAATTTCCATTTTTATTAATATTCAACTTCCATTTTTAATCAATTTCCTTTTCTATTCAATTTCTTTTTTTATTTAATATCCAAACAGATCGTTAAGGTGTAGTGGTTTCTTTAATGAACTTCCATTTTTAATTTTATGCAACTTCTATTTTTATTTTTATTGCACTTCCATTTTTCATAAATTTCCTTTTCTAATCAATTTTCTTTTTTATTTAATTTTCAAATAGATCGTTAACGTATAGTGTTTTCTTGAATGAACTTCCATGTTTAATTTTATGCAGTTTCCATTTCTATTTTTATTCAACTTTTATTTTTATTCAATTTCCATTTTTATTTAATTTCCAAATAGATCGTTAAGGTATAGTGGTTTCTTGAATGAACTTCCAATTTTAATTTTGTGCAACTTCCATTTTTATTTTTATTCCACTTCCATTTTTATTCAATTTCCTTTTTTATTTAATTTCCAAATAGATCATTAAGGTATAGTGGTCTCTTGAATGAACTTCCATGTTTCATTTTTTGCAGTTTCCATTTCTCTTTTTATTCAACTTCTATTTTTATTCAATTTCCGTCTCCATTCAATCTCCTTTTTTATTTAATTTCGAAATAGATCGTTAAGTTGTAGTGGTTTCTTGAATGAACTTTCATTTTTAATTTTATGCGACTTCCATTTTTATTTTCATTCCACTTGCATTTTTATTCAATTTCCTTTTTTGTTCAATTTTCTTTTTTATTTAATTTCCAAATAGATCGTTAAGGTATAGTGGTTTCTTGAATAAACTTCCACGTTTAATTTTATGTAGTTTCCATTTCTATTTTTAATCAACTTCTATTTTTATTCAATTTCCATCTCCAATCAATTTCCTTTTTTATTTAATTTCCAAACACATCGTTACCGTGTACTGGTTTCTTCAATGAACTTCCATTTTTAATATTATGCAACTTCCATTTTTATTTTTATTCCACTTCCATTTTTATTCAATTTCTTTTTCTATTCAATTTTCTTTTTTTATTTAATTTCCAAATAGAACGTTAATGTATTGTGGTTTCTTGAACGAACTTCCATTTTTAATTTTATGCAACTTTTATTTTTATTTTTATTCAACTTCCATTTTTATTGAATTGCTTTTTCTATTGAATTTCCTTTTTTCTTTAATTTCAAATAGATCGTTAAGGTGTAGTGGTTTTTTGAATGAACTTCCATTTTTAATTTTATGCAACTTCCATTTTTACTTTTATTCCACTTCCATTTTTATTCAATTTCCTTTTTTATTCAATTTCCTTTTTTATTTAATTTCCAAATAGACCGTTAAGGTATAGTGGTCTCTATAATGAACTTCCATGTTTCATTTTATGCAGTTTCCATTTCTATTTTTATTCAACTTCTATTTTTATTCAATTTCCATCTCCATTCAATCTCCATTTTTATTTAATTTCGAAATAGATTGTTAAGGTGTAGTGGTTTCTTGAATGAACTTCCACTTTTAATTTTATGCAACTTCCATTTTTAATTTTATGCAACTTCCATTTTTATTTTTATTCCCCTTCCATTTTTATTCAATTTTCTTTTTTATTTAATTTCCAAATGGATCGTTAAGGTATAGTGGTTTTTGAATAAACTTCCATGTTTAATTTTATGCAGTTTCGATTTCTGTTTTTATTCAACTTCTATTTTTATTCAATTTCCATCTCCAATCAATTTCCTTTTTTATTTAATTTCCAAATAGATCGTTAACGTGTTGTGGTTTCTTGAATGAACTTTCATTTATAATTTTATGCGACTTCCATTTTCATTTTTATTTCACTTCCATTTTTATTCAATTTCCTTTTTTTATTTAATTTCCAAATAGATCGTTAACGTATTGTGGTTTCTTGAATAAACTTCCATTTTTAATTTTACGCAATTTCCACTTTTATTTTTATTCAACTGCCATTTTTATTCAATTTCTTTTTCTATTGAACTTCCTTTTTTATTTAATTTCAAATAGATCGTTAAGGTGTAGTGGTTTCTTGAATGAACTTCCATTTTTAATTTTATGCAACATCCATTTTTATTTTTATTCCACTTCCATTTTTATTCAATTTGCTTTTTGATTCAATTTCCTTTTTTATTTAATGTCCAAATAGATCGTTAAGGTATAGTGGTCTCTTGAATGAACTTCCAAGTTTCATTTTATGCAGTTTCCAGTTCTATTTTTATTCAATTTCCATCTCCATTTAATCTCATTTTTTATTTAATTTTGAAATAAATCGTTAAGGTGTAGTGGTTTCTTGAATGAACTTCCATTTTTAATTTTATGCAACTTCCATTTTTTTTTTATTCCACTTCCATTTTTATTCAATTTCCTTTTTTATTTAATTTCCAAATAGATCGTCAAGGTATAGTGGTTTCTTGAATAAACTTCCATGTTTAATTTTATGCAGTTTCCATTTCTATTTTTATCCAACTTCTATTTTTATTCAGTTTCCATCTCCAATCAATTTCCTTTTTTATTTAATTCCCAAATAGGTCGTTAACGTGTAGTGGTCTCTTGAATGAACTTCCATTTTTAATTTTATGCAACTTCATTTTTATTTTTATTCCACTTCCATTTTTATTCAATTTCCTTTCTATTCAATTTCATTTTTTTATTTAATTTCCAAATAGATCGTTAAAGTATTGTGATTTCTTGAATGAACTTCCATTTTTAATTTTAAGCAACTTCCATTCTTATTTTTGGTCAACTTCCATTTTTATTCAATTTCTTTTTCTTTTGAATTTCCTTTTTTATTTAATTTCAAATAGATCGTTAACGTGTAGTGGTTTCTCGAATGAACTTCCATTTTTAATTTTATGCAACTTCCATTTTTATTTTTATTCCACTTCCATTTTTTTTCAATTTCCTTTTAATTCAATTTCCTTTTTTATTTACTTTCCAAATAGATCGTTAAGGTATAGTGGTCTCTTAAATGAACTTCCATGTTTCATTTTATGCAGTTTCCATTTCCATTTTTATTCAACTTCTATTTTTATTCAATTTCCATCTCCATTCAATCTCCTTTTTTATTTAATTTCGAAATAAATCGTTAAGGTGTAGTGGTTTCTTGAATGAACTTCCATTTTTAATTTTATGCAACTTTCATTTTTATTATTATTCCACTTCCATTTTTATTCAATTTCCTTATTTATTTAATTTCCAAATAGATCGTTAAGGTATAGTGGTTTCTTCAATGAACTTCCATGTTTAATTTTATGCAGTTTCCATTTCTATTTTAATTCAACTTCTATTTTTATTCACTTTCCATCTCCGATCAGTTTCCTTTTTCATTTAATTTTCAAATAGATCGTCAACATGTAGTGGTTTCTTGAATGAACTTCGATTTTTAATTTTATGCAACTTCCATTTTTATTTTTATTCCACTTCCACTTCCATTTTTATTCAATTTCCTTTTCTATTCAATTTCCTTTTTTTATTTAATTTCCAAATAGATCGTTAATGTATTGTGGTTTCTTGAATGAACTTCCATTTTTAATTTTATGCAACTTCCATTTTTATTTTTATTCAACTTCCATTTTTAATCAATTTGCTTTCTATTCAATTTCCTTTTTTTCATTAATTTCCAAATAGATCGTTAAGGTATAGTGGTTTTTTGAATGAACTTCCCTTTTTAATTTTATGCAACTTCCATTTTTATTTTTATTCAACTTCCATTTTTATTTAATTTCCTTGTCAATTGAATTTTGTTTTTTTATTTAATTTCCAAATAGATCGTTATGGTATAGTGGTTTTCTTGAGTGAACTTCGATTTTTAATTTTGTGGAACTTGCATTTTTATTTTTATTCAACTTCCATTTTTATTCAATTTCTTTTTGTATTGAATTTCCTTTTTTATTTAATTTCAAATAGATCGTTAAGGTGTAGTGGTTTCTTGAATGAACTTTCATGTTGAATTTTATGCAACTTCCATTTTTATTTTTATTCCACTTTCATTTTTATTCAATTTCCTTTTCTATTCAATTTCCTTTTTTATTTAATTTCCTAATAAATCTTTAAGGTATAGTGGTTTCATGAATAAACTTCCATTTTAATTTTATGCAACATCCATTTTTATTTTTATTCAACTTCCATTTTCATTTTTATTCAATTTCCTTTTCTATTCCATTTCTTTTTTTTATTTAATTTCCAAATAGATCGTTAACGTATAATGGTTTCTTGAATAGACTTCCATTTTTAATTTTATGCAACTTCTATTTTTGTTTTTCTTCAACTTACATTTTTCTTCAATTTCCTTTTCTATTCATTTTCCTTTTTTATTTAATTCCCAAATAGATCGTTAATGTATAGTGGTTTCTTGAATGAACTTCTATTTTTAATTTTGTGCTAATTCCATTTTTATTTTTATTCAATTTCCATTTTTCTTCAATTTTTTTTTCTATTCAAGTTCCATTTTTTATTTAATTTCAAAATAGATCGTTAAGGTATAGTGGTTTTTTGAATGAACTTTCATTTTCAATTTTATGCAACTTCCATTTTTATTTTTATTCAACTTCCATTTTTATTCAATTTTTTTTCTACTCAATTTCGTTTTTTATTTAATTTGCAAATAGATCGTTAAGGTTTAGTGGTTAGTTGAATGAACTTTCATTTTTAATTTTATGTACCTTCCATTTTTATTTTTTTGCAACTTCTATTTTTGTTCAATTTCCTTTTCTTTTGAATGTCCTTTTTTTATTTAATTTCGAAATAGATCGTTAAGGTATAGTGGTTTTTTGAATGAACTTCTATTTTTATTTTTATACGACTTCCATTTTTATTCAATTTCCTTTTCTATTCAATTTCCTTTTTTTATTTAATTTCCAAATAGGTCGTTAATGGATAGTGGTTTTTTGAATGAACTACCATTTTTAATTTTATGCAACTTCCATTTTTTATTTTTATTCAACTTTCATTTTTATTCAATTTCTTTTTCAATTGAATTTCCTTTTTTACTTAATTTCCTCATAGATCGTTAAGGTATAGTGGTTTCATGAATAAACTTTCATTTTCAATTTTAACCAACTTCCATTTTTATTCAATTTCCTTTTCTATTCAATTTACTTTCTTTATTTAATTTCCAAATAGATCGTTAAGGTTTAGTGGTTTGTTGAATGAACTTTCATTTTTAATTTTATGCAACTTCCATTTTTATTTTTATTCAACTTCTATTTTTATTCAATTTCCCTTTCTATTCAATTTCCTTTTTTTATTTAATTTTCGAATAGATCATTAATGTAAAGTGGCTTATTTAATGAATTTCCATTTTTAATTTTATGCAACTTCCATTTTTATTTTTATTTAACTTCCATTTTTATTCAATTTCCTTTTCTATTCAATTTCCTTTTTTTATTTAATTTGCAAATAGATCGGTAAGGTATAGTGGTTTTTTGAATGCACTTCCATGTTTAATTTTATGCAACTTCCATTTTTTATTTTTATTCAACTTTCATTTTAAATCGATTTGCTTTTCTATTCAATTTCCTTTTTTTATTTAATTTCCAAATAGATCGTTAACGTATTGTGGTTTCTTGAATGAACTTCCATTTTTAATTTTATGCAACTTCAATTTTTATTTTTATTCAACTTCCATTTTTAATCAATTTGCTTTTCTATTTAATTTCCTTTTTTTATTTAATTTCCAAATAGATCGTTAAGGTAGAATGGTTTTTTGAATGAACATCCATTTTTAATTTTATGCATTTCCATTTTAATTTTTATTCAACTTCCATTTTTATTCAATTTCCTTGTCAATTGAATTTCGTTTTTTATTTAATTTCCAAATAGATCGTTAATGTATGGTTGGTTTTTGAATGAACTTCCAATGTTAATTTTCTGCAACTTCCATTTTTAATCAATTTCCTTTTCTATTCAATTTCCTTTTTTTATTTAATTTCCGAATAGATCGTTAATGTATTGTGGATTCTTGAACGAACTTTCATTTTTAATTTTATGCAACTTCCATTTTTATTTTTATTCAACTTCCATTTTTACTCATTTTCTTTTTCTATTGAATTTCCTTTTTTATTTAATTTCAAATAGATCGTTAAGGTGTAGTGGTTTCTTGAATGAACTTCCATTTTTAATTTTATGCAACTTCCTTTTTTATTTTTTTCCACTTCCATTTTTATTCAATTTCATTTTCTATTCAATTTCCATTTTTATTTAATTTCCGAATAGATCGTTAAGGTATAGTGGTTTCTTGAATGAACTTCTATGTTTAATTTTATGCAGTTTCCATTTCTATTTTTATTCAACTTCTACTTTTATTCAATTTCCATCTCCATTCAATTTCCTTTTTTATTTAATTTCCAAATAGATCGTTAAGCTGTAGTGGTTTCTTAAATGAACTTCCATTTTTAATTTTGTGCAACTTCCATTTTTATTTTTATACCACTTACATTTTTATTCAATTCCTTTTCTATTCAATTTCCTTTTTTATTTAATTTCCAAATAGATCGTTAAGGTATAGTGGTTTCTTGAACGAACTTCCATGTTTAATTTTATGCAATTTTCATTTTTATTTTTATTCAACTTCTATTTTTATTCAATTTCCATCTCTATTAAATTTCCTTTTTTATTTAATTTCCAATTAGATCGTGAAGGAGTAGTGGTTTCTTGGATGAACTTCCATTTTTAATTTTATGCAACTTCCATTTTTATTTTTATTCCACTTCCATTTTTATTCAATTTCCTTTTCTATTCAATTTTATTTTCTATTTAATTTCCAAATAGATCGTTAAGGTATAGTGGTTTCTTGAATAAACTTCCATGTTTAATTTTATGCAGTTTCCATTTCTATTTTTAATCAACTTCTATTTTTATTGAAGTTCCATCTCCATTCAATTTCCATTTTTATTTAATTTCCAAATAGATTGTTAAGGTATAGTAGTTTCTTGAATGAACTTCCACTTTTAATTTTGTGCAACTTCCATTTGTATTTTTCTTCCACTTCCATTTTTATTCAATTTCCTTTTCTATTCAATTTCCTTTTTTATCTATTTCCAAATAGATCGTTAAGGTATAGTGGTTTCTTGAATGAACTTTCATTTTTAATTTTATGCAACTTCAGTTTTTATTTTTATTCAACTTTCATTTTTATTCGATTTCCTGTTCTATTCAATTTCCTTTTTTTATTTAATTTCCAAATATATCGTTAATGTATAGTGGTTTTTTGAATGAACATCCATTTTTACGTTTATTCAACTTCCATTTTTATTCAATTTCCTTTTTTTTATTTAATTTCCAAATAGATCATTAAGGTGTAGTGGTTTCATGAATGAACTCCCATTTTTAATTTTATGCAACTTCCGTTTTTATTTTTATTCAATTTCCATTTTTATTCAATTCATTTTCTGTTTAATTTCCTTTTTTATTTAATTTCCAGATAGATCGTTAAGGTATAGTGGTTTCTTGAATGAACTTCCATTTTTAATTTTATAAAACTTCCATTTTTATTCAATTTCCTTTTTTTGTTTAATTTCCAAATAGATCGTTAATGCATAGTGGTTTCTTGAATGAACTTCCATTTGTAATTTTATGCAACTTCCATTGCTGTTCAATTTCTTTATCTAATAAACTTCCTTTTTTTATTTAATTTCCAAATAGATCGTTTAGATATTGTGCTTTTTGGAATGGACTTTCATTTTTAATTTTATGCAACTTCCATTTTTATTTTTATTCCATTTCTTTTCCGATTTAATTTCCTTTTTTTATTTCATTTCCAAATAGATCGTTAAGGTATAGTGGTTTCTTGAATGAACTTCCACGTTTAATATTATGCAACTTCCATTTTTATTTTTTTTCAACTTCCATTTTTATTCAATTTCTTTTTTTTATTTAATTTCCAAATAGATCGTTAATGTATAGTGGTTTTTCGAATAAACTTCCATTTTTAATTTTATGCAACTTCCATTTTTATTTTTATTCAACTTCAATTTTTATTCAATTTCCTTTTCTATTTAATTTGCTTTTTTTATTTCATTACCAAATAGATCGTTAAGGTATAGAGGTTTCTTGAATGAACTTCCATTTTTAATTTTATGCAACTTGCATTATTATTTTTATTCAACTTCAATTTTTATTCAATTTTCTTTTCTATTTAATTTCCTTTTTATATTTGATTTCCAAGTAGATTGTTAATGTGTAGTCGTTTCTTGTATGAACTTCCATTTTTAATTTTATGCAACTTCAATTTTTATTTTTATTCAACTTCCATTTTTATTCAATTTCCTTTTCTATTCAATTTCCTTTTTTTATTTAATTTTCAAATAGATTGTTAAGGTATAGAGGTTTCTTGAATAAACTTCCATTTTTAATTTTATGCAACTTCCGTTTTTATTTTTATTCAATTTCCTTTTCTGTTCAGTTCCTTTTTTGGTTTAATTTCCAAATAGATCGTTAGTGTATACTGGTTTCTCAAATGAACTTCCATGTATAATTTTATGCAACTTCCATTTTTATTTTTATTCAATTTCCTTTTCTATTCAATATCCTTTTTTTATTTAATTTCCATATTGACCGTTAATGTAGAGTGGTTTCTTCAATGAACTTCCATTTTTAATTTTATGCAACTTCCATTTTTATTTTTATCCAATTTCCTTTATGATTTAATTTCCTTTTTATATTTCGTTTCCAAATAGATCGTTAAGGTATAATGGTTTCTTGAATGAAGTTCCATGTTTAATTTTATACAACTTCCATTTTTATTTTTATTCAACTTTCGTTTTTATTCAATTTCCTTTTTTTATTTAATTTCCAAATAGATCGTTAATGTATAGTGGTTTCTTAATTGAACTTCCATTTCTAATTTTATGCAACTTCTATTTTTATTTTTATTCAACTTTCATTTTTATTCGATTTCCTTTTCTATTTAATTTTCTTTTTTTATTTCATTTCCTAATAGAGCGTAAAGGTATAGTGGTTTCTTAAATGAACTTCCATTTTTAATTTTATGCAACTTCCATTTTTATTTTTATTCAACTTCCATTTTTATTCAATTTTCTTTTCGATTCAATTTACTTTTTTTATTTAATTTCCAAATAGATCATTAATGTATACTGGTTTCTTTAATGAACTTTCATTTTTAATTTTATGCAACTTCCATTATTATTTTTATTCAACTGCCATTTTTATTCAATTTCCTTTTCTATTCAATTTCCTTTTTTTTATTTAATTTCCAAATAGATCGTTAATGATAGTGCTTTATTGAATGAACTTCCATTTTTAATTTTATGCAACTTCAATTTTTATTTTTATTCAACTTCCATTTTTATTCAATTTCTTTTTCTATTTAATTTTCTTTTTTTATTTCATTTCCAAATAGATCGTTAAGGTATAGTGGTTTCTTAAATGAACTTCCATTTTTAATTTTATGCAACTTCCATTTTTAATTTTATTCAACTTCCATTTTTATTCAATTTTCTTTTCTATTCAATTTCCTTTTTTATTTAATTTCCAAATAAATCGTTAATGTATAGTGGTTTCTTGAATGAACTTCCATTTTTAATTTTATGCAACTTCCATTTTTATTTTTATTCTACTCCCATTTTTATTCAATTTCCTTTTTTTATTATATTTTCTTTTTTATTTAATTTCCAAATAGATCGTTAAGGTATAGTGGTTTTTTGAATAAACTTTCATTTTTAATTTTATGCAACTTCTACTTTTGTTTTTATTCAATTTCCACTTTTATTCAATTTCCTTTTCTATTCAATTTCCTTTTTTTTATTTAATTTCCATATAGATCGTTAATGATAGTGGTTTATTGAATGAACTTCCATTTTTAATTTTATGCAACTTCAATTTTTATTTTTATTCAACTTCCATTTTTATTCAATTTGCTTTTCTATTTAATTTTCTTTTTTTATTTCGTTTCAAAATAGATCGTTAAGGCATAGTGGTTTCTTAAATGAACTTCCATTTTTAATTTTATGCAACTTCCATTTTTAATTTTATTCAACTTCCATTTTTATTCAATTTTCTTTTCTATTCAATTTCCTTTTTTTATTTAATTTCCAAATAAATCGGTAATGTATAGTGGTTTCTTGAATGAACTTCCATTTTTAATTTTATGCAACTTCCATTTTTATTTTTATTCAACTCTCATTTTTATTCAATTTCCTTTTTTATTATATTTCCTTTTTTATTTAAAATCCAAATAGATCGTTATGGTATAGTGGTTTCTTGAATAAACTTCCATTTTTAATTTTATGCAACTTCTACTTTTGTTTTTATTCAATTTCCATTTTTATACAATTTCCTTTTCTATTCAATTTCTTTTTTTATTTAATTTCCAAATATATCGTTAAGGTATAGTGATTTATTGAATGAACTTCCAATTTTAATTTTATGCAATTTCTATTTTTATTTTTATTCAACTTCCATTACTATTCAATTTCCTTATCTAATAAACTTCCTTTTTAATTTAATTTCCAAATAGATCGTTAACATATTGTGCTTTTTGGAATGAACTTTCATTTTTAATTTTATGCAACTTTCATTTTTATTTTTATTCAATTTTTTTTTATTTAATTTCCTTTTTTGACTTAATTACCAAATAGATCGTTAAGGTATAGTGGTTTCTCAAATGAACTTCCATGTTTAATTTTATGCAACTTCCATTTTTATTTTTATTCAAGTTCCATTTTTATTCAATTTCCTTTTCTTTTCAATTTCCATTTTTTATTTAATTTCCAAATAGATCGTTAATGTATAGTGGTTTCTTGAATGAACTTTCATTTTTAATTTTATGCAACTTCCATTTTTATTTTTATTCAACTTCCATTTTTATTCAATTTCCTTTTCTATTTAATTTTCTTTTTTTATTTCGTTTCCAAATAGATCGTTAAGGTATAGTGGTTTCTTAAATGAACTTTCATTTTTAATTTTATGCAACTTCCATTTTTATTTTTATTCAACTTGCATTTTTGTTCAATTTTCTTTTCAATTCAATTTCCTTTTTTTATTTAATTTCCAAATAGATCGTTAATGCATAGTGGTTTCTTGAATGAACTCCCATTTTTAATTTTATACAACTTCCGTTTTTATTTTTATTCAATTTCCTTTTCGATTCAATTCCCTTGTTTTATTTCCAAATACATCGTTAATGTATAGTGGTTTCTTGAATGAACTTCCATTTTTAATTTTATGCAACTTCCATTTTTATTTTTTTCAACTTCCATTTTTATTCAATTCATTTTCTGTTTAATTTCCTTTTTTTATTTCATTTCCAAATAGATCGTTAAGGTATATTGGTTTTTTGAATGAACTTCCATTTTAGTTTTATAAAACTTCCATTTTTTGTTTTATTCAACTTCCATTTTCATTCAATTTCCTTTTCAATTCAATTTCCTTTTTTTATTTTTTTTTCAAATAGATCGTTAATGTATAGTGGTTTCTTGAATGAACTTGTATTTTTAATTTTATGCAACTTCCATTTTTATTTAATTTGCTTTTCGATTTAATTTTCTTTTTTTATTTCGTTTCCAAATAGATCGTTAAGGTATAGTGGTTTCTTAAATAAACTTCCATTTTTAATTTTATGCAATTTTTATTTTTATTTTTATTCAACTTGCATTTTTGTTCAATTTTCTTTTCAATTCAATTTCCTTTTTTTTATTTAATTTCCAAATAGATCGTTAATGCATAGTGGTTTCTTGAATGAACTCCCATTTTTAATTTTATACAACTTCCGTTTTTATTTTTATTTAACTTCCATTTTTACTCAATTTCCTTTTCTATTCAATTCCATTGTTTTATTTTATTTCCAAATACATCGTTAATGTATAGTGGTTTCTTGAATGAACTTCCATTTTTTATTTTATGCAACTTCCATTTTTATTTTTTTCAACTTCCATTTTTATTCCATTCATTTTCTATTTAATTTCCTTTTTTTATTTCATTTCCAGATAGATCGTTAAGGTATAGTGGTTTTTTTAATGAACTTCCATTTTAATTTTATAAAACTTCTATTTTTAGTTTTATTCAACTTCCATTTTTATTCAATTTCCTTTTCAATTCAATTTCCTCTTTTTATTTAATTTCCAAATAGATCGTTAACGATGTATTTTGAATGAACTTCCATTTTTGAATGAATTACCTTAACGATGTATTTTGAATGAACTTCCATTTTTATTTTTATTCAATTGCCTTTTCGATTAAATTTTCTTTTTTTATTTCATTTCCAAATATATCGTTAAGGTATAGTGGTTTCTTGAACGAACTTCCATGTTTAATTTTATGCAACTTCCATTTTTTTTTATTCAACTTCCATTTTATTCAATTTCCTTTCTATTCAATTTCATTTTTTTTATTTAATTTCCAAATAGATCGTTAATGGATAGTGGTTTCTTCAATGAACTTCCATTTTTAATTTTATGCATCTTCCATTTTTATTTTTGTTCAACTTCCATTTTTATTGAATTTCCTTTTCTATTTAATTTTCTTTTTTTATTTTATTTCCAAATAGATCGTTAAGGTATAGTGGTTTATTAAATGAACATCCATTTTTAATTTTATGCAACTTCCATTTTTATTCAATTTTCTTTTCTATTCAATTTGCATTTTTTTATTTAATTTTCAAATAGATCGTTAATGTATTGTGGTTTCTTGAACAAACTTCCATTTTTAATTTTATGCAACTTCCTTTTTTATTTTTATTCAGCTTCAATTTTATTCAATTTCCTTTTCTATTCAATTTTCTTTTTTTATTTAATTTCCAAATAGATCGTTAATGTATAGTGGTTTCTTGAATGAACTTCCATTTTTAATTTTATGCAACTTCCATTTTTATTTTTATTCAACTTTGATTTTTATTTAATTTGCTTTTTTATTGAATTTCCTTTTTTTTATTTAATTTGCAAATAGATCGTTAAGGTATAGTGGTTTCAGGAATGAACTCCCGTTTTTAATTTTATGCAACTTCCATTTTTATTTTTATTCAACTTCCATTTTTATTCAATTCCCTTTTCTATTCATTTCCATTGTTTTCTTTTATTTCCAAATAGATCGTTAATGTATAGTGGTTTCTTGAATGAACTTCCATTTTTAATTTTATACAACTTCCATTTTTATTTTTATTCAACTTCCATTTTTATTCAATTTCCTTTTCTATTTAATTTCCTTTTTTTTATTTCATTTCGTAGAAGATCGTTATGGTATAGTGGTTTCTTGAATGAACTTCCATTTTTAATTTTATGCAACTTCCATTTTTATTTTTATTCAGCTTTCATTTTTATTCAATTTCCTTTTTTTATTTAATTTCCAAATAGATTGTTAATGTACAGCGATTTTTTGAATGAACTTCCATTTTTAATTTTATGTATCTTCCATTTTTGTTTTTATTCAACATCTATTTTTATTCAATTTCCTTTTCGATTTAATTCCCATTCTTTAATTCATTTCCAACTAGATCGTTAAGGTATAGTGGTTTCTTGAATGAACTTCCATATTTAATTTTATGCAACTTCCGTTTTTATTTTTATTCAACTTCCATTTTTATTCAATTTCCTTTTCTATTTAATTTCCTTTTTTTATTTCATTTCAAAATAGATCGTTAAGGTATAGTGGTTTCTTGAATGAAGTTCCATGTTTAATTTTATGCAATTTCCATTTTAATTTTTATTCAACTTCCATTTTTAATAAATTTCCATTTCTATTCAATTTTCTTTTTTATTTAATTTCCAAATAGATCGTGAAGGTGTAGTGGTTTCATGAATGAACTTCCATTTTTAATTTTTTGCAACTTCTATTTTTATTTTTTTTCCACTTCCAGTTTTATTCAATTTCCTCTTCTATTCAATTTCCTTTTTTATTTAATTTCCAAATAGATCGTTAACGTATTGTGGTTTCTTGAATAAACTTCCATTTTTAATTTTATGCGACTTCCATTTTTATTTTCATTCAACTTCCATTTTTATTCAATTTCCATCTCTATTGAATTTGTTTTTTTATTTAATTTCCAATTAGATCGTTAAGGTATAGTGGTTTCCTGAATGAACTTCAATTTTTAGTTTTATGCAACCTCCATTTTTATTTTTATTCAACTTTCATTTTTATTCAATTTCTTTTTCAATTGAATTTCCTTTTTTATTTAATTTCCAAATAGATCCTTAAGTTATAGTGGTTTCTTGAATAAACTTCCGTTTTTAATTTTATGCAACTTCGATTTCTATTTTTATTCAACTTCCATTTTTATTCAATTTCCATCACTATTCAATTTCCTTTTTTATTTAATTTCCAAATAGATCGTTAAGGTATAGTGGTTTTTTGAATAAACATTCATTTTTAATTTTATGCAACTTCCATTTTATTTTTATTCAACTTCCATTTTTTTTCAATTTCCGTGTCGATTGAATTTCCTTTTTTTATTTAATTCCTAAATAGATCGTTAAGGTATAGTGGTTTCTTGAATGAAGTTCCATGTTTAATTTTTTGCAATTTCTATTTTTATTTTTATTCAACTTCCATTTTTAATCAATTTCCTTTTCTAGTCAATTTCCTTTTTTATTTAATTTCCAAATAGCTCGTGAAGGTGTAGTGCTTTCTTGAATGTACTTCCATTTTTAATTTTATGCAACTTCTATTTTTATTTTTACTCCACTTCCATTTTTATTCAATTTCCTCTTCTATTCAATTTCCTTTTTTATTTAATTTCCAAATAGATCGTTAACGTATTGTGGTTTCTTGAATGAACTTCCGTGTTTAATTTTATGCAGTTTACATTTCTATTTTTATTCAATTTCCATCTCCATTCAATTTCCTTTTTTATTTAATTTCGAAATAGATCGTTATGGTATAGTGGTTTCTTGAATGAACTTTCATTTTTAATTTTATGCAACTTCCATTTTTATTTTTATTCCTGCTCCATTTTTATTCAATTTCGTTTTTAATTTAATTTCCAAATAGAACGTTAAGGTATAGTGGTTTCTTAATGAACTTCCATGTTTAATTTTATGAAGTTTCCATTTCTATTTTTATTCAACTTCTATTTTTATTCAATTTCCATCTCCATTCAATTTCTTTTTTTATTTAATTTCCAAATAGATCGTTAAGGTATAGTGGTTTTTTGAATGAACTTCCATTTTTAATTTTATGCAACTTCCATTTTTATTTTTATTCCACTTCTATTTTTATTCAATTTCCTTTTCTATTCAATTTCCTTTTTCTATTTAATTTAAGATATTGTGGTTTCTGGAATGAACTTTCATTTTTATTTTTATTCAACTTCCAATTTTATTCGATTTCATTTTCTATTGAATTTCCTTTTTTTATTTAACTTCAAATAGATCGTTAAGGTGTAGTGGTTTCTTGAATTAACTTCCATTTTTATTTTTACTCAACTTCCATTTTTATTCAATTTCCTTTTCTATTCAATTTCCTTTTTTTATTAAATTTCCAAATAGATCGTTAATGGATAGTGGTTTTTTGAATGAAATTTCATTTTTAATTTTATGCAACTTTCATTTTTATTTTTATTCAACTTTCATTTTTATGCAATTTCTTTTTCAATGGAATTTCCTATTTTACTTAATTTCCTAATAGATTGTTAAGGTATTGTGGTTTCATGAATAAACTTCCATTTTTAATTTTATGCAACTTCCATTTTTATTTTTATTGCACTTCCATTTTTATTCAATTTCCTTTTCTATTCAATCTACCTTTTTTATTTAATTTCCAAATAGATCGTTATGGTTTAGTGGTTAGTTGAATGAACTTTCATTTTTAATTTCATGCAACTTGCATTTTTATTTTTATTCAACTTCCATTTTTATTCAATTTTCTTTTATATTCAATTTCCTTTTTTTATTTAATTTCCAAATAGATCGTTAATGTATAGTGGTTTCTTGAATGAACTTCCATTTTTAATTTTATGCAACTTTCATTTTTATTTTTATTCAACTTCCATTTTTATTCAGCTTCCTTTTCTATTCATTTCCTTTTTTTATTTAATTTGCAAATAGATCGCTAAGGTATAGTGGTTTCTTGAATGCACTTCCATGTTTTATTTTGTGCAACTTCCATTTTTATTTTTATTTAACTTCCATTTTTAATCAATTTGCCTTCTATTCAATTTCCTTTTTTTATTTAATTTCCAAATAGATCGTTAATGTATTGTGGTTTATTGAATGAACTTCCATTTTTAATTTTATGCAACTTCCATTTGTATTTTTATTCAATTTTCATCTCCATTCAATTTCCTTTTTTTATTTAATTTCCAAATAGATCGTTAAGGTATAGTGGTTTCTTGAATTAACTTTCATTTTTAATTTTATGCAACTTCCATTTTTATTTTTATTCAACTTCCATTTTTAATCAATTTGCTTTTTTGTTCAGTTTCCTTTTTTTATTTAATTTCCAAATAGATTGTTAATGTATTGTGGTTTCTTGAATGGACTTCCATTTTTAATTTTATGCAACTTCCATTTTTATTTTTATTCGACGTCCATTTTTATTCAATTTCCTTGTCAATTGAATTTCGTTTTTTTCTTTAATTTCCAAATAGATCGCTAAGGTATAGTGGTTTCTTGAATGCACTTCCATGTTTAATTTTATGCAACTTCCATTTTTATTTTTGTTCTGTAAGAATATAGGATCTATATACTAGAAATCAAAACACTATGAATATAATTAACTACTTAAACATAAACTTGGATACATACCATTTGATTCCGTTATTGTCTTGAGTTTTTCTTCTTTGAAAAATGATGGTATTCACAATCGGAAAACCTTAGCACCAGCTCTTCCCCTCATTCTTCTAATCTTTATGTTGTCTGTTCAATGGGGCTGACAACCCTTTGATCTACATATATATAGATATATGTAAACCCTAATAAGGATAGGAGAGGGGATTGTGCCTAAATAAAAGAATTGCTGGGCCCTCCCATTAAGGAACCCAAATAACTTAAAACAGGCCTTACACCTCCATATCACATATCTACATATAAAATAATATATATACTAAGATGACCATGGCCCAAACTTTATAGATCATAATAATAATTTTGGGTTCATACCAGTCAATCTATCTGAATCACGTTCAACCCGTTTTTCACAAACCAAACAAAATATAGTCAATGATAGCCTAATTAAGAATATATTCTTACATTCTCCCAGTTAGGCAACATTGACTACTACTTTAAGAAAATATTTTATTTAAGAAAAAATGACTCTCAGGTTAAACAACTTTAGTGGCCACATAAATATGATTCAGAATAGAAACATCTCAGCACAGAATCCCGTTCAATAAGAAATATTAATATCAAACTGTAGCGGTAATTATGCTATTGAACAACATAACACCTTCCACAATTACAAACACTAATATCTCACTAACATGGATTCCTATATGTGATAAAGTGTAGTGTGGAATTTCAGCATAATTGATCCAAAATTATATAACATGCTAATTCCACATTCAATCCTCTGTATGGTCTTGACAAGACCCTGCAAGGAATTTTATTCCATTTTACACTTCCAAAAGAAGCCTTTATTCCTTTAAACCGAGGTCTTTCATGCTTTAAACCAAGCATCATACTTTATGGATCCATGTACACTTCTAAACCGAAGTGTTAATCTTTATATCTCAGAATTAAAACATAACTGTAAGAGCTCATATACAAGAGGTATACATATATGACAATTACCATTTATGTGTACACACACATAACTATAAACAAAATGTGAATAAACACATTAAACTTTATTAACTGAAATATACCATAGATAATATTCATGGATAAAAAATTTCTTTAACCAAGCACATAAAAAACTGTAAAGTACCCATATGCTCAACATATTTAGCAAACTAAAATTTGGCCTAAGCCCTATATTTAGTGGATCAACTAGTATGTATTCTATAACATGTGCTCATAAAGAATATCATCCTTAACAACTCTCTAATTCTGAAGTACTTTAAATTTATGTATTTAACGCCATCAGAGTTTTTGTTATTCTTCATAGAGAAAATTAAAACCATATATCATAATACATCTTTATAGGTTTGGAGATGAAATTAACAATTCCAAGCTCTGAAATAAAATTCTTTAATTACATAACTCAATTCGAACTCTGAAATATGTTTGCATAGTGAAAAATTATAAGAGATTTTATGAAACTCTTTCATGAAATAACACCTCATGCAAACATAAAAATGTAACTAGTAACAGACACTATATATCATCTGAACAACTTCGAAAGTCGACATTACACAACCAATAATATTAACATGATTAATTCTTCTATAGCCAATTGTATAATCTTTAATTCTCTATAAATATCATAACACTTTATATGTTCCAACCCAATGGTCAAGACTTAAATTAAAATAATAATTGTCTAACAAACTAATTACATATGCACCAAGTTTAATCCAAACTTCATAATTCATTAAACTCTCACAACACTAGCATACAAGACATTCTTCATGGATTTTTTTTCTCAAAATCATTTTATGAATACTGAATGTTATTTAATTAATCTCGATCATTAAGAAGAGCAAAGTAAAACTTTCAATTTTGCATATTAAATTCAGTAAAAATGTGCTCTAAGTATGCTCTTTGAGATGAGACAAATAATCCTCTAAGTTATTTCTCAAGTATCTTAATGCCAAACACATAAAATACTTTGCCAAGATATTTTATATCAAAAATTTATTAACAACAATATCTTCGCATCAAGTATTAGTTCGAAATTATTACTAGTAAGTAAAATTCTATAAAGGATCAAGAAAAATAAATTGCTCCCACTGACCTTGAGATATATGCATAAATTAATAGTATTATCCATAAAGCCAAGTAATAATATTTGGTGAACTTTTAAATATCATTGCTTAGAAATTTGTTTAAAACCATAGACAAATTTGTTTAACTTACAAATCAAATTTATTTTGTTTGGCGAAGCAAAAAATGCCACAATACCACCATAATCATTATAAACCTATATTTATAACATTGGTAAGAACAATACTCTTTTCAAATCGCAACCTCTTACAATAGCTTTGTATTTATTTCTTTATCTTCAAAAAAATACTCATTAGATTTCAAACCTTTTAAAAAAGTATAACATGATCTCATATCTAATTAATAATTTGTACCAATTCATTTACCATATTACAAATCGCCAATATCTTCATCATACGTAACAATCATCTCTTCAATCTCTTGATATTGCTCACTTAGAAAAATAATATAATCGTAAGGATCTTTTAATTGTATGAGAATGTCTAGAAGATTGCACGTGTTATACATGTTCAACTTTTATCAATTGACTGAATAGACACTTCAGATTCTACTTGCACTCTCACTTTCTCTATGTGAGGATGAACAGACCAATTTATTATAATAGGCACAAGTATACAAGAAGATTTATATATTTAAACTGTTCACCAATCTAATAACTTCACATTTTAAAAGCTTAAAAGATTCTTATGTCAGAACCAAGATAATAGAACCATTGGCAACTTACAAAGTAACAACAAATAGCTATAGGTCCCATTTTGATTTAAAAAATATGTCATAGAATTTTTACTTTTGTACAGTCCCAAACTCAAAAGTTATTCCAACTAAATTTTATATTAGTTTGCAATTCAAAAGTGTTTTAAAAATATTTTTAACTTAGTACCGTATGTAAAGTATGCACAAGTATACATAGCAATATTTTATCACAAAAACTTGTATAATTTAAACATGTTAACATACACCTCATCATTTTATTGGAGTCTAATTACGACGCTCAAGTACTCAACTTTCTTCCGAAGTTACAACCATGATATATTTAAATTGATTCCACAATTTTGTAAAAATTAATAAGAGGTTACTACATTAACCAAAATTATCATGTTCACTATAATATCCATCTTCAATTAATAATTTTAAAATCTTCACCAATATGTTTTTCAACATAAATGAGATAGACAAATGCATAACATCAATACTCATTTATAGAATTAATAGAATAATTTATCCCACACACGTTATGATAATTATCATCCAAGTCAAAATAAAATCTATTTCAATTATTATTATTATTTTATTTATTACCAAAATTAAAAATAATAACAATGCTTATTTTGTTGACATTAAAATTGAATTTTATCTCATGGATGATATAAAAATAACATTCTTTAAAATAAGATCAGTACTAAACTATAACTTAAATAACTTGACCAGAAAATAAAATTTTGATTAACACAAGCATTTTTTAAGCATTTTAAAAAACAAATAAGGAGATTCCGAAGGTGGAAAGAGCGTCATAGCTCACAAAAAATTCTAAAGAATTTTTCTTACTTGAGTTAATAATATATAAAGAGATTTGCGGAATATTCTAAAAAGGAAAACATAAAACACAGAAGAGACATAACGATTTGTAAAAGTCGAAGGTATTATATAGAGCATTGTAGAGTATAATTTAGATTTTCTTGTAAGAATCACCTAGTGGATATTCTAAAACTCTGCTTTGTTAAATAGCTAACATTGAATATAATTTCAATCTTTCACACCATATCGAGGTCTTAATATAAATGGTTAAGAAGACACATTCTCGAGTATGTCAATATCTAAATCAGTTAGTCTTAAAGCTAACTCAATATCTTTTAACCGATTCATAATCAAAACTTTAATGGAGTAAATTTGATTTTCATAAAAATATCTCCCTTCATTGCTTTCAATTCAATATAATATCATTCAATCATATATGGACAATAATAATCTCATAATTACAATTAACATTCTCAAATATTTAAAATGTATCACTCTTAAACTGAATATATAGAAAGCATTTTCACAACTCCAACTTTCAATTATAAATAGGCAATTAGTATAATCTCACAAGAATATGCTACGAATAAACTTTAGCAATATTCTCAGATGTGCCAGAATGTATCACTATATAAACACCTTTGGGTTGAATATATAGAATACAATCAACATTTTGAACTTCAATAAAATCTTAATTAATTATACATGGGCAATAATTATAATCTCACAACAATGGGCTACAAATAAACTTTAACAATATTGTCAGATGTTTCAGAATGTATCATTATATAAATACCTTTGGGCTAAATATATAAGACACATTCTAACACCTATAAACAAGTCAACTAATAAGAATGATTTATCAAGAAATTATCTCCTTTGGGTAGATAAATTCTTTCAAAATCAATACAATTTCCCTTACTAGCGGCTCACACTACCTCTAAAATTAATACACTCAATTAACCCCCTTTGGGTAGGTAATTGAGTGATATAATATTAGAAGAGCTTCCCAGAATCCTTATTGGTAAATCATTTTAAATCTTAATAGGTTAACCACTCCGGCAGTATCACCCACATTGATTCAAAATCTTCCAACTGGGACTACAAAAAATAAATATTTGTCCACCTTTAAAACTTTATTTATTTATTAGGTCATATGACTTTTATTAAATTTTCAGCATATCCAAGTGCCCATCAAAGCATATATAATATCATATTACGAATCACCACTGAACAGTTACTCAAAAAATAATATCTCTCGGCGAACCAAAATTCGCATATGAATGTACAAAAAATTACACCAAAGTGATATGCATGATATAGAACTCTTAAACAGTCTTAATGTTTATGTAAAAGTCATAAAAACAAATATGTTTCATATCTTTTGCAAATATTTGATTAGGTGAGATTTGAAATATATATATATATATATATAGATTCAATATACACATATACATATTTTACAATTGTCATAAAACTACCAGATCCAAATTACTATTTTTTATTTTATAAAACATAATTGGAACCAAACTATCAATACTCAAATAGTATGTATTTGTTACATTGAAAAAGTTTTCTTGAAATTACTAAAGCACGATTTTGAGATGCAAAAGCATCATTCAGTAAAAAGAAATATTAATTTATTCCTTATCATTATATAAAATAATTTTACTGAAATAATCTGCCATGATTTTGATTCTAGTATAAACTTGCTCTGATACCACATGTAAGAATATAGGATCTATATACTAGAAATCAAAACACTATGAATATAATTAACTACTTAAACATAAACTTGGATACATACCGTTTGATTCCGTTATTGTCTTGAGTTTTGCTTCTTTGAAAGATGATGGTATTCACAATCGGAAAACCTTAGCACCAGCTCTTCCCCTCCTTCTTCTAATCTTTATGTTGTCTTTTCAATGGGGCTGACAACCCTTTGATCTACATATATATAGATATATGTAAACCCTAATAAGGATAGGAGAGGGGATTGTGCCTAAATAAAACAATTACTGGGCCCTCCCATTAAGGAACCCAGATAACTTAAAACAGGCCTTACACCTCCATATCACATATCTACATATAAAATAATATATATACTAAGATGACCATGGCCCAAACTTTATGGATCATAATAATAATTTTGGGCTCATACCAGTCAATCTATCTGAATCACGTTCAACCCGTTTTTCACAAACCAAACAAAATATATTCAACGATAGCCTAATTAAGAATAAATTCTTACATGCTCAACTTCCATTTTTAATCAATTTGCTTTTCTATTCAATTTCCTTTTTTTATTTATTTTCCAAATAGATCGTTAATGTATTGTGGTTTCATGAATGAACTTCAATTTTTAATTTTACGCAACTTCCATTTTTATTTTTATTCAACTTCCATTTTTAATCAATTTGGTTTTCTATTCAACTTCCTTTTTTTATTTAATTGCCAAATAGATCGTTAAGGTATAGTGGTTTTTTGAATGAACTTCCATTTTTAATTTTATGCAACTTCCATTATATTTTTATTCAACTTCCATTTTTATTCAATTTCCTTGTCAATTGAATTTCGTTTTTTTATTTAATTTCCAAATAGATCGTTAAGGTATAGTGGTTTCCTGATTGAACTTCCATGTTTAATTTTCAGCAACTTCCATTTTTTTTTTTATTCAACTACCGTTTTTAATCAATTTCCTTTTCTATTCAATTTCCTTTTTTATTTAATTTCCAAATAGATCGTTAATGTATTGTGGTTTCTTGAATGAACTTCCATTTTTTTATTTTATGCAACTTCCATTTTTATTCAATTTCTTTTTCAATTGAATTTCCTTTTTTATTTAATTTCCCAATAGATCGTTAAGGTTTAATGGTTTCATGAATAAACTTCCATTTTTAATTTTATGCAACATCCATTTTTATTTTTATTCAACTTCCATTTTCATTTTTATTCAATTTCCTTTTCTATTCCATTTCCTTTTTTTTATTTAATTTCCAAATAGATCGTTAACGTATAGTGGTTTCTTGAATAGACTTCCATTTTTAATTTTATGCAACTTCTATTTTTGTTTTTATTCAACTTACATTTTTCATCAATTTCCTTTTCTATTCATTTTCCTTTTTTTATTTAATTTCCAAATAGATTGTTAAGGTATAGTGGTTTCTTAAATGAACTTCCATTTTTAATTTTCTGCAACTTCAATTTTTATTTTTATTCAACTTCCATTTTTAATCAATTTCCTTTTTTTATTTAATTTCCAAATAGATCGTTAATGTATAGTGATTTCTTGAATAAACTTCCATTTTTAATTTTATGCAACTTCTATTTCTATTTTTATTCAACTTCCATTTTTATTCCATTTCCTTTTCTATTTAATTTTTTTTTTATTTCGTTTCCAAATAGATCGTTAAGGTATAGTGGTTTCTTAAATGAACTTCCATTTTTATTTTTATTCAACTTCCATTTTTGTTCAATTTTCTTTTCAATTCAATTTCCTTTTTTTATTTAATTTCCAAATAGATCGTTAATGCATAGCGGTTTCTTGAATGAACATCCATTTTTAATTCTATGCAACTTCCATTTTTATTTTTATTCAACTTCCATTTTTATTCAACTTCCTTTTCTATTCAATTTCCTTTTTTTATTTAATTTCCAAATAGATCGTTAATGCATAGTGGTTTCTTGAATGAACTTCCATTTTTAATTTTATGCAACTTCCATTTTTATTTTTTTTCAACTTCCATTTTTATTTAATTTGTTTTTCTATTCAATTTCCTTTTTTATTTAATTTTCAAATAGATCGTTAAGGTATAGTGGTTTCGTCAATGAACTCCCATTTTTAATTTTATACAACTTCCGTTTTTATTTTTATTCAACTTCCATTTTTATTCAATTTCCTTTTGTATTCAATTCCCTTCTTTTATTTTATTTCCAAATAGATTGTTAATGTATAGTGGTTTCTTGAATGAACTTCTATTTTTAATTTAATGCAGCTTCCATTTTTATTTTTTTTCAACTTCCATTTTTATTCAATTCATTTTCTGTTTAATTTCCTTTTTTTATTTTATTTCCAAATAGATGGTTAAGGTATAGTGGTTCCTTGAATGAACTTCCATTTTTAATTTTATAAAACTTCCATTTTTAGTTTTATTCAACTTTCGTTTTTATTCAATTTCCTTTTCAATTCAATTTCCTTTTTTTATTTAATTTCCATATAGATCGTGAAGGTGTAGTGGTTTCTTGAATGAACTTCCATTTTTAATTTTATGCAACTTCTATTTTTATTTTTATTCCACTTCCATTTTTATTCAATTTCCTCTTCAATTCAATTTCCTTTTTTATTTAATTTCCAAATAGATAGTGAAGGTGTAGTGGTTTCTTTTATGAACTTCCATTTTTATTTTTATGCAACTTTTACTTTTATTTTTATTCCACTTCCATTTTTATTCAATTTCCTCCTCAATTCAATTTCGTTTTTTATTTAATTTCCAAATAGATCGTTAACGTATAGTGGTTTCTTGAATGAACTTCCATGTTTACTTTTACGCAGTTTCCATTTCTATTTTTATTCAACCTCTATTTTTATTCAATTTCGAACTCCATTCAATTTTCTTTTTTATTTAATTTCCAAATAGATCGTTATGGAATAGTGGTTTCTTGAATGAAATTCCATTTTTAATTTTATGCAACTTCCATTTTTATTTTTATTCCAGCTCCATTTTTATTCAATTTCCTTTTCTATTCAATTTCCTTTTTAATTTAATTTCCAAATAGATCGTTAAGGTATAGTGGTTTCTTAATGAACTTCCATGTTTAATTTTATGAAGTTTCCATTTCTATTTTTATTCAACTTCTATTTTTATTCAATTTCCATCTCCATTCAATTTCCTTTTTATTTAATTTCCAAATAGATCAATAAGGTATAGTGGTTTCTTGAATGAACTTCCATTTTTAATTTTATGCAACTTCCATTTTTATTTTTATTCCACTTCCATTTTTATTCAATTTCCTTTTCTATTCAATTTCCTTTTTTTATTTAAATTAAGATATTGTGGTTTCTAGAATGAACTTTCATTTCTATTTTTATTCAACTTCCATTTTTATTTCATTTCATTTTCTGTCGAATTTCCTTTTTTATTTAATTTCGAATAGATCGTTAAGGTGCAGTGGTTTTTTGAATTAACTTCCATTTTTATTTTTATTCAATTTCCTTTCCTATTCAATTTCCAAATAGATCGTTAATGGATAGTGGTTTTTTGAATGAACTTCCATTTTTAATTTTATGCAACTTCTATTTTTATTTTTATTCAACTTTCATTTTTATTCAATTTCTTTTTCAATTGAATTCCCTTTTTTACTTAATTTCCTAATAGATCGTTAAGGTATAGTGGTTTCATGAATAAACTTCCGTTTTTAATTTTATGCAACTTTCATTTTTATTTTTATTCAACTTCCACTTTTATTAAATTTCCTTTTCTATTCAATTTACTTTTTTTATTTAATTTCCAAATAGATCGTTATGGTTTAGTGGTTAGTTGAATGAACTTTCATTTTTAATTTCATGCAACTTGCATTTTTATTTATATTCAACTTCCATTTTTATTCAATTTTCTTTTCTATTCAATTTCCTTTTTTTTATTTAATTTCCATATAGATCGTTAATGTATAGTGGTTTCTTGAATGAACTTCCACTTTTAATTTTATGCAACTTCCTTTTTTATTTTTATTCAACTTCCATTTTTATTCAGCTTCCTTTTCCATTCATTTCCATTTTTTATTTAATTTCCAAATAGAACGCTAAGGTATAGTGGTTTCTTGAATGCACTTCCATGTTTACTTTTATGCAACTTCCATTTTTATTTTTATTCAACTTCCATTTTTATTTAATTTGCTTTTCTATTCAATTTCCTTTTTTTATTTAATTTTCAAATAGATCGTTAAGGTATAGTGGTTTCGTGAATGAACTCCCATTTTTAATTTTATACAACTTCCGTTTTTATTTTTATTCAACTTCCATTTTTATTCAATTTCCTTTTCTATTCAATTCCCTTGTTTTATTTTATTTCCAAATAGATTGTTAATGTATAGTGGTTTTATTGAATGAACTTCTATTTTTAATTTAATGCGACTTCCATTTTTATTTTTTTTCAACTTCCATTTTTATTCAATTCATTTTCTGTTTAATTTCCTTTTTTTATTTTATTTCCAAACAGATTGTTAGGGTATAGTGGTTTCTTGAATGAACTTCCATTTTTAATTTTATAAAACTTCCATTTTTAGTTTTATTCAACTTCCGTTTTTATTCAATTTCCTTTTTTTATTTAATTTCCAAATAGATCGTGAAGGTGTAGTGGTTTCTTGAATGAATTTCCATTTTTAATTTTATGCAACTTCTATTTTTATTTTTATTCCACTTCCATTTTTATTCAATTTCCTCTTCAATTCAATTTCCTTTTTTATTTAATTTCCAAATAGATAGTGAAGGTGTAGTGGTTTCTTTTATGAACTTCTATTTTTAATTTTATGCAACTGTTATTTTTATTTTTATTCCACTTCCATTTTTATTCAATTTCCTTTTCAATTCAATTTCGTTTTTTATTTAATTTCCAAATAGATCGTTAACGTATAGTGGTTTCCCGAATGAACTTCCATGTTTAATTTTATGCAGTTTCCATTTCTATTTTTATTCAACCTCTATTTTTATTCAATTTCCAACTCCATTCAATTTTCTTTTTTATTTAATTTCCAAGTAGATCGTTATGGAATAGTGGTTTCTTGAATGAAATTCCATTTTTAATTTTACGCAACTTCCATTTTTATTTTTATTCCAGCTCCATTTTTATTCAATTTCCTTTTCTATTCAATTTCCATTTTAATTTAATTTCCAAATAGATCGTTAAGGTATAGTGGTTTCTTAATGAACTTCCATGTTTAATTTTATGAAGTTTCCATTTCTATTTTTATTCAACTTCTATTTTTATTCAATTTCCATCTCCATTCAATTTCCTTTTTATTTAATTTCCAAATAGATCATTAAGGTATAGTGATTTCTTGAATGAACTTCCATTTTTAATTTTATGCAAGTTCCATTTTTATTTTTATTCCACTTCCATTTTTATTCAATTTCCTTTTCTATTCAATTTCCTTTTTTTATTTAATTGAAGATATTGTGGTTTCTAGAATGAACTTTCATTTCTATTTTTATTCAACTTCCATTTTTATTTGATTTCATTTTCTATTGAATTTCCTTTTTTATTTAATTTCGAATAGATCGTTAAGGTGCAGTGGTTTCTTGAATTAACTTCCATTTTTATTTTTATTCAATTTCCTTTTCTATTCAATTTCCAAATAGATCGTTAATGGATAGTGGTTTTTTGAATGAACTTCCATTTTTAATTTTATGCAACTTCCATTTTTATTTTTATTCAACTTTCATTTTTATTCAATTTCTTTTTCAATTGAATTTCCTTTTTTGCTTAGTTTCCTAATAGATCGTTAAGGTATAGTGGTTTCATGAATAAACTTCCATTTTTAATTTTATGCAACTTTCATTTTTATTTTTATTCAACTTCCACTTTTATTAAATTTCCTTTTCTATTCAATTTACTTTTTTTATTTAATTTCCAAATAGGTCGTTATGGTTTAGTGGTTAGTTGAATGAACTTTCATTTTTAATTTCATGCAACTTGCATTTTTATTTTTATTCAACATCCATTTTTATTCAATTTTCTTTTTCTATTCAATTTCCTTTTTTTATTTAATTTCCATATAGATCGTTAATGTATAGTGGTTTCTTGAATGAACTTTCACTTTTAATTTTATGCTACTTCCTTTTTTATTTTTCTTCAACTTCCATTTTTATTCAGCTTCGTTTTCTATTCATTTCCATTTTTTATTTAATTTCCAAATAGATCGCTAAGGTATAGTGGTTTCTTGAATGCACTACCACGTTTAATTTTATGCAACTTCCATTTTTATTTTTATTCAACTTCCATTTTTAATCAATTTGCTATTCTATTCAATTTCCTTTTTTTATTTAGTTTCCAAATAGATCGTTAATGTATTGTGGTTTCTTGAATGAACTTCAATTTTTAATTTTAGGCAACTTCCATTTTTAATCAATTTGCTTTTCTATTCAATTTCCTTTTTTTCTTTTATTTCCAAATAGATTGTTAAGGTATAGTGGTTTTCTGAATGAACTTCCATTTTTAATTTTATGCAACTTCCATTTTTATTCAATTTCCTTGTCAATTGAATTTCGTTTTTTTATTTAATTTCCAAATAGATCGTTAAGGTATAGTGGTTTCTTGATTGAACTTCCATGTTTAATTTTCAGCAACTTCCATTTTTATTTTTATTCAACTTCCATTTTTAATCAATTTCCTTTTCTATTCAATTTCCTTTTTTATTTAATTTCCAAATAGATCGTTAATGTATTGTGGTTTATTGAATGAACTTCCATCTTTTATTTTATGCAACTTCCATTTTTATTTTTATTCAACTTCCATTTTTCTTCAATTTCTTTTTCTATTGAATTTCTTTTTTTATTTAATTTCAAATAGATCGTTAAGATGTAGTGGTTTCTTGATTGAACTTCCATTTTGAATTTAATGCAACTTCCATTTTTATTTTTATTCCACTTTCATTTTTATTCAATTTCTTTTTCAATTGAATTTCCTTTTTTATTTAATTTCCTAATTGATTGTTAAGGTATAATGGTTTCATGAATAAACTTCCATTTTTAATTTTATGCAACATCCATTTTTATTTTTATTCAACTTCCATTTTCATTTTTATTCAATTTCCTTTTCTATTCCATTTCCTTTTTTTTATTTAATTTCCAAATAGATCGTTAACGTATAGTGGTTTCTTGAATAGACTTCCATTTTTAATTTTATGCAACTTCTATTTTTGTTTTTATTCAACTTTCATTTTTCTTCAATTTCCTTTTCTATTCATTTTCCTTTTTTATTTAATTTCCAAATAGATCGTTAATGGATAGTGGTTTTTTGAATGAACTTCCATTTTTAATTTTATGCAACATCAATTTTTATTTTTATTCAATTTCTTTTTCAATTGAATTTCCTTTTTTACTTAATTTCCTAATAGATCGTTAAGGTATAGTGGTTTTATGAATAAACTTCCATTTTTAATTTTATGCAATTTCCATTTTTATTTTTATTCAACTTCCATTTTTATTCAATTTCCTTTTCTATTCAATTTACTTTTTTTATTTAATTTCCAAACAGATCGTTATGGTTTGGTGGTTAGTTGAATGAACTTTCATTTTTAATTTCATGCAACTTGCATTTTTATTTTTATTCAACTTCCATTTTTATTCAAATTTCTTTTCTATTCAATTTTCTTTTTTTTATTTAATTACAAATAGATCGTTAATGTATAGTGGTTTCTTTAATGAACTTCCATTTTTAATTTTATGCAACTTCTATTTTTATTTTTATTCAACTTCCATTTTTATTCAGCTTCCTTTTCTATTCATTTCCTTTTTTTTATTTAATTTGCAAATAGATCGCTAAGGTACAGTGGTTTCTTCAATGCACTTCTATGTTTAATTTTATGCAAATTCCATTTTTATTTTTATTCAACTTCCATTTTTAATCAATTTGCTTTTCTATTCGATTTCCTTTTTTATTTAATTTCCAAATAGATCGTTAATGTATTGTGGTTTCTTGAATGAACTTCCATTTTTAATTTTATACAACTTCCATTTTTATTTTTATTCAACTTCCATTTTTATTCAATTTCCATGTCAATTGAATTTCGTTTTTTTATTTAATTTCCAAATAGATCGCTAAGGTATAGCGGTTTCTTGAATGCACTTCCATGTTTAATTTTATGCAACTTCCATTTTTATTTTTATTCAACTTCCGTTTTTAATCAATTTGCTTTTCTATTCAATTTAATTTTTTTATTTAATTTCCAAATAGATCGTTAATGTATTCTGGTTTTTTGAATGAACTTCCATTTTTAATTTTATGCAACTTCCATTTTTATTTTTATTTAACTTCCATTTTTATTCAATTTCCCTGTCAATTGAATTTCGTTTTTTCATTTAATTTCCAAGTAGATCGTTAAGGTATAACGGTTTCTTGATTGAACTTCCAAGTTTAATTTTCAGCAACTTCCATTTTTATTTTTATTTAACTTCCATTTTTAATCAATTTACTTTTCTATTCAATTTCCTTTTTTATTTAATTTCCAAATAGATCGTTAATGTATTGTGGTTTCTTGAATGAACTTCCAATTTTTTATTTTATGCAACTTCCATTTTTATTCAATTTCTTTTACTATTGAATTTCTTTTTTATTTAATTTCAAATAGATCGTTAAGATGTAGTGGTTTTTTGAATGAACTTCCAATTTTAATTTAATGCAACTTCCATTTTTATTTTTATTCAATTTCTTTTTCAATTGAATTTCCTTTTTTATTTAATTTCCCAATAGATAGTTAAGATTTAATGGTTTCATGAATAAACTTCCATTTTTAATTTTATGCAACATCCATTTTTATTTTTATTCAACTTCCGTTTTCATTTTTATTCAATTTCCTTTTCTATTCCATTTCCTTTTTTTTATTTAATTTCCAAATAGATCGTTAACGTATAGTGGTTTCTTGAATAGACTTCCATTTTTAATTTTATGCAACTTCTATTTTTGTTTTTATTCAACTTACATTTTTCATCAATTTCCTTTTCTATTCATTTTCCTTTTTTTATTTAATTTCCAAATAGATCGTTAAGGTATAGTGGTTTCTTAAATGAACTTCCATTTTTAATTTTCTGCAACTTCAATTTTTATTTTTATTCAACTTTCATTTTTAATCAATTTCCTTTTCTAATCAATTTCCTTTTTTTATTTAATTTCCAAATAGATAGTTAATGTATAGTGATTTCTTGAATAAACTTCCATTTTTAATTTTATGCAACTTCTATTTCTATTTTTATTCAACTTCCATTTTTGTTCCATTTCCTTTTCTATTTAATTTTTTTTTATTTCGTTTCCAAATAGATCGTTAAGGTATAGTGGTTTCTTAAATGAACTTCCATTTTAATTTTTATTCAACTTCCATTTTTGTTCAATTTTCTTTTCAATTCAATTTCCTTTTTTTTATTTAATTTCCAAATAGATCGTTAATGCATAGTTGTTTCTTGAATGAACATCCACTTTTAATTCTATGCAACTTCCATTTTTATTTTTATTCAACTTCCATTTTTATTTAATTTGTTTTTCTATTTAATTTCCTTTTTTTATTTAATTTTCAAATAGATCGTTAAGGTATAGTGGTTTCGTCAATGAACTCCCATTTTTAATTTTATACAACTTCCGTTTTTATTTTTATTCAACTTCCATTTTTATTCAATTTCCTTTTCTATTCAATTCCCTTGTTTTATTTTATTTCCAAATAGATTGTTAATGTATAGTGGTTTCGTGAATGAACTTCTATTTTTAATTTAATGCAACTTCCATTTTTATTTTTTTCAACTTCCATTTTTATTCAATTCATTTTCTGTTTAATTTCCTTTTTTTATTTTATTTCCAAATAGATTGTTAAGGTATAGTGGTTTCTTGAATGAACTTCCATTTTTAATTTTTTAAAACTTCCATTTTTAGTTTTATTCAATTTCCTTTTCAATTCAATTTCCTTTTTTTATTTAATTTCCAAATAGATCGTGAAGGTGTAGTGGTTTCTTCAATGAACTTCCATTTTTAATTTTATGCAACTTCTATTTTTATTTTTATTCCACTTCCATTTTTATTCAATTTCCTCTTCAATTGAATTTCCTTTTTTATTTAATTTCCAAACAGATAGTGAAGGTGTAGTGGTTTCTTTTATGAACTTCCATTTTTAATTTTATGCAACTTTTATTTTTATTTTTATTCCACTTCCATTTTTATTCAATTTCCTCTTCAATTCAATTTCGTTTTTTATTTAATTTCCAAATAGATCGTTAACGTATAGTGGTTTCTTGAATGAACTTCCATGTTTAATTTTATGCAGTTTCCATTTCTATTTTTATTCAACCTCTATTTTTATTCCATTTCCAACTCCATTCAATTTTCTTTTTTATTTAATTTCCAAATAGATCGTTATGGAATAGTGGTTTCTTGAATGAAATTCCATTTTTAATTTTACGCAACTTCCATTTTTATTTTTGTTCCAGCTCCATTTTTATTCTATTTCCTTTTCTATTCAATTTCCTTTTTAATTTAATTTCCAAATAGATCGTTAAGGTATAGTGGTTTTTTAATGAACTTCCATGTTTAATTTTATGAATTTCTATTTCTATTTTTATTCAACTTCTATTTTTATTCAATTTCCATCTCCATTCAATTTCCTTTTTATTTAATTTCCAAATAGATCATTAAGGTATAGTGGTTTCTTGAATGAACTTCCATTTTTAATTTTATGCAACTTCCATTTTTATTTTCATTCCACTTCCATTTTTATTCAATTTCCTTTTCTATTCAATTTCATTTTTTTATTTAATTTAAGATATTGTGGTTTCTAGAATGAACTTTCATTTCTATTTTTATTCAACTTCCATTTTTATTTGTTTTCATTTTCTATTGAATTTCCTTTTTTATTTAATTTCGAATAGATCGTTAAGGTGCAGTGGTTTCTTGAATTAACTTACATTTTTATTTTTATTCAATTTCCTTTTCTATTCAATTTCCAAATAGATCGTTAATGGATAGTGGTTTTTTTAATGAACTTCCATTTTTAATTTTATGCAACTTCCATTTTTATTTTTATTCAACTTTCATTTTTATTCAATTTCTTTTTCAATTGAATTTCCTTTTTTACTTAATTTCCTAATAGATCGTTAAGGTATAGTGGTTTCATGAATAAACTTCCATTTTTAATTTTATGCAACTTTCATTTTTATTTTTATTCAACTTCCACTTTTATTAAATTTCCTTTTCTATTCAATTTACTTTTTTTATTTAATTTCCAAATAGATCGTTATGGTTTTGTGGTTAGTTAAATGAACTTTCATTTTTAATTTCATGCAACTTGCATTTTTATTTTTATTCAACTTCCATTTTTATTCAATTTTCTTTTCTATTCAATTTCCTTTTTTTGTTTAATTTCCATATAGATCGTTAATGTATAGTGGTTTTTTGAATGAACTTCCACTTTTAATTTTATGCAACTTCCTTTTTTATTTTTATTCAACTTCCATTTTTATTCAGCTTCCTTTTCCATTCATTTCCATTTTTTATTTAATTTCCAAATAGGTCGCTAAGGTGTAGTGGTCTCTTGAATGCACTTCCATCATTACTTTTATGCAACTTCCATTTTTATTTTTATTCAACTTGCATTTTTGTTCAATTTTCATTTCAATTCAATTTCCTTTTTTTATTTAATTTCCAAATAGATCGTTAATGCATAGTGGTTTCTTGAATGAACTCCCATTTTTAATTTTATACAACTTCCGTTTTTATTTTTATTCAACTTCCATTTTTATTCAATTTCCTTTTCTATTCAATTCGCTTGTTTTATTTTATTTCCAAATAGATTGTTAATGTATAGTGGTTTCTTGAATGAACTTCTATTTTTAATTTAATGCAGCTTCCATTTTTATTTTTTTTCAACTTCCATTTTTATTCAATTCATTTTCTGTTTAATTCCCTTTTTTTATTTTATTTCCAAACAGAATGTTAGGGTATAGTGGTTTCTTGAATGAACTTCCATTTTTAGTTTTATTCAACTTCCGTATTTATTCAATTTCCTTTTCAATTCAATTTTCTTTTTTTTATTTAATTTCCAAATAGATCGTGAAGGTGTAGTGGTTTCTTGAATGAACTTCCATTTTTAATTTTATGCAACTTCTATTTTTATTTTTATTCCACTTCCATTTTTATTCAATTTCCTCTTCAATTCAATTTCCTTTTTTATTTAATTTCCAAATAGATAGTGAAGGTGTAGTGGTTTCTTTTATGAACTACCATTTTTAATTTTATGCAACTGTTATTTTTATTTTTATTCCACTTCCATTTTTATTCAATATCCTCTTCAATTCAATTTCGTTTTTTATTTAATTTCCAAATAGATCGTTAACGTATAGTGGTTTCTTGAATGAACTTCCATTTTTAATTTTATGCAGTTTCCATTTCTATTTTTATTCAACCTCTATTTTTATTCAATTTCCAACTCCATTCAATTTTCTTTTTCATTTAATTTCCAAATAGATCGTTATGGAATAGTGGTTTCTTGAATGAAATTCCATTTTTAATTTTACGCAACTTCCATTTTTATTTTTATTCCAGCTCCATTTTTATTCAATTTCCTTTTTAATTTAATTTCCAAATAGATCGTTAAGGTATAGTGGTTTCTTAATGAACTTCCATGTTTAATTTTATGAAGTTTCCATTTCTATTTTTATTCAACTTCTATTTTTATTCAATTTCCATCTCCATTCAGTTTCCTTTTTATTTAATTTCCAAATAGATCATTAAGGTATAGTGGTTTCTTGAATGAACTTCCATTTTTAATTTTATGCAACTTCCATTTTTACTTTTATTCCAAATCCATTTTTATTCAATTTCCTTTTCTATTCAATTTCCTTTTTTTATTTAATTTAAGATATTGTGGTTTCTAGAATGAACTTTCATTTCTATTTTTATTCAACTTCCATTTTTATTTGATTTCATTTTCTATTGAATTTCCTTTTTTATTTAATTTCGAATAGATCGTTAAGGTGCAGTGGTTTCTTGAATTAACTTCCATTTTTATTTTTATTCAATTTCCTTTCCTATTCAATTTCCAAATAGATCGTTAATGGATAGTGGTTTTTTGAATGAACTTCCATTTTTAATTTTATGCAACTTCCATTTTTATTTTTATTCAACTTTCATTTTTATTCAATTTCTTTTTCAATTGAATTTCCTTTTTTACTTAATTTCCTAATAGATCGTTAAGGTATAGTGGTTTCATGAATAAACTTCCATTTTTAATTTTATGCAACTTTCATTTTTATTTTTATTCAACTTCCACTTTTATTAAATTTCCTTTTCTATTCAATTTACTTTTTTTTATTTAATTTCCAAATAGATCGTTATAGTTTTGTGGTTAGTTGAATGAACTTTCATTTTTAATTTCATGCAACTTGCATTTTTATTTTTATTCAACTTCCATTTTTATTCAATTTTCTTTTCTATTCAATTTCCTTTTTTTTATTTAATTTCCATATAGATCGTTAATGTATAGTGGTTTTTTGAATGAACTTCCACTTTTAATTTTATGCAACTTCCTTTTTTATTTTTATTCAACTTCCATTTTTATTCAGCTTCCTTTTCCATTCATTTCCATTTTTTATTTAATTTCCAAATAGATCGGTAAGGTATAGTGGTTTCTTGAATGCACTTCCATGTTTACTTTTATGTAACTTCCATTTTTATTTTTATTCAACTTCCATTTTTATTTAATTTTCTTTTCTATTCAATTTCCTTTTTTTATTTAATTTTCAAATAGATCTTTAAGGTATAGTGGTTTCGTGAATGAACTCCCATTTTTAATTTTATACAACTTCCGTTTTTATTTTTATTCAACTTCCATTTTTATTCAATTTCCTTTTCTATTCAATTCCCTTGTTTTATTATATTTCCAAATAGATTGTTAATGTATAGTGGTTTCTTGAATGAACTTCTATTTTTAATTTAATGCAGCTTCCATTTTTATTTTTTTTCAACTTCCATTTTTATTCAATTCATTTTCTGTTTAATTTCCTTTTTTTATTTTATTTCCAAACAGATTGTTAGGGTATAGTGGTTTCTTGAATGAACTTCCATTTTTAATTTTATAAAACTTCCATTTTTAGTTTTATTCAACTTCCGTATTTATTCAATTTCCTTTTCAATTCAATTTTCTTTTTTTTATTTAATTTCCAAATAGATCGTGAAGGTGTAGTGGTTTCTTGAATGAACTTCCATTTTTAATTTTATGCAACTTCTATTTTTATTTTTATTCCACGTCCATTTTTATTCAATTTCCTATTCAATTCAATTTCCTTTTTTATTTAATTTCCAAATAGATAGTGAAGGTGTAGTGGTTTCTTTTATGAACTACCATTTTTAATTTTATGCAACTGTTATTTTTATTTTTATTCCACTTCCATTTTTATTCAATATCCTCTTCAATTCAATTTCGTTTTTTATTTAATTTCCAAATAGATCGTTAACGTATAGTGGTTTCTTGAATGAACTTCCATGTTTAATTTTATGCAGTTTCCATTTCTAATTTTATTCAACCTCTATTTTTATTCAATTTCCAACTCCATTCAATTTTCTTTTTTATTTAATTTCCAAATAGATCGTTATGGAATAGTGGTTTCTTGAATGAAATTCCATTTTTAATTTTACGCAACTTCGATTTTTATTTTTATTCCAGCTCCATTTTTATTCAATTACCTTTTTAATTTAATTTCCAAATAGATCGTTAAGGTATAGTGGTTTCTTAATGAACTTCCATGTTTAATTTTATGAAGTTTCCATTTCTATTTTTATTCAACTTCTATTTTTATTCAATTTCCATCTCCATTCAATTTCCTTTTTATTTAATTTCCAAATAGATCATTAAGGTATAGTGGTTTCTTGAATGAACTTCCATTTTTAATTTTATGCAACTTCCATTTTTATTTTTATTCCACTTCCATTTTTATTCAATTTCCTTTTCTATTCAATTTCCTTTTTTTATTTAATTTAAGATATTGTGGTTTCTAGAATGAACTTTCATTTCTATTCTTATTCAAGTTCCATTTTTATTTGATTTCATTTTCTATTGAATTTCCTTTTTTATTTAATTTCGAATAGATCGTTAAGGTGCAGTGGTTTCTTGAATTAACTTCCATTTTTATTTTTATTCAATTTCCTTTTCTATTCAATTTCCAAATAGCTCGTTAGTGGATAGTGGTTTTTTGAATGAACTTCCATTTTTAATTTTATGCAACTTCCATTTTTATTTGTATTCAACTTTCATTTTTATTCAATTTCTTTTTCAATTGAATTTCCTTTTTTACTTAATTTCCTAATAGATCGTTAAGGTATAGTGGTTTCATGAATAAACTTCCATTTTTAATTTTATGCAACTTTCATTTTTATTTTTATTCAACTTCCACTTTTATTAAATTTCCTTTTCTATTCAATTTACTTTTTTTATTTAATTTCCAAATAGATCGTTATGGTTTAGTGGTTAGTTGAATGAACTTTCATTTTTAATTTCATGCAACTTGCATTTTTATTTTTATTCAACTTCCATTTTTATTCAATTTTCTTTTCTATTCAATTTCCTTTTTTTATTTAATTTCCATATAGATCGTTAATGTATAGTGGTTTTTTGAATGAACTTCCACTTTTAATTTTATGCAACTTCCTTTTTTATTTTTATTCAACTTCCATTTTTATTCAGCTTCCTTTTCCATTCATTTCCATTTTTTTATTTAATTTCCAAATAGATCGGTAAGGTATAGTGGTTTCTTGAATGCACTTCCATGTTTACTTTTATGCAACTTCCATTTTTATTTTTATTCAGCTTCCATTTTTATTTTTATTCAACTTCCATTTTTATTTAATTTGCTTTTCTATTCAATTTTCTTTTTTATTTAATTTTCAAATAGATCGTTAAGGTATAGTGGTTTCGTGAATGAACTCCCATTTTTAATTTTATACAACTTCCGTTTTTATTTTTATTCAACTTCCATTTTTATTCAATTTCCTTTTCTATTCAATTCCCTTGTTTTATTTTATTTCCAAATAGATTGTTAATGTATAGTGGTTTCTTGAATGAACTTCTATTTTTAATTTAATGCAGCTTCCATTTTTATTTTTTTTCAACTTCCATTTTTATTCAATTCATTTTCTGTTTAATTTCCTTTTTTATTTTATTTCCAAACAGATTGTTAGGGTATAGTGGTTTCTTGAATGAACTTCCATTTTTAATTTTATAAAACTTCCATTTTTAGTTTTATTCAACTTCCGTTTTTATTCAATTTCCTTTTTTTATTTAATTTCCAAATAGATCGTGAAGGTGTAGTGGTTTCTTGAATGAACTTCCATTTTTAATTTTATGCAACTTCTATTTTTATTTTGATTCCACTTCCATTTTTATTCAATTTCCTCTTCAATTCAATTTCCTTTTTTATTTAATTTCCAAATAGATAGTTAAGGTGTAGTGGTTTCTTTTATGAACTTCCATTTTTAATTTTATGCAACTGTTATTTTTATTTTTATTCCACTTCCATTTTTATTCAATTTCCTCTTCAATTATATTTCGTTTTTTTTATTTAATTTCCAAATAGATCGTTAACGTATAGTGGTTTCTTGAATGAACTTCCATGTTTAATTTTATGCAGTTTCCATTTCTATTTTTATTCAACCTCTATTTTTATTCAATTTCCAACTCCATTCAATTTTCTTTTTTATTTAATTTCCAAATAGATCGTTATGGAATAGTGGTTTCTTGAATGAAATTCCATTTTTAATTTTACGCAACTTCCATTTTTATTTTTATTCCAGCTCCATTTTTATTCAATTTCCCTTTTAATTTAATTTCCAAATAGATCGTTAAGGTATAGTGGTTTCTTAATGAACTTCCATGTTTAATTTTATGAAGTTTCCATTTCTATTTTTATTCAACTTCTATTTTTATTCAATTTCCATCTCCATTCAATTTCCTTTTTATTTAATTTCCAAATAGATCGTTAAGGTATAGTGGTTTCTTGAATGAACTTCCATTTTTAATTTTATGCAACTTCCATTTTTATTTTTATTCCACTTCCATTTTTATTCAATTTCCTTTTCTATTCAATTTCCTTTTTTTATTTGATTTAAGATATTGTGGTTTCTAGAATGAACTTTCATTTCTATTTTTATTCAACTTCCATTTTTATTTGATTTCATTTTCTATTGAATTTCCTTTTTTATTTAATTTTGAATAGATCGTTAAGGTGCAGTGGTTTCTTGAATTAACTTCCATTTTTATTTTTATTTAATTTCCTTTTCTATTCAATTTCCAAATAGATCGTTAATGGATAGTGGTTTTTTGAATGAACTACCATTTTTAATTTTATGCAACTTCCTTTTTTATTTTTCTTCAACTTCCATTTTTATTCAGCTTCCTTTTCTATTCATTTCCATTTTATATTTAATTTCCAAATAGATCGCTAAGGTATAGTGGTTTCTTGAATGCACTTCTGTCACGCCCTCAAAATTAACCCAATATATAACATTGACATGCATTATTTAAAGAAGACAATTTATGAATTCATTCATCAGAGTAATACTAAATTAAGCATTACATGTAATATCGAATAAAACGCCCTACAGGCTTACATCTTTCCAAGCCAACACTTGGATACAAAAATATGAGTTCTAACTCAATACAAGGAAAGCCCTAGGCTTGAATGTTTACATGTAATAATAATTAAAGACAATTAACTAAAGGTAGTCTCCTCCAATCCAGAAGCCAAACCCTCCCAAACTAAATCCTTGGAGGTAGTTTATCACCTGAACCTGAAAATGATGTTCCCATAAAGGGTGAGCCACAGCCCAGTAGAAATATACTAAACCACATATAAGCAATGAATAAAGCAATAGCATTCAACAGATGGTTAACCAAAATAATCAATTACTACATTTTACAGACTCATGACATTATTGCCAAAGATACGTTTTACTTTCCAGTTTTATCAACATGGCTCAGAACCTGGCCAAACTTATAACAGTGAAATCACATATATCATATTCACATCCTTCCAATATTAACAACAAATGAGACTCAAGCTCAAATCAAACACTTCATACTTCCAGATTGATACACATTTTAGTGCTGTATCAATAAAACACTTCTATATAAATAAGCACACATAAAAGTGATGCTAATGGAGTCCATCCCCTATCTCCTCTCAAACAAAATCCGGTTTAGAGGTCCATCCCCTATCTTCCCCTAAACCGTGGAGTACATCCCCTATCTCCTCCCACACACAAAACAATGTATGCAAATGCAATGCTCAATCAATACACGTATTTTCTGTATCAATGCCATAGTCAAAATTAATGACTTAACCGATGTGATTAGTTTCAGTTATTCCTAATCCACATGCAATGTCTACAACAATCACGACTATCCTCCACCGATAGCCCAAAACAGTTATTTCTAAACTGAAAATAACTATGTCAACAATTCAATAGACAAATTATACCAATTATCCAATTACGCCATTTAATCAATAAATTCCATGAATTTAACCCTCTTTTCCCAATTCCATGAATTACTTATACAAATTAATTCAATAATACAACTAGGGTTTTTCCCAAAATTTACCAAAGTATCCCCAACATGCTAAAATACCAAAACTTAGAACAAAACCTATAAAATGGAGTAGGAAATCCCTACCTCGAAGAGAGTAACCCGAATGGAGAAGATGGAGATGAATGCCCAAATACAAAAGTGCTCCAAATCGCCAAATGCTCAGATTAAATGGAAGCCCTCGACTCCCTCTATCTTTTTAATAAAGCAACTAGGGTTGAAACACTCTCTAAACAGATCAAACCTAAGAGAGAAGGTGAGTAGGGAGAGAGAGAGGTCGAACCTGGGGTTTTGAATCAAATGAATATGAAAAAGACTGATCAAATCCCGCTGCTGTGTATTTAAACTGGACAGGCTCGCTCGAGCGAAGACTTTGTTGCTCGAGCGACCAGACACAGAGAAACTACGCTCGAGCCAACAACTCAAAAGCTCGCTCGAGCGAAAGAAAGCTCGGTCGAGCGAAGAACTCAAACCCTCAGGTCTGAACCCAGACACACGCTCGAGCGAAGGAACTATAACTCGAGCGAAGGATGAACTAACTCGCTCGAGCGAAGAAAAGCTCGCTCGAGCCAAGAATGCACAGCTACAGGTCCAAATCAAACACTACCTCTCGCTCGAGCGAACAACTCCTCGCTCGAGCGAAGAACCAAAAACCTGGACAGCAACACTTGGTTTCTAAACCCAACCAACCTGAACAAACCTGCCTAACACATCCTATAATTCCAAAAGAGAAAAATAAGGAACAACAACAACAACCATTATACAATGACAGAATCTACGGAACCTAAGTCCGGATACAATAATCAAATGGAAAAAGACCGGGGTCGCTATAACCTCCCCCCCTTCAAAGAATTTCGTCCGCGAAATTAAGCATAAGTTTTTTTCTTATAACAGATTTTTTTTTAAACAATTCATTAGTAAACATTTTGACCCAAAACTGGTCATTTCATCTCTTTATCAAGAGGCATTTCATACCAAATATATAACACAAAATATATTTCAATCTGTATCATTATTATGCATTATTCCTTTCAATGCTAACAATCCCATATCATATTTAATTACATGATATACATAACACACTAAGCAATGTAATCAACATATGCAATACTATACTAAACTTCTATAATGAAGCAAGTTTCAAGATACACCCCTTTTCCAAAACATACTCAACGTTTTACAACCTAAGACATATGCAAAGCTCTTAGGTTCAACAATATTACAAAATCTAAATATAAGATTACAACTGAATAAACATGTCCGGGTATTTTTCGCGGACTTCCAATTCACGCTCCCAAGTGGCTTCCTCCACTCCATGATGTTTCCACAAAACTTTTACCAAAGGGATGGTCTTGCCTCGCAAAACTTGATCCCGCCTATCCAATACCCGAACCAGTCTCTCCTCATATGAGACATCCACATCAACCACTAAATCGGTCCAATCCAACACATGTGATGGATCCGGCTCATACTTCCGAAGCATACTCACATGAAACACGTCATGTATTCCAGACAACTGCGGCGGCAAAGCTAAACGATAAGCAACCTTGCCAATCCTCTCAAGGATCTCAAACGGACCAATGAATCGAGGGGACAACTTCCCACTCTTCCCAAACCTCATCAAACCCCGTCTAGGTGATATCTTCAGAAAGACATGATCACCCACCTCAAACACCAAAGGTCTCCTCCTACGGTCGACATACGATTTCTGACGACTCTGTGCTGTAACAAGCCTCTTACGGATAAGCTCAACTTTCTCCGTAGTTTCCCTCACCAACTCTGGACCCAACAGAGGTGCATCACCCACCTCGGCCCAACACACAGGAGATCTACACGGTCGGCCATACAAGGCCTCAAATGGTGCCATACCGATACTAGACTGGAAACTGTTGTTGTAGGCAAACTCCACCAACGGCAAGTGCCTCTCCCACGACCCACTAAAGTCTAGAACACAACCCCGAAGCATATCCTCAAGTATCTGAATAGTACGCTCGGACTGTCCGTCAGTCTGAGGATGATAAGCCGTGCTAAAGGTCAACTTAGTGCCTAAGGCACTCTGCAAACTCTGCCACAACCTGGCAGTAAAACGAGGATCTCTATCTGAGACGATCGTCACTGGGACCCCGTGCAATCTCACTATGTCCCGAATATACAAGTCGGCAAGATGATCTACCGAATCTCTCACGCGCATAGAAATAAAGTGCGCCGACTTAGTCAACCGGTCTACAACCACCCAAATAGCATCACTACCCCGCTGAGTCCTCGGAAGACCTACAACGAAGTCCATAGTGACATGCTCCCACTTCCACTCGGCAATAGGCAAGGGTTGCAACAAACCCGCTGGCCTCTGATGTTCGGCCTTCACTTGCTGACAAGTAAGACACTTAGATACGAAAGCTGCCACATCTCTCCTCATACCCCGCCACCAGAACTGACGACCCAAATCCCGATACATCTTAGTGCCTCCCGGATGCACCGCAAGGCGTGAATGATGAAACTCTCGGAGTACCTCCTCTCGGCAAGACTCCGGCACAAACGGACGGTCTCGGTATCTCACACTCAGGTCGGAATACACCGTCAAACCTTTCTCAACCTTTCCACTGGAAATCTTCTCACGGAGAGATTCTACCTCAAGGTCACCTCTCTGAGCCTCTAACACTCGAGTCACAAGTATAGGCTGTGCAACAACAGAAAACAAGGCCGCAGCCTCAACGGATTCGCCCATAAGTAAATCAAACTCTCCAAGTGCACCCAACATCTCCCACTCTCGGATGGCTATGCTAGCTATGTCACCAACAGGTTTCCTGCTAAGGGCATCGGCCACCACATTGGCCTTTCCCGGATGATAATGAAACTCAAAGTCATAATCCTCTATGAACTCCATCCACCTCCTCTGCCTCAAGTTTAAGTCTTTCTGTGTAAATAAATACTTCAAACTCTTATGATCCGAGAACACCTCGAATTTCTCACCATAAAGATAATGCCTCCAAATCTTCAAGGCAAATATCACAGCTGCTAACTCTAGATCATGTGTAGGGTAATTCTGCTCGTGAATTTTCAACTGACGAGAGCCATAGGCAACTACTTTCCCTTCTTGCATTAATACACAACCCAGACCCTCTCGTGAGGCGTCACAATAGACCGTATAACCCAACCCTCTCTCTGGAATAATCAATACTGGAGCGGTAGTCAGTCTAACTTTCAACTCCTGAAACGACTTTTCACAAGTCTCACTCCATACAAATTTGACTCCCTTCCGAGTCAGTTTAGTCAACGGTGATGCTAACCTGGAGAAATCTTTCACAAACCGACGGTAATACCCAACTAACCCCAGAAAACTGCGGATCTCAAATAGACTCTTAGGCTGTGCCCAATCCTGCACTGCCTCTACCTTGGATGTATCAACAGACACTCCTTCACCGGATACCACATGGCCTAAGAATTTGACTTCTTTCAGCCAGAACTCACACTTCCCAAACTTGGCATACAGCCTATGGGCTCTAAGTAACTCAAGCACCACCCTCAAATGTGCCTCGTGCTCCTCCTCAGAAGGCGAATAGATAAGGATGTCGTCCACAAAAACGACTACAAACCGATCCAAGAATTCCCGGAAGATCCGGTTCATCAAATCCATAAAAACTGCCGGTGCATTGGTGAGCCCGAATGGCATCACCAAAAACTCATAATGGCCATACCGCGTACGGAATGCCGTCTTCGGAATATCCTCTTCCCTGACCCTCAACTGGTGGTAACCCGATCTCAAGTCTATCTTAGAGAAACAACGAGAACCCTTCAACTGGTCAAACAAATCATCGATACGAGGCATAGGGTACTTATTCTTAACCGTAGCCCGATTCAATTTTCGATAATCTATACAAAGTCTCAAAGCACCACCTTTCTTTTTAACAAAGAGGGCCGGTGCTCCCCACGGTGAAATTCTAGGACGTATAAAGCCCTTATCTAGCAACTCCTGGAGTTGGATCTTCAACTCAACTAACTCGGCTGGGGCAAAACGATAAGGTGCCATGGAAATCGGCGCCGTGCCGGGCACTAGGTCAATAGAGAACTCAATCTCCCGATGCGGTGGCAAACCAACAAGATCCTCGGGAAAGACATCCGAGTACTCACAAACCACCCTTGGCAACACAATCTGAGTCTCATTATCCTCACTAATCAAAAGGTTAGCTAGTAGCCCACTAAGCTCACTCCTTCCTCGCCGAACATACCCCGGTGGCAACACATCACCAACCCGGTCCCCCAAAAAATGAAAATACTCTCCGCTCACGGTACAACAAGTGACCCTCTGGCGGTAGCAATCAATAACTGCCCGGTATGACGATAACCAGTCCATACCCAAAATAACATCGAAACCCCTCATAGGCATAACTACAAAGGAAAATGGGATTCTATGATAATCAACCTCTATATCACAACCCCTAACGCCTTGTTTCAAAATCAATTCACCCCCAAGAGGTGACACTACACAAATAGGAGATGCTAGCTGTGCTAACTCCAACTCCAAAACAGATGCAAATGCAACAGATGCAAATGCAGCAGACACAAAGGAATGAGATGCACCCGTATCAATCAAAACATTAGTAACCGAGTTGCAAAACAAGAAGGTACCTCTCACAACTGATGGTGCTGGCACAAGATCCTGCGCGGTAACAGCATACACGCGCCCAGACGACCTCTGATCAACCTGCTCAACCCTAGGAGCATAAGATTGCTGCACCGACTGAGACGATGAAGCCCCTTGATTGGCCTTTGAGGCCTGACCCGACTGAGCTGGCTGCTGACCCTGAATCGGCCTCAAACCAGATGCACCAGATGTGCCACCCAACTGCGGGCAATACCTCTTCATATGCCCTGGCTGACCACACTGATAACACGAGAGTGGCTGACCTCTACCCTGACTCTGGCTCTGAGATCGAGCTGAAGAAGATGCTGCTCTCTGAACTCCTCCCCTCTGAGGACAAACTGGAGACTTGTGGCCCAGCTGGCCACACTTGAAACAGGTAATGTCTCCCTGGCTGCCTTTCCCCGAACTAACACTCAGTACAGGAAAAGTCGATCGAGAAAAGCTACCCTGAGACTGCTGGGGATTAAAACCCTTCTGTCTCCTACCATCATTCTGACCATCCTGACTCCTCTTGGAGCCCTTCTGCCCTTCCTCCTCCTCCTGCATCATGATTTCCATGTGGGCTGCAGCATCAACCATACGCCCATACTCCCGAATCATAGTTCCCCCAACTCTCAGCTTGAGGTCGCGCCTCAACTTCTTCTCAAACTCAATACAACGGCGTTCCTCAGACGCCACCAACTCAGGTGCAAACCTGGACAAACTAGTAAATGCAGCCTCAAATTCGGCCACTGAAGAACTCGCCTGCTTAAACTGACAAAACTGGTCTCGCAGCTTCTCCCTGACTGCTGGAGATAAGAACTTCTCCTGGAAAGCATTCACAAAAGCCTCCCATGTACCTCCTATACGCCCCTTAGTAAACTTCCACCACTGACCTGCATCCCCCTTCAACTGGAAAGATGCCAAGGTCACTTTCAATCCCTCGTCTTCGATGCCAAGCATCTCAAACGTCTTCGTTGTCTGTTCGAGCCATTCATCTGCCTTAAGTGGCTCTTTAAGATCACCCACAAATTCATCCGGATTGGACCGGAAGAACTCCCTCTTCAGAAAGGAAGGTCCTGCATCCGCAATACCAGCCTGAGCTTGATTCTCAGCTCTAAGAATGCCTACTGACTCCCTGAATGCCCCTGCTATCTCTCGGGCTAGAGCGCCCATAGCCTGCTGGCCTACTGGCTCGGCCACATTGGCCTGGCCAATTCCCTCCTGAACTGCCGGAATCTCTTCTGGCACAGGCACCTCCTGCCTACCCGGCCTACCACGCCTACCGCGTCCTCGTCCTCGTCCTGACATCCTAATAAAGGAAACAAAGACATTAGCACATTAATAAATGTGCCGAAGCTAAACACTCGCGTCCTAATGCAATGGACAACAATAATTCATTCCACGTAAGCACATAATCACATAAGCACCTACGAATTTCATTCCCGGATAATGATAGTCCCAAAGGGTTACTATAGTTCCGGTTGGAAGCAGCAGTGATCAAGTGCCTTTCCAACAAGACTACTAGAAACTCAAGGGTCCAATCAACATCCTAGAAACTACATTCCATACCCATATAATCACATAAACATGTTATCACATAAGCATATAACATTACACTAAGTCTCTATCAAACGAGACGAACCCAATGTGATACTAATCACTTCCCACGTAACCAAAGTATTCAAACCCGGTACGCTCTGATACCAAGTTGTCACGCCCTCAAAATTAACCCAATATATAACATTGACATGCATTATTTAAAGAAGACAATTTATGAATTCATTCATCAGAGTAATACTAAATTAAGCATTACATGTAATATCGAATAAAACGCCCTACAGGCTTACATCTTTCCAAGCCAACACTTGGATACAAAAATATGAGTTCTAACTCAATACAAGGAAAGCCCTAGGCTTGAATGTTTACATGTAATAATAATTAAAGACAATTAACTAAAGGTAGTCTCCTCCAATCCAGAAGCCAAACCCTCCCAAACTAAATCCTTGGAGGTAGTTTATCACCTGAACCTGAAAATGATGTTCCCATAAAGGGTGAGCCACAGCCCAGTAGAAATATACTAAACCACATATAAGCAGTGAATAAAGCAATAGCATTCAACAGATGGTTAACCAAAATAATCAATTACTACATTTTACAGACTCATGACATTATTGCCAAAGATACGTTTTACTTTCCAGTTTTATCAACATGGCTCAGAACCTGGCCAAACTTATAACAGTGAAATCACATATATCATATTCACATCCTTCCAATATTAACAACAAATGAGACTCAAGCTCAAATCAAACACTTCATACTTCCAGATTGATACACATTTTAGTGCTGTATCAATAAAACACTTCTATATAAATAAGCACACATAAAAGTGATGCTAATGGAGTCCATCCCCTATCTCCTCCCAAACAAAATCCGGTTTAGAGGTCCATCCCCTATCTTCCCCTAAACCGTGGAGTACATCCCCTATCTCCTCCCACACACAAAACAATGTATGCAAATGCAATGCTCAATCAATACACGTATTTTCTGTATCAATGCCATAGTCAAAATTAATGACTTAACCGATGTGATTAGTTTCAGTTATTCCTAATCCACATGCAATGTCTACAACAATCACGACTATCCTCCACCGATAGCCCAAAACAGTTATTTCTAAACTGAAAATAACTATGTCAACAATTCAATAGACAAATTATACCAATTATCCAATTACGCCATTTAATCAATAAATTCCATGAATTTAACCCTCTTTTCCCAATTCCATGAATTACTTATACAAATTAATTCAATAATACAACTAGGGTTTTTCCCAAAATTTACCAAAGTATCCCCAACATGCTAAAATACCAAAACTTAGAACAAAACCTATAAAATGGAGTAGGAAATCCCTACCTCGAAGAGAGTAACCCGAATGGAGAAGATGGAGATGAATGCCCAAATACAAAAGTGCTCCAAATCGCCAAATGCTCAGATTAAATGGAAGCCCTCGACTCCCTCTATCTTTTTAATAAAGCAACTAGGGTTGAAACACTCTCTAAACAGATCAAACCTAAGAGAGAAGGTGAGTAGGGAGAGAGAGAGGTCGAACCTGGGGTTTTGAATCAAATGAATATGAAAAAGACTGATCAAATCCCACTGCTGTGTATTTAAACTGGACAGGCTCGCTCGAGCGAAGACTTTGTCGCTCGAGCGACCAGACACAGAGAAACTACGCTCGAGCCAAGGAAGCCTTGCTCGAGCCAACAACTCAAAAGCTCGCTCGAGCGAAAGAAAGCTCGGTCGAGCGAAGAACTCAAACCCTCAGGTCTGAACCCAGACACACGCTCGAGCGAAGGAACTATAGCTCGAGCGAAGGATGAACTAACTCGCTCGAGCGAAGAAAAGCTCGCTCGAGCCAAGAATGCACAGCTACAGGTCCAAATCAAACACTACCTCTCGCTCGAGCGAACAACTCCTCGCTCGAGCGAAGAACCAAAAACCTGGACAGCAACACTTGGTTTCTAAACCCAACCAACCTGAACAAACCTGCCTAACACATCCTATAATTCCAAAAGAGAAAAATAAGGAACAACAACAACAACCATTATACAATGACAGAATCTACGGAACCTAAGTCCGGATACAATAATCAAATGGAAAAAGACCGGGGTCGCTATAACTTCCATGTTTAATTTTATGCAACTTCCATTTTATTTTTATTCAACTTCCATTTTTAATCAATTTGCTATTCTATTCAATTTCCTTTTTTTATTTAGTTTCCAAATAGATCATTAATGTATTGTGGTTTCTTGAATGAACTTCAATTTTTAATTTTATGGAACTTCCATTTTTAATCAATTTGCTTTTCTATTCAATTTCCTTTTTTTATTTAATTTCCAAATAGATTGTTAAGGTATAGTGGTTTTCTGAATGAACTTCCATTTTTAATTTTATGCAACTTCCATTTTATTTTTATTCAACTTCTATTTTTATTCAATTTCCTTGTCAATTGAATTTCGTTTTTTTATTTAATTTCCAAATAGATCGTTAAGGTATAGTGGTTTCTTGATTGAACTTCCATGTTTAATTTTCAGCAACTTCCATTTTTATTTTTATTCAAATTCCATTTTTAATCAATTTCCTTTTCTATTCAATTTCCTTTTTTATTTAATTTCCAAATAGATCGTTAATGCATTGTGGTTTCTTGAATGAACTTCCATCTTTTATTTTATGCAACTTCCATTTTTATTTTTATTCAACTTCCATTTTTATTAGATTTCTTTTTTCTATTGAATTTCCTTTTTTATTTAATTTCAAATAGATCGTTAAGGTGTAGTGGTTTCTTGATTGAACTTCCATTTTGAATTTAATGCAACTTCCATTTTTATTTTTATTCCACTTTCATTTTTATTCAATTTCTTTTTCAATTGAATTTCCTTTTTTATTTAATTTCCTAATAGGTCGTTAAGGTATAATGGTTTCATGAATAAACTTCCATTTTTAATTTTATGCAACATCCATTTTTATTTTTATTTAACTTCCATTTTCATTTTCATTTTTATTCAATTTCCTTTTCTATTCCATTTCCTTTTTTTTTAATTTATTTTCCAAATAGATCGTTAACGTATAGTGGTTTCTTGAATAGACTTCCATTTTTAATTTTATGCAACTTCTATTTTTGTTTTTATTCAACTTTCATTTTTCTTCAATTTCCTTTTCTATTCATTTTCCTTTTTTATTTAATTTCCAAATAGATCGTTAATGGATAGTGGTTTTTTGAATGAACTTCCATTTTTAATTTTATGCAACATCAATTTTTATTTTTATTCAATTTCTTTTTCAATTGAATTTCCTTTTTTACTTAATTTCCTAATAGATCGTTAAGGTATAGTGGTTTCATGAATAAACTTCCATTTTTAATTTTATGCAATTTCCATTTTTATTTTTATTGAACTTCCATTTTTATTCAATTTCCTTTTCTATTCAATTTACTTTTTTTATTTAATTTCCAAACAGATCGTTATGGTTTGGTGGTTAGTTGAATGAAATTTCATTTTTAATTTCATGCAACTTGCATTTTTATTTTTATTCAACTTCCATTTTTATTCAAATTTCTTTTCTATTCTATTTTCTTTTTTTTTATTTAATTACAAATAGATCGTTAATGTATAGTTGTTTCTTTAATGAACTTCCATTTTTAGATTTATGCAACTTCTATTTTTATTTTTATTCAACTTCCATTTTTATTCAGCTTCCTTTTCTATTCATTTCCTTTTTTTTATTTAATTTGCAAATAGATCGCTAAGGTATAGTGGTTTCTTGAATGCACTTCCATGTTTATTTTTATGCAACTTCCATTTTTATTTTTATTCAACTTCCATTTTTAATCAATTTGGTTTTCTATTCAATTTCCTTTTTTTATTTAATTTCCTAATAGATCGTTAATGTATTGTGGTTTCTTGAATGAACTTCCATTTTTAATTTTATGCAACTTCCATTTTTATTTTTATTCAACTTCCATTTTTATTCAATTTCCTGGTCAATTGAATTTCGTTTTTTTATTTAATTTCTAAATAGATCGCTAAGGTATAGTGGTTTCTTGAATGCACTTCCATGTTTAATTTTATGCAACTTCCATTTTTATTTTTATTCAACTTCGTTTTTTAATCAATTTGCTTTTCTATTCAATTTCATTTTTTTATTTAATTTCCAAATAGATCGTTAATGTATTCTGGTTTTTTGAATGAACTTCCATTTTTAATTTTATGCAACTTCCATTTTTATTTTTATTTAACTTCCATTTTTATTCAATTTCCCTGTCAATTGAATTTCGTTTTTTCATTTAATTTCCAAATAGATCGTTAAGGTATAACGGTTTCTTGATTGAACTTCCAAGTTTAATTTTCAGCAACTTCCATTTTTATTTTTATTCAACTTCCATTTTTAATCAATTTCCTTTTTTATTTAATTTCCAAATAGATCGTTAATGTATTGTGGTTTCTTGAATGAACTTCCATTTTTTATTTTATGCAACTTCCATTTTTATTTTTATTCAACTTCCATTTTTATTCAATTTCTTTTTCTATCGAATTTCCTTTTTTATTTAATTTCAAATAGATCGTTAAGGTGTAGTGGTTTCTTGAATGAACTTCCATTTTGAATTTAATGCAACTTCCGTTTTTATTTTTATTCAACTTCCATTCTTATTCAATTTCTTTTTCTATTCAATTTCCTTTTCTATTTATTTTCGAAATAGATCGTTAAGGTATAGTGGTTTCTTGAATGAACTTTCATTTTTACTTTTATGCAACTTCCATTTTTATTTTTATTCAACTTCCATTTTCATTTTTATTCAATTTCCTTTTCTATTCCATTTCCTTTTTTTTATTTAATTTCCAAGTAGATCGTTAACGTATAGTGGTTTCTTGAATAGACTTCCATTTTTAATGTTATGCAACTTCTATTTTTGTTTATATTCAACTTCCATTTTTCTTCAATTTCCATTTCTATTCATTTTCCCTTTCTATTTAATTTCCAAATAGATCGTTAAGGTATAGTGGTTTCTTAAATGAACTTCCATTTTTAACTTTCGGCAACTGCCATTTTTATTTTTATTCAGCTTCCATTTTTAATCAATTTCCTTTTCTATTCAATTTCCTTTTTTTATTTAATTGCCGAATAGATCGTTAATGTATAGTGGTTTTTGAATAAACTTCCATTTTTAATTTTATGCAACTTCCATTTCCATTTTTATTCAACTTCCATTTTTATTCAATTTCCTTTTCTATTTAATTTTCTTTTTTTATTTTGTTTCGAAATAGATCGTTAAGGTATAGTGGTTTCTTAAATGAACTTCCATTTTTATTTTTATTGAACTTCCATTTTTGTTCAATTTTCTTTTCAATTCAATTTCCTTTTTTTATTTAATTTCCAAATAGATCGTTAATGCATAGTGGTTTCTTGAATGAACATCCATTTGTAATTCTATGCAACTTCCATTTTCATTTTTATTCAACTTCCATTTTTATTCAATTTCCTGTTCTATTCAATTCCCTTGTTTTATTTTATTTCCAAATAGATCGTTAATGTATAGTGGTATCTTGAATGAACTTCCATTTTTAATTTTATGCAACTTGCATTTTTATTTTTTTTAACTTCCATTTTTATTCAATTCATTTTCTGTTTAATTTCCTTTTTTATTTTATTTCCAAATAGGTTGTTAAGGTATAGTGGTTTCCTGAATGAACTTCCATTTTTAATTTTATAAAACTTCCATTTTTAGTTTCATTCAACTTCCATTTTTATTCAATTTCATTTTCAATTCAATTTCTTTTTTTTTTATTTAATTTCCAAATAGATCGTTAATGTATAGTGGTTTCTTGAATAAACTTCCATTTTTTATTTTATGCAACTTCCATTTTTATTTTTATTCAATTACATTTTCGATTTAATTTCCTTTTTTTTATTTCATTTCCAAATAGATCGTTAAGGTATAGTGGTTTCTTGAACGAACTTGCATGTTTAATTTTATGCACCTTCCATTTTTATTTTTATTCAACTTCCATTTTTATTCAATTTCCTTTCTATTCAATTACGTTTTTTTATTTAATTTCCAAATAGATCGTTAATGGATAGTGGTTTCTTGAATGAACTTCCATTTTTAATTTTATAAAACTTCAATTTTTAGTTTTATTCAACTTCCATTTTTATTTAATTTCCTTTTCAATACAATTTCCTTTTTTTATTTAATTTTCAAATAGATCGTTAATGTATAATTGTTTCTTGAATGAACTTTCATTTTTAATTTTATGCAACTTCCATTTTTATTTTTGTTCAATTGCCTTTTCGATTTAATTTCCTTTTTTTATTTCATTTCCAAATAGATCGTCAAGGTATAGTGGTTTCTTGAACGAACTTCCATGTTTAATTTTATGCAACTTCCACTTTTATTTTTATTCAACTTCCATTTTTCTTCAATTTTCTTTTCTATTCAATTTCTGTTTTTTATTTAATTTTCAAATAGATCGTTAATGTATTGTGGTTTCTTGAACAAACTTCCATTTTTAATTTTATGCAACTTCCATTTTTATTTTTATTCAGCTTCCATTTTATTCAATTTCCTTTTCTATTCAATTTTCTTTTTTTTTTTAATTTCCAAATAGATCGTTAATGCATAGTGGTTTCTTGAATGAACTTACATTTTTTATTTTATGCAACTTCCATTTTTATTTTTATTCACCTTTCATTTTTATTTAATTTCCTTTTTTTATTGAATTTCCTTTTTTTATTTAATTTACAAATAAATCGTTAAGGTATAGTGGTTTCACGAATGAACTCCCATTTTTAATTATATGCAACTTCCGTTTTTATTTTTATTTAACTTCCATTTTTATTCAATTACCTTTTCTAGTCATTTCCGTTGTTTTATTTTATTTCCAAATAGATCGTTAATGTATAGTGGTTTCTTGAATGAACTTCCATTTTTAATTTTATGCAACTTCCATTTTTTTTATTCAACTTCCATTTTTATTCAATTTCCTTTTCTATTTAATCTCCTTTTTTTATTTCATTTCCTAGAAGATCGTTAAGGTATAGTTGTTTTTTGAATGAACTTCCATTTTTAATTTTATGCAACTTCCATGTTTATTTTTATTCAGCTTTCATTTTTATTCAATTTCCTTTTCTATTCAATTTCCTTTTTTTTATTTAATTTCCAAATAGATTGTTAATGTATTGTGGTTTCTTGAATGAACTTCCATTTTTAATTTTATGTATTTTCCATTTTTATTTTTATTCAACATCCATTTTTATTCAATTTCCTTTTCGATTTAATTCCCTTTCTTTATTTCATTTCCAAGTAGATCGTTAAGGTATAGTGGTTTCTTGAATGAACTTCCATGTTTAACTTTATGCAACTTCCATTTTTATTTAATTTCCTTTTCTATTCAATTTCCTTTTTTTATTTCATTTCCGAATAGATCGTTAATGTATAGTGGTTTCTTGAATAAACTTCCATTTTTAATTTTATGCAACTTCCATTTCTATTTTTATTCCATTTCTTTTTCGATTTAATTTCCTTTTTTTAGTTCATTTCCAAATAGATCGTTAAGGTATAGTGGTTTCTTGGAAGAACTTCGACGTTTAATATTATGCAACTTCCATTTTTATTTTTTTTTCAACTTCCATTTTTATTCAATTTCCATTTCTTTTCAATTTCGTTTTTTTATTTAATTTCCAAATAGATCGTTAAGGTATAATGGTTTCCTGAGTAAACTTCCATTTTTAATTTTATGCGACTTCCATTTTTATTTTCATTCCACTGCCATTTTTATTCAATTTCCATCTCTATTCAATTTAATTTTTTATTTAATTTCCAATTAGATCATTAAGGTATAGTAGTTTCCTGAATGAACTTCAATTTTTAGTTGTATGCAACCTCCATTTTTATTTTTATTCATCTTTCATTTTTATTGAATTTCTTTTTCAATTGAGTTTCCTTTTTTATTTAATTTCCAAATAATCCTTAAGTTATAGTGGTTTCTTGAATAAACTTCCGTTTTTAATTTTATCCAACTTCCATTTCTATTTTTATTCAACTTCCATTTTTATTCAATTTCCATCACTATTCAATTTCCTTTTTTTATTTTATTTCCAAGTAGATCGTTAAGGTATAGTGGTTTCTTGAATGAACATTCATTTTTAATTTTATGCAACTTCCATTTTTATTTTTATTGAACTTCCATTTTTTTTCGATTTCCTTGTCGTTTGAATTTCCTTTTTCTATTTAATTTCCAAATAGATCAGTAAGGTATAGTGGTTTCTTGAATGAAGTTCCCTGTTTAATTTTATGCAATTTCCATTTTTATTTTTATTCAACTTCCATTTTTTATCAATTTCTTTTTCTATTCAATTTCCTTTTTTATTTAATTTCCAAATAGAACGTTAATGTAGAGTGGTTTCCTCAATGAACTTCCATTTTTAATTTTATGCAACTTTCATTCTTATTTTTATTCAATTTCCTTTTCGATTTAATTTCCTTTTTTTATTTCATTTCCAAATAGATCGTTAAGGTATAGTGGTTTCTTGAATGAACTTCAATGTTTAATTTTATACAACTTTCATTTTTATTTTTATTCAATTTCCTTTTTTTATTTAATTTCCAAATAGATCGTTAATGTATAGTGGTTTCTTGATTGAACTTCCATTTCTAATTTTATGCAATTTCCATTTTTATTTATATTCAACTTCCATTTTTATCCAATTTCCTTTTCTATTTAATTTTCTTTTTTTGTTTAATTTCCAAATAGATCGTTAAGGTATACTGGTTTCTTAAATGAACTTCCATTTTTAATTTTATGCCACTTCCATTTTTATTTTTTTTCAACTTCCATTTTTATTCAATTTTCTTTTCTATTCAATTTTCTTTTTTTATTTAATTTCCAAATAGATCGTTAATGTATACTGGTTTCTTTAATGACCTTTAATTTTTAATTTTATGCAACTTCCATTTTTATTTTTATTCAACCGACATTTTTATTCAATTTCCTTTTTTTCATTTAATTTCCAAATAGATCGTTAATGTATAGTGGTTTATTGAATGAACTTCCATTTTTATTCAATTTATTTTTCTATTTAATTTTCTTTTTTTATTTCATTTCCAAATAGATCGTTAAGGTATAGTGGTTTCTTAAATGAACTTCCATTTTTAATTTTATGCAACTTCCATTTTTATTTTTATTCAACTTCCATTTTTATTCAATTTTCTTTTCTATTCAATTTCCTTTTTTTATTTAATTTCCAAATAAATCATTAATGTATAGTGGTTTCCTGAATGAACTTCCATTTTTAATTTTATGCAATTTCCATTTTTATTTTTATTCTACTTCCATTTTTATTCAATTTTCTTTTTTTATTATATTTCCTTTTTTATTTAATTTCCAAATAGATCGTTAAGGTATAGTGGTTTCTTGAATAAACTTCCATTTTTAATTTTATGCAACTTCTATTTTTGTTTTTATTCAATTTCCATTTTTATTCAATTTCCTTTTCTATTCAATTTCCTTTTTTATCTAATTTCCAAATGGATCGTTAAGGTATAGTGGTTTCTTGAATGAACTTCCATTTTTAATTTTATGCAACTTCCATTTTTATTTTTATTCAACTTCCATTGCTATTCAATTTCTTTATCTAATAAACTTCCTTTTTAATTTAATTTCCAAATAGATCGTTAAGATATTGTGCTTTTTGGAATGAACTTTCATTTTTAATTTTATGCAACTTCCATTTTTATTTTTATTCAATTTCTTTTTCGATGTAATTTCCCTTTTTTATTTCATTACCAAATAGATCGTTAAGGTACAGTGGTTTCTTAAATAAACTTCCATGTTTAATTTTATGCAACTTCCATTTTTATTTTTATTCAACTTCCATTTTTATTCAATTTCCTTTTCTTTTCAATTTCCTTTTTTTATTTAATTTCCAAATAGATCGTTAATGTATAGTGGTTTCTTGAATGAACTTCCACTTTTCATTTTATGCAATTTCCATTTTTATTTTTATTCAACTTCCATTTTTATTCAATTTCCTTTTCTATTGAATTTTCTTTTTTTATTTAATTTCCAAATGGATCGTTAAGGTACAGTGGTTTCATGAATGAACTTCCATTTTTAGTTTTATGCAACTTCCGTTGTTATTTTTATTCAACTTCCATTTTTATTCAATTTCCTTTTCTATTGAAATCCTTTTTTTATTTAATTTCCAAATAGATCGTTAAGGTACAGTGGTTTCATGAATGAACTTCCATTTTTAATTTTATGCAACTTCCGTTTTTATTTTTATTCAATTTCTTTTTCTATTCAATTTCTTTTTTTTATTTAATTTCCAAATAGATCGTTAATGTATAGTGGTTTCCTGAATGAACTTTCACTTTTAAATTTATGCAACTTCCATTTTTATTTTCATTGCACTTCCATTTTTATTCTATTTCCTTCTCTATTCAGTTTCCTTTTTTTTTTTAATTTTCAAATAGATCGTTAAGGTATAGTGGTTTCCTGAATGAACTTCAATTTTTAATTTTATGCAACTTTCATTTTTATTTTTATTCAACTTCCATTTTTATTCAATTTCCTTTTCTATTCAATTTCCTTTTGTTATTTAATTTCCAAATAGATCCTTAAGGTCTATTGGTTTCTTGAATAAACTTCCATTTTTAATTTTATGCAACTTCCATTTTTGTTTTTAGTCGACTTCCATTTTTATTCAATTTCCTTTTCTTTTCCATTTCCTTTTTTGTTTAATTTCCAAATAGATAGTTAAGGTATAGTGGTTTATTGAATGAACTTCCATTTTTAATTTTATGCAACATCCAGTTTTAATTTTATTCAACTTTCATTTTTGTTCAATTTCCATTTCTATTCAATTTCCTTTTTTTATTTAATTTCCAAATAGATCTTTAAGGTATAGTGGTTTCTTGAATGAACTTTCATTATTAACTTTATGCAACTTCCATTTTTATTCAATTTCTTTTTCTATTAAATTTCCTTTTTTATTTATGTTACGACCCCAGACCGCCCCTAGTAGTTTGGTGCCGTGATGGCCAGTAATCCGAGATTACCGAAGGACAACTTTCAAAATTCACACACGATCAGAGTATAAATGTATGGGGCTCACTAGTGCAAAAGCAAAAATTTAAAATACAAGTGGTCCATAAAAGCAGTGTATAAGTCAAATGGAATGGCATACTGTAACAAGCCCGCGGGGGGCCTCGCTACAGCTCGGACTCTCAAATGTTTGTCACGGTTCCTAATCTGAACCAAAGAGTCCAAATCTGGCAAATCGTTTTGAGAAAACTGATTTTTGAAAAAGTAGTGCCAAACATGGACTGCTTTGCCAGATACAGAGTCGCCACCTAAATATTTTATTTTAGGAAATTTAGGAAACCCTGACTCGGTGCCAAAAGGCCACGTGTCCGTCATCACCAAAGCTGCTTCGGCTCGGGAACTTGGGTACGATTGGGGAAGGTCACTTCGTGAGCACCCCCGCTCGCCCGGTCAAAGACCGGCCTCTACTAACCATGATATCAATTTTTGAAAACATTGTGAGTCCTTATTCCGGTTTATTAGCCTAGGTTACTATGTGATGCGCACAGCATATAAGTATAGACCGGGTCACCTAGATTGGAACAAAACATTTCTTGTTTGTTTTTGAAAAGGGTTTGCTACCCGCAGGTAGGCTTTGAAACATTTTGATGATTTATTCCAATTTAAGCAACCCAACCTTCACCCACAGGCATTCAGGCAGTTATATCAGATAAGCACATAGCCTCATGGTAAGCATGCTATCATGGCATTCACTCACACACATGCAAGGATGCTAAAGCATAAAACTCACCGGGTACTCCAAGCCAAAATAGATACTTATTAGAAATCATGCATGAATCCTAAGTATACAGAAATGCCTAATGCAACACATGCAAAATGAAATTATAGTAGGCTCGGCTATTCTAAGATGACATGTGAAATGCTACAACTATCATGTATTCAACTTGGAATTGAAATACAAATGCAGTTAGTATGATGCGCCGAGCCCGGTGCATGCAATACAGATGAATGATGCAAACATGCTGTCATACTGTATGCTAATTTAAATATGCCCTAATCTAACCATCAAAAGCGGATAAATAAAAGGGAGAAAGACGTGGGGTTGGAAGACATACATCACACTCACCCACACTTATTACAGTTGCGCCCTCGCTCGGAGGGTCCGAATAAATAATACAGTCCAAATATTACTGTCCCGAATAAAAGAATATTACAGATTTCTAATTAATTAATGAGTTAACTAAGAAAGCAAATAAAACTGGCGTGCAAGCCAGGGACTGTCTTGCTTCTGATGGATGATGCATGTCCGGGTTGTCTTGCGCGGAAATCCACCGGAATGCCCCAATTAGCCTCTGTTTACACCTGTTCTTGAAATGCGCGCTGAGCTCAGAAAAATTGCTGATTCTTCGTTTTGCTGCAACAGAGAGCAGGAAAGGGGCATAGCAATGTATCTGCACAGATATATGCATGTCTCGATCCTCGTGCCACCAATCACGCATACCGAGGCATGATGGCCGAGGAGTCGAAATGCACAACTTGATATAGGATGAATGCACGTGAAACTACAGCTAAAACCTAACTCCATCATGGGTAATCCGGAGTGTCGGTGACTGGGGAATCGAGACACATTCCGTCACTCGGAGTACGAAATGTACCTCGTTTCCCGTGCCCGGGCTAACTCCTATTCCGGACATGATGCAATATGCATGATATGCATGAAATGCAACTAATATACAATCCTAACATACACAATGCCATGGAGTGACATGCCTCGAAATGCATGCACACGGGCACGCGAATCGAGAAAATGACGGAATGCTGAAAATGAGATGCCTCGAAATGGGTGCACACGGGCACGCAAACCGAGGCGATGATAGATGTAATGAAAATGAGACGCCTCGAAGTACGTGCACACGGGCACGTGAACCGAGGCAATGACAGATGCAATGAAAATGAGATGCCTTGAAGTACGTGCACACGGGCACGCAAACCGAGGCGGTGCTAAAATGACATGGAAATGACAAATGGGCTTATACCAACATAAGTGAGCCTCAGCCACACTCACATCGGATGCCGTCGGATGAAAATGGAGTGCCTCAAAATGCGTGCACACGGGCACGCAAACCGAGGCGATGCTAAAATGACATGGAAATGACAAATGGGCTTATACCAACATAAGTGAGCCTCAGCCACACTCACATCGGATGCCGTCGGATAAAAATGGAGTGCCTCAAAATGCGTGCACACGGGCACGCAAACCGAGGCGATGCTAAAATGACATGGAAATGACAAATGGGCTTATACCAACATAAGTGAGCCTCAGCCACACTCACATCGGATGCCGTCGGATAAAAATGGAGTGCCTCGAAATGCGTGCACGCGGGCACGCAAACCGAGGCGATGCTAAAATGACATGGAAAGATGGCAAAAATGATATGCAAGCATGCTAATGAAATTTCAGCAACAAAATATGGGGAAAACGATCCCGAAATGAAGCGAAATGATATGAAATGCAAGGAAATGTCCCGAAATGCAACATTAGGCACCCGAAATGGCCTATAGCCATGCTAAACATGCACAACATGGACATGAAATGCAAAGACAGAAGCTAGACAGCCCCAAAATAAGCACTTTTCCAGTTATAAATATGGCCAAACAGCAAATATAGGTATGGCAAAAATAGCATACAAGAATAGGGGCCAAGATAGGGGTAATGAAGCAAGTGGTATAAGCTAAACCCAAACTGAAAAATTTCCTTCTACAACACTGAAGATGGACCAAAAATATGAACATTTACAGTATATGGAAGCCTCAAAATCAGTATACAAATGTGCTAAACATATGATGCAAAATAAGGCTCAAAAGGTGCTAAAACATGAAGTATATAAAATAATCAACAAACAGGAAAAAAGTGTGAATGAAACATGAAGTATAGGCCAAAACAGGGCCACTTTCAGTTCGGACCAAGGTCCAAAAACAGAAACCAGGAGGGCTATCAACTTATGCAAAAATGGGGCCAAATAGGGGATTGAACTACAAGTGATATATGGAGACACCAAACAATGTTGAGCCCTTCTCCAATGTTGAAGAGGGGCTCAAAATAAGCCCTAAATCAGTTTACCACATGCTCGAAAATAAATTGCTCATGAGTCAAAAATAGCATGCAAAACTATGACATACAAGATGGTCAATGAAACAAGTGTATCATGGAGGGCTCAAACAGGGTTGAGCCCTTAATGAGAAGTGAAGATGAGCTCAAAATATGGCCCTTTTCAGTTAGGGCCGAAGCTTGAGACCAAAAATAAATGAGGCTTAGAAATGGAACAAGATAAAGGGTCAAAAGGGTAAAAGTGTAACTTACCCTTGAAGATTCGAGATTTTGTTGCTTCTTGGGTTGATTTGCAGCTTCTTTAGCCTTCAAGAATCCTCCCTTGCTGCTAGAAATGAGATGGTGGTGGTAGAGCTTGGTGGTGTAGAAGGAATGAAGGTTAAGAAGTTAGGGTTTTTTGGAGAATTGAGAAGGATGACAATGGAGTTTAGGGTTTGTGCTTGGAGAGGAATTTTTCTAACCCTCAAGAAGAAGACCCTCAGCTGGCTATATGGTCAAGAAAGGGGTGTAAAAGGGGGATGAATTGGAGAGCATAACTCTCTCCCAAAATATCCCCCGGATACAGAAAATATCTGGGGGATATTGCCCCACAGCTGGAAAGGGTACAGTGAGGAGAATACGGCCGGCCTCATACTTTTGCTGGAGGTGGCCGGCCGGCCACACCCCCTAGCCGGCCGACTAGGGGTCAAAAGGGTCAACCATATTTTCTGGCCGGCCAGGTATTGGGGAGGTACCCCTATGTGTGTACAACACAACCATGTGGTTAAAATTCCAAGAAAGTTGGTCTAAGGGGTTCAACATTGGCCCGGAAAGAGGGGGTCAAAAGGGTCAAGTTGAATTACTGGCCGGCCATGAACTTTTAGGGGCCTCCCAGGTGTGTACATCACAGATATGTGGTTGAAAGTTCGAGAAAAAAGGTCCAAGGGGTTCAACATTAGCCCGGAAGAAAGGGGTCAAAAGGGTCAGGTGACCTTAATGGCCGGCCACCAACTTTTAGTGGCCTCCCAGATGTGTAGATCACAGATATGTGGTTGAAAGTTGGCAACACTAGCTCTAAGGTATTCAACATTAGCCCGGAAGTTGCAAAAACGGGCACCGGGAGGCTCCGGAGGAGAGATAACTGGTTGCTGCAACAATTGCTGGCCTCCCACCCTTCAGTGACCTTCCTCGGGATAAAACAGAGGTACCTGCCAAAAATGAACGAAAACCGTTGCAAAACGAACGTTCCGGGGCCAAAACACGCAGTTCGGGGTCCCGAAAAATGGGCTGTTAAGCACCGAAAATGGTATTCGACCTCGAAGTGGGTTTCTCAGCCCCCAGTGTCCCTCAAAAGGGAGAAAGTAAGATGCATGCCAAAAATCAGAGCAATAGGAGGTGGTTAAGCGGTCCCGAACCGAGGCACACGGCCTGACGGCTCCGAAAATCGGGAACCGGACTCCGAAATGGGAAAAATGGCCTACGGCCACCAAATGTAGCCTGCGGACATTGAGAGATGGTCTACGGGACCTCTCCCTCCCCTCAGAAAAAGAAACGGAGAAAATCGAGTCTGGTTCGCAAACCGAGACAAGGCACAGAAAAGGGTTCGGAAGTCCGGAGGCAGGGCTCACGGCTGCGACTCTGAAACTTCTGAGGAAGCACAACATGTAATATCACCGGGTGCTCAACTGGTGATGTCTGAGTCTTAAGGTCGGTCAAAAATGGGGTGTCTACAGTTGCCCCTCTTTGACAGAACTCGGAAGTCACAAGTGACGGGAGTGAATGTCAAAGCCCAGAGACGACCTATTTTTGACAAGGCCGAAGACTCAGACAAACATACAAGATAGAAAAAGATGTGCCCGCAGGCATGCCCGCAGGCAGGGGGCAAGATGCAAATGATATGCAAAAAGCCGGAGGTAACCCAATGATCGTGCAAATGTAGCAAGCTATAATGAAGCAAGTATTCGCAAATAGATGCAACAGTTTTAAGCAAGAATGCAAAGCAACAACTACATTTCATGCAGTTAAGAATGCGGAGGATTATTCAATCCCCGCCACATCTCACACGGAGAAAATACAATACCTGCGCGATTCGTCTGGTCGCACCAGCCTCAATTGAACCGTACATACAATATCGTGCCTGCAAAAGAGAGAAATTGCAACAAGTACAATATGCTAACAACAAATATTTAACGCGATTCCGAAAGTTTCGACACCCGCGGCGTCGGTGAGTGTATGCATCGCAATGCAAGAGTGGAACATGCGCGACAACGCATGCTCAAACACAGAGGTATACAAATAACAAGAAATGTACATGACAATGTGAGTATGCTCATGAGAATGCAAGATATGTGCATGATAGTACAAAATGAGTATGAATCAGGGTGTTCATTTGCCGTGAAACAACGAGTACGGAAAAACGTATTTCGGCAAAGGTAACTCGATCACGACCTCCGATCTGCTTCTTTGAAAGGTTACAACTTATTCAAAAAGGATACACTTTGATTTCAATGAATGATGATGAGACACATGTCAGAATTTGAAACCGAAGTCTCGACGGAGCAATTTCGCGACCGGAAGTGTACTTTTCTTGAACTTTTTCAGGTCCCGGGAACTCCGATCTTCCTCAAAATTTGCAGAGAGCTAGGTGAGCATGTGGAGAGCATGGCCGGCCGTTTATCTTCCCAAGGGGGGGTGTCCAACCGGTTTCCACAAAAGCTAATGGCTGGCCGGCCATTTCTGCAAAAAGCAGATGGCTGGCCAGCTAGAAATAGGGGCCGGCCGGCCATGCCCTTTTCCCGGGGGCATTTTGGTCTTTTTGCCTCCTTTTTGATGCTCTTTCAATCCAAGGCTTGAGGCCTATAAATGGCAGCCGAACCTCACTTCAATTCTTGCTTCTTTCAACGCTTTTCTCTCCAGATCCGAGTTTCACGCGCGTTTTCCAACGCCCCGCGCAAATTGTTTTCGCAAAAACACTCAGTTTTAAACACTTTGGAGCGATTAAATTCCGGCTTCGGAGCTTCTCTTTGCATTTTCACCACTCGAGGTAAATTCATCTTAATATTTGGAATATTTTCTCGGGGGTTGACTTTTGTTGACTTTTTATTTCCCGAGAGTTGACTTTTGTTGACTTTTTCCAATTTTGCTCATTTTGCTCATTTTTGCTCCTCTTTTGCAGATTCTTGAACATGGCGGGCAATTCTTCCCATGGTGGAGGCTTTCCAGGTGCCGGTGATGACTTCGATCCCATGACCCTACCTCCGAGGACTCGACCTTTCATTCCCGGGAGGTATCGTCCACCAGTACACATTCTTCCACGTGCTGTCTTTCGCCACTTCACCAACTTTGACGAGAGAGCACCTGGGGATCTGCTTCTCAGAGAGCCGGAGCAGCATCTCTCTCACGAGGCCCGAGAGGTATTTACCTCATCTTCTGTATTTTACATTTCGCACCCTTGCCATGCTTAAACATTTAGCTTGTGACATAATACTTTCCTTACATCTTGAACATGTAGTTCCCACACTTGAATTTCTGAACACTCGGCTCATTGATTAATTGCGAACACACAGCTCACATTAGAATACACGGTTCAAATACTGATTTGTTGAACACACAGCCCGAATTCGAAAGTGAACACACAGCCCACACTTTAAATTTTCTGGACACGCAGCCCAGATAGATAGTGAACACGCAGCCCACAATAGTTGGAATTTGAACACGCAGCCCAAATTTCAAATTCTCTGAACATGCAGCCCAGGTAGATAGTGAACACGCAGCCCACAATTTAACTGAAAGTTGAACACGCAGCCCAAAATTTAAATTCTCTGAACACGCAGCCTAGGTAGATAGTGAACACGCAGCCCACAATTAAACTGAAAGTTGAACACGCAGCCCAAAATTCAAATTTTCTGAACACGCAGCCCAGGTAGATAGTGAACACGCAGCCCACAATTAAACTGAAAGTTGAACACGCAGCCCAAAATTCAAATTCTCTGAACACGCAGCCCAGGTAGATAGTGAACACGCAGCCCACAATTAAACTGAAAGTTGAACACGCAGCCCAAAATTCAAATTTTCTGAACACGCAGCCCAGGTAGATAGTGAACACGCAGCCCACAATTAAACTGAAAGTTGAACACGCAGCCCAAAATTCAAATTCTCTGAACACGCAGCCCAGGTAGATAGTGAACACGCAACCCACAATTAAACTGAAAGTTGAACACGCAGCCCAAAATTCAAATTCTCTGAACACGCAGCCCAGGTAGATAGTGAACACGCAGCCCACAATTAAACTGAAAGTTGAACACGCAGCCCAAAATTCAAATTTTCTGAACACGCAGCCCAGGTAGATAGTGAACACGCAGCCCACAATTAAACTGAAAGTTGAACACGCAGCCCAAAATTCAAATTCTCTGAACACGCAGCCCAGGTAGATAGTGAACACGCAGCCCACAATTAAACTGAAAGTTGAACACGCAGCCCAAAATTCAAATTTTCTGAACACACAGCCCAGGTAGATAGTGAACACGCAGCCCACAATTAAACTGAAAGTTGAACACGCAGCCCAAAATTCAAATTCTCTGAACACGCAGCCCAGGTAGATAGTGAACACGCAGCCCACAATTAAACTGAAAGTTGAACACGCAGCCCAAAATTTAAATTTTCTGAACACGCAGCCCAGGTAAATAGTGAACACGCAGCCCACAATTAAACTGAAAGTTGAACACGTAGCCCAAAATTCAAATTCGCTGAACACGCAGCCCAGGTAGATTTCGCATGTAGCTTATTTCACTTGATCGGCACACAGCCCATTTCAACTCATTGGCACACAGCCCATTCATTCCATTGGCACACAGCCCATTTCAACTCATTGGCACACAGCCCATTCATTTCATTGGCATACAGCCCATTCATTTCATTGGCACACAGCCCATTTCATCTCATTATTGACACATGTATTCATTCTGAATGCAGGGTGGTTCCCGCAGTGTGCGAGGGTACGGCTCCACCATGGCACGAGATTGGTATGCTGAGCTGCCGGAGGGCGTCCGGGATTTGATAGATGCGGCAGGGTTCGGGCCCTTTTGCGTCGGGTTGTCACGCTGTCCTGCCAGGAGGACCTTGATGGCAGCTCTGGTAGAGAGATGGTGGGACACCACCAATTCCTTTCGTTTCTCTGCTACCGGGGACATGACCATGACCCCTTTTGACTTTGCTGTATTGACCGGCCTTGATGTCGGAGGTTGGCCCATCCCCTATGATGAGGATATGGGCGAGTGGGAGGCCGCCTGGATGTATTTGTTGGGGGCTCGCCCACCTGTTGACAGGGTTTCTGGGAGAGTCCGATATACTTGGTTCTCCTCACATTTCCGGCGGGCTGAGATGGTGCCCGAGACTCCCGAGAAGACAGAGCAGTATGCCCGTGGTTTCCTTATGTTCCTCTTCGGGACTACCCTGTTTGCCGACAGAGGGAACACCATTGGGTTATACCTGTTGAGCGCTCTAGTCGACCTATCACAGGTCCATCGATATGACTGGGGCGGCGCTGGCCTGGCTACCCTCTACTTTTACATGAGCGCGACCTCCCGCGGGCGGGGCGATTTGCTTGGAGGCTATTGGAGAGCCTGGGAGGTACTTTCTGTCCCCTTGGTTTACATTTCTGCTTTTCAATACTTGTACATTGCACACACAGCGCACTTTTACATTCTGTATTTTACTCTCAGCATTCTGTATTTACATTCTGCACTGCTTTTCTCAGCTATGGGCTTATGTATACTTCCCATCGTTAGCCCCAGAGCTGGAGGTGGTGGGGATTCCCGTGACCCCATATTCATTGATATTTGAGGGCCCGCACCGGGCGAGGCCTCGAGAGACCCTGGTTCGCCTGCGGCAGTACTTCGACACCGTGCGACATTCAGAGGTACCTCAGAACTTTCAGTTCTTTTCATTTTCATCTTTGACTTGCTCTGTATATCCTCGTTTTCTGATTGGTTTATACATTTATCATCCGCAGATTACTTGGCAGCCTTGGGCACCCCTGGGTGATGATCTCCTACTTCAATATACCGGAGCGTCAGGCATCTCCCGGTATAGGGTCCTGCTCGAAGGGCCAGTTGGCAGAGTCTGGTTCCTGGGGGAGCGCTTTCTGCGCCAGGTACGGGGGTATCTTTCTCAGGATGTTCCCGCGGTACCTCCAGCTAGTATGCGGACTGCTGACAGGCTCTCTTACTCAGAGGTAGTCGGCGCCATGCTGGGCAGCGATGCTTTGCTATATGTTGCGGAGGGGGACTACGCCACCTATCGTCACATATATTTGATGCCTCCATTGACAGAAGCTCGTATTCCGATGATGAGACCTGCCGGTATGTCATCCTCGGACCAGGCTCAGGTTCGAGCTACAGACATCCCTTCTTCTAGCAGGGCTGGCACATCTAGAGGTGGGAGTAGACCGTTTCCTCCGACCCCGTCGATTCATCCTCATCTGGGATGGCCAGATATGCCTACTGAGTTGATGGCGTGGCAGTATGGGACTAGCTCTCCGATTCCGATTCCACTAGAGCCTCCGATGCCTAGCGATCGATACGCCATTGATCCGGACTCACCGCCGGTATGCTCCACTTTTGTCATTCATCATTTCAGATGTTTAGACACTCATTTGTTCACTGATGATTATGAACTCATTTTTGCAGCCATCGCGAGGGTACATAGAGGAGGTGGTTGGGCTGGTAGCCACACTCGAGGGCATGGTCCTGCGCAGGGAGGCACAGTTGTCCGTCGCAGGCATTCAGGTACCCTTCAGTTTTCTGGCATTTATCATACTTCTGATGACATGCTGATTTCTACTGCATCGATAGACTATTTGTGTAGAGCACATCTGACACACACCCCATTTGTACACTGTATTTACATGCACCCACTTTATGTAGCTTTTGCTTGTATCCGCATCTGATATATATATTTGGACTGATGCATTTGAATTGAACTCTTTGTTTTCAGATGCCTTCATGGTCCGGTCAGCCGCAGACCAGGCCACCTGGGCCTCATTGGGGAGCCGGGCCATCTGGGCCTTATCAGGGAGCTGGGCCATCCGGGCCTTATCAGGGGGAGGGGTCATCTCGGCCTTCCCGAGGAGCCGGGCCATCTAGGCCTTTTCGAGGAGCTCGAGGAGGGCCTGTCCGCAGACGTAGGGCCCACGTTGTGGAGGTGGAGCCTAATGAGGAGGAGGAGGATGCTGAGGATGAGGAGGAGGCCACTGATCGTCAGTTCGAGACATCTGTCGAGGAGGGGGGCTCCGGTTTTGGCTCGGGGAACAGAGGCGAGGCAGAGGAGAATCCTGAGGATGACAGCTCCGACTCAGATGATGGTGCGGAGATTGTCCCGCAGAAGAGGACGAGGCGTGCTTCTCGTTCCCGTTCCCGAGGACTTTGATGTTGCTATTTCCTGCTTTATTTTTCTTTTGCTAGTAGTTTGTAGCACTTTGCACATTGTTAGGCAGTTTTATTTTATGTAAAATTTGTACCTTTGTTTATTGTAAAGCGTGATGAAATGAAATAGCTTTTGAAAAGGTGTTTGTATTTTAAACTTCTAGCATCATATCGCATCAATTTATTTCGCATGAGAATGAAATTGAATAGTAATGCGCATTGTGTAATCACCAAGTCAGGTAGTGAACCGACGCAACAAACTAAACAACTCAACTTACTAAGATATAACAAGACCTTAGAAAGTTTTACAACTCGATAAGCAAAATGCAACAACTTGAACAATAATTGCTTAAACAGGGAGCAATGACTCAAAAACACGAAATACATCCGCTCGACAGACAACTCGATAAGCAAAAGCAACAACTCGATAAGCAAAAATCAACAACAACAAAGTGTATTTCTGACGATCTGGGCATCGGAAAGCATCCGAAATAGAGGGAGATAAAGGCCTTTGGTTCCCCCGTTGCATGGAAATGTTTGGAACTCTCCCTCGAAGAGTAAAACAGGGCCAAGGAGATACACTGCAGCATTGCCAGCCATCCCTGGGAGCCGGCCGGCCATTTCTGTGGAGAGAGGTAGCTGGCCAGCCATTTCTGCAAAAAGTAAATGGCTGGCCAACCAGAAAAAGTAGCTGGCCGGCCATTCAGTCCTGCAGCCGCCAGATTTTTGACATGTGTCCCCGTGAATAGTGTTTTTCCTTCTATAAAAGTCTCAACTTCGGGAACATTCATTTCATCTTAGTTTTAGACAAAGATGGAGGCGTTTCTTGCAGAAAATATCACATCTTGGATTTCTTCTTTAGATGGCTCGGAAAAGTTGAATTTCCGGGGTTTCGGCTTGAATGCACTATTCACGCTGAGCCGTACTCCGCTACAGCTTCCTTTTCTCCATGCCGCGGCAAGATTCTGGAATCCAGTGACGCATGTTTTTAGTTTTGGCGGCCAAGAGATGTGTCCCACTTTCGAAGACTTTCAGGTTTTAATGGAGTCCGAGTGCTCTGAAGTGATCTTGCCTCAGCTCCGTTTTGGTCACGCCCAGGCTTTAGGGCGGATGTGTGGGCTTACGGCGCATGACGCTCGATCTCTGATTTGCAGTGGGAAACTGGATATCCTCGGCTTGATCCATCGTTTTTCCGACGCTGGTGACCGCAGCAATCATTATTGGCAGGGCTTCCGGCAACACGCCCTCTGCTTATGTTTGTTATCTCACTTTCTGCTTTCCTCGGGCTTCGGCGGGGCTAGCATTCGCCTGATTGAAGTCGCCCAAGGTTTGAGAGAAGGAAAGAGCTGTATTGCCATGACCTTGGCCGAGACGTTGATGGGTTTAGATGCTTTCCATCGCCGGGAAACAACCAGATTTGCTGGGAGTCCACTACTGTTGCAGGTAATGTTTCCCACCCGACCTCACATATATATTTGCTCACATCACTCGGCCCTCAGGCTCGGTTTTTCTCACAAAACCCTTGTCTCACTTTTCTCTCATCATACATCTCTCTATTCTTTATTCTCTCATTTTCCATCCCTCCCCCAGGTATGGTTAATGGATAAGTTGCAGGTTGTGGACTCTTGCCCAGCTTATTCAGCTCGAGGTTACTTCTTTCGGCAGCGCCTAGTCAATGCTCTTGACGAAAGGTGGTGGTTCGATTGGATGTGCAATTTGTCCGCAGACAGCATTGCTTGGCATTGTCCTTGGCTTAACCTCCCGGCAATGAGCTATAGTATGTCTCGGCAGATTGGGATCCAATTGGTTGGTCTAACCCACTGCGTATTCTATTTTCCGTTCCGGTTCCTGCGTCAGTTTGGCCATGATCAGACCTGCCCACCGAAGGGGATTGAGTACCCAGCCGCTTTCCCGATCCGGGGTGCACAGCTTGCCCGATATGCCACGGCATGGAGGACTAGAGAGCTTCTGGCCCCTGCTTCCACTTTCAGTTGCACTTTGTCCGATGAGTGCTTGGATTGGCTTAATGAGGAGGCGCAGGTTGGGCCCAGCTTGGCAACAGATGCTCCATCCAGCTCCGGGAGGGGACGCGGAGATACTTGATTCAACTATGCCCCAAATTTATTGCTTATTTAGCATTTTCAAGTTTTCTTTATGAATGTACTAAAATAAGCAACCTCGATTGTAATGCAAGAGCAGGAGAACTCTATTTTGAAATCAATGAAATTGAAGGTTGTGGTACTGAAAATTTTTCGCTTTGGTCCAAAAATGGTCTTAGTCGTAAAAAGATTGATTTGAACAAAGTCAACTTTTATTAAAACTTTTCAAAATTATTTTCGATGTGGGTCAGAACTGGACACGCCGAAAATTTGTCACTGAGACGCACAACCCCAGATCCCTGCAACTGGAAAGTTGCCCCTAGTCTGAAGAACAAAGCGGCACTTTAAAGCAACGGAAAGTTGCCCCTTGTCCGAGTAACTTTGCACCGTCGCGGCAACGGAAAGTTGCCCCTAGTTTGAACAGCACTGTACCGGAGATCATGATAAATGCTGATGGATAAAGATGACTGAGATGATTAATATGGACAGAGTTGATCGGGGAAGAGTTTATGGCTGAACTTCGAGGCGAAGTTGCCTACGTATCCCGAAGATGGGAATCAAGCCTTACGTAGTTCAGGCTAAGGTTCACTCGAGTATTTTCACTCTCCTTTTGCGCTCTAACTTTTGCCAAGGCCGCCCTTTGCGGGTTTTCAACCTTGCGAGCTCAGTTTTCATATTTTCTATTTTTTGTGCTCTGAATTTTGCCTAGGTCGCCCTTTCGGGTTTTCGGCCTAGCGAGCCTCTCAGGGATAGTATTTCTTCAACTTGTCCATATTGATCGGTTGTGAGAACTCTAAGCCATCTAGATCCATCAGAACCACAGCTCCACCTGACCAGATAGCTTTGATGATGTAAGGACCAGTCCAATTGGGTTTGAACTTGCCCCTTGGGTCGTGGATGGGAGCTCGGTTGTCTTTGAGCACCAAATCTCCTTCTTTCAGATTCCTGGACTTAACCTTCTTGTTGAAAGCCCGGGCAATTCTGCGTTGATAGCCTTGGATGTGGTACAGTGCTTTCAGTCTTCTTTCATCAAAGAGCATGAGTTTTTCGAATCTGCTTTGCTGCCAATCTGCTTCAGTTATTTGGCATTCAGCCAATACTCGTAACGACGGAACCTCAATCTCAATGGGTAGAACAGCCTCCATTCCATAGACCAATGAATATGGAGTTGCTCCAGTAGAAGTTCTGATTGAAGTCCTGTAGCCCCACAGAGCAAATGGCAGCTTGTCTGGCCAATCCCGGTAGGTCTCCACCATCTTCTGCAGTATATGCTTGACATTCTTGTTGGCGGCCTCAACTGCTCCGTTGGTCTGCGGCCTGTATGTAGATGACTTATGAAAAGCCACATTGTATTTCTCCAACAAGTCTATCACTTCTTTCTTGAAATGGGAACCATTATCTGAAATTATCTCGTTTGGCACCCCGTAGCGACAGATGATATTGTTTCTGATGAACTTTGCAACATGCGACGCCTTCAACACCGCGTACGATTGGGCCTCGACCCACTTTGTGAAATAATCTATCGCTACTAGGATATACTCATGCCCGTTTGACCCCTTCGGGGTAACAGCTCCGATTACATCAATTCCCCAGACTGAAAAAGGCCATGGCGAAGTCATGTTATACAGTTTTGACGGCGGGATGTTCATGCGAATTGCATGAATTTGACACTTGTGGCATCGCCGAACAAAGCTAATACAATCCTCCTCCATGGTTGACCAGTAGTAACCCTGTCTGAGAATCTTTCTGGCCAGCATTACTCCATTCATGTGCGCACCGCATTCTCCCCTGTGGATGGCTTCCATCAGGCGTTTTGACTCTTCAGCTTCTACACAGAGCTTATGCATTCCCAGATGACCCCTTTTGTACAACTTTCCTCCGCAGATATTGAATTGAGCAGCCATTCTTCTGACAGCCCTCTTATCTTTGGCATTTGCCCCTAGTGGATATGTCTCCTTTTCCAAGAAGTTCCAGATGTCGTAGTACCAGGGGTTGCCGTCTTGAACTTCATCTATGGCGGAAATCGACTCGTATGCTGGTGTAAACTTTTGATCAATAATGACTGGACGCATCCGGACTCCGGACGGGATGTCTATCATAGAAGATAGAGTTGCTAATGAATCTGCAAACCTGTTGTTCTCTCTTACGAGGTGGGTGAAATTTAGTTTCTCAAACCGAGGAATTAGCAGATCCAAGGCTTGGTGGTAAATTATCATCCTTTCCTCCTTGACCTTCCAATCTCCTTTTGCTTGAGACACAACAAGGTTCGAATCCCTAATGACGTCCAACCGTTTTGCCCCTAGTTCCAGGGCTGCTTCCAAGCCAGCAATACATGCCTCATACTCTGCTTCATTGTTGGAAACCTTGAACCGGAGCTTGAATGCTAAAGGGATACGGGAATCATCAGGCGCTATCAGCAACACCCCTATCCCATACCCATACTGGTTTGACGCTCCGTCAAAATACATTGTCCAAGTTTCGTCTTCTACGTGCAGAATGGCTTCATCTGGGAATAGATACTCAACCGCTTCATCCCCCTCAACCGGGTGGTCGGCAAGGAACTCCGCTACCGCTCTGCCTTTTACTGACTTGCGCGTTACATACTTCAAATCAAATTCGGAGAGCAACAGCAACCAACGAGCTAGCCTACCCGTAAGTGCTGGTTTCTCGAAGAGATATTTGATGGGATGCAAACGCGAAACCAACATTACTGAGTGGGCTAACAGGTAGTGCCGCAGCTTCCTGGTTGCCCATACCAAGGCCAAACAAGCCTTCTCCAGCGGTGTATAGCGGGTCTCGTAATCCAGCATCTTTTTGCTCAGATAGTAAATGGCTCTTTCCACTTTGTCTTCTGACTCCTGCGCGAGCATACAGCCCATGGTAGTCTCAGTTACCGAAAGGTACAGTATCAACGGTCTCCCTGGTTCTGGCGGTGACAACACGGGTGGGTTCTGTAGATATTCTTTGATCTGCTCAAAAGCTGCTTGACATCGGCCGTCCCATTGGAATTTCTTTCCTTTCTTCAGGAGACCAAAAAGTGGTTCACAAGTCAAGGTTAATTTAGAAATAAACCGTCTTATGAATTGCACTTTACCCAGAAAGCCTCGCACCTCCTTTTCAGTCCTTGGTGGTGGCATTTCTAAGATGGCCTTGATTTTGGAAGGGTCGACCTCGATGCCCCTTTGTGTGATCAGAAACCCTAACATCTTCCCTGCTGTAACACCAAACGTGCACTTCTGGGGATTCAGTCGCAGCCGAAACTCTTTGATCCTTTGAAAGAATTTTTGTAAGGCGGTGTAGTGGCCCTCTCTATCTTTGGACTTGACAATCATGTCGTCCACGTACACCTCGACCTCCTTGTGGATCATATCATGCAATATTGTAGTTGCTGCCCGTTGATACGTAGCTCCAGCATTCTTCAGCCCGAATGGCATTACTCTATAACAATATGTCCCCCACGGGGTAGTGAACGCAGTCTTCTCCCGGTCTTCGGGTGCCATTACTATCTGATTATAGCCTGAGAAACCATCCATAAACGAAAGCAAGGCATGTCCTGCCGTGAAATCCACCAATTCATCGATGTGTGGCAAGGGGAAGTCGTCCTTCGGACTGGCCTTGATCAGATCTCTGAAGTCTACACAGACCCGAATTCTGCCGTCCTTCTTTGGCACCGGAACTATGTTGGCTAACCAAGTTGGATATTCAGATACCAACAGGAACCCTGCGTCAATTTGCTTGGTGACCTCTTCCTTAATCTTGAGGGCCCAGTCCGGGCGAATCCTTCTGAGCTTCTGTTTGACAGGGCGGGCCTCTGGATCGAGAGGGATCCGGTGCTGTACAATCTCAGGATCGATTCCAGGCATGTCTTCATAGGACCACGCGAAAACTTCTTTGAAATCTTTTAATAAAGCGACTAAGCGCTCGCGCTCCTCTGAAGACAACGTGGACCCGATCTGGACCAGCCGCGGGTCCTTCTCAGTACCAACATTCACAGTAGTGATTTCATCCATTAAAGGTTTAACAAATCTTTCCTGCTCTTGATTAATTAATCGTTGCAAAATTGGGGGAATTTATTCCTCGCTGTTTTCATCAAAATTTTGAAAATCCTGATTTAAGCAATAAATCAAAGGCATAGAAAAATACTCAGAAACCACATCCGTATCAATCTCATTAAATACTTCCAAGCCGTCAGATTCCTCTGTTACAACAGACTTAAAAGAAAATGAAAAAGACGACCTAGACAGGACTGTGGCATCTGGGTTATCACCCCCAAGAATACCGGATTCAGACTCAGTCGAGCTGGAATCTGATTCTGACTCACAAGATTCGGTAGAATCAGATTCCGGCTCACTACCTGACCCGGAACTGCTAGATAAAAAGCCTTCTTCATACTGCCAGATGAGAGAAGGTGCGATAGATGCATCCAAGATCGGCGCTGGAAAGCCCACAGCTATTTCATCTCCAATCACAAAAACCGAAGAGTTATCCCCCAAGCACTCTTGGCCGATCGGAGGATCTGATAGTAGACTCGCCAGTGCTACCCTCATTTCCAGCTCTGTACTCTCAGGATCCACTGTTTCACATTGCTCAACCTCAGTTGGTGGGTCTGTCTGCGCTTCGGCAACATCATCCCCAGATAATTATATGTCGAAGAAGATTTCAAAACCAGGCACGCGCTTCCCCTCCGCGTTTTGCCATGGCTCCGGGAAGCCACAGAATGGAAAATCTTCCCCCTCCCGGACGAAACGTCCGTTTAGGGTACCCCAGATGGGCCTGTGTATTAAGTCAAATGGCTTCCCAGCCCTCTTTGCCTTGGCTCTTCCGGCCATTTCTTTTCCTTTCCTCAACCAGTCCTCTTTGGTGGGCAGATAACCCAGTCCAAAGGTGTGAGGGTTGTGTGGCACTTCGGCCAACACTGAGACGCCTTTCCGGCCACTTCTCCCTAATCCCATTCCAGGGGTATGTTTTAGCTTGTTCATGAGGTAGATAGATTGTGCGCTGACATACATGCCCTCATTCGCAGCCATGACATTCTGCACCACTTGAGCCTCGGCCAAAGTGAACCCCGACAAAAACACATCCTCCGTGCCGTGCTCGATCTCCAAGACAGGTGTAGACACTTCCGGCGGCGGATGGATTGATGAATTCCCAAAAACGATCGCTACCCCTTTCCCGTGAGGGTATTTCAGCATTTGATGTAGGGTGGAAGAGACTGCTTTGACCTGGTGCAACCACGGTCGCCCCAATAGTAAGTTAAAGGTTGCGGGAACGTCCAGGATATGAAATTCGATGCTGTGTTGTCCTGGACCAACCTTAGTTTGAATTTTAACAGTCCCCATCACTTCTCTGCTGGTATTGTCATATGCCCTGATCACTTGGGTGGTTGGGATGAAGTCCGCGGGTTTTAACCCGATTGCATATGCCGTTCTGGTTGGGCAGACATTAATCGCAGACCCGGTATCAACAAGTACCACCGGTATCCACTTATCTCTACATTCCACAGAGATGTAGAGAGGCTTGTTATGATTTGCGCCCTCAGGCGGTAGCTCCTTGTCCGAAAAAGTTAATGCCGGGGAACCTTCTCCCGGAAAAACCAGCCCAACCAGCTGTTCAGGCGTGGTGTCTATGGAAAGTTTCGACTTGTCCATGGCAGATAGGACAGCTTCTCTGTGCACTCGTGATGCCATAAGCAGTCCCCAGATGGAGATGTCTGCTTGTATCTTTTTTAACTGTTTCAGCACAGCTTCATCCTCAACCTGCTTCTCCTTCTATCTCTCCGCTTCTCTGTCTTTCCCGGATGCTTCGGGTTGGTCTAGGTGTGGGGGCTTGAAGTACCGCCCACTTCTTGTCATGTGGTCCACTTCATCTAGATACCAAGTATCATCCGGCTGGCCATTTCCCCAGTCTTCATCAGTGTGGGCAAGACACAAATCGTCATCTTCCCACCACATTCCGCTGGCAGCCAACAGACATCTGTCCGGCTCCAGTCTACTCGCACTCTCAGTGCTCTCTGTCCAAATGCTCGCAGCATTGTCTGTCTTTGTGCACACAGCACTTTCGGTCTCCTCAGGGCCCTTCGCCTTTCTGGCTCTCTCAGCTTCCTCAAACTTTCCTTGTTCCAACTGCGTCAGTACAGTTGTTTGTTCAACAGTTCCCACATCCGTAATGCCCATGTCCTGAGCGGAATTCTTAACACCGGCGTTCTCCGGCGATACAACTTGATTTTCGGCCGTTCCGACCACAACTGATATTTCTGCCCCTGCCGGGCTCTGTTCTGGTTGGGCTTCCCCCACTGCATCCGGTTGATCTTCAAGCCATCCAGTGGCCTCCTCTGATCCCTCATAATCATACCAATTAATTGATGCCTCCCCCAGTTCCTGGTCATCAAGAAGTTGCAGATTAGCAAAGTCCTCCTCTACGGTTGTCGGCTCATCTGCCCATAGCCCAGATCCATCCCCTCGGATCATGCATAGTTCTCCTGTCTTGGGAAATTCTACACTTAGCCCAATTCGGCTCGTTGATAGGATGTACTTGCTTGGATCATAAGCCCCCTCAGCAAAATTCTGCCCAGTCCCAGATTTAACAGACTCATTCTCTCCTAAAATCTGCCCTGCCTTGTCTTCGACGGTCACCACCATCGGTTCCGGTTGGGTTTTGGAGATGTCCACCATGCACAAAAGGTCAGTGCAATCGGGGAGGAGCACCTCCGGCTTGGGTAGGTGGGTGGGCGTAATATAGATGCTAGGATCGTAAGTCACGACCCCAGTCTGGATGAAGTTAATTCTGTTGGGAGGGGGAGGTTGATTATGTGGTGAGAGAGGGTTGGTTGTGACATTAGGTTTATCAGGAGGCGCGATCACCTGTTTGTCAATAAGATCTTGGACCTCATGACGTAATCTGTAACAACGGTCGGTATCGTGACCGTGTTGTTGGTGGTATGCGCAGTACTTTGACGGGTCATAAGAGGGAGGGAGTGGATTTGGTAATGGCTTTGGTTCCAGGGGTTTCAAATGATTTTTCCTGATCAATATCCCCAGAACCTTGGACAGGGGCATGTATAGTTGGGTGAAAGTTCTTTGGCCCCGAGGTTGGAATCGGTTGTTTTGTGAGTTACTTCCGGACGCGCCGGAGAATGGTGTGGCAGTCATGGGCCTTGGAGGGGGAGGGGGAGTGGTGGTGACCATACCAACTTCCGAGGCTCTTGTATTTGCAGCGTCACTAGGGCCCGCGTTGTTGTTACGGTTAAAGGTCCTCCTCGATTGTTCTCTGTCCTGGTCAAACAGCCCTTGTTTCATAGCATCTTCTATTTGGACCCCCATATCATGTAAGTCCGCAAAAGTGGGGAAGGGGACTACGATCATTCTCTGCATTAACTTGGGGTGGAGATTGCGCACAATCATCCGGATCTGATCTTTGTCAGTGGGCCTTAAGGTCATTGTTGACGCCTTTGCCCTCCATCGGATCACAAAATCCGAGAAAGATTCCTTAGGCTCTTGCCTTGTCGTTTCAAGATCACGGGTTGTGATCTCGATTTGAGTGTTGTATGAATATTGTGTGACAAAGGCCTCAGCCATCTCATCCCAATTCTTCTTCACCTCATCTTGCAATCTTGCGTACCAATGGGAGGCCACACCCGACAGGGTTCGGCCGAATAATGAGAGCTTCTGTGGTCGCGTAAGGCCCATTGGCCGCAAGACATCCGCAAACAGTCGGATATGGACCATGGGGTCGCCGGTTCCGTCAAAACGGTCGATTTGTGGCATTTTGAACCTATCGGGGAGTGTTACGGCCTCCTCGGTATATCCATCTCCGATATCCGGCATAGCCTTAGCCCCTTGGGATTTTTTGAAAAGCTTCTCCAGTTTGCTCAATTTTAGAGCTGTTTGATCAACCTCGACCTCGGATGGAGAGTCCGGGTGATTGGATGTGTGGACCTTGGACAGTTGTGGTGGAATCGGGGGCGGGACAGGCCCCGTTGGAAGACTCGTGTCCTCTTGCAGAATTTGGACAGCCGGTACAGTATTCTGGGTGTTAGGAGGGACGTCCTGAATAACAGGAGCCTTCTCAGGTAATGGGGCTCCTGCTGGAGGAGGAATCTGGTGTGAAGCAGATGCTGTACTCTGTTGTTGCAGTCTAGTAATCAGTTCAGCCTGCTGAGTCATAATTTCAGCTTGCTGCTTAGCGAGTTCATCTCGGCGGACGGCATCTTGTTGCATAGCCCGCATGGTTTCCTGCATCTGGCGTATCATATCCTCAACCCCTGTCGGTGCCGTCATATTGTTTCGATTTGTCTGAACTACCGGTAGATCTGTCTCAATGGGGACCTCAATCCAATTGCCCACTGATGAAGGATACCACTGTTCAGGTGCTCTCTGTTCAGATGTACTGCGTTTTCTCTGCTTCCTTCTTGTAACAGGGGGTAAAGAATGGAACACTGGCTGTCCGTCGATTAGATCCTCAAATCGATGGAGTCGACGACCTCGTGTCCAAGGTGCTTGGGGAATGCCTGTTGGGTCGGAAGCAATCGTGCTAAAACTGACCCCCTAGCAAAAGATAAATAAAGCGAAAAGGAAATAAATAAACAGATAAACGGACAGCATAACAGCTTTAAAATAAAATGCAAGACATACAGTCGGGCATAATCAACACGCAGTCAAAAAGCTGAATAAACACTGTCCTCAAACACTGATTATTATCCCTGTATCACTGTTCCCTAAAACAGAATCTGATATCCGCAGATAACCAATTCTCAAATACTGGCTGATGCCCGCAGGCCTGATACCCAAACTTATGTACTGAACTGATGCCCGCAGGCCTGATGCTGACAACTCTGAATTGATGCCCGCAGGCTTGATACTCAAATTCGTATACTGATCTGATGCCCGCAGGCCTGATACTGTCAATACTGAACTGATGCCCGCAGGCCTGGTGCCCAAACTCATATGCTGATACATGCATTCCTGTAGAGACGCACTCTAAAGCACATAACAGATAAGTGAGAGCCAAAACACCCCTATGTTGGGGTAGGGTTTCCCTGTCCTATTTTGTCAGGAGCTAGGGTTTCACTATGCACGCAGCGGTTTCAAACAACCTATAAACGGGTAAGCAACCTGTCCTAATTTAGAATGGTCACTATGGATCCGAATATGCACTAGGTCGAATGGTCAAAGAGGGTGCCCCGGTAAAACCGGGGTTTGTGTTCCCATACTGGCAGAGCCCACAACCGGTCAGCCTTATGGTCATGCCTTGACAAGACAAGCCTCCAGCAAACCGTTCAGGAATAGCAGATGGCAAACACGGTGTCCTAGGCGCACCAATGCAAATGCAATGCAAAGAAACACACAAGTGTAGTCAAAAACAGATATCATGAGTTCGAGTCAAGTTCTCTAAATCCCCAGCAGAGTCGCCAGAAACTGTAACAAGCCCGCGGGGGGCCTCGCTACAGCTCGGACTCTCAAATGTTTGTCACGGTTCCTAATCTGAACCAAAGAGTCCAAATCTGGCAAATCGTTTTGAGAAAACTGATTTTTGAAAAAGTAGTGCCAAACATGGACTGCTTTGCCAGATCCAGAGTCGCCACCTAAATATTTTATTTTGGGAAATTTAGGAAACCCTGACTCGGTGCCAAAAGGCCACGTGTCCGTCATCACCAAAGCTGCTTCGGCTCGGGAACTTGGGTACGATTGGGGAAGGTCACTTCGTGAGCACCCCCGCTCGCCCGGTCAAAGACCGGCCTCTACTAACCATGATATCAATTTTTGAAAACATTGTGAGTCCTTATTCCGGTTTATTAGCCTAGGTTACTATGTGATGCGCACAGCATATAAGTATAGACCGGGTCACCTAGATTGGAACAAAACATTTCTTGTTTGTTTTTGAAAAGGGTTTGCTACCCGCAGGTAGGCTTTGAAACATTTTGATGATTTATTCCAATTTAAGCAACCCAACCTTCACCCACAGGCATTCAGGCAGTTATATCAGATAAGCACATAGCCTCATGGTAAGCATGCTATCATGGCATTCACTCACACACATGCAAGGATGCTAAAGCATAAAACTCACCGGGTACTCCAAGCCAAAATAGATACTTATTAGAAATCATGCATGAATCCTAAGTATACAGAAATGCCTAATGCAACACATGCAAAATGCAATTATAGTAGGCTCGGCTATTCTAAGATGACATGTGAAATGCTACAACTATCATGTATTCAACTTGGAATTGAAATACAAATGCAGTTAGTATGATGCGCCGAGCCCGGTGCATGCAATACAGATGAATGATGCAAACATGCTGTCATACTGTATGCTAATTTAAATATGCCCTAATCTAACCATCAAAAGCGGATAAATAAAAGGGAGAAAGACGTGGGGTTGGAAGACATACATCACACTCACCCACACTTATTACAGTTGCGCCCTCGCTCGGAGGGTCCGAATAAATAATACAGTCCAAATATTACCGTCCCGAATAAAAGAATATTACAGATTTCTAATTAATTAATGAGTTAACTAAGAAAGCAAATAAAACTGGCGTGCAAGCCAGGGACTGTCTTGCTTCTGATGGATGATGCATGTCCGGGTTGTCTTGCGCGGAAATCCACCGGAATGCCCCAATTAGCCTCTGTTTACACCTGTTCTTGAAATGCGCGCTGAGCTCAGAAAAATTGCTGATTCTTCATTTTGCTGCAACAGAGAGCAGGAAAGGGGCATAGCAATGTATCTGCACAGATATATGCATGTCTCGATCCTCGTGCCACCAATCACGCATACCGAGGCATGATGGCCGAGGAGTCGAAATGCACAACTCGATATAGGATGAATGCACGTGAAACTACAGCTAAAACCTAACTCCATCATGGGTAATCCGGAGTGTCGGTGACTGGGGAATCGAGACACATTCCGTCACTCGAAGTACGAAATGTACCTCGTTTCCCGTGCCCGGGCTAACTCCTATTCCGGACATGATGCAATATGCATGATATGCATGAAATGAAACTAATATACAATCCTAACATACACAATGCCATGGAGTGACATGCCTCGAAATGCGTGCACACGGGCACGCGAACCGAGAAAATGACGGAATGCTGAAAATGAGATGCCTCGAAATACGTGCACACGGGCACGCAAACCGAGGCGATGATAGATGCAATGAAAATGAGATGCCTCGAAGTACGTGCACACGGGCACGTGAACCGAGGCAATGACAGATGCAATGAAAATGAGATGCCTCGAAGTACGTGCACACGGGCACGCAAACCGAGGCGGTGCTAAAATGACATGGAAATGACAAATGGGCTTATACCAACATAAGTGAGCCTCAGCCACACTCACATCGGATGCCGTCGGATGAAAATGGAGTGCCTCAAAATGCGTGCACACGGGCACGCAAACCGAGGCGATGCTAAAATGACATGGAAATGACAAATGGGCTTATACCAACATAAGTGAGCCTCAGCCACACTCACATCGGATGCCGTCGGATAAAAATGGAGTGCCTCAAAATGCGTGCACACGGACACGCAAACCGAGGCGATGCTAAAATGACATGGAAATGACAAATGGGCTTATACCAACATAAGTGAGCCTCAGCCACACTCACATCGGATGCCATCGGATAAAAATGGAGTGCCTCGAAATGCGTGCACGCAGGCACGCAAACCGAGGCGATGCTAAAATGACATGGAAAGATGGCAAAAATGATATGCAAGCATGCTAATGAAATTTCAGCAACAAAATATGGGGAAAACGATCCCGAAATGAAGCGAAATGATATGAAATGCAAGGAAATGTCCCGAAATGCAACATTAGGCACCCGAAATGGCCTATAGCCATGCTAAACATGCACAACATGGACATGCAATGCAAAGACAGAAGCTAGACAGCCCCAAAATAAGAACTTTTCCAGTTATAAATATGGCCAAACAGCAAATATAGGTATGGCAAAAATAGCATACAAGAATAGGGGCCAAGATAGGGGTAATGAAGCAAGTGGTATAAGCTAAACCCAAACTGAAAAATTTCCTTCTACAACACTGAAGATGGACCAAAAATATGAACATTTACAGTATATGGCAGCCTCAAAATCAGTATACAAATGTGCTAAACATATGATGCAAAATAAGGCTCAAAAGGTGCTAAAACATGAAGTATATAAAATAATCACCAAACAGGAAAAAAGTGTGAATGAAACATGAATTATAGGCCAAAAAAGGGCCACTTTCAGTTCGGACCAAGGTCCAAAAGCAGAAACCAAGAGGGCTATCAACTTATGCAAAAATGGGGCCAAATAGGGGATTGAACTACAAGTGATATATGGAGACACCAAACAATGTTGAGCCCTTCTCCAATGTTGAAGAGGGGCTCAAAATAAGCCCTAAATCAGTTTACCACATGCTCGAAAATAAATTGCTCATGAGTCAAAAATAGCATGCAAAACTATGACATACAAGATGGTCAATGAAACAAGTGTATCATGGAGGGCTCAAACAGGGTTGAGCCCTTAATGAGAAGTGAAGATGAGCTCAAAATATGGCCCTTTTCAGTTAGGGCCGAAGCTTGAGACCAAAAAGAAATGAGGCTTAGAAATGGAACAAGATAAAGGGTCAAAAGGGTAAAAGTGTAACTTACCCTTGAAGATTCGAGATTTTGTTGCTTCTTGGGTTGATTTACAGCTTCTTTAGCCTTCAAGAATCCTCCCTTGCTGCTAGAAATGAGATGGTGGTGGTAGAGCTTGGTGGTGTAGAAGGAATGAAGGTTAAGAAGTTAGGGTTTTTTGGAGAATTGAGAAGGATGACAATGGAGTTTAGGGTTTGTGCTTGGAGAGGAATTTTTCTAACCCTCAAGAAGAAGACCCTCAGCTGGCTATATGGTCAAGAAAGGGGTGTAAAAGGGGGGTGAATTGGAGAGCATAACTCTCTCCCAAAATATCCCCCGGATACAGAAAATATCTGGGGGATATTGCCCCACAGCTGGAAAGGGTACAGTGAGGAGAATACGGCCGGCCTCATACTTTTGCTGGAGGTGGCCGGCCGGCCACACCCCTAGCCGGCCGGCTAGGGGTCAAAAGGGTCAACCATATTTTCTGGTCGGCCAGGTATTGGGGAGGTACCCCTATGTGTGTACAACACAACCATGTGGTTAAAATTCCAAGAAAGTTGGTCTAAGGGGTTCAACATTGGCCCGGAAAGAGGGGGTCAAAAGGGTCAAGTTGAATTACTGGCCGGCCATGAACTTTTAGGGGCCTCCCAGGTGTGTACATCACAGATATGTGGTTGAAAGTTCGAGAAAAAAGGTCCAAGGGGTTCAACATTAGCCCGGAAGAAAGGGGTCAAAAGGGTCAGGTGACCTTAATGGCCGGCCACCAACTTTTAGTGGCCTCCCAGATGTGTAGATCACAGATATGTGGTTGAAAGTTGGCAACACTAGCTCTAAGGTATTCAACATTAGCCCGGAAGTTGCAAAAACGGGCACCGGGAGGCTCCGGAGGAGAGATAACTGGTTGCTGCAACAATTGCTGGCCTCCCACCCTTCAGTGACCTTCCTCGGGATAAAACAGAGGTACCTGCCAAAAATGAACGAAAACCGTTGCAAAACGAACGTTCCAGGGCCAAAACACGCAGTTCGGGGTCCCGAAAAATGGGCTGTTAAGCACCGAAAATGGTATTCGACCTCGAAGTGGGTTTCTCAGCCCCCAGTGTCCCTCAAAAGGGAGAAATTAAGATGCATGCCAAAAATCAGAGCAATAGGAGGTGGTTAAGCGGTCCCGAACCGAGGCACACGGCCTGACGGCTCCGAAAACCGGGAACCGGACTCCGAAATGGGAAAAATGGCCTACGGCCACCAAATGTAGCCTGCGGACATTGAGAGATGGTCTACGGGACCTCTCCCTCCCCTTAGAAAAAGAAACGGAGAAAACCGAGTCTGGTTCGCAAACCGAGACAAGGCACAGAAAAGGGTTCGGAAGTCCGGAGGCAGGGCTCACGGCCGCGACTCTGAAACTTCTGAGGAAGCACAACATGTAATATCACCGGGTGCTCAACTGGTGATGTCTGAGTCTTAAGGTCGGTCAAAAATGGGGTGTCTACACATACATCATTACATAGCCTTACAACTTGAATACAAGTAAAGCAAAGTACAAAAATACATATTACATCTTACAAAGGGCTTAACAAGCCGACATAAACAAAATACATGAAGTACAAGTTAAGAAATATAATCTTCGGATTGCCGACATGAACATTGCCGACATAACACACATACAAAACACACATCTTGATCAAAAGGCTTCTCAAGCCGTCGTGTACAAAATACAAATATTACAGGTCGAGAAGCATGATTTTCAAGACTGCCGACATAAAAACAAGTCAAGCCGGCATGACAAAAATCCAAAACAAGCTCGCGAATCACATCTAGGCGTCACCGCCTTCTGGCTCATCACCTACATATATATATGGAGAGAGGGTGAGCTTGAATACTCAGTGAATGGTATAGATAATAAAGGGGTTTGCATGAATAATAGCCGAAGTCCTTTCAAAACAATACAAGACAAAACTTTATATAACAAGGGATGGACCTCGTCCATCTAACAAATCTTCAAAGCTTCAAGGAGTACTTACTGGTATTAACATATTACCAATGATAACATTCCGGCAAACATATCCACGCGGTAAACCGTCAGTGGCAAAACAAGACAAAACAAGGAAGACATCTCAACAAGGGTGCTACAAAAGTTTAGAGTCCTCCAGCACAAGGGGCTTTCAAGACAAGATGTGCTGCGATAGTTTAGAGTCCTCCAGCACAAGGGACTTTCAAGACAAGGTGTGCTGCGAAAGTTTAGAGTCCTCCAGCACAAGGGACTTTCAAGACGAGATGTGCTGCGAAAGTTTAGAGTCCTCCAGCACAAGGGACTTTCACGAAGAGCATCAAAACAAGTATAATACAAAATACAAAACTAAGGACAATCATTCATGCTTAACAAATACTTTTCAAAACAAAACAAAGCAAAGCTCATCAAAACATTGATAACATAGCTTTATTAAAAATACCACTCACCTAGTTCGTCAAACGTCGGGGTCAGCGCAAGTCTCAGTCCTACAAACACATGGCAAGGGCTATTGAATGCACTACCCAAAACAAGTCTAGCATGCATGCAAATGACCTCAGCATTCTTCAAAAACTAAGTCAAATAAAATCAAAACACTGTTTCTTATTTCTGGAAAACATGTTAGGCAACTACCAGGTCTGGACCGAGGTCCCACACCTCCTTGCCGAGGTGTGGCCCCGACGGTCATATTCAAAAGCGAAGTCGGGAAAATCCGGGTTTCCCTCTTGATAAACGTGAAGAACATGAGCATGAAGAACATGAACATGGGGAAGATGAATGCAAAGATCAAAACTTGCTATTACGAAGGTTGAGATTTCATGCTATGAATTCAAAATCATGGACCTGGGTACCCACACTCAAGGATCTTATCAAAACAAACACAAAGACATGAGCCTTAATGCAAACTTTCGGATCAAATGAGGGTTTTTCTTCAAGAACACATGAAACCCGTTTCCTCTTTCTAAAACCAACTTTAAATCAATGCATGACGTGCCGAACAGGTTTGATCGTGCAATGCAGCTAGATGATCAATAAGAACAACAAGAGTAGGTTAAGATTCTGACCTTAAAACTCGAATCTAACGGTTCAAGCTCCAACGATCAAGCTTGGAAGTTCTCTCTCTCTGTCAAGACTTCTCCTTCTTCTTCCTAGAGTTTCTCCATCTAAAAGGCAAGATTTGATACAAAAGATATGTTTTCCCGACAGTCACTGACTTAATCCCTCTACCGGGACACGTGGCATCGGCTGATTGGCGCTACTAAAAAAGGTGACTGACTGATTAGACAAGACCAAGACAAGGTGTATTCAACAAGCTAAACAGCAGAAGTACCCCGAAAAATAACGACGTCGGCTAACAACAAGACTCCGGCAAGCAAGTGGCAAGGACGTCGGCTTGGAGGGACAACACTCGACTAAGCTGTGCCACACCTTGGCCTAGGTCATACCATCCCAAGAGCAAAATCGTTAGTGCAAGGGTCAAGGATCTAGGACGCCCAGATATTAACATCTCGGCCTAGATGATGCACATCTCGGCCTAGGCGGCGCGCGCCTCGGCCTAGGTGGTGACATCTCGGCCAATATGCCAAGGTGGAGATGGAGGTCAACCGAAGGGATTCCACGACGGTTCTAAGGGGAAAAGGTTTCGAAGGTGACCAGGCTTAAGATGACCTCGGCAACACACCAAACAAGAACAAAGCATGCAAGCGATCATTCAAGCAAAACAAGACAAGATTTGCAGATGCACATATCAAAACAAGATCATCCTTAAATGTATGCAAGTATGACTAAGTTACAACGAGGGTTGTTACAATTTAATTTCCAAATAGATCGTTAAGGTATAGTGGTTTCTTGAATGAACTTTCATTTTAAATTTTATGCAACTTCCTTTTTTATTCAATTTCCTTTTCTATTCAATTTCATTTTTTTATTTAATTTCCAAATACATCGTTAAGGTATAGTGGTTTTTTGAATAAACTTCCATTTTTAATTTTATGCAACTTCCAATTTTATTTTTATTCAACTTCCATATTTATTGAATTTCCTTTTGTATTTAACTTCCCTTTTTTTTTTATTTCATTTCCAAATAGATCGTTACGGTATAGTGGTTTCTTGAATGAACTTCCATTTTTAATTTTATGCAACTTCCATTTTTATTTTTATTAAATTTCCATTTTAATTCAATTTCTTTTTCTATTCAATTTCCTTTTTTTATTTAATTTCCAAATAGATCGTTAAGGTATAGTGGTTTCTTCAATGAACTTCCAGTTTCAATTTTATGCAACTTCCATTTTTATTTTTATTCAACTTCCATTTTTATACAATTTCCTTTTTTTGTTTAATTTCCAAATAGATTGTTAAGGTATAGTGGTTTCTTGAATGAACTTCCATTTTTAATTTTACGCAACTTCCATTTTTATTTTTATGCAACTTCCACTTTTATTTTTATTCAACTTCCATTTTTATTCAATTTCTTTTTCTATTCAATTTCCTTTTTTATTTAATTTTCAAATAGATCGTTAATGTATAGGGGTTTTTTGAATGAACTTTCATTTTTAATTTTATGCAACTTTCATTTTTATTTTTATTCAACTACCATTTTTATTCAATTTGCTTTTCTTTTGAATTTTCTTTTTTTATTTAATTTCCAAATAGATCGTTAAGGTACAGTGGTTTCATGAATGAACTTCCATTTTTAATTTTATGCAACTTCCGTTTTTATTTTTATTCAACTTCCATTTTTATTCAATTTCCTTTTCTATTCAATTTCCTTTTTTTATTTAATTTTTAAATAGATCGTTAACGTGTAGTGGTTTCTCGAATGAACTTCCATTTTTAAATTTATGCAACTTCCATTTTTATTTTCATTCCACTTCCATTTTTATTCAATTTCCATCTCCATTCAATTTCCTTTTTTATTTAATTTCCAAATAGATCGTTAAGGTATAGTGGTTTCCTGAATGAACTTCCATTTTTAATTTTATGCAACTTCCATTTTTATTTTTAATCGACTTCCATTTTTATTCAATTTCTTTTTCTATTCAATTTCCTGTTGTTAATTAATTTCCAAATAGATCCTTAAGGTCTATTGGTTTCTTGAATAAACTTTCATTTTTAATTTTATGCAACTTCCATTTTTGTTTTTAATCGACTTCCATTTTTATTTAATTTCCTTTTCTTTTCCATTTCCTTTTTTATTTAATTTCCAAATAGATAGTTAAGGTATACTGGTTTATTGAATGAACTTCCATTTTTAATTTTATGCAACATCGAGTTTTAATTTTCCATTTCTATTCAATTTCCTTTTTTTTTATTTAATTTCCAAATAGATCTTTAAGTTATAGTGGTTTCTTGAATGAACTTTCATTATTAACATTATGCAACTTCCATTTTTATTTTTATTCAACTTCCATTTTTCTTCAATTTCTTTTTCTAATGAATTTCCTTTTTTATTTAATTTCCAAATAGATCGTTAAGGTATATTGGTTTCATGAATGAACTTTCATTTTTAATTTTATGCAACTTTCATTTTTATTCAATTTCCTTTCCTATTAAATTTCATTTTTTTATTTAATTTCCAAATAGATCGTTAAGGTATAGTGGTTTTTTCAATAAACTTCCATTTTTAATTTTATGCAACTTCCGTTTTTATTTTTATTCAACTTCCATTTTTATTGAATTTCATTTTCTATTTAACTTCCTTTTTTTTTCTTTTTTTTTTCCATTTCCAAATAGATCGTTACGGTATAGTGGTTTCTTGAATGAATTCCATTTTAATTTTATGCCACTTCCATTTTTATTTTTATTCAATTTCCATTTTAATTGAATTTCTCTTTCGATTCAAGTTCCTTTTTTTAATTAATTTGCAAATAGATCGTTAAGGTATAGTGGTTTCTTGAATAAACTTCCAGTTTCAATTTTATGCAACTTCCATTTTAATTTTTATTTAACTACCATTTTTATACAATTTCCTTTTTTTGTTTAATTTCAAAATAGATCGTTAAGGTATAGTGGCTTCTTGAATGAACTTCCATTTTTAATTTTATGCAACTTCCATTTTTATATTTATCCAACTTCCATTTTTCTTTTTGTTAAACTTCCATTTTTATACAATTTCTTTTTCTATTCAATTTCCATTTTTATTTAATTTCCAAATATATCGTTAATGTATAGTGGTTTCTTGAATAAACTTCCACTTTTCATTTTATGCAACTTCCATTTTTATTTTTAATTAACTTCCATTTTTATTCAATTTCCTTTTGTATTGAATTTCTTTTTTTATTTAATTTCCAAATAGATCGTTAAAGTACAGTGGTTTCATGAATGAACTTCCATTTTTAATTTTCTGCAACTTCCATTTTTATTTTTATTCAACTGCCATTTTTATTCAATTTCCATTTTTTTTATTTTCCAAATAGATCGTTAAGGTATAGTGGTTTATTGAATGAACTTTCATTTTTAATTTTATGCAACTTCCATTTTTATTTTTATTCAACTTCCATTTTGATTCAATTTCCTTTTCTATTCAATTTCCTTTTTTTTATTTAATTTCCAAATAGATCGTAAGTTTATAGTGGTTTCTTGAATGAACTTCCATTTTTCATTTTATGCAGCTTCCATTTTTATTTTTATTCAACTTCTATTTTTATTCAATTTCCTTTTCTATTGAATTTCTTTTTTTTATTTAATTTCCAAATAGATCGTTAAGGTACTGTGGTTTCATGAATGAACTTCCATTTTTAATTTTATGCAACTTCCGTTTTATTTTTATTCAACTGCATTTTTTAATCAATTTCCTTTTCAATTCAATTTCCTATTTTTATTTAATTTCCAAATAGATCGTTAATGTATAGTGGTTTCTTGAATGAACTTCCATTTTTAATTTTATGCAACATCGAGTTTTAATTTTATTCAACTTCCATTTTTATTCAATTTCCTTTTTTTATTTAATTTCCAAATAGATCTTTAAGTTATAGTAGTTTCTTGAATGAACTTTCATTATTAACATTATGCAACTTCCATTTTTATTTTTATTCAACTTCCATTTTTCTTCAATTTCTTTTTCTATTGAATTTCCTTTTTTATTTAATTTCCAAATAGATCGTTAAGGTATATTGGTTTCTTGAATGAATTTTCATTTTTAATTTTATGCAACTTCCATTTTTATTCAATTTCCTTTCCTATTAAATTTCATTTTTTTTTAATTTCCAAATAGATCGTTAAGGTATAGTGGTTTTTTCAATAAACTTTCATTTTTAATTTTATGCAACTTCCATTTTTATTTTTATTCAACTTCCATTTTTATTGAATTTCATTTTCTATTTAACTTCCTTTTTTTTTCTTTTTTTTTTTCATTTCCAAATAGATCGTTACGGTATAGTGGTTTCTTGAATGAATTCCATTTTTAATTTTATGCCACTTCCGTTTTTATTTTTATTCAATTTCCATTTTAATTCAATTTCTCTTTCGATTCAAGTTCCTTTTTTTATTTGCAAAAATGATGTTCCCAACTGCTTCCTCATTTGGTGGGATAAGTTCGGACTCTCCCTTGATATTTTACCTGATTCAGTCATAACAGAATTTAATGAATGGCATGTAGCTTATTCTCGTGCCTATTCATATTTAAATAAAAACAGAGAATTATCCATCAGTAAATCCATAGTCCATTTCTCTATCCGTTTTAGTATCCCTTGGATCTGGAAATGGGACTTTGCATGTGATTATCAGAATAAGGTTCCACGTTTGAAAAGAATCTTCTTCGTCAAATGGTGGGATAAAATGGATCTTAAGGATCTCCTTCCGAAAATTCAACAGCACACCAAGGCCTGCTGGGAATCAGTTAAGCAGCCTGTTTTACCAGCACCATCCTCCTCTCCAGTCTCAAATCCTTTTGTTCAAATCCAAAAGGAATTAAAACAGAACTATCCTCACCTTTCAGATAATGAATTAATTGTTAAAAGCATGGATTATCTGAAAGAACAATTCCTCCAATCCGTTAATCCAGAAGATGACGTCTCTATGAGGTCAGGAACCAGTCAGACCCCATCCGAACCAGAGACTGATCCAGCCGAACACGTGTTAGCTGGTGAGTCACAATCCGAAGATGATGTGGAACCCAACCTAGGAGACTTCTGGGATTCCCTAACAGCTATGATTGCAGAAAAGATGACTAAGGACAAGAACAGCAAAGGTAGGGGCCCCGAGCTTTAGAGCGTCGGCACAACAGGACAACCAACTTTTCAGAAAGCAAGATGCTCCAACAGTATAAAGGAAAAAGATGTTTCCCACTCCGCCAAAGTTGAAGATAAGGTGATAGGGGTAATCTGTCGGTCAAATAGAAGAGAGCCACCTGTCTTTGTGTAATAATTTCTTATCTTCTTTTTGTTCTATAAAAGGGATTGCCTTCACCCTTGTTGAGGCAGGACTTAGAATTTAGAAATCTTATCGTTTTATTTTCTCTTTTGTAATATCTTCTCCAACCCCCTCTTGTAAAATATTTTACTTCTTCAATAAAAGTTTGCACTTCGTGTTTCAATATGTATGCCCTCTGTTAATTTATTAGAATCATTAATATCAGCCCAGCAGTTTTGGATAGAACAGAAAATTTTTTATCTTAGATTACCCAGAGACCGTTATACCCAACAGTATATATCAGAAAGATTAGCAACCTGTGAGCAGTATCTACAGGAAATCCAGGTGCTGATCAACGAACAGCTAGTGGCGTGGGCGGCCAGAAGGCCTCCGTCACCCCAACAGTAAAGGTATTATGAGATCATATATGTCCTAATTTGTTTTCTTTATGTTATTATTATGTGTATATTAATTCTTGGGTTTGTGCTTTTGTAAGGTTAATTAAATGATAGGGTTAGTGGGACGTCACCCAAGTCGCGTAGGGTTTAGGTCGTGTTGCAGAGAGTGCGTTTGACCGTTGGATGCCCGTAAGTCGTTGACAGACGTGCTAGCCTTACCTTTAGTGAGCACCTTCCATGGTATCAGAGCCAAGTTTTAGTTATCACACAATAGAAATATAAATTAAATAAATTAGACATATATGATCACAATACAACCATGTCAGACCAACAAGAAAATACAATACAAATACCAGAATCAGGATCAGTAACATCTGTAGGAAAAACAATTTCCTCCTTAGCCGAAGTCGCTGAATTAGTAGCATACCAGGATGTTAAGGAAGCCTTAGATAGATGGACTATCCCAACAGTAGATCCAACAACTATTTACAAGAAAGGAACTTTTAACTTTCTTAGTAAAAAAATAATTAAAACCTTTGAACATGCATCCTGTATACAGAATAATGATCAAATAATTCATTTAATTCACATAAATGATTTTATTCCGTTTTTAAAACAGTATAAGTACATCCATATAGGATTAGTACAAATCGCCTTCAAACCTTTGACTCTTCTTGGTCAAAATACCAGTATTCAGTGTACCCTTCGTGATGGTCGATGCCTTAATTGGCGAGCATCTCTTATGGGTGCAATTGAGACTAGCTTGTCTCATGGACCAGTATATTTTGATATCTATCCGAATCTGAGTGTCGCTTTATGTGATACTAACCTGTCAGAAGTTTTAGAACTTCGAGTTCTTACTCATGGATATGAGTATAAACCAGGAACTCCACCTTTTTCAGTTCATTCCAGAATTTGCATTAAGGCTTTAACAACTTTAAATCCTTATGTTAAAAAGAAAACTGAAACAGGTAAAACAGTATTAATTGAAACAAACCTTTACAGCAGTCAGGTAGCCGTTCCCAAGTTAATCCCCTGGAAGGATATAACTTTTCCAGATAGGTGGGAGATACCCAACGCTGTCCCTCCTAAGCCTCTTATTCAGCATAACATCGATGATGTTATCTAGACCGAAGGAGGTAACGTTTATCTCCGATTTCAGAAACCTTTACTCATTAGGAGTAACTCTTCTAATGCCAGTTTTAGGACTGCACCTAGAAGTCTATCCAACAATAGCTTTTGATCTGTTCCGCCCTATCAAGTGGACCTTCCAGAATCTAGCCGTCAATCAGTTGATAATGCTCCAACCAGAAGACAAATTGAAAATATTCTCCAACAGATACCTTCTCGGCCTCCTAGTAGACCACCTAGTGATGTACAGGAAGACCCTATGACTTCAGAAATTCAAGGAATCAGACTTTCCCAGAATCGAATTCCTCATGGTGTTTACACAACACCTACACCAGATAGCCCAACGGCCAGTGACATGAATTTTGAAATTTAATGGATTTTACATCAGGAAGTGAAAATAGAAAAATTCTAAACCAGGAATTTAATCAGGAAAAATATAAGGAATTTAGGATTTGGTATTTTGCCAACCATACCTCTGACCAGTTAGATGAATATAAAACTCAATATTACAAACATCTTGAGTTACACCAGAAGCTTATACCTTTTGTCGAATGGTATAATACTGTCACTCAAACCCAAGTAACTGTTATTGAAGATCAGTATAAGACTTGGACTACAACAGAAGGGACAATAATTCACTCTATTCATCCCCCTCCACAGGCCTTAGAGCTAGCTCCTAATGGGGAAACTACCAGACAACCTTTATCAGCTACCGCATATATAGATGCCCAATCTGTAAAACTAACTAAAGCAGAAGCCTCTTTAGCCAGGCAGAATAATTACACTAATCTTATTTGCCAGACTATCAGTAAACAATTAAACCGAATTGAAGAAGCTATTTCTACCTTTAAGGATAGAACATTAGCTCCACCAGTAACAAGGATTTCTACCCTTCAACCAGTCTCCATTAAACCATCAATAGACATCACTAATTTTAAATTAAAATCGTCTAATACTGAGTTTATGGACACCCTTCTCCAGAAAATGCAACATTTAAATGTTCGTCCTCTAGAACCTTCCAAACCACCAGGACAATCCAGTAGTGGCTCTATTCATATGTTGCGAGCCGATTCAAACCCTGACCAGGATACTTTATCACCAGCACAAATCCATGAAATTCAAATGAATTTCCAGGAACCCTCATCGGTTAATAAACTTCATTCTTACAGTTCTAGACCCACACATATGCCTTTAACCAGAAATTATTATTCCAGGCCTACTCCACCAGATATTCTTTATGAAGACACCTATTTGAATGACTAGAATAGTAATCATGGAAAAACCATTATGAATGGAATATAGATGGTGAATCCGAATATGGAATTTATAAAAAATTACACCAGATGATGATGTATGCCACCGTTTGCCGTCAATACAGTAATAATGATCAGGCCATTGCTAAATTCATTGTTAATGGTTTTACCGGTATCCTTAAAGGATGGTGGGATAATATCCTCACACCAATCCAACAAACCGAAATCCTTACCGCCGTTAAACAAGAAATTGATCTGGCCACTAACCAGCCTATTCACCAACCAGATTGTAACGCCCTCAAAATAATAACATTAAACCCATCAAATAAGACATTCGTTGATATGTAAAAGTTCCACATTCTTCCATTTCTCAGAATTCCATTACATGGGTATTACATGTTGACAACAAAAGCAAAATGCCCTACGGGCTTACAGCTTTCCAAGTAAACACTTGGTTACAACAAAAGAGTACTAACTCATACACATTAAGCCCTTGGCTTGAATTTACATGTAATACATCAAAAAGTAAAACAACAAAAGTATGCCTGCCTCTAGCCTCCCAAGCTATGTCCTTGGAGGTGGCATGCTACCTGTACCTGAAAATGATATTCCCGTATAGGGTGAGCCACAGCCCAGTAGAAATACACTAAACCAACCATGAACAATGACTAAAAGGTTAGCAATTGATAGATGGCCAACACTGATACATTCACATAAATCACATATTTATGTCATACGACTTATGAGTCCAAGCTACCTTTCATTTTCCCTTTTCCAACAGATAGGCATATAAGCACTACCCACATTCTCAACAGATATGTATAACAACAATATCCACATTTACAGATAAGCATATAAGCTATATCCACATTTCACAAAGATAAGCATATGAGCTCTATCTTCACTTCTCTAGACAAGCATATGAGCTGTGTCTACGGAGTTCATCCCCTATCTTCTCCCAACACTATCCGGTTTAGAGGTACATCCCCCATCTTCCCCTAAACCGCGGAGTACATCCCCCATCTCCTCCTCTACACATAACGTATACAAACACATTGGTTCTATATACAATCACTCAATACATATAGTTAATGTATTCCATCAACCGTCAAATTCCATGACACATTCCATTGATTAGTTTCCGTTTGCCTAATCATCATGCATTGTCTACAACAATCACGACTATCCTCCACCGATAGCCCAAAGCAGTTATCTCTAAACAGAAAATAAATGCACAATGGATATTCAATCAACATTTCATTTCCTCATTTCTCACAATTAATTATCCCAATTAATCAAACAATGTAATTAGGTCGTTATCCATAATTACCATTTCAATCCTTAGGTCCCATTTTCATCAATGATTCAACATTTATTCCATTTCTCTATGCCAAACATGCATCTAGGTTTATTATGAATAAAACCCCAACTTTTGTAAAATTACACAAAAGCCCCAAACTTTCACAAAATTACCAAACCAACCCCAACATCTCAAAATACTAAAATTTAAAGACAAAATCCATAGAGAGGAGTAGGATATCCCTACCTCAAATCCGGAGCCCCAAAGAAGAAGGTGACAAAACCCAACGTGCTCCAAAACCCGAAATTTTCAGATTAAAATGTAGCCCTCGACGATCAACAACTTTTTTGTAAAGGCCAAAGGTGAGCAAATCACTCCTACTAGATCAAAACCTAGAGAGAAGGTTGAGTTCTAGAGTGAGAGGCTCAACAATGGTGTTTTTGGAAAAGTAGGAGAGAGAAGAGAAAGTGAAAAAGTGATTTGAAAAGTCAAAACACGGAACTTAAACCCAGTCATTCCGCTCGAGCGTAAAACACTCCGCTCGAGCGTCACTCACAGACCCCCGCTCGAGCGGTCAAACTCCCGCTCGAGCGCTGGATGCACTCTCCCAGCACTTTTACAGAGCCAGGTCTCCGCTCGAGCTTCCAACTCCCCGCTCGAGCGGAACTCACACAACCCCGCTCGAGCGGCTAATCCCACGCTCGAGCGTACAACACTGCACAGGAAAAAAATACTGGATGGGTGTATTCCTCGCTCGAGCGCCCAAACCCTCGCTCGAGCGGACAGGCCAAAATCTGGGCAAGTAGTTTTGGTTTCTAAACTCAACCAACCTGTAACAAGCTTGCCCAACACATCCTATAACTTAAATACGAAGTAAAAGGATGTAAACAAGATAATAATCAACTACCAACATCCACAGACACATGTCCGGATCACTGTTCAACAAGGGTAAACCCGGGATCGCTATAACCTCCCCCCCTTAAAGAATTTCGTCCCCGAAATTAAGCACAAGTTTTCAAAAACAAGTTTTCCTCCATTTTAAACAATGTTACATTTTAACATTCAACAATCCGACACACTACCGGTCACCCCCTTCTCTTTAACAAGAGGCATTTCACAATATGTAAACAACATATGTACTTTCAACATGTATCAACATTACGCATTTCCTTTCCAATTTCAACAATATATTCAACACACATAGTGTTACATTCAACTTCCATATGAGGCAAGTTCCCAAAACATACTTCCAATAAACCAAACATTTTCAATGTTTCACAACTTAAGACATATATAAAAGCTCTTAAGTTCAACAATAGTTCAAAATCTAAATACAAGATTACATATCAACAAACAAGTCCGGATATTTTTCGCGGACTTCCAACTCACGTTCCCAAGTGGCTTCCTCCACTCCGTGATGTTTCCACAAGACTTTCACCAAAGGAATGGTCTTGCCACGCAGGACCTGATCCCGCCTATCCAAGACCCGAACCGGTCTCTCCTCATACGAGGCATCCTCATCTACCTCTAAATCGGTCCAATCCAACACATGTGATGGATCTGGCTCATACTTCCGAAGCATACTCACATGAAACACATCATGCACTCCGGACAACTGCGGCGGTAAAGCTAACCGATAAGCAACCTCGCCAACCCTCTCAAGGATTTCAAACGGACCAATAAACCGAGGGGATAACTTCCCACTCTTCCCAAACCTCATCAGGCCTCGCCTAGGTGATATCTTCAGAAAGACATGATCACCTACCTCAAACGCTAAAGGCCTCCTTCTACGGTCGGCATAACTCTTTTGTCAACTCTGGGCTGTAACAAGCCTCCTACGGATAAGCTCAACTTTCTCCGTCGTCTCCCTAACCAACTCCGGACCCAACAAAGGTGCATCACCCACCTCGGCCCAACAAACTGGAGACCTACACGGTCGGCCATACAAGGCCTCGAACGGTGCCATACCGATGCTAGACTGAAAACTGTTGTTATAGGCAAACTCTACCAAGGGTAAGTGCCTCTCCCACGTCCCACTGAAGTCCAGGACACAACCCCGAAGCATATCCTCGAGGATCTGAATAGTACGCTCGGACTGCCCGTCAGTCTGAGGATGATAAGCCGTACTAAAGGTCAACTTAGTGCCCAAGGCACTCTACAGACTCTGCCACAACCTAGCAGTAAAACGAGGATCTCTATCTGAGACAATCGTCACTAGGACCCCGTGTAATCTCACTATGTCCCGAATATACAAGTCGGCTAGATGATCTACCGAATCTCTCACGCGCATAGGAATGAAGTGCGCCGACTTAGTCAACCGGTCTACAACCACCCAAATAGCATCACTACCCCGCTGAGTCCTCGGAAGACCTACAACGAAGTCCATAGTGACATGCTCCCACTTCCACTCAGCAATAGGCAAGGGTTGCAACAAACCCGCTGGCCTCTGATGCTCGGCCTTCACTTGCTGGCAAGTAAGGCACTTCGATACGAAAACAGCCACATCTCTCTTCATACCCCGCCACCAAAACTGGCGACCCAAATCCTGATACATCTTAGTACCTCCCGGATGCACCGCAAGGCGCGAATGGTGAAACTCTCGGAGTACCTCCTCTCGACAAGACTCCGGCACAAACAAACGGTCTCGGTATCTCACACTCTGGTCGGGATACACCGTCAAACCCTTTCAACTTTCCCACTGGAGATCTTCTCTCGGAGGGATTCTACCTCAAGGTCACCTCTCTATGCCTCTAACACTCTGGTCACAAGTGTAGGCTGTGCAACAACTGAAAACAAGGCCGTAGCCTCAACAGATTCGCCCAGTAGCAAATCAAACTCGCCAAGTGCTCCCAACATCTCCCATTCCCGGATGGCTATACAAGCTACATCACTAATGGATTTCCTACTAAGGGCATCGGCCACAACATTGGCCTTTCCCGGGTGATAGTGTAACTCAAAATCATAATCCTCAATGAACTCCATCCATCTCCTCTGTCTCAAATTCAAGTCTCTCTGTGTAAACAGATACTTCAAACTCTTGTGGTCCGAGAATACCTCGAACCTCTCACCATAAAGGTAGTGCCTCCAAATTTTCAAGGCAAAGATCACTGCTGCTAACTCTAGGTCGTGTGTAGGGTAATTCTTCTCGTGTATTTTCAACTGACGTGAGCCATAAGCTACCACTTTTCCCTCTTGCATCAACACACCACCCAAACCCTCTCGTGAGGCATCACAATAAACCGCATAACCCAACCCTCTCTCTGGAATGATCAACACCGGAGCGGTGGTCAATCTAACTTTCAGCTCTTGGAACGACTTTTCACAAGTCTCACTCCACACAAACTTAACTCCCTTCTGAGTCAGTCTAGTCAACGGTGACGCTAGCCTGGAGAAATCTCTCACAAACCGACGGTAATACCCAACTAATCCCAGAAAACTGCGGATCTCAAACACACTCTTCGGCTGTGCCCAATCTTGCACTGCCTCAACCTTGGATGTATCAACAGACACCCCTTCCCCGGATACCACATGGCCTAAGAATTTGACTTCCCTCAGCCAGAACTCACACTTCCCAAACTTGGCATACAGCCTATGGGCTCTAAGTAACTCAAGCACCACTCTCAAGTGTGCCTCGTGCTCCTCCTCAGAAGGCGAATAGATAAGAATGTCGTCCACGAAGACAACCACAAATCGATCTAAAAACTCCCGGAAAATCTGGTTCATCAAGTCCATAAAGACTGCCGGTGCATTGGTAAGCTTAAATGGCATCACCAGAAACTCATAATGGCCATACCGCGTACGGAATGCCGTCTTAGGAATATCCTCCTCCCTGACCCTCCACTGGTGGTAACCCGATCTCAAGTCTACCTTAGAGAAACTACGGGAACCCTTCAACTGGTCAAACAAATCATCTATACGGGGCATAGGATACTTATTCTTAACCGTAGCCCGATTCAACTTCCGGTAGTCAATACACAATCTCAAGGCACCATCTTTCTTTTTAGCAAAGAGGGCCGGTGCTCCCCACGGCGAAACACTAGGGCGAACAAAACCCTTATCTAGCAACTCCTGGAGCTAAACTTTCAACTCAACTAACTCTGCTGGGGCAGAACGGTAAGGTGCCATAGAAATCGGCGCCGTGCCGGGCACTAAATCAATAGAAAATTCTATCTCTCGGTGAGGTGGCAAACTAACAAGATCTTCGGGAAAGACATCCGAATACTCACAAACCACCCTCGGTAACACAATCTGGGTTTCATCACACTCACTACTCTCAAAGCTAGCAAGTAGACTACTAAGCTCATTTCGCCCTCGCGAATCATACCCCAGTGGCAAAACACTACCAACTCGGTCTCCCAAGAAATGGAACCACTCCCCGCTCAAGGTACATAACGTGACCCTCTGGCTGTAGCAATCGATAACAGCCCGGTATGACGATAGCCAGTCCATACCCAAAATAACATCAAAACCCTTCATGGGCATGACAACAAACGGAAAAGGAAGCCTATAGTCGGCGACCTCTATATCACATCCTCTAACACCCTGTTTCAGGATCAACTCACCACCAAGAGGTGACACTACACAAATAGGAGATGCTAACTGTGCTAACTCCAATTCCAAAACAGATGCAAATGCAGCAGATACAAAAGAATGAGATGCACCCGTGTCTATCAACACACTAGCAACCGAGTTGCAAAACAGAAAAGTACCTCTCACTACTGATGGAGCCGGTACTAAATACTGCGCAGTAACAGCATACACGCGCCCCGTAGGCCCCTGGTCTACCTGCTCACCTCTCGGAGCAAAAGACTGCTGCACAGACTGGGATGACGAAGCTCCCGGATTGGCTCTCGAGGCCTGCACAGACTGAGCTGGCTGAAAACCCTGCGTCTGCCTAGAACCAGACGCTCCCGAAGTGGCACTCAACTGCGGGCAGAACCTCTTCAGGTGCCCAGGCTGTCCACACTGATAACAAGACAAGGGCTGCCCCCTGCCCAAACTCTGACTCTGCGGTCTAGCTGAAGAAGAAGCAGCTCTCTGACCCCCACCCTTCTGCGGGCAAACAGAAACCTTGTGACCCAGCTGGCCACACTTGTAACAAGCAAACTCCCCCTGATTGCCTCTCCCTGAGCCTGCACTCGGCACTGGAAAGGTCGATCTAGAAACTGCTCCCTGAGACTGCTGAGGGTTATAACCCCTCTGCCTCCTGCCATCACCCTGACCATCTTGGCTCCTCTTGGAGCCCTTCTGTTCTTCCTCCTCTTCCTGCATCATAATTTCCATATGAGCAGCAGCATCTACCAGGTGTCTATACTCTCGAATATAAGACCCACCAACTCTCAACTTGAGGCCCCGCCTCAACTTCCGCTCAAACTCATAGCAACGGCGTTCCTCAGACGCCACCAGTTCAGGTGCAAACCTGGACAGACTGGTAAAAGTAGCCTCAAACTCGGCCACTGACAAGCCCTGCTGTTTAAGCCGGCTAAACTGATCCCTCAGCTTCTCCCTAGCTGCTGCAGACAAAAACCTCTCCTGAAAAGCATTCACAAACGCCTCCCATGTACCACCAACACGAGCTTTCTCGTACTTCCACCATTGACCCGCATCTCCCTTCAGCTGGAAGGATGCCAAGGTCACTTTCAGTGCTCCGTCCTCGATGCCAAGCATCTCGAACGTCTTACTCATTTGTTCTAGCCACTCATCAGCCTTCAGTGGCTCCTTCGGATCCCCGATAAACTCATCCGGATTTGACCGAAAAAACTCCCTCTTCAAGAATGAAGGCCCTGCCTCAGCTGCCTGATTCCCAGCTCTAAGAATACCCAAAGCTCCTGCTATCTCTCTGGCCAAGGCACCCATGGCTTGCTGACCCACTGGCTCGGCCACATTGGCCTGGCTAACTCCCTCCTGCACTGCCGAAATCTCACCCGGTAACGGTACTTCCTGCCTCGCAGGTCTACCACGCCTAGCACCTCTTCCTCGTCCTGACATCCTAATAAAGGTAACACAGAACATTAGCACATTCATAAATGTGCCGAAACTAAACACTCACGTCCTAATGCATGGACAACTGTAATTCACTCCACGTAAGCACATAAACACATAAGCACTTACGAATTTCATTTCCGGATAATGAAAGTCTCGAGGCGTTACTAGAGTTCCGGTTAGAAACAACATTGATCAAGTGCTTTTCCAACAAGACTCCCAGAAACCCAAGGGTCCAATCAACATCCTAGAAATTAAATCCCATACCCACATAGTCACATGAGCATGTTATCAATTAAGCACATAGCATATGACATTACATCTAAGTCTCTATCAAGCAAGACAAACCCATTGTGATCCTAATCACTTCCCACGTACCCAAAGTATTCGAACCCGGTACGCTCTGATACCAAGTTGTAACGCCCTCAAAATAATAACATTAGACCCATCAAATAAGACATTCGTTGATATGTAAAAGTTCCACATTCTTTCAATTCTCAGAATTCCATTACATGAGTATTACATGTTGACAACAAAAGCAAAGTGCCCTACGGGCTTACAGCTTTCCAAGTAAACACTTGGTTACAACAAAAGAGTACTAACTCATACACATTAAGCCCTTGGCTTGAATTTACATGTAATACATCAAAAAGTAAAACAACAAAAGTATGCCCGCCTCTAGCCTCCCAAGCTATGTCCTTGGAGGTGGCATGCTACCTGTACCTGAAAATGATATTCCCGTATAGGGTGAGCCACAGCCCAGTAGAAATACACTAAACCAACCATGAACAATGACTAAAAGGTTAGCAATTGATAGATGGCCAACACTGATACATTCACATAAATCACATATTTATGTCATATGACTTATGAGTCCAAGCTACCTTTCATTTTCCCTTTTCCAACAGATAGGCATATAAGCACTACCCATATTCTCAACAGATATGTATAACAACAATATCCACATTTACAGATAAGCATATAAGCTATATCCACATTTCACAAAGATAAGCATATGAGCTCTATCTTCACTTCTCTAGACAAGCATATGAGCTGTGTCTACGGAGTTCATCCCCTATCTTCTCCCAACACTATCCGGTTTAGAGGTACATCCCCCATCTTCCCCTAAACCGCGGAGTACATCCCCCATCTCCTCCTCTACACATAACGTATACAAACACATTGGTTCTATATACAATCACTCAATACATACAGTTAATGTATTCCATCAACCATCAAATTCCATGACACATTCCATTGATTAGTTTCCGTTTGCCTAATCATCATGCATTGTCTACAACAATCACGACTATCCTCCACCGATAGCCCAAAGCAGTTATCTCTAAACAGAAAATAAATGCACAATGGATATTCAATCAACATTTCATTTCCTCATTTCTCACAATTAATTATCCCAATTAATCAAACAATGTAATTAGGTCGTTATCCATAATTACCATTTCAACCCTTAGGTCCCATTTTCATCAATGATTCAACATTTATTCCATTTCTCTATGCCAAACATGCATCTAGGTTTATTATGAATAAAACCCCAACTTTTGTAAAATTACACAAAAGCCCCAAACTTTCACAAAATTACCAAACCAACCCCAACATCTCAAAATACTAAAATTTAAAGACAAAATCCATAGAGAGGAGTAGGATATCCCTACCTCAAATCCGGAGCCCCAAAGAAGAAGGTGACAAAACCCAACGTGCTCCAAAACCCGAAATTTTCAGATTAAAATGTAGCCCTCGACGATCAACAACTTTTTTGTAAAGGCCAAAGGTGAACAAGTCACTCCTACTAGATCAAAACCTAGAGAGAAGGTTGAGTTCTAGAGTGAGAGGCTCAACAATGGTGTTTTTGGAAAAGTAGGAGAGAGAAGAGAAAGTGAAAAAGTGATTTGAAAAGTCAAAACACAGAACTTAAACCAAGTCATTCCGCTCGAGCGTAAAACACTCCGCTCGAGCGTCACTCACAGACCCCTGCTCGAGCGGTCAAACTCCCGCTCGAGCGCCGGATGCACTCTCCCAGCACTTTTACAGAGCCAGGTCTCCGCTCGAGCTTCCAACTCCCCGCTCGAGCGGAACTCACACAACCCCGCTCGAGCGGCTAATCCCACGCTCGAGCGTACAACACTGCACAGGAAAAAAATACTGGATGGGTGTATTCCCCGCTCGAGCGCCCAAACCCCCGCTCGAGCGGACAGGCCAAAATCTGGGCAACTAGTTTTGGTTTCTAAACTCAACCAACCTGTAACAAGCTTGCCCAACACATCCTATAACTCAAATACGAAGTAAAAGGATGTAAACAAGATAATAATCAACTACCAACATCCACAGACACATGTCCGGATCACTGTTCAACAAGGGTAAACCCGGGATCGCTATACAGATGCTGTTTATACCCTTATCCAGACCATTATTTACCACTTTGTTGGTTCCAGTACTTCTACTCAAGACCGAGGTCGTGAGTTACTACAGAATTTACGCTGTCCCTCCTTGACCCATTTTAAATGGTACAAGGATGTTTTCTTGCTTAAGGTCACCCAACGACCTGACGCTAACAGTACTCATTGGAAAGCCAAATTTGTTGATGGCCTTCCGACCCTCTTTGCCGAACGAGTTAGGAAAAAACTTCGGGACCGCCATGACCGGATGTCTATTCCTTACGAACAGTACACATATGGACAACTCTGTTCCATAATAACAGATGAAGGTCTTTCCCTTTGTAATGACCTTAAACTTCATTATCAAATGAAACAACAGAATTTAACAGGAAGAAAAGAATTAGGAGAATTTTGTGAACAATTCGCTTATGAACCAGTCATAAAATATCCTAATAAAATCAGAAAAACATCACAAAGGAAATCTTCTAGACCTTACCGGAAAAAGTCCCAAAAGACTAGCCATCCGAAACCTACTAAGAAGTTTTATTCGAAAAAAGCAACCAGTAAAAACAAAGGAAAATCTAAATCAGAAGTTAAATGCTACAAATGTGGCCAAACAGGACATTATGCTAATCGATGCAAATCAAAAGCAAAATCAAAAGTTAATAAATTAAATGTAGCACCAGATATAAAAGAACAGTTAATCCAAGCCTTAGAAGCCGAAGAGAATTCCACTGATGAAGAAATTCCTTCTGATGATGAGATTAACCAGTTATATTCCACTTCAACTAGTGAAGAAGAACTAGAAGAATCTTGCCCTTGTAGCACTAATCAGGAACAAATCTCCGAAATTAACTATTGGAAATCAATTGTTGAAATGAATGGTTTAAATTTAGGAGAACCTAGCAGTATTAATGTTTTAACAGACACACAAAAGGATATGCTTGCTGTAGCAGACCAGATCCAGGATCCAGAAATGAAAATGAAATATTTAAAAATGTGTTATTAACACCAACAGACAGCAACAGAAACTCCTCTTATACCAGATTATTCTTACAATCTTCAGACTGTAATTAACAGAATTCAGACTAAATCAGTAATCGAACAGCCAACAACTCTTCAGGATTTAAAGATGGAAATTAATATCCTTAAAACAGAAGTCAAACACTTGCAAACTGCCAGTGAAGCTGCAATTAAAGATATTAAATATCTTCATACCCAAATTCCTAAACAGAAAGAAAAAGAGACAGAACAACACCTTGATCTCAACAAGGAGAATCCAGAAACCTCTACTCCATATCTCTTACTAGTTAACCAGGTAACCTTTCAGAAATGGTATATAAAAATTTCTTTTATGATTAAACCAGATTTTATCATTAAGGATGCCATTGCCTTAGTTGATAGTGGAGCAGATATGAACTGTATTCAAGAAGGAATAGTTCCAACCAGGTACTTTGAAAAGACTACTCAAAGTCTTACCAGTGCAAGTGGAAATTCCCTCCAAATCAGGTATAAAATTCCAGAAGCTTATATTTGTAACCAAGATCTTTGTCTTCCAACATCTTTTGTGTTAGTCAGAAATCTTGCAACAAATATTATTTTAGGCACACCTTTTCTTTGCCTTTTAATGTCTATCCAGAAAATTGATTCAACAGGAATTTACTCCCAATTACAAAGAAAAACAATAATTTTTGAATTTATCACACAACCGTATACTAAAGAATTAGATCAAATTCGAGATTTAATTTCTGTTAAACAAAACCAGATAAATTTAATTCAAAAAGAAGTTTCTTTTTTGACAACTGAACAAAGGTTACAGCAACCTTCTTTTCAACAGAAAATTAAATTAATTGAAAAAGAATTCCAAACAGAAGTTTGTGGTACTGTTCCTAATGCGTTTTGGAATCGCAAAAAGTATACAGTAACATTACTATATGAACCGGATTTTGATGAAAAATATATTCCAACCAGAGCTCGTCCTAGCCAAATGAAGAAGGAATATATGGAATTATGTAAAACAGAGATTCAAGATCTTTTAAACAAAAAGTTAATCAGACCCAGTCACTCCCCGTGGAGTTGTACCGCTTTTTATGTAAACAAAAATGCAGAGTTAGAACGAGGAGTTCCCCGCCTCGTGATTAACTATAAACCGTTAAATGATAAGCTGAAATGGATTAGGTATCCTATTCCGAACAAAAAAGATCTGTTAGATCGTCTCCAAGATGCTATAATATTTTCTAAGTTTGATCTAAAATCAGGATATTGGCAAGTTGAAATTGCAGAATAGGATCGCTACAAAACAGCTTTTACAGTACCCTTTGGGCATTATGAATGGAATGTTATGCCATTTGGTCTTAAAAATGCCCCATCAGAATTTCAGCATATCATGAATGATATTTTTAATCCTTTTACAGAATTTACTCTTTCTTATATTGATGATGTTTTAATTTTCTCCTCATCAATTGATCAGCATGTTAAACATCTTAATATTTTTAAGAATGTTATCATCCGAAATGGTTTAGTTCTTTCTGCCCCAAAAATGCAGTTATTTCAAACCACTATCAGATATTTAGGACATAATATTTCCAATGGAAGTATTATTCCTATCAACTGTAGTATGGAGTTTGCTTCTAAATTTCCAGATGAAATTAAAGACAAAACTCAATTACAGAGATTTTTAGGAAGTCTTAACTATGTTAGAGACTATTATCATAATTTATCTGCTAATGCTAGTATTCTTTTCCAGAGATTAAGAAAGAATCCTCTCCCTTGGTCACCAGCACATACTTTAGCAGTACAGAAAATTAAAGCTAAAGTCCAACAGTTACCTTGTCTGCATTTACCTAATCCTGATTGGAAGAAAATTGTGGAAACCGATGCCTCCAATGAAGGATTTGGTGGTATTTTAAAATAGTTTAATCCCGAAACTCAGAAAGAAGAATTATTAAGATTCCATTCTGGGCATTGGAATCAAGCTGCTTTAAACTATCCGACTATTAAACAGGAATGTTTAGCCATTGTAAAATGTATTAAATTCCAGGATGATCTATTAAACCAGCACTTTCTCATCAGAGTTGATTGCTCTGCTGCTAAACAGATATTTAAACAAGATGTTCAAAATCTAGCTTCCAAACAGATATTTTTAAGATGGCAAAGTTATTTATCGAATTTCGATTTTGATATTGAATATATTAAAGGAGAAACTAACTCTTTGCCTGACTTTTTGACCCGTGAGTATTTGCAGAAATCAGCAAATGACCAGTAGAGGCCATCGTGGTCGTGGTCGTGGCAGGGGTTCTAACCCTCGCTATGATCCATCAGAATATCCACCCCTCTCTCGTGGAGGAGGTCAAACCAGTAATCCAACGGCTAAGGATATCCTCCTTAGGCCTGAAGATCCGTATACTCCTAACAGTATTTCTAAGGAAACAGTCCTTTGGATTGAACCGTCAGATGAACAGTGGATGACAGACCCGTGGGAGATTAAACGTCGTTATCTCACCACTCAACAGTCACCTCCTCATTTTGACCAGTACAAGTATATTTTTGAACAGATACTCATCGAAACTGGAGCTGCTGAAATCAAGCACACCCTGCATGATATCAACAAGGCTGCCAGTCCGATTCAATACAGCAAAATTACTATCCGTCATATTATGCCCATTTCTACATGGGGCATCCATCCGCATACTACCCGAGACCTTGATCTTAGGAACAAACAGACTCAATTTCTCTTTCGATTCAAGTTCCTTTTTTTATTTAATTTGCAAATAGATCGTTAAGGTATAGTGGTTTCTTGAATGAACTTCCAGTTTCAATTTTATGCAACTTCCATTTTAATTTTTATTCAACTTCCATTTTTATACAATTTCCTTTTTTTGTTTAATTTCCAAATAGATCGTTAAGGTATAGTTGTTTCTTGAATGAACTTCCATTTTTAATTTTATGCAATTTCCATTTTTATATTTATGCAACTTCCATTTTTATTTTTGTTAAACTTCCATTTTTATACAATTTCTTTTTCTATTCAATTTCCATTTTTATTTAATTTCCAAATATATCGTTAATGTATAGTGGTTTCTTGAATAAACTTCCACTTTTCATTTTATGCAGCTTCCATTTTTATTTTTAATCAACTTCCATTTTTATTCAATTTCCTTTTGTATTGAATTTCTTTTTTTATTTAATTTCCAAATAGATCGTTAAAGTACAGTGGTTTCATGAATGAACTTCCATTTTTAATTTTCTGCAACTTCCGTTTTTATTTTTATTCAACTGCCATTTTTATTCAATTTCCTTTTTTTTTTTTTTTTTCCAAATAGATCATTAAGGTATAGTGGTTTATTGAATGAACTTTCATTTCTAATTTTATGCAACTTCCATTTTTATTTTTATTCAACTTCCATTTTGATTTAATTTCCTTTTCTATTCACTTTCCTTTTTTTATTTAATTTCCAAATAGATCGTAAGTGTATAGTGGTTTCTTGAATGAACTTCCATTTTTCATTTTATGCAACTTCCATTTTTATTTTTATTCAACTTCTATTTTTATTCAATTTCCTTTTCTATTGAATTTCTTTTTTTTATTTAATTTCCAAATAGATCGTTAAGGTACTGTGGTTTCATGAATGAGCTTCCATTTTTAATTTTATGCAACTTCCGTTTTATTTTTATTCAACTGCAATTTTTAATCAATTTCCTTTTCTATTCAATTTCCTATTTTTATTTAATTTCCAAATAGATCGTTAATGTATAGTGGTTTCTTGAATGAACTTCCATTTTTAATTTTATGCAACTTCCATTTTTATTTTTATTCAACTTCCATTTTTATTCAATTTCCTTTTCTATTTAATTTCCTTTTTTTATTTCATTTCCATATAGATCGTTAAGGTATAGGGGTTTCTTGAATGAACTTCTCTTTTTAATTTTATGCAACTACCATTTTTATTTTTATTCGACTTTCATTTTTATTCAATTTCCTTTTCCATTCAATTTCTTTTTTTTATTTAATTTCCAAATAGATTTTTAATGTATAGTGGTTTCTTGAATGAACTTCCATTTTTAATTTTATGCAACTTCTATTTTTATTTTTATTCAACTTCCATTTTTATTTTTATTCAACTTCCATTTTTATTCAATTTCCTTTTTGATTTAATTTCCTTTTTTTATTTTATTTCCAAATAGATCGTTAAGTTATAGTGGTTTCTTAAATGAACGTCAATGTTTAATTTTATGCAACTTCCATTTTTATTTTTATTCAGCTTCCATTTTTATTCAATTTCCTTTTCTATTCATTTTCCTCTTTTTATTTAATTTCCAAATAGATCGTTAATGTATAGTGGTTTTTTAAATGAACTTTCATTTTTAATTTTACGTAACTTCCATTTTTATTTTTATTCAACTTTCATTTTTATTCAATTTCCTTTTCTATTGAATTTCCTTTTTTTATTTAATTTCCAAATGGATCGTTAAGGTACAATGGTTTGATGAATGAACTTCCATTTTAAATTTTATGCAACTTCCGTTGTTATTTTTATTCAACTTCCATTTTTATTCAATTTCCTTTTCTATTGAATTCCTTTTTTTATTTCATTTCCAAATAAATTGTTAAGTTATAGTGGTTTCTTAAATGAACTTCAATGTTTAATTTATGCAACTTCCATTTTTATTTTTATTCAACTTCTATTTTTATTCAATTTCCTTTTCTATTCAATTTCCTTTTTTTATTTAATTGCAAATAGATCGTTAATGTATAGTGGTTTCTTGAATGAACTACCAATTTTAATTTTATGCAACTTCCATTTTTATTTTTATTCAACTTCCGTTTTTATTCAATTTCCTTTTCTATTCAATTTTATTTTTTTATTTAATTGCATATAGATCGTTAATGTATAGTGGTTTCTTGAATGAACTACCATTTTTAATTTTATGCAACTTTCATTTTTATTTTTATTCAACTTTCATTTTTACTCAATTTCTTTTTCAATTGAATTTCCTTTTTTATTTAGTTTCCAAATAGAACGTTAAGTTATAGTGGTTTCTTGAATGAACTTCCATGTTTAATTTTATGCAACTTCCCTTTCTATTTTTACTCAACTTCCATTTTTAATCAATTTCCATCTCTGTTCAGTTTCTTTTTTTATTTAATTTCCAAATTGATCGTTAAGGTATAGTGGTTTCTTGAATGAACTTCCATTTTTAATTTTATGCTACTTCCATTTTTGTTTATATTCAACTTCTTCTTTTATTCAATTTCCTTTTCTATTCAATTTCCTTTTTTATTTAATTTTCAAATAGATCATTAAGGTATAATGGTTTCTGGAATGAACTTCAATTTTTAATTTTATGCAACTTCCACTTTTAGTTTCATTCCACTTCCATTTTTATTCAATTTCTTTCTCTATTCAATTTCCTTTTTTATTTAATTTCCAAATAGATCGTTAAGGTATAATGGTTTCCTGAATGAACGTCAATTTTTAATTTTATGCGACTACCATTTTTATTTTCTTTCAACTTCCGTTTTTATTCAATTTCCTTTTGTTCTTTAATTTCCAAATAGATCCTTAAGGTCTAGTGGTTTGTTGACCAAACTTCAATTTTTAATTTTATGCAACTTCTATTTTTGTTTTTAATCAACTTCCATTTTTATTCAATTTCGTTTTCTTTTCCATTTCCTTTTTTATTTACTTTCCAAATAGATAGTTAAGGTATTGTGGTTTATTGAATGAACTTCCATTTTTAATTTTATGCAACATCCAGTTTTAATTTCGTTCAACTTCTATTTTTATTCAATTTCCATTTCTATTCAATTTCCTTTTTTTATTTAATTTCCAAATAGATCTTTAAGGTGTAATGGTTTCTTAAATGAACTTTCATTTTTAACTTTATGCAACTTCCATTTTTATTTTTATTCAACTTCCATTTTTATTCAATTTCTTTTTCTATTGAATTTCCTTTTTTATTTAATTTCCAAATAGATCGTTAAGGTATAGTGGTTTTTTGAATGAACTTTCATTTTTAATTTTATGCAACTTCCATTTTTATTCAATTTCATTTTTTTATTTCATTTCCAAATAGATCGTTAAGGTATAGTGGTTTTTTGAATAAACTTCCATTTTTATTTTTATGCAACTTCTATTTTTATTTTTATTCAACTTCCACTTTTATTGAATTTCCTTTTCTATTTAACTTCCTTTTTTTTTTTCATTTCCAAATAGATCGTTACGGTATTGTGGTTTCTTGAATAAGCTTCCATTTTTAATTTTATGCAACTTTCATTTTAATTTTTATTCAGTTTTCATTTTTATTCAATTTCTTTTTCTATTTAATTTCCCTTTTTTATTTTATTTCCAAATAGATCGTTAAGGTATAGTGGTTTTTTGAATAAACTTCCAGTTTCAATTTTATGCAACTTCCATTTTTATTTTTATTCAACATCCATTTTTATTCAATTTCCTTTTTTTGTTTAATTTCCAAATAGATCGTTAAGGTATAGTGGTTTCTTGTATGAACTTCCATTTTTAATTTTTTGCAACTTCCATTTTTATTTTTATTCAACTTCCATTTCTATTCAATTTCTTTTTCTATTCAATTTCCTTTTTTAATTTAATTTCCGAATAGATCGTTAATGTATAGTGGTTTCTTGAATGAACTTCCACTTTTCATTTTATGCGGCTTCCATTTTTATTTTTATTCAACTTCCATTTTTATTCAATTTTCTTTTCTATTGAATTTCTTTTTTTTTATTTAATTTCCAAACAGATCGTTAAGGTACAGTGGTTTCATGAATGAACTTCCATTTTTAATTTTATGCAACTTCCGTTTTTATTGTTATTTAACTTCCATTTTTATTGAATTTACTTTTCTATTCGATTTCCTTTTTTTTTTAATTTCCAAATAGATCGTTAATGTATAGTGGTTTCTTGAATTAACTTCCATTTTTAATTTTATGCGACTTCCATTTTTATTTTTATTCAACTTCCATTTTTATTCAATTTCCTTTTCTATTTAATTTCCAAATAGATCGTTAAGGTATAGTGGTTTCTTGAATGAACTTCCATTTTTAATTTTATGCAACTTCCTTTTTTATTTTTATTCAACTTTCATTTTTACTCAATTTCCTTTTCTATTCAATTTCCTTTTTTTATTTTATTTCCAAATAGATCGTTAATGTATAGTTGTTTCTTGAATAAACTTCCATTTTTAATTTTATGCAACTTCCATTTTTATTTTTACTCAACTTCCATTTTTATTCAATTTCCTTTTCAATTTAATTTCTTTTTTTTTATTTCATTTCCAAATAGATCATTAAGGTATAATGTTTTCTTAATGAACTTCCATGTTTAATTTTATGCAATTTCCATTTTTATTTTTATTCAACTTCCATTTTCATTCAATTTCCTTTTCTTTTCAATTTCCTTTTTTTATTTAATTTCCAAATAGATCGTTAATGTGTAGCGGTTTCTTGAATGAACTTCCATTTTTAATTTTATACAACTTCCATTTTTATTTTTATTCAATTTCTATTTCAATTGAATTTCCTTTTTTGTTTATTTTCCAAATAGATTGTTAAGTTATAGTGGTTTCTTGAATGAACTTCCATGTTTAATTTTATGCAACTTCCATTTTTATTTAATTTCCATCTCTATTCAATTTCCTTTTTTAGTTAATTTTCAAATAGATCGTTAAGGTATAGTGGTTTTTTGAATGAACTTCCATTTTTAATTTTATGCAACTTCCATTTTTATTTATATTCAACTTCCACTTTTATTCAATTTCCTTTTCTATTCAATTTTCTTTTTTATTTAATTTACAAATAGATCGTTAAAGTATAATGGTTTCTTGAATGAACTTTCATTTTTAATTTTATGCAACTTCCATTTTTATTCAATTTCATTTTTTTATTTAATTTCCAAATAGATCGTTAAGGTATAGTGCCCTAAAAATAATAACATTAAACCCATCAATATTGACATGCATTGATATATAAAAGATCAACATCCTTCTATTCATCAGAGTAATTCCTTACAAAAGATATTACATGTTGACAACAAAAGTAAAGGCCCCATGGGCTTACAACTTTCCAAGCCAACACTTGGTTACAAGAAATGAGTACTAACTAATATACACATTAAGCCCTAGGCTTGAGTTTACATGTAATACAACAAAAGAAAACAACACCAAAAAGTCTGTCAACCTCTAGCCTCCCAAGCTATGTCCTTGGAGGTGGCATGCTACCTATACCTGAAAATGATGTTCCCATATAGGGTGAGCCACAGCCCAGGAGAAAATACACTAAACCAACTATGAATCAATAACTAAAAGATTAGCAGTTGATAGATGGCTAACACTAATACTTCCACTTTTATCACATTAGTTTCATGACATACAAGTTCATGTTACTTTCCATTTTCCATTTCTTATTCATTTCTCAATTCATAAGCATGGTTCAAAACCTGGCCAAGCAACTTATATGAGACAGTAACTCATATTAAACATTTTCCCCATTTCACAATAGGTAAGCATATTAGCTGTACTAACACTTCCAAAGATAAGTATATGAGTTGTACCAACACATCAATAGATAAGCATATGACCTGTATCTACGGAGTCCATCCCCTATCTCCTCCCACACAACATCCGATTTAGAGGTCTATCCCCTATCTTCCCCTGAACCGTGGAGTACATCCCCTATCTTCTCCAACACAATACAATGCATATAAACAATTATTATATACATCAATCAATACATAAAGTTAATGTATTCATTCAACCGTCATACTCAATGACACATTCCATTGATTAGTTTTCGTTTGCCTAATCATCATGCATTGTCTACAACAATCAAGACTATCCTCCACCGATAGCCCAAAGCAGTTATTTCAAAACAGGAAATAAATGCACCAAATGGATAATAAATCAACATTTCAACTAGGTGAGCGATAAATGATCCAACTACACCCTTTAATCCCATACATTCCCAATTTCAACATTTCCAATTCAATTCCTCATTTCTCAAATTAATTATACAAATTAATTTATTAAACCAATTAGGGCAATTTCCCATAATTCTCAACACTTACCCTAAGGTCCCATTTCCACCAATTTCATAACAAAATTTCCATTTTCAATGCTACAAATATCCATGGATTCAATTTAGTTAAAACCCCTCTTTTATGAAAATTACATAAAGACCCCCAAACTTTCTCGGAATTACACAACAACCCCCAACATATCAAAATGCTAAAATTCAAAGACAAAGCTCATAAAGAGGAGTAGGATATCCCTACCTCAAAGTTTGAGCTCAAATCGAGATGAAGACCAAAATTCAACGTGCTCCAAATACCAACTTTTTCAGATTAAAACAAAGCTCTCAACACCCTCTATCTTTTTAACAAAGGCCCTAGGGTAGATTCACACTCGAGAGAGATCAAACATTAGAGAGAAGACAAGTTTAGAGAGAAAGGGTCCCGGATCTAGAGTTTGAAAAAAGAAGGAAATGAAAAAGTGATGTTTAAAGTCGCTACTGTCTGCTGATATAAAACAGGCTCGCTCGAGTGAAGACTTGGTCGCTCGAGCGACCAGACACAAGAAACCCTCGATCGAGCGAAGAAAGTCTCGCTCGAGCCAAAAACTCGAAGCTTCAGGTCTGCAACCCAGAAGCACGCTCGAGCGACAAAATGCTCGCTCGAGCGAGGAACTCGAAAACATACACCACGCTCGCTCGAGCGAAAGAAAACACGCTTGAGCCAAAAACCACAGCTCTCAGGTCCAAATGAGACGCAGACGTACGCTCGATCGAAGAAACCCTGGCTCGAGCCACCAGACACAAAACGCAACTCTCGCTCGAGCGAACAAAACCTGGCTCGAGCGAAGGACCAAGGCAACGATCTCGCTCGAGCGACAAACTCCTCGCTCGAGCGAAAGACCAAAAACCTGGGCAGCAACCATTTGTTCCTAAACACAACCATCTTGTAACAAACCTGCTCAACACATCCTATAACTCAAAAACAAGTACGAAAGGATGTAAACAAGATAGTAACAACTGCTAATGTCCACAGAAACAGCTCCAGACCACTGTACAACAAGGGGTAAAACCCGGGATCGCTAAATTCCATCTCTATTCAATTTCCTTTTCTATTTAATTTCCAAATAGATCGTTAAGGTATAGTGGTTTCTTGAATGAACTTCCATTTTTAATTTTATGCTACTTCCATTTTTATTTATATCCAACTTCCGCTTTTATTCAATTTCCTGTTCTATTCAATTTCCTTTTTTATTTAATTTCCAAATAGATCGTTAAGGTATAGTGGGTTTTTGAATGAACATCCATTTTTAATTTTATGCAACTTCCATTTTTATTTATATTCAACTTCCACTTTTATTCAATTTCCTTTTCTATTCCATTTCCATTTTTATTTAATTTCCAAATAGATCGTTAAGGAATAGTGGTTTCTTGAATGAACTTTCATTTTGAATTTTATGCAACTTCCATTTTTGTTCAATTTCCTTTTCTATTAAAATTCACTTTTTTATTTAATTTCCAAATAGATCGTTAAGGTATAGTAGTTTTTTGAATGAACTTTCATTTTTTATTTTATGCATCTTCCATTTTTATTTTTATTCAACTTTTATTTTTATTCAATTTCCTTTTTTATTTCATTTCCAAATTGATCGTTACGGTATAGTGGTTTCTTGAATGAACTTCCATTTTTAATTTTATACAACTTTCATTTTTATTTTTATTCAATTTCCATATTTATTCAATTTCTTTTTCTATTCAATTTCCTTTTTTTTTATTTAATTTCCAAATAGATCGTTAAGTTATAGTGGTTTCTTGAATGAACTTCCAGTTTTAATTTTATGCAACTTCCATTTTTATTTTTGTTTGACTTCCATTTTTATTAAATTTCATTTTTTTGTTTAATTTCCAAATAGATCGTTAAGGTATAGTGGTTTCTTGAATGAACTTCAATTTTTAATTTTATGCGACTTCTATTTTTTTTTATTCAACTTCTATTTTTATTAAATTTCCTTTTTATTCAATTTCCTTTTTTATTTAATTTCCAAATAGATCGTTAAGGTATAGTGCTTTCTTGAATGAACTTTCATTTTTAATTTTATGCAACTTCCATTTTTATTCAATTTCCTTTTCTATTCAATTTCATTTTTTTATTTAATTTCCAAATAGATCGTTAAGGTATAATGGTTTTTTGAATGAACTTCCATTTTTAATTTTATGCAACTTCCATTTTTATTTTTATTCAACTTCCATTTTTATTCAATTTCCTTTTCTATTTAACTTCCTTTTTTTTTTAATTTCATTTCCAAATTGATCATTACGGTATAGTGGTTTCTTGAATGAACTTCCATTTTTAATTTTACGCAACTTCCATTTTTATTTTTACTCGACTTCCATTTTTATTCAATTTCCTTTTTTATTCAATTTCCTTTTTTTATTTAATTTCCAAATAAATCGTTAAGGTATAACGGTTTCTTGAATGAACTTCCATTTTTAATTTTATGAAACTTCATTTGTTATTCTTATTCAACTTCCATTTTTATTCAATTTCATTTTCTATTTAATTTTCTTTTTTATTTAATTTCCAAATAGGTCGTTAAGGTATAGTATTTTATTAAATGGACTTCAATTTTTAATTTTACACAACATCCATTTTTATTTTTGTTCAACTTCCATTTTTAATTTTACGCAACATCCATTTTTATTTTTATTCAACTCCTGTTTTTATTCAATTTCCTTTTCTACTCAATTTCCTTTTTTTACTTAATTTCCAAATAGATCGTTAAGTTATAGTGGTTTCTTGAAGAACTCCCATTTTTAATTTTATGCAATTTTTATTTTTATTTTTATTCAATTTCCCATTCTATCCTATTTCCTTTTTTATTTAATTTCCAAATAGATCGTTAATGTATAGTGGTTTCTTGAATGAACTTCTATTTTTAATTATATGCAACTTCCATTTTTATTTTTATTCAACTTCCATTTTTATTCAATTTCTTTTTCGATTTAATTTGCTTTTTTTATTTCATTTCCAAATAGATCGTTAAGGTATAGTGGTTTCATGAATGAACATCTATGTTTAATTTTATGCAACTTCCATTTTTATTTTTATTCAACTTCCAATTTTATTCAATTTCGTTTTCTATTCAATTTCATTTTTTTATTTAATTTCCAAATAGATCGTTAATGTATAGTGGTTTCTTGAATGAACTTCCATTTATAATTTTATGCAACTTCCATTTTTATTTTTATTCAACTTTCATTTTTATTCAATTTTTTTTCAATTGAATTTCGTTTTTTATTTAATTTCCAAATAGATAGTTAAGTTATAGCGGTTTCTTGAATGAACTTCCGTGTTTAATTTTATACAACTTCCATTTCAATTTTTATTTAACTTTCATTTTTATTCAATTTCCATCTCTATTCAATTTCCTTTTTTATTTAATTTCTAAATAGATCGTTAAGGTATAGTGGTTTCTTGAATGAACTTCCGTTTTTAATTTTATGCAACTTCCATTTTTATTTATATTCAACTTCCACTTTTATTCAATTTCCTTTTCTATTCAATTTCCTTTTTTATTTAATTTCCAAATAGATCGTTAAGGTATAGTGGTTTCTTGAATGAACATCCATGTTTAATTTTATGAAACTTCCATTTTTATTTTTATTCAACTTCCAATTTTATTCAATTTCGTTTTGTATTCAATTTCCTTTTTTTATTTAATTTCCAAATAGATCGTTAATGTATAGTGGTTTCTTGAATGAACTTCCATTTTTAATTTTATGCAACTTTCATTTTTATTTTTATTCAATTTTTTTTCAATTGAATTTCCTTTTTTATTTAATTTCCAAATAGATAGTTAAGTTATAGTGGTTTCATGAATGAACTTCCGTGTTTAATTTTATGCAACTTCTATTTCAATTTTTATTTAACTTTCATTTTTATTCAATTTCCATCTCTATTCAATTTCCTTTTTTATTTAATTTCTAAATAGATCGTTAAGGTATAGTGGTTTCTTGAATGAACTTCCCTTTTTAATTTTATGCAACTTCCATTTTTATTTATATTCAACTTCCACTTTTATTCAATTTCCTTTTCTATTCAATTCCCTTTTTTTATTTAATTTCCAAATAGATCGTTAAGGTATAGTGGTTTCTTGAATGAACTTTCATTTTTAATTTTATGCAACTTCCATTTTTATTCAATTTCCTTTTCTATTCCATTTCAATTTTTTATTTAATTTCCAAATAGATCGTTAAGGTATAGTGGTTTTTTGAATGAACTTCCATTTTTATTTTCATTCAACTTCCATTTTTATTCAATTTCCTTTTCTATTTAACTTTCTTTTTTCTTTTTATTTCATTTCCAAATTGATTGTTACGGCATAGCGGTTTCTTGAATGGACTTCCATTTTTAATTTTGTGCAACTTCCATTTTTATTTTTATTCGATTTCCATTTTTATTCAATTTCTTTTTCTATTGAATTTCCTTTTTTTTATTTAATTTCCAAATAGATCATTAAGGTACAGTGGTTTCTTTAATGAACTTCCAGTTTTAATTTTATGTAACTTGAATTTTTATTTTTATTAAACTTCCATTTTTATTCAATTTCCTTTTTTTGTTTAATTTCCAAATAGATCGTTAAGGTATAGTGGTTTCTTGAGTGAACTTCCATTTTTAATTTTATGCGACTTCCATTTTTATTTTTTTCAACTTCTATTTTTATTAGATTTCCTTTTTTATTTAATTTCGAAAGAGATCGTTAAGGTATAGTGGTTTTGTGAATAAACTTTCTTTTTTACTTTTATGCAACTTCCATTTTTATTTTTATTCAATTTCCTTATCTATTCAATTTCCTTTTTTTATTTAATTTCCAAATAGATCGTTAAGGTATAGTGGTTTCTTGAATGAACTTCCATTTTAAATTTTACGCAACTTCCATTTTTATTTTTATTCAACTTTCATTTTTATTTAATTTTCCTTTCTATTCAATTTCTTTTTTTATTTAATTGCCAAATAGATCGTTAAGGTATAGTGGTTTCTTGAATGAACTTCCATTTTTAATTTTATGCAACTTCCATTTCTATTTTTATTCAACTTCCATTTTTATTCAATTTCCATCTCTATTCAATTTCCTTTTTTATTGAATTTCCAAATGAATCGTTAAGGTATAGTTGTTTTTTGAATGAACTTTCATTTTAAATTTTATGCAACTTCCATTTTTATTTTTATTCAACTTGCATTTTTATTCAATTTCCTTTTCCATTCAATTTCCTATTTTATTTAATTTCCAAATAGATCGTTAAGATATAGTGATTTCTTGAATAAACTTCCATTTTTAATTTTATGCAACTTCCATTTTTATTTTTTTTTCCACTTCGATTTTTATTCAATTTCGTTTTCTGTAAAATTACCTTTTTTTATTTAATTTCCAAATAGATCCTTATGGTATAGTGGTTTCTTGAATGAACTTCCATTTTTAATTTTATGCAACTTCCATTTCTATTGTTATTCAATTTCCATTTTTATTCAATTTCCATCTCTATTCAATTTCCTTTTTTATTTAATTTCCCAATAAATCGTTAAGGTATAGTGGTTTTTTTAATGAACTCCCATTTATAATTTTATGCAACGTCCATTTTTATTTTTATTCAACTTGCATTCTTATTCAATTTCTTTTTCCATTCAATTTCCTTTTTTATTTAATTTCCAAATAGACCGTTAAGATATAGTTGTTTCTTGAATGAACTTCCATTTTTAATTTTATACAACTTCCATTTTTATTTTTATTCGACTTCGATTTTTATTCGATTTCCTTTTCTATTAAATTTCATTTTTTATTTAATTTCCAAATAGATCGTTAAGGTATAGTGGTTTCTTGAATGAGCTTCCATTTTTAATTTTATGCAACTTCCATTTCTATTTTTATTCAACTTCCATTTTTATTCAATGTCCATCTCTATTCAATTTCATTTTTTATTTAATTTCCAAATAAATCGTTAAGGTATAGTGGTTTTTTGAATGAACTTCCATTTTTAATTTTATGCAACTTCGATTTTTATTTTTATTCAACTTGCATTTTTATTCAATTTCCTTTTTTATTTAATTTCCAAATAGATCGTTAAGGTATGGTGGTTTCTTGAATGAACTTCCATTTTAAATTTTTGCAACTTCCATTTCTATTTTTATTCAACTTCCATTTTTATTCAATTTCCATCTCTATTCAATTTCCTTTTTTTATTTAATTTCCAAATGAATCGTTAAGGTATAGTTGTTTTTTGAATGAACTTCCATTTTTAATTTTATGCAACTTCCATTTTTATTTTTATTCAACTTGCATTTTTATTCAATTTCGTTTTCTTTGAATTTGAATTCGCCTTAATTTTCATCGTATTTCCATTTCTTTTCTCTACCTTTCTCCTCTATCACTCAGGAACAAAGATTCTCTCTAACTCTCGCCGTCCTTCTAGAACGTTCTCTCTTTTACTGTTGGAACAAGTTAGCTTAGTCATTATCTTAAGAGGCCAAGTTTCACGCAAACTAATCTTGATTAGCCTCCAAGAAAGAGAGCTTACGGAGTAACTGTAGCTTAACGATATTAGTTTAACTTAAGCAATTCATTTCATGTTTTCTAAATCACCTAAGCGTTCAGTTCTCAAGTCCAAACGGACGAATTTGAATTCCCATTAATTTTCATCCCAATTCCCTTTCATTTCCCTAGCTTTCTCTTTTTTCTCTAGCTCTCTCCGTCCTTCTCCAACTTTCTCCCTTTTGTTCTACAAACTAATTAGCTTGGGCAACTATTAGTATCATTAGCTTAGGTGGCCAAGTTTAGCTCAAACTAATCTTTCTTAGCCTCCAAGAAAGAGAATATACAGAGTAATTGTAGCTTAACAATATTACTTTTACCTAAGCAACTCATTTAGTGTTTTCTAAATCACCTAAGTGCTCAATTCCCAAGTCCAAAAGGATGAATCTGAATTCGTCTTACTTTTCATCGTATTTCCATTTCCTCTCTCTAACTTTCTCCTCTACCACTCAAGAAGAAGGATTCTCTCTAACTCTCTCCGTCCTTCTAGAACGTTCTCTCTTTTATTGTAGGAACAAATTGGCTTAGTCATTATCTTAAGAGGCCAAGCTTCACGCAAACTAATCTTGATTAGCCTACAAGACTGAGAATTTACGGAGTAATTGTAGCTTAACGATATTAGTTTAACTTAAGCAACTCATTTCATGTTTTCCAAATCACCTAAGTGTTCAGTTCTCAAGTCCAAACGGATGAATTTGAATTCCCTTTAATTTTCTTCCTAATTCCCAATCGTCTCTCCAACTTCCTCTTTCTTCCCTATCGTTTCCATTTTCATTAAATTTACTTTCCTATTCAATTTCCTTTCTTATTTAATTTCCAAATAGATCGCTAAGGTAGAGTAGTTTCTTGAATGAACTTCCATTTTTAATTTTATGCCACTTCCATTTCTATTTTTATTCGACTTCCTTTTTTTATTTCATTTCCAAATAGATCGTTAAGGTATAGTGGTTTCTTGAATGAACTTCCATTTTTAATTTTATGCAACTTCCATTTTTATTCAATTTCGTTTTCTATTCAATTTCCTTTTTTTATTTAATTTCCAAATAGATCGTTAAGGTATAGTGGTTTCTTGAATGAACTTCCATTTTCAATTTTATGCAACTTCCATTTTTATTTTTATTCAATTTCCTTTTCTACTCAATTTCCTTTTTTTTGTTTAATTTCCAAATAGATCGTTAAGGTATAGTGGTTTCTTGAATGAATTTCCATTTCTATTTTTTTTTAACTTCCTTTTTTATTAAATTTCCTTTTTTTGTTTAATTTCCAAATAGATCGTTAAGGTATAGTGGTTTCTTGAATGAATTTCCATTTTTAATTTTATGCAACTTCTATTTTTATTTTTATTCAACTTCTATTTTTATTCAATTTCCTTTTTTATTTAATTTCCAAATAGATCGTTAAGATATAGTGGTTTCTTGAATGAACTTCCATTTTTAATTTTATGCAACATCCTTTTTTATTTTCATTCAACTTTATTTTTTATTTAATTTCCAAGTAAATCGTTATGGTATAGTGGTTTATTGAATGAACTTCTATTTTTAATTTTATGGAACTTCTATTTTTTTTTATTCAACTTCCATTTTTATTCAATTTCATTTTCTATTCAATTTCCTTTTTTATTTAATTTCCAAATAGATCGTTAAGGTATACTAAATTTTCTAATGAACTTCCATTGTTAATTTTAACCAACTTTCATTTTTATTTTTATTCAACTTTCATTTTTATTCAATTTCCTTTTCTATTCAACTTCCTTTTTTATTTAATTTCCAAATAGATCGTTAAGGTATAGTGGTTTCATGAATGAACCTGAAGTTTTATTTTTATTTAACTTCTATTTTTATTCAATTTCCTTTTCTATTCAATTTGTTTTTTTATTTAATTTCCAAATAGATCGTTAATTTGTAGTGGTTTTTTGAATGATCTTCCGCTTTTAATTTTATGCAACTTCTATTTTTATTTTTATTCAATTTACTTTTCTATTCAACTTCTTTTTTTTTTTTTAATTTCCAAATAGAGCGTATAGTGATCCCGGTTTCTCTTCCTTTGATTGTTGTATTCCGGACTTAGGTTCCGTGGAGTTGATGGTTGTATATCTTGTTGTTATCCTTTAATTCCGTGTGTTTGAGTTTTAGGATGCATTGAGCGTATTTCGAACAAGTTGGTTGAGCTTTAGTCCCATTCCTTGGTGCCCAGATTTTTGGTGGTACGCTCGAGCAGGTCTTCTTGCGCTCGAGCGGGGTTTACACACTCTCAACATTTCGTGCCTCTATAAAACTTCTGCAGGTGTGTTTTTCACGCTCGAGCGGGTAGCGCTCGAGTGGGTATCTTGGTGCTCGAGCGGATAGTTCATTGTCTGTAAAAGTACTGGAATGGAGAAATCTACGCTCGTGCGGGTGTGTTTTGTAGTTGTGTCTTGGTGCTTGAGCAGAAATCTTTGCGCTCGAGCAGGTCCAGTTTTTGTGTTTGATGCTCGAGCATCATGTTCTCCGCTCGAGCGGGTCATACGTATATCAGTAGACAGCAACGAGATTACACTTCACTTTTTCATCTCTTTTTTTTTCAAAAACCCTAGATCTGAACTCTATCTTCCTCTAAACAACTTCTCTCTAGGGATTGATCTACTTCTAGTGAGTTTCTAACCTAGGCTCTTTGTAAGAAAGATAGAGAGTGTTGAGGGCTTCCTTTTAATTTGAAAAATCTTGGATTTGGAGCACTTTGGATTTCGGTCATCTCCTCCATTTGAGCTCTTCATCTCGAGGTAGGGATAACTACTCATTCCTATGGTCTTTGACATAAACTATTGGTCTTTTTGATATAATGTTGAGTTGGGTGATTTTGGGTGTTAGGGTTTCAAAATGTATAAAAGAGGGGTTTTGTATTTTGAGCCTATACATGTATGCTTGAGCCTAGAAATGAGAATATTGGTGTTGTTGATAATATTTGGACCTTTGGGTCAATATTGAGCTTAAAGGGAAAAATGCCATATTTGGGTAAATTTGGGTCATTAGTGTAATTAATGACATTTGTTATGAAATTGAGTTGGGTATAATGAAATTTGCTCATTATGAGATAGAATGGTGGAGTTGGATTTATAAATCGCTCACTTTTGAAAATGTCAATTATATATTTGTTGAGGCATTTATTATCTGTTTAGAAATAACTACTTTGGGCTATCGGTGGAGGATAGTCTTGATTGTTGTAGACATTGCATGATGATTAGGTGAATTGAAACTAATCAAGTTGTGTATTTGAATACATTGGTGCCGAATCCCGCGGATGAAATTTTTGTAAAATGGCCATTTGAATATAATTATACATGGGTGTCGAATCCCGCGGATGCAATTTTCGTAAAATGGCAATCCGAATATATCCATACATGGGTGCCGAGTCCCGCGGATGAAATATTCGTAAAATGGCCATAAGAGAATGAAAATACATGGGTGCTGAATCCCGCGGATGCAATTTCTGTAAAATGGCAGTTTGTAGTATTGTTGGCATGAGATGTAGTCTCATTTCAGTTATTTGGCCAGGTTCTGAGCCATGTTTATAAGTTGAGTTTTGTTAAGTTAAACATTTATCATATAGCGATCCCGGGTTTACCCTTGTTGTACAGTTATCCGGACATGTGTCCGTGGATGTTGGTAGTTGTTTATTATCTTGTTTGCATCTTCTTTACTTTGTATATTGAGTTATAAGATGTGTTGGGCAGGTTTGTTACAGGTTGGTTGTGTTTGGGAGCCTAGTGTTGCTGCCCAGATTTTTGGACCTTCGCTCGAGCGAGGAGTTGGTCGCTCGAGCGAGAGTGAGGTTCGTGTCTGGTGGGTCGAGCCAGGGTGGCTTCGCTCGAGCAAGTGTTGCGTCTGGTTCTGGACCTGAGAGTTGCCTTTCTTGGCTCGAGCGAGCTTCCTTCGCTCGAGCGGTCTGGGTTTTTCTTCGCTCGATCAAGAACTTCTTGGCTCGAGCGAGAGTTTCTGTGTCTGGTCGCTCGAGCGACCAAGTCTTCGCTCGAGCGAGCGTGTTTTATATCAGCGGACAGTAGCGATTTTGAACTTCAGTTTTTCATTTCTTTTTTTGATCAAACCCTAAATCCGAGACCCTCTCTCTCTAAACTTACACTCTCTCTAAGATTTGATCTCCCTAGAGTGTGAATCTAGCCTAGAGCCTTTGTTAAAAAGATAGAGGGCGTTGAGAGCTTTGGTTTAATCTGAAAAAGTTTGGATTTGGAGCAAGTTGATCTTCGAGTCTTCATCTCCTTTTTGGCTTAAACTTCGAGGTAGGGATATCCTACTCCTCTCTATGGATTTTGTCTTTAAATTTTGGTATTTTGAGATGTTGGGGTTGGTTTGGTAATTTTGTGAAAGTTTGGGGGCTTTTGTGTAATTTTACAAAAGTTAGGGTTTTATTCATAATAAATCTAGATGCATGTTTGGCATGGAGAAATGGTATTGATGCTAAATCATTGATGAAAATGGGACCTAAGGGTTGAAATGGTAATTATGGAAAAAGGCCTAATTACATTGTTTGATTAATTGGGATAATTAATGGTGAGAAATGAGGAAATGAAATGTTGATTGAATATCCATTTGTGCATTTATTTTCTGTTTAGAAATAACTGCTTTGGGCTATCGGTGGAGGATAGTCGTGATTGTTGTAGACAATGCATGATGATTAGGCAAACTGAAACTAATCAATGAAATGTGTCATGGAACTTGACGGTTGATAGAATACATTAACTGTATGTATTGGGTGATTGTATATAGAACCAATGTGTTTATATACGTTATGTGTAGAGGAGGAGATAGGGGATGTACTTCGCGGTTTAGGGGAAGATAGGGGATGTACCTCTAAACCGGATAGTGTTGGGAGAAGATAGGGGATGAACTCCGTAGATACAGCTCATATGCTTGTCTAGAGAAGTGAAGATAGAGCTTATATGCTTATCTTGGTAAAGTGTGGATATAGCTTATATGCTTATCTGTGGATATTGTGGTTATACATATCTGTGTAGAATGTGGATATAGCTCATATGCTTATCTGTGAATGTGGATATTGTTTTTATACATATCTGTTGAAATAATAATAGAGCTCACATGCTTATCTGTGGAAAAAGGGAAAATGAAAGGTAACTTAGACTCATAAGTTGTATGACATAAATGTGTAATTTATGTGAATGTATCTGTGTTAGCCATCTATCAATTGCTAATCTTTTAGTCATTGTTCATGGTTGGTTTAGTGTATTTCTACTGGGCTGTGGCTCACCCTATATGGGAATATCATTTTCAGGTGTAGGTAGCATGCCACCTCCAAGGACATAGCTTGAGAGGCTAGAGTCAGACATACTATTGTCGTTATCTTTTTGATGTATTACATGTAACTTCAAGCCAAGGGCTTAATGTGTAAACGAGTTAGTGCTCTTTTGTTGTAACCAAGTGTTAACTTGGAAAGCTGTAAGCCCGTAGGGCATTTTGTTTTTATGTTAACATGTAATACTTATGTAATGGAACTCTAATGAATAAAAGTATGTGGTTAGTTTATATGTAAATGCATGTCTTATCTGATGGGTTTAATGTTGTTATTTTTTGAGGGTGTTACATATCAAGTGCTAATGTTTTAGTTATTGCTCATATTATGTTTAGCATATCTCTACCGGGTGTTGGCTCACCCTATATGGGACATCATTTTCAAGTACAAGTGTTATGCCACATCCAAGGACGTAGCGTGGGAGGCTTGAGGCGATAGACTCTTTTTTTGTTGTTTTGATGTATTACATGTATATCAAGCCAAGGGCTTATCTGTGTAGAGTTAGTACTCTCTTTTTGTAACCAAGTGTTGACTTGGAAAGTTGTAAACCTATAGGGCGTTTACTTTTATTGTCAACATGAAATACCTTTTGTAAGAATACTCTGATGATTATAATATGAAAACTCTTTCACTATTCGTGAATGTATGCTATGATGGGTTTATTTTTCAGGGCGTTACAGAACGTTACGGTATAGTGGTTTCTTAAATGAACTTCTATTTTTAATTTTATGCGACTTTCATTTTTATTTTTATTCAACTTCCAATTGTTTTCAATTTCCGTTTCTATTCAACTTCCTTTTTTATTTAATTTTCAAATAGATCGTTAAGGTATAATGGTTTCTTGAATGAACTTCCATTTTTAATTCTATACAACTTCCTTTTTTATTTTTATTCAGCTTCCATTGTTATTCAATGTCCTTTTCTATTCAACTTCTTTTTTTTATTTAATTTATAAATAGATCGTTAAGGTATAGTGATTTCTTGAATCAACTTCCATTTTTAATTTTATGCAACTTCCATTTTTATTTTTATTCAACTTCCATTTTTACTCAGTTTCCTTTTCTATTCAATTTCCTTTTTTTTATTTAATTTCCAAATAGATCGTTAAAGTATAGTGATTTCTTGAATGAACTTCCATTTTTAATTTTATGCAACTTCCATTTTTATTTTTATTCAACTTTCATTTTTATTCAATTTCCTTTTCTATTCAATTTCCTTTTTTATTTAATTTCCAAATAGATCGTTAAGGTATAGTGGTTTCTTGAATGAACTTTCATTTTTACTTATATGCAACTTCCATTTTTATTTTTATTCAACTTCCATTTTTATTCAATTTCCTTTTCTATTTAACTTCCTTTTTTTATTTAATTTCCAAATAGATCGTTAAGGTATAATGGTTTCTTAAATGAACTGTCATTGTTAATTTTATGCAACTTCCATCTTTATCCAATTTCCTTTTCTATTCAACTTCATTTTTTATTTAATTTCCAAGTAGAAAGTTAAGTTAGAGTGGTTTCTTGAAGAACTCCCATTTTTAATTTTATGCTACTTCCATTTTTATTTTTATTCAACTTTCATTTTTATTGAATTTCCCTTTCTATTCAATTTCCTATTTTATTTAGTTTTCAAATAGATCGTTAAGGTATAGTGGTTTCTTAAATGAACTTCCATTTTTAATTTTATGCAACTTCCATTTTTATTTTTATTCAATTTCCGTTTTTATTCAATTTCCTTTTCTATTGAACTTCTTTTTTTTTATTTCATTTCCAATTAGATCATTAAGGTATAGTGGTTTCTTTAATGAACTTCCATTTTTAATTTTATGCAACTTCCATTTTTATTTTTATTCAATTTCCATTTTTTTTTTAATTTCCTTCTCTATTCAATTTCCTTTTTTTATTTAATTTCCAAATAGATCGTTAAGGTATAGTGGTTTCTTCAATGAACTTCCATTTTTTATTTTATACAACTTCCTTTTTTATTTTTATTCAACTTCCATTGTTATTCAATTTCCTTTTCTTATTTAATTTCAAAATAGATCGTTAAGGTATAGTGGTTTCTTGATTGAACTTTCATTAGTAAATTTACGCAACTTTCATTTTTATTTTTATTCAACTTCCTATTTTATTTAATTTCCAAATAGATCGTTAAGGTATAGTGGTTTCTTAAATGAACTTTCTTTTTTACTTTTATGCAACTTCCATTTTCATTTTTATTCAACTTCCATTATTATTCAATTTCTTTTTCTATTCAATCTCCTTTTTTCTTTTAAATTCCAAATAGATCGTTAAGGTATACTGGTTTATTGAATAAACTTCCATTTTTAATTTTATGCAACTTCAATTTTTGTTTTTATTCAACTTCCATTTTTATTCAATTTCCTTTTCTTTTCCATTTCGTTTTTTATTTAATTTCCAAATAGATCGTTAAGGTAAAGTGGTTTTTTCTTGAGTGAACTTCCATTTTTAATTTTATGCAACATCCAGTTTTATTTTTATTCAACTTCCATTTTTGTTCAATTTACTTTTCTATTCAATTTCCTTTTTTTATTTAATTGCTAAATAGATGTTTAAGGTATAATGGTTTCTAGAATGACCTTTCATTTTTAATTTTATGCAACTTCCATTTTTATTTTTATTCAACTTCAATTTTCATTCAATTTCCTATTCAATTGAATTTCCTTTCTTAGTTAATTTCCAAATAGATCGTTAAGTTATACTGGTTACTTGAATGAACTTTCTTTTTTAATTTTACGGGACTTCAATTTTTATTTTTATTCAAATTCCATTTTTATTCAATTTCCTTTTCTATTCAGTTTCTTTTTTTATTTAATTTCCAAATAGATCGTTAAGGTATAGTGGTTTCTTGAATGAACTTTCATTTTTACTTTTATGCAACTTCCGTTTTTATTTTTTTTCAATTTCCATTTTTATTCAATTTCCTTTTTTTATTTAATTTCCTAATAGATCGTTAAGGTATAGTGATTTCTTGAATAAATTTCCAATTTTAATTTTATGCAACTTCCATTTTTGTTTTTATTCAACTTCCATTTTTATTCGATTTCCTTTTCTATTCAATTTCCTTTTTTTGTTTAATTTCCAAGTAGATCATTAAGTTATAGTGGTTTCTTGAAGAACCCCCACTTTTAATTTTATGCAACTTCCATTTTTATTTTTATTCAACTTCCATTTTTATTCAATTTCCCTTTCTATTCAATTTCCTTCTTTATTTAATTTCCCAATAGATCGTTAAGGTATAGTGCTTTCTTGAATGAACTTCCACTTTTAATTTTATGCAACTTCCATTTCTATTTTTATTCAACTTCCATTTTTATTCAATTTCCTTCTCTATTCAATTTCCTTTTTTTGTTTAATTTCCAAATAGATCGTTAAGGTATAGTGGTTTTTTGAATAAACTTCCATTTTTAATTTTATGCGACTTCTATTTTTATTTTTATTAAACTTCAATTTTTATTCAATTTCCTTTTCTATTCAATTTCCTTTATTATGTAATTTCCAAATAGATCGTTAAGGTATAGTGGTTTCTTGAATGCACTTTCATTTTTACTTTTATGCGACTTCCATTTTTATTTTTATTCAATTTTCTTTTTTTATTTAATTTCCAAATAGATCGTTAAGGTATAGTGGTTTCTTGAATGAACTTTCACTTTTACTTTAATGCAACTTCCATTTTTATTGTTATTCAATGTCCTTTTCTATTCAATTTCCCTTTTTTATTTAATTTCCAAATAGATCGTAAAGGTATAGTGGTTTCTTGATTGAACTTCTATTGTTAAATTTATGCAACTTCCATTTTTATTTTTATTCAACTTCCTTTTTTATTTAATTTGCAAATAGATCGTTAAGGTATAGTGGTTTCTTGAATGAACTGTCATTGTTAATTTTATGCAAATTCCACCTTTATTCGATTTCCTTTTCTGCTCAACTTCATTTTTTGTTTAGTTTCCAAATAGATCGTTAAGGTATAGTGGTTTCTTGAAGAACTTCCATTTTTAATTTTATGCAACTACCATTTTTATTTTAATTAAACTTCAATTTTTATTCTATTTTCTTTTCTATTCAATTTCCTTTTTTTATTTAATTTCTAAATAGATTGTTAAGGTATAGTGGTTTCTTAAATGAATTTTCATTTTTAATTTTATGCAACTTCCATTTTTTTTTATTCAACTTCAACTTTTATTCAATTTCCTTTTCTATTTAACTTCCTTTTTTTATTTCATTTCCAAAAAGATCGTTAAGGTATAGTGGTTTCTTAATTGAACTTCCATTTTTAATTTTATTCAACTTCCATTTCTATTCAATTTCCTTTTCTATTCAATTTCTTTTATTTATTTGATTTCCAAATAGATCGTTAAGGCATAGTGGTTTCTTGATTGAACTTCCGTTTTTAATTTTATGCAACTTCAGTTTTTATTTTTATTCAAATTCCATTTTTATTCAATTTCCTTTTCTATTCAGTTTCTTTTTTTATTTAATTTCCAAATAAATCGTTAAGGTATAGTGGTTTCTTGAATGAACTTTCATTTTTACTTTTATGCAACTTCCATTTTTATTTTTTTTCAATTTCCATTTTTATTCAATTTCCTTTTTTTATTTAATTTCCAAATAGATCGTTAAGGTATAGTGATTTCTTGAATAAATTTCCAATTTTAATTTTATGCAACTTCCATTTTTTTTTTATTCAACTTCCATTTTTATTCGATTTCCTTTTCTATTCAATTTCCTTTTTTTGTTTAATTTCCAAGTAGATCGTTAAGTTATAGTGGTTTCTTGAAGAACTCCCACTTTTAATTTTATGCAACTTCCATTTTTATTTTTATTCAACTTCCATTTTTATTCAATTTCCCTTTCTATTCAATTTCCTTCTTTACTTAATTTCCCAATAGATCGTTAAGGTATAGTGCTTTCTTGAATGAACTTCCACTTTTAATTTTACGCAACTTCCATTTCTATTTTTATTCAACTTCCATTTTTATTCAATTTCCTTTTCTATTCAATTTCCTTTTTTTGTTTAATTTCCAAATAGATCATTAAGGCATAGTGGTTTCTTGAATAAACTTCCATTTTTAATTTTATGCGAGTTCTATTTTTATTTTTATTAAACTTCAATTTTTATTCAATTTCCTTTTCTATTCAATTTCCTTTATTATGTAATTTCTAAATAGATCGTTAAGGTATAGTGGTTTCTTGAATGAACTTTCATTTTTACTTTTATGCGACTTCCATTTTTATTTTTATTCAATTTCCTTTTTTTATTTAATTTCCAAATAGATCGTTAAGGTATAGTGGTTTCTTGAATGAACTTTCACTTTTACTTTAATGCAACTTCCATTTTTATTGTTATTCAATGTCCTTTTCTATTCAATTTCCCTTTTTTATTTAATTTCCAAATAGATCGTAAAGGTATAGTGGTTTCTTGATTGAACTTCTATTGTTAAATTTATGCAACTTCCATTTTTATTTTTATTCAACTTCCTTTTTTATTTAATTTGCAAAAAGATCGTTAAGGTATAGTGGTTTCTTGAATGAACTGTCATTGTTAATTTTATGCAAATTCCACCTTTATTCGATTTCCTTTTCTGCTTAACTTCATTTTTTGTTTAGTTTCCAAATAGATCGTTAAGGTATAGTGGTTTCTTGAAGAACTTGCATTTTTAATTTTATGCAACTACCATTTTTATTTTAATTAAACTTCAATTTTTATTCTATTTTCTTTTCTATTCAATTTCTTTTTTTTATTTAATTTCTAAATAGATTGTTAAGGTATAGTGGTTTCTTAATGGAATTTTCATTTTTAATTTTATGCAACTTCAATTTTTTTTTATTCAACTTCAACTTTTGTTCAATTTCCTTTTCTATTTAACTTCCTTTTTTTATTTCATTTCCAAATAGATCGTTAAGGTATAGTGGTTTCTTAAATGAACTTCCATTTTTAATTTTATTCAACTTCCATTTCTATTCAATTTCCTTTTCTATTCAATTTCTTTTATTTATTTGATTTCCAAATAGATCGTTAATGTAACAACCCTCACCTTACTCTTGCCATACTTGCATACTTTTTTTTTTTTTGCATGGTCTAGCTTATTATGTTAATTTGAAGGTTTTGCCTTGTCTTGATTTGCTTAAAGTTTGCTTGCATGATTTTGTTCTTTGCTTAGTGTGTGTGTGCATAGCCGAGGTCATCTTGAGCTTAGTCCGCCTTTGACCCTTTGTACTTAGGACTATCTTGAGGTCTTGTTTAACCCCATCTTCACCTCGGGCATTCTTTGCCGAGATGTTTCGTACTTGAACCTTGTCCGCAGGCAGGTATGGCCTAGGCCGAGATGTGGCGCACCCCGGCCAAGGTGTGGCACAGCTTAGTCAAGTGTCGTCCTCCCTAGCCGATGTTTTTCTATTCCGTTACTGGATCCATGTTTTGAGCCGATGTCATCTCCTTGCCGATGTGTATTACCCGAGCTTGCTGCATACGATTTGTCAGAGACCTGTCTTGTCTATCAATCACCTTTTGGAGCTGAACCAACCCGATTATGCCACGTGTCCGAGCTGTTTGTTAAGGCAGCCGACAGACCTTGAAACAAATCATTTCTTGTCTCAAATCTTTGTTTTAGAGAGAGAAGCTCTAGAAAGGGAGGGAGAAGAGTTCTTGAGTGAGAGTAGTCTTCCAAGCTTGATCTTTGTGGCTTGAGCCGTTAGATCCGAGTTTTGAGGTTAGAATCTTGATCTCCTTCGGTTGTTCTTGCTGATCATCTAGTTGCATTGCATGATCGGATTTGTTTTGCATGTCATGCATCGTTTTGAAGTTGGTTTGGAAAGAGAAAATGGTTTTTCATGTGTTCTTGAACAAAGTCTCATTTTGATTGAAGAGTTTGGAACGAAAACCATGTTTTTGTGTTTGTTCTTGCATGACCTTCTTGAATGGGTACTTAAGCCCATATGTTTTGAACTCTTGGCATGAAAACTCAGATTTTGTAACAAGTTGTGAACTTGCATCCATCTTTCAAATGATCATGTTCTTCATATTCTCCAAAGGAAAACCCAGGTTTCTCCTGACCTTGTTTAGCGGGACCTCGGCCTAGCCCTGGTCAGTACCGGTGTGTTTTTATGAAACGGGAGCAGTAATTAAGCTCCCCGCTTGTTTTGTTTTGTCCTTGACTTAGATCTGGCATGAATGCCGAGATCATTTGCATGTATACATAGAGCTTGCTTTGAGAATGTGACTTGCCATGTGATTGTAGGTCCTTGATATTGCTTTGAGTTTGCACCGGAAGAACTAGGTGAGTGGTATTATTGATAAAGCTATGTTATACTTGTTTGATAAATCTTGTTGCCTTGTTTGACAAAGTATTTTGTTAGCATGAATAAATAGCCCTCGTTTTGATGTGCCAAGTATACTCCTCGTTTCGATACCATCTTTGGAAAGGATACGGTCCTTGTTAAATCGGGCTACGGGCCTAATTAACACAAGTCCCTTGTGCTGGAGGACTCTAAACTTTCGCAGTACTAAGTATAAAAGGATACGGTCCTTGTTAAATCAGGCTACGGGCCTAAGTAACACAAGTCCCTTGTATTGGAGGACTCTAAACTTTCGCAATACTTTTGACCAAACGATTACGGATCGTACATGTTATGATACTTGTAATACTTGATGATGAATACGGTTCATCCCTTGCTTCGCCGATGTTATGATACTTGATGATGAATACGGTTCATCCCTTGCTTTGCCGATGTTATGATACTTGATGATGAATACGGTTCATCCCTTGCTTCGCCGATGTTATGATACTTGATGATGAATACGGTTCATCCCTTGCTTTGCCGATGTTATGATACTTGATGATGAATACGGTTCATCCCTTGCTTCGCCGATGTTATGATACTTGATGATGAATACGGTTCATCCCTTGCTTCGCCGATGTTATGATATTTGATTGATGAATACGGTTCATCCCTTGTCTTGATAAAGTTTCGATATGTTCTGTTTTGAAAGACCTCGGCTTTATTCATGCAAAACCTTTATTTTTAGTACCATTCACTGAGTTTTGTACTCACCCCTCTATATATATGTAGGTGATGAGCAGGATGGCGGTGACGCCTAGACCGTTTTGGATGCTTGTTTTGGATTTGTGCTTACGTCGGCTTTACTGTTGTAATTACGTCGGCGATGCCCTGTTTTGCATGTCGGCAGATCTTGAAAATCATGCTTCTTGACTTATATTAGCTGTATTTTGTATATGTCGGCTCGAGAAGCCTTTTGATCAAGATGTAACCTGTATATTTTATCTTGATGTATCTAAGTTGCAAGTTAATTGGAATGTTTGGCATTGCTTTAATCTACGCACAGCTCTTATGGACCACTTGTATTTGACTTATTGCTTCCGCATTTGTGAGCCCCCTATATCCATACTCTGATTGTGTTGAGTTTGAAAAGTTGGCCTTCGGTAATTACGGATTACTGGCCATCGCGGCACCAAACTACTAGGGGCGGTTTGGGGTCGTGACAGAGTGGTATCAGAGCACAAGTTCCTCGGTATACGTTATTCACACACTTTGAGTCCTGAAGAGCATAGGATTTCCCTTAGAAAGATGTTAGGGTTGCATCATGGTGTTTGTTGTTTGAGTGAAGTGTGCATTGTCTTGATATGCTTATTTGCTATTTGCCTATGTGGTTATTTGCTTAATTGTTTTAAAGTCATACTTTGCACGCTCATAGCATCATGAGGAGAGGTAGACCACCGCTTGGCCGAGATCAGCCCGAAGACAGAATGGACAGATTGGAAAGATTAGTTGAGGGTTTGGCCCGTGAGTTGAGGCAAACCAGGCAACAGTTCGCTAGTGCTACGTCGACTCAGGCCGAGCAGACCAACGGCCGAAATGTAGTTCCACCTCCTCCAGTGCCGCAAATTCCCCCGCAACCAGCCTTATATGGGGATGGCACGATAGCTTTGATTAGGGAGTTCAAGAAAATGAGACCACCGAGGTTCTCTGGGGGTATAGAGCCGATGAAGGCTGAGGCATGGGTTTTGGAAATGGAAAAGTTGTTCGAGATCTTCCATAGCACTGACGCTCAGAAAGTGACGTTGGCAGCATTCACATTAGATGATGACGCCCGCAGGTGGTGGATGACGGTTAGAGGGAGCAATCCGGATTTGACCTGGACCCGATTCTTAGAGTTGTTCTACAAGAAACATTTTCCCCTAAGCGTTCGAAACCGCAAGGCTACCGAGTTTCATACTCTGACGCAAGGCAACAAAACAGTGGCGGAATATGACCGCGCTTTCACTGAATTGGTAAGATTTGTACCTCACATGACCAACGATGAATATATGAAGGCCAGGAAGTTCGAGTGTGGGCTTCGTGGACCGATTCAAGACCGGGTGAGTTTACTCGATATGCCGACTTATGCCGAAGTATTGGATAAAGCCATTCACGCCGAAGCTAATCTGAACCGATACCAGAGCTCGGGAGAAAACCAGCGAAAGAGGCAGAACTATGACAATCGCCGAGGACAGCTGGGCACAAAGAAGAGGACGAACATGGGCAGTACTAGTAACGTAAGGCAGGAAGGGAGTGCTAAACCGGTGTGTTCGGATTGTGGGAAACAGCATTTCGGGATCTGTCGACGAACGTCTGGAGCCTGTTATGAATGTGGCGAGATGGGCCATTATGTGAGGGATTGCCCCAAAACAAAGGCTGATAACAACAAGAAAGGAGAAAATACCTCGGGTTCCGTTCAGAAGGGAAATGCTGGGAGAGGACAGATGAGTCAGGGCAGAGTGTTTGCATTAGTACCAGGAGACACTCAGAACGCTGAGGCAGTAGTGTCAGGTATACTTCTAATTTGCTCCCAAGATGCTTATGTGTTGATTGATTCGGGTTCTACTCACTCGTTTATATCTACTAAGTTTGCCGAGAAAATTAATAGAGAACTAGAGCCCCTTGGTTATGTGTTGTTTGTATGTACTCCATCTGGGAAATCTATGTTTGTTACATCCATTTACAGAGCATGTGTTGTTGTGATTGAGAATGTTGAATTGCTAATAGATCTTATGCCTCTAGACCTAGCTCATTTTGATGTTATACTGGGAATGGACTGGTTAGTTGCAAACGATGCATCTATTAATTGTGTTTCGAAAAGCGTCACACTGAGACCCCCAAACCTAGCCGAGGTTATTTTCCAGGGTAAAGGGGTAGTGCCCCCACCATACTTGATTTCGTCCATTAAGGCCTGTAGGTTAATTCAGAAAGGGTGTCGAGGTTACTTGTGCAGTATACTGAGTGATCAGAATGGAAATGTTAGCTTAGCCGACATCCCGATTGTTAGGGATTTTCCCGACGTCTTTCCGGACGAATTGCCTGGCCACTTGACCGATAGAGAAATAGAATTTACTGTCGATATTACATCGGGAACGCAGCCGATCTCCAAACCACCTTATAGGATGGCCCCCGCTGAACTTAGAGAATTGAAACTGCAATTGCAAGAGTTGTTAGATAAGGGATTTATTAGGCCGAGCACTTCACCATGGGGAGCACCTGTTTTATTTGTTAAGAAGAAGGATGGCACACTCCGTCTTTGTATTGATTATAGAGAACTCAATAAAGTCACCATTAAGAACAAGTACCCGTTACCTAGGATTGATGATTTGCTTGATCAGTTACAAGGAGCACGAGTCTTTTCTAAGATCGACCTTCGGTCTGGTTACCATCAGCTTAAAGTTAAAGCCGAAGATGTTGAGAAGACTGCTTTTCGAACAAGATATGGCCACTACGAGTTTTTAGTAATGCCTTTTGGAGTGACTAATGCCCCTGCTGCATTTATGGATTTAATGAACAGAATCTTCAAACCGTATTTAGATGAATTTGTAGTTGTTTTCATTGATGATATATTGATCTATTCCAAGAGTAATGATGAACATGAAAACCATTTGAGACTTGCCTTACAGATTTTGAGAGAACGGAAATTGTATGCGAAGTTTAACAAGTGTGAGTTTTGGCTTTCTACCATCTCATTTTTGGGTCATGTGATTAATGAGGAGGGTATCTCAGTAGATCCTAGCAAAGTTGAAGCCGTAGTAAATTGGCCGAGGCCGACTAATGTGTCCGAGATTCGTAGTTTTCTGGGTTTGGCAGGTTACTACAGGAAGTTTGTGAAAGATTTCTCAAGGATTGCAATTCCGTTAACGCAACTGACTAAGAAGGGAACACTGTATGAATGGACTAAAGATCGAGAGTCAGCCTTCCAGGAACTGAAGACGAGGTTAATTACAGCACCAGTACTTGTACTACCATCAGGTAACGAAGAATTTCATGTCTATAGTGATGCATCGCATAAGGGTTTGGGTTGTGTATTAATGCAAAAGGGTAAGGTTATAGCTTATGCATCTCGTCAGTTGAAACCTCATGAGAAAAACTACCCTACCCATGACTTAGAATTGGCGGCCGTAGTATTTGCTTTAAAGATTTGGCGTCACTACTTGTATGGAGCTACTTGTCAGGTTTTTACAGATCATAAGAGTTTAAAGTATCTATTCACTCAGAAAGAATTGAATTTGAGACAGAGACGGTGGCTTGAGTTGTTGAAAGACTACGATATGCAGATTCAATATCACCCCGGAAAAGCTAACAGTGTAGCCGACGCTTTGAGCAGGAAGTCTGATGGAAATTTGGCGTGTTTAACCGTGATATCAGCAGAGCCGACTATTGTTAATGAAGTAAAGACAAGACAGATGGAGGATAGCTTCCTCAGGAAAATAGCCGAGGAAATTCTCACAAAGCCGAGACCAGGGTATACTATCGAAAACCGAGTACTCAAGTTTGAAGGAAGGTTATGTGTGGCCGACGTCCCAGAGCTGAAGAAAAAGATTTTGCAGGAAGCTCATAGCACTAAGTTTGCTGTCCATCCAGGGAACACCAAGATGTATCAAGATATGAGGCAGACCTTCTGGTGGCCAAATATGAAAAGAGAAATAGCCGAATTCGTGTCCCAGTGTTTACATTGTCAGCAAGTGAAAGCAGAACATCAAAGACCAGCAGGACTTCTTCAACCTTTGCCGATTCCTGAGTGGAAATGGGAGCACATCTCCATGGATTTTGTGATTGGGTTGCCGAAGACACCTAAGGGTATGGATTCAATTTGGGTTGTTGTGGATAGGTTAACTAAGTCAGCACACTTTCTACCCGTTAAGACTACCTTCAACGCCAATCAACTTGCCTTGCTATATGTGAACGAGATTGTCAGACTTCATGGAGTGCCGATGTCAATTGTTTCAGACCGAGATCCTAAATTTGTTTCTAGATTTTGGCAGAGTCTACAGAGGGCCTTCGGAGCCGAGCTGAGATTTAGTACAGCCTTTCATCCCCAGACAGATGGGCAGACTGAGAGGACAATTCAGACGCTTGAAGATATGCTTAGACTTTGTGTGTTGGACTTCCAAGGAAGTTGGGGAACACATCTACCCTTAGTGGAATTCGCTTACAATAACAGTTATCAAGCTAGCATTGGCATGGCGCCGTATGAGGCCTTGTACGGAAGAAAATGTAGGTCGCCGATATGTTGGACCGAAGTCGGAGACAGAGCTCTGCTTGGTCCCGAATTGATTCAAGTGACAACAGAAAAGATTAAACTTATCCAACAGAGGATTAGAACTGCCCAGAGCCGACAAAAGAGCTACGCCGATCAGAGGAGAAATGAGTTAGAGTTCGAAGTTGGGAATCATGTATTCCTGAAGGTTTCACCAATGAAAGGAGCTTCCAGATTTGGAAAGAAAGGTAAGTTAGCACCTCGCTATATTGGGCCATTTGAAATTCTTGAGAGAATTAACCCCGTTGCCTACAGACTTGCCTTGCCGCCAGATTTGAGCCAAGTCCACAATGTGTTTCATGTTTCGATGTTGAGGAAGTACATCCGAGACCCACTACATGTAATTGATCATTCCGAGATCACAGTTAATGAAGATTTGGGCTACGAGGAGAAGCCAATGAGGATTGTTGATCGACAAGTGAGACAATTGAGGAACAGATTGATACCGATGGTAAAGGTCGAATGGAAGGAGCATTATGGCACAGAAGCCACGTGGGAAAAGGAAGAGGTCATGAGAGTCCGTTATCCGGAGTTGTTCTGGAAACAAGGTAATCTAAGTTTGGGGACCAAACTTCTTTAAGGAGGGTAGGATGTAACAACCCTCACCTTACTCTTGCCATACTTGCATACTTTTTTTTTTTTGCATGGTCTAGCTTATTATGTTAATTTGAAGGTTTTGCCTTGTCTTGATTTGCTTAAAGTTTGCTTGCATGATTTTGTTCTTTGCTTAGTGTGTGTGTGCATAGCCGAGGTCATCTTGAGCTTAGTCCGCCTTTGACCCTTTGTACTTAGGACTATTTTGAGGTCTTGTTTAACCCCATCTTCACCTCGGGCATTCTTTGCCGAGATGTTTCGTACTTGAACCTTGTCCGCAGGCAGGTATGGCCTAGGCCGAGATGTGGCGCACCCCGGCCAAGGTGTGGCACAGCTTAGTCAAGTGTCGTCCTCCCTAGCCGATGTTTTTCTATTCCGTTACTGGATCCATGTTTTGAGCCGATGTCATCTCCTTGCCGATGTGTATTACCCGAGCTTGCTGCATACGATTTGTCAGAGACCTGTCTTGTCTATCAATCACCTTTTGGAGCTGAACCAACCCGATTATGCCACGTGTCCGAGCTGTTTGTTAAGGCAGCCGACAGACCTTGAAACAAATCATTTCTTGTCTCAAATCTTTGTTTTAGAGAGAGAAGCTCTAGAAAGGGAGGGAGAAGAGTTCTTGAGTGAGAGTAGTCTTCCAAGCTTGATCTTTGTGGCTTGAGCCGTTAGATCCGAGTTTTGAGGTTAGAATCTTGATCTCCTTCGGTTGTTCTTGCTGATCATCTAGTTGCATTGCATGATCGGATTTGTTTTGCATGTCATGCATCGTTTTGAAGTTGGTTTGGAAAGAGAAAATGGTTTTTCATGTGTTCTTGAACAAAGTCTCATTTTGATTGAAGAGTTTGGAACGAAAACCATGTTTTTGTGTTTGTTCTTGCATGACCTTCTTGAATGGGTACTTAAGCCCATATGTTTTGAACTCTTGGCATGAAAACTCAGATTTTGTAACAAGTTGTGAGCTTGCATCCATCTTTCAAATGATCATGTTCTTCATATTCTCCAAAGGAAAACCCAGGTTTCTCCTGACCTTGTTTAGCGGGACCTCGGCCTAGCCCTGGTCAGTACCGGTGTGTTTTTATGAAACGGGAGCAGTAATTAAGCTCCCCGCTTGTTTTGTTTTGTCCTTGACTTAGATCTGGCATGAATGCCGAGATCATTTGCATGTATACATAGAGCTTGCTTTGAGAATGTGACTTGCCATGTGATTGTAGGTCCTTGATATTGCTTTGAGTTTGCACCGGAAGAACTAGGTGAGTGGTATTATTGATAAAGCTATGTTATACTTGTTTGATAAATCTTGTTGCCTTGTTTGACAAAGTATTTTGTTAGCATGAATAAATAGCCCTCGTTTTGATGTGCCAAGTATACTCCTCGTTTCGATACCATCTTTGGAAAGGATACGGTCCTTGTTAAATCGGGCTACGGGCCTAATTAACACAAGTCCCTTGTGCTGGAGGACTCTAAACTTTCGCAGTACTAAGTATAAAGGATACGGTCCTTGTTAAATCAGGCTACGGGCCTAAGTAACACAAGTCCCTTGTATTGGAGGACTCTAAACTTTCGCAATACTTTTGACCAAACGATTACGGATCGTACATGTTATGATACTTGTAATACTTGATGATGAATACGGTTCATCCCTTGCTTCGCCGATGTTATGATACTTGATGATGAATACGGTTCATCCCTTGCTTTGCCGATGTTATGATACTTGATGATGAATACGGTTCATCCCTTGCTTCGCCGATGTTATGATACTTGATGATGAATACGGTTCATCCCTTGCTTTGCCGATGTTATGATACTTGATGATGAATACGGTTCATCCCTTGCTTCGCCGATGTTATGATACTTGATGATGAATACGGTTCATCCCTTGCTTCGCCGATGTTATGATATTTGATTGATGAATACGGTTCATCCCTTGTCTTGATAAAGTTTCGATATGTTCTGTTTTGAAAGACCTCGGCTTTATTCATGCAAAACCTTTATTTTTAGTACCATTCACTGAGTTTTGTACTCACCCCTCTATATATATGTAGGTGATGAGCAGGATGGCGGTGACGCCTAGACCGTTTTGGATGCTTGTTTTGGATTTGTGCTTACGTCGGCTTTACTGTTGTAATTACGTCGGCGATGCCCTGTTTTGCATGTCGGCAGATCTTGAAAATCATGCTTCTTGACTTATATTAGCTGTATTTTGTATATGTCGGCTCGAGAAGCCTTTTGATCAAGATGTAACCTGTATATTTTATCTTGATGTATCTAAGTTGCAAGTTAATTGGAATGTTTGGCATTGCTTTAATCTACGCACAGCTCTTATGGACCACTTGTATTTGACTTATTGCTTCCGCATTTGTGAGCCCCCTATATCCATACTCTGATTGTGTTGAGTTTGAAAAGTTGGCCTTCGGTAATTACGGATTACTGGCCATCGCGGCACCAAACTACTAGGGGCGGTTTGGGGTCGTGACAGTTAAGGCATTGTGGTTTCTTGATTGAACTTCCGTTTTTAATTTTATGCAACTTCAGTTTTTATTTTTATTCAAATTCCATTTTTATTCAATTTCTTTTTCTATTCAGTTTCTTTTTTTATTTAATTTCCAAATAAATCGCTAAGGTATAGTGGTTTCTTGAATGAACTTTCATTTTTACTTTTATGCAACTTCCATTTTCATTTTTTTTTCAATTTCCATTTTTATTCAATTTCCTTTTTTTATTTAATTTCCAAATAGATCGTTAAGGTATAGTGATTTCTTGAATAAATTTCCAATTTTAATTTTATGCAACTTCCATTTTTTTTTTATTCAACTTCCATTTTTATTCGATTTCCTTTTCTATTCAATTTCCTTTTTTTGTTTAATTTCCAAGTAGATCGTTAAGTTATAGTGGTTTCTTGAAGAACTCCCACTTTTAATTTTATGCAGCTTCCATTTTTATTTTTATTCAACTTCCATTTTTATTCAATTTCCCTTTCTATTCAATTTCCTTCTTTATTTAATTTCCCAATAGATCGTTAAGGTATAGTGCTTTCTTGAATGAACTTCCACTTTTAATTTTACGCAACTTCCATTTCTATTTTTATTCAACGTCCATTTTTATTCAATTTCCTTTTCTATTCAATTTCCTTTTTTTGTTTAATTTCCAAATAGATCATTAAGGTATAGTGGTTTCTTGAATAAACTTCCATTTTTAATTTTATGCGACTTCTATTTTTATTTTTATTAAACTTCAATTTTTATTCAATTTCCTTTTCTATTCAATTTCCTTTATTATGTAATTTCCAAGTAGATCGTTAAGGTATAGTGGTTTCTTGAATGAACTTTCATTTTTACTTTTATGCGACTTTCATTTTTATTTTTATTCAATTTCCTTTTTTTATTTAATTTCCAAATAGATCGTTAAGGTATAGTGGTTTCTTGAATGAACTTTCACTTTTACTTTAATGCAACTTCCATTTTTATTGTTATTCAATGTCCTTTTCTATTCAATTTCCCTTTTTTATTTAATTTCCAAATAGATCGTAAAGGTATAGTGGTTTCTTGATTGAACTTCTATTGTTAAATTTATGCAACTTCCATTTTTATTTTTATTCAACTTCCTTTTTTATTTAATTTGCAAATAGATCGTTAAGGTATAGTGGTTTCTTGAATGAACTGTCATTGTTAATTTTATGCAAATTCCACCTTTATTCGATTTCCTTTTCTGCTTAACTTCATTTTTTGTTTAGTTTCCAAATAGATCGTTAAGGTATAGTGGTTTCTTGAAGAACTTCCTTTTTTAATTTTATGCAACTACCATTTTTATTTTTATTCAACTTCCATTTTTATTCAATTTTCCTTTTTGCTCAATTTCCTTTTTTATTTAATTTCCGAATAGATCGTTAAGGTATAGTGGTTTCTTGAATGAACTTCCATTTTTAATTTTATGCAACATCCATTTTTATTTTTATTCAACTTCCATTTTTGTTCAATTTTCTTTTCTATTCAATTTCATTTTTCTATTTAATTTCTAAATAGATCTTGAAGGTAGAGTGGTTTTTTGAATGAACTTTCATTTTTTATTTTATGCAACTTTCTTTTTTATTTTTATTCAAATTTCATTTTTACTCAATTTCCTTTTCTGTTGAATTTTCTTTTTTATTTAATTTCCAAATAGATCGTTATGGTATAGTGGTCTCTTAAATGAACTTTCATTTTTAATTTTAAGCTACTTCCACTTTTATTTTTGTTCAACTTCCATTTTTATTTAATTTCTTTTTCTGTTCAATTTCCTTTTTTTATTTAATTTCCAAATAGATTGTTAAGGTATAGTGGTTTCTTAAAATAACTTCCATTTTTAATTTTATGTAACTTCCATTTTTATTTTTATTCAATTTCCTTTTCTATTTAACTTCCTTTTTTTTATTTCATTTCCAAATAGATCGTTAAGTTATAGTGGTTTTATAGCGATCCCGGTATTCCCTGTTGTTATTGAACTGTAATCTGGACTTGGTTCCGTAGATTTGTTGTTGTCTTATCCTCTTTTCTATCCCTTACTCTTTATCTTAGAGTTTTGGGTTGTGTTGGACTTGTTGGGAATAAGTTGGTTGTGTTTTAAAACTTAGAATCTTTGCCCAGTTTTTGCGTCTCCGCTCGAGTGGCTCTTTTGACGCTCGAGCGGGCCTTTGTTGTTGCTTATCCGCTCGAGCGGGGAGTTTGACGCTCGAGCGGGGACCTGTTCTGCAAAACTTCTAGATGGTTGTATCCGCCGCTCGAGCGGGGGTTTTGGCGCTCGAGCGGGAGTCTGTGAGTGACGCTCGAGCGGGGGTTTCCACGCTCGAGCGGGGCGACCTGTATAACACACCGAGATTCAACTTTTTGAATCACTTTTTGATTTCCTTTCTTTCTCTTACTTTTTCGAAAAAGCCATTGGAGAGCACCTCACTCTAGAACCTAACTTCTCTCTTAGGATTGATCTAGCTAGAGTGTTTTCCTTACCTTGGGCCTTTGTAAGAAGTGTGTTGATCGTCGAGGGCTTTGTTGTGATCCAAGAAATTTGGGATTTGGAGCACTTTGATTTCGGGTTATCTTCTCTATTTGAGTTCTCCATTTGAGGTAGGGATTCTCCTTGTTCTTTTTTCAATACTCCGTCTATAGATAGACATGTGGTAATTTTTGTATTGCATGAAAATTGTATCATGTTGGATTTGTTTGAAAATCATGAAATAAACCTAGGGTTGGTTGTGTGGAGAATGGTTTTGGCTTCATTGATTGTTGTCTTGGCTAATTAAAATATAAATTAGCATGTTGTAGTTAAATGAAGAAAAGCCCTAAATTATATTTTGGTTGGGTAAATTAAAATGGGGGTTTGTTGACGATTGTGTGTAAATCTCTTTTGTCAAAATGAGTGTGGTAAGGGTGTTAATGCCTAAGGGATTAACCATGGCTTTGGAGTTGATTTTATGGAAACAAGATTAGTGGAGTTGGTTTTGTGATAACAAAAAGGAAATGGAATTGTTTTTGTGAAAATGAGGGAAGTGTTTTCGAAATAAGTTTGAGAATTGGATTGTTGTATCTTGAGTGTTGAACACACATGTAGAAGTTGTATCTTTAACTACCATGTTAATATTGTTGTTGGGTTTGTGATTCATGATATTTGAGTCTTTTAATAGATGTACTAACTATATGCAGCTAGAGGTTTTGTCCTTGGTTATCGGTGGAGGATGACACGGTTGTGTAGAATTGTTGGGTATGCATTTTACCATTGATTAATTGAACATCGTATGTGATGAAGTGCTAGATACATTATATATATGTATATTTGCTCGGAAGGAGATAGTCATGTGTTCATATACTTTTAACACATTGCTGGTGTCTTGATAGTTTATGTATATGCATTATACATGTTGGTTATGCCTTGATGTGCTGTGATTGTTGGTGTTATACCCCGCGCTTAGAATCAAAGGTACCGTTACCTTCCAGCTAGCGCCTGGTAAACTGGCTTGTTGTTAATGTTGTTGAGTGGGGTGTATTGTTGGCTTACTACGCAAATAGCTAGTAGAGCGAAGTTGGTTGTAGTTATTTCAATATATCTTTGGCTTACTAAACACATAGCTAGTAAAGCAAAGTGGGATTGTTGTTGTTTCGTTGTAACTGAAAATATCATGGATTTGATTGGTTACAGTTCGGAGGACCGAGTTACTCCATTGGTTGATTGTATACATGTTGGTGGGTTGTAAATTTATATTTTTACAAAGATATGCATGTATAGTTATGATAGCAATGGAAACGAACCAAAATGTCATTTTTGTCTTTTGGAAAGTGTGGAGGAGAACGAATGTTTTAAAGATAAACATGTTTGAAAAGGTACATCTGAGTATGTATAGGAAATAAAAGAGAGTATCGGGCTTAGTGAGATTACTTCCTAAGTATTTGTTAATGTTATGAAAGATTGGGAATGGGGGTTAATGAAAGGAAAAAGGAAAGACAAACCACTTGTAGCGTTGAATGAAACGGTTGTTTTCGAGAAAAGTTCATACATATATATTTTGTATAAACTTTCACATTACTATTATAGTATGAGAATGAGTGTTCATGATCATAACTATCTGTAAGTTGTTATTGTTGAGGATCATGTTGAGTTCCCTACTGGACTATATGTTCATCCCACGTTGTTGAATCTTTTTCAGGTATTAAGCAGGTTGAGCTGCAAGATTTGGATCTACTTATTTACTGGCCACGGGGCCTCAGTTATGTTGGTGGAATGCCATTGTTGTAAAAGGGTTACACCCTTCTTCTTGTACCTTAAGTGATGTAAGCCCAAGGGCAATTTATTAAGTATGTTCTTGTAATATTTACTTTGCATACGAATGAGAGTATTGTTAATCACTTCTACGGATTGAACGTATGAGTTTATTTGCGCATGTTATCCTTGAAATTGAATTAAGTTAATGAATTTGGTAATGACTTCGAGTAATAAAAAGTGGGGCGTGACAGGTTTCTTAAATGAACTTCCATTTTTAATTTTATGCAACTTCCATTTTCATTTTTATTAAACTTCCATTTTTATTTAATTTCCTTTTCTATTCAATTTCATTTTTTTATTTAATTTCCAAATAGATCGTTAAGGTATAGTGGTTTCTTGAATGAACTTCCATTTTTAATTTTATGCAACTTCAATTTTTATTTTTATTTAGCTTCCATTTTTATTCAATTTCCTTTTCTGTTCAATTTTCTTTTCTTTTTTAATTTCCAAATAGATTGTTAAGGTATAGTGGTTTCTTGAATGAACTTTCATTTTTACTTTTATGCAACTTCCATTTTTATTTTTATTCAACTTCCATTCTTATTCAATTTCTTTTTCTATTCAATTTCCTTTTCTATTTAATTTCGAAATAGATCGTTAAGGTATAGCGGTTTCTTGAATGAACTTTCATTTTTACTTTTATGCAACTTCCATTTTTATTTTTATTCAACTTCCATTTTTATTCAATTTCCTTTTCTATTCAACTTCCTTTTTTATTTAATTTTCAAATAGATCGTTAAGGTATAGTGGTTTCTTGAATGAACTTCCCTTTTTAATTCTATACAACTTCCTTTTTTATTTTTATTCAGCTTCCATTGTTATTCAATGTCATTTTCTATTCAATTTTCTTTTTTTATTTAATTTCCAAATAGATCGTTAAGGTATAATGGTTTCTTGATTGAACTTTCATTGTTAAATTTATGCAACTTTCATTCTCATTTTTATTCAACTTCCTTTTTTATTTAATTTCCAAATAGATCGTTAAGGTATAGTGGTTTCTTGAATGAACAATCATTGTTAATTTTATGCAACTTCCACCTTTAGTCAATTTCTTTTTCTATTCAACTTCATTTTTTGTTTAATTTCCAAATAGATCGTTAAGGTATATTGGTTTCTTGAAAAACTTTCATTTTTAATTTTATGCAACAACCATTTTTATTTTTATTCAACTTCCATTTTTATTCAATTACTCTTTCTATTCAATTTCCTTATTTATTTAATTTCCGAACAGATCGCTAAGGTATAGTGGTTTCTTGAATGAACTTCCATTTTTATTTTTATTTTCCATTTTTGTTCAATTTCCTTTTCTATTCAATTTCCTTTTTTATTTAATTTCCAAAATAGATCTTTAAGGAATAGTGGTTTCTTGAATGAACTTTCATTTTTAATTTTATGCAACTTCCATTTTTACTTTTATTCTACATCCATTTCTATTCAATTTCCATTTTTGCTTAATTTCCAAAATAGATCTTTAAGGTATAGTGGTTTCTTGAATGAACTTTCATTATTAATTTTATGCAACTTCCATTTTTATTTTTATTCAACTTTCGTTTTTATTCAATTTCCTTTTCTATTGAACTTCCTTTTTTTTATTTCATTTCCAATTAGATCGTTAAGGTATAGTGGTTTCTTTAATGAACTTCCATTTTTAATTTTATGCCACTTCCATTTTTATTTTTATTCAACTTCCATTTTTATTCAATTTCCTTTTTTTATTTAATTTCCAAATAGATCGTTAAGGTATAGTGGTTTCTTCAATGAACTTCCATTTTTTATTTTATACAACTTCCTTTTTTATTTTTATTCAGCTTCCATTGTTATTCAATGTCCTTTTCTATTCAATTTCCTTTTTTTATTTAATTTCAAAATAGATCGTTAAGGTATAGTGGTTTCTTGATTGAACTTCCATTGTTAAATTTATGCAACTTTCATTTTTATTTTTATCCAACTTCCTATTTTATTTAATTTCCAAATAGATCGTTAAGTTATAGTGGTTTCTTAAATGAACTTTCTTTTTTACTTTTATGCAACTTCCATTTTCGTTTTTATTCAACTTCCATTATTATTCAATTTCTTTTTCTATTCAATCTCCTTTTTTTTAAAAAAAAAATTCCAAATAGATCGTTAAGGTATACTAGTTTATTGAATAAACTTCCTTTTTAATTTTATGCAACTTCAATTTTTGTTTTTATTAAACTTCCATTTTATTCAATTTCGTTTTCTATTCCATTTCGTTTTTTATTTAATTTCCAAATAGATCGTTAAGGTAAAGTGGTTTCTTCAATGAATTTCCATTTTTAATTTTATGCAACATCCATTTTAATTTTTATTCAACTTCCATTTTTGTTCAATTTACTTTTCTATTCAATTTCCTTTTTTTATTTAATTTCTAAATAGATCTTTAAGGTATAATGATTTCTTGAATGACCTTTCATTTTTAATTTTGTGCAACTTCCATTTTTATTTTTATTCAACTTCAATTTTTATTCAATTTCCTGTTCAATTGAATTTCCTTTTTTAGTTAATTTCCAAATAGATCGTTAAGGTATACTGGTTACTTGAATGAACTTTCTTTTTTAATTTTATGGGACTTCCATTTTTATTTGTATTCAACTTCCATTTTTATTCAATTTTTTTTTCTATTCAATTTCCTTTTTTTATTTAATTTCCAAATAGATCGTTAAAGTATAGTGGTTTCTTAAATGAATTTTCAATTTTAATTTTATGCAACTTCCATTTTTTTTTATTCCACTTGAATTTTTATTCAATTTCCTTTTATATTTAACTTCCTTTTTTTATTTCATTTCCAAATAAATCGTTAAGGTATAGTGGTTTCTTAAATGAACTTCCGTTTTTAATTTTATTCAACCTCCATTTCTATTCAATTTCCTTTTCTATTCAATTTCTTTTATTTATTTGATTTCCAAATAGATCGTTAAGGTATAGTAGTTTCTTGATTGAACTTCCATTTTTAATTTTACGCAACTTCCGTTTTTATTTTTATTCAACTTTCATTTTTATTCAATTTCCTTTTCTATTCAGTTTCTTTTTTTTTATTTAATTTCCAAATAGATCGTTAAGGTATAGTGGTTTCTTGAATGAACTTTCATTTTTACTTTTATGCAACTTCCATTTTTATTTTTTTTCAATTTCCTTTTTTATTTAATTTCCAAATAGATCGTTAAGGTATAGTGATTTCTTGAATAAATTTCCAATTTTAATTTTATGCAACTTCCATTTTTGTTTTTATTCAACTTCCATTTTTATTTAATTTCATTTTCTATTCAATTTTCTTTTTTTGTTTAATTTCCAAGTAGATCGCTAAGTTATAGTGGTTTCCTGAAGAACTCCCACTTTTAATTTTATGCAACTTCCATTTTTATTTTTATTCAACTTCCATTTTCATTCAATTTCCCTTTCTATTCAATTTCCTTCTTTATTGAATTTCCCAATAAATCGTTAAGGTATAGTGCTTTCTTGAATGAACTTCAACTTTTAAGTTTATGCAACTTCCATTTCTATTTTTATTCAACTTCTGTTTTTATCCAATATCCTTTTTTTGTTTAATTTCCAAATAGATTGTTAAGGTATAGTGGTTTCTTGAAGAACTTCCATTTTTAATTTTACGCAACTACCATTTTTATTTTTATTCAACTTCCATTTTTATTCAATTTCCCTTTTTGCTCAATTTTCTTTTTTATTTAATTTCCGAATAGATCGTTAAGGTATAGTGGTTTCTTGAATGAGCTTCCATTTTTAATTTTATGCAACATCCATTTTTATTTTTATTCAACTTCCATTTTTGTTCAATTTTCCTTTCTATTCAATTTCGTTTTTCTATTTAATTTCCAAATAGATCTTTAAGGTAGAGTGGTTTTTTGAAAGAACTTTCATTTTTAATTTTATGCAACTTCCATTTTTCTTTTTATTCAACTTCCATTTTTACTCAATTTCCTTTTCTATTGAATTTCCTTTTTTATTTAATTTCAAAATAGATCGTTAAGGTATAGTGGTCTCTTGAATGAACTTTCATTTTTAATTTTAAGCAACTTCCACTTTTATTTTTATTCAACTTCCATTTTTATTTAATTTCTTTTTCTGTTCAATTTCTTTTTTTTATTTAATTTCCAAATAGATTTTTAGGGTATAGTGGTTTCTTCAATTAACTTCCATTTTTATTTTTATTCAATTTCCTTTTCTATTTAACTTCCTTTTTTTATTTCATTTTCAAATAGATCGTTAAGGTATAGTGGTTTCTTAAATGAACTTCCACTTTTAATTTTATGCAACTTCCATTTTTATTTTTATTGAACTTCCATTTTTATTTAATTTTCTTTTCTATTCAATTTCCTTTTTTTATTTAATTTCCAAATAGATCGCTAAGGTATAGTGGTTTCCTGAATGAACTTCCATTTTTAATTTTATGCAACTTCAATTTTTATTTTTATTCCACTTCCATTTTTATTCAATTTCCTTTTCTGTTCAATTTCCTTTTTTTTTTTTTAATTTCAAAATAGATTGTTATGGTATAGTGGTTTCTTGGATGAACTTTCATTTTTACTTTTATGCATCTTCCATTTTTATTTTTATTCAACTTCCATTCTTATACAATTTCTTTTTCTATTCAATTTCCTTTTCTATTTATTTTCGAAATATATCGTTAAGGTGTAGTGGTTTCTTGAATGAATTTTCATTTTTACTTTTATGCAACATCCATTTTTATTTTTATTCAACATCCATTTTTATTCAATTTCATTTTCTATTTAACTTTCTTTTTTATTTAATTTTCAAATAGATCGTTAAGGTATAGTGGTTTCTTGAATGAACTTCCCTTTTTAATTTTATACAACTTCCTTTTTCATTTTTATTCAGCTTCCATTGTTATTCAATGTAATTTTCTATTCAATTTTATTTTTTTATTTAATTTCCAAATAGATCGTTAAGGTATAATGGTTTCTTGATTGAACTTCCATTGTTAAATTTATGCAACTTTCATTTTCATTTTTCTTCAACTTCCTTTTTTATTTAATTTCCAAATAGATCGTTAAGGTATGGTGGTTTCTTGAATGAACTGCCATTGTTAATTTTATGCAACTTCCACCTTTAGTCAATTTCTTTTTCTATTCAACTTCATTTTTTGTTTAATTTCCAAATAGATCGTTAAGGTATTGTGGTTTCTTGAAAAACTTTCATTTTTAATTTTATGCAACTACCATTTTTATTTTTATTCAACTTCCATTTTTATTCAATTTCTCTTTCTATTCAATTTCCTTTTTTATTAAATTTCTGAACAGATCGTTAAGGTATAGTAGTTTCTTCAATGAACTTCCATTTGTATTTTTATTTTCCATTTTTGTTCAATTTCCTTTTCTAATCAATTTCATTTTTTTATTTAATTTCCAAAATAGATCATTAAGGTATAATGGTTTCTTGAATGAACTTTCATTTTTAATTTTATGCAACTTCCATTTTTATTTTTATTCTACTTTCATTTCTATTCAATTTCCTTTTTTGCTTAATTTCCAAATAGATCGTTAAGGCATAGTGGTTTCTTTAATGAACTTCCATTTTTAATTTTATGCGACTTCTATTTTTATTTTTATTCAACTTCCATTTGCAGTGAATTTCCTTTTCTATTCAATTACCTTTTTTATTTCATTTCCAAATAGATCGTTAAGGTATAGTTGTTTCTTTAATGAACTTTCATTTTTAATTTTATACAACTTCCATTTCTATTTTAATACAACTTGCATTTTTAATCAATTTCCTTTTCAATTCAACTTCCTTTTTTATTTAATTTTCGAATAGATCGTTAAGGTATAGTGATTTCTTGAATGAACTTCCAATTTTAATTTTATACAACTTCCTTTTTTATATTTATTAAGCTTCCATTGTTATTCAACGTCCTTTTCTTTGCAATTTTCCTTTTTTATTTAATTTCCATATAGATCGTAAAGGTATAGTGGTTTCTTGATTGAACTTCTATTGTTAAATTTATGCAAGTTCCATTTTTATTTTTATTCAACTTGCTTTTTCATTTAATTTGTAAATAGATCGTTAAGGTATAGTGGTTTCTTGAGTGAACTGTCATTGTTAATTTTATGCAACTTCCACCTTTATTCAATTTCCTTTTCTATTCAACTTCATTTTTTGTTTAATTTCCAAATAGATCATTAAGGTATAGTGGTTTCTTGAAGAACTTCCATTTTTAATTTTATGCTACTACCATTTTTGTTTTTATTCAACTTTCATTTTTATTCAACTTTCATTTTTATTCAATTTCCCTTTTTGCTCAATTTCCTTTTTTATTTAATTTTCGAATAGATCCTTAAGGTATAGTGGTTTTTTTAATGAACTTTCATTTTTAATTTTATGCAACATCCATTTTTATTTTTATTCAACTTCCATTTTTGTTCAATTTTCTTTCCTATTCAATTTCCTTTTTCAATTTAATTTCCAAATAGATCTTTAAGGTAGAGTGGTTTTTTGAATGAACTTTCATTTTTAATTTTATGCAACTTTCATTTTTATATTTATTGAACTTCCATTTTTATTCAATTTCCTTTTCTATTGAATTTCCTTTTTCAATTTATTTCCAAATAGATCGTTAAGGTGTTGTGGTCTCCTGAATGAACTTTCATTTTTAATTTTAAGCAACTTCCATTTTTATTTAATTTCTTTTTCTGTTCAATTTCATTTTTTTATTTAATTTCCAAATAGATTGTTAAGGTATAGTGGTTTCTTAAATTAACTTCCATTTTTAATTTTTTGTAGCTTCCATTTTTATTCTTATTCAATTTCCTTTTCTATTTAAATTCATTTTTTTATTTCATTTCCAAACAGATCATTAAGGTATAATGGTTTCTTACATGAACTTCCATTTTTAATTTTACGCAACTTCCATTTTTGTTTTTATTAGACTTCCATTTTTATTTAATTTCCTTTTCTATTCAATTTCCTTTTTTTATTTAATTTCCGGATAGATCGTTAAGGTATAGTGGTTTCTTGAATGAACTTCCATTTTTAATTTTATGCAACTTCCATTTTTATTTTTATTCAACTTCCATTTTTATTCAATTTCCTTTTCTATTCAATTTCCTTTTTTTTTAATTTCCAAATAGATATAGTGGTTTCTTGAACGAACTTTCATTTTTACTTTTATACAACTTCCATTTTTATTTTTATTCAACTTCCATTTTTATTCTATTTCTTTTGCTATTCAATTTCCTTTTGTATTTAATTTCGAAATAGATCATTATGGTATAGTGGTTTCTTGAATGAATTTTCATTTTTAGTTTTATGCAACTTCCATTTTTATTTTTATTCAACTTCCATTTTTATTCTATTTCTTTTGCTATTCAATTTCCTTTTGTATTTAATTTCGAAATAGATCATTATGGTATAGTGGTTTCTTGAATGAATTTTCATTTTTAGTTTTATGCAACTTCCATTTTTATTTTTATTCAACTTCCATTTTTATTCAATTTCTTTTTCTATTCAACTTCCTTTTTTATTTAATTTTCAAATAGGTCGTTAAGGTATAGTGGTTTCTTGAATGAACTTCCCTTTTTAATTTTATACAACTTCCTTTTTTATTTTTATTCAGCTTCCATTGTTATTTAATGTCATTTTCTATTCAATTTCCTTTTTTTATTTAATTTTCAAATAGACCGTTAAGGTATAGTGGTTTCTTGATTGAACTTCTATTGTTAAATTTAAGCAACTTCCATTTTTATTTTTATTCAACTTCCTTTTATATTTAATTTGCAAATAGATCGTTAAGGTATAGTGGTTTCTTAAATGAACTGTCATTGTTAATTTTATGCAACTTCCACCTTTATTCGATTTCCTTTTCTACTCAACTTCATGTTTTTGTTTAATTTCCAAATAGATCGTAAAGGTATAGTGGTTTCTTGAAGAACTTCCATTTTTAATTTTATGCAACTACCATTTTTATTTTTATTCAACTTCCATTTTTATTCAATTTCCTTTTTGCTCAATTTCCTTTTTTATTTAATTTCCAAATAGATCGTTAAGGTATAGTGGTTTCTTGAATGAGCTTCCATTTTTAATTTTATGCAACATCCATTTTTATTTTTATTCAACTTCCATTTTTGTTCAATTTTCTTTTCTCTTCAATTTCGTTTTTCTATTTAATTTCCAAATAGATCTTTAAGGTAGAGTAGTTTTTTGAATGAACTTTCATTTTTAATTTTATGCAACTTCCATATTTATTTTTATTCAGCTTCCATTTTTATTCAATTTCCTTTTCTGTTCAATTTCTTTTTCTTTTTTAATTTCCAAATAGCTTGTTAAGTTATAATGGTTTCTTGAATGAACTTCCATTTTTAATTTTATGCAACTTCAATTTTTATTTTTGTTCAGCTTCCATTTTTATTCAATTTCCTTTTCTGTTCAATTTCCTTTTCTTTTTTAATTTCCAAATAGATTGTTAAGTTATAGTGGTTTCTTGAATGAACTTTCATTTTTACTTTTATACAACTTCCATTTTTATTTTTATTCAACTTCCATTCTTATTCAATTTTTTTTCTATTCAATTTCCTTTTCTATTTAATTTCGAAATAGATCGTTAAGGTATAGTGGTTTCTTGAATGAACTTTCATTTTTACTTTTATGCAACTTCCACTTTTATTTTTATTCAACTTCCATTTTTATTCAATTTCCTTTTCTATTCAACTTCCTTTTTTATTTAATTTTCAAATAGATCGCTAAGGTATAGTGGTTTCTTGAATAAACTTCCCTTTTTAATTTTATACAACTTCCTTTTTTATTTTTGTTCAGCTTCCATTGTTATTCAATATCATTTTCTATTCAATTTTCTTTTTTTATTTAATTTCCAAATAGATCGTTATGGTATAATGGTTTCTTGAATGAACAGTCATTGTTAATTTTATGCAACTTCCACCTTTAGTCAATTTCTTTTTCTATTAAACTTCATTTTTTGTTTAATTTCAAAATAGATCGTTGAGGTATAGTGGTTGCTTGAAAAACTTTCATTTTTAATTTTATGCAACTACCATTTTTATTTTTATTCAACTTCTATTTTTATTCAATTTCTCTTTCTATTCAATTTCGCTTTTTATTTAATTTCCGAACATATCGTTAAGGTATAGTGGTTTCTTCAATGAACTTCCATTTTTATTTTTATTTTCCATTTTTGTTCAATTTCCTTTTCTATTCAATTTCCTTTTTTTATTTATTTTCCAAAATAGATCTTTAGGGTATATTGGTTTCTTGAATGAACTTTCATTTTTAATTTTATGCAACTTCCATTTTTATTTTTATTCTACCTCCATTTCTATTCAATTTTTTTTTTTTGCTTAATTTCCAAATAGATTGTTGAGGTATAGTGGTTTCTTTAATGAACTTCCATTTTTAATTTTATGCGACTTCCATTTTTATTTTTATTCAACTTCCATTTGCAGTGAATTTCCTTTTCTATTCAATTACCTTTTTTATTTCATTTCCAAATAGATCATTAAGGTATAGTGGTTTCTTGAATGAACTTTCATTTTCAATTTTATGCAACTTCCATTTCTATTTTAATACAACTTGCATTTTTATTCAATTTCCTTTTCAATTCAACTTCCTTTTTTATTTAATTTTCAAATAAATCGTTATGGTATAGTGATTTCTTGAATAAACTTCCATTTTTAATTTTATACAACTCCTTTTTTATATTTATTAAGCTTCCATTGTTATTCAATGTCCTTTTCTATGCAATTTTTGTAACGCCCTCAAAATAACCACATTAAACCCATCAGATAAGACATGCATTTACATATAAACTAACCACATTCTTTTATTCATCAAAGTTCCATAACATAAGTATTACATGTTAACATCAAAACAAAATGCCCTACGGGCTGACAGCTTTCCAAGTTAACACTTGGTTACAACAAAAGAGTACTAACTCGTTTACACATTAAGCCCTTGGCTAGAAGTTACATGTAATACATCAAAAGTTAAGCGACAAAAGTATGTCCGCCTCTAGCCTCCCAGCTATGTCCTTGGAGGTGGCATGCTACCCGCACCTGAAAATGATATTCCCATATAGGGTGAGCCACAGCCCAGTAGAAATATACTAAACCAACCATGAACAATGACTAAAAGATTAGCAATTGATAGATGGCTAACACAGATACATTCACATAAATTACACATTTATGTCATACAACTTATGAGTCTAAGTTACCTTTCATTTTCCCTTTTTCAACAGATAAGCATGCTAGCTCTATCATCATTTCCATAGATATGTATAAAAATTATATCCCACATTCAGATAAGCATATAAGCTATATCCACATTCTCAACAGATATGTATAACAACAATATCTCACATTCACAGATAAGCATATAAGCTGTATCCACACTGTACCAAGATAAGCATATAAGCTCTATCTTCACTTCTCTAGACAAGCATATGAGCTGTATCTACGGAGTTCATCCCCTATCTTCTCCCAACACTATCCGGTTTAGAGGTACATCCCCTATCTTCCCCTAAACCGCGGAGTACATCCCCTATCTCCTCCTCTACACATAACGTATATAAACACATTGGTTCTATATACAATCACCCAATACATACAGTTAATGTATTCTATCAACCGTCAAGTTCCATGACATATTTCATTGATTAGTTTCAGTTTGCCTAATCATCATGCATTGTCTACAACAATCACGACTATCCTCCACCGATAGCCCAAAGCAGTTATTTCTAAACAAAAAATAAATGCACAATGGATATTCAATCAACATTTCATTTCCTCATTTCTCACAATTAATTATCCCAATTAATTAAACAATGTAATTAGGTCGTTATCCATAATTACCATTTCAACCCTTAAGTCCCATTTTCATCAACGATTCAACATTTATTCCATTTCTCTATGCCAAACATGCATCTAGGTTTATTATGAATAAAACCCCAACTTTTGTAAAATTGCACAAAAGCCCCAAACTTTCACAAAATTACCAAGCCAAGCCCAACATCTCAAAATACCAAAATTTAAAGACAAAATCCATAGAGAGGAGTAGGGTATCCCTACCTCGAAGTTTGAGCCAAGAAGGAGATGAAGACTCGAAGATCAACGTGCTCCAAAACCAAACTTTTTCAGATTAAAACAAAGCTCTCAGTGCCCTCTATCTTTTTAACAAAGGCCCTAGGCTAGATTCACACTCTAGGGAGATCAATTCTTAGAGAGAATATAAGTGTAGAGAGAGAGAGTCTCGAATCTAGGTTTAATAAAAAAAAAGAAGATGAAAAAGTGATGTTCAAAACGCTACTGTCCGCTGATATAAAACACGCTCGCTCGAGCGAAGCCTTGGTCGCTCGAGCGACCAGACACAGAAACTCTCGCTCGAGCCAAGAAGTTCTTGATCGAGCGAAGAAAAACCCAGACCGCTCGAGCCAAGAAAAGCTCGCTCGAGCCAAGAAAGGCAACTCTCAGGTCCAGAACCAGATGCAACACTCGCTCGAGCGAAGCCACCCTGGCTCGACCCACCAGACACGAACCTCACTCTCGCTCGAGCGACCAACTCCTCGTTCGAGCGAAGGTCCAAAAATCTGGCAGCAACACTAGGCTCCCAAACACAACCAACCTGTAACAAACCTACCCAACACATCCCATAACTCAATATACAAAGTAAAGAGGATACAAACTTGATAATAAACAACTACCAACATCCACGGACACATGTCCGTATCACTGTTCAACAAGGGTAAACCCGGGATCGCTATAACCTCCCCCCCTTAAAGAATTTCGCCCTCGAAATTAAGCACAAGTTTTCAAAAACAAGTTTTCTTCTCCATTTTAAACAATGTTACACTTTAACATTCAACATTTCGACCCATTACCGGTCATCCCATCTCTTTAACAAGAGGCATTCACAATATGTAAACAACATATGTACTTTCAACATGCATATCTTTTCCAATTTCAACAATATATTCAACATATATAATGTTACATTCAACTTCCATATGAGGCAAGTTCCAAAACATACTTCCAATAAACAAAACATTTTCAATGTTTTACAACTTAAGACATATATAAAAGCTCTTAAGTTCAACAAAATGCAAAATTTAAATACAAGATTACATAGCAATAAACAAGTCCGGATATTTCTCACGGACTTCCAACTCACGTTCCCAAGTGGCTTCCTCCACTCCGTGATGTTTCCACAAGACTTTCACCAAAGGAATGGTCTTGCCACGCAGGACCTGATCCCGCCTATCCAAGACCCGAACCGGTCTCTCCTCATACGAGGCATCCTCATCTACCTCTAAATCGGTCCAATCCAATACATGTGATGGATCTGGCTCATACTTCCGAAGCATACTCACATGAAGCACGTCATGCACTCCGGACAACTGCGGCGGTAAGGCTAACCGATAAGCAACCTCACCAATCCTCTCAAGAATCTCAAAAGGACCAATAAACCGAGGGGATAACTTCCCACTCTTCCCAAACCTCATCAAGCCTCGCCTAGGTGATATCCTCAGAAAGACATGATCACCTACCTCAAATGCCAAAGGCCTCCTCCTACGGTCGGCATAACTCTTTTGTCGACTCTGGGCTGTAACAAGCCTCCTACGGATAAGCTCAACCTTCTCCGTCGTCTCCCTAACCAACTACAGACCCAACAAAGGTGTATCACCCACCTCGGCCCAACAAACTGGAGACCTACACGGTCGGCCATACAAGGCCTCAAACGGTGCCATACCGATGCTAGACTGAAAACTGTTGTTGTAGGCAAACTCTACCAATGGCAAGTGCCTCTCCCACGTCCCACTGAAGTCCAGGACACAACCCCGAAGCATATCCTCGAGGATCTGAATAGTACGCTCGAACTGCCCGTCAGTCTGAGGATGATAGGCCGTACTAAAGGTCAACTTAGTACCCAAGGCACTCTGCAAACTCTGCCACAACCTAGCAGTAAAACGAGGATCTCTATCTGAGACGATCGTCACTGGGACCCCGTGCAATCTCACTACATCCCGAATATACAAATCGGCAAGATGATCCACCGAATCTCTCACGCGCATAGGAATAAAGTGCGCCGACTTAGTCAACCGGTCTACAACCACCCAAATAGCATCACTACCCCGCTGAGTCCTCGGAAGACCTACAACGAAGTCCATAGTGACATGCTCCCACTTCCACTTGGCAATAGGCAAGGGTTGCAACAAACCCGCTGGCCTCTGATGCTCGGCCTTCACTTGCTGGCAAGTAAGGCACTTTGATATGAAAACAGCCACATCTCTCTTCATACCCCGCCACCAAAACTGGCGACCCAAATCCTGATACATCTTAGTACCTCCCGGATGCACCGCAAGGCGCGAATGATGAAACTCTCGGAGTACTTCCTCTCGGCAAGCCTCCGGTACAAACAAACGGTCCCGGTATCTCACACTCAGGTCGGGATACACCGTCAAACCCTTCTCAACTTTCCCACTGGAGATCTTCTCTCGGAGGGATTCTACCTCAAGGTCACCTCTCTGTGCCTCTAACACTCTAGTCACAAGTGTAGGCTGCGCAACAACAGAAAACAAGGCCGCAGCCTCAACAGATTCGCCCAGTAGCAAATCAAACTCGCCAAGTGCTCCCAACATCTCCCATTCCCGGATGGCTATACTAGCTACATCACTAATGGATTTCCTACTAAGGGCATCGGCCACAACATTGGCCTTTCCCGGATGATAATACAACTCAAAATCATAATCCTCGATGAACTCCATCCACCTCCTCTGCCTCAAATTCAAGTCTCTCTGTGTAAACAGATACTTCAAACTCTTATGATCCGAGAATACCTCGAACCTCTCACCATAAAGGTAGTGCCTCCAGATTTTCAAGGCAAAGATCACAGCTGCTAATTCTAGGTCGTGTGTGGGGTAATTCTTCTCGTGTATTTTCAACTGACGTGAGCCATAAGCTACCACTTTCCCCTCTTGCATCAACACACAACCCAAACCCTCTCGTGAGGCATCACAATAAACCGCATAACCTAACCCTCTCTCCGGAATAATCAACACCGGAGCGGTGGTCAATCTAACTTTCAGCTCTTGGAACGACTTTTCACAAGTCTCACTCCACACAAACTTGACTCCCTTCCGAGTCAGTCTAGTCAACGGTGACGCTAACCTGGAGAAATCTTTCACAAACCGACGATAATACCCAGCTAATCCCAGAAAACTGCGGATCTCAAACACACTCTTAGGCTGTGCCCAATCCTGCACTGCCTCAACCTTGGATGTATCAACAGACACCCCTTCCCCGGATACCACGTGGCCTAAGAATTTGACTTCCCTCAGCCAGAACTCACACTTCCCAAACTTGGCATACAGCCTATAGGCTCTAAGCAACTCAAGCACCACTCTCAAGTGTTCCTCGTGCTCCTCCTCTGAAGGCGAATAGATAAGGATGTCGTCCACAAAGACGACCACAAATCGGTCTAAGAACTCCCAGAAAATTCAGTTCATCAAGTCCATAAAGACTGCCGGTGCATTGGTAAGCCCAAATGGCATCACCAGAAACTCGTAATGGCCATACCGCGTACGGAATGCCGTCTTCGAAATATCCTCTTCCCTGACCCTCAACTGGTGGTAACTCGATCTCAAGTCTATCTTAGAGAAACAACGGGAACCCTTCAACTGGTCAAACAAATCATCTATACGGGGCATAGGATACTTATTCTTAACCGTAGCCCGATTCAACTTCCGATAATCAATACACAATCTCAGGGCACCATCTTTCTTTTTAACAAAGAGGGCCGGTGCTCCCCACGGCGAAACACTAGGGCGAACAAAACCCTTATCTAGCAATTCCTGGAGCTGAACTTTCAACTCAACCAACTCTGCTGGAGCAAAACGGTAAGGTGCCATAGAAATCGGCGCCGTGCCGGGCACTAAATCAATAGAGAACTCTATCTCTCGGTGAGGTGGCAAACTAACAAGATCTTTGGGAAAGACATCCGAATACTCACAAACCACCCTCGGCAATACATGCTGGGTCACACCACTCTCACCACTCTCAAAGCTAGCAAGTAGACCACTAAGCTCACTTCGCCCTCGCGAATCATACCCCGGTGGCAAAACACTACCAACCCGGTCTCCCAAGAAATGGAACCACTCCCCGCTCAAGGTACATAACGTGACCCTCTGGCGGTAGCAATCAATAACAGCCCGGTATGACGATAACCAGTCCATACCCAAAATAACATCAAAACCCTTCATGGGCATGACAACAAACAGAAAAGCAAGTCTATAGTTGGCGACCTCTATATCACATCCTCTAACACCCTGTTTCAGGATCAACTCACCACCCAAAGGCGATACCACACAAATAGGAGATGCTAACTGTGCTAACTCCAATTCCAAAACAGATGCAAATGCAGCAGATACAAAAGAATGAGATGCACCCGTGTCTATCAACACACTAGCAACCGAGTTGCAAAACAGAAAAGTACCTCTCACTACTGATGGAGCCGGTACTAAATCCTGCGCGGTAACAGCATACACGCGCCCCGTAGGCCCCTGGTCTACCTGCTCACCTCTCGGAGCAAAAGACTGCTGCACAGACTGGGATGACGAAGCTCCCGGATTGGCCCTCGAGGCCTGCACAGACTGAGCTGGCTGAAAACCCTGCGTCTGCCTCGAACCAGACGCTCCCGAAGTGGCACTCAACTACGGGCAAAACCTCTTCAGGTGCCCAGGCTGTCCACACTGATAACAAGACAAGGGCTGCCCCCTGCCCAAACTCTGACTCTGCGGTCTAGCTGAAGAAGAAGCAGCTTTCTGACCTCCACCCTTCAGCGGGCAAACAGAAACCTTGTGACCCAGCTGGCCACACTTGTAACAGGTGAAATCCCCCTGATCACCTCTCCCGGAGCCTGCACTTGGCACTGGGAAGGTCGATCTAGCAACACCACCCTGCGACTGCTGAGGGTTAGAACCCCTCTGCCTCCTGCCATCACCCTAACTATCCTGGCTCCTCTTGGAGCCTCTCTGCCCCTCATCCTCCTCCTGCATCATAAGCTCCATATGAGCTGCTGCATCTACCAGGTGTCTATACTCTCGGATGTAAGACCCACCAACTCTCAACTTGAGGCCCCGCATCAACTTCCGCTCAAACTCATAGCAACGGCGTTCCTCAGACGCCACCAGTTCCGGTGCAAACCTGGATAGACTGGTAAATGTAGCCTCAAACTCGGCCACTGACAAGCCCTGCTGATTAAGCCGGCTGAACTGATCCCTCAGCTTCTCCCTAGCTGCTGCAGACAAAAACCTCTCCTGAAAAGCATTTATAAACGCCTCCCAAGTACCACCAACACGAGCCTTCTCGTACTTCCACCATTGACCCGCATCTCCCTTCAGCTGGAAGGATGCCAAGGTCACTTTCAGTGCTCCGTCCTCGATCCCAAGCATCTCGAACGTCTTACTCATTTGCTCTAGCCACTCATCAGCCTTCAGTGGCTCCTTCGGATCCCCAATAAACTCATCCGGATTAGACCGGAAGAACTCCCTCTTCAAGAAAGAAGGCCCTGCCTCAGCGGCCTGATTCCCAGCTCTAAGAATACCCAAAGCTCCTGCTATCTCTCTGGCCAAGGCACCCATAGCCTGCTGACCCACTGGCTCGGCCACATTGGCCTGACCAACTCCCTCCTGCACTGCCGGAATCTCACCCGGTAACGGTGCTTCCTGCCTCGCAGGTCTACCACGCCTAGCACCTCTTCCTCGTCCTGACATCCTAATAAAGGTAACACAGAACATTAGCACATTCACAAATGTGCCGAAACTAAACACTCACGTCCTAATGCATGGACAACTGTAATTCACTCCACATAAGCACATAAACACATAAACACTTACGAATTTCATTTCCGGATAATGATAGTCCCAAGGCGTTACTAGAGTTCCGGTTAGAAACAGCATTGATCAAGTGCTTTTCCAACAAGACTCCCAGAAACTCAAGGATCCAATCAACATCCTAGAAATTAAATCCCATACCCACATAGTCACATAAGCATGTTATCAATTAAGCACATAGCATATGATACTACATCTAAGTCTCTATCAAACGAGACAAACCCATTGTGATACTAATCACTTCCCACGTACCCAAAGTATTCGAACCCGGTACGCTCTGATACCAAGTTGTAACGCCCTCAAAATAACAACATTAAACCCATCAGATAAGACATGCATTTACATATAAACTAACCACATTCTTTTATTCATCAAAGTTCCATAACATAAGTGTTACATGTTAACATCAAAACAAAATGCCCTACGGGCTTACAGCTTTCCAAGTTAACACTTGGTTACAACAAAAGAGTACTAACTCGTTTACACATTAAGCCCTTGGCTAGAAGTTACATGTAATACATCAAAAGTTAAGCGACAAAAGTATGTCCGCCTCTAGCCTCCCAGCTATGTCCTTGGAGGTGGCATGCTACCCGCACCTGAAAATGATATTCCCATATAGGGTGAGCCACAACCCAGTAGAAATATACTAAACCAACCATGAACAATGACTAAAAGATTAGCAATTGATAGATGGCTAACACAGATACATTCACATAAATTACACATTTATGTCATACAACTTATGAGTCTAAGTTACCTTTCATTTTCCCTTTTTCAACAGATAAGCATGCTAGCTCTATCATCATTTCCATAGATATGTATAAAAATTATATCCCACATTCAGATAAGCATATAAGCTATATCCACATTCTCAATAGATATGTATAACAACAATATCTCACATTCACAGATAAGCATATAAGCTGTATCCACACTGTACCAAGATAAGCATATAAGCTCTATCTTCACTTCTCTAGACAAGCATATGAGCTGTATCTACGGAGTTCATCCCCTATCTTCTCCCAACACTATCCGGTTTAGAGGTACATCCCCTATCTTCCCCTAAACCGCGGAGTACATCCCCTATCTCCTCCTCTACACATAACGTATATAAACACATTGGTTCTATATACAATCACCCAATACATACAGTTAATGTATTCTATCAACCGTCAAGTTCCATGACATATTTCATTGATTAGTTTCAGTTTGCCTAATCATCATGCATTGTCTACAACAATCACGACTATCCTCCACCGATAGCCCAAAGCAGTTATTTCTAAACAAAAAATAAATGCACAATGGATATTCAATCAACATTTCATTTCCTCATTTCTCACAATTAATTATCCCAATTAATTAAACAATGTAATTAGGTCGTTATCCATAATTACCATTTCAACCCTTAGGTCCCATTTTCATCAACGATTCAACATTTATTCCATTTCTCTATGCCAAACATGCATCTAGGTTTATTATGAATAAAACCCCAACTTTTGTAAAATTGCACAAAAGCCCCAAACTTTCACAAAATTACCAAGCCAAGCCCAACATCTCAAAATACCAAAATTTAAAGACAAAATCCATAGAGAGGAGTAGGGTATCCCTACCTCGATGTTTGAGCCAAAAAGGAGATGAAGACTCGAAGATCAACGTGCTCCAAAACCAAACTTTTTCAGATTAAAACAAAGCTCTCAGTGCCCTCTATCTTTTTAACAAAGGCCCTAGGCTAGATTCACACTCTAGGGAGATCAATTCTTAGAGAGAATATAAGTGTAGAGAGAGGGAGTCTCGAATCTAGGTTTAATCCAAAAAAAAGAAGATGAAAAAGTGATGTTCAAAACGCTACTGTCCGCTGATATAAAACACGCTCGCTCGAGCGAAGCCTTGGTCGCTCGAGCGACCAGACATAGAAACTCTCGCTCGAGCCAAGAAGTTCTTGATCGAGCGAAGAAAAACCCAGACCGCTCGAGCCAAGAAAAGCTCGCTCGAGCCAAGAAAGGCAACTCTCAGGTCCAGAACCAGACGCAACACTCGCTCGAGCGAAGCCACCCTGGCTCGACCCACCAGACACGAACCTCACTCTCGCTCGAGCGACCAACTCCTCGTTCGAGCGAAGGTCCAAAAATCTGGGCAGCAACACTAGGCTCCCAAACACAACCAACCTGTAACAAACCTGCCCAACACATCCCATAACTCAATATACAAAGTAAAGAGGATACAAACTTGATAATAAACAACTACCAACATCCACGGACACATGTCCGGATCACTGTTCAACAAGGGTAAACCCGGGATCGCTATAATTTTCCTTTTTTATTTAATTTCCATATAGATCGTAATGGTATAGTGGTTTCTTGATTGAACTTCTATTGTTAAATTTATGCAAGTTCCATTTTTATTTTTATTCAACTTCCTTTTTCATTTAATTTGCAAATAGATCATTAAGGTATATTGGGTTCCTTGAGTGAACTGTCGTTGGAAATTTTATGCAACTTCCACCTTTATTCAATTTCCTTTTCTATTCAACTTCATTTTTTGTTTAATTTCCAAATAGATCGTTAAGGTATAGTGGTTTCTTGAAGAACTTCCATTTTTAATTTTATGCAACTACCATTTTTATTTTTATTCAGATTCCATTTTTATTCAATTTCCCTTTTTGCTCAATTTTCTTTTTTATTTAATTTCCGAATAGATCGTTAAGGTATAGTGGTTTCTTGAATGAGCTTCCATTTTTAATTTTATGCAACATCCATTTTTATTTTTATTCAACTTCCATTTTTGTTCAATTTTCTTTTCTATTCAATTTTGTTTTTCTATTTAATTTCCAAATAGATCTTTAAGGTAGAGTGGTTTTTTGAATGAACTTTCATTTTTAATTTTATGCAACTTCCATTTTTCTTTTTATTCAACTTCCATTTTTACTCAATTTCCTTTTCTATTGAATTTCCTTTTTTATTTAATTTCCAAATAGATCGTTAAGGCAATGTTTTAAAAACCGGACCGGTGAACGAACCGGAAAAGGCATCGGGTGGACGGGTCACCGGTTCAACCGTCGAGTTGAACCGGAATCGAACCGTGACGTAATAAATATATTAAAATTATATTTAAATAAAAATATAAGTAATAAAATTATAAATTAAAAATATTAAAAATATTAAATTATCTTAAATATTTGTCCTAATAGTTTTTTTACTGAAAAATATAATAATATATTTTAAAATATTATTAATATCAATTTTGGAAGATGAAATCAAATATTTAATATTCCCTCCATATGATTTTAATTCAAATAATTTGATTGAAAGGAAAGCAAAAATTTTGGAGGGATATCAAAATTTCAATATTCCCTCCAATACATTTGATTGAATCCCACATGGATTTCTTGAGTTTTTTTGAAAGAGTTTTTTTCTTATAAATAGGTGAAGACTTTCACAATAATTTCATCAAACTCTTAATGAGATTCCTCATAAGAGGAGACCCTTGAAAAAGAGTTTCAAATTAAAATTTTCTTATATTCTTATATTTTATATATATATATATATATATATAAAATAAGAAAGAAAGAAAAGAAAGAAAGAAAATAAAAAAAACAAAGAAAAAATTATTAAAAAAAAAATTTGAAACCGGACCGGTTCGGTCAAACCGTGGCCGGGTCGACCGGTTCACCGGTTTAATCGGTGGGTTCACCGGTTTTCCATAAATAGGCCGGTTTTTACATTTGACCGGTTTAAGGGGGTTGACCGGACCGAAACCCCATCCGGTCACCGGTTCAACCGGTTGAACCGGCCGGTCCGGTCCGGTTTTTAAAACCATGCGTTAAGGTATAGTGGTCTCTTGAATGAACTTTCATTTTTAATTTTAAGCAACTTCCACTTTAATTTTTATTCAACTTCCATTTTTATTTAATTTCTTTTTCTGTTCAATTTCCTTTTTTTATTTAATTTCCAAATAGATTTTTAAGGTATAGTGATTTCTTAAATTAACTTCCATTTTTAATTTTATGTAACTTCCATTTTTATTTTTATTCAATTTCCTTTTCTATTTAACTTCTTTTTTTTATTTCATTTCCAAATAGATCGTTAAGGTATAGTGGTTTCTTAAATGAACTTCCATTTTTAATTTTATGCAACTTCCATTTTTATTTAATTTCCTTTTCTATTCAATTTCTATTTTTTATTTAATTTCCAAATAGATCGCTAAGGTATAGTGGTTTCTTGAATGAACTTCCATTTTTATTAAATTTCCTTTTCTGTTCAATTTCCTTTTCTTTTTTAATTTCCAAATAGATTGTTAAGGTATAGTGGTTTCTTGGATGAACTTTCATTTTTATTTTTATGCAACTTCCATTTTTATTTTTATTCAACTTCCATTCTTATACAATTTCTTTTTCTATTCAATTTCCTTTTCTATTTATTTTCGAAATAGATCGTTAAGGTATAGTGGTTTCTTGAATGAACTTTCATTTTTACTTTTATGCAACTTCCACTTTTATTTTTATTCAACTTCCATTTTTATTCAATTTCCTTTTCTATTCAACTTCATTTTTTACTTAATTTTCAAATAGATCGTTAAGGTATAGTGGTTTCTTGAATGAACTTCCCTTTTTAATTTTATACAACTTCTTTTTTATTTTTATTCAGCTTCCATTGTTATTCAATGTCATTTTCTATTCAATTTTCTTTTTTTATTTAATTTCCAAATAGATCGTTAAGGTATAATGGTTTCTTGATTGAACTTCCATTGTTAAATTTATGCAACTTTCATTTTCATTTTTATTCAACTTCCTTTTTTATTTAATTTCCAAATAGATCGTTAAGGTATGATGGTTTCTTGAATGAACAGTCATTGTTAATTTTACGCAACTTCCACCTTTAGTCAATTTCTTTTTCTATTAAACTTCATTTTTTGTTTAATTTCCAAACAGATCGTTAAGGTATAGTGGTTTCTTGAAAAACTTTCATTTGTAATTTTATGCAACTACCGTTTTTATTTTTATTCAACTTCCTTTTTTATTCAATTTCTCTTTCTATTCAATTTCCTTTTTTATTTAATTTCCGAACAGATCGTTAAGGTATAGTGGTTTGTTGAATGAACTTCCATTTTTATTTTTATTTTCCATTTTTGTTCAATTTCCTTTTCTATTCAATTTCTTTTTTTTTATTTAATTTCCAAAATAGATCTTTAAGGTATAGTGGTTTCTTGAATGAACTTTCATTTTTAATTTTATGCAACTTCCATTTTTATTTTTATTCTACTTCCATTTCTATTCAATTTCCTTTTTTGCTTAATTTCCAAATAGATCGTTAATATAGCGATCCCGGGTTTACCCTTGTTGTACAGTGATCCGGACATGTGTCCGTGGATGTTGGTAGTTGGTTATTATCGTGTTTACATTCCTTTTTCTTCATATTTGAGTTATAGGATGTGTTAGGCAGGTTTGTTACAGGTTGGTTGTGTTCGGGAGCCTAGTGTTGCTGCCCAGAATTTTGGACCTTCGCTCGAGCGAGGAGTTGGTCGCTCGAGTGAGAGTGGGGTTCGTGTCTGGTGGGTCGAGCCAGAGTGGCTCGCTCGAGCGAGCGGTTGCACCTGGTTCTGGACCTGAGAGTTGCCTTTCTTGGCTCGAGCGAGCTTCCTTCGCTCGAGCGGTCTGGGTTTTTATTCGCTCGATCGAGAACTTCTTGGCTCGAGCGAGAGTTTCTGTGTCTGGTCGCTCGAGCGACGAAGGCTTCGCTCGAGCGAGCGTGTTTTATATCAACGGACAGTAGCGGTTTTGAGATTCAGTTTTTCACTTCTTTTTTTGATCAAACCCTAAATCCGAGCCTCTCTCTCTCTACACTTGCACTCTCTCTAAGATTTGATCTCCCTATAGTGTGAATCTAGCCTAGGGCCTTTGTTAAAAAGATAGAGGGTGTTGAGAGCTTCGATTTAATCTGAAAAAGTTTGGATTTGGAGCACGTTGATCTTCGAGTCTTCATCTCCTTTTTGGCTAAAACTTCAAGGTAGGGATATCCTACTCCTCTCTATGGGTTTTGTCTTTAAATTTTGGTATTTTGAGATGTTGGGCTTGGTTTGGTAATTTTGTGAAAGTTTGGGGCTTTTGTGTAATTTTACAAAAGTTGGGGTTTTATTCATAATAAACCTAGATGCATGTTTGGCATAGAGAAATAGAATTAATGTTGAATCATTGATGAAAATGGGACCTAAGGGTTGAAATGGTAATTATGGAAAATGGCCTAATTACATTGTTTAATTAATTGGGATAATTAATTGGGAGAAATGAGGAAATGAAATGTTGATTGAATATCCATTTGTGCATTTATTTTCTGTTTAGAAATAACTACTTTGGGCTATCGGTGGAGGATAGTCGTGATTGTTGTAGACAATGCATGATGATTAGGCAAACGAAAACTAATCAATGGAATGTGTCATGGAATTTGACTGTTGATAGAATACATTAACTGTATGTATTGGATGATTGTATATAGAACCAATGTGTTTGTATACGTCATGTGTAGAGGAGGAGATGGGGGATGTACTCCGCGGTTTAGGGGAAGATAGGGGATGTACCTCTAAACCGGTTAGTGTTGGGAGAAGATAGGGGATGAACTCCGTAGATACAGCTCATATGCTTGTCTAGAGAAGTGTGGATATAGCTTATATGCTTATCTGTGAATGTGGGATATTGTTGTTATACATATCTGTTGAGAATGTGGATATAGCTTATATGCTTATCTGTGAATGTGGGATATTGTTGTTATACATATCTGTTGAGAATGTGGATATAGCTTATATGCTTATCTGTGAATGTGGGATATTGTTGTTATACATATCTGTTGAGAATGTGGATATAGCTTATATGCTTATCTGAATGTGGGATATAATTTTTATACATATCTGTGGAAATGATGATAGAGCTAGCATGCTTATCTGTTGAAAAAGGGAAAAATGAAAAGTAACTTGGACTCTTAAGTCGTATGACATAAAATGTGATTTATGTGAATGTATCAGTGTTAGCCATCTATCAATTGCTAATGTTTTAGTCATTGTCCATGGTTGGTTTAGTGTATTTCTACTGGGCTGTGGCTCACCCTATATGGGAATATCATTTTCAGGTACAGGTAGCATGCCACCTCCAAGGACATAGCTTGGGAGGCTAGAGGCGGACATGTTTTGTCGTTTTACTTTTGATGTATTACATGTAACTTCAAGCCAAGGGCTTAATGTGTAAACGAGTTAGTACTCTTTTGTTGTAACCAAGTGTTAACTTGGTGAGCTGTAAGCCCGTAGGGCATTTTGTTTTGATGTTAACATGTAATACTTATGTAATGAGACTCTAATGAATAAAAGAATGTGGCTAGTTCATATGTCAATGCATGTCTTATTTGATGGGTTTAATGTTATTATTTAGAGGGCGTTACAACTTGGTATCAGAGCGTACCGGGTTCGAATACTTTGGGTACGTGGGAAGTGATTAGGATCACAATGGGTTTGTCTCGCTTGATAGAGACTTAAATGTAGTATCATATGCTATGTGCTTAAGTGATAACATGCTTATGTGACTATGTGGGTATGGGATTTAATTTCTAGGATGTTGATTGGATCCTTGGGTTTCTGGGAGTCTTGTTGGAAAAGCACTTGATCAATGCTGTTTCTAACCGGAACTCTAGTAACGCCTCGGGACTATCATTATCCAGAAATGAAATTCGTAAGTGCTTATGTGTTTATGTGCTTATGTGGAGTGAATTACAGTTGTCCATGCATTAGGACGTGAGTGTTTAGTTTCGGCACATTTATGAATGTGCTAACGTTCTGTGTTGCCTTTATTAGGATGTCAGGACGAGGAAGAGGAGCTAGGCGTGGTAGACCTGCGAGGCAGGAAGTACCGTTACCGGGTGAGATTCCGGCAGTGCAGGAAGGAGTTGGGCAGGCCAATGTGGCCGAGCCAGTAGGTCAGCAGGCTATGGGTTCCTTGGCCAGAGAGATAGCAGGAGCTTTGGGTATTCTTAGAGCTGGGAATCAGGCAGCTGAGACAGGGCCTTCTTTCTTGAAGAGGGAGTTTTTTCGGTCTAATCCGGATGAGTTTGTCGGGGATCCGAAGGAGCCACTGAAGGCTGATGAGTGGTTAGAACAAATGAGTAAGACGTTCGAGATGCTTGGCATTGAGGACGGAGCACTGAAAGTGACCTTGGCATCCTTCCAGCTGAAGGGAGATGCGGGTCAATGGTGGAAGTACGAGAAGGCTCGTGTGGGCGGTACTTGGGAGGCGTTTCTGAATGCTTTTCAGGAGAGGTTTTTGTCTGCAGCAGCTAGGGAGAAGCTGAGGGATCAGTTTAGCCGGCTTAAACAGCAGGGCTTGTCAGTGGCCGAGTTTGAGGCTACTTTTACCAGTCTGTCCAGGTTTGCACCGGAACTGGTGGCGTCTGAGGAACGCCGTTGCTATGAGTTTGAGCGGAAGTTGAGGCGGGGCCTCAAGTTGAGAGTTGGTGGGTCTTACATCCGAGAGTATAGACACCTAGTTGATGCTGCTGCTCATATGGAGATTATGATGCAGGAGGAGGAGGAAGAACAGAGGGGCTCCAAGAGGAGCCAGGATAGTCAGAGTGATGGCAGGAGACAGAAGGGTTATAACCCTCAGCAGTCTCAGGGTGCAGTCTCTAGATCGACCTTTCCAGTGCCGAGTGTAGGCTCGGGGAGAGGCAGTCAGGGGGAATTCACTTGTTACAAGTGTGGCCAGCTGGGTCACAAGGTTTCAGTTTGCCCGCAGAAGGGTGGGGGTCAGAAAGCTGCTTCTTCTTCAGCTAGACCGCAGAGTCAGAGTTTGGGCAGGGGGCAGCCCTTGACTTGTTATCAGTGTGGACAGCCTGGGCACCTGAAGAGGTTTTGCCCACAGTTGAGTGCCACTTCGGGAGCGTCTGGTTCTAGGCAGACGCAGGGTTTTCAGCCAGCTCAGTCTGTGCAGGCCTCGAGGGCCAATCCGGGAGTTTCGTCATCCCAGTCTGTGCAGCAGTCTTTTGCTCCGAGAGGTGAGCAGGTAGACCAGGGGCCTACGGGGCGCGTGTATGCTGTTACCGCGCAGGATTTAGTACCGGCTCCATCAGTAGTGAGAGGTACTTTTCTGTTTTGCAACTCAGTTGCTAATGTGTTGATAGACACGGGTGCATCTCATTCTTTTGTATCTGCTGCATTTGCATCTGTTTTGGAATTGGAGTTCGCACGGTTAGCATCTCCTATTTGTGTGGTATCGCCTTTGGGTGGTGAGTTGATTCTGAAACAGGGTGTTAGAGGATGTGATATAGAGGTCACCGACTATAGGCTTCCTTTTCCGTTTGTTGTCATGCCCATGAAGGGCTTTGATGTTATTTTGGGTATGGACTGGCTATCGTCATACCGGGCTGTTATTGATTGCTACCGCCAGAGGGTCACGTTATGTACCTTGAGCGGGGAGTGGTTCCATTTCTTGGGAGACCGGGTTGGTAGTGTTTTGCCACCGGGGTATGATTCGCGAGGGCGAAGTGAGCTTAGTAGTCTACTTGCCAGCTTTGAGAGTGGTGAGAGTGGTGAGAGTGGTGAGACCCAGCTTGTGTTGCCGAGGGTGGTTTGTGAGTATTCGGATGTCTTTCCCGAAGATCTTGTTAGTTTACCACCTCACCGAGAGATAGAGTTCTCTATTGATTTAGTGCCCGGCACGGCGCCGATTTCTATGGTACCTTACCGTTTTGCTCCAGCAGAGTTGGTTGAGTTAAAAGTTTAGCTTCAGGAATTGCTAGATAAGGGTTTTGTTCGCCCTAGTGTTTCACCGTGGGGAGCGCCGACCCTCTTTGTTAAAAAGAAAGATGGTGCCTTGAGATTGTGTATAGACTACCGGAAGTTGAATCGGGCTACGGTTAAGAATAAGTACCCTATGCCCCGTATAGATGATTTGTTTGACCAGTTGAAGGGTTCCCGTTGTTTCTCTAAGATAGACTTGAGATCGGGTTACCATCAGTTGAGGGTCAGGGAGGAAGATATTCCTAAGACGGCATTCCGTACGCGGTATGGCCATTACGAGTTTCTGGTGATGCCATTCGGGCTTACCAATGCACCGGCAGTCTTTATGGACTTGATGAACCGGATTTTCCGGGAGTTCTTAGACCGATTTGTGGTTGTCTTCGTGGACGACATCCTTATCTATTCGTCTTCTGAGGAGGAGCACGAGGCATACTTGAGAGTGGTGCTTGAGTTACTTAGAGCCCATAGGCTGTATGCCAAGTTTGGGAAGTGTGAGTTCTGGCTGAGGGAAGCCATATTCTTAGGCCACGTGGTATCCGGGGAAGGGGTGTCTGTTGATACATCCAAGGTTGAGGCAGTGCAAGATTGGGCACAGCCTAAGAGTGTGTTTGAGATCCGCAGTTTTCTGGGATTAGCTGGGTATTACCGTCGGTTTGTGAAAGATTTCTCCAGGTTAGCGTCACCGTTGACTAGACTGACTCGAAAGGGAGTCAAGTTTGTGTGGAGTGAGACTTGTGAAAAGTCGTTCCAAGAGTTGAAAGTCAGATTGACCACCGCTCCGGTGTTGATTATTCCGGAGAGAGGGTTGGGTTATGCGGTTTATTGTGATGCCTCACGAGAGGGTTTGGGTTGTGTGTTGATGCAAGAGGGGAAAGTGGTAGCTTATGGCTCACGTCAGTTGAAAATACACGAGAAGAATTACCCCACACACGACCTAGAGTTAGCAGCTGTGATCTTTGCCTTGAAAATCTGGAGGCACTACCTTTATGGTGAGAAGTTCGAGGTGTTCTCGGACCACAAGAGTTTGAAGTATCTGTTTACACAGAGAGACTTGAATCTGAGGCAAAGGAGATGGATGGAGTTCATCGAGGATTATGATTTTGAGTTGCATTATCATCCGGGAAAGGCCAATGTTGTGGCCGATGCCCTTAGTAGGAAATCCATTAGTGATGTAGCTTGTATAGCCATCCGGGAATGGGAGATGTTGGGAACGCTTGGCGAGTTTGATTTGCTACTGGGCGAATCTGTTGAGGCTGCGGCCTTGTTTTCTGTTGTTGCGCAACCTACACTTGTGATTAGAATGTTAGAGGCACAGAGAGGTGACCTTGAGGTAGAATCCCTCCGAGAGAAGATCACCAGTGGGAAGGTTGAGAAGGGTTTGACGGTGTATCCCGACTTGAGTGTGAGATACCGAAACCGTTTGTTTGTACCGGAGTCTTGCCGAGAGGAAGTACTCCGAGAGTTTCACCATTCGCGCCTTGCGGTGCATCCGGGAGGTACTAAGATGTATCAGGATTTGGGTCGCCAATTTTGGTGGCGGGGTATGAAGAGAGATGTGGTTGTTTTCATATCGAAGTGCCTTACTTGCCAGCAAGTGAAGGCCGAGCATCAGAGGCCAGCAGGTTTGTTGCAACCCTTGCCTATTGCCGAGTGGAAGTGGGAGCATGTCACTATGGACTTCGTTGTAGGTCTTCCGAGGACTCAGCGGGGTAGTGATGCTATTTGGGTGGTTGTAGACCGGTTGACTAAGTCGGCGCACTTTATTCCTATGCGCGTGAGAGATTCGGTAGATCATCTTGCCGACTTGTATATTCGGGACGTAGTGAGATTGCACGGGGTCCCAGTGACGATCGTCTCAGATAGAGATCCTCATTTTACTGCTAGGTTGTGGCAGAGTTTGCAGAGTGCCCTGAGCACTAAGTTGACCTTTAGTACGGCCTATCATCCTCAGACTGACGGGCAGTCCGAGCGTACTATTCAGATCCTCGAGGATATGCTTCGGGGTTGTGTCCTGGACTTTAGTGGGACGTGGGAGAGGCACTTGCCATTGGTAGAGTTTGCCTACAACAACAGTTTTCAGTCTAGCATCGGTATGGCACCGTTTGAGGCCTTGTATGGCCGACCGTGTAGGTCTCCAGTGTGTTGGGCCGAGGTGGGTGATGCACCTTTGTTGGGTCCGGAATTGGTTAGGGAGACGACGGAGAAAGTTGAGCTTATCCGTAGGAGGCTTGTTACAGCCCAGAGTCGTCAGAAATCTTATGCTGACCGTAGGAGGAGGCCTTTGGCGTTTGAGGTAGGTGATCATGTCTTTCTGAAGATATCACCTAGGCGAGGTTTGATGATTGGGAAGTTATCCCCTCGGTTTATTGGTCCTTTTGAGATCCTTGAGAGGATTGGCGAAGTAGCTTATCGGTTAGCCTTACCACCGCAGTTATCCGGAGTGCATGACGTGCTTCATGTGAGTATGCTTCGGAAGTATGAGCCAGATCCATCACATGTGTTGGATTGGACCGATTTAGAGGTAGATGAGGATGTCTCGTATGAGGAGAGACTGGTTCGGGTCTTGGATAGGCGGGATCAGGTCCTGCGTGGCAAGACCATTCCTTTGGTGAAAGTCTTGTGGAAACATCACGGAGTGGAGGAAGCCACTTGGGAACTTGAGTTGGAAGTCCGTGAAAAATATCCGGACTTGTTCGTTGATGTGTAATCTTATAGTTAAATTTTGAACTATTGTTGAACTTAAGAGCTTTTATATATGTCTTAAGTTGTGAAACATTGAAAATGTTTTGGTTATTGGAAGTATGTTTTGGAACTTGCCTCATATGGAAGTTGAATGTAACATTATATGTGTTAAGTATATTGTTGACATTGGAAAGTTAGTGCATAATGTTGGTGCATGTTAAAAGTACATATGTTATTTACATATTGTGAAATGTCTCTTGTTAAAGGGATGGGATGACCGGTAATGGGTCGAATTGTTGAATGTTAAAATGTAACATTGTCTAAAATGGAGGAAAACCTGTTTTCGAAAACTTGTGCTTAATTTCGGGGGCGAAATTCTTTAAGGGGGGGAGGTTATAGCGATCCCGGGTTTACCCTTGTTGTACAGTGATCCGGACATGTGTCCGTGGATGTTGGTAGTTGGTTATTATCGTGTTTAAATTCCTTTTTCTTCATATTTGAGTTATAGGATGTGTTAGGCAGGTTTGTTACAGGTTGGTTGTGTTCGGGAGCCTAGTGTTGCTGCCCAGAATTTTGGACCTTCGCTCGAGCGAGGAGTTGGTCGCTCGAGCGAGAGTGGGGTTCGTGTCTGGTGGGTCGAGCCAGAGTGGCTCGCTCGAGCGAGCGGTTGTGTCACGACCCGAACCCGCCCCCATGGGTTAAGGACGTAACCGGCCAGTAATCCTAAGATTACCTACGGCCTCAGACCAAAACAGACTTAACACATCAGAGTAAAGGGGCCAAAAGGGAAGCAAAATTTAAAACTTTGCCCATAGAGCCGTGCTTATATGCACATCATAACATTCCATACCAACTCATGTTAATAACTCACGTCAGAAATGTAGTAGCATAAAATTCTATACAGACAGGATCGTCCAACTAAGTCAACCCATGAAACTATATACAGACATAATCAAAAACTTCGCCACCATGACAAGATATAAATACATAACGGAAGGGCGAAGACGGGTCTCGTGCGTGAGACGCAAGGGCTGACTCTCCAAAAACCTCTGTTGTTCCTCACAGACTTCACTGGGGCTGGGTTTGGACTTCTTCGGGCTCACCTACAAACACATGAATGAGCGTGAGCGATAGCCCAGTGAATAATATCAAATACAGAAATTACGTAAACAATGTAGAACAACAGGTTCCAAACGGCCTTCGGCCCATTTATTTCTGTCAAAACGGCCTTCGGCCCATTCATTTCTGTCAAAACGGCCTTCGGCCCATTCATTCATGTCAAAACGGCTTTCGGCCTACTCATTCATGTCAAAGCGGCCTTTGGCCCACTCACATGTGTCAAAACGACCTTTGGTCCATTCATTTACATCAGGACGACCTTTGGTCCATTCATTTATATCAGGACGACCTTTGGTCCATTCATTCACATCAAAACGACCTTTGGTCCATTCATTCACATCAAAACGACCTTTGGTCCATTCATTCAATTCAAAACGACCTTTGGTCCATTCATTCACATCAAAACAACCTTTGGTCCATTCGTTCACATCAAAACGACCTTTGGTCCATTCGTTCACATCAAAACGACCTTTGGTCCATTCATTCACATCAAAACGACCTTTGGTCCAATCATTCATTTCAAAACGACCTTTGGTCCATTCATTCATCCATATCAGACTTACGTCCACAAACCCAATTAGCAATTCATAAAGCTTAAAAGGGATTAAACAATTGGACATTCGCAAGCATTCAAATATTGATATTACTCACAGTGATTGGCTTGTGGATTCGCCCTGGAGCTTGACCCTACACATTCCATGAACACGAAAGGGGTCATTAACAATTCAATCCGTTCCTTAATTCACATATTCCTCTTTTAGACTTTATTCTTATCTCATTAGCTCATTTACAATGCTTAACATAAGCCTAAGAATGCTTGCAAGTGAAAGAGAACGGAAAACAGAACACAAAATGCAAAAACAGGATTTCAGAAAATAGGGTCCCCGCTCGAGCGTGGACTTCCCCCGCTCGAGCGGACCCTTAGGTCTGCAAAAGTACTAGTTGCCTTCAATTCCAGCTCGAGCGTGAACTCGGCCGCTCGAGCGGACTGCCTGTCTACATAGCTCCCCGCTCGAGCGGGAACCATGTCTGCAGAAAGTGCTGGGAGCTCGATTTCTCCGCTCGAGCGTCAGGTTTCCCGCTCGAGCGGACATCAAAATTCTGGGTTTTCCAGATTGTGTTCTTGAGCTCCCTTCAACATTCAAACCGTCATTCCATGCTTTTGGTGGCTCCAATTTCACATATACTTGTACTAACATGGTATAAACACCAAAATACATCTTCATGGAGCCCAATTTCATAAATCAAATACATGCATGGCTCAATTTAATTCAAGCTCAATTCTATCATACACATTCATGCCTTCCAAAGCTCCTATCTTTAATTATTCAACATGCATGCTAATCTTGACTTCATTTTCATTCCAAATAATGCAAATGGTGCTCATTCTCATGGAGCTCAACAAAAACATGCTTGCATGTAAGATTTAACACCTTTATTTCCATGTTTAACTCAATACATGCTAGATTATACATTTTCATGGCAATTCTATGCATGCATGTGCATATAAACTTCAATTTCATCATACTCAACACCATTCATGTTCTTGATCAGATATCCTCTGCGAATTCACATTATTACATACACAAATTCATGAATTAGGTGTTGATCACTCACCTAGGAGCTTCAATCTTCACAACTATGGTTAATTCTTGAGCTAGCCTTCAAGACTCCAAAGCTTCAAGAGCAAACTTAGATGATTTCCCCCTTTCTCTCTCAATTTCGGGTCTCTCACTCTCTCTAGAGAGTTTAATCAGCCAAAGCCACATAAGGGAAGGAATTGAGGGTGTAGTGCCCTTTTGCATCAAACCCCACTATTCCAAAATAATAATAATAAACAATTGGGCACTAAATTATCAATTTAATCAACTTAATCTGACCCGAATCAATTTCTAATTAAATTTCACCGTAGGCTCTAAAAATTATGCCGACCACAATGGCGCAATCAATTTCGGGTTCTGCGGCCGATAAGGCCCCCAATTTAATTTCCGAAGTGGTAAAATCAAACAGATATTCCTACGGTGAACAGATAGAAATTCAAAACCACATATTTTCACATAATGGCATACAAAACCATAACAAACACATAATCACATCTTATTAAGGACCAATTAACATATTACGGGACAGGGGTATTACAGTCTTCCCCCCTTTAGGAAGTTTGGTCCTCCAAACTTAATTCACCTTTAGTCAGGCACAATTCGGAACACTTTTTGTTCAATGGTTCCAACCCTTTTGGTAGTTAGCTGCTTAGTCTCAAAATCGAGCAACACTCCGCTCTCAATCAGTCAAAGACTCAACTTTTCCTCCATACAAGACTTGTATGGTGTCACACCAAACTAGAGCGTAGGCTGTAGTTGTAGGCAAAGTCTGCCAACAATGGATAGATCTTTCAAATTCCCTGAAAAATCTACTGCATAAATTTGGAGTATATCTCCCAGAAATCTAACAAGTTCTTTCTGATCATACATCAATTTGCGGATTGGAAACAGCGCCGAATCATAATTCAGTTTCATATCAAATTCATAATTTGTCCAGATCATATACAGGAGTCATAAGTCATGATTAAGTTCACGTGATACATTCATTAGCATTAACAGAACAAAACAGAACGGAACAGAACAGAACATATACACGTGAGGTTACGAATAACCAGCCCCATAAGGGAACCTCCGGGTCTGGGAAACATAACAGAGCAGAAGCGGAGCCCCCATTGCCTCTTGAAGGCTTTTCAGAATTCAAACACATTTTAGAATTCCTGTCTAAACAATAGATACTGGGACCCCATGTAAATGAGCGATCTTGTCGATGTAAACAGTGGCTAGTCTACAAGCATCATACAAAATTTTATAGGGAGAAATGGACACTTCAATAATTTTACCTACAACAGCCCAAATGGGACTTATACCTTGGGTGCTCAAGGTAGCCCTACAACGAAATTCGTAGTCACATATTCCCATTTCCATTCCAAAATGGAGAGAGGTTGAAGTAGTCCCGCCACTATCTAAAATTCAACTTCGACCTGTTGGCACCAAAAAAAAAATATTTAGACATATTCACCAACTGACCTCTTCAAGGTAGGTCACCAACATATTTATTTCAATGTCAGCTAACTTTATCACAGAAGTTCGGTCTATTCCGTGTTACGAAAGTTCAATTCATTCTTCAATAATTCCACAATTCACAATCCGATTCGGTATTCAGTCCAGTGACTCATCACAGTTATCCAAGGTCAATCAAAAGTCTTCAGAAATTCAGAGTGGATCCAGACACTGATTCCCTAACCAACAAAGGTAGTATCGGGGCAATTACCCATACAACGCATATAGTCCGTATATCCCCATAGTACCAATTGTAAAATACAACAACACTGAGGCAATCGACCTCTAATAGAATACACGTATTCTCAGTTCATTCAACAGTTTACAGTTTGCAATTCACAATTCAGTTCAGTATTCAATTCTCTGTTCCATCGAGTCTTTCTACTTTATCTGGTAGTCGTTAAAAGCATAAGGCAATTCATATACGTAAATCCCCATGATGTCAAAGGCGTTATCAAAGGAGTCGATCGCATGCCAAACACAATTCACACATTCTCAAGGTTCCACTCACAGAATATAATGACACTGGGTGGTTATTCCCAAGACGTACTGAATTCGCGCATTTCCGGACAATCAGGGTTTTTCAAAGCTCCTTGGATGTTAAAAACATCTACATAATACCAAGGGATGACATTCCGAACAAAACAAAGGAATAATCGTCTCGGAATCGAAGCACACCCGTTCGCGACCGTCGGTGGCCGATTCCAAATTGATTATTCAAACCCACTCGTACGAAACCGTCGGTGGCAAAAGGTATCTCAATCAAAGGTGCTACATAGGCTTAACGTCCCTTAGCACGAAAGGACACTCCAAGAATGTCATCAAAGCAACACAACGCCATTCACTATAACCTGATTTTCCCAAAATCTGGTGACATTGAAGCAACCACTCTCCCTTACAAAACATGTTCTGATCAGTCTAAGACAAATGTTCAGTACTGCTCGAAATCAAATCAATCTACCGTCATCGGTTCCCATAACGTCAATCAAACAAAATGGAACAACACTCCTTACAACACCTAATCACGGGGTTTGTACAATTCGGTTCATTTTTAACACATATGTCCTCAATAGCTGGGGATTGGTTCTCAACGGTGTTCATAGTTAGATCAATCTGTTGACAGCCCACAAAAGGTCTTTCAAATAAGTCAAGTATCCCAAATGAATTCAAGTTTTGGGCCTATCAGTTTTTCTGCCAAGAATAATCTGGCTATTTATTTATAGACAATTCTCAACCCCCTTTTTCAGAATCAACTTAGATAGAGGTTCTTATCAATCAACCCAAGCAAAGGTCTTGTCAGATTAGATCAAACAAGGGCTCCATCAAATTATATCAAATGAGGGTTCCATCGGAACAATATCAGGCAAAGGTTCTATCGGATCGAATCAGATAAAAATTTTCTCAAACAGGGCACATTCGGTTCTGTAAGGCATACTTCGTTTGCTTAGGTACATGGTTGATGGTTTCTCAACTGCCCTAAGTTCATCAGTTCTCAAAGTCAAATCGGAGTCATTCTTCACAACTGTTCATATCAAAGTGTTTCAAATTACGTACAATACGGTATTGTCCACATAAGTTCAGGTATAGTTACATAAGCATGCAAGTGTTCATATCAGGAGGTACGTATCATAATCAGTATAGCAGTTCCCAAATAAGCCTTATATGCAAGAACATGGTGCACAGTAATACATTATACAAAGTTCCTCGGGTACACATAGTATGGGATTGTTACGCAAAAGTTCCAAATTAGTCACATCACTCAGTCAACTTTCTACCAATCAAAATATATGGTCTCACGATTTCAGAATCATAATCCCAGTGGTTTAGTCATTGAAGACGGTAACATAATAAATCACCCTGAGCATAGGTGTAGATAGATATATGTGCATGTGCATAGTCAATCAATATCCCAAAACGCATTTCACAAATCTCCCAAACGGGACATATACCTCCAATGAATACAATCTCGATCATGTGGGTCTAACCAATCTAGATACACACGCAGCAGACATGAAATATATGTCGATCCGAATCAAATAATATCCCAAGCGAAGATGTACAAACGTACTAATTCAGAATCAATCAACACATAAGCATTCATTTGAAAACAGTATAGATACCTGGGATAATGGTTGCAACATTCTGAGTGCTTTCTGGGATGAGTGTGATTACTCCATCCTGAGTAGCAATTCCTACCACTGGTACGGATTTAGCCAAGGCAGAGGATTTATTCACATTTCGTTCATTCCGGGGACAGTTCCTTGCTGTATGGTCCATTTTACCATATCTATAACGAGCCCCAGAAGTCTGATAACAAACTCCTCGATGTTTCTCACACTGGTGGTGGCAAAGGTTCTTGCCGTAGCGGCAACTGACGCTATTGTCTCAAGATCTCTGCCAATTCTTGTACTACTCTTTCCGGACTATCAAGTCGGGCTGTGGAGGAACCCTCCAACCCGTATGCCCTTAATTTGCCCATACTCTACACAATTCTTATCAAACTTTACCAAATATTGGGATGCCCAATACGAAATTAAACACAGAATCACATGAGTACATTCGCACATAGGCACATTGTTATATTCTCCTTTCACATATCGTACGCAATTAATCACTTACGTGACAGATAATTGCATATTTATCAAATATCGCATGCTGAACATTTGCTAAGTAATTCTATACTCAAATCATGTTCATATTTCAAATAGACACCCGTAGGCAGAATTGAATGCACATAAACAACTTTTCATGTATGTGCATTATAACAAAACAAACTTGTTGTACACGTTAGTGTAGCAATTTATATCTTATATTCGAATCATGTGTGGTACTTCTTTTAGCGTGACATATCATGTTGGTCAAGCATATCAACATATCTCATACATAGGCCACGGTATTATTTCCCCCGGGCGAGGGCCTGTGCCACGGTATTATTTCCCCCGGGCTAGGGCTTCATGACCATAAGCCACAGTATTATATCCCCTGGGCGAGGGCCTCCGCTAAGGATACCACAATTATGTTCAAGGAGAATTTAGGAAATCATTCATTTATATCAAACATAGCTTTATACTTAATACAGAGATTCACAAGTATGCATACACCAGAGAGCATACGTATTCCAAAGCTTTACCATGCAAGCAATTTACAAATTATAGCACATGACTGTTCATACCGAAACACTTAAACATATTCTTGATGCTTTCAGATTTATATTTATCACGTGAATGCATCCTAGATCTTTTCTAGACGCTTATTGCTCTTTTGGACAAGTGTGTGAGTTATTAACTCGTGCTCTGATACCACTCTGTCACGACCCGAACCCGCCCCCATGGGTTAAGGACGTAACCGGCCAGTAATCCTAAGATTACCTACGGCCTCAGACCAAAACAGACTTAACACATCAGAGTAAAGGGGCCAAAAGGGAAGCAAAATTTAAAACTTTGCCCATAGAGCCGTGCTTATATGCACATCATAACATTCCATACCAACTCATGTTAATAACTCACGTCAGAAATGTAGTAGCATAAAATTCTATACAGACAGGATCGTCCAACTAAGTCAACCCATGAAACTATATACAGACATAATCAAAAACTTCGCCACCATGACAAGATATAAATACATAACGGAAGGGCGAAGACGGGTCTCGTGCGTGAGACGCAAGGGCTGACTCTCCAAAAACCTCTGTTGTTCCTCACAGACTTCACTGGGGCTGGGTTTGGACTTCTCCGGGCTCACCTACAAACACATGAATGAGCGTGAGTGATAGCCCAGTGAATAATATCAAATACAGAAATTACGTAAACAATGTAGAACAACAGGTTCCAAACGGCCTTAGGCCCAATTCCTATTTCTACTTAACAGATATATAAGTATACGAAATTCAAATCAAGTGACTGTAGTTCCAACCATTCTGGCCTTTGGCCCACTTAGATTTCCATTCATGTCAAAACGGCCTTCGGCCCACTCATTCATGTCAAAACGGCCTTTGGCCCACTCACATGTGTCAAAACGACCTTTGGTCCATTCATTTACATCAGGACGACCTTTGGTCCATTCATTTATATCAGGACGACCTTTGGTCCATTCATTCACATCAAAACGACCTTTGGTCCATTCATTCACATCAAAACGACCTTTGGTCCATTCATTCAATTCAAAACGACCTTTGGTCCATTCATTCACGTCAAAACGACCTTTGGTCCATTCGTTCACATCAAAACGACCTTTGGTCCATTCGTTCACATCAAAACGACCTTTGGTCCATTCATTCACATCAAAACGACCTTTGGTCCAATCATTCATTTCAAAACGACCTTTGGTCCATTCATTCATCCATATCAGACTTACGTCCACAAACCCAATTAGCAATTCATAAAGCTTAAAAGGGATTAAACAATTGGACATTCGCAAGCATTCAAATATTGATATTACTCACAGTGATTGGCTTGTGGATTCGCCCTGGAGCTTGACCCTACACATTCCATGAACACGAAAGGGGTCATTAACAATTCAATCCGTTCCTTAATTCACATATTCCTCTTTTAGGCTTTATTCTTATCTCATTAGCTCATTTACAATGCTTAACATAAGCCTAAGAATGCTTGCAAGTGAAAGAGAACGGAAAACAGAACACAAAATGCAAAAACAGGATTTCAGAAAATAGGGTCCCCGCTCGAGCGTGGACTTCCCCCGCTCGAGCGGACCCTTAGGTCTGCAAAAGTACTAGTTGCCTTCAATTCCAGCTCGAGCGTGAACTCGGCCGCTCGAGCGGACTGCCTGTCTACATAGCTCCCCGCTCGAGCGTCAACTTCCCCGCTCGAGCGGGAACCATGTCTGCAGAAAGTGCTGGGAGCTCGATTTCTCCGCTCGAGCGTCAGGTTTCCCGCTCGAGCGGACATCAAAATTCTGGGTTTTCCAGATTGTGTTCTTGAGCTCCCTTCAACATTCAAACCGTCATTCCATGCTTTTGGTGGCTCCAATTTCACATATACTTGTACTAACATGGTATAAACACCAAAATACATCTTCATGGAGCCCAATTTCATAAATCAAATACATGCATGGCTCAATTTAATTCAAGCTCAATTCTATCATACACATTCATGCCTTCCAAAGCTCCTATCTTTAATTATTCAACATGCATGCTAATCTTGACTTCATTTTCATTCCAAATAATGCAAATGGTGCTCATTCTCATGGAGCTCAACAAAAACATGCTTGCATGTAAGATTTAACACCTTTATTTCCATGTTTAACTCAATACATGCTAGATTATACATTTTCATGGCAATTCTATGCATGCATGTGCATATAAACTTCAATTTCATCATACTCAACACCATTCATGTTCTTGATCAGATATCCTCTACGAATTCACATTATTACATACACAAATTCATGAATTAGGTGTTGATCACTCACCTAGGAGCTTCAATCTTCACAACTATGGTTAATTCTTGAGCTAGCCTTCAAGACTCCAAAGCTTCAAGAGCAAACTTAGATGATTTCCCCCTTTCTCTCTCAATTTCGGGTCTCTCACTCTCTCTAGAGAGTTTAATCAGCCAAAGCCACATAAGGGAAGGAATTGAGGGTGTAGTGCCCTTTTGCATCAAACCCCACTATTCCAAAATAATAATAATAAACAATTGGGCACTAAATTATCAATTTAATCAACTTAATCTGACCCGAATCAATTTCTAATTAAATTTCACCGTAGGCTCTAAAAATTATGCCGACCACAATGGCGCAATCAATTTCGGGTTCTGCGGCCGATAAGGCCCCCAATTTAATTTCCGAAGTGGTAAAATCAAACAGATATTCCTACGGCGAACAGATAGAAATTCAAAACCACATATTTTCACATAATGGCATACAAAACCATAACAAACACATAATCACATCTTATTAAGGACCAATTAACATATTACGGGACAGGGGTATTACAGGTTGCACCTGGTTCTGGACCTGAGAGTTGCCTTTCTTGGCTCGAGCGAGCTTCCTTCGCTCGAGCGGTCTGGGTTTTTATTCGCTCGATCGAGAACTTCTTGGCTCGAGCGAGAGTTTCTGTGTCTGGTCGCTCGAGCGACGAAGGCTTCGCTCGAGCGAGCGTGTTTTATATCAGCGGACAGTAACGGTTTTGAGCTTCAGTTTTTCACTTCTTTTTTTGATCAAACCCTAAATCCGAGCCTCTCTCTCTCTACACTTGCACTCTCTCTAAGATTTGATCTCCCTAGAGTGTGAATCTAGCCTAGGGCCTTTGTTAAAAAGATAGAGGGTGTTGAGAACTTCGATTTAATCTGAAAAAGTTTGGATTTGGAGCACGTTGATCTTCGAGTCTTCATCTCCTTTTTGGCTAAAACTTCAAGGTAGGGATATCCTACTCCTCTCTATGGGTTTTGTCTTTAAATTTTGGTATTTTGAGATGTTGGGCTTGGTTTGGTAATTTTGTGAAAGTTTGGGGCTTTTGTGTAATTTTACAAAAGTTGGGGTTTTATTCATAATAAACCTAGATGCATGTTTGGCATAGTGAAATAGAATTAATGTTGAATCATTGATGAAAATGGGACCTAAGGGTTGAAATGGTAATTATGGAAAATGGCCTAATTACATTGTTTAATTAATTGGGATAATTAATTGGGAGAAATGAGGAAATGAAATGTTGATTGAATATCCATTTGTGCATTTATTTTCTGTTTAGAAATAACTGCTTTGGGCTATCGGTGGAGGATAGTCGTGATTGTTGTAGACAATGCATGATGATTAGGCAAACGAAAACTAATCAATGGAATGTGTCATGAAATTTGACTGTTGATAGAATACATTAACTGTATGTATTGGATGATTGTATATAGAACCAATGTGTTTGTATACGTCATGTGTAGAGGAGGAGATGGGGGATGTACTCCGCGGTTTAGGGGAAGATAGGGGATGTACCTCTAAACCGGTTAGTGTTGGGAGAAGATAGGGGATGAACTCCGTAGATACAGCTCATATGCTTGTCTAGAGAAGTGTGGATATAGCTTATATGCTTATCTGTGAATGTGGGATATTGTTGTTATACATATCTGTTGAGAATGTGGATATAGCTTATATGCTTATCTGTGAATGTGGAATATTGTTGTTATACATATCTGTTGAGAATGTGGATATAGCTTATATGCTTATCTGAATGTGGGATATAATTTTTATACATATCTGTGGAAATGATGATAGAGCTAGCATGCTTATCTGTTGAAAAAGGGAAAAATGAAAAGTAACTTGGACTCTTAAGTCGTATGACATAAAATGTGATTTATGTGAATGTATCAGTGTTAGCCATCTATCAGTCCATGGTTGGTTTAGTGTATTTCTACTGGGCTGTGGCTCACCCTATATGGGAATATCATTTTCAGGTACAGGTAGCATGCCACCTCCAAGGACATAGCTTGGGAGGCTAGAGGCGGACATGTTTTGTCGTTTTACTTTTGATGTATTACATGTAACTTCAAGCCAAGGGCTTAATGTGTAAACGAGTTAGTACTCTTTTGTTGTAACCAAGTGTTAACTTGGAGAGCTGTAAGCCCGTAGGGCATTTTGTTTTGATGTTAACATGTAATACTTATGTAATGAGACTCTAATGAATAAAAGAATGTGGCTAGTTCATATGTCAATGCATGTCTTATTTGATGGGTTTAATGTTATTATTTTGAGGGCGTTACAGTTAAGGCATAGTGGTTTCTTTAATGAACTTCCATTTTTAATTTTATGCGACTTCCATTTTTATTTTTATTCAACTTCCATTTGCAGTGAATTTCCTTTTTTTTTCATTTCCAAATAGATCGTTAAGGTATAGTTGTTTCTTGAATGAACTTTAATTTTTAATTTTATACAACTTCCATTTGTATTTTAATACAACTTGCATTTTTATTCAATTTCCTTTCCAATTCGACTTCTTTTTTTATTTAATTTAAAAATAAATCGTTAAGATATAGTGATTTCTTGAATGAACTTCCATTTTTAATTTTATACAACTTTTTTTTTTTTATATTTATTAAGCTTCCATTGTTATTCAATGACCTTTTCTATGCAATTTTCCTTTTTTATTTAATTTCCATATAGATCGTAAAGGTATAGTGGTTTCTTGATTGAACTTCTATTGTTAAATTTATGCAAGTTCCATTTTTATTTTTATTCAACTTCCTTTTTCATTTAATTTGCAAATAGATCATTAAGTTATAGTGGTTTCTTGAGTGAACTGTCATTGTTAATTTTATGCAACTTCCACCTTTATTCAATTTCCTTTTCTATTCAACTTCATTTTTTTTGTTTAATTTCCCAATAGATCGTTAAGGTATAGTGGTTTCTTGAAGAACTTCCATTTTTAATTTTATGCAACTACTATTTTTATTTTTATTCAACTTTCATTTTTAATCAATTTCCCTTTTTGCTCAATTTCCTTTTTTATTTAATTTCTGAATAGATCGTTAAGGTATAGTGGTTTCTTGATTGAACTTCCATTTTTAATTTTATGCAACATCCATTTTTATTTTTATTCAACTTCCATTTTTGTTCAATTTTCTTTTCTATTGAATTTCCTTTTCCTATTTAATTTCCAAATATATCTTTATGGTAGAGTGGTTTTTTGAATGAACTTTCATTTTTAATTTTATGCAACTTCCATTTTTATTTTCATTCAACTTCCATTTTTATTCAATTTCCTTTTCTATTGAATTTCCTTTTTCATTTTATTTCCAAATAGATCGATAAGGTGTTGTGGTCTCCTGAATGAACTTTCATTTTTAATTTTAAGCAACTTATTTAATTTCCTTTTCTGTTCAATTTCATTTTTTTTATTTAATTTCCAAATAGATTGTTAAGGTATAGTGGTTTCTTAAATTAACTTCCATTTTTAATTTTTTGTAGCTTCCATTTTTATTCTTATTCAATTTCCTTTTCTATTTAACTTCATTTTTTTATTTCATTTCCAAACAGATCATTAAGGTATAGTGGTTTCTTAAATGAACTTCCATTTTTAATTTTACGCAACTTCCATTTTTATTTTTATTCGACTTCCATTTTTATTTAATTTCCTTTTCTATTCAATTTCCTTTTTTTATTTAATTTCCAAATAGATCGTTAAGGTATAGTGGTTTCTTGAATGAACTTCCATTTTTAATTTTATGCAACTTCCATTTTTATTTTTATTCAACTTCCGTTTTTATTCAATTTCCTTTTGCTATTCAATTTCCTTTTGTATTTAATTTCGAAATAGATCATTAAGGTATAGTGGTTTCTTGAATGAACTTTCATTTTTACTTTTATGCAACTTCCATTTTTATTTTTATTCAACTTCCATTTTTATTCAATTTCTCTTTCTATTCAACTTCCTTTTTTATTTAATTTTCAAATATGTCGTTAAGGTATAGTGGTTTCTTGAATGAACTTCCCTTTTTAATTTTATACAACTTCCTTTTTTATTTTTATTCAGCTTCCATTGTTATTTAATGTCATTTTCTATGCAATTTCCTTTTTTTTTATTTAATTTTCAAATAGATCGTTAAGGTATAGTGGTTTCTTGATTGAACTTCTATTGTTAAATTTATGCAACTTCCATTTTTATTTTTATTCAACTTCCTTTTTTATTTAATTTGCAAATAGATCGTTAAGGTATAGTGGTTTCTTGAATGAACTGTCATTGTTAATTTTATGCAACTTCCACCTTTATTCGATTTCCTTTTCTACTCAACTTCATTTTTTGTTTAATTTCCAAATAGATCATTAAGGTATAGTGGTTTCTTGAAGAACTTCCATTTTTAATTTTATGCAACTACAATTTTTATTTTTATTCAACTTCCATTTTTATTCAATTTCCCTTTTTGCTCAATTTCCTTTTTTATTTAATTTCCGAATAGATCGTTAAGGTATAGTGGTTTCTTGAATGATCTTCCATTTTTAATTTTATGCAACATCCATTTTTATTTTTATTCAACTTCCATTTTTGTTCAATTTTCTTTTCTATTCAATTTCTTTTTCTATTTAATTTCCAAATAGATCTTTAAGGCAGAGTGGTTTTTTGAATGAACTTTCATTTTTAATTTTATGCAACTTCCATTTTTATTTTTATTCAACTTCCTTTTTTACTCAATTTCCTTTTCTATTGAATTTGCTTTTTTATTTAATTTCCAAATATATCGTTAAGGTATAACGGTTTCTTGAATGAACTTTCATTTTTAATTTTAAGCAACTTCCACTTTTATTTTTATTCAACTTCCATTTTTATTTAATTTCTTTTTCTGTTCAATTTCCTTTTTTTATTTAATTTCCAAATAGATTGTTAAGGTATGGTGGTTTCTTAAATTAACTTCCATTTTTAATTTTATGTAACTTCCATTTTTATTTTTATTCAATTTCCTTTTCTATTTAACTTCCTTTTTTTATTTCATTTTCAAATAGATCGTTAAGGTATAGTGGTTTCTTAAATGAACTTCCATTTTTAATTTTATGCAACTTCCATTTTTATTTTTATTGAACTTCAATTTTTATTTAATTTCCTTTTTTTATTTAATTTCAAAATAGATCGTTAAGGTATAGTGGATTCTTGAATGAACTTCCATTTTTAATTTTATGCAACTTCAATTTTTATTCAATTTCCTTTTCTGTTCAATTTCCTTTTCTTTTTAATTTCCAAATAGATTGTTAGGGTATAGTGGTTTCTTGAATGAACTTTCATTTTTACTTTTATGCAACTTCCATTTTTATTTTTATTCAACTTCCATTTTTATTCAATTTCTTTTTCTATTCAATTTCCTTTTGTATTTAATTTCGAAATAGATCGTTAAGGTATAGTGGTTTCTTGAATGAACTTTCATTTTTACTTTTATGCAACTTCCATTTTTATTTTTATTCAACTTCCATTTTTATTCAATTTCTTTTTCTATTCAACTTCCTTTTTTATTTAATTTTCAAATAGGTCATTAAGGTATAGTGGTTTCTTGAATGAACTTCGCTTTTTAATTTTATACAGCTTCCTTTTTTATTTTTATTCACCTTCGATTGTTATTTAATGTCATTTTCTATTCAATTTCGTTTTTTTATTTAATTTCCAAATAGATCGTTAAGGGATAGTGGTTTCTTGATTGAACTTCCATTGTTAAATTTATGCAACTTTTATTTTCATTTTTATTCAACTTCCTTTATTATTTAATTTCCAAATAGATCGTTAAGGTATAGTGGTTTCTTGAATGAACTGTCATTGTGAATTTTTTGCAACTTCCACCTTTAGTCAATTTCTTTTTCTATTCAACTTCATTTTTTGTTTAATTTCCAAATAGATCGTTAAGGTATAGTGGTTTCTTGAAAAACTTCCATTTTTAATTTTATGCAACTACCTTTTTTATTTTTATTCAACTTCCTTTTTATTCAATTTCCCTTTCTATTCAATTTCGTTTTTTATTTAATTTCCGAATAGATCGTTAACGTATAGTGGTTTCTTGAATGAACTTCCATTTTTAATTTTATGCAACATCCAGTTTTAATTTTATTTTCCATTTTTGTTCAATTTCCTTTTCTATTCAATTTCTTTTTTTATGTAATTTCCAAATAGATCTTTAAGGCATAGTGGTTTCTTGAATGAACTTTCATTTTTAATTTTATGCAACTTCCATTTTTATTTTTATTCAGCTTCAATTTTTATTCAACTTCCTTTTCTATTGAATTTCCTTTTTTATTTAATTTCCAAATAGATCGTTAAGGTATAGTGGTCTCTTGAATGAGCTTTCATTTTTAATTTTACGCTACTTCCATTTTTATTTTTTTTCAAATTCCATTTTTATTCAATTTGCCTTTCTATTTAATTTTTATTTTTTATTTAATTTCCAAATATATCATTAAGGTGTAGTGGTTTCCTTAATAAACTTCCAATTTTAATTTTATACAACTTCCATTTTTGTTTTTATTCAACATCCATTTTTATTCAATTTACTCTTCTATTCAATTTCCTTTTTTTTGTTTAATTTCCAAGTCGATCGTTAAGTTATAGTGGTTTCTTGAAGAACTCCCACTTTTAATTTTATGCAACTTCCATTTTTATTTTTATTCAACTTCCATTTTTATTCAAATTCCCTTTCTATTAAATTTCCTTCTTTATTTAATTCCCAAATAGATCGTTAAAGTATAGTGTTTTCTTGAACAAACTTCCACTTTTAATTTTATGCAACTTCCATTTCTATTTTTATTCAACTTCCATTTTTATTCAATTTCCTTTTCTATTCAATTTCCTTTTTTTGTTTAATTTCCAAATAGATCGTTAAGGTATAATGGTTTCTTGAATGAACTTCCGTTTTTAATTTCATGCAACTTCCATTTTTCTTTTTATTCAACTTCCATTTTTATTCAATTTCCTTTTCTGTTCAATTTCCTTTTTTATTTAATTTCCAAATAGATCGTTAAGGTATAGTGGTTTCCTGAATGAACTTTCATTTTTACTTTTATGCAACTTCCATTTTTATTTTTAATCAACTTCCATTTTTATTCAGTTTCTTTTTCTACTCAATTTCCTTTTCTATTTAATTTTGAAATAGAAAGTTAAGGTATAGTGGTTTCTTGAATGAACTTTCATTTTTACTTTAGTGCAACTTCCATTTTATTTTTCTTCAACTTCCATTTTTATTCAATTTCCTTTTCTATTCAACTTCCTTTTTTATTTAATTTTCAAAGAGATCGTTAAGGTATAGTGGTTTCTTGAATGTACTTCCCTTTTTAATTTTGTACAACTTCCTTTTTTTATTTTTATTCAATGCCATTTTCTATTCAATTTCTTTTTTTTTATTTAATTTCCAAATAGATCGTTAAGGTATAGTGGTTTGTTGATTGAACTTCCATTGTTAAATTTATGCAACTTTCATTTTTATATTTATTCAACTTCCTTTTTTATTTAATTTCCAAATAGATCGTTAAGGTATAGTGGTTTCTTGAAAGAACTGTCGTTTTTAATTTTATGCAACTTCCACCTTTATTCAATTTTTTTTCTATTCAACTTCATTGCTTGTTTAATTTCCAAATAGATCGTTAATGTATAGTGGTTTCTTGAAAAACTTCAATTTTTAATTTTATTCAACTACCATTTCTATTTTTATTCAACTTCCATTTTTATTTAATTTCCTTTCTATTCAATTTTCTTTTTTATTTAATTTACGAAAAGATCATTAAGGTATAGTGGTTTCTTGAATGAACTTCCATTTTTAATTTTATGCAACATCCATTTTTATTTTTATTCAACTTCCATTTTTGTTCAATTTCCTTTTATATTCAATTTCCTTTTTTTATTTAATTTCCAAATAGATCTTTAAGGTATAGTGGTTTCTTGAATGAACTTTCATTTCTCATTTTATGCAACTTCCATTTTTATTTTTCTTCAACTTCAATTTTTATTCAATTTCATTTTCTATTGAATTTCCTTTTTTATTTAATTTCCAAATAAATCGTTAAAGTATAGTGGTCTCTTGAATGAACATTCATTTTTAATTCTATGCTACATCCATTTTTATTTTTATTCAACTTCAATTTTTATTCAATTTCATTTTCTATTCTATTTTCTTTTTTTGTTTAATTTCCAAATAGATCGTTAAGGTATAGTGGTTTCTTAAATGAACTTCCATTTTTAATTTTATGCAACTTCCATTTTTATTTATATTCAACTTCTATTTTTATTCGATTTTCATTTATGTTCAATTTCCTTTTTTATTGAATTTCCGAATAGATCGTTAAAGTATAGTGATTTCTTGATTGAACTTTCATTTTTACTTTCATGCAACATCCATTTTTATTTTTATTCCACTTCCATTTTTATTCAATTTCATTTTCTATTCAATTTCCTTTTCCATTTAATTTCCAAGTAGATCGTTAAGGTATAGTGGTTTCTTGAATGTACTTTCATTTTTACTTTTATGCAACATCCATTTTTATTTTTATTCAACTTCCGTTTCTATTCAATTTCCTTTTCTATTTAATTTCCAAATAGATCGTTAAGTCATAGTGGTTTATAGAATGAACTTTCATTTTTACTTTTATGCAACTTCCAATTTTATTTTTATTCAACTTTCATTTTTATTCAATTTCCTTTTCTATTCGATTTCCTTTTTTTATTTATTTTCCAAATAGATCGTTTAGGTATAGTGGATTCTTGAATGAACTGTCATTGTTAATTTTATGCAACTTCCATCTTTATTCAATTTCCTTTTCTATTGAACTTCATTTTTTATTTAATTTCCAAGTAGACCGTTAAGTTATAATGGTTTTTTTTAAGTAGTCCCATTTTTAATTTTATGCAACTTCAATTTTTATTTTTGTTTTTATTCAACTTCCATTTTTATTCAATTTCCTTTTCTATTGAATTTTCTTTTTTATTTAATTTCCAAATAGATCGTTAAGGTATAGTGGTTACTTAAATGAACTTTCATTTTTAATTTTATTCAACTTCCATTTTTATTTTTATTCAACTTCCATTTTTATTCCATTTCCTTTTCTATTCAATTTCCTTTTTTTATTTAATTTCCAAATAGATCGTTAAGGTGTAGCGGTTTCTTGAATGAACTTCCATTTTTACTTTTATGCAACTTCCATTTTTATTTTTATTCAACTTTTATTTTTATTCAATTTCGGTTTCTATTTAACTTCATTTTTTATTTAATTTCCAAATAGATCGTTAAGGTATAGTGGTTTTTTGAATGAACTTCCATTTTTAATTTTATGCAACTTCCATTTTTATTTTTGTTAAACTTCCATTTTTATTCAACTTCCTTTCTCTATTCGATTTCCTTTTTTTTATTTAATTTCCAAATAGATCGTTAAGGTGTAGTGGTTTCTTGATTGAACTTCCATTTTTAATTTTATGCAGCTTACATTTTTATTTTTATTCAACTTCCATTTTTATTCAATTTCCTTTTCTATTGAACTTTCTTTTTTATTTAATTTTCAAATAGATCGTTAAGGTATAGTGGTTTCTTGAATAAACTTCCCTTTTAAATTTTATACAACTTCCTTTTTTATTTTTATTTAGCTTCCATTATTAGTCAATGTCATTTTCTATTCAATTTCCTTTTTTTATTAATTTCCAAATAGATCGTTAAGGTATAGTGGTTTCTTAATTGAACTTCCATTATTAAATTTATGCAACTTTCATTTTTATTTTTATTCAACTTCATTTTTTATTGAATTTCCAACTTTCATTTTTATTTTTATTCAACTTCATTTTTTATTGAATTTCCAAGTAGATCGTTAAGGTATAGTGGTTTCTTCAATGAACTATCATTGTTAATTTTATGCAACTTCGACCTTTATTCAATTTTTTTTTTCTATTCAACTTCATTTCTTGTTCAATTTCCAAATAGATCGTTAAGGTATAGTGGTTTCTTAAAAAACTTCCATTTTTAATTTTATGCAACTACCATTTCTATTTTTATTCAATTTCCTTTTTTATTTAATTTCCGAATAGATCGTTAAGGTATAGTGGTTTCTTGAATGAACTTCCATTTTTAATTTTATGCAACATACATTTTTATTTTTATTCAACTTCCGTTTTTGTTCAATTTCCTTTTCTATTCAATTTCCTCTTTTTATTTAATTTCCAAATAGATCTTTAAGGTATAGTGGCTTCTTGAATGAACTATCATTTTTAATTTTATGCAACTTCCATTTTTATTTTTCTTCAACTTCAATTTTTATTCAATTTACTTTTCTATTGAATTTCCTTTTTTATTTAATTTCCAAATATATCGTTAAGGTATAGTGGTCTCTTGAATGAACTTTCATTTTTAATTTTATGGTACTTCCATTTTTATTCAATTTCCTTTTTTTATTTAACTTCCAAATAGATTGTTACGGTATAGTGGTTTCTTAAATGAACTTCCATTTTTAATTTTATGTAACTTCCGTTTTTATTTTTATTCAATTTCCGTTTCTATTTAACTTCCTTTTTTTTATTTCACTTCCAAATAGATCGTTAAGGTATAGTGGTTTCTTAAATGAACTTCCATTTTTAATTTTATTTAACTTTTATTTTTATTTTTATTCAACTTCCATTTTTATTCGATTTCCTTTTCTATTCAATTTCCTTTTTTATTTAATTTTCAAATAGATCATTAAAGTACAGTGGTTTCTTAAATGAACTTCCATTTTTAATTTTATGCAACTTCCAATTTTATTTTTATTCAACTTATATTGTTATTCAATTTCCTTTTCTATTCAATTTCCTTTTTTTGTTTAATTTTCAAATAGATCGTTAAGGTATATTGGTTTCTTAAATGAACTTCCATTTTTAATTTTATGCAACTTTCATTTTTATTTTTATTCAACTTCCATTTTTATTCAATTTTCTTTTCTGTTCAATTTCCTTTTTTATTTAATTTCCAAATAGATCGTTAAAGTATAGTGGTTTCTTGAATGAACTTTCATTTTTACTTTTATGCAACATCCATTATTATTTTTATTCAACTTTCATTTTTATTCAATTTCCTTTTCTATTCAATTTCCTTTTCTATTTAATTTCCAAATAGATCGTTATGGTATATTGGTTTCTTAAATGTACTTTCATTTTTACTTTTAAGCAACATCCATTTTTATTTTTATTCAACTTCTTTTTTATTCAATTTCCTTTTCTATTTATTTTCCAAATAGATCATTAAGCTATAGTGGTTTCTTGAATAAACTTCCCTTTTTAATTTTATACAACTTCCTTTTTTTATTTTTATTTAGCTTCCATTGTTATTCAATGTCATTTTCTATTCAATTCTTTTTTTTATTTAATTTCCAAATGGATCGTTAAGGTATAGTGGTTTCTTGATTGAACTTCCATTGTTAAATTTATGCAACTTTCATTTTTATTTTTATTCAACTTTCTTTTTTATTTAATTTCCACATAGATCGTTAAGGTATAGTGGTTTCTTAAATGAACTGTCAATCTTAATTTTATGCAACTTCCACCTTTATTCAATTTCTTTTTCTATTCAACTTCATTTCTTGTTTAATTTCCAAATAGATCGTTAAGGTATATTGGTGTCTTGAAAAACTTACATTTTTAACTTCATGCAACTACCATTTCTATTTTTATTCAACTTCTATTTTTATTCAGTTTCCCTTTCTACTCAATTTCTTTTTTATTTAATTTCTGAATTGATCGTTAAGGTATAGTGGCTTCTTGAATGAACTTTCATTTTTAATTTTATGCAACTTCCATTTTTATTTTTCTTCAACTTCAGTTTTTATTCAATTTCCTTTTCTATTGAATTTCCTTTTTTATTTAATTTCCAAATAGATCGTTAAGGTATAGTGGTCTCTTGAATGAACTTTAATTTTTAATTTTATGGTACTTCCATTTTTATTCAATTTTCTTTTCTATTCAATTTCCTTTTTTTTATTTAATTTCCAAATTGATTGTTAAGGTATAGTGGTTTCTTAAATGAACTTCCATTTTTAATTTTATGTAACTTCCATTTTTATTTTTATTCAATTTCCTTTTCTATTTAACTTCCTTCTTTTATTTCATTTCCAAATAGATCGTTAAGGTATTGTTGTTTCTTAAATGAACTTTCATTTTTAATTTTATGCAACTTCTATTTTTATTTTTATTCAACTTTCATTTTTATTCAATTTTTTTTCTATTCAATTTCCTTTTTTATTTAATTTCCGAATAGATCGTTAAGGTATAGTGGTTTCTTAAATGAACTTCCATTTTTATTTATATTCAACTTATATTTTTATTCAATTTCCTTTTTTCGTTTAATTTCAAAATAGATCGTTAAGGTATAGTGGTTTCTTAAATGAACTTCCATTTTTAATTTTATGCAACTTCCATTTTTATTTTTATTCAACTTCCATTTTTATTCAATTTCCTTTTCTGTTCAATTTCCTTTTTTTTTTAATTTCCAAATAGATCGTTAAGTTATAGTGGTTTCTTGAATAAACTTTCATTTTCAGTTTTATGCAACTTCCAATTTTATTTTTATTCAACTTTCATTTTTATTCAATTTCCTTTTCTATTCAATTTCCTTTTTTTTATTTAATTTCCAAATAGATCGTTTAGGTATAGTGGATTCTTGAATGAACTGTCATTGTTAATTTTATGCAGCTTCCATCTTTATTCAATTTTCTTTTCTATTCAACTTCGTTTTTATTTAATTTCCAAGTAGATCGTTAAGTTATAATGGTTTTTTTTTAGAAGTCCCATTTTTAATGTTATGCAACTTCAATTTTTATTTTTATTTTTATTCAACTTCCATTTTTATTCAATTTCCTTTTCTATTGAATTTCTTTTTTATTTAATTTCCGAATAGATCGTTAATGTATAGTGGTTACTTGAATGAACTTTCATTTTTAATTTTATGCAACTTCCATTTTTATTTTTATTCAACTTCCTTTTTTATTCAATTTCCTTTTCTATTCAATTTCCTTTTCTTATTTAATTTCCAAATAGATCATTAAGGTGCAGCGGTTTCTTGAATGAACTTCCATTTTTATTTTTATTCAACTTCCATTTTTATTCAATTTCCGTTTCTTTTGAATTTCCTTTTTTATTTAATTTCCAATAGATCGTTAAGGTATAGTGGTTTTTTGAATGAACTTCTATTTTTAATTTGATGCAACTTTCATTTTTATTTTTATTAAACTTCCATTTTTATTCAATTTCCTTTTTCTATTCGATTTCCTTTTTTTTATTTAACTTCTAAATAGATCGTTAAGGTGTAGTGGTTTCTTGAACGAACGTCCATTTTTAATTTTATGCAACTTCCATTTTTATTTTTATTCAACTTCCATTTTTATTCAATTTCCTTTTCTATTCAACTTCCTTTTTTATTTAATTTTCAAATAGATCGTTAAGGTATAGTGATTTCTTGAATCAACTTCTCTTTTTAATTTTATACACTTCCTTTTTTATTTTTATTCAGCTTCCATTGTTATTCAATGTCATTTTCTATTCAATTTCCTTTTTTTTATTTAATTTCCAAATAGATCGTTAAGGTATAGTGGTTTTATAGCGATCCCGGTTTCCCTTTTTATTGGTTGTTGTGTACATCTTGTTTACATCCTTTACGCTTTGTAATTGAGTCTTGGGTTGTGTTGGGTAGGTTTGAAACAGGTTGGTTGAGCTTAGGAACCAAGTGTAGTTGCCTAGATTTTGGCCTTTCCGCTCGAGCGGAGCTTTTGGCGCTCGAGCGAGAAAATCACCCTTCCAGTATTTTCTCTGCAGGGTTATCCGCTCGAGCGGGAGTTTGGACGCTCGAGCGGGAGTTTGTGTGTTATGCTCGAGCAGAAAGTTGGACACTCAAGCAGGGACCTGGTTCTACAAAAGTGCTGGGAGTGTGTATTCAACGCTCGAGCGGCGGTTTGGACGCTCGAACGGGAGTCTGTGAGTGACGCTCGAGCGGGGGTTTCCACGCTCGAGCGGGGCGTCGGGTTTAAAGCTCCGTGTTTTGACTTTTAAAATCACGTTTTTCACATTTCTTCTCTCTCTTACTTTCCCAAATACTCCATTGTTGAGCCTTTCTCTCTAGAACCTTGCTTTCTCTCTAGGTATTGATCTAGTTAGAGTTGTTTCCTCACCTTTGGCCTTTACAAAAGAGTTGTTGATCGTCGAGGGCTATCTTTTGATCCGGAAAACTTGTGATTCGGAGCATTTTCATTTTCATCATCTTCTTCGTTGGGTGTCAACCTTTGAGGTAGGGATTGCTACTTACTCTTATGATCTTTGACATAGATTTTTGGTTGTTTTGATAAAGTGTTGAAGTTGGGAAATTTTGGGACCTAGGGTTTCAAAATGTTAAATGGGGGGTTTTTGTCATTTTGATTCTTGAAAATGTATATTGGGTTTCAAAATGAGGTTATTGTTAATGGTTGTTGGTATATAGGCCATTGGGCCAATGTTGGGGAAAAGGGGTAGAAAACCCTAATTTGTGGTGTAAATTAATTGGTATAATTAATTTGGGAAATTTGTGGACTTATGGAATTGGGTTGAGAATAATGAAATTGACTCATTATGTGGTAAAATAGTGGAGTTGGATTTGTTAATCGCTCACTTTTGAAAACATTGATATTCTATCTGTTGGAGCTTTTATTATCTGTTTAGAAATAACTGCTTGGGCTACCCGTGGAGGGTAGTTTTGATTGTTGTAGACAATGCATGATGATTAGGCAAATTGAAACTAATCAATTGGATATGTCATAGAGTATGACGGCTGATAGAATACATTAACGTTATGTATTGATTGATTGTGTATATGACCAATGTGTATATACTTTTTGTGTGTGTGGGAGGAGATAGGGGATGTACTCCATGGTTTAGGGGAAGATAGGGGATGGACCTCTAAACCGGATATTGTTTGGGAGGAGATAGGGGATGGACTCCACTGATACGGCTCATATGCTTATCTATGGAAGTGATGATACAGCTCATATGCTTATCTGTTGAAATGTGGATACAGCTTGTATGCTTATCTGTTGAAATATGGATACAACTTGTGTGCTTATCTGTTGAGATGTTGATACAACTAATATGTTTATCTATTGGAGAATGGGAAATGTTTAATATGAGTCATGGTCTCATATAAGTGAATGACTAGGCTCTGAGCCGTTAATGTAAATTGTGGAATTGATAAGAAACAGAAAATGAAATAAAACATGGACATAGTGGTCTTGTAATGGGAAAAGGGTTATGAATTGATGTATGGAATTGAACATTTATCAATTGCTAATGTCTTAGTTATTGCTCATACTGTGTTTAGCATATCTCTACTGGGCGTTGGCTCACCCTATATGGGACATTATTTTCAGGTACAGGTAGCATGCCACCTCCAAGGACGTAGCTTGGATGGATATGAGAGTTGAAGACTACTTTTGTTTATTTTGTTCATATCACATGTACATTAAGCCAAGGGCTTCTTTTGTATAGAGTTAGTACTCTTCTTTTGTGTAACCAAGTGTTGACTTGGAAAGCTGTAAGCCCATAGGGCATTTGCTTTTGTTGTTAACATGTAATACCATTGTAAAGTTTACTCTGATGAAATGAAATGGTTGGTTTCTTTTATATGAATGCATGTCAAAAGATGGATTTTATGTATTATTTTGAGGGCGTGACAGGTTTCTTGATTTAACTTCCATTGTTAAATTTATGCAACTTTCATTTTCATTTTTATTCAACTTTATTTTTTATTTAATTTCCAAATAGATCGTTAAGGTATAGTGGTTTCTTAAATAAACTATCATTGTTAATTTTATGCAACTTCTACCTTTAGTCAATTTCTTTTTCTATTCAACTTCATTTTTTGTTTAATTTCCAAATAGATCGTTAAGGTATAGTGGTTTCTTGAAAAACTTCCATTTTTAATTTTATGCAACTACCTTTTTTATTTTTATTCAACTTCCATTTTTATTCAATTTCTGTTTCTATTCAATTTCCTTTTTTATTTAATTTCCGAATAGATCGTTAAGGTATAGTGGTTTCTTGAATGAACTTCCATTTTTAATTTTATGCAACATCCAGTTTTATTTTTATTTTCCATTTTTGTTCAATTTCCTTTTCTATTCAATTTCTTTTTTTATTTAATTTCCAAATACATCTTTAAGGTATAGTGGTTTCTTGAATGAACTTTCATTTTTAATTTTATGCAACTTCCATTTTTACTTTTATTCAACTTCAATTTTTATTCAACTTCCTTTTCTATTGAATTTCCTTTTTTATTTAATTTCCAAATAGATCGTTAAGGTATAGTGGTCTCTTGAATGAACTTTCATTTTTAATTTTATGCTACTTCCATTTTTATTTTTCTTCAATTTCCATTTTTATTCAATTTGCCTTTCTATTCAATTTTTATTTTTTATTTAATTTCCAAATAGATCATTAAGGTATAGTGGTTTCTTGAATAAACTTCCAATTTTAATTTTATGCAACTTCCATTTTTGTTTTTATTCAACATCCATTTTTATTCAATTTCCTCTTCTAATCAATTTCCTTTTTTTCTTTAATTTCCAAGTAGATTGTTAAGTTATAGTGGTTTCTTGAAGAACTCCCACTTTTAATTTTATGCAACTTCCATTTTTATTCAATTTCCCTTTCTATTAAATTTCCTTCTTTATTTAATTTCCAAATAGATCGTTAAGGTATAGTGCTTTCTTGAACGAACTTCCACTTTTAATTTTATGCAACTTCCATTTCTATTTTTATTCAACTTCCATTTTTATTCAATTTCCTTTTCTATGCAATTTCCTTTTTTTGTTTAATTTCCAAATAGATCGTTAAGGTATAGTGGTTTCTTGATTGAACTTCCGTTTTTAATTTTATGCAACTTCCATTTTTATTTTTATTCAACTTCCATTTTTATTCAATTTCCTTTTCTGTTCAATTTCCTTTTTTATTTAATTTCCAGATAGATCGTTTAGGTATAGTAGTTTCTTGAATGAACTTTCATTTTTACTTTTTTGCGACTTCCATTTTTATTTTTATTCAACTTCCATTTTTATTCAATTTCTTTTTCTATTCAATTTCCTTTTCTATTTAATTTCGAAATAGATCGTTAAAGTATAGTGGTTTCTTGAATGAACTTTCATTTTTACTTTTCTGCAACTTCCATTTTTATTTTTATTCAACTTCCATTTTTATTCAATTTCCTTTTCTATTCAACTTCCTTTTTTATTTAATTTTCAAAGAGATCGTTAAGGTATAGTGGTTTCTTGAATGAACTTCCCTTTTTAATTTTATACAACTTCCTTTTTTATTTTTGTTTAGCTTCCATTGTTATTCAATGCCATTTTCTATTCAATTTCCTTTTTTTATTTAATTTCCAAATAGATCGTTAAGGTATTGTGGTTTATTGATTGAACTTCCATCGTTAAATTTATGCAACTTTCATTTTTATTTTTATTCAAATTCTTTTTTTATATAATTTCCAAATAGATCGTTAAGGTATAGTGGTTTCTTGAAAGAACTGTCGTTTTTAATTTTATGCAACTTCCACCTTTATTCAATTTCTTTTTCTATTCAACATCATTTCTTGTTTAATTTCCAAATAGATCGTTAAGGTATAGTGGTTTCTTGAAAAACTTCCATTTTTAATTTTATGCAACTACCAGTTCCATTTTTATTCAACTTCCATTTTTATTCATTTTCCTTTCTATTCAATTTCCTTTTTTTATTTAGAGTAATGATTCATCCCCCCTTTTTCCCCCACCCCCTTTGACCCTCTCTCTCTCTCATTGGTTACCTTTTCTTTTTCTTTTTCTTTTTTTTCCTGCTCCACCAATCACCTCCTGCCACGTGGCAAAGGGGATGAGGGGGTGACCCCCAAAAGGGGGTCCCAAGCATTATTCCGGTATAGTGGTTTCTTGAATGAATTTCCATTTTTAATTTTATGCAACATCCATTTTTATTTTTATTCAACTTCCATTTTTGTTCAATTTCCTTTTTGTATTCAATTTCCAAATAGATCTTTAAGGTATAGTGGTTTCTTGAATGAACTTTCATTTTTAATTATATGCAACTTCCATTTTTATTTTTCTTCAACTTCAATTTTTATTCAATTTCCTTTTTTATTTAATTTCCAAATAGATCGTTAAGGTATAGTGGTCTCTTGAATGAACTTTCATTTTTAATTTTATGCTACTTCTATTTTTATTTTAATTCAACTTCAATTTTTATTCAATTTCCTTTTCTATTCAATTTCCTTTTTTTGTTTAATTTCCAAATAGATCGTTAAGGTATAGTGGTTTCTTAAATGAACTTCCATTTTTAATTTTATGCAACTTCCATTTTTATTTATATTCAACTTCCATTTTTATTCAATTTTCTTTTCTGTTCAATTTCCTTTTTTATTTAATTTTCAAATAGATCTTTAAAGTATAGTGGTTTCTTGAATGAACGTTCATTTTTTACTTTTGTAACGCCCTCAAAATAATAATATTAAACCCCTCAATAGAGACATGCATAGATACATAAAGATCCACATTCATCTATCCATCAGAGTATTTTATTACAAAAGTATTACATGTTTACAACAAAACAAATGCCCTACGGGCTTACAGCTTTCCAAGTTAACACTTGGTTACAAAAGAGAATGATAACTCAATTACACCCTACGCCCTTGGCTTGAAACTATATATAATACAAAAAAAGAGACAACCAAAGTATGTCCGCCTCTAGCCTCCCAAGCTATGTCCTTAGAGGTGGCTAGCTACCTTTACCTGAAAATGATGTCCCTATATAGGGTGAGCCACAGCCCAGTAGAAATATACTAGACCAACTATGAACAATGACTAAGAGATTAGCAACTGGTAGATGGTCAACACTTACAGTTCCATTTGCATCTTATTAAAATTTCAGGACGGTCAAGTTTATGCTACAATTCACTTTCCAGTTCTTATTCAACTTTGAATTAGAAAACAAGGTTCAGTATTCTGGCCAAAACATTTGATGAGATTATAGTTCATCACTAGAACATTTTTCTTTTGAAATTCAAGGTGAATACACATTTTGGTGTTGTATCAATAACACATAAACTACTTCCATATTTCACAAACGATGATGACATACATTTTAGTGTTATATCAAATCAAACAAATCTTTCAATAGATAAGCATATGAGCTATATTAACATTCCAATAGATAAGCATATGAGCTATATCAATACTTCAACAGATAAGCATATGAGCTATATCAACATTCCAATAGATAAGCATATGAGCTATATCACTACCACAATAGATAAGCATATGAGCTATATCAATACTTCAACAGATAAGCATATGAGCTATATCAACATTCCAATAGATAAGCATATGAGCTATATCACTACCACAACAGATAAGCATATGAACTATATCAATACTTCAACAGATAAGCATATGAGCTATATCACTACCACAACAGATAAGCATATGAGTTGTATCAACACTTCAACGGGTGAGCATATGAGCTGCATCCCAGGGTCCATCCCCCATCTTCCCTTAACCATTGACCAGTTTAGAGGTACATCCCCTATCTTCCCCTAAACCATTAACCAGCTTAGAGGTACATCCCCCATCTTCCTCTAAACCGTGGAGTACATCCCATATCTCCTCCCATACACAAGTAATGCATATAAACACAGAATCACATACTCAATCCATCATTACAAAAAGTTAATGCATTCCATCAACCGTCTACACATAACGCATATAAACACATCGGCCATATGCACAATCAACCAACACATAAAGTTAGTGTATTCTATCAACCGTCATACTCTATGACACATCCAATTGATTAGTTTTAGTTTGCCTAATCATCATGCATTGTCTACAACAATCAACACTACCCTCCACCGGTAGCCCAAAGCAATTATTTCTAAGCAGGAAATAAATGCACAAATGGATAATATATCAACATTTCAATTAGATGAGCAATAAAAGATTCAACTACACTCTTTAGTCCCATACATTCCCAATTTCAACATTTTCAATTCAATTCCTTGTTTTCTTCAATTAATTATATGCATTAATTAATTGAACCAATTAGGGCAAATTACCATAATTCACAAAACAACCCTAAGGTTCCATTTCCATCAATGTACCAACATTAATCTCATTTCTCTATGCCTAACATGCATATAGGTTTATATATTTGAAACCCCAACTTTTGTAAAATTACACAAAGGCCCAAACTTTCTCAAAACTACCCAACAACCCCCAACATATCAAAATACTAAAATTTAAAGACAAAGCTCATAAGATGGAGTAGGTTATCCCTACCTCGAATGATGGGGCTCAACGAAGGAGATGAAGAAACGAAAATGCTCCAAATCCCAAAATTTTCAGATTAGAAGATAGCCCTCGACGATCAACACAACTTTTGTAAAGGCCCAAGGTGAGAAAACAACTCCTACTAGATCAATCCTAAGAGAGAAGTTAGGGTTTTAGTGAGAGGAGCTCTCAAAATAGCTTTTTGGAAAAGTAAGAGAGAGAAAGGATGTTGAAAAATGAACAAAAAGGTCGGATCTCGGCTTTACATAAAAGTCGCCCCGCTCGAGCAGCAAAATCCCCGCTCGAGCGTCACTCACAGATCCCCGCTCGAGCGTCCAATCCCCCACTCGAGCGGCGGATGCACGCTCCCAGAACTTTTACAGACATGATGCCCGCTCGAGCGTCAAACTCCCCGCTCGAGCGTCAGAAACAAACTCCCGCTCGAGCGTCTACCACTGTAAACGAAATACTGGATGGGTGATTTCCCCGCTCGAGCGCCAACACCCCCGCTCGAGCGGACAAGCACCAACAGAGTCCCGGTCGAGCGTCAAAAGAGCCGCTCGAGCGAAGAGACCAAAAACTGGGCAAGGATTTTACGTTTTAAAACACAACCAACTTATTCCCAACTTGTCCAACACAACCCAAAGCTCGAACACAAAGAGAAAAGAATAGAAAGAGGATAAGACAACAGCACCCTCACGAAACCGAATCCGGATTACAGTTAAACAAAAACAGGGAATACCGGGATCGCTATAACCTCCCCCCCTTAAAGAATTTCGTCCCCGAAATTAAGGGTACACCAAAACACAAGGCCAGTTGATCACAGAGCATTCAACAACCGAGCCCCAAGGAAAGAACCTACTTTCACAACAAACCTCCGACTTACTCTTACCAAGGAAGAGACTAACCAAGGAAACACATTCTAAACGACAACACCTTAGGTACGCAAGCCTCAACAAACCAAACCTCCCCCGAAACAACTCATCAATAACCGACTGGTGCTTCAAGCTAAGTCACTACTCAGCAACACGACCAAAGCAAATCTTTAGAGCAGATAATAAGAAAACATTTTTCACAAATACGGCGTTACCCAAAACGCAGAGTCATCCATGGTTTATTTGCCAAAATGATTACTCTGGAATTCTTTAAAATCCTTGAATTAAATCAACTTTTCATCAACGCATTTAGATGGTCCCAAACACTAGGAAAATTTTGTTTTCCATTTCTTTCCAAAATAGCACTATCAACAACCATCATTCGCATGGTGATGCCACACCAAACACGGAACACAACATTTCTATAATGATAGTTAATAGAAATAACAACAGTACTATCAACATATAAGGTATAAGAAATTCATGGTTTTGCAATTTTATCCCGCCTCCCTTTACAAAAGTCATAAATACGGCTCAGGACCTGGCCAACAACCAAATGAGGTCACATCTCATCCCCACAATACCCCCCTTTAACACACAAATGATACACATTTTAGTGCTGTATCAATATCAAACCAAACATCAATCAATATATATTTTAGATGTATTATTCCAACCGTCAGATTCAACGACAAATGTTCGATTAGTTTCAGTTTTCCCTAATCAACATACAAAGTCTACAACGAACGAGACTAAACTCAAGGTGACCAATGCCAACCCAAAACCCGATACCGACAAGCTGACTAATCAACTCAATAAACTCTACATTCCGTAACCCACACACTGACGTGCCACTAAAACCACTAACCCCAACCACGGAGTTCTCTACACAAACCACAAATTTTGGAATCTCACCGGGTCTCTTAAAATTGAACCCGCATCAACACTGCGTCTAAGGGAATCACCATCCCCCCGCCATGGCTATCTAGCAAGCCTGCTCACTTCCTTGACCGAAGATCGACATGGTCAACCTCAATCACAACAACCCGAACACGAAGGACCACTTTTGTAGGAACCCACATTTTATGTCTTCGTCATGTTCATGAGCATCGGTATGATTATGGCTTGTTAAGTTTGCATGTGTATGTTTGTGACTTGTTTTGCTTAAGCGAGTGTGATCCATGCCTTGTTTCGAAGCCTTGTGATTTGTCTAAGTGTAGTGTGCTTGTCTTGTTCCTTCCTTGATGTGAAACTTAGGTCACGCCTTGCCTGAGTTATGCTAGCCGATGTTATTCCAAGCCTAGGTTACGTTACGCCTAGATCATTCCAAGCCGAGGTCATCCTCAGTCTAGAAGTATCTTGGAACCCCTTGTTGACCTCCGTCCTCGCCTTGACACATTAACCGAGATGTTACCTTGCACCCAAGTGATCTCGTCCTGGAGTGGTATGACCTAGACCGAGGTGTGGCGCATCTAGGCCAAGATGTGGCACAGCTTAGTCAAGTGTTGTCCTTCCTAGCCGGGGTCATTGTCACCTTAGTTGCCGAAGTCCTTTTGTTAGCCGATGTCACCCCTTGCCGGAGTGCCATTCCGTGTAGCTTGTTAAATACGCCTTGTTATTAGCCGATGTCATTGCCTCGTCAGAGAGCCCATACCGCTTTACTTGTTGAACACCCTTCCACCATGCTTTGTCTGGTCTGTCAGCCACCTTTTCAGGGAAAACCCAACCAGTCGCCGCCACGTGTCTCAGCAGAGGGTTAACCCCAGAACCGGGTAAAGAAAACTATCATTTGATATCATAACCTTGCCTTGTAGAGAGAGAAACTCTAGGAGGAAGAAGGAGTTTTAGAGTGAGGAAGTAGATCTTCAAGCTTGATTCCTAGAGATCGAACCGTTAGATCCGTGTTCTAAGGTTAGATTCTTGATCTGCTCATGATGTTCTTTATGTTCATGTTATTGCATTGCATGAACGGATATGATTTGTAAGCCATACATTGTTTTGGAGTTCGGTTTTAGAAAGAGAAAATGACATTCATGTGTTCTTCAAGAAAAAGTCTTGTTTTGATCCGAAAGCTTGCATAAAGAATCGTGTTTTTGTGTTTATTTCCGCAAGAACTTCAAGTACGGGTACCCAGGTCCATGTTTTCAAACTCATAGCATGAAAATCCCAGATTTGTGATGACAGATTGTGATTGAACATTCATATTTTTCATGTTTTCACACTCATGTTCTTCATGTTCATCAGCAGAGGGAAACCCAGAGTTTCCCGACCTCTTTTCCTTGCATGTGGCCCTCGGGAACACACCTCGGCAAGGAGGTGTGGAACCTCGGCCTAGACCTGGTTAGTGCCCAGCATGCTTTTCCGAGATCATTTGCATACATAAGAGACTTGTTTGAAAGTGCATTCAATAGGCTTTGCCCTGTGTTTGTAGGACTTGGGCTTGTCTCGACCCCGACGTGTGAAGAACTATGTGAGTGGTATTTTTAATAAAGCTATGTTACACTTGCTTTCATAAATCTCGTCTTGCCTTGTTTTGAAAAGTACTTGATCTAGCATGAATGACTATCCCTACTTGTATATTAAGCACTATCTTGTTTTGATGACATTTCTTGAAAGTCCTTAGCTGCAGGGGACTATAATGCAACTGCACTCTTGTCTTGAAAGTCCTTAGCTGCAGGGGACTATAATGCAACTGCACTCTTGTCTTGAAAGTCCTTAGCTGCAGGGGACTATAATGCAACTGCACTCTTGTATTGGAATGTCATCACCCCCTTGTATTAAGTAGATGTAATAACATCCAAGGAACTTGAAAGGCCGGCAATGAACTTGATTTCCCCCTTGATTGTAAAGTATGCTATGTATTGTTTTGAAAGAGATCTTGGATATCAATCATGCAAAACCTTTATTTCTAATATCATTCACTGAGTATCCAAGCTCACCCTCTCTATATATATGTAGGTGATGAGCAAGAAGGCAATGAGGCCTAGACGTGTAGCCGATGTGTTTTTGGGTGCATTGCCGACGTGTTTTGGATTAGCATTTTGTACCATCTTGAAGATTATGCTTCTTAGCCTATATTTCATGTGTACTTGTATATGTCGGCTTGAGAAGCCTTTTGGTCAAGATGTATTTTGTATCTCATTCCCTTATTGTATCTAAGTTGTAAGACTTTGTAAAAATGTATGTCATTTCATTGGACTTAAGCACGGCTCTCATGGACTATTTAGATTCTGTATATATATATATTGCTTCCGCACTTGTAAGCCCCATATTTTATACTCTGATTGTGTGTGATTCTTGTAAGTCGGCCTTTGGTAATCTCGGATTACTGGCCATCACGGCACCAAACTACTAGGGGCGGTTTGGGGGCGTGACAACTTTGACCAACGCTATACTCATTACTTTAGCACATGAACTGCTCTTCCTTCAAAGAATGCTGCCAGCATCCACTCACAACCCAAACCCAACAATTGATAACCAATCAAAATACGAACACTACCCCTATACAACCGATGGGGTCACCACGGACTCACTAACTAGCAAGACCCAAAACACGAACCAACATACAGGTACCATTTCCACTAACTCGAGATACAAATCTCACGTTCCCTTGAACATTCTCACATAGTCTTGCCAACACCGCGCAACTCTCGAAACCATCACATCTAACCATCACATCAAATCTCCACATCTTACTTGCCACTCATCCCGAGAGTACCCTCCAGAGGCCCGGCCTCCATGCTAAACCACTAGTCAAAACTACCGCTAGGCAGCCACCATGAGCCAACCCCGACACTGTCGCATGTCGCCAACTAGGCTTTCAAAGACTCACCATCCTAACTATCCAGCAGAGTAAAGGTCCTCACCCTCCTCGCCATTAACCCACATCTCTAACCGCAAACACCATACCACTGTGACTCCATCCACGGATCACACCCTAACTACGGACTGTACACCCAATCAACCCTTACGATAGCATCCTCCGACCTAACCTGTGTTGAGGTACAAACCTATCACATTCGATCATAATCAAGGAGTTTGGAAACTTAGGGAAACACCCGCTATACTACTGCCCGAGATATAGTACCAGCTACCCACAACACATTGCTCCCGATATAACAATCACAACCTTATATAGGGACTAACATCCCCTCACTTAAAACGGCCAGTCAGTACACCTGAAATCTCAGCAACGTTACTTACCACGAAGGTACAAGTCCAACCTTAACAAAATTATGCGCTATGCCCCCATAGGACACCATATTAAATACGTGTTACATCTAGTATTAATCGCACACTTCACATCCTCTCGAGTTCTCCCAACAGTAGACCAAAAGCTATACCACGCACAAAATTTTAAATGGGTAATACCCATGAAATTCTACACACTCGGCAAGTAAAACAGTTCTCGCTCCAATATTGCCTTGGCTAGGACACGCACTCCTCGGTGGTTCTTCCAAATTTTGAAAACATGACTCCTCAGCCCTCATCTTTCCCAAATCAAGTCACACGCATAATAATAAAATAATGCACTAATACCAAAAAAAAAAAATTATGGTTTTGCAGCAACTTTATACATTAATAAAACTTTAGAGCTACAACATGCTCCAATTCACTCACTCCAGGGAAATTAATAAACAAAGCATATATGTATATATATAGATAAACAAACAGTTTAGATGTTTCAACATTTCCAAAACACATTGGTTACACAATAGAACCCAATGATTACAAACGATAATTCACCGATTACAAAACGAATTAGCCAAAACGAAACCAACCCCTCGGCATTACCACCACTGCCGTCCCTCGCTGGACCGCCAAAATTGGCCATCTCCAAACACAAGACAACCTACGAGCATACTAACCACGGACAAGAACTACTGACGTGCCCCCTCTGCCCACACCTGGAACAACTACAAACTTCCCCAACTGGGGCTTGGGAACTCGACTCTACTGAGGCCCTCACAATCTGGCCTGCTAGTCCTCCAAAACGATACTGTTCCTGCCCAGTCGAATGAAACTGAGCCTGGCTAGGTTGCGAAACTCCTAAAGAAGCTCCCGGCTGAGTGCAGAAACGTCGAATATGACCCGGCTGATTACACATCCAACAAGTAGGCGGTGCCTGAGCACGAGACTAGTTCAGAATCTGGGCTGATGAAGACCCCAACAACTGCCTCCCCACTGAGCATTTGATCGGCCCAAAACCCGGCTAGTTAGATGATCCTGGTGGTACGACTACTGGTTGAACTGCTAACCCTGCCCTCTTTCTCTGTGGGCAACCCGAAACCTTGTGGCCCAGAAGACCACATTTGAAACAAACGACATCCCTCTGTTTACGTTCTCCTGAACCCAAATCCGACACTGGAAGGGTAGTTCTAGCCCGACCTCCCTGTTGCGGGTTTAAACCCCTTTGCCTCTTAAAAGGCCTACCCACACCCTGAGTCACGGGAGTTGCCGAGATGGCTCTCTCCCCACTCTGCCCCATTGCTAGCACCGCAATCTCCACATGGGCAGCTGCCTCAACAAGCACACTATATCTCTTATGCCAAGACCCCGCTATCCTTACACGGATGTCGTCACGCAGCTTTCTCTCAAACTCGAAACAACGCAAGTCCTCCGTCTCCACAAATTCTGGAGCAAACCTCGACAGGTTAGCAAACCATCTTTCGAACCGCACCAAAGGTGTAGTACCTTGGCGTAACTCCACAAACTGTTTCCGCAACTCTTCCCGAGCGGAAGGAGGGAAATCGTAGCTTCCTCGCCTAGGCATCCTAGTAAAAGTAACAGAGACACGTTAGCACACTCATACATGTGCCAAAGCTAAACACTCACGCCCTAATACATGGACAACTGTAATTCACTCCACGTAAGCACATAAACACATAAGCACTTACGAATCTCATTTCCGGATAATGATAGTCCCGAGGCGTTACTAGAGTTCCGGTTAGAAACAGCATTGATTAAGTGCCTTTCCAACAAGACTCTCAGAAACCCAAGGATCCAATCAACATCCAAGAAACTACATTCCATATCCAAATAATCACATAAACATGTTATCACATAAGTACATAACATTACGTCTAAGTCTCTAACAAGAGAGACAAACCCATTGTGATACTAATCACTTCCCACGTACCCAAAGTATTCGAACCCGGTCCGCTCTGATACCAAGTTGTAACGCCCTCAAAATAATATCATTAAACCCCTCAATAGAGACATGCATAGATACATAAAGATCCACATTCATCTATCCATCAGAGTATTTTATTACAAAAGTATTACATGTTTACAACAAAACAAATGCCCTACGGGCTTACAGCTTTCCAAGTTAACACTTGGTTACAAAAGAGAATGCTAACTCAATTACACCCTACGCCCTTGGCTTGAAACTATATATAATACAAAAAAAGAGACAACCAAAGTATGTCCGCCTCTAGCCTCCCAAGCTATGTCCCTAGAGGTGGCAAGCTACCTATACCTGAAAATGATGTCCCCATATAGGGTGAGCCACAGCCCAGTAGAAATATACTAAACCAACTATGAACAATGACTAAGAGATTAGCAACTGGTAGATGGTCAACACTTACACTTCCATTTACATTTTATTAAAATTTCAGGACGGTCAAGTTTATGCTACAATTCACTTTCCAGTTCTTATTCAACTTTGAATTAGAAAACAAGGTTCAGTATTTTGGCCAAAACATTTGATGAGATTATAGTTCATCACTAGAACATTTTTCTTTTGAAATTCAAGGTGAATACACATTTTGGTGTTGTATCAATAACACATAAACTACTTCCATATTTCACAAACGATGATGACATACATTTTAGTGTTATATCAAATCAAACAAATCTTTCAATAGATAAGCATATGAGCTATATCAACATTCCAATAGATAAGCATATGAGCTATATCAATACTTCAACAGATAAGCATATGAGCTATATCAACATTCCAATAGATAAGCATATGAGCTATATCACTACCACAACAGATAAGCATATGAGCTATATCAATACTTCAACAGATAAGCATATGAGCTATATCACTACCACAACAGATAAGCATATGAGCTGTATCAACACTTCAACGGGTGAGCATATGAGCTGCATCCCAGGGTCCATCCCTCATCTTCCCTTAACCATTGACCAGTTTAGAGATACATCCCATATCTTCCCCTAAACCATTAACCAGCTTAGAGGTACATCCCCCATCCTTCCTCTAAACCGTGGAGTACATCCCCTATCTCTTCCCATACACAGGTAATGCATATAAACACAGAATCACATACGCAATCAATCATTACAAAAAGTTAATGCATTCCATCAACCGTCTACACATAACGCATATAAACACATCGGCCATATGCACAATCAACCAACACATAAAGTTAGTGTATTCTATCAACCGTCATACTCTATGACACATCCAATTGATTAGTTTTAGTTTGCCTAATCATCATGCATTGTCTACAACAATCAACACTACCCTCCACCGGTAGCCCAAAGCAATTATTTCTAAGCAGGAAATAAATGCACAAATGGATAATATATCAACATTTCAATTAGATGAGCAATAAAAGATTCAACTACACTCTTTAGTCCCATACATTCCCAATTTCAACATTTTCAATTCAATTCCTTGTTTTCTTCAATTAATTATATGCATTAATTAATTGAACCAATTAGGGCAAATTACCATAATTCACAAAACAACCCTAAGGTTCCATTTCCATCAATGTACCAACATTAATCTCATTTCTCTATGCCTAACATGCATATAGGTTTATATATTTAAAACCCCAACTTTTGTAAAATTACACAAAGGCCCAAACTTTCTCAAAACTACCCAACAACCCCCAACATATCAAAATACTAAAATTTAAAGACAAAGCTCATAAGATGGAGTAGGTTATCCCTACCTCGAATGATGGGGCTCAACAAAGGAGATGAAGAAACGGAAATGCTCCAAATCCCGAAATTTTCAGATTAGAAGATAGCCCTTGACGATCAACACAACTTTTGTAAAGGCCCAAGGTGAGAAAACAACTCCTACTAGATCAATCCTAAGAGAGAAGTTAGGGTTTTAGTGAGAGGAGCTCTCAAAATAGCTTTTTGGAAAAGTAAGAGAGAGAAAGGATGTTGAAAAATGAACAAAAAGGTCGGATCTCGGCTTTATATAAAAGTCGCCCCGCTCGAGCGGAAAAATCCCCGCTCGAGCGTCACTCACAGATCCCCGCTCGAGCGTCCAATCCCTCGCTCGAGCGGCGGATGCATGCTCCCAGAACTTTTACAGACATGATGCCCGCTCGAGCGTCAGAAACAAACTCCCGCTCGAGCGTCCAATCCCCCGCTCGAGCGTCTACCACTGCAGACGAAATACTGGATGGGTGATTTCCCCGCTCAAGCGCCAACACCCCCGCTCGAGCGGACAAGCACCAACAGAGTCCCGCTCGAGCGTCAAAAGAGTCGCTCGAGCGGAGAGACCAAAAACTGGGCAAGGATTTTACGTTTTAAAACACAACCAACTTATTCCCAACTTGCCCAACACAACCCAATGCTCGAACACAAAGAGAAAGGAATAGAAAGAGGATAAGACAACAGCACCCTCACGAAACCGAATCCGGATTACAGTTAAACAACAACAGGGAATACCGGGATCGCTATAACTTTTATGCAACATCCATTTTTATTTTTATTCGACTTCCATTTTTATTCAATTTCATTTCTATTTAATTTCCGTTTCCATTTAATTTCCAAATAGATCGTTAAGGTATAGTGGTTTCTTGAATGTACTTTCATTTTTACTTTTATGTAACATCCATTTTTATTTTTATTCAACTTTTCTATTCAATTTTCTTTTCTATTTAATTTCCAAATAGATCATTAAGTCATAGTGGTTCATTGAATGAACTTTCATTTTTACTTTTATGCAACTTCCAATTTTATTTTTATTCAACTTCCATTTTCATTCAATTTCTTTTTCTATTCAATTTCCTTTTTTTATTTAATTTCCAAATAGATCGTTTAGGTATAGTGGATTCTTGAATGAACAGTCATTGTTAATTTTATGCAACTTCTATCTTTATTCAATTTCCTTTTCTATTCAACTTCATTTTTTATTTAATTTCCAAGTAGATCGTTAAGTTATAATGGTTTTTTTAAGAAGTCCCATTTTTAATTTTATGCAAATTCAATTTTTAATTTTATTTTTATTCAACTTCCATTTTTATTCAATTTCTTTTTCTATTGAATTTTCTTTTTTATTTAATTTCCAAATAGATCGTTAAGGTATAGTGGTTACTAGAATGAACTTTCATTTTTAATTTTATACAACTTCCATTTTTATTTTTATTCAACTTCCATTTTTATTCGATTTCCTTTTCTAATCAATTTCCTTTTTTTTTATTTAATTTCCAAATAGATCGTTAAGGTGTAGCGGTTTCTGAAATGAACTTCCATTTTTACTTTTATACAACTTCCATTTTTATTTTTATTCAACTTCCATTTTTATTCAATTTCCGTTTCTACTGAATTTCCTTTTTTATTTAATTTCCAAATAGATCGTTAAGGTATAGTGGTTTTTTGAATGAACTTCCATTTTTAATTTTATGCAACTTCCATTTTTATTTTTATTAAACTTCCATTTTATTCAACTTCCATTCTCTATTCGATTTCCTTTTTTTTAATTTAATTTCCAAATAGATCGTTAAGCTGTAGTGGTTTCTTGATTGAACTTCCATTTTTAATTTTATGCAACTTCTATTTTTATTTTTATTCAACTTTCATTTTTATTCAATTTCCTTTTCTGTTCAACTTCCTTTTTTATTTAATTTTCAAATAGATCGTTAAGGTATAGTGGTTTCTTGAATAAACTTCCCTTTTTAATTTTATACAACTTCCTTTTTTATTTTTATTTAGCTTCCACTGTTATTGAATGTCATTTTCTGTTTAATTTCCTTTTTTTATTTAATTTTCAAATAGATCATTATGGTATAGTGGTTTGTTGATTGAACTTCCATTGTTAAATTTATGCAACTTTCATTTTTATTTTTATTCAACTTCCTTTTTTATTTAATTTCCAAATAGATCGTTAAGGTATAGTGGTTTCTTGAATGAACTGTCATTGTTAATTTTATGCAACTTCGACCTTTATTCAATTTCTTTTTCTATTCAACTTCATTTCTTGTTTAATTTCCAAATAGATCGTTAAGGTATAGGGTTTTCCTGAAAAACTTCCATTTTTAATTTTATGCAACCACCATTTCTATTTTTATTCAACTTCTATTTTTATTCAATTTCCCTTTCTATTCAATTTTCTTTTTTATTTAATTTCCGAATAGATCGTTAAGGTATAGTGGTTTCTTGAATGAACTTCCATTTTTAATTTTTTGCAACATCCATTTTTATTTTTATTCAACTTCCATTTTTGTTCAATTTCCTTTTCTATTCAATTTCCTCTTTTTATTTAATTTCCAAATAGAACTTTAAGGTATAGTGGCTTCTTGAATGAACTTTCATTTTTAATTTTATGCAACTTCCATTTTTATTTTTCTTCAACTTCAAATTTTATTCAATTTCCTTTTCTATTGAATTTTCTTTTTTATTTAATTTCCAAGTAGATCGTTAAGGTATAGTGGTCTCTTGAATGAACTTTCATTTTTTATTTTATGGAACTTCCATTTTTATTTTTTTTCAACTTCCATTTTTATTCAATTTCCTTTTCTATTCAATTTCCTTTTTTTATTTAATTTCCAAATAGATTGTTAAGGTATAGTGGTTTCTTAAATGAACTTCCATTTTTAATTTTATGTAACTTCCATTTTTATTTTTATTCAATTTCCTTTTCTATTTAACTTCCTTTCTTTATTTCATTTCCAAATAGATCGTTAAGGTATAGTGGTTTCTTAAATGAACTTCCATTTTTAATTTTATGCCACTTTTATTTTTATTTTTATTCAACTTCCATTTTTATTCAATTTCTTTTTCTATTCAATTTCTTTTTTTTATTTAATTTCCAAATAGATCATTAAGGTGTAGTGGTTTCTTAAATGAACTTCCATTTTTAATTTTATGCAACTTCCAATTTTATTTTTATTCAACTTAAATTTTTATTCAATTTCCTTTTCTATTCAATTTCCTTTTTTTGTTTAATTTCAAAATAGATCGTTAAGGTATAGTGGTTTCTTAAATGAACTTCCATTTTTAATTTTATACAACTTCCATTTTTATTCAATTTCCTTTTTTATTTAATTTCCAAATAGATCGTTAAAGTATAGTGGTTTCTTGAATGAACTTTCATTTTTACTTTTATGCAACATCCATTTTTATTTTTATTCAACTTCCATTTTTATTCAATTTCCTTTTCTATTCAATTTCCTTTTCTATTTAATTTCCAAATAGATCGTTTGGGTATATTGGTTTCTTGAATGTACTTTCATATTTACTTTTATGCAACATCCATTTTTATTTTTATTCAACTTCTTTTCTATTCGATTTTCTTTTCTATTCAATTTCCTTTTCTATTTAATTTCTAAATAGATCGTTAAGCTATAGTGGTTTCTTGAATAAACTTCCCTTTTTAATTTTATACAACTTCCTTTTTTATTTTTATTTAGCTTCCATTGTTATTCAATGTCATTTTCTATTCAATTCCTTTTTTATTTAATTTCCAAATAGGTCGTTAAGGTATAGTGGTTTCTTGATTGAACTTCCATTGTTGAATTTATGAAACTTTCATTTTTATTTTTATTCAACTTCTTTTTTTATTTAATTTCCAAATAGATCGTTAAGGTATAGCGGTTTCTTGAATGAACTGTCATTGTTAATTTTATGCAACTTCCGCCTTTATTCAATTTTTCTTTCTATTCAACTTCATTTGTTGTTTAATTTCCGAATAGATCGTTAAGGTATAGTGGTTTCTTGAAAAGCATCCATTTTTAATTTTATGCAACTACCATTTTTATTTTTATTCAACTTCCATTTTTATTCAATTTCCCTTTCTACTCATTTTCCTTTTTTATTTAATTTCTGAATAGATAGTTAAGGTATAGTGGTTTCTGGAATGAACTTCCATTTTTAATTTTATGCAACATCCATTTTTATTTTTATTCAACTTCCGTTTTTGTTCAATTTCCTTTTCTATTCGATTTCCTTTTTTTATTTAATTTCCAAATAGATCTTTAAGGTATAGTGGCTTCTTGAATTAACTTTCATTTTTAATTTTATGCAACTTCCATTTTTATTTTTCTTCAACTTCAATTTTTATTCAATTTCCTTTTCTATTGAATTTCCTTTTTTTTTTAATTTCCAAATAGATCGTTAAGGTATAGTGGTCTCTTGAATGAACTTTCATTTTTAATTTTATGGTACTTCCATTTTTAATTTTATGTAACTTCAATTTTTATTTTTATTCAATTTCCATTTCTATTTAACTTCCTTTTTTTTTTATTTCATTTCCAAATAGATCGTTAAGGTATAGTGGTTTCTTAAATGAACTTCCATTTTTAATTTTATGCAACTTTTATTTTTATTTTTATTCAACTTCCATTTTTATTCAATTTCCTTTTCTATTCAATTTCCTTTTTTTATTTAATTTCCAAATAGATCGTGAAGGTATAGTGGTTTCTTAAATGAACTTCCATTTTTAATTTTATGCAACTTCCATTTTTATTTTTATTCAACTTCCATTTTTATTCAATTTCCTTTTCTGTTCAAATTCCTTTTTATTTAATTTCCAAATAGATCGTTAAAGTATAGTGGTTTCTTGAATGAATTTTCATTTTTACTTTTATGCAACATCCATTTTTATTTTTATTCAACTTCCATTTTTATTCAATTTCCTTTTCTATTCAATTTCCATTTCTATTTAATTTCCAAATAGATCGTTAAGGTATATTGGTTTCTTAAATGTACTTTCTTTTTTACTTTTATGCAACATCTATTTTTATTTTTATTCAACTTCTTTTCTATGCAATTTCCTTTTCTATTCAATTTCATTTTCTATTTAATTTCCAAATAGATCGTTAAGTTATAGTGGTTTCTTGCATAAACTTTCATTTTCACTTTTATGCAACTTCCAATTTCATTTTTATTCAACTTCCATTTTTATTCAATTTCCTTTTCTATTCAATTTCCTTTTTTTATTTAATTTCCAAATAGATTGTTTAGGTATAGTGGATTCTTGAATGAACTGTCATTGTTAATTTTATGCCGCTTCCATCTTTATTCAATTTTCTTTTCTATTCAACTTCATTTTTTATTTACTTTCCAAGTAGACCGTTAAGTTATAATGGTTTTTTTTAAGAAGTCCCATTTTTAATTTTATGCAACTACAATTTTTATTTTTATTCAACTTCCATTTTTATTCAATTTCCTTTTCTATGGAATTTTCTTTTTTAGTTAATTTCCAAATAGATTTTTAAGGTATAGTGGTTACTTGAATGAACTTTCATTTTTAATTTTATTCAACGTCCATTTTTATACAATTTCCTTTTCTATTCAATTTTCTTTTTTTATTTAATTTCCAAATAGATCGTTCAGGTGTAGCGGTTTCTTGAATGAACTTCCATTTTTAATTTTATGCAACTTTCATTTTTATTTTTATTCAACTTGCATCTTTATTCAATTTCCGTTTCTATTGAATTTCCTTTTTTATTTAATTTCCAAATAGATCGTTAAGGTATAGTAGTTTTTTGAATGAACTTCTATTTTTAATTTTATGCAACTTCCATTTTTATTTTTATTAAACTTCCATTTTAATTCAAATTCCTTTTTTTTATTTAATTTCCAAAGAGATCGTTAAAGTGTAGTGGTTTCTTGAATGAACGTCCATTTTCAATTTTATGAAACTTCCTTTTTTTTTTTATTCAACTTCCATTTTTATTCAATTTACTTTTTTAATTTATTTTCCAAATAGATCGTTAATGTATAGTGGTTTCTTGAATGAACTTTCAGTTTTAATTTTATGCAACTTCCATTTTTATTTTTATTCAACTTCTATTTTTATTCAATTCCCTTTTCTATTCAATTTCATTCTTTTATTTAATTTCCAAATATATCGTTAAGGGATAGTGGTTTCGTGAATAAACATCCATTTTTAATTTTATGCAACTTCCATTTTTATTTTTATTCAACTTCCATTTTTATTCAATTTCCTTGTCTATTCATTTTCCTTTTTTTATTTAATTTCTAATTAGATCGTTAATGTATAGTGGTTTCTTGAATGAACTTTCATTTTTAATTTTACGCAAAATGTCATTTTTATTTTTATTGAACTTCCATTTTTATTCAATTTCCTTTTTTTATTTGATTTCCAAACAGATCGTTAAAACATAGTGGTTTCTTGAATGAACATCCATTTTTAATTTTATACGGCTTCTATTTTTATCTTTATTAAACTTTCATTTTTATTCAATTTCCGTTTTTATTTAATTTCCAAATAGATCGTTATGGTATAGTGGTTTCTTGAATGAACTTCCATTTTTAATTTTATGCAATTTCCATTTTTGTTTTTATTCAACTTCAATTTTTATTCAATTTCCTTTTCTGTTCAATTTCCTTTTTTATTTAATTTCCAAATAGATCGTTATGGTATAGTGGTTTCTTGAATGAACTTTCATTTTTACTTTTGTGCAACTTCCATTTTTATTTATATTCAACTTCCATTTTTATTCATTTTCGTTTTCTATTCAATTTCCTTTTCTATTTAATTTCCAAATAGATCGTTAAGTTATAGTGGTTTCTTGAATTAACTTTAATTTTTACTTTTATGCAACTTTCAATTTTATTTTTATTCAACTTCCATTTTTATTCAATTTCCTTTTCTGTTCAATTTTTTTTATTTAATTACCAAATAGATCGTTTAGGTATAGTGGATTCTTGAATGAACTGTCATTGTTAATTTTATGCAACTTCCATCTTTATTCAATTTCCTTTTCTATTCAACTTCATTTTTTATTTAATTTCCATGTAGATCGTTAAGTTATAATGGTTTTTTTCAAGAACTCCCATTTTTAATTTTATGTAACTTCCATTTTTATTTTTATTTTTATTCAACTTCCATTTTTATTCAATTTCCTTTTCTATTGAATTATTTTTTATTTAATTTTCCAAATAGATCGTTAAGGTATAGGGGTTGCTTGAATGAACTTTCATTTTTAATTTTATGCAACTTCCATTTTTATTCAATTTCCGTTTCTGTTCGATTTCCTTTTTTTTATTTAATTTCCAAATAGCTCGTTAAGGTGTAGTGGCTTCTAGAATGAACTTCCATTTTAAATTTTACGCAACTTCCATTTTTATTTTTATTTGACTTCCATTTTTATTCAATTTTCTTTTCTATTCCATTTCCTTTTCTATTCAATTTTCGTTTTTTATTTAATTTCCAAATATATCGTGAAGGTATAGTGGTTTCGTGAATAAACTTCCATTTTTAATTTTATGCAACTTCCATTTTTATTTTTATTCAACTTCCATTTTTATTCAATTTTCTTTTCTATTCAATTTCCTTTTTTTATTTAATTTCCAAATAGATCGTTAATGTATAGTGGCTTCTACAATAAACTTTCATTTTTAATTTTATGCTAATTTCTTTTTTATTTTTATTCAACTTCCATTTTTATTCAATTTTCTTTTCTATTAAATTTCCTCTTTTTATTTGATTTCCAAATAGATCGTTAAAGTATAGTGGTTTCTTGAATGAACATCAATTTTTAATTTTATGCAACTTCAATTTTTATTTTTATTAAACTTCCGTTTTTATTCAATTTCCTTTTCTATTCAATTTCCTTTTTTTATTTAATTTCCAAATAGATCGTTAATGTATAATGGTTTCTTCGATGAACTTTCATTTTTAATTTTATGTAAATTTCATTTTTATTTTTATTCAATTTCCTTTTCTATTCAATTTCCTTTTTTTATTTGTTTTCCAAATAGATCGTTAAAGTATAATGGTTTCTTGAATGAACATCCATTTTTAATTTTATGCAACTTCCATTTTTATTTTTATTAAACTTCCATTTTTCTTAAAATTTCTTTTTTATTTAATTTCCAAATAGATCGTTATGGTATAGTGGTTTCTTGAATGAACTTCTATTTTCAATTTTTTGCAACTTCCATTTCTATTTTTATTCAATTTCCATTTCTGGTCAATTTCCTTTTTTATTTAATTTCCAAATAGATCGTTAAAGTATAGTGGCTTTTTGAATGAACTTTCATTTGCACTTTTATGCAACTTCTATTTTTATTTTTATTCAACTTCCATTTTTATTTAATTTCCAAATAGAGCGTTAAGGTATGGTGGTTTCGTGAATAAACTTCCATTTTTAATTTTATGCAACTTCCATTTTTATTTTTATTCAACTTCCATTTTTGTTCAATTTCATTTTCTATTCAATTTCTTTTTTTTTATTTAATTTCCAAATAGATCGTTAAGGTGTAGCGGTTTCTTAAATGAACTTCCACTTTTAATTTTATGCAACTTCCATTTTTATTTTTATTCAACTTCCATTTTTAATTCAATTTCTTTTCTTTTCAATTTCTTTTTTTATTTAATTTCCAAATAGATCGTTAATGTATAGTGGTTACTTGAAAGAACTTTCATTTTTAATTTTATGCAACGTTCATTTTTATTTTTATTCAACTTCCATTTTTATTTAATTTCCTTTTCTATTCAATTTCCTTTTTTTGTTTAATTTCCAAATAGATAGTTAAGGTATAGTGCTTTCGTGAATAAACTTCCATTTTTAATTTTATGCAACTTCCATTTTTATTTTTATTCAACTTTCATTTTTATTGAATATCCTTTTCTATTCAATTTTCTTTTTTTATTTAATTTCCAAATAGATCGTTAATGTATAGTGGTTTCTTGAATGAACTTTCATTTTTAATTTTATGCAAATTTCATTTTTATTTTTATTCAACTTCCATTTTTATTCAATTTCCTTTTTTATTCAATTTCCTTTTTTTATTTTATTTCCATATAGATCGTTAAAGTGTAGTGGTTTCTTTAATGAACATCCATTTTTAATTTTATGCAACTTCCATTTCAATTTTTATTCAATTTCCTTTTTAATCTAATTTCCAAATAGATCGTTATGGTATAGTGGTTTCTTGAATGAACTTCTATTTTTAATTTTATGCAACTTCCATTTTTATTTTTATTAAACTTCTGTTTTTAGTCAATTTCCTTTTCTATTCAATTTATTTTTTTATTAAATTTCCAAATAGATCGTTAAGGTGTACCAGTCTCTTGAATGAACATCCATTTTTATTTTTATTAAACTTCCATTTTTATTCAATTTCCTTTTTAATTTAATTTCCAAATAGATCGTTAAAGTATAGTGGTTTCTTGAATGAACACCCATTTTTAATTTTATGCAACTTCCATTTCCATTTTTATTCAATTTCCTTTTTAATTTAGTTTGCAAATAGATCGTTATGGTAAAGTGGTTTCTTGAATGAACTTCCATTTTGAATTTTATGAAACTTCCATTTTTATTTTTATTAAACTTCTGTTTTTATTCAATTTCCTTTTCTATTCAATTTATTTTTTTTATTAAATTTCCAAATAGATCATTAAGGTGTAGCAGTTTCTTGCATGAACTTCCATTTTTAATATTATGCAACTTCCATTTTTATTTTTATTAAACTTCCATTTTTATTCAATTTCCTTTTTAGTTTAATTTCCAAATATATCGTTATAGTATAGTGGTTTCTTGAATGAACTTCCATTTTTAATTTTATGCAACTTCCATTTTTATTTTGATTAAACTTCCAATTTTATTCAATTTCTTTTTCTATTAAATTTCAGTTTTTTATTTAATTTCCAAATAAATCGTTATGGTATGGTGGTTTCGTGAATAAACTTCCATTTTTAATTTTATGCAATTTCCATTTTTATTTTTATTCAACTTCCACTTTTATTCAATTTCCTTTTCTATTCAATTTCCATTTCAATTCAATTTCCTTTTTTTATTTGATTTCCAAATATATGGTTAAAGTATAGTGGTTTCTTGAGTGAATATCCATTTTTAATTTTAGGCACCTTCCATTTTTATTTTTATTAAACTTCCATTTTTATTCAATTTCCTTTTTTATTTAATTTCCAAATAGATCGTTATGGCATAGTGGTTTTTTGATTGAACTTCCATTTTTAATTTTTTGCAACTTCCATTTTTATTTTCATTAAATTTCCATTTTTATTCAATTTCCTTTTTTTATTTCATTTCGAAATAGATCGTTAATGTATAGTGGTTTCTTGAATGAACTTTAATTTTTAATTTTATGCAACTTCCATTTTTATTTTTATTCAACTTCCATTTTTATTCAATTTCCTTTTCTATTCAATTTCCTTTTTTTATTTAATTTCCAAATAGATCGTTAAGGTATGGTGGTTTCGTGAATAAACTTCCATTTTTAATTTTATGCAACTACCTTTTTTATTTTTATTCAACTTCCATTTTTGTTTAATTTCCTTTTCTATTCAATTTTCTTTTTCTATTTAAATTCCAAATAGATCGTTAATGTATAGTGGTTTCTTGAATGAACTTTCATTTTTAATTTTATGCAAATTTCATTTTTATTTTTATTCAACTTCCATTTTTATTCAATTTCCTTTTCTATTCAATTTCCTTTTTTTATTTGATTTCCAAAGAGATCGTTAAAGTATATTGTGGTTTCTTGAGTGAACATCCATTTTTAATTTTATGCAACTTCCATTTCAATTTTTATTCAATTTCCTTTTTAATCTAGTTTCCAAATAGATCGTTATGGTATAATGGTTTCTTGAATGAACTTCCATTTTTAATTTTATGCAACTTCCATTTTTTTTATTATTAAACTTCTGTTTTTATTCAATTTCCTTCTCTATTCAATTTATTGTTTTATTAAATTTCCAAATAGATCGTTAAGGTGTAGCAGTTTCTTGAATGAACTTCCGTTTTTATTTTTGTTAAACTCCCATTTTTATTCAATTTCCTTTTTAATTTAATTTCCTAATAGATCGTTAAAGTATAGTGGTTTCTTGAATGAACACCCATTTTTAATTTTATGCAACTTCCATTTCCATTTTTATTCAATTTCCCTTTTAATTTAGTTTCCAAATTGATCATTATGGTATAGTGGTTTCTTGAATGAACTTCCATTTTTAATTTTATGCAACTTCCATTTTTATTTTTATTGAACTCTTGTTTTTATTCAATTTCCTTTTCTATTCAATTTATTTTTTTTTATTAAATTTCCAAATAGATCGTTAAGGTGTAGCAGTTTCTTGAATGAACTTCCATTTTCAATATTATGCAACTTCTATTTTTATTTTTATTAAACTTCTATTTATACTCAATTTCCTTTTTAATTTAATTTCCAAATAGATCGTTATAGTATAGTGGTTTCTTGAATGAACTTCCATTTTTAATTTTATGCAACTTCCATTTTTATTCAATTTCCTTTTTTTATCTCATTTCGAAATAGATCGTTAATGTATAGTGGTTTCTTGAATGAACTTTCATTTTTAATTTTATGCAACTTCCATTTTTATTTTTGTTCAACTTCCATTTTTATTTAATTTCCAAATAGAGCGTTAAGGTGTGGTGGTTTCGTGAATAAACTTCCATTTTTAATTTTATGCAACGTCCATTTTTATTTTTATTCAACTTCCATTTTTGTTTAATTTCCTTTTCTATTCAATTTCCTTTTTTTATTTAATTTCCAAATAGATCGTTAATGTATAGTGGTTTCTTGAATGAACTTTCATCTTTAATTTTATGCAAATTTCATTTTTATTTTCATTCAACTTCAATTTTTATTCAATTTCCTTTTCTTTTCAATTTCCTTTTTTTATTTGATTTCCAAATAGATCGTTAAAGTACAGTGGTTTCTTGAATGAACATCCGTTTTTAATTTTATGCAACTTCCATTTCCATTTTTATTCAATTTCCTTTTTAATCTAGTTTCCAAATAGATCGTTATGGTATAGTGGTTTCTTGAATAAACTTCCATTTTTAATTTTATGCAACTTCCATTTTTATTTTTATTAAACTTCTGTTTTTATTCAATTTCCTTTTCTATTCAATTTATTTTTTTATTAAATTTCCAAATAGATCGTTAAAGTGTAGCAGTTTCTTGAATGAACTTCCATTTTTATTCAATTTCCTTTTTAATTTAATTTCCGAATAGATCATTAAAGTATAGTTGTTTCTTTAATGAACACCGATTTTTAATTTTATGCAACTTCCATTTCCATTTTTACTCAATTTCCTTTTTAATTTAGTTTCCAAATAAATCGTTATGGTATAGTGGTTTCTTGAAAAAACTTCCATTTTTATTTTGATTAAACTTCCATTTTTATTCAATTTCTTTTTCTATTTAATTTCTTTTTTTTATTTAATTTCCAAATAGATCGTTAATGTATAGTGATTTCTTGAATGGACTTTCATGTTTAATTTTATGCAACTTCCACTTTTATTCAATTTCCTTTTCTATTCAATTTGCTTTTTTTATTTAATTTACAAATAGATCGTTAAGGTATAGTGGTTTCGTGAATAAACTTCCATTTTCAATTTTATGCAACTTCCATTTTTATTTTAATTCAACTTCCATTTTTATTTAATTTCCTTTTCAATTCAATTTCCTTTTTTTATTTCATTTCCAATTAAATCGTTAATGTATAGTGGTTTCTTCAATGAACTTTCATTTTTAATTTTCTGCAAATTTCATTTTTATTTTTATTCAACTTCCATTTTTATTCAATTTCCTTTTCTATTTAATTTCCAAATAGATCGTTATGGTATAGTGGTTTCTTGAATGAACTTCCATTTTTAATTTCATGCAACATCTATTTTTATTCAATTTCTTTTTTTTATTTCATTTACAAATAGATCGTTAATGTATAATGGTTTCTTGAATGAACTTTCATTTTTAATTTTATGCAACTTCCATTTTTATTTTTATTCAACTTCCATTTTTATTCAATTTCCTTTTCTTTTCAATTTCCTTTTTTTATTTAATTTCCAAATAGATCGTTAAGGTATGGTGGTTTCGTGAATAAACTTCCATTTTTAATTTTATGCGACTTCCATTTTTACTTTTATTCAACTTCCATTTTTGTTTAATTTCCTTTTCTATTCGATTTCCTTTTTTTATTTAATTTCCAAATAGATCGTTAATGTATAGTGGTTTCTTGAATGAACTTTCATTTTTACTTTTATGCAAATTTCATTTTTATTTTTATTCAACTTCCATTTTTATTCAATTTCCTTCTCTATTCAATTTTCTTTTTTTATTCGATTTCCAAATAGATCGTTAAACTATCGTGGTTTCGTGAATAAACTTCCATTTTTAATATTATGCGACTTCCATTTTTATTTTTATTCAACTTCCACTTTTGTTTAATTTCCTTTTCTATTCAATTTCCATTTTTTATTTAATTTCCAAATAGATCGTTAATGTATAGTAGTTTCTTGAATGAACTTTCATTTTTACTTTTATGCAAATTTCATTTTTATTTTTATTCAACTTCCATTTTTATTCAATTTCCTTCTCTATTCAATTTTCTTTTTTTATGTGATTTCCAAATAAATCGTTAAAGTATAGTGGTTTCTTGAATGAACACCCATTTTTAATTTTATGCAACTTCCATTTCAATTTTTATTCAATTTCCTTTTTAATCTAGTTTCCAAATAGATCATTATGGTATAGTGGTTTCTTGAATGAACTTCCATTTTTAATTTTATGCAACTTCCATTTTTATTTTTATTAAACTTCTGTTTTCATTCAATTTCCTTTTCTATTCAATTTATTTTTTTATTAAATTTCCAAATAGATCGTTAAGGTGTATCAGTTTCTTGAATGAACTTCCATTTTTATATTTATTAAACTTCCATTTTTATTCAATTTCTTTTTTAATTTAATTTCCAAATAGATCATTAAAATATAGTGGTTTCTTGAAAGAACACTGACTTTTAATTTTATGCAACTTCCATTTCCATTTTTATTCAATTTCCTTTTTAATTTAGTTTCCAAATAGATCATTATGGTATTGCGGTTTCTTGAATGAACTTCCATTTTTAATATTATGTAACTTCCATTTTTATTTTTATTAAACTTCTATTTTTATTTAATTTCCTTTTTAATTTAAATTCCAAATAGATCGTCATAGGATAGTGGTTTCTTGAATGAATTTCCATTTTTAATTTTATGCAACTTCCATTTTTATTTTAATTAAACTTCCATTTTTATTCAATTTCTTTTTCTATTAAAATTCCTTTTTTTATTTAATTTCCAAATAGATCGTTAATGTATAGTGGTTTCTTGAATGAACTTTCATTTTTAATTTTATGCAACTTCCATTTTTATTTTTATTCAACTTCCATTTTTATTCAATTTCTTTTTCTATTCAATTTTCTTTTTTTTATTTAATGTCCAAATAGATCGTTAAGGTATAGTGGTTTCATGAATAAACTTCCATTTTTAATTTTATGCAACTTCCATTTTTATTTTTATTCAATTTCCTTTTCAATTCAATTTCCTTTTTTTATTTAATTTCCAAATAGATCGTTAATGTATAGCAGTTTCTTTAATGAACTTTCATTTTTAATTTTATGCAAATTTCATTTTTATTTTTATTCAACTTCCATTTTTATTACATTTCCTTTTCTATTCAATTTCCTTTTTTTATCTGATTTCCAAATATATCGTTAAAGTATAGTGGTTTCTTGAGTGAATATCCATTTTTAATTTTATGCAACTTCCATTTTTATAAATATTAAACTTCCATTTTTATTCAATTTCATTTTTTATTTAATTTCCAAATAGATCGTTATGGTATAATGGCTTCTTGAATGAACTTCCATTTTTAATTTTATGCAACTTCCATTTTTATTTTGATTAAACTTCCATTTTTATTCAATTTCCTTTTTTTATTTCATTTCGAAGTAGATCGTTATGGTATAGTGGTTTCTTGAATGAACTTTCATTTTTAATTTTATGCAACGTCCATTTTTATTTTTATTCAACTTCCATTTTTATTCAATTTCCTTTTCTATTCAATTTTCTTTTTTTATTTAATTTCCAAATAGATCGTTAAGGTATGGTGGTTTCGTGAATAAACTTCCATTTTTAATTTTATGAAACTTCCATTTTTATTTTTATTCAACTTCCAATTTTGTTTAACTTCCTTTTCTATAGCGATCCCGGTTTTACCCTTGTTGTACAGTGATCCGAACATGTGTCCGTGGTTGTTGGTAGTTGTTTATTATCTTGTTTGCATCCTCTCTACTTTGTATATTGAGTTATAGGATGTGTTGGGCAGGTTTGTTTCAGGTTGGTTGTGTTTGGGAGCCTAGTGTTGCTGCCCAGATTTTTGGACCTTCGCTCGAGCGAGGAGTTTGTCGCTCGAGCGAGAGTTGAGTTTGTGTCTGGTGGGTCGAGCCAGAGTGGCTTCGCTCGAGCGAGCGATGGCGTCTGGTTCTGGACCTGAGAGTTGCGTTTCTTGGCTCGAGCGAGCTTTCTTGGCTCGAGCGGTCTGGTTTGTTCTTCGCTCGAGCGAGAGGTCTGTCGCTCGAGCGTGCTTCTGGTTGCAGACATGAGGGCTTGAGTTGTTGGCTTGAGCGAGCATTCTTTCGCTCGAGCGCACTTTTGAGTTTTTGGCTCGAGCGAGGACTTCTTGGCTCGAGCGAGAGTTTTTTGTGTCTGGTCGCTCGAGCGACAAAGGCTTCGCTCGAGCGAGCGGGTTTTATATCAGCGGACAGTAGCGTTTTGAACATCACTTTTTCACTTTCTTTTTTTGATCAAACCCTAGATCTGAGACCCTCTCTCTCTAAACTTATGTTCTCTCTAAGAATTGATCTCCCTAGGGTGTGAATCTAGCCTGGGCCTTTGTTAAAAAGATAGAGGGCGTTGAGAGCTTTGTTTTAATCTGAAAAAGGTGGGATTTGGAACACGTTGATCTTCGAGTATTCATCTCCTTTTTGGCTCAAACTTCGAGGTAGGGATATCCTACTCCTCTCTATGGATTTTGTCTTTAAATTTTGGTATTTTGAGATGTTGGGGTTGGTTTGGTAATTTTGTGGAAGTTTGGGGCTTTTGTGTAATTTTACAAAAGTTGGGGTTTTATTCATAATAAACCTAGATGCATGATTGGAATAGAGAAATGGAATAAATGTTGAATCATTGATGAAAATGGGACCTAAGGGTTGAAATGGTAATTATGGATAACGACCTAATTACATTGTTTGATTAATTGGGATAATTAATTGTGAGAAATGAGGAAATGAAATGTTGATTGAATATCCATTGTGCATTTATTTTCTGTTTAGAAATAACTGCTTTGGGCTATCGGTGGAGGATAGTCGTGATTGTTGTAGACAATGCATGATGATTAGGCAAACGGAAACTAATCAATGGAATGTGTCATGGAATTTGACGGTTGATAGAATACATTAATTGTATGTATTGAGTGATTGTATATAGAACCAATGTGTTTGTATACGTTATGTGTAGAGGAGGAGATAGGGGATGTACTCCGCGGTTTAAGGGAAGATAGGGGATGTACCTCTAAACCGGATAGTGTTGGGAGAAGATAGGGGATGAACTCCGTAGATACAGCTCATATGCTTGTCTAGAGAAGTGAAGATAGAGCTTATATGCTTATCTTTGTGAAGTGTGGATACAGCTTATATGCTTATCTGTGAATGTGGGATATTGTTGTTAAACATATCTGTTGAGAATGTGGATAGAGCTTACATGTCTATCTGTTGAAAAAGGGAAAATGAAAAGTAACTTGGACTCATAAGTCGTATGGCATAAATATGTGATTTATGTGAATGTATCAGTGTTGGCCATCTATCAATTGCTAATCTTTTAGTCATTGTTCGTGGTTGGTTTAGTATATTTCTACTGGGCTGTGGCTCACCCTATATGGGAATATCATTTTCAGGTACAGGTAGCATGCCACCTCCAAGGATATAGCTTGGGAGGCTTGAGGCGGACATACTTTTGTCGTTTTTACTTTTGATGTATTACATGTAAATTCAAGCCAATGGCTTAATGTGTATTGAGTTAGTATTCTTTTGTTGTAACCAAGTGTTAACTTGGAAAGCTGTAAGCCCTTAGGGCATTTGCTTTTGTTGTTAACATGTAATACTTATCTAATGGAATTCTGATAAATGGAAGAATGTGGAACTTTTACATATCAACGCATGTCTTATTTGATGGGATTAATGTTATTATTTTGAGGGCGTTACATTTTCTATTCAATTTCCTTTTTTTATTTAATTTCCAAATAGATCGTTAATGTATAGTGGTTTCTTGAATGAACTTTCATCTTTAATTTTATGCAACTTCCATTTTATTTTTATTCAACTTCCATTTTTATTCAATTTCCTTTTCTATTCAATTTCTTTTTTTTTATTTAATTTCCAAATAGATCGTTAAGGTATAGCGGTTTCGTGAATAAACTTTCATTTTTAGTTTTATGCAACTTCCATTTTTATTTTTAATCAACTTCCATTTTTATTCAATTTCCTTTTCTATTCAATTTCTTTTTTTTATTTAATTTCCAAATAGATCGTTAATGTATAGTGGTTTCTTTAATGACTTTCATTTTTAGTTTTAGGCAAATTTCATTTTTATTTTTATTCAACTTCCATTTTTATTCAATTTCCTTTTCTTTTCAATTTCCTTTTTTTATTTAATTTCCAAATAGATTGTTAAGGTATAGTGGTTTCGTGAATAAACTTTCTTTTTTAATTTTATGCAACTTCCATTTTTGTTTTTATTCAACTTCCATTTTTATTCAATTTCCTTCTCTATTCAATTTCCTTTTGTTATTTAATTTCCAAGTAGATCGTTAATGTATAGTGGTTTCTTTAATGAACTTTCATTTTTAATTTTATGCAAATGTCATTTTTATTTTTATTCAACTTCCATTTTTATATAATTTCTTTTTCTATTCAATTTCCTTTTTTTATTTGATTTCCAAATAGATCGTTAAATTATAGTGGTTTCGTGAATGAACTTCCTTTTTCAATTTTATGCAACTTCCATTTTTATTCCTTTTCTTTTTCTACTCAATTTCCTTTTTTTATTTAATTTCCAAATAGATCGTTAATGTATAATGGTTTCTTGAATGAACTTTCATTTTTAATTTTATTCGACTTCCATTTTTATTTTTATGCAACTTCGATTTTTATTTAGTTTCCTTTTCTAGTCAATTTCCTTTTTTTATTTAATTTCCAAATAAATCGTTAATGTATAGTGGTTTTGTGAATAAACATCCATTTTTAATTTCGTGAAACTTCCATTTTTATTTTTCTTCAACTTCCATTTTTATTCAATTTTCTTTTCTATTCAATTTCCTTTTTTCATTTAATTTCCAAATAGATCGTTAAGGTATAGGTGTTTCGTGAATAAACTTTAATTTTTAGTTTTATGCAACTTTCATTTTTATTTTTAATCAACTTCTATTTTTATTCAATTTCCTTTTCTATTCAATTTCCTTTTTTTTATTTAATTTCCAAATAGATCGTTAATGTATAATGGTTTCTTTAATGAGCTTTCATTTTTTGTTTTAGGCAAATTTGATTTTTATTTTTATTCAACTTTCATTTTTATTCAATTTCCTTTTCTCTTCAATTTCCTTTTTTTATTTAATTTCCAAATAGATTGTTAAGGTATAGTGGTTTCGTGAATAAACTTCCATTTTTAATTTTATGCAACTTCCATTTTTGTTTTTATACAACTTCTATTTTTATTCAATTTCCTTTTCTATTCAATTTTCTTTTGTTATTTAATTTCCAAATAGATCGTTAATGTATAGTTGTTTTTTTTAATGAACTTTTATTTTTAATTTTATGCAAATGTCATTTTTATTTTTATTCAACTTCCATTTTTATTTAATTTCCTTTTCTATTCAATTTCCTTTTTTTATTTGATTTCCAAATAGATCGTTAAATTATAGTGGCTTCTTGAGTGAACATCCATTTTTAATTTTATGCAACTTTCATTTTCATTTTTATTTAACTTCCATTTTTATTTAATTTCCTTTTTTATTTAATTTCCAAATAGGTCGTTATGGTATAGTGGTTTCGTGAATGAACTTCCATTTTTAATTTTATGCAACTTCCATTTTTATTCAATTTCTTTTTCTATTCAATTTCCTTTTTTTTTTAATTTCCAAATAAATCGTTAATGTATAGTGGTTTCTTGAATGAACTTTCATTTTTAATTTTATGCAACTTCCATTTTTATTTTTATTCAACTTCCATTTTTATTCAATTTCCTTTTCTATTCAATTTCCTTTTTTTATTTAATTTCCAAATAGATCGTTAAGGTATAGGGGTTTGGTGAATAAACTTCCATTTTTAGTTTTATGCAACTTCCATTTTTATTTTTAATCAACTTCCATTTTTATTCAATTTCCTTTTCTATTCAATTTCCTTTTTTTATTTAATTTCCAAATAGATTGTTAATGTATAGTGGTTTCTTTAATGAACTTTCATTTTTGGTTTTAGGCAAATTTCATTTTTATTTTTATTCAACTTCCATTTTTATTCAATTTCCTTTTCTCTTCAATTTCCTTTTTTTATTTAATTTCAAAATAGATTGTTAAGGTATAGTGGTTTCGTTAATAAACTTCCATTTTTAATTGTATGCAACTTCTATTTTTATTTTTATTCAACTTCCATTTTTATTCAATTTCCTTTTCTATTCAATTTCCTTTTGTTATTTAATTTCCAAATAGATCGTTAACGTATAGTGGTTTCTTTAATGAACTTTTATTTTTAATTTTATGCAAATGTCATTTTTATTTATATTCAACTTCCATTTTTATTTTATTTCCTTTTCTATTCAATTTTCTTTTTTTATTTGATTTCCAAATAGGTCGTTAAATTATAGTAGTTTCTTGAGTGAACATCCATTTTTAATTTTATGCAACTTCCATTTTTATTTTTATTTAACTTCCATTTTTATTTAATTTCCTTTTTTATGTAATTTCGAAATAGATCGTTATGGTATAGTGGTTTCGTGACTGAACTTCCTTTTTTAATTTTATGCAACTTCCATTTTAATTTTCATTAAACTTCCATTTTTATTCCATTTCTTTTTCTACTCAATTTCCTTTTTTTATTTAATTTCCAAATAGATCGTTAATGTCTAGTGGTTTCTTGAATGTACTTTCATTTTTAATTTTATTCGACTTCCATTTTTATTTTTATGCAACTTCAATTTTTATTCAATTTCCTTTTCTATTCAATTTCCTTTTTTTATTTAATTTCCAAATAGATCGTTAATGTGTAGTGGTTTTGTGAATAAACATCCATTTTTAATTTTGTGCAACTTCCATTTTTATTTTTCTTCAACTTCCATTTTTATTCAATTTCCTTTTCTATTCAATTTCCTTTTTTTATTTAATTTCCAAATAGATCGTTAAGGTATAGGGGTTTCGTGAATAAACTTTCATTTTTAGTTTTATGCAACTTCCATTTTTATTTAATTTCATTTTCTATTCAATTTCCTTTTTTTTTATTTAATTTCCAAATAGGTCGTTAATGTATAGTGGTTTCTTTAATGAGCTTTCATTTTTTGTTTTAGGGAAATTTGATTTTTAGTTTTATTCAACTTTCATTTTTATTCAATTTCCTTTTCTTTTCAATTTCCTTTTTTTATTTAATTTCCAAATAGATTGTTAAGGTATAGTGGTTTCGTGAATAAACTTCCATTTTTCTTTTTATTCAACTTCCATTTTTATTCAATTTCCTTTTCTATTCAATTTCCTTTTGTTATTTAATTTCCAAATAGATCGTTAATGTATAGTGGTTTCTTTAATGAACTTTTATTTTTAATTTTATGCCAATGACATTTTTATTTTTATTCAACTTCCATTTTTATTTAATTTCCTTTTCTATTCAATTTCCTTTTTTTATTTGATTTCCAAATAGATCGTTAAATTATAGTGGTTTCTTGAGTGAACATTCATTTTTAATTTTATGCAACTTCCATTTTTATTTTTTTTTAACTTCCATTTTTATTTAATTTCTTTTTTTATTTAATTTCCAAATAGATCGTTACGGTATAGTGGTTTCGTGAATGAACTTCAATTTTTAATTTTATGCAACTTCCATTTTAATTTTCATTAAACTTCCATTTTTATTCAATTTGTCTTTCTACTCAATTTCCATTTTTTTATTTAATTTCCAAATAGATCGTTAATGTATAGTGGTTTCTTGAATGAACTTTCATTTTTAATTTTATGCAACTTCCATTTTTATTTTTTTTCAACTTCCATTTTTATTCAATTTCCTTTTCTATTCAATTTCCTTTTTTTATTTAATTTCCAAATAGATCGTTAAGGTATAGGGGTTTCGTGAACGAACTTCTGTTTTTAATTTTATTCAACTTCCATTTTTTTTTATTCAATTTCTTTTTTAATTTAATTTCCAAATAGATCGTTAATGTATAGTGGTTTCTTGAATGAACTTTCGTTTTTAATGTTATGCAACTTCCATTTTTATTTTTATTTTACTACCATTTTTATTCAATTTCCTTTTCTATTCAAGTACCTTTTTTTATTTAATTTCCAAATAGATCGTTAATGTATAGTGGTTTCCTGAATGAACTTCCATTTTTATTCAATTTCCTTTTCTATTCAATTTTCTTTTTTTATTTAATTTCCAAATAGATCGTTAAGGTATAGTCGCTTTTTGAGTGAACTTCCATTTTTAATTTTATGCAACTTCCATTTTTATTTTTAATCAATTTCCTTATCTATTCAATTTCCTTTTTTTATGTAATTTCCCAATAGATCGTTAAGGTGTAGTGGTTTCTTGAATGAACTTCCATTTTTATTTTTATTCAACTTCCATTTTTATTCAATTTCCTTTTTTACTTAATTTCCAAATAGATCGTTAAGGTGTAGTGGTTACTGAAATGAGCTTTCATTTTTAATTTTATGCAACTTCCATTTTTATTTCTATTCAACTTTCACTTTTATTCAATTTCCTTTTCTATTCAATTTCCTTTTTTATTTATTTTCCAAATAGATCGTTAATGTATAGTGGTTTCTTTAAAAAACTTTCATTTTTAATTTTATGCAAATTTTATTTTTATTTTTATTCAACTTCCATTTTTATTCAATTTTCTTTTCTAGTCAATTTTCTTTTTTTATTTGATTTCCAAATAAATCGTTAAAGTATAGTGGTTTCTTGAATGAACATCCATTTTTAATTTTATGCAACTTCCATTTTTATTCAATTTCCTTTTTAATTTAATTTCCAAATAGATCGTTATGGTATAGTGGTTTCTTGAATGAACTTTCATTTTTAATTTTATGCAACTTCCATTTTTATTTTTATAAAACTTCCATTTTTATTCAATTTCTTTTTCTTTTCAATTCCCTTTTTTTATTTCATTTCCAAATAGATCGTTAATATATAGTGGTTTCTTGATAAACTTACATTTTTAATTTTATGCAACTTCCATTTTTATTTTTATTAAACTTCCATTTTTATTCAATTTCCTTTTCTATTCAATTTCCTTTTTTTATTTAATTTCCAAATAGGTCGTTAAGGTGTAGTGGTTTCTTCAATGAACTTCTATTTTTAATTTTATGCATTTCCATTTTTATTTTTATTTAACTTCCATTTTTATTCAATTTCATTTTCTATTGAATTTTCTATTTTTATTTAATTTCCAAATAGATCGTTAAGGTGTAGTACTTTCTTGAATGAACTTCCATTTTTAATTTTATGCAACTTCCATTTTTATTTGTATTCAACTTCCATTTTTATTCAATTTCCTTTTCCTTTAAATTTCCTTTTTTATTTAATTTCCAAATAGATCGTTAAGGTATAGTGGTTACTTAAATGGGCTATCATTTTTAATTTTATGCAACTTCCATTTTTATCTTTATTCAACTTCTATTTTTATTCAATTTCCTTTTCTATTCAATTTTCTTATTTTATTTAATTTCCAAATAGATCATTAATGTATAGCGGTTTCTTTAATGAACTTTTATTTTTAATTTTATGCAAATTTCATTTTTATTTTTATTCAACTTCCATTTTTATTCAATTTCCTTTTCTATTCAATTTCCTTTTTTTATTTGATTTCCAAATAAATCGTTAAAGTATAGTGGTTTCTTGAATGAACATCCATTTTTAATTTTATGCAACTCCATTTTTATTTTTATTAAACTTCCATTTTTATTCAATTTCTTTTTTAATTCAATTTCCAAAGAGATCGTTATGGTATAGTGGTTTCTTAAATAAACTTCCATTTTTAATTTTATGCAACTTCCATTTTTATTCAATTTCCTTTTCTATTCAATTCCCTTTTTTTTATTTCATTTCCAAATAGATCGTTAATGTATAGTGGTTTCTTGAATGAACTTACATTTTTAATTTTATGCAACTTCTATTTGTATTTTTATTAAACTTCCATTTTTATTCAGTTTCCTTTTCTATTCAATTTCCTTTTTTTATTTAATTTTCAAATAGGTCGTTAAGGTGTAGCTGTTTCTTAAATGAACTTCTATTTTTAATTTTATGCATTTCCATTTTTATTTTTATTCAACTTCCATTTTTATTCAATTTCATTTTCTAATGAATTTCCTTTTTTTATTTAATTTCCAAATAGATCGTTAAGGTGTAGTGGTTTCTTGAATGAACTTCCATTTTTAATTTTATGCAACTTCTATTTTTATTTTTATTCAACTTCCATTTTTACTCAATTTCCTTTTCTTTTAAATTTCCTTTTTTATTTAATTTCCAAATAGATCGTTAAGGTATAGTGGTTACCTAAATGGGCTTTCATTTTTAATTTTATGCAACTTCCATTTTTATTTTTATTCAACTTCCATTTTTATTCAATTTCCTTTTCTATTCAATTTCCTTATTTTATTTAATTTCCAAATATATCATTAATGTATAGTGGTTTCTTTAATGAACTTTCATTTTTAATTTTATGCAAATTTCATTTTTATTTTTATTCAACTTCCATTTTTATTCAATTTCATTTTCTATTCTATTTCCTTTTTTTATTTGATTTCCAAATAAATCGTTAAAGTATAGTGGTTTCTTGAATGAACATCCATTTTTAATTTTATGCAACTCCATTTTTATTTTTATTAAACTTCAATTTTTATTCAATTTCTTTTTTAATTTAATTTCCAAAGAGATCGTTATGGTATAGTTGTTTCTTAAATAAACTTCCATTTTTAATTTTATGCAACTTCCATTTTTATTTTTATAAAACTTCCATTTTTATTCAATTTCCTTTTCTATTCAATTCCCTTTTTTTATTTCATTTCCAAATAGATCGTTAATGTATAGTGTTTTCTTGAATGAACTTACATTTTTAATTTTATGCAACTTCCATTTGTATTTTTATTAAACTTCCATTTTTATTCAGTTTCCTTTTCTATTCAATTTCCTTTTTTTATTTAATTTCCAAATAGGTCGTTAAGGTGTAGCTGTTTCTTGAATGAACTTCTATTTTAAATTTTATGCATTTCCATTTTTATTTTTATTCAACTTCCATTTTTATTCAATTTCATTTTCTAATGAATTTCCTTTTTTTATTTAATTTCCAAATAGATCGTTAAGGTGTAGTGGTTTCTTGAATGAACTTCCATTTTTAATTTTATGCAACTTCTATTTTTATTTTTATTCAACTTCCATTTTTATTCAATTTCCTTTTCTTTTAAATTTCCTTTTTTATTTAATTTCCAAATAGATCGTTAAGGTATAGTGGTTACTTAAATGGGCTTTCATTTTTAATTCTATGCAACTTCCATTTTTATTTTTATTCAACTTCCATTTTTATTCAATTTCCTTTTCTATTCAATTTTCTTATTTTATTTAATTTCCAAATAGATCATTAATGTATAGTGGTTTCTTTAATGAACTTTCATTTTTAATTTTATGCAAATTTCATTTTTATTTTTATTCAACTTCCATTTTTATTCAATTTCCTTTTCTATTCAACTTCCATTTTTTATTTGATTTCCAAATAAATCGTTAAAGTATAGTGGTTTCTTGAATGGACATCCATTTTTAATTTTATGCAACTCCATTTTTATTTTTATTAAACTTCAATTTTTATTCAATTTCTTTTTTAATTTAATTTCCAAAGAGATCGTTATGGTATAGTTGTTTCTTAAATAAACTTCCATTTTTAATTTTATGCAACTTCCATTTTTATTTTTATAAAATTTCCTTTTTATTCAATTTCCTTTTCTATTCAATTCCCTTTTTTTATTTCATTTCCAAATAGATCGTTAATGTATAGTGTTTTCTTGAATGAACTTACATTTTTAATTTTATGCAACTTCCATTTGTATTTTTATTAAACCTCCATTTTTATTCAGTTTCCTTTTCTATTCATTCCTTTTTTTATTTAATTTCCAAATAGGTCATTATGGTGTAGCGGTTTCTTGAATGAACTTCTATTGTTAATTTTATGCATTTCCATTTTTATTTTTATTCAACTTCCATTTTTATTCAATTTCATTTTCTATTGAATTTCCTTTTTTTATTTAATTTCCAAATAGATCGTTAAGGTGTAGTGGTTTCTTGAATGAACTTCCATTTTTAATTTTATGCAACTTCTATTTTTATTTTTATTCAACTTCCATTTTTATTCAATTTCCTTTTCTTTTAAATTTCCTTTTTCATTTAATTTCCAAATAAATCGTTAAGGTATAGTGGTTACTTAAATGGGCTTTCATTTTTAATTTTATGCAACTTCCATTTTTATTTTTATTCAACTTCCATTTTTGTTCAATTTCCTTTTCTATTCAATTTTCTTATTTTATTTAATCTCCAAATAGATCATTAATGTATAGTGGTTTCTTGAATGAACTTTCATTTTTAATTTTATGCAAATTTCATTTTTATTTTTATTCAACTTCCATTTTTATTCAATTTCCTTTTCTATTCAATTTCCTTTTTTTATTTGATTTCTGAATAAATCGTTAAAGTATAGTGGTTTCTTGAATGAACATCCATTTTTAATTTTATGCAACTTCCTTTTTTATTTTTATTCAACTTCCATTTTTATTCAATTTCCTTTTCTATGCAATTTCCTGTTTTATTTAATTTCCAAATAGTTCATGTAACGACCTCAAAATCGAACATAATAGCCATCAATCAGAAATGCAGTAATATAAGAAAATCAACACATTTCCATTCATTAGAGTAGCTCTTACAACAATATTACATTTTAACAACAAAAGCAAATGCCCTACGGGCTTATAGCTTTCCAAGTCAACACTTGGTTACACAAAAGAAGAGTACTAACTCTATACAAAATAAGCCCTTGGCTTGATATACATGTAATACAAACAAAATAATCAAAAAGAGTCTTCAACTCCCATAACCTTCCAAGCTATGTCCCTGGAGGTGGTATGCTACCTGTACCTGAAAATAATGTCCCATATAGGGTGAGCCAACGCCCAGTAGAGATATGCTAAACACAATATGAGCAGTAACTAAGACATTAGCAATTGACAAATGTTTTAACTCCCATAAATCAATTCATAAACCATTTCCATTACATGACCACAATGTCTATGTTCATTTCGTTTTCCATTTCTTATCAAATTTCCAAATTTATACCCGAGGCTTAGAACCTGGCCACACACTCTAAACAAAATAATAATTCATATTAAACGTTTTCCATTTCGCAATAGATAAGAATACAAGCTGTATCAATACCTCATCAGATAAGCATATGAGCTGTATAAACACTTCAATAGATAAGCATATGAGCTATATCAACACTTCAATAGATAAGCATAAGAGTTGTATCAACACTTCAATAGATAAGCATAAGAGCTGTATAAACACTTCAATAGATAAGCATATGAGCTGTATAAACACTTCAATAGATAAGCATATGAGCTGTATAAACACTTCAATAGATAAGCATATGAGCTGTATCAACACTTCAATTTTCGGTCTAAAGGTCCAGCCCCTTTCTTCCAATAGACCTTCCAGTTTAGAGGTCCAGCCCCTTTCTTCCAATAAACCGTTTGGTTTAGAGGTCCAGCCCCTTTCTTCCGATAGACCTTCCGGTTTAGAGGTCCAACCCCTTTCTCCTCCCACACAGAACAATGTATATACACATAGGTCCTATACACAATCAATCAACACATAACGTTAATGTATTCTATCAGCCATCATACTCTATGACACATCCAATTGATTAGTTTTAGTTTACCTAATCATCATGCATTGTCTACAACAATCATAGCTACCCTCCACCGGTAGCCCAAAGCATTTATTTCTAAACAGATAATAAAAGCCCCAACAGATAAAATATCAATGTTCTCAAAAGTGAGCGATTTATAAATCCAACTCCACCATTTCACAATATAATGAATCTATTTCATTAATTCCAACTCAATTTCATATAATCACAGCCTTTCCCAAATTAATTATACCAATTAATTTATCTAACAAATTTGGTTTCTCTACCCCATTTCCCAACATTGACCCAATGGTGTAAATATCAACAACCAACAACAATAACCCCATTTTGAAACCCAATATACATTTTTAAGAATCAAAATGACAAAACCCCTATTTAACATTTTGAAACCCTAAGTCCAAAAATTTCCCAACTTCAACACTTTAACAAAACAACCAAAAATCTATGTCAAAGACCATAGGAGTGAGTAGGAATCCCTACCTCAAAAGTTGACACCCAACGAAGAAGATGATGAAAATGAAAATGCTCCAAATCACAAGTTTCTCGGATCAAAAGATAACCATCGACGATCAATAACTGTTTTGTAAAGGCCAAAGGTGAGGAAACAACTCCTACTAGATCAATACCTAGAGAGAAGGCAAGGTTCTAGAGAGAGAGGCTCAACAATGGAGTTTTGGAAAACTAAGAGAGAGAAATGGATGTGAAAAAGTGATTCAAAAAGTGATTTCATGGACTGATATAATCGACTCCCCGCTTGAGCGTGGAAACCCCCGCTTGAGCGTCCGACACAAACTCACGCTCGAGCGTGGAAAGAGCCGCTCAAGCGTAGATCGTACACTACTAGAACTTTTACAGACAAGGTCCCTGCTTGAGCGTCAAACTACCCGCTCGAGCGGACGAACAAAATCAAAGGTTCACGCTCGAGCGTCAAAACTCCCGCTCGAGCGCACGAAGACCTGCAGAGGAAGATACTGGGAGATGGGAATCCACGCTCGAGCGTCAAAATGCCAGCTCGAGTGGAGAAGCAACAACGAAGGGCCCGCTCGAGCGTCAAAATTCCCGCTCGAGCGTGAAGGCCAAATTCTGGGCATCAACTCTAGGTTTCTAAGTTCAACCAACCTGTTTCAAACCTACCCAACACAACCCAAGACTCAAATACAAAGAGTAAAGGCCTGCAATGAGAATAAAACAACAACAAATCTACGGAATCAAGTCCGGATCATAGTTAAACAACAACAGGGAAAACTGGGATCGCCATAACCTCCCCCCCTTAAAGAATTTCGTCCTCGAAATTAAGAACATGCTAAAAGTACAAGGTCAGCCAATCACACAACACATAACACCCAACATCCGAGCATTAGGAAAAGTCCTAACCTTCTAACAAATTTTCGATCTACTCTCACAAAAGAAGGGTTTACCAAGGAAACACATTCCGAAAGGAAACTACCCTCCGGTATGCAAATACTCGAACACAATCAAGCCCTACCCGATATAAATCACCAAAACACCCGACTAGCGCTCCTCGCTAAGTCACTACTCAATAATTATGATTCCAAATAGAACAACCAACACAACTCTTTTGTATACCTTTATGAGAAATTATTTTCTGATTCGTGAGGCATTTTTCAAAAGTAATCAAGCTTTTAACGTTGACATTCCGAAACAAATTTTGCATTTTTCATGCGAAACTCAAAAGTTTGGTAAATATTTTTCATAAACACGGTGTTACTTGTAACGCACGACTACCTACAATTTCTTTGCCAAAGACTTCCCATTGAAATTTCTCAACAATATTACAATTCAATGTTCAACAACCTGACCCATCACCGGTCACTTTATCTCTATTCAAGAGGCAATTTACCATATCTTTCACAACATGCATTTCTTCAAATCTAACAATTCCCAACATACATAGTTCACAATTTCATAGCATAGTCAATGTTCATGATATATTCCCAGTTCTACACCACATTCAACATATGCAATGTCACATTAAACTTTCATTTCAAGGCGAGTTTCAAGATACTTCCGTGACCCAAAACAAATGTAATGTTAACTTAAGACACACTCAATGCTCTTAAAGTTCAACAGTATACAACACATGCTCGCACATCCACAAATAGATCCGGGTATTTCTATCGGACCTGAGGTCTACTTACCCAAGTGGTTTCTCCCAAAGCTATTCAGACTTATACCATCACCACTTAAACACGTCGATTACAACTGGCCACAGCCGAACTCAGATATTCTCCTCAAATTCCACGTTTCGATTCGAAATCATTTTAGTTTGCAAAGAGTACTCAATTTCCCTCAAGCGAATTACAACGTAACCAACTCATAAAACCCGCCATACTCACAGTAATGACGCAACTCCCAAAAATAGTGCTATCACAATAGGGACTCCTAAACGTTTGAAGTTCCCAACAACGCAGCAACATAAAGGATAACTTTACACACCCCACGCCTTACACAGCACGGACAAGATTGAATAAGTCGAAACGACTCTAACAGTGTGCCACACTCACTTTACACAGTTTCACTACCTTACTCGTATTACCACTATCCAAACTGGACGACGGACACTTATACCAAAGTGACCTAGCTCTACCAAACCTCAAACCACGCGATTCCAAAGGTAACCACATACCAAACCTCAAACCACGCGATTCCAAAGGTAATCACATTATAGCCTTACCAAACCTCAACATACGAACCACACACTAATACGCATCATATTATGCAAAACTTCCTCATCTAGGGATTTCACTCACCACCTCGACTGAACTCGAAGTAACGGAATTTGCATACCCTTTCCTTCGTACTGAGTTAACTGACAGGGCTTGCTACACCACAACATTTAATCCTACCAAGTAACTGTTCGTACCAAACATAAGCAAACATAGCGCCTTCATCCACCAACGACTTATAGGGTCCACCCACATCCTATTTGCCATTCATTCAAAGAGTACAACCAAGACACTAAGTCTATGTGCCCAATAACCAGCCATTACTACTACTGAACAATCGCCTTGCACCGAACCCCCGGCACAGTTGCATGTCGCCAATAAGGCTTCCAAAGACTCACTGTCCTATTCTTCCAAAGAGTAAAAGTCCCCACCCTCCTTGCTATTAACCCACGTCTCCATCCACAACACCATACTATTGTGACTCCATCCACGGGTCACACCCTAACCACGGGCTATACGCCCGATTAACCCTTACGATAGCATTTCCTGACCTAACCAATGTCAAGGTACCAACCTATTGCATTCGATCATAATTAAGGAGCCCGAAAACTTAGGAAACACCCATATACTACTACCCGATGCCAACAACCATACCCTCATATAGGGGTTAACACTCCCTCAATCGAAACAACCAACCAGTATATATGCCAACTCGACAACGTTACCTATCACGAAGGTACAAGTCTATTCCTGATAAGATTATACACCATGCCCTCGTAAAACACCATGTTAAATATATACTACACCTAGTATTAATCGTACACTTCACATCCCCTCAAGGGGTTCTCACGACAGTAGGTCAACATCACTTTCGCATAATATAAGATCAATTAGATGACACTGATGAAATCTTGAACACCCAGCAAGTATAACTGTTCTCGTCTCCTAGTAATCCTGATTAAGATAAACATCTGACAGTAATCCCTTCAAATTTGAAAACATGGCTCATCGGCCCTCATTTTTCCCAAACCAAAACGCATGCATATAAATGCATTATTACCAAAGATTTTATGGTCTCACAACAACTTACTGCATCAATAGAACCTTTAAAGTCACTACATGCTCTAATCTGCCCATTTCAAGAAAATAGGTAAGCATTGGCACACCTAACCATATAAACATATATATAGAAACAAACAACCTTGATGTTTCAACAGTTCTAAAACACATTGGTTACACAACGGAACCTAATGATTACAAAACGATAATTCACCGATTACAAAATGGATTAGTCAAAACAACACTACCCCATCGGTATTACCACAACTACCGTCCCTCGCTGGACTGCAAAAGTTGGTCATCTCCAAACACAAGATAATCTACGAGCTTACAAGCCACAGACAAGAGCTACTGATGTGCCCCAACTGGCCACACCTGGAACAACTACAAATTTCCCCAACTTGGGCTTGGGAACTCGACTCACCAGATGCCCTCGAAATCTGGCCTGATTGACCCCCAGAACGGTATTGCCCCTGTCCAGTCGAATAAGGCTGGACCCTACTAGGTTGCAAGGCTCCCAAAGAAGCCCTTGGCTGAGTACAGAAACGCCTGATATGACCTGGCTGATTACACACCCAACAAGCAAACGGCTCCCTAGCACAAGACTGGTTCAAAGTCTGAGCTGCTGAAGGCCCCAACAACTGTTTCCCCACTGAACATTCAATCAACCCAAAACCTGGCTGGCTAGATGGTTCTGGTGGGGCAACTACTGGTAGAACTGCCAACCCCGCTCTCTTCTTCTGTGGGCACACCGAAGACTTGTGGCCCAACTGACCACATCTGAAACAACTAGCAGACCCCCTACTCTGAGGCTGGCCTGAAACTCGAACCTCTCTGGACCTCCAAACAGAAGAGTCTGAAACCCCAGACGAAGAAAAGAACATAGCTTGGGACTGAGCACACTTCCGCCTCCACCTCTTACTAGGCCTAGAGTACCTATAAGCCGTAGGAGTTACCGAAATGGCCTCCTCCCTAATCCGACCAACATTCTCAACCATAGCCTTTTCCCTATTCTGGCCCATAGCTAGCACCACTGCCTCCACATGAGCCGCAGCCCCCACAAGCACACTATAGCTCCTATGATAGGTTAGCAAACCACGCCTCAAACTGCACCAAAGGTGTAGTATCTTGGCGTAACTCCACAAACTGTTTCCGTAACTCTTCCCGTGTGAAAGGAGGGAAATCAAAGCTTCCTCGTCTAGGCATCCTAGTAAAGGTAAACAAGGATATTAGTACGCTAAGAAAGGTGCTAAAACTATTACACTAGTGCTCTAATACGATGGACAACTGTAATTCATTCCACATAAGCACATAATCACGTAAGCATTTACGAATTTCGTTTCTGGATAGTGATAGTGTCACGACCCTAACCCGCCCCTATGGGTTAAGGACATAACCAGCCAGTAATCTTGAGATTACCTACGACCTCAGACCAAAACAGACATAACTCGTCAGAGTAAAGGGGCCAAACGGAAGCAATAAATAAAAACTTTGTCCATAGAGCCGTGCTTATATGCACATCAAACAAACCATACACGTATGTGTTAATAACCCACAACAAAATACAGTACCATAAAATCCTTTACAGACAGGATCATCCAAACTGAGTCAACCCATATCAAAACTATATACAGATATACATAAAGCCCTTGCCAACAAGACAAACTATGAATGCAAACAAAATGGCAAGGATGGGTCTCATGCGTGAGACGCAAGGCTGACTCTCCAAAACTCATGTTGTTCCTGGCAGACTTCACTGGGGCTGGGTTTGGACTTCTCTTGTCTCACCTACAAACACATGAATGAGCGTGAGCAATAGCCCAGTGAATAATATCAAATACAAAAGTTACATATAATGTGGAACAACATGTTCCAAACAGCCTTTGGCCCAATTCATATTTCTACTTAACATATATATATATACTTGTACAAAATTTAGATTAAGTGACTATAGTTCCAACATACTGGCCTTTGGCCCATTCAGGTTTCCATTCTTGTCAAAACGGCCTTCGGCCCATTCATTTATGTCAAAACGGCCTTCGGCCCATTCACTTATGTCAAAATGGCCTTCGGCCCATCCATTTATGTCAAAACAGCCTTCGGCCCATTCGCTTATGTCAAAACGGCCTTCGGCCCATCCATTTATGTCAAAACAGCCTTCGGCCCACTCATTCATGTCAAAACGGCCTTCGGCCCACTCATTCATGTCAAAACGGCCTTCGGCCCATCCATTTATGTCAAAACGGCCTTCGGCCCACTCATTCATATCAGAACGACCTTCGGTCCATTCATATGGGTCAAGACGACCTTCCGTCCGTTCATTTATATCAAAACGACCCTTGGTCCATTCATTTACATCAAAACGACCTTCAGTCCATTCATTCCTATCAAAACGACCTTTGGTCCATTCATTCATCCCTGTCAGACTTTTGTCCACAATCCCAATTAACAACTCTTAAAGTTTATAAGGGAATAAACAATTGGACATTGACAAGCTTTCAAATATGGATATTACTCACAGTGATCGGCTTGTGGATTTGCCGTAGAGCTTGACCCTACACATTTCATGAATACAAAAGGGTCACTAACAGTTCAATCCATTCTTTAATTCACATATTCCTCTTTAGGCTTTATTCCTATCTCATTAACTCATTTACAATGCTTAACATATACCTAAGAGTGCTTACAAGTGAAAGAGAACGGAAAACGAAACACAGAACGCATGAACAAAATTTCAGAGAACAGGGTCCCCGCTCGAGCGTCAACTCACCCGCTCGAGCGGACCCTTAAGGCCTGCAAAAGTACTGGTTGCATGAAAAATACGCTCGAGCGTTAAATAGGACGCTCGAGCGGAAGGCCCGTCAAAATAGCTCCCACGCTCGAGCGTTAATTAACCCGCTCGAGCGGTCATCAACTCTGCAAAAAGTATTGGGAGCCCGCATTTCCCGCTTGAGCGGCATGTTCCCCGCTCGAGCGGACCTCAAAATTCTGGAAAACCCAGAATTATGTTCTTGAGCTTCACTTCGAATATCAACCAACAATTTATGCATGTTATGGCTCAAATTACTCATAGACATGTACTAACACAGTATAAGCATAATTTACAACATATTGAAGCTCAATTTCATAATTTATTTGCATGCATGCCCCAAAATATCACAACCTTAACACCAACATGCTCAAATTCAAACATTCAAGACTTATACTCCCATGATTTGTACATGCATGCCCTCTTGACTTCTCATTCACTTCAAATAATGTAATTAGTTCTCATTCCCATAAAATTTAACAAAGACATGCTTGCATGTGGGATTACACTACCAATCTCTCATAATTTCACAAATTACATGCTAGATTTGTGATTCCATGGGAGTTCACTACATGCATGCACATATCAAGCCTCAATTTCAACAAAATGATTTCAAATCATGCTCTTGATCACAAACAACGCTTGAACACACAAGATTACACATTACTCTCATGAATTCAAGAATCAATGCTTACCTAGAGGCTCAATCTTCAAAATTTAAGGTAAATTCTTGAGCTAGCCTCCAAGATCACTAAGCTTTAGGACCAAAATCTCAATTTCCTTCACCCTCTCTCTCTTAGCCGACCCTCTCTCAAGTCTATGAGTTTTTCATCAGCCAAATGAAGTGTTAAAGGAGAGAAATGAGGGTGTAGTTGACCCTTAACAAGCACCCACTCAACATTATTTTATTATAAAACAATTGGGCATTTAATTTATCAATTTAATCAGTTTAAATTGACTAGGATCAATTTTCAATTAAATTTCACCGTAGGCTCTAAAAATTATGCCAATCACAGTGGCGTAATCAATTTCGGGTTCTGTGGCCGATAAGGCCCTCAATTTAATTCCCGAAGCGGACTATTCAAACAGATGTTCTTACGGTGAACAGATACGAATTCAAAATCACATATTATCACATACTGGCACACAAAATCATGCTGAACACATAACCATAAACAAATCAAGGACCAATTTAGCATAATACAGAACAGGGGCATCACAGTCTTCCCCCCTTTAGGAAGTTTGGTCCTCCAAACTTAAGTTACCTTCGTCGAGAAACAAATGTGGGTAGCGTAGTCGCATTTCCTCCTCTTTTTCCCACGTGGCATCCGTCCCATAGTGCTCTTTCCATTCTACTTTCACCATTGGGATGGACTTGTTTCTCAATTCCTTCACTTGTCGGTCAACAATTCTTTCTTGCCATTCTGCATATTCCATATTTTCATCAATAGCAACCCGGTGATAATCAATCACATGGAACGGGTCTCGGAGGTAACCTCTCAACATCGATACGTGAAATACATTGTGGATTTGTTCAAATCCCGGTGGCAAGGCAACCCTGTAGGCAACTGGACCAAGCCTTTCCAAAATCTAGAACGGCCCAATATAACGGGGCGACAACTTGCCTTTTTTCCCAAACCTGACTTGGCCTTTCATCAGAGAAACACGGATGAACACATGGTCGCCGACCTCATACTCAAGAGGTCTTCTCCGAACGTCTGCATAATTCTTCTGTTGGTCTTGAGCTGTTTTGAGCCTTTGCCGAATAGTTTTGATCTTTTCAGAGGTGTCTTGTACAATTTCAGGCCCAAGCAAAGCTCTGTCTCCGACCTCTGTCCAACAAATAGGTGATCTACACCTCCTACCATACAAAGCTTCGTATGGTGCCATACCAATGCTGGAGTGGAAACTGTTATTATAAGCAAATTCTGCGAGTGGCAAATAATCTTCCCAACTCCCCTGAAAATCCAAAGCACACATCCAAAGCATATCTTCCAAAGTTTGTATTGTTCGTTCCGACTGCCTATTTGTCTGTGGGTGGAATGCAGTGCTGAACCGTAGTTCTGTTCCCATAGCTTCCTGCAAACTCTTCCACAATCTAGATACAAATTTCGGATCTCTATCCGACACAATGGATACCGGAACTCCGTGTAAACGGACTATTTCATCAACATAAATAGTAGCCAACCTGTAAGCAGTAAATGTAGTTTTGACAGGCAGAAAATGTGCAGATTTAGTCAGTCTATCAACTACAACCCAAACAGAATCCATACCTCGGGAAGTTCGAGGTAGGCCAACAACGAAATCCATAGTCACATGTTCCCACTTCCATTCAGGAATAAGGAGAGGTTGAAGTAGACCGCCTGGTTTCTGATGTTCCGCCTTAACCTGCTGACACTGAAGGCATTTGGACACATATTCTGCAATCTCTTTCTTCATTTTAGGCCACCAATAGGTTTGTTTCAGATCCCGATACATTTTATTGTTACCCAGATGCATAGCAAATACAAACTTGTGGGCTTCATCTAAAATCCTTTTCTTTAGTTCCGGAACATCTGGGACACATATTCGGTTCCGAAATCTCAACATTTCGTTCTCGATACTGAATTCTGCTTTCGGACTTGTCTCATATTCATCAATTACCTTTCTGAGGAACTCATCCTCTTTCTGTTTCTGTTTGATTTCATCAACAATTGCCGGTTCGGCTGTAATAGCGGCTATCAATCCGCCTTGTTCACATACCACCACTTCAATTTCAGACTTTTCAAAGTCTTGTAAAATCTCCCTTTGTTCAGTAAGCAAGCAAGCCATATTCCCTGTTGATTTTCTGCTCAAGGCATCTGCCACTGTATTAGCTTTCCCGGGGTGATACTGAATCTCCAGATCGTAGTCTTTTATCAGTTCTAACCATCTGCTCTGACGCATATTCAACTCTTTCTGCGTGAAGAAGTATTTCAGGCTCTTATGATCCGTGTAAACTTCACATTTCGCTCCATACAGATAATGCCGCCAAATCTTCAAGGCAAAAACAACTGCGGCTAGTTCTAGGTCATGCGTTGGATAGTTCTTCTCGTGTGGCCTCAACTGTCGGGAGGCGTAAGCAATAACCCTTCCGTTCTGCATTAACACACAACCCAAACCCTTATAAGATGCATCACTGAAAATCACAAAATTTTCCGTACCTGAAGGTAGTGTCAAAATTGGTGCAGTGGTCAATCTTGTCTTCAATTCCTGAAAGGCTGATTCTCTTTCACTATTCCACTCGAATGGTTGTCCTTTACGTGTCAATTGGGTGAGAGGTAGTGCTAATTTCGAAAAGTCCTTCACAAACCTCCTGTAGTACCCAGCCAAGCCCATGAAACTGCGAACTTCTGTCACGTTAGTTGGTGTAGGCCAATTCACAATTGCTTCTATTTTCTGCGGGTCTACTGAAATTCCTTCCTTGTTGATCACATGCCCTAAGAAAACAACCTCATCCAACCAAAACTCACATTTCTTTAGTTTAGCAAATAATTTCCTTTCCCGAAGTATTTGTAAAACAGTCCTCAAATGATGTTCATGTTCAAGTCTATCTTTAGAGTATATCAAAATATCATCGATGAAGACTACAACAAACTCATCAAGGTAGGTCTTAAAAATTCTATTCATTAAGTCCATAAATGCTGCCGGAGCATTAGTCACTCCAAATGGCATAACAAGAAACTCAAAATGACCATACCTCGTTCTGAATGCGATTCTCTCAACATCTTCTGCCTTAACCTTCAGCTGATGATACCCGGATCTCAAATCAATCTTAGAAAACACCTGTGATCCCTGCAACTGGTCAAATAAATCATCAATACGGGGTAGGGGGTATTTGTTCTTTACTGTTACCTTATTCAATTCTCGATAATCGATGCACAGGCGCAAAGTACCATCTTTCTTCTTTACAAACAACACTGGTGCACCCCAAGGTGAAGTGCTAGGCCGTATAAACCCTTTATCAAGAAGGTCCTGCAACTGTTCCTTTAATTCTTTCATTTCGGCAGTAGCCATTCTCTAGGGAGCTTTAGAAATAGGTTGGGTGCTTGGCATAGTCTCAATAGTAAATTCAACTTCCCTGTCTACCAATTCTCCTGGTAATTCATTCGGAAACACATCCGGAAATTCTCTAACAATAGGAATATCATTCAATTCAACATTCTCAGATTGTTCAGACAACACATAGCACAAATAACCATGGCATCCTTTCCTGATCAGTTTACATGCTTTCATTGCAGATATCAAATAAGGTGGAGGCACTACCTCATTTCCCACAAACACAATCTCTCTCTGTTCTGGTGGTTTAAATACAACCCTTTTTGTCACACAGTCTATGGTGGCACAATATTTGGTCAACCAATCCATGCCCAAAATTACATCGAAATGTCTAAAGTTCAAAGGCAACAAATCTATATATAGGGTAGCATCCTCAATATGCATGTCACAAAACCGATATATATATATTCACATAACATAGATTCGCCCGATGGAGCAGACACACATAACAAATATGGCAATAACTCTAGGGGTCTATTCAGTCTAGATGCAAATGTATATGTCACAAATGAGTGCGTTGATCCAGAATCAATTAATACAAAGGCATCCTGATTACATATTGAAATAGTACCTGAGACAACGACATTGGCATTCTGTGTATCGCCCGGAACGAGTGCAAAAACTCTCCCCTGTCTCACTGTATCCCCAGTAGTAGCAGATTTCAAGGTATTTCCCGGCTTCGGGATCGATGCAGTGGAGCTAGCAGCTATCTTCCCACTATTCTGATTACAATCTCGGGCTATATGCCCTCGTTTCCCACACTTAAAACAGGCTCCCGATGCACGGTAACAGACTCCACGGTGCCTTTTGCTACAAATGTTGCACATGGGAGCTGTGTCTCGGGAAGAACTCAAAGTATTTGAGGAGCCCGTGTTTTGCTTTTTCAGAAATTTCTTTTTAGAAAAGAAGCCTTGTCTTTTGCTGCCTTTCCATTTTGTCGTTGGCTTAGCTTGTCTAGCTATGTTAGCCTCTGATATGATGGCCCTGTCAAGCACCCCAATGTAGGTCTCCAACTTCAGGACATTCACTCTCTCTAGGATGTCATTTCGGAGCCCTCCTTCAAAATGCCTTGCTTTCTTATAATCAGTATCAATCACGTGTGGTGCAAACCTGGCCAACTCAGTGAATTTGGCCTCATACTCCGCTACCGTCATGCTGTCTTGCTTGAGTTCCATGAACTCTGCCACTTTCCTATCCCGGACACACTGCGGGAAGTACTTGTCATAGAAGATTTCTAAAAATTTCACCCAATCAACATCTCTGTGGTTTTCTCTCACCAACATCCACCATCTTCTTGCCTCGTCTTCTAGCATAAAAGTGGCTAGAAGCACTTTCTGAGTCTCCGAATAGGGGAACACTTCGAATAATTTCTCAATGCCGAGGACCCATGCTTCGGCTTTCAACGGATCTAATCCCCCGTGAAACTGTGGTGGTTTCATTTTCTTGAACTCCTTAGTGAGAGCTATAATCCGGTCATCATTCTGATGATCTGGCACAGGTGGTGCCAGAGGTGGAGGTGGCGGGTGTGGTTGCTGCCATTGTTGTTGCCACTCCTGTTGCTGTCTCAAAGCTTCTGCCATTTCTTGGATCAGTCTTTCCATTCTGTCCAGTCTGGCAGTAGAAGATTCCTCTAACTCATCACCTCTGGTTCTCACCATCTGATTAAACTTGCATTATATTTCATAAAAAGGCACACAAGCATGCATACGCTAAGAAGCACATATTTCCAGATAATATGCAATGCAAGTAGTTCACAACTTACACACATAATTGTTCATAACAAAACATTTAAGCATATAATCAACGCTTCCAAACTCGTATTTATCACATGAATGCATCATGGATCTCATCTAGACGCTTATTGCTCTTTTGGACAAGTGTGTGAGTTATTAACTCGTGCTCTGATACCACTCTGTCAAGACCCTAACCCGCCCCTATGGGTTAAGGACATAACCGGCCAGTAATCTTGAGATTACCTACGGCCTCAGACCAAAACAGACATAACTCGTCAGAGTAATGGGGCCAAACGGAAGCAATAAATAAAAACTTTGTCCATAGAGCCGTGCTTATATGCACATCAAACAAACCATACATGTATGTGTTAATAAACCCACAACAAAATACAGTACCATAAAATCCTTTACAGACAGGATCATCCAAACTGAGTCAACCCATATCAAAACTATATACAGATATACATAAAGCCCTTGCCAACAAGACAAACTATGAATGCAAACAAAATGGCAAGGATGGGTCTCGTGCGTGAGACGCAAGGCTGACTCTCCAAAACTCATGTTGTTCCTGGCAGACTTCACTGGGGCTGGGTTTGAACTTCTCTTGGCTCACCTACAACCACATGAATGAGCGTGAGCAATAGCCCAGTGAATAATATCAAATACAAAAATTACATACAATGTAGAACAACATGTTCCAAACGGCCTTTGGCCCAATTCATATTTCTACTTAACATAGATATATACTTGTACAAAATTTAGATTACGCGACTGTAGTTCCAACATACTGGCCTTTGGCCCATTCAGGTTTCCATTCTTGTCAAAACGGCCTTTGGCCCATTCATTTATGTCAAAACGGCCTTCGGCCCATTCACTTATGTCAAAATGGCCTTCGGCCCATCCATTTATGTCAAAACGGCCTTCGGCCCACTCATTCATGTCAAAACGGCCTTCGGCCCATCCATTTATGTCAAAACGGCCTTCGGCCCACTCATTCATATCAGAACGACCTTCGGTCCATTCATATGGGTCAAAACGACCTTCGGTCCGTTCATTTATATCAAAACGACCCTAGGTCCATTCATTTACATCAAAACGACCTTTGGTCCATTCATTCATCCTTGTCAGACTTTTGTCCACAATCCTAATTAACAACTCTTAAAGTTTAAAAGGGAATAAACGATTGGACATTGACAAGCTTTCAAATATGGATATTACTCACAGTGATCGGCTTGTGGATTTGCCCTGGAGCTTGACCCTACACATTTCATAAATACAAAAGGGTCACTAACAGTTCAATCCATTCTTTAATTCACATATTCCTCTTTAGGCTTTATTCCTATCTCATTAACTCATTTACAATGCTTAACATATGCCTAAGAGTGCTTACAAGTGAAAGAGAATGGAAAACGAAACACAGAACGCATGAACAAAATTTCAGAAAACAGGGTCCCCGCTCGAGCGTCAACTCACCCGCTCGAGCGGACCCTTAAGACCTGCAAAAGTACTGGTTACATGAAAAATACGCTCGAGCGTTAAATAGGACGCTCGAGCGGAAGGCCCGTCAAAATAGCTCCCACGCTCGAGCGTTAATTAACCCGCTCGAGCGGTCATCAACTCTGCAAAAAGTATTGGGAGCCCGCATTTCCCGCTTGAGCGGCATGTTCCCCGCTCGAGCGGACCTCAAAATTCTGGAAAACCCAGAATTATGTTCTTGAGCTTCACTTCGAATATCAACCAACAATTTATGCATGTTATGGCTCAAATTACTCATAGACATGTACTCACACGGTATAAGCATAATTTACAACATATTGAAGCTCAATTTCATAATTTATTTGCATGCATGCCCCAAAATATCACAACCTTAACACCAACATGCTCAAATTCAAACATTCAAGACTTATACTCCCATGATTTGTACATGCATGCCCTCTTGACTTCTCATTCACTTCAAATAATGTAATTAGTGCTCATTCCCATAAAATTTAACAAAGACATGCTTGCATGTGGGATTACACTACCAATCTCTCATAATTTCACAAATTACATGCTAGATTTGTGATTCCATGGGAGTTCACTACATGCATGCACATATCAAGCCTCAATTTCAACAAAATGATTTCAAATCATGCTCTTGATCACAAACAACGCTTGAACATACAAGATTACACATTACTCTCATGAATTCAAGAATCAATGCTTACCTAGAGGCTCAATCTTCAAAATTTAAGGTAAATTCTTGAGCTAGCCTCCAAGATCACTAAGCTTTAGGACCAAAATCTCAATTTCCTTCACCCTCTCTCTCTTAGCCGACCCTCTCTCAAGTCTATGAGTTTTTCATCAGCCAAATGAAGTGTTAAAGGAGAGAAATGAGGGTGTAGTTGACCCTTAACAAGCACCCACTCAACATTATTTTATTATAAAACAATTGGGCATTTAATTTATCAATTTAATCAGTTTAAATTGACCAGGATCAATTTTCAATTAAATTTCACCGTAGGCTCTAAAAATTATGCCAATCACAGTGGCGTAATCAATTTCGGGTTCTGTGGCCGATAAGGCCCTCAATTTAATTCCCGAAGCGGACTATTCAAACAGATGTTCTTACGGTGAACAGATACGAATTCAAAATCACATATTATCACATACTGGCACACAAAATCATGCTGAACACATAACCATAAACAAATCAAGGACCAATTTAGCATAATACAGAACAGGGGTATCACAGACAGTCCCGAGGCGTTGCTAGAGTTCCGGTTAGAAACAGCATTGATCAAGTGCCTTTCCAACAAGACTCACAGAAACCCAAGGATCCAATCAACATCCAAAGAACTACATTCCATACCCACATAGTCACATAAGCATGTTATCACATAAGCACATAACATTACATCTACGTCTCTAACAAGCGAGACGAACCCATTGTGATACTAATCACTCCCTACGTACCCAAAGTATTTGAACCCGGTACGCTCTGATACTAAGCTGTAACGACCTTAAAATCAAACATAATACCCATCAATCAAAAATGCAGTAATATAAGAAAATCAACACATTTCCATTCATCAGAGTAGCTCTTACAACAATATTACATGTTAACAACAAAAGCAAATGCCCTACGGGCTTACAGCTTTCCAAGTCAACACTTGGTTACACAAAAGAAGAGTACTAACTCTATACAAAATAAGCCCTTGGCTTGATATACATGTAATACAAACAAAATAATCAAAAAGAGTCTTCAACTCCCATAACCCTCCAAGCTATGTCCCTGGAGGTGGTATGCTACCTGTACCTGAAAATAATGTCCCATATAGGGTGAGCCAACGCCCAGTAGAGATATTCTAAACACAATATGAGCAGTAACTAAGACATTAGCAATTGACAAATGCTTTAACTCCCATAAATCAATTCATAAACCATTTCCATTACATGACCACAATGTCTATGTTCATTTCGTTTTCCATTTCTTATCAAATTTCCAAATTTATACTCGAGGCTCAGAACCTGGCCACACACTCTAAACGAAATAATAATTCATATTAAACATTTCCCATTTCGCAATAGATAAGCATACAAGCTGTATCAACACCTCATCAGATAAGCATATGAGCTGTATAAACACTTCAACAGATAAGCATATGAGCTGTATCAACACTTCAATAGATAAGCATATGAGTTGTATAAACACTTCAATAGATAAGCATATGAGCTGTATCAACACTTCAATAGATAAGCATATGAGCTGTATCAACACTTCAATTTCCGGTCTAAAGGTCCAGTCCCTTTCTTCCAATAGACCTTCCGGTTTAGAGGTCCAGCCCCTTTCTTCCAATAAACCGTTTGGTTTAGAGGTCCAGCCCCTTTCTTCCGATAGACCTTCCGGTTTAGAGGTCCAGCCCCTTTCTCCTCCCACACAGAACAATGTATATACACATAGGTCCTATACACAATCAATCAACACATAACGTTAATGTATTCTATCAGCCATCATACTCTATGACACATCCAATTGATTAGTTTTAGTTTACCTAATCATCATGCATTGTCTACAACAATCATAGCTACCCTCCACCGGTAGCCCAAAGCATTTATTTCTAAACAGATAATAAAAGCCCCAACAGATAAAATATCAATGTTCTCAAAAGTGAGCGATTTATAAATCCAACTCCACCATTTCACAATATAATGAATCTATTTCATTAATTCTAACTCAATTTCATATAATCACAACCTTTCCCAAATTAATTATACCAATTAATTTATATAACAAATTTGGTTTCTCTACCCCATTTCCCAACATTGACCCAATGGTGTAAATATCAACAACCAACAACAATAACCTCATTTTGAAACCCAATATACATTTTTAAGAATCAAAATGACAAAACCCCTATTTAACATTTTGAAATCCTAAGTCCAAAAATTTCCCAACTTCAACACTTTAACAAAACAACCAAAAATCTATGTCAAAGGCCATAGGAGTAAGTAGGAATCCCTACCTCAAAAGTTGACACCCAACGAAGAAGATGATGAAAACGAAAATGCTCCAAATCACAAGTTTCTCAGATCAAAAGATAGCCCTCAACGATTAATAACTTTTTTGTAAAGGCCAAAGGTAAGGAAACAACTCCTATCTAGATCAATACCTAGAGAGAAGGCAAGGTTCTAGAGAGAGAGGCTCAACAATGGAGTTTTGGAAAAGTAAAAGAGAGAAATGGATGTGAAAAAGTGATTCAAAAAGTGATTTCACGGACTGATATAATCGACTCCCCGCTCGAGTGTGGAAACCCCCGCTCGAGCGTCCGACACAAACTCACGCTCGAGCGTAGAAAGAGCTGCTCGAGCGTAGATCGCACACTACCAGAAGTTTTACAGACAAGGTCCCCGTTCGAGCGGACGAACAAAATCAAAGGTTCACGCTCGAGCGGACGAACAAAATCAAAGGTTCACGCTCGAGCGTCAAAACTCCCGCTCGAGCGCACGAAGACCTGCAGAGGAAGATACTAGGAGATAAGAATCCACGCTCGAGCGTCAAAACAGCAGCTCGAGTGGAGAAGCAACAACGAAGGGCCTGCTCGAGCGTCAAAATCCCCGCTCAAGCGTGAAGGCCAAATTCTGGGCATCAACTCTAGGTTTCTAAGTTCAACCAACCTACTTCAAACCTGCCCAACACAACCCAAGACTCAAATACAAAGAGTTAAGGCCTGCAATGAGAATAAAACAACAACAAATCTACAGAACCGAGTCCGGATCATAGTTAAACAACAACAGGGAAAACCGGGATCGCTATAGTTCGTTAAGGTATCGTGGTTTCTTGAATGAACTTCCATTTTTAATTTTATGCAACGTCCATTTTTATTTTTATTAAACTTCCATTTTTATTCAATTTCCTTTTTTTATTAAATTTCCAAATAGATCGTTAAGGTGTAGCAGTTTCTTGAACGAACTTCCATTTTTAATTTTATGCAACTTCCATTTTTATTTTTATTCAACTTCCATATTTATTCAATTTCCAATATTTATTTAATTTCCAAATATATCGTTAATGTATAGTGGTTTCTCTAATGAACCTCCATTTTTAATTTTATGCAACTTCCATTTTTATTTTTATTAAACTTCCATTTTTTTTCAATTTCCTTTTTTTTATTTAATTTCCAAATAGGTCGTTAAGGTGTAGTGGTTTCTTGAATTAACTTCCATTTTTAATTTTATCCAACTTCCATGTTTATTTTTATTCAACTTCCATTTTTATTCAATTTCCTTTTCTACTGAATTTCGTTTTTTATTTAATTTCCAAATAGATCGTTAAGGTATAGTGGTTACTTGAATGAACTTTCATTTTTAATTTTATGTAGCTTCCATTTTTATTTTTATTCAACTTTCATTTTTATTCAATTTCCATATCGTTTGAATTTCTTTTTTTCTTTAATTTCCAAATAGATCGTTAAGGTATAGTGGTTTCTTAAATGAACTTCCATTTTTAATTTTATGCAACTTCCGTATTTATTTTTATTCAACTTCCATTTTATATCAATTTCATTTTCTATTCAATTTCCTGTTTTTATTAAATTTCCATGTAGAACGTTAAGGCGTAGCGGTTTCTTGAATGAACTTCCATTTTTAATTTTATGCAACTTCCATTTTTATTTTTATTAAACTTCTATTTTAATTCAATTTCATTTTCTATTGAATTTCCTTTTTATTTAATTTCCAAATAAATCGTTAAGGTATAGTGGTTTCTTGAATGAACTTCCATTTTTAATTTTGTGCAACTTCCATTTTTATTTTTATTTAACTTCCATTTTTATTCAATTTCCTTTTCTTATTTAATTTCGAAATAGGTCGCTAAGGTGTAGTGGTTTCTTAAATTAACTTCCATTTTTAATTTTATGCAACTTCGATTTTTATTTTTATTCAACTTCCATTTTTATTCAATTTCCTTTTCTATTGAATTTCCTTTTTTTTTATTTAATTTCCAAACAGATCGTTAAGGTATAGTGGTTTTTTGAATTAACTTCCATTTTTAATTTTATGCAACTTCCGTATTTATTTTTATTCCACTTCCATTTTTATTCAATTTCCTTTTCTATTCGATTTATTTTTTTTATTAAATTTCCAAACAGATCGTTAAGGTGTAGCGGTTTCTTGAATGAACTTCCATCTTTAATTTAATGCAACTTCCATTTTTATTTTTATTCAACTTCCATTTTTATTGAATTTCCTTTTCTATTGAATTTCCTTTTTATTTAATTTCCAAATAGATCGTTAAGGTATAGTGGTTTCTTGAATGAACTTCCATTTTTAATTTTATCCAACTTCCGTATTTATTTTTATTCAACTTCCATTTTTATTCAATTTCCTTTTCTATTCAATTTCCTTTTTTTATTAAACTTCCAAATAGAACGTTAAGGTGTAGCGGTTTCTTGAATGAACTTCCATTTTTAATTTTATGCAACTTCCATTTTTATTTTTATTCAACTTCCATTTTTATTCAATTTCCTTTTCGATTGAATTTCCTTTTTTATTTAATTTCCAAATAAATCGTTAAGGTATAGTGGTTTCTTGAATGAACTTCCACTTTTAATTTTATGTAACTTTCATTTTTATTTTTATTAAACTTCCATTTTTATTCAATTTCCTTTTTTTATTAAATTTCCAAACAGATCGTTAAGGGGTAGCGGTTTCTTGAATGAACTTCCATTTTTAATTTTATGCAACTTCCAATTTTATTTTTATTCAACTTCCATTTTTATTCAATTTCCTTTTCTATTCAATTTCTAATTTTTATTTAATTTCCAAATAGAACGTTAATGTGTAGTGGTTTCTCTAATGAACCTCCATTTTTAATTTTATGCAACTTCCATTTTTATTTTTATTAAACTTCCATTTTTATTCAATTTCTTTTTTTTTTATTTAATTTCAAAATAGGTCGTTAAGGTGTAGTGGTTTCTTAAATTAACTTCCATTTTTAATTTTATCCAACTTCCATTTTTATTTTTATTCAACTTCCATTTTTATTCAATTTCCTTTTCCATTGAATTTCGTTTTTTATTTAATTTCCAAATAAATCGTTAAGGTATAGTGGTGACTTGAATGAACTTTTATTTTTAATTTTATGCAGCTTCCATTTTTATTTTTATTCAACTTTCAATTTTATTCAATTTCCATTTCGTTTGAATTTCCTTTTTTCTTTAATTTCCAAATTGATCGTTAAGGTATAGTGGTTTCTTGAATGAACTTCCATTTTTAATTTTATGCAACTTCCGTATTTATTTTTATTCAACTTCCATTTTTTTTCAATTTCCTTTTCTATTCAATTTCCTGTTTTTATTAAATTTCCAAATAGAACGTTAAGGTGTAGCGGTTTCTTGAATGAACTTCCATTTTTAATTTTATGCAACTTCCATTTTTATTTTTATTAAACTTCACTTTTTATTCAATTTCCTTTTCAATAGAATTTCATTTTGATTTAATTTCCAAATATATCGTTAAGGTATAGTGGTTTCTTGAATGAGCTTCCATTTTTAATTTTATGCAACTTCCATTTTTATTTTTATTAAACTTCCATTTTTATTCAAATTCCTTTTCTTATTTAATTTCGAAATAGGTCGCTAAGGTGTAGTGGTTTCTTGAATTAACTTCCACTTTTATTTTTATTCAACTTCCACTTTTATTCAATTTCCTTTTTTATTTAATTTCCAAATAGATCGTTAAGGTATAGTGGTTACTTGAATGAACTTCCATTTTTAATTTTATGCAACTTCCATTTTTATTTTTATTCAGTTTCCTTTTTTATTTAATTTCCAAATAGATCGTTAGGATATAGTGGTTTCATGAATGAACTTCCATTTTTAATTTTATGGAACTTCCGTATTGATTTTAATTCAACTTCCATTTTTAGTCACTTTCCTTTTCTATTTAATTTTCTTTTTTTATTTAATTTCCAAATAGATCGTTAAGGTATAGTGATTTTTTGAATTAACTTCCATTTTTAATTTTATGCAACTTCCGTATTTATTTTTATTCCACTTCCATTTTTATTCAATTTCCTTTTCTATTTAATTTATTTTTTTTATTAAATTTCCAAACAGATCGTTAAGGTGTAGCGGTTTTCTTGAATGAACTTCCATCTTTAATTTAATGAAACTTCCATTTTTATTTTTATTCAACTTCCATTTTTATTGAATTTCCTTTTCTATTGAATTTCTTTTTTTATTTAATTTCCAAATAGATCGTTAAGGTATAGTGGTTTCTTGAATGAACTTCCATTTTTAATTTTATCCAACTTCCGTATTTATTTTTATTCAACTTCCATTTTTATTCAATTTCCTTTTCTATTCAATTTCCTTTTTTTATGAAATTTCCGGATAGAACGTTAAGGTGTAGCGGTTTCTTGAATGAACTTCCGTTTTTGTTTTTATTCAACTTCTATATTTATTCAATTTCTTTTTCGATTGAATTTCCTTTTTAATTTAATTTCCGAATAAATTGTTAACGTATAGTGGTTTCTTGAATGAACTTCCACTTTTAATTTTATGCAACTTCCATTTTTATTTTTATTAAACTTCCATTTTTATTCAATTTCCTTTTTTTTTATTTAATTTCCAAATAGGTCGTTAAGATGTAGTGGTTTCTTGAATTAACTTTCATTTTTAATTTTATCCAACTTCCATTTTTATTTTTATTCAACTTCCATTTTTATTCAATTTCCTTTTCTATTGAATTTCGTGTTTTTATTTAATTTCCAAATAGATCGTTAAGGTATAGTGGTTACTTGAATGAATTTTCATTTTTAATTTTATGCAACTTCCATTTTTATTTTTATTCAACTTTCATTTTTATTCAATTTCCTTTTCTATTCAATTTCCTTTTTTATTTAATTTCCAAATAGATCGTTAAGGTATCGTGGTTTCTTGAATTAACTTCCATTTTTAATTTTATGCAACTACCATTTTTTTTTATTAAACTTCCATTTTTATTCAATTTCCTTTTCTATTCAATTTCCCTTTTTTACATAATTTCCAAATAGATTGTTAAGGTGTAGTAGTTTCTTGAATGAATTTCCATTTTTATTTTTATTCAACTGCTATTTTCATTTAATATCCTTTTCAATTGAATTTTCTTTTTTATTTAATTTCCAAAAAGATTGTTAAGGAATAGTTTTTACTTGAATGAACTTTCATTTTTAATTTTATGCAACTTCCATTTTTATTTTTATTCAACTTCCATTTTTATTCAATTTCCTTTTCTATTAAACTTCCTTTTTTTATTTAATTTCCAAATAGATCGTTAAGGTGTAACGGTTTCTTGAATGAACTTCCACTTTTAATTTTATGCAACTTTCATTTTTATTTTTATTCAACTTCCTTTTTTATTCAAATTTCTTTTCTATTGAATTTACTTTTTGATTTAATTTCCAAATAGATCGTTAAGGTATAGTGGTTTCTTGAATGAACTTCCATTTTTGATTTTATGGAACTTCCATTTTTATTTTTATTAAACTTCCATTTTGATTCAATTTCCTTTTTTTATTTAATTTCCAAATAAATCGTTAAGGTGTAGTATAGCGATCCCGGGTTTAACCTTGTTGTACAGTGATCCGGACATGTGTCCGTAGATGTTGGTAGTTGTTTATTATCTAGTTTGCATCCTCTCTACTTTGTATATTGAGTTATAGGATGTGTTGGGCAGGTTTGTTACAGGTTGGTTGTGTTTGGGAGCCTAGTGTTGCTGCCCAGATTTTTGGACCTTCGCTCGAGCGAGGAGTTGGTCGCTCGAGCGAGAGTTGAGTTTGTGTCTGGTGGATCGAGCCAGAGTGGCTTCGCTCGAGCGAGCGATTGCGTCTGGTTCTGAACCTAAGAGTTGTATTTCTTGGCTCGAGCGAGCTTTTCTTGGCTCGAGCGAGCTTTTCTTGGCTCGAGCGGTCTGGTTTGTTCTTCGCTCGAGCGAGAGGTCTGTCGCTCGAGCGTGCTTCTGGTTGCAGACCTGAGGGTTTGAGTTGTTGGCTCGAGCGAGCATTCTTTCGCTCGAGCGCACTTTTGAGTTTTTGGCTCGAGCGAGAGTTTCTTGGCTCGAGCGAGAGTTTTCTGTGTCTGGTCGCTCGAGCGACCAAGTCTTCGCTCGAGCGAGCGTGTTTTATATCAGCGGACAGTAGCGATTTTAAACATCACTTTTCTTTTTCTTTCAACCCTAGATCCGAGACCCTCTCTCTCTAAACTTACACTCTCTCTAAGAATTGATCTCCCTAGAGTGTGAATCTAGCCTAGGGTCTTTGTTAAAAAGATAGAGGGCATTGAGAGCTTTGTTTTAATCTGAAAAAGTTGGGATTTGGAACACGTTGATCTTCGAGTCTTCATCTCTTTTTTGGCTCAAACTTCGAGGTAGGGATATCCTACTCCTCTCTATGCATTTTGTCTTTAAATTTTAGCATTTTGAGATGTTGGGGTTGGTTTGGTAATTTGGTAAAAGTTTGGGGCTTTTGTGCAATTTTACAAAAGTTGGGGTTTTAGTCATAATAAACCTAGATGCATGTTTGGCATAGAGAAATGGAATAAATGTTGAATCATTGATGAAAATGGGACCTAAGCGTTGAAATGGTAATTATGGATAATGACCTAATTACATTGTTGATTAATTGGGATAATTAATTATGAGAAATGAGGAAATGAAATGTTGATTGAATATCCATTGTGCATTTATTTTCTGCTTAGAAATAACTGCTTTGGGCTATCGGTGGAGGATAGTCGTGATTGTTGTAGACAATGCATGATGATTAGGCAAACGGAAACTAATCAATGGAATGTGTCATGGAATTTGACGGTTGATAGAATACATTAATTGTATGTATTGAGTGATTGTATATAGAACCAATGTGTTTGTATACGTTATGTGTAGAGGAGGAGATGGGGGATGTACTCCGCGATTTAGGGGAAGATAGGGGATGTACCTCTAAACCGGATAGTGTTGGGAGAAGATAGGGGATGAACTCCGTAGATACAGCTCATATGCTTGTCTAGTAAAGTGAAGATAGAGCTCATATGCTTATCTTTGTGAAGTGTGGATATAGCTTATATGCTTATCTGTGGATATTGTGGTTATACATATCTGTTGTAGAATGTGGATATAGCTTATATGCTTATCTGAGGATATTGTTGTTATACATATCTGTTGTAGAGTGTGGATATAGCTTATTTGCCTATCTGAGAATGTGGATATTGTTGTTATACATATCTGTTTAGAATGTGGGTGGTGCATATATGCCTATCCGTTGAAAAAGGGAAAATGAAAGGTAACTTGGACTCATAAGTCGTGTGACATAAATATGTGATTTATGTGAATGTATCAGTGTTGGCCATCTATCAATTGCTAATCTTTTAGTCATTGTTCATGGTTGGTTTAGAATATTTCTACTGGGCTGTGGCTCACCCTATATGGGAATATCATTTTCAGGTACAGGTAGCATGCCACCTGCAAGGACATAGCTTGGGAGGCTAGAGGCGGACATACTTTTGTCGTTTACTTTTTGATGTATTACATGTAAATTCAAGCCAAGGGCTTAATGTGTATGAGTTAGTACTCTTTTGTTGTAACCAAGTGTTAGCTTGGAAAGCTGTAAGCCCATAGGGCATTTGCTTTTGTTGTTAACATGTAATACTTATTGTAATGAAACTCTGATAAATGAAAGAATGTGGAACGTTTGGATATCAATGCATGTCTTATTTGTTGGGTTTATTGTTATTATTTTGAGGGCGTTACAACTTGGTATCAGAGCGTACCGGGTTCGAATACTTTGGGTACGTGGGAAGTGATTAGGATCACAGTGGGTTTGTCTCGCTTGATAGAGACTTAGAGGTAGTATCACATGCTATGTGCTTAATTGATAACATGCTTATGTGACTATGTGGGTATGGGATTTAATTTCTAGGATGTTGATTGGATCCTTGGGTTTCTGGGAGTCTTGTTGGAAAATCACTTGATCAATGCTGTTTCTAACCGGAACTCTAGTAACGCCTCGGGACTATCATTATCCGGAAATGAAATTCGTAAGTGCTTATGTGTTTATGTGCTTACGTGGAGTGAATTACAGTTGTCCATGCATTAGGACGTGCGTGTTTAGTTTTGGCACATTTGTGAATGTGCTAATGTTCTGTGTTACCTTTATTAGGATGTCAGGACGAGGAAGAGGTGCTAGGCGTGGTAGACCTGCGAGGCAGGAAGCACCGTTACCAGCTGAGATTCCGGCAGTGCAGGAGGGGGCTGGTCAGGCCAATGTGGCCGAGCTAGTGGGTCAGCAGGCCATGGGTGCCTTGGCCAGAGAGATAGCAGGAGCTTTGGGTATTCTTAGAACTGGGAATCAGGCAGCTGAGGCAGGGCCTTCCTTCTTGAAGATGGAGTTTTTCCGGTCTAATCCGGATGAGTTTATTGGGGATCCGAAGGAGCCACTGAAGGCTGATGAGTGGCTAGAACAAATGAGTAAGACGTTCGAGATGCTTGGCATCGAGGACGGAGCACTGAAAGTGACCTTGGTATCCTTCCAGCTGAAGGGAGATGTGGGTCAATGGTGGAAGTACGAGAAGGCTCGTGTTGGTGGTACTTGGGAGGCGTTTGTGAATGCTTTCCAGGAGAGGTTTTTGTCTGCAGCAGCTAGGGAGAAGCTGAGGGATCAGTTTAGCCGGCTTAATCAGCAGGGCTTGTCAGTGGCCGAGTTTGAGGCTACTTTCACCAGTTTGTCCAGGTTTGCACCTGAACTGGTGGCGTCTGAGGAACGTCGTTGCTATGAGTTTGAGCGGAAGTTGAGGCGGGGCCTCAAGCTGAGAGTTGGTGGGTCTTACATCCGAGAGTATAGACACCTAGTGGATGCTGCAGCTCATATGGAGCTCATGATGCTGGAGGAGGATGAGGGGCAGAGAGGCTCCAAGAGGAGCCAAGATGGTCAGGGAGATGGTAGGAGACAGAGGGGTTATAACCCTCAGCAGTCTCAGGGAGCAGTTGCTAGATCGACCTTCCCAGTGCCGAGTGCAGGCTCTGGGAGAGGTGGTCAGGGGGATTTCACCTGTTACAAGTGTGGCCAGTTGAGTCACAAGGTTTCTGTTTGCCCGCAGAAGGGTGGGGGTCAGAGAGCTGCTTCTTCTTCAGCTAGACCGCAGAGTCAGAGTTTGGGCAGGGGGCAGCCCTTGTCTTGTTATCAGTGTGGACAGCCTGGGCACCTGAAGAGGTTTTGCCCGCAGTTGAGTGCCATTTCGGGAGCGTCTGGTTCTAGGCAGACGCAGGGTTTTCAGCCAGCTCAGTCTGTGCAGGCCTCGAGGGCCAATCCGGGAGCTTCGTCATCCCAGTCTGTACAGCAGTCTTTTGCTCTGAGAGGTGAGCAGGTAGACCAAGGGCCTACGGGGCGCGTGTATGCTGTTACCGCGCAGGATTTAGTACCGGCTCCATCGGTAGTGAGAGGTACTTTTCTGTTTTGCAACTCGGTTGCTAATGTGTTGATAGACACGGGTACATCTCATTCTTTTGTATCTGCTGCATTTGCATCTATTTTGGAATTGGAGTTAGCACAGTTAGCATCTCCTATTTGTGTGGTATCACCTTTGGGTGGTGAGTTGATCTTGAAACAGGGTGTTAGAGGATGTGATATAGAGGTCGCCGACTATAGGCTTCCTTTTCCATTTGTTGTCATGCCTATGAAGGGTTTTGATGTTATTTTGGGTATGGACTGGCTATCGTCATACCGGGCTGTTATCGATTGCTACCGCCAGAGGGTCACGTTATGTACCTTGAGCGGGGAGTGGTTCCATTTCTTGGGAGACCGGGTTGGTAGTGTTTTGCCACCGGGGTATGATTCGCGAGGGCGAAGTGAGCTTAGTGGTCTACTTGCTAGCTTTGAGAGTAGTGAGTGTGTTGAGACTCAGATTGTGTTACCGAGGGTGGTTTGTGAGTATTCGGATGTCTTTCCCGAAGATCTTGTTAGTTTGCCACCTCACCGAGAGATAGAGTTCTCTATTGATTTGGTGCCCTGCACGGCGCCGATTTCTATGGCACCTTACCGTTTTGCTCCAGCAGAGTTGGTTGAGTTGAAAGTTCAGCTCCAGGAATTGCTAGATAAGGGCTTTGTTCGCCCTAGTGTTTTGCCTTGGGGAGCGCTGGCCCTCTTTGTTAAAAAGAAAGATGGTGCCTTGAGATTGTGTATTGACTACCGGAAGTTGAATCGGGCTACGGTTAAGAATAAGTATCCTATGCCCCGTATAGATGATTTGTTTGACCAGTTGAAGGGTTCCCGTTGTTTCTCTAAGATAGACTTGAGATCGGGTTACCACCAGTTGAGGGTCAGGGAAGAGGATATTCCGAAAACGGCATTCCGTACGCGGTATGGCCATTATGAGTTTCTGGTGATGCCATTTGGGCTTACCAATGCACCGGCAGTCTTTATGGACTTGATGAACCGGATTTTCCGGGAGTTCTTAGACCGATTTGTGGTCGTCTTCGTGGACGACATCCTTATCTATTCGCCTTCAGAGGAGGAGCACGAGGCACACTTGAGAGTGGTGCTTGAGTTGCTTAGAGCCCATAAGCTGTATGCCAAGTTTGGGAAGTGTGAGTTCTGGCTGAGGGAAGTCAAATTCTTAGGCCACGTGGTATCCGGGGAAGGGGTGTCTGTTGATACATCCAAGGTTGAGGCAGTGCAGGATTGGGCACAGCCTAAGAGTGTGTTTGAGATCCGCAGTTTTCTGGGATTAGCTGGGTATTACCGTCGGTTTGTGAAAGATTTCTCCAGGTTAGCGTCACCGTTGACTAGACTGACTCGGAAGGGAGTCAAGTTTGTGTGGAATGAGACTTGTGAAAAGTCGTTCCAAGAGCTGAAAGTTAGATTGACCACCGCTCCGGTGTTGATTATTCCGGAGAGAGGGTTGGGTTATGCGGTCTATTGTGATGCCTCACGAGAGGGTTTGGGTTGTGTGTTGATGCAAGAGGGGAAAGTGGTAGCTTATGGCTCACGTCAGTTGAAAATACACGAGAAGAATTACCCCACACACGACCTAGAGTTAGAAGCAGTGATCTTTGCCTTGAAAATCTGGAGGCACTACCTTTATGGTGAGAGGTTCGAGGTATTCTCGGATCACAAGAGTTTGAAGTATCTGTTTACACAGAGAGACTTGAATCTGAGGCAGAGGAGATGGATGGAGTTCATCGAGGATTATGATTTTGAGTTGCACTATCATCCGGGAAAGGCCAATGTTGTGGCCGATGCCCTTAGTAGGAAATCCATTAGTGATGTAGCTAGTATAGCCGTCCGAGAATGGGAGATGTTGGGTGCACTTGGCGAGTTTGATTTGCTACTGGGCGAATCTGTTGAGGCTGCGGCCTTGTTTTCGGTTGTTGCGCAACCTACACTTGTGACAAGAGTGTTAGAGGCACAGAGAGGTGACCTAGAGGTAGAATCCCTCCGAGAGAAGATCTCCAGTGGGAAAGTTGAGAAGGGTTTGACGGTGTATCCCGACCTGAGTGTGAGATACCGAGACCGTTTGTTTGTACCGGAGTCTTGCCGTGAGGAAGTACTCCGAGAGTTTCACCATTCGCGTCTTGCGGTGCATCCGAGAGGTACTGAGATGTATCAGGATTTGGGTCGCCAGTTTTGGTGGCGGGGTATGAAGAGAGATGTGGCGGTTTTCGTATCGAAGTGCCTTACTTGCCAGCAAGTGAAGGCCGAGCATCAGAGGCCAGCGGGTTTGTTGCAACCCTTGCCTATTGCCGAGTGGAAGTGGGAGCATGTCACTATGGACTTCGTTGTGGGTCTTCCGAGGACTCAGCAGGGTAGTGATGCTATTTGGGTGGTTGTAGACCGGTTGACTAAGTCGGCGCACTTCATTCCTATGCGCGTGAGAGATTCGGTAAATCATCTTGCCGACTTGTATATTCGGGACGTAGTGAGATTGCACGGGGTCCCAGTGACGATCGTCTCAGATAGAGATCCTCGTTTTACTGCTAGGTTGTGGCAGAGTTTGCAGAGTGCCTTGGGCACTAAGTTGACATTTAGTACGGCCTATCATCCTCAGACTGATGGGCAGTCCGAGCGTACTATTCAGATCCTCGAGGATATGCTTCGGGGTTGTGTCCTTGACTTTAGCGGGACGTGTTAGCGGGACGTGGGAGGGGCACTTGCCCTTGGTAGAGTTTGCCTACAACAACAGTTTTCAGTCTAGCATCGGTATGGCACCGTTTGAGGCCTTGTATGGCCGACCGTGTAGGTCTCCAGTTTGTTGGGCCGAGGTGGGTGATGCACCGTTGTTGGGTCCGGAGTTTGTTAGGGAGACGACGGAGAAAGTTGAGCTTATCCGTAGGAGGCTTGTTACAGCCCAGAGTTGACAAAAGAGTTATGCCGACCGTAGGAGGAGACCTTTGGCGTTTGAGGTAGGTGATCATGTCTTTCTGAAGATATCACCTAGGCGAGGCTTGATGAGATTTGGGAAGAGTGGGAAGTTATCCCCTCGGTTTATTGGTCCTTTTGAGATCCTTGAGAGGATTGGCGAGGTTGCTTATCGGTTAGCCTTACCGCCACAGTTGTCCGGAGTGCATGACGTGTTTCATGTGAGTATGCTTCGGAAGTATGAGCCAGATCCATCACATGTGTTGGATTGGACCGATTTAGAGGTAGATGAGGATGCCTCGTATAAGGAGAGACCGGTTCGGGTCTTGGATAGGTGGGATCAGGTCTTGCGTGGCAAGACCATTCCTTTGGTGAAAGTCTTGTGGAAACATCACGGAGTGGAGGAAGCCACTTGGGAACGTGAGTTGGAAGTCCAAGAGAAATATCCGGACTTGTTTGTTGATATGTAATCTTGTAATTAAATTTTGTTGAACTTAAGAGCTTTTATATATGTCTTAAGTTGTGAAACATTGAAAATGTTTGGTTTATTGGAAGTATGTTTTGGGAACTTGCCTCATATGGAAGTTGAATGTAACACTATATATGTTGAATATATTGTTGAAATTGGAAAGATAATGCGTAATATTGATGCATGTTGAAAGTACATATGTTGTTTACATATTGTGAAATGCCTCTTGTTAAAGGGAGGGGGTGACCGGTAATTGGTCGAATTGTTGAATGTTAAAATGTAACATTGTTTAAAATGGAGAAGAACTTGTTTTTGCAAACTTGTGCTTAATTTCGGGGACGAAATTCTTTAAGGGGGGGAGGTTATAGCGATCCCGGGTTTAACCTTGTTGTACAGTGATCCAGACATGTGTCCGTAGATGTTGGTAGTTGTTTATTATCTAGTTTGCATCCTCTCTACTTTGTATATTGAGTTATAGGATGTGTTGGGCAGGTTTGTTACAGGTTGGTTGTGTTTGGGAGCCTAGTGTTGCTGCCCAGATTTTTGGACCTTCGCTCGAGCGAGGAGTTGGTCGCTCGAGCGAGAGTTGAGTTTGTGTCTGGTGGATCGAGCCAGAGTGGCTTCGCTCGAGCGAGCGATTGCGTCTGGTTCTGGACCTGAGAGTTGTATTTCTTGGCTCGAGCGAGCTTTTCTTGGCTCGAGCAGTCTGGTTTGTTCTTCGCTCGAGCGAGAGGTCTGTCGCTCGAGCGTGATTCTGGTTGCAGACCTGAGGGTTTGAGTTGTTGGCTCGAGCGAGCATTCTTTCGCTCGAGCGTACTTTTGAGTTTTTGGCTCGAGCGAGAGTTTCTTGGCTCAAGCGAGAGTTTTCTGTGTCTGGTCGCTCGAGCGACCAAGTCTTCGCTCGAGCGAGCGTGTTTTATATCAGCGGACAGTAGCGATTTTAAACATCACTTTTTCACTTTCTTTTTCTTTCAAACCCTAGATCCGAGACCCTCTCTCTCTAAACTTACACTCTCTCTAAGAATTGATCTCCCTAGAGTGTGAATCTAGCCTAGGGTCTTTGTTAAAAAGATAGAGGGCGTTGAGAGCTTTGTTTTAATCTGAAAAAGTTAGGATTTGGAACACGTTGATCTTCGAGTCTTCATCTCCTTTTTTGGCTCAAACTTCGAGGTAGGGATATCCTACTCCTCTCTATGGATTTTGTCTTTAAATTTTAGCATTTTGAGATGTTGGGGTTGGTTTGGTAATTTGGTAAAAGTTTGGGGCTTTTGTGCAATTTTACAAAAGTTGGGGTTTTATTCATAATAAACCTAGATGCATGTTTGGCATAGAGAAATGGAATAAATGTTGAATCATTGATGAAAATGGGACCTAAGGGTTGAAATGGTAATTATGGATAATGACCTAATTACATTGTTGATTAATTGGGATAATTAATTATGAGAAATGAGGAAATGAAATGTTGATTGAATATCCATTGTGCATTTATTTTCTGCTTAGAAATAACTGCTTTGGGCTGTCGGTGGAGGATAGTCGTGATTGTTGTAGACAATGCATGATGATTAGGCAAACGGAAACTAATCAATGGAATGTGTCATGGAATTTGACGGTTGATAGAATACATTAATTGTATGTATTGAGTGATTGTATATAGAACCAATGTGTTTGTATACGTTATGTGTAGAGGAGGAGATGGGGGATGTACTCCGCGGTTTAGGGGAAGATAGAGGATGTACCTCTAAACCGGATAGTGTTGGGAGAAGATAAGGGATGAACTCCGTAGATACAGCTCATATGCTTGTCTAGTAAAGTGAAGATAGAGCTCATATGCTTATCTTTGTGAAGTGTGGATATAGCTTATATGCTTATCTGTGGATATTGTGGTTATACATATCTGTTGTAGAATGTGGATATAGCTTATATGCTTATCTGAGGATATTGTTGTTATACATATCTGTTGTAGAGTGTGGATATAGCTTATTTGCCTATCTGAGAATGTGGATATTGTTGTTATACATATCTGTTTAGAATGTGGGTGGTGCATATATGCCTATCCGTTGAAAAATGGAAAATGAAAGGTAACTTGGACTCATAAGTCGTGTGACATAAATATGTGATTTATGTGAATGTATCAGTGTTGGCCATCTATCAATTGCTAATCTTTTAGTCATTGTTCATGGTTGGTTTAGTATATTTCTACTGGGCTGTGGCTCACCCTATATGGGAATATCATTTTCAGGTACAGGTAGCATGCCACCTCCAAGGACATAGCTTGGGAGGCTAGAGGCGGACATACTTTTGTCGTTTACTTTTTGATGTATTACATGTAAATTCAAACCAAGGGCTTAATGTGTATGAGTTAGTACTCTTTTGTTGTAACCAAGTGTTAGCTTGGAAAGCTGTAAGCCCATAGGGCATTTGTTTTTGTTGTTAACATGTAATACTTATTGTAATGAAACTCTGATAAATGAAAGAATGTGGAACGTTTGGATATCAATGCATGTCTTATTTGTTGGGTTTATTGTTATTATTTTGAGGGCGTTACATGTAGTGGTTTCCTGAATGAACTTCCATTTTTAATTTTATGCAACTTCCATTTTTATTTTTATTCAACTTCCTTTTTTATTCAATTTCCTTTTCTTTTCAATTTTGTTTTTTACTTAATTTCCAAATAGGTCGTTAAGGTATTGTGGTTTCTTGAATGAACTTCCATTTTTAATTTTATGCAACTTTCATTTTTATTTTTATTTAACTTCCGTTATTATTCAATTTCCTTTTCTATTCAATTTCCATTTTTTATTTAATCTCCTAATAGATCGTTAATGTATAGCAGTTTCTTGAATGACCTCCATTTTAATTTTAGGCAACTTCAATTTTTATTTTTATTCAACTTCCATTTTTAATCAATTTCCATTTCGATTTAATTTCCTTTTTTTTTTCAATTTCCAAATAGGTCGTTAAGGTATAGTGGTTTTTTGAATTAACTTCCATTTTTAGTTTTATGCAACTTCCGTATTTATTTTTATGGAACTTCCATTTTTGTTCAATTTCCTTTTCTGATCAATTTCTTTTTTTTATTAAATTTTCAAACAGATCGTTAAGGTGTAGCGGTTTCTTGGATGAACTTCCATCTTTAATTTTATGCAACTTCCATTTTCATTTTTATCCAACTTCAATTTTAATTCAATTTCCTTTTTTATTCAATTTCTTTTTTTATTTAATTTCCAAATTGATCGTTAATGTATAGTGCTTTCTTGAATGAACTTCCATTTTTAATTCTCTTCAACTTCCATTTTTATTTTTATTCAACGTCCATTTTTATTCAATTTCCTTTTCTATTCAATTTCCTTTTTTAATTTAATTTCCAAATAAATCGTTAATGTATAGTGGTTTCTTGAACGAACTTCCATTTTTAATTTTATGCAACTTCCATTTTTATTTTTATTCAACGTCCATTTTTATTCAATTTCCTTTTCTATTCAATTTCCTTTTTTTATTAAATTTCCAAATAGTACGTTAAGGTGTAGCGGTTTCTTGAATGAACTTCCATCTTTAATTTTTTGCAACTTCCATTTTTATTTTTATTCAACCTCCATTTTTATTCAATTTCCGTTCCGATTGAATTTCCAAATAAATCCTTAAGGTATAGTGGTTTCTTGAATGAACTTCCATTTTTAATTTTATGCATCTTCCATTTTTATTTTTATTAAACTTCCATTTTTATTCAATTTCCTTTTCTTATTTACTTTCCAAATAGGTCGCTAAGGTGTAGTGGTTTCTTGAATTAACTTCCATTTTTAATTTTATGCAACCTCCATTTTTATTTTTATTCAACTTCCATTTTTATTCAATTTCCTTTTCTATTTAATTTCCTTTTTTATTTAATTTCCAAATAAATCGTTAAGGTATAGTGGTTACTTGAATGAACTTTCATTTTTAATTTTATGCAACTTCTATTTTTACTCAATTACCTTTTCTATTCAATTTCCTTTTTTATTTAATTTCCAAATAGATCGTTAAGGTATCGTGGTTTCTTGAATGAACTTCCATTTTTAATTTTAAGCAACTTCTATTTTTATTTTTATTAAACTTCCATTTTTATTCAATTTCCTTTTCTATCCAATTTCCTTTTTTTACTTAATTTCCAAATAGATCGTTAAGGTGTTGTAGTTTCTTGAATGAACTTCCTTTTTTATTTTTAATCAACTTCTATTTTTATTTAATATCCTTTTCTATTGAATTTTCTTTTTTATTTAATTTCCAAATAGATCGTTAAGGTATTGTGGTTTCTTGAATGAACTTCCATTTTTAATTTTATGCAACTTCCATTTTTATTTTTATTAAACTTCCATTTTTATTCAATTTCCTTTTCTTATTTACTTTCCAAATAGGTCGCTAAGGTGTAGTGGTTTCTTGAATTAACTTCCATTTTTAATTTTATGCAACCTCCATTTTTATTTTTATTCAACTTCCATTTTTATTCAATTTTCTTTTCTATTGAATTTCGTTTTTTGTTTAATTTCAAAATAGTTCGTTAAGGTATAGTGGTTACTTGAATGAACTTTCATTTTTAGTTTTATGCAGCTTCCATTTTTATTTTTATTCAACTTTCATTTTTATTCAATTTCCTTTTCTATTCAATTTCCTTTTTTTATTTAATTTCCAAATAGATCGTTAAGGCATCGTGGTTTCTTGAATGAACTTCCATTTTTAATTTTATGCAACTTCCATTTTTATTTTTATTAAACTTCCATTTTTATTCAATTTCATTTTCTATCAAATTTCCTTTTTTTACTTAATTTCCAAATAGATCGTTAAGGTGTTGTAGTTTCTTGAATGAACTTCCATTTTTATTTTTATTCAACTTCTATTTTTATTTAATATGTATAGCGATCTCGGTTTCCCCTTTTCTTTAACTGTTGTACCCGGACGTAGGTTCCGTGGAGTCAGTTGTTGTATATGTCTTGTTTACATCCATCACTCCTTGCATTCGAGTCTTGAGTTGTGTTGGGCGAGTTTGAAACAGGTTGGTTGAACTTAGAAACCAAGAGTAGTTGCCCAGATTTTGGCCTTCACGCTCGAGCGGGGATTTTGACGCTCGAGCGGGCCCTTCGTTGTTGTCTCTCCGCTGGAGCGGGGTTTTCGACGCTCGAGCGTAGTTTTCCATCTTCCAGTGTCTCCTCTGCAGAGTTGTACGCTGAGCGGGAGTTTTGACGCTCGAGTGGGATGTTGTGTGTGACGCTCGAGCAGGAGGGTTGACGCTCGAGCGAAGGCCTGGTTCTGTGAAAGTTCTGGAAGTGTGTATCCGCCGCTCGAGCGGGATTGTTGACGCTCGAGCGGGAGTCTGTGAGTGACGCTCGAGTGGGGCGTTGGACGCTCGAGCGGGGAGACTTTTATATAAACCCGAGATCCGACTTTTGGACCACTTTTTCAAGATCTTTTCTCTCTCTTACTTTTCCAAAAAGCCATTTTCAGAGCTTCTCACTCTAAAACCGGCCCTTCTCTCTTAGATTTGATCTAATAGGAGTTGTTTGCTCACTTTTGGTCTTTACGAAAGTTGTGTTGATCGTCGAGGGCTACATTTTAATCTGAAAATTTCGGAATTTGAAGCATATTGGTTTTGGTCTTCATCTCCATTTGAGCTCTAACTTCGAGGTAGGGATATCCTACTCCTTCTTATGAGCTTTGTCTTTAAATTTTAGTATTTTGAGATGTTGGGGTTGGTTTGGTAATTTTGTGAAAGTTTGGGGCTTTTGTGCAAATTTACAAGAATTGGGGTTTTAACTATATAAAGCCTAGATACATGTTTGGCATGGAAAAAGTGAAATTAATGTTAAAACATTAATGAAAATGGAACCTAAGGGTTGTAATGTTAATTATGGAAAATGCCCTGATTACATTGGTTAATTAATTTGTAGAATTAATTGTGAGAAATGAGGAATTGAATTGGAAATGTTGAGATTGGAAATATATGGGATTAAAGGGTGTAGTTGGATTCTATGTCACTCACCTAGTTGGAAATGTTGATTTTATATCCATTTGTTGCATTTATTTTCTGTATAGAAATAACTGCTTTGGGCTAGCGGTGGAGGATAGTCGTGATTGTTGTAGACAATGCATGATGATTAGGCAAACGGAAACTAATCACTGGAATGAGTCATTGAGTATGATGATTGAAAGAACACGTTAAACTTATGTGTTGTGTGATGATGTATATAATTATTGTTTATATGCATTGTGTTGTGTTGGAGGAGATTGGGGATGTACTCCACGGTTTAGGAGAAGATAGGGGATGGATCTCTAAACCGGATGTTATTGGGAGGAGATAGGGGATGGACTCCGTAGATAGAGCTCATATGCTTATCTAGTGATGTATTGACAGAGCTCATATGCTTATCATTGGAAGTGTGATAGTGCTCATATGCATATCTGTGGAAGTGATGATATAGCTTGTGTGCTTATCTGTTGTTGTGTGATATAGCTAGTATGCTTATCTATTATGAAATGGGAAGTGTTTGATATGAGTTACTGTCTCATATGAGTTGTTGGCCAGGTTCTGAGCCATGGTTGTAAATTGAGAATTGAAAGGAATTGGAAAATGAATCGTAACATGGACTTGTATGTCATGAAACTGTAAGGTGTGATAAGAGAAAGTATAAGTGTTGGCCATCTATCAACTGCTAATCTTTTAGTCATTGTTCATATTTGGTTTAGTGTATTTCTACTAGGCTGTGGCTCACCCTATATGGGAATATCATTTTGAGGTACAGGTAGCATGCCACCTCCAAGGACGTAGCTTGGGAGGCTAGAGGCAGGCGGACTTTTGTTGTTTTTATTTCTTGATGTATTACTTGTATATTCAAGCCAAGGGCTTAATGTGTAAATGAGTTAGCACTCTTTTTGTTGTAACCAAGTGTTAACTTGGAAAGCTGTAAGCCCGTAGGGCATTTTCTTTTGTTGATTAACATGTAATATTTTTGCAAAAGAACTACTCTGATGAATAGAAGAATGTTTATCTTTATTATCAATGCATGTCTATATTGATGGGTTTAATGTATTATTTTGAGGGCGTTACAACTTGGTATCAGAGCTTACCGGGTTCGAATACTTTGGGTACGTGGGAAGTGATTAGGATCACAATGGGTTTGTCTCGCTTGATAGAGACTTAGATGTAGTGCCATATGCTATGTGCTTAATTGATAACATGCTTATGTGACTATGTGGATATGGAATGTAGTCTCTAGGGTGTTGATTGGATCCTTGGGTTGCTGGGAGTCTTGTTGGAAAGGCACTTGATCAATGCTGTTTCTAACCGGAACTCTAGTAACGCCTCGGGGCTATCATTACCCAGAGATGAAATTCGTAAGTGCTTATGTGTTTACGTGCTTATGTGGAGTGAATTACAGTTGTCCATACATTAGGACGCGAGTGTTATAGCTTCGGCACATTTGTGAATGTGCTAATAGTCTTGGTTACCTTTATTAGGTTGTCAGGACGAGGAAGAGGTGCTAGGCGTGGTAGGCCTGCAAGACAGGAGGTACCTGTACCGGATGACGTTCCGGCAGTGCAGGAGGGAGTTGGTCAGGCCAATGTGGCCGAGCCAGCAGGTCAGCAGGCTATGGGCGCCTTGGCCCGAGAGATAGCGGGAGCTTTGGGTATTCTCAGAGTTGGGAATCAAGCAGCTGAGGTAGGGCCTTCTTTCTTGAAGAGAGAGTTCTTCCGGTCTAACCCGGAGGAGTTTCTTGGGGATCCAAAGGAGCCACTGAAGGCTGACGAGTGGCTAGAACAGATGAGTAAGACGTTCGAGATGCTTGGCATCAAGGACGGAGCATTGAAAGTGACCTTGGCATCTTTCCAGCTGAAGGGAGATGCGGGTCAATGGTGGAAACACGAGAAGGCTCGTGTTGATGGTACATGGGAGGCGTTTGTGAATGCTTTCCAGGAGAGGTTCTTATCTGCAGTGGCTAGGGAGAAGCTGAGGGATCAGTTTAGCCGACTTAACCAACAGGGTATGTCTGTGGCAGAGTTTGAGGCCACATTCACTAGTTTGTCCAGGTTTGCACCTGAGTTGGTGGCGTCCGAAGAACACCGTTGCTATGAGTTTGAGCGGAAATTGAGGCGGGGCCTCAAGTTGAGGGTTGGTGGGTCTTACATCCGAGAGTATAGACACCTAGTGGATGTTACAGCTCACATGGAGCTCATGATACAGGAGGAGGATGAGGGACAGAGAGGCTCCAAGAGGAGTCAAGATGGTCAGGGTGATGGCAGGAGACAGAGGGGTTCTAACCCTCAGCAGTCTCAGGGCGGTTTGGCTAGATCGACCTTTCCAGTGCCGAGTGCGGGTTCTGGGAGAGGTAGTCAGGGAGGCTTGACTTGTTTTGGGTGTGGCCAACTGGGTCACAAGTCTTCGGTTTGCCCGCAGAAGGGAGGGGGTCAGCGAGCTGCTTCTTCTTCAGCTAGACCTCAGGGCCAGAGTCAGGGTAGGGGCCAGCCTTTGTCTTGTTATCAGTGTGGTCAACCCGGGCACCTGAAGAGGTTTTGCCCGCAGTTGAGTGCCACTTCCGGAGCGTCTGGTTCTAGGCAGATGCAGGGTTTTCAGCCAGCTTAGTCTGTGCAGGCCTCGAGGGCCAATCCGAGAGCTTCGTCATCCCAGTTGGTGCAGTAGTCTTTTGCTCCTAGAGGTGAGCAGGTGGATCAGGGGCCTACAGGGCGCGTGTACGCTGTTACCGTGCAGGATTTGGTACCGGCTCCATCAGTAGTGAGAGGTACTTTTCTGTTTTGCAACTCGGTTGCTAGTGTGTTGATTGACACGGGTGCATCTCATTCTTTTGTATCTGCTGCATTTGCATCTGTTTTGGAATTGGAGTTGGCACAGTTAGCATCTCCTATTTGTGTGGTATCGCCTATTGGTGGTGAGTTGATCTTGAAACAAGGTGTTAGAGGTTGTGATATAGAGGTCGCCGACCATAGGCTTCCTTTTCCATTTGTTGCCATGCCCATGAAGGGCTTTGATGTTATTTTGGGTATGGACTGGCTATCGTCATACCGGGCTGTTATTGATTGCTACCGCCAGAGGGTCACAGTTTGTACCTTGAGCGGGGAGTGTTTCCATTTCTTGGGGGATCGGGTTGGTAGTGTGTTGCCACCGATGTATGATCCGCGAGGGCGGAGTGAGCTTAATGGTCTACTTGCTAGCTTTGAGAGTGGTGAGTGTGATAAGACCCAGATTGTGTTGCCGAGGGTGGTTTGTGAGTATTCGGATGTCTTTCCCGAGGACCTTGTTAGTTTGCCACCCCACCGAGACATAGAGTTCTCTATTGATCTAGTGCCCGGCACGGCGCCGATTTCTATGGCACCTTATCGTTTTGCTCCAGCAGAGTTGGTTGAGTTGAAAGTTCAGCTCCAGGAATTGCTAGATAAGGGTTTTGTTCGCCCTAGTGTTTCACCGTGGGAAGCACCGGCCCTCTTTGCTAAAAAGAAAGATGGTGCCTTGAGATTGTGTATAGACTACCGGAAGTTGAATCGGGCTACGGTCAAGAATAAGTACCCTATGCCCCGTATAGATGATCTGTTTGACCAGTTGAAGGGTTCCCGTTGTTTCTCTAAGATAGACTTGAGATCGGGTTACCACCAGTTGAGGGTCAGGGAGGAGGATATTCCTAAGACGGCATTCTATACGCGGTATGGCCATTATGAGTTTCTGGTGATGCCATTCGGGCTTACCAACTCACTGGCAGTCTTTATGGACTTGATGAACCGGATTTTTCAGGAATTCTTGGATCGATTTGTAGTCGTTTTTGTGGATGACATTCTTGTTTATTCGCCTTTAGAAGAGGAACACGAGGCACACTTGAGAGTGGTGCTTGAGTTGCTTAGAGCCCATATGCTGTATGCCAAGTTTGGGAAGTGTGAGTTCTGGCTGAGGGAAGTCAAGTTCTTAGGCCATGTGGTATCCAGGGAAGGAGTGTCTGTTGATACATCCAAGGTTGAGGCAGTGCAAGATTGGACACAACCTAAGAGTGTGTTTGAGATCCGCAATTTTCTGGGATTAGCTGGGTATTACCGTCGGTTTGTGAAGGATTTTTCCAGGCTAGCTTCGCCGTTGACTAGATTGACGCGGAAAGGGGTCAAGTTTGTATGGAGTGAGACTTGTGAAAAGTCGTTCCAAGAGTTGAAGGTTAGATTGACCACCGCTCCCGTTTTGATTATTTCGGAGAGAGGGTTGGGTTATGCGATTTATTGTGATGCCTCGCGAGAGGGTATGGGTTGTGTGTTGATGCAAGAAGGGAAAATAGTAGCTTATGGCTCACGTCAGTTGAAAATTCACGAGAAGAATTACCCTACACACGACCTAGAGTTAGCAGCTGTGATCTTTGCCTTGAAAATTTGGAGGCACTACCTTTATGGTGAGAGGTTCGAGGTGTTCTCGGACCACAAGAGTTTGAAGTATCTGTTCACACAAAGAGACTTGAATTTGAGGCAGAGGAGGTGGATGGAGTTCATTGAGGACTATGATTTTGAGTTGCACTATCACCCGGGAAAGGCCAATGTTGTGGCCGATGCCCTTAATAGGAAATCCATTAGTGATGTAGCTTGTATAGCCATCCGGGAATGGGGAATGTTGGGTGTACTTGGCGAGTTTGATTTGCATCTAAGCGAATCTGTTGAGGCTGCGACCTTGTTTTCTGTTGTTGCGCAGCCTACACTTGTGACTAGAGTGTTAGAGGCGCAGAGAGGTGACCTTGAGGTAGAGTCCCTCCAAGAGAAGATCTCTAGTGAGAAGGTTGAGAAAGGTTTGACGGTGTATCCCGACCAGAGTGTGAGATACCGAGACCGTTTGTTTGTGCCGGAGTCTTGTCGAGAGGAAGTACTCCGAGAGTTTCACCATTCACGTCTTGCGGTGCATCCTAGGGGTACTAAGATGTATCGGGATTTGGGTCGCCAGTTTTGGTGGCGGGGTATGAAGAGAGATGTGGCTGTTTTCATATCAAAGTGCCTTACTTGTCAGCAAGTGAAGGCCGAGCATCAGAGGCCAGCGGGTTTGTTGCAACCCTTGCCTATTGCCGAGTGGAAGTGGGAGCATGTCACTATGGACTTCATTGTAGGTCTTCCGAGGACTCAGCGGGGTAGTGATGCTATTTGGGTGGTTGTAAACCGGTTGACTAAGTCGGCGCATTTCATTCCTATGCGCGTGAGAGATTCGGTAGATCATCTTGCCGACTTGTATATTCGGGACATAGTGAGATTGCACGGGGTCCCAGTGACGATCGTCTCAGATGGAGATCCTCGTTTTATTGCTAGGTTGTGGCAGAGTTTGCAGAGTGCCTTGGACACTAAGTTAACCTTTAGTACGGCTTATCATCCTCAGACTGACGGGCAGACCGAGCGTACTATTCAGATCCTTGAGGATATGCTTCGAGGGTGTGTCCTAGACTTCAGTGGGACGTGGGAGAGGCACTTACCTTTGGTGGAGTTTGCCTACAACAACAGTTTTCAGTCTAGTATCGGTATGGCACCGTTTGAGACCTTGTATGGCTGACCGTGTAGGTTTCCAGTTTGTTGGGCCGAGGTGGGTGATGCACCTTTGTTGGGTCCGGAGTTGGTTAGGGAGACGACGGAGAAAGTTGAGCTTATCCGTAGGAGGCTTGTTACAGCCCAGAGTCGCCAAAAGAGTTATGCCGACCGTAGGAGGAGGCCTTTGGCGTTTGAGGTAGGTGATCATGTTTTCTTGAAAATATCACCTAGGCGAGGTTTGATGAGGTTTGGGAAGAGTGGGAAGTTATCCCCTCGATTTATTGGGCCTTTTGAGATCCTTGAGAGGATTAGCGAGGTTGCTTATCGTTTGGCTTTGCCGCCGCAGTTGTCCGGGGTGCATGACGTCTTTCATGTTAGTATGCTTCGGAAGTATGAGCCGGATCCATCGCATGTATTAGATTGGACCGACTTAGAGGTAGATGAGGATGCCTCGTATGAGGAGAGACCAGTTCGGGTCTTGGATAGACGGGATCAAGTCCTGCGTGGCAAGACCATCCCTTTAGTGAAGGTTTTGTGGAAACATCACGGAGTGGAGGAGGCCACTTGGGAACGTGAGTTGGAGGTCCGCGAGAAATATCCGGACATGTTTATTGATGTGTAATCTTGTATTTAGACTTTGTAGTATTGTTGGACTGAAGAGCTTTATATATGTCTTAAGTTATAAAACATTGGTAGTGTTTTGGTTTAATGGAAGTATGTTGTAGAACTTACCTTGATATGGGAAGTTGATTATGATATTGCATATGTTGGCTTTATTATAGAATTGGAGTTGTACCATGTATATTGATTATGATATGAACTGTGAACCATGTATGTTGAAAATGGACAAAATTGCATGTTAATAATGCACTTGTGATATGTGTTGTGAAGTGCCTCTTGAAAAGAGAAGGAATTGACCGGTAATGGGTCGGAATGCTTAATATTATGTCGTAATATTGTTAGACATGGAGAAAACCTATTTTTGAAACTGTGTTTAATTTTGGGGACGAAATTCTTTAAGGGGGGAGGTTATAGCGATCCCGGTTTCCCCTTTTCTTTAACTGTTGTACCCGGACGTAGGTTCCGTGGAGTCGGTTGTTGTATATGTCTTGTTTACATCCTTCACTCCTTGCATTCGAGTCTTGAGTTGTGTTGGGCGAGTTCGAAACAGGTTGGTTAAACTTAGAAACCAAGAGTAGTTGCCCAGATTTTGGCCTTCACGCTCGAGTGGGGATTTTGACGCTCGAGCGGGCCCTTCGTTGTTGTCTGTCCGCTCAAGCGGGGTTTTCGACGCTCGAGCGTAGTTTTCCATCTTCCAGTATCTCCTCTGCAGAGTTGTACGCTCGAGAAGGAGTTTTGACGCTCGAGCGGGATGTTGTGTGTGACGCTCGAGCGAAGGCCTGGTTCTGTGAAAGTTCTGGAAGTGTGTATCCGCCGCTCGAGCGGGATTGTTGACGCTCGAGCGGGAGTCTGTGAGTGACGCTCGAGCGGGGCGTTGGACGCTCGAGCGGGGAGACTTTTATATAAACCCGAGATCCGACTTTTGGACCACTTTTTCAAGATCTTTTCTCTCTCTTACTTTTCCAAAAAGCCATTTTCAGAGCTTCTCACTCTAAAACCGGCCCTTCTCTCTTAGATTTGATCTAGTAGGAGTTGTTTGTTCACTTTTGGTCTTTACAAAAGTTGTGTTGATCGTCGAGGGCTACATTTTAATCTGAAAATTTCAAAATTTGAAGCATATTGGTTTTGGTTTTCATCTCCATTTGAGCTCTAACTTCGAGGTAGGGATATCCTACTCCTTCTTATGAGCTTTGTCTTTAAATTTTAGTATTTTGAGATGTTGGGGTTGGTTTGGTAATTTTGTGAAAGTTTGGGGCTTTTGTGCAAATTTACAAGAATTGGAGTTTTAACTATATAAAGCCTAGATGCATGTTTGGCATGGAAAAAGTGAAATTAATGTTAAAACATTAATGAAAATGGAACCTAAGGGTTGTAATGTTAATTATGGAAAATGCCCTGATTACATTGGTTAATTAATTTGTAGAATTAATTGTGAGAAATGAGGAATTGAATTGGAAATGTTGAGATTGGAAATATATGGGATTAAAGGGTGTAGTTGGATTCTATGTCACTCACCTAGTTGGAAATGTTGATTTTATATCCATTTGTTGCATTTATTTTTTGTATAGAAATAACTGCTTTGGGCTATCGGTGGTGGATAGTCGTGATTGTTGTAGACAATGCATGATGATTAGGCAAACGGAAACTAATCACTCGAATGAGTCATTGAGTATGATGATTGAAAAAACACGTTAAACTTATGTGTTGTGTGATGATGTGTATAATTATTGTTTATATGCATTGTGTTGTGTTGGAGGAGATAGGGGATGTACTCCACGGTTTAGGGGAAGATAGGGGATGGACCTCTAAACCGGATGTTATTGGGAGGAGATAGGGGATGGACTCCGTAGATAGAGCTCATATGCTTATCTAGTGATGTATTGACAGAGCTCATATGCTTGTCATTGGAAGTGTGATAGTGCTCATATGCATATCTGTGGAAGTGATGATATAGCTTGTATGCTTATCTGTTGTTGTATGATATAGCTAGTATGCTTATCTATTATGAAATGGGAAGTGTTTGATATGAGTTACTGTCTCATATGAGTTGTTGGCCAGGTTCTGAGCCATGGTTGTAAATTGAGAATTGAAAGGAATTGGAAAATGAATCGTAACATGGACTTGTATGTCATGAAACTGTAAGGTGTGATAAGAGAAAGTATAAGTGTTGGCCATCTATCAACTGCTAATCTTTTAGTCATTGTTCATATTTGGTTTAGTGTATTTCTACTGGGCTGTGGCTCACCCTATACAGGAATATCATTTTCAGGTACAGGTAGCATGCCACCTCCAAGGACGTAGCTTGGGAGGCTAAAGGCAGGCGGACTTTTGTTGTTTTTATTTCTTGATGTATTACTTGTATATTCAAGCCAAGGGCTTAATGTGTAAATGAGTTAGCACTCTTTTGTTGTAACCAAGTGTTAACTTGGAAAGCTGTAAGCCCATAGGGCATTTGCTTTTGTTGATTAACATGTAATATTTTTGCAAAAGAACTACTCTGATGAATAGAAGAATGTTTATCTTTATTATCAATGCATGTCTATATTGATGGGTTTAATGTATTATTTTAAGGGCGTTACAATATGCTTTTCTATTGAATTTTCTTTTTTATTTAATTTCCAAATAGATCGTTAAGGTATAGTTTTTACTTGAATGAATTTTCATTTTTAATTTTATGCAACTTCCGTTTATATTTTTATTCAACTTCCATTTTTCTTCAATTTCCTTTTCTATTCAACTTCCTTTTTTTATTTAATTTCCAAATAGATCGTTACGGTGTAGCGGTTTCTTGAATGAACTTCCACTTTTAATTTTATGCAACTTTCATTTTTATTTTTATTCAACTTTCATTTTTATTCAATTTCCTTTTCTATACAATTTTCTTTTTTTATTTAATTTCTAAATAGATCGTTAAGGTATAGTTTTTACTTGAATGAACTTTCATTTTTAATTTTACGCAACTTCCATTTCTATTTTTATTCAATTTCCTTTTCTATTCAACTTCCTTTTTTTATTTAATTTCCAAATAGATCGTTAAGGTGTAGCGGTTTCTTGAATGAACTTCCTCTTTTAATTTTATGCAACTTCCATTTTTATTTTTATTCAACTTTCATTTTTATTCAATTTCCTTTTCTATTCAATTTTCTTTTTTTATTTAATTTCCAAATAGATCATTAAGGTGTAGTGATTTCTTGAATGAACTTCCGTTTTTAATTTTATGCAACTTCCACTTTTATTTTTATTCAACTTCCATTTTTATTCAATTTCCTTCTTTTTTCAATTTCCTTTTTTATTTAATTTCTGAATAGATCGTTAAGGTATTGTGGTTTCTGGAATAAACTACCATTTTTAATCTTATGCAACTTCATTTTTATTTTTATTCAACTTCCATTTTTATTCAATTTCCTTTTCTATTCAATTTCTATTTTTTATTTAATTTCCAAATAGATCGTTAATGTATAGCGGTTTCTTGAATGAACCTGCATTTTTAATTTTATGCAACTTATATTTTTATTTTTATTCAACTTCCTTTTTTATTCAATTTCCTTTTCTATTGAAATTACTTTTTTATTTAATTTCCAAATAGGTCGTTAAGGTATAGTGGTTTCGTGAATGAACTTGCATTTTCTATTTTATGGAACTTCCGTATTTATTTTATTCAACTTCCATTTTTATTTAATTTCCTTTTCTATTTAATTTCTTTTTTTTATTTAATTTCCAAATAGATCGTTAAGGTATAGTGGTTTTTTGAATTAACTTCCATTTTTAATTTTATGCAACTTCCGTACTTATTTTTATTCAACTTCCATTTTTATTCAATTTTATAGCGATCCCGGTTTCCCCTTTTCTTTAACTGTTGCATCCGGACTTAGGTTCCGTGGAGTTGGTTGTCGTGTATGTCTTGTTTACGTCCTTCACTCCTTGCATTCGAGTCTTGGGTTGTGTTGGGCGAGTTTGAAACAGGTTGGTTGAACTTAGAAACCAAGAGTAGTTGCCCAGATTTTGCCTTCACGCTCGAGCGGGGATTTTGACGCTCGAGCGGGCCCTTCGTTGTTGTCTGTCCACTCGAGTGGGGTTTTCGACGCTCGAGCATAGTTTTCCATCTTCCAGTATCTCCTCTGCAGAGTTGTACGCTCGAGCGGGAGTTTTGATGCTCGAGCGGGATGTTGTGTGTGACACTCGAGCGGGAGGGTTAACGCTCGAGTGAAGGCCTGGTTCTGTGAAAGTTCTTGATGTGTGTATCCGCCGCTCGAGCGGGATTGTTGACACTCGAGCGGGAGTCTATGAGTGACGCTCGAGCGGGGGTTTGGACGCTCGAGCGGGGAGACTTTTATATAAATCCGAGATCCGACTTTTGGATCACTTTTTCAAGATCTTTTCTGTCTCTTACTTTTCCAAAAAGCCATTTTCAGAGCTTCTCACTCTAAAACCGGCCCTTCTCTCTTAGATTTGATCTAGTAGGAGCTGTTTGTTCACTTTTGGTCTTTACGAAAGTTGTGTTGATAGTCGAGGGCTACATTTTAATCTGAAAATTTCAGAATTTGAAGCATTTTGGTTTTGGTCTTCATCTCCATTGGAGCTCAAACTTTGAGGTAGGGATATCCTACTCCTTTTTATGAGCTTTGTCTTTAAATTTTAGTATTTTGAGATGTTGGGGTTGGTTTGGTAATTTCGTGAAAGTTTGGGGGCTTTTGTGCAAATTTACAAGAATTGGGGTTTTAACTATATAAAGCCTAGATGCATGTTTGGCATGGAAAAGTGGAATTAATGTTAAACCATTAATGAAAATGGAACCTAAGGGTTGTAATGTTAATTATGGAAAATGCCCTAATTACATTGGTTAATTAATTTGTAGAATTAATTGTGAGAAATGAGGAATTGAATTGGAAATGTTGAGATTGGGAATATATGGGATTAAAGGGTGTAGTTGGATTTTATGTCACTCACCTAGTTGGAAATGTTGATTTTATATCCATTTGTTGCATTTATTTTCTGTATAGAATTAGCTGCTTTGGACTATCGGTGGAGGATAGTCGTGATTGTTGTAGACAATGCATGATGATTAGGCAAACTAAAACTAATCACTGGAATGTGTCATTGAGATTGACGATTGAAAGAATACATTAAATTTATGTATTGTGTGATGATGTGTATAATTGTTGTTTATATGCATTGTGTTGTGTTGGAGGAGATTGGGGATGTACTCCACGGTTTAGGGGAAGATAGGGGATGGACCTCTAAACCGCATGTTGTTGGGAGGAGATAGGGGATGGACTCCGTAGATAGAGCTCATATGCTTATCTAGTGATGTATTGACAGAGCTCATATGCTTGTCATTGGAAGTGTGATAGTGCTCATATGCATATCTGTGGAAGTGATGATATAGCTTGTATGCTTATCTGTTGTTGTGTGATATAGCTAGTATGCTTATCTATTATGAAATGGGAAGTGTTTGATATGAGTTACTGTCTCATATGAGTTGTTTGGCCAGGTTCTGAGCCAAGGTTGTAAAATGAGAATTGAAAGGAACTGGAAAATGAATTGAAACATGGACTTGTATGTCATGAAACTGTAAGTGTGATAAGAGAAAGTATAAGTGTTGGCCATCTATCAACTGCTAATCTTTTAGTCATTGTTCATATTTGGTTTAGTGTATTTCTACTGGGCTGTGGCTCACCCTATATGGGAATATTATTTTCAGGTACAGGTAGCATGCCACCTCCAAGGACGTAGCTTGGAAGGCTAGAGGCAGGCGGACTTTTGTTGTTTTGTTTCTTGATGTATTACATGTATATTCAAGCCAAGGGCTTAATGTGTAAATGAGTTAGCACTCTTTTGTTGTAACCAAGTGTTAACTTGGAAAGCTGTAAGCCCGTAGGGCATTTTCTTTTGTTGATTAACATGTAATACTTTTGTAAAGAACCACTGTGATGAATAGAATAATGTTTATCTTTATTACCAATGCATGTCTATATTGATGGGTTTAATGTTTTTTTTTAAGGCGTTACAACTTGGTATCAGAGCGTACCGGATTCGAATACTTTGGGTACGTGGGAAGTGATTAGGATCACAATGGGTTTGTCTCGCTTGATAGAGACTTAGATGTAGTGTCATATGCTATGTGCTTAATTGATAACATGCTTTTGTGACTATGTGGGTATGGAATGTAGTTTCTAGGATGCTGATTGGATCCTTGGGTTTCTGGGAGTCTTGTTGGAAAAGCACTTGATCAATGCTGTTTCTAACCGGAACTCTAGTAACGCCTCGGGACTATCATCATCCGGAGATGAAATTCGTAAGTACTTATGTGTTTATGTGCTTATGTGGAGTGAATTACAGTTGTCCATGCATTAGGACGTGAGTGTTTAGTTTTGGCACATTTGTGAATGTGCTAACGTCCTGTATTACCTTTATTAGGATGTCAAGACGAGGAAGAGGTGCTAGGCGTGGTAGGCCTGTGAGGCAGGAAGCACCTTTACCGGATGATATTCCGGCAGTGCAGGAGGGAGTTGGTCAGGCCAATGTGGCCGAGCCAGCAGGTCAGCAGGCTATGGGCGCCTTGGCCCAAGAGATAGCGGGAGCTTTGGGTATTCTCAGAGCTGGGAATCAGGCAGCTGAGGTAGGGCCTTCTTTCTTGAAGAGAGAGTTCTTCCGGTCTAACCCGGAGGAGTTTCTTGGGGATCCAAAGAAGCCACTGAAGGCTGACGAGTGGCTAGAACAAATGAGTAAGACGTTCGAGATGCTTGGCATCGAGGACGGGGCACTGAAAGTGACCTTGGCATCCTTCCAGCTGAAGGGAGATGCGGGTCAATGGTGGAAGTACGAGAAGGCTCGTGTTGGTGGTACATAGGAGGCGTTTGTGAATGCTTTCCAGGAGAGGTTCTTATCCGCAGTGGCTAGGGAGAAGCTGAGGGATCAGTTTAGCTGGCTTAATCAGCAGGGTTTGTCAGTGGCAGAGTTCGAGGCCACTTTTACTAGTTTGTCCAGGTTTGCACCTGAGTTGGTGGCATCCGAAAAACGCCGTTGCTATGAGTTTGAGCGGAAGTTGGGGCGGGTGTAGTGGTTTCTTGAATCAACTTCCATTTTTAAATTTATGCAACTTCCATTTTCATTTTTATTCAACTTCCATTTTTATTGAATTTCCTTTTGGATTTAATTTCCTTTTTTATTTACTTTCCAAATGAATCGTTAAGGTATAGTGGTTTCTTGAATGAACTTCTATTTTTAATTTTATGCAACTTCCACTTTTATTTTTATTAAACTTCCATTTTTATTCAATTTCATTTTTTTATTTAATTTCCAAATAGGTCGTTAAGGTGTAGTGGTTTCTTGAATTAACTTCCATTTTTAATTTTATGCAACTTCCATTTTTATTTTTATTCAATTTCTTTTTCTATTCAATTTCCTTTTTTATTTAATTTCCAAATAGATCGTTAAGGTATCGTGGTTTCTTGAATGAACTTCCATTTTTAATTTTATGCAACTTCCATTTTTATTTTTCTTTAACTTCCATTTGTATTCAATTTCCAAACAGATCGTTAAGGTGTAGCGGTTTCTTGAATGAACTTCTATCTTTAATTTTATGCAACTTCCATTTTCATTTTTACTCAACTTCCATTTTTATTCAATTTTCATTTCGATTGAATTCCCTTTTTTATTTAATTTCCAAATAGATCGTTAAGGTATAGTTGTTTCTTGAATGAACTTCCATTTTTAGTTTTATGCAACTTCCGTATTTATTTTTATTCAACTTCCATTTTTATTCAATTTCCTTTTCTATTCAATTTCCTGTTTTTGTTAAATTTCCATATAGAACGTTAAGGTGTAGCGGTTTCTAGAATGAACTTCCATTTTTAATTTTATGCAACTTCCATTTTTATTTTTATTCAACTTCCATTTTTATTCAATTTCCTTTTCTATTCAATTTCCATTTTTTGTTTAATTTCCAAATAGATCGTTAATGTATAGTGGTTTCTGGAATGAACCTCAATTTTTAATTTTCTGCAACTTCAATTTTTATTTTTATTCAATTTCCTTTTCAATTTAATATCCTTTTTTTATTTAATTTCAAAATAGATCGTTAAGGAATAGTGGTTTTTTGAATTAACTTTCATTTTTAATTTTATGGAACATCCGTATTTATTTTTATGCAACTTCGATTTTTATTCAATTTCGTTTTCTATTCAATTTCTTTTTTTTTTATTAAATTTCCACACATATCGTTAAGGTGTAGTGGTTTCTTGAATGAACTTCTATCTTTAATTTTATGCAACTTCCATTTTCATTTTTATTCAAATTCCATTTTTGTTCAATTTTCATTTCGATTGAATTCCCTTTTTTATTTAATTTCCAAATAGATCGTTAAGGTATAGTTGTTTCTTGAATTAACTTCCATTTTTAGTTTTATGCAACTTCCGTTTTTATTTTTATTCAACTTCCATTTTTATTTAATTTCCTTTTCTTATTTAATTTCCAAATAGGCCGTTAAGGTGTAGTGGTTTCTTGAATTAACTTCCATTTTTACTTTTATGCAACTTCCATTTTTATTTTTATTCAACTTCCAATTTTATTCAATTTCCTTTTCTATTGAATTTCCATTTTTTATTTAATTTCCAAATAGATCGTTAATGTATAGAGGTTTCCTGAATGAACCTCCATTTTTGATTTTATGCAACTTCAATTTTTATTTTTATTCAACTTCCATTTTTATTCAATTTCCTTTTTTTATTTAATTTTCAAATAGATTGTTAAGGTATAGTGGCTTTTTGAATTAACTTCTATTTTTAATTTTATGCAACTTCCGTATTTATTTTTATGCAACTTCCATTTTTATTCAATTTCCTTTTCTATTCAATTTCTTTTTTTTTATTAAATTTCCAAATAGATCGTTAAGGTGTAGCAGTTTCTTGAATGACCTTCCATCTTTAATTTTATGCAACTTCCATTTTTATTTTTATTCAACTTCCATTTTTATTCAATTTCCATTTCGATTGAATTTCCTTTTTTATTTAATTTCCAAATAGATCGTTAAAGTGTAGTGGTTTCTTGAATGAAATTCCATTTTGAATTTTATGCAACTTCTGTATTTATTTTTATTCAACTTCCATTTTTATTCAATTTCTTTTTCTATTCAATTTCCTGTTTTTATTAAATTTCCATATAGAACGTTAAGGTGTAGCAGTTTCTAAAATGAACTTCCATTTTTAATTTTATGCAACTTCCATTTTTATTTTTATTCAACTTCCATTTTTATTCAATTTCCTTTTCTATTCAATTTTCATTTTTTATTTAATTTCCAAATAGATCGTCAATGTATAGTGGTTTCTTGAATGAACCTCAATTTTTAATTTTGTGCAACTTCAATTTTTATTTTTATTCAACTTCTATTTTTATTCAATTTCCTTTTCTATTTAATATCCTTTTTTTATTTAATTTCAAAATAGATCGTTAAGGAATAGTGGTTTTTTGAATTAACTTTCATTTTTAATTTTATGGAACTTCCGTATTTATTTTTATGCAACTTCAATTTTTATTCAATTTCGTTTTCTATTCAATTTCTTTTTTTTATTAAATTTCCAAACCTATCGTTAAGGTGTAGCGGTTTCTTGAATGAACTTCTATCTTTAATTTTATGCAACTTCCATTTTCATTTTTATTCAAATTCCATTTTTATTCAATTTTCATTTCGATTGAATTCCCTTTTTTATTTAATTTCCAAATAGATCGTTAAGGTATTGTTGTTTCTTGAATGAACTTCCATTTTTAATTTTATGCAACTTCTGTTTTTATTTTTATTCAACTTCCATTTTTATTTAATTTCCTTTTCTTATTTAATTTCCAAATAGGTCGTTAAGGTATAGTGGTTTCTTGAATTAACTTCCATTTTTACTTTTATGCAACTTCCATTTTTATTTTTATTCAACTTCCAATTTTATTCAATTTCCTTTTCTATTGAATTTCCATTTTTTATTTAATTTCCAAATAGATCGTTAATGTATAGAGGTTTCTTGAATGAACCTCCATTTTTGATTTTATGCAACTTCAATTTTTGTTTTTATTCAACTTCCATTTTTATTCAATTTCCTTTTCTATTTAATTTCCTTTTTTTATTTAATTTTCAAATAGATTGTTAAGGTATTGTGGCTTTTTGAATTAACTTCTATTTTTAATTTTATGCAACTTCCGTATTTATTTTTATGCAACTTTCATTTTTATTCAATTTCCTTTTCTATTCAATTTCTTTTTTTTTTTATTAAATTTCCAAATAGATCGTTAAGATGTAGCGGTTTCTTGAATGAACTTCCATCTTTAATTTTATGCAATTTCCATTTTTATTCAATTTGCATTTCGATTGAATTTCCTTTTTTATTTAATTTCCAAGTAGATCGTTAAGGTGTAGTGATTTCTTGAATGAAATTCCATTTTGAATTTTTTGCAACTTTCGTATTTATTTTTATTCAACTTCCATTTTTATTCAATTTCCTTTTCTATTCAATTTCCTGTTTTTATTAAATTTCCATATAGAACGTTAAGGTGTAGCGGTTTCTAGAATGAACTTCCATTTTTAATTTTATGCAACTTCCATTTTGATTTTTATTCAACATCCATTTTATTCAATTTCCTTTTCTATTCAATTTCCATTTTTTATTTAATTTCCAAATAGATCGTTAATGTATTGTGGTTTCTTGAATGAACCTCAATTTTTAATTTTGTGCAACTTCAATTTTTATTTTTATTCAACTTTCATTTTTATTCAATTTCCTTTTCTATTTAATATCCTTTTTTTATTTAATTTCAAAATAGATCGTTAAGGAATAGTGGTTTTTTGAATTAACTTTCATTTTTAATTTTATGGAACTTCCGTATTTATTTTTATGCAACTTCGATTTTTATTCAATTACGTTTTCTATTCAATTTCTTTTTTTTTATTAAATTTCCAAACCTATCGTTAAGGTGTAGCGGTTTCTTGAATGAACTTCTATCTTTAATTTTATGCAACTTCCATTTTCATTTTTATTCAACTTCCATTTTTATTCAATTTTCATTTCGATTGAATTTCCTTTTTTATTTAATTTCAAAATAGATCGTTAAGGTATAGTTATTTCTTGAATGAACTTCCATTTTTAATTTTTTTTCAACTTCCGTTTTTATTTTTATTCAACTTCCATTTTTATTTAATTTTCTTTTCTTATTTAATTTCCAAATAAGTCGTTAAGGTGTAGTGGTTTCTTGAATTAACTTCCATTTTTATTTTTATTCAACTTCCAATTTTATTCAATTTCCTTTTCTATTGAATTTCCTTTTTCATTTAATTTCCAAATAAATCGTTAAGGTATCGGTTTTACTTGAATGAACTCTCATTTTTAATTTTAAGCAACTTCCATTTTTATTTTTATTCAACTTCCATTTTTATTCAATTTCCTTTTCTTTTCAATTTCCATTTTTTATCTAATTTCCAAATAGATCGTTTAGGTGTGCCGGTTTCTTGAATGAACTTCCACTTTCAATTTTATGCAACTTCTATTTTTATTTTTATTCAACTTTCATTTTTATTCAATTTCCTTTTCTATTCAATTTCCTTTATTTACTTAATTTCCAAATAGATCGTTAAGGTGTAGTAGTTTCTTGAATGAACTTCCATTTTTATTTTTATTCAGCTTCTATCTTTATTTAATATCCTTTTCTATTGAATTTTCTTTTTAATTTAATTTCCAAATGGATCGTTAAGGTTTTGTTTTAACTTGAATGAACTTTCATTTTTAATTTTATGCAACTTCCATTTTTATTCCATTTCTTTTTCTATTCAATTTCCTTTTTTTATTCAATTTCCAAATAGATCGTTAAGGTGTAGCGGTTTCCTGAATGAACTTCCATTTTTAATTTTATGCAACTTCCATTTTTATTTTTATTCAACTTCCATTTTTATTCAATTTCCTTTTCTTTTCAATTTTCTTTTTTATTTAATTTCCAAATAGATCGTTAAGATATTGTGGTTTCTTGAATGAACTTCCATTTTTAATTTTATGCAGCTTCCATTTTTATTTTTATTCAACTTCCATTTTTATTCAATTTCCTTTTCTATTCAATTTTCATTTTTTATTTAATTTCCAAATAGATCGTAAATGTATAGCGGTTTCTTGAATGAACCTCCATTTGTAATTTTATGCAACTTCAATTTTTATTTTTATTCCATTTCTTTTTTTTATTTAATTTCCAAATAGATCGTTAAGGTACAGTGGTTTTTTGAATTAACTTCCATTTTTAATTTTATGCAACTTCCATATTTATTTTTATGCAATTTTCGTTTTTATTCAGTTTCGTTTTCTATTCAATTTCTTTTTTTTCTTAAATTTCCAAAGAGATCGTTAAGGTGTAGCGGTTTCTTGAATGAACTTCCATCTTTAATTTTATGCAACTTCCATTTTTATTTTTATTCAACTTCCATTTTTATTCAATTTCCTTTTCGATTGAATTTCCTTTTTTATTTAATTTCCAAATAGATCGTTAAGGTATAGTGGTTTCTTGAATGAACTTCCATTTTTAATTTTATGCAACTTCCGCATTTATTTTTATTCAACTTCCATTTTTATTCAATTTTCTTTTCTATTCAATTTCCTTTTTTTATTATATTTCCAAAAAGAACGTTAAGGTGTAGCGGTTTCTTGATTAAACTTCCATTTTTAATTTTATGCAACTTCCATTTTTATTTTTATTCAACTTCTATTTTTATTCAATTTCCTTTTCGATTGAATTTCCTTTTTTATTTAATTTCCAAATAAATCGTTAAGGTATAGTGGTTTCTTGAATGAACTTCCATTCTTATTTTTATTAAACTTCCATTTTTAATTTGATGCAACTTCCATTTTTATTTTTATTCAACTTCCATTTTTATTCAATTTCCTTTCCGATTGAATTTCCATTTTTATTTAATTTCCTAATAAATCGTTAAGGTATAGTGGTTTCTTGAATGAACTTCTATTTTTAATTTTATGCAACTTCCATTTTTATTTTTATTAAACTGCCATTTTTGTAACGCCCCCAAAATAATAACATTAAACCCATCAATATAGACATACACTGATATATAAATGCTCCACAGTCTTCTATTCATCAGAGTTTCATTACAAAAAGTATTACGTGTTAACAACAAAAGCAAATACCCTAAGGGCTCACAGCTTTCCAAGTTAACACTTAGTTACAAACAAAAGAGTGCTAACTCATTTACATATTAAGCCCTTGGCCTGAATATACATGTAATAGCTCAAAAGAAAGTAAACAACAAAAGTCTGCCCGCCTCTAGCCTCCCAAGCTACGTCCTTGGAGGTGGCATGCTACCTGTACCTGAAAATGATATTCCCATATAGGGTGAGCTACAGCCCAGTAGAAATACACTAAACCAACTATGAACAATGACTAAAAGATTAGCAGTTGATAGATGGCCAACACTGATACTTTCCCTTATAACACTTTACAGTTTCATGACATACAAGTCCATGTTCCAATTCCTTTCAATTTTCAATTTATAACCCTGGCTCAGAACCTGGCCAAACAACTCATATGAGACGGTAACTCATATTAAACACTTTCCCATTTCATAATAGATAAGCATACTAGCTATATCACACACCAAAAGATAAGCATACAAGCTATATCATCACTTCCATAGATATGCATAGGAGCACTATCACACTTCCAAAGACAAGCATATGAGCTATGTCAACACATCACTAGATAAGCATATGAGCTCTATCTATGGAGTTCATCCCCTATCTTCTCCCAGACAACATCCGGTTTAGAGGTCCATCCCCTATCATCCCCTAAACCGTGGAGTACATCCCCTATCTCCTCCAACACAACACAATGCATATAAACAACAATTATACACATCACCAATCAATACATGACATTTAATGTATTCATTCAACCGCCATACTCAATGAGACATTCCAGTGATTAGTTTTAGTTTGCCTAATCATCATGCAATGTCTACAACAATCAAGACTATCCTCCACCGATAGCCCAAAGCAGTTATTTCTATACAGAAAATAAATGCAACAAATGGATATATAATCAACCTTTCCAACTAGGTGAACGATATAAAATCCAACTACACCCTTTAATCCCATACATTCCCAATCTCAACATTTCCACTTCAATTCCTCATTTCACGCAATTAATCTTACAAATTAATTAACCAATGTAATTAGGGCATTTTCCATAATTAACATTACAACCCTTAAGTTCCATTTTCATCAATGCCTCACATTTATACCATTTCTCCATGCCAAACATGCCTCTAGGTTTTATATAGCTAAAACCCCAACCTTTGTAAATTTACACAAAAGTCCCAAATTCTCACAAAATTACCAAACAAACCCCAACATCTCAAAACACTAAAATTTAAAGACAAAACCCATAGTAAGGAGTAGGTTATCCCTACCTCAAAGTTCGAGCTCCAACCAAGAAGACGAAGAAAACGGAAGTGCTCCAAATCACAAATTTTTCGGATCAAAAGTTAGCCCTCGACAATCAACAACTTTTTGTAAAGGCCAAAGGTGAGCAAATCACTCCTACTAGATCAATACCTAGAGAGAAGGTAGAGCTCTAGAGTGAGAAGCTCAACAATGGGGGTTTTTGGGAAAGTAAGAGAGAGAAGAGAAGAGAAAAAGTGATTTCAAAAGCCAAAACACGGAGCTTTAACCCAGTTGCCCCGCTCGAGCGTCTAACTCCCCGCTCGAGCGTCCAAACCGCCGCTCGAGCGTTAAATACACACTCCCAGCACTTTTGCAGAACCAGACTCCCGCTCGAGCGTCCAAACTCCCCGCTCGAGCGTACCACACAAACTCCCGCTCGAGCGGACAACCCTGCAGAGAGAATACTGGAAGGTTGATTTTCCCGCTCGAGCGGACAAGCCAAAAACTGGGCAACTACACTTGGTTCCTAAGCTCAACCAACCTGTTTCACACCTGCCCAACACAACCCAAGACTCAAATGCAAAGAGTAAAGGATGCAAACAAGATGTGCACAACAACCAAAGAAAGGGGAAACCGGGATCGCTATAACCTCCCCCCCTTAAAGAATTTCGTCCCCGAAATTAAACACAAGTTTTTCAAAAACGGGTTTTCTCTGTTTCTAACAATATTATGACATAATATTAAACATTTCGACCCATCACCGGTCAATTCCATCTCCTTTCAAGAGGCATTTCACAGCATATATTACAAGTGCATTATCAACATGCAATTTTCTTCCATTTCCAACTATTTCCAACATACATGGTTCACAGTTCATATCATAATCAATATACATGATACAACTCCAATTCTACAATATAGCCAACATATGCAATATCATAATCAACTCCCATATCAAGGTAAGTTCTACAACATGCTCCCATTAAACCAAAACATTACCAATGTTTTACAACTTAAGACATATATAAAGCTCTTAAGTCCAACAACATTACAAAATCTAATTACAAAATTATTCATCAATAAACAAGTCCGGATATTTCTCGCGGACTTCCAACTCACGTTCCCAAGTGGCTTCCTCCACTCCGTGATGTTTCCACAAAACCTTTACCAAAGGGATGGTCTTGCCACGCAGGACTTGATTCCGCCTATCCAAGACCCGAACCGGTCTCTCCTCATACGAGGCATCCTCATCTATCTCTAAGTCGGTCCAATCTAACACATGTAATGGATCCGGCTCATACTTCCGAAGCATACTCACATGAAACACGTCATGAACTCCGGACAACTGTGGCGGCAACGCTAAACGATAAGCAACCTCGCCAATCCTCTCAAGGATCTCAAAAGGCCCAATAAATCGAGGGGATAACTTCCCACTCTTCCCAAACCTCATCAAACCTCGCCTAGGTGATATTCTCAAAAAGACATGATCACCTATCTCAAACGCCAAAGGCCTCCTCCTACGGTCGGCATAACTCTTTTGGCGACTCTGGGCTGTAACAAGCCTCCTACGGTCGGCTCAACTTTCTCTGTCGTCTCCCTAACCAACTCCGGACCCAACAAAGGTGCATCACCCACCTTGGCCCAACAAACTGGAGACCTACACGGTCGGCCATACAAGGCCTCAAACGGTGCCATACCGATACTAGACTGAAAGCTGTTGTTGTAGGCAAACTCCACCAGTGGTAAGTGCCTTTCCCACGTTCCACTAAAGTCAAGGACACAACCCCGAAGCATATCCTCAAGGATCTGAATAGTACGCTCAGATTGCCCGTCAATCTGAGGATGATAAGCCGTGCTAAAGGTCAACTTAGTACCCAAGGCACTATGCAAACTCTGCCACAACCTAGCAGTAAAACGAGGATCTCTATCTGAGACGATCGTCACTGGGACCCCGTGCAATCTCACTATGTCCCAAATATACAAGTCGGCGAGATGATCTACCGAATCTCTCACGCGCATGGGAATAAAGTGCGCCGACTTAGTCAACCGGTCTACAACCACCCAAATAGCGTCAATACCCCGCCGAGTCCTCGGAAGACCTACAACAAAGTCCATAGTGACATGCTGTAGACACCCCATTTTTGACCGACCTTGAGACTCAGACGTCACCAGTTGAGCACTTGGTGATATTGCATAATGTGCTCGTTCAGAAGTTTCAGAGTCTTGGCTGCGAGCCTCGCCTCCGGATTTCCGAACCCTCTTCTGTGCCTTGTCTCGGTTTGTGAACCAGACTCGGTTTTCTCTGTTTCTTTTCCCGAGGGGAGGGAGAGGTCCCGTAGACCATCTCTCAGTGGCCGTGGGCTACATTTCATGGCCGTAGGCCATTTTGCCCATTTCGAAGTCCGGTTTCCGGTTTTTCGGGACCGTTGGCCGTGTGCCTCGGTTCGGGACCGCCTAACCACCTCCGTTTGTTTTAATTTTTGGCATACATCTTATTTAATCCCTTTTGAGGGACACTGGGGTCTGAGAAACCCACTTCGTGGCCGAACGCCACTTTCGGTGCTTAACAGCCCATTTTCGGGACCTCGAACTGCGCGTTTTGGTCCCCGAGCATTCGTTTTGCAACAGCTTTCGTTCATTTTTGGCAGGTACCTCTGTTTTATCACTAGAGAGGTCACTGAAGGGTGGGAGGCCAGCAATTGTTGCAGCAACCAGTTATACATCCTCCGACGCCCTCCGGCGCCCTCCGGCGCCCGTTTTTCGCACTTCCGGGCCAATGTTGAACCCCTTGGACCCATTTTCCTGAACTTTGAACCACATACTTGTGATGTACACACATGAGAGGACCCTAAAAGTTCATGGCCGGCCAGTAATTCCACTTCACCCTTTTTACCCCTCTTTCTGGGCCAATGTTGAACCCCTTGGACCCACTTTCTTGGACTTTTAACCACAGGGCTGTGCTGTACACACATAGGAGGACACCATCAATTGGTGGCCGGCCAGAAAATCTACTTGAACCTTTTGACCCCTAGCCGGCCGGCTAGGGGGTGTGGCCGGCCGGACACCTGGAGCAAAAGTAATAGGCCGGCCGAGCTCCTTGCACTGTTCCCTTTACAGCTGTGCAGCTGTTTCCCCCAGAAAATATCCCAATCCGGGGGATATTTTGTGGGGGAAAGTTTGTCTCCTTTTCCCCCACCTTTACACCCCCTCTTTGGCCCTTATAACAAGCAAGATATATCACATTCAAGGGTTAGAAAATTTGTTTTTCAAGCCTCAAGATCCATATCTCCCTCCATCCTTCTCATTTTCCTAAAAAACCTTAAGTCCTACACCTTGTTTTCTTCATCACCTCCAAGCTCTACCATCACCACTTCATTTCCAGCAACAAGGAGGGCTTCTCAAAGGCTAAAGGAGCTGCAAATTGGTCCAAGAAGCAACAAAAGACTTGTCTCCAAAGGTGAGTTGCCATTTTCTCTTTTTTGAGCTTTTCTTTGCAATATTTCTTAGCCTCTCCTTCTTATACATTTGAGCTCCGACCAAAACTGAAAGTACCCTTTTTTTGAGCTCATTTTCATGTCTCATTAAGGGCTAAACCCTGTTTGAGCCCTCCATATGCCACTTGCTTCAATACCCTTCGTAAATACCGTTTTCTTGCATGATTTTTTTTAGCTCGTGTGTAGTCTGTTTTGGAGCATGACATAAACTGTAAATAGGCTTATTTTGAGCCCCTCTTCAACATTGAAGAAGGGATCAACACTTTTTGGGACCTCCATGTTATACTTGCCTTTATACTTCCCTTTTGGTCCCATTTTTGCATGCTATGGAAGCCTATCATGCTTTGGTTTTTGGCCATTTTACAGTTCTGAAAATAGTCTCATTTTGGTCCATTCTTCATGTTTTGTTTAGGGTCTTTCATGGTTTGGGACTTCCATATGCCACTTCATGTTATATCTCACTTTCGGTCCCCATTTTTGCATGCTATGGAAGCCTATCATGCTTTGGTTTTTGGCCATTTTACAGTTCTGAAAATAGTCTTATTTTGGCCCATTCTACATGTCTCATTAAGGGTCTTTGGCCGTTTGTGGAATATTTTGCATACCTCATGTTATAGCCTCTTTCGAGCCTTATTTTGCATTGCATTTCTAGCATGTTTGTATACTGTTTCTGGGTTTTTACAGTTCTGTAAACATGCTTATTTTTTGTCCCTCTTCAATGTTGTAGAAGAGAATTTTTCAATTTGGGCTGTGCATATACCACTTGCCTCTTTGGCCACCTTTTGGTCCGTTTTCTTGCATAAAAAAATTAGCCTTATCTATGTTTGTTTTTGAGGTTTTTACAGTTCTGTGAAAGTGCTTTTTTTTGGTCCCTCTTCAATGTTGTTGAAGGGTCCTAACCTGTTTGAGGACAGCAGCTATGAGTTGCTTCTTAATCCCATGTTTAGGGCCATTTTCGCATGCTAATTTTGCCCTATCTTTGCTTGCTGTTTGGCCTTGTTTTGTACTAGTAAAATGCTTATTTTGGGGCTGCCTTGCTTCTGTCTTTTCATTCCATGTGCCAATTATGCATGTTTGGCATAGCTATAGGCCATTTCGGGTGCCTAAATTCGCATTTCGGGACAATTTCATGCATTTGGTGTCATTTCGTCTCATTTCGGGGCTGATTTCCCCCACTTTTCAGTGCTGAAATCCCATTACCATGTTTGCATATCATTTCCCATGCTTTAGTTCACATTCTGCCATTGCCTCGGTTTGCGTGCCCGTGTGCACGCATTTCGAGACACTTCATTTTTATCCGTCGGCATCCTATGTGAGTGTGGCTGAGGCTCACTCATGTTGGTATAAGCCCATATCACATTTTCATGTCATTCGCATTGTGTATGCCATCGCCTCAGTTTGCGTGCCCGTGTGCACGCATTTCGAGGCACTTCATTGTTATCATTCGGCTTCTTACGTGAGTGTGGCTGAGGCTCACTCATGTTGGTATAAGCCCATATCACATTTTCATGTCATTCGCATTGTGTATGCCATCGCCTCGGTTTGCGTGCTCGTGTGCACGCATTTCGAGGCACTTCATTGTTGTCATTCGGCTTCTTGTGTGAGTGTGGCTGAGGCTCACTCATGTTGGTACAAGCCCATATCACATTTTCATGTCATTCGCATTGTGTATGCCATCGCCTCGGTTTGCATGCCCGTGTGCACGCATTTCGAGGCACTTCATTTTCATCCGCCGGTATCCTGTGTGAGTGTGGCTGAGGCTCACTCATGTTGGTATAAGCCCATATCACATTTTCATGTCATTACATCGCATCCTGCCATCGCCTCGGTTTGCGTGCCCGTGTGCACGTATTTCGAGGCACTCCATTTTTCAGCCATCGGCATCCTATGTGAGTGTGGCTGAGGCTCACTCATGTTGGTATAAGCCCATATCATGTTTCCATGTCATTACATCGCATTTTGCCATCGCCTCGGTTTGCGTGCCCGTGTCCACGCATTTCGAGGCACTCCGTTTTTATCCGACGGCATCCTATGTGAGTGTGGCTGAGGCTCACTCATGTTGGTAAAAAGCCCATATCATGTTTTCATGTCATTTGCATTGCGTATGTCATCGCCTCGGTTTGCGTGCCCGTGTGCACGTATTTCGAGGCACTTCATTCTCATCATTCGGCACCCTATGTGAGTGTGGCTGAGGCTCTCTCATGTTAGTATAAGTCCATGTTACCTTTTCCATGCCATTTTAGTCACTTGCATTGCATATACCGTCGCCTCGGTTTGCGTGCCCGCGTGCACGCACTTCGAGGCATCGCATTTCCATAGCATTGTGTATGTTAGGATTGTAACTTAGTTGCATTTCATGCATATCATGCATATTGCATCATGTCCGGAATAGGAGTTAGCCCGGGCACAGGAAACGAGGTACATTTCGTACTCCGAGTGACGAAATGTGTCTCAATTCCCCAGTCACCGACACTCCGGATTATCCATGATGGAGTTAGGTTTTAGCTGTAGTTTCATGTGCATTCATCCTATATTGAGTTGTGCATTTCGGCTCCTTGGCCATCATGCCTCGGTATGCGTGATTGGTGGCACGAGGTTCGAGACATGCATATATCTGTGCAAATACATTGCTATGCCCCTTTCCTGCTCTCTGTTGCAGCAAAATCAGGAATCAGCAACTTTTTGGAGCTTGGCACGCATTTCAAGAACAGGTGTAAACAGAGGCTAATTGGGGCATTCCGGTGGATTTCTGCGCAAGACAACCCGGACATGCATCATCCATCAGAAGCAAGGCAGTCCCTGGCTTGCATGCTAGTTTTATCGCTTTCTTAGTTAATTCATTAATTAATTAGGATTTTGTAATATTTTGGACTGTAATATTCTTTTATTCGGGACTGTAATGTTTGGACTGTATTATTTATTCGGACCCTCTGCGCGAGGGCACAACTGTAATAAGTGTGCGTGAGTGTGATGTATGTCTTCCAACCCCACGTCTTTCTCCCTTTTATTTATCCGCTTATGATGGTTAGATTAGGGCATATTTAAATTAGCATACAGTATGACAGCATGTTTGCATTCATTCATCTGTATTGCATGCACCGGGCTCGGCGCATCATACTAACTACATTGTACTTTCAATTTCAAAGTTGAATACATGATAGTTGTAACATTTCATATGCCATCTTAGAATAGCCGAGCCTGCTATTATTGCATTTTGCATGTGTTGCATTAGGCATTTCTGTATAATTAGGATCATGCATGATTTCTAATGAAGTTTCTATTTTGGCTTGGAGTACTCGGTAAGCTTTATGCTTTAGCATCCTTGCATGCGTGTGAGTGACTGCCATGAATAGCATGCTTACCATGAGGCTATGTGCTTATCTGATATAACTGCCTGAATGCCTGTGGGTGAAGGTTGGGTTACTTAAATTGGAATAAATCATCAAATGTTTTAAAGCCTACCTGCGGGTAGCAAACCATTTTCAAAAGCGAACATGAAATGTTTTGTTCCAATTCGGGCGACTCAGTCTATACTTGTATGCTGTGCGCATCACATAGTAACCTAGGCTAATAACCGGAATAAGAACTCACAATGTTTTCAAAAATTGATATCATGGTTAGTAGAGGTCGGTCTATGACCGGGCGAGCGGGGGTGCTCACGAAGTGACCTTCCCTAATCGTACCCAAGTTCCCGAGCCGAGGCAACTTTGGTGATGACGGACACGTGGCCTTTTGGCACCGAGTCAGGGTTTCCTAAATTTCCCAAAATAAAATATTTAGGTGGCGACTCTGTATCTGGCAAAGCAGTCCATGTTTGGCACTTCTTTCAAAATCTGTTTTCTCAAAACGATTTGCCAGATTTGGACTCTTTGGTTCAGACTTAGAACCGTGACTTTTGAGAGTCCTGAGCTGTAGTGACCCCAAATGAACAGAACGGGAGCTCACCCTCCCGGGGCGTTCGGGGACGTCTACAGTTTCTGGCGACTCTGCTGGGGATTTAGAGAACTTGACTCGAACTCATGATATCTGTTTTTGACTACACTTGTGTGTTTCTTTGCATTGCATTTGCATTGGTGCGCCTAGGACACCGTGTTTGCCATCTGCTATTCCTGAACGGTTTGCCGGAGGCTTGTCTTGTCAAGGCATGACCATAAGGCTGACCGGTTGTGGGCTCTGCCAGTATGGGAACACAAACCCCGGTTTTACCGGGGCACCCTCTTTGACCATTCGACCTAGTGCATATTCGGATCCATAGTGACGATTCCAAATTAGGATAGGTTGCTTACCCGTTTATAGGTTGTTTGAAACCGCTGTGTGCGTAGTGAAACCCTAGCTCCTGACAAAATAGGACAGGGAAACCCTACCCCAACATAGGGGTGTTTTGGCTCTCACTTGTCTGCTATGTGCTTTTAGAGTGCGTCTCTACAGGAATGCATGTAACAGTTTGCAAGTCTGGGCATCAGGCCTGCGGGCATTACTATCAGTATTTGGGAGTCAGCTTTACCTGTGGGTATCAGACTCAGATTCGGGGCAGAATTTTGGGGTAGAATTCAGTAGAGAGTACACTCACTCAGCTTTGCTCATGTGGGTTATCGTGAAATCAGGCTGAGGTGCTGTCTGTTTTCTCTTTTGCTAGGTAGTCTGGGAACCATAGCTTCAGAAGGATCCGATATCCCCTGAGGTTCATCGAACTTGTGCTGATTAGACTTTGTTAGGGCAGAAATTCAATTCAAGGGCAACCAGTGTTCTTTCGCTGCGGCAAGGTAAAGAAAAGCCGGTCAGGGCTCATCTGTTCATCTAATCCGTCAGTCGCCAGTCACATCACTTTTGTTCAGACTCAGCAGACCGTGATGGCACAAGGTTCGGAAGAATTCGCAGCCGTGACAGCAGCGCTAAATCGGGGAACTGCCATGCAAGCTGAGACCAATATTGAAACGCAGCGCCCATCTGGGGCATCTGCCTCACATCCAGCTTTGGGACCCCAGCCGAACTTTGACCCAATTCCGCCAGTTGAAGACTTGCAGTGTCTGAATCCTCAAGAAGGGTTGGCTTAAGCTCAGGTGCTCAGATCCCTGGTGCAGCCTAATGAGAAAACTCAACCCTTTCATGTTGATGAGTTCAATCCGACTGCAGTGAAAATTGCAAACCTTGAGAAACAATTCAAAAGGGCACAGGGCCTTAACTCCATTCCTGGCATTGAGGATGGGCACACCGAGGCTTCCATCCGGCTCCCAAACAGATTCAAAATGCCATATATCGACCGTTTCGACGGGTCTGGAGATCCAATGGTACATATCCGAGTTTTCTTAGATGTCCTGAAGCCGATGGGTCTGACTAAGCCACAGAAACTCTCTTTGTATGAAAGAACCCTGTCGGGTGTGGCAGCCACTTGGTATACCAAATTGGAGGATACAGTGAAGCAAAACTGGGAAGAACTGGCTGAGGCCTTTGTCGATCAGTATTCCTACAATACCCAAGTTGAAATGACCATCCAAGAGCTTGAAGCAACTCGCCAAAACCCAACAGAGCCTTTTGTGGAATTCATTGCAAGGTGGAGAGCAAAGGCAGCACAAATGATAGATCGTCGCCCTTCTGAGAAGAATCAAGTGCAGATGATGGTCCGAAACCTCGAGCATGATATGTTGCAAAAGTTGATAGTCGCTCCACTATTCACTTTCAAAAGTTTGCATGAACTGGGGGTTCAAGTCGAGAATGCGTTCAACAGCGGGATCATTCCCAGGACAAGGGAACTGACAAGGAAGGTAATTTCAAGGAGTACCAACGCTGGTAGTAGCGCTATTCCCAAACCCATCAAAATCAATACGGTCGCCACAGCCGACCCTTTTGCCAAACCGAGCCTACAAACAGCTGGCCCAGCCCGAACTCAGGGTAGGACTTTCACCCCCCTCTATATGAGCCTGACTAGCACACTAAAAGCCTTGATGGAAAAAGGGCATCTCAAACCCCTCGATCCTCAACCTCTTCCCAACCCACTCCCAGCCAGACATAACCCCGCCAAGTACTGTGTGTACCATCAGCAGCGCGGTCATGGCACCGACCGTTGCTACCGCCTTTGTCATGAGATCCAAAATCTCATCGACAACCGGACGATAGCTCCACCTTCAGACCCTAACGACCAAACATCTCCTGCCTACCTCAATCACATCCACATACTGCCATCCACCTTTGACCCCAGCATATACATCACCCCGGCCCATCTACCCAAGCCTGAGGTGTTTATCCCAGAAAGCATGGACTTATGCATGATGGGTACACCCGAACCTCAACCATTTCAAACCCGTGAACCCACTACTTCTGAGTTGATGGGAATGATTAAAGATCTTCAAAAAACCGTGACGGATCTGACCTCCGGGACATTGGCTCCATCATCGACCACACCACATACCAGGAACTTCATGCCAAGAGACTCCCCGATGTTGGGACGGGCTGCATTTGAGGAAAGCCAATCCCTTGGCAGAATGGAGGTGAGTGGGAGGAACAAGATAGGGGCGGACATGGATCCCAATGAACATCTTCTGTTGGCTGTTGAGGCTTTGAAAGCCGAGGGGCTGAACAAAGAGCAAGTCCTCGCAGTTGTTGCAAAAGCTGTGGATGACACTTTCGCTACTCAGGTTGGAGGCAGTCCGAATCAGAAGGAACATCGGGGGAAGGGCTATCATACCAGAGACGATCCTGTTATCTCTAATCCTCCACTCGGAAGAGATCACCAAACTAGGCCAGCACCTGCTAATCCCCCTGCTGGTGCGTCCAGCAAAAATCCACAAACCTTGAAATACCAACCCCGAGGTCGGAGGGTCTTCCATGCCCTCTATATGCCTTTGTCCAAAGCTCTCCAAATCCTTGTTGGACAAGGCCATCTCAAACCCCTTGAGCCTCGGCCTCTCCCGAATCCTCTTCCGGCTACACATGATACTACCCAGTACTGCGCGTACCATCAACAAACTGGCCATACTACCAACGCCTGCTTCCGTCTTCGCCATGAAGTACAGGATCTATTTGACAATGGGGTCATCCCCACACCAGGTCCTGCAAAGTCTATCGGCACTTGATCAGTGAATTTGTAGGGGATAATGTGATGCGATTGGAGGGATGAACCACCTGCGGGCAGCGCTCAGTTTACTCCAGATATGGTGGATGGCATGCACTATTTTGAGCATTGGCGAATACCGGTTTCCGACTCGGGTATTGGGTCAGTCTTGTTGTTTTGTTTTGAGTCTGTCTTTTTGTTTTGAGTCAGTCTCTTTTTATTTTGAATCTGTTTTGTTGTATCGAGTCAGTCCTGTTGTACAGGAGTCGGGTGATTCCGGGGGGTGTTACCTCGGGCGTCACCATTTTGTTTTGCGTTTGTCTTTTCGTTTTGTTTTGAGTCTGTTCCTGCCAGGGAGCCAGTTGTACCAACAGATTTGAATGAAACAGCAGTAATTTTTGCACTTCTATGTTCGCTTCTGCCGTGTGCTAGTTGTGACGGAATCTGAATGAAATGGCAGTACATTCCACCTGCTCTCTTCTGCACCCCAAAATCATTGCATTTAACCTAAGTTTTTCAAAACTTTTTGAACACTGCGGTGAAAACGAAGAGGAAGGAATTCCTCGGGATTTGCAAAACTTTGATCATTTGAGAGAAAGAGAGGCATGCTAAGCCCTTAATGATGTGAGGCCTGTGTGGCTAGATTTGAGGCAGCCCTCGAACAAGAGGCACCAAAGTCAGGTCAAGAAGATCAGATCTCATCAGAAGAAGTTTACAAAGCAAAGCAGCAGCCATTCTCCTGGATTCAGATGACTCCAGGATCTCAAAACCATTTGGCATGGACTTGTTATACTTTTACCCTTGAGAGGCTCGCTGGGTCGAAAACCCGGAAGGGCGACCCAGGCAAAAGTTAGAGCAAGAGAAAAATACAAAAAAAGAAGAAGCAAAAAATGCAAAAAGAAAAAAAGAGAACAAAAAAAGAAAGATGCAAAGAAAAGAACGAAAAAATCAAAAAAGGAAAAGAAATGAAAAGAATTGAAAAGAAAAGAAGAACAAAGCTCGCAAGGTCGAAAACCCGCAACGGGCGCCTTGGCAAAAGTTAGAGCCTAAAAAGGAGAGGTTAATACCCGAGTGTACCTTAACCCCGAACTACGTGAGGCTTGATTCCCATCTTTGGGATACGTAGGCAACTTCATTCTGAAGTCCAGCCGTAAAACACTTCAAACTCAATCATGTCCATGTAATGGTTCTGATAATCTTTGCCTTCTCTATATCTGAGAGTCTGGTTGCGTTCGTCGCTCTGAGGACTGACTACAATACACTACGGTGCCATTCAGACAAGGGGCAACTTTCCGTTGCCATTCAGAACGCCGCAGTGTCATTTCAAACAAGGGGCAACATTCCGTTGCCATGCAGTGTCCTTCAGACAAGGGGCAATTTTCCATTGCCATGGATCCGAGGTTGCGCATCTCAAGAGTAGGTCCCATGCTCGTTGAGCAGTGGTCGTTTGCGAAAATAGTTTTTGAGAATTTTTACTGAGGTTGACTAATCTTCTCGAAAAGTATTCCATTTTCAAAACTGGACCATTTCTTGGACCCAAAAAAGGAAAACTCTCAGTGCTCACTGCCTAACTTGCATGATTTTAAATCAGAAAATTGAACAAGTATGTTAATCTAACTCTCATTTTGGTCAAAAATTTTTTTTTAAGAGAAAACTAAAACTAAAAAAATGGTCAAAATGATGAACTACGGGCACAGTTGAGTCAGGTTTCCTGTCTTTTCCCCATTGCCAACATACTTGCCAGAAAGGCCACTCTACCCGCCAAAAAAAAAGGGGGGATGACCGAAGTTAACAACAAAGGGCTGAAAGCTCTCTCATCCTCCAAGTAGTGAGGTATCAAGCCGAGTGCGAAGCACGAATTGGAATGGATCAAGATGCTCCATTCCCTAATCCGGCGCATCGACAGATGTCACCGAAGGAAATAGCCGCGAGCTGATTATGTTGGGTGTAAGCCCGCAACTTCCTGTTCATCCATCAACCACCCAGGGGAGGGATGAAAAACGAGAGATTGAAGAATAGAGATATGTACGATGAGAGAAAAAGTGAGAAAGGGGCTTTTTCAGAAAAAAAACAGAGCTTGAGGGCCGAGTGATGTGAGAACCACAAATAAGAAAGGGTGGGAAACACTACCCGGTGAAACAGGCTCCCTGTGCACATTTGAGTGTCGTGTCTTTTTGTTTTATCTCGATTCTTGTTTTGAGTCGTTTCGAGTGTTACCCGATGTGTCTAGGTTGTGTGTCTTTTATTTCCGTGTTGAGTTGTCTTGCTGTGTTCAGTCGTAGGCTCGATACCCGGTCAAGAGCTCATTTATCAATTTCAAAATAAAATCGTTTTGCGCTCCGAGTGCCGTGCCGTTCTCCACATCTGTGCAAAACAAGATTCATTCTTTCATAAAACCGCAGGGTTTAGCCCAAGTCATGTCAGAACAGCAAAACAAGGACCTATCTGAAGCTATATAAGTTCCGGACTACGAAGCAAAAGAAAATAGGGAAAATTTTGAGCATCTGAGTGTGTTTCACCTTCAGAAAATTCTGAGATTGCATTCCATATGTACCTCTTCAGGCCTTGCCAGTGCCCTGAAGAATGAGCGTGCCTCTACTCCAAGCTTAAGCATGCTTCAAGCCAGAACGGCAATTAAAGCAGCAGCAGCAGATGTTATCTCCCGCCAATATGAACAGGGTGTGCCCCTTTTGAGCTGAGTGTGTTGCAAAGTCCTCTAAGAGGTAAATCAGAGGCACCAGAGTACATATTTGATGCTCCTCTACTACATGGAATGTGAACTTTCATATACACTGTTGTTGCATACGTGTCGCGCATCGTAATGATTCATGCATAGAATATGCTTGCTTTTGATTCCGCATAGAATATGCTTTGCTTGTTTTATGCATAGAAAATGTTCGTATCTTTTGCATAGAAAATGCACTCTTCCATACTTGCATAGAAAATGCACCTCATTTGCATAGAACATGCATTCACTCGCACTATCTTGTGCACTTACACTTTGTATCTCACTAGCACTGTCTTGTGCATCTTGTGGTTGTATCTTCCATCGCACTGTCTAGTGCATTTCAATCGCGCTGTTTAGCGCATCGCACTGTCTAGTGCATTTCATTTCAATCGCACTGTTTAGCGCATCGCACTGTCTAGTGCATTTCAAATCAATCGCGCTGTTTAGCGCATCGCACTGTCTAGTGCATTTCAAATCAATCGCGCTGTTTAGCGCATCGCACTGTCTAGTGCATTTCAAATCAATCGCGCTGTTTAGCGCATCGCACTGTCTAGTGCATTTCAAATCAATCGCGCTGCTTAGCGCATCGCACTGTCTAGTGCATTTCGAATCAATCGCACTGTTTAGTGCATTTCAATCGTGCTGTTTAGCGTATCGCACTGTCCTGTGCATTTCAAATCACTCGCGCTTTCTTGCGCATTGCACTGTTTTGTGCACCTTACTTGCATTTTGCATGCATTCCATCGCGCTATCTTGCGCATCTCACCTGTACTTGTTAGTGCATTGTATCGCGCTATCATGCGCACTTTATTTGTATCGCACTGTTTTGTGCATTCACCTTGCTCGTACTGTTTTGTACACCTTTTAGCATCGCACTATTTTGTGCATCTGTTTAGCACTGTTTTGTGCATTCACTCTGCATCGCACTGTCTTGTGCACTCCCCGGTCTAGGAGACCTTAAATCCTCCGGTCTGCGGAGACCTTAAATCCTGCATCTTTATTCGCACTATCTTGTGCACTCCTGGTCTGGGAGACCTTAAATTCTCTAAAGGTGTAATTCCTTTGGTGTTTGTCGTGCCCGAACGACTTCCGGTGATCCGGTATAGCCACCTGCCTGTGTTTGCAGTGAGTTCCTAGGAGACCAACTGCGACGGTGGAAACTAGAGTTCGAATGGCTGATGCCTAGAACGTAAAGGTTCGGGATTTCCGTGACTAAAGTCTGGTTTAGATACCCAGAGGCGTGTCCTCGGCTCGAAATCTGTATGGAAGCCCCATAGGTTGAGATAGCGTGTATGCACCTCAATTCTGGATACTGAACCAACCTAGTCTGTCACCCCGTTGGAGAATAGGGAAAGCTGCGACCATGGTCAGGGAGAAAAGTTGTACCTGCAGTTCAACCAAAAAGAAGCGGAAGATCCCCAGTAGCATGAGGTAAGTCATTGCCAATTGCCCCTGTAAGGTACCTTTACCTCTTAGCTATTACATTGCATTTTAGCCACTACGTTACAGTGCATTGCATGAATCCCCAACTTTCAAATTGGCTTCGCGTAGCGTATAAGTCCAACTTTCAAATCGGCTTCACATAGCGTATAAGTCTAACTTTCAAAAACCGGCTTCGCGTAGCGTATAAGTCCAATCTTCAAAATCTTCTCGCATATCATTTTGCATCTTGCCCCCCCTGCCTGCGGGCATGCCTGCGAGCACATCCCTTTTTATCTTGTATGTTTGTCTAAGTCTTCGGCCTTGTCAAAAATGGGTCGTCTCTGGGCTTTGACATTCACTCCCGTCACTTGTGACTTCCGAGTTCTGTCACAGAGGGGCAACTGTAGACACCCCATTTTTGACCGACCTTGAGACTCAGACGTCACCAGTTGAGCACTTGGTGATATTGCATAATGTGCTCGTTCAGAAGTTTCAGAGTCTTGGCTGCGAGCCCCGCCTCCGGATTTCCGAACCCTCTTCTGTGCCTTGTCTCGGTTTGCGAACCAGACTCGGTTTTCTCTGTTTCTTTTCCCGAGGGGAGGGAGAGGTCCCGTAGACCATCTCTCAGTGGCCGTGGGCTACATTTCGTGGCCGTAGGCCATTTTGCCCATTTCGGAGTCCGGTTTCCGGTTTTTCGGGACCGTTGGCCGTGTGCCTCGGTTCGGGACCGTCTAACCACCTCCGTTTGTTTTAATTTTTGGCATACATCTTATTTAATCCCTTTTGAGGGACACTGGGGTCTGAGAAACCCACTTCGTGGCTGAACGCCACTTTCGGTGCTTAACAGCCCATTTTCGGGACCTCGAACTGCGTGTTTTGGTCCCCGAGCATTCGTTTTGCAACGACTTTCGTTCATTTTTGGCAGGTACCTCTGTTTTATCACTAGAGAGGTCACTGAAGGGTGGGAGGCCAGCAATTGTTGCAGCAACCAGTTATACATCCTCCGACGCCCTCCGACGCCCGTTTTTCGCACTTCCGGGCCAATGTTGAACCCCTTGGACCCATTTTCCTGAACTTTGAACCACATACTTGTGATGTACACACATGAGAGGACCCTAAAAGTTCATGGCCGACTAGTAATTCCACTTGACCCTTTTGACCCCCTCCTTCCGGGCCAATGTTGAACCCCTTGGACCCACTTTCTTGGACTTTTAACCACAGGGCTGTGTTGTACACACATAGGAGGGGATATTTTGTGGGGGAAAGTTTGTCTCCTTTTCCCCCACCTTTACACCCCCTCTTTGGCCCTTATAACAAGCAAGATATATCACATTCAAGGGTTAGAAAATTTGTTCTTCAAGCCTCAAGATCCATATCTCCATCCATCCTTCTCATTTTCCTAAAAAACCTTAAGTCCTACACATTGTTTTCTTCATCACCTCCAAGCTCTACCATCACCACTTCATTTCCAGCAACAAGAAGGGCTTCTCAAAGGCTAAAGGAGCTGCAAATTGGTCCAAGAAGCAACAAAAGACTTGTCTCCAAAGGTGAGTTGTCATTTTCTCTTTTTTGAGCTTTTCTTTGCAATATTTCTTAGCCTCTCCTTCTTATACATTTGAGCTCTGACCAAAACTGAAAGTACCCTTTTTTTGAGCTCATTTTCATGTCTCATTAAGGGCTCAACCCTGTTTGAGCCCTCCATATGCCACTTGCTTCAATACCCTTCGTAAATACCGTTTTCTTGCATGATTTTTTTTAGCTCGTGTGTAGTCTGTTTTGGAGCATGACATAAACTGTAAATAGGCTTATTTTGAGCCCCTCTTCAACATTGAAGAAGGGATCAACACTTTTTGGGACCTCCATGTTATACTTGCCTTTATACTCCCCTTTTGGTCCCATTTTTGCATGCTATGGAAGCCTATCATGCTTTGGTTTTTGGCCATTTTACAGTTCTGAAAATAGTCTCATTTTGGTCCATTCTTCATGTTTTGTTTAGGGTCTTTCATGGTTTGGGACCTCCATATGCCACTTCATGTTATATCTCACTTTCAGTCCCCATTTTTGCATGCTATGGAAGCCTATCATGCTTTGGTTTTTGTCCATTTTACAGTTCTGAAAATAGTCTTATTTTGGCCCATTCTACATGTCTCATTAAGGGTCTTTGGCCGTTTGTGGAATATTTTGCATACCTCATGTTATAGCCTCTTTCGAGCCTTATTTTGCATTGCATTTCTAGCATGTTTGTATACTGTTTCTGGGTTTTTATAGTTCTGTACACATGCTTATTTTTGGTCCCTCTTCAATGTTGTAGAAGAGAATTTTTCAATTTGGGCTGTGCATATACCACTTGCCTCTTTGGCCACCTTTTGGTCCGTTTTCTTGCATAAAAAAATTAGCCTTATCTATGTTTGTTTTTGAGGTTTTTACAGTTCTGTGAAAGTGCTTCTTTTTGGTCCCTCTTCAATGTTGTTGAAGGGTCCTAACCTGTTTGAGGACAGCAGCTATGAGTTGCTTCTTAATCCCATGTTTAGGGCCATTTTCGCATGCTAATTTTGCCCTATCTTTGCTTGCTGTTTGGCCTTGTTTTGTACTAGTAAAATGCTTATTTTGGGGCTGCCTTGCTTCTGTCTTTTCATTCCATGTGCCAATTATGCATGTTTGGCATAGCTATAGGCCATATCGGGTGCCTAAATTCGCATTTCGGGACAATTTCATGCATTTGGTGTCATTTCGCCTCATTTCGGGGCTGATTTCCACCACTTTTCAGTGCTGAAATCCCATTACCATGTTTTCATATCATTTCCCATGCTTTAGTTCGCATTCTGCCATTGCCTCGGTTTGCGTGCCCGTGTGCACGCATTTCGAGGCACTTCATTTTTATCCGTCGGCATCCTATGTGAGTGTGGCTGAGGCTCACTCATGTTGGTATAAGCCCATATCACATTTTCATGTCATTCGCATTGTGTATGCCATCGCCTCGGTTTGCGTGCCCGTGTGCACGCATTTCCAGGCACTTCATTGTTATCATTCGGCTTCTTACGTGAGTGTGCCTGAGGCTCACTCATGTTGGTATAAGCCCATATCACATTTTCATGTCATTCGCATTGTGTATGCCATCGCCTCGGTTTGCGTGCCCGTGTGCACGCATTTCGAGGCACTTCATTGTTATCATTCGGCTTCTTGTGTGAGTGTGGCTGAGGCTCACTCATGTTGGTATAAGCCCATATCACATTTTCATGTCATTCGCATTGTGTATGCCATCGCCTCAGTTTGCGTGCCCGTGTGCACGCATTTCGAGGCACTTCATTTTCATCCGCCGGCATCCTGTGTGAGTGTGGCTGAGGCTCACTCATGTTGGTATAAGCCCATATCACATTTTCATGTCATTACATCGCATTCTGCCATCGCCTCAGTTTGCGTGCCCATGTGCACGTATTTCGAGGCACTCTATTTTTCAGCCATCGGCATCCTATGTGAGTGTGGCTGAGGCTCACTCATGTTGGTATAAGCCCATATCATGTTTCCATGTCATTACATCGCATTTTGCCATCGCCTCGGTTTGCGTGCCCGTGTGCACGCATTTCGAGGCACTCCGTTTTTATCCGACGGCATCCTATGTGAGTGTGGCTGAGGCTCACTCATGTTGGTAAAAAGCCCATATCATGTTTTCATGTCATTTGCATTGCGTATGTCATCGCCTCGGTTTGCGTGCCCGTGTGCACGTATTTCGAGGTACTTCATTCTCATCATTCGGCACCCTATGTGAGTGTGGCTGAGGCTCTCTCATGTTAGTATAAGTTCATGTTATCTTTTCCATGCCATTTTAGTCACTTGCATTGCATATATCGTCGCCTCAGTTTGCGTGCCCGCGTGCACGCACTGCGAGGCATCGCATTTCCATAGCATTGTGTATGTTAGGATTGTATCTTAGTTGCATTTCATGCATATCATGCATATTGCATCATGTCCGGAATAGGAGTTAGCCTGGGCACAGGAAACGAGGTACATTTCGTACTCCGAGTGACGAAATGTGTCTCAATTCCCCAGTCACCGACACTCCGGATTATCCATGATGGAGTTAGGTTTTAGCTGTAGTTTCATGTGCATTCATCCTATATTGAGTTGTGCATTTCGGCTCCTTGGCCATCATGCCTCGGTATGCGTGATTGGTGGCACGAGGTTCGAGACATGCATATATCTGTGCAAATACATTGCTATGCCCTTTTCCTGCTCTCTGTTGCAGCAAAATCAGGAATCAGCAACTTTTTGGGGCTTGGCACGCATTTCAAGAACAGGTGTAAACAGAGGCTAATTGGGGCATTCCGGTGGATTTCTGCGCAAGACAACCCGGACATGCATCATCCATCAGAAGCAAGGCAGTCCCTGGCTTGCATGCTAGTTTTACTGCTTTCTTAGTTAATTCAGTAATTAATTAGGATTTTGTAATATTTTGGACTGTAATATTCTTTTATTCGGGACTGTAATGTTTGGACTGTATTATTTATTCGGACCCTCTGCGCGAGGGCACAACTGTAATAAGTGTGCGTGAGTGTGATGTATGTCTTCCAACCCCACGTCTTTCTCCCTTTTATTTATCCGCTTATGATGGTTAGATTAGGGCATATTTAAATTAGCATACAGTATGACAGCATGTTTGCATTCATTCATCTGTATTGCATGCACCGGGCTCGGCGCATCATACTAACTACATTGTACTTTCAATTTCAAAGTTGAATACATGATAGTTGTAACATTTCATATGTCATCTTAGAATAGCCGAGCCTGCTATAATTGCATTTTGCATGTGTTGCATTAGGCATTTCTGTATAATTAGGATCATGCATGATTTCTAATGAAGTTTCTATTTTGGCTTGGAGTACTCGGTAAGCTTTATGCTTTAGCATCCTTGCATGCGTGTGAGTGACTGCCATGAATAGCATGCTTACCATGAGGCTATGTGCTTATCTGATATAACTGCCTGAATGCCTGTGGGTGAAGGTTGGGTTACTTAAATTGGAATAAATCATCAAATGTTTTAAAGCCTACCTGCGGGTAGCAAACCATTTTCAAAAGTGAACATGAAATGTTTTGTTCCAATTCGGGCGACTCAGTCTATACTTGTATGCTGTGCGCATCACATAGTAACCTAGGCTAATAACCGGAATAAGAACTCACAATGTTTTCAAAAATTGATATCATGGTTAGTAGAGGCCAGTCTATGACCGGGCGAGCGGGGGTGCTCACGAAGTGACCTTCCCTAATCGTACCCAAGTTCCCGAGCCGAGGCAACTTTGGTGATGACGGACACGTGGCCTTTTGGCACCGAGTCAGGGTTTCCTAAATTTCCCAAAATAAAATATTTAGGTGGCGACTCTGTATCTGGCAAAGCAGTCCATGTTTGGCACTTCTTTCAAAATCTGTTTTCTCAAAACGATTTGCCAGATTTGGACTCTTTGGTTCAGACTTAGAACCGTGACTTTTGAGAGTCCTGAGCTGTAGTGACCCCAAATGAACAGAACGGGAGCTCACCCTCCCGGGGCGTTCGGGGACGTCTACACATGCTCCCACTTCCACTCGGCAATAGGCAAGGGTTGCAACAAACCCGCTGGCCTCTGATGCTCGGCCTTCACTTGCTGACAAGTAAGGCACTTCGACACGAAAACTGCCACATCCCTCTTCATACCTCGCCACCAAAACTGGCGACCCAAATCATGATACATCTTAGTGCCTCCCGGATGCACCGCAAGGCGTGAATGGTGAAACTCTCGGAGAACTTCCTCTCGGCAAGACTCTGGCATAAACAAACGGTCTTGGTATCTCACACTCAGGTCGGGATACACCGTCAAACCCTTCTCAACCTTCCTACTAGAGATCTTCTCTCGGAGGGATTCTACCTCGAGGTCACCTCTCTGTGCCTCTAATACTTGTGTCACAAGTGTAGGCTGCGCAACTACAGAAAACAAGGCCGCAGCCTCAACAGATTCGCCCAGAAGCAAATCAAACTCGCCAAGTGCACCCAACATTTCCCATTCCCGGATGGCTATACAAGCTACATCACTAATGGATTTCCTACTAAGGGCGTCGACCACCACATTGGCCTTCCCCGGGTGATAGTGCAACTCAAAATCATAATCCTCAATGAACTCCATCCACCTTCTCTGCCTCAGATTCAAGTCCCTCTGTGTAAACAGATACTTCAAACTTTTATGGTCCGAGAACACCTCGAACCTCTCACCATAAAGGTAGTGCCTCCAGATTTTCAAGGCAAAGATCACTGCGGCTAACTCTAAGTCGTGTGTAAGATAATTCTTCTCGTGCATTTTCAACTGACGTGAGCCATAAGCTACCACTTTTCCCTCTTGCATCAACACACAACCCAAACCCTCTCGTGAGGCATCACAATAAACCGCATAACCCAACCCTCTCTCCGGAATAATCAAAACCGGAGCGGTAGTCAACCTAACCTTCAACTCTTGGAACGACTTTTCACAAGTCTCACTCCACACATACTTGACCCCCTTCCACGTCAATCTAGTCAACGGCGAAGCTAGCTTGGAGAAATCTTTCACAAACCGACGGTAATACCCAGCTAATCCCAGAAAACTGCGGATCTCAAACACACTCTTAGGCTGTGCCCAATCTTGCACTGCCTCTACCTTGGACGCATCAACAGATACCCCTTCTCCGGATACTACATGGCCTAAGAACTTGACTTCTCCTAGCCAGAACTCAAACTTCCCAAACTTGGCGTACAGTCTATGGGCTCTAAGTAACTCAAGCACTACTCTCAAGTCTGCCATGTGCTCCTCCTCAGAAGGCGAATAGATAACAATGTCGTCCACGAAAACGACCACAAATCGATCTAAGAATTCCCGGAAGATCCGGTTCATCAAGTCCATAAAGACTGCCGGTGCATTGGTAAGCCCAAATGGCATCACCAGAAACTCATAATGGCCATACCGCGTACGGAATGCCGTCTTCGGAATATCCTCCTCCCTGACTCTCAAATGATGGTAACCCGATCTTAAATCTATCTTAGAGAAACAACGGGAACCCTTCAACTGGTCAAACAAATCATCTATACGGGGCATAGGGTACTTATTCTTAACCGTAGCCTGATTCAACTTTCGATAGTCGATACACAATCTCAAGGCACCATCTTTCTTCTTAGCAAAGAGGGCCGGTGCTCCCCATGGTGAAACACTAGGGCGAACAAAACCTTTATCTAGCAACTCCTGGAGCTGAATCTTCAACTCACTCAACTCGGCTGGGGCAAAATGATAAGGTGCCATAGAAATCGGCGCCGTGCCGGGCACTAGATCAATAGAGAACTCTATCTCTCGGTGAGGTGGCAAACTAACAACGTCCTTGGGAAAAATAGCCGAATACTCACAAACCACCCTCGGCAACACAAGCCGGGTCTCACTACACTCACCACTCTCAAAGCTAGCGAGTAGACCACTAAGCTCACTCCGCCTCCGCGAATCATACCCCGGTGGCAAAACACTACCAACCCGGTCTCCCAAGAAATGGAACCACTCCCCGCTCAAGGTACATAACGTGACCCTCTGGCGGTAGCAATCAATAACAGCCCGGTATGACGATAGCCAGTCCATACCCAGAATAACATCAAAACCCTTCATGGGCATAACTACAAAAGGGAACGCAAGTCTATAGTCGGCGACCTCTATGTCGCAACCTTTACAACCCTGTTTCAAGATCTGTTCACCCCCAAGAGGTGACACTACACAAATAGGAGATGCTAATTGTGCTAACTCCAACTCCAAAACAGATGCAAATGCAGCAGATACAAAAGAATGAGATGCACCCATATCAATCAACACATTAGCAACTGAGTTGCAAAACAAAAAGGTACCTCTCACTACTGATGGAGCCGGTACAAGATACTGCGCGGTAACAGCATACACGCGCCCCGTAGGCCCCTGATCCACCTGCTCACCTCTAGGAGCAAAAGACTGCTGCACTGACTGGGACGACGAAGCCCCCGGATTGGCCCTCGAGGCCTGCAAAGACTGAGCTGGCTGAAATCCCTGCGTCTGTCTAGAACCAGATGCTCCTGATGTGGCACTCAACTGTGGGCAAAACCTCTTCAGGTGCCCAGGCTGCCCACACTGATAGCAAGATAAGGGCTGCCCCCTGCCCAAACCCTGACTCTGGGGTCTAGCTGAAGAAGAAGCAGCTCTCTGACCTCCGCCCTTCTGCGGGCAAACCGAAGACTTGTGACCCAGCTGGCCACAAGTGTAGCAAGTCAAACCTCCCTGATTACCTCTCCTCGAGCCCGCACTCGGCACCAGAAAGGTCGATCTAGTAACTCCACCCTGAGACTGCTGAGGGTTATAACCCCTCTGTCTCCTGCCATCACCCTGACCCTCCTAGCCCCTCTTGGAGCCTCTATGTTTCTCCTCGTCCTCCTCCTGCATCATAAGCTTCATATGAGCTGCAGCATCCACCAAATGCCTATACTCTCGGATGTAAGACCCGCCAACCCTCAACTTGAGGCCCCGCCTCAACTTCCGCTCAAACTCATAGCAACGGCATTCTTCGGACGCCACCAACTCAGGTGCAAACCTGGACAAACTAGTGAAAGTGGCCTTAAACTCTGCCACAGACATACCCTGCTGATTAAGCCGGCTAAACTGATCCCTCAACTTCTCCCTAGCCACTGCAGATAAGAACCTCTCCTGGAAAGCATTCACAAACGCCTCCCATGTACCCCCAACACGAGCCTTCTCGTACTTCCACCATTGACCCGCATCTCCCTTCAGCTGGAAGGATGCCAAGGTCACTTTCAGTGCCTCGTCCTCGATGCCAAGCATCTCGAACGTCTTACTCATTTGTTCCAACCACTCATCAGCCTTCAGTGGTTCCTTCGGGTCTCTAACAAACTCATCCGGATTAGACCGGAAAAACTCCCTTTTCAAGAAAGAAGGCCCTGCCTCAGTAGCCTGATTCTCTGCTCTGAGAATACCCAAAGCTCCTGCTATCTCTCGTGCCAAGGCACTCATAGCCTGTTGACCCGCTGGCTCGGCCACATTGGCCTGGCCAACTCCCTCCTGTACTGCCAGAACATCATCCGGTAAAGGTATTTCCTGCCTCGCAGGCCTACCACGCCTAGCACCTCTTCCTCGTCCTGACATCCTAATAAAGGTAATACAGAACGTTAGCACATTCACCAATGTGCCAAAACTGAACACTCACATCCTAATGCATGGACAACTGTAATTCACTCCACGTAAGCACATAAACACATAAGCACTTACGAATTTTGTTTCCGGATAATGATAGTCCCAAGGCGTTACTAGAGTTCCGGTTAGAAACGGCATTGATCAAGTGCCTTTCCAACAAGACTCCCAGAAACCCAAGGATCCAATCAACATCCTAGAAATTAAATCCCATACCCATATAAACACGTAAGCATGTTATCAATTTAAACACATAGCATATGACACTACACCTAAGTCTCTATCAAGCGAGACAAACCTATTGTGATACTAATCACTTCCCACGTACCCAAAGTATTCGAACCCGGTACGTTCTGATACCAAGTTGTAACGCCCCCAAAATAATAACATTAAACCCATCAATATAGACATACACTGATATATAAAAGCTCCACATTCTTCTATTCATCAGAGTTTCATTACAAAAAGTATTACATGTTAACAACAAAAGCAAATGCCCTAAGGGCTCACAGCTTTCCAAGTTAACACTTGGTTACAAACAAAAGAGTGCTAACTCATTTACATATTAAGCCCTTGGCCTGAATATACATGTAATAGCTCAAAAGAAAGTAAACAACAAAAGTCTGCCCGCCTCTAGCCTTCCAAGCTACGTCCTTGGAGGTGGCATGCTACCTGTACCTGAAAATGATATTCCCATATAGGGTGAGCTACAGCCCAGTAGAAATACACTAAACCAACTATGAACAATGACTAAAAGATTAGCAGTTGATAGATGGCCAACACTGATACTTTCCCTTATAACACTTTACAGTTTCATGACATACAAGTCCATGTTCCAATTCCTTTCAATTTTCAATTTATAACCCTGGCTCAGAACCTGGCCAAACAACTCATATGAGACGGTAACTCATATTAAACACTTTCCCATTTCATAATAGATAAGCATACTAGCTATATCACACACCAACAGATAAGCATACAAGCTATATCATCACTTCCATAGATATGCATAGGACCACTATCGCACTTCCAAAGACAAGCATATGAGCTATGTCAACACATCACTAGATAAGCATATGAGCTCTATCTATGGAGTCCATCCCCTATCTTCTCCCAGACAACATTCGGTTCAGAGGTCCATCCTCTATCTCCTCCAACACAACACAATGCATATAAACAACAATTATACACATCACCAATCAATACATGACATTTAATGTATTCATTCAACCGTCATACTCAATGATACATTCCAGTGATTAGTTTTAGTTTGCCTAATCATCATGCAATGTCTACAACAATCAAGACTATCCTCCACCGATAGCCCAAAGCAGTTATTTCTATACAGAAAATAAATGCAACAAATGGATATATAATCAACCTTTCCAACTAGGTGAGCGATATAAAATCCAACTACACCCTTTAATCCCATACATTCCCAATCTCAACATTTCCACTTCAATTCCTCATTTCACGCAATTAATCTTACAAATTAATTAACCAATGTAATTAGGGCATTTTCCATAATTAACATTACAACCCTTAGGTTCCATTTTCATTAATGCCTCACATTTATACCATTTCTCCATGCCAAACATGCCTCTAGGTTTTATATAGATAAAACCCCAACCTTTGTAAATTTACACAAAAGTCCCAAATTCTCACAAAATTACCAAGCAAACCCCAACATCTCAAAACACTAAAATTTAAAGACAAAATCCATAGTAAGGAGTAGGTTATCCCTACCTCAAAGTTCGAGCTCCAACCAAGAAGACGAAGAAAACGGAAGTGCTCCAAATCACAAATTTTTCGGATCAAAAGTTAGCCCTCGACGATCAACAACTTTTTGTAAAGGCCAAAGGTGAGCAAATCACTCCTACTAGGTCAATACCTAGAGAGAAGGTAGAGCTCTAGAGTAAGAAGCTCAACAATGGGGGTTTTTGGGAAAGTAAGAGAGAGAAGAGAAGAGAAAAAGTGATTTCAAAAGCCAAAACACGGAGCTTTAACCCAGTCGCCCCGCTCGAGCGTCTAACTCCCCGCTCGAGCGTCCAAACCGCCACTCGAGCGCTAAATACACACTCCCAGCACTTTTGCAGAACCAGACTCCCGCTCGAGCGTCCAAACTCCCCGCTCGAGCGTACCACACAAACTCCCGCTCGAGCGGACAACCCTGTAGAGAGAATACTGGAAGGTTGATTTTCTCGCTCGAGCGCCAAAAGCTCCGCTCGAGCGGACAAGCCAAAAACTGGGCAACTACACTTGGTTCCTATGCTCAACCAACCTGTTTCACACCTGCCCAACACAACCCAAGACTCAAATGCAAAGAGCAAAGGATGCAAACAAGATGTGCACAACAACCAGAGAAAGGGGAAACCGGGATCGCTATAACCTCCCCCCCTTAAAGAATTTCGTCCCCGAAATTAAACACAAGTTTTTCAAAAACGGGTTTTCTCCATTTCTAACAATATTATGACATAATATTAAACATTTCGACCCATCACCGGTCAATTCCATCTCCTTTCAAGAGGCATTTCACAGCATATATTACAAGTGCATTATCAACATGCAATTTTCTTTCATTTCCAACTATTTCCAACATACATGGTTCACAGTTCATATCATAATCAATATACATGATACAACTCCAATTCTACAATATAGCCAACATATGCAATATCATAATCAACTCCCATATCAAGGTAAGTTCTACAACATGCTCCCATTAAACCAAAACATTACCAATGTTTTACAACTTAAGACATATATAAAGCTCTTAAGTCCAACAACATTACAAAATCTAATTACAAAATTATTCATCAATAAACAAGTCCGGATATTTCTCGCGGACTTCCAACTCACATTCCCAAGTGGCTTCCTCCACTCCGTGATGTTTCCACAAAACCTTTACCAAAGGGATGGTCTTGCCACGCAGGACTTGATTCCGCCTATCCAAGACCCGAACCGGTCTCTCCTCATACAAGGCATCCTCATCTATCTCTAAGTCGGTCCAATCTAACACATGCGATGGATCCGGCTCATACTTCCGAAGCATACTCACATGAAACACGTCATGTACTCCGGACAACTGTGGCGGCAACGCTAAACGATAAGCAACCTCGCCAATCCTCTCAAGGATCTCAAAAGGCCCAATAAACCGAGGGGATAACTTCCCACTCTTCCCAAACCTCATCAAACCTCGCCTAGGTGATATTCTCAAAAAGACATGATCACCTATCTCAAACGCCAAAGGCCTCCTCCTACGGTCGGCATAACTCTTTTGGCAACTCTGGGCTGTAACAAGCCTCCTACGGATAAGCTCAACTTTCTCCGTCGTCTCCCTAACCAACTCCGGACCCAACAAAGGTGCATCACCCACCTCGGCCCAACAAACTGGAGACCTACACGGTCGGCCATACAAGGCCTCAAACGGTGCCATATCGATACTAGACTGAAAGCTGTTGTTGTAGGCAAACTCCACCAGTGGTAAGTGCCTCTCACACGTTCCACTAAAGTCAAGGACATAAACCGGAAGCATATCCTCAAGGATCTGAATAGTACGCTCAGACTGCCCGTCAGTCTGAGGATGATAAGCTGTGCTAAAGGTCAACATAGTACCCAAGGCACTATGCAAAATCTGCCACAACCTAGCAGTAAAACGAGGATCTCTATCTGAGACGATCGTCACTGGGACCCCGTGCAATCTCACTATGTCCCAAATATACAAGTCGGCGAGATGATCTACCGAATCTCTCACGCCCATGGAAATAAAGTGCGCCGACTTAGTCAACCGGTCTATAACCACCCAAATAGCGTCACTACCCCGCCGAGTCCTCGGAAGACCTACAACGAAGTCCATAGTGACATGCTCCCACTTCCACTCGGCAATAGGCAAGGGTTGCAACAAACCCGCTGGCCTCTGATGCTCGGCCTTCACTTGCTGACAAGTAAGGCACTTCGACACGAAAACTACCACATCCCTCTTCATACCTAGCCACCAAAACTGGCGACCCAAATCATGATACATCTTAGTGCCTCCCGGATGCACCGCAAGGCGTGAATGGTGAAACTCTCGGAGTACTTCCTCTCGGCAAGACTCCGGCATAAACAAATGGTCTCGGTATCTCACACTCAGGTCGAGATACACCGTCAAACCCTTCTCAACCTTCCTACTGGAGATCTTGTCTCGGAGCGATTCTACCTTGAGGTCACCTCTCTGTGCCTCTAATACTTGTGTCACAAGTGTAGGCTGCGCAACTACAGAAAACAAGGCCGCAGCCTCAACAGATTCGCCCAGAAGCAAATCAAACTCGCCAAGTGCACCCAACATTTCCCATTCCCGGATGGCTATACAAGCTACATCACTAATGGATTTCCTACTAAGGGCGTCGACCACCACATTAGCCTTCCCCGGGTGATAGTGCAACTCAAAATCATAATCCTCAATGAACTCCATCCACCTTCTCTGCCTCAGATTCAACTCCTTCTATGTAAACAGATACTTCAAAATTTTATGGTCCGAGAACACCTCGAACCTCTCACCATAAAGGTAGCGCCTCCAGATTTTCAAGGCAAAGATCACTGCGGCTAACTCTAAGTCGTGTGTAGGATAATTCTTCTCGTGTATTTTCAACTGACGTGAGCCATAAGCTACCACTTTTCCCTCTTGCATCAACACACAACCCAAACCCTCTCGTGAGGCATCACAATAAACCGCGTAACCCAACCCTCTTTCCGGAATAATCAAAACCGGAGCGGTAGTCAACCTAACCTTCAACTCTTGGAACGACTTTTCACAAGTTTCACTCCACACATACTTGACCCCCTTCCGCGTCAATCTAGTCAACGGCGAAGCTAGCTTGGAGAAATCTTTCACAAACCGACGGTAATACCCAGTTAATCCCAGAAAACTGCGGATCTCAAACACACTCTTAGGCTGTGCCCAATCTTGCACTGCCTCTACCTTGGACGCATCAACAGATACCCTTCTCCGGATACTACATGGCCTAAGAACTTGACTTCTCCTAGCCAGAACTCAAACTTCCCAAACTTGGCGTACAGCCTATGGGCTCTAAGTAACTCAAGCACTACTCTCAAGTCTGCCATGTGCTCCTCCTCAGAAGGCGAATAGATAAGAATGTCGTCCACGAAAACGACCACAAATCGATCTAAGAATTCCCGGAAGATCCGGTTCATCAAGTCCCAAAAGACTGCCGGTGCATTGGTAAGCCCAAATGGCATCACCAGAAACTCATAATGGCCATACCGCGTACGGAATGCCGTCTTCGGAATATCCTCCTCCCTGACTCTCAAATGATGGTAACCCGATCTTAAATCTATCTTAGAGAAACAACGGGAACCCTTCAACTGGTCAAACAAATCATCTATACGGGGCATAGGGTACTTATTCTTAACCGTAGCCTGATTCAACTTTCGATAGTCGATACACAATCTCAAGGCACCATCTTTCTTCTTAGCAAAGAGGGCCGGTGCTCCCCATGGTGAAACACTAGGGCGAACAAAACCTTTATCTAGCAACTCCTGGAGCTGAATCTTCAACTCACTCAACTCGGCTGGGGCAAAATGATAAGGTGCCATAGAAATCGGCACCGTGCCGGGCACTAGATCAATAGAGAACTCTATCTCTCGGTGAGGTGGCAAACTAACAAGGTCCTTGGGAAAAACATCCGAATACTCACAAACCACCCTCGGCAACACAAGCCGGGTCTCACTACACTCACCACTCTCAAAGCTAGCGAGTAGACCACTAAGCTCACTCCGCCTCCGCGAATCATACCCCGGTGGCAAAACACTACCAACCCGGTCTCCCAAGAAATGGAACCACTCCCCGCTCAAGGTACATAACGTGACCCTCTGGCGGTAGCAATCAATAACAACCCGGTATGACGATAGCCAGTCCATACCCAGAATAACATCAAAACCCTTCATGGGCATAACTACAAAAGGGAACGCAAGTCTATAGTCGGCGACCTCTATGTCGCAACCTTTACAACCCTGTTTCAAGATCAGTTCACCCCCAAGAGGTGACACTACACAAATAGGAGATGCTAACTGTGCTAACTCCAACTCCAAAACAGATGCAAATGCAGCAGATACAAAAGAATGAGATGCACCCATATCAATCAACACATTAGCAACCGAGTTGCAAAACAAAAAGGTACCTCTCACTACTGATGGAGCCGGTACAAGATACTGCGCGGTAACAGCATACACGCGCCCCGTAGGCCCCTGATCCACCTGCTCACCTCTAGGAGCAAAAGACTGCTGCACTGACTGGGACGACGAAGCCCCCGGATTGGCCCTCGAGGCCTGCAAAGACTGAGCTGGCTGAAATCCCTGCGTCTGTCTAGAACCAGATGCTCCTGATGTGGCACTCAACTGTGGGCAAAACCTCTTCAGGTGCCCAGGCTGCCCACACTGATAGCAAGATAAGGGCTGCCCCCTGCCCAAACCCTGACTCTGGGGTCTAGCTGAAGAAGAAGCAACTCTCTGACCTCCGCCCTTCTGCGGGCAAACCGAAGACTTGTGACCCAGCTGGCCACAAGTGTAGCAAGTCAAACCTCCCTGATTACCTCTCCTCGAGCCCGCACTCGGCACCGGAAAGGTCGATCTAGTAACTCTACCCTGAGACTGCTGAGGGTTATAACCCCTCTGTCTCCTGCCATCACCCTGACCCTCCTAGCCCCTCTTGGAGCCTCTATGTTTCTCCTCGTCCTCCTCCTGCATCATAAGCTCCATATGAGCTGCAGCATCCACCAAATGCCTATACTCTCGGATGTAAGACCCGCCAACCCTCAACTTGACGCCCCGCCTCAACTTCCGCTCAAACTCATAGCAACGGCGTTCTTCGGACGCCACCAACTCAGGTGCAAACCTGGACAAACTAGTGAAAGTGGCCTCAAACTCTGCCACAGACATACCCTGCTGATTAAGCCGGCTAAACTGATCCCTCAGCTTCTCCCTAGCCACTGCAGATAAGAACCTCTCCTGGAAAGCATTCACAAACGCCTCCCATGTACCCCCAACACGAGCCTTCTCGTACTTCCACCATTGACCCGCATCTCCCTTCAGCTGGAAGGATGACAAGGTCACTTTCAGTGCCCCGTCCTCGATGCCGAGCATCTCGAACGTCTTACTCATTTGTTCCAACCACTCATCAGCCTTCAGTGGTTCCTTCGGGTCTCTAACAAACTCGTCCGGATTAGACCGGAAAAACTCCCTTTTCAAGAAAGAAGGCCCTGCCTCAGTAGCCTGATTCCCTGCTCTGAGAATACCCAAAGCTCCTGCCATCTCTCGTGCCAAGGCACTCATAGCCTGTTGACCCGCTGGCTCGGCCACATTGGCCTGGCCAACTCCCTCCTGTACTGCCAGAACATCATCCGGTAAAGGTATTTCCTGCCTCGCAGGCCTACCACGCCTAGCACCTCTTCCTCGTCCTGACATCCTAATAAAGGTAATACAGAACGTTAGCACATTCACCAATGTGCCAAAACTGAACACTCACGTCCTAATGCATGGACAACTATAATTCACTCCACGTAAGCATATAAACACATAAGCACTTACGAATTTTGTTTCCGGATAATGATAGTCCCAAGGCGTTACTAGAGTTCCGGTTAGAAACGGCATTGATCAAGTGCCTTTCCAACAAGACTCCCAGAAATCCAAGGATCCAATCAACATCCTAGAAATTAAATCCCATACCCATATAAACACGTAAGCATGTTATCAATTTAAACACATAGCATATGACACTACACCTAAGTCTCTATCAAGCGAGACAAACCCATTGTGATACTAATCACTTCCCACGTACCCAAAGTATTCGAACCCGGTACGTTCTGATACTAAGTTGTAACGCCCCCAAAATAATAACATTAAACCCATCAATATAGACATACACTGATATATAAAAGCTCCACATTCTTCTATTCATCAGAGTTTCATTACAAAAAGTATTACATGTTAACAACAAAAGCAAATGCCCTAAGGGCTCACAGCTTTCCAAGTTAACACTTGGTTACAAACAAAAGAGTGCTAACTCATTTACATATTAAGCCCTTGGCCTGAATATACATGTAATAGCTCAAAAGAAAGTAAACAACAAAAGTCTGCCCGCCTCTAGCCTTCCAAGCTACGTCCTTGGAGGTGGCATGCTACCTGTACCTGAAAATGATATTCCTATATAGGGTGAGCCACAGCCCAGTAGAAATACACTAAACCAACTATGAACAATGACTAAAAGATTAGCAGTTGATAGATGGCCAACACTGATACTTTCCCTTATAACACTTTACAGTTTCATGACATACAAGTCCATGTTCCAATTCCTTTCAATTTTCAATTTATAACCCTGGCTCAGAACCTGGCCAAACAACTCATATGAGACGGTAACTCATATTAAACACTTTCCCATTTCATAAGAGATAAGCATACTAGCTATATCACACACCAACAGATAAGCATACAAGCTATATCATCACTTCCATAGATATGCATAGGAGCACTATCACACTTCCAAAGACAAGCATATGAGCTATGTCAACACATCACTAGATAAGCATATGAGCTCTATCTATGGAGTCCATCCCCTATCTTCTCCCAGACAACATTCGGTTTAGAGGTCCATCCCCTATCTCCTCCAACACAACACAATGCATATAAACAACAATTATACACATCACCAATCAATACATGACATTTAATGTATTCATTCAACCGTCATACTCAATGACACATTCCAGTGATTAGCTTTAGTTTGCCTAATCATCATGCAATGTCTACAACAATCAAGACTATCCTCCACCGATAGCCCAAAGCTTCTATACAGAAAATAAATGCAACAAATGGATATATAATCAACCTTTCCAACTAGGTGAGCGATATAAAATCCAACTACACCCTTTAATCCCATACATTCCCAATCTCAACATTTCCACTTCAATTCCTCATTTCACACAATTAATCTTACAAATTAATTAACCAATGTAATTAGGGCATTTTCCATAATTAACATTACAACCCTTAGGTTCCATTTTCATCAATGCCTCACATTTATACCATTTCTCCATGCCAAACATGCCTTTAGGTTTTATATAGCTAAAACCCCAACCTTTGTAAATTTACACAAAAGTCCCAAATTCTCACAAAATTACCAAACAAACCCCAACATCTCAAAACACTAAAATTTAAAGACAAAATCCATAGTAAAGAGTAGGTTATCCCTACCTCAAAGTTCAAGCTCCAACCAAGAAGACGAAGAAAACGGAAGTGCTCCAAATCACAAATTTTTCGGATCAAAAGTTAGCCCTCGACGATCAACAACTTTTTGTAAAGGCCAAAGGTGAGCAAATCACTCCTACTAGATCAATACCTAGAGAGAAGGTAGAGCTCTAAAGTGAGAAGCTCAACAATGGGGGTTTTCGGGAAAGTAAGAGAGAGAAGAGAAGAGAAAAAGTGATTTCAAAAGCCAAAACACGGAGCTTTAACCCAGTCGCACCGCTCGAGCGTCTAACTCCCCGCTCGAGCGTCCAAACCGCCGCTCGAGCGCTGAATACACACTCCCAGCACTTTTGCAGAACCAGACTCCCGCTCGAGCGCTGAATACACACTCCCAGCACTTTTGCAGAACCAGACTCCCGCTTGAGCGTCCAAACTCCCCGCTCGAGCGTACCACACAAACTCCCGCTCGAGCGTCCAAACTCCCGCTCGAGTGGACAACCCTGCAGAGAGAATACTGGAAGGTTGATTTTCCCGCTCAAGCGCCAAAAGCTCCGCTTGAGCGGACAGGCCAAAAACTGGGCAACTACACTTGGTTCCTAAGCTCAACCAACCTGTTTCACACCTGCCCAACACAACCTAAGACTCAAATGCAAAGAGTAAAGGATGCAAACAAGATGTGCACAACAACCAAAGAAAGGGGAAACCGAGATCGCAATAAATTTTATTCAATTTCCTTGTGTTACTTAATTTCCAAATAGGTCGTTAAGGTGTAGTGGTTTCTTGAATTAACTTCCATTTTTAATTTTTATTCAACTTCCATTTTTATTCAATTTCCATTTCTATTGAATTTCCTTTTTTATTTAATTTCCAAATAGATTGTTAAGGTATAGTGATTACTTGAATGAACTTTCATTTTTAATTTTATGCAACTTCCATTTTTATTTAATTTCCAAATAGGTCGTTAAGGTGTAGTGGTTCTTGAATTAACTTCCATTTTTAATTTTATGCAACTTCCATTTTTTTTTTATTCAACTTCCATTTTTATTCAATTTCCTCTTGTATTGAATTTCCTTTTTTATTTAATTTCCAAATATATCGTTAAGGTATCGTTTTTACTTGAATGAACTTTCATTTTTAATTTTAAGAAACTTCTATTTTTGTTTTTTTTCAACTTCCATTTTTATTCAATTTCCTTTTCTATTCAATTTCCATTTTTTATTTAATTTCGAAATAGATCGTTAAGGTGTAGCGGTTTCTTGAATAAACTTCCACTTTCAATTTTATGCAACTTCCATTTTTATTTTTATTTAACTTCCATTTTTATTAAATTTCCGTTCCGAATGAATTTCTATTTTTATTTAATTTCCAAATACATCGTTAAGTTATAGTGGTCTCTTGAATGAACTTCCATTTTTAATTTTATGCAACTTCCATTTTTATTTTTATTAAACTTCCAGTTTTATTCAATTTCCTTTCATTATTTAACTTCCAAATAGGTCGTTAAGGTGTAGTGGTTTCTTGAATTAACTTCCATTTTTAATTTTATGCAACTTCCATTTTTATTTTTATTCAACTTCCATTTTTATTCAATTTTCATTTCTATTGAATTTCTTTTTTTATTTAATTTCCAAATAGATCGTTAAGGTATAATGGTTACTTGAATGAACTTTAATTTTTAATTTTATGCAACTTTCATTTTTATTTTTATTCAACTTCCATTTTTATTTAATTTCCTTTTTTTATTTAATTTCCAAATAGGTCGTTAAGGTGTAGTGGTTTCTTGAATTAACTTCCATTTTTAATTTTATGGAACTTCCATTTTTATTTTTATTCAACTTCCATTTTTATTCAATTTCCGTTCCGATTGAATTTCTATTTTTATTTAATTTCCAAATACATCGTTAAGGTATAGTGGTTTCTTGAATGAACTTCCATTTTTAATTTTATGTAACTTTCATTTTTATTTTTATTCAACTTCCATTTTTTTTAATTTCCTTCAAATAGGTCGTTAAGGTGTAGTGCTTTCTTGAATTAACTTCCATTTTTAATTTTATACAACTACCATTTTTATTTTTATTCAACTTCCATTTTTATTCAATTTCCTCTTCTATTGAATTTCCTTAGTTATTTAATTTCCAAATAAATCGTTAAGGTATAGTGGTTACTTGAATGAACTTTAATTTTTAATTTTATGCAAGTTTCATTTTTATTTTTATTCAACTTCCATTTTTATTTAATTTCCTTTTTTATTTAATTTTCAAATAGGTCGTTAAGGTGTAGTGGGTTCTCGAATTAACTTCTATTTTTAATTTTTTGCAACTTCCATTTTTATTTTTATTCAACTTCCATTTTTATTCAATTTCCTCTTATATTGAATTTCCTTTTTTATTTAATTTCCAAATAGATCGTTAAGGTATCGTTTTTACTTGAATGAACTTTCATTTGTAATTTTAAGCAACTTCCATTTTTATTTTTATTCAACTTCTATTTTTATTCAATTTCCTTTTCTATGCAATTTTCATTTTTTATTTAATTTCGAAATAGATCGTTAAGGTGTAACGGTTTCTTGAACGAACTTCCACTTTCAATTTTATGCAACTTTCATTTTTAATTTTATTCAACTTCCATTTTTGTTCAATTTCCTTTTCTATTCAATTTCCTTTTTTTACTTAATTTCCAAATAGATCGTTAAGGTGTAGTAGTTTCTTGATTGAACTTCCATTTTTATTTTTATTCAGCTTCTATTTTTATTTAATATCCTTTTCTATTGAATTTTCTTTTTAATTTAATTTCCAAATAGATCGTTAAGGTATAGTTTTTACTTGAATGAACTTTCATTTTTAATTTTATGCAACTTCCATTTTTATTTTTATTTTTATTCAACTTCTATTTTTATTCAATTTCATTTTTTTATTTAATTTCCAAATAGATCGTTAAGGTGTAGCGGTTTCCTGAATGAACTTCCACTTTTAATTTTATGCAACTTCCATTTTTATTTTTCTTCACCTTCCATTTTTATTCAATTTCCATTTCTATTGAATTTAGTTTTTGATTTAATTTACAAATAGATCGTTAAGGTATCGTCGTTTCTTGAATGAAATTTCATTTTTAATTTTATGGAAATTCCATTTTTATTTTTATTAAACTTTCATTTTTATTCAATTTCCTTTTCTATTAAATTTCTTTTTTTTTATTTAATTTGCAAATAGATCGTTAAGGTGTAGTGGTTTCGTTAATGAACTTCCATTTTTAATTTTATGCAACTTCCATTTTTATTTTTATTCAACTTCCATTTTTATTCAATTTCCTTTTCTTTTCATTTTTCTTTTTTATTTAATTTCCAAATAGATCGTTAAGGTACTGTGGTTTCTGGATTGAACTTCCATTTTTCATTTTATGCAACTTCTATTTTTATTTTTATTCAACTTCTATTTTTTATTTAATTTCCAAATAGATCGTTAATGTATAGCGGTTTCTTGAATCTTCCATTTTTAATTTTATACAACTTCAATTTTTATTTTTATTCAACTTCCATTTTGAATCAATTTCCTTTTCTATTCAATTTCCTTTTTTATTTAATTTCCAAATAGATCGTTAAGGTATAGTGGTTTTTTGAATTAACTTCCATTTTTAATTTTGTGCAACTTCCGTATTTATATTTATGCAACTTCCGTTTTTATTCAATTTCTTTTTTTTCTTAAATTTCCAAACAGATCGTTAAGGTGTAGCGGTTTCTTGAATGAACTTCCATCTTTAATTTTATGCAACTTCCATTTTTATTTTTATTCAACTTCCATTTTTATTTTTATTCAACTTCCATTTTTATTCAATTTCCTTTTTTATTTAATTTCCAAATAGATCGTTAAGGTATAGGGGTTTCCTGAATGAACTTCCATTTTTAATTTTATGCAACTTCCGTATTTATTTTTATTCAACTTTCATTTTTATTCAATTTTCTTTTCTATTCAATTTCCTTTTTTTATTAAATTTCCAAATAGAACGTTAAGGTCTAGCGGTTTCTTGATTGAACTTCCATTTCTAATTTTATGCAACTTCCATTTTTACTTTTATTCAACTTCCATTGTTATTCAATTTCCTTTTTGATTGAATTACCATTTTTATTTAATTTCCAAATAAATCATTAAGGTATAGTGGTTTCTTGAATGAACTTCCATTTTTATTTTTATTAAACTTCTATTTTTATTTAATTTCCTTTTTTTTATTTAATCTCCAAATAGGTCATTAAGGTGTAGTGGATTTTTGAATTAACTTCCATTTTTAATTTTATGCGACTTCCATTTCTTTTTGATTCAACTTCCATTTTTATTCAATTTTCTTTTCGATTGAATTTTCTTTTTTATTTAATTTCCAAATAAATCGTTAAGGTATATTGGTTTCTTGAATGAACTTCCATTTTTAATTATATGCAACTTCCATTTTTATTTTTATTAAACTTTCATTTTTATTCAATTACCTTCTTTTATTTAATTTCCAAATAGGTCATTAAGGTGTAGTGGTTTCTTGAATTAACTTCCATTTTTAATTTTATGCAACTTCCATTTTTATTTTTATTCAACTTCCATTTTTATTCAATTTCCTTTTTTATTTAATTTCCTTTTTTATTTAATTTCCAAGTAGATCGTTAAGGTATAGTGGTTATTTGAATGAACTTTAAATTTTAATTTTATGCAACTTCCATTTTTGTTTTTATTCAACTTTCATTTTTATTCAATTTCCTTTTCTATTCAATTTCCTTTTTTATTTAATTTCCAAGTAGATCGTTAAGGTATCGTGGTTTCTTGAATGAACTTCCATTTTTAATTTTATGCAACTTCCATTTTTATTCAATTTCCTTTTCTATTCAATTTCCTTTTTCATTTAATTTCCAAATAGATCGTTATGGTATAGTGGTTTCTTGAATGAACTTCCATTTTTAATTTTATGTAACTTTCATTTTTATTTTTATTCAACTTCCATTTTTTTTAATTTCCTTCTTTTTATTTCATTTCCAAATAGGTCGTTAAGGTGTAGTGCTTTCTTGAATTAACTTCCATTTTTAATTTTATACAACTACCATTTTTATTTTTATTCAACTTCCATTTTTATTCAATTTCCTCTTCAATTGAATTTCCTTTGTTATTTAATTTCCAAATAGATCGTTAAGGTATAGTGGTTACTTGAATGAACTTTAATTTTTAATTTTATGCAAGTTTCATTTTTATTTTTATTCAACTTCCATTTTTATTTAATTTCCTTTTTTATTTAATTTTCAAATAGGTCGTTAAGGTGCAGTGGGTTCTCGAATTAACTTCCATTTTTAATTTTTTGCAACTTCCATTTTTATTTTTATTCAACTTCCATTTTTATTCAATTTCCTCTTCTATTGAATTTCCTTTTTTATTTAATTACCAAATAGATCGTTAAGGTATCGTTTTTACTTGAATGAACTTCCATTTTTAATTTTAAGCAACTTCCATTTTTATTTTTATTCAACTTCCATTTTTATTCAATTTCCTGTTCTATTCTATTTCCATTTTTTATTTAATTTCGAAATAGATCGTTAAGGTGTAGCGGTTTCTTGAATGAACTTCCACTTTCAATTTTTTGCAACTTCCATTTTTATTTTTATTCAACTTTCATTTTTATTCAATTTCCTTTTCTATTCAATTTCCTTTTTTTACTTAATTTCCAAATAGATCGTTAAGGTGTAGCAGTTTCTTGAATGAACTTCCATTTTTATTTTTATTCAGCTTCTATTTTTATTTAATATCCTTTTCTATTGGATTTTCTTTTTAATTTAATTTCCAAATAGATCGTTAAGGTATAGTTTTTACTTGCATGAACTTTCATTTTTAATTTTATGCAACTTCCATTTTTATTCAATTTTCTTTTCTATTCAATTTCTTTTTTTTTTATTTAATTTCCAAATAGATCGTTAAGGTATAGTTGTTTTTTGAATTAACTTCCGTTTTTATTCAATTTCTTTTTTTTCTTAAATTTCCAAACAGATCGTTAAGGTGTAGCAGTTTCTTGAATGAACTTCCATCTTTAATTTTATGCAACATCCATTTTTATTTTTATTCAACTTCCATTTTTATTTTATTTCAACTTCCATTTTTATTCAATTTCCTTTTCTTTTCAATTTCCTTCTTTATTTAATTTCCAAATAGATCGTTAAGGTATTGTGGTTTTTGGAATAAACTTCCATTTTTAATTTTATGCAACTTCCATTTTTATTTTTATTCAACTTCCATTTTTATTCAATTTCTTTTTTTTATTTAATTTAATTTTCTATTCAATTTTCATTTTTTATTTAATTTCCAAATAGATCGTTAATGTATAGCGATTTCTTGAATGAACCTCCATTTTTAATTTTATGCAACTTCAATTTTTATTTTTATTCATCTTCCATTTTTAATCAATTTCCTTTTCTATTCAATTTCCTTTTTTTATTTAATTTCCAAATAGATCGTTAAAGTATAGTGGTTTTTTGAATTAACTTCCACTTTTAATTTTGTGCAACTTCCGTATTTATTTTTATGCAACTTCCGTTTTTATTCAATTTCTGTTTTTTCTTAAACTTCCAAACAGATCGTTAAGGTGTAGCGGTTTCTTGAATTAACTTCCGTCTTTAATTTTATGCAACTTCCATTTTTATTTTTATTCAACTTCCATTTTTATTCAATTTCCTTTTCGATTGAATTTCGTTTTTTATTTAATTTCCAAATAGATCGTTAAGGCATAGTGGTTTCTTGAATGAACTTCCATTTTTAATTTCATGCAACTTCCGTATTTATTTTTATTCAACTTCCATTTTTATTCAATTTTCTTTTCTATTTAATTTCCTTTTTTTTATTAAATTTCCAAATAGAACGTTAAGGTGTAGCGGTTTCTTGATTGAACTTTCATTTTTAATTTTATGCAACTTCCATTTTTATTCAATTTCCTTTTCGATTGAATTTCCTTTTTTATTTAATTTCCAAATAAATCGTTAAGGTATAGTGGTTTCTTGAATGAACTTCCATTTTTATTTTTATTAAACTTCCATTTTTATTCAATTTCCTTTTTTTGTTTAATTTCCAAATAGGTCGTTAAGGTGTATTGGATTCTTGAATTAATTTCCATTTTTAATTTTATGCGACTTCCGTTTTTATTCAATTTCCTTTTCGATTGATTTTCCTTTTTTATTTAATTTCCAAATAAATCGTTAAGGTATAGTGGTTTCTTCAATGAACTTCCATTTTTAATTTTATGCAACTTCCATTTTTATTTTTATTAAACTTCAATTTTTATTCAATTTTTTTTTATTTAATTTCCAAATAAGTCGTTAAGGTGTAGTGGTTTCTTGAATTAACTTCCATTTTTAATTTTATGCAATTTTCATTTTTATTTTTATTCAACTTCCATTTTTATTCAATTTCCTTTTCTATTGAATTTCCTTTTTCATTTAATTTCCAAGTAGATCGTTAAGGTATAGTGGTTACTTGAATGAACTTTCAATTTTAATTTTATGCAACTTCCATTTTTGTTTTGATTCAACTTTCATTTTTATTCATTTTCCTTTTCTATTCAATTTCCTTTTTTATTTAATTTCCAAATAGATCATTAAGGTATCGTGGTTTCTTGAATGAACTTCCATTTTTATTTTTATTCAACTTATATTTTTATTTCATATCCTTTTCTATTGAATTTTCTTTTTTATTTAATTTCCAAATAGATCGTTAAGGTATAGTTTTTACTTGAATGAACTTTCATTTTTAATTTTATGCAACTTACATTTTTATTTTTATTGAACTTCCATTTTTATTCAATTTCCTTTCCTATTCAATCTCCTTTTTCATTTAATTTCCAAATATATCGTTAAGGTATAGTGGTTTCTTGAATGAACTTCCATTTTTAATTTTATGCAACTTCCATTTTTATTTTTATTAAACTTCAATTTTTATTCAATTTTTTTTTATTTAATTTCCAAACAAGTCGTTAAGGTGTAGTGGTTTCTTGAATTAACTTCCATTTTTAATTTTATGCAATTTCCATTTTTATTTTTATTCAACTTCCATTTTTATTCAATTTCCTTTTCTATTGAATTTCCTTTTTCATTTAATTTCCAAGTAGATCGTTAAGGTATACTGGTTACTTGAATGAACTTTCAATTTTAATTTTATGCAACTTCCATTTTTGTTTTTATTCAACTTTCATTTTTATTCATTTTCCTTTTCTATTCAATTTCCTTTTTTATTTAATTTCCAAATAGATCGTTAAGGTATCGTGGTTTCTTGAATGAACTTCCATTTTTAATTTTATGCAACTTCAATTTTTATTTTTATTAAACTTCCATTTTTATTCAATTTCCTTTTCTATTCAATTTTCTTTTTTTACTTAATTCCCAAATATATCGTTAAGGTGTAGTAGTTTCTTGAATGAACTTCCATTTTTATTTTTATTCAACTTATATTTTTATTTCATATCCTTTTCTATCGAATTTTCTTTTTTATTTAATTTCCAAATAGATCGTTAAGGTATAGTTTTTACTTGAATGAACTTTCAATTTTAATTTTATGCAACTTACATTTTTATTTTTATTGAACTTCCATTTTTATTCAATTTCCTTTCCTATTCAATCTCCTTTTTCATTTAATTTCCAAATAGATCGTTAAGGTATAGTGGTTTCTTGAATGAACTTCCATTTTTAATTTTATGCAACTTCCATTTTTATTTTTATTCAACTTCCATTTTTATTCAATTTCCTTTTCTTTTCAATTTCCTTTTTTATTTAATTTCTAAATAAATCGTTAAGGTATTGTGGTTTTTTGAATGAACTTCCATTTTTAATTTTATGCAACTTCATTTTTATTTTTATTCAACTTCCAATTTTATTCAATTTCCTTTTCTATTCAATTTCCATTTTTTATTTAATTTCCAAATAGATCGTTAATGTATGGCGGTTTCTTGAATGAACCTCCATTTTTAATTTTATGCAACTTCAATTTTTATTTTTATTCGACTTCCATTTTTTATCAATTTCCTTTTCTATTTAATTTCCTTTTTTTCTTTAATTTCCAAAAAGATCGTTAAGGTATAGTGGTTTTCTGAATTAACGTCCATTTTTAATTTTATGCAACTTCCGTATTTATTTTTATGCAACTTCCATTTTTATTCAATTTGCTTTCCTATTCAATTTCTTTTTTTTTATTTAATTTCCAAACAGATCGTTAAGGTGTAGCGGTTTCTTGAATGAACTTCCATTTTTAATTTTATGCAACTTCCATTTTTATTTTTATTCAACTTCCATTTTTATTCAATTTCCTTTTCGATTGAATTTTTTTTTATTTAATTTCCTCATAGATCGTCAAGGTATAGTGGTTTCTTGAATGAACTTCTATTTTTTAATTTTATGCAATTTCCGTATTTATTTTTATTCAACTTCCATTTTTAATCAATTTCCATTTCTATTCAATTTCCTTTTTTTATTAAATTTCCAAATAGAACGTTAATGTTTAGCGGTTTCTTGAATGAACTTTCATTTTTAATTTTATGCAACTTCCATTTTTGTTTTTATTCAGCTTTCATTTTTATTCATTTTCCTTTTCTATTCAATTTCCTTTTTTATTTAATTTCCAAGTAGATCGTTAAGGTATCGTGGTTTCTTGAATGAACTTCCATTTTAAAATTTGTGCAACTTCAATTTTTATTTTTATTAAACTTCCATTTTTATTCAATTTCCTTTTCTATTCAATTTCCTTTTTTTCCTTAATTTCCAAATAGATCGTTAAGGTGTAGTAGTTTCTTGAATAAACTTCCATTTTTATTTTTATTCAACTTCTATTTTTATTTCATATCCTTTTCTATTGAATTTTCTTTTTTATTTAATTTCCAAATAGATCGTAAAGGTATAGTTTTTACTTGAATGAACTTTCATTTTTATTTTTATTCAACTTCCATTTTTATTTAATTTCCTTTCCTATTCAATCTCCTTTTTCATTTAATTTCCAAATAGATCGTTAAGGTATAGTGGTTTCTTGAATGAACTTCCATTTTTAATTTTATGCAACTTCCATTTTTATTTTTATTCAACTTCCATTTTTATTCAATTTCCTTTTCTTTTCAATTTCCTTTTTTATTTAATTTCCAAATAAATCGTTAAGGTATTGTGGTTTCTTGAATGAACTTCCATTTTTATTTTTATTCAACTTCCAATTTTATTCAATTTCCTTTTCTATTTAATTTCCAAATAGATCGTTAATGTATGGCGGTTTCTTGAATGAACCTCCATTTTTAATTTTATGCAACGTCAATTTTTATTTTTATTCGACTTCCATTTTTTATCAGTTTCCTTTTCTATTTAATTTCGTTTTTTTCTTTAATTTCCAAAAAGATCGTTAAGGTATAGTGGTTTTCTGAATTAACTTCCATTTTTAATTTTATGCAACTTCCGTATTTATTTTTATGCAACTTCCATTTTTATTCAATTTTCTTTCCTATTCAATTTCTTTTTTTTATTTAATTTCCAAACAGATCGTTAAGGTGTAGCGGTTTCTTGAATGAACTTCCATTTTTAATTTTATGCAACTTCCATTTTTATTTTTATTCAGCTTCCATTTTTATTCAATTTCCTTTTCGATTGAATTTTCTTTTTTATTTAATTTCCTCATAGATCGTTAGGGTATAGTGGTTTCTTGAATGAACTTCTATTTTTTAATTTTATGCAATTTCCGTATTTATTTTTATTCAAGTTCCATTTTTAATCAATTTCCTTTTCTATTCAATTTCCTTTTTTTATTAAATTTCCAAATAGAACGTTAAGGTTTAGCGGTTTCTTGAATGAACTTTCATTTTTAATTTTCTGCAACTTCCATTTTTATTCAATTTCCTTTTCAATTGAATTTCCTTTTTTATTTAATTTCCAAATAAATCGTTAAGGTATAGTGGTTTCTTGAATGAACTTCCATTTTTAATTTTATACAACTTCCATTTTTATTTTTATTAAACTTCCCTTTTTATTCAACTTTCTTTTTTGATTTAATTTGCAAATAGGTCGTTAAGGTGTAGTGGTTTCTTGAATTAACTTCCATTTTTAATTTTATGCAACTTCCATTTTTATTTTTATTTGATTTCCATTTTTATTCAGATTCCTTTTCGATTGAATTTGCTTTTTTATTTAATTTCCAAATAGATCGTTAAGGCATTGTGGTTTCTTGAATGAACTTCCATTTTTAATTTTATGCAACTTCCGTATTTATTTTTATTCAACTTCCATTTTTATTCAATTTCCTTTTCTATTCAATTTCTTTTTTTTATTCAATTTCCTAATAGAACGTTAAGGTGTAGCGGTTTCTTGAATGAACTTCCATTTTTAATTTTATGCACTTCCATTTTTATTTTTATTCAACTTCCATTTTTATTCAATTTCCTTTTCGATTGAATTTCCTTTTTTATTTAATTTCCAAACAAATCGTTAAGGTATAGTGGTTTCTTGAATGAACTTCCATTTTTAATTTTATGCAACTTCCATTTTTATTTTTATTAAACTTCCATTTTTTTCAATTTCCTTTTTTTATTTAATTTCCAAATAGGTCATTAAGGTGTAGTGGCTTCTTGAATTAACTTCCATTTTTAATTTTATGCAACTTCCACTTTTATTTTTATTCAATTTCCTTTTCGATTGAAATTACTTTTTTTTTATTTCATTTCCAAATAGATCGTTAAGGTATAGTGGTTTTTTGAATTAACTTCCATTTTTAATTTTATGCCACTTCCGTATTTATTTTTATGCAATTTCCATTTTTGTTCAATTCCCTTTTCTATTCAATTTCTTTTTTTTATTAAATTTCTAAACAGATCGTTATGGTGTAGCGTTTTCTCGAATGAACTTCGATCTTTAATTTTACGCAACTTCCATTTTTATTTTTATTCGACTTCCATTTTTATTCAATTTCCTTTTCGATTGGATTTCCTTTTTTATTTAATTTCCAAATACATCGTTAAGGTGTAGTGGTTTCTTGAATGAACTTCTATTTTTTATTTTATGGAACTTAAGTATTTATTTTTATTGAAGTTCCATTTTTATTCAATTACCTTTTCTATTCAATTTCATTTTTTTATTAAATTTCCAAATAGAACATTAAGGTGTAGCGATTTCTTGAATGAACTTCCATTTTTAACCTTATGCAACTTCCATTTTTATTTTTATTCAACTTCCATTTTTATTCAATTTCCTTTTCGATTGAATTTACTTTTTTATTTAATTTCCAAATAAATCGTTAAGGTATAGTGGTTTCTTGAATGAACTTCCATTTTTACTTTTATGTAGCTTCGATTTTTATTTTTATTAAACTTCCATTTTTATTCAATTTCTTTTTTTATTTAATTTCCAAATAGGTAGTTAAGGTGTAATGGTTTCTTGAATTAACTTCTATTTTTAATTTTATGCGACTTCCATTTATATTTTTATTCAACTTCAATTTTTATTCAATTTCCTTTTCGATTGAATTTCCTTTTTTATTTAATTTCCAAATAAATCGTTAAGGTATAGTGGTTTCTTAAATGAACTTCCATTTTTAATTTTATGCAACTTCCATTTTTATTTTTATTCAACTACCATTTTTTTTCAATTTCCTTTTCGATTGAATTTCATTTTTTATTTAATTTCCAAATATATCGTTAAGGTATAGTGGTTTCTTGAATAAAATTCCATTTTTAATTTTATGCAACTTTAATTTTTATTTTTATTAAACATCCATTTTTATTCAATTTCCTTTTTTTATTTAATTTCCAAATAGTTCGTTAAGGTGTAGTGGTTTCTATAATTAATTTCCATTTTTAATTTTATGCAACTTCCATTTTTATTTTTATTCAACTTCCATTTTGATTCAATTTCCTTTTCGATTGAATTTCCTTTTTTATTTAATTTCTAAATAGATCGTTAAGGTATAATGGTTTCTTGAATTAACTTCCATTTTTAATTTTATGCCACTTCCGTATTTATTTTTATGCAATTTCCATTTTTATTCAATTCCCTTTTCTATTCAATTTCTTTTTTTATTAAATTTCGAAACAGATCATTCAGGTGTAGCGTTTTCTTGAATGAACTTCGATCTTTAATTTTACGCAACTTCCATTTTTATTTTCATTCGACTTACATTTTTATTCAATTTCCTTTTCGATTGAATTTCCTTTTTTATTTAATTTCCAAATAGATCGTTAAGGTATAGTGGTTTCTTGAATTAACTTCCATTTTTAATTTTATGCAACTCCCGTATTTATTTTTATTGAAGTTCCATTTTTATTCAACTACCTTTTCTATTCAATTTCATTTTTTTTTATTAAATTTCCAAATATAACGTTAAGGTGTAGCGGTTTCTTGAATGAACTTCCATTTTTAACTTTATGCAACTTCCATTTTTAATTTTATTCAACTTCCATTTTTATTCAATTTCCTTTTCGATTGAATTTCTTTATATTTAATTTCCAAATAAATTGTTAAGGTATAGTGGTTTCTTATATGAACTTCCATTTTTAATTTTATGCAGCTTCCATTTTTATTTTTATTAAACTTCCATTTTTATTCAATTTCTTTTTTTTTTATTTGATTTCCAAATAGGTTGTTAAGGTGTAGTGGTTTCTTGAATTAACTTCCATTTTTAATTTTATGCGACTTCCATTTCAATTTTTATTCAACTTCAATTTTTATTCAATTTCCTTTTCAATTGAATTTCCTTTTTTATTTAATTTCCACATAAATCGTTAAGGTATGGTGGTTTCTTGAATGAACTTCCATTTTTAATTTTATGCAACTTCCATTTTCATTTTTATTCAACTTCTATTTTTATTCAATTTCCTTTTTGATTGAATTTCCTTTTTTATTTAATTTCCAAATAAATCGTTAAGGTGTAGTGGTTTCTTGAATGAAATTCCATTTTTAATATTATGCAACTTTCATTTTTATTTTTATTAAACATCCATTTTTATTCAAATTCCTTTTTTTTATTTAATTCGAAATAGTTCGTTAAGGTGTAGTGGTTTCTTGAATTAACTTTCATTTTTAATTTTATGCAACTTCCATTATTATTTTTATTCAACTTCCATTTTGATTCAATTTCCTTTTCAATTGAATTTCCTTTTTTATTTAATTTCCAAATAGATCGTTCAGGTATAGTGGTTTCTTGAATTAACTTCCACTTTCAATTTTATGCAACTTCCGTATTTTTTTTTTATTCAACTTCCATTTTTATTCAATTTCCTTTTTTTATTAAATTTCCAAATAGATCGTTAAGGTGTAGCGGATTCTTGAATGAACTTCCATTTTTAATTTTATGCACTTCCATTTTTATTTTTATTCAACTTCCATTTTTATTGAATTTCCTTTTCGATTGAATTTCCTTTTTTATTTAATTTCTAAATAAATCGTTAAGCTATAGTGGTTTCTTGAATGAACTTTCATTTTTAATTTTATGCAAGTTCCATTTTTATTTTTATTAAGCTTTCATTTTTTTTCAATTTCCTTTTTTTATTTAATTTCCAAATAGATCGTTAAGGTGTAGTGGCTTCTTGAATTAACTTCCAGTTTTAATTTTATGCAACTTTTATTTTTATTTTTATTCAACTTCCATTTTTATTCAATTTCCTTTTCGATTGAATTTCCTTTTTTTATTTATTTTCCAAATAGATCGTTAAGGTATAGTGGTTTTTCGAATTAACTTCCAGTTTTAATTTTATGCAACTTCCGTATTTATTTTTATGTAACTTCCATTTTTATTCAATTCCCTTTTCTATTCAATTTCTTTTTTTTTTTATTAAATTTCCAAACAGATCGTTAAGGTGTAGCGGTTTCTTGAATGAACTTTGATCTTTAATTTTATGCAACTTTCATTTTTATTTTTATTCGACTTCCCTTTTTATTCAATTTCCTTTTCTATTGAATTTTCTTTTTTATTTAATTTCCAAATAGATCGTTATGGTATAGTGGTTACTTGAATGAACTTTCATTTTTAATTTTATGGAACTTCCATTTTTATTTAATTTCCTTTTCTATTCAATTTCCTTTTTTTACTTAATTTCCAAATAGGTCGTTAAGGTGTAATGGATTCTTGAATTAACTTCAATTTTTAATTTTATGCGACTTCCATTTTTAATTTTATTCAACTTTTATTTTTATTCAATTTCCTTTTCGATTGAATTTCCTTTTTTATTTAATTTCCGAATAGATCGTTAAGGTATAGTGGTTTCTTGAATGAACTTCCATTTGTAATTTTATGCAACTTTCGTATTTATTTTTATTCAAGTTCCATTTTTATTCAATTACCTTTTCTATTCAATTTCCTTTTTTTATTAAATTTCAAAATAGAACGTTAAGGTGTAGCGGTTTCTTGAATGAACTTCCATTTTTAACTTTATGCAACTTCCATTTTTATTTTTATTCAACTTTCATTTTTATTCAATTTCCTTTTCGATTGAATTTCCTTTTTTATTTAATTTCCAAATAGGTCGTTAAGGTGTAGTGGATTCTTGAATTAACTTCCATTTTTAATTTTATTCAACTTCCATTTTTATTCAATTTCCAAATAAATCGTTAAGGTATAGTGGTTTCTTGAATGAACTTCCATTTTTAATTTTATGCAACTTCCATTTTTATCTTTATTAAACTTCCATTTTTATTCAATTTCTTTTTTTTATTTAATTTCCAAATAGGTTGTTAAGGTGTAGTGGTTTCTAGAATTAACTTCTATTTTTAATTTTATGCGACTTCCATTTTTATTTTTTTTTCAACTTCCATTTTTATTCAATTTCCTTTTCGATTGAATTTCCTTTTTTATTTAATTTCCAAATAGATCATTAAGGTATAGTGGTTTCTTGAATGAACTTCCATTTTTAATTTTATGCAACTTCCGTATTTATTTTTATTCAACTTCCATTTTTATTCAATTTCCTTTTCTATTCAATTTCCTTTTTTTGTTAAATTTCCAAATAGATCGTTAAGGGGTAGCGGTTTCTTGAATGAACTTCCATTTTTAATTTTATGCACTTCCATTTTTATTTTTATTCAACTTCCAGTTTTATTCAATTTCCTTTTCGATTGAATTTCCTTTTTTATTTAATTTTCAAATAAATCGCTAAGGTATAGTGGTGTCTTGAATGAACTTCAATTTTTAATTTTATGCAACTTCCATTTTTTTTTATTGAGCTTTCATTTTTTTTTCAATTTCCTTTTTTTATTTAATTTGCAAATAGGTCGTTAAGGTGCAGTGGCTTCTTGAATTTACTTCCATTTTTAATTTTATGCAACTTCCATTTTTATTTTTATTCAACTTCCTTTTTTATTCAATTTCCTTTTCGATTGAATTTCCTTTTTTTTTATTTAATTTCCAAATAGATCGTTAAGGTATAATGGTTTTTTGAATTAACTTCCATTTTTAATTTTATGCAACTTCCGTATTTATTTTTATGCAACTTCCATTTATTTTCAATTCCATTTTCTTGTCAATTTCTTTTTTTTATTAAATTTCCAAACTGATCGTTGAGGTGTAGCGATTTCTTGAATGAACTTCGATCTTTAACTTTATGCAACTTCCATTTTTATTTTTATTCAACTTTCATTTTTATTCATTTTCCTTTTCTATTCAATTTCCTTTTTTATTTAATTTCCAAATAGATCGTTAAGGTATCGTGTTTTCTTGAATGAACTTCCATTTTTAATTTTATGCAACTTCAATTTTTATTTTTATTAAACTTCCATTTTTATTCAATTTCCTTTTCTATTCAATTTTCTTTTTTTACTTAATTTCCAAATATATCGTTAAGGTGTAGTAGTTTCTTGAATGAACTTCCATTTTTATTTTTATTCAACTTATATTTTTATTTCATATCCTTTTCTATTGAATTTTCTTTTTTATTTAATTTCCAAATAGATCGTTAAGGTATAGTTTTTACTTGAATGAACTTTCATTTTTAATTTTATGCAACTTACATTTTTATTTTTATTGAACTTCCATTTTTATTCAATTTCCTTTTTTTATTTAATTTCCAAATAGGTCGTTAAGGTGTAGTGGTTTCTTGAATTAACTTCCATTTTTAATTTTATGCAACTTCTATAGCGATCCCGATTTTCCCGTTCTATATTTGTTGTATTCGGGACTTTGGTTCCGTGAAGTTGGTGGTTGTATACCTAGTTGTCATCCTTTAATTCCTTATGTTGAGTTTTAGGATGTGTTGGGCATGTTTCGAGCAGGTAGGTCGAGCCTTGGCCTAAATCCTTGTCGCCAGGTTTTTGGTCGTTCCGCTCGAGCGGGTAGTTTGGCGCTCGAGCGGAGATTGAACACTCCCAGTATTTCGTGTCCCTGCAAAACTTCTGTAGGTGTGATTTCTACGCTCGAGCGGGTTTCTTGCGCTCGAGCGGGTCGCGCTCGAGCGGGTTTGTTGGCGCTCGAGCGGGTAGTACTGTCTTGGTGAAAGTTGTGGGAGGTCACGACCCCAAACCGCCCCTAGTAGTTTGGTGCCGTGATGGCCAGTAATCCGAGATTACCGAAGGCCAACTTTCAAAAACTTAACACAATCAGAGTATAATAAACGGGGCTCACAAATGCGGAAGCAATAATCTAAAATACAAGTAGTCCATAAGAGCTGTGCATAGATCAAATGCAATGTCATTCATCTTTACAACTTGAATGCAACAAAGCAAAATATGTGTTACATCTTGATCAAAAGGCTTCTCGAGCCGACATGTACAAAATACAGTAAATACAAGCCAAGAAGCATGATTTTCAAGATTCGCCGACATGAAATAAATGGCATCGCCGACGTGAATACAAAAACAAGCCGACATAATCATGGATCCAAACAAGCTTTCAAAAACAGTCTAGGCGTCGCCGACGTCCTGCTCATCACCTACATATATATAGAGAGGGTGAGCTTGGATACTCAGTGAATGGTACTAATAATAAAGGTTTGCATGAATATAGCCGAAGTCTTTCAAAACAAAGCACATCAAGTTTTATCAAAACAAGGGATGAACCGTATTTATCTGTCAAATCTTACAAGTCTCAAGGGATGCTTACTGACATCGGCAAAACACAAATCAAGCTTTCTGAACAAACAAGGGATGAACCGTATTCATCTGTCAAGTCTTACGAGTCTCAAGGGATGCTCACTGACATCGGAAAAACTCAAATCAAGCTTTCCGAACAAACAAGGGATGAACCGTATTCATCTGTCAAGTCTTACGAGTCTCAAGGGATGCTTACTGACATCGGCAAAACACAAATCAAACTTTCCGAACGAACAAGTCCACACGGTAAACCGTCAGTGGCGAAACCAAGACTACACGATCCGTAATCGATTAGTCAAAGGTACTGCGAAAGTTTATAGTCCTCCAGCACGAGGGACTTGTTTTACTTAAGCCCGTAGCTTCCGTTCACACGACGGTCTTGTGTTACTTAGGCCCGTAGCCCGATTTAACATAATGGTCTAGTGTTACTTAGGCCCGTAGCCCAATTTAACATAATCGTCTAGTGTTACTTAGGCCCGTAGCCCGATTTAACATAGTAATCTTTTCCAAGGAAGGACCGTATCCTTTTATCCTTAGTGCTGCGAAAGTTTAGAGTCCTCCAGCACACGGGACTTTTCAAGAATGACATCAAAACAAGGCTTATACTTGATACATCAAAACAGAGCTATTCATTCATGCTTAACAAATACTTTCGTCAAAACAAAGCAAAGCAAGATTTATCAAAACAAGTGTAACATAGCTTTATCAAAAATACCACTCACCTAGTTTTCCTCAGATGTAGGCTCAAGCAAAGATCAAGGTCCTACAATCACATGGCAAATCACATTCTCAAAACAAGCTTTATATACATGCAGATGATCTCGGCATCCTTACCAGATCCAAGTCAATAACAAAGAAAAACATGTTGGGAGTTTAAACATTGCTCCCGTTTCATGAAAACAAACTGGGTACCAACCAGGTCTTTGCTGAGGGCCTACACCTCCCGGCCGGGGTGTGGTCCCGCTGGCCTTATTCAAAAGCAAAGTCGGGAAAACCTGGGTTTCCCTTTGAAGCACATGAAGAACATGATGAACATGATCGTGAGAAAGATGAATGCAAGTTCAAAACTTGTTACAAAAATCTGAGGTTTCATGTCAAGAGTTCAAAACACGGACCTGGGTACTCATACAAGAAGGTCATGCAAGAACAAACACAAAACATGGTTTTCGTTCCAAACTTTCGGATCAAAACGAGACTTTTCTTCAAGAACACATGAAAACCATTTTCTCTTTTCAAAACCAACTCCAAATCAATGCATAGTATGCAAAACAGATTCGATCATGCAATGCAGCTGGATGATCAGCCACAACAACCAAAGTAGATCAAGATTCTAACCTCAAAACTCGAATCCAACGGATCAAACCACGAAGATCAAGCTTGGAAGACTTACTCTCACTCAAGAACTTCTCTTCCTTTCTCTAGAGCTTCTCTCTCTAGAGGCAAAGATTTGAGACAAAAATGATTTGTTTCTAGGTCTGCCGGCTGTCTTAACAATCAGCTCGGACACGTGGCGCTACCGGGTTGGCTCAACTCAAAAAGGTGATTGATAGATAAGACAAGTCTCTGACAAAGCGTATGCAGCAAGCTAGGGCATGGCACATCGGCAAGTATTAACATCGGTTAAGGTCAAAGCTTCGGCAACAGGGTAACAAAGACATCGGCTAGGGAGGACAACGCTTGACTAAGTTGTGCCACACCTTGGCCGGGGTGTGCCACATCTCGGCCTAGGCCATACCTGCCTGCGGACAAGGTTCACCAAGTGCAAAACATCTCAGCAATAATGCCCGAGGTGAAGATGGGGGTCGACCAAGGTCCCAAAACAGTTCTAAGTACAAAGGTTCAAAGGCGAACTAAGCTCAAGGTGACCTCGGCCACACACACACCGAACAAGGAACAAAATCACGCAAGCAATACTTAAACAAAACAAGGCAAGGCAAAACCTTCAAACAACATAACAAGGCAAAATCATGCATGAATGTATGCAAGTATGACAAGAGTAAGATGAGGGTTGCTACAGGGAGATTCGCGCTCGAGCGGACTGGTTTTCTCGCTTGAGCGGTTGTACTTTATTCTTGTGTCTTGGCGCTCGAGCGGGCCTTATGACGCTCGAGCGGACCTAGTTTTTGTTCTTGACGCTCGAGCGTTGTGTTTTCCGCTCGAGCAGGAATGTCGTATATCAGTTGACTAAGGGGCATTTTTAAATCACTTTTTCTCATTCTTTCTCTCTCTTACTTTTCCGAAAAAGCCATTAGAGAGCACCTCACTCTAAAACTCAAACTTCTCTCTAAGTATTGATCTAGTAGGAGTTGTTTCCTCACCTTCGGTCTTTACGAAAGTTGGGTTGATCGTCAAGGGCTACGTTTTGATTCGAAAATATTGAGTTTTGGAGCACGTTGAGTTTCTTCATCTTCTTCCCTTGAACTCCGAATTTGAGGTAGGTTCCTACTCACTCTTATGATCCTTGACATAGATTTTTGGTTGTTTTGATAAAATGTTAAAGTTGGGTTTGATTATGGGATCTAGGGTTTCAAAATGTATAAAACGGAATTTATTATTTTGATTCTAAAATGTGTATTTTGGGTTTCAAAATAAGGATATTGATGTGGGTTGTTGATATATAGGCCATTGGGCCAATGTTGGGAAATGGGGTAAAAAACCTAATTTGTGGTGTAAATTCATTGGTATAATTAATTTGGGAAATTTGTGGACTTATGGAATTGTGTTGAGAATAATGAAATTGGCTCATTATATGGTAAAATAGTGGAGTTGGATTTGTTAATCGCTCACTTTTGAAAACATTGATATTCTATCTGTTGGGGCTTTTATTATCTGTTTAGAAATAATTGCTTGGGCTACCGGTGGAGGATAGTTTTGATTGTTGTAGACAATACATGATGATTAGGCAAATTGAAACTAATCAATTGGATATGTCATAGAGTATGACAGCTAAAAGAATACATTAACGTTATATATTAATTGATTGTGTATATGACCAATGTGTATATACTTTGTGTGTGTGGGGGAGGAGATAGGGGATGTACTCCACGGTTTAGGGGAAGACAGGGGATGGACCTCTAAACTGGATGTTGTTTGGGAGGAGATAGGGGATGGACTCCACTGATACAGCTCATGTGCTTGTCAGATAATGTGATGGTACAGCTCATATGCTTATCTATTGAATTTTCTTTTTTATTTAATTTCCAAATAGATCGTTAAGGTATAGTTTTTACTTGAATAAACTTTCATTTTTAATTTTATGCAACTTCCATTTTTATTTTTATTCAACTTCCATCTTTATTCAATTTCCTTCTCTATTCAATTTCCTTTTTTTATTTAATTTCCAAACAGATCGTTAAGGTGTAGCGGTTTCTTGAATGAACTTCCACTTTTCATGTTATGCAACTTCCATTTTTATTTTTATTCAACTTCCATTTTGATTCAATTTCCTTTTCTATTGAATTTACTTTTTAATTTAATTTCCAAATAGATCGTTAAGGTATAGTGGTTTCTTGAATGAACTTCCATTTTTAATTTTATGGAACTTCCATTTTTATTTTTATTAAACTTCCATTTTTATTCAATTTCCCTTTCTATTCAATTTCCTTTTTTATATTTAATTTCCAAATAGATCGTTAAGGTGTAGTGGTTTCTTGAATGAACTTCCATTTTTAATTTTATGCAACTTCCATTTTTATTTTTATTCAACTTCCATTTTTATTCAATTTCCTTTTTTTTTTCAATTTCATTTTTTATTTAATTTCCAAATAGATCGTTAAGATATTGTGGTTTCTCGAATGAACTTCCATTTTTAATTTTATGCAACTTCATTTTTATTTTTATTCAACTTTCATTTTTATTCAATTTCCTTTTCTATTAAATTTCCATTTTTTATTTAATTTCCAAATAGATCGTTAATGTATGGCGGTTTCTTGAATGAACCACCATTTTTATTTTTATGCAACTTCAATTTTTATTTTTATTCAACTTCTATTTTTTATCAATTTCCTTTTCTATTTAATTTCCCTTTTCTCTTTAATTTCCAAATAGATCGTTAAGGTATAGTGGTTTTTTGAATAAACTTTCATTTTTAATTTTATGCAACGTCCACTTTTATTCAATTTCTTTTTTTTACTAAATTTCCAAACAGATCATTAAGGTGTAGCGGTTTCTTGAATGAACTTCCATCTTTAATTTTATGCAACTTCCATTTTTATTTTTATTCAACTTCCATTTTTATTCAATTTCGTTTTCGATTGAATTTTCTTTTTTATTTAATTTCCTCATAGTTCGTTAAGGCATAGTAGTTTTTTGAATGAACTTCCGTTTTTTAATTTTATGCAATTTCCGTATTTATTTTTATTCAACTTCCATTTTTATTCAATTTCCTTTCCTATTCAATTTCCTTTTTTTATTAAATTTCCAAATAGAACGTTAAGGTTTAGCGGTTTCTTGAATGGACTTCCATTTTTAATTTTATGCAACTTCCATTTTTATTTTTATTCAACTTCCATTTTTATTCAATTTCCTTTATGATTGAATTTCCTTTTTTATTTAATTTCCAAATAGATCGTTAAGGTATAGTGGTTTCTTGAATTAACTTCCATTTTTAATTTTATGCAACTTCCGAATTTATTTTTATTCAAATTCCATTTTTATTCAATTTCCTTTTCTATTCAATTTCCTTTTTTTATTAAATTTCCAAATAGAACGTTAAGGTCCAACGGTTTCTTGAATGAACTTCCATTTCTAATTTTATGCACTTTCATTTTTATTTTTATTTAACTTCCATTTTTATTCAATTTCCTTTTCGATTGAATTTCCTTTTTTATTTAATTTCCAAATAAATCGTTAAGGTATAGTGGTTTTCTTGAATGAAATCCATTTTTAATTTTATGCAACTTCCATTTTTATTTTTATTAAACTTCCATTTTTTTCAATTTCCTTTTTTTTATTTAATTTCCAAATAGGTTGTTAAGTTGTAGTGGCTTCTTGAATTAACTTCCATTTTTAATTTTATGCAACTTCCATTTTTATTTCTATTCAACTTCCATTTTTATTCAACTTCCTTTTCGATTGAATTTCCTTTTCTTATTTAATTTCCAAATAGATCGTTAAGGTATAGTGATTTTTTGAATTAACTTTCATTTTTAATTTTATGCAACTTCCGTATTTATTTTTATGCAACTTCCATTTTTATTCAATTCCCTTTTCAATTCAATTTCTTTTTTTTATTAAATTTCCAAGCAGATCGTTCAGGTGTAGCGTTTTCTTGAATGAATCTCGATTTTTAATTTTACGTAACTTCCATTTTTATTTTTATTCGACTTACATTTTTATTCAATTTCCTTTTCGATTGAATTTCCTTTTTTATTTAATTTCCAAATAGATCGTTAAGGTATAGTGGTTTCTTGAATGAACTTACATTTTTAATTTTATGCAACTTCCGTATTTATTTTTATTGAAGTTCCATTTTTATTCAATTTCCTTTTCTATTCAATTTCCTTTTTTTATTAAATTTCCAAATAGAACGTTAAGGTCTAGCGGTTTCTTGAACGAACTTCCATTTTTAATTTTATACAACTTCCATTTTTATTTTTATTCAACTTCCATTTTTATTCAATTTCCTTTTCGATTGAATTTCTTTTTTTATTTAATTTCCAAATAAATCGTTAAGCTATAGTGGTTTCTTGTATGAACTTCCATTTTTAATTTTATGCAACTTCCATTTTTATTTTTATTAAACTTCCATTTTTATTCAATTTCCTTTTTTTATTTAATTTCCAAATAGGTCGTTAAGGTGTAGTGGTTTCTTGAATTAACTTTCATTTTTAATTTTATGCAACTTCCATTTTTATTTTTATTCAACTTCCATTTTTATTCAATTTTCTTTTCTATTGAATTTCCTTTTTTATTTAATCTCCAAATAGATCGTTAAGGTATAGTAGTTATTTGAATGAACTTTCAATTTTAAGTTTATGCAACTTCCATTTTTATTTTTATTCAACTTCCATTTTTATTCAATTTCCTTTTCTATTCAATTTCCTTTTTTATTTAATTTCTAAATAGATCGTTAAGGTATCGTGATTTCTTGAATGAAATTCCATTTTTAATTTTATGCAACTTCGATTTTTATTTTTATTAAACTTCCATTTTTTTTCAATTTCCTTTTTTTAGTTAATTTCCAAATAGGTCGTTAATGCAACATCCATTTTTATTTTTATGCAACATCCATTTTTATTCAATTTCCTTTTCGATTGAATTTCCTTTTTTTATTTAATTTCCTTTTTTAGTGGCTTCTTGAATTTCCTTTTTTTATGCAACATCCATTTTTATTCAATTTCCTTTTTTGTAGTGGTTTTTTTCAATTTCCTTTTTTTAGTGGCTTCTTGAATTAACTTCCATTTTTAATTTTATGCAACATCCATTTTTATTTTTATTCAACTTCCATTTTTATTCAATTTCCTTTTCGATTGAATTTCCATTTTTTATTTAATTTCCAAATGGATCGTTAAGTTATAGTGGTTTTTTGAATTAACTTCCATTTTGAATTTTCTGCAACTTCCGTATTTACTTTTATGCAACTTCCATTTTTATTCAATTCCCTTTTCTATTCAATTTTTTTTTTTTATTAAATTTCCAAACAGATCGTTAAGGTGTAGCGGTTTCTTGAATGAACTCCTGTAACGCCCTCAAAATAAACCCATAATAACCATAACATTAACATGCATTTATAAAAGAAAACAAATCATTTGAGTTATTCATCAGAGTATTCTTATTGAAAGACATCACATGTAACATCCTGCAACATCAAAATAAATGCCCTAAGGGCTTACATCTTTCCAAGCTAACACTTGGACACAAAAAGGATGAGTACTAACTCATTTACAAGTTAAGCCCTAGGCTTGAATGTTTACATGAAATCTCAAAATAACAAAATAAAACATATAACTAAAGACAAGTCTTCAAAATCCCAAACATCAAATCCTTCCAGGCTAAGTCCGTGGAGGTAGCTTATCATCTGAACCTGAAAATGATGTTCCCATAAAGGGTGAGCCACAGCCCAGTAGAAAAATACTAAACCAAATATAAGCATTGAATAAAGCTATAGCATTTAATAGATGGTTAACCAAGATAATCAATTTTATCATTAAACAGTCTTATGACACTAATGTCTAAGACACATTTCACTTTCCATTATTATCAACATGGCTCAGAACCTGGCCAAACTTACAACAGTGAATTATATATCATATTCACATTACTTCCAATATCAACAAAACAAATGAGACTCATGCTCATATCAAAACACTTCATACTTCCCATTTGATACACATTTTAGTGTTGCATCAATAATCATGTCAAAACACTTCAATATAATAAGCACACATAAAAATGGTGCTAATGGAGTCCATCCCCTATCTCCTCCCAAACAAAAATCCGGTTTAGAGGTCCATCCCCTATCTTCCCCTAAACCGTGGAGTACATCCCCTATCTCCTCCCAAACAATATGCATATGCAATGCTCAATCAATACATGTAATTTCTGTATTAATTCAATAGTCTAAATTTATGACTTAACAAATTGATTAGTTTCAATTTTCCCTAATTCGCATGCAATGTCTACAACAAGCACGACTATCCTCCACCGATAGCCCAAAACAGTTATTTCTAGACTCGAAAAATAAATATACCAACTACACCATTTAATCAATAAATTCCCCAATTTCATGGATTTAACCAAATTCCCCAATTTCCTTGAATTAATTACTCAAATCAATTTAGCAATTCAACTAGGGTTTTTTCCCAAAATTTTCAAAGTGTCCCCAACCTATCAAAATACCAAACTTAGAACAAAGCATATAAAATGGAGTAGGAAAATCCCTACCTCGAAGAAAATAACCCGTATGGAGAAGATGGAGATGAAGACCAAAGACCAACGTGCTCCAAATCCCAAGTTTCTCAGATTAAAACGAAGCCCTCAACTCACTCTAACTTTTTAATAAAGGATCTAAGGTAGAAACTCACTCTAAGTAGATCAATCGAAAGAGAGAAGGTGTGTAGAGGGAGGGAGAGAGAGATAAAAACACTCCAGGGGCGGTTTTTAAAAAGTTATGAAGGAAAAGTAGGTCAAAAAGTGATCCAAAAAGTGAAATCACGGACTGATATAATCGACTCTACGCTCGAGCGTAGAAAGCCCCGCTCGAGCGTAAGACACAGAATCATGCTCGAGCGTGAAGAAAGCAGCTCGAGCGTCGATTGCACCCTTCCAGAAGTTTTGCAGGCGCTGGTACCCGCTCGAGCGTCAAACTCCCCGCTCGAGCGGAGGAGCAAAAAACAAGGGATCACGCTCGAGCGTAAAAACTACCGCTCGAGCGGAAGAACTGCAGAGCAAAATACTGGGAGATGGAAAATCACGCTCGAGCGTCAAAATTCCCACTCGAGCGGAGAAGCAACCACGAAGGGACCGCTCGAGCGTTAAAACTTCCGCTCGAGTGTGAAGGCCAAAATCTGGGCATCACCTATTGGCATCTAAAATCAACCAACCTGTAACAGACCCGCCCAACACAACCTATACTTCAAATCCAAAGAGATTAAAGGACAACAACAACCAATAAGTAATGACAGGATCCACGGATCCTAAGTCCGGATACAATAATTTAAAGAGAAAAGACCGGGGTCGCTATAACTCCGATCTTTAATTTTACGCAACATCCATTTTTATTTCTATTCGACTTCCATTTTTATTCAATTTCCTTTTCTATTGAATTTTCTTTTTTATCTAATTTCAAAATAGATCGTTAAGGTATAGTGGTTACTTGAATGAACTTTCATTTCTAATTTTGTGCAACTTCCATTTTTATTTTTATGCAACTTCCATTTTTATTGAATTTCCTTTTCTATTCAATTTCCATTTTTTATTTAATTTCCTAATAGATCATTAATGTATAGTGGTTTCTTGAATGAACCTCCATTTTTAATTTTATGCAACTTCAACTTTTATTTTTATTCAACTTCCATTTTTATTCAATTTCCTTATCTATTTAATTTCCTTTTTTTATTTAATTTCCAAATAGATCGTTAAGGTATAGTGATTTTTTTAATTAACTTTCATTTATAATTTTATGCAACTGCCGCATTTATTTTTATGCAACGTCCATTTTTATTTAATTTCGTTTTCTATTCAATTTCTTTTTTTTATTAAATTTCCAAACGGATCATTAAGGTGTAGCGGTTTCTTGAATGAACTTCCATCTTTAATTTTATGCAACTTCCATTTTCATTTTTATTCAACTTCCATTTTTATTCAATTTTCATTTCGATTGAATTTCCTTTTTTATTTAATTTCCGAATAGATCGTTAAGGTATAGTGGTTTCTTGATTGAACTTCCATTTTGAATTTTATACAACTTCCGTATTTATTTTTATTCGACATCCATTTTTATTCATTTTCCTTTTTTTATTAGATTTCCAAATAGAACGTTAAGGTGTAACAGTTTCTTGAATGAACTTCCATTTTTAATTTTATGGAACTTTCATTTTTATTTTTATTCAACTTCCATTTTTATTAAATTTCCTTTTCGATTGAATTTCCATTTTTATTTAATTCCCAAATAAATCGTTAAGGTATAGTGGTTTCTTGAATGAACTTCCATTTTTAATTTTATGCAACTACCTTTTTTATTTTTATTAAACTTCCATTTTTATTCAATTTCCTTTCGTTATTTAATTTCCAAATAGGTCGTTAAGGTGTAGTGGTTTCTTGAATTAACTTCCATTTTTAATTTTATGCAACTTCCATTTTTATTTTTATTCAACTTCCATTTTTATTCAATTTCCATTTCTATTGAATTTCCTTTTTTATTTAATTTCTAAATAGATCGTTAAGGCATAGTGGTTACTTGAATGAACTTTCATTTTTGATTTTATGCAACTTCCGTTTTTATTTTTATTCAATTTCCTTTTCTATTCAACTTCCTTTTTTTATTTAATTTCCAAGTAGATCGTTAAGGTATAGTGGTTTCATTGAAGAACTTCCATGTTTAATTTTATGCAGTTTCCATTTCTATTTTTATTCAACTTCTATTTTTATTAAATTTCCATCTCCATTCAATTTCCTTTTTAACTTAATTTCCAAATAGATCGTTAAGGTACAGTGGTTTCGTGAATGAATTTCCATGTTTAATTTTATGCAGTTCCCACTGCTATTTTTATTCAATTTCCATCTCCATTCAATTTCCTTTTTTTATTTAATTTCCAAATAGATCGTTAAGGTATAGTTGTTTCTTGAATGAACTTTCATATTTAATTTTATGTAACTTCCATTTTAATTTTTATTCCACTTCCATTTTTATTCAATTTCCTTTTCTATTCAATTTTCTCTTTTATTTCATTTCCAAATAGATCGTTAATGTATGGTGGTTTCTTGAATGAACTTCCATTTTTAATTTTATGCAACTTCCATTTTTATTTTTTTTCAACTTCCATTTTTATTCAATTTCTTTTTCTATTGAATTTCCTGTTTTATTTAATTCCAAATAGATCGTTAAGGTGTAGTGGTTTCTTGAATGAACTTCCATTTTTAATTTTATGCAACTTCCATTTTTATTTTTATTCCACTTGCAGTTTTATTCAGTTTCCTTTTCTATTCAATTTCCTTTTTTTATTTAATTTCCAAATAGATCGTTATTGTATAGTGGTTTTTTGAATGAACTTCCATTTTTAATTTTATGCAACTTCCATTTATATTTTTATTCAACTTCCATTTTTATTCAATTTCCTTTTCTATTCAATTTCCTTTCTTATTTGATTTCCAAATAGATCGTTAAGGTATAGTGGTTTCTTGAATGAACTTCCATGTTTAATTTTATGCAGTTTCCATTTCTATTTTTATTGAACTTCTATTTTTATTAAATTTCCATCTCCATTCAATTTCCGTTTTTATTTAATTTCCAGATAGATCGTTAAGGTACAGTGGCTTCCTGAATGAATTTCCATGTTTAATTTTATGCAGTTTCCACTTCTATTTTTATTCAACTTCTATTTTTATTCAATTTCCATCTCCATTCAATTTCCTTTTTTTGTTTAATTTCCAAATAGATCGTTAAGGTATCGTGGTTTCTTGAATGAACTTTCATTTTTAATTTTATGCAACTTCCATTTTTATTTTTATTCAATTTCCATTTTTATTCAATTTCCTTTTCTATTGAATTTCCTTTTTTATTTAGTTTCCAAATAGATCGTTAAGGTGTAGTGGTTTCTTGCATGAACTTCCATTTCGAATTTTATGCAACTTCCATTTTTATTTTTATTCTACTTCCATTTTTATTCAAATTCCTTTTTTATTTAATTTCCAAATAGATCGTTAATGTATAGTGCTTTCGTGAATGAACTTCATTTTTAATTTTATGCAACTTCCATTTTTATTTTTATTCAACTTCCATTTTTATTCGATTTCTTTTTCTAGTGAATTTCCTTTTTTATTTAATTCCAAATAGATCATTAAGGTATAGTAGTTTCTTGAATGAACTTTCATTTTTAATTTTATGCAGCTTCCATTTTTATTTTTTTTCAACTTCGATTTTTTTTCAATTTCCTTTTCTATTCCATTTCCCTTTTTTATTTAATTTCCAAGTAGATCGTTAATGTATACTAGTTTCTTTAATGAACTTCCATTTTTAATTTTCTGCAACTTCCATTTTTCTTTTTATTAAACTTCCATTTTTATTCAATTTCTTTTTCTATTCATTTTCCTTTTTTATTTAATTTCCGAATAGATCGTTAAGGTATAGTGGTTTTTTTAATGAACTTTCATTTTTAATTATAAGCAACTTCCATTTTTATTTTTATTCCACTTCCATTTTTATTCAATTTCCGTTTCTATTCTATTTCTTTTTTTATTTAATTTCCAAATAGATCGTTAAGTTATAGTGGTTTCTTGAATGAACTTCCATGTTTACTTTTATGCAGCTTCCATTTCTATTTTTATTCAATTTCCATCTCCATTCAATTTTCTTTTTATTTAATTTCCCAATAGATCGTTAAGGTATAGTGGTTTCTTGAATAAAATTCCATTTTTAATTTTATGCTTCTTTCATTTGTATTTTTATTCAACTTCCATTTTTATTCAATTTCCTTTTTTATTCAATTTACTTTTTTATTTAATTTCCAAATAGATCGTTAAGGTATAGTGGTTTTTGAATGAACTTTCATTTTTAATTTTATGCAACTTCCATTTTTATTTTTATTCAACTTCGATTTTTATTCATTTTCCTTTTCAATTCAATTTTCTTTTTTTATTTAATTTCCAAATAGATTGTTAATGTATACTGGTTTCTTGAATGAACACCCATTTTTAATTTTATGCAACTTCCATTTTTCTTGTTATTAAACTTCCATTTTTATTCAATTTCCTTTTCTATTCAATTTCCTTTTTTATTTAATTTCCGAATAGATCGTTAAGGTATAGTGGTTTCTTGAATGAACTTCCATTTTTAATTATAAGCAACTTCCATTTTTATTTTTATTCCACTTCCATTTTTATTCAATTTCCTTTCTATTCAATTTCCTTTTTTATTTAATTTCCAAATAGATCGATAAGTTATAGTGGTTTTTTGAATGAACTTCCATGTTTAATTTTATGCAGTTTCCATTTCTATTTTTATTCAATTTCCATCTCCATTCAATTTCTTTTTTTATTTAATTTCCAAATAGTTCGTTAGGGTGTAGTGGTTTCTTGAATGAACTTCCATTTTTAATTTTATGCTACTTTCATTTGTATTTTTATTCAACTTCCATTTTTATTCAATTTCTTTTTTTATTCAATTTACTTTTTTATTTAATTTCCAAAGAGATCGTTAAGGTGTAGTGGTTTCTTAAATGAACTTCCACGTTTAATTTTATGCAGTTTCTATTTCTATTTTTCTTCAACTTCTATTTTTATTAAATTTCCATCTCCATTCAATTTCCTTTTTTATTTCATTTCGAAATAGATCGTTAAAGTATAGTGGTTTCTTGAATGAACTTCCGTGTTTAATTTTACGCAGTGGCCATTTCTATTTTCATTCAACTTCTATTTTTATTCAATTTCCATCTCCGTGCAGTTTCCTTTTTTATTTAATTTCCCAATAGATTGTTAAGGTATTGTGGTTTCTTGAATGAACTTCCATTTTTAATTTTATGCAACTTCCATTTGTATTTTTATTCCACATCCACTTTAATTCAATTTCCTTTTCTATTCAATTTCCTTTTTTATTTAATTTCGAAATAGATCGTTAAGGTATAGTGGTTTCTTGAATGAACTTTCTTTTTTAATTTATGTAACTTCCATTTTTATTTTTATACAACTTCGATTTTTATTCAATTTCCTGTTCTATTCAATTTCTTTTTTTTATTTAATTTCCAAATAGATCGTTAATGTATACTGGTTTCTTGAATGAACTTCCATTTTCAATTTTACGCAACTTCCATTTTCATTTTTATTCCACTTCCATTTTTATTCAATTTCCTTTTCTATTCAATTTCCAAATAGATCGTTAAGGTATAGTGGTTTCTTGAAAGAACTTCCATGTTTAATTTTATGCAGTTTCCATTTCTATTTTTATTCAACTTCTATTTTTTTTTTAATTTCCATCTCCATTCAATTTCCTTTTTTATTTAGTTTCCAAATAGGTCGTTAAGGTGTAGTGGTTTCTTGAATGACCTTCCATTTTTAATTTTATGCTACTTCCATTTGTATTTTTATTCAACTCCCATTTTTATTCAATTTCCTTTTCTATTCAATTTCCTTTTTTATTTAATTTCCAAATAGATCGTCACGGTATAGTGGTTTCTTGAATGAACTTTCTTGTTTAATTTTATGCAGTTTCCATTTCTATTTTTATTCAACTTCTATTTTTATTAAATTTCCATCTCCATTCAATTTCCTTTTTAATTTAATTCCCAAATAGATAGTTAAGGTATAGTGGTTTCTTGAATAAACTTCCAAGTTCAATTTTATGCAGTTTCCATTTCTATTTTTATTCAACTTCTATTTTTATTAAATTTCCATCTCCATTCAGTTTCCTTTTTTATTTAAATTCCAAATAGATCGTTAAGGTGTAGTGGTTTCTTGAATGACCTTCCATTTTTAATTTTATGCTACTTCCATTTGTATTTTTATTCAACTTCCATTTTTATTCAATTTCCTATTCTATTCAATTTCCTTTTTTATTTAATTTCTAAATAGATCGTCACAGTATAGTGGTTTCTTGAATGAACTTCCTTATTTAATTTTATGCAGTTTCCATTTCTACTTTTATTCAACTTCTATTTTTATTGAATTTCCATCTCCATTCAGTTTCCTTTTTAATTTAATTCCCAAATAGATCGTTAAGGTATAGTGGTTTCTTGAATAAACTTCCATGTTCAATTTTATGCAGTTTCGATTTCTATTTTTATTCAACTTCTATTTTTATTAAATTTCCATCTCCATTCAGTTTTCTTTTTTATTTAATTTCCAAATAGATCGTTAAGGTATAGTGGTTTCTTGAATGAATTTCCATGTTTAATTTTATGTAGTTTCCACTTCTATTTTTATTCAATTTCCATCTCCATTCAATTTCCTTTTTTTTATTTAATTTTCAAATAGATCGTTAAGGTATAGTGGTTTCTTGAATGAACTTTCTTTTTTAATTTTATGCAACTTCCATTTTTATTCAATTTCCTTTTCTATTGAATTTCCTTTTTTATTTAGTTTCCAAATAGATCGTTAGGGTGTAGTGGTTTCTTGAATGAACTTCCATTTCTAATTTTATTCAACTTTCATTTTTATTTAATTTCCTTTTCTATGAAATTTCCTTTTTTATTTAATTTCCAAATAGATCGTTAAGGTATAGTAGTTTCTTGAATGAACTTCCATGTTTAATTTTATGCAGTTTCCATTTCTATTTTTATTCAATTTCGATCTACATTCAATTTCCTTTTTTTATTTAATTCCTAGATAGATCGTTAAGGTGTAGTGGTTTCTTGAATTAACTTCCATTTTTAAATTTATGCAACTTCCATTTTTATTTTTATTCCACTTCCATTTTTATTCAATTTCATTTTTTAATTAATTTCCAAATAGATCGTTAAGGTATAATGGTTTCTTGAATGAACTTTCATGTTTAATTTTATGCATTTTCCATTTCTATTTTCACTCAACTTCTATTTTTATTAAATTTCCATCTCCATTCAATTTCCTTTTTAATTTAATTCCCAAATAGATCGTTAAGGTATAGTGGTTTCTTGAATGAACTTCCTTGTTTAATTTTATGCACTTTCCATTTCTATTTTTATTCAACTTCTATTTTTATTAAATTTCCATCTCCATTTAGTTTCCTTTTTTATTTAATTTCCAAATAGTTCATTAAGGTATAGTGGTTTCCTGAATGAATTTCCATGTTTAATTTTATGTAGTTTGCACTTCTATTTTTATTCAACTTCTATTTTTATTCAATTTCCATCTCCATTCAATTTCCTTTTTTTTATTTAATTTCCAAATAGATCGTTAAGGTATAGTGGTTTCTTGAATGAACTTTCATTTTTAATTTTATGCAACTTCCATTTTTATTTTTATTCAACTTCCAATTTTATTGAATTTCCTTTTCTATTGAATTTCCTTTTTTATTTAGTTTCCAAATAGATCGTTAAGGTGTAGTGTTTTCTTGAATGAACTTCCATTTCTAATTTTATGCAACTTCTATTTTTATTTTTATTCCATTTCCATTTTTATTCAATTTCCTTTTCTATTCAATTTCCTTTTTTATTTAATTTCCAAATAGATCGTTAATGTATAGTGCTTTCGTGAATGAACTTCATTTTTAATATTATGCAACTTCCATTTTTATTTTTATTCAACTTCCATTTTTATTCAATTTCTTTTTCTATTGAATTTCCTTTTTTATTTAATTCGAAGTAGATTGTTAAGGTGTAGTGGTTTCTTTAATGAAATTCCATTTTTAATTTTATGCAACTTCCATTTTTATTTTTGTTCCACTTCCATTTTTATTCGGTTTCCTTCTCTATTCAATTTCCTTTTTTATTTAATTTCCAAATAGATCGTTAAGGTATGGTGGTTTCTTGAATGAACTTCCCTGTTTAATTTTATGCAGTTTCCATTTCTATTTTTATTCAACTTCGATTTTTATTCAATTTCCATCTCCATTCAGTTTCCTTTTTTATTTAATTTCCAAACAGATCGTTAAGGTATAGTGGTTTCTTGAATGAACTTCCATTTTTAATTTTATGCAACTTCCATTTTTATTTTCATTCCACTTCCATTTTTATTCAATTTCCTTTTTTTGTTTAATTTCCAAATAGATCGTTAAGGTATAGTGGTTTCTTGAATGAACTTCCATGTTTAATTTTATGCTGTGTCCATTTCTATTTTTATTCAACTTTTATTTTTATTCAATTTCCATCTCCTTTCAGTTTCCTTTTTTATTTAATTTTCCAATAGATCGTTAAGGTATAGTGGTTTCTTGAATGAACATCCAATTTTAATTTTATGCAACTTCCATTTGTATTTTTATTCCACTTCCATTTTAATTCAATTTCCTTTTCTATTCAATTTCCTTTTTTATTAAATTTCCAAATAGATCATTAAGGTATAGTGGTTTCTTGAGTGAACTTTCATTTTTAATTTTATGCAACTTCCATTTTTATTTTTATTCAACTTCGATTTTTAGTCAATTTCCTTTTCTATTCAATTTCCTTTTTTTATTTAATTTCCAAATAGATCGTTAATGTATACTGGTTTCTTGAATGAACTTCCATTTTTAATTTTATGCAACTTCCATTTGTCTTTTTATTAAACTTCCATTTTTATTCAATTTCCTTTTCTATTCAATTTCCTTTTTTATTTAATTTCCGAATAGATCGTTAAGGTATAGTGGTTTCTTGAATGAACTTCCTTGTTTAATTTTATGCAGTTTCCATTTCTATTTATATTCAACTTCTATTTTTATTCAATTTCCATCTCCATTCAATTTCCTTTTTTATTTAGTTTCCAAATAGATCGTTAGGGTGTAGTGGTTTCTTGAATGAACTTCCATTTCTAATTTTATGCAACTTCCATTTTTATTTTTATTCCACTTCCATTTTTATTCAATTTCCTTTTCTATGCAATTTTCTTTTTTATTTAATTTCCAAATAGATCGTTAAGGTATAGTAGTTTCTTAAATGAACTTCCATGTTTAATTTTATGCAGTTTCCATTTCTATTTTTATTCAACTTCGATCTACATTCAATTTCCTTTTTTATTTAATTCCCAAATAGATCGTTAAGGTGTAGTGGTTTCTTGAATGAACTTCCATTTTTAATTTTATGCAACTTCCATTTTTTATTTTTATTCCACTTCCATTTTTATTGAATTTCCATTTCTATTCAATTTCCTTTTTTAATTAATTTCCAAATAGATCGTTAAGGTATAGTGGTTTCTTGAATGAACTTCCATGTTTAATTTTATGCAGTTTCCATTTGTATTTTTATTCAAATTCTATTTTTATTAAATTTCCATCTCCATTCAATTTCCTTTTTAATTTAATTCCCAAATTATAGCGATCCTGGTTTTTCCTGTTGTTGTTTAACTATAATCCGGACTCGGTTCCGTAGATTTGTTGTTGTCTTATTCTCATTGCAGGCCTTTACTCTTTGTATTTGAGTCTTGGGTTGTGCTGGGCAGGTTTGAAACAGGTTGGTTGAACTTAGAAACCTAGAGTTGATGCTCAGAATTTGGCCTTCACGCTCGACCGGGGATTTTGACGCTCGAGCGGGGCCTTCGTTGTTGCTTCTCCGCTCGAGCTGGCGTTTTGACGCTCGAGCGTGAACCTTTGATTTTGTTCGTCCGCTCGAGCGGGGAGTTTGACGCTCAAGCGGGGACCTTGTCTGCAAAACTTCTGGAAGTGTGCGATCTACGCTCGAGCGGCTCTTTCCACGCTCGAGCGTGAGTCTGTGTCTGACACTCGAGTGGGGGTTTCCACGCTCAAGCGGGGAGTCGATTATATCAATCCGTGAAATCACTTTTTGAATCACTTTTTCACATCCATTTCTCTCTCTTACTTTTCCAAAACTCCATTGTTAAGCCTTTCTCTCTAGAACCTTGCCTTCTCTCTAGGTATTGATCTAGTAGGAGTTGTTTCCTCACCTTTGGCCTTTACAAAAAAATTGTTGATCGTCGAGGGCTATCTTTTGATCCGAGAAACTTGTGATTTGGAGCATTTTCATTTTCATCATCTTCTTCGTTGGGTGTCAACTTTTGAGGTAGGGATTCCTACTCACTCCTATGGTCTTTGACATAGATTTTTAGTTGTTTTGATAAAGTGTTGAAGATGGGTAATTTTAGGACTTAGGGTTTCAAAATGTTAAATGGGGTTTTGTCATTTTGATTCTTGAAAATGTATATTGGGTTTCAAAATGAAGTTATTGTTGTTGGTTGTTGATATTTACACCATTGGGTCAATGTTGGGAAATGGGGTAGAGAACCCTAAATTGTTATATAAATTAATTGGTATCATTAATTTGGGAAAGGTTGTGATTATATGAAATTGAGTTGGAATTAATGAAATAGATTCATTATATTGTGAAATGGTGGAGTTGGATTTATAAACCGCTCACTTTTGAGAACATTGATATTTTATTTGTTGGGGCTTTTATTATCTGTTTAGAAATAAATGCTTTGGGCTACCGGTGGAGGGCAGCTATGATTGTTGTAGACAATGCATGATGATTAGGTAAACTAAAACTAATCAATTGGACGTGTGATAGAGTATGATGGCTGATAGAATACATTAACGTTATGTGTTGATTGATTGTGTATAGGACCTATGCACATATACATTGTTTTGTGTGGGATACTTCACGGTTTATTGGAAGAAAGTGGCTGGACCTCTAAACCAAACGGTTTATTGGAAGAAAGGGGCTGGACTTCTAAACCGGAAGGTCTATTGGAAGAAAGGGGCTGAACCTTTAGACCGGAAATTGAAGTGTTGATACAGCTCATATGCTTATCTATTGAAGTGTTGATACAGCTCATATGCTTATCTATTGAAGTGTTTATACAGCTCATATGCTTATCTATTGAAGTGTTGATACAGCCCATATGCTTATCTATTGAAGTGTTTATACAGCTCATATGCTTATCTATTGAAGTGTTTATACAACCCATATGCTCATCTGATGAGGTGTTGATACAGCTTGTATGCTTATCTATTACAAAATGGGAAACGTTTAATATGAATTGTTATTTCGTTTAGAGTGTGTGGCCAGGTTCTGAGCCTCAGGTATAAATTTGGAAATTGGATAAGAAATGGAAAATGAAATGAAACATAGACATTGTGGTCATGTAATGGAAATGGTTTGTGAATTGATTTATGGGAGTTAAACATTTATCAATTGCTAATGTCTTAGTTACTGCTCATATTGTGTTTAGCATATCTCTACTGGGCGTTGGCTCACCTTATATGGGACATTATTTTTAGGTACAGGTAGCATACCACCTCTAGGGACATAGCCTGGAAGGTTATGGGAGTTGAAGACTCTTTGTGATTATTTTGTTTGTATTACATGTATATCAAGCCAAGGGCTTATTTTGTATAGAGTTAGTACTCTTCTTTTGTGTAACCAGGTGTTGACTTGGAAAGCTGTAAGCCCGTAGGGCATTTTCTTTTGTTGTTAACACGTAATACTATTGTAAGAACTACTCTGATTAATGAAAATGTGTTAATTTTCTTATATTACTGCATTTCTGATTGATGGGTATTATGTATTATTTTGAGGGCGTAACAAATTGGTATCAGAGCGTACCGGGTTCGAATACTTTGGGTACGCGGGGAGTGATTAGTATCACAATGGGTTCGGCTCGCTTATTAGAGACTTAGATGTAATGTTATGTGCTTATGTGATAACATGCTTATATGACTATGTAGGTATGGAATGTAGTTCCTTGGATGTTGATTGGATCCTTGGGTTTCTGTGAGTCTTGTTGGAAAAGCACTTGATCAATGGTGTTTCTAACCGGAACTCTAGCAACGCCTCGGGACTGTCACTATCCAGAAACGAAATTCGTAAATGCTTACGTGATTATGTGCTTATGTGGAATGAATTACAATTGTCCATCGTATTAGAACACTAGTGTAATAGTTTTAGCACCTTTTTTAGTGTACTAATATCCTTGTTTACCTTTACTAGGATGCCTAGACGAGGAAGCTTTGATTTCCCTCCTTCCACACAGGAAGAGTTGCGGAAACAGTTTGTGGAGTTACGCCAAGGTACTAACCCTTTGGTGCAGTTTGAGGCATGGTTTGCTAACCTGTCAAGGTTTGCCCTGGAATTGGTGGAGACTGAGGAATTGCGTTGTTCAGAGTTTGAGAGTAGGCTGTGTGACAGTATCCGGGAAAGGATCGCTGGGTCTTGGCATAGGAGCTATAGTGTGCTTGTGGGGGCTGCGGCTCATGTGGAGGCAGCGGTGCTAGTTATGGGCCAGAATAAGGAAGAGGCTATGGTTGAGAATGTTGGTCGGATTAGGGGGGAGGCCATTTCGGTAACTCCTACGGCTTATAGGTACTCTAGGCCCAGTAAGAGGTGGAGGCAGAAGTGTGCTCAGTCCCAGGCTATGTCCTTTTCTTCGTCTGGGGTTTCAGACTCTTCTGTTTGGGGGTCCACAGAGGTTCGAGTTTCAGGCCAGCCTCGAAGTAGGGGGTCTGCTAGTTGTCTCAGATGTGGTCAGTTAGGCCACAAGTCTTCGGTGTGCCCATAGAAGAAGAGAGCAAGGTTGGCAGTTCTACCAGTAGTTACACCACCAGAACCATCTAGCCAGCCAGGTTTTGGGTTGATTGAATGTTCAGTGGGGAAACAGTTGTTGGGGCCTTCTGCAACTCAGATTGTGAACCAGTCTCGTGCTAGGGAGCCGTTTGCTTGTTGGGTGTGTAATCAGCCAGGTCATATCAGGCATTTCTGTACTCAGCCAGGGGCTTCTTTGGGAGCCTCGCAACCTAGTAGGTGTAGACACCCCATTTTTGACCGTCCTCAAGACTTGGACGTCACCGTTTGAGCACTCGGTGATCATCCATGTTGGTGTTCGTTCGGAGTTCCCGGAGGTCTCGGCTACGCCTTGCCTCAGGATCTTCGGACTCGACCGTTTAGTGTCTGGTTTTGCACCAAACACTTGCATCTTGCCTTTGAGAGGCAGGGTAGGGCTTGTAGACCATCCCCACCCACCACCGGCAGGGGCTAGAGGCCACCGGCTGGTTTTTGCTTCCATCGGCACTGTATTTTGCCGATCGGCATACTTTGTTGCCGGTCGGCACTTTTTAGTGCCGGTCGGCACTCTTTTTGGCCAAGATGGCATTTTTGGCTGGCCAACTACTGTGCATCTGCTTTTGCAGATATTTTAAGACAGCTGTCTTGCTTTTGCTCCCCTCCATACACGTGTATGGAGGGATCTCCCTCTTATGAAGCTTGTCTTGTAAGCTTTACAAGACAAAAGCTCCTATATAGAGAGGGGCTCTCTCTTGGCCTTAGGGTTAGAGATTTTGGACATTTTAGAGAGGGAAAAACACAGAGAGAAGCTCTGGTTTTAGGGTTTGAGTTGCATACACATCCTATCTCTATATTTACTCTTGTGTGTGTTTTAGTCCATACTATTGCACAGAAGCACCTAGTGTTTCACCTTCCTCTTGAAACTAGGGTTCTAAGGGCTTGTTCTTGAGGTTCTTGACTGGTTTGGAGCCAAGGAGGGCCATTGGAGCATCACTTGTAAAGAGGTCTACAAGGGTGAGAATCTAGTCCTTTTTTTTCCCCATTTTTGCATTGTATTTCTACCTATCTTAAAATCATTTTTGAGCTTAGTGTATAATACAAAAAAGTTCTGTTTTTGGACCCTCTTGATTGTTTATTAAGAGTGTTTTTTGGTTTGGAGGTGTTTGATCCCTCTTAGGCCTTGAAAGGCCTCATTTTGTGCTATTTTGTGCAAGTTTCGAGACTTTGGTATTTGGGCCTCTTCACCACTGAAATCTTGAGGGATTTCAGTGGTAAAGATGGTGCCTTGAAGTCTCCAAAAGGGGAGGGCCATCCCTTCCCCTTGTTGTCCTTAAAATGGACCATTTTTGGCCTCTTGAGGGAGCACCATGTTAGAGTGTGTATTGATCATGCCTTGGCTGTTTTTTGTGCCTATTATATCATGATATACCTCTGTTTAATGTTGGTTTTGGTACTCCATGCATGCTTAGCATAGTTGCCATGTAATGCCTTGTGATCCCTTAACATGTCTTAGGTTGTGTGCCTTTGTTCCTAGCATGTTTTAGGCTTACATTTGTGAAGATTTTGTGCTTATCTTGACATGTTTTAGGTCTGTCCATAAGTGTTTGGGTTGATCTTGGCATGCTTAGTATAGCCTCTTTGCATGTTTGGCATGTTGGCCTTAAGTGCATAAGTGTGTAGCATGCATCACTTGTATAATTTTCAATGGTTTGGAACCATTTTCCATGCTATTCCAGTCCCTTAGACATGCTTGTTTGATTGCCTTGCATGCCTCTTTAATGCTTTGGAAACATGTGTTGCATGCTCCATGTTTTGACCATTGTGCATGCCTTTGAGATTGAGCCACTTAGATGCCATCTAAGTAGTCCTTTAGCCTTGTTTTAACATGCTAAAAATCTGTTTTTAGTTGTTTAATGCATGCCATGGTTGTTGTGCTAAATGTGCTTCAAAGCTTCATGATTTGTCTCAAGTATTTGGACCATGCTTGCATGCATTTGCTTATCTTGTTTAACACGATTTGGCATCATTTTATAACATGATTTTCAATGCTTATGTCGCATGCTATTTGTCCATGAATGCCTCTTTCAAGCGTGCTTGAGGGTTGTCCAATTTGTGCCTAAGTGTTGGTCCTTAATCATATGTATGCGTGCATGTGTTTTGGTCCCTTGTTTTGGTCATTTTAGCCACTGTTTTGGGCCTTATTAGAGCTGCCCAAATCATGTTTAAGACCACCTTTTCATTGGTTAGCATTGCCTCATGTTTGTTTGCATGCTTGCATAAGTGTCTTGCCATGCCATGTTGCATCCTTAGCTTGTATGCCTAGGTTGCATTGCATCTTGCATGCATGCCTTGTTCCTTGACTTGATGATAGGAATTGGGCCTTGATTTGCTTGATTGGTTTGCATTTCATTTGACATGAAAGTTGCATACTTGATTCTTTGGGCCATCATGCATGGAAATGCGTGATTGGTGGTCCGAAAATCGAGACACATGCCCCTTTGAGTCATTACTATGATAAGGGACATGAGTGGTGCATACATGCCTTGAATTGTGCTGCCATGCTTTGCCTTGCCCTCTGTTGCTGTGAGTTGCAGGTTCTGCAGGCTTTCTTTGCCGACCGGCAGTGTCAAGTGCCGACCGGCAATCATTTCTCTGCCGATAGCTTCATTTTGTGCCGGTGGCTACACCACACTGCCGGTGGCAATTCCATTCAGCCGGTGGCACTCCCTAATGTCCAAGGAAGCAGTCCTGAGGTTTTGGCAGCCTCCAGAGGAGTAAAGGAAGGAAAACAGAGGCAGCCTATGCATGGCGGTGCATTTCCGAGCGGGACCGAGCATGCATTGCATCGAGCCCTCCTCCCGAGGCGGTTTACTGTTTTTCTAGCTTTAGTTAACTTGCTTAGTTAATTAGGCAATTTGTAATATTTAATTAGCTCGCATAGTTAATTAATTTGTAATATTTATTTGGTCCCTCCGAGCGAGGGCGAATCTGTAATAAGTGTGTGTGAGTGGTGTGTATGTCTTCCAATCCCCACTTCTTTCTTCCCTTTTATTTACCTGCTTATGATGGTAGATTAGGGCATATTTAAAATTTAGCATACCTTATGCCATGCATGCGTGCATTCATGCATCTGTACTGCATGCATCAGGCTCGGTACATCATGCTAACTGCATTTATATTTCAATTCCAAATTGAATATGTGCATCAATTGACAGCATTTCATATGCCACGCTTAGGTTAGCCGAGCCTATTCTAAGTACATCTTGTATGCGTTGCATTAGTCAATTTGACATGAACTAGGACATGCATGTTTTGCTAACTAGTTTATTGTTTTGGCACAGAGTACGATGTAAGTATTTATGCTTTAGCATCCCGCATGTGTGTGAGTGTTGCCGTGACAACATATTTACCATGTGGCTAGATGCTCATGTGATAAATTGCTTGAATGCCTGTGGGTGAAGGTTGGATTGTTTGAGTTGGAAAACTCGTTGAAATTCGTGTTTTAGCCTACTTGCGAGTAGCAAAATCCAAAACATTTTTCAAAACAAACGGATATGCAATGCTTATTTCCAAATTAGGCAATCTAGTCTATACTTGTTTGCTACGCGCATAACATAGTAATTCTAACAATTGGATTAAGAACACATAACGTTTTCAAAACTAGATATCACGGTTAGTAGAGGTTGGTCTTCGGACCGGGCGAAAGGGGGTGCTCATAGCTGACCTTCCCCGATCGTACCCAAGCTCCCGAGCCGAGACAACTCCGGTGATGACAGACATGTGGCCTTCGGCACCGAGTCAGGGTTTCCTAAATTCTCCCATTTTAAAATATTTAGGTGGCGACTCTGTATCTGGCAAAGCAGCCCATGTTTGGCACTACTTTTTCAAAAATCCGTTTCTCAAAACGATTTGCCAGATTTGGACTCTTTGGTTCAGATAAAGAACTGTGACACATAATCGAGAGTCCGAACTGTAGTAACCCCAAATGAACAGAACGGGACTCACCCTCCCGGGGCGTTCGGGGGACGTCTACAGTAGGGTCCAGCCTTATTCGACTGGACAGGGGCAATGCCGTTCTGGTGGTCAATCAGGCCAGATTTTGAGGGCATCTGGTGAGTCGAGTTCCCAAGCCCAAGTTGGGGAAATTTGCAGTTGTTCCAGGTGTGGCCAGTTGGGGCACATCAGTAGCTCTTGTTCGTGGCTTGTAAGCTCATAGATTATCTTGTGTTTGGAGATGACCAACTTTTGCGGTCCAGCGAGGGACGGTAGTTGTGGTAATACCGATGGGGTAGTGTTGTTTTGACTAATCTGTTTTGTAATCGGTGAATTATCGTTTTGTAATCATTAGGTTCTGTTGTGTAACCAATGTGTTTTGGAAATGTTGGAACATCAAGGTTGTTTGTTTCTATATATATATGTTTATATAGTTAAGTGTGCCAGTGCTTACCTATTTTCTTGAAATGGGCAGATCAGAGCATGTAGTGACTCTAAAATTTTTATTGATGCAGTAAGTTGTTGTGAGACCATAAAATCTTTGGTAATAATGCATTTATATGCATGCGTTTTAGCTTGGGAAAAATGAGGGCTGATGAGCCATGTTTTCAAATTTGAAGGGATTACTGACAGATATTTATCTTAATCAGGATTACTAGGAGACGAGAACAGTTATACTTGCCGGGTGTTCAAAATTTCATCAGTGTTATCTAATTGATCTTATATGTGTGAAAGTGATGTTGACCTACTGTCGTGAGAACTCCTCGAGGGGATGTGAAGTGTGTATGTTCGTGACTTGTCCTGCTTAAGTGAGTGAGATCCATGACTTGATTTGATACCTTGTGATTTGTCTAAGTGTTATGTGCTTGTCTAAGTTATGATTAGCCGACGTTACGCCTAGATCATTCCAAGCCGAGGTCATCCTCAGTCTAGAAATATCTTGGAACCCCTTGTTGACCTCCGTCCTTGCCTTGACACACTAGCCGAGATGTTACCTTGCACCCCAGTGATCTTGTCCTGGAGTGGCATGACCTAGGCCGAGGTGTGGCGCATCTAGGCCAAGATGTGGCACAGCTTAGTCAAGTGTCGTCCTTCCTAGCCGAGGTCATTGTCACCTTAGTTGCCGAAGTCCTTTTGTTAGCCGATGTCACCCCTTGCCGGAGTACCATTCCGTGTAGCTTGTTAGATACGCTTTGTTGTTAGCCGATGTCATTGCCTCGTCAGAGAGCCCATACCGCTTTGCTTGTTGAACACCCTTCCACCATGCTTTGTCTGGTCTGTCAGCCACCTTTTCAGGGTGAACCCAACCAGTCGCCGCCACGTGTCCCAACAGAGGGATTAACCCCAGAACCGGGTAAAGAAAACTATCATTGGGTATCATAAACTTGCCTTGTAGAGAGAGAAGCTCTAGGAGGAAGAAAGAGTTTTAGAGTGAGGAAATAGATCTTCAAGCTTGATTCCTAGAGATCGAACCGTTAGATCCGTGTTCTAAGGTTAGATTCTTGATCTGCTCACGATGTTCATTATGTTCATAATATTGCATTGCATGATCGGATATGATTTGTAAGCCATGCATCGTCTTGAAATTCGGTTTTAGAAAGAGAAAATGACATTCATGTGTTCTTCAAGAAAAGTCATGTTTTGATCCGAAAGCTTTTTGCCTAGACTCATGTTTTGTGTTTGTTCTTGCATGATTTTCAACTATGGGTACCCAGGTCCATGTTTTCAAACCCGTAACATGAAAATCCCAGATTTGTGATAACAGATTGAGATCGAACATTCACATTTTCCATGTTTTCATACTCATGTTCTTCATATTCAACAGCAGAGGGAAACCCAGAGTTTCCCGACCTCTTTTCCTTGCATGTGGCCCTCGGGAACACACCTCGGCGAGGAGGTGTGGAACCTCGGCCTAGACCTGGTTGGTGCCCAGCATGTTTTCCGAAAATCATTTGTGTACATACGAAACTTGTTGAAGGTGCATTCAATAGGCTTTGCCATGTGTTTGTAGGATTTGGGCTTGTCTCGACCCCGACGTGCGAAGAAACTATGTGAGTGGTATTTTTAATAAAGCTATGTTACACTTGTTTTCATAAATCTCGTCTTGCCTTGTTTTGAAAAGTACTTGATCTAGCATGAATGACTATCCCTACTTGTATATCAAGCACTATCTTGTTTTGATGACATTTCTTGAAAGTCCTTAGCTGCAGGGGACTATAATGCAACTGCACTCTTGTCTTGAAAGTCCTTAGCTGCAGGGGACTATAATGCAACTGCACTCTTGTCTTGAAAGTCCTTAGTTGCAGGGGACTATAATGCAACTGCACTCTTGTCTTGGAATTGTCATCACCCTCTTGTATTAAGTAGATGTAATAACATCCAAAGAACTTGAAAGGCCGGCAATGAACTTGATTTCCCTCTTGATTGTAAAGTATGCTATGTATTGTTTTGAAAGAAATCTTGGATATCAATCATGCAAAACCTTTATTTCTAATATCATTCACTGAGTATCCAAGCTCACCCTCTCTATATATATGTAGGTGACGAACAAGAAGGCATTGAGGCCTAGACGTGATGCCGATGTGTTTTTGGGTGCATTGCCGACGTGTTTTGGATTAGCATTTTACACCATCTTGAAGATCATGCTTCTTAGCTTATATTTCTTGTGCACTTGTATATGTCGGCTTGAGAAGCCTTTTGGTCAAGATGTATTTTGTATCTCATTCCCTTATTGTATTTAAGTTGCAAGACTTTGTAAGAATGTATGTCATTTCATTGGACTTAAGCACAGCTCTCATGGACTATTTAAATTCTGTATATGTATACATATTGCTTCCGCACTTGTAAGCCCCGTATTTTATACTCTGATTGGGTGTGATTCTTGTAAGTCGGCCTTCGGTAATCTCGGATTACTGGCCATCACGGCACCAAACTACTAGGGGCGGTTTGGGGGCGTGACAGAATGGTATCAGAGCACAAGATCTTTATAGTACGTTAATCACCCACCTTGAGTCCTAAAGAGCCTAGGATTTTTCTTAGAATGATGTTAGGATTGCATCATATTGCTTGCTACTTGACTACGTGTGCATCATTTCGGCATGGACGTTTGCTACTTGTATATGTGTTATCTGTTTAGTTGTTTTAAAGTCTCATCTTGCATCCCCCCTAGCATCATGAGGAGAGGTAGACCCGCAGTTGGCCGAGATCGTTCAGAAGATAGATTGGAGAGATTGGAAAGGTTGGTCGAAGGCTTGGTTCGTGAGCAGAGACAACCGAGGCCGCAGGATACTGGTACCACTTCTACACAGGCCGAGCAGACGAATGGCCGTTATGCAGGTCCACCCCCTCCAGTGCCACAAGTGCCTCTACAGCAAGCTTTGTATGGGAACGACACGATAACTCTAATCAGAGAGTTCAAGAAAATGAAACCACCGAGATTTCAGGGAGGTATAGAACCAATGAAAGCCGAGGCATGGGTTTTAGAGATGGAGAAGTTGTTTGAGATCTTCCCCAGTACAGACGCCCAGAAGGTATCTCTGGCAGCATTCACATTAGACGACGATGCTCGTAGGTGGTGGATGATGGTCCGAGAAGGCAATTCGGGTTTGACTTGGGCAAAATTTTTGGAGTTGTTCTACAACAAGCATTTCCCCCTTAGCGTCCGAGACCGAAAAACAACAGAGTTCCATAATCTGATGCAAGGGAACAAGACAGTCGCAGAATACGATCGTGCCTTTACCGAACTGGCGAGATATGCGCCTCATATGGTTGACGACGAATACCGAAAGGCGAGAAAGTTTGAAAGTGGGTTACGTGGACCGATACAAGATAGGGTCAATATGCTCAATATGCCGACATACGCTGGAGTACTAGACAAGGCCATCCTGGCTGAAGCTAATTTAAACCGATACCAGAGTTCAAGTGAGGGTCAGAGGAAGAGACAGAATTATGATAATCGCCGAGTTCCGTTCAACGCCAAGAAGAGAATGAGCACAGACAGTTCCAGCAACTCAAATCAGGAAGGTAACGCCAAGCCGGTGTGCGCGAGCTGTGGAAAGCTACATTTCGGGGTTTGTCGTTGGGCAACAGGAGCTTGCTATGAGTGCGGTGAGATAGGTCATCGTGTGAAGGACTGCCCGAAAGCAAAGGCTGATGACGGAAGGAGGAATGGAAGCACCTCGGGCCCTGCACGGGACAACAATGTCGGGAGAATACAGGCAAGGCAAGGCAGAGTTTTTGCATTGGTACCAGGAGATGCCCAGAATGCCGAGACAGTAGTGTCAGGTACCCTTTCAATTTGTTCTCAAGATGCATACGTATTGATTGATTCGGGTTCTACGCATTCATTTGTATCCACTATATTTGCCGAGAAGTTGAAAAGAGAATTAGAACCCCTTGCTTTCGTATTATCTGTGTCTACTCCATCTGGGAGAAATATGATTGTTGCATCCATTTATAGGGCGTGTATTGTTGTGATTGAGGGTGTAGAGTTGTTAGTTGATTTGATGCCTTTAAGCATGACTCACTTCGATGTCATATTGGGAATGGATTGGTTAGTGGCAAATCATGCATCCATTGATTGTGTTACTAAGAGCGTCACATTGAAGACCCCAAGCCAAGCCGAGGTCATTTTCCAGGGTAAAGGAATAGTACCCCCACCATACTTAATCTCATCCATGAAAGCCTACAAGTTGATCCAAAAAGGATGTCAGGGTTATTTGTGCAGTATACTAAGTGATTTGAATGGAAGTGCTGGGTTAGCCGACATACCTGTTGTTGAAGAATTTCCCGATGTCTTTCCAAACGAGTTACCTGGCAACCTTGTTGATAGGGAAATAGAGTTTACTGTGGACATCCTGTCAGGAACACAACCCATCTCCAAAACACCCTACAGAATGGCCCCAGCCGAACTTAGAGAACTGAAATCGCAATTACAAGAATTGCTGGATAAAGGATTTATCAGGCCGAGCACCTCACCATGGGGGGCACCCGTTCTGTTTGTTAAGAAAAAGGATGGCACACTTCGCCTTTGCATCGACTACAGAGAACTTAATAAAGTGACCATTAAGAACAAGTACCCATTGCCTAGAATCGATGATTTGCTTGATCAACTACGAGGAGCACGAGTCTTTTCCAAGATTGACCTTAGGTCAGGCTACCACCAGTTGAAGGTTAAAGCCGAGGACATCGAGAAAACTGCTTTTCGGACAAGATATGGCCACTACGAATTTTTGCTAATGCCCTTCGGAGTAACCAATGCCCCAGCAGCATTCATGGACTTGATGAACAGAGTCTTTAAGTCATACCTAGATGAGTTTGTCATTATTTTTATCGACGACATATTGATCTATTCCGGGAGTACGAGCGAGCACGAGAATCATCTGAGACTTGCCCTGCAGACCTTGAGAGATAAAAAGTTGTACGCCAAGTTGAGTAAATGCGAGTTTTGGCTTTCCAGCATTTCATTTCTAGGGCATGTGATTAATGAAGATGGTATATCAGTTGACCCCAGTAAGATTGAGGCTGTTGTGAATTGGCCGACGCCGACCAACGTGTCCGAGATTCGTAGTTTCCTGGGTTTGGCAGGTTATTACAGAAAGTTTGTGAAGGATTTCTCGAGGATTGCAGTGCCATTGACACAACTAACTAAGAAGGGAGCAGCTTATGAATGGACCAATGAAAGAGAATCAGCCTTCCAGGAGCTGAAGACGAGGTTAGTTACAGCACCAGTTCTCGTACTACCATCGACTAATGAGGAATTTCAGATTTACAGTGATGCTTCGCATAAGGGTTTGGGTTGCGTGTTAATGCAAGAAGGTAAGGTCATAGCGTACGCGTCTCGTCAGTTGAAGCCCAATGAAAAGAATTATCCTACCCATGATCTGGAACTAGCTGCCGCGGTTTTTGCTTTGAAGATATGGCGTCATTACTTGTATGGAACATCTTGCCAAGTTTTCACCGACCACAAGAGTCTGAAGTACTTGTTCACTCAGAAGGAGTTAAATATGAGGCAGAGAAGATGGCTCGAGCTACTGAAGGATTATGACATGCAGATTCGGTATCACCCAGGTAAGGAAAATTCCGTAGCCGATGCATTGAGCAGGAAGTTAGTTGGAAGTTTGGCGTGCCTGACAGCGGTTTCGGTGGAACCGACCATTATTGAGGAAGCGAAGACCAGACAGAGGGAGGACAAATTCCTCAAGAAAGTAATTGATGAATTCGTCACCAAGCCGAGGCCGGGATACACCATGGAGAATCAAGTGCTTAAGTTTGAAGGGAGATTGTGTGTAGCCGACGTACCAGAGTTAAAAAGGAAGATTTTGCAAGAGGCCCATAGTTCCAAGTTTGCCATTCATCCAGGGAGCACCAAGATGTATCAGGATGTAAAGCGGACCTTTTGGTGGCCAAACATGAAAAGAGAGATAGCCGAGTTTGTATTTCAGTGTCTGAGTTGTCAGCAAGTGAAGGCAGAACACCAGAGACTGGCAGGACTTCTTCAACCATTGTCAATTCCTGAATGGAAATGGGAGCACATCTCCATGGATTTCGTAGTGGGTTTGCCGAGGACGCAAAGAGGTATGGATTCCATTTGGGTTATAGTCGACAGGTTTACTAAGTCAGCTCACTTCTTGCCTGTCAAGACTACATTCAATGCCGACCGACTTGCCGAATTGTACATGAATGAGATCGTTAGGCTTCATGGTGTGCCAATGTCCATTGTGTCAGACCGAGATCCGAAGTTCGTTTCTAGATTTTGGCAGAGTCTACAAGGAGCTTTGGGAACTGAGTTGAGATTTAGCACAGCCTTTCACCCCCAGACCGACGGGCAGACAGAAAGAACGATTCAGACACTTGAAGACATGCTCAGACTGTGCGTGTTGGATTTCCAGGGAAGTTGGGAATCGCATTTGCCATTAGTAGAGTTCGCGTACAACAACAGTTATCAAGCCAGCATAGGCATGGCGCCGTATGAAGCTTTGTATGGAAGAGAGTGCAGATCGCCGATATGTTGGACTGAAGTAGGAGACAAAGCCCTAATTGGCCCCGAGTTGGTTCAGACAACAACCGAAAAGATCAAACTCATTCAGCAGAGGATTAAAACTGCACAGAGTCGACAGAAGTGTTATGCCGACCAAAGAAGGAGAGAGTTAGAATTTGAAATTGGGGATCACGTATTTCTGAAGGTCTCACCGATGACAGGAGTTTCGAGATTTGGGAAGAAGGGTAAACTTGCACCCCGGTATATTGGGCCGTTTGAAATTCTTGAGAAAGTTAACACCGTTGCTTACAGACTCGCTTTGCCACCAGATTTGAGCCAAGTCCACAGCGTGTTCCATGTTTCGATGCTGAGAAAATATATCCGAGACCCACTGCATGTAATAGATTACTCCGGGCTTGTAGTCAATGAAAACCTGGGCTACGAAGAGAAGCCCATGAGAATTATCGACAGACAAGTGAGACAGTTGAGAAATAAGTCAATATCAATGGTGAAAATCGAATGGGAGAAGCATTACGGCAAGGAGGCCACGTGGGAAAAGGAGGAAGAAATGAAAATCTGTTATCCGGAGTTATTTGTAGGACAAGGTAACTTAAGTTTGGGGACCAAACTTCTTTTTGGAGGGTAGACTGTAAGAACCCACATTTTTCATCTTAATCATGTTCATGAGCATCCGTATGATTATGGTTTGTTAAGCTTGCATGTGTATGTTCGTGACTTGTCCTGCTTAAGTGAGCGAGATCCATGACTTGATTTGATACCTTTGTGATTTGTCTAAGTGTTATGTGCTTGTCTAAGTTATGATTAGCCGACGTTACGCCTAGATCATTCCAAGCCGAGGTCATCCTCAGTCTAGAAGTATCTTGGAACCCCTTGTTGACCTCCGTCCTTGCCTTGACACACTAGCCGAGATGTTACCTTGCACCCCAGTGATCTCGTCCTGGAGTGGCATGACCTAGGCCGAGGTGTGGCGCATCTAGGCCAAGATGTGGCACAGCTTAGTCAAGTGTCGTCCTTCCTAGTCGAGGTCATTGACACCTTAGTTGCCGAAGTCCTTTTGTTAGCCGATGTCACCCCTTGCCGGAGTACCATTCCGTGTAGCTTGTTAGATACGCTTTGTTGTTAGCCGATGTCATTGCCTCGTCAGAGAGCCCATACCGCTTTGCTTGTTGAACACCCTTCCACCATGCTTTGTCTGGTCTGTCAGCCACCTTTTCAGGGTGAACCCAACCAGTCGCCGCCACGTGTCCCAACAGAGGGATTAACCCCAGAACCGGGTAAAGAAAACTGTCATTGGGTATCATAAACTTGCCTTGTAGAGAGAGAAGCTCTAGGAGGAAGAAAGAGTTTTAGAGTGAGGAAATAGATCTTCAAGCTTGATTCCTAGAGATCGAACCGTTAGATCCGTGTTCTAAGGTTAGATTCTTGATCTGCTCACGATGTTCTTTATGTTCATAATATTGCATTGCATGATTGGATATGATTTGTAAGCCATGCATCGTCTTGAAATTCGGTTTTAGAAAGAGAAAATGACATTCATGTGTTCTTCAAGAAAAGTCATGTTTTGATCCGAAAGCTTTTTGCCTAGACTCATGTTTTGTGTTTGTTCTTGCATGATTTTCAACTATGGGTACCCAGGTCCATGTTTTCAAACCCGTAACATGAAAATCCCAGATTTGTGATAACAGATTGAGATCGAACATTCACATTTTCCATGTTTTCATACTCATGTTCTTCATATTCAACAGCAGAGGGAAACCCAGAGTTTCCCGACCTCTTTTCCTTGCATGTGGCCCTCGGGAACACACCTCGGCGAGGAGGTGTGGAACCTCGGCCTAGACCTGGTTGGTGCCCAGCATGTTTTTCGAAAATCATTTGTGTACATACGAAACTTGTTGAAGGTGCATTCAATAGGCTTTGCCATGTGTTTGTAGGATTTGGGCTTGTCTCGACCCCGACGTTCGAAGAAACTATGTGAGTGGTATTTTTAATAAAGCTATGTTACACTTGTTTTCATAAATCTCGTCTTGCCTTGTTTTGAAAAGTACTTGATCTAGCATGAATGACTATCCCTACTTGTATATCAAGCACTATCTTGTTTTGATGACATTTCTTGAAAGTCCTTAGCTGCAGGGGACTATAATGCAACTGCACTCTTGTCTTGAAAGTCCTTAGCTGCAGGGGACTATAATGCAACTGCACTCTTGTCTTGAGAGTCCTTAGCTGCAGGGGACTATAATGCAACTGCACTCTTGTCTTGAAAGTCCTTAGTTGCAGGGGACTATAATGCAACTGCACTCTTGTCTTGGAATTGTCATCACCCTCTTGTATTAAGTAGATGTAATAACATCCAAAGAACTTGAAAGGCCGGCAATGAACTTGATTTCCCTCTTGATTGTAAAGTATGCTATGTATTGTTTTGAAAGAAATCTTGGATATCAATCATGCAAAACCTTTATTTCTAATATCATTCACTGAGTATCCAAGCTCACCCTCTCTATATATATGTAGGTGAAGAACAAGAAGGCATTGAGGCCTAGACGTGATGCCGATGTGTTTTTGGGTGCATTGCCGACGTGTTTTGGATTAGCATTTTACACCATCTTGAAGATCATGCTTCTTAGCTTATATTTCTTGTGCACTTGTATATGTCGGCTTGAGAAGCCTTTTGGTCAAGATGTATTTTGTATCTCATTCCCTTATTCTATTTAAGTTGTAAGACTTTGTAAGAATGTATGTCATTTCATTGGACTTAAGCACGGCTCTCATGGACTATTTAAATTCTGTATATGTATTCCGCACTTGTAAGCCCCGTATTTTATACTCTGATTGGGTGTGATTCTTGTAAGTCGGCCTTCGGTAATCTCGGATTACTGGCCATCACGGCACCAAACTACTAGGGGCGGTTTGGGGGCGTGACAGGTATAATGGATTCTTGAATGAACTTCCATGTTTAATTTTATGCAGTTTCCATTTTTATTTTTATTCAACTTTTATTTTTATTCAATTTCCATCTCCATTCAATTTCCATTTTTATTTAATTTCCAAATAGATCGTTAAGGTGTAGTGGTTTCTTGAATGAACTTCCATTTTTAATTTTATGCAATTTTCGTTTTTATTTTTATTCCACTTCCATTTTTATTCAATTTCCTTTTTTATTTAATTTCGAAATAGATCGTTAAGGTATAGTTATATCTTGAATGAACTTCCATGTTTAATTTTATGCAGTTTCCATTTATATTTTTATTCAGCTTCTATTTTTATTCAATTTCAATCTCCATTCAATTTCCGTTTTTATTTAATTTCCAAATAGATCGTTAAGGTATAGTGGTTTCTTGAATGAACTTCCATGTTTAATTTTATGCAGTTTTCACTTCTATTTTTATTCAATTTCCATCTCCCTTCAATTTCCTTTTTTGTTTAATTTCGAAATAGATCGTTAAGGTATAGTGGTTTCTTGAATGAACTTCCATTTTTAATTTTATGAAACTTCCACTTGTATTTTTATTCCACTTCAATTTTTATTTAATTTCCTTTTCTATTCAATTTCCTTTTTTATTTAATTTCCAAATAAAACGTTAAGGTGTAGTTGTTTCTTGAATGAACTTCCATGTTTAATGTCACGACCCCAAACCGCCCCTAGTAGTTTGGTACCGTGATGGCCAGTAATCCGAGACTACCGAAGGCCAACTTTCAAAAACTTAACACAATCAGAGTATAATAAACGGGGCTCACAAATGCAGAAGCAATAATCTAAAATGCGAGTAGTCCATAAGAGCTGTGCATAGATCAAATGCAATGTCATTCACCTTTACAACTTGAATACAACAAGCAAAATATGTATTACATCTTGATCAAAAGGCTTCTCGAGCTGACTTATACAAAATACAGTCAATACAAGCCAAGAAGCATGATTTTCAAGATTTGCCGACATGAATACAAAAATAAAGTCGACATAAGCACGGATCCAAAACAAGCTTTCAAAACAGTCTAGGCGTCGCCGACGTCCTGCTCATCACCTACATATATATAGAGAGGGTGGGCTTGGATACTTAGTGAATGGTACTAATAATAAAGGTTTTGCATGAATATAGCCGAGGTCCTTCAAAAACAAAACGCATCAAACTTTATCAAGGCAAGGGATGAACCGTATTCACCAATCAAATCTTAAAAGTATCAAGGGATGCTTACTGACATCGGCAAAACAAGGGATGAACCGCATTCATCAATCAAATCTTACAAGTATCAAGGGATGCTTACTGACATCGGCAAAACAAGGGATGAACCGTATTCATCAATCAAATCTTACAAGTATCAAGGGATGCTTACTGACATCGGCAAAACAAGGAATGAACCGTATTCATCAATCAAATCAAGGACTGCACGATCCATAATCGATTAGTCAAAGGTACTGCGAAAGTTTATAGTCCTCCAGCACAAGGGACTTGTGTTACTTAAGCCCGTAGCTCCTTTTAACACGATGATCTGGTGTTACTTAGGCCCGTAGCCCGATTTAACATCATAGTCTTTCCAAGAAAGGACCGTATCCTTTTTATACTTAGTGCTGCGAAAGTTTAGAGTCCTCCAGCACAAGGGACTTGCGTTACTTAGGCCCGTAGCCCGGTTTAACATGATAGAACTTTCAAGAAAGGACCGTGTCCTTTTATACTCAGTGCTGCGAAAGTTTAGAGTCCTCCAGCATAAGGGACTTTTCAAAGATGACATCAAAACAAGGCTTATACTTGATACATCAAAACAGAGCTATTCATTCATGCTTAGCAAATACTTTCGTCAAAATAAAGCAAAGCAAGATTTATCAAAACCAAATAACATAGCTTTATTAGAAATTCCACTCACTTAGTTTTTCCTCGGATGCAGGCTCAAAGCAAGGTCAAGGTCCTACAATTCACATGGCAAATCACATTCTCAAAACAAGCTTCATATACAAGCAAATGATCTCGGCATCCTTACCAGATCCAAGTCAATAACAAAGCAAAACATGCTGAGAGTTTAAACATTGCTCCCGTTCATGAAAACAAACTGGGTACCAACCAGGTCTATGTCGAGGTCCCACACTTTCTTGCCGAGGTGTGGTCCCGATGGCCACATGCAAAAGCAAGGTTGGGAAAACCAGGGTTCCCCTTCGAAGAACACGAAGAACATCATGATCATGAGAAAGATAGATGCAAGATCAAAACTTGTTACAAAATCTGAGGTTTCATGCCAAGAGTTCGAAAACATGGACCTGGGTACCCATACAAGATGGTCATGCAAGAACAAACACAAAACATGGCTTCCGTTCCAAACTTTCGGATTAAAATGAGACTTTTCTTCAAGAACACACGAAAACCATTTTCTCTTTTCAAAACCAACTTCAAAGCAATGCATGACATGCAAAACGAATCCGATCATGCAATGCAGCTAGATGAACAATAACAACAATCAAAGTAGATCAAGATTCTAACCTCAAAGCTCGAATCCAACGGATCAAACCACAAAGATCAAGCTTAGAAGACTCACTCTCACTCAAGAACTTCTCTTCTACCTCTCAAGAGCTTCTCTCTCTAAAGGCAAAGATTTGAGACAAAATGATTTGCTTCTAGGTCTGCCGGCTGTCTTAACAATCAGCTCGGACACGTGGCGCTACCGGGTTGGCTCAGCTCAAAAGGTGATTGATTGATAAGACAAGTCTATGACAAAGCGTATGCAGCAAGCTGGGTAAGACACATCGGCGAGTAACGACATCGGCTCAAATCAAGGATCCGACAACAGGATAACAAAGACATCGGCTAGGGAGGACGACGCTTGACTAAGCTGTGCCACACCTTGGCCGGGGTGTGCCACATCTCGGCCTAGGCCATACCTGCCTGCGGACAAGGTTCACTAAGTGCAAGACATCTCGGCAAATAAAGCCCGAGGTGAAGATGAGGGTCGACCAAGGTCTCAAAACAGTTCTAAGTACAAAGGTTCAAAAGCGAACTAAGCTCAAGGTAACCTCGGCTACCCACCCAGCAAGGAACAAAATTACGCAAGCAACACTTAAACAAATCAGGGCAAGGCAAAACCCTCAAAACAACATAACGGGCAAAATCATGCATGAATGTATGCAAGTATGACAAGAGTAAGATGAGGGTTGTTACAGTCTACCTCCCTTAAAGAAGTTTGGTCCCCAAACTTAAATTACCTTGCTCTAAGAACAACTCCGGATAACGGATTCTCACATCCTCTTCCTTTTCCCACGTGGCTTCTGTGCCATAATGCTCCTTCCATTCGACCTTTACCATCGGTATCGATTTGTTTCTCAACTGCCTCACTTGTCTGTCAATAATCCTCATTGGCTTTTCCTCGTAGCCCAAATCCTCACCGACCGTGATCTCAGAATGATCAATCACATGCAGCGGATCTCGGATGTACTTCCTCAACATCGAAACATGAAACACATTGTGGACTTGGCTCAAATCTGGCGGCAAAACGAGTCTGTAGGCAACAGGGTTAATTCTCTCAAGAATTTCAAACGGTCCAATATATCGTGGTGCCAATTTACCTTTCTTTCCAAATCTAGAAACTCCCTTCATTGGTGAAACCTTCAGGAATGCATGATTCCCAACTTCGAATTCTAACTCATTCCTTCTCTGGTCGGCGTAGCTCTTTTGTCAGCTCTGGGCAGTTTTAATCCTCTGTTGGATAAGTTTGATCTTCTCTGTTGTCACTTGAATCAACTCGGGACCAAGCAGAGCTCTGTCTCCAACTTCGGTCCAACATGTCGGCGACCTGCACTTTCTTCCGTACAAGGCTTCGTATGGCGCCATGCCAATACTAGCTTGATAACTGTTGTTGTAAGCGAATTCTACTAAGGGCAAATGTGTTCCCCAACTCCCTAGGAAGTCCAATACAAAGTCTAAGCATATCTTCAAGTGTTTGAATTGCCCTCTCTGTCTGCCCATCCGTCTGGGGATGAAAAGCTGTACTAAATCTCAGCTCGGCTCCGAAAGCCCTCTGTAGACTCTGCCAAAATCTAGAAACGAACTTTGGATCTCGGTCTGACACAATTGACATCGGCACTCCATGAAGTCTGACAATCTCGTTCACATATAGCAAGGCAAGTTGATCGGCGTTGAAGGTAGTCTTAACGGGTAGAAAGTGTGCTGACTTAGTTAATCTGTCAACAACAACCCAAATCGAATCCATGCCTTTCGGTGTCTTCGGCAACCCAATCACAAAATCCATGGAGATGTGCTCCCATTTCCATTCAGGAATCGGTAAAGGTTGAAGAAGTCCTGCCGGTCTTTGATGTTCTGCTTTCACTTGTTGACAATGTAAACACTAGGATACGAATTCGGCTATCTCTCTTTTCATATTTGGCCACCAGAAGGTCTGCTTCACATCTTGATACATTTTGGTGTTCCCTGGATGAACAGCAAACTTAGAACCATGAGCTTCCTGTAAAATTTTCCTTTTCAACTCTGGGATGTCGGCCACACATAGCCTTCCCTCAAACTCGAGTACTTGATTTTCGATAGTATACCCTAGTCTCGGCTTTGTGTCAATTTCCTCGGCTATTTTCTTGAAGAAGTTATCCTCCATCTGCCTTGTCTTTACCTCATCAACAATAGTCGGCTCCACTGTCATCACGGTCAAACACGCCAAATTCCCATTTGACTTTCTGCTCAGAGCGTCGGCTACACTGTTAGCTTTACCGGGGTGGTATTGAATTTGTATATCATAGTCCTTCAACAACTCAAGCCACCTTCTCTGCCTCAAATTCAATTCCTTCTGTGTGAATAGGTACTTTAAACTCTTATGATCTGTAAAAATCTGACAAGAAGCTCCATACAAATAGTGACGCCAAATCTTCAAAGCAAAAACCACGGCTGCTAATTCTAAATCATGGGTAGGATAGTTCTTCTCATGAGGTTTCAACTGACGAGATGCATAAGCTATAACCTTACCCCCTTGCATTAACACACAACCCAAGCCCTTATGTGAAGCGTCGCTATAGATATGATACTCTTCGTTACCTGATGGAAGTACAAGTACTGGTGCTGTAACTAACCTCGTCTTCAGTTCCTGGAAAGCTGACTCCCGATCTTTGGTCCATTCATACAGTGTTCCCTTCTTAGTCAATTGCGTCAATGGAATTGCAATCTTTGAGAAATCCTTCACAAACTTCCTGTAATAACCTGCCAAACCCAGAAAACTACGAATCTCGGACACATTAGTCGGCCTCAGCCAATTCACTACGGCTTCAATTTTGCTAGGGTCAACTGAGATACCCTCTTCACTAATCACATGACCCAAGAATGAGATAGTAGAAAGCCAAAATTCACATTTGTTAAATTTAGCATACAATTTCCGATCTCTTAAAATCTGTAAGGCAAGTCTCAAATGATTTTCATGCTCAGCTTTACTCTTGGAATAGACCAATATATCATCAATGAAGACAACCACAAACTCATCTAAATATGGCTTGAAGACTCTGTTCATTAAATCCATAAATGCAGCAGGGGCATTGGTCACTCCAAAAGGCATTACTAAAAACTCATAGTGGCCATATCTTGTTCGAAAAGCGGTCTTCTCAACATCTTCGGCTTTAACCTTAAGCTGATGGTAACCAGACCTAAGATCAATCTTAGAAAAGACTCGTGCTCCTTGCAGTTGATCAAGCAGATCATCAATCCTAGGTAATGGGTACTTGTTCTTGATGGTGATCTTATTAAGTTCTCTATAATCGATGCAAAGACGGAGTGTGCCATCCTTTTTCTTAACAAATAAAACAGGTGCTCCCCATGGTGAAGTGCTCGGCCTAATAAATCCCCTGTCCAATAATTCTTGTAATTGCAGTTTCAATTCTCTAAGTTAAGCTGGGGCCATCCTATAAGGTGTTTTGGAGATCGGCTGTGTTCCCGACATGATGTCAACAGCAAACTCTATTTCTCTATCGGTTAAGTGGCCAGGCAATTCGTCTGGGAAGACGTCGGGGAATTCGTTAACCACTGGGATGTCGGCTAAATTAACATTTCCATTTCTAAAACCCATGCCTCAGCCTTCATCGGCTCTATACCGCCAGAGAATCTCGGTGGTTTCATTTTCTTGAACTCCCTGATCAAAGTTATCGTACCATCCCCACTATACCTTAACGATCTATTTGGAAATTAAATAAAAAAGGAAATTGAAAAGAAAAATAACTTGTATAAAAATGGAAGTCGAATAAAAAAAATGGAAGTTGCAGAAAATGAAAAATGAAAGTTCATTTAAGAAACCACTATACCTTAACGATCTATTTGGAAATTAAATAAAAAATGAAGTTTAATAGAAAGGTAACTTGAATAAAAATGGAAGCTGAATAAAACAAAAATGGAAGTTCCATATAAGTAAAAATGGAAGTTCATTAGAGAAACCACTATACCTTAACGATCTATTTGGAAATGAAATAAAAAAGGAAGTTGAATAGAAAAGTAACTTGAATAAAAATGGAAGTTACTTAAAATTAAAAATGGAAGTTGCAGAAAATTAAAAATAGAAATTCATTCAAGAAACTACTATACCTTAACGATCTATTTGGAAATGAAATAAAAAAGGAAGTTGAATAGAAAAATAACTTGTATAAAAATGGAAGTCGAATAAAAAAAAATGGAACTTGCAGAAAATTAGAAATGAAAGTTCATTCAAGAAACCACTATACCTTAACGATCTATTTGGAAATTAAATAAAAAATGAAGTTTAATAGAAAAGTAACTTGAATAAAAATGGAAGCTGAATAAAATAAAAATGGAAGTTGCATAAAATTAAAAATAGAAGTTCATTCAAGAAACCACTATACCTTAACGATCTATTTGGAAATTAAATAAAAAAGAAAGTTTAATACAAAAGTAAATTGAATAAAAATGGAAGTTGAATAAAAATAAAAACGAAAGTTCCATAAAATTAAAAATGGAAGTTCAATCCCGAAACGACTATACCTTAACGATCTATTTGGAAATTAAATGAAAAATGAAGTTTAATAGAAAAGTAAATTTAATAAAAATGGAAGTCGAATAAAAATAAAATTAAAAATGGAAGTTCAATCCAGAAACCACTATATGTTGACGATCTATTTGGAAATTAAATAAAAAAGGAAGTTGAATAGAAAAGTAACTTGAATAAAAATGGAAGTTACTTAAAAAGAAAAATGGTAGTTGCAGAAAATTAAAAATAGAAATTCATTCAAGAAACCATTATACCTTAATGATCTATTTGGAAATTAAATAAAAAAGGAAGTTGAATAGAAAAATAACTTGTATAAAAATGGAAGTCGAATAAAAAAAAAATGGAAGTTGCAGAAAATGAAAAATGAAAGTTCATTCAAGAAACCACTATACCTTAACGATCTATTTGGAAATTAAATAAAAAATGAACTTTAATAGAAAGGTAACTTGAATAGAAATGGAAGCTGAATAAAATAAAAATGGAAGTTCCATATAATTAAAAATGGATGTTCATTCAAGAAACCACTATACCTTAACGATATATTTGGAAATTAAACAAAAAAAGGAAGTTTAATAGAAAAGTAAATTGAATAAAAATGGAAGTTGAATAAAAATAAAAGTGAAAGTTGCATAATATTAAAAATAGAAGTTCAATCCTGAAACCACTATACCTTAACGATCTATTTGGAAATTAAATAAAAAAGGATGTTGAATAGAAAAGAAACTTGAATAAAAAAAGAAGTTGAATGGAAATAAAAATGGAAGTTGCAGAAAATTAAAATTGGAAGTTCAATCCTGAAACCAATATACCTTTACGATCTATTTGGAAATTAAATAAAAAAGGAAATTGAATAGAAAAATAACTTGAATAAAAATGGAAGTTGAATAAAAATAAAAATGGAAGTTCATTCACGAAACCACTATACCTTAACGATCTATTTGGAAATTAAATAAAAAAGGAAGTTTAATAGAAAAGTAACTTGAATAAAAATGGAAGTCAAATAAAAAAAAAAAGGGAAGTTGCAGAAAATTAAAAGTGGAAGTTCATTCAAGAAACCACTATACCTTAATGATCTATTTGGAAATTAAATAAAAAAGGAAGTTGAATAGAAAAATAACTTGAATAAAAATGGAAGCTGAATAAAAATAAAAATGGAAGTTGCAGAAAATTAAAAATGGAAGTTCATTCACGAAACCACTATACCTTAACGATCTATTTGGAAATTAAATAAAAAAAGAAGTTGAATAGAAAAGTAACTTGAATAAAAATGGAAGTTACTTAAAAATAAAAATGGTAGTTGCAGAAAATTAAAAATAGAAATTCATTCAAGAAACCACTATACCTTAACGATCTATTTGGAAATTAAATAAAAAAGGAAGTTGAATAGAAAAATAACTTGTATAAAAATGGAAGTCGAATAAAAAAAAATAGAAGTTGCAGAAAATGAAAAATGAAAGTTCATTCAAGAAACCATTATACCTTAATGATCTATTTGGAAATTAAATAAAAAATGAAGTTTAATAGAAAAGTAACTTGAATAAAAATTGAAGCTGAATAAAATAAAAATGGAAGTTCCATATAATTAAAAATGGATGTTCATTCAAGAAACCACTATACCTTAACGATATATTTAGAAATTAAATTAAAAAAGGAAGTTTAATAGAAAAGTAAATTGAATAAAAATGGAAGTTGAATAAAAATAAAAGTGAAAGTTGCAGAAAATTAAAAATTGAAATTCATTCAAGAAACCACTATACCTTAACGATCTATTTGGAAATTAAATGAAAAAGGAAGTTGAATAAAAAAATAACTTGTATAAAAATGAAAGTCGAATAAAAAAAAATGGAACTTGCAGAAAATTAGAAATGAAAGTTCATAAAGCACTTCCGCTCGAGCGCGAAAACCAGTCCGCTCGAGCGTAGATTTCCCCCTCCCGGAACCTATATCCAGAAAGTACTACCCGCTCGAGCGCCACCGCTCGAGCGTAAACAAACCCGCTCGAGTGCAAAAATCACATCTGCAGAAGTTTTGCAGGAACACGAACTACTGGAGGTATGCAATCCCCGCTCGAGGGCAAGAAGACCCGCTCGAGCGGATCACCTAAAAACTGAACAACATGGAATTGAAAACAAGGCCTAACCAACCTGTAACAACCCTGCTCAAAACATCCTAAAACTCAATCAAGTGGAAGGACGACAACAAGATAGATACCACTACCAACTTCACGGAACCGAGTCCGGAATACAACAGAACAGTAAAGGGACAACTAGGATCGCTATAACCTCCCCCCCTAAAAGAATTTCGTCCCCGAAATTAAACACAGTTTTTCAAAAACAGGTTTTCTCCATTCTCGACAATATTACAGCATAATATTAAACAACCCGACCCATTACCGGTCAATTCCATCTCTTTTCAAGAGGCATTTCACAACATATATTACACGTGCATTATTAACATGCAATTTTCCTCCATTTCCAACCATTTCCAACATACATGGTTCACAGTTCATATCATAATCAATATACATGATACAACTCCAATTCTACAATATAGCCAACATATGCAATATCATAATCAACTCCCATATCAAGGTAAGTTCTACAATATACTTTCATTAAACCAAAACATTACCAATGTTTTACAACTTAAGACATATATAAAGCTCTTAAGTCCAACAACATTTCAAAATCTAAATACAAGATTACTCATCAATGAACAAGTCCGGATATTTCTCGCGGACTTCCAACTCACGTTCCCAAGTGGCTTCCTCCACTCCGTGATGTTTCCACAAAACCTTTACCAAAGGGATGGTCTTGCCATGCAGGACTTGATCCCGCCTATCCAAGACCCGAACCGGTCTCTCCTCATACGAGGCATCCTCATCTACCTCTAAGTCGGTCCAATCTAACACATGCAATGGATCCGGCTCATACTTCCGAAGCATACTAACATGAAATACGTCATGAACCCCAGACAACTGCGGTGCAAAGCCAAACGATAAGCAACCTCCCCAATCCTCTCAAGGATCTCAAAGGGACCGATAAATCGAGGGGATAACTTCCCACTCTTCCCAAACCTCATCAACTCCCGCCTAGGTGATATCTTCAGAAAGACATGATCACCTATCTCAAACGCCAAAGGTCTCTTCCTATGGTCGGCATAACTCTTTTGGCGACTCTGGGCTGTAACAAGCCTCCTACAGATAAGCCCAACTTTCTCCGTCGTCTCCCTAACCAACTCCGGACCCAACAAAGGTGCATCACCCACCTCGGCCCAACAAACTGGAGACCTACAAGGCCGGCCATACAAGGCCTCAAACGGTGCCATACCGATACTAGACTGAAAGCTATTGTTGTAGGCAAACTCCACCAATGGTAAGTGCCTCTCCCACATCCCACTAAAGTCAAGGACATAACCTCGAAGCATATCTTCAAGGATCTGAATAGTACGCTCGGACTGTCCGTCAGTTTGAGGATGATAAGCCGTACTAAAGGTCAACTTAGTACCCAAGGCACTCTGCAAACTCTGCCACAACCTAGTAGTAAAACGAGGATCTCTATCTGAGACGATCGTCACTGGGACCCCGTGCAATCTCACTATGTCCCGAATATACAAGTCAGCGAGATGATCTACCGAATCTCTCACGCACATAGGAATAAAGTGCGCCGACTTAGTCAGCCGGTCTACAACCACCCAAATGGCATCACTACCCCGCTGAGTCCTCGGAAGACCTACAACGAAGTCCATAGTGACATGCTCCCACTTCCACTCGGCAATAGGCAAGGGTTGTAGCAAACCCGCTGGCCTCTGATGCTCGGCCTTCACTTGCTGGCAAGTAAGGCACTTCGATACGAAAACAGCCACATCTCTCTTCATACCCCGCCACCAAAACTGGCGACCCAAATCCCGATACATCTTAGTGCCTCCCGGATGCACCGCAAGGCGCGAATGATGGAACTCTCGGAGTACTTCCTCTCGGTAAGACTCTGTCACAAACAAACAGTCTCGGTATCTCACACTCTGGTCGGGACACACCGTCAAACCCTTCTCAACCTTCCCACTTGAGATCTTCTCTCGGAGGGATTCTACATCAAGGTCACTTCTCTATGCCTCTAACACTCGAGTCACTAGTGTAGGCTGCGTAACTACAGAAAACAAGGCCGCAGCCTCAACAGGTTCGCCTAGATGCAAATCAAACTCGCCAAGTGCACCCAACATCTCCCATTCCCGAATGGCTATACAAGCTACATCACTAATGGATTTCCTGCTAAGAGCATCGGCCACAACATTGGCCTTTCCCAGGTGATAGTGCAACTCAAAATCGTAGTCCTCAATGAATTCCATCCACCTTCTCTGCCTCAAATTTAAGTCTCTCTGTGTAAACAGATACTTCAAACTCTTGTGGTCCGAGAACACCTCGAACCTCTCACCAAAAAGGTAATGCCTCCAAATTTTCAAGGCAAAGATCACTGCTGCTAACTCTAGGTCGTGTGTAGGGTAATTCTTCTCGTGTATTTTCAACTGTCGTGAGCCATAAGCTACAACTTTCCTCTCTTGCATCAGCACACAACCCAAACCCTCTCGTGAGGCATCACAATAGACTGCATAACCCAGCCCTCTCTCCGGGATAATCAAAACCGGAGCGGTGGTCAATCTAACCTTCAACTCTTACAACGAATTTTCACAAGTCTCATTCCATACAAACTTGACCCCTTTCCACGTCAAACTAGTCAACGGCGAAGCTAGCCTGAAGAAATCTTTCACAAACCGACGGTAATACCCAGCCAATCCCAGAAAACTGCGGATCTTAAACACACTCTTAGGCTGTGCCCAATCTTGCACTGCCTCTACCTTGGATGTATCAACAGACACCCCTTCCCCGGATACCACATGGCCTAAGAATTTCACCTCTCCTAGCCAGAACTCACACTTCCCAAACTTGGCATACAGCCTATGGGCTCTAAGTAACTCAAGCACCACTCTCAAGTGTGCCTCGTGCTCCTCCTCTGAAGGTGAATAAATCAGGATGTCGTCCATGAAAACGACTACAAAACGATCCAAGAATTCCCGGAAGATCCGGTTCATCAAGTCCATAAAGACTGCCGGTGCATTGGTAAGCCCGAATGGCATAACCAGAAACTCATAATGGCCATACCGCGTACGGAATGCCGTCTTTGGAATATCCTCCTCCTTGTCCCTCAACTGGTGGTAACCCGATCTCAAGTCTATCTTAGAGAAACAATGGGAACCCTTCAATTGGTCGAACAGATCATCTATACGGGGCATAGGGTACTTATTCTTGACCGTAGCCCGATTCAACTTCCGGTAATCTATACACAATCCCAAGGCACCATCTTTCTTTTTAGCAAAGAGGGCCGGTGCTCCCCAAGGTGAAACACTAGGGCGAACAAAACCCTTATCTAACAATTCCTGGAGCTGAATCTTCAACTCACTCAACTCGGCTGGGGCAAAATGATAAGGTGCCATAGCACTCAACTGCGGGCAATACCTCTTCAGGTGCCCAGGCTGACCAAACTGATAGCAAGACAAAGGCTGGCCCCTGCCCTGACTCTGGCCCTGAGGTCTAGCTGAAGAAGAAGCAGCTCGCTAACACCCTCCCTTCTGCGGGCAAACCGAAGACTTGTGACCCAGCTGGCCACACGCAAAACAAGTCAAGCCCCCCTGACTACCTCTCCCAGAGCTCGTACTCGGTACTGGAAAGGTCGATCTAGCCACATCACCCTGAGACTGCTGAGGGTTAAAACCCCTCTGTCTCCTGCCATCACCCTGACCATCTTGGCTCCTCTTGGAGCCCTTCTGCCCCTCATCCTCCTCCTGCATCATGAGCTCCATATGAGCTACAACATCCACCAAACGTCTGTACTCCCGGATGAAAGATCCACCAACCCTCAACTTGAGGCCTCGCCTCAACTTTCGCTCAAACTCAAAGCAACGGCGTTTCTCGGACGCCACTAGTTCAGGTGCAAGCCTGGACAGACTGGTAAAAGTAGCCTCAAACTCAGCCACAGACAAGCCTTGCTGTCTAAGCTGGCAAAACTGCTCTCTCAGCTTCTCCCTCGCAGTTGAAGATAAAAACTTGTCCTGGAAAGCATTCACAAACACCTCCCATGCACCACCAACACTGCCCTTCTCATACTTCCACCATTGACCCGCATCTCCCTTCAGCTGGAAGGATGCCAAGGTCACCTTCAAAGCCCCGTCCTCGATGCCCAGCATCTCGAACGTCTTCTCTATTTGTTCCAACCACTCGTTAGCCTTAAGTGGCTCCTTTGGATCCCCAACAAACTCGTTCGGGTTAGACCGAAAGAATTCCCTCTTCAAGAAGGAAGGCCCTACCTCAGCAACCTGATTTTCAGCTCTGAGAACACCCAAAGCTCCCGCTATCTCTCGAGCCAAGGTGCCCATAGCCTGCTGACCCGCTGGCTCGGCCACGTTGGCCTAACCAACACCCTCCTGCATTGCTAGAACGTCATCCGGTACAGGTACCTCCTGCCTACCATGCCTGCCACGCCTACCACGCCCTCGTCCTGACATCCTAATAAAGGTAACCAAGACTATTAGCACATTCACAAATGTGCCGAAGCTATAACACTCGCGTCCTAATGCATGGACAACTGTAATTCACTCCACGTAAGCACATAAACACATAAGCATTTACGAATTTCATTTCCGAATAATGATAGTCCCGAGACGTTACTAGAGTTCCGGTTAGAAACAGCATTGATCAAGTGCTTTTCCAACAAGACTACCAGCAACCCAAGGATCCGATCAACATCCTAGAAATTGCATTCCATACCCACATAGTCACATAAGCATGTTATCAATTAAGCACATAGCATATGACACTACATCTAAGTCTCTATCAAGCGAGACAAACCCATTGTAATCCTAATCACTTCCCACATACCCAAAATATTCGAACCGGGTATGCTCTGATACCAAGTTGTAACGCCCTCAAAATAATAACATTAAACCTATAGCGATCCCGGGTTTACCCTTGTTGTACAGTGATCCGGACATGTGTCCGTGGATGTTGGTAGTTGTTTATTGTCATGTTTGTATCCTCTTTACTTTGTATATTGAGTTGTAGGATGGGTTGGGCAGGTTTGTTACAGGTTGGTTGTGTTTGGGAGCCTAGTGTTGCTGCCCAGATTTTTGGACCTTCGCTCGAGCGAGGAGTTTGTCGCTCGAGCGAGAGTGAGGTTCGTGTCTGGTGGGTCGAGCCAGGGTGGCTTCGCTCGAGCGAGTGTTACGTCTGGTTCTGGACCTGAGAGTTGCCTTTCTTGGCTCGAGCGAGCTTTTCTTGGCTCGAGCGGTCTGGGTTTTTCTTCCCTCGATCAAGAACTTCTTGGCTCGAGCGAGAGTTTCTGTGTCTGGTCGCTTGAGCGACCAAGGCTTCGCTCGAGCGAGCGTGTTTTATATCAGCGGACAGTAGCGTTTTGAACATCACTTTTTCATCTTCTTTTTTTTGATTAAACCTAGATTCGAGACTCTCTCTCTCTACACTTATATTCTCTTTAAGAATTGATCTCCCTAGAGTGTGAATCTAGCCTAGGGCCTTTGTTAAAAAGATAGAGGGCACTGAGAGCTTTGTTTTAATCTGAAAAAGTTTGGATTTGGAGCAAGTTGATCTTCGAGTCTTCATCTCCTTTTTGGCTTAAACTTCGAGGTAGGGATACCCTACTCCTCTCTATGGATTTTGTCTTTAAATTTTGGTATTTTGAGATGTTGGGCTTGGCTTGGTAAATTTGTGAAAGTTTGGGGCTTTTGTGCAATTTTACAAAAGTTGGGGTTTTATTCATAATAAACCTAGATGCATGTTTGGCATAGAGAAATGGAATAAATGTTGAATCATTGATGAAAATGGGACCTAAGGGTTGAAATGGTAATTATGGATAACGACCTAATTACATTGTTTAATTAATTGGGATAATTAATTGTGAGAAATGAGGAAATGAAATGTTGATTGAATATCCATTGTGCATTTATTTTCTGTTTAGAAATAACTGCTTTGGGCTATCGGTGGAGGATAGTCGTGATTGTTGTAGACAATGCATGATGATTAGACAAACTGAAACTAATGAATGAAATATGTCATGGAACTTGGCGGTTGATAGAATACATTAACTGTATGTATTGGGTGATCGTATATAGAACCAATGTGTTTATATACGTTATGTGTAGAGGAGGAGATAGGGGATGTACTCCGCGGTTTAGGGGAAGATAGGGGATGTACCTCTAAACCGGATAGTGTTGGGAGAAGATAGGGGATGAACTCCGTAGATACAGCTCATATGCTTGTCTAGAGAAGTGAAGATAGAGCTTATATGCTTATCTTGGTACAGTGTGGATACAGCTTATATGCTTATCTGTGAATGTGGGATATTGTTGTTATACATATCTGTTGAGAATGTGGATATAGCTTATATGCTTATCTGAATATGGGATATAGTTTTTATACATATCTGTGGAAATGATGATAGAGCTAGCATGCTTATCTGTTGAAAAAGGGAAAATGAAAGGTAACTTAGACTCGTAAGTTGTATGACATAAATGTGTAATTGATGTGAATGTATCTGTGTTAGCCATCTATCAATTGCTAATCTTTTAGTCATTGTTCATGGTTGGTTTAGTGTATTTCTACTGGGCTGTGGCTCACCCTATATGGGAATATCATTTTCAGGTACAGGTAGCATGCCACCTCCAAGGACATAGCTGGGAGGCTTGAGGCGGACATGCTTATGTCGCTTAACTTTTGATGTATTACATGTAACTTCAAGCCAAGGGCTTAATGTGTAAACGAGTTAGTACTCTTTTGTTGTAACCAAGTGTTAACTTGGAAAGCTGTAAGCCCGTAGGGCATTTTGTTTTGATGTTAACATGTAATACTTATGTAGTGGAACTTTAATGAATAAAAGAATGTGGTTAGTTTATATGTAAATGCATGTCTTATCTGATGGGTTTAATGTTGTTATTTTGAGGGCGTTACAACTTGGTATCAGAGCGTACCGGGTTCGAATACTTTGGGTACGTGGGAAGTGATTAGTATCACAATGGGTTTGTCTCGCTTGATAGAGACTTAGATGTAGTATCATATGCTATGTGCTTAATTGATAACATGCTTATGTGACTATGTGGGTATGGGATTTAATTTCTAGGATGTTGATTGGATCCTTGGGTTCCTGGGGGTCTTGTTGGAAAAGCACTTGATCAATGCTGTTTCTAACCGGAACTCTAGTAACGCCTTGGGACTATCATTATCCGGAAATGAAATTCGTAAGTGTTTATGTGTTTATGTGCTTATGTGGAGTGAATTACAGTTGTCCATGCATTAGGACGTGAGTGTTTAGTTTCGGCACATTTGTGAATGTGCTAATGTTCTGTGTTACCTTTATTAGTGAGAATCCTACGTGATTTGTGATTAGATTAAGATAAACTTATTCCAAAACCCAATTAATTCAAAAACTCTCAACCTAAAATCATCAAACACTTACGAGAGTGATTTTAGTTTGTTTGTTTTTTAGAATAAACAATAAATCGACACAAACGATTTTTTACGTGGAAAAAACCACAATTGAAGAACCTTCAATTGTAATCAAAAACCACGGGCGAAACGCCACTATCAATCCACTACTGAAGAACAAAAAGATTACAAAGATACAATACAAATTACCCAACCCAGTCAATTTGTCTCTGAATCTTCTGTAACTCTTTTCACCACACCTTCGTCTCGGAATTGATCCTGAAGTTGATTCCACACCACAACTCCACTTGTTGAATTAACAACTACGTAGAATCAAACGCCTTTTGAATTCTACGCTTTAATCTTCGGAATCCACCGAAGAGAACTTTCTTGTACCTTACGAAGCAATCTCCTTGATGTATGAATCTCAATGCATAAGTTCAGAACTTTCTCAAGAACATCAAGGAAAAACGATCAAAAATCTCCAAAGAAGACTTTAAACACAACCCTAGTTTGTTTAGATCAGATCTAGGAAAACGTACCTCACAAAAACACCCTTAACAGCTTTAAATAGGAAACTGAATCCGCGATCTCCGCCCGAGCTCACCACAGCCCGCTCGAGCGGACTGACCAAAAACGGCGTGTGAATAAGCTGAGATGCGCTCGAGCGTATGATAATCCGCTCGAGCGTAAAATCACATCCACCAGTATTTGTGCTTGCCCTGTCAAAATACTGAGACCTGCTAATCTACGCTCGAGCTCAAAAGTCTCCGCTCGAGCGGACAGTACAAAAACACAAAAAAATACTTTTGAATCAACACAAGGTTTTGTCTCCGGATTTGACAACATAGGGACCTAACAATTAGGATGTCAGGACGAGGAAGAGGTGCTAGGCGTGGTAGACCTGCGAGGCAGGAAGCACCGTTACCGAGTGAGATTCTGGCAGTGCAGGAGGGAGTTCGTCAGGCCAATGTGGCCGAGCCAGTGGGTCAGCAGGCTATGGGTGCCTTGGCCAGAGAGATAGCAGGAGCTTTGGGTATTCTTAGAGCTGGGAATCAGGCCGCTGAGGCAGGGCCTTCTTTCTTGAAGAGGGAGTTCTTCCGGTCTAATCCGGATGAGTTTGTCGGGGATCCGAAGGAGCCACTGAAGGCTGATGAGTGGCTAGAGCAAATGAGTAAGACGTTCGAGATGCTTGGCATCGAGGACGAAGCACTGAAAGTGACCTTGGCATCCTTCCAGCTGAAGGGAGATGCGGGTCAATGGTGGAAGTACGAGAAGGCTCGTGTTGGTGGTACTTGGGAGGCGTTTATAAATGCTTTTCAGGAGAGGTTTTTGTCTGCAGCAGCTAGGGAGAAGCTGAGGGATCAGTTTAGCCGGCTTAATCAGCAGGGCTTGTCAGTGGCCGAGTTTGAGGCTACATTTACCAGTCTGTCCAGGTTTGCACCTGAACTGGTGGCGTCTGAGGAACGCCGTTGCTATGAGTTTGAGCGGAAGTTGAGGCGGGGCCTCAAGTTGAGGGTTGGTGGGTCTTATATCCGAGAGTATAGACACCTGGTAGATGCTGCAGCTCATATGGAGCTTATGATGCAGGAGGAGGATGAGGGGCAGAGAGGCTCCAAGAGGAGCCAGGATAGTCAGGGTGATGGCAGGAGGCAGAGGGGTTCTAACCCTCAGCAGTCGCAGGGTGGTGTTGCTAGATCGACCTTCCCAGTGCCAAGTGCAGGCTCCGGGAGAGGTGGTCAGGGGGATTTCACCTGTTACAAGTGTGGCCAGCTGGGTCACAAGGTTTCTGTTTGCCCGCTGAAGGGTGGAGGTCAGAGAGCTGCTTCTTCTTCAGCTAGACCGCAGAGTCAGAGTTTGGGCAGGGGGCAGCCCTTGTCTTGTTATCAGTGTGGACAGCCTGGGCACCTGAAGAGGTTTTGGCCGCAGTTGAGTGCCACTTCGGGAGCGTCTGGTTCTAGGCAGACGCAGGGTTTTCAGCCAGCTCAGTCTGTGCAGGCCTCGAGGGCCAATCCGGGAGCTTCGTCATCCCAGTCTGTGCAGCAGTCTTTTGTTCCGAGAGGTGAGCAGGTAGACCAGGGGCCTACGGGGCGCGTGTATGCTGTTACCGCGCAGGATTTAGTACCGGCTCCATCAGTAGTGAGAGGTACTTTTCTGTTTTGCAACTCGGTTGCTAGTGTGTTGATAGACACGGGTGCATCTCATTCTTTTGTATCTGCTGCATTTGTATCAGTTTTGGAATTGGAGTTAGCACAGTTAGCATCTCCTATTTGTGTGGTATCGCCTTTGGGTGGTGAGTTGATCCTGAAACAGGGTGTTAGAGGATGTGATATAGAGGTCGCCGACTATAGACTTGCTTTTTCGTTTGTTGTCATGCCCATGAAGGGTTTTGATGTTATTTTGGGTATGGACTGGTTATCGTCGTACCGGGCTGTTATTGATTGCTACCGCCAGAGGGTCACGTTATGTACCTTGAGCGGGGAGTGGTTCCATTTCTTGGGAGACCGGGTTGGTAGTGTTTTGCCACCGGGGTATGATTCGCGAGGGCGAAGTGAGCTTAGTGGTCTACTTGCTAGCTTTGAGAGTAGTGAGTGTGATGAGACCCAGATTGTGTTGCCGAGGGTGGTTTGTGAGTATTCGGATGTCTTTCCCGAAGATCTTGTTAGTTTGCCACCTCACCGAGAGATAGAGTTCTCTATTGATTTAGTGCCCGGCACGGCGTCGATTTTTATGGCACCTTACCGTTTTGCTCCAGCAGAGTTGGTTGAGTTGAAAGTTCAGCTCCAGGAATTGCTAGATAAGGGTTTTGTTCGCCCTAGTGTTTCGCCGTGGGGAGCACCGGCCCTCTTTGTTAAAAAGAAAGATGGTGCCCTGATATTGTGTATTGACTACCGGAAGTTGAATCGGGCTACGGTTAAGAATAAGTACCCTATGCCCCGTATAGATGATTTGTTTGACCAGTTGAAGGGTTCCCGTTGTTTCTCTAAGATAGACTTGAGATCGGGTTACCACCAGTTGAGGGTCAGGGAAGAGGATATTCCGAAGACGGCATTCCGTACGCGGTATGGCCATTACGAGTTTCTGGTGATGCCATTCGGGCTTACCAATGCACCGGCAGTCTTTATGGACTTGATGAACCGGATCTTCCGGGAGTTCTTAGACCGATTTGTGGTCGTCTTTGTAGACGACATCCTTATCTATTCGCCTTCAGAGGAGGAGCACGAGGCACACTTGAGAGTGGTGCTTGAGTTGCTTAGAGCCCATAGGCTGTATGCCAAGTTTGGGAAGTGTGAGTTCTGGCTGAGGGAAGTCAAATTCTTAGGCCACGTGGTATCCGGGGAAGGGGTGTCTGTTGATACATCCAAGGTTGAGGCAGTGCAAGATTGGGCACAGCCTAAGAGTGTGTTTGAGATCCGCAGTTTTCTGGGATTGGCTAGGTATTACCGTCGGTTTGTGAAAGATTTCTCCAGGTTAGCGTCACCGTTGACTAGACTGACTCGGAAGGGAGTCAAGTTTGTGTGGAGTGAGACTTGTGAAAAGTCGTTCCAAAAGCTGAAAGTTAGATTGACCACCGCTCCGGTGTTGATTATTCCGGAGAGAGGGTTGGGTTATGCGGTTTATTGTGATGCCTCACGAGAGGGTTTGGGTTGTGTGTTGATGCAAGAGGGGAAAGTGGTAGCTTATGGCTCACGTCAGTTGAAAATACATGAGAAGAATTACCCCACACACGACCTAGAATTAGCAGCTGTGATCTTTGCCTTGAAAATCTGGAGGCACTACCTTTATGGTGAGAGGGTCGAGGTGTTCTCGGACCACAAGAGTTTGAAGTATCTGTTTACACAGAGAGACTTGAATTTGAGGCAGAGGAGATGGATGGAGTTCATCGAGGATTATGATTTTGAGTTGCATTATCATCCGGGAAAGGCCAATGTTGTGGCCGATGCCCTTAGTAGGAAGACCATTAGTGATGTTGCTAGCATAGCCATCCGGGAATGGGAGATGTTGGGAGCACTTGGCGAGTTTGATTTGCTACTGGGCGAATCTGTTGAGGCTGCGGCCTTGTTTTCTGTTGTTGCGCAGCCTACACTTGTGATTAGAGTGTTAGAGGCACAGAGAGGTGACCTTGAGGTGGAATCTCTCCGAGAGAAGATCTCTAGTGGGAAAGTTGAGAAGGGTTTGACGGTGTATCCCGACCTGAGTGTGAGATACCGAGACCGTTTGTTTGTACCGGAGGCTTGCCGAGAGGAAGTACTCCGAGAGTTTCATCATTCGCGCCTTGCGGTGCATCCGGGAGGTACTAAGATGTATCAGGATTCGGGTCGCCAGTTTTGGTGGCGGGGTATGAAGAGAGATGTGGCTGTTTTCGTATCGAAGTGCCTTACTTGCCAGCAAGTGAAGGCCGAGCACCAGAGGCCAGCGGGTTTGTTGCAACCCTTGCTTATTGCCGAGTGGAAGTGGGAGCATGTCACTATGGACTTCGTTGTAGGTCTTCCGAGGACTCAACGGGGTAGTGATGCTATTTGGGTGGTTGTAGACCGGTTGACTAAGTCGGCGCACTTTATTCCTATGCGCGTGAGAGATTCGGTGGATCATCTTGCCGATTTGTATATTCTGGACGTAGTGAGATTGCACGGGGTCCCAGTGACGATCATCTCAGATAGAGATCCTCGTTTTACTGCTAGGTTGTGGCAGAGTTTACAGAGTGCCTTGGGCACTAAGTTGACCTTTAGTACGGCTTATCATCCTCAGACTGACGGGCAGTCCGAGCGTACTATTCAGATCCTTGAGGATATGCTTCGGGGTTGTGTCCTGGACTTCAGTGGGACGTGGGAGAGGCACTTGCCATTGGTAGAGTTTGCCTACAACAACAGTTTTCAGTCTAGCATTGGTATGGCACCGTTTGAGGCCTTGTATGGCCGACCGTGTAGGTCTCCAGTTTGTTGGGCCGAGGTGGGTGATACACCTTTGTTGGGTCCGGAGTTGGTTAGGGAGACGACGGAGAAAGTTGAGCTTATCCGTAGGAGGCTTGTTACAGCCCAGAGTCGACAAAAGAGTTATGCCGACCGTAGGAGGAGGCCTTTGGCGTTTGAGGTAGGTGATCATGTCTTTCTGAAGATATCACCTAGGCGAGGCTTGATGAGGTTTGGGAAGAGTGGGAAGTTATCCCCTCGGTTTATTGGTCCTTTTGAGATTCTTGAGAGGATTGGTGAGGTTGCTTATCGGTTAGCCTTACCGCCGCAGTTGTCCGGAGTGCATGACGTGTTTCATGTGAGTATGCTTCGGAAGTATGAGCCAGATCCATCACATGTGTTGGATTGGACCGATTTAGAGGTAGATGAGGATGCCTCGTATAAGGAGAGACCGGTTCGGGTCTTGGATAGGCGGGATCAGGTCCTGCGTGGCAAGACCATTCCTTTGGTGAAAGTCTTGTAGAAACATCACGGAGTGGAGGAAGCCACTTGGGAACGTGAGTTGGAAGTCCGTGAGAAATATCCGGACTTGTTTATTGCTATGTAATCTTGTATTTTAATTTTGCATTTTGTTGAACTTAAGAGCTTTTATATATGTCTTAAGTTGTAAAACATTGAAAATGTTTTGTTTATTGGAAGTATGTTTTGGAACTTGCCTCATATGGAAGTTGAATGTAACATTATATATGTTGAATATATTGTTGAAATTGGAAAAGATAATGCATAATGTTGATGCATGTTGAAAGTACATATGTTGTTTACATATTGTGAATGCCTCTTGTTAAAGAGATGGGATGACCGGTAATGGGTCGAATTGTTGAATGTTAAAGTGTAACATTGTCTAAAATGAAGAAAAACTTGTTTTTGAAAACTTGTGCTTAATTTCGGGGACGAAATTCTTTAAGGGAGGGAGGTTATAGCGATCCCGGGTTTACCCTTGTTGTACAGTGATCCGGACATGTGTCCGTGGATGTTGGTAGTTGTTTATTGTCATGTTTGTATCCTGTTTACTTTGTATATTGAGTTGTAGGATGGGTTGGGCAGGTTTGTTACAGGTTGGTTGTGTTTGGGAGCCTAGTGTTGCTGCCCAGATTTTTGGACCTTCGCTCGAGCGAGGAGTTTGTCGCTCGAGCGAGAGTGAGGTTCGTGTCTGGTGGGTCGAGCCAGGGTGGCTTCGCTCGAGCGAGTGTTGCGTCTGGTTCTGGACCTAAGAGTTGCCTTTCTTGGCTCGAGCGAGCTTTTCTTGGCTCAAGCGGTCTGGGTTTTTCTTTGCTCGATCAAGAACTTCTTGGCTCGAGCGAGAGTTTCTGTGTCTGGTCTCTCGAGCGACCAAGGCTTCGCTCGAGCGAGCGTGTTTTATATCAGCGGACAGTAGCGTTTTGAACATCACTTTTTCATCTTCTTTTTTTTGATTAAACCTAGATTCGAGACTCTCTCTCTCTACACTTATATTCTCTCTAAGAATTGATCTCCCTAGAGTGTGAATCTAGCCTAGGGCCTTTGTTAAAAAGATAGAGGGCACTGAGAGCTTTGTTTTAATCTGAAAAAGTTTGGATTTGGAGCAAGTTGATCTTCGAGTCTTCATCTCCTTTTTGGCTTAAACTTCGAGGTAGGGATACCCTACTCCTCTCTATGGATTTTGTCTTTAAATTTTGGTATTTTGAGATGTTGGGCTTGGCTTGGTAAATTTGTGAAAGTTTGGGGCTTTTGTGCAATTTTACAAAAGTTGGGGTTTTATTCATAATAAACCTAGATGCATGTTTGGCATAGAGAAATGGAATAAATGTTGAATCATTGATGAAAATGGGACCTAAGGGTTGAAATGGTAATTATGGATAACGACCTAATTACATTGTTTAATTAATTGGGATAATTAATTGTGAGAAATGAGGAAATGAAATGTTGATTGAATATCCATTGTGCATTTATTTTCTGTTTAGAAATAACTGCTTTGGGCTATCGGTGGAGGATAGTCGTGATTGTTGTAGACAATGCATGATGATTAGGCAAACTGAAACTAATCAATGAAATATGTCATGGAACTTGACGGTTGATAGAATACATTAACTGTATGTATTGGGTGATCGTATATAGAACCAATGTGTTTATATACGTTATGTGTAGAGGAGGAGATAGGGGATGTACTCCGCGGTTTAGGGGAAGATAGGGGATGTACCTCTAAACCGGATAGTGTTGGGAGAAGATAGGGGATGAACTCCGTAGATACAGCTCATATGCTTGTCTAGAGAAGTGAAGATAGAGCTTATATGCTTATCTTGGTACAGTGTGGATACAGCTTATATGCTTATCTGTGAATGTGGGATATTGTTGTTATACATATCTGTTGAGAATGTGGATATAGCTTATATGCTTATCTGAATATGGGATATAGTTTTTATACATATCTGTGGAAATGATGATAGAGCTAGCATGCTTATCTGTTGAAAAAGGGAAAATGAAAGGTAACTTAGACTCGTAAGTTGTATGACATAAATGTGTAATTGATGTGAATGTATCTGTGTTAGCCATCTATCAATTGCTAATCTTTTAGTCATTGTTCATGGTTGGTTTAGTGTATTTCTACTGGGCTGTGGCTCACCCTATATGGGAATATCATTTTCAGGTACAGGTAGCATGCCACCTCCAAGGACATAGCTGGGAGGCTAGAGGCGGACATGCTTATGTCGCTTAACTTTTGATGTATTACATGTAACTTCAAGCCAAGGGCTTAATGTGTAAACGAGTTAGTACTCTTTTGTTGTAACCAAGTGTTAACTTGGAAAGTTGTAAGCCCGTAGGGCATTTTGTTTTGATGTTAACATGTAATACTTATGTAGTGGAACTTTAATGAATAAAAGAATGTGGTTAGTTTATATGTAAATGCATGTCTTATCTGATGGGTTTAATGTTGTTATTTTGAGGGCGTTACAAAACCCATCAGTATAGACATGCATGGATATATAAAAGTTCCACATTCTTCCATTCGTCATAGTTCCATTACAAAAAGTATTACATGTTAACGACAAAAGCAAATGCCCCAAAGGCTTACAGCTTTCCAAGTTAACACTTGGTTACAACAAAAGAGTGCTAACTCATTTAAGAAACCACTATACCTTAACGATCTATTTGGAAATTAAATATAAAAGGAAGTTGAATTGAAAAGTAACTTGAATAAAAATGGAAGTTAATTAAAAATAAAAATGGAAGTTGCAGAAAATTAAAAATGCAAATTCATTCAAGAAACCATTATACATTAACGATCTATTTGGAAATTAAATAAAAAAGGAAGTTTAATAGAAAAGTAAATTGAGTAAAAATGGAAGTTGAATGAAAATAAAAATGAAAGTTGCATAAAATAGAAAATGGAAGTTCATTCAAGAAACCACTATATGTTAACGATCTATTTGGAAATTAAATAAAAAAGGAAGTTGAGTAGGAAAGAAACTTGAATAAAACAGGAAGTTAAATAAAAATAAAAATGGAAGTTGCAGAAAATTAAAAATGGAAGTTCATTCAAGAAACCACTATACCTTAACGATCTATTTGGAAATTAAATAAAAAAGGAAGTTTAATAGAAAAGTAAATTGAATAAAAATGGAAGTTGAATAAAAATAAAAATGAAAATTGCATAAAATTAAAAGTGGAAGTTCAATCCAGAAACCACTATACCTTAACGATCTATTTGGAAATTAAATAAAAAAGGAAGTTGAATAGATTAGTAAATTGAATAAAAATGGAAGTCAAACAAAAATAAAAATGGAAGTTGCAGAAAATTAAAAATGGAAGTTCATTCAAGAAACCACTATACCTTAACGATCTATTTTGGAAATTAAATAAAAAAGGAAGTTGAATAGAAAAATGACATGAATAAAAATGGAAGTCGAATAAAAATAAAAATGGAAGTTGCAGAAAATTAAAAATGGAAGTTCATTCCAGAAACCACTATACCATAACGACCTATTTGGAAACTAAATAAAAAAGGAAGTTTAATAGAAAAGTAAATTGAATAAAAATGGAAGTTGAATAAAAATTAAAATGAAAGTTGCACAAAATTAAAAATGGCAGTTCAATCCAGAAACCACTATACCTTAACGATCTATTTGGAAAATAAATAAAAAAAGGAAGTTGAATAGAAAAATGACTTCAATAAAAATGGAGGTCAAATAAAAATAAAATGGAAGGTGCAGAAAATTCAAATGGAAGTTGCAGAAAATTAAAAATGGAAGTTCATTCCAGAAACCACTATACCTTAACGATCTATTTGGAAATTAAATAAAAAAGGAAATTTAATAGAAAAGTAAATTGAATAAAAATAAAAATGAAAGTTGCATAAAATTAACAATGGAAGTTCAATCCAAAAACCACTATACCTTAACGATCTATTTGGAAATTAAATAAAAAAGGAAGTTGAGTAGAAAAGAAACTTGAATAAAAAAGGAAGTTAAATAAAAATAAAAATGGAAGTTGCAGATAATTAAAAAAAGAAGTTCATTCAAGAAACCACTATACCTTAACGATCTATTTGGAAATTAAATAAAAAAGGAAGTTGAATAGAAAAATAACTTGAATAAAAATGGAAGTTAAATAAAAATAAAAATGGAAGTTCCAGAAAATTAAAAATGGAAGTTCATTCAAGAAACGACTATACCTTAACAATCTATTTGGAAATTAAACAAATAAAGAAGTTCAATAGAAAAATAACTTGAATACAAATGGAAGTTGAATAAAAAAAAAAAATGGAAGTTGCAGAAAATTAAAAATGGAAGTTCATTCAAGAAACTACTATACCTTAACGATCTGTTTGGAAATTAAATAAAAAAGGAAGTTTAATAGAAAAAAAATTGAATAAAAATGGAAGTTGAATAAAAATAAAAGTCAAAGTTGCATAAAATTAAAAATGGAAGTTCAATACAGAAACAACTTTACCTTAACGATCTATTTAAAAATTAAATATCAAAGGAAGTTGAATAGAAAAGAAACTTGAATAAAAAAAGAAGTTGAATAGAAATAAAAATGGAAGCTGCAAAAAAATAAAAAAGGAAGTTCATTCAAGAAACGACTATACCTTAACGATATATTTGGAACTTAAATAAATAAAAAAAAGTTGAATTAAAACGTAACTTGAATAAAAATGGAAGTTAATTAAAAATAAAAATGGAAGTTGCAGAAAATTAAAAATAGATATTCATTCATGAAACCACTATAACTTAACGATCTATTTGGAAATTAAATAGAAAAGAAAGTTGAATAGAAAAATAACTTGAATAAAAATAGTAGTGGAATAAAAATAAAAATGGAAGTTGCAGAAAATTAAAAATGGAAGTTCATTCAAGAAACCACTATACCTTAACGATCTATTTGGAAATTAAATAAAAAAGGAAGTTTAATAGAAATGTAAATTGAATAAATATGGAAGTTGAATAAAAATAAATGTGAATGTTGCATAAAATTAAAAATGGAAGTTCAATCCAGAAACCACTATACCCTAATGATCTATTTGGAAATTAAATAAAAAAGGAAGTTGAATTGAAAAGAAACTTAAATAAAAAAAGAAGTTGAATAGAAATAAAAATGGAAGTAGCAGAAAATTAAAATTGGAAGTTCATTAAAGAAACCACTATACCTTAACGATCTATTTGAAAATTAATTAAAAAAAGAAGTTGACTAGAAAATAACTTGAATAAAAATGAAAGTCGAATAAAAATAAAAATAGAAATTGCAGAAAATTAAAAATGGAAGTTCATTCAAAAAACCACTATACCTTAACGATCTATTTGGAAATTAAATAAAAAATGATGTTTAATAGAAAAGTAAATTGAATAAAAATGGAAGTTGAATAAAAATAAAAGTGAAAGTTGCATAAAATTAAAAATGGAAGTTCATTCATGAAACCACTATATCTTAACGATCTATTTGGAAATTAAATAAATAAAGAAGTTCAATAGAAAAATAACTTGAATACAAATGGAAGTTGAATAAAAAAAAAAAATTAGAAGTTGCAGAAAATTAAAAATGGAAGTTCATTCAAAAACTACTATACCTTAATGATCTCTTTGGAAATTAAATAAAAAAGGAAGTTGAATAGAAAAATGACTTGAATAAAAATGGAAGTCGAATAAAAATAAAAATGGAAGTTGCAGAAAATTAAAAATGGAAGTTCATTCCAAAAACCACTATACCAGAACGATCTATTTGGAAACTAAATAAAAAAGGAAGTTTAATAGAAAAGTAAATTGAATAAAAATGGAAGTTGAATAAAAATTAAAATGAAAGGTGGACAAAATTAAAAATGGAAGTTCAATCCAGAAACCACTATACCTTAACGATCTATTTGGAAAATAAATAAAAAAGGAAGTTGAATAGAAAAATGACTTGAATAAAAATGCAAGTCAAATAAAAATAAAATGGAAGGTGTAGAAAATTAAAATGGAAGTTCATTCAAGAAACCACTATACCTTAACGATCTATTTGGAAATTAAATAAAAAAGGAAGTTGAATATAAAAATGACTTGAAGAAAAATGGAAGTCGAATAAAAATAAAAATGAAAGTTGCAGAAAATTAAAAATGGAAGTTCATTCCAGAAACCACTATACCTTAACGATCTATTTGGAAATTAAATAAAAAAGGAAATTTAATAGAAAAGTAAATTGAATAAAAATAAAAATGAAATTCGCATAAAATTAACAATGGAAGTTCAATCCAAAAACCACTATACCTTAACGATCTATTTGGAAATTAAATAAAAAAGGAAGTTGAGTAGAAAAGAAACTTGAATTAAAAAGGAAGTTAAATAAAAATAAAAATGGAAGTAGCAGAAAATTAAAAAAGGAAGTTCATTCAAGAAACCACTATACCTTAACGATCTATTTGGAAATTAAATAAAAATATAAGTTCAATAGAAAAATAACTTGAATACAAATGGAAGTTGAATAAAAAAAAATAGAAGTTGCAGAAAATTAAATATAGAAGTTCATTCAAAAAACTACTATACCTTAACGATCTAATTGGAAATTAAATAAAAAATGAAGTTCAATAGCAAAGTAAATTGAATAAAAATGGAAGTTGAATAAAAATAAAAGTCAAAGTTGCATAAAATTAAAAATGGAAGTTCAATCCAGAAACCACTTTACTTTAATGATCTATTTAGAAGTTAAATAAAAGAGGAAGTTGAATAGAAAAGAAACTTGAATAAAAAAATAAGTCGAATAGAAATAAAAATGGAATTTGCAGAAAATTAAAATTGGAAGTTCATTCAAGAAACGACTATACCTTAACGATCTATTTGGAACTTAAATAAAAAAAAAGTTGAATTGAAATGTAACTTAAATAAAAATGGAAGTTAATTAAAAATAAAATGGAAGTTGCAGAAAATTAAAAATGAAAATTCATTCAAGAAACCACTATAACTTAACGATCTATTTGGAAAGTAAATAAAAAAAAGAAGTTGAATAGAAAAATAACTTGAATAAAAATAGTAGTGGAATAAAAATAAAAATGGAAGTTGCAGAAAATTAAAAATGGAAGTTCATTCAACAAACCACTATACCTTAACGATCTATTTGGAAATTAAATAAAAAAGGAAGTTTAATAGAATAGTAAATTGAATAAATATGGAAGTTCAATAAAAATAAAAGTGAATGTTGCATAAAATTAAAAATGGAAGTTCAATCCAGAAACCACTATACCTTAACGATCTATTTGGAAATTAAATAAAAAAGGAATTTGAATTGAAAAGAAACTTGAATAAAAAAAGAAGTTGAATAGAAATAAAAATGGAAGTGGCAGAAAATTTAAATCGGAAGTTCATTAAAGAAACCACTATACCTTAACAATCTATTTGAAAATTAAATAAAAAAAGAAGTTGAACAGAAAATAACTTGAATAAAAATGGAAGTTGCAGAAAATTAAAAATGGAAGTTCATTCAAGAAACCACTATACCTTAACGATCTATTTGGAAATTAAATAAAAAAGGATGTTTAATAAAAAAGTAAATTGAATAAAAATGGAAGTTGAATAAAAATAAAAGTGAAAGTTGCATAAAATTAAAAATGGAAGTTCATTCAAGAAACCACTATACCTTAGCGATCTATTTGGAAATTAAATAAATAAAGAAGTTCAATAGAAAAATAACTTGAATACAAATGGAAGTTGAATAACAAAAAAAATTGGAAGTTGTAGAAAATTAAAAATGGAAGTTTATTCAAGAAACTACTATACCTTAACGATCTATTTGGAAATTAAATAAAAAAGGAAGTTTAATAGAAAAGTAAATTGAATAAAAATGGAAGTAGAATAAAAATAAAAGTGAAAGTTGCATAAAATTAAAAATGGAAGTTCAATCCAGAAACCACTATACCTTAACGATCTATTTAGAAATTAAAGAAAAAAGGAAGTTGAATAGAAAATAAACTTGAATAAAAAAAGAAGTCGAGTAGAAATAAAAATGGAAGTTGCAGAAAATTAAAATTGGAAGTTCATTCAAGAAACGACTATACCATAACGATCTATTTGGAAGTTAAATAAAAAAAGAAGTTGAATTGAAAAGTAACTTGAATAAAAATGGAAGTTAATTAAAAATAAAAATGGAAATTGCAGAAAATTAAAAATGGAAATTCATTCAAGAAACCACTATCCGTTAACGATCTATTTGGAAATTAAATAAAAAAGGAAGTTGAATAGAAAAATAACTTAAATAAAAATAGTAGTGGAATAAAAATAAAAATGGAAGTTGCTGAAAATTAAAAATGGAAGTTCATTCAAGAAACCACTATACCTTAACGATCAATTTGGAAATTAAATAAAAAAGGAAGTCGAATAGAAAAGTAAATTGAATAAGAATAGAAGTTGAATAAAAATAAAATTGAAAGTTGCATAAAATTAAAAATGGAAGTTCAATCCAGAAACCGCTATACCTTAATGATCTAATTGGAAATTAAATAAAAAAGGAAGTTGAATAGAAAAGAAATTTAAATAAAAAAAGAAGTTGAACAGAAATAAAAATGGAAGTTACAGAAAATTAAAATTGGAAGTTCATTCAAGAAACCACTATACGTTAACGATCTATTTGGAAATTAAATAAAAAAGGAAATTGAATAGAAAAATAACCTGAATAAAAATGGAAGTCGAATAAAAATAAAAATGGAAGTTGCAGAAAATTAAAAATGGAAGTTCATTGAAGAAACCACCATACCATAACGATCTATTTGGAAATTAAATAAAAAAGGAAGCTTAATAGAAAAGTAAATTGAGTAAAAATGGAAGTCGAATAAAAATAATAATGGAAGTTGAAAAAAATTAAAAATTGAAGTTCATTCAAGAAACCACTATACCTTAACGATCTAATTGGAAATTAAGTAAAAAAGAATGTTTAATAGAAAAGTAAATTGAATAAAAATGGGAGTTGAATAAAAATAAGAATGAAAGTTGCAAAAAATTAACAATGGAAGTTCAGTGCAGAAACCATTATACCTTAACGATCTATTTGGAAGTTAATTAAAGAAGGAAGTTGAGCAGAAAAGAAACTTTAATAAAAAAGGAAGTTAAATAAAAATAAAAATGGAAGTTGCCGAAAATTAAAAATGAAAGTTCATTGAAGAAACCACTATACCTTAACGATCTATTTGGAAATTAAATAAAAAAAGGAGGTTCAATAGAAAAATAACTTGAATAAAAACGGAAGTTGAACAAAAATAAAAATGGAAGTTGCAGAAAATTAAAAATTGGAGTTCATTCAAGAAACCGCAATACCTTAACAATCTATTTGGAAATTAAATAAAAAAGGAAGTTTAATAGAAATGTAAATTGAATAAAAATGGAAGTCGAATAAAAATAAAAATCAAAGTCGCATAAAATTAAAAATGGAAGTTCAACACAGAAACCACTACACCTTAACGATCTCTTTGGAAATTAAATAAAAAAGGAAGTTGAATAGAAAAAAAAAACTTGAAGAAAAAAAGAAGTTGAATAGAAATAAAAATGGAAGTTGCCGAAAATTAAATTTGGAAGTTCATTCAAGAAACCACTATACCTTAACGACCTATTCGGAAATTAAATAAAAAACGAAGTTGAACAGAAAAATAACTTGAATAAAAATGGAAGCTGAATAAAAATAAAAATGGAAGTTCACCGAAGAAACCACTATACCTTAACGATCTACTTGGAAATTAAATAAAAAATGTAGTTTAATAGAAAAGTAATTTGAGTAAAAATGGAAGTTGAATAAAAATAAAAATCAGAGTTGCATAAAATTAAAAATAGAAGTTCACTCCAGAAACCACTATACCTTAAAGATCAATTTGGAAATTAAATAAAAAAGAAGTTGAACAGAAAAGTAAATTGAATAAAAATGGAAGTTGAATAAAAATAATAATGAAAGTTGCATAAAATTAAAAATGGAAGTTCAGTCCAGAAACCACTATACCTTAACGATCTATTGGGAAATTAATTAAAAAAGGAATTTGAGTAGAAAAGAAACTTGAATAAAAAAGGAAGTTAAATAAAAATAAAAATGGAAGTTGTAGAATATTAAAAATGAAATTTCATTCAAGAAACCACTATACCTTAACGATCTAATTGGAAATTAAATAAAAAAGAAAGTTTAATAGAAAAGTAAATTGAATAAAAATGGAAGTTGAATAAAAGTAAGAATGAAAGTTGCATAAAATTAACAATGGAAGTTTAATCTAGAAACCATTATACCTTAACGATCTATTTGGAAATTAATTAAAGAAGGAAGTTGAGTAGAAAAGAAACTTGAATAAAAAAGGAAGTTAAATAAAAATAAAAATGGAAGTTGCAGAAAATTAAAAATGAAAGTTCATGGAAGAAACCACTATACCTTAATGATCTATTTGGAAATTAAATAAAAAAAGGAGGTTCAATAGAAAAATAACTTGAATAAAAATGGAAGTTGAACAAAAATAAAAATGGAAGTTGCAGAAAATTAAAAAGTGAAGTTCATTCAAGAAACAACTATACCTTAACGATCTATTTGGAAATTAAATAAAAAAAGAAGTTTAATAGAAATGTAAATTGAATAAAAATGGAAGTCGAATAAAAATAAAAATGAACGGTGCATAAAATTAAAAATGGAAGTTCAACCCAGAAACCACTACACCTTAACGATCTATTTGGAAATTAAATAAAAAAGGAGGTTGAATAGAAAAAAAACTTGAAGGAAAAAAGAATTTGAATAGAAATAAAAATGAAAGTTGCCGAAAATTAAATTTGGAAGTTCATTCAAGAAACCACTATACCTTAACGACCTATTTGGAAATTAAATAAAAAAGGAAGTTGAATAGAAAAATAACTTGAATAAAAATGGAAGCTGAATAAAAATAAAAATGAAAGTTCATTGAAGAAACCACTATACCTTAACGATATATTTGGAAATTAAATAAAAAAGGAAGTTTAATAGAAATGTAAATTGAATAAAAATAGAAGTTGAATAAAAATAAAAATGAAAATTGCATAAAATTACAAATGGAAGTTCAATTCAGAAACCACTATACCTTAACGATCTATTTGGAAATTAAATAAAAAATGTAGTTCAATAGAAAAGTAAATTTAATTATAACTGAAGTTGAATAAAAATGAAAATGAAAGTTGCACAAAATTAAAAATCGAAGTTCAATCCAGAAACCACTATACGTTAACGATCTATTTTGAAATTAAATAAAAAAGGAAGTTGAATAGAAAAGTAACTTGAATAAAAATGGAAGTTGCAGAAAATTAAAAATGGAAATTCATTCAAGAAACCACAATACCCAAACCATCTATTTTGAAATTAAATAAAAAAGAAAGCTTAATAGAAAAGTAAATTGAATGAAATTGGAAGTTGAATAAAAATAAAAATGAAAGTCGTATAAAATTAAAAATTGAAGTTCAAATCCAGAAACCACTATACCTTAACGATCTATTTGGAAATAAAATAAAAAAGGAAGTTGAATAGAAAAGTAAATTGAATAAAAATGGAGGTCGAATAACAATAAAAATGGAAGTTGCAGAAAATTAAAAATGGAAGTTCATTCAAGAAACCACTATACCTTAACGATCTATTTGGAAATTAAATAAAAATTGAAGTTTAAGAGAAAAGTAAATTTAATAAAAATGGAAGTCGAATAAAAATAAAAATTGAAGTTGCAGAAAATTAATAATGGAAGTTCATTCAACAAACCACTAAACCATAACGATCTATTTGGAACTTAAATAAAAATGGAAGTCTAATAGAAAAGTAAATTAAATAAAAACGGAGATGGAATAAATATAAAAATGGAAGTTGCAGAAAATTAAAAATGGAAGTTCATTCAAGAAACCATTATACCTTAACGATATATTTGGAAATTAAAAAAAAAAAAAATTTAATAGAAAATTAAATTGAATAAAAATGAAAGATCAATAAAAATAAAAATGAAAGTTGCATAAAATTAAAAATGGAAGTTCATTCAAGAAACCACTATGCCTTAACGGTCTATTTGGAAATTAAATGAAAAAGAAAGTTGAATAGAAAAGAAACTTGAATAAAAAAAGTAGTTGAATAGAAATAAAAATGGAAGTTGGAGAAAATTAAAATTGGAAGTTTGTTCAAGAAACCACTATACCTTAACGATCTATTTAGTAATTAAATAAAAAAGGAAGTTGAATAGAAAAATAACTTGAATAAAAATGGAAGTCGAATAAAAATAAAAATGGAAGTTCACTGAAGAAACCACTATACCTTAACGATCTATTTGGAAATTAAATAAAAAAGGTAGTTTAATAGAAAAGTAAATTGAACAAAAATGGAAGTTGAATAAAAAAAAATATCAGAGTTGCATAAAATTAAAAATGGAAGTTCACTCCAGAAACCACTATACCTTAAAGATCAATTTGGAAATTAAATAAAAAACAAGTTGAACAGAAAAGTAAATTGAATAAAAATGGAAGTTGAATAAAAATAAAAATGAAAGTTGCATAAAATTAAAAATGGAAGTTCAGTCCAGAAACCATTATACCTTAACGATCTATTGGGAAATTAATTAAAAAAGGAAGTTGAGTAGAAAAGAAACATGAATAAGAAAGGAAGTGAAATAAAAATAAAAATGGAAGTTGCAGAATATTAAAAATGAAAGTTCATTCAAGAAACCACTATACCTTAACGATCTAATTGGAAATTAAATAAAAAAGAAAGTTTAATAGAAAAGTAAATTGAATAAAAATGGAAGTTGAATAAAAGTAAGAATGAAAGTTGCATAAAATTAACAATGGAAATTCAATCCAGAAACCATTATACCTTAACGATCTATTTCGAAATTAATTAAAGAAGGAAGTTGAGTAGAAAAGAAACTTGAATAAAAAAGTAAGTTAAATAAAAATAAAAATGGAAGTTGCAGAAAATTAAAAATGAAAGTTCATGGAAGAAACCACTATACCTTAATGATCTATTTGGAAATTAAATAAAAAAAGGAGGTTCAATAGAAAAATAACTTGAATAAAAATGGAAGTTGAACAAAAATAAAAATGGAAGATGCAGAAAATTAAAAATTGAAGTTCATTCAAGAAACCACTATACCTTAACGATCTATTTGGAAATTAAATAAAAAAGGAAGTTTAATAGAAATGTAAATTGAATAAAAATGAAAGTCGAACAAAAATAAAAATGAACGGTGCATAAAATTAAAAATGGAAGTTCAACCCAGAAACCACTACACCTTAACGATCTATTTGGAAATTAAATAAAAAAGGGGGTTGAATAGAAAAAAAAACTTGAAGGAAAAAAGAATTTGAATAGAAATAAAAATGGAAGTTGCCGAAAATTAAATTTGGAAGTTCATTCAAGAAGCCACTATACCTTAACGACCTATTTGGAAATTAAATAAAAAAGGAAGTTGAATAGAAAAATAACTTGAATAAAAATGGAAGCTGAATAAAAATAAAAATGGAAGTTCATTGAAGAAACCACTATACCTTAACGATCTATTTGGAAATTAAATAAAAATGGAAGTTTAATAGAAATGTAAATTGAATAAAAATAGAATTTGAATAAAAATAAAAATGAAAGTTGCATAAAAGTAAAAATGGAAGTTCAATCCAGAAACCACTATACCTTAACGATCTATTTGGAAATTAAATAAAAAATGTAGTTGAATAGAAAAGTAAATTTAATTATAACGGAAGTTGAATAAAAATAAAAATGACAGTTGCATAAATTTAAAAATCGAAGTTCAATCCAGAAACAACTATACGTTAACGATCTATTTTGAAATTAAATAAAAAGGGAAGTTGAATAGAAAAGTAACTTGAATAAAAATGGAAGTTACTTAAAAATAAAAATGGAAGTTGCAGAAAATTAAAAATGGAAATTCATTCAAGAAACCACTATACCCTAACCATCTATTTGGAAATTAAATAAAAAAGGAAGTTGAATAGAAAAATAACTTGAATAAAAATGGAAGCTGAATAAAAATAAAAATGGAAGTTCCATAAAATTAAAAGTGGAAGTTCATTAAAGAAACCACTATACCTTAACGATCTATTTGGAAATTAAATAAAAATGGAAGTTTAATAGAAAAGTAAATTGAATAAAAATGGAACTTGAATAAAAATAAAAATGAAAGTTGCATAAAATTAAAAATGGAAGTTCAAATCCAGAAACCACTATACCTTAACGATCTATTTGGAAATTAAATAAAAAAGGAAGTTGAATAGAAAAGTAAATTGAATAAAAATGGAAGTTGAATAACAATAAAAATGGAAGTTGCAGAAAATTAAAAATGGAAGTTCATTCAAGAAACCACTATACCTTAACGATCTATTTGGAAATTAAATAAAAAATGAAGTTTAAGGGAAAACTAAATTTAATAAAAATGGAAGTCGAATAAAAATAAAAATTGAAGTTGCAGAAAATTAATAATGGAAGTTCATTCAACAAACCACTAAACCATAACGATCTATTTGGAACTTAAATAAAAAAGGAAGTTTAATAGAAAAGTAAATTAAATAAAAACGGAAGTTGAATAAAAATAAAAATTGAAGTTGCAAAAAATTAAAAATGGAAGTTCATTCAAGAAACCATTGTACCTTAACGATATATTTGGAAATTAAAAAAACAAAAGGAAGTTTAATAGAAAATTAAATTGAATAAAAATGAAAGTTGATTAAAAATAAAAATGAAAGTTGCGTAAAATTAAAAATGGAAGTTCAATCAAGAAACCACTATACCTTAACGGTCTATTTGGAAATTAAATAAAAAAGGAAGTTGAATAGGAAAATAACTTGAATAACAATGGAAGCTGAATAGAAATAAAAATGGAAGTTCCATAAAATTAAAAATGGAAGTTCATTAAACAAACCACTATACCTTAATGATCTGTTTGGAAATTAAATAAAAAAGGAAGCTTAATAGAAAAGTAAATTGAATAAAAATGGAAGTTGAATAAAAACAAAAGTGGAAGCTGCATAAAATTAAAAATGGAAGTTTAATCCAGAAACCAATATAACTTAACGATCTATTTGGAAAGTAAATAAGAAAGCAAGTTGAATAGAAAAGAAACTTCAATAAAAAAAGAAGTTGAATAGAAATAAAAATGGAAGTTACAGAAAATTAAAATTGGAAGTTCATTCAAGAAACCACTATACCTTAACGATCAATTTGGAAATTAAATAAAAAAGGAAGTTGATTAGGAAAATAACTTGAATAAAAATGGAAGCTGAATAGAAATAAAAATGGAAGTTCCATAAAATTAAAAATGGAAGTTCATTAAACAAACCACATTACCTTAATGATTTGTTTGGAAATTAAATAAAAAAAAAGCTTAATAGAAAAGTAAATTGAATAAAAATGGAAGTTGAATAAAAATAAAAGGGAAAGTTGCATAAAATTAAAAATGGCTGTTCATTCAAGAAACCACTATACATTAACGATCAATTTGGAAATTAAATAAAAAAGGAAGTTGGAAAGAAAAGTAACTTGAATAAAAATGGAAGTCGAATAAAAATAAAAATAGAAGTTGCAGAAAATTAAAAGTGGAAGTTCATTCAAGAAACCACAGTACCTTAACGATCTATTTGGAAATTAAATAAAAAAGGAAGTTTAATAGAAAAGTAAATTGAATAAAAACGGAAGTCGAATAACAATAAAAATGGAAGTTGCAGAAAATTAAAAATGGAAGTTCATTCAAGAAACCACTATACCTTAACGATCTGTTTGGAAATGAAATAAAAAATGAAGTTTAATAGAAAAGTAAATTTAATAAAAATGGAAGTCGAATAAAAATAAAAATTGAAGTTGCAGAAAATTAATAATGGAAGTTCATTCAACAAACCATTAAACCTTAACGATCTATTTGGAAATTAAATAAAAAGGGAAGTTTAATATCAAAGTAAATTAAATAAAAACGGAAGTTGAATAAAAATAAAAATGTAAGTTGCAGAAAATAAAAAATGGAAGTTCATTCAAGAAACCATTATACCTTAACGATATATTTGGAAATTAACTAAAAATTGAAGTTTAATAGAAAAGTAAATATAACGAAAATGGATGTTGAATAAAAATAAAAATGAAAGTTGCATAAAATTAAAAATGGAAGTTCCATCCAGAAACCATTATACGTTAACGATCTATTTGGAAATTAAATAAAAAAGGAAGTTGAATAGAAAAGTAACTTGAATAAAAATAGAAGTTACTTAAAAATAAAAATGGAAGTTGTAGAAAATTAAAAACGGAAATTCATTCAAGAAACCACCATACCTTAACAATCTATTTGGAAATAAAATAAAAAAGGAAGTTGAATAGAAAAGTAAATTGAATAAAAATGGAAGTTAAATAAAAATAAAAATAAAAGTTGCAGAAAATTAAAAATGGAAAATGGAAGCTGAATAAAAATAAAAGTGGAAGTTCCATAAAATTAAAAATGGAAGTTCATTAAAGAAACCACTATACCTTAACGATCTATTTGGAAATTAAATAAAAATGGATGCTTAATAGAAAAGTAAATTGAATAAAAATGGAAGTTGAATAAAAATAAAAGTGAAAGTTGCATAAAATTAAAAATGGAAGTTCCATCCAGAAACCAGTATACCTTAAGGATCTATTTGGAAATTAAATAAAAAAAGAAGTTGAATAAAAAAGAAACTTGAACAAAAAAAGAAGTTGAATAGAAATAAAAATGGAAGTTGCAGAAAATTAAAATTGGAAGTACATTCAAGAAACCACAATACCTTAACGATCTATTTGGAAATTAAATAAAAAAGGAAGTTGAACAGAAAAGAAACTTGAATAAAAAAAGGAGTTGAATAGAAATAAAAATGGAAGTTGCAGAAAATTAAAATTGGAAGTTCATTCAAGAAACCACTATACCTTAACGATCTATTTGGAAATTAAATAAACAAGGAAGATGAATAGAAAAGTAACTTGAATAAAAATGGAAGTCGAATAAAAATAAAAATGGAAGTTGTATAAAATTAAAAATGAAAGTTCATTCAAGAAACGACTATACCTTAACGATCTATTTGCAAAATTAAATAAAAAAGTAAGGTTAATAGAAAAGTAAATTGAATAAAAATGGAAGTTGAATACAAATAAAAATGAAAGTTACATAAAATTAAAAACGGAAGTTCAATCCAGAAACCACTATACCTTAACGATCTATTTGGAAATTAAATAAAAAAGGATATTGAGTAGAAAAGAAACTTGATTGAAAAAGGAAGTTAAATAAAAATAAAAATGGTAGTTGCAGAAAATTAAAAATGGAAGTTCATTTAAGAAACCACTATACCTTAACGATCTATTTGGAAATTAAATAAAAAAGGAAGTTGAATAGAAAAATAACTTGAATAAAAATGGTAGTCGAATAAAAATAAAAATGCAAGTTGTAGAAAACTAAAAATGGAAGTTCATTCAAGAAACCACTATACCTTAACGATCTATTTGGAAAATAAATAAAAAAGAAAGTTTAATAGAAAAGTAAATTGAATAAAAATGGAAGTCGAATAAAAATAAAAATGAAAGTTGCAGAAAATTAAAAAAGTAAGTCCATAAAGAAGCCCTATACCTTAACGATCTATTTGGAAATTAAATAAAAAAGGAAGTTGAATAGAAAAATAACTTGAATAAAAATGGTAGTCGAATAAAAATAAAAATGAAAGTTGTAGAAAACTGAAAATGGAAGCTCATTCAAGAAACCACTATACCTTAATGATCTATTTGGAAATTAAATAAAAAAAGAAGTTTAATAGAAAAGTAAATTGAATTAAAATGGAAGTCGAATAAAAATAAAAATGAAAGTTGCAGAAAATGAAAAATGGAACTTCATTCAAGAAACCACTATACCTTAACGATCTATTCGGAAATTAATTAAAAAAGGAAGTTGAATTGAAAAATGACTTCAATAAAAATGGAAGTCGAATAAAAATAAAAATGGTAGTTGCAGAAAATTAAAAATGGAAGTTCATTCAAGAAACCACTATACCTTAACGATCAATTTTGGAAATTGAGTAAAAAAAGGAAGTTTAAATGAAAAGTAAATTGAATAAAAATGGAAGTTGAATAAAATTAAAAATGGAAGTTCATTCAAGAAACCACTATACCATGACGATCTATTTGGAAATTAAATAAAAAAGGATGTTTAATAGAAAAGTAAATTGAGTAAAAATGGAAGTTGAATAAAAATAGAAATAGAAGTTGCATAAAATTAAAAATGAAAGTTCAATCCAGAAACCACTCTACGTTAACGATCAATTTGGAAATTAAATAAAAAAAGATGTTCAATAGTAAAGTAACTTGAATAAAAATGGATGTTACTTAAAAATAAAAATGGAAGTTGCAGAAAATTAAAAATGGAAATTTATTCAAGAAACCACTACACCTTAGTGATCTATTTCGAAATTAAATAAAAAAGGAAGTTTAATACAAAAGTAAATTGAATAAAAATGGAAGTTAATTAAAAATAAAAATAAAAGTTACCGAAAATTAAAAATGGAAGTTCATTCAAGAAACCACTATACCTTACCAATCTATTTGGAAATTAAATAAAAAAGGAAGTTTGATAGAAAAGTAAATTGAATAAAAATGAAAGTTGCATAAAATTAACAATGGAAGTTGAATCCTGAAACCACTATATTTTAACGATCTGTTTGGAAATTAAATAAAAAAGGAAGTTGAGTAGAAAAGAAACTTGAATAAAAAAGGATGTTAAATAAAAATAAAAATGGAAGTTCATTCGAAAAACCACTATACCATAACGATCTATTTGGAAATTAAATAAAAAAAGAAGTTGAATAAAAAATAGCTTGCATAAAAATGGAAGCTGAATAAAAATAAAAATGGAAGTTCCATAAATTAAAAATGGATGTTCATTCAAGAAAGCAGTATACCTTAACGATCTATTTGGAAATTAAATAAAAAAGGAAGTTGAATAGAAAAGAAAGTTGAATAAAAAAAGAAGTTGAATAGAAATAAAAATGAAAGTTGCAGAAATTTAAAATTGGAAGTTTATTCAAGAAACCACTATACCTTAACGATCTATTTGGAAATTAAATAAAAGAGGAAGTTCAATAGAAAAATAACTTGAATAAAAATGGAAGTCGAATAAAAATAAAAATGGAAGTTGCAGGAAATTAAAAATGGAAGTTCATTCAAGAAACCACTTTACCTTAACGATCTATTTGGAAATTAAACAAAAAAGGAAGTGTAATAGAAAAGTAAATTGAGTAAAAAAGGAAGTAGAATAAAAATAAAAATGAAAGTTGCGTAAAATTAAAAATGGAAGTTCAATCCAGAAACCAGTATACGTTAACGATCTATTTGGAAATTATATAAAAAAAGAAGTTGAGTAGAAAAGAAATTTGATTGAAAAAGGAAGTTAAATAAAAATAAAAATGGAAGTTGCAGAAAATTAAAAGTGGAAGTTCATTCAAGAAACCACTATACCTTAACAATCTATTTGGAACTTAAATAAAAAAGGAAGTTGAATAGAAAAGTAACTTGAATAAAAATGGAAGTCGAATAACAGTAAAAATGGAAGTTGCAGAAAATTAAAAATGGAAGTTCATTCAAGAAACCACTATACCTTCACGATCAATTCGGAAATTAAATAAAAAAGAAAGTTGAATAGGAAAATAACTTGAATAAAAATGGAAGCTGAATAGAAATAAAAATGGAAGTTCAATCCCGAAACAACTATACCTAAACGATCTATTTGGAAATTAAATAAAAAATGAAGTTGAGTAGAAAAGAAACTTGAATAAAAAAGGATGTTAAATAAAAATAAAAATGGAAGTTCATTCAAGAAACCACTATACCTTAACGATCAATTTGGAAATTCAATAAAAAAGGAAGTTGAATAGGAAAATAACTTGAGTAAAAATGGAAGCTGAATAGAAATAAAAATGGAAGTTGTCACGACCCCAAACCGCCCCTAGTAGTTTGGTGCCGCGATGGCCAGTAATCCGTAATTACCGAAGGCCAACTTTTCAAACTCAACACAATCAGAGTATGGATATAGGGGGCTCACAAATGCGGAAGCAATAAGTCAAATACAAGTGGTCCATAAGAGCTGTGCGTAGATTAAAGCAATGCCAAACATTCCAATTAACTTGCAACTTAGATACATCAAGATAAAATATACAGGTTACATCTTGATCAAAAGGCTTCTCGAGCCGACATATACAAAATACAGCTAATATAAGTCAAGAAGCATGATTTTCAAGATCTGCCGACATGCAAAACAGGGCATCGCCGACGTAATTACAACAGTAAAGCCGACGTAAGCACAAATCCCAAACAAGCATCCAAAACGGTCTAGGCGTCACCGCCATCCTGCTCATCACCTACATATATATAGAGGGGTGAGTACAAAACTCAGTGAATGGTACTAAAAATAAAGGTTTTGCATGAATAAAGCCGAGGTCTTTCAAAACAGAACATATCGAAACTTTATCAAGACAAGGGATGAACCGTATTCATCAATCAAATATCATAACATCGGCGAAGCAAGGGATGAACCGTATTCATCATCAAGTATCATAACATCGGCGAAGCAAGGGATGAACCGTATTCATCATCAAGTATCATAACATCGGCAAAGCAAGGGATGAACCGTATTCATCATCAAGTATCATAACATCGGCGAAGCAAGGGATGAACCGTATTCATCATCAAGTATCATAACATCGGCAAAGCAAGGGATGAACCGTATTCATCATCAAGTATCATAACATCGGCAAAGCAAGGGATGAACCGTATTCATCATCAAGTATCATAACATCGGCGAAGCAAGGGATGAACCGTATTCATCATCAAGTATCATAACATCGGCAAAGCAAGGGATGAACCGTATTCATCATCAAGTATCATAACATCGGCGAAGCAAGGGATGAACCGTATTCATCATCAAGTATCATAACATCGGCAAAGCAAGGGATGAACCGTATTCATCATCAAGTATCATAACATCGGCGAAGCAAGGGATGAACCGTATTCATCATCAAGTATCATAACATCGGCGAAGCAAGGGATGAACCGTATTCATCATCAAGTATCATAACATCGGCAAAGCAAGGGATGAACCGTATTCATCATCAAGTATCATAACATCGGCGAAGCAAGGGATGAACCGTATTCATCATCAAGTATCATAACATCGGCGAAGCAAGGGATGAACCGTATTCATCATCAAGTATCATAACATCGGCGAAGCAAGGGATGAACCGTATTCATCATCAAGTATCATAACATCGGCAAAGCAAGGGATGAACCGTATTCATCATCAAGTATTACAAGTATCATAACATGTACGATCCGTAATCGTTTGGTCAAAAGTATTGCGAAAGTTTAGAGTCCTCCAATACAAGGGACTTGTGTTACTTAGGCCCGTAGCCTGATTTAACAAGGACCGTATCCTTTTATACTTAGTACTGCGAAAGTTTAGAGTCCTCCAGCACAAGGGACTTGTGTTAATTAGGCCCGTAGCCCGATTTAACAAGGACCGTATCCTTTCCAAAGATGGTATCGAAACGAGGAGTATACTTGGCACATCAAAACGAGGGCTATTTATTCATGCTAACAAAATACTTTGTCAAACAAGGCAACAAGATTTATCAAACAAGTATAACATAGCTTTATCAATAATACCACTCACCTAGTTCTTCCGGTGCAAACTCAAAGCAATATCAAGGACCTCAAAACTCGGATCTAACGGCTCAAGCCACAAAGATCAAGCTTGGAAGACTACTCTCCCTCAAGAACTCTTCTCCCTCCCCTTTCTAGAGCTTCTCTCTCTAAAACAAAGATTTGAGACAAGAAATGATTTGTTTCAAGGTCTGTCGGCTGCCTTAACAAACAGCTCGGACACGTGGCATAATCGGGTTGGTTCAGCTCCAAAAGGTGATTGATAGACAAGACAGGTCTCTGACAAATCGTATGCAGCAAGCTCGGGTAATACACATCGGCAAGGAGATGACATCGGCTCAAAACATGGATCCAGTAACGGAATAGAAAAACATCGGCTAGGGAGGACGACACTTGACTAAGCTGTGCCACACCTTGGCCGGGGTGCGCCACATCTCGGCCTAGGCCATACCTGCCTGCGGACAAGGTTCAAGTACGAAACATCTCGGCAAAGAATGCCCGAGGTGAATATGGGGTTAAACAAGACCTCAAGATAGTCCTAAGTACAAAGGGTCAAAGGCGGACTAAGCTCAAGATGACCTCGGCTATGCACACACACACTAAGCAAAGAACAAAATCATGCAAGCAAACTTTAAGCAAATCAAGACAAGGCAAAACCTTCAAATTAACATAATAAGCTAGACCATGCAAAAAAAAAAGTATGCAAGTATGGCAAGAGTAAGGTGAGGGTTGTTACATCCTACCCTCCTTAAAGAAGTTTGGTCCCCAAACTTAGATTACCTTGTTTCCAGAACAACTCCGGATAACGGACTCTCATGACCTCTTCCTTTTCCCACGTGGCTTCTGTGCCATAATGCTCCTTCCATTCGACCTTTACCATCGGTATCAATCTGTTCCTCAATTGTCTCACTTGTCGATCAACAATCCTCATTGGCTTCTCCTCGTAGCCCAAATCTTCATTAACTGTGATCTCGGAATGATCAATTACATGTAGTGGGTCTCGGATGTACTTCCTCAACATCGAAACATGAAACACATTGTGGACTTGGCTCAAATCTGGCGGCAAGGCAAGTCTGTAGGCAACGGGGTTAATTCTCTCAAGAATTTCAAATGGCCCAATATAGCGAGGTGCTAACTTACCTTTCTTTCCAAATCTGGAAGCTCCTTTCATTGGTGAAACCTTCAGGAATACATGATTCCCAACTTCGAACTCTAACTCATTTCTCCTCTGATCGGCGTAGCTCTTTTGTCGGCTCTGGGCAGTTCTAATCCTCTGTTGGATAAGTTTAATCTTTTCTGTTGTCACTTGAATCAATTCGGGACCAAGCAGAGCTCTGTCTCCGACTTCGGTCCAACATATCGGCGACCTACATTTTCTTCCGTACAAGGCCTCATACGGCGCCATGCCAATGCTAGCTTGATAACTGTTATTGTAAGCGAATTCCACTAAGGGTAGATGTGTTCCCCAACTTCCTTGGAAGTCCAACACACAAAGTCTAAGCATATCTTCAAGCGTCTGAATTGTCCTCTCAGTCTGCCCATCTGTCTGGGGATGAAAGGCTGTACTAAATCTCAGCTCGGCTCCGAAGGCCCTCTGTAGACTCTGCCAAAATCTAGAAACAAATTTAGGATCTCGGTCTGAAACAATTGACATCGGCACTCCATGAAGTCTGACAATCTCGTTCACATATAGCAAGGCAAGTTGATTGGCGTTGAAGGTAGTCTTAACGGGTAGAAAGTGTGCTGACTTAGTTAACCTATCCACAACAACCCAAATTGAATCCATACCCTTAGGTGTCTTCGGCAACCCAATCACAAAATCCATGGAGATGTGCTCCCATTTCCACTCAGGAATCGGCAAAGGTTGAAGAAGTCCTGCTGGTCTTTGATGTTCTGCTTTCACTTGCTGACAATGTAAACACTGGGACACGAATTCGGCTATTTCTCTTTTCATATTTGGCCACCAGAAGGTCTGCCTCATATCTTGATACATCTTGGTGTTCCCTGGATGGACAGCAAACTTAGTGCTATGAGCTTCCTGCAAAATCTTTTTCTTCAGCTCTGGGACGTCGGCCACACATAACCTTCCTTCAAACTTGAGTACTCGGTTTTCGATAGTATACCCTGGTCTCGGCTTTGTGAGAATTTCCTCGGCTATTTTCCTGAGGAAGCTATCCTCCATCTGTCTTGTCTTTACTTCATTAACAATAGTCGGCTCTGCTGATATCACGGTTAAACACGCCAAATTTCCATCAGACTTCCTGCTCAAAGCGTCGGCTACACTGTTAGCTTTTCCGGGGTGATATTGAATCTGCATATCGTAGTCTTTCAACAACTCAAGCCACCGTCTCTGTCTCAAATTCAATTCTTTCTGAGTGAATAGATACTTTAAACTCTTATGATCTGTAAAAACCTGACAAGTAGCTCCATACAAGTAGTGACGCCAAATCTTTAAAGCAAATACTACGGCCGCCAATTCTAAGTCATGGGTAGGGTAGTTTTTCTCATGAGGTTTCAACTGACGAGATGCATAAGCTATAACCTTACCCTTTTGCATTAATACACAACCCAAACCCTTATGCGATGCATCACTATAGACATGAAATTCTTCGTTACCTGATGGTAGTACAAGTACTGGTGCTGTAATTAACCTCGTCTTCAGTTCCTGGAAGGCTGACTCTCGATCTTTAGTCCATTCATACAGTGTTCCCTTCTTAGTCAGTTGCGTTAACGGAATTGCAATCCTTGAGAAATCTTTCACAAACTTCCTGTAGTAACCTGCCAAACCCAGAAAACTACGAATCTCGGACACATTAGTCGGCCTCGGCCAATTTACTACGGCTTCAACTTTGCTAGGATCTACTGAGATACCCTCCTCATTAATCACATGACCCAAAAATGAGATGGTAGAAAGCCAAAACTCACACTTGTTAAACTTCGCATACAATTTCCGTTCTCTCAAAATCTGTAAGGCAAGTCTCAAATGGTTTTCATGTTCATCATTACTCTTGGAATAGATCAATATATCATCAATGAAAACAACTACAAATTCATCTAAATACGGTTTGAAGATTCTGTTCATTAAATCCATAAATGCAGCAGGGGCATTAGTCACTCCAAAAGGCATTACTAAAAACTCGTAGTGGCCATATCTTGTTCGAAAAGCAGTCTTCTCAACATCTTCGGCTTTAACTTTAAGCTGATGGTAACCAGACCGAAGGTCGATCTTAGAAAAGACTCGTGCTCCTTGTAACTGATCAAGCAAATCATCAATCCTAGGTAACGGGTACTTGTTCTTAATGGTGACTTTATTGAGTTCTCTATAATCAATACAAAGACGGAGTGTGCCATCCTTCTTCTTAACAAATAAAACAGGTGCTCCCCATGGTGAAGTGCTCGGCCTAATAAATCCCTTATCTAACAACTCTTGCAATTGCAGTTTCAATTCTCTAAGTTCAGCGGGGGCCATCCTATAAGGTGGTTTGGAGATCGGCTGCGTTCCCGATGTAATATCGACAGTAAATTCTATTTCTCTATCGGTCAAGTGGCCAGGCAATTCGTCCGGAAAGACGTCGGGAAAATCCCTAACAATCGGGATGTCGGCTAAGCTAACATTTCCATTCTGATCACTCAGTATACTGCACAAGTAACCTCGACACCCTTTCTGAATTAACCTACAGGCCTTAATGGACGAAATCAAGTATGGTGGGGGCACTACCCCTTTACCCTGGAAAATAACCTCGGCTAGGTTTGGGGGTCTCAGTGTGACGCTTTTCGAAACACAATTAATAGATGCATCGTTTGCAACTAACCAGTCCATTCCCAGTATAACATCAAAATGAGCTAGGTCTAGAGGCATAAGATCTATTAGCAATTCAACATTCTCAATCACAACAACACATGCTCTGTAAATGGATGTAACAAACATAGATTTCCCAGATGGAGTAGATACAAACAACACATAACCAAGGGGCTCTAGTTCTCTATTAATTTTCTCGGCAAACTTAGTAGATATAAACGAGTGAGTAGAACCCGAATCAATCAACACATAAGCATCTTGGGAGCAAATTAGAAGTATACCTGACACTACTGCCTCAGCGTTCTGAGTGTCTCCTGGTACTAATGCAAACACTCTGCCCTGACTCATCTGTCCTCTCCCAGCATTTCCCTTCTGAACGGAACCCGAGGTATTTTCTCCTTTCTTGTTGTTATCAGCCTTTGTTTTGGGGCAATCCCTCACATAATGGCCCATCTCGCCACATTCATAACAGGCTCCAAACGTTCGTCGACAGATCCCGAAATGCTGTTTCCCACAATCCGAACACACCGGTTTAGCACTCCCTTCCTCCCTTACGTTACTAGTACTACCCATGTTCGTTCTCTTCTTTGTGCCCAGCTGTCCTCGGCGATTGTCATAGTTCTGCCTCTTTCGCTGGTTTTCTCCCGAGCTCTGGTATCGGTTCAGATTAGCTTCGGCGTGAATGGCTTTATCCAATACTTCGGCATAAGTCGGCATATCGAGTAAACTCACCCGGTCTTGAATCGGTCCACGAAGCCCACACTCGAACTTCCTGGCCTTCATATATTCATCGTTGGTCATGTGAGGTACAAATCTTACCAATTCAGTGAAAGCGCGGTCATATTCCGCCACTGTTTTGTTGCCTTGCGTCAGAGTATGAAACTCGGTAGCCTTGCGGTTTCGAACGCTTAGGGGAAAATGTTTCTTGTAGAACAACTCTAAGAATCGGGTCCAGGTCAAATCCGGATTGCTCCCTCTAACCGTCATCCACCACCTGCGGGCGTCATCATCTAATGTGAATGCTGCCAACGTCACTTTCTGAGCGTCAGTGCTAGGGAAGATCTCGAACAACTTTTCCATTTCCAAAATCCATGCCTCAGCCTTCATCGGCTCTATACCCCCAGAGAACCTCGGTGGTCTCATTTTCTTGAACTCCCTAATCAAAGCTATCGTGCCATCCCCATATAAGGCTGGTTGCGGGGGAATTTGCGGCACTGGAGGAGGTGGAACTACATTTCGGCCGTTGGTCTGCTCGGCCTGAGTCGACGTAGCACTAGCGAACTGTTGCCTGGTTTGCCTCAACTCGCGGGCCAAACCCTCAACTAATCTTTCCAATCTGTCCATTCTGTCTTCGGGCTGATCTCGGCCAAGCGGTGGTCTACCTCTCCTCATGATGCTATGAGCGTGCAAAGTATGACTTTAAAACAATTAAGCAATTAACCACATAGGCAAATAGCAAATAAGCATATCAAGACAATGCACACTTCACTCAAACAACAAACACCATGATGCAACCCTAACATCTTTCTAAGGGAAATCCTATGCTCTTCAGGACTCAAAGTGTGTGAATAACGTATACCGAGGAACTTGTGCTCTGATACCACTCGGTCACGACCCCAAACCGCCCCTAGTAGTTTGGTGCCGCGATGGCCAGTAATCCGTAATTACCGAAGGCCAACTTTTCAAACTCAACACAATCAGAGTATGGATATAGGGGGCTCACAAATGCGGAAGCAATAAGTCAAATACAAGTGGTCCATAAGAGCTGTGCGTAGATTAAAGCAATGCCAAACATTCCAATTAACTTGCAACTTAGATACATCAAGATAAAATATACAGGTTACATCTTGATCAAAAGGCTTCTCGAGCCGACATATACAAAATACAGCTAATATAAGTCAAGAAGCATGATTTTCAAGATCTGCCGACATGCAAAACAGGGCATCGCCGACGTAATTACAACAGTAAAGCCGACGTAAGCACAAATCCCAAACAAGCATCCAAAACGGTCTAGGCGTCACCGCCATCCTGCTCATCACCTACATATATATAGAGGGGTGAGTACAAAACTCAGTGAATGGTACTAAAAATAAAGGTTTTGCATGAATAAAGCCGAGGTCTTTCAAAACAGAACATATCGAAACTTTATCAAGACAAGGGATGAACCGTATTCATCAATCAAATATCATAACATCGGCGAAGCAAGGGATGAACCGTATTCATCATCAAGTATCATAACATCGGCGAAGCAAGGGATGAACCGTATTCATCATCAAGTATCATAACATCGGCAAAGCAAGGGATGAACCGTATTCATCATCAAGTATCATAACATCGGCGAAGCAAGGGATGAACCGTATTCATCATCAAGTATCATAACATCGGCGAAGCAAGGGATGAACCGTATTCATCATCAAGTATCATAACATCGGCAAAGCAAGGGATGAACCGTATTCATCATCAAGTATCATAACATCGGCGAAGCAAGGGATGAACCGTATTCATCATCAAGTATCATAACATCGGCAAAGCAAGGGATGAACCGTATTCATCATCAAGTATCATAACATCGGCGAAGCAAGGGATGAACCGTATTCATCATCAAGTATCATAACATCGGCAAAGCAAGGGATGAACCGTATTCATCATCAAGTATCATAACATCGGCGAAGCAAGGGATGAACCGTATTCATCATCAAGTATCATAACATCGGCGAAGCAAGGGATGAACCGTATTCATCATCAAGTATCATAACATCGGCAAAGCAAGGGATGAACCGTATTCATCATCAAGTATCATAACATCGGCGAAGCAAGGGATGAACCGTATTCATCATCAAGTATCATAACATCGGCGAAGCAAGGGATGAACCGTATTCATCATCAAGTATCATAACATCGGCAAAGCAAGGGATGAACCGTATTCATCATCAAGTATCATAACATCGGCGAAGCAAGGGATGAACCGTATTCATCATCAAGTATCATAACATCGGCAAAGCAAGGGATGAACCGTATTCATCATCAAGTATTACAAGTATCATAACATGTACGATCCGTAATCGTTTGGTCAAAAGTATTGCGAAAGTTTAGAGTCCTCCAATACAAGGGACTTGTGTTACTTAGGCCCGTAGCCTGATTTAACAAGGACCGTATCCTTTTATACTTAGTACTGCGAAAGTTTAGAGTCCTCCAGCACAAGGGACTTGTGTTAATTAGGCCCGTAGCCCGATTTAACAAGGACCGTATCCTTTCCAAAGATGGTATCGAAACGAGGAGTATACTTGGCACATCAAAACGAGGGCTATTTATTCATGCTAACAAAATACTTTGTCAAACAAGGCAACAAGATTTATCAAACAAGTATAACATAGCTTTATCAATAATACCACTCACCTAGTTCTTCCGGTGCAAACTCAAAGCAATATCAAGGACCTCAAAACTCGGATCTAACGGCTCAAGCCACAAAGATCAAGCTTGGAAGACTACTCTCCCTCAAGAACTCTTCTCCCTCCCCTTTCTAGAGCTTCTCTCTCTAAAACAAAGATTTGAGACAAGAAATGATTTGTTTCAAGGTCTGTCGGCTGCCTTAACAAACAGCTCGGACACGTGGCATAATCGGGTTGGTTCAGCTCCAAAAGGTGATTGATAGACAAGACAGGTCTCTGACAAATCGTATGCAGCAAGCTCGGGTAATACACATCGGCAAGGAGATGACATCGGCTCAAAACATGGATCCAGTAACGGAATAGAAAAACATTGGCTAGGGAGGACGACACTTGACTAAGCTGTGCCACACCTTGGCCGGGGTGCGCCACATCTCGGCCTAGGCCATACCTGCCTGCGGACAAGGTTCAAGTACGAAACATCTCGGCAAAGAATGCCCGAGGTGAAGATGGGGTTAAACAAGACCTCAAGATAGTCCTAAGTACAAAGGGTCAAAGGCGGACTAAGCTCAAGATGACCTCGGCTATGCACACACACACTAAGCAAAGAACAAAATCATGCAAGCAAACTTTAAGCAAATCAAGACAAGGCAAAACCTTCAAATTAACATAATAAGCTAGACCATGCAAAAAAAAAAGTATGCAAGTATGGCAAGAGTAAGGTGAGGGTTGTTACAGAAGTTCCATAAAATTAAAAATGGAAGTTAATTAAACAAACCACTATACCTTAATGATCTGTTTGGAAATTAAATAAAAAAGGAAGCTTAATAGAAAAGTAAATTGAATAAAAATGGAAGTTGAATAAAAATAAAAGAGAAAATTGCATAAAATTAAAAATGGAAGTTCAATCCAGAAACTACTATACCTTAACGATCTATTTGGAAATTAAATAAAAAAGGAAGTGTAACTGAAAAGTAAATTAAATAAAAGTGGAAGCTGAATGAAAATAAAAAAGAAAGTTGCATAAAATTAAAAATGGATGTTCAATCCAGAAACCACTATACCTTCGCCATCTATTTGGAAATTAAATAAAAAAGGAAGTTGAATAGAAAAGTAAATTGAATAAAAATGGAAGTCAAATAAAAATAAAAATGGAAGTTGCAGAAAATTAAAAATGGAAGTTCATTCAAGAAACCACTATACCTTAACGATCTATTTGGAAATTAAATAAAAAAGGAAGTTTAATAGAAAAGCAAAATTGAATAAAAATGGAAGTTGCAAAAAATTAAAAATGGAAGTTCATTCAAAAAACCACCATACCTTAACGATCTATTTGGAAATTAAATATAAAAGGAAGTGTAACAGAAAAGTAAATTGAATAAAAATGGAAGTTGAATAAAAATAAAAAAGAAAGTTGCATAAAATTAAAAATGGATGTTCAATCCTGAAACCACTATGCCTTAACGATCTATTTGGAAATTAAATAAAAAAGGAAGTTGAATAGAAAAGTAAATTGAATAAAAATGGAAGTTGAATAAAAATAAAAAAGAAAGTTGCAGAAAATTAAAAATGGATGTTCAATCCAGAAACCACTATATCTTAACGATCCATTTGGAAATTAAATAAAAAAGGAAGTTGAATAGAAAAGTAAAAAGAATAAAAATGGAAGTCAAGTAAAAATAAAAATGGATGTTGCAGAAAATTAAAAATGGAAGTTCATTCAAGAAACCACTATACCTTAACGATCTATTTGGAAATTAAATAAAAAAGGAAGTTCTATAGAAAAACAAATTGAATAAAAATGGAAGTTGAATAAAAATAAAAATGGAAGTTGCATAAAATTAAAAATGGAAGTTCAATCCAGAAACCAGTATACCTTAACGATCTATTTGGAAATTAAATAAAAAAGGAAGTTGAATAGAAAAGTAAATCGAATAAAAATGGAAGCCGAATAAAATAAAAATGGAAGTTGCAGAAAATTAAAAATGGAAGTTCATTCAAGAAACCACTATACCTTAACGATCTATTTGGAAATTAAATAAAAAAGGAAATTGAATAGAAAAATAACATGAATAAAAATGGAAGTCAAATAAAAATAAAAATGGAAGTTGCAGAAAATTAAAAATGGAAGTTCATTCAAGAAACCGCCATACCTTAACGATCTATTTGGAAATTAAATAAAAAAGGAACATTAATAGAAAAGTAAATTGAATAAAAATGGAAGTTGAAAAAAAATAAAAATGAAAGTTGCGTAACATTAAAAATGGAAGTTCAATCCAGAAACCACTATACCTTAACGATCTATTTGGAAATTAAATAAAAAAGGAAGTTGAATAGAAAAGTAAATTGAATAAAAAAGGAAGTCAAATAAAAATAAAAATGGAAGTTGCAGAAAATTAAAAATGGAAGTTCATTCAAGAAACCACTATACCTTAACGATCTATTTGGAAATTAAATAAAAAAGAAGTTCTATAGAAAAGCAAATTGAATAAAAATGGAAGTTGAATAAAAATAAAAATGGAAGTTGCAAAAAATTAAAAATGGAAGTTCCTTCAAGAAACAACCATACCATAACGATCTATTTGGAAATTAAATAAAAAAGGAAGTGCAACAGAAAAGTAAATTGAATAAAAATGGAAGTTGAATATAAATAAAAAAGAAAGTTGCATAAAATTAAAAATGGATGTTCAATCCAGAAACCACTATACCTTAACGATCTATTTGAAAATTAAATAAAAAAGGAAGTTGAATAGAAAAGTAAATTGAATAAAAATGGAAGTTGAATAAAAATAAAAAAAAAAGTTGCAGAAAATTAAAAATGGATGTTCAATCCAGAAACCAGTATATCTTAATGATCTATTTGGAAATTAAATAAAAAAGAAAATTGAATAGAAAAGTAAATAGAATAAAAATGGAAGTCAAATAAAAATAAAAATGGATGTAGCAGAAAATTAAAAATGGAAGTTCATTCAAGAAACCACTATACCTTAACGATCTATTTGGAAATTAAATAAAAAAGGAAGTTCTATAGAAAATCAAATTGAATAAAAATGGAAGTTGAATAAAAATAAAAATGGAAGTTGCGAAAAATTAAAAATGGAAGTTTATTCAAGAAACCACTATACCTTAACGATCTATTTGGAAATTAAAAAAAAAAAAAAGGAATTTTAATAGACAAGTAAATTGAATAAAAATGGAAGTTGAATAAAAATAAAAAAGAAAGTTGCATAAAATTAAAAATGGAAGTTCAATCCAGAAACCACTATACCTTAACGATCTATTTGGAAATTAAATAAAAAAGGAAGTTGAATAGAAAAGTAAATTGAATAAAAATGGAAGTCAAATAAAAATAAAAATGGAAGTTTCAGAAAATTAAAAATGGAAGTTCATTCAAGAAACCACTATACCTTAACGATCTATTTGGAAATTAAATAAAAAAGGAAGTTCAATAGAAAAACAAATTGAATAAAAATGGAAGTTGAATGAAAATAAAAATGAAAGTTGCATAAAATTAAAAATGGAAGTTCGATCCAGAAACCATTATACCTTAACGATATATTTGGAAATTAAATAAAAATGGAGGTTGAGTAGAAAAGAAACTTGAACAAAAAAGGAAGTTCATTCAAGAAACCACTATACCATAACGATCTATTTGGAAATTAAATAAAAAAGGAAGTTGAATAAAAAAATAACGTGAATAAAAATGGAAGCTAAATAAAAATAAATAAGGAAGTTCCCTAAAATTAAAAATGGAAGTTCATTAACGAAACAACTATACTTTAACGATCTATTTGGAAATTAAATAAAAAAGAAAGTTTAATAGAAAAGTAAATTGAATAAAAATGGAAGTTGAATGAAAATAAAAGTGAAAGTTGCATAAAATTAAAAATAGAAGTTCAATCCAGAAACCAGTATACCTTAACGATCTATTTGGAAATTAAATAAAAATGGAAGTTGATCAGAAAAGAAAATTGAATAAAAAAAGAAGTTGAATAGAAATAAAAATGGAAGTTGCAGAAAATTAAAATTGGAAGTTCATTCAAGAAACCACTATACCTTAACGATCTATTTGGGAATTAAATAAAAAAGGAAGTTGAATAGAAAAATAACTTGAATAAAAATGGAAGTCGAACAAAAATAAAAATGGAAGTTGCAGAAAATTAAAAATGGAAGTCCATTCAAGAAACCACTATACCTTAACGATCTATTTGGAAATTAAATAAAAATGGATATTTAATAGAAAAGTAAATTGAGTAAAAATGGAAGTTCAGTAAAAATAAAAATGAAAGTTGCATAAAATTAAAAATGGAAGTTCAATCCAGAAACCACTATACGTTAACGATCTATTTGGAAATTAAATAAAAAAGGAAGTTGAGTGGAAAAGAAAATTGATAGAAAAAGGAATTTGAATAAAATTTAAAATGGAAGTTCATTCAAGAAAACCACTACACCTTAACGATTTGTTTGGAAATTTAATAAAAAAGGAAGTTGAATATAAAAATAACTTGAATAAAATTGGAAGTCAAATAAAAATAAAAATGGAAGTTGCAGAAAATTAAAAATGGAGGTTCATTCAAGAAACCCCTATACCTTTACGATCTATTTGGAAATTAAATAAAAAAGGAAGTTTAGTAAAAAAGTAAATTGAATAAAAATAGAAGTTGAAGAAAAATAAAAATGAAAGTTGCATAAAATAAAAAATGAAAGTTCAATTCCGAAACCACAATACCTTAACGATCTATTTGGAAATTAAAGAAAAAAAGAAGTTGAATAGAAAAGTAAATTGAATAAAAATGGAATTCAAATAAAAATAAAAATGGAAGTTGGAGAAAATTAAAAATTGAAGTTTATTCAAGAAACCATTATACCTTAACGATCTATTTGGAAATTAAATAAAAAAGGAAGTTTAATAGAAAAGTAAATCGAATAAATAGTCCACGAGAGCCGTGCTTAAGTCCAATGAAATGACATACATTTTTACAAAATCTTACAACTTAGATACAATAAGGGAATGAGATACAAAATACATCTTGACCAAAAGGCTTCTCAAGCCGACATATACAAGTACACATGAAATATAAGCTAAGAAGCATAATCTTCAGGATGGTACAAAATGCTAATCCAAAACACGTCGGCAATGCACCCAAAAAAAACACATCGGCTACACGTCTAGGCCTCATTGCCTTCTTGCTCATCACCTACATATATATAGAGAGGGTGAGCTTGGATACTCAGTGAATGATATTAGAAATAAAGGTTTTTGCATGATTGACATCCAAGATTTCTTTCAAAACAATACATAGCATACTTTACGATCAAGAGGGAAATCAAGTTCATTGCCGGCCTTTCAAGTTCTTTGGATGTTATTACATCTACATATTACAAGTGCGATGACATATCAAGACAAGAGTGCAGTTGCATTATAGTCCCCTGCAGCTAAGGACTTTCAAGACAAGAGTGCAGTTGCATTATAGTCCCCTGCAGCTAAGGACTTTCAAGACATGTCATCAAAACAAGATAGAGCTTAATATACAAGTAGGGATAGTCATTCATGCTAGATCAAGTACTTTTCAAAACAAGGCAAGACGAGATTTATGAAAGCAAGTGTAACATAGCTTTATTAAAAATACCACTCACATAGTTCTTCACACGTCGGGGTCGAGACAAGCCCAAGTCCTACAAACACATGACAAAGCCTATTGAATGCACCTTCAACAAGTTTCGTATGTACACAAATGATTTTCGGAAAACATGCTGGGCACCAACCAGGTCTAGGCCAAGGTTCCACACCTCCTCGCCGAGGTGTGTTCCAGAGGGCCACATGCAAGGAGAAGAGGTCGGGAAACTCTGGGTTTCCCTCTGCTGATGAATATGAAGAACACGAGTATGAAAACATGGAAAATACGAATGTTCGATCACAATCTGCCATCACAAATCTGGGATTTTCATGTTACGGGTTTGAAAACATGGACCTGGGTACCCATAGTTGAAAATCATGCAAGAACAAACACAAAACGTGAGTCTAGGCAAAAAGCTTTCGGATCAAAACATGACTTTTCTTGAAGAACACATGAATGTCATTTTCTCTTTCTAAAACCGAATTTCAAGACGATGCATGGCTTACAAATCATATCCGATCATGCAATGCAATAACATGAACATAGAGAACGTCATGAGCAGATTAAGAATCTAACCTTAGAACACGAATCTAACGGTTTGATCTCAAGGAATCAAGCTTGAAGACTTACTTTCTCACTCTAGAACTCCTTCTTCCTCCTAGAGTTTCTCTCTCTACAAGGCAAGGTTATGACACTAAAATGATAAGTGCTCTCACTCGGTTCTGTGCTTAATCCCTCTGCTGGGACACGTGGCGGCGACTGGTTGGGTTCACCCTGAAAAGGTGGCTGACAGACTGGACAAAGCATGGTGAAAGGGTGTTCAATAAGCAAAACGGTATGGGCTTCCTGACAAGGCAACGACATCGGCTAATAACAAGGCGTTTCTAACAAGCTACACGGAACGGTACTCCGGCAAGGGGTGACATCGGCCAACAAAAGGACTTCGGCAACTAAGGTGACAATGACCTCGGCTAGGAAGGACGACACTTGACTAAGCTGTGCCACATCTTGGCCTAGATGCGCCACACCTCGGCCTAGGTCGTACCACTCCAGGACGAGATCGCTTGGGTGCAAGGTAACATCTCGGCTAACGTGTCAAGGCAAGGACGGAGGTCAACAAGGGGTTCCAAGATACTTCTAGACTGAGGATGACCTCGGCTTGGGATAACGTCGGCTAGCGTAACTCAGGCAAGGCGTGACCTAAGTTCCACATCAAGGAAGGAACAAGACAAGCATACTACACTTAGACAAATCACAAGGCTTCAAAACAAGGCACTGATCACATCCGCTCAAGCGAAACAAGTCATAATTATGCAGATGCTCATGAACATGATGAGAACATGAAATGTGGGTTCTTACAGTCTACCCTCCTTAAAGAAGTTTGGTCCCCAAACTTAAGTTACCTTGTCCTACGAATAACTCCGGGTAACGGATTTTCATCTCCTCTTCCTTTTCCCATGTGGCCTCCTTGCCATAATGCTTCTCCCATTCGATTTTCACCATTGATATCGACTTGTTTCTCAACTGTCTCACTTGTCTGTCGATAATTCTCATCGGCTTCTCTTCGTAGCCCAGGTCTTCATTAACTACAACCCCGGAGTAATCTATTACATGCAGTGGGTCTCGGATATATTTTCTCAGCATTGAAACATGGAATACGCCGTGGACTTGGCTCAATTCTGGTGGCAAAGCGAGTCTGTAAGCAACGGTGTTAACTTTCTCAAGAATTTCAAACGGCCCAATATATCGGGGTGCAAGTTTACCCTTCTTCCCAAATCTCGAAACTCCTGTCATCGGTGAGACCTTCAGAAATACATGATCCCCAATTTCAAATTCTAACTCCCTCCTTCTTTGGTCGGCATAACACTTCTGTCGACTCTGTGCGGTTTTAATCCTCTGCTGAATGAGTTTGATCTTTTCAGTTGTCACCTGAATCAACTCGGGGCCAATTAGAGCTTTGTCTCCTACCTCGGTCCAACATATCGGCGATCTGCACTTTCTTCCATACAAAGCTTCATACGGCGCCATGCCTATGCTGGCTTGATAACTGTTGTTGTACGCGAATTCCACTAATGGCAAATGCGATTCCCAGCTTCCCTGGAAATCCAATACGCATAGTCTGAGCATGTCTTCGAGTGTTTGGATCATTCTCTCCGTTTGCCCGTCGGTCTGGGGGTGGAAGGCTGTGCTAAATCTCAACTCTGTTCCCAAGGCTCCTTGTAGACTCTGCCAAAATCTAGAAACGAACTTCGGATCTCAGCCTGACACAATGGACATCGGCACTCCATGAAGCCTAACGATCTCATTCATGTACAATTCGGCAAGTCGGTCGGCATTGAATGTAGTCTTGACAGGCAAGAAGTGAGCTGACTTAGTAAACCTGTCGACTATAACCCAAATGGAATCCATACCACTTTGCGTCCTCGGCAAACCCACTACGAAATCCATGGAGATGTGCTCCCATTTCCATTCAGGAATTGACAAGGGTTGAAGAAGTCCTGCCAGTCTCTGGTGTTCTGCCTTCACTTGCTGACAACTCAGACACTGAAATACAAACTCGGCTATCTCTCTTTTCATGTTTGGCCACCAAAAGGTCCGCTTTACGTCCTGATACATCTTGGTGCTCCCTGGATGAATGGCAAACTTGGAACTATGGGCCTCTTGCAAAATCTTCCTTTTCAACTCTGGTACGTCGGCTACACACAATCTTCCCTCAAACTTAAGCACCTGATTTTCCACTGTGTATCCTGGCCTCAGCTTGATGACGAATTCATCAATTACCTTCTTGAGGAATTTATCCTCCTTCTGCCTGGTCTTCACTTCCTCAATAATGGTCGGTTCCACCGAAACCGCTGTCAGGCACGCCAAACTTCCAACTAACTTCCTGCTTAATGCGTCGGCTACGGAGTTTGCCTTACCTGGGTGATACTGAATCTGCATGTCATAGTCCTTCAACAGCTCGAGCCATCTTCTCTGCCTCATATTTAACTCTTTCTGGGTGAACAAGTACTTCAGACTCTTGTGGTCGGTGAAAACTTGGCAAGATGTTCCATACAAGTAATGACGCCATATCGTCAAAGCAAAAACCACGGCAGCTAACTCCAGATCATGGGTAGGATAATTCTTTTCATTGGGCTTCAACTGACGAGACGCGTACGCTATGACTTTACCTTCTTGCATTAACACGCAACCCAAACCCTTATGTGAAGCATCACTGTAAATCTGAAATTCCTCATTAGCCGATGGTAGTATAAGAACTGGTGCTGTAACTAACCTCGTCTTCAGCTCCTGGAAGGCTGATTCTCTTTCATGGGTCCATTCATAAGCTGCTCCCTTCTTAGTTAGTTGTGTCAATGGCACTGCAATCCTCGAGAAATCCTTCACAAACTTTCTGTAATAACCTGCCAAACCCAGGAAACTACGAACCTCAGACACGTTGGTCGGCGTCGGCCAATTCATAACAGCCTCAATCTTACTGGGGTCAACTGATATACCATCTTCATTAATCACATGCCCTAGAAATGAAATGCTGGAAAGCCAAAACTCACATTTACTCAACTTAGCGTACAACTTCTTATCCCTCAAGGTCTGCAGGGCAAGTCTCAGATGATTCTCGTGCTCGCTCGTACTCCCGGAATAGATCAATATGTCGTCGATAAAAATAATGACAAACTCATGTAGGTACGGCTTAAAGACTCTGTTCATCAAGTCCATGAATGCTGCTGGGGCATTGGTTACTCCGAAGGGCATTACCAAAAATTCGTAGTGGCCATATCTTGTCCGAAAAGCAGTTTTCTCGATGTCCTCGGCTTTAACCTTCAACTGGTGGTAGCCTGACCTAAGGTCAATCTTGGAAAAGACTCGTGCTCCTCGTAGTTGATCAAGCAAATCATCAATCCTTGGCAATGGATACTTGTTCTTAATGGTCACTTTATTAAGTTCTCTGTAGTCGATGCAAAGGCGAAGTGTGCCATCCTTTTTCTTAACAAACAGAACGGGTGCCCCCCATGGTGAAGTGCTCGGCCTGATAAATCCCTTATCCAACAATTCTTGTAGTTGCAATTTCAGTTCTCTAAGTTCGGCTGGGGCCATTCTGTAGGGTGTTTTGGAGATAGGTTGTGTTCCTGACAAGACGTCCACAGTAAACTCTATTTCTCTATCGACAAGGTGGCCAGGCAACTCATTCGGAAAGACATCGGGGAATTCCTCAACCACGGGTATGTCGGCTAACTCAACACTTCCATTCGAATCACTTAGTATACTGCACAAATAACCCGGACATCCCTTTTGGATCAACTTGTAGGCCTTCATGGATGAGATTAAGTAAGGTGGGGGTACTACTCCTTTACCTTGGAAAATGACCTCAGCTTGACTTGGGGTCTTCAATGTGACGCTCTTAGTAACACAATTAATGGATGCATGGTTCGCTACTAACCAATCCATTCCCAATATGACATCGAAGTGGGTCATGCTTAATGGCATCAAATCAACTAACAACTCTACCCTCTCAATCATGACAATACACGCCCTATAAATGGATGTGACAATCATATTTCTCCCAGATGGCGTAGACACAGATAATATGTAGTCAAGGGGTTCTAATTCTCTAATCAACTTCCCGGCAAATATAGTGGACACAAATGAATGCGTAGAACCCAAATCAATCAATACGTATGCATCTTGAGAACAAATTCAAATGGTACCTGACACCACTGCTTCAGCATTCTGGGCGTCTCCTGGCACTAATGCGAAAACTCTGCCCTGCCTCGCCTGTATCCCCCCGATGTTATTCTTCTGTGCAGAGCCTGAGGTGCTTCCATTCCTCTTCCCATCATCGGTCCCTGCTTTCGGGCAGTCCTTCACGCGATGGCCTATCTCGCCACACTCATAGCAAGCTCCTGTTGCCCAAGGACAAACCCCGAAATGTAGCTTTCCACAGCTCGCGCACACCGGCTTGGCGTTACCTTCCTGATTTGAGTTGCTGGAACTGTCTGTGCTCATTCTCTTCTTGGCGTTGAAAGGAACTCGGCGATTATCATAATTCTGTCTCTTCCTCTGACCCTCGCCTGAATTCTGGTATCGATTTAAATTAGCTTCAGCCAGGATGGCCTTGTCCAGTACTCCGGCGTATGTCGGCATATTGAGCATATTGACCCGATCTTGTATCGGTCCACGTAACCCACTTTCGAACTTTCTCGCTTTTCGGTATTTGTCGTCAACCATATGAGGCGCATATCTCGCCAGTTCAGTAAAGGCACGATCGTATTCTGCGACTGTCTTGTTCCCTTGCATCAGATTCTGAAACTCCGTGGTTTTTCGGTCTCAGACGCTAAGGGGGAAATGCTTGTTGTAGAATAACTCCAAAAATTTTGCCCAAGTTAAACCCGGATTGCTTTCTCGGACCATCATCCACCACCTACGAGCATCGTCGTCTAATGTGAATGCTGCCAGGGATACCTTCTGAACGTTTGTACTGGGGAAGATCTCAAACAACTTCTCCATCTCTAAGACCCACGCCTCGGCTTTCATTGGTTCTATGCCCCCTTGGAATCTTGGCGGTTTCATCTTCTTGAACTCTCTGATCAGAGTTATCGTGTCGTTCCCATACAAAGCTTGTAGTAGAGGCACTTGCGGTACTGGAGGGGGTGGAGCTGTATAACGGCCATTCGTCTGTTCGGCCTGCGTGGAAGTCGTACCAGTATCCTGTGGCCTAGGTTGTCTCTGCTCACGAACCAAGCCTTCGACTAACCTTTCCAATCTTTCCAATCTATCTTCTGAACGATCTCGGCCAACCGGAGGTCTACCTCTCCTCATGATGCTAGGAGGATGCAAGATGAACTTTAAAAATAACTGAACAGATAATACGTATACAAGTAACAAACGTCTATGCCGAAATGATGCACACGTAGTCAAGTAGCAAGTAATATGATGCAATCCTAACATCATTCTAAGGAAAATCCTATGCTCTTTAGGACTCAAGGTGTGTGATTAACGTACTATAAGGAACGCGTGCTCTGATACCATTCTGTCACGCCCCCAAACCGCCCCTAGTAGTTTGGTGCCGTGATGGCCAGTAATCCGAGATTACTGAAGGCCGACTTACAAGAATCACACACAATCAGAGTATAAAATGTGGGGCTTACAAGTGCGGAAGCAACCTATATACATACAGAATCTAAATAGTCCACGAGAGCCGTGCTTAAGTCCAATGAAATGACATACATTTTTACAAAGTCTTACAACTTAGATACAATAAGGGAATGAGATACAAAATACATCTTGACCAAAAGGCTTCTCAAGCCGACATATACAAGTACACATGAAATATAAGCTAAGAAGCATAATCTTCAGGATGGTACAAAATGCTAATCCAAAACACGTCGGCAATGCACCCAAAAAAAACACATCGGCTACACGTCTAGGCCTCATTGCCTTCTTGCTCATCACCTACATATATATAGAGAGGGTGAGCTTGGATACTCAGTGAATGATATTAGAAATAAAGGTTTTTGCATGATTGACATCCAAGATTTCTTTCAAAACAATACATAGCATACTTTACGATCAAGAGGGAAATCAAGTTCATTGCCGGCCTTTCAAGTTCTTTGGATGTTATTACATCTACATATTACAAGTGCGATGACATATCAAGACAAGAGTGCAGTTGCATTATAGTCCCCTGCAGCTAAGGACTTTCAAGACAAGAGTGCAGTTGCATTATAGTCCCCTACAGCTAAGGACTTTCAAGACATGTCATCAAAACAAGATAGAGCTTAATATACAAGTAGGGATAGTCATTCATGCTAGATCAAGTACTTTTCAAAACAAGGCAAGACGAGATTTATGAAAGCAAGTGTAACATAGCTTTATTAAAAATACCACTCACATAGTTCTTCACACGTCGGGGTCGAGACAAGCCCAAGTCCTACAAGCACATGACAAAGCCTATTGAATGCACCTTCAACAAGTTTCGTATGTACACAAATGATTTTCGGAAAACATGCTGGGCACCAACCAGGTCTAGGCCGAGGTTCCACACCTCCTCGCCGAGGTGTGTTCCAGAGGGCCACATGCAAGGAGAAGAGGTCGGGAAACTCTGGGTTTCCCTCTGCTGATGAATATGAAGAACACGAGTATGAAAACATGGAAAATACGAATGTTCGATCACAATCTGCCATCACAAATCTGGGATTTTCATGTTACGGGTTTGAAAACATGGACCTGGGTACCCATAGTTGAAAATCATGCAAGAACAAACACAAAACGTGAGTCTAGGCAAAAAGCTTTCGGATCAAAACATGACTTTTCTTGAAGAACACATGAATGTCATTTTCTCTTTCTAAAACCGAATTTCAAGACGATGCATGGCTTACAAATCATATCCGATCATGCAATGCAATAACATGAACATAGAGAACGTCATGAGCAGATTAAGAATCTAACCTTAGAACACGAATCTAACGGTTTGATCTCAAGGAATCAAGCTTGAAGACTTACTTTCTCACTCTAGAACTCCTTCTTCCTCCTAGAGTTTCTCTCTCTACAAGGCAAGGTTATGACACTAAAATGATAAGTGCTCTCACTCGGTTCTGTGCTTAATCCCTCTGCTGGGACACGTGGCGGCGACTGGTTGGGTTCACCCTGAAAAGGTGGCTGACAGACTGGACAAAGCATGGTGAAAGGGTGTTCAATAAGCAAAACGGTATGGGCTTCCTGACAAGGCAACGACATCGGCTAATAACAAGGCGTTTCTGACAAGCTACATGGAACGGTACTCCGGCAAGGGGTGACATCGGCCAACAAAAGGACTTCGGCAATTAAGGTGACAATGACCTCGGCTAGGAAGGACGACACTTGACTAAGCTGTGCCACATCTTGGCCTAGATGCGCCACACCTCGGCCTAGGTCGTACCACTCCAGGACGAGATCGCTTGGGTGCAAGGTAACATCTCGGCTAACGTGTCAAGGCAAGGACTAGGTCAACAAGGGGTTCCAAGATACTTCTAGACTGAGGATGACCTCGGCTTGGGATAACGTCGGCTAGCGTAACTCAGGCAAGGCGTGACCTAAGTTCCACATCAAGGAAGGAACAAGACAAGCATACTACACTTAGACAAATCACAAGGTTTCAAAACAAGGCACTGATCACATCCGCTCAAGTGAAACAAGTCATAATTATGCAGATGCTCATGAACATGATGAGAACATGAAATGTGGGTTCTTACATTAAAAATGGAAGTTCATTCAAGAAACCACTATACCATAACGATCTATTTGGAAATTAAATAAAAAAGGAATTTTAATAGTAAAGTAAATTGAATAAAAATGGAAGTTGTATAAAAATAAAAACAAAAGTTGCATAAAATTAACAATGGAAGTTCAATCCAGAAACCACTATACCTTAACGATCTATTTGGAAATTAAATAAAAAGGGAAGTTGGGTAGAAAAGAAACTTGAATAAAAAAGGAAGTTAAATAAAAATAAAATGGAAGTTGCAGAAAATTAAAAATGGAAGTTCATTCAAGAAACCACTATACCTTAACAATCTATTTGAAAATTAAATAAAAAAGGAATTTTAATAGAAAAATAACATGAATAAAAATGGAAGCTGAATAAAAATAAAAATGGAAGTTCCATAAAATTAAAAATGGAAGTTCGTTAAACAAACCACTATACCTTAACGATCTATTTGGAAATTAAATAAAAAAGGAAGTTGAAAAGAAAAGTAAATCGAATAAAAATGGAAGTCAAAAAAAAAATAAAAATGGAAGTTGCAAAAAATTAAAAATGGAAGTTCATTCAAGAAACCACTATCCCTTAACGATCTATTTGGAAATTAAATAAAAAAGGAAGTTGAATTGAAAAATGACTTGAATAAAAATGGAAGTCGAATAAAAATAAAATGGACGTTGCTGAAAATTAAATATGGAAGTTCATTCAAGAAACCACTATACCATAGCAATCTATTTGGAAATTAAATAAAAAGGGAAGTTTAACAGAAAAGTAAATTGAATAAAAATGGAAGTTGAATAAAAATAAAAATGAAAGTTGCAGAAAATTAAAAATGGCAGTTCAATCCAGAAACCACTATACCATAACGATCTATTTGGAAATTAAATAAAAGAGGAAGTTGAATAGAAAAGTAAATTGAATAAAAATCGAAGTTGAATAAAAACAAAAATGGAAGTTGCAGAAAATTAAAAATGGAAGTTCATTCAAGAAACCACTATACCATAACGATCTATTTGGAAATTAAATAAAAAAGGAAGTTGAATAGAAAAGTAACTTGAATAAAAATGGAAGTTACTTAAAAATAAAAATGGAAGTTGCAGAAAATTAAAAATGGAAATTCATTCACGAAACCACTATACCTTAACGATCTATTTGGAAATAAAATAAAAAAGGAAGTCGACAAGAAAAGTAAATTGAATAAAAATGGAAGTTAAATAAAAATAAAAATAAAAGTTGCTGAAAATTAAAAATGAAAGTTCATTCAAGAAACCATTATACCTTAACGATTTATTTGGAAATTAAATAAAAAATGAAATTTAATAGAAAATTAAATTTAATAAAAATGGAAGTTGAATAAAAATAAAAATGAAAGTTGCATAAAATTAAAAATGGAAGTTCAATCCATAAACCATTATACGTTAACGATCTATTTGGAAACTAAATAAAAAAGGAAGTTGAATAGAAAAGTAACTTGAATAAAAATGGAAGTTACTTAAAAATAAAAATGGAAGTTCTAGAAAATTAAAAATGGAAATTCATTCACGAAACCACTATACCTTAACGATCTATTTGGAAATAAAATAAAAAAGGAAGTCGAACAGAAAAGTAAATTGAATAAAAATGGAAGTTAAATAAAAATAAAAATAAAAATAAAAGTTGCTGAAAATTAAAAATGGAAGTTCATTCAAGAAACCACTATACCTTAACGATCTATTTGGAAATTAAATAAAAAAAGAAATTGAATCGAAAAATAACTTGAATAAAAATGGAAGCTGAATAAAAATAAAAATGGAAGTTGCATAAAATTAAAAATGGACGTTCATTAAAGAAACCATTATACCTTAACGATCTATTTAAAAATTAAATAAAAAAGGAAGCTTAATAGAAAAGTAAATTGAATAAAAATGGATGTTAAATAAAAATAAAAGTGAAAGTTGCAAAAAATTAAAAAAGGAAGTTCAATACAGAAACCAGTATACCTTCACGATCTATTTGGAAATTAAATAAAAAAGGAAGTTTAATTGTAAAGTAAATTGAATAAAAATGGAAGTGGTATAAAAATAAAAATGAAAGTTGCATAAAATTAACAATGGAAGTTCAATCTAGAAACCACTATATCTTAACGATCTATTTGGAAATTAAATAAAAAAAAGAAGTTGAGTAGAAAAGAAACTTGAATCAAAAAGGAAGTTAAATAAAAATAAAAATGGAAGTTGCAGAAAATTAAAAATGGAAGTTCATTCAAGAAACCACTATACCTTAACGATCTATTCGGAAATTAAATAAAAAAGGAAGTTGAATAGAAAAATAACTTGAATAAAAATGGAAGCTGAATAAAAATAAAAATGGAAGTTCCTTAAAATTAAAAATGGAAGGTCATTAAAGAAACCACTATACCTTAATGATCTATTTCGAAATTAAACAAAAAATGAAGTTCAATAGAAAAGTAAATTGTGTAAAAATGGAAGTTGAATAAAAATAAAAATGAAAGTGGCATAAAATTAAAAATGGAAGTTCATTCAACAAACCACTATACGTTAACGATCTATTTGGAAATTAATTAAAAATGGAAGTTGAATAGAAAAATGACTTGAATAAAAATGGAAGTCGAATAAAAATAAAAATGGAAGTTGCTGAAAATTAAAAATGGAAGTTCATTCAAGAAACCACTATACCTTAACGATCTATTTGGAAATTAAATAAAAAAGGAAGTTTAACTGAAAAGTAAATTGAATAGAAATGGAAGTTGAATAAAAATAAAAATGAAAGTTGCATAAAATTAAAAGTGGAAGTTCATTCAAAAACCACTATACCTTAACGATCTAGTTTGAAATTAAAAAAAAAAAGGAAATTGAATAGAAAAGTAAATTGAATAGAAATGGAAGTTGAATAAAAAAAAAAAAGAAAGTTGGATAAAATTAAAAATGGAAGTTCAATCCAGAAACCACTATACCTTAACAATGTATTTTGAAATTAAATAAAAAAAGGAAGTTGAATAGAAAAGTAAATCGAATAAAAATGGAAGTCAAATAAAAATAAAAATGGAAGTTGCAAAAAATTAAAAATGGAAGTTCATTCAAGAAACCATTATACCTTAACGATCTATTTGGAAATTAAATAAAAAAGGAAATTTAGTAGAAAAGTAAATCGAATAAAAATGGAAGTCAAATAAAAATAAAAATGGAAGTTGCAGAAAATTAAAAATGGAAGTTCATTCAAGAAACCACTATACCTTAACGATCTATTTGGAAATTAAATAAAAAAGGAAGTCTAATTGAAAAGTAAATTGAATAAAAATGGAAGTTGAATAAAAATAAAAGTGAAAGTTGCATAAAATTAAAAATGAAAGTTCAATCCAGAAACCAGTATACCTTAACGATCTATTTGGAAATTAAATAAAAAATGAAGTTGAATAGAAAAGAAACTTGAATAAAAAAAGATGTTGAATAGAAATAAAAATGGAAGTTGCAGAAAATTAAAATTGGAAGTTTATTCAAGAAACCACTATACCTTAACAATCTATTTGGAAGTTAAATAAAAAAAGAAGTTGAATAGAAAAATAACTTGAATAAAAATGGAAGTCGAATAAAAATAAAAATCGAAGTTGCAGAAAATTAAAAATGAAAGTTCATTCAAGAAACCAGTATACCTTAACGATCTATTTGGAAATTAAATAAAAAAGGAAGTTTTATAGAAAAGTAAATTGAGCAAAAATGGAAGTTGAATAAAAATAAAAATGAAAGTTGCATAAAATTAAAAATGGAAGTTCTATCCAGAAACCACTATACGTTAACGATCTATTTGGAAATTAAATAAAAAAGGAAGTTGAGTGGAAAAGAAAATTGATTGAAAAAGGAAGTTAAATAAAATAAAAAATGGAAGTTCATTAAAGAAACCACTATACCTTAACGATCTATTCGGAAATTAAATAAAAAAAGAAGTTGAATAGAAAAATAACTTGGGTAAAATTGGAAGTCGAAAAAAAATAAAAATGGAAGTTGCAGAAAATTAAAAATGGAACTTCATTCAAGAAACCACTATACCTTAACGATATATTTGGAAATTAAATAAAAAAGGAAGTTTAATAGAAAAGTAAATTGAATAAAAATAGAAGTTGAAGAAAAATAAAATTGAAAGTTGCATAAAATTAAAAATGGAAGTTCAATCCAGAAACCACAATACCTTAACGATCTATTTGGAAATTAAATAAAAAACGAAGTTGAATAGAAAAGTAAATTGAATAAAAATGGAAGTTGCAGATAAATAAAAATGGAAGTTCATTCAAGAAACCACTATACCTTAACGATCTATTTGGAAATTAAATAAAAAAAAGGAAGTTTAATCGAAAAACAAATTGAATAAAAATGGAAGTTGAATAAAAATAAAAAAGAAAGTCGCATAAAATTAGAAATGGAAGTTCAACCTAGAAACCACAATACCTTAACGATCTATTTGGAAATTAAATAAAAAAAAGAAGTTGAATAGAAAAGTAAATTGAATAAAAATGGAAGACAAATAAAAACAAAAATGGAAGTTGCAGAAAATTAAAAATGGAAGTTCATTCAAGAAACCACTATACCTTAACGATCTATTTGGAAATTAAATAAAAAAGGAAGTTTAATAGAAAAGTAAATCGAATAAAAATAGAAGTCGAATAAAAATAAAAATGAAATTTGCAGAAAATTGAAAATGGAAGTTCATTCAAGTAACCACTATATCTTAACGATCTATTTGGAAATTAAATAAAAAATGATGTTTATTAGAAAAGTTAATTTAATAAAAATGGAAGTAGAATAAAAATAAAAATGAAAGTTGCGTAAAATTAAAAATGGAAGTTCAATCCTGAAACCATTACACGTTAACGATCTATTTGGAAATTAAATAAAAAAGGAAGTTGAATAGAAAAGTAACATGAATAAAAATGGAAGTTACTTCAAAATAAAAATGGAAGTTGCTGAAAATTAAAAATGGAAATTCATTCAAGAAACCACAATACCTTAACGATCTATTTGGAAATAAAATAAAAAAGGAAGTTTAATGGAAAAGTAAATTGAATAAAAATGGAAGTTGACCAAAAATAAAAAAGAAAGTTGTAGAAAATTAAAAATGGAAGTTCAATCAGAAACCACTATACCTTAACGACCTATTTGGAGATTAAATCAAAAAGGAAGATGAATAGAAAAGTAAATTGAATAAAAATGGAAGTGAAATAAAAATAAAAATGGAAGTTGCAGAAAATTCAAAACGGAAGTCCATTCAAGAAACCACTATACCTTAACGATCTATTTGGAAATTAAATAAAAAAGGAAGTTCAATAGAAAAGCAAATTGAATAAAAATAGAAGTATAATAAAAATAAAAATGGAAGTTGCAAAAAATTAAAAATGAAAGTTCATTCAATAAACCACGATACCTTAACGATCTATTTGGAAGTTAAAAAAAAAGGAAGTTTAAAAGAAAAGTAAATTGAATAAAAATGGAAGCTGAATAAAAATATAAAAGAAAGTTGCATAAAATAAAAAATGGAAGTTAAATCCAGAAACCACTATACCTTAACGATCTATTTGGAAATTAAATAAAAAAGGAAGTTGAATAGAAAAGTAAATTGAATAAAAATGGAAGTCGAATAAAAATAAAAATGAAAGTTGCAGAAAATTAAAAATGGAAGTTCATTCAAGAAACCACTATACCTTAACGATCTATTTGGAAATTAAATAAAAAAGGAAGTTCAATAGAAAAGCAAATTGAATAAAAATGGAAGTTGAATAAAAATAAAAAAAGAAAGTTGCATAAAATTAAAAATGGATGTTCAATCCAGAAACCACTATACCTTAACAATCTATTTGGAAATTAAATAAAAAATGAAGTTGAATAGAAAAGTAAATAGAATAAAAATGGAAGTCAAATAAAAATAAAAATGGAAGTTGCAGAAAATTAAAAATGGAAGTTCATTCAAGAAACCACTATACCTTAACGATTTATTTGGAAATTAAATAAAAAAGTAAGTTTAGTAGAAAAGTAAATCGAATAAAAATGGAAGTCGAATAAAAATAAAAATGGAAGTTGCAGAAAATTAGAAACTGAAGTTCATTCAAGAAACCACTATACCTTAACGTTCTGTTTGGAAATTAAATAAAAAACGAAGTTTAATAGAAAAATAAATTGAATAAAAATGGAAGTTGAATAAAAATAAAAATGAGTGCATAAAATTAAAAATGGAAATTCAATGCAGAAACCAGTATACCTTAACGATCTATTTGGAAATTAAATAAAAAAGGAAGCTGAATAGAAAAGAAACTTGAATAAAAAAAGAATTTGAATAAAATTAAAATGGAAGTTGCTGAAAATTAAAAATGGAAATTCATTCAAGAAACCACTATACATTAACGATCTATTTGGAAATAAAATAAAAAAGGAAGTTTAATAAAATAGTAAATTGAATAAAATTGGAAGTTGAACAAAAACAAAAAAGAAAGTTGCAGAAAATTAAAAATAGAAGTTCAATCCAGAAACCACTATACCTTAACGATCTACTTGGAAATTAAATAAAAAAGAAAGTTTAATGGAAAAGTAAATTGAGCAAAAATGGAAGTTGAAAAAAAATTAAAATGAAAGTTGAAAAAAAATTAAAATGAAAGTTGCATAAAATTAAAAATGGAAGTTCAATCCAGAAACCACTATACGTTAACGATCTATTTGGAAAATAAATGAAAAAAGAAGTTGAGTGGAAAAGAAAATTGATTGAAAAAGGAAGTTAAATAAAATTAAAAATGGAAGTTTATTCAAGAAACCACTACACCTTAACGATCTATTTGGAAATTAAATAAAAAAGGAAGTTGAATAGAAAAATAACTTGAATAAAAATGGAAGTTGAATAAAAATAAAAATGGAAGTTGCAGAAAGTTAAAATGGAAGTTCATTCAAGAAACCACCACACCTTAACAATCTATTTGGAAATTAAATAAAAAAGGTAGTTGAATAGAAAAGGAAATTGAATAAAAATGGAAGCTACTTAAAAATAAAAATGGAAGTGGCAGAAAATTAAAAATGGAAGTTCATTCAAGAAACCACTATACCTTAACGATCTATTTGGAAATTAAATAAAAAAGGAAGTTGAATAGAAAAATAACTTGAGTAAAATTGGAAGTCGAATAAAAATAAAAATGGAAGTTGCAGAAAATTAAAAATGGAAGTTCATTCAAGAAACCACTATACCTTAACGATCTATTTGGAAATTAAATAAAAAAGGAAGTTAAATAGAAAAGTAAATTGAATAAAAATAGAAATTGAAGAAAAATAAAAATGAAAGTTGCATAAAATTAAAAATGGAAGTTCAATCCTGAAATCACAATACCTTAACGATCTACTTGGAAATTAAATAAAAAAGGAAGTTGAATAGAAAAGTAAATTGAATAAAAATGGAAGTCGAATAAAACTAAAAATGGAAGTTGTAGAAAATTAAAAATGGAAGTTCATTCAAGAAACCACTATACCTTAACGATCTATTTGGAAATTAAATAAAAAAGGAAGTCGAATAGAAAAATAGCTTGAGTAAAATTGGAAGTCGAATAAAAATAATAATGGAAGTTGCAGAAAATTAAAAATGGAAGTTCATTCAAGAAACCCCTATACCTTAACGATCTATTTTGAAATTAAATAAAAAAGAAGTTTAATAGAAAAGTAAATTGAATAAAAATAGAAGTTGAAGAAAAATAAAAAAGTAAGTTGCATAAAGTTAAAAATGGAAGTTCAATCCAGAAACCAGAATACCTTAACGATCTATTTGGAAATTAAATAAAAAAGGAAGTTGAATATAAAAGTAAACTGAATAAAAATGAAAGTTGAATAAAAATAAAAATGGAAGTTGCATAAAATTAAAAATGGAAGTTCATTCAAGAAACCACTATACCTTAACGATCTGTTTGGAAATTAAATAAAAAAGGAAGTTTAATCGAAAAACAAATTGAAGAAAAATGGAAGTTGAATAAAAATAGAAAGAAAGTTGCATAAAATTAAAAATGGATATAGCGACCCCGGTCTTCTCCCATTGATTATTGTATCCGGACTTAGGTTCCGTAGATTCTGTCATTGTATTATTGTTGTTGTTGTCCCTTTTTTGCTCATTTGGACTTATAGGATGTGTTGGGCAGGTTTGTTTCAGGTTGGTTGGGTTTAGAAACCAGGTGTTGCTGTCCAGAATTTTGGATCTTCGCTCGAGCGAGGAGTTTGTCGCTCGAGCGAGCTGTTATTTTTGGTTCTTCACTCGAGCCGGGGTTTGGTAGCTCGAGCGAGAGGTTGCGTCTGATTTGGACCTGTAGCTGTGCATTCTTGGCTCGAGCGAGCTTTTCTTCGCTTGAGCGAGTTAGTTCGTTCTTCGCTCGAGCAATAGTTCCTTCGCTCGAGCGTGAGTCTGGTTACAGACCTGAGGGTTTGAGTTCTTCGCTCGATCGAGTTTTCTTTCGCTCGAGCGAGCTTTTGGGTTGTTGGCTCGAGCGTATCTTTTCTGTGTCTTGTCGCTCGAGCGACCAAGTCTTCGCTCGAGCGAGTCTGTCAGGTTTAAATAGGCAGCAGCGTATTTCAGATCTGTTTTTCTTGCATTTTCATATTCCAAAACCCTAGTTACGAGTTCTCTCTCCCTCTACACACCTTCTCTCTTAGGATTGATCTACTTAGAGTGAGTTTCTACTTTAGATCCTTTATTAAAAAGATAGAGTGGGTCGAGGGCTTCCATTTAATCTGAATTATTGGTAGTTTGGAGCACTTTGGAGTTTGGGCTTTCATCTCCATCTTCTCTTTTGGGGCTATTTCTTCGAGGTAGGGATTTCCTACTCCATTTTATAGGTTTTGTTATAAGTTTTGGTATTTTGATATGTTGGGGCTACTTTGGTAAATTTTGGGAAAAACCCTAGTTGTATTATTAAATTAATTTGTATAATTAATTCATGGAATTGGGAAAAGATGGTTAAATTCATGGAATTGGGGAATTTATTGATTAAATGGCGTAGTTGGATAATTTGAATCATTTGTCTATTGAATTGTTGACATAGTTATTTTCAGTTTAGAAATAACTGTTTTGGGCTATCGGTGGAGGATAGTCGTGATTGTTGTAGACATTGCATGTGGATTAGGAATAACTGAAACTAATCACATTGGTTAAGTCATTAATTTTGACTATTGCATTGATACAGAAATTACGTGTATTGATTGAGCATTGCATTTGCATACATTGTTTTGTGTTGGAGGAGATAGGGGATGTACTCCACGGTTTAGGGGAAGATAGGGGATGGACCTCTAAACCGGATTTTGTTTGGGAGGAGATAGGGGATGGACTCCATTAGCATCACTTTTATGTGTGCTTATCTATATTGAAGTGTTTTATTGATACAACACTAAAATGTGTATCAATCTGGAAGTATGAAGTGTTTTGATTTGAGCTTGAGTCTCATATGTTTGTTGATATTCGAAGGACGTGAATATGATATATGTAATTCACTGTTGTAAGTTTGGCCAGGTTCTGAGCCATGTTGATAAAATTGGAAAGTAAAACAGGCGTTAGACAATAGTGTCATGAGACTGTAAAATGAAGTAATTGATTATCTTGGTTAACCACCTGTTGAATGCTATTGCTTTATTCATTGCTTATATGTGGTTTAGTATATTTCTACTGGGCTGTGGCTCACCCTTTATGGGAACATCATTTTCAGGTTCAGGTGATAAGCTACCTCCAAGGACTTAGCTTGGGAGGGTTCGGTTTCTGGATTTTGAAGAAGACTATCTTAGTTAATTGTCTTTATTAATTAGTACATGTAAACATTCAAGCCTAGGGCTTTTCTTGTATTGAGTTAGAACTCATATTTTGTATCCAAGTGTTGGCTTGGAAGGATGTAAGCCTGTAGGGCATTTTATTCGATGTTACATGTAATGTTTCTATTTAGTAATACTCTGATGAATGAATTAATAAATTGTTTTCTTTAAATAATGCATGTCAATGATGTATATATAATGGGTTTATTTTTGAGGGCGTTACAATGGAAGTTCAATCCAGAAACCACAATACCTTAACGATCTATTTGGAAATTAAATAAAAAAGGAAGTTGAATAGAAAAGTAAATTAAATGAAAATGGAAGTTGCAGAAAATTAAAAATGGAACTTCATTCAAGAAACCACTATACCTTAACGATCTATTTGGAAATTAAATAAAAATGGAAGTCGAATAAAAATAAAAACGGAATTTGCAAAAACTTAAAAATGGAAGTTCATTCGAGAAACCACTATACCTTAACGATCTATTTGGAAATTAAATAAAAAAAGGAAGTTTAATAGAAAAGTTAATTTAATGAAAATGGAAGTTGAATAAAAATAAAAATGAAAGTTGCATAAAATTAAAAATGGAAGTTCAATCCAGAAACCATTATACGTTAACGTTCTATTTGGAAATTAAATAAAAAATGAAGTGGAATAGAAAAATAACTTGAATAAAAATGGAAGTTACTTAAAAGTAAAAATGGAAGTTCATTCAAGAAACCACTATACCTTAACGATCTATTTGGAAATTAAAAAAAAAAAGAGGTTTAATAGAAAAGTAAATTGAATAAAAATGGAAGTCAAATAAAAATAAAAACAGAAAGTTGCATAAAATAAAAAATTGAAGTTCAATCCAGAAACCACTATACCTTAACGATCTATTTGGAAATTAAATTAAAAAGGAAGTTAAATAGAAAAGTAAATCGAATATAAATGGAAGTCGAATAAAAATAAAAATGGAACTTGCAAAATATTAAAAATGGAAATTCATTCAAGAAACCACTATACCTTAACGATCTATTTGGAAATTAAATAAAAAATGGAAGTTTAATAGAAAAGTAAATTGAATAAAAATGGAAGTTGAACAAAAATAAAAAAGAAAGTTGCAGAAAATTAAAAATGGAAGTTCAATCCAGAAACCACAATACCTTAACGATCTATTTGGAAATTAAATAAAAAAGGAAGTTGAATAGAACAGTAAATTGAATAAAAATGGCAGTGAAATAAAAATAAAAATGGAAGTTGCAGAAAATTAAAAATGGAAGTTCATTCAAGAAACCACTATACCTTAACAATTTATTTGGCAATTAAATAAAAAAGGAAGTTCAATAGAAATAAAAATGGAAGTTGCAAAAAATTAAAAATGGAAGTTCATTCAAGAAACCACTATACCTTAACGATCTATTTGGAAATTAAAAAAAAAAAAAAAAAAAGAGGTTTAATAGAAAAGTAAATTGAATAAAAATGGAAGTTGAATAAAAATAAAAACAGAAAGTTGCATAAAATAAAAAATGGAAGTTAAATCCAGAAACCACTATACCTTAACGATCTATTTGGAAATTAAATAAAAATGGAAGTTGAATAGAAAAGTAAATTGAATAAAAACGGAAGTCAAATAAAAATAAAAATGGAAGTTGCAGAAAATTAAAAATGGAAGTTCATTCAAAAACCACTATACCTTAACGATCTCTTTCGAAATTAAATAAAAAAAGAAGTGTAATAGAAAAGTAAATTGAATAAAAATGGAAGTTGAATAAAAATAAAAAAGAAAGTTGCATAAAATTAAAAATGGATGTTGAATCCAGAAACCACTATACCTTAACGATATATTTGGAAATTAAATAAAAAAGGAAGTTGAATAGAAAAATAAATTGAATAAAAATGGAAGTCAAATAAAAATAAAAATGGAAGTTGCAGAAAATTAAAAATGGAAGTTCATTCAAGAAACTACTATACCTTAACGGTCTGTTTGGAAATTAAATAAAAAGGGAAGTTCAATAGAAATGCAAATTGAAAAAAAGTGGAAGTTGAATAAAAATAAAAATGAAAGTTGCAAAAAATTAAAAATGGAAGTTCATTCAAGAAACCACTATACCTTAACGATGTATTTGGAAATTAAATAAAAAAAGAAGTGTAATAGAAAAGTAAATTGAATAAAAATGGTAGTTGAATAAAAATAAAAAAGAAAGTTGCTGAAAATTAAAAATAGATGTTCAATCCAGAAAACACTATACCTTAACGATATATTTGGAAATTAAATAAAAAAGGAAGTTGAATAGAAAAATAAATTGAATAAAATTGGAAGTCAAATAAAAATAAAAATGAAAGTTGCAGAAAATTAAAAATGTTAGTTCATTCAAGAAACCACAATACCTTAACGATCTATTTGGAAATTAAATAAAAAAGGAAGTTTAGTAGAAAAGTAAATCGAATAAAAATGGAAGTCGAATAAAAATAAAAATGGAAGTTGCAGAAAATTAAAAATAGAAGTTCATTCAAGAAACCACTATACCTTAACGATCTATTTGGAATTTAAATACAAAAGGAAATTGAATAGAAAAGTAAATTGAAGAGAAATGGAAGTTGAATAAAAATAAAAAAGAAAGTTGCATAAAATTAAAAATGGAAGTTCAATCCAGAAACCACTATACCTTAACGATCTATTTTGTAATTAAATAAAAAAGGAAGTTGAATAGAAAAGTAAATTGAATAAAAATGGAAGTCAAATAAAAATAAAAACGGAAGTTGCAGAAAATTAAAAATGGAAGTTCATTCAAGAAACGACTATACCTTAACGATCTGTTTGGAAATTAAATAAAAAATGAAGTTTAGTAGAAAAGTAAATAGAATAAAAATGGAAGTCGAATAAAAATAAAAATGGAAGTTGCAGAAAATTAAAAATGGAAGTTCATTCAAGAAACCAGTATACCTTAACGATCTATTTGGAAAATAAATAAAAAAGGAAGTCTAATAGAAAAGTGAATTGAAAAAAAATGAAAGTTGAATAAAAATAAAAGTGAAAGTCGCATAAAATTAAAAATGGAATTTCAATCCAGAAACCAGTATACCTTAACGATCTATTTGGAACTTAAATAAAAAAGAAAGTTGAATAGAAAAGAAACTTGAATAAAAAAAGAAGTTGAATAGAAATAAAAATGGAAGTTGCAGAATATTAAAATTGGAAGTTCATTCAAGAAACCACTATACCTTAACGATCGACTTGGAAATTACAGAAAAAAAGAAGTTGAATAGAAAAATAACTTGAATAAAAATGGAAGTCGATTAAAAAAAAAATGGAAGTTCATTCAAGAAACCACTATACCTTAACGATCTATTTGGAAATTAAATAAAAAAGGTAGTTTAATAGAAAAGTAAATTGAGTAAAAATGGAAGTTGAATAAAAATAAAAAAGAAAGTTGTATAAAATTAAAAATGGAAGTTCAATCCAGAAACCACTATACGTTAACGATCTATTTGGAAATTAAATAAAAAAGAAAGTTGAGTGGAAAAGAAAACTGATTGAAAAAGGAAGTTAAATAAAATTAAAAATGGAAGTTCATTCAAGAAACCACTATACCTTAACGATCTATTTGGAAATTAAATAAAAAAGGAAGTCGAATAGAAAAATAACTTGAGTAAAATTGGAAGTCGAATAAAAATAAAAATGGAAGTTGCAGAAAATTAAAAATGGAAGTTCATTCAAGAAACCACTATACCTTAACGATCTATTTGAAAATTAAATAAAAAAGGAAGTTTAATCGAAAAACAAATTGAATAAAAATGGAAGTTGAATAAAAATAAAAAAGAAAGTTGCATAAAATTAAAAATGGAAGTTCAATCCAAAAACCACAATACCTTAACGATCTATTTAGAAATTAAATAAAAAAGGAAGTTGAATAGAAAAGTAAATTGAATAAAAATGGAAGTCAAATAAAAATAAAAATGGAAGTTGTAGAAAATTAAAAATGGAAGTTCATTCAAGAAACTACTATGCCTTAACGATCTATTTGGAAATTAAAGGAAAAAGGAAGTTCAATAGAAAAGTAAATCGAATAAAAATGGAAGTCGAATAAAAATAAAAATGGAAATTGCAGAAAATTAAAAATAGAAGTTCATTCAAGAAACCACTATACCTTAACGATCTATTTGGAAATTAAATAAAAAATAAAGTGTAATAGAAAAGTTAATTTACTAAAAATGGAAGTTGAATAAAAATAAAAATGAAAGTTGCATAAAATTAAAAATGGAAGTTCAATCCAGAAACCACTATACGTTAACAATCTATTTGGAAATTAAATAAAAAATGAAGTTGAATAGAAAAGTAACTTGAATAAAAATGGAAGGTACTTAAAAAGAAAAATGGAAGGTACTTAAAAGTAAAAATGGAAGTTGCAGAAAATTACAAATGGAAATTCATTCAAGAAACCACTATACCTTAATGATCTATTTGGAAATTAAATAAAAAATGAAGTCGAACCGAAAAGGAAATTGAATAAAAATGGAAGTTAAATAAAAATAAAAATAAAAGTTGCAGAAAATTAAAAATTGAAGTTTATTCAAGAAACCACTACACCTTAACGATCTATTTGGAAATTAAATAAAAAAGGAAGTTTAATAGAAATGTAAATTGAATAAAAATGGATGTTCAAAAAAAATAAAAATCAATGTTGCATAAAATTAACAATGGAAGTTCAATCCAGAAACCAATATACCTTAACGATCTATTTCGAAATTAAATAAAAAAGGAAGTTGAGTAGGAAAGAAACTTGAACAAAAAAGGAAGTTAAATAAAAATAAAAATGGAAGTTGCAGAAAATTAAAAATGGAAGTTCATTAAAGAAACCAGTATACCTTAACGATCTATTTGAAAATTAAATAAAAAAGGAAATTGAATAGAAAAATAACTTGAATAAAAATGGAAGCTGAATAAAAATAAAAATGGAAGTTCCTTAAAATTAAAAATGGAAGTTTAATAAAGAAACCACTATACATTAATGATCTATTTGGAAATTAAATAAAAAATGAAGTTTAATAGAAAGGTAAATTGAGTAAAAATGGAAGTTAAATAAAAATAAAAATGAAAATTGCATAAAATTAAAAATGGAACTTCATTCAAAAAACCACTATACGTTAACGATCTATTTGGAAATTAATTAAAAAAGGAAGTTCAATAGAAAAATGACTTGACTAAAAATAGATGTCGAATGAAAATAAAAATGGAAATTGCAGAAAATTAAAAGTGGAAGTTCATTTAAGAAACCACTATACCTTAACGATCTATTTTGAAATTAAATAAAAAAGGAAGTTGAATAGAAAAGTAAATTGAATAGAAATGGAAGTTGAATAAAAATAAAAAAGAAAGTTGCATAAAATTAAAAGTGGAAGTTCAATCCAGAAACCACTATACCTTAACGATCTATTTAGAAATTAAATAAAAAAGAAAGTTGAATAGAAAAGTAAATTAAATAAAAATGGAAGTCAAATAAAAATAAAAATGGAAGTTGCAAAAAATTAAAAATGGAAGTTCATTCAAGAAACCACTATCCCTTAACGATCTGTTTGGAAATTAAAGAAAAAATGAAGTTGAATAGAAAAGTAAATTTAATAAAAATGGAAGTTGAATAAAAATAAAAAAGAAAGTTGCATAAAATCGAAAATTGAAGTTCAATCCATAAACCATTATACGTTAACGATCTATTTGGAAATTAAATGAAAAAGGAAGTTGAATAGAAAAGTAACTTGAATAAAAATGGAAGTTACTTAAAAATAAAAATGGAAGTTGCAGAAAACTAAAAATGAAAATTCATTCATGAAACCACTATACCTTAACGATTTATTTGGAAATTAAATAAAAAAGGAAGTTTAATAGAAAAGTAAATTGAATAAAAATGGAAGTTGAATAAAAATAAAAATGAAAGTTGCATAAAATTAACAATGGAAGTTCAATCCCGAAACCACAATACCTTAACGATCTATTTGGAAATTAAATAAAAAACGAAGTTGAATAGAAAAGTAAATTGAATAAAAATGGAAGTCAAATAAAAATAAAAACGGAAGTTGCAGAAAATTAAAAATGGAAGTTCATTCAAGAAACGACTATACCTTAACGATCTGTTTGGAAATTAAATAAAAAATGAAGTTTAGTAGAAAAGTAAATAGAATAAAAATGGAAGTCGAATAAAAATAAAAATGGAAGTTGCAGAAAATTAAAAATGGAAGTTCATTCAAGAAACCAGTATACCTTAACGATCTATTTGGAAAATAAATAAAAAAGGAAGTCTAATAGAAAAGTGAATTGAAAAAAAATGAAAGTTGAATAAAAATAAAAGTGAAAGTCGCATAAAATTAAAAATGGAATTTCAATCCAGAAACCAGTATACCTTAACGATCTATTTGGAACTTAAATAAAAAAGAAAGTTGAATAGAAAAGAAACTTGAATAAAAAAAGAAGTTGAATAGAAATAAAAATGGAAGTTGCAGAATATTAAAATTGGAAGTTCATTCAAGAAACCACTATACCTTAACGATCGACTTGGAAATTACAGAAAAAAAGAAGTTGAATAGAAAAATAACTTGAATAAAAATGGAAGTCGATTAAAAAAAAAATGGAAGTTCATTCAAGAAACCACTATACCTTAACGATCTATTTGGAAATTAAATAAAAAAGGTAGTTTAATAGAAAAGTAAATTGAGTAAAAATGGAAGTTGAATAAAAATAAAAAAGAAAGTTGTATAAAATTAAAAATGGAAGTTCAATCCAGAAACCACTATACGTTAACGATCTATTTGGAAATTAAATAAAAAAGAAAGTTGAGTGGAAAAGAAAACTGATTGAAAAAGGAAGTTAAATAAAATTAAAAATGGAAGTTCATTCAAGAAACCACTATACCTTAACGATCTATTTGGAAATTAAATAAAAAAGGAAGTCGAATAGAAAAATAACTTGAGTAAAATTGGAAGTCGAATAAAAATAAAAATGGAAGTTGCAGAAAATTAAAAATGGAAGTTCATTCAAGAAACCACTATACCTTAACGATCTATTTGAAAATTAAATAAAAAAGGAAGTTTAATCGAAAAACAAATTGAATAAAAATGGAAGTTGAATAAAAATAAAAAAGAAAGTTGCATAAAATTAAAAATGGAAGTTCAATCCAAAAACCACAATACCTTAACGATCTATTTAGAAATTAAATAAAAAAGGAAGTTGAATAGAAAAGTAAATTGAATAAAAATGGAAGTCAAATAAAAATAAAAATGGAAGTTGTAGAAAATTAAAAATGGAAGTTCATTCAAGAAACTACTATGCCTTAACGATCTATTTGGAAATTAAAGGAAAAAGGAAGTTCAATAGAAAAGTAAATCGAATAAAAATGGAAGTCGAATAAAAATAAAAATGGAAATTGCAGAAAATTAAAAATAGAAGTTCATTCAAGAAACCACTATACCTTAACGATCTATTTGGAAATTAAATAAAAAATAAAGTGTAATAGAAAAGTTAATTTACTAAAAATGGAAGTTGAATAAAAATAAAAATGAAAGTTGCATAAAATTAAAAATGGAAGTTCAATCCAGAAACCACTATACGTTAACAATCTATTTGGAAATTAAATAAAAAATGAAGTTGAATAGAAAAGTAACTTGAATAAAAATGGAAGGTACTTAAAAAGAAAAATGGAAGGTACTTAAAAGTAAAAATGGAAGTTGCAGAAAATTACAAATGGAAATTCATTCAAGAAACCACTATACCTTAATGATCTATTTGGAAATTAAATAAAAAATGAAGTCGAACCGAAAAGGAAATTGAATAAAAATGGAAGTTAAATAAAAATAAAAATAAAAGTTGCAGAAAATTAAAAATTGAAGTTTATTCAAGAAACCACTACACCTTAACGATCTATTTGAAAATTAAATAAAAAAGGAAGTTTAATAGAAATGTAAATTGAATAAAAATGGATGTTCAAAAAAAATAAAAATCAATGTTGCATAAAATTAACAATGGAAGTTCAATCCAGAAACCAATATACCTTAACGATCTATTTCGAAATTAAATAAAAAAGGAAGTTGAGTAGGAAAGAAACTTGAACAAAAAAGGAAGTTAAATAAAAATAAAAATGGAAGTTGCAGAAAATTAAAAATGGAAGTTCATTAAAGAAACCAGTATACCTTAACGATCTATTTGAAAATTAAATAAAAAAGGAAATTGAATAGAAAAATAACTTGAATAAAAATGGAAGCTGAATAAAAATAAAAATGGAAGTTCCTTAAAATTAAAAATGGAAGTTTAATAAAGAAACCACTATACATTAATGATCTATTTGGAAATTAAATAAAAAATGAAGTTTAATAGAAAGGTAAATTGAGTAAAAATGGAAGTTAAATAAAAATAAAAATGAAAATTGCATAAAATTAAAAATGGAACTTCATTCAAAAAACCACTATACGTTAACGATCTATTTGGAAATTAATTAAAAAAGGAAGTTCAATAGAAAAATGACTTGACTAAAAATAGATGTCGAATGAAAATAAAAATGGAAATTGCAGAAAATTAAAAGTGGAAGTTCATTTAAGAAACCACTATACCTTAACGATCTATTTTGAAATTAAATAAAAAAGGAAGTTGAATAGAAAAGTAAATTGAATAGAAATGGAAGTTGAATAAAAATAAAAAAGAAAGTTGCATAAAATTAAAAGTGGAAGTTCAATCCAGAAACCACTATACCTTAACGATCTATTTAGAAATTAAATAAAAAAGAAAGTTGAATAGAAAAGTAAATTAAATAAAAATGGAAGTCAAATAAAAATAAAAATGGAAGTTGCAAAAAATTAAAAATGGAAGTTCATTCAAGAAACCACTATCCCTTAACGATCTGTTTGGAAATTAAAGAAAAAATGAAGTTTAATAGAAAAGTAAATTTAATAAAAATGGAAGTTGAATAAAAATAAAAAAGAAAGTTGCATAAAATCGAAAATTGAAGTTCAATCCATAAACCATTATACGTTAACGATCTATTTGGAAATTAAATGAAAAAGGAAGTTGAATAGAAAAGTAACTTGAATAAAAATGGAAGTTACTTAAAAATAAAAATGGAAGTTGCAGAAAACTAAAAATGAAAATTCATTCATGAAACCACTATACCTTAACGATTTATTTGGAAATTAAATAAAAAAGGAAGTTTAATAGAAAAGTAAATTGAATAAAAATGGAAGTTGAATAAAAATAAAAATGAAAGTTGCATAAAATTAACAATGGAAGTTCAATCCCGAAACCACTATACCTTAACGATCTATTTGGAAATTAAATAAAAAAAGAAGTTGAGTAGAAAAGAAACTTGAATAAAAAAGGAAGTTAAATAAAAATAAAAATGGAAGTTCATTCAAGAAACCAGTATATCTTAACGATCTATTTGAAAATTAAATCAAAAAGGAAGTTTAATAGAAAAATAACTTGAATAAAAATGGAAGCTGAATAAAAATGAAAATAGAAGTTCCATAAAATTAAAAATGGAAGTTCATTAAAGAAACCACTATATCTTAACGATCTATTTGGAAATTAAAGAAAAATGGAAACTTAATAGAAAAGTAAATTGAATAAAAATGGAAGTTGAATAAAAATAAAAGTGAAGGTTGCATAAAACTAAAAATGGAAGTTCAATACAGAAACCTGTATACCTTCACGATCTATTTGGAAATTAAATAAAAAAGGATGTTTAATAGTAAAGTAAATTTAATAAAAATGGATGTTGTATAAAAATAAAAATGAAAGTTGCATAAAATTAACAATGGAAGTTCAATCCAGAAACCACTATACCTTAACGATCTATATGGAAATAAAATAAAAAAAGAAGTCGAACAGAAAAGTAAACTGAATAAAAATGGAAGTTCAATAAAAATAAAAATAAAAGTTGCTGAAAATTAAAAATGAAAGTTCATTGAAGAAAACACTATACCTTAATGATCTATTTGGAAATTAAATAAAAAAGGAAGTTTAATAGAAAAGTAAATTGAATAAAAATGTAAGTTGAATAAAAATGAAAATGAAAGTTGCATAAAATCAAAAATTGAAGTTCAATCCATAAACCATTATACGTTAATGATCTATTTGGAAATTAAATGAAAAAGGAAGTTGAATAGAAAAGTAACTTGAATAAAAATGGAAGTTAAATAAAAATAAAAATGGAAATTCATTCAAGAAACCAGTATACCTTAACGATCTATTTGAAAATTGAATAAAAAAGGACGTTTAATAGAAAAATAACTTGAATAAAAATGGAAGCTGAATAAAAATAAAAATAGAAGTTCCATAAAATTAAAAATGGAAGTTCATTGAAGAAACCACTATACCTTAACTATCTATTTGGAAATAAAATAAAAAAGGAAGTCGAACAGAAAAGTAAATTGAATAAAAATGGAAGTTAAATAAAAACAAAAATAAGAGTTGCTGAAAATTAAAAATGGAAGTTCATTCAAGAAACCACTATACCTTAACGATCTATTTGGAAATTAAATAAAAAATAAGTTGAATAGAAAAATAACTTGAATAAAAATGGAAGCTGAATAAAAATAAAAATGGAAGTTCCGTAAAATTAAAAATGAAAGTTCAATCCAGAAACCACTATACCTTAACGATCTATTTGGAAATTAAATAAAAAATGAAGTTTAATTGAAAAGTAAATAGAATAAAAATGGAAGTTGAATAAAAATAAAAATGAAAGTTGCATAAAATTAACAATGGAAGTTCAATACAGAAACCACTATACCTTAACGATCTATTTGGAAATTAAATAAAAAAGGAAGTTGAGTAGAAAAGAAACTTGAATAAAAAAGGAAGTTAAATAAAAATAAAAATGGAAGTTGCAGAAAATTAAAAATGGAAGTTCATTCAAGAAACCAGTATACCTTAACGATCTATTTGAAAGTTAAATAAAAAAGGAAGTTGAATAGAAAAATAACAGGAATAAAAATGGAAGCTGAATAAAAATAAAAATAGAAGTTCCATAAAATTAAAAATGGAAGTTCATTAAAGAAACCATTATACCTTAACGATCTATTTGGAAATTAAAGAAAAAAGGAAGCTTAATAGAAAAGTAAATTGAATAAAAATGGAAGTTGAATACAAATAAAAGTGAAAGTTGCATAAAATTAAAAATGGAATTTCAATCCAGAAACCAGTATAACTTAACGATCTATTTGGAAATTAAATAAAAAAGGAAGTTGAGTAGAAAAGAAACTTGAATAAAAAAGAAAGTTAAATAAAAATAAAAATGGAAGTTGCAGAAAATTAAAAATGGAAGTTCATTCAAGAAACCAGTATACCTTAACGATCTATATGAAAATTAAATAAAAAAGGAAGTTGAATAGAAATATAACATGAATAAAAATGGAAGTCGAATAAAAATAAAAATGGAAGTTGAAAAAAATTTAAAATGGAAGTTCAATCCAGAAACCGCTATACCTTAACGATCTAATAGAAAAGTAAATTGAATAAAAGTGGAAGTCGAAAAAAATAAAAATGAAAGTTGCATAAAATTAAAAATGGAAGTCCAATCCAGAAACCACTATACCTTAACGATCTGTTTGGAAATTAAATGAAAAATGAAGTTGATTAGAAAAATGACTTGAATAAAAATGGAAGTTGCAGAAAATTAAAAATGGAAGTTCATTCAAGAAACCACTATACCATAACGATCTATTTGGAAATTAATTAAAAAAGGAAGTTGAATAGAAAAATGGCTTGAATAAAAATGGAAGTCGAATAAAAATAAAAAGGAAAATTGCAGAAAATTAAAAATGGAAGTTCATTCAAGAAACCACTATACCTTAACGATCTATTTGGAAATTAATTAAAAAAGGAAGTTTAATTTAAAAGTAAATTGAATAAAAATGGAAGTTGAATAAAAATAAAAAAGAAAGTTGCATTAAATTAAAAGTGGAAGTTTAATCCAGAAACCACTATATGTTAACGATCTATTTGGAAATGAAATACAAAATGAAGTTGAATAGAAAAGTAACTTGAATAAAAATGGAAGTTACTTAAAAATAAAAATGAAAATTGAAGAAAATTAAAAATAAAATTTCATTCAAGAAACCACTATACCTTAACAATCTATGTGGAAATTAAATAAAAAAGGAAGTTCAATAGAAAAGTAAATTGAATAAAATTGGAAGTTGAAAAAAAATAAAAATAAAAGTTGCAGAAAATTAAAAATGGAAGTTCATTCAAGAAACCACTATACCTTAACGATCTATTTGGAAATTAAATAAAAAAGGAAGCTTAATAGAAAAGTAAATTGAATAAAAATGGAAGTTGAATAAAAAGAAAAATGAAAGTTGTATAAGATTAACAATGGAAGTCCAATCCAGAAACCACTATACCTTAACGATCTATTTGGAAATTAAATAAAAAAGGAAGTTGAATAGAAAAGTAAATTGAATAAAAATGGAAGTCAAATAAAAATAAAAATGGAAGTTGCAGAAAATTAAATATGGAAGTTCAATCAAGAAACCATTATACCTTAACGATCTATTTGGATATTAAATAAAAAAGGAAGTTTGATAGAAAAATAACTTGAACAAAAATGGAAGTTGCAGAAAATTAAAAATGGAAGTTCATTAAAGAAACCATTATACCTTAACGATCTATTTGGAAATTAAATAAAAAAGGAAGTTTAATAGAAAAGTAAATTGAATAAAAATAGAAGTTGAATAAAAATAAAAGTGAAAGTTGCATAACATTAAAAATGGAAGTTCAATCCAGAAACCAGTATACCTTAACGATCTATTTGGAAATTAAATAAAAAAGGAAGTTGAATAAAAAAAGAAGTTGAATAGAAATAAAAATGGAAGTTGCAGAAAATTAAAATTGGAAGTTCATTCAGGAAACCACTATACCTTGACGATCTATTTGGAAATTAAATAAAAAATGAAGTTGAATAGAAAAATAACTTGAATAAAAATGGAAGTCGAATAAAAATAAAAATGAAAGTTGCATAAAATTAAAAATGGAAGTTCATTCAAGAAACCATTATACCTTAACGATTTATAGCGAACCCAGTTGTGCCTTTACTGTTCTGTTGTATTCCGGACTCGATTCCGTGAAGTTGGTAGTGGTATCTATCTTGTTGTCGTCCTTAAATTCTACTTGATTGAGTTTTAGGATGTTTTGAGCAGGGTTGTGACAGGTTGGTTAGGCCTTGGTTTCAATTTCTTGTTGTTCAGTTTTTAGGCGATCCGCTCGAGCGGGTCTTCTTGCGCTCGAGCGGGGATTGCATACCTCCAGTAGTTCGTGTTCCTGCAAAACTTTTGCAGATGTGATTTTTGCGCTCGAGCGGGTTTGTTTACGCTTGAGCGGTGGCGCTCGAGCGGGTTTGTTGGCGCTCGAGCGGGTAGTACTTTCTAGATATAGGTTTTGGGAGGGGGAAATCTACGCTCGAGCGGACTGGTTTTCGCGCTCGAGCGGAAGTGCTTTATTCTTGTGTCTTGGCGCTCGAGCGGGCCTTATTGCACTCGAGCGTGTCCAAATTTTGTTCTTGGCGCTCGAGCGTTGTGTTCTCCGCTCGAGCGGGTCATGCGCATATGAGTTATCCGTTGGTTCATTTTAAATCACTTTTTCACTTTTCTTTTCTCTCCTACTTTTCGAAAAACACCATTGTTGAGCTTCTCACTCTAGAGCTCTACCTTCTCTCTAGATTTTGATCTAGTATGAGTGATTTCCTCACCTTTGACCTTTACAAAAAAGTTGTTGATCGTCGAGGGCTATCTTGTGATCCGAGAAACTCGTGATTTGGAGCAAGTTCGTTTTCATCATCTTCTTCGTTGGTTGTCATCTTTTGAGGTAGGGATTCTTACTCACTCTTATGGTCTTTGACCTAGATTTTTAGTTGTTTTGATAGAGTGTTGAACTTGGGAAACTTTGGGACTTAGGGTTTCAAAATGTGTAAAAAGGGTTTTATGATTTTGGGCTCGTAATATGTATTTTGGGTTTCAAAATGATGATATTATTGTTGGTTAGTGATATTGGAACCTTTGGGTTAATATCGAGAGTTGGGGGTAAAAGCCCTAATTCGTTGTTTAAAATTAATTGGTATAATTAATTTGGGAAAAATTGTGAACTTATGGAATCGAGTTGAAAATAATGAAATTGGCTCATTATGTTGTGAAATGATGGAGTTGGATTTATAAATCGCTCGCTTTTGAAAGCATTGATATTTTATCTGTTGGAGCTTTTATTATCTGTTTAGAAATAATTGCTTGGGCTACCGGTGGAGGGTAGTTTTGATTATTGTAGACAATGCATGATGATTAGGCAAACTAAAACTAATCAATTAGAAATGTCATAGAGTATGACGGTTGATAGAATACATTAACATTATGTATTGATTGATTGTGTATAAGACCTTTGTGTATATATGCATGTGTGTGTAGGGGAGGAGATAGGGGATGTACTCCACGGTTTAGGGGAAGATAGGGGATGGACCTCTCAACCGGATGTTGTGTGGGAGAAGATAGGGGATGGACTCCACTGATACAGCTCATATGCTTGTCAGATAATGTGTTGATACAGCTCATATGCTTATCTTTGGAAGTGTTGACATAGCTCATATGCTTGTCATTGGAAGTATTGATATAGCTAATATGCTTATCTGTTGAATGTGGGTATAGCTTGTATGCGTATCTGTTGAGATATTGATATAACCTGTGTGTTTATCTATTGTAAAAAAAAATGGAAAATGTTTAATATGAGTCTTAGTCTCATATAAGTGATTGGCCAGGTTCTGAGCCATTGATGGAAATTGTGAAATTGATAAGGAATGGAAATGGATTATGAATTGGTTTATGAAAATTGAACATTTATCAATTGCTAATGTCTTAGTCATTGCTCATACTGTGTTTAGCATATCTCTACTGGGCTGTGGCTCACCCTATATGGGAATATCATTTTCAGGTACAGGTAGCATGCCACCTCCAAGGACGTAGCTTGGGAGGCTAGAGGCGGGCAGACTTTTGTTGTTTAGTTTCTTGATGTATTACATGTATATTCAAGCCAAGGGCTTAATGTGTAAATGAGTTAGCACTCTTTTGTTGTAACCAAGTGTTAACTTGGAAAGCTGTAAGCCTTTAGGGCATTTGCTTTTGTCGTTAACATGTAATACTTTTTGTAATGGAACTCTGATGAATGGAAGAATGTGGAACTTTTATATATCCATGCATGTCTATACTGATGGGTTTAATGTTATTATTTTGAGGGCGTTACAACTTGGTATCAAAGCGCACCGGGTTCGAATACTTTGGGTACGTGGGAAGTGATTAGGATCACAATAGGTTTGTCTCGCTTGATAGAGACTTAGATGTAGTATCATATGCTATGTGCTTAATTGATAACATGCTTATGTGACTATGTGGGTATGGAATGTAGTTTCTAGGATGTTGATCGGATCCTTGGGTAGCTGGGAGTCTTGTTGGAAAAGCACTTGATCAATGCTGTTTCTAACCGGAACTCTAGTAACGCCTCGGGACTATCATTATTCGGAAATGAAATTCGTAAATGCTTATGTGTTTATGTGCTTACGTGGAGTGAATTACAGTTGTCCATACATTAGGATGCGAGTGTTATAGCTTTGGCACATTTGTGAATGTGCTAATAGTCTTGGTTACCTTTATTAGGATGTCAGGACGAGGGCGTAGTAAGCGTGGCAGGCATGGTAGGCAGGAGGTACCTGTACCGGATGACGTTCTGACAATGCAGGAGGGTGTTGGTCAGGCCAACGTGGCCGAGCCAGTGGGTCAGCAGGCTATGGGCGCCTTGGCCCGAGAGATAGCGGGAGCTTTGGGTATTCTCAAAGCTGAGAATCAGGTTGCTGAGGTAGGGCCTTCCTTCTTGAAGAGGGAATTCTTTCGGTCTAACCCGGACGAGTTTGTTGGGGATCCAAAGAAGCCACTTAAGGCTGACGAGTGGTTGGAACAAATGGAGAAGGCGTTCGAGATGCTGGGCATCGAGGACGAGGCTTTGAAGGTGACCTTGGCATCCTTCCAGTTGAAGGGAGATGCGGGTCAATGGTGGAAGTATGAGAAGGGCAGTGTTGGTGGTGCATGGGAGGTGTTTGTGAATGCTTTCCAGGAGAAGTTTTTATCTTCAGCTGCGAGGGAGAAGCTGAGAGAGCAGTTTTGCCAGCTTAGACAACAAGGCTTGTCTGTGGCCGAGTTTGAGGCTACTTTTACCAGTCTGTCCAGGTTTGCACCTGAACTAGTGGCGTCCGAGGAACGCCGTTGCTTTGAGTTTGAGCGGAAGTTGAGGCGAGGCCTCAAGTTGAGGGTTGGTGGATCTTTCATCCGGGAGTACAGACGTTTGGTGGATGCTGCAGCTCATATGGAGCTCATGATACAGGAGGAGGATGAGGGGCAGAAGGGCTCCAAGAGGAGCCAAGATGGTCAGGGTAATGGCAGGAGACAGAGGGGTTCTAACCCTCAGCAGTCTCAGGGTGGTGTGGCTAGATCGACCTTTCCAGTACCGAGTACGGGCTCTGGGAGAGGTAGTCAGGGGGGCTTGACTTGTTTTACGTGTGGCCAGCTGGGTCACAAGTCTTCGGTTTGCCCGCAGAAGGGAGGGGGTCAACGAGCTGCTTCTTCTTCAGCTAGACCTCAGGGCCAGAGTCAGGGCAGGGGCCAGCCTTTGTCTTGCTATCAGTGTGGTCAGCCTGGGCACCTGAAGAGGTATTGCCTGCAGTTGAGTGCTACTTCAGGAGCGTCTGGTTCTAGACAGACGCAGGGTTATCAGCCAGCTCAGTCTGTGCGGGCCTCGAGGGCCAATCCGAGAGCTTCGTTATCCCAATCAGTGCAGCAGTCCTTTGCTCCTAGAGGTAAGCAGGTGGATCAGGGGCCTACAGGGCCTATGTATGCTGTTGCCATGCAGGACCTAGTACCGGCTCCATCAGTAGTGAGAGGTACTTTCCTGTTTTGCAACTCGGTTGCTAGTGTTTTGTTTGATACGGGTGCATCTCATTCTTTTGTGTCTGTTGCATTTGCATCTGTCTTGGAATTGGAGTTGGCACAGTTAGCATCTCCTATATGTGTGGTATCGCCTATTGGTAGTGAGTTGATCTTGAAACAAGGTGTTAGAGGGTGTGATATAGAGGTCGCCGACCATAGGCTTCCTTTTCCTTTTGTTGTCATGCCCATGAAGGGCTTTGATGTTATTTTGGATATGGACTGGCTATCGTCATACCGGGCTGTTATCGATTGCTACCGCCAGAGGGTCACGTTATGTACCTTGAGCGGGGAGTGGTTCCATTTCTTGGGAGACCGGGTTGGTTGTGTTTTGCCACCGGGGTACGATTCGCGAGGGTGGAGTGAGCTTAGTGGTCTACTTGCTAGCTTTTTGAGTGGTGAGTGTGATGAGACCCAAGTTGTTTTGCCGAGGGTGGTTTGTGAGTATTCGGATGTCTTTCCCGAGGATCTCGTTAGTTTGCCACCTCATCGAGAGATAGAGTTCTCTATTGATTTAGTGCCTGGCACAGCGCCGATTTCTATGGCACCTTATCGTTTTGCCCCAGCCGAGTTGAGTGAGTTGAAGATTCAGCTCCAGGAATTGTTAGATAAGGGTTTTGTTCGCCCTAGTGTTTCGCCGTGGAGAGCACCGACCCTCTTTGCTAAAAAGAAAGATGGTGCCTTGAGATTGTGTATAGATTACCGGAAGTTGAATCGGGCTACGGTCAAGAATAAGTACCCTATGCCCCGTATAGATGATCTATTCGACCAATTGAAGGGTTCCCGCTGTTTCTCTAAGATAGACTTGAGATCGGGTTACCACCAGTTGAGGGTCAGGGAGGAGGATATTCCAAAGACGGCATTCCGTACGCGGTATGGCCATTATGAGTTTCTGGTGATGCCATTCGGGCTTACCAACGCACCGGCAGTCTTTATGGACTTGATGAACCGGATCTTCTGGGAATTCTTGGATCGTTTTGTAGTCGTTTTCGTGGACGACATCCTGATTTATTCGCCTTCAGAGGAGGAGCACGAGGCACACTTGAGAGTGGTGCTTGAGTTACTTAGAGCCCATAGGCTGTATGCCAAGTTTGGGAAGTGTGAGTTCTGGCTAGGAAAGGTGAAATTCTTAGGCCATGTGGTATCCGGGGAAGGGGTGTCTGTTGATACATCCAAGGTAGAGGCAGTGCAAGATTGGGCACAGCCTAAGAGTGTGTTTGAGATCCGCAGTTTTCTGGGATTAGCTGGGTATTACCGTCGGTTTGTGAAAGATTTCTCCAGGCTAGCTTCGCCGTTGACTAGATTGACGCGGAAAGGGGTCAAGTTTGTATGGAGTGAGACTTGTGAAAAGTCGTTTCAGGAGTTGAAGGTTAGATTGACCACCGCTCCAGTTTTGATTATCCCGGAGAGAGGGGTGGGTTATGCAATCTATTGTGATGCCTCACGAGAGGGTTTGGGTTGTGTGCTGATGCAAGAGGGGAAAGTGGTAGCTTATGGCTCACGACAGTTGAAAATACACGAGAAGAAGTACCCTACACACGACCTAGAGTTAGCAGCAGTGATCTTTGCCTTAAAAATTTGGAGGCATTACCTTTTTGGTGAGAGGTTCGAGGTGTTCTCGGACCACAAGAGTTTGAAGTATCTGTTTACACAGAGAGACTTAAATTTGAGGCAGAGAAGGTGGATGGAATTCATTGAGGACTATGATTTTGAGTTGCACTATCACCCGGGAAAGGCCAATGTTGTGGCCGATGCTCTTAGCAGGAAATCCATTAGTGATGTAGCTTGTATAGCCATCCGGGAATGGGAGATGTTGGGTGCACTTGGCGAGTTTGATTTGCATCTAGGCGAACCTGTTGAGGCTGCGGCCTTGTTTTCTGTAGTTGTGCAGCCTACACTAGTGACTCGAGTGTTAGAGGCACAGAGAAGTGATCTTGAGGTAGAATCCCTCCGAGAGAAGATCTCAAGTGGGAAGGTTGAGAAGGGTTTGACGGTGTATCCCGACCAGAGTGTGAGATACCGAGACCGTTTGTTTGTGACGGAGTCTTGCCGAGAGGAAGTACTCCGAGAGTTCCATCATTCGCGCCTTGCGGTGCATCCGGGAGGCACTAAGATGTATCGGGATTTGGGTCGCCAGTTTTGGTGGCGGGGTATGAAGAGAGATGTGGCTGTTTTCGTATCGAAGTGCCTTACTTGCCAGCAAGTGAAGGCCGAGCATCAGAGGCCAGCGGGTTTGCTACAACCCTTGCCTATTGTCGAGTGGAAGTGGGAGCATGTCACTATGGACTTCGTTGTAGGTCTTCCGAGGACTCAGCGGGGTAGTGATGCCATTTGGGTGGTTGTAAACCGACTGACTAAGTCGGCGCACTTTATTCCTATGCGCGTGAGAGATTCGGTAGATCATCTCGCCGACTTGTATATTCGGGACATAGTGAGATTGCACGGGGTCCCAGTGACGATCGTCTCAGATAGAGATCCTCGTTTTACTACTAGGTTGTGGCAGAGTTTGCAGAGTGCCTTGGGTACTAAGTTGACCTTTAGTACGGCTTATCATCCTCAGACTGACGGGCAGTCCGAGCGTACTATTCAGATCCTTGAGGATATGCTTCGAGGTTATGTCCTTGACTTTAGTGGGACGTGGGAGAGGCACTTACCATTGGTGGAGTTTGCACAACAGCTTTCAGTCTAGTATCGGTATGGCACCGTTTGAGGCCTTGTATGGCCGGCCTTGTATGGCCGGCCTTGTAGGTCTCCAGTTTGTTGGGCCGAGGTGGGTGATGCACCTTTGTTGGGTCCGGAGTTGGTTAGGGAGACGACGGAGAAAGTTGAGCTTATCCGTAGGAGGCTTGTTACAGCCTAGAGTCGCCAAAAGAGTTATGCCGACCGTAGGAGGAGACCTTTGGCGTTTGACATAGGTGATCATGTCTTTCTGAAGATATCACCTAGGCGGGGGTTGATGAGGTTTGGGAAGAGTGGGAAGTTATCCCCTCGATTTATCGGTCCCTTTGAGATCCTTGAGAGGATTGGGGAGGTTGCTTATCGTTTGGCTTTGCCACCGCAGTTGTCCGGGGTTCATGACGTATTTCATGTTAGTATGCTTCGGAAGTATGAGCCGGATCCATCGCATGTGTTAGATTGGACCGACTTAGAGGTAGATGAGGATGCCTCGCATGAGGAGAGACCGGTTCGGGTCTTGGATAGGCGGGATCAAGTCCTGCGTGGCAAGACCATCCCTTTGGTAAAGGTTTTGTGGAAACATCACGGAGTGGAGGAAGCCACTTGGGAACGTGAGTTGGAAGTCCGCGAGAAATATCCGGACTTGTTTATTGATGAGTAATCTTGTATTTAGATTTTGAAATGTCGTTGGACTTAAGAGCTTTATATATGTCTTAAGTTGTAAAACATTGGTAATGTTTTGGTTTAATGAAAGTATATTGTAAAACTTACCTTGATATGGGAGTTGATTATGATATGGCATATGTTGGCTATATTGTAGAATTGGAGTTGTATCATGTATATTGATTATGATATGAACTGTGAACCATGTATGTTGGAAATGGTTGGAAATGGAGGAAAATTGCATGCTAATAATGCACGTGTAATATATGTTGTGAAATGCCTCTTGAAAAGAGATGGAATTGACCGGCAATGGGTCAGGTTATTTAATATTATGCTGTAATATTGTCGAGAATGGAGAAAACCTGTTTTTGAAAAACTGTGTTTAATTTCGGGGATGAAATTCTTTTAGGGGGGGAGGTTATAGCGATCCCAGTTGTCCCTTTACTGTTCTGTTGTATTCCGGACTCGGTTCCGTGAAGTTGGTAGTGGTATCTATCTTGTTGTCGTCCTTAAATTCCACTTGATTAGGTTTTAGGATGTTTTGAGCAGGGTTGTTACAGGTTGGCTAGGCCTTGGTTTCAATTCCTTGTTGTTTAGTTTTTAGGCGATCCGCTCGAGCGGGTCTTCTTGCGCTCAAGCGGGGATTGCATACCTCCAGTAGTTCGTGTTCCTGCAAAACTTCTGCAGATATGATTTTTGCGCTCGAGCGGGTAGTACTTTCTGGATATAGGTTTTGCGAGGGGAAAATCTACGCTCGAGCGGACTGGTTTTCGCGCTCGAGCGGAAGTGCTTTATTCTTGTGTCTTGGCGCTCGAGCGGGCCTTATTGTGCTCGAGCGTGTCCAGATTTTGTTCTTGGTGCTCGAGCGTTGTGTTCTCCGCTCGAGCGGGTCATGCGTATATGAGTTATCCGCTGGTTTATTTTAAATCACTTTTTCACTTTTCTTCTTTCTCCTACTTTTCCAAAAACACCATTGTTGAGCTTCTCACTCTAGAGCTCTACATTCTCTCTAGATTTTGATCTAGTAGGAGTGATTTCCTCACCTTTGACCTTTACAAAAAAGTTGTTGATCGTCGAGGGCTATCTTGTGATCCGAGAAACTCGTGATTTGGAGCAAGTTCGTTTTCATCATCTTCTTCGTTGGTTGTCATCTTTTGAGGTAGGGATTCCTACTCACTCTTATGGTCTTTGACCTAGATTTTTAGTTGTTTTGATAGAGTGTTGAACTTGGGAAATTTTGGGACTTAGGACTTCAAAATGCGTAAAAAGGGTTTTATGATTTTGAGCTCGTAATATTTATTTTGGGTTTCAAAATGATGATATTATTGTTGGTTAGTGATATTGGAACCTTTGGGTTAATATCGAGAGTTGGGGGTAAAAGCCCTAATTCGTTGTTTAAAATTAATTGGTATAATTAGTTTGGGAAAAATTGTGAACTTATGGAATCGAGTTGATAATAATGAAATTGGCTCATTATGTTGTGAAATGATGGAGTTGGATTTATAAATCGCTCGCTTTTGAAAGCATTGATATTTTATCTGTTGGAGCTTTTATTATCTGTTTAGAAATAATTGCTTGGGCTACCGGTGGAGGGTAGTTTTGATTGTTGTAGACAATGCATGATGATTAGGCAAACTAAAACTAATCAATTGGATATGTCATAGAGTATGACGGTTGATAGAATACATTAACATTATGTATTGATTGATTGTGTATATGACCTTTGTGTATATATGCATGTGTGTGTGTGGGAGGAGATATGGGATGTACTCCATGGTTTAGGGGAAGATAGGGGATGAACCTCTAAACCGGATGTTGTGTGGAAGAAGATAGGGGATGGACTCCACTAATACAGCTCATATGCTTGTCAGATAATGTGTTGATACAGCTCATATGCTTATCTTTGGAAGTGTTGACATAGCTCATATGCTTGTCATTTGAAGTGTTGATATAGCTAATATGCATATCTGTTGAATGTGGGTATAGCTTGTATGTGTATCTGTTGAGATATTGATATAACCTATGTGTTTATCTATTGTAGAAAAAAAATGAAAAATGTTTAATATGAGTCTTAGTCTCATATAAGTGATTGGCCAGGTTCTGAGCCATTGATGGAAATTGTGAAATTGATAAGAAATGGAAATGGATTATGAACTGGTTTATGAAAATTGAACATTTATCAATTGCTAATGTCTTAGTCATTGCTCATACTGTGTTTAGCATATCTCTACTGGGCTGTGGCTCACCCTATATGGGAATATCATTTTCAGGTACAGGTAGCATGCCACCTCCAAGGACGTAGCTTGGGAGGCTAGAGGCGGGCAGACTTTTGTTGTTTAGTTTCTTGATGTATTACATGTATATTCAAGCCAAGGGCTTAATGTGTAAATGAGTTAGCACTCTTTTGTTGTAACCAAGTGTTAACTTGGAAAGCTGTAAGCCTTTAGGGCATTTGCTTTTGTCGTTAACATGTAATACTTTTTGTAATGGAACTCTGATGAATGGAAGAATGTGGAACTTTTATATATCCATGCATGTCTATACTAATGGGTTTAATGTTATTATTTTGAGGGCGTTACACGATCTATTTGGAAATTAAACAAAAAATGAAGTTTAATAAAAAAGTAAATTGAGTAAAAATTGAAGTTGAATAAAAATAAAAATGAAAGTTGCATAAAATTAAAAATGGAAGTTCAATCCAGAAACCACTATACGTTAACGATCTATTTGGAAATTAAATAAAAAAGGAAGTTGAATAGAAAAAAACTTGAATAAAAAAAGAAGTTAAATAAAAATAAAAATGGAAGTTGCAGAAAATTAAAAATGGAAGTTCATTCAAGAAACCACTATACCTTAATGATCTATTAGGAAATTAAATAAAAAAGGAAGTTGAATAGAAAAATAACTTGAATAAAATTGGAAGTCGAATAAAAATAAAAATGGAAGTTGCAAAAAATTTAAAATAGAAGTTCATTCAAGAAACCACTATACCTTAACGATCTATTTGGAAATTAAATAAAAAAGGAAGTTTAATAGAAAAGTTAATTGAATAAAAATGGAAGTTGAACAAAAAAAAAAAAAAGAAAGTTGCAGAAAATTAAAAATGGATGTTCAATCCAGAAACCACTATACCTTAACGATCTATTTGGAAATTAAATAAAAAAGCAAGTTGAATAGAAAAGTAAATTGAATAAAAATGGAAGTCAAACAAAAATAAAAATGGAAATTGTAGAAAATTAAAAATGGAAGTTCATTCAAGATGCCACTATACCTTAACGATCTATTTGGAAATTAAATAAAAAAGGAAGTTTAATAGAAAAGTAAATCGAATAAAAATGGAAGTCGAATAAAAAGAAAAATGGAAGTTGCAGAAAATTAAAAATGGAAGTTCATTCAAGAAACCACTATACCTTAACGATTTATTTGCAAATTACACAAAAAATGAAGTTTAATAGAAAAGTAAATTGAATAAAAATGGAAGTGGAATAAAAATAAAAATGGAAGTTGCAGAAAATTAAAAATGGAAGTTCATTCAAGAAACCACTATACCATAACGATCTATATGGAAATTAAATAAAAAAGAAAGTTTAATAGAAAAGTAAATTGAGTAAAAATGGAAGTTGCAGAAAATTAAAAATGGAAGTTCATTCAAGAAACCACTATACCTTAACGACCTTTTTGGAAATTAAATAAAAAAAGAAGTTTAAAAGAAAAGTATATCGAATAAAAATTGAAGTCGAATAAAAATAAAAATGGAATTTGCAGAAAATTAAAAATGGAAGTTCATTCAAAAAGCCACTATACCTTAACGATCTATTTGGAAATTAAATAAAAAATGAAGTTGAATAGAAAAATAACATGAACAAAAGTGGAAGTTGCAGAAAATTAAAAATGGAAGTTCAATCCAGAAACTAGTACACCTTAACGATCTATTTGGAAATTAAATAAAATAGGAAGTTTAATAGAAAAGTAAATTGAATAAAAATGGAAGTTGAATAAAAATAAAAGTGAAAGTTGCATAAAATTAAAAATGGAAGTTCAATCCAGAAACCAGTATACCTTAACGATCTATTTGGAAATTAAATAAAAAAGGAAGTTGAATAGAAAAGAAACTTGAATAAAAAAAGAAGTTGAATGGAAATGAAAATGGAAGTTGTAGAAAATTAAAATTAGAAGTTCATTCAGGAAACCACTATAGCTTAACGATCTATTTGGAAATTAAATAAAAAAGGAAGTTGAATAGAAAAATAACTTGAATAAAAATGGAAGTCGAATAAAAATAAAAATAGAAGTTGCAGAAAATTAAAAATGGAAGTTCATTCAAGAAACCACTATACCTTAACAATCTATTTGAAAATTAAATAAAAAAGGAAGTTTAATAGAAAAATAAATTGAATAAAAATGGAAGTTGAACAAAAATAAAAAAGAAAGTTGCATAAAATTAAAAATGGATGTTCAATCCAGAAACCACTATACCTTAACGATCTATTTGGAAATTAAATAAAAAAAGGAAGTTGAATAGAAAAGTAAATTGAATAAAAATGGAAGTCAAATAAAAATAAAAATGGAAGTTACAGATAATTAAAAATGGAAGTTCATTCAAGAAACCACTATACCTTAACGATCTATTTAGAAATTAAATAAAAAAAGGAAGTTTAATAAAAAAGTTAATCGAATAAAAATGGAAGTCGAATAAAAATAAAAATGGAAGTTGCAGAAAATTAAAAATGGAAGTTCATTGAAGAAACCACTATACCTTAACGATCTATTTGGAAATTAAATAAAAAATGAAGTTTAATAGAAAAGTAAATTTAATAAAAATGGAAGTTGAATAAAAATAAAAATGAAAGTTGCATAAAATTAAAAATGAAAGTTCAATCCCGAAACCATTATACGTTAACGATCTATTTGGAAATTAAATAAAAATGGAAGGTGAATAGAAAGGTTACTTGAATAAAAATGGAAGTTACTTAAAAATAAAAATGGAAGTTGTAGAAAATTAAAAATGGAAATTCATTCAAGAAACCACTATACCTCAACGATCTATTTGGAAATTAAATAAAAAAGGAAGTTCAATAGAAGAGTAAATTGAATAAAAATGGAAGTTGCAGAAAATTAAAAAATGGAAGTTCATTAAGGAAACCACTATACCTTAACGATCTATTTGGAAATTAAATAAAAATGGAAGTTGAATAGAAAAATAACATGAACAAAAATGGAAGTTGCAGAAAATTAAAAATGGAAGTTCATAAAAGAAACCACTATACCTCAACGATCTATTTGGAAATTAAATAAAAAAGGAAGTTTAATAGAAAAGTAAATTGAATAAAAATTGAAGCTGCATAAAAATAAAAGTGAAATTTGTATAAAATTAAAAATGGAAGTTCAATCCAGAAACCAGTATACCTTAACGATCTATTTGAAAATTAAATAAAAAATGAAATTTAATAGAAAAGTAAATTGAATAAAAATGGAAGTTGAATAAAAATAAAAGTGAAAGTTGCATAAAATTAAAAATGGCAGTACAATCCAGAAACTAGTATACCTTAACGATCTATTTGGAAATTAAATAAAAAAGGAAGTTGAATAGAAAAGAAATTTGAATAAAAAAAGAAGTTGAATGGAAATAAAAACGGAAGTTGCAGAAAATTAAAATTAGAAGTTCATTCAGGAAACCACTATAGCTTAACGATCTATTTGGAAATTAAATAAAAAAGAAAGTTGAATAGAAAAATAACTTGAATAAAAATGGAAGTCGAATAAAAATAAAAATGGAAGTTGCAGAAAATTTAAAATGGAAGTTCATTCAAAAAACCACTATACCTTAACGATCTATTTGGAAATTAAATAAAAAAGGAAGTTTAATAGAAAAGTAAATTGAATAAAAATGGAAGTTGAACAAAAATAAAAAAGAAAGTTGCATAAAATTAAAAATGGATGTTCAATCCAGAAACCAATATACCTTAACGATCTATTTGGAAATTAAATAAAAAAGGAAGTTGAATAGAAAAGTAAATTGAATAAAAATGGAAGTCAAATAAAAATAAAAATGGAAGTTACAGAAAATTAAAAATGGAAGTTCATTCAAGAAACCACTATATACCTTAACGATCTATTTAGAAATTAAATAAAAAAGGAAGTTTAATAGAAAAGTTAATCGAATAAAAATGGAAGTAGAATAAAAATAAAAATGGAAGTTGCAGAATATTAAAAATGGAAGTTCATTGAAGAAACCACTATACCTTAACGATCTATTTGGAAATTAAATAAAAAATGAAGTTTAATAGAAAAGTAAATTTAATAAAAATGGAAATTGAATAAAAATAGAAATGAAAGTTGCATAAAATTGAAAATGGAAGTTCAATCCCGAAACCATTATACGTTAACGATCTATTTGGAAATTAAATAAAAATGGAAGTTGAATAGAAAAGTTACTTGAATAAAAATGGAAGTTACTTAAAAATAAAAATGGAAGTTGCAGAAAATTAAAAATGAAAATTCATTCAAGAAACCACTATACCTTAACGATCTATTTGGAAATTAAATAAAAAAGGAAGTTCAATAGAAAAGTAAATTGAATAAAAATGGAAGTCAAATAAAAATAAAAATGGAAGTTGCAGAAAATTAAAAATGGAAGTTCATTAAGGAAACCTATAGCGATCCCGGTATTTCCTGTTGTTATTGAACTGTAATCCGGACTTGGTTCCGTAGATTTGTGTAACAAGTCCGCGGGAGACCTCGCTACAGTTCGGACTCTCGATTTTTGTCACGGTTCTTAATCTGAACCAAAGAGTCCAAATCTGGCAAATCGTTTTGAGAAAAATAGATTTTTTGAAAAGTAGTGCCAAACATGGACTGCTTTGCCAGATACAGAGTCGCCACCTAAATATTTTTAAAATGGGGAAATTTAGGAAACCCTGACTCGGTGCCGAAGGCCACATGTCCGTCATCACCGGAGTTGTCTCGGCTCGGGAGCTTGGGTACGATCGGGGAAGGTCAGCTATGAGCACCCCTTTCGCCCGGTCTGAAGACCAGCCTCTACTGACTATGATATCCGATTTTGAAAACGTTATGCGTTCTTATTCCAATTATTAGCCTAGAATTACTATGTTATGCGCGCAGCAAACAAGTATAAACTAGATTGCCTAATTTGGAAATAAGCATTGCATATCCGTTTGTTTTGAAACACTTTTGGAATGTGCTACTCGCAAGTAGGCTAAAACACGGATTTCAATGAGTTTTTCCAACTCAAACAATCCAACCTTCACCCACAGGCATTCAAGCAGTTTTATCACATAAGCACTTAGTCGCATGGCAAGCATACTGTCATGTTAACATTCACACTCATGCGAGATGCTAAAGCATAAATACTTACATCGTACTCCGTGCCAAAACAATAAACTAGTTAGCAAAACATGCGCGTCCTAGTTCATGTTAAATTGTCTAATGCAACACATACAGGATGCAATTTAGATAGGCTCGGTTAACCAAAGCATGGCATATGTAATGCGATCAAATGTCATGTATTCAATTTGTAAATTGAAGTACAGATGCAGTTAGCGTGATGTACCGAGCCTAAGGTATGCAATACAAATGCATGAATGCCCGCATGCATAGCATAAGGTATGCTAATTTCAAAAATGCCCTAATCTACCATCATAAGCAGGTAAATAAAAGGGAAGAAAAAAATGGGGATTGGAAGACATACACACACTCACCCACCCTTATTACATATTTACCCTCACTTAGAGGATCCAAATGAATATTACAGTCCCAAAATAATAAACAAATAAAATATTACAGTCCCAAATAATAAACAAACAAAATTATTACAAAATTTCTAATTAATTAAAAGAAAAGATGCAAAAGAAAGAAGAGGGTGGCCGCAGCCTCTGCCTCGGGATGCGCGGATGATGCGTGTTCGGAACTTGACTCGCTCGAAAAACCCGTACCGTACTCTTGCTACCTTTGTTTGTACTGCCTTGTCTCTCTGAAAATTACCAAAGTCCTGGAGCAGGTTCCTTACATGCTGCAGAGCACCACCGGCCAGACAGAATTCCCACCGGCACTTTACAATTTCCACCGGCATTTATTGGATTCATCGGCACTCCAGAGATTGCCGGTCGGCACTAAATTCTGCCGGTCGGCAGGAACTTCCTGCAGAAGACAATTCGACAGCAAACAGAGAACAGACAGTGCATGGCATGGGGTTTTCAGGTACATGTGAGCATGGTTATGCTTCCTATCATGTTTTGAACTCAAGGAAGCATGTCCTTCGATCCCCGAACCATCAATGGTGCATGGTGGCTCAAAGAATCAAATTTGCCATTTGATGTAAGGATGCATGCAACAAACAATATGAGAACCGAAGCCTTATCAAGTCGGAGTCAAAGGCCCCGGTGACCGGGAATCGAAGCACATTACATCACTTGAAGTATGAATGTTCCTTGATTCCCACACTTGGTTTGACACCCCAAACCAAGTAAATGCAATGCATGTTATGCTCACAAGGCTCAAATGCAACATGATACCAATTATGCAAGACATAGCAAATGTTATGCAACTATCATGACAAATATGCAATGCCAAGCATACAAGGTGCAAATGTGATGCAAACATAGACCAATTTGGGAATGGGATTAGCATGCGACGAGGCTTAATGAAGCAATCATGCAACACACATGAAACAAGCATGCAATGTTGAACCATAAAGGGACAGACCTTAGTCTACCCCAAAACAGCACCAAAAAATGCTCAAAATGATGGGCAACATCTCATGTCAGCATGCAAGCCAATAGACCCAAGGCTAAGGCACCAAAAGGGTCACTTCACTTCCAACAACAAGACCAAGTTATGGCATGATTAAGACAAGTAAAAACAGAATTTCCAAAACCTCCTAATATGGCAGCTAAAGTACCTCCCATGAAATGCAACCACCAAGACTCATTTCTAGGCATAAGAGGGCACACCTTCAAGGCATAAAAGAGATCATACATGCACACATGCAAACATGATTCTTGGACTAAAATGTGGTCCTAAATGATGTTAAATCATGAAGGTGATCACAACCATGCATGCTAGAGGTCAACATGCTCAAAGTTTTCAAGCCAAAATACATAGCACCCATAACAAACATGTCAAGCATGACCAAATGGATAACCAACAGACTTTAAGCATGGGAAAACAACACTAAAAGCTTCATGGGACTAATCCAACACATGCAAGAATCATGGCCTAATCATGAGATGTACTTCTAAGCAAAATGGAGCAATACAAAGCAAGTACTACAAGCATACAAGGAGGCACAAATCCGGCCAAAAAACAGAGGTTACATATGACCTAAAACACCTAAAAAACTTCTGAAATGAGGCCAAGAATGATCTAGCACACATGCTACCTTTTTAAGCCAAAAATGCAAGGAAACAAAACAATGAAGGGAGAGGGGTGTCCCTCCCCTATGCAAGACTTCAAACCACTTTTTTTAACACTGAAAATCAACTGGTTTTTAGTGGTGAAAGGACCAAAATGCTGAAGTGAACAAGGCCTTATCAAAGAGGCACCAAAATGGACCAAACAAGGCCTAGAAGGGAGAGTTTATACTCAAACCACAAAACAACCTTAATGAAAGTTCTAAAGCATGAAAATACAAGCCCTTTTTATGTTATACACAAGAGCTAAAACAGCAAGCAAGATAGGTAAAAAACTATTGCAAGTTTGGGGAATATAAAACAAGATGCTCACCCTTGAAGAACCCTTGAAGAACAAATGGTCTAGCCCTCTTCTTTTGATCAAAACCAGTCCAAAAACTCAAGAAACAACCCCAAGTCCTTCAATCTCGGAGCAAGGTGTAATGGTGTGTGTAATAGTGCAAAAGTAAGGTAAAAACACACTTTTGAGCTAAGGAACACACACAAAGGAGGAGAGAGAGGGAGATATAGAGATAATATGTATCTATATAAAAACTCTGGTTTTTGGTTGCAAAAGTCTAACCTAAATCAAAGAGGAAAGCCTTCCTCTTATAAGACTCCCTCTTGCAAAGCTTCTCCAACAAGCTTGCTTAGAGGGAGATCCCTTCATACACGTGTATGGAGGGAGGCAGAGTTGGTGCCAGCTATCACAGCTGGCACAAAATATCTCCATAAAGTGGATGAACAGTGGTCGGCTGCCCAAAAATGTCATTTCGACAAAAAAAGGTGCCGACCAGCAAAAAAAAAACGCCGACCGGCAATAAAAAATGCCGACCGGCAACAAACAGTGCCGATGGAAGCAAAAGACCAGCCGGTGGCCTCTAGCCACTGCCGGTGGTGTGCGGGGATACCTCACAAGGCATTCCCTGCCTCTCCAAGGCAAAACAAAAGTGTTCGGTGTGAAACCAGACACTAAACGATCAAGTTCGGAGATCCTGAGGCAGGGCGCGCGAGCCGAGACCTCCGGGAACTCTAAACGAACACAAAGATGGATAATCACCGAGTGTTCCAAGCGGTGACGTCCAAGTCTTGAGGACGGTCAAAAATGGGGTGTCTACAGTTGCCCCTCTTTGACAGAACTCGAAAGTCACAACAATGACGGGAGTGAATGTCAAAGCCCAGAGACGACCCATTTTTGACAAGGCCGAAGACTTAGACAAACATGTAAGACAATCAAGGTATGCGCCTGAAGGCAGGGGCAAAATGCAAGACAATGCACGAAGCCAGACATAACTCATGATCACGCAAAGAAAACTGTAACGAAGCATACATGCGACAGTTTTAAGCTAACATACACCAAACTACACTACAATGCAGAAAGGATGTAAGAGAATTATGCAATTCTCAAGACGTCTTACTCGGAGGATACAATACCTGTGCGGCACGTCCGGTTGCACCAGCCTCAAATGAACCGTACATACAATATCGTGCCTGAAAAGAAAACAAACTTAACAGGTATAATATTGTTAGTGGCATGCATGACAGTATATTCGGAATGCGTGACAACGCAAAGCAAGTGGGGAGCATAACAATGCTGTGGAAATACAAACATGTAAGTGGGGCATGCGGTCTTCGCCGGTAACGAAATTGATCATAAGCATGCGGTCTACGCAGGTAATGAAATCAATCAAATTATGCGGTCTATGCAAGCAACACATGCGGTCTACGCAGGAAATACATGCGGTCTACGCAAGTAATGAAATTAATATGCGGTCTACGCAAACAATACATGCGCTCTACGCAGGCAATACATGCGCTCTACGCAATCAAAAGATGCGGTCTACGCAGGTAATGAAATTGAACGATAAATATGCGGTCTACGCAAGGAAAGAAATTGAACAATTATGCGGTCTACGCAAGCAATACATGCGGTCTACGCAAATAAAGAAATGATTACAAACATGCGGTCTACGCAGGTAATGTAATTAACATGCGGTCTACGCAAGTAAAGAATGATTACAAACATGCGGTCTACGCAGGTAATGTAATTAACATGCAGTCTACGCGAGTAAAGAATGATTACAAACATGCGGTCTACGCAATCAAAACATGCGATCTGCGCAGGTAATGAAATTAAGAAACATGCGGTCTACGCAAGTAATGAAATCAAGAAATTATGCGGTCTACGCAATCAAAACATGCGGTCTACGCAAGTAATGAAGTTAAGAAAGATGTGGTCTACGCAATCAATACATGCGGTCTACGCAAGTAATGAAATTAAGAAACATGCGGTCTACACAATCAAAACATGCGGTCTACGCAAGTAATGAAATTGAGAAAGATGCGGTCTACGCAATCAAAACATGCGGTCTACGCAAATAATGAAATTGAGAAAGATGCGGTCTACGCAATCAAAACATGCGGTCTACGCAAATAATGAAAGGTATCGTTACGCAGCATGATTGAAACAACTTGTGGAATTCACAAGGCATAAAAGGATATAGGGCGGGACATTCTTCGCACGCATCGAGGATTGTTCGCAGAAGTTGTGGCCTGAGGTCAACTCGAAGGTTCACATTTCAAAAGTGCGCGTCCTCACGAAGGTGCGCAAACGCGTCGTTGACCCGAACAAAGGCACGAAAGGTGCGTTTGACCGCAAGGGGAGTTTCATTGGTATCAATTCTGATGCTTTGCTTCCTCGTCACTCTATGCTTTACTTTTCTTTTTTTACTAGTAGTTTGAGCACATTGCGCTGCCTGGGGCAGGTTTTATTTTTTTCTCAAAATCACAAATTTTGTAAAACACGTGATGGGAATGAAACAGTCCATTTTGCTCAAAAGATGTTGTTTTTGTAAACTCTCTACGCATCGCATCGCATCGCAAGGTATCACACCACAATGTGAACGAATTTGAACTCATCTTGACTGCTGAAAAATTCGCATCGTAATAATCAGGTAATGAACAGACTTACAACTCGATAAGCAAAACAAAGACGCGATGTAACCAAACAAACGCGAGTACAATTCGATAAACAAATCAAGAGCTCAAAGAGAGCGAAATACAACTCGATAAGCAAATGCACAATGACTGGCAAGCAGACAGATGCGACCCCGCAAGAATTGATCACCGGGGGAATCGGAAGTGGAGTTCCCCAATGCTTAGCATAAACAGCTCAGGAAACCGGGAGGAAACCCACCGGCCAGGGGTGGAGGCCACCGGTTGTAAAGAATGGCCATCGGCCATCAAATTGATCTGTCGGCACAAAATTATGGTCGGTCGGCAAAGAGTTTGGCCGGCCGGCACTAAATGGAGGATCAGCAGAATGTTGACACCTGTCCTCCACTCAGCCTTATCTTCTACAAAAGATCACAGCCTCGTGGTTTTTCTCACTTTCACACTGATTTGTTCCAATGGAAGAGTTTCTTGCTCAAAATCTCGCAGCTTGGATTGCTAGCTTGGATGGCTCGGAAAAAGTGAATTTCCGGGGTTTCGGCATAAATGCACTATTCACTCTGGGTCGTACCCCGTTGCACCTCCCATTTCTCCATGCCGCGGCGAGATTTTGGGATCCGGTGACACACGTCTTTAGCTTCGCTGGGCAAGAGGTATGTCCTACCTTTGAAGATTTCTGAGCCTTAATGGAGTCCGAGCGCGACGAGAAGCTCCTGCCCCAACTTAATTTCGGCCATGCCCTATCCCTAGGGCGAATGTGTGGACTCAGCATGCGCGATGCTCGATCTCTGATCTGTGATGGGATGCTGGACATTCCGAGTTTGGCCAATTAATTTTCTGATGCTGGTGATCGCAACAACCATCACTGGCAAGGCTTCCGGCGACATGCGCTCTGCTTGTGCATGTTGTCCCATTTTCTGTTCGTCTCAGGCTCTGGAGGGGCTAGTGTTCGGCTGATTGAGGTTGCCCAAGGCTTGAAGGAGGGCAGGAGCTGTATTGCCATGACTCTGGCCGAGACGCTAATGGGCTTAGACGTCTTTTATGGTCATGAGACAACTAGATTAGCGGGGAGTCCACTACTACTACAGGTAATGTTTCCCACCCAATCTCGCATTTATGTATTGCTCATATCACTCGACCCTCAAGCTCGGTCTTTTCTCACAAAACCCCATTCTCACTTTTCTCTCATCGTACATCTCTCTATTCTTTACTCTCTCATTTTTCATCCCTTCCCAGGTGTGGTTGATGGACAAACTGCAGATTGTGGACTCTTGCCCAGTATATTCAGCTCACGGCTACTTCTTCCGGCACCGTTTAGTCAATGCCTTGGATGAGGGATGGTGGTTCGCTTGGATGTGCCGCTTGTCCGCAGACAGTATCGTTTGGTGGTGCCCTTGGCTGAACCTTCCGGCAATGAGTTACAATATGCCCCGGCAGACTGGGATTCAATTGGTTGGTCTCACTCACTGCGTATTCTATTTCCCATTTCAGATTCGACGCCAATTTGGCCATGATCAGACCTGCCCGCCAGAGGGGATAGAGTATCCTGTTGCATTCCCAGCCCGAGGCGCGCAGCTTGCTTGGCAGGCCACCGCATGGAGGATGAGAGAACTTCTGGCCCCCGCTCCTACTTTCAGTTGCACTTTGTCTGATGAGTGCATGGATTGGCTCAATGAAGAAGCACAGATTGGGCCCAGCTTGGCATCAGAGGCCTCGACTAGCTCTGGGAGGGGGCGCAGGAACACCTGACATTGACTATGCCCCAGATTTATTGCTTTATTAGTACTTTCAAGTTTTCTTTATGAATGTAATAAAAAGAAACTTCAATTTGTATGCAAGAGCAGGAGAACTCTGTTTTGAAATCAATGAAATTGAAAGTTGTGGTACTGAAAATTTTCCGTTTGGTCCAAAAATGGCCAAAGTTGTAAAAAGATTATTTGAACGAAATCGGCTTTATTAAAACTTCTCAAAAACATTTTTGATGTGGATCAGAACTGGACACGCCTGAGATTTGTCACTGAGATGCACAACCCCAGATCCCCGCAACTGGAAAGTTGCCCCTAGTCCGAGGAGCGCCGCAGCACTGCATAGCAACAGAAAGTTGCCCCTAGTCTGAGTAGCACTGTACTGGGGATTCCAACGAATGCTGATAGACAACGATGACTGAGATGATCAAATGGACAAAGTTGATCGGGGAAGTGTTATAGCTGAACTTCAGGATGAAGCTGCCTACGTATCCCAAACATGGGAATCAAGCCTTACGTAGTTCAGGCTTAGGTTCACTCGAGTATTTTTACTCTCCTTTTGCGCTCTAACTTTTGCCAAGGCCGCCCTTTGCGGGTTTTCAGCCTTACGAGCTCAGTTTTTATATTTTCTAATTTTTTTGTGCTCTGACTTTTGCCTAGGTCGCCCTTTCGGGTTTTCGGCCTAGCGAGCCTCTCAAGGGTAGTATTTCTTCAACTTGTCCATGTTGATCGGTTGGGAGAATTCTAAGCCATCTAAGTCCATCAGAACCACAGCTCCACCTGACCAGATAACTTTGATGATGTAGGGACCAGTCTAATTGGGTCTGAACTTGCCCCTCGGGTCGTGGATGGGAGCTCGGTTGTCTTTGAGCACCAAATCCCCTTCCTTTAGATTTCTGGACTTAACCTTTTTGTTAAACGCCCGTGCAATTCTGCGTTGATAACTCTGAACGTGATACAGTGCTTTCAGCCTTCTTTCGTCAAAGAGCATGAGTTCCTCGAACCTGCTCTGCTACCAATCTGCCTCAGCTATCTGACACTCAGCCAATACCCGTAAAGACGAAACTTCAATTTCGATGGGTAGGACGGCCTCCATTCCATAGACCAAAGAATACGGAGTCGCTCCGGTAGAAGTTCTAATTGAAGTCCTGTAGCCCCACAGAGCAAACGGCAACTTGTCTGGCCAATCTCGGTAGGTCTCCACCATTTTCCGCAGTATGTGCTTGATGTTCTTGTTGGCGGCCTCAACTGCTCCGTTGGTTTGCGGCCGGTACGTAGACGACTTATGAAAAGCCACGTTATACTTTTCCAACAAGTCAACCACTTCTTTCTTAAAGTGGGATCCATTGTCCGAAATAATCTCGTTTGGCACCCCGTAGCGACAGATGATGTTGTTTCTGATGAACTTTGCGATGTGTGATGCCTTCAACACCGCATATGATTGGGCCTCGACCCACTTTGTGAAATAATCTATCGCTACCAGGATATACTCATGTCCGTTCGACCCCTTCGGGGTAACAGCTCCGATTACATCAATCCCCCAAACGGAAAATGGCCACGGGGACGTCATGTTGTACAGCTTGGATGGTGGGATGTTCATACGGTTTGCATGGATCTGGCATTTGTGGCATCGCCGAACGAAGCCGATACAATCTTCCTCCATGGTTGACCAGTAGTAACCCTGTCTGAGGATCTTTCTGGCCAGCATTACTCCATTTATGTGTGCACCGCACTCCCCTCCGTGGATGGCCTCCATCAGGCGCTTCGACTCTTCAGCTTCTACACAGAGCTTATGAATTCCTAGATGACCCCTTTTGTACAGCTTACCCCCGTAGATGATGAACTGAACAGCCATTCTTCTGATGGCCCTCTTATCCTTGGCACTTGCCCCTGGTGGATACGTCTCCTTTTCTAAGAAGTTCCAAATGTCGTAATACCAGGGGTTGTCGTCTTGAGCCTCATCTATGGCGGAAATCGACTCGTATGCTGGTGCGAACTTCTGATCAATGATGACTGGACGCATCCGGACTCCAGACGGGATGTCTATCATGGAAGATAGAGTTGCTAGTGAATCGGCGAACCTGTTGTTCTCTCTTACGAGGTGGGTGAAATTTAGCTTCTCGAACCGAGGAATCAACAAATCCAAGGTTTGGTGGTAAATTATCATCCTTTCCTCCTTGACCTTCCAGTCTCCTTTTGCTTGAGACACAACAAGATTCGAATCCCCAATGACGTCCAACCGTCTTACCCCTAGTTCTAGGGCTGCTTCCAGACCAGCAATACATGCCTCATACTCTGCTTCATTGTTCGAGACTCTGAACTGGAGCTTGAATGCTAAAGGGATACGGGAGTCGTCAGGCGCTATCAGCAACACCCCTATCCCATACCCATACTGGTTTGATGCTCCGTCAAAGTACATTGTCCAAGTTTCATCCTCGATGTGCAGAATGGCTTCATCTGGGAATAGGTACTCAACCGCTTCATCCCCCTCAACCGGGTGGTCGGCAAGGAACTCCGCTACCGCTCTTCCTTTTACTGACTTGCGTGTTACATACTTCAAGTCGAATTCAGAAAGCAATAGCAGCCAACGGGCCAGCCTACCCGTAAGTGCTGGTTTCTCGAAAAGATATTTGATGGGATCCAAACGTGAAACCAACATTACAGAGTGAGCTAACAGGTAGTGCCACAGCTTCCTGGTAGCCCATACCAAGGCCAAACAAGCCTTCTCCAGTGGTGTATAGCGGGTCTCGTAATCCAGCATCTTCTTGCTCAGATAGTAGATGGCCCTTTCCATTCTGTCCTCTGACTCTTGCGCGAGCATGCAGCCTATGGTAGTCTCAGTTACCGAAAGATACAATATCAACAGTCTCCCCGGCTCTGGCGGTGACAACACGGGCGGGTTCTGTAGATACTCTTTGATCTGTTCAAAAGCTGCTTGACATCGGCTGTCCCATTGGAACTTCTTTCCTTTCTTCAGGAGACCAAAAAGTGGTTCACAAGTCAAGGTTAATTTGGAGATAAACCGTCTTATGAATTGCACTTTACCTAGAAAGCCTCGCATCTCCTTTTCAGTCCTCGGTGGTGGCATTTCTAAGATGGCCTTGATTTTGGAAGGGTCGACCTCGATGCCTCTTTGCGTAATCAGAAACCCTAGCATCTTCCCTGCTGTAACACCAAAAGTACACTTCTGGGGATTCAACCGCAGCCGAAACTCTTTGATCCTTTGGAAGAATTTTTGTAAGGTGGAGTAGTGGCCCTCTCTTTCTTTGGACTTGACAATCATGTCATCCACATACACCTCGACCTCTTTATGGATCATGTCATGCAATATTGTAGTTGCTGCCCGTTGATAAGTTGCTCTAGCATTTTTCAACCCAAATGGCATCACTCTATAACAGTATGTACCCCACGAGGTAGTGAATGCAGTCTTCTCCCGGTCTTCGGGTGCCATTACTATCTGATTATAGCCTGAAAAGCCATCCATAAACGAGAGCAAGGCGTGTCCTGTCGTGAAATCTACCAATTCATCAATGTGCGGCAAGGGAAAGTCGTCCTTCGGACTGGCCCTGTTCAAATCTCTGAAGTCTACACAGACCCGAATTCTACCGTCCTTCTTCGGCACCGGAACAATGTTGGCTAACCAAGTAGGGTATTCAGACACCAGCAGGAAGCCTGCATCAATTTGCTTGGTGACCTCTTCCTTGATCTTAAGGGCCCAATCAGGGCGGATCCTTCTGAGCTTCTGTTTGACAGGTCGGGCTTCAGGATCAAGAGGGATCCGGTGCTGTACAATCTCAGGATCGATTCCAGGCATCTCTTCGTAGGACCACGCGAAAACATCTTTGAAATCTTTTAACAAAGCGACTAAACGCTCGCGTTCCTCAGAAGACAATGTGGACCCGATCTGGACCAGCCGCGGGTCCTTTTCAGTACCAACATTCACAGTAGTGATTTCATCCATTAAAGGTTTAACAAATCTTTCCTGCTCTTGATCAATTAACCGTTGCAAAACCGGAGGAATTTCTTCCTCGTCGTTTTCATCAAAATTTTGAAAATCCTGATTTAAGCAATAAATCAAAGGCACAGAAAAATACTCAGAAACCACATCCACGTCGTTCTCATTAAATACTTCCGAGCTGTCGGATTCCTCTGTTACAACAGACTCAAAAGAAAATGAAAATGACGACCTAGACAGGACCGTGGCATCCGGGTTATCACCCCCAGGAATACCGGACTCAGACTCAGTTGAGCTGGAACCTGATTCCGACGCACAAGATTCTGTGGAATCAGATTCCGGCTCACTACCTGACCCAGTGCTGCTAGATAAAAAGCCTTCTTCATATTGCCAGATGAGAGAAGGTGCGATGGACGCATCCAAAATTACTGATGGTAGACCCGCGGCCGCTTCATTCCCAATCACACATACCGAAGAGCTATCCCCCAAGCACCTCTGTTCGATCGGAGGATCTGAAAGCAGACACGCCAGCGCTGCCCCCATTTCATTTTCAACGTCCTCAGACTGGACTTCCTTACTCTACTCAGCCTCAGCCGATAAATCTGCCTGCCTTTCAGCGATGTCATCCTCAGGTAACTGTAAATCAAAGAAGATCTCAAACCCCGGTACGCGCTTCTTCTCCGCGTTGAGCCACGGCTCTGGGAAGCCACAGAACGGAAAGTCCTCCCCCTCCCAGACGAAACGTCCGTTTAGGGTACCCCGAATGGGCTGGTGCATTAAGTCAAAGGGCTTCCACATCTGTTTCGCCCTGGCCCTTCCGGCCATTTCCTTTCCTTTCCTTTCCTTATCCAATCCTCTTTGGTGGGTAGGTAGCCCAAACCAAAGGTATGGGGGTTATGCGGCACTTCGGCCGATGCTGCGACACCTTTCAGGCCGCTCTTGCCCAATCCCATCCCGGGGATGTGCTGGAGTTTGTTCATGAGATAGACTGCTTGGGCACTGACATATACCCCTTCATTAGCTGCCATGATGTTCTGTACGACCCGAGCCTCAGCCAAGGTAAAACCTGATATGAACATATCTTCCATACCGTGCTCGATTTCTAGAACAGGCGTAGATACCTCCGGTGGCGGATGAATTGATGAGTTTCCAAAAACAATGGCTACTCCCTTCCCATAGGGGTATTTCACCACTTGATGTAGGGTAGAGGAGACCGCCTTTACCTGATGCAGCCACGGCCGACCCAAAAGCAGGTTGAATGTTGCAGGAACCTCCAAGACATGGAAATCTATCTCGTGCTGTCCCGGCCCAACCTTTGTCTGAATCTTAACTGTTCCCATTACTTCCCAGCTTGTGTTGTCATACGCCCGAATTACCTGGGCAGTTGGCACGAAATCCGCGACTTTCAAACCAATCGCATAAGCTGTCCTTGCCGGGCAGACGTTGATGGCGGACCCCGTATCGACAAGCACCACGGGTATCCATTTATCCCTGCACTCCACAGAGATGTAGAGTGGCTTGTTATGGTTCGCACCCTCGGGTGACAGTTCTTTGTCAGAAAAACTCAATATTGGGGAACTTCCTCCCGAAAAGACTAAGCCCACCAGCTGTTCGGGCGTGGTGTCCATGGAAAGCTTGGCTTTGTCCATGGCTGCAAGGACGGCTTGTCTATGTACTCGAGAAGCCATAAGCAGTCCCCAGATGGAGATGTCTGCCTGTATCTTTTTCAATTGTCTCAATACGACCTCATCTTCGAGTTGCTTTTCCTTTTGCTTCTCTGCCTCCTTATCTTTTCCAGACGCCTCCGGTTGATCTAGGTGTGGAGGCTTGAAATACCGTCCACTCCTAGTCATGTGATCGACTTCGCCGATATACCAGGTATCATCTGGTTGGTTATCTTCCCAATCCTCGTCCGTGTGGGCAAGACATAGATCGTCGTCTTCCCACCACATACCATCTGCAGCTGACAGGCATCTGTCTGGTTCTGGCACAACTGTCCCGATACTCGCAGTACCTTTTATCCCTATGCTCGCAGCATTATCCATTTCCGTACTTGCAGCAGTTTCAACCCCCACGTGGCCTTTTGCCTTCCTGACCCTCTCAGAATCTTCGAATCTTCTCTGTTCTGACTGTGTCAATGCAGTAGATTGCTCAATGATCCCTGTACTCAAAATGCTCCATCCCTGAGCGAAACTCTCGACGCCGGCGCTCTCCGGCGATGTATTCTGTTCTTCGACTTTCCCGGCTATTATTGACACTTCTGCCCCTGCCGGGCCTTGTTCTGACTGAAACTCCGCTATTACATCTGGCTGATCGTCTAACCATCCCGTGGCCTCTGCCGATTCTTCATTATCGTACCAGTTGATGGCTGAATCTTCTAGATCTTGGTTATCGCAGAATTGGAACTTGGCAAGATCCTCTTCCGCAACTGTCAAACCATTTGTTCCCTGTCCGGGACTGTCCCCTTGGATTGCACACAGCTCTCCCCCGGCTGGAAATTCGACATCTGGTCTATTCTGGCCCATTGGTGAAATGTAGTCACTCGGACTATAAGTGTTCCTAACATCACTCCCAGATTCCGCAGACTCTGGTTCGACAATCCCTTTCTCCTTTGGAGTCTCCTCTTTCCTGTTCTCGATGATCACCACCGCTGGCTTGGGTTGGGTTATGGAAACGTCCATCATGCACAAATCGGTGCAATCAGGAAGGAAAACTTCCGGTTTAGGTTGGTGGGAGGGTGTGATATAGATACTAGGATCGTAGGATGTGACCCCAGTGTGGATGAGATTGATTCTTTTGGGTGGTGGAACTTGGTTATGTGTGGGGAGAGGATTTGTAGTAACATTGGGTTTTTCAGGGGGTAAAATCACCCCATTATCAATGAGATCTTGGATTTCATGACGCAATCGAAAGCACAGGTCGGTGTCGTGACCGTGCTGTTGGTGGAATGCACAATACTTGGCTGGATTGTGGGTGGCGGGGAGTCTTTCGGGTAAGGGTCGCGGCTCTAGGGGCTTCAGATGCCCTTTCCTGATCAAAACCCCCAAAGCTTTGGATAGGGGCATATAAAGTGGAGCGAAGGTTCTGGTATTTCTGGGAGGGTATTTGGTTGTTTGAGGGTTGCTTCCGGATGCACCGGAGAATGGTGTGGCTGCTGTAGTTCTTAGGGAAGGGTTGGTGGTGACCATACTCACTTCAAAGGTCCTAGCAGTCGTAGCGCCACTCGGGCCTGCAGTAGTAGTTCGATTGAAAGTTCTGCGGGGTTGCTCCCGGTCATTATCAATCAGGCCTTGTTTTAAGGCATCCTCGATCTGCACCCCCATTTCGTACAGATTAGCAAAGGTAGGGAAGGGGACTACGATCATCTTTTGCATTAGCTTCGGCTGGAGATTGCGCACAATCATCCGAATCTGGTCCTTGTCCGTGGGTCTTAAGGTCATCATCGAAGCCTTAGCCCGCCATCTGGTTACAAATTCTGAGAAACTCTCCTTGGGTTCTTGCCTCGTTGTCTCGAGATCCCGGGTCGTGATCTCGATTTGTGTGTTATACGAGTACTGCAAGATGAAGGCCTCAGCCATCTCGTCCCAACTTCTTTTGACGTCATCTTCCAACTTGGCATACCATGCGGCCGCTACACCCGACAGGGTCTGGCCAAACAAAGACAGCTTCTGCAATCTGGTGAGGCCCATTGGCCTTAGGACGTCTGAAAATAGTCGCAGGTGTACCATGGGATCCTCGGATCCATCAAAACGATCAATTTGTGGCATCTTAAACCGATCTGGCAGCGTCACGGCTGTGTCGGTGTATCCGTCTCCAATGTCCGGAATGGACTTCGCACCTTGAGATTTCTTGAACAGCTTTTCGAGCTTGTGCATTTTTAATGCCATGGGGTCTACCTCGGACTCAAAGGGAGAATCCGATAGATTGATAGGGGTGGGTGCCTTGGATTGTTGAGGCGGAATCGGGGGTGGAGCCGGCCCTGTTGGGATGTCTGTATCTTCTTGGATATTCCGGGCGTTTGGCGTCTCTTCGGGTATTGGAACCCTTAATGGAGGAGGGACTTGCTGTGAAGGTGATGCCCCAGTTTGCTATTGCAATCTCCCGATTAACTCCGCTTGCTCACTCATAACTGTGGCTTGTTGTCTGGCGAATTCTACCTGTCGGACAGCATCCTGCTGCATCATTTTCATGCTTTCATGGAGTTGGCGCACCATCTCCTCTAAGCTAGCCATACTATTCTGCTCTGGTTGAATTACTGGTATGCGTTCCCTTTCTGTGGGTGAAACAGGACCCTGATCCCTACTGAACTCGGGTGGGGTGGATAAGGCCCTCTGAACTGACTGTTGAACTGATGTCCTCTGCCTAGTTGTCTTCCGTTTAGTAACCGATGGTAGAGAATGGTACACCGGTTGTCCTGCTATCAGATCCTCAGATCGATGGAGCCGATGACCTCTGACCCAGAGTGCTTGGGGAATGTCTACTGGGTTGGACGCAATGATGCTAAACTTCCCTAGCAAAAGATAAATAAAGCAATAAATAAACCCACAACCGGACAGCACAACAGCATAAAATAAACATATAATACACAGTTGGATATCCAAAATACATAGTCGGTAAGCCGAACACACTGTTCCTCGATACTGATCACTGTTCCCCAAAATCTCTGTTCCCAAAACTGAACCTGATAGCTGCAGATAACTGATTCATAAACTGATACTGATACCCTCAGGTCTACTACTCAGTCCCGCAAACTGATATGCACGTCCCTGTAGAGCAACACTCTAAAAGCACATAGCAAGTAAAGAGAGCCAAAACACCCCTATGTTGGGGTAGGGTTTCCCTGTCCTATTTCGTCAGGAGCTAGGGTTTCACTACGCACACAGTGGTTCTCAAACAACCTAACATCGGGTGAGCAACCTGTCCTAGTTTGGAATGGTCACTATGGATCCGAATATGTACTAGGTCGAATGGTCGAAAAGGGTGCCCCGGTAAACCGGGGTTTGTATTCCCATGTTGTCAGAGCCCATAGCCGGTCAGCCTTATGGACATGCCTTGACAAGACAAGCCTCCGGCAAACCGTTCAGGAATGGCAGATGGCAAACACTGTGTTCCTAGGCGCACCAATGCACATGCAATGCAAAGAAACACATAAATGAGATCAAAATAGGATATCACGAGTTTGAGTCAAGCTCTCTCAAATTCCCCAGCGGAGTCGCCAGAAACTGTAACAAGTCCGCGGGAGACCTCGCTACAGTTCGGACTCTCGATTTGTGTCACGGTTCTTAATCTGAACCAAAGAGTCCAAATCTGGCAAATCGTTTTGAGAAAAACAGATTTTTTGAAAAGTAGTGCCAAACATGGACTGCTTTGCCAAATACAGAGTCGCCACCTAAATATTTTTAAAATGGGGAAATTTAGGAAACCCTGACTCGGTGCCGAAGGCCACATGTCCGTCATCACCGGAGTTGTCTCGGCTCGGGAGCTTGGGTACGATCGGGGAAGGTCAGCTATGAGCACCCCCTTTCGCCCGGTCCGAAGACCGGCCTCTACTGACTATGATATCCGATTTTGAAAACGTTATGTGTTCTTATTCCAATTATTAGCCTAGAATTACTATGTTATGCGCGCAGCAAACAAGTATAGACTAGATTGCCTAATTTGGAAATAAGCATTGCATATCTGTTTGTTTTGAAACACTTTTGGAATGTGCTACTCGCAAGTAGGCTAAAACATGGATTTCAATGAGTTTTTCCAACTCAAACAATCCAACCTTCACCCACAGGCATTCAAGCAGTTTTATCACATAAGCACTTAGCCGCATGGCAAGCATACTGTCATGTTAACATTCACACTCATGCGAGATGCTAAAGCATAAATACTTACATCGTACTCCGTGCCAAAACAATAAACTAGTTAGCAAAACATGCGCGTCCTAGTTCATGTTAAATTGTCTAATGCAACACATACAGGATGCAATTTAGATAGGCTCGGTTAACCAAAGCATGGCATATGTAATGCGATCAAATGTCATGTATTCAATTTGTAAATTGAAGTACAGATGCAGTTAGCGTGATGTACCGAGCCTAATGTATGCAATACAAATGCATGAATGCCCGCATGCATAGCATAAGGTATGCTAATTTCAAAAATGCCCTAATCTACCATCATAAGCAGGTAAATAAAAGGGAAGAAAAAAATGGGGATTGAAAGACATACACACACTCACCCACCCTTATTACATATTTACCCTCACTCAGAGGGTCCAAATGAATATTACAGTCCCAAAATAATAAACAAATAAAATATTACAGTCCCAAATAATAAACAAACAAAATTATTACAAAATTTCTAATTAATTAAAAGAAAAGATGCAAAAGAAAGAAGAGGGTGGCCGCAGCCTCTGCCTCGGGATGCGCGGATGATGCGTGTTCGGAACTTGACTCGCCCGAAAAACCCGTACTGTACTCTTGCTACCTCTGTTTGTACTGCCTTGTCTCTCTGAAAATTACCAAAGTCCTGGAGCAGGTTCCTTACATGCTGCAGAGCACCACCGGCCAGACAGAATTCCCACCGGCACTTCACAATTTCCACCGGCATTTATTGGATTCATCGGCACTCTAGAGATTGCCAGTCGGCACTAAATTCTACCGGTCGACAGGAACTTCCTGCAGAAGACAATTCGACAGCAAACAGAGAACAGACAGTGCATGGCATGGGGTTTTCAGGTACATGTGAGCATGGTTATGCTTCTTATCATGTTTTGAACTCAAGGAAGCATGTCCTTCGATCCCCGAACCATCAATGGTGCATGGTGGCTCAAAGAATCAAATTTGCCATTTGATGTAAGGATGCATGCAACAAACAATATGAGAACCGAAGCCTTATCAAGTCGGAGTCAAAGGCCCCGGTGACCGGGAATCGAAGCACATTACATCACTTGAAGTATGAATGTTCCTTGATTCCCACACTTGGTTTGACACCCCAAACCAAGTAAATGCAATGCATGTTATGCTCACAAGGCTCAAATGCCACATGATACCAATTATGCAAGACATAGCAAATGTTATGCAACTATCATGACAAATATGCAATGCCAAGCATACAAGGTGCAAATGTGATGCAAACATAGACCAATTTGGGAATGGGATTAGCATGCTACGAGGCTTAATGAAGCAATCATGCAACACACATGAAACAAGCATGCAATGAAGCCTTGAACCATAAAGGGACAGACCTTAGTCTACCCCAAAACAGCACCAAAAAATGCTCAAAATGATGGGCAACATCTCATGTCAACATGCAAGCCAATAGACCCAAGGCTAAGGCACCAAAAGGGTCACTTCACTTCCAACAACAAGACCAAGTTATGGCATGATTAAGACAAGTAAAAACAGAATTTTTACATGTAAAATGGGACTCCAAAACCTCCTAATATGGCAGCTAAAGTACCTCCCATGAAATGCTACCACCAAGACTCATTTCTAGGCATAAGAGGGCACACCTTCAAGGCATAAAAGAGATCATACATGCACACATGCAAACATGATTCTTGGACTAAAATGTGGTCCTAAATGATGTTAAATCATGAAGGTGATCACAACCATGCATGCTAGAGGTCAACATGCTCAAAGTTTTCAAGCCAAAATACATAGCACCCATAACAAACATGTCAAGCATGACCAAATGGATAACCAACAGACTTTAAGCATGGGAAAACAACACTAAAAGCTTCATGGGACTAAGCCAACACATGCAAGAATCATGGCCTAATCATGAGATGTACTTCTAAGCAAAATGGAGCAATACAAAGCAAGTACTACAAGCATACAAGGAGGCACAAATCCGGCCAAAAAACAGAGGTTACATATGACCTAAAACACCTAAAAAACTTCTGAAATGAGGCCAAGAATGATCAAGCACACATGCTACCTTTTTAAGCCAAAAATGCGAGGAAACAAAACAATGAAGGGAGAGGGGTGTCCCTCCCCTATGCAAGACTTCAAACCACTTTTTTTAACACTGAAAATCAACTGGTTTTTAGTGGTGAAAGGACCAAAATGCTGAAGTGAACAAGGCCTTATCAAAGAGGCACCAAACAAGGCCTAGAAGGGAGAGTTTACACTCAAACCACAAAACAACCTTAATGAAAGTTCTAAAGCATGAAAATACAAGCCCTTTTTATGTTATACACAAGAGCTAAAACAACAAGCAAGATAGGTAAAAAACTATTGCAAGTTTGGGGAATATAAAACAAGATGCTCACCCTTGAAGAACCCTTGAAGAACAAATGGTCTAGCCCTCTTCTTTTGATCAAAACCAGTCCAAAAACTCAAGAAACAACCCCCCAAGTCCTTCAATCTCGGAGCAAGGTGTAATGGTGTGTGTAATAGTGCAAAAGTAAGGTAAAAACACACTTTTGAGCTAAGGAACACACACAAAGGAGGAGAGAGAGGGAGATATAGAGATAATATGTATCTATATCTAAAAACTCTGGTTTTTGGTTGCAAAAGTCTAACCTAAATCAAAGAGGAAAGCCTTCCTCTTATAAGACTCCCTCTTGCAAAGCTTCTCCAACAAGCTTGCTTAGAGGGAGATCCCTCCATACACGTGTATGGAGGGAGGCAGAGTTGGTGCCAGCTATCACAGCTGGCACAAAATATCTCCATAAAGTGGATGAACAGTGGTCGGCTGCCCAAAAATGTCATTTCGACAAAAAAAGGTGCCGACCGGCAAAAAAAAAGGCCGACCGGCAATAAAAAGTGCCGACCGGCAACAAACAGTGCCGATGGAAGCAAAAGACCAGCCGGTGGCCTCTAGCCACTGCCGGTGGTGTGCGGGGATACCTCACAAGGCATTCCCTGCCTCTCCAAGGCAAAACAAAAGTGTTCGGTGTGAAACCAGACACTAAACGATCAAGTTCGGAGGCAGGGCGCGCGAGCCGAGACCTCTGGGAACTCTAAACGAACACAAACATGGATAATCACCGAGTGTTCCAAGCGGTGACGTCCAAGTCTTGAGGACGGTCAAAAATGGGGTGTCTACAATTTGTTGTTGTCTTATCCTCAATTCTATCCCTTGCTCTTTGTTGTAGAGCTTTGGGTTGTGTTGGGCAAGTTGGGAATAAGTTGGTTGTGTTTTAAAGTTTAGAAATTTTGTCCAGGCTTTGGTCTCTCCGCTCGAGCGGTGATTTGACGCTCGAGCGGGATTTTGTTGTTGCCTCTCCGCTCGAGCGGCAGTTTGGACGCTCGAGCGTGAATTTCCTTCTCTCAGCATTTTGGACGTTTGTAGAAAATTCTGGATGAGTGCATCCAGCGCTCGAGCGGATCTTTGGACGCTCGAGCGTGAACCTGTGTCTGACGCTCGAGCGGGGTGTTGTACGCTCGAGCGGACCTGTTTTTATGTCAGTTCGTGAAATCACTTTTTGATCACTTTTTGTTTTCCTTTCTCTCTCTTAATGTTTCGAAACCTCCATTGGAGTGCACCTCACTCTAAAACCTAACTTCTCTCTTAGGATTGATCTAGCTAGAGTGTTTTCCTCACCTTGGGCCTTTGTAAGAAGTGTGTTGATCGTCGAGGGCTTCGTTGTGATCCAAGAAATTTGGGATTTGGAGCACTTTGATTTTGGGTCATCTTCTCTATTTGAGTTCTCCATTTGAGGTAGGGATTCTCCTTGTTCCTTTTTCAATACTCCGTCTATAGATAGATATATGGTAATTTTTGTATTGCATGAAAATTGTATCATGTTGGATTTGTTTGAAAATCATGAAATAAACCTAGGGTTGGTTGTGTGGAGAATGGTTTTGGTTTCATTGATTGTTGTCTTGGCTAATCAAAATATAAATTAGCATGTTGTAGTTAAATGAAGAAAAGCCCTAAATTATATTTTGGTTGGGTAAATTAAAATGGGGGTTTGTTAACCATTGTGTGTAAATCTCTTTTGTCAAAATGAGTGTGGTAAGGGTGTTAATGCCTAAGGGATTAACCATGGCTTGGGAGTTGATTTTATGGAAACAAGATTAGTGGAGTTGGTTTTGTGATAACAAAAAGGAAATGGAATCGTTTTTGTGAAAATGAGGGAAGTGTTTTCGAAATAACTTTGAGAATTGGATTGTTGTATCTTGAGTGTTGAACACACATGTAGAAGTGGTATCTTTAACTACCATGTTAATATTGTTGTTGGGTTTGTGATTCATGATATTTGAGTCTTTTAATAGATGTACTAACTATATGCATCTAGAGGTTTTGTCCTTGGTCATTGTTGTCGGGTACGCATTTTACCATTGATTAATTGAACATCATATGTGATGAAGTGCTATATAGCGACCCCGGTCTTTTCCCATTTAATTATTGTATCCGGACTGTTCCGTAGATTCTGTCATTGTATAATGGTTGTTGTTGTTATTCCTTATTTTCTCATTTGGAATTATAGGATGTGTTGGGCAGGTTTGTTTCAGGTTGGTTGGGTTAGAAACCAAGAGTTGCTGTCCAGGTTTTTGGTTCTTCGCTCGAGCGAGGAGTTGTTCGCTCGAGCGAGAAGTAGTGTTTGATTTGGACCTGTAGCTGTGCATTCTTGGCTCGAGCGAGCTTTTCTTCGCTCGAGCGAGTTAGTTCATCCTTCGCTCGAGCTATAGTCCCTTCGCTCGAGCGTGTGTCTGGGTTCAGACCTGAGGGTTTGAGTTCTTCGCTCGACCGAGCTTTCTTTCGCTCGAGCGAGCTTTTGAGTTGTTGGCTCGAGCAAGGCTTCCTTGGCTCGAGCGTAGTTTCTCTGTGTCTGGTCGCTCGAGCGACCAAGTCTTCGCTCGAGCGAGCTTGTCCAGTTTAAATACACAGCAGCGGGATTTGATCAGTCTTTTTCTTATTCATTTGATTCAAAACCCCAGGTTCGACCTCTCTCTCTCCCTACTCACCTTCTCTCTTAGGTTTGATCTGTTTAGAGAGTGTTTCAACCCTAGTTGCTTTATTAAAAAGATAGAGGGAGTCGAGGGCTTCCATTTAATCTGAACTTTTGGCAATTTGGAGCACTTTTGTATTTGGGCATTCATCTCCATCTTCTCCATTCGGGTTACTCTCTTCGAGGTAGGGATTTCCTACTCCATTTTATAGGTTTTGTTCTAAGTTTTGGTATTTTAACATGTTGGGGATACTTTGGTAAATTTTGGGAAAAACCCTAGTTGTATTATTGAATTAATTTGTATAAGTAATTCATGGAATTGGAAAAAGAGGGTTAAATTCATGGAATTCATTGATTAAATGGCGTAATTGGATAATTGGTATCATTTGTCTATGGAATTGTTGACATAGTTATTTTCAGTTTAGAAATAACTGTTTTGGACTATCGGTGGAGGATAGTCGTGATTGTTGTAGATATTGCATGTGGATTAGGAATAACTGAAACTAATCACATTGGTTAAGTCATTAGTTTTGACTATGGCATTGATACAGAAAATACGTGTAATGATTGAGCATTGCATTTGCATACATTGTTTTGTGTGTGGGAGGAGATAGGGGATGTACTCCACGGTTTAGGGGAAGATAGGGGATGGACCTCTAAACCGGATTTTTGTTTGGGAGGAGATAGGGGATGGACTCCATTAGCATCACTTTTATGTGTGCTTATTTATAGAAGTGTTTTATTGATACAGCACTAAAATGTGTATCAATCTGGAAGTATGAAGTGTTTGATTTGAGCTTGAGTTTCATTTGTTGTTAATATTGGAAGGTTGTGAATATGATATAGGTGATTTCACTGTTATAAGTTTGGCCAGGTTCTGAGCCATGTTGATAAAACTAGAAAGTAAAACGTATCTTTGGCAATAATGTCATGAGTCTGTAAAATGTTGTAATTGATTATTTTGGTTAACCATCTGTTGAATGCTATTGCTTTATTCATTGCTTATATGTGGTTTAGTATATTTCTACTGGGCTGTGGCTCACCCTTTATGGGAACATCATTTTCAGGTTCAGGTGATAAACTACCTCCAAGGAATTAGCTTGGGAGGGTTTGGCTTCTGGATTGAAGAAGACTACTTTTAGTTAACTGTCTTAAACTATAAGTACATGTAAACATTCAAGCCTAGGGCTTTTATTGTATTGAGTTAGAACTCATATTTTTGGTATCCAAGTGTTGGCTTGGAAAGATGTAAGCCTGTAGGGCATTTTATTCGATGATATATGTTATGCTTTATTTTGTAATACTCTGATGAATGAATTAATAGATTATCTTCTTTAAATAACGAATGTCAATGATATATATAATGGGTTAATTTTTAGGGCGTTACAACTTGGTATCAGAGCGTACCGGGTTTGAATACTTTGGGTACGTGGGAAGTGATTAGTATCACATTGGGTTCGTCTCGTTTGATAGAGACTTAGTGTAATGTTATATGCTTATGTGATAACATGTTTATGTGATTATGTGGGTATGGAATGTAGTTTTTAGGATGTTGATTGGACCCTTGAGTTTCTAGTAGTCTTGTTGGAAAGGCACTTGATCACTGCTGCTTCCAACCGGAACTATAGTAACCCTTTGGGACTATCATTATCCGGGAATGAAATTCGTAGGGGCTTATGTGATTATGTGCTTACGTGGAATGAATTATTGTTGTCCATTGCGTTAGGACGCGAGTGTTTAGCTTCGGCACATTTATTAATGTGCTAATGTCTTTGTTTCCTTTATTAGGATGTCAGGACGAGGACGAGGACGCGGTAGGCGTGGTAGGCCGGGTAGGCAGAAGGTGCCTGTGCCAGAAGAGATTCCGACAGTTCAGGAGGGAATTGGCCAGGCCAATGTGGCCGAGCCAGTAGGCCAGCAGGCTATGGGCGCTCTAGCCCGAGAGATAGCAGGGGCATTCAGGGAATCAGTAGGCATTCTTAGAGCTGAGAATCAAGCTCAGGCTGGTATTGCGGATGCAGGACCTTCCTTTCTGAAGAGGGAGTTCTTCCGGTCCAATCCGGATGAATTTATGGGTGATCCTAAAGAGCCACTTAAGGCAGATGAATGGCTCGAACAGACAACGAAGACGTTTGAGATGCTTGGCATCGAAGACGAGGGATTGAAAGTGACCTTGGCATCTTTCCAGTTGAAGGGGGATGCAGGTCAGTGGTGGAAGTTTACTAAGGGGCGTATAGGAGGTACATGGGAGGCTTTTGTGAATGCTTTCCAGGAGAAGTTCTTATCTCCAGCAGTCAGGGAGAAGCTGCGAGACCAGTTTTGTCAGCTTAAGCAGGCGAGTTCTTCAGTGGCCGAATTTGAGGCTGCATTTACTAGTCTGTCCAGGTTTGCACCTGAGTTGGTGGCGTCTGAGGAACGCCGTTGTATTGAGTTTGAGAAGAAGTTGAGGCGTGGCCTCAAGCTGAGAGTTGGGGGAACTATGATTCGGGAGTATGGGCGTATGGTTGATGCTGCAGCCCACATGGAAATAATGATGCAGGAGGAGGAGGAAGGGTAGAAGGGCTCCAAGAGGAGTCAGGATGGTCAGAATGATGGTAGGAGACAGAAGGGTTTTAATCCCCAGCAGTCTCAGGGTAGCTTTTCTCGATCGACTTTTCCTGTACCGAGTGTTAGTTCGGGGAAAGGCAGCCAGGGAGACATTACCTGTTTCAAGTGTGGCCAGCTGGGCCACAAATCTCCAGTTTGTCCTCAGAGGGGAGGAGTTCAGAGAGCAGCATCTTCTTCGGCTCGATCTCAGAGCCAGAGTCAGGGTAGAGTTCAGCCACTCTCGTGTTATCAGTGTGGTCAGCCAGGGCATATGAAGAGGTATTGTCCGCAGTTGGGTGGCACATCTGGTGCATCTGGTTTGAGGCCGATTCAGGGTCAGCAGCCAACTCCGTCGGGTCAGGCCTCAAAGGCCAATCAGGGGGCTTCATCGTCTCAGTCGGTGCAGCAATCTTATGCTCCTAGGGTTGAGCAGGTTGATCAGAGGTCGTCTGGGCGCGTGTATGCTGTTACCGCGCAGGATCTTGTGCCAGCACCATCAGTTGTGAGAGGTACCTTCTTGTTTTACAACTCGGTTGCTAATGTTTTGATTGATACGGGTGCATCTCATTCCTTTGTGTCTGCTGCATTTGCATCTGTTTTGGAGTTGGAGTTAGCACAGCTAGCATCTCCTATTTGTGTAGTGTCACCTCTTGGGGGTGAATTGATTTTGAAACAAGGCGTTAGGGGTTGTGATATAGAGGTTGATTATCATAGAATCCCATTTTCCTTTGTAGTTATGCCTATGAGGGGTTTCGATGTTATTTTGGGTATGGACTGGTTATCGTCATACCGGGCAGTTATTGATTGCTACCGTCAGAGGGTCACTTGTTGTACCGTGAGCGGAGAGTATTTTCATTTTCTGGGGGATCGGGTTGGTGATGTGTTGCCACCAGGGTATGTTCGGCGAGGAAGGAGTGAGCTTAGTGGGCTACTAGCTAACCTTTTGATTAATGAGGATGTTGAGACTCAGATTGTGTTGCCTAGGGTGGTTTGTGAGTACTCGGATGTCTTTCCCGAGGATCTTGTTGGTTTGCCACCGCATCGGGAGATTGAGTTCTCTATTGACCTAGTGCCCGGCACGGCGCCGATTTCCATGGCACCTTATCGTTTTGCCCCAGCCGAGTTAGTTGAGTTGAAGATCCAACTCCAGGAGTTGCTAGATAAGGGCTTTATACGTCCTAGTGTTTCACCGTGGGGGAGCACCGGCCCTCTTTGTTAAAAAGAAAGGTGGTGCTTTGAGACTTTGTATAGATTATCGAAAATTGAATCGGGCTACAGTTAAGAATAAGTACCCTATGCCTCGTATCGATGATTTGTTTGACCAGTTGAAGGGTTCCCGTTGTTTCTCTGAGATAGACTTGAGATCGGGTTACCACCAGTTGAGGGTCAGGGAAGAGGATATTCCGAAGACGGCATTCCGTACGCGGTATGGCCATTATGAGTTTTTGGTGATGCCATTCGGGCTCACCAATGCACCGGCAGTTTTTATGGATTTGATGAACCGGATCTTCCGGGAATTCTTGGATCGGTTTGTAGTCGTTTTTGTGGACGACATCCTTATCTATTCGCCTTCTGAGGAGGAGCACGAGGCACATTTGAGGGTGGTGCTTGAGTTACTTAGAGCCCATAGGTTGTATGCCAAGTTTGGGAAGTGTGAGTTCTGGCTGAAAGAAGTCAAATTCTTAGGCCATGTGGTATCCGGTGAAGGAGTGTCTGTTGATACATCCAAGGTAGAGGCAGTGCAGGATTGGGCACAGCCTAAGAGTGTATTTGAGATCCGCAGTTTTCTGGGGTTAGCTGGGTATTACCGTCGGTTTGTGAAAGATTTCTCCAGGTTAGCATCACCGTTGACTAAACTGATGCGGAAGGGAGTCAAATTGGTATGGAGTGAGACTTGTGAAAAGTCGTTTCAGGAGTTGAAAGTTAGACTGACTACCGCTCCAGTATTGATTATTCCAGAGAGAGGGTTGGGTTATACGGTCTATTGTGACGCCTCACGAGAGGGTCTGGGTTGTGTATTAATGCAAGAAGGGAAAGTAGTTGCCTATGGCTCTCGTCAGTTGAAAATTCACGAGCAGAATTACCCTACACATGATCTAGAGTTAGCAGCTGTGATTTTTGCCTTGAAGATTTGGAGGCATTATCTTTATGGTGAGAAATTCGAGGTGTTCTCGGATCATAAGAGTTTGAAGTATTTATTTACACAGAAAGACTTAAACTTGAGGCAGAGGAGGTGGATGGAGTTCATAGAGGATTATGACTTTGAGTTGCATTATCATCCGGGAAAGGCCAATGTGGTGGCCGATGCCCTTAGCAGGAAACCTGTTGGTGACATAGCTAGCATAGCCATCCGAGAGTGGGAGATGTTGGGTGCACTTGGAGAGTTTGATTTACTTATGGGCGAATCCGTTGAGGCTGCGGTCTTGTTTTCTGTTGTTGCACAGCCTACACTTGTGACTCGAGTGTTAGAGGCTCAGAGAGGTGACCTTGAGGTAGAATCTCTCCGTGAGAAGATTTCCAATGGAAAGGTTGAGAAAGGTTTGACGGTGTATTCCGACCTGAGTGTGAGATACCGAGACCGTCCGTTTGTGCCGGAGTCTTGCCGAGAGGAGGTACTCCGAGAGTTTCATCATTCACGCCTTGCGGTGCATCCGGGAGGCACTAAGATGTATCGGGATTTGGGTCGTCAGTTCTGGTGGCGGGGTATGAAGAGAGATGTGGCAGCTTTCGTATCTAAGTGTCTTACTTGTCAGCAAGTGAAGGCCGAACATCAGAGGCCAGCGGGTTTGTTGCAACCCTTGCCTATTGCCGAGTGGAAGTGGGAGCATGTCACTATGGACTTCGTTGTAGGTCTTCCGAGGACTCAGCGGGGTAGTGATGCTATTTGGGTGGTTGTAGACCGGTTGACTAAGTCGGCGCACTTTATTTCTATGCGCGTGAGAGATTCGGTAGATCATCTTGCCGACTTGTATATTCGGGATATAGTGAGATTGCACGGGGTCCCAGTGACGATCGTCTCAGATAGAGATCCTCGTTTTACTGCCAGGTTGTGGCAGAGTTTGCAGAGTGCTTTAGGCACTAAGTTGACCTTTAGCACGGCTTATCATCCTCAGACTGACGGACAGTCCGAGCGTACTATTCAGATACTTGAGGATATGCTTCGGGGTTGTGTTCTAGACTTTAGTGGGTCGTGGGAGAGGCACTTGCCGTTGGTGGAGTTTGCCTACAACAACAGTTTTCAGTCTAGTATCGGTATGGCACCATTTGAGGCCTTGTATGGCCGACCGTGTAGATCTCCTGTGTGTTGGGCCGAGGTGGGCGATGCACCTCTGTTGGGTCCAGATTTGGTGAGGGAAACGACGGAGAAAGTTGAGCTTATCCGTAAGAGGCTTGTTACAGCACAGAGTCGTCAGAAATCGTATGCCGACCGTAGGAGGAGACCTTTGGTGTTTGGGGTGGGTGATCATGTCTTTCTGAAAATATCACCTAAACGAGGTTTGATGAGGTTTGGAAAGAGTGGGAAGTTGTCCCCTCGATTCATTGGTCCGTTTGAGATCCTTGAGAGGATTGGCGAGGCTGCTTATCGTTTAGCTTTGCCGCCGCAGTTGTCCGGAGTACATGACGTGTTTCATGTGAGTATGCTTCGGAAGTATGAGCCGGATCCATCACATGTGTTGGATTGGACCGATTTGGTAGTTGATGAGGATGTTTCATATGAGGAGAGACCGATTCGAGTCTTGGATAGGCGGGATCAAGTTTTGCGAGGCAAGACCATTCCTTTGGTCAAAGTTTTGTGGAAACACCACGGAATGGAGGAAGCCACTTGGGAACATGAATTGGAAGTCCGCGAGAAATATCCGGACATGTTTGTTGATTTGTAATCTTATAATTAGATTCTGTTATATTGTTGAACTTAAGAGCTTTACATATGTCTTAAGTTGTAAAACATTGAGTATGTTTTGGTAATGGGTGTATCTTGAAACTTGTTTCATTATAGAAAGATTAGTGTAACATTGTATATGTTGATTACATTGTTGGATGTGGTATATATATCATGCAGTTAAATATGATATGGGATTGTTAGCATTGAAAGGAATAATGCATAATAATGATACAGATTGAAATATATTTTGTGTTATATATTTGGTATGAGATGCCTCTTGATAAAGAGATGAAATGACCAGTTTTGGGTCAAGATGTTTACTAATGAATTGTTTAAAAAAAAAAATCGGTTATAAAAAAAAACTTATGCTTAATTTCGGGGACGAAATTCTTTGAAGGGGGGGAGGTTATAGCGACCCCGGTCTTTTCCCATTTAATTATTGTATCCGGACTGTTCCGTAGATTCTGTCATTGTATAATGGTTGTTGTTGTTATTCCTTATTTTCTCATTTGGAATTATAGGATGTGTTGGGCAGGTTTGTTTCAGGTTGGTTGGGTTAGAAACCAAGAGTTGCTGTCCAGGTTTTTGGTTCTTCGCTCGAGCGAGGAGTTGTTCGCTCGAGCGAGAAGTAGTGTTTAATTTGGACCTGTAGCTGTGCATTCTTGGCTCGAGCGAGCTTTTCTTCGCTCGAGTGAGTTAGTTCATCCTTCGCTCGAGCTATAGTCCCTTCGCTCGAGCGTGTGTCTGGGTTCAGACTTGAGGGTTTGAGTTCTTCGCTCGACCGAGCTTTCTTTCGCTCGAGCGAGCTTTTGAGTTGTTGGCTCAAGCAAGGCTTCCTTGGCTCGAGCGTAGTTTCTCTGTGTCTGGTCGCTCGAGCGACCAAGTCTTCGCTCGAGCGAGCCTGTCCAGTTTAAATACACAGCAGCGGGATTTGATCAGTCTTTTTCTTATTCATTTGATTCAAAACCCCAGGTTCGACCTCTCTCTCTCCCTACTCACCTTCTCTCTTAGGTTTGATCTGTTTAGAGAGTGTTTCAACCCTAGTTGCTTTATTAAAAAGATAGAGGGAGTCGAGGGCTTCCATTTAATCTGAACTTTTGGCAATTTGGAGCACTTTTGTATTTGGGCATTCATCTCCATCTTCTCCATTCGGGTTACTCTCTTCGAGGTAGGGATTTCCTACTCCATTTTATAGGTTTTGTTCTAAGTTTTGGTATTTTAACATGTTGGGGATACTTTGGTAAATTTTGGGAAAAACCCTAGTTGTATTATTGAATTAATTTGTATAAGTAATTCATGGAATTGGAAAAAGAGGGTTAAATTCATGGAATTCATTGATTAAATGGCGTAATTGGATAATTGGTATCATTTGTCTATGGAATTGTTGACATAGTTATTTTCAGTTTAGAAATAACTGTTTTGGACTATCGGTGGAGGATAGTCGTGATTGTTGTAGATATTGCATGTGGATTAGGAATAACTGAAACTAATCACATTGGTTAAGTCATTAGTTTTGACTATGGCATTGATACAGAAAATACGTGTAATGATTGAGCATTGCATTTGCATACATTGTTTTGTGTGTGGGAGGAGATAGGGGATGTACTCCACGGTTTAGGGGAAGATAGGGGATGGACCTCTAAACCGGATTTTTGTTTGGGAGGAGATAGGGGATGGACTCCATTAGCATCACTTTTATGTGTGCTTATTTATAGAAGTGTTTTATTGATACAACACTAAAATGTGTATCAATCTGGAAGTATGAAGTGTTTGATTTGAGCTTGAGTTTCATTTGTTGTTAATATTGGAAGGTTGTGAATATGATATAGGTGATTTCACTGTTATAAGTTTGGCCAGGTTCTGAGCCATGTTGATAAAACTGGAAAGTAAAACGTATCTTTGGCAATAATGTCATGAGTCTGTAAAATGTTGTAATTGATTATTTTGGTTAACCATCTGTTGAATGCTATTGCTTTATTCATTGCTTATATGTGGTTTAGTATATTTTTACTGGGCTGTGGCTCACCCTTTATGGGAACATCATTTTCAGGTTCAGGTGATAAACTACCTCCAAGGAATTAGCTTGGGAGGGTTTGGCTTCTGGATTGAAGAAGACTACTTTTAGTTAACTGTCTTAAACTATAAGTACATGTAAACATTCAAGCCTAGGGCTTTTATTGTATTGAGTTAGAACTCATATTTTTGGTATCCAAGTGTTGGCTTGGAAAGATGTAAGCCTGTAGGGCATTTTATTCGATGATATATGTTATGCTTTATTTTGTAATACTCTGATGAATGAATTAATAGATTATCTTCTTTAAATAACGAATGTCAATGATATATATAATGGGTTAATTTTTAGGGCGTTACATGCTAGATACATTATATATATATATATATATATATCTATATTTGCTCGAAAGGAGATAGTCATGTGTTCATATACTTTAACACATTGCCGGTGTCTGGATAGTTTATGTATATGCATTATACATGTTGGTTATGTCTTGATGTGCTATGATTGTTGGTGTTATACCCCGCGCTAATAATCAAAGGTACCGTTACCTTCCAGCTAGCGCCTAGAGAACTGACCGCGCTAATAATCGGAGGCACCATACCGTTCTAGCTAGCACCTGGTAAATTGGCTTGTTGTTAATGTTGTTGAGTGGGGTGTATTGTTGGCTTACTACGCACATAGCTAGTAGAGCAAAGTGGGATTGTTGTTGTTTCGTTGTAACTGAAAATATCATGGATTTGATTGGTTACAGTTCGGAGGACCGAGTTACTCCATTGGTTGATTGTATACATGTTGGTGGGTTGTAAATTTATAATTTTTACAAAGTTATGCATGTATAGTTATGATAGAAATGGAAACGAACCAAAATGCCATTTTTGTCTTTTGGAAAGTGTGGAGGAGAATGAATGTTTTAAAGATAAACATGTTTGAAAAGGTACATCTGAGTATGTATAGGAAATGGAAGAGAGTATCGGGCTTAGTGAGATTACTTCCTAAGTATTTGTTAATGTTATGAAAGATTGGGAATGGGGGTTAATGAAAGGAAAAAGGAAAGATAAACCACTTGTAGCGTTGAATGAAACAGTCGTTTTCGAGAAAAGCTCATACATATATATTTTGTATAAACTGCCACATTACTATTCTAGTATGAGAATGAGTGTTCATGATCATAGCTATCTATAAGTTGTTATTGTTGAGGATCATGTTGAGTTCCCTACTGGACTATATGTTCATCCCACGTTGTTGAATCCTTTTCAGGTATTAAGCAGGTTGAGCTGCAAGATTTAGATCTACTTATTTACTGGCCACGGGGCCTCAGTTATGTTGGCGGAATGCCATTGTTGTAAAAGGGTTACACCCTTCTTCTTGTACCTTAAGGGATGTAAGCCCAAGGGCAATTTATTAAGTGTGTTCATGTAATATTTACTTTGTATACGAATGAGAGTATTGTTAATCACTTCTATGGATTGAATGTATGAGTTTATTTCCGCAGGTTATCCTTGAAATTGAATTAAGTTAATGAATTTGGTAATGACTTCGAGTAATAAAAAGTGGGGCGTGACAAAACCACTATACCTTAACGATCTATATGGAAATTAAATAAAAAAGGAAGTTGAATAGAAAAATAACATGAACAAAAATGGAAGTTGCAGAAAATTAAAAATGGAAGTTCATTAAAGAAACCACTATACCTCAACGATCTATTTGGAAATTAAATAAAAAAGGAAGTTTAATAGAAAAGTAAATTGAATAAAATTTGAAGATGCATAAAAATAAAAGTGAAAATTGCATAAAATTAAAAACGGAAGTTCAATCCAGAAACCAGTATACCTTAACGATCTATTTGAAAATTAAATAAAGAAGGAAGTTGAATAGAAAAGAAACTTGAATAAAAAAAGAAGTTGAATAGAAATAAAAATGAAAGTTGCAGAAAATTAAAATGGAAGTTCATTCAAGAAACCACTATACCTTAACGATCTATTTGGAAATTAAATAAAAAAGAAAGTTTAATAGAAAAGTAAATTGAATAAAAATGGAAGTTGAATAAAAATAAAAATGAAAGTTGCATAAAATTAAAAATCGAAGTTCAATCTAGAAACCACTATACCTTAACGATCTATTTGGAAATTAAATAAAAAAGGAAGTTGAATAGAAAAATAACTTGAATGAAAATGGAAGTAGAATAAAAATAAAAATGGAAGTTGCAGAAAATTAAAATGGAAGTTCATTCAAGAAACCGCCATACCTTAACGATCTATTTGGAAATTAAATAAAAAAGGAAGTTTAATAGAAAAGTAAATTGAATAAAAATTGAAGTTGAATAAAAATAAAAATGAATGTTGCATAAAATTAAAAATGGAAGTTCAATCCAGAAACCACTATACCATAACGATCTATTTGGAAATTAAATAAAAAAGGAAGTTGAATAGAAAAGTAAATTGAATAAAAATGGAAGTCGAATAAAAATAAAAATGAAAGTTGCATAAAATTAAAAATGGAAGTTCAATCCAAAAACCACTATACGTTTACGATCTATTTGGAAATTAAATAAAAAAGGAAGTTGAATAGAAAAATAACTTGAATAAAAATGGAAGGGGAAGAAAAATAAAAATAGAAATTGCAAAAAATTAAAAATGGAAGTTCATTCAAGAAACCACAATACTTTAACGATCTATTTGGAAATTAAATAAAAAAGGAAGTCTAATAGAAAAGTGAATGGAATAAAAATGGAAGTTGAATAAAAATAAAAGTAAAAGTTGCATAAAATTAAAAATGGAAGTTCATTCTAGAAACCACTATACCTTAACGATCTATTTGGAAATTAAATAAAAAAGTAAGTTTAATAGAAAAGTAAATTGAATAAAAATGGAAGTTGAATAAAAATAAAAGTGAAAGTTGCATAAAATTAAAATGGAAGTTCAATCCTGAAACCAGTATATCTTAACGATCTATTTGGAAATTAAATAAAAAAGGAAGCTGAATAGAAAAAGAAACTTGAAAAAAAAAAGAAGTTGAATGGAAATAAAAACTGAAGTGGCAGAAAATTAAAATTGGAAGTTCATTCAAGAAACCACTATAGCTTAATGAGCTATTTGGAAATTAAATAAAAAAGGAAGTTGAATAGAAAAACAACTTCAATAAGAATGGAAGTCGAATAAAATAAAAATGGAAACTGTAGAAAATTAAAAATGGAAGTTCATTCAAGAAACCACTATACCTTAATGATCTATTTGGAAATTAAATAAAAAAAGAAGTTTAATAGAAAATCAAATTGAATAATAATAGAAGTTGAATAAAAATAAAAATGAAAGTTGCATAAAATTAAAAGTGGAAGTTCAATCCAGAAACAACTATACCTTAACGATCTATTTGGAAATTAAATAAAAAAGGAAGTTGAGTAGAAAAGAAACTTCATTGAAACCGGAAGTTAAATAAAAATAAAAATGGAAGTTGCAGAAAATTAAAAATGGAAGTTCATTCAAGAAACCACTATACCTTAACGATCTATTTGAAAATTAAATAAAAAAAGAAATTGAATAGAAAAATAACTTGAATAAAAATGGAAGCTGAATAAAAATAAAAATGGAAGTTCCATAAAATTAAAAATAGAAGTTCATTAAAGAAACCACTATACCTTAACGATCTATTTAAAAATTAAGTAAAAAATGAAGCTTAATAGAAAAGTAAATTTAATAAAAATGGAAGTCGAATAAAAATAAAAATGGAAGTTGCAGAAAATTAAAAATGGAAGTTTAATCTAGAAACCACTATACGTTAACGATCTATTTGGAAATTAAATAAAAAAGGAAGTTCAATTGAAAAATGACTTCAATAAAAATGGAAGTCAAGTAAAAATAAAAATGGAAGTTGCAGAAACTTAAATATGGAAGTTCATTCAAGAAACCACTATATCTTAACGATCTATTTGAAATTAAATAAAAAAGGAAGTTTAACAAAAAAGTAAATTGAATAAAAATGGAAGTTGAATAAAAATAAAAATGAAAGTAGCATAAAATTAAAAATGGCAGTTCAATCCAGAAACCACTACACCATAACGATCTATTTGGAAATTAAATAAAAAACGAAGTTGAATAGAAAGGTAAATTGAATAAAAATGGAAGTCGAATAAAAATAAAAATGGAAGTTGCAGAAAATTAAAAATGGAAGTTTAATCTAGAAACCACTATACGTTAACGATCTATTTGGAAATTAAATAAAAAAGGAAGTTCAATTGAAAAATGACTTCAATAAAAATGGAAGTCAAGTAAAAATAAAAATGGAAGTTGCAGAAACTTAAATATGGAAGTTCATTCAAGAAACCACTATATCTTAACGATCTATTTGAAATTAAATAAAAAAGGAAGTTTAACAAAAAAGTAAATTGAATAAAAATGGAAGTTGAATAAAAATAAAAATGAAAGTAGCATAAAATTAAAAATGGCAGTTCAATCCAGAAACCACTACACCATAACGATCTATTTGGAAATTAAATAAAAAACGAAGTTGAATAGAAAGGTAAATTGAATAAAAATGGAAGTCGAATAAAAATAAAAATGGAAGTTGCAGAAAATTAAAAATGGAAGTTTAATCTAGAAACCACTATACGTTAACGATCTATTTGGAAATTAAATAAAAAAGGAAGTTCAATTGAAAAATGACTTCAATAAAAATGGAAGTCAAGTAAAAATAAAAATGGAAGTTGCAGAAACTTAAATATGGAAGTTCATTCAAGAAACCACTATATCTTAACAATCTATTTGAAATTAAATAAAAAAGGAAGTTTAACAAAAAAGTAAATTGAATAAAAATGGAAGTTGAATAAAAATAAAAATGAAAGTAGCATAAAATTAAAAATGGCAGTTCAATCCAGAAACCACTACACCATAACGATCTATTTGGAAATTAAATAAAAAACGAAGTTGAATAGAAAGGTAAATTGAATAAAAATGGAAGTCGAATAAAAATAAAAATGGAAGTTGCAGAAAATTAAAAATGGAAGTTTAATCTAGAAACCACTATACGTTAACGATCTATTTGGAAATTAAATAAAAAAGGAAGTTTAATTGAAAAATGACTTCAATAAAAATGGAAGTCAAGTAAAAATAAAAATGGAAGTTGCAGAAACTTAAATATGGAAGTTCATTCAAGAAACCACTATATCTTAACGATCTATTTGAAATTAAATAAAAAAGGAAGTTTAACAAAAAAGTAAATTGAATAAAAATGGAAGTTGAATAAAAATAAAAATGAAAGTAGCATAAAATTAAAAATGGCAGTTCAATCCAGAAACCACTACACCATAACGATCTATTTGGAAATTAAATAAAAAACGAAGTTGAATAGAAAGGTAAATTGAATAAAAATGGAAGTCGAATAAAAATAAAAATGGAAGTTGCAGAAAATTAAAAATGGAAGTTTAATCTAGAAACCACTATACGTTAACGATCTATTTGGAAATTAAATAAAAAAGGAAGTTCAATTGAAAAATGACTTCAATAAAAATGGAAGTCAAGTAAAAATAAAAATGGAAGTTGCAGAAACTTAAATATGGAAGTTCATTCAAGAAACCACTATATCTTAACGATCTATTTGAAATTAAATAAAAAAGGAAGTTTAACAAAAAAGTAAATTGAATAAAAATGGAAGTTGAATAAAAATAAAAATGAAAGTAGCATAAAATTAAAAATGGCAGTTCAATCCAGAAACCACTACACCATAACGATCTATTTGGAAATTAAATAAAAAACGAAGTTGAATAGAAAGGTAAATTGAATAAAAATGGAAGTCGAATAAAAATAAAAATGGAAGTTGCAGAAAATTAAAAATGGAAGTTTAATCTAGAAACCACTATACGTTAACGATCTATTTGGAAATTAAATAAAAAAGGAAGTTCAATTGAAAAATGACTTCAATAAAAATGGAAGTCAAGTAAAAATAAAAATGGAAGTTGCAGAAACTTAAATATGGAAGTTCATTCAAGAAACCACTATATCTTAACAATCTATTTGAAATTAAATAAAAAAGGAAGTTTAACAAAAAAGTAAATTGAATAAAAATGGAAGTTGAATAAAAATAAAAATGAAAGTAGCATAAAATTAAAAATGGCAGTTCAATCCAGAAACCACTACACCATAACGATCTATTTGGAAATTAAATAAAAAACGAAGTTGAATAGAAAGGTAAATTGAATAAAAATGGAAGTCGAATAAAAATAAAAATGGAAGTTGCAGAAAATTAAAAATGGAAGTTTAATCTAGAAACCACTATACGTTAACGATCTATTTGGAAATTAAATAAAAAAGGAAGTTTAATTGAAAAATGACTTCAATAAAAATGGAAGTCAAGTAAAAATAAAAATGGAAGTTGCAGAAACTTAAATATGGAAGTTCATTCAAGAAACCACTATATCTTAACGATCTATTTGAAATTAAATAAAAAAGGAAGTTTAACAAAAAAGTAAATTGAATAAAAATGGAAGTTGAATAAAAATAAAAATGAAAGTAGCATAAAATTAAAAATGGCAGTTCAATCCAGAAACCACTACACCATAACGATCTATTTGGAAATTAAATAAAAAACGAAGTTGAATAGAAAGGTAAATTGAATAAAAATGGAAGTCGAATAAAAATAAAAATGAAAGTTGCAGAAAATTAAAAATGGAAGTTCATTCAAAAAACCACTTTACCATAACGATCTATTTGGAAATTAAATAAAAAAAAGAAGTTTAATAGAAAAGTAAATTGAGTAAAAATGGAAGTTGAATAAAAATAAAAAAGAAAGTTGCATAAAATTAAAAATAGAAGTTCAATCCAGAAACCACTATACCTTAACGATTTATTTGGAAATTAAATAAAAAAGGAAATTGAATAGAAAAGTAAATTGAATAAAAATGGAAGTCCAATAAAAATAAAAATGGAAGTTGCAGAAAATTAAAAATGGAAGTTCATTCAAAAACCACTATACCTTAACGATCTATTTGAAAATTAAATAAAAAAAGAAATTGAATAGAAAAATAACTTGAATAAAAATGGAGGCTGAATAAAAATAAAAATGGAAGTTCCATAAAATTAAAAATAGAAGTTCATTAAAAAACCACTATACCTCAATGATCTATTTAAAAATTAAGTAAAAGAGGAAGCTTAATAGAAAAGTAAATTTAATAAAAATGGAAGTCGAATAAAAATAAAAATGGAAGTTTAATCCAGAAAGCACAATACGTTAACGATCTATAAATAAAAAAGGAAGTTCAATTGAAAAATGACTTCAATAAAAATGGAAGTCGAATAAAAATAAAAATGGAAGTTGCAGAAACTTAAATATGGAAGTTCATTCAAGAAACCACTATACCTTGACGATCTATTTGGAAATTAAATAAAAAAGGAAGTTTAACAGAAAAGTAAATTGAATAAAAATGGAAGTTGAATAAAAATAAAAATGAAAGTTGCATAAAATTAAAAATGGCAGTTCAATCCAGAAACCACTATACCATAACGATCTATTTGGAAATTAAATAAAAAAGGAAGTTGAATAGAAAAGTAAATTGAATAAAAATGGAAGTCGAATAAAATTAAAAATGGAAGTTGCAGAAAATTAAAAATGGAAGTTCATTCAAGAAACCATTATACCATAACGATCTATTTGGAAATTAAATAAAAAAGGAAGTTTAATAGAAAAGTAAATTAAGTAAAAATGGAAGTTGAATAAAAATAAAAAAGAAAGTTGCATAAAATAAAAAATAGAATTTCAATCCAGAAACCACTATACCTTACCGATTTATTTGCAAATTAAATAAAAAAGGAAGTTGAATAGAAAAGTAAATTGAATAAAAATGGAAGTCAAATAAAAATAAAAATTGAAGTTGCAGAAAATTAAAAATGGAAGTTCATTCAAGAAACCATTATACCTTAACGATCTATTTGGAAATTAAATAAAAAAGAAAGTTTAATAGAAAAGTAAATTGAATAAAAATGGAAGTTGAATAAAAATAAAAATGAAAGTTGCATAAAATTAAAAATGGAAGTTCAATCCAGAAACCACTATACCTTAACGATCTAATTGGAAATTAAATAAAAAAGGAAGTTGAATAGAAAAATAACTTGAATAAAAATAGAAGTGGAGTAAAAATAAAAATGGAAGTTGCAGAAAATTAAAATGAAAGTTCATTCAAGAAACCACCATACCTTAACGATCTATTTGGAAATTAAATAAAAAAGGAAGTTTAATAGAAAAGTAAATTGAATAAAAATTGAAGTTGAATAAAAATAAAAATGAATGTTGCATAAAATTAAAAATGGAAATTCAATCCATAAAGCATTATACGTTAACGATCTATTTGGAAATTAAATAAAAAAAAGAAATTGAATAGAAAAATAACTTGAATAAAAATGGAAGTTACTTAAAAATAAAAATGGAAGTTGCAGAAAATTAAAAATGGAAATTCATTCATGAAACCACTATACCTGAACGATCTATTTGGAAATAAAATAAAAAAGGAAGTCGAACAGAAAAGTAAATTGAATAAAAATGGGAGTTTAATAAAAATAAAAATAAAAGTTGCTGAAAATTAAAAATGGAAATTCAGTCAAGAAACCACTATACCTTAACGATCTATTTGGAAATTAAATAAAAAAGGAAGTTTAATAGAAAAGTAAATTGAATAAAAATGGAAGTTGAATAAAAATAAAAATTAAAGTTGCATAAAATTAACAATGTAAGTTCAATCCAGAAACCACTATACCTTAACAATCTATTTGGAAATTAAATAAAAAAGGAAGTTGAGTAGGAAAGAAACGTGAATAAAAAAGGAAATTAAATAAAAATAAAAATAGAAGTTGCAGAAAATTAAAAATGGAAATTCATTCACGAAACCACTATACGTTAACGATCTATTTGGAAATTAAATAAAAAAAGAAATTGAATAGAAAAATAACTTGAATAAAAATGGAAGCTGAATAAAAATGAAAATGGAATTTCCATCAAATTAAAAATGGATGTTCATTAAAGAAACCACTATACCTTAACGATCTATTTAAAAATTAAGTAAAAAAGGAAGCTTACTAGAAAAGTAAATCGAATAAAAATGGAAGTTGAATAAAAATAAAAGTGAAAGTTGCATAAAATTAAAAATGAAAGTTCAATACAGAAACCAGTATACCTTCACAATCTAATTGGAAATTAAATAAAAAAGAAAGTTTAATAGTAAATTAAATTGAAGAAAAATGGAAGTTGTATAAAAATAAAAATAAAAGTTGCATAAAATTAACAATGGAAGTTCAATCCAGAAACCATTATACCTTAACGATCTATTTGGAAATTAAATAAAAAAGGAAGTTGAGTAGAAAAGAAACTTCAATAAAAAAGGAAGTGAAATAAAAATAAAAATGGAAGTTGCAGAAAATTAAAAATGGAAGTTCATTCAAGAAACCACTGTACCTTAACGTTCTATTTGAAAATTAAATAAAAAAGGAAGTTGAATAGAAAAATAACTTGAATAAAAATGAAAGCTGAATAGAAATAAAAATGGAAGTTCCTAAAAATTAAAAATAGAAGTTCATTAAAGAAACCACTATACCTTAATGATCTATTTGGAAATTAAATAAAAAAATGAAATTTAATAGAAAAGTAAATTGAGTAAAAATGGAAGTTGAATAAAAATAAAAATGAAAGTTGTATTAAATTAAAAATGGAAGTTCATTCAAGAAACCACTATACATTATCGACCTATTTGGAAATTAATTAAAAAAGGAAGTTGAATAGAAAAATGACTTGAATAAAAATGGAAGTCGAATAAAAATAAAAATGGAAGTTGCAGAAAATTAAAAATGGAAGTTCATTCAAGAAACCACTATACCTTAATGATCTATTTGGAAATTAAATAAAAAAGGAACTTTAATAGAAAAGTAAATTGAGTAAAAATGGAAGTTGAATAAAAATAAAAAAAAAAGTTGCATAAAATTAAAAATAGAAGTTCAATCCAGAAACCACTATACCTTAACGATCTATTTGGAACTTAAATAAAAAAGGAAGTTGAATAGAAAAGTAAATTGAATAAAAATGGAAATCAAATAAAAGTAAAAATGGAAGTTGCAGAAAATTAAAAATGCAAGTTCATTCAAGAAACAACTATACCTTAACGATCTATTTGGAAATTAAATAAAAAATGAAGTTTAATAGAAAAGTAAATTTAATAAAATTGGAAGTTGAATAAAAATAAAAATGAAAGTTGCATAAAATTAAAAAATGGAAGTTCAATCCATAAACCATTATAGGTTAACGATCTATTTGGAAATTAAATAAAAAAGGAAGTGGAATAGAAAAATAACTTGAATAAAAATGGAAATTACAGAAAATTAAAAATGGAAATTCATTCATGAAACCACTATACCTTAACGATCTATTTGGAAAAAAAATAAAAATGGAAGTCGAACAGAAAAGTAAATTGAATAAAAATGGAAGTTAAATTAAAATAAAAATTAAAGTTGCTGAAAATTAAAAATGGAAGTTCATTCAAGAAACCACTATACCTTAACGATCTATTTGGAAATTAAATAAAAAAGGAAGTTTAATAGAAAAGTAAATTGAATAAAAATGGAAGTTAAATAAAAATAAAAATGGAAGCTGCAGAAAATTAGAAATGGAAGTTCATTCAAGAAACCACTATATTTTAACGATCTATTTGAAAATTAAATAAAAAAGGAAGTTGAATAGAAAAATAACTTGAATAAAAATGGAAGCTGAATAAAAATAAAAATAGAAGTTCCATAAAATTAAAAATGGAAGTTCATTAAAGAAACCACTATACCTTAACGATCTATTTAGAAATTAAACCAAAAAGGAAGCTTAATAGAAAAGTAAATTGAATAAAAATGGAAGTTGAATAAAAATAAAAGTGAAAGTTGCATAAAATTAAAAATGGAAGTTCAATCCAGAAACCAATATAACTTAACGATCTATTTTGAAATTAAATAAAAAAGGAAGTTAAGTAGAAATGAAACTTGAATAAAAAAGAAAGGTAAAAAAAAATAAAAATGGAAATTGCAGAAAATTAAAAATGGAAGTTCATTCAAGAAACCAGTATACCTTAGCGATCTATTTGAAAATTAAATGAAAAATGAAGTTGAATAGAAAAATAACATGAATAAAAGTGTAAGTCGAATAAAAATAAAAATAGAAGTTGAAAAAAATTAAAAATGGAAGTTCAATCCAGAAACCACTATACCTTAACGATCTAATAGAAAAGTAAATTGAATAAAAATGGAAGTCAAAAAAAATAAAAATGAATGTTGTATAAAATTAAAAATGGAAGTTCAATTCAGAAACCACTATACCTTAACGATCTGTTTGGAAATTAAATAAAAAATGAAGTTGATTAGAAAAATGACTTGAATAAAAATGGAAGTTGCAGAAAATTAAAAATGGAAGTTCATTCAAGAAACCACTATACCTTAACGATCTATTTGGAAATTAATTTAAAACGGAAGTTGAATAGAAAAATGGCTTGAATAAAAATGGAAGTCGAATAAAAATAAAAATGAAAATTGCAGAAAATTAAAAATGGAAGTTCATTCAAGAAACCACTATACCTTAATGATCTATTTGGAAATTAAATAAAAAAGGAACTTTAATAGAAAAGTAAATTGAGTAAAAATGGAAGTTGAATAAAAATAAAAAAAAAAAGTTGCATAAAATTAAAAATAGAAGTTCAATCCAGAAACCACTATACCTTAACGATCTATTTGGAACTTAAATAAAAAAGGAAGTTGAATAGAAAAGTAAATTGAATAAAAATGGAAATCAAATAAAAGTAAAAATGGAAGTTGCAGAAAATTAAAAATGCAAGTTCATTCAAGAAACAACTATACCTTAACGATCTATTTGGAAATTAAATAAAAAATGAAGTTTAATAGAAAAGTAAATTTAATAAAATTGGAAGTTGAATAAAAATAAAAATGAAAGTTGCATAAAATTAAAAAATGGAAGTTCAATCCATAAACCATTATAGGTTAACGATCTATTTGGAAATTAAATAAAAAAGGAAGTGGAATAGAAAAATAACTTGAATAAAAATGGAAATTACAGAAAATTAAAAATGGAAATTCATTCATGAAACCACTATACCTTAACGATCTATTTGGAAAAAAAATAAAAATGGAAGTCGAACAGAAAAGTAAATTGAATAAAAATGGAAGTTAAATTAAAATAAAAATTAAAGTTGCTGAAAATTAAAAATGGAAGTTCATTCAAGAAACCACTATACCTTAACGATCTATTTGGAAATTAAATAAAAAAGGAAGTTTAATAGAAAAGTAAATTGAATAAAAATGGAAGTTAAATAAAAATAAAAATGGAAGCTGCAGAAAATTAGAAATGGAAGTTCATTCAAGAAACCACTATATTTTAACGATCTATTTGAAAATTAAATAAAAAAGGAAGTTGAATAGAAAAATAACTTGAATAAAAATGGAAGCTGAATAAAAATAAAAATAGAAGTTCCATAAAATTAAAAATGGAAGTTCATTAAAGAAACCACTATACCTTAACGATCTATTTAGAAATTAAACCAAAAAGGAAGCTTAATAGAAAAGTAAATTGAATAAAAATGGAAGTTGAATAAAAATAAAAGTGAAAGTTGCATAAAATTAAAAATGGAAGTTCAATCCAGAAACCAATATAACTTAACGATCTATTTTGAAATTAAATAAAAAAGGAAGTTAAGTAGAAATGAAACTTGAATAAAAAAGAAAGGTAAAAAAAAATAAAAATGGAAATTGCAGAAAATTAAAAATGGAAGTTCATTCAAGAAACCAGTATACCTTAGCGATCTATTTGAAAATTAAATGAAAAATGAAGTTGAATAGAAAAATAACATGAATAAAAGTGTAAGTCGAATAAAAATAAAAATAGAAGTTGAAAAAAATTAAAAATGGAAGTTCAATCCAGAAACCACTATACCTTAACGATCTAATAGAAAAGTAAATTGAATAAAAATGGAAGTCAAAAAAAATAAAAATGAATGTTGTATAAAATTAAAAATGGAAGTTCAATTCAGAAACCACTATACCTTAACGATCTGTTTGGAAATTAAATAAAAAATGAAGTTGATTAGAAAAATGACTTGAATAAAAATGGAAGTTGCAGAAAATTAAAAATGGAAGTTCATTCAAGAAACCACTATACCTTAACGATCTATTTGGAAATTAATTTAAAACGGAAGTTGAATAGAAAAATGGCTTGAATAAAAATGGAAGTCGAATAAAAATAAAAATGAAAATTGCAGAAAATTAAAAATGGAAGTTCATTCAAGAAACCACTATACCTTAACGATCTATTTGGAAATTAAATAAAAAAGGAAGTTTAATTGAAAAGTAAATTGAACAAAAATGGAAGTTGAATAAAAATAAAAATGAAAGTTGCATTAAATTAAAAATGGAAGTTCAATCCAAAAACCACTATATGTTAACGATCTGTTTGGAAATTAAATAAAAAAGGAAGTTGAATAGAAAAAAAACTTGAATAAAAAAAGAAGTTGAATAGAAATAAAAATGGAAGTTGCAGAAATTAAAAATTGGAAGTTCATTCAAGAAACCACTATACCTTAACGATCTATTTGGAAATTAAATAAAAAAAGAAGTTGAATAGAAAAATAACTTGAATAAAAATGGAAGTCGAATAAAAATAAAAATAGAAGTTGCAGAAAATTAAAAATGGAAGTTCATTCAAGAAACCATTATTCCTTAACGATCTATTTGGAAATTAAATAAAAAAGGAAGTTTAATAGAACAGTAAATTGAGTAAAAATGGAAGTTGAATAAAAATAGAAATGAAAGTTGCATAAAATTAAAAATGGAAGTTCAATCCAGAAACCACTATACGTTCACGATCTATTTGGAAATTAAATAAAAAAGGAAGTTGAGTAGAAAAGAAACTTGATTGAGAAAAGGAGAATATCTGTTCATAGCTATATCTATACTGGTCAAAGTGAGGAGGAGATTGTTACCAGAATCCATCCGAACAGCATTTAATGAGTGGCATACAGCTTATTCCCGCGCCTATGCTTACTTAAACAAAAACAGAGATCTTTCAATCAATAAATCTCTTGTCCATTTTACTATCCGTTTTGGTATTCCATGGATATGGAAATGGGACTTTGCCTGTGATTACCAGAATAAGGTTCCCCGCCTTAAAAGAATCTTTTTTGTCAAATGGTGGGATAAAGGGATGAATCCTAATCTAACAGAAACTGTTCAGAAAATTCAACAGCATACCAATGCATGTTGGGAAACAGTTAAACAGCCAGCTCTTCCAGCACCATCACCAGTACTATCCAGCAATCCTTTTGTTCAAATCCAAAAGGAATTAAAACAGCAGTACCCTCATCTTTCAGAACATGAATTAATAATCAAAAGTATGGATTTTCTGAAAGAACAGTTCCTCCAAACAGTCAGCCAAGATGATGACGTCTCCATGAGGTCAGGCACCAGTCAGACCCCATCAGAACCAGAAAGTGATCCAGCCGAACACGTGCTGGTAGGAGAGTCACAAGATCCAGAAGAAGATGAGCCCAATCTCGGTGACTTTTGGGACTCACTAACAGTGGTGGTTGCAGAAAAGATAACTAAAGACAAAAACAGAAAAGGTAAGGGACCCGAGCATTAAGGCGTCGGCACAATCAGACAAAATACTTTTGGGAAAAGAAGATTCCCACTTCCAGTAAACAGGAGATGCCAGCTCCACTTTCCGACAAAAATGAAGATAAGATTTGAGATAAGGTGTAATCCTGTTAGGCTTTGACACCTGTCTTCTTTTTTGATTCCCTCTTATCTTCTTTGTATTATATAAAGGGAAAGTCTCACCCTTGTTGAGACAGACTTAATTTTCGGAATTCTCTCCCTTCTAGCCTATATCTCTCCGAACCCCTCTTGTAAAATAATCCTACTTCCTCTATTAATAATATTAAGCTTTGTGAGTACTCTCCATGTTTGTAAGTATGAATGCCCTCTGTTAATAATTTAGAACAGTTATTATCTTTTTACAATTCTGGCAGCAACAGAAAAATCATTATCTTAATACACCTGTAGATTTATATACCCAACATGGAGAACATCCTTAGCTGATGGATTACTAGTTTGACCTCTTAAAGGTGGAAATTCGGATGGATCATAGCGAGGGTTAGGACCCCTGCCACGACCGCGACCTCGATGGCCCCTGCTGGTCATTCCTCTTCAGGAGTGGATTTCTGGAGATATTCCCTGGTTAAGAAGTTAGGCAAAGAATTAGTTTCGCCTTTGATATATTCAATATCAAAATCAAAATTAGATAAAAAACTTTGCCAAGTCAAAAATATCTGTTTTAATGCAAGATTTTTAATATCTTTTTTAAAAATCTGTTTAGCAGCAGAGCAATCTACTCTGATGAGAAAATGCTGGTTTAAAAGGTCATCCTGAAATTTAATAACACATTTAACAATTGTTAAACATTCCTGTTTAATGGTTGGATAATTTAAAGCGGCTTTATTCCAATGACCAGAATGGAATCGTAATAATTCCTCTTTCTTGGTATTGGGATTAAGTTGCTTTAAGATTCCACCAAATCCTTCATTGGATGCATCTGTTTCAACAATTTTTTTCCAATTGGGGTTTGGTAACTGTAAACAAGGTAACTGTTGAACTTTAGCTTTGATTCGTTTAACTGCTAAAGTATGCTCTTCTGACCATGGTGGCGGATTTTTTCTTAGCTTGGTATACAAGATGTTAGCATCAGCAGATAACTGGTGATAATAATCTCTGACATAATTGAGACTACCTAAAAATCTCTGTAATTGAGTTTTATCCTTAATTTCATCTGGAAATTTAGAAGCAAACTCCATACTCCTGTTTATAGGAATAATACTACCATTAGAAATATTATGTCCTAAGTATCTAACGGTTGTTTGGAGTAAGTGCATCTTAGGTGCGGAGATAACTAATCCATTTCTGATGATGACATTCTTAAATTTATTAAGATGTTTAATATGCTGGTCAATTGATGAAGAAAATATTAATACATCATCAATATAAGATAAAGTAAATTCTGTATAAGGAGTAAAAATATCATTCATGATATGTTGAAATTCTGATGGAGCATTCTTCAATCCAAATGGCATGACATTCCATTCATAATGCCCAAAAGGTACTGTAAAGGCTGTTTTATCACGATCCTGTTCAGTAATTTCCACTTGCCAATATCCTGATTTTAAATCAAATTTGGAAAATATGATTGCATCCTAGAAACGATCTAAAAGATCTTTTTTATTCGGGATCGGGTATCTGATCCATTGTAAAACTTCATTTAACGGTTTATAATTAATAACAAGGCGCGGAACACCTCCTTCAATTTCTGCATTCTTATTAACATAAAAAACAGTACAACTCCAAGGAGATTGACTTGGTCGGATAAGCTTCTTAGAAAGAAGAGTTTTGATTTCTGTTTTACATAATTCCATATATTCCTTTTTCATTTGGCTAGGGCGAGCTCTAGTTGGAATATACTTTTCATTAAAAGTCAGTTCATATGGTAATGTTACTGTATGTTTTTTCCTTTCCCAAAAAGCATTTGGAACATCATTACAAACTTCTGTTTTAAATTCATTTTCAATTGTTTTAATTTTTTGTTGTAAAGAAGGTTGTTGTAACCTTTGTTCTGTTGTCAAGAATTGAACTTCTTTTGTAAAAAATTTATCTGTTTTTCTTTGAAAGTTACTAGATCACGAATTTGATCTAATTCCTTTGTATATGGTTCTGTAATAAATTCAAAAATAATTTCTCTTCCCTGTATCTGGGAATAAATACCTGTTTGATCAATTTTCTAGATAGGCATTAAAAGACAAAGAAAAGGGGTGCCTAAGATGATATTTTGAGCAAGATTTTTGACTAATACAAAAGATGTAGGTAGACATAAATCTTGATTACAAATATAGGCTTCTGGAATTTTATACCTGATTTGTAGTGAATTACCACTAGCACTGGTTAGACTTTGGGTTGTCTTTTCAAAATATCTGGTAGGAACTATGCCTTCTTGGATACAGTTCATATCTGCACCATTGTCTACTAAGGCAATAGCATCTTTAATCATAAAATCTGGTTTAATCATAAATGAAATTTTTATATACCAGTTCTGGAAAGTAACTTGATTGACAAGTAGTAAATACTGATCAGAAGATTCTGGTTGATGTTGTTGTTCAGTTGCTACAGCTTTGGTTCCTTTCTGTTTAAGCTGACTATGAAGATATTTGATATCTTTAATAGCAGCTGCACTGGCTGTTTGCAAGTGTTTTACTTCTGTTTTTAAAACATTAATTTCCATTTTTAAATCCTGTATTGTGATAGGTTTTTCTACTGCTGTAGTATTTAAATCCTGGATTCTTTTAAATACATCTTGAAGATTGTAAGAATTAACTGGTATTAAGGGTGGTTCTTGAACTGCCTGTTGATGTTCATAACACATTTTTAAATATTTTATTTTAATTTCTAGATCCTGGATTTGGTCTGCTACAGCTAGCATATCCCTTTGTGTATCTATTAAAACATTAATACTGCTGGGTTCTCCTAAGTGTAAACCATTCATTTCAACTATTGATTTCCAATAATTGATTTCTGATATTTGATTCTGGTTGGTTGAACAAGGACATGGGTTTTCTTCTTGTTCATCTTCGCTACAGGAGGGTGAAAATAATTCATTAATTTCTTCTTCGGATGGAGATTGAGATTCATCTTCTGTTAACTCTTCTTCCTCAATAGTTTGGAGAAGTTGTCTTCTAATATCTGGATCTAGATCTAATTCATTAATCTTAGATTTAACTTTAGATTTACATCTGTTAGCATAATGTCCTGTTTGGCCACACTTGTAGCACTTAATTTCTGATTTTGACTTACCTTTCCCTTTTCCTGGATGGGAAGCTGTAGCACGCGCCCGCGAGGGGCCCTCGCTACAGTTCGGACTCGATTGTGTCACGGTTCTTAATCTGAACCAAAGAGTCCAAATCCGGCAAATCGTTTTGAGAAACAGATTTTTTTGAAAAAGAAGTGCCAAACATGGACTGCTTTGCCAGATATAGAGTCGCCACCTAAATATTTTAAAATGGGAGAATTTAGGAAACCCTGACTCGGTGCCAAAGGCCACGTGTCCGTCATCACCAAAGTTGCCTCGGCTCGGGAACTTCGGTACGATCGGGGAAGGTCAGCTATGAGCACCCCCTCTCGCCCGATCCGAAGATCGGCCTCTACTAACCGTGATACCCGTTTTTGAAAACGTTATGTGTTCTTATTCCATTTATTAGCCTAGCATTACTATGTTATGCGCACAACACACAAGTATAGACTACATTGCCTAATTTGGAAATAAACATTGCATATCCGTTTGTCTTGAAAAAACACTTTGGAATTTGCTACTCGCAAGTAGGCTAAAATATGGATTTCAATGAGTTTTTCCAACTCAGACAATCCAACCTTCATCCACAGGCATCCAAACAGTTTATCACATAAGCATCTAGCCACATGGTAAATATACTGTTATGATAGCATTCACACGCATGCGATATGCTAAAGCATGAATACTTACATCGTACTCCATGCCAAAACAATAAACTAGTTAGCCAACATGCATGGTCCTAGTTCATGTCAAATTGACTAATGCAACACATATAGGATGCAATTAGAGTAGGCTCGGCTAACCTAAACTTGGCATGTGAAATGCAATCAACTGATGCACGTATTTAATTTGGAATTGAAGTACAAATGCAGTTAGCATGATGTACCGAGCCCGGTGCATGCAAGACAAATGTATGGATGCACGCATGCATAGCATAAGGTATGCTAATTTAAATATGCCCTAGTCTACCATCATAAGTAGGTAAATAGAAGGGAAGAAAGAAGTGGGGATTGGAAGACATGCACACACACGCACCCACACTTATTACAAATTCACCCTCGCTCGGAAGGACCGAAAGAATAATACAATTCGAAAAATGAATTAACTATCCTAGCTAATTAATTATTACAAATTACCTAATTAGTTAGCAAACTAACTAAGCTAGGAAAAACAGATAAACTGCCTCGGGAAGAGAGCTCAATACAATGCGTGCTAGGTCCTGCTGGGAAGTGCACTGCCATTCGCAATCTGCCTCTGTTTTCCCTGCTTTGCCCCTCTAGAGACTTCCAAAGTCTCAGAATTGCTTCCCTGGACATTGGGGGACATCACCGGCTGAGTAAGATTGCCACCGGCAGTGGTATGTGATCACCGGCCATTGGTGAAGCTATCGGCCTAGGAAAGATTGCCGGTCGGCACTGGACACTGCCGGTCGGCATAAAGTTCCTACAGAATCTGCAATTGACAGCAACAGAGGGCGAGGCAGAGCATGGCAATGCAATTCAAGCGATGTATGCACCAATCATGTCCCTTATCATGTTAGTGACTCAAAAGGACATGTGTCACGCCCCTGACTTGCCCCTAAAAGTTTGGGCATGACCTGAACAGAAGATGACACGTAGCCTGGGTCCATAGAGGGGCCTGCCCGGAAGCTATAAAACATAATTAATAAAAACTAAAAAGTGTGACATCCATTGAGCCACTAAATCATGCCAGGATCAAAACATTTTACAGGGCAAGTACATCAAAAGCCAAAATACATTTAAGAGTTAGTTATTTACAGACATAGACAGAACTAACCCCGAGATGGGGTATAACAAAGTCATTAAGTACGTATCACTTAAGCCAATAACAAAAGTGTGAGTCAACATCTAACAACTTCCACAAATGTAGGGTCCCGACTCCAGGCTTGGCTGTGCCTAGGCTGACAAAAGTATGACGATGCCGAGCTAAGATCGACCTCCTGGTTGATTACCTACAGAAACAGACATAACATAGGGTGAGCCAAGCTCAGTGAATAATAGTGCTAGTATGCTTGTAAACATATTTAATGCTGAACTCATGTAATTAGTCTGTCTCTGTACGGGTTATTGGGACAACATAATCGGTTTATAATTGTCATAATGTGGCCCCTGGCCTAAGAACTCCACACATTCGGAAAGAGTCCTTGGATTCACAATTCACAATTTATCACATAAACCTTTGGTTCTGTTTAATTCACAAGCTCATCATAGTGCTATTCATATTTCACACATCGGCCCTTGGCCTCATAATTTCATTGTTCACAAATGGCTCTAAGCCACATTGATTCACAATGGCACTAAGCCACATTGGTTCACAAATGGCTCTAAGCCACATTGATTCACAATGGCACTAAACCACATTGGTTCACAAATTTACACTTGCCTTGTTACATTCCATTAGTCACAAGTTTTCATATAAGGTGTGTATCCCTTCACAACCTTTTTCAACGTTTTCACAATTTCGTATCAAATCACTTATGGCAAACATATCATTTCATACCAATGATTTCATGCCAACACAAGTTTAATAGTGGAATTCGTAACGTCAAGATATAACATCAATGTAGTACGATAATACTTTCTACAAGGTCACAACATCATAAATAATACATGCTGAGTAGGGATACATTGAAGTACTATTACTCACTGTGTTGTGGCGGTGCGCTTCCTTTTGAGGTGTTCCCTACACACATGTACACATGAAAATCACATTAGTCTCTTTTTCCTTGTTAAACCAATCATTCGATTCACTTACTTTGATTACATTAACGAACATTCAAACAACATAAATTGCAGGTTTTGACAACATTAGAGAACCCAACACGTAAAACAGAGCATCCCGATTTTTCTGGCTTGAGCCGCACGTGCGGCTAGGATCTCCCGCACGTGCGGCATTGAGGCCCCGCACGTGCTCTTTTTGCAGTGTTGAAAGCCAAATTTTTGCCATTTTCCCGCACGTGCGGCAGTGACTCCCGCACGTGCGGCTGAGGTTCCCGCACGTGCGGCCCTGGGCCCCGCACGTGCGGCGATTCTGCACTAAAGGTCCGAAATTTTTGCATCAATTCTTCCCCTAGTAGACATGTTTAGGGCCTCAAAAATCTAGCTTTAAATTACCAATATATAAGTTCAAAGCATGTAAATACATGTGAACCAAGGTCAAATTACATCTTTCATCTGAGTAAAAACAAATCCAATCATAAATCCACAACTTAAATCTACTCCAATTCATAACATAAAATTATATCACATCCTTGAATTCAAACAAGTCAATTGAAGGCATAGAGTGAGGTCTCTCTTAGGGACTACAAATTGAATCAAAACATGCATGGTAAGGTCATTTTATCCATTTACCTCTCAAACTTACAACACCACAAATCCAACTCTTAGGAATAAGATCATAGAAACATCTTCACATAATTTATGACAAGAAGGGTTATAGATGGACATTAGACAAACATTCACATACCTTAAGCCCAATCTTCACCTTCTTGAGGACTTCTTTCTCTATCCCTTCACTTCTCAAGTCTAAAGTTATGTTATGAGTTCCTTGATTTGTCAAATGGCTAAGGTCACATATATATATATCCTTATGGAGAGAATGAGACGAAAATCAATCGTTTACACATCCGAAAATTGAAATTTCACAAAAGTGCTTAATATTACCTAAAAATTATGCTGGTTCTAAATATATAATCAATTTTGGCTTATTGAGCCGCTAAGGCCTTCAATTCCTACTTTATCGTTCTAGTAATAACAGATACAGTTCTTTCTTAATAGATACAATTCATTTCATAAGGCATCACAACATAGTTACTCGAACTTATTCCCTTGGACAATTTCAGTTTAGGCATTTAATAGCACAGAATAAAGGACGGACATATATCACAAGCATATATGAGGGTCGGGTTGTTACACTCTCCCCCCCTTAAAAAGTTTGGTCCCTCAAACTTGTTTTTACCTCAAAATGGAAACAGATATGGATATTGTTGCTGCATGTCCTCTTCTTTTTCCCAAGTAGCTTCAGTATCGTAATGTTCTTGCCACTCTACCTTTACCATTGGAATTTCCCGATTGCGCAATTGCTTTACTTGTCGCTCCAAAATTCGAAGTGGTCTTTCTTCATAGCTTAACTTATCATCCAGCACAAGTTGGTGATAGTCTATGACATGAGATGGATCTGATAGGTATCCTCGAAGCATAGAAACATGGAACACATTATGTATTTGACTCATACTCAGCGGAAAAGCCACTCGGTAAGCTACCAAACCCACTTTTTCTAGAATTTGGAAAGGGCCAACATACCGGGGCGTTAATTTACCCTTTTTCCCAAATCTCGGATGTCCCTTTAACGGGGTGACTTTCACGAACACATAACTACCCACTTCAAACTCCAAATCCCTTCGTCTGTTATCTGCATAGCTCTTCTGCCTGCTTTGTGCCGTTTTTAACCTCTCCCGGATAATTTTAACCTTTTCAGTTGTTAATTGCACAATTTCAGGACCCAACAATGCCCTATCCCCGACTTCAGCCCAACATACAGGGGAACGACACGGTCTTCCATACAGAGCTTCATAAGGTGCCATCTCAATGCTCGAATGGTAACTATTATTGTAGGCGAACTCTATCAATGGTAGATGGGTTTCCCAACTTTCTTGAAAATCCAATACACACAATCGAAGCATATCTTCTAAAGTTTGTATGGTTCTCTCGGATTGACCATCAGTTTGAGGATGAAAAGCGATGCTGAACGTAAGTTCGGTACCCATAGCTTCTTGTAAACTTCGCCAAAATCTTGAAACAAACTTGGGGTCTCTATCTGACACAATTGACACTGGAACACCATGAAGCCTTACAATTTCATTTATATACAGTACTGCCAGCTTATCCGCATTATATTGAGTCTTTACAGGCAAGAAGTGAGCAGACTTGGTTAACCGGTCCACAATGACCCAAATTGAGTTCATACCTCGAGGAGTCCTCGGTAACCCCACAACGAAATCCATGGTCAAATGCTCCCATTTCCATTCCGGGATTGGAAGGGGTTGTAATAATCCTGCTGGTCTTTGATGTTCCGCCTTGACTTGTTGACATTGTAGACACTTAGAAACAAATTCCGCGACCTCCTTTTTCATATTTGGCCGCCAAAAAATTTGTTTTAAATCTCAGTACATTTTAGTACTTCCCGGGTGTATTGATAATCTCGAGGCATGTGCTTCTTCTAGCAATTTCCGTTTAAGCTCCAATATATTGGGAACACATATTCGACCTTGAAACTTTAATACCGAGTCTACATAACTGAACCCCGATTTTGGTTTTGCTTCTAACTCGTCATAGATTTTCCTTAAAGTCTCATCTTCCAATTTATGTAACTTAATCTCTTTCAGTAAGGTGGGTTGAGCTCCTACTGCTGCTAGTATAGCCTCCTGTTCACGTACTACTAGGTCCATATTCATTTTATCCAGTTCGATCCTCAACTCCTTCCTTTCTACCAACAAATTTGCCAAGTCCCCCATATTCTTCCGACTAAGTGCATCTGCCACCATGTTAGCTTTCCCAGGATGATATTGGATCTGCAAGTCATAATCCTTAATCAACTCAAGCCATCGACGTTGTCGCATATTCAACTCTTTCTGGGTAAACAGATACTTGAGGCTTTTATGATCAGTGTAAACTTCGCAGGTTGTACCATAAAGATAGTGCCGCCATATTTTCAAAGCAAAAACTACTGCCGCTAATTCGAGATCGTGTGTGGGATAATTCTTCTCGTGGGGTTTCAGTTGTCGAGAAGCATAGGCAATAACCCTTCCATTTTGCATTAGCACACAACCAAGCCCCTTGTGCGAAGCATCACTGTAAATTACGAATCCTTCGGTACCAGATGGCAAAGCCAGAACTGGTGCTGTCGTCAATCTTGTTTTTAATTCTTGGAAAGCGGATTCCCGTTCCTCTGACCATTCGAATGTAACTCCTTTTCGTGTCAGTTGGGTAAGTGGCACAGCGATTTTGGAGAAATTTTGAACAAACCTCCTATAATATCCAGCTAATCCCATGAAACTTCGTACCTCAGTTACATTAGTGGGAGTTGGCCAGTTCACAATTGCTTCAACTTTGTATGGATCAACAGAGACTCCTTCCTTTGTCACCACATGCCCCAAAAATGCCACTTCTTGTAGCCAAAATTCACATTTCTTTAACTTCGCATACAATTTCTTTTCCCGAAGTGTTTGAAGGATTAAGCGAAGATGATCCTCATGAGCTTGTGCACTCTTCGAGTATATAAGAATGTCATCGATAAAAACCACCACAAATTCATCTAGATAGGGCTTGAAGACGCGATTCATTAGATCCATAAATGCTGCTGGTGCGTTTGTAACCCCGAAAGGCATAACCAAAAATTCATAATGGCCGTACCGGGTTCGGAAAGCTGTCTTCTCCACATCGTCAGCTTTAACTTTCAATTGATGGTAGCCAGACCGTAAATCAATTTTTGAGAAAACTTGCGCCCCTTGTAACTGATCAAATAAGTCATCTATCCGTGGTAAAGGGTACTTATTTTTAATTGTCACCTTATTCAGTTCCCTATAGTCGATACATAACCGAAGTGTTGCATCCTTCTTTTTCACAAACAGTACTGGCGCACCCCAAGGAGATACACTCGGGCGGATAAATCCCTTGTCAAGCAGATCCTGTAATTGAATTTTCAACTCTTTCATTTCAGCTGGTGACATCCTATAGGGCGTCTTCGAAATGGGTTGGGTTCCAGGCGCCACTTCAATTATAAACTCGATTTCTCGGTCTATTAGTTGGCCCGGCAATTCTTCGGGAAAAACATTTGGAAATTCACGGACCACTGGAATCACATCAACATTCTCATTCATCCCCTGCCCTTCTAAAACGCTACATAGATACCCCCGACAGTCCTTTCGTATTAAGTTGCAAGCCTTCATGGCAGATATCAGGTAAGGTGGAGAAATCACTTCGTGACCTTGAACCACTGACTCTGATTGCCCCGGAGGATAAAAATTGATTTGCTTAGTCACACAGTTTATAGTTGCACCATAAGCACTTAGCCAATCCATCCCCAGAATAACATCAAAATAAGTCATATCGAGAGGCACTAAATTAGCATACACTCGAATATCCCCAAGTTGAAGTTCACAAGCTAGATATATAGTAGCACAAATCATAGACTCTCCCAAGGGGGAGGACACACACAACATGCAAGATAAGTTTTCTTCAATTTTATCTAAATTAGGAGCGAAGAATTTTGACACAAAAGAGTGAGTGGAGCCAGAATCAAACAATACATGCGCAGATTGACCACAAATAGTAAATGTACCTGACACCACTGTTGCTGTATTTTGTACATCACCTGGAATCAAAGCGAACACTCTACCTTGTCTTGCAGTGTCTTTGTTATTACTCGGTTTGGCAGTCGTCTTCGCATTGGGGGTTAGTGTAGACCCCGCGGAACTTATAGCGGGTCTATTGCCTTTTTGTTGAACCAATTGTGGGCAATCCCTTACCAAATGTCCCGTTTTCCCACATTTAAAACATGCTCCAGTCTTCCAGTGACAAGTTTCTCGATGTTGCCTTCCACAGTCTGGACACACCGGAGTGGAATTTTGAGTGGAAGTAGTGGTGCTGAAGTTCCCTGAATTGTGCTTCTTAGCGGGTGGAGTAACGGTTCCCTTTGACCATTGGTTGTTTTGTCTCTTCCCTTTCCACTCGGAAATCCGATTCTGGGCCGCAAGATTTCCTTCTGCGATAACAGCCCTTTCTAGCACCTCAACGTATGTGGGTAATTTTAGCATATTGACCCGGTCCAAAATGGCACCCCGTAGTCCCCCTTCAAATTTTTGTGCCTTCTTATAGTCTGTATCTACCATATGAGGGGCAAACCGTGCTAATTCAGCAAATTGAGCCTCATATTCTGCAACAGTCTTATTTCCTTGTCTAAGAGTCTCAAATTCCGTCACCTTCTTATCTCGCATGCTTTAAGGAAAATACTTATCATAGAACAGCTCTAGAAATCTACCCCATTTTAAGTCCCGATGCACTGTTCTTGTAAGCATCCACCATCTTCTCGCCTCATCTTCAAGGGTAAAGGCGGCAAGTTGCACTTTCTGGGCTTCAGTACATGGAAACACTTCGAATAATTTCTCTATTCCCAACACCCACGCTTCAGCTTTCATAGGCTCTATTCCCCCCTTGAATGACGGTGGTTTCATCTTTTTAAACTCCTTTGTGAGTGTGATGGTTCGGTCCTCAACATGAACATCTGGTACTGCAGGTGGAGGTACTGGTGGTGGTGGCGGTTGTTGCTGTTGTTGCCTTAGGGTCTCCGCCATGTCCATAATCATTCTTTCCATTCGGTCCAACCGTGCCGAGGTAGCCTCGTCCGACTCTTCCATCCTGGTTCTAACCATAACCTGCATAACATTCAATTATATCCAGCAACAAAGGTCAAGTTGTTAGCGTTAGCAAAGTATATTCTTCGTTGCCATCGATCTTTCATACATTCTTAGGATGCCATGCATAATGCTTAAGTCTTTTCTGGACATCCTAAGGCTCAATGGATCTGTGTGTGAGATAGCAACTCGTGCTCTGATACCACTGTCACGCCCCTGACTTGCCCCTAAAAGTTTGGGCATGACCTGAACAGAAGATGACACGTAGCCTGGGTCCATAGAGGGGCCTGCCCGGAAGCTATAAAACATAATTAATAAAAACTAAAAAGTGTGACATCCATTGAGCCACTAAATCATGCCAGGATCAAAACATTTTACAGGGCAAGTACATCAAAAGCCAAAATACATTTAAGAGTTAGTTATTTACAGACATAGACAGAACTAACCCCGAGATGGGGTATAACAAAGTCATTAAGTACGTATCACTTAAGCCAATAACAAAAGTGTGAGTCAACATCTAACAACTTCCACAAATGTAGGGTCCCGACTCCAGGCTTGGCTGTGCCTAGGCTGACAAAAGTATGACGATGCCGAGCTAAGATCGACCTCCTGGTTGATTACCTACAGAAACAGACATAACATAGGGTGAGCCAAGCTCAGTGAATAATAGTGCTAGTATGCTTGTAAACATATTTAATGCTGAACTCATGTAATTAGTCTGTCTCTGTACGGGTTATTGGGACAACATAATCGGTTTATAATTGTCATAATGTGGCCCCTGGCCTAAGAACTCCACACATTCGGAAAGAGTCCTTGGATTCACAATTCACAATTTATCACATAAACCTTTGGTTCTGTTTAATTCACAAGCTCATCATAGTGCTATTCATATTTCACACATCGGCCCTTGGCCTCATAATTTCATTGTTCACAAATGGCTCTAAGCCACATTGATTCACAATGGCACTAAGCCACATTGGTTCACAAATGGCTCTAAGCCACATTGATTCACAATGGCACTAAGCCACATTGGTTCACAAATGGCTCTAAGCCACATTGATTCACAATGGCACTAAGCCACATTGGTTCACAAATTTACACTTGCCTTGTTACATTCCATTAGTCACAAGTTTTCATATAAGGTGTGTATCCCTTCACAACCTTTTTCAACGTTTTCACAATTTCGTATCAAATCACTTATGGCAAACATATCATTTCATACCAATGATTTCATGCCAACACAAGTTTAATAGTGGAATTCGTAACGTCAAGATATAACATCAATGTAGTACGATAATACTTTCTACAAGGTCACAACATCATAAATAATACATGCTGAGTAGGGATACATTGAAGTACTATTACTCACTGTGTTGTGGCGGTGCGCTTCCTTTTGAGGTGTTCCCTACACACATGTACACATGAAAATCACATTAGTCTCTTTTTCCTTGTTAAACCAATCATTCGATTCACTTACTTTGATTACATTAACGAACATTCAAACAACATAAATTGCAGGTTTTGACAACATTAGAGAACCCAACACGTAAAACGGAGCATCCCGATTTTTCTGGCTTGAGCCGCACGTGCGGCTAGGATCTCCCGCACGTGCGGCACACCTCCCGCACGTGCGGCATTGAGGCCCCGCACGTGCTTTTTTTGCAGTGTTGAAAGCCAAATTTTTGCCATTTTCCCGCACGTGCGGCAGTGACTCCCGCACGTGCGGCTGAGGTTCCCGCACGTGCGGCCCTGGGCCCCGCACGTGCGGCGATTCTGCACTAACGGTCCGAAATTTTTGCATCAATTCTTCCCCTAGTAGACATGTTTAGGGCCTCAAAAATCTAGCTTTAAATTACCAATATATAAGTTCAAAGCATGTAAATACATGTGAACCAAGGTCAAATTACATATTTCATTTGAGTAAAAACAAATCCAATCATAAATCCACAACTTAAATCTACTCCAATTCATAACATAAAATTATATCACATCCTTGAATTCAAACAAGTCAATTGAAGGCATAGAGTGAGGTCTCTCTTAGGGACTACAAATTGAATCAAAACATGCATGGTAAGGTCATTTTATCCATTTACCTCTCAAACTTACAACACCACAAATCCAACTCTTAGGAATAAGATCATAGAAACATCTTCACATAATTTATGACAAGAAGGGTTATAGATGGACATTAGACAAACATTCACATACCTTAAGCCCAATCTTCACCTTCTTGAGGACTTCTTTCTCTATCCCTTCACTTCTCAAGTCTAAAGTTATGTTATGAGTTCCTTGATTTGTCAAATGGCTAAGGTCACATATATATATATATATCCTTATGGAGAGAATGAGACGAAAATCAATCGTTTACACATCCGAAAATTGAAATTTCACAAAAGTGCTTAATATTACCTAAAAATTATGCTGGTTCTAAATATATAATCAATTTTGGCTTATTGAGCCGCTAAGGCCTTCAATTCCTACTTTATCGTTCTAGTAATAACAGATACAGTTCTTTCTTAATAGATACAATTCATTTCATAAGGCATCACAACATAGTTACTCGAACTTATTCCCTTGGACAATTTCAGTTTAGGCATTTAATAGCACAGAATAAAGGACGGACATATATCACAAGCATATATGAGGGTCGGGTTGTTACAACATGTTTCTTGGTTCTCAGACCATCAATCGCGCATTTCCATGCATGATGGCCCGAAGAACCAAGCATGCAACTTCAATTTCAAATGAATGCAAACCAAATAAACACACAAAGGGGCTCAACCTCTATCATGCTCAATTCAAGCGGTGTAGCATGCATGTCAATGCAATGCAATCTTAAACATGTTGACTAGTATGGAACATGGATAATGCTAGCAAGCATACAAGACATGCAAGGCATGAGATAATGCAACCAACAAGTATGCAAGGCACAATGTGAGTGTTTAAGCATGTAAACAAACATGTGACTTCATTCAATCATGCAAGTTCAATTATGCAACAACTCTCCAATATGCTACAACATACAAGGAGTACATGCAACAAACAAAGAGATGGACTTAAACATGATTTGGGCAGTCCTACCTAGGCCTAAAACAGTGGCCAAAGTGCTATGAAATGAGGGCTAAATGACATGCAAACATGCATGCACACAAGGACCAACACTTAAGCATTAAAGAGCAATTCTCAAGCACACTCAAGAGGGTGCAAACATGGACAAATGACATGTATTAAGCTCTGAAAATCATGCGAGAACATGGTGCCAAACCAAGCAAACAAGATAGGCTAAACATTAGCATGCAAATGGCCCAAGTACTTGTAGCAAGTCAAGGGGGGCTTAAACCATGGTTAAGCCAACCAAGCCTCACAAGGCCAAGAGGGCTTAAAATAGGTCCAAGGCAGACCTAGACCATGCAAAGGGGACCCGTAGATGGCATCTAAGTGGCTCAAATTCAAAGGGTATGCACAATAGCCAAAACATGGAGCATATAACACAAGCTCATAAGGCATCAAAGAGGCATCCAAGGCAAGCATACAAGCATGCTAAGGGGACTAAAATGATGCCATAAATGGTGCCAAACCATCAAAATAAGGCAAGTAATGCATGCTACACACTCACACACTTAAGGCCAACAAACCAAAAATGCAAAGGGGCTATACTAAGCATGCCAAATTCGATCCAAACAACTATGGACAGACCTCAAACATGGCAAAATAAGCACAAACACTTCACAAAGATAGACCTAAAACATGCTTGAACAATGGTTTACAACCTAAGGCATGTTAAGGCCTAAACATGGCATTACAAGGTAGGTATGCTAAGCATGCATGGTGTACCAAAACCAACTAAAAACAGAGGCATATTATGACATAATAAGCACAAAAAACAACTAAGGCATGGTCAACATGAAGCTTAGCTAGGTGCTCCCTCAAGAGGCCAAAAATGGTCCTTTTCAAGGACAACAAGAAGAGGGGGTGGCCCTCTCCTTCTTGGGACTTCAAGGTACCATCCTTACCACTGAAATCCCTCAAGATTTCAGTGGTGAGGAGGCCCAAACATCAAAGTCCCGGAGCTCACTCAAAATGGCTCAACATGGGGCCTCCAAGGCCTAAGAGGGGTCAAACACCTCCAAACCACAAAACACTCTAAATAAACTATTTAGAGGGCCTAAAAATAGAACTTTTTTTATGTTATACACTAAGCTCAAAAATAGTTCTAAAATAGGCAAAAACAATATGCAAGAATGGGGAATAAAAGGGCAAGATTGTTACCCTTGAAGACCTTCTTCAAAAATGGTGGACCAGCTGGTTCTTAAGCCCCAAACCAGCTCTAAAACTCTGAAAATAATCCCTTAGAACCTTAATAGCCAAGGGAAGGTGTAATGGTAGGTGTTTGTGTGCAATAGTATGGACTAAACACACACTTATAAACACACAAGAGAGAGAGATATAGAGATGGAATATGTATAAGTCCTAACCCTAGAACCAGAGCTTCTAACAATGTCTTTCCTCTCTAAAATCTCTAACCCTAAAGCCAAGAGGGGAGGGCTCCTCTTATAGAGGAGCCAATCTTGTAAAGCTTACAAGGTAAGCTAACAAGGAAGCCATCCCTCCATACACGTGTATGGAGGGAAACAAAATGCCATACAACTGTATTAAAATATCTGCAAAAGCAGATGAATAGTAGTCGGCTGCTCAAAAATGCCATTTTGACAAAATGGACTGCCGACCGGCAACAAAGAATGCCGACCGGCAATATACATTGCCGATGGCAACAAAATACCAGCCGGTGGCCTCTGGCCATGGCTGGTGATGTGTGGGGATGCCTCACAAGGCATTCCCTGCCCCTCCAAGGCAAAACACAAGTGTTTGGTGCAAAACCAGACACTAAATAGTCGAGTTCGGAGATCCTGAGGCAAGGCGCGTAGCCGAGACCTCCGGGAACTGCAAACGAACACAAACATGGATGATCACCGGGTGTTCAAACGGTGACGTCCAAGTCTTGAGGACAGTCAAAAATGGGGTGTCTACAGAAGCTTTTTTGGAATAAAACTTCTTAGAGGGTTTCTGGTGGTGTGGATATGATTTATGTGATTTTCTCTGGATGGGTTGAGAAGATTTCTTTTGAGAAGTTCTCCTAATTTGGGCTGGATATTTAATACCTGGTTCATAAGCAAACTGGTCACATAATTCTCCTAATTCTTTTCTTCCAGTGAGATTCTGTTGTTTCATCTGGTAATGAAGTTTAGGTCATTACACAGTGAAAGACCTTCATCGGTAACAATGGATCAAAGTTGTCCATAAGTGTACTGGTCATAAGGAATAGACATCCGGTCATGGCGGTCCCGAAGTTTTTTCCTAACACGTTCGGCAAATAAGGTAGGGAGGCCATCTATAAATTTAGCGTTCCAATGACTACTGTTTGCATCAGGGCGTTGGGTAACCTTGATGAGGAAGACATCCTTGTACTAGCGAAAATGAGTTAACGAAGGACATTGTAAATTCTAGAGAAGTTCACGGCTACGATCCTGAGAACTAGTACTGGTACCAACAAAATGGAGGATGATAGTTTGGATGAGAGTGTAAACAGCATCCTCGCGTTGAACAGGTTGGTTGGTTGTCGGATCAATTTCGATCTTAATGGAAGTAAGAATTTCGGCATGTTGACTAGGAGTGAGAATATTATCCCACCAGCCTTTGAGTTGTCCGGTAAATCCATTGATAATGAATTTAACAATGGCATGGTCACTATTACTGTATTGGCGACACACAGTAGCATACATCATCATCTGATGTAGCTTCTTGTAAATGTCGTATTTTGATTCACCATCGATATTCCATTCGTAAATGGTTTTACCATGGTAGGATCCCTGGTCATTGATGTAAGTCTCTTCATAGAGTACATCAGGAGGTGTGGGTCTGGCATAATAATTTCTGGTTGGTGGTAACATAGATGGTCGAGCAAAACTGTATGAATAAAGTTTATTAACTGTTGAAGGTTCTTGGAAATTCAATTGAATTTCATGAATCTGTGCTGGTGACAGATGATCATCTGGTGAAGGTTCAGACCGAAGCATTTGAATAGAGCCACTAGAAGGCTCACTAGGCCCTGTTTGAACATTTAATGTTTTCATTTTCTGTAAAAGTGTATCCATGAATTCAGTATTAGAAGCTTTTAACTTGAAGTTAGTCACTTCTAATGGTGGTTTAATGGATACAGGGTGGATCATGGAAGGTCCACTAACAGGTGGAGTTAAGGTTCTATCCTTAAATGTATTTACGGCTTCTTCAATTCTGGTTAATTTTTTTCCCATTGTTTGGCAAAACAAATTGGTATAGTTATGCTGTCTGCAAACTAAACCTAAATCTGACAGTTTAATGTAATCTGATTTAGCAAATTTAGCTGATTGGGCATCTATATATGTTGTGGCAACTAAAGGTTGTCTGGTAACCTCACCATTAGGGGCTAATTCTAATGATTGAGGTGGTGGATGCAAGGCCTGAATAGCTTGTCCTTCTGTTGTAGTCCAGGTTTTATACTGATCTTCTAATACATTTAATTGTGAATTAAATACTGTATTATACCATTCAACAAAGGGTATTAATTTCTGGTGTAATTCAAGATGCTGATAATATTGAATTTTATATTCTTGTAACTGTTGAGAAGCATGGTTTGCAAAATACCATGTTCTAAATTCCTGGTAAATAGGTTGCATAAATTCCTGGTTTAAATACTTACGATTTTCACTTCCTGGTGTAAAATCCATTAGATTTCAAAATTCATATCACTGGCCGTTGGGCTATCTGGTATTTGAGTCGTATAGACTCCATGTGGAATTTGGTTATTAGAAATTCTAATACCTTGTATTTCAGTATTCATCGTGTCTTCTTGTGGATCACTAGATGGTCAACTAGGAGGTCTAGGGATCTCTTGGAGTACTGAATCTACGGATTGACGACTTGATTCTGGTAAATCTACTCTATAAGGAGGAATAGATCTAAAGCTGTTATTGGAAAAGCTTCTTGGTGCTGTTCTAAAACTGGCATTAGAAGAATTACTTCTAATTAGTGGAGGAGTTTTCTGGAATTGGAGATAAACATTACCTCCTTGTGTCTGGATTACATCATCTAAATTGTGCTGGATGATTGGTCTGGGTGGTACAGCATTTGGGATGTGCCACCGTTCTGGAAAAGTTATATCTTTCCAAGGAATTAACCTCGGAACAGCTACTTGACTACTGTAAAGGTTTGTTTCAATCAACACTGTTTGTCCTGTTTCGGTCTTCTTTCTGGTATAAGGATTTAAGGTGGTTAGTACCTTAAGATATATCCTAGAATGTGCTGAAAAAGGCGGTGATCCTGGTTTATACTCATACCCATTAGTAAGGACTCTAAGTTCTAAATTAGCATCAGCCATAGCTATGCTAAGATTCGGATAAATATCAAAATATACTGGTCCATGAGACAAACTAGTCTCTATAGCTCCCATTAGGGATGCTCTCCAGTTGAGACATCTTCCATCTCGAAGTGTACATTGGATACTGGTGTTTTGTCCAAAAAGAGTCAATGGTTTAAAAGCTATTTGTACTAATCCAATATGGATGTACTTATATTTTCTGATAAAAGGGATAAAATCATTTATATGAATTAATCTAATGATTTCATCATTATTCTGGATATAAGCAGCATGCTCAAAAGTTTTAATTACCTGTTTACTTAGAAAATTAAAAGTTCCAATTTTGTAAATTGTTTTTGGATCTACGGTTGGGATTGTCCACTTGTCAAGGGCATCTTTAACATCCTGATAAGCCACTAATTCGGCTGCTTCTGCTATTGAGGAAACTACAGTTGTTACTGAATCATTTTCTGGTATTTCTACGGGTATTTCACTGGTTATTCCTGCCATAGATGTGTTGTGATCATATATGTCTAATTTATTTTATTTATAATTGTATTATATGCCTAATTAAACATGGCTCAAATACCAATAGAGTAGATTTACCACTATACCTTAACGATCTATTCAGAAATAAAATAAAAATGGAAGTCAAACAGAAAAATAAATTGAATAAAAATGGAAGTTAAATAAAAATAAAAATAAAAGTTGTTGAAAATTAAAAATGGAAATTCATTCAAGAAACCACTATACCTTAACGATCTATTTGGAAATTAAATAAAAAAGGAAGTTTAATAGAAAAGTAAATTGAAAAAAAATTGGAAGTTGAATAAAAATAAAAATGAAAGTTGCATAAAATTAACAATGGAAGTTGAGTAGAAAAGAAACTTGAATAAAAAAGGAAGTTAAATAAAAATAAAAATGGAAGTTCATTCAAGAAACCACTATACCTTAACGATCTATTTAAAAATTAAATAAAAAAGGAAGTTGAATAGAAAAATAACTTGAATAAAAATGGAAGCTGAATAAAAATAAAAATAGAAGTTCCATAAAATTAAAAATGGAAGTTCATTAAAGAAACCACTATACCTTAACGATCTATTTGGAAATTAAACAAAAAAGGAAGCTTAATAGAAAAGTAAATTGAATAAAAATGGAAGTTGAATAAAAATAAAAGTGAAAGTTGCATAAAATTAAAAATGGAAGTTCAATCTAGAAACCAGTATAACTTAACGATCTATTTTGAAATTAAATAAAAAAGGAAGTTGAGTAGAAAAGAAACTTGAATAAAAAAGAAAGTTAAAAAAAAATAAAAATGGAAGTTGCAGAAAATTAAAAATGGAAGTTCATTCAAGAAACCAGTATACCTTCACGATCTATTTGAAAATTAAATGAAAAAGGAAGTTGAATAGAAAAATAACATGAATAAAAATTGAAGTCGAATAAAAATAAAAATGGAAGTTAAAAAAAATTAAAAATGGAAGTTCAATCCAGAAACCACTATACCTCTCAAATGCCAAAGGCCTCCTCCTACGGTCGGCATAACTCTTTTGGCAACTCTGGACTGTAACAAGCCTCCTACGGATAAGCTCAACTTTCTCTGTCGTCTCCCTAACCAACTCCGGACCCAACAAGGGTGCATCACCCACCTCGGCCTAACACACTGGAGACCTACACGGTCGGCCATACAAGGCCTCAAATGGTGCCATAGAGATACTCGATTGAAAACTGTTGTTGTAGGCAAACTCCACCAAGGGCAAGTGCCCCTCCCACGTCCCACTAAAGACAAGGACACAACCTCGAAGCATATCCTCAAGGATTTGAATAGTATGCTCAGACTGCCCGTCAGTTTGAGGATGATAAGCCATACTAAAGGTCAACTTAGTGCCCAAGGCACTCTGCAAACTCTGCCACAACCTAGCAGTAAAACAAGGATCTCTATCTGAGACGATCGTCACTGGAACCCCGTGCAATCTCACTATGTCCCGAATATACAAGTTGGCGAGATGATCTACCGAATCTCTCACGTGCATAGGGATAAAGTGCGCCGACTTAGTCAACCGGTCTACAACCACCCAAATAGCATCACTACCCCGCTGAGTCCTTGGAAGACCTACAACGAAGTTCATAGTGACATGCTCTCACTTCCACTCGGCAATAGGCAAGGGTTGCAACAAACCCGCTGGCCTCTGATGCTCGGCCTTCACTTGCTGGCAAGTAAGGCACTTTGATACGAAAGCAGCCACATCCCTCTTCATACCCCGCCACCAAAACTGGCGACCCAAATCCCGATACATCTTAGTGCCTCCCGGATGCACCGCAAGGCATGAATGGTGAAACTCTCGGAGTACTTCTTCTCGGCAAGGCTCCAGCACAAACAAACGGTCTCGGTATCTTACACTCAGGTTGGGATACACCGTCAAACCCTTCTCAACCTTCCCACTGGAGATCTTCTCTCGGAGGGATTCCACCTCAAGGTCACCTCTCTGTGCCTCTAGCACTCGAGTCACAAAGTGTAGGCTGCGCAACTACAGAAAACAAGGCCGCAGTCTCAACGGATTCGCCCAGAAGCAAATCAAACTCACCCAATGCACCCAACATCTCCGATTCCCGGATGGCTATACAAGCTACATCACTAATGGATTTTCTACTAAGGGCATCGGCCACAACATTGGCCTTCCCTGGGTGATAGTGCAACTCAAAATCATAGTCCTCGATGAACTCCATCCACCTTCTCTGCCTCAAATTCAAGTCCCTCTGTGTAAACAGGTACTTCAAGCTTTTATGATCCGAGAACACCTCAAACCTCTCACCATAAAGGTAATGCCTCCAAATCTTTAAGGCAAAAATCACGGCTGCTAACTCTACGTCGTGTGTAGGGTAATTCTTCTCGTGTATTTTCAACTGACGTGAGCCATAAGCTACCACTTTCCCTTCTTGCATCAACACACAACCCAAACCCTCTCGTGAGGCATCACAATAAACCGCATAACCCAACCCTCTCTCCAGAATAATCAACACCAGAGCGGTGGTCAATCTAACCTTCAACTCTAGGAACGACTTTTCACAAGTCTCACTCCACACAAACTTAACCCCTTTCCATGTCAATCTAGTCAATGGCGAAGCTAGCCTGGAAAAATCCTTCACAAACCGGCGGTAATACCCAGCTAACCCCAGAAAACTGCGGATCTAAAAAACACTCTTAGGCTGTGCCCAATCTTGCACTGCCTCTACCTTGGATGTAGCAACAGACAACCCTTCCCCAGATACCACATGGCCTAAGAACTTGACTTCTTCTAGCCAGAACTCACACTTTCCAAACTTGGCATACAGCCTATGGGCTCTAAGCAATTCAAGCACCACTCTCAAGTGTTTCTCATGCTCCTTCTCAGATGGCGAATAGATAAGAATGTCATCCACGAAGACGACCACAAATCGGTCTAAGAATTCCCAGAAGAGCCAGTTCATCAAATCCATAAAAATTGCCGGTGCATTAGTAAGCCCAAATGGCATCACCAGAAACTCATAATGGCCATACTGCGTACGGAATGCCGTCTTCGGGATATCCTCCTCCCTGACCCTCAATTGGTGGTAACCCGATCTCAAATCTATCTTAGAGAAATAATGGGAACCCTTCAACTGGTCAAACAAATCATCTGTACGGGACATAGGGTACTTATTCTTAACCGTAGCCCGATTCAACTTTCGGTAGTCGATACACAATCTCAAGGCACCATCTTTCTTCTTAGCAAAGAGGGCCGGTGCTCCCCACGGTGAAACACTAGGGCGAACGAAACCCTTATCTAGCAATTCCTGGAGCTGAATCTTCAACTCACTCAACTCGGCTGGGGCAAAACGATACGGTGCCATAGAAATCGGCACCGTGCAGGGCATTAGATCAATAGAGAACTCTATCTCTTGGTGAGGTGGCAAACTAACAAGATCCTCGGGAAAAACATCCGAATACTCACAAACAACCCTTGGTAACACAGTCTGGGTTTCATCACACTCACCACTCAAAAAGCTAGCAAGTAGACTACTAAGCTCACCCTGCCCTCGCGGATCATACACCGGTGGTAACACACTACCAACCCGATCCCCCAAGAAATGGAAACACTCCCCGCTCAAGGTACATACCGTGACCCTCTGGCGGTAGCAATCAATAACAGTCCGGTATGACGATAGCCAGTCCATACCCAAAATAACATCAAAGCCCTTCATAGGCATAACAACAAAGGAAAAATGAAGCCTACGATCGGCGACTTCTATATCACAACCTCTACATCCGTGTTTCAGAACCAATTCACCTCCAACAGGTGATACTACACAAATAAGAGATGCTAAAAGTGCCAACTCCAATTCCAACACAGATGCAAATGCAGCAGATACAATAGAATGAGACGCACCCGTATCAATCAACACACTAGCAACCAAGTTGCAAAACAGAAAGGTACCTCTCACTACTGATGGAGCCGGTACTAGGTCCTGCGCGGTAACAGCATACACGCGTCCTGTAGGCCCCTGACCCACCTGCTCACCTCTAGGAGCAAAAGACTGCTGCACAGACTGGGATGTCGAAGCTCCCGGATTGGCCTTTGAGGCCTGCACAGATTGAACTGGCTGATAACTCTGCGTCTGCCTAGAACCAGACGCTCCCAATGTGGCACTCAACTGTGGGCAATACCTCTTTAGGTGCCCCGGCTGGCCACACTGATAACAAGACAAAGGTTGGCCCCTGCCCTGACTCTGGCCCTGAGGTCTAGCTGAAGAAGAAGCAGCTCGCTGACCCCCTCCCTTCTGTGGGCAAACTGAAGACTTGTGACCCAGCTGGCCACACGCAAAACAAGTCAAGCCTCCCTGACCACCTCTCCCGGAGCCTGCACTCGGCACTGGGAAGGTCGATCTAGCCAAACAACCCTGAGACTGCTGAGGGTTAGAACCCCTCTATCTCCTGCCATCACCCTGACCATCTTGGCTCCTCTTGGAGCCTCTCTGCCCCTCATCCTCCTCCTGCATCATGAACTCCATATGAGCTACAGCATCAACCAAACGTCTGTACTCCCGGATAAACGACCCTCCAATCCTCAACTTGAGCCCACGCCTCAGCTTCCGCTCAAACTCAAAGCAACGGCGTTCCTCGGACGCCACAAGTTCAGGTGCAAACCTGGACAGACTGGTAAAAGTAGCCTCAAACTCAGCCGTTGACAAGCCCTGCTATTTAAGCTGGCAAAACTGTTCCCTCAGCTTCTCCCTAGCAGCTGAAGACAAAAACTTCTCCTGGAAGGTATTCACAAAAGTCTTCCATACACCACCAATACAGCCCTTCTCGTACTTCCACCATTGACCCGCATCTCCCTTCAGCTGGAAGGATGCCAAGGTCACCTTTAAAGCCCTGTAATGCCCCAAAATAATACGTAAATTCACCACTTTAGACATGCATTGATACAAAAGAATGTAACCATTTCCATTTATCAGAGTAGTTCTTAAAGCAGTTTTACATGTTAACAATAAAAGCAAGTGCCCTATAGGCTTACAGCTTTCCAAGTCAACACTTGGTTACACAAAAGAAGAGTATTAACTCTATACAAAATAAGCCCTTGGCTTGATATACATGTAATACAAATAAAACAATCAAAAAGGGTCTTCAACTCTCATCATCATCCAAGTTATGTCCTTGGAGGTGGCATGCTACCTGTACCTGAAAATAATGTCCCATATAGGGTGAGCCAACGCCCAGTAGAGATATGCTAAATACAGCATGAGCAATAACTAAGACATTAGCAATTGATAAATGTTCAATTCCATACATCAATCCATAACCCTTTTCCATTACAAGACCACTATATTCATGTTTCAATTCATTTCCCATTTCTTATCAATTCCGCAATTTACTTTACTGGCTCAGAGCCTAGTCATTCACTTATATGAGACCGTGACTCATATTAAACATTTCCATTTCTACAATAGATAAACATATTAGTTGTATCATCATATCAACAAATAAGCATACGAGCTGTATCCACATTTCAACAGATAAGCATACAAGCTGTATCAACACTTCCAAAGATAAGCATATGAGCTGTATCATCACTTCCATAGATAAGCATATGAGCTGTATCATTACATAAATCTGACAAGCATATGAGCTGTATCAGTGGAGTCCATCCCCTATCTCCTCCCAATCAATATCCGGTTTAGAGGTCCATCCCCTATCTTCCCCTAAACCGTGGAGTACATCCCCTATCTCCTCCCACACACATACACAAAGTATATACACATTGGTCATATACACAAGCAGTCAATACATAAAGTTAATGTGTTCTATCAACCGTCATACTCTATGACATATCCAATTGATTAGTTTCAATTTGCCCAATCATCATGCATTGTCTACAACAATCAAAACTACCCTCCACCGGTAGCCCAAGCAATTATTTCTAAACAGATAATAAAAGCTTCAACAGATAAAATATCAATGTTTTCAAGAGTGAGCGATTAATAAATCCAACTCTACCATTTCATCACATAATGAACCAATTTCATTATTTGCAACTCAATTTCATAAATCCATAACTTTCCAAATTAATTATACCAATTAATTTCTATACAAATTAGGGCATTCTTCCCCATTTTTCCAATAATGACCCAATGGTCCATATTTCATCAACCAACAACCAAACCATTATTTTGAAACCCAAAATACTCATTTTAGAATCAAAATAATAAAAACCCTCCTTTAACATTTGGAAACCCTAAGTCCCAAAATTTACCCAACCTCAACACTTTATCAAAATAGCTAAAAATCTATGTTAAAGACCATAAGAGTGAGTAGGAATCCATACCTCAAATTCGGAGCTAAAGGGAAGAAGATGACGAAACTCAACGTGCTCCAAAACTCGAAATTTTCGGATCAATGTAAAGCCCTCGACGATCAACCCAACTTTTGTAAAGACCAAAGGTGAGGAATACACCCTAGCTAGATCAATACCTAGAGAGAAGTTGAGGTTCTAGTGAGAGAAGCTCTCTAATAGAGGTTTGGAAAAGTAAGAGAGAGAAAAGGAGTTGAAAAAGTGATCCAAAAGTCGGATCTCGGATTTAAATAAAAGTCGCCCCACTCGAGCGTCAAAACCCCCGCTCGAGCGTCACTCACAGACTCCCGCTCGAGCGTTCAAACCGCCACTCGAGCGCTGAATACACACTCCCAGCATTTTTGCAGAACCAGGACCCTGCTTGAGCGTCCAACTCCCCGCTCGAGCGTAACACACAAACTCCCGCTCGAGCGTCCAAACTCCCGCTCGAGCGGACAACCCTGCAGAGAAAATACTAGAAGGTTGATTTTCCCGCTCGAGCGCCAAAAGCCCCGCTCGAGCGGACAGGCCAAAATCTGGGCAACTACACTTGGTTCCTAAGCTCTACCAATCTGTTTCACACCTGCCCAACACAACCCAAGACTCAAATACAAAGAGTGAAGGATGTAAACAAGATGTACACAACAACCAATGAAAAGGGAAACCGGGATCGCTATAACCTCCCCTCCTTAAAGAATTTCGTCCTCGAAATTAAATACAAGTGTTTCAAAAACAAGTTTTCTCCATTTTTAACAACATTTCAACCCAATATTAAACATTCTGACCCATTACCGGTCAATCTCATCTCTTTTTAAGAGGCAAAACACAATATTTTCCACAACATGCATTATAAACATGCATTCCCTGGAATTCCACAAATTTCAACACATTTTCCACCATTTTACAACACATGCAACATTTATATCATGCTTGCATTTCTACAATACATTTAACATATTCAACGTTAAAATAAACTTCCATTAACCACAACATATACAATGTTCCACAACTCAAGACATATTTAATGCTCTCAAGGTTCAACAATATTACAAAATTACAATATGTGATTACATCTCAACAAACAAGTCCGGGTAATTCTCACGGACATCCGCCTCACTTTCCACGTGGCTTCCTCCACTCCCTGATGCTTCCACAAAACCTTTACCAAGGGGATGGTCTTGCCTCGCAAGACTTGGTCCCGCCTATCCAAGACCCGAACCGGTCTCTCCTCATACGAGGCATCCTCATCTACCTCCAAATCGGTCCAATCCAACACATGGGACGGATCCGGCTCGTACTTCCGAAGCATACTAACATGAAAGACGTTATGAACCCCGGACAACTGTGGTGGCAAAGCCAAAGGATAAGCAACTTCCCCAATCCTCTCAAGGATCTCAAAGGGACCAATAAACCGAGGGGATAACTTCCCGCTCTTCCCAAACCTCACCAAACCTCGCCTAGGTGATATTTTCAAGAAGACATGATCACCTAACTCAAACGCCAAAGGCCTCCTCCTACGGTCGGCATAACTCTTTTGGCGACTCTGGATTGTAACAAGCCTCCTACGGATAAGCTCAACTTTCTCCATCGTCTCCCTAACCAACTCCGGACCCAACAAAGGTGCATCACCCACCTCGGTCCAACAAACTAGAGACCTACACGGTCGGTCATACAAGGCCTCAAACGGTGCTATACCGATGCTAGATTGAAAACTGTTGTTATAGGCAAACTCCACCAAGGGCAAGTGCCTCTCCCACGTCCCACTAAAGTCAAGGACACAACCTCGAAGCATATCCTCAAGGATCTGAATAGTACGCTTGGACTGCTCGTCAGTCTGAGGATGATAAGCCGTACTAAAGGTCAACTTAGTGCCCAAGGCACTCTGCAAACTCTGCCACAACCTAGCAGTAAAACGAGGATCTCTATCTGAGACGATCGTCACTAGGACCCCGTGTAATCTCACTATGTCCCGAATATACAAGTCGACGAGATGATCTACCGAATCTCTCACGCACATAGGGATGAAGTGCGCCGACTTAGTCAACCGGTCTACAACCACCCAAATAGCATCACTACCCCCGCTGAGTCCTCGAAAGACCCACAACGAAGTCCATAGTGACATGCTCCCACTTCCACTCCGCAATAGGCAAGGGTTGTAACAAACCCGCTGGCCTCTGATGCTCGGCCTTCACTTGCTGGCAAGTAAGGCACTTCAATACGAAAGCAGCCACATCTCTCTTCATACCCCGCCACCAAAACTGGCGACCCATGTCACGATACATCTTAGTGCCTCCCGGATGCACCGCAAGGCGCAAATAGTGAAACTCTCGGAGTACTTCCTCTCGGCAAGATTCCGGCACAAACAAACGGTCTCGGTATCTCACACTCAGGTCAGGATACACCGTCAAACCTTTCTCAACCTTCCCACTGGAGATCTTCTCCCGGAGGAATTCTACCTCAAGGTCACCTCTCTGTGCCTAACACTCGAGTCACAAGTGTAGGCTGTGCAACTACAGAAAATAAGGCCGCAGCCTCAACGGATTCGCCCAGAAGCAAATCAAACTCGCCCAAAGCACCCAACATCTCCCATTCCTGGATGGCTATACAAGCTACATCACTAATGGATTTTCTACTAAGGGCATCGGCCACAACATTGGCCTTCCCCGGGTGATAGTGCAACTCAAAATCGTAGTCCTCAATGAACTACATCCACCTTCTCTGCCTCAAATTTAAGTCCCTCTGTGTAAACAGGTACTTCAAACTCTTGTGGTCCGAGAACACCTCGAACCTCTCACCATAAAGGTAGTGCCTCCAAATCTTCAAGGCAAAAATCACCGCGGCTAACTCTAAGTCGTGTGTAGGGTAGTTCTTCTCGTGTATTTTCAACTGACGTGAGCCATAAGCCACCACTTTCCCCTCTTGCATCAACACACAACCCAAACCCTCTCGTGAGGCATCACAATAAACTGCATAACCCAACCCTCTCTCCGGAATAATCAACACCAGAGCGGTGGTCAATCTAACCTTCAGCTCTTGGAACGACTTTTCACAAGTCTCACTCCACACAAACTTGACCCCTTTCCGCGTCAATCTAGTCAACGGCGAAGCTAAGTTGGAGAAATTCTTCACAAACCGACGGTAGTACCCAGCTAATCCCAGAAAACAGCGGATTTCAAACACACTCTTAGGCTGTGCCCAATCTTGCACTGCCTCAACCTTGGATGCATCAACAGACACCCCTTCCCCGGATACCACATGGCCTAAGAATTTGACCTCTCCCAACCAGAACTCACACTTCCCAAACTTGGCATACAGCCTATGGGCTCTAAGTAATTCAAGCACCACTCTCAAGTGTTCCTCGTGCTCCTCCTCAGATGGCGAATAGATAAGAATGTCGTCCACGAAGACGACCACAAATCGATCTAAGAATTCCCGGAAGATCCGGTTCATCAGGTCTATAAAGACTGTCGGCGCATTGGTAAGCCCAAATGGCATCACTAGAAACTCATAATGGCCATACCGCGTACGGAATGCCGTCTTCGGGATATCCTCCTCCCTGACCCTCAACTGGTGGCAACCCGATCTCAGGTCTATCTTAGAGAAACAACGGGAACCCTTCAACTGGTCAAACAAATCATCTATACGAGGCATAGGGTACTTATTCTAAACCGTAGCCCGATTCAACTTCCGGTAATCGATACACAATCTCAAGGCACCATCTTTCTTTTTAGCAAAGAAGGCCGGTGCTCCCCACGGTGAAATACTAGGGCGAACAAAACCCTTGTCTAACAACTCTTGAAGTTGAACCTTCAATTCACTCAACTCGGCTGGGCAAAACGATAAGGTGCCATAGAAATCGGCGCCGTGCCGGGCACTAAATCAATAGAGAACTCTATCTCTCGGTGAGGTGGCAAACTAACAAGGTCCTCGAGAAAAACATCCGAATACTCACAAACCACCCTCGGTAACACAATCTGGGTCTCATCACACTCACCACTCATAAAGGTAGCAAGCAGATCACTAAGCTCACTCCGCCCTCGCGGATCATACCCCGGTGGCAAAACACTACCAACTCGGTCCCCCAAGAAATGGAAACACTCCTCGCTCAAGGTACAAACCGTGACCCTCTGGCGGTAGCAATCAATAACAGCCCGGTATGACGATAGCCAGTCCATACCCAAAATAACATCAAAGCCCTTCATGGGCATAACAACAAAGGGAAAAGGAAGCCTACGGTCGGCGACCTCTATATCACAACCTCTACATCCGTGTTTCAAAATCAATTCACCCCCAACAGGTGATACTACACAAATAGGAGATGCTAATAGCGCCAACTCCAACTCCAACACAGATGCAAATGCAGCAGATACAAAAGAATGAGACGTACTCGTATCAATCAATACACTAGCAACTGAGTTGCAAAACAGAAAAGTACCTCTCACTACTGATGGAGCCGGTACTAGGTCCTGCGCGGTAACAACATACACGCGCCCTGTAGGCCCCTGGTCCACCTGCTCACCTCTAGGAGGAAAAGAGTGCTGCACTGACTGGGATGACGAAGCTCCCAGATTGGCCCTCGAGGCCTGCACAGGCTGAGCTAGCTGATAACTCTGCGTCTGCCTAGAACCAGACGCTCCCGATGTGGCACCCAATTGCGGGCCATACCTCTTCAGGTGCCCAGGCTGACCACACTGATAGCAAGACAAAGGCTGGCCCCTGCCCTGACTCTGGCCCTGAGGTCTAGCTGAAGAAGAAGCAGCTCACTGACCCCCTCCCTTCTACGGACAAACCGAAGACTTGTGACCCAGCTGGCCACATGCAAAACAAGTCAAGCCTCCCTGACTACCTCTCCTAGAGCCCGCACTCGGCACTGGAAAGGTTGATCTAGCCAAACCACCCTGAGACTGCTGAGGGTTAGAACCCCTCTGTCTCCTGCCATCCCTCTAACCATCCTGGCTCCTCTTGGAGCCTCTCTGCCCCTCATCCTCCTCTTGCATCATGAGCTCCATGTGAGCTGCAGCATCAACCAGACGTCTATACTCCCAGATAAACGACCCCCCAATCCTCAACTTGAGCCCACGCCTCAGCTTCCGCTCAAACTCAAATCAACGGTGTTCCTCGGACGCCACGAGTTTAGGTGCAAACTTGGACAAACTAGTAAAAGTAGCCTCAAACTCGGCCACTGACAAGCCCTGCTGTTTAAGCTGGCAAAACTGCTCCCTCAGCTTCTCCCTAGCAGCTGAAGACAAAAGCTTCTCCTGGAAGGTGTTCACAAAAGCCTCCCACACACCACCAACACGACCCTTCTCGTACTTCCACCACTGACCCGCATCCCCCTTCAGTTGGAAGGATGCCAAGGTCACCTTTAAAGCCCCGTCATCGATGCCAAGCATCTCGAACGTCTTCTCCATCTGTTCTAACCATTCGTCAGCCTTAAGTGGCTCTTTCGGATCCCCAACAAATTCGTCCGGGTTAGACCGGAAGAACTCCCTCTTCAAGAAAGAAGGCCCCGCCTCAGTAACTTGATTCTCAGCTCTCAGAATACCCAAAGCCCTCGCTATCTCTCGGGCCAAGGCGCCCATAGCCTGCTGACCCGCTGGCTCGGCCACGTTAGTCTGACCAACTCCCTCCTGCACTGCCAGTATGTCACCCGGTAAAGGCACCTCCTGCCTACCATGCCTGCCACGCCTACCACGCCCTCATCCTGACATCCTAATAAAGGTAACCAAGACTATTAGCACATTCACAAATGTGCCGAAGCTATAACACTCGCGTCCTAATGCATGGACAACTGTAATTCACTCCACGTAAGCACATAATCACGTAAGCAATTACGAATTTCATTTCCGGATAATGATAGTCCCAAGGCCTTACTAGAGTTCCGGTTAGAAACAGCATTGATCAAGTGCTTTTCCAACAAGACTCCCAGAAACCCAAGGATCCAATCAACATCCTAGAAACTACGTTCCATACCCACATAGTCACATAAGCATGTTATCAATTTAAACACATAGTATATGACATTACTGCTAAATCTCTATCAAGCGAGACAAACCCATTGTGATACTAATCACTTCCCACGTACCCAAAGTATTCGAACCCGGTACGCTCTGATACCAAGTTGTAACGCCCCAAAATAATACGTAAATTCACCACTTTAGACATGCATTGATACAAAAGAATGTAACCATTTCCATTCATCAGAGTAGTTCTTACAGCAGTTTTACATGTTAACAACAAAAGCAAGTGCCCTATAGGCTTACAGCTTTCCAAGTCAACACTTGGTTACACAAAAGAAGAGTACTAACTCTATACAAAATAAGCCCTTGGCTTGATATACATGTAATACAAATAAAATAATCAGAAAGAGTCTTCAACTCTAATCATCATCCAAGCTATGTCCTTGGAGGTGGCATGCTACCTGTACCTGAAAATAATGTCCCATATAGGGTGAGCCAATGCCCAGTAGAGATATGCTAAACACAGTATGAGCAATAACTAAGACATTAGCAATTGATAAATGTTCAATTCCATACATCAATCCATAACCCTTTTCCATTACAAGACCACTATATTCATGTTTCAATTCATTTCCCATTTCTTATCAATTCCGCAATTTACTTTACTGGCTCAGAGCCTAGTCATTCACTTATATGAGACCGTGACTCATATTAAACATTTCCATTTCTACAATAGATAAACATATTAGTTGTATCATCATATCAACAGATAAGCATACGAGCTGTATCCACATTTCAACAGATAAGCATACAAGCTGTATCAACACTTCCAAAGATAAGCATATGAGCTGTATCATCACTTCCATAGATAAGCATATGAGCTGCATCATCACATAAATCTGACAAGCATATGAGCTGTATCAGTGGAGTCCATCCCATATCTCCTCCCAATCAATATCCGGTTTAGAGGTCCATCCCCTATCTTTCCCTAAACCGTGGAGTACATCCCCTATCTCCTCCCACACACATACACAAAGTATATACACATTGGTCATATACACAAGCAGTCAATACATATAGTTAATGTGTTCTATCAACCGTCATACTCTATGACTCCAATTGATTAGTTTCAATTTGCCCAATCATCATGCATTGTCTACAACAATCAAAACTACCCTCCACCGGTAGCCCAAGCAATTATTTCTAAACAGATAATAAAAGCTTCAACAGATAAAATATCAATGTTTTCAAGAGTGAGTGATTAATAAATCCAACTCCACCATTTCATCACATAATGAACCAATTTCATTATTTACAACTCAATTTCATAAATCCATAACTTTCCAAATTAATTATACCAATTAATTTATATACAAATTAGGGCATTCTTCCCCATTTTTCCAATAATGACCCAATGGTCCATATTTCATCAACCAACAACCAAACCATTATTTTGAAACCCAAAATACTCATTTTAGAATCAAAACAATAAAAACCCTCCTTTAACATTTGGAAACCCTAAGTCCCAAAATTTACCCAACCTTAACACTTTATCAAAATAGCTAAAAATCTATGTTAAAGACCATAAGAGTGAGTAGGAATCCCTACCTCAAATTCGGAGCTCATGGGAAGAAGATAACGAAACTCAACGTGCTCCAAAACTCAAATTTTTCGGATCAATGTAAAGCCCTCGACGATCAACCCAACTTTTGTAAAGACCAAAGGTGAGGAATACACCCTAGCTAGATCAATACCTAGAGAGAAGTTGAGGTTCTAGTGAGAGAATCTCTCTAATGGATGTTTGGAAAAGTAAGAGAGAGAAAAGGAGTTGAAAAAGTGATCCAAAAGTCGGAGCATCACTCACAGACTCCCGCTCGAGCGTCCAAACCGCCGCTCGAGCGCTGAATACACACTCCCAGCACTTTTGCAGAACCAAGACCCTGCTCGAGCATCCAACTCCCTGCTCGAGCGTAACACACAAACTCCCGCTCGAGCGTCTAAACTCCCGCTCGAGCGGACAACCCTGCAGAGAAAATACTGGAAGGTTGATTTTCCCGCTCGAGCACCAAAAGCCCCGCTCGAGCGAACAGGCCAAAATCTGGGCAACTACACTTGGTTCCTAAGCTCAACCAATCTGTTTCACACCTGCCCAACACAACCCAAGACTCAAATACAAAGAGTGAAGGATGTAAACAAGATGTACACAACAACCAATGAAAAGGGAAACCGGGATCGCTATAAGCCCCGTCCTCGATGCCAAGCATCTCGAACGTTTTCTCCATCTGTTCCAACCACTCATCAGCCTTAAGGGGCTCATTCGGATCCCCAACAAATTCGTCCGGGTTAGACCGGAAGAACTCCCTCTTCAAGAAAGAAGGTCCTGCCTCAGCAACCTGATTCTTAGCTCTGAGAATACCCAAAGCTCCCGCTATCTCTCGGGCCAAGGCGCCCATAGCCTGCTGACCCACTGGCTCAGCCATGTTGGCCTGACCAACCCCTTCCTGTACTGCCGGAACATCATCCGATAAAGGCATCTCCTGCCTACCACGCCTGCCACGCCCTCGTCCTGACATCCGAATAAAGGTAACCAAAACTATTAGCACATTCACAAATGTACCGAAGCTATAACACTCGCGTCCTAATACATGGACAACTGTAATTCACTCCACATAAGAACATAAACACATAAGCACTTACGAATTTCATTTACGGATAATGATAGTCCCTAGGCGTTACTAGAGTTCCGGTTAGAAACAGCATTGATCAAGTGCTTTTCCAACAAGACTCCGAGAAACCCAAGGATCCAATCAACATCCTAGAAACTACATTCCATACCCACATAGTCACATAAGCATGTTATAAATTAAACACATAACATTACATCTAAGTCTCTAATCAAGCGAGACAAACCCATTGTGATACTAATCACTTCCCACGTACCCAAAGTATTCGAACCCGGTACGCTCTGATACCAAGTTGTAACGCCCTCAAAATAATACATGAAACCCATCTCTTTTGACATGCATTGATATAAAAGAAACCAACCATTTCATTTCATCAGAGTAAACTTTACAACGGTATTACATGTTAACAACAAAAGAAAATGCCCTATGGGTTACAGCTTTCCAAGTCAACACTTGGTTACACAAAAGTAGAGTACTAACTCTATACAAAATAAGCCCTTGGCTTGATGTACATGTAATACAAACAAATAAACAAAAGAGTCTTCAACTCTCATCATCATCCAAGCTATGACCTTGGAGGTGGCATGCTACCTGTACCTGAAAATAATGTCCCATATAGGGTGAGCCAATGCCCAGTAGAGATATGCTAAACACAGTATGAGCAATAACTAAGACATTAGCAATTGATAAATGTTCAATTCCATACATCAATTCATGACCCTTTTTCCATTACAAGACCACTATGTCCATGTTTCATTTCCTTTTCCATTTCTTATCAATTCCACAATTTACATTAACGGCTCAGAGCCTAGTCAATCACTTATATGAGACAGTGACTCATATTAAACGTTTCCCATTCTACAATAGATAAACATATTAGTTGTATCAACATCTCAACAGATAAGCATACAAGTTGTATCCACATTTCAACAGATAAGCATATTAGCTATATCAACACTTCCAAAGATATGCATATGAGCTGTATCATCACTTCCATAGATAAGCATATGAGCTATATCATCACATTATCTGACAAGCATATGAGCTGCATCAGTGGAGTCCATCCCCTATCTCCTCCCAAACAACATCCGGTTTAGAGGTCCATCCCCTATCTCCTCCCCCACACACACAAAGTATATACACATTGGTCATATACACAATCAATCAATACATAACGTTAATGTATTCTATCAGCTGTCATACTCTATGACATATCCAATTGATTAGTTTCAATTTGCCTAATCATCATGCATTGTCTACAACAATCAAAACTACCCTCCACCGATAGCCCAAGCAATTATTTCTAAACAGATAATAAAAGCTCCAACAGATAGAATATCAATGTCTTCAAAAGTGAGCGGTTAACAAATCCAACTCCACTATTTTACCATATAATGAGCCAATTTCATTATTCTCAACACAATTCCATAAGTCCACAAATTTCCCAAATTAATTATACCAATTAATTTACACCACAAATTAGGATTTTCTACCCCATTTCCCAACATTGGCCCAATGGCCTATATATCAACAACCCACATCAATATCCTTATTTTGAAACCCAAAATACACATTTTAGAATCAAAATAATAAATTCCCTTTTATACATTTTGAAACCCTAGATCCCATAATCAAACCCAACTTTAACATTTTATCAAAACAACCAAAAATCTATGTCAAGGATCATAAGAGTGAGTAGGAATCCCTACCTCAAATTTGGAGTTCAAGGGCAGAAGATGAAGAAACTCAACGTGCTCCAAAACCCAATATTTTCAGATCAAAACATAGCCCTCGACAATCAACCCAACTTTCGTAAAGACCGAAGGTAAGGAAACAACTCCTACTAGATCAATACTTAAAGCGAAGTTTGAGTTTTAGAGTGAGGTACTCTCTAATGGCTTTTTCAGAAAAGTAAGAGAGAGAGAATGAGAAAAAGTGATTTAAAAATGCCCCACAGTCAACTGATATACGACATTCCCGCTCGAGCGGAAAACACAACGCTCGAGCGTCAAGAACAAAAACTAGGTCCGCTCGAGCACAATAAGGCCCGCTCGAGCACCAAGACACAAGAATAAAGTACATCCGCTCGAGCGAGAAAACCAGTCCGCTCGAGCGTAGATTCCCCCTTCCCAGAACTTACACCAAAACTGAACTACCCGCTCGAGCGCCAACAATCCCGCTCGAGCGCGACACGCTCGAGCGTAGAAAACACACCTGCAGAAGTTTTGCAGGGACATAGAATACTAGAAGGGTGTAAACCCCGCTCGAGCGCAAAACGACCCGCTCGAGCGGACTATCCAAAAACTGGGCAACAACCATGGGAGCCAAAGCTCTACCAACCTGTAACAACCAAGCCAAACACATCCTAAAACTCCAACAAATGGATTTAAAGTATAGCAACAAGATAGATACAACTACCAACTCCACGGAACCGAGTCCGGAATACAACAAAACAGTAAAGAAACAACCGGGATCGCTATATTCCATCTCCATTCAATTTCCTTTTTTTATTTCATTTCCAAATAGATCGTTAAGGTATAGTGGATTCTTGAATGAACTTTCATTTTTAATTTTATGCAACATCCATTTTTATTTTTATTTAACTTCCATTTTTATTCAATTTCCTTTTCTATTTAATTTCCTTTTTTATTTAATTTCCAAATAGATCGTTAAAATGTGGTGGTTTCTTGAATGAACTTCAATTTTAATTTTATGCAACTTCCATTTTTATTTTTATTCTACTTCCTTTTCTATTCAATTTCCTTTTTTTTATTTAATTTCCAAGTACATTGTTAATGTATAGTTGTTTCTTGACTGAACTTCCATTTTTAATTTTATGCAACTTCCATTTTTATTTTTATTCAACTTCTATTTTTATTCAATTTCTTTTTCTATTGAATTTCCTTTTTTTATTCAATTTCAAATAGATCGGTAAAGTGTAGTGGTTTCATGAATGAACTTCCATTTTAAATTTTATCAAACTTCCATTTTTATTTTTATTCCACTTCCATTTTTATTCAATTTCCTTTTCTATTCAATTTCCTTTTTATTTAATTTCCAAGTAGATCGTTAAGGTATAGTGGTTATTTGAATTAATCTCCATGTTTAATTTTATGCAGTTTCCATTTTTATTTTTCTTCAACTTCTATTTTTATTCAATTTCCATCTCCATTCAATTTCCTTTTTTATTTAATTTCCAAATAGATCATTAAGGTGTAGTAGTTTCTTGAATGAACTTCCATTTTTAATTTTATGCAGCTTCCATTTTTATTTTTGTTCCACTTCCATTTTTATTCAATTTCCTTCTCAATTCAATTTTCTTTTCTTTTTTTTATTTCCAAATATATCGTTAAGGTATAGTGGTTTCTTGAATGAACTTCTACGTTTAATTTTATGCAGTTTCCAACTCTATTTTTATTCAACTTCTAGTTTTATTCAATTTCGATCTCCATTCAATTTCCTTTTTTATTTAATTTCCAAATAGATCGTTAAAGTGTAGTGGTTTCTTGAATGAACTTCTATTTTTAATTTTATGCAACTTCCATTTTTATTTTTATTCCACTTCCATTTTTATTCAATTTCCTTTTTAATTGAATTTTCTTTTTTATTTAATTTTCAAATAGATCGTTAAGGTGTAGTGGTTTTTTGAATGAACATCCAATTTTAATTTTATGCAACTTCCATTTTTATTTTTATTCCACTTCCATTTTTATTCAAATTCCTTTTCTATTCAATTTCTATTTTTATTTAATTTCCAAATAGATCGTTAAGGTATAGTGGTTTCTTGAATGAGCTTCCATGTTTAATTTACGCAGCTTCCATTTTTATTTTTATTCAATTTCCGTTTCAATTCAATTTCCTTTTTTATTTAATTTCCAAATAGATCGTTAAAGTATAGTGGTTTCTTAAATGAACTTCCATGTTTAATTTTATGCAGTTTCCATTTCTATTTTTATTCAACTTCTATTTTTATTAAATTTCCATCTCCATTCAATTTCCTTTTTCATTTAATTTCCAAATAGATCGTTAGGGTATGGTGGTTTCTTGAACGAATTTCCATGTTTAATTTTATGCAGTTTCCACTTCTATTTTTATTCAACTTCTATTTTTATTCAATTTCCGTCTCCATTCAATTTTCTTTTTTTATTTAATTTCCAAATAGATCGTTAAGTTATAGTGGTTTCTTGAATGAACTTTCATTTTTAATTTTATGCAACTTCCATTTTTATTTTTATTCAACTTCCATTTTTATTCAATTTCCTTTTCTATTAAATTCCCTTTTTTATTTAATTTTCAAATAGATCGTTAAGGTGTAGTGGTTTCTTGAATGAACATCCAATTTTAATTTTATGCAACTTCCATTTTTATTTTTATTCCACTTCCATTTTTATTCAATTTCTTTTTCTATTTAATTTCCAAATAGATCGTTAAGGTATAGTGGTTTCTGGAATGAGCTTCCATGTTTAATTTTACGCATCTTCCATTTCTATTTTTATTCAATTTCGATCTACATTCAATTACCATTTTTATTTAATTTCCAAATAGATCGTTAATGTGTAGTGGTTTCTTGAATGAACTTCCGTTTTTAATTTTATGCAACTTCCATTTTTATTTTTATTCCACTTCCATTTTTATTCAATTTGCATTTCTATTCAATTTCCTTTTTAAATTAATTTCCAAATAGATCGTTAAGGTATAGTGGTTTCTTGAATGAATTTCCATGTTTAATTTTATGCAGTTTCCATTTCTATTTTTATTCAATTTCCATCTCCATTCAATTCCTTTTTTTATTTAATTTCCAAATAGATCGTTAAGGTATAGTAGTTTCTTGAATGAACTTCCGTTTTTAATTTTATGCAACTTCCATTTGTATTTTTATTCAACTTCCATTTTAATTCAATTTCCTTTTCTATTCAATTTCCTTTTTTATTTAATTTCCCAATAGATCATTAAGGTTTAGTGGTTTCTTGAACGAACTTCTATGTTTAATTTTATGCAGTTTCCATTTCTATTTTTATTCAACTTCTATTTTTATTAAATTTCCATCTCTATTCAATTTCCTTTTCTATTTAATTTCCAAATAGATCGTTAAGGTATAGTGGTTTTCTTGAATGAATTTTCATGTTTAATTTTATGTTGTTTCCACTTCTATTTTTATTCAACTTCTATTTGTATTCAATTTCCATCTCCATTCAAGTTTCTTTTTTTATTTAATTTCCAAATAGATCGTTAAGGTATAGTGGTTTCTTTAATGAACTTTCATTTTTAATTTTATGAAACTTCCATTTTTATTCAATTTCCTTTTCTATTGAATTTCCTTTTTTATTTAATTTCCGAATAGATCGTTAATGTGTAGTGGTTTCTTGAATGAACATCCATTTTTCATTTTCTGCAACTTCCACTTTTATTTTTATTCCACTTCAATTTTTATTCAATTTCCTTTTCTATTCAATTTCCTTCTTTATTTAATTTCCAAATAGATCGTTAAGGTATAGTGGTTTCTTGAATGAACTTCCATGTGTAATTTTATGCAGTTTCCATTTCTATTTTTCTTCAACTTCTATTTTTATTCAATTTCCATCTCCATTCAATTTCTTTTTTTATTTAATTTCCAAATTGATCGTTAAGGTGTTGTGGCTTCTTGAATGAACTTCCATTTTTAATTTTATGCAACTTGCATTTTTATTTCTATTCCACTTCCATTTTTATAGAATTTCATTTTCTACTCAATTTCCTTTTTTGTTTAATTTCCAAATAGATTGTTAATGTATAATGGTTTCTTGGATGAACTTCCATTTTTAATTTTATGCAACTTCGATTTTTATTTTTATTCCACTTCCATTTTTATTCAATTTGCGTTTCTATTCGATTTCCTTTTTTATTTAATTTCCAAATAGATCGTTGAGGTATAGTGGTTTCTTGAATGAACTTTCATGTTTAATTTTATGCAGTTTCCATTTCTATTTTTATTCAACTTCTATTTTTATTCAATTTCCATCTCTATTCAATTTCCTTTTTTATTTAATTTCCAAATAGATCGTTAAGGTATAGTGGTTTCTTGAATGAACTTCCATTTTTAATTTTATGCAACTTCCATTTGTATTTTTATTCAACTTCCATTTTTATTCAATTTCTTTTTCTATTTAATTTCCTTTTTTATTTAATTTCCAAATAGATCGTTAAGATATAGTGATTTCTTGAATGAACTTCCATGTTTAATTTTATGCCGTTTCCATTTCTATTTTTATTCAACTTCTATTTTTATGAAATTTCCATCTCTATTCAATTTCCTTTTTTATTTAATTTCCAAATAGATCGTTAAGGTATAGTGGGTTCTTGAATGAATTTCCATGTTTAATTTTATGTAGTTTTCACTTCTATTTTTCTTCAACTTCTATTTTTCTTCAATTTCCATCTCCATTCAATTTTCTTTTTTTATTTAATTTCCAAATAGATCATTAAGGTATAGTGGTTTATTTAATGAACTTTCATTTCTAATATTATGAAACTTCCATTTTTATTTTTATTCCGCTTCCATTTTTATTCAATTTCCTTTTCTAATGAATTTCCTTTTTTATTAATTTCCAAATAGATCGTTAAGGTGTAGTGGTTTTTTGAATGAACATCCATTTTTAATTTTCTACAACTTCCATTTTCATTTTTATTTCACTTCCATTTTTATTCAATTTTCTTTTCTATTCAATTTCCTTTTTTTGTTTAATTTCGAGACTGAACGTTAAGTTGTAGTGGTTTCTTGAATGAACTTCAATGTTTAATTTTATGCAGTTTCCAATTCAATTTTTATTCAACTTCTATTTTTGTTCAATTTCGATCTCCATCCAATTTCCTTTTTTATTTAATTTCAAAATAGATCGTTAAGGTGTAGTAGCTTCTTGAATGAACTACCATTTTTAATTTTATGCAACTTGCATTTTTATTTTTATTCCACTTCCATTTTTATTCAATTTGCTTTTCTACTCAATTTCCTTTTTTATTTAATTTCCAAATAGATCGTTAAGGTCTAGTCGTTTCTTGAACGAATTTCCATGTTTAATTTTATGCAGTTTCCACTTCTATTTTTATTCAATTTCGATCTCCATTCAATTTCCTTTTTTATTTAATTTCGAAATAGATCGTTAAGGTGTAGTAGCTTCTTGAATGAACTTCCATTTTTAATTTTACGCAACTTGCATTTTTATTCTTATTCCACTTCCATTTTTATTCAATTTTCTTTTCTACTCAATTTTCTTTTTTATTTAATTTCCAAATAGATCGTTAAGGTATAGGGGTTTCTTGAACGAATTTCCATGTTTAATTTTATGCAGTTTCCACTTCTATTTTTATTCAACTTCTATTTTTATTCAATTTCCATCTCCATTCAATTTCCAAATAGATCGTTAAGATATAGTGGTTTCTTGAATGAACTTTCATTTTTAATTTTATGCAACTTCCATTTTTATTTTTATTCAACTTCCATTTTTATTCAATTTCCTTTTCTATTGAAGTTCATTTTTTATTTAATTTTCAAATAGATTGTTAAGGTGTAGTGGTTTCTTGAATGAACATCCATTTTTAATTTTTTGCAACTTTCATTTTTATTTTTATTCCACGGGCATTTTTAGTCAATTTCCTTTTCTATTTAATTTCCAAATAGATCGTTAAGGTATAGTGGTTTCTTGAATGAACTTCCATGTTTAATTTTATGCAGTTTCCATTTCTATTTTCATTCAACTTCTATTTTTATTCAATTTCGATCTCCATTCAATTTCCATTTTTATTTAATTTCCAAATAGATCGTTAAGGTGTAGTGGTTTCTTGAATGAACTTCCATTTTTAATATTATGCGACTTCCATTTTTATTTTTATTCCACTTTCATTTTTATTCATTTTGCATTTCTATTCTGTTTCCTTTTCTATTCAATTTATTTTTTTATTTAATTTCCAAACAGATCGTTAAGGTATAGTGGTTTCTTGAATGAACTTCCATGTATAATTTTATGCAGTTTCCATTTCTATTTTTATTCGACTTCTATTTTTATTCGATTTGCATCTCCATTAAATTCCATTTTTTATTTAATATCCAAATAGATCGTTAAGGTATAGTGGTTTTTTGAATGAACTTCCATTTTTAATTTTATGCAACTTCTATTTGTATTTTTATTCAACTTCCATTTGTATTCAATTTCCTTTTCTATTCAATTTCCTTTTTTATTTAATTTCCAAATAGATCGGTAAGGTATAGTGGTTTCTTGAATAAACTTCCTTGTTTAATTTTATCCAGTTTCCATTTCTATTTTTATTCAATTTCTGTTTTTATTAAATTTCCATCTCTTTTCAATTTTTTTTTTTTTTTAAATTTCTAAATAAATCGTTAAGGTATAGTAGTTTCTTGAATGAACTTCCATGTTTAATTTTATGCAGTTTCCACTTCTATTTTTATTCAACTTCTATTTTTATTTAATTTCCAAATAGATCGTTAAGGTATAGTGGTTTATTTAATGAACTTTCATTTTTAATTTTATGAAACTTCCATTTTTATTCAATTTTCTTTTCTATTCAATTTCCTTTTTTATTTAATTTCAAAATAGATCGTTAAGGTATTGTGGTTTCTTGAATGAACTTCCATTGTTAATTTTATGCAACTTCCATTTTTATTTTTATTCCACTTCCCTTTTTATTCAATTTCCTTTTCGATTAAATTTCCTTCTTTATTTAATTTCCAAATGGATCGTTAATGTATAGTGCTTTCGTGAATGACCTTCCATTTTTAATTTTATGCAAGTTCCATTTTTATTTTTATTCAAGTTCTTTTTCTACTGAATTTCTTGTTTTATTGAATTGCAAATAGATCATTAAGGTGTAGTGGTTTCTGGAATGAACTTCCAGTTTTAATTTTATGGAACTTCCATTTTTATTTTTATTCCACTTCCATTTTTATTCAGTTTCATTTTCTATTCAATTTCCTTTTTTATTTAATTTCTATATAGATCGTTAAGGTATATTGGTTTCTTGAATGAACTTCCATGTTTAATTTTATGCAGTGTCCACTTCTATTTTTATTCAACTTCTATTTTCATTCAATTTCCATCTACATTCAATTTCCTTTTTTATTTAATTTCCAAATAGATCGTTAAGGTATAATGGTTTCTGGAATGAACTTCCATTTTTAATTTTATGTAACTTCCATTTGTATTTTTATTTCACTTCCATTTTTATTCAATTTACTTCTCTATTCAATTTCTTTTTTTTATTTAATTTTCAAATTGATCGTTAAGGTATAGTGGATTCTTGAATGGACTTCCATTTTTAATTTTACGCAACTTCTATTTTTGTTTTTATTCAACTTCCATTTTTATTCAATTTCCTTTCCTATTCATTTACCTTTTTTATTTAATTTCCAAATAGATCGTTAAGGTATAGTGGTTTCTTGAATGAACTTCCATTTTTAATTTTATGCAACTCCCTTTTTTATTTTTATTCCACTTCCATTTTTATTCAATTTCATTTTCTGTTCAATTTCCTTTTTTTATTTAATTTCCAAATGGATCGTTAAGGTATAGTGGTTTTTGAATGAACTTTCATTTTTAAATTTATGCAACTTCCATTTTTATTTTTATTCAACTTCCATTTTTATTCAATTTCCTTTTCTATTCATTTTCCTTTTTTATTAAATTTTCCAATAGATCGTTAAGGTATAGTGGTTTCTTGAATGAACTTCCATTTTTTATTTTATGCAAGTTCCATTTTTATTCAATTTCCTTTCTTATTTCATTACCAAATAGATCATTAAGGTATATTGGTTTCTTGAATGAACTTCCGCGTTTAATTTTATGCAGTTTCCATTTCAATTTTTATTCAACTTCTATTTTTATTCAATTTCCATCTCCATTCAATTTTCATTTTTATTTAATTTCCAAATAGATCGTTAAGGTAAAGTGGTTTCTTGAATGAACTTCCATTCTTAATTTTATGCAACTTCCATTTTTATTTTTATTCCACTTCCATTTTTATTCAATTTCCTTTTCTACTTAATTTCCTTTTTTATTTAATTTCCAAATAGATCGTTAAGGTATAGTGGTTTTTTTGAATGAACTTCCATGTTTAATTTTGTGCAGTTTCCGTTTCTATTTTTATTCAACTTCTATTTTTATTCAATTTCCATCTCCATTCAATATCCTTTTTTATTTAATTTCCAAATAGATCGTTAAGGTATAGTGGTTTCTTGAATGAACTTCCATGTTTAATTTTATGCAGTTTCCATTTCTATTTTTATTCAACTTATATTTTTATTCAATTTCCTTTTCTATTCAATTTTCTTTTTTATTTAACTTCCAAATAGATCGTTAAGGTATAGTGGTTTTTTGAATAGACTTCCATTTTTAATTTTATGTAACTTCTATTTTTGTTTTTATTCAACTTCCTTTTTTATTCCATTTCCTTTTCTATTGAATTTCTTTTTCTATTTAGTTTCCAAATAGATCGTTAAGGCGTAGTGGTTTCTTGAATGAACTTCCATTTTTATTTTTATTCCACTTCCATTTTTATTCAATTTCCTTTTCTATTCAATTTCATTTTTTATTTAATTTCCAATTGGATAGTTAATGTATAGTGCTTTCGTGAATGACCTTCCATTTTTAATTTTATTCAACTTCCATTTTTATTTTTATTCAACTTCCATTTTTATTCAATTTCTTTTTCTATTGAATTTCCTTTTTTATTTAATTTCCAAATAGATCGTTAATGTATCGTGGTTTCTTGAATGAACTTCCATGTTTAATTTTATGTAGTTTCTATTTCTATTTTTATTCAACTTCTATTTTTATTCAATCTCCATCTCCATTCAATTTCCTTTTTTATTTAACTTCCAAATAGATCGTTAAGGTATAGTGGTTTTTTGAATAGACTTCGTTTTTTAATTTTATGCAACTTTTATTTTTGTTTTTATTCAACTTCCGTTTTTATTCAATTTCCTTTTCTATTGAATTTCCTTTTTTATTTAGTTTCCAAATAGATCGTTAAGGTGTAGTGGTTTCTTGAATGAACTTCTTTTTTTATTTTTATTCCACTTCCATTTTTATTCAATTTCCTTTTCTATTCAATTTCTTTTTTTATTTAATTTCCAAATAGATAGTCAATGTATAGTGCTTTCGTGAATGACCTTCCATTTTTAATTTTATGCAACTTCCTTTTTTATTTTTATTCAACTTCTATTTCCATTCAATTTCTTTTTCTATTGAATTTCCTTTTTTATTTAATTTCCAAATAGATCGTTAAGGTATAGTGGATTTTTGAATAGATTTCCATTTTTAATTTTATGCAACTTTCACTTTTATTTTTATTCAACATTGATTTTTATTCAATTTTCTTTTCTATTCAATTTCCTTTTTTTATTTAATTTCCAAATAGATCGTTAAGGTATAGTGGTTTTTTGAATAGACTTCCATTTTTAATTTTATGCAACTTCTATTTTCGTTTTTATTCAACTTCCATTTTTATTCAATTTCCTTTTCTATTCATTTTCCTTTTTTATTAAATTTCCAAATAGATTGTTAAGGTATAGTGGTTTTTTGAATGAACTTCCATTTTTAATTTTATGCAACTTCCATTTTTTTTTATTCCACTTCCATTTTTATTCAGTTTTCTTTTCTATTCGATTTTCTTTTCTATTTCATTTCCATATAGAACGTTAAGGTATAGTGGTTTCTTGAATGAACTTCCATGTTTCATTTTATGCAGTTTCTATTTCAATTCTTATTCCATTTCTATTTTTATTCAATTTCCATCTCCATTCAATTTCCTTTTTTATTTAATTTCCAAATTGATCGTTAAGGTGTAGCGGTTTCTTGAATGAACTTCGATTCTTAATTTTATGCAACTTTCATTTTTATTTTTTTTTGGTTCCATTTTTATTCAATTTCCTTTTCTATTCAATTTCGTTTTTTATTTAATTTCCAAATAGATCGTTAAGGTATAGTGGTTTCTTGAATGAACTTCCATATTTAATTTTATGCAGCTTCCATTTCTATTTTTATTCAACTTCTATTTTTATTCAATTTCCATCTCCATTCAATTTTCTCTTTTATTTAATTTCCAAATAGATCTTTAAGGTGTTGTGGTTTCTTGAATGAACTTCCATTCTTAATTTTATGCAACTTCTATTTTTATTTTTTTTCCAGTTCCATTTTTATTCAATTTCCGTTTCTATTCAATTTTCTTTTTTATTTAATTTCCAAATAGATCGTTAAGGTATAGTGGTTTCTTGAATGAACTTCCATTTTTAATATTATGCAACTTCCATTTTTATTTTTATTCCACTTCCATTTTTATTCAATTTGCATTTCTATTCAATTTCCTTTTCTATTCAATTTCCTTTTTTAATTAATTTCCAAGCAGATCGTTGAGGTATAGTGGTTTCTTGAATGAACTTCCATGTTTAATTTTATGCAGTTTCCATTTCTATTTTTCATCAACTTCTATTTTTATTCAAATTCCATCTTCATTCAATTTCTTTTTTTATTTAATTTCCAAATAGATCGTTAAGGTGTAGTGGTTTTTTGAATGAACTTCCATTCTTAATTTTATGCAACATCCATTTTTATTTTTATTCCACTTCCATTTTTATTCTGTTTCCTTTTTTATTTAATTTCCAAATAGATCGTTAATGTATAGTGCTTTCGTGAATGACCCTCCATATTTAATTTTGTACAGTTTCCATTTCTATTTTTATTCAACTTCTATTTTTATTCAATTTCCATCTCCATTCAATTTCCTTTTTTATTTAATTTCCAAATAGATCGTTAAGGTATAGTGGTTTCTTGAATGAACTTCCATTTTTAATTTTATACAACTTCCATTTTTATTTTTATTCCACTTCCATTTTTATTTAATTTTCTTTTTTATTCAATTTCCTTTTTTATTTAATTTAAGATATAGTGGTTTCTGGACTGAACTTTCATTTTGAATTTTATGCAACTTTCATTTTTATTTTTATTGAACTTCCATTTTTATTCAATTTCCTTTTCTGTTTAATTTCTTCTTTTTATTTGATTTCGAAATAGAACGTTAAGGTACAGTGGTTTCTTGAATGAAATTCCAAGTTTAATTTTATGCAAATTCCATTTTTATTCAATTTCCTTTTCTATTCCATTTCCTTTTTTTATTTAATTTCCAAATAGATCGTTAATGTATTGTGGTTTCTTGAAGGAACTTCCAATTTTAATTTTATGCAACTTCCATTTTTATTTTTATTCAACTTCTATTTTTATTCAATTTCTTTTTCTATTGAATTTCCTTTTTTATTTAATTTCAAATAGATCGTTAAGGTGTAGCGGTTTCTTGAATGAACTTCCATTCTTAATTTTATGCAACATCCATTTTTATTTTTATTCCACTTCCATTTTTATTCTGTTTCCTTTTTTATTTAATTTCCAAATAGATCGTTAATGTATAGTGCTTTCGTGAATGACCCTCCATATTTAATTTTATGCAGTTTCCATTTCTATTTTTATTCAACTTCTATTTTTATTCAATTTCCATCTCCATTCAATTTCCTTTTTTATTTAATTTCCAAATAGATCGTTAAGGTATAGTGGTTTCTTGAATGAACTTTCATTTTTAATTTTATGCAACTTCCATTTTTATTTTTATTCAACTTCGATTTTTATTCAATTTTCTTTTCTATTCAATTTCCGTTTTTTTTTTATTTAATTTCCAAATAGATCGTTAAGGTATAGTGGTTTCTTGAATGGACTTCCATTTTTAATTTTATGCAACTTCTATTTTTGTTTTTATTCAACTTCCATTTTTATTCAATTTCATTTTCTATTCATTTTCTTTTTTTATTTAATTTCCAAATAGATCGTTAAGGTATAGTGGTTTTTTGAATGAACTTCCATTTTTAATTTTATGCAACTTCTATTTTTCTTTTTATTCAACATCTATTTTTATTCAATTTCCATCTCCATCCAATTTCCATTTTTATTTAATTTCAAAATAGATCGTTAACGTGAAGTGGTTTCTTGAATGAACTTCCATTCTTAATTTTATTCAACTTCCATTTTTATTTTTGCTCCACTTCCATTTTTATTCAATTTCCTTTTTTATTTACTTTCCAAATAGATCGTTAAGGTATAGTGGTTTCTTGAATGAACTTCCGTGTTTAATTTCATGCAGTTTTCATTTCAATTTTTGTTCAACATCTATTTTTATTCAATTTCCATCTCCATCCAATTTCCATTTTTATTTAATTTCAAAATAGATCGTTAACGTGAAGTGGTTTCTTGAATGAACTTCCATTCTTAATTTTATGCAACTTCCATTTTTATTTTTATTCCACTTCCATTTTTATTCAATTTCCTTTTCTATTCATTTTCCTTTTTTATTTAATTTCCAAGTAGATCGTTATGGTATAGTAGTTTCTTGAATGGACTTCCATTTTTAATTTTATGCAACTTCCATTTTTATTTTTATTCCACTTCCATTTTTATTCAATTTCCTTTTCTGTTCAATTTCTTTTAATTCCAAATAGATCGTTAAGGTATTGTGGTTTCTTGAATGAACTTCCGTGTTCAATTTGATGCAGTCCATTTCTATTTTTATTCAACATCTATTTTTATTCAATTTCCATTTTTATTTCATTTCCAAATAGACAGTTAAGGTGTTGTGGTTTCTTCAATGAGCTTGCATTCTTAATTTTATGCAACTTCCAATTTTATTTTTATTCCAGTTCCATTTTTATTCGATTTCCTTTTCTATTCAATTTCCTTTTTTATTTAATTTCCAAATAGATCGTTAAGGTATAGTGGTTTCTTGAATGAACTTCCACGTTTAATTTTATGCAGTTTCCATTTTTACTTTTATTCAACTTTTATTTTTTTTCAATTTCCATGTAATGCCCCGGTGTCCCACATCGGGAATGGAGGGGGAGTTCCTGGGCTACAAAAGTAAAAACTTGGACCCTTATATAGCACCGAGGCCTTTTCCCAAGTGGTGAAATCCCTATTAGAACTCCCCAGTTAAGCGTGCTTAGGCTGGAGTAGTTCTAGGATGGCTGACCCACTGGGAAGAACAAATCCGTGCGGGCATGACCCAAAGCGGACAATATCGATGACGTGTAAAGGGTCAGGGCATTATAAATGGTATCAGAGCCGACACTCCGGAGTACCGAGTGTGGGCCCCTGGCGTCTCTCGGTGCATGTGGGCGGGCTTGCGAGCTGGCAGGCTACTGCACGGGGACGTGCAGCCTTATGGGGGGTGGATTGTAAGGCCCCGGTGTCCCACATCGGGAATGGAGGGGGAGTTCCTGGGCTACAAAAGTAAAAACTTGGACCCTTATATAGCATCGAGGCCTTTTCCCAAGTGGTGAAATCCCTATTAGAACTCCCCAGTTAAGCGTGCTTAGGCTGGAGTAGTTCTAGGATGGGTGACCCATTGGGAAGAACAAATCCGTGCGGGCATGACCCAAAGCGGACAATATCGATGACGTGTAAAGGGTCGGGGCATTACATTCCATCTCCATTCAATTTCCTTTTTTATTTAATTTCCAAATAGACCGTTAAGGTGCAGTGGTTTCTTCAATGAACTTCCATTCTTAATTTTATGCAACTTCCATTTTTATTTTCATTACACTTCCATTTTTATTCAAATTCCTTTTCTATTCAATTTCCATTTTTATTTAATTTCCAAATAAATCGTTAAGGTATAGTGGTTTCTTGAATGAACTTCCATGTTTAATTTTACGCAGTTTCCATTTCTATTTTTATTCAACTTCTATTTTTATTAAATTTCCATCTCCATTTAATTTTCATTTTTATTTAATTTCCAAATAGATCGTTAAGGTGTTGTGGTTTCATGAATGAACTTCAATTCTTAATTTTATGCAACTTCCATTTTTATTTTTATTCCACTTCCATTTTTATTCAATTTCCTTTTCTATTCAATTTCCTTTTTTATTTAATGTCCCAATAGATGGTTAAGGTATAGCGGTTTCTTGAATGAACTTCCATGTTTAATTTTATGCAGTTTCCGTTTCTATTTTTATTCAACTTCTATTTTTATTCAATTTCCATCTCAATTCAATTTCCAATTTTCTTTAATTTCCAAATAGATTGTTAAGGTATAGTGGTTTCTTGAATGAACTTCCCTGTTTAATTTTTTGCTGTTTCCATTTCTATTGTTATTCAACTTCTATTTTTGTTCAATTTCCATCTCCATTCAATTTCCTTTTTTATTTAATTTCAAAATAGATCGTTAAGGTGTAGTGGTTTCTTGAATGAACTTCCATTCTTAATTTTATGCAACTTCCATTTTTATTTTTATTCCACTTCCATTTCTATTCAATTTCCTTTTCTATTCAATTTCCATTTTTATTTAATTTCCAAATAGATCGTTATGGTATAGTGGTATCTTGAATGAACTTCCATTTTTAATTTTACGCAACTTCCATTTTTATTTTTATTCCACTTCCATTTTTATTCAATTTCCATTTCCATTCGATTTCCATTTTTATTTAATTTCCAAAGAGATCGTTAAGGTGTAATGGTTTCTTGAATGAACTTCCACGTTTAATTTTATGCAGTTTCCATTTCTATTTTTATTCAACTTCTATTTTTATTCAATTTCCATCTCCATTCAATTTCCTTTTTTTATTTCATTTCCAAATAGATCGTTAAGGTATAGTGTTTTCTTGAATGAACTTTCGTGTTTAATTTTATGCAATTTCCATTTATATTTTTATTCAACTTCTATTTTTATTCAGTTTCCGCCTCCATTCAATTTCCTTTTTTATTTAATTTCCAAATAGATCGCTAAGGTGTAGTGGTTTCTTGAATCAATTTCCATTTTTATTTTTATTCCAGTTCCATTTTTATTCAATTTCCTTTTCTAAATAACTTCCATTTTTAATTTTATGCAACTTCCAATTTTATTTTTCTTCCACTTTCATTTTTATTCAATTTCATTTTTTATTTAATATCCAAATAGATCGTTAAGGTATAGTGGTTTCTTGAATGACTTCCTTGTTTAATTTTATGCAGTTTCCATTTCTATTTTTATTCAACTTCAATTTTTATTCATTTTCCTTCTCCAATCAATTTCCTTTTTTATTTAATTTCCAAATAGATCATTAGCGTGTAGTGGTTTCTTGAATGAACTACCATTTTTAATTTTATGCAACTTCCATTTTTATTTTTATTCCACTTCCATTTTTATTCAATTTCCTTTTCTATTCAATTTCCTTTTTTTATTTAATTTCCAAATAGATCGTCAAGGTATAGTGGTTTGTTGAATGAACTTCCATGTTTAATTTTATGCAGTTTCCATTTCTATTTTTAATCAACTTCTATTTTTATTGAAGTTCCATCTCCATTCAATTTACTTTTTTATTTGATTTCCAAATAGATCGTTAAGGTATAATAGTTTCTTGAATGAACATCCATTTTTAATTTTATGCAACTTCCATTTGTATTGTTATTCCACTTCCATTTTTATTCAATTTCCTTTTCTATTCAACTTCATTTTTTTTTTAATTTCCAAATAAATCGTTAAGGTATAGTAGTTTCTTGAATGAACTTTCATTTTTATTTTTATTCAACTTCCACTTTTTTTCAATTTCCTTGTCGATTGAATTTCCTTTTTTTATTTAATTTCCAAATAGATCGTTCAGGTATAGTGGTTTGTTGAATGAAGTTCCATGTCTAATTTTATGCAATTTCCATTTTTATTTTTATTCAACTTCCATTTTTAATCAATTTCCTGTTCTATTCAATTTCCATTTTTATTTAATTTCCAAACAGATCGTTAAGGTGTAGTGGTTTTTTGAATGAACTTCTATTTTTAATTTTATGTAACTTCCATTTTTCTTTGTGTTCCACTTCCATTTTTCTTCAATTTCCGTTTCTATTCAATTTCCTTTTTTATTTAATTTCCAAATAGATCGTTAACGTATAGTGGTTTCTTGAATTAACTTCCATGTTTAATTTTATGCAGTTTCCATTTCTATTTTTATTCAACTTCTATTTTTATTCAATTTCCATCTCCATTCAATTTTCTTTTTTATTTAATTTCCAAATAGATCGTTAAGGTATAGTGGTTTCTTGAATGAACTTCCATTTTTAATTTTATACAACTTCCATTTTTATTTTTATTCCACTTCCATTTTTATTCAATTTTCTTTTTTATTCAATTTCCTTTTTTATTTAATTTAAGATATAGTGGTTTCTGGACTGAACTTTCATTTTGAATTTTATGCAACTTTCATTTTTATTTTTATTCAACTTCCATTTTTATTCAATTTCCTTTTCTGTTTAATTTCTTCTTTTTATTTGATTTCGAAATAGAACGTTAAGGTACAGTGGTTTCTTGAATGAAATTCCAAGTTTAATTTTATGCAACTTCCATTTTTATTCAATTTCCTTTTCTATTCCATTTCCTTTTTTTATTTAATTTCCAAATAGATCGTTAATGTATTGTGGTTTCTTGAAGGAACTTCCAATTTTAATTTTATGCAACTTCCATTTTTATTTTTATTCAACTTCTATTTTTATTCAATTTCTTTTTCTATTGAATTTCCTTTTTTATTTAATTTCAAATAGATCGTTAAGGTGTAGCGGTTTCTTGAATGAACTTCCATTCTTAATTTTATGCAACATCCATTTTTATTTTTATTCGACTTCCATTTTTATTCTGTTTCCTTTTTTATTTAATTTCCAAATAGATCGTTAATGTATAGTGCTTTCGTGAATGACCCTCCATATTTAATTTTATGCAGTTTCCATTTCTATTTTTATTCAACTTCTATTTTTATTCAATTTCCATCTCCATTCAATTTCCCTTTTTATTTAATTTCCAAATAGATCGTTAAGGTATAGTGGTTTCTTGAATGAACTTTCATTTTTAATTTTATGCAACTTCCATTTTTATTTTTATTCAACTTCGATTTTTATTCAATTTTCTTTTCTATTCAATTTCCGTTTTTTTTTTATTTAATTTCCAAATAGATCGTTAAGGTATAGTGGTTTCTTGAATAGACTTCCATTTTTAATTTTATGCAACTTCTATTTTTGTTTTTATTCAACTTCCATTTTTATTCAATTTCATTTTCTATTCGTTTTCTTTTTTTATTTAATTTCCAAATAGATCGTTAAGGTATAGTGGTTTTTTGAATGAACTTCCATTTTTAATTTTATGCAACTTCTATTTTTCTTTTTATTCAACATCTATTTTTATTCAATTTCCATCTCCATCCAATTTCCATTTTTATTTAATTTCAAAATAGATCGTTAACGTGAAGTGGTTTCTTGAATGAACTTCCATTCTTAATTTTATTCAACTTCCATTTTTATTTTTGCTCCACTTCCATTTTTATTCAATTTCCTTTTTTATTTACTTTCCAAATAGATCGTTAAGGTATAGTGGTTTCTTGAATGAACTTCCGTGTTTAATTTCATGCAGTTTTCATTTCAATTTTTGTTCAACATCTATTTTTATTCAATTTCCATCTCCATCCAATTTCCATTTTTATTTAATTTCAAAATAGATCGTTAACGTGAAGTGGTTTCTTGAATGAACTTCCATTCTTAATTTTATGCAACTTCCATTTTTATTTTTATTCCACTTCCATTTTTATTCAATTTCCTTTTCTATTCATTTTCCTTTTTTATTTAATTTCCAAGTAGATCGTTATGGTATAGTAGTTTCTTGAATGGACTTCCATTTTTAATTTTATGCAACTTCCATTTTTATTTTTATTCCACTTCCATTTTTATTCAATTTCCTTTTCTGTTCAATTTCTTTTAATTCCAAATAGATCGTTAAGGTATTGTGGTTTCTTGAATGAACTTCCGTGTTCAATTTGATGCAGTATCCATTTCTATTTTTATTCAACATCTATTTTTATTCAATTTCCATTTTTATTTCATTTCCAAATAGACAGTTAAGGTGTTGTGGTTTCTTCAATGAACTTGCATTCTTAATTTTATGCAACTTCCAATTTTATTTTTATTCCAGTTCCATTTTTATTCGATTTCCTTTTCTATTCAATTTCCTTTTTTATTTAATTTCCAAATAGATCGTTAAGGTATAGTGGTTTCTTGAATGAACTTCCACGTTTAATTTTATGCAGTTTCCATTTTTACTTTTATTCAACTTTTATTTTTTTTCAATTTCCATGTAATGCCCCGGTGTCCCACATCGGGAATGGAGGGGGAGTTCCTGGGCTACAAAAGTAAAAACTTGGACCCTTATATAGCACCGAGGCCTTTTCCCAAGTGGTGAAATCCCTATTAGAACTCCCCAGTTAAGCGTGCTTAGGCTGGAGTAGTTCTAGGATGGGTGACCCACTGGGAAGAACAAATTCGTGCGGGCATGACCCAAAGCGGACAATATCGATGACGTATAAAGGGTCGGGGCATTACAAATGGTATCAGAGCCGACACTCCGGAGTACCGAGTGTGGGCCCCTGGCGTCTCTCGGTGCATGTGGGCGGGCTTGCGAGCTGGCAGGCTACTGCACGGGGACGTGCAGCCTTATGGGGGGTGGATTGTAAGGCCCCGGTGTCCCACATCGGGAATGGAGGGGGAGTTCCTGGGCTACAAAAGTAAAAACTTGGACCCTTATATAGCATCGAGGCCTTTTCCCAAGTGGTGAAATCCCTATTAGAACTCCCCAGTTAAGCGTGCTTAGGCTGGAGTAGTTCTAGGATGGGTGACCCATTGGGAAGAACAAATCCGTGCGGGCATGACCCAAAGCGGACAATATCGATGACGTGTAAAGGGTCGGGGCATTACATTCCATCTCCATTCAATTTCCTTTTTTATTTAATTTCCAAATAGACCGTTAAGGTGCAGTGGTTTCTTCAATGAACTTCCATTCTTAATTTTATGCAACTTCCATTTTTATTTTCATTACACTTCCATTTTTATTCAAATTCCTTTTCTATTCAATTTCCATTTTTATTTAATTTCCAAATAAATCGTTAAGGTATAGTGGTTTCTTGAATGAACTTCCATGTTTAATTTTACGCAGTTTCCATTTCTATTTTTATTCAACTTCTATTTTTATTAAATTTCCATCTCCATTTAATTTTCATTTTTATTTAATTTCCAAATAGATCGTTAAGGTGTTGTGGTTTCATGAATGAACTTCCATTCTTAATTTTATGCAACTTCCATTTTTATTTTTATTCCACTTCCATTTTTATTCAATTTCCTTTTCTATTCAATTTCCTTTTTTATTTAATGTCCCAATAGATGGTTAAGGTATAGTGGTTTCTTGAATGAACTTCCATGTTTAATTTTATGCAGTTTCCGTTTCTATTTTTATTCAATTTCCATCTCAATTCAATTTCCAATTTTCTTTAATTTCCAAATAGATTGTTAAGGTATAGTGGTTTCTTGAATGAACTTCCCTGTTTAATTTTTTGCTGTTTCCATTTCTATTGTTATTCAACTTCTATTTTTGTTCAATTTCCATCTCCATTCAATTTCCTTTTTTATTTAATTTCAAAATAGATCGTTAAGGTGTAGTGGTTTCTTGAATGAACTTCCATTCTTAATTTTATGCAACTTCCATTTTTATTTTTATTCCACTTCCATTTCTATTCAATTTCCTTTTCTATTCAATTTCCATTTTTATTTAATTTCCAAATAGATCGTTATGGTATAGTGGTATCTTGAATGAACTTCCATTTTTAATTTTACGCAACTTCCATTTTTATTTTTATTCCACTTCCATTTTTATTCAATTTCCATTTCCATTCGATTTCCATTTTTATTTAATTTCCAAAGAGATCGTTAAGGTGTAATGGTTTCTTGAATGAACTTCCACGTTTAATTTTATGCAGTTTCCATTTCTATTTTTATTCAACTTCTATTTTTATTCAATTTCCATCTCCATTCAATTTCCTTTTTTTATTTCATTTCCAAATAGATCGTTAAGGTATAGTGTTTTCTTGAATGAACTTTCGTGTTTAATTTTATGCAATTTCCATTTATATTTTTATTCAACTTCTATTTTTATTCAGTTTCCGCCTCCATTCAATTTCCTTTTTTATTTAATTTCCAAATAGATCGCTAAGGTGTAGTGGTTTCTTGAATCAATTTCCATTTTTATTTTTATTCCAGTTCCATTTTTATTCAATTTCCTTTTCTAAATAACTTCCATTTTTAATTTTATGCAACTTCCAATTTTATTTTTCTTCCACTTTCATTTTTATTCAATTTCATTTTTTATTTAATATCCAAATAGATCGTTAAGGTATAGTGGTTTCTTGAATGACTTCCTTGTTTAATTTTATGCAGTTTCCATTTCTATTTTTATTCAACTTCAATTTTTATTCATTTTCCTTCTCCAATCAATTTCATTTTTTATTTAATTTCCAAATAGATCATTAACGTGTAGTGGTTTCTTGAATGAACTACCATTTTTAATTTTATGCAACTTCCATTTTTATTTTTATTCCACTTCCATTTTTATTCAATTTCCTTTTCTATTCAATTTCCTTTTTTTATTTAATTTCCAAATAGATCGTCAAGGTATAGTGGTTTGTTGAATGAACTTCCATGTTTAATTTTATGCAGTTTCCATTTCTATTTTTAATCAACTTCTATTTTTATTGAAGTTCCATCTCCATTCAATTTACTTTTTTATTTGATTTCCAAATAGATCGTTAAGGTATAATAGTTTCTTGAATGAACATCCATTTTTAATTTTATGCAACTTCCATTTGTATTGTTATTCCACTTCCATTTTTATTCAATTTCCTTTTCTATTCAACTTCATTTTTTTTTTAATTTCCAAATAAATCGTTAAGGTATAGTAGTTTCTTGAATGAACTTTCATTTTTATTTTTATTCAACTTCCACTTTTTTTCAATTTCCTTGTCGATTGAATTTCCTTTTTTTATTTAATTTCCAAATAGGTCGTTCAGGTATAGTGGTTTGTTGAATGAAGTTCCATGTCTAATTTTATGCAATTTCCATTTTTATTTTTATTCAACTTCCATTTTTAATCAATTTCCTGTTCTATTCAATTTCCATTTTTATTTAATTTCCAAACAGATCGTTAAGGTGTAGTGGTTTTTTGAATGAACTTCTATTTTTAATTTTATGTAACTTCCATTTTTATTTGTGTTCCACTTCCATTTTTCTTCAATTTCCGTTTCTATTCAATTTCCTTTTTTATTTAATTTCCAAATAGATCGTTAACGTATAGTGGTTTCTTGAATTAACTTCCATGTTTAATTTTATGCAGTTTCCATTTCTATTTTTATTCAACTTCTATTTTTATTCAATTTCCATCTCCATTCAATTTTCTTTTTTATTTAATTTCCAAATAGATCGTTAAGGTATAGTGGTTTCTTGAATGAACTTCCATTTTTAATTTTATACAACTTCCATTTTTATTTTTATTCCACTTCCATTTTTATTCAATTTTCTTTTTTATTCAATTTCCTTTTTTATTTAATTTAAGATATAGTGGTTTCTGGACTGAACTTTCATTTTGAATTTTATGCAACTTTCATTTTTATTTTTATTCAACTTCCATTTTTATTCAATTTCCTTTTCTGTTTAATTTCTTCTTTTTATTTGATTTCGAAATAGAACGTTAAGGTACAGTGGTTCCTTGAATGAACTTCCAAGTTTAATTTTATGCAACTTCCATTTTTATTCAATTTCCTTTTCTATTCCATTTCCTTTTTTTATTTAATTTCCAAATAGATCGTTAATGTATTGTGGTTTCTTGAAGGAACTTCCAATTTTAATTTTATGCAACTTCCATTTTTATTTTTATTCAACTTCTATTTTTATTCAATTTCTTTTTCTATTGAATTTCCTTTTTTATTTAATTTCAAATAGATCGTTAAGGTGTAGCGGTTTCTTGAATGAACTTCCATTTTTAATTTTATGCAACTTCCATTTTTATTTTTATTCCACTTCCATTTTTATTCAATTTCATTTTTTATTCAATTTCCTTTTTTATTTAATTTCCAAATAGATCGTTAAGGTATAGTGGTCTCTTGAATGAACTTCCATGTTTCATTTTATGCAGTTTCCATTTCTATTTTTATTTAACTTCTATTTTTATTCGATTTTCATCTCCATTCAATCTCCTTTTTTATTTTATTTCGAAGTAGATCGTTAAGGGGTAGTGGTTTCTTGAATGAACTTCCATTTTTAATTTTATGCAACTTCCAATTTTTTTTTTATTCCACTTTCATTTTTATTCAATTTCCTTTGTTATTTAATTTCCAAATAGATCGTTAAGGTATAGTGGTTTCTTGAATGAACTTCCATGTTTAATTTTATGCAGTTTCCATTTCTATTTTTATTCAGCTTCTATTTTTATTCAATTTCCATCTCCAATCAATTTCCTTTTTTATTTAATTTCCAAGTAGATCGTTAACGTGTAGTGGTTTCTTGAATGAACGACCATTTTTAATTTTATGCAACTTCCATTTTAATTTTTATTCCACATCCATTTTTGTTCAATTTCCTTTTCTATTTAATTTCCTTTTTTTATTTAATTTCCAAATAGATCATTAATGTATTGTGGTTTCTTGAATGAACTTCCATTTTTAATTTTATGCAACTTCCATTTTTATTTTTATTCAATTTCTTTTTCTATTGAATTTCCTTTTTTTATTTAATTTCAAATAGATCGTTAAGGTATAGTGGTTTCTTGAATGAACTTCCATCTTTAATTTTATGCAGTTTCCATTTCTATTTTTATTCAGCTTCTATTTTTATTCAATTTCCATCTCCAATCAATTTCCTTTTTTATTTAATTTCCAAATAGATCGTTAACGTGTAGTGGTTTCTTGAATGAACGACCATTTTTAATTTTATGCAACTTCCATTTTAATTTTTATTCCACATCCATTTTTATTCAATTTCCTTTTCTATTTAATTTCCTTTTTTTATTTAATTTCCAAATAGATCATTAATGTATTGTGGTTTCTTGAATGAACTTCCATTTTTAATTTTATGCAACTTCCATTTTTATTTTTATTCAATTTCTTTTTCTATTGAATTTCCTTTTTTATTTAATTTCAAATAGATCGTTAAGGCGTAGTAGTTTCTTGAATGAACTTCCATTTTTAATTTTATGCTACTTCCATTTTTATTTTTATTCCACTTCCATTTTTATTGAATTTCCTTTTCTAATCAATTTCCTTTTTTGTTTAGTTTCCAAATAGATCATTAAGGTATAGTGGTCTCTTGAATGAACTTCCATGTTTCATTTTATGCAGTTTCCATTTCTATTTTTATTCAACTACTATTTTTATTCAATTTCCATCTCCAGTCAATTTCCTTTTTTATTTAATTTCCAAACAGATCGTTAACGTGCAGTGGTTTCTCGAACGAACTTCCATTTTCAATTTTATGCAACATCCATTTTTATTTTTATTCCACTTCCATTTTTATTCAATTTCCGTTTCTATTCAATTTCCTTTTTTATTTAATTTCCAAATAGATCGTCAAGGTATAGGGGTTTCTTGAATAAACTTCCATGTTTAATTTTATGCAGTTTCCATTTCTATTTTTATACAACTTCTATTTTTATTCAATTTCCATCTTCAATCAATTTCCTTTTTTATTTAATTTCCAAATAGATCGTTAACGTGTTGTGGTTTCTTGAATGAACTTCCATTTTTAATTTTTGCAACTTCTATTTTTATTTTTATTCAAGTTCTATTTTTATTCAATTTCCTTGTCAATTGGATTTCCTTTTTTTATTTAATTTTCAATTAGATCGTTAAGGTATAGTGTTTTCTTGAATGAACTTCCGTTTTTAATTTTATGCAACTTCCATTTTTATTTTTATTCAACTGCCATTTTTAATCAATATCCTTTTCTATTCAATTTAGTTTTTTATTTAATTTCCAAATAGATCGTATAGCGATCCCGGTATTCCCTGTTGTTGTATAACTATAATTTGGACTCAGTTTCGTAGATTCGTTGTTGTCTTATCCTCATTTCTATCCCTTACTCTTTGTTTTAGAGTTTTGGGTTGTGTTGGGCAAGTTGGGAATTAGTTGGTTGTGTTTTAAAGCTTTGAAATTTTGCCCAGGTTTTGGTCTCTCCGCTCGAGCGGCGGTTTTGTGCTCGAGCGAGCTTTTGTTGCTGCCTTTACGCTCGAGCGGCAGTTTGGACGCTCGAGCGTGAATTTCCTTCTCTCAGCATTTTGGTCGTCTGCAGAAAATTCTGGGAGAGTGCACCCGGCGCTCGAGCGGATCTTTGGACGCTCGAGCGTGAACTTGTGTCTGTACGCTCGAGCGGGGTGTTGTACGCTCGAGCGGACCTGCTTTTATATCAGTTCGTGAAACCACCTTTTTGATCACTTTTTGATTTCCTTTCTCTCTCTTACTTTTTCAAAACCTCCATTGGAGAGCACCTCACTCTAAAACCGAACTTCTCTCTTAGGATTGATCTACCTAGAGTGTTTTCCTCACCTTGGGCCTTTGTAAGAAGTGTGTTGATCGTCGAGGGCTTTGTTGAGATCTGAGAAATTTGGGATTTGGAGCACTTCTGAGTTTTACTCATCTTCTCCCTTGGAGCTCTGAATTTGAGGTAGGGATATCCTACTCCTCTCTATGGATTTTGTCTTTAAATTTTGGTAATTTGAGATGTTGGGGTTGGTTTGGTAATTTTGTGAAAGTTTGGGCCATTTGTGTTATTTTACAAAAGTTGGGATTTTATTTGTAATAAACCTAGATGCATGTTTGGTATAGAGAAATGGAATAAATGTTGAATCATTGATGAAAATGGGACCTAAGGGTGGTAATGGTAATTATGGAAAATGACCTAATTACATTGTTTAATTAATTGAGATAATTAATTGTGGGAAATGAGGAAATGAAATGGAATTGCTGAGATTGGGAGTGCATGGGGTAAAAGGGTGTAGTTGAATTATTTATCACTCACCGAATTGAAATGTCGATTGAATATCCATTGTGCATTTATTTCCTGCTTAGAAATAATTGCTTTGGGCTACCGGTGGAAGGTAGTGTTGATTGTTGTAGACAATGCTTGATGAATAGGCAAACTAAAACTAATCAATTGGATGTGTCATAGAGCATGTCGGTTGATAGAATACATTAATTTTATGTATTGATTGATTGCATATGTGATTCTGTGTTTATATGCATTACTTGTGTATGGGAGGAGATAGGGGATGTACTCCACGGTTTAGGGGAAGATGGGGGATGTACCTCTAAACCGGTTAATGGTTTAGGGGAAGATGGGGGATGTACCTCTAAACCGGTTGTTGGAATGTTGATATAGCTCATATGCTTATCGGTTGAAGTGTTGATACAGCTCATATGCTTATCTGTTGTAGTAGTGATATAGCTCATATGCTTATCTATTGAAAAGTTTGTTTGATTTGATATAGCACTAAAATGTATATCATCATTGTTTGCGAAGCATGGGAGTAGTTTATGTGTTATTGATACAACAAAATAATGTGTATCCACCTTGGATTTCGAAAGTGTTCTAGTGATGAACTATAATCTCATCAAATGTTCTGGCCAGAGTACTGAGCCTTGTTTTCAAACTCAAAGTTGAACAAAAACGAAAAGTGAATTGTAACATAGACTTGGCTGTCATGGAAACGTAGGGAGATGTAAATGGAAGTGTCAGTGTTGACCGTCTATCGGTTGCTAATCTTTTAGTCATTGTTCATGGTTGGTTTAGTGTATTTCTACTGGGCTGTGGCTCACCCTATATGGGAATATCATTTTCAGGTACAGGTAGCATGCCACCTCCAAGGACGTAGCTTGGGAGGCCAGAGGCGGACTTTTTTGTTGTTTTACTTGATGTATTACATGTAATACTTTTTGTAATGAAACGCTGTTAATTGAAAGAATGTGGAGCTTTTGAATATCAATGCATGTCTTATTTAATGGGTTTAAAGCTATTATTTTGAGGGCGTTACAACTTGGTATCAGAGCGTACCGGGTTCGAATACTTTGGGTACGTGGGAAGTGATTAGTATCACAATGGGTTTCTCTCGCTTGTTAGAGACTTAGACGTAATGTTATGTACTTTTGTGATAACATGTTTATGTGACTATTTGGGTATGGAATGTAGTTTCTTGGATGTTGATTGGATCCTTGGGTTTCTGGGAGTCCTGTTGGAAAGGCACTTGATCAATGCTGTTTCTGATCGGAACTCTAGTAACGCCTCGGGACTATCATTATCTGGAAATGAAATTCGTAAGTGCTTACATGTTTATGTGCTTATGTGGAGTGAATTACAGTTATCCATGTGTTAGGATGTAAGTGTTTAGCTTCGGCACATGTATGAGTGTGCTAACGTGTCTCCGTTACTTTTACTAGGATGCCTAGGCGAGGAAGTTGCGATTTCCCTCCTTCCGCTCAGGAAGAGCTGCGGAAACAATTTGTGGAATTACGCCAAGGTACTACACCTTTGGTGCGGTTCGAAAGATGGTTTGCTAATCTGTCGAGGTTTGCTCCAGAATTGGTGGAGACGGAGTACTTACGTTGTTTCGAGTTTGAGAGTAAGCTGCGTGACGACATCCGTGTAAGGATAGTGGGGTCTTGGCATAAAAGATATAGGGCGCTTGTTGAGGCGGCCGCCCATGTAGAGGCTGCAGTGCTAGCAATGGGGCAGAGTGGGGAGGAAGCCATCTCAGCGACTCCTGTGACTCAGGGTGTTGGTAGGCCTTTTAAGAGGCAGAGGGTTTTAAACTCGCAACAGGAAGGACAGGCTAGAACTGCCCTTCCAGTGTCAGATTTGGGTTCGGGGGAAAATAAGCAGAGGGGCATCATTTGTTTCAGATGTGGTCTGCTGGGCCACAGGGTTTCGGTTTGCCCACAGAAGAAAGGGGTGGGGTTAGCAGTTCAACCAGTAGTTGTACCACCAGGATCATCCAACCAGCCGGGTTTTGGACCGATTAAATGCTCAGTGGGGAGGCAGTTGTTGGGGTCTTCATCAGCCCAGATTCTGAACCAATCTCGTGCTCAGGCACCGCCTACCTGTTGGGTGTGTAATCAGCCGGGTCATATTCGACGTTTTTGTACTCAGTCGGGAGCTTCTTTAGGGGTTTTGCAACCTAGCCAGGCTCAGTTTCTTTCGACTGGGCAGGAACAGTATCGTTTTGGGGGACTAGCAGGCCAGATTCCGAGGGCCTCAGTAGAGTCGAGTTCCCAAGCCCCAGCTAGGGAAGTTTGTAGTTGTTCCAGGTGTGGGCAGAGGGGGCATACCAGTGGTTCTTGTCCGTGACTTGTAAGCTCGTAGGTTGCCTTATGTTCGGGGATGACCAACTTCGGCGGTCCAACAAGGGACGGTAGTAGTAGTAATACTGATGGGATGGTTTTGTTTTGACTAATCCGTTTTGTAATCAGTGGATTATTGTTTTGTGATCATTGGGTTCCGTTGTGTAACCAATGTGTTTTGGGAAGGTTGAAACATCTAAACTGATTGTTTATCTATATATATATACATATATGCTTTGTTTGTTAATTTCCCTAGAGTGGGTGAATTGGAGCATGTCGTAGCTCTAAAATTTTATTAATGTATAAAGTTGCTATAAAAAAAAATTTATGCTTGTGATTTGATTTGGGGAGGATGAAGGCTAGAGAGCCATGTTTTCAAAATTTGGAAGAACCACCGAGGGGTACGTGTCCTAGCCAAGGTAATATTGGAGCGAGAACTGTTTTACTTGCCGAGTGTGTGGAATTACATGGGTACGACCCATTTAAAGTTTTGTGCGTGGTATAGCTTTTGATCTACTGTCGAGTGAACTTGAGAGGATGTGAAGTGTACGATTAATACTAGAAGTAACACGTATTTAATATGGTGTCCTACGGGGGCATGGCACATAATTTTGTCAAGATTGCAGGTGTACTGATTGGCCGTTTCAAGTGAAGGGATGTCAGTCCCTATATAAGGTTGTGATTGTTGTATCGGGAGCGATGTGTTGTGAGTAGCTGGTACTATACCTCGGGCTGTAGTATAATGGATGTCTCCCTAAGTTTTCAAATTTCTTTATTTGGATTGAATGTGATAAGTTCGTACCTTAGCACTGGTCAAGTCAGAGGATATTATCAAAAGCGTTAATTGGGTATATAGCCCATGGTTAGAGTGTGACCCGTGGGTGGAGTCACAGTGGTATGGTGTTTGCGAATGAAGATGTGGGTTAATGACGAGGGAGGCGAGGACTTTTACCCCTCTGGAAAGTTAGAAGAGCGAATCTTTGGAAGCCCTATCGGCGACTTGTGACGGTGTCGGGGTTTGGTTCATGATGGTTGCCTAGCGGTAGTGTGGACTAGTGGTTTAGCACGGAGGCCGGGCCTCTTGATGGTACTCTCGAGATGAGTGACAAGTAAGATATAGAGTAACGAGTGGACCCTATGAGTTATTGGAGGATTCGGTGTAGGAGTAAGAGAGCTTGCAAAATAAGGAGGTTTTGCCTAGTACGGTTGAATGTGTTAGATGGGATGGTTTCGAGAGTTGCGCGGTGTTGGCAAGACTATATGAGAATGTTCGAGGGAACGTGAGATTTGTATCTCGAGTTAGTGGGAATGGTACCTGTATGCTGGTTCGTGTGTTGGGCCTTGCTAGATAGTGAGTCCGTGGTGACCCCCTTGGTTGTATAGGGGTAGTGTTCATATTGTGATTGGTTATCCATTGTTGGGGTGGGTTATGAGTGGATGCTGCCAGCATTCTTTGAATTAAGAGCAATTCGTGTTCTAAAGTAATGAGTATAGCGTGGGTCAAAGTAGTCCTTCGTATTCGGGATGTTGTGATTGAGGTTGACCATGTCGGTCTTCGGTCAAGGAAGTGAGCAGGCTTGCTAGATAACCATGGCGGGGGATGGTGATTCCCTTAGACGCGATGTTGAGGCGGTTAAATTTTAGGAAATCCGATGAGATTCCAAAATTTGTGGTTCGTGTAGAGAACTCTGTGGTTGGGGTTAGTGGTCTGAGTAGCACATCAGTGTGTGGATTACTGAGTGTAGAGTTTATTGAGTTGACTAGTCAGCTTGTCGGTATCGGGTGTTGGGGTGGCATTGGTCACCTTGAGTTTAGTCTCGTTCGTTGTAGACTCCGTATGTTGATTAAGGAAAACTGAAATTAATCGAACATGTTTTGTCGTTGAGTCTGACGGTTGGAATAATACATCTAATATATGTATTGATTGATCATTGTGAATGATTGGCTTTTTATACATTATGAATGTATGGTGTCTAGTTTGATGTTGATACAGCACTATAATGTGTATCATTTGTGTGTTTCTGAGCCGTGTTTATGATTATAAAGTGGTTAAGTAAAGGGAGGTGGGATAAAATTGCAAAACCATGAATTTCTTATACCTTATGTGTTGATAGTACGGTTGTTATTTCTATTAATTATCATTATAGAAATGTTGTGTTCCGTGTTGGTTGTGTCATCACTACGTGAGTGATGGTTGTTGATAGTGTTAATTTGGAAAGAAATGGAAAACAAAATTTTCCTAGTGTTTGGGGTCATCTAAATGTGTTGTTGAAAAGTTGATTTAATTCAAGGATTTTCTTTTTAAGAATTCCAGATTACTCTTTTGGGCAAATAAACTGTGGATAACTCTGCGTTTTGGGTAACAACGTATTTGTGAAAAATGTTTACAAAGCTTTTGAGTTTTCGTATGGAAAATGCAAGATTTATCCTGGAACGTTAACGTTGAAAATTTAAACATCTTTGAGAAATGCCTCTTGAATAAGAAAATGTTTTCTTATTATCTACTTTAAGATTTGTTTTAGTCGTGTCGTTGAGTAGTGACTAAGCTTGGAGCACTAGTCCGTTTTTGGTGAATTGTTTCGGGGGAGGTTTGGTTTGTTGAGACTTGCGCACCTAAGGTGGTGTTATTTAGAATGTGTTCCCTTGGTTGGTCTTTCCCTTGGTAGAGTGAGTCGGAGGCTTGTTTTGAAAGTAATTTCTTTCCTTGGGGTTCGGTTGTTGAATGCTCTATGATCATTTGGCCTTGTGTTTTGATGTATCTTTAATTTCGAGGACGAAATTCTTTAAGGAGGGGAGGTTATAGCGATCCCGGTATTCCCTGTTGTTGTATAACTATAATTTGGACTCAGTTTCGTAGATTCGTTGTTGTCTTATCCTCATTTCTATCCCTTACTCTTTGTTTTAGAGTTTTGGGTTGTGTTGGGCAAGTTGGGAATTAGTTGGTTGTGTTTTAAAACTTTGAAATTTTGCCCAGGTTTTGGTCTCTCCGCTCGAGCGGCGGTTTTGTGCTCGAGCGAGCTTTTGTTGCTGCCTTTACGCTCGAGCGGCAGTTTGGACGCTCGAGCGTGAATTTCCTTCTCTCAGCATTTTGGTCGTCTGCAGAAAATTCTGGGAGAGTGCACCCGGCGCTCGAGCGGATCTTTGGACGCTCGAGCGTGAACTTGTGTCTGTACGCTCGAGCGGGGTGTTGTACGCTCGAGCGGACCTGCTTTTATATCAGTTCGTGAAACCACCTTTTTGATCACTTTTTGATTTCCTTTCTCTCTCTTACTTTTTCAAAACCTCCATTGGAGAGCACCTCACTCTAAAACCGAACTTCTCTCTTAGGATTGATCTACCTAGAGTGTTTTCCTCACCTTGGGCCTTTGTAAGAAGTGTGTTGATCGTCGAGGGCTTTGTTGAGATCTGAGAAATTTGGGATTTGGAGCACTTCTGAGTTTTACTCATCTTCTCCCTTGGAGCTCTGAATTTGAGGTAGGGATATCCTACTCCTCTCTATGGATTTTGTCTTTAAATTTTGGTAATTTGAGATGTTGGGGTTGGTTTGGTAATTTTGTGAAAGTTTGGGCCATTTGTGTTATTTTACAAAAGTTGGGATTTTATATGTAATAAACCTAGATGCATGTTTGGTATAGAGAAATGGAATAAATGTTGAATCATTGATGAAAATGGGACCTAAGGGTGGTAATGGTAATTATGGAAAATGACCTAATTACATTGTTTAATTAATTGAGATAATTAATTGTGGGAAATGAGGAAATGAAATGGAATTGCTGAGATTGGGAGTGCATGGGGTAAAAGGGTGTAGTTGAATTATTTATCACTCACCGAATTGAAATGTCGATTGAATATCCATTGTGCATTTATTTCCTGCTTAGAAATAATTGCTTTGGGCTACCGGTGGAAGGTAGTGTTGATTGTTGTAGACAATGCTTGATGAATAGGCAAACTAAAACTAATCAATTGGATGTGTCATAGAGCATGTCGGTTGATAGAATACATTAATTTTATGTATTGATTGATTGCATATGTGATTCTGTGTTTATATGCATTACTTGTGTATGGGAGGAGATAGGGGATGTACTCCACGGTTTAGGGGAAGATGGGGGATGTACCTCTAAACCGGTTAATGGTTTAGGGGAAGATGGGGGATGTACCTCTAAACCGGTTGTTGGAATGTTGATATAGCTCATATGCTTATCGGTTGAAGTGTTGATACAGCTCATATGCTTATCTGTTGTAGTAGTGATATAGCTCATATGCTTATCTATTGAAAAGTTTGTTTGATTTGATATAGCACTAAAATGTATATCATCATTGTTTGCGAAGCATGGGAGTAGTTTATGTGTTATTGATACAACAAAATAATGTGTATCCACCTTGGATTTCGAAAGTGTTCTAGTGATGAACTATAATCTCATCAAATGTTCTGGCCAGAGTACTGAGCCTTGTTTTCAAACTCAAAGTTGAACAAAAATGAAAAGTGAATTGTAACATAGACTTGGCTGTCATGGAAACGTAGGGAGATGTAAATGGAAGTGTCAGTGTTGACCGTCTATCGGTTGCTAATCTTTTAGTCATTGTTCATGGTTGGTTTAGTGTATTTCTACTGGGCTGTGGCTCACCCTATATGGGAATATCATTTTCAGGTACAGGTAGCATGCCACCTCCAAGGACGTAGCTTGGGAGGCCAGAGGCGGACTTTTTTGTTGTTTTACTTGATGTATTACATGTAATACTTTTTGTAATGAAACGCTGTTAATTGAAAGAATGTGGAGCTTTTGAATATCAATGCATGTCTTATTTAATGGGTTTAAAGCTATTATTTTGAGGGCGTTACAGATCGTTAAGGTATAGTGGTCTCTTGAATGAACTTCCATGTTTCATTTTATACAGTTTCCATTTCTATTTTTATTCAACTTCCACTTTTATTCAATTTCTTTTTCTATTGAATTTCCTTTTTTATTTAATTTCAAATAGATCGTTAAGGCGTAGTGGTTTCTTGAATGAACTTCTATTTTTAATTTTATGCTACTTCCATTTTTATTTTTATTCCACTTCCATTTTTATTCAATTTCCTTTTCTATTCAATTTCCTTTTTTATTTAATTTCCAAACAGATTGTTAAGGTATAGTGGTTTCTTCAATGAACTTCCATTTTTAATTTTATGCGGTTTCCTTTTCTATTTTTATTCAACTTCTATTTTTATTCAATTTCCATCTCCAATCAAATTCCTTTTTTATTTAATTTTGAAATAGATCGTTAACGTGTAGTGGTTTCTTGAATTAACTTCCATTTTTAATTTTATGCAACTTCCATTTTTATTTTTATTCCACTTCCATTTTTATTCAATTTCCTTTTCTATTCAATTTCCTTTTTTATTTAATTTCCAAATAGATCGTTAAGGTATAGTGGTTTCTTGAATGAACTTCCATGGTTAATTTTATGCAGTTTCCATTTCTATTTTTATTCAATTTCCATCTCCAATCAATTTCTTTTTTTATTTAATTTCCAAATAGATCGTTAGCGTGTAGTGGTTTCTTGAATGAACTCCGTTTTTTATTTTATTCCATTTCCATTTTTATTCAATTTCCTTTTCTATTCAATTTCCTTTTTTTATTTTATTTCAAAATAGATCGTTAAGGAATAGTGGGTTCTTGAATGAACTTCCATGTTTAATTTTATGCAGTTTTCATTTCTATTTTTATTCAACTTTTATTTTTATTCAATTTCTATTTCCATTCAATTTCTTTTTTATTTAATTTCCAAATAGATCGTTAAGGTATAGTGGTTTCTTGAATGAACTTCCATTTTTAATTTTATGCAACTTCCATTTTTATTTTTATTCCACTTCTATTTTTATTCAATTTCCTTTTCTATTCAAATTCCTTCTTAATTTAATTTCCAAACAGATCGTTAAGGTATAGTGTTTTCTTGAATGAACTTCCATGTTTAATTTTATGAATTTTCCATTTCTATTTTTATTCAACTTCTATTTTTATTCAATTTCCATCTCCATTCAATTTGGTTTTTCATTTAATCTCCAAATAGATCGTTAAGGTATAGTGGTTTCTTGAATGAACTTCCATTTTTAATTTCTTGCAACTTCCATTTTTATTTTTATTCCACTTCCATTTTTATTCAATTTCCTTTTTTATTTAATTTAAGGTATAGTGGTTTCTGCAATGAACTTTCATTTTTAATTTTATGCAACTTTCATTTTTATTTTTATTCAACTTCCATTTTTATACAATTTCTTTTTCTATTTAATTTCTTTTTTTATTTCATTTCCAAATAGATCGTTAAGGTATAGTGGTTTCTTGAATAAACTTCCAAGTTTAATTTTATGCAACTTCCATTTTTATTCAATTTTCTTTTCTAATCAATTTCCTTTTTTTATTTAATTTCCAAATAGATCGTTAATGTATTGTGGTTTCTTGAATGAACTTCCATTTTTAATTTTATTCAACTTCCACTTTTATTCAATTTCTTTTTCTGTTGAATTTTCTTTTTTATTTAATTTCAAATAGATCGTTAAGGCGTAGTGGTTTCTTCAATGAACTTCCATTTTTAATTTTATGCTACTTCCATTTTTATTTTTATTCCACTTCCATTTTTATTGAATTTCCTTTTTTAATCAATTTCCTTTTTTGTTTAGTTGCCAAATAGATCGTTAAGGTATAGTGGTCTCTTGAATGAACTTCCATGTTTCATTTTATGCAGTTTCCATTTCTATTTTTATTCAACTTCTATTTTTATTCAATTTCCATCTCCAGTCAATTTCCTTTTTTATTTAATTTCCAAACAGATCGTTAACGTGTAGTGGTTTCTTGAACGAACTTCCATTTTTAATTTTATGCAACATCCATTTTTATTTTTCTTCCACTTCCATTTTTATTCAATTTCCGTTTCTATTCAATTTCCTTTTTTATTTAATTTCCAAATAGATCGTTAAGGTATAGTGGTTTCTTGAATGAACTTCCATGTTTAATTTTACGCAGTTTCCATTTCTATTTTTATTCCACCTCTATTTTTATTCAATTTCCATCTCCAATCAATTTCCTTTTTTATTTAATTTCTAAATAGATCGTTAACGTGTAGTGGTTTCTTGAATGAACTTCCATTTTTAATTTCATGCAACTTCCATTTTTATTTTTATTCCACTTCCATTTTTATTCAATTTTCTTTTCTGTTCAATTTCCTTTTTTATTTAATTTCGAAATAGATCGTCAAGGTATAGTGGTTTCTTGAATGAACTTCCATGTTTAATTTTATGCAGTTTCCCATTTCTATTTTTAATCAACTTCTATTTTTATTGAAGTTCCATCTCCATTCAATTTACTTTTTTATTTAATTTCGAAATAGATCGTTAAGGTATAATAGTTTCTTGAACGAACATCCATTTTTAATTTTATGCAACTTCCATTTGTATTTTTATTCCACTTCCATTTTTATTCAATTTCCTTTTCTTTTCAATTTCCTTTTTTATTTAATTTCCAAATAGATCGTTAAGGTATAGTAGTTTCTTGAATGAACTTTCATTTTTATTTTTATTCAACTTCCATTTTTTTTCGATTTCCTTGTCGATTGAATTTCCTTTTTTTATTTAATTTCCAAATAGATCGTTAAGATATAGTGGTTTCTTGAATGAAGTTCCTTGTTTAATTTTATGCAATTTCTATAGCGATCTCGGTTTTTCCTTCCTTTGTATACTGTATTCCGGACTTGGTTCCGTGGACTTGTTGTTGTATCATTATCACTTCTAGCCTTTACTCTTTGTATTTGAGTCTTGGGTTGTGATGGGCAGGTTTGAAACAGGTTGGTTACACTTTGAAACCAAAAGGTGATGCCTAGATTTTAGCCTTCATGCTCGAGCGGGCTCTTCGTTGTTGCTTATCCGCTTGAGCGGGAGTTTTGACGCTCGAGCGTGGTTTTCCATCTCCCAGTACTTTACTCTGCAGTTCGTCCGCTCGAGCGGTAGTTTTTACGCTCGAGCGTGATCCCTTGATTTTTGTCCCTCCGCTCGAGCGGAGAGTTTGACGCTCGAGCGGGTACCATCGCCTGCAAAACTTCTGGAAGTGTGCAATCGACACTCGAGCGGCTCTTTTCGCGCTTGAGCGTGAGTCTGTGTCTGACGCTCGAGCGGGGATTTCCGCGCTCAAGCGGGGGAATCGACTACATCAGTCCGAGATTTCACTTTTTGCATCACTTTTTGACCTACTTCTTTTCCCTAACTCTTAAAAGAAACCGCCACTTGAGAGTTTCTCTCTCTACTCTCACCTTCTCTCTAAGATTTGATCTATTCCCTGTGGTCTTCTACCCTAGTTCCTTTGGAAGAAAGGTAGAGCTTCGCGAGAGCTTTCTTTTAATCTGAAAAAGAGAGGAATTGGGGCACTTTTGACTTTCGTCATCTTCTCCATTCGAGTTCTTCACTTCAAGGTAGGGATTTCCTACTCCATCTTATAAGTTTTGTTCTAAGTTTTGGTATTTTGATATGTTGGGGGTATTTTGGTAGTTTTGGGAAAAACCCTAGTTGTATTAATAAATTAATCTGTATAATTAATTGAAGGAAATTGGGGAATTTGGTTAAATTCATGAAATTGAGGAATTCATTGATTAAATGGTGTAGTTGGATAATTTAAATCACTCGCTTATTGAATTGTAGATATTTTTATTTCCAGTCTAGAAATAACTATTTGGGGCTATCGGTGGAGGATAGTCATGTTTGTTGTAGATATTGCATGTGAATTAGGGAAAATTGAAACTAATCAATTTGTTTAAGTCATAAATTTAGACTATTGAATTAATACAGGAAATACATGTATTGATTGAGCATTGCATATGCATATTGTTTGGGAGGAGATAGGGGATGTACTCCACGGTTTAGGAGAAGATAGGGGATGTGTAATGCCCTCAAAATAAATCCATAATATATATAACATTTCCATGCTTAAATAAATGAAAACCAATCATTACACCATTCATCAGAGTATTCTTATTGGAAAGCATTACATGTAACCTCAAATTAAATGCCCTACGGGCTAACATCTTTCCAAGCCAACACTTGGACACAGAAATATGAGTTCTAACTCAAATACAAGTAAAGCCCGAGGCTTGAATGTTTACATGTACTAATAATAAAAACAATTAACTAAAGACAGTCTTCAAATCCAAAAGCCAAATCCTCCCAAGCTAAGTCCTTGGAGGTAGCTTATCTCCTGAACCTGAAAATGATGTTCCCATAAAGGGTGAACCACAGCCCAGTAGAAATATACTAAACCACATATAAGCATTGAATAAAGCAGCATTCAACAGATGGTTAACCAAGATAATCAATTATAACTTATTACAGCCTCATGACACTAATGTCAATGACACATTTCAATTCCCATTATTATTATTATGACTCAGAATCTGGCCAAATTTACAACAGTGAACTATATATCATATTCACATTACTTCCAATATCAACAACACAGATGAGACTCGGGCTCATATCACAACACTTCATACTTCCCGTTTGATACACATTTTAGTGCTATATCAATAACATGTAAAAACACTTCAATATAATAAGCACACATAATAGTGATGCTAATGGAGTCCATCCCCTATCTTCCCCTAAACCGTGGAGTACATCCCCTATCTCCTCCCAAACAATATGCATATGCAATGCTCAATCAATACATGTATTTTCTGTATTAATTCAATAGTCTAAATTTATGACTTAAACAGATTGACTTGTTTCAATTTTCCCTAATCCACATGCAATGTCTACAACAAACACGACTATTCTCCACCGATAGCCCAAAAAATTATTTCTAGACTGGAAATAAATATACCAACAATTCAATAGGCGAGTGATTTAAATTATCCAACTACACCATTTAATCAATGAATTCCTCAATTTCATGAATTTAACCAAATTCCCCAATTTCCTTAAATTAATACCACAAATTAATTCATTATTACCACTAGGGTTTTTCCCAAAATTACCAAAGTATCCCCAACATATCAAAATACCAAAACTTAGAACAAAACTTATAAGATGGAGTAGGAAATCCCTACCTTGAAGTGAAGAACTCAAATGGAGATGATGACCAAAGACCAACGTGCTCCAAATCCCAAGTTTCTCAGATTAAAACGAAGGTTAGATACTCACCCTATTTAGATCAATTCTTAGAGAGAAGACAAGTTTAGAGAGAGAGAGAGAGAAAAACTCTCAAGGGGCGGTTTTTAAAAGTTAGGAAAGAAAAAGTAGGTCAAAAAGTGATTCAAAAAGTGAAATCACGGACTGATGTAGTCGACTCTCCGCTCGAGCGTGAAACACCCCGCTCGAGCGTCAGACACAGACTCACGCTCGAGCGTGAAAAGAGCCGCTCGAGCGTCGATTGCACACTTCTAGAAGTTTTGCAGGCAATGGTATCCGCTCGAGCGTCAAACTCTCCGCTCGAGCGGAGGGACAAAATCAAGGGATCACGCTCGAGCGTAAAAACTACCGCTCGAGCGGACGAACTGCAGAGTAAAGTACTGGGAGATGGAAAACCACGCTCGAGCGTCAAAACTCCCGCTCGAGCGGAGAAGCAACAACGAAGAGCCCGCTCGAGTGTTAAAAATTCCGCTCGAGCGTGAAGGCCAAAATCTGGGCATCACCTTTTGGTTTCAAAGTGCAACCAACCTGTTTCAAACCTACCCATCACAACCCAAGACTCAAATATAAAGAGTAAAGGCTAGAAGTGATAAAGATACAAAAACAAGTCCACGGAACCAAGTCCAGAATACAGTATACAAAGGAAGGAAAAACCGGGATCGCTATATGATGGACCTCTAAACCGGATTTTGTTTGGGAGGAGATAGGGGATGGACTCCATTAGCATCACTATTATGTGTGCTTATTATATTGAAGTGTTTTTACATGTTATTGATACAGCACTAAAATGTGTATCAAACGAGAAGTATGAAGTGTTTTGATATGAGCCTGTGTCTCATCCGTGTTGTTGATATTAGAAGTAATGTGAATATGATATATAGTTCACTGTTGTAAGTTTGGCCAGGTTCTGAGCCATATTGATAATAAGGGGAATTCAAACATGTCATAGACATTAGTGTCATGAGACGGTATTAAGTTAGAATTGATTATCTTGGTTAACCATCTATTGAATGCTATAGCTTTATTCAATGCTTATATTTGGTTTAGTATTTTTCTACTGGGTTGTGGCTCACCCTTTATGGGAACATCATTTTCAGGTTTAGGTGATAAGCTACCTCCAAGGACTTAGCTTGGGAGGATTCGGCTTTTGGATTTTGAAGACTATCTTTAGTTAATTGTTTTTATATGTTAGTACATGTAAACATTCAAGCCTAGGGCTTTATTTGTATTTGAGTTAGAACTCATATTTTTGTGTCCAAGTGTTGGCTTGGAAAGATGTTAGCCCGTAGGGCATTTAATTTAATGTTACATGTAATGCTTTTATTTAGTAATACTCTGATGAATAAATTAATGAATCGTTTTCTTTAAATATTGCATGTCAATGATGTATATATATATATATATATATAATGGGTTTATTTTGAGGGCCTTACAACTTGGTATCAGAGCGTACCGAGTTTGAATACTTTGGGTACGTGGGAAGTGATTAGTATCACAATGGGTTCGTCTCGTCTGATAGAGACTTAGTGTAATGTTATATGCTTACATGATAACATGTTTATGTGACTATGTGGGTATGGAATGTAGTTCCTAGGATGTTGATTGGACCCTTGAGTTTCTAGTAGTCTTGTTGGAAAGTCACTTGATCAATGCTGCTTCCAACCGGAACTATAGTAACGCTTCGGGACTATTATCATCCAGGAATGAAATTCGTAGGTGCTTATGTGATTATGTGCTTACGTGAAATGAATTATTGTTGTCCAATGCATTAGAACGCGAGTGTTTAGCTTCGGCACATTTATTAATGTGCTAACGTCTTTGTTTCCTTTATTAGGATGTCAGGGCGAGAACGAGGACGCGGTAGGCGTGGTAGGCCGGGTAGGCAGGAGGTGCCTGTGCCAGAGGAGATTCCGACAGTTCAGGAGGGAATTGGCCAGGCCAATGTGGCCGAGCCAGTAGGCCAGCAGGCTATGGGCGCTCTAGCCCGAGAGATAGCAGGGGCATTCAGGGAGTCAGTAGGCATTCTCAGAGCTGAGAATCAAGCTCGGGTTGTTGTTGCGGATGCAGGACCTTCCTTTCTGAAGAGGGAATTTTTCCGATCTAACCCGGATGAATTTGTAGGTGATCCTAAAGAGCCGCTTAAGGCAGATGAATGGCTCGAACAGATAACGAAGACGTTTGAGATGCTTGGCATCGAAGACGAGGGGTTGAAAGTGACCTTGGCATCTTTCCAGCTGAAAGAGGGATGCGGGTCAGTGGTGGAAGTTCACTAAGGGTCGTATAGGAGGTACATGGGAGGCTTTTGTGAATGCTTTCCAGGAGAGATTCTTATCTCCAGCAGTTAGGGAGAAGCTAAGAGACCAGTTCTGCCAGCTTAAGCAGTCGAGTTCTTCAGTGGCCGAGTTTGAGGCTGCATTTACTAGCTTGTCCAGGTTTGCACCTGAGTTGGTGGCGTCTGAGGAACGTCGTTGTATCGAGTTTGAGAAGAAGTTGAGGCGTGGCCTCAAGCTGCGAGTTGGGGGAACTATGATTCGGGATTATGGGCTTATGGTTGATGCTGCAGCCCACATGGAAATCATGATGCAGGAGGAGGAGGAAGGACAGAAGGGCTCCAAGAGGAGTCATGATGGTCAGAGTGATGGTAGGAGACAGAAGGGTTTTAATCCTCAGCAGTCTCAGGGTAGCTTTTCTAGATTGACTTTTCCTGTGCCGTGTGCTAGTTTGGGGAAAGGCAGTCAGGAAGACATTACCTGTTTCAAGTATGGCCAGCTGGGCCACAAGTCTCCAGTTTGTCCTCAGAGGGGAGGAGTGCAGAGAGCAGCATCATCTTCGGCTCGATCTAAGAGCCAGAGTCAGGGTAGAGGCCAGCCACTCTCGTTTTATCAGTGTGGTCAGCCAGGGCATATGAAGAGGTATTGCCCGCAGTTGGGTGGCACACCTGGTGCATCTGGTTTGAGGCAGATTTAGGGTCAGCAGCCAGCTCAGTCGGGTCAGGCCTCGAGGGCCAATCAGGGGGCTTCATCGTCCCAGTCGGTGCGGCAATCTTATGCTCCTAGGGGTGAGCAGGTCGATCAGAGGTCGTCTGGACGCGTGTACGCTGTTACCGCCCAGGATCTTGTGCCGGCACCATCAGTTGTAAGAGGTACCTTCTTGTTTTGCAACTCGGTTGCTAGTGTTTTGGTTGATACGGGTGCATCTCATTCCTTTGTGTCTGCCGCATTTGCATCTGTTTTGGAGTTGGAGTTAGCACAATTAGCATCTCCTATTTGTGTAGTGTCACCTCTTGGGGGTGAATTGATCATGAAACAAGGTGTCAGGGGTTGTGATATAGAGGTCGCCGATCATAGACTTCCGTTTCCTTTTGTAGTTATGCCCATGAAGGGCTTTGATGTTATTTTGGGTATGGACTGGTTATCGTCATACCGGGCAGTTATCGATTGCTACCACCAGAGGGTCACTTGTTGTACCGTGAGCGGGGAGTGTTTTCATTTTCTGGGGGACCGGGTTGGTAGTGTTTTGCCACCAGGGTATGATCTACGAGGGCAGAGTGAGCTTAGTGGTCTACTTGCTAGCTTTGAGAGTGGTGAGTGTAATGAGACCTAGACTGTGTTGCCAAGTGTGGTTTGTGAGTACTCGGACGTCTTTCCCGAGGACCTTGTTGGTTTGCCACCTCACAGAGAGATTGAGTTCTCTATTGACTTAGTGCCCGGCACGGCGCCGATTTCTATGGCACCTTATCGTTTTGCCCCAGCTGAGTTAGCTGAGTTGAATATCCAACTCCAGGAGTTGTTAGATAAGGGCTTTATATGTCCTAGTGTTTCGTCATGGGGAGCACCGGCCCTTTTTGTTAAAAAGAAAGGTGGTGCTTTGAGACTTTGTATAGATTACCGGAAATTGAATCGAGCTACGGTTAAGAATAAGTACCCTATGCCTCGTATAGATGATCTGTTCGATCAGTTGAAGGGTTCCCGTTGTTTCTCGAAGATAGACTTGAGATCGGGTTATCATCAGTTGAGAGTCAAGGAGGAGGATATTCCGAAGACGGCATTCCGTACTCGGTATGGCCACTATGAGTTTTTGGTGATGCCATTTGGGCTCACCAATGCACCGGAAGTATTTATGGATTTGATGAACCGGATATTTCGGGAATTTTTATATCGTTTTGTAGTTGTCTTCGTGGACGACATCCTTATCTATTCACCTTCTGAGGAGAAGCACAAGGAACATTTGAGAGTGGTGCTTGAGTTACTTAGAGCCCATAAGCTTTATGCTAAGTTTGGGAAGTGTGAGTTCTGGCTAGAAGAGGTCAAGTTCTTAGGCCATGTAGTTTCTGGAGAAGGAGTGTCTGTTGATACATCCAAGACTGAGGCAGTGCAAGATTGGGCACAGCCTAAGAGTGTGTTTGAGATCCGCAGTTTTCTGGGGTTAGCTGGGTATTATCGCCGGTTTGTGAAGGATTTCTCCAGGTTAGCTTCACCTTTGACTAGATTGACTCGGAAGGGAGTCAAGTTTGTATGGAGTGAGACTTGTGAAAAGTCGTTCCAGGAGTTGAAAGTTAGACTGACCACCGCTCCAGTCTTGATTATTCCGGAGAGAGGGTTGGGTTATGCAGTCTATTGTGACGCCTCATGAGAGGGTCTGGGTTGTGTGTTGATGCAAGAAGGGAAAGTAGTTGCCTATGGCTCACGTCAGTTGAAAATACACGAGAAGAATTACCCTACGCATGATCTTGAGTTAGCAGCTGTGATCTTTGCCTTGAAGATTTGGAGGCATTATCTTTATGGTGAGAGGTTCGAGGTATTCTCGGATCATAGGAGTTTGAAATATCTGTTTACACAGAAAGACTTGAACTTGAGGCAGAGGAGGTGGATGGAGTTTATTGAAGATTATGACTTTGAATTGCATTATCATCCAGGGAAGGCTAATGTAGTGGCCGATGCCCTTAGCAGGAAATCTATTGGTGACATAGCTAGTATAGCCATTCGAGAGTGGGAGATGTTAGGTGCACTTGGGGAGTTTGATTTGCTTCTGGGCGAATCCGTTGGGGCTGCAGCCTTGTTTTCTGTTGTTGCGCAGCCGACACTTGTGACTCGAGTGTTAGAGGCTCAGAGAGGTGACCTTGAGGTAGAATCTCTTCGAGAAAAGATTTCCAGTGGGAAGGTTGAGAAGGGTTTGACGGTGTATCCCGACCTGAGTGTGAGATATCGAGACCGTCTGTTTGTGCCGGAATCTTGCCGAGAGGAGGTACTCCGAGAGTTCCATTATTCACGCCTTGCGGTGCATCCGGGAGGTACTAAGATGTATCAGGATTTGGGTCGCCAGTTTTGGTGGCGGGGTATGAAGAGAGATGTGGCAGCTTTCGTGTCTAAGTGCCTTACTTGTCAACAAGTGAAGGCAGAGCGTCAGAGACCAGCGGGTTTGTTGCAACCCTTGCCTATTGCCGAGTGGAAGTGGGAACATGTCACTATGGACTTCGTTGTAGGTCTTCCGAGGACTCAGCGGGGTAGTGATGCTATTTGGGTGGTTGTAGACCGGTTGACTAAGTCAGCGCACTTCATTCCTATGCGCGTGAGAGATTCGGTAGACCATCTTGCCGGTTTATATATTCGGGACATAGTGAGGTTGCACGGGGTCCCAGTGACGATCGTCTCAGATAGAGATCCTCGTTTTACTACCAGGTTGTGGCAGAGTTTGCAGAGTGCCTTAGGCACTAAGTTGACCTTTAGCACGGCTTATCATCCTCAGACTGACGGACAGTCCGAGCGTACTATTCAAATCCTTGAGGATATGCTTCGGGGTTGTGTTCTTGACTTTAGTGGGTCGTGGGAGAGGCACTTGCCTTTGGTGGAGTTTGCCTACAACAATAGTTTCCAGTCTAGTATCGGTATGGCACCGTTTGAGGCCTTGTACGGCCGACCGTGTAGATCTCCAGTTTGCTGGGCCGAGGTGGGCAATGCACCTTTGCTGGGTCCGGAATTGGTAAGGGAAACAACGGAGAAAGTTGAGCTTATCCGTAGGAGGCTTGTTACAGCCCAGAGTCGTCAGAAATCTTATGTCGACCGTAGGAGGAGACCTTTGGTGTTTGAGATGGGTGATCATGTCTTTCTGAAGATATCACCTAGGCGGGGATTGATGAGGTTCGGCAAGAGCGGGAAGTTGTCCCCTCGATTTATTGGCCCTTTTGAGATCCTTGAGAGGATTGGCGAGGCTGCTTATCGTTTAGCTTTGCCGCCGCAGTTATCCGGAGTACATTACGTGTTTCATGTGAGTATGCTTCAGAAGTATGAGCCGGATCCATCGCATGTATTGGATTGGACCGACTTAGAGGTAGATGAGGATGTCTCGTATGAGGAGAGACCGGTTCGGGTCTTGGATAGACGGGATCAAGTTTTGCGAAGCAAGACCATCCCTTTGGTAAAAGTTTTGTGGAAACATAACGGGGTGGAGGAAGCTACTTGGGAACGCGAGTTGGAGGTCCGAGAGAAATATCCGGATCTATTTGTAGATGCTTGAGCATATGTTGCTTATTTTGTTGTAATATTGCACCTTAAGTGTATTGAATATAACTTAAGTTGTGAAACATAGTTTATGTTTTGGTTAATGGAAGTATTTTGAAACTTGCCTCATAATGGAAGTTTAGTGTAACACTGCATATGTTGAATGTGTTGTAGAATTAGAGTTATATCATGAGATTGAATATGATATGGAAATGGAAATTATATATATCGAAAACTGTTGAATTTGAAAGGAAAATGCATGTTGATAATGCAAGTTGTTATGTATAATGTGAAATGCCTCTTGAAAAGAGATGGGGTTGACCGGTAATGGGTCAGGTTGTTTAATAGAATGTTGGCATATTGTGGGAAATAGAGAAAACTTTTTTTTATAAAAAAAAAAAAAAAAAAACTTGTACTTAATTTCGGGGACGAAATTCTTTAAGGGGGGGAGGTTATAGCGATCTCGGTTTTTCCTTCCTTTGTATACTGTATTCCAGACTTGGTTTCGTGGACTTGTTGTTGTATCATTATCACTTCTAGCCTTTACTCTTTGTATTTGAGTCTTGGGTTGTGATGGGCAGGTTTGAAACAGGTTGGTCACACTTTGAAACCAAAAGGTGATGCCCAGATTTTAGCCTTCATGCTCGAGCGGAATTTTTAACGCTCGAGCGGGCTCTTCGTTGTTGCTTATCCGCTCGAGCGGGAGTTTTGACGCTCGAGCGTGGTTTTCCATCTCCCAGTACTTTACTCTGCAGTTCGTCCGCTCGAGCGGTAGTTTTTACGCTCGAGCGTGATCCCTTGATTTTTGTCCCTCCGCTCGAGCGGAGAGTTTGACGCTCGAGCGGGTACCATCGCCTGCAAAACTTCTGGAAGTGTGCAATCGACGCTCGAGTGGCTCTTTTCACGCTTGAGCATGAGTCTGTGTCTGACACTCGAGCGGGGATTTCCACGCTCGAGCGGGGAATCGACTACATCAGTCCGAGATTTCACTTTTTGGATCACTTTTTGACCTACTTCTTTTCCCTAACTCTTAAAAGAAACCGCCACTTGAGAGTTTCTCTCTCTACTCTCACCTTCTCTCTAAGATTTGATCTATTCCCTGTGGTCTTCTACCCTAGTTCCTTTGGAAGAAAGGTAGAGCTTCGCGAGAGCTTTCTTTTAATCTGAAAAAGAGAGGATTTGGGGCACTTTTGACTTTCGTCATCTTCTCCATTCGAGTTCTTCACTTCAAGGTAGGGATTTCCTACTCCATCTTATAAGTTTTGTTCTAAGTTTTGGTATTTTGATATGTTGGGGGTACTTTAGTAGTTTTGGGAAAAACCCTAGTTGTATTAATAAATTAATTTGTATAATTAATTTAAGGAAATTGGGGAATTTGGTTAAATTCATGAAATTGAGGAATTCATTGATTAAATGGTGTAGTTGGATAATTTAAATCACTCGCTTATTGAATTGTAGATATTTTTATTTCCAGTCTAGAAATAACTGTTTGGGGCTATCGGTGGAGGATAGTCATGTTTGTTGTAGATATTGCATGTGAATTAGGGAAAATTGAAACTAATCAATTTGTTTAAGTCATAAATTTAGACTATTGAATTAATACAGGAAATACATGTATTGATTGAGCATTGCATATGCATATTGTTTGGGAGGAGATAGGGGATGTACTCCACGGTTTAGGGGAAGATAGGGGATGGACCTCTAAACCGGATTTTGTTTGGGAGGAGATAGGGGATGGACTCCATTAGCATCACTATTATGTGTGCTTATTATATTGAAGTGTTTTTACATGTTATTGATACAGCACTAAAATGTGTATCAAACGGGAAGTATGAAGTGTTTTGATATGAGCCTGACTCTCATCCGTGTTGTTGATATTAGAAGTAATGTGAATATGATATATAGTTCACTGTTGTAAGTTTGGCCAGGTTCTGAGCCATATTGATAATAAGGGGAATTCAAACATGTCATAGACATTAGTGTCATGAGAGGGTATTAAGTTAGAATTGATTATCTTGGTTAACCATCTATTGAATGCTATAGCTTTATTCAATGCTTATATTTGGTTTAGTATTTTTCTACTGGACTGTGGCTCACCCTTTATGGGAACATCATTTTCAGGTTCAGGTGATAAGCTACCTCCAAGGACTTAGCTTGGGAGGATTCGGCTTTTGGATTTTGAAGACTATCTTTAGTTAATTGTTTTTATATGTTAGTACATGTAAACATTCAAGCCTAGGGCTTTATTTGTATTTGAGTTAGAACTCATATTTTTGTGTCCAAGTGTTGGCTTGGAAAGATGTTAGCCCGTAGGGCATTTAATTTGATGTTATATGTAATGCTTTTATTTAGTAATACTCTGATGAATAAATTAATGAATCGTTTTCTTTAAATATTGCATGTCAATGATGTATATATATATAATGGGTTTATTTTGAGGGCGTTACAATTTCCATTTTTATTTTTATTCAACTTCCATTTTTAATCAATTTCCTTTTCTATTCAATTTCCTTATTTATTTAATTTCCAAACAGATCGTTAAGGTGTAGTGGTTTCTTGAATAAACTTCCACTTTTAATTTTATGCAACTTCCATTTTTATTTTTATTCCACTTCCATTTTTATTCAATTTCCTTTTTTATTTAATTTCCAAATAGATGTTAAGGTATAATGGTTTCTTGAATGAACTTCCATGTTTCATTTTATGCAGTTTCCATTTCTATTTTTATTCAACTTCTATTCTTATTCAATTTCTATCTCCATTCAATTTCCTTTTTTATTTCATTTCCAAATAGATCGTTATGGTGTAGTGGTTTCTTGAATGAACTTCCATTTTTAATTTTATACAGCTTACATTTTTGTTTTTATTCCACTTCCATTTTTATTCAATTTCCTTTTCTATTCAATTTGGTAACAACCCTCACCCTACCCTAGTCACGCTTGCGTACATTACATGATCTTGTCTCGTCATGCTGTATCTTTGCAAACCTTGGTTTGTCTTGCGTAGGTGTTTCTCGCATGTTTTGTATCTTGCTTGGTGTGAGTTTAGCAGAGGTCATCTTTAGTCTAGAATTTCCTTAGAACCACTTTGTCTGACCTCCACCTTCGCCCTGACATATTGGCCGAGATGCCATTATCTAGGCCGAGGTGTTCATCACCAAGGCCAAGATGTGTATTATCTAGGCCGAGATGTTACCTTTGCACCTAAGTAATCTTGTCTCGAAGTGGCGTGACCTAGACCAAGGTGTGGCACATCCAGACCAAGGTGTGGCACAGCTTAGTCAAGTGTTCTCCTTCCTAGCCGAGATCATTGTTCCCCTACTTGCCGATGTCTTGTTCTTAGCCGAGATCATTACCCGCCGGAGTGCCCATGCCATCTTGCTTGTTGAACACACTTTGTCATAGTCTTGTCTTTTCACTCAGTCACCTTTTTGAATAGAACCAACCAGCCGTTGCCACGTACCCCTGCGGAGGGTTAAGTCAGCCGGTAGACCCAGAAAATGTACATTTCTGTATTATATCCTTGCCTTGTAGAGAGAGAAGCTCTAGGAGGAAGAAGAAGTTTTAGAGTGAGAGAGTGGGCTTTCGAGCTTGATTCCTAGAGATCAAACCGTTAGATTCGTGTATTGAGGTTAGATTCTTGATTCACTTTTGTTGTTCTTTATGTTTATCTAGCTGCATTGCATGATCGAACTTGTTCTGCACGTCATGCATTGATTTAAAGCTGGTTCTAGAAAGAGAAAATAGTGTTCACGTGTTCTTAAAGAAAAAGTCTTGTTTTGATCCGAAAGTTGCATTGAGAGTCATGTTTTTGTGTTTGTTTTCGCAAGATCCTCAAGTATGGGTACCCAGGTCCATGTTTTCGAACTCATAGCATGAAAATCCCAGATTTTGTAATAAAAAGGTGTGATTGAGCATTCATATTTTTCATGTTCTTTATACTCATGTTCTTCATGTTCATCAGCGGAGGGAAACCCAGATTTTCCCGACTTCTTTCCTTGAATGTGGCCCTCGGGAACACACCTCGGCGAGGAGGTGTGGGACCTCAGCTAAGACCTGGTTGGTGCGCAGCATGTTTTCCCGAGATACGAGACTGTGTTTTGTTTTGATTGGACTTAGTTTTTGAAGAATGTCGAGATCATTTGTTTACATATGAAGCTTGTTTGAAAGTGCATTCAATAGGCTTTGCCATGTGTTTGTAGGACTTGGACTTGCCTCGACCCCGACGTTTGAAGAACTATGTAAGTGGTATTTTTAATAAAGTTATATTATAACGTTTTGTTAAAGCTTCTCTTTGCTTGTTTTGAAAAGTATTGTTAAGCATGGATGATGATCCCTATTTTGAATATCAAGTATTATCTTGTTTTGATGTCAATCTTGAAAGTCCGTACGTGCTAGGGGACTATAAGCATTTGTAGCACAATCTTGAAAGTCCGTACGTGCTAGGGGACTATAAGCATTTGTAGCACAACCTTGTTAACGTCATCCCTTGGAGTTTGAAAGCCTTGAAAGACTTTAATTGTTGAGACTTGAAAGATTTGTTAGATAAACTTGATTCGCCTTGGATTTTGTACAAGATGTGATGTGTTTTGATTTGATAGAGATTGTGGATATCATTCATGCAAACCTTTTTATTATTTATACCATTCACTGAGTATCCAAGCTCACCCATCTCTATATATATGTAGGTGACGAGCAGGACGGCGGTGACGCCTAGATGTACTTGCCTCTTGTTTTGGATTATACACTTTTGGCGCATCTTGAAGATTATGCTTCTTAGTTATATTTTATTGTACTTTGTATTTGAGGGCTGAGAAGCCTTTTGGTCAAGATGTATTTTTGTACTTCATTTGGTTGTATTAAAGCTATGTAAGAATGAATGCCATTCCATTTAACTTATGCACATCTCTTATGGACTAATTAAACTTGTAATTATTGCTTCCGCACTTGTTAGCCCCATATGTAATACTCTGTTTGTGTGTAAAATTTTGGAGGTTAGCCTTCGGTAATCTCGGATTACTGGCCATCATGGCACCATTCTACTAGGGGCGGAATGGGGCCGTGACAAATTTCCTTTTTTTATTTAATTTCCAAATAGATCGTTAACGTATTGTGGTTTCTTGAATGAATTTCCATTTTTAATTTTATGCAACTTCCATTTTTATTTTTATTCAACTTCCATTCTTATTCAATTTCTTTTTCTATTCAATTTCCTTTTTTATTTAATTTCAAATAGATCGTTAAGGTGTAGTGGTTTCTTGAATGAACTTCCATTTTTAATTTTATGCAACTTTTATTTTTATTTTTATTCCACTTCCATTTTTATTCAATTTCTTTTTCTATTCAATTTCCAAATAGATCGTTATGGTATAGTGGTTTCTTGAATGAACTTCCATGTTTAATTTTATGCGGTTTCCATTTCTATTTTTATTCAACTTCCATTTTTATTCAATTTCCTTTTTTATTTAATTTCAAATAGATCGTTAAAGTGTAATGGTTTCTTGAATGAACTTCCATTTTAATTTTATGCAACTTTTATTTTTATTTTTATTCCACTTCCATTTTTATTCAATTTCCTTTTCTATTCAATTTCCTTTTTTATTTAATTTCCAAATAGATCGTTAACGTATAATGGTTTCTTGAATGAACTTCCATGTTTCATTTTATGCAGTTTCCATTTCTATTTTTATTCAACTTTTATTTTTATTCAATTTCGATCTCCTATCAATTTCCTTTTTTATATAATTTCCAAATAGATCGTTAACGTGTAGTGGTTTCTTGAATGAACTTCCATTCTTAATTTTATGCAACTTCTATTTTTACTTTTATTTCACTTCCATTTTTATTCAATTTCCTTGTCAATTGAATTTCCTTTTTTTATTTAATTTCCAAATAGATCGTTAAGGTATAGTGGTTTCTTGAATGAACTTCCATGTTTAATTTTATGCAACTTCAATTTTTATTTTTATTCAAGTTCCATTTTTAATCAATTTCATTTTCTATTCAATTTCCTTTTTTTATTTAATTTTCAAATAGATGGTTAATGTATTGTGGTTTCTTGAATGAAATTCCATTTTTAATTTTATGCAACCTCAATTTTTATTCAATTTCTTTTTCTATTGAATTTCCTTTTTTATTTAATTTCAAATAGATCGTTAATGTGTAGTGGTTTCTTGAACGAACTTCCATTTTTAATTTTATGCAACTTCCATTTTTATTTTTATTCCACTTCATTTTTATTCAATTTCCTTTTCTATTCAATTTTCTTTTTATTTAATTTCCAAATAGATCGTTAAGGTATAGTGGTCTCTTGAATGAACTTCCATGTTTTATTTTATGCAGTTTCCATTTCTATTTTTAATCAACTTCTATTTTTATTCAATTTCCATCTCTATTCAAACTCCTTTTTTATTTAATTTCGAAATAGATCGTTAACCTGTAGTGGTTTCTTGAATGAACTTCCATTTTTATTTTTATTCCACTTCCATTTTTATTCAATTTCCTTTTCTATTCAATTTACTTTTTTATTCAATCTCCAAATAAATCGTTAAGGTATAGTGGTTTCTTGAATGAACTTCCATGTTTAATTTTTTGCAGTTTCCGTTTCTATTTTTATTCAACTTCTATTTTTATTCAATTTCCATCTCCTATCAATTTCCTTTTTTATTTAATTTCCAAATAGATCGTTAACGTGTAGTGGTTTTTTGAATGAACTTCCATTTTTAATTTTATACAACTTCTATTTTTACTTTTATTTCACTTCCATTTTTATACAATTTCCTTGTCAATTGAATTTCCTTTTTTTATTTAATTTCCAAATAGATCGTTAAGGTATAGTGGTTTCTTGAATGAACTTCCATGTTTAATTTTATGCAACTTCCATTTTTATTTTTATTCAAGTTCCATTTTTAATCAATTTCATTTTCTATTCAATTTCCTTTTTTTATTTAATTTCCAAATAGATCGTTAATGTATTGTGGTTTCTTGAATGAACTTCCATTTTTAATTTTTTGCAACCTCAATTTTTATTTTTATTCAACTTCCATTTTTATTCAATTTCTTTTTCTATTGAATTTCCTTTTTTTATTTAATTTCAAATAGATCGTTAATGTGTAGTGGTTTCTTGAACGAACTTCCATTTTTAATTTTCTGCAACTTCCATTTTTATTTTTATTCCACTTCCGTTTTTATTCAATTTCCTTTTCTATTCAATTTTCTTTTTATTTAATTTCCAAATAGATCGTGAAGGTATAGTGGTCTCTTGAATGAACTTCCATGTTTAATTTTCTGCTGCTTCCATTTCTATTTTTATTCAATTTCCATCTCCGTTCAATTTCTTTTTTTTTTTTGTAATTTCAAATAGATCGTTAAGGTGTAGTGGTTTCTTGAATGAACTTCCATGTTTAATTTTATGCAGTTTCCATTTCTATTTCTATTCGACTTCCATTTTTATTCAATTTCCTTTTCTATTCAATTTCCTTTTTTATTTAATTTCAAATAGATCGTTAAGGTGTAGTGGTTTCTTGAATGAACTTCCATTTTTAATTTTATGCAACTTTTTTTTTTTTTTTATTCCACTTCCATTTTTATTCAATTTCCTTTTCTATTCAATTTCCTTTTTTATTTAATTCCCAAGTAGATCGTTAAGGTATAGTGGTTTCTTGAATAAACTTCCATGTTTAATTTTATGATGTTTCCATTTCTATTTTTATTCAGCTTCTATTTTTATTCAATTTCCATCTCCATTCAATTTCCTTTTTTTTTTAATTTAAAATAGATCGTTAAGGTGTAGTTGTTTCTTGAATGAACTTCCATTTTTAATTTTATGCAACTTTTATTTTTCTTTTTATTCCACTTTCATTTTTATTAAATTTCTTTTTCTATTCAATTTCTTTTTTTAATTAATTACTGAATAGATCGTTAACGTATAATGGTTTTTTGAATAAACTTCCATTTTTCATTTTATGCAGTTTCCATTTCTATTTTTATTCAACTTCTATTTTTATTCAATTTCCATCTCCATTCAATTTCCTTTTTTATTCAATTTCCAAATAGATCGTTAAGGTGTAGTGGTTTCTTGAATGAACTTCCATTTTTAATTTTATGCAACTTCCATTTTTATTTTTATTCCACTTCCATTTTTATTCAATTTCCTTTTCTATTCAATTTCCTTTTTTATTTAATTTCCAAATAGATCGTTAAGGTATAGTGGTTTCTTGAATGAACTTCCATGTTTAATTTTATGCAGTTTCCATTTCTATTTTTATTCCACTTCTATTTTTATTCAATTTCCATCTCCAATCAATTTCTTTTTTTATTTAATTTCCAAATAGATCGTTAATGTGTAGTGGTTTCTTGAATGAACTTCCATTTTTAATTTAATGCAACTTCCATTTTTATTTTTATTCCACTTCCAATTTTATTCAATTTCCTTTTCTATTCAATTTTCTTTTTTATTTAATTTCGAAATAGATCGTCAAGGTATAGTGGTTTCTTCAAAGAACTTTCATGTTTAATTTTTTGCAGTTTCCCATTTCTATTTTTAGTCAACTTCTATTTTTATTGAAGTTCCATCTCTATTCAATTTACTTCTTTATTTAATTTCCGAATAGATCGTTAAGGTATAATAGTTTCTTGAATGAACATCTATTTTTAATTTTATGCAACTTCCATTTGTATTTTTATTCCACTTCCATTTTTATTCAATTTCCTTTTCTATTCAATTTCCTTTTTTATTTAATTTCCAAATAGATTGTTAAGGTATAGTGATTTCTTGAATAAACTATCATTTTTATTTTTATTCAACTTGCATTTTTCTTCAATTTCCTTGTCGATTGAATTTCCTTTTTTTATTTAATTTCCAAATAGATCGTTAAGCTATAGTGGTTTCTTGAATGAAGTTCCATGTTTAATTTTATGCAATTTCCATTTTTATTAATATTCAACTTCCATTTTTAATCAATTTCCTTTTCTATTCAATTTCCTTTTTTATTTAATATCCAAACAGATCGTTAAGGTGTAGTTGTTTCTTTAATGAACTTCCATTTTTAATTTTATGCAACTTCTATTTTTATTTTTATTGCACTTCCATTTTTCATAAATTTCCTTTTCTAATCAATTTCCTTTTTTATTTAATTTCCAAATAGATCGTTAACGTATAGTGTTTTCTTGAATGAACTTCCATGTTTAATTTTATGCAGTTTCCATTTCTATTTTTTTTCAACTTTTATTTTTATTCAATTTCCAAATAGATCGTTAAGGTATAGTGGTTTCTTGAATGAACTTCCAATTTTAATTTTGTGCAACTTCCATTTTTATTTTTATTCCACTTCCATTTTTATTCAATTTCCTTTTTTATTTAATTTCCAAATAGATCATTAAGGTATAGTGGTCTCTTGAATGAACTTCCATGTTCCATTTTTTGCAGTTTCCATTTCTCTTTTTATTCAACTTCTTTTTTTATTCAATTTCCGTCTCCATTCAATCTCCTTTTTTATTTAATTTCGAAATAGATCGTTAAGTTGTAGTGGTTTCTTGAATGAACTTTCATTTTTAATTTTATGCAACTTCCATTTTTATTTTCATTCCACTTGCATTTTTATTCAATTTCCTTTTTTGTTCAATTTTCTTTTTTATTTAATTTCCAAATAGATCGTTAAGGTATAGTGGTTTCTTGAATAAACTTCCATGTTTAATTTTATGTAGTTTCCATTTCTATTTTTAATCAACTTCTATTTTTGTTCAATTTCCATCTCCAATCAATTTCCTTTTTTATTTAATTTCCAAACACATCAGTAACGTGTACTGGTTTCTTCAATGAACTTCCATTTTTAATTTTATGCAACTTCCATTTTTATTTTTATTCCACTTCCATTTTTATTCAATTTCTTTTTCTATTCAATTTTCTTTTTTTATTTAATTTCCAAATAGATCGTTAATGTATTGTGGTTTCTTGAACGAACTTCCGTTTTTAATTTTATGCAACTTTTATTTTTATTTTTTTCAACTTCCATTTTTATTCAATTGCTTTTTCTATTGAATTTCCTTTTTTCTTTAATTTCAAATAGATCGTTAAGGTGTAGTGGTTTTTTGAATGAACTTCCATTTTTAATTTTATGCAACTTCCATTTTTACTTTTATTCCACTTCCATTTTTATTCAATTTCCTTTTTTATTCAATTTCCTTTTTTATTTAATTTCCAAATAGACCGTTAAGGTATAGTGGTCTCTATAATGAACTTCCATGTTTCATTTTATGCAGTTTCCATTTCTATTTTTATTCAACTTCTATTTTTATTCAATTTCCATCTCCATTCAATCTCCATTTTTATTTAATTTCGAAATAGATTGTTAAGGTGTAGTGGTTTCTTGAATGAACTTCCACTTTTAATTTTATGCAACTTCCATTTTTAATTTTATGCAACTTCCATTTTTATTTTTATTCCCCTTCCATTTTTATTCAATTTTCTTTTTTATTTAATTTCCAAAATGGATCGTTAAGGTAGAGTGGTTTTTGAATAAACTTCCATGTTTAATTTTATGCAGTTTCGATTTCTATTTTTATTCAACTTCTATTTTTATTGAATTTCCATCTCCAATCAATTTCCTTTTTTATTTAATTTCCAAATAGATCGTTAACGTGTAGTGGTTTCTTGAATGAACTTTCATTTTTAATTTTATGCGACTTCCATTTTCATTTTTATTTCACTTCCATTTTTACTCAATTTCCTTTTTTTATTTAATTTCCAAATAGATCGTTAATGTATTGTGGTTTCTTGAATGAACTTCCATTTTTAATTTTACGCAATTTCCACTTTTATTTTTATTCAACTGCCATTTTTATTCAATTTCTTTTTCTATTGAACTTCCTTTTTTATTTAATTTCAAATAGATCATTAAGGTGTAGTGGTTTCTTGAATGAACTTCCATTTTTAATTTTATGCAACATCCCATTTTTATTTTTATTCCACTTCCATTTTTATTCAATTTGCTTTTTGATTCAATTTCCTTTTTTATTTAATGTCCAAATAGATCATTAAGGTATAGTGGTCTCTTGAATGAACTTCCAAGTTTCATTTTATGCAATTTCCATTTCTATTTTTATTCAATTTCCATCTCCATTTAATCTCATTTTTTATTTAATTTCGAAATAAATCGTTAAGGTGTAGTGGTTTCTTGAATGAACTTCCATTTTTAATTTTATGCAACTTCCATTTTTATTTTTATTCCACTTCCATTTTTATTCAATTTCCTTTTTTATTTAATTTCCAAATAGATCGTCAAGGTATAGTGGTTTCTTGAATAAACTTCCATGTTTAATTTTATGCAGTTTCCATTTCTATTTTTATCTAACTTCTATTTTTATTCAGTTTCCATCTCCAATCAATTTCCTTTTTTATTTAATTCCCAAATAGGTCGTTAAAGTGTAGTGGTCTCTTGAATGAACTTCCATTTTTAATTTTATGCAACTTCATTTTTATTTTTATTCCACTTCCATTTTTATTCAATTTCCTTTCTATTCAATTTCATTTTTTTATTTAATTTCCAAATAGATCGTTAAAGTATTGTGATTTCTTGAATGAACTTCCATTTTTAATTTTAAGCAACTTCCATTCTTATTTTTGGTCAACTTCCATTTTTATTCAATTTCTTTTTCTTTTGAATTTCCTTTTTTATTTAATTTCAAATAGATCGTTAACGTGTAGTGGTTTCTCGAATGAACTTCCATTTTTAATTTTATGCAACTTCCATTTTTATTTTTATTCCACTTCCATTTTTTTTCAATTTCCTTTTAATTCAATTTCCTTTTTTATTTACTTTCCAAATAGATCGTTAAGGTACAGTGGTCTCTTAAATGAACTTCCATGTTTCATTTTATGCAGTTTCCATTTCCATTTTTATTCAACTTCTATTTTTATTCAATTTCCATCTCCATTCAATCTCCTTTTTTATTTAATTTCGAAATAAATCGTTAAGGTGTAGTGGTTTCTTGAATGAACTTCCATTTTTAATTTTATGCAACTTTCATTTTTATTATTATTCCACTTCCATTTTTCTTCAATTTCCTTATTTATTTACTTTCCAAATAGATCGTTAAGGTATAGTGGTTTCTTCAATGAACTTCCATGTTTAATTTTATGCAGTTTCCATTTCTATTTTTATTCAACTTCTATTTTTATTCACTTTCCATCTCCGATCAGTTTCGTTTTTCATTTAATTTTCAAATAGATCGTCAACATGTAGTGGTTTCTTGAATGAACTTCGATTTTTAATTTTAGGCAACTTCCATTTTTATTTTTATTCCACTTCCACTTCCATTTTTATTCAATTTCCTTTTCTATTCAATTTCCTTTTTTTATTTAATTTCCAAATAGATCGTTAATGTATTGTGGTTTCTTGAATGAACTTCCATTTTTAATTTTATGCAACTTCCATTTTTATTTTTATTCAACTTCCATTTTTAATCAATTTGCTTTCTATTCAATTTCCTTTTTTTCATTAATTTCCAAATAGATCGTTAAGGTATAGTGGTTTTTTGAATGAACTTCCCTTTTTAATTTTATGCAACTTCCATTTTTATTTTTATTCAACTTCCATTTTTATTTAATTTCCTTGTCAATTGAATTTTTTTTTTTATTTAATTTCCAAATAGATCGTTATGGTATAGTGATTTTCTTTAGTGAACTTCGATTTTTAATTTTATGGAACTTGCATTTTTGTTTTTATTCAACTTCCATTTTTATTCAATTTCTTTTGGTATTGAATTTCCTTTTTTATTTAATTTCAAATAGATCGTTAAGGTGTAGTGGTTTCTTGAATGAACTTTCATGTTGAATTTTATGCAACTTCCATTTTTATTTTTATTCCACTTTCATTTTTATTCAATTTCCTTTTCTATTCAATTTCCTTTTTTATTTAATTTCCTAATAAATCCTTAAGGTATAGTGGTTTCATGAATAAACTTCCATTTTAATTTTATGCAACATCCATTTTTATTTTTATTCAACTTCCATTTTCATTTTTATTCAATTTCCTTTTCTATTCCATTTCCTTTTTTTATTTAATTTCCAAATAGATCGTTAAGGTATAATGGTTTCTTGAATAGACTTCCATTTTTAATTTTATGCATCTTCTATTTTTGTTTTTATTCAACTTCCATTTTTCTTCAATTTCCTTTTCTATTCATTTTCCTTTTCTATTTAATTCCCAAATAGATCGTTAAGGTATAGTGGTTTCTTGAATGAACTTCAATTTTTAATTTTGTGCTACTTCCATTTTTATTTTTATTCAACTTCCATTTTACTTCAATTTTTTTTTTCTATTCAAGTTCCATTTTTTATTTAATTTCAAAATAGATCGTTAAGGTATAGTGGTTTTTTGAATGAACTTTCATTTTCAATTTTATGCTACTTCCATTTTTATTTTTATTCAACTTCCATTTTTATTCAATTTTTTTTTCTACTCAATTTCTTTTTTTATTTAATTTGCAAATATATCGTTAAGGTTTAGTGGTTAGTTGAATGAACTTTCATTTTTAATTTTATGTAACTTCCATTTTTATTTTTTTGCAACTTCTATTTTTGTTCAATTTCCTTTTCTTTTGAATGTCCTTTTTTTATTTAATTTCGAAATAGATCGTTAAGGTATAGTGGTTTCTTGAATGAACTTCTATTTTTATTTTTATACGACTTCCATTTTTATTCAATTTCCTTTTCTATTCAATTTCCTTTTTTTATTTAATTTCCAAATAGATCGTTAATGGATAGTGGTTTTTTGAATGAACTACCATTTTTAATTTTATGCAACTTCCATTTTTTATTTTTATTCAACTTTCATTTTTATTCAATTTCTTTTTCAATTGAATTTCCTTTTTTACTTAATTTCCTCATATATCGTTAAGGTATAGTGGTTTCATGAATAAACTTTCATTTTCAATTTTATCCAACTTCCATTTTTATTTTTTTTCAACTTCCATTTTTATTCAATTTCCTTTTCTATTCAATTTACTTTCTTTATTTAATTTCCAAATAGATCGTTAAGGTTTAGTGGTTTGTTGAATGAACTTTCATTTTTAATTTTATGCAACTTCCATTTTTATTTTTATTCAACTTCTATTTTTATTCAATTTCCCTTTCTATTCAATTTCCTTTTTTTATTTAATTTTCGAATAGATCGTTAAGGTAAAGTGGTTTATTTAATGAACTTCCGTTTTTAATTTTATGCAACTTCCATTTTTATTTTTATTTAACTTCCATTTTTATTCAATTTCCTTTTCTATTCAATTTCCTTTTTTTATTTAATTTGCAAATAGATCGGTAAGGTATAGTGGTTTCTTGAATGCACTTCCATGTTTAATTTTATGCAACTTCCATTTTTTATTTTTATTCAACTTTCATTTTTAATCGATTTGCTTTTCTATTCAATTTACTTTTTTTATTTAATTTCCAAATAGATCGTTAACGTATTGTGGTTTCTTGAATGAACTTCCATTTTTAATTTTATGCAACTTCAATTTTTATTTTTATTCAACTTCCATTTTTAATCAATTTGCTTTTCTATTTAATTTCTTTTTTTTATTTAATTTCCAAATAGATCGTTAAGGTAGAGTGGTTTTTTGAATGAACATCCATTTTTAATTTTATGCATTTCCAATTTAATTTTTATTCAACTTCCATTTTTATTCAATTTCCTTGTCAATTGAATTTTGTTTTTTATTTAATTTCCAAATAGATCGTTAATGTATAGTTGGTTTTTGAATGAACTTCCAATGTTAATTTTCTGCAACTTCCATTTTTATTTTTATTCAACTTCCATTTTTAATCAATTTCCTTTTCTATTCAATTTCCTTTTTTTATTTAATTTCCGAATAGATCGTTAATGTATTGTGGTTTCTTGAACGAACTTTCATTTTTAATTTTATGCAACTTCTATTTTTATTTTTATTCAACTTCCATTTTTACTCATTTTCTTTTTCTATTGAATTTCCTTTTTTATTTAATTTCAAATAGATCGTTAAGGTTTAGTGGTTTCTTGAATGAACTTCCATTTTTAATTTTATGCAACTTCCTTTTTTATTTTTTTCCACTTCCATTTTTATTCAATTTCCTTTTCTATTCAATTTCATTTTTATTTAATTTCCGAATAGATCGTTAAGGTATAGTGGTTTCTTGAATGAACTTCTATGTTTAATTTTATGCAGTTTCCATTTCTATTTTTATTCAACTTCTACTTTTATTCAATTTCCATCTCCATTCAATTTCCTTTTTTATTTAATTTCCAAATAGATCGTTAAGCTGTAGTGGTTTCTTAAATGAACTTCCATTTTTAATTTTGTGCAACTTCCATTTTTATTCAATTCCTTTTCTATTCAATTTCCTTTTTTATTTAATTTCCAAATAGATCGTTAAGGTATAGTGGTTTCTTGAACGAACTTCCATGTTTAATTTTATGCAGTTTCCATTTTTATTTTTATTCAAATTCTATTTTTATTCAATTTCCATCTCTATTAAATTTCCTTTTTTATTTAATTTCCAATTAGATCGTGAAGGAGTAGTGGTTTCTTGGATGAACTTCCATTTTTAATTTTATGCAACTTCCATTTTTATTTTTATTCCACTTCCATTTTTATTCAATTTCCTTTTCTATTCAATTTTATTTTCTATTTAATTTCCAAATAGATCGTTAAGGTATAGTGGTTTCTTGAATAAACTTCCATGTTTAATTTTATGTAGTTTCCATTTCTATTTTTAATCAACTTCTATTTTTATTGAAGTTCCATCTCCATTCGATTTCCATTTTTATTTAATTTCCAAATAGATTGTTAAGGTATAGTAGTTTCTTGAATGAACTTCCACTTTTAATTTTGTGCAACTTCCATTTGTATTTTTCTTCCACTTCCATTTTTATTCAATTTCATTTTCTATTCAATTTCCTTTTTATCTATTTCCAAATAGATCGTTAAGGTATAGTGGTTTCTTGAATGAACTTTCATTTTTAATTTTATGCAACTTCAGTTTTTATTTTTATTCAACTTTCATTTTTATTCGATTTCCTGTTCTATTCAATTTCCTTTTTTTATTTAATTTCCAAATATATCGTTAATGTATAGTGGTTTTTTGAATGAACATCCATTTTTACGTTTATTCAACTTCCATTTTTATTCAATTTCCTTTTTTTTATTTAATTTCCAAATAGATCATTAAGGTGTAGTGGTTTCATGAATGAACTCCCATTTTTAATTTTATGTAACTTCCGTTTTTATTTTTATTCAATTTCCATTTTTATTCAATTCATTTTCTGTTTAATTTCCTTTTTTATTTAATTTCCAGATAGATCGTTAAGGTATAGTGGTTTCTTGAATGAACTTCCATTTTTAATTTTATAAAACTTCCATTTTTATTTTTATTCAAGTTCCATTTTTATTCAATTTCCTTTTTTTGTTTAATTTCCAAATAGATCGTTAATGTATAGTGGTTTCTTGAATGAACTTCCATTTGTAATTTTATGCAACTTCCATTCTTATTTTTATTCAACTTCCATTGCTGTTCAATTTCTTTATCTAATAAACTTCCTTTTTTTATTTAATTTCCAAATAGATCGTTTAGATATTGTGCTTTTTGGAATGGACTTTCATTTTTAATTTTATGCAACTTCCATTTTTATTTTTATTCCATTTCTTTTCCGATTTAATTTCCTTTTTTTATTTCATTTCCAAATAGATCGTTAAGGTATAGTGGTTTCTTGAATGAACTTCCACGTTTAATATTATGCAACTTCCATTTTTATTTTTTTTCAACTTCCATTTTTATTCAATTTGTTTTTTTTATTTAATTTCCAAATAGATCGTTAATGTATAGTGGTTTTTCGAATAAACTTCCATTTTTAATTTTATGCAACTTCCATTTTTATTTTTATTCAACTTCAATTTTTATTCAATTTCCTTTTCTATTTAATTTGCTTGTTTTATTTCATTACCAAATAGATCGTTAAGGTATAGAGGTTTCTTGAATGAACTTTCATTTTTAATTTTATGCAACTTGCATTATTATTTTTATTCAACTTCAATTTTTATTCAATTTTCTTTTCTATTTAATTTCCTTTTTATATTTGATTTCCAAGTAGATCGTTAATGTGTAGTCGTTTCTTGTATGAACTTCCATTTTTAATTTTATGCAACTTCAATTTTTATTTTTATTCAACTTCCATTTTTATTCAATTTCCTTTTCTATTCAATTTCCTTTTTTATTTAATTTTCAAATAGATTGTTAAGGTATAGAGGTTTCTTGAATAAACTTCCATTTTTAATTTTATGCAACTTCCGTTTTTATTTTTATTCAATTTCCTTTTCTGTTCAGTTCCTTTTTTTGTTTAATTTCCAAATAGATCATTAGTGTATACTGGTTTCTTGAATGAACTTCCATGTATAATTTTATGCAACTTCCATTTTTATTTTTATTCAACTTCCATTTTTATTCAATTTCCATTTTTTTTTTATTTCATTTCCAAATAGATCGTTAATGTATAGTGGTTTCTTGAATGAATTTCCATTTTTAATTTTATGCAACTTCCATTTATATTTTTAATCAACTTTCATTTTTATCCAATTTCTTTTTCAATTGATTTTCCTTTTTTATTTAATTTCCAAATAGATCGTTAAGGTATAGTGGTTTCTTGAATTAATTTTCATTTTTAAATTTATGCAACTTCCATTTTTATTTTTATTCAATTTCCTTTTCTATTCAATATCCTTTTTTTATTTAATTTCCATATTGACCGTTAATGTAGAGTGGTTTCTTCAATGAACTTCCATTTTTAATTTTATGCAACTTCCATTTTTATTTTTATCCAATTTCCTTTATGATTTAATTTCCTTTTTATATTTCATTTCCAAATAGATCGTTAAGGTATAATGGTTTCTTGAATGAAGTTCCATGTTTAATTTTATACAACTTCCATTTTTATTTTTATTCAACTTTCGTTTTTATTCAATTTCCTTTTTTTATTTAATTTCCAAATAGATCGTTAATGTATAGTGGTTTCTTGATTGAACTTCCATTTCTAATTTTATGCAACTTCTATTTTTTATTTTTATTCAACTTTCATTTTTATTCGATTTCCTTTTCTATTTAATTTTCTTTTTTTATTTCATTTCCTAATAGAGCGTAAAGGTATAGTGGTTTCTTAAATGAACTTCCATTTTTAATTTTATGCAACTTCCATTTTTATTTTTATTCAACTTCCATTTTTATTCAATTTTCTTTTCGATTCAATTTACTTTTTTTATTTAATTTCCAAATAGATCATTAATGTATACTGGTTTCTTTAATGAACTTTCATTTTTGATTTTATGCAACTTCCATTATTATTTTTATTCAACTGCCATTTTTATTCAATTTCCTTTTCTATTCAATTTCCTTTTTTTTTTATTTAATTTCCACATAGATCGTTAATGATAGTGGTTTATTGAATGAACTTCCATTTTTAATTTTATGCAACTTCAATTTTTATTTTTATTCAACTTCCATTTTTATTCAATTTCTTTTTCTATTTAATTTTCTTTTTTTATTTCATTTCCAAATAGATCGTTAAGGTATAGTGGTTTCTTAAATGAACTTCCATTTTTAATTTTATGCAACTTCCATTTTTAATTTTATTCAACTTCCATTTTTATTCAATTTTCTTTTCTATTCAATTTCCTTTTTTTATTTAATTTCCAAATAAATCGTTAATGTATAGTGGTTTCTTGAATGAACTTCCATTTTTAATTTTATGCAACTTCCATTTTTATTTTTATTCTACTCTCATTTTTATTCAATTTTCTTTTTTTATTATATTTCATTTTTATTTAATTTCCAAATAAATCGTTATGGTATAGTGGTTTCTTGAATAAACTTCCATTTTTAATTTTATGCAACTTCTACTTTTGTTTTTATTCAATTTCCTTTTTTATTTAATTTCCAAATATATCGTTAAGGTATAGTGATTTCTTCAATGAACTTCCAATTTTAATTTTATGCAATTTCTATTTTTATTTTTATTCAACTTCCATTACTATTCAATTTCCTTATCTAATAAACTTCCTTTTTAATTTAATTTCCAAATAGATCGTTAACATATTGTGCTTTTTGGAATGAACTTTCATTTTTAATTTTTTGCAACTTTCATTTTTATTTTTATTCAATTTTTTTTATTTAATTTCCTTTTTTGACTTAATTACCAAATAGATCGTTAAGGTATAGTGGTTTCTCAAATGAACTTCCATGTTTAATTTTATGCAACTTCCATTTTTATTTTTATTCAAGTTCCATTTTTATTCAATTTCCTTTTCTTTTCAATTTCCATTTTCTATTTAATTTCCAAATAGATCGTTAATGTATAGTGGTTTCTTGAATGAACTTTCATTTTTAATTTTATGCAACTTCCATTTTTATTTTTATTCAACTTCCATTTTTATTCAATTTCCTTTTCTATTTAATTTTCTTTTTTTATTTCGTTTCCAAATAGATCATTAAGGTATAGTGGTTTCTTAAATGAACTTTCATTTTTAATTTTATGCAACTTCCATTTTTATTTTTATTCAACTTGCAGTTTTGTTCAATTTTCTTTTCAATTCAATTTCCTTTTTTTATTTAATTTCCAAATAGATCGTTAATGCATAGTGGTTTCTTGAATGAACTCCCATTTTTAATTTTATACAACTTCCGTTTTTATTTTTATTCAACTTCCATTTTTATTCAATTTCCTTTTCTATTCAATTCCCTTGTTTTATTTCCAAATACATCGTTAATGTATAGTGGTTTCTTGAATGAACTTCCATTTTTAATTTTATGCAACTTCCATTTTTATTTTTTTCAACTTCCATTTTTATTCAATTCATTTTCTGTTTAATTTCCTTTTTTTTATTTCATTTCCAAATAGATCGTTAAGGTATATTGGTTTTTTGAATGAACTTCCATTTAATTTTATAAAACTTCCATTTTTAGTTTTATTCAACTTCCATTTTCATTTAATTTCCTTTTCAATTCAATTTCAGTTTTTTATTTTTTTTTTCAAATAGATCGTTAATGTATAGTGGTTTCTTGAATGAACTTGCATTTTTAATTTTATGCAACTTCCATTTTTATTTAATTTGCTTTTCTATTTAATTTTCTTTTTTTATTTCGTTTCCAAATAGATCGTTAAGGTATAGTGGTTTCTTAAATGAACTTCCATTTTTAATTTTATGCAACTTTTATTTTTATTTTTATTCAACTTGCATTTTTGTTCAATTTTCTTTTCAATTCAATTTCCTTTTTTTTATTTAATTTCCAAATAGATCGTTAATGCATAGTGGTTTCTTGAATGAACTCCCACTTTTAATTTTATACAACTTCCGTTTTTATTTTTATTTAACTTCCATTTTTACTCAATTTCCTTTTCTATTCAATTCCATTGTTTTATTTTATTTCCAAATACATCGTTAATGTATAGTGGTTTCTTGAATGAACTTCCATTTTTTATTTTATGCAACTTCCATTTTTATTTTTTTCAACTTCCATTTTTATTCCATTCATTTTCTGTTTAATTTCCTTTTTTTATTTCATTTCCAAATAGATCGTTAAGCTATAGTGGTTTTTTTAATGAACTTCCATTTTAATTTTATAAAACTTCTATTTTTAGTTTTATTCAACTTCTATTTTTATTCAATTTCCATCTCCATTCAATTTCCTTTTTTATTTAATTTCCGAATAGATCGTTAAGGTATAGTGGTTTTTTGAATGAACTTCCATTTTTAATTTTATTCAACTTCCATTTTTATTTTTATTCCACTTCTATTTTTATTCAATTTCCTTTTCTATTCAATTTGCTTTTTGTATTTAATTTAAGATATTGTGGTTTCTGGAATGAACTTTCATTTTTATTTTTATTCAACTTCCAATTTTATTCGATTTCATTTTCTATTGAATTTCCTATTTTTATTTAACTTCAAATAGATCGTTAAGGTGTAGTGGTTTCTTGAATTAACTTCCATTTTTATTTTTACTCAACTTCCATTTTTATTCAATTTCCTTTTCTATTCAATTTCCTTTTTTTATTAAATTTCCAAATAGATCGTTAATGGATAGTGGTTTTTTGAATGAAAATTCATTTTTAATTTTATGCAACTTTCATTTTTATTTTTATTCAACTTTCATTTTTATTCAATTTCTTTTTCAATGGAATTTCCTATTTTACTTAATTTCCTAATAGATTGTTAAGGTATTGTGGTTTCATGAATAAACTTCCATTTTTAATTTTATGCAACTTCCATTTTTATTTTTATTCCACTTCCATTTTTATTCAATTTCCTTTTCTATTCAATCTACCTTTTTTATTTAATTTCCAAATAGATCGTTATGGTTTAGTGGTTAGTTGAATGAACTTTCATTTTTAATTTCATGCAACTTGCATTTTTATTTTTATTCAACTTCCATTTTTATTCAATTTTCTTTTATATTCAATTTCCTTTTTTTATTTAATTTCCAAATAGATCGTTAATGTATAGTGGTTTCTTGAATGAACTTCCATTTTTAATTTTATGCAACTTTCATTTTTATTTTTATTCAACTTCCATTTTTATTCAGCTTCCTTTTCTATTCATTTCCTTTTTTTATTTAATTTGCAAATAGATCGCTAAGGTATAGTGGTTTCTTGAATGCACTTCCATGTTTTATTTTGTGCAACTTCCATTTTTATTTTTATTTAACTTCCATTTTTAATCAATTTGCTTTCTATTCAATTTCCTTTTTTTATTTAATTTCCAAATAGATTGTTAATGTATTGTGGTTTATTGAATGAACTTCTATTTTTAATTTTATGCAACTTCCATTTGCATTTTTATTCAATTTTCATCTCTATTCAATTTCCTTTTTTTATTTAATTTCCAAATAGATCGTTAAGGTATAGTGGTTTCTTGAATTAACTTTCATTTTTAATTTTATGCAACTTCCATTTTTATTTTTATTCAACTTCCATTTTTAATCAATTTGATTTTTTGTTCAATTTCCTTTTTTTATTTAATTTCCAAATAGATTGTTAATGTATAGTGGTTTCTTGAATGAACTTCCATTTTTAATTTTATGCAACTTCCATTTTTATTTTTTTCAACTTCCATTTTTATTCAATTCATTTTCTGTTTAATTTCCTTTTTTTTATTTCATTTCCAAATAGATCGTTAAGGTATATTGGTTTTTTGAATGAACTTCCATTTAATTTTATAAAACTTCCATTTTTAGTTTTATTCAACTTCCATTTTCATTTAATTTCCTTTTCAATTCAATTTCATTTTTTTATTTTTTTTTTCAAATAGATCGTTAATGTATAGTGGTTTCTTGAATGAACTTGCATTTTTAATTTTATGCAACTTCCATTTTTATTTAATTTGCTTTTCTATTTAATTTTCTTTTTTTATTTCGTTTCCAAATAGATCGTTAAGGTATAGTGGTTTCTTAAATGAACTTCCATTTTTAATTTTATGCAACTTTTATTTTTATTTTTATTCAACTTGCATTTTTGTTCAATTTTCTTTTCAATTCAATTTCCTTTTTTTTATTTAATTTCCAAATAGATCGTTAATGCATAGTGGTTTCTTGAATGAACTCCCACTTTTAATTTTATACAACTTCCGTTTTTATTTTTATTTAACTTCCATTTTTACTCAATTTCCTTTTCTATTCAATTCCATTGTTTTATTTTATTTCCAAATACATCGTTAATGTATAGTGGTTTCTTGAATGAACTTCCATTTTTTATTTTATGCAACTTCCATTTTTATTTTTTTCAACTTCCATTTTTATTCCATTCATTTTCTGTTTAATTTCCTTTTTTTATTTCATTTCCAAATAGATCGTTAAGCTATAGTGGTTTTTTTAATGAACTTCCATTTTAATTTTATAAAACTTCTATTTTTAGTTTTATTCAACTTCTATTTTTATTCAATTTCCATCTCCATTCAATTTCCTTTTTTATTTAATTTCCGAATAGATCGTTAAGGTATAGTGGTTTTTTGAATGAACTTCCATTTTTAATTTTATTCAACTTCCATTTTTATTTTTATTCCACTTCTATTTTTATTCAATTTCCTTTTCTATTCAATTTGCTTTTTGTATTTAATTTAAGATATTGTGGTTTCTGGAATGAACTTTCATTTTTATTTTTATTCAACTTCCAATTTTATTCGATTTCATTTTCTATTGAATTTCCTATTTTTATTTAACTTCAAATAGATCGTTAAGGTGTAGTGGTTTCTTGAATTAACTTCCATTTTTATTTTTACTCAACTTCCATTTTTATTCAATTTCCTTTTCTATTCAATTTCCTTTTTTTATTAAATTTCCAAATAGATCGTTAATGGATAGTGGTTTTTTGAATGAAAATTCATTTTTAATTTTATGCAACTTTCATTTTTATTTTTATTCAACTTTCATTTTTATTCAATTTCTTTTTCAATGGAATTTCCTATTTTACTTAATTTCCTAATAGATTGTTAAGGTATTGTGGTTTCATGAATAAACTTCCATTTTTAATTTTATGCAACTTCCATTTTTATTTTTATTCCACTTCCATTTTTATTCAATTTCCTTTTCTATTCAATCTACCTTTTTTATTTAATTTCCAAATAGATCGTTATGGTTTAGTGGTTAGTTGAATGAACTTTCATTTTTAATTTCATGCAACTTGCATTTTTATTTTTATTCAACTTCCATTTTTATTCAATTTTCTTTTATATTCAATTTCCTTTTTTTATTTAATTTCCAAATAGATCGTTAATGTATAGTGGTTTCTTGAATGAACTTCCATTTTTAATTTTATGCAACTTTCATTTTTATTTTTATTCAACTTCCATTTTTATTCAGCTTCCTTTTCTATTCATTTCCTTTTTTTATTTAATTTGCAAATAGATCGCTAAGGTATAGTGGTTTCTTGAATGCACTTCCATGTTTTATTTTGTGCAACTTCCATTTTTATTTTTATTTAACTTCCATTTTTAATCAATTTGCTTTCTATTCAATTTCCTTTTTTTATTTAATTTCCAAATAGATTGTTAATGTATTGTGGTTTATTGAATGAACTTCTATTTTTAATTTTATGCAACTTCCATTTGCATTTTTATTCAATTTTCATCTCTATTCAATTTCCTTTTTTTATTTAATTTCCAAATAGATCGTTAAGGTATAGTGGTTTCTTGAATTAACTTTCATTTTTAATTTTATGCAACTTCCATTTTTATTTTTATTCAACTTCCATTTTTAATCAATTTGATTTTTTGTTCAATTTCCTTTTTTTATTTAATTTCCAAATAGATTGTTAATGTATTGTGGTTTCTTGAATGGACTTCCATTTTTAATTTTATGCAACTTCCATTTTTATTTTTATTCAACGTCCATTTTTATTCAATTTCCTTGTCAATTGAATTTCGTTTTTTTCTTTAATTTCCAAATAGATCGCTAAGGTATAGTGGTTTCTTGAATGCACTTCCATGTTTAATTTTATGCAACTTCCATTTTTATTTTTGTTCTGTAAGAATATAGGATCTATATACTAGAAATCAAAACACTATGAATATAATTGACTACTTAAACATAAACTTGGATACATACCGTTTGATTCCGTTATTGTCTTGAGTTTTGCTTCTTTGAAAAATGATGGTATTCACAATTGGAAAACCTTAGCACCAGCTCTTCCCCTCCTTCTTCTAATCTTTATGTCGTCTTTCAATGGGGCTGACAACCCTTTGATCTACATATATATAGATATATGTAAACCCTAATAAGGATAGGAGAGGGGATTGTGCCTAAATAAAACAATTGCTGGGCCCTTCCCATTAAGGAACCCAAATAACTTAAAACAGGCCTTACACCTCCATATCACATATCTACATATAAAATAATATGTATACTAAGATGACCATGGCCCAAACTTTATAGATCATAATAATAATTTTGGGTTCATACCAGTCAATCTATCTGAATCACGTTCAACCCGTTTTTCACAAACCAAACAAAATATAGTCAATGATAGCCTAATTAAGAATAAATTCTTACATTCTCCCAGTTAGGCAACATTGACTACTACTTTAAGAAAATATTTTATTTAAGAAAAAATGACTCTCAGGTTAAACAACTTTAGTGGCCACATAAATATGATTCAGAATAGAAACATCTCAGCACAGAATCCCGTTCAATAAGAAATATTAATATCAAACTGTAGCGGTAATTATGCTATTGAACAACATAACACCTTCCACAATTACAAACACTAATATCTCACTAACATGGATTCCTATATGTGATAAGGTGTAGTGTGGAATTTCAGCATAATTGATCCAAAATTATATAACATGCTAATTCCATATTCAATCCTCTGTATGGTCTTGACAAGACCCTGCAAGGAATTTTATTCCATTTTACACTTCCAAAAGAAGCCTTTATTCCTTTAAATCGAGGTCTTTCATGCTTTAAACCAAGCATCATACTTTATGGATCCATGCACACTTCTAAACCGAAGTGTTAATCTTTATATCTCAGAATTAAAACATAACTGTAAGAGCTCATATACAAGAGGTATACATATATGACAATTACCATTTATGTGTACACACACATGACTATAAACAAAATGTGAATAAACACATTAAACTTTATTAACTGAAATATACCATAGATAATATTCATGGATAAAAAATTTCTTTAACCAAGCACATAAAAAACTGTAAAGTACCCATATGCTCAACATATTTAGCAAACTAAAATTTGGCCTAAGCCCTATATTTAGTGGATCAACTAGTATGTATTCTATAACATGTGCTCATAAAGAATATCATCTTTAACAACTCTCTAATTCTGAAGTACTTTAAATTTATGTATTTAACGCCATCAGAGTTTTTGTTATTCTTCATAGAGAAAATTAAAACCATATATCATAATACATCTTTATAGGTTTGGAGATGAAATTAACAATTCCAAGCTCTGAAATAAAATTCTTTAATTACATAACTCAATTCGAACTCTGAAATATGTTTGCATAGTGAAAAATTATAAGAGATTTTATGAAACTCTTTCATGAAATAACACCTCATGCAAACATAAAAATGTAACTAGTAACAGACACTATATATCATCTGAACAACTTCGAAAGTCGACATTACACAACCAATAATATTAACATGATTAATTCTTCTATAGCCAATTGTATAATCTTTAATTCTCTATAAATATCATAACACTTTATATGTTCCAACCCAATGGTCAAGACTTAAATTAAAATAATAATTGTCTAACAAACTAATTACATATGCACCAAGTTTAATCCAAACTTCATAATTCATTAAACTTTCACAACACTAGCATACAAGACATTCTTCATGGATTTTTTTTCTCAAAATCATTTTATGAATACTGAATGTTATTTAATTAATCTCGATCATTAAGAAGAGCAAAGTAAAACTTTCAATTCTGCATATTAAATTCAGTAAAAATGTGCTCTAAGTATGCTCTTTGAGATGAGACAAATAATCCTCTAAGTTATTTCTCAAGTATCTTAATGCCAAACACATAAAATACTTTGCCAAGATATTTTATATCAAAAATTTATTAACAACAATATCTTCGCATCAAGTATTAGTTCGAAATTATTACTAGTAAGTAAAATTCTATAAAGGATCAAGAAAAATAAATTGCTCCCACTGACCTTGAGATATATGCATAAATTAATAGTATTATCCATAAAGCCAAGTAATAATATTTGGTGAACTTTTAAATATCATTGCTTAGAAATTTGATTAAAACCATAGACAAATTTGTTTAACTTACAAATCAAATTTATTTTGTTTGGCGAAGCAAAAAATGCCACAATACCACCATAATCATTATAAACCTATATTTATAACATTGGTAAGAACAATACTCTTTTCAAATCGCAACCTCTTACAATAGCTTTGTATTTATTTCTTTATCTTCAAAAAAAATACTCATTAGATTTCAAACCTTTTAAAAAAGTATAACATGATCTCATATCTAATTAATAATTTGTACCAATTCATTTACCATATTACAAATCGCCAATATCTTCATCATACGTAACAATCATCTCTTCAATCTCTTGATATTGCTCACTTAGAAAAATAATATAATCGTAAGGATCTTTTAATTGTATGAGAATGTCTAGAAGATTGCACGTGTTATACATGTTCAACTTTTATCAATTGACTGAATAGACACTTCAGATTCTACTTGCACTCTCACTTTCTCTATGTGAGGATGAACAGACCAATTTATTATAATAGGCACAAGTATACAAGAAGATTTATATATTTAAACTGTTCACCAATCTAATAACTTCACATTTTAAAAGCTTAAAAGATTCTTATGTCAGAACCAAGATAATAGAACCATTGGCAACTTACAAAGTAACAACAAATAGCTATAGGTCCCATTTTGATTTCAAAAATATGTCATAAAATTTTTACTTTTGTACAATCCCAAACTCAAAAGTTATTCCAACTAAATTTTATATTAGTTTGCAATTCAAAAGTGTTTTAAAAATATTTTTAACTTAGTACCGTATGTAAAGTATGCACAAGTATACATAGCAATATTTTATCACAAAAACTTGTATACTTTTAACATGTTAACATACACCTCATCATTTTATTGGAGTCCAATTACGACGCTCAAGTACTCAACTTTCTTCCGAAGTTACAACCATGATATATTTAAATTGATTCCACAATTTTGTAAAAATTAATAAGAGGTTACTACATTAACCAAAATTATCATGTTCACTATAATATCCATCTTCAATTAATAATTTTAAAATCTTCACCAATATGTTTTTCAACAAAAATGAGATAGACAAATGCATAACATCAATACTCATTTATAGAATTAATAGAATAATTTCTCCCACACACGTTATGATAATTATCATCCAAGTCAAAATAAAATCTATTTCAATTATTATTATTATTTTATTTATTACCAAAATTAAAATTAATAACAATGCTTATTTTGTTGACATTAAAATTGAATTTTATCTCATGGATGATATAAAAATAACATTCTTTAAAATAAGATCAGTACTAAACTATAACTTAAATAACTTGACCAGAAAATAAAATTTTGATTAACACAAGCATTTTTTAAGCATTTTAAAAAACAAATAAGGAGATTCCGAAGGTGGAAAGAGCGTCATAGCTCACAAAAAATTCTAAAGAATTTTTCTTACTTGAGTTAATAATATATAAAGAGATTTGCGGAATATTCTAAAAAGGAAAACATAAAACACAGAAGAGACATAACGATTTGTAAAAGTCGAAGGTATTATATAGAGCATTGTAGAGTATAATTTAGATTTTCTTGTAAGAATCACCTAGTGGATATTCTAAAACTCTGCTTTGTTAAATAGCTAACATTGAATATAATTTCAATCTTTCACACCATATCGAGGTCTTAATATAAATGGTTAAGAAGACACATTCTCGAGTATGTCAATATCTAAATCAGTTAGTCTTAAAGCTAACTCAATATCTTTTAACCGATTCATAATCAAAACTTTAATGGAGTAAATTTGATTTTCATAAAAATATCTCCCTTCATTGCTTTCAATTCAATATAATATCATTCAATCATATATGGACAATAATAATCTCATAATTACAATTAACATTCTCAAATATTTAAAATGTATCACTCTTAAACTGAATATATAGAAAGCATTTTCACAACTCCAACTTTCAATTATAAATAGGCAATTAGTATAATCTCACAAGAATATGCTACGAATAAACTTTAGCAATATTCTCAGATGTGCCAGAATGTATCACTATATAAACACCTTTGGGTTGAATATATAGAATACAATCAACATCTTTGAACTTCAATAAAATCTTAATTAATTATACATGGGCAATAATTATAATCTCACAACAATGGGCTACAAATAAACTTTAACAATATTGTCAGATGTTTCAGAATGTATCATTATATAAATACCTTTGGGCTAAATATATAAGACACATTCTAACACCTATAAACAAGTCAACTAATAAGAATGATTTATCAAGAAATTATCTCCTTTGGGTAGATAAATTCTTTCAAAATCAATACAATTTCCCTTACTAGCGGCTCACACTACCTCTAAAATTAATACACTCAATTAACCCCCTTTGGGTAGGTAATTGAGTGATATAATATTAGAAGAGCTTCCCAGAATCCTTATTGGTAAATCATTTTAAATCTTAATAGGTTAACCACTTCGGCAGTATCACCCACATTGATTCAAAATCTTCCAACTGGGACTACAAAAAATAAATATTTGTCCACCTTTAAAACTTTATTTATTTATTAGGTCATATGACTTTTATTAAATTTTCAGCATATCCAAGTGCCCATCAAAGCATATATAATATCATATTACGAATCACCACTGAACAGTTACTCAAAAAATAATATCTCTTGGCGAACCAAAATTCGCATATGAATGTACAAAAAATTACACCAAAGTGATATGCATGATATAGAACTCTTAAACAGTCTTAATGTTTATGTAAAAGTCATAAAAACAAATATGTTTCATATCTTTTGCAAATATTTGATTAGGTGAGATTTGAAATATATATATATATATATATATAGATTCAATATACACATATACATATTTTACAATTGTCATAAAACTACCAGATCCAAATTACTATTTTTTATTTTATAAAACATAATTGGAACCAAACTATCAATACTCAAACAGTATGTATTTGTTACATTGAAAAAGTTTTCTTGAAATTACTAAAGCACGATTTTGAGATGCAAAAGCATCATTCAGTAAAAAGAAATATTAATTTATTCCTCATCATTATATAAAATAATTTTACTGAAATAATCTGCCATGATTTTGATTCTAGTATAAACTTGCTCTGATACCACATGTAAGAATATAGGATCTATATACTAGAAATCAAAACACTATGAATATAATTAACTACTTAAACATAAACTTGGATACATACCGTTTGATTCCGTTATTGTCTTGAGTTTTGCTTCTTTGAAAGATGATGGTATTCACAATCGGAAAACCTTAGCACCAGCTCTTCCCCTCCTTCTTCTAATCTTTATGTTGTCTTTTCAATGGGGCTGACAACCCTTTGATCTACATATATATAGATATATGTAAACCCTAATAAGGATAGGAGAGGGGATTGTGCCTAAATAAAACAATTACTGGGCCCTCCCATTAAGGAACCCAAATAACTTAAAACAGGTCTTACACCTCACATATCTACATATAAAATAATATATATACTAAGATGACCATGGCCCAAACTTTATGGATCATAATAATAATTTTGGGCTCATACCAGTCAATCTATCTGAATCACGTTCAACCCGTTTTTCACAAACCAAACAAAATATATTCAACGATAGCCTAATTAAGAATAAATTCTTACATGCTCAACTTCCATTTTTAATCAATTTGCTTTTCTATTCAATTTCCTTTTTTTATTTATTTTCCAAATAGATCGTTAATGTATTGTGGTTTCATGAATGAACTTCAATTTTTAATTTTATGCAAATTCCATTTTTATTTTTATTCAACTTCCTTTTTTTATTTAATTTCCAAATAGATCGTTAAGGTATAGTGGTTTTTTGAAGGAACTTCCATTTTTAATTTTATGCTACTTCCATTATATTTTTATTCAACTTCCATTTTTATTCAATATCCTTGTCAATTGAATTTCGTTTTTTTATTTAATTTCCAAATAGATCGTTAAGGTATAGTGGTTTCCTGATTGAACTTCCATGTTTAATTTTCAGCAACTTCCATTTTTTTTTTTATTCAACTACCGTTTTTAATCAATTTCCTTTTCTATTCAATTTCCTTTTTTATTTAATTTCCAAATAGATCGTTAATGTATTGTGGTTTCTTGAATGAACTTCCATTTTTTTATTTTATGCAACTTCCATTTTTATTCAATTTCTTTTACTATTGAATTTCCTTTTTTATTTAATTTCAAATAAATCCTTAAGGTGTAGTGGTTTCTTGAAAGAACTTCCCTTTTTAATTTAATGCAACTTCCATTTTTATTTTTATTCAATTTCTTTTTCAATTGAATTTCCTTTTTTATTTAATTTCCCAATAGATCGTTAAGGTTTAATGGTTTCATGAATAAACTTCCATTTTTAATTTTATGCAACATCCATTTTTATTTTTATTCAACTTCCATTTTCATTTTTATTCAATTTCCTTTTCTATTCTATTTCCTTTTTTTTTATTTAATTTCCAAATAGATCGTTAACGTATAGTGGTTTCTTGAATAGACTTCCATTTTTAATTTTATGCAACTTCTATTTTTGTTTTTATTCAACTTACATTTTTCATCAATTTCCTTTTCTATTCATTTTCCTTTTTTTATTTAATTTCCAAATAGATTGTTAAGGTATAGTGGTTTCTTAAATGAACTTCCATTTTTAATTTTCTGCAACTTCAATTTTTATTTTTATTCAACTTCCATTTTTAATCAATTTCCTTTTCTAATCAATTTCCTTTTTTTATTTAATTTCCAAATAGATCGTTAATGTATAGTGATTTCTTGAATAAACTTCCATTTTTAATTTTATGCAACTTCTATTTCTATTTTTATTCAACTTCCATTTTTATTCCATTTCCTTTTCTATTTAATTTTTTTTTTATTTCGTTTCCAAATAGATCGTTAAGGTATAGTGGTTTCTTAAATGAACTTCCATTTTTATTTTTATTCAACTTCCATTTTTGTTCAATTTTCTTTTCAATTCAATTTCCTTTTTTTATTTAATTTCCAAATAGATCGTTAATGCATAGTGGTTTCTTGAATGAACATCCATTTTTAATTCTATGCAACTTCCATTTTTATTTTTATTCAACTTCCATTTTTATTCAACTTCATTTTCTATTCAATTTCCTTTTTTTATTTAATTTCCAAATAAATCGTTAATGCATAGTGGTTTCTTGAATGAACTTCCATTTTTAATTTTATGCAACTTCCATTTTTATTTTTATTCAACTTCCATTTTTATTTAATTTGTTTTTCTATTCAATTTCCTTTTTTATTTAATTTTCAAATAGATCGTTAAGGTATAGTGGTTTCGTCAATGAACTCCCATTTTTAATTTTATACAACTTCCGTTTTTATTTTTATTCAACTTCCATTTTTATTCAATTTCCTTTTCTATTCAATTTCCTTCTTTTATTTTATTTCCAAATAGATTGTTAATGTATAGTGATTTCTTGAATGAACTTCTATTTTTAATTTAATGCAGCTTCCATTTTTATTTTTTTTCAACTTCCATTTTTATTCAATTCATTTTCTGTTTAATTTCCTATTTTTATTTTATTTCCAAATAGAGGGTTAAGGTATAGTGGTTCCTTGAATGAACTTCCATTTTTAATTTTATAAAACTTCCATTTTTAGTTTTATTCAACTTTCATTTTTATTCAATTTCCTTTTCAATTCAATTTCCTTTTTTTATTTAATTTCCATATAGATCGTGAAGGTGTAGTGGTTTCTTGAATGAACTTCCATTTTTAATTTTATGCAACTTCTATTTTTATTTTTATTCCACTTCCATTTTAATTCAATTTCCTCTTCAATTCAATTTCCTTTTTTATTTAATTTCCAAATAGATAGTGAAGGTGTAGTGGTTTCTTTTATGAACTTCCATTTTTATTTTTATGCAACTTTTATTTTTATTTTTATTCCACTTCCATTTTTATTCAATTTCCTCCTCAATTCAATTTCGTTTTCTATTTAATTTCCAAATAGATCGTTAACGTATAGTGGTTTCTTGAATGAACTTCCATGTTTAATTTTATGCAGTTTCCTTTTCTATTTTTATTCAACCTCTATTTTTATTCAATTTCCAACTCCATTCAATTTTCTTTTTTATTTAATTTCCAAATAGATCGTTATGGAATAGTGGTTTCTTGAATGACATTCCATTTTTAATTTTATGCAACTTCCATTTTTATTTTTATTCCAGCTCCATTTTTATTCAATTTCCTTTTCTATTCAATTTCCTTTTTAATTTAATTTCCAAATAGATCGTTAAGGTATAGTGGTTTCTTAATGAACTTCCATGTTTAATTTTATGAAGTTTCCATTTCTATTTTTATTCAACTTCTATTTTTATTCAATTTCCATCACCATTCAATTTCCTTTTTATTTAATTTCCAAATAGATCATTAAGGTTTAGTGGTTTCGTGAATGAACTTCCATTTTTAATTTTATGCAACTTCCATTTTTATTTTTATTCCACTTCCATTTTTATTCAATTTCCTTTTCTATTCAATTTCCTTTTTTTATTTAAATTAAGATATTGTGGTTTCTAGAATGAACTTTCATTTCTATTTTTATTCAACTTCCATTTTTATTTGATTTCATTTTCTATTGAATTTCCTTTTTTATTTAATTTCGAATAGATCGTCAAGGTGCAGTGGTTTCTTGAATTAACTTCCATTTTTATTTTTATTCAATTTCTTTTTCTATTCAATTTCCAAATAGATCGTTAATGGATAGTGGTTTTTTGAATGAACATCCATTTTTAATTTTATACAACTTCTATTTTTATTTTTATTCAACTTTCATTTTTATTCAATTTCTTTTTCAATTGAATTTCCTTTTTTACTTAATTTCCTAATAGATCGTTAAGGTATAGTGGTTTCAAGAATAAACTTCCGTTTTTAATTTTATGCAACTTTCATTTTTATTTTTATTCAACTTCCACTTTTATTAAATTTCCTTTTCTATTCAATTTACTTTTTTTATTTAATTTGCAAATAGATCGTTATGGTTTAGTGGTTAGTTGAATGAACTTTCATTTTTAATTTCATGCAACTTGCATTTTTATTTTTATTCAACTTCCATTTTTATTCAATTTTCTTTTCTATTCAATTTCCTTTTTTTATTTAATTTCCATATAGATCGTTAATGTATAGTGGTTTCTTGAATGAACTTCCACTTTTAATTTTATGCAACTTCCTTTTTTATTTTTCTTCAACTTCCATTTTTATTCAGCTTCCTTTTCCATTCATTTCCATTTTTTATTTAATTTCCAAATAGATCGCTAAGGTATAGTGGTTTCTTGAATGCACTTCCATGTTTACTTTTATCCAACTTCCATTTTTATTTTTATTCAACTTCCATTTTTTTTTAATTTGCTTTTCTATTCAATTTCCTTTTTTTATTTAATTTTCAAATAGATCGTTAAGGTATAGTGGTTTCGTGAATGAACTCCCATTTTTAATTTTATACAACTTCCGTTTTTATTTTTATTCAACTTCCATTTTTATTCAATTTCCTTTTCTATTCAATTCCCTAGTTTTATTTTATTTCCAAATAGATTGTTAATGTATAGTGGTTTCTTGAATGAACTTCTATTTTTAATTTAATGCAGCTTCCATTTTTATTTTTTTTCAACTTCCATTTTTATTCAATTCATTTTCTATTTAATTTCCTTTTTTTATTTTATTTCCAAACAGATTGTTTTGGTATAGTGGTTTCTTGAATGAACTTCCATTTTTAATTTTATAAAACTTCCATTTTTAGTTTTATTCAACTTCTGTTTTTATTCAATTTCCTTTTTTTCATTTAATTTCCAAATAGATCGTGAAGGTGTAGTGGTTTCTTGAATGAACTTCCATTTTTAATTTTATGCAACTTCTATTTTTATTTTTATTCCACTTCCATTTTTATTCAATTTCCTCTTCAATTCAATTTCCTTTTTTATTTAATTTCCAAATAGATAGTGAAGGTGTAGTGGTTTGTTTTATGAACTTCCATTTTTAATTTTATGCAACTGTTATTTTTATTTTTATTCCACTTCCATTTTTATTCAATTTCCTCTTCAATTCAATTTCGTTTTTTATTTAATTTCCAAATAGATCGTTAACGTATAGTGGTTTCTGGAATGAACTTCCATGTTTAATTTTATGCAGTTTCCATTTCTATTTTTATTCAACCTCTATTTTTATTCAATTTCCAACTCCATTCAATTTTCTTTTTTATTTAATTTCCAAATAGATCGTTATGGAATAGTGGTTTCTTGAATGAAATTCCATTTTTAATTTTACACAACTTCCATTTTTATTTTTATTCCAGCTCCATTTTTATTCAATTTCCTTTTCTATTCCATTTCCATTTTAATTTAATTTCCAAATAGATCGTTAAGGTATAGTGGTTTCTTAATGAACTTCCATGTTTAATTTTATGAAGTTTCCATTTCTATTTTTATTCAACTTCTATTTTTATTCAATTTCCATCTCCGTTCAATTTCCTTTTTATTTAATTTCCAAATAGATCATTAAGGTATAGTGGTTTCTTGAATGAACTTCCATTTTTAATTTTATACAGCTTCCATTTTTATTTTTATTCCACTTCCATTTTTATTCAATTTCCTTTTCTATTCAATTTCATTTTTTTATTTAATTTAAGATATTGTGGTTTCTAGAATGAACTTTCATTTCTATTTTTATTCAACTTCCATTTTTATTTCATTTCATTTTCTATTGAATTTCCTTTTTTATTTAATTTCGAATAGATCGTTAAGGTGCAGTGGTTTCTTGAATTAAATTCCATTTTTATTTTTATTCAATTTCCTTTTCTATTCAATTTCCAAATAGATCGTTAATGGATAGTGGTTTTTTGAATGAACTTCCATTTTTAATTTTATGCAACTTCCATTTTTATTTTTATTCAATTTCTTTTTCAATTGAATTTCCTTTTTTACTTAATTTCCTAATTGATCGTTAAGGTATAGTGGTTTCATGAATAAACTTCCATTTTTAATTTTATGCAACTTTCATTTTTATTTGTATTCAACTTCCACTTTTATTAAATTTCCTTTTCTATTCAATTTACTTTTTTTATTCAATTTCCAAATAGGTCGTTATGGTTTAGTGGTTAGTTGAATGAACTTTCATTTTTAATTTCATGCAACTTGCATTTTTATTTTTATTCAACATCCATTTTTATTCAATTTTCTTTTCTATTCAATTTCCTTTTTTTATTTAATTTCCATATAGATCGTTAATGTATAGTGGTTTCTTGAATGAACTTCCACTTTTAATTTTATGCAACTTCCTTTTTTATTTTTCTTCAACTTCCATTTTTATTCAGCTTCCTTTTCTATTCATTTCCATTTTTTATTTAATTTCCAAATAGATCGCTAAGGTATAGTGGTTTCTTGAATGCACTTCCATGTTTAATTTTATGCAACTTCCATTTTTATTTTTATTCAACTTCCATTTTTAATCAATTTGCTATTCTATCCAATTTCCTTTTTTTATTTAGTTTCCAAATAGATCGTTAATGTATTGTGGTTTCTTGAATGAACTTCAATTTTTAATTTTAGGCAACTTCCATTTATAATCAATTTGCTTTTCTATTCAATTTCCTTTTTTTATTTAATTTCCAAATAGATTGTTAAGGTATAGTGGTTTTCTGAATGAACTTCCTTTTTTAATTTTATGCAACTTCCATTTTTATTCAATTTCCTTGTCAATTGAATTTCGTTTTTTTATTTAATTTCCAAATAGATCGTTAAGGTATAGTGGTTTCTTGATTGAACTTCCATGTTTAATTTTCAACAACTTCCATTTTTATTTTTATTCAACTTCCATTTTTAATCAATTTCCTTTTCTATTCAATTTCCTTTTTTATTTAATTTCCAAATAGATCGTTAATGCATTGTGGTTTCTTGAATGAACTTCCATCTTTTATTTTATGCAACTTCCATTTTTATTTTTATTCAACTTCCATTTTTCTTCAATTTCCTTTTCTATTGAATTTCCTTTTTCATTTAATTTCAAATAGATCATTAAGGTGTAGTGGTTTCTTGATTGAACTTCCATTTTGAATTTAATGCAACTTCCATTTTTATTTTTATTCCACTTTCATTTTTATTCAATTTCTTTTTCAATTGAATTTCCTATTTTATTTAATTTCCTAATAGATTGTTAAGGTATAATGGTTTCATGAATAAACTTCCATTTTTAATTTTATGCAACATCCATTTTTATTTTTATTCAACTTCCATTTTCATTTTTATTCAATTTCCTTTTCTATTCCATTTCCTTTTTTTTATTTAATTTCCAAATAGATCGTTAACGTATAGTGGTTTCTTGAATAGACTTCCATTTTTAATTTTATGCAACTTGTATTTTTGTTTTTATTCAACTTTCATTTTTCTTCAATTTCCTTTTCTATTCATTTTCCTTTTTTATTTAATTTCCAAATAGATCGTTAATGGATAGTGGTTTTTTGAATGAACTTCCATTTTTAATTTTATGGAACATCAATTTTTATTTTTATTCAATTTCTTTTTCAATTGAATTTCCTTTTTTACTTAATTTCCTAATAGATCGTTAAGGAATAGTGGTTTCATGAATAAACTTCCATTTTTAATTTTATGCAATTTCCATTTTTATTTTTATTCAACTTCCATTTTTATTCAATTTCCTTTTCTATTCAATTTACTTTTTTTATTTAATTTCCAAACAGATCGTTATGGTTTGGTGGTTAGTTGAATGAACTTTCATTTTTAATTTCATGCAACTTGCATTTTTATTTTTATTCAACTTCCATTTTTATTCAAATTTCTTTTCTATTCAATTTTCTTTTTTTTATATAATTACAAATAGATCGTTAATGTATAGTGGTTTCTTTAATGAACTTCCATTTTTAATTTTATGCAACTTCTATTTTTATTTTTATTCAACTTCCATTTTTATTCAGCTTCCTTTTCTATTCATTTCCTTTTTTTTATTTAATTTGCAAATAGATCACTAAGGTACAGTGGTTTCTTCAATGCACTTCTATGTTTAATTTTATGCAACTTCCATTTTTATTTTTATTCAACTTCCATTTTTAATCAATTTGCTTTTCTATTCAATTTCCTTTTTTTATTTAATTTCCAAATAGATCGTTAATGTATTGTGGTTTCTTGAATGAACTTCCATTTTTAATTTTATACAACTTCCATTTTTATTTTTATTCAACTTCCATTTTTATTCAATTTCCTTGTCAATTGAATTTCGTTTTTTTATTTAATTTCGAAATAGATCGCTAAGGTATAGCGGTTTCTTGAATGCACTTCCATGTTTAATTTTATGCAACTTCCATTTTTATTTTTATTCAACTTCGTTTTTTAATCAATTTGCTTTTCTATTCAATTTTATTTTTTTATTTAATTTCCAAATAGATCGTTAATGTATTCTGGTTTTTTGAATGAACTTCCATTTTTAATTTTATGCAACTTCCATTTTTATTTTTATTTAACTTCCGTTTTTATTCAATTTCCCTGTCAATTGAATTTCGTTTTTTCATTTAATTTCCAAATACATCGTTAAGGTATAACGGTTTCTTGATTGAACTTCCAAGTTTAATTTTCAGCAACTTCCATTTTTATTTTTATTTAACTTCCATTTTTAATCAATTTACTTTTCTATTCAATTTCTTTTTTTATTTAATTTCCAAATAGATCGTTAATGTATTGTGGTTTCTTGAATGAACTTCCAATTTTTTATTTTATGCAACTTCCATTTTTATTCAATTTCTTTTACTATTGAATTTCTTTTTTATTTAATTTCAAATAGATCGTTAAGGTGTAGTGGTTTCTTGAATGAACTTCCAATTTTAATTTAATGCAACTTCTATTTTTATTTTTATTCAATTTCTTTTTCAATTGAATTTCCTTTTTTATTTAATTTCCCAATAGATAGTTAAGGTTTAATGGTTTCATGAATAAACTTCCATTTTTAATTTTATGCAACATCCATTTTTATTTTTATTCACCTTCCATTTTCATTTTTATTCAATTTCCTTTTCTATTCCATTTCCTTTTTTTTATTTAATTTCCAAATAGATAGTTAATGTATAGTGATTTCTTGAATAAACTTCCATTTTTAATTTTATGCAACTTCTATTTCTATTTTTATTGAACTTCCATTTTTGTTCCATTTCCTTTTCTATTTAATTTTTTTTTATTTCGTTTCCAAATAGATCGTTAAGGTATAGTGGTTTCTTAAATGAACTTCCATTTTCATTTTTATTCAACTTCCATTTTTGTTCAATTTTCTTTTCAATTCAATTTCCTTTTTTTATTTAATTTCCAAATAGATCGTTAATGCATAGTTGTTTCTTGAATGAACATCCATTTTTATTTTTATTCAACTTCCATTTTTATTCCACTTCCTTTTCTATTCAATTTCCTTTTTTTATTTAATTTCCAAATAGATCGTTAATGCATAGTGGTTTCTTGAATGAACTTCCATTTTTAATTTTATGCAACTTCCATTTTTATTTTTATTCAACTTCCATTTTTATTTTATTTGTTTTTCTATTTAATTTCCTTTTTTTATTTAATTTTCAAATAGATCGTTAAGGTATAGTGGTTTCGTCAATGAACTCCCATTTTTAATTTTATACAACTTCCGTTTTTATTTTTATTCAACTTCCATTTTTGTTCAATTTCCTTTTCTATTCAATTCCCTTGTTTTATTTTATTTCCAAATAGATTGTTAATGTATAGTGGTTTCTTGAATGAACTTCTATTTTTAATTTAATGCAACTTTCATTTTTATTATTTTTCAACTTCCATTTTTATTCAATTCATTTTCTGTTTAATTTCCTTTTTTTATTTTATTTCCAAATAGATTGTTAAGGTATAGTGGTTTCTTGAATGAAATTCCATTTTTAATTTTATAAAACTTCCATTTTTAGTTTTATTCAACTTTCGTTTTTATTCAATTTCCTTTTCAATTCAATTTCCTTTTTTTATTTAATTTCCAAATAGATCGTGAAGGTGTAGTGGTTTCTTCAATGAACTTCCATTTTTAATTTTATGCAACTTCTATTTTTATTTTTATTCCACTTCCATTTTTATTCAATTTCCTCTTCAATTCAATTTCCTTTTTTATTTAATTTCCAAACAGATAGTGAAGGTGTAGTGGTTTCTTTTATGAACTTCCATTTTTAATTTTATGCAACTTTTATTTTTATTTTTATTCCACTTCCATTTTTATTCAATTTCCTCTTCAATTCAATTTCGTTTTTTATTTAATTTCCAAATAGATCGTTAACGTATAGTGGTTTCTTGAATGAACTTCCATGTTTAATTTTATGCAGTTTCCATTTCTATTTTTATTCAACCTCTATTTTTATTAAATTTCCAACTCCATTCAATTTTCTTTTTTACTTAATTTCGAAATAGATCGTTATGGAATAGTGGTTTCTTGAATGAAATTCCATTTTTAATTTTACGCAACTTCCATTTTTATTTTTATTCCTGCTCCATTTTTATTCAATTTCCTTTTTAATTCAATTTCCTTTTTAATTTAATTTCCAAATAGATCGTTAAGGTATAGTGGTTTCTTAATGAACTTCCATGTTTAATTTTATGAAGTTTCTATTTCTATTTTTATTCAACTTCTATTTTTATTCAATTTCCATCTCCATTCAATTTCCTTTTTATTTAATTTCCAAATAGATCATTAAGGTATAGTGGTTTCTTGAATGAACTTCCATTTTTAATTTTATGCAACTTCCATTTTTATTTTCATTCCACTTCCATTTTTATTCAATTTCCTTTTCTATTCAATTTCATTTTTTTATTTAATTTAAGATATTGTGGTTTCTAGAATGAACTTTCATTTCTATTTTTATTCAACTTCCATTTTTATTTGATTTCATTTTCTATTGAATTTCCTTTTTTATTTAATTTCGAATAGATCGTTAAGGTGCAGTGGTTTCTTGAATTAACTTCCATTTTTATTTTTATTCAATTTCCTTATCTGTTCAATTTCCAAATAGATCGTTAATGGATAGTGGTTTTTTGAATGAACTTCCATTTTTAATTTTATGCAACTTCCATTTTTATTTTTATTCAACTTTCATTTTTATTCAATTTCTTTTTCAATTGAATTTCCTTTTTTACTTAATTTCCTAATAGATCGTTAAGGTATAGTGGTTTCATGAATAAACTTCCATTTTTAATTTTATGCAACTTTCATTTTTATTTTTATTCAACTTCCACTTTTATTAAATTTCCTTTTCTATTCAATTTACTTTTTTTATTTAATTTCGAAACAGATCGTTATGGTTTTGTGGTTAGTTAAATGAACTTTCATTTTTAATTTCATGCAACTTGCATTTTTATTTTTATTCAACTTCCATTTTTATTCAATTTTCTTTTCTATTCAATTTCCTTTTTTTTGTTTAATTTCCATATAGATCGTTAATGTATAGTGGTTTCTTGAATGAACTTCCACTTTTAATTTTATGCAACTTCCTTTTTTATTTTTATTCAACTTCCATTTTTATTCAGCTTCCTTTTCCATTCATTTCCAATTTTTAATTTAATTTCCAAATAGATCGGTAAGGTATAGTGGTTTCTTGAATGCACTTCCATGTTTACTTTTATGCAACTTCCATTTTTATTTTTATTCAACTTCCATTTTTATTTTTATTCAACTTCCATTTTTATTTAATTTGCTTTTCTATTCAATTTCCTTTTTTTATTTAATTTTCAAATAGATCGTTAAGGTATAGTGGTTTCGTGAATGAACTCCCATTTTTAATTTTATACAACTTCCGTTTTTATTTTTATTCAACTTCCATTTTTATTCAATTTCCTTTTCTATTCAATTCCCTTGTTTTATTTTATTTCCAAATAGATTGTTAATGTATAGTGGTTTCTTGAATGAACTTCTATTTTTAATTTAATGCAGCTTCCATTTTTATTTTTTTTCAACTTCCATTTTTATTCAATTCATTTTCTGTTTAATTTTCTTTTTTTATTTTATTTCCAAACAGAATGTTAAGGTATAGTGGTTTCTTGAATGAACTTCCATTTTTAATTTTATAAAACTTCCATTTTTAGTTTTATTCAACTTCCGTTTTTATTCAATTTCCTTTTCAATTCAATTTCCTTTTTTTTTTATTTAATTTCCAAATAGATCGTGAAGGTGTAGTGGTTTCTTGAATGAACTTCCATTTTTAATTTTATGCAACTTCTATTTTTATTTTTATTCCACTTCCATTTTTATTCAATTTCCTTTTTTATTTAATTTCCAAATAGATAGTGAAGGTGTAGTGGTTTCTTTTATGAACTTCCATTTTTAATTTTATGCAACTGTTATTTTTATTTTTATTCCACTTCCATTTTTATTCAATTTCCTCTTCAATTCAATTTCGTTTTTTTTATTTAATTTCCAAATAGATCGTTAACATATAGTGGTTTCTTGAATGAACTTCCATGTTTAATTTTATGCAGTTTCCATTTCTATTTTTATTCAACCTCTATTTTTATTCAATTTCCAACTCCATTCAATTTTCTTTTTTATTTAATTTCCAAATAGATCGTTATGGTATAGTGGTTTCTTGAATGAAATTCCATTTTTAATTTTACGCAACTTCCATTTTTATTTTTATTCCAGCTCCATTTTTATTCAATTTCCTTTTTAATTTAATTTCCAAATAGATCGTTAAGGTATAGTGGTTTCTTAATGAACTTCCATGTTTAATTTTATGAAGTTTCCATTTCTATTTTTATTCAACTTCTATTTTTATTCAATTTCCTTTTTATTTAATTTCCAAATAGATCATTAAGGTATAGTGGTTTCTTGAATGAACTTCCATTTTTAATTTTATGCAACTTCCATTTTTATTTTTATTCCACTTCCATTTTTATTCAATTTCCTTTTCTATTCAATTTCCTTTTTTTATTTAATTTAAGATATTGTGGTTTCTAGAATGAACTTTCATTTCTATTTTTATTCAACTTCCATTTTTATTTGATTTCATTTTCCATTGAATTTCCTTTTTTATTTAATTTCGAATAGATCGTTAAGGTGCAGTGGTTTCTTGAATTAACTTCCATTTTTATTTTTATTCAATTTTCTTTTCTATTCAATTTCCAAATAGATCGTTAATGGATAGTGGTTTTTTGAATGAACTTCCATTTTTAATTTTATGCAACTTCCATTTTTATTTTTATTCAACTTTCATTTTTATTCAATTTCTTTTTCAATTGAATTTATTTTTTACTTAATTTCCTAATAGATCGTTAAGGTATAGTGATTTCATGAATAAACTTCCATTTTTAATTTTATGCAACTTTCATTTTTATTTTTATTCAACTTCCACTTTTACTAAATTTCCTTTTCTATTCAATTTACTTTTTTTATTTAATTTCCAAATAGATCGTTATAGTTTAGTGGTTCGTTGAATGAACTTTCATTTTTAATTTCATGCAACTTGCATTTTTATTTTTATTCAACTTCCATTTTTATTCAATTTTCTTTTCTATTCAATTTCCTTTTTTTATTTAGGCCTCGTTTGGGAACAGGCTAATTTAGTAACTTTTTGGCTATTTGGCTAAAAAGGTAGGTAAGAAAAACTTGTATGTTTGGGATGACTTTTTGGCTAATTACGAAAAGATGTGCAAAAAGTAGAGAGAAAAGAGAATCTTTGACTTTTTGGTATGGGTTGTTGGCTTTTTGGCTAATTGGCTAAAATAGCCTCTTGCCAAACGAGGCCTTAATTTCCATATAGATCGTTAATGTATAGTGGTTTTTTGAATGAACTTCCATTTTTAATTTTATGCAACTTCCTTTTTTATTTTTATTCAACTTCCATTTTTATTCAGCTTCCTTTTCCATTCATTTCCATTTTTTATTTAATTTCCAAATAGATCGCTAAGGTATAGTGGTTTCTTGAATGCACTTCCATGTTTACTTTTATGCAACTTCCATTTTTATTTTTATTCAACTTCCATTTTTATTTTTATTGAACTTCCATTTTTATTTAATTTGCTTTTCTATTCAATTTCCTTTTTTTATTTAATTTTCAAATAGATCGTTAAGGTATAGTGGTTTCGTGAATGAACTCCCATTTTTAATTTTATACAACTTCCGTTTTTATTTTTATTCAACTTCCATTTTTATTCAATTTCCTTTTCTATTCAATTCCCTTGTTTTATTTTATTTCCAAATAGATTGTTAATGTATAGTGGTTTCATGAATGAACTTCTATTTTTAATTTAATGCAGCTTCCATTTTTATTTTTTTTCAACTTCCATTTTTATTCAATTCATTTTCTGTTTAATTTCCTTTTTTTATTTTATTTCCAAACAGATTGTTAGGGTATAGTGGTTTCTTGAATGAACTTCCATTTTTAATTTTATAAAACTTCCATTTTTAGTTTTATTCAACTTCCGTTTTTATTCAATTTCCTTTTTTTTATTTAATTTCCAAATAGATCGTGAAGGTGTAGTGGTTTCTTGAATGAACTTCCATTTTTAATTTTATGCAACTTCTATTTTTATTTTTATTCCACTTCCATTTTTATTCAATTTCCTCTTCAATTCAATTTCCTTTTTTATTTAATTTCCAAATAGATAGTGAAGGTGTAGTGGTTTCTTTTATGAACTTCCATTTTTAATTTTATGCAACTGTTATTTTTATTTTTATTCCACTTCCATTTTTATTCAATTTCCTCTTCAATTCAATTTCGTTTTTTATTTAATTTCCAAATAGATCGTTAACGTATAGTGGTTTCTTGAATGAACTCCCATGTTTAATTTTATGCAGTTTCCATTTCTATTTTTATTCAATTTCCAACTCCATTCAATTTTCTTTTTTATTTAATTTCCAAAAAGATCGTTATGGAATACTGGTTTCTTGAATGAAATTCCATTTTTAATTTTACGCAACTTCCATTTTTATTTTTATTCCAGCTCCATTTTTATTCAATTTCCCTTTTAATTTAATTTCCAAATAGATCGTTAAGGTATAGTGGTTTCTTAATGAACTTCCATGTTTAATTTTATGAAGTTTCCATTTCTATTTTTATTCAACTTCTATTTTTATTCAATTTCCATCTCCATTCAATTTCCTTTTTATTTAATTTCCAAATAGATCGTTAAGGTATAGTGGTTTCTTGAATGAACTTCCATTTTTAATTTTATGCAACTTCCATTTTTATTTTTATTCCACTTCCATTTTTATTCAATTTCCTTTTCTATTCAATTTCCTTTTTTTATTTAAATTAAGATATTGTGGTTTCTAGAATGAACTTTCATTTCTATTTTTATTCAACTTCCATTTTTATTTGATTTCATTTTCTATTGAATTTCCTTTTTTATTTAATTTTGAATAGATCGTTAAGGTGCAGTGGTTTCTTGAATTAACTTCCATTTTTATTTTTATTCAATTTCATTTTCTATTCAATTTCCAAATAGATCGTTAATGGATAGTGGTTTTTTGAATGAACTTCCATTTTTAATTTTATGCAACTTCCTTTTTTATTTTTCTTCAACTTCCATTTTTATTCAGCTTCCTTTTCTATTCATTTCCATTTTTTATTTAATTTCCAAATAGATCGCTAAGGTATAGTGGTTTCTTGAATGCACTTCCACGTTTAATTTTATGCAACTTCCATTTTTATTTTTATTCAACTTCCATTTTTAATCAATTTGCTATTCTATTCAATTTCCTTTTTTTATTTAGTTTCCAAATAGATCATTAATGTATTGTGGTTTCTTGAATGAACTTCAATTTTTAATTTTATGCAACTTCCATTTTTAATCAATTTACTTTTCTATTCAATTTCCTTTTTTTATTTAATTTCCAAATAGATTGTTAAGGTATAGTGGTTTTCTGAATGAACTTCCATTTTTAATTTTATGCAACTTCCATTTTATTTTTATTCAACTTCCATTTTTATTCAATTTCCTTGTCAATTGAATTTCGTTTTTTTATTTAATTTCCAAATAGATCGTTAAGGTATAGTGGTTTCTTGATTGAACTTCCATGTTTAATTTTCAGCAACTTCCATTTTTATTTTTATTCAACTTCCATTTTTAATCAATTTCCTTTTCTATTCAATTTCCTTTTTTATTTAATTTCCAAATAGATCGTTAATGCATTGTGGTTTCTTGAATGAACTTCCATCTTTTATTTTATGCAACTTCCATTTTTATTTTTATTCAACTTCCATTTTTATTAGATTTCTTTTTCTATTGAATTTCCTTTTTTATTTAATTTCAAATAGATCGTTAAGGTGTAGTGGTTTCTTGATTGAACTTCCATTTTGAATTTAATGCAACTTCCATTTTTATTTTTATTCCACTTTCATTTTTATTCAATTTCTTTTTCAATTGAATTTCCTTTTTTATTTAATTTCCTAATAGATCGTTAAGGTATAATGGTTTCATGAATAAACTTCCATTTTTAATTTTATGCAACTTCCATTTTTATTTTTATTCCACTTTCATTTTCATTTTCATTTTTATTCAATTTCCTTTTCTATTCCATTTCCTTTTTTTATTTATTTTCCAAATAGATCGTTAACGTATAGTGGTTTCTTGAATAGACTTCCATTTTTAATTTTATGCAACTTCTGTTTTTGTTTTTATTCAACTTTCATTTTTCTTCAATTTCCTTTTCTATTCATTTTCCTTTTTTATTTAATTTCCAAATAGATCGTTAATGGATAGTGGTTTTTTGAATGAACTTCCATTTTTAATTTTATGCAACATCAATTTTTATTTTTATTCAATTTCTTTTTCAATTGAATTGCCTTTTTTACTTAATTTCCTAATAGATCGTTAAGGTATAGTGGTTTCATGAATAAACTTCCATTTTTAATTTTATGCAATTTCTATTTTTATTTTTATTCAACTTCCATTTTTATTCAATTTCCTTTTCTATTCAATTTACTTTTTTTATTTAATTTCCAAACAGATCGTTATGGTTTGGTGGTTAGTTGAATGAACTTTCATTTTTAATCTCATGCAACTTGCATTTTTATTTTTATTCAACTTCCATTTTTATTCAAATTTCTTTTCTATTCTATTTTCTTTTTTTTATTTAATTACAAATAGATCGTTAATGTATAGTGGTTTCTTTAATGAACTTCCATTTTTAGATTTATGCAACTTCTATTTTTATTTTTATTCAACTTCCATTTTTATTCAGCTTCCTTTTCTATTCATTTCCTTTTTTTTATTTAATTTGCAATTAGATCGCTAAGGTATAGTGGTTTCTTGAATGCACTTCCATGTTTATTTTTATGCAACTTCCATTTTTATTTTTATTCAACTTCCATTTTCAATCAATTTGGTTTTCTATTCAATTTCCTTTTTTTATTTAATTTCCAAATAGATCGTTAATGTATTGTGGTTTCTTGAATGAACTTCCATTTTTAATTTTATGCAACTTCCATTTTTATTTTTATTCAACTTCCATTTTTATTCAATTTCCTTGTCAATTGAATTTCGTTTTTTTATTTAATTTCCAAATAGATCGCTAAGGTATAGTGGTTTCTTGAATGCACTTCCATGTTTAATTTTATGCAACTTCCATTTTTATTTTTATTCAACTTCGTTTTTTAATCAATTTGCTTTTCTATTCAATTTCATTTTTTTATTTAATTTCCAAATAGATCGTTAATGTATTCTGATTTTGAATGAACTTCCATTTTTATTTTTATTTAACTTCCATTTTTATTCAATTTCCCTGTCAATTGAATTTCGTTTTTTCATTTAATTTCCAAATAGATCGTTAAGGTATAACGGTTTCTTGATTGAACTTCCAAGTTTAATTTTCAGCAACTTCCATTTTTATTTTTATTCAACTTCTATTTTTAATCAATTTCCTTTTCTATTCAATTTCCTTTTTTATTTAATTTCCAAATAGATCGTTAATGTATTGTGGTTTCTTGAATGAACTTCCATTTTTTATTTTATTCAACTTCCATTTTTATTCAATTTCTCTTTCTATCGAATTTCCTTTTTTATTTAATTTCAAATAGATCGTTAAGGTGTAGTGGTTTCTTGAATGAACTTCCATTTTGAATTTAATGCAGCTTCCGTTTTTATTTTTATTCAACTTCCATTCTTATTCAATTTCTTTTTCTATTCAATTTCCTTTTCTATTTATTTTCGAAATAGATCGTTAAGGTATAGTGGTTTCTTGAATGAACTTTCATTTTTACTTTTATGCAACTTCCATTTTTATTTTTATTCAACTTCCATTTTCATTTTTATTCAATTTCCTTTTCTATTCCATTTCCTTTTTTTATTTAATTTCCAAATAGATCGTTAACGTATAGTGGTTTCTTGAATAGACTTCCATTTTTAATGTTATGCAACTTCTATTTTTGTTTATATTCAACTTCCATTTTTCTTCAATTTCCATTTCTATTCATTTTCCCTTTCTATTTAATTTCCAAATAGATCGTTAAGTTATAGTGGTTTCTTAAATGAACTTCCATTTTTAACTTTCGGCAACTGCCATTTTTATTTTTATTCAGCTTCCATTTTTAATCAATTTCCTTTTCTATTCAATTTCCTTTTTTTATTTAATTTCCGAATAGATCGTTAATGTATAGTGGTTTCTTGAATAAACTTCCATTTTTAATTTTATGCAACTTCCATTTCCATTTTTATTCAACTTCCATTTTTATTCAATTTCCTTTTCTATTTAATTTTCTTTTTTTATTTTGTTTCGAAATAGATCGTTAAGGTATAGTGGTTTCTTAAATGAACTTCCATTTTTATTTTTATTGAACTTCCATTTTTGTTCAATTTTCTTTTCAATTCAATTTCCTTTTTTTATTTAATTTCCAAATAGATCGTTAATGGATAGTCGTTTCTTGAATGAACTTCCATTTGTAATTCTATGCAACTTCCATTTTCATTTTTATTCAACTTCCATTTTTATTCAATTTCCTTTTCTATTCAATTCCCTTGTTTTATTTTATTTCCAAATAGATCGTTAATGTATAGTGGTTTCTTGAATGAACTTCCATTTTTAATTTTATGCAACTTGCATTTTTATTTTTTTTTCAACTTCCATTTTTATTCAATCCATTTTCTGTTTAATTTCCTTTTTTTATTTTATTTCCAAATACGTTGTTAAGGTATAGTGGTTTCCTGAATGAACTTCCATTTTTAATTTTATAAAACTTCCATTTTTAGTTTCATTCAACTTCCATTTTTATTCAATTTCCTTTTCAATTCAATTTCCTTTTTTTATTTAATTTCCAAATAGATCGTTAATGCATAGTGGTTTCTTGAATAAACTTCCATTTTTTATTTTATGCAACTTCCATTTTTATTTTTATTCAATTACATTTTCGATTTAATTTCCTTTTTTTATTTCATTTCCAAATAGATCGTTAAGGTATAGTGGTTTCTTGAACGAACTTGCATGTTTAATTTTATGCAACTTCCATTTTTATTTTTATTCAACTTCCATTTTTATTCAATTTCCTTTCTATTCAATTACGTTTTTTTATTTAATTTCCAAATAGATCGTTAATGGATAGTGGTTTCTTGAATGAACTTCCATTTTTAATTTTATAAAACTTCCATTTTTAGTTTTATTCAACTTCCATTTTTATTTAATTTCCTTTTCAATTCAATTTCCTTTTTTTATTTAATTTCCAAATAGATCGTTAATGTATAATTGTTTCTTGAATGAACTTTCATTTTTAATTTTATGCAACTTCCATTTTTATTTTTGTTCAATTACCTTTTCGATTTAATTTCCTTTTTTTATTTCATTTCCAAATAGATCGTCAAGGTATAGTGGTTTCTTGAACGAACTTCCATGTTTAATTTTATGCAACTTCCACTTTTATTTTTATTCAACTTCCATTTTTGTTCAATTTTCTTTTCTATTCAATTTCCATTTTTTATTTAATTTTCAAATAGATCGTTAATGTATTGTGGTTTCTTGAACAAACTTCCATTTTTAATTTTATGCAACTTCCATTTTTATTTTTATTCAGCTTCCATTTTATTCAATTTCATTTTCTATTCAATTTTCTTTTTTTATTTAATTTCCAAATAGATTGTTAATGCATAGTGGTTTCTTGAATGAACTTCCATTTTTTATTTTATGCAACTTCCATTTTTATTTTTATTCACCTTTCATTTTTATTTAATTTCCTTTTTTTATTGAATTTCCTTTTTTTATTTAATTTGCAAATAAATCGTTAAGGTATAGTGGTTTCACGAATGAACTCCCGTTTTTAATTTTATGCAACTTCCGTTTTTATTTTTATTTAACTTCCATTTTTATTCAATTACCTTTTCTAGTCATTTCCGTTGTTTTATTTTATTTCCAAATAGATCGTTAATGTATAGTGGCTTCTTGAATGAACTTCCATTTTTAATTTTATGCAACTTCCATTTTTTTTTTATTCAACTTCCTTTTTTATTCAATTTCCTTTTCTATTTAATCTCCTTTTTTTTATTTCATTTCCTAGAAGATCGTTAAGGTATAGTGGTTTTTTGAATGAACTTCCATTTTTAATTTTATGCAACTTCCATGTTTATTTTTATTCAGCTTTCATTTTTATTCAATTTCCTTTTCTATTCAATTACCTTTTTTTATTTAATTTCGAAATAGATTGTTAATGTAACGCCCCGACCCTTTACACGTCATCGATATTGTCCGCTTTGGGTCATGCCCGCACGGATTTGTTCTTCCAAGTGGGTCACCCATCCTAGAACTACTCCAGCCTAAGCACGCTTAACTGGGGAGTTCTAATAGGGATTTCACCACTTGGGAAAAGGCCTCGATGCTATATAAGGGTCTAGATTTTTACTTTTATAGCTCAGGAACTCCCCCTCCATTCCCGATGTGAGACACCGGGGCCTTACAATCCACCCCCCATAAGGCTGCACGTCCCCGTGCAGTAGCCTGCCAGCTCGCAAGCCCGCCCACATGCACCGAGAGACGCCAGGGGCCCACACTCGGTACTCCGGAGAGTCGGCTCTGATACCATTTGTAACGCCCCGACCCTTTACACGTCATCGATATTGTCCGCTTTGGGTCATGCCCGCACGGATTTGTTCTTCCCAGTGGGTCACCCATCCTAGAACTACTCCAGCCTAAGCACGCTTAACTGGGGAGTTCTAATAGGGATTTCACCACTTGGGAAAAGGCCTCGATGCTATATAAGGGTCTAGATTTTTACTTTTATAGCTCAGGAACTCCCCTTTCATTCCCGATGTGAGACACCGGGGCCTTACAGTTAATGTATAGTGGTTTCTTGAATGAACTTCCATTTTTAATTTTATGTATTTTCCATTTTTATTATTATTCAACATCCATTTTTATTCAATTTCCTTTTCGATTTAATTCCCTTTCTTCATTTCATTTCCAAATAGATCGTTAAGGTATAGTGGTTTCTTGAATGAACTTCCATGTTTAATTTTATGCAACTTCCATTTTTATTTAATTTCCTTTTCTATTCAATTTCCTTTTTTTATTTAATTTCCGAATAGATCGTTAATGTATAGTGGTTTCTTGAATAAACTTCCATTTTTAATTTTATGCAACTTCCATTTCCATTTTTATTCAACTTCCATTTTTATTCAATTTCCATTTCTATTTAATTTTCTTTCTTTATTTTGTTTCGAAATAGATCGTTAAGGTATAGTTGTTTCTTAAATGAACTTCCATTTTTATTTTTATTGAATTTCCATTTTTGTTCAATTTTCTTTTCAATTCAATTTCCTTTTTTTTATTTAATTTCCAAATAGATCGTTAATGCATAGTGGTTTCTTGAATGAACATCCATTTGTAATTCTATGCAACTTCCATTTTCATTTTTATTCAACTTCCATTTTTATTCAACTTCCTTTTCTATTCAATTCCCTTGTTTTATTTTATTTCCAAATAGATCGTTAATGTATAGTGGTTTCTTGAATGAACTTCCATTTTTAATTTTATGCAACTTGCATTTTTATTTTTTTTCAACTTCCATTTTTATTCAATTCATTTTCTGTTTAATTTCCTCTTTTTATTTTATTTCCAAATAGGTTGTTAAGGTATAGTGGTTTCCTGAATGAACTTCCATTTTTAATTTTATAAAACTTCCATTTTTAGTTTCATTCAACTTCCATTTTTATTCAATTTCCTTTTCAATTCAATTTCCTTTTTTTTATTTCATTTCCAAATAGAGCGTCAAGGTATAGTGGTTTCTTGAACGAACTTCCATGTTTAATTTTATGGAACTTCCACTTTTATTTTTATTCAACTTCCATTTTTGTTAAATTTTCTTTTCTATTCAATTTTTATTTTTTATTTAATTTTCAAATAGATCGTTAATGTATTGTGGTTTATTGAACAAACTTCCATTTTTAATTTTATGCAACTTCCATTTTTATTTTTATTCAGCTTCCATTTTATTCAATTTCCTTTTCTATTCAATTTTCTTTTTTTATTTAATTTCCAAATAGATCGTTAATGCATAGTGGTTTCTTGAATGAACTTCCATTTTTTATTTTATGCAACTTCCATTTTTATTTTTATTCACCTTTCATTTTTATTTAATTTCCTTTTTTTATTGAATTTCCTTTTTTTATTTAATTTGCAAATAAATCGTTAAGGTATAGTGGTTTCACGAATGAACTCCTGTTTTTAATTTTATGCAACTTCCATTTTTATTTTTATTTAACTTCCATTTTTAATCAATTACCTTTTCTAGTCATTTGCGTTGTTTTATTTTATTTCCAAATAGATCGTTAATGTATAGTTGTAGGAACCCACATTTTATGTCCTCATCATGTTCATGAGCATCGGTATGATTATGACTTGTTAAGCTTGCATGTGTATGTTTGTGACTTGTTTCGCTTGAGCGGATGTGATCCATGCCTTGTTTTGAAGCCTCGTGATTTGTCTAAGTGTAGTGTGCTTGTCTTGTTCCTTCCTTGATGTGAAACTTAGGTCACGCCTTGCCTGAGTTATACTAGCCGATGTTATTCCAAGCCTAGGTTACGTTACGCCTAGATCATTCCAAGCCGAGGTCATCCTCAGTCTAGAAGTATCTTGGAACCCCTTGTTGACCTCCGTCCTTGCCTTGACACATTAGCCGAGATGTTACTTTGCACCCAAGTGATCTCGTCCTTGAGTGGTATGACCTAGGCCGAGGTGTGGCACATCTAGGCCAAGATGTGGCACAGCTTAGTCAAGTGTTGTCCTTCCTAGCCGGGGTCATTGTCACCTTAGTTGCCGAAGTCCTTTTGTTAGCCGATGTCACCCCTTGCCGGAGTGCCATTCCGTGTGGCTTGTTAAATACGCCTTGTTATTGGCCGATGTCATTGCCTCGTCAGAGAGCCCATACCGCTTTACTTGTTGAACACCCTTCCACCATGCTTTGTCTGGTCTGTCAGCCACCTTTTCAGGAAGAACCCAACCAGTCGCCGCCACGTGTCTCAGTAGAGGGTTAACCCCAAAACCGGGTAAAGAAAACTATCATTTGGTATCATAACCTTGCCTTGTAGAGAGAGAAGCCCTAGGAGAAAGAAGGAATTTTAGAGTGAGGAAGTAGATCTTCAAGCTTGATTCCTAGAGATCGAACCGTTAGACCCGTGTTCTAAGGTTAGATTCTTGATCTGCTCATGACGTTCTTTATGTTCCTGTTATTGCATTGCATGATCGGATATGATTTGTAAGCCATGCATTGTTTTGAAGTTCGATTTTAGAAAGAGAAAATGACATTCATGTGTTCTTCAAGAAAGTCTTGTTTTGATCCGAAAACTTGCATAAAGAATCATGTTTTTGTGTTTATTTCCGCAAGAATTCCAAGTACGGGTACCCAGGTCCATGTTTTCAAACTCATAGCATGAAAATCCCAGATTTGTGATGACAGATTATGATTGAACATTCATATTTTTCATGTTTTCACACTCATGTTCTTCATGTTCATCAGCAGAGGGAAACCCGGAGTTTCCCGACCTCTTTTCCTTGCATGAGGCCCTCGGGAACACACCTCGGCGAGGAGGTGTGGAACCTCGGCCTAGACCTGGTTGGTGCCCAGCATGTTTTCCGAAATCAATTGTGTACATACGAAACTTGTTGAAGGTGCATTCAATAGGCTTTGCCATGTGTTTGTAGGACTTGGGCTTGTCTCGACTCCGACGTTTGAAGAAACTATGTGAGTGGTATTTTTAATAAAGCTATGTTACACTTGCTTTCATAAACCTCGTCTTGCCTTGTTTTGAAAAGTACTTGATCTAGCATGAATGACTATCCCTACTTGTATATTAAGCACTATCTTGTTTTGATGACATTTCTTGAAAGTCCTTAGTTGCAGGGGACTATAATGCAACTGCACTCTTGTCTTGAAAGTCCTTAGTTGCAGGGGACTATAATGCAACTGCACTCTTGTCTTGGAAGTCCTTAGTTGCAGGGGACTATAATGCAACTGCACTCTTGTCTTGAAAGTCCTTAGCTGCAGGGGACTATAATGCAACTGCACTCTTGTCTTGAAAGTCCTTAGCTGCAGGGGACTATAATGCAACTGCACTCTTGTCTTGGAATTGTCATCACCCCCTTGTATTAAGTAGATGTAATAACATCCAAAGAACTTGAAAGGCCGGCAATGAACTTGATTTCCCTCTTGATTATAAAGTATGCTATGTATTGTTTTGAAAGAAATCTTGGATATCAATCATGCAAAACCTTTATTTCTAATATCATTCACTGAGTATCCAAGCTCACCCTCTCTATATATATGTAGGTGATGAGCAAGAAGGCAATGAGGCCTAGACGTGTAGCCGATGTGTTTTTGGATGCATTGCCGACGTGTTTTGGATTAGCATTTTGTACCATCTTGAAGATTATGCTTCTTAGCCTATATTTCATGTGTACTTGTATATGTCGGCTTGAGAAGCCTTTTGGTCAAGATGTATTTTGTATCTCATTCCCTTATTGTATCTAAGTTGTAAGACTTTGTAAAAATGTATGTCATTTCATTGGACTTAAGCACGGCTCTCATGGACTATTTAGATTCAGTATATGTATATATGTTGCTTCCGCACTTGTAAGCCCCATATTTTATACTCTGATTGTGTTTGATTCTCGTAAGTCGGCCTTCGGTAATCTCGGATTACTGGCCATCACGACACCAAACTACTAGGGGCGGTTTGGGGGCGTGACAATAGTGGTTTCTTGAATGAACTTCCATTTTTAATTTTATGCAACTTCCATTTTTATTTTTATTCAACTTCCATTTTTATTCAATTTCCTTTTCTATTTAATCTCCTTTTTTTTATTTCATTTCCTAGAAGATCGTTAAGGTATAGTGGTTTTTTGAATGAACTTCCATTTTTAATTTTATGCAACTTCCATGTTTATTTTTATTCAGCTTTCATTTTTATTCAATTTCCTTTTCTATTCAATTCCCTTTTTTTTATTTAATTTCCAAATAGATTGTTAATGTATAGTGGTTTCTTGAATGAACTTCCATTTTTAATTTTATGTATTTTCCTTTTTTATTTTTATTCAACATCCATTTTTATTCAATTTCCTTTTCGATTTAATTCCCTTTCTTTATTTCATTTCCAAATTGATCGTTAAGGTACAGTGGTTTCTTGAATGAACTTCCATGTTTAATTTTATGCAACTTCCATTTTTATTTAATTTCCTTTTCTATTCAATTTCCTTTTTTTATTTAATTTCTGAATAGATCGTTAATGTATAGTGGTTTCTCGAATAAACTTCCATTTTTAATTTTATGCAACTTCCATTTCCATTTTTATTCAACTTCCATTTTTATTCAATTTCCTTTTCTATTTAATTTTCTTTCTTTATTTTGTTTCGAAATAGATCGTTAAGGTATAGTTGTTTCTTAAATGAACTTCCATTTTTATTTTTATTGAACTTCCATTTTTGTTCAATTTTCTTTTCAATTCAATTTCCTTTTTTTATTTAATTTCCAAATAGATCGTTAATGCATAGTGGTTTCTTGAATGAACATCCATTTGTAATTCTATGCAACTTCCATTTTCATTTTTATTCAACTTCCATTTTTATTCAATTTCCTTTTCTATTCAATTCCCTTGTTTTATTTTATTTCCAAATAGATCGTTAATGTATATTGGTTTCTTGAATAAACTTCCATTTTTAATTTTATGCAACTTGCATTTTTATTTTTTTTCAACTTCAATTTTTATTCAATTCATTTTCTGTTTAATTTCCTTTTTTTTTTATTTCCAAATAGGTTGTTAAGGTATTGTGGTTTCCTGAATAAACTTCCTTTTTTAATTTTATAAAACTTCCATTTTTAGTTTGATTCAACTTCCATTTCTATTCAATTTCCTTTTCAATTCAATTTCCTTTTTTTTTATTTAATTTCCAAATAGATCGTTAATGTATAGTGGTTTCTTGAATAAACTTCCATTTTTTATTTTATGCAACTTCCATTTTTATTTTTATTCAATTACATTTTCGATTTAATTTCCTTTTTTTATTTCATTTCCAAATAGATCGTTAAGGTATAGTGGTTTCTTGAACGAACTTGCATGTTTAATTTTATGCAACTTCCATTTTTATTTTTATTCAACTTCCATTTTTATTCAATTTCCTTTATATTCAATTACGGTTTTTTATTTAATTTCCAAATAGATCATTAATGGATAGTGGTTTCTTGAATGAACTTCCATTTTTAATTTTATAAAACTTCCATTTTTAGTTTTATTCAACTTCCATTTTTATTTAATTTCCTTTTCAATTCAATTTCCTTTTTTTATTTAATTTCCAAATAGATCGTTAATGTATAATTGTTTCTTTAATGAACTTTCTTTTTAATTTTATGCAACTTCCATTTTTATTTTTGTTCAATTACCTTTTCGATTTAATTTCCTTTTTTTATTTCATTTCCAAATAGATCGTCAAGGTATAGTGGTTTCTTGAACGAACTTCCATGTTTAATTTTATGCAACTTCCACTTTTATTTTTATTCAACTTCCATTTTTGTTCAATTTTCTTTTCTATTCAATTTCCATTTTTTATTTAATTTTCAAATAGATCGTTAATGTATTGTGGTTTCTTGAACAAACTTCCATTTTTAATTTTATGCAACTTCCATTTTTATTTTTATTCAGCTTCCATTTTATTCAATTTCCTTTTCTATTCAATTTTCTTTTTTTATTTAATTTCCAAATAGATCGTTAATGCATAGTGGTTTCTTGAATGAACTTCCATTTTTTATTTTATGCAACTTCCATTTTTATTTTTATTCACCTTTCATTTTTATTTAATTTCCTTTATTTATTGAATTTCCTTTTTTTATTTAATTTGCAAATAAATCGTTAAGGTATAGTGGTTTCACGAATGAACTCCCGTTTTTAATTATATGCAACTTCTGTTTTTATTTTTATTTAACTTCCATTTTTATTCAATTACCTTTTCTAGTCATTTCCGTTGTTTTATTTTATTTCCAAATAGATCGTTAATGTATAGTGGTTTCTTGAATGAACTTCCATTTTTAATTTTATGCAACTTCCATTTTTTTTTATTCAACTTCCATTTTTATTCAATTTCCTTTTCTATTTAATCTCCTTTTTTTATTTCATTTCCTAGAAGATCGTTAAGGTATAGTGGTTTTTTGAATGAACTTCCATTTTTAATTTTATGCAACTTCCATGTTTATTTTTATTCAGCTTTCATTTTTATTCAATTTCCTTTTTTTATTTAATTTCCAAATAGATTGTTAATGTATAGTGGTTTCTTGAATGAACTTCCATTTTTAATTTTATGTATTTTCCATTTTTATTTTTATTCAACATCCATTTGTATTCAATTTCCTTTTCGATTTAATTCCCTTTCTTTATTTCATTTCCAAATAGATCGTTAAGGTATAGTGGTTTCTTGAATGAACTTCCATGTTTAATTTTATGCAACTTCCATGTTTATTTTTATTCAACTTCCATTTTTATTTAATTTCCTTTTCTATTCAATTTCCTTTTTTTATTTCATTTCCGAATAGATCGTTAATGTATAGTGGTTTCTTGAATAAACTTCCATTTTTAATTTTATGCAACTTCCATTTCTATTTTTATTCCATTTCTTTTTCGATTTAATTTCCTTTTTTTAGTTCATTTCCAAATAGATCGTTAAGGTATAGTGGTTTCTTGAAAGAACTTCCACGTTTAATATTATGCAACTTCCATTTTTATTTTTTGTTCAACTTCCATTTTTATTCAATTTCCATTTCTTTTCAATTTCCTTTTTTTATTTAATTTCCAAATAGATCGTTAAGGTATAGTGGTTTCCTGAGTAAACTTCCATTTTTAATTTTATGCGACTTCCATTTTTATTTTCATTCCACTGCAATTTTTATTCAATTTCCATCTCTATTCAATTTAATTTTTTATTTAATTTCCAATTAGATCATTAAGGTATAGTGGTTTCCTGAATGAACTTCAATTTTTAGTTGTATGCAACCTCCATTTTTATTTTTATTCATCTTTCATTTTTATTCAATTTCTTTTTCAATTGAGTTTCCTTTTTTATTTAATTTCCAAATAGATCCTTAAGTTATAGTGGTTTCTTGAATAAACTTCCGTTTTTAATTTTATCCAACTTCCATTTTTATTCAATTTCCATCACTATTCAATTTCCTTTTTTTATTTTATTTCCAAGTAGATCGTTAAGGTATAGTGGTTTCTTGAATGAACTTTCATTTTTAATTTTATGCAACTTCCATTTTTATTTTTATTGAACTTCCATTTTTTTTCAATTTCCTTGTCGTTTGAATTTCCTTTTTCTATTTAATTTCCAAATAGATCAGTAAGGTATAGTGGTTTCTTGAATGAAGTTCCCTGTTTAATTTTATGCAATTTCCATTTTTATTTTTATTCAACTTCCATTTTTTATCAATTTCTTTTTCTATTCAATTTCCTTTTTTATTTAATTTCCAAATAGAACGTTAATGTAGAGTGGTTTCCACAATGAACTTCCATTTTTAATTTTATGCAACTTCCATTCTTATTTTTATTCAATTTCCTTTTCGATTTAATTTCCTTTTTTTATTTCATTTCCAAATAGATCGTTAAGGTATACTGATTTCTTGAATGAACTTCAATGTTTAATTTTATACAACTTTCATTTTTATTTTATTCAATTTCCTTTTTTTATTTAATTTCCAAATAGATCGTTAATGTATAGTGGTTTCTTGATTGAACTTCCATTTCTAATTTTATGCAATTTCCATTTTTATTTTTATTCAACTTCCATTTTTATCCAATTTCCTTTTCTATTTAATTTTCTTTTTTTATTTAATTTCCAAATAGATCGTTAAGGTATACTGGTTTCTTAAATGAACTTCCATTTTTAATTTTATGCAACTTCCATTTTTATTTTTTTTCAACTTCCATTTTTATTCAATTTTCTTTTCTATTCAATTTTCTTTTTTTATTTAATTTCCAAATAGATCGTTAATGTATACTGGTTTCTTTAATGACCTTTCATTTTTAATTTTATGCAACTTCCATTTTTATTTTTATTCAACCGACATTTTTATTCAATTTCCTTTTTTTCATTTAATTTCCAAATAGATCGTTAATGTATAGTGGTTTATTGAATGAACTTCCATTTTTAATTTTATGCAACTTCCATTTTTATTCAATTTCTTTTTCTATTTAATTTTCTTTTTTTATTTCATTTCCAAATAGATCGTTAAGGTATAGTGGTTTCTTAAATGAACTTCCATTTTTAATTTTATGCAACTTCCATTTTTATTTTTATTCAACTTCCATTTTTGTTCAATTTTCTTTTCTATTCAATTTCCTTTTTTTATTTAATTTCCAAATAAATCGTTAATGTATAGTGGTTTCTTGAATGAACTTCCATTTTTAATTTTATGCAATTTCCATTTTTATTTTTATTCTACTTCCATTTTTATTCAATTTTCTTTTTTTATTATATTTCCTTTTTTATTTAATTTCCAAATAGATCGTTAAGGTATAGCGGTTTCTTGAATAAACTTCCATTTTTAATTTTATGCAACTTCTATTTTTGTTTTTATTCAATTTCCTTTTCTATTTAATTTCCTTTTTTATCTAATTTCCAAATGGATCGTTAAGGTATAGTGGTTTCTTGAATGAACTTCCATTTTTAATTTTATGCAACTTCCATTTTTATTTTTATTCAACTTCCATTGCTATTCAATTTCTTTATCTAATAAACTTCCTTTTTAATTTAATTTCCAAATAGATCGTTAAGATATTGTGCTTTTTGGAATGAACTTTCATTTTTAATTTTATGCAACTTCTATTTTTATTTTTATTCAATTTCTTTTTTGATTTAATTTCCCTTTTTTATTTCATTACCAAATAGATCGTTAAGGTACAGTGGTTTCTTAAATAAACTTCCATGTTTAATTTTATGCAACTTCCATTTTTATTTTTATTCAACTTCCATTTTTATTCAATTTCCTTTTCTTTTCAATTTCCTTTTTTTATTTAATTTCCAAATAGATCGTTAATGTATAGTGGTTTCTTGAATGAACTTCCACTTTTCATTTTATGCAATTTCCATTTTTATTTTTATTCAACTTCCATTTTTATTCAATTTCCTTTTCTATTGAATTTTCTTTTTTTATTAAATTTCCAAATGGATCGTTAAGGTACAGTGGTTTCATGAATGAACTTCCATTTTTAATTTTATGCAACTTCCGTTGTTATTTTTATTTCAACTTCCATTTTTATTCAATTTCCTTTTCTATTGAATTCCTTTTTTTATTTAATTTCCAAATAGATCGTTAAGGTACAGTGGTTTCATGAATGAACTTCCATTTTTAATTTTATGCAACTTCCGTTTTTATTTTTATTCAATTTCTTTTTCTATTCAATTTCTTTTTTTTATTTAATTTCCAAATAGATCGTTAATGTATAGTGGTTTCCTGAATGAACTTTCACTTTTAAATTTATGCAACTTCCATTTTTATTTTCATTCCACTTCCATTTTTATTCTATTTCCTTCTCTATTCAGTTTCCTTTTTTTTTTAATTTTCAAATAGATCGTTAAGGTATAGTGGTTTCCTGAATGAACTTCAATTTTTAATTTTATGCAACTTTCATTTTTATTTTTATTCAACTTCCATTTTTATTCAATTTCCTTTTCTATTCAATTTCCTTTTGTTATTTAATTTCCAAATAGATCCTTAAGGTCTATTGGTTTCTTGAATAAACTTCCATTTTTAATTTTATGCAACTTCCATTTTTGTTTTTAGTCGACTTCCATTTTTATTCAATTTCCTTTTCTTTTCCATTTCCTTTTTTATTTAATTTCCAAATAGATAGTTAAGGTATAGTGGTTTATTGAATGAACTTCCATTTTTAATTTTATGCAACATCCAGTTTTAATTTTATTCAACTTTCATTTTTGTTCAATTTCCATTTCTATTCAATTTCCTTTTTTTATTTAATTTCCAAATAGATCTTTAAGGTATAGTGGTTTCTTGAATGAACTTTCATTATTAACTTTATGCAACTTCCATTTTTATTCAATTTCTTTTTCTATTAAATTTCCTTTTTTATTTATGTCACGACCCCAGACCGCCCCTAGTAGTTTGGTGCCGTGATGGCCAGTAATCCGAGATTACCGAAGGCCAACTTTCAAAATTCACACACGATCAGAGTATAAATGTATGGGGCTCACTAGTGCAAAAGCAAAAATTTAAAATACAAGTGGTCCATAAAAGCAGTGTATAAGTCAAATGGAATGGCATACATCATTACATAGCCTTACAACTTGAATACAAGTAAAGCAAAGTACAAAAATACATATTACATCTTACAAAGGGCTTAACAAGCCGACATAAACAAAATACATGAAGTACAAGTTAAGAAATATAATCTTCGGATTGCCGACATGAACATTGCCGACATAACACACATACAAAACACACATCTTGATCAAAAGGCTTCTCAAGCTGTCGTGTACAAAATACAAATATTATAGGTCGAGAAGCATGATTTTCAAGACTGCCGACATAAAAACAAGTCAAGCCGGCATGACAAAAATCCAAAACAAGCTCGCGAATCACATCTAGGCGTCACCGCCTTCTGGCTCATCACCTACATATATATATGGAGAGAGGGTGAGCTTGAATACTCAGTGAATGGTATAGATAATAAAGGGGTTTGCATGAATAATAGCCGAAGTCCTTTCAAAACAATACAAGACAAAACTTTATATAACAAGGGATGGACCTCGTCCATCTAACAAATCTTCAAAGCTTCAAGGAGTACTTACTGGTATTAACATATTACCAATGATAACATTCCGGCAAACATATCCACGCGGTAAACCGTCAGTGGCAAAACAAGACAAAACAAGGAAGACATCTCAACAAGGGTGCTACAAAAGTTTAGAGTCCTCCAGCACAAGGGGCTTTCAAGACAAGATGTGCTGCGATAGTTTAGAGTCCTCCAGCACAAGGGACTTTCAAGACAAGGTGTGCTGCGAAAGTTTAGAGTCCTCCAGCACAAGGGACTTTCAAGACGAGATGTGCTGCGAAAGTTTAGAGTCCTCCAGCACAAGGGACTTTCACGAAGAGCATCAAAACAAGTATAATACAAAATACAAAACTAAGGACAATCATTCATGCTTAACAAATACTTTTCAAAACAAAACAAAGCAAAGCTCATCAAAACATTGATAACATAGCTTTATTAAAAATACCACTCACCTAGTTCGTCAAACGTCGGGGTCAGCGCAAGTCTCAGTCCTACAAACACATGGCAAGGGCTATTGAATGCACTACTCAAAACAAGTCTAGCATGCATGCAAATGACCTCAGCATTCTTCAAAAACTAAGTCAAAAAAAATCAAAACACTGTTTCTTATTTATGGAAAACATGTTAGGCAACTACCAGGTCTGGGCCGAGGTCCCACACCTCCTTGCCGAGGTGTGGCCCCGACGGTCATATTCAAAAGCGAAGTCGGGAAAATCTGGGTTTCCCTCTTGATAAACGTGAAGAACATGAGCATGAAGAACATGAACATGGGGAAGATGAATGCAAAGATCAAAACTTGCTATTACGAAGGTTGAGATTTCATGCTATGAATTCAAAATCATGGACCTGGGTACCCACACTCAAGGATCTTATCAAAACAAACACAAAGACATGAGCCTTAATGCAAACTTTCGGATCAAATGAGGCTTTTCCTTCAAGAACACATGAAACCCGTTTCCTCTTTCTAAAACCAACTTTAAATCAATGCATGACGTGCCGAACAGGTTTGATCGTGCAATGCAGCTAGATGATCAATAAGAACAACAAGAGTAGGTTAAGATTCTGACCTTAAAACTCGAATCTAACGGTTCAAGCTCCAACGATCAAGCTTGGAAGTTCTCTCTCTCTCTCTCAAGACTTCTCCTTCTTCTTCCTAGAGTTTCTCCATCTAAAAGGCAAGATTTGATACAAAAGATATGTTTTCCCGACAGTCACTGACTTAATCCCTCTGCCGGGACACGTGGCATCGGCTGATTGGCGCTACTAAAAAAGGTGACTGACTGATTAGACAAGACCATGACAAGGTGTATTCAACAAGCTAAACAGCAGAAGTACCCCGAAAAATAACGACGTCGGCTAACAACAAGACTCCGGCAAGCAAGTGGCAAGGACGTCGGCTTGGAGGGACAACACTCGACTAAGCTGTGCCACACCTTGGCCTAGGTCATACCATCCCAAGAGCAAAATCGTTAGTGCAAGGGTCAAGGATCTAGGACGCCCAGATATTAACATCTCGGCCTAGATGATGCACATCTCGGCCTAGGCGGCGCGCGCCTCGGCCTAGGTGGTGACATCTCGGCCAATATGCCAAGGTGGAGATGGAGGTCAACCGAAGGGATTCCACGACGGTTCTAAGGGGAAAAGGTTTCGAAGGTGACCAGGCTTAAGATGACCTCGGCAACACACCAAACAAGAACAAAGCATGCAATCGATCATTCGAGCAAAACAAGACAAGATTTGCAGATGCACATATCAAAACAAGATCATCCTTAAATGTATGCAAGTATGACTAAGTTACAACGAGGGTTGTTACAATTTAATTTCCAAATAGATCGTTAAGGTATAGTGGTTTCTTGAATGAACTTTCATTTTAAATTTTATGCAACTTCCTTTTTTATTCAATTTCCTTTTCTATTCAATTTCATTTTTTTATTTTATTTCCAAATACATCGTTAAGGTATAGTGGTTTTTTGAATAAACTTCCATTTTTAATTTTATGCAACTTCCATTTTTATTTTTATTCAACTTCCATATTTATTGAATTTCCTTTTGTATTTAACTTCCCCTTTTTTTTTTTATTTCATTTCCAAATAGATCGTTACGGTATAGTGGTTTCTTGAATGAACTTCCATTTTTAATTTTATGCAACTTCCATTTTTATTTTTATTAAATTTCCATTTTAATTCAATTTCTTTTTCTATTCAATTTCCTTTTTTTATTTAATTTCCAAATAGATCGTTAAGGTATAGTGGTTTCTTCAATGAACTTCCAGTTTCAATTTTATGCAACTTCCATTTTTATTTTTATTCAACTTCCATTTTTATACAATTTCCTTTTTTTGTTTAATTTCCAAATAGATTGTTAAGGTATAGTGGTTTCTTGAATGAACTTCCATTTTTAATTTTACGCAACTTCCATTTTTATTTTTATGCAACTTCCATTTTTATTTTTATTCAACTTCCATTTTTATTCAATTTCTTTTTCTATTCAATTTCCTTTTTTATTTAATTTTCAAATAGATCGTTAATGTATAGGGGTTTTTGAATGAACTTTCATTTTTAATTTTATGTAACTTTCATTTTTATTCAATTTCCTTTCCTATTAAATTTCATTTTTTTATTTAATTTCTAAATAGATCGTTAAGATATAGTGGTTTTTTTCAATAAACTTCCATTTTTAATTTTATGCAACTTCCATTTTTATTTTTATTCAACTTCTATTTTTATTGAATTTCATTTTCAATTTAACTTCCTTTTTTTTTCTTTTTTTTTTTCCATTTCCAAATAGATCGTTACGGTATAGTGGTTTCTTGAATGAATTCCATTTTAATTTTATGCCACTTCCGTTTTTATTTTTATTCAATTTCCATTTTAATTCAATTTCTCTTTCGATTCAAGTTCCTTTTTTTAATTAATTTGCAAATAGATCGTTAAGGTATAGTGGTTTCTTGAATAAACTTCCAGTTTCAATTTTATGCAACTTCCATTTTAATTTTTATTCAACTACCATTTTTATACAATTTCCTTTTTTTGTTTAATTTCCAAATAGATTGTTAAGGTATAGTGGTTTCTTGAATGAACTTCCATTTTTAATTTTACGCAACTTCCATTTTTATTTTTATGCAACTTCCATTTTTATTTTTATTCAACTTCCATTTTTATTCAATTTCTTTTTCTATTCAATTTCCTTTTTTATTTAATTTTCAAATAGATCGTTAATGTATAGGGGTTTTTTGAATGAACTTTCATTTTTAATTTTATGTAACTTTCATTTTTATTCAATTTCCTTTCCTATTAAATTTCATTTTTTTATTTAATTTCTAAATAGATCGTTAAGATATAGTGGTTTTTTCAATAAACTTCCATTTTTAATTTTATGCAACTTCCATTTTTATTTTTATTCAACTTCTATTTTTATTGAATTTCATTTTCAATTTAACTTCCTTTTTTTTTCTTTTTTTTTTTCCATTTCCAAATAGATCGTTACGGTATAGTGGTTTCTTGAATGAATTCCTTTTTAATTTTATGCCACTTCCGTTTTTATTTTTATTCAATTTCCATTTTAATTCAATTTCTCTTTCGATTCAAGTTCCTTTTTTTAATTAATTTGCAAATAGATCGTTAAGGTATAGTGGTTTCTTGAATAAACTTCCAGTTTCAATTTTATGCAACTTCCATTTTAATTTTTATTCAACTACCATTTTTATACAATTTCCTTTTTTTGTTTAATTTCCAAATAGATCGTTAAGGTATAGTGGCTTCTTGAATGAACTTCCATTTTTAATTTTATGCAACTTCCATTTTTATATTTATCCAACTTCCATTTTTCTTTTTGTTAAACTTCCATTTTTATACAATTTCTTTTTCTATTCAATTTCCATTTTTATTTAATTTCCAAATATATCGTTAATGTATAGTGGTTTCTTGAATAAACTTCCACTTTTCATTTTATGCAACTTCCATTTTTATTTTTAATTAACTTCCATTTTTATTCAATTTCCTTTTGTATTGAATTTCTTTTTTTATTTAATTTCCAAATAGATCGTTAAAGTACAGTGGTTTCATGAATGAACTTCCATTTTTAATTTTCTGCAACTTCCATTTTTATTTTTATTCAACGGCCAGTTTTATTCAATTTCCATTTTTTTTATTTTCCAAATAGATCGTTCAGGTATAGTGGTTTATTGAATGAACTTTCATTTTTAATTTTATGCAACTTCCATTTTTATTTTTATTCAACTTCCATTTTGATTCAATTTCCTTTTCTATTCAATTTCTTTTTTTTATTTAATTTCCAAATAGATCGTAAGTTTATAGTGGTTTCTTGAATGAACTTCCATTTTTCATTTTATGCAACTTCCATTTTTATTTTTATTCAACTTCTATTTTTATTCAATTTCCTTTTCTATTGAATTTCTTTTTTTTATTTAATTTCCAAATAGATCGTTAAGGTACTGTGGTTTCATGAATGAACTTCCATTTTTAATTTTATGCAACTTCCGTTTTATTTTTATTCAACTGCATTTTTTAATCAATTTCCTTTTCAATTCAATTTCCTATTTTTATTTAATTTCCAAATAGATCGTTAATGTATAGTGGTTTCTTGAATGAACTTCCATTTTTAATTTTATGCAACATCGAGTTTTAATTTTATTCAACTTCCATTTTTATTCAATTTCCATTTCTATTCAATTTCCTTTTTTTATTTAATTTCCAAATAGATCTTTAAGTTATAGTGGTTTCTTGAATGAACTTTCATTATTAACATTATGCAACTTCCATTTTTCTTCAATTTCTTTTTCTATTGAATTTCCTTTTTTATTTAATTTCCAAATAGATCGTTAAGGTATATTGGTTTCTTGAATGAATTTTCATTTTTAATTTTATGCAACTTCCATTTTTATTCAATTTCCTTTCCTATTAAATTTCATTTTTTTTTTTAATTTCCAAATAGATCGTTAAGGTATAGTGGTTTTTTCAATAAACTTTCATTTTTAATTTTATGCAACTTCCATTTTTATTTTTATTCAACTTCCATTTTTATTGAATTTCATTTTCTATTTAACTTCCTTTTTTTTTTTCTTTTTTTTTTCATTTCCAAATAGATCGTTACGGTATAGTGGTTTCTTGAATGAATTCCATTTTTAATTTTATGCCACTTCCGTTTTTATTTTTATTCAATTTCCATTTTAATTCAATTTCTCTTTCGATTCAAGTTCCTTTTTTTATTTGCAAAAATGATGTTCCCAACTGGTTCCTCATTTGGTGGGATAAGTTCGGACTCTCCCTTGATATTTTACCTGATTCAGTCAGAACAGAATTTAATGAATGGCATGTAGCTTATTCTCGTGCCTATTCATATTTAAATAAAAACAGAGAATTATCCATCAGTAAATCCATAGTCCATTTCTCTATCCGTTTTAGTATCCCTTGGATCTGGAAATGGGACTTTGCATGTGATTATCAGAATAAGGTTCCACATTTGAAAAGAATCTTCTTCGTCAAATGGTGGGATAAAATGGATCTTAAGGATCTCCTTCCGAAAATTCAACAGCACACCAAGGCCTGCTGGGAATCAGTTAAGCAGCCTGTTTTACCAGCACCATCCTCCTCTCCAGTCTCAAATCCTTTTGTTCAAATCCAAAAGGAATTAAAACAGAAGTATCCTCACCTTTCAGATAATGAATTAATTGTTAAAAGCATGGATTATCTGAAAGAACAATTCCTCCAATCCGTTAATCCAGAAGATGACGTCTCTATGAGGTCAGGAACCAGTCAGACCCCATCCGAACCAGAGATTGATCCAGCCGAACACGTGTTAGCTGGTGAGTCACAATCCGAAGATGATGTGGAACCCAACCTAGGAGACTTCTGGGATTCCCTAACAGCTGTGATTGCGGAAAAGATGACTAAGGACAAGAACAGTAAAGGTAGGGGCCCCGAGCTTTAGAGCGTCGGCACAACAGGACAACCAACTTTTCAGAAAGCAAGATGCTCCAACAATATAAAGGAAAAAGATGTTTCCCACTCCGCCAAAGTTGAAGATAAGGTGATAGGGGTAATCTGTCGGTCAAATAGAAGAGAGCCACCTGTCTTTGTGTAATAATTTCTTATCTTCTTTTTGTTCTATAAAAGGGATTGCCTTCACCCTTGTTGAGGCAGAACTTAGAATTTAGAAATCTTATCGTTTTATTTTCTCTTTTGTAATATCTTCTCCAACCCCCTCTTGTAAAATATTTTACTTCTTCAATAAAAGTTTGCACTTCGTGTTTCAATATGTATGCCCTCTGTTAATTTATTAGAATCATTAATATCAGCCCAGCAGTTTTGGATAGAACAGAAATTTTTTTATCTTAGATTACCCAGAGACCGTTATACCCAACAGTATATATCAGAAAGATTAGCAACCTGTGAGCAGTATCTACAGGAAATCCAGGTGCTGATCAACGAACAACTAGTGGCGTGGGCGGCCAGAAGGCCTCCGTCACCCCAACAGTAAAGGTATTATGAGATCATATATGTCCTAATTTGTTTTCTTTATGTTATTATTATGTGTATATTAATTCTTGGGTTTGTGCTTTTGTAAGGTTAATTAAATGATAGGGTTAGTGGGACGTCACCCAAGTCGCGTAGGGTTTAGGTCGTGTTGCAGAGAGTGCGTTTGACCGTTGGATGCCCGTAAGTCGTTGACAGACGTGCTAGCCTTACCTTTAGTGAGCACCTTCCATGGTATCAGAGCCAAGTTTTAGTTATCACACAATAGAAATATAAATTAAATAAATTAGACATATATGATCACAATACAACCATGTCAGACCAACAAGAAAATACAGTACAAATACCAGAATCAGGATCAGTAATATCTGTAGGAAATACAATTTCCTCCTTAGCCGAAGCCGCTGAATTAGTAGCATACCAGGATGTTAAGGAAGCCTTAGATAGATGGACTATCCCAACAGTAGATCCAGCAACTATTTACAAGAAAGGAACTTCTAACTTTCTTAGTAAAAAAATAATTAAAACCTTTGAACATGCATCCTGTATACAGAATAATGATGAAATAATTCATTTAATTCACATAAATGATTTTATTCCGTTTTTAAAACAGTATAAGTACATCCATATAGGATTAGCACAAATCGCCTTCAAACCTTTGACTCTTCTTGGTCAAAATACCAGTATTCAGTGTACCCTTCGTGATGGTCGATGCCTTAATTGGCGAGCATCTCTTATGGGTGCAATTGAGACTAGCTTGTCTCATGGACCAGTATATTTTGATATCTATCCGAATCTGAGTGTCGCTTTATGTGATACTAACCTGTCAGAAGTTTTAGAACTTCGAGTTCTTACTCATGGATATGAGTATAAACCAGGAACTCCACCTTTTTCAGTTCATTCCAGAATTTGCATTAAGGCTTTAACAACTTTAAATCCTTATGTTAAAAAGAAAACTGAAACAGGTAAAACAGTATTAATTGAAACAAACCTTTACAGCAGTCAGGTAGCCGTTCCCAAGTTAATCCCCTGGAAGGATATAACTTTTCCAGATAGGTGGGAGATACCCAACGCTGTCCCTCCTAAGCCTCTTATTCAGCATAACATCGATGATGTTATCCAGACCGAAGGAGGTAACGTTTATCTCCGATTTCAGAAACCTTTACTCATTAGGAGTAACTCTTCTAATGCCAGTTTTAGGACTGCACCTAGAAGTCTATCCAACAATAGCTTTCGATCTGTTCCGCCCTATCAAGTGGACCTTCCAGAATCTAGCCGTCAATCAGTTGATAATGCTCCAACCAGAAGACAAATTGAAAATATTCTCCAACAGATACCTTCTCGGCCTCCTAGTAGACCACCTAGTGATCTACAGGAAGACCCTATGACTTCAGAAATTCAAGGAATCAGACTTTCCCAGAATCGAATTCCTCATGGTGTTTACACAACACCTACACCAGATAGCCCAACGGCCAGTGACATGAATTTTGAAATTTAATGGATTTTACATCAGGAAGTGAAAATAGAAAAATTCTAAACCAGGAATTTAATCAAGAAAAATATAAGGAATTTAGGATTTGGTATTTTGCCAACCATACCTCTGACCAGTTAGATGAATATAAAACTCAATATTACAAACATCTTGAGTTACACCAGAAGCTTATACCTTTTGTCGAATGGTATAATACTGTCACTCAAACCCAAGTAACTGTTATTGAAGATCAGTATAAGACTTGGACTACAACAAAAGGGACAATAATTCACTCTATTCATCCCCCTCCACAGGCCTTAGAGCTAGCTCCTAATGGGGAAACTACCAGACAACCTTTATCAGCTACCGCATATATAGATGCCCAATCTGTAAAACTAACTAAAGCAGAAGCCTCTTTAGCCAGGCAGAATAATTACACTAATTTTATTTGCCGGACTATCAGTAAACAATTAAACCGAATTGAAGAAGCTATTTCTACCTTTAAGGATAGAACATTAGCTCCACCAGTAACAAGGATTTCTACCCTTCAACCAGTCTCCATTAAACCATCAATAGACATCACTAATTTCAAATTAAAATCGTCTAATACTGAGTTTATGGACACCCTTCTCCAGAAAATGCAACATTTAAATGTTCGTCCTCCAGAACCTTCCAAACCACCAGGACAATCCAGTAGTGGCTCTATTCATATGTTGCGAGCCGATTCAAACCCTGACCAGGATACTTTATCACCAGCACAAATCCATGAAATTCAAATGAATTTCCAGGAACCCTCATCAGTTAATAAACTTCATTCTTACAGTTCTAGACCCACACATATGCCTTTAACCAGAAATTATTATTCCAGGCCTACTCCACCAGATATTCTTTATGAAGACACCTATTTGAATGACTAGAATAGTAATCATGGAAAAACCATTTATGAATGGAATATAGATGGTGAATCCGAATATGGAATTTATAAAAAATTACACCAGATGATGATGTATGCCACCGTTTGCCGTCAATACAGTAATAATGATCAGGCCATTGCTAAATTCATTGTTAATGGTTTTACCGGTATCCTTAAAGGATGGTGGGATAATATCCTCACACCAATCCAACAAACCGAAATCCTTACCGCCGTTAAACAAGAAATTGATCTGGCCACTAACCAGCCTATTCACCAACCAGATTGTAACGCCCTCAAAATAATAACATTAAACCCATCAAATAAGACATTCGTTGATATGTAAAAGTTCCACATTCTTCCATTTCTCAGAATTCCATTACATGAGTATTACATGTTGACAACAAAAGCAAAATGCCCTACGGGCTTACAGCTTTCCAAGTAAACACTTGGTTACAACAAAAGAGTACTAACTCATACACATTAAGCCCTTGGCTTGAATTTACATGTAATACATCAAAAAGTAAAACAACAAAAGTATGCCCGCCTCTAGCCTCCCAAGCTATGTCCTTGGAGGTGGCATGCTACCTGTACCTGAAAATGATATTCCCATATAGGGTGAGCCACAGCCCAGTAGAAATACACTAAACCAACCATGAACAATGACTAAAAGGTTAGCAATTGATAGATGGCCAACACTGATACATTCACATAAATCACATATTTATGTCATACGACTTATGAGTCCAAGCTACCTTTCATTTTCCCTTTTCCAACAGATAGGCATATAAGCACTACCCACATTCTCAACAGATATGTATAACAACAATATCCACATTTACAGATAAGCATATAAGCTATATCCACATTTCACAAAGATAAGCATATGAGCTCTATCTTCACTTCTCTAGACAAGCATATGAGCTGTGTCTACGGAGTTCATCCCCTATCTTCTCCCAACACTATCCGGTTTAGAGGTACATCCCCCATCTTCCCCTAAACCGCGGAGTACATCCCCCATCTCCTCCTCTACACATAACGTATACAAACACATTGGTTCTATATACAATCACTCAATACATATAGTTAATGTATTCCATCAACCGTCAAATTCCATGACACATTCCATTGATTAGTTTCTGCTTGCCTAATCATCATGCATTGTCTACAACAATCACGACTATCCTCCACCAATAGCCCAAAGCAGTTATCTCTAAACAGAAAATAAATGCACAATGGATATTCAATCAACATTTCATTTCCTCATTTCTCACAATTAATTATCCCAATTAATCAAACAATGTAATTAGGTCGTTATCCATAATTACCATTTCAACCCTTAGGTCCCATTTTCATCAATGATTCAACATTTATTCCATTTCTCTATGCCAAACATGCATCTAGGTTTATTATGAATAAAACCCCAACTTTTGTAAAATTACACAAAAGCCCCAAACTTTCACAAAATTACCAAACCAACCCCAACATCTCAAAATACTAAAATTTAAAGACAAAATCCATAGAGAGGAGTAGGATATCCCTACCTCAAATCCGAAGCCCCAAAGAAGAAGGTGACAAAACCCAATGTGCTCCAAAACCCAAAATTTTCAGATTAAAATGTAGCCCTCGACGATCAACAACTTTTTTGTAAAGGCCAAAGGTGAGCAAATCACTCCTACTAGATCAAAACCAAGAGAGAAGGTTGAGTTCTAGAGTGAGAGGCTCAACAATGGTGTTTTTGGAAAAGTAGGAGAGAGAAGAGAAAGTGAAAAAGTGATTTGAAAAGTCAAAACACGGAACTTAAACCCAGTCGTTCCGCTCGAGCGTCACTCACAGACCCCCGCTCGAGCGGTCAAACTCCCGCTCGAGCGCTGGATGCACTCTCCCAGCACTTTTACAGAGCCAGGTCTCCGCTCGAGCTTCCAACTCCCCGCTCGAGCGGAACTCACACAACCCCGCTCGAGCGGCTAATCCCACGCTCGAGCGTACAACACTGCACAGGAAAAAAATACTGGATGGGTGTATTCCCCGCTCGAGCACCCAAACCCCCGCTCGAGCGGACAGGCCAAAATCTGGGCAACTAGTTTTGGTTTCTAAACTCAACCAACCTATAACAAGCTTGCCCAACACATCCTATAACTCAAATACGAAGTAAAAGGATGTAAACAAGATAATAATCAACTACCAACATCCACAGACACATGTCCGGATCACTGTTCAACAAGGGTAAACCCGGGATCGCTATAACCTCCCCCCCTTAAAGAATTTCGTCCCCGAAATTAAGCACAAGTTTTCAAAAACAAGTTTTCCTCCATTTTAAACAATGTTACATTTTAACATTCAACAATCCGACCCACTACCGGTCACCCCCTTCTCTTTAACAAGAGGCATTTCACAATATGTAAACAACATATGTACTTTCAACATGTATCAACATTACGCATTTCCTTTCCAATTTCAACAATATATTCAACACACATAGTGTTACATTCAACTTCCATATGAGGCAAGTTCCCAAAACATACTTCCAATAAACCAATCATTTTCAATGTTTCACAACTTAAGACATATATAAAAGCTCTTAAGTTCAACAATAGTTCAAAATCTAAATACAAGATTACATATCAACAAACAAGTCCGGATATTTTTCGCGGACTTCCAACTCACGTTCCCAAGTGGCTTCCTCCACTCCGTGATGTTTCCACAAGACTTTCACCAAAGGAATGGTCTTGCCACGCAGGACCTGATCCCGCCTATCCAAGACCCGAACCGGTCTCTCCTCATACGAGGCATCCTCATCTACCTCTAAATCGGTCCAATCCAACACATGTGATGGATCTGGCTCATACTTCCGAACCATACTCACATGAAACACGTCATGCACTCCGGACAACTGCGGCGGTAAAGCTAACCGATAAGCAACCTCGCCAACCCTCTCAAGGATTTCAAAAGGACCAATAAACCGAGGGGATAACTTCCCACTCTTCCCAAACCTCATCAGGCCTCGCCTAGGTGATATCTTCAGAAAGACATGATCACCTACCTCAAATGCTAAAGGCCTCCTTCTACGATCGGCATAACTCTTTTGTCGACTCTGGGCTGTAACAAGCCTCCTACGGATAAGCTCAACTTTCTCCGTCGTCTCCCTAACCAACTCCGGACCCAACAAAGGTGCATCACCCACCTCGGCCCAACAAACTGGAGACCTACACGGTCGGCCATACAAGGCCTCGAACGGTGCCATACCGATGCTAGACTGAAAACTGTTGTTATAGGCAAACTCTACCAAGGGTAAGTGCCTCTCCCACGTCCCACTGAAGTCCAGGACACAACCCCGAAGCATATCCTCGAGGATCTGAATAGTACGCTCGGACTGCCCGTCAGTCTGAGGATGATAAGCCGTACTAAAGGTCAACTTAGTGCCCAAGGCACTCTGCAGACTCTGCCACAACCTATCAGTAAAACGAGGATCTCTATCTGAGACAATCGTCACTGGGACCCCGTGTCATCTCACTATGTCCCGAATATACAAGTCGGCTAGATGATCTACCGAATCTCTCACGCGTATAGGAATGAAGTGCGCCGACTTAGTCAACCGGTCTACAACCACCCAAATAGCATCACTACCCCGCTGAGTCCTTGGAAGACCTACAACGAAGTCCATAGTGACATGCTCCCACTTCCACTCGGCAATAGGCAAGGGTTGCAACAAACCCGCTGGCCTCTGATGCTCGGCCTTCACTTGCTGGCAAGTAAGGCACTTCGATACGAAAACAGCCACATCTCTCTTCATACCCCGCCACCAAAACTGGCGACCCAAATCCTGATACATCTTAGTACCTCCCGGATGCACCGCAAGGCGCGAATGGTGAAACTCTCGGAGTACCTCCTCTCGACAAGACTCCGGCACAAACAAACGGTCTCGGTATCTCACACTCTGGTCGGGATACACCGTTAAACCCTTCTCAACTTTCCCACTGGAGATCTTCTCTCGGAGGGATTCTACCTCAAGGTCACCTCTCTGTGCCTCTAACACTCTGGTCACAAGTGTAGGCTGTGCAACAACTGAAAACAAGGTCGCAGCCTCAACAGATTCGCCCAGTCTCAAATCAAACTCGCCAAGTGCTCCCAACATCTCCCATTCCCGGATGGCTATACAAGCTACATCACTAATGGATTTCCTACTAAGGGCATCGGCCACAACATTGGCCTTTCCCGGGTGATAGTGTAACTCAAAATCATAATCCTCAATGAACTCCATCCATCTCCTCTGTCTCAAATTCAAGTCTCTCTGTGTAAACAGATACTTCAAACTCTTGTGGTCCGAGAATACCTCGAACCTCTCACCATAAAGGTAGTGCCTCCAAATTTTCAAGGCAAAGATCACTGCTGCTAACTCTAGGTCGTGTGTAGGGTAATTCTTCTCGTGTATTTTCAACTGACGTGAGCCATAAGCTACCACTTTTCCCTCTTGCATCAACACACCACCCAAACCCTCTCGTGAGGCATCACAATAAACCGCATAACCCAACCCTCTCTCCGGAATGATCAACACCGGAGCGGTGGTCAATCTAACTTTCAGCTCTTGGAACGACTTTTCACAAGTCTCACTCCTCACAAACTTAACTCCCTTCCGAGTCAGTCTAGTCAACGGTGACGCTAGCCTGGAGAAATCTCTCACAAACCGACGGTAATACCCAGCTAATCCCAGAAAACTGCGGATCTCAAACACACTCTTCGGCTGTGCCCAATCTTGCACTGCCTCAACCTTGGATGTATCAACAGACACCCCTTCCTCGGATACCACGTGGCCTAAGAATTTGACTTCCCTCAGCCAGAACTCACACTTCCCAAACTTGGCATACAGCCTATGGGCTCTAAGTAACTCAAGCACCACTCTCAAGTGTGCCTCGTGCTCCTCCTCAGAAGGCGAATAGATAAGAATGTCGTCCACGAAGACAACCACAAATCGATCTAAAAACTCCCGGAAAATCCGGTTCATCAAGTCCATAAAGACTGACGGTGCATTGGTAAGCCCAAATGGCATCACCAGAAACTCATAATGGCCATACCGCGTACGGAATGTCGTCTTAGGAATATCCTCCTCCCTGACCCTCAACTGGTGGTAACCCGATCTCAAGTCTACCTTAGAGAAACTACGGGAACCCTTCAACTGGTCAAACAAATCATCTATACGGGGCATAGGGTACTTATTCTTAACCGTAGCCCGATTCAACTTCCGGTAGTCAATACACAATCTCAAGGCACCATCTTTCTTTTTAGCAAAGAGGGCCGGTGCTCCCCACGGCGAAACACTAGGGCGAACAAAACCCTTATCTAGCAACTCCTGGAGCTGAACTTTCAACTCAACCAACTCTGCTGGGGCAGAACGGTAAGGTGCCATAGAAATCGACGCCGTGCCGGGCACTAAATCAATAGAAAATTCTATCTCTCGGTGAGGTGGCAAACTAACAAGATCTTCGGGAAAGACATCCGAATACTCACAAACCACCCTCGGTAACACAATCTGGGTCTCATCACACTCACTACTCTCAAAGCTAGCAAGTAGACTACTAAGCTCACTTCGCCCTCGCGAATCATACCCCAGTGGCAAAACACTACCAACTCGGTCTCCCAAGAAATGGAACCACTCCCCGCTCAAGGTACATAACGTGACCCTCTGGTGGTAGCAATCAATAACAGCCCGGTATGACGATAGCCAGTCCATACCCAAAATAACATCAAAACCCTTCATGGGCATGACAACAAACAGAAAAGGAAGCCTATAGTCGGCGACCTCTATATCACATCCTCTAACACCCTGTTTCAGGATCAACTCACCACCAAGAGGTGACACTACACAAATAGGAGATGCTAACTGTGCTAACTCCAATTCCAAAACAGATGCAAATGCAGCAGATACAAAAGAATGAGATGCACCCGTGTCTATCAACACACTAGCAATAGAGTTGCAAAACAGAAAAGTACCTCTCACTACTGATGGAGCCGGTACTAAATCCTGCGCGGTAACAGCATACACGCACCCCGTAGGCCCCTGGTCTACCTGCTCACCTCTCGGAGCAAAAGACTGCTGCACAGACTGGGATGACGAAGCTCCCGGATTGGCACTCGAGGCCTGCACAGACTGAGCTGGCTGAAAACCCTGCGTCTGCCTAGAACCAGACGCTCCCGAAGTGGCACTCAACTGCGGGCAGAACCTCTTCAGGTGCCCAGGCTGTCCACACTGATAACAAGACAAGGGCTGTCCCCTGCCCAAACTCTGACTCTGCGGTCTAGCTGAAGAAGAAGCAGCTCTCTGACCCCCACCCTTCTGCGGGCAAACAGAAACCTTTTGACCCAGCTGGCCACACTTGTAACAAGCAAACTCCCCCTGATTGCCTCTCCCCGAGCCTGCACTCGGCACTGGAAAGGTCGATCTAGAAACTGCTCCCTGAGACTGCTGAGGGTTGTAACCCCTCTGCCTCCTACCATCACCCTGACCATCTTGGCTCCTCTTGGAGCCCTTCTGTTCTTCCTCCTCTTCCTGCATCATAATTTCCATATGAGCAGCAGCATCTACCAGGTGTCTATACTCTCGAATATAAGACCCACCAACACTCAACTTGAGGCCCCGCCTCAACTTCCGCTCAAACTCATAGCAACGGCGTTCCTCAGACGCCACCAGTTCAGGTGCAAACCTGGACAGACTGGTAAAAGTAGCCTCAAACTCGGCCACTGACAAGCCCTGCTGTTTAAGCCGGCTAAACTGATCCCTCAGCTTCTCCCTAGCTGCTGCAAACAAAAACCTCTCCTGAAAAGCATTCACAAACGCCTCCCATGTACCACCAACACGAGCTTTCTCGTACTTCCACCATTGACCCGCATCTCCCTTCAACCGGAAGGATGCCAAGGTCACTTTCAGTGCTCCGTCGTCGATGCCAAGCATCTCAAACGTCTTACTCATTTGTTCTAGCCACTCATCAGCCTTTAGTGGCTCCTTCGGATCCCTGATAAACTCATCCGGATTTGACCGGAAAAACTCCCTCTTCAAGAATGAAGGCCCTGCCTCAGCTGCCTGATTTCCAGCTCTAAGAATACCCAAAGCTCCTGCTATCTCTCTGGCCAAGGCACCCATGGCCTGCTGACCCACTGGCTCGGCCACATTGGCCTGGCCAACTCCCTCCTGCACTGCCGGAATCTCACCCGGTAACGGTACTTCCTGCCTCGCAGGTCTACCACACCTAGCACCTCTTCCTCGTCCTGACATCCTAATAAAGGTAACACAGAACATTAGCACATTCATAAATGTGCCGAAACTAAACACTCACGTCCTAATGCATGGACAACTGTAATTCACTCCACGTAAGCACATAAACACATAAGCACTTACGAATTTCATTTCCGGATAATGAAAGTCCCGAGGCGTTACTAGAGTTCCGGTTAGAAACAGCATTGATCAAGTGCTTTTCCCACAAGACTCCCAGAAACCCAAGGGTCCAATCAACATCCTAGAAATTAAATCCCATACCCACATAGTCACATAAGCATGTTATCAATTAAGCACATAGCATATGACATTACATCTAAGTCTCTATCAAGCGAGACAAACCCATTGTGATCCTAATCACTTCCCACGTACCCAAAGTATTCGAACCCGGTACGCTCTGATACCAAGTTGTAACGCCTTCAAAATAATAACATTAAACCCATCAAATAAGACATTTGTTGATATGTAAAAGTTCCACATTCTTCCATTTCTCAGAATTCCATTACATGAGTATTACATGTTGACAACAAAAGCAAAATGCCCTACGGGCTTACAGCTTTCCAAGTAAACACTTGGTTACAACAAAAGAGTACTAACTCATACACATTAAGCCCTTGGCTTGAATTTACATGTAATACATCAAAAAGTAAAACAACAAAAGTATGCCCGCCTCTAGCCTCCCAAGCTATGTCCTTGGAGGTGGCATGCTACCTGTACCTGAAAATGATATTCCCGTATAGGGTGAGCCACAGCCCAGTAGAAATACACTAAACCAACCATGAACAATGACTAAAAGGTTAGCAATTGATAGATGGCCAACACTGATACATTCACATAAATCACATATTTATGTCATACGACTTATGAGTCCAAGCTACCTTTCATTTTCCCTTTTCCAATAGATAGGCATATAAGCACTACCCACATTCTCAACAGATATGTATAACAACAATATCCACATTTACATATAAGCATATAAGCTATATCCACATTTCACAAAGATAAGCATATGAGCTCTATCTTCACTTCTCTAGACAAGCATATGAGCTGTGTCTACGGAGTTCATCCCCTATCTTCTCCCAACACTATCCGGTTTAGAGGTACATCCCCCATCTTCCCCTAAACCGCGGAGTACATCCCCCATCTCCTCCTCTACACATAACGTATACAAACACATTGGTTCTATATACAATCACTCAATACATATAGTTAATGTATTCCATCAACCGTCAAATTCCATGACACATTCCATTGATTAGTTTCCGTTTGCCTAATCATCATGCATTGTCTACAACAATCACGACTATCCTCCACCGATAGCCCAAAGCAGTTATCTCTAAATAGAAAATAAATGCACAATGGATATTCAATCAACATTTCATTTCCTCATTTCTCACAATTAATTATCCCAATTAATCAAACAATGTAATTAGGTCGTTATCCATAATTACCATTTCAACCCTTAGGTCCCATTTTCATCAATGATTCAACATTTATTCCATTTCTCTATGCCAAACATGCATCTAGGTTTATTATGAATAAAACCCCAACTTTTGTAAAATTACACAAAAGCCCCAAACTTTCACAAAATTACCAAACCAACCCCAACATCTCAAAATACTAAAATTTAAAGACAAAATCCATAGAGAGGAGTAGGATATCCCTACCTCAAATCCGGAGCCCCAAAGAAGAAGGTGACAAAACCCAACGTGCTCCAAAACCCGAAATTTTCAGATTAAAATGTAGCCCTCGATGATCAACAACTTTTTTGTAAAGGCCAAAGGTGAGCAAATCACTCCTACTAGATCAAAACCTAGAGAGAAGGTTGAGTTCTAGAGTGAGAGGCTCAACAATGGTGTTTTTGGAAAAGTAGGAGAGATAAGAGAAAGTGAAAAAGTGATTTGAAAAGTCAAAACACGGAACTTAAACCCAGTCGTTCCGCTCGAGCGTAAAACACTCCGCTCGAGCGTCACTCACAGACCCCCGCTCGAGCGGTCAAACTCCCGCTCGAGCGCTGGATGCACTCTCCCAGCACTTTTACAGAGCCAGGTCTCCGCTCGAGCTTCCAACTCCCCGCTCGAGCGGAACTCACACAACCCCGCTCGAGCGGCTAATCCCACGCTCGAGCGTACAACACTGCACAGGAAAAAAATACTGGATGGGTGTATTCCCCGCTCGAGCGCCCAAACCCCCGCTCGAGCGGACAGGCCAAGATCTGGGCAACTAGTTTTGGTTTCTAAACTCAACCAACCTATAACAAGCTTGCCCAACACATCCTATAACTCAAATACGAAGTAAAAGGATGTAAACAAGATAATAATCAACTACCAACATCCACAGACACATGTCCGGATCACTGTTCAACAAGGGTAAACCCGGGATCGCTATAACCTCCCCCCCTTAAAGAATTTCGTCCCCGAAATTAAGCACAAGTTTTCAAAAACAAGTTTTCCTCCATTTTAAACAATGTTACATTTTAACATTCAACAATCCGACCCACTACCGGTCACCCCCTTCTCTTTAACAAGAGGCATTTCACAATATGTAAACAACATATGTACTTTCAACATGTATCAACATTACGCATTTCCTTTCCAATTTCAACAATATATTCAACACACATAGTGTTACATTCAACTTCCATATGAGGCAAGTTCCCAAAACATACTTCCAATAAACCAAACATTTTCAATGTTTCACAACTTAAGACATATATAAAAGCTCTTAAGTTCAACAATAGTTCAAAATCTAAATACAAGATTACATATCAACAAACAAGTCCGGATATTTTTCGCGGACTTCCAACTCACGTTCCCAAGTGGCTTCCTCCACTCCGTGATGTTTCCACAAGACTTTCACCAAAGGAATGGTCTTGCCACGCAGGACCTGATCCCGCCTATCCAAGACCCGAACCGGTCTCTCCTCATACGAGGCATCCTCATCTACCTCTAAATCGGTCCAATCCAACACATGTGATGGATCTGGCTCATACTTCCGAACCATACTCACATGAAACACGTCATGCACTCCGGACAACTGAGGCGGTAAAGCTAACCGATAAGCAACCTCGCCAACCCTCTCAAGGATTTCAAAAGGACCAATAAACCGAGGGGATAACTTCCCACTCTTCCCAAACCTCATCAGGCCTCGCCTAGGTGATATCTTCAGAAAGACATGATCACCTACCTCAAATGCTAAAGGCCTCCTTCTACGGTCGGCATAACTCTTTTGTCGACTCTGGGCTGTAACAAGCCTCCTACGGATAAGCTCAACTTTCTCCGTCGTCTCCCTAACCAACTCCGGACCCAACAAACTGGAGACCTACCCGGTCGGCCATACAAGGCCTCAAACGGTGCCATACCGATGCTAGACTGAAAACTGTTGTTATAGGCAAACTCTACCAAGGGTAAGTGCCTCTCCCACGTCCCACTGAAGTCCAGGACACAACCCCGAAGCATATCCTCGAGGATCTGAATAGTACGCTCGGACTGCCCGTCAGTCTGAGGATGATAAGCCGTACTAAAGGTCAACTTAGTGCCCAAGGCACTCTGCAGACTCTGCCACAACCTAGCAGTAAAACGAGGATCTCTATCTGAGACAATCGTCACTGGGACCCCGTGCAATCTCACTATGTCCCGAATATACAAGTCGGCTAGATGATCTACCGAATCTCTCACGCGCATAGGAATGAAGTGCGCCGACTTAGTCAACCGGTCTACAACCACCCAAATAGCAACACTACCCCGCTGAGTCCTCGGAAGACCTGCAACGAAGTCCATAGTGACATGCTCCCACTTCCACTCGGCAATAGGCAAGGGTTGCAACAAACCCGCTGGCCTCTGATGCTCGGCCTTCACTTGTTGGCAAGTAAGGCACTTCGATACGAAAACAGCCACATCTCTCTTCATACCCCGCCACCAAAAATGGCGACCCAAATCCTGATACATCTTAGTACCTCCCGGATGCACCGCAAGGCGCGAATGGTGAAACTCTCGGAGTACCTCCTCTCGACAAGACTCCGGCACAAACAAACGGTCTCGGTATCTCACACTCTGGTCGGGAAACACCATCAAACCCTTCTCAACTTTCCCACTGGAGATCTTCTCTCGGAGGGATTCTACCTCAAGGTCACCTCTCTGTGCCTCCAACACTCTGGTCATAAGTGTAGGCTGTGCAACAACTGAAAACAAGGCCGCAGCCTCAACAGATTCGCCCAGTAGCAAATCAAACTCGCCAAGTGCTCCCAACATCTCCCATTCCCGGATGGCTATACAAGCTACATCACTAATGGATTTCCTACTAAGGGCATCGGCCACAACATTGGCCTTTCCCGGGTGATAGTGTAACTCAAAATCATAATCCTCAATGAACTCCATCCATCTCCTCTGTCTCAAATTCAAGTCTCTCTGTGTAAACAGATACTTCAAACTCTTGTGGTCCGAGAATACCTCGAACCTCTCACCATAAAGGTAGTGCCTCCAAATTTTCAAGGCAAAGATCACTGCTGCTAACTCTAGGTCGTGTGTAGGGTAATTCTTCTCGTGTATTTTCAACTGACGTGAGCCATAAGCTACCACTTTTCCCTCTTGCATCAACACACCATCCAAACCCTCTCGTGAGGCATCACAATAAACCGCATAACCCAACCCTCTCTCCGGAATGATCAACACCGGAGCGGTGGTCAATCTAACTTTCAGCTCTTGGAACGACTTTTCACAAGTCTCACTCCACACAAACTTAACTCCCTTCCGAGTCAGTCTAGTCAACGGTGACGCTAGCCTGGAGAAATCTCTCACAAACCGACGGTAATACCCAGCTAATCCCAGAAAACTGCGGATCTCAAACACACTCTTCGGCTGTGCCCAATCTTGCACTGCCTCAACCTTGGATGTATCAACAGACACCCCTTCCCCGGATACCACGTGGCCTAAGAATTTGACTTCCCTCAGCCAGAACTCACACTTCCCAAACTTGGCATACAACCTATGGGCTCTAAGTAACTCAAGCACCACTCTCAAGTGTGCCTCGTGCTCCTCCTCAGAAGGCGAATAGATAAGAATGTCGTCCACGAAGACAACCACAAATTGATCTAAAAACTCCCGGAAAATCCGGTTCATCAAGTCCATAAAGACTGCCGGTGCATTGGTAAGCCCAAATGGCATCACCAGAAACTCATAATGGCCATACCGCGTACGGAATGCCGTCTTAGGAATATCCTCCTCCCTGACCCTCAACTGGTGGTAACCCGATCTCAAGTCTACCTTAGAGAAACTACGGGAACCCTTCAACTGGTCAAACAAATCATCTATACGGGGCATATGGTACTTATTCTTAACCGTAGCCCGATTCAACTTCCGGTAGTCAATACACAATCTCAAGGCACCATCTTTCTTTTTAGCAAAGAGGGTCGGTGCTCCCCACGGCGAAACACTAGGGCGAACAAAACCCTTATCTAGCAACTCCTGGAGCTTAACTTTCAACTCAACCAACTCTGCTGGGGCAGAACGGTAAGGTGCCATAGAAATCGGCGCCGTGCCGGGCACTAAATCAATAGAAAATTCTATCTCTCGGTGAGGTGGCAAACTAACAAGATCTTCGGGAAAGACATCCGAATACTCACAAACCACCCTCGGTAACACAATCTGGGTCTCATCACACTCACTACTCTCAAAGCTAGCAAGTAGACTACTAAGCTCACTTCGCCCTCGCGAATCATACCCCAGTGGCAAAACACTACCAACTCGGTCTCCCAAGAAATAGAACCACTCCCCGCTCAAGGTACATAACGTGACCCTCTGTGTCACGACCCCAAACCGCCCCTAGTAGTTTGGTGCCGTGATGGCCAGTAATCCGTAATTACCGAAGGCCAACTTTTCAAAACTTAACACAATCAGAGTATGGATATAGGGGGCTCACAAATGCGGAAGCAATAAATCAAACACAAGTGGTCCGTAAGAGCTGTGCGTAGATCCAAGCAATGCCAAACATTCCAATTAACTTTACAACTTAAATACAACAAGGTAAAAAGATACATGTTACATCTTGATCAAAAGGCTTCTCGAGCCGACATATACAAAATACAGCTAATACAAGTCAAGAAGCATGATTTTCAAGATTTGCCGACATGTAAAACAGGGCATCGCCGACGTAAATACAAAAGCAAAGCCGACATAAGTACAAATCCAAAACAAGCATCCAAACGATCTAGGCGTTGCCGCCGTCCTGCTCATCACCTACATATATATAGAGGGGTGAGTACAAAACTCAGTGAATGGTACTAAAAATAAAGGTTTGCATGAATAAAGCCGGAGTCCTTCAAAACGAAACACATCAAACTTGGCAAGGCAAGGGATGAACCGTATTCATCAATCAAATATTACAAGTATCCAAGGGTGTTCACTGACATAGGCAAAACAAGGGATGAACCGTATTCATCATACAAGTATCATAACATCGGCGAAACAAGGGATGAACCGTATTCATCAGTCAAGTATCATAACATCGGCGAAGCAAGGGATGAACCGTATTCATCATTCAAGTATCATAACATCGGCGAAGCAAGGGATGAACCGTATTCATCAGTCAAGTATCAAAACATCGGCGAAACAAGGGATGAACCGTATTCATCAGTCAAGTATCATAACATCGGCGAAGCAAGGGATGAACCGTATTCATCATTCAAGTATCATAACATCGGCGAAGCAAGGGATGAACCGTATTCATCAGTCAAGTATCAAAACATCGGCGAAACAAGGGATGAACCGTATTCATCATTCAAGTATCATAACATCGGCGAAACAAGGGATGAACCGTATTCATCAGTCAAGTATCATAACATCGGCGAAACAAGGGATGAACCGTATTCATCAGTCAAGTATCATAACATCGGCGAAACAAGGGATGAACCGTATTCATCAGTCAAGTATCATAACATCGGCAAAACAAGGGATGAACCGTATTCATCATCAAATATCAAAAGCTGTACGATCCGTAATCGTTTGGTCAAGAGTATTGCGAAAGTTTAGAGTCCTCCAATACAAGGGACTTGTGCACTTGGTACCGCGAAAGTTTAGAGTCCTCCAGTACAAGGGACTTGTGTTACTTAGGCCCGTAGCCCGATTTAACAAGGACCGTATCCTTTTATACTTAGTACTGCGAAAGTTTAGAGTCCTCCAGCACAAGGGACTTGTGTTGCTTAGGCCCGTAGCCCGATTTAACAAGGACCGTATCCTTTCCAAAGATGGCATCAAAACAAGGAGTATACTTGGCACATCAAAACAAGAGCTATTTATTCATGCTAACAAAATACTTTGTCAAAACAAGGCAAGCAAGGTTTATCAAAACAAGTATAACATAGCTTTATCAATAATACCACTCACCTAGTTCTTCAGGTGTAGATTCAAAGCAAATATCAAGGACCTACAATCACATGGCAAGTCACATTCTCAAAGTAAGCTCTATACACATGCAAATGATCTCGGCATTCTTGCCAGATCCAAGTCAAAGACAAAGCAAAACAAGCTGGGAGCTTAACCACTGCTCCCGTTTCACGAAAACACATTGGGTACCGTCCAGGGCTAAGCCGAGGTCCCGTTAAACAAGGTCAGGAAAAATCCGGGTTTTCCTTTGAAGAATATGAAGAACATGATCATTTGAGAGATGGATGCAAGTTCACAACTTGTTACAAAAATCTGAGCTTTCATGCCAAGAGTTCAAAATATGGACCTAAGTACCCATTCAAGAAGGTCATGCAAGAACAAACACAAAAACATGGTTTTCGTTCCAACTTTTCGGATCAAAACGAGATTTTCTTCAAGAACACATGGAAAACCACTTTCTCTTTCTAAAACCAACTTCAAAACGATGCATGACATGCAAAACAAAACCGATCATGCAATGCAGCTAGGTATTCAGCAAGAACAATCAAAGGAGATCAAGATTCTAACCTCAAAACTCGGATCTAACGGTTCAAGCCACAAAGATCAAGCTTGGAAGACAACTCTCACTCAAGAACTCTTCTTCCTCCTTTCTAGAGCTTCTCTCTCTAAAACAAAGATTGAGACAAGAAATGATCTGTTTTCAAGATCTGTCGGCTGCCTTAACAAACAGTTCGGACACGTGGCATAATCGGGTTGGTTCAGCTCCAAAAAGGTGATTGATAGACAAGACAGGTCTCTGACAAATCGTATGCAGCAAGCTCGGGTAAGACACATCGGCAAAGAGATGACATCGGCTCAAAACAAGGGTCCAGCAACAAGATAGCAAAAACATCGGCTAGGGAGGACGACACTTGACTAAGCTGTGCCACACCTTGGCCGGGGTGCGCCACATCTCGGCCTAGGCCATACCTGCCTGCGGACAAGGTTCAAGTGCGAAGCATCTCGGCAAAGAATGCCCGAGGTGAAGATGGGGTTGAACAAGACCTCAAGATAGTTCTAAGTGCAAAGGGTCAAAGGCGGACTAAGCTCAAGATGATCTCGGCTACGCACACACACTAAGCAAGAAACAAAATCATGCAAACAACTATAGCAAACCAAGGAAAGACAAAACCTTCAAATTAACATAACAAAGCAAGATTATGCAAGAATGTACACAAATATGGCAAGAGTAAGGTGAGGGTTGTTACATCCTACCCCCCTTAAAGAAGTTTGGTCCCCAAACTTAGATTACCTTGTTCCCAGAACAACTCCGGATAACGGACTCTCATGTCCTCTTCCTTTTCCCACGTGGCTTCTGTGCCATAATGTTCCTTCCATTCGACCTTTACCATTGGTATCGATCTATTCCTCAATTGCCTCACTTGCCGGTCAATAATCCTCATTGGCTTCTCCTCGTAGCCCAAATCTTCATTAATTGTGATCTCTGAATGATCAATTACATGCAGTGGATCTCGGATGTACTTCCTCAACATCGAAACATGAAACACATTGTGGACTTGGCTCAAATCTGGCGGCAAAGCAAGTCTGTAGGCAACGGGATTAATTCTCTCAAGAATTTCAAATGGCCCAATATAGCGAGGTGCTAACTTACCTTTCCTTCCAAATCTGGAAACTCCTTTCATCGGTGAGATCTTCAGGAATACGTGATTCCCAACTTCAAATTCTAACTCATTCCTTCTCTGGTCGGCGTAGCTCTTTTGTCGGCTCTGGGCAGTTCTAATCCTCTATTGGATAAGTTTAATCTTCTCAGTTGTCACTTGAATCAATTCGGGACCAAGCAGAGCTCTGTCTCCGACTTCGGTCCAACATATCGGCGATCTACATTTCCTTCCGTACAAGGCTTCATACGGCGCCATGCCAATGCTAGCTTGATAACTGTTATTGTAAACGAATTCCACTAAGGGTAGATGTGTTCCCCAACTTCCTTGGAAGTCCAATACACAAAGTCTAAGCATATCTTCAAGCGTCTGAATTGTCCTCTCAGTCTGCCCATCTGTCTGGGGATGAAAGGCTGTACTAAATCTCAGCTCGGCTCCAAAAGCCTTCTGTAGACTCTGCCAAAATCTAGAAACAAATTTAGGATCTCGGTCTGAAACAATTGACATCGGCACTCCATGAAGTCTGACAATCTCGTTCACATATAGCAAGGCAAGTTGATTGGCGTTGAAGGTAGTCTTAACGGGTAGAAAGTGTGCTGACTTAGTTAATCTATCCACAACAACCCAAATTGAATCCATACCCTTTGGTGTCTTCGGCAACCCAATCACAAAATCCATGGAGATGTGCTCCCATTTCCACTCAGGAATCGGCAAAGGTTGAAGAAGTCCTGCTGGTCTTTGATGTTCTGCTTTCACTTGTTGACAATGTAAACACTGGGACACGAATTCGGCTATTTCTCTCTTCATATTTGGCCACCAGAAGGTCTGCTTCACATCTTGATACATCTTGGTGTTCCCTGGATGGACAGCAAACTTAGTGCTATGAGCTTCCTGCAAAATCTTTTTCTTCAGCTCTGGGATGTCGGCCACACATAACCTTCCTTCAAACTTGAGTACTTGGTTTTCGATGGTATACCCTGGTCTCGGTCTTGTGCCAATTTCCTCGGCTATTTTCTTGAGGAAGTTATCCTCCATCTGTCTTGTCTTTACTTCATTAACAATAGTCGGCTCTGCTGATATCACGGTTAAACACGCCAAATTTCCATCTGACTTCCTGCTCAAAGCGTCGGCTACACTGTTGGCTTTCCCGGGGTGATATTGAATCTGCATATCGTAATCTTTCAACAACTCAAGCCACCGTCTCTGTCTCAAATTTAATTCCTTCTGAGTGAATAGGTACTTTAAGCTCTTATGATCTGTAAAAACCTGACAAGTAGCTCCATACAAGTAGTGACGCCAAATCTTTAAAGCAAATACCACGGCCGCCAATTCTAAGTCATGGGTAGGATAGTTTTTCTCATGAGGTTTCAACTGACGAGATGCATAAGCTATAACCTTACCCTTTTGCATTAATACACAACCCAAACCCTTATGCGATGCATCACTATAGACATGAAACTCTTCGTTACCTGATGGTAGTACAAGTACTGGTGCTGTAATTAACCTCGTCTTCAGTTCCTGGAAGGCTGACTCCCGATCTTTAGTCCATTCGTACAGTGCTCCCTTCTTAGTCAGTTGCGTTAACGGAATTGCAATCCTTGAGAAATCTTTCACAAACTTTCTGTAATAACCTGCCAAACCCAGAAAACTACGAATCTCGGACACATTAGTCGGCCTCGGCCAATTTACTACGGCTTCAACTTTGCTAGGATCTACTACAATACCTTCTTCATTAATCACATGACCCAAAAATGAGATGGTAGAAAGCCAAAACTCACACTTGTTAAACTTCGCATACAATTTCCGTTCTCTCAAAATCTGTAAGGCAAGTCTCAAATGGTTTTCATGTTCAACATTACTCTTGGAATAGATCAATATATCATCAATGAAAACAACTACAAATTCATCTAAGTACGGTTTGAAGATTCGGTTCATTAAATCCATAAATGCAGCAGGGGCATTGGTCACTCCAAAAGGCATTACTAAAAACTCGTAGTGGCCATATCTTGTTCGAAAAGCAGTCTTCTCAACATCTTCGGCTTTAACTTTAAGCTGATGGTAACCAGACCGAAGGTCGATCTTAGAAAAGACTCGTGCTCCTTGTAACTGATCAAGCAAATCATCAATTCTAGGTAACGGGTACTTGTTTTTAATGGTGACTTTATTGAGTTCTCTATAGTCAATGCAAAGACGGAGTGTGCCATCCTTCTTCTTAACAAATAAAACAGGTGCTCCCCATGGTGAAGTGCTCGGCCTAATAAATCCCTTATCTAACAACTCTTGCAATTGCAGTTTCAATTCTCTAAGTTCAGCGAGGGCCATTCTATATGGTGGTTTGGAGATCGGCTGCGTTCCCGATGTAATATCGACCGTAAACTCTATTTCTCTATCGGTCAAGTGGCCAGGCAATTCATCCGGAAAGACGTCGGGGAAATCACTAACAATCGGGATGTCGGCTAAGTTAACATTTCCATTCTGATCACTCAGTATACTACACAAGTAACCTCGACACCCTTTCTGAATTAACTTACAGGCCTTAATGGACGAAATCAAGTATGGTGGGGGCACTACCCCTTTACCCTGGAAAGTAACCTCGGCTAGGTTTGGGGGTCTCAGTGTGACACTTTTCGAAACACAATTAATAGATGCATTGTTCGCGACTAACCAATCCATTCCCAGTATAATATCAAAATGAGCTAGGTCTAGAGGCATAAGATCTATTAGCAGTTCAACATTCTCAATCACAACAACACATGCTCTGTAAATGGATGCAACAATCATAGATCTCCCAGATGGAGTAGATACAGACAACACATAATCAAGGGGCTCTAGTTCTCTATCAATTTTCTCGGCAAACTTAGTAGATATAAACGAATGAGTAGAACCCGAATCAATCAACACATAGGCATCTTGAGAGCAAATTAGCAACATACCTGACACTACTGTCTCAGCATTCTGAGTGTCTCCTGGTACCAATGCAAACACTCTGCCCTGTCTCATCTGTCCTTTTCCAGCATTTCCCTTCTGAACGAAACCCGAGGTATTCTCACTTTTCTTCTTGTTATCAGTCTTTGTTTTGGGGCAATCCCTCACATAATGGCCCATCTCGCCACATTCATAACAGGCTCCAGACGTTCGTCGGTAGATCCCGAAATGCTGTTTCCCACAATCCGAACACGTCGGTTTAACACTCCCTTCCTGCCTTAGGTTACCAGTACTGTCCATGTTCGTTCTCTTCTTGGTGTTCAGCTGTCCTCGGCGATTGTCATAGTTCTGCCTCTTTCGCTGGTTTTCTCCCGAGCTCTGGTATCGGTTCAAATTAGCTTCGGCGTGAATGGCTTTGTCCAATACTTCGGCATAAGTCGGCATATCGAGTAAACTCACCCGGTCTTGAATCGGTCCACGAAGCCCACACTCGAACTTCCTGGCCTTCATATATTCATCGTTGGTCATGTGAGGTACAAACCTCACTAATTCAGTAAAAGCGCGGTCATATTCCGCCACTGTTCTGTTGCCTTGCGTCAGAGTATGAAATTCGGTAGCCTTGCGGTTTCGAACACTTAGGGGAAAATGTTTCTTGTAGAACAACTCTAAGAATCGGGTCCAGGTCAAATCTGGATTGCTCCCTCTAACCGTCATCCACCACCTGCGGGCGTCATCATCCAATGTGAATGCTGCCAACGTCACTTTCTGTGCGTCGGTGCTAGGGAAAATCTCGAATAACTTTTCCATTTCCAACACCCATGCTTCAGCCTTCATCGGCTCTATACCCCCGGAGAACCTTGGCGGTCTCATTTTCTTGAACTCTCTGATCAAAGCTATCGTCCCATCCCCATACAAGGCTGGTTGCGGGGGAATTTGCGGCACTGGAGGAGGTGGAACTACATTTCGGCCGTTGGTCTGCTCGGCCTGAGTCGACGTAGCATTAGTGAACTGCTGTCTGGTTTGCCTCAACTCGCGGGCCAAACCTTCAACTAGTCTTTCCAATCTGTCCATTCTGTCTTCGGGCTGATCTCGGCCAAGCGGTGGTCTACCTCTCCTCATGACGCTATGAGTATGCAAGGTATGACTTTAAAACAATTAAGCAAATAACCACATAGGCAAGCAACAAATAAGCACATCAAGACAATGCACATCTCGTTCGAATAACAAATACCATGATGCAATCCTAACATCTTTCTAAGGGAAATCCTATGCTCTTTAGGACTCAAAGTGTGAATCGCGTATACCGAGGAACTTGTGCTCTGATACCACTCTGTCACGACCCCAAACCGCCCCTAGTAGTTTGGTGCCGTGATGGCCAGTAATCCGTAATTACCGAAGGCCAACTTTTCAAAACTTAACACAATCAGAGTATGGATATAGGGGGCTCACAAATGCGGAAGCAATAAATCAAACACAAGTGGTCCGTAAGAGCTGTGCGTAGATCCAAGCAATGCCAAACATTCCAATTAACTTTACAACTTAAATACAACAAGGTAAAAAGATACATGTTACATCTTGATCAAAAGGCTTCTCGAGCCGACATATACAAAATACAGCTAATACAAGTCAAGAAGCATGATTTTCAAGATTTGCCGACATGTAAAACAGGGCATCGCCGACGTAAATACAAAAGCAAAGCCGACATAAGTACAAATCCAAAACAAGCATCCAAACGATCTAGGCGTTGCCGCCGTCCTGCTCATCACCTACATATATATAGAGGGGTGAGTACAAAACTCAGTGAATGGTACTAAAAATAAAGGTTTGCATGAATAAAGCCGGAGTCCTTCAAAACGAAACACATCAAACTTGGCAAGGCAAGGGATGAACCGTATTCATCAATCAAATATTACAAGTATCCAAGGGTGTTCACTGACATAGGCAAAACAAGGGATGAACCGTATTCATCATACAAGTATCATAACATCGGCGAAACAAGGGATGAACCGTATTCATCAGTCAAGTATCATAACATCGGCGAAGCAAGGGATGAACCGTATTCATCATTCAAGTATCATAACATCGGCGAAGCAAGGGATGAACCGTATTCATCAGTCAAGTATCAAAACATCGGCGAAACAAGGGATGAACCGTATTCATCAGTCAAGTATCATAACATCGGCGAAGCAAGGGATGAACCGTATTCATCATTCAAGTATCATAACATCGGCGAAGCAAGGGATGAACCGTATTCATCAGTCAAGTATCAAAACATCGGCGAAACAAGGGATGAACCGTATTCATTATTCAAGTATCATAACATCGGCGAAACAAGGGATGAACCGTATTCATCAGTCAAGTATCATAACATCGGCGAAACAAGGGATGAACCGTATTCATCAGTCAAGTATCATAACATCGGCGAAACAAGGGATGAACCGTATTCATCAGTCAAGTATCATAACATCGGCAAAACAAGGGATGAACCGTATTCATCATCAAATATCAAAAGCTGTACGATCCGTAATCGTTTGGTCAAGAGTATTGCGAAAGTTTAGAGTCCTCCAATACAAGGGACTTGTACACTTGGTACCGCGAAAGTTTAGAGTCCTCCAGTACAAGGGACTTGTGTTACTTAGGCCCGTAGCCCGATTTAACAAGGACCGTATCCTTTTATACTTAGTACTGCGAAAGTTTAGAGTCCTCCAGCACAATGGACTTGTGTTACTTAGGCCCGTAGCCCGATTTAACAAGGACCGTATCCTTTCCAAAGATGGCATCAAAACAAGAAGTATACTTGGCACATCAAAACAAGAGCTATTTATTCATGCTAACAAAATACTTTGTCAAAACAAGGCAAGCAAGGTTTATCAAAACAAGTATAACATAGCTTTATCAATAATACCACTCACCTAGTTCTTCAGGTGTAGATTCAAAGCAAATATCAAGGACCTACAATCACATGGCAAGTCACATTCTCAAAGTAAGCTCTATACACATGCAAATGATCTCGGCATTCTTGCCAGATCCAAGTCAAAGACAAAGCAAAACAAGCTGGGAGCTTAACCACTGCTCCCGTTTCACGAAAACCCACTGGGTACCGTCCAGGGCTAAGCCGAGGTCCCGTTAAACAAGGTCAGGAAAAATCCGGGTTTTCCTTTGAAGAATATGAAGAACATGATCATTTGAGAGATGGATGCAAGTTCACAACTTGTTACAAAAATCTGAGCTTTCATGCCAAGAGTTCAAAATATGGACCTAAGTACCCATTCAAGAAGGTCATGCAAGAACAAACACAAAAACATGGTTTTCGTTCCAACTTTTCGGATCAAAACGAGATTTTCTTCAAGAACACATGGAAAACCACTTTCTCTTTCTAAAACCAACTTCAAAACGATGCATGACATGCAAAACAAAACCGATCATGCAATGCAGCTAGGTATTCAGCAAGAACAATCAAAGGAGATCAAGATTCTAACCTCAAAACTCGGATCTAACGGTTCAAGCCACAAAGATCAAGCTTGGAAGACAACTCTCACTCAAGAACTCTTCTTCCTCCTTTCTAGAGCTTCTCTCTCTAAAACAAAGATTGAGACAAGAAATGATCTGTTTTCAAGATCTGTCGGCTGCCTTAACAAACAGTTCGGACACGTGGCATAATCGGGTTGGTTCAGCTCCAAAAAGGTGATTGATAGACAAGACAGGTCTCTGACAAATCGTATGCAGCAAGCTCGGGTAAGACACATCGGCAAAGAGATGACATCGGCTCAAAACAAGGGTCCAGCAACAAGATAGCAAAAACATCGGCTAGGGAGGACGACACTTGACTAAGCTGTGCCACACCTTGGTCGGGGTGCGCCACATCTCGGCCTAGGCCATACCTGCCTGCGGACAAGGTTCAAGTGCGAAGCATCTCGGCAAAGAATGCCCGAGGTGAAGATGGGGTTGAACAAGACCTCAAGATAGTTCTAAGTGCAAAGGGTCAAAGGCGGACTAAGCTCAAGATGATCTCGGCTACGCACACACACTAAGCAAGAAACAAAATCATGCAAACAACTATAGCAAACCAAGGCAAGACAAAACCTTCAAATTAACATAACAAAGCAAGATTATGCAAGAATGTACACAAATATGGCAAGAGTAAGGTGAGGGTTGTTACACTCTGGCGGTAGCAATCGATAACAGCCCGGTGTGACGATAGCCAGTCCATACCCAAAATAACATCAAAACCCTTCATGGGCCTGACAACAAACGGAAAAGGAAGCCTATAGTCGGCGACCTCTATATCACATCCTCTAACACCCTGTTTCAGGATCAACTCACCACCAGGAGGTGACACTACACAAATAGGAGATGCTAACTGTGCTAACTCCAATTCCAAAACAGATGCAAATGCAGCAGATACAAAAGAATGAGATGCACCCGTGTCTATCAACACACTAGCAACCGAGTTGCAAAACAGAAAAGTACCTCTCACTACTGATGGAGCCGGTACTAAATCCTGCGCGGTAACAGCATACACGCGCCCCGTAGGCCCCTGGTCTACCTGCTCACCTCTCGGAGCAAAAGACTGCTGCACAGACTGGGATGACGAAGCTCCCGGATTGGCCCTCAAGGCCTGCACAGACTGAGCTGGCTGAAAACCCTGCGTCTGCCTAGAACCAGACGCTCCCGAAGTGGCACTCAACTGCGGGCAGAACCTCTTCAGGTGCCCAGGCTGTCCACACTGATAACAAGACAAGGGCTGTCCCCTGCCCAAACTCTGACTCTGCGGTCTAGCTGAAGAAGAAGCAGCTCTCTGACCCCCATCCTTCTGCGGGCAAACAGAAACCTTGTGACCCAGCTGGCCACACTTGTAACAAACAAACTCCCCCTGATTGCCTCTCCCCGAGCCTGCACTCGGCACTGGAAAGGTCGATCTAGAAACTGCTCCTTGAGACTGCTGAGGGTTATAACCCCTCTGCCTCCTGCCATCACCCTGATCATCTTGGCTCCTCTTGGAGCCCTTCTGTTCTTCCTCCTCTTCCTGCATCATAATTTCCATATGAGTAGCAGCATCTACCAGGTGTCTATACTCTCGAATATAAGACCCACCAACTCTCAACTTGAGGCCCCGCCTCAACTTCCGCTCAAACTCATAGCAACGGCGTTCCTCAGACGCCACCAGTTCAGGTGCAAACCTGGACAGACTGGTAAAAGTAGCCTCAAACTCAGCCACTGACAAGCCCTGCTGTTTAAGCCGGCTAAACTGATCCCTCAGCTTCTCCCTAGCTGCTGCAGAAAAAAACCTCTCCTGAAAAGCATTCACAAACGCCTCCCATGTACCACCAACACGAGCTTTCTCGTACTTCCACCATTGACCCGCATCTCCCTTCAGCTGGAAGGATGCCAAGGTCACTTTCAGTGCTCCGTCCTCGATGCCAAGCATCTCGAACGTCTTACTCATTTGTTCTAGCCACTCATCAGCCTTCAGTGGCTCCTTCAGATCCCCGATAAACTCATCCGGATTTGACCGGAAAAACTCCCTCTTCAAGAATGAAGGCCCTGCCTCAGCTGCCTGATTCCCAGCTCTAAGAATACCCAAAGCTCCTGCTATCTCTCTGGCCAAGGCACCCATGGCCTGCTGACCCACTGGCTCGACCACATTGGCCTGGCCAACTCCCTCCTGCACTGCCGGAATCTCACCCGGTAACGGTACTTCCTGCCTCGCAGGTCTACCACGCCTAGCACCTCTTCCTCGTCCTGACATCCTAATAAAGGTAACACAGAACATTAGCACATTCATAAATGTGCCGAAACTAAACACTCACGTCCTAATGCATGGACAACTGTAATTCACTCCACGTAAGCACATAAACACATAAGCACTTACGAATTTCATTTCCGGATAATGAAAGTCCCGAGGCGTTACTAGAGTTCCGGTTAGAAACAGCATTGATCAAGTGCTTTTCCAACAAGACTCCCAGAAACCCAAGGGTCCAATCAACATCCTAGAAATTAAATCCCATACCCACATAGTCACATAAGCATGTTATCAATTAAGCACATAGCATATGACATTACATCTAAGTCTCTATCAAGCGAGACAAACCCATTGTGATCCTAATCACTTCCCACGTACCCAAAGTATTCGAACCCGGTACGCTCTGATACCAAGTTGTAACACCCTCAAAATAATAACATTAAACCCATCAAATAAGACATTCGTTGATATGTAAAAGTTCCACATTCTTCCATTTCTCAGAATTCCATTACATGAGTATTACATGTTGACAACAAAAGCAAAATGCCCTACAGGCTTACAGCTTTCCAAGTAAACACTTGGTTACAACAAAAGAGTACTAACTCATACACATTAAGCCCTTGGCTTGAATTTACATGTAATACATCAAAAAGTAAAACAACAAAAGTATGCCCGCCTCTAGCGTCCCAAGCTATGTCCTTGGAGGTGACATGCTACCGGTACCTGAAAATGATATTCCCGTATAGGGTGAGCCACAGCCCAATAGAAATACACTAAACCAACCATGAACAATGACTAAAAGGTTAGCAATTGATAGATGGCCAACACTGATACATTCACATAAATCACATATTTATGTCATACGACTTATGAGTCCAAGCTACCTTTCATTTTCCCTTTTCCAACAGATAGGCATATAAGCACTACCTACATTCTCAACAGATATGTATAACCACAATATCCACATTTACAGATAAGCATATAAGCTATATCCACATTTCACAAAGATAAGCATATGAGCTCTATCTTCACTTCTCTAGACAAGCATATGAGCTGTGTCTACGGAGTTCATCCCCTATCTTCTCCCAACACTATCCGGTTTAGAGGTACATCCCCCATCTTCCCCTAAACAGCGGAGTACATCCCCCATCTCCTCCTCTACACATAACGTATACAAACACATTGGTTCTATATACAATCACTCAATACATACAGTTAATGTATTCCATCAACCATGAAATTCCATGGCACATTCCATTGATTAGTTTCCGTTTTCCTAATCATCATGCATTGTCTACAACAATCACGACTATCCTCCACCGATAGCCCAAAGCAGTAATCTCTAAACAGAAAATAAATGCACAATGGATATTCAATCAACATTTCATTTCCTCATTTCTCACAATTAATTATCCCAATTAATCAAACAATGTAATTAGGTCGTTATCCATAATTACCATTTCAACCCTTAGGTCCCATTTTCATCAATGATTCAACATTTATTCCATTTCTCTATGCCAAACATGCATCTAGGTTTATTATGAATAAAACCCCAACTTTTGTAAAATTACACAAAAGCCCCAAACTTTCACAAAATTACCAAACCAACCCCAACATCTCAAAATACTAAAATTTAAAGGCAAAATCCATAGAGAGGAGTAGGATATCCCTACCTCAAATCCGGAGCCCCAAAGAAGAAGGTGACAAAACCCAACGTGCTCCAAAACCCGAAATTTTCAGATTAAAATGTAGCCCTTGACGATCAACAACTTTTTTGTAAAGGCCAAAGGTGAGCAAATCACTCCTACTAGATCAAAACCTAGAGAGAAGGTTGAGTTCTAGAGTGAGAGGCTCAACAATGGTGTTTTTGGAAAAGTAGGGGAGAGAAGAGAAAGTGAAAAAGTGATTTGAAAAGTCAAAACACGGAACTTAAACCCAGTCGTTCCGCTCGAGCGTAAAACACTCCGCTCGAGCGTCACTCACAGACCCCCGCTCGAGCGGTCAAACTCCCGCTCGGGCGCCGGATGCACTCTCCCAGCACTTTTACAGAGCCAGGTCTCCGCTCGAGCTTCTAACTCCCCGCTCGAGCGGAACTCACACAACCCCGCTCGAGCGGCTAATCCCACGCTCGAGCGTACAACACTGCACAGGAAAAAAATACTGGATGGGTGTATTCCCCGCTCGAGCGGACAGGCCAAAATCTGGGCAACTAGTTTTGGTTTCTAAACTCAACCAACCTGTAACAAGCTTGCCCAACACATCCTATAACTCAAATACGAAGTAAAAGGATGTAAACAAGATAATAATCAACTACCAACATCCACAGACACATGTCCGGATCACTGTTCAACAAGGGTAAACCCGGGATCGCTATACAGATGCTGTTTATACCCTTATCCAGACCATTATTTACCACTTTGTTGGTTCCAGTACTTCTACTCAAGACCGAGGTCGTGAGTTACTACAGAATTTACGCTGTCCCTCCTTGACCCATTTTAAATGGTACAAGGATGTTTTCCTGCTTAAGGTCACCCAACGACTTGACGCTAACAGTACTCATTGGAAAGCCACATTTGTTGATGGCCTTCCGACCCTCTTTGCCGAACGAGTTAGGAAAAAACTTCGGGACCGCCATGACCGGATGTCTATTCCTTACGAACAGTACACATATGGACAACTCTGTTCCATAATAACAGATGAAGGTCTTTCCCTTTGTAATGACCTTAAACTTCATTATCAAATGAAACAACAGAATTTAACAGGAAGAAAAGAATTAGGAGAATTTTGTGAACAATTCGCTTATGAACCAGTCATAAAATATCCTAATAAAATCAGAAAAACATCACAAAGGAAATCTTCTAGACCTTACCGGAAAAAGTCCCAAAAGACTAGCCATCCGAAACCTACTAAGAAGTTTTATCCGAAAAAAGAAACCAGTAAAAACAAAGGAAAATCTAAATCAGAAGTTAAATGCTACAAATGTGGCCAAATAGGACATTATGCTAATCGATGCAAATCAAAAGTTAATAAATTAAATGTAGCACCAGATATAAAAGAACAGTTAATCCAAGCCTTAGAAGCCGAAGAGAATTCCACTGATGAAGAAATTCCTTCTGATGATGAGATTAACCAGTTATATTCCACTTCAACTAGTGAAGAAGAACCAGAAGAATCTTGCCCTTGTAGCACTAATCAGGAACAAATCTCCGAAATTAACTATTGGAAATCAATTGTTGAAATAAATGGTTTAAATTTAGGAGAACCTAGCAGTATTAATGTTTTAACAGACACACAAAAGGATATGCTTGCTGTAGCAGACCAGATCCAGGATCCAGAAATGAAAATGAAATATTTAAAAATGTGTTATGAACACCAACAGACAGCAACAGAAACTCCTCTTATACCAGATTATTCTTACAATCTTCAGATTGTAATTAACAGAATTCAGACTAAATCAGTAATCGAACAGCCAACAACTCTTCAGGATTTAAAGATGGAAATTAATATCCTTAAAACAGAAGTCAAACACTTGCAAACTGCCAGTGAAGCTGCAATTAAAGATATTAAATATCTTCATACCCAAATTCCTAAACAGAAACTTTTTTATTTAATTTCCAAATAGATCGTTAAGGTATAGTGGTTTTTTGAATGAACTTCCAATTTTTATTTTCCGCAACTTCCATTTTTATTTCTATTCAACTTCTTTTTTTATTCATGTTTCTTTTTCATTCACCTTCCTTTTTTATTTACTTTCCAACTAAATCGTTAAGGTATACTGGTTTCAGGATTGAACTTCAATTTTTAATTTTATGCAACTTTCACTTTTATTTTTATTCAACTTCCATTTTTATTCAATTTACTTTTCTATTGAACTTCCTTTTTTACTTAATTTCCAAAGAGAGCGTTAAGGTATAGTGGTTTTTTTAATGAACTTCCATTTTTAATTTTGAGCAACTTCCATTTTTAATTTTATTCAGCTTCAATTTTCATTCAAGTTATTTTTCTATTAAACTTCCTTTTTTATTTAATTTCCAAATAGATCGTTAAGGTATAGTGGTTTCTTGAATGAACTTCCATTTTTAATTTTCTGCAACTTTTATTTTTATTTTTAAGTAACTTCAATTTTTATTCAAGTTACTTTTCTATTCAACCTCCTTTTTTATTTAATTTCCAAATAGATCGTTAAGGTATAGTGGTTTCTTGAATGAACTTCCATTTTTAATTTTCTGCGACTTCCATTTTTATTTATATTCGACTTCCATTTTTATTCAAGTTGTTTTTCTATTCAACTTCCTTTTTTATTTAATTTCCAAACAGATCGTTAACGTATAGTGGTTTCTGGATTGAACTTCCATTTTTAATTTTATGAAACTTTCATTTTTATTTTTATTCGACTTCTATTTTTATTAAATTTACTTTTCTATTAAACTTCATTTTTTATTTAATTTCCAAATAGATCGTTAAGGTATAGTTGTTTCTTGAATGAACTTCTATTTTTAATTTTCTGCAACTTCCATTTTTATTTTAATTCGACTTCCATTTTTATTCAAGTTATTTTTCTATTTAGCTTCCTTTTTTATTTAATTTCCAAATAGATCGTTAAGGTATAGTGGTTTCTTGAATGAACTTCCATTTTTGATTTTCTGCAACTTCCATTTTATTTTTATTTAACTTCCTTTTTCAATCAGGTTCCTTTTCTACTCAACTTCCTTTTTTACTTAATTTCCAAATAGATCGTTAAGGTACAGTGGTTTCTGGATTGAACTTCTATTTTTAATTTTATGCAACTTCATTTTTATTTTTATTCAACTACAATTTTTATTCAATTTGCTTTCCTATTAAACATCCTCTTTTATTTAATTTCATAATAGATCGTTAAGGTATAGTGGTTTCTTGAATTAACATCCATTTTTAATTTTCTGCAACTTTCATTTTTATTTTTATTCGACTTCCATTTTTATTCAAGTCGTTTTTTTATTCGGCTTCCTTTTTTATTTAATTTCCAAATAGATCGTTAAGGTATAGTGGTTTATTGAATGAACTTCCAATTTTAATTTTCTGCAACTTCCATTTTTATTTCTATTCAACTTCTTTTTTTATTCAAGATTTTTTTCAATTCAACTTCCTTTTTTATTTAATTTCCAAATAGATTGTTAAGGTATACTGGTTTCTGGATTGAACTTCCATTTTTAATTTTCTGCCACTTCCATTTTTATTTTTATTGAAAGACTTCCATTTTTATTCAGTTTACTTTTCTATTCAACTTCTTTTTTTATTTAATTTCCAAATAGATCGTTATGGTATAGGGGTTTCTTGAATGAACTTCCTTTTTTAATTTTATGCAACTACCATTTTTTTTTTATTTAACTTCCTTTTTCAATCAAGTTCCTTTCCTACTCAACTTCCTTTTTTATTTAATTTCCAAATAGATCGTTAAGGTATAGTGGTTTTTTTAATGAATTTCCATTTTTAATTTTCAGCAACTTTTATTTTTATTTTTATTTTACTTCCATTTTTATTCAATTTACTTTTCTATTCAACTTCCTTTTTTATTAAATTTCAAATAAATCGTTAAGGTATAGTGGTTTCTTGAATAAACTTCCATTTTTAATTTTCTGCACCTTCCATTTTTATTTTAATTTTACTTTCATTTTTATTCAAGTCATTTTTCTATTCAACTAACTTTTTTATTTAATTTCCAAATAGATCGTTAAGGTATAGTGGTTTTTGGATTAAACTTCCATTTTTAATTTTATGCAACTTTCATTTTTATTTTTATTCAACTTTCATTTTTATTCAATTTACTTTTCTATTAAACTTCATTTTTTGTTTAATTTCCAAATTGATCGTTAAGCTATAGTGGTTTCTTTAATGAACTTCAATTTTTAATTTTCTGCAACTTTCATTTTTATTTTCAAGTAACTTCCATTTTGTTACAAGTTACTTTTCTATTCAACTTACTTTTTTATTTAATTTCCCAATAGATCGTTAACGTATAGTGGTTTCTGGATTGAACTTCCATTTTTAATTTTCTGCAACTTCCATTTTTATTTTTATTTGAATTCCATTTTTATTCAATTTACTTTCCTATTCAACTTCCTTTTTTATGTTATTTCCAAATACATCGTTAAGGTATAGTTGTTTCTGGATTGAACTTCCATTTTTAATTTTATGCAACTTTCATTTTTATTTTTATTCAACTTCCATTTTTATTCAATAGCTTTTCTATTAAACTTCCTTTTTTATTTAATTTCCAAATAGATCGTTAAAGTATGGTGGTTTCTTGAATGAACTTCCATTTTTAATTTTCTGCAACTTCTATTTTTATTTTTATTCGACTTCCAGTTTAATTCTAGTTGTTTTTCTATTCAACTTCCTTTTTTATTTAATTTCCAAATAGATCGTTAAGGTATAGTGGTTTCTTGAATGAACTTCCAATTTTAATTTTCTACAACTTCCATTTTTATTTCTATTCAACTTCTTTTTTTATTCTATTATCTTTTCCATTCAACTTCCTTTTTATCTAATTTCCAAATATATCGTTAAGGTATACTGGTTTCAGGATTGAACTTCCATTTTTAATTTTAGGCAACTTTCACTTTTATTTTTATTCAACTTCCATTTTTATTCAATTTACTTTTCTATTAAACTTCCTTTTTTATTTAATTTCCAAATAGATCGTTAAGGTATAGTGGTTTCTTTAATGAACTTCCAATTTTAATTTTATGGAACTTCCATTTTTATTTTTATTCAGCTTCCATTTTTATTCAAGTTATTTTTCTATTGAACTTCCTTTTTTTATTTAATTTCCAAATTGATCGTTAAGGTATAGTGGTTTCTTGAATGAACTTCCATTTTTATTTTTCTGCAACTTCCATTTTTATTTTTATTTAACTTCCTTTTTTATTCAAGTTTCGTTTCTACTCAACTTCTTTTTCTATTTAATTTCCAAAAAGATCGTTAAGGTATAGTGGTTCTTGGATTGAACTTCCATTGTTAATTTTATGCAACTTTCAGTTTTCTTTTTATTCAACTTCCATTTTTATTCAATTTACTGTTCTATTAAACTTCCTTATTAATTTAATTTCCAAATAGATCGTTAAGGTATAGTGGTTTCTTGAATGAACTTCCATTTTTAATTTTATGCAACTTTCATTTTTATTTTTATTCAACTTCCATTTTTATTCAATTTGATTTTCTATTAAACTCCCGTTTTTATTTAATTTCCAAATAGATCGTTAAGGTATAGTGGTTTCTTGAATGAACTTCCATTTTTAATTTTCTGCAGCTTCCATTTTTATTTATATTCGACTTCCATTTTTATTAAATTTACTTTTCTATTAAACTTTATTTTTTATTTAATTTCAAAATAGATGTTATGGTATAGTGGTTTCTTGAATAGACTTCTATTTTTAATTTTCCGCAACTTCCATTTTTTTTTATTCGACTTCCATTTTTATTCAAGTTATTTTTCTATTCAACTTCCTTTTTTATTTAATTTCCAAATAGATCGTTAAGGTATAGTGGTTTCTTCAATGAACTTCCATTTTTAATTTTCCGCAACTTCCATTTTTATTTTATTTAACTTCCTTTTTCAATCAAGTTCCTTTTCTACTCAACTTCCTTTTTTATTTAATTTCCAAATAGATCGTTAAGGTATACTGGTTTCTCGAATGAACTTTTATTTTTAATTTTCTGCAACTTTTATTTTTATTTTTATTTAACTTCCATTTTTTTTCAATTTACTTTTCTATTCAACTTCCTTTTTTATTTAATTTCCAAATAGATCGTTATGGTATAGTGGTTTCTGGATTGAACTTCCATTTTTAATTTTATGCAACTTTCATTTTGATTTTTATTCAACTTCCATTTTTATTTAATTTGCTTTTCTATTAAACTTCCTTTTTTATTTAATTTCCAAATAGATCGTTAAGGTATAGTGGTTTCTTGAATGAACTTCCATTTTTAATTTTCTGCAACTTCTACTTTTATTTATATTCGACTTTCATTTTTGTTAAAGTTGTTTTTCTATTCAACTTCCTTTTTTATTTAATTTCCAAATAGACCGTTAAGGTATAGTGGTTTCTTGAATGAACTTCCAATTTTAATTTTCTGCAACTTCCATTTTTATTTCTATTCAACTTCTTTTTTTATTCAAGTTTCATTTCCATTCAACTTCCTTTTTTATTTAATTTCAAAATAGATCGTTAAGGTATACTGCTTTCTGGATTGAACTTCAATTTTTAATTTTATGCAACTTTCACTTTTATTTTTATTCAACTTCCATTTTTATTCAATTTACTTTTCTATTAAACATCCTTTTTTATTTAATTTCCAAATAGATCGTTAAGGTATAGTGGTTTCTTTAATGAACTTCCATTTTTAATTTTATGGAACTTCCATTTTTATTTTTATTCAGCTTCCATTTTTATTCGAGTTATTTTTCTATTCAACTTCCTTTTTTATTTAATTTCCAAATTGATCGTTAAGGTATAGTGGTTTCTTGAATGAACTTCCATTTTTAATTTTCTGCAACTTTTATTTTTATTTTTATTTAACTTCCTTTTTTATTCAATTTACTTTTCTATTCAACTTCCCTTTTTATTTAATTTCCAAATAGATCGTCATGGTATAGTGGTTTCTTGAATGAACTTCCATTTTAAATTTTCTGCAACTTCCACTTTTATTTATATTTGACTTCCATTTTTATTCAAGTTGTTTTTCTATTCAACTTCTTTTTTTATTTAATTTCCAAATAGATCATTAAGGTATAGTGGTTTCTTGAATGAACTTCCAATTTTAATTTTCTTCTACTTCCATTTTTATTTCTAATCAACTTCTTTTTTTATTCATGTTTTTTTTCCATTCAACTTCTTTTTTTATTTAATTTCCAAATAGATCGTTAAGGTATACTGGTGTCAGGATTGAATTTCTATTTTTAATTTTATGCAACTTTCATGTTGATTTTTATTCAACTTCCATTTTTATTCAATTTGCTTTTGTATTAAACTTCCTTATTAATTTAATTTCCAAATAGATCGTTAAGGTATAGTGGTTTCCTGAAAGAATTAAAATTTTTAATTTTCTGCAACTTCCATTTTTATTTTTAATTAACTTCAATTTTTATTCAAGTTACTTTTCTATTCAACATCCTTTTTTATTTAATTTCTAAATAGATTGTTAACGTATAGTGGTTTCTGGATTGAACTTCCATTTTTAATTTTATGCAACTTTAATTTTTATTTTTATTCGACTTCCATTTTTATTAAATTTACTTTTCTATTAAACTTCAATTTTTATTTAATTTCAAAATAGATCGTTATGGTATAGTGGTTTCTTGAATGAACTTCCATTTTTAATTTTCTGCAACTTCCATTTTTTTTCATTCGACTTCCATTTTTATTCAAGTTGTTTTTCTATTCAATTTCCTTTTTATTTAATTTCCAAATAGATCGTTAAGGTATAGTGGTTTCTTGAATGAACTTCCATTTTTTATTTTCCGCAACTTCCATTTTTATTTTTATTTAACTTCCTTTTTCAATCAAGTTCCTTTTCTACTCAACTTCCTTTTTTACTTAATTTCCAAATAGATCGTTAAGGTATAGTGGTTTCTGCATTGAACTTCCATTTTTAATTTTATGCAACTTTCATTTTTATTTTTATTCAACTTCCATTTTTATTCAATTTCCTTTTCTACTCAACTTCCTTTTTTATTTAATTTCCAAATAGATCGTTATGGTATAGTGGTTTCTTGAATGAACTTCCATTTTTAATTTTCTGCAACTTCCATTTTTATTTATATTCGACTTCCATTTTTATTCAAGTTATTTTTCTATTCAACTTCCTTTTATATTTAATTTCCAAATAGATCGTTAAGGAATAGTGGTTTCTTGAATGAACTTCCAATTTTAATTTTCTGCAACTTTCATTTTTATTTCTATTCAACTTCTTTTGTTATTCAAGTTTCTTTTCTATTCAACTTCCTTTTTTATTTAATTTCCAAATAGATCGTTATGGTATAGTGGTTTCTTGAATCAACTTCCATTTTTAATTTTCTGCAACTTCCATTTTTATTCAATTTACTTTTCTATTCGACTTCCTTTTTTATTTAATTTTCAAATAGATCGTTAAGGTATAGTGGTTTCTGGATTGAACTTCCATTTTTAATTTGATGCAACTTTTATTTTTATTTTTATTCAAGTTATTTTTCTATTCAACTTCCTTTTTTATTTAATTTCCAAATAAATCGTTAAGGTATAGTGGTTTCTTCAATGAACTTCCGTTTTTAATTTTCTGCAACTTCTATTTTTATTTTTATTTGACATCCATTTTTATTCAATTTACTTTTCTATTAACCTTCCTTTTTTATGTAATTTCAAAATAGATCGTTAAGGTATAGTGGTTTCTTGAATGAACTTTCATTTTTAATTTTCTGCAACTTTTATTTTTATTTTTATTTAACTTCCATTTTTATTCAATTTACTTTTCTATTCAACTTCCTTTTTTATTTAATTTCCAAATAGATCGTTATGGTATAGTGGTTTCTGGATTGAACTTCCATTTTTAATTTTATGCAACTTTCATTTTGATTTTTATTCAACTTCCATTTTTATTCAATTTGCTTTTCTATTAAACTTCCTTTTTATTTAATTTCCAAATAGATCGTTAAGGTATAGTGGTTTCTTGAATGAACTTCCATTTTTAATTTTTTGCAACTTTCATTTTTATTTATATTCGACTTCTCTTTTTATTCAAGTTGTTTTTCTATTCAACTTCCTTTTTTGTTTAATTTCCAAATAGATCGTTAAGGTATAGTGGTTTCTTGAATGAAATTCCATTTTTAATTTTCTGCAACTTCCATTTTTTTTGTATTCGACTTTCATTTTTATTCGAGTTATTTTTCTATTCAACTTCCTTTTTTATTTAATTTCCAAATAGATCGTTAGGGTACAGTGATTTCTTGAATGAACTTCCATTTTTAATTTTCCGCAACTTCCATTTTTATTTTTATTTAACTTCCTTTTTCAATCAAGTTCCTCTTCTACTCAACTTCCTTTGTTACTTAATTTCGAAATAGATCATTAAGGTCTAGTGGTTTCTGCATTGAACTTCCACTTTTAATTTTATGCAACTTTCATTTTTATTTTTATTCAACTTCCATTTTTATTCAATTTCCTTTTCTGTGAAACTTCTTTTTTTATTTAATTTCGAAATAGATCGTTATGGTATAGTGGTTTCTTGAATGAACTTCCATTTTTAATTTTCTGCAACTTCCATTTTTATTTATATTCGACTTCCATTTTTATTCAAGTTATTTTTCTATTCAACTTTCTTTTTTGTTTAATTTCCAAATAGATCGTTAAGGAATAGTGGTTTCTTGAATGAACTTCGAATTTTAATTTTCTGCAACTTTCATTTTTATTTCTATTCAACTTCTTTTGTTATTCAAGTTTCTTTTCTTTTCAACTTCCGTTTTTATTTAATTTCCAAATAGATCGTTAATGTATGGTGGTTTCTTGAATGAACTTCCATTTTTAATTTTCTGCAACTTCCATTTTTATTCAATTTACTTTTCTATTCGACTTCGTTTTTTATTTAATTTTCAAATAGATCGTTAAGGTATAGTGGTTTCTGGATTGAACTTCCATTTTTAATTTGATGCAACTTTTATTTTTATTTTTATTCAATTTACTTTTCTATTAACTTCCTTTTTTATATAATATCCAAATAGATGGTTAAGGTATAGTGGTTTCTTGAATGAACTTCTATTTTTAATTTTCTGCAACTTCCATTTTTATTTTTATTTGACTTCCATTTTTATTCAATTTACTTTTCTATTAACCTTCCTTTTTTATGTAATTTCCAAATAGATCGTTGAGGTATAGTGGTTTCTTGAATGAACTTTCATTTTTAATTTTCTGCAACTTTTGTTTTTATTTTTATTTAACTTCCATTTTTATTCAATTTACTTTTCTATTCAACTTCCTTTTTTATTTAATTTCCAAATAGATCGTTATGGTATAGTGGTTTCTGGATTGAACTTCCATTTTTAATTTTATGCAACTTTCATTTTGATTTTTATTCAACTTCCATTTTTATTCAATTTGCTTTTCTATTAAACTTCCTTTTTATTTAATTTCCAAATAGATCGTTAATGTATAGTGGTTTCTTGAATGAACTTCCATTTTTAATTTTATGCAACTTCCATTTTTATTCAAGTTCTTTTTCTATTCAACTTCCTTTTTTATTTAATTTCCAAATAGATCGTTAAGGTATAGTGGTTTCTTAAATGAACTTCGAATTTTAATTTTCTGCAACTTCCATTTTATTTCTATTCAACTTCTTTTTTTATTCAAGTTTCTTTTCCATTCAACTTCCTTTTTTATTTAATTTCCAAATAGATCGTTATGGTATACTGGTTTCTGGATTGAACTTCCATTTTTAATTTTATGCAACTTTCACTTTTATTTTTATTCAACTTCCATTTTTATTCAATTTACTTTTCTATTAAACATCCTTTTTTATTTAATTTCCAAATAGATCGTTAAGGTATAGTGGTTTCTTTAATGAACTTCCATTTTTAATTTTATGGAACTTCCATTTTTATTTTTATTCAGCTTCTATTTTTATTCGAGTTATTTTTCTATTCAACTTCCTTTTTTATTTAATTTTCAAATTGATCGTTAAGGTATAGTGATTTCTTGATTGAACTTCTGTAACGCCCTCAAAATAATAACATTAAACCCATCAATAGAAACATGCTTTGATATATAAAAACTCCACATTCTTCTATTCATCAGAGTTCCATTACAAAAAGTATTACATGTTAACGACAAAAGCAAATGCCCTAAAGGCTTACAGCTTCCCAAGTTAACACTTGGTTACAACAGAAGAGTACTAACTCATTTACACATTAAGCCCTTGGCTTGAATATACATGTAATACATCAAAGAAATAAAACAACAAAAGTCCGCCTGCCTCTAGCCTCCCAAGCTACGTCATTGGAGGTGGCATGCTACCTGTACCTGAAAATGATATTCCTATATAGGGTGAGCCACAGCCCAGTAGAAATATACTAAACCAAATATGAACAATGACTAAAAGATTAGCAGTTGATAGATGGCCAACACAGATACTTTCCCTTATCACACTTTACGGTTTCATGACATACAAGTCCATATTACAGTCCATTTTCCAATTCTTTTCAGATTCTCAATTTATAACCATGGCTCAGAACCTGGCCAAACAACTCACATGAGACAGTACTTCATATCAAGCACTTCCCCATTTCATAACAGATAAGCATACTAGCTATATCACATACCAACAGATAAGCATGCAAGCTATATCATCACTTCCACAGATATGCATATGAGCACTATCACACTTCCAATGACAAGCATATGAGCTCTGTCAACATATTAATAGATAAGCATATGAGCTCTATCTATGGAGTCCATCCCCTATCTCCTCCCAACACATCCGGTTTAGAGGTCCATCCCCTATCTTCCCCTAAACCGTGGAGTACATCCCCTATCTCCTCCAACACAACACAATGCATATAAACAACAATTATACACATCATCACACTATACATAAATTTAATGTATTCTTTCAATCGTCAATCTCAATGACACATTCCAGTGATTAGTTTCAGTTTGCCTAATCATCATGCATTGTCTACAACAATCAAGACTATCCTCCGCCGATAGCCCAAAGCAGTTATTTCTATACAGAAAATAAATGCAACAATGGATATATAATCAACATTCCAACTAGCTGAGTGATAAATAATCCAACTACACCCTTTTATCCCATGACTTCCCAAATCAATTCCTCATTTCTCATAATTAATTATGAACTTTCATTTTTAATTTTCTGCAACTTTTATTTTTATTTTTATTTAACTTCCATTTTTATTCAATTTACTTTTCTATTCAACTTCCTTTTTTATTTAATTTGCAAATAGATCGTTATGGTATAGTGGTTTTTGGATTGAACTTCCATTTTTAATTTTATGCAACTTTCATTTTTATTTTTATTCAACTTCCATTTTTATTCAATTTACTTTTCTATTAAACTTTTTTTTTTATTTAATTTCCAAATAGATCGTCAAGGTATAGTGGTTTCTTGAATGAACTTCCATTTTTAATTTTCTGCAACTTTTATTTTTATTTTTAATTAACTTCAATTTTTATTCAATTTACTTTTCTATTCAACTTCCTTTTTTATTTAATTTCCAAATAGGTCGTTAAGGTATAATGGTTTCTGGATTGAACTTCCATTTTTAATTTTATGCAACTTTCAATTTTATTTTTATTCAACTTCCATTGTGATTCAATTTCCTTTTCTACTAAACTTCCTTTTTTATTTAATTTCCAAATAGATCGTTAAGGTATAGTGGTTTTTTGAATGAACTTCCATTTTTATTTTAATTTGACTTCCATTTTTATTCAATTTACTTTTCTATTCAACTTCCTTTTTTATGTAATTTCCAAAAAGATCGTTAAGGTATAGTGGTTTCTGGATTGAACTTCCATTTTTAATTTTACGCAACTTTCATTTTTATTTTTATTCAACTTCCATTTTTATTCAATTTACTTTTCTATTAAACTTCCATTTCTAATTTTCTGCAACTTCCATTTTACTTTTTATTTGACTTCCATTTTTATTCAATTTACTTTTCTATTCAACTTCCTTTTTTATGTAATTTTCAAATAGATCATTAAGGTTTAGTGGTTTCTTGAATGAACTACAATTTTTAATTTTTTGCAACTTTTATTTTTATTTTTATTTCACTTCCATTTTTATTCAATTTACTTTTCTACTCAACTTCATTTTTTATTCAATTTCCAAATAGATCGTTAAGGTATAGTAGTTTGTTGAATGAATTACTATTTTTAATTTTCTGCAACTTCCATTTTTATTTTTAAGTATCTTCAATTTTTATTCAAGTTAGTTTTCTACTCAACTTCCTTTTTTATTTAATTTCCAAATAGATCGTTAACGTATAGTGGTTTCTGGATTAAACTTCCATTTTTAATTTTAAGCAACTTTTATTTTTATTTTTATTCAACTTTCATTTTTATTAAATTTACTTTTCTATTAAACTTCATTTTTTATTTAATTTCCAAATAGATCGTTAAGGTATAGTGGTTTCTTGAATGAACTTCCATTTTTAATTTTCTGCATTTCCATTTTCATTTTTATTTGACTTCCATTTATATTCAAGACATTTTTCTATTCGACTTCCTTTTTTTATTTAATTTACCAATGGATCGTTAAGGTATAATGGTTTCTTTAATGAACTTCCATTTTTAATTTTAGGCAACTTTCGTTTTTATTTTTATTCAACTTCTATTTTTATTCAATTTACTTTTCTATTAAACTTCTTTTTTTATTTAATTTCCAAATAGATCATTAAGGTATAGTGCTTTCTTGAATGAACTTCCATTTTTAATTTTCTGCAACTTCCATTTCTATTTTTATTTGACTTCCATTTTTATTCAATTTATTTTTCTATTAGACTTCCATTTTTATTTATTTCCAAATAGATCGTTAAGGTATAGTGGTTTCTGGATTGAACTTCCATTTTTACTTTTTTGCAACTTTTATTTTTATTTTTATTCAACTTCCATTTTTATTCAATTTACTTTATTATTAAACTTCCTTTTTTATTTAATTTCCAATTAGATCGTTAAGGTATAGTGGTTTCTTGAATGAACATCCACATTTAATTTTCTGCGACTTCCATTTTTATTTTTATTTGACTTCCACTTTTATTCAACTTACTTTTCTATTCAACTTCCTTTTCTATTTAATTTCCAAATAGATCGTTAAGGTATACTTGTTTCTTGAATGAACTTCCATTTTCAATTTTCTGCAACTTTTATTTTTATTTTTAATTAACTCCCATTTTTATTCAATTTACTTTTGATTCAACTTCCTTTTTTATTTAATTTCCAAATAGATCGTTAAGGTATTGTGGTTTCTGGATTGAACTTCCATTTTTAATTTTATGCAACTTTCATTTTTATTTTTATTCAACTTCCATTTTTATTCAATTTACTTTTCTATTAAACTTCCTTTTTTATTTAATTTCCAAATAGAACGTTAAGGTATAGTGGTTTCTTGATTGAACTTCCATTTTTAATTTTCGGCAACTTCCACTTTAATTTTTATTTGACTTCCATTTTTATTCAATTTACTTTTCTATTCAACTTCCTTTTCTATGTTATTTCCAAATAGGTCGTTAAGGTATATTTGTTTCTCGAATGAACTTCCATTTTTAATTTTCTGCAAGTTTTATTTTTATTTTTAATTAACTTCAATTTTTATTCAATTTACTTTTCTACTCAACTTCCTTTTTTATTTTATTTCCAAATAGATCGTTAACGTATAGTGGTTTCTGGATTGAACTTCCATTTTTAATTTTATGCAACTTTCATTTTTATTTTTATTCAACTTCCATTGTTATTCAATTTCCTTTTCTACTAAACTTCCTTTTTTATTTAATTTCCAAATAGATCGTTAAGGTGTTGTGGTTTCTTGAATGAACTTCCATTTTTAATTTTCTGCAACTTCCATTTTTATTTATATTCGACTTCCATTTTTATTCAAGTTGTTTTTCTATTCAACTTCCTTTTTTATTTAATTTCCAAATAGATCGTTAAGGTATAGTGGTTCATTGAATGTACTTCCAATTTTAATTTTCTGCAACTTCCATTTTTTTTTCTATTCAACTTCTTTTTTTATTCATGTTTCTTTTCCATTCAACTTCCTTCTTTATTTAATTTCCAAATAGATCATTAAGGTATACAGGTTTCAGGATTGAACTTCCATTTTTAATTTTATGCAACTTTCATATTCATTTTTATTGAACTTCCATTTTTATTCAATTTACTTTTCTATTAAACTGCTTTTTTTATTTAATTTCCAAATAGATCGTTAAGGTATAGTGGTTTCTTTAATGAACTTCCATTTTTAATTTCAAGGAACTTCCATTTTTATTTTTATTCAGCTTCTATTTTTATTCAAGATATTTTTCTATTAAATTTCCTTTTTTACTTAATTTCCAAATAGATCGTTAAGGTATAGTAGTTTCTTGAATGAACTTCCATTTTTAATTATCTGCAACTTCCATTTTTATTTATATTCGACTTCCATTTTTATTCAAGTTGTTTTTCTACTCAACTTCCTTTCTTAATTAATTTCCCAATAGATCGTTAAGTTATAGTGGTTTCTTGAATGAACTTCCAATTTTAATTTTCTGCAACTTCCATTTATATTTTTATTTGACTTCCATTTTTATTCAATTTACTTTTCTCTTAAACTTCCTTTTTAACTTAATTTCCAAATAGATCGTTAAGGTATAGTGGTTTATTTAATGAACTTTCATTTTTAATTTTAAGCAACTTCCATTTTTATTTTTATTTAGCTTCTATTTTAATTCAAGTTATTTTTCTATTCAACTTCCTATTTTATTTAATTTCCAAATAGGTCGTTAAGGTATCGTGGTTTCTGGATTGAACTTCCATTTTTAATTTTATGCAACTTTCATTTTTGTTTTTATTCAACTTCCATTGTTATTCCATTTCCTTTTCTACTAAACTTCCTTTTTTATTTAATTTCCAAATAGATCGTTATGGTATAGTGGTTCCTTGAATGTACTTCCAATTTTAATTTTCTGCAACTTCCATTTTTATTTCTATTCAACTCCTTTTTTTATTCATGTTTCTTTTCCATTAAACTTCCTTTTTTATTTAATTTCTAAATAGATCGTTAAGGTATAGTGGTTTCTGGATTGAACTTCCATTTTTAATTTTATGCAACTTGCACTTTTATTTTTATTCAACTTCCATTTTTATTCAATTTACTTTTCTATTTAACTTCCTTTTTTATTTAATTTCCAAATAGATCGTTAAGGTATAGTGGTTTCTTGAATGAACTTCCAATTTTAATTTTCTGCAACTTTTATTTTTATTTTTATTTAACTTCCATATTTATTGAATTTACTTTTCTATTCTACTTCATTTTTTATTTAATTTCCAAATAGATCGTTAAGGTATAGTGGTTTCTTGAATGAACTTCTATTTTTAATTTTCTGCAACTTCCATTTTTGTTTTTAAGTAACTTCAATTTTTATTCAAGTTACTTTTCTATTCAACTTCGTTTTTTATTTAATTTCCAAATAGATCGTTAAGGTATATAGTGGTTTCTTGAATGAACTTCCATTTTTAATTTTTTGCAACTTCCATTTTTATTTATATTCGACTTCCATTTTTATTCAAGCTGTTTTTCTATTCAACTTCCCTTTTTATTTAATTTCCCAATAAATCGTTAAGGTATAGTGGTTTCTTGAATGAACTCCAATTTTTATTTTCTGCAATTTCCATTTTTATTTCTATTCGACTTCTTTTCTTATTCACGTTTCTTTTCCATTCAACTTCCTTTTTTATTTAATTTCCAAATAGATCATTAAGGTATACTGGTTTTAGGATTGAACTTCCATTTTTAATTTTTGGCAGCTTTCACTTTTATTTTTATTCAACTTCCATTTTTATTCAATTTACTTTTCTATTAAACTTCCTTTTTTATTTAATTTCCAAATAGATCGTTAAGGTATAGTGGTTTCTTTAATGAACTTCCATTTTTAATTTTATGCAACTTTCATTTTTATTTTTATTCGATTTCCATTTTTATTAAATTTACTTTTCTATTAAACTTCATTGTTTGTTTAATTTCCAAATAGATCGTTAAGGTATAATGGTTTCTTGAATGAACTTCCATTTTTAATTTTCTGCAACTTCCATTTTTATTTATATTCGACTTCAATTTTTATTCAAGTTGTTTTTCTATTCAACATCCTTTTTTATTTAATTTCCAAATAGATCGTCAAGGTATAGTGGTTCCTTGAATGTACTTCCAATTTTAATTTTCTGCAACTTCCATTTTTATTTCTATTCAACTTCTTTTTTTATTCATGTTTCTTTTCCATTAAACTTCCTTTTTTATTTAATTTCTAAATAGATCGTTAAGGTATAGTGGTTTCTGGATTGAACTTCCATTTTCAATATTATGCAACTTGCACTTTAATTTTTATTCAACTTCCATTTTTATTCAATTTACTTTTCTATTAAACTTCCTTTTTTATTTAATTTCCAAATAGATCGTTAAGGTATAGTGGTTTCCTGAATGAACTTCCAATTTTAATTTTCTGCAACTTTTATTTTTATTTTCATTTAACTTCCATATTTATTCAGTTTTCTTTTCTATTCAACTTCATTTTTTATTTAATTTCCAAATAGATCGTTAAGGTATAGTGGTTTCTTGAATGAGTTTCTATTTTTAATTTTCTGCAACTTCCATTTTTATTTTTAAGTAACTTTAATTTTTATTCAAGTCACTTTTCTATTCAACTTCCTTTTTTATTTAATTTCCAAATAGATCGTTAAGGTATAGTGGTTTCTTGAATGAACTTCCATTTTTAATTTTCTGCAACTTTCATTTTTCTTTATATTCGACTTCTATTTTTATTCAAGTTGTTTTTCTATTCAACTTCCTTTTTTATTTAATTTCCCAATAAATCGTTAAGGTATAGTGGTTTCATGAATGAACTCCAATTTTTATTTTCTGCAACTTCCATTTTTATTTTATTCAACTTCTTTTCTTATTCATGTTTCTTTTGCATTCAACTTCCTTTTTTATATAATTTCCAAATAGGTCGTTAAGGTATACTGGTTTCAGGATTGAACTTCCATTTTAATTTTATGCAACTTTCACTTTTATTTTTATTCAACTTTCATTTTTATTCAATTTACTTTTCTATTAAACTTTCAATTTTATTTAATTTCGAAATAGATCGTTAAGGTATAGTTGTTTTTTTAATGAACTTCCATTGTTAATTTTAAGGAACTTCCATTTTTATTTTTATTCAGCTTCTATTTTTATTCAAGTTACTTTTCTATTCAACTTCCTTTTTCATTTAATTTCCAAATAGGTCGTTAAGGTATAGTGGTTTCTTGAAAGAACTTCAATTTTTAATTTTCTGCAACTTCCATTTTTACTTTTATTTAACTTCCTGTTTTATTCAAGTTGTTTTTCTACTCAACTTCTTTTTTTATTTAATTTCCAAATAGATCGTTAAGGTATAGTGGTTCCTTGAATGAACTTCCATTTTTAATTTTCTGCACCTTCCATTTTTATTTTTATTTGACTTCCATTTTAATTCATTTTACTTTTTTATTCAACTTACTTTTTTATTTAATTTCCAAATATATCGTTAAGGTATAGTGTTTTCTTGAAAATTTTTAATTTTATGCAACTTTCATTTTTATTTTTATTAAACTTCCATTTTTATTCAATTTACTTTTCAGTTAAACTTTCTTTTTTATTTAATTTCCAAATAGATGGTTAAGGTATAGTGGTTTCTTGAATGAACTTCCATTTTTAATTTTCTGCAACTTCCATTTTTATTTTTAAGTAACTTCAATTTTTATTCAAGTTACTTTTCTATTCAACTTCCTTTTCTAGTTAATTTCCATATAGATCGTTAAGGTATAGTGGTTTCTTGAATGAACTTCCATTTTTAATTTTCTGCAACTTTCATTTTTCTTTATATTCGACTTCTATTTTTATTCAAGTTGTTTTTCTATTCAACTTCCTTTTTTATTTAATTTCCCAATAAATCGTTAAGGTATAGTGGTTTCATGAATGAACTCCAATTTTTATTTTCTGCAACTTCCATTTTTATTTCTATTCAATTTCTTTTCTTATTTCCAAATAGGTCGTTAACGTATACTGGTTTCAGGATTGAACTTCCATTTTAATTTTATGCAACTTTCACTTTTATTTTTATTCAACTTTCATTTTTATTCAATTTACTTTTCTATTAAACTTTCAATTTTATTTAATTTCCAAATAGATCGTTAAGGTATAGTGGTTTCTTGAAAGAACTTCCATTTTTAATTTTCTGCAACTTCCATTTTTATTTTTATTTAACTTCCAATTTTATTCAAGTTGTTTTTCTACTCAACTTCCTTTTTTATTTAATTTCCAAATAGATCGTTAAGGTATAGTGGTTTCTTGAATGAACTTTCATTTTTAATTTTCTGCACCTTCCATTTTTATTTTTATTTTACTTCCATTTTTATTCAATTTACTTTTTTATTCAACTTACTTTTTTATTTAATTTCCAAATATATCGTTAAGGTATAGTGGTTTCTTGAATGAACTTCCATTTTTAATTTTATGCAACTTTCATTTTTATTTTTATTTAACTTCCATTTTTATTCAATTTGCTTTTCTGTTAAACTTTCTTTTTTATTTAATTTCCAAATAGATGGTTTAGGTATAGTGGTTTCTTGAATGAACTTCCATTTTTAATTTTCTGCAACTTCCATTTTTATTTTTAAGTAACTTCAATTTTTATTCAAGTTACTTTTCTATTCAACTTCCTTTTTTATTTAATTTCCAAATAGATCGTTAAGGTATAGTGGTTTCTTGAATGAACTTCCATTTTTAATTTTCTGCAACTTTCATTTTTCTTTATATTCGACTTCTATTTTTATTCAAGTTGTTTTTCTATTCAACTTCCTTTTTTATTTAATTTCCCAATAAATCGTTAAGGTATAGTGGTTTCATGAATGAACTCCAATTTTTATTTTCTGCAACTTCCATTTTTATTTCTATTCAACTTCTTTTCTTATTCATGTTTCTTTTCCATTCAACTTCCTTTTTTATTTAATTTCCAAATAGGTCGTTAAGGTATACTGGTTTCAGGATTGAACTTCCATTTTAATTTAATGCAACTTTCACTTTTATTTTTATTCAACTTTTATTTTTATTCAATTTACTTTTCTATTAAACTTTCAATTTTATTTAATTTCCAAATAGATCGTTAAGGTATAGTGGTTTTTGGATTGAACTTCCATTGTTAATTTTAAGGAACTTCCATTTTTATTTGTATTCAACTTCTATTTTTATTCAAGTTATTTTTCAATTAAACTTCCTTTTTTATTTAATTTCCAAATAGATCGTTAAGGTATAGTGGTTTCTTGAATGAACTACCTTTTTTAATTTTCTGCAACTTCCATTTTTATTTTTATTTAACTTCCTGTTTTATTCAAGTTGTTTTTCTACTCAACTTCCTTTTTTATTTAATTTCCAAATATATCGTTAAGGTATAGTGGTTTCTTGAATGAACTTTCATTTTTAATTTTCTGCACCTTCCAATTTTAGTTTTATTTGACTTCCATTTTTATTCAAGTGATTATTCTATTCAACTTCCTTTTTTATTTAATTTCCAAATAGATCGTTAAGGTATAGTGGTTTCTTGAATGAACTTCCATTTTTATTTTTATTTAACTTCTTGTTTTATTCAAGTTGTTTTTCTACTCAACTAACTTTTTTATTTAATTTCCAAATAGATCGTTATGGTATAGTGGTTTCTGGATTGAACTTCCAGTTTTAACTTTATGCAACTTTCATTTTTATTTTTATTCAACTTCCATTTTTATTCAATTTGCTTTTCTATGGAACTTCCTTTTTTATTTAATTTCCAAATAGATCGTTAAGGTATAGTGGTTTTTTGAATGAACTTCCATTTTTAATTTTGTCAACTTCCATTTTTACTTATATTCGACTTCCATTTTTATTCAAGTTGTTTTTCTATTCATCTTCCTTTTTTATTAAATTTCCAAATAGATCGTTAAGGTATAGTGGTTTCTTGAAAGACTTCCAATTTTAATTTTCTGCAACTTCCATTTTTATTTCTATTCGACTTCTTTTTTCATTCATGTTTCTTTTCCATTCAACTTCCTTTTTTATTTAATTTTCAAATAGATCGTTAAGGTATGCTGGTTTCAGGATTGAACTTCTATAGCGATCTTGGTTGTCCCTCTACTGTTCTGTTGCATTCCGGACTCGGTTCCGTGAAGTTAGTTGTTGTATCTATCTTTTTGTCGTCCTTTAATTCCACTTGATTGAGTTTTAGGATGTTTTGGACAGGGTTGTTCCCGGTTGGTTAGGCCTTGGTTTCAATTCCTTGTTGCCCAGTTTTTAGGCTATCCACTCGAGCGGGTCTTCTTGCGCTCGAGCGGGGATTGCACACCTCCAGTATTTCGTGTTCCTGCAAAACTTCTGCAGATGTGATTTCTACGCTCGAGCGGGCTTCTTTACGCTCGAGCGGTGACGCTCGAGCGGGTTTGTTGGCGCTCGAGCGGGTAATACTTTCTGGGTGTAAGTTCTGGGAGGAGGAAATCTACGCTCGAGCGGACTGGTTTTCGCGCTCGAGCGGAAGTGCTTTATTCTTGTGTCTTGGCGCTCGAGCGAGCCTTATTGCGCTCGAGCGTGTCCAGATTTTGTTCTTGGCGCTCGAGCGTTGTGTTCTCCGCTCGAGCGGGTCATGCGTATATGAGTTATCCGCTGGGTCATTTTAAATCACTTTTTCACTTTTCTTCTCTCTCTTACTTTCCCACAAACCCCATTGTTGAGCTTCTCACTCTAAAACTCTACCTTCTCTCTAGGTATTGATCTAGCTAGGGTGTTTTCCTCACCTTTGGCCTTTACAAAAGAATTGTTGATCGTCGAGGGCTATCTTTTGATCTGAGAAACTCGTGGTTTGGAGCAAGTTTGTTTTCATCATCTTTTTCGTTGGTTGTCATCTTTTGAGGTAGGGATTCCTACTCGCTCTTATGGTCTTTGACCTAGATTTTTAGTTGTTTTGATAGAGTGTTGAACTTGGGAAATTTTGAGACTTAGGGTTTCAAAATGTGTAAAAAGGGTTTTGTGATTTTGGGCTCATAACTTGTATTTTGGGTTTCAAAGTGATGATATAGTTGTTGGTTGTTGATATTAGGCCATTGGGTCAATATTGGGAAAAGGGGTAGAAAACCCTAATTTGTGGTATGAATTAATTGGCATAATTAATTTGGGAAAAATTGTGAACTTATGGAATTGTGTTGGAAATAATGAAATTGGTTCATTATGTTGTGAAATGATGGAGTTGGGTTTATAAATCGCTCACTTTTGAAAGCATTGATATTTTATCTGTTGGAGCTTTTATTATCTGTTTAGAAATAATTGCTTGGGCTACCGGTGGAGGGTAGTTTTGATTGTTGTAGACAATGCATGATGATTAGGCAAACTAAAACTAATCAATTGGATATGTCATTGAGTATGACTATTAATAGAATACATTAACATTATGTATTGATTGATTGTGCATATGACCTATGTGTATATGCATTGTGTGTGTGGGAGGAGATAGGGGATGTACTCCACGGTTTAGGGGAAGATAGGGATGGACCTCTAAACCGGATATTGTTTGGGAGGAGATAGGGGATGGACTCCACTGATACAGCTCATATGCTTGTCAGATAATGTGTTGATACAGCTCATATGCTTGTCATTGGAAGTGTTGATATTGCTAATATGCATATCTGTTGAAATGTGGATACAGCTTGTATGCTTATCTGTTGAGATATTGATATAATCAGTGTGATTATCTATTGTAAAAATGGAAAATGTTTAATATGAGTCTTTGTCTCATATAAGTGGTTGGCCAGGTTCTGAGCCATTGATGGAAATTGTGAAATTGATAAGAAATGGATTGGATTATGAATTGGTTTATGAAAATTGAACATTTATCAATTGCTAATGTCTTAGTCATTGCTCATACTGTGTTTAGCATATCTCTACTGGGTTGTGGCTCACCCTATATGGGAATATCATTTTCAGGTACAGGTAGCATGCCACCTCCAAGGACGTAGCTTGGGAGGCTAGAGGCGGGCAGACTTTTGTTGTTTAGTTTCTTGATATATTACATGTATATTCAAGCCAAGGGCTTAATGTGTAAATGAGTTAGTACTCTTTTGTTGTAACCAAGTGTTAACTTGGAAAACTGTAAGCCTTTAGGGCATTTGCTTTTGTCGTTAACATGTAATACTTTTGGTAAAGGGACTCTGATGAATAGAAGAATGTGGAACTTATATATATCCATGCATGTCTATATTGATGGGTTTAATGTTATTATTTTGAGGGCGTTACAACTTTCATTTTTAATTTTATGCAACTTTCACTTTTATTTTTATTCAACTTCCATTTTTATTCAATTTACTTTTCTTTTAAACTTCCTTTTTTATTTAATTTCCAAACAGATCATTAAGGTATAGTGGTTTCTTGAATGAACTTCCATTTTTAATTTTTTGCAACTTTTATTTTTATTTTTAATTAACTTCCATTTTTATTCAATTTACTTTTGATTCAACTTCGTTTTTTATTTAATTTCCAAATAGATCGTTAAGGTATAGTGGTTTCTGGATTGAACTTCCATTTTTAATTTTATGGAACTTCCATTTTTACTTTTATTTAGCTTCCATTTTTATTCAAGTTATTTTTCTATTCAACTTCCTTTTTTATTTAATTTCCAAGTAGATCGTTAAGGTATAGTGGTTTCTTGAATGAACTTCCATTTTTAATTTTCTACAACTTCCTTTTTAATTTTTATTTGACTTCCATTTTTATTCAATTTACTTTTCAATTCAACTTCCTTTTCTATGTAATTTCAAAATAGATCATTAAGGTATAGTTGTTTCTTGAATGAACTTCCATTTTTAATTTTCTGCAACTTTTATTTTCATTTTTAATTAACTTCAATTTTTATTCAATTTACTTTTCTATTCAACTTCCTTTTTTATTTAATTTCCAAATAGATCTTTAAGGTATAATGGTTTCTGGATTGAACTTCCATTTTTAATTTTATGCAACTTTCATTTTTATTCTTATTCAACTTCCATTGTGATTCAATTTCCTTTTCTACTAAACTTCCTTTTTTATTTAATTTCCAAATAGATCGTTAAGATATAGTGGTTTCTTGAATGAACTTCCATTTTTAATTTTCTGCAACTTCCATTTTTATTTATATTCGACTTCCATTTTTATTCAAGTTATTTTTCTATTCAACTTCCTTTTTTATTTAATTTCCAAATAGATCGTTAAGGTATAGTGGTTTCTTTAATGTACTTCCAATTTTAGTTTTCTGCAACTTCCATTTTTATTTCTATTCAACTTCTTTTTTTATTCTTGTTTCTTTTCCAATCAACTTCCTTTTTTATTTAATTTCCAAATAGATCGTTAAGGTATATTGGTTTCAGGATAGAACTTCCATTTTAATTTTCTGCAACTTCCATTTTTATTTTTATTTGACTTCCATTTTTATTCAATTTACTTTTCTATTAAACTTCCTATTTTATTTAATTTCCAAATATATCGTTAAGGTATATTGGCTTCTTTAATGAACTTCCATTTTTAATTTTAAGGAACTTCCATTTTTATTTTTATTCAGCTTCTATTTTTGTTCAAGTTATTTTTCCATTAAACATCCTTTTTTATTTAATTTCCAAATAGATCGTTAAGGTATAGTGGTTTCTGGATTGAACTTCCATTTTTAATTTTATGCAACTTTCATTTTTGTTTTTATTCAACTTCCATTGTTATTCAATTTCCTTTTTCTACTAAACTTCCTTTTTTTATTAAATTTCCAAATAGATCGTTAAGGTATAGTGGTTTCTTGAATGAACTTCCATTTTTAATTTTCTGCAACTTCCATTTTTATTTATATTCGACTTCCATTTTTATTCAAGTTGTTTTTCTATTCAACTTCCTTTTTTATTTAATTTCCAAATAGATCGTTAAGGTATAGTGGTTCCTTGAATGTACTTTCAATTTTAATTTTCTGCAACTTCCATTTTTATTTCTATTCAACTTCTTTTTTTATTCAGGTTATTTTTCTATTAAACTTCTTTTTTTATTTAATTTCCAAATGGATCGTTAAGGTATAGTGGTTTCTGGATTGAACTCCCATTTTAAATTTTATGCAACTTTCATTTTTATTTTTATTCAACTTCCATTGTTATTCAATTTCCCTTTCCACTAAACTTCCTTTTTTTATTTAATTTCTAAATAGATCGTTAAGGTATTGTGGTTTCTTGAATGAACTTCCATTTTTAATTTTCTGCAACTTCCATTTTTATTTATATTCGACTTCCATTTTTATTCAAGTTGTTTTTCTATTCAACTTCCTTTTTTATTTGATTTCCAAATAGATCGTTCAGGTATAGTGGTTCCTTGAATGTACTTCTAATTTTAATTTTCCGCAACTTCCATTTTTATTTCTATTCAACTTCTTTTTTTTTTCATGTTTCTTTTCCATTCAACTTCCTTTTTTATTTAATTTCTAAATAGATCGTTAAGGTATAGTGGTTTCTGGATTGAACTTCCATTTTTAATTTTTTGCAACTTTCACTTTTATTATTATTCAACTTCCATTTTTATTCAATTTACTTTTCTATTAAACTTCCTTTTTTGTTTAATTTCCAAATAGATCGTTAAGGTATAGTGGTTTCTTGAATGAACTTCCATTTTTAATTTTCTGCAACTTTTATTTTTATTTCTATTTAACTTCCATTTTTATTCAATTTACTTTTCTATAAAACTCCATTTTTTATTTAATTTCCAAATAGATCGTTAAGGTATAGTGGTTTTTTGAATGAATTTCTATTTTTAATTTTCTGCAACTTCCAATTTTATTTTTAAGTAACTTCAATTTTTATTCAAGTAACTTTTTTATTCAACTTCCTTTTTTATTTAATTTCCAAATAGATCGTTAAGGTATAGTGGTTTCTTGAATGAATTTCCATTTTTAATTTTCTGCAACTTCCATTTTTATTTATATTCGACTTCCATTTTTATTCAAGTTGTTTTTCTATTCAACTTCCTTTTTTATTTAATTTCCAAATAGATCGTTAAGGTATAGTGGTTTCTTGAATGAACTGCAAATTTTATTTCCTGCAACTTCCATTTTTATTTCTATTCAACTTCTTTTCTTATTCATGTTTCTTTTCCGTTCAACTTCCTTTTTTAATTAATTTCCAAATACATCGTTAAGGTATACTGATTTCAGGATTGAACTTCCATTTTTAATTTTATGCAACATTCACTTTTATTTTTATTCAACTTCTATTTTTATTCAATTTACATTTCTATTAAACTTCATTTTTTATTAAATTTCCAAATAGATCGTTAAGGTATAGTTTCCATTTTTAATTTTAAGGAACTTCCATTTTTATTTTTATTCATGTTATTTTTCCATTAAACTTCCTTTTTTATTTAATTTCCGAACAGATCGTTAAGGTATAGTGGTTTCTTGAATGAACTTCCATTTTTTATTTTCTGCAACTTCCATTTTTGTTTTTATTTAACTTCCTGTTTTATTCAAGTTGTTTTTCTACTCAACTTCCTTTTTTATTTAATTTCCAAATAGATCGTTAAGGTATAGTGGTTTCTTGAATGAACTTTCATTTTTAATTTTCTGCAGCTTCCATTTTTATTTTTATTTGACTTCCATTTTTATTCAATTTACTTTTCTATTCAACTTCCTTTTTTAGGTAATTTTCAAATATATCGTTAAGGTATAGTGGTTTCTTGAATGAACTTCCATTTTTAATTTTATGCAACTTTCATTTTTATTTTTATTCAACTTCCATTTTTATTCAATTTACTTTTCTATTACACTTTCTTTTTTATTTAATTTCCAAATAAATCGTTAAGGTATAGTGGTTTCTTCAATTAACTTCCATTTTTAATTTCTTGCGTCTTCCATTTTTAATTTTATTTGACTTCCATTTTAATTCAATTTACTTTTCTATTCAACTTACTTTTTTATTTAATTTCCAAATAGATCGTTATGGTATAATAGTTTTTGGATTGAACTTTCATTTTTAATTTTATGCAACTTTCTTTTTTTTTTATTCAACTTCCATTTTTATTCAATTTACTTTCCTATTAAACTTCCTTTTTTATTTAATTTCCAAATAGATCATTAAGGTATAGTGGTTTCTTGAATGAACTTTCATTTTTAATTTTCTGCAACTTCCATTTTTATTTTTATTTGACTTCCATTTTTATTCAATTTACTTTTCTATTCAACTCCCTTTGTTATGTAATTTCCAAATAGATCGTTAAGGTATAGTGGTTTCTTGATTGAACTTCCATTTTTAATTTTATGCAATTTTCAATTTTATTTTTATTCAACTTCCATTTTTATTCAGTTTACTTTTCTATTAAACTTCCTTTTTAATTTAATTTCCAAATAGATCGTTAAGGTAGTGGTTTCTTCAAAGAACTTCCATTTTTAATTTTCTGCAACTTCCATTTTTATTTTTATTTGACTTTCATTTTTATTCAATATACTTGTCTATTAAACTTCCTTTTTTATTTAATTTCCTAATAGATCGTGAAGGTATAGTGGTTTCTTTAACGAACTTCCATTTTTAATTTTATGGAACTTCCATTTTTATTTTTATTCAGCTTCCATTTGTATTCAAGTTATTTTTCTATTCAACTTCCTTTTTTATTTAATTTCCAAATAGATCGTTAAGGTATAGTAGTTTCCTGAATGAACTTCCATTTTTAATTTTCTGCAACTTTTATTTTTACTTTTAATTAACTTCAATTTTTATTCAATTTACTTTTCTATTCAGCTTCCTTTTTTATTTTATTTCGAAATAGATCGTTAAGGTATAGTGGTTTCTAGATTTTACTTCCATTTTTAATTTTATGCAACTTTCATTTTTATTTTTATTCAACTTCCATTGTTATTCAGTTTCCTTTTGTACTAAACTTCCTTTTTTAATTTAATTTCCAAATAGATCGTTAAGGTATAGTGGTTTCATGAATGAACTTTCATTTTTAATTTTCGGCAACTTCCATTTTTATTTATATTCGACTTCCATTTTTATTCAAGTTGATTTTCTATTCAAGTTCCTTTTTTATTTAATTTCCAAATAGATCGTTAAGGTATAGTAGTTTCCTGAATGAACTTTCAATTTTTATTTTCTGCAACTTCCATTTTTATTTCTATTCAACTTCTTTTTTTATTCTTGTTTCTTTTCCATTCAACTTCCTTTTTTATTTAATTTCCAAATAGATCGTTAAGGTATACCGGTTTCAAGATTGAACTTCTATTTTTAATTTTATGCAACTTTCACTTTTATTTTTATTCAACTTCCATTTTTATTCAATTTACTTTTCTATTAAACTTCCTTTTTTTATTTAATTTCCAAATAGATCGTTAAGGTATAGTGGTTTTTTTAATGAACTTCCATTTGTAATTTTAAGGATCTTCCATTTTTATTTTTATTCAACTTCTATTTTTATTCAAGTTATTTTCTATTAAACTTCCTTTTTTATTTAATTTCCAAATAGATCGTTAAGGTATATTGGTTTCCTGAATGAACTTCCATTTTTAATTTTCTGCACCTTCCATTTTTCTTTATATTCGACTTTCTTTTTTATTCATGTTGTTTTTCTACACAACTTCCTTTTTTTATTTAATTTCCCAATAGATCGTTAAGGTATAGTGGTTTCTTTAATGAACTTCCAATTTTAATTTCCTGCAACTTCCATTTTTATTTCTATTCAACTTCTTTTTTTATTCATGTTTCTTTTCCATTCAACTTCCTTTTTTATTTAATTTCCAAATAGATCGTTAAGGTATACAGGTTTCAGGATTGAACTTCCATTTTTAATTTTATGCAACTTTCACTTTTATTTTTATTCAACTTCCATTTTTATTCAATTTACTTATCTATTAAACTTCCTTTTTTATTTAATTTCCAAATAGATCGTCAAGGTATAGTGGTTTTTTTTAATGAACTTCCATTTTTAATTTTAAGGTACTTCCATTTTTATTTTTATTCAGCTTCTATTTTTCTTCAAATTATTTATCCATTAAACTTCCTTTTTTATTTAATTTCCAAATAGATCGTTAAGGTATAGTGGTTTCTTGAATGAACTTCCATTTTTAATTTTCTGCAACTTCCATTTTTGTTTTTATTTAACTTCCTATTTTATTGAAGTTGTTTTTCTACTCAACTTCCTTTTTTATTTAATTTCCAAATAAATCGTGAAGGTATAGTGGTTTTTGGATTGCACTTCCATTGTTAATTTTATGCAACTTTCATTTTTATTTTTATTCAATTTACTGTTCTATTAAACTTCCTTTTTTATTTAATTTCCAAATAGATCGTTTAGGTATAGTGGTTTCTTGAATGAACTTCCATTTTTAATTTTCTGGAACTTATATTTTTATTTTTATTTAATTCCATTTTTATTCAATTCACTTTTCTATTCGACTTCATTTTTTATTTAATTTCCAAATAGATCGTTAAGGTATAGTGGTTTCTTGAATGAATTTCTATTTTTAATTTTCTGCAACTTCCATTTTTATTTTTAAGTAACTTCAATTTTCATTCAAGTTACTTTTCTATTCAACTTCCTTTTTTATTTAATTTCCAAATAAATCGTTAACGTATAGTGGTTTCTGGATTGAACTTCCATTTTTAAATTTATGCAACTTTCATTTTTATTTTTATTCGACTTCCATTTTGATTAAATTTACTTTTCTATTAAACTTCATTTTTTGTCTAATTTCCAAATAGATCGTTAAGGTATAGTGGTTTCTTGAATGAACTTTCATTTTTAATTTTCTGCAACTTCCATTTTTATTTTTATTTAACTTCCTTTTTCAATCAGGTTCATTTTCTACTCAACTTCCTTTTTTATTTAATTTCCAAATAGGTCGTTAAGGTATAGTGGTTTATGGATTGAACTTCCAGTTTTAACTTTATGCAACTTTCATTTTTATTTTTATGCAACTTCCATTTTTATTCAATTTGCTTTTCTATGAAACTTCTTTTTTATTTAATTTCCAAATAGATTGTTAAGGTATAGTGGTTTTTTGAATGAACTTCCATTTTTAATTTTCTGCAACTTCCATTTTTACTTATATTCGACTTCTATTTTTATTCAAGTTGTTTTTCTATTCATCTTCCTTTTTTATTAAATTTCCAAATAGATCGTTAAGGTATAGTGGTTTCTTGAATGAACTTCCAATTTTAATTTTCTGCAACTTCCATTTTTAGTTCTATTCAACTTCTTTTTTTATTCAAGTTTCTTTTCTATTCAATGTCCTTTTTTATTTAATTTCCAAATAGATCGTTAAGGTATACTGGCTTCAGGATTGAACTTCCATTTTTAATTTTAGGCAACTTTCACTTTTATTTTTATTCAACTTCCATTTTTATTCAAATTACTTTTTCTATTAAACTTCCTTTTTTATTTAATTTCCAAATAGATCGTTAAGGTATAGTGATTTCTTTAATGAACTTCCATTTTTAATTTTATGCCACTTTCATTTTTATTTTTATTCGACTTCCATTTTTATTAAATTTACTTTTCTATTAAACTTCATTTTTTATTTAATTTCCAAAAAGATCGTTAAGGTATAGTGGTTTCTTGAATGAACTTCCAATTTTAATTTCCTGCAACTTCCATTTTTATTTCTATTCAACTTCTTTTTTTATTCATGTTTCTTTTCCATTCAACTTCCTTTTTTATTTAATTTCCAAATAGGTCGTTATGGTATACTATAGCGATCCCGGGTTTACCCTTGTTGTACAGTGATCCGTACATGTGTCCGTGGATGATAGTAGTTGATTTTTACCCGGTGTACATCCTTTCTTACTTTGTATTTGGGTTATAGGATGTGTTGGGCAAGTTTGTTACAGGTTGGTTGAGTTTAGAAACCAAAACTTGTTGCCCAGATTTTTGACCTGTCCGCTCGAGCGGGGGTTTTGGCGCTCGAGCGGGAAGTTCACCCATCCAGTATTTCCTGTGCTGTGTTGGACGCTCGAGCGTGGGATTGGCCGCTCGAGCGGGTTTGTGTGAGTGTCGCTCGAGCAGGGAGTTGGACGCTCGAGCGGGAGACCTGTCTGCAAAAGTTCTGGGAGTGTGTATCCGGAGCTCGAGTGGGGGATTGGCCGCTCGAGCGGGAGTCTGTGAGTGCCGCTCGAGCGGGGAGTTTGACGCTCGAGTGGGGAGACTTTTATATAAATCCGAGATCCGACTTTTGGAACACTTTTTCAAGATCTTTTCTCTCTCTTACTTTTCCAAAAAGCCATTTTCAGAGCTTCTCACTCTAAAACCGGCCCTTCTCTCTTAGATTTGATCTAGTAGGAGTTGTTTGCTCACTTTTGGTCTTCACGAAAGTTGTGTTGATCGTCGAGGGCTACATTTTAATCTGAAAATTTCGAAATTTGAAGCATTTTGGTTTTGGTCTTCATCTCCATTGGAGCTCAAACTTTGAGGTAGGGATATCCTACTCCTTTCTATGAGCTTTGTCTTTAAATTTTAGTATTTTGAGATGTTGGGGTTGGTTTGGTAATTTGGTGAAAATTTGGGGCTTTTGTGTAAATTTACAAAGGTTGGGGTTTTAGCTAAATAAAGCCTAGATGCATGTTTGGCATGGAAAAAGTGAAATTAATGTTAAAACATTAATGAAAATGGAACCTAAGGGTTGTAATGTTAATTATGGAAAATGCCCTAATTACATTGATCGATTAATTTGTATAATTAATTGTTGGAAATAAGGAATTGAATTGAGAATGTGGAAATTGGAAAGGGAAGGGGTTAAAGGGTGTAGTTGGATTATTTATTGCTCACCTAGTTGAAATGTTGATTATATATCCATTGTTGCATTTATTTTCTGTATAGAAATAACTGCTTTGGGCTATCGGTGGAGGATAGTCTTGATTGTTGTAGACAATGCATGATGATTAGGCAAACGAAAACTAATCACTAGAATGAGTCATTGAGTATGATGATTGAAAGGACACGTTAAATTTATGTGTTGTGTGATGATGTGCATAATTATTGTTTATATGCATTGTGTTGTGTCGGAGGAGATAGGGGATGTACTCCACGGTTTAGGGGAAGATAGGGGATGGACCTCTAAACCGGATGTTGTTGGGAGGAGATAGGGGATGGACTCCGTAGATAGAGCTCATATGCTTATCTAGTGATGTATTGACAGAGCTCATATGCTTGTCATTGGAAGTGTGATAGTACTCATATGCATATCTGTGGAATTGATGATATAGCTTGTATGCTTATCTGTTAGTTTGTGATATAGCTAGTATGCTTATCTATTATGAAATGGGAAGTGCTTGATATGAGTTATTGTCTCATATGAGTTGTTTGGCCAGGTTCTGAGCCATGGTTTTAAAATGAGAATTGAAAGGAACTGGAAAATGAATTGTAACATGGACTTACATGTCATGAAACTGTAAAGTGTGTAAGAGAAAGTATCAGTGTTGGCCATCTATCAACTGCTAATCTTTTAGTCATTGTTCATATTTGGTTTAGTGTATTTCTACTGGGCTGTGGCTCACCCTATATAGGAATATTATTTTCAGGTACAGGTAGCATGCCACATCTAAGGACATAGCTTGGGAGGCTAGAGGCGGACACACTTTTGTCGTTTTATTTTTTAAGTATTACATGTAAATTCAAGCCAAGGGCTTACTGTGTAAATGAGTTAGTCCTCTTTTGTTGTAACCAAGTGTTAACTTGGAAAGCAGTAAGCCTTTAGGGCATTTGCTTTTGTCATTAACATGTAATACTTTTTGTAATGAAACTCTGATAAATGGAAGAATGTGGAACTTTTATATATCAATGCATGTCTATATTGATGGGTTTAATGTTGTTATTTTGAGGGCGTTACATATACTGGTTTCAGGATTGAACTTCCATTTTTAATTTATTGCAACTTTCACTATTATTTTTATTCAACTTCTATTTTTATTCAATTTACTTTTCTATTAAACTTCCTTTTTTATTTAATTTCCAAACAGATCGTTAAGATATAGTGGTTTTTTTAATGAACTTCCATTTTTAATTTTAAGGTACTTCCATTTTTATTTTTATTCAGCTTCTATTTTTCTTCAAGTTATTTTTCTATTAAACTTCCTTTTTTATTTAATTTCCAAATAGATCGTTAAGGTATAGTGGTTTCTTGAATGAACTTCCATTTTTAATTTTCTGCAACTTCCATTTTTATTTTTATTTGACTTCCATTTTTATTCAATTTACTTTTCTATTCAACTTCCTTTTTTATTTAATTTCCAAAATAGATCATTAAGGTATAGTGGTTTTTCGATTGAACTTCCATTTTTAATTTTATCCAACTTTCATTTTTATTTTTATTCAACTTCCATTTTTAGTCAATTTACTTTTCTATTAAACATCCTTTTTTATTTAATTTCCAAATAGATCGTTAAGGTATAGTGGTTTCTTGAATGAACTTTCATTTTTAATTTTCTGCAACTTCCATTTTTATTTTTATTTGACTTCCATTTTTATTCAGTTTACTTTTCTATTCAACTTCCTTTTTTATGTAATTTTCAAATAGATCGTTAAGGTATAGTGGTTTCTGGATAGAACTTCCATTTTTAATTTTATGCAACTTTCATTTTTATTATTATTCAACTTCCATTTTTATTCAATTTACTTTTCTATAAAACTACCTTTTTTATTTAATTTCCAAATAGATCGTTAAGGTATAGTGGTTTCTTGAATGAATTTTCATTTTTAATTTTCTGCAACTTCCATTTTTATTTTTATTTGACTTCCATTTTTATTCAATTTACTTTTCTATTCAACTTCCTTTTTTATGTAATTTTCAAATAGATCGTTAAGGTATAGTGGTTTCTAGATTGAACTTTCATTTTTAATTTTATGCAACTTTCATTTTTATTATTATTCGACTTCCATTTTTATTCAATTTACTTTTCTATTAAAAATGGAAGTTGCAGAAAATTAAAAATGGAAGTTCATTCAAGAAACCACAATACCTTAACGAACAATTTGGAAATTAAATAAAAAAGGAAGTTGAATAGAAAAATAACTTGAATAAAAATGGAAGCTGAATAAAAATAAAAATGGAAGTTCCATAAAATTAAAAACGGAAGTTCATTAAAGAAACCACTATACCGTAACGATCTATTTGGAAATTAAATGAAAAAGGAAGTTTAATAGAAAAGTAAATTGAATAAAAATGGAAGTCAAATAAAAATAAAAATGGAAGTTGCAGAAAATTAAAAATGGAAGTTCATTCAAGAAACCACTATACCTTAACGATCTATTTGGAAATTAAATAAAAAAAAAGGTAGTTTAATAGAAAAGTAAATTGAATAAAAATGGAAGTCGAATAATAATAAAAATGAAAGTTGCATAAAATTAAAAATGGAAATTCAATCTAGAAACCACTATACCTTAACGATCTATTTGAAAATTACCTAAAAAAGGAAGTTGAATAGAAAAGCAAATTGAATAAAAATGGAAGTCAAATAAAAATAAAAATGGAAGTTGCAGAAAATTAAAAATGAAAGTTCATTCAAGAAACCACTATACCTTAACGATCTATTTTGAAATTAAATAAAAAAGGTAGTTTAATGGAAAAGTAAATTGAATCAAAATGGAAGTTGGATAATAATAAAAATGAAAGTTGCATAAAATTAAAAATGGAAGTTCTATCCAGAAACCACTATACCTTTACGATCTATTTGAAAATTACCTAAAAAAGAAAGTTGAATAGAAAAGTAAATTGAATAAAAATGGAAGTCAAATAAAAATAAAAATGGAAGTTGCTGAAAATTAAAAATGAAAGTTCATTCAAGAAACCACTATACCTTAACGATCTATTTGGAAATTAAATAAAAAAGGAAGTTTAATAGAAAAGTAAATTGAATAAAAATGGAAGTTGAATCAAAATAAAAATGAAAATTGCATAAAATTAAAAATGGAAGTTCAATCAAGAAACCACTATACCTTAACGATCTATTTGGAAATTACATAACAAAGGAAGTTGAATAGAAAAGTAAATTGAATAAAAAAGGAAGTTAAATAAAAATAAAAATGGAAGTTGCAGAAAATTAAAAATGGAAGTTCATTCAAGAAACCACAATACCTTAACGAACTATTTGGAAATTAAATAAAAAAGAAAGTTGAACAGAAAAATAACTTCAAGAAAAATGGAAGCTGAATAAAAATAAAAATGGAAGTTTTATAAAATTAAAAATGGAAGTTCATTAAAGAAACCACTATACCACAACGATCTATTTGGAAATTAAATAAAAAAGGAAGTTTAATAGAAAAGTAAATTGAATAAAAATGGAAGTCAAATAAAAATAAAAATGAAAGTTGCAAAAATATAGTGGTTTTCTTAATGAACTTCCATTTTTAATTTTAAGGTACTTCCATTTTTATTTTTATTCAGCTTCTATTTTTCTTCAAGTTATTTTTCTATTAAACTTCCTTTTTTATTTAATTTCCAAATAGATCGTTAAGGTATAGTGGTTTCTTGAATGAACTTCCATTTTTAATTTTCTACAACTTCCATTTTTATTTTTATTTGACTTCCATTTTTATTCAATTTACTTTTCTGTTCAACTTCCTTTTTTATTTAATTTCCAAAATAGATCGTTAAGGTATAGTGGTTTTTCGATTGAACTTCCATTTTTAATTTTATCCAACTTTCATTTTTATTTTTATTCAACTTCCATTTTTAGTCAATTTACTTTTCTATTAAACATCCTTTTTTATTTAATTTCCAAATAGATCGTTAAGGTATAGTGGTTTCTTGAATGAACTTTCATTTTTAATTTTCTGCAACTTCCATTTTTATTTTTATTTGACTTCCATTTTTATTCAGTTTACTTTTCTATTCAACTTCCTTTTTTATGTAATTTTCAAATAGATCGTTAAGGTATAGTGGTTTCTGGATAGAACTTCCATTTTTAATTTTATGCAACTTTCATTTTTATAATTATTCAACTTCCATTTTTATTCAATTTACTTTTCTATAAAACTACCTTTTTTATTTAATTTCCAAATAGATCGTTAAGCTATAGTGGTTTCTTGAATGAACTTTCATTTTTAATTTTCTGCAACTTCTATTTTTATTTTTATTTGACTTCCATTTTTATTCAATTTACTTTTCTATTCAACTTCCTTTTTTATGTAATTTTCAAATAGATCGTTAAGGTATAGTGGTTTCTAGATTGAACTTCCATTTTTAATTTTATGCAACTTTCATTTTTATTATTATTCGACTTCCATTTTGATTCAATTTACTTTTCTACTAAACTTCCTTTTTTTTTTAATTTCCAAATAGATAGTTAAGGTATGGTGGTCTCTTGAATGAACTTTCATTTTTAATTTTCTGCAACTTCCATTTTTATTTTTATTTGACTTCCATTTTTATTCAATTTACTTTTCTATTCAACTTCCTTTTTTATGTAATTTCCAAATACATCGTTAAGGTATAGTGATTTCTGGATAGAACTTCCATTTTTAATTTTATGCAACTTTCATTTTTATTATTATTCAACTTCCATTTTGATTCAATTTACTTTTCTATTGAACTACCTTTTTTATTTAATTTCCAAATAGATCGTTAAGGTATAGTGGTTTCTTGAATGAACTTTCATTTTTAATTTTTTGCAACTTCCATTTTTATTTTTATTTGACTTCCATTTTTATTCAATTTACTTTTCTATTCAACTTCCTTTTTTCTGTAATTTTCAAATAGATCGTTAAGGTATAGTGGTTTCTGGATTGAACTTCCATTTTTAATTCTATGCAACTTTCATTTTTGTTATTATTCGACTTCCATTTTTCTTCAATTTACTTTTCTATTCAACTTTCTTTTTTATTTAATTTCCAAATAGATTGTTAAGGTATAGTGGTTTCTTGAATGAACCTCCATTTTTAATTTTCTGCAACTTCCATTTTTATTTTTATTTGACTTCCATTTTTATTCAATTTACTTTTCTATTAAACTTCCTTTTTATTTAATTTCCAAATAGATCGTTACGGTATAGTGGTTTCATTAATGAACTTCCGTTTTTAATTTTATGGAACTTCCATTTTTATTTTTATTCAGCTTCCATTTTTATTCAAGTTATTTTTCTATTCAACTTCCTTTTTTATTTAATTTCCAAATAGTTCGTTAAGGTATTGTGGTTTCTTGAATGAACTTCCATTTTTAATTTTCTGCAACTTTCATTTTTATTTTTATTTAACTTCCTTTTTTATTCAATTTACTTTCTATTCAACTTCCTTTTTTATTTAATTTCCAAAATAGATCGTTAAGGTATAGTGGTTATTCGATTGAACTTCCATTTTTAATTTTATCCAACTTTCATTTTTATTTTTATTCAATTTTCATTTCTAGTCAATTTACGTTTCTATTAAACTTCCTTTTTTATTTAATTTCCAAATAGATCGTTAAGGTATAGTGGTTTCTTGAATGAACTTTCATTTTTAATTTTCTACAACTACCATTTTTATTTTTATTTGACTTCCATTTTTCTTCAATTTACTTTTCTATTCAACTTCCTTTTTTATTTAATTTCCAAATAGATCGTTAACGTAGAGTGGTTTCGGCATTGAACTTCTATTTTTAATTTTATGCAACTTTCATTTTTATTTTTATTCGACTTCCATTTTTATTTGATTTACTTTTGTATTAAACTTCATTTTTTGTTTAATTTCCAAATAGATCGTTAAGGTATAAGGGTTTCTTGAATGAACTACCATTTTTAATTTTCTGCAACTTCCATTTTTTTTTATTCAACTTCCATTTCTATTCAAGTTATTTTTCTATTCAGCTACCATTTTTTTTTTAATTTCCAAATAGATCGTTAAGGTATAGTGGTTTCTTGAATGAACTTCCATTTTTAATTTTCTGCAACTTCCATTTTTATTTCTATTCCACTTCATTTTTTATTCAATATTTTTTCTATTCAACTTCCTTTTTTATTTAATTTCCAAATAGATCGTTAAGGTATACAGGTTTCTGGATTGAACTTCCATTTTTAATTTTATGCAACTTTCACTTTTATTTTTATTCAACTTCTATTTTTATTCAATTTACTTTTCTATTAAACTTCATTTTTTATTAAATTTCCAAATAGATCGTTAAGGTATAGTGGTTTGTTTAATGAACTTCCATTTTTATTTAATTTCAAAATTGATCGTTAATGTATAGTGATTTCTTGAATGAACTTTCATTTTTAATTTTCTGCAACTTTCATTTTTATTTTTATTTAACTTCCTTTTTTGTTCAAGTTTTTTTCTACTCAACTTCCTTTTTTATTTAATTTCCAAATAGATCGTTAAGGTATAGTGGTTTTTGGATTGAACTTTCATTGTTAATTTTATGCAACATTGATTTTTATTTTTATTCAACTTCCTTTTTTATTCAATTTACTTGTCTATTAAACTTACTTTTTACTTTAATTTCCGGGGCAGCGCCACGGCGGGGTCGAGGGGCAGCGCCCCCGAAGCAAAATGCAAAAATGCATTCCAAGTTGCCTGTTCGATCATGTTATTTTTTCCAGTTTTTCCAGTTTTGGCCTTCCCGCTCGAGCGGGGAAAGGGACGTTCGAGCGAGGATTGGAAGCTCTCAGCATCTCTGCAGTCGCCTGTAAAAATACTGGAATGTGTGATTTTACGCTCGAGCAGATTCTCCTACGCTCGAGCGCATCTCAGTTTATTCGCACGCAGTGTTGAGCTCGAGCGGAGATCGCGGGACAGATTCTATAAATTCGCGTGTTGGGTCAGATTTTAGGATAACGGCTCCAGATCTTCTTTTTGGTTTCTAGGGTTTATATCTGGGGATACTTTGGGAGTTTTTCTTTGATGTTTTTTGAGAAGAGTTCTTCAACTCATGGTTTAAAAAGAGTACATCAAAGGTTGTGCTTTGTTCTACAAAAGAGAGAGTTGTTCTTCGGTGGATTCTGAAGAATTCGAGCTTGAAGCTTTGGTGGATTCCGGGGTGGCTCATCGTAAAGACAATTTCGAGGTGAAGACGGGTTGGAAGAGGCACATAAAGGTTGGTTCAATTAGGCGTTGTGGATTCGCTAGGTAATTGAGAGTATACCTGTGTAATTCCTTTAATTCTTCTTAGTGGATTGTTCTTGTGGCTGTTGCCCGTGGTTTTTTGATCACAGTTGGAGGTGTCCAATTGTGGTTTTTTCCACGTTAAATCGCTGTGTCTCTTTGTCTTGATTGTTTGATTGTTTGATTGGGATTGTTATATTCTGCTTAAAATTGATACATAATCACAAATCAACATCTAGGGGATTTCTAGATTTTTCAATTTTTATTCAACTTCCATTTTTATTCAATTTACTTTTCTATTAAACTTCCTTTTTTATTTAATTTCTAAGTAGATCGTTAAGGTATAGTGGTTTCTTGAATGAACTTCCATTTTTAATTTTCTGCAACTTCTATTTTTATTTTTCTTCGACTTCCATTTTTATTCAAGTCATTTTTCTATTCAACTCCCTTTTTTATTTAATTTTCAAAGAGATCGTTAAGGTATAGTGGTTTGTTGAATAAACTTCCATTTTTAATTTTCTGCACCTTCCATTTTTATTTTTCTTTGACTTCCATTTTTATTCAAGTCATTTTTTTATTCAATTTCCTTTTTTATTTAATTTCCAAATAGATCGTTAAGGTGTAGTGGTTTCTGGATTGAACTTCCCTTTTTAAATTTATGCAACTTTCATTTTTAATTTTATGCAACTTTCATATTTATTCAATTTACTTTTTTATTTAATTTCCAAATAGATCATTAAGGTATGGTGGTTTCTTGAATGAACTTCCATTTTTATTTTTTTGCAACTTCCATTTTTATTTATATTCGACTTCCATTTTTATTCAAGTTATTTTTCTATTCAACTTCCTTTTTTATATAATTTCCAAATTGATCATTAATGTATAGTGGTTTCTTGAATGAACTTCCACTTTTAATTTTTGCAATTTCCATTTTTATTTTTATTTAACTTCCTTTTTTAATCTAGTTTCTTTTCTACTCAACTTCCCTTTTTATTTAATTTCCAAATAGATCGTTAACGTATAGTGGTTTCTTGAATGAACTTCCATTTTTATTTTTATGCAACTTTCATTTTTATTTTTATTCAACTTCCATTTTTACTCAATTTACTTTTCTATTAAATTTCTTTTTATATATAATTTCCAAATAGATCGATAATGTATAGTGGTTTCTTTAATGAATTTTCATTTTTAATTTTCTGCAACTTCCATTTTTACTTTTAATTAATTCCCATTTTTATTGAAGTTACTTTTTAATTCAACTTCCTTTTTTATTTAATTTCCAAATAGATCGTTAAGGTATAGTGGTTTCTTGAATGAACTTCCAATTTTAATTTTCTGCAACTTCTATTTTTATTTCTATGCAATTTCTTTTTTTATTCAAGTTTGTTTTCTGTTCAACTTCCTTTTTTATTTAATTTCAAAATAGATCGATAATGTATAGCGGTTTCTGGATTGAACTTCCATTTTTAATTTTATGCAACTTTCACTTTTATTTTTATTCAACTTCCATTTTTATTCAATTTACTTTTCTATTAAACTTCCTTTTTTATTTAATTTCCAAATAAACTGTTAAAGTATAGTGGTTTCTTGAATGAATTTCCATTTTTAATTTCCTGCAACTTCCATTTTTATTTTTATTCGACTTCCTTTTTTATTCAAGTTATTTTTCTATTCAACTTCTTTTTTTATTTAATTTTCAAATAGATCGTGAAGGTGTAGTGGTTTCTTGAAGGAACTTTCAATTTTAATTTTTTGCAACTTCCATTTTTATTTCTGTTCAACTTCTTTTTTTATTCAACTTTCTTTTCTATTCAACTTCCTTTTTTATTTAATTTCCAAAAAGATCATTAAGGTATAGTGCTTTCTGGATTGAACTTCCATTTTTAATTTAATGCAACTTTCACTTTTATTTTTATTCAACTTCCATTTTTATTCAATTTACTTTTTTATTAAAGTTCCTTTTTTTTTATTAAATTAGCAAATAGATCGTTAAGGTATAGTGGTTTCTTGAATGAATTTCCTTTTTTAATTTTCTGCAACTTCCATTTTTATTTTTATTCCACTACTATTTTTATTCAAGTTATTTTTCTATTCAACTTCCTTTTTTATTTAATTTCCGAATAGATCGTTAAGGTATAGTGGTTTCTTGAATGAATTTCCATTTTTAATTTTTTGCAACTTCCATTTTTATTTTTAATTAACTTCCATTTTTATTCAAGTTAGTTTTCAATTCAACTTCTTTTTTAATTTAATTTCCAAATAGATCGTTAAGGTATTGTGGTTTCTTGAATGAAATTTCAATTTTAATTTTTTGCAACTTCCATTTTTATTTTTATTCGACTTCTGTTTTTATTCAAGTTTCTTTTCTATTGAACTTCTTTTTTTATTTAATTTCTAAATAGATCGTTAAGATATAGCGGTTTCTGGATTGAACTTCCATTTTCAATTTTATGCAACTTTCACTTTTATTTTTATTCAACTTCTATTTTTATTCTATTTACTTTTCTATTAAACTTCCTTTTTTATTTGACTTCCAAATAGATCGTTAAGGTATAGTAGTTTCTAAAAATGAACTTCCATTTTTAATTTTCTGCAACCTCCATTTTTTTTTATTCAACATCCATTTGTATTCATGTTATTTTTCTATTGAACTTCTTTATTTATTTATTTCCGAATAAATCGTTAAGGTATAGTGGTTTCTTGAATGAACTTCCATTTTTAATTTTTTGCAACTTCCATTTTTATTTTTATTTAACTTCCATTTTTACTCAAGTTATTTTTCTATTCAACTTCCATTTTTATTTTTATATAACTTCCTTTTTTATTCAAGTTTCTTTTCTACTCAACTTCCTTTTTTATTTAATTTCCAAATAAATCGTTAAGGTATAGTGGTTTTTGGATTGAACTTCCATTGTTAATTTTATGCAACTTTCATTTTTATTTTTATTCAACTTCCATTTTTATTCAATTTACTTTTCTATTAAACTTCATTTTTTATTTAATTTCCAAATAGAACGTTAAGGTATAGTGGTTTCTTGAATGAACTTCCATTTTTAATTTTCTGCAACTTCCATTTTTATTTTTAATCGACTTCCATTTTTATTCAAGTCATTTTTCTATTCAACTTCCTTTTTTATTTAATTTCCAAATAGATCGTTAAGGTATAGTGGTTTCTTGAATGAACTTCCATTTGTAATTTTCGGCACCTTCCATTTTTATTTTTATTTGACTTCCATTTTTATTCAAGTCATTTTTCTATTCAACTTCGTTTTTTTTTAATTTCCAAATAGATCATTAAGGTATAGTGGTTTCTGGATTGAACTTTCATTTTTAATTTTATGCCACTTTTATTTTTATTTTTATTCAACTTCCATTTTTATTCAATTTACTTTTCTATTAAACTTCCTTTTTTATTTAATTTTCAAATAAATCGTTATGGTATAGTGGTTTCTGGATTGAACTTCCATTTTTAATTTTATGCCACTTTCATTTTTATTTTTATTCAACTTCCATTTTTAATTTTCTGCAACTTCCATTTTTATTTTTAATCGACTTCCATTTTTATTCAAGTCATTTTTCTATTCAAGTTCCTTTTTTATTTAATTTCCAAATAGATCGTTAAGGTATAGTGGTTTTTTGAATGAACTTCCATTTGTAATTTTCTGCACCTTCCATTTTTATTTTTATTTGACTTCCATTTTTATTCAAGTCATTTTTCTATTCAACTTCGTTTTTTATTTAATTTCCAAACAGATCGTTAAGGTATAGTGTTTTCTGGATTGAACTTCCATTTTTAATTTTATGCCACTTTTATTTTTATTTTTATTCAACTTCCATTTTTATTCAATTTACTTTTCTATTAAACTTCCTTTTTATTTAATTTTCAAACAGATCGTTAAGGTATAGTGGTTTCTGGAATGAACTTCCATTTTGAATTTTATTCGACTTCCATTTTTATTCTAGTCATTTTTCTATTCAACTTCTTTTTTTATTTAATTTCCAAATAGATCGTTAAGGTGTAGTGGTTTCTTGAATGAACTTCCATTTTTAATTTTCTGCACCTTCCAGTTTTATTTTTATTTGACTTCCATTTTTATTCAAGTCGTTTTTCTATTCAACTTCCTTTTTTATTTAATTTCCAAATAGATGGTTAAGGTATAGTGGTTTCTGGATTGAACTTCCATTTTTAATTTTGTGCAACTTTCATTTTAATTTTTATTCAACTTCCATTTTTATTCAATTTACTTTTCTATTAAACTTCCTTTTCATTTAATTTCCAAATAGATCGTTAAGGTATAGTGGTTTCTGGAATGAACTTCAATTTTTAATATTCTGCAACTTCTATTTTTATTTTTATTCGACTTCCATTTTTATTCAAGTCATTTTTCTGTTCAACTTCCTTTTTTATTTAATTTCCAAATAGATCGTTAAGGTATAGTAGTTTCTGGATTGAACTTCCATTTTTAATTTTGTGCAACTTTCATTTTAATTTTTATTCGACTACCATTTTTATTCAATTTACTTTTCTATTAAACTTCCTTTTTATTTAATTTCCAAATAGATCGTTAAGGTATAGTGGTTTCTTGAATAAACTTCCATTTTTAATTTTCTGTGTAACACCCTCAAAATTAACCCATTATATATCATTGACATGCATTATTTAAAGAAGACAATTTATTAATTCATTCATCAGAGTATTACTAAATAAAGCATTACATGTAACATCGAATAAAATGCCCTACAGGCTTACATCTTTCCAAGCCAACACTTGGATTCAAAAATATGAGTTCTAATCTCAATACAAGAAAAGCCCTAGGCTTGAATGTTTACATGTACTAATAAATAAAAACTATTAACTAAAGGTAGTCTTCTTAGATCCAGAAGCCAAACCCTCCCAAGCTAAGTCCTTGGAGGTAGTTTATCACCTGAACCTGAAAATGATGTTCCCATAAAGGGTGAGCCACAGCCCAGTAGAAATATACTAAACCACATATAAGCAATGAATAAAGCAATAGCATTCAACAGATGGTTAACCAAAATAATCAATTAGTTCATTTTACAGTCTCATGACACTATTGCCAAAGATACGTTTTACTTTCCAATTTTATCAACATGGCTCGGAACCTGGCCAAACTTACAACAGTGAGTCACATATATCACATTCACATCCTTCCAATATCAACAAACAAATGAGACTCAAGCTCAAATCAAACACTTCATACTTCCAGATTGATACACATTTTAGTGCTGTATCAATAAAACACTTCTATATAAATAAGCACACATAAAAGTGATGCTAATGGAGTCCATCCCCTATCTCCTCCCAAATAAAATCCGGTTTAGAGGTCCATCCCCTATCTTCCCCTAAACCGTGGAGTACATCCCCTATCTCCTCCCACACACAAAACAATGTATGCAAATGCAATGCTCAATCAATACACGTATTTTCCGTATCAATGCCTTAGTCAAAATTAATGACTTAACCAATGTGATTAGTTTCAGTTATTCCTAATCCACATGCAATGTCTACAACAATCACGACTATCCTCCACCGATAGCCCAAAACAGTTATTTCTAAACTGAAAATAACTATGTCAACAATTCAATAGACAAATGATTCCAATTACCCAATTACGCTATTTAATCAATGAATTCCCCAATTCCATGAATTTAACCATCTTTTCCCAATTCCATGAATTACTTATACAAATTAATTCAATAATACAACTAGGGTTTTTCCCAAAATTTACCAAAGTATCCCCAACATATCAAATTACCAAAGCTTAGAACAAAACCTATAAAATGGAGTAGGAAATCCCTACCTCGAAGAAAACAACACAAATGGTGAACACAAAGATGAGTGCCCAAATACCAAAGTGCTCCAAATCGCCAAATGTTTAGATTAAATGAAAGCCCTCGACTCCCTCTATCTTTTTAATGAAGGATCTAGGGTAGAAACACACCCTAAGTGGATCAAATCTAAGAAAGAAGGTGAGTAGGGAGAGAGAGAAGTCGGACCTAGGGTTTGGAATCAAAAGAAAATCAAAAAGACTGATCAAAACCCGCTGCTGTGTATATAAACTGGACAGGCTCGCTCGAGCGAAGACATGGTCGCTCGAGCGACCAGACACAGAAAAGCAACGCTCGAGCCAAGGAAGCCTTGCTCGAGCCAACAATCCAAAAGCTCGCTCGAGCGAAAGAAAACTCGATCGAGCGAAGAACCAAAAACCTGGACAGCAACACTTGGTTTCTAAACCCAACCAACCTGAAACAAACCTGCCCAACACATCCTATAATTCCAAATGAGAAAACAAGGGACAACAACAACAATTATACAATGACAGAATCTACGGAACCTAAGTCCGGATACAATAATCAAATGGGAAAAGACCGGGGTCGCTATATTCTGCAACTTCCATTTTTATTCAATTTACTTTTCTATTCAACTTCCCTTTTTATTTAATTTCCAAATAGATCGTTAAGTTATAGTGGTTTCTTGGTTGAACTTCCATTTTTAATTTTATGCAACTTTCATTTTTATTTTTATTCAACTTCCATTTTTATTCAATTTAGTTTTCTATTAAACTACCATTTTTATTTAATTTCAAATAGATCGTTAAGCTATAGTGGTTTCTTGAATGAACTTCCATTTTTATTTAATTTCAAAATTGATCGTTAATGTATAGTGATTTCTTGAATGAACTTTCATTTTTAATTTTCTGCAACTTTCATTTTTATTTTTATTTAACTTCCTTTTTTGTTCAAGTTTTTTTCTACTCAACTTCCTTTTTTATTTAATTTCCAAATAGATCGTTAAGGTATAGTGGTTTTTGGATTGAACTTTCATTGTTAATTTTATGCAACATTGATTTTTATTTTTATTCAACTTCCTTTTTTATTCAATTTACTTGTCTATTAAACTTCCTTTTTACTTTAATTTCCAAGTAGATCGTTAAGGTATAGTGCTTTCTTGAATGAACTTCCATTTTTAATTTTTTGCAACTTCCATTTTTATTTTTATTTAACTTCCATTTTTATTCAAGTTATTTTTCTATTCAACTTCCATTTTTATTTTTATATAACTTCCTTTTTTATTCAAGTTTCTTTTCTACTCAACTTCCTTTTTTATTTAATTTCCAAATAGATCATCAAGGTATAGTGGTTTTTGGATTGAATTTCCATTGTTAATTTTATGCAACTTTCATTTTTATTTTTATTCAACTTCTATTTTTATTCAATTTACTTTTCTATTAAATTCATTTTTTATTTAATTTCCAAATAGAACGTTAAGGTATAGTGGTTTCTTGAATGAACTTCCATTTTTAATTTTCTGCAACTTCCATTTTTATTTTTAATCGACTTCCATTTTTATTCAAGTCATTTTTCTATTCAACTTCCTTTTTTATTTAATTTCCAAATAGATCGTTAAGGTATAGTGGTTTCTTGAATGAACTTCCATTTGTAATTTTCGGCACCTTCCATTTTTATTTTTGTTTGACTTCCATTTTTATTCAAGTCATTTTTCTATTCAACTTCGTTTTTTATTTAATTTCCAAATAGATCATTAAGGTATAGTGGTTTCTGGATTGAACTTCCATTTTTAATTTTATGCCACTTTTATTTTTATTTTTATTCAACTTCCATTTTTATTCAATTTACTTTTCTATTCAACTTCCTTTTTTATTTAATTTTCAGATAAATTGTTAAGGTATAGTGGTTTCTGGATTGAACTTCCATTTTTAATTTTATGCCACTTTCATTTTTATTTTTATTCAACTTCCACATTTATTCAATTTACTTTTCTATTAAACTTCATTTTTTATTTAATTTGCAAATCGAACGTTAAGGTATATTGGTTTTTCAATGAACTTCCATTTTTAATTTTCTGCAACTTCCTTTTTTATTTTTAATCGACTTCCATTTTTATTCAAGTCATTTTTCCATTCAATTTCCTTTTTTATTTAATTTCCAAATAGATCGTTAAGGTATAGTGGTTTTTTTGATGAACTTCCATTTGTAATTTTCTGCACCTTCCATTTTTATTTTTATTTGACTTCCATTTTTATTCAAGTCATTTTTCTATTCAACTTCGTTTTTTATTTAATTTCCAAATAGATCGTTAAGGTATAGTGTTTTCTGGATTGAACTTCCATTTTTAATTTTATGCCACTTTTATTTTTATTTTTATTCAACTTCTATTTTTATTCAATTTACTTTTCTATTAAACTTCCTTTTTTATTTAATTTTCAAACAGATCGTTAAGGTATAGTGGTTCCTGGAATAAACTTCCATTTTGAATTTTATTCGACTTCCATTTTTATTCAAGTCATTTTTCTATTCAACTTCCTTTTTTATTTAATTTCCAAATAGATCGTTAAGGTGTAGTGGTTTCTTCAATGAACTTCCATTTTTAATATTCTGCACCTTCCAGTTTTATTTTTATTTGACTTCCATTTTTATTCAAGTCATTTTTCTATTCCACTTCCTTTTTTATTTAATTTCCAAATAGATCGTTAAGGTATAGTAGTTTCTGGATTGAACTTCCATTTTTAATTTTGTGCAACTTTCATTTTAATTTTTATTCGACTTCCATTTTTATTCAATTTACTTTTCTAATAAACTTCCTTTTTATTTAATTTCCAAGTAGATCGTTAAGGTATAATGGTTTCTTGAATAAACTTCCATTTTTAATTTTCTGCAACTTCCATTTTTATTCAATTTACTTTTCTATTCAACTTCCCTTTTTATTTAATTTCCAAATAGATCGTTAAGGTACTGTGGTTTCTTGGTTGAACTTCCATTTATAATTTTATGCAACTTTCAATTTTATTTTTATTCAACTTCCATTTTTATTCAATTTACTTTTCTATTAAACTACCATTTTTATTTAATTTCAAATAGATCGTTAAGCTATAGTGGTTTCTTCAATGAACTTCCATTTTTATTCCATTTACTTTTGTATTAAACTTCCTTTTTTATTTAATTTCAAAATTGATCGTTAATGTATAGTGATTTCTTCAATGAACTTTCATTTTTAATTTTCTGCAACTTTCATTTTTATTTTTATTTAACTTCCTTTTTTGTTCAAGTTTTTTTCTACTCAACTTCCTTTTTTATTTAATTTCCAAATAGATCGTTAAGGTATAGTGGTTTTTGGATTGAACTTTCATTGTTAATTTTATGCAACTTTGATTTTTATTTTTATTCAACTTCAATTTTTATTCAATTTACTTGTCTATTAAAGTTCCTTTTTTCTTTAATTTCCAAGTAGATCGTTAAGGTATAGTGCTTTCTTGAATGAACTTCCATTTTTAATTTTCTGCAACTTCCATTTTTATTTTTATTCGACTTCCATTTTTATTCAAGTCATTTTTCTATTCAACTCCCTTTTTTATTTAATTTCCAAAGAGATCGTTAAGGTATAGTGGTTTGTTGAATGAACTTCCATTATTAATTTTCTGCACCTTCCATTTTTTTTTATTTTACTTCCATTTTTATTCAAATCATTTTTCTATTCAACTTCCTTTTTTATTTAATTTCCAAATTGATCATTAAGGTGTAGTGGTTTCTGGATTGAACTTCCATTTTTAAATTTATGCAACTTTTATTTTTATTTTTATTCAACTTCCATTTTAATTCAATTTACTTTTTTATTTAATTTCAAAATAGATCGTTAAGGTATAGTGGTTTCTTGAATGAACTTCCAATTTTACTTTTCTACAACTTCCATTTTTATTTATATTCGACTTCCATTTTTATTCAAGTTATTTTTCTATTCAACTTTCTTTTTATTTAATTTCCAAATTGATCGTTAATGTATAGTGGTTTCTTGAATGAACTTCCATTTTTAATTTTTTGAAATTTCCATTTTTATTTTTATTTAACTTCCTTTTTATTCAAGTTTCTTTTCTACTCAACTTCCCTTTTTATTTAATTTCCAAATAGATCGTTAACGTATAGTGGTTTCTTGAATGAAATTCCATTTTAATTTTATGCAACTTTCATTTTTATTTTTATTCAACTTCCATTTTTACTCAATTTACTTTTCTATTAAACTTCTTTTTATTTATAATTTCCAAATAGATCGTTAAGGTATAGCGGTTTCTTGAATGAATTTCCATTTTTAATTTTTTGCAACTTCCATTTTTACTTTTAATTAACTCTGATTTTTATTCAAGTTACTTTTCAATTCAACTTCCTTTTTTATTTAATTTCCAAATAGATCGTTAAGGTATAGTGGTTTCTTGAATGAACTTCCAATTTTATTTTTCTGCAACATCCATTTTTATTTCTATGCAACTTCTTTTTTTATTCAAGATTCTTTTCTATTCAACTTCCTTTTTTATTTAATTTCCATGTAGATCGTTAAGGTATAGTGGTTTCGGGATTGAACTTCCATTTTTAATTTTATGAAACTTTCACTTTTATTTTTATTCAACTTCCATTTTTATTCAATTTACTTTTCTATTAAACTTCCTTTTTTATTTAATTTCCAAATAGACCGTGAAGGTATAGTGGTTTCTTGAATGAATTTTCATTTTTAATTTTCTGCAACTTTCATTTTTATTTTTATTCTACTTCCTTTTTTATTCAAGTTATTTTTCTATTCAACTTCCTTTTTTATTTAATTTTCAAATAGATCGTTAAGGTAAAGTGGTTTCTTGAATGAACTTCCAATTTGAATTTTCTGCCACTTCCATTTTTATTTTTGTTCAACTTCTTTTTTTATTCAAGTTTCATTTCTATTCAACTTCCTTTTTTATTTAATTTCCAAAAAGGTCATTAAGGTATAGTGGTTTCTGGATTGAACTTCCATTTTTAATTTTATGCAACTTTCATTTTTATTTTTATTCAACTTCCATTTTTATTCAATTTACTTTTCTATTAAACTTCCATTTTTATTTAATTTCCAAATAGATCGTTAAGGTATAGTGGTTTCTTGAATGAACTTCCATTTTTAATTTTATGCAACTTCCATTTTTATTTTTATTCAAATTCCATTTTTATTCAATTTACTTTTGAATTAAACTTCATTTTTTTATTTAATTTCCAAATAGATCGTTAAGGTATAGTGGTTTCTTGAATGAATTTTCATTTTTAATTTTCTGCAACTTTCATTTTTACTTTCAATTAACTTCCATTTTTATTCAAGTTACTTTTCAATACAACTTTTTTTATTTAGTTTCCAAATAGATCGTTAAGGGATAGTGGTTTCTTGATTGAACTTCCAATTTTAATTTTCTGCAACTTCCATTTTTATTTCTATTCGACTTCTGTTTTTATTCAAGTTTCTTTTCTATTCAACTTCCTTTTTTATTTACTTTCTGAATAGATCATTAAGGTATAGTGGTTTCTGGATTGAACTTCCATTTTTAATTTTATGCAACTTTCACTTTTATTTTTATTCAACTTCCTTTTTTATTCAATTTACTTTTCTATTAAACTTTCTTTTTTATTTGATTTCCAAATAGATCATTAAGGTATTGCGGTTTCTTGAATGAACTTCCATTTTTAATTTTATGCAACTTCCATTTTTTTATTCAACTTCCATTTATATTCAAGTTATTTTTCTATTCAACTTCTTTTTTTATTTAATTTCCAAACAGATCGTTAAGGTATAGTGGTTTCTTGAATGAACTTCCATTTTTAATTTTTTGCAACTTCCATTTTTATTTGTATTTAACTTCCTTTTTTATTCAAGTTTCTTTTCTACTCAACTTTCTTTTTTATTTAATTTCCAAATAGATCATTAAGGTATACAGGTTTCTGGATTGAACTTCTATTTTTAATTTTATGCAACTTTCATTTTTATTTTCATTCAACTTCCATTTTTATTCAATTTACTTTTCTATTAAACTTCTTTTTTTATTTAATTTCCAAATAGATCGTTAAGGTGTGGTGGTTCCTTGAATGAATTTCAATTTTTAATTTTCTGCAACTTCCATTTTTATTTTTATTCGACTTCCATTTTTATTCAAGTTATTTTCTATTCAACTTCCTTTTTTATTTAATTTTCAAATAGATCGTTAAGGTATAGTGGTTTCTGGAATGAACTTCCATTTTTAATTTTCTGCAACTTCCATTTTTATTTTTATTTGACTTGGATTTTTATTCATTTACTTTTCTATTCAACTTCCTTTTTTATTTAATTTCTAAATAGATCGTTAACGTATAGTGGTTTCTGGAATGAACTTCCATTTTTAATTTTATGCAACTTTCATTTTATTTTTATTCAACTTCCATTTTTATTCAATTTACTTTTCTATTACACTTCCTTTTTCATTTAATTTCCAAATAGACCGTTAAGGTATAGTGGTTTCATGAATGAATTTTCATTTTTAATTTTCTGCAACTTCCATTTTTATTTTTATTCGACTTCCTTTTTTATTCATATTATTTTTCTATTCAACTTCCTTTTTTATTTAATTTTCAAATAGATCGTTAAGGTATAGTGGTTTCTTGAATGAACTTCCAATGTTAATTTTCTGCAACTTCCATTTTTATTTCTGTTCAACTTCTTTTTTTATTCAAGTTTCTTTTCTATTCAACTTCCCTTTTTATTTAATTTCCAAATAGATCGTTAAGGTATTGTGGTTTCCGGATTGAACTTCCATTTTTAATTTTATGCAACTTTCATTTTTATTTTTCTTCGACTTCCATTTTTTTTTCAATTTGCTTTTCTATTAAACTTCCTTTTTTATTTAATTTCCAAATAGATCGTTAAGGTATAGTGGTTTCTTGAATGAACTTCCATTTTTAATTTTCTTGAACTTCGATTTTTATTTTTATTTAACTTCCTTTTTTATTCCAGGTTCTTTTCTACTCAACTTCCTTTTTTATTTAATTTCCAAATAGATCGTTAAGGTATAGTGGTTTCTTGAATGAACTTCCAATTTTAATTTTCTGCAACTTCCATTTTTTTTTCTATGCAACTTCTTTTTTTATTCAAGTTTTTTTCTGTACAACTTCCTTTTTTATTTAATTTCTAAATAGATCGTTAAGGTATAGTGGTTTCTGTATTAAACTTCCATTTTTAATTTTTTGCAACTTTCACTTTTATTTTTATTCAACCTCTATTTTTATTCAATTGGCTTTTCTATTAAACTTCCTTTTTCATTTAATTTCCAAATTGATCGTTAAGGTATAGTGGTTTCTTGAATGAACTTCCATTTTTAATTTTCTACAGCTTCCATTTTTATTTTTATTTGACTTCCATTTTTATTCAAGTTATTTTTCTATTCAACTTCCTTTTTTATTTAATTTCCAAATAGATCATTAAGGTATAGTGGTTTCTTGAATGAACTTCCATTTTTAATTTTTTGCAACTTCCATTTTTCTTTTTATTCAACTTCCATTTTTATTCAAGTTATTTTTCTATTCGACTTCCTTTTTTATTTAATTTCCAAATTGATCGTTAAGGTATAGTGGTTTTTGAATGAACTTCCATTTTTTATTTTTATTTAACTTCCTTTTTTATTCAAGTTTCTTTTCTACTCAACTTCCTTTTTTATTTAATTTCAAAATAGATCATTAAGATATAGTGGTTTCTGGATTGAACTTCCGTTTTTAATTTTATGCAACTTTCATTTTTATTTTCATTCAACTTCCATTTTTATTCAATTTACTTTTCTATTAAACTTCCTTTTTTATTTAATTTCCAAACAGATCGTTAAGGTATGGTGGTTTCTTGAATGAATTTCCATTTTTAATTTTCTGCAACTTCCATTTTTATTTTTAATTAACTTCCATTTTTCTTCAAGTTACTTTTCTATTCAACTTCCTTTTTTATTTAATTTCCAAATAGATCGTTAAGGTATAGTGGTTTCTTGAATGAACTTCCATTTTTAATTTTCTGCAACTTCCATTTTTATTTTTAATAAACTTCCAATTTTCTTCAACTTCCTTTTCTATTCAACTTCCTTTTTTATTTAATTTCCAAATAGGTCGTTAACGTATAGTGGTTTCTGGAATGAACTTCCATTTTTAATTTTATGCAACTTCCATTTTTATTTTTATTCAAATTCCATTTTTATTCAATTTACTTTACTATTAAACTTTGTTTTTTTATTTTATTTCCAAATAGGTCGTTAAGGTTGTTACGACCCCATTCCGCCCCTAGTAGAATGGTGCCGTGATGGCCAGTAATCCGAGATTACCGAAGGCCAACTTTCAAAATTCACACACAATAAGAGTATTACATATGGGGCTAACATGTGCGGAAGCAATATATTTAAATCTAAGTAGTCCATAAGAGTTGTGCATAGATCAAATGAAATAACATACATCTTAGCATGGTTTTACAACTTGAATACAAATAAAATAAAGTACGTGTTTCATCTTGATCAAAAGGCTTCTCAAGCGTCTACAAAATACATGAAATATAAAGTGAAGAAGCATAATCTTCAAGATTGCCGACATAACATGGATCAAACATCATCTTGCAAATAACACATCTCGGCGTCACCGCCTTCATGCTTGTTTCCTACATATATATATAAGGAGAGGGTGAGCTTGGATACTCAATGAATGGTACAAGTAATAAAGGGGTTAAATGAATGATTCCCGAGGTCCTTGTCAAAACAATACATATATTGTAGCTTGTTCAAAACATGGGATGGATCAAGTTCATCAATCAAATCTTGGTCTTTCAAATCTTCTTGGGATGTTTAATAACATCTACATAATACATGGAGTGATGACATTCCTGACGAAACAAACCCACCCGTTCATAGACCGTCGGTGACAAATCCACCCGTTCACAAACCGTCGGTGGGGCCATCCGTTCATAGACCGTCAATGACAAATATCTCTCAAACATGATGCTACATGGGCTTAAAGACCCCTAGCATGGGAGGACTTGTGCTACAAAAGTTTAGAGTCCCCTAGCACATACGGACTTTCCAAGAATGTCATCCAAAACAAGGCTAATACTTGATATACAAAATAGGGATCATCATTCATGCTTAACAATACTTTTCAAAGCAAGCAAAACGAAGCTTTAACAAAACGTTATAACATAGCTTTATTAGAAATACCACTCACATAGTTCTTGGGACGTCGGGATCAAGGCAAAGGTCCAAGTCCTACAAACACATGGCAAAGTCTATTGAATGTACTCTTAAAAATAAGCTTTACATGAATGCAAATGATCTAGGGAAAACATGCTGGAAAACATCTAGGGAAAACATGCTGGAAAACATTTAGGGAAAACATGCTGGGAAACATCTAGGGAAAACATGCTGGAAAAACATCTAGGGAAAACATGCTGGGAAACATCTAGGGAAAACATGCTGGAAAACATGCTGGGAAACATCTAGGGAAAACATCTAGGGAAAACATGCTGGAAAACATGCTGGGAAACATCTAGGGAAAACATGCTGGAAAACATCTAGGGAAACCAACACATGCTGGGAAACATCTAGGGAAAACATGCTGGAAAACATCTAGGGAAAACATGCTGGGAATCATCTAGGGAAACACATGCTGGGAAAACATCTAGGGAAAACATGCTTGGGAACATCTAGGGAAAACATGCTGGAAAACATCTAGGGAAAACATGCTGGGTACCAACCAGGTCTTGAAATGGATGCACAGAAATGATCTAGGCAAAAATGACCTAGCTGAGTGAACTCAGGAGGTCTTGGCCAAGGTCCCACATGTAGCAACCCTCACCTTACTCTTGTCATACTTGCATACATTCATGCACGATCTTGTCTTGTTATGTTGTTTTGCAAGTTTTGCCTTGCCTTGTTTTGTTTAAGTGTTGCTTGCATGATTTTGTTCCTTGCTTGGTGTGTAGCCGAGGTCATCTTGAGCTTAGTTCACCTCTGAACCTTTGTACTTAGAACTGTTTTGGAACCACTTGGTCGACCCCCATCTCCACCCCGGGCATGTTTGCCGAGATGTTTTGCACTTAGTGATCCTTGTCCTTGGGCAGGTATGGCCTAGACCGAGGTGTGGCACACCCAGGCCAAGGTGTGGCACAGCTTAGTCAAGTGTCGTCCTCCCTAGCCGATGTCTTTATTACCCTATTGCCGAAGCTTTGACTTTAGCCGATGTCATTACTTGCCGATGTGTCTTGCCTTAGCTTGCTGCATACGCTTTGTCATAAGACTTGTCTTATCAATCAGTCACCTTTTGAGTTGAACCAACCCGGAAGCGCCACGTGTCCGAGCTGAAGGATAAGTCAGCCGGCAGGCCAGTGAACATATCATTCTTTTGTATCATTTTGTTGCAAGTTTTGCTCTTGAAGAGAGAGAAGCTCTAGAAGAGGGAGAAGGAGTTTTAGAGTGAGAGAGTAGATTTTCGAGTTGACCTTCGGAGTTGAGCCGTTAGATTCGAGCTTTGGGGTAAGAATCTTAATCTACTCTGATTGTTGTTATTGATCATCTAGCTACATTGCATGATCGGATTTGTTTTGCATGTCATGCATCAATTTGAAGTTGGTTTTGGAAGAGAAAAATAGTATTCATGTGTTTTTGAAGAAAAGTCTCGTTTTGATCCGAAAGTTTGGAACCAAAACCATGTTTTTGTGTTTGTTCTTGCATGATCTTCTTGTATAGGTACCCAGGTCCATGTTTTGAACTCATGGCATGAAATCTCAGATTTTTGTAACAAGTTATGATCTTGCATTCATCTTCCTCATGATCATGTTCATCATGTTCTTCATGTTCTTCAAAGGGAAACCCAGGTTTTCCCGACTTTGCTTTTGAATGAGGCCATCGGGACCACACCTCGGCAAGGAGGTGTAGGACCTCGGCAAAGACCTAGTTGGTACCTAGTGTGTTTTCATGAGACGGAAACAGTGTTTAAACTCCCAGCATGTTTTGCTTTGTTATTGACTTGGATCTGGTGAGAATGCCGGGATCATTTGCATGCATATAAAGCTTGTTTTGAGAATGTGATTGCCATGTGATTGTTGGTCCTTGATCTTTGCTTTGAGCCTACACCCTAGGAGATCTATGTGAGTGGTATTTTTAATAAAGCTATGTTATACTGTTTTGATAAATCTTGCTTTGCTCTGTTTTGACGAAAGTATTTGTTAAGCATGAATGAATAGCTCTGTTTTGATGTATCAAGTATAAGCTTTGTTTTGATGTCATCCTTGAAAAGTCCCTTGTGCTGGAGGACTCTAAACTTTCGCAGCACTAAGTATAAAAGGATACCGTCCTTTCTTGGAAAGACTATCGTGTTAAAGCGGGCTACGGGCCTAAGTAACACAAGACCATCGTGTTAAAGCGGGCTACGGGCCTAAGTAACACAAGACCATCGTGTTAAAAAGAGCTACGGTCTTAAGTAACACAAGTCCCTTGTGCTGGAGGACTATAAACTTTCACAGTACCTTCGATTAATCGATTACGGATCGTGCAGTCCTTGTTTTGCCACTGACGGTTTACCGCGTGGATTTGTTTGTTCGGAAAGCTTGATTTGTGTTTTGCCGATGCCAGTAAGCATCCCTTAAGGCTTGTAAGACTTGATAGATGAATACGGTTCATCTCTTGCTTTGATAAAGTTTTGATGTGTTTTGCTCTGAAAGGATCTCGGCTAATATTCGTATGGTCTTGGCATGTTTTGTTTGGAAAAGACTTCGGCTATATTCATGCAAAACCTTTATTACTAGTACCATTCACTGAGTATCCAAGCTCACCCTCTCTATATATATGTAGGTGATGAGCAGGATGGCGGCGACGCCTAGATATGTTTTGCAAAGCTTGTTTTGGATTCTTGTCATGTCGGCTTGACTAGTTCTATGTCGGAAAATTTGTATTTACGTCGGCGAATCTTGAAGATTATGCTTCTTTGGCTTGTAATCATTGTATTTGCACATGTCGGCTCTAGAAGCCTTTTGATCAAGATTCTGATATGTATTTCGTTTATTATCAACTGAATGAGAAACTATGTCATGTATGTCATTACATTTGATCTATGCACAGCTCTTATGGACCACTTGTATTTTGATTTATCGCTTCCGCATCTGTGAGCCCCATATACTATACTCTGATTGTGTTAAACTTTTGAAAGTTGGCCTTCGGTAATCTCGGATTACTGGCCATCACGGCACCAAACTACTAGGGGCGGTTTGGGGTCGTGACACCACACCTCTTGGCCGAGGTGTGGTTACCTAGGCTTCAGTATGCAGCTGCTTGCCGAGGTGTTACAAGGTGCCGGCATGGGTGTACCATGGTCGGCCTAGGTGTGCAGTGGTTAGCCTAGGTGTGCATGCAAGATAAACTAACGTGCAAGTGATCATGCAAGGTAGGCCAAGGTGAGATACGATGCTTGGCCTAAGTGTGTGATCTAGGCAAGAGTGGTCTCGGTGATCACACCTAGGGAAATGAAGCCTGGAAATCTGGGTTTCATCCTTGAAGAACATCGGCATGAAGAACATGAAGAACATGAATGCTAAAATCATAACTTGTTATTATAAAATCTAAGGTTTCATGCTATGAGTTCAAAAACATGGACCTTGGTACCCATACTTGAAGATCGTATGAAAACAAACACGAAAACATGGATCTTGATACAAACTTTCAGATCAAAACATGGCTTTTCCTCAAGAACACATGAATATCACTTTCTCTTTCTAAAACTGAACTTCAAAGCAATGCATGGTTCATGAAACATGCTAGATCATGCAATGCGATTAGATCAACATAAAGAATAACAAGAGTAGATCACGAACCTAACCTTAAAACACGGATCTAACGGTTCGATCTCTAGGGATCAAGCTTGGAAATCTACCTCTCTCTAGAATTCCTCTTCCTCTTCCTAGAGCTTCTCTCTCCTTCTAAGCCAAGGATATAGCAAATGATATGTTTTTCTCTCTCTGCCGGCTGATTTAACCCTCTGTAGGGACACGTGGCACTACCGGATTGGTTCTCCTCAAAAGGTGATAGAAAGACAAGACAAGTGTATGACAAAGTGTGTACAACAAGCTAGATGACATGGGCATTTCGGCAGATAATGATCTCGGCTAAGGACATAGGCTTCGGCAAGTAAGGTCTCAATGATCTCGACTAGGAAGGATAACACTTGGCCAAGCTGTGCCACACCTCGGCCTAGATGTGCCACACCTCGGTCTAGGTCATTCTAGTCCCGGAACAAGATCACTAGGTGCAAGGATCAAGGATCTAGGGCGCCTAGATGATAACATCTCGGCCTAGATGATGCACTTCTTGGCCTAGGTGATGCACACCTCGGCCTAGATGATGACATCTCGGCCAATATGCCTAGGTGATGGTGGAGGTCAACCAAAGTGGTTCCAAGATGGTCCTAGGGGTAAGAGGTTCAAAGGTGTGACCTAGGCTTGACATGACCTAGACTTGGCATGACCTAGGCTTGACATGACCTAGGCTTAACATGACCTAGGCTTGACATGACCTAGGCTTGGCATGACCTAGGCTTAACATGACCTAGGCTTGGCATGACCTAGGCTTGACATGACCTAGGCTTGGCATGACCTAGGCTTAACATGACCTAAGCTTGGCATGACCTAGGCTTGGCATGACCTAGGCTTGGCATGACCTAGGCTTAACATGACCTAGGCTTGGCATGACCTAGGCTTGGCATGACCTAGGCTTGACATGACCTAGGCTTGGCATGACCTAGGCTTAACATGACCTAGGCTTGGCATGACCTAGGCTTGGCATGACCTAGGCTTGACAAAGCAAGGAAGGAACAAAGCATGCATACAACACTTAGGGAAAACATGATAGCATCAAGACAAGACAAGAACCTTTACCTAGGCAAAACAAGTCTAAGTCTACAAATACAAGCTTAACAAGACAAAATTATGAAAATGCACATGAACATGACTAAGACATGAATGTGGGGTATTACAAAGGTATAGTGGTTTGTTGAATGAATTTCCATTTTTAATTTTCTGCAACTTCCATTTTTATTTTTATTCGACTTCCATTTTTATTCAATTAATTTTCTATTCAACTTCCTTTCTTATTTAATTTTCAAATAGATCGTTAAGGTATAGTGGTTTTTTGAATGAACTTCCAATTTTAATTTTCGGCCACTTCCAATTTTATTTCTATTCAACTTCTTTTTTTATTCAAGTTTCTTTTCTATTCAACTTCCTTTTTTATTTAATTTCCAAATAGATCGTTAAGGTATAGTGGTTTCTGGATTGAACTTCCATTTTAAATTTTATGCAACTTTCACTTTTATTTTTATTCAACTTCCATTTCTATTCAATTTACTTTTCTATTAAACTTCCTTTTTTATTTAATTTCCAAATAAATCGTTAAGGTATAGTGGTTTCTTGAATGAACTTCCATTTTTAATTTTCTGCAACATCCATTTTTTTTTTATTCGACTTCCATTTTTATTCAAGTTATTTTCTATTCAACTTTTTTTGTTATTTAATTTTCAAATAGATCGTTAAGGTATAGTGGTTTCTTGAATGAACTTCCAATTTTAATTTTCTGCCACTTCCATTTTTATTTCTATTCAACTTCTTTTTTTATTCAAGTTTCTTTTCAATTCAACTTCCTTTTTTATTTAATTTCCAAATAGATCGTTAAGGTATAGTGGCTTCTGGATTGAACTTCCATTTTTAATTTTATACAACTTTCACTTTTATTTTTATTCAACTTCCATATTTATTCAATTTACTTTTCTATTAAACTTCCTTTTTTATTTAATTTCCAAATAAATCATTAAGGTATAGTGGTTTTGTCACGCCCCCAAACCGCCCCTAGTAGTTTGGTGCCGTGATGGCCAGTAATCCGAGATTACCGAAGGCCGACTTACAAGAATCACACCCAATCAGAGTATAAAATACGGGGCTTACAAGTGCGGAAGCAATATGTATACATATACAGAATTTAAATAGTCCATGAGAGCCGTGCTTAAGTCCAATGAAATGACATACATTCTTACAAAGTCTTACAACTTAAATACAATAAGGGAATGAGATACAAAATACATCTTGACCAAAAGGCTTCTCAAGCCGACATATACAAGTGCACAAGAAATATAAGCTAAGAAGCATGATCTTCAAGATGGTGTAAAATGCTAATCCAAAACACGTCGGCAATGCACCCAAAAACACATCGGCATCACGTCTAGGCCTCAATGCCTTCTTGTTCGTCACCTACATATATATAGAGAGGGTGAGCTTGGATACTTAGTGAATGATATTAGAAATAAAGGTTTTGCATGATTGATATCCAAGATTTCTTTCAAAACAATACATAGCATACTTTACAATCAAGAGGGAAATCAAGTTCATTGCCGGCCTTTCAAGTTCTTTGGATGTTATTACATCTACTTAATACAAGAGGGTGATGACAATTCCAAGACAAGAGTGCAGTTGCATTATAGTCCCCTGCAACTAAGGACTTTCAAGACAAGAGTGCAGTTGCATTATAGTCCCCTGCAGCTAAGGACTTTCAAGACAAGAGTGAAGTTGCATTATAGTCCCCTGCAGCTAAGGACTTTCAAGACAAGAGTGCAGTTGCATTATAGTCCCCTGCAGCTAAGGACTTTCAAGACAAGAGTGCAGTTGCATTATAGTCCCCTGCAGCTAAGGACTTTCAAGACAAGAGTGCAGTTGCATTATAGTCCCCTGCAGCTAAGGACTTTCAAGACAAGAGTGCAGTTGCATTATAGTCCCCTGCAGCTAAGGACTTTCAAGAAATGCCATCAAAACAAGATAGTGCTTGATATACAAGTAGGGATAGTCATTCATGCTAGATCAAGTACTTTTCAAAACAAGGCAAGACGAGATTTATGAAAACAAGTGTAACATAGCTTTATTAAAAATACCACTCACATAGTTTCTTCGCACGTCGGGGTCGAGACAAGCCCAAATCCTACAAACACATGGCAAAGCCTATTGAATGCACCTTCAACAAGTTTCGTATGTACACAAATGATTTTCGGAAAACATGCTGGGCACCAACCAGGTCTAGGCCGAGGTTCCACACCTCCTCGCCGAGGTGTGTTCCCGAGGGCCACATGCAAGGAAAGAGGTCGGGAAACTCTGGGTTTCCCTCTGCTGTTGAATATGAAGAACATGAGTATGAAAACATGGAAAATGTGAATGTTCGATCTCAATCTGTTATCACAAATCTGGGATTTTCATGTTACGGGTTTGAAAACATGGACCTGGGTACCCATAGTTGAAAATCATGCAAGAACAAACACAAAACATGAGTCTAGGCAAAAAGCTTTCGGATCAAAACATGACTTTTCTTGAAGAACACATGAATGTCATTTTCTCTTTCTAAAACCGAATTTCAAGACGATGCATGGCTTACAAATCATATCCGATCATGCAATGCAATATTATGAACATAAAGAACATCGTGAGCAGATCAAGAATCTAAACTTAGAACACGGATCTAACGGTTCGATCTCTAGGAATCAAGCTTGAAGATCTATTTCCTCACTCTAAAACTCTTTCTTCCTCCTAGAGCTTCTCTCTCTACAAGGCAAGTTTATGATACCCAATGATAGTTTTCTTTACCCGGTTCTGGGGTTAATCCCTCTGTTGGGACACGTGGCGGCGACTGGTTGGGTTCACCCTGAAAAGGTGGCTGACAGACCAGACAAAGCATGGTGGAAGGGTGTTCAACAAGCAAAGCGGTATGGGCTCTCTGACGAGGCAATGACATCGGCTAACAACAAAGCGTATCTAACAAGCTACACGGAATGGTACTCCGGCAAGGGGTGACATCGGCTAACAAAAGGACTTCGGCAACTAAGGTGACAATGACCTCGGCTAGGAAGGACGACACTTGACTAAGCTGTGCCACATCTTGGCCTAGATGCGCCACACCTCGGCCTAGGTCATGCCACTCCAGGACGAGATCACTGGGGTGCAAGGTAACATCTCGGCTAGTGTGTCAAGGCAAGGACGGAGGTCAACAAGGGGTTCCAAGATACTTCTAGACTGAGGATGACCTCGGCTTGGAATGATCTAGGCGTAACGTCGGCTAATCATAACTTAGACAAGCACATAACACTTAGACAAATCACAAAGGTATCAAATCAAGTCATGGATCTCGCTCACTTAAGCAGGACAAGTCACGAACATACACATGCAAGCTTAACAAACCATAATCATACGGATGCTCATGAACATGATTAAGATGAAAAAATGTGGGTTCTTACAGGTTTCTTGAATGAATTTCCATTTTTAATTTTCTGCAACTTCCATTTTTATTTTTATTCCACTACTATTTTTACTCAAGTTATTTTTCTATTCAAATTCCTTTTTTATTTAATTTCCAAATAGATCGTTAAGGTATAGTGGTTTCTTGAATGAATTTCCATTTTTAATTTTCTGCAACTTCCATTTTTATTTTTAATTAACTTCCATTTTTATTCAAGTTATTTTCAATTCAACTTCTTTTTTCATTTAACTTCCAAATAGATCGTTAAGGTATAGTCGTTTCTTGAATGAACTTCCAATTTTAATTTTCTGCAACTTTCATTTTTATTTCTATTCGACTTCTTTTTTTATTCAAGTTTCTTTTCTATTCCACTTCATTTTTTATTTAATTTCTAAATAGATTGTTAAGGTATAGTGGTTTCTGGATTGAACTTCCATTTTTAATTTTATGCAACTTTCACTTTTATTTTTATTCAACTTCCGTTTTTATTCAATTTACTTTTCTATTACGCTTCCTTTTTTATTTAATTTTCAAATAGATCGTTAAGGTATAGTAGTTTTTGAATGAACTTCCATTTTTAATTTTCTGTAACTTCCATTTTTTTTTTTTAATTCAACTTCCATTTGTATTCAAGTTATTATTTTTATATTGAACTTCTTTATTTATTTAATTTCCAAATAGATCGTTAAGGTATAGTAGTTTCTTGAATCAACTTCCATTTTTAATTTTCTGCAACTTCAATTTTTATTTTTATTTAACTTCCATTTTTATTCAAGTTATTTTTCTATTCAACTTCCTTTTCTATTTAATTTCCAAATAGATCGTTAAGGTATAGTGGTTTCTTGAATGAACTTCCATTTTTAATTTTCTGCAACTTCCATTTTTATTTTTATTTAACTTCATTTTTTATTCAAGTTTCTTTTCTACTCAACTTCCTTTTTTATTTAATTTCCAAATAGATCGTTAAGGTATAGTGGCTTTTGGATTAACTTGCACTGTTAATTTTATGCAACTTTCATTTTTATTTTTATTCAACTTCCATTTTTATTCAATTTACATTTCTAATAAACTTCATTTTTTATTTAATTTCCAAATAGATAGTTAAGGTATAGTGGTTTCTTGAATGAACTTCCATTTTTAATTTTCTACAACTTCAATTTTTATTTTTATTCGACTTCCATTTTTATTCAAGTCATTTTTCTATTCAACTTCCTTTTTTATTTCATTTCCAAATAGATCGTTAAGGTATAGTGGTTTCTTGAATGAACTTCCATTTTTAATTTTCTGCACCTTCCATTTTTTTTATTCGACTTCCATTTTTATTCAAGTTATTTTCTATTCAACTTTTTTTGTTTAATTAATTTTCAAATAGATCGTTAAGGTATAGTGGTTTCTTGAATGAACTTCCAATTTTAATTTTCTGCCACTTCCATTTTTATTTCTATTCAACTTCTTTTTTTATTCAAGTTTCTTTTCAATTCAACTTCCTTTTTTTATTTAATTTCCAAATAGATCGTTAAGGTATAGTGGCTTCTGGATTGAACTTCCATTTTTAATTTTATACAACTTTCACTTTTATTTTTATTCAACTTCCATATTTATTCAATTTACTTTTCTATTAAACTTCCTTTTTTTATTTAATTTCCAAATAAATCATTAAGGTATAGTGGTTTCTTGAATGAATTTCCATTTTTAATTTTCCGCAACTTCCATTTTTATTTTTATTCCACTACTATTTTTACTCAAGTTATTTTTCTATTCAACTTCCTTTTTTATTTAATTTCCAAATAGACCGTTAAGGTATAGTGGTTTCTTGAATGAATTTCCATTTTTAATTTTCTGCAACTTCCATCTTTATTTTTAATTAACTTCCATTTTTATTCAAGTTATTTTCAATTCAACTTCTTTTTTCATTTAACTTCCAAATAGATCGTTAAGGTATAGTCGTTTCTTGAATGAACTTCCAATTTTAATTTTCTGCAACTTTCATTTTTATTTCTATTCGACTTCTTTTTTTATTCAAGTTTCTTTTCTATTCCACTTCATTTTTTATTTAATTTCTAAATAGATTGTTAAGGTATAGTGGTTTCTGGATTGAACTTCCATTTTTAATTTTATGCAACTTTCACTTTTATTTTTATTCAACTTCCGTTTTTATTCAATTTACTTTTCTATTACGCTTCCTTTTTTTATTTAATTTTCAAATAGATCGTTAAGGTATAGTAGTTTTTGAATGAACTTCCATTTTTAATTTTCTGTAACTTCCATTTTTTTTTTTAATTTAACTTCCATTTGTATTCAAGTTATTTTTCTATTGAACTTCTTTATTTATTTAATTTCCAAATAGATCGTTAAGGTATAGTTGTTTCTTGAATCAACTTCCATTTTTAATTTTCTGCAACTTCAATTTTTATTTTTATTTAACTTCCATTTTTATTCAAGTTATTTTTCTATTCAACTTCCTTTTCTATTTAATTTCCAAATAGATCGTTAAGGTATAGTGGTTTCTTGAATGAACTTCAATTTTTAATTTTCTGCAACTTCAATTTTTATTTTTATTTAACTTCATTTTTTATTCAAGTTTCTTTTCTACTCAACTTCCTTTTTTATTTAATTTCCAAATAGATCGTTAAGGTATAGTGGTTTTTGGATTAACTTCCACTGTTAATTTTATGCAACTTTCATTTTTATTTTTATTCAACTTCCATTTTTATTCAATTTACTTTTCTAATAAACTTCATTTTTTATTTAATTTCCAAATAGATCGTTAAGGTATAGTGGTTTCTTGAATGAACTTCCATTTTTAATTTTCTACAACTTCCATTTTTATTTTTATTCGACTTCCATTTTTATTCAAGTCATTTTTCTATTCAACTTCCTTTTTTATTTCATTTCCAAATAGATCGTTAAGGTATAGTGGTTTCTTGAATGAACTTCCATTTTTAATTTTTTGCACCTTCCATTTTTTTTATTCGACTTCCATTTTTATTCAAGTTATTTTCTATTCAAATTTTTTTGTTATTTAATTTTCAAATAGATCGTTAAGCTATAGTGGTTTCTTGAATGAACTTCCAATTTTAATTTTCTGCCACTTCCATTTTTATTTATATTCAACTTCTTTTTTTATTCAAGTTTCTTTTCAATTCAACTTAGTTTTTTATTTAATTTCCAAATAGATCGTTTAGGTATAGTGGTTTCTGAATTGAACTTCCATTTTTAATTTTATGCAACTTTCACTTTTATTTTTATTCAACTTCCATATTTATTCAATTTACTTTTCTATTAAACTTAGTTTTTTTATTTAATTTCCAAATAGATCATTAAGGTATAGTGGTTTCTAGAATGAATTTCCATTTTTAATTTTCTGCAACTTCCATTTTTATTTTTATTCCACTACTATTTTTATTCAAGTTATTTTTCTATTCAATTTCCTTTTTTCTTTTATTTCCAAATAGATCGTTAAGGTATAGTGGTTTCTTGAATGAATTTCCATTTTTAATTTTCTGCAACTTCCATTTTTATTTTTAATTAACTTACATTTTTATTCAAGTAACTTTTCAATTCAACATCTTTTTTCATTTAACTTTCAAATAGATCGTTAAGGTATGGTCGTTTCTTGAATGAACTTTCAATTTTAATTTTCTGCAACTTCTATTTTTATTTCTATTCGACTTCTTTTTTTATTCAAGTTTCTTTTCCATTCCACTTCCTCCTTTGTTTAATTTCTAAATATATTGTTAAGGTATAGTGATTTCTGGATTGAACTTCCATTTTCAATTTTATGCAACTTTCACTTTTATTTTTATTCAACTTCCGTTTTTATTCAATTTACCTTTCTATTATGCTTCCTTTTTTATTTAATTTCCAAATAGATCGTTAAGGTATAGTAGTTTCTTGAATAAACTTCCATTTTTAATTTTCTTTAACTTCCATTTTTTTTTAATTCAACTTCCATTTGTATTCAAGTTATTTTTCTATTGAACTTCTTTATTTATTTAATTTCCAAATAGATCGTTAAGATATAGTGGTTTCTTGAATGAACTTCCATTTTTAATTTTCTGCAACTTCCACTTTTATTTTTATTTAACTTCCATTTTTATTCAAGTTATTTTTCTATTCAACTTCCTTTTTTATTTAATTTCCAAATAGATCGTTAAGGTATAGTGGTTTCTTGAATGAACTTCCATTTTTAATTTTCTGCAACTTCCATTTTTAATTTTATTTAACTTCCTTTTTTATTCAAGTTTCTTTTCTACTCAACTCCCTTTTTTCTTTAATTTCCAAATAGATCGTTAAGGTATAGTGGTTTTTGGATTAACTTCCATTATTAATTTCATGCAACTTTCATTTTTATTTTTATTCAACTTCCATTTTTATTCAATTTACTTTTCTAATAAACTTCATTTTTTATTTAATTCCAAATAGATCGTTAAGGTATAGTGGTTTCATGAATGAACTTTCATTTTTAATTTTCTGCAACTTCCGTTTTTATTTTTAATCGAATTCCATTTTTATTCAAGTCATTTTTCTATTCAACTTCCTTTTTTATTTAATTTCCAAATAGATCGTTAAGGTATTGTGGTTTCTTGAATGAACTTCAATTTTTAATTTTCTGCCCCTTCCATTTTTATTTTTATTTGACTTTCATTTTTATTCAAGTCATTTTTCTATTCAATTTCCTTTTTTATTTAATTTCCAAATAGATCGTTAAGGTATAGTGGTTTCTGGATTGAACTTTCATTTTTAATTTTATGCCAGTTTCATTTTTATTTTTATTCAACTTCCATTTTTATTCAATTTACCTCTCTATTAAACTTCGTTTTTTCTTTAATTTTCAAATAGATCGTTAAGGTATAGTGGTTTCTGGAATGAACTTCCATTTTTAATTTTCTGCAACTTCCATTTTTATTTTTATTCGACTTCCATTTTTATTCAAGTCATTTTTCTATTCAAATTCCTTTGTTCTTTAATTTTCAAATAGATCGTTAAGGTATGGCGGTTTCTTGAATGAACTTTCATTTTTAATTTTCTGCAACTTCCCTTTTTATTTTCATTTAACTTCCTTTTTCATTCAAGTTTCTTTTCTACTCAACTTCCTTGTTTATTTAATTTCCAAATAGATTGTTAAGATATAGTGGTTTCTGGATTGAACTTCCATTTTTGATTTTATGCAAATTTCATTTTTATTTTCATTCAACTTCCATTTTTATTAAAGTTACTTTTCTATTAAACTTCCTTTTTTATTTAATTTCCAAACAGATCGTTAAGGTATGGCGGTTTCTTGAACGAATTTCCATTTTTAATTTTCTACAACTTACATTTTTATTTTTAATTAACTTCCAATTTTCTTTAAGTTACTTTTCTATTCAACTTCCTTTTTTATTTAATTTCCAAATAGATCGTTAACGTATAGTGGTTTCTTGAATGAACTTCCTTTTTTAATTTTCTGCAACTTCCATTTTCATTTTTAATAAACTTCCAATTTTCTTCAAGTTACTTTTCTATTCAACTTCCTTTTTTTATTTAATTTCCAAATAGATCGTTAACGTATACTGGTTTCTGGAATGAACTTCAATTTTTAATTTTATGCAACTTCCATTTTTATTTTTATTCAAATTCTATTTTTATTCAATTTAATTTTCTATTAAACATCTTTTTTTTTATTTAATTTCCAAATAGATCGTTAAGGTATAGTGGTTTCTTGAATGAATTTCATTTTTAATTTTCTGCAACTTCCATTTTTATTTTATTTGACATCCATTTTTATTTAAGTTATTTTCTATTCAACTTCCTTTTTTATTTAATTTTCAAATAGATCGTTAAGGTATAGTGGTTTCTTGAATGAACTTCCAATTTTAATTTTCTGCAACTTCCATTTTTATTTCAGTTCAACTTCTTTTTTTATTCAAGTTTCTTTTCTATTCAACTTCCTTTTTTATTTAATTTCCGAATAGATCGTTAAGGTATAGTGGTTTCTGGATTGAACTTCCACTTTTAATTTTTTGCAACTTTCATTATTATTTTTCTTCAACTTCCATTTTTATTCAATTTGTTTTCTATTAAAGTTCCATTTTTATTTAATTTCGAAATATATCGTTAAGGTATAGTGGTTTTTTGATTGAACTTCCATTGTTAATTTTACGCAACTTTCATTTTTATTTTTATTCAACCTCCATTTTTATTTTTATTCAACCTCCATTTTTATTCAATTTACATTTCTATTAAACTTCATTTTTTATTTAATTTCCAAATAGATCGTTAAGGTATAGTGGATTCTTGAATTGACTTCCATTTTTAATTTTCGGCAACTTCCATTTTTATTTTCATTCGACTTCCATTTTTATTCAAGTCATTTTTGTATTCAACTTCCTTTTTTTTTCAATTTCCAAATAGAATTTTAAGGTGTAGTGGTTTCTTGAATGAACTTTAATTTTTAATTTTCTGCACCTTTCATTTTTATTTTTGTTTGACTTCCATTTTTATTCAAGTCATTTTTCTATTCAACTTCCATTTTTATTTAATTTCCCAATAGATCGTTAAGGTATAGTGGTTTCTGGATTGAACTTCCATTTTTAATTTTACGCAACTTCCATTTTTATTTTTACTCAAATTCCATTTTTATTCAATTTACTTTTCTATTAAACTTCATTTTTTTTATTTAATTTCCAAATAGATCATTAAGGTATAGTGGTTTCTTGAATGAATTTCCAATTTTAATTTTCTGCAACTTCCATTTTTATTTTTATTCGACTTCCTTTTTTATTCAAGTTATTTTTCTATTTAACTTCTTTTTGATTTAATTTTCAAATAGCTCGTTAAGGTGTAATGGTTTCCTGAATGAACTCCCAATTTTAATTTTCTGCAACTTCCATTTTTATTTCTGTTCAACTTCTTTTTTTATTCAAGTTTTTTTTTCTATTCAACTTCCTTTTTTATTTAATTTCCAAATAGATCGTTAAGGTATAGTGGTTTCTGGATTGAACTTTCATTTTTAAATTTCTGCAACTTCCATTTTTATTTCTGTTCAACTTCCATTTTTATTCAACTTCCTTTTTTATTTAATTTCCAAATAGATTGTTATGGTATAGTGGTTTTTGGATTGAACTTCCATTGTTAATTTTACGCAACTTTCATTTTTATTTTTACTCAACTTCCATAATTATTCAAATTACATTTCTATTAGACTTCATTTTTTATTTAATTTCCAAATAGATCGTTAAGGTATAGTGGTTTCTTGAATTACCTTCCATTTTTAATTTTCTGCAACTTCCATTTTTATTTTTATTCGACTTCTATTTTTATTCAAGTCATTTTTCTATTCAACTTCCTTTTTTATTTAATTTCCAAATAGATCGTTAAGGTGTAGCGGTTTCTTGAATGAACTTCCATTTGTAATTTTCTGCAACTTCCATTTTTATTTTTATTCGACTTCCATTTTTATTCAAGTTATTTTTCTATTCAACTTCCTTTTTTATTTAATTTTCAAATAGATCGTTAAGGTATAGTGGTTTCTTGAATGAACTTCCAATTTTAATTTTCTGCAACTTCCATTTTTATTTCTGTTCAGCTTCTTTTTTTATTCAAGTTTCTTTTCTATTCAACTTCATTTTTTATTTAATTTCCAAATAGATTGTTAAGGTATAGTGGTTTCTGGATTGAACTTCCTTTTTTAATTTTATGCAACTTTCATTTTTATTTTTTCTTCAACTTCCATTTTTATTCAATTTGCTTTTCAATTAAACTTCCGTTTTTATTTAATATCCAAATAGATCGTTAAGGTATAATGATTTTTGGATTGAATTTCCATTGTTAATTTTACGCAACTTTCATTTTTATTTTTATTCAACTTCCATTTTTATTCAATTTACATTTCTATTAAACTTCATTTTTTATTTAATTTCCAAATTGATCGTTAAGGTATAGTGGTTTCTTGAATTAACTTCCATTTTTATTTTTATTCGACTTCCATTTTTATTCAAGTTATTTTTCTATTCAACTTCCTTTTTTATTTAATTTCCAAATAGATCGTTAAGGTGTAGTGGTTTCTTCAATGAATTCCATTTTTAATTTTCTGCACCTTCCATTTTTATTTTTATTTGAGTTCCGTTTTTATTCAAGTCATTTTTCTATTCAACTTCCTTTTTTATTTAATTTCCAAATAGATCGGTAAGGTATAGTGGTTTTTGGATTGAACTTCCATTTTTAAATTTATGCAACTTCCATTTTTATTTTTATTCAAATTCCATTTTTATTCACTTTACTTTTCTATTAAACTTTATTTTTTATTTAATTTCCAAATAGATCGATAAGGTATAATGGTTTCTTGAATGAATTTCCATTTTTAATTTTCTTCAACTTCCATTTTTATTTTTATTCGACTTCCATTTTTATTCAAGTTATTTTCTATTCAACTTCCTTTTTTATTTAATTTTCAAATAGATCGTTAAGGTATAGTGGTTTCTTGAATGAACTTCCATTTTTAATTTTTACAACTTCCATTTTTATATTTATTCGATTTCCATTTTTATTCAATTTACTTTTCTATTCAACTTACTTTTTAATTTAACTTCCAAATAGATCGTTAAGGTATAGTGGTTTCTTGAATGAACTTCAAATTTTATTTTTCTGCGACTTCCATTTTTATTTCTATTTAACTTCTTTTTTTATTCAAGTTTCTTTTCTATTCAGCTTCCTTTTTTATTTAATTTCTAAATAGATCGTTAAGGTATAGTGGTTTTTGGATTTAATTTCCATTTTTAATTTTATGCAACTTCCACTTTTATTTTTATACAACTTCCATTTTTATTTAATTTACTTTTCCATTAAACTTCCTTTTTTATTTAATTTTCGAAATAGATCGTTAAGGTATAGTGGTTTCCTGCATGAACTTCCATTTTTAATTTTCTGCAACTTCCATTTTTATTTTTATTTGACTTCCATTTTTATTCAATTTACTTTTCTTTTCAACTTCCTTTTTTTCATTTAACTTCCAAATAGATCGTTAAGGTATAGTCGTTTCTTTAATGAACTTCCAATTTTAATTTTCTGCAACTTCCATTTTTATTTCTATTCGACTTCTTTTTTTATTCAAGTTTTTTTTCTATTCAACTTCTTTTTTTATTTAATTTATAAATAGATCGTTATGGTATAGTGGTTTCTGGATTGAACTTCCATTTTTAATTTTATGCAACTTTCACTTTTATTTTTATTCATCTTCCATTTGTATTCAATTTACTTTTCTATTAAACTTCCTTTTTTATTTAATTTCCAAATAGATCGTTAAGGTATAGTGGTTTCTTGAATGAACTTCCATTTTTTTTTTATTCAACTTCCATTTGTATTCAAGTTATTTTTCTATTCAACTTCTTTATTTATTTAATTTCCAAATAGATCGTTAAGGTATAGTGGTTTCTTGAATGAACTTCTATTTTTATTTTTCTGCAACTTCCATTTTTATTTTTATTTAACTTCCTCTTTTATTCAAATTTCTTTCCTACTCAACTTCCTTTTTAATTTAATTTCCAAATAGAGTATTGTGGTTTCTTGAATCAACTTCCATTTTTAATTTTCTGCAACTTCCATTTTTATTCAATTTACTTTTCTATTCAACTTCCTCTTTTATTCAAGTTTCTTTTCTACTCAACTTCCTTTTTTATTTAATTTCCAAATAGATCGTTAAGGCATAGTGGTTTTTGGATTGAACTTCCATTGTTAATTTTATGCAACTTTTATTTTCTTTTTATACAACTTCCATTTTTATTCAATTTACTTTTCTATTAAACTTCCTTTTTTATTTAATTTTCAAATAGATCGTTAAGGTATACTGGTTTCTTGAATGAACTTCCATTTTTAATTTAATGCAACTTCCATTTTTATTTTTATTCGACTTCCATTTTTATTCAAGTCATTTTTTTATTCAACTCACTTTTTTATTTAATTTCCAAATAGATCGTTAAGGTATAGTTGTTTGTTGAATGAACTTCCATTTTTTGTTTTCTGCCCCTTCCATTTTTATTTTTATTTGACTTCCATTTTTATTTAAGTCATTTTTCTATTCTACATCCTTTTTTATTTAATTCCCAAATAGATCGTTAAGGTGTTGTGGTTTCTGGATTGAACTTCCATTTTTAATTTTATGAAACTTTCATTTTTATTTTTATTCAACTTCCATTTTTATTCTATTTACTTTTCTACTAAACTTCCTTTTTTATTTAATTTCCAAATAGATCGTTAAGGTATATTGGTTCCTTGAAAGAACTTCCAATTTTAATTTTCTGCAACTTCCATTTTTATTTCTATGTAACTAGTTTTTTTATTCAAGTTTCTTGTCTATTCAACTTCCTTTTTTATTTCATTTGAAAATAGATCGTTAAGGTATCATGGTTTCTGGATTGAACTTCCATTTTTAATTTTATGGAACTTTCACTTTTATTTTTATTCAACTTCCATTTTTATTCAATTTACTTTTCTATTAAACTTCCTTTTTGATTTAATTTCCAAATAAACCGTTAAGGTATAGTGGTTTCTTGAATGAATTTCCATTTTTAATTTTCAGCAACTTCCATTTTTATTTTTATTCGACTTCCTTTTTTATTCAAGTTATTTTTCTATTCAACTTCCTTTTTTATTTAATTTTCAAATAGATCGTTAAGGTATAGTGGTTTCTTGAATGAACTTCCAATTTTAATTTTCTGCAACTTCCATTTTTATTTCTATTCAACTTCTTTTTTTATTCAAGTTTCATTTCTATTCAACTTCCTTTTTTATTTAATTTCCAAAAAGATCATTAAGGTATAGTGGTTCTGGATTGAACTTCCATTTTTAATTTTATGCAACTTTCACTTTTATTTTTATTCAACTTCCATTTTTATTCAATTTACTTTTCTATTAAACTACCTTTTTTTATTTAATTTCCAAGTAGATCGTTAAGGTATAGTGGTTTCTTGAATGAACTTCTATTTTTAATTTTATGCAATTTCTATTTTTATTTTTATTTAAATTCCATTTTTATTCAATTTACTTTTCTATTAAACTTCATTTTTTTATTTAATTTCTAAATAGATCGTTAAGGTATAGTGGTTTCTTGAACGAATTTTCATTTTTAATTTTCTGCAACTTCCATTTTTATTTTTAATTAACTTCTATTTTTATTCAAGTTACTTTTCAATTCAACTTCATTTTTTATTTAATTTCCAAGGAGATCGTTAAGGTATTGTGATTTTTTGAATGAACTTCCAATTTTAATTTTCTGCAACTTCCATTTTTATTTCTATTCAACTTCATTTTTAATTTTATGCGACTTTCACTTTTATTTTTTTTCAACTTCCATTTTTATTCAAATTACTTTTCTATTAAACTTTCTTTTTTATTTGATTTCCAAATAGATCATTAAGGTATTGGGGTTTCTTGAATGAACTTCCATTTTTAATTTTCTGCAACTTCCATTTTTTTTATTCAACTTCCATTTATATTCAAGTTATTTTTCTATTCAACTTCTTTTTTTATTTAATTTCCAAACAGATCGTTAAGGTATAGTGGTTTCTTAAATGAACTTCCGTTTTTAATTTTCTACAACTTCCTTTTTTATTTTTATTTAACTTCCTTTTTCATTCAAGTTTCTTTTCTACTCAACTTCCTTTTTAATTTAATTTCCAAATAGAACGTTAAGGTATAGTGGTTTCTTGAATGAACTTCCATTTTTAATTTTCAGCATCTTCCATTTTTATTTCCATTCAACTTCTATTTTTATTCAAGTTACTTTTCAATTCAACTTCATTTTTTATTTAATTTCCAAGGTGATCGTTAAGGTATTGTGATTTTTTGAATGAACTTCCAATTTTAATTTTCTGCAACTTCCATTTTTATTTCTATTCAACTTCATTTTTAATTTTATGCGACTTTCACTTTTATTTTTTTTCAACTTCCATTTTTATTCAAATTACTTTTCTATTAAACTTTCTTTTTTATTTGATTTCCAAATAGATCATTAAGGTATTGTGGTTTCTTGAATGAACTTCCATTTTTAATTTTCTGCAACTTCCATTTTTTTTATTCAACTTCCATTTATATTCAAGTTATTTTTCTATTCAACTTCTTTTTTTATTTAATTTACAAACAGATCGTTAAGGTATAGTGGTTTCTTGAATGAACTTCCGTTTTTAATTTTCTACAACTTCCTTTTTTATTTTTATTTAACTTCCTTTTTCATTCAAGTTTCATTTCTACTCAACTTCCTTTTTAATTTAATTTCCAAATAGAACGTTAAGGTATAGTGGTTTCTTGAATGAACTTCCATTTTTAATTTTCAGCATCTTCCATATTTATTTCCATTCAACTTCTATTTTTATTCAATTTACTTTTCTATTCAACTTCCTTTTTTATTTAATTTCCAAATACATCGTTAAGATAAAGTGGTTTCTAGATTGAACTTCCATTTTTAATTTTATGCGACTTTCATTTTTTTTTATTCAACTTCCATTTTTATTCAATTTACTTTTCCATTAAACTTCCATTTTTATTTAATTTCCAAATAGATCGTTATGCTATGGTGGTTTCTTGAATGAATTTCAATTTTTTAGTTTTTCCAACTTCCATTTTTATTTTTATTCAACTTCCATTTTTATTCAAATTATTTTTCTATTCAACTTCCTTTTTTATTTAATTTCCAAATACATCGTTAAGATATAGTGGTTTCTGGATTGAACTTCCATTTTCAATTTTCTGCACCTATCGTTTTTATTTTTATTTAACTTCCTTTTTATTCAAGTTTCTTTTCTTCTCAACTTCTTTTTTTATTTAATTTCCAAATAGATCGTTAAGGCATAGTGGTTTTTGGATTGAACTTCCATTGTTAATTTTATGCAACTTTCATTTTTTTTTTATACAACTTCCATTTTTATTCAATTTACTTTTCTATTAAAGTTCCTTTTTTATTTAATTTCCAAATAGATCGTTAAGGTATAGTGGTTTCTTGAATGAACTTCCATTTTTAATTTTCTGCAACTTCCATTTTTATTTTTATTCGACTTCCATTTTTATTCAAATCATTTTTTTATTCAACTCACTTTTTTATTTAATTTCCAAATAGATCGTTAAGGTATAGTGGTTTGTTGAATGAACTTCCATTTTTAGTTTTCTGCACCTTCCATTTTTATTTTTATTTGACTTCCATTTTTGTTCAAGTCATTTTTCTATTCAACATCCTTTTTTATTTAATTTCCAAATAGATCGTTAAGGTGTTGTGGTTTCTGGATTGAACTTCCATTTTTAATTTTATGAAACTTTCATTTTTATTTTTATTCAACTTCCATTTTTATTCTATTTACTTTTCTACTAAACTTCCTTTTTTATTTAATGTCCAAATAGATCGTTAAGGTATAGTCGTTTCTTGAATGAACTTCCAATTTTAATTTTCTGCAACTTCCATTTTTATTTCTATTCAACTTCCTTTTTTATTTAATTTGAAAATAGATCGTTAAGGTATAGTGGTTTCTGGATTGAACTTCCATTTTTAATTTTATGCAACTTTCACTTTTATTTTTATTCAACTTCCATTTTTATTCAATTTACTTTTCTATTAAACTTCCTTTTTGATTTAATTTCCAAATAAACCGTTAAGGTATAGTGGTTTCTTGAATGAATTTCCATTTTTAATTTTCAGCAACTTCCATTTTTATTTTTATTCGACTTCCTTTTTTATTCAAGTTATTTTTCTATTCAACTTCCTTTTTTATTTAATTTTCAAATAGATCGTTAAGGTATAGTTGTTTCTTGAATGAACTTCCAATTTTAATTTTCTGCAACGTTCATTTTTATTTTTGTTCAACTTCTTTTTTTATTCAAGTTTCTTTTCTATTCAACTTCCTTTTTTATTTAATTTCCTAAAAGATCATTGTAACGCCCTCAAAATAATAACATTAAACCCATCAATTAAGACATTCATTGACATACACAGTATCCACATTCTTCTATTAATCAGAGTTGTTCCTTACAAAAGTATTACATGTTAACAACAAAAGTAAATGCCCTACGGGCTTACAGCTTTCCAAGTTAACACTTGGTTACAACAAAAGAGTACTACTCATTTACACTTTAAGCCCTTGGCTTGAAATTACATGTAATACATCAAAAATAAAACAACAAAAGTATGTCCGCCTCTAGCCTCCCAAGCTACGTCCTTAGAGGTGGCATGCTACCTGTACCTGAAAATGATATTCCCATATAGGGTGAGCCACAGCCCAGTAGAAATATACTAAACCAACCATGAACAATGACTAAAAGATTAGCAATTGATAGATGGCCAACACTGATACATCCACATAAATCACATTTTATGTCATACGACTTATGAGTCCAAGTTACTTTTCATTTTCCCTTTTTCAACAGACAAGCCTATTAGCTCCATCATCATTTCGACAGATATGTATATAAACTATATCCCACATTCACAGATAAGCATATAAGCTACATTCACATTTCACAAAGATAAGCATATTAGCCCTATCTTCACTTCTCAAAGATAAGCATATGAGCTCTATCTTCATTTCTCTAGACAAGCATATGAGCTATATCTACGGAGTTCATCCCCCATCTCCTCCCAAGTCTATCCGGTTTAGAGGTACATCCCCCATCTTCCCCTAAACCGCGGAGTACATCCCCCATCTCCTCCTCTACACACAATGCATATAAACACAAGGGTTCTATACACAATCAATCAATACATAAATTTAATGTATTCAATCCACCGTCATACTCTATGACACATTCAATCGATTAGTTTTAGTTTGCCTAATCATCATGCATCGTCTACAACAATCACGACTATCCTTCACCGATAGCCCAAAGCAGTTATTTCTACACAGAAAATAAATGCACAATGGATATTCAATCAACATTTCATTTCGGTGAGTGATAAATAATTCAACTACACCCTTTAACCCCATACATTCCCAATCTCAATAATTCAATTTCATTACCTCATTTGTCACGATGAATTATCCCAATTAATCAACCATGTAATTAGGTCATTTTCCATAATTACCATTTCAACCCTTAGGTCCCATTTTCATCAATGATTCAACATTTATTCCATTTCTCTATGCCAAACATGCATCTAGGTTTATTATAAATAAAACCCCAACTTTTGTAAAATTACACAAAAGCCCCAAACTTTCACAAAATTACCCAACCAACCCCAACATCTCAAAATACTAAAATTTAAAGACAAAATCCATAGAGAGGAGTAGGATATCCCTACCTCAAATTCGGAGCCCCAATAGAGAAGATGACAAAACCCAACGTGCTCCAAAACCCGAGATTTTCAGATTAAAAGGTAGCCCCTGACGATCAACAACTCTTTTGTAAAGGCCAAAGACAAGGAACTCACCCTAGCTAGATCAAAATCTAGAGAGAAGGTAAGATTTTAGAGAGAGAGGCTCTCAAAATGGTTTTTAGAAAAAGTAGGAGAGAGAAAGAAAAGTAAAAAGTGATTTGAAATCACCCAGCGGATAACTCATATCTCGAGCGCCAAGAACAAAATCTGGACACGCTCGAGCGCAATAAGGCCCGCTCGAGCTCCAAGAAACAAGAATAAAGCACATCCGCTCGAGCGCAAGAATACTCGCTCGAGCGTAGATTTCCCCCTCCCAGAACTTAGACTCTGGAAGTACTACCCGCTCGAGTGCCAAACGACCCGCTCGAGCGCCACCGCTCGAGCCTAAACAAACCCGCTCGAGCGTAAAAATCACATCTGCAGAAGTTTTGCAGGAACACGAAAATACTGGAAGTGTGCAACCTCCGCTCGAGCGCAAGAAGACCCGCTCGAGCGGACCGCCTAAAAACTCAACAACAAGGAATTTGAAACCAAGGCCTAACCAACCTGTAACAAACCTTCCCAACACATCCTATAACTCAAATACGAAGTAAAAAGGATGCAAACAAGATAATAACCAACTACCAACATCCACAGACACATGTCCGGATCACTGTACAACAAGGGTAAACCCGGGATCGCTATAATCATTAAGGTATAGTGGTTCTGGATTGAACTTCCATTTTTAATTTTATGCAACTTTCACTTTTATTTTTATTCAACTTCCATTTTTATTCAATTTACTTTTCTATTAAACTACCTTTTTTATTTAATTTCCAAATAGATCGTTAAGGTATAGTGGTTTCTTGAATGAACTTCCATTTTTAATTTTATGCAACTTCCATTTTTATTTTTATTCAAATTCCATTTGAATTCAATTTACTTTTCTATTAAACTTCATTTTTTTATTTAATTTCTAAATAGATCGTTAAGGTATAGCGGTTTCTTGAATAAATTTTCATTTTTAATTTTCTGCAACTTCCAATTTTATTTTTAATTAACTTCCATTTTTATTCAAGTTACTTTTCAATTCAACTTCATTTTTTATTTAATTTGCAAATAGATCGTCAAGGTATTGTGCTTTTTTGAATGAACTTACAATTTTAATTTTCTGCAACTTCTATTTTTATTTCTATTCAACTTCATTTTTAATTTTATGCAACTTTCACTTTTATTTTTTTATCAACTTCCATTTTTATTCAAATTACTTTTCTATTAAACTTTCTATTTTATTTGATTTCCAAATAGATCATTAAGGTATTGTAGTTTCTTGAATGAACTTCCATTTTTAATTTTCTGCAACTTCCATTTTTTTTATTCAACTTCCATTTATATTCAAGTTATTTTTCTATTCAACTTCTTTTTTTATTTAATTTCCAAACAGATCGTTAACGTATAGTGGTTTCTTGAATGAACTTCCGTTTTTAATTTTCTGCAACTTCCTTTTTTGTTTTTATTTAACTTCCTTTTTTATTCAAGTTTCTTTTCTACTCAACTTCCTTTTTAATTTAATTTCCAAATAGATCGTTAAGGTATAGTGGTTTCTTGAATGAACTTCCATTTTTAATTTTCTGCAACTTCCTTTTTTATTTCTATTCAATTTCTATTTTTATTCAATTTACTTTTCTATTCAACTTCCTTTTTTATTTAATTTCCAAATACATCGTTAAGATATAGTGGTTTCTGGATTGAACTTCCATTTTTAATTTTCTGCACCTATCGTTTTTGTTTTTATTTAACTTCCTTTTTTATTCAAGTTTCTTTTCTACTCAACTTCCTTTTTTATTTAATTTCCAAATAGATCGTTAAGGCATACTGGTTTTTGGATTGAACTTCCATTGTTAATTTTATGCGACTTTCATTTTTTTTTATACAACTTCCATTTTTATTTAATTTACTTTTCTATTAAACTTCCTTTTTTATTTAATTTCCAAATAGGTCGTTAAGGTACAGTGGTTTCTTGAATGAACTTCCATTTTTATTTTTCTGCAACTTCCATTTTTATTTTTATTCGACTTCCATTTTTATTCAAATCAATTTTTTATTCAACTCACTTTTTTATTTAATTTCCAAATAGATCGTTAAGGTATAGTGGTTTGTTGAATGAACTTCCATTTTTAATTTTATGCGACTTTCATTTTTATTTTTATTCAATTTACTTTTCTATTCAACTTCCTTTTTTATTTAATTTTCAAATACATCGTTAAGATATAGTGGTTTCTGGATTGAACTTCCATTTTTAATTTTATGCGACTTTCATTTTTATTTTTATTCAACTTCCATTTTTATTCAATTTACTTTTCTATTAAACTTCCATTTTTATTTAATTTCCAAATAGATCGTAATGCTATGGTGGTTTCTTGAATGAATTTCCATTTTTAATTTTTGGCAACTTCTATTTTTATTTTTATTCAACTTCCATTTTTATTCAACTTATTTTTCTATTCAACTTCCTTTTTTATTTAATTTCCAATGAGATCGTTAAAGTATAGTGGTTTCTGGATTGAACTTCCTTTTTTAATTTTCTGCACCTATCGTTTTTATTTTTATTTAACTTTCTTTTTTATTCAAGTTTCTTTTCTACTCAACTTCCTTTTTTATTTAATTTCCAAATAGATCGTTAAGGCATAGTGGTTTTCGGATTGAACTTCCACTGTTAATTTTATGCAACTTTCATTTTTTTTTATACAACTTCCATTTTTATTCAATTTACTTTTCTATTAAACTTCCTTTTTTATTTAATTTCCAAATAGATTGTTAAGGTATAGTGGTTTCTTGAATGAACTTCCATTTTTAATTTTATGCAACTTCCATTTTTATTTTTATTCAAATTCCATTTTTATTCAATTTACTTTTCAATTAAACTTCATTTTTTTATTTAATTTCTAAATAGATCGTCAAGGTATAGCGGTTTCTTGAATGAATTTTCATTTTTAATTTTCTGCAACTTCCATTTTTATTTTTAATTAACTTCCATTTTTACTCAAGTTACTTTTCAATTCAACTTCATTTTTTATTTAATTTCCAAATAGATCGTTAAGGTATTGTGCATTTTTGAATGAACTTCCAATTTTAATTTTCTGCAACTTCCATTTTTATTTCTATTCAACTTCATTTTTAATTTTATGCAACTTTCACTTATATTTTTTTTCAACTTCCATTTTTATTCAAATTACTTTTCTATTAAACTTTCTGTTTTATTTGATTTCCAAATAGATCATTAAGGTATTGCGGTTTCTTGAATGAACTTCCATTTTTAATTTTCTGCAACTTCCATTTTTTTTATTCAACTTCCATTTATATTCAAGTTATTTTTCTATTCAACTTCTTTTTTTATTTAATTTCCAAACAGATCGTTAAGGTATAGTGGTTTCTTGAATGAACTTCCGTTTTTAATTTTCTGCAACTTCCTTTTTTATTTTTATTTAACTTCTTTTTTTATTCAAGTTTCTTTTCTACTCAACTTCCTTTTTAATTTAATTTCCAAATAGATCGTTAAGGTATAGTGGTTTTTTGAATGAACTTCCATTTTTAATTTTCTGCAACTTCCATTTTTATTTCCATTCAACTTCTATTTTTATTCAATTTACTTTTCTATTCAACTTCCTTTATTATTTAATTTCCAAATACATCGTTAAGATATAGTGGTTTCTAGATTGAACTTCCATTTTTAATTTTATGCGACTTTCATTTTTATTTTTATTCAACTTCCATTTTTATTCAATTTACTTTTCTATTAAACTTCCATTTTTATTTAATTTCCAAATAGATTGTTATGCTCTGGTGGTTTCTTGAATGAATTTCAATTTTTAATTTTTTGCAACTTCCATTTTTAATCAAGTTATTTTTCTATTCAACTTCCTTTTTAATTTAATTTCCGATTAGGTCGTTAAAGTATAATGGTTTCTGGATTGAACTTCCATTTTTAATTTTCTACACCTATCGTTTTTATTTTTATTTAACTTCCTTTTTTATTGAAGTTTATTTTCTACTCAACTTCCTTTTTTATTTAATTTCCAAATAGATCGTTAAGGCATAGTGGTTTTTGGATTGAACTTCCATTGTTAATTTTATGCAACTTTCATTTTTTTTATACAACTTCCATTTTTATTCAATTTACTTTTCTATTGAACTTCTTTTTTTATTTAATTTCCAAATAGATCGTTAAGCTATAGTGGTTTCTTGAATGAACTTCCATTTTTAATTTCCTGCAACTTACATTTTTATTTTTATTCGACTTCCATTATTATTCAAATCATTTTTTTATTCAACTCACTTTTTTATTTAATTTCCAAATAGATCGTTAAGGTATAGTGGTTTGTTGAATGAACTTCCATTTTTAGTTTTCTGCACCTTCCATTTTTATTTTTATTTGACTTCCATTTTTATTCAAGTCCTTTTTCTATTCAACATCCTTTTTTATTAAATTTCCAAATAGATCGTTAAGGTGTTGTGGTTTCTGGATTGAACTTCCATTTTTAATTTTATGAAACTTTCATTTTTATTTTTATTCAACTTCCATTTTTATTTTGTTTACTTTTCTACTAAACTTCCTTTTTTATTTAATGTCCAAATAGATCGTTAAGGTATAGTGGTTTCTTGAATGAACTTCCAATTTTAATTTTCTGCAACTTCCATTTTTATTTCTATGCAACTACTTTTTTTATTCAATTTTCTTTTCTATTCAACTTCCTTTTTTATATAATTTGAAAATAGGTCGTTAAGGTATAGTGGTTTCTTGATTGAACTTCCATTTTTAATTTTTTGCAAGTTTCACTTTTATTTTATTCAACTTCCATTTTTATTCAATTTACTTTTATATTAAACTTCATTTTTTATTTAATTTCCAAATAAACCGTTAAGGTATAGTGGTTTCTTAAATGAATTTCCATTTTTAATTTTCAGCAACTTCCATTTTTATTTTTATTCGACTTCCTTTTTTATTGAAGTTATTTTTCTATTCAACTTCCTTTTTTATTTAATTTTCAAATAGAACGTTAAGGTAAAGTGGTTTCTTGAATGAACTTCCAATTTTAATTTTCTGCAACTTCCATTTTTATTTTTATTCAAATTCTTTTTTTATTCAAGTTTCTTTTCTATTCAACTTCCTTTTTTATTTAATTTCCAAAAAGGTCATTAAGGTATAGTGGTTCTGGATTGAACTTCCATTTTTAATTTTATGCAACTTTCACTTTTATTGTTTTTCAACCTCCATTTTTATTCAATTTACTTTTCTATTAAACTACCATTTTTATTTAATTTCCAAATAGATCGTTAAGGTATTGTAACAACCCTCACCTTACTCTTGCCATATTTGTGTACATTCTTGCATGGTCTTGCTTGTTATGTTAATTTGAAGGTTTTACCTTGCCTTGGTTCGCTATAGTTGTTTGCATGATTTTGTTCCTTGCTTAGTGTGTGTGTGTGCGTAGCCGAGATCATCTTGAGCTTAGTCCGCCTTTGACCCTTTGTACTTAGAACTATCTTGAGGTCTTGTTTAACCCCATCTTCACCTCGGGCATTCTTTGCCGAGATGTTTCGCACTTGAACCTTGTCCGCAGGTAGGTATGGCCTAGGCCGAGATGTGGCGCACCCCGGCCAAGGTGTGGCACAGCTTAGTCAAGTGTCGTCCTCCCTAGCCGATGTTTTTCTATCCCGTTGCTGGATCCTTGTTTTGAGCCGATGTCATCTCTTTGCCGATGTGTCTTACCCGAGCTTGCTGCATACGATTTGTCAGAGACTTGTCTTGTCTATCAATCACCTTTTTGGAGCTGAACCAACCCGTTAATGCCACGTGTCCGAGCTGTTTGTTAAGACAGCCGGCAGACCTTGGAACAAATCATTTCTTGTCTCAAATCTTTGTTTTAGAGAGAGAAGCTCTAGAAAGGAGGAAGAAGAGTTCTTGAGTGAGAGTTGTCTTCCAAGCTTGATCTTTGTGGCTTGAGCCGTTAGATCCGAGTTTTGAGGTTAGAATCTTGATCCCCTTTGATTGTTTTTGCTGAATATCTAGCTGCATTGCATGATCGGATTTGTTTTGCATGTCATGCATCGTTTTGAAGTTGGTTTGGAAAGAGAAAATGGTTTTTCATGTGTTCTTGAACAAAGTCTCATTTTGATCGAAAAGTTGGAACGAAAATCATGTTTTGTGTTTGTTCTTGCATGCCTTTCTTTGATAGGTACCCAGGTCCATATATTTTGAACTCTTGGCATGAAAACTCAGATTTTTGTAACAAGTTGTGAACTTGCATTCATCTTTCCAATGATCATGTTCTTCATATTCTTCAAAGGAAAAGGAAAACCCAGATTTTTCCTGATCTTGTTTAGCGGGACCTCGGCTTAGCCCGGGACTGTACCCAGTGTGTTTTCGAGAAACGGGAGCAGTGTGTAAGCTCCCAGCTTGTTTTGTTTTGTCCTTGACTTAGATCTGGCATGAATGCCGAGATCATTTGCATGTATATATAGAGCTTGCTTTGAGAATGTGACTTGCCATGTGATTGTAGGTCCTTGATATTGCTTTGAGTTTGCACCTGAAGAACTAGGTGAGTGGTATTATTGATAAAGCTATGTTATACTTGTTTTGATAAACCTTGCTTGCTTTGTTTTGACAAAAGTGTTTTGTTAAGCATGAATGAATAGCTCTTGTTTTGATATGACAAGTATAATCCTTGTTTTGATGCCATCTTTGAAAAGGATACGGTCCTTGTTAAATCGGGCTACGGGCCTAAGTAACACAAGTCCCTTGTGCTGGAGGACTTTAAACTTTCGCAGTACTAAGTATAAAAGGATACGGTCCTTGTTAAATCGGGCTACGGGCCTAAGTAACACAAGTCCCTTGTATTGGAGGACTCTAAACTTTCGCAATACTTTTGACCAAACGATTACGGATCGTACAGCCCTTGGTACTTGTATGATGAATACGGTTCATCCCTCGCTTTGCCGATGTTACGATACTTGTATGATGAATACGGTTCATCCCTCGCTTTGCCGATGTTACGATACTTGTATGATGAATACGGTTCATCCCTCGCTTTGCCGATGTTACGATACTTGTATGATGAATACGGTTCATCCCTTGTTTTGCCTATGTCAGTAAACACCTTTGGATACTTGTAATGTTTGATTGATGAATACGGTTCATCCCTTACCTTGCTAAGTTTGATGTGTTTCGTTTTGAAGGACCTCGGCTTTATTCATGTAAAACCTTTATTTTTAGTACCATTCACTGAGTTTTGTACTCACCCCTCTATATATATGTAGGTGATGAGCAGGACGGCGGCGACGCCTAGATCGTTTGGATGCTTGTTTTGGTTTTGTACTTATGTCGGCTTGCTTTTGCATTCACGTCGGCGATGCCTACCTTGCATGTCGGCAAATCTTGAAAATCATGCTTCTTGACTTGTATTAGCTGTATTTTGTATATGTCGGATCGAGAAGCCTTTTGATCAAGATGTAACATGAAATTTTACCTTGTTGTATTTAAGTTGTGAAGTTAATTGGAATGTATGGCATTGCTTTGATCTACGCACAGCTCTTATGGACTACTTGTATTTAATTTATTGCTTCCGCATTTGTGAGCCCCCTATATTCATACTCTGAATGTGTTAAGTTTTGAAAAGTTGGCCTTCGGTAATTACGGATTACTGGCCATCACGGCACTAAACTACTAGGGGCGGTTTGGGGTCGTGACAGGTATAGTGGTTTCTTGAATGAACTTCCATTTTTAATTTTATGCAACTTCCATTTTTATTTTTATTCAACTTCCATTTTTATTCAAGTTATTTTTCTATTCAACTTCCTTTTTTATTTAATTTCCAATTAGATCGTTAAAGTATAGTGGTTTCTGGATTGAACTTCCATTTTTAATTTTCTGTACCTATCGTTTTTATTTTTATTTAACTTCCTTTTTTATTCAAGTTTCTTTTCTACTCAACTTTCTTTTTTATTTAATTTCCAAATAGATCGTTAAGGCATAGTGGTTTTTGGATTGAACATCCACTGTTAATTTTATGCAACTTTCATTTTTTTTTATACAACTTCCATTTTTATTCAATTTACTTTTCTATTAAACTTCATTTTTTATTTAATTTCCAAATAGATCGTTAAGGTATAGTGGTTTCTTGAATGAACTTCCATTTTTATTTTTATTCAAATTCCATTTTTATTCAATTTACTTTTCTATTAAACTTCATTTTTTTATTTAATTTCTAAATAGATCGTTAAGGTATAGCGGTTTCTTGAATAAATTTTCATTTTTAATTTTCTGCAACTTCCATTTTTATTTTTAAATAACTTCCATTTTTATTCAAGTTACTTTTCAATTCAACTTCATTTTTTATTTAATTTGCAAATAGATCGTTAAGGTATTGTGCTTTTTTGAATGAACTTCCAATTTTAATTTTCTGCAACTTCCATTTTTATTTCTATTCCACTTCATTTTTAATTTTATGCAACTTTCACTTTCATTTTTTATCAACTTCCATTTTTATTCAAATTACTTTCTATTAAACTTTCTGTTTTATTTGATTTCCAAATAGATCATTAAGGTATTGTGGTTTGTTGAATGAACTTCCATTTTTAATTTTCTGCAACTTCCATTTTTTTTATTCAACTTCCATTTATATTCAAGTTATTTTTCTATTCAACTTCCTTTTTTATTTAATTTCCAATTAGATCGTTAAAGTATAGTGGTTTCTGGATTGAACTTCCATTTTTAATTTTTTGTACCTATCGTTTTTATTTTTATTTAACTTCCTTTTTTATTCAAATTTCTTTTCTACTCAACTTCCTTTTTTATTTAATTTCCAAATAGATCGTTAAGGCATAGTGGTTTTTGGATTGAACATCCACTGTTAATTTTATGCAACTTTCATTTTCTTTTATACAACTTCCATTTTTATTCAATTTACTTTTCTATTAAACTTCCTTTTTTATTTAATTTCCAAATAGATCGTTAAGGTATAGTGGTTTCTTGAATGAACTTCCATTTTTATTTTTATTCAAATTCCATTTTTATTCAATTTACTTTTCTATTAAACATCATTTTTTTTATTTAATTTCTAAATAGATCGTTGAGGTATAGCGGTTTTTTGAATGAATTTTCATTTTTAATTTTCTGCAACTTCCATTTTTATTTTTCATTAACTTCCTTTTTTATTCAAGTTACTTTTCAATTCAACTTCATTTTTTATTTAATTTCCAAATAGATCGTTAAGGTATTGTGATTTTTTGAATGAACTTCCAATTTCAATTTTCTGCAACTTCCATTTTTATTTCTATTCAACTTCATTTTTAATTTTAGGCAACTTTCACATTTATTTTTTTTCAGCTTCCATTTTTATTCAAATTACTTTTCTATTAAACTTTCTGTTTTATTTGATTTCCAAATAGATCATTAAGGTATTGTGGTTTCTTGAATGAACTTCCATTTTTAATTTTCTGCAACTTCCATTGTTTTTATTCAACTTCCATTTATATTCAGGTTATTTTTCTATTCAACTTCCTTTTTTATTTAATTTCCAAAAAGATCGTTAAGGTATATTGGTTTCTTGAATGAACTTCCGTTTTTAATTTTCTGCAACTTCCTTTTTTGTTTTTATTTAACTTCCTTTTTTATTCAAGTTTCTTTTCTACTCAACTTCCTTTTTAATTTAATTTCCAAATAGATCGTTAAGGTATAGTGGTTTCTTGAATGAACTTCCATTTTTAATTTTCCGCAACTTCCATTTTTATTTCTATTCAACTTCTATTTTTATTCCATTTACTTTTATATTCAACTTCCTTTTTTTTTAAATTTCCAAATACATCGTTAAGATATAGTGGTTTCTGGATTGAACTTCCGTTTTTAATTTTATGCGATTTTCATTTTTATTTTTATTCAACTTCCATTTTTATTTAATTTTCAAATAGATCGTTATGCTGTGGTGGTTTCTTGAATGAATTTCCATTTTTAATTTTCAGCAACTTCCATTTTTATTTTTATTCGACTTCCTTTTTTATTCAAGTTATTTTTCTATTCAACTTCCTTTTTCATTTAATTTTCAAATAGATCGTTAAGGTAAAGTGGTTTCTTGAATGAACTTCCAATTTTAATTTTCTGCAACTTCCATTTTTATTTTTGTTCAACTTCTTTTTTTATTCAAGTTTCTTTTCTATTCAACTTCCTTTTTTATTTAATTTCCAAAAAGATCATTAAGATATAGTGGTTCTGGATTGAACTTCCATTTTTAATTTCATGCAACTTTCACTTTTATTTTTATTCAACTTCCATTTTTATTCAATTTACTTTTCTATTAAACTACTTTTTTTATTTAATTTCCAAATAGATCGTTAAGGTATAGTGGTTTCTTGAATGAACTTCCATTTTTATTTTTATTCAAATTCCATTTTTATTTAATTTACTTTTCTATTAAACTTCATTTTTTTATTTAATTTCTAAATAGATCGTTAAGGTATAGCGGTTTTTTGAATGAATTTTCATTTTTAATTTTCTGCAACTTCCATTTTTATTTTTAATTAACTTCCTTTTTTATTCAAGTTACTTTTCAATTCAACTTCATTTTTTATTTAATTTCCAAATAGATCGTTAAGGTATTGTGATTTTTTGAATGAACTTCCAATTTCAATTTTCTGCAACTTCCATTTTTATTTCTATTCAACTTCATTTTTAATTTTAGGCAACTTTCACATTTATTTTTTTTCAGCTTCCATTTTTATTCAAATTACTTTTCTATTAAACTTTCTGTTTTATTTGATTTCCAAATAGATCATTAAGGTTTTGTGGTTTCTTGAATGAACTTCCAGTTTTAATTTTCTGCAACTTCCATTGTTTTTATTCAACTTCCATTTATATTCAGGTTATTTTTCTATTCAACTTCCTTTTTTATTTAATTTCCAAAAAGATCGTTAAGGTATATTGGTTTCTTGAATGAACTTCCGTTTTTAATTTTCTGCAACTTCCTTTTTTGTTTTTGTTTAACTTCCTTTTTTATTCAAGTTTCTTTTCTACTCAACTTCCTTTTTAATTTAACTTCCAAATAGATCGTTAAGGTATAGTGGTTTCTTGAATGAACTTCCATTTTTAATTTTCCGCAACTTCCATTTTTATTTCTATTCAACTTCTATTTTTATTCCATTTACTTTTCTATTCAACTTCCTTTTTTATTAAATTTCCAAATACATCGTTAAGATATAGTGGTTTCTGGATTGAACTTCCGTTTTTAATTTTATGCGATTTTCATTTTTATTTTTATTCAACTTCCATTTTTATTTAATTTCCAAATAGATCGTTATGCTGTGGTGGTTTCTTGAATGAATTTCCATTTTTAATTTTCAGCAACTTCCATTTTTATTTTTATTCGACTTCCTTTTTTATTCAAGTTATTTTTCTATTCAACTTCCTTTTTTATTTAATTTTCAAATAGATCGTTAAGGTAAAGTGGTTTCTTGAATGAACTTCCAATTTTAATTTTCTGCAACTTCCATTTTTATTTTTGTTCAACTTCTTTTTTTGTTCAAGTTTCTTTTCTATTCAACTTCCTTTTTTATTTAATTTCCAAAAAGATCATTAAGGTATAGTGGTTCTGGATTGAACTTCCATTTTTAATTTTATGCAACTTTCACTTTTATTTTTATTCAACTTCCATTTTTATTCAATTTACTTTTCTATTAAACTACCTTTTTTATTTAATTTCCAAATAGATCGTTAAGGTATAGTGGTTTCTTGAATGAACTTCCATTTTTAATTTTATGCAACTTCCATTTTTATTTTTATTCAAATTCCATTTTTATTCAATTTACTTTTCTATTAAACTTCATTTTTTTATTTAATTTCTAAATAGATCGTTAAGGTATAGCGTTTTCTTGAATGAATTTTCATTTTTAATTTTCTGCAACTTCCATTTTCATTTTTAATTAATTTCCATTTTTATTCAAGTTACTTTTCAATTCAACTTCATTTTTTATTTAATTTCCAAATAGCTCGTTAAGGTATTGTGCTTTTTTCAATGAACTTCCAATTTTAATTTTCTGTAACTTCCATTTTTATTTCTATTCAACTTCTTTTTTATTTTTATGCAACTTTCACTTTTATTTTTTTTCAACTTCCATTTTTATTCAAATTACTTTTCTATTAAACTTTATGTTTTATTTGATTTCCAAATAGATCATTAAGGTATTGTGGTTTCTTGAATGAACTTCCATTTTTAATTTTCTGCAACTTCCATTGTTTTTATTCAACTTCCATTTATATTCAAGTTATTTTTCTATTCAACTTCTTTTTTTATTTAATTTCCAAAAAGATCGTTAAGGTATATTGGTTTCTTGAATGAACTTCCGTTTTTAATTTTCTGCAACTTCCTTTTTTGTTTTTATTTAATTCCTTTTTTATTCAAGTTTCTTTTCTACTCAACTTCCTTTTTAATTTAATTTCCAAATAGATCGTTAAGGTATAGTGGTTTCTTGAATGAACTTCCATTTTTAATTTTCTGCAACTTCCTTTTTTATTTCTATTCAATTTCTATTTTTATTCTCTTTACTTTTCTATTCAACTTCCTTTTTTATTTAATTTCCATATACATCGTTAAGATATAGTGGTTTCTGGATTGAATTTCCATTTTCAATTTTCTGCACCTATCGTTTTTATTTTTATTTAACTTCCTTTTTTATTCAAGTTTCTTTTCTACTCAACTTCCTTTTTTATTTAATTTCCAAATAGATCGTTAAGGCATAGTGGTTTTTGGATTGAACTTCCATTGTTAATTTTATGCAACTTTCATTTTTTTTTTTATACAACTTCCATTTTTATTCAATTTACTTTTCTATTAAACTTCCTTTTTTATTTAATTTCCAAAGAGATCGTTAAGGTATTGTGGTTTCTTGAATGAACTTCCATTTTTATTTTTATTCGACTTCCATTTTTATTCAAATCATTTTTTTATTCAACTCACATTTTTATTTAATTTCCAAACAGATCGTTAAGGTTTAGTGGTTTCTTGAATGAGCTTCCGTTTTTAATTTTCTGCAACTTCCTTTTTTATTTTTATTTAACTTCCTTTTTTATTCAAGTTTCTTTTCTACTGAACTTCCTTTTTAATTTAATTTCCAAATAGATCGTTAAGGTATAGTGGTTTCTTGAATGAACTTCCAATTTTAATTTTCTGCAACTTCCTTTTTTATTTCCATTCAATTTCTATTTTTATTCAATTTACTTTCTATTCAACTTCTTTTTTCATTTAATTTCCAAATACATCGTTAAGATATAGTTGTTTCTGGATTAAACTTCCATTTTTAATTTTCTGCACCTATCGTTTTTATTTTTATTTAACTTCCTTTTTTATTCAAGTTTCTTTTCTACTCAACTTCGTTTTTTATTTAATTTCCAAATAGATCGTTAAGGCATAGTGGTTTTTGGATTGAACTTCCATTGTTAATTTTATGCAACTTTCATTTTTTTTTTAAACAACTTCCATTTTTATTCAATTTACTTTTATATTAAACTTCCTTTTTTATTTAATTTCCAAATAGATCGTTAAGGTATAGTGGTTTCTTGAATGAACTTCCATTTTTAATTTTCTGCAACTTCCATTTTTATTCAAATCATTTTTTTATTCAACTCACTTTTTTATTTAATTTCCCAATAGATCGTTAAGGTATAGTGGTTTGTTGAATGAACTTCCATTTTTAGTTTTCTGTACCTTCCATTTTTATTTTTATTTGACTTCCATTTTTGTTCAAGTCATTTTTCTATTCAACATCCTTTTTTATTTAATTTCCAAATAGATCGTTAAGGTGTTGTGGTTTCTGGATTGAACTTCCATTTTTAATTTTATGAAACTTTAATTTTTATTTTTATTCAACTTCCATTTTTATTCTATTTACTTTTCTACTAAACTTCCTTTTTTATTTAATGTCCAAATAGATCACTAAGGTATAGTCGTTTCTTGAATGAACTTCCAATTTTAATTTTCTGCAACTTCCATTTTTATTTCTATACAACTAGTTTTTTTTATTCAAGTTTCTTGTCTATTCAACTTCATTTTTTATTTAATTTGAAAATAGATCGTTAAGGTATAGTGGTTTCTGGATTGAACTTCCATTTTTAATTTTATGCAACTTTAACTTTTATTTTTATTCAACTTCCATTTTTATTCAATTTACTTTTCTATTAAACTTCCTTTTTGATTTAATTTCCAAATAAACCGTTAAGGTATAGTGGTTTCTTGAATGAATTTCCATTTTTAATTTTCAGCAACTTCCATTTTTATTTTTATTCGACTACCTTTTTTATTCAAGTTATTTTTCTATTCAACTTCCTTTTTTATTTAATTTTCAAATAGATCGTTATGGTATAGTGGTTTCTTGAATGGACTTCCAATTTTAATTTTCTGCAACTTCCATTTTTATTTCTGTTCAACTTCTTTTTTTATTCAAGTTTCTTTTGTATTCAACTTCCTTTTTTATTTACCAAAAAGATCATTAAGGTATAGAGGTTCTGGATTGAACTTCCATTTTTAATTTTATGCAACTTTCACTTTTATTTTTATTCAACTTCCATTTTTATTCAGTTTACTTTTCTATTAGACTACCTTTTTTATTTAATTTGCAAATGGATCGTTAAGGTATAGTGGTTTCTTGAATGAACTTCCATTTTTAATTTTATGCAACTTCCATTTTTATTTTTATTCAAATTCCATTTTTATTCAATTTACTTTTCTATTAAACTTCATTTTTTTAATTAATTTCTAAATAGATCGTTAAGGTATAGCGGTTTCTTGAATAAATTTTCATTTTTAATTTTCTGCAACTTCCATTTTTATTTTTAATTAACTTCCATTTTTATTCAAGTTACTTTTCAATTCAACTTCATTTTTTATTTAATTTGCAAATAGATCGTTAAGGTATTGTGCTTTTTTGAATGAACTTCCAATTTTAATTTTCTGCAACTTCCATTTTTATTTCCATTCAACTTCATTTTTAATTTTATGCAACTTTCACTTTTATTTTTTATCAACTTCCATTTTTATTCAAATTAGTTTTCTATTAAACTTTCTGTTTTATTTGATTTCCAAATAGATCATTAAGGTATTGTGGTTTCTTGAATGAACTTCCATTTTTAATTTTCTGCAACTTCCATTTTTTATTCAACTTCCTTTATATTCAAGTTATTTTTCTATTCAACTTCTTTTTTTATTTAATTTCCGAACAGATTGTTAAGGTATAGTGGTTTCTTGAATGAACTTCCGTTTTTAATTTTCTACAACTTCCTTTTTTATTTTTATTTAACTTCCCTTTTTATTCAAGTTTCTTTTCTACTCAACTTCCTTTTTAATATAATTTCCAAATAGATCGTTAAGGTATAGTGGTTTCTTGAATGAACTTCCATTTTTAATTTTCTGCAACTTCCTTTTTTATTTGTATTCAATTTCTATTTTTATTCAATTTACTTTTCTATTCAACTTCCTTTTTTATTTAATTTCCAAATACATCGTTAAGATATATTGGTTTCTGGATTGAACTTCCATTTTTAATTTTCTGCACCTATCATTTTTATTTTTATTTAACTTCCTTTTTTATTCAAGTTTCTTTTCTACTCAACTTTCTTTTTTATTTAATTTCCAAATAGATCGTTAAGGCATAGTGGTTTTTGGATTGAACTTCCATTGTTAATTTTATGCAACTTTCATTTTTTTTTTATACAACTTCCAACTTTATTCAATTTACTTTTCTATTAAACTTCCTTTTTTATTTAATTTCCAAATAGATCGTTAAGGTATTGTGGTTTCTTGAATGAACTTCCATTTTTAATTTTCTGCAACTTCCATTTTTATTTTTATTCGACTTCCATTTTTATTCAAATCATTTTTTTATTCAACTCACTTTTTTATTTAATTTCCAAACAGATCGTTAAGGTTTAGTGGTTTCTTGAATGAACTTCCGTTTTTAATTTTCTGCAACTTCCTTTTTTATTTTTATTTAACTTCCTTTTTTATTCAAGTTTCTTTTCTACTAAACTTCCTTTTTAATTTAATTTCCAAATAGATCGTTAAGGTATAGTGGTTTTTGAATGAACTTCCATTTTTAATTTTCTGCAACTTCCATTTTTATTTCTATTCAACTTCTATTTTTATTCAATTTACTTTTCTATTCAACTTCCTTTTTTATTTAATTTCCAAATATATCGTTAAGATATAGTGGTTTCTGGATTGAACTTCCATTTTTAATTTTATGTGACTTTCATTTTTATTTTTATTCAACTTCCAGTTTTATTCAATTTACTTTTCTATTAAACTTCCATTTTTATTTAATTTCCAAATAGATCGTTATGCTATGGTTGTTTCTTGAATGAATTTCCATTTTTAATTTTTTGCAACTTCCAATTTTATTTTTATTCAACTTCCATTTTTATTCAAGTTATTTTTCTATTCAAATTCCTTTTTTATTTAATTTCCAATTAGACCGTTAAAGTATAGTGGTTTCTGGATTGAACTTCCATTTTTAATTTTCTGCACCTATCGTTTTTATTTTTATTTAACTTCCTTTTTTATTCAAATTTCTTTTCTACTCAACTTCCTTTTTTATTTAATTTCCAAATAGATCGTAAAGGCATAGTGGTTTTTGGATTGAACTTCCATTGTTAATTTTATGCAACTTTCATTTTTTTTTATACAACTTCCATTTTTATTCAATTTACTTTTCTATTAAACTTCCTTTTTTATTTAATTTCCAAATAGATCGTTAAGGTATAGTGGTTTCTTGAATGAACTTCCATTTTTAATTTTATGCAACTTCCATTTTTATTTTTATTCAAATTCCATTTTTATTCAATTTACCTTTCTATTAAACTTCATTTTTTTATTTAATTTCTAAATAGATCGTTAAGGTATAGCGGTTTTTTGAATGAATTTTCATTTTTAATTTTCTGCAACTTCCATTTTTATTTTTAATTAACTTCCATTTTTATTCAAGTTACTTTTCAATTCAACTTCATTTTTTATTTAATTTCCAAATAGATCATTAAGGTATTGTGCTTTTTTGAATGAACTTCCAATTTTAATTTTCTGCAACTTCCATTTTTATTTCTATTCAACTTCATTTTTAATCTTATGCAACTTTCACTTTTATTTTTTTTCAACTTCCATTTTTATTCAAATTACTTTTCTATTAAACTTTCTGTTTTATTTGATTTCCAAATAGATCATTAAGGTATTGTGGTTTCTTGAATGAACTTCCATTTTTAATTTTCTGCAACTTCCATTGTTTTTATTCAACTTCCCTTTATATTCAAGTTATTTTTCTATTCAACTTCTTTTTTTATTTAATTTCCAAACAGATCGTTAAGGCATAGTGGTTTCTTGAATGAACTTCCGTTTTTAATTTTCTGCAACTTCCCTTTTAATTTTTATTTAACTTCCTTTTTTATTCAAGTTTCTTTTCTACTCAACTTCCTTTTTAATTTATTTTCCAAATAGATCGTTAAGGTATAGTGGTTTCTTGAATGAACTTCCATTTTTAATTTTCTGCAACTTCCATTTTTATTTCTATTCAACTTCTATTTTTATTCAATTTACTTTTCTATTCAACTTCCTTTTTTATTTAATTTCCAAATACATCGTTAAGATATAGTGGTTTTTGGATTGAACTTCTATTTTTAATTTTATGCGACTTTCATTTTTATTTTTATTCAACTTCCATTTTTATTCAATTTACTTTTCTATTAAACTTCCATTTTTATTTAATTTCCAAATAGATCGTTATGCTATGGTGGTTTCTTGAATGAATTTCCATTTTTAATTTTTTGCAACTTCCATTTTTATTTTTATTCAACTTCCATTTTTATTCAAGTTATTTTTCTATTCAACTTCCTTTTTTATTTAATTTCCAATTAGATCGTTAAAGTATTGTGGTTTCTGGATTGAACTTCCATTTTTAATTTTCTGCACCTATCGTTTTTATTTTTATTTAACTTCCTTTTTTATTCAAGTTTCTTTTCTACTCAACTTCCTTTTTTATTTAATTTCCAAATAGGTCGTTAAGGCATAGTGGTTTTTGGATTGAACTTCCATTGTTAATTTTATGCTACTTTCATTTTTTTTTATAAAACTTCCATTTTTATTCAATTTACTTTTCTATTAAACTTCCTTTTTTATTTAATTTCCAAATAGATCGTTAAGGTATAGTGGTTTCTTGAATGAACTTCCATTTTTAATTTTCTGCAACTTCCATTTTTATTTTTATTCGACTTCCATTTTTATTCAAGTCATTTTTTTATTCAACTCACTTTTTTATTTAATTTCCAAATAGATCGTTAAGGTATAGTGGTTTGTTGAATGAACTTCCATTTTTAGTTTTCTACACCTTCCATTTTTATTTTTATTTGACTTCCATTTTTATTCAAGTCATTTTTCTATTCAACATCCTTTTTTATTTAATTTCCAAATAGATCGTTAAGGTGTTGTGGTTTCTGGATTGAACTTCCATTTTTATTTTTATTCAACTTCCATTTTTATTCTATTTACTTTTCTACTAAACTTCCTTTTTTTATTTAATTTCCAAATAGATCGTTAAGGTATAGTGGTTTCTTGAATGAACTTCCAATTTTAATTTTCTGCAACTTCCATTTTTATTTCTATGCAACTACTTTTTTTATTCAAGTTTCTTGTCTATTCAACTTCCTTTTTTATTTAATTTCAAAATGGATCGTTAAGGTATAGTGGTTTCTGGATTGAACTTCCATTTTTAATTTTATGCAACTTTCACTTTTATTTTTATTCAACTTCCATTTTTTTCAATTTACTTTTCTATTAAACTTCCTTTTTTATTTAATTTCCAAATAAACCGTTATGGTATAGTGGTTTCTTGAATGAATTTCCATTTTTAATTTTCAGCAACTTCCATTTTTATTTTTATTTGACTTCCTTTTTTATTCAAGTTATTTTTCTATTCAACTTCCTTTTTTATTTAATTTTCAAATAGATCTTTAGGGTGTAGTGGTTTCTTGAATGAACTTCCAATTTTAATATAGCGATCCCGGTTGTCCCTTAACTATTCTGTTGTGTTTCGTACTCGGTTCCGTGAAGTTGGTAGTGGTATCTATCTTGTTGTGTCCTTTAATTCAACATGATTGAGTTTTAGGATGTTTCGAACTGGGTTGTTACAGGTTGGTTAGGCCTTGGTTTCAATTCCTTGTTGTTCAGTTTTTAGGCGTTCCGCTCGAGCGGGTCTTCTTGTGCTCGAGCGGGGATTGCACACCTCAAGTATTTCGGGTTTCTGCAAAACTTCTGTAGATGGGATTTCTGTGCTCGAGCGGGTTTGTTTATGCTCGAGCGGTGGCGCTCGAGCGGTGGCGCTCGAGCGGGTTTGTTGGCGCTCGAGCGGGTAGTACTTTCTGGGTGTAAGTTCTGGGAGGTGGAAATCTACGCTCGAGCGGACTGGTTTTCATGCTCGAGCGGGAGTGTTTTATTCCTATGTCTTGGCGCTCGAGCGGGCCTTATTGCACTCGAGCGTGTCCAGATTTTTGTTCTTGGCGCTCGAGCGTCGTGTTCTCTGCTCGAGCGGGTCATACGTATATGAGTTATCCGCTGGGTGATTTCAAATCACTTTTTGCTTTTCTTTCTCTCTCTTACTTTTTCTAAAAACCATTTTTGAGAGCCTCTCTCTCTAGATACTCCCTTCTCTCTAGGGTTTCATCTAGTTAGAGTGTCCTTCTTCTCTTCGGCCTTTGTAAAAGTTGTGTTGATTGTCGAGGGCGTCGTTTTGATCTGAAAATCTTGGTCTTTGGAGCACGTTGGTTTTTGGTCTCTTCTCCATCCGAGCTCTAACTTCGAGGTAGGGATATCCTACTCCTCTTTATGAGCTTTCTCTTTAAATTTTAGTATTTTGAGATGTTGGGGTTGGTTTGGTAATTTTGTGAAAGTTTGGGGGCTTTTGTGTAAATTTACAAGAGTTGGGGTTTTAGCTATATAAAACCTAGATGCATGTTTGGCATGGAAAATGTGAAATTAATGTTGGGACATTAATGAAAATGGAACCTAAGGGTTGAAATGTAAATTATGGAAAATGCCCTAATTACATTGGTTAATTAATTTGCATAATTAATTATGAGAAATGAGGAATTGATTTGGGAAGTTATGGGATAAAATGGTGTAGTTGGATTGCTTATCACTCACCTAGTTGGAATGTTGATTATATATCCATTGTTGCATTTATTTTCTGTATAGAAATAACTGCTTTGGGCTATCGGTGGAGGATAGTCTTGATTGTTGTAGACAATGCATGATGATTAGGCAAACTGAAACTAATCACTGAAATGTGTCATTGAGATTGACGATTGAAAGAATACATTAAATTTATGTATTGTGTGATGATGTGTATAATTGTTGTTTATATGCATTGTGTTGTGTTGGAGGAGATAGGGGATGTACTCCACGGTTTAGGGGAAGATAGGGGATGGACCTCTAAACCGGATGTTGTTGGGAGGAGATAGGGGATGGACTCCGTAGATAGAGCTCATATGCTTATCTAGTAATGTGTTGACAGAGCTCATATGCTTGTCATTGGAAGTGTGATAGTGCTCATATGCATATCTGTGGAAGTAATTGTATAGCTTGTATGCTTATTTGTTGGTATGTGATATAGCTAGTATGCTTATCTGTTATGAAATGGGAAGTGCTTGATCTGAAGTGCTGTCTCATCTGAGTTGTTTGGCCAGGTTCTGAGCCATGGTTATAAATTGAGAATTGAAAAGAATTGGAAAATGAACTGTAATATGGACTTGTATGTCATGAAACCGTAAAGTGTGATAAGGGAAAGTATCAGTGTTGGCCATCTATCAAATGCTAATCTTTTAGTCATTGTTCATATTTGGTTTAGTATGTTTCTACGGGGCTGTGGCTCACCCTATATGGGAATATCATTTTCAGGTACTGGTAGCATGCCACCTCCAAGGACGTAGCTTGGGAGGCTAGAGGCAGGCGGGCTTTTCTCGTTTTATTTCTTTGATGTATTACATGTATATTCAAGCCAAGGGCTTAATGTGTAAATGAGTTAGCACTCTTTTGTTGTAACCAAGTGTTAACTTGGAAAGCTGTAAGCCCGTAGGGCATTTGCTTTTGTTGTTAACATGTAATGCTTCTGTAAGGAACTACTCTGATGAATAGAAGAATGTTTATCTTTATTACCAATGCATGTCTATATTGATGGGTTTAATGTGTTATTTTGAGGGCGTTACAACTTAGTATCAGAGCGTACCGGGTTTGAATACTTTGGGTACGTGGGAAGTGATTAGAATCACAATGGGTTTGTCTCGCTTGATAGAGACTTAGATGTAGTGTCATATGCTTTGTGCTTAATTGATAACATGCTTATGTGACTATGTGGGTATGGAATGTAGTTTCTAGGATGTTGATTGGATCCTTGGGTTTCTGGGAGTCTTGTTGGAAAAGCACTTGATCAATGCTGTTTCTAACCGGAACTCTAGTAACGCCTCGGGACTATCATTATCCAGAGATGAAATTCGTAAGTGCTTATGTGTTTATGTGCTTATGTGGAGTGAATTATAGTTGTCCATGCATTAGGACGTGAGTGTTTAGTTTTGGCACATTTGTGAATGTGCTAACGTTCTGTATTACCTTTATTAGGATGTCAGGACGAGGAAGAGGTGCTAGGCGTGGTAGGCCTGCGAGGCAGGAGATACCTTTACCGGATGATATTCCGGCAGTGCAGGAGGGTGTTGGTCAGGCCAACGTAGCCGAGCCAGCGGGCCAACAGGCTATGAGTGCCTTGGCACGAGAGATAGCAGGGGCTTTGGGTATTCTCAGGGCTGGGAATCAGGCAGCTGAGGCAGGGCCTTCCTTCTTGAAGAGGGAGTTCTTCCAGTCTAATCCGGATGAGTTTGTTGGGGATCCAAAGGAGCCACTGAAGGCTGACGAGTGGTTGGAACAAATGAGTAAGACGTTCGAGATGCTTGGCATTGAGGACAGGGCACTGAAAGTGACCTTGGCATCCTTCCAGCTGAAGGGAGATGCGGGTCAATGGTGGAAGTACGAGAAGGCTCGTGTTGGTGGTACATGGGAGGCGTTTGTAAATGCTTTCCAGGAGAGGTTCTTATCTGCAGTGGCTAGGGAGAAGCTGAGGGATCAGTTTAGCCGGCTTAATCAGCAGGGTATGTCTGTGGCAGAGTTTGAGGCCACTTTCACTAGTTTGTCCAGGTTTGCACCTGAGTTGGTGGCGTCCGAAGAACGCCGTTGCTATGAGTTTGAGCGGAAGTTGAGGCGGGGCCTCAAGCTGAGAGTTGGTGGGTCTTACATCCGAGAGTATAGACACTTAGTGGATGCTGCAGCTCATATGGAGCTCATGATGCAAGAGGAAGACGAGGAGAAACATAGAGGCTCCAAGCGGGGCCAGGACGGCCAGGGTGATGGCAGGAGACAGAGGGGTTATAACCCTCAGCAGTCTCAGGGTGAAGTGGCTAGATCGACCTTTCCGGTACCGAGTGCAGGCTCGAAGAGAGGTAGTCAGGGAGGCCTGACCTGTTTTGCATGTGGCCAGCTGGGTCACAAGTCTTCGGTTTGCCCGCAGAAGGGAGGGGGCCAGCGAGCTGCTTCTTCTTCAGCTAGACCTCAGGGCCAGAGTCAGGGCAGGGGCCAGCATTTGTCTTGCTATCAGTGTGGTCAGCCTAGGCACCTGAAGAGGTATTGCCCACAGTTGAGTGCTACTTCGGGAGCGTCTAGTTCTAGGCAGACGCAGGGATTTCAGCCAGCTCAGTCTGTGCAGGCCTCGAGGGCCAATCCGGGAGCTTCGTCATCCCAGTTAGTGCAACAGTCGTATGCTCCTAGAGGTGAGCAGGTAGACCAGGGGCCTACAGGGCGCGTGTATGCTATTACCGCGCAGGATTTAGTACCGGCTCCATCAGTAGTAAGAGGTACTTTTCTGTTTTGCAACTCGGTTGCTAGTGTGTTGATTGACACGGGTGCATCTCATTCTTTTGTATCTGCTACATTTGCATCTATTTTGGAGTTGGAGTTGGCACAGTTACCATCTCCTATTTGTGTGGTATCGCCTATTGGTGGTGAGTTGATCTTGAAACAAGGTGTTAGAGGTTGTGATATAGAGGTCGCCGACCATAGGCTTCCTTTTCCATTTGTGGTCATGCCCATGAAGGGCTTTGATGTTATTTTGGGTATGGACTGGCTATCGTCATACCGAGCTGTTATCGATTGCTACTGCCAGAGGGTCACGTTATGTACCTTGAGCAGGGAGTGGTTCCATTTCTTGGGAGACCGGGTTGGCAGTGTTTTGCCACCGGGGTATGATACGCAAGGGCGAAATGAGCTTAGTGGTCTACTTGCTAGCTTTGAGAGTGGTGAGTGTGATGAGACCCAAAATGTATTGTCGAGGGTGGTTTGTGAGTATTCTGATGTTTTTCCCGAGGACCTTGTTAGTTTGCCACCTCACCGAGAGATAGAGTTCTCTATTGATTTAGTGCCCGGCACGGCGCCGATTTCTATGGCACCTTACCGTTTTGCTCCAGCAGAGTTGATTGAGTTGAAAGTTCAGCTCCAGGAATTGCTAGATAAGGGCTTTGTTCGCCCTAGTGTTTCACTGTGGGGTGTAACGCCCTCAAAATAGTAACATTAAACCCATCAATAGAGACATGCATTTATATATAGAAACTCCACATTCTTCTATTCATCAGAGTTCCATTACAAAAAGTATTACATGTTAACGACAAAAGCAAATGCCCAAGGATCCAATCAACATCCTAGAAATTAAATCCCATACCCACATAGTCACATAAGCATGTTATCAATTAAGCACATAGCATATGACACTACATCTAAGCCTCTATCAAGCAAGACAAACCCATTGTGATCCTAATCACTTCCCACGTACCCAAAGTATTCGAACCCGGTACGCTCTGATACCAAGTTGTAACGCCCTCAAAATAGTAACATTAAACCCATCAATATAGACATGCATTTATATATAAAAACTCCACATCCTTCTATTCATCAGAGTTCCATTACAAAAAGTATTACATGTTAACGACAAAAGCAAATGCCCTAAAGGCTTACAGCTTTCCAAGTTAACACATGGTTACAACAAAGGAATACTAACTCATTTACACATTAAGCCCTTGGCTTGAATATACATGTAATACATCATAGAAATAAAACAACAAAATCTGCCTGCCTCTGGCCTCCCAAGCTACGTCCTTGGAGGTGGCATGCTACCTGTACCTGAAAATGATATTCCCATATAGGGTGAGCCACAGCCCAGTAGAAACATACTAAACCAAATATGAACAATGACTAAAAGATTAGCAGCTGATAGATGGCCAACACAGATACTTTCCCTTATCACATTTTACGGTTTCATGACATACAAGTCCATATTACAGTCTATTTTCCATTTCTTATCAATTCTCAATTTATAACCATGGCTCAGAACCTGGCCAAACAACTCATATGAGACAGTAACTCATACCAAACACTTCCCATTTCATAACAGATAAGCATACTAGCTATATCACACACCAACAGATAAGCATACAAGCTATATCATCACTTCCACAGATATGCATATGAGCACTATCACACTTCCAATGACAAGCATATAAGCTCTGTCAATACATCACTAGATAAGCATATGAGCTCTATCTACGGAGTCCATCCCCTATCTCCTCCCAACAACATCCGGTTTAGAGGTCCATCCCCTATCTTCCCCTAAACCGTGGAGTACATCCCCTATCTCCTCCAACACAACACAATGCATATAAACAACAATTATACACATCATCACACAATACATAAATTAAATGTATTCTTTCAATCGTCAATCTCAATGACACATTCCAGTGATTAGTTTCAGTTTGCCTAATCATCATGCATTGTCTACAACAATCACGACTATCCTCCACTGATAGCCCAAAGCAGTTATTTCTATACAGAAAATAAATGCAAGAATGGATATATAATCAACATTCCAACTAGGTGAGCGATAAATAATCCAACCACACCCTTTAATCCCTTCCCTTTCCAATTTCCATATTCTCAATTCAATTCCTCATTTCCAACAATTAATTATACAAATTAATCAATCAATGTAATTAGGGCATTTTCCATAATTAACATTACAACCCTTAGGTTCCGTTTTCATTAATGTTTTAACATTAATTTCACTTTTTCCATGCCAAACATATGTCTAGACTTTATATAGCTAAAACCCCAACTTTTGTAAATTTACACAAAAGCCCCAAACTTTCACCAAATTACCAAACCAACCCCAACATCTCAAAATACTAAAATTTAAAGACAAAGCTTTAAAGACAAAGCTCATAAAGGGGAGTAGGATATCCCTACCTCAAAGTTTGAGCTCCAATGGAGATGAAGACCAAAACCAAAATGCTTCAAATTCTGAAATTTTCAGATTAAAATGTAGCCCTCGACGATCAACACAACTTTCGTAAAGACCAAAAGTGAGCAAACAACTCCTACTAGATCAAATTTAAGAGAGAAGGGCCGGTTTTAGAGTAAGAAGCTCTGAAAATGGCTTTTTGGAAAAGTAAGAGAGAGAAAAGATCTTGAAAAAATGATCCAAAAGTCGGATCTCGGATTTATATAAAAGTCACCCCGCTCGAGCGTCGAACTCCCCGCTCGAGCGGCACTCACAGACTCCCGCTCGAGTGGCCAATCCCCCGCTCGAGCTCCGGATGCACACTCCCAGCACTTTTGCAGACAGGTCTCCCGCTCGAGCGTCCAACTCCCTGCTCGAGCGGCACTCATACAACCCCGCTCGAGCGGCCAATCCCACGCTCGAGCTTCCAACACTGCACAGGAAATACTGGATGGGTGCAATTCCCCTTCGAGCGCCAAAACCCCCGTTCGAGCGGACAAGTCAAAATCTGGGCAAGTAGTTTTGGTTTCTAAACTCAACCAACCTGTAACAAACCTGCCCAACACATCCTATAACCCAAATACAAAGTAAGAAAGGATGTACACCAGGTAATAATCAACTACTATCATCCACGAACACATGTCCGAATCACTGTACAACAAGGGTAAACCGGGGATCGCTATAACCTCCCCCCCTTAAAGAATTTCGTCCCCGAAATTTGGCACAAGTTTTAAAAAAAAAACAGGTTTTCCTCCATTTTAAACAGTGTTACACTTTTAACATTCAATAACTAGACCCATAACCGGTCATTCCATCTCTTATCAAGAGGCCTTTCACAACATAATTTACAAGTGCATTATCAGCATGCATCACCCTTCCATTTTCAACCATTTCTAGCATACATGGTTCACAATTCATATCATAATCAATATACATGATACAATTCCATTTCTACAATATAGCCAACATATGCAATATTATAATCAACTCCCATATCAGGGTAAGTTCTACAACATATTTCCATTAAACCAAAACATTACCAATGTTTTACAACTTAAGACATATATAAAGCTCTTAAGTCCAACAATATTACAAAATCTAAATACAAGATTACTCGTCAGTAAACAAGTCCGGATATTTCTCGCGGACTTCCAACTCACGTTCCCAAGTGGCTTCCTCCACTCCGTGATGTTTCCACAAAACTTTCGCCAAAGGAATGGTCTTGCCACGCAGGACTTGATCCCGCCTATCCAAGACCCGAACTGGTCTCTCCTCATACGAGGCATCCTCATCTACCTCTAAGTCGGTCCAATCTAACACGTGCGATGGATCCGGCTCATACTTCCGAAGCATACTCACATAAAACACATCATACACTCCGGACAACTGCGGCGGTAAGGCTAACCGATAAGCAACCTCGCCAATCCTCTCAAGGATCTCAAAAGGCCCAATAAATCGAGGGGACAACTTCCCACTCTTCCCAAACCTCATCAACCCCCATCTAGGTGATATCTTCAAGAAGACATGATCACCAACCTCAAATATCAAAGGCCTCCTCCTACGGTCAGCATAAGATTTCTGACGACTCTGGGCTGTAACAAGCCTCCTACGGATAAGTTCAACTTTCTCCGTCATTTCCCTCACCAACTCCAAGCCCAACAAAGGTGCATCACCCACCTCGGCCCAACAAACTGGAGACCTACACGGTTGGCCATACAAGGCCTCAAACGGTGCCATACCGATACTAGATTGAAAGCTGTTGTTGTAGGCAAACTCCACCAATGGTAAGTGCCTCTCCCACGTCCCACTAAAGTCAAGGACACAACCTTGAAGCATATCCTCAAGGATCTGAATAGTATGCTCGGACTGCCCGTTAGTCTGAGGGTGATAAGCCGTACTAAAGGTCAACTTAGTACCCAAGGCACTCTGCAAACTCTGCCACAATCTAGCAGTAAAACGAGGATCTCTATCTGAGACGATCGTCACTGGGACCCCGTGCAACCTCACTATGTCCTGAATATACAAGTTGGCAAGATGATCTACCGAATCTCTCACGCGCATGGGAATAAAGTGCGCAGACTTAGTTAACAGGTCTACAACCACCCAAATAGCGTCACTACCCCGCTGAGTCCTCGGAAGACCTACAACGAAGTCCATGGTGACATGCTCCCACTTCCACTCGGCAATAGGCAAGGGTTGCAACAAACCCGCTGGCCTCTGATGCTCGGCCTTCACTTGCTGGCAAGTAAGGCACTTCGATACGAAAATAGCCACATCTCTCTTCATACCCCGCCACCAAAACTGGCGACCCAAATCCTGATACATCTTAGTACCTCCCGGATACACCGCAAGGCGCGAATGATGGAACTCTCGGAGTACTTCCTCTCGGCAAGACTCCGGCACGAACAAAGGGTCTCGGTATCTCACACTCAGGTCGGGATACACCGTCAAACCCTTCTCAACCTTTCCACTGGAGATCTTCTTTCGGAGGGATTCTACTTCAAGGTCACCTCTTTGTGCCTCTAACACTCGTGTCACAAGCGTAGGCTGCGCAACTACAGAAAACAAGGCCGCAGCCTCAACAGATTCGCCCAGATGCAAATCAAACTCGCCAAGTACACCCAACATCTCCCATTCCCGGATGGCTATACAAGCTACATCACTAATGAATTTCCTACTAAGGGCATCGGCCACAACATTGGCCTTCCCCGGGTGATAATGCAACTCAAAATCATAGTCCTCAATGAACTCCATCCATCTCCTCTGTCTCAAATTCAAGTCTCTCTGTGTAAACAGATACTTCAAACTCTTGTGGTCCGAGAACACTTCGAACCTCTCACCATAAAGGTAGTGCCTCCAGATTTTCAAGGCAAAGATCACTGCTGCTAACTCTAGGTCGTGTGTAGGGTAATTCTTCTCGTGAATTTTCAACTGACGTGAGCCATAAGCTACCACTTTCCCTTCTTGCATTAACACACAACCCAAGCCCTCTCGTGAGGCATCACAATAAACCGCATAACCCAATCCTCTCTCCAGAATAATCAAAACCAGAGCGGTGGTTAGCCTAACCTTCAACTCCTGGAATGACTTTTCACAAGTCTCACTCCACGCAAACTTGACCCCTTTCCACGTCAATCTAGTCAACGGCGAGGCTAACTTAGAAAAATCCTTCACAAACTGACGGTAGTACCCAGCTAATCCCAGAAAACTGCGGATCTCAAACACACTCTTAGGTTGTGCCCAATCTTGCACTGCATCAGTCTTGGATGTATCAACAGACACCCCTTTCCCGGATACCACATGGCCTAAGAACTTAACTTCTTCTAGCCAGAACTCACACTTCCCAAACTTGGCGTACAGCCTATGGGCTCTAAGTAACTCTAGCACCACTCTCAAGTGTGCCTCGTGCTCCTCCTCTGAAGGTGAATAAATCAGGATGTCGTCCACGAAAACGACTACAAAACGGTCCAAGAATTCCCGGAAGATCCGGTTCATCAAGTCCATAAAGACTGTCGGTGCGTTGGTAAGCCCAAATGGCATCACCAGAAACTCATAGTGGCCATACCGCGTATGGAATGCCGTCTTCGGAATATCCTCCTCCCTAACCCTCAACTGGTGGTAACCCGATCTCAAGTCTATCTTAGAGAAACAACGGGAACCCCTCAACTGGTCAAACAAATCATCTATACGGGGCATAGGGTACTTATTCTTGACCGTAGCCCGATTCAACTTTCGATAATCGATACACAATCTCAAGGCACCATCTTTCTTTTTAGCAAAGAGGGTCGGTGCTCCCCACGGCGAAACACTAGGGCGAACAAAACCCTTATCTAACAACTCCTGAAGCTGAGTCTTCAACTCACTCAACTCGGCTGGGGCAAAACGATAAGGTGCCATAGAAATCGGCGCCGTGCCGGGCACTAAATCAATAGAAAACTCTATCTCTCGGTGAGGTGGCAAACTAACAAGGTCTTCGGGAAATACATCCGAATACTCACAAACCACCCTCGGCAATACAATCTGGGTCTCATCACACTCACCACTCTCAAAGCTAGCAAGTAGACCACTAAGCTCACTCCGCCCTCGCGAATCATACATCGATGGCAACACACTACCAACCCGATCCCCCAAGAAATGGAAACACTCCCCGCTTAAGGTACAAACTGTGACCCTCTGGCGGTAGCAATCAATAACAGCTCGGTATGACGATAGCCAGTCCATACCCAAAATAACATCAAAGCCCTTCATGGGCATAACAACAAAGGGGAAAGGAAGCCTACGGTCGGCGACCTCTATATCACAACCTCTACATCCGTGTTTCAAAATCAATTCACCCCCAACAGGTGATACTACACAAATAGGAGATGCTAATAGTGCCAACTCCAACTCCAACACAGATGCAAATGCAGCAGATACAAAAGAATGAGACGCACCGGTATCAATCAACACACTAGCAACCGAGTTGCAAAACAGAAAAGTACCTCTCACCACTGACGGAGCTGGTACTAAATCCTGTGCGGTAACAACATACACGCGCCCTGTAGGCCCCTGATCCACCTGCTCACCCCTCGGAGCAAAAGACTGCTGCACAGACTGGGATGACGAAGCTCCCGGATTGGCCCTCGAGGCCTGCACAGACTGAGCTGGCTGATAACTCTGCCTAGAACCAGACGCTCTCGATGTGGCACCCAACTGTGGGCAATACCTCTTCAGGTGCCCAGGCTAACCACACTGATAGCAAGACAAAGGCTGGCCCCTGCCCTAACTCTGGTCCTAAGGTCTAGCTGAAGAAGAAGCAGCTCGCTGACCCCCTCCCTTTTGCGGGCAAACCGAAACTTTGTGACCCAGCTGGCCACACTTGTAACAGGTAAAATCCCCCTGACTACCTCTCCCGGAGCCTACACTCAGCACTAGAAAGGTCGATCTAAGAACACCACCCTGCGACTGCTGAGGGTTAGAACCCCTCTGCCTCCTGCCATCACCCTGGCCATTTTGGCTCCTCTTGGAGCCTCTTTGTCCCTCATCCTCCTCCTGCATCATGAGCTCCATGTGAGCTACAGCATCTACTAGGTGCCTATACTCTCGGATGTAAGACCCACCAACCCTCAACTTGAGGCCCCGCCTCAACTTCCGCTCAAACTCATAGCAACGGCGTTCTTCGGACGCCATCAACTCAGGTGCAAACCTGGACAAACTAGTGAAAGTGGCCTCAAACTCTGCCACAGACATACCCTGCTGATTAAGCCGGCTAAACTGATCCCCCAGCTTCTCCCTAGCAACTGCAGATAGGAACCTCTCCTGGAAAGCATTCACAAACGCATCCCATGTACCGCCGACACGAGCCTTCTCGTACTTCCACCATTGACCCGCATCTCCCTTCAATTGGAAGGATGCCAAGGTCATTTTCAGGGCCCCGTCCTTGATGCCAAGCATCTCGAATGTCTTACTCATCTGTTCCAACCACTCGTCAGCCTTCAGTGGTTCCTTTGGATCCCCAACAAACTCATCCGGGTTAGACTGGAAGAACTCCCTCTTCAAGAAAGAAGGCCCTGCCTCAGCTGCCTAATTTCCTGCTCTGAGAATACCCAAAGCCCCTGCTATCTCTCGTGCCAAGGCACTCATAGCCTGCTGGCCCGCTGGTTCGGCCACGTTGGCCTGACCAACTCCCTCTTACACTGTCGGAATATCATCCGGTAAAGGTACTTCCTGCCTCACAGGTCTACTACGCCTAGCATCTCTTCCTCGTCCTGACATCCTAATAAAGGTAATACAGAACATTAGCACATTCACAAATGTGCCAAAACTAAACACTCACGTCCTAGTGCATGGACAACAGTAATTCACTCCACGTAAGCACATAAACACATAAGCACTTACGAATTTCATTTCCGGATAATGATAGTCCCGAGGCGTTACTAGAGTTCCGGTTAGAAACAGCATTGATCAAGTGCCTTTCCAACAAGACTCCTAGAAACCCAAGGATCCAATCAACATCCTAGAAATTAAATCCTATACCCACATAGTCACATAAGCATGTTATCAATTAAGCACATAGCATATGACACTACATCTAAGCCTCTATCAAGCAAGACAAACCCATTGTGATCCTAATCACTTCCCACGTACCCAAAGTATTCGAACCCGGTACGCTCTGATACCAAGTTGTAACGCCCTCAAAATAGTAACATTAAACCCATCAATATAGACATGCATTTATATATAAAAACTCCACATTCTTCTATTCATCAGAGTTCCATTACAAAAAGTATTACATGTTAACGACAAAAGCAAATGCCCTAAAGGCTTACAGCTTTCCAAGTTAACACTTGGTTACAACAAAGGAATACTAACTCATTTACACATTAAGCCCTTGGCTTGAATATACATGTAATACATCAAAGAAATAAAACAACAAAATATGCCTGCCTCTGGCCTCCCAAGCTACGTCCTTGGAGGTGGCATGCTACCTGTACCTGAAAATGATATTCCTATATAAGGTGAGCCACAGCCCAGTAAAAACATACTAAACCAAATATGAACAATGACTAAAAGATTAGCAGCTGATAGATGGCCAACACAAATACTTTCCCTTATCACATTTTACGGTTTCATGACATACAAGTCCATATTACAGTCTATTTTCCATTTCTTTTCAATTCTCAATTTATAACCATGGCTCAGAACCTGGCCAAACAACTCATATGAGACAGTAACTCATACCAAACACTTCCCATTTCATAACAGATAAGCATACTAGCTATATCACACACCAACAGATAAGCATACAAGCTATATCATCACTTCCACAGATATGCATATGAGCACTATCACACTTCCAATGACAAGCATATGAGCTCTGTCAATACATCACTAGATAAGCATGTGAGCTCTATCTACGGAGTCCATCCCCTATCTCCTCCCAACAACATCCGGTTTAGAGGTCCATCCCTTATCTTCCCCTAAACCGTGGAGTACATCCCCTATCTCCTCCAACACAACACAATGCATATAAACAACAATTATACACATCATCACACAATACATAAATTTAATGTATTCTTTCAATCGTCAATCTCAATGACACATTCCAGTGATTAGTTTCAGTTTGCCTAATCATCATGCATTGTCTACAACAATCAAGACTATCCTCCACCGATAGCCCAAAGCAGTTATTTCTATACAGAAAATAAATGCAACAATGGATATATAATCAACATTCCAACTAGGTGAGTGATAAATAATCCAACTACACCCTTTAATCCCATGACTTCCCAAATCAATTCCTCATTTCTCATAATTAATTATGCAAATTAATTAACCAATGTAATTAGGGCATTTTCCATAATTTACATTACAACCCTTAGGTTCCATTTTCATTAATGTCTTAACATTAATTTCACATTTTCCATGCCAAACATGCATCTAGGTTTTATATAGCTAAAACCCCAACTCTTATAAATTTACACAAAAGCCCCAAACTTTCACCAAATTACCAAACCAACCCCAACATCTCAAAATACTAAAATTTAAAGACAAAGCTCATAAAGAGGAGTAGGATATCCCTACCTCGAAGTTAGAGCTCAGATGGAGAAGAGACCAAAAACCAACGTGCTCCAAAGACCAAGATTTTCAGATCAAAACGACGCCCTCGACGATCAACACAACTTTTACAAAGGCCGAAGAGAAGGAGGACACTCTAACTAGATCAAACCCTAGAGAGAAGGGAGTATCTAGAGAGAGAGGCTCTCAAAAATGGTTTTTAGAAAAAGTAGGAGAGAGAAAGAAAAGCAAAAAGTGATTTGAAATCACCCAGCGGATAACTCATATACGTATGACCCGCTCGAGCAGAGAACACGACGCTCGAGCGCCAAGAACAAAACTCTGGACACGCTCGAGCGCAATAATGCCAGCTCGAGCGCCAAGACACAAGAATAAAGCATTTCCGCTCGAGCGTGAAAACCAGTCCGCTCGAGCGCAGATTTCCACCTCCTAGAACTTACACCCAGAAAGCACTACCCGCTCGAGCGCTAGACAACCCGCTCGAGCGCCACCGCTCGAGCGTAAACAAACCCGCTCGAGCGTAGAAATCACATCTGTAGAAGTTTTGCAGGAACTCGAAATACTGGAGGTGTATAATCCCCGCTCGAGCGCAAGAAGACCCGCTCGAGCGGAACGCCTAAAAACTAAACAACAAGGAATTGAAACCAAGGCCTAACCAACCTGTAACAACCCTGTTCAAAACATCCTAAAACTCAATCAAGTGGAATTAAAGGACACAACAAGATAGATACCACTACTAACTTCACGGAACCGAGTCCGAAACACAACAAAATAGTTAAGGGACAACCAGGATAGCTATAACTTCCATTTTTATTCAATTTACTTTTCTATTAAACTTCCTTTTTTATTTAATTTCCAAACAGATCGTTAAGGTATAGTGGTTTCTTGAATGAACTTCCATTTTTAATTTTCTGCAACTTCCATTTTTTTCTATTCAACTTCCATTTTTATTCAAGTTATTTTTCTATCAACTTCTTTTTTATTTAATTTCCAAATAGATCGCTAAGGTATAGTGGTTTCTTGAATGAACTTCCATTTTTAATTTTCTGCTACTTCCATTTCTATTATTATTCAACTTCCATTTTTATTCAATTTACTTTTTTATTAAACTTCCTTTTCTATTTAATTTCCAAATAGATCGTTAAGGTATAGTGGTTTCTTGAATAAACTTCCATTTTTAATTTTCTGCAACTTCCATTTCTATTTTTATTCAACTTCCATTTTTATTCAATTTAGGTTTTTCTTAAACTTCCTTTTTTATTTAATTTCCAAATAGATCGTTAAAGTATAGTGATTTCTCGAATGAATTTCCATTTTTAATTTTCTGCAACTTCCATTTCTATTTTTATTCAACTTCCATTTTTATTCAATTTACTTTTCTATTAAACTTCCTTTTTTATTTTATTTCCAAATAGATCGTTAAGGCATGGTGGTTTCTTGAATGAATTTCCATTCTTAATTTTCTGCAACTTCCATTTTTATTTTTATTTAACTTCCAATTTTCTTCAAATTACTTTTCTACTCCACTTCCTTTTTTATTTAATTTCCAAATAGATCGTTAAGGTATAGTGATTTCTGGAATTAACTTCCATTTTTAATTTTCTGCAAATTCCATTTATATTTTTATTTAACTTCCTGTTTTATTCAAGTTTCTTTTCTACTCAACTTCCTTTTTTATTTAATTTCCAAATAGATCGTTAGGGTATGGTGGTTTCTGGATTGAACTTCTATTTTTAATTTTATGCAAGTTTCATTTTTATTTTCATTCAACTTCCGTTTTTATTCAATTTACTTCTCTATTAAACTTCCTTTTTTATTTAATTTCCAAATAGATCGTTAAGGTATGGTGGTCTCTTGAATGAATTTCTATTTTTAATTTTCTGCAACTTCCATTTTTATTTTTAATTAACTTCAATTTTTCTTCAAGTTAGTTTTCTATTCAACTTCCTTTTTTAGTTAGTTTCCAAATAGATCGTTAACGTATAGTGATTTCTTGAATGAACTTCCATTTTTAATTTTATGCAACTTTCATTTTTATTTTTATTTAACTTTCATTTTTATTCAATTTACTTTTTTATTAAACTGCCTTTTTTGTTTAATTTCGAAATAGATCGTTAAGGTATAGTGGTTTCTTGAATCAGCTTCCATTTTTAATTTTCTGCAACTTCTATTTTTATTTTTATTTAACTTCCTTTTTCATTCAAGTTTCTTTTCTGCTCGACATCCTTTTTTCTTTAATTTCCAAATTGATCGTTAAGTTATAGTGGTTTCTGTATTGAACTTCCATTTTTAATTTGATGCAAATTCCATTTTTAATTTTCAGCAACTTCCTTTTTTATTCAAGTTACTTTTATACTCAACTTCCTTTTTTATTTAATTTCCAAATAGATTGTTAAGGTATAGTGGTTTCTGGATTGAACTTCCATTTTTAATTTTATGCAACTTCCATTTTTAATTTTCTGCAACTTCCTTTTTTATTCAAGTTTCATTTTTACTCAACTTCCTTTTTTATTTAATTTCCAAATAGATCGTTAAGATATAGTGGTTTCTGGAATGAACTTCCATTTTTAATTTTATGCAACTTCCATTTTTAATTTTCTGCAACTTCCTTTTTTATTAAAGTTTCTTTTCTACTCAACTTCCTTTTTTATTTAATTTCAAAATAGATCGTTAAGGTATAGTGGTTTCTGGATTGAAATTCTATTTTCAATTTTATGCAAGTTTCATTTTTATTTTCATTCAACTTCCACTTTTATTCAATTTACTTTTCTATTAAACCTCATTTTTTATTTAATTTCCAAATAGATCGTTAAGGTATGGTGGTTTCTTGAATGAATTTTTATTTTTAATTTTCTGCAATTTCCATTTTTATTTTTAATTAACTTCCATTTTTCTTCAAGTTACTTTTCTATTCAACTTCCTATTTTATTTAATTTCCAAATAGATCGTTCACGTATAGTGGTTTCTGGAATGAACTTTCATTTTTAATTTTATGCAACTTTCATTTTTATTTTTATTCAACTTCCATTTTTATTGAATTTACTTTTTTATTAAACTTCCTTTTTTATTTAATTTCCAAATAGATCGTTCAGGTATAGTGGTTTCTTGAATGAACTTCCATTTTTAATTTTCCGCAACTTCTATTTCTATTTTTATTCAACTTCCATTTTTATTCAATTTATTTTTTTTATTAAACTTCCTTTTTTATTTAATTTCCAAATAGGTCGTTAAGGTATAGTGGTTTCTTGAATGAACTTCCATTTTTAATTTTTTGCAACTTCCATTCCATTTCTATTTTTATTCAACTTCAATTTTTATTCAATTTAGTTTTTTATTAAACTTCCTTTTCTATTTAATTTCCAAATAGATCGTTAAGGTATAGTGGTTTCTTGAATGAACTTCCATTTTTAATTTTCTGCAACTTCCATTTCTATTTTTATTCAACTTCCATTTTTATTCAATTTATGTTTTTATTAAACTTCCTTTTTTATTTAATTTGCAAATAGATCGTTAAAGTATAGTGGTTCCTTGAATGAATTTCCCATTTTAATTTTCTGCAACTTCCATTTCTATTTTTATTCAACTTCCATTTTTATTCAATTTACTTTTCTATTAAACTTCCTTTTTTATTTTATTTCCAAATAGATCGTTAAGGCATGGTGGTTTCTTGAATGAATTTTCATTCTTAATTTTCTGCAACTTCCATTTTTATTTTTATTTAACTTCCAATTTTCTTCAAATTACTTTTCTACACAACTTCCTTTTTTATTTAATTTCCAAATAGATCGTTAACGTATAGTGGTTTCGGGAATGAACTTCCATTTTTAATTTTATGCAACTTCCATTTTTATTTTTATTCAACTTCCATTGTTATTCAATTTACTTTTCTATCAAATTTCATTTTTTTATTTAATTTCCAAATAGATCGTTATGGTATAGTGGTTTCTTAAATGAACTTCTATTTTTAATTTTCTGCAACTTCCATTTTTGTATCTATTCAACTTCTTTTTTTATTCAAGTTTCTTTTCTATTCAGCTTCCTTTTTTATTTAATTTCCAAATAGATTGTTAAGGTATAGTGGTTTTTGGATTGAACTTCCATTTTTATTTTTATTCCACTTCCATTTTTATTCAAGTTATTTTTCTATTCGTCTTCCTTTTTTATTTAATTTCCAAATAGATCGTTAAGGTATAGTGGTTTCTTGAATGAACTTCAAATTTTAATTTTCTGCAACTTCCATTTTTATTTCTATTCAACTTCCTTTGTTATTCAAGTCATTTTTCTATTCAACATCCTTTTTAATTTAATTTCCAAGCTGGTCATTAAGGTATAGTGGTTTCTTAAATGCTCTTCCAATTTTAATTTTATCCAACTTCCATTTTTATTTCAATTCAACTTCTTTTTTTATTCAAGTTTCTTTTCTATGCAACTTCCTTTTTTATTTAATTTCTAAATAGATCGTTAAGGTATAGTGGTTTCTGGATTGAACTTCCATTTTAAATTTTATGCAATTTTCACTTTTATTTTTATTCAACTTCCATTTTTATTCAATTTACTTTTCTATTAAACTTCCTTTTTTATTTAATTTCCAAATAGATCTCTAAGGTATAGTGGTTTCTTGATTGAACTTCCATTTTTAATTTTCTGCAACTTCCATTTTTTTTTATTCAACTTCCATTTTTATTCAAGTTATTTTTCTATTAAACTTCTTTTTTTATTTAATTTCCAAATAGATCGTTAAGGTATATTGGTTTCTCGAATGAACTTCCATTTTTAATTTTCTGCAACTTCCATTTTTAATTTTATTTAAGTTCCCTTTTTATTCAAGTTTCTTTTCTACTCAACTTCCTTTTTTATTTAATTTCCAAAAAGATCGTTAAGGTATAGTGGTTTCTGGATTGAACTTCCATTTTTAATTTTATGCAACTTTGATTTTTATTTTCATTCAACTTCCATTTTTATTCAATTTACTTTTCTATTAAATTTCCTTTTTTATTTAATTTCCAAATAGATCGTTAAGGTATGATGGTTTCTTGAATGAATTTCCATTTTTAATTTTCTCCAACTTCCATTTTTATTTTTAATTAAATTCCATTTTTCCTCAAGTTACTTTTCTATTCAACTTCCATTTTTATTTAATTTCCAAATAGATCGATAACGTCTAGTGGTTTCTGGAATGAACTTCCATTTTTAGTTTTATGCAACTTTCATTTTTATTTTTATTCAACTTCCATTTTTATTCTATTTACTTTTCTACTGAACTTCCGTTTTATTTAATTTCCAAATAGATCGTTAAGGTATAGTGGTTTCTTGAATGAACTTCCACTTTTAATTTTCTGCAACTTCTATTTTTATTTTTATTCCACTTCCATTTTTATTCAAGTTATTTTTCTATTCCACTTCCTTTTTTATTTAATTTCCAAATAGATCGTTAAGTTATAGTGGTTTCTTGAATGGACTTTCATTTTTAATTTTCTGCAACTTCCCTTTTTATTTTTATTCAACTTCCGTTTTTATTCAAATTATTTTTCTATTCAACTTCCTTTTTTATTTAATTTCCAAATAGATCGTTAAGGTATAGTGGTTTCTGAATTGAACTTCCATTTTTAATTTTATGCAACTTTCATTTTTATTTTTATTCAACTTCCTTTTTTATTTAATTTCCAAATAGATCGTTAACGTATAGTGGTTTCTGGATTGAACTTTCATTTTTAATTTTATGCAACTTCCATTTTTATTTTTATTCAACTTCCATTGTTATTCAATTTACTTTTCTATTAAACTTTGTTTTTTTATGTAATTTCCAAATAGATTGTTATGGTATAGTGGTTTCTGGAATGAACTTTCATTTTTAATTTTATGCAACTTTCATTTTTATTTTTATTCAACTTCTATTTTTATTCAATTTACTTTTCTGTTAGACTTCCTTTTTTATTTAATTTCCTAATAGATCGTTAAGGTATAGTGGTTTCTTAAATGAACTTCCATTTTTAATTTTGTGCAACTTCCATTTTTTTTAATTCAAAATCCATTTTTATTCAAGTTATTTTTCTATTCAACTTCTTTTTTTATTTAATTTCCAAATAGATCGATAAGGTATAGTGGTTTCTCGAATGAACTTCCATTTTTAATTTTCTGCAACTTCCATTTTTAATTTTATTTAACTTCTTTCTTTATTCAAGTTTCTTTTCAACTCAACTTCCTTTTTTATTTAATTTCCAAATAGATCGTTAAGGTATAATGGTTTCTGGATTGAACTTCCATTTTTAATTTTATGCAGCTTTCATTTTTATTTTCATTCAACTTCCATTTTTATTAAATTCACTTTTCTATTCAACTTCCTTTTTTATTTAATTTCCAAATAGATCGTTACGGTATGGTGGTTTTTTTGAATGAATTTCCATTTTTAATTTTCTACAACTTCCATTTTTATTTTTAATTAACTTCCATTTTTCTTCAAGTTACTTTTCTATTCAACTACCATTTTTATTTAATTTCCAAATAGATCGTTAACGTCTACTGGTTTCTGGAATGAACTTCCACTTTTAATTTTATGCAACTTCCATTTTTATTTTTATTCAACTTCCATTTTTATTTAATTTACTTTTCTATTAAACTTCGTTTTCTTATTTAATTTCCAAATAGATCGTTATGGTATAGTGGTTTCTGGATTGAACTTCCATTTTTAATTTTATGCAACTTTCATTTTTAATTTTATGCAACTTTCATTTTTATTTTTATTCAACTTCCATTTTTACTCAATTTATTTTTCTATTAAACTTCCTTTTTTAATTAATTTCGAAATAGATCGTTAAGGCATAGTGGTTTCTTGAATTAATTTCCATTTTTAATTTTCTGCACCTTGCATTTTTATTTTTATTCGACTTTCATTTTTATTCAAGTTATTTTTTTATTAAACTTCCTTTTTTATTTAATTTTCAAATAGATCGTTAAGGTATAGTGGTTTCTTGAATGAACTTCCAATTTTAATTTTCTGCAAATTCCATTTTTATTTCTATTCTACTTCTTTTTTTATTCAAGTTTCTTTTCTATTAAATTTCATTTTTTATTTAATTTCAAAATAGATCGTTAAGGTGTAGTGGTTTCTTGAATAAACTTCAATTTTTAATTTTCTACAACTTCCACTTTTATTTTTATTCCTCTTCCATTTTTATTGAAGTTATTTTTCTATTCAACTTCCATTTTTATTTAATTTCCAAATAGATGGTTAAGGTATAGTGGTTTCTTGAATGAGTTTCCATTTTTAATTTTCTGCAACTTCCATTTTTATTTTTAATTAACTTCCATTTTTGTTCAAGTAACTTTTCAATTCAACTTCTTTTTTTATTTAATTTCCAAATAGATCGTTAAGGTATAGTGGTTTCTTGAATGAACTTCCAATTTTAATTATCTGCAACTTCCATTTTTATTTCTTTTCAACTTCTTTTTTTATTCAAGTTTCTTTTCTATTCAACTTCCTTTTTTATTTATTTTCTAAATAGATTGTTAAGGTATAGTGGTTTCTGGATTGAACTTCCATTTTTAATTTTATGCAACTTTCGCTTTTATTTTTATTCAACTTCCATTTTTATTCAATTTACTTTTCTATTAAACAACCTTTTTTTATTTAATTTCCAAATAAATCGTTGAGGTATAGTGGTTTCTTGAATGAACTTTCATTTTTAATATTCAGCAACTTCCAATTTTTTTTTATTCAACTTCCATTTATGTTCAAGCTAGTTTTCTATTCAACTTTTTTTTTTTTATTTAATTTCCAAATAGATCGTTAAGGTATAGTGATTTCTGGAATTAACTTCCATTTTTAATTTTCTGCAAATTCCATTTTTATTTTTATTTAACTTCCTTTTTTATTCAAGTTTCTTTTCTACTCAACTTCCTTTTTTATTTAATTTCCAAATAGATTGTTAAGGTATAGTGGTTTCTGGATTGAACTTCTATTCTTAATTTTAAGCAACTTTGATTTTTATTTTCATTCAACTTCCATTTTTATTCAATTTACTTTTCTATTCAACTTCCTTTTTTATTTAATTTCCAAATAGATCGTTAACGTATGGTGGTTTCTTGAATGAATTTCCATTTTTAATTTTCAGCAACTTCCATTTTTATTTTTAATTAACTTCCATTTTTCTTCAAGTTACTTTTCTATTCCACTTCCTTTTTTATTTAATTTCCAAGTAGATCGTTAACGTATAGTGGTTTCTAGAATGAACTTCCATTTCTAATATTATGCAACTTTCATTTTTATTTTTATTCAACTTCCATTTTTATTCAATTTACTTTTTTATTAAACTTCCTTTTTTATTTAATTTCCAAATAGATCGTTAAGGTATAATGGTTTCTTGAATAATCTTCCATTTTTAATTTTCTACAACTTTCATTTCTATTTTTATTCAACTTCCAATTTTATTTAATTTACTTTTCAATTAAACTTCCTTTTTTTATTTAATTTCCAAACAGATCGTTAAGGTATAGTGGTTTCTGGATTGAACTTCTATTCTTAATTTAATGCAACTTTCATTTTTATTTTCATTGAACTTCCATTTTTATTCAATTTACTTTTCTATTCAACTTCCTTTTTTGTTTAATTTCCAAATAGATCGTTAAGGTATGGTGGTTTTTTGAATGAATTTCCATTTTTAATTTTCTGTAACTTCCATTTTTATTTTTAATTAACTTCCATTTTTCTTCAAGTTACTTTTCTATTCAACTTCCTTTTTTATTTAATTTCCAAATAGATCGTTAACGTATAGTGGTTTCTGGAATGAACTTCCATTTTTAATTTTAAGGAACTTTCATTTTTATTTTTATTCAACTTCCATTTTTATTCAATTTACTTTTTTATTGAACTTCCTTTTTTATTTAATTTCCAAATAAATCGTTAAGGTATAGTGGTTTCTTGAATGAACTTCCATTTTTAATTTTTTGCAACTTCCATTTTTTATTTTTATTCGACTTCCATTTTTATTCAAGTTATTTTTCTATTCAATTTCCTTTTTAAGTTAATTTTCAAATAGATCGTTAAGGTATAGTGGTTTCTTGAATGAACTTCAAATTTTAATTTTCGGCAACTTCCATTTTTATTTCTATTCAACTTCTTTTTTTGTTCCAGTTTCTTTTCAATTCAATTTCCTTTCTTATTTAATTTCCAAATAGATCGTTAAGGTATAGTGGTTTCTGGATTGAACTTCCATTTTTAATTTTATGCAACTTTCACTTTTATTTTTATTCAACTTCCATTTTTATTCAATTTACTTTTCTATTAAACTTACTTTTTTATTTAATTTCCAAATAGATCGTTAAGGTATAGTGGTTTCTTGAATGAACTTCAAATTTTAATTTTCTGCAACTTCCATTTTTATTTCTATTCAACTTCTTTTTTTATTTTGGTTTTTTTCTATTCAACTTCCTTTTTTATTTAATTTCCAAATAGATCGTTAAGGTATAGTGGTATCTGGATTGAACTTCCATTTTTAATTTTATGCAACTTTCACTTTTATTCTTATTCAACTTCCATTTTTATTCAATTTACTATTCTATTAAACTTCATTTTCTTATTTAATTTCCAAATAGATCGTTAAGGTATGGTGGTTTCTTGAATGAATTTCCATTTTTAAGGTTTTGCAACTTCCATTTTTATTTTTAATTAACTTCCATTTTTCTTCAAGTTACTTCTCTATGCAACTTCTTTTTTTATTTTATTTCCAAATAGATCGTTAACGTATAGTGGTTTCTGGAATGAACTTCCATTTTTAATTTTTTGCAACTTCCATTTTTAATTTTCTGCAACTTCCTTTTTTATTCAAGTTTCTTTTCTACTCAACTTCAATTTTTATTTAATTTCCAAATAGATCGATACGGTATAGTGGTTTCTGGATTGAACTTCTATTTTTAATTTTAAGCAAGTTTCATTTTTATTTTCATTCAACTTCCGTTTTTATTCAATTTACTTTTCTATTAAGCTTCCTTTTTTATTTAATTTCCAAATAGATCGTTAAGGTATGGTGGTTTCTTTAATGAATTTCCATTTTTAATTTTCTGCAACTTCCATTTTTTTTTAATTAACTTCAGTTTTTCTTCAAGTTACTTTTCTATTCAAGTTCCTTTTTTATTTAATTTCCAAATAGATCGTTAACGTATAGTGGTTTCTGGAATGAACTTTCATTTTTAATTTTATGCAACTTTCATTTTTATTTTTATTTAACTTCCATTTTTATTCAATTTACTTTTTTATTAAACTTCCTTTTTTATTTAATTTCTAGATAGATCGTTCAGGTATAGTGGTTTTTTGAATGAACTTGCATTTTTAATTTTCTGTAACTTCCATTTTAATTTTTATTTAAATTCCTTTTTTATTCAAGTTTCTTTTCTACTCAACTTCCTTTTTTATTTAATTTCCAAAAAGATAAGATACAGTGGTTTCTGGACTGAACTTCCATTTTTAATTTTATGGAACTTTTATTTTTATTTTCATTCAACTTCAATTTTTATTCAATTTAAATTTCTATTTAACTTCCTTTTCTATTTAATTTCAAAACAGAGCGTTAAGGTATGGTGGTTTCTTGAATGAATTTCCATTTTTAATTTTCTGCAACTTCCATTTTTATTTTTTATTAACTTCCATTTTTCTTCAAGTTACTTTTCTATTCAACTTCCTTTTTTATTTCATTTCCAAATAGATCATTAGGGTATAGTGGTTTCTTGAATGAACTTCAAATTTTAATTTTCTGCAACTTCCATTTTTATTTCTATTCAACTTCTTTTTTTATTCAAGTTTCTTTTCTATTCAACTTCATTTTTTATTTAATTTCCAAATAGAACGTTAAGGTATAGTGGTTTCTGGATGGAACTTCCATTTTTAATTTTATGCAACTTTCACTTATATTTTTATTCAACTTCCATTTTTATTCAATTTGCTTTTCTATTAAACTTCATTTTTAATTTAATTTCCAAATAGATCGTTAAGGTATGGTTGTTTCTCGAATGAATTTCCATTTTTAATTTTTTTCAACTTCCATTTTTATTTTTTTTCAACTACCATTTTTACTCAAGTTATTTTTGTATTCGACTACCTTTTTTATTTTATTTCCAAATAGATCGTTAAAGTATAGTGCTTTCTGGATTGAACTTCCATTTTTAATTTTATGCAGCTTTCATTTTTATTTTCATTCAACTTCCATTTTTGTTCAATTTACTTTTCTATTCAACTTCCTTTTTTATTTAATTTCCAAATAGATCGTTACAGTATGGTGGTTTTTTTGAATGAATTTCCATTTTTAATTTTCTGCAACTTCCATTTTTATTTTTAATTAACTTCCGTTTTTGTACAAGTTACTTTTCTATTCAACTACCATTTTTATTTAATTTCAAAATAGATCGTTAACGTCTACTGGTTTCTGGAATGAACTTCCATTTTTAATTTTATGCAACTTTCATTTTTATTTTTATTCAACTTCTATTTTTATTCAATTTACTTTTCTACTAAACTTCTTTTTTTTTTTTTAATTTCCAAATAGATCGTTAAGGTATAGTGGTTTCCTTAATGAACTTCCATTTTTAATTTTCTGCAACTTCCATTTCTATTTTTATTCCACTTCCATTTTTATTCAAGTTATTTTTCTATTCCACTTCCTTTTTTATTTAATTTCCAAATAGATCGTTAAGTTATAATGGTTTCTTGAATTAACTTTCATTTTTAATTTTCTGCAACTTCCATTTCTATTTTTATTCAACTTCCATTTTTATTCAAGTTATTTTTCTATTCAACTTCCTTTTTTATTTAATTTCCAAATAGATCGTTAAGGTATAGTGGTTTCTGCATTGAACTTCCAGTTTTAATTTTATGCAACTTTCATTTTTATTTTTATTCAACTTCCATTTTTATTCAATTTACTTTCTTATTAAACTTCCTTTTTTATTTAATTTTCAAATAGATCGTTAAGGTATAGTGGTTTCTTGAATGAACTTCCATTTTCAATTTTCTGCAACTTCCATTTTTATTTTTATTCAACTTCCATTTTTGTTACAGTTATTTTTCTATTCAACTTCCTTTTTTGTTTAACTTTCAAATAGATCGTTAAGGTATAGTGTTTTCTTGAATGAACTTCGAATTTTAATTTTCTACAACTTCCATTTTTATTTCTATTCAACTTCTTTTTTTATTCAAGTTTCTTTTCTATTCAACTTCCTTTTTTATTTCCTTTCCAAATAGATCGTTAAGGTATACTGGTTTCTGGATTGAACTTCCATTTTTAATTTTATACAACTTTCACTTTTATTTTTATTCAACTTCCATTTTTATTCAATTTACTTTTCTATTAAACTTACTTTTTTATTTAGTTTCCAAATAGATAGTTAAGGTGTTGTGGTTTCTTGAATGAACTTCCAATTTTAATTTTCTGCAACTTCCATTTTTATTTCTATTCAACTTCTTTTTTTATTCAAGTTTCTTTTCTATTCAACTTCCTTTTTTATTTAATTTCCAAATAGATCGTTAAGGTATAGTGGTTTCTGGATTGAACTTCCATTTTTAATTTTATGCAATTTTCACTTTTATTTTTATTCAACTTCCATTTTTATCTAATTTCCATATAGATCGTTAAGGTATAGTGGTTTCTTGAATGAATTTCAATTTTTAATTTTTTGCAACTTCCATTTTTATTTTTAATTAACTTCCATTTTTCTTCAAGTTACTTTTCTACACAACTTCCTTTTTTATTTTAATTCAAAATAAATCGTTAACGTACAGTGGTTTCTGGAATGAACTTCCATTTTTAATTTTATGCAACTTCCATTTTTAATTTTCTGTAATTTCCTTTTTTATTCAAGCTTCTTTTCTACTCAACTTCCTTTTTTATTTAATTTCCAAATAGATCGTTAAGGTATAGTGGTTTCTGGATTGAACTTCTATTTTTAATTTTATGCAAGTTTCATTTTTATTTTCATTCGACTTCCTTTTTTTATTTAATTTCCAAATAGATCGTTAAGGTATGGTTTTTTCTTGAATGAATTTTCATTTTAAATTTTTTGCAACTGCCATTTTTATTTTTAATTAACTTCCATTTTTCTTCAAGTTACTTTTCTATTCAACTTCCATTTTTATTTAATTTCCAAATAGATCGTTAACGTATAGTGGTTTCTGGAATGAACTTCCATTTTTAATTTTATGCAACTTTCATTTTTATTTTTATTCAATTTACTTTTTTATTAAACTTCCTTTCTTATTTAATTTCCAAATAGATCGTTAAAGTATATTGGTTTCCTGAATGAACTTCCATTTTTAATTTTCTGCAACTTCCATTTCTATTTTTATTCAACTTCCGTTTTTATTCAATTTACTTTTCTGTTAAAATTTTTTATTTAATTTCCAAATGGATCGTTAAGGTATGGTGGTTTCTTGAATGAATTTTCATTTTTAATTTTCTGCAACTTCCATTTTTATTTTTAATTAACTTCCAATTTTCTTCAAGTTACTTTTCTACTCGACTTCCTTTTTTATTTAATTTCCGAATATATCGTTAACGTATAGTGGTTTCTGGAATCAACTTCCATTTTTAATTTTATGCAACTTCCATTTTTATTTTTATTCAACTTCCATTTTTATTCAATTTACTTTTCTATTAAACTTTTTTTTTTTATTGAATTTCCAAATAGATCGTTATGGTATAGTGGTTTCTTGAATGAACTTCTATTTTTAATTTTCTGCAACTTCCATTTTTATTTCTATTCAACTTCTTTTTTTATTCGAGTTTTTTTTCTATTCAGCTTCCTTTTTTTATTTAATTTCCAAATAGATCGTTAAGGTATAGTGGTTTCTGGATTGAACTTCCATTTTTATTTTTATTCCACTTCCATTTTCATTCAAGTTATTTTTCTATTCAACTTCCTGTTTTATTTAATTTCGAAATAGATCGTTAAGGTATAGTGGTTTCCTGAATGAACTTCCAATTTTAATTTTCTGCAACTTCCATTTTTATTTCTATTCAACTTCCTTTTTTATTCTTGTCATTTTTCTATTAAACTTCCTTTTATATTTAATTTCCAAATAGGTCGTTAAGGTATAATGGTTTCTTGAATTCTCTTCCAATTTTAATTTTCTGCAACTTCCATTTCTATTTTTATTCAACTTCCATTTTTATTCAATTTAGTTTTTTATTAAACTTCCTTTTCTATTTAATTTCCAAATAGATCGTTAAAGTATAGTGGTTTCTTGAATGAACTTCCATTTTTAATTTTATGCAACTTTCACTTTTATTTTTATTCAACTTCCATTTTTATTCAATTTACTTTTCTATTAAACTTCCTTTTTTATTTAATTTCCAAATTGATTGTTAAGGTATAGTGGTTTCTTGAATGAACTTCCATTTTTTATTTTCTGCAACTTCCATTTTTTTTTATTCAACTTCCATTTTTATTCAAGTTATTTTTCTATTCAACTTCTTTTTTTATTTAATTTCCAAATAGATCGTTAAGGTATAGTGGTTTCTCGAATGAACTTCCATTTTTAATTTTCTGCAACTTCCATTTTTAATTTTATTTAACTTCCTATTTTATTCAAGTTTCTTTTCTACTCAACTTCCTTTTTTATTTAATTTCCTAATAGATCGTTAAGATATAGTGGTTTCTTGAATGAACTTCCAATTTTAATTTTCTGCAACTTCCATTTTTATTTCTATTCAACTTCCTTTTTTATTCAAGTCATTTTTCTATTGAACTTCCTTTTTTACTTAATTTCCAAATAGGTCGTTAAGGTATAGTGGTTTCTTGAATGCTCTTCTAGTTTTAATTTTATGCAACTTCCATTTTTATTTCAATTAAACTTCTTTTTTTATTCAAGTTTCTTTTCTATGCAACTACCTTTTTTATTTAATTTCTAAACAGATCGTTAAGGTATAGTGGTTTCTGGATTGAACTTCCATTTTTAATTTTTTCCAACTGTCACTTTTATTTTTATTTAACTTCCATTTTTATTCAATTTACTTTTCTATTAAACTTCCTTTTTTATTTAATTTCGAAATAGATCGTTAAGGTATAGCGGTTTCTTGAATGAACTTCCATTTTTAATTTTCTGCAACTTCCGTTTTTTTTTTATTCAACTTCCATTTTTATTCAAGTTATTTTTCTATTCAACTTTTTTTTTATATTTAATTTCCATATAGATCGTTAAGGTATAGTGGTTTCTCGAATGAACTTCCATTTTTAATTTTCTGCAACTTCCATTTTTAATTTTATTTAACTTCCTTTTTTATTCATGTTTCTTTTCTACTCAACTTCCTTTTTTATTTAATTTCCAAATTGTCACGCCCTTAAAAAAACAAAAACATTAAACCCATCCATATAGAGACATGCATTGATAGATAAAAGATCCACATTTATCTATTCATCAGAGTATTTCATTACAAAAGTATTACATGTTTGCAACAAAAGCAAATGCCCTACCAGCTTACAGCTTTCCAAGTCAACACTTGGTTACAAAAGAGGGTGCTAACTTAATTACACATTAAGTCCTTTGGTTGAATCTATATGTAATACAATCAAGGAAAATAAGGCCAAAAGTATGTCAGCCTCTAGCCTCCCAAGCTATGTCCTCAGAGGTGGCATGCTACCTGTACCTGAAAATGATGTTCCCATATAGAGTGAGCCACAGCCCAGTAGAAATACACTAATCCGACTATGAACAACGCCTAAAAGATTAGCAACTGAAAGATGGTCAATACTTACACTTCCATTTACATCTTATTAAAATTCCATGACAGTCAAGTTTATGTTACAATTCACTTTCCATTCCTTATTCAACTTTGAGTTTGAAAACAAGGCTCAGTACTCTGGCCAAAACATTTGATGAGATTATAGTTCATCACTAGAACACCTTCGAAATTCAAGGTGGATACACATTTTGGTGTTGTATCAATAACACATAAACTACTACTATATTTTGCAAACGATGATGATATACATTTAGGTGCTATATCAAGTCAAATAAACTTTTCAATAGATAAGCATATGAGCTATATCAATACTTCAACAGATAAGCATATGAGCTATATCAATACTACAACAGATAAGCATATAAGCTATATCAATACTACAACAGATAAGCATATGAGTTGTATCAACATTCCAATAGATAAGCATATGAGTTGTATCAACACTTCAACAAATAAGCATATGAGCTGTATCTTCACTACAATGGGAGAGCATATGAGCTGCATCCCCGGGTCCATCTCCCATCTTCCCTTAACCATTAACCGGTTTAGAGGTACATCCCCCATCTTCCCCTAAACCGTGGAGTACATCCCCCATCTCCTCTCATACACAAGTAATGCATATAAACACAGAATCACACACGAAATCAATCAATACATAAAGTTAATGTATTCTATCAACTGTCTACACATAATGCGTATAAACACATTGGCCATATGCACAATCAACCAACACATAAAGTTAATGTATTCTATCAACCGTCATACTCTATGACACATCCAATTGATTAGTTTTGGTTTGCCTAATCATCATGCATTGTCTACAACGATCTTCACTACCCTCCACCGGTAGCCCAAAGCAATTATTTCTAAGCTGGAAATAGATGCACAGATGGATAATATATCAACATTTCAATTAGATGAGCAATGAAAGATTCGACTACACTCTTTAGTCCCATACATTCCCAATTTCAACATTCTCAATTCAATTCCTCGTTTTCTTCAATTAATTATATGCATTAATTAATTAATCCAATTAGGACAAATTACCATAATTCACAAAACAACCCTAAGATTCCATTTCCATCAATGTCCCAACGTTAATCTCATTTCTCTATGTCTAACATGCATATAGGTTTATATTTTTAAAAACCCAACTTTTGTAAAATTACACAAAGGCCCAAACTTTCTCAAAATTACCCAACAACCCCCAACATATCAAAATGCTAAAATTTAAAGACAAAGCTCATAAGATGGAGTAGGTTATCCCTACCTCGAATGATGGGGCTCAACGAAGGAGATGAAGAAACGGAAATGTTCCAAATCCCGAAATTTTCAGATTAGAAAATAGCCCTCGACGATCAACACAACTTTTGTAAAGGCCCAAGATGAGAAAATAACTCCTACTAGATCAATCCTAAGAGAGAAGTTTGGGTTTTAGTGAGAGGAACTCTCAAAATAGCTTTTTGGAAAAGTATGAGAGAGAAAAGATGTTGAAAAGTGAACAAAAAGGTCGGATCTCGGCTTTATATAAATGTCGCCCCACTCGAGCGTCGAACTCCCCGCTCGAGCGTCACTCACAGATCCCCGCTCGAGCGGCGGATGCACGCTCCCAGAACTTTTACAGACATGATGCCCGCTCGAGCGTCAAACTCCCCGCTCGAGCGTCAGACACATACTCCCGCTCGAGGGTCCAATCCCCTGCTCGAGCGTATACCACTGCAGACGAAATACTGGATGGGTAATTTCCCCGCTCGAGCGCCAACACCCCCGCTCGAGCGTCAAAAGCGCCGCTCGAGCGGAGGGACCAAAAACTGGGCAAGGATTTTACGTTTTAAAACACAACCGACTAATTCCCTACTTGCCCAACACAACCCGAAGCTCGAACACAAAGAGAAAAGGGTAGAAAGAGGATAAGACAACAACGAATCTACGGAACCGTGTCCGGACTACAGTTAAACAACAACAGGGAATACCGGGATAGCTATACAAATAGATCGTTAAGGTATAGTGGTTTCTGGATTAACTTCCATTTTTAATTTTATGCAACTTTCATTTTTATTTTCATTCAACTTTCGTTTTTATTCAATTTACTTTTCTATTAAACTTCCTTTTTTATTTAATTTCCAAATAGATCGTTAAGGTATGGTGGTTTCTTGAATGAATTTCCATTTTTAATTTTCTGCAACTTTCATTTTTATTTTTAATTAACTTCAATTTTTCTTCAAGTTACTTTTCTATTCAACTTCCTTTTTTATTTAATTTCCAAATAGATCGTTACCGTATGGTGGTTTCTTGAATGAACTTCCATTTTTAATTTTATACAACTTTCATTTTTATTTTTATTCAACTTCCCTTTTTATTCAATTTACTTTTCTATTAAACTGCCTTTTTTGTTTAATTTCCAAATAGATCGTTAAGGTATAGTGGTTTCATGAATCAACTTCAATTTTTTATTTTCTGCAACTTCTATTTTTATTTTTATTTAACTTCCTTTTTCATTCAAGTTTCTTTTCTGCTCAACTTCCTTTTTTATTTAATTTCCAAATATATCGTTAAGGTATAATGGTTTCTGGATTGAACTTCCATTTTTAATTTTATGCAACTTTCATTTTTAATTTAATTCCACTTCCATTTTTATTCAATTAACTTTTCCATTAAACTTCCTTTTTTATTTAATTTCCAAATAGATCGTTAAGGTATAGTGGTTTCTTGAATGAACTTCCATTTTTAATTTTTTGCAACTTCCATTTTTATTCAAGTTATTTTCCTATTCAACTCCTTTTTTATTTAATTTTCAAATAGATCATTAAGGTATAGTGGTTTCTTGAATGAACTTCAAATTTTAATTTTCTGCAACTTCCATTTTTATTTCTATTCAACTTCTTTTTTTATTCAAGTTTTTTTCTATTCAACTTCCTTTTTTATTTAATTTCCAAATAGATCGTTAAGGTATAGTGGTTTCTGGATTGAACTTCCATTTTTAATTTTATGCAGCTTTCACTTTTATTTTTATTCAACTTCCATTTTTATTCAATTTACTTTTCTATTAAACTTCCTTTTTTATTTAATTTCCAAATAGATCGTTAAGGTATAGTGGTTTCTTGAATGAACTTCCATTTTTAATTTTCTGCAACTTCCCTTTTTATTTAATTTCCAAATAGATCGTTAAGGTATAGTGGTTTCTGGATTGAACTTCCATTTTTAATTTTATGCAACTTTCATTTTTATTTTCATTCAACTTCCATTTTTATTCAATTTACTTTTCTATTAAACTTCCTTTTTTCTTTAATTTCCAAATAGATCGTTAATGTATAGTGGTTTCTTCAATAAACTTCCATTTTTAATTTTCTGCAACTTCCATTTTTTTTTTCTTCAACTTCCATTTTTATTCAAGTTATTTTTCTATTCAACTTCTTTTTTTATTTAATTTCCAAATAGATCGTTAAGGTATAGTGGTTTCTCGAATGAACTTCCATTTTTAATTTTCTGCAACTTCACTTTTAATTTTATTTAAGTTCCTTTTTTATTCAAGTTTCTTTTCTACTCAACTTCCCTTTTTATTTAATTTCCAAATAGATTGTTAAGGTATAGTAGTTTCTGGATTGAACTTCCATTGCCAATTTTATACTACTTTCATTTTTAATTTTATTCAACTTCCATTTTTATTCAATTTACTTTTCTATTAAACTTCCTTTTTTATTTAATTTCCAAACAGATCGTTAAGGTATAATAGTTTCCTGAATGAACTTCCATTTTTCATTTTCTACAGCTTCCATTTTGATTTTTATTTGACTTCCATTTTTATTCAAGATATTTTTCTATTCAACTTCCTTTTTTATTTAATTTTCAAATAGATCGTTAAGGTATAGGGGTTTCTTGAATGAACTTCCAATTTTAATTTTCTGCAACTTCCATTTTTATTTCTATTCAACTTCTTTTTTTATTCAAGTTTTTTTCCATTCAACATCATTTTTTATTTAATTTCCAAATAGATCGTTAAGGTATAGTGGTGTTTGGATTGAACTTCCATTTTTAATTGTATGCAAGTTTCACTTTTATTTTTATTCAACTTCCATTTTTATTCAATTTACTTTTCTACTAAACTTCCTTTTTTATTTAATTTCCAAATAGATCGTTAAGGTATAGTGGGTTTTTGAATGAACTTCCATTTTTAATTTTCTGCAACTTCCATTTTTATTTCTATTCAACTTCTTTTTTTATTCAAGTTTCTTTTCTATTCAGCTTCCTTTTTTTATTTAATTTCCAAATAGATCGTTAAGGTATAGTGGTTTCTGGATTGAACTTTCATTTTTATTTTTATTCCACTTCCATTTTTATTCAAGTTGTTTTTCTATTCAACTTCCTTTTTTATTTAATTTCGAAATAGATCGTTAAGGTATAGTGGTTTCTTGAATGAACTTCCAATTTTAATTTTATGCAACGTCCATTTTTATTTCAATTCAACTTCTTTTTTTATTCAAGTTTCTTTTCTATTCAACTTCCTTTTTTATTTAATTTCTAAATAGATCGTTAAGGTATAGTGGTTTCTGGATTGAACTTCCATTTTTAATTTTATGCAACTTTCACTTTTATTTTTATTCAACTTCCATTTTTATTTAATTTACTTTTCTATTAAACTTTCTTTTTTATTTAACTTCGAAATAGATCGTTAAGGCATAGTGGTTTCTTGAATGAACTTCCATTTTTAATTTTCTGCAACTTCCATTTTTTTTTATTCAACTTCCATTTTTATTCAAGTTATTTTTCTAATCAACTTCTTTTTTTATTTAATTTACAGTGTAGTGGTTTCTCGAATGAACTTCCATTTTTAATTTTCTGCAACTTCCATTTTTAATTTTATTTAACTTCCTTTTTTATTCAAGTTTCTTTTCTACTCAACTTCCCTTTTTATTTAATTTCCAAATAGATCGTTAAGGTATAGTGGTTTCTGGATTGAGCTTCCATTTTTAATTTTATGCAACTTTCATTTTTATTTTTATTCAACTTCCATTTTTATTCAACTTCCATTTTTATTCAATTTACTTTTCTATTAAACTTCCTTTTTTATTTAGTTTCCAAATAAATCGTGAAGGTATAGTGGTTTCTGGATTGAACTTCTATTTTTAATTTTTTGCAAGTTTCATTTTTATTTTCATTCAACTTCCATTTTTATTCAATTTACTTTTTTATTAAACTTCCTTTTTTATTTAATTTCCAAATAGATCGTTAAAGTATGGTGGTTTCTTGAATGAATTTTCATTTTTAATTTTCTGCAATTTCCATTTTTATTTTTAATTGACGTCCATCTTTCTTCAAGTTACTTTTCTATTCAACTTCATTTTTTATTTAATTTCCAAATAGATCGTTAACGTATAGTGGTTTCTGGAATGAACTTCCGTTTTTAATTTTATGCAACTTTCATTTTTATTTTTATTCAACTTCCATTTTTATTCAATTTACTTTTTTATTAAACTTCCTTTTTTATTTAATTTCCAAATAGATCGTTAAGGTATAGTGGTTTCTTGAATGAACTTCCATTTTTAATTTTCTGCAACTGCCATTTCTATTTTTTTTCAACGTCCATTTTTATTCAATTTACTTTTTTATTAAACTTCCTTTTTTTATTTAGTTTCCAAATAAATCGTTAAGACATGGTGGTTTCTTGAATTAATTTCCGTTTTTAATTTCGGCAACTTCCATTTTTATTTTTAATTAACTTCCAATTTTCTTCAAGATACTTTTCTACTCAACTTCCTTTTTTAATTTACTCTCATTTTTATTCAATTTACTTTTCTATTAAACTTCCTTTTTTATTTATTTTCCAAATAAATCGTTAAGGCATGGTGGTTTCTTGAATCAACTTCCATTTTTAATTTTCTGCAACTTCTATTTTTATTTTTATTTAACTTCCTTTTTCATTCAAGTTTCTTTTCTGCTCAACTTCCTTTTTTATTTAATTTCCAAATAGATCGTTAAGGTATAGTGGTTTCTGGATTGAACTTCCATTTTTAATTTTATGCAACTTTTATTTTTAATTTAATTCAACTTCCATTTTTATTCAATTTACTTTTCTATTAAACTTCCTTTTTTATTTATTTTCCAAATAGATCGTTAAGGTATAGTGGTTTCTTGAATGAACTTCAATTTTTAATTTTCTACAACTTCCATTTTGATTTTTATTCGACTTCCATTTTTATTCAAGTTATTTTTCTATTCAACTTCCTTTTTTTTTTAATTTTCAAATAGATCGTTAAGATATAGTGGTGTCACGACCCCAAATCGCCCCTAGTAGTTTGGTGTCGTGACGGCCAGTAATTCGAGATTACCAAAGGCCAACTTTCAAAAGTTTAACACAATCAGAGTATAATAAACGGGGCTCACAAATGCGGAAGAAATAAATCAAAATACAAGTGGTCCATAAGAGCAGTGCATAGATTCAATGTAATGGCATACATCTGTACAACTTGAATACAACAAAGTAAAATACGTATTACATCTTGATCAAAAGGCTTCTCGAGCCGACATATACAAAATATAGTGAATACAAGCCAAGAAGCATGATTTTCTAGATTTGCCGACATAAAAGAAATAACATCGCTGACGTGAATACAAAACAAAGCCGACAAACCGTGGATCCAAAACAAGCTTTCAAAAACACATTCTAGGCGTCGCCGACGTCCTGCTCATCACCTACATATATATAGAGAGGGTGAGCTTGGATACTCAGTGAATGGTACTAGTAATAAAGGTTTTGCATGAATATAGCCGAAGTCTTTTCCAAACAAACATGCCAAGATCATACGAATATTAGCCGAGATCCTTTCAGAGCAAAACACATCAAAACTTTATCAAAACAAGGGATAAACCGTATTCATCTATCAAGTCCCAAGGGATGCTTACTGGCATCGGTAAAACACAAATCAAGCTTTCCGAACAAACAAATCCACGCGGTAAACCGTCAGTGGCAAAACAAAGATTGCACGATCCGTAATCGATTAGTCAAAGGTACTGCGAAAGTTTATAGTCCTCCAGCACAAGGGACTTGTGTTACTTAAGCCCGTAGCTCCTTTTAACATGATGGTCTTGTGTTACTTAGGCCCGTAGCCCGTTTTAACACGATTGTCTTTCCAAGAAAGGACCGTATCCTTTTATACTTAGTGCTGCGAAAGTTTAGAGTCCTCCAGCACAAGGGACTTTACAAGGATGACATCAAAACAAAGCTTATACTTGATACATCAAAACAGAGCTATTCATTCATGCTTAACTAGTACTTTCGTCAAAACAAAGCAAAGCAAGATTTATTAAAACAGTATAACATAGCTTTATTAAAAATACCACTCACATAGATCTCCTCGGGTGTAGGCTCACAGCAAGAATCAAGGACCTACAATCACATGGAAAATCACATTCTCAAAACAAGCTTTATATGCATGCGAGTGATCTCAGCATCCTCACCAGGTCCAAGTCAATAACAAAGCAAAACATGCTGGGAGTTTAAACACTGCTCCCGTCCCATGAAAACACACTGGGCACCAACCAGGTCTTTGCCGAGGTCCCACACCTTCTTGCCGAGGTGTGGTCCCGATGGCCTCATTCAAAAGCAAAGTCGGGAAAACCTGGGTTTCCCTTTGAAGAACATGAAGAACATGATGAACATGATCATGAGGAAGATGAATGCAAGATCATAACTTGTTACAAAAATTTGAGACTTCATGCCAAAAGTTCAAAACATGGACCTGGGTACCCATACAAGGAGGTCATGCAAGAACGAACACAAAACATGGTTTTTGCTCCAAACTTTCGGATCAAAACGAAACTTTCTTCAAGAACATGTGAATACTATCTTTCTCTTCTGAAACAAACTTCAAATCGGTGCATGACATGCAAAACAAATTCGATCGTGCAATGCAGCTAGATGATCAATAAGAACAACAAGAGTAGGTTAAGATTCTAACCTCAAAACTCGAATCCAACGGTTCAAACCTCGAAGATCAAGCTTGGAAGATCTATTCTCACTCACGAACTTCTCCTCCTTTCTCTAGAGCTTCTCTCTCTAAAGGCAAAGATTTGAGACAAAAATGATTTGTTTCTAGGTCTGCCGGCTGTCTTAACAATCAGCTCGGACACGTGGCGAGCAGACAGATGGCAGACAGGTAGTTCCACCACCGCCAGTACCACAAGTGCCTCCGCAGCCAGTTTTGTATGGAGATGACACGTTGACCCTGATCAGAGAATTTAAGAAGATGAAACCGCCAAAGTTCCATGGAGGTATAGAGCCGATGAAGGCAGAAGCATGGATTCTTGAGATGGAGAAGTTGTTCGAGGTTTTTCCCAGCACCGACACTCAGAAAGTGTCATTAGCAGCATTCACTTTGGAAGACGACGCTCGAAGATGGTGGATGATGATCCGAGAAGGTAACCCAGACTTGACTTGGGCCAGATTTTTGGAGCTGTTCTATGACAAGCATTTCCCGCTCAGTGTCCGAGATCCCAAAACCACAGAATTTCAGATGTTGACCCAGGGTAGCAAAACAGTGGCGGAGTATGATCGTGCTTTCACTGAGTTGGCAAGGTATGCACCTCATATGGTCGACAACGAATACAGGAAAGCTCGCAAGTTTAAGAGTGGACTTCGAGGGCCAATTCAAGACCGGGTTAATTTGCTTAACATGCCGACGTATGCTGGAGTGTTAGATAAAGCCATCCTTGCAGAAGCCAACTTGAACAGAAGTCAGAGTTTAGGGGAGAATCAGAAAAAGAGGCAGACCAATGACAATCGCCAAGACCAGCATGATGCCAAGAAGAAGACAAATGTGGACAGTTCCAACAATACGAACCAGGAAGGTGGCACCAGGCCGACATGTACAAGTTGCGGGAGGCGACATTTTGGAGTTTGTCATCGGACATCTGGAGCATGTTTTGAATGCGGTGAGATGGGTCATCATATTAAGGATTGTCCCAAGGTAAAGGCTAGAGATGATAAGAAGAGATGAGAATCCGACTTTCGGAATTATTTTGGGGACAAGGTAAGTTAAGTTTGGGGACCAAACTTCTTTAAGGAGGGTAGACTGTAATAACCCACATTAATGTCTTAGTCATGTTCATGTACATTTGCATGATTTTGTCTTGTTAAGCTTGCATTTGTAGACTTGGACTTGTTAAGCCTAGGTCATGCCAAGCCTAGGTCATGTTAAGCCTAGGTCATGTTAAGCCTAGGTCATGTCAAGCCTAGGTCATGTTAAGCCTAGGTCATGCCAAGCCTAGGTCATGTTAAGCCTAGGTCATGTTAAGCCTAGGTCATGTCAAGCATAGGTCATGTTAAGCCTAGGTCATGCCAAGCCTAGGTCATGTTAAGCCTAGGTCATGTTAAGCCTAGGTCATGCCAAGCCTAGGTCATGTTAAGCCTAGGTCATGTTAAGCCTAGGTCACACCTTTGAACCTCTTATACCTTGGACCATCTTGGAACCCCTTTGGTTGACCTCCACCGTCACCTAGGCATATTGGCCGAGATGTTATCACCTAGGCATCCGAGATCCTTAATCCTTGCACCTAGTGATCTTGTTCTGGGACTAGAATGACCTAGACCGAGGTGTGGCACATCTAGGCCGAGGTGTGGCACAGCTTAGTCAAGTGTTGTCCTTCCTAGCCGAGGTCATTGTCACCCTAGTTGCCGAAGTCTTGTGGTTAGCCGATGTCACCCCTTGCCGGAGTGCCATTAGCTTGCTAGATACGCCTTGTCAGGGCCTTGTCTTGTCAATCTATCACCTTTTTGAAGAGAACCAACCAACCGTTGCCACGTGTCCGAGCTGAGAGTTAAGTCAGCCGGCAGAGAGAGAAGCCCCTCATTTGTTGTATCTTGTTTTGAAGAGTAGAGAGAGAAGCTCTAGAAGAGGGAGAAGAGTTCTTGAGAGAGAGTGGATTTCCAAGCTTGATTCTTTGAGATCGAACCGTTAGATCTGTGTTCTAAGGTTAGATTCTTGATCCGCTCTTGTTGTTCTATATGTTTATGATATTGCATTGCATGATTGAATATGATTTGTAAGCCATGCATTGCTTTGAAGTTCGGTTTTAGAAAGAGAAAATGGTTTTCATGTGTTCTTCAAGAAAAGTCACGTTTTGATCCGAAGGCTCATGCCTAGATCCATGTTTTTGTGTTTGTTCTTGCATGATTTTCAAGTATGGGTACCCAGGTCCATGTTTTCGAACTCATGTCATGAAATCCCAGATCTTGTAATAACAAGTTATGATTTTAGCATTCATGTTCTTCATGTTCTTCATGCTCATGTTCTTCATGTTCTTCAAGGAGGAAACCCAGATTTCCAGGCTTCATTTCCCTAGGTGTGATCACCGAGACCACTCTTGCCTAGATCACACACCTTGGTCTACCTTGCATGATCACTTGCACGTTAGTTTATCTTGCATGCACACCTAGGCTAACCACTGCACACCTAGGCCGACCATGGTACACCCATGCCGGCACCTTGTAACACTTTGGCAGACAGCTGCATACTGAAGCCTAGGTAACCACACCTCGGCCAAGAGGTGTGGGACCTCGGCCAAGACCTCCTGAGTTCACCCAGCTAGGTCGTTTTAGCCTAGATCATCTCTGTGCATCCATTCCAGGACCTGGTTGGTACCCAGCATGTTTTCCCTAGATGTTTTCCAGCATGTTTTCCCTAGATGTTTTCAGCATGTTTTCCCTAGATGATTTCAGCATGTTTTCCCTAGATGATTTCCAGCATGTTTTCCCTAGATGTTTTCAGCATGTTTTCCCTAGATGATTTCCAGCATGTTTTCCCTAGATGTTTTCAGCATGTTTTCCCTAGATGATTTCAGCATGTTTTCCCTAGATGTTTCCAGCATGTTTTCCCTAGATCATTTGCATTCATGTGAAGCTTGTTTTAAGAGTGCGTTCAATAGACTTTGCCACGTGTTTGTAGGACTTGGACCTTTGCCTTGATCCCGACGTCCCAAGAACTAAGTGAGTGGTATTTTTAATAAAGTTATGTTATAAAGTTTTGACAAAGCCTTGCTTCGTTTTAGAAAAGTATTTGATCAAGCATGAATGATTATCTCTATTTTGTGTATCAAGTAATTAGCTTTGTTTTGGATGACATTCTTGGAAAGTCCTCCCATGCTAGGGGACTCTAAGCCCATGTAGCACCATGTTTGAGAGATCTCTGTCATCGACGGTCTACGAACGGATGGCCCCACCGACGGTCTATGAACGGGTGGATTTGTCTAATCGATTCCGGGTCGATTATTCCCTTGTTTTGTCCGGAATGTCATCACAAGTATTATGTAGATGTTATTAACATCCCAAGCAAGATTTGAAAGACCAAGATTTGATTAATGAACTTGATTCATCCCATGCTTTGTTTTGTACAAGTTATGACATATGTATTGTTTTGACAAGAACCTCGGGAATCATTCATTTACCCCTTTATTACTTATATCATTCACTGAGTATCCAAGCTCACCCTCCCTATGTATATATGTAGGTAACAAGTTAGAAGTCGGCTACGCCGAGATGTGTGTTTTGTATGCATGTTATGTCGGCAGTCAGGACGTCGGCAATCTTGAAGCTTTTGTATTTGAACATGTCGGCTGAGAAGCCCTTTTGTTAAGATGTGATATGTATTTTGTACTTCATTTCTTTATGTATTCAAGTTGTAAAGCTATGTAAAGATGTATGCCATTTCATTTGACTTATGCACTGCTCTTATGGACCACTTGTATCTTGAATTATTGCTTCCGCATTTGTGAGCCCCCTATATAAATACTCTGATTGTGTGTGAATTTTGTAAGTTGGCCTTCGGTAATTACGGATTACTGGCCATCACGGCACCAAACTACTAGGGGCGGTTTGGGGTCGTGACAGTCTAGGCCATACCTGTCCAAGAACAAGGATCACTAAGTGCAAAACATCTCGGCAAACATGCCCGAGGTGAAGATGGGGGTCGACCAAGGTCCCAAAACAGTTCTAAGTACAAAGGTTCAGAGGTGAACTAAGCTCAAGATGACCTCGGCCACACACCAAGCAAGGAACAAAATCATGCAAGCAACTCTTAAACAAAACAAGGCAAGGCAAAACTTGCAAAACAACATAACAAGACAAGATCATGCATGGATGTGTGCAAATATGACAAGAGTAAGGTGAGGGTTGCTACAAGTGGTTTCTTGAATGAAATTCCAATTTTAATTTTCTGCAATTTCAATTTTTATTTCTATTCAACTTCTTTTTTTATTCAAGTTTTTTTCAATTCAACTTCATTTTTTATTTAATTTCCAAATAGATCGTTAGGTATAGTGGTTTCTGGATTGAACTTCAATTTTTAATTTTATGCAACTTTCACTTTTATTTTTATTCAACTTCCATTTTTATTCAATTTACTTTTCTATTAAACTTCCTTTTTTATTTAATTTCCAAATAGATCGTTAAGGTATAGTGGTTTCTTAAATGAACTTCCATTTTTAATTTTCTGCAACTTCCATTTTTATTTTTATTCCACTTCCATTTTTATTCAAGTTATTTTTCTATTCAACTTCCTTTTTTATTTAATTTCCTAATAGATCGTTAAGGTATAGTGGTTTCTTGAATGAATTTCCATTTTTAATTTTCTGCAACTTCCAATTTTATTCAAGTAACTTTTCAATTCAACTTCGTTTTTCACTTAATTTCCAAATAGATCATTAAGGTATAGTGGTTTCTTGAATGAACTTACTATTTTAATTTTCTGCAACTTCCATTTTTATTTCTATTCAACTTCTTTTTTTATTCAAGTTTCTTTTCTATTCAACTTCATTTTTTATTTAATTTCTAAATAGATCGTTAAGGTATAGTGGTTTCTGGATTGAACTTCCATTTTTAATTTTATGCAACTTTCACTTTTATTTTTATTCAACTTCTATTTTTATTCAATTTACTTTTCTATTAAACTTCCTTTTTTATTTAATTTCCAAATAGATCGTTAAGGTATAGTGGTTTCTTGAATTAACTTTCATTTTTAATTTTCTGCAACTTCCATTTTTTTTTATTCAAGTTATTTTTCTATTCAACTTCTTTTTTTATTTAATTTCCAAATAGATCGTTCAGGTATAGTGGTTTCATGAATGAACATCCATTTTTAATTTTCTGCAACTTCCATTTTTATTCAAGTTATTTTTCTATTCAACTTCTTTTTTTATTTAATTTCTAAATAGATCGTTAAGGTATAGTGGTTTCTTGAATGAACTTCCATTTTCAATTTTCAGCAACTTCCATTTTTATTTTTACTTAACTTTTTTTTTTATTCAAGTTTCTTTTCTACTCAACTTCTTTTTTTATTTAATTTCCAAATAGATCATTAAGGTATAGTGGTTTCTGAATTGAACTTCTATTTTTAATTTCATGCAACTTTCATTTTTATTTTCATTCAACTTCCATTTTTATTCAATTTACTTTTCTATTAAACTTCCTTTTTTATTTAATTTCCAAATAGATCGTTAAGGTATGATGGTTTCTTGAATGAATTTCCATTTTTAATTTTCTGCAACTTCCATTTTTATTTTTAATTAACTTCCGTTTTTCTTCAAGTTACTTTTCTATTCAACTTCCTTTTGTATTTAATTTCCAAATAGAACGTTAACGTACAGTGGTTTCTGGAATGAACTTCCATTTTTAATTTTCTGCAACTTCCTTTTTTATTCAAGTTTCTTTGCTACTGAACTTCCTTTTTTATTTAATTTCTAAATAGATCGTTAAGGTATAGTGGTTTCTGGATTGAACTTCTACTTTTAATTTTATGCAACTTTCAATTTTATTTTCATTCAACTTCCATTTTTATTCAATTTAATTTTCTAGTAAACTTCCTTTTTTATTTTAATTGCAAATAGATCATTAAGGTATGGTGGTTTCTAGAATGAATTTTCATTTTTAATTTTCTGCAACTTCCATTTTTATTTTTAAGTAACTTCCATTTTTCTTCAAGTTACTTTTCTATTCAACTTCCTTTTTTATTTAATTTCCAAATAGATCGTTAACGTATAGTGGTTTCTGTAATGTACTTCCATTTTTAATTTTATGCAACTTTCATTTTTATTTTTATTCAACTTCCATTTTTATTCAATCTACTTTTTTATTAAACTTCCTTTTTTATTTAATTTCCAAATAGATCGTTAAGGTATAGTGGTTTCTTGAATGAACTTCCATTTTTAATTTTCTGCATCTTTCATTTCTATTTTTATTCCACTTCCATTTTTATTCAATTTATATTTCTATTAAACTTCCTTTTTTATTTAATTTCCAAATAGATCGTTAAGGTATGGTGGTTTCTTGAATGAATTTCCATTTTTAATTTTCTGCAACTTCCATTTTTATTTTTAATTAACTTCCAATTTTTTCAAGTCACTTTTCTACTTAACTTCCTTTTTTATTTAATTTCCAAATGGATCGTTAACGTATAGTGGTTTCTGGAATGAACATCCATTTTTAATTTTATGCAACTTCCATTTTTATTTTTGTTCAACTTTCATTTTTATTCAATTTACTTTTCTATTAAACTTCGTTTTTTTATTTAATTTCCAAATAGATCGTTAAGGTATAGTGGTTTCTGGATTGAACTTCCAATTTTAATTTTCTGCAACTTCGATTTTTATTTCTATTCAACTTCTTTTTTTATTCAAGTTTCTTTTCTATTCGACTTCCTTTTTTATTTAATTTCCAAATAGATTGTTAAGGTATAGTGGTTTCTGGATTGAACTTCCATTTTTAATTTTATGCAACTTTCACTTTTATTTTTATTCAACTTCCATTTTTATTCAATTTACTTTTCTATTAAACTTCCTTTTTTATTGAATTTCCAAATAGATCGTTAAGGTATAGTGGTTTCTTGATTGAACTTCCAATTTTAATTTTCTGCAAGTTCCATTTTTATTTCTATTCAACTTCTTTTTTTATTCAAGTTTCTTTTCTGTTCAACTTCCTTTTTTATTTAATTTCCAAATAAATTGTTAAGGTATAGTGGTTTCTGGATTTAACTTTCATTTTTATGCTACTTTCACTTTTATTTTTATTGAACTTCCATTTTTATTCAATTTACTTTTCTATTAAACTTCGTTTTTTATTTAATTTCCAAACAGATCGTTAAGGTATAGTGGTTTCCTTAATGAACTTCCAATTTTAATTTTCTGCAACTTCCATTTTTATTTCTATTCAACTTCTTTTTTTATTCAAGTTTCTTTTCAATTCAACTTCATTTTTTGTTTAATTTCCAAATAGATTGTTAAGGTATAGTGGTTTCTGGATTGAACTTCCATTTTTAATTTTTTGCAACTTTCACTTTTATTTTTATTCAACTTCCATTTTTATTCAATTTACTTTTCTATTAAACTTCCTTTTTTATTTAATTTCCAAATAGATCGTTATGGTATAGTTTTTTCTTTAATGAACTTCCATTTTTAATTTTATGCAACTTCCATTTTTATTTCTATTCAACTTCTATTTTTATTTTAGTTATTTTTCTATTCAACTTCTTTTTTTGTTTAATTTTCAAATAGAACATTAAGGAATAGTGGTTTCTTGAATGAACTTCCATTATTAATTTTCTGCAACTTTCATTTTTATTTTTATTTAACTTCCTTTTTTGTTCAGGTTTCTTTTCTACTCAACTTCCTTTTTTATTTAATTCCCAAATAGATCGTTAAGGTATAGTGGTTTTTGGATGAACTTCAATTTTCAATTTTCTGCAACTGCCATTTTTATTTTTATTCAACTTCCATTTTTATTAAATTTACTTTTCTACTAAACTTTTTTTTTATTTAATTTCCAAATAGATCGTTAATATATAGTTGTTTCTTGAGTGAACTTCCATTTTTAATTTCCTTCAACTTCCATTTTTATTTTTATTCGACTTCATTTTTATTCAAGTCATTTTTCGATTCGGCTTCCTTTTTTATTTAATTTCCAAATAGATCGTTAAGGTATAGTGGTTTCTTGAATGAACTTCCATTTTTAATTTTCTGCAACTTCCATATTTATTTTTATTCAACTTCCATTTTTATTCAAGTTATTTTTCTCTTCAACTTCCTTTTTTATTTAATTTCCAAATAGATCGTTAAGGTATAGTGGTTTCTTGAATAAACTTCCATTTTTAATTTTCTGCAACTTCCATTATTATTTTTATTTAACTTCCTTTTTCTTCTTCAGGTTTCTTTTCTACTCAACTTCCTTTTTTATTTAATTTCCAAATAGATCGTTAAGGTATAGTGGTTTCTTGAATGAACTTCCATTTTTTATTTTCTGCAACTTCCCTTTTTATTTTTATTCGACTTCCATTTTTAGTCAAGTCATTTTTCTATTCAACTTCCTTTTTTATTTAATTTCCAAATACATCGTTAAGGTATAGTGGTTTCTTGAATGAATTTCCAATTTTAATTTTCTGAAACTTCCATTTTTATTTCTATTCAACTTCTTTTTTTCTTCAAGTTTTTTTTCTATACAACTTTCTTTTTTATTTAATTTCCTAATAGATCTTTAAGGTATAGTGGTTTCTGGATTGAACTTCCATTTTTAATTTTGTGCAAGTTTCATTTTTATTTTTGTTCAACTTTCATTTTTATTCAATTTACTTTTCTATTAAACTTCCTTTTTTATTTAATTTCCAAATACATCGTTTAGGTATAGTGGTTTCTTGAATGAATTTCCAATTTTAATTTTCTGCAACTTCCATTTTTATTTGTATTCAACTTCTTTTTTTCTTCAAGTTGTTTTTCTATACAACTTTCTTTTTTATTTAATTTCCTAATAGATCTTTAAGGTATAGTGGTTTCTGGTGTGAGGTTCCATTTTTAATTTTATGCAACTTTCATTTTTATTTTTATTCAACTTTCATTTTTATTCAATTTACTTTTCTATTAAACTTCCTTTTTTATTTTATTTCCAAGTAGATCATTAAGGTATAGTGGTTTCTTTAATGAACTTCCATTTTTAATTTTATTCAACTTCCAATTTTATTCAAGTTATTTTTCTATTCAACTTATTTTTTATTTAATTTCTAAATAGATCGTTAAGGTAAAGTGGTTTCTGGATTGAACTTCCATTTTTAATTTTCTGCAACTTTCATTTTTATTTTTATTCAACTTCCATTTTTATTAAATTTACTTTTCTACTAAACTTCCTTTTTTATTTAATTTCCAAGTAGATCGTTAATATATAGTGGTGTCACACCCTCAAAAAATAACATTTAAGCCCATCAATAAAAACATACATTTATATACAAAAGATCCATATTCTTCAATTCACCAGAGTGCTTCATTACAAAAGTATTACATGTTAACAACAAAAAAATAAATGCCCTACGGGCTTACAGCTTTCTAAGTTAACACTTGGTTACAAAAAAAATACTAACTCGATTACACATTAAGCCCTTGGCTTGAATTTACATGTAATATTACAAAAGGAAATAAGACAACAAAAGTCTGTCCGCCTCTAGCCTCCCAAACTATGTCCTTGGAGGTGGCATGCTACCTGTACCTGAAAATGATGTTCCCATATAGGGTGAGCCACAGCCCAGTAGAAATATACTAAACCAACTATGAACATTGACTAAAATATTAGCAATTGATAGATGGCCAAAACCGATACATCCACATATATCACATCACAGTTTCATAACATACAAGTCTATGTCACTTTTCATTCTCCACCTTTATTTAATAGATAAGCATATTAGCTATATCAACACATCAACAGATAAGCATACTAGCTGTATCCACACTTCACTAGACAAGCATATGAGCTGTATCTACACTTCTCAAAGATAAGCCTATGAGCTGTATCTTCACTTCTCTAGACAAGCATATGAGCTGTATCTACGAAGTTCATCCCCCATCTCCTCCCAACACTATCCGGTTTAGAGGTTCATCCCCCGTCTTCCCCTAAACCGCGGAGTACATCCCCCATCTCCTCCTTTACACACAATGCATATAAACACAAAGGTTCTATACACAATCAATCAATACATAAAATTAATGTATTCTATCCACCGTCATACTCTATGACTCAATCAATCGATTAGTTTTAGTGTGCCTAATCATCATGCATTGTCTACAACATTCAAGACTATCATCCACCGATAGCCCAAAGTAGTTATTTCTAAACAGAGAATAAATGCACAAAATGGATATTAAATCAACATTTCAATTTGGTGAGCGATAAACGATCCAACTACACCCTCTAATCCCCTCCTTTTCCAATTACCAAAATCTCAATTCAATCCTTCATTTCCAACAATTAATTATACAAATTAATCAATCGATGTAATTAGGGCATTTTCCATGACTTACATTTCAACCCCCACGGTTTCATTTTCATCAATGTTTCAACATTAATCTCATTCCCTCATGCCAAACATGCACTTAGGTTTTACATAATTAAAAACCCCAACTTTTGTAAAATTACTCAAAGGCCCAAACTCTCTCAAAATTACCCAACAACCCCCAACATGTCAAAATGCTAAAATTTAAAGACAAAGCTCATAAAGAGGAGTAGGATATCCCTACCTCAAAAGATGACTCCCAACCAAGAAGGTGAAGAAAACGAAAATGCACCAAACCGCGAATTTCTCGGATCAAAAGATAGCCCTCGACGATCAACAACTTTTTTGTAAAGGCCAAAGGTGAGGAAATCACTCCTACTAGATCAATACCTAGAGAGAAGGTAGAGTTCTAGAGAGAGGGGCTCTCAAAATGGATTTTAGAAAAAGTAGGAGAGAGAAAGAAAAGTGAAAAGTGATTTAAAATCACCCAGCGGATAACTCATATACGCATGACCCACTCGAGCGTAGAATAGAGCGCTCGAGCGTAAAGCACAAACATCTGATCCCGCTCGAGCGCATAGATGACCGCTCGAGCGCCAAGAAACAAAAGCAAAACACATCCGCTCGAGCGTAAAAACCAGTCTGCTCGAGCGCAGATTTTCATCTCCTAGAACTTCACAGAAAAAGGACTACCCGCTCGAGCGCCAACAATCCCGCTCGAGCGCAACCCGCTCGAGCGCAAGAAACCCGCTCGAGCATAGAAAACACACCTGCAGAAGTTTTGCAGGGTCACGAAATACTAGAAGTGTGTAAACCCCGCTCGAGCGCAAGAAGACCCGCTCGAGCGGACTGCCTAAAAACTGGACAACAAGAAATTGAAACCAAGGCCTAACCAACCTGTAACAACCCTGCCCAAAACATCCTAAAACTCAATCAAGCGGAATTAAAGGACGACAACAAGATAGATGCAATTACTACCTTCACGGAACCGAGTCCGGAATACAACAGAACAGAAAAGGGACAACCGGGATCGCTATAACCTTCCCTCCTTAAAGAATTTCGTCCCCGAAATTAAACACAAGTTTTTCAAAAATAGGTTTTCCCCATTCTCAACAATATTACGACATAATATTCAACATTTCGACCCATTACCGGTCAATTCCATCTCTTTTCAAGAGGCATTTCATAACATATATTACAAGTGCATTATCAACATGTAATTTTCTTCCATTTCCCACCATTTCCAACATACATGGTTCACAGTTCATATCATAATCAATATACATGATACAACTCCAATTCTACAATATGGCCAACATATGCAATATCATAATCAACTCCCATGTCAAGGTAAGTTCTACAACATACTCCCATTAAACCAAAACATTACCAATGTTTTACAACTTAAGATATATATAAAGCTCTTAAGTCGAACAATATTACAAAATCTAAATACAAGATTACCCATCAATAAACAAGTCCGGATATTTCTCGCGGATTTCCAACTCACGTTCCCAAGTGGCTTCCTCCACTCCGTGATGTTTCCACAAAACCTTTGCCAAAGGGATGGTCTTGCCACGCAGGACTTGATCCCGCCTATCCAAGACCCGAACCGGTCTCTCCTCATACGAGGCATCGTCATCTATCTCTAAGTCGGTCCAATCTAACACATGCGATGGATCCGGCTCATACTTCCGAAGCATACTCACATGAAACACGTCATGAACTCCGGACAACTGTGGCGGCAATGCTAAACGATAAGCAACCTCGCCAATCCTTTCAAGGATCTCAAAAGGCCCAATAAATCGAGGGGATAACTTCCCACTCTTCCCAAACCTCATCAACCCCCGCCTAGGTGATATCTTCAGAAAAACATGATCACCTATCTCAAACGCCAAAGGCCTCCTCCTACGGTCAACATAAGATTTCTGACGACTCTGGGCTGTAACAAGCCTCCTACGGATAAGTTCAACTTTCTCTGTCGTCTCCCTAACCAGCTCTGGACCCAACAAAGGTGCGTCACCCACCTCGGCCTAACAAACCGGAGACCTACAAGGCCGGCCATACAAGGCCTCAAACGGTGCCATACCGATACTAGACTGAAAGTTGTTGTTGTAGGCAAACTCCACCAATGGTAAGTGCCTCTCCTACTTCCCACTAAAGTTAAGGACACAACCCCGAAGCATATCCTCAAGGATCTGAATAGTACGCTCAGACTGCCCGTCAGTCTGAGGATGATAAGCCGTACTGAAGGTCAACTTAGTACCCAAGGCACTCTGCAAACTCTGCCACAACCTATCAGTAAAATGAGGATCTCTATCTGAGACGATCGTCACTAGGACCCCGTGCAACCTCACTATGTCCCGAATATACAAGTCGGCGAGATGATCTACCGTATCTCTCACGCGCATAGGAATGAAGTACGCCGACTTAGTCAACCGGTCTACAACCACCCAAATGGCATCACTACCCCGCTGAGTCTTCGGAAGGCCTACAACGAAGTCTATAGTGACATGCTCCCATTTCCACTCGGCAATAGGCAAGGGTTGCAACAAACCCGCTGGCCTCTGATGCTCAGCCTTCACTTGTTGACAAGTAAGGCACTTAGACACGAAAGATGCCACATCTCTCTTCATACCCCGCCACCAAAATTGGCGACCCAAATCCTGATACATCTTAGTACCTCTGGGATGCACCGCAAGACGTGAATGATGAAACTCTCGGAGTACTTCCTCTCGGCAAGACTCCGGCACAAACAAACGGTCTCGGTATCTCACACTCAGGTCGGGACACACCGTCAAACCCTTCTCAACTTTCCCACTGGAGATCTTCTCTCGGAAGGACTCTACCTCAAAGTCACCTCTCTGTGCCTCTAACACTCGAGTCACGAGTGTAGGCTGCGCAACAACAGAAAACAAGGCCGCAGCCTCAGCTGATTCACCCAGAAGCAAGTCAAACTCGCCAAGCGCACCCAACATCTCCCATTCCCGGATGGCAATACAAGCTACATCACTAATGGATTTCCTACTAAGGGCATCGGCCACAACATTGGCCTTTCCCGGGTGATAGTGCAACTCAAAATCATAGTCCTCAATGAACTCCATCCATCTCCTCTGCCTCAAATTCAAGTCTCTCTGTGTAAACAAATACTTCAAACTCTTGTGGTCCGAGAACACCTCGAACCTCTCACCATAAAGGTAGTGCCTCCAAATTTTCAAGGCAAAGATCACTGCTGCTAACTCTAGGTCGTGTGTAGGGTAGTTCTTCTCGTGTATTTTCGACTGACGTGAGCCATAAGCTACCACATTCCCCTCTTGCATCAACACACAACCCAAACCCTCTCGTGAGGCATCACAATAGACTGCATAACCCAGCCCTCTCTCCGGAATAATCAATACCGGAGCGGTGGTCAATCTAACTTTCAGCTCTTGGAACGACTTTTCACAAGTCTCACTCCACACAAATTTGACTCCCTTCCGAGTCAGTCTAGTCAACGGCGAAGCTAGCCTGGAGAAATCTTTCACAAACCGACGGTAATACCCAGCTAATCTCAGGAAACTGCTGTAGACACCCCATTTTTGACCGACCTTAAGACTCAGACGTCACCAATTGAGCGCTTGGTGATGTTGCATAATGTGCTCATTCAGAAGTTTCAGAGTCGCGGCCGTAAGCCCTGCCTCCGGACTTCCGAACCCTCTTCTGTGCCTTGTCTCGGTTTGCGAACCAGGCTCGGTTTTCTCTGTTTCTTTTCCTGAGGGAAGGGAGAGGTCTCGTAGACCATCTCTCAATGTCCGTAGGCTACATTTGGTGGCCGTAGGCCATTTTGCCCATTTCGGAGTCCGGTTCCCGGTTTTCGGAGCCGTCAGGCCGTGTGCCTCGGTTCGGGACCGCCTAACCATCTCCGTTTGCTCTGACTTTTGGCATACATCTTATTTCATCCCTTTTGAGGGACACTGGGGGCTGAGAAACCCACTTCGAGGTCGAATACCATTTTCGGTGCTTAACGGCCCATTTCCGGGACCCCGAACTGCGTGTTTTGACTCCGGAACTTTCGTTTTGCAACGGTTTTCGCTCATTTTTGGCAGGTACCTCTGTTTTATCACAGGGAAGGTCACTGAAGGGTGGGAGGCCAGCAATTGTTGCAGCAACAAGTTATCTCTCCTCCGGAGCCTCCGGCGCCCGTTTTTGCAACTTCCGGGCTAATGTTGAATACCTTGGAGTTAGTGTTGCCAACTTTCGACCACATATCTGTGATCTACACATCTGGGAGGCCACTAAAAGTTGGGGGCCGGCCATTAAGGTCACCTGACCCTTTTGACCCCTTTCTTCCGGGCTAATGTTGAACCCCTTGGACCTTTTTTCTTGAACTTTGAACCACATATCTGTGATGTACACACCTGAGAGGCCCCTAAAAGTTCATGGCCGGCCAGTAAGTCAACTTGACCCTTTTGACCCCCTCTTTCCGAGCCATTGTTGAACCCCTTGGGCCCACTTTCTTGGAACTTCAATTACATGGTTGTGTTGTACACACATAGGGCTACCTCCCCAATATCTGGCCGGCCAGAAAAGCTTGTTGACCCTTTTGACCCCTAGCCGGCCGGCTATGGGGTGTGGCCGGCCGGCCACCTCCAGCCAAAGTGAGAGGCCGGCCGTGTTCTCCTCACTGTAGCCTTTCCAGCTGTGGGGCAATATCCCCCAGATATTTTCTGTATCCGGGGGATATTTTGGGAGAGAGTTTTGCTCTCCAATTCACCCCCCTTTTACACCCCTTTCTTGACCTTATAACCAGCTGAGGGTCTTCTTCTTGGGGGTTAGAAAAATTCCTCTTCAAGCACAAACCCTAAACTCCATTGTCATCCTTCTCAATTCTCCAAAAAACCCTAACTTCTTAACCTTCATTCCTTCTACACCACCAAGCTCTACCACCACCATCTCATTTCCAGCAGCAAGGAGGGATTCTTGAAGGCTAAGGGAGCTCCAAATCAACCCAAGAAGCAACAAAAGCTTGGATCTTCAAGGGTAAGTTACACTTTGATCCTTTTGACCCTTTTCCTTGATCTATTTCTAAGCCTCATTTCTTTTTGGTTTCAAGCTTCGGCCCTAACAGAAAAGGGCCATATGTTGAGCTCATCTTCACTTCTCATTAAGGGCTCAACCCTGTTTGAGCCCTCCATAATACACTTGCTTCATTGACCATCTTGTATGTCATAGTTTTGCATGCTATTTTTGACCCATGAGCAATTTATTTTCGAGCATGTTGTAAACTGATATAAGGCTTATTTTGAGCCCCTCTTCAACATTGGAGAAGGGCTCAACATTGTTTGGTGTCTCCATATGTCACTTGTAGTTATATCCCCTATTTGGCCCCCATTTTTGCATAAATTAGTAGCCCTCTTTGCTTCTGTTTTTGGACCTTGGTCCGAACTGAAAGTAGTCTTATTTTGGCCTATACTTCATGTTTCATTCACACTTTTTTTCTGTTTGGTGATTATTTTATATACTTCATGTTATAGCACCTTTTGGGCCTTGTTTTGCACCCCATTTTTAGCATATTTGTATACTGATTTTGAGGCTGCCATATACTGTAAATGTTCATATTTTTGGTCCATATTCAGTGTTGTAGAAGGAAATTTTTCAGTTTGGATTTAGCTTATACCACTTGCTTCATTACCCCTATCTTGGCCCCTATTCTTGTATGCTATTTTTGCCATGCTTATACTTGCTGTTTGACCATGTTTATAACTGGAAACGTGCTTATTTTGGGACTGTCTAGCTTTTGTCTTTGCATTGCATGTCCATATTGTGCATGTTTAGCATAGCTATAGATCATTTCGGGTGCCTAATGTTACATTTCGGGACATTTCCTTGCATTTCATGTCATTTCGCCTCATCCCGGGGCTGTTTTCCCCTTGTTTTGTTGCTGAAATTCCATTAGCATGCTTGCATATCATTTTTGCCATGTTGCATCACATTTCATCATTGCCTCGGTTTGCGTGCCCGTGTGCACGCATTTCGAGGCACCTCATTTTCTGCCATCGGCATCTTATGTGAGTGTGGCTGAGGCTCTCTCATGTTAGTATAAGTCCATTTGTCATTTTCCATGTCATTTGCATTGCGTATGCATTGCCTCGGTTTGTGTGCCCGTGTGCACGCATTTCGAGGCACCTCATTTTCTGCCATCGACATCTTATGTGAGTGTGGCTGAGGCTCTCTCATGTTAGTATAAGTCCATTTGTCATTTTCCATGTCATTTGCATTGCGTATGCACCGCCTCGGTTTGCGTGCCCGTGTGCACGTACTTCGAGGCATCTCATTTTTATTGTATCTGTCATCGCCTCGGTTTGCGTGCCCGTGTGCACGTACTTCGAGGCATCTCATTTTCATCATTCTGTCGTCGCCTCGATTTGCGTGCCCGCATGCACGCATTTCGAGACACATGTCATCGCCTCGATTTGCGTGTCCGCGTGCACGCATTTCGAGACACATATCATCGCCTTGGTTTGTGTGCCCGCGTACACGTATTTCGAGACACATATCATCGCCTCGGTTTGCGTGTCCGCATGCATGCATTTCGAGGCATCTCATTTTCATAGCATTGTGTATGTTAGGATTGCATCTTAGTTGCATTTCATGCATATCATGCATATTGCATCATGCTCGGAATAGGAGTTAGCCCGGGCACGGGAAACGAGGTACATTTCGTACTCCGAGTGACGGAATGTGTCTCAATTCCCCAGTCACCGACACTCCGGATTATCCATGATGGAGTTAGGTTTTAGCTGTAGTTTCATGTGCATTCATCCTATATTGAGTTGTGCATTTCGACTCCTCGGCCATCATGCCTCGGTATGCGTGATTGGTGGCACGAGGATCGAGACATGCATATATCTGTGCAAATACATTGCTGTGCCCCTTTCCTGCTCTCTGTTGCAGCAAAATCATGAATCAGCAATTTTTCGGGATTCGACACGCATTTCGAGGATAACTGCTAAACAGAGGCTAATTGGGGCATTCCGGTGGATTTCCGCGCAAGACGATCCGGACATGCATCATCCATCAGAAGCAAGACAGTCCCTGGCTTGCACGCCAGTTTTATTTGCTTTCTTAGTCAATTCATTAATTAATTAGAAATCTGTAATATTCTTTTATTCGGGACTGTAATATTTAGACTGTATTATTTATTCGGACCCTCCGAGTGAGGGCACAACTGTAATAAGTGTGGGTGAGTGTGATGTATGTCTTCCAATCCCACGTCTTTCTCCCTTTTATTTACCCGCTTTTGTTGGTTAGATTAGGGCATATTTAAATTAGCATACAGTATGATAGCATGCTTGCATTCATTCATCTGTTTTGCATACACCGGGCTCGGCGCATCATACTAACTGCATTGTATTTCAATTTCAACGTTGAATACGTGTTAGCTGTAGCATTTCATATGCCATCTTAGAATAGCCGAGCCTGCTATAGTTTGCATTTTGCATGTGTTGCATTAGGCATTTTTGTATACTTAGGATTCATGCATGATTTCTAATGTAGTCTCTTTTTTGGCTTGGAGTACTCGGTAAGCTTTATGCTTTAGCATCCTTGCATGCGTGTGAGTGACTGCCATGAATAGCATGCTTACCATGAGGCTATATGCTTACGTGATATATCTGCCTGAATGCCTGTGGGTGAAGGTTGGGTTGTTTAAATTGGAACAAATCATTGACTGTTTGTTTTAAGCCCACTAGATAGTGGCAAAACCGTCTTTTCTAAGCCCACCTGCGGGTGGCAAAATCTGTATTTTAAGCCTACTTGCGAGTAGCAAACCAACTTTCAAACAAGCAAACATGAGATGTTTTGTTCCAATCCAGGCGACCCGGCCTATACTTATATGCTGTGAGCATCACATAGTAACCTAGGCTAATAACCGGAATAAGAACTCACAATGTTTTCAAAAATTGATATCATGGTTAGTAGAGGCCGGTCTATGACCGGGCGAGCGGGGGTGCTCACGAAGTGACCTTCCCCAATCGTACCCAAGTTCCCGAGCCGAGGCAACTTTGGTGATGACGGACACGTGGCCTTTTGGCACCGAGTCAGGGTTTCCTAAATTTCCCAAAATAAAATATTTAGGTGGCGACTCTGTATCTGGCAAAGCAGTCCATGTTTGGCACTACTTTTTCAAAAATCAGTTTTCTCAAAACGATTTGCCAGATTTGGACTCTTTGGTTCAGATTAGGAACCGTGACAACATTTGAGAGTCCGAGCTGTAGCGAGGTCCCCCCGCGGGCTTGTTGGATCTCAAACACACTCTTAGGTTGTGCCCAGTCTTGCACTGCCTCTACCTTAGATTGTCTACAGACACCCCTTCCCTGGAAACCACGTGGCCTAAGAACTTGACTTCCCCTAGCCAGAACTCACACTTCCCAAACTTGGCATACAGCCTATGGGCTCTAAGCAACTCTAGCACCACTCTCAAGTGTTCCTCATGCTCATCCCCAGAAGGCGAATAGATAAGAATGTCGTCCACGAAAACGACCACAAATCGATCCAAGAATTCCCGGAAGATCCGGTTCATCAAGTCCATAAAGACTGCCGGTGCATTGGTAAGCCCAAATGGCATCACCAGAAACTCATAATGGCCATACCGCGTACGGAATGCCGTCTTAGGAATTTCCTCCTCCCTGACCCTCAACTAGTGGTAACCCGATCTCAAGTCTATCTTAGAGAAACAACGAGAACCTTTCAATTGGTCGAACAAATCATCTATACAGGGCATAGGGTACTTATTCTTGACCGTAGCCCAATTCAACTTCCGGTAGTTTATACACAATCTCAAGGCACCATCTTTCTTTTTAGCAAAGAGGGCTGGTGCTCCCCACGGCAAAACACTAGGGCGAACAAAACCTTTATCAAGCAATTCCTAGAGCTGAATCTTCAACTCACTCAACTCGGCTGGGGCAAAACGATAAGGTGCCATAGAGATCGGCGCTGTGCCGGGCACTAAATCAATAGAGAACTCTATCTCTCGGTGAGGTGGCAAACTAACAAGGTCCTCGGGAAAGACATTCGAATACTCACAAACTACCCTCGGCAACACAAGCTGGGTCTCACCACACTTACCACTCTCAAAGCTAGCTAGTAGACCACTAAGCTCGCTCCGCCCTCGCGAATCATACCCCAGTGGCAAAACACTACCAACCCGGTCTCCCAAGAAATGGAACCACTCCCCACTCAAGGTACATAACGTGACCCTCTGGCGGTAGCAATCGATAACAGCCCGGTATGACGATAGCCATTCCATACCCAAAATAACATCAAAACCCTTCATGGGCATAACTACGAAAGGGAACGCAAGTCTATAGTCGGCGACCTCTATATCGCAACCTCTACAACCCTGTTTCAAGATCAGTTCACCCCCAAGAGGTGACACTACACATATAGGAGATGCTAATTGTGCTAACTTCAACTCCAAAACAGATGCAAATACAACAGATACAAAAGAATAAGATGCACCCGTATCAATCAACACATTAGCAACCGAGTTGCAAAACAAAAAGGTACCTCTCACTACTGATGGAGCCGGTACAAGATCCTGTGCGGTAACAGCATACACGCGCCCTGTAGGCCCCTAATCCAGCTGCTCACCTCTAGGAGCAAAAGACTGCTGCACAGACTGGGATGACGAAGCTCCCGGGTTGGCCCTTGAGGCCTGCACAGACTGAGCTGGCTGAAAACTCTGCGTCTGCCTAGAACCAGACGCTCCCGAAGTGGCACCCAACTGCGGGCAAAATCTCTTCAAGTGTCCGGGCTGACCACACAGATAGCAAGACAAGGGCTGGCCCCTGTCCTGACTCTGGCCCTGAGGTCTAGCTGAAGAAAAAGTAGCTCGCTGATCCCCTCCCTTCTGCGGGCAAACCGAAACCTTGTGACCCAGCTGGCCACACTTTTAACAGGCGAAATCCCCCTGGTTACCTCTCCCGGAGCCTGCAATCGGCACTGGAAAGGTCGACCTAGCCAAACCACCCTGAGACTGCTGAGGGTTAGGACCCCTCTGTCTCCTGCCGTCACCCTGACCATCTTGGCTCATCTTGGAGCCTCTCTGTCCCTCATCCTCCTCCAGCATCAAGAGCTCCATATGAGCTGCAGCATCCACTAAATGTCTATACTCTCGGATGAAAGACCCACCAACCCTCAACTTGAGGCCTCGCCTCAACTTCCGCTCAAACTCATAGCAACGGTGTTCTTCGGACGCCACCAACTCAGGTGCAAACCTAGACAAACTAGTGAAAGTGGCCTCAAACTCTACCACAGACATGCCTTGCTGATTAAGCCGGCTAAACTGATCCCTCAGCTTCTTCCTAGCCACTGCGGGTAAGAACCTCTCCTGGAAAGCATTTACAAACGCCTCCCATGTACCACCAACACGAGCCTTCTCGTACTTCCACCATTGACCCGCATCTCCCTTCAGCTGGAAGGATGCCAAGGTCACTTTTAGTGCCCCGTCCTCGATGCCAAGCATCTCGAATGTCTTACTCATTTGTTCCAACCACTCGTCAGCCTTCAGTGGCTCCTTTGGATCCCCAACAAACTCATCCGGGTTAGACCAGAAGAACTCCCTCTTCAAGAAAGAAGGCCCTGCCTCAGCTGCCTGATTCCCAGCTCTGAGAATACCCAAAGCTCCTGCTATCTCTCGTGCCAAGGCACTCATAGCCTGCTGTCCCGCTGGCTCGGCCACATTGGCCTGACCAACTCCCTCCTGCACTGTCGGAACCTCCTCCAGTAAAGGCATCTCCTGCCTACCACGCCTGCCACGCCTACCGCGTCCTCGTCCCGACATCCTAATAAAGGTAACCAAGACTATTAGCACATTCACAAATGTACCGAAGCTATAACACTCGTGTCCTAATGCATGGACAACTGTAATTCATTCCACGTAAGCACATAAACACATAAGCACTTACGAATTTCATTTCCGAATGGTGATAGTCCCGAGGCGTTACTAGAGTTCCGGTTAGAAACAGCATTGATCAAGTGCCTTTCCAACAAGACTCACAGGAACCCAAGGATCCAATCAACATCCTAGAAACTAAATCCCATACCCATATAGTCACATAAGCATGTTATCAACTTAAACACATAGCATATGATACTACATCTAAGTCTCTATCAAGCGAGACAAACCCATTGTGATCCTAATCACTTCCCACGTACCCAAAGTATTCGAACCCGGTACGCTTTGATACCAAGTTGTCACACCCTCACAAAATAACATTTAAGCCCATCAATATAAACATACATTTATATACAAAAGATCTATATTCTTCAATGCACCAGAATGCTTCATTACAAAAGTATTACATGTTAACAACGAAAGCAAATGCCCTACGGGCTTACAGCTTTCCAAGTTAACACTTGGTTACAAAAAAAATACTAACTCGATTACACATTAAGCCCTTGGCTTGAATTTGCATGTAATATTACAAAAGGAAATAAGACAACAAAAGTCTGTCCGCCTTTAGCCTCCCAAACTATGTCCTTCGAGGTGGCATGCTACCTGTACCTGAAAATGATGTTCCCATATAGGGTGAGCCACAGCCCAGTAGAAATATACTAAACCAACTATGAACATTGACTAAAATATTAGCAATTGATAGATGGCCAAAACCGATACATCCACATATATCACATCACAGTTTCATAACATACAAGTCTATGTCACTTTTCATTCTCCACCTTTATTTAATAGATCAGCATATTAGCTATATCAACACATCAACAGATAAGCATACTAGCTGTATCCACACTTCACTAGACAAGCATATGAGCTGTATCTACACTTCTCAAAGATAAGCCTATGAGCTGTATCTTCATTTCTCTAGACAAGCATATGAGTTGTATCTACGGAGTTCAACCCCTATCTCCTCCCAACACTATCCGGTTTAGAGGTTCATCCCCCATCTTTCCCTAAACCGCGGAGTACATCCCTCATCTCCTCCTTTACACACAATGTATATAAACACAAAGGTTCTATACACAATCAATCAATACATAAAATTAATGTATTCTATCCACCGTCATACTCTATGACTCAATCAATCGATTAGTTTTAGTTTGCCTAATCATCATGCATTGTCTACAACATTCAAGACTATCATCCACCGATAGCCCAAAGCAGTTATTTCTAAACAGAGAATAAATGCACAAAATGGATATTAAATCAACATTTCAATTTGGCGAGCGATAAATGATCCAACTACACCCTCTAATCCCCTCCTTTTCCAATTTCCACAATCTCAATTCAATCCTTCATTTCCAACAATTAATTATACAAATTAATCAATCGATGTAATTAGGGCATTTTCCATGACTTACATTTCAACCCCCACGGTTTCATTTTCATCAATGTTTCAACATTAATCTCATTCCCTCATGCCAAACATGCACTTAGGTTTTACATAATTAAAAACCCCAACTTTTGTAAAATTACTCAAAGGCCCAAACTCTCTCAAAATTACCCAACAACCCCCAACATGTCAAAATGCTAAAATTTAAAGACAAAGCTCATAAAGAGGAGTAGGATATCCCTACCTCAAAAGATGACTCCCAACCAAGAAGGTGAAGAAAACAAAAATGCACCAAACCGCGAATTTCTCGGATCAAAAGATAGCCTTCGACGATCAACAACTTTTTTGTAAAGGCCAAAGGTGAGGAAATCACTCATACTAGATCAATACCTAGAGAGAAGGTAGAGTTCTAGAGAGAGGGGCTCTCAAAATGGGTTTTAGAAAAAGTAGGAGAGAGAAAGAAAAGTGAAAAGTGATTTAAAATCACCCAGCGAATAACTCATATACGCATGACCCACTCGAGCATAGAATAGAGCGCTCGAGCGTAAAGCACAAACATCTGATCCCGCTCGAGCGCATAGATGACCGCTCGAGCGCCAAGAAACAAAAGCAAAACACATCCGCTCGAGCGTAAAAACCAGTCCGCTCGAGCGCAGAGTTTCATCTCCCAGAACTTCACAGAAAAAGGACTACCCGCTCGAGCGCCAACAATCCCGCTCGAGCGTGACCCGCTCGAGCGCAAGAAACCCGCTCGAGCATAGAAAACACACCTGCAGAAGTTTTGCAGGGTCACAAAATACTGGAAGTGTGTAAACCCCGCTCGAGCGCAAGAAGACCCGCTCGAGTGGACCGCCTAAAAACTTGGCAACAAGAAATTGAAACCAAGGCCTAACCAACCTGTAATAACCCTGCCCAAAACATCCTAAAACTCAATCAAGCGGAATTAAAGGACGACAACAAGATAGGTACAATTACTACCTTCACGGAACCGAGTCCGGACTACAACAGAACAGAAAAGGGACAACCAGGATCGCTATAAGTGGTTTCTTAAGTGAACTTCCATTTTTAATTTTCTGCAACTTCCATTTTTATTTTTATTCGACTTCCATTTTTATTCAAGTCATTTTTGTATTCGACTTCCTTTTTTGTTTAATTTCCAAATAGGTCGTTAAGGTATAGCGGTTTCTTGAATGAACTTCCATTTTTAATTTTCTGCAACTTCCATATTTATTTTTATTCAACTCTCATTTTTATTCAAGTTATTTTTCTCTTCAACTTCCTTTTTTATTTAACTTCCAAATAAATCGTTAAGGTATAGTGGTTTCTTGAATAAACTTCCATTTTTAATTTTCTGCAACTTCCATAATTTTTTTTATTTAACTTCCTTTTTTCTTCAGGTTTCTTTTCTACTCAACTTCCTTTTTTATTTAATTTCCAAATAGATCGTTAAGGTATAGTGGTTTCTTGAATGAACTTCCATTTTTAATTTTCTGCAACTTCCATTTTTATTTTTATTCGACTTCCATTTTTATTCAAGTCATTTTTCTATTCAACTTCCTTTTTTATTTAATTTCCAAATACATCGTTAAGGTATTGTGGTTTCTTGAATGAATTTCCACTTTTAATTTTCTGCAACTTCCATTTTTATTTCTATTCAACTTCTTTTTTTCTTCAAGTTGTTTTTCTATACAACTTTCTTTTTTATTTAATTTCCTAATAAATCTTTAAGGTATAGTGGTTTCTGGAGTGAACTTCCATTTTTAATTTTATGCAACTTTTATTTTTATTTTTATTCAAATTTCATTTTTATTCAATTTACTTTTCTATTAAACTTCCTTTTTTATTTAATTTCCAAGTAGATCGTTAAGGTATAGTGGTTTCTTTAATGAACTTCCATTTTTAATTTTATGCAACTTCCATTTTTATTTTTATTCAACTTCCATTTTTATTCAAGTTATTTTTCTATTCAACTTATTTTTTGTTTAATTTCCAAATAGATCGTTAAGGTATAGTGGTTTCTTGAATGAACTTCCATTTTTAATTTTCAGCAACTTCCATTTTTATTTTTATTTAACTTCTTTTTTTATTCAAGTTTCTTTTCTACTCAACTTCCTTTTTTATTTAATTTCCAAATAGATCGTTAAGGTATAGTGGTTTCTTGAATGAACTTTCATTTTTAATTTTCTGCAACTTCCATTTTTATTTTTGTTTAACTCCCTTTTTCATTCAAGTTTCTTTTCTGCTCAACTTCCTTTTTTATTTAATTTCCAAATAGATCGTTAAGGTATAGTGGTTTCTTGAATGAACTTCCATTTTTAATTTTATAGCGATCCCGAATTTACCCTTGTTGTACAGTGATCCGGACATCTGTCCGTGGATGTTGGTAGTTGATTATTATCTTGTTTACATCCTTTTTACTTCGTATTTGAGTTATAGGATGTGTTGGGCAGGTTTGTTACAGGTTGGTTGAGTTTAGAAACCAAAACTAGTTGCCCAGATTTTGGCCTGTCCGCTCGAGCGGGGGTTTTAACGCTCGAGCGAGGAATACACCCATCCAGTATTTCCTGTGCAGTGTTGGACACTCGAGCAGGGAATTGGCCGCTCGAGCGGGAGGTTGTGAGTGACGCTCGAGCGGGGACCTGTTGTGTCGAGATGCTGGAAGGGTGCATCTGGCGCTCGAGCGGGAGTTTGGCAGCTCGAGCTGGAGTCTGTGAGTGCCGCTCGAGCGGGGGTCTGGACGCTCGAGTGGGGCAACTGGGTTTAAGTTCCGAGTTTTGACTTTTCAAATCACTTTTTCACTTTCTCTTCTCTCTCCTACTTTTCCAAAAACACCATTGTTGAGCCTCTCACTCTAGAACTCTACCTTCTCTCTAGGTTTTGATCTGGTAGGAGTGATTTGCTCATCTTTGGCCTTTACAAAAAAGTTGTTGATCGTCGAGGGCTACATTTTAATCTGAAAATTTCGGGATTTGGAGCACGTTGGGTTTTGTCATCTTCTCCCTTGGGGCTCCAGATTTGAGGTAGGGCTATCCTACTCCTCTCTATGGATTTTGTCTTTAAATTTAAGTATTTTGAGATGTTGGGGTTGGTTTGGTAATTTTTTGAAAGTTTGGGGCTTTGTGTAATTTTACCAAAGTCGGGGTTTTATTTATAATAAGCCTAGATGCATGTTTGGCATAGAGAAATGGAATAAATGTTGAATCATTGATGATTGTGGGACCTTAAGGGTTGTAATGTTAATTATGGAAAATGTCCTAATTACATTGTTTGATTAATTGGGTAAATTAATCGTGAGAAATGAGGTTATGAAATAAGAATGTTGAGATTGGGAATGTATGGGGTTAAAGGGTGTAGTTGAATTATTTATCACTCACCGAAATGAAATGTTGATTGAATATCCATTTGTGCATTTATTTTCTGTTTAGAAATAACTGCTTTGGGCTATCGATGGAGGATAGTCGTGATTGTTGTAGACAATGTATGATGATTGGGCAAACGAAAACTAATCAATGGAATGTGTCATGGAATGTGACGGTTGATAGAATACATTAACTGTATGTATTGAATGATGGTATATAGAACCAATGTGTTTGTATACGTTATGTGTAGAGGAGGAGATGGGGGATGTACTCCGCGGTTTAGGGGAAGATGGGGGATGTACCTCTAAACCGGATAGTGTTGGGAGAAGATGGGGGATGAACTCCGTAGATATAGCTCATATGCTTGTCTAGAGAAATGAAGATAGAGCTCATATGCTTATCTTTGGGAAGTGTAGATACAGCTCATATGCTTGTCTAGAGAAGCGAAGATAGGGCTAATATGCATATCTTTGTGAAATGTGGATGTAGCTTATATGCTTATATGCTTATCTGTGAATGTGGGATATAGTTCTTATACATATCTGTTGTGACGATGATAGAGCTAATATGCTTATCTGTTGAAAAAGGAAAAATGAAAAGTAACTTGGACTTATAAGTCGTATGACATAAAATGTGATTTAGGTGGATGTATCAGTGTTGGCCATCTATCAATTGCTAATCTTTTAGTCATTGTTCATGGTTGGTTTAGTGTATTTCTACTAGGTTGTGGCTCACCCTCTATGGGAATATCATTTTCAGGTGCAGGTAGCATGCCACCTCCAAGGACATAGCTTGGGAGGCTAGATGCGAGCAGATTTTTTTTTTCTGTTTAGTTTCTTTTGATGTATTACATATATATTCAAGCCAAGGGATTAATGTGTAGATGAGTTAGCACTCTTTTGTTGTAACCAAGTGTTAACTTGGAAAGCTGTAAGCCCGAAGGGCAATTTGCTTTTGTTGTTAACATGTAATACTTTTGTAACGAAACTCTGATTAATAGAAGAATGTGGATATTTTGTATGTCAATGAATGTCTTAATTGATGGTTTAATGTTATTATTTTGAGGGCGTTACAACTTGGTATCAGAGCGTACCGGGTTCGAATACTTTGGGTACGTGGGAAGTGATTAGGATCACAATGGGTTTGTCTTGCTTGATAGAGACTTAGATGTAGTGTCATGTGTTATGTGCTTAAATGATAACATGCTTATGTGACTATGTGGGTATGGGATTTAATTTCTAGGATGTTGATTGGATCCTTGGGTTTCTGGGAGTCTCGTCGAAAAGGCACTTGATCAATGCCGTTTCTGACCGGAACTCTAGTAACGCCTCGGGACTATCATTATCCGGAAATGAAATTCGTAAGTGCTTATGTGTTTATGTGCTTACGTGGAGTGAATTACAGTTGTCCATGCATTAGGATGTGAGTGTTTAGCTTCGGCACATTTATGAATGTGCTAACATTCAGTGCTACCTTTATTAGGATGTCAGGACGAGGAAGAGGTGCTAGGCGTGGTAGACCTGCGAGGCAGGAAGTACCTTTACCGAATGAGATTTCGGCAATGCAGGAGGGAGTTGGCCAGGCCAATGTGGCCGAGCCAGCGGGTCAGCAGGCCATGGGTGCCTTGGCCAGAGAGATAGCAGGAGCTTTGGGTATTCTTAGAGTTGGGAATCAGGTAGCTGAGGCAGGGCCTTCTTTCTTGAAGAGGGAGTTTTTCCGATCTAATCCGGATAAGTTTATCGGGGATCCAAAGGAGCCACTGAAGGCTGATGAGTGGCTAGAGCAAATGAGTAAGACGTTAGAGATGCTTGGCATCAAGGACGGAGCACTGAAGGTGACCTTGGCATCCTTCCAGCTGAAGGGAGATGCGGGTCAATGGTGGAAGTACGAGAAGGCTCGTGTTGGGGGTACATGGGAGGCGTTTGTAAATGCTTTTCAGGAGAGGTTTTTGTCTACAGCAACTAGGGAGAAGCTGAGGGATCAGTTTAGCCGGCTTAAACAGCAAGGCTTGTTAGTGGCCGAGTTTGAGGCTACTTTTACCAGTCTATCCAGGTTTGCACCTGAACTGGTGGCGTCCGAGGAACGCCGTTGCTATGAGTTTGAGCGGAAGTTGAGGTGGGGCCTCAAGTTGAGAGTTGGGGGGTCTTACATCCGAGAGTATAGACACCTGGTAGATGCTGCTGCTCATATGGAAATTATGATGCAGGAAGAGGAGGAAAAGCAGAGGGGCTCCAAGAGAAGCCAGTATGGTCAGGGTGATGGCAGGAGACAGAGGGGTTATAACCCTCAGCAGCCTCAGGATGCAGTTTCTAGATCGACCTTTCCAGTTCCGAGTGCAGGCTCAGGGAGAGGCAATCAAGGGGAGTTTGCTTGTTACAAGTGTGGCCAGCTGGGTCACAAGGTTTCAGTTTTCCCGCAGAAGGGTGGGGGTCAGAGAGCTGCTTCTTCTTCAGCTAGACTGCAGAGTCAGAGTTTGGGCAGGGGGCAGCCCTTGTCTTGTTACCAGTGTGGACAACCTGGGCACCTGAAGAGGTTTTGCCCACAGTTGAGTGCCACTTCAGGAGCGTCTGGTTCTAGGCAGACGTAGAGTTTTCAGCCAGCTCAGTCTGTGCAGGCCTCGAGGGCCAATCCGGGAGCTTCGTCATCCCAGTCTGTGCAGCAGTCTTTTGCTCCGAGGGGTGAGCAGGTAGATCAGGGGCCTACAGGGCACGTGTATGCTGTTACCGCGCAGGATTTAGTACCGGCTCCATCGGTAGTAAGAGGTACTTTTCTGTTTTGCAACTCGGTTGCTAGTGTGTTGATTGACACGGGTGCATCTCATTCTTTTGTATCTGCTGCATTTGTATCTGTTTTGGAATTGGAGTTAGCATAGTTAGCATCTCCTATTTGTGTGGTATCGCCTATTGGTGGTGAGTTGATTTTGAAACAGGGTGTTAGAGGCTGTGATATAGAGGTCGCCGACCATAGGCTTCCTTTTCCGTTTGTTGTCATGCCCATGAAGGGCTTTGATGTTATTTTGGGTATGGACTGGCTATCGTCATACCGGGCTGTTATCGATTGCTACCGCCAGAGGGTCACGTTATGTACCTTGAGCGGGGAGTGGTTCCATTTCTTGGGAGACCGGGTTGGTTGTGTTTTACCACCGGGGTATGATTGGCGAGGGCGAAGTGAGCTTAGTGGTCTACTTGCTAGCTTTGAGAGTGGTGAGTGTGATGAAACCCAGGTTGTTTTGCCGAGGGTAGTTTGTGAGTACTCGGACGTCTTTCCCGAGGATCTCGTTAGTTTGCCACCTCATCGGGAGATCGAGTTCTCCATTGATTTAGTGCCCGGCACGGCGCCGATTTCTATGGCACCTTACCGTTTTGCTCCAGCAGAGTTGCTTGAGTTGAAAGTTCAGCTCCAAGAATTACAAGATAAGGGCTTTGTTCGCCCTAGTGTTTCACCGTGGGGAGCACCGGCCCTCTTTGCTAAAAAGAAAGATGGTGCCTTGAGATTGTGTATTGACTACCGGAAGTTGAATCGGGCTACGGTTAAGAATAAGTACCCTATGCCCCGTATAGATGATTTGTTTGACCAGTTGAAGGGTTCCCGTTGTTTCTCTAAGATAGACTTGAGATCGGGTTACCACCAATTGAGGGTCAGGGAGGAGGATATTCCTAAGACGGCATTCCGAACGCGGTATGGCCATTATGAGTTTCTGGTGATGCCATTTGGGCTTACCAATGCACCGGCAGTCTTTATGGACTTGATGAACCAGATCTTCCGGGAATTCTTAGATCGATTTGTGGTCATTTTCGTGGACGACATTCTTATCTATTCGCCTTCAGAGGAGGAGCACGAGGAACACTTGAGAGTGGTGCTTGAGTTGCTTAGAGCCCATAGGCTGTATGCCAAGTTTGGGAAGTGTGAGTTCTGGCTAGGAGAGGTGAAATTCTTAGGCCACGTGGTATCCAGGGAAGGAGTGTCTGTTGATACATCCAAGGTAGAGGCAGTGCAAGATTGGGCACAGCCTAAGAGTGTGTTTGAGATCCGCAGTTTTCTGGGATTAGCTGGGTATTACCGTCGGTTTGTGAAGGATTTCACCAGGCTAGCTTCGCCATTGACTAGATTGACGCGGAAAGGGGTCAAATTTGTGTGGAGTGAGACTTGTGAAAAGTCGTTCCAAGAGCTGAAAGGTAGATTGACCACCGCTTCGGTTTTGATTATTCCGGAGAGAGGGTTGGGTTATGCGGTTTATTGTGATGCCTCACGAGAGGGTTTGGATTATGTGTTGATGCAAGAGGGGAAAGTGGTAGCTTATGGCTCACGTCAGTTGAAAATACACGAGAAGAATTATCCTACACACGACCTAGAGTTAGCGGCTGTGATCTTTGCCTTGAAAATCTGGAGGCACTACCTTTATGGTGAGAAGTTCGAGGTGTTCTCGGACCACAAGAGTTTGAAGTATCTGTTTACACAGAGAGACTTGAATTTGAGGCAGAGGAGGTGGATGGAGTTCATTGAGGACTACGACTTTGAGTTGCATTATCACCCGGGAAAGGCCAATGTTGTGGCCGATGCCCTAAGTAGGAAATCCATTAGTGATGTAGCTTGTGTAGCCATCCGGGAATGAGAGATGTTGGGAGCTCTTGGCGAGTTTGATTTGCTACTGGGCGAATCTATTGAGACTGCGGCCTTGTTTTCCGTTGTCGCGCAGCCTACACTTGTGACTAGAGTGTTAGAGGCACAGAGAGGTGACCTTGAGGTAGAATCCCTCCGAGAGAAAATCTCAGGTGGGAAGGTTGAGAAGGGTTTGACGGTGTATCCCGACCTGAGTGTGAGATACCGAGACCATTTGTTTGTGCCGGAGTCTTACCGAGAGGAAGTACTCCGAGAGTTTCACCATTCACGTCTTACGGTGCATCCGGGAGGCACTAAGATATATCGGGATTTGGGTAGCCAGTTTTGGTGGCGGGGTATGAAGAGAGATGTGGCTGTTTTCATGTCGAAGTGCCTTACTTGCCAGCAAGTGAAGGCCGAGCATCAGAGGCCAGCGGGTTTGTTGCAACCCTTGCCTATTGCCGAGTGGAAGTGGGAGCATGTCACTATGGACTTCGTTGTAGGTCTTCCAAGGACTCAGCGGGGTAGTGATGCTATTTGGGTGGTTGTAGACCGGTTGACTAAGTCGGCGCACTTCATTCCTATGCGCGTGAGAGATTCGGTAGATCATCTTGTCGACTTGTATGTTCGGGACATAGTGAGATTGCACGGGGTCCCAGTGACGATCGTCTCAGATAGAGATCCTCGTTTTACTACTAGGTTGTGGCAGAGTTTGCAGAGTGCCTTGGGTACTAAGTTGACCTTTAGTAAAGCTTATCATCCTCAGACTGACGGGCAGTCCGAGCGTATGATTCAGATCCTCGAGGATATGCTTCGGGGTTGTGTCCTGGACTTCAGTGGGACGTGGGAGAGGCACTTACCCTTGGTAGAGTTTTCCTACAACAACAGTTTTCAGTCTAGCATCGGTATGGCACCGTTTGAGGCCTTGTATGGCCGACCGTGTAGGTCTCCAGTTTGTTGGGCCGAGGTGGGTGATGCACCTTTGTTGGGTCTGGAGTTGGTTAGGGAGACGACGGAGAAGGTTGAGCTTATCCGTAGGAGGCTTGTTACAGCCCAGAGTCGCTAAAAGAGTTATGCCGACCGTAGGAGGAGGCCTTTGGCGTTTGAGGTAGATGATCATGTCTTTCTGAAGATATCAACTAGGCGAGGCTTGATGAGGTTTGGGAAGAGTGGGAAGTTATCCCCTCGGTTTATTGGTCCTTTTGAGATCCTTGAGAGGATTGGCGAGGTTGCTTATCGGTTAGCTTTGCCGCTGCAGTTATCCGGAGTTCATGACGTCTTTCATGTTAGTATGCTTCGGAAGTATGATCCAGATCCATCACATGTATTGGATTGGACCGATTTAGAGGTAGATGAGGATGCCTTGTATGAGGAGAGACCGGTTCGGGTCTTGGACAGGCGGGATCAGGTCCTGCGTGGCAAGACCATCCCTTTGGTGAAAGTCTTGTGGAAACATCACGGAGTGGAGGAAGCCACTTGGGAACGTGAGTTGGAAGTTTGTGAGAAATATCCAGACTTGTTTGTTGATATGTGATCTTGTATTTAGATTTTGAACTATTGTTGAACTTAAGAGCTTTTATATATGTCTTAAGTTGTGAAACATTGAAAACGTTTTGGTTTATTGGAAGTATGTTTTGTAACTTGCCTCATATGGAAGTTGAATGTAACATTACATATGTTGAATATATTGTTGAAATTAGAAAGGAAATGCGTAATGTTGATGCATGTTGAAAGTACATATGTTGTTTACATATTGTGAAATGCCTCTTATTAAAGGGATGGGATGACCGGTAATGGGTCAAATTGTTGAATGTTAAAATGTAACATTGTTTAAAATGGAGGAAAACCTGTTTTTGAAAACTTGTGCTTAATTTCGGGGACGAAATTCTTTAAGGGGGGGAGGTTATAGCGATCCCGGATTTACCCTTGTTGTATAGTGATCCGGACATGTGTCCGTGGATGTTGGTAGTTGATTATTATCTTGTTTACATCCTTTTACTTCGTATTTGAGTTATAGGATGTGTTGGGCAGGTTTGTTACAGGTTGGTTGAGTTTAGAAACCAAAACTAGTTGCCCAGATTTTGGCCTGTCCGCTCGAGCGGGGGTTTTGACGCTCGAGCGGGGAATACACCCATCTAGTATTTCCTGTGCAGTGTTGGACGCGAGCGGGGAATTGGCCGCTCGAGCGGGAGGTTGTGAGTGACGCTCGAGCGGGGCTTCGAGCGCTCGAGGGGGGACCTGTTGTGTCGAGATGCTGGGAGGGTGCATCTGGTGCTCAAGCGGGAGTTTGGCAGCTCGAGCTGGAGTCTGTGAGTGCCGCTCGAGCGGGGCGACTGTGTTTAAGTTCCGATTTTTGACTTTTCAAATCACATTTTCACTTTCTCTTCTCTCTCCTACTTTTCCAAAAACACCATTGTTGAGCCTCTCACTCTAGAACTCTACTTTCTCTCTAGGTTTTGATCTGGTATGAGTGATTTGCTCATCTTTGGCCTTTACAAAAAAAGTTGTTGATCGTCGAGGGCTACATTTTAATTTGAAAATTTCGGGATTTGGAGCAAGTTGGGTTTTGTCATCTTCTCCCTTGGGGCTCCGGATTTGAGGTAGGGATATCCTACTCCTCTCTATGGATTTTGTCTTTAAATTTTAGTATTTTGAGATGTTGGGGTTGGTTTGGTAATTTTGTGAAAGTTTGGGGCTTTTGTGTAATTTTACAAAAGTCAGGGTTTTATTTATAATAAACCTAGATGCATGTTTGGCATAGAGAAATGGAATAAATGTTGAATCATTGATGATTATGGGACCTTAAGGGTTGTAATGTTAATTATGGAAAATGTCCTAATTACATTGTTTGATTAATTGGGTAAATTAATCGTGAGAAATGTGGTTATGAAATAAGAATGTTGAGATTGGGAATGTATGCGGTTAAAGGGTGTAGTTGAATTATTTATCACTCATCGAAATGAAATGTTGATTGAATATCCATTTGTGCATTATTTTCTGTTTAGAAATAACTGCTTTGGGCTATCGGTGGAGGATAGTCGTGATTGTTGTAGACAATGTATGATGATTAGGCAAACGAAAACTAATCAATGGAATGTGTCATGAAATGTGACGGTTGATAGAATACATTAACTGTATGTATTGAATGATGGTATATAAAACCAATGTGTTTGTATACGTTATGTGTAGAGGAGGAGATGGGGGATGTACTCCGCGGTTTAGGGAAAGATGGGGGATGTACCTCTAAACCGGATAGTGTTGGGAGGAGATGGAGGATGAACTCCGTAGATACAGCTCATATGCTTGTCTAGAGAAATGAAGATAGAGCTCATATGCTTATCTTTGAGAAGTGTAGATACAGCTCATATGCTTGTCTAGAGAAATGAAGATAGAGCTCATATGCTTATCTTTGAGAAGTGTAGATACAGCTCATATGCTTGTCTAGAGAAGCGAAGATAGGGCTAATATGCATATCTTTGTGAAATGTGGATGTAGCTTATATGCTTATATGCTTATCTGTGAATGTGGGATATAGTTCTTATACATATCTGTTGTGACGATGATAGAGCTAATATGCTTATCTGTTGAAAAAGGAAAAATGAAAAGTAACTTGGACTTATAAGTCGTATGACATAAAATGTGATTTAGGTGGATGTATCAGTGTTGGCCATCTATCAATTGCTAATCTTTTAGTTATTGTTCATGGTTGGTTTAGTGTATTTCTACTGGGCTGTGGCTCACCCTATATGGGAATATCATTTTCAGGTGCAGGTAGCATGCCACCTCCAAGGACATAGCTTGGGAGGCTAGATGCGAGCAGATTTTTTTTTGCTGTTTAGTTTCTTTTGATGTATTACATATATATTCAAGCGAAGGACTTAATGTGTAGATGAGTTAGCACTCTTTTGTTGTAACCAAGTGTTAACTTGGAAAGCGGTAAGCCCGAAGGGCAATTTGCTTTTGTTGTTAACATGTAATACTTTTGTAACGAAACTCTGATTAATAGAAGAATGTGGATATTTTGTATGTCAATGAATGTCTTAATTGATGGTTTAATGTTATTATTTTGAGGGCGTTACAAATTTTCGGCAACTTCCATTTTTATTTTTATTCAACTTCCATTTTTATTCAATTTACTTTTTTAATAAACTTCCTTTTTTATTTTTATTCAACATCCCTTTTTATTCAATTTACTTATCTATTAAACTTCTATTTTTATTTTATTTCCAAATAGATCGTTAAGGTATAGTGGTTTCCTGAATGAACTTCCAATTTTAAATTTCTGCAACTTCCATTTTTATTTCTATTCAACTTCTTTTTTTATTCAAGTTTCTTTTCTATTCGACTTCCTTTCTTATTTAATTTCCAAATAGATTGTTCAGGTACAGTGGTTTCTGGATTAAACTTCCATTTTTAATTTTATGCAACTTCCACTTTTATTTTTATTGAACTTCCATTTTTATTCAATTTACTTTTCTATTAAACTTCCTTTTTTATTTAATTTCCAAATAGATCGTTAAGGTATAGTGGTTTCTTGAATGAACTTCCAATTTCAATTTTCTGCAACTTCCATTTTTATTTCTATTCAACTTCTTTTTTTATTCAAGTTTCTTTTCTATTCAACCTCTTTTTTTATTTAATTTCCAAATAGATTGTTAAGGTATAGTGCTTTCGGGATTGAACTTTCATTTTTAATTTTATGCAATTTTCACTTTTATTTTTTTTGAACTTCCGTTTTTATTCAATTTACTTTTCTATTAAACTTCCTATTTTATTTAATTTCCAAATAGATCGTTAAGGTATAGTGGTTTCTTTAATGAACTTCAATTTTTAATTCTATGCAACTTCCATTTTTATTTTTATTCAGCTTCCATTTTTATTCAAGTTATTATTCTATTCAACTTCCTTTTTTATTTAATTTCCAAATAGATCATTAAGGTATAGCGGTTTCTTGAATGAACCTCCATTTTTAATTTTCTACAACTTCAATTTTTATTTTTATTTAACTTCCTTCTTTATTCAAGTTTCTTTTCTACTCAACTTCCTTTTTTATTTAATTTCCAAATAGATCATTGGGGTATAGTGGTTTCTTGAATGAACTTCCATTTTTAATTTTCTGCAACTTCCATTTTTATTTTTATTCGACTTCCAATTTTATTCAACTCATTTTTCTATTCAACTTCCTTTTTTATTTAATTTCTAAATAGATCGTTAAGGTATAGTGGTTTCGTGAATGAACAACCAATTTTAATTTTCTGCAACTTTCATTTTTATTTGTATTCAACTTCCTTTTTTATTAAAGTTTCTTTTCTATTCAACTTCCTTTTTTATTTAATTTCCAAATAGGTCGTTAAGGTATAGTGGTTTCTTTAATGAACTTCCATTTTTAATTTTATGCAACTTCCATTTTTATTTTTATTCAACTTTCATTTTTATTCAAGTTATTTTTCTATTCAACTTCCTTTTTTATTTAATTTCCAAATAGATCGTTAAGGTATAGCGGGTTTTTGAATGAACTTCCATTTTTAATTTTCTGCAATTTCGATTTTTATTATTATTTAACTTCCTTTTTTATTCAAGTTTCTTTTCTACTCAACTTCCTTTTTTATGTAATTTCCAAATAGATCGTTAAGGTATAGTGGTTTCTGCATTGAAATTCCATTTTTAATTTTCTGCAACTTCCATTTTTATTTCTATTCAACTTCCATTTTTATTCAATTTACTTATCTATTAAACTTCCTTTTTTATTTTATTTCCAAATAGATCGTTAAGATATAGTGATTTCTTGAATAAACTTCCAATTTTAATTTCCTGCAACTTCCATTTTTATTTCTATTCAACTTCATTTCTTATTCAAGTTTCTTTTCTATTTGACTTCCTTTTTTATTTAATTTCCAAATCGATTGTTAAGGTATAGTGGTTTCTGGATTGAACTTCCATTTTTAATTTTATGCCACTTTCACTTTTATGTTTATTGAACTTCCATTTTTATTCAATTTACTTTTCTATTAAACTTCATTTTTTATTTAATTTCCAAATAGATCGTTAAGGTATAGTGGTTTCCTGAGTGAACTTCCAATTTTAATTTTCTGCAACTTCCATTTTTATTTCTATTCAACTTCTTTTTTTATTCAAAATTCTTTTCTGTTCATCTTCCTTTTTTATTTAATTTCCAAACAGATTGTTAAGGTATAGTGGTTTCTAGATTGAACTTTCATTTTTAATTTTATGCAACTTTCACTTTTATTTTTATTCAACTTCCATTTTTATTCAATTTACTTTTCTATTAAACTTCCTTTTTTATTTAATTTCCAAATAGATCGTTAAGGAATAGTTGTTTCTTTCATGAACTTCCATTTTTAATTTTATGCAACTTCCATTTTTATTTTTATTCAACTTCCATTTTTATTCAAGTTATTGTTTTATTCAACTTCCTTTTTTATTTAATTTCCAAATAGATCGTTAAGGTATAGCAGTTTCTTGAATAAACATAAATTTTTAATTTTCTGCAACTTCAATTTTTATTTTTATTTAACTTTCTTTTTTTTTCAAGTTTCTTTTCTACTTAACTTTCTTTCTTATTTAATTTCTAAATAGATCGTTAAGGTATAGTTGTTTCTTGAATGAACTTCCATTTTTAATTTTCTGCAACTTCCATTTTTATTTTTATTCGACTTCCATTTTTATTCAAGTCATTTTTCTATTCGACTTCCTTTTTTATTAAATTTCCAAATAGATCGTTAAGGTATAGTGGTTTCGTGAATGTACTTCCAATTCTAATTTTCGGCAACTTCCATTTTTAATTCTATTCAACTTCTTTTTTTATTCAAATTTCTTTTCTATTTGACTTCCTTTTTTTTTTTTATTTTCCAAATAGATTGTTAAGGTATAGTGGTTTCTGGATTGAACTTCCATTTTTAATTTTATGCAACTTTCACTTTTATTTTTATTCGACTTTCATTTTTATTCAATTTACTTTTCAATTAAACTTCCTTTCTTATTTAACTTGCAAGTAGATCGTTAAGGTATAGTGATTTCTTTATTGAACTTCCATATTTAGTTTTATGCAACTTTCATTTTTATTTTTATTCAACTTCCTTTTTTATTCAAGTTATTTTTCGATTCAACTTCCATTTTTGTTCAAGTTATTTTTCTATTCAACTTCTTTTTTATTTAATTTCCAAATAGATCGTTAAGGTATAGTGGTTTCTTGAATGAACTTCTATTTTTAATTTTCTGCAACTTCCATTTTTATTTTTCTTTTACTTCCTTTTTCATTCAAGTTTTTTTTCTACTCAACTTCCTTTTTTATTTAATTTCCAAATAGATCGTTAAGGTATAGTGGTTTCTTGAATGAACTTCTATTTTTAATTTTCTGCAACTTCCATTTTTATTTTTCTTTTACTTCCTTTTTCATTCAAGTCATTTTTCTATTCAACTTCCTTTTTTATTTAATTTCCAAATACATCGTTAAGGTATAGTGGTTTCTTGAATGAATTTCCAATTTTAATTTTCTACAACTTCCATTTTTATTTCTATTGAACTACTTTTTTTTCTCAAGCTTTTTTTCTAAACAACTTTCTTTTTTATTTAATTTCCTAATAGATCGTTAAGTTATAGTGGTTTCTGTATTGAACTTCTATTTTTAATTTTATGCAACGTTCATTTTTATTTTTATTCAACTTCCATTTTTAATCAATTTACTTTTCTATTAAACATCCATTTTTATTTAATTTCCAAATATATCGTTAAGATATAGTAATTTCTTTAATGAACTTCCATTTTTAATTTTTTGCAACTTCCATTTTTATTTTTATTCAACTTCCATTTTTATTCAAGTTATTTTTCTTTTCACCTTATTTTTTATTTAATTTCCAAATAGATCATTAAGGTATAGTGGTTTGTTGAATGAACTTCCATTTTTAATTTTCAGCAACTTTCATTTTTATTTTTATTTAACTGCTTTTTTTATTCAAGTTTCTTTTCTACTCAACTTCCTTTTTTATTTAATTTCCAAATAGATCGTTAAGGTATAGTGGTTTCTGGAATTAACTTCCATTTTTAATTTTCTGCAACTTCCATTTTTATTTTTGTTTAACTTCCTTTTTCATTCAAGTTTCTTTTCTACTCAACTTCCGTTTTTTTTTAATTTCCAAATAGATCGTTAAGGTATAGTGGTTTCTTGAATGAACTTCCATTTTTATTTTTCAGCAACTTCCATTTTTATTTTTATTCAACTTCCATTTTTATTCAATTTACTTTTCTAATAAACTTCCTTTTTTATTTTTATTCAACATCCCTTTTTATTCAATTTACTTATCTATTAAACTTCCATTTTTATTTTCTTTCCAAATAGATCGTTAAGGTATAGTGGTTTCTTGAATGAACTTCCAATTTTAAATTTCTACAACTTCCATTTTTATTTCTATTCAACTTCTTTTTTTATTCAAGTTTCTTTTCTATTCGACTTCCTTTTTTATTTAAATTCCGAAAAGATTGTTCAGGTACAGTGGTTTCTAGATTGAACTTCCATTTTTAATTTTATGTAACTTCCACTTTTATTTTTATTGAACTTCCATTTTTATTTAATTTACTTTTCTATTAAACTTCTTTTTTTATTTAATTTCCAAATAGATCGTTAAGGTATAGTGGTTTCTTGAATGAACTTCCAATTTTAATTTTCTGCAACTTCCATTTTTATTTCTATTCAACTTCTTTTTTTATTCAAGTTTCTTTTCTACTCAACTTCCTTTTTTTATTTAATTTCCAAATACATTGTTAAGGTATAGTGGTTTCTGGATTGAACTTTCATTTTTAATTTTATGCAACTTTCACTTTTATTTTTTTTGAACTTCCATTTTTATTCAATTTACTTTTCTATTAAACTTCCTATTTTATTTAATTTCCAAATAGATCGTTAAGGAATAGTGGTTTCTATAATGAACATCAATTTTTAATTTTATACAACTTCCATTTTTATTTTTATTCAGCTTCCATTTTTATTCAAGTTATCATTCTATTCAACTTCCTTTTTTATTTAATTTCCAAATAGATCGTTAAGGTATTGCGGTTTCTTGAATGAACCTCCATTTTTATTTTTCTACAACTTCAATTTTTATTTTTATTTAACTTCCTTCTTTATTCAAGTTTATTTTCTACTCAACTTCCTTTTTTATTTAATTTCCAAATAGATCGTTGGGGTATAGTGGTTTCTTTTATGAACTTCCATTTTTAATTTTCGGCAACTTCCATTTTTATTTTTATTCAACTTCCAATTTTATTGAAGTCATTTTTCTATTCAACTTCCTTTTTTATTTAATTTCCAAATAGATCGTTAAGGTATAGTGGTTTCGTGAATGAACTTCCCATTTTATTTTTCTGCAACTTCCATTTTTATTTGTATTCAACTTCCTTTTTTATTATAGTTTCTTTTCTATTCAACTTCCTTTTTTATTTAATTTCCAAATAGATCGTTAAGGTATAGTGGTTTCTTGAATGAACTTCTATTTTTAATTTTCTCCAACTTCCATTTTTATTTTTCTTTTACTTCCTTTTTCATTCAAGTTTTTTTTCTACTCAACTTCCTTTTTTATTTAATTTCCAAATAGATCGTTAAGGTATAGTGGTTTCTTGAATGAACTTCTATTTTTAATTTTCTGCAACTTCCATTTTTATTTTTCTTTTACTTCCTTTTTCATTCAAGTCATTTTTCTATTCAACTTCCTTTTTTATTTAATTTCCAAATACATCGTTAAGGTATAGTGGTTTCTTGAATGAATTTCCAATTTTAATTTTCTACAACTTCCATTTTTATTTCTATTGAACTACTTTTTTTTCTCAAGCTTTTTTTCTAAACAACTTTCTTTTTTATTTAATTTCCTAATAGATCGTTAAGTTATAGTGGTTTCTGTATTGAACTTCTATTTTTAATTTTATGCAACGTTCATTTTTATTTTTATTCAACTTCCATTTTTAATCAATTTACTTTTCTATTAAACATCCATTTTTATTTAATTTCCAAATATATCGTTAAGATATAGTAATTTCTTTAATGAACTTCCATTTTTAATTTTTTGCAACTTCCATTTTTATTTTTATTCAACTTCCATTTTTATTCAAGTTATTTTTCTTTTCACCTTATTTTTTATTTAATTTCCAAATAGATCATTAAGGTATAGTGGTTTGTTGAATGAACTTCCATTTTTAATTTTCAGCAACTTTCATTTTTATTTTTATTTAACTACTTTTTTTATTCAAGTTTCTTTTCTACTCAACTTCCTTTTTTATTTAATTTCCAAATAGATCGTTAAGGTATAGTGGTTTCTGGAATTAACTTCCATTTTTAATTTTCTGCAACTTCCATTTTTATTTTTGTTTAACTTCCTTTTTCATTCAAGTTTCTTTTCTACTCAACTTCCGTTTTTTTTTAATTTCCAAATAGATCGTTAAGGTATAGTGGTTTCTTGAATGAACTTCCATTTTTATTTTTCAGCAACTTCCATTTTTATTTTTATTCAACTTCCATTTTTATTCAATTTACTTTTCTAATAAACTTCCTTTTTTATTTTTATTCAACATCCCTTTTTATTCAATTTACTTATCTATTAAACTTCCATTTTTATTTTCTTTCCAAATAGATCGTTAAGGTATAGTGGTTTCTTGAATGAACTTCCAATTTTAAATTTCTACAACTTCCATTTTTCTTTCTATTCAACTTCTTTTTTTATTCAAGTTTCTTTTCTATTCGACTTCCTTTTTTATTTAAATTCCGAAAAGATTGTTCAGGTACAGTGGTTTCTAGATTGAACTTCCATTTTTAATTTTATGTAACTTCCACTTTTATTTTTATTGAACTTCCATTTTTATTTAATTTACTTTTCTATTAAACTTCTTTTTTTATTTAATTTCCAAATAGATCGTTAAGGTATAGTGGTTTCTTGAATGAACTTCCAATTTTAATTTTCTGCAACTTCCATTTTTATTTCTATTCAACTTCTTTTTTTATTCAAGTTTCTTTTCTACTCAACTTCCTTTTTTTATTTAATTTCCAAATACATTGTTAAGGTATAGTGGTTTCTGGATTGAACTTTCATTTTTAATTTTATGCAACTTTCACTTTTATTTTTTTTGAACTTCCATTTTTATTCAATTTACTTTTCTATTAAACTTCCTATTTTATTTAATTTCCAAATAGATCGTTAAGGAATAGTGGTTTCTATAATGAACATCAATTTTTAATTTTATACAACTTCCATTTTTATTTTTATTCAGCTTCCATTTTTATTCAAGTTATCATTCTATTCAACTTCCTTTTTTATTTAATTTCCAAATAGATCGTTAAGGTATTGCGGTTTCTTGAATGAACCTCCATTTTTATTTTTCTACAACTTCAATTTTTATTTTTATTTAACTTCCTTCTTTATTCAAGTTTATTTTCTACTCAACTTCCTTTTTTATTTAATTTCCAAATAGATCGTTGGGGTATAGTGGTTTCTTTTATGAACTTCCATTTTTAATTTTCGGCAACTTCCATTTTTATTTTTATTCAACTTCCAATTTTATTGAAGTCATTTTTCTATTCAACTTCCTTTTTTATTTAATTTCCAAATAGATCGTTAAGGTATAGTGGTTTCGTGAATGAACTTCCCATTTTATTTTTCTGCAACTTCCATTTTTATTTGTATTCAACTTCCTTTTTTATTATAGTTTCTTTTCTATTCAACTTCCTTTTTTATTTAATTTCCAAATAGATTGTTAAGGTATAGTAGTTTCTTTAATGAACTTCCATTTTTAATTTTATGCAACTTCCATTTTTATTTTTATTCAACTTTCATTTTTATTCAAGTTATTTTTTCTATTCAATTTCCTTTTTTATTTAATTTCCAAATAGATCGTTAAGGTATAATGGGTTTTTGAATGAACTTCCATTTTTAATTTTCTACAACTTCCATTTTTATTATTATTTAACTTCTTTTTTTATTCAAGTTTCTTTTCTACTCAACTTCCTTTTTTATTTAATTTCCAAATAGATCGTTAAGGTATAGTGGTTTCTGGATTGAAATTCCATTTTTAATTTTCTGCAACTTCCATTTTTATTTCTATTCAACTTCCATTTTTATTCAATTTACTTATCTATTAAACTTCCTTTTTTATTTTATTTCCAAATAGATCGTTAAGGTATAGTTGTTTCTTGAATAAATTTCCAATTTTAATTTTCTGCAACTTCCATTTTTATTTCTATTCAACTTCATTTCTAATTCAAGTTTCTTTTCTATTTGACTTCCTTTTTTATTTAATTTCCAAATCGATTGTTAAGGTATAGTGGTTTCTGGATTGAACTTCCATTTTTATTTTTATGTCACTTTTACTTTTATTTTTATTGAACTTCCATTTTATTCAATTTACTTTTCTATTAAAGTTCATTTTTTATTTAATTTCCAAATAGATCGTTAAGGTATAGTGGTTTCTTGAGTGAACTTCCAATTTTAATTTTCTGCAACTTCCATTTTTATTTCCATTCAACTTCTTTTTTTATTCAAGTTTCTTTTCGGTTCAACTTCCTTTTTTATTTAATTTCCAAACAGATTGTTAAGGTATAGTGGTTTCTAGATTGAACTTTCATTTTTAATTTTATGCAACTTTCACTTTTATTTTTATTCAACTTCCATTTTTATTCAATTTACTTTTTTATTAAACTTCCTTTTTTATTTAATTTCCAAATAGATCGTTAAGGTATAGTTGTTTCTTTAATGAACTTCCATTTTTAATTTTATGCAACTTCCATTTTTATTTTTATTCAACTTCCATTTTTATTCAAGTTATTATTTTATTCAACTTCCTTTTTTATTTAATTTCCAAATAGATCTTTTTTATTTTTATTTAACTTCCTTTTTTATTCAAGTTTCTTTCCTACTTAACTTCCTTTCTTATTTAATTTCCAAATAGATCGTTAAGGTATAGTGGTTTCTTGAATGAACTTCCATTTTTATTTTTATTCGACTTCCATTTTTATTCAAATCATTTTTCCATTCAACTTCCTTTTTTATTTAATTTCCAAATAGATCGTTATGGTATAGTGGTTTCGTGAATGTACTTCCAATTTTAATTTTCGGCAACTTCCATTTTTAATTCTATTCAACTTCTTTTTTTATTCAAGTTTCTTTTCTATTTGACTTCCTTTTTTTTTTTTTATTTTCCAAATAGATTGTTAAGGTATAGTGGTTTCTGGATTGAACTTCCATTTTTAATTTTATGCAACTTTCACTTTTATTTTTATTCGACTTTCATTTTTATTCAATTTACTTTTCAATTAAACTTCCTTTTTTATTTAATTTGCAAGTAGATCGTTAAGGTATAGTGGTTTCTTTATTGAACTTCCATATTTAATTTTATGCAACTTTCATTTTTATTTTTATTCAACTTCCTTTTTTATTCAAGTTATTTTTCGATTCAACTTCCATTTTTGTTCAAGTTATTTTTCTATTCAACTTCTTTTTTATTTAATTTCCAAATAGATCGTTAAGGTATAGTGGTTTCTTGAATGAACTTCTATTTTTAATTTTCTGCAACTTCCATTTTTATTTTTCTTTTACATCCTTTTTCATTCAAGTTTTTTTTCTACTCAACTTCCTTTTTTATTTAATTTCCAAATAGATCGTTAAGGTATAGTGGTTTCTTGAATGAACTTCTATTTTTAATTTTCTGCAACTTCCATTTTTATTTTTCTTTTACTTCCTTTTTCATTCAAGTCATTTTTCTATTCAACTTCCTTTTTTATTTAATTTCCAAATACATCGTTAAGGTATAGTGGTTTCTTGAATAAATTTCCAATTTTAATTTTCTACAACTTCCATTTTTATTTCTATTGAACTACTTTTTTTCCTCAAGTTTTTTTTCTGAACAACTTTCTTTTTTATTTAATTTGTTAATAGATCGTTAACTTATAGTGGTTTCTGGATTGAAATCCCATTTTTAATTTTTTGCAACTTTCATTTTTATTTTTATTCAATTTACTTTTCTATTAAACATCTTTTTTTATTTAATTTCCAAATAGATCGTTAAGATATAGCGGTTTCTTTAATGAACTTCCATTTTTAATTTTTTGCAACTTTCATTTTTATTTTTATTCAACTTCCATTTTTATTCAAGTTATTATTCTATTCAACTTCCTTTTTTATTTAATTTCTAAATAGGTCGTTAAGGTATAGCGGTTTTTTGAACGAACCACCATTGTTAATTTTCTACAACTTCAATTTTTATTTTTATTTTACTTCCTTTTTTGTTCAGGTTTCTTTTCTACTCAACTTCCTTTTTTTTATTTAATTTCCAAATAGATCGTTAAGGTATAGTTGTTTTTGGACTGAACTTCCATTTTTAATTTTCTGCAACTTCCATTTTTATTTTTATTCAACTTCCATTTTTGTTCAATTTACTTTTCTATTAAACTTCCTTTTGTATTTAATTTCCAAATAGATCGTTAAGGTATAGTGGTTTCTTGAATGAACTTCCATTTTTAATTTTCTGCAACTTCCATTTTTATTTATATTCAACTTCTTTTTTTATTCAAGTTTCTTTTCTATTCGACTTCCTTTTTTATTTAATTTCCAAATAGATTGTTAAGTTATAGTAGTTTCTGGATTAAACTTCCATTTTTAATTTTATGCAACTTTCACTTTAATTTTTATTGAACTTCCATTTTTATTCAATTTACTTTTCTATTAAACTTCTTTTTTTACTTAATTTCCAAATAGATTTTTAAGGTATAGTGGTTTCTTGAATGAACTTCCATTTTTAATTTTCTGCAACTTCCATTTTTATTTCTATTCAACTTCTTTTTTTATCCAAGTTTCTTTTCTATTCAACTTCCTTTTTTATTTAATTTCCCAATAGATTGTTAAGGTATAGTGGTTTCTAGATTGAACTTTCATTTATAATTTTATGCAACTTTCACTTTTATTTTTATTGAACTTCCATTTTTATTCAATTTACTTTTCTATTAAACTTCCTTTTTTATTTAATTTCCAAATAGATCGTTAAGGTATAGTGGTTTCTTTAATGAACTTCCATTTTTATTCAACTTCCATTTTTATTCAAGTTATTATTCTATTCAACTTCCTTTTTTATTTAATTTCCAAATAGATCGTTAAGGTATAGCGGTTTCTTGAATGAACCTCCATTTTTAATTTTCTGCAACTTCAATTTTTATTTTTAATTAACTTCCTTTTTTATTCAAGTTTCTTTTCTACTCAACTTCCTTTTTTATTTAATTTCCAAATAGATCGTTGAGGTATAGTGGTTTCTTGAATAAACTTCCATTTTTAATTTTCTGCAACTTCCATTTTTATTTTTATTCGACTTCCATTTTTATTCAAGTCATTTTTCTATTCAACTTTCTTTTTTATTTAATTTCAAAATAGATCGCTAAGGTATAGTGGTTTCGTGAATGAACTTCCAATTTTAATTTTCTGCAACTTCCATTTTTATTTTTATTCAACTTCTTTTTTCATTCAAGTGTCTTTTCAATTCAACTTCCTTTTTTATTTAATTTCCAAATAGATTGTTAAGGTATAGTGGTGTTTGGATTGAACTTCCATTTTTAATTTTATGCAACTTTCACTTTTATTTTTATTAAACTTCCTTTTTTATTTAATTTCCGAATAGATCGTTAAGGTATAGTTTTTTCTTTAATGTACTTCCATTTTTAATTTTATGCAACTTCCATTTTTATTTTTATTCAACTTCCATTTTTATTTAAGTTATTTTTCTATTCAACTTCCTTTCTTATCTAATTTCCAAATCTTGAATGAACTTCCACTTTTAATTTTCGGCAAGTTCCATTTTTATTTTTATTTAAGTTCTTTTTTTGTTCAGGTTTCTTTTCTACTCAACTTCCTTTTTTATTTAATTTCCAAATATATCGTTATGGTATAGTGGTTTCTGGATTGAACTTCCATTTTGAATTTTCTGCAACTTCCATTTTTATTTTTATTCAACTTTCATTTTTATTAAATTTACTTTTCTACTAAACTTCCTTTTTTATTTAATTTCCAAATAGATCGTTAAGGTATAGTGGTTTCTTGAATGAACTTCCATTTTTAATTTTCTGCAACTTCCATTTTCATTTTTATTCGACTTCCATTTTTATTCAAGTCATTTTTCTATTCAACTTCCTTTTTTATTTAATTTCCAAATAGATCGTTAAGGTATAGTGGTTTCTTGAATGAACTTCCATTTTTAATTTTCTGCAACTTCCATTTTTATTTTTATTCAACTTCCATTTTTATTCAAGTTATTTTTCTCTTCAACTTCCTTTTTTATTCAAGTTTCTTTTCTACTCAACTTCCTTTTTTATTTAATTTCCAAATTGATCGTTGAGGTATAGTGGTTTCTTGAATAAACTTCCATTTTTAATTTTCGGCAACTTCCATTTTTATTTTTATTCGACTTCCATTTTTATTCAAGTCATTTTTCTATTCAACTTCCTTTTTTATTTAATTTCAAAATAGATCGTTAAGGTATAGTGGTTTCGAGAATGAACTTCCAATTTTAATTTTCTGCAACTTTCATTTTTATTTCTATTCAACTTCTTTTTTTATTCATGTGTCTTTTCAATTCAACTTCCTTTTTTATTTAATTTCGAAATAGATTGTTATGGTATAGTGGTTTCTGGATTGAACTTCCATTTTTAATTTTATGCAACTTTCACTTTTATTTTTATTCAACTTCCATTTTTATTCAATTTACTTTTCTATTAACCTTCCTTTTTTATTTAATTTCCGAATAGATCGTTAAGGTATAGTTTTTTCTTTAATGAACTTCCATTTTTAGTTTTATGCAACTTCCATTTTTATTTTTGTTCAACTTTCATTTTTATTTAAGTTATTTTTCTATTCAACTTCTTTTCTTACTTAATTTCCAAATAGATCGTTAAGGAATAGTGGTTTCTTGAATGAACTTCCTGTCACGACCCCAAACCGCCCCTAGTAGTTTGGTGCCGTGATGGCCAGTAATCCGAGATTACCGATGGCCAACTTTCAAAAGTTTAACACAATCAGAGTATAGTATACGGGTCTCACAGATGCGGAAGCAATAAATCAAAATACAAGTGGTCCATAAGAGCTGTGCATAGATCAAATGTAATGACGTACATGACATAGTTTCTCATTCGGTTGATAATAAACGAAATACATATCAGAATCTTGATCAAAAGGCTTCTAGAGCCGACATGTGCAAATACAATGATTACAAGCCAAAGAAGCATAATCTTCAAGATTCGCTGACGTAAACACAAATTTTTCCGACATAGAACAAGTCAAGCCGACCTAACAAGTATCCAAAACAAGCTTTACAAAACACATCTATGCGTCGCCGCCGTCCTGCTCATCACCTACATATATATATAGAGAGAGAGGGTGAGCTTGGATACTCAGTGAATGGTACTAGAAATAAATGTTTTGCATGAATAAAGCCGAAGTCTTTCAAAACAAAACATGCCAAAAACCATATGGATATCAGCCGAGGTCCTTTCAGAGCAAAACACATCAAAACTTTATCAAAACAAGAGATGAACCGTATTCATCTGTCAAGTCTTACAAGTCTCAAGGGATGCTTACTGGCATCGGCAAAACACAAATCAAGCTTTCCGAACATTCAAATCCACGCAGTAAACCGTCAGTAGCAAAACAAGACTGTACGATCCGTAATCGATTAGTCGAAGGTACTGCAAAAGTTTATAGTCCTCCAGCACAAGGGACTTGTGTTACTTAAGCCCGTAGCTCTTTTTAACACGATGGTCTTGTGTTACTTAGGCCCGTAGCCCGCTTTAACACAGTAGTCTTTCCAAGAAAGGACTGTATCCTTTTATACTTAGTGCCGCGAAAGTTTAGAGTCCTCCAGCACAAGGGACTTTTCAAGAATGACATCAAAACAAGGCTTATACTTGATACATCAAAACAGAGCTATTCATTCATGCTTAACAAATACTTTTGTTAGAACAAAGCGCAGCAAGATTTATCAAAACAGTATAACATAGCTTTATTAAAAATACCACTCACATAGATCTCCTCGGGTGTAGGCTCAAAGCAAAGATCAAGGACCTACAATCACATGGCAATCACATTCTCAAAACAAGCTTTATATGCATGGAAATGATCCCGGCATTCTCACCAGATCCAAGTCAATAACAAAGCAAAACATGCTGGGAGTTTAAACACTGCTTCCGTCTCATGAAAACACACTGGGTACCAACCAGGTCTTTGCCGAGGTCCTACACCTCCTTGCTGAGGTGTGGTCCCGATGGCCTCATTCAAAAGCAAAGTTGGGAAAACTTGGGTTTCCCTTTGAAGAACATGATGAACATAATCATGAGGAAGATGAATGCAAGATCATAACTTGTTACAAAAATCTGAGATTTCATGCCATGAGTTCAAAACATGGACCTGGGTACCCATACAAGAAGGTCATGCAAGAACAAACACAAAACATGGTTCTTGTTCCAAACTTTCGGATCAAAACGAGACTTTTCTTCAAGAACACATGAATACTATCTTTCTCTTCCGAAACCAACTTCAAATCGATGAATGACATGCAAAACAAATTCGATCATGCAATGCAGCAAGATGATCAATAACAACAACCAGAGTAGATTAAGATTCTTACCCCAAAGCTCGAATCTAACGGCTCAACTCCAAAGGTCAACTCGAAAATCTACTCTCTCACTCTAAAACTCCTTCACCCTCTTCTAGAGCTTCTCTCTCTTCAAGAACAAAACTTGCAACAAAATGATACAAAAGAATGATATGTTCACAGGCCTGCTGGCTGACTTATCCTCCAGCTCGAACACGTGGCGCTTCCGGGTTGGTTCAACTCAAAAGGTGACTGATTGATAAGACAAGTCTTATGACAAAGCGTATGCAGCAAGCTAAGGCAAGACACATCGGTAAGTAATGACATCAGCTAAAGTCAAAGCTTCGGCAATAGGGTAACAAAGACGTCGGCTAGGGAGGATGACACTTGACTAAGCTGTGGCACATCTCGGCCTAGATGTGCCACACCTCGGTCTAGGTCATACCACTCCAGGACAAGATCACTAGGTGCAAGGGTGACATCTCGGCCTAGATGGTGAACATCTCGGCCTATATGTCAGGGCGAAGGTAAAGGTCAACCAAAGTGGTTCCAAGGTAGCTCTAGGTACAAAGGTTCAAAGGTGAACTAGGCTCAAGATGACCTCGGCTACACACCAAGCAAGGGACAAAATCATGCAAGCAACACTTAATCGAAACAAGGAAAGGTAAAACTTGCAAAACAACATAACAAGACAAGATCATGCATGAATGTATGCAAGTATGACAAGAGTAAGGTGAGGGTTGCTACACTTCCATTTTTAATTTTCTGCAAGTTCCATTTTTATTTTTATTTAACTTCCTCTTTTGTTCAGGTTTCTTTTCTACTCAACTTCTTTTTTTATTAAATTTCCAAATAGATCGTTATCGTATAGTGGTTTCTGGATTGAACTTCCATTTTGAATTTTCTGCAACTTCAATTTTTATTTTTATTCAACTTCCATTTTTATTAAATTTACTTTTCTACTAAACTTCCTTTTTTATTTAATTTCCAAATAGATCGTTAAAGTATAGTGGTTTCTTGAATGAACTTCCATTTTTAATTTTCTGCAACTTCCATTTTTATTTTTATTCGACTTCCATTTTTATTCAAGTCATTTCTCTATTCAACTTCCTTTTTTATTAAATTTCCAAATAGATCGCTATGGTATAGTGGTTTCTTGAATGAACTTCCATTTTTAATTTTCTGCAACTTCCATTTTTATTTTTATTCAACTACCATTTTTATTCAAGTTATTTTTCTCTTCAACTTCCTTTTTTATTTAATTTCCAAATAGATCGTTAAGGTATAGTGGTTTCTTGAATGAACCTCCAGTTTTAATTTTCTGCAACTTCAATTTTTATTTTTAATTAACTTCTTTTTTTACCCAAGTTTCTTTTCTACTCAACTTCCTTTTTTATTTAATTTCCAAATAGATCATTGAGGTATAGTGGTTTCTTGAATAAACTTCCATTTTTAATTTTCTACAACTTCCATTTTTATTTTTATTCGACTTCTTTTTTTATTCAAGTGTCTTTTCAATTCAACTTCTTTTTTTATTTAATTTCCAAATAGATTGTTAAGGTATAGTGGTTTCTGGATTGAACTTCCATTTTTAATTTTATGCAACATTCACTTTTATTTTTATTCAACTTCCACTTTTATTCAATTTACTTTTCCATTAAATTTTCTTTTTTATTTAATTTCCAAATAGATCGTTAAGGTATAGTTTTTTCTTTAATGAACTTCCATTTTTATTTTTATTCAACTTCCATTTTTATTTAAGTTATTTTTCTATTCAACTTCCTTTCTTATTTAATTTCCAAATAGATCGTTAAGGAATAGTGGTTTCTTGATTGAACTTCCATTTTTAATTTTCTGCAAGTTCCATTTTTATTTTTATTTAACTTCCTTTTTTGTTCAAGTTTCTTTTCTACTCAACTTCCTTTTTTCTTTAATTTCCAAATAGATCATTATGGTATAGTGGTTTCTGGATTGAACTTCCATTTTGAATTTTCTGCAACTTCCATTTTTATTTTTATTCAACTTCCATTTTTATTAAATTTACTTTTCTACAAAACTTCCTTTTTTATTTAATTTCCAAGTAGATCGTTAAGGTATAGTGGTTTTTTGAATAAACTTCTATTTTTAATTTTCTGCAACTTTCATTTTTATTTTTATTCGACTTCCATTTTTATTCAAGTCATTTTTCTATTCAACTTCCTTTTTTATTTAATTTCCAAATAGATCATTAAGGTATAGTGGTTTCTTGAATGAACTTCCATTTTTAATTTTCTGCAACTTCCATTTTTATTTTTATTCAACTTCCATTTTTATTCAAGTTATTTTTCTCTTCAACTTCCTTTTTTATTTAATTTCCAAATAGATCGTTAAGGTATAGTGGTTTCTTGAATGAACCTCCATTTTTAATTTTTTTCAACTTCAATTTTTATTTTTAATTAACTTCCTTTTTTAGTCAAGTTTCTTTTCTACTCAACTTCCTTTTTTATTTAATTTCCAAATAGATCGTTGAGGTATAGTGGTTTCTTGAATGAACCTCAATTTTTAATTTTCTGCAACTTCCATTTTTATTTTTAATTAACTTCCTTTTTTATTCAAGTTTATTTTCTACCCAACTTCCTTTTTTATTTAATTTCCAAATAGATCGTTGAGGTACAGTGGTTTCTTGAATAAACTTCCATTTTTAATTTTCTGCAACTTCCATTTTTATTTTTATTCGACTTCCATTTTTATTCAAGTCATTTTTCTATTCAACTTCATTTTTTATTTAATTTCAAAATATATCGTTAAGGTATAGTGGTTTCGTGAATGAACTTCCAATTTTAATTTTCGGCAACTTCCATTTTTATTTCTATTCAACTTCTTTTTTTGTTCCAGTTTCTTTTCAATTCAATTTCCTTTCTTATTTAATTTCCAAATAGATCTATAAGGTATAGTGGTTTCTGGATTGAACTTCCATTTTTAATTTTATGCAACTTTCACTTTTATTTTTATTCAACTTCCATTTTTATTCAATTTATTTTTCTATTAAACTTCCTTTTTTATTTAAATTCCGAATAGATCGTTAAGGTATAGTTTTTTCTTTAATGAACTTCCATTTTTAATTTTATGCAACTTCCATTTTTATTTTTATTCAACTTCCATTTTTTTTTAAGTTATTTTTCTATTCAACTTCCTTTCTTATTTAATTTCCAAATAGATCGTTAAGGAATAGTGGTTTCTTCAATGAACTTCCATTTTTAATTTTCAGCAAGTTCCATTTTTATTTTTATTTAACTTCCTTTTTTGTTCAGGTTTCTTTTCAACTCAACTTCCTTTTTTATTTAATTTCCAAATAGATCGTTATGGTATAGTGGTTTTTGGATTGAACTTCCATTTTGAATTTTCTGCAACTTCCATTTTTATTTTTATTCAACTTCCATTTTTATTAATTTTACTTTTCGACTAAACAACCTCTTTTATTCAATTTCCAAATAGATCGTTAAGGTATAGTGGTTTCTAGAATGAACTACCATTTTTAATTTTCTGGAACTTCCATTTTTATTTTTATTCGACTTCCATTTTTATTCAAGTCATTTTTCTATTCAACTTCCTTTTTTATTTAATTTCCAAATAGATCGTTAAGGTATAGTGGTTTCTTGAATTAACTTTCATTTTTAATTTTCTGCAACTTCCATTTTTATTTTTATTCAACTTCCATTTTTATTCACGTTATTTTTCTCTTCAGCTTCCTTTTTTATATAATTTCCAAATAGATCGTTAAGGTATAGTGGTTTCGTGAATACACTTCCATTTTTAATTTTCAGCAACTTCCATTTTTATTTTTATTTAACTTCCTTTTTTGTTCAGGTTTCTTTTCTACTCAACTTCCTTTTTTATTTAATTTCCAAACAGATCGTTAAGGTATAACGGTTTCTTGAATGAACTTCCATTTTTAATTTTCTGCAACTTCCATTTTTATTTTTATTCAACTTCCATTTTTATTCAAGTCATTTTTCTATTCAACTTCCTTTTTTATTTAATTTCCAAATACATCGTTAAGGTATAGTTGTTTCTTGAATGAATTTCCAATTTTAATTTTCTGAAACTTCCATTTTTATTTCAATTCAACTTCTTTTTTTCCTCATGTTTTTTTTCAATACAACTTTCTTTTTTATTTAATTTCCTAATAGATTTTTAAGGTATAGTGGTTTCTGGATTGAACTTCCATTTTTAATTTTATGCAACTTTCATTTTTATTTTGTTAGACTTTCATTTTTATTCAATTTACTTTTCAATTAAACTTCCTTTTTTATTTAATTTCCAAGTAGATCGTTAAGGTATAGTGGTTTCTTTAATGAACTTCCATTTTTAATTTTATGCCACTTCCGTTTTTATTTTCATAACTTATTTTTTATTTAATTTCCAAATAGGTCGTTAAGGTATAGTGGTTTCTTGATTGAACTTCCATTTTTAATTTTCTGCAACTTCCATTTTTATTTTTATTTAACTTCCTTTTTTATTCAAGTTTCTTTTCTACTCAACTTCCTTTTTTATTTAATTTCCAAATAGATCGTTAAGGTATTGTGGTTTCTGCATTAAACTTCTAATTTTAATTTTCTGCAACTTCCATTTTTATTTTTGTGCAACTTCCATTTTTATTCAATTTACTTTTCTATTAAACTTTCTTTTTTATTTAATTGGCAAATAGATCGTTAAGGTATAGTGGTTTCTTGAATGAACATCCAATTTTAATTTTCTGCAACTTCCATTTTTATTTCTATTCAACTTCTTTTTTTATTCAAGTTTCTTTTCTATTCAACTTCCTTTTTTATTTAATTTCCAAATAGTTAGTTAAGGTATAGTGGTTTCTGGATTGAACTTTCATTTTTAATTTTATGCAACTTTCACTTTTATTTTTTTTGAACTTCCATTTTTATTCAATTTACTTTTCTATTAAACTTCCTATTTTATTTAATTTCCAAATAGATCGTTAAGCTATAGTGTTTTCTTTAATGAACTTCCACTTTTAATTTTATGCAACTTCCATTTTTATTTTTCTTCGGCTTCCATTTTTATTCAAGTTATTATTCTATTCAACTTCCTTTTTTATTTAATTTCAAAATAGATCGTTAAGGTATAGCGGTTTTTTTGAATGAACCTCCATTTTTAATTTTCTACAACTTCAATTTTTATTTTTATTTAACTTACTTTTTTATTCAAGTTTTTTTTCTACTCAACTTCCTTTTGTATTTAATTTCCAAATAGATCGTTGGGGTATTGTGGTTTATTGAATGAACTTCCATTTTTAATTTTCTGCAACTTCCATTTTTATTCAAGTCATTTTTCTATTCAACTTCCTTTTTTATTTAATTTCCAAATACATCGTTAAGGTATAGCGGTTTCTTGAATGAATTTCCAATTTTAATTTTCTACAACTTCCATTTTTATTTCTGTTGAACTTCTTGTTTTCCTCAAGTTTTTTTTCTAAACAACTTTATTTTTTATTTAATTTCCTAATAGATCGTTAAGGTGTAGTGGTTTCTGGATTGAACTTCCATTTTTAATTTTATGCAACTTTCATTTTTATTTTTATTCAACTTCCATTTTTATTCAATTTACTTTTCTATTAAACATCCTTTTTTATTTACTTTCCAAATAGATTGTTAAGATATAGTGGTTTCTTTGATGAACTTCCATTTTTAATTTTTCGCAACTTCCATTTTTAATTTTATTCAACCTCCATTTTTATTCAAGTTATTATTCTATTCAACTTCTTTTTTTTTTTAATTTCCGAATAGATCGTTAAGGTATAGCGGTTTCTTGAACGAACCTCCATTTTTCATTTTCTACAACTTCAATTTTTATTTTTATTTAACTTCCTTTTTTGTTCAGGTTTCTTTTCTACTCAACTTCCTTTTTTTATTTAATTTCCAAATAAATCGTTAAGGTATAGTGGTTTCTGGATTGAACTTCCATTTTTAATTTTCTTCAACTTCCATTTTTATTTTTATTCAAGTTTCATTTTTGTTCAATTTACTTTTCTATTAAACTTCCTTTTTTATTTAATTTCCAAATAGATCGTTAAGGTATAGTGGTTTCTTGAATGAACTTCCATTTTAAATTTTCTGCAACTTCCATTTTTATTTTTATTCAACTTCCATTTTTATTCAAGTTATTTTTCTATTCAACTTCCTTTTTTATTTAATTTTCAAATAGATCGTTCAGGTATAGTGGTTTCTTGAATGAACTTCTAATTTTAATTTTCTGCAACTTCCAATTTTATTTCCATTCAATTTCTTTTTTTTTCAAGTTATTTTTCTATTCGACTTCTTTTTTTATTTAATTTCCAAATAGATCGTCAAGCTATAGTGGTTTCTTTAATGAACTTCCATTTTTAATTTTCTGCAACTTCCATTTTTATTTTTATTCAATTTCCATTTTTCTTCAATTTACTTTTCTATTAAACTTCTTTTTTTATTTAATTTCCAAATAGATCGTTAAGGTATAGTGGTTTCTTGAATGGACTTCCATTTTTAATTTTATGCAACTTCCATTTTTATTTTTATTCAACTTCCATTTTTATTCAAGTTATTTTTCTCTTCAACTTCCTTTTTTTATTTAATTTCCAAATAGTTCGTTAAGGTATAGTGGTTTCTTGAATAAACTTCCATTTTTAATTTTCTGCAACTTCCATTTTTATTTTTATTTAACTTCCTTTTTTGTTCTGGTTTCTTTTCTACTCAACTTCCTTTTTTATTTAATTTCCAAATAGATCGTTAAGGTATAGTGGTTTTTTGAATGAACTTCCATTTTTAATTTTCTGCAACTTTCATTTTCATTTTTATTCGACTTCCATTTTTATTCAAGTCATTTTTCTGTTCAACTTCCTTTTTTATTTAATTTCCAAATACATCGTTAAGGTATAATGCTTTCTAGAATGAATTTCAAATTTTAATTTTCTACAACTTTCATTTTTATTTGTATTCAACTTCTTTTTTTCTTCAAGTTTTTTTTCTATACAACTTTCTTTTTTATTTAATTTCCTAATAGATCTTTAAGGTATAGTGGTTTCTGGATTGAAGTTCCATTTTTAATTTTATGCAACTTTCATTTTTTTTTTTGTTCGACTTTCATTTTTATTCAATTTACTTTTCAATTAAACTTCCTTTTTTATTTAATTTCCAAGTAGATCGTTAAGGTATAGTGGTTTCTTTGATGAACTTCCATTTTTAATTTTATGCAACTTCCATTTTTATTTTTTTTCAACTTCCGTTTTTATTCAAGTTATTTTCCTATTCGACTTATTTTTTATTTAATTTCCAAATAGATCGTTAAGGTGTAGAGGTTTCTTGAATGAACTTCCAATTTTAGTTTTCTGCAACTTCCATTTTTGTTTCTACTGAACTTGTTTTTTTATTCAAGTTTCTTTTCTATTCGACTTCCTTTTTTATTTAATTTCCAAATAGATTGTCAAGGTGTAGTGGTTTCTGGATTGAACTTCCATTTTTAATTTTCTGCAACTTCCATTTTTATTTTTATTCAACTTCCATTTTTGTTCAATTTACTTTTCTATTAAACTTCCTTTTTCATTTAAATTCCAAATAGATCGTTAAGGTATAGTGGTTTCTTGAATGAATTTCCAATTTCAATTTTCTGCAACTTCCATTTTTATTTCTATTCAACTTCTTTTTTTATTCAAGTTCCTTTTCTATTCAACTTCCTTTTTTATTTTATTTCAAAATAGATCGTTAAGGTATAGTGGTTTCTTGAATGAATTTCCAATTTTAATTTTCTGCAGCTTCAATTTTTATTTTTATTTAACTTCCTTTTTTATTCAAGCTTCTTTTCTACTCAACTTCCTTTTTTATTTAATTTCCAAATAGATTGTTAAGGTATAGTGGTTTCTGGATTGAACTTCCATTTTTAATTTTAAGCAACTTTCCCTTTTATTTTTATTGAACTTCCATTTTTATTCAATTTACTTTTCGATTAAACTTCCTTTTTTATTTAATTTCCAAGTAGATCGTTAAGGTGTAGTGGTTTCTTGAATGAACTTCCATTTTTAATTTTCTGCAACTATCATTTTTATTTTTATTCAACTTCCTTTTCTATTCAATTTACTTTTCTATTAAACTCCCTTTTTTATTTAACTGCCAAATAGATCGTTAAGGTGTAGACGTTTCATGAATCAACTTCCATTTTTAATTTTCTACAACTTCCATTTTTATTTTTATTCAACTTCCATTTTTATTCAAGTTTTTTTTCTACTCAACTTCCTTTTTTATTTACTTTCCAAATAGATCGTTAAGGTAGAGTGGTCTCTTGAATGAACTACCATTTTTAATTTTATGCATCTTCCATTTTTATTTTTATTCGACTTCAAGTTATTTTTCTATTCAACTTCCATTTTTTTTGAATTTCCAAATGGATCGTTAAGGTATAGTGGTTTCTTGAATAAACTTCCAATTTTAATTTTCTGCAACTTCCATTTTTATTTGTATTCAACTTCTTTTTTTATTCAAGTTTCTTTTCTATCCAACTTCCTTTTTTATTTAATTCCCAAATAGATCGTTCAGGTATAGTGGTTTCTTTAATGAACTTCCATTTTTAATTTTAAACAACTTCCATTTTTATTTTTATTCAACTTCCATTTTTATTCAAGTTATTTATCTATTCAACATCCTTTTTTATTTTATTTCCAAATAGATCGTTAAGGTATAGTGGTTTCTTGAATGAACTTCCATTTTTAATTTTATGCAACTTCCATTTTTATTTTTATTTAACTTCCTTTTTTATTCAAGTTTCTTTTCTACTCAACTTCCATTTTTATTTAATTTCCAAATATATCATTAAGCTATTGTGGCTTCTGGATTGAACTTCCATTTTTAATTTTCTGCAACCTCCATTTTTATTCAATTTACTTTTCTATTAAACTTCCTTTTTTATTTTATTTCTAAATAGATCGTTAAGGTATAGTGGTTTCTTGAATGAACTTCCAATTTTAATTTTCTGCAACTTCCGTTTTTATTTTTATTCCACTTCCATTTTTATTCAAGTTATTTTTCTATTCAACTTCCTTTTTATTTAATTTCCAAATTGATCGTTAAGGTATAGTGGTTTCTTGAATGAACTTCCATTTTTAATTTTCTGCAACTTCCATTTTTATTTTTATTCAAATTCCATTTTTATTCAACTTACTTTTCTATTAAACTTCCTTTTTTATTTAATTTCCAAATAGATCGTTAAGGTATAGTGGTTTCTGGAATGAACTTCCGTTTTTAATTCTCTGCAGCTTCTATTTTTATTTTTATTCGACTTCCATTTTTATTCAATTTACTTTTCTAGTCAACTTCCTTTTTTATTTAATTTCCAAATAGATCATTAAGGTATAGTAGTTTCTGGATTGAACTTCCTTTTTTAATTTCATGCAACTTACATTTTTATTTTTATTCAAGTTCCATTTTTATTCATGTTATTTTTCTATTCCACTTCCTTTTTTATTTAATTTCCAAATTGATCGTTAAGGTATAGTGGTTTCTTGAATGAACTTCCAATTTTAATTTTTTGCAGCTTCCATTTTTCTTTCTATTCAACTTCATTTTTTATTCAATTTTCTTTTCTACTCAACTTCCTGTTTTGTTTAATTTGCGAATAGATCGTTATGGTATAGTGGTTTCTGGATTGAACTTCCATTTCTAATTTTATGCAACTTTCATTTTTATTTTTATTAAACTTCCATTTTTATTCAAGTTAGCTATTTATTAAACTTCCTTTTTTTTTTTAACTTCCAAATTGATCGTTAAGGTATAGTGGTTTCTTGAAAGAACTTCCATTTTTAATTTTCGGCAACTTTCGTTTTTATTTTTTTTCAACATCCATTTTTATTCAATTTACTTTTCTATTCAACTTCTTTTTTTATTTAATTTCCAAATAGATCATTATGGTATAGTGGTTTCTTGAATGAACTTCCATTTTTAATTTTCTGCAACTTTCATTTTTATTTTTACTCAACTTCCGTTTTTATTCAATTTATTTTCTATTAAACTCCCTTTTTTATTTAACTTCCAAATAGGTCGTTAAGGTGTAGGGGTTTCTTGAATCAACTTCCATTTTTAATTTTCTGCAGCTTCCATTTTTATTCAAGTTTCTTTTCTACTCAACATCCTTTTTTATTTATTTTCCAAATAGATCGTTAAAGTATTGTGGTTCTTGAATGAACTACCATTTTTAATTTTATCCATCTTCCATTTTTATTTTTATTCAAGTTATTTTTCTATTCAACTTCCATTTTTATTTAATTTCCAAATGGATCGTTCAGGTATAGTGGTTTCTTGAATGAACTTCCTTTTTTAATTTTTTGCAACTTCCATTTTTTTTTTATTCGACTTCCATTTTTATTCAAGTTATTTTTCTATTCAACTCCCTTTTTTATTTAATTTCCTCATAGATCGTTAAGGTATAGTGGTTTCTTGAATGAACTTCCATTTTTAATTTTCTGCAACTTCCATTTTTATTTTTATTTAACTTCCTTTTTTGTTCAGGTTTCTTTTCTACTCAACTTCCTTTTTTTTTTAACTTCCAAATAGATTGTTAAGGTATAGTGGTTTCTGGATTGAACTTCCATTTTTAATTTTTTGCAGCTTCCATTTTTATTTTTATTCAACATCCATTTTATTAAATTTACTTTTCTACTAAACTTCCTTTTTTATTTAATTTCCAAATAGATCGTTAAGGTATAGTGGTTTCTTGAATGAACATCCATTTTTAATTTTCTGCAACTTCCATTTTTATTTTTATTCGACTTCCATTTTTATTCAAGTAATTTTTCTATTCAACTTCCTTTTCTATTTAACTTCCAAATAGATCGTTAAGGTATAGTGTTTTCTTGAATGAACTTCCATTTTTAATTTTCTGCAACTTCCATTTTTACTTTTATTCAACTTCCATTTTTATTCAAGTTATTTTTCTCTTCAACTTCCCTTTTTATTTAATTTCCAAATAGATCGTTAAGGTATAGTGGTTTCTTGAATAAACTTCGATTTTTATTTTTATTTAACTTCCTTTTTGTTCAGGTTTCTTTTCAACGCAACTTCCTTTTTTATTTAATTTGCAAATAGATCGTTAATGCGTAGTGGTTTCTTGAATGAACTTCCATTTTTAATTTTCTGCAACTTCCTTTTTTATTTTTATTCGACTTCCATTTTTATTCAAGTCATTTTTCTATTCTACTTCCTTTTTTATTTAATTTCCAAATACATCGTTAAGGTATAGTGGTTTCTTGAATGAATTTGAAATTTTAATTTTCTGCAACTTCCATTTTTATTTCTATTCAACTTCTTTTTTTCTTCAAGTTGTTTTTCTATACAACTTTCTTTTTTATTTAATTTCCTAATAGATCTTTAAGGTGTAGTGGTTTCTGGAGTGAACTTCCATTTTTAATTTTATGCAACTTTCATTTTTATTTTTATTCAACTTTCATTTTTATTTAATTTACTTTTCTATTAAACTTCCTTTTTCATTTAATTTGCAAGTAGATCGTTAAGGTATAGTGATTTCTTTAATGAACTTCCATTTTTAATTTTATGCAACTTCCATTTTATTTTGATTCAACTTCCATTTTTATTCAAGTTATTTTTCTATTCAACTTATTTTTGATTTAATTTCCAAATAGATTGTTAAGGTATAGTGGTTTCTTGAATGAACTTCCATTTTTAATTTTCTGCAACTTCCATTTTTGTTTTTGTTTAACTCCCTTTTTTATTCAAGTTTCTTTTCTACTCAACTTCTTTTTTTATTTAATTTCCAAATAGATCGTTAAGGTATAGTAGTTTTTGGATTGAACTTCCATTTTTAATTTTCTGCAACGTCCATTTTTATTTTTATTCAACTTCCATTTTTATTCAATTTACTTTTCTATTAAACTTCCTTTTTTTATTTAATTTCCAAATAGATCGTTAAGGTATAGTGGTTTCTTGAATAAACTTCCATTTTTAATTTTCTGCAACTTCCATTTTTATTTTTGTTTAACTTCCTTTTTCATTCATGTTTCTTTTCTACTCAACTTCCTTTTTTATTTAATTTCCAAATAGGTCGTTAAGGTATATTGGTTTCTTGAATGAACTTCCATTTTTAATTTTCTGCAACTTCCATTTTTGTTTTTGTTTAACTCCCTTTTTTATTCAAGTTTCTTTTCTACTCAACTTCCTTTTTTATTTAATTTCCAAATAGATCGTTAAGGTATAGTGGTTTCTGGATTGAACTTCCATTTTTAATTTTCTGCAACTTCCATTTTATTTTTATTCAACTTCCATTTTTATTCAATGTACTTTTATATTAAACTTCCTTTTTTATTTAATTTCCAAATAGATCGTTAAGGTATGGTGGTTTCGTGAATAAACTTCCATTTTTAATTTTCTGCAACTTCCATTTTTATTTTTGTTTAACTTCCTTTTTCTTTCATGTTTCTTTTCTACTCAACTTCCTTTTTTATTTAATTTCCAAATAGATCGTTAAGGTATAGTGGTTTCTTGAATGAACTTCCATTTTTAATTTTCGGCAACTTCCATTTTTATTTTTATTCAACTTCCATTTTTATTCAATTTACTTTTTTAATAAACTTCCTTTTTTATTTTTATTCAACTTCCATTTTTATTCAATTTACTTATTTATTAAACTTCATTTTTTATTTCATTTCCAAATTGATCGTTAAGGTATTGTGGTTTCTTGAATGAACTTCCAACTTTAATTTTCTGCAACTTCCATTTTTATTTCTATTCAACTATTTTTTTATTCAAGTTTCTTTTCTATTCGACTTCCTTTTTTATTTAATTTCCAAATAGATTGTTAAGGTATAGTGGTTTCTGGATTGAATTTCCATTTTTAATTTTATGCAACTTTCACTTTTGTTTTTATTCAACTTCCATTTTTATTCAATTTACTTTTCTATTAAACGTCCTTTTTTATTTAATTTCCAAATAGATCGTTAAGGTATAGTGGTTTCTTGATTGAACTTCCAATTTTAATTTTCTACAACTACCATTTTTATTTCTATTCAACTTCTTTTTTTATTCAAGTTTCTTTTCTGTTCAACTTCCTTTTTTATTTAATTTCCAAATAGATTGTTAAGGTATAGTGGTTTCTGGATTGAACTCCCATTTTTAATTTTATGCAACTTTCACTTTTATTTTTATTCAACTACGTTTTTATTCAATTTACTTTTCTATTAAACTACCTTTTTTATTTAATTTCCAAATAGATCGTTAAGGTATTGGTTTTTTTTTTCATGAACTTCCATTTTTAATTTCATGCAACTTCCATTTTTATTTTTATTCAACTTCCATTATTATTCAAGTTATTTTTCTATTCAACTTCCTTTTTTATTTAATTTCCAAATAGATCGTTAAGGAATAGTGGTTTTTTGAATGAACTTCCATTTGTAATTTTCTGCAACTTCCATTTTCATTTTTATTTAACTTCCTTTCTTGTTCAGGTTTCTTCTCTACTCAATTTCAGTTTTTATTTAATTTCCAAATAGATCATTAAGGTATAGTGGTTTCTGAATTGAACTTCTATTTTTAATTTTCGGCAACTTTCATTTTTATTTTTAATCAACTTTCATTTTTGTTAAATTTTCTTTTCAACTAAACTTCCTTTTTTATTGAATTTCCAAATAGATCGTTAATATTTAGTGGTTTCTTGAATGAACTTCCACTTTAATTTTCTGCAACTTCCATTTTTATTTTTATCCGACTTCCATTTTTATTCAAGACATTTTTCTATTCGACTTCCTTTTTTATTTAATTTCCAAATAGATCGTTAAGGTATAGTGGTTTCTTGAATGAACTTCTATTTTTAATTTTCTGCAACTTACATTTTTATTTTTATTCAACTTCCATTTTTATTCAAGTTATTTTTCTCTTCAACTTCCTTTTTTACTTAATTTCCAAATATATCGTTAAGGTATAGTGGTTTTTTGAACAAACTTCCATTTTTAATTTTCTGCAACTTCCATTATTATTTTTATTTAACTTCCTTTTTTGTTCAGGTTTCTTTTCTACTCAACTTCATTTTTTATTTAATTTCCAAATAGATCGTTAAGGTATAGTGGTTTCTTGAATGAACTTCCATTTTTAATTTTTTGCAACTTCCATTTTTATTTTTATTCCACTTCCGTTTTTATTCCAGTCATTTTTCTATTCAACTTCTTTTCTTATTTTATTTCCAAATACATCGTTAAGGTATAGTGGTTTCTTGAATGAATTTCCAATTTTAATTTTCGGAAACTTCTATTTTTATTTCTATTCAAATTCTTTTTTTCTTCAAGTTTTTTTTCCATAAAACTTTCTTTTTTACTTAATTTCCTAATAGATCTTTAAGGTATAGTGTTATCTGGATTGAACTTCCATTTTTAATTTTATGCAAGTTTCATTTTTATTTTTGTTCAACTTTCATTTTTATTTAATTTACTTTTCTATTAAACTTCCTTTTTTATTTAATTTCTAAGTAGATGGTTAAGGTATAGTGGTTTCTTTAATGAACTTCCATTTTTATTTTTATTCAACTTCCATTTTTATTCATGTTATTTTTCTATTCAACTTTTTTTTATTTAATTTCCAAATAGATCGTTAAGGTATAGTGGTTTCTTGAATGAACTTCCATTTTTAATTTTCTGCAACTTCCATTTTTATTTCTATTCAACTTCTTTTTTATTTAATTTCCAAATATGTTGTTATGGTATAGTGGTTTCTGGACTGAAATTTCATTTTTAATTTTATGCGACTTTCACTTTTATTTTTATTGAACTTCCATTTTTATTCAATTTACTTTTCTATTAAACTTCCTTTTTTATTTAATTTCCAAACAGATCGTTAAGGTATAGTGGTTTCTTTAATGAACTTCCAATTTTAATTTTCTACAACTTCCATTTTTATTTCTATTCAACTTCTTTTATTATTCAAGTTTCTTTTCAATTCAACTTCATTTTTTATTTTATTTCCAAATAGATTGTTAAGGTATAGTGGTTGCTGAATTGAACTTCCATTTTTAATTTTATGCAACTTTAACTTTTATTTTTATTCAACTTCCATTTTTATTCAATTTACTTTTCTATTAAACTTCCTTTTGTATTTAATTTCCAAATAGATCGTTGAGGTATAGTGGTTTCTTGAATGAACTTCCATTTTTAATTTTCTCCAACTTCATTTTTATTTTTATTCGACTTCCATTTTTATTCAAGTCATTTTTCTATTCAACTTCCTTTTTTAATTAATTTCCAAATAGATCGTTAAGGTATAGTGGTTTCTTTAATGAACTTCCAATTTAAATTTTCTGCAACTTCCATTTTTATTTTTATTTAACTTCATTTTTAGTTCAGGTTTCTTTTCTACTCAACTTCATTTTTTATTTAATTTTCAAATAGATCGTTAAGGTATAGTGGTTTCTTGAATGAACTTCCATTTTTAATTTTCTGCAACTTCCATTTTCATTTTTATTCAATTTCCATTTTTATTCAAGTCATTTTTCTATTCAACTTCCTTGCTTGTTTAATTTCCAAATACATCGTTAAGGTAGAGTGGTTTCTTGAATGAATTTCCAATTTTAATTTTCGGAAACTTCCATTTTTATTTCTATTCAACTTCTTTTTTTCTTCAAGTTTTTTTTCTATACAACTTTCTTTTTTATTTAATTTCCTAATAGATCTTTAAGGTATAGTGGTTTCTGGATTGAACTTTCATTTTTAATTTTATGCAAGTTTCATTTTGATTTTTGTTGAACTTTCATTTTTATTCAATTTACTTTTCTATTAAACTTCCTTTTTTATTTAATTTCCAAGTAGATCATTAAGGTATAGTGGTTTCTTTAATAAAATTCCATTTTTAATTTTATGCAACTACCATTTTTATTTTTATTCAACTTCCATTTTTATTCATGTTATTTTTCTATTCAACTTATTTTTTATTTAATTTCCAAATAGATCGTTAAGGTATAGTGGTTTCTTGATTGAACTTCCAATTTTAATTTTTCGCAACTTCCATTTTTATTTCTATTCAAATTCTTTTTTTATTTATGTTTCTTTTCTATTCAACTTCCTTTTTTATTTAATTTCCAAATAGATTGTTGAGGTATAGAGGTTTCTGGATTGAACTTTCATTTTTAATTTTATGCAACTTTCACTTTTATTTTTATTGAACTTCCATTTTTATTCAATTTACTTTTCTATTAAACTTCCTTTTTTATTTAATTTCCAAATAGATCGTTAAGGTATAGTGGCTTCTTTAATGAACTTCCAATTTTAATTTTCTGCAACTTCCATTTTTATTTCTATTCAACTTCTTTTTTTATTCAAGTTTCTTTTCAATTCAACCTCATTTTTTATTTAATTTCCAAAAAGATTGTTAAGGTATATTGTTGTTTCTGGATTGAACTTCCATTTTTAATTTTATGCAACTTTCACTTTTATTTTTATTCAACTTCCATTTTTATTCAATTTACTTTTCTATTAAACTTCCTTTTTTATTTAATTTCCAAATAGATCGTTATGGCATAGTTTTTTCTTTAATGAACTTCCATTTTTAATTTTATGCAACTTCCATTTTTAATTATATTCAACTTCCCTTTTCATTCAAGTTATTTTTCTATTCAACTTCTTTTTTTTATTTCATTTCCAAATAGATCGTTAAGGAATAGTGGTTTCTTGAATGCACTTCCATTTTTATTTTTGTTTAACTTCCTTTTTTGTTCAGGTTTCTTATCTACTTAACTTTCTTTTCTATTTGATTTCCAAATAGATCGTTAAGGTATAGTGGTTTCTGGATTGAACTTCCGTTTTTAATTTTCTGCAACTTCCATTTTTAGTTTTATTCAACTTCCATTTTTGTTAAATTTACTTTTCTACTAAACTTCCTTTTTTATTTAATTTCCAAATAGATCGTTAATATGTAGTGGTTTTTTTAATGAACTTCCATTTTTAATTTTCTGCAACTTCCATTTTTATTTTTATTCGACTTCCTTTTTTATTTAATTTCCAAATAGATCGTTAAGGTATAGTGGTTTCTTGATTGAACTTCCATTTTTAATTTTCTGCAACTTCCATTTTTATTTTTATTCAACTTCCATTTTCATTCAAGTTATTTTTAAATTCAACTTCCTTTTTTATTTAATTTCCAAATAGATCGTTAAGGTATAGTGGTTTCTTGAATAAACTTCCATTTTTAATTTTCTGCAAGTTCCATTATTATTTTTATTTAACTTCCTTTTTTGTTCAGGTTTCTTTTCTACTCAACTTCCTTTGTTATTTAATTTCCCAATACATCGTTAAGGTATAGTGCTTTCTTGAATGAACTTCCATTTTTAATTTTCTGCAACTTCCATTTTTATTTTTATTCGACTTCCATTTTTATTCAAGTCATTTTTCTATTCAACTTCCTTTTTTATTTAATTTCCAAATACATCGTTAAGGTATACTGGTTTCTTGAATGAATTTCCAATTTTAATTTTCTGAAACTTCCATTTTTATTTCTATTCAACTTCTTTTTTCATCAAGTTTTTTTTCTATACGACTTTCTTTTTTATTTAATTTCCTAATAGATCTTTAAGGTATAGTGGTTTCTGGATTGAGCTTCCATTTTTAATTTTATGCAAGTTTCATTTTTATTTTTGTTGAACTTTCATTTTTGTTCAATTTACTTTTCTATTAAACTTCCTTTTTTATTTAATTTCCAAGTAGATCGTTAAGGTATAGTAGTTTCTTTAATGAACTTTCATTTTTAATTTTATGCAACTTCCATTTTTATTTTTATTCAACTTCGATTTTTATTCAAGTTATTTTTCTATTCAACTTATTTTTTATTTAATTTCCAAATAGATCGTTAAGGTATAGTGGTTTTTCTTGAATGAACTTCCATTTTTAATTTTCAGCAACTTCCATTTTTATTTTTATTTAACTTCTTTTTTTATTCAAGTTTCTTTTCTACTCAACTTCCTTTTTTATTTAATTTCCAAATAGATCGTTAAGGTATAGTGGTTTCTTGAATGAACTTCCATTTTTAATTTTCTACAACTTTCATTTTTATTTTTATTCGACTTCCATTTTCATTCAAGCCATTTTTCTATTAAACTTCCTTTTTTATTTAATTTCTAAATAAATCGTTAAGGTATAGTGGTTTCTTGAATGAATTTCCAATTTTAATTTTCTGAAACTTCCATTTTTATTTCAATTCAACTTCTTTTTTCTTCAAGTTTTTTTTCTATACAACTTTCTTTTTTATTTAATTTCCTAATAGATCTTTAAGGTATAGTGGTTTCTGGATTGAACTTCCATTTTTAATTTTATGCAACTTTCATTTTTATTTTTGATCAACTTTCATTTTTATTCAATTTACTTTTCTATTAAACTTCCTTTTTTATTTAATTTCCAAGTAGATCGTGAAGGTATAGTGGTTTCTTTAATGAACTTCCATTTTTAATTTTATGAAACTTCCATTTTTATTTTAATTCAACTTCCATTTTTATTCAACTTATTTTTTATTTAATTTCCAAATAGATCGTTAAGGTATAGTGGTTTCTTGATTGAACTTCCATTTTTAATTTTCTGCAACTTCCATTTTTATTTTTATTTAACTTCCTTTTTTATTCAAGTTTCTTTTCTACTCAACTTTTTTTTATTTAATTTCCAAATATATCGTTAAGGTATAGTGGTTTCTGGATTGAAATTCCATTTTTAATTTTCTGCAACTTTCATTTTTATTTTTATTCAACTTCCATTTTTATTCAATTTACTTTTCTATTAAACTTCCTTATTTATTTAATTTCCAAATAGATCGTTATGGTGTAGTGGTTTCTTGAATGAATTTCCATTTTTAATTTTTTGCAACTTCCATTATTATTTTTGTTTAACTTCCTTTTTCATTCAAGTTTCTTTTCTACTCAACTTCCTTTTTTATTTAATTTCCAAATAGATCGTTAAGGTATAGTGGTTTCTTGAATGAACTTCCATTTTTATTTTTATTCAACTTCCATTTTTATTCAATTTACTTTTCTAATAAACTTCCTTTTTTATTTTTATTCAACATCCTTTTTATTCAATTTATTTATCTATTAAACTTCCTTTTTTATTTTATTTCCAAATAGATCGTTAAGGTATAGTGGTTTCTTGAATGAACATTCCAATTTTAATTTTCTGCAACTTCCATTTTTATTTCTATTCAACTTCTTTTTTTATTGAAGTTTCTTTTCTATACGACTTCCTTTTTTATTTAATTTCCAAATAGATTGTTAAGGTACAGTGGTTTCTGGATTGAACTTCCATTTTTATTCAATTTACATTTCGATTAAACTTCATTTTTTATTTAATTTCCTAATAGATCGTTAAGGTATAGTGGTTTCTTGATTAAACTTCCAATTTTACTTTTCTGCAACTTCCATTTTTATTTCTATTCAACTTCTTTTTTTATTCAAGTTTCTTTTCTATTCAACTTCCTTTTTTATTTAATTTCCAAATAGATTGTTAAGGTATAGTAGTTTTTGGGTTGAACTTTCATTTTTAATTTTATGCAACTTTCACTTTTATTTTTATTGAATTTCCATTTTTATTCAATTTACTCTTCTATTAAACTTCCTTTTTTATTTAATTTCCAAATAGATCGTTAAGGTATAGTGGTTTCTTTAATGAACTTCCATTTTTAATTTTTTGCAACTTCCATTTCTATTTTTATTCAGCTTCCATTTTTATTCAAGTTAATATTCTATTCAACTTCCTTTTTTATTTAATTTCCAAATAGATCGTTAAGGTATAGCGGTTTCTTGAATGAACCTCCATTTCTAATTTGCTGCAACTTCAATTTTTATTTTTATTTAACTTCCTTTTTTATTCAAGTTTCTTTTCTACTCAACTTCCTTTTTTATTTAATTTCCAAATAGATTGTTGGGGTATAGTGGTTTCTTGAATGAACTTCCATTTTTAATTTTCTGCAACTTCCATTTTTATTTTTATTCGACTTTCATTTTTGTTCAAGTCATTTTTCTATTCAACTTCCTTTTTAATTAATTTCCAAATAGATCGTTAAGATATAGTGGTTTCTTTAATGAACTTCCATTTTTAATTTTATGAAACTTCCATTTTTATTTTTATTCAAGTTATTTTTCTATTCAACTTATTTTTTATTTAATTTCCAAATAGATCGTTAAGGTATAGTGGTTTTTTGAATGAACTTCCATTTTTAATTTTCTGCAACTTCCATTTTTTTTTTATTTAACTTCCTTTTTTATTCAAGTTTCTTTTCTACTAAACTTTTTTTATTTAATTTCCAAATAGATCGATAAGGTATAGTGGTTTCTGGATTGAACTTGCATTTTAAATTTTTTGCAACTTTCATTTTAATTTTTATTCAACTTCCATTTTTATTCAATTTACTTATCTATTAAACTTCCTTTTTTTATTTAATTTCCAAATAGATCGTTAAGGTATAGTGGTTTCTTGAATGAACTTCCATTTTCAATTTTCTGCAACTTCCATTTTTATTTTTGTTTAACTTCCTTTTTCATTTAAGTTTCTTTTCTACTCAACTTCCTTTTTTATTTAATTTCCAAATAGATCGTTAAGGTATAGTGGTTTCTTGAATGAACTTCCATTTTTAATTTTCGGCAACTTCCATTTTTATTTTTATTCAACTTCCATTTTTATTCGAATTACTTTTCTAATAAACTTCCATTTTTATTTTTATTCAACATCCCTTTCTATTCAATTTATTAATCTATTAAACTTCCTTTTTCATTTTATTTCCAAATAGATCGTTAAGGTGTAGTGGTTTCTTGAATGAACTTCCAATTTTAATTTTCTGCGACTTCTATTTTTATTTCTATTCAACTTCTTTTTTTATTCAAGTTTCTTTTCTATTCGACTACCTTTTTTATTTAATTTCCAAATAGATTGTTAAGGTACGGTGGTTTCTGGATTGAACATCCATTTTTAATTTTACGCAACTTTCACTTTTATTTTTATTGAACTTCCATTTTTATTAAATTTACATTTCGATTAAACTTCCTTTTTTATTTAGTTTCCAAATAGATCGTTAAGGTATAGTGGTTTCTTGATTGAACTTCCAATTTTACTTTTCTGCAACTTCCATTTTTATTTCTATTCAACTTCTTTTTTTATTCAAGTTTCTTTTCTATTCAACTTCCTTTTTTATTTATTTGCCAAATAGATTGTTAAGGTATAGTGGTTTCTGGATTGAACTTTCATTTTTAATTTTATGCAACTTTAACTTTTATTTTTATTGAACTTCCATTTTTATTCAATTTACTTTTCTATTAAACTTCCTTTTTTATTTAATTTCCAAATATATCGTTAAGGTATGGTGGTTTCTTTAATGAACATCCATTTTTAATTTTATGCAACTTCCATTTTTATTTTTATTCAGCTTCCATTTTTATTCAAGCTATTATTCTATTCAACTTCCTTTTTTATTTAATTTCCAAATAGATCGTTAAGGTATAGCGGTTTCTTGAATGAACATCCATTTCTAATTTTCTGCAACTTCAATTTTTATTTTTATTTAACTTCCTTTTTTATTCAAGTTTCTTTTCTACTCAACTTCCTTTTTTATTTAATTTCCAAATAGAACGTTGAGGTATAGTGGTTTCTTGAATGAACTTCCATTTTTAATTTTCTGCAACTTCCATTTTTATTTTTATTCGACTTCCATTTTTATTCAAGTCATTTTTCTATTCAACTTCCTTTTTTAATTAATTTCCAAATAGATCGTTTAGGTATAGTGGTTTCTTTAATGAACTTCCATTTTTAATTTTATGAAACTTCCATTTCTATTTTTATTCAACTTCAATTTTTATTCAACTTATTTTTCTATTCAACTTAATTTTTATTTAATTTCCAAATAGATCGTTAAGGTATAGTGGTTTCTTGAATGAACTTCCATTGTTAATTTTCTGCAACTTCCATTTTTTTTTTTATTTAACTTCCTTTTTTATTCAAGTTTCTTTTCTACTCAACTTTTTTTATTTAATTTCCAAATAGATCGTTAATGTATAGTGGTTTCTGGATTGAACTTCCATTTTTAATTTTCTGCAACTTTCATTTTTATTTTTATTCAACTTCCATTTTTATTCAATTTACTTTTCTATTAAACTTCCTTTTTCATTTGATTTCCAAATAGATCGTTAAGGTATAGTGGTTTCTTGAATGAACTTCCATTTTTAATTTTCTGCAACTTCCATTTTTATTTTTGTTTAACTTCCTTTTTCATTCAAGTTTCTTTTCTACTCAACTTCCTTTATTATTTAATTTCCAAATAGATCGTTAAGGTATAGTGGTTTCTTGAATGAACTTCCATTTTTATTTTTATTCAATTTACTTTTCTAATAAACTTCCTTTTTTATTTTTATTCAACATCCCTTTTTATTCAATTTATTTATCTATTAAACTTCCTTTTTTATTTTATTTCCAAATAGATCGTTAAGGTATAGTAGTTTCTTGAATGAACATTCCAATTTTAATTTTCTACAACTTCCATTTTTATTTCTATTCAACTTCTTTTTTTATTCAAGTTTCTTTTCTATTCGACTTCCTTTTTTTGTTTAATTTCCAAATAGATTGTTAAGGTACAGTGGTTTCTGGATTGAACTTCCATTTTTAATTTTACGCAACTTTCACTTTATTTTTATTGAACTTCCATTTTTATTCAATTTACAATTCGATTAAACTTCCTTTTCCATTTAGTTTCCAAATATATAGCGATCCCGGGTTTACCCTTGTTGTACAGTGATCCGGACATGTGTCTGTGGATGTTGGTAGTTGGTTATTATCTTGTTTACATCCTTTTTACTTCGTATTTAAGTTATAGGATGTGTTGGGAAGGTTTGTTACAGGTTGGTTAGGCCTTGGTTTCAAATTCCTTGTTGTTGAGTTTTTAGGCGGTCCGCTCGAGCGGGTCTTCTTGCGCTCGAGCGGAGATTGCACACTTTCAGTATTTTCGTGTTCCTGCAAAACTTCTGCAGGTGTGATTCTTACGCTCGAGCGGTGGCGCTCGAGCGGGTCGTTTGGCGCTCGAGTGGGTAGTACTTTCTGGGAGTAAGTTCTGGGAGGTGGAAATCTGCGCTCGAGCGGACTGGTTTTCGTGCTCGAGCGGATGTGCTTTATTCTTGTGTCTTGGCGCTCGAGCGGGACTTATTGCGCTCAAGCGTGTCCAGATTTTGTTCTTGGCGCTCAAGCGTCGTGTTCTCCGCTCGAGCGGGTCATACGTATATGAGTTATCCGCTGGGTGATTTTAAATCACTTTTTACATTTCCTTCTCTCTCCTACTTTTCCAAAAAGCTACTTTGAGAGTTCCTCTCTCTAAAACCTTGCCTTCTCTCTAGATTTTGATCTAGCTAGGGTGAGTTCCTTACCTTTAGCCTTTACAAAAAAGTTATTGATCGTCGAGGGCTACATTCTAATCTAAAAATTTCGGGATTTGGAGCACGTTGGGTTTTGTCTTCATCTCCTTTGGGGCTCCGGAATTGAGGTAGGGATATCCTACTCCTCTCTATGGATTTTGTCTTTAAAATTTTAGTATTTTGAGATGTTGGGGTTGGTTGGGTAATTTTGTGAAAGTTTGGGGCTTTTGTGTTATTTTACAAAAGTTGGGGTTTTATTTATAATAAACCTAGATGCATGTTTGGCAAAGAGAAATGGAATAAATGTTGAATCATTGATGAAAATGGGACCTAAGGGTTGAAATGGTAATTATGGAAAATGACCTAATTACATTGTTTGATTAATTGGGATAATTAATTGTGAGAAATGAGGAAATGAAATGGAATTGTTGAGATTGGGAAGGTATGGGGTTAAAGGGTGTAGTTGAATTATTTATCACTCACTGAAATGAAATGTTGATTGAATATCCATTGTGCATTTATTTTCTGTTTAGAAATAACTGCTTTGGGCTATCGGTGGAGGATAGTCGTGATTGTTGTAGACAATGCATGATGATTAGGCAAATTAAAACTAATCGATCGAATGTGTCATAGAGTATGACGGTGGATTGAATACATTAATTTTATGTATTGATTGATGATATATAGAACCGATGTGCTTGTATACGTTATGTGTAGAGGAGGAGATGGGGGATGTACTCCGCGGTTTAGGGGAAGATGGGGGATGTACCTCTAAACCGGATAGTGTTGGGAGGAGATGGGGGATGAACTCCGTAGATACAGCTCATATGCTTGTCTAGAGAAGTGTAGATAGGGCTTATATGATTATCTTTGAGAAGTGTAGATACAGCTCATATGCTTGTCTAGAGAAGTGAAGATAGGGCTTATATGCTTATCTTTGTGAAATGTGGATGTAGCTTATATGCTTATCTGTGAATGTGGGATATAGTTTTTATACATATCTGTTGAAATGATGATAGGGCTAACATGCTTATCTGTCGAGAAAGGGAAAATGAAAAGTAACTTGGACTCATAAGTCGTATGGCATAAAATGTGATTTATGTGGATATATCTGTGTTGACCATCTATCAATTGCTAATCTTCTAGTCATTGTTCATGGTTGGTTTAGTGTATTTCTACTGGGCTGTGGCTCACCCTATATGGGAATATCATTTTCAGGTGTAGGTAGCATGCCACCTCCAAGGACATGTCTTGGGAGGCTAGAAGCGGACTTTTTTTTTTGTCGTTTTATTTTTGATGTATTACATGTAAATTCAAGCCAAGGGCTTAAAGTGTAATTGAGTTAGTACTCGTTTGTTGTAACCAAGTGTTAACTTGGAAAGCTGTAAGCCCGTGGGGCACTTTGCTTTTGTTGTTAACATGTATTACTTTTGTAATGGAACTCTGATTAATAGAAGAATGTGGATATTTCATATGTCATTGAATGTCATAATTGATGGTTTAATGTTATTTTTTTTGAGGGCGTTACAACTTGGTATTAGAGCGTACCGGGTTCGAATACTTTGGGTACGTGGGAAGTGATTAGGTTCACAATGGGTTTGTCTCGCTTGGTAAAGGCTTAGATGTAGTGTCATGTGCTATGTGCTTAATTGATAACATGTTTATGTGTTTATTTGGGTATGGGATTTAATTTCTAGGATGTTGATTGGATCCTTGGGTTTCTGAGAGTCTTGTTGGAAAAGCACTTGATCAATGCTGTTTCTAATCGGAACTCTAGTAACGCCTCGGGACTATCATTATCTGGAAATGAAATTCGTAAGTGCTTATGTGTTTATGTGCTTACGTGGAGTGAATTACAGTTGTCCATGGATTAGGACGCGAGTGTTATAGCTTCGGCACATTTGTGAATGTGCTAATAGTCTTGGCTACCTTTATTAGGATGTCAGGACGAGGAAGAGGTGCTAGGCGTGGTAGACCTGCAAGGCAGGAGGTACCTGTACCGGATGAGTGGCTAGAGCAAATGAGTAAGACGTTCGAGATGCTTGGCATCGAGGACGGAGCACTGAAAGTGACCTTGGCATCCTTCCAACTGAAGGGAGATGCGGGTCTATGGTGGAAATACGAGAAGGCTCGTGTTGGGGGTACGTGGGAGGCGTTTGTAAATGCTTTCCAGGAGAGGTTCTTGTCTGCAGCAGCTAGGGAGAAGCTGAGGGATCAGTTTAGCCGGCTTAATCAGCAGGGCATGTCCGTGGCAGAGTTTGAGGCCACTTTCACTAGTTTTTCCAGGTTTGCACCTGAGTTAGTGGTGTCTGAAGAACGCCGTTGCTATGAGTTTGAGCAGAAGTTGAGGCGGGGCCTCAAGTTGAGGGTTGGTGGGTCTTTCATCTGAGAGTATAGACACCTAGTGGATGCTGCTGCTCATATGGAGCTCTTGATGCAGGAGGAGGATGAGGGGCAGAGAGGCTCCAAGAGGAGCCAAGATGGCCAGGGTGATGGCAGGAGGCAGAGGGGTTCTAACCCTCAGCAGTCGCAGGGTGGTGTTGCTAGATCGACCTTCCCAGTGCCGAGTACAGGCTCCAGGAGAGGTAGTCAGGGGGACTTCACCTGTTACAAGTGTGGCCAGCTGGGTCACAAGGTTTCGGTTTGCCCGCAGAAGGGTGGGGGTCAGAGAGCTACTTTTTCATCAACTAGACCGCAAAGTCAGAGTTTGGGCAGGGGGCAGCCCTTGTCTTGTTATCAGTGTGGTCAGCCTGGGCACCTGAAGAGGTTTTGCCCGCAGTTGAGTGCTACTTCAGGAGCGTCTGGTTCTAGACAGACGCAGGGTTTTCAGCCAGCTCAGTCTGTGCAGGCCTCGAGGGCTAATCCGGGAGCTTCGTCATCCCAGTCTATGCAGCAGTCTTTTACTCCGAGGGGTGAGTAGGTAGATCAGGGGCCTACAGGGCGCGTGTATGCTGTTACCGCGCAGGATCTAGTACCGGCTCCATCAGTAGTGAGAGGTACTTTTCTGTTTTGCAACTCGGTTACTAGTGTGTTGATAGACACGGGTGCATCTCATTCTTTTGTATCTGCTGCATTTGCATCTGTTTTGGAATTGGAGTTAGCACAGTTAGCATCTCCTACTTGTGTAGTGTCACCTCTTGGAGGTGAGTTGATACTGAAACAGGGTGTCAGAGGTTGTGATATAGAGGTCGCCGACCGTAGGCTTCCTTTTCCGTTTGTTGTCATGCCCATGAAGGGCTTTGATGTTATTTTGGGTATGGACTGGCTATCATCATACCGAGCTGTTATAGATTGTTACCGTCAGAGGGTAACTGTGTGTACTCCGAGCGGGGAGTGTTTCCATTTCTTGGGAGACCGAGTTGGTAGTGTTTTGCCACCGGGGTATGATCTGCGAGGGCGGAATGAGCTTATTGGTTTACTTGCTAGCTTTGAGAGTGGTGAGTGTGATGAGACCCAGGTTGTGTTGCCGAGGGTAGTTTGTGAGTACTCGGACGTCTTTCCTGAGGATCTCATTAGTTTGCCACCTCATCGGGAGATCGAGTTCTCCATTGATTTAGTGCCCGGCACAGCGCCGATTTCTATGGCACCTTATCGTTTTGCTCCAGTAGAGTTGGTCGAGTTGAAAGTTTAGCTCCAGGAATTGCTAGATAAGGGTTTTGTACGCCCTAGTGTTTCACCGTGGGGAGCACCGGCCCTCTTTGCTAAAAAGAAAGATGGTGCCTTGAGATTGTGTATAGACTACCGGAAGTTGCATCGGGCTACGGTCAAGAATAAGTACCCTATGCCCCATATAGATGATTTGTTTGACCAGTTGAAGGGTTCCCGTTGTTTCTCTAAGATAGACTTGAGATCGGGTTACCACCAGTTGAGGGTCAGGGAAGAGGATATTCCGAAGACGGCATTCCGTACGCGGTATGGCCATTATGAGTTTCTGGTGATGCCATTTGGGCTTACCAATGCACCGGCAGTCTTTATGGACTTGATGAACCGAGTTTTCCGGGAGTTCTTAGATCCATTTGTGGTTGTCTTCGTGGATGACATTCTTATCTATTCACCTTCTAAGGAGGAGCACGAGGAACACTTGAGAGTGGTGCTTGAGTTACTTAGAGCCCATAGGCTGTATGCCAAGTTTGGGAAGTGTGAGTTCTGGCTAGGAGAAGTCAAGTTCTTAGGCCATGTGGTTTCCGGGGAAGGGGTGTCTGTAGATACATCCAAGGTTGAGGCAGTGCAAGATTGGGCACAGCCTAAGAGTGTGTTTGAGATCCGCAGTTTTCTGGGATTAGCTGGGTATTACCATCGGTTTGTGAAAGATTTCTCCAGGTTAGCGTCACTGTTGACTAGGCTGACTCAGAAGGGAGTCAAGTGTGTGTGGAGTGAGACTTGTGAAAAGTCGTTCCAAGAACTGAAGGTTAGATTGACCACCGCTCCGGTTTTGATTATTCCGGAAAGAGGGTTGGGTTATGCGGTTTATTGTGATGCCTCACGAGAGGGTTTGGGTTGTGTGTTAATGCAAGAAGGGAAAGTGGTAGCTTATGGCTCACGTCAGTTGAAAATTCACGAGAAGAATTACCCTACACACGATCTAGAGTTAGCGGCTGTGATCTTTACCTTGAAAATCTGGAGGCACTACCATTATGGTGAGAGGTTCGAAGTGTTCTCGGACCACAAGAGTTTGATGTATCTGTTTACACAGAGAGACTTGAATTTGAGGTAGAGGAGATAGATGGAGTTCATTGAGGACTGCGATTTTGAGTTGCATTATCACCCGGGGAAGGCCAATGTTATGGCCGATGCCCTTAGTAGGAAATCCATTAGTGATGTAGCTTGTATAGCCATCCGGGAATGGGAGATGTTGGGAGCACTTGGTGAGTTTGATTTGCTACTGGGCGAATCTGTTGAGGCTGCGGCCCTGTTTTCTGTTGTTGCGCAGCCTACGCTTGTGACACGAGTGTTAGAGGCACAGAGAGGTGACCTTGAGGTAGAGTCTTTCCGAGAGAAAATCTCCTGTGGGAAAGTTGAGAAGGGTTTGACGGTGTATCCCGACCTGAGTGTGAGATACCGAGACCGTTTGTTTGTGCCGGAGTCTTGCCGAGAGGAAGTACTCCGAGAGTTTCACCATTCGCGCCTTGCGGTGCATCCGGGAGGTACTAAGATGTATCGGGATTTGGGTCGCCAGTTTTGGTGGCGGGGTATGAAGAGAGATGTGGCTGTTTTCGTATCGAAGTGTCTTACTTGCCAGCAAGTGAAGGCCGAGCATCAGAGGCCAGTGGGTTTGTTGCAACCCTTGCCTATTGCCGAGTGGAAGTGGGAGCATGTCACTATGGACTTCGTTGTGGGTCTTCCGAGGACTCAGCGGGGTAGTGATGCTATTTGGGTGGTTGTAGACCGGTTGACTAAGTCGGCACACTTCATTCCTATGCGCGTGAGAGATTCGGTAGATCATCTTGCCGACTTGTATATTCGGGACATAGTGAGATTGCACGGGGTCCCAGTGACGATCGTCTCAGATAGAGACCCTCGTTTTACTGCTAGGTTGTGGCAGAGTTTGCAGAGTGCCTTGGGCACTAAGTTGACCTTTAGTATGGCTTACCATCCGCAGACTGACGGGCAGTCCGAGCGTACTATTCAGATCCTTGAAGATATGCTTCGGAGTTGTGTCCTGGACTTCAGTGGGACGTGGGAGAGGCACTTACCCTTGGTAGAGTTTGCCTACAACAACAGTTTTCAATCTAGTATCGGTATGGCACCGTTTGAGGCCTTGTATGGCCGACCGTGTAGGTCTCCAGTTTGTTGGGCCGAGGTGGGTGATGCACCTTTGTTGGGTCCGGAGTTGGTTAGGGAGACGACGGAGAAAGTTGAGCTTATCCGTAGAAGGCTTGTTACAGCCCAGAGTCGTCAGAAGAGTTATGCCGACCGTAGGAGGAGGCCTTTGGCGTTTGAGGTAGGTGAGCATGTCTTCTTGAAGATATCACCTAGGCGGGGTTTGATGAGGTTTGGGAAGAGTGGGAAGTTGTCCCCTCGGTTTATTGGGCCTTTTGAGATCCTTGAGAGGATTGGCGAGGTTGCTTATCGTTTAGCCTTGCCGCCGCAGTTGTCCGGAGTGCATGACGTGTTTCATGTGAGTATGCTTCGGAAATATGAGCCGGATCCATCACATGTGCTGGATTGGACCGACTTGGAGGTAGATGAGGATGCCTCGTATGAGGAGAGACCGGTTCGGGTCTTGGATAGACGGGATCAAGTCCTGCGTGGCAAGACCATCCCTTTGGTGAAAGTCTTGTGGAAGCATCACGGAGTGGAGGAAGCCACTTGGGAACGTGAGTTGGAGGTCCGTGAAAAATATCCGGACTTGTTTGTTGATATGTAATCTTGTATTTACATTTTGGACTATTGTTGAACTTAAGAGCTTTTATAGACGTCTTAAGTTGTGAAACATTGAAAATGTTTTGATTTATTGAAAGTATGTTTTGGAACTTGCCTAATATGGAAGTTGAATGTAACATTATATATGTTGAAATATATTGTTGAAATTGAAAAGGAAATGCGTAATGTTGATGCATGTTGAAAGTACATATGTTGTTTACATATTGTGAAATGCCTCTTGTTGAAGAGATGGGATGACCGGTAATGGGTCGAATTTTTGAATGTTGGAGTATAACATTGTTTAAAATGGAGGAAAACCTGTTTTTGAAAACTTGTGCCTAATTTCGGGAACGAAATTCTTTAAGGGGGGGAGGTTATAGCGATCCCGGGTTTACCCTTGTTGTACAGTGATCCGGACATGTGTCCGTGGATGTTGGTAGTTGGTTATTATCTTGTTTACATCCTTTTTACTTCGTATTTGAGTTATAGGATGTGTTGGGAAGGTTTGTTACAGGTTGGTTAGGCCTTGGTTTCAAATTCCTTGTTGTTGAGTTTTTAGGCGGTCCGCTCGAGCGGGTCTTCTTGCGCTCGAGCGGAGATTGCACACTTCCAGTATTTTCGTGTTCCTGCAAAACTTCTGCAGGTGTGATTCTTACGCTCGAGCGGGTTTGTTTACGCTCGAGCGGTGGCGCTCGAGCGGGTCGTTTGGCGCTCGAGCGGGTAGTACTTTCTGGGAGTAAGTTCTGGGAGGTGGAAATCTGCGCTCGAGCGGACTGGTTTTCGCGCTCGAGCGGATGTGCTTTATTCTTGTGTCTTGGCGCTCGAGCGGGACTTATTGCGCTCGAGCGTGTCCAGATTTTGTTCTTGGCGCTCGAGCGTCGTGTTCTTCGCTCGAGCGGGTCATACGTATATGAGTTATCCGCTGGGTGATTTTAAATCACTTTTTACATTTCCTTCTCTCTCCTACTTTTCCAAAAAGCTACTTTGAGAGTTCCTCTCTCTAAAACCTTGCCTTCTCTCTAGATTTTGATCTAGCTAGGGTGAGTTCCTTACCTTTAGCCTTTACAAAAAAGTTGTTGATCGTCGAGGGCTACATTCTAATCTGAAAATTTCGAGATTTGGAGCACGTTGGGTTTTGTCTTCATCTCCTTTGGGGCTCCGGAATTGAGGTAGGGATATCCTACTCCTCTCTATGGGTTTTGTCTTTAAAATTTTAGTATTTTGAGATGTTGGGGTTGGTTGGGTAATTTTGTGAAAGTTTGGGGCTTTTGTGTTATTTTACAAAAGTTGGGGTTTTATTTATAATAAACCTAGATGCATGTTTGGCAAAGAGAAATGGAATAAATGTTGAATCATTGATGAAAATGGGACCTAAGGGTTGAAATGGTAATTATGGAAAATGACCTAATTACATTGTTTGATTAATTGGGATAATTAATTGTGAGAAATGAGGAAATGAAATGGAATTGTTGAGATTGGGAAGGTATGGGGTTAAAGGGTGTAGTTGAATTATTTATCACTCACCGAAATGAAATGTTGATTGAATATCCATTGTGCATTTATTTTCTGTTTAGAAATAACTGCTTTGGGCTATCGGTGGAGGATAGTCGTGATTGTTGTAGACAATGCATGATGATTAGGCAAATTAAAACTAATCGATCGAATGTGTCATAGAGTATGACTGTGGATTGAATACATTAATTTTATGTATTGATTGATGATATATAGAACCGATGTGCTTGTATACGTTATGTGTAGAGGAGGAGATGGGGGATGTACTCCGCGGTTTAGGGGAAGATGGGGGATGTACCTCTAAACCGGATAGTGTTGGGAGGAGATGGGGGATGAACTCCGTAGATACAGCTCATATGCTTGTCTAGAGAAGTGTAGATAGGGCTTATATGCTTATCTTTGAGAAGTGTAGATACAGCTCATATGCTTGTCTAGAGAAGTGAAGATAGGGTTTATATGCTTATCTTTGTGAAATGTGGATGTAGCTTATATGCTTATCTGTGAATGTGGGATATAGTTTTTATACATATCTGTTGAAATGATGATAGAGCTAACATGCTTATCTGTCGAGAAAGGGAAAATGAAAAGTAACTTGGACTCATAAGTCGTATGGCATAAAATGTGATTTATGTGGATATATCTGTGTTGACCATCTATCAATTGCTAATCTTCTAGTCATTGTTCATGGTTGGTTTAGTGTATTTCTACTGGGCTGTGGCTCACCCTATATGGGAATATCATTTTCAGGTGCAGGTAGCATGCCACCTCCAAGGACATAGCTTGGGAGGCTAGAGGCGGACATTTTTTTTTTTGTCGTTTTATTTTTGATGTATTACATGTAAATTCAAGCCAAGGGCTTAAAGTGTAATTGAGTTAGTACTCGTTTGTTGTAACCAAGTGTTAACTTGGAAAACTGTAAGCCCGTGGGGCACTTTGCTTTTGTTGTTAACATGTATTACTTTTGTAATGGAACTCTGATTAATAGAAGAATGTGGATATTTCATATGTCATTGAATGTCATAATTGATGGTTTAATGTTATTTTTTTTGAGGGCGTTACAAAATAGATCGCTAAGGTATAGTGGTTTCTTGATTGAACTTCCAATTTTACTTTTCTGCAACTTCCATTTTTATTTCTATTCAACTTCTTTTATTATTCAAGTATATTTTCTATTCAACTTCCTTTTTTTATTTAATTTCCAAATAGATTGTTAAGGTATAGTGGTTTCTGGATTGAACTTTCATTTTTAATTTTATGCAACTTTCACTTTTATTTTAAATGAACTTCCATTTTTATTCAATTTACTTTTCTATTAAACTTCATTTTTTATTTAATTTCCAAATAGATCGTTAATGCATAGTGGTTTCTTTAATGAACTTCCATTTTTAATTTTATGCAATTCCATTTTTATTTTTATTCAACTTCCATTTTTATTCAAGTTATTATTCTATTCAACTTACTTTTTTATTTCATTTCCAAATAGATCGCTAAGGTATAGCGGTTTCTTGAATGAACCTCCATTTCTAATTTTCTGCAACTTCAATTTTTATTTTTATTTAACTTCCTTTTTTATTCAAGTTTCTTTTCTACTCAACTTTCTTTTTTATTTAATTTCCAAATAGATCGTTGAGGTAAAGTGGTTTCTTGAAGGAACTTCAATTTTTAATTTTCTGCAACTTTCATTTTTATTTTTATTCGACTTCCATTTTTATTCAAGTCATTTTTGTATTCAAATTCCTTTTTTAATTAATTTCCAAATATATCGTTAAGGTATAGTGGTTTCTTTAATGAACTTCCATTTTTAATTTTATGAAACTTCCATTTTTATTTTTATTCAACTTCTATTTTTATTCAAGTTATTTTTCTATTCAACTTATTTTTATTTAATTTCCAAATAGATCGTTAAGGTATAGTGGTTTCGTGAACGAACTTCCATTTTTAATTGTTTGCAACTTCCATTTTTATTTTTATTTAACTCCCTTTTTCATTCAAGTTTCTTTTCTACTCAACTTCCTTTTTTATTTAATTTCCAAGTAGATCGTTAAGTTATAGTGGTTTTTGGATTGAACTTCCATTTTTAATTTTCTGCAACTTCTATTTTTATTTTTATTCAACTTCCATTTTTATTCAATTTACTTTTCCATTAAACTTCGTTTTTTATTGAATTTCCAAATAGATCGTTAAGGTATAGTGGTTTCTTGAATAAACTTCCATTTTTAATTTTCTGCAACTTCCATTTTTATTTTTGTTTAACTTCCTTTTTCATTCAAGTTTGTTTTTTGCTCAACTTCCTTTTTTATTTAATTTCCAAATAGATCATTAAGGTATAGTGGTTTCTTGAATGAACTTCCGTTTTTAATTTTCGGTAACTTCCATTTTTATTTTTATTCAACTTCCATTTTTATTCAATTTACTTTTCTAATGAACTTCCTTTTTTATTTTTCTTCAACATCCCTTTTTCTTCAATTTACTTATCTATTAAACTTCCACTTTCATTTTATTTCCAAATAGATCGTTAAGGTATAGTGGTTTCTTGAATGAACTTCCAATTTTAAATTTCTGCAACTTCCATTTTTATTTATATTCAACTTTTTTTTTTTATTCAAGTTTCTTTTCTATTCGACTTCCTTTTTTATTTAATTTCCAAATAGATTGTTAAGGTATAGTGGTTTCTGGATTGAACTTTCATTTTTAATTTTATGCAACTTTTACTTTTATTTTTTTTGAACTTCCATTTTTATTCAATTTACTTTTCTATTAAACTTCCTATTTTATTTAATTTCCAAATAGATTGTTAAGGTATAGTGGTTTCTTTAATGAACTTCCATTTTTAATTTTATGCAACTTCCATTTTTATTTTTATTCAGCTTCCATTTTTATTCAAGTTATTATTCTATTCGACTTCCTTTTTTATTTAATTTCCAAATAGATTGTTAAGGTATAGCGGTTTCTTGAATGAACCTCCATTTTTAATTTTCTACAACTTCAATTTTTATTTTTATTTAACTTCCTTCTTTATTCAAGTTTCTTTTCTACTCAACTTTCTTTTTTATTTAATTTCCAAATAGATCGTTGGGGTATAGTGGTTTCTTGAATGAACTTCCATTTTTAATTTTCTACAACTTCCATTTTTATTTTTATTCGACTTCCAATTTTATTCAAGTCATTTTTCTATTCAACTTCCTTTTTTCTTTAATTTCCAAATAGATCATTAAGGTATAGTGGTTTTGTGAATGAACTTCCAATTTTAATTTTCTACAACTTCCATTTTTTATTTGTATTCAACTTCTTGTTTTATTAAAGTTTCTTTTCTATTCAACTTCGTTTTTTTTTTTTAATTTCCAAATAGATAGTTAAGGTATAGTGTTTTCTGGAATGAACTTGCATTTTTAATTTTATGCAACTTCCATTTTTATTTTTATTCAAGTTATTTTTCTATTCAACTCCCTTTTTTATTTAATTTCCAAATAGATCGTTAAGGTATAGTGGGTTTTTGAATGAACTTCCATTTTTCATTTTCTGCAACTTCCATTTTTATTTTTATTTAACTTCCGTTTTCATTCATGTTTCTTTTCTACTCAACTTCCTTTTTTATTTAATTTCCAAATAGATTGTTAAGGTATAGTGGTTTCTAGATTGAAATTCGATTTTTAATTTTCTGCAACTTCCATTTTTATTTTTATTCAACTTCCATTTTTATTCAATTTACTTATCTATTAAACTTCCTTTTTTATTTTATTTCCAAATAGATCGTTAAGGTATAGTGGTTTCTTGAATAAACTTTCAATTTTAATTTTCTGCAACTTCCATTTTTATTTCTATTCAACTTCGTTTCTTATTAAAGTTTCTTTTCTATTTGACTTCCTTTTTTATTTAATTTCCAAATTGATTGTTAAGGTATAGTGGTTTCTGGATTGAACTTCCATTTTTAATTTTATGCCACTGTCATTTTTATTTTTATTAAACTTCAATTTTTGTTCAATTTACTTTTCTATTAAACTTCATTTTTTATTTAATTTCCAAATAGATCGTTAAGGTATAGTGGTTTCTTGAATGGACTTCCAATTTTAATTTTTTGCAACTTCCGTTTTTATTTCTATTCAACTTCTTTTTTTATTCAAGTTTCTTTTCTATTTAACTTCCTTTTTTATTTAATTTTCATACAGATTGTTAAGGTATAGTGGTTTTTAGATTGAACTTTCATTTTTAATTTTATGAAACTTTCACTTTTATTTTTATTGAACTTCCATTTTTATTCAATTTACTTTTCTATTAAACTTCCTTTTTTATTTAATTTCCAAATAGATCGTTAAGGTATAGTTGTTTCTTTAATGAACTTCCATTTTTAATTTTATGCAACTTCCATTTTTATTTTTATTCAACTTCCATTTTTATTCAAGTTATTAATTTATTCAACTTCCTTTTTTATTTAATTTCCAAATAGATCGTTAAGGTATAGTGGTTTCTTGAATGAACCTAAATTTTTATTTTTCTGCAACTTCGATTTTTATTTTTATTTAACTTCCTTTTTTATTCAAGTTTCTTTTCTACTTAACTTCCTTTCTTATTTAATTTCCAAATAGATCGTTAAGGTATAGTGGTTTCTTGAATGAACTTCCATTTTTAATTTTCTGCAACTTCCATTTTTATTTTTATTCGACTTCCATTTTTATTCAAGTCATTTTTCTATTCCACTTCCTATTTTATTTAATTTCCAAATAGATCGTTAAGGTATAGTGGTTTCGTGAATGAACTTCCAATTTTAATTTTCGGCAACTTCCATTTTTATTTCTGTTCAACTTCTTTTTTTATTCAAATTTCTTTTCAATTCAACTTCCTTTTTTATTTAATTTCCAAATAGATTGTTAAGGTATAGTGGTTTCTGGATTGAACTTCCATTTTTAATTTTATGCAACTTTCACTTTTATTTTTATTCAACTTCCATTTTTATTCAATTTACTTTTCTATTAAACTTCATTTTTTATTTAATTTCCAAATAGATCGTTAAGGTATATTTGTTTCTTTAATGAACATCCATATTTAATTTTATGCAACTTCCATTTTTATTTTTATTCAACTTCCATATTTGTTCAATTTACTTCTCTATTAAACTTCCTTTTTTATTTAATTTCCAAATAGATCGTTAAGGTATAGTGATTTCTTGAATGAACTTCCATTTTTATTTTTATTGAACTTCCATTTTTATTCAATTTACTTTTCTATTAAACTTCCTTTTTTATTTTATTTCCAAACAGATCGTTAAGGTATAGTGGTTTGTTGAATGAACTTCCAATTTTAATTTTCTGCAACTTCCGTTTTTATTTCTATTCAACTTCTTTTTTTTATTCAAGTTTCTTTTCTTTTCGACTTCCTTTTTTATTTAATTTCCAAATAGATTGTTAAGGTATAGTGGTTTCTGGATTAAACTTTCATATTTAATTTTATGCAACTTTCCCTTTTATTTTTATTGAACTTCCATTTTTATTCAATTTACTTTTCTATTAGACATCCTTTCTTATTTAATTTACAAATAGATCGTTAAGGTATATAGTGGTTTCGTGAATGAACTTCCAATTTTAATTTTCTGCAACTTCCATTTTTATTTCAATTCAACTTCTTTTTTTATTCAAGTTTCCTTTCAATTCAACTTCGTTTTTTATTTAATTTCCAAATAGATTGTTATGGTATAGTGGTTTCTGGATTGAACTTTCACTTTTAATTTTATGCAACTTTCACTTTTATTTTTATTCAACTTCCATTTTTATTCAATTTACTTTTCTATTAAACTTCCTTTTTTATTTAATTTCCGAATAGATCGTTCAGGTATAGTGGTTTTTTTAATGAACTACTATTTTTAATTTTATGCAACTTCCATTTTTATTTTTATTCAACTTCCATTTTTATTCAAGTTATTTTTCTATTCAACTTCCTTTCTTATTTAATTTCCAAATAGATCGTTAAGGAATAGTGGTTTCTTGAACGAACTTCCATTTTTAATTATCTGCAAGTTCCATTTTTATTTTTATTTAACTTCCTTTTTTGTTCAGGTTTCTTTTCTACTCAACTTCCTTTTTTATTTAATTTCGAAATAGATCGTTAAGGTATAGTGGTTTCTGGATTGAACTTCCATTTTTAATTTTATGCAACTTTCATTTTTATTTTTATTCAACTTTCATTTTTATTCAATTTACTTTTCTATTAAACTTCCTTTTTTATTTAATTTTCAAGTAGATCGTTAAGGTATAGTAGTTTCTTGAATAAACATCCATTTTTATTTTTTTGCAACTTCCATTTTTATTTTTATTCAACTTCCATTTTTATTCAAGTTATTTTTCTATTCAACTTATTTTTTATTTAATTTCCAAATAGATCGTTAAGGTATAGTAGTTTCTTGAATGAACTTCCATTTTTAATTTTTTGCAACTTCCATTTTTATTTTTATTTAACTTCTTTTTTTATTCAAGTTTCTTTTCTACTCAACTTCCTTTTTTATTTAATTTCCAAACAAATCGTTAAGGTATAGTGGTTTCTGGATTGAGCTTCCATTTTTAATTTTCTGCAACTTCGCTTTTTATTTTTGTTTGACTTCCATTTTTATTCAATTTACTTTTCTATTAAACTTCCTTTTTTATGTAATTTCCAAAAAGATCGTTAAGGTATAGTGGTTTCTTGAATGAACTTCCATTTTTAATTTTCTGCAACTTCTATTTTTATTTTTATTTAACTTCCTTTTTCATTCGAGTTTCTTTTCTACTCAACTTCCTTTTTTATTTAATTTCCAAATAGATTGTTGAGGTATAGTGGTTTCTTGAATGAACTTCCATTTTTAATTTTCTGCAACTTCCATTTTTATTTTTATTCGACTTCCATTTTTATTCAAGTCATTTTTCTATTCAACTTCCTTTTTTAATTAAGGGATATTTGTTCTTTATCGTTACCTTGTTCAATTCCCGGTAATCGATGCACAGGCGCAGAGTACCATCTTTCTTCTTTACAAACAACACTGGTGCACCCCAAGGCGAAGTGCTTGGCCGGATAAACCTTTTATCAAGAAGGTCTTGCAACTGTTCCTTTAATTCTTTCATTTCGGCAGTAGCCAGTTTGTAGGGAGTTTTAGAAATAGGCTGGGTGCCTGGCACAGTCTCAATAGTAAACTTTATCTCCCTGTCTACCAATTCCCCTGGTAATTCATTCGGAAACACGTACGGAAATTCTCTAATAATAGGAATATTATTCAATTCAACATTCATGGATTGTTCAGTCAATACATAACACAAATAACCCTGGCACCCCTTCCTGATCAATTTACATGCTTTCATTGCAGATATCAAATATGGTGGAGGCACTACCCCATTTCCCACAAACACAATCTCTTTCTGTTCTGGGGGTTTAAACACAACCCTCTTTGTCACACAATCTATAGTGGCACAATATTTGGTCAACCAATCCATGCCCAAAATTACATCGAAGTGTCTAAAGTTTAAGGGCAACAAATCTACATATAGGGTAGCATCCTCAATATGCATGTCACAAAACCGATATATATAGTCACATAACACAGATTTCCCTGATGGAGCAGACACACATAACAAATATGGCAACAATTCTAGGGGTCTTTTCAATCTAGATGCAAATGCATATGTCACAAATGAGTGCGTCGATCCAGAATCAATTAATACAAAGGCATCCTAATTACATATTGAAATAGTACCTGAGACAACGGCATTGGCATTCCGTGTATCGCCCGGAACGAGTGCAAAAACTCTCCCTTGTCTCACTGTATCCCCAGTAGTAGCAGATCTCAAAGTGTTTCCCGGCTTTGGGATCGATGTAGTGGAGCTAGCAGCTATCTTCCCACTATTCTGATTACAATCTCGGGTTATATGCCCTTGTTTCCCACACTTAAAACAGGCTCCCGATGCACGGTAACAGACTCCACGGTGCCTTTTGCTACAAATGTTGCACATGGGAGCTGTGTCTCGGGAAGAACTTGAAGTAGTTAAGGAGCCCGTGTTTTGCTTTTTCAGAAATTTCTTCTTTGAAAAGAAGCCTTGTCTTTTGTTGCCTTTCCATTTGGTTGTTGGCTTAGCTTGTCTAGCTATGTTAGCCTCTGATATGATGGCCCGATCAAGCACCCCGATGTAGGTCTCCAACTTCAGGACATTCACTCTCTCTAGGATGTCACTTCGGAGCCCACCTTCAAAATGCCTTGCCTTCTTATAATCAGTGTCAATTACGTGTGGTACAAACCTGGCCAACTCAGTAAATTTGGCCTCATACTCAGCTACAGTCATGCTGTCTTGCTTGAGTTCCATGAACTCTGCCACTTTCCTATCCCGGACACACTGCGGGAAGTACTTGTCATAGAAGATTTCCAAAAATTTTGCCCAATCAACATCTCTGTGGTTTTCCCTCATCAACATCCACCATCTTCTCGCTTCATCTTCTAGCATAAAGGTGGCTAGAAGCACTTTCTGTGTATCCGAGCACGGAAATACTTCAAACAGTTTTTTGATCCCAAGTACCCAAGCTTCGGCTTTTAGAGGATCTAGTCCGCCATGGAACTGTGGTGGTTTCATCTTCTTGAACTCCTTGGTGAGGGCGATTATCCGATCATCATTTTGATTATCTGGCACAGGTGGTGCCGGAGGCGGAGGTGGCGGGTGTGGTTGCTGCCACTGTTGTTGCCACTCCTGTTGCTGTCTCAAAGCTTCTGCCATTTCTTGGATCAGTCTTTCCATTCTGTCCAGTCTAGCAGTAGAGGATTCCTCTAACTCATCACCTCTGGTTCTCACCATCTGATTAAACTTGCATTATATTTCATACAAAAGGTACACAAGTATGCATACACTAAGAAGCACATATTTCCAGATAATTCGCAATACAAGTAGTTCACAACTTACACATATAATTATTCATAACAAAACATTTAAGCATATAATCAATGCTTCCAAACTCGTACTTATCACATGAATGCATCCTAGATCTTATCTAGACGCTTATTGCTCTTTTTGGACAAATGTGTGAGTTATTAACTCGTGCTCTGATACCACTCTGTCATGACCCGAACCCGCCCCTATGGGTTAAGGACATAACCGGCCAGCAATCTTGAGATTACCTACGGCCTCAGACCAAAACAGACATAACTTGTCAGAGTAAAGGGGCCAAACGGAAGCAATAAATAAAAACTTTGTCCATAGAGCCGTGCTTATATGCACATCAACAGACCATATTCAGTTACGCTAATAACCCACATCAAAGTACAGTTTCACAAAATTCATTACAGACAGGATCATCCAAAAATGAGTCAACCTATGATAGACTATTTACAGATATACATAAAGTCCTTGCCGGCAATACAAAATATAATTACATAGCAAAAAGGCAAGAGTAGGTCTCAAGAGTGAGACGCAAGGCTGACTTCCTCAAAACTCGGATTTTTCCTAGCAGATTTCACTGGGGCTGGGTTTGGACTTCCCTTGGCTCACCTACAAACACATGAATGAGCGTGAGCGATAGCCCAGTGAATAATATCAAATGCAGAAATTACATAACAATGTAGAACAACATGTTCCAAACGGCCTTTGGCCTAATTCACATTTCTACTTAACATATAAATATACTTATACAAAATTTAGATCGAGTGACTGTAGTTCCAACATACTGGCCTTTGGCCCATTCAGGTTTCCATTCTTGTCAAAACGGCCTTCGGCCCATTCATTTATGTCAGAACGGCCTTCGGCCCATCCATTTATGTCAAAACGGCCTTCGTCCCATTCATTTCTGTCAAAATGGCCTTTAGCCCATTCATTTACGTCAAAACGGCCTTCGGCCCACTCATTCATGACAGAATGACCTTCGGTCCATTCATATTCATCAAAACGACCTTCGGTCCGTTCATTTACATCAAAACAACCTTTGGTCCATTCATATACATCGAAACGACCTTTGGTCCATTCATATACATCAAAACGACCTTCGGTCCATTCATTCTTATCCAAACGACCTTTGGTCCATTCATTGATTCCTGTCAGACTTTTGTCCACAATCCCAATTAACAACTCATAAAGTTTATAAGGGAATAACAATTGGACACTGACAAGCTTTCAAATATTGATATTACTCACAGTGATCGGCTTGTGGATTTTCCCTGGAGCTTGACCCTACACGTTTCATGAACACAAAAGGGTCATTAACAGTTCAATCTGTTCTTTAATTCACATATTCCTCTTTAGGCTTTATTATTATCTCATTAACTCATTTACAATGCTTAACATATGCCTAAGAGTGCTTGCAAGTGAAAGAGAACGGAAAACAGAACACAAAATGCAAAAACAGGATTTCAGAAAATAAGGTCCCCGCTCGAGCGTAGACTTCCCCACTCGAGCGGACCCTTAGGTCTGCGAAAGTACTGGTTGCCTTCAATTCCAGCTCGAGCGTGAACTCGGCCGTTCGAGCGTACTGCCTGTCTACATAGCTCCCCGCTCGAGCGGGAACCATGTCTGCAAAAAAATGCTGGGAGCTCATTTTCTCCGCTCGAGCGTCACTTCACCTGCTCGAGCGGACATCGAAAATCTGGGTTTTCCAAATTGAGTTCTTGAGCTTCATCTCGACATTCAAAGGCCTTAAATGCATGATTTCGGTCCAAACTTCACATAATCATGTATTAACATGGTACAAACATAGAATTACAACATATTGAAGCTCAATTTCATAATCTATCTACATGCATGGCTCATTTTCCACTAACTCATTACCAATGTAAACATTTCGTGCATTCAAAGCTTCTACTTCCATGGATTGTACATGCATGTGACATATAACCTTCATTCTCATCTCATATGATGAAAAGATGGTCAAATACATGGATTTCAACCAAAATTGCAACATGAATCATGTAATTCAAGCTCAAATATGCAAATTCAAAACAATAAATACATGCATGCATATATAGTCTTCAAATTCATCAAAACGAACTCCTTTCATGTTCTAGATCACAAATTAATCTTCAATTCACGAAATCACAACTCAAATTCATGAGTTAGGGGTTGGTTACTCACCTAGGAGCTTTCGTCTTCCAAATTCTAGTCAATTCTTGAGTTAAATCTTCAAATTCCCAAGCTAGAGCCAAAAATTGCTCAAGTCTCTTCCTTTCTCTCTCTATAGCCGGCCTCTCTCTCACTCTCAATTGTCTAACTCAAATTTTTGAGTTTTAAGAGAGCTAAAGGAGAGTGCAATGCCAATATGCAACAAGCCCCACTAACAAATATTTTAATATAAAATAATGGGGTACTTAATTTATCAATTTAATCAGTTTAAATTGACCAGAATCAATTTTCAATTAAATTTCACCGTAGGCTCTAAAAATTATGCCAATCACAATGGCGTAATCAATTTAGGGTTCTGTGGCCGATAAGGCCCTCAATTTAATTTCCAAAGAGGTTATTCAAACAGATATTCCTACGATGAACAGATAAACTTCAAAATCATATATATATTCGCATACTGGCACACAAAATCATATCAAAACATATAATCACACTGGCATTTGGGACCAATTAGCATAATACAGAACATGGGTGTCACATTGTTGGGAGGAGATAGGGGATAGACTCCGTAGATAGAGCTCATATGCTTATCTAGTAATGTGTTGACAGAGCTCATATGCTTGTCATTGGAAGTGTGATAGTGCTCATATGCATATCTGTGGAAGTGATGATATAGCTTGTATGCTTATCTGTTGTTGTGTGATATAGCTAGTATGCTTATCTGTTATGAAAAGGGAAGTGTTTGATATGAGTTACTATCTCATATGAGTTGTTTGGCCAGGTTCTGAGCCATGGTTGTAAATCGAGAATTGAAAGGAATTGGAAAATGGACTGTAATATGGACTTGTATGTCATGAAACCGTAAAGTGTGATAAGGGAAAGTATCTGTGTTGGCCATCTATCAACTGCTAATCTTTTAGTCATTATTCATATTTGGTTTAGTATATTTCTACTGGGCTGTGGCTCACCCTATATGGGAATATCATTTTCAGGTACAGGTAGCATGCCACCTCCAAGGACGTAGCTTGGGAGGCTAGAGGCAGGCGGACTTTTGTTGTTTTATTTCTTGATGTATTACATGTATATTCAAGCCAAGGGCTTAATGTGTAAATGAGTTAGCACTCTTTTGTTGTAACCAAGTGTTAACTTGGAAAGCTGTAAGCCCGTAGGGCATTTGCTTTTGTTGATTAACATGTAATACTTTTGTAAAGAACTACTCTGATGAATAGAAGAATGTCTAGCTTTATTACCAATGCATGTCTATATTTTTGGGTTTAATGTGTTATTTTGAGGGCGTTACAACTTGGTATCAGAGCATACCGGGTTCGAATACTTTGGGTACGTGGGAAGTGATTAGGATCACAATGGGTTTGTCTCACTTGATAGAGACTTAGATGTGGTGTCATATGCTATGTGCTTAATTGATAACATGCTTATATGACTATGTGGGTATGGAATGTAGTTTCTAGGATATTGATTGGATACTTGGGTTTCTGGGAGTCTTGTTGGAAAAGCACTTGATCAATGCTGTTTCTAACCGGAACTCTAGTAACGCCTCGGGACTATCATTATCCGGAGATAAAATTCGTAAATGCTTATGTGTTTATGTGCTTACGTGGAGTGAATTACAGTTGTCCATGCATTAGGACGTGAGTGTTTAGTTTTGGCACATTTGTGAATGTGCTAACGTTCTGTATTACCTTTATTAGGATGTTAGGGCGAGGAAGAGGTGCTAGGCGTGGTAGGCCTGCGAGGCAGGAAGTACCTTTACCGGATGATATTCCGGCAGTGCAGGAGGGTGTTGATCAGGCCAACGTGGCCGAGCCAGCGGGCCAGCAGGCTATGAGTGCCTTGACACGAGAGATAGCAGGGGCTTTGGGTATTCTCAGAGCTGGGAATCAGGCAGCTGAGGCAGGGCCTTCTTTCTTGAAGAGGGAGTTCGAGATGCTTGGCTTCGAGGACGGGGCACTGAAAGTGACCTTGGAATCCTTCCAGCTAAAGGGAGATGCGGGTTAGTGGTGGAAGTACGAGAAGGCTCGTGTTGGTGGTACATGGGAGGCGTTTGTAAATGCTTTCCAGGAGAGGTTCTTATCTGCAGTGGCTAGGGAGAAGCTGAGGGATCAGTTTAGCCAGCTTAATCAGCAGGGTATGTCTGTGGCAGAGTTCGAGGCCACTTTCACTAGTTTGTCCAGGTTTGCACCTGAGTTGGTGGCGTCTGAAGAACGCCGTTGTTATGAGTTTGAGCGGAAGTTGAGGCGGGGCCTCAAGTTGAGGGTTGGTGGGTCTTACATCCGAGAGTATAGACATTTAGTGGATGCTGCAGCTCATATGGAGCTCATGATGCAGGAGGAGGATGAGGGGCAGAGAGGCTCCAAGAGGAGCCAAGATGGTCAGAGTGATGGCAGGAGACAGAGGGGTTGTAACCCTCAGCAGTCTCAGAGTGGAGTTGCTAGATCGACCTTTCCGGTGCCGAGTGCAGGCTCGGAGAGAGGTAGTCAGGGAGGCTTGACTTGTTTTACGTGTGGCCAGCTGGGTCACAAGTCTTCGGTTTGCCCGCAGAAGGGAGGGGGTCAGCGAGCTGCTTCTTCTTCAGCTAGACCTCAGGGCCAGAGTCAGGGCAGGGGCCAGCCTTTGTCTTGCTATCAGTGTGGTCAGCCTGGGCACCTGAAGAGGTATTGCCCACAGTTGAGTGCTACTTCAGGAGCGTCTGGTTCTAGGCAGACGCAGGGATTTCGGCCAGCTCAATCTGTGCAGGCCTCGAGGGCCAATCCGGGAGCTTCGTCATCCCAGTCTGTACAGCAGTCTTTTGCTCCGAGGGGTGAGCAGGTAAATCAGGGGCCTACAGGGCGCGTGTATGCTGTTACCGCGCAGGATTTAGTACCGGCTCCATCAGTAGTGAGAGGTATTTTTCTGTTTTGCAACTCGGTTGCTAGTGTGTTGATTGACACGGGTGCATCTCATTCTTTTGTATCTGCTGCATTTGCATCTATTTTGGAATTGGAGTTAGCACAGTTAGCATCTCCTATTTGGGTGGTATCGTCTATTGGTGGTGAGTTGATCTTGAAACAGGGTGTTAGAGGTTGTGATATAGATGTCGCCGACCATAGGCTTCCTTTTCCATTTGTGGTCATGCCCATGAAGGGCTTTGATGTTATTTTGGGTATGGACTGGCTATCGTCATACCGGGCTGTTATCGATTGCTACCGCCAGAGGGTCACGTTATGTACCTTGAGCGAGGAGTGGTTTCATTTCGTGGGAGACCGGATTGGTAGTGTTTTGCCACCGGGGTATGATTCGCGAGGGCGAAGTGAGCTTAGTGGTCTACTTGCTAGCTTTGAGAGTGGTGAGTGTGATGAGACCCATGTTGTGTTGCCGAGGGTGGTTTGTGAGTATTCGGATGTCTTTCCCGAGGACCTTGTTAGTTTGCTACCTCACCGAGAGATAGAGTTCTCCATTGATCTAGTGCCCGGCACGGCGCCGATTTCTATGGCACCTTACCGTTTTGCTCCAGCAGAGTTGGTTGAGTTGAAGATTCAGCTCCAGGAATTGCTAGACAAGGGTTTCGTTCGCCCTAGTGTTTCGCCGTGGGGAACACCGGCCCTCTTTGCTAAAAAGAAAGATGGTGCCTTATGATTGTGTATAGACTACCGGAAGTTGAATCGGGCTACGGTCAAGAATAAGTACCCTATGCACCGTATAGATGATCCGTTTGACCAGTTGAAGGGTTCCCGTTGTTTCTCTAACATAGACTTGAGATCGGGTTACCACCAGTTGAGGGTCAGGGAGGAGGATATTCCTAAGACGGCATTCCGTACGCGGTATGGCCATTATGAGTTTCTGGTGATGCCATTTGGGCTTACCAATGTCCCGGCAGTCTTTATGGAATTGATGAACCGGATCTTCCGAGAATTCTTGGATCGATTTGTAGTCATTTTCGTGGACGACATTCTTGTTTATTCGCCTTCAAAGGAGGAGCACGAGGCACACTTGAGAGTAGTGCTTGAGTTGCTTAGGGCCCATAGGCTGTATGCCAAGTTTGGGAAGTGTGAGTTCTGGCTAGGAGAGGTGAAATTCTTAGGCCATGTGGTATCCAGGGAAGGGGTGTCTGTTGATACATCCAAGGTTGAGGCAATGCAAGATTGGGCACAGCCTAAGAGTGTGTTTGAGATCCGCAGTTTTCTGGGATTAGCTGGGTATTACCGTCGGTTTGTGAAGGATTTTTCCAGGCTAGCTTTGCCGTTGACTAGATTGACGCGGAAAGGGGTCAAGTTTGTATGGAGTGAGACTTGTGAAAAGTCGTTCCAAGAGTTGAAGGTTAGGTTGACCACCGCTCCGGTTTTGATTATTCCGGAGAGAGGGTTGGGTTACGCGGTTTATTGTGATGCCTCACGAGAGGGTTTGGGTTGTGTGTTGATGCAGGAAGGGAAAGTGGTAGCCTATGGCTCACATCAGTTGAAAATTCATGAGAAAAATTACCCTACACACGACCTAGAGTTAGCAGCAGTGATCTTTGCCTTGAAAATCTGAAGGCATTACCTTTATGGTGAGAGGTTCGAGGTGTTCTCGGACCACAAGAGTTTGAAGTATCTGTTTACACAGAGAGACTTGAATCTGAGGCAGAGGACATGGATGGAGTTCATTGAGGACTATGATTTTGAGTTACATTATCACCCGGGGAAGGCCAATGTTGTGGCCGATGCCCTTAGTAGGAAATCCATTAGTGATGTAGCTTGTATAGCCATCCAGGAATGGGGGATGTTAGATGTACTGGGCGAGTTTGATTTGTATCTGAGCGAATCCGTTGAGGCTGCGGCCTTGTTCTCCGTTGTTGCGCAGCCTGCACTTGTGACTCGAGTGTTAGAGGCACAGAGAGGTGACCTTGAGGTAGAGTCCTTCCGAGAGAAGATCTCCAGTGGGAAAGTTGAGAAGGGTTTGACGGTGTATTCCGACCTGAGTGTGAGATACCGAGACCGTTTGTTTGTACCGGAGTCTTGCCGAGAGGAAGTACTCCGAGAGTTCCATCATTCACGTCTTGCGGTGCATCTCGGGGGTACTAAGATGTATTGGGATTTGGGTCGCCAGTTTTGGTGGTGGGGTATGAAGAGAGATGTGGCTGTTTTCGTATCGAAGTGCCTTACTTGCCAGCAAGTGAAGGCCGAGCATCAGAGGCCAGTAGGTTTGTTGCAACCCTTGCCTATTGCCGAGTGGAAGTAGGAGCATGTCACTATGGACTTCGTTGTAGGTCTTCCGAGGACTCAGCGGGGTAGTGATGCCATTTGGGTGGTTGTAGACCGGTTGACTAAGTCGGCGCACTTTATTCCTATGCGCGTGAGAGATTCGGTAGATCATCTTGCCGACTTGTATATTCGGGACATAGTGAGATTGCACGGGGTCCCAGTGATGATTGTCTCAGATAGAGATCCTCGTTTTACCGCCAGGTTGTGGCAGAGTTTGCAGAGTGCCATGGGCACTATGTTGACCTTTAGTACGGCTTATCACCCTCAGACTGACGGGCAGTCCGAGCGTACTATTCAGATTCTTGAGGATATGCTTCGAGGTTGTGTCCTTGACTTTAGTGGGACGTGGGAAAGTCAATTGCCCTTGGTAGAGTTTGCCTACAACAACAGCTTTCAGTCTAGTATCGGTATGGCACCGTTTGAGGCCTTGTACGGCTGACCGTGTAGGTATCTGGTTTGTTGGGCCGAGGTGGGTGATGCACCTTTGTTGGGTCCGGAGTTGGTTAGGGAGACGACGGAGAAAGTTGAACTTATCCTTAGGAGGCTTGTTACAGCCCAGAGTCGCCAAAAGAGTTATGCCGACCGTAGGAGGAGGCCTTTGGCGTTTGAGGTAGGTGATCATGTTTTCTTGAAAATATCACCTAGGCGAGGTTTGATGAAGTTTGGGAAGAGCGGGAAGTTATCCCCTCGGTTTATTGTGCCTTTTGAGATCCTTGAGAGGATTGGCGAGGTTGCTTATCGTTTAGCCTTACCGCCGCAGTTGTCCGGAGTACATGACGTCTTTCATGTTAGTATGCTTCGGAAGTATGAGCCGGATCCGTCCCATGTGTTAGATTGGACCGACTTAGAGGTAGATGAGGATGCCTCGTATGAGGAGAGACCGGTTCGGGTCTTGGATAGGCGGGATCAAGTCCTGCGTGGCAAGACCATCCCTTTGGTTAAGGTTTTGTGGAAACAACATGGAGTGGAGGAAGCCACTTGGGAACGTGAGTTGGAGGTCCGCGAGAAATACCCGGACTTGTTTATTGATGAGTAATTTTGTAATGAAATTCTGTAATGTTGTTGGACTTAAGAGCTTTAAATATGTCTTAAGTTGTGAAACATTGGTAATGTTTTGGTTTAATGAAAGTATGATGTAGAACTTACCTTGATATGGGAGTTGATTATGATATTGCATATGTTGGCTATATTGTAGAATTGGGGTTGTATCATGTATATTGATTATGATATGAACTATGGACCATGTATGTTAGAAATGGTTGGAAATGGAAGAAAATTGCATGTTGATAATGCACTTGTAATAGTTGTTGTGAAATGCCTCTTAAAAAGTGATGGAATCGACCAGTAATGGGTCGGGTTGTTTAATATTATGTTGTAATATTATTGAAAATGGAGAAAACCGGTTTTTGAAAAACTTGTGTTTAATTTCGGGGACGAAATTCTTTAAGGGGGGGGAGGTTATAGCGATCCCGGTTATCCTTTTACTGTTCTGTTGTATTCCGAACTCGGTTTCGTGAAGTTGGTAGTGGTATCTATCTTGTTGTCGTCCTTTAATTCCACTTGATTGAGTTTTAGGATGTTTTGGGGAGAGTTGTTACAGGTTGGTTAGGCCCTGGTTTCAAATCCTTGTTGTTTAGTTTTTGGGCGTTCCGCTCGAGCGGGTCTTCTTGCGCTCGAGCGGGTATTGAACACCTCCAGTATTTTCAGGTTCCTGCAAAACTTCTGCAGATGTGATTTCTGCACTCAAGCGGGTTTCCTTACGCTCGAGCGGTGGCGCTCGAGCGGGTTTGTTGGCGGTCGAGCGGGTAGTACTTTCTGGGTGTAGGTTCTGGGAGGTGAAAATCTACGCTCGAGCGGACTGGTTTTCGCGCTCGAGTGGAAGTGCTTTATTCTTGTGTCATGGCGCTCGAGCGGGCCTTATTGCGCTCGAGCGTGTCCAAATTTTTGTTCTTGGCGCTCGAGCTTCGTGTTCTCCACTCGAGCGGGTCATACGTATATGAGTTATCTGCTGGGTGATTTCAAATCACTTTTTGCTTTTCTTTCTCTCTCCTACTTTTTCTAAAAACCATTTTTTGAGAGCCTCTCTCTCTAGATACTCCCTTCTCTCTAGGGTTTGATCTAGTTAGAGTGTCCTCCTTCTCTTCGGCCTTACTAAAAGTTGTGTTGATCGTCGAGGGCGTCGTTTTGATCTGAAAATTTTGGTCTTTGGAGCACTTTGGTTTTTGGTCTCTTCTCCATCCGAGCTCTAACTTCGAGGTAGGGATAGCCTACTCCTTACTATGAGCTTTGTCTTTAAATTTTAGTATTTTGAGATGTTGGGGAAGGTTTGGTAATTTTGTGAAAGTTTGGGGCCTTTATGTAAATTTTACAAAAGTTGGGGTTTTTATTTATATAAGACATAAATGCATGTTTGGCATGGGAAAGTGGAATTAATGTTGAAACATTAATGAAAATGGAACCTAAGGGTTGTAATGTAAATTATGGAAAATGCCCTAATTACATTGGTTAATTAATTTGTATAATTAATTATGAGAAATGAGGAATTGATTTGGGAAGTTATGGGATAAAAGGGTGTAGTTGGATCATTTATCACTCACCTAGTTGGAATGTTGATTATATATCCATTGTTGCATTTATTTTCTGTATAGAAATAACTGTTTTGGGCTATCGGTGGAGGATAGTCGTGATTGTTGTAGACAATGCATGATGATTAGGCAAACTGAAACTAATCACTGGGATGTGTCATTGAGATTGACGATTGAAAGAATACATTAAATTTATGTATTGTGTGATGATGTGTATAATTGTTGTTTATATGCATTGTGTGTGTTGGAGGAGATAGGGGATGTACTCTGCAGTTTAGGGGAAGATAGAGGATGGACCTCTAAACCGGATGTTGTTGGGAGGAGATAGGGGATGGACTCCGTAGATAGAGCTCATATGCTTATTTAGTAATGTGTTGACAGAGCTCATATGCTTGTCATTAGAAGTGTGATAGTGTTCATATGCATATCTGTGGAAGTGATGATATAGCTTGTATACTTATCTGTTGGTATGTAATATAGCTAGTATGCTTATCTGTTATGTAATGGGAAGTGCTTGATATGAGTTACCGTCTCATTTGAGTTGTTTGGCCAGGTTCTGAGCCATGGTTATAAATTGAGAATTTGAAAGGAATTGGAAAATGAATGGTAATGTAATGACCCCAAAATGCGTATAGAAAGTCATCTTTATTTAATTAGGGTTTAATGTGTTTTAATTTAACTATATCTATCGGAATTAAAGAATTATCTGCTGAGTTATGGCGACCTTTATTGTATCGGCTTGAAATTTTTTTTTTTTACCCTCCGCTCGAGCATGGGCTCATTTTTGACATTCTTAATAGTGTATTTGGATTGTTCTTACCTTATTTTGGGTTATTGTTTGAGGTGGTGGTATTATGGTAAAGTAAGATTGGACCAACGAATTTAATTCGAATAGTTAATCTACGATCAGCCGTCATTCATTTGTCCTTTTATTTTTCCACACTTTGAATTTGAATGTGAGGTTAGAACCATTGGAAAGCTTATTTCCTGGACTTCGATTTGGACACAAGAACGACCTAGAACGGAGTCCCAATGAGAGAGTTATACCCGTTTGAAATTTTCACATCTGTGCTGGAAGCAGAGCCGCACGTGCGGGGAATAGCGCCGCACGTGCGGTCTGTGCGGGACAGCAGCTCTAAAAACGGGATTTTGGGGCCATTTCTTGCAATTTCTTTTCCTCTCCTCTTCTCCCCTCTTCCATGTCCGAAACCCTAGCCCCAAATCCTTGAATTCCTTTACTTTGCTCATGATCCACCATGGTTTTTGGCATCAAGGATGGAGAACAAGGGAGGATCAATGTTTTTACCCGATTAGAACTTGGATTTGTGAAGGCTTCTTCTCAAGCTCACTTCTTTGCTTGATTATTGAGGTAATGGTTTGAATACTCTTCAATACTTATATCCATAGATAGATTTGTGACATTTTATTATCTAAATACAAAATTTCCATGTTTAGAGCTTGTAGTGTATAGTATGAGATTTGGGGTTTTATGGTTTGAAGATGTTGGGAGTTAAATTGGTGGGTTAAAATGATGAATTGTGAATCCTAGATGTAGAATCATTGGGAAAATTGGAATTAAAAGTGGTAATTTAAGAAGTGTGAATTTTTGTTAAAAATCCTCATTTTTCTTGAAACCCTAGGTTGATTAATGATGATACCCAATGATTTGGCCCAAATTGAAAGTAGAATAATGAAATTGAGGTATTGAATTATATGTGTTCAAGTTTAATTAGAATTTGGAAATGTTTGAAAATTATGTTTAAAATTTGCGAATGAACTTTGTTATGAATATTGGAATTCATGCTAGCATGTGAAGGGAAAATTGGGGAAATAATCTATTAATGGTATGAATGATATGAACTTGGTTTTGAAATGTTGAAATGGAATTTAAGAATTTCTCTTGAATTATGTTGAATTATATTTAATGATGTTGAGTTGAATCATGTTGCTTATGTTGAAATGTAGTGATTATGTGAGATGGTATTGACTATGTTGACTTTGATTTTTGTGACCTAAAATGTAGAGTTTTCCAAAATGGGTTAATCCCAAATTATTTTTCTAAATACTTGTGGGCTTGCTTAGTTATTAAAATCAAGAGAATGATTTATTTTTGGAAAAATGTGGAAGATGTCCATACAATTCCTTCCTATCTTGAAATCGAAGTGATTGATTAAAAATTCCATTTGTGAGAATGGTAATCTTCTATTTCTATATATAGATATATTGAGATGGAGGAAATTGTGGTATACTGGATGGATAATGGTAGGCTTGTGAAGAATAATGAAGGAAGGAAAGAGAACTAATGACTAAGTTATATATGTGTACAGGGCATACTTCAGGAGGGCCAAGCACTCCGTCGTAGCACTGTGAGTAGTAGTACTTCGATGTATCTTTAACCATTAATGATTATTGTTATCGACGTTATGATCTTCGTCATAAGAATTATGTTGACATGTATGTTATGTATGCTACGTAAATATTGTGAAATTATGGAAACACCAAAGGTGTATGCTATATGAGGAACATTGTGAAATTATGGAAACATCAAAAAGGATTTGTGAAATATGCATCTCGAATTTGTGAAGTATGAATTTCCGAGTTGTGAATTGTGAAACTATGAAGCCAAGAGCCGAATTGTGAACCTATGAAACCCAAAAGCTAATTTATGAACTTGTGAATTTATGAGGCTGAGGGCCGACTTGTGAATTTATGTGGCCAGGGGCCATTTGTGAAATTATGAAGCTATGAGGCCAAGGGCCAAACTTGTGAACTTGTGAATTTATGAGGCCGAGGGCCGACTTGTGAATTTATGTGGCCAGGGGCCATTTGTGAACTATGAACCTATGTGGCCAGGGGCCATTTGTGAAATTATGAAGCTATGAGGCCAAGGGCCAAACTTGTGAACTTCTGAATCCAAAGGGCCGAAGGCCGATGTGATAAGTTGTGAATCTATGAAACCTAAAGGCTATCGTGAATGTGTGAACCCCTCAGGCCAAGGGCCGAACGGTGGAATTGTGAAACCGATAAAGTCATCTGTAATCTAATGAAATGCGCTTACTTTGTCCTATTAACTTTACGTTAATTATGTCAACTCGTGGGAATGATGTAACGGTTACCATTAGGACTCTATTAATTACAAGGCAAGGCAACTATGTTAACATATAAGAACGATTAAACAACGGTGTATACTATTGATTAATAGAACACGTGAATTAAGTCATTTACCCAAAAGAATTTATGTTCATTCTTGAAGAATAGATTCTGAGTAAATATAAGAGTAGCCATGTGTATCCATATGAATTTGAAGTTATTTTGCTATGTTGCTTATGAATTGGAAGTTATTCAGAATCTACGATATAAGTGCAAAGTTTAGCATTATTATGTGACCCTCATGAGAATGTGAATTAGTCTCTTATTGTTAAGCGTACGAAAATGACATAATACAACAAGAAACACTCTAGTTATAATATGTTCCGTTTGAATTAATGAATGATGTTCAAGTATGCTCAGGTATGTTTCAAGTATATGTTACAAGTTTGAATATACTACAAGATCAAACAAGTTTCAAGGGCTTTATGCCAATGTTTCAAGGGCCTCGTGCCACCACATTTCAAGGGCTTATAGCCATCAAGTTTATGTTGCAAGATTGGGCCTAAGGCCGTTATGTACTTAGCACAGAATCAGACTACTACATTGACATGTATTATGTTTCAAGTTAAGCATCATTTTATTTATGTATTACTATTCACTGAGCCCGGCTCACTCTCTATTATGTCTGTTTCTGTAGGTCACCAACCAGGTGGTCAGTCCTAGCCAAGACGTCCGCTTTCTTTTGTCAACCTTTGTATGTCCAGGCACTGTATAAGCCATTTATTTTGTCAAGTTGTTAAGATGTTGACTTGCTTATGGGTGTCCCTCTAAGGTTGTTGTATATACTTTCATGTTCATTTTTTTTTGTATACGCCCAATCATGGGGCTGGCATTGTAATTGTGTATGTATATGCTCCAGGTTATAGTTGGAACTTTATCTATCCACTATAATGCATGTGATGAATGAGATCCTGGCATGTAGAAGTAGCTCAATGGAGTTTATTTGTTTCATTATTTCCATTTTTTCGTGCTTCCGATAAGGCCCCGTATGTTATGTTACCAGGTTACATGTCCGTTTCTGAATAGGTCATGCCCAAACTTTTAGGGGCGGGTTTGGGGCGTGACAGGTAATATGGACTTGTATGTCATGAAAATGTAAAGTGTGATAAGGGAAAGTATCAGTGTTGGCCATCTATCAACTGCTAATCTTTTAATCATTGTTCATATTTGGTTTAGTATATTTCTACTGGGCTGTGGCTCACCCTATATGGGAATATCATTTTCAGGTACAGGTAGCATGCCACCTCCAAGGACGTAGCTTGGGACGCTAGAGGCGGACAGACTTTTGTTGTCTTATTTTTGATGTATTACATGTAAATTCAAGCCAAGGGCTTAACGTGTAAATGAGTTAGTACTCTTTTGTTGTAACCAAGTGTTAACTTGGAAATCTGTAAGCCTTTAGGGCATTTGCTTTTGTCGTTAACATGTAGTACTTTTTGTAATGAAACTCTGATGAATGAAAAAATGTGGAATTTTTGTAAATCAATGCATGTCTATATTGATGGGTTTAATGTTATTATTTTGAGGGCGTCAAAACTTCCATTTTTATTCAACTTACTTTTCTATTAAACTTCCTATTTTATTTAATTTCCAAATAGATCGTTAAGGTATATTGGTTTTTGAATAACTTCCATTTTTAATTTTATGCAACTTTCATTTTTATTTTTATTCAACTTCCATTTTTATTCAATTTACTTTTCTATTAAACTTCCTTCTCTATTTAATTTCCAAATAGATCGTTAAGGTATAGTGGTTTTTGAATGAACTTCCATTTTTAATTTTCTGCAACTTTCATTTTTATTTTTATTCGACTTCCATTTTTATTCAATTTACTTTTCTATTCAACTTCCTTTTCTATTGAATTTCCAAATAGATCGTTAACGTATAGTGGTTTCTTGAATGAACTTCCATTTTTAATTTTCTGCAACTTCCATTTTTATTTTTATTTAACTTCCTTTTTCATTCAAGTTTCTTTTCTACTCAACTTCCTTTTTTATTTAATTTCCAAACAGATCGTTAAGGTTTAGTTGTTTCTGGATTGAACTTCCAATTTTAATTTTTTACAACTTTCCTTTTTATTTTTATTCAACTTCCATTTTTATTAAATTTACTTTTCTATTAAACTTCCTTTTCTATTTAATTTCCAAATAGATCGTTGAGGTATAGTTGTTTTTAATGAACTTCCATTTTTAATTTTCAGCAACTTCCATTTTTATTTTTTTCGACTTCCATTTTTATTCAATTTACTTTTCTATTCAACTTCCTTTTCTATTTAATTTCCAAATAGATCGTTAAAGTATAGTGGTTTTTGAACGAACTTCCATTTTTAATTTTCAGCATCTTCCATTTTTATTTTTATTTGACTTCCATTTTTATTCAATTTACTTTTCTATTCAACTTCCTTTTTTTTATTGAATTTCCAAATAGATCGTTAAGGTATAGTGGTTTTTGAATGAACTTCCATTTTTAATTTTCAGCATCTTCCATTTTTATTTTTATTTGACTTCCATTTTTATTCAATTTACTTTTCTATTCAACTTCCTTTTTTTTATTGAATTTCCAAATAGATCGTTAAGGTATAGTGGTTTCTGGATTGAAATTCCACTTTTAATTTTATGCAACTTTCATTTTTATTTTTATTCAACTTCCATTTTTATTCCATTTACTTTTCTATTAAACTTCCTTTTCTATTTAATATCCAAATAGATCGTTAACGTATAATGGTTTTTGAATGAACTTCCATTTTTAATTTTCAGCAACTTCCATTTTTATTTTTATTCGACTTCCATTTTTATTCAATTTACTTTTCAATTCAACTTCCTTTTTTGTTGAATTTCCAAATAGATCATTAAGGTATAGTGGTTTTTGGATTGAAATTCCATTTTTAATTTTATGCAACTTTTATATTTATTTTTATTCAACTTTCATTTTTATTCATTTTACTTTTCTATTAAACTTCCATTTCTATTTAATTTCCAAATAGATCGTTAAGGTATAGTGGTTTTTGAATGAACTTCCATTTTTAATTTTCTGCAACTTCCATTTTTATTTTTATTCGACTTCCATTTTTATTCAATTTACTTTTCTATTCAACTTCCTTTTTTATTTAATTTCCAAATAGATCGTTAAGATATAGTGGTTTCTGGATTGAACTTCCATTTTTAATTTTATGCAACTTTCATTTTTATTTTTATTCAACTTCCATTTTTATTCAATTTTCTTATCTATTAAACTTCCTTTTCAATTTAATTTCCCAATAGATCGTTAAGGTATATTGGTTTTTGAATGAACTTCCATTTTTAATTTTTCTACAACTTCCATTTTTTTTTGTTCGACTTCCATTTTTATTCAATTTACTTTTCTATTAAACTTCCTTTGTTATTTAATTTCCAAATAGATCGTTAAGGTATAGTAGTTTCTTGAATGAACTTCCATTTTTAATTTTCTGCAACTTCCATTTTTATTCAATTTACTTTTCTATTCAACTTCCTTTTTTATTTAATTTCCAAATAGATCGTTAAGGTATAGTGGTTTCTGGATTGAACTTCCATTTTTAATTTTATGCAACTTTCATTTTTATTTTTATTCAATTCCATTTTTATTCAATTTACTTTTCTATTCAACTTCCTTTTCTATTGAATTTCCAAATAGATCGTTAAGGTATAGTGGTTTCTGAATTGAACTTCCATTTTTAATTTTATGCAACTTTCATTTTTATTTTTATTCGACTTCCATTTTTATTCAATTAACTTTTTTATTAAACTTCCTTTTTTATTTAATTTCCAAATAGATCGTTAAGGTATAGTAGTTTCTTGAACGAACTTCCATTTTTAATTTTCGGCAACTTCCATTTTTATTTTTATTCGACTTCCATTTTTATTCAATTAACTTTTCTATTGAACTTCCTTTTCTATTTAAATTCCAAATAGATCGTTAAGGTATAGTGGTTTTTGAATGAACTTCCATTTTTAATTTTCTGCAACTTCAATTTTTATTTTTATTTAACTTCCATTTTTATTCAATTTACTTTTCTATTGAACTTCCTTTTCTATTTAATTTCCAAATAGATCGTTAAGGTATAGTAGTTTCTTGAATGAACTTCCATTTTTAATTTTCTACAACTTCAATTTTTATTTTTATTCAACTTCCATTTTTATTCAATTTACTTTTCTATTAAATTTCCTTTTCTATTTAATTTCCAAAGAGATCGTTAAGGTATAGTGGTTTTTGAATGAACTTCCATTTTTAATATTCTGCAACTTCTATTTTTATTTTTATTCGACTTCCATTTTTATTCAATTTACTTTTCTATTCAACTTCCTTTTTTATTTAATTTCCAAATAGATCGTTAAGGTATAATGATTTCTGGATTGAACTTTCATTTTTAATTTTATGCAACTTTCATTTATATTTTTATTTAACTTCCATTTTTATTCAATTTACTTTTCTATTAAACTTCCTTTTCTATTTAATTTCCAAATAGATCGTTAAGGTATAGTGGTTTTTGAATGAACTTCCATTTTTAATTTTTTGTAACTTTCATTTTTATATTTATTTAACTTCCTTTTTCATTTAAGTTTCTTTTCTGCTCAACTTCCTTTTTTATTTAATTTCCAAATAGATCGTTAAGGTATAGTGGTTTCTGGATTGAACTTCCATTTTTAATTCTATGCAACTTTCATTTTTATTTTTATTCAACTTCCATTTTTATTCAATTTAATTTTCTATTAAACTTCATTTTCTTTTTAATTTCCAAATCAATCGTTAAGGTATAGTGTTTCTTGAATGAACTTCCATTTTTAATTTTCTGCAACTTCCATTTTTATTTTTATTCCACTTCCATTTTTATTCAATTTACTTTTCTATTAAACTTCCTTTTTTATTTAATTTCCAAATAGATCGTTAAGGTATAGTGGTTTCTGGATTGAACTTCCTTTTTTAATTTTATGCAACTTTTATTTTTATTTTTATTCAACTTCCATTTTTATTCAACTGACTTTTCTATAAAACTTCCTTTTTTATTTAGTTTCCAAATAGATCGTTAAGGTATAGTGGTTTCTTGAATGAACTTCCATTTTTAATTTTCTGCAATTTCCATTTTTATTTTTATTTAACTTCCTTTTTTATTCAAGTTTCTTTTCTTCTCAACTTCCTTTTTTATTTAATTTCCAAATAGATCATTAAGGCATAGTGGTTTCTGGATTGAACTTCCATTTTTAATTTTCTGTAACTTCCATTTTTTATTTTTATTCAACTTCATTTTTATTCAATTTACTTTTCTATTAAATTTCCTTTTTTATTTAAGTTCAAAATAGATCGTTAAGGTATAGTGTTTTTTGAATGAACTTCCATTTTTAATTTTCTGAAACTTCCATTTTTATTTTTATTCGACTTCCATTTTTATTCAATTTACTTTTTTATTGAATTTTCAAATAGATCGTTAAGGTATTGTGGTTTCTGGATTGAAATTCCATTTTTAATTTTATGCAAATTTCATTTTTATTTTTATTCAACTTCCATTTTTATTCAATTTACTTTTCTATTAAACTTCCTTTTTTATTTAATTTCCAAATAGATCGTTAAGATATAGTGGTTTCCTGAATGAATTCCATTTTCAATTTTCTGCAACTTCCATTTTTATTTTTATTTAACTTCCTTTTTCATTCAAGTTTCTTTTCTACTCAATTTCCTTTTTTATTTAATTTCCAAATAGATCATTAAGGTATAGTGGTTTCTGGATTGAACTTCCATTTTTAATTTTCTGTAACTTCCATTTTTTATTTTTATTCAACTTCATTTTTATTCAATTTACTTTTCTATTAAATTTCCTTTTTTATTTAAGTTCAAAATAGATCGTTAAGGTATAGTGTTTTTTGAATGAACTTCCATTTTTAATTTTCTGAAACTTCCATTTTTATTTTTATTCGACTTCCATTTTTATTCAATTTACTTTTCTATTCAACTTCCTTTTTTATTGAATTTTCAAATAGATCGTTAAGGTATTGTGGTTTCTGGATTGAAATTCCATTTTTAATTTTATGCAAATTTCATTTTTATTTTTATTCAACTTCCATTTTTATTCAATTTACTTTTCTATTAAACTTCCTTTTTTATTTAATTTCCAAATAGATCGTTAAGATATAGTGGTTTCCTGAATGAATTCCATTTTCAATTTTCTGCAACTTCCATTTTTATTTTTATTTAACTTCCTTTTTCATTCAAGTTTCTTTTCTACTCAACTTCCTTTTTTATTTAATTTCCAAATAGATCGTTAAGGTATAGTGGTTTCTGGATTGAACTTCCATTTTTAATTTTATGCAACTTTTATTTTTATTTTTATTCAACTTCCATTTTTAGCCAATTTACTTTTCTATTAAATTTCATTTTCTATTTAATTTCCAAATTGATCGTTAATGTATAGTGGATTTTGAATGAACTTCCATTTTTAATTTTCTACAACTTCCATTTTTATTTTTATTCGACTTCCATTTTTATTCAATTTACTTTTCTATTCAACTTCCTTTTTTATTTAATTTCCAAATAGATCGTTAATGTATGGTGGTTTCTTGAATGAACTTCCATTTTTAATTTTCTACAACTTCCCTTTTTATTTTTATTTAACTTCCTTTTTCATTCAAGTATCTTTTCTACTCAACTTCCTTTGTTATTTAATTTCCAAATAGCTCGTTAAGGTATAGTGGTTTCTGGATTGAACTTCCATTTTTAATTTTATGCAACTTTCATTTTTATTTTTATTTAACTTCCATTTTTATTCAATTTACTTTTCTATTAAACTTCCTTTTTTATTTAATTTCCAAATAGCTCGTTAAGGTATAGTGGTTTCTGGATTCGACTTCCAATTTTAATTTTATGCAACTTTCATTTTTATTTTTATTCAACTTCCATTTTTATTCATTTTACATTTCTATTAAACTTCCTTTTCTATGTAATTTCCAAATAGATCGTTAAGTTATAGTGGTTTTTGAATGAACTTCCATTTTTAATTTTCTGCAACTTCTATTTTTATTTTTATTTAACTTCCTTTTTCATTCAAGTTTCTTTTCTACTCAACTTCCTTTTTTATTTAATTTCCAAATAGATCGTTAAGGTATAGTTTATTTTTATTTAACGTGACCCCGCCAGAGGGTCACGTTATGTACCTTGAGCGAGAAGTGGTTCCATTTCTTGGGAGACCGGGTTGGTAGTGTTTTGCCACCGTGGTATGATTCGCAAGGGCGGAGCGAGCTTAGTGGTCTACTTGCTAGCTTTGAGAGTGGTGAGTGTGGTGAGACCCAGCTTGTGTTGCCGAGGGTGGTTTGTGAGTATTCAGATGTTTTTCCCGAGGATCTCGTTAGTTTACCACCTCACCGAGAGATAGAGTTCTCTGTTGATTTAGTGCCCGGCACAACGCCGATTTCTATGGCACCTTATCGTTTTGCCCCAGCCGAGTTGAGTGAGTTGAAGATTCAGCTCCAGGAATTGCTAGATAAAGGTTTTGTTCGCCCTAGTGTTTCGCCGTGGGGAGCACTGGCCCTCTTTGCTAAAAAGAAAGATGGTGCCTTGAGATTGTGTATAGACTACCGGAAGTTGAATCGGGCTACGGTCAAGAATAAGTACCCTATGCCCCGTATAGATGATTTGTTCGACCAATTGAAGGGTTCCCGTTGTTTCTCTAAGATAGACTTGAGATTGGGTTACCACCAGTTGAGGGTCAAGGAGGAGGATATCCCTAAGACGGCATTTCGTACGCGGTATGGCCATTATGAGTTTCTGGTGATGCCATTTGGGCTTACCAATGCACCGGCAGTCTTTATGAACTTGATAAACCGGATCTTCCGGGAATTCTTAGACCGTTTTGTTGTCATTTTCGTGGATGACATCCTGATTTACTCGCCTTCAGAGGAGGAGCACAAGGAACACTTGAGAGTGGTGCTTGAGTTGCTTAGAGCCCATAGGTTGTATGCCAAGTTTGGGAAGTGTGAGTTCTGGCTAGGGAAAGTCAAGTTCTTAGGCCACGTGGTTTCTAGGGAAGGGGTATCTGTAGACACATCTAAGGTAGAGGCAGTGCAAGACTGGGCACAGCCTAAGAGTGTGTTTGAGATCCGCAGTTTCCTGGGATTAGCTGGGTATTACCGTCGGTTTGTGAAAGATTTCTCCAGGCTAGCTTCGTCGTTGACTAGACTGACTCGGAAAGTAGTCAAATTTGTGTGGAGTGAGACTTGTGAAAAGTCGTTCCAAGAGCTGAAAGTTAGATTGACCACCGCTCCGGTATTGATTATTCTGGAGAGAGGGCTGGGCTATGCAGTCTATTGTGATGCCTCACGAGAGGGTTTAGGTTGTGTGTTGATGCAAGAGGGGAATGTGGTAGCTTATGGCTCACGTCAGTTGAAAATACACGAGAAGAATTACCCTACATACGATCTAAAGTTAGCAGCTGTGATCTTTGCCTTGAAAATTTAGAGGCACTACCTTTATGGTGAGAGGTTCGAGGTATTCTCGGACCACAAGAGTTTGAAGTATCTGTTTACACAGAGAGACTTGAATTTGATGCAAGGAGATGGATGGAGTTCATTGAGGACTATGATTTTGAGTTGCACTATCACTTGGGAAAGGCCAATGTTGTGGCCGATGCCCTTAGTAGGAAATCCATTAGTGGTGTAGCTTGTATTGCCATTCGGGAATGGGAGATGTTCGGTGCGCTTGGCGAGTTTGACTTGCTTCTAGGTGAATTAGCTGAGGTTGCGGCCTTGTTTTCTGTTGTTGCGCAGCCTACACTCGTGACTCGAGTGTTAGAGGCACAGAGAGGTGACTTTGAGGTAGAGTCCTTCCGGGAGAAGATCTCTCTAGTGGGAAAGTTGAGAAGGGTTTGACGGTGTATCCCAACCTGAGTGTGAGATACCGAGACCGTTTGTTTGTGCCGGAGTCTTGCCGAGAGGAAGTACTCCGAGAGTTTCATCATTCACGCCTTGCGGTGCATTCCGGAGGTACTAGGATGTATTGGGATTTGGGTCGCCGATTTTGGTGGCGGGGTATGAAGAGAGATGTGGCAGCTTTCATGTCTAAGTGCCTTACTTGTCAGCAAGTGAAAGCCGAGCATCAGAGGCCAGCGGGTTTGTTGCAACCCTTGCCTATTGCCGAGTGGAAGTAGGAGCATGTCACTATGGACTTCGTTATAGGCCTTCCGAAGACTCAGCGGGGTAGTGATGCCATTTGGGTGGTTGTAGACCGGTTGACTAAGTCGGCGCACTTCATTCCTATGCGCGTGAGAGATTTGGTAGATCATCTCGCCGACTTGTATATTCGGGACATAGTGAGGTTGCACGGGGTCCCAGTGACGATCGTCTCAGATAGAGATCCTCGTTTTACTGCTAGGTTGTGGCAGAGTTTGCAGAGTGCCTTGGGTACTAAGTTGACCTTCAGTACGGCTTATCATCCTCAGACTGACGGGCAGTCCGAGCGTACTATTCAGATCCTTGAGGATATGCTTCGGGGTTGTGTCCTTGACTTTAGTGGGACGTGGGAGAGGCACTTACCATTGGTGGAGTTTGCCTACAACAACAGCTTTTAGTCTAGTATCGGTATGGCACCGTTTGAGGCCTTGTATGGTCGGCCTTGTAGGTCTCCGGTTTGTTGGGCCGAGGTGGGTGACGCACGTTTGTTGGGTCCGGAGCTGGTTAGGGAGACGACGGAGAAAGTTGAACTTATCCGTAGGAGGCTTGTTACAGCCCAGAGTCGTCAGAAATCTTATGTTGACCGTAGGAGGAGGCCTTTGGCGTTTGAGATAGGTGATCATGTCTTTCTGAAGATATCACCTAGGCGGGGGTTGATGAGGTTTGGGAAGAGTGGGAAGTTATCCCCTCGATTTATTGGGCCTTTTGAGATCCTTGAAAGGATTGGCGAGGTTGCTTATCGTTTAGCATTGCCGCCACAGTTGTCCGGAGTTCATGACGTGTTTCATGTGAGTATGCTTCGGAAGTATGAGCCGAATCCATCGCATGTGTTAGATTGGACCGACTTAGAGGTAGATGAGGATGCCTCGTATGAGGAGAGACCGGTTCGGGTCTTGGATAGGCGGGATCAAGTCCTGCGTGGCAAGACCATCCCTTTGGCAAAGGTTTTGTGGAAACATCACGGAGTGGAGGAAGCCACTTGGGAACGTGAGTTGGAAGTCCGCGAGAAATATCCGGACTTGTTTATTAATGGGTAATCTTGTATTTAGATTTTGTAATATTGTTCGACTTAAGAGCTTTATATATATCTTAAGTTGTAAAACATTGGTAATGTTTTGGTTTAATGGGAGTATGTTGTAGAACTTACCTTGACATGGGAGTTGATTATGATATTGCATATGTTGGCCATATTGTAGAATTGGAGTTGTATCATGTATATTGATTATGGTATGAACTGTGAACCATGTATGTTGGAAATGGTGGGAAATGGAAGAAAATTACATGTTGATAATGCACTTGTAATATATGTTATGAAATGCCTCTTGAAAAGAGATGGAATTGACCGGTAATGGGTCGAAATGTTGAATATTATGTCGTAATATTGTTGAGAATGGAGAAAACCTGTTTTTGAAAAACTTGTGTTTAATTTTGGGGACGAAATTCTTTAAGGGGGGAAGGTTATAGCGATCCCGGTTATCCCTTTTCTGTTTTGTTGTATTCCGGACTCGGTTCCGTGAAGGTAGTAATTGTATCTACCTTGTTGTCGTCCTTTAATTCCGCTTGATTGAGTTTTAGGATGTTTTGGGCAGGGTTGTTACAGGTTGGTTAGGCCTTGGTTTCAATTTCTTGTTGCCCAGTTTTTAGGCAGTTCGCTCGAGCGGGTCTTCTTGCGCTCGAGCGGGGTTTACACACTTCCAGTATTTCGTGACCCAGCAAAACTTCTGCAGGTGTGTTTTCTACGCTCGAGCGGGTTTCTTGCGCTCGAGCGGGATTGTTGGCGCTCGAGCGGATAGTCCTTTTTCTGTGAAGTTCTGGGAGATGAAAATCTGCGCTCGAGCGGACTGGTTTTTACGCTCGAGCAGATGTGTTTTACTTTTGTTTCTTGGCGCTCAAGCCGTCATCTATGCACTCGAGCGGGATCAGATGTTTGTGCTTTACGCTCGAGCACTCTATTCTACGCTCGAACGGGTCATACGTATATGAGTTATCCGCTGGGTGATCTTAAATCACTTTTCACTTTTCTTTCTCTCTTCTACTTTTTCTAAAACCCATTTTGAGAGCCCCTCTCTCTAGAACTCTACCTTCTCTCTAGGTATTGATCTAGTAGGAGTGATTTCCTCACCTTTGGCCTTTATAAAAAAGTTGTTGATCGTTGAGGGCTATCTTTTGATCCGACAAATTCGCGGTTTGGTACATTTTCATTTTCTTCACCTTCTTGGTTGGGAGTCATCTTTTGAGGTAGGGATATTCTACTCCTCTTTATGAGTTTTGTCTTTAAATTTTAGCATTTTGACATGTTGGGGGTGGTTGGGTAATTTTGAGAGAGTTTGGGCCTTTGAGTAATTTTACAAAAGTTGGGGTTTTTAATTATGTAAAACCTAAGTGCATGTTTGGCATGAGGGAATGAAATTAATGTTGAAACATTGATGAAAATGAAACCGTGGGGGTTGAAATGTAAGTTATGGAAAATGCCCTAATTACATCGATTGATTAATTTGTATAATTAATTGTTGGAAATGAAGGATTGAACTGAGATTGTGGAAATTGGAAAAAAAGAGGGGATTAGAGGGTGTAGTTGGATCATTTATCGCTCACCAAATTGAAATGTTGATTTAATATCCATTTTGTGCATTTATTCTCTGTTTAGAAATAGCTGCTTTGGGCTATCGGTGGAGGATAGTCTTAATTGTTGTAGACAATGCATGATGATTAGGCAAACTAAAACTAATCGATTGATTGAGTCATAGAGTATGACGGTGGATAGAATACATTAATTTTATGTATTGATTGATTGTGTATAGAGCCTTTGTGTTTATATGCATTGTGTGTATGTAGACGCGCCCGTGGGCCTCGTGCTACTGTTCGGACTCGATTTGTGTCACGGTTCTTAATCTGAACCAAAGAGTCCAAATCTGGCAAATCGTTTTAAGAAACAGATTTTTTGAAAAGAAGTGCCAAACATGGACTGCTTTGCCAGATACGGAGTCGCCACCTAAATATTTTTTAATGGGAGAATTTAGGAAACCCTGACTCGGTGCCGAAGGCCACATGTCTGTCATCACTGGAGTTGTCTCGGCTCGGGAGCTTGGGTACGATCGCGGAAGGTCAGCTATGAGCACCCCCTTTCGCCCGGTCCGAAGACCGGCATCTACTAACCGTGATATCTGATTTTGAAAACTTTATGTGTTCTTATATCAATTATTAGCCTAGCATTACTATGTTATGCGCGCAGCAAACAAGTATAGACTAGATTGCCTAATTTGGAAACAAGCATTGCATATCCGTTTATTTTGGAAAATGTTTTGGATTTTGCTACTCGCAAGTAGGCTAAAACACGGATTTCAACGAGTTTTTCCAACTCAAACAATCCAACCTTCACCCACAGGCATTCAAACAGTTTATCACATAAGCATCTAGCCACATGGTAAACATACTGTCATGATAGCATTCACACTCATGCGGGATCCTAAAGCAAAAATACTTACATCGTACTCCGTGCCAAAACAATAAACTAGTTAGCAAACATGCATGTCCTAGCTCATGTTAAATTGCCTAATGCAACACATACAGGATGCAATCGAAGTAGGCTCGGCTAACCTAAGCATGGCATATGAAATGCAGTCAATTGAAGCACGTATTCAATTTAGAATTGAAATACAAATGCAGTTAGCGTGATGTACCGAGCCTAGTGCATGCAATACAAATGCATGAATGCACGCATGCATGGCATAAGGTATGCTAAATTTTAAATATGCCCTAATCTACCATCATAAGCAGGTAAATAAAAGGGAAGAAAGAAGTGGGGATTGGAAGACATACACACCACCCACGCACACTTATTACAGATTTGCCCTCACTCGGAGGGACCAAATAAATATTACAAATAATAGACTACGCAAGCTAATTAAATATTACAAATTAATTAATTAATTAACAAATTAATTTAAAGCTAGAAAAACAGTAAACCGCCTCGGGAGGAGAGCCTAATGCAATGCATGTTCGATCCCGCTCGGAAATGCACCGCCATGCATAGGCTGCCTCTGTTTTCCTTCCTTTACTCCTCTGGAGGCTGCCAAAACCTCAGGACTGCATCCTTGGGTGCTGGGAGACATCACCGGCAGTGTGGTGTAGCCACCGGCACAAAGTGAAGCTATCGGCATAGAAATGATTGCCGGTCGGCACTTGACACTGCCGGTCGGCAAATTGCTCCTGCAGAATCTGCAATTGACAGCAACAGAGGGCGAGGCAAAGCATGGCAGCACAATTCAAGGCATATATGCACCAATCATGTCCCTTATCATGGTAATGACTCAAAGGGGCATGTGTCTCGATTCTCGGACTACCAATCACGCATTTCCATGCATGATGGCCCAAGTGATCAAGTATGCAACTTTCATGTCAAATGAAATGCAAACCAAGCAAACCAAACAAGGCCCAATTCCCATCATCAAGTCAAGGAACAAGGCATGCATGCAAGATGCAATGCAACCTAGGCATACAAGCTAAGGATGCAACATGGCATGGCAAGGCACTGATGCAAGCATACAAGCGAACATGCGGCAATGCAAATGGATGAAAAGATGGACTTATACATGATTTGGGCAGCTCTAAATAGGCCCAAACCAGTGGCCAAAGTGACCAAAACAAGGGACCAAAATACACATACACGCATGCACATGTTAAGGCCCAAATGCTTAAGCATCAAAGGGCTATTTCTAAGCACATTTGAATGAGGCAACCATGGACAAATAGCATGCAAGGTAAGCATTGAAAATCATGTTAGGATGGTGTCAAACCAAGCAACAAGATAAGCTAAACATTAACATGCAAAATGGTCCAAGTACTTGAAGCAAGTCAAGGGGACTTGAACCATGGCTAAGCCAACCAAGCCTCACAAGGCTAAGAGGGCTTAAGATAGGTTCAAGACAGACCTAGACTATGCAAAGGGGGTCCCCTAGATGGCATCTAAGTGGCTCAAATTCAAAGGCATGTGCAATGGCCAAAACATGGAGCATGATACACAAGCTTTCAAAGCATTAAAGATACATCCAAGGTAAACATATAGGCATGCAAATGGGACTGAAATGACATGGTGGATGGTTCCAAATCACCAAATCAATGCGAAGATGTCATGCTATACATTCACATACTTAAGGCCAACAAGCCGGAATGCAAAGGGGCTATACTAAGCATTCCAAATCCGACCCAAATAACTATGGACAGACCTAAAACATGGCAAAGTATGCACAAAAGCTTCACAAGACTAAGCCTAAAACATGCTCTAACAAGGGCTAACAACCTAAGGCACATTGAGGCAATAACATGGCATTACATGGTAGGTATGCTAAGCATGCATGGTGTACCAAAACCAACAATAAAAAGAGGTATATCATGACATATTAAGCATGAAAAACAGCCAAGGCATGATCAATACACACTCTAACATGGTGCTCCCTCAAGAGGCCAAAAATGGTCCATTTCAAGGACAATAAGGAGAGGGGGTGGCCCTCCCCTTTTGGAGACTTCAAGGCACCATCTTCACCACTGAAATCTTGAGGGATTTCAGTGGTGAAGAGGCCCAAACACCAAATTCTCGAAACTTGCACAAAAAAGCACAAAATGAGGCCTTTCAAGGCCTAGGAGGGGTCAAACACCTCCAAACCACAAAACACCCTTAATAAACAATCAAGAGGGCTAAAAAAAAGAACTTTTTTGTATTATACACTAAGCTCAAAAATGATTTTAAGATAGGTAAAAACAAGATGCAAAAATGGGGAATAATGGGACTAGATTCTCACCCTTGAAGATCCCTTCACAAGTGATGCTCCAATGGCCCTCCTTGGCTTGAATCCAACACCAAAACACCAAAATCAGTCCCTTAGAACCTCAGGATCCAAAGGAAGGTGAAACACTATGTGTTTGTGTGTAATAGTAAGACACAAACACACTTTTACACACACAAGAGGGAAAAAGAGAGAGATAATGTGTATCAAACCCTAACCCTAGAACTCAAACCCTAACAATGGCTGTCTAAGCTCTCTCAAGTGTCTCAAGTGTCTAACCCTTGCAACAAGAGACACGCCTCTCTCTTATAAAGGCTTTTTGTCTTGTAAAGCTTACAAGACAAGCCTCATAAGAGGGAGATCCCTCCATACACGTGTATGGAGGGGAGCAAAAAGCAAGACAGCTGTCTTAAAATATCTGTAAAAGCAGATGCACAGTAGTCGGCCGGCCAAAAATGCCATTTTGGCAAAAAAGAGTGCCGACCGGCACTAAATAGTGCCGACCGGCAATATAATATGCCAACTGGCAAACTACAGTGCCGATGGAAGCAAAAACCAGCCGGTGGCCTCTAGCCACTGCCGGTGCTGTGTGGGGATGCCTCACAAGGCATTCCCTGCCCTTCCAAGGCAAAACACAAGTGCTTGGTGCAAAACCAGACACTAAACGGTCAAGTTCGGAGATCCTGAGGCAGGGCGCGTAGCCGAGACCTCCGAGAACTCCAAACGAACACAAACATGGATGATCACCGAGTGTTCAAACGGTGACGTCCAAGTCTTGAGGACGGTCAAAAATGGGGTGTCTACAGTTGCCCCTCTTTGACAGAACTCGAAAGTCATAACAATGCCGGGAGTGAATGTCAAAGCCCAGAGACGACCCATTTTTGACAAGGCCGAAGACTTAGACAAACATGCAAGACAAACAAGGTATGCGCCCGAAGGCAGGGGCAAAATGCAAGACAATGCACGAAGCCGAGCATAACTTATGATCATGCAAAGAAAGTTGTAATGAAGCACACATGCGACGATTTTAAGCTAGCATACACCAAACTACACTACAATGCAGAAAGGATGTAAGAGAATTATACAATTCTCGATACTTCTCACTCGGAGGATACAATACCTGTGCGGCTCGTCTGGTTGCACCAACCTCAAATGAACCGTACATACAATATCGTGCCTGCAAAGAAAACAAACTTAACAGGTACAATATTGTTAGCAACATGCATGAAAATGCAAAAATGGATGCAAAATGATATGCAATATATACAAAACAATGTATAAACAATGCAAATGAAGATGCATTGTAATTGAAACAATGCAAGCTAGATGCAAAGCAATTGAATCATGATCCAATCACGAGTGGTTCGGAACCACACCTATGTCAAATAGATTGATGGAGGTAACAAGTCTGTCTACCATAGAACGGTCAACTGAACTATGAGCATCGTAGACAGACACAAGAACAAGTATTGGGTGGAATGACATAAGTGGGGAAACGACCCGCTGGGGAAAGGATTACAATCCTAATGCTGGATGCAAAAATTACACTACAATGTAATATATATGGATATGCTAGGAAGATGGCAATGGGTATGGCACGCGGGCCAAACCAAATCTTGCCTAGGAAAAGCATGTACGCATACAGGCCATGTTTAACATAGAACGGTCTACTGAACTATGCTTCGACACGAGAAGTATGGGCACATACCAGACCAAGCTCAACATGGAAAGGCGCGAGCCATAGATGGAAGTGATGCAATGAATGCATGCAATCTAAAATGGAAATGCAATGGATATGGCATGCGGGCCAAACCAAATCTTGCCTAGAAAAGGCATGTACACGTACAAGCCATGTGTAACACAGAAAAGGTGCCGCAACTCTCAAACCAACATACCAGCGTGGAATAGGCGCGTACACATGCAGAACTGTGTTTTAACATGAACAGTAAGGGCACATACTAGACCAAGCTTAACCTGGAAAGGCGCAAGCCGTAGGTGGAAGGTGATGCAATGAATGCATGCAAACTAAAATGCAATGGATATGGCACGCGGACCAAACCAAATCTTGCCTAGGAAAGACATGTACACGTACAAGCCGTGTCTAACATAGAACGGTCAACTGAACCATGCTTTGACATGAAAAGTATGGGCACATACCAGACCAAGCTCGACATGGAAAGGCGCAAGCCATAGATGGAAGGTGATGCAATGAATGCATGCGACCTAAAATGCAATGTCTACATTATATCATAATGATGCATGACAATGCAACTATATATTTTTTGTTATGAAATGCAAAGGTTTGAAGTGCGCGACAACGCGCGGCTTTTGATACGCATGACAATGCAAGCGAACTGTGCACATCAATGTGCCAAAGGTCTTACACCTTCCAAGGATTTAAGGTCTCCTAGACCGTGTGATAGCTGCGTTGTTCGTCTGGTTGCACCAGCCTTAAATGAACCGTACATACAATATCGTGCTTGCAAAGAAAACAAACTTTAACAGGTACAGTATTGTTAACAACATGAATAGTGTACTCGAAATGCGTGACAGTGCAAAGCAAGTGGGGAGCATAACAATGCTGTGAAAATACAGACGTGTAAGTGGAGCATGCGGTCTACGCAGGCAACAAAATTAATCATGAGCATGCGGTCTACGCAGGTAGTGAAATTAACAAATATGCGGTCTACGCGGGTAAAGAAATTGAACAATAATGCGGTCTACGCAAAGAAAGAAATTGAACAATTATGCGGTCTACGCAGGTAAAGAAATTGAACAATAATGTGGTCTACGCAAGGAAAGAAATTCAACAATTATGCGGTCTACGCAAGCAATACATGCGGTCTACGCAGGTAAAGAAATTGAACAATAATGCGGTCTACGCAAGGAAAGAAATTGAACAATTATGCGGTCTACGCAAGCAATACATGCGGTCTACGCAGGTAAAGAAATTGAACAATAATGCGGTCTACGCAAGGAAAGAAATTGAACAATTATGCGGTCTACGCAAGCAATACATGCGGTCTATGCAGGTAAAGAAATTGAACAATAATGCGGTCTACGCAAGGAAAGAAATTGAACAATTATGCGGTCTACGCAAGCAATACATGCGGTCTATGCAGGTAAAGAAATTGAACAATAATGCGGTCTACGCAAGGAAAGAAATTGAGCAATTATGCGGTCTACGCAAGCAATACATGCGGTCTACGCAGGTAAAGAAATTGAACAATAATGCGGTCTACGCAATCAAAACATGCGGTCTACGCAGGTAAAGAAATTAACATGCGGTCTACGCAAGGAAAGAAATTGAACAATTATGCGGTCTACGCAAGCAATACATGCGGTCTACGCAGGTAAAGAAATTGAACAATAATGCGGTCTACGCAAGGAAAGAAATTGAACAATTATGCGGTCTATGCAAGCAATACATGCGATTTACGCAGGTAAAGAAATTGAACAATAATGCGGTCTACGAAATCAAAACATGCGGTCTACGCAGGTAAAGAAATTAACATGCGGTCTACGCAAGGAAAGAAATTGAACAATTATGCGGTCTACGCAAGCAATACATGCGGTCTACGCCGGTAAAGAAATTGAACAATAATGCGGTCTACGCAATCAAAACATGCGGTCTACGCAGGTAAAGAAATTAACATGCGGTCTACGCAAGTAATAAAATGGATTACAAACATGCGGTCTACGCAGGTAATGTAATTAACATGCGGTCTACGCAAGTGATAAAAAAGATTACAAACATGCGGTCTACGCAGGTAATGTAATTAATATGCAGTCTACGCAAGTGATAAAATAGATTACAAATATACGGTCTACGCAGGTAATGTAATTAACATGCTGTCTACGCAAGTGATAAGATAAATTACAAACATGCGGTCTACACAGGTAATGTAATTAACATGCGGTCTACGCAAGTGATAAGATAAATTACAAACATGCGGTCTACGCAGGTAATGTAATTAACATGCGGTCTACGCAAGTGATAAGATAAATTACAAACATGCGGTCTACGCAGGTAATGTAATTAACATGTGGTCTACGCAAGTGATAAAATAAATTACAAACATGCGGTCTACGCAGGTAATGTAATTAACATGCGGTCTACGCAAGTGATAAGATAAATTACAAACATGCGGTCTACGCAGGTAATGTAATTAACATGCGGTCTACGCAAGTGATAAGATAAATTACAAACATGTGGTCTACGCAGGTAATGTAATTAACATGCGGTCTGCGCAAGTGATAAGATAAATTACAAACATGCGGTCTACGCAGGTAATGTAATTAACATGCGGTCTACGCAAGTGATAAAATAAATTACAAACATGCGGTCTACGTAGGTAATGTAATTAACATGCGGTCTACGCAAGATGGATGCAAAACAATGCAGATTGTGAGGAATGTAAGACAATGCAAATGAGGCACGCATGCCAATGCAAGTGGGGCACACGGGCCGATGCAAATGAGGCACACGTGCCGATGAAAATGGGGCACACGTGCCGATGAAAATGGGGCACACGTGCCAATAAGAATGAGGCACACGTGCCGATGCGAATGAGGCACACGTGCCGATGCGAATGAGGCACACGTGCCGATGCGAATGAGGCACACGTGCCGATACAAAATGAGGCACACGTGCCGATGCAAAACGAGGCAAATGAGACACGCATGCCTCATAAGATGCAAAATGATACAAAGTGTGACATGCATGCCACATGGAATGTAAAGCGATGCTAAGTGCGACACGTATGCCACACAGAATGTGAATGGATTTAAATGCGCAACAACGCACGTGTGTCTAAACGCATGATAATGCTCGTAATAAAAATGCAATGACAAAGCATGAGAGATGTGCATGACGATGCAAGGGGTGCGTGTTACAACGCATGTAGTATGCAAAACAATGCAACTGCGAGGCGCGTAATAGCGCGATATAATGCACCGAAATAATGCGATGAACGCGTGCAACGCACACGGGGTAACTTTTGGATCTTGTAAGAGGCAAAAAAGGATACCCAAGGATACAACATTGCATGAGTTGGAGTGCTACACACGGCAGACGCGGTCCGAAGTCAAAACGAAGGCCGGTTGAGCGTCGGAGATGCACTTTCTTGAGCTATGAAGACCAAAAACTTCTCATATGGCCTAAACAAGGTTGTGGGAACACCACCGGCTGGAAGGGGAGGCCACCGGCTGTCCACCGGCTGCAAAATAACTCCATCGGCACAAAATACTGCCAGCCGGCACAAAATATTGCCGACCGGCAAAAAAGTTGCTGAGTCGGGGCAGAATCGACTTTTCACCTTGAGTGTTTTAAAATAGGGTTTCCAAACCCTATTTTCTCATTCCTCTTCCGCCGAAATCCCACACTCTCTCTCTCTAGAGCATTTTTCTCTCCCCGTTTCTCCGTTTCTTCGCGTTCTACGCCCGTTTCGTCGTCGGATTCGCGATTTTCTCCGCGTTTCAGACATTTTCAACGGAACAAAATTTTGTTTCGGTCCCTCGTTTGGTGTTCCCGCCTTTTCAGGGTTTGTTCCCCTTGTTTTCCTCTTGACTTCCGTACCTTTTCACATCCCGGCCTTCCCAGCCATTTTTGACCCTCTCGGGAGTTGACTTTTCAGTTGACTCTTCGTATTCCGGTCAGGTTTTCCTTCCTCCGGCCATTTTCACATTATTCTTGTCATGGCGGACGACATTCCACGCGGCGGGACTCCCCCGGACCACGAGATGGATCCCGGGGTCGAGCTCCTACCGTTGAGCGAGCGTCCGTTCGACCCGGCGACCTACCGATCGGCGATCCATGTTCTGCCACCCGACGGACTCTGCCAGTTCCGGAGCTTCGAGGGGCACGTGCCACCTGAGCTACTACTGTGCGAGCCTACCTCCCACATTTCCTTCGGCGCTTCCGAGGTAACTCTCTTTATTCTGCTTTACTTTCCGCAATGTAGGATACAAAACTGTCGTAGCTTAGTTGTACTCTTTAACTGCTTGAATCTGATATGCTATACACCGTAGTTGACTGTAAACATACATACAACTGATATCTATTTGAGACTGGCACATGCACACACACTGCACTAACCCCGAATCACTCAAACACACGGCGCACACTGCATTTTACTGTAAACACACCGGCACCCGGTATTTGTCTGAATCTATTTAAACTTGCACGCATGCTATATCTGTTCTGAACCACCCAAACACGCTGACACATCACACGCTGTAGTCCACTGTAAGCACACTGGCACCCGGTATTTGTTCAAACCTGTTAAACCTGCACGCATGCTATATCTGCTCTGAACCACCCAAACACGCTGACGCATCACACGCTGTAGTCCACTGTAAGCACACCGGCACCCGGTATTTACTTAAATCTGTTAAACTTGCACGCATGCTACATCTGTATGTTTCTTAAAACTGCATTTTGAATGTTGTCTTGCAATTGTAATTTTCTGTTCACAGGAGGATTCCCATACCATCCGCGGGTATGGGAACACTGGCGCTCGGGAGTGGTACGACGAGCTCCCTGATGCGGTCCGACGCATAGTGGACCGGGCGGGTTTCGGCGCCTTCTGCCGAGGACTCCCCAGGCTTTCCACATGCAGACCTCTCCTTGCCGCTCTGGCGGAGAGGTGGTGGGACACCACAGATTCTTTTCACTTCTCCACAGTAGGGGACATGACGATGACCCCTTACGATTTCTCGATGCTCACAGGCATCGGGGTAGGGGGTGATCCGATCCCCTTTGACATAGACATGGATGAGTGGACCGCCGCTCAGGTCCATCTGCTGGGGGAGGCCCCACCTCTTGCTCGTCCAGGCTTCGTGTGGTACTCCTGGTTTGAGGTACAGTTTAGGGTCCAGCCCGTGTTGGAGGAGGAGGCGCAGATGACTCAGGAGGACGTGGAGAGGTACGCCCGCGGCTTCCTGATGTTCTTATTCGGGACGACCATCTTCGCCGACCGGGCGAACACCGTGCCTCTCTGTCTTCTCAGCGCTCTGGTGGACGTCCGGGACATTTTGCACTACGACTGGGGTGGCGCCGCTCTGGCCACTCTCTATGGGTACATGAGCTCGGCTTCGCGCGGCAGCGGCCAGTTGCTCGGAGGCTACTGGCGGGCTTGGGAGGTACATTTCTTCTCCGCTTTTCATTTCTGCTTTCTGCTTTCTGTATTCTGTACACTGCACACACTGTAGTCTGCCTTATACCTGCTGTATACTGTACACACGGCACACACATACATTCTGCTTTACACTGACTACACACTGCTCACACTGTACACTGAACACAATACACTGCACAACACACAGCTCTGCCATTTCTGTTTTATTTTGTATTCTGCTCTGTCTGATAAATGTACTGGTATTTATCTTGCAGCTGTGGGTTTACGCCTACTTTCCTAGGCTTGCCCCCGTACCAGTCATAAAGACTCCCTTGGTTGTTCCCTTTTCACGCCGCTTTGACGGGAGATGCACCCGGCGGCCACGAGAGACATTTGGCTTTTTCCGCCGATACTTCGACACCATTACCCCCGCCGAGGTATGTTTTACTTGCAGTTCACTTAAGCTTCGCTTTTCCACTGTATATTTCAAAAAAAAAAACAGTAGATAACAAACTGTCTGTCACTTTCAGATCACTTGGCGGCCGTGGGCTCCGTTGCCGGCGGTGACACGGGATCGATTTGCCGGTGCGGAGGAGACCTCGCGTTTTCGGATCTTGCTGGAGGGCCCGGTCTGTCGGGCTTGGTACCTGGGTGAGCGTTTCCTACGCCAGACCTTGGGGTTACCTGAGCAGATAGTCCCGGTTCACCCTCCTGTGGACATGAGGGAGACCGAGAGGCTCACCACCGAGCAGATGGACGACTACACCATTGGCTGGGAGGAGGCCCGCTTCAGAGGTATCGGCGACTACCGGGAGTACGTGCAGACGTACCTGATGCGACCTCTGAGCGGTGGCCGTCGAGCGGAGGGATCCAGGCTGGCGGCGCCAGCGGCTGGGGCGAGAGCGGGAGTTGGAGCAGGAGCTGCGAGGAGGGCCCGAGTCCGGGGCAGGGGCGGAGTTCAGGGAGGACGGGGAGCTGGCTAGCCCGCCCTGCCTGCTGCACTGACTTTTCGGGGGTAGGGTGGGGCGACCTATCAGATCCCCTTCGCCCCTCCGCCAGCTGATCATGAGTTCATCGATGTCCCCGATTTACCTCCGGTATGTATTACTGCATTTTGTACAGTCATTTCCCTTCTGTTTATTTGATATTCCACAGAATACTGATGCATCTGATACTTTTGCAGGCTTCTTCTGAGTATACTCGGCAGTCATTGGCGATGAATGCCTCCATGATGGGGATGCTTCAGTGGACTTTTGACCTCCTAGCCCTCTACAGCATCCCGATATGCTCTTCTGACAATGGCCTCAAACCATTCATACACGGCTTCACATAATCTGATGCATGGCACAACACCTGATACACTGATCTCACAGCATGTGATACACTGCCTGCACTGGATTCTGTACTGTACTCTGTACTGATACACTGCTCATGGCATTCACACACTGTACCCATGCACTGCATTCTGCATTGATAAACTGCTCACAGCATTCTCACACTGTACTCATACACTGCATTCTGCACTGATAAACTGCTCCCGGCATTCTCATTGTACTCATACACTACATTCAATAAACTGTTCACAGTATACTGATGCATTTCCCTTTTATGTACTTTTTCAGCCTCCTTTCCAGATCCCCATGGCAGGAGGTGCTCCAGCTGGACCTTCCGTCCCGGCTCGAGGGAGAGATGAGGAGGGTAGAGCATTCCCCCGCACGAAGGCGGGACGCATTCATACCGGGAGTAGCTCGCGAGCTCCAGTCCCGGACAATGATGATGACGAGGAGTCAGAGGCGGAGGTAGAGGCGGAGTCCGAGTCATCAGAGGAGGAGACCGGAGGCGGCACTAGCTCGAGCTCCGACGACGATGCTGATGATGCTCCTGGACCCTCGTCCAGGAAGAGGACCAGGACAGACTGATGGCCCCCGGAGTGCTCTACACGGATGCGGATTTTTTCTTTTCTTTCCCTTTCTTGTACTTTTCTCTTTTTGTTGGTAGTTAGATTACCTTGTACTGCCGCAGGCAGATTTTTGTTTCCCAAAACTTGTACATTTGAAAAGATTATGAAATGACACAGGCTTTTTATCTGAAAAAGTGTTTGCATTCGTATATCTTTACATTTCAAACTTTGCATTGCATCACACCATATTACACCTCAATGTAAATGAAATTGATTGGTTGTCTGAAAATTGAACACTTGCATGGTAATAATCAGATAACTAAGCAACCAACAGAAAAATAACCCAAGCAACCCACTGCCTGATTCTGGACACACAGCCCTTACTCTACTGGGGATTAATCTGCGTACAGCCCATAACCCAACACTTGGTTTATTCTGCACACAACAAACTTTAAACAAAACAGCCCAATCTGACAAGACGGACTACGGAGATGAAACCAACTGGAGTTGAAATACCATCGAATATAGGGAATGACACAACATTCTGAGCATAAACGATTAACTTTCGAAAAAGGGGTTTTCTTAACCAGGGTATCGAGCCTACAACTGAACACAGCGGAAAAGGACTCAACAAAGGTACACGACCTAATCACAATGAGACACGCTCGGAAGAAACCTAAAGCAAAGGTTGAGGTACGACAAAGACACAACACACAGACGTGTTAACGACGACGGGGGACCTCGGATCACGAGGAGCCAGTTTCTCCGGGTATTGCTTCCCACCCTTTCTGATTTCTGTGATTCTCTCATCACTCGGCCCTCAGGCTCGGTTTTTCACTCAAAACCCTTTTCCTTACTTTTCTCTCAACTTACACCTCTCTATTCTTTATTCTCTCATTTTTCGTCCCTTCCCAAGGTGATTAATGAATGAATAGGAAGGTGTGGGTTCATGCCCAATGCCGTTAGCTCACAGCTACTTCTTCTGGTGGGTAAAGTGCCCTCCTGGCAAGTACGTTGACGACGGGGGAAAGACTGAACGCCTGACTCAACTGTGCCCCTAGTTCATCATTTTGACCATTTTTTCGTTTTGGTTTTCTACTAAAACGGTTTTGATCAAGATGAGAGTCGGATTAACGTACTTGTTCGATTTTTGATTCGAAAACCACGCAAGTCAGGCTGCGAGCACTGAAAATTTTCCTTTTTGGGTCCAAGAAAATGGTCCAGTTTTGGAAAATGAAATAGTTTTCGAGAAAATAGTCAACCTCAGTAAAAATTTTCAAAAACTATTTTTGCAAACGGCTGATGCGCAACGAGCATGGAACTTACCCTTTGAGATGCGCAACCTCGGATCGGAGGCAATGGAAAATTGCCCCTAGTTTGAAGAACGCCGCACGGCAACTGAAAGTTGCCCCTGGTTTGAATGGCGGCTCGCGACGACTGGTGGCAACGGAAAGTTGCCCCTTGTTTGGATGGTGCCGTAGTAATCCGCAGACAGTCTTCATTGGTGGTGGCCGAACTCTTTAGACACAGAGATGATGAAGGCGGTCAAGACAGATATATGGACACAGTCACCTTGGAAGGTGTTGGCGACTAGACTTTGGGATGAAATCGAAACCATTGCATGGACTAAGACGCTATGAAAGCGTTGGGGGCTGGACTTCAGAATGAAGTTGCCTACGTATCCCAAACATGGGAATCAAGCCTTACGTAGTTCCGGTTAAGGTACACTCGGGTATTTTAACCTTCACTTTTTAGGCCCTCACTTTTGCCAAGGTGCCCAATGCGGGTTTTCAACCTTGCGAGCTTCTTTTCATTTTCTTTTTTTTTTCTTTTTTTTTTCTTTTTTCTTTTTCTCTTCTCTTTTTGTATATTTTTTCTTTGCTTTTCTTTTCTTTTTGTATATTTTTTTTATTTTCTTTTCTTTTCTTTTGTTTTTGCTCTAACTTTTGCCTGGGTCGCCCTTCCGGGTTTTCAGCCCAGCGAGCCTCTCAAAGGGTAAAAGTGTAGCAAGTCCATGCCAAATGGTTTTTGAAATTGAAGCCTCTCTGTGTCTAGGAGAACGGCTGTTGCAGTGATTTGCAGAGGAATCCATCCCGGTTTCTTCACAAGCTTCTTCCGGCGAGATCTGGTCCTTCTGATTCGGCTTTGGTGCCTTTTGCTCGAGGGCTGCTTTAGGACTGGCCATACAGACCTTGCATGACGTTTGACCGTTGAACTTTCTGAACAGGTTCAAGGTTTGAAATGGATGGGTTGAATCTTGAGGCTGAGAGCGATCCTAGGCCGCACAATCTCAAGAGCGGTTCCACACAGGTCTTCACAGGGCCGTGTAAAATATTTGTTTTTGAAAGTTTTTAAGAAAGCGACGAATCGCTCGTGCCGAAGATAGTGTGGAACCAATCTGGATCAAGCCAGGGTCCTTCCCAGTACTCACGCTGACAAGCATGGCTTCACTCATTAAAAGGCTTAGTATGCCTCTCTTTCTCTCATAATGATCAAAGTTTTGCAAAACCCGAGGAATTCCTTCCTCTTTGTTTTTATCACCGCAGTGTTCAAAAGGGGTTTTTGAAAAACTTAGGTCAAATGCAATGAGTTTGGCGTGCAGGAGAGCAGGCGAGATGTGCTGTCAGCCCATTCAAGTCCTCTGGCACAATTAACTTATACTGGAAGCAAACGTGAAAACGAGATAGCCACAGCTGTTTCATTCAGGTTTGTTGGTATAACTGGCCCCTCGGCGGAAATAGACTCAAAACAAAAACAGGTAATTACAAGACAAAACGGTGTTCGGGACAACAACCCCAGAATCACTTGGTATTCTATACAAAGGGGACTGACTCGCTACAACAAGACAGACCCTTAAGCAAAAGACTGACTCAAGACAAAGAGACAGACTCAAAACAAAAGACTGACTCGATACCCAAGCCAGAATTTACAAAACTCGGTTTCACCGATGCTCAAAAATGCGTGCCAGACGCCACATCCAAAATATACCGAATGCCGCCCACAGGTGGTTCACTTTCTGATTACATACTCACAGTATCTGTGTCTTCAAAATCCAATAACTGGGTAGTAACGGACTTGGCTGAGGTGGGCGGGAGGATAACCTCGTTGTCGATCAAATCTTGCACCTCATGACGGAGGCGGGAACAATTGTCAGTAGGATGGCCTGTCTGCTGGTGGTACGCGCAGTACTGAGCAGCATCATGTGTGGCTGGGAGATTCTTTGGGAGTGGCCGAGGCTCCAAGGGTTTAAGGTGCCCCTTCTCGGCAAGGATCTGAAGTGCCTTAGACAGAGGCATGTAGAGAGCATGAAAGGCCCTGCGCCCTCGGGGCAGGTACTTTGGAGTCTGAGCGGTCTTACTAGCCGCACGAGCAAAAGGGTCGGCAGGTGCCACCTTGGCTTTCTGATCTTTCCCGGATACAGGGGCGGGAATAGGAGGAACTGTTCTGGCATGACGAGGCCCAACCCGATTTTTCGACTGACTTGAACTACCCTCAGGTGGAGTGGGGAAAGCATCTTTCACAGTTTTTGCCATAACTGCGGTTATCTGTTGCTTGTTCATTCCCCCAGCTTTCAAAGCCTCGACTGCCCACAGCAGTTGTTCGATGGGATCGGCGTCTGCCTTCATTTTGCCTTTTCCTCTGGCCTAAGCCTGATCGAGGATCTGGGTTGGTGTTGACATGTCATTGCCATAGCTGGAGGCCATCTCCGGTTGGCTAAGTTCAATCACAATTCGCCCCAACAGCGGGGGCTCCTGGGGTACAAAACTCCCGGCATATGGTGCAGCTGGAGGTGAAGCTGACATTCCGTAGGCGAGATCCGCCACAGACCTCTGGAGATCACCTATCATTCCTATTAGTTCAAAGATGGTGGGCTCACGAGTCTGATACAACTGGGCGGCCTAGACCGGGTGCACAACAGGCGACCTGGGTGGATGTGGGATATCCATGTTGGCCTCACTTTGCGGGGTGATCCCTTGATCCAATGCAGTCGTCATAACCATGAACTCTTCTGAATTCTGTGCTGCCATAAGTCCTGCCTCAGCAAAGGGGGAACACTGGCTATTCTGTATTAACTCTCCGACTCTCTGAACTGAAAGGAAAAACAAACAGCATTTCAGCCCCAAACGGATCAAACACAGGTGTAGCCGAACAACTGTACTCCACTACTGATCACTGTTTCCCAGAATTACTGTTCTGATTCTCAACAATACTGATTCTGGTGCCCTCGGGCCCGACACTCAAACTTGCAAACTGATATGTACGTTCCCTGTAGAGATACACTCTAAAAGCACATAGCAAGTAAAAAGAGCCAAAACACCCCTATGTTGGAGTAGGGTTTCCCTGTCCTATTTTGTCAGGAGCTAGGGTTTCATTATGCACGCAGCAGTTTCAAACAACCTAACATCGGGTGAGCAACCTGTCCTAGTTTGGAATGGTCACTATGGATTTCGATATGCACTAGGTCGAATGGTCAAAAAGGGGGCCCCGATAAAACCGGGGTTTGTGTTCCCATACTGTCAGAGCCCATAACCGGTCAGCCTTATGGTCATGCCTTGACAAGACAAGCCTCCGGCAGACCGTTCAGGAATGGCAGATGGCAAACACGGTGTCCTAGGCGCACCAATGCACATGCAATGCAAAGAAACACATAAGTGAAATCAAAACAGGATATCATGAGTTCGAGTCAAACTCTCTAAAATCCCCAGCGGAGTCGCCAGAAACTGTAGACGCTCCTGTGGGCCTCGTGCTACTGTTCGGACTCGATTTGTGTCACGGTTCTTAATCTGAACCAAAGAGTCCAAATCTGGTAAATCGTTTTGAGAAACAGATTTTTTGAAAAGAAGTGCCAAACATGGACTGCTTTGCCAGATACGGAGTCGCCACCTAAATATTTTTTAATGGGAGAATTTAGGAAACCCTGACTCGGTGCCAAAGGCCACATGTCCGTCATCATCGGAGTTGTCTCGGCTCGGGAGCTTGGGTACGATCGGGGAAGGTCAGCTATGAGCACCCCCTTTCGCCCCGTCCGAAGACCGGCCTCTACTAACCGTGATATCTGATTTTGAAAACTTTATGTGTTCTTATATCAATTATTAGCCTAGCATTACTATGTTATGCGCGCAGCAAACAAGTATAGACTAGATTGCCTAATTTGGAAACAAGCATTGCATATCCGTTTATTTTGGAAAATGTTTTGGATTTTGTTACTCGCAAGTAGGCTAAAACACGGATTTCAACGAGTTTTTCCAACTCAAACAATCCAACCTTCACCCACAGGCATTCAAACAGTTTATCACATAAGCATCTAGCCACATGGTAAACATACTGTCATGATAGCATTCACACTCATGCGGGATGCTAAAGCGAAAATACTTACATCGTACTCCGTGCCAAAACAATAAATTAGTTAGCAAACATGCATGTCCTAGCTCATGTTAAATTGCCTAATGCAACACATACAGGATGCAATCGAAGTAGGCTCGGCTAACCTAAGCATGGCATATGAAATGCAGTCAATTGATGCACGTATTCAATTTAGAATTGCAATACAAATGCAGTTAGCGTGATGTACCGAGCCTAGTGCATGCAATACAAATGCATGAATGCACGCATGCATGGCATAAGGTATGCTAAATTTTAAATATGCCCTAATCTACCATCATATGCAGGTAAATAAAAGGGAAGAAAGAAGTGGGGATTGGAAGACATACACACCACCCACGCACACTTATTACAGATTTGCCCTCACTCGGAGGAACCAAATAAATATTACAAATAATTAACTACGCAAGCTAATTAAATATTACAAATTAATTAATTAATTAACAAATTAATTTAAAGCTAGAAAAATAGTAAACCGCCTCGGGAGGAGAGCCTGATGCAATGCATGTTCGATCCCGCTCGGAAATGCACCGCCATGCATATGCTGCCTCTGTTTTCCTTCCTTTACTCCTCTGGAGGTTGCCAAAACCTCAGGACTGCATCCTTGGGTGCTGGGAGACATCACCGGCTGGATGGGATCACCACCGGCAGTGTGGTGTAGCCACCGGCACAAAGTGAAGCTATCGGCATAGAAATGATTGCCGATCGGCACTTGACACTGCCGGTCGGCAAATTGCTCCTGCAGAATCTGCAATTGACAGCAACAGAGGGCGAGGCAAAGCATGGCAGCACAATTCAAGGCATATATGCACCAATCATGTCCCTTATCATGGTAATGACTCAAAGGGGCATGTGTCTCGATTCTCGGACCACCAATCACGCATTTCCATGCATGATGGCCCAAGTGATCAAGTATGCAACTTTCATGTCAAATGAAATGCAAACCAAGCAAACCAAACAAGGCCCAATTCCCATCATCAAGTCAAGGAACAAGGCATGCATGCAAGATGCAATGCAACCTAGGCATACAAGCTAAGGATGCAACATGGCATGGCAAGGCACTTATGCAAGCATACAAGCGAACATGCGGTAATGCAAATGGATGAAAAGATGGACTTATACATGATTTGGGCAGCTCTAAATAGGCCCAAAACAGTGGCCAAAGTGACCAAAACAAGGGACCAAAATACACATACACGCATGCACATGTTAAGGCCCAAATGCTTAAGCATCAAAGGGCTATTTCTAAGCACATTTGAATGAGGCAACCATGGACAAATAGCATGCAAGGTAAGCATTGAAAATCATGTTAGGATGGTGTCAAACCAAGCAACAAGATAAGCTAAACATTAACATGCAAAATGGTCCAAGTACTTGAAGCAAGTCAAGGGGACTTGAACCATGGCTAAGCCAACCAAGCCTCACAAGGCTAAGAGGGCTTAAGATAGGTTCAAGACAGACCTAGACTATGCAAAGGGGGTCCCCTAGATGGCATCTAAGTGGCTCAAATTCAAAGGCATGTGCAATGGCCAAAACATGGAGCATGCTACACAAGCTTTCAAAGCATTAAAGATACATCCAAGGTAAACATATAGGCATGCAAATGGGACTAAAATGACATGGTGGATGGTTCCAAATCACCAAATCAATGCAAAGATGTCATGCTATACATTCACATACTTAAGGCCAACAAGCCGAAATGCAAAAGGGCTATACTAAGCATGCCAAATCCGACCCAAATAACTATGGACAGACCTAAAACATGGCAAAGTATGCACAAAAGCTTCACAAGACTAAGCCTAAAACATGCTCTAACAAGGGCTAACAACCTAAGGCACATTGAGGCAATAACATGGCATTACATGGTAGGTATGCTAAGCATGCATGGTGTACCAAAACCAACAATAAATAGAGGTATATCATGACATATTAAGCATGAAAAACAGCCAAGGCATGATCAATACACACTCTAACATGGTGCTCCCTCAAGAGGCCAAAAATGGTCCATTTCAAGGACAACAATGAGAGGGGGTGGCCCTCCCCTTTTGGAGACTTCAAGGCACCATCTTCACCACTGAAATCCCTCAAGATTTCAGTGGTGAAGAGGCCCAAACACCAAAGTCTCGAAACTTGCACAAAAAAGCACAAAATGAGGCCTTTCAAGGCCTAGGAGGGGTCAAACACCTCCAAACCACAAAACACCCTTAATAAACAATCAAGAGGGCTAAAAAACAGAACTTTTTTGTATTATACACTAAGCTCAAAAATGATTTTAAGATAGGTAAAAACAAGATGCAAAAATGGGAAATAATGGGACTAGATTCTCACCCTTGAAGATCCCTTCACAAGTGATGCTCCAATGGCCCTCCTTGGCTTGAATCCAACACCAAAACACCAAAATCAGTCCCTCAGAACCTCAGGAGCCAAAGGAAGGTGAAACACTATGTGTTTGTGTGCAATAGTAAGACACAAACACACTTTTACACACACAAGAGGGAAAAAGAGAGAGATAATGTGTATCAAACCCTAACCCTAGAACTCAAACCCTAACAATGGCTATCTAAGCTCTCTCAAGTGTCTAACCCTTGCAACAAGAGACAAGCCTCTCTCTTATAGAGGCTTTTTGTCTTGTAAAGCTTACAAGACAAGCTTCATAAGAGGGAGATCCCTCCATACACGTGTATGGAGGGGAGCAAAATATCTGCAAAAGCAGATGCACAGTAGTCGGCCGGCCAAAAATGCCATTTTGGCAAAAAAGAGTGCCGACCGGCGCTAAATAGTGCCGACCGGCAATATAATATGCCGACCGGCAAACTACAGTGCCGATGGAAGCAAAAACCAGCCGGTGGCCTCTAACCACTGCCGGTGCTGTGTGGGGATGCCTCACAAGGCATTTCCTGCCCTTCCAAGGCAAAACACAAGTGCTTGGTGCAAAACCAGACACTAAACGGTCGAGTTCGGAGATCCTGAGGCAGGGCGCGTAGCCGAGACCTCCGGGAACTCCAAACGAACACAAACATGGATGATCACCGAGTGTTCAAACGGTGACGTCCAAGTTTTGAGGAAGGTCAAAAATGGGGTGTCTACAATGTAGAGCAGGAGATAGGGGATGTACTCCGCGGCTTAGGGGAAGATGGGGGATGAACCTCTAAACCGGATAGTGTTGGGAGGAGATGGAGGATAAACTCCGTAGATACAGCTCATATGCTTGTCTAGAGAAGTGAAGATACAGCTCATAGGCTTATCTTTGAGAAGTGTAGATACAGCTCATATGCTTGTCTAGTGAAGTGTGGATACAGCTAATATGCTTATCTGTTGATGTGTAATATGCTTATCTGTTGAGGTGTTGATATAGCTAATATGCTTATCTATTAAATAAAGGTGGAAAAATGAAAAGTGACATAGACTTGTACGTTATGAAACTGTGATGTGATATATGTGGATGTATCGGTTTTGGCCATCTATCAATTGCTAATATTTTAGTCAATGTTCATAGTTGGTTTAGTATATTTTTACTGGGTTGTGGCTCACCCTATATGGGAACATCATTTTCAGGTACAGGTAGCATGCCACCTCCAAGGACATAATTTGGGAGGCTAGAGGCGGACAGACTTTTGTTGTCTTATTTCCTTTTGTAGTATTACATGTAAATTCAAGCCAAGGGCTTAATGTGTAATCGAGTTAATACTTTTTTTGTAACCAAGTGTTAACTTGGAAAGCTGTAAGCCCGTATGGCATTTTCTTTTGTTGTTAACATGTAATACTTTTGTAATGAAGCACTCTGGTGAATTGAAGAATATGGATCTTTTGTATATAAATGTATGTTTATATTGATGGGCTTAAATGTTATTTTTGAGGGCGTGACAACTTGGTATCAGAGCGTACCGGGTTCGAATACTTTGGGTACGTGGGAAGTGATTAGGATCACAATGGGTTTGTCTCGCTTGATAGAGACTTAGATGTAGTATCATATGCTATGTGTTTAATTGATAACATGCTTATGTGACTATGTGGGTATGGGATTTAGTTTCTAGGATGTTGATTGGATCCTTGGGTTCTTGTGAGTCTTGTTGGAAAGGCACTTGATCAATGCTGTTTCTAACCGGAACTCTAGTAACGCCTCGGGACTATCACTATCCGGAAATGAAATTCGTAAGTGCTTATGTGTTTATGTGCTTACGTGGAATGAATTACAGTTGTCCATGCATTAGGATGCGAGTGTTATAGCTTCGGCACATTTGTGAATGTGCTAATAGTCTTGGTTACCTTTATTAGGATGTCAGGACGAGGACGCGGTAGGCGTGGCAGGCGTGGTAGGCAGGAGATGCCTTTACCGGAGGATGTTCCGGCAGTGCAGGAGGGAGTTGGTCAGGCCAATGTGGCCGAGGCAGCGGGTCAGCAGGCTATGAGTGCCTTGGCACGAGAGATAGCAGGAGCTTTGGGTATTCTCAGAGATGGGAATCAGGCAGCTGAGGCAGGGCCTTCTTTCTTGAAGAGGGAGTTCTTCCAGTCTAACCCGGATGAGTTTGTTGGGGATCCAAAGGAGCCACTGAAGGCTGACGAGTGGTTGGAACAAATGAGTAAGACGTTCGAGATGCTTGGCATCGAGGACGGGGCACTGAAAGTAACCTTGGCATCCTTCCAGCTGAAGGGAGATGCGGGTCAATGGTGGAAGTACGAGAAGGCTCGTGTTGGTGGTACATGGGAGGCGTTTGTAAATGCTTTCCAGGAGAGGTTCTTATCTGCAATGGCTAGGGAGAAGCTGAGAGATCAGTTTAGCCAACTTAATCAGCAAGGCATGCCTGTGGCAGAGTTTGAGGCCACTTTTACTAGTTTGTCCAGGTTTGCACCTGAGTTGGTGGCGTCCGAAGAACGCTGTTGCTTTGAGTTTGAGCGGAAGTTGAGGCGGGGCCTCAAGTTGAGGGTTGGTGGGTCTTTCATCCGGGAGTATAGACATTTAGTGGATGCTGTAGCTCATATGGAGCTCTTGATGCAGGAGGAGGATGAGGGACAGAGAGGCTCCAAGAGGAGCCAAGATGGTCAGGGTGACGGCAGGAGACAGAGGGGTCCTAACCCTCAACAGTCTTAGGGTGGTTTGGCTAGGTCGACCTTTCCAGTGCCAATTGCAGGCTCCGGGAGAGGTAATCAGGGGGATTTCGCCTGTTACAAGTGTGGCCAGCTGGGTCACAGGGTTTCGGTTTGCCCGTAGAAGGGAGGGGGTCAGCGAGCTGCTTCTTCTTCAGCTAGACCTCAGGGCCAGAGTCAGGGCAGGGGCCAGCCCTTGTCTTGTTATCAGTGTGGTCAGCCCGGGCACCTGAAGAGATTCTGCTCACAGTTGAGTGCCACTTCAGGAGCGTCTGGTTCTAGGTAGACGCAGAGTTTTCAGCCAGCTCAGTCTGTGCAGGCCTCGAGGGCCAACCCGGGAGCTTCGCCATCCCAGTCTATGCAGCAGTCTTTTGCTCCTAGAGGTGAGCAGTTGGATCAGTGGCCTACAGGGCACGTGTATGCTGTTACCGCGCAGGATCTAGTACCGGCTCCATCAGTAGTGAGAGGTACCTTTTTGTTTAGCAACTCGGTTGCTAATGTGTTGATTGATACGGGTGCATCTCATTCTTTTGTATCGGCTGCATTTGCATCTGTTTTGGAGTTGGAGTTAGCACAGTTAGCATCTCCTATATGTGTAGTGTCACCTCTTGGGGGTGAACTGATCTTGAAACAGGGTTGTAAAGGTTGCGATATAGAGGTCGCCGACTATAGACTTGTGTTCCCTTTCGTAGTTATGCCCATGAAGGGTTTTGATGTTATTTTGGGTATGGACTGGCTATTGTCATACCGGGCTGTTATCGATTGCTACCGCCAGAGGGTCACGTTATGTACCTTGAGCGGGGAGTGGTTCCATTTCTTGGGAGACCGGGTTGGTAATGTTTTTCCACCGAGGTATGATTCGCAAGGGCGGAGCGAGCTTAGTGGTCTACTTGCTAGCTTTGAGAGTGGTGAGTGTGGTGAGACCCAGCTTGTGTTGCCGAGGGTGGTTTGTGAGTATTCGGATGTTTTTCCTGAGGATCTCGTTAGTTTACCACCTCACCGAGAGATAGAGTTCTCTATTGATTTAGTGCCCGGCACAACGCCGATTTCTATGGCACCTTATCGTTTTGCCCCAGCCGAGTTGAGTGAGTTGAAGATTCAGCTCCAGGAATTGCTAGATAAAGGTTTTGTTCGCCCTAGTGTTTCGCCTTGGGGAGCACCGGCCCTCTTTGCTAAAAAGAAAGATGGTGCCTTGAGATTGTGTATAGACTACCGGAAGTTGAATCGGGCTACGGTCAAGAATAAGTACCCTATGCCCCGTATAGATGATTTGTTCGACTAATTGAAGGGTTCTCGTTGTTTCTCTAAGATAGACTTGAGATCGGGTTACCACCAGTTGAGGGTCAAGGAGAAGGATATTCCTAAGACGGCATTTCGTACACGGTATGGCCATTATGAGTTTCTGGTGATGCCATTTGGGCTTACCAATGCACCGGCAGTCTTTATGAACTTGATGAACCGGATCTTCCGGGAATTCTTAGACCGTTTTGTAGTCGTTTTCGTGGACGACATCCTGATTTACTCGCCTTCAGAGGAGGAGCACGAGGAACACTTGAGAGTGGTGCTTGAATTGCTTAGAGCCCATAGGCTGTATGCCAAGTTTGGGAAGTGTGAGTTCTGGCTAGGGGAAGTCACGTTCTTAGTCCACGTGGTTTCCAGGGAAGGGGTGTCTGTAGACACATCTAAGGTAGAGGCAGTGCAAGACTGGGCACAGCCTAAGAGTGTGTTTGAGATCCGTAATTTCCTGGGATTAGCTGGGTATTACCGTCGGTTTGTGAAAGATTTCTCCAGGCTAGCTTCCCCGTTGACTAGACTGACTCAGAAGGGAGTCAAATTTGTGTGGAGTGAGACTTGTGAAAAGTCGTTCCAAGAGCTGAAAGTTAGATTGACCACCGCTCCGGTATTGATTATTCTGGAGAGAGAGCTGGGCTATGCAGTCTATTGTGATGCCTCACGAGAGGGTTTGGGTTGTGTGTTGATGCAAGAGGGGAACGTGGTAGCTTATGGCTCACGTCAGTTGAAAATACACGAGAAGAATTACCCTACATACGATCTAGAGTTAGCAGCTGTGATCTTTGCCTTGAAAATTTGGAGGCACTACCTTTATGGTGAGAGGTTCGAGGTGTTCTCGGACCACAAGAGTTTGCAGTATTTGTTTACACAGAGAGACTTGAATTTGAGGCAGAGGAGATGGATGGAGTTCATTGAGGACTATGATTTTGAGTTGCACTATCACCCGGGAAAGGCCAATGTTGTGGCCGATGCCCTTAGTAGGAAATCCATTAGTGGTGTAGCTTGTATTGCCATTCGGGAATGGGAGATGTTGGGTGCGCTTGGCGAGTTTGACTTGCTTGTAGGTGAATCAGCTGAGGCTGCGGCCTTTTTTTCTGTTGTTGTGCAGCCTACACTCGTGACTCGAGTGTTAGAGGCACAGAGAGGTGACTTTGCGGTAGAGTCCTTCCGGGAGAAGATCTCTCTAGTGGGAAAGTTGAGAAGGGTTTGACGGTGAATCCCAACCTGAGTGTGAGATACCGAGACCGTTTGTTTGTGCCGAAGTCTTGCCGAGAGGAAGTACTCCGAGAGTTTCATCATTCACGCCTTGCGGTGCATCCCGGAGGTACTAGGATGTATTGGGATTTGGGTCGCCAATTTTGGTGGCGGGGTATGAAGAGAGATGTGGCAGCTTTCGTGTCTAAGTGCCTTACTTGTCAGCAAGTGAAAGCCGAGCATCAGAGGCCAGCGGGTTTGTTGCAACCCTTGCCTATTGCCGAGTGGAAGTAGGAGCATGTCACTATGGACTTCGTTATAGGCCTTCCGAAGACTCAGCGGGGTAGTGATGCCATTTGGGTGGTTGTAGACCGGTTGACTAAGTCGGCGCACTTCATTCCTATGCGCGTGAGAGATTCGGTAGATCATCTCGCCGACTTGTATATTCGGGACATAGTGAGGTTGCACGGGGTCCCAGTGACGATCGTCTCAGATAGAGATCCTCGTTTTACTGCTAGGTTGTGGCAGAGTTTGCAGAGTGCCTTGGGTACTAAGTTTACCTTCAGTATAGCTTATCATCCTCAGACTGACGGGCAATCCGAGCGTACTATTCAGATCCTTGAGGATATGCTTCGGGGTTGTGTCCTTGACTTTAGTGGGACGTGGAAGAGGCACTTACCATTGGTGGAGTTTGCCTACAACAACAGCTTTCAGTCTAGTATCGGTATGGCACCGTTTGAGGCCTTGTATGGCCGGCCTTGTAGGTCTCCGGTTTGTTGGGCCGAGGTGGGTGACGCGCCTTTGTTGGGTCCGGAGCTAGTTAGGGAGACGACGGAGAAAGTTGAACTTATCCGTACGAGGCTTGTTACAGCCCAGAGTCGTCAGAAATCTTATGCTGACCGTAGGAGGAGGCCTTTGGCGTTTGAGATAGGTGATCATGTCTTTCTGAAGATATCACCTAGGCGGGGGTTGATGAGGTTTGGGAAGAGTGGGAAGTTATCCCCTTGATTTATTGGGCTTTTTGAGATCCTTGAAAGGATTGGCGAGGTTGCTTATCGTTTAGCATTGTCGCCACAGTTGTCCGGAGTTCATGACGTGTTTCATGTAAGTATGCTTCGGAAGTATGAGCCGGATCCATCGCATGTGTTAGATTGGACCGACTTAGAGGTAGATGAGGATGCCTCGTATGAGGAGAGACCGGTTCGGGTCTTGGATAGGCGGGATCAAGTCCTGCGTGGCAAGACCATCCCTTTGGCAAAGGTTTTGTGGAAACATCACGGAGTGGAGGAAGCCACTTGGGAACGTGAGTTGGAAGTCCGTGAGAAATATCCGGACTTGTTTATTAATGGGTAATCTTGTATTTAGATTTTGTAATATTGTTCGACTTAAGAGCTTTATATATATCTTAAGTTGTAAAACATTGGTAATATTTTGGTTTAATGGGAGTATGTTGTAGAACTTACCTTGACATGGGAGTTGATTATGATATTGCATATGTTGGCCATATTGTAGAATTGGAGTTGTATCATGTATATTGATTATGGTATGAACTGTGAACCATGTATGTTGGAAATGGTGGGAAATGGAAGAAAATTACATGTTGATAATGCACTTGTAATATATGTTATGAAATGTCTCTTGAAAAGAGATGGAATTGACCGGTAATGGGTCGAAATGTTGAATATTATGTCATAATATTGTTGAGAATGGAGAAAACCTGTTTTTGAAAAACTTGTGTTTAATTTCGGGGACGAAATTCTTTAAGGGGGGGAGGTTATAGCGATCCCGGTTATCCCTTTTCTGTTCTGTTGTATTCCGGACTCGGTTCCGTGAAGGTAGTAATTGTATCTACCTTGTTGTCGTCCTTTAATTCCGCTTGATTGAGTTTTAGGATGTTTTGGGCAGGGTTGTTACAGGTTGGTTAGGCCTTGGTTTCAATTTCTTGTTGCCCAGTTTTTAGGCGGTCCGCTCGAGCGGGTCTTCTTGCGCTCGAGCGGGGTTTACACACTTCCAGTATTTCGTGACCCTGCAAAACTTCTGCAGGTGTGTTTTCTACGCTCGAGCGGGTTTCTTGCGCTCGAGCGGGATTATTGGCGCTCAAGCGGATAGTCCTTTTTCTGTGAAGTTCTGGGAGATGAAAATCTGCGCTCGAGCGGACTGGTTTTTACGCTCGAACGGATGTGTTTTACTTTTGTTTCTTGGCGCTCGAGCGGTCATCTATGCACTCGAGCGGGATCAGATGTTTGTGCTTTACGCTCGAGCACTCTATTCTACGCTCGAGCAGGTCATGCGTATATGAGTTATCCGCTGGGTGATTTTAAATCACTTTTCACTTTTCTTTCTCTCTTCTACTTTTTCTAAAACCCATTTTGAGAGCCCCTCTCTCTAGAACTCTACCTTCTCTCTAGGTATTGATCTAGTAGGAGTGATTTCCTCACCTTTGGCCTTTACAAAAAAGTTGTTGATCGTCGAGGGCTATCTTTTGATCCGAGAAATTCGCGGTTTGGTGCATTTTCATTTTCTTCACCTTCTTGGTTGGGAGTCATCTTTTGAGGTAGGGATATCCTACTCCTCTTTATGAGTTTTGTCTTTAAATTTTAGCATTTTGACATGTTGGGGGTGGTTGGGTAATTTTGAGAGAGTTTGGGCCTTTGAGTAATTTTACAAAAGTTGGGGTTTTTAATTATGTAAAACCTAAGTGCATGTTTGGCATGAGGGAATGAAATTAATGTTGAAACATTGATGAAAATGAAACCGTGGGGGTTGAAATGTAAGTTATGGAAAATGCCCTAATTACATCGATTGATTAATTTGTATAATTAATTGTTGGAAATGAAGGATTGAACTGAGATTGTGGAAATTGGAAAAAAGAGGGGATTAGAGGGTGTAGTTGGATCATTTATCGCTCACCAAATTGAAATGTTGATTTAATATCCATTTTGTGCATTTATTCTCTATTTAGAAATAACTGCTTTGGGCTATCGGTGGAGGATAGTCTTGATTGTTGTAGACAATGCATGATGATTAGGCAAACTAAAACTAATCGATTGATTGAGGCATAGAGTATGACGGTAGATAGAATACATTAATTTTATGTATTGATTGATTGTGTATAGAGCCTTTGTGTTTATATGCATTGTGTGTAGAGCAGGAGATAGGGGATGTACTCCGCGGTTTAGGAGAAGATGGGAGATGAACCTCTAAACCAGATAGTGTTGGGAGGAGATGGGGGATGAACTCCGTAGATACAGCTCATATGCTTGTCTAGAGAAGTGAAAATACAGCTTATAGGCTTATCTTTGAGAAGTGTAGATACAGCTCATATGCTTGTCTAGTGAAGTGTGGATACAGCTAATATGCTTATCTGTTGATGTGTAATATGCTTATCTGTTGAGGTGTTGATATAGCTAATATGCTTATCTATTAAATAAAGGTGGAAAAATGAAAAGTGACATAGACTTGTACGTTATGAAACTGTGATGTGATATATGTGGATGTATCGGTTTTGGCCATCTATCAATTGCTAATATTTTAGTCAATGTTCATAGTTGGTTTAGTATATTTTTACTGGGCTGTGGCTCACCCTATATGGGAACATCATTTTCAGGTACAGGTAGCATGCCACCTCCAAGGACATAGTTTGGGAGGCTAGAGGCGGACAGACTTTTGTTGTCTTATTTCCTTTTGTAATATTACATGTAAATTCAAGCCAAGGGCTTAATGTGTAATCGAGTTAATACTTTTTTTGTAACCAAGTGCTAACTTGGAAAGCTGTAAGCCCCGTATGGCATTTGCTTTTGTTGTTAACATGTAATACTTTTGTAATGAAGCACTCTGGTGAATTGAAGAATATGGATCTTTTGTATATAAATGTATGTTTATATTGATGGGCTTAAATGTTATTTTTGAGGGCGTGACAACTTGGTATCAGAGCGTACCGGGTTCAAATACTTTGGGTACGTGGGAAGTGATTAGGATCACAATGGGTTTGTCTCGCTTGATAGAGACTTAGATGTAGTATCATATGCTATGTGTTTAATTGATAACATGCTTATGTGATTATGTGGGTATGAGATTTAGTTTCTAGGATGTTGATTGGATCCTTGGGTTCCTCCATTTTTAATTTTCTGCAACTTCCATTTTTATTTCTATTTAACTTCCTTTTTCATTCAAGTTTCTTTTCTACTCAACTTCATTTTTTAATTAATTTCGAAATAGATCGTTAAGGTATAGTGGTTTCTGGATTGAACTTCCAGTTTTAATTTTATGCAACTTTCATTTTTATTTTTATTCAACTTCCATTTTTATTCAATTTACTTTTCTATTCAACTTCCTTTTTTATTTAATTTCCAAATAGATCGTTAAGGTATAGTGGTTTCTGGATTGAACTTCCATTTTTAATTTTATGCAACTTTCACTTTTATATTTATTCAACTTCCATTTTTATTCAAATTACTTTTCTATTAAACTTCCTTTTTTATTTAATTTCCAATTAGATCGTTAAGGTATAGTGGTTTCTGCATTGAACTTCCATTTTTAATTTTATGCAACTTTTATTTTTATTTTTATTCAACTTCCATTTTTATTCAATTTACTTTTCTATTAAACTTCATTTTCTATTTAATTTCAAAATATATCGTTAAGCTATAGTGGTTTTTGAATGAACTTCCATTTTTAATTTTGTGCAACTTTCATTTTTATTTTTATTCAATTTACTTTTCTATTCAACTTCCTTTTCTATTTAATTTCCAAATAGATCGTTAAGGTATACTGGTTTCTGGATTGAACTTCCATTTTTAATTTTATGCAACTTTCATTTTTATTTTTATTCAACTGCCATTTTTATTCAATTTACTTTTCTATTCAACTTCCTTTTCAATTTAATTTCCAAATAGATCGTTAAGGTACAGTGGTTTCCGGAATGAACTTCCATTTTTAATTTTCTGCTACTTCAATTTTCATTTTTATTCGACTTCCATTTTTATTCAATTTACTTTTCTATTAAACTTCCATTTTTATTTAATTTCCAAATAGATCGTTAAGGTATAGTGGTTTCTTGAATGAACTTCCATTTTTAATTTTTTGCAACTTCAATTTTTATTTTTATTTCACAGTCATTTTTACTCAACTTACTTTTTTATTAAACATCCCTTTTTATTTAAATTCATAATAGGTCATTAAGTTATAGTGGTTTCTGGATTGAACTTCCATTTTTAATTTTATGCAACTTTCATTTTTATTTTTATTCAACTTCCATTTTTATTCAATTTCCTTTTCTATTAAACTTCCTTTTCTATTTAATTGCCAAATAGATCGTTAAGGTATAGTGGTTTTTGAATGAACTTCCATTTTTAATTTTCTGCAACTTCCATTTTTATTTTTATTCGACTTCCATTTTTATTCAATTTACTTTTCTATTCAACTTCCTTTTTAATTTAACAGCCGTGCCTTATACCCCCAGTGGGGGTCGCACCCCCAGTGAGGTGGCGCGCCCCAACTGGCTGCCAACCGAAAAAAACAAAAAAAACAAAACAAAAAAAAAAACTGTTTTTTTTCGCCCAGTCATGGGCCTCCACCTCACTGGGGGTCGACCCCCAGTGGGGGTATAAAGCATTTTTCTATATTTAATTTCCAAATAGATCGTTAAGGTATAGTGGTTTCTGGATTGAACTTCCATTTTTAATTCTATGCAACTTTCATTTTTATTTTTATTCAACTTCCATTTTTATTCAATTTACTTTTCTATTCAACTTCCTTTTTTATTTAATTTCCAAATAGATCGTTAATGTATAGTGGTTTCTTGAATGAACTTCCATTTTTAATTTTCTGCAACTTCCATTTTTATTTTTATTCGACCTCCATTTTTATTCAATTTACTTTTCTATTCAAGTTTCTTTTTTATTGAATTTCAAAATAGATCGTTAAGGTATAGTGGTTTCTGGATTGAACTTCCATTTTTAATTTTATGCAACTTTCATTTTTATTTTTATTCAACTGCCATTTTTATTCAATTTACTTTTCTATTCAACTTCCTTTTCAATTTAATTTCCAAATAAATCGTTAAGGTATAGTGGTTTCTTGAATAAACTTCCATTTTTAATTTTCTGCAACTTTCATTTTCATTTTTATTCGGCTTCCATTTTTATTCAATTTACTTTTCTATTAAACTTCCTTTTTTATTTAATTTCCAAATAGATCGTTAAGATATAGTAGTTTCTTGAATGAACTTCCATTTTTAATTTTTTGCAACTTCAATTTTTATTTTTATTTAACAGTCATTTTTACTCAACTTACTTTTCTATTAAACTTCCTTTTTATTTAATTTCCTAATAGGTCATTAAAATATAGTGGTTTTTGGATTGAACTTCCATTTTTAATTTTATGCAACTTTCATTTTTATTTTTATTCAACATCCATTTTTATTCAATTTCCTTTTCTATTAAACTTCGTTTTCTATTTAATTTCCAAATAGATTGTTAAGGTATAGTGGTTTTTGAATGAACTTCCATTTTTAATTTTCTGTAATTTCCATTTTTATTTTTATTCAACTTCCATTTTTATTCAATTTACTTTTCTATTCAACTTCCTTTTTTATTTAATTTCCAAATAGATCATTAAGGTATAGTGGTTTCTGGATTGAACTTCCATTTTTAATTTTATGCAACTTTTATTTTTATTTTTATTCAACTTCCATTTTTATTCAATTTACTTTTCTATTAAACTTCCTTTTTTATTTAATTTCCAAATAGATCGTTAAGGTATAGTAGTTTCTTGAATGAACTTCCATTTTTAATTTTCTGCAACTTCCATTTTTATTTTTCTTCGACTTCCATTTTTATTCAATTTACTTTTCTATTCAACTTCCTTTTTTATTGAATTTCCAAATAAATCGTTAAGGTATAGTGGTTTCTGGATTGAACTTCCATTTTTAATTTTATGCAACTTTCATTTTTATTTTTATTCAACTTCCATTTTTATTGAACTTACTTTTCTATTAAACTTCCTTTTTTATTTAATTTTCAAATAGATCGTTAAGGTATACTGGTTTCTTGAATGAACTTTCATTTTTAATTTTCTGCAACTTCCATTTTTAGTTTTATTTAACTTCCTCTTTCATTCAAGTTTCTTTTCTACTCAACTTCCCTTTTTATTTAATTTCCAAATCGATCGTTAAGGTATAGTAGTTTCTTGAATGAACTTCCATTTTTAATTTTCTGCAACTTCAATTTTTCTTTTTACTTAACTTCCATTTTTATTCAACGTACTTTTCTATTCAACTTCCTTTTTTTATTTAATTTCCAAATAGATCGTTAAGGTATAATGGTTTCTAGATTGAACTTCCATTTTTAATTTTATGTAACTTTCATTTTTATTTTTATTCAACTTCCATTTTTATTCAATTTAATTTTCTATTAAACTTCCTTTTCAATTTAATTTCAAAATATATCGTTATGGTATATTGGTTTTTGAATGAACTTCTATTTTTAATTTTCTGCAACTTCCATTTTTATATTTATTTAACTTCATTTTTCATTAAAGTTTCTTTTCTACTCTACTTTCTTTTTTATTTAATTTCCAAATAGATCGTTAAGGTATAGTGGTTTCTAGATTGAACTTCCATTTTTAATTTTATGCAACTTCTATTTTTATTTTTATTCAACTTCCATTTTTATTCAATTTACTTTTCCATTAAACTACATTTTCTATTTAATTTCCAAATCGATTGTTACGGTATAGTGGTTTCTTGAATGAACTTCCATTTTTAATTTTCTACAACTTCCATTTTTATTTTTATTCGACTTCCATTTTTATTCAATTTAATTACTTTTCTAGTCAACTTCCTTTTTTATTGAATTTCCAAATAGATGGTTAAGGTATAGTGGTTTTCGGATTGAACTTCTTTTTTTAATTTTATGCAACTTTCACTTTTATTTTTATTCAACTTCCATTTTTATTCAACATACTTTTATATTAAATTTCCTTTTTTATTTAATTTCCAAATAGATCGTTAAGGTATAGTGGTTTCTTGAATGAACTTCCATTTTTAATTTTCTGTAACTTCCATTTTTATTTTTATTTAACTTCCTTTTTCATTCAAGTTTCTTTTCTACTCAACTTTCTTTTTTATTTAATTTCCAAATAGAACGTTAACGTATAGTGGTTTCGGGAAGGAACTTCCATTTTTAATTTTATGCAACTTTAATTTTTATTTTTATTCAACTTTCATTTTTATTCAATTTACTTTTCTATTAAACTTCGTTTTTTATTTAATTTCCAAATAGATCGTTAAGGTATAGTGGTTTCTGGATGGAACTTTCATTTCTAATTTTATGCAACTTTTATTTTTATTTTTATTCAACTTCCATTTTTATTCAATTTCCTTTTCTATTAAACTTCCTTTTTTATTTAATTTCCAAACAGATCGTTAAGGTATAGTGGTTTCTTGAATGAACTTCCATTTTTAATTTTCTTCAACTTCCATTTTTATTTTTATTCGACTTCCATTTTTATTCAATTTACTTTTCTGTTCAACTTCCTTTTTTATTGAATTTCAAAATAGGTCGTTATGGTATAGTGGTTTCTGGATTGAACTTCCATTTTTAATTTTGTGCAACTTTCATTTTTATTTTTGTTCAACTTCCATTTTTATTCAATATACTTTTCAATTAAACTTCCTTTTCAATTTAATTTCCAAATAGATCGTTATGGTATATTGGTTTTTCAATGAACTTCCATTTTTAATTTTCAGCAACTTCCATTTTTATTTTTATTCGACTTCCATTTTTTTTCAATTTACTTTTTTATTCAACTTCCTTTTTTATTTAATTTCCAAATAGATCGTTAAGGTATAGTGGTTTCTGGATTGCACTTCCATTTTTAATTTTATGCAACTTTCATTTTTATTTTTATTCAACCCCCATTTTTATTCAATTTACTTTTCTATTCAACTTCCTTTTGTATTCAATTTCCAAATGGATCGTTAAGGTATAGTAGTTTCTGGATTGAACTTCCATTTTTAATTTTATGCAACTTTCATTTTTATTTTTATTCAACTTCTATTTTTATTGAACTTGCTTTTCTATTAAACTTCCTTTTTTATTTAATTTCCAAATTGATCGTTATGGTATAATGGTTTTCTTGAATGAACTTCCATTTTTAATTTTCTGCAACTTCCGTTTTTAGTTTTATTTAACTTCCTCTTTCATTAACGTTTCTTTTCTACTCAACTTCCTTTTTTACTTAATTTCCAAATAGATCGCTAAGGTATAGTGGTTTCTAGATTGAATTTCCATATTTAATTTTATGCAACTTTCATTTCTATTTTTATTCAACTTCCATTTTTATTCAATTTACTTTTCTATTAAACATCTTTTTTTATTTAATTTCCATATAGATCGTTAAGGTATAGTGGTTTCTAGATTGAACTTCTAATTTTAATTTTATGCAATTTTCATTTTAACTTTTATTCAACTTCTATTATTATTCTATTTACTTTTCTATTAATCTTCCTTTTCTATTTAATTTCCAAATAGATCGTTAAGGTATAGTGGTTTTTGAATGAACTTCCATTTTTAATTTTCTGCAACTTCTATTTTTATTTTTATTCGACTTCCATTTTTATTCAATTTACTTTTCTATTCAAATTCTTTTTTTATTTTCTTTCCAAATAGATCTTGAAGGTATAGTAGTTTCTGGATTTAACTTCCATTTTTAATTTTATACAACTTTCATTTTTATTGAACTTACTTTTCTATTAAACTTCCTTTTTTATTTAATTTCCAAATTGATCGTTAAGGTATAGTGGTTTTCTTGAATGAACTTCCATTTTTAGTTTTCTACAACTTTCATTTTTAGTTTAATTTAACTTCCTCTTTCATTCAAGTTTCTTTTCTACTCAACTTCCTTTTTTATTTAATTTCCAAATAGATCGTTAAGGTATAGTGGTTTCTGGATTGAACTTCCGTATTTAATTTTATGCAACTTTGATTTCAATTTTTATTCAACTTCCATTTTTATTCATTTTACTTTTCTGTTAAACTTTTTTTTTATTTAATTTCCAAATAGATCGTTAAGGTATAGTGGTTTCTGGATTGAACTTCTAATTTTAATTTTATGCAATTTTCATTTTTATTTTTATTCAACTTCCATTTTTATTCAATTTACTTTTCCATTAAACTTCCTTTTCTATTTAATTTCCAAATAGATCGTTAAGGTATAGTGGTTTTTGAATGAACTTCCATTTTTACTTTTCTGCAACTTCCATTTTTATTTTTATTCCACTTCCATTTTTATTCGATTTAGTTTTCTATTCAACTTCCTTTTTTATTTACTTTCCAAATAGATCTTTAAGGTATAGTGGTTTCTGGATTGAACTTCCATTTTTAATTTTATGCAACTCTTATTTTTATTTTTATTCAACTTCCATTTTTATTCAACTTACATTTCTATAAAACTTCATTTTTTATTTAATTTCCAAATAGATCGTTAAGGTATAGTGGTTTCTTGAATGAACTTCCATTTTTAATTTTCTGCAACTTCCATTTTTTATTTTATTTAAATTCCTTTTTCATTCAAGTTTCTTTTCTACTCAACTTCCTTTTTTATTTAATTTCCAAATAGATCGTTAAGATATAGTGGTTTTTGGATTGAACTTCCAATTTTAATTTTATGCAACTTTCATTTTTTTTTATTCAACTTCTATTTTTATTCTATTCACTTTTCTATTAAATTTCCTTTTCTATTTAATTTCCAAATAGATTGTGATGGTATAGTGGTTTTTGAATGAACTTCCATTTTTAATTTTCAGCAACTTCCATATTTATTTTTATTCGACTTCTATTTTTATTCAATTTACTTTTCTATTCAACTTCCTTTTTTATTTTCATTCCAAATAGATCTTTAAGGTATAGTGGTTTCTGGATTGAACTTCCATTTTTAATTTTTTGCAACTTCCATTTTTATTTTTATTCAACTTCCATTTTTATTGAACTTACTTTTCTGTTAAACTTCCTTTTTTATTTAATTTCCAAATTGATCGTTAAGGTATAGTTGTTTTCTTGAATGAACTTCCATTTTTAATTTTTTCCAACTTCCATTTTTAGTTTTATTTAACTTCCTCTTTCAGTCAAGTTTCTTTTCTACTCAACTTCCTTTTTTATTTAATTTCCAAATTGATCGTTAAGGTATAGTTGTTTCTGGATTGAACTTCGATATTTAATTTTATGCAACTTTCATTTCTATTTTTATTCAACTTCCATTTTTATTCAATTTATTTTCTATTAAACTTCTTTTTTTATTTAATTTCCAAATAGATCGTTAAGATATAGTGGTTTCTGGATTGAACTTCTAATTTTAATTTTATGCAATTTTCATTTTTATTTTTATTCAACTTCCATTTTTATTCAATTTACTTTTCTATTATACTTCCTTTTCTATTTAATTTCGACATAGATCGTTAAGGTATAGTGGTTTTTGAATGAACTTCCATTTTTATTTTTCTGCAACTTCCATTATATTTTTATTCGACTTCCATTTTTATTCGATTTAGTTTTCTATTCAACTTCCTTTTTTATTTACTTTCCAAATAGATCTTTAAGGTATAGTGGTTTCTGGATTGAACTTCCATTTTTAATTTTATGCAACTTTTATTTTTATTTTTATTCAACTTAGTTTTCTATAAAACTTCCTTTTTTATTTAATTTCCAAATAGATCGTGAAGGTATAGTGGTTTCTTGAATGAACTTCCATTTTTAATTTTCTGCAACATCCATTTTTAATTTTATTTAAATTCCTTTTTCATTCAAGTTTCTTTTCTACTCAATTTCCTTTTTTATTTAATTCTCAAATAGATCGTTAAGGTATAGTGGTTTCTGGATTGAACTTCCAATTTTAATTTTATGCAACTTTCATTTTTTTTTTTATTCAACTTCTATTTTTATTCTATTTACTTTTCTATTAAACTTCCTTTTCTATTTAATTTCCAAATAGATCGTTAAGGTATAGTGGTTTTTGAATGAACTTCCATTTTTAATTTTCTGCAACTTCCATTTTTATTTTTATTCGACTTCCATTTTTATTCAATTTACTTTTCTATTCGACTTCCTTTTTTATTTACTTTCCAAATAGATCTTTAAGGTATAGTGGTTTCTAGATTGAACTTCCATTTTTAATTTTATGCAACTTTTATTTTTATTTTTATTCAACTTCCATTTTTATTCATCTAACTTTTCTATAAAACTTCCTTTTTATTTAATTTCCAAATAGATCGTTAAGGTATAGTGGTTTCTGGATTGAACTTCCATATTTAATTTTATGCAACTTTCATTTTTATTTTTATTCAACTTCCATTTTTATTCAATTTACTTTTCTATTAAACTTCTTTTTTTATTTAATTTCCAAATAGATCGTTAAGGTATAGTGGTTTCTGGATTGAACTTCTAATTTTAATTTTATGCAACTTTCATTTTTATTTTTATACAACTTCCATTTTTATTCAATTTACTTTTCTATTAAACTTCCTTTTCTATTTAATTTCCAAAGAGATCGTTAAGGTATAGTCGTTTTTGAATGAACTTCCCCTTTTACTTTTCTGCCGCTTCCATTTTTATTTTTATTCGACTTCCATTTTTATTCGATTTAGATTTTTATTCAACTTCCTTTTTTATTTACCTTCCAAATAGATCTTTAAGGTAAAGTGGTTTCTAGATTGAACTTCCATTTTTAATTTTATGCAACTTTTATTTTTATTTTTATTCAACTTCCATTTTTATTCAACTAACTTTTCTATAAAACTTCCTTTTTTATTTACTTTCCAAATAGATCTTTAAGGTATAGTGGTTTCTGGATTGAACTTCCATTTTTAATTTTATGCAACTTTTATTTTTATTTTTATTCAACTTCCATTTTTATGCAACTTACTTTTCTATAAAACTTCCTTTTTTATTTAATTTCCAAATAGATCGTTAAGGTATAGTGGTTTCTTGAATGAACTTCCATTTTTAATTTTCTGCAACATCCATTTTTAATTTTATTTAAATTCCTTTTTCATTCAAGTTTCTTTTCTACTCAACTTCCTTTTTTATTTAATTTCCAAATAGATCGTTAAGGTATAGTGGTTTCTGGATTGAACTTCCAATTTAAATTTTATGCAATTTTCATTTTTATTTTTGTTCAACTTCTATTTTTATTCAATTTACTTTTCTATTAAACTTCCTTTTCTATTTAATTTCCAAATAGATCGTTAAGGTATAGTGGTTTTTGAATGAACTTCCATTTTTAATTTTCTGCAACTTCCATTTTTATTTTTATTCGACTTCCATTTTTATTCAATTTACTTTTCTATTCAACTTCCTTTTTTATTTACTTTCCAAATAGATCTTTAAGGTATAGTGGTTTCTAGATTGAACTTCCATTTTTAATTTTATGCAACTTTTATTTTTATTTTTATTCAACTTCCATTTTTATTCAACTAACTTTTCTATAAAACTTCCTTTTTATTTACTTTCCAAATAGATCTTTAAGGTATAGTGGTTTCTGGATTGAACTTCCATTTTTAATTTTATGCAACTTTTATTTTTATTTTTATTCAACTTCCATTTTTATTCAACTTACTTTTCTATAAAACTTCCTTTTTTATTTAATTTCCAAATAGATCGTTAAGGTATAGTGGTTTCTTGAATGAAGTTCCATTTTTAATTTTCTGCAACATCCATTTTTAATTTTATTTAAATTCCTTTTTCATTCAAGTTTCTTTTCTACTCAACTTCCTTTTTTATTTAATTTCCAAATAGATCGTTAAGGTGTAGTGGTTTCTGGATTGAACTTCCAATTTTAATTTTATGCAATTTTCATTTTTATTTTTATTCAACTTCTATTTTTATTCAATTTACTTTTCTATTAAACTTCCTTTTCTATTTAATTTCCAAATAGATCGTTAAGGTATAGTGGTTTTTGAATGAACTTCCATTTTTAATTTTCTGCAACTTCCATTTTTATTTTTATTCGACTTCCATTTTTATTCAATTTACTTTTCTATTCAGCTTCCTTTTTTATTTACTTTCCAAATAGATCTTTAAGGTATAGTGGTTTCTAGATTGAACTTCCATTTTTAATTTTATGCAACTTTTATTTTTATTTTTATTCAACTTCCATTTTTATTCGACTAACTTTTCTATAAAACTTCCTTTTTATTTAATTTCCAAATAGATCGTTAAGGTATAGTGGTTTCTGGATTGAACTTCCATATTTAATTTTATGCAACTTTTATTTTTATTTTTATTCAACTTCCATTTTTATTCAACTGACTTTTCTATAAAACTTCCTTTTTATTTACTTTCCAAATAGATCTTTAAGGTATAGTGGTTTCTAGATTGAACTTCCATTTTTAATTTTATGCAACTTTTATTTTTATTTTTATTCAACTTCCATTTTTATTCAACTAACTTTTCTATAAAACTTCCTTTTTATTTACTTTCCAAATAGATCTTTAAGGTATAGTGGTTTCTGGATTGAACTTCCATTTTTAATTTTATGCAACTTTTATTTTTATTTTTATTCAACTTCCATTTTTATTCAACTTACTTTTCTATAAAACTTCCTTTTTTATTTAATTTCCAAATAGATCGTTAAGGTATAGTGGTTTCTTGAATGAAGTTCCATTTTTAATTTTCTGCAACATCCATTTTTAATTTTATTTAAATTCCTTTTTCATTCAAGTTTCTTTTCTACTCATCTTCCTTTTTTATTTAATTTCCAAATAGATCGTTACGGTGTAGTGGTTTCTGGATTGAACTTCCAATTTTAATTTTATGCAATTTTCATTTTTATTTTTATTCAACTTCTATTTTTATTCAATTTACTTTTCTATTAAACTTCCTTTTCTATTTAATTTCCAAATAGATCGTTAAGGTATAGTGGTTTTTGAATGAACTTCCATTTTTAATTTTCTGCAACTTCCATTTTTATTTTTATTCGACTTCCATTTTTATTCAATTTACTTTTCTATTCAACTTCCTTTTTTATTTACTTTCCAAATAGATCTTTAAGGTATAGTGGTTTCTAGATTGAACTTCCATTTTTAATTTTATGCAACTTTTATTTTTATTTTTATTCAACTTCCATTTTTATTCGACTAACTTTTCTATAAAACTTCCTTTTTATTTAATTTCCAAATAGATCGTTAAGGTATAGTGGTTTCTGGATTGAACTTCCATATTTAATTTTATGCAACTTTTATTTTTATTTTTATTCAACTTCCATTTTTATTCAACTGACTTTTCTATAAAACTTCCTTTTTATTTACTTTCCAAATAGATCTTTAAGGTATAGTGGTTTCTGGATTGAACTTCCATTTTTAATTTTATGCAACTTTTATTTTTATTTTTATTCAACTTCCATTTTTATTCAACTTACTTTTCTATAAAACTTCCTTTTTTATTTAATTTCCAAATAGATCGTTAAGGTATAGTGGTTTCTTGAATGAACTTCCATTTTTTATTTTCTGCAACATCCATTTTTAATTTTATTTAAATTCCTTTTTCTTTCAAGTTTCTTTTCTACTCAACTTCCTTTTTTATTTAATTTCCAAATAGATCGTTAAGGTATAGTGGTTTCTGGATTGAACTTCCAATTTTAATTTTATGCAATTTTCATTTTTATTTTTATTCAACTTCTATTTTTATTCAATTTACTTTTCTATTAAACTTCCTTTTCTATTTAATTTCCAAATAGATCGTTAAGGTATAGTGGTTTTTGAATGAACTTCCATTTTTAATTTTCTGCAACTTCCATTTTTATTTTTATTCGACTTCCATTTTTATTCAATTTACTTTTCTATTCAACTTCCTTTTTTATTTACTTTCCAAATAGATCTTTAAGGTATAGTGGTTTCTAGATTGAACTTCCATTTTTAATTTTATGCAACTTTTATTTTTATTTTTATTCAACTTCCATTTTTATTCAACTAACTTTTCTATAAAACTTCCTTTTTATTTAATTTCCAAATAGATCGTTAAGGTATAGTGGTTTCTGGATTGAACTTCCATATTTAATTTTATGCAACTTTCATTTCTATTTTTATTCAACTTCCATTTTTTTTTAATTTACTTTTCTATTAAACTTCTTTTTTTATTTAATTTCCAAATAGATCGTTAAGGTATAGTGGTTTCTGGATTGAACTTCTAATTTTAATTTTATGCAACTTTCATTTTTATTTTTATACAACTTCCATTTTTATTCAATTTACTTTTCTATTAAACTTCCTTTTCTATTTAATTTCCAAATAGATCGTTAAGGTATAGTCATTTTTTAATGAACTTCCCCTTTTACTTTTCTGCAACTTCCATTTTTATTTTTATTCGACTTCCATTTTTATTCGATTTAGTTTTCTATTCAACTTCCTTTTTTATTTACTTTCCAAATAGATCTTGAAGGTATAGTGGTTTCTAGATTGAACTTCCATTTTTAATTTTATGCAACTTTTATTTTTATTTTTATTCAACTTCCATTTTTATTCAACTTACTTTTCTATAAAACTTCCTTTTTTTTTTAATTTCCAAATAGATCGTTAAGGTATAGTGGTTTCTTGAATGAACTTCCATTTTTAATTTTCTACAACTCCCATTTTTAATTTTATTTAAATTCTGTAACGCCCTAAAAATTAACCCATTATATATATCAATGACATGCATTATTTAAAGAAAACACTTCAATAATTCATTATAATACTCATCAGAGTCTTACTAAACAAAAGATTACATGTAACATCAAATTAAATGTCCTAACGGCTTACATCTTTCCAAGCCAACACTTGGACACAAAAGTATGAGTTCTAACTCAAATATAAATAAAGCCCTAGGCTTGAGTGTTTACATGTACTAACAATGAAAAATAAATAACTAAAAATAGTCTTCAAAATCCAAGTCCTTCCAAGCTAAGTCCTTGGAGGTAGCTTATCACCTGAACCTGAAAATGATGTTCCCATAAAGGGTGAGCCACAGCCCAGTAGAAATATACTAAACCACACATAAGCAATGAATAAAGCAATAGCATTCAACAGATGGTTAACCAAGATAATCAATTACTTCATTTTACAGTCTCATGACACTATTGTCTAAGACACGTTTTACTTTTCAACTTTATAAACATGGCTCAGTACCCAGCCAAACTTACAACAGTGAATTATATATATCATATTCACATTCTTCCAATATCAAGAAACAAATGAGACTCAAGCTCAAATCAAAACACTTCATACTTCCAAATTGATACACATTTTAGTGCTGTATCAATAAAAACACTTCTATATAAATAAGCACACATAAAAGTGATGCTAATGGAGTCCATTCCCTATCTCCTCCCAAACAAAATCCGGTTTAGAGGTCCATCCCCTATCTTCCCCTAAACCGTGGAGTACATCCCCTATCTCCTCCCACACAAAACAATGTATGCAAATGCAATGCTCAATCAATACACGTATTTTCTGTATCAATGCAATAGTCAAAATTAATGACTTAACCAACATGATTAGTTTCAGTTATTCCTAATCCACATGCAACGTCTACAACAATCACGACTATCCTCCACCGATAGCCCAAAACAGTTATTTCTAGACTGGAAATAAATATATCAACAATTCAATGGGCGAGTGATTTACATTATCCAACTACACCATTTAAGCAATAAATTTCCCAATTTCATGAATTTAACCAAATTCCCCAATTCCCTTAAATTAATTATACAAATTAATTAATTTAAACAACTAGGGTTTTTCCCAAAATTATCAAAGTAACCCCAACTTATCAAAATACCAAAACTTAGAACAAAACTTATAAAATGGAGTAGGAAATCCCTACCTCGAAGAAAACAACCCAAATGGAGAAGATAGAGATGAATACCCAAATACCAATGTGCTCCAAATCGCCAAATGTTCAGATTAAATGAAAGCCCTCGACTCCCTCTATCTTTTTAATAAAGCAACTAGGGTAGAAACACACTCTAAATAGATCAAACCTAAGAGAGAAGGTGAGTAGAGAGAGAGAGAACTCGTAACTATGGTTTTGGAATATGAAAGTGTATCAAAAACTGATCTGAAACACGCTGCTGCCTATTTAAACCTGACAGGCTCGCTCGAGCGAAGACTTGGTCGCTCGAGCGACCAGACACAGAAAATATACGCTCGAGCCAAGGAGGCCTTGCTCGAGCCAACAATCCAAAAGCTCGCTCGAGCTAAAGAAATCTCGCTCGAGCGAAGAACTCAAACCCTCAGGTCTGTAACCAGACACACGCTCGAGCGAAGGAACACTCGCTCGAGCGAAGAACGAACTAACTCGCTTGAGCAAAGAAAAGCTCGCTCGAGCCAAAAACCCTCTGCTCTCAGGTCTGACTACAAAACGCAATCCTCGCTCGAGCGAATAAACCCTAGCACGAGCGACGGACCAAAACAAAGAGCTCGCTCAAGCGAATAACTTCTCGCTCGAGCGAAGGGTCAATATTCTGGCCAGCAACCCTTTGCTCCCAAGCCTAACCAACCTGCTACAAACCTGCCCATTGCATCCCCCAACTCAGAAATAGGAAAATAAAGGACGGTAACAATCATAATACAATGGCAGGAGCTACGGAACCTAAGTCCGGATACAATAAACAAATGGGAAAAGACCGGGGTCGCTATAAATTCCTTTTTCAATCAAGTTTCTTTTCTACTCAACTTCCTTTTTTATTTAATTTCCAAATAGATCGTTAAGGTATAGTGGTTTCTGGATTGAATTTCCAATTTTAATTTTATGCAACTTCGTTTTTTTTTTATTCAACTTCTATTTTTATTCTATTTACTTTTCTATTAAACTTCCTTTTCTATTTAATTTCCAAATAGATCGTTGAGGAATAGTGGTTTTTGAATGAACTTCCATTTTTAATTTTCTGCAACTTCCATTTTTATTTTTATTCAACTTCAATTTTTACTCAATTTACTTTTCTATTCAACTTCCTTTTTTATTTTCTTTCCAAATAGATCTTTAAGGTATAGTGGTTTCTGGATTGAACTTCCATTTCTAATTTTATACAACTTTCATTTTTATTTTTATTCAACTTCCATTTTTATTGAACTTACTTTTCTGTTAAACTTCCTTTTTTATTTAATTTCCAAATTGATCGTTAAGGTACAGTGGTTTTCTTGAATGAACTTCCATTTTTAATTTTCTGCAACTTCCATTTTTAGTTTTATTTAACTTCCTCTTTCATTCAAGTTTCTTTTCAACTCAACCTCCTTTTTTATTTAATTTCCAAATAGATCGTTAAGGTATAGTGGTTTCTGGATTGAACTTCCATATTTAATTTCATGCAACTTTCATTTCTATTTTTATTCAACTTCCAATTTTATTCAATTTACTTTTCTATTAAACTACTTTTTTTATTTAATTTCCAAATAGATCGTTAAGGTATAGTGGTTTCTGGATTGAACTGCTAATTTTAATTTTATGCAATTTTCATTTTTATTTTTATTCAACTTCCATTTTTATTCAATTTACTTTTCTATTAAACTTCCTTTTCGATTTAATTTCGAAATAGATCGTTAAGGTATAGTGGTTTTTGAATGAACTTCCATTTTTACTTTTCTGCAACTTCCATTTTTATTTTTATTCGACTTCCATTTTTATTAGATTTAGTTTTCTATTCAACTTCCTTTTTTATTTACTTTCCAAATAGATCTTTAAGGTATAGTGGTTTCTGGATTGAATTTCCATTTTTAATTTGATGCAACTTTTATTTTTATTTTTATTCAACTTACTTTTCTATAAAACTTCCTTTTTCATTTAATTTCCAAATAGATCGTTAAGGTATAGTGGTTTCTTGAATGAACTTCCATTTTTAATTTTATTTAAATTCCTTTTTCATTCAAGTTTCTTTTCTACTCAACTTCCTTTTTCATTTAATTTCCAAATAGATCGTTAAGGTATAGGGGTTTCTGGATTGAACTTCCAATTTTAATTTTATGCATTTTTCATTTTTATTTTTATTCAACTTATATTTTTATTCAATTTACTTTTCTATTAAACTTCCTTTTCTATTTAATTTCCAAATAGATCGTTAAGGTATAATGGTTTTTGAATGAACTTCCATTTTTACTTTTCTGCAACTTCCATTTTTATTTTTATTCGACTTCCATTTTTATTCGATTTAGTTTTCTATTCAACTTCCTTTTTTATTTACTTTCCAAATAGATCTTTAAGGTATAGTGGTTTCTGGATTGAACTTCCATTTTTAATTTTATGCAACTTTTATTTTTATTCAACTTCCATTTTTATTCAACTTACTTTTCTATAAAACTTCCTTTTTTATTTAATTTCCAAATAGATCGTTAAGGTATAGTGGTTTCTTGAATGAACTTCCATTTTCAATTTTCTACAACTTCCATTTTTAATTTTATTTAAATTCCTTTTTATTCAAGTTTCTTTTCTACTCAACTTCCTTTTTTATTTAATTTCCAAATAGATCATTAAGGTATAGTGGTTTCAGGATTGAACTTCCAATTTTAATTTTATACAACTTTCATTTTTTTTTATTCAACTTCTATTTTTATTCTATTTACTTTTCTATTAAATTTCCTTTTCTATTTAATTTCCAAATAGATCGTTAAGGTAGAGTTGTTTTTAAATGAACTTCCTTTTTTAATTTTCTGCAACTTCCACTTTTATTTTTATTCGACTTCCATTTTTATTCAATTTACTTTTCTATTCAACTTCCTTTTTTATTTTCTTTCCAAATAGATCTTTAAGGTATAGTGGTTTCTGGACTGAACTTCCATTTTAAATTTTATGCAACTTTCATTTTTATTTTTATTCAACTTCCTTTTTTATTGAGCTTACTTTTCTATTAAACTTCCTTTTTTATTTAATTTCCAAATTGATCGTTAAGGTATAGTGATTTTCCTGAATGAACTTCCATTTTTAATTTTCTGCAACTTCCATTTTCAGTTTTATTTAACTTCCTCTTTCATTCAGGTTTCTTTTCTACTCAACTTCCTTTTTTATTTAATTTCCAAATAGATCGTTAAGGTATAGTGGTTTCTGGATTGAACTTCCATATTTAATTTTGTGCAACTTTCATTTCTATTTTTATTCAACTTCCATTTTTATTCAATTTACTTTTCTATTAAACTTCTTTTTTTATTTAATTTCCAAATAGATCGTTAAGGTATACTGGTTTCTGGATTGAACTTCTAATTTTAATTTTATGCAATTTTCATTTTTATTTTTATTCAACTTCCATTTTTATTCAATTTACTTATCTATTAAACTTCCTTTTCTATTTAATTTCGAAATATATCGTTAAGGTATTGTGGTTTTTGAATAAACTTCCATTTTTATTTTTATTCGACTTCCATTTTTATTCGATTTAGTTTTCTATTCAACCTCCTTTTTTATTTACTTTCCAAATAGATCTTTAAGGTATAGTGGTTTCTGGATTGAACTTCCATTTTTAATTTTATGCAACTTTTATTTTTATTTTTATTCAACTTCCATTTTTATTCAACTTACTTTTCTATAAAACTTCCTTTTTTATTTATTATCCAAATAGATCGTTAATGTATAGTGGTCTCTTGAATGAACTTCCATTTTTAATTTTTTGCAACATCCATTTTTAATTTTATTTAAATTCCTTTTTCATTCAAGTTTATTTTCTATTCAACTTCCTTTCTTATTTAATTTCCAAATAGATCGTTAAGGTATAGTGGTTTCTGGATTGAACTTCCAATTTTTATTTTATGCAACTTTCATTTTTACTTTTACTCAACATCTATTTTTATTCTATTTACTTTTCTACTAAACTTCCTTTTCTATTTAATTTCCAAATAGATCGTTAAGGTATAGTTGTTTTTGAATGAACTTCCATTTTTAATTTTTTGCAACTTCCATTTTTATTTTTATTCGACTTCCATTTTTATTCAATTTACTTTTCTATTCAACTTCCTCTTTTATTTTTTTTCCAAATACATCTTTAAGGTATAGTGGTTTCTGGATTGAACTTCCATTTTTACTTTTAGGCAACTTTTATTTTTATTTTTATTCAACTTCCATTTTTATTCAACTTACTTTTCTATAAAACTTCATTTTTATTTAATTTCGAAATAGATCGTTAAGGTATAGTGGTTTCTGGATTGAACTTCCATATTTAATTTTATGCAACTTTCATTTCTATTTTTCTTCAACTTCCATTTTTATTCAATTTACTTTTCTATTAAACTTCTTTTTTTATTTAATTTCCAGATAGATCGTTAAGGTATAGTGGTTTCTGGATTGAACTTCTAATTTTAATTTTATGCAACTTTCATTTTTATTTTTATTCAACTTCCATTTTTATTCAATTTACTTTTCTATTAAACTTCATTTTCTATTTAATTTCCAAATAGATCGTTAAGGTATAGTGGTTTTTGAATGAACTTCCATTTTTACTTTTCTGCAACTTCCATTTTTATTTTTATTCGACTTCCATTTTTATTAGATTTACTTTTCTATTGAACTTCCTTTTTTATTTACTTTCCAATAGATCTTTAAGGTATAGTGGTTTCTGGATTGAACTTCTATTTTTAATTTTATGCAACTTTTATTTTTATTTTTATTCAACTTCCATTTTTATTCAACTTACTTTTCTATAAAACTTCCTTTTTTATTTAATTTCCAAATAGATCGTTAAGGTATAGTGGTTTCTTGAATGAACTTCCTTTTTTAATTTTCTGCAACTTCCATTTTTAATTTTATTGAAATTCCTTTTTCATTCAAGTTTCTTTTCTACTCAACTTCCTTTTTTATTTAACTTCCAAATAGATCGTTAAGGTATAGTGGTTTCTGGATTGAACTTCCAATTTTATTTTTATGCAACATTCATTTTTATTTTTATTCAACTTCTATTTTTATTCTATTTACTTTTTTATTAAACTTCCTTTTCTATTTAATTTCCAAATAGATCGTAAGGTATAGCGGTTTTTGAATGAACTTCCATTTTTAATTTTCAGCAACTTCCAATTTTATTTTTATTTAACTTCCTCTTTCATTCAACTTTTTTTCTACTCAACTTCCTTTTTTGTTTAATTTCCAAATAGATCGTTAAGGTATAGTGGTTTCTGGATTGAACTTCCATATTTAATTTTCTGCAACTTTCATTTCTATTTTTATTCAACTTCCATTTTTATTCAATTTACTTTTCTATTAAACTTCTTTTTTTATTTAATTTCCAAATAGATCGTTAAGGTATACTGGTTTCTGGATTGAACCTCTAATTTTAATTTTATGCAATTTTCATTTTTATTTTTATTCAACTTCCATTTTTATTCAATTTACTTTTCTATTTGACTTCCTTTTCTATTTAATTTCCAAATAGATCGTTAAGGTATAGTGGTTTTTGAATGAACTTCCATTTTTACTTTTCTGCAACTTCCATTTTTATTTTTATTCGACTTCCATTTTTATTCAATTTAGTTTTCTATTCAACTTCCTTTTTTATTTACTTTCCAAATAGATCTTTAAGGTATAGTGGTTTCTGGATTGAACTTCCATTTTTAATTTTATGCAACTTTTATTTTTATTTTTATTCAACTTCCATTTTTATTCAACTTACTTTTCTATAAAACTTCCTTTTTTATTTAATTTCCAAATATATCGTTAAGGTATAGTGGTTTCTTGAATGAACTCCCATTTTCAATTTTTTGCAACATCCATTTTTAATTTTATTTAAATTCCTTTTTCATTCAAGTTTCTTTTCTACTCAACTTCCTTTTTTATTTAATTTCCAAATAGATCGTTAAGGTATAGTGGTTTCCGGATTGAACTTCCAATTTTTATTTTATGCAACTTTCATTTTATTTGTATTCAACATCTATTTTTATTCTATTTACTTTTCTATTAAACTTCCTTTCTATTTAATTTCCAAATAGATCGTTAAGGTATAGTTGTTTTTGAATGAACTTCCATTTTTTATTTTCTGCAACTTCCATTTTTATTTTTATTCGACTTCCATTTTTATTCAATTTACTTTTCTATTCAACTTCCTTTTTTATTTTCTTCCCAAATAGATCTTTAAGGTATAGTGGTTTCTGTGTTGAACTTCCATTTTTAATTTTATGCAACTTTTATTTTTATTTTTATTCAACTTCCATTTTTATTCAACCTACTTTTCTATAAAACTTCCTTTTTATTTAATTTCGAAATAGATCGTTAAGGTATAGTGGTTTCTGGATTGAACTTCCATATTTAATTTTATGCAACTTTCATTTCTATTTTTATTTAACTTCCATTTTTATTTAATTTACTTTTCTATTAAACTTCTTTTTTTATTTAATTTCCAAATAGATCCTTAAGATATAGTGGTTTCTGGATTGAATTTCTAATTTTAATTTTATGCAACTTTCGTTTTTATTTTTATTCAACTTCCATTTTCATTCAATTTACTTTTCTATTAAACTTCTTTTTCTATTTATTTTCCAAATAGATCGTTAAGGTATAATGGTTTTTGAATGAACTTCCATTTTTACTTTTCTGCAACTTGTATTTTTATTTTTGTTCGACTTCCATTTTTATTCGATTTATTTTTCTATTAAACTTCCTTTTTTATTTACTTTCCAAATAGATCTTTAAGGTATAGTGGTTTCAGGATTGAACTTCCATTTTTAATTTTATGCAACTTTTATTTTTATTTCTATTCAACTTTCATTTTTATTCAACTTACTTTTCTATAAACCTTCCTTTTTTATTTAATTTCCAAATAGATCGTTAAGGTATAGTGGTTTCTTGAATGAACTTCCATTTTTAATTTTCTACAACTTCCATTTTTAATTTTATTTAAATTCGTTTTTCATTCAAGTTTCTTTTCTACTCAACTTCCTTTTTTATTTAATTTCTAAATAGATCGTTAAGGTATAGTGGTTTCTGGATTGAACTTCCAATTTTATTTTTATGCAACTTTCATTTTTATTTTTATTCAACTTCTATTTTTATTCTATTTACTTTTTTATTAAACTTACTTTTCTATTTAACTTCCAAATAGATCTTAACGTATAGTGGTTTTTGAATGAACTTCCATTTTTAATTTTCTGCAACTTCTATTTTTATTTTTATTTAACTTCCTCTTTCATTCAAGTTTCTTTTCTACCCAACTTCCTTTTTTATTTAATTTTCAAATAGATCGTTAAGGTATAGTGGTTTCTGGATTGAACTTCCATATTTAATTTTATGCAAGTTTCATTTCTATTTTTATTCAACTTCCATTTTTATTCAATTTACTTTTCTATTAAACTTCTTTTTTTATTTAATTTCCAAATAGATCGTTAAGGTATAGTGGTTTCTGGATTGAACTTCTAATTTTAATTTTATGCAATTTTCATTTTTATTTTTATTCAACTTCCATTTTTATTCAATTTACTTTTCTATTAAACTTCCTTTTCTATTTAATTTCGAAATAGATCGTTAAGGTATAGTGGTTTTTAAATGAACTTCCATTTTTATTTTTATTCGATTTAGTTTTCTATTCAACTTCCTTTTTTATTTACTTTCCAAATAGATCTTTAAGGTATAGTGGTTTCTGGATTGAACTTCCATTTTTAATTTTATGCAACTTTTATTTTTATTTTTATTCAACTTCAATTTTTATTCAACTTACTTTTCTATAAAACTTCCTTTTTTATTTAATTTCCGAATAGATCGTTAAGGTATAGTGGTTTCTTGAATGAATTTCCATTTTTAATTTTCAGCTACATCCATTTTTAATTTTATTTAAATTCCTTTTTCATTCAAGTTTCTTTTCTACTCAACTTCCTTTTTTATTTAATTTCCAAATAGATCGTTACGGTATAGGGGTTTTTGGATTGAACTTTCAATTTTAATTTTATGCAACTTTCATTTTTATTTTTATTCAACTTCTATTTTTATTCTATTTAATTTTCTATTAAACTTCCTCTTCTATTTAATTTCCAAATTGATCGTTAAGGTATAGTTGTTTTAGAATGAACTTCCATTTTTAATTTTCTGCAACTTCCATTTTTATTATTATTCGACTTCCATTTTTATTCAATTTATTTTTCTATTCAACTTCCTTTTTTATTTTCTTTCCAAATAGATCTTTAAGGTATAGTGGTTTCTGGATTGAAATTCCATTTTTAATTTTATGCAACTTTTATTTTTCTTTTTGTTCATCTTCCATTTTTATTCAACTTAGTTTTCTATAAAACTTCCTTTTTATTTAATTTCCAAATAGATCGTTAAGGTATAGTGGTTTCTGGATTGAACATCCATATTTAATTTTATGCAACTTTCATTTCTATTTTTATTCAACTTCCATTTTTATTCAATTTACTTTTCTATTAAACTTCTTTTTTTATTTAATTTCCAAATAGATCGTTAAGGTATAGTGGTTTCTGGATTGAACTTCTAATTTTAATTTTATGCAACTTTCATTTTTATTTTTATTCACCTTCCATTTTTATTCAATTTACTTTTCTATTAAACTTACTTTTCTATTTAATTTCCAAATAGATCGTTAAGGTATAGTGGTTTTTGAATGAACTTCCATTTTTACTTTTCTGCAACTTCCATTTTTATTTTTATTCGACTTCCATTTTTATTCGATTTACTTTTCTATTCAACTTCCTTTTTTATTTACTTTCCAAATAGATCTTTAAGGTATTGTGGTTTCTGGATTGAACTTCTATTTTTAGTTTTATGCAACTTTTATTTTTATTTTTATTGAACTTCCTTTTTTATTCAACTTACTTTTCTATAAAACTTCCTTTTTTATTTAATTTCCAAATAGATCGTTAAGGTATAGTGGTTTCTTGAATGAACTTCGATTTTTAATTTTCTGCAACTTCCATTTTTAAGTGTATTTAAATTCCTTTTTCATTCAAGTTTCTTTTCTACTAAACTTAATTTTTTATTTAATTTCCGGTTAGATCGTTAAGGTATAGTGGTTTCTGGATTGAACTTCCAATTTTAATTTTATGCAACTTTCGTTTTTATTTTCATTCAACTTCTATTTTTATTTTATTTACTTTTCTATTAAACTTCCTTTTCTATTTAATTTCCAAATAGATCGTTAAGGTATAGCGGTTTTTGAATGAACTTCCATTTTTAATTTTCGGCAACTTCCATTTTTATTTTTATTCGACTTCCATTTTTATTTAATTTACTTTTCTATTCAACTTCCTTTTTTATTTTTTCTTTCCAAATGGATCTTTAAGGTATAGTGTTTTCTGGATTGAACTTCCATTTTTAATTTTATGCAACATTTATTTTTATTTTTATTCAACTTCCATTTTTATTCAACTTACTTTTCTATAAAACTTCCTTTTTATTTAATTTCCAAATAGATCGTTAAGGTATAGTGGTTTCTGGATTGAACTTCCATATTTAATTTTTTATGCAACTTTCATTTCTATTTTTATTCAACTTCCATTTTTATTCAATTTACTTTTCTATTAAACTTCATTTTTTATGTAATTTCCAAATAGATCGTTAAGGTATAGTGGTTTCTGGATTGAACTTCTAATTTTAATTTTATGCAACTTTCATTTTTATTTTTATTTAACTTCCATTTTTATTCAATTTACTTTTCTATTAAACTTCTTTTTCTATTTAATTTCCAAATAGATCGTTATGGTATAGTGGTTTTTGAATGAACTTCCATTTTTACTTTTCTGCAACTTCCTTTTTTATTTTTATTCGACTTCCATTTTTATTCGATTTACTTTTCTATTCGACTTCTTTTTTTATTTACTTTCCAAATAGATCTTTAAGGTATAGTGGTTTCTGGATTGAACTTCCATTTTTAATTTTATGCAACTTTCATTTTTATTTTTATTCAACTTCAATTTTTATTTAACTTACTTTTCTATAAAACTTCCTTTTTTATTTCATTTCCAAATAGATCGTTAAGGTATAGTGGTTTCTTGAATGAACTTCTATTTTTAATTTTATTTAAATTCCTTTTTCATTGAAGTTTCTTTTCTACTCGACTTCCTTTTTTATTTAATTTCCAAATAGATCGTCAAGGTATAGTGGTTTCTGGATTGAACTTCCAATTTTAATTTTATGCAACTTTCATTTTTATTTTTATTCAACTTCTATTTTTATTCTATTTACTTTTCTATTAAACTTCCTTTTCTATTTAATTTTCAAATAGATCGTTAAGGTATAGTGGTTTTTGAATGAACTTCCATTTTTAATTTTCTGCAACTTCCATTTTTATTTTTATTCGGCTTCCATTTTTATTCAATTTACTTTTCTATTCAACTGCTATTTTTATTTTGTTTCCAAATAGATCGTTAAGGTACAGTGGTTTCTGGATTGAACTTCCATTTCTAATTTTATGCAACTTTTATTTTTATTTTTATTCAACTAACATTTTTATTCAACTAACTTTTCTATAAAACTTCCTTTTTATTTAATTTTCAAATAGATCGTTAAGGTATAGTGGTTTCTTGAATGAACTTCCATTTTCAATTTTCTGCAACTTCCATTTTTAATTTTATTTAAATTCCTTTTTCATTCAAGTTTCTTTTCTACTCAACTTCATTTTTTATTTAATTTCCAAATAGATCGTTAAGGTATAGTGGTTTCTGGATTGAACTTCCAATTTTAATTTTATGCAACTTTCATTTTTATTTTTATTCAACTTCTATTTTTATTCTATTTACTTTTCTTTTCAACTTCCTTTTCTATTTAATTTCCAAATAGATCGTTGTGGTATAGTGGTTTTTGAATGAACTTCAATTTTTAATTTTCTGCAACTTCCATTTTTATTTTTATTCGACTTTCATTTTTATTCAATTTACTTTTCTATTCAACTTCCTTTTTTATTTTCTTTCCAAATAGATCTTTAAGTTATAGTGGTTTCTGGATTGAACTTCCATTTTTAATTTTATGCAACTTTCATTTTTATTTTTATTCAACTTCCATTTTTATTGAACTTACTTTTCTATTAAACTTTCTTTTTTATTTAATTTCCAAATTGATCGTTAAGGTATAGTGGTTTTCTTGAATGAACTTCCATTTTTAGTTTTATTTAACTTCCTCTTTCATTCAAGTTTCTTTTCTACTCAACTTCATTTTTTTATTTAATTTCCAAATAGATCGTTATGGTATAGTGGTTTCTGGATTGAACTTCCATATTTAATTTTATGCAACTTTGATTTCTATTTTTATTCTATTTACTTTTCTATTAAACTTCCTTTTCTATTTAATTTCCAAATAGATCGTTAAGGTATACTGGTTTTTGAATGAACGTCCATTTTTAATTTTCTGCAACTTCCATTTTTATTTTTATTCGACTTCCTTTTTTATTCAATTTACTTTTCTATTCAACTTCCTTTTTTATTTTCTTTCCAAATAGATCTTTAAGGTATAGTGGTTTCTGGATTGAACATCCATTTTTAATTTTATGCAACTTTTATTTTTATTTTTACTCAACTTCCATTTTTTTCAACTAACTTTTCTATAAAACTTCATTTTTTATTTAGTTTCCAAATAGATCGTTAAAGTATAGTGATTTCTTGAATGAACTTCCATTTTTAATTTTCTGCAACTTCCTTTTTTAATTTTATTTAACTTCCTTTTTCATTCAAGTTTCTTTTCTACTAAACTTCCTTTTTTATTTAATTTCCAAATAGATCGTTAAGGTATAGTGGTTTCTGGATTGAACTTCCAATTTTAATTTTATGCAAATTTCAATTTTATTTTTATTCAACTTCCATTTTTATTCTGTTTACTTTTCTATTAAACTTCCTTTTCTATTTAATTTCCGAATAGATCGTTAAGGTATAGTGGTTTCTGAATGAACTTCCATTTTTAATTTTCTGCAACTTTCATTTTTATTTTTATTTGACTTCCATTTTTATTCAATTTACTTTTCTATTAAACTTCCTTTTTTATTGAATTACCAAATAGATCGTTAAGGTATAGTGGTTTCGGGATTGAACATCCATTTTTAATTTTATGCAACTTTTATTTTTATTTTTATTCAACTTCCATTTTTATTCAACTTACTTTTCTATAAAACTTCCTTTTTATTTAATTTCCAAATATATCGTTAAGGTATAGTGGTTTCTGGATTGAACTTCCATATTTAATTTTATGCAACTTTCATTTCTATATTTATTCAACTTCCATTTTTATTCAATTTACTTTTCTATTAAACTTCTTTTTTTTATTTAATTTCCAAATAGATCGTTAAGGTATAGTGGTTTCGGGATTGAACTTCTAATTTTAATTTTATGCAACTTTCATTTTTATTTTTATTCAACTTCCATTTTTATTCAATTTACTTTTCTATTAAACTTCCTTTTCTATTTAATTTCCAAATAGATCGTTAAGGTATAGTGGTTTTTCATTGAACTTCCATTTTTACTTTTCTGCAACTTCCATTTTTATTTTTATTCGAGTTCCATTTTTATTCGATTTACTTTTCTTTTCGACTTCCTTTTTTATTTACTTTCCAAATAGATCTTTATGGTATAGTGGTTTCTGGATTGAACTTCCATTTTCAATTTTATGCAACTTTTATTTTAATTTTTATTCAACTTCCATTTTTATTCAACTTACTTTTCTATAAAACTTCATTTTTTATTTAATTTCCAAATAGATCGTTAAGGTATAGTGGTTTCTTGAATAAACATCCATTTTTAATTTTATTTAAATTCCTTTTTCATTCAAGTTTCTTTTCTACTCAACTTCTTTTTTTATTTAATTTCCAAATAGATCGGTAATGTATAGTGGTTTCTGGATTGAACTTCCAATTTTAATTTTATGCAACTTTCATTTTTATTTTTATTCAACTTCTATTTTTATTCTATTTACTTTTCTATTAAACTTCCTTTTCTATTTAATTTCAAAATAGATCGTTAAGGTCTAATGGTTTTTGAATGAACTTCCATTTTTAATTTTCTGCAACTTCCATTTTTATTTTTATTCGACTTCCATTTTTATTCAATTTACTTTTCTATTAAACTGCATTTTTTATTTTATTTCCAAATAGATCGTTAAGGTATAGTGGTTTCTGGATTGAACTTCCATTTTTAATTTTATGCAACTTTTATTTTTATTTTTATTCAACTTCCATTTTTATTCAACTTACTTTTCTATAAAACTTCCTTATTATATAATTTCCAAATAGATCGTTAAGGTATAGTGGTTTCTTGAATGAACTTCCATTTTTAATTTCCTGCAACTTCCATTTTTAATTTTATTAAAATTCCTTTTTCATTCAAGTTTCTTTTCTACTCAACTTCATTTTTTATTTACTTTCCAAATAGATTTTTAAGGTATAGTGGTTTCTGGATTGAACTTCCAATTTTAATTTTATGCAACTTTCATTTTTATTTTTATTCAACTTCTATTTTTATTCTATTTACTTTTCTATTAGACTTCCTTTTCTATTTAATTTCCAAATCGATCGTTAAGGTATAGTGGTTTTTGAATGAACTTCCATTTTTAATTTTCTGCAACTTCCATTTTTGTTTTTATTCGACTTCCATTTTTATTCAATTTACTTTTCTATACAACTTCTTATTTTATTTTCTTTCCAAATAGATCTTTAAGGTATAGTGGTTTCTGGATTGAACTTCCATTTTTAATTTTATGCAATTTTTATTTTTATTTTTATTCAACTTCCATTTTTTTTCAACTTACTTCTCTATAAAACTTCCTTTTTTATTCAATTTCCAAATAGATCGTTAAGGTATAGTGGTTTCCTGAATGAACTTCCATTTTTAATTTTCTGCAACTTCCATTTTTAATTTTATTTAACTTCCTTTTTCATTCAAGTTTCTTTTCTACTCAACTTCCTTTTTTATTTAATTTCCAAATAGATCGTTAAGGTATAGTGGTTTCTGGATTGAACTTCCAATTTTAATTTTATGCAACTTTCAATTTTATTTTTATTCAACTTCCATTTTTATTCTATTTACTTTTCTATTAAACTTCCTTTTCTATTTAATTTCCGAATAGATCGTTAAGGTATAGTGGTTTTTGAATGAACTTGCGTTTTTAATTTTCTACAACTTCCATTTTTATTTTTATTCGACTTCCATTTTTATTCAATTTACTTTTCTATTCGACTTCTTTTTTTATTGAATTTCCAAATAGATCGTTAAGGTATAGTGGTTTCTAGATTGAAATTCCATTTTTAATTTTAAGCAACTTTCATTTTTATTTTAATTCAACTTCCATTTTTATTGAACTTACTTTTCTATTAAACTTTCTTTTTTGTTTAATTTCCAAATTGATCGTTAAGGTATAGTGGTTTTCTTGAATGAACTTCCATTTTAAATTTTCTGCAACTTCCATTTTTAGTTTTATTTAAATTCCTCTTTCATTCAAGTTTCTTTTCTACTCTACTTCCTTTTTTATTTAATTTCCAAATAGATCGCTAAGGTATAGTGGTTTCTGGATTGAACTTCCATATTTAATTTTATGCAACTTTCATTTCTATTTTTATTCAACTTCTATTTTTATTCTATTTACTTTTCTATTAAACTTCCTTTTCTATTTAATTTCCAAATAGATCGTTAAGGTATAGTGGTTTTTGAATGAACTTCCATTTTTAATTTTCTGCAACTTCCATTTTTATTTTTATTCGACTTCCATTTTTATTCAATTTACTTTTCTATTCAACTTCCTTTTTTATTTTCTTTCCAAATAGATCTTTTAGGTATAGTGGTTTCTGGATTGAACTTCCATTTTTAATTTTATGCAACTTTTATTTTTATTTTTATTCAACTTCCATTTTTATTCAACTTACTTTTCTATAAAACTTTCTTTTTATTTAATTTCCAAATAGATCGTTAAGGTATAGTGGTTTCTGGATTGAACTTCCATATTTAATTTTATGCAACTTTCATTTCTATTTTTATTCAACTTCCATTTTTATTCAATTTACTTTTCTATTAAACTTATTTTTTTATTTAATTTCCAAATAGATCGTTAAGGTATTGTGGTTTCTGGATTGAACTTCTAATTTTAATTTTACGCAACTTTCATTTTTATTTTTATTCAACTTCCATTTTTATTCAATTTACTTTTCTATTAAACTTCATTTTCTATTTAATTTCCAAATAAATCGTGAAGGTATAGTGGTTTTTGAATGAACTTCCATTTTTACTTTTCTGCAACTTCCATTTTTATTTTTATTCGACTTCCATTTTAATTTGATTTACTTTTCTATTCAACTTGCTTTTTTATTTACTTTCCAAATAGATCTTTAAGTTATGGGGGTTTCTGGATTGAACTTCTATTTTTAATTTTATGCAACTTTTATTTTTATTTTTATTCAACTTCCATTTTTATTCTACGTACTTTTCTATAAAACTTCCTTTTTTATTTAATTTCCAAATAGATCGTTAAGGTATAATGGTTTCTGGAATGAATTTCTATTTTTAATTTTCTGCAACTTCCATTTTTAATTTTATTTAACTTCCTTTTTCATTCAACTTTCTTTTCTACTCAACTTCCTTTTTTATTTAACTTCCAAATAGATCGTTAAGGTATAGTGGTTTCTGGATTGAACTTCCAATTTTAATTTTATGCAACTTTCAATTTTATTTTTATTCAACTTCCATTTTTATTCTATTTACTTTTCTATTAAACTTCCTTTTCTATTTAATTTCCAAATAGATCGTTAAGGTATAATGGTTTTTGAAAGAACTTCCATTTTTAATTTTCTGCAACTTCCATTTTTATTTTTATTCGACTTCCATTTTTATTCAATTTACTTTTCTATTCAACCTCCTTTCTTATGGAATTTCGAAAGAGATCGTTAAGGTATAGTGGTTTCTGGATTGAACTTCCATTTTTAATTTTATGCAACTTTAATTTTTATTTTTATTGAACTTCCATTTTTATTGAACTTACTTTTCTATTAAACTTCCTTTTTATTTAATTTCCAAATTGATCGTTAAGGTATTGTGGTTTTCTTGAATGAACTTCCATTTTTAGTTTTATTTAACTTCCTCTTTCATTCAAGTTTCTTTTCTACTCAAATTCCTTTTTTATTTAATTTCCAAATAGATCGTTAAGGTATAGTGGTTTCTAGATTGAACTTCCATATTTAATTTTATGCAAGTTTCATTTCTATTTTTATTCAACTTCCATTTTTATTCAATTTACTTTTCTATTAAACTTCCTTTTTTATTTAATTTCCAAATAGATCGTTAAGGTATAGTGGTTTCTGGCTTTGACTACTAATTTTAATTTTATGCAACTTTCATTTTTATTTTTATTTAACTTCCATTTTTATTCAATTTACTTTTCTATTAAACTTCCTTTTCTATTTAATTTCCAAATAGATTGTTAAGGTATAGTGGTTTTTGAATGAACTTCCATTTTTACTTTTCTGCAACTTCCATTTTTATTTTTATTCGACTTCCATTTTTATTCAATTTACTTTTCTATTCAACTTCCTTTTTTATTTACTTTCCAAATAGATCTTTAAGGTATAGTGGTTTCTGGATTGAACTTCCATTTTTAATTTTAAGCAACTTTTATTTTTATTTTTATTCAACTTCCATTTTTATTCAACTTACTTTTCTATAAAACTTCCTCTTTTATTTAATTTCTAAATAGATCGTTAAGGTATAGTGGTTTCTTCAATGAACTTCCATTTTTAATTTTCTGCAACTTCCATTTTTAATTTTATTTAAATTCCTTTTTCATTGAAGTTTCTTTTCTACTCAACTTCCTTTTTTATTTAATTTCCAAATTGATTGTTAAGGTATAGTGGTTTCTGGATTGAACTTCCAATTTTAATTTTATGCAACTTTCATTTTTATTTTTATTCAACTTCTATTTTTATTCTATTTACTTTTCTATTAAACTTCCTTTTCTATTTAATTTCCCAATAGATCGTTAAGGTATAGTGGTTTTTGAATGAACTTCCATTTTTACTTTTCTGCAACTTCCATTTTTATTTTTATTCGACTTCCATTTTAATTCGATTTACTTTTCTATTCAACTTGCTTTTTTATTTACTTTCCAAATAGATTTTTAAGGTATAGGGGTTTCTGGATTGAACTTCTATTTTTAATTTTATGCAACTTTTATTTTTATTTTTATTCAACTTCCATTTTTATTCTACTTACTTTTCTATAAAACTTCCTTTTTTATTTAATTTCCAAATAGATCGTTAAGGTATAATGGTTTCTGGAATGAACTTCCATTTTTAATTTTCTGCAACTTCCATTTTTAATTTTATTTAACTTCCTTTTTCATTCAACTTTCTTTTCTACTCCACTTCCTTTTTTATTTAATTTCCAAATAGATCGTTAAGGTATAGTGGTTTTTGGATTGAACTTCCAATTTTAATTTTATGCAACTTTCAATTTTATTTTTATTCAACTTCCATTTTTATTCTATTTACTTTTCTATTAAACTTCCTTTTCTATTTAATTTCCAAATAGATCGTTAAGGTATAATGGTTTTTGAAAGAACTTCCATTTTTAATTTTCTGCAACTTCCATTTTTATTTTTATTCGACTTCCATTTTTATTCAATTTACTCTTCTATTCAACTTCCTTTCTTTTGGAATTTCGAAATAGATCGTTAAGGTATAGTGGTTTCTGGATTGAACTTCCATTTTTAATTTTATGCAACTTTAATTTTTATTTTTATTGAACTTCCATTTTTATTGAACTTACTTTTCTATTAAACTTCCTTTTTATTTAATTTCCAAATTGATCGTTAAGGTATAGTGGTTTTCTTGAATGAACTTCCATTTTTAGTTTTATTTAACTTCCTCTTTCATTCAAGTTTCTTTTCTACTCAACTTCCTTTTTTATTTAATTTCCAAATAGATCGTTAAGGTATAGTGGTTTCTAGATTGAACTTCCATATTTAATTTTATGCAAGTTTCATTTCTATTTTTATTCAACTTCCATTTTTATTCAATTTACTTTTCTATTAAACTTCCTTTTTTATTTAATTTCCAAATAGATCGTTAAGGTATAGTGGTTTCTGGCTTTAACTACTAATTTTAATTTTATGCAACTTTCATTTTTATTTTTATTTAACTTCCATTTTTATTCAATTTACTTTTCTATTAAACTTCCTTTTCTATTTAATTTCCAAATAGATTGTTAAGGTATAGTGGTTTTTGAATGAACTTCCATTTTTACTTTTCTGCAACTTCCATTTTTATTTTTATTCGACTTCCATTTTTATTCAATTTACTTTTCTATTCAACTTCCTTTTTTATTTACTTTCCAAATAGATCTTTAAGGTATAGTGGTTTCTGGATTGAACTTCCATTTTTAATTTTATGCAACTTTTATTTTTATTTTTATTCAACTTCCGTTTTTATTCAACTTACTTTTCTATAAAACTTCTTCTTTTATTTAATTTCTAAATAGATCCTTAAGGTATAGTGGTTTCTTGAATGAACTTCCATTTTTAATTTTCTGCAACTTCCATTTTTAATTTTATTTAAATTCCTTTTTCATTCTAGTTTCTTCTCTACTCAACTTCCTTTTTTATTTAATTTCCAAATAGATTGTTAAGGTATAGTGGTTTCTGGAATGAACTTCCAATTTTAATTTTATGCAACTTTTATTTTTATTTTTATTCAACTTCTATTTTTATTCTATTTACTTTTCTATTAAACTTCCTTTTCTATTTAATTTCCCAATAGATCGTTAAGGTATAGTGGTTTTTGAATGAACTTCCATTTTTAATTTTCTGCAACTTCCATTTTTATTTTTATTCGACTTCTATTTTTATTCAATTTACTTTTCTATTCAATTTCCTTTTTATTTTCTTTCCAAATAGATCTTTAAGGTATAGTGGTTTCTGGATTGAACTTCCATTTTTAATTTTATGCAATTTTTATTTTTATTTTTATTCAACTTCCACTTTTATTCAACTTACTTTTCTATAAAACTTCTTTTTTATTTAATTTCCAAATAGATCGTTAAGGTATAGTGGTTTATTGAATGAACTTCCATTTTTAATTTTCTGCAACTTCGATTTTTAATTTTATTTAAATTCCTTTTTCATTCATGTTTATTTTCTACTCAACTTCATGTTTAATTTAATTTCCAAATAGATCGTTAAGGTATAGTGGTTTCTGGATTGAACTTCTAATTTTAATTTTATGCAACTTTCATTTTTATTTTTATTCAACTTCTATTTTTATTCTATTTACTTTTCTGTTAAACTTCCTTTTTATTTAATTTCCAAATAGATCGTTAAGGTATAGTGGTTTTCGAATGAACTTCCATTTTTAATTTTCTACAACTTCCATTTTTATTTTTATTCGACTTCCATTTTTATTCAATTTATTTTTCTATTCAACTTCCTTTTTTATTTTCTTTCCAAATAGATCTTTAAGGTATAGTGGTTTCTGGATTGAACTTCCATTTTTAATTTTATGCAACTTTTATTTTTATTTTTATTCAACTTCCATCTTTTTTCAACTTACTTTTCTATAAAACTTCCTTTTTTATTTAATTTCCAAATAGATCGTTAAGGTATAGTGGTTTCTTGAATGAACTTCCATTTTTAATTTTCTGCAACTTCCATTTTTAATTTTATTTAACTTCCTTTTTCATTCAAGTTTCTTTTCTACTCAACTTCCTTTTTTATTTAATTTCCAAATAGATTGTTAAGGTATAGTGGTTTCTGGATTGAACTTCCAATTTTAATTTTATGCAACTTTCATTTTTTTTTTATTCAACTTCCATTTTTATTCTATTTACTTTTCTATTAAACTCCCTTTTCTATTTAATTTCCAAATAGATCGTTAAGGTATAGTGGTTTTTGAATGAACTTCCATTTTTAATTTTCTGCAACTTCCTTTTTTATTTTTATTCGACTTCCATTTTTATTCAATTTACTTTTCTATTCAACTTCCTTTTTATTGAATTTCCAAATAGATCGTTAAGGTATAGTGGTTTCTGGATTGAAATTCCATTTTTAATTTTATGCAACTTTCATTTTTATTTTTATTCAACTTCCATTTTTATTCAATTTACTTTCTATTAAACATCCTTTTTTATTTAATTTCCAAATAGATCGTTGAGGTATAGTGGTTTCTTGAATCGACTTACATTTTTAATTTTCTGCAACTTCCATTTTTATTTTTATTTAACTTCCCTTTTGGTTCAAGTTTCTTTTCTACTCTACTTCCTTTTTTATTTAATTTCCAAATAGATCGTTAAGGTATAGTGGTTTTTGGATTGAACTTCCAATTTTAATTTTATGCAACTTTCATTTTTATTTTTATTCAGCTTCCATTTTTATTCAATTTACTTTTCTATTAAACTTCCTTTTCTATTTAATTTCCAAATAGATCATTAAGGTATAGTGGTTTCTAGATTGAACTTCCATTTTTAATTTTCTGCAACTTCCATTTTTATTTTTATTCGACTTCCATTTTTATTCAATTTACTTTTCTATTCAACTCCCTTTTTTATTTTCTTTCCAAATAGATCATTAAGGTATTGTGATTTCTGGATTGAACTTCCATTTTTAATTTTATGCAACTTTTATTTTTATTTTTATTCAACTTCCATTTTTATTCAACTCACTTTTCAATTAAACTTCATTTTTTGTTTAATTTCCAAGTAGATCGTTAAGTTATAGTGGTTTCTTGAATGAACTTCCATTTTTAATTTTCTTCAACTTACATTTTTATTTTTATTTAACTTGCTTTTTCATTCAAGTTTCTTTTCTATTCAACTTCCTTTTTTATTTAATTTCCAAGTAGATTGTTAAGGTATAGTGGTTTATGGATTGAACTTCCAATTTTAATTTTATGCAACTTTCATTTTTATTTTTATTCAACTTCCATTTTTATTCATTTTACTTTTCTATTAAACTTCATTTTCTATTTAATTTCCAAATAGATCGTTAAGGTATAGTGGTTTTCGAATGAACTTCCATTTTTAATTTTTTTCAACTTCCATTTTTATTTTTATTCGACTTCCATTTTTATTCAATTTACTTTTCTATTCCACTTCCATTTTTATTGAATTTCCAAATAGATCGTTAAGGTATAGTGGTTTCTGGATTGAACATGAACATGACAAAGTTAAGAAGACAAAGTTATGTAAATGCACATGAACATGACTACAACATTGAATATGGATTGTTACAGCAACTTAACATGGCAAAACATATAAATGAATGCAACCATGACTAGGCCATAAAATGTGGGTTGTTACATCCATCCCCCCTTAAAGAAGTTTGGTCCCCAAACTTCACTTACCTTGTTCCCAAAGCGACTCTGGATGCCGAGTTCTCATCTCTTCTTATCTTTTCTAACCTTTGCCCACGGACAGTCCTTCACACGGTGACCCATCCCGCCACATTCAAAACACACTCCAGATGCTCGACGACAAACCCCAAAATGTCGCCTACCACAACTTGTACATGTCGGCCTAGCATTACCTTCCTGCTTCGAGTTGCTGGAACTGCCCATGTTCGCCTTCCTCTTAGCATTGAACGGTACTTTGCGATTCTCATAGTGTTGTCTCTTTTTCTGTTTCTCCCCCAAATTCTAACTCTTGCTCAAGTTGGTTTCTGTCAAGATGGCCTTGTCTAGTACTCCAAAATACGTCGGCATGTTGAGCAATGTGCCATCTCCATACGAGGCTGACTGCGGCTGCACCTGTGGTACTGGAGGAGGTGGAGGTGGTATTGCTTGTCGATCGTCTGTCTGCTCGGCCTGGGTGGATGCGGCATCAGTGTTTTGTCGTCTTACCTGCCTTAATTCATGTGTCAAACCTTCAACCAGTTCTTCCAATCTGTCTTTTCGGTCTTTGAGATAATCTCGGCCAACTGGGGGTTTACCTCTTTTCATGATGCTGGGGGTATGCAAGATGTGACACTTAGAACAAGATGAACAAATGAACATGTATGCAAGCGAACATGATCATGCCGATGTATCAAAATGTTCATGCCGAGATTATGCACACCTTGTCAAGCAGCAAGCAATATGATGCAATCCTAAAATCATTCTAAGGGACATCCTATGCTCTTTAGGACTCAAAGTGTGTGAATAACGTACTATAAGGAACTTGTGCTCTGATACCATTCTGTCACGACCCGAAACCGCCCCTAGTAGTTTGGTGCCGTGATGGCCAGTAATCCGTGATTACCGAAGGCCAACTTCCAAAATTCACACACAATCAGAGTATAGATATAGGGGGCTCACAAGTGCGGAAGCAATAATCTAAAATACAAGTGGTCCATAAGAGCAGTGCATAAGTCAAATGAAATGGCATACATCTTTACATAGCTTTACAACTTGAATACAAATAGAAATGAAGTACAAAAATACATATTATATCTTGGAAAAAGGCTTCTCGAGCCGACATGTTCAAAATACATAAGCTTCAAAAATTGCCGACATAAACAAAAAACACTTGAGCCACAAATCATGAAACATAATCTTCTAGTTTGCCGACATCCTCACTGCCGGCATAAAACATACATGCAAAACACACATCTCGGCGTAGCCGAGTTCTTGGTTGTTACCTACATATATACATAGGGAGGGTGAGCTTGGATACTCAGTGAATGATATAAGTAATAAAGGGGTTAAATGAATGATTCCCGAGGTCTTTCAAAACAATACATAATATATCTTTGTCAAAACCATACTTATCATAGCTTGTACAAAACATGAGATAAATCTTGTTCATCAAACTTGATCTTACAAAACTTACATACTTAACATACGTCAAATCTTATAACATAACCTCGGCATAACCTTGGTCCTTCAAAACTTACTCACTTACTTACAAGACCCACGCGGTAAACCGCCAGTGGCAAAACAAGACCAAGTAAGAAGGCCCGTAGCCCTTTAACACTTGGGTGCTGCGCAAGTTTAGAGTCCTCCAGCACAAGGGACCTATGTTACAAGAGCCCGTAGCCCTTTAACACTTGGGTGCTGCTCAAGTTTTGTAACAACCCTCATTTTGACTTAGTCATACTTGCATACATTTATGTATGATCTTGTTTTGTTATGTGCATTTGCATATCTTGTCTTGTTTTGCCCGAGTGTTACTTGCATGCTTTGTTCTTACCTGGAGTGTTGCCGAGGTCGTCTTAAGCCTAGGCACCTTCGAGACCTTTGTCACTTAGAACTATCTTAGAACCCCGTTGGTTGACTTCCATCTTCGCTCTGGCATATTGGCCGAGATGTGCACCATCTGGGCTGAGATGTTAATATCTAGGTGTTCTAAATCCTTGATCCTTGCATGAATGATTTTGTTCCTGGAATGGTATGACCTAGACCGAGGTGTGGCACACCTAGGCCAGGGTGTGGCACAGTTTAGTCAAGTGTTGTCCTTCCTAGCTGATGTCCTTGCCCCTTTCAAGTCAGTCACCTTTTTGAGTTGAGCAATCAGCCGATGCCACATGTCCCGATAGAGGGACTAAGTCAGTGTTTGTCATGTGTAGCATATCATTTTGTATCAATCTTGCCTTTTAGAGAGAGAAACTCTAGGGAGAAGGAGGAGAAGTTTGAGCTAGAGAGGGTGACTTCCAAGCTTGATCGTTAGAGCTTGAGCCGTTAGATTCGAGTTCTGAGGTTAGAATCTTAGCCTATTCTTGTTGTTCTTATTCATTATCTAGTTGCATTGCACGATCAAACCTGTTTTACACACCATTCATCGATTTAAAGTTCGTTTTAGAAAGAGAGAATGGTTTTCATGTGTTTTTGAAGAAAAACTTCGTTTGATCCGAAAGGTTGCATCGAAGCTCATGCGTTTGTGTTTGTTTTGATAAGATCCTTGAGTATGGGTACCCAGGTCCACGTTTTCGTAGTTGTGGCATGAAATCTCAGCTTTTGTATAACAAGTTTGATCTTTGCATTCATCTTCCTCATGTTCATGTTCTTCAAGTTCTTCATGCTCATGTTCTTCATGTTTATCAAGAGGGAAACCCAGATTTTTCCCGACTTCACTTTTGAATGTGGCCATCGAGGCTACACCTCGGCAAGGAGGTGTGGGACCTCGGCCTAGACCTGGTAGTTGCCCAGCGTGTTTTTCCAAGGATAAGAAACTGTGTTTCAACTCGATTGACTTAGTTTTTGAAGAATGCCGAGGTCATTTGCATGTAAGATAGACTTGTTTTGAGTAGTGCATTCAATAGACTTTGACATGTGTTGTAGGACTTGGACTTGCCTTGACCCCGACGCTTGAAGAACTAGGTGAGTGGTATTTCTAATAAAGCTATGTTATAACGTTTTGTTAAAGCTTCGTTTTGCTTGTTTTGAAAAGTATTTGTTAAGCATGAATGATATCCCTATTTTATGAATCAAGTATAAGCTTTGTTTTGAATGGCAATGTATCAAGTAAGCTTTGTTTTGACGACGTTTTCGGAAAGTCCCTCGTGCTGGAGGACTCTAAACTTTCGCAGCACCCATGATTTGTACCCAAGTGTTAAAGGGCTACGGGCTCTTGTAACATAGGTCCCTTGTGCTGGAAGACTCTAAACTTGAGCAGCACCCAAGTGTTAAAGGGCTACGGGCTCTTGTAACATAGGTCCCTCGTAGTGGAGGACTCTAAACTTTCGCGGCACATCTTGTCTTGAAAGTCCCTCGTGCTGGAGGACTCTAAACTTTCGCAGCACCCTTGAATTGCACTCGGGTGTTTAAGGGCTACAGGCTCTTGTAACATAGGTCCCTTGTGCTAGAGGACTTTAAACTTTCGTAGCACCCTTGTTTGAGATGTCTATCTTGCTTTGTCTTGTTTTGCCACGAACGGTCTACTGCGTGGATATGTTTGCCGAAATGTTACTATTTGTAATATGTGATGCTAGTACGTATCCCTTGAAACTGTGAAGATTTGTTAGATGGACGAGGTCCATTCCTTGTCATATATATATGGAGTTTTGTCTTGTATTGTTTTGAAAGGATTTTGGCTATTATTCATGCAAACCCCTTTATTATTTATGCCATTCACTGAGTATCCAAGCTCACCCTCTCTATATATATGTAGGTGATGAACAAGAAGGCGGTGACGCCTAGATGTGATTTCTGGAGCTTGTTTTGGGTCTTATTTATGTCGGCTTAACCTGCACCTATGCTAGCAGTCTTGAAAATCATGCTTCTCGACTTGTAATATTTGTATTTTGAACACATCGGCTGAGAAGCCTTTTGACCAAGATGTATGTTTTTGTGTGATTGTTATGTCGGCAAAGAAGATGTCGGCAACCCGGCAAACTGTGTACTTAAATCTGTAATTTGTACAATTTGTTTATATCGGCTTGTGGAGCCCTTTGCTAATACAAAAAATGTAACTTGCACTTTGCTTGTTTGTTATTAAGTTATAACCCATATGTGAATGGTTACTATCTCACGTGACTTATGCGCTGCTCTTATGGACCACTTGTATTTTGGATTATTGCTTTCGCACTTGTGAGCCCCATATATTTATACTCTGATTGTGTGTGAATTTTGAAAGTTGGCCTTCGGTAATCTCGGATTACTGGCCATCACGGCACCAAACTACTAGGGGCGGTTTGGGGTCGTGACAAGTTTAGAGTCCTCCAGCACAAGGGACCTATGTTACAAGAGCCCGTAGCCCTTTAACACTTGGGTGCTGCTCAAGTTTAGAGTCCTCCAGCACAAGAGACCTATGTTACAAGAGCCCGTAGCCCTTTAACACTTGGGTGCTGCTCAAGTTTAGAGTCCTCCAGCACAAGGGACTTTCCGAGAATGTCGTCAAAACAAAGCTTACTTGATACATTGCCATTCAAAACAAAGCTTATACTTGATACATAAAATAGGGATATCATTCATGCTTAACAAATACTTTCATCAAAACAAGGCAAAGCTTTATCAAAACCTTAAGAACATAACTTTATTAAAAATACCACTCACATAGTTCTTGGGACGTCGGGATCAAGGCAAAGGTCCAAGTCCTACAAACACATGGCAAAGTCTATTGAATGTACTCTTAAAAACAAGCTTTACATGAATGCAAATGATCAAGGGAAAACATGTTGGAAAACATCTAGGAAAAACATGCTGGGAAACATCTAGGGAAAACATGTTGGAAAACATCTAGGGAAAACATGCTGGAAAACATGCTGGGTACCAACCAGGTCTTGGAATGGATGCACAGAAATGATCTAGGCAAAAATGACCTAGCTGAGTGAACTCAGGAGGTCTTGGTCGAGGTCCCACACCTCTTGGCCGAGGTGTGGTTACCTAGACTTCAGTATGCAGCTGCCTGCCGAGGTGTTACAAAGTGCCGGCAAGGGTGTACCATGGTCAGCCTAGGTGTGCAGTGGTTAGCCTAGGTGTGCATGCAAGATAAACTAACGTGCAAGTGATCATGCAAGGTAGGCCAAGGTGAGATATGATGCTTGGCCTAAGTGTGTGATCTAAGCAAGAGTGGTCTCGGTGATCACACCTAGGGAAATGAAGCCTGGAAATCTGGGTTTCAACCTTGAAGAACATGAATGCTAAAATCATAACTTGTTATTATAAAATCTGAGGTTTCATGCTATGAGTTCAAAAACATGGACCTTGGTACCCATACTTGAAGATCATATGAAAACAAACACGAAAACATGGATCTTGATACAAACTTTCGGATCAAAACATGGCTTTTCCTCAAGAACCCATGAATATCACTTTCTCTTTCTAAAACCGAACTTCAAAGCAATGCATGGTTCATGAAACATGTTAGATCATGCAATGCAATTAGATCAACATAAAGAATAACAAGAGTAGATCATGAATCTAACCTTAAAACACGGATCTAACGGTTCGATCTCTAGGGATCAAGCTTGGAAATCTACCTCTCTCTAGAATTCCCATTCCTCTTCTTAGAGCTTCTCTCTCTTCTAAGACAAGGATATAGCAAATGATATGTTTTTCTCTCTCTGCCGGCTGATTTAACCCTCTGCAGGGATACGTGGCACTACCGGATTGGTTCTCCTCAAAAGGTGATAGAAAGACAAGACAAGTGTATGACAAAGTGTGTACAACAAGCTAGATGACATGGGCACTTCGGCAGGTAATGATCTCGGCTAAGGACATAGGCTTCGGCAAGTAAAGTCTCAATGATCTCGGCTAGGAAGGATGACACTTGGCCACGCTGTACCACACCTCAGCCTAAATGTGCCACACCTCGGTGTATGTCATTCCAGTCCCGGAACAAGATCACTAGGTGCAAGGATCAAGGATCTAGGGCGCCTAGATGATAACATCTCGGCCTAGATGACGCATATCTCGGCCTAGGTGATGCACACCTCGGCCTAGATGATGACATCTCGGCCAATATGCCTAGGTGATGGTTGAGGTCAACCAAAGTGGTTCCAAGATGGTTCTAGGTGTAAGAGGTTCAAAGGTGTGACCTAGGCTTGACATGACCTAGGCTTGGCATGACCTAGACTTAACATGACCTAGGCTTGACATGACCTAGGCTTGGCATAGCAGGGGAGGAACAAAGCATGCAAGCAACACTTAAGCAAAACAAGACAAGATTCATGAATGTAAACTTAACAAGACAAAGTTATGTAAATGCACATGAACATGACTACAACATTGAATATGGATTGTTACAGCAACTTAACATGGCAAAACATATAAATGCATGCAACCATGACTAGGCCATAAAATGTGGGTTGTTACAGGTATAGTGGTTTTTGAATGAACTTCCGTTTTTAATTTTCTGCAACTTCCATTTTTATTCAATTTACTTTTCTATTCAACTTCCTTTTTTATTTAATTTCCAAATAGATCGTTAAGGTATAGTGGTTTCTAGATTGAACTTCCATTTTTAATTTTATGCAACTTTCATTTTTATTTTTATTCAACTTCCATTTTTTATTCAATTTACCTCGAAGCATATCCTCAAGGATCTGAATAGTACGCTCGGACTGCCCGTCAGTTTGAGGGTGATAAGCCGTACTAAAGGTCAACTTAGTGCCCAAGGCACTCTGCAAACTCTGCCATAACCTGGCGGTAAAACGAGGATCCCTATCTGAGACAATCGTCACTGGGACCCCGTGCAATCTCACTATGTCCTGAATATACAAGTCGGCAAGATGATCTACCGAATCTCTCACGCGCATAGGAATAAAGTGCGCCGACTTAGTCAACCGATCTACAACCACCCAAATAGCATCACTACCCCGCTGAGTCCTCGAAAGACCTACGACGAAGTCCATAGTGACGTGCTCCCACTTCCACTCGGCAATAGGCAAGGGTTGCAACAAACCCGCTGGCCTCTGATGCTCGGCCTTTACTTGCTGGCAAGTAAGGCACTTCGATACGAAAACAGCCACATCTCCTTTCATACCCCGCACCAAAACTGGCGACCCAAATCCCGATACATCTTAGTGCCTCCCGGATGCACCGCAAGACGTGAATGGTGAAACTCTCGGAGTACTTCCTCTCGGCAAGACTCCGGCACAAACAAACGGTCTCAGTATCTCACACTCAGGTCAGGATACACCGTCAAACCCTTCTCAACTTTCCCACTGGAGATCTTCTCTCGGAAGGACTCTACCTCAAGGTCACCTCTTTGTGCCTCTAACACTCCAGTCACAAGTGTGGGCTGTGCAACAACAGAAAACAAGGCCGCAGCCTCAACAGATTCGTCCAGATGCAAATCAAACTCGCCAAGTACACCCAACATCCCCTATTCCCGGATGGCTATACAAGCTACATCACTAATGGATTTCCTACTAAGGGCATCGGCCACAACATTGGCCTTTCCCGGGTGATAATGCAACTCAAAATCATAGTTCTCAATGAACTCCATCCATCTCCTCTGCCTCAAATTCAAGTCTCTCTGTGTAAACAGATACTTCAAACTCTTGTGGTCCGAGAACACCTCGAACCTCTCACCATAAAGGTAGTGCCTCCAAATCTTCAAGGCAAAGATCACTGCTGCTAACTCTAGGTCGTGTGTAGGGTAATTCTTCTCGTGAATTTTCAACTGACGTGAGCCATAAGCTATCACTTTCCCCTCCTGCATCAACATACAACCCAAACCCTCTCTTGAGGCATCACAATAAACCGCATAACCCAACCCTCGCTCCGGAATAATCAAAACCGGAGCGGTGGTCAACCTAACCTTCAACTCTTGGAATGACTTTTCACAAGTCACACTCCACACAAATTTAACCCCTTTCCGCATCAATCTAGTCAACGGCGAAGCTAGCCTGGAAAAATCCTTCACAAACCGACGGTAATACCTAGCTAATCCCAGAAAACTGCGGATCTCAAACACACTCTTAGGTTGTGCCCAGTCTTGCACTGCCTCAACCTTGGATGTATCAACAGACACCCCTTCCCTGGATACCACATGGCCTAAGAATTTCACCTCTCCTAGCCAGAACTCACACTTCCCAAACTTGGCATACAGCCTATGGGCTCTAAGCAACTCAAGCACCACTCTCAAGTGTGCCTCGTGCTCCTCCTCAGAAGGCGAATAGATAAGAATGTCGTCCACGAAAACGACTACAAATCGATCCAAGAATTCCCGGAAGATCCGGTTCATCAAGTCCATAAAGACTGCTGGTGCGTTGGTAAGCCCGAATGGCATCACCAGAAACTCATAATGGCCATACCGCATACGGAATGCCGTTTTAGGAATATCCTCCTCCCTGACCCTCAACTGGTGGTAACCCGATCTCAAGTCTATCTTAGAGAAACAACGGGAACCCTTCAACTGGTCAAACAAATCATCTATACGGGGCATAGGGTACTTATTCTTGACCGTAGCCCGATTCAACTTCCGGTAGTCTATACACAATCTCAAGGCTCTTTCTTTTTAGCAAAGAGGGCCGGTGCTCCCCACGGTGAAAAACTAGGGCGAACAAAACCCTTATCTAGCAATTCCTGGAGCTGAACTTTCAACTCAATCAACTCGGCTAGGGAAAAACGATAAGGTGCCATAGAAATCGGCGCCGTGCCGGGCACTAAATCAATAGAGAACTCTATCTCTCGATGAGGTGGCAAACTAACAAGGTCCTAGAGAAAGACATCTGAATACTCACAAACCACCCTCGGCAATACATTCTGGGTCTCATCACACTCACCACTCTCAAAGCTAGCAAGTAGACCACTAAGCTCACTTCGCCCTCGCGAATCATACCCCGGTGGCAAAACACTACCAACCCGGTCTCCCAAGAAATAGAACCACTCCCCGCTTAAGGTACATAATGTGACCCTCTGGCGGTAGCAATCGATAACAGCCCGGTATGACGATAGCCAGTCCATACCCAAAATAACATCAAAGCCCTTCATGGGCATGACCACAAATGGAAAAGGAAGCCTATGGTCGGCGACCTCTATATCACAACCTCTAACACCCTGTTTCAAGATCAACTCACCACCAATAGGTGATACCACACAAATAGGAGATGCTAACTGTGCCAACTCCAATTCCAAAACAGATGTAAATGCTGTAGATACAAAAGAATGAGATGCACCCGTGTCAATCAACACACTAGCAACCAAGTTGCAAAACAGAAAAGTACCTCTCACTACTGATGGAGCCGGTACTAAATCCTGCGCGGTAACAGCATACACGCGCCCTGTAGGCCCCTGATCTACCTGCTCACCTCTAGAAGCATACGACTGCTACACTGACTGGGATGACGAAGCTCCCGGATTGGCCCTCGAGGTCTGCATAGACTGAGCTGGCTGAAAACCCTGCGTCTTCCTAGAACCAGACGCTCCCGAAGTAGCACTCAACTGTGGGCAATACCTCTTCAGGTGCCCAGGCTGACCACACTGATAGCAGGACAAAGGCTGGCCCCTGCCCTGACTCTGGCTCTGAGGTCTAGCTGAAGAAGAAGCAGCTCGCTGACCCCCTCCTTTCTGCGGGTAAACCGAAGACTTGTGACCCAGCTGGCCACACACAAAACAAGTCAGGCCTCCCTGACTACTTCTCCCAGAGCCCGCGCTCGGCACCGGAAAGGTCGATCTAGCCACACGACCCTGAGACTGTTGAGGGTTAGAACCCTTCTGTCTCCTGCCATCACCCTGACCATCTTGGCTCCACTTGGAGCCTCTCTGCCCCTCATCCTCCTCCTGCATCATGAGCTTCATATGAGCTGCAGCATCCACTAAGTGTCTATACTCTCAGATGTAAGACCCACCAACTCTCAGCTTGAGGCCCCGCCTCAACTTCCGCTCAAACTCATAGCAACGGCGTTCTTCGGACGCCACCAACTCAAGTGCAAATCTGGACAAACTAGTGAAAGTGGCCTCAAACTCTGCCACAGACATACCCTGCTGATTAAGCCGGCTAAACTGATCCCTCAGCTTCTCTCTAGCCACTGCAGATAAGAACCTCTCCTGGAAAGCATTTACAAACGCCTCCCATGTACCACCAACACGAGCCTTCTCGTACTTCCACCATTGACCCGCATCTCCCTTCAGCTGGAAGGATGCCAAGGTCACTTTCAGTGCCCCGTCCTCGATGCCAAGCATCTCGAACGTCTTACTCATTTGTTCCAACCACTCGTCAGCCTTCAGTGGCTCCTTTGGATCCCTAACAAACTCGTCCGAGTTAGACCGGAAGAACTCCCTCTTCAAGAAAGAAGGCCGTGCCTCAGCTACCTGATTCCCAGCCCTGAGAATACCCAAAGCCCCTGCTATCTCTCGTGCCAAGGCACTCATAGCCTGCTAGCCCGCTAGCTCGGCCACGTTGGCCTGACCAACACCCTCTTGCACTGCCGGAATATCATCCGGTAAAGGTACCTCCTGCCTCACAAGCCTACCACGCCTAGCACCTCTTCCTCGCCCTGACATCCTAATAAAGGTAATACAGAATGTTAGCACATTCACAAATGTGCCAAAGCTAAACACTCACGTCCTAATGCATGGACAACTGTAATTCACTCCATGTAAGCACATAAACACATAAGCATTTACGAATTTCATTTCCGGATGATGATAGTCCCGAGGCATTACTAGAGTTCCGGTTAGAAACAACATTGATCAAATGTTTTTCCAACATGACTCCCAGAAACCCAAGGATCCAATCAACATCCTAGAAACTATATTCCATACCCACATAGTCACATAAGCATGTTATCAATTAAGCACATAGCATATGACACTACATCTAAGTCTCTATCAAGCGAGACAAACCCATTGTGATCCTAATCACTTCCCACGTACCCAAAGTATTCAAACCCGGTACGCTCTGATACCAAGTTGTAACGCCCTAAAAATAATAACATTAAACCCATTAATAGAGACATCCATTGATATATAAAAACTCCACATTCTTCTATTCATTAGAGTTCCATTACAAAAAGTATTACATGTTAACGACAAAAGCAAATGCCCTAAAGGCTTACAGCTTTCCAAGTTAACACTTGGTTACAACAAAAGAGTACTAACTCATTTACACATTAAGCCCTTGGCTCGAATATACATGTAATACATCAAATAAATAAAACAACAAAAGTCCGCCTGCCTCTAGCCTCCCAAGCTACGTCCTTGGAGGTGGCATGCAACCTGTACCTGAAAATGATATTCCTATATAGGGTGAGCCACAGCCCAGTAGAAATATACTAAACCAAATATGAACAATGACTAAAAGATTAGCAGTTGATAGATGGCCAACACAGATACTTTCTCTTATCACACTTTACGGTTTCATGGCATACAAGTCCATATTACAGTCAATTTTCCATTTCTTTTCAATTCTCAATTTATAACCATGGCTCAGAACCTGGCCAAACAACTCATATGAGACAGTACTTCATATCCAGCACTTCTCCATTTCATAATAGATAAGCATACTAGCTATATCACATACCAACAGATAAGCATACAAGCTATATCATCACTTCCACAGATATGCATATGAGCACTATCACACTTCCAATGACAAGCATATGAGCTCTGTCAACACATTAATAGATAAGCATATGAGCTCTATCTATGGAGTCCATCCCCTATCTCCTCCCAACACATCCGGTTTAGAGGTCCATCCCCTATCATCCACTAAACCGTGGAGTACATCCCCTATCTCCTCCAACACAACACAATGCATATGAACAACAATTATACACATCATCACACAATGCATAAATTTAATGTATTCTTTCAATCGTCAATCTCAATGACACATTCCAGTGATTAGCTTCAGTTTGCCTAATCATCATGCATTGTCTACAACAATCAAGGCTATCCTCCACCGATAGCCCAAAGCAGTTATTTCTATACAGAAAATAAATGCAACAATGGATATATAATCAACATTCCAACTAGGTGAGTGATAAATAATCCAGCTACACCTTTTTATCCCATGACTTCCCAAATCAATTCCTCATTTCTCATAATTAATTATGCAAATTAATTAACCAATGTAATTAGGGCATTTTCCATAATTAACATTACAACCCTTAGGTTCCATTTTCATTAATGTTTTAACATTAATTTCACTTTTCCATTCCAAACATGCATCTAGGTTTTATATAGCTAAAACCCCCAACTTTTGTAAAATTACACAAAAGCCCCAAACTTTCACCAAATTACCAAACCAACCCCAACATCTCAAAATACTAAACTTTAAAGACAAAGCTTATAAAGAGGAGTAGGATATCCCTACCTCGAAGTTAGAGCTCGGATGGAGAAGAGACCAAAACCAAAGTGCTCCAAAGACCGAGATTTTCAGATCAAAACGACGCCCTCGACGATCAACACAACTTTTCCAAAGGCTGAAGAGAATGAGGACACTCTAACTAGATCAAACCCTAGAGAGAATGGAGTTTCTAAAGAGAGAAGCTCTCAAAAATGGTTTTTAGAAAAAGTAGGAAAGAGAAGGAAAAGCAAAAAGTGATTTGAAATCACCCAGCGGATAACTCATATACGTATGACTCGCTCGAGCGGAGAACACAACGCTCGAGCGCCAAGAACAAAAATCTGGACACGCTCGAGCGCAATAAGGCCCGCTCGAGCGCCAAGACACAAGAATAAAGCACTTCTGCTCGAGCGCGAAAACCAGTCCGCTCGAGCGCAAATTTCCACCTCCCAAAACTTACACCCAGAAAGCACTACCCGCTCGAGCGCCAACAAACCCGCTTGAGCGCCACCGCTCGAGCGTAAACAAACCCGCTCAAGCGTAAAAATCACATCTGCAGAAGTTTTGCAAGAACATGAAATACTGGAGGTGTGTAATCCCCGCTCGAGCGCAAGAAGACCCGTTCGAGCGGACTGCCTAAAAACCGAACAACAAGGAATTGAAACCAAGGCCTAACCAACCTGTAACAACCCTGCTCGAAACATCCTAAAACTCAATCATGTGGAATTAAAGGACACAACAAGATAGATACCACTACCAACTTCACGGAACCGAGTCCGAAACACAACAGAATAGTTAAGGGACAACCGGGATCGCTATATCCATTTTTATTTTTATTCAACTTCCATTTTTATTCAATTTACTTTTCTATTAAACTTCCTTTTTTATTTAATTTCCAAATAGATCGTTAAGTTATAGTTGTTTTTCAATGAACTTCCGTTTTTAATTTTCTGCAACTTCCATTTTTATTCAATTTACTTTTCTATTCAACTTCCTTTTTTATTTAATTTCCAAATAGATCGTTAAGGTATAGTGGTTTTTGGATTGAACTTCCATTTTTAATTTTCTGCAACTTTCATTTTTATTTTTATTCAACTTCCATTTTTATTCAATTTACTTTTCTATTAAACTTCCGTTTTTATTTAATTTCCAAATAGATAGGTATAGTGGTTTCTTGAATGAACTTCAATTTTTAATTCTTTGCAACTTCCATTTTTATTTTTATTCGACTTCGATTGTTATTAAATTTACTTTTCTATTCAACTTCCTTTTTTATTGAATTTCCAAATAGATCGTTAAGGTATAGTGGTTTCTGGATTGAACTTCCATTTTTAATTTTATGCAACTTTCAATTTTATTTTTATTCAACTTCCATTTTTATTCAACTTACTTTTCTATTAAACTTCTTTTTTTATTTAATTTCCAAATAGATCGTCAAAGTATAGTGGTTTCCTGAATGAACTTCCATTTTTAATTTTCTGCAACTTCCATTTTTATTTTTATTAAACTTCCTTTTTTCATTCAAGTTTCTTTTCTACTCAACTTCCTTTTTTATTTAATTTCCAAATCGATTGTTAAGGTATAGTGGTTTCTGGATTGAACTTCCAACCTTAATTTTATGCAACTTTCATTTTTATTTTTATTCAACTTCCATTTTTATTCAATTTACTTTTCTATTAAACTTCCTTTTCTATTTAATTTCCAAATAGATCGTTAAACTTCCTTTTTTATTTAATTTCCAAATAGATCGTTAAGGTATAGTATTTTCTTGAATGAACTTCCAATTTTAATTTTCTGCAACTTCCATTTTTATTTTTATTTAGCTTCCTTTTTCATTCAAGTTTCTTTTCTACTCAACTTCCTTTTTTATTTAATTTCCAAATAGATCGTTAAGGTATAGTGGTTTCTGGATTGAACTTCCATTTTTAATTTTCTGCAACTTCCATTTTTATTTTTATTCAACTTCCATTTTTATTCAATTTACTTTTCTATTAAACTTCCTTTTTTATTTAATTTCCAAATAGATCGTTAAGGTATAGTGGTTTCTTCAATGAACTTCCATTTTTAATTTTCAGCAACTTTTATTTTTATTTTTATTTAACTTCCATTTTTATTCAATTTACTTTTTTGTTCGACTTCCTTTTTATTTTATTTCCAAATAGATCGTTAAGGTATAGTGGTTTCCGGAATGAATTTCCATTTTTAATTTTCTGCAACTTCCATTTTTATTTTTAAGTAACTTCCATTTTTATTCAAGTTACTTTTCTATTCAACTTCCTTTTTTATTTAATTTCCAAATAGATCGTTAACGTATAATGGTTTATGGATTGAACTTCCATTTTTAATTTTATGCAACTTTAATTTTTATTTTTATTCAACTTCCTTTTTTATTCAATTTACTTTTCTATTAAAATTCCTTTTTTATTTAATTTCCAAATAGATCGCTAAGGTATAGTGGTTTCTTGAATGAACTTCCATTTTTAATTTTCTACAACTTCTATTTTTATTTTTATTTGACTTCCATTTTTATTCAATTTACTTTTCGATTAAACTTCCTTTTTTATTTAATTTCCAAATAGATCGTTAAGGTATAGTGGTTTCTGGATTGAACTTCTATTTTTAATTTTATGCAACATTCTTTTTTATTTTGATTCAACTTCCATTTTTACTCAATTTACTTTTCTATTATACTTCCTTTTTTATTTAATTTCCAAATAGACCGTTATGGTATAGTGGTTTCTTGAATGAACTTTCATTTTTAATTTTCTGCAACTTCCATTTCTATTTTTATTCGACTTCCATTTTTATTCAATTTACTTTTCTATTCAACTACCTTTTTTATTTAATTTTCAAATAGATCGTTAAGGTATAGTGGTTTTCGGATTGAACTTTCACTGTTAATTTTATGCAACTTTCATTTTTATTTTAATTCAACTTCCATTTTTATTCAATTTACTTTTCTGTTAAACTTCCTTTTTTATTTAATTTCCAAATAGATCGTTAAGGTATAGTGGTTTCTTGAGTGAACTTCCATATTTAATTTTCTGCAACTTCCATTTTTATTCAAGTCATTTTTCTATTCAACTTCCTTTTTTGTTTAATTTCCAAATAGATCGTGAAGGGATAGTGGTTTCTTGAATGAACTTCCATTTTTAATTTTTTGCAACTTCCATTTTTACTTTTATTTTACTTCCATTTTATTCAATTTACTTTTCTATTCAACTTCCTTTTTTATTTAATTTCAAAATAGATCGTTAAGGTATAGTGGTTTCTTGAATGAACTTCCATTTTTAATTTTATGCCACTTTCATTTTTATTTTTATTCAACTTCCATTTCTATTCAATTTACTTTTCAATTAAACTTCCTTTTTTATTTCATTTCCAAATAGATCGTTAAGGTATAGTGGTTTCTTCAATGAACTTCCATTTTTAATTTTCTGCAACTTCCATTTTTATTTTGTTCGACTTCCATTTTTATTCAAGTCATTTTTCTATTCAACTCCCTTTTTTAATTAATTCCCAAATAGATCGTTAACGTATAGTGGTTTCTTGAATAAACTTCCATTTTTAATTTTATGCAACTTTCATTTTTATTTTTATTCAACTTCCACTTTTACTCAATTTACTTTTCTATTAAACTTTATTTTTTATTTAATTTCCAGATAGATCATTAAGGTATAGTGGTTTCTTTAATGAACTTCCATTTTTAATTTTAAGGAACTTCCATTTTTATTTTTATTCAGCTTCCATTTTTATTCAAGTTATTTTTCTATTCAACTTCCTTTTTTATTTAATTTTCAAATAGATCGTTAAGGTATGCTGGTTTCTTGATTGAACTTCCATTTTTAATTTTCTGCAACTTCCATTTTTATTTTTATTTAACTTCCTTTTTTATTCAAGTTTCTTTTCTACTCAACTTGCTTTTTTATTTAATTTCCAAATAAATCGTTAAGGTATAGTGGTTTCTGGATTGAACTTCCATTGTGAATTTTATGCAACTTTCATTTTTATTTTTATACAACTTCCATTTTTATTCAATTTACTTTACTATTAAACTTCCTTTTTTATTTAATTTCCAAATAGATCGTGAAGGTATACTGGTTTCTGTATTGAACTTCCATTTTTAATTTTATGCAACTTTCCCTTTTATTTTTATTCAACTTTCATTTTTATTCAATTTGCTTTTCTGTTAAGCTTCCTTTTTTATTTAATTTCCAAATAGATCGTTAAGGTATAGTGTTTTCTTTAATGAACTTCTATTTTTAATTTTATGGAACTTCTATTTTTATTTTTATTCAGCTTCCATTTTTATTCAAGTTACTTTTCTATTAAACTTCCTGTAACGCCCTCAAAATAACAACATTAAACCCATCAATATAGACATGCATTGATATATAAAAGTTCCACATTCTTCCATTCATCAGAGTTTCATTACAAAAAGTATTACATTCTAACGACAAAAGCAAATGCCCTAAAGGCTTACAGCTTTCCAAGTTAACACTTGGTTACAACAAAAGTGTACTAACTCATTTACACATTAAGCCCTTGGCTTGAATTTACATGTAATACATCAAAAATAAATAAGACAACAAAAGTGTGTCCGCCTCTAGCCTCCCAAGCTACGTCCTTGGAGGTGGCATGCTACCTGTACCTGAAAATGATATTCCCTTATAGGGTGAGCCACAGCCCAGTAGAAATATACTAAACCAAATATGAACAATGACTAAAAGATTAGCAGTTGATAGATGGCCAACACAGATACTTTCCCTTATCACACTTTTACGATTTCATGACATACAAGTCCATATTACAGTCCATTTTCCATTTCCTTTCAATTCTCAATTTATAACCATGGCTCAGAACCTGGCCAAACAACTCATATGAGACAGTAACTCATATCAAGCACTTCCCATTTCATAATAGATAAGCATACTAGCTATATCACACAACACAGATAAGCATACAAGCTATATCATCACTTCCACAGATATGCATATGAGCACTATCACACTTCCAATGACAAGCATATGAGCTCTGTCAACACATTAATAGATAAGCATATGAGCTCTATCTATGGAGTCCATCCCCTATCAGTGATAAATAATCCAACTACACCCTTTTTTTTCCATGACTTCCCAAATCAATTCCTCATTTCTCATAATTAATTATGCAAATTAATTAACCAATGTAATTAGGGCATTTTTCATAATTCACATTACAACCCTTAGGTTCCATTTTCATTAATGTCTTAACATTAATTTCACATCTTTCATGCCAAACATGCATCTAGGTTTTATATAGCTAAAACCCCAACTCTTGTAAATTTACACAAAAGCCCCCAAACTTTCACAAAATTACCAAACCAACCCCAACATCTCAAAATACTAAAATTTAAAGACAAAGCTCATAAAGAGGAGTAGGATATCCCTACCTCAAAGTTAGAGCTCGGATGGAGAAGAGACCAAAACCAAAGTGCTCCAAAGACCAAGATTTTTAGATCAAAACGACGCCCTCGAAGATCAACACAACTTTTACAAAGGCCGAAGAGAAGGAGGACACTCTAACTAGATCAAACCCTAGAGAGAAGGGAGTATCTAGAGAGAGAGGCTCTCAAAAATGGTTTTTAAAAAAAGTAGGAGAGAGAAAGAAAAGCAAAAAGTGATTTGAAATCACCCAGCGGATAACTCATATACGTATGACCCGCTCGAGCGGAGAACACGACGCTCGAGCGCCAAGAACAAAAATCTGGACACGCTCGAGCGCAATAAGGCCCGCTCGAGCGCCAAGACACAAGAATAAAGCACTTCCGCTCGAGCGCGAAAACCAGTCCGCTCGAGCGCAGATTTCCACCTCCCAGAACTTACACCCAGAAAGCACTACCCGCTCGAGCGCCGACAAACGCGCTCGAGCGCCACCGCTCGAGCGTAAACAAACCCGCTCGTGCGCAGAAATCACATCTGCAGAAGTTTTGCAGGAACCTGAAATACTGGAGGTGTGTAATCCCGCTCGAGCGCAAGAAGACCCGCTCGAGCGGAACGCCTAAAAACTGAACAACAAGGAATTGAAACCAAGGCCTAACCAACCTGTAACAACCCTGTTCAAAACATCCTAAAACTCAATCAAGTGGAATTAAAGGACACAACAAGATAGATACTACTACCAACTACACGGAACCGAGTCCGAAATACAATAGAACAGTAAAGGGATAACCGGGATCGCTATAACCTCCCCCCCTTAAAGAATTTCGTCCCCGAAATTAAACACAAGTTTTCAAAAATAGGTTTTCTCCATTCTCAATAATATTACAACATAATATTAAACAACCCGACCCATTACCGGTCGATTCCATCTATTTTCAAGAAGCATTTCACAACAAATATTACAAGTGCATTATCAACATGCAATTTTCTTCCATTTCCAACCATTTCTAACATGCATGGTTCACAGTTCATATCATAATCAATATACATGATACAACTCCAATTCTACAATATAGCCAACATATGCAATATCATAATCAACTCCCATATCAAGGTAAGTTCTACAACATATTTTCATTAAACCAAAACATTACCAATGTTTTACAACTTAAGACATATATAAAGCTCTTAAGTCCAACAACATTACATAATCTAAATATCAGATTACTCATCAACAAACAAGTCCGGATATTTCTCGCGGACCTCCAACTCACGTTCCCAAGTGGCTTCCTCCACTCCGTGATGTTTCCACAAAACCTTTACCAAAGGGATGGTCTTGCCACGCAGGACCTGATCCTGCCAATCCAAGACCCGAACCGGTCTCTCCTCATACGAGGCATCCTCATCTACCTCTAAGTCGGTCCAATCTAACACATGTGATGGACCCGGCTCATACTTCCGAAGCATACTCACATGAAACACGTCATGAACTCCGGACAACTGTGGCGGCAACGCTAAACGATAAGCAACCTCGCCAATCCTCTCAAGGATCTCAAAAGGCCCAATGAACCGAGGGGATAACTTCCCGCCCTTCCCGAACCTCATCAAACCTCGCCTAGGTGATATTTTCAGGAAAACAAGATCACTTACCTCAAACGCCAAAGGCCTCCTCCAACGGTCCGCATAACTCTTTTGGCGACTCTGGGCTGTAACAAGCCTCCTACGGTCTGCAACTTCCATTTTTATTCAATTTACTTTTCGATTAAACTTCCTTTTTTATTTAATTTCCAAATAGATCGTTAAGGTATAGTGGTTTCTGGATTGAATTTCTATTTTTAATTTTATGCAACATTCTTTTTTATTTTGATTCAACTTCCATTTTTACTCAATTTACTTTTCTATTAAACTTCCTTTTTTATTTAATTTCCAAATAGATCGTTATGGTATAGTCGTTTCTTGAATGAACTTCCATTTTTAATTTTCTGCAACTTCCATTTCTATTTTTATTCGACTTCCATTTTTATTCAATTTACTATTCTATTCAACTACCTTTTTTATTTAATTTCCAAATAGATCGTTAAGGTATAGTGGTTTCCGGATTGAACTTTCATTGTTAATTTTATGCAACTTTCATTTTTATTTTAATTCAACTTCCATTTTTATTCAATTTACTTTTCTGTTAAACTTCCTTTTTTATTTAATTTCCAAATAGATCGTTAAGGTATAGTGGTTTCTTGAGTGAACTACCATATTTAATTTTCTGCAACTTCCATTTTAATTCAAGTCATTTTTCTATTCAACTTCATTTTTTGTTTAATTTCCAAATAGATCGTTAAGGGATAGTGGTTTCTTGAATGAACTTCCATTTTTAATTTTTTGCAACTTCCATTTTTTATTTTTATTTTACTTCCATTTTTATTCAATTTACTTTTCTATTCAACTTCCTTTTTTATTTAATTTCAAAATAGATCGTTAAGGTATAGTGGTTTCTTGAATGAACTTCCATTTTTAATTTTATACCACTTTCATTTTTATTTTTATTCAACTTCCATTTCTATTCAATTTACTTTTCAATTAAACTTCTGTTTTTATTCAAGTTCCAAATAGATCGTTAAGGTATAGTGGTTTCTTGAATGAACTTCCATTTTTAATTTTCTGCAACTTCCATTTTTAATTTTATTCGACTTCCATTTTTATTCAAGTCATTTTTCTATTCAACTCCCTTTTTTAATTAATTTCCAAATAGATCGTTAACATACAGTGGTTTCTTGAATGAACTTCAATTTTTAATTTTATGCAACTTTCACATTTATTTTTATTCAACTTCCACTTTTACTCAATTTACTTTTCTATTAAACTTTATTTTTTATTTAATTTCCAAATAGATCATTAAGGTATAGTGGTTTGTTTAATGAACTTCTATTTTTATTCAACTTCCTTTTTTATTTAATTTTCAAATAGATCGTTAAGGTATACTGGTTTCTTGAATGAACTTCCATTTTCAATTTTCTGCAACTTCCATTTTTATTTTTATTTAACTTCCTTTTTTATTCAAGTTTCTTTTCTACTCAACTTCCTTATTTATTTAATTTCCAAATAGATCGTTAAGGTATAGTGGTTTCTGGATCGAACTTCCATTGTGAATTTTATGCAACTTTCATTTTTATTTTTATACAACTTCCATTTTTATTCAATTTACTTTACTATTAAACTTCCTTTTTTATTTAATTTCCAAATAGATCGTGAAGGTATACTGGTTTCTGTATTGAACTTCCATTTTTAATTTTATGCAACTTTCACTTTTATTTTTATTCAACTTTCATTTTTATTCAATTTACTTTTCTATTAAGCTTCCTTTTTTATTTAATTTCCAAATAGATTGTTAAGGTATGGTGGTTTCTTTAATGAACTTCCAATTTTAATTTTATGGAACTTCTATTCTTATTTTTTTTAGCTTCCATTTTTATTCAAGTTACTTTTCTATTAAACTTCCTTTTTTATTTAATTTTCAAATAGATCGTTAAGGTATACTGGTTTATTGAATGAACTTCCATTTTTAATTTTCTGCAACTTCCATTTTTATTTTTATTTAACTTCCTTTTTTATTCAAGTTTCTTTTCTACTCGACTTCTTTTTTTATTTAATTTCCAAATAGATCGTTAAGGTATAGTGGTTTCTGGATTGAACTTCCATTGTTAATTTTATGCAACTTTCATTTTTATTTTTATTCAACTTCCATTTTTATTCAATTTACTTTTCTATTAAACTTCCTTTTTAATTTAATTTCCAAATAGATCCTTAAGGTATAGTGGTTTCTTGAATAAACTTTCATTTTTAATTTTAAGCAACTTTTATTTTTTTTTATTTAACTTCCATTTTTATTCAATTTGCTTTTCTGTTCGACTTCCTTTTTTATTTTATTTCCAAATCGATCGTTAAGGTATAGTGGTTTCATGAATGAATTTCCATTTTTAATTTTTTGCAACTTCCATTTTTATTTTTAAGTAACTTCCATTTTTATTCAAGTTACTTTTCTATTCAACTTCCTTTTTTATTTAATTTCCAAATAGATCGTTAACGTATAATGGTTTATGGATTGAACTTCCATTTTTAATTTTATGCAACTTTCGTTTTTATTTTTATTGAACTTCCAATTTTACTAAATATACTTTTCTGTTAAACTTCATTTTTTATTTAATTTCCAAATAGATCGTTAAGGTATATTGGTTTCTTGAATGAACTTCCATTTTTATTTTTATTTGACTTCCATTTCTATTTAATTTACGTTTCTATTCAACTTCCTTTTTTATTTAATTTCCAAACAGATCGTTAAGGTATAATGGTTTCTGGATTGAACTTCCATTTTTAATTTTATGCAACTTTCTTTTTTATTTTTATTCAACTTCCATTTCTATTCAATTTACTTTTCTATTCAACTTCCATTTTTATTTAATTTCAAATTAGAACGTTAAGGTATAGTTGTTTCTTGAATGAACTTCCATTTTTAATTTTAAGCAACTTTCATTTTTATTTTCATTCAACTTCCATTTCTATTCAATTTACTTTTCAACTAAACTTCATTTTTTATTTAATTTCCAAATAGATCGTTAAGGTATAGTGGTTTCTTGAATGAACTTCCATTTTTAATTTTCTGCAACTTCCATTTTTATTTTTATTCGACTTCCATTTTTATTCAAGTCATTTTTCTATTCAACTTCCTTTTTTAATTAATTTCCAAATAGATCGTTAACGTATAATGGTTTCTTGAATGAATTTCCATTTTTAATTTTATGCAACTTTCATTTTTATTTTTATTCAACTTCCACTTTTACTCAATTTACTTTTCTATTAAACTTCATTTTTTATTTAATTTCCAAATAGATCATTAAGGTATAGTGGTTTCTTTAATGAACTTCCATTTTTAATTTTAAGGAACTTCCATTTTTATTTTTATTCAGCTTCCATTTTTATTCAAGTTATTTTTCTATTCAACTTCCTTTTATATTTAATTTCAAAATAGATCGTTAAGGTATAGTGGTTTCTTGAATGAACTTCCATTTTTAATTTTCTGCAACTTCCATTTTTATTTTTTTTTAACTTCCTTTTTTATTCAAGTTTCTTTTTTACTCAACTTCTTTTTTTATTTAATTTCCAAATAGATCGTTAATGTATAGTTGTTTCTGGATTGAACTTCCATTGTTAATTTTATGCAACTTTCATTTTTATTTTTATACAACTTCCATTTTTATTCAATTTACTTTACTATTAAACTTCCTTTTTTATTTAATTTCCAAATAGATCGTCAAGGTATACTGGTTTCTGTATTGAACTTCATTTTTAATTTTATGCAACTTTCACTTTTATTTTTATTCAACTTCCATTTTTATTCAATTTACTTTTCTATTAAGCTTTCTTTTTTATTTAATTTTTTAATAGATCGTTAAGGTATAGTGGTTTCTTTAATGAACTTCCATTTTTAATTTTATGGAACTTCCATTTTTATTTTTATTCAGGTTCTATTTTTATTCAAGTTATTTTTCTATTCAACTTCCTTTTTTATTTAATTTCAAAATAGATCGTTAAGGCATAGTGGTTTCTTGAATGAACTTCCATTTTTAATTTTCTGCAACTTCCATTTTTATTTTTATTTAACTTCCTTTTTTATTCAAGTTTCTTTTTTACTCAACTTCTTTTTTTATTTAATTTCCAAATAGATCGTTAATGTATAGTTGTTTCTGGATTGAACTTCCATTGTTAATTTTATGCGACTTTCATTTTTATTTTTATACAACTTCCATTTTTATTCAATTTACTTTACTATTAAACTTCCTTTTTTATTTAATTTCCAAATAGATCGTGAAGGTATACTGGTTTCTGTATTGAACTTCATTTTTAATTTTATGCAACTTTCACTTTTATTTTTATTCAACTTCCATTTTTATTCAATTTACTTTTTTATTAAGCTTTCTTTTTTATTTAATTTTTTAATAGATCGTTAATGTATAGTGGTTTCTTTATTGAACTTCCATTTTTAATTTTATGGAACTTCCAGTTTTGTTTTTATTCAGCTTCCATTTTTATTCAAGTTATTTTTCTATTCAACTTCCTTTTTTATTTAATTTCCAAATAGATCGTTAAGGTATACTGGTTTCTTGATTTAACTTCCATTTTTAGTTGTCTGCAACTTTCATTTTTAATTTTATTTAACTTCCTTTTTTATTCAAGTTTCTTTTTTACTCAACTTCTTTTTTTATTTATTTTCCAAATAGATCGTTAAGGTATAGTGGTTTCTGGATTGAACTTCCATTGTTAATTTTATGCAACTTTCATTTTTATTTTTATACAACTTCCGTTTTTATTCAATTTACTTTACTATTAAACTTCCTTTTGTATTTAATTTCCAAATAGATCGTGAAGGTATACTGGTTTCGGTATTGAACTTCCATTTTTAATTTTATGCAACTTTCACTTTTATTTTTATTCAACTTCCATTTTTATTCAATTTACTTTTCTATTAAGCTTCCTTTTTTTATTTAATTTTTGAATAGATCATTAAGGTATAGTGGTTTCTTTAATGAACTTCCATTTTTAATTTTATGGAACTTCCATTTTTATTTTTATTCAGGTTCTATTTTTATTCAAGTTATTTTTCTATTCAACTTCCTTTTTTATTTAATTTCAAAATAGATCGTTAAGGTATAGTGGTTTCTTGAATGAACTTCCATTTTTAATTTTCTGCAACTTCTATTTTTATTTTTATTTAACTTCCTTTTTTATTCAAGTTTCTTTTTTACTCAACTTCTTTTTTTATTTAATTTCCAAATAGATCGTTAATGTATAGTTGTTTCTGGATTGAACTTCCATTGTTAATTTTATGCAACTTTCATTTTTATTTTTATACAACTTCCATTTTTATTCAATTTACTTTACTATTAAACTTCCTTTTTTATTTAATTTCCAAATAGATCGTCAAGGTATACTGGTTTCTGTATTGAACTTCATTTTTAATTTTATGCAACTTTCACTTTTATTTTTATTCAACTTCCATTTTTATTCAATTTACTTTTCTATTAAGCTTTCTTTTTTATTTAATTTTTTAATAGATCGTTAAGGTATAGTGGTTTCTTTAATGAACTTCCATTTTTAATTTTATGGAACTTCCATTTTTATTTTTATTCAGGTTCTATTTTTATTCAAGTTATTTTTCTATTCAACTTCCTTTTTTATTTAATTTCAAAATAGATCGTTAAGGCATAGTGGTTTCTTGAATGAACTTCCATTTTTAATTTTCTGCAACTTCCATTTTTATTTTTATTTAACTTCCTTTTTTATTCAAGTTTCTTTTTTACTCAACTTCTTTTTTTATTTAATTTCCAAATAGATCGTTAATGTATAGTTGTTTCTGGATTGAACTTCCATTGTTAATTTTATGCAACTTTCATTTTTATTTTTATACAACTTCCATTTTTATTCAATTTACTTTACTATTAAACTTCCTTTTTTATTTAATTTCCAAATAGATCGTGAAGGTATACTGGTTTCTGTATTGAACTTCATTTTTAATTTTATGCAACTTTCACTTTTATTTTTATTCAACTTCCATTTTTATTCAATTTACTTTTCTATTAAGCTTTCTTTTTTATTTAATTTTTTAATAGATCGTTAATGTATAGTGGTTTCTTTATTGAACTTCCATTTTTAATTTTATGGAACTTCCAGTTTTGTTTTTATTCAGCTTCCATTTTTATTCAAGTTATTTTTCTATTCAACTTCCTTTTTTATTTAATTTCCAAATAGATCGTTAAGGTATACTGGTTTCTTGATTTAACTTCCATTTTTAGTTGTCTGCAACTTTCATTTTTATTTTAAAGTAACTTCCATTTTTATTCAAGTTACTTTTCTATTCAACTTCCTGTTTTATTTAATTTCCAAATAGATCGTTAACGTATATTGGTTTATGGATTGAACTTCCATTTTTAATTTTATGCAACTTCCATTTTTATTAAATTTAATTTTCTATTAAACTTCATTTTTTATTTAATTTCCAATTGGATCGTTAAGGTATAGTGGTTTCTTGAATGAACTTCCATTTTTATTTTCATTCGACTTCCTTTTTTATTCAATTCACTACAATAAAATACACATTTGGCGACCAAAAAGCACAAATTTCGTCGCCAAAAGAATCGGCGACAACCAAAGGCCTGTCACTAAAAGTATTGGCGACGAAATCAGAAATTGTCGCCGTATGTAGACATTTAGCAACAAGAAAATTTGTCGCCAAAAATCATATATTTTGTCGCTATAAAATTACAATTTGTTGCTAAAAGGTTGAAATTTGGATAGGCCATGTAGTTTTAGCGACAAATAAATGCGTCGCCAAAAGTACTATTTAACGACAAAATTAATTTGGTCGCTAAAAATCACGTTTTTAGCGACGAGTAAGTTTTGGTTGCGAAAAGTTCTTGGAATAACCACTAACTTTTAGCAACAAAAACAATATGTTGTCGCCAAATATATTAACAGCGACCAAAATACCACCTGTCACTAAAAATTCAGTACATAAATTTTGATTTTAATAATTTTCCTGTTCAAAATAATCCAAAACACCTGTTTTCCTGTGCACAATATATACACAAATGTAATGTGAATAATAATACACCTGTGCAAGACATTCATACTAATTCAAAATTAATAGCTATGAAAAATCCCAATAAACATAATTACAATTCTCTGACAATCTAAAACATGCATGCCAAAGTACTTACAAACTACTAACATCAAACCCATAAATACATTACCAAATGCTATGTCAAAATATTTTCAAAATTACAACCAAATATTTTGATGTTAAACATCTAACCAACAAGTCAATTACTAAAATCCTATGTCAAAATATTTGCAAAAATACAACACCAAATATTTTGATGCTAAACATTTAATCCATAAATCATTTACCAATATCCTATGTCAAAATATTTCCAAAAACACAAAATCAAATCTTCTGATGCAGCCCAAACTATTTTCCACCATTGCCAATCTGTCACATGAAAAAACAAAACAATATTAGATTGACAAAAAAAAAAAAAAAAAAAAACCTCGATATGAACTTCACAATTTTGATTTTAATTTTGTAACGGGAAGTCCAATCGGGTGCTGTTTGCTCATACAAGTTTGCTCATACAAGTCTATTTAGGCGTGAACAAGCTGCCTATGCAAAGTTTCGATGGTTTCAGTGGTCATTTTGCAATTTCGGCCCCCGAACGGGCCTTTTAAGTCTTGTATTTTACAATTTTCCTTCTAATTTTTAACAGAAGATCCAATCGAGGTCCCGTTTGTTCCTACAAGTCTATTTAGGCTTGAACAAGCTGTCCGTGCTAAGTTTCGACGGTTTCGGTGGTCATTTCACAATTTCGACCCCCGAACAGGCCTTTTAAGTCTTGTATTTTACAATTTTCCTTCTAATTTTCTAACCGAAGATCCAATTGAGGTCCCGTTTGTTCCTACAAGTCTATTTAGGCCTTAACCAGCTGTCCGTGCTAAGTTTCAATGGTTTCGGTGGTCATTTCACAATTTCGGCCCCCGTACGGGCCTTTTAAGTCTTGTATTTTACAATTTTCCTTCTAATTTTCTAACCGAAGATCCAATTGAGGTCCCGTTTGTTCCTACAAGTCTATTTAGGCCTTAACCAGCTGTCCGTGCTAAGTTTCGATGGTTTCGGTGGTCATTTCACAATTTCGGCCCCCGTACGGGCCTTTTAAGTCTTGTATTTTACAATTTTCCTTCTAATTTTCCAACCGGAGATCCAATAGAGGTCCCGTTTGTTCCTACAAGTCTATTTAGGCTTGAACAATCTGTCCGTGCCAGGTTTCAGTGGTTTCGGTGGTCATTTTGCAATTTCGGCCCCCGAACGGGCCTTTTAAGTCTTGTATTTTACAATTTTCCTTCTAATTTTCTAACCGGAGATCCAATTGAGGTCCCGTTTGTTCCTTCAAGTCTATTTAGGCTTGAACAAGCTGTCCGTGCCAAGTTTCAGTGGTTTCGGTGGTCATTTCGCAATTTCGGCCCCCGAACGGGCCTTTTAAGTCTTGTATTTTACAATTTTTCTTCTAATTTTCTAACCGGAGATCCAATCGAGGTCTTTTTTGTTCAACACAACCAGACATATTAAATGAAATGCTTGTGCTGATTTGAAAAGTAAATTATGAAAAATATACTTACAAAAGTGTTTGTCAATAAGATTCCTCTGATGTACAATTATTTTCATCAACCTGCATGCCTGCCTGATCCTTGGTCATCCTCATAAACTTCTCAATCTCTTCAAATCTTTTGTTTTGCATTTCAATCATTTTAGCTTGCTCTTGTGCTACCAGGTTCTGGGCTGCAATTTGTTCTTGCTGGATCTCGGACAAATTCTTCAATGACTCTTGTTCTTTTTGTAGGCTTGAAACCACCTCAGTATGTGCTTGTGCAGTAACAGAAGATCTGGATGATGATGGTTTTGGACCAACTCCAAAGCCTTTTAAGTATCCTGATTTCTTTCCAAGAATCTCAATTGACAGCTGCTCCTGAGTTAAAGGTATTGCCCCAGGCTCTAAAGACTCATCATGTCGCTTTTTCAAAGCTTCCTATCAATTTGTAAACAACTTCAACAAATACCATCATTTACATAAATATGTAACTCTATTAATTGGCATACTTACATGTAATTGACCACATATCGGGGCTACCCAATCCGACTTTCTCTTGCTCCAATGGGAATCTTTGTAGAAGTCTACAAAGTCAGTCTTCTCGGTACCCTAATTCCATTTAAAAGTAAGCATACATAATTAATTTCAATCATTATGTTAGATATAATAAATGCATCACCTGTTTATACATTGCAGCTTGAAATGACTTGGAGCCCATTGTATGATTATATGGTAACCTCGCTCGACTATCCTTTGCTTTTTTAGCCAAGTTCTGCAAAATTAATTGATTAGTAAAATTAAATTGAAATTACAACATGATTCTTCAAATTAGGAAATTTTACCTGATAATCGTCATCAAGCCATACATGATCGATCATGTATACCCAAGCCTCATAATCAACCCCTTTGTATGGTTTACTATAAGGGTCAACACCAGCGTCTACCAACTTCGAGTAATGAGTCTTCATCTTGTTACGCCAACTTCTGTAAAGAGTTTTACACTTTTTATTGACTCCTTTCCGAACCTCTTCATCCTCATCATAATCAACAATCTCAAATTTATCCTACAAATATAATGAATGCTTTTATTAATATCAAAATGCAAGTAATGGTGATAATCTAATTATCTGAAAAGTAGCAAATACATGTACCCGAACTGCTTGAATGATTGGGGCTTTATGAATCTCATCAATCTTGTCCCACTTTTTTATACCAATGATTGGTGCAGCCATCCTTATCTGTAAGCCAAGTTCATTTGCAAATGGAGTGGCATAAGGTCCTACTGGCACCTTCGCATCTGCAGGGATCCAAACAGGAAGTTTTTTACCACCATTGTTAGCTATGAGACGTGCTATGCTCTTCCCTCGAGTCTGACCCCTGACTTATCTAGAACGAGTACGCAAACTAGTGGTAGATGGCACATCATGGGTAGTAGTTGCATTTGTAGATGGTGCAGCCTGAGTAGTAGCTACATTTGTAGATGGTGCAGCCTGGGTTATAGTTGCATTTGTAGATGGTGCAACCTGGGTAGTAGTTGCATTTGTCGGTGGTGTAGGCTGGATACTTAGAGCATTTGTAGATGGTACACTCTGAATAGATGGGGTTAAAATAGGTGGTGCATGCTGAGTAGGGGCAGTAATTCTAGCTGCAGCTTGTTGGGAAGGTAGAGGAACTTTGGATGATGCTGCATGTCGAACTTTACCAGGGCCTGCCATCTAGCACAACAACTCAACAATTACATGTGTGAAGCATATGTAAAATAAGCAATTACATTAATATCAATGGCTATATAATAGAATCAATGTCAGAACATAAGTAATAACTAAACAATAACATAACATAAGAAACAAAAAAAAAATAAATTAGACAAAGAGAGACAGATAGGGACACACACAAACACATATATACAAAATAAATAAATAAATAAATAAAAAATTCATGCAGAATTGTCATTGTACTCAAACTCAAAGGCACTTAAACAACAGTGTCATCAAAACATATTACAATCACACAACAATTAAAGTTCTATGTCAAAATCTATATTACAATCAAAATGATTATGTAGCTCATCTTCTCGGATAGTCAATGCTCGTAGTAATCATCTTCATTATCGCACCCCTCTTCCTCATCAACACCATCGTTGTGTGCTCGATTAACTGATTGTAAAACCACCTCACTTGGGATAATTTGAGGATCAATGTCATTCCTATGAAGTGAGATTGTCACGGGGTCTTCAACGCTCACTGGGACAGCATCAGTTGTTTCATTTTGTTGCAATACATTTTCAGGTTCAAAGCCATCTTGTTCTGGTACATCCCATATTCCTCGATGTTGTAGTCTTTCTACGACTTTCCAATGTCCGCCTAACTTTGTATCATCAACGTAAAAAACTTGTTTCACATGACTTGGTAAGACAAATGGATCATCTTTATACCATCGACTTCTAACATCAATACTTGTGCAATGTGTATCGGTATGTAATGTTCTATTGCTACCGGTATTGAACCATTCGCGTTGGAATAAAACAACTCGATGTCCAAGTATGTAATGCATCTCCCACACTCTATTCAAGTACCCATAAAAGTTAATTGTTTGTCACTCATGCTCCCCTTCCACAACTAACCCACTATTTTGGCATTTATGACTACTATCACGATCCTTACTATGAAATCGAACACCATTGGAAATGCAAGCTGAATACAAGTTAACATTCACACTAGGACCATTTGCTAATGACCACAAATCATCAGTTGCTTCTGGTAATCCTTGAGCTCGTAATTGGTTCATCTACATAACGACATCAATTTCAATCATTATGTTAGTATTCATATAAGTGTAGCTGAATAAAGTTTGGGATTATATCTTACATGTTCTTTGAACCACTTGGGGAATTCCTTTTTCTGTCTATTTGTGATGTCACGTACACCTTCATTTTCTAAAAGATTCTTGTGTTGCCTACTTACAAACATATGATTCATAAGTAACATATTATATTGAAAACATAATTCTACAAAAAAAAACAAGATTAAGAACGTACTCTAGATAATGGTCAAGCTCGAGGCTATTATTCAAGACAAACCAATGAGCCATTTCACGTTCTTTTTTAGACACGTTAGAAACCCTTGTTATTAGCCCAAAAGGACGAACATTTTGCGCGAAGACCTCTAACCCTGACTCATGCACACTAACATCGACATTCCGTTCCTCTCAATTAAATACAGTTTCAATCCCACCCACATACATTGAGCAAAATGTGAGACACTCCTTGACAACATAAGCTTCTGTGATCGAACCTTCTGGACGAGCTCGATTTGCAACATATCCTTTTAAAGTTCCAAGCAGCCTATGAAACAAACAATAGAATAATCTTATTACACACACACTCACATTTTTATAAATACATATGCAGGTTGTGCTACAATTTAAGTATTCTAGTGTTTTAATAAGTTAGTAAGTACCTTTCAATGGGGTACATCCACCGATATTGCATAGGCCCACCAAGAATGGCTTCACGCGGCAAATGAATCGCCAAATGGACCATCACATCAAAAAACACTGGTGGGAAAATTTTTTCTAACTTGCATAGTATGAATATTATGCGATCTTCTAATATTTCCAAATTCTTCATCTTCAATGTCTTCGAGCAAAGCTCTTGGAAGAAATTTCCCAACTCAAATAATGCGACACAAATATCATTGTGAAGATATCCACACATTCCAATGGGAAGAAGTCGCTGTATGAGGACATGACAATCATGACTTTTTAGGCCTGTTAACTTATTACCTTTTGTGTTCACACACCTTGAGATGTTTGCTGCATAACCATCAGGATACTTAATTAACTTTAAAAACTCACAAAAACCATATCTTTCATCTGAGGACAAAGTGTACAATGCTGGGGGCTTTTCAAAAGATCCATCGGCACGCCTTTTTAAGTGCAACTCCTTCCTTATTTTCATATTTTCCAAATCCATGCGTGCTTTTTCTGTGTCTTTGTTCTTCCCATCTATACTCAGTAATGTTCCAAGCAAACTATCACATATATTCTTCTCTATGTGCATAACATTGAGGTTGTGTCGGAGTTTAAGTGTTTTCCAATATGGCAACTCAAAGAAGATGCTTTTTTTTGTCCAATTCAATACTGGATTTTCCCTTTTTCTTTTCTTATTGGTTGGATGCTTTCCAAATGGTTTGAATGTCCCTGAATCCAATTGTTCTAAGATTTGTTCCCCTGATAACTGTAAAGGTCTTGATAGGAACTCAGTCTTACCATTATAAAGTCGACTCCTTCGCCAAGGGTGGTCATCAGGCAGGTAACGACGAGCGCCTGTGTACCCTATCTTACCTCTCAACCGTTGTGAGGAAGCATTTTTGTTACAGGTGGGACAAGCCAAATACCCTTTCGTACTCCATCCCGACAAGTTTCCATATGCAGGAAAGTCATTAATTGTCCACATAACAGCTGCATGCATTTGAAAACTTAATTCAGTTGAGGCATCATAAGTAAGCACACCATCTTCCCACAACTCCTTCAACTCATCAATTAATGGTCGCATGTAAACATCGATATCTCTCCCTGGTGCTTGTGGTCCAAGGATAAGCAATGACAGCATACTAAATGCTTGTTTCATACATTTCCAAGGAGGCAAGTTGTAAGGCATAACAATCACAGGCCACATACTGTACGAGTTGCTCATGTTTCCAAAAGGATTGAAACCATCAGTGGCCAACCCTAACCTCACATTTCGACTCTCTTGGGAAAACAAAGGATGTTGCCTATCAAAATCCTTCCATGCCTCACCATCAGCCGGGTGTCTCAATATCCCATCATCTACTCGTTTCTCTTTATGCCATCTCATATCTATTGCTGTTTTTCTCGACATATATAATCTTTGCAACCTTGATGTCAATGGGAAGTATCTTAAGGTCTTGTGAGGAACTTTTTTACCTTTTCCATAATTCGACTTGTATCTAGACTCTTGACAAATCGGACAATTCTCTAAATTTGCATTCTCTTTCCAGAAAAGTGCACAATCATACTTGCATGCGTGAATCGACACATATCCTAAGCCTAAGGCACGTAAGAATTTTTTGGCTTCATAAAGGGTCCATGGAATCACTTGATCACTTACCGGTAGAAGGTCCTTTAATATCCCCAACAACATGTTGAAAGACTTATTGCTCCACTTGTTCAACACCTTCACATGAAGCATCTTAACAACAAATGATAAAAGAGAAAACTTACGACACCCAGGGTACAACTCTCTTTGAGCATCATTCAACAATTTGTTAAAGTTGGGCACACCCTCTTTTTCAACATTGTTAGCCACATCATCGTCATTGTCATTGTCATTGTCACCTTCCTCCTCATCCTCTTCATTTTCATCATCATTTACGGTAGTCCCCATGTAAACATCTTCTAACAAATTTAGGATTTCATCTTGATCTTCGCCTGTCTCTGCTTCCATTCTATCCCCAACACTTCCAAAGTCATTGTGGTTGTCATTATTCAATGCATGAGATTGATTCATGGGAACAGATTCCCCGTGAAGCACCCAAGTCTTATAAGAAGGAGACATCCCTTTCACAACTAAATGATACTCCACAATTTTACAAGTATGTCGTTCACAATTCAAACAGTCCATACATGGGCAACGAATCTTATCATTCGGCTCTACATTCATCATTGCAAATTGAACAAAAGCCTTCACCCCATCTCGATACTGGGAACTCATCCTATCCCTAAGTAACATCCAACTCTTGTCCATATTTGGTCACCTACAAAGCCATGGTTATGTGAAATTCCTTTGAATTAGAGAATTACATGTCAAATAGTTCCTTGAGTCATATAAGTGTTTGTCATATCATGAATGCTCAAAACATTAGGTAAACATTGAGAAACAATAAAAAAATAATATTTTCTCTCAAAAAAGCCAAACCTTGTAATACATTTTTTTAATTTAACATTTAATTTAAAGATGCTGCATGTACACATGATGACATTGTATAGTATAAGAAACTATAAGTCAAATTATATGGTGATCTTCCAACATCCTATTGGCCTTGATGGCTATTTTCCAATGATATTTGAACATATATGTTTTTCGTAATATTGTTAGCAAGACTTTAAATAGACATAGCATTGCTCTTAAACTATTCTTACCTAATAAACTATAAACAGAAACTATACAAAACAGTTTAAATTGATTCTAAAAATAATAAATAACTATAAACAACTCATATAAACCATACAAAACAGTCCCATAATGTGGCATGAACCACATATAAACTGAAGGGTAATTTACAGTTTGCCCTTTTATTTTTTATTTTTTTGATCAACAACAAATAACCCTTTATTGATGATGGATAACTTTACAGAAAGGAAGAAAACATCAACAAAAAGATAGGAATGATGCAAGCAATACAGCAACTACAAACCAAAATAGAGGCATGCAACCTAATCCAAATACAAACAAAACAAAAAGAGCCATGGAACCAGTGCTAGCATAGGCCAAAAACAGCAACAGACACACATCAGATTAGCAGATTAGCATCAGGTTATCACCCAACAGATACAGACCAGCCACACAGCAGCAGAGAACCAGATTAACAAAAAATCAGATTATCACCCAACAGATACAGATTAGCAGATAATCAAATTATCACCCAGTAGTCCCACAAACAACCCTCATTTTATATGATGTGGCAGGAAACATGCATTTTCTATCTAATTTTGAACAAAAGTTAGTTTTAGGAGTAAATTAGAAAAAAACTTGAAACATGAATGATCAAAATAAAAAAAATAAAAAAATGACTAAAAATAAAGGGAAAAAGTGTAATTTATCCTAAAAGAATTCGATCCAAATATATATTGACTAGGTATCTATATTACTGGTTTGAAATATAGAGAGGTCCTACACAGTATCCTTGTGATCCATATCTCAATCAGGAACTTTGAACAAGTTGCAACTAAGATTCTCTTTATTACCTTATGGGATTGTTCATGGACTTCATTTTATCAAAGTCTGTGATTTTAGCTTTGTTGTCACATACTCACCCAGAGACTTTACAAAAAGATAACTGATTATTTCTCTTTTCTTTTTAGGCCTGTTTGGGACTTATATTTTGGGTAAATAGTCAATAGAAAAAAATAGTTAATAAAACAAAATGTCATGTCCTATACATTAATCAACAACTTTTTCTTTTACAATTATCTATTCACCTACAAAAAAAAAAAAAAAAAAAATCCACAAATCATCCAAAACATAATTCTTTTTCATTTCATAAAAAAATAAAAAAATCAACTAAAATAGTAAAGTTGCTAAATGACGTATCTAGTCCCATTTTTTTGACAACTAGACTTATTAAATTTAATAAGGTTATATAGTTTCAAGATCATAGGTGTAGAAACTAAAATGACTAACTTGATAAATAAATTTAAAATGCCCTAAAATATAGTCAAAGCTTACTTGATGTAGTAATTGCCTCAAACGAATGATTGCAGCTTTTTTATCTCTTCGCATTAGCCAATAACCTATAACATTTGAATTGTAAATCAAAGTTTAACTTAAAATCGCACTGTACATGAAATTAACGGAGAGTGGACATGAAATGAATGTTATATGATGAAATTATTAAAAGGGTCACTGATACACAAAATATCTATAATTTTTTGGGCAATGAATAGTTGTAACTTGTAAGAATATTCAACACAAAACTGTGGTCCACCCTCATGACACACCACTTGAATAAAAATACAAAAAAAATGCAAGTTCCCTGGTTCATTCACATACCCAACAAAACAAAACAAGAGTCATATTTTGCATACTCCATCTAAACCAATGGCAAAGATGATCTCAGCCAATGCTCTTGAATATCCCATTAACATATGCTTCTTAATGCCATGTCATGCTGTGTGCTCACAATCGATGGGCCTCATCGACACACTGACAGCGGTGGTAAATATTAATCCAAACAATATTTTTTCACTTTTTAACAATGAAAAATATTTTTCACCCAAACAAATTATTTTTCATTGACTATAAAAAATATATTTTTTTGTTAACTTTTGTTTTCCTTCATAAAAAACTATAGAAAATACAGAAAATAAAAAATAAATTTCACTTAAACAAACGAGCTTAAGTTTGATCTCTGTTTTCTTGGTAACATCCATTTACCTTTTTGCCTTCTAATGCTATATAATACATCACCAAGAAATAAAAAAAATAAAAAATAAAAAAGAACAGAGACAGAGACAGACACCAAAATTCTCACAGCTCCAAAATCAATCACAAGAACAGAGATTATCACAGCTCCAAAATCAATCACAAGAACAGAGAAGACACCATAAATTCTCTATAAAGTCTTATATAAACCATCCTTGCATCTCTTGAAAAAGCTCTAGATTTTGTTTCTTACAAAAATCAATCCAAAAATTCCGAACATACCAGTCCCGAAAATTAGTTTCAAAATCAGTCCAAAAATTAGAATAGATCAATCCCGAAAATCACAATATCAGTTCGAAACTCACAATATCAGTCTGAAACTCTCACAGTGTGAGTGAGTGAGAGTGAGAGGGAGAGGGAGAATGAGAGGGAGAGGGAAAGAGAGACGAAGAAGAGGGAGAGAAAAATACCTGTTTGTGCCGCTGCAGATTCGGAAATGAGAAGATGAAGAAGTCTCCTTTTAGGTCACTTTTGTTTATTAACTTAAAAGTCATTTAAAAAAAAAAAAAAAGACAGATTCGAAACTCTCACAGTGTGAGTGAGTGAGAGTGAGAGGGAGAGGGAGAGGGAGAATGAGAGGGAGAGGGAAAGAGAGACGAAGAAGAGGGAGAGAAAAATACCTGTTTGTGCCGCTGCAGATTCGGAAATGAGAAGATGAAGAAGTCTCCTTTTAGGTCACTTTTGTTTATTCATAAGTCATTTAAAAAAAAAAAGACAAATTCAAAACGACGTCGTTTTGATAATAAATTTATTGGCGACGAAAATAATTTTGTTGCCATAAATAGCACTCACCTTTCAGCGACTAGTTTAATTCTGTCGCCAAAAAGTCAAAAATTGGCAACAAACAGTTTCGTCGCCATATATTAATTTCGTTGCCAAAACGTTTTTAGCGCTCCCGCGCGAAAAATTAAATTGGCGCCAACCATTTTTCGCGACGAATTGAAATATTTGTTGCTAATGGTGTATTTTTTGGCGACCAACACGTATATTGTCGCCAAAAAAATACAATTGATAACCAAATTCAATTTTGTTGCTAAAAAACGTCGCAGAAAATGCTTTTTGTTGTAGTGATTTACTTTTCTATTAAACTTCTTTTTTTATTTAATTTCCAAATAGATCGTTAAGGTATAGTGGTTTCTTGAATGAACTTCCATTTTTAATTTTCTGCAACACCAATTTTTATTTTTATTTGACTACCATTTTTATTCAATTTACTTTTTTATTCAACTTCCTTTTTTATTTAATTTCCAAATAGAACGTTAAGATATAGTGGTTTCTGAATTGAACTTCTATTTTTAATTTTATGCAACTTTCTTTTTTATTTTTATTCAACTTCCATTTTTACTCTATTTACTTTTCTATTAAGCTTCCTTTTTTTTTTAATTTCCAAATCGATCGTTATGGTATAGTGGTTTCTTGAATGAACTTCCATTTTTAATTTTCTGCAACTTCAATTTTTATTTTTATTCGACTTCCATTTTTATTCAATTTACTTTTCTATTCAACTTCCTTTTTTATTTAATTTCCAAATAGATCGTTATGGTATAGTGGTTTCTGGATTGATTTTTAATTTTATGCAACTTTCATTTTTATTTTTATTCAACTTCCATTTTTATTCAATTTACTTTTCTGTTAAACTTCCTTTTTTATTTAATTTCCAAATAGATCGTTAAGGTATAGTGGTTTCTTGAATAAACTTCCATATTTAATTTTCAGCAACTTCCTTTTTTATTTTTATTCGACTTCCATTTTTATTCAAGTCATTTTTCAATTCAACTTCCTTTTTTATTTACTTTCCGAATAGATCGTTAAGGGATAGTGGTTTCCTGAATGAACTTCTATTTTTAATTTTTTGCAACTTCCATTTTTATTTTTATTTGACTTCCATTTTTATTCAATTTATTTTTCTATTCAACTTCCTTTTTTATTTAATTTCCAAATAGATCGTTAAGGTATAGTTGTTTCTTTAATGAACTTCCATTTTTAATTTTATGGAACTTCCATTTTTATTTTTATTCAGCTTCCATTTTTATTAAATTATTTTTCTATTCAACTTCCTTTTTTATTTAATTTCCAAATAGATCGTTAAGGTATAGTGCTTTCTGGATTGAACTTCCATTGTTAATTTTATGCAACTTTCATTTTTATTTTTATACAACTTCCATTTTTATTCAATTTACTTTACTATTAAACTTCCTTTTTTATTTAATTTCCAAATAGATCGTGAAGATATACTGGTTTCTGTACTGAACTTCCATTTTTAATTTTATGCAACTTTCACTTTTATTTTTATTCAACTTCCATTTTTATTCAATTTACTTTTCTATTAAGCTTCCTTTTTTATTTAATTTTTAAATAGATCGTTAAGGTATTGTAGTTTCCTTAATGAACTTCAATTTTTAATTTTGTGGAACTTCCATTTTTATTTTTATTCAGCTTCCATTTTTATTCAAGTTATTTTCCTAGTCAATTTCATTTTTTATTTAATTTGTAAATAGATCGTTAAGGTATAGTGGTTTCTAGAATGAACTTTCATTTTTAATTTTCTGCAACTTCCATTTTTATTTTTATTCAACTTCCATTTTTTTTCAATTTACTTTTCAATTAAACTTTCTTTTTGATTTAATTTCCAAATAGATCGTTAAGGTATAGTGGTTTCATGCATGAACTTCCATTTTTAATTTTCTGCAATTTTCATTTTTATTTTTATTCGACTTCCATTTTTATTCAAGCCATTTTTCTATTCAACTTCCTTTTTTAATTCATTTCCAAATAGATCGTTAAGGTATAGTGGTTTCTTGAATGAACTACCATTTTTAATTTTCTGCAACTTCCATTTTTATTCAAGTCATTTTTCTAATCAACTTCCTTTTTTGTTTAATTTCCAAATAGATCGTTAAGGTATAGTGGTTTCTGGATTGAACTTCCATTTTTAATTTTACTCAACTTTCATTTTTATTTTTTTTCGACTTCTATTTTTATTCAACTTACTTTTCTATCAAACTTCCTTTTTTATTTAATTTCCAAATAGATCGTTAAGGTATAGTGGTTTCTTGAATGAACTTCCATTTTTAATTTTCTGCAACTACCATTTTTATTTTTATTTGACTTCCATTTTTATTCATGTTATTTTTCTATTCAATTTCCTTTTTTATTTAATTTCCAAATAGATCGTTAAGGTATAGTGATTTCTTGAGTGAACTTTCAATTTTAATTTTCGGCAACTTCCATTTTTATTTCTATTCAACTTCTTTTTTTAATCAAGTTTCTTTTCTATTCAACTTCCTTTTTTATTTACTTTCCAAATAGATCATTAAGGTATACTATTTCTGGATTGAACTTTCACCTTTATTTTTATTCAACTTCCATTTTTATTTGATATACTTTTCTATAAAGCTTCCTTTTTTATTTAATTTCCAAATAGATCATTAAGGTATAGTGGTTTCTTTAATGAACTTCCATTTTTATTTTTATTCAGCTTCCATTTTTATTCATGTTATTTTTCTATTCAACTTCCTTTTTTATTTAATTTCCAAATAGATCATTAAGGTATAGTGGTTTCTTGAATGAACTTTCATTTTTAATTTTCTCCAACTTCCATTTTTATTTTTATTTAACTTCCTATTTTATTCAAGTTTCTTTCCTACTCAACTTCCTTTTTTATTTAATTTCCAAATAGATCGTTAAGGTATAGTGGTTTCTGGATTGAACTTCCATTGTTAATTTTATGCAACTTTCATTTTTATTTTTTTTTGAACTTCCATTTTTATTCAATTTACTTTTCTATTAAACTTCCTTTTTTATTTAATTTCCAAATAAATCGTTAAGGTATAATGGTTTCTTGAATAAACTTCCATTTTTAATTTTCTTCAACTTTTATTTTTATTCTTATTTAACTTCCATTTTTATTCAATTTACTTTTCTGTTCGACTTCCTTTTTTATTTTATTTCCAAATAGATCGTTAAGGTATAGTGGTTTCTTGAATGAATTTGCACTTTTAATTTTCTGCAACTTCCATTTTTATTTTTAAGTAACTTCCTTTTTTATTCAAGTTACTTTTCTATTCAACTTCATCTTTTATTTAATTTCCAAATAGATCGTTAACGTATAATGGTTTATGGATTTAATTTCCATTTCTAATTTTAAGTAACTTTCATTTTTATTTTTTTTGAACTTCCATTTTTATTCAATTTACTTTCCTATTAAGCTTCCATTTTTATTTAATTTCCAAATAGATCGTTTAGGTATAGTGGTTTCTTTAATGAACTTCCATTTTTAATTTTATGGAACTTCTATTTTTATTCAAGTTATTTTTCTATTCAACTTCCTATTTTATTTAGTTTCCAAATAGATCGTTAAGGTATAGTGGTTTCTTGAATTAACTTCCATTTTTAATTTTCTACAACTTTCATTTTTATTTTTATTTAACTTCCTTTTTTATTCAAGTTTCTTTCCTACTCAACTTCCTTTTTTATTTAATTTCCAAATAGATCGTTAAGATATAGTGGTTTCTGTATTGTACTTCCATTGCTAATTTTATGCAACTTTTTTTTTTTTTTGAACTTCCATTTTTATTCAATTTACTTTTCTATTAACCTTCCTTTTTTATTTAATTTCCAAATAGATCGTTAACGTGTAGTGGTTTCTTCAATAAACTTCAATTTTTAATTTTTTGCAACTTTTAATTTTATTTTTATTTAACTTCCAGTTTTATTCAATTTACTTTTCTGTTCGGCTTCCTTTTTTATTTTATTTCCAAATAGATCGTTTAGGTATAGTGGTTTCTTGAATGAATTTCCATTTTTAATTTTCTGCAACTTCCATTTTTATTTTTAAGTAACTTCCATTCTTATTCAAATTACTTTTCTATTCAACTTCATTTTTTATTTAATTTCCAAATAGATCGTTAACGTATAATGGTTTCTGGATTGAACTTCCATTTTTAATTTTATGCAACTTTCATTTTTATTTTTATTCGACTTCCATTTTTATTAAATTAACTTCTCTATTAAACTTCATTTTTTATTTAATTTCCAAACAGATCGTTTAGGTATAGTGGTGTCTTGAATGAACTTCCATTTTTAATTTTCTGTAAATTCTATTTTTATTTTTCTTCGACTTCCATTTTTATTCGATTTACTTTTCTATTAAACTTCCTTTTTTATTTAATTTCCAAATAGATCATTAAGGTATAGTGGTTTCTTGAATGAACTTCCATTTTTATTTTTATTTGACTTCTATTTTTATTCAATTTACTTTTCTATTCAACTTCATTTTTTATTTAATTACCAAATAGATCGTTAAGTTATTGTGGTTTCTGGATTGAACTTCCATTTTTAATTTTATGCAACTTTCATTTTTATTTTTATTCAACTTCCATTTTTATTCAATTTATTTTTCGATTAAACTTCCTTTTTTATTTAATTTCCAAATAGATCGTTAAGGTATAGTGGTTTCTTGAATGAACTTCCATTTTTGATTTTCTGCAACTTCCATTTCTAGTTTTATTCGACTTCCTTTTTTATTCAATTTACTTTTCTATTCAACTTCCTTTTTTATTTAATTTCCAAATAGATCGTTAAGGTATTGTGTTTTCTGTATTGAACTTCCATTTTTTATTTTATGCAACTTTCATTTATATTTTTCTTCAACTTCTATTGTTATTCAATTTACTTTTCTATTAAACTTCCTTTTTTATTTAATTTCCAAATTGATCATTAAGATATAGTGGTTTCTTGAATGAACTTCCATTTTTAATTTTCTGCAACTTCCATTTTTATTTTTATTCGACTTCCAATTTTATTCAAGTTATTTTACTATTCAACTTCCTTTTTTTATTTAATTTCCAAATAGATCGTTAAGGTATAGTGGTTTCTTGAATGAACTTCCATTTTTAATTTTTTGCAACTTCCATTTTTATTGTTATTCGACTTCCAATTTTATTCAAGTTATTTCACTATTCAACTTCCTTTTTTATTTAATTTCCAGATAGATCGTTAAGGTATAGTGGTTTCTTGAATAAACTACCATTTTTAATTTTATTTAACTTCCTTTTTCAATCAATTTTCTTTTCCAGTCAACTTCCTTTTTTATTGAATTTCCAAATAGATCGTTAACGTATAGTGGTTTTTTAATTGAACTTCCATTTTTAATTTTCTGCAACTTCCATTTTTATTTCTATTCAACTTCCTTTTTTATTTAATTTCCAAATAGATCGTTAAGGTATACTGGTTTCTGGATTGAACTTCCATTTTTAATTTTATGCAACTTTCACTTTTATTTTTATTCAACTTCCACTTTTACTCAATTTACTTTTCTATTAAACTTCATTTTTTATTTAATTTCCAAATAGGTCATTAAGGTATAGTGGTTTCTTTAATGAACTTCCATTTTTATTTTTATTCAGCTTCCATTTTTATTCAACTTCTTTTTCTATTCGACTTCCTTTTTTATTTAATTTTCAAATAGATCGTTAAGGTATACTGGTTTCTTGACTGAACTTCCATTTTTAATTTTCTGCAACTTCCATTTTTATTTTTATTCAACTTCCATTTTTATTCAAGTTATTTTTCTATTCAACTTCCTTTTTTATTTAATTTCCAAATAGATCGTTAAGGCATAGTGGTTTCTTTAATGAACTTCCATTTTTAATTTTCTGCAACTACCATTTTTATTTTTATTCGACTTCCATTTTTATTCGATTTACTTTTCTATTAAACTTCCTTTTTTATTTAATTTCCAAATAGATCGTTAAGGTATAGTGGTTTCTTGAATGAACTTCCACTTTTAATATTCTGCAACTTCCATTTTTATTTTTATTTGACTTTCATTTTTATTCAATTTACTTTTATATAAAACTCCTTCTTTATTTAATTTCGAAATTGATCATTAAGGTATAGTGGTTTCTTGAATGAACTTCCATTTTTAATTTTCTGCAACTTCCATTTGTATTTTTATTCGACTTCCAATTTTATTCAAGTTATTTTACTATTCAACTTCCTTTTTTATTTAATTTCCAAATAGATCCTTAAGGTATAGTGGTTTCTTGAATGAACTTCCATTTTTAATTTTCTGCAACTTCCATTTTTATTTTTATTTAACTTCATTTTTTATTCAAGTTTCTTTTTTACTAAACTTCTCTTTTTATTTAATTTCCAAATAGATCGTTAAGGTATACTGGTTTCTGGATTAAACTTCCATTGTTAATTTTAAGCTACTTTCATTTTTATTTTTATACAAGTTCCATTTTTATTCAATTTACTTTACTATTAAACTTCCTTATTTATTTAATTTCCAAATAGATCGTGAAGGTATACTGGTTTCTGTAGTGAACTTCCATTTTTAATTTTATGCAACTTTCACTTTTATTTTTATTCAACTTCCATTTTTATTCAATTTACTTTTCTATTAAGCTTTCTTTTTTATTTAATTTTTAAATAGATCGTTAAGGTATAGTGGTTTTTTAACGAACTGCCATTTTTCATTTTATGGAACTTCCATTTTTATTTTTATTCCGCTTCCATTTTTATTCAAGTTATTTTTCTATTCAACTTCCCTTTTTATTTAAGTTCCATATAGATCGTTAAGGTATACTGGTTTCTAGAATTAACTTCCATTTTTAATTGTCTGCAACTTCAATTTTTATTTTAAAGTAAGTTCCATTTTTATTCAAGTTACTTTTCTATTCAACTTCCTGTTTTATTTAATTTCCAAATAGATCGTTAACGTATAATGGTTTATGGATTGAACTTCCATTTTTAATTTTATGCAACTTCCATTTTTATTAAATTTAATTTTCTATTAAACTTCATTTTTTATTTAATTTCCAAATAGATCTTTAAGGTATAGTGGTTTCTTCAATGAACTTCCATTTTAATTTTCTTCAACTTCCATTTTTATTTTTATTCGACTTTCATTTTTATTCAATTTACTTTTCTATTAACTTCCTTTTTTATTTAATTTCCAAATAGATCGTTAAGGTATAGTCTTTTTTTGAATGAACTTCCATTTTTAATTTTCTGCAACTTCAATTTTAATTTTTATTTGACTACCATTTTTATTCAATTTACTTTTTTATTCAACTTCCTTTTTTATTTAATTTCCAAATTGATCGTTAAGATATAGTGGTTTCTGGATTGAAGTTCTATTTTTAATTTTATGCAACTTTCTTTTTTATTTTTGTTCAACTTCCATTTTTACTCAATTTACTTTTCTATTAAGCTTCCTTTTTTATTTAATTTCCAAATAGATCGTTATGGTATAGTGGTTTCTTCAATGAACTTCCATTTTTAATTTTCTGCAACTTCCATTTTTATTTTTATTCGGCTTCCATTTTTATTTAATTTACTTTTCTTTTAAACTTCCATTTTTATTTAAATTCCAAATAGATCGTTATGGTATAGTGGTTTCTGGATTGATTTTTAATTTTATACAACTTTCATTTTTATTTTTATTCAACTTCCATTTTTATTCAATTTACTTTTCTGTTAAACTTCCTTTTTTATTTAATTTCCAAATAGATCGTTAAGGTATAGTGGTTTCTTGAATGAACTTCCATATTTAATTTTCTGCAACTTCCTTTTTTATTTTTATTCGACTTCCATTTTTATTCAAGCCATTTTTCAATTCAACTTCCTTTTTTATTTAATTTCCAAATTGATCGTTAAGGGATTGTGGTTTCTTGAATGAACTTCCATTTTTAATTTTTTCCGACTTCCATTTTTATTTTTATTTGACTTCCATTTTTATTCAATTTACTTTTCTATTCAACTTCTTTTTTATTTAATTTCCAAATAGATCGTTAAGGTATAGTGGTTTCTTTAATGAACTTCCATTTTTAATTTTATGGAACTTCCATTTTTATTTTTATTCAGCTTTCATTTTTATTCAACTTATTTTTCTATTCAACTTCCTTTTTATTTAATTTCCAAATAGATCGTTAAGGTATACTGGTTTCTTGAATGAACTTCCATTTTTAATTTTCTGCAACTTCCATTTTTATTTTTATTTAACTTCCTTTTCTATTCAAGTTTCTTTTCTACTCAACTTCCTTTTTTGTTTAATTTCCAAATAGACCGTTAAGGTATAGTGGTTTCTGGATTGAACTTCCATTGTTAATTTTATGCAACTTTCATTTTTATTTTTATACAACTTCCGTTTTTATTCAATTTACTTTACTATTAAACTTCCTTTTTTATTTAATTTCCAAATAGATCGTGAAGATATACTGGTTTCTGTACTGAACTTCCAATTTTAATTTTATGCAACTTTCACTTTTATTTTTATTCAACTTCCATTTTTATTCAATTTACTTTCCTATTAAGTTTCCTTTTTTATTTAATTTTTAAAAAGATAGTTAATGTATTGTAGTTTCTTTCATGAACTTCCATTTTTAATTTTATGGAACTTCCATTTTCATTTTTATTCAGCTTCCATTTTTATTCAAGTTATTTTTCAATTCAATTTCTTTTTTTTATGTAATTTCCAAATAGATCGTTAAGGTATAGTGGTTTCTTGAATGAACTTTCAATTTTAATTTTCTGCAACTTCCATTTTTATTTTTATTCAACTTCCATTTTTTTTCAATTTACTTTTCAATTAAACTTTCTTTTTGATTTAATTTCCAAATAGATCATTAAGGTATAGTGGTTTCATGCATGAACTTCCATTTTTAATTTTCTGCAATTTTCATTTTTTAATTTTCTATTCAACTTCCTTTTTTAATTAATTTCCAAATAGATCGTTAAGGTATAGTGGTTTGTTGAATGAACTACCATTTTTAATTTTCTGCAACTTCCATTTTTATTCAAGTCATTTTTCTAATCAACTTCCTTTTTTATTTAATTTCCAAATAGATCGTTAAGTATAGTGGTTTCTGGATTGAACTTCCATTTTTAAATTTACGCAACTTTCACTTTTATTTTTTTTCGACTTCCGTTTTTATTCAACTTACTTTTCTATTAAACTTCCTTTTTTATTTAATTTCCAAATAGATCGTTAAGGTATAGTGGTTTCTTGAATGAACTTCTATTTTTAATTTTCTGCAACTTCCATTTTTATTTTTATTTGACTTCCATTTTTATTCATGTTATTTTTCTATTCAATTTCCTTTTTTATTTAATTTCCAAATAGATCGTTTAGGAAAACTAGTTTCTTGAATGAACTTCCAATTTTAATTTTCGGTAACTTCCATTTTTATTTCTATTCAACTTCATTTTTTATTCAAGTTTCTTTTCTATTCAACTTCCGTTTTTATTTAATTTCCAAATAGATCATTAAGGTATACTGGTTTCTGGATTGAACTTCCACTTTTAATTTTATGCAACTTTCACTTTTATTTTTATTCAACTTCCATTTCTATTCAATTTACTTTTCTATTAAGCTTCCTTTTTTATTTAATTTCCAAATAGATCATTAAGGTATAGTGGTTTCTTTAATGTACTTCCATTTTTATTTTTATTCAGCTTCCATTTTTATTCAAGTTATTTTTCTATTCAACTTCCTTTTTTATTTTATTTTGAAATAGATCGTTAAGGTATAGTGTTTCTTGAATGAATTTCCAATTTTAATTTTTTGCAACTTCCATTTTTATTTTTAAGTAACTTCCATTTTTATTCAAGTTACTTTTCTATTCAACTTCATTTTTTATTTAATTACCAAATAGATCGTTAACATATAATGGTTTCGGGATTGAACTTCCATTTTTAATTTTAAGCAACTTTCATTTTTATTTTTTTTGAACTTCCATTTTTATTCAATTTACTTTTCTACTAAGCTTCCATTTTTATTTAATTTCCAAACAGATCGTTAAGGTACAGTTGTTTCTTTAATGAACTTCCATTTTTAAAATTATGGAACTTCCATTTTTATTCAAGTTATTTTTCTATTCAACTTCCTTTTTTTATTTAATTTCCAAATAGATCGTTAAGGCATAGTGGTTTCGTGAATGAACTTCCATTTTTAATTTTCTACAACTTCCATTTTTATTTTTATTTAACTTCCTTTTTTATTCAAGTTTCTTTCCCACTCAACTTCTTTTTTTATTTAATTTCCAAATAGATCGTTAAGGTATAGTGGTTTCTGGATTGTACTTCCATTGTTAATTTTATGCATCTTTCATTTTTTTTTTGAACTTCCATTTTTATTCAATTTACTTTTCTATTAACCTTCCTTTTTTATTTAATTTCCAAATAGATCGTTAAGGTGTAGTGGTTTCTTGAATGAACTTCAATTTTTAATTTTCTGCAACTTTTATTTTTATTTTTATTTAACTTGCATTTTTATTCAATTTACTTTTCTGTTCGGCTTCCTTTTTATTTTATTTCCAAATAGATCGTTAAGGTATAGTGGTTTCTTGAATGAATTTCCATTTTTAATTTTATGCAACTCCCATTTTTATTTTTAAGTAACTTCCATTTTTATTTAAGTTACTTTTCTATTCAACTTCATTTTTTATTTAATTTCCAAATAGATCGTTAACGTATAATGGTTTCTGGATTGAACTTTCATTTTTAATTTAATGCAACTTTCATTTTTATTTTTATTCAACTTCCATTTTTATTAAATTAACTTCTCTATTAAACTTCATTTTTTATTTAATTTCCAAACAGATCGTTTAGGAATAGTGGTTTATTGAATGAACTTCCATTTTTAATTTTCTGCAAATTCCATTTATATTTTTATTCGACTTCCATTTTTATTCGATTCACTTTTCTATTAAACTTCTTTTTTTATTTAATTTCCAAATAGATCGTTAAGGTATAGTGGTTTCTTGAATGAACTTCCATTTTTAATTTTCTGCAACTTCCATTTTTATTTTTATTTGACTTCCATTTTTATTCAATTTACTTTTCTATTCAACTTCCTTTTTTATTTAATTACCAAATAGATCGTTAAGGTATTGTGGTTTCTGTATTGAACTTCCATTTTTAATTTTATGCAACTTTCATTTTTATTTTTATTCATTTCCATTTTTATTCAATTTGTTTTTCGATTAAACTTCCTTTTTTATTTAATTTCCAAATAGATAGTTATGGTATAGTGGTTTCTTGAATAAACTTCCATTTTTGATTTTCTGCAACTTCCATTTTTAGTTTTATTCGACTTCCTTTTTTATTCAATTTTCTTTTCTATTCAACTTCTTTTTTTATTTAATTTCCAAATAGATCGTTAAGGTATTGTGGTTTCTGGACTGAACTTTCATTTTTAATTTTATGCAACTTTCATTTTTATTTTTCTTCAACTTCTATTGTTATTCAATTTACTTTTCTATTAAACTTCCTTTTTTATTTAATTTTAAAATTGATCATTAAAGTATAGTGGTTCTTTAATGAACTTCCATTTTTAATTTTCTACAACTTCCTTTTTTATTTTTATTCGACTTCCAATTTTATACAAGTTATTTTACTTTTCAACTTCCTTTTTTATTTAATTTCCAAATAGATCGTTAAGGTATAGTGGTTTCTTGAATGAACTTCCATTTTTAATTTTCTGCAACTTCCATTTTTATTTTTATTCGACTTCCAATTTTATCCAAGTTATTTTACTATTCAACTTCCTTTTTTAATTAATTTCCAAATAGATCGTTAAGGTATAGTGGTTTCTTGAATAGACTTCCATTTTTAATTTTGTTTAACTTCCTTTTTCAATCAATTTTCTTTTCCACTCAACTTCCTTTTCTATTTAATTTCCAAATAGATCGTTAACGTATAGTGGTTTCTGGATTGAACTTCTATTTTTAATTTTTTGCAACTTCCATTTTTATTTCTATTCAACTTCTTTTTTTATTCAAATTTCTTTTCTATTCAACTTCCTTTTTTATTTAATTTCCAAATAGATCGTTAAGGTATACTGGTTTCTAGATTGAACTTCCATTTTTAATTTTATGCAACTTTCACTTTTATGTTTATTCAACTTCTATTTTTATTCAATTTACTTTTCTATTAAACTTCCTTTCTTATTTCATTTCCAAATAGATCGTTAAGGTATAGTGGTTTTTTTAATGAACTTCCATTTTTAAATTTATGGAACTTCCATTTTTATTTTTATTCAGCTTCCATTTTTATTCAAGTTATTTTTCTACTCAACTTCCTTTTTTATTTAATTTCCAAATAGATCGTTAAGGTATAGTGGTTTCTTGAATGAACTTCCATTTTTAATTTTCTGCGGCTACCATTTTTATTTTTATTTGACTTCCATTTTTATTCAATGTACTTTTCTATTAAACTTCCCTTTTTAATTAATTTCCAAATAGATCGTTAAGGTATAGTGGTTACCTGAATGAACTTCGATTTTTAAATTTCTGCAACTTCCATTTTTATTTTTTTCGACTTCCATTTTTGTTCGATTTACTTTTCTAGTAAACTTCCTTTTTTATTTAATTTCTAAATAGATCGTTAAGGTATAGTGGTTTCTTGAATGAACTTCCATTTTTAATTTTCTGCAACTTCCATTTTTATTTTTATTTGACTTCCATTTTTATTCAGTTTACTTTTCTATTAAACTTCCTTTTTTATTTAATTTCCAAATAGATCGTTAAGATACAGTGGTTTCTTGAATGAACTTTCATTTTTCATTTTCTGCAATGTCCATTTTTTTTTATTCGACTTCCATTTTTATACAAATTATTTTTCTATTCAACTTCCTTTTTTTATTGAATTTCCAAATAAATCGTTAAGGTATAGTGGTTTTTTGAATGAATTTCTATTTTTAATTTTCTGCAACTTCCATTTTTATTTTTAAGTGACTTCCATTTTTATTCAAGTTACTTTTCTATTCAACTACCTTTTTTTATTTAATTTCCAAATAGATCGTTAACATATAGTGGTTTCTGGATTGAACTTCCATTTTAAATTTTCTGCAACTTCTATTTTTATTTTTATTCGACTTCCAATTTTATTAAATTTACTTTTCTATTAAACTTCATTGTTCATTTAATTTCCAAATAGATCGTTAAGGTATAGTGGTTTCTTGAATGAACTTCCATTTCAATTTTCTGCAACTTCCATTTTTTTTTATTTGACATCTATTTTTATTCAAGTTGCTTTTCTATTAAACTTCCATTTTTATTTAATTTCGAAATAGATCGTTAAGGTATAGTGGTTTCTTGAATGAACTTCCATTTTTAATTTTCTGCAACTTCCATTTTTTTTTATTTGACTTCCATTTTTATTCAAGTTGCTTTTCTACTCAACTTCCTTTTTTATTTAGTTTCCAAATAGATCGTTAAGGTATAGTTGTTTCTGGATTGAACTTCCATTTTTATTTCTATGCAACTTTCAGTTTTTATTTCTATTCAGCTTCTTTTTTTATTTAAGTTTCTTTTCTATTCAACTTCCCTTTTTTTATTTTATTTCCAAATAGATCGTTAAGATATACTGGTTTCAGGATTGAACTTCCTTTTTAATTTTATGCAACTTTCACTTTTGTTTTTATTCAATTTACTTTTCTATTAAACTTGCTTTTTTTATTTAATTTCCAAATAGATCGTTAAGGTATAGTGGTTTTTTGAATGAACTTCCAATTTTAATTTTATGCAACTTTCAATTTTATTTTTATTCAACTTCCATTTTTATTCCACTTACTTTTCTATTAAACTTCCTTTTTTATTTAATTTACAAATAGATCGTTAAGGTATACTGGTTTCTTGAATGAACTTCCATTTTTAATTTTCTGTAGCTTCCATTTTTATTTTTATTCGACATACATTCTTATTCAAGTTGTTTTTATATTCAACTTCCTTTTTTATTTAATTTCCAAATAGCTCGTTAAGGTATAGTGGTTTCTTGAATGAACTTCCAGTTTTAATTTTCTGCAACTTCAGTTTTTATTTCTATTCAGCTTCTTTTTTTATTCAAGTTTCTTTTCTATTCAACTTCCTTTTTTATTTAATTTCCAAATAGATCGTTAAGATATACAGGTTTCCGGATTGAACTTCCATTTTAATTTTATGCAACTTTCACTTTTATTTTTATTCAACTTCCATTTTTATTCAATTTACTTCTCTATTTAACTTCCTTTTTTATTTAATTTCCAAATAGATCGTTAAGGTATAGTGGTGTTTTGAATGAACTTCCAATTTTAATTTTATGCAACTTTCACTTTTATTTTTATTCAACTTCCATTTTTATTCCATTTACATTTCTATTAAACTTCCTTTTTTATTTAATTTCCAAATAGATCGTTAAGGTATACTGGTTTCTTGAATGAACTTTCATTTTTAATTTTCTGCAACTTCTATTTTTATTTTTATTCAGATTATTTTTCTATTCAACTTCCTCTTTTATTTAATTTCCAAATAGATCGTAAACATATAGTTGTTTCTGGATTGAACTTCCATTTTTAATTTTATGCAACTTTTATTTTTATTTTTATTTAACTTCCATTTTTATTCAATTTACTTTTCTATTCAACTTCATTTTTTAATTAATTTCCAAATAGATCGTTATGGTATAGTGGTTTCTGGATTGAACTTCCATTTTTAATTTTATGCAATATTCATTTTTTTTTTATTCCACTTCAATTTTTATTCAATTGACTTTTCTATTAAACATCCTTTTATATTTAATTTCCAAATAGATTGTTAAGGTATGGTGGTTTCTTGAATGAACTTCCATTTTAATTTTATGCAACTTCCGTTTTTATTTTTATTCCACTTCCATTTTTATTCAAGTTATTTTTCTATTCAACTTCCTTTTTTATTTAATCTCCATATAGATCGTTAACGTATAGTGGTTTCTCGATTGAACTTCCATTTTTAATTTTCTGCAACTTCCATTTTTATTTCTATTCAACTTATTTTTTTATTCAAATTTCTTTTCTATTCAACTTCCTTTTTTATTTAATTTCCAAATAGATCTTTAAGGTATACTGGTTTCTGGATTGAACTTCCATTTTTCATTTTATGCAACTTTCACTTTTATGTTTATTCAACTTCCATTTTTATTCGATTTACTTTTCTATTAAACTTCCTTTCTTATTTCATTTCCAAATAAATCGTTAAGGTATAGTGGTTTTTTTAATGAATTTCCATTTTTAATTTTATGGAACTTCCATTTTTATTTTTATTCAGCTTCCATTTTTATTCAAGTTATTTTTCTATTCAACTTCCTTTTTTATTTAATTTCCAAATAGATCGTTAAGGTATAGTGGTTTCTTTAATGAATTTCCATTTTTAATTTTCTGCAACTTCCATTTTTATTTTTATTCAACTTCCTTTTTTATTTAATTTTCAAATAGATTGTTAAGGTATAGTGGTTTCTTGAATGAACTTCCAATTTTAATTTTCTGCAACTTCCTTTTTTATTTCCATTCAACTTCTTTTTTTATTCAAGTTTCTTTTCTATTCAACTTCTTTTTTTATTTAATTTCCAAATAGATCCTTAAGGTATAGTGGTTTCTGGATTGAACTTGTATTTTTAATTTTATGCAACTTTTACTTTTATTTTTATTCAACTTTCATTTTTATTCAATTTACTTTTCTACTAAACTTCCTTTTTTATTTAATTTCCAAATAGATCGTTAAGGTATAGTGGTTTCTTGAATGAACTTCCATTTTTCATTTTTTGCCACTTCCATTTTTATTTTATTCCACTTCCATTTTTATTCAAGTTATTTTTCTATTCAACTTCCTTTTTTATTTAATTTCCAAATAGATGTTAAGGTGTAGTGGTTTCGTGAATGAACTTCCATTTTTAATTTTCTGCAACTTCCATTTCTATTTTTATTCACCTTCCATTTTTATTCAAGTTATTTTTCTATTCAACTTCCTTTTTTATTTAATTTCCAAATAGATCATTAGGGTATAGTGGTTTCTTGAATGAACTTCCATTTTTAATTTTATGCAACTACCATTTTTATTTTTATTCGACTTCCATTTTTATTCAATTTACTTTTCTATTAAACTTCTTTTTTTATTTAATTTCCAAATAGATCGTTAAGGTATAGTGGTTTCTTGAATGAACTTCCATTTTTACTTTTCTGCAACTTCCAATTTTATTTTATTCGACTTCCATTTTTATTCGATTTACTTTTCTATTAAACTTCCTTTTTTATTTAATTTCCAAATAGATCGTTCAGGTATAGTGGTTTCTTAAATGAACTTCCATTTTTAATTTTCTGCAACTTCCATTTTTATTTTTATTTGACTTCCATTTTTATTAAATTTACTTTTCTATTAAACTTCCTCTTTTATTTTATTTCCAAATTGATCGTTAAGGTATAGTGGTTCCTTGAATGAACTTTCATTTTTCATTTTCTGCAACGTCCATTTTTTTTTATTCGACTTCCATTTTTATAGAAGTTATTTTTCTATTCAACTTCCTTTTTTTATTGAATTTCCAAATAAATCGTCAAGGTATAGTGGTTTTTTGAATGAATTTCTATTTTTAATTTTCTGCAACTTCCATTTTTATTTTTAAGTGACTTCCATTTTTATTGAAGTTACTTTTCTATTCAACTTCCGTTTTTATTTAATTTCCAAATAGATCGTTAACATATAGTGGTTTCTGGATTGAACTTCCATTTTTAATTTTCTGCAACTTCCATTTTTATTTTTATTCGACTTCCATTTTTATTAAATTTACTTTTCTATTAAACTTCATTTTTCATTTAATTTCCAAATAGATCGTTACGGTATAGTGGTTTCTTGAATGAACTTCCATTTTAATATTCTGCAACTTCCATTTTTTTTTATTTGACTTCCATTTTTATTCAAGTTCCTTTTCTATTAAACTTCCTTTTTTATTTAATTTCAAAATAGATCGTTAAGGTATAGTGGTTTCTTGAATGAACTTCCATTTTTAATTTTCTGCAACTTCCATTTTTATTTTTATTTAACTTCCTTTTTCAATCAAGTTTCTTTTCTACTCAACTTCCTTTTTTATTTAATTTCCAAATAGATCGTTAAGGTATAGTGGTTTCTGGATTGAACTTCGATTTTTAATTTTATGCAACTTTCGTTTTTATTTTTATTCAACTTCCATTATTATTCAATTTGCTTTTCTGTTAAACTTTCTTTTTTATTTAATTTCCAAATAGATTGTTAAGGTATAGTGGTTTCTTGAATGAACTTCCGTTTTTAATTTTCTGCAGCTTCCAATTTTGTTTTTATTCGACTTCCATTCTTTTTCAAGTTGTGTTTCTATTCAACTTCCTTTTTTATTTAATTTCCAAATAGCTCGTTAAGGTATAGTGGTTTCTTGAATGAACTTCCAATTTTATTTTTCTGCAACTTCAGTTTTTATTTCTATTCAGCTTCTTTTTTTATTCAAGTTTCTTTTCTATTCAACTTCCTTTTTTATTTAATTTCCAAATAGATCGTTAAGATATACAGGTTTCCGGATTGAACTTCCATTTTAATTTTATGCAACTTTCACTTTTATTTTTATTCAACTTCCATTTTTATTCAATTTACTTTTCTATTAAACTTCCTTTTTTATTTAATTTCCAAATAGATCGTTAAGGTATAGTGGTTTCTTGAATGAACTTCCAATTTTAATTTTATGCAACTTTCACTTTTATTTTTATTCAACTTCCATTTTTATTCCATTTACTTTTCTATTAAACTTCCTTTTTTATTTAATTGCCAAATAGATCGTTAAGGTATAGTGGTTTCTGGGTTGAACTTCCATTTTTAATTTTATGCAACATTCATTTTTATTTTTATTCAACTTCCATTTTTATTCTATTTACTTTTCTATTAAACTTTCTTTTTTATTTAATTTCCAAATAAATCGTTAAGGTATAGTGGTTTCTTGAACGAATTTCCATTTTAATTATCTGTAACTTTCATTTTTATTTCTAATCAACTTCTTTTTTATTCAAGTTTCTGTTCTATTCAACTTCCTTTTTTATTTAATTTTCAAATAGAGTGTTAAGGTATACTGGTTTCTGGATTGAACTTCTATTTTTAATTTTATGCAACTTTCACTTTTATTTTTATGCAACTTCAATTTTTATTCAATTTACTTTTCTATTAAACTTCCTTTTTTATTTAATTTCCAAATAGATCATTAAGGTATAGTGGTTTCTTTAATGAACTTCCATCTTAATTTTCTGCAACTTCCATTTTTGTTCATGTTATTTTTCTATTCAACTTCTTTTTTTATTTAATTTCCAAATAGATCGTTAAGGTATAGTGGTTTCTTGAATGAACTTCCATTTTTAATTTTCTGCAACTTCCATTTTTATTTTTATTTGACTTCCATTTTTATTCAATTTACTTTTCTATTGAACTTCATTTTTTATTTAATTTCCAAATAGATAGTTAAGGTATATTGGTTTCTTGAATGAATTTCCATTTTTAATTTTCTGCCACTACCATTTTTATTTTTAAGTAACTTCCGTTTTTATTCAAGTAACTTTTCTATTCAACTTCCATTTTTATTTAATTTCCAAATAGATCGTTAACGTATAATGGTTTCGGGATTGAACTTCCATTTTTAATTTTATGCAACTTTCATTTTTATTTTTATTCAACTTCCGTTTTTATTAAATTTACTTTTCTATTAACTTCATTTTTTATTTAATTTCCAAATAGATCGTTAAGGTATAGTGGTTTCTTGAATGAACTTCCATTTTTAATTTTCTGCAGCTTCGATTTTTATTTTTATTCGACTTCCATTTTTATTCGATTTACTTTTCTAGTAAACTTCATTTTTTATTAAATTTCCAAATAGATCGTTAAGGTATAGTGGTTTCTTGAATGAACTTCCATTTTTAATTTTCTGCAAATTCCATTTTTATTTTTATTCGACTTCCATTTTTATTCGATTTACTTTTCTATTAAACTTCCTTTTTTATTTAATTTTCAAATAGATCGTTAAGGTATAGTGGTTTCTTGAATGAACTTCCATTTTTAATTTTCTGCAACTTCCATTTTTATTTTTATTTGACTTCCATTTTTATTCAATTTACTTTTCTATTGAACTTCCTTTTTTATTTAATTTCCAAATAGATCGTTAAGGTATATTTGTTTCTTGAATGAATTTCCATTTTTAATTTTCTGCAACTTCCATTTTTATTTTTAAGTAACTTCCAATTTTATTCAAGTTATTTTTCTATTCAACTTCCATTTTTATTTAATTTCCAAATAGATCGTTAATGTATAATGGTTTCGGGATTGAACTTCCATTTTTAATTTTATGCAACTTTCATTTTTATTTTTATTCAACTTCCGTTTTTATTAAATTTACTTTTCTATTAGACTTCATTTTTTATTTAATTTCCAAATAGATCGTTAAGGTATAGTGGTTTCTTGAATGAATTTCCATTTTTAATTTTCTGCAACTTCGATTTTTATTTTTATTCGACTTCCATTTTTATTCGATTTACTTTTCTATTAAACTTCCTTTTTTATTTAATTTCCAAATAGATCGTTAAGGTATAGTGGTTTCTTGAATGAACTTCCATGTTTAATTTTCTGTAACTTCCATTTTTATTCAATTTGCTTTTCTATTCAACTTCCTTTTTTATTTAATTTCCAAATAGATCGTTAAGGTATAGTGTATAGCGATCCCGGATTTACCCTTGTTGTATAGTGATCCGGACATGTGTCCGTGGATGTTGGTAGTTGTTTATTATCTTGTTTGCATCCTTTTTACTTCGTATTTGAGTTATAGGATGTGTTGGGCGGATTTGTTTCAGCTTGGTTGAGTTTAGAAACCAAAACTAGTTGCCCAGATTTTTGGCCTGTCCGCTCGAGCGGAGGTGTTGGCGCTCGAGCGGGGAATACATCCATCCAGTATCTTGTTGTGCAGTGTTGTGAGCTCGAGCGTAGGGTTGGGAGCTCGAGCGTAGGTCTGTTTCTGCAAAAGTGCTGAGCGAGTGCATTCTGCGCTCGAGCGGGAGGTTGGCCGCTCGAGCGTAAGTCTGTGAGTGGCCGCTCGAGCGGGGTGTTTTACGCTCGAGCGGAGACCTGGGTTAAAGTCCCGAATTTGTGACTCTTTAAATCACTTTTTCACTTTCTCTTCTCTCTCTTACTTTTCCAAAATCACCATTGTTGAGCCTCTCACTCTAGACTCTACCTTCTCTCTAGGTTTTGATCTAGTAGGAGTGATTTACTCACCTTTGGCCTTTACAAAAAAGTTGTTGATCGTCGAGGGCTTCATTTTAATCTGAAAATCTCGGGTTTTGGAGCACGTTGGGTTTTGTCGTCTTCTCCTTTGGGACTCCGAATTTGAGGTAGGGATAACCTACTCCTCTCTATGGGTTTTGTCTTTAAATTTTGGTATTTTGAGATGTTGGGCTTGGTTTGGTAATTTTGTGAAAGTTTGGGGCTTTTGTGTAATTTTACAAAAGTTGGGGTTTTATTCATAATAAACCTAGATGCATGTTTGGCATAGAAAAATGGAATGATTGTTGAATCATTGATGAAAATGGGACCTAAGGGTTGAAATGGTAATTATGGAAAATGGCCTAATTACATTGTTTAATTAATTGGGATAATTAATTAGTGAGAAATGAGGAAATGAAATGTTGATTGAATATTTATATGTGCATTTATTTTCTGTTTTAGAAATAACTGCTTTGGGCTATCGGTGGAGGATAGTCGAGATTGTTGTAGACAATGCATGATGATTAGGTAAACGGAAACTAATCAATGGAATGTGTCATGGAACTTGACGGTTGATAGAATACATTAATTGTGTGTATTGTGTGATTGTATATAGAACCAATGTGTTTATATGCGTTATGTGTAGAGGAGGAGATAGGGGATGTACTCCGCGGTTTAGGGGAAGATAGGGGATGTACCTCTAAACCGGATAGGTATTTGGAGGAGATAGGGGATGTACTCCGTAGACAGAGCTCATATGCTTGTCTAGAGAAGTGAAGATAGAGCTCATATGCTTATCTTTGTGAAGTGAAGTGTGGATACAGCTTGTATGCTTATCTGTGGATATTGTTGATATACATATCTGTTGTAGAGTGTGGATACAGCTTGTATGCTTATCTGTGGATATTGTTGATATACATATCTGTTGAGAATGTGGATATAGCTTTTATGCATATCTGAATGTAAGATATAGTTTTTATACATATCTGTGGAAATGGTGATAGAGCTAGCATGCTTATCTGTTGAAAAAGGGAAAATGAAAAGTAATTGGGACTTGTAAGTCGTTGACATAAATATGTAATTTATGTGATTGTATCAGTGTTGACCAACTATCAATTGCTAATGTTTTAGTCATTGTCCATGGTTGGTTTAGTGTATTTCTACTGGGCTGTGGCTCACCCTATATGGGAATATCATTTTCAGGTGCAGGAAGCATGCCACCTCCAAGGACATAGCTGGGAGGCTAGTGGCGGACATAGTTTTGTTGTTGTACTTTTGATGTATTACATGTAATTGCAAGCCAAGGGCTTAATGTGTAAACGAGTTAGTACTCTTTTGTTGAAACCAAGTGTTAACTTGGAAAGCTGTAAGCCCGTAGGGCATTTTGTTTTGATGTTAACATGTAATACTTATGTAATGAAACTCAATGAAATAAAGGAATGTGGTTAGTTTATATGTAAATGCTTGTCTTATTTTGAGGGCGTTACAACTTGGTATCAGAGCGTACCGGGTTAGAATACTTTGGGTACGTGGGAAGTGATTAGTATCACAATGGGTTTGTCTCGCTTGATAGAGACTTAGATGTAGTATCATATGCTATGTGCTTAATTGATAACATGCTTATGTGACTATGTGGGTATGGGATTTAATTTCTAGGATGTTGATTGGACCCTTGAGTTTCTGGGAGTCTTGTTGGAAAGGCACTTGATCAATGCTGTTTCTAACCGGAACTCTAGTAACGCCTCGGGACTATTATTATCCGGAAATGAAGTTCGTAAGTGCTTATGTGTTTATGTGCTTATGTGGAGTGAATTACAGTTGTCCATGCACTAGGACGTGAGTGTTTAGTTTCGGCACACCTATGAATGTGCTAACGTTCTGTGTTGCCTTTATTAGGATGTCAGGACGAGGAAGAGGTGCTAGGCGTGGTAGACCTGCGAGGCAGGAAGTACCGTTACAGGGTGAGATTCCGGCAGTGCAGGAGGGAGTTGGGCAGGCCAATGTGGCCGAGCCAGTGGGTCAGCAGGCTATGGGTGCCTTGGCCAGAGAGATAGCAGGAGCTTTGGGTATTCTTAGAGCTGGGAATCAGGCAGCTGAGGCAGGGCCTTCCTTCTTGAAGAGGGAGTTTTTTCGGTGTAATCCGGACGAGTTTATCGGGGATCCTAAAGAGCCGCTTAAGGCAGATGAATGGCTCGAACAGACAACGAAGACGTTTGAGATGCTTGGCATCGAGGACGGAGCACTGAAAGTGACCTTGGCATCCTTCCAACTGAAGGGAGATGCGGGTCAATGGTGGAAGTACGAGAAAGCTCGTGTTGGTGGTACTTGGGAGGCGTTTGTGAATGCTTTTCAGGAGAGGTTTTTGTCTGCAGCAGCTAGGGAGAAGCTGAGGGATCAGTTTAGCCGGCTTAATCAGCAGGGCTTGTCAGTGGCCGAGTTTGAGGCTACTTTTACCAGTCTGTCTAGGTTTGCACCTGAACTGGTGGCGTCTGAGGAACGCCGTTGCTATGAGTTTGAGCGGAAGTTGAGGCGGGGCCTCAAGTTGAGAGTTGGTGGGTCTTATATTCGAGAGTATAGACAGCTAGTGGATGCTGCAGCTCATATGGAGCTTATGATGCAGGAGGAGGATGAGGGCCAGAGAGGCTCCAAGAGGAGCCAGGATAGTCAGGGCGATGGCAGGAGGCAGAGGGGTTATAACCCTCAGCAGTCGCAGGGTGGTGTTGCTAGATCGACCTTCCCAGTGCCGAGTGCAGGCTCCGGGAGAGGTGGTCAGGGGGATTTCACCTGTTACAAGTGTGGCCAGCTGGGTCACAAGGTTTTTGTTTGCCCGCAGAAGGGTGGGGGTCAGAAAGCTGCTTCTTCTTCAGCTAGACCGCAGAGTCAGAGTTTGGGCAGGGGGCAGCTCTTGACTTGTTATTAGTGTGGACAACCTGGGCACATGAAGAGGTTTTGCCCACAGTTGAGTGCCACTTCGGGAGCGTCTGGTTCTAGACAGACGCAGAGTTTTCAGCCAGCTCAGTCTGTGCAGGCCTCGAGGGCCAATCCGGGAGTTTCGTCATCCCAGTCTGTGTAGCAGTCTTTTGCTCCGAGAGGTGAGCAGGTAGACCAGGGGCCTACGGGGCGCGTGTATGCTGTTACCGCGCAGGACTTAGTACCGGCTCCATCAGTAGTGAGAGGTACTTTTCTGTTTTGCAACTCAGTTGCTAATGTGTTGATAGACACGGGTGCATCTCATTCTTTTGTATCTGCTGCATTTGTATCTGTTTTGGAATTGGAGTTAGCACAGTTAGCATCTCCTATTTGTGTGGTATCGCCTTTGGGCGGTGAGTTGATTCTGAAACAGGGTGTTAGAGGATGTGATATAGAGGTCGCCGATTATAGGCTTCCTTTTCCGTTTGTTGTCATGCCCATGAAGGGTTTTGATGTTATTTTGGGTATGGACTGGTTATCGTCATACCGGGCTGTTATTGATTGCTACCGCCAGAGGGTTACATTATGTACCTTGAGCGGGGAGTGGTTCCATTTCTTGGGAGACCGGGTTGGTAGTGTTTTGCCACCGGGGTATGATTCGCGAGGGCGAAGTGAGCTTAGTAGTCTACTGGCTAGCGTTGAGAGTGGTGAGAGTGGTGAGACCCTGGTTGTGTTACCGAGGGTGGTTTGTGAGTATTCAGATGTCTTTCCCGAAGATCTTGTTAGTTTGCCACCTCACCGAGAGATAGAGTTCTCTATTGATTTAGTGCCTGGTACGGCGCCGATTTCTATGGCACCTTACCGTTTTGCTCCAGCAGAGTTGGTTGAGTTGAAAATTCAGCTCCAGGAATTGCTCGATAAGGGCTTTGTTCGCCCTAGTGTTTCACCGTGGGGAGCACCGGCCCTCTTTGTTAAAAAGAAAGATGGTGCCTTGAGATTGTGTATAGACTACCGGAAGTTGAATCGGGCTACGGTTAAAAATAAGTATCCTATGCCCCGTATAGATGATTTGTTTGACCAGTTGAAGGGTTCCCGTTGTTTCTCTAAGATAGACTTGAGATCGGGTTACCATCAGTTGAGGGTCAGGGAGGAAGATATTCCTAAGACGGCATTCCGTACGCGGTATGGCCATTACGAGTTTTTGGTGATGCCATTCGGACTTACCAATGCACCGGCAGTCTTTATGGACTTGATGAACCGGATTTTCCGGGAGTTCTTAGACCGATTTGGGGTTGTTTTCGTGGACGATATCCTTATCTATTCGTCTTCTGAGGAGGAGCACGAGGCACACTTGAGTGTGGTGCTTGAGTTACTTAGAGCCCATAGGCTGTATGCCAAGTTTGGGAAGTGTGAGTTCTGGCTGAGGGAAGTCAAATTCTTAGGCCACGTGGTATCCGGAGAAGGGGTGTCTGTTGATACATCCAAGGTTGAGGCAGTGCAAGATTGGGCACAGCCTAAGAGTGTGTTTGAGATCCGCAGTTTTCTGGGATTAGCTGGGTATTACCGTCGGTTTGTGAAAGATTTCTCCAGGTTAGCGTCACCGTTGACTAGACTGACTCGGAAGGGAGTCAAGTTTGTGTGGAGTGAGACTTGTGAAAAGTCGTTCCAAGAGTTGAAAGTTAGATTGACCACCGCTCCGGTGTTGATTATTCCGGAGAGAGGGTTGGGTTATGCGGTTTATTGTGATGCCTCACGAGAGGGTTTGGGTTGTGTGTTGATGCAAGAGGGAAAAGTGGTAGCTTATGGCTCACGTCAGTTGAAAATACACGAGAAGAATTACCCCACACATGACCTAGAGTTAGCAGCTGTGATCTTTGCCTTGAAAATCTGGAGGCACTACCTTTATGGTGAGAGGTTCGAGGTATTCTCGGATCACAAGAGTTTGAAGTATCTGTTTACACAGAGAGACTTGAATCTGAGGCAGAGGAGATGGATGGAGTTCATCGAGGATTATGATTTTGAGTTGCATTATCATCCGGGAAAGGCCAATGTTGTGGCCGATGCCCTTAGTAGGAAAACCATTAGTGATGTAGCTTGTATAGCCATCCGGGAATGGGTGATGTTGGGAGCACTTGGCGAGTTTGATTTGCTACTGGGCGAATCTGTTGAGGCTGCGGCCTTGTTTTCTGTTGTTGCACAGCCTACACTTGTGATTAGAGTGTTAGAGGCACAGAGAGGTGACCTTGAGGTAGAATCCCTCCGAGAGAAGATCTCCAGTGGGAAAGTTGAGAAGGGTTTGACGGTGTATCCCGACCTGAGTGTGAGATACCGAGACCGTTTGTTTGTACCGGAGGCTTGCCGTGAGGAAGTACTCCGAGAGTTTCACCATTCGCGCCTTGCGGTGCATCCGGGAGGTACTAAGATGTATCAGGATTTGGGTCGCCAGTTTTGGTGGCGGGGTATGAAAAGAGATGTGGCTGTTTTCGTATCGAAGTGCCTTACTTGCCAGCAAGTGAAGGCCGAGCATCAGAGGCCAGCGGGTTTGTTGCAACCCTTGCCTATTGCCGAGTGGAAGTGGGAGCATGTCACTATGGACTTCGTTGTAGGTCTTCCGAAGACTCAGCGGGGTAGTGATGCTATTTGGGTGGTTGTAGACCGGTTGACTAAGTCGGCGCACTTTATTCCTATGCGCGTGAGAGATTCGGTAGATCATCTTGCCGATTTGTATATTCGGGACGTAGTGAGATTGCACGGGGTCCCAGTGACGATCGTCTCAGATAGAGATTCTCGTTTTACTGCTAGATTGTGGCAGAGTTTGCAGAGTGCCTTGGGCACTAAATTGACCTTTAGTACGGCTTATCATCCTCAGACTGACGGGCAGTCCGAGCGTACTATTCAGATCCTCGAGGATATGCTTCGGGGTTGTGTCCTGGATTTCAGTGGGACGTGGGAGAGGCACTTGCCATTGGTAGAGTTTGCCTACAACAACAGTTTTCAGTCTAGCATCGGTATGGCACCGTTTGAGGCCTTGTATGGCCGACCGTGTAGGTCTCCAGTTTGTTGGGCCGAGGTGGGTGATGCACCTTTGTTGGGTCCGGAGTTGGTTAGGGAGACGACGGAGAAAGTTGAGCTTATCCGTAAGAGGCTTGTTACAGCCCAGAGTCGACAAAAGAGTTATGCCGACCGTAGGAGGAGGCCTTTGGCGTTTGAGGTAGGTGATCATGTCTTTTTGAAGATATCACCTAGACGAGGTCTGATGAGGTTTGGGAAGAGTGGGAAGTTATCCCCTCGGTTTATTGGTCCTTTTGAGATCCTTGAGAGGATAGGTGAGGTTGCTTATCGGTTAGCCTTACCGCCGCAGTTGTCCGGAGTACATGACGTGTTTCATGTGAGTATGCTTCGGAAGTATGAGCCAGATCCATCACATGTGTTGGATTGGACTGATTTAGAGGTAGATGAGGATGCCTCGTATGAGGAGAGACCGGTTCAGGTCTTGGATAGGCGGGATCAAGTCCTGCGTGGCAAGACCATTCCTTTGGTGAAAGTCTTGTGGAAACATCACGGAGTGGAAGAAGCCACTTGGGAACGTGAGTTAGGAGTCCGTGAGAAATATCCGGACTTGTTTATTGATATGTAATTTTGTATTTGAATTTTACATTTTGTTGAACTTAAGAGCTTTTATATATGTCTTAAGTTGTGAAACATTGAGAATGTTTTGATTATTGGTAGTATGTTTTGGAACTTGCCTCATATGGAAGTTGAATGTAACATTATATCTGTTGAATATATTGTTGAAATTGGAAGGATAGTGCATAATGTTGATGCATGTCGGGAGTACATATGTTGTTTACATATTGTGATATGTCTCTTGTTAAAGGGATGGGATGACCGGTAATGGGTCGAATTGTTGAATGTTAAAATGTAACATTGTTTAAAATGGAGGAAAACTTGTTTTGAAAACTTGTGCTTAATTTCGGGGACGAAATTCTTTAAGGGGGGGAGGTTATAGCGATCCCGGATTTACCCTTGTTGTATAGTGATCCGGACATGTGTCCGTGGATGTTGGTAGTTGTTTATTATCTTGTTTGCATCCTTTTTACTTCGTATTTGAGTTATAGGATGTGTTGGGCGGATTTGTTTCAGCTTGGTTGAGTTTAGAAACCAAAACTAGTTGCCCAGATTTTTGGCCTGTCCGCTCGAGCGGAGGTGTTGGCGCTCGAGCGGGGAATACATCCATCCAGTATCTTGTTGTGCAGTGTTGTGAGCTCGAGCGTAGGGTTGGGAGCTCGAGCGTAGGTCTGTTTCTGCAAAAGTGCTGAGCGAGTGCATTCTGCGCTCGAGCGGGAGGTTGGCCGCTCGAGCGTAAGTCTGTGAGTGGCCGCTCGAGCGGGGTGTTTTACGCTCGAGCGGAGACCTGGGTTAAAGTCCCGAATTTGTGACTCTTTAAATCACTTTTTCACTTTCTCTTCTCTCTCTTACTTTTCCAAAATCACCATTGTTGAGCCTCTCACTCTAGACTCTACCTTCTCTCTAGGTTTTGATCTAGTAGGAGTGATTTACTCACCTTTGGCCTTTACAAAAAAGTTGTTGATCGTCGAGGGCTTCATTTTAATCTGAAAATCTCGGGTTTTGGAGCACGTTGGGTTTTGTCGTCTTCTCCTTTGGGACTCCGAATTTGAGGTAGGGATAACCTACTCCTCTCTATGGGTTTTGTCTTTAAATTTTGGTATTTTGAGATGTTGGGCTTGGTTTGGTAATTTTGTGAAAGTTTGGGGCTTTTGTGTAATTTTACAAAAGTTGGGGTTTTATTCATAATAAACCTAGATGCATGTTTGGCATAGAAAAATGGAATGATTGTTGAATCATTGATGAAAATGGGACCTAAGGGTTGAAATGGTAATTATGGAAAATGGCCTAATTACATTGTTTAATTAATTGGGATAATTAATTGGTGAGAAATGAGGAAATGAAATGTTGATTGAATATTTATTTGTGCATTTATTTTCTGTTTTAGAAATAACTGCTTTGGGCTATCGGTGGAGGATAGTCGAGATTGTTGTAGACAATGCATGATGATTAGGTAAACGGAAACTAATCAATGGAATGTGTCATGGAACTTGACGGTTGATAGAATACATTAATTGTGTGTATTGTGTGATTGTATATAGAACCAATGTGTTTATATGCGTTATGTGTAGAGGAGGAGATAGGGGATGTACTCCGCGGTTTAGGGGAAGATAGGGGATGTACCTCTAAACCGGATAGGTATTTGGAGGAGATAGGGGATGTACTCCGTAGACAGAGCTCATATGCTTGTCTAGAGAAGTGAAGATAGAGCTCATATGCTTATCTTTGTGAAGTGAAGTGTGGATACAGCTTGTATGCTTATCTGTGGATATTGTTGATATACATATCTGTTGTAGAGTGTGGATACAGCTTGTATGCTTATCTGTGGATATTGTTGATATACATATCTGTTGAGAATGTGGATATAGCTTTTATGCATATCTGAATGTAAGATATAGTTTTTATACATATCTGTGGAAATGGTGATAGAGCTAGCATGCTTATCTGTTGAAAAAGGGAAAATGAAAAGTAATTGGGACTTGTAAGTCGTTGACATAAATATGTAATTTATGTGATTGTATCAGTGTTGACCAACTATCAATTGCTAATGTTTTAGTCATTGTCCATGGTTGGTTTAGTGTATTTCTACTGGGCTGTGGCTCACCCTATATGGGAATATCATTTTCAGGTGCAGGAAGCATGCCACCTCCAAGGACATAGCTGGGAGGCTAGTGGCGGACATAGTTTTGTTGTTGTACTTTTGATGTATTACATGTAATTGCAAGCCAAGGGCTTAATGTGTAAACGAGTTAGTACTCTTTTGTTGAAACCAAGTGTTAACTTGGAAAGCTGTAAGCCCGTAGGGCATTTTGTTTTGATGTTAACATGTAATACTTATGTAATGAAACTCAATGAAATAAAGGAATGTGGTTAGTTTATATGTAAATGCTTGTCTTATTTTGAGGGCGTTACATAGCGGTTTCTGGATTGAACATCCATTTTTAATTTTATGCAACTTTCTTTTTTATTTTTATTCAACTTCCATTTTTGTTCAATTTTCTTTGCTATTAAACTTACTTTTTTATTTAATTTCCAAATAGATCGTTAAGGTATAGTGGTTTCTTGAATGAACTTCCATTTTAAATTGTCTGCAACTTCCACTTTTATTTTTATTTGACTTCCAATTTTATTCAAGTTATTTTTCTATTCAACTTCCTTTTTTATTTAATTTCCAATTAGATCGTTAAGGTATAGTGGTTTCTTGAACGAACTTCCGTTTTTAATTTTCTACAACTTCCATTTTTATTTTTATTTAACTTCTTTTCTCAATCAAGTTTCTTTTCTACTGAACTTCCTTTTTTATTTAATTTCCAAATAGATCGTGAACGTATAGTTGTTTTTGGATTGAACTTCCATTTTTAGTTTTATGCAACTTTCATTTTTATTTTTATTCAATTTCCATTTTTACTCAATTTACTTTTCTATTGAACTTCCTTTTTTATTTAATTTCCCAATAGATCGTTAAGGTATAATGGTTTTTTGAATGAACTTCCATTTTTAATTTCTGAAACTTCTATTTTTATATTTATTCGTCTTCCATTTTTATTCTAGTTATTTTTCTATTCAACTTCCTTTTTTATTTAATTTCCAAATAGATCGTTAAGGTATAGTGGTTTCTTGAATGAACTTCCAATTTTTCTTTTCTGCAACTTCCATTTTTATTTCTATTCAACTTCTTTTTTTATTCAAGTTTTTTTTCTATTCAACTTCCTTTTTTATTTAATTTCCAAATAGATCGTTAACATATAGTGTTTTCTGGATTGAACTTTCATTTTTAATTTAATGCAATTTCATTTTTATTTTTATTCAACTTCCATTTTTATTCAATTTACTTTTCAATTAAACTTCCTTTTTTTATTTAATTTCCAAATAGATCGTTTAGGTATAGTGGTTTCTTGAATGAACTTCCATTTTTCATTTTTTACAATTTTCGTTTTTATTTTTATTCGACTTCCATTTTTATTTAAGCCATTTTTCTATTCAACTTCCTTTTTAAATTAATTTCCAGATAGATCGTTAAGGTATAGGGGTTTCTTGAATGAACTTCCATTTTTAATTTTCTGCAACTTCCATTTTTATTCAAGTCATTTTTCTAATCAACTTCATTTTTTATTTAATTTCCAAACAGATCGTTAACGTATAATGGTTTCGGGATTGAACTTCCATTTTTAATTTTATGCAACTTTCATTTTTATTTTTATTCAACTTCCGTTTTTATTAAATTTACTTTTCTATTAACTTCATTTTTTATTTAATTTCCAAATAGATCGTTAAGGTATAGTGGTTTCTTGAATGAACTTCCATTTTTAATTTTCTGCAGCTTCGATTTTTATTTTTATTCGACTTCCATTTTTATTCGATTTACTTTTCTAGTAAACTTCATTTTTTATTAAATTTCCAAATAGATCGTTAAGGTATAGTGGTTTCTTGAATGAACTTCAATTTTTAATTTTCTGCAAATTCCATTTTTATTTTTATTCGACTTCCATTTTTATTCGATTTACTTTTCTATTAAACTTCCTTTTTTATTTAATTTTCAAATAGATCGTTAAGGTATAGTGGTTTCTTGAATGAACTTCCATTTTTAATTTTCTGCAACTTCCATTTTTATTTTTATTTGACTTCCATTTTTATTCAATTTACTTTTCTATTGAACTTCCTTTTTTATTTAATTTCCAAATAGATCGTTAAGGTATATTTGTTTCTTGAATGAATTTCCATTTTTAATTTTCTGCAACTTCCATTTTTATTTTTAAGTAACTTCCAATTTTATTCAAGTTATTTTTCTATTCAACTTCCATTTTTATTTAATTTCCAAATAGATCGTTAATGTATAATGGTTTCGGGATTGAACTTCCATTTTTAATTTTATGCAACTTTCATTTTTATTTTTATTCAACTTCCGTTTTTATTAAATTTACTTTTCTATTAGACTTCATTTTTTATTTAATTTCCAAATAGATCGTTAAGGTATAGTGGTTTCTTGAATGAATTTCCATTTTTAATTTTCTGCAACTTCGATTTTTATTTTTATTCGACTTCCATTTTTATTCGATTTACTTTTCTATTAAACTTCCTTTTTTATTTAATTTCCAAATAGATCGTTAAGGTATAGTGGTTTCTTGAATGAACTTCCATTTTTAATTTTCTGTAACTTCCATTTTTATTCAATTTGCTTTTCTATTCAACTTCCTTTTTTATTTAATTTCCAAATAGATCGTTAAGGTATAGTGGTTTCTGGATTGAACATCCATTTTTAATTTTATGCAACTTTCTTTTTTATTTTTATTCAACTTCCATTTTTGTTCAATTTTCTTTGCTATTAAACTTACTTTTTTATTTAATTTCCAAATAGATCGTTAAGGTATAGTGGTTTCTTGAATGAACTTCCATTTTAAATTGTCTGCAACTTCCACTTTTATTTTTATTTGACTTCCAATTTTATTCAAGTTATTTTTCTATTCAACTTCCTTTTTTATTTAATTTCCAATTAGATCGTTAAGGTATAGTGGTTTCTTGAACGAACTTCCGTTTTTAATTTTCTACAACTTCCATTTTTATTTTTATTTAACTTCTTTTCTCAATCAAGTTTCTTTTCTACTGAACTTCCTTTTTTATTTAATTTCCAAATAGATCGTGAACGTATAGTTGTTTTTGGATTGAACTTCCATTTTTAGTTTTATGCAACTTTCATTTTTATTTTTATTCAATTTCCATTTTTACTCAATTTACTTTTCTATTGAACTTCCTTTTTTATTTAATTTCCCAATAGATCGTTAAGGTATAATGGTTTTTTGAATGAACTTCCATTTTTAATTTCTGAAACTTCTATTTTTATATTTATTCGTCTTCCATTTTTATTCTAGTTATTTTTCTATTCAACTTCCTTTTTTATTTAATTTCCAAATAGATCGTTAAGGTATAGTGGTTTCTTGAATGAACTTCCAATTTTTCTTTTCTGCAACTTCCATTTTTATTTCTATTCAACTTCTTTTTTTATTCAAGTTTCTTTTCTATTCAACTTCCTTTTTTATTTAATTTCCAAATAGATCGTTAACATATAGTGTTTTCTGGATTGAACTTTCATTTTTAATTTAATGCAATTTCATTTTTATTTTTATTCAACTTCCATTTTTATTCAATTTACTTTTCAATTAAACTTCCTTTTTTTATTTAATTTCCAAATAGATCGTTTAGGTATAGTGGTTTCTTGAATGAACTTCCATTTTTCATTTTTTACAATTTTCGTTTTTATTTTTATTCGACTTCCATTTTTATTTAAGCCATTTTTCTATTCAACTTCCTTTTTAAATTAATTTCCAGATAGATCGTTAAGGTATAGGGGTTTCTTGAATGAACTTCCATTTTTAATTTTCTGCAACTTCCATTTTTATTCAAGTCATTTTTCTAATCAACTTCATTTTTTATTTAATTTCCAAACAGATCGTTAAGGTATAGTGGTTTCTGAATTGAACTTCCATTTTTAATTTTATGCAACTTTCATTTTTATTTTTTTCGACTTCCATTTTTATTCAATTTACTTTTCTATTAGATCGTTAAGGTATTGTGGTTTCTGGATTGAACTTCCATTTTTAATTTTTTTTCAACTTCCATTTTTATTTTTATTCGACTTCAATTTTTATTCATGTTATTTTTCTATTCAACTTCCTTTTTCATTTAATTTTCAAATAGATCGTGAAGGTATACTGGTTTCTTGAATGAACTTCCATTTTTAATTTTCTGCAACTTCCATTTTTATTTTTTTTTAACTTTCTTTTTTATTCAAGTTTCTTTTCTGCTCAACTTCCTTTTTTATTTAATTTCAAAATAGATTGTTAAGTTATACTGGTTTCTAGATTGAACTTCCATTTTTAATTTTATGCAACTTTCACTTTTATTTTTATTCAACTTCCATTTTTATTCAATTTACTTTTCTATTAAGCTTCCTTTTTTGTTTAATTTCCAAATAGATCGTTAAGGTATAGTGGTTTCCTTAATGAACTTCCATTTTTAATTTTATGGAACTTCTATTTTTATTTTTATTCAGCTTCCATTTTTATTCAAGTTATTTTTCTATTCAACTTCCTTTTTTATTTAATTTTTAAATAGATCGTTAAGGTATAGTGGTTTCTTGAATGAACTTCCATTTTTATTTTTATTTAACTTCCTTTTTTATTCAAGTTTCTTTTCTACTCAACTTCCATTGTTAATTTTATGCAACTTTCATTTTTATTTTTATTCAACTTCCAATTTTTTTTCAATTTACTTTTCTATTAAACTTCCTTTTTTATTTAATTTCCAAATAGATCGTTAAGGTATAGTGGTTTCTTGAATGAATTTCCATTTTTAATTTTCAACAACTTTTATTTTTATTTTTATTTAACTTCCATTTTTATTCAATTTATTTTTCTGTTTGACTTCCATTTTTATTTTATTTCTGAATAGATCGTTAAGGTATAGTGGTAAATCTACTCTATTGGTATTTGAGCCATGTTTAATTAGGCATATAATACAATTATAAATAAAATAAATTAGACATATATGATCACAACACATCTATGGCAGGAATAACCAGTGAAGTACCCGTAGAAATACCAGAAAATGATTCAGTAACAACTGTAGTTTCCTCAATAGCAGAAGCAGCCGAATTAGTGGCTTATCAGGATGTTAAAGATGCCCTTGACAAGTGGACAATCCCAACCGTAGATCCAAAAACAATTTACAAAATTGGAACTTTTAATTTTCTAAGTAAACAGGTAATTAAAACTTTTGAGCATGCTGCTTATATCCAGAATAATGATGAAATCATTAGATTAATTCATATAAATGATTTTATCCCTTTTATCAGAAAATATAAGTACATCCATATTGGATTAGTACAAATAGCTTTTAAACCATTGACTCTTTTGGGACAAAACACCAGTATCCAATGTACACTTCGAGATGGAAGATGTCTCAACTGGAGAGCATCCCTAATGGGAGCTTTAGAGACTAGTTTGTCTCATGGACCAGTATATTTTGATATTTATCCGAATCTTAGCATAGCTATGGCTGATGCTAATTTAGAACTTAGAGTCCTTACTAATGGGTATGAGTATAAACCAGGATCACCGCCTTTTTCAGTACATTCTAGGATATATCTTAAGGTACTAACCACCTTAAATCCTTATACCAGAAAGAAGACCGAAACAGGACAAACAGTGTTGATTGAAACAAACCTTTACAGTAGTCAAGTAGCTGTTCCGAGGTTAATTCCTTGGAAAGATATAACTTTTCCAGAACGGTGGCACATCCCAAATGTTGTACCACCCAGACCAATCATCCAGCACAATTTAGATGATGTAATCCAGACACAAGGAGGTAATGTTTATCTCCAATTCCAGAAAACTCCTCCACTAATTAGAAGTAATTCTTCTAATGCCAGTTTTAGAACAGCACCAAGAAGCTTTTCCAATAACAGCTTTAGATCTATTCCTCCTTATAGAGTAGATTTACCAGAATCAAGTCGTCAATCCGTAGATTCAGTACTCCAAGAGATCCCTAGACCTCCTAGTCGACCATCTAGTGATCCACAAGAAGACACGATGAATACTGAAATACAAGGTATTAGAATTTCTAATAACCAAATTCCACATGGAGTCTATACGACTCAAATACCAGATAGCCCAACGGCCAGTGATATGAATTTTGAAATCTAATGGATTTTACACCAGGAAGTGAAAATCGTAAGTATTTAAACCAGGAATTTATGCAACCTATTTACCAGGAATTTAGAACATGGTATTTTGCAAACCATACTTCTCAACAGTTACAAGAATATAAAATTCAATATTATCAGCATCTTGAATTACACCAGAAATTAATACCCTTTGTTGAATGGTATAATACAGTATTTAATTCACAATTAAATGTATCAGAAGATCAGTATAAAACCTGGACTACAACAGAAGGACAAGCTATTCAGGCCTTGCATCCACCACCTCAATCATTAGAATTAGCCCCTAATGGTGAGGTTACCAGACAACCTTTAGTTGCCACAGCATATATAGATGCCCAATCAGCTAAATTTGCTAAATCAGATTACATTAAACTGTCAGATTTAGGTTTAGTTTGCAGACAGCATAACTATACCAATTTGTTTTGCCAAACAATGGGAAAAAAATTAACCAGAATTGAAGAAGCCGTAAATACATTTAAGGATAGAACCTTAACTCCACCTGTTAGTGGACCTTCCATGATCCACCCTGTATCCATTAAACCACCATTAGAAGTGACTAACTTCAAGTTAAAAGCTTCTAATACTGAATTCATGGATACACTTTTACAGAAAATGAAAACATTAAATGTTCAAACAGGGCCTAGTGAGCCTTCTAGTGGCTCTATTCAAATGCTTCGGTCTGAACCTTCACCAGACGATCATCTGTCACCAGCACAGATTCATGAAATTCAATTGAATTTCCAAGAACCTTCAACAGTTAATAAACTTTATTCATACAGTTTTGCTCGACCATCTATGTTACCACCAACCAGAAATTATTATGCCAGACCCACACCTCCTGATGTACTCTATGAAGAGACTTACATCAATGACCAGGGATCCTACCATGGTAAAACCATTTACGAATGGAATATCGATGGTGAATCAAAATACGGCATTTACAAGAAGCTACATCAGATGATGATGTATGCTACTGTGTGTCGCGAATACAGTAATAGTGACCATGCCATTGTTAAATTCATTATCAATGGATTTACCGGACAACTCAAAGGCTGGTGGGATAATATTCTCACTCCTAGTCAACATGTCGAAATTCTTACTTCCATTAAGATCGAAATTGATCCGACAACTAACCAACCTGTTCAACGCGAGGATGCTGTTTACACTTCCAGTACTAGTTCTCAGGATCGTAGCCGTGAACTTCTCTAGAATTTACAATGTCCTTCGTTAACTCATTTTCGCTAGTACAAGGATGTCTTCCTCATCAAGGTTACCCAACGCCCTAATGCAAACAGTAGTCATTGGAACGCTAAATTTATAGATGGCCTCCCTACCTTATTTGCCGAACGTGTTAGGAAAAAACTCCGGGACCGCCATGACCGGATGTCTATTCCTTATGACCAGTACACTTATGGACAACTTTGTTCCATTGTTACCGATGAAGGTCTTTCACTGTGTAATGACCTTAAACTTCATTACCAGATGAAACAACAGAATCTCACTGGAAGAAAAGAATTAGGAGAATTATGTGACCAGTTTGCTTATGAACCAGGTATTAAATATCCAGCCCAAATTAGGAGAACTTCTCAAAAGAAATCTTCTCAACCCATCCGGAGAAAATCACATAAAACATATCCACACCACCAGAAACCCTCTAAGAAGTTTTATTCCAAAAAAGCTTCTGTAGACACCCCATTTTTGACTGTCCTCAAGACTTGGACGTCACCGTTTGAACACCCGGTGATCATCCATGTTTGTGTTCGTTTGGAGTTCCCGGACGTCTCGGCTACGCGCCTTGCCTCAGGATCTCCGAACTCGACTATTTAGTGTCTGGTTTTGCACCAAACACTTGTGTTTTGCCTTGGAGGGGCAGGGAATGCCTTGTGAGGCATCCCCACACATCACCGGCCATGGCCAGAGGCCACCGGCTGGTATTTTGTTGCCATCGGCAATGTATATTGCCGGTCGGCATTCTTTGTTGCCGGTCGGCAGTCCATTTTGTCAAAATGGCATTTTTGAGCAGCCGACTACTATTCATCTGCTTTTGCAGATATTTTAATACAGTTGTATGGCATTTTGTTTCCCTCCATACACGTGTATGGAGGGATGGCTTCCTTGTTAGCTTACCTTGTAAGCTTTACAAGATTGGCTCCTCTATAAGAGGAGCCCTCCCCTCTTGGCTTTAGGGTTAGACATTTTAGAGAGGAAAGACATTGTTAGAAGCTCTGGTTCTAGGGTTAGGACTTATACATATTCCATCTCTATATCTCTCTCTCTTGTGTGTTTATAAGTGTGTGTTTAGTCCATACTATTGCACACAAACACCTACCATTACACCTTCCCTTGGCTATTGAGGTTCTAAGGGATTATTTTCAGAGTTTTGGAGCTGGTTTGGGGCTTAAGAACCAGCTGGTCCACCATTTTTGAAGAAGGTCTTCAAGGGTAACAATCTTGCCCTTTTATTCCCCATTCTTGCATATTGTTTTTGCCTATTTTAGAACTATTTTTGAGCTTAGTGTATAACATAAAAAAGTTCTATTTTTAGGCCCTCTAAATAGTTTATTTAGAGTGTTTTGTGGTTTGGAGGTGTTTGACCCCTCTTAGGCCTTGAGAGGCCCCATGTTGAGCCATTTTGAGTGAGCTCCGGGACTTTGGTGTTTGGGCCTCCTCACCACTGAAATCTTGAGGGATTTCAGTGGTAAGGATGGTGCCTTGAAGTCCCAAGAAGGAGAGGGCCACCCCCTCTTCTTGTTGTCCTTGAAAAGGACCATTTTTGGCCTCTTGAGGGAGCACCTAGCTAAGCTTCATGTTGACCATGCCTTAGTTGTTTTTTGTGCTTATTATGTCATAATATGCCTCTGTTTTTAGTTGGTTTTGGTACACCATGCATGCTTAGCATACCTACCTTGTAATGCCATGTTTAGGCCTTAACATGCCTTAGGTTGTAAACCATTGTTCAAGCATGTTTTAGGTCTATCTTTGTGAAGCGTTTGTGCTTATTTTGCCATGTTTGAGGTCTGTCCATAGTTGTTTGGGTCGACTTTGACATGCTTAGTATAGCCCCTTTGCATTTTTAGTTTGTTGGCCTTAAGTGTGTGAGTGTGTAGCATGCATTACTTGCCTTATTTTGATGGTTTGGCACCATTTATGGCATCATTTCAGTCCCCTTAGCATGCTTGTATGCTTGCCTTGGATGTCTCTTTGATGCCTTATGAGCTTGTGTTATATGCTCCATGTTTTGGCTATTGTGCATACCCTTTGAATTTGAGCCACTTAGATGCCATCTACGGGTCCCCTTTGCATGGTCTAGGTCTGCCTTGGACCTATGTTAAGCCCTCTTGGCCTTGTGAGGCTTGGTTGGCTTAACCATGGTTTAAGCCCCCCTTGACTTGCTACAAGTACTTGGGCCATTTGCATGCTAATGTTTAGCCTATCTTGTTTGCTTGGTTTGGCACCATGTTCTCGCATGATTTTCAGAGCTTAATGCATGTCATTTGTCCATGTTTGCACCCTCTTGAGTGTGCTCGAGAATTGCTCTTTAATGCTTAAGTGTTGGTCCTTGTGTGCATGCATGTTTGCATGTCATTTAGCCCTCATTTCATAGCACTTTGGCCACTGTTTTAGGCCTAGGTAGGACTGCCCAAATCATGTTTAAGTCCATCTCTTTGTTTGTTGCATGTACTCCTTGTATGTTGTAGCATATTGGAGAGTTGTTGCATAATTGAACTTGCATGATTGAATGAAGTCACATGTTTGTTTACATGCTTAAACACTCACATTGTGCCTTGCATACTTGTTGGTTGCATTATCTCATGCCTTGCATGTCTTGTATGCTTGCTAGCATTATCCATGTTCCATACTAGTCAACATGTTTAAGATTGCATTGCATTGACATGCATACTACACCGCTTGAATTGAGCATGATAGAGGTTGAGCCCCTTTGTGTGTTTATTTGGTTTGCATTCATTTGAAATTGAAGTTGCATGCTTGGTTCTTCGGGCCATCATGCATGGAAATGCGCGATTGATGGTCCGAGAACCAAGAAACATGTTGTAACAACCCGACCCTCATATATGCTTGTGATATATGTCCATCCTTTATTCTGTGCTATTAAATGCCTAAACTGAAATTGTCCAAGGGAATAAGTTCGAGTAACTATGTTGTGATGCCTTATGAAATGAATTGTATCTATTAAGAAAGAACTGTATCTGTTATTACTAGAACGATAAAGTAGGAATTGAAGGCCTTAGCGGCTCAATAAGCCAAAATTGATTATATATTTAGAACCAGCATAATTTTTAGGTAATATTAAGCACTTTTGTGAAATTTCAATTTTCGGATGTGTAAACGATTGATTTTCGTCTCATTCTCTCCATAAGGATATATATATATATATATATGTGTGACCTTAGCCATTTGACAAATCAAGGAACTCATAACATAACTTTAGACTTGAGAAGTGAAGGGATAGAGAAAGAAGTCCTCAAGAAGGTGAAGATTGGGCTTAAGGTATGTGAATGTTTGTCTAATGTCCATCTATAACCCTTCTTGTCATAAATTATGTGAAGATGTTTCTATGATCTTATTCCTAAGAGTTGGATTTGTGGTGTTGTAAGTTTGAGAGGTAAATGGATAAAATGACCTTACCATGCATGTTTTGATTCAATTTGTAGTCCCTAAGAGAGACCTCACTCTATGCCTTCAATTGACTTGTTTGAATTCAAGGATGTGATATAATTTTATGTTATGAATTGGAGTAGATTTAAGTTGTGGATTTATGATTGGATTTGTTTTTACTCAAATGAAAGATGTAATTTGACCTTGGTTCACATGTATTTACATGCTTTGAACTTATATATTGGTAATTTAAAGCTACATTTTTGAGGCCCTAAACATGTCTACTAGGGGAAGAATTGATGCAAAAATTTCAGACCTTTAGTGCAGAATCGCCACACGTGCGGGGCCCAGGGCCGCACGTGCGGGAACCTCAGCCGCACGTGCGGGAGTCACTGCCGCACGTGCGGGAAAATGGCAAAAATCTGGCTTTCAACACTGCAAAAAAAGCACGTGCGGGGCCTCAATGCCGCACGTGCGGGAGGTGTGCCGCACGTGCGGGAGATCCTAGCCGCACGTGCGGCTCAAGCCAGAAAAATCGGGATGCTCCGTTTTGCGTGTTGGGTTCTCTAATGTTGTCAAAACCTGCAATTTATGTTGTTTGAATGTTCGTTAATGTAATCAAAGTAAGTGAATCGAATGATTGGTTTAACAAGGAAAAAGAGACTAATGTGATTTTCATGTGTACATGTGTGTAGGGAACACCTCAAAAGGAAGCGCACCGCCACAACACAGTGAGTAATAGTACTTCAATGTATCCCTACTCAGCATGTATTATTTATGATGTTGTGACCTTGTAGAAAGTATTATCGTACTACATTGATGTTATATCTTGACGTTACGAATTCCACTATTAAACTTGTGTTGGCATGAAATGATTGGTATGAAATGATATGTTTGCCATAAGTGATTTGATACGAAATTGTGAAAACGTTGAAAAAGGTTGTGAAGGGATACACACCTTATATGAAAACTTGTGACTAATGGAATGTAACAAGGCAAGTGTAAATTTGTGAACCAATGTGGCTTAGTGCCATTGTGAATCAATGTGGCTTAGAGCCATTTGTGAACCAATGTGGCTTAGTGCCATTGTGAATCAATGTGGCTTAGAGCCATTTGTGAACCAATGTGGCTTAGTGCCATTGTGAATCAATGTGGCTTAGAGCCATTTGTGAACAATGAAATTATGAGGCCAAGGGCCGATGTGTGAAATATGAATAGCACTATGATGAGCTTGTGAATTAAACAGAACCAAAGGTTTATGTGAAAAATTGTGAATTGTGAATCCAAGGACTCTTTCCGAATGTGTGGAGTTCTTAGGCCAGGGGCCACATTATGACAATTATAAACCGATTATGTTGTCCCAATAAGCCGTACAGAGACAGACTAATTACATGAGTTCAGCATTAAATATGTTTACAAGTGTAGACACCCCATTTTTGACCGACCTTAAGACTCAGACGTCACCGATTGAGCGCTTGGTGATGTTGCATAATGTGCTTGTTCAGAAGTTTCAGAGTCACGGCCGTGAGCCCTGCCTCCGGACTTCTGAACCCTCTTTTGTACTTTGCCTCGGTTTGCGAACCAGGCTCGGTTTTCTTTGTTTCTTTTCCTGAGGGAAGGGAGAGGTCCCGTAGACCATCTCTCAGTGGCCGTAGGCTACATTTTGTGGCCGCAGGCCATTTCGCCCATTCCGGAGTCCGGTTCCCGGTTTTCGGAGCCGTCAGGCCGTGTGCCTCGGTTCGGGACCGCCTAACCATCTCCGTTTGTTCTGATTTTTGGGATACTCCTTATTTCCTCCCTTTTGAGGGACACTGGGGCATGAGAAACCCACTTCGTGGTCGAATGCCATTTTCGGTGCTTAACAGCCCATTTTTTGGACCTCGAACTGCGCGTTTTGGTCCCCGAGCATTCGTTTTGCATCGGTTTTCGTTCATTTTTGGCAGGTACCTCTGTTTTATCACCGGAGAGGTCACTGAAGGGTGGGAGGCCAGCAATTGTTGCAGCAACCAGTTATACATCCTCCGACGTCCTCCGGCGCCCGTTTTTCGCACTTCCGGGCTAATGTTGAACACCTTGGGCCCATTTTCTCGAACTTTGAACCACATATTTGTGATGTACACACATGGGAGGACCCTAAAAAATGGTGGCCGGCCATTAATGTTACTTGACCCTTTTGACCCCCTCCTTCCGGGCTAATGTTGAACCCCTTGGACCCTTTTTCTTGAACTTTGAACCACATATTTGTGATGTACACACATGGGAGGACCCTAAAAAGTGGTGGCCGGCCATTAATGTTACTTGACCCTTTTGACCCCCTCCTTCCGAGCTAATGTTGAACCCCTTGGACCCACTTTCTTGGACTTTTAACCACAGGGTTATGTTGTACACAGATAGGAGGACACCATCAGTTGGTGGCCGGCCACTAAATCTGATTGACCCTTTTGACCCCTAGCCGGCCGGCTAGGGGGTGTGGCCGGCCGGCCACCTGGAGCAAAAGTAACAGGCCGGCCGAGCTCTTTGCACTGTGCACTTTACAGCTGTGGAGCTTTATCCCCCAGAAAATATCTTTATCCGGGGGATATTTTGTGGGGGAAAGTTGCTCTCCTTTTCCCCCACCTTTACACCCCCTTTTTGACCCTTATAACCAGCTGGTGGCTTCACTTGTAGGGGTTAGAAAAATTGTTCTTCAAGCTTCCATACACAAAGCCATCTTTATCCCTCTCATTTCCTTGAAAATTCCTAAGTCCCTAATCACCATTTCTTCTACACCACCAAGTTCTACCACCACCACCTCATTTCCAGCAACAAGGAAGGCTTCTCAAAGGCTAAAGGAGCTGCAAATTGGTCCAAGAAGCAACAAAAGCTTTAGTCTTCAAGGGTGAGTAACACTTCTCCTCTTTGACCCTTTTTTTCTTGATCCATTTGTAAGCCCCATATGCTTTTTGTTTCAAGCTCCGGCCCTAACTAAATAGGGCCCTCTTTTGAGCTCATCTTCACTTTTCATTAAGGGCTCAACCCTGTTTGAGCCCTCCATGATGCACTTGCTTCATTGATCCTCTTATATGTCATAATCTTGCATGCTACTTTTGGCCCGTGAGTAATCTGTTTTTGAGCATGTTGTAAACTGATATTAGGCTTATTTTGAGCCCCTCTTCAACATTGAAGAAGGGCTCAACACCATTTGGGACTTCCATGTTGTACTTACCTTTATACTCCTCTTTTCTTCCCCATTCTTGCATGCAATGGCAGCCTACCATGCTTTTGTTTTTGGCCATTTTACAGTTCTGAAAAAGTGCTTATTTTGGTCCATTCTTCATATTTCATTTAGGTCCTTTCATGGTTTGGGACCTCCATATGCCACTTCATGTTATATCTCTCTTTTATTCCCCATTCTTGCATGTTTAGTTAGCCTACCATGCTTTTGTTTTTGGCCATTTTACAGTTCTGGAAATAGTCCTATTTTGGCCCATTCTACATGTTTTATTAAGGGTCTTTGGCTGTTTGGTGAATATTTTGCATACCTCATGTTATAGCCACTTTTGAGCCTCATTTTGCATCACATTTCTATCATGTTTGTATACTGATTTTGGGGCTGCCATATACTGTAAATATTCATATTTTTGGTCCCTCTTCAATGTTATAGAAGGAAATTTTTCAGTTTGGCTTTTGCTTATATCACTTGCTTCATTACCCCTCTCTTGGCCCCTATTCTTGCATGCCATTTTTGCCATACCTATGCTTGCTGTTTGGCCATGTTTATTACTGTGAAAGTACCTTTTTCGGGACTGTCTAGCTTCTGTCTTTGCATTGCATGTCCATATTATGCATGTTTGGCATAGCTATAGGCCATTTCGGGTGCCTAAATTCGCATTTCGGGACTATTTCATGCATTTGGTGTCATTTCGCCTCATTTCGGGACTGTTTTCCCCCATATCTTAGTGCTGAAATTCTATTAGAATGATTGCTATTCATTTCATGTCATTACATCACATCCTGCCATCGCCTCGGTTTACGTGCCCCGTGTGCACGCATTTCGAGGCACCTCATTTTTATCCATCGGCATCCTATGTGAGTGTGGTTGAGGCTCACTCATGTTGGTATAAGCCCATATCACGTTTCCAGGCCATTGCATCACATCCTGCCATTGCCTCGGTTTGCGTGCCCGTGTGCACGCATTTCGAGGCACCTCATTTTTCATTCATCGGCATCCTGTGTGAGTGTGGCTGAGGCTCACTCATGTTGGTATAAGCCCATATCGTGTTTTCATGTCATTTATATCGCATTCTGCCATCGCCTCGGTTTGCGTGCCCGTGTGCACGCATTTCGAGGCACCTCATTTTTCATTCATCAACATCCTGTGTGAGTGTGGCTGAGGCTCACTCATGTTGGTATAAGCCCATATCATGTTTCCATGTCATTTACATCGCATTCTGCCATCGCCTCGGTTTGCGTGCCCGTGTGCACGCATTTCGAGGCACTTCATTTTTATCCGTCGGCATCCTATGTGAGTGTGGCTGAGGCTCACTCATGTTGGTATAAGCCCATATCATGTTTCCATGTCATTTGCATTGCGTATGCCATTGCCTCGGTTTGCGTGCCCGTGTGCACGCATTTCAAGGCACTTCATTTTCATCAACCGGCTTCTTATGTGAGTGTGGCTGAGGCTCTCTCATGTTAGTATAAGTCCATGTTACCTTTTCCGTGCCATTTTAGTCACTTGCATTGCATATACCGTCGCCTCGATTTGCGTGCCCGTGTGCACGCATTTCGAGGCATGTCATTCCATAGCATAGTGCATACTAGGTTGTATTTTAGATTGCATTCTGTCATTTTCTCAGTTTGCGTGCCCGTGCGCACGCGCTTCGAGGCATCTCATTTTCATAGCATAGTGCATACTAGGTTGTATCTTAGATTGCATTCTGTTATTTTCTCGGTTTGCGTGCCCGTGTGCACGCATTTCGAGGCATCTCATTTTCACAGCATAGTGCATACTAGGTTGTATCTTAGATTGCATTCTGTCATTTTCTCGATTTGCGTGCCCGTGTGCACGCATTTCGAGGCATCTCATTTTCATAGCATAGTGCATACTAGGTTGTATCTTAGATTGCATTTTGTCATTTTCTCAGTTTGCGTGCCCGTGTGCACGCACTTCGAGGCATCTCATTTTCATAGCATAGTGCATACTAGGTTGTATCTTAGATTGCATTCTGTCATTTTCTCAGTTTGCGTGCCCGTGTGCACGCACTTCGAGGCATCTCATTTTCATAGCATAGTGCATACTAGGTTGTATCTTAGATCACATTCTGCCATTTTCTCGATTTGCGTGCCTGAGTGCACGCATTTCGAGGCATGTCATTCCGTAGCATTGTATATGTTAGGATTATATCTTAGTTGCATTTCATGCATATCATGCATATTGCATTGTGTTCGGAATAGTAGTTAGCCTGGGCACGGGAAACGAGGTACATTTCGTACTCCGAGTGACGGAATGTGTCTCAATTCCCAGTCACCGACACTCCGGATCATCTATGATGGAGTTAGGTTTTGTTGTGTTTTCATGTGCATTCATCCCATATTAAATTGTGCAATTCGACTCCTTGGCCATCATGCCTCGGTATGCGTGATTGGTGGCATGAGGATCGAGGCATGCATACATTTGTGAAAATACATTGCTATGCTCCTTTCCTGCTCTCTGTTGCAGCAAAACGAAGAATCAGCAACTTTTTGGGGCTTGGCACGCATTTCAAGAACAGGTGTAAACAGAGGCTAATTGGGGCATTCCGGTGGATTTCCGCGCAAGGCAACCCGGACATGCATCATCCATCAGAAGCAAGGCAGTCCCAGGCTTGCATGCCAGTTTTATTTATTTTCTTAGTTAATTTGTTAATTAATTAGGATTTTGTAATATTTTGGACTGTATTATTCGGACTGTATTATTTATTCGGACCCTCTGCGCGAGGGCACAACTGTAATAAGTGTGCGTGAGTGTGATGTATGTCTTCCAACCCCACGTCTTTCTCCCTTTTATTTATCCGCTTATGATGGTTAGATTAGGGCATATTTAAATTAGCATACAGTATGACAGCATGTTTGCATTCATTCATCTGTATTGTATGCACCGGGCTCGGCGCATCATACTAACTGCATTGTTGTAACAAGCCCGCGAGGGACCTCGCTACAGCTCGGACTCGACTTTTCATAGTCACGGTTCTAAGTCTGAACCAAAGAGTCCAAATCCGGCAAATTGTTTTGCGAAAACAGATTTTTGAAAGAAGTGCCAAACATGGACTGCTTTGCCAGATACAGAGTCTCCACCTAAATATTTTATTTTGGGAAATTTAGGAAACCCTGACTCTGTGCCAAAAAGGCCACGTGTCCGTCATCACCAAAGTTGCCTCGGCTCGGGAACTTGGGTACGATTGGGGAAGGTCACTTCGTGAGCACCCCCGCTCGCCCGGTCATAGACCGGCCTCTACTAACCATGATATCAATTTTTGAAAACATTGTGAGTTCTTAATCCGGTTATTAGCCTAGGTTACTATGTGATGCTCACAGCATACAAGTATAGACTGGATCGCCTGAATTGGAACAAAACATTTCATGCTTGTTTTTGAAAATGGTTTGCTACCCGCAGGTAGGCTTTGAAACATTTGATGATTCATTCCAATTCAGATAACCCAACCTTCACCCACAGGCATTCAGGCAGATATATCAGATAAGCACATAGCCTCATGGTAAGCATGCTATCATGGCATTCACTCACATGCATGCAAGGATGCTAAAGCATAGAGCTTACCGAGTACTCCAAGCCAAAAACAGAAACTACATTAGAAATCATGCATGATCCTAAGTATACAAAAATGCTTAATGCAACACATGCAAAATGCAACTATAGTAGGCTCGGTTATCCTAAGATGGCATATGAAATGCTACAAATAACATGTATTCAACTTGGAATTGAAAATACAATGCAGTTAGTATGATGCGCCGAGCCCGGTGCATGCAGAACAAATGAATGATGCAAACATGTTGTCATACTGTATGCTAATTCAAACATGCCCTAATCTAACCATCAAAAGCGGATAAATAAAAGGGAGAAAGACGTGGGGTTGGAAGACATACATCACACTCACCCACACTTATTACAGTTGTGCCCTCACTCGGAGGGTCCGAATAAGTAATACAGTCCAAATATTACAATCCCCAAAATAAAAGAATATTACAGTCCAAAATATTATAGAATTCTAATTAATTAATGAATTAACTAGAAAGCAAATAAACTGGCGTGCAAGCCAGGGATTGCCTTGCTTCTGGTGGATGATGCATGTCCGGACTGTCTTGCGCGGAAATCCACCGGAATGCCCCAATTAGCCTCTGTTTACACCTGTTATTCTTGAAAAGCGTGCCAAGTCCCGGAAAGTTGCTGATTCCTGGTTTTGCTGCAACAGAGAGCAAAAAAGGGGCATACCAATGGATTTGCACAAATATATGCATGTCTCGATCCTCGTGCCACCAATCACGCACACCGAGGCATGATGGCCGAGGAGTCGAAATGCACAACTCAATATAGGATGAATGCACATGAGACTACAGCTAAAACCTAACTCCATCATGGATAATCCGGAGTGTCGGTGACTGGGGAATTGAGACACATTCCGTCACTCGGAGTACGAAATGTACCTCGTTTCCCGTGCCCGGGCTAACTCCTATTCCGGACACGATGCAATATGCATGATATGCATGAAATTCAACTAAGATACAATCCTAACGTACACAATGCTATGAAATGAGATGCCTCGAAATGCGTACACGCGGGCACGCAAACCGAGAAAATGCAGAATGCTATGAAAATGAAATGCCTCGGAGTGCGTGAACACGGGCACACAAACCGAGAAAATGATATGTGTCTCGAAGTACGTGCACGCGGGCACGCAAACCGAGACGATGATATGTGTCTCGAAGTACGTGCACGCGGGCACGCAAATCGAGAAAATGATATGTGTCTCGAAGTACGTGCATGCGGGCACACAAACTGAGGCGATGATATGTGTCTCGAAGTACGTGCACGCGGGCACGCAAACCGAGGCGATGATATGTGTCTCGAAGTACGTGCACGCGGGCACGCAAACCGAGGCGATGATATGATATGATGAAATGATATGGGAATGACAAATGGGCTTATACCAACATGAGTGAGCCTCAACCACACTCACATGGGATGCCGTCGGATAAAAATGAAGTGCCTCGAAATGCGTGCACACTGGCACGCAAACCGAGGCGATGCGAAAGCGATGCGAATTTCATGAAAAATGCAACATGGACTTATACTAACATGAGAGAGCCTCAGCCACACTCACATAAGATGCCGGTGGCAGAAAATGAAGTGCCTTGAAATGCGTGCACACGGGCACGCAAACCGAGGCGGTGCTAAAATGTGATGAAATATGGCAAAAGTGATATGCAAGCATACTAATGGAATTTCAGCACTAAAATATGGGGGAAAATAGTCCCGAAATGAAGCGAAATGACATGAAATGCAAGGAAATGTCCCGAAATGCGACATTAGGCACCCGAAATGGCCTATAGCTATGCCAAACATGTACAATATGGACATGCAATGCAAAGACAGAAGCTAGACAGTCCCAAAAGATGTACTTTCACAGATATAAACATGGCCAAACAGCATGTATAAGTAAGGGAAAAATAGCATGCAAGAATAGGGGCCAAAAGAGGGGTAATGAGGCAAGTGGTATAAGCAAAACTCAAAATGAAAAATTTCCTTCTACAACACTGAAGATGGACCAAAAATATGAACATTTACAGTATATGGCAGACCTCATATCAGTATACAAACATGCTAAAAATGTGATGCAAAACAAGGCTCAAAAGGTGATATAACATGAAGCATATAAAATAATCACCAAACAGAAAAAACGTGTGAATGAAACATGAAGTATAGGCCAAAATAAGACCACTTTTAGTTCTAACCAAGGTCCAAAAACAGAAGCAAAAAGGGCTACTAATTTATGCAAAAAATGGGGCCAAATAGGGGATATAACTACAAGTGACATATGGAAACACCAAACAAGGTTGAGCCCTTCTCCAATGTTGAAGAGGGGCTCAAAATAAGCCTTATATCAGTTTATAACATGCTCAAAAACAGATTGCTCATGGGCCAAAGATAGCATGCAAAATCATGACATACAAGATGATCAATGAAGCAAGTATATTATGGAGGGCTCAAACAAGGTTGAGCCCTTAATGAGAAGTGAAGATGAGCTCAAAATATGGCCCTTTTCAGTTAGGGCCGGAGCTTGAAACCAAAAACAAATGGGGTTTAGAGATAGATCAAGGAAAAGGGTCAAAAGGTTAAAAGTGTAACTTACCCTTGAAGATTCAAGCTTTTGTTGCTTCTTGGATGGATTTGCAGCCTCTTTTGCCTTCTAGAAACCTTCCTTGCTGCTGAAGGTGAGGTGGTGGTGGTAGAGCTTGGTGGTGTAGAAGGAATGAAGGTTAGGGACTTAGGGTTTTTTGAAGAATTGAGAGGGAAGAAGATGGAGTTGGCTATGGAGCTTTGAAGAATAATTTTTCTAACCCTTATGAAGAAGACCACCAGCTGGTTATAAGGATCAAGAATGGGGTGTAAAGGTGGGGGAGAAGGAGGGCAAAACTCCCCCACAAAATATCCCCCGGATACAGAAAATATTTGGGGGATATTGCCCCACAGCTGGAAAGGGTACAGTGCAAGGAAGCAGGCCGGCCTCATACTTTTGCTGGAGGTGGCCGGCCGGCCACACCCCCTAGCCGGCCGGCTAGGGGTCAAAAGGGTCAAGTTGATTTTCTGGCCGGTCAGATACTGGGGAGGTACCCCTATGTGTGTACAACACAACCATGTAGTTGAAATTCCAAGAAAGTGGGCCAAAGGGGTTCAACAATGGCTCGGAAAGAGGGGGTCAAAAGGGTCAAGTTGACTTACTGGCCGGCCATGAACTTTTAGGGGCCTCTCATGTGTGTACATCACAGATATGTGGTTCAAAGTTCAAGAAAAAAGGTCCAAGGGGTTCAACATTAGCCCGGAAGAAAGGGGTCAAAAGGGTCAGGTGACCTTAATGGCCGGCCATGAACTTTTAGGGGCCTCTCAGATGTGTAGATCACAGATATGTGGTTGAAAGTTGGCAACACTAGCTCCAAGGTATTCAACATTAGCCCGGAAGTGCGAAAAACGGGCGTCGGGAGGCTCCGGAAGAGAGATAACTGGTTGCTGCAACAATTGCTGACCTCCCACCCTTCAGTGACCTTCCTTGTGATAAAACAGAGGTACCTGCCAAAAATGAACGAAAACCGTTGCAAAACGAACGTTCCGGGGCCAAAACACGCAGTTCGGGATCCCGAAAATGGGCTGTTAAGCACCGAAAGTGGCGTTCGGCCACGAAGTGGGTTTCTCAGCCCCCAGTGTCCCTCAACAGGGAGCAAATAGGAAGTATGCCAAAAAACAGAGCAATAGGAGATGGTTAAGTGGTCCCGAACCGAGGCACACGGCCTGACGGCTCCGAAAATCGGGAACCGGGCTCCGAAATGGGTAAAATGGCCTACGGCCACCAAATGTAGCCTACGGACATTGAGAGATGGTCTACGGGACCTCTCCCTCCCCTCAGGAAAAGAAACAGAGAAAACCGAGTCTGGTTCGCAAACCGAGACAAGGCACAGAAGAGGGTTCGGAAGTCTGGAGGCAGGGCTCACGGCCGCGACTCTGAGACTTCTGAACAAGCACGATACGCAATATCACCAAGCGCTCAATTGGTGACATCTGAGTCTTAAGGTCGGTCAAAAATGGGGTGTCTACAGTTGCCCCTCTTTGACAGAACTCGGAAGTCATAAGAAATGACGGGAGTGAATGTCAAAGCCCAGAGACGACCCATTTTTGACAAGGCCGAAGACTTAGACAAACATACTGGATAAACAGAGATGCGCCCGCAGGCATGCCCGCAGGCAGGGGGCAAAATGCAAATGATATGCAAGAAGCCGAAGGTAACCTAATGATCGTGCAGATGCAGCATGCTGTAATGAAACAAATATTCGCAAATAGATGCAACAGTTTTAAGCAAGAATGCAAAGCAACAACTACATTTCATGCAGTTTAAGAATGCAGAGGATCATCCAATCCCCGCCACGTTTCACACGGAGAAGATACGATACCTGCGTGATTCGTCTGGTCGCACCAGCCTCAATTGAACCGTACATACAATATCGTGCCTGCAAAAGAGAGAAATTGCAACAAGCACAATATGCTAACAACATGTATTTAATGTGATTCCGAAAGTTCGACACACGCAGTGCCGGTGAGTGAATGCACCGCAATGCAAGAATGGAATATGCGTGACAACGTATGCTCAAACACAGAAGTATGATTAACATCAAGAAACGTGCATGACAATGTGAGTATGCTCATGAGAATGCAAGATAACGTAACACGAGCAAGAATCAGGGCGCCCGTTTGTCATGAAACAACGAGTACGGAAATGCGCGTTTTGGCGAAGACGACTCGACCACGGCCTCCGATCCGCTTCCTTGAAAGGTTACAACTCATTCAAAAAGGATATACTTTGATTTCGATGAATCATGATGAGCCACATGTCAAAACTTGAAGCCGAAGTCCCGACGGAGTAATTTCGCGACCGGAAGTGTATTTTTCTTGAACTTTTTCAGGTCCCGGGAACTCCGATCTTCCTCAAAATTTGCAGAGAGCTAGGTGAGCATGTGAGGATGATGGCCGGCCGTTTATCTTCCCAAGGGGAGGTGGCCAACCGGTTTCCACAAAAGTAGATAGCTGGCCGGCCATTTCTGCCAAAAGCAGATGGCTGGCCAGCTAGAAATAGGGGCCGGCCAGCCATGCCCTTTTTCCGGGGGTATTTTGGTCTTTTTCCCTCCTTTTTGATGCTCTTGCAATCCAAGGCTTGAGGCCTATAAATGGCAGCCGAACCTCACTTCATTTCTTGCCTCTTTCAACACTTTTCTCTCCAGTTTTGAGTTTTACGCGCGTTTTCCAACGTCTCGCGCAAATTGTTTTCGCAAAAACACTCAGTTTTAAACACTTTGGAGCGATTAAATTCCGGCTTCGGAGCTTCCTTTTGCATTTTCACCACTCGAGGTAAGTTTATTTTAATATTTGGAATATTTTCTCGGGAGTTGACTTTTGTTGACTTTTTCCAATTTTGGCCCATTTTGCTCATTTTTGCTCCCCTTTTGCAGATTCCTGAAAATGGCGGGTACTTCTTCCCATGGTGGTGGTTTTCCGGGTGCCGGAGATGATTTCGATCCCACGACTCTACCTCCGAGGACCCGACCTTTTATTCCTGAGAGGTACCGTCCGGCAGCTCACGTCCTCCCGCGTGCCGTCTTCCGTCACTTTACCAGCTTCGATGAGAGAGCACCCGTGGATCTGCTTCTCAGAGAGCCGGGGCAGCATCTCTCTCATGAGGCCCGAGAGGTATTTACCTCATCTTCTGTATTTTACATAGATTTTGTACCTTTGCCATGCTTGAACACACAGTTTAGCTTATGACATAGTACTTTGCTTGCATCATGAACATGTAGTTTCAACACTTGAATTTCTGAACACTCGGCTCATTAATTAATTGCGAACACACACAGCCCACATTAGAACACATGGCTCAAACACTGATTTGTCGAACACACAGCCCGAATTCGAAAGTGAACACACAGCCCACACTTTAAATTTTCTGAACACGCAGCCCAGATAGATAGTGAACACGCAGCCCACAATTTAACTGAAAGTTGAACACGCAGCCCAAACTTCAAATTTTCTGAACACGCAGCCCAGATAGATAGTGAACACGCAGCCCACAATTTAACTGAAAGTTGAACACGCAGCCCAAACTTCAAATTTTCTGAACACGCAGCCCAGATAGATAGTGAACACGCAGCCCACAATTTAACTGAAAGTTGAACACGCAGCCCAAACTTCAAATTTTCTGAACACGTAGTCCAGATAGATAGTGAACACGCAGCCCACAATTTAACTGAAAGTTGAACGCGCAGCCCAAACTTCAAATTTTCTGAACACGCAGCCCAGATAGATAGTGAACACGCAGCCCACACTGATAGAAAGTTGAACACGCAGCCCAAACTTCAAATTTTCTGAACACGCAGCCCAGATAGAATAGTGAACACGCAGCCCACAAGTTAACTGAAAGTTGAACACGCAGCCCAAACTTCAAATTTTCTGAACACGCAGCCCAGATAGATAGTGAACACGCAGCCCACAATTTAACTGAAAGTTGAACACGCAGCCCAAACTTCAAATTTTCTGAACACGCAGCCCAGATAGATAGTGAACACGCAGCCCACAATTTAACTGAAAGTTGAACACGCAGCCCAAACTTCAAATTTTCTGAACACGCAGCCCAGATAGATAGTGAACACGCAGCCCACAATTTAACTGAAAGTTGAACACGCTGCCCAAACTTCAAATTTTCTGAACACGCAGCCCAGATAGATTAGTGAACACGCAGCCCACAAGTTAACTGAAAGTTGAACACGCAGCCCAAACTTCATATTTTCTGAACACGCAGCCCAGATAGATAGTGAACACGCAGCCCACAATTTAACTGAAAGTTGAACACGCAGCCCAAACTTCAAATTTTCTGAACACGCAGCCCAGATAGATAGTGAACACGCAGCCCACAATTTAACTGAAAGTTGAACACGCAGCCCAAACTTCAAATTTTCTGAACACGCAGCCCAGATAGATTAGTGAACACGCAGCCCACAAGTTAACTGAAAGTTGAACACGCAGCCCAAACTTCAAATTTTCTGAACACGCAGCCCAGATAGATAGTGAACACGCAGCCCAAACTTCAAATTTTCTGAACACGCAGCCCAGATAGATTAGTGAACACGCAGCCCACAAGTTAATTGAAAGTTGAACACGCAGCCCAAACTTCAAATTTTCTGAACACGCAGTCCAGATAGATAGTGAACACGCAGCCCACAATTTAACTGAAAGTTGAACACGCAGCCCAAACTTCAAATTTTCATTGGCACACAGCCCTTTTTCATTTCATTGGCACACAGCCCATTTCATTTCATTATTGACACATGTATTCATCATGAATGCAGGGTAGTTCCCGCAGTGTGCGGGGGTATGGTTCCACCGCGGCGAGGGATTGGTACGCTGAGCTCCCGGAGGGCGTCAGGGACTTGGTAGATTTGGCGAGGTTCGGCCCCTTTTGTGTCGGGTTGTCACGTTGTCCTGCCAGGAGGACGCTGATGGCAGCCTTGGTAGAGAGATGGTGGGACACCACCAATTCCTTCCATTTCTCTGCTACCGGGGACATGACCATGACCCCTTTTGATTTTGCTGTATTGACTGGCCTTGACGTCGGAGGTTGGTCCATCCCCTACGACGAGGACATGGGCGAGTGGGAGGCCGCCTGGATGTATTTATTGGGGGCTCGCCCACCTGTTGACAGGGTCTCTGGGAGAGTCCGATATACTTGGTTCTCTTCCCATTTTCGGCGGGCAGAGATGGTGCCCGAGACTCCCGAGGAGACAGAGCAGTATGCTCGTGGCTTCCTGATGTTCCTCTTCGGGACTACCCTGTTCGCCGACAGAGGGAACACCATTGGGCTATACCTGCTGAGCGCTCTGGTTGACCTATCACAGGTCAGTAGATATGATTGGGGTGGCGCTGGCCAGGCTACCCTCTACTTTTATATGAGCGCGACCTCCCGCGGGCGGGGCGACTTACTTGGCGGCTACTGGAGAGCCTGGGAGGTACTTTTCTGTCCCCCTGATTTACATTTCTGCTTCTCATTACTTGTACATTGCACCCACAGCGCACTTTTACAGTCTGTATTTTGCTTTCAGCATTTCGTACTTACATTCCGCACTGCTTTTCTCAGCTATGGGTTTATGTATACTTCCCATCATTAGCCCCAGAGCTAGAGGTGGTAGGGATTCCCGTGACTCCATATTCATTGATATTTGAGGGCCCGCACCGGGCGAGGCCTCGAGAGACCCTCCTTCGCCTGCGACAGTATTTCGACACGGTGCGACACTCAGAGGTACTCCAGAACTTTCAGTTCTTTTCGTTTTCATCTTTGATTTGCTTTGTATATTCTCGATTTCTGATTGGTTTATGCATTTGTCATCCGCAGATTACATGGCAGCCTTGGGCGCCCCTGGGTGATGATCTCCGACTTCAGTATACCGGAGCATCAGGCATCTCCCAGTATAGGGTCCTGCTTGAAGGGCCGGTTGGCAGGGCATGGTTCCTGGAGGAGCGCTTCCTGCGTCAGGTATGGGGGTATCTTTCTCAGGATATTCCCGCAGCACCCCCAGCTAGTATGCGGACCGCTGACAGGCTGTCTTATTCAGAGGTAGTCGGCGCCATGTTGGGTACTGAAGCCTTACTATATATTGAGGAGGGGGACTACGCCACCTACCGTCACATATACTTGTTGCCCCCATTGACGGAAGCTCGTATCCCGATGATGAGGCCTACCGGTACGTCATCCTCGGATCAGGCTCAGGCTCGAGCTACAGACATCCCTTCTTCTAGCAGGGCTGGCGCATCTAGAGGTGGGAGTAGACCGTTTCCTCCGACTCCGTCGATTCATCCTCATGTCGGATGGCCAGATATGCCGACTGAGTTGATGGCATGGAAGTATGGGGCTAGCTCTCCGACTCTGATTCCATTAGAGCCTCCGATGCCCAGTAATCGATACGCCATTGATCCGGACTCACCGCCGGTATGCTCCACTTGTTTTCATTCATCATTCAGATGTTTAGACACTTTTCTGTTCACTGATGATTATGAGCTCGTTTTTGCAGCCATCGCGAGGATACATGGAGGAGGTGGTTGGGCTGGTGGCCACACTCGAAGGCATGGTCCTGCGGAGGGAGGCACAGTTGTTTGTTGCGGGCATTCAGGTACCCTTCAGTTTTCTGGCATTTATCATACTTCTGATGACATGCTGATTTCTACTGCATCGATAGACTATTTGTGTAGAGCACATCTGACACATACCCCACTTATACACTGTACTTACATGCACTCACTTCATGTAGCCTCTGCTTGTATCTGCATCTGATGTATATATTTGAACTGATGCATTTGAATTGAACTTTTTGTTTTCAGATGCCTTCATGGTCCGGCCAGCCGCAGACTAGGCCATCCGGGCCTCATTGGGGAGCTGGGCCATCTCGGCCTTCCAGAGGATCTGGGCCATCTAGGCCTTTCCGAGGAGCTCGAGGAGGGCCTGCCCGCAGACGCAGGGTTCATGTTGTGGAGGTGGAGTCTGATGAGGAGGAGGAGGAGGCTACCGACCGTCAGTTCGAGACATCTGTTGAGGAGTGAGGCTCCGGTTTTGGCTCGGGGAACAGAGGCGAGGCTGAGGAGGACCCTGAGGATGATGGCTCCGACTCAGATGATGGTGTGGAGGTCGTCCCGCAAAAGAGGACGAGGCGTGCTTTTCGTTCCCGCTCCCGAGGACTTTGATGTTGTTATTTCCTGCTTTATTTTTCTTTTTGCTAGTAGTTTGTAGCACTTTGCACATTGTTAGGCAGTTTTATTTTTGTAAAACTTGTACCTTTGTATGTTGTAAAGCATGATGAAATGAAATAGCTTTTGAAAAGGTGTTTGTATTTTTAGCATCGTATCGCATCAATTTATTTTGCACAAAAATAAAATTGAATGGTAATGCGCAATGTGTAATCACCAAGTCAGGTAGTGAACCGACGCAACAAACTAAGCAACTCAACCTACTAAGATATAATAGAATCTTTAGCAAGTTTACAACTCGATAAACAAAATGCAACAACGCAAATAAACAAGATTTTAACAAAAATTGCTTAAACAGAGAGCAATGACTCAAAAACACAAAACACGTCCGCTCGACAAACAACTTGATAAGCAAAACAACAACTCGATAAGCAAAATTCAACAATAACAGAGTGTTGTTCTGACGATCTGGGCATCGGAATGCATCCGAAACGGGGGCCTTTGACTCTCCCGTTGCATGGAAATGCTTGGAATTTTCCCTCGAAGAATAAAACAGGGCCAGGGAGATACACTGCAGCATTGCCAGCCATCCCTGGGAGTCGGCCGGCCATTTTTTGAAAAAGTAAATGGCTAGCCAGCTATTTCTGAAAAAGTAAATGGCTGGCCAGCTAGAAAAAGTGGCTGGCCGGCCATTCTGTCCTGCAGCCACCAGATTTTTTGACACGTGTCCCCGTGAATAGTGTTTTTCCTTCTATAAAAGCCTCAACTTCGGGAACATTCATTTCATCTTAGTTTTTAGACAAAGATGGAGGCGTTTCTTGCAGAAAATATCACATCTTGGATTTCTTCTCTAGACGGCTCGGAAAAGCTGAATTTCCGGGGTTTCGGCTTGAATGCACTATTCACGCTAAGCCGTACTCCGTTACATCTTCCTTTTCTCCATGCCGCGGCAAGGTTCTGGAATCCAGTGACGCACGTTTTTAGCTTTGGCGGCCAAGAGATGTGCCCCACTTTCGAAGATTTTCAGGTTTTGATGGAGTCTGAATGCTCTGAAGTAATCTTGCCGCAGCTCCGTTTTGGTCACGCCCAGGCTTTAGGGCGGATGTGTGGGCTCACAGCGCATGACGCTCGATCTCTGATCTGCAGTGGAGAGCTGGACATCCTCGGCTTGATCCACCGTTTTTCCGACGCTGGTGACCGCAGCAACCATTAAAACCCCTATACCTTAACGATCTATTTGGAATTTAAATAAAAAAGGAAATTGAACAGAAAAGGAAATTGAATAAAAATGGAAGTGGAATATAAATCAAAATGGAAGTTGCATAAATTAAGAATGGAAGTTCATTTAAGAAACCACTACACCTTAACGATCTATTTGGAAATTAAATAAAAATGGAAATTGAATGGTGATGGAAATTGAATCAAAATAGAAGTTGAATAAAAATAGAAATGGAAACTGCATAAAAGTAAACACGGAAGTTCATTCAGGAAACCACTATACCTTAACGATCTAGTTGGAAATGGAATAAAAAAAGGAAATTGAATGGAGATGGAAATTGAATAAAAATAGAACTTGAATAAAAACAGAAATGGAAACTACATAAAATTAAACTTGGAAGTTCATTCAAGAAACCCTATACCATAACGATCTATTTGGAAATTAAATAAAAAAGGAAATTGAGTAGAAAAGAAATTGAATAAAAATGGAAGTGGAATAAAAATCAAAATGGAAGTTGCATTCAAGAAACCACTACACCTTAACGAACTATTTGGAAATTAAATAAAAATGGAAATTGAATGGAGATGGAAATTGTATAAAAATAGAAGTTGAATAAAAATCGAAATGGAAACTGCATAAAATTAAACACGGAAGTTCATTCAAGAAACCCCTATACCTTAACGATCTATTTGGAAATGATACAAAAAAAGGAAATTGATTAGAGATGGAAATTGAATAAAAATAGATGTTAAATAGAAATAGAAATGGAAACTGCAGAAAATTAAACATGGAAGTTCATTCAAGAAACCACTATACCTTAACGATCTATTTGGAAATTAAATAAAAAAGGAAATTGAATAGAAAAGGAAATTGAATAAAAATGGAAGTGGGATAAAAATAAAAATGGTCGTTGCATAAAATTAAGAATGGAAGTTCATTCAAGAAACCACAATACCTTAACGATCTATTTGGAAATTAAATAAAAAAGGAAATTAAATAGGAAAGGAAATTGAATAAAAATAGAAGTTGAATAAAAATAGAAATCGAAACTGCATAAAATGAAACGTGGAAGTTCATTCAACAAACCACTACACCGTAACGGTGTATTTGGAAATTAAATAAAAAATGAAATTGAATGGAGATGGAAATTGAATAAAAATAGAAGTTGAATAAAAATAGAAATGGAAACTGCATAAAATTAAATATAGAAGTTCATTCAAGAAACCACTATACCTTAACGATCTATTTGGAAATTACATAAAAAAGGAAATTAAATAGAAAAGGAAATTGAATAAAAATAGAAATGGAAACTGCATAAAATTAAATGTGGAAGTTCATTCAACAAACCACTACACCGTAACAATCTATTTGGAAATTAAATAAAAAATGAAATTGAATGGAGATGAAAATTGAATAAAAATAGAAGTTGAATAAAAGTAGAAACAGAAACTGCATAAAATTAAACGTTGAAGTTCATTCAAGAAACCACTATCCCTTAACGATCTATTTGGAAATTAAATAAAAATGGAAATCGAATAGAAAAGGAAATTGAATAAAAATGGAAGTGGAATAAAAATAAAAATGGTAGTTGCATAATATTGAGAATGGAAGTTCATTTAAGAAACCACTACACCTTAACGATCTATTTGGAAATTAAATAAAAAAGGAAATTGAATGGAGATGGAAATTGAATAAAAATAGAAGTTGAATAAAAATTGAAATGGAAACAACATAAAATTTGACACGGAAGTTCATTCAAGAAACCACTATGCCTTAACAATTTATTTCGAAATTTAATAAAAATGGAAATTGAATGGAGATGGAAATTGAATAAAAATAGAAGTTTAGTAAAAATAGAAATGGAAACTGCAAAAAAGTAAACATGGAAGTTCATTCAAGAAACCACAACACCTTAATGATCTATTCGGAAATTAAATAAAAATGAAATTGAATGGAGATGGAAATTGAATAAAAAAAGAAGTTGAATAAAAATAGAAATGGAAACAGCATAAAATTAAACATGGAAGTTCATTCAAGAAACCACTATACCTTGACAATCTATTTGGAAATTAAATAAAAAGGAAATTGAATAAAAATGGAAGTGGAATAAAAATAAAAATGGAAGTTGCATAAAATTAAAAATGGAAGTTCATTCAAGATACCACTACGCCAACGATCTATTTGGAAATAAAATAAAAAAGGAAAATGAATAGAAAAGGAAATTGAATAAAAATGGAAGTGGAATAAAAACAACAATAGAAGTTGTATAAAATTTAAAATGGAAGTCTATTCAAGAAACCACTATACCTTAACGATCTATTTGGAAATTACATAAAAAAAGGATATTGAATAGAAAAGAAAATTGAATAAAAATCGAAGTTGAATAAAAATAAAAATGGAAGTTGCATAAAATAAAAAATGAAAGTTCATTCAAGAAACCACTATACCTTAACGATCTATTTGAAAATTAAATAGAAAATGAAATTGAATAGAAAAGGAAATTGAATAAAAATGGAAGTGGAATAAAAATACAAATGGAAGTTGCATAAAATTAAAAATAGAAGTTCATTCAAGAAACCACTGTACCTTAACGATCTGTTTGGAAATTAAATAAAAATGAAAATTGAATAGAAAAGTAAATTGAATAAAAATGGAATTGGAATAAAAATAAAAATAAAAATGGAAGTTGCGTAAAATTAAGATTGGAACTTCATTCAAGAAACCACTACACCTTAACGAGCTATTTGGAAATTAAATAAAAAATGAAATTGAATGGAGATGGAAATTGAATAAAAATAGAAATCGAAACTGCATAAAATTAAACATGGAAGTTCATTCAAGAAACCACTATACCTTAACGATCTATTTCGAAATTAAATAAAAAAGGAAATTGAATAGGAAAGGAAATTGAATAAAAATGGAAGTGGAATAAAAATAAAAATGGTGGCAGCATAAAATTAAGAATGGAAGTTCATTAAAGAAACCATTACACCTTAACGATCTATTTGGAAATTAAATAAAAATGGAAATTGAATGGAGATGGAAATTGAATAAAAATAGAAGTTGTATAAAAATAGAAATGGAAACTGCATAAAATTAAACCTGGAAGTTAATTCAAGAGACCACTATACCTTAACGATCTATTTGGAAATTAAATAAAAAAGAAAATTGAATAAAAAAGAAATTGAATAAACATGAAGTGGAATAAAAATAAAAATGGAAGTTGCATAAAATTGAAAATGGAAGTTCATTCAAGATACCACTATACCATAACGATCTATTTGGAAATTAAATAAAAAAGGAAAATGAATAGAAAAGGAAATTGAATAAAAATGGAAGTTGAATAAAAACCAAAATGGAAGTTGTATAAAATTAAAAATGGAAGTCTATTCGAGAAACCACTATACCTTAATGATCAATTTGGAAATTAAATAGAAAAAGAAATTTAATAGAAAAAGAAATTGAATAAAACTGGAAGTGGAATAAAAATAAAAATGGAAGTTGCATAAAATTAAAAATGTAAGTTCATTCAATAAACCAATATACCATAACGATCTATTTGGAAATGAAATAAAAAAGGAAAATGAATAGAAAAGGAAATTGAATAAAAATGGAAGTTGAATAAAAACAAAAATGGAAGTTGCATAAAATTAAAAATGAAAGTTCATTCAAGAAACCTCTATACCTTAACGATCTACTTTGAAATTAAATAAAAAATGAAATTGAATAGAAAAGGAAATTGAATAAAAATGGAAGTGGAATAAAAATAAAAATGAAAGTTGCATAAAATTAAGAATGAAAGTTCATTCAAGAAACCACTACACCTTAACGAACTATTTGGAAATTAAATAAAAAAGGAAATTGAATGGAGATGGAAATTGAATAAAAATAGAAGTTGAATAAAAATAGAAATGGAAACAGCAAAAAATTAAACGTGAAAGTTCATTCAAGAAACCACTATACCTTAACAACATATGTGGAAATTAAATAAAAATGGAAATTTAATGTAGATGGAAATTAAATAAAAATAGAAGTTGAATAAAAATAGAAATGGAAAATGCATAAAATGAAACATGGAAGTTCATTCAAGAAACCACTATACCTTAACGATCTATTTGGAAATTTAATAAAAAAGGAAATTGAATAAAAATGGAAGTGGAATAAAAATAAAAATGAGAATTGCATAAAATTAAAAATGGAAGTTCATTCAAGATACCACTATACCATAACGATCTATTTGGAAACTAAATAAAAAAGGAAAATGAATGGAAAAACAAATTGAATAAAAAGGGAAGTTGAACAAAAACAAAAATAGAAGTTGCATAAAATTAAAAATGGAAGTCTATTCAAGAAGACACTATACCTTAACGATCTATTTCGAAATTAAATAAAAAAAGAAAATTGAATAAAGATCGAAGTTGAATAAAAATAGAAATGGAAACTGCATAAAATTAAACCTGGAAGTTCATTCAAGAAACCACTACACCTTAACTATCTCTTTGGAAAGTAAATAAAAAAGGAAATTGAATTGAAAAGGAAATTGAATAAAAATGGAAGTGGAATAAAAATAAAAATAGAAGTTGCATAAAATTAAGAATGGAAGTTCATTCAAGAAACCACAACACCTTAACGATCTATTTGGAAATTAGATAAAAATGAAAATTGAATGGAGATGGAAATTGAATAAAAATAGATGTTGAAAAAAAATAGAAATGGAAACTGCATAAAATTAAACATGGAAGTTCATTCAAGAAACCAATATACCTTAACGATCTGTTTGGAAATTAAATAAAAATGGAAATTGAATAGAAAATGAAATTGAATAAAAATGGAAGTGGAATAAAAATAAAAATGGAAATTGCATAAAATTAAGAATGAAAGTTCATTCAAGAAACACTACACATTAACGATCTATTTGCAAATTAAATAAAAAAGGAAATTGAATGGAGTTCGAAATTGAATAAAAGTAGAAGTTGAATAAAAATAGAAATGGAAACAGCAAAAAATTAAATGTGGAAGTTCATTCAAGAAACCACTATACCTTAACAACATATTTGGAAATTAAATAAAAAATGAAATTGAATGGAGATGGAAATTGAATAAAAATAGAAGTTGAATAAAAAAAAAATGGAAACTGCATAAAATTAAACATGGAAGTTCATTCAAGAAACCACTATACCTTAACGATCTATTTGGAAATTACATAAAAAATGAAATTTAATAGAAAACGAAATTGAATAAAAATAGAAGTTGAATAAAAATAGAAATGGAAACTGCATAAAATTAAATGTGGAAGTTCATTAAACAAACCACTACACCGTAACAATCTATTTGGAAATTAAATAAAAAATGAAATTGAATGGAGATGGAAATTGAATAATAATAGAAGTTGAATAAAAGTAGAAATGGAAACTGTAGAAAATTAAACACGGAAGTTCGTTCAAGAAACCACTACACCTTAACGATCTAGTTGGAAATGGAATAAAAAAACAAAATTGAATGGAGATGAGAATTGAATAAAAATAGAAGTTGAATAAAAATAGAAATGGAAACTGCATAAAATTAAACTTGAAAGTTCATTCAAGAAACCACTATACCCTAACGATCTATTTGGAAATTAAATAAAAAAGGAAATTGAGTAGAAAAAAAATTGAATAAAAAAGGAAGTGCAATAAAAATCAAAATGGAAGTTGCATTCAACAAAACCACTACATCTTAACGATCTATTTGGAAATTAAATAAAAATGAAAATTGAATGGAGATGGAAATTGAATAAAAATCGAAATGGATACTGCATAAGATTAAACATGGAAGTTCATTCAAGAAACCACTATACTTTAACGATCTATTTGGAAATGAAATAAAAAAAAGAAATTGAATGGAGATGGAAATTGAATAAAAATAGAAGTTGAAAAAAAAATAGAAATGGAAACTGCATGAAATTAAATGTTGAAGTTCATATAAGAAACCACTACGCCCTAACGATCTCTTTGGAAATTAAATAAAAAAGGAAATTGAATGGATATGGAAATTGAATAAAAATAGAAATGGAAACTGCATAAAATTAAACACGGAAGTTCATTCAAGAAACCACTATACCTTAACGATCTATTTGAAAATTTAATAAAAAAGGAAATTGAAGAAAAATGGAAGGGGAATAAAAATAAAAATGAGAATTGCATAAAATTAAAAATGGAAGTTCACTCAAGATACCACTATACCATAACGATCTATTTGGAAATTAAATAAAAAAGGAAAATGAATAGAAAAACAAATTGAATAAAAATGGAAGTTGAACAAAAAAAAAATAGAAGTTGTATAAAATTAAAAATGGAAGTCTATCCAAGAAACCACTCTACCTTAACGATGTATTTAGAAATTAAATAAAAAAAGGAAGTTGAATAGAAAATAAAATTGAATAAAGATCGAAGTTGAATAAAAATAGAAATGGAAATTACATAAAATTAAACATGGAAGTTCATTCAAGAAACCACTACACCTTAACGACCTTTTTGGAAATTAAATAAAAAAGGAAATTGAATTGAAAAGGAAATTGAATAAAAATGGAAGTGGAATAAAAATAAAAATGGAAGTTGCATAAAATTAAGAGTGGAAGTTCATTCAAGAAACCACAACACCTTAACGATCTGTTTGGAAACTAGATAAAAATGGAAATTGAATGGAGATGGAAATTGAATAAAAATAGATGTTGAATAAATATAGAAATGGAAACTGCATAAAATTAAACATGGAAGCTCATTCAAGAAACCACTATACCTTAACGATCTATTTGGAAATTAAATAAAAAAGGAAATTGAATAGAAAAAGAAATTGAATAAAAATGGAAGTGGAATAAAAATAAAAACGGTAGCTACATAAAATTAAGAATGGAAGTTCATTCAAGAAACCACAATACCTTAACGATCTATTTAGAAATTAAATAAAAAAGGAAATTAAATTGAAAAAAAAAATTGAATAAAAATAGAAGTTGAATAAAAATATAAATGGAAACTGCATAAAATTAAACGTGGTAGTTCATTCAATAAACCACTACACCGTAACGATCTATTTGGAAATTAAATAAAAAATGAAAATGAATGGCGATGGAAATTGAATAAAAATAGAAGTTGAATAAAAATAGAAATGGAAACTGCATAAAATTAAACATGGAAGTTCATTCAAGAAACCACTATACCTTAACGATCTGTTTGGAAATTACATAAAAAAGGAAATTAAATAGAAAAAAAAAATTGAATAAAAATAGAAGTTGAATAAAAATAGAAATGAAAATTACATAAAATTAAATGTGGAAGTTCATTAAACAAACCACTACACCGTAACAATCTTTTTGGAAATTAAATAAAAAATGAAATTAAATGGAGATGGAAATTGAATAAAAATAGAAGTTGAATAAAAATAGAAATGGAAACTGCATAAGATTAAACATGGAAGTTCATTCAAGAAACCACTATACCTTAACTATCTATTTGGAAATTAAATAAAAAAGGAAATTGAATAGAAAAGGAAATCTAATAAAAATGGAAGTGGAATAAAAATAAAAATGGTAGTTGCGTAAAATTGAGAATGGAAGTTCATTCAAGAAACTACTACACCTTAACGATCTATTTGGTAATTAAATAAAAAAGGAAATTGAATGGAGATGGAAATTGAATAAAAATAGAAGTTGAATAAAAATTGAAATGGAAACAGCATAAAATTCAACACGGAAGTTCATTCAAGAAACGACTATACCATAACAATCTATTTGGAAATTAAATAAAAATGGAAATTGAATGGAGATGGAAATTGAATAAAAATAGAAGTTGAATAAAAATAGAAATGGAAACTGCATAAAATTAAACATGGAATTTAATTCAAGAAACCACAACACCTTAACGATCTATTCGGAAATTAAATAAAAATGAAATTGAATGGAGATGGGAATTGAATAAAAATAGAAGTTGAATAAAAATAGAAATGGAAACTACATAAAATGAAACATGGAAGTTCATTCAAGAAACCACTATACCTTAACGATCTATTTGGAAATTAAAGAAAAAAGAAAATTGAATAGAAAAGGAAATTGAATAAAAATGGAAGTGGAGTAAAAATAAAAATAGAAGTTGCATAAAATTAAAAATGGAAGTTAATTCAAGATACCACTATACCATAACAATCTATTTGGAAATTAAATAAAAAAGGAAAATGAATAGAAAAGGAAATTGAATAAAAATGGAAGTTGGATTAAAACAAAAATAGAAGTTGCATAAAATTAAAAATGGAAGTCTATTCAAGAAACCACTATACCTTAACGATCTTGTCACGCCCCCAAAATAAACCCATAATATATATAACATTGACATGCATTAATAAAAGAAAACTAACCGTTATACCATTCATCAGAGTATTCTTATTTAAAATCATTACATGTAACATCAAAAGTAAATGCCCTACAGGCTTACATCTTTCCAAGCCAACACTTGGACACAAAACGTGAGTACTAACTCAACTGCAAACTAAGCCCTTGGCTTGAGTGTTTACATGTAATCAAATAAAGTAAATAACAACTAAACTAAACAGAGTCTTCAATTCCAACTCCTTCCAAGCTAAGTCCTTGGAGGTAGCATATCACCTGAACCTGAAAATGATGTTCCCGTATAGGGTGAGCCACAACCCAGTAGAAATATACTAAACCAAATATAAGCATTGAATAAAACAATAGCATTCAATAGATAGTTAACACAAACATCCATTTCATCAATATACAGTTTCATGACAATAATGTCCATGACATGTTTTACTTTCCATTATTCGTTCAATTTTCCCTTTTCACCAATATGGCTCAGAACCTGGCCAAACTATAACAGTGAACTATATATCACATTAATATTACTTCCAATATCCACAAAACAAATGAGACTAAGGCTCATACCAAAACACTTCCATACTTCCCGATTGATACATTTTTAGTGCTGTATCAACAACATGTAAAAGCACTTCCATAAATCAATAAGCACACATATAGTGGTGCTAATGGAGTCCATCCCCTATCTCCTCCCAAACAAAATCCGGTTTAGAGGTCCATCCCCTATCTTCCCCTAAACCGTGGAGTACATCCCCTATCTCCTCCCAAACAAAATGCACATATAATGTATTAAATACTTGTCATATACAACACACAATCAATACACGTATTTTCTGTATTAATTCAACAGTCAAAATCAATGACCTAACCAATGTGATTAGTTCCAGTTTTTCCCTAATCCACATGCAATGTCTACAACAATCACGACTATCCTCTACCGATAGCCCAAAACAGTTATTTCTAAACAGGAAATAAATGTATCAACAAATGTAAATTTAACATTTTCCATGAGTGAGTAATTAAACTAACCAACTACGCCATTAAATCATTTAATTACCCAACTCCACGAACTAAACTCAATTGCACATTTTTCCCGAAATTAATTATACAAATTAATTTATTTCAACCACTAGGGTTTTTCCCAACATTAACAAACAACCCCCAACATATCAAAATACCAAAACTTAGGACAAAACCTATAATATGGAGTAGGAAATCCCTACCTCGAAGTAAATAACCTGAATGGAGAAGATGGAGATGATAACCCAAAATCCAAAGTGCTCCAAACCGCCGAACTCTCAGATTAAAACTAAGCCATCGACCCACTCTATCTTTTTAATAAAGAGCCTAGGGTAGAAACACCCTAAAACTAGATGAAAACTAAGAGAGAAGGTGAGTGGAGGGAGAGAGAACTCGAAACTAGGGTTTTAGGATCAAAAAGAATATGAAAAAACGTTTTAAAAACAGCTACTGGGTATTTAAACCCGACAGGCTCGCTCGAGCGAAGGATTTGTCGCTCGAGCGACCAGACACAAGAAATACTCACTCGAGCGAAGAAAGTCCCGCTCGAGCCAAAAACTCGATGCTTCAGGTCTGCAACCCAGAAGCTCGCTCGAGCGACAGAATGCTCGCTCGAGCGAAGAACTTGAAAACATATACCTCGCTTGATCGAGCGAAGGAAATCTCGCTCGAGCGAAGAAACACTGCTCTCAGGTCTACAATAGACGCAATCGCTCGCTCGAGCTAAGAAATTATGGCTCGATCCACTAGACACAACTCAACTCTCGCTCGAGCGACCAAACCCTGGCTCGAGCGAAGGTTCAAAAATCTGGACAGCAACACTTGGTTTCCAAACCCAACCAACCTGCAACAAACCTGCCCAACACATCCTATAACTCAAAAATAAGAAATTAAAGGACGACAACAACAATTTGATAACAACGGGATCTACAGAACATAAGTCCGGATACAACAACCACTAGGAAAAGACCGGGGTCGCTATAACCTCCCCCCCTTAAAGAATTTCGTCCCCGAAATTAAGCATGGGTTCTCAAAACAGGTTTTTTTTTTTTTTTTCTCAATTTCCAACAATATGACAATTCAATAATAAACAACTTGACCCAATACCGGTCATTTCATCTCTTATCAAGAGGCATCTCACAATATACATAAAACAACATACATTTCAACCTGCATCAATATTATGCATTTTCCTTTTAATTTCAACAGTTTTCATATACATGATTCCCATTTCCATATCATATTCAATTTCAGGATATAACTTCAATTCTACAACACATTCAACATATTCATTGTTACACTAAACTTCCATTATGAGGCAAGTTTCAAAATATTTTCATTAACCAAAACATTCTCAATGTTTTACAACTTAAGACATATATAAAGCTCTTAAGTCCCACAATATTACAAAATCTAGATACAAGATTACATAATAGCAAACATGTCCGGATATTTCTCGCGGACTTCCAACTCACGTTCCCAAGTGGCTTCCTCCACTCCGTGATGTTTCCACAGAACCTTCACCAAGGGAATGGTCTTGCTTCGCATAACTTGATACCGTCTATCCAAGACCCGAACCGGTCTCTCCTCATACGAGACATCCTCGTCAACCACTAAATCGGTCTAATCCAACACATGTGATGGATCTGGCTCATACTTCCGAAGCATACTTACATGAAACACGTCATGAACTCCGGATAATTGCGGTGGCAAAACTAAACGATAGGCAGCCTCACCAATCCTCTCAAGGATCTCAAAAGGACCAATAAACCGAGGGGATAACTTCTCGCTCTTCCCAAACCTCATCAATCCCCGCCTAGGTGATATTTTCAGAAAGACATGATCACCCACTTCAAACACCAAAGGTCTCCTCCTACGGTCGGCATAAGATTTCTGACGACTCTGGGCTGTAACAAGCCTCCTACGGATAAGCTCAACTTTCTCCGTCGTTTCCCTCACCAACTCTGGACCCAACAAAGGTGCATCACCCACCTCGGCCCAACAAACTGGAGACCTACACGGTCGGCCATACAAGGCCTTAAACGGTGCCATATTGATACTAGACTGGAAACTGTTGTTGTAGGAAAATTCTACCAAAGGCAAGTGCCTCTCCCATGACCCACTAAAGTCAAGAACACAACCCCGAAGCATATCCTCAAGGATCTGAATAGTACGCTCGGACTGTCCGTCAGTCTGAGGATGATAAGCCGTGCTAAAAGTCAACTTAGTGCCTAAGGCACTCTGCAAACTCTGCCATAACCTGGCCGTAAAACGAGGATCTCTATCTGAGACGATCGTCACTGGGACCCCGTGCAACCTCACTATGTCCCAAATATACAAGTCAGCAAGATAATCTATAGAATCTCTCACGCGCATAGGAATGAAGTGTGCCGACTTAGTCAACCGGTCTACAACCACCCAAATAGCATCACTACCCCGCTGAGTCCTCGGAAGACCTACAACGAAGTCCATAGTGACATGCTCCCACTTCCACTCGGCAAGGGTTGCAACAAACCCGCTGGCCTCTGATGCTCAGCCTTCACTTGCTGACAAGTAAGGCACTTAGACATGAAAGCTGCCACATCTCTCTTCATACCCCGCCACCAAAATTGTCGACCCAAATCTTGATACATCTTAGTACCTCCCGGATGCACCGCAAGGCGTGAATGATGGAACTCTTGGAGTACCTCCTCTCGGCAAGACTCCGGCACAAACAGACGGTCTCGGTATCTCACACTCAGGTCGGGATACACTGTCAAACCCTTCTCAACCTTCCCACTGGAAATCTTCTCTCGGAGGGATTCTACCTCAAGGTCACCCCTCTGAGCCTCTAACACTCGAGTCACAAGTGTAGGTTGCGCAACAACAGAAAACAAGGCCGCAGCCTCAACGGATTCGCCCAGAAGCAAATCAAACTCCCCAAGTGCACCTAACATCTCCCACTCTCGGATGGCTATACTAGCTACGTCACCAACAGATTTCCTGCTAAGGGCATCGGCCACCACATTGGCCTTTCTCGGATGATAATGCAACTCGAAGTCGTAATCCTCAATGAACTCCATCCACCTCCTCTATAGCGACCCCGGTCTTTTCCCATTTGATTATTGTATCCGGACTTAGGTTCCGTAGATTCTGTCATTGTATAATTGGTGTTGTTGTCCTTTATTTTCTCTTTTGGAATTATAGGATGTGTTGGGCAGGTTTGTTTCAGGTTGGTTGGGTTTAGAAACCAAGTGCTGCTGTCCGGTTTTTTGGTGTTTCGCTCGAGCGAGGCGTTGGTCGCTCGAGCGAGATGTCGTTTTGGTTCTTCGCTCGAGCTGGGGTTTGGGTCGCTCGAGCGAGAGTTGGCGTCCTGTATGGACCTATAGCTTTGCTTTCTTGGCTCGAGCGAGTTAGTTCATCTTTCGCTCGAGCTATAGTTTCTTCGCTCGAGCGTGTGTCTGTTTACAGACCTGAGGGTTTGAGTTCTTCACTCGATCGAGCTTTCTTTTGCTCGAGCGAGCTTTTGGGTTGTTGGCTCGAGCAAGGCTTCCTTGGCTCGAGCGTAGTTTCTCTGTGTCTTGTCGCTCGAGCGACCAAGTCTTCGCTTGAGCGAGCCTGTCCAGTATTTATTTACAGCAGCGGGTTTTGATCTGTCCTTTTCATCTTCTTTTTGATTCCAAACCCTAGGTCCGACTTCTCTCTCTCCCTACTCACCTTCTCTCTTAGATTTGATCCATTTAGGGAGTGTTTCTACCCTAGATCCTTCATTAAAAAGATAGAGTGAGGCAAGGGCTTCCATTTAATCTGAGCATTTGGCGATTTGGAGCACTTTGGTATTTGGGCACTCATCTCTTTCTGTACCATTTGAGTTGTTTTCTTTGAGGTAGGGATTTCCTACTCCATTTTATAGGTTTTGTTCTAAGTTTTGGTATTTTAACATGTTGGGGATACTTTGGTAAATTTTGGGAAAAATCCTAGTTGTATTATTGAATTAATTTGTATAAGTAATTCAAGGAATTGGGAAAAGAGGGTTAAATTCATGGAATTGGGGAATTCATTGATTAAATGGCGTAACTGGGTAATTGGTATCATTTGTCTATTGAATTGTTGATATAGTTATTTTCAGTTTAGAAATAACTGTTTTGGGCTATCGGTGGAGGATAGTCGTGATTGTTGTAGACATTGCATGTGGATTAGGAATAACTGAAACTAATCATATTGGTTAAGTCATTAATTTTGACTATGGAATTGATACAGAAAATACGTGTATTGATTGAGCATTGCATTTGCATACATTGTTTTGTGTGTGGGAGGAGATAGGGGATGTACTCCACGGTTTAGGGGAAGATAGGGGATGGACCTCTAAACCGGATTTTGTTTGGGAGGAGATAGGGGATGGACTCCATTAGCATCACTTTTATGTGTGCTTATTTATATAGAAGTGTTTTATTGATACAGCACTAAAATGTGTATCAATCTGGAAGTATGAAGTGTTTGATTTGAGCTTGAGTCTCATTTGTTTGTTGATATTGGAAGGATGTGAATATTATATATGTGATTCACTGTTGTAAGTTTGGCCAGGTTCTGAGCCATGTTGATAAAATTGGAAAGTAAAACGTATCTTAGACAATAGAGTCATGAGACTGTAAAATGAAGTAATTGATTATCTTGGTTAACCATCTGTTGAATGCTATTGCTTTATTCATTGCTTATATGTGGTTTAGTATATTTCTACTGGGCTGTGGCTCACCCTTTATGGGAACATCATTTTCAGGTTCAGGTGATAAACTACCTCCAAGGACTTAGTTTGGGAGGGTTTGGCTTCTGGGTTGAAGAAGACTACTTTTAGTTAATTGTCTTTAATTATTAGTACATGTAAACATTCAAGCCTTGGGCTTTTTCTTGTATTGAGTTACCAAGTGTTGGCTTGGAAAGATGTAAGCCTGTAGGGCATTTTATTCGATGATACATGTAATACTTTATTTGGTAATACTCTGATGAATGAATTAATAAATTGTCTTCTTTAAATAATGCATGTCAATGATATATAATGGGTTAATTTTGAGGGCGTTACAACTTGGTATCAGAGCGTACCGGGTTTGAATACTTTGGGTACGTGGGAAGTGATTAGTATCACATTGGGTTCGTCTCGTTTGATAGAGACTTAGTGTAATGTTATATGCTTATGTGATAACATGTGTATGTGATTATGTGAGTTTGGAATGTAGTTTCTAGGATGTTGATTGGACCCTTGAGTTTCTAGTAGTCTTGTTGGAAAGGCACTTGATCACTGCTGCTTCCAACCGGAACTATAGTAACGCATTGGGACTATCATTAACCGGGAATGAAATTCGTAGGTGCTTGAGGCTTGTTACAGCACAGAGTCGTCAGAAATCTTATGCCGACCGTAGGAGGAGACCCTTGGTGTTTGCGGTGGGTGATCATGTCTTTCTGAAGATATCACCTAGATGGGGTTTGATGAGGTTTGGGAAGAGTGGGAAGTTGTCCCCTCGGTTCATTGGTCCGTTTGAGATCCTTGAGCGGATTGGCGAGGCTGCTTATCGTTTAGCTTTGCCGCCGCAGTTGTCCGGAGTACATGACGTGTTTCATGTGAGTATGCTTCGGAAGTATGAGCCGGATCCATCACATGTGTTGGATTGGACCGATTTAGTGGTTGATGAGGATGTCTCGTATGAGGAGAGACCGGTTCGGGTATTGGATAGGCGGGATCAAGTTTTGCGAGGCAAGACCATCCCTTTGGTAAAAGTTTTGTGGAAACATCATGGAGTGGAGGAAGCCACTTGGGAGCGTGAATTGGAAGTCCGCGAAAAATACCCGGACATGTTTATTCATTGGTAATCTTGTATTTAGATTTTGTAATATTGTTGAACTTAAGAGCTTTACATATGTCTTAAGTTGTAAAACGTTGAGTATGTTTTGGTAAATGGGGGTATCTTGAAACTTGCTTCATTATAGAAGTTTAGTATAGCATTGCATATGTTGATTACATTGCTGAGTGTGTTATATATATCATGCAATTGAATATGATATGGGGATTGTTAACATTGAAAGGAATAATGCATAACAATGATACAGGTTGAGATATATGTTGTGTTATATATTTAATATGAGATGCCTCTTGATAAAGAGATGAAATGACCAGTTTTGGGTCAAGATGTTTACTAATGAATTGTTAAAAAAAAAATCTGTTTTCAAAAAACTCATGCTTAATTTCGAGGACGAAATTCTTTGAAGGGGGGGAGGTTATAGCGACCCCGGTCTTTTCCCATTTGATTATTGTATCCGGACTTAGGTTCCGTAGATTCTGTCATTGTATAATTGTTGTTGTCCCTTGTTTTCTCATTTGGAATTATAGGATGTGTTGGGCAGGTTTGTTTCAGGTTGGTTGGGTTTAGAAACCAAGTGTTGCTGTCCAGGTTTTTGGTTCTTCGCTCGAGCGAGGAGTTGTTCGCTCGAGCGAGAGGTTGCTTCTGTTTTGGACCTGTAGCTGTGCATTCTTGGCTCGAGCGAGCTTTTCTTCGCTCGAGCGAGTTAGTTTGTTCTTCGCTCGAGCAATAGTTCCTTCGCTCGAGCGTGTGTCTGGTTACAGACCTGTGGATTTGAGTTCTTCGCTCGATCGAGTTTTCTTTCGCTCGAGCGAGCTTTTGGATTGTTGGCTCGAGCAAGGCTTCCTTGGCTCGAGCGTTGCTTTTCTGTGTCTGGTCGCTCGAGCGACCATGTCTTCGCTCGAGCGAGCTTGTCCAGTTTATATACACAGCAGCGGGTTTTGATCAGTCTTTTTGATTTTCTTTTGATTCCAAACCCTAGGTCCGACTTCTCTCTCTCCCTACTCACCTTCTTTCTTAGATTTGATCCACTTAGGGTGTGTTTCTACCCTAGATCCTTCATTAAAAAGATAGAGGGAGTCGAGGGCTTTCATTTAATCTGAACATTTGGCGATTTGGAGCACTTTGGTATTTGGGCACTCATCTTTGTCTTCACCATTTGTGTTGTTTTCTTCGAGGTAGGGATTTCCTACTCCATTTTATAGGTTTTGTTCTAAGCTTTGGTAATTTGATATGTTGGGGATACTTTGGTAAATTTTGGGAAAAACCCTAGTTGTATTATTGAATTAATTTGTATAAGTAATTCATGGAATTGGGAAAAGATGGTTAAATTCATGGAATTGGGGAATTCATTGATTAAATAGCATAATTGGGTAATTGGAATCATTTGTCTATTGAATTGTTGACATAGTTATTTTCAGTTTAGAAATAACTGTTTTGGGCTATCGGTGGAGGATAGTCGTGATTGTTGTAGACATTGCATGTGGATTAGGAATAACTGAAACTAATCACATTGGTTAAGTCATTAATTTTGACTAAGGCATTGATACGGAAAATACGTGTATTGATTGAGCATTGCATTTGCATACATTGTTTTGTGTGTGGGAGGAGATAGGGGATGTACTCCACGGTTTAGGGGAAGATAGGGGATGGACCTCTAAACCGGATTTTATTTGGGAGGAGATAGGGGATGGACTCCATTAGCATCACTTTTATGTGTGCTTATTTATATAGAAGTGTTTTATTGATACAGCACTAAAATGTGTATCAATCTGGAAGTATGAAGTGTTTGATTTGAGCTTGAGTCTCATTTGTTTGTTGATATTGGAAGGATGTGAATGTGATATATGTGACTCACTGTTGTAAGTTTGGCCAGGTTCCGAGCCATGTTGATAAAATTGGAAAGTAAAACGTATCTTTGGCAATAGTGTCATGAGACTGTAAAATGAAGTAATTGATTATTTTGGTTAACCATCTGTTGAATGCTATTGCTTTATTCATTGCTTATATGTGGTTTAGTATATTTCTACTGGGCTGTGGCTCACCCTTTATGGGAACATCATTTTCAAGTTCAGGTGATAAACTACCTCCAAGGACTTAGCTTGGGAGGGTTTGGCTTCTGGATCGAAGAAGACTACCTTTAGTTAATAGTTTTTATTTATTAGTACATGTAAACATTCAAGCCTAGGGCTTTTCTTGTATTGAGATTAGAACTCATATTTTTGAATCCAAGTGTTGGCTTGGAAAGATGTAAGCCTGTAGGGCATTTTATTCGATGTTACATGTAATGCTTTATTTAGTAATACTCTGATGAGTGAATTAATAAATTGTCTTCTTTAAATAATGCATGTCAATGATATATAATGGGTTAATATTGAGGGTGTTACAACAACTGTAATTCACTCCACGTAAGCACATAAACACATAAGCACTTACGAATTTCATTTCCGGATAATGATAGTCCCGAGGCGTTACTAGAGTTCCGGTTAGAAACAGCATTGATCAAGTGCCTTTCCAACAAGACTCCCAGAAACCCAAGGATCCAATCAACATCCTAGAAATTAAATCCCATACCCACATAGTCACATAAGCATGTTATCAATCAAACACATAGCATATGATACTACATCTAAGTCTCTATCAAGCGAGACAAACCCATTGTGATCCTAATCACTTCCCACGTACCCAAAGTATTCGAACCCGGTACGCTCTGATACCAAGTTGTAACGCCCTCAAAATAATAACATTAAACCATCAAATAAGACATGCATCGACCTACTGTAGACACCCCATTTTTGACCGTCCTCAAGACTTGGACGTCACCGTTTGAGCACTCGGTGATTATCCATGTTTGTGTTCGTTTGGAGTTCCCGGAGGTCTCGGCTCACGCGCCTTGCCTCAGGATCCCCGAACTCGACCGTTTAGTGTCTGGTTTTGCACCAAACACTTGCATCTTGCCCTTGAGAGGCAGGGTGGGGCTTGTAGACCATCCCCACCCTTCACCGGCAGTGGCTAGATGCCACCGGCTGGTTTTTGCTGCCACCGGCAATATAGTTTGCCGGCCGGCACTCTTTGTTGCCGGTCAGCACTATTTTGTGCCGGTCGGCACTTTGTTTGGCCAAGATGGCATTTTTTGCCGGCCGATTGCTGTTCATCTGCTTTTGCAGATATTTTTGGACAGCTGTATAGCTTTTGCTCCCCTCCATACACGTGTATGGAGGGATCTCTCTCTTGCAAAGCTTGTCTTGTAAGCTTTACAAGAGACATATAGAGAGAAGCTCTCTCTAAGGCAAAAGAGGAGAGCCTTTAGACATTTTTGAGGAGAGAAGACAGAGGAGAGCTCTGGTTTTCTAGGGTTAGGGTTAGACATACACAACCTATCTCTCTTTTCCTCTCATTTTGCATACTAGGTGTTTTGTGTCTCATTATTGCACACAAACACCTAGTGTTTCACCTTCCTCTTGGAGCTGAGGTTCTAAAGAGTGTGTTTTGAAGTTTTTGTCTTGGATTCAAGCTCAAGGAGGCCATTGGAGCACCTTTGTTGAAGAGGACTACAAGGGTGAGATCTTAGTCCTTTTTTTCCCCATTCTTGCATTAATTTTCTACTAGTCTTAGAGCTGTTTTTGTGATTATTGTATAACATAAAAAAAGTTCTATTTTTAAGCCCTCTTTATTGTTTATTAAGAGTGTTTTGTTGTTTGAGGGTTGTTGACCACCCTTAGGCCTCAAAAGGCCTCATTTTGAGCCATTTTGTGTTAGCTCCGGGATTTTGGTGTTGAGGTCTCTTCACCACTGAAATCTTGAGGGATTTCAGTGGTGAAGATGATGCTTTGAAGTCCCAAGAAGGAGAGGGCCACCCCCTCTCCTTGTTGTCCTTGAAAAGGACACATTTTGGCCTCTTAAGGAAGCCTATGCTTGAGTGTGTGTTGAGCATATTTGGTTTGTTTTTCATGCTTATATATTCATGATATAACATGATTTCAAGTTGGTTTTGGAACTTCATGCATGTTTAGCATAGTTGCCATGTAATGCCCTATTTGTGCCTTAACATGTTCTAGGTTGTTAGCCTTTGTTGGAGCATGTTTTAGGCTTGCATTTGTGAAGTTTATGTGCTTATTTTGCCATGTTTTAGCTCTGTCCATAGTCGTTTGGGTTGATCTTTGCATGCATTATATAGCTCTTTTGTATTTGGGCTTGTTGGCCTTGAGTATGTGCATGTGTAGCATGCCATCTTTGCATTGTTTTGATGATTTGGAATCATCCTACATGCTATTTCAGTCCCATTTCCATGCTTGTTGGATTGCCTTGCATGTCTCTTTAATGCTTTGAAAGCATGTGTTGCAATGCTCCATGTTTTGGCCATGGTGTATGCCTTTGAATTTGGGCCACTTAGATGCCATCTAAGGAGTCCTTTGGCCTTGTTTTAACATGCTAAAAATCTGTTTTTAGTTGTTTAATGCATGCCATGTTTGGTCATGTTAAGTGTAGTTCAATGCCTTATTGATTTGCCTTGAACACTTGGACTATTCGTTGCATGTTTTGGCTTGATTTTGTTGCTTGGTTTGGCACCATCCTAACATGATTTCAATACTTATAATGCATGCTAATTGTCCATGTTTGTCCCTTTCAAGTGTGCTTGAATATTGCTCATTTTGTGCTTAAGTGTTGGCCCTTATGTGCATGTGTGTGTGTATGCCATTTAGCCCTCACTCTTTAGCACTTATGGCTACTGTTTTAGGCCTTTTTAGAGTTGCTTAATTCATGTATAAGTCCATCTTGCCATCCATTTGCATTGCCATATGTATGCTTGCATGATTGCATAAGTGCCTTGCCATGTCATGTTGCATTCCTAGCTTGTATGCCTAGGTTGCATTGCATTTTGCATGCATGCCTTGTTCCTTGAATTGGTGATAGGGATTGGGCCTAAGTTGTTTGATTGGTTTGCATTGCATTTGAAATCAAAGTTGCATACTTGGTTCCTTGGGCCATCATGCATGGAAATGCGTGATTGGTGGTCCGAGAACCAAGGCACATGTCCCTTTGAGTCATTACAATGATAAGAGACATGGTTGGTGCATACATGCTTTGAATTGTGCTACCATGCCTTGTTTTGCCCTCTGTTGCTGTGAGTTACAGGTTCTGCAGGAATACTCTACCGACCGGCAGTGTAATGTGCCGACCGGCACAATTTTCTCTGCCGACAGACCCTATTTTGTGCCGATGGCCATACAACACTGCCGGTGGAAATTTCATCTAGCCGGTGATGATACACTCTGTCCAAGGATGTAGTCCTGAGATTTTGACAACCTCCAGAGGAGGAAAGGGAGGAAAACAGAGGCAGCTTGCGCATGGTGGCGCACTTCCCGAGGCGTTTTCCCGCTTTATTTAATTAGTTAATTTGTTAATTAATTTGTAATATTTAATTAGCTTGCGTAGTTAATTAATTTGTAATATTTTTTCGGTCCCTCCGAGTGAGGGCAAATCTGTAATAAGTGTGGGTGCGTGTGTGCATGTCTTCCAACCCCCACTTCTTTCTCCCTTTTATTTACCAGCTTATGATGGTAGATTAGGGCACGTTTAATTTAGCATACCTTATGCTATGCATGCGTGCATCCATGCATTCGTATTACATGCATTAGGCTCGGTACATCACGCTAACTGCATCAGTACTTCAATTCCAAATTGAATATGTGATAATTGTGCATTTTCACATGACATGTTTAGGATAGCCGAGCCTATTCTAGCAATGCTTTGTATGCGATGCATTAGGCACTTAACATGGACTTGGATCATGCATGTTTGCTAACAAGTTCTTTGTTTTGGCACGGAGTACTATGTAAGTATTTCCGCTTTAGCATATCGCATGAGTGTGAATGTTACCATGACAGCATGCTTAACATGTGGCTAGATGCTTATGTGTTAAACTGTTTTGAATGCCTGTGGGTGAAGGCCGGATTGTTTGAGTTGGAAAAACTCGTTGAAATCCGTATTTTAGCCTACTTGCGAGTAGCAAATTCCAAAGCATTTTCAAACCAAACGGATATGCAATGTTTATTTCCAAATTAGGCAATCTAGTCTATACTTGTTTGCTGTGCGCATAACATAGTAATTCTAGGCTAATAAATGGAATAAGAACACGTAAAGTTTTCAAAAACGGATATCACGGTTAGTAGAGGCCGGTCTTCGGACCGGGCGAAAGGGGGTGCTCATAGCTGACCTTCCCCGATCGTACCCAAGCTCCCGAGCCGAGACAACTCCGGTGATGACGGACGTGTGGCCTTCGGCACCGAGTCAGGGTTTCCTAAATTTCCCCATTTTAAAATATTTAGGTGGCGACTCTGTATCTGGCAAAGCAGTCCATGTTTGGCACTACTTTTTTCAAAAATCTGTTTCTCAAAACGATTTGCCAGATTTGGACTCTTTGGTTCAGATTAAGAACCGTGACACAAATCGAGTCCGAACTGTAGCATGAGGCCTCCCATGCGGGCGCTGTTACAGTTTCTGGCGACTCTGCTGGGGAGTTTTTAGAGAGTTTGACTCGAACTCGTGATATCCTGTTTTGACTTCATTTATGTGTTTCTTTGCATTGCATGTGCATTGGTGCGCCTAGGAACACAGTGTTTGCCATCTGCCATTCCTGAACGGTTTGCCGGAGGCTTGTCTTGTCAAGGCATGTCCATAAGGCTGACCGGCTATGGGCTCTGACAGTATGGGAACACAAACCTCGGTTTTACCGGGGCACCCCTTTTGACCATTCGACTTAGTGCATATTCAGAACCATAGTGACCATTCCAAGCTAGGACAGGTTGCTTACCCGATGCTAAGTTGTTTGAAACTGCTGTGTGCGTAGTGAAACCCTAGCTCCTGACAAAATAGGACAGGGAAACCCTACCCCAACATAGGGGTGTTTTGTTCTCTTTTACTTGCTATGTGCTTTTAGAGTGTTGCTCTACAGGAACGCACATGTCAGTTTGCAAATTTGAGTATCAGGCCCGAGGGCACCAGAATCAGTATTGTTGGGGATCAGTAATTGAGAATCAGTTATCTGCGAGTATCAGATTCAGTATTTTGGGAACAGTGATCAGCAGTAGGGTACAGTTGTTTGGCTACACCCGTGATTGATCAGTTTGGGCTGAAATGCTGTCTGTTTTTCTTTCAGTTCAGAGAGTTGCAGAGTTGATACAGAATAGTCAGTGTCTCCCCCTTGCTGAGGCAGGATTTATGGCGGCACAAAATTCAGAAGAAGTTGTGGTTATGACGGCTGCATTGGAGCAGGGGTCCGCTCCGCAGAGTGAGGCCAGCATCAGTATGTCATACCCGCCCACGTCGCCCGTAGTGCACCCGGTTTGGGCTCCCCAGTTATACCAGGCTCATGAGCCCACCACCTTTGAATTGATGGGGATGATAGGCGATCTCCAAAGGTCTGTGGCAGACCTCGCCTATGGAATGTCGGTTTCACCACCAGCGGCGCCGTACGCCGGGAATTTTGTACCACAGGAGCCCCCGCTACTGGGGCGGATCATAATAGAGCTTAGCCAGCCAGAGGTGGCTTCCAGCTACAACCGCGACATGCCAGTATCAAACCCGACCCTTGATCAGGCTGAGGCCAGGGGAAAGGACAAGGCAAAGGTAGACGCCGACCCTATTGAACAACTGCTGTGGGCAGTCGAGGCTTTGAAGGCCAGAGGGATGAACAAGCAACAAACATCTGCAATAGTGACCAAAGCTGTAGATGATGCTTTCCCCGCTCCAACCAAGGGCAGTTCAAGCCAGACAGAAAACCGGGATGGGCCCCGTCATGCCCAGACAATTCCAGTAGCTCCCACCCCTACGCCGGGGAAGGTTCAAAAAGCCAAGGCAGCGCCAGCTGATCCTTTCGCCAGCGCATCTGGCAAGAATCCTCAAACTGCAAAGTACCTGCCCCGAGGGCGCAGGGCCTTTCACGACCTCCACATGCCTTTGTCTAGGGCATTGGTAATACTGGCGAAGAATGGGCATCTTAAGCCTTTGGAGCCCCGGCCACTCCCGAAGAATCTTTCCGCCACTCATGATGCTACCTTGTACTACGCGTACCATCAGCAGTCCGGTCACAGTACCGATGGATGTTCCCGCCTTCGTCATGAAGTGCAGGATTTGATTGATAACAAGGTTATCCTACCACCCACCTCGGGCAAGCCCGTCACCACTCAGTTGTTGGATTTCGAGGGCTCAGATACTGCGAGTATGTAAAGTGAACCGCCTGCGGGCAACATTTGGTACATTTTTGGGTGTAGCGTCTGGCACGCATTTTTGAGCATCGGTGAAACCGAGTTTTGTAAATCTTGGCTTAGATGTCGAGTCAGTCTTTTGTTTTGAGTCTGTCTCTTTGTTTTGAGTCAGTTTTTTTTGCTTAAGGGTCTGTCTTGTTGTATCGAGTCAGTCCCCGTTGTATATAATACTAGGTGATTCTGGGGTTGTTGTCCCGAACACCATTTTGTTTTGTAATTATTATTTGTTTTTGTCTTGAGTCTGTTTCTGCCGAGGGGCCAGTTGCACCAACAGAGCCGATTGAAACAGCTGTTGCTATCTCAACCTTCATGCTTGCTTTCAGCATAAGGACCAGAGAATTTGAGTGGGCTGACAGTACATCTCGCCTGCTCTCCTATGTGCCAAACTCATTGCATTAACCTAAGTTTTTCAAAAACAAACTTTTGAACACTGCGGTGATGAAAACGAAGAGGAAGGAATTCCTCGGGTTTTGTAAAATTTTGATCATTTCGAGAGAAAGAGAGGCGTGCTAAGCCTTTTTATGAATGAAATCATGCTTGTCGGCGTGAGTACTGGGAAGGACCCTGGCTTGATCCAGATTGGTTCCACACTATCTTCGGCGCGAGCGATTCGTCGCTTTCTTAAAAACTTTCAAAAGCAAATGTTTTACGCGGCCCTGCGAAGACCTGTGTGGAATCGCTCTTAAGATTGCGCAGCCTAGGATCGCTCTCAGCCTCAAGATTCAACCTATTTGTTTTCCGAGTTTGAACCCGTTCAGAATGTTCAGAAAGTTCAACGGACAAACGCCATGGAGGCCCGTGTGGCCAGTTTCGAAACAGCCCTCGAGCAAGAGGCACCAAAGCCGAATCAGAAGGAGTAGATCTCGTCGGAAGAAGCTCGTGGAGCAACCGTGATGGATTCTTCCGCAAATCAGTGCAACAGCCGTTCTCCTAGACACAGAGAGGCTTCAATACAGAACAACCATTTGGCATGGACTTGCTACACTTTTACCCTTTGAGAGGCTCGCTGGGCCGAAAACCCGGAAGGGCGGCCCAGGCAAAAGTTAGAGCAAGAGAAAAATACAAAAAAAGAGAAAAATACAAAAAGAAAGATTGAAAAAGAAGAAAAGAAAAAAAATAGAAAAGAAAAAGAAATGAAAAAGAAATAGAAAATGAAAAGAAGCTCGCAAGGTCGAAAACCCGCATTGGGCGCCTTGGCAAAAGTAAGAGCCAAACAAAGTGAAGGTTAAAATACCCGAGTGGACCTTAACCGGAACTACGTAAGGCTTGATTCCCATGTTTGGGATACGTAGGCAACTTCATCATGAAGTCCAGCCCCCAACGCTTTCATAAGCGTCTCAGTCCATGCAATGGTTTCAATTTCGTTCCAAAGTCCAGTGGCCAACACCCTTCAAGGTGATTGTGTCCATATATGTGTTGTGATCGTCGTCGTCATCTCTGTGTCTGAGAGTTCGACCACCGCCAATGAAGACTGTCTGCGGATTGCTGCGGCACCATCCCAAACAAGGGGCAACTTTCCGTTGCCACCAGCCGCCGCGAGCCGCCATTCAAACTAGGGGCAACTTTCCGTTGCCTCCCACCCTCCTTCAAACCAGGGGCAATTTTCCATTGCCTCCGATCCGAGGTTGCGCATCTCGAAGAGTAAGTTTCATGCTCGTTGAGCATTGACTGTTTGAAAAATAGTTTTTGAAAATTTTTACTGAGGTTGACTATTTTCTCGAAAACTATTTCATTTTCCAAAATCGGACCATTGTCTTGGACCCAAAAAAGGAAAATTTTCAGTGCTTGCGGCCTGACTCGCACGCTTTTCAAATCAAAAATCGAACAAGTACGTTAATCCGACTCTCATTTTGATCAAGACCGTTTTAGTAGAAAGCAAAAACGAAAGAATGGTTAAAATGATGAACTAGGGGCACAGTTGAGCCAGGCATTCTGTCTTTCCCCCGTCATCGACGTACTTGCCAGAAGAGCACGCTGCCCGCCGGAAGAAATAGCCGTGAGCTAACGGCATCGGGCATGAACCCACACCTTTCTATTTATCCATCAATCACCCCGGGGAGGGATGAAAAATGAGAGATATGAAGAATAGAGAGGTGTAAGTTGAGAGAAAAGTGAGGAAAAGGGTTTTGAGAGAAAATCCGAGCTTGAGAGTCGAGTGATGTGAGGATCACAAATGAGAAAGGGTGGGAAATAATACCCAGAGAAACTGGCTCCTCGTGATCTGAGGTCTCCCATCTTCGCTAATGCGTCTGTATGTCGTGTCTTTGGTTTTGTTTACCTCAACCTTTGTCTTTGGTCTTTTCCGAGCGTGTCTCGTTGTGTTTAGGTCGTGTACCTCTTTGTTTGAGTCCTCCCCGCTGTGTTCAGTGGTAGGCTCGATATCCTGGTTTGAAAAACCCTCATTCAATTTCAAAAATCGCTTATGCTCAGAATGCTGTGCCATTCTCTACATTTGAGCGTGTCTCCACTCCAACCGGTTCCATCTTTGAGGTCCGTCTTGTCAGATTGGGCTGTTTTGTTTAGAATTGCCGTGTGTAGAATGAATCGAATGCTGTGTTATGGGCTGTATGCAGGTTAATCCCCAACAGAGTAAGGGTTGTGTGTCCAGAATCAGGCAGTGGGTTGCTTGGGTTATTTTGCTGTTGGCTGTTTAAGTCATCTGATTATTACAGTGCAAGTGTTCAATTTTCAGATAACCAATCAATTCCATTTACATTGAGGTGTAACATGATGAGATGCGATGCAATGCATGAAATGTGTAAATGTAAACACTTTTTCAGATAAAAAGTCTGTTTCATTTACTTAGTTTTTCAAATGTACAAGTTTTAGAAACAAAAATCTGCCTGCGGCAGTACAAGGTAATCTATCTACCAACCAAATAGAAAAGTACAAGAAAGAAAGAAAAGATAGCAAAGATCTGCATCTATGTCCAGCGACTCCAAGGGCCGTCAGTCCGTCCTAGTCCTCTTCCTGGACGAAGGTCCAGGGGCATCATCAGCGTCGTCGTCAGAGCCCGAGCTAGAATCGCCTCCGGTCTCCTCCTCCGATGATCCTGCCTCCGCCTCTGACTCCTCGTCGTCGTCATCGTCCGGGACTGGAGCTCGTGAGCTGCTCCCGACGTGAGTACGCCCTCCCCTGGTACGGGGAAATATCCTGCCCTCCTCATCTCTCCCCTGAGCAGGGACAGCAGGTCTAGCTGGAGCACCTCCCGCCATGGGAATCTGGAAAGGAGGCTGAAAAAGTACACGAAAGGGAAATGCATCAGAATGCCGTGAGCAGTTTATCAGTGCAGAATGCAGTATATGAGTACAGTGTATGAATGCCGTGAGCAGTTTGTCAGTATAGAGTTTAGTGCAGAATGCAGTATATGAGTACAGTGTATGAATGCCGTGAGCAGTTTGTCAGTACAGAGTTTAGTGCAGAATGCAGTGTATGTAGTGTTCAGATACTGTGAGATCAGTGTATCGGGTGTTGTGCCGTGCATCAGATTATGTAAAGCAGTGAATGAATGGTTTGAGGCCAGTGTCAGAAGGACATACCGGTATGCTGTAGACGGCCAGGAGGTCAAATGTCCGCTGAAGCATCCCCATCATCGAGGCATTCATCGCCAACGACTGACGGGTGTACTCAGAAGAAGCCTGCAAAGGTATCAGATGCATTAGTATTCTGTGGAATATCAAGTAAACTGAATTGAATAACGGTACGAAGTGCAGTAGTATATACCAGAGGTAGGTCGGGGATGTCAATGAACTCGTGACCAGCCGGTGGAGGGGCGAAGGGGATCTGATAGGTCGACCCACCCTGCCCCTGGAAAGTCAGTACAGCGGGCAGGGCAGGCCAGCCAGCCACGGACCGCGCTCAGCCGCGCTCCGCCCCTGCCACGGACCCGGGCCCTCCTCGAAGATCCGGCCCCTGCTCCTGCTCCGGCCTCAGTCGCCGATGCTACAGGCCTGGCCCCCTCTGCTCGACGGCCGCTCAAGGGACGCATCAGGTACGTCCGCACGTACTCCTGATAGTCGCCGGTGCCTCAGAAGCTGGCCTCCTCCCAGCCGATGGAGTAATCATCCAGCTGCTCAGGGGTCAGCCCCTCAGTCTCCCTCATCTCTGCAGGAGGGTGAGCCGGGATTATCTGCTAACGTAACCCACGGGTTTGGCGTAGAAAACGCTCCCCCAGGTACCAAGCCCGACAGACTGGGCCCTCAAGCAAAATCCGGAAACGCGAGGTCTCCTCAGCACCAGGGAACCGACCCCGCATCGCCGACGGCAAGGAGGCCCATGGCCGCCATGTGATCTGAAAGTAACAGACAGTTTGTTATCTACTGTTATTGAAACATGCAGTGGGAAAGCGAAGCTAAACGAACTGAAAATAAAGCATACCTCGGCCGGAGTGATGGTGTCGAAATATCGGCGGAAGAAGCCGAATGTCTCCCGTGGTCGCCGGGTGCATCTCCCGTCAAAGCGAATCGAGAACGGGACAGCCGGAGGAGGCTCCGCGACTGGTACGGTTGCAAGCCTAGGGAAGTAGGCGTAAACCCACAGCTACAAGACAGATGTCAGTATGACTATCAGATAAAGCAGAATATACAGAATAAAGCAGAAATGGCAGAGCCGTGTGTTGAGCCGTGTATTGTGTGCAGTGTACAGTGTGAGCAGTGTACAGTCAGTGTAAAACAGAATGTATGTGTGTGCCGTGTGTACAGTATACGGTGAGTGTAAAGCAGACCGCAGTGTGTGCAGTGTACAGAGTACAGAAAGTACGAGACAGGAATGAAAAAGTGGAGAAGAAATGTACCTCCCAAGCCCGCCAGTAGCCTCCAAGCAGCTGGCCGCTGCCGCGAGAAGCCGAGCTCATATAGCCGTACAGGGTGGCCAGAGCAGCGCCGCCCCAGTCATAGTGCAAGATGTCCCGGACGTCCACCAGTGCGCTGAGAAGATAGAGAGGCACGGTGTTCGCCCGGTCGGCGAAGATAGTAGTCCCGAACAGGAACATGAGGAAGCCGCGGGCATACCTCTCCACGTCCTCCTCGGTCATCTGCACCTCCTCCCCAAATGCGGGCTGGACCCTGAACTGTGCCTCGAACCAGGAGTATCGGACGAAGCCTGGACGAGCTAGTGGTGGGGCCTCCCCCAGTAAATGGACCTGAGCGGCGGTCCACTCATCCATGTCGGTGTCGAAGGGGATCGGATCACCCCCTACCCCGATGCCTGTGAGCATCGAGAAGTCATAAGGGGTCATCGTCATGTCCCCTGCAGCAGAGAAGTGGAAAGAATCGGTGGTGTCCCACCACCTCTCCGCCAGAGCAGCAAGAAGAGGTCTGCATGTGGAGAGCCTAGAGAGCCCTCGGCAGAAGGTGCCAAAGCCTGCTCGGTCCACGATGCGCTGGACCGCATCAGGGAGCTCGTCATACCACTCCCGAGCACCAGTATTCCCATACCCGCGAATGGTATGGGAACCCTCCTGCAAATAGAAAATAACAATTGCAAGACAACATTCAAAATGCAGTTTTGGAAAGACAGATATGGCATGTATGCAAGTTTGTCAAATTCAGGCAAATACCGGGTGCCGGTGTGCTTACAGTAAAATACGTGTGCTGTGTCAGCGTGTTTGGGTGTTTCAGAACAGATGTGGCATGTATGCAAGTTTGACAGATTCAGACAAATACTGGGTACCAGTGTGTGTGCAGTAGAATACAGTGTGTGCCGTGTGTTTGGATGATTCAGGACTAGTGCAGTGTGTGTGCATGTGTCAGTCTCAAGCAGATATCAGTTGTATGTATGTTTACAGTCAACTACGGTCTACGGCATATCAGATTTCAGCAATTAAAGAATACAGCTAACTATGGCAGTTTTGTATCCTACATTGCAGAAACTAAAGCAGAAGATAAAGAGTTACCTCGGAAGTGCCGAATGAAAGGTGGGAGGTAGGCTCGCGTAGTAGTAGCTCAGGCGCCGCGTACCTCTCAAAGCTCCGGAACTGACGCAGGCCGTCTGGGGGCAGAACGTGGATCGCCGGCCGGTAGGTCGCCGGGTCGAACGGGCACTCGCTCAGTGGCAAGAGCTCGACCCCGGGATCCATCTCGTGGTCCGGGGGAGTCCCGCCACGTGGAATGTCGTCCGCCATGAAGAGAGTGATGTGAAAATGGCCGGAAAAGGAAAACCGAGCCGGAATGCGAAGAGTCAACTGAAAAGTCAACTCCCGAGAGGGTCGGAAATGGCCGGGAAGGCCGGAATGTGAAAAGGCACGGAAATGAAGAGGAAAGTGAGGGGAACGAACCCCGAAAAGGCAAGAACGCCGAACGAGGCACCGAAATGAGAATGTGATCGGTGGAAAATGTCCGAAACGCGAAGAGGATCGCGAATCCGACAATGAAACGGGCGTAGAACGCGAAGAAACGGGTGAAGAATGAGAGAGAAACACTCTAGAGAGAGAGAGCAAGGGTTTTCGGCGGTGGAGAAGTGAGAAAATAGGGCATGAAGCCCTATTTTATAACACTCGAGGTGGAAAGACAAAACTGCCCCGTACCAGCAACTGTTTGCCGGTCGGCAATGTTTTGTGCCGACCGGCACTTTTTTGTGCCGATGGAATTGTTTTTGTGCCGATGGCCAGCCGGTGGCCTCATCTTTCGGCCGGTGGGGTTCCCACAGCCTTGTTTAGGCCATTTGAGTTGTTTTGGGTCTTCATAGCTGAAGAAAGTGCAAGAAAGTGCATCTCCGACGCTCAACCGACCTCCGTTTTGACCGCGGGCCGTGTCTCCAGTGCGTGGCACTCGAATTCGTGCAAGGTGTATCCTTTTTGTATCCTTTTGAATTCAAAAGTTGCCCCATGTGTGTTGCACAAGTTCATCACACTACTTCGGTGCATTACATCGCACTGTCGTGCGCCACACATTTGCATTGTTATGCACGTGTTACATGCGTTACAACACGCACCCCTTTGCATTGTCGTGCACATTTCTCATGCATCATCATTGCATTTCCATTCCTTGCATTGTCATGCATTCCGGAATACGTGCGTTGTTGCGCATTCAAGCCCATTTACACTCCGTGTGGCATGCATGTCACACTTGGCATCGCACTGTTTTGTGCATTGTATTGTTCGCGCTGTTCTGCGCACTGCACTGTTTTGTGCATTTCAAACCTCGCGCTGTTCTGCGCATCGCACTGTTTTGTGCATTTCAAAGTTGTTCGCGCTGTTCTGCGCATCGCACTGTTTTGTGCACTTCAAAATTGTTCGCGCTGTTCTGCGCACTGCACTGTTTTGTGCATTTCAAACCTCGCGCTGTTCTGCGCATTGCACTGTTTTGTGCATTTCAATTTCGCGCTGTTTTGCGCATCTCATTGCATTTTGCATGCATTCCATCGCACTGTCCTGTGCACTCGCGTTGCCTAACGCATTGCGCTATTTTGCGCATCATACCGTCGTGCAATACCACGGTCTGGCGAGACCTTAAACACGCACGGTCTAGGAGACCTTAAATCCTTTGGAGGTGCGAAACCTTCAGCGCATTGTCACGCGTCTTGTAAATACCCCCGGTCTGGCGAGACCTTAAACACGCACGGTCTGGCGAGACCTTAAACACGTACGGTCTAGGAGACCTTAAATCCTTGGAAGGTGTAAGACCTTTAGTGTTCGCATTGTCGTACACTTCGAGAGCCGCGTGTTGTCGCGCATTCCATGCAACATGCATTTCATACATCATGTACATCTCAAAAAAAAAAACAAAAAAAACATGCATTGTCATGCATACCATTGTTTTTCCGGTCTAGGAGACCTTAAATCCTCTGAAGGTGCAATTCCTTCGGTGTTTGTCGTGCCCGAACGACTTTTCGGTGGTCTGGTAAAGCCACCTGTCTGTGCTTGCGATGAGTTCCTAGAAGACCAACTAGGACGGTGGAAACTAGAGTTCGAACGGCTTATGCCTAGAACGCAAAGGTTCGGGAATTCCGAGACTAAAGTCTGGTTTAAATACCCAGGGGTTTACCCTCGGCTTGAAATCTGTATGGAAGCCCCATAGGTTGAGGCGGCATGTCTACGCCTCAGTTCTGGATACTGAACCAACCTAGTATATCACCCTGTTGGTAAGATAGGGAAAGTTGCAATCATAGTCATTGCATCATAGTGCATTGTCATGCATTTGCATTGTAGTTTGCATGCATTCATTGCATCACCTTCCGCCTATGGCTTGCGCCTTTCCAGGTTGAGCTTGGTTTGGTATGTGTCCTTACATTTCATGTTAAAACACAGTTCTGCATGTGTATCGCGCCGATTCCACGCTGATATGTTGGTTGAGGGTTGCGGCACCTTTTCTGTGTTACACATGGCACGTACGTGTACATGCCTTTCCTAGGCAAGATTTGGTTTGGCTTGTGTGCCATATCCATTGTATCCATATCCATTCCATTGCATATTTGTAGATATTGCATTGTAGATTGCATGCATTCATTGCATCACCTTCCGCCTTTGGCTTGTGCCTTTCCAGGTTGAGCTTGGTCCGGTATGTGCCTTTACTTTTCATGTTAAAACACAGTTCTGTATGTGTATCGCGCCAATTCCACGTTGATATGTTGGTTGAGGGTTGCGGCACCTTTTCTGTGTTACACATGGCTTGTATGCGTACATGCCTTTCTTAGGCAAGATTTGAGTTGGCCTGCGTGCCATATTCATCCATTACATTGTAGTGTAATTTTTGCATCCGGCATTAGGATCGTAATCCTTTCTCCAGCGGGTTGTCTCCCCACTTGTGTCATTCCACCCAATGCTTGTTCTCGCGTCTGTCTACAATACTCATAGTTCAGTTGACCGTTCTATGGTAGACAGACTTGTTACCTCCATCAATCTATTTGACATAGGTGTGGTTTCGAACCATTTGTGATTGGATCACGATCCAAATGCTTTGCATGTAACTTGCATTGTTTCAATTACGTTGCATCTTCATTTGCATTGTTTATACATTGTTTTGTATATATTGCATTTCGTTTTGCATCCATTTTGCATTGTCATGCATGTTGCTAACAATATTGTACCTGTTAAGTTTGTTTTCTTTTCAGGCACGATATTGTATGTACGGTTCATTTGAAGCTGGTGCAACCAGACGAGCCGCACAGGTATTGTATCCTCCGAGTGAGACGTATTGAGAATTCCATAATTCTCTTACATCCTTTCTGCATTGTAGTGTAGTTTGGTTTGCTAGCTTAAAATTGTCGCATGTTTGCTTCATTACAGCTTTCTTTGCATGATCATAAGTTATGCTCGGCTCCGTGCATTGTCTTGCATTTTGCCCCTACCTTCGGGCGCATACCTTATTTGTCTTGTATGTTTGTCTAAGTCTTCGGCCTTGTCAAAAATGGGTCGTCTCTGGGCTTTGACATTCACTCCCGTCATTGTTATGACTTTCGAGCTCTGTCAAAGAGGGGCAACTGTAGACACCCCATTTTTGACCGTCCTCAAGACTTGGACGTCACCGTTTGAGCACTCGGTGATTATCCATGTTTGTGTTCGTTTGGAGTTCCCGGAGGTCTCGGCTCACGCGCCTTGCCTCAGGATCCCCGAACTCGACCGTTTAGTGTCTGGTTTTGCACCAAACACTTGCATCTTGCCCTTGAGAGGCAAGGTGGGGCTTGTAGACCATCCCCACCCTTCACCGGCAGTGGCTAGATGCCACCGGCTGGTTTTTGCTGCCACCGGCAATATAGTTTGCCGGCCGGCACTCTTTGTTGCCGGTCAGCACTATTTTGTGCCGGTCGGCACTTTGTTTGGCCAAGATGGCATTTTTTGCCGGCCGATTGCTGTTCATCTGCTTTTGCAGATATTTTTGGACAGCTGTATAGCTTTTGCTCCCCTCCATACACGTGTATGGAGGGATCTCTCTCTTGCAAAGCTTGTCTTGTAAGCTTTACAAGAGACATATAGAGAGAAGCTCTCTCTAAGGCAAAAGAGGAGAGCCTTTAGACATTTTTGAGGAGAGAAGACAGAGGAGAGCTCTGGTTTTCTAGGGTTAGGGTTAGACATACACAACCTATCTCTCTTTTCCTCTCATTTTGCATACTAGGTGTTTTGTGTCTCATTATTGCACACAAACACCTAGTGTTTCACCTTCCTCTTGGAGCTGAGGTTCTAAAGAGTGTGTTTTGAAGTTTTTGTCTTGGATTCAAGCTCAAGGAGGCCATTGGAGCACCTTTGTTGAAGAGGACTACAAGGGTGAGATCTTAGTCCTTTTTTTCCCCATTCTTGCATTAATTTTCTACTGGTCTTAGAGCTGTTTTTGTGATTATTGTATAACATAAAAAAGTTCTATTTTTAAGCCCTCTTTATTGTTTATTAAGAGTGTTTTGTTGTTTGAGGGTTGTTGACCACCCTTAGGCCTCAAAAGGCCTCATTTTGAGCCATTTTGTGTTAGCTCCGGGATTTTGGTGTTGAGGTCTCTTCACCACTGAAATCTTGAGGGATTTCAGTGGTGAAGATGATGCTTTGAAGTCCCAAGAAGGAGAGGGCCACCCCCTCTCCTTGTTGTCCTTGAAAAGGACACATTTTGGCCTCTTAAGGAAGCCTATGCTTGAGTGTGTGTTGAGCATATTTGATTTGTTTTTCATGCTTATATATTCATGATATAACATGATTTCAAGTTGGTTTTGGAACTTCATGCATGTTTAGCATAGTTGCCATGTAATGCCCTATTTGTGCCTTAACATGTTCTAGGTTGTTAACCTTTGTTGGAGCATGTTTTAGGCTTGCATTTGTGAAGTTTATGTGCTTATTTTGCCATGTTTTAGCTCTGTCCATAGTCGTTTGGGTTGATCTTTGCATGCATTATATAGCTCTTTTGTATTTGGGCTTGTTGGCCTTGAGTATGTGCATGTGTAGCATGCCATCTTTGCATTGTTTTGATGATTTGGAATCATCCTACATGCTATTTCAGTCCCATTTCCATGCTTGTTGGATTGCCTTGCATGTCTCTTTAATGCTTTGAAAGCATGTGTTGCAATGCTCCATGTTTTGGCCATGGTGTATGCCTTTGAATTTGGGCCACTTAGATGCCATCTAAGGAGTCCTTTGGCCTTGTTTTAACATGCTAAAAATCTGTTTTTAGTTGTTTAATGCATGCCATGTTTGGTCATGTTAAGTGTAGTTCAATGCCTTATTGATTTGCCTTGAACACTTGGACTATTCGTTGCATGTTTTGGCTTGATTTTGTTGCTTGGTTTGGCACCATCCTAACATGATTTCAATACTTATAATGCATGCTAATTGTCCATGTTTGTCCCTTTCAAGTGTGCTTGAATATTGCTCATTTTGTGCTTAAGTGTTGGCCCTTATGTGCATGTGTGTGTGTATGCCATTTAGCCCTCACTCTTTAGCACTTACGGCTACTGTTTTAGGCCTTTTTAGAGTTGCTTAATTCATGTATAAGTCCATCTTGCCATCCATTTGCATTGCCATATGCATGCTTGCATGATTGCATAAGTGCCTTGCCATGTCATGTTGCATTCCTAGCTTGTATGCCTAGGTTGCATTGCATTTTGCATGCATGCCTTGTTCCTTGAATTGGTGATATGGATTGGGCCTAAGTTGTTTGATTGGTTTGCATTGCATTTGAAATCAAAGTTGCATACTTGGTTCCTTGGGCCATCATGCATGGAAATGCGTGATTGGTGGTCCGAGAACCAAGGCACATGTCCCTTTGAGCCATTACAATGATAAGAGACATGGTTGGTGCATACATGCTTTGAATTGTGCTGCCATGCCTTGTTTTGCCCTCTGTTGCTGTGAGTTGCAGGTTCTGCAGGAATACTCTGCCGACCGGCAGTGTAATGTGCCGACCGGCACAATTTTCTCTGCCGACAGACCCTATTTTGTGCCGATGGCCATACAACACTGCCGGTGGAAATTTCATCTAGCCGGTGATGATACACTCTGTCCAAGGATGTAGTCCTGAGGTTTTGACAACCTCCAGAGGAGGAAAGGGAGGAAAACAGAGGTAGCTTGCGCATGGTGGCGCACTTCCCGAGGTGTTTTCCCGCTTTATTTAATTAGTTAATTTGTTAATTAATTTGTAATATTTAATTAGCTTGCGTAGTTAATTAATTTGTAATATTTTTTCGGTCCCTCCGAGTGAGGGCAAATCTGTAATAAGTGTGGGTGCGTGTGTGCATGTCTTCCAACCCCCACTTCTTTCTCCCTTTTATTTACCAGCTTATGATGGTAGATTAGGGCACGTTTAATTTAGCATACCTTATGCTATGCATGCGTGCATCCATGCATTCGTATTACATGCATTAGGCTCGGTACATCACGCTAACTGCATCAGTACTTCAATTCCAAATTGAATATGTGATAATTGTGCATTTTCACATGACATGTTTAGGATAGCCGAGCCTATTCTAGCAATGCTTTGTATGCGATGCATTAGGCACTTAACATGGACTTGGATCATGCATGTTTGCTAACAAGTTCTTTGTTTTGGCACGGAGTACTATGTAAGTATTTCCGCTTTAGCATATCGCATGAGTGTGAATGTTACCATGACAGCATGCTTAACATGTGGCTAGATGCTTATGTGTTAAACTGTTTTGAATGCCTGTGGGTGAAGGCCGGATTGTTTGAGTTGGAAAAACTCGTTGAAATCCGTATTTTAGCCTACTTGCGAGTAGCAAATTCCAAAGCATTTTCAAACCAAACGGATATGCAATGTTTATTTCCAAATTAGGCAATCTAGTCTATACTTGTTTGCTGTGCGCATAACATAGTAATTCTAGGCTAATAAATGGAATAAGAACACGTAAAGTTTTCAAAAACGGATATCACGGTTAGTAGAGGCCGGTCTTCGGACCGGGCGAAAGGGGGTGCTCATAGCTGACCTTCCCCGATCGTACCCAAGCTCCCGAGCCGAGACAACTCCGGTGATGATGGACGTGTGGCCTTCGGCACCGAGTCAGGGTTTCCTAAATTTCCCCATTTTAAAATATTTAGGTGGCGACTCTGTATCTGGCAAAGCAGTCCATGTTTGGCACTACTTTTTTCAAAAATCTGTTTCTCAAAACGATTTGCCAGATTTGGACTCTTTGGTTCAGATTAAGAACCGTGACACAAATCGAGTCCGAACTGTAGCATGAGGCCTCCCACGCGGGCGTTGTTACACCTACTAAAATAACCTCTTTCTTTATACATCAGAGTTTCATACAAAAGCATTACATGTTAACAACTAAAGCAAAATGCCTTACAGGCTTACAGCTTTCCAAGTTAACACTTGGTTACAACAAAAGAGTTCTAACTCGTTTACACATAAAGCCCTTGGCTTGAAGTTACACGTAATACATCAAAAGATACGACAAAAGTACGTCCGCCTCTAGCCTCCCAAGCTATGTCCTTGGAGGTGGCATGCTACCTGTACCTGAAAATGATATTCCCATATAGGGTGAGCCACAGCCCAGTAGAAATACACTAAACCAACCATGAACAATGACTAAAAGATTAGCAATTGATAGATGCCCAACTCTGATACATTCACATAAATCTTATATTTATGTCATACGACTTATGAGTCCAAGTTACTTTTCATTTTCCCTTTTTCAACAGATAAGCATTTAAGCTATATCCACATTCTCAACAGATATGTATAACAACAATAACCATATTCACAGATAAGCAAATAAGCTATATCCACATTCTATAACAGATATGTATATCAACAATATCCACAGATAAGCATATAAGCTATATCCACACTTCACAAAGATAAGCATATGAGCTCTATCTTCACTTTACTAGACAAGCATATGAGCTATATCTACGGAGTTCATCCCCTATCTTCTCCCAACACTATCCGGTTTAGAGGTACATCCCCTATCTTCCCCTAAACCGCGGAGTACATCCCCCATCTCCTCCTCTACACATAACGTATACAAACACAATGGTTCTATATACAACCACTCAATACATACAGTTAATGTATTCTATCAACCGTCAAGTCCCATGACACATTCCATTGATTAGTTTCCGTTTGCCTAATCATCATGCATTGTCTACAACAATCACGACTATCCTCCACCGATAGCCCAAAGCAGTTATTTCTATACAGAAAATAAATGCACAATGGATATTCAATCAACATTTCATTTCCTCATTCCTCACAATTAATTGTCCCAATTAATTAAACAATGTAATTAGGTCAATTCCCATAATTAACATATCAACCCTTAGGTCCCATTTTCATCAATGGTTTAACATTTATTCCATTTCTCTATGCCAAACATGCATCTAGGTTTATTATGAATAAAACCCCAACTTTTGTAAAATTGCACAAAAGCCCCAAACTTTCACAAAATTACCAAACCAACCCCAACATCTCAAAATACCAAAATTTAAAGACAAAATCCATAGAGAGGAGTAGGATATCCCTACCTCAAATTCGGAGTCCCAAAGGAGAAGTCGACAAAACCCAACGTGCTCCAAAACCCGAGATTTTCATATTAAAATGAAGCCCTCGACGATCAACAACTTTTTTGTAAAGGCCAAAGATGAGCAAATCACTCCTACTAGATCAAAACCTAGAGAGAAGGTAGTGTCTAGAGTGAGAGGCTCAACAATGGTGTTTTTAGAAAAGTAGGAGAGAGAAGAGGAAGTGAAAAAGTGATTTGAAAAGTCAAAACACGGAGCTAAAACCCAGTGGTTCGCTCGAGCATAAAACACTCCGCTCGAGCGTAACTCACAGACTTCCGCTCGAGCGCACAAACTCCCGCTCGAGCGCAGAATGCACTCTCCCAGCATTTACACAAAACCAGGCCTCCGCTCGAGCTTCCAACTCTACGCTCGAGCGGCACTCAGACAATCCCGCTCGAGCGGCCAATCCCACGCTCGAGCGTACAACGCTGCACAGGAAAATACTGAATGGATGTAATCTCCGCTCGAGCGCCAAAACCCCCGCTCGAGCGTACAGGCCAAAACCTGGGCAACTAGTTTTGGTTTCTAAACTCAACCAACCTGTAACAAACCTGCCCAACACATCCTATAACTCAATTACGAAGCAAAAAGGATGTAAACAAAATAAAGAACAACTACCAACATCTACGGACCCATGTCCGGATCACTGTACAACAAGGGTAAACCCGGGATCGCTATATTAACGATATATTTGGAAATTAAATAAAAAAGGAAATTGAATAGAAAAGGAAATTGAATAAAAATGGAAGTGGAATAAAAATAAAAATGGAAGTTGCATAAAATTAAGAATGGAAGTTCATTGAAGAAACCACAACACCTTAACGATCTATTTCGAAATTAAATAAAAAAGGAAATTCAATAGCAAAGGAAATTGAATGGAGATGGAAATTGAAGAAAAATAGAAGTTGAATAAAAATAGAAATGGAAACTGCATAAAATTAAACATGGAAGTTAATTCAAATAACCACTATAGCTTAACGATCTATTTGGAAATTAAATAAAAAGGAAATTGAATAGAAAAGGAAATTAAATAAAAATGGAAGTGGAATAAAAATAAAAATTGAAGTTGCAGAAAATTAAAAATTGATGTTCATTGAAGAAACCACTACACCTTAACGATCTATTTCGAAATTAATTAAAAAAAGAAATTCAATAGAAAAGGAAATTGACTAAAAATGGAAGTTGAATAAAAATAAAAATGGAAGTTACATAAAATTAAAAAAGGAAGTTCATTCAAAAAACCACTATACCAAAACGATCTATTTGGAAAATTAATTGAAAAAGGAAATTGAATAGAAATGGAAATTGAATAAAAATGGAAGTGGAATAAAAAAAATGTAAGTTGCATAAAATTAAAAATCGAAGTTCATTCAAGAAACAACTACACCTTAACGATCTATTTGGAAATTAAATAAAAAAGGAAATTGAATGGAGATCGAAATTGAATAAAAATAGAAATGGAAACTGCATAAAATTAAATATGAAAGTTCATTCAGGAAATCACCATACCTTCACGATCTACTTGGAAATTAAATAAAAAAGGAAATTGAATAGAAAAGGAAATGGAATAAAAATGGAAGTAGAATAAAAACTATAGCGATCCCGGGTTTACCCTTGTTGTACCGTAATCCGGACATGTGTCCGTGGGTGTTGGTAGTTGTTTATTATCTTGTTTGCATCCTCTCTACTTTGTATATTGAGTTATAGGATGTGTTGGGAGGTTTGTTACAAGTTGGTTGTGTTTGGGAGCCTAGTGTTGCTGCCCAGATTTTTGGACCTTCGCTCGAGCGAGGAGTTGGTCGCTCGAGCGAGAGTTGAGTTTGTGTCTGGTGGATCGGGCCAGAGTGGCTTCGCTCGAGCGAGCGATTGCGTCTGGTTCTGGACCTGAGAGTTGTATTTCTTGGCTCGAGCGAGCTTTTCTTGGCTCGAGCGGTCTGGTTTGTTCTTCGCTCGAGCGAGAGGTCTGTCGCTCGAGCGTGCTTCTGGTTGCAGACCTGAGGGTTTGAGTTGTTGGCTCGAGCGAGCATTCTTTCGCTTGAGCGCACTTTTGAGTTTTTGGCTCGAGCGAGAGTTTCTTGGCTCGAGCGAGAGTTTTCTGTGTCTGGTCGCTCGAGCGACAAAGACTTCGCTCGAGCGAGCGTGTTTTATATCAGCGGACAGTAGCGATTTTAAACATCACTTTTTCACTTTCTTTTTGATCAAACCTTAGATCCGAGACCCTCTCTCTCTAAATTTACACTCTCTCTAAGATTTGATCTCCCTAGAGTGTGAATCTAGCCTAGGGTCTTTGTTAAAAAGATAGAGGGCATTGAGAGCTTTGTTTTAATCTGAAAAAGTTGGGATTTGGAACACGTTGATCTTCGAGTCTTCATCTCCTTTTTGGCTCAAACTTCGAGGTAGGGATATCCTACTCCTCTCTATGGATTTTGTCTTTAAATTTTAGTATTTTGAGATGTTGGGGTTGGTTTGGTAATTTGGTAAAAGTTTGGGGCTTTTGTGCAATTTTACAAAAGTTGGGGTTTTATTCATAATAAACCTAGATGCATATTTGGCATAGAGAAATGGAGTAAATGTTGAATCATTGATGAAAATGGGACCTAAGGGTTGAAATGGTAATTATGGATAACGACCTAATTACATTGTTGATTAATTGGGATAATTAATTGTGAGAAATGAGGAAATGAAATGTTGATTGAATATCCATTGCGCATTTATTTTCTGCTTAGAAATAACTGCTTTGGGCTATCGGTGGAGGATAGTCGTGATTGTTGTAGACAATGCATGATGATTAGGCAAACGGAAACTAATCAATGGAATGTGTCATGGAATTTGACGGTTGATAGAATACATTAATTGTATGTATTGAGTGATTGTATATAGAACCAATGTGTTTGTATACGTTATGTGTAGAGGAGGAGATGGGGGATGTACTCCGCGGTTTAGGGGAAGATAGGGGATGTACCTCTAAACCGGATAGTGTTGGGAGAAGATAGGGGATGAACTCCGTAGATACAGCTCATATGCTTGTCTAGTAAAGTGAAGATAGAGCTCATATGCTTATCTTTGTGAAGTGTGGATATAGCTTATATGCTTATCTGTGGATATTGTGGTTATACATATCTGTTGTAGAATGTGGATATAGCTTATATGCTTATCTGAGGATATTGTTGTTATACATATCTGTTGTAGAGTGTGGATATAGCTTATTTGCCTATCTGAGAATGTGGATATTGTTGTTATACATATCTGATGAGAATGTGGATAGAACTTATATGTCTATCTGTTGAAAAGGGAAAATGAAAGGTAACTTGGACTCATAAGTCGTATGACATAAATATGTGATTTATGTGAATGTATCAGTGTTGGCCATCTATCAATTGCTAATCTTTTAGTCATTGTTCATGGTTGGTTTAGTATATTTCTACTGGGCTGTGGCTCACCCTATATGGGAATATCATTTTCAGGTACAGGTAGCATGCCACCTCCAAGGACATAGCTTGGGAGGCTAGAGGCGGACATACTTTTGTCGTTTTACTTTTTGATGTATTACATGTAAATTCAAGCCAAGGGCTTAATGTGTATGAGTTAGTACTCTTTTGTTGTAACCAAGTGTTAGCTTGGAAAGCTGTAAGCCCATAGGGCATTTGCTTTTGTTGTTAACATGTAATACTTATTGTAATGAAACTCTGAAAAATGAATGAATGTGGAACGTTTGGATATCAATGCATGTCTCTTTTAATGGGTTTAATGTTATTATTTTGAGGGCGTTACAAAAACAAAAATGGAAGTTGCAAAAAATCAAAAATGGATGTTCATTCAAGACACCACTACACCTTAACGATCTATTTGGAAATTAAATAAAAAAGGAAATTCCATAGCAAAGGAATAAAAATAAAAATGGAAGTTGCATAAAATTAAAAATGGAAGTTCATTCAAGAAACCACTATACCTTAACGATCTATTTGGAAATTAATTAGAAAAGGAAATTGAACAAAAATGGAAGTGGAATAAAAATAAAAATGGAAGTTCATTCAAGAAACCATTACACTTTAACGATCTATTTGGAAATTAAATAAAAAAGGAAATTGAATGGAGATCGAAATTGAATAAAAATAGAAGTTGAATAAAAACAGAAATGGAAACAGCATAAAATTAAACATGGAAGTTCATTCAAGAAACCACTATACCTTAAAGATCTATTTAGAAATTAAATAAAAAAGGAAATTGAATAGAAAAGGAAATTGAATAAAAATGGAAGTGGAATAAAAATAAAAATGGAAGTTACAGAAAATTAAAAATGGTTGTTCATTCAAGAAACCACTACACCTTAACGATCAATTTGGAAATTAAATAAAAAAGGAAATTCAATAGAAAAAGAAATTTAATAAAAATGGAAGTTGAATAAAAATAAAAATGAAAGTTCATTCGAGAAACGACTATACATTAACGATCTATTTGCAAATTCAAAAAAAAAGGAAATCGAAGAGAAAGGGAAATTGAATAAATATGGAAGTGGAATAAAAATAAAAATGGAAGTTACATAAAATTAAAAATGGAAGTTCATTCAAGAAACCACTACACCTTAACGATCTATTTGGAAATTAAATAAAAAAGGAAATTGAATGGAGATCGAAATTGAATAAAAATAGAAATGGAAACTGCATAAAATTAAACATGGAAGTTCATTCAAGAAACCACTATACCTTAACGATCTATTTGGAAATTAATTAAAAAATGAAATTGAAAAGAAAAGGAAATTGAATAAAAATGGAAGAGGAATAAAAATAAAAATGAAAGTTTCAGAAAATTAAAAATGGATGTTCATTCAAGAAATCACTGCACCTTAACGATCTATTTGGAAATTAAATAAAAAAGAAAATTCAATAGAAAAGGAAATTGAATAAAAATGGAAGTTTCATAAAATTAAAAATGAAAGTTCATTAAAGAAACCACTATACCTTAACGATCTATTTGGAAATTAAATTAAAAAAGAAAATTGAATGGAAATGGAAATTAAATAAAAATGGAAGTTGAATAAAAATAGAAGTGGAAACTCCATAAAATTAAACACGGAAGTTCATTCCGGAAACCACAATACCTTAACGATCTGTTTGGAAATTAAATGAAAAAGGAAATTCAATAGAAAAGGAAATCGAATAAAAATGGAAGTTCCGTAAAAATACAAATGGAAGTTGCAGAAAATTAAAAATGGAAGTTCATTCATTCATGAAACCACTATACCTTAACGATCTATTTGGAAATTAAATAAAAAAAGAAATTGAATGGAGATGGAAATTGAATAAAAATAGAAGTTGAATAAAAATAGAAATGGAAACTGCATAAAATTAAACATGGAAGTTCATTCAAGAAACCACTATACCTTAACGATCTATTTGTAAATCAAATAAAAAAGGAAATTGAATAGAAATAGAAATTGAATAAAAATGGAAGTGGAATAAAAATATAAATGGAAGTTGTATAAAATTAAAAATGGAAGTTCATTCAAGAAACCACTATACATTAACAATCTATTTGGAAATTAAATAAAAAAAGAAATTGAATAGAAAAGGAAATTGAATAAAAAAGGAAGTGGAATAAAAATAAAAATGGAAGTTGCATAAAATTAAAATTGGATGTTCATTCAAGAAACCACTACACCTTAACGATCTATTTGTAAATTAAATAAAAAAGGAAATTCAATAGCAAAGGAAATTGAATGGAGATGGAAATTGAACAAAAATCGAAGTTGAATAAAAATAGAAATGGAAACTGCATAAAATTAAGCATGGAAGTTTATTCAAATAACCACTATACCTTAACGATCTATTTGGAAATTAAATAAAAAGGAAATTGAATAGAAAAGGAAATTGAATAAAAATGGAAGTGGAATAAAAATAAAAATGAAAGTTCCAGAAAATTAAAAATGGATGTTCATTCAAGAAACCACTACACCTTAACGATCTATTTGGAAATTAATTGAAAAAGGAAATTAAATAGAAATGGAAATTGAATAAAAATAGAAGTTGAATAAAAATAGAATTGGAAACTGCATAAAACTAAACATGGAAGTTCATTCAAGAAACCACTATACCTTACGATCTATTTGGAAATTAATTAAAAAAGGAAATTGAAAAGAAAAGGAAATTGAATAAAAATGGAAGAGGAATAAAAATAAAAATGAAAGTTCCAGAAAATTAAAAATGGATGTTCATTCAAGAAACCACTACACCTTAACGATCTATTTGGAATTTAAATAAACAAAAAATTCAATAGAAAAGGAAATTGAATAAAAATGGAAGTTTCATAAAATTAAAAATGAAAGTTCATTAAAGAAACCACTATACCTTAACGATCTATTTGGAATTAAATTAAAAAAGAAAATTGAATGGAGATGGAAATTGAATAAAAATAGAAGTGGAAACTCCATAAAATTAAACATGGAAATTCATTCAAGAAACCACTATACCTTAACGATCTATTTGGAAATGAAATAAAAAAGGAAATTGAATAGAGATGGAAATTTAGTAAAAATAGAAGTTGAATAAAAATAGAAATGCAAACTGCATAAAATTAAACACGGAAGTTCATTCCAGAAACCACAATACCTTAACGATCTGTTTGGAAATTAAATGAAAAAGGAAATTAAATAGAAAAGGAAATCGAATAAAAATGGAAGTTCAGTAAAAATACAAATGGAAGTTGCAGAAAATTAAAAATGGAAGTTCATTTAAGAAACCACTATACCTTAACGATCTATTTGGAAATTAAATAAAAAAGGAAATTGAATAGAAATACAAATTGAATAAAAATGGAAGTGGAATAAAAATATAAATGGAAATTGCATAAAATTAAAAATGGAAGTTCAATCAGGAAACCACTATACATTAACAATCTATTTGGAAATTAAATAAAAAAGGAAATTGAATAGAAAAGGAAATTGAATAAAAATGGAAGTGGAATAAAAATAAAAATGGAAGTTGCATAAAATTAAAATTGGATGTTCATTAAACTACTACACCTTAACGATCTATTTGTAAATAAAATAAAAAAGACAATTCAATAGGAAAGGAAATTGAATGGTGATGGAAATTGAATAAACATAGAAGTTGAATAAAAATAGAAATGGAAACTGCATAAAATTAAATATGGAAGTTTATTCAAATAACCACTATACCTTAACGATCTATTTGGAAATTAAATAGAAAAGGAAATTGAATAAAAATGGAAGTGGAATAAAAATAAAAATTGAAGTTGCACAAAATTAAAAATGGATGTTCATTGAAGAAACCACTACACCTTAACGATCTATTTCGAAATTAAATAAAAAAAGAAATTCAATTGAAAAGGAAATTGAATAAAAATGGAAGTTGAACAAAAATAAAAATGGAAGTTGCATAAAATTAAAAATGGAAGTGCATTCAAAAAACCACTATACCTTAACGATCTATTTGGAAATTAATTAAAAATGGAAATTGAATAGAAAAGGAAATTGAATAAAAATGGAAGTGGAATAAAAATTAAAATGGAAGTTCATTCAAGAAACCACTACACTTTAACAATCTATTTGGAAATTAAATTAAAAAGGAAATTGAATGGAGATCGAAATTGAATAAAAATAGAAGTTGAATAAAAATAGAAATGGAAACTGCATAAAGTTAAACATGGAAGTTCATTCAAGAAACCACTATACCTTAAAGGTCTATTTAGAAATTAAATAAAAAAGAAAATTCAATTGAAAAGGAAATTGAATAAAAATGGAAGTTCATTCAAGAAACCGCTACACTTTAACGGTCTATTTGGAAATTAAATAAAAAAGGAAATTGAATGGAGATCGAAATTGAATAAAAATAGAAGTTGAATAAAAATAGAAATAGAAACTGCATAAAATTAAACATGGAAGCTCATTCAAGAAACCACTACACCTTAACGATCTATTTGGAAATTAAATAGAAGAGGAAATTCAATAGAAAAAGAAATTGAATAAAAATGGAAGTTGAATAAAAATAAATATGGAAGCTCATTCAAGAAACGACTATACATTAACGATCTGTTTGGAAATTAAATAAAAAAGAAAATTGAAGAGAAAAGGAAATTGAATAAAAATGGAAGTCGAATAAAAATAAAAATGGAAGTTGCATAAAATTAAAAATGGAAGTTCATTCAAGAAACCACTAGACCTTAACGATCTATTTGGAAATTAAATAATAAAGGAAATTGAATGGAGAGCGAAATTTAATAAAAATAGAGGTTGAATAAAATTAGAAATGGAAGTTGAATAAAAATAAAGATGGAAGTTCATTCAAGAAACGACTATACATTAACGATCTATTTGGAAATTAATTAAAAAAGGAAATTGAAAAGAAAAGGAAATTGAATAAAAATGGAAGTTGAATAAAAATACAAATGGAAGTTGCATAAAATTAAAAATGGAAGTTCATTCAAGAAACCACTACACTTCAACGATCTATTTGAAAATTAAATAAAAAAGAAAATTGAATGGAGATGGAAATTGAATAAAAACAGAAGTTTAAGAAAAATATAAATGGAAATAGCAAAAAATTAAACATGGAAGTTCATTCAAGAAACCACTATACCTTAACGATCTATTTGGAAATTAAATAAAAAAGGAAATTGAATAGAAAATGAAATTGAATAAAAATGGAAGTGGAATAAAAATAAAAATGAAAGTTGCATAAAATTAAAAATGGAAGTCTAATCAAGAAACCACTATACCTTAACGATCTAATTGGAAATTAAATAAAAAAAGAAAACTGAATGGGGAAGGGAATTGAATAAAAATGGAAGTGGAATAAAAATACAAATGGAAGTTGCATAAAATTAAAAATGGAAGTTCATTCAAGAAACCACTATACCTTAACGATCTATTTGGAAATTAAATAAAAAAGAAATTGAATGGAGATGGAAATTGAATAAAAATAGAAGTTGAAGAAAAACCGAAATGGACACTGCATAAAATTAAAAAAGTTCATTCAAGAAACGACAATACCTTAACGATCTGTTTGGAAATTAAATAAAAAAGGAAATTTAATCAAAAAGGAAATTAAATAAAAATGGAAGTGGAATAAAAATACAAATGGAAGTTGCATAAAATTAAGAATTGAAGTTCATTCAAGAAACCATTACATCTTAACAACATATTTGGAAATTAAATAAAAAAGGAAATTGAATGGAGATGGAAATTGAATAAAAATAGAAGCTAAATAAAAATAGAAATGGAAACTGCATAAAATTAAACATGGAAGTTCATTCAAGAAACCACTATACCTTAATGATCTATATGGAAATTAAATAAAAAAAAGGAAATTGAAAAGAAAAAGAAATTGAATAAAAATGGAAGTGGAATAAAACTAAAAATGGAAGTTGCATAAAATTAAGAATGGAAGTTCATTCAAGAAGCCACTACACCTTAACGATCTGTTTGGAAAGTAAATAAAAAGGGAAATTGAATGGAGGTGGAAATTGAATAAAAATAGAAGCTAAATAAAAATAGAAATGGAAACTGCATAAAATTAAACATGGAAGTTCATTCAAAAACTACTATACCTTAACGATCTATATGGAAATTAAATAAAAAAGGAAATTGAATAGAAAAGGAAACTGATTAAAAACGGAAGTTGCATAAAATTAAAAATGGAAGTCAGTCAAGAAACCTCTACACCTTAATGATCTATTTGGGATTAAATAAAACAGGAAATTCAATAGAAAAAGAAAATGAACAAAAATGGAAGTTGAATAAAAATAAAAATGGAAGTTGCATAAAATTAAAAATGGAAGGTCATTCACGAAAGCACTATACATTAACGATCTATTTGGAAATTAAATAAAATGGGAAATTTAATAGAAAGAGAAATTGAATAAAAATGGAAGTGGAATAAAAATAAAAATGGAAGTTGCATAAAATTAAAAATGGATGTCTATTCAAGAAATTAATATACCTTAACGATCTATTTGGAAGTTAAATAAAAAAAGGAAATTGAATAGGAAAGGAAATTGAATAAAAAAGGAAGTTGAATAAAAATAAAAATGGAAGTTGCATAAAATTAAAAATGAAAGTTCCTTAAAAAAACCACTATACCTTAACGATCTACTTGGAAATTAAATAAAAAAAGAAAATTGAACGGAGATGGAAATTGAATAAAAATAGAAGTTGAATAAAAATAGAAGTGGAAACTGCATAAAATTGAACATGGAAATTCATTCAAGAAACCACTATACCTTACGATCTACTTGGAAATTAATTAAAAAAGGAAATTGAATGGAGATGGAAATTGAATAAAAACAGAAATTGAATAAAAATCGAAATGGAAACTGCATAAAATTAAACATGGAAGTTCATTCAAGAAACCACTATACCTTAACGATCTGTGTGGAAATTGATTAAAAAAAGAAATTGAATAGAAATGCAAATTGAATAAAAATGGAAGTGGAATAAAAATAAAAATGGAAGTTGCATAAAATTAAAAATGGAAGTTCATTCAAGAAACCACAACACCTTAACGATCTATTTGGAAATTAAATAAAAAACGAAATTGAATGGAGATCGAAATTGAATAAAAATAGAAGTTGAATGAAAGTAGAAATGGAAACTGCATCAAATTAAACATGGAAGTTCATTGAAGAAACCATTATACCTTATCGATCTATTTGGAAATTAAATAAAAAAAGAAATTGAATAAAAATGGAAGTGGAATAAAAATAAAAATGGAAGTTGCAGAAAATTAAAAAAGGATGTTCATTCAAGAAAACACTACACCTTAACAATCTATTTGAAAATTAAATAAAAAAGGAAATTCAATCGAAAAGGAAATTGAATAAAAATGGAAGATGCATAAAATTAAAAATGAAAGTTCACTCAAGAAACCACTATACCTTAACGATCTATTTGGAAATTAAATAAAAAATGGAAATTGAATGGAGATGGAAATTGAATAAAAATAGAAGTTGAATAAAAATAGAAGTGGAAACTGCATAAAGTTAAACATGGAAATTCGTTCAAGAAACAACTATACCTTAACGATCTATTTGGAAATTAAATAAAAAATGGAAATTGAAGGGAGATGCATATGGAATAAAAATTGTAACGCCCTCAAAATAACAACATTAAACCCATCAGATAAGACATGCATTTACATATAAACTAACCACATACTTTTATTCATTAGAGTTCCATTACATAAGTATTACATGTTAACATCAAAACAAAATGCCCTACGGGCTTACAGCTTTCCAAGTTAACACTTGGTTACAACAAAAGAGTACTAACTCATACACAATAAGCCCTTGGCTTGTATTTACATGTAATACATCAAAAAGTAAAACGACTACATTATGTCCGCCTCTAGCCTCCCAAGCTATGTCCTTGGAGGTGGCATGCTTCCTGTACCTGAAAATGATGTTCCCATATAGGGTGAGCCACAGCCCAGTAGAAATACACTAAACCAACCATGAACAATGACTAAAAGATTAGCAATTGATAGATGGCTAACACAGATACATTCACATAAATTACACATTTATGTCATACAACTTATGAGTCTAAGTTACCTTTCATTTTCCCTTTTTCAACAGATAAGCATTCTAGCTCTATCATCATTTCCACAGATATGTATAAAAACTATATCCCACATTCAGATAAGTATATAAGCTATATCCACATTCTCAACAGATATGTATAACAACAATATCCCACATTCACAGATAAGCATATAAGCTGTATCCACACTTTACCAAGATAAGCATATAAGCTCTATCTTCACTTCTCTAGACAAGCATATGAGCTGTATCTACGGAGTTCATCCCCTATCTTCTCCCAACACTATCCGGTTTAGAGGTACATCCCCTATCTTCCCCTAAACTGCGGAGTACATCCCTTATCTCCTCCTCTACACATAACGTATATAAACACATTGGTTCTATATACAATCACCCAATACATACAGTTAATGTATTCTATCAACCGTCAAGTTCCATGACACATTTCATTGATTAGTTTCAGTTTGCCTAATCATCATGCATTGTCTACAACAATCACGACTATCCTCCACCGATAGCCCAAAGCAGTTATTTCTAAACAGAAAATAAATGCACAAATGGATATTCAATCAACATTTCATTTCCTCATTTCTCACCATTAATTATCCCAATTAATCAAACAATGTAATTAGGCCTTTTTCCATAATTACCATTTCAACCCTTAGGTCCCATTTTCATCAATGATTTAGCATCAATTCCATTTCTCCATGCCAAACATGCATCTAGGTTTATTATGAATAAAACCCCAACTTTTGTAAAATTACACAAAAGCCCCAAACTTTCACAAAATTACCAAGCCAAGCCCAACATCTCAAAATACCAAAATTTAAAGACAAAATCCATAGAGAGGAGTAGGATATCCCTACCTCGAAGTTTAAGCCAAAAAGGAGATGAAGACTCGAAGATCAACTTGCTCCAAATCCAAACTTTTTCAGATTAAAACAAAGCTCTCAGTGCCCTCTATCTTTTTAACAAAGACCCTAGGCTAGATTCACACTCTAGGGAGCTCAAATCTTAGAGAGAGTGTAAGTTTAGAGAGGGAGGGTCTCGGATTTAGGGTTTGATCAAAAAAAGAAGTGAAAAAGTGAAGTTCAAAATCGCTACTGTCCGCTGATATAAAACACGCTCGCTCGAGCGAAGACTTGGTCGCTCGAGCGACCAGACACAGAAAACTCTCGCTCGAGCCAAGAAGTTCTCGATCGAGCGAAGAAAAACCCAGACCGCTCGAGCCAAGAAAGGCAACTCTCAGGTCCAGAACCAGACGCAACACTCGCTCGAGCGAAGCCACCCTGGCTCGACCCACCAGACACGAACCTCACTCTCGCTCGAGCGACAAACTCCTCGCTCGAGCGAAGGTCCAAAAATCTGGGCAGTAACACTAGGCTCCCAAACACAACCAACCTGAAACAAACCTGCCCAACACATCCTATAACTCAATATACAAAGTAAAGAGGATGCAAACTAGATAATAAACAAATACCAACATCCACGGACACATGTCCGGATCACTGTACAACAAGGGTAAACCCAGGATCGCTATAAAAATAGAAGTTGAATAAAAATAGAAGTGGAAACTGCATAAAATTAAACATGGAAATTCGTTCAAGAAACCACTACACCTTCACGATCTATTTGGAAATTAAATAAAAAAAGAAACTGAGTAGAAAAAGAAATTGAATAAAAATGGAAGAGGAATAAAAATAAAAATGCATGTTGCATAAAATTAAAAATGGAAGTTCATTCAAGAAGCCACTACACCTTAACGATCCATTTGGTAATTAAATAAGAAAGGGAATTGAATGGAGATGGAAATTGAATAAAAATAGAAGTTGAATAAAAATAGAAATGGAAACTGCATAAAATTAACCATGGAAGTTCATTCACGAAACCACTATACCTTAACGATCTATTTGGAAATTAAATAAAAAAGGAAATTGAATCGAAAAAGAAATTGAATAAAAATGGAAGTTGAATAAAAATACAAATGGAAGTTGTATTAAATTAAAAATGGAAGTTCATTCAAGAAACCACTATACCTTAACGATCTATTTGGAAATTAAATAAAAAAAGAAAATTGAATGGAGATGGAAATTGAATAAAAATAGAAGTTGAATAAAAATAGAAGTGGAAACTACATAAAATGAAACATGGAAATTCATTCAAGAAACCACTATACCTTAACGATCTATTTGGAAATCAAATAAAAAAGGAAATTGAATAGAGATGGAAATATAGTAAAAATAGAAGTTGAATAAAAATAGAAATGGAAACTGCATAAAATTAACCATGGAAGTTCATTCACGAAACCACTATACCTTAACGATCTATTTGGAAATTAAATAAAAAAGGAAATTGAATCGAAAAAGAAATTGAATAAAAATACAAATGGAAGTTGTATTAAATTAAAAATGGAAGTTCATTCAAGAAACCACTATACCTTAACGATCTGTTTGGAAATTAAATAAAAAAGAAAATTGAATAGAGATGGAAATTGAATAAATATAGAAGTTGAATAAAAATAGAAATGGAAACTGCATAAAATTAAACATGGAAGTTCATTCAAGAAACCACTATACCATACCGATCTATTTGGAAATTAAATAAAAAAGGAAATTGAATAGAAATTCAAATTGACTAAAAATGGAAGTGGAATAAAAATACAAATGGAAGTTGCATAAAATTAAAAATGGAAGTTCGTTCAAGAAACCAGTATACATTAACAATCTATTTGGAAATTAAATAAAAAAGGAAATTGAATAGAAAAGGAAATTGAATAAAAATGGAAGTGGAAGTGGAATAAAAATAAAAATGGAGGTTGCATAAAATTAAAATTGAATGTTCATTTAGGAAACCACTACACCTTAACAATCTATTTAAACATGGAAGTTCATTGAAGAAACCATTATACCTTAACGATCTATTTGGAAATTAAATAAAAAAAGAAATTGAATAAAAATAAAAATGGAAGTTGCAGAAAATTAAAAAAAGGATGTTCATTCAAGAAAACACTACACCTTAACAATCTATTTGAAAATTAAATAAAAAAGGAAATTCAATGGAAAAGGAAATTGAATAAAAATGGAAGATGCTTAAAATTAAAAATGAAAGTTCACTCAAGAAACCACTGTACCTTAACGATCTATTTGGAAATTAAATAAAAAATGGAAATTGAATGGAGATGGAAATTGAATAAAAATAGAAGTTGAATAAAAATAGAAGTGGAAACTGCATAAAGTTAAACGTGGAAATTCGTTCAGGAAACCACTATACCTTAACGATCTATTTGGAAATTAAATAAAAAATGGAAATTGAAGGGAGATGCAAATGGAATAAAAATAGAAGTTGAATAAAAATAGAAGTGGAAACTGCATAAAATTAAACATGGAAATTCGTTCAAGAAACCACTATACCTTCACGATCTATTTGGAAATTAAATAAAAAACGAAACTGAGTAGAAAAAGAAATTGAATAAAAATGGAAGTGGAATAAAAATAAAAATGCATGTTGCATAAAATTAAAAATGGAAGTTCATTCAAGAAGCCACTACACCTTAACGATCCATTTGGTAATTAAATAAGAAAGAGAATTGAATGGAGATGGAAATTGAAGAAAAATAGAAGTTGAATAAAAATAGAAATGGAAACTGCATAAAATTAAACATGGAAGTTCATTCAAGAAACCATTATACCTTAACGATCTATTTCGAAATTAATTAAAAAAGGAAATTGAATAGAAAAGGAAACTGAATAAAAATGGAAGTGGAATAAAAATAAAAATGGAAGTTTCAGAAAATTAAAAATTGATGTTCATTCAAGAAACAACTACACCTCAACGATCTATTTGGAAATTAAATAAAAAAGGAAATTCAATAGAAAAGGAAATTGAATAAAAATGGAAGTTGAATAAAAATAAAAATAGAAGTTTCATAAAATTAAAAATGAAAGTTCATTAAAGAAACACTATACCTTAACGATCTATTTGGAAATTAAATAAAAAAAGAAAATTGAATGGAGATGGAAATTGAATAAAAATAGAAGTTGAATAAAAATAGAAGTGGAAACTACATAAAATGAAACATGGAAATTCATTCAAGAAACCACTATACCTTAACGATCTACTTGGAAATTAAATAAAAAAGGAAATTGAATAGAGATGGAAATATAGTAAAAATAGAAGTTAAATAAAAATAGAAATGGAAACTGCATAAAATTAACCATGGAAGTTCATTAACGAAACCACTATACCTTAACGATCTATTTGGAAATTAAATAAAAAAGGAAATTGAATCGAAAAAGAAATCGAATAAAAATGGAAGTTGAATAAAAATACAAATGGAAGTTGTATTAAATTAAAAATGGAAGTTCATTCAAAAAACCACTATACCTTAACGATCTATTTGGAAATTAAATAAAAAAAAAATTGAATAGAGATGGAAATTGAAAAAATATAGAAGTTGAATAAAAATAGAAATGGAAACTGCATAAAATTAAACATGGAAGTTCATTCAAGAAACCACTATACCTTACCGATCTATTTGGAAATTAAATAAAAAAGGAAATTGAATAGAAATTCAAATTGACTAAAAATGGAAGTGGAATAAAAATACAAATGGAAGTTGCATAAAATTAAAAATGGAAGTTCGTTCAAGAAACCACTATACATTGACAATCTATTTGGAAATTAAATAAAAAAGGAAATTGAATAGAAAAGGAAATTGAATAAAAATGGAAGTGGAATAAAAATAAAAATGGAAGTTGCATAAAATTAAAATTGGATGTTCATTCAGGAAACCACTACACCTTAACGATCTATTTGAAAATTAAATAAAAAAAGAAATTCAATAGAAAAGAAAATTGAATAAAAATGGAAGTTGAATAAACCTAAAAATGGAAGTTGCATAAAATTAAAAATGAAAGTTCTTTCAAGAAACCACTATACCTTAACGATCTATTTGGAAATTAAATAAAAAAAGGAAATTGAATGGAGATGGAAATTGAATAAAAATAGAAGTTGAATAAAAATAGAAGTGGAAACAGCCTAAAATTAAACATGAAAATTCGTTCTAGAAACCACTATACCTTAACGATCTATTTGAAAATTAAGTAAAAAAGGAAATTGAATGGAGATGGAAATTTCATAAAAATAGAAGTTGAATAAAAATAGAAATGGAAACTACATAAAATTGAACATGGAAGTTCATTTAAGAAACCACTACACCATAACGATCTATTTGGAAATTAAATATAAAAGGTAATTGAATAGAAAAAAAAAATTGAATAAAAATGGAAGTCGAATAAAAATACAAATGGAAGTTGCATAAAATTAAAAATGGAAGTTCATTCAAGACACCATTATACCTTAACCATCTATTTGGAAATTAAATAAAAAAGGAAATTGAATGGGGATGGAAATTGAATAAAAATAGATGTTGAATAAAAATAGAAATGGAAACAGCATAAAATTAAACATGCAAGTTAATTCAAGAAACCACTATACCTTAACGATCTACTTGGAAATTAATTAAAAAAGGAAATTGAATAGAAAAGGAAATTCAATAAAAATGGAAGTTGAAGAAAATAAAAAATGGATGTTCATTCCAGAAACCACTACACCTTAACGATCTATTTGGAAATGAAATAAAAGAGGAAATTCAAAAGAAATGGAAATTGAATAAAGATGTAAGTTGAATAAAAATAAAAATGGAAGTTGCATAAAATTAAAAATGGAAGTTCATTCAAGAAACCACTATACCTTAACGATCTATTTGGAAATTAATTAAAAAAGGAAATTGAATAGAAAAGGAAATTCAATAAAAATGGAAGTGGGATAAAAATAAAAATTGAAGTTCATTCAAGAAACCACTACAGTTTAACGATCAATTTGGAAATTAAATAAAAAAGGAAATTGAATGGAGATCGAAATTGAATAAAAATAGAAGTTGAATAAAAATAGAATTGGAAACTGCATAAAATTAAACATGGAAGTTCATTCAAGAAACCACTATACCTTAACGATCTATTTGGAAATTAAATAAAAAAGGAAATTAAATAGAAAAACAAATTGAATAAAAATGGAAGTGAACAAAAACAAAAATGGAAGTTGCATAAAATTAAAAATTGAAGTTCATTCATGAAACCACTACACCTTAACAATCTATTTGGAAATTAAATAAAAAAAGAAATTGAATGGAGATGGAAATTGAATAAAAATAGAAGGTGAATAAAAATAGAAATGGAAACTGCATAAAATTAAAAATGGAAGTTAATTCAAATAACCACTATACCTTAACGATCTATTTGGAAATTAAATAAAAAGGAAATTGAATAGAAAAGGAAATTGAATAAAAATGGAAGTGGAATAAAAATAAAAATTGAAGTTGCATAAAATTAAAAATGGATGTTCATTCAAGAAACCACTACACCTTAACGATCTATTTTGAAATTAAATAAAAAAAGAAATTCAATAGAAAAGGAAATTGAATGAAAATGGAAGTTGAATAAAAAAAATTTGGAAGTTGCATAAAATTAAAAATGGAAGTTTATTCAAAAAACCATTATACCTTAACGATCTATTTGGAAATTAATTGAAAATGGAAATTGAATTGAAATGGAAATTGAATAAAAATGGAAGTGGAATAAAAATAAAAACGGAAGTTGCATAAAATTAAAAATGGAAGTTCATTCAAGAAACCACTACACTTTAACGATCTATTTGGAAATTAAACAAAAAAGGAAATTGAATGGAGATCGAAATCGAATAAAAATAGAAATGGAAACTACATAAAATTAAACATGAAACTTCATTCAAGAAATCACCATACCTTAACGATCTATTTAGAAATTAAATAAAAAAGGAAATTGAATTGAAAAGGAAATGGAATAAAAATGGAAGTGGAATAAAAATAAAAATGGAAGTTGCAGAAAATCAAAAATGGATGTTCATTCACGAAACCACTACACCTTAATAATATATTTGGAAATTAAATAAAAATGGAAATTCAATGGAAAAGGAAATTGAATGGAGATGGAAATTGAATAAAAATAGATGTTGAATAAAAATAGAAGTGGAAACTGCATAAAATGAAACATGAAAATTCGTTCAAGAAACCACTATACCTTAACGATCTATTTGGAAATTAAATAAAAAAGGAAATTGAATGGAGATGGAAATTTAATAAAAATAGAAGTTGAATAAAAATAGAATTGGAAACTGCATAAAATTAAACATGAAAGTTCATTTAACAAAAACCACTATACCTTAACGATCTATTTGGAAATTAAATATAAAAGGAAATTGAATAGAAAAAGAAATTGAATAAAAATGGAAGTGAACAAAAATAAAAATGGAAGTTGCATAAAATTAAAAATTGAAGTTCATTCAAGAAAGCACTACACCTTAACGATCTATTTGGAAATTAAATAAAAAAGGAAATTGAATGGAGATAGAAATTGAATAAAAGTAGAAGTTGAATAAAAATAGAAATCGAAACTACATAAAATTAAAAATGGAAGTTAATTCAAATAACCATTATACCTTAACGATCTATTTCGAAATTAAATAAAAAGGAAATTGAATAGAAAAGGAAATTGAATAAAAATGGAAGTGGAATAAAAATAAAAATTGAAGTTGCATAAAATTAAAAATGGATGGTCATTCAAGAAACCACTACACCTTAACGATCTATTTGGAAATTAAATATAAAAAAAAATTCAATAGAAAAGGAAATTGAATAAAAATGGAAGTTGAATAAAAAAAAAATGGAAGTTGCATAAAATTAAAAATGGATGTTCATTCAAAAAACCACTATACCTTAACGATCTATTTGGAAATTAATTGAAAAAGGAAATTGAATAGAAATGGAAATTGAATAAAAATGGAAGTGGAATAAAAATAAAAATGGAAGTTGCATAAAATTAAAAATGGAAGTTCATTCAAGAAACCACTACACCTTAACGATCTATTTGGAAATTAAATAAAAAAGGAAATTGAATGGAGATCGAAATTGAATAAAAATAGAAATGGAAACTGCATAAAATTAAACATGAAAGTTCATTCAAGAAACCACCATACCTTAACGATATATTTGGAAATTAAATAAAAAAGGAAATTGAATAGAAAAGGAAATAGAATAAAAATGGAAGTGGAATAAAAATAAAAATGGAAGTTACAGAAAATCAAAAATGAATGTTCATTCAAGAAACCACTACACCTTAACGATCTATTTGGAAATTAAATAAAAAAGGAAATTCAATAGCAAAGAAAATTGAATAAAAATGGAAGTTGAATAAAAATAAAAATGGAAGTTGCATCAAATTAAAAATGGAAGTTCAATCAAGAAACCACTATACCTTAACGATCTATTTGGAAATTAAATAAAAATGGAAATTGAATGGAGATGGAAATTTAATAAAAATAAAAGTTGAATAAAAATAGAAACGGAAACTGCATAAAATTAAAAATGGAAGTTCATTCAAGAAACCACTATACCTTAACGATCTATTTGGAAATTAATTAAAAAAGGAAATTGAATAGAAATGGAAATTAAATAAAAATGGAAGTTCAATAAAAATAAAAATGGAAGTTGCAGAAAATTAAAAATGGAAGTTCATTCACGAAACCACTACACCTTAACGATCTATTTAGAAATTAAACAAAAAAGGAGATTGAATGGAGATCGAAATTGAATAAAAATAGAAGTTGAATAAAAATGGAAATGGAAACTGCATAAAATTAAACATGGAAGTTCATTCAAGAAACCACTATAGCTTAACGATCTATTTGGAAATTAAATAAAAAAGGAAATTGAATAAAAAAGGAAATTGAAGAAAAATGGAAGTGGAATAAAAATAAAAATCGGAGTTGCAGAAAATCAAAAATGGATGTTCAATCAAGAAACCACTACACCTTAACGATCTATTTGGAAATTAAATAAAAGAAGAAATTCAATAGAAAAGGAAATTGAATAAAAATGGAAGTTGAATAAAAATAAAAATGCAACTTGCATAACATAAAAAATGGAAGTTCATTCAAGAAACCACTGTACCTTAACGTTGCATTTGGAAATTAAATAAAAAAAGGAAAGTGAATAGAAAAGGAAATTGAATAAAAATGGAAGTTTCATAAAATTAAAAATGAAAGTTCATTTAACTAACCACTAAACCTTAACGATCTATTTGGAAATTAAATAAAAAAGGAAATTGAATAAAAAAGGAAATTGAATAAAAATGGAAATTGAATAAAAATGGAAGTTTCATAAAATTAAAAATGAAAGTTCATTTAACTAACCACTAAACCTTAACGATATATTTGGAAATTAAATAAAAAAGGAAATTGAATAAAAAAGGAAATTGAATAAAAATGGAAGTTGAATAAAAACAAAAATCGAAGTTGCATAAAATTAAAAATGGAAGTCTATTTAAGATACCACTTTACCTTAACGATCTACTTGGAAATTAAATAAAAAACTAAAATTGAATAGAAAAGGATATTGAATAAAAATGGAAGTTGAATAAAAATAAAAATGGAAGTTACATAAAATTAAAAATTAAAGTTCATTCAAGAAACCACTATACCTTAACGATCTATTTGGAAATTAAATAAAAAAAGGAAATTGAATGGAGATGGAAATTGAATAAAAATAGAAGTTGAATAAAAATAGTAGTGGAAACTGCATAAAATTAAACATGAAAATTCGTTCAAGAAACCACTATACCTTAACGATCTATTTGGAAATTAAATAAAAAAGGAAATTGAATGGAGATGGAAATTTAATAAAAATAGAAGTTGAATAAAAATAGAAATGGAAACTGCATAAAATTAAAATTGGAAGTTCATTCAAGAAACAACTATACCTTAACGATCTATTTGGAAATTAAATAAAAAAGGAAATTGAATAGAAATGGAAATTGAATAAAAATGGAAGTCGAACAAAAATACAAATGGAAGTTGCATAAAATTAAAAATGGAAGTTCATTCAAGAAACCATTATACCTTAACCATCTATTTGGAAATTAAATAAAAAAATAAAATTGAATGGAGATGGAAATTGAATAAAAATAGAAGTTGAATAAAAATAGAAATGGAAACTGCAAAAAATTGAACATGGAAGTTATTTCAAGAAACCACTATACCTTAACAATCTATTTGGAAATTAATTAAAAAAGGAAATTGAATAGAAAAGGAAATTGAATAAAAATGGAAGTAGAATAAAAATAAAAATGGAAGTTGTAGAAAATTAAAAATGGAAGTTCATTCAAGAAACCACTACACCTTAACGATCTATTTATAAATTAAATAAAAAAGGAAATTGAATGGAGATCGAAATTGAATAAAAATAGAAGTTGAATAAAAATAGAAATGGAAACTGCATAAAATTAAACATGGAAGTTCATTGAAGAAACCACTATACCTTAACGATCTATTTGGAAATTAAATAAAAAAGGAAATTGAATAGAAAAGGAAATTGAATAAAAATGGAAGTTGAAGAAAATAAAAAATGGATGTTCATTCCAGAAACCACTACACCTTAACGATCTATTTGGAAATTAAATAAAAGAGGAAATTCAATAGAAATGGAAAATTGAATAAAGATGTAAGTTGAATAAAAATAAAAATGGAAGTTGCATAAAATTAAAAATGGAAGTTCATTCAAGAAACCACTATACCTTAACGATCCATTTGGAAATTAAATAAAAAAAGTAAATTGAATAGAAAAGGAAATTGAATAAAAATGCAAGTTGCATAAAATTAAAAATGAAAGTTCATTCAACTAACCACTCAAACCTTAACGATCTATTTGAAATTAAATAAAAAAGGAAATTGAATAGAAAAGGAAATTGAATAAAAATAGAAGTTGGATAAAAATAAAAATGGAAGTTGCATAAAATTAAAAATGAAAGTTCATTCAAAAAACCAGTATACCTTAACGATCTATTTGGAAATTAAAGAAAAAACGAAAATTGAATGGAAAAGAAAATTGAATAAAACTGGAAGTTGAATAAAAATAAAAGTGGAAGTTGCATAAAATTAAAAATGGAAGTTCATTCAAGAAACTACTATACCTTAACGATCTATTTGGAAATTAAATAAAAAAGGAATATGAAAAGAAAAGGAAATTGAATAAAAATGGAAGTTGAATAAAAACAAAAATCGAAGTTGCATAAAATGAAAAATGGAAGTCTATTCAAGAAACCACTATACCTTAACGATCTATTTGGAAATTAAATAAAAAATGAATATGAAAAGAAAAGGAAATTGAATAAAAATAGAAGTTGATGGATTTTGCAGGTGGGTGGATAGATGTAATAATATTACCATCTGTTGTTATCCACTGTTTCTGAATATTTTCTAATACATTTATTTGGGGATTCGGAATATTACCATTTTCCATAAACCATATTGGAAAAGGATAAAGTTTTTGGTTGTTTTCTAAATACTTATATTACTGGATCTTGATTTCCTATAATTGTTCTGGATTATGGTTAGCAATATACCATTCTCTGAATTTTGCATATTGTACCTGGTAGAAATCTTGGTTTAGAATTTTTCAGTTTTTACTGCCTGGACTAAAATCCATTAAACTTAAAAATTCATATCACTGGCAGTAGGACTATAGGGTCCTTTGCTACTGGAGGTTCTAGGTTCCCTAGGCTCATAAATATCATGTGGAATCCTATTTGAGGAAAATCGTAATCCTTGAATTTCTGGATCCATTGTGAAAAATCTAGAAATCCCCTAGATATTGATTTGTGATTATGTAACAATTTTAAGCAGAATATAACAATCCCAATCAAACAATCAAGACAAAGAGACACAACGATTTTACGTGGAAAAATCACAATTGGACACCTCCAATTGTGATAAAAAAACCACGGGCAACAGCCACAAGAACAATCCACTAAGAAGATTTAAAGGAATTACATAGGTATACTCTCAATTATCTAGCGAATCCACAACGCCTAATTGAACCAACCTCTATGTGCCTCTTCCAACCCCATCTTCACCACGGAATTGTCTTTCTGATGAGCCACTCCAGAATCCACCGAAGCTTCAGGCTCGAATTCTTCAGAATCCATTGAAGAACAACTCTCTCTCTCTCTTGTGTATAACAAACAAAACCTTTGATGTACTTTCTTTAAACCATGAGTTGAATACTCAATAAAACATCAAAGAAAACTAACAAAATATCCCCAGATATAAACCTTAAGAACCAAAAAGAAGATCTGGAGGAAAAATTAATGAGTGGTCTAGTTTTGGGAGAAAACCAACTACTTATAAAAAATCCAAAGTAATCCTGTTTTTAGAAGAAAACCAACTTCTTAAAGGACTGCAAAGTAATCCTAGTTTTGGAAGAAAATCAACTTCTTAGAGAAATCCAAAATAATCCTAGTTTGACCCAACATGAGAATTTAAAAAATTACAACCTTGGGTTTGATCCATGGAATTTGACAACAAAGAGTCCTAACAATATCCCCCTTTGTCAAATCCTGGACAAAACCATGCTACAACAGTTTTCCTAACAAAAACACTAAAACAATTTTCCAATCAAAACAAGAACAACACCACCAACTAGGAACCAGCACTTATAACCAAATCTCTTTACAAACTTATTTCTCAAGTCATGATCTGCAAAACAACTATTAGTGCTACAATCTCCAAAACAACTATTAGTCCCACAAGAGTATATGAAAAAGCAATAAACATATGGCTAGATTATCTTGAAGTATGAGATGAAAAACATGAATAACATGAATAGATGCAACTTGGAGATTTTAAGAACATGTAGCATGAAGACCTGAAAACTAAGACATATGCACCCGACACATGACATGAATACATGAAAAAAAAAATGTCCCCCCCCCCCTATTTGTCACGAATTGACAAAGGAATCTCAAATAACAAAATCAAGATCAAAACCCACACAAGCAATGACAAGATAACGATTAACCGAACTCCCCCTCACTAAAAGCAACCACAAATACTGAAAAAAAATGAACAGAAAGAAAACCGACAAAAATAATTTGGTGGAGCAAGCAAAGAATTCCAGATTTGTACCTTAAAACACACAAGACTATCCAAGAAGCACAATTACTTGAAAACACAATGTGCACAGTCTGTAGAAGATTTCTCATGAAAGAAAGTGATGTATTATGTGAAAAGCATAGATCCCATGATAAAAAGTGTGTGTGTGACTCTTGGAGTTCGACAAACACTAGATTCAATCCTAGTAGTGATCTGAAAGTTGGACCTCCGACAAGAGAATCTAAGCACAACTATAGGAAAGTCAAACCACTAGGAATCAAGGGGTATTTGGTGAGTAAAGGCGGAGGCTCCTCCTCAATCAATGAATCTTTTTTTTTTTCTTTCTTTTGCACACTTTTTCTTTCTTTTGCATATTTTTTCTTCTTCTCTTGCTTGTTCTTTTTCTTTTTCTTTTTCTTTTTCTTTTGCACAATCATTGGCGGCTGACACGCTCAAGAGTATGGAAATCGAACCAGAGAAACATGGATATAATAAGGATGGCCTGGTTGGTGACTCTGAGGTAGCCTTTTCCTCATGGCTAGACTGTAAAGAATTAAGGGGAAAGCCATGGAGATGCAAAAAGATGGTAGGTGGTTAAGAGACTCAACATCACCCATGATATACTAGTATAGGTCAATTCCTCTAGAAACGGAAAAGATCAATGACAGAAGTCCATAGAGAAAAAATAATCACTAAGGCGGAAGACTCCAAAATTTGCTAATCCAAGAGTGTGTACAGAATGAGACATACTAATCAAAAAGCACACACTCCAAAACGAGTAATGACCACAGAAAGCACACATATATTAACATGTAATGGATATTCTCATCAAATCCAATATGCACCAAGGACCACTCAAAAATTTCAAGCTCGTAAAACCATACTAAGAAAATCTTTTTGGGATTTTTTTTTTTTCCTTAACCCAAGCAAGACAAAAACCAAATATGCACATATTTTTTTTTCAAAAAAAAAAAAAAAAAAAAACACAAAGAAACCCAAAAACAAAAACAAATAAACAAATTAACACAAATCAAGTTTTCTCACCCAAATCTTTTTGATCTTAACAGAATTTGGTCTAGCGGTCTTGGTAAATATCATGGCATTGTGAACACCCTCATGAATCTTGGTATTCTGCCTGGACATGTAAGGTTGTCTCCTAACCCAAAAAGTATTCGAATTTCTACCCTTTTGAGACACTCTCCCATGCAACTTATAACAGTAAGGGCGAATATGACCATGCATACCACAATGATGACAAATAAAAACAGGGTGTACAGGGTGTACCTTCTTTTCTTTTACCTTACCAACTCTAGGAAGTTTGAGAAGTACATCCTCATGTTGAAATTTTTGTTCCTCCTTTCCTTGAGTTCTTGTATCATGAGATGTGGAAGCATACTGTTTTTGCTCTTTCTTGCCACCAAAGCCAATGCCACTCTTGTCACAACTCATTTGTTGAGACCCAATGATATCCTCCAAATTCTTTGATCCTTTGTTCCAAAGACCAATGGTAGCCATAGCACACTTGAGCTCTTCCTCTTTCTTGTTCATTAGTTCTTCCAAAGTAACTTGTGACATCTCGAGAGATTCAATCTTTTCTTCATACATGGCATGGGTTTGCAGTAGCTCATTCCTCTCTGTCTCACAAGTCAACAGCTTTGCACAAAGAACTTGTCGATCATCAGCTACCTTGATGGCATTAATCCTGGCCTCAGAAATCTCCTCCTTTAGTTTGACATTCTCACTTTCACATGCTGTGAGTTTCATAGTGAGTTTGTCATTCAATTTGGATAACTTAAGAGATTCCTTATATAGCTTTTCATAAGCTTGCTCAAGCTCTTCATCATCACTCTCCGAGGATTCATCATCGGTGATATTCTCAACCGGGCTCTTCGGATACTCTGTTCGTCCTTCAGTTTCAGAAGCCACCATGAAAGCAAGGAATTGCTTATGTCCCTCTTCGCTTTGATCTTCGTTGTCACTTTCATCTTCATCAGATTCTGATTCATCATCCCAAGTGATAGCAAGAGCTTTCTTCTTCTTCAAACGAGTGGGGCATTCTTGAGCAAAGTGGCCAAATCCTTGGCATTCATAGCATTTGAGTCTTTCAGAGTTCCCTTGTATCTTTCCTTTCTCCTTCTTGGCTATAGAATTAATTTTGAGTTTATCTTTGCCTTTAGATTTATGAGAATGAGTAGATTCCAAAAGATTAGGATTCTTTTTCAAAAAGGATTTTTTAAATTGTTTAACAAAAGCAGCCATAATCTTGGAATCTATCTCACAATCCTCATCAAAATCCTTTTCAACTCTATGAGCACTACTAAAAGCAATATCTTTTTGTTTCTTTTTGAAATTTCTATGTGCCTCATAAGTTTGGAGATTTCCAACCAACTGATCCAGCTTGAGGGTGTCAACATCTTGAGCCTCCTCAATTGCCGTAACTTTTGGTTGGAACTGATCGGGTAAGGATCTCAAAATTTTTCCCACAACTTTGGATTCTGGTATTTTTTCACCTAAATTGAAGCTGGAATTTACTATGTCACTCAACTTCGCATAAAATTCATCAAAGGTCTCACTATCTTTCATTGAAAGGTTTTCGAAACTAGACGTGAGCCTTTGAAGTTTTGATCGTTTAACAGAAGGAGTGCCCTCATGAATAGTTTGTAAGATATCCCAAGCCTCTTTTGCGACTTCGTAATTACAAATACGACTAAACTCTTCAGGTGTGACAGCGCAAAAGAGAGAATTGATAGCTTTACTATTCCAGCTACTATTTTGGTAATCAATTGTGTCCCACTTATCAATTGGTTTAGGGAAAGTTACTCCATCAACGGTAATTGTTGGTTCAGTCCACCCATACATGACAGATTGCCAAACTTTTTCATCGATAGATTTTAAAAACGATCTCATACGAGCTTTCCAAAAAGAATAGTTGGATCCGTCAAGTAGGGGTGGTCGAACCATAGAATTTTCCTCACGAATTGAATCCATTATCACAAATCAAACAAGATCTTGTTCCAAAAGAATTTTTTTTTTTTTTTAAAAAAAAAAAAACTAGAACGACATGCTCTGATACCAATTGAAAAATCTATAAATCCCCTAGATATTGATTTGTAATTATGTAACAATTTTAAGCAGAATATAGTAATCCCAATCAAACAATCAAGACAAAGAGACACAACGATTTTACGTGGAAAAACCACAATTGGACACCTCCAATTGTGATAAAAAAACCACGGGCAACAGCCACAAGAACAATCCACTAAGAAGATTTAAAGGAATTACACAGGTATACTCTCAATTATCTAGCGAATCCACAACGCCTAATTGAACCAACCTCTATGTGCCTCTTCCAACCCCATCTTCACCACGGAATTGTCTTCCTGATGAGCCACTCCAGAATCCACCGAAGCTTCAGGCTCGAATTCTTCAGAATCCACTGAAGAACAACTCTCTCTCTCTTGTGTATAACAAACAAAAGCTTTGATGTACTCTCTTTAAACCATGAGTTGAATACTCAATAAAACATCAAAGAAAACTAACAAAATATCCCCAGATATAAACCTTAAGAACCAAAAAGATGATCTGGAGGAAAAATTAATGAGTGGTCTAGTTTTGGGAGAAAACCAACTACTTATAAAAAATCCAAAGTAATCCTATTTTTAGAAGAAAACCAACTTCTTAAAGGACTGCAAAGTAATCCTAGTTTTGGAAGAAAATCAACTTCTTAGAGAAATCCAAAATAATCCTAGTTTGACCCAACATGAGAATTTAAAAAATTACAACCTTGGGTTTGATCCATGGAATTTGACAACAAAGAGTCCTAATACATTGGATCTGGATTTTGGTCAGGATTACTTGGTGGTCTGGAGGAAAGTCCTTGTAGAACGGCTTCCACTGGTTCTGCAGTAGAATGCCTAGATGATTCGGGAAAATCTACTCTGTAATTTTCTCGAAAAGAGGGACCTGATCGGAGGCTAGTAGTAGACATACTTCTTGCAAGTTGTCGTTGTGGTTTCTGGAATCGGAGGTAAACATTTCCCCCATCAGTCTGAACAATTTCATCCAAATTGTGTTGGATAAGAGGTTTGGCTGGAACAGCATTAATAATTTGCCATCTTTTTGGAAATTTGATTTTTTCCCAAGGAATCATTCTTGGTATTGCAACTTGACTGCTATACAGGTTTGTGTCAATTAGAACTGTTTGTCTTGTTGGACTTTGTTTTCTAATATAAGGATTCAAAGTTGTAAGAACCTTAAGATAAATTCTGGAAATTACCGTATATGGTGGTGATCCGGGAAGATATTCATACCCATGAGATAACACTCTAAGTTCTACAACTTTAGACAGATTTGCATCAGAAAGTGCTATACTCAGATTTGGATAAATATCAAAATATACTGGACCATGTGAAAGACTGGTTTCTACAGCTCCCATAAGTGATGCTTCCCAATCGGTACATCTACCATCCCTAAGTGTGCACTGAAGGTTGGTATTTTGACCTAAAAGAGTCAAGGGTTTAAAAGCTATCTGGACAAGCCCTATATGGACATATTTGTAAGTCTTCATGAAAGGGTATAAATCCTGGAAATGTAAGAGATGTAATATCTCATCATTATTCTGAACAGGCATGGCATGCTCAAAGGTCTTAATTATTTTTTTACTAGAAAAATCCCACATTCCTATATTATAGATAGTGTCTGGTTTGATCTTTGGGATTGTCCACTTATCAAGAGCTTCCTTAACATCTTGATAAGCAACAAGTTCTCGGGCCTCTGATGTAGAGGCTACTGTATTTGCTACTGTATTAGCCGCTGAGGCTACTTCATCTGTAGGTTCAGTACTCATAATTGGATTTATGTGACCATATATGTATAATTAAGAGTAAATAAAATTCACTACAAAAAATATTAAACGTGGCTCTGATACCAATAATGGTGCTCGACACAGGTTAAAGCTAGCACGTCTGTCAACGACTTATGAGGCAAGACCTAACCGCAAACATTGCTAATGGTCAAACTCTACGCGACTTGGGTGACGTCCCACTAACCCTAATACTGGTCTAACCATCATTAAGCACTGACCCAAGAATAATATAATTTATAGTTATATTTTATTTTATCCTAATTATGCCATATATGGTCTCATGATCTACTGTGCTGGAGGAAAAGGGGGTGGCGGTCTAGCTGCTGCAGCTAATAAACAGATTTGTTCTTGGATTTTTAACTAGTTTTCATCAATTGATTGATTTATTTTATTTAATTGATCAAGACCCCAAGGGCCATTAGGCCAAATAGATAAAATTGATTTATACTAACTTTTCTTTGTATATGAAAGCCTAATATATCATTCCAAAGCACAAGAGAATAAACAGACATAAAAGAGTAAAAAGAAATACTTACAACCAATACTCCAAATATTATTATACTTCAATCTTGGAAGAAGAAACACACTGAAAAACAAGAGAGGGAGAGGACAGACTTATAAAACTGAAAAACTAAAATTTTTGTTCTGCCTTAGCAAGGGTGAGGATGCCCTTTAAATAGAAAATAAAAAAGTACAAGGGATATAGCTGTGAGACAGGTGGCGTGTCCTGGATGGCTTGGAGTCGATCATCCTTATCTCCTTTGGATTCCCTTATCTAGATTTTGTCGGCAAAGTGGATAGCTGGAAGCTAGAGAAGACAACGAGTCTGCTTTTCAAAAAGCAACCGAAAGCATTCTTGTCTTCTTGCGCTGCTGGAAAGTAAGGGAATTATTCAGCTTTACCTTTTCCCTTTTTGTCTTTTTCCTGGTTGAGTTTGTCGGCAATTACTCCTGTGAGTGAATCCCAAAAGTCTCCGATATTGGGATCAGCATCATCTGGTTCTTGAGATTCGCCAGCTAAGACGTTGAACTCATTATCGTCTGTATATGGATCAGGATGCCCTTCTTCATCATGACTGGCACCTGATTTCATGCTGTTGTCATCATGGTTGAGTGATTGGAGGAATTGCTCCTTCATGTAATCCATACTTTTGATTACCAATTCGGATTCAGAAAGGGTTGGAAATTTTTGTCTTAATTCATTTTGAATATGGACAAATGGGTTCTGGACAAGAGCAGCTGGGATGAGTTTGGGAGTAGTATCCCAGCAGGCTTGTGTATGAGCCTTTATCTTCTGGAGTAAATCCTGATGGGGTTTTGGATCATCCATCTTATTCCACCATTTATAAAAGAAAACTCTTTTTAAACAAGGAACTTTATTCTGGAAGTCAGTCTGAAAATCCCATTTCCATATCCATGGTATATCAAAACGGATAACAAAATGGGTTGTGGATTTGGAAATGGATATATCCTTATGGCCAAGCAAATGACTATAAGCAACCTACCATTCTTTAAAGGTGTTACGGACATCTTCTGGAAAGGCATCAATTTGTATGCCATGGCTATCCCACCAAACGAGAAACCAGTTGGGGAGATCGTTTTGTAAAAGATCAGGAAGCACGTGAATAAACCAAGAATGGTTGCGTGGGGGATTCATATAATAAAAAGCTTCTTTGAAAGAAGTAATATAATCCCAATAACTGAAACGAACCTCCTTGTTACGGATCTCAAGAGATCGAGTAACGTGAGGATGCATACCCCAAGCATTCATAGGTACAATCTGCTGGATAGTGCATTTACTATAATTAATTGGACTGGCAGCCCGATGAGGCTCAGCCAAAGTATGGGTAAAAGCCATAGACCCAGTATCTGTTAAGATCTGCTCATACATGTATCGGTAATGATCAAAGCGAGGTAAGGAATGTTGAGTGGTAAGATACCTTCACTTGATTTCCCACGGATCTTTCATCCATTGAATCTCGGAATTTTCAATATATAGGACAATTTCCTCATGAAGAAAATTCTGGATATAAGGCACAGGAGGTGCAAGGTGGACATCTTTAGCCGTCTAGCTAGATTCCCCTTTTTTACTGGAAGTGGCACCAAGGCCTGGAAATTCAGTATTGTAGGGATTACCCCTACCATGGCCCCTTCTGCCGGAGCCCAGGCCCCTATTCTGCATTAGACCCCTGCAAATATTCGCGGGTTAAGAAATTGGGAAGAGAATTATGTTCTCCTTTTATATATTCAATATCAAAATCAAATACTGAAAGTTGACCCTGCCATGCGGCAAAAATTTGTTTTTAAGCCAGATTTTCAACATCTTTTTTGAAAATTTGTTTAACAGCAAAACAATCAACTCTTATGAGAAAATGTTGATTTAATAAATCATCCTGGAATTTTAAAACACATTTGATAATGGCTAAACATTCTTTTTTGATTGTCAGATAATTTTTAGCAGCTGAATGCCAAATACCAGAATGAAATCTTAATAGTTCTTCTTTGTTAGTATTTGGATTAAATTGTTTTAATATGCCACCAAATCCAAGATTAGAGGCATCTGTTTCAACAATTTTCTTCCATTCTGGATGTGGTAGAGATAAACAAGGTAGAGTTTTAACTCTAGCTTTTATTGTTTGAACCGCTTCTGTATGTTCCGGACCCCATGGTGGAGGATGTTTTCTAAGTCTGGAATATAACACTGCTGCATCAGTAGCAAGATTAGGATAGTAATCATGAATATAATTTAAACTACCCAAAAATCTCTGTAATTGAGTTTTATCTTTAATTTCATCTAGAAATCTAGAAGCAAATTCCATACTTCTATTAATTGGAATGATGGTACCATTATGGATATTATGGCCCAAAAATCTAATTGTGGTCTGAAAAAGTTGCATTTTGGATGCAGAAACAACTAAACCATTTTTAATGATAAGATGTTTAAAAATGTTAAGATGTTTCATATGCTGATCAATTGAGGATGAAAAAAATCAAGACATCATCAATATAGCAAATAGAAAATTCTCTATAAGGATTGAATATGTCATTCATAATATGCTGGAATTCAGATGGTGCATTTTTTAATCCAAATGGCATGACATTCCATTCAAAATGCCCAAAAGGTACTGTAAAAGCAGTTTTATATCGATCTTGTTTAGTGATTTGGACTTGCCAATATCATGATTTCATGTCAAATTTTGAAAATATAACTGCATCCTGGAGGCGATCTAAAAGATCTTTTTATTAGGGACTGGATACCTTATCCATTGTAAGGCTTCATTAAGAGGTTTATAGTTAATAACTAATCTTGGCACACCTCTTTCAATTTCTGCATTTTTATTTACATAAAAAGCAATACAACTCCATGGAGATCTACTGGAACGAACAAGCTTTTTCTAGAGAAGAGTATTAATTTCTGTTTGACACAATTCTAGATACTCTTTTTTCATTTGACTTGGCCAAGCGCGGGTTGGAATTTTCCGCTCATCATATCCTGGCTCATAGGGCAAAGAAACAATATGTTTTTTGCGATCCCAAAAAGCGTTAGGAACATCACTGCAAATTTCAACTTGGAATTCCTTCTCTAGTGATTTTATTTTTTGCTGGAAAGACGACTGTTGAAGTCTTTGTTCTGTAGTTAAAAAACTAATTTCTTTTTGTAAGAAATTAATCTTCTTTTCTTTGAAATTGACTAGATCCTTGATTTGATCTAACTCTTTTGTATAAGGTTCAGTAATAAATTCAAAAATAATCGGTTGATTATTGAGGGTTGTATGTATGCCAATAGAATCAATTTTTGAGATTGGCATTAGAAGACACAGAAAAGGTGTTCCAAGGATTATGGCTTGAGACATGTTCTTAATTAGAACAAAAGAAGTGGGGAGACATAGTCCTTGATTACAGATTAAGACTTCTGGAAGTTTATATTGTATGAATAGAGAATTACCACTTGCACTTGTAAGTGATTGTGTAGTTTTATGAAAGTATTTAGTAGGAATTAATCCTTCCTGAATACAGTTCATATCTGCCCCACTATCTACAAGAGCAATGGCGTCTTTTATAATAAAATCAGGTTTTATCATGAAAGTTATTCGGATATGCCATTTCTGGAAAGTGACTGAATTCATAAGCATAAGATAATCAGGTTCTTTATTGTCTGGAATATTTTGGGAAGTGGATTCATTAATTATGATACCTTTTTCCTTGTGCTGTAATTGCTTATTAATTTTGTTTATTTCAGAATTAATAGCAATATTGGAAGTTTGTAAATGTTTGATTTCAAGTTTTAAAGCATTTACTTCCATTCTTAATTCTTGTATAGTTAAAGGTTTCTCAACAGAAGTAGGTTGGAGCCGTTGGAAAACTTCTTTCATGCTGTAATGTTGAGGAGGAAGAACTTCGTTTTGTTTTTGCTGCTGTAAACAAAGTTCAAGAAATTTTAGTTTTATTTCTGGATTTGAGATTTGATCAGCAATATTGATCATATTTTGTTCGTCAGAAGTAAGAACATTGATACTGGGTCCTCCAATATCAAGTCCATTCATCTCAACCATGGCTTTTCAATAGTTGATCTCATTAGAGACTTGATGAATATTGGTTTTGCAAGGGCAAATTTCGAGATTATCTTCAGAGTCACTTGAAGTATCTGAAGAGTACAAAGCAACAATCTCTTCTTCATGATCTGAAGAAGTTTCTGATGCATCAGAAAGCATTCTGAGAATCTATTGCGGAATATCATTATCTAAGGATAGTTCATTAAGCTTCTATTGTAATTTTGACCTACAACGATTAGCATAATGACCTATTTGTCCACATTTATAACACTTGATTGTGGATTTAGATTTTTTACTGGAGTATTTTTTCTTTCCTTTAGGAGGATTTTGTTGCTGGACAGTTGGTTTAGAATACTTATGCTTTCTAGATTTTTGGAAATAACTTTTGGAAGATTTTCCAAATATATGTTTCTTTTTTTTGTGAGGGTACTGAAGTTTAGAATCATAGGCAAATTGTTCACAAAATTCACCTAATTCTTTTCTTCATGTAAGATGCTGATGCTTCATTTGTTGTTGAAGTTTAAGGTCATTACAAAGTGCTAGACCTTCATCAGTAATGATACCTACAAGTTGGCCCTAGGTATACCTGCTGTATGGAATAGCCAATTGATTATGACGGTCTCGCATCTTTTTTCTAACTCTTTCAGCAAAAAGAGTAGGAAGTCCATCAATAAATTTAGCTTTCCAATGATCAAAATCAGCATCGGATCTGCGATGAACTTTCATTAGAAAAACATCTTTGTACCATCTAAAATGAGATAAAGATGGACACCTAAGTTTCTGTAAAAGTTCTCTACTACGATCTTCGATACCTGTTACAGCACCTACAAAATGGAGAACAATACTATTTACAAGGGTATAAACAGCATCTTCTTCTGTAGATTCTGCTCGAGTAATTCGGGTGGAAGTCAGAATTTTAGCATTTTGAGCAGCACTAAGGATGTTATCCCACCATCCTTTAAGAAGATCGGTAAAACCACTAACAATGAACCGAGCTACTTGATGATCTGTATTATCATTTTGTTTACAAACTGTGGCAAACATAAGCATGTGTTGAAGAACTTCAAATATTTGGTATTCTGAAAGACCATCAATAATCCATTCATAAATGGTTCTACTGTGGTAAGATTTTTGGTGGTGAAGAAAATCTTCTTCATAAAAAAGATCCATAGGACTGGGTCTGGAATAGTAGTATCTGCTAGGAGCAGTATAAGCTTGCCTCTCAATATGAGTGCCATAATCAACTCTATTAAGACTGGAGGGTTCATGTTGAAATTGTCTTTGAATTTCAGAAATTTGAGTGGGCTCTAAATCCTGATAATTCTCTTCAATCTCCTGAAATTGATTTCTGGATAACATATTAATTTGTTGGGAGGATTCTCCTATATTAAGATTTTTAATATTACTTATAAGAGTTTCCATGAATTCTGTATTATCTTTCTTTGGTTTAAGATTAAAATTTGTCACTGTAGGAGTAGGCTTAAATGCTACAGGTTTAATGTCAGAAGGTTTAGGTTGAAGTTGACAGTTATCTTTTATATGATGAACCGTTTCTTCAATCCTAGTTAATTGTTTGCCCATGGTTTGACAGAAGAGATTAGCATAATTATTCTGTTTCATAACTGGAATAATTTCCCTAACTGTGAGGGCATTATTGCCCTTTGCCGGTGGTTCAACAAAAGCTGAAATGACCAAAGGTTGGGTAGTAGAGTCACTAGGAAGTAACTCTAATGATTTTGTAGGTGGGTGGATAGATGTAATAATATTACCTTAACGATCTATTCGGAAATTAAATAAAAAACGGAAATTGAATAGAAAAGGAAATTGAATAAAAATGGAAGTTGAATAAAAATAAAAATGAAAGTTGCATAAAATTAAAAATGGAAGTTCATTCAAGAAACAATTATACCTTAATGATCTATTTGGAAATTAATTAAAAAAGGAAATTGAATAGAAGTAGAAACTGAATAAAAATGGAAGTGGAATAAAAATAAATATGTAAGTTGCATAAAATTAAAAATGGAAGTTCATTCAAGAAACCACTACACCTTAACGATCTATTAGGAAATTAAAAAAAAGGAAATTGAATGTAGATCGAAATTGAATAAAAATAGAAGTTAAATAAAAATAGAAATGGAAACTGCATAAAATTAAATATGGAAGTTCATTCAAGAAACCACTATACCTTAACGATCTATTTGGAAATTAAATAAAAAAGGAAATTCAATAGAAAAGGAAATTGAATAAAAATGGAAGTGGAATAAAAATAAAAATGGAAGCTGCAGAAAATTAAAAATGGATGTTTATTTAAGAAACCACTACACCTTAACGATCTATTTGGAAATTAAATAAAAAGGAAATTCAATAGAAAAGGAAATTGAATAAAAATGGAAGTTGAATAAAAATAAAAATGGAAGTTGCATAAAATTAAAAAAGAAAGTTCATTAAAGAAATCACTATACCTTAACGATTTATTTGGAAATTAAATAAAAAAAGGAAATTGAATGGAGATGGAAATTGAATAAAAATAGAAGTTGAATAAAAATAGAAGTGGAAACTGCATAAAATAAAACATGGAAATTCATTCAAGAAACCACTATACCTTAACAATCTATTCAGAAATTAAATAAAAAAGGAAATTGAATGGAGATGGAAATTGAATAAAAATAGAAGTTGAATAAAAATAGAAATGGAAATTGCAAAAAATTAAACATGGAAGTTTATTCAATAAACCACTATACCTTAACGATCTATTTGGAAATTAATTAAAAAAGGAAATTGAATAGAAATGGAAATTGAATAAAAATGGAAGTGGAATAAAAATAAAAATGGAAGTTGTATAAAATTAAAAATGGAAGTTCATTCAAGAAACCACTATATACCTTAACGATCTATTTGGAAATTAAATAAAAAAGGAAATTGAATGGAGATCGAAATTGAATAAAAACAGAAGTTGAATAAAAATAGAATAGGAAACTGCATAAAATTAAACATAGAAGTTCATTCAAGAAACCACTATACCTTAACGATCTATTTGGAAATAAAATAGAAAAGGAAATTGAATAAAAATGGAAGTGGAATAAAAATAAAAATGGAAGTTACAGAAAATTAAAAATGGATGTTCAATCAAGAAACCACTACACCTTAACGATCTATTTGGAAATTAAATAAAAAAGGAAATTCAATTGAAAAGGAAATTGATTAAAAATGGAAGTTGAATAAAAATAAAAATAGAAGTTGCATAAAATTAAAAATGAAAGTTCATTCAAGAACCCACCATACCTTAACGATCTATTTGGAAATTAAATAAAAAAAGAAATTGAATGGAGATGAAAATTGAATAAAAATACAAGTTGAATAAACATAGTAGTGGAAACTGCATAAAATTAAACATGGAAATTCATTCAAGAAACCACTTTACCTTAACGATCTATTCGGAAATTAAATAAAAAAGGAAATTGAATGGAGATGGAAATTTAATAAAAATAGAAGTTGAGTAAAAATAGAAATGGTAACTGCATAAAATCAAACATGGAAGTTCATTCAAGACAGCGCTATACCTTAACGATCTATTTGGAAATTAATTAAAAAAGGAAATTGAATAGAAAAGGAAATTGAATAAAAATGGAAGTGGAATAAAAATAAAAATGGAGGTTGCATAAAATTAAAAATGGATGTTCATTCAAGAAACCTCTACACCTTAACGATCTATTTGAAAATTAAATAAAAAAGGAAATTCAATAGAAAAGAAAGTTGAATAAAAATGGAAGTTGAATAAAAATGAAAATAGAAGTTGCATAAAATTAAAAATGAAAGTTCATTCAAGAAACCACTATACCTTAACGATCTATTTGGAAATTAAATAAAAAAGGAAATTCAATAGAAAAGGAAATTGAATAAAAATGGAAGTGGAATAAAAATAAAAATGGAAGTTCCATAAAATTAAAAATGGATGTTCATTCAAGAAACCTCTACACCTTAACGATCTATTTGAAAATTAAATAAAAAAGGAAATTCAATAGAAAAGGAAATTGAATAAAAATGGAAGTTGAATAAAAATGAAAATAGAAGTTGCATAAAATTAAAAATCAAAGTTCATTCAAGAAACCACTATACCTTAACGATCTATTTGGAAATTAATTAAAAAAGGAAATTGAATTGAAAAGGAAATTGAATAAAAATGGAAGTGGAATAAAAACAAAAATGGAAGTTGTATAAAATTAAAAATGGAAGTTCATTCAAGAAACCACAATATACCTTAACGATCTATTTGGAAATTAAATAAAAAAGGAAATTGAATGCAGATCGAAATTGAAAAAAAGCAGAAGTTGAATAAAAATAGAATAGGAAACTGCATAAAATTAAACATAGAAGTTCATTCAAGAAACCACTATACCTTAACGATCTATTTGGAAATCAAATAAAAAATGAAATTGAATAGAAAAGGAAGTTGAATAAAAATGGAAGTTGAATAAAAAAACAAACGAAACTTGCAAAAAATTAAAAATTGACGTTCATTTAAGAAATCGTTATACCTTAACCATCTAATTGGAAATTAAAGAAAAAAGGAAATTGAATGGAGATGGAAGTTGAATAAAAATAGAAATGGAAACTGCATGAAATTAAACATGTAAGTTCATTCAAGAAACCACTATACCTTAACGATCTATTTGGAAATTAATTAAAAAAGGAATTTAAATAGAAATGGAAATTGAATAAAAATGGAAGTGGAATAAAAATAAAAATGGTGGCAGCATAAAATTAAAAATGGAAGTTCATTCAAGAAACCACTATATACCTTAACGATCTATTTGGAAATTAAATAAAAAAAGAAATTGAATGGAGATCGAAATTGAATAAAAACAGAAGTTGAATAAAAATAGAATAGGAAACTACATAAAATTAAACATAGAAGTTCATTCAAGAAACCACTATACCTTAATGATCTATTTGGAAATAAAATAAAAAAGGAAATTGAATAGAAAAGGAAATTGCATAAAAATGGAAGTGGAATAAAAATAAAAATGGAAGTTATAGAAAATTAAAAATGGATGTTCAATCAAGAAACCACTACACCTTAACGATCTATTTGGAAATTAAATAAAAAAGGAAATTCAATTGAAAAGGAAATGGAATAAAAATGGAAGTTGAATAAAAATAAAAATGGAAGTTGCATAAAATTAAAAATGAAAGTTCATTCAAGAGACCACCGTACCTTAACGATCTATTTGGAAATTAAGTAAAAATAGAAATTGAATGGAGATGAAAATTGAATAAAAATAGAAGTTGAATAAAAATAGAAGTGGAATCTGCATAAAATTAAACGTGGAAATTCATTCAAGAAACCACTATACCTTAACGATCTATTCGGAAATTAAAAGAAAAAGGAAATTGAATGGAGATGGAAATTTAATAAAAATAGAAGTTGAATAAAAATAGAAATTGAAACTACATAAAGTTAAACATGGAAGTTCATTCAAGAAACCACTATACCTTAACGATCTATTTGGAAATTAAATAAAAAAGGAAATTGAATAGAAAAGGAAATTGAATAAAAATGGAAGTTGAATAAAAAAACAAATGGAAGTTGCATAAAATTAAAAATGGAAGTTCATTCAAGAAGCCACTATACCTTAACGATCTATTTGGAAATTAAATGAAAAGGAAATTGAATAGAAATGGAAATTGAAGAAAAATGGAAGTGGAATAAAAATAAAAATGGAAGTTGTATAAAATTAAAAATGGAAGTTCATTCAGGAAACCACTATGTACCTTAACGATCTATTTGGAAATTTAATAAAAAAGGAAATTGAATGGAGATTGAAATTGAATAAAAACAGAAGTTGAATAAAAATATAATAGGAAACTGCATAAAATTAAACATAGAAGTTCATTCAAGAAACCACTATACCTTAACGATCTATTTGGAAATAAAATAAAAAGGAAATTGAATAGAAAAGGAAATTGAATAAAAATGGAAGTGGAATAAAAATAAAAATTGAAGTTACAGAAAATTAAAAATGGATGTTCAATCAAGAAACCACTACACCTTAACGATCTATTTGGAAATTAAATAAAAAAAGAAATTCAATTGAAAAGGAAATTGAATAAAAATGGAAGTTGAATAAAAATAAAAATGGAAGTTGCGTAAAATTAAAAATGAAAGTTCAATCAAGAAACCACCATGCCTTAACGATATATTTGGAAATTAAATAAAAAAAAGAAATTGAATGGAGATGGAAATTGAATAAAAATAGAAGTTGAAAAAAAATAGAAGTACAAACTGCATAAAATTAAACATGAAAATTCATTCAAGAAACCACTATACCTTAACGATCTATTCGGAAATTAAATGAAAAGGGAAATTGAATGGAGATGGAAATTTAATAAAAATAGAAGTTGAATAAAAATAGAATTGGAAACTGCATAAAATCAAACATGGAAGTTCATTCAAGACAGCGCTATACCTTAACGATCTATTTGGAAATTAAATAAAAAATGAAATTGAATAGAAAAGGAAATTGAATAAAAATGGAAGCGGAATAAAAATAAAAATGGAAGTTGCATAAAATTAAAAATGGATGTTCATTCAAGAAACCTCTACACCTTAACGATCTATTTGAAAATTAAATAATAAAGGAAATTCAATAGAAAAGGAAATTGAATAAAAATGAAAATAGAAGTTGCATAAAATTAAAAATGAAAGTTCATTCAAGAAACCACTATACCGTAACGATCTATTTGGAAATTAATTAAAAAAGGAAATTGAATAGAAATTGAAAGTGCATAAAAATGGAAGTGGAATAAAAATAAAATTGGAAGTTGTATAAAATTAAAAATGGAAGTTCATTCAAGAAACCACTATAGACCTTAACGATCTGTTTGGAAATTAAATAAAAAAGGAAATTGAATGCAGATCGAAAATGAATAAAAACAGAAGTTGAATAAAAATAGAATAGGAAACTGCATAAAATTAAACATAAAAGTTCATTCAAGAAACCACTATACCTTAACGATCTATTTGGAAATAAAATAAAAAAGGAAATTGAATAGAAAATGAAATTGAATAAAAATGGAAGTTGAATAAAAATACAAACGAAAGTTGCAAAAAATAAAAAATTGACGTTCATTCAAGAAATCGTTATACATTAACCATCTATTTGGAAATTAAAGAAAAAAGGAAATTGAATGGAGATGGAAATTGAATAAAAGTAGAAGTTGAATAAAAATAGAAATGGAAACTGCATGAAATTAAACATGGAAGTTCATTCAAGAAACCACTATACCTTAACGATCTATTTGGAAATTAATTAAAAAAGGAAATTGAATAGAAATTGAAATTGAATAAAAATGGAAGTAGAATAAAAATAAAAATGGAAGTTCTATAAAATTAAAAATGGAAGTTCATTCAAGAAACCACTATATACCTTAACGATCTATTTGGAAATTAAATAAAAAAGGACATTGAATGGAGATCGAAATTGAATAAAAACAGAAGTTGAATAAAAATAGAATAGGAAACTGCATAAAATTAAACATAGAAGTTCATTCAAGAAACCACTATACCTTAACGATCTATTTGGAAATAAAATAGAAAAGGAAATTGAATAGAAAAGGAAATTGAATAAAAATGGAAGTGGAATAAAAATAAAAATCGAAGTTACAGAAAATTAAAAATGGATGTTCAATCAAGAAACCACTACACCTTAACGATCTATTTGGAAATTAAATAAAAAAGGAAATTCAATTGAAAAGGAAATTGAATAAAAATGGAAGTCGAATAAAAATAAAAATGGAAGTTGCATAAAATTAGAAATGAAAGTTCATTCAAGAAACCACCTTACCTTAACGATCTATTTGGAAATTAAATAAAAAAAGAAATTGACTGGAGATGAAAATTGAATAAAAATAGAAGTTGAATAAAAATAGAAGTGGAAACTGCATAAAATTAAACGTTGAAATTCATTCAAGAAACCACTATACCTTAACGATCTATTCGGAAATTAAATAAAAAAGGAAATTGAATGGAGATGGAAATTTAATAAAAATAGAAGTTGAATAAAAATAGAAATGGAAACTGCATAATATTAAACATGGAAGTTCATTGAAGAATCCACTATACCTTAACGATCTATTTGGAAATTAAATAAAAACGAAATTAAATAGAAAAGGAAATTGAATAAAATTGGAAGTTGAATAAAAATACAAATGGAAGTTGCATAAAATTAAAAATTGAAGTTCATTCAAGAAACCACTATACCTTAAAGATCTATTTGGAAATTAATTAAAAAAGGAAACTGAATAGAAATGGAAATTGAATAAAAATGGAAGTTGCATAAAATTAAAAATGGAAGTTCATTCAAGAAACCACTACATACCTTAACGATCTATTTGGAAATTAAAGAAAAGTGGAAATTGAATGGAGATCGAAATTGAATAAAAATAGAAGTTGAATAAAAATAGAATAGGAAACTGCATAAAATTAAATATAGAAGTTCATTCAAGAAACCACTATACCTTAACGATCTATTTGGAAATTAAATAAAAAAGGAAATTGAATAGAAAAGGAAATTGAATAAAAATGGAACTGGAATAAAAATAAAAATGGAAGTTACAGAAAATTAAAAATGGATGTTCAATCAACAAACCACTACACCTTAACGATCTATTTGGAAATTAAATAAAAAAGGAAATTCAATTGAAAAGGAAATTGAATAAAAATGGAAGTTGAATAAAAATAAAAATGGAAGTTGCATAAAATTAAAAATCAAAATTTCATTCAAGAAACCACCATGGCTTAACGATCTATTTGGAAATTAAATAAAAAAAGGAAATTGAATGGAGATGGAAATTGAATAAAAATAGAAGTGGAAACTGCATAAAATTAAACATGGAAATTCATTCAAGAAACCACTATACCTTAACGATCTATTCGGAAATTAAATAAAAAAGGAAATTGATTGGAGATAGAAATTTAATAAAAATAGAAGTTGAATAAAACTAGAAATGGAAACTGCATAAAATCAAACATGGTAGTTCATTCAAGGCAGCGCTATACCTTAACGATCTATTTGGAAATTAAATAAAAAGGAAATTGAATAGAAAAGGAAATTGAATTAAAATGGAAGTGGAATAAAAATAAAAATGAAAGTTGCATAAAATTAAAAATGGATGTTCATTCAAGAAACCTCTACACCTTAACGATCTATTTGAAAATTTAATAAAAAAGGAAATTCAATAGAAAAGGAAATTGAATAAAAATGGAAGTTGAATAAAAATGAAAATAGAAGTTGCATAAAATTAAAAATGAAAGTTCATTGAAGAAATCACTATACCTTAATGATCTATTTGGAAATTAAATAAAAAAAGAAAATTGAATGGAGATGGAAATTGAATAAAAATAGAGGTTGAATAAAAATAGAAATGGAAACTGCATAAAATTAAACATGGAAGTTCATTCAAGAAATCACTATACCTTAACGATCTATTTGGAAATTAAATAAAAAATGGAATTGAATAAAAAAGGAAATTGAATAAAAATGGAAGTTGAATAAAAATACAAATGGAAGTTGCAAAAAATTAAAAATTGACGTTCATTCAAGAAATCGTTATACCTTAACCATCTATTTGGAAATTAAAGAAAAAAGGAAATTGAATGGAGATGGAAATTAAATAAAAATAGAAGTTGAATAAAAATAGAAATGGAAACTGGATAAAATTAAACATGGAAGTTCATTCAAGAAACCACAATACCCTAACGATTTTTTTGGAAATTAATTAAAAAAGGAAATTGAATAGAAATGGAAATTGAATAAAAATGGAAGTGGAACAAAAATAAAAATGGAAGTTGTATAAAATTAAAAATGGAAGTTCATTCAAGAAACCACTATATACCTTAACGATCTATTTGGAAATTAAATAAAAAAGGAAATTCAATTGACAAGGAAATGGAATAAAAATGGAAGTTGAATAAAAATAAACATGGAAGTTGCATAAAATTTAAAATGAAAGTTCATTCCAGAAACCACCATACCTTAACGATCTATTTGGAAATTAAATAAAAAAAGAAATTGAATGGAGATGAAAATTGAATAAAAATAGAAGTTGAATAAAAATAGAAGTGGAAACTGCATAAAATTAAACATGGAAATTCATTCAAGAAACCACTATACCTTAACGATCTATTCGGAAATTAAATAAAAAAGGAAATTGAATGGAGTTGGAAATTTAATAAAAATAGAAGTTGAATAAAAATAGAAATGGAAACTACATAAAATTTAACATGGAAGTTCATTCAAGAAACCACTATACCTTAATGATCTTTTTGGAAATTAAATAAAAAAGGAAATTGAATAGAAAAGGAAATTGAATAAAAATGGAAGTTGAATAAAAATACAAATGGAAGTTGCATAAAATTAAAAATGGAAGTTCATTCAAGAAGCCACTATAACTTAACGATCTATTTGGAAATTAAATAAAAAAGGAAATTCAATTGAAAAGGAAATTCAATAAAAATAGAAGTTGAACAAAAATAAAAATGGAAGTTGCATAAAATTAAAAATGAAAGTTCATTCAAGAAACCACCATACCATAACGATCTATTTGGGAATTGAATAAAAAATGAAATAGAATGGAGATGGAAATTGAATAAAAATAGAAGTTGAATAAAAATAGAAGTGGAAACTGCATAAAATTAAACGTGGAAATTCATTCAAGTAACCACTATCCCTTAACGATCTATTCGGAATTTAAATAAGAAAGGAAATTGAATGGAGATGGAAATTTAATAAAAATAGAAGTTGAATAAAAATAGAAATGGAAACTGCATAAAGTTAAACATGGAAGTTCATTCAAGAAACCACTATACCTTAACGATCTATTTGGAAATTAAATAAAAAAGGAAATTGAATAGAAAAGGAAATTGAATAAAATTGGAAGTTGAATAAAAATACAAATGCAAGTTGAATAAAATTAAAAATGGAAGTTCATTCAAGAAACTACTATACCTTAACGATCTATTTGGAAATTAATTAAAAAAGGAAATTGAATAGAAATGGAAATTGAATAAAAATGGAAGTTGAATAAAAATACAAATGGAAGTTGCATAAAATTAAAAATGAAAGTTTATTCAGGAAACCACTACATACCTTAACGATCTATTTGGAAATTAAATAAAATATGAAATTGAATGGAGATCGAAATTGAATAAAAATAGAATAGGAAACTGCATAAAATTAAACATAGAAGTTCATTCAAGAAACCACTATACCTTAACGATCTATTTGGAAATAAAATAAAAATGGAAATTGAATAGAAAAGGAAATTGAATAAAAATTGAAGTTGAATAACAATACAAACGGAAGTTGCATAAAGTTAAAAACGGAATTTCATTCAAGAAACCACTATACCTTAACGATCTATTTGGAAATTAATTAAAAAAGGAAATTGAATAGAAATTGAAATTGATTAAAAATGGAAGTGGAATAAAAATAAAAATGGAAGTTGCATAAAATTAAAAATGAAAGTTCATTCAAGAAACCACTACATACCTTAACGATCTGTTTGGAAATTAAATAAAAATGAAAATTGAATGGAGATCGAAATTGAATAAAAATAGAAGTTGAATAAAAATAGAATAAGAAACTGCATAAAATTAAACATAGAAGTTCATTCAAGAAACCACTATACCTTAACGATCAATTTGGAAATAAAATAAAAAAGGAAATTGAATAGAAAAGGAAATTGAATAAAAATGGAAGTGGAATAAAAATAAAAATGGAAGTCACAGAAAATTAAAAACGGATGTTCAATCAAGAAACCACTACACCTTAACGATCTATTTGGAAAATAAATAAAAAAGGAAATTCAATTGAAAAGGAAATTAAATAAAAATGGAAGTTACATAAAATTAAAAATCAAAAGTTCATTCAATAAACCACCATGGCTTAACGATCTATTTGGAAATTAAATAAAAAAAGGAAATTGAATGGAGACGGAAATTGAATAAAAATAGAGGTTGAATAAAAATAGAAGTGGAAACTGCATAAAATTAAACATGGAAATTCATTCAAGAAACCAAAATACCTTAACGATTTATTCGGAAATTAAATAAAAAAGGAAATTGAATGGAGGAGGAAATTTAATAAAAATAGAAGTTGAATAAAAATAGAAATGGAAACTGCATAAAGTTAAACATGGAAGTTCATTCAAGAAACCACTATACCTTAACGATCTATTTGGAAATTAAATAAAAAAGGAAATTGAATAGAAAAGGAAATTGAATAAAATTAAAAGTTGAATAAAAATACAAATGGAAGTTGCATAAAATTAAAAATGGAAGTTCATTCAAGAAACCACTATATACCTTAACGATCTATTTAGAAATTAAATAAAAAAAGAAATTAATGGAGATGGAAATTGCATAAAAATAGAAGTTGAATAAAAATAGAAATGGAAACTGCATAAAATTAAACATGGAAGTTCATTGAAGAAACTACTATACCTTAACGATCTATTTGGAAATTAAATAAAAAAGGAAATTGAATGGAGATCGAAATTGAATAAAAACAGAAGTTGAATAAAAATAGAATAGGAAACTGCATAAAATTAAACGTAGAAGTTCATTCAAGAAACCACTATACCTTAACGATCTATTTGGAAATAAAATAAAAAAAAAGTTGAATAGAAAAGGAAATTGAATAAAAATGGAAGTGGAATAAAAATAAAAATGGAAGTTACAAAAAATTAAAAATGGATGTTCAATCAAAAAACCACTACACCTTAAAGATCTATTTGGAGATTAAATAAAAAAGGAAATTCAATAGAAAAGGAAATTGAATAAAAATTGAAGTTGAATAAAAATAAAAATGGAAGTTGCATAAAATTTCAAATGAAAGTTCATTCAAGAAACCACTATACCTTAACGATATATTTAGAAATTAAATAAAAAAAAAATTGAATGGAGAAGGAAATTGAATAAAAATCGAAGTTGAATAAAAATAGAAGTGGAAACTGCATAAAATTAAACATGGAAGTTCATTCAAGAAACCACTATACCTTAACGATCTATTCGGAAATTAAACAACAAAGTAAATTGAATGGAGATGGAAATTTAATAAAAATAGAAGTTGAATAAAAATAGAAATGGAAACTGCATAAAATTAAACATGAAAGTTCATTCAAGAAACCACTATACCTTAACGATCCATTTGAAAATTAAATAAAAAAGAAATTGGATAGAAAAGGAAATTGAATAAAAATGAAAGTGGTATAAAAATAAAAATAGAAGTTGGAAAAAACTAAAAATGGATGTTCATTCAAAAAACTTCTACCCCTGAACGACCTATTTGAAAATTAAATAAAAATGGAAATTAAATAGAAAAGGAAATTGAATAAAAATGGAAGTTGGATAAAAATAAAAATGAAGGTTGCATAAAATTAAAAATGAAAGTTCATTCAAGAAACCACTATACCTTAACGATCTATTTGGAAATTAAATAAAAAAAGGAAATTGAACGGAGATGGAAATTGAATAAAAATAGAAGTGGAAACTGCATAAAATTAAACATGGAAATTCATTCAAGAAACCACTATACCTTAACAATCAATTTGAAAATTAAATAAAAAAGGAAATTGAATGGAGAGGGAAATTTAATAAAAATAGTAGTTGAATAAAAATAGAAATGAAAACTGCATAAAATTAAACATGGAAGTTCATTCAAGACACCGCTATACCGTAACGATCTATTTGGAAATTAAATAAAAAAGGAAATTGAATAGAAAAGGGAAGTGGAATAAAAATAAAAATGGAAGTTGCATAAAATTAAAAATGGATGCTCATTCGAGAAACCTTTACACATTAACGATCTATTTGAAAATTAAATAAAAAAGGAAATTCAATAGAAAAGGAAATTGAATAAAAATGGAAGTTGAATAAAAACAAAAACGGAAGTTGCATAAAATTAAAAATGAAAGTTCATTCAAGAAACCACTATACCTTAACGATTTATTTGGAAATTAAATAAAAAAAGGAAATTGAATGGAGATGGAAATTGAATAAAAATAGAAGTTGAATAAAAATAGAAGTGGAAACTGCATAAAGTTAAACATGGAAATTCGTTCAAGAAACCACTATAACTTAACGATCTATTTGGAAATTAAATAAAAAAGGAAATTGAATGGAGAGGAAAATTTAATAAAAATAGAAGTTGAATAAAAATAGAAATGGAAACTGCATAAAATTAAACATGGAAGTTCATTCAAGAAACCACTATACCTTAACGAACAATTTGGATATTAAATAAAAAAGGAAATTCAATAAAAATGGAAGTTGAATAAAAATACAAATGGAAGTTGAAAAAAATTAAAAATGGACGTTCATTCAAGAAACCGTTATACCTTAACCATCTATTTGGAAATTATAGAAAAAAGGAAATTGAATGGAGATGGAAATTGAATAAAAATAGAAGTTGAAAAAAAATAGAAATGGAAACTGCATAAAATTAAACATGGAAGTTCATTCAAGAAACCACTATACCTTAACGATCTATTTGGAAATTAAATAAAAAAGAAAATTGAATGGAGATCGAAATTGAATAAAAATAGAAGTTGAATAAAAATAGAATAGGAAACTGCATAAAATTAAACATAGAAGTTCATTCAAGAAACCACAATACCTTAACGATCTATTTGGAAATAAAATAAAAAAGGAAATTGAATTGAAAAGGAAATTGAATAAAAATGGAAGTGGAATAAAAATAAAAATGGAAGTTACAGAAAATTAAAAATGGATGTTCAATCAAGAAACCACTACACCTTAACGATCTATTTGGAAATTAAATAAAAAAGGAAATTCAATAGAGAAGGAAATTGAATAAAAATGGAAGTTGAATAAAAATAAAAATGGAAGTTGCATAAAATTAAAAATGAAAGTTCATTGAAAAAAACCACTATACCTTAACGATCTATTTGGAAATTAAATAAAAAAAGCAAATTGAATGGAAAAGGAAATTGAATAAAAATAGAAGTGAAAATTGCATAAAATTAAACATGGAAATTCATTCAAAAAACCACTATACCTGAACGATTTATTCGGAAATTAAACAAAAAAGGAAATTGAATGGAGATGGAAATTTAATAAAAATAGAAGTTGAATAAAAATAGAAATGGAAACTGCATAAAGTTAAACATGGAAGTTCATTTAAGAAACCACTATACCTTAACGATCTACTTGGAAATTAAATAAAAAAGGAAATTGAATAGAAAAGGAAATTAAATAAAAATGGAAGTTCAATAAAAATACAAATGGAAGTTGCATGAAATTAAAAATAGAAGTTCATTCAGGAAACTACTATATACCTTAACGATCTATTTGGAAATTAAATAAAAAAAGAAATTGAATGGAGACAGAAATTGAATAAAAATAGAAGTTGAATAAAAATAGAAATTGAAACTGCATAAAATTAAACATGGAAGTTCATTCAAGAAACCACTATACCTTAACGATCTATTTGGAAATTAATTAAAAAAGGAAATTGAATAGAAATGGAACTTGAATAAAAATAAAAATGGAAGTTGCATATAATTAAAAATGGAAGTTCATCCAAGAAACCACTACACCTTAACGATGTATTTGGAAATTAAATAAAAAAGGAAATTGAATGGAGATCGAAATTGAATAAAAATAGATGTTGAATAAAAATTGAAATGGAAACTGCATGAAATTAAACATGGAAGTTCATTCAAGAAACCACTATACCGTAACGATCTATTTGGAAATAAAATAAAAAAGGAAATTGAATAGAAAAGGAAATTGAATAAAAATGGACGTGGAATAAAAATAAAAATAGAAGTTGCAAAAAATTAAAAATGGATGTTCATTCGGAAAACCTCTACCCCTGAACGACCTATTTGAAAATTAAATAAAAAAGGAAATTCAATAGACAAGGAAATCAAACAAAAATGGAAGTTGGATAAAAACAAAAATGGAAGTTGCATAAAATTAAAAATGAAAGTTCATTCAAGAAACCACTATACCTTAACGATCTATTGGGAAATTAAATAAAAAAAGGAAATTGAATGGAGATGGAAATTGAATAAAAATAGAAGTGGAAACTGCATAAAATTAAACATGGAAATTCATTCAAAAAACCACTATACCTTAACGATCAATTTGGAAATTAAATAAAAAACGAAATTGAATGGAGAGGGAAATTTAATAAAAAAAGAAGTTGAATAAAAATACAAATGGAAAGTGCATAAAATTAAACATGGAAGTTCAATCAAGACACCGCTATACCTTAACGATCTATTTGGAAATTAAATAAAAGAGGAAATTGAATAAAAATGGAAGTGGCATAAATATAAAAATAGAAGTTGTATAAAATTAAAAATAGATGTTCATTCGAGAAACCTCTACACCTTAACGATCTATTTGAAAATTAAATAAAAAAGGAAATTCAATAGAAAAGGAAATAGAATAAAAGTGGAAGTTGAATAAAAATAAAAATGGAAGTTGCGTAAAATTAAAAATGAAAGTTCATTCAAGTAACCACTATACCTTAACGATCTATTTGGAAATTAACAAAAAAGGAAACGGAATGGAGATGGAAATTGAATAAAAAAAGAAGTTGAATAAAAATAGAAGTGGAAACTGCATAAATTTAAACATGGAAATTCGTTCAAGAAACCACTATACCTTAACGATTTATTTGAAAAATAAATAAAAAAGGAAATTGAATAGAAAAAGGAAATTGAATAAAAATGGAAGTTGAATAAAAATACAAATGGAAGTTGCAAAAATTAAAAATGGACGTTCCTTCAAGAAACCGTTATACCTTAACCGTCTATTTGGAAACTTAAGAAAAAAGGAAATTGAATGGGGATGGAAATTGAATAAAAATAGAAGTTGAATAAAAACAGACGTTGAATAAAAATAAAAATGGAAACTTCATAAAATTAAACATGGAGGTTCGATCAAGAAACCACTATACCTTAACGATCTATTTGGAAATTAATTAAAAAAGGAAATTGAATAGAAATTGAATAAAAATGGAAGTGGAATAAAAATAAAAATGGAAGTTGCATAAAATTAGAAATGGAAGTTCATTCAAGAAACCACTATATACCATAACGATCTATTTGGAAATTAAATAAAAATGGAAATTGAATGGAGATCGAAATTGAATAAAAATAGAAGTTGAATAAAAATAGAATAGGAAACTGCATAAAATTAAACATAGAAGTTCATTCAAGAAACCACTATACCTTAACGATCTATTTGGAAATAAAATAAGAAAGGAAATTGAATAAAAATGGAAGTGGAAGTGGAAATGGAATAAAAATAAAAATGGAAGTTACAGAAAATTAAAAATGGATATTCAACCAAGAAACCAGTACACCATAACGATCTATTTGAAAATTAAACAAAAAAGGAAATTCAATAGAAAAGGAAATTGAATAAAAATGAAAGTAGAATAAAAATAAAAATGGAAGTTGCATAAAATTAAAAATGAAAGTTCATTAAAAAAAACCACTATACCTTAACGACCTATTTGGAAATTAAATAAAAAAAGGAAATTGAATGGAGAAGGAAATTGAATAAAAATAGAAGTTGAATAAAAATAGAAATGGAGACTGCATAAAATTAAACATGGAAATTCATTCAAAAAACCACTATACCTTAACGTTCTATTCGGAAATTAAACAAAAAAGGTAATTGAATGGAGATGGAAATTTAATAAAAATAGAAGTTGAATAAAAATAGAAATGGAAACTGCATAAAGTTAAACATGGAAGTTCATTCAAGAAACCACTATACCTTAACGATCTATTTGGAAATTAAATCAATAAGGAAATTGAATAAAAATGGAAGTTCAATAAAAATACAAATGGAAGATGCATAAAATTAAAAGTGGAAGTTAATTCAAGAAACCACTATATACCTTAACGATCTATTTGCAAATTAAATAAAAAAATAAATTGAATGGAGATGGAAATTGAATAAAAATAGAAGTTGAATAAAAATAGAAATGGAAACTGCATAAAATTAAACATGGAAGTTCATTGAAGAAACCACTATACCTTAACGATCTATTTGAAAATTAATTAAAAAAGGAAATTGAATAGAAATGGAACTTGAATAAAAATGGAAGTGGAATAAAAATAAAAATAGAAGTTGCAAAAAATTAAAAATGGATGTTCATTCAAAAAACCTCTACCCCTGAACGACCTATTTGAAAATTACATAAAAAAGGAAATTCAATAGGAAATTGAATAAAAATGGAAGTTGCATAAAAATAAAAATGGAAGTTGCATAAAATTAAAAATGAAAGTTCATTCAAGAAACCACTATACCTTAACGATCTATTTGGAAATTAAATAAAAAAGGAAATTGAACGGAAATGGAAATTGAAAAAAAATAGAAGTGGAAACTGCAAAAAATTAAACATGGAAATTCATTCAAGAAACCACTATACCTTAACGATCAATTTGGAAATTAAATAAAAAAGGAAATTGAATGGAGAGGGAAATTGAATAAAAATAGAAGTTGAATAAAAATTGAAATTGAAACTGCATAAAATTAAACGTGGAAGTTCATTCAAGACACCGCTATACCTTAACGATCTATTTGGGAAATTAAATAAAAAAGGAAATTGAATAGCAAAGGAAATTGAATAAAAAGGGAAGTGGAACAAAAATAAAGATGGAAGTTGCATTAAATTAAAAGTGGATGTTCATTCGAGAAACCTCTACACCTTAACGATCTATTTGAAAATCAAATAAAAAAAGGAAATTCAATAGCAAAGGAAATTGAAAAAAATGAAAGTTGAATAAAGATAAAAATGAAAGTTGCATAAAATTAAAAATGAAAGTTCATTCAAGAAAACACTATACCTTAACGATCTGTTTGGAAATTAAATAAAAAAAAGGAAATTGAATGGAGATGGAAATTGAATAAAATAGAAGTTGAATAAAAATAGAAGTGGAAACTACATAAAGTTAAACATGGAAATTCGTTCAAGAAACCACTATACCTTAGCGATCCATTCGGAAATTGAATAAAAAAGGAAATTGAATGGAGATGGAATGTAACAACCCTCACCTTATTCTTGTCATACTTGCATACATTCCTGCATGAACCTGCCTTGTTATTTTGTTTTGAAGGTTTTGCCTTGTCTTGATCTGCTTGAAGCTGCTTGCATGATTTTGTTCTTTGCTTAGTGTATGTGTGTGCGTAGCCGAGGTCATCTTGAGCTTAGTCCGTCTTTGAACCTTGTACTTAGAACTATCTTGAGATCTTGTTCAACCCCATCTTCACCTCGGGCATTCATTGCCGAGATGTTTCGCACTTAGTGAACCTTGTCCTTGGGCAGGTATGGCCTAGGCCGAGATGTGGCACACCCCGGCCAAGGTGTGGCACAGCTTAGTCAAGTGTCGTCCTCCCTAGCCGACGTTTTGTTATCCTGTTGCTGGATCCTTGATTTGAGCCGATGTCATCTTGTTGTCGATGTGTCTTACCCGAGCTTGCTGCATACGCTTTGTCAGAGACTTGTCTTGTCTATCAATCACCTTTTTGGAGCTGAACCAACCCGATAACGCCACGTGTCCGAGCTGATTGTTAAGGCAGCCGGCAGACCCTGAAACAAATCATTTTCTTGTCTCAAATCCTTGTTTTAGAGAGATAAGCTCTAGAGAGGAGGAAGAAGAGTTCTTGAGTGAGAGTAGTCTTCCAAGCTCGATCTTCGTGGTTTGAACCGTTGGATCCGAGTTTTGAGGTTAGAATCTTGATCTCCTTTGGTTGTTCTTGCTGATCATCTAGCTGCATTGCATGATCGGATTTGTGTTGCATGTCATGCATTGTTTTGAAGTTGGTTTTGGAAAGAGGAAATGGTTTTCCATATGTTCTTGAAGAAAGTCTCGTTTTGATCGAAAAGTCTGGAACGAAAACCATGTTTTGTGTTTGTTCTTGCATGACTTTCTTTAATGGGTACCCAGGTCCATATATTTTGAACTCTTGGCATGAAAACTCAGATTTTTGTAACAAGTTGTGAGCTTGCATCCATCTTTCAAATGATCATGTTCTTCATATTCTTCAAAGGAAGACCCAGGTTTTTCCTGACTTTGTTCAACGGGACCTCGGCTTAGTCCTGGACGGTACCCAGTGTGTTTTCGAGAAACGGGAGCAGTGATTAAGCTCCCAGCTTGTTTTGCTTTGTCTTTGACTTGGATCTGGCAAGAATGCCGAGATCATTTGCATGTATATAGAGCTTGCTTTGAGAATGTGACTTGCCATGTGATTGTAGGTCCTTGATATTTGCTTTGAGTCTACACCTGAAGAACTAGGTGAGTGGTATTTCTAATAAAGCTATGTTACACTTGCTTTTGATAAATCTTGTTTTGTTTGTTTTGACGTGGTATTTGCTAAGCATGAATAAATGGCCTTGTTTGATTGTTATCCTCGGAAAGTCCCTTGTGCTGGAGGACTCTAAACTTTCGCAGTACTATGTGTAAAAGGATACGGTCCTTGTTAAATCGGGCTACGGGCCTAAGTAACACAAGTCCCTTGTACGGGAGGACTCTAAACTTTCGCGGTACCAAGTGCACAAGTCCCTTGTATTGGAGGACTCTAAACTTTCGCAATACTTTTGACCAAACGATTACGGATCGTACAGCCCTTGAATGATGAATACGGTTCATCCCTTGCTTCGCCGATGTATGATACTTGAATGATGAATACGGTTCATCCCTTGCTTCGCCGATGTATGATACTTGAATGATGAATACGGTTCATCCCTTGCTTCGCCGATGTTATGATACTTGAATGATGAATACGATTCATCCCTTGTTTTGCCTATGTCAGTAAACATCTTTGGATACTTGTAATATTTGATTGATGAATACGGTTCATCCCTCGTCTTGCTAAAGTTTGATGTGTTTCGTTTTGAAGGACCTCGGCTGTATTCATGCAAAACCTTTATTATTAGTACCATTCACTGAGTATTTGTACTCACCCCTCTATATATATGTAGGTGATGAGCAGGACGGCGGCGACGCCTAGATCGTTTTGGATGCTTGTTTTGGATTCGTACTTATGTCGGCTTTGCTTTTGTATTTACGTCGGCGGTGCCCTGCTTTGCATGTCGGCAAATCTTGAAAATCATGCTTCTTGACTTGTGTTAGCTGTATTTTGTATATGTCGGCTCGAGAAGCCTTTTGATCAAGATGTAACATATATTTTACGCTGTTGTATTCAAGTTGTAAAGTTAATTGGAAATGTTTGGCATTGCTTTGATCTACGCACAGCTCTTATGGACCACTTGTATTTGATTTATCGCTTCCGCATTTGTGAGCCCCATATCCATACTCTGATTGTGTTAAGTTTTGAAACGTTGGCCTTCGGTAATTACGGATTACTGGCCATCACAGCACCAAACTACTAGGGGCGGTTTGGGGTTGTGACATGGAAATTAAATAAAAATAGAAGTTGAATAAAAATAGAAATGGAAACTGCATAAAATTAAATACGGAAGTTCATTCAAGAAACCCCTATACCTTAACGATCAATTTGGAAATTAAATAAAAAAGGAAATTGAATAGAAAAGGAAATTGAATAAAAAAGGAAGTTGAATAAAAATACAAATGGAAGTTGCAAGAAATTAAAAATGGATGTTCATTAGTTGAATAAAAATAAAAATGAAAGTTGCATAAAATTAAACATGGAAGTTCATTCAAGAAACCACTATACCTTAACGATCCACTTGGAAATTAAATAAAAAAAGGAAATTCAATAGAAAAGGAAATTGAATAAAAATTGAAGTTGAAGAAAAATAAAAATGGAAGCTGCATAAAATTAAAAATGGAAGTTCGTTCAAGAAACCACTATACATTAACGATCTATTTCAAAATTAAATAAAAAAAGGAAATTGAATAAAAATGGAAGTTGAATAAAAATAAAAATGGAAGTTGCATAAAATTAAAAATGAAGGTTCATTCAAGAAACCACTATACCTTAACGATCTATTTGGAAATGAAATAAAAAAAATAGAATTTAAAAAGAAAAAAAAATTGAATAAAAATGGAAGTTGAATAAATATAAAAATAGAAGTTGCATAAAATTAAAAATGGAAGTTCAGTCAAGAAACCAGTATGCCTTAACGATCTATTTGTAAACAAAATAAAAAAAAAAGGAAATTGAATAGAAAAAGAACTTGAATAAAAATGGAAGTTTCATAAAAATAAAAATGGAAGTTGCATAAAATTAAAAATGAAAGTTCATTCAACTAACCACTAAACCTTAACGATCTATTTGGAAATTAAATAAAAAAGGAAATTGAATAGAAAAGAAAATTGAATAAAAATGGAAGTTGCATAAAATTAAAAATGAAACTTCATTCAAAAAACCAGTATACCTTAACGATCTATTTGGAAATTAAATAGAAAAAGGAAATTGAATAGAAAAGAAAATTGAATAAAAATGGAAATTGAATAAAAATAAAAATGGAAGTTGCAGAAAATTAAAAATGGAAGTTCATTCAAGAAACCACTATACCTTATATAGCGATCCCGGGTTTACCCTTGATATACAGTCATCCGGACATGTGTCCGTGGATGTTGGTAGTTGTTTATTATCTTATTTACATCCTTTTTACTTAGTATTTGAGTTATAGGATGTGTTGGGTAGGTTTGTTACAGGTTGGTTGAGTTTAGAAACCAAAACTAGTTGCCCAGATTTTGACCTGTCCGCTCGAGCGGGGGTGTTGGCGCTCGAGCGGGGATTGCACCCATCCAGTATTTCCTGTGCAGTGTTGGACGCTCGAGCGTGGTATTGGCCGCTCAAGCGGGGTTACGTGAGTGCCGCTCGAGCGGGGAGTTGGGAGCTCGAGCGGAGACCTGGTTCTGCAGAAGTTCTGGGAGTGTGTGTTCACCACTCGAGCGAGATTGTTGGCGCTCGAGCGGGAGTCTGTGAGTTACGCTCGAGCGGAGTGTTTTACGCTCGAGCGGGACGACTGGGTTTAAGTTCCGTGTTTTGACTTTTCAAATCACTTTTTCACTTTCTCTTCTCTCTCCTACTTTTCCAAAAACACCATTGTTGAGCCTCTCACTCTAGAACTCTACCTTCTCTCTAGGTTTTGATCTAGTAGGAGTGATTTGCTCACCTTTGGCCTTTACAAAAAGGTTGTTGATCGTCGAGGGCTATATTTTAATCTGAAAATTTCGAGATTTGGAGCACGTTGGGTTTTGTCTTCTTCTCACTTGGGGCTCCGAATTCGAGGTAGGGATATCCTACTCCTCTCTATGGATTTTGTCTTTAAATTTTGGTATTTTGAGATGTTGGGGTTGGTTTGGTAATTTTGTGAGAGTTTGGGGCTTTTGTGCAATTTTACAAAAGTTGGGGTTTTATTCATAATAAACCTAGATGCATGTTTGGCACAGAGAAATGGAATAAATGTTAAATCATTGATGAAAATGGGACCTAAGGGTTGAAATGTTAATTATGGGAATTGACCTAATTACATTGTTTAATTAATTGGGATAATTAATTGTGAGGAATGAGGAAATGAAATGTTGATTGAATATCCATTGTGCATTTATTTTCTGTATAGAAATAACTGCTTTGGGCTATCGGTGGAGGATAGTCGTGATTGTTGTAGACAACGCATGATGATTAGGCAAACGAAAACTAATCAATGGAATGTGTCATGAAATTTGACGATTGATAGAATACATTAACTACATGTATTGAGTAATTGTATATAGAACCAATGTGTTTGTATACGTTATGTGTAGAGGAGGAGATGGGGGATGTACTCCGCGGTTTAGGGGAAGATAGGGGATGTACCTCTAAACCGGATAGTGTTAGGAGAAGATAGGGGATGAACTCCGTAGATACAGCTCATATGCTTGTCTAAAGAAGTGAAGATAGAGCTCATATGCTTATCTTTGTGAAGTGTGGATATAGCTTATATGCTTATCTGTGGATATTGTTGTTATACATATCTGTTGTAGAATGTGGATATAGCTTATATGCTTATCTGTGAATGTGGGATATAGTTTTTATACATATCTGTTGAGAATGTGGATAGAGCATATATGTCTATCTATTGAAAAGGGAAAATGAAAAGTAACTTGGACTCATAAGTCGTATGACATAAATATGTGATTTATGTGAATGTATCAGTGTTGGCCATCTATCAATTGCTAATCTTTTAGTCATTGTTCATGGTTGGTTTAGTGTATTTCTACTGGGCTGTGGCTCACCCTATATGGGAATATCATTTTCAGGTACTGGTAGCATGCCACCTCCAAGGACATAGCTTGGGAGGCTAGAGGCGGACATACTTTTGTCGTTTTACTTTTTGATGTATTACATGTAAATTCAAGCCAAGGGCTTAATGTGTATGAGTTAGTACTCTTTTGTTGTAACCAAGTGTTAGCTTGGAAAGCTGTAAGCCCATAGGGCATTTGCTTTTGTTGTTAACATGTAATACTTATTGTAATGAAACTCTGATAAATGAAAGAATGTGGAACGTTTGGATATCAATGCATGTCTATTTTAATGGGTTTAATGTTATTATTTTGAGGGCGTTACACCTTAACAATCTATTTGGAAATTCAATAAAAAAGGAATTTGAAAAGGAAAGGAAATTGAATAAAAATGGAAGTTGAATAAAAACAAAAATCGAAGTTGCATAAAATTAAAAATGGAAGTCTATTCAAAAAACCGCTATACCTTAACGATCTATTTGGAAATTAAATAAAAAACAGAAATTGAATAGAAAAGGAAATTGAATAAAAATGGAAGTGGAATAAAAATAAAAATTGAAGTTGCAGAAAATTAAAAATGGATGTTCATTCCAGAAACAACTACACCTTAACGATCTATTTGGAAATTAAATAAAAAAGGAAATTCAATAGAAAAGGAAATTTTATAAAAATGAAAATTGAATAAAAACAAAAATCGAAGTTGCATAAAATTAATAATGGAAGTTCATTAACGAAACTACTATACCTTAACGATCTGTTTGGAAATTAAATAAAAAGAGGAAATTTAATGGAGATGGAAATTGAATAAAAATATAAGTTGAATAAAAATAGAAGTGGAAACTGCATAAAATTGAACTTGGAGATTCATTCAAGAAACCACTATACCTTAACGATCTATTTGGAAATTAAATAAAAAAGGAAATTGAATGGAGATGGAAATTTAATAAAAATAGAAGTTGAATAAAAACAGAAATGGAAACTGCATAAAGTTAAACATGGAAGTTCATTCAAGAAACCACTATACCTTAACGATCTATTTGGAAATTAAATAAAAAAGGAAAATGAATAGAAAAGGAAATTGAATAACAATGGAAGTCGAATAAAAATACAAATAGAAGTTGCATAAAATTAAAAATGTAAATTCATTAAAGAAACCACTGTATGTTAATGATCTATTTGGAAATTAAATAAAAAAGGAAATTGAATGGAGATGGAAATTGAATAAAAATAGAAGTTGAATGAAAATAGAAATGGAAACTGCATAAAATTAAACATGGAAGTTCATTCAAAAAACCACTATACCTTAACTATCTATTTGGAAATTAATTAAAAAAGAAAATTGAATAGAAATGGAAATTGAATAAAAATGGAAGTGGAATAAAAATAAAAATGGAAGTTGCATAAAATTAGAAATGGAAGTTCATTCAAGAAACCACTACACCTTAACGATCTATTTGGAAATTAAATAAAAAAGGAAATTGAATGGAGATAGAAATTGAATAAAAATAGAAGTTGAAAAAAATAGAAATCGAAACTGCATAAAATTAAACATGGAAGTTCATTCAGGAAACCACTATAACTTAACGATCTATTTCGAAATTAAATAAAAAAGGAAATTCAATAGAATAGGAAATTGAATAAAAATGGAAGTGGAATAAAAATAAAAATGGAAGTTGCATAAAATTAAAAATGGATGTTCATTCAAGAAACCTCTACACCTTAACGATCTATTTGAAAATTAAATAAAAAAGGAAATTCAATAGAAAAGGAAATTGAATAAAAATTAAAGTTGAATAAAAATAAAAATGGAAGTTGCATAAAATTAAAAATGAAAGTTCATTCAAGAAACCACTATACCTTAACGATCTATTTGGAAATTAATTAAAAAAAGGAAATTGAAAGGAGATGGAAATTGAATAAAAATAGAAGTGGAAACGGCATAAAATTAACCATGGAAATTCATTCAAGAAACCACTATATCATAACGATCAATTTGGAAGTTAAAGAAAAAAGGAAATTGAATGGAGTTGGAAATTTAAAAAAAATAGAAGTTGAATAAAAATAGAAATTGAAATTGCATAAAATTAAACATGGAAGTTCATTCAAGAAACCACTATACCTTAACGATTTATTTGGAAATTAAATAAAAAAGGAAATTGAATAAAAATGGAAGTTGAATAAAAATACAAATGGACGTTTCATAAAATTAAAAATGGAAGTTCATTCAAGAAACCATTATACCTTAACGATCTATTTGGAAATTAAATACAAAAGGAAATTGAATGGAGATGGAAATTGAATAAAAATAGAAATGGAAACTGCATAAAATTAAACATGGAAGTTCATTCAAGAAACCACTGTACCTTAACGATCTATTTTGAAATTAATGAAAAAGGAAATTGAATAGAAATGGAAATTGAATAAAAATGGAATTGGAATAAAAATAAAAATGGAAGTTGCAAAAAAATAAAAATGGAAGTTCCTTCATGAAACCACTATACCTTAACTATCTATTTGGAAATTAAATAAAATGGAAATTGAATGGAGATCGAAATTTGATAAAAATTGAAGTTGAATAAAAATAGAAATGGAAACTGCATAAAATTAAATATCGAAGTTCATTCGAGAAACCACTATACCTTAACGATCTATTTGGAAATTAAATAAAAAAGGAAATTGAATAGGAATGGAAATTGAATAAAAATGGAAGTGGAATAAAAATAAAAATGAAAGTTGCAGAAAATTAAAAATGGAAGTTCATTCAAGAAACCACTACACCTTAACGATCTATTGAGAAATTAAATAAAAAAAAATGAGTGGAGATCGAAATTGAATGAAAATAGAAGTTGAATAAAAATAGAAATGGAAACTGCATAAAATTAAACATGGAAGTTCATTCAAGAAACCACTATACCTTAACGATCTATTTGGAAATTAAATAAAAAAGAAAATTGAATAGAAAAGGAAATTGAATACAAATGGAAGTGGAATATAAATAAAAATGGAAGTTGTAGAAAATCAAAAATGGATTTTCATTCAAAAAACCACTACACCCTAACGATCTATTTGGAAATTAAATAAAATAGGAAATTCAATAGAAAAGGAAATTGACTAAAAATGGAAGTTGAATAAATATAAAAATGGAAGTTGCATAAAATTAAAAATGGAAGTTCATTCAAGAAACCACTATATCTCAACGATTCATTTGGAAATTAAATAAAAAAAGGAAATTGACTAGAAAAGGAAATTCAATAAAAATGGAAGTTGCATAAAATTAAAAATGAAAGTTCATTCAACTAACCACTAAACCTTAGCGATCTATTTGGAAATTAATTAAAAAAGGAAATTGAATTGAAAAGGAAATTGAATAAAAATGGAAGTTGGATAAAAATAAAAATGGAAGTTGCATAAAATAAAAAATGAAAGTTCATTCAAAAAACCACTATACCTTAACGATCTATTTTGAAATTAAATAAAAAAAGGAAATTGAATAGAAAAGAAGATTGAATAAAAATGAAAATCGAAGAAAAATAAAAATGGAAGTTGCAGAAAATTAAAAATGGAAGTTCATTCAAAAAACCACTATACCTTAACGATCTATTTGGAAATTAAATAAAAAATGAATTTGAAAAGAAAAGGAAATTGAATAAAAATGGAAGTTGAATAAAAACAAAAATCGAAGTTGCATAAAATTAAAAATGGAAGTCTATTCAAGAAACCGCTATACCTTAACGATCTATTTGGAAATTAAATAAAAAATGGAAATTGAATGGAAATCGAAATTGAATAAAAATGGAAGTTGAATAAAAATAATAATGGAAGTTGCATAAAATTAAAAATGGAAGTTCATTCCAGAAACAACTATACCTTAACAATCTATTTTGAAATTAATTAAAAAAGGAAATTGAATAGAAATGGAACTTGAATAAAAATGGAAGTGGAATAAAATTAAAAATAGAAATTGCATAAAATTAAAAATAGAAGTTCATTCGAGAAACCACTACATCTTAACGATCTATTTGGAAATTAAATAAAAAAGGAAATTGAATGGAAATCGAAATTGAATAAAAATAGAAGTTGAATAAAAATAGAAATGGAAACTGCATAAAACTAAACGTGGAAGTTCATCCAAGAAACCACTATACCTTAACGATCTATTTGGAAATTAATTAAAAAAGGAAATTGAATAGAAAAGGAAATTGAATAAAAATGGAAGTGGAATAAAAATAAAAATGAAAGTTGCAGAAATTAAAAATGTATGTTCATTCAAGAAACCACTACACCTTAACGATCTATCTGGAAATTAAATAAAAAAGGAAATTCAACAGAAAAGGAAATCGAATAAAAATGGAAGTTGAATAAAAATAAAAATGGAAGTTGCAGAAATTAAAAATGGAAGTTCATTTAAGAAACCACTATACGTTAACGATCTATTTGGAAATTAATTGAAAAAGGAAATTGAATAGAAATGGAAATTGAACAAAAATGGAAGTTGCAGAAATTAAAAATGGAAGTTCATTCAAGAAACCACTACACCTTAAAGATCTATTTGGAAATTAAATAAAAAAGGAAATTGAATGGAGATCGAAATTGAATAAAAATAGAAGTTGAATAAAAACAGAAATGGAAACTGCATAAAGTTAAACATGGAAGTTCATTCAAGAAACCACTATACCTTAACTATCTATTTGGAAATTAATTAAAAAAGGAAATTGAATAGAAATGGAAATTGAATAAAAATGGAAGTGGAATAAAAATAGAAGTTCGATAAAAATCGAAATGGAAACTGCATAAAATTAAATGTGGAAGTTCATTCATGAAACCACTATACCTTAACAATCTATTTGGAAATTAAATAAAAAAGGAAATTGAATGGAGATGGAAATTGAATAAAAATAGATGTTGAATAAAAATAGAAACGGAAATTGCATAAAATTAAACATGGAAGTTCATTCAAGAAATCACTATACCTTAACGATCTATTTGGAAATTAAATAAAAAAGGAAATGGAATAGAGATGGAAATTGAATAAAAATAGAAGTTGAATAAAAATAGAAATGGAAACTGCATAAAATTAAACATGGAAGTTCATTCAAGAAACCACTATACCTTAACGATCTATTTGGAAATTAAATAAAAAAGGAAATTGAATAGAAATGGAAATTGAATAAAAATGGAAGTGGAGTAAGAATAAAATTGGAAGTTGCATAAAATAAAAAATGGATGTTCATTCAAGAAACCATTACACCTTAACGATCTATTTCAAAATTAAGTAAAAAAGGAAATTCAATAGAAAAAAAATTGAATCAAAATGGAAGTTGAAGAAAAATAAAAATGGAAGTTGCAAAAAATTAAAAATGGAAGTTCATTCAAGAAACCACTACACCTTAATGATCTATTTGGAAATTAAATAAAAAAGGAAATTGAATGGAGATCGAAATTGAATAAAAATAAAAGTTGAGTAAAAATAGAAATGGAAACTGCATAAAATTAAACATGGAAGTTCATTCAAGAAACCACTATACCTTAACGATCTATTTGGAAATTAAATAAAAAAGGAAATTGAATAGAAAAGGAAACTGAATAAAAATGGATGTTGCATAAAATTAAAAATGGATGTTCATTCAAGAAACCTCTACACCTTAACGACTTATTTGAAAATTAAATAAAAAAGGAAATTCAATAGAAAAGGAAATTGAATAAAAATGGAAGTTGAAAAAAAATAAAAATGGAAGTTGCATAAACTTAAACATGAAAGTTCATTCAAGAAACCACTATACCTTAATGATCTATGTGGAAATTAAATAAAAAAAAGAAATTGAATGGAGATGGAAATTGAATAAAAATAGAAGTTGAATAAAAATAGAAATGCAAACTGCATAAAATTAAACATGGAGGTTCATTCAAGAAACCACTATACCTTAACGATCTATGTGGAAATTAAATAAAAAAGGAAATTGAATAGAAATGGAAATTGAATAAAAATGGAAGTGGAATAAGAATAAAAATGGAAGTTGCATAAAATAAAAAATGGATGTTCATTCAAGAAACCATTACACCTTAACGATCTATTTGAAAATTAAATAAAAAAGGAAATTGAATAGAAAAAGAAATTGAAGAAAAATGGAAGTTGAATAAAAATAAAAATGGAAGTTGCATAAAATTAAAAATGGAAGTTCATTCAAGAAACCACAACACCTTAACGGTCTATTTGGAAATTAAATAAAAAAGGAAATTGTATGGAGATCGAAATTGAATAAAAATAGAAGTTGAGTAAAAATAGAAATGGAAACTGCATAAAATTAAACATGGAAGTTCATTCAAGAAACCACTATACCTTAACAATCTATAGCAATCCCGGTTTCCCTTTTCTTTAATTGTTGTGTCCGAACTTAGGTTCCGTGGAGTTGGGCAGGTTTGTTATAGGATGTGTTGGGCAGGTTTGTTATAGGTTGGTTGAGGTTTAGAAACCAAAACTAGTTGCCCAGATTTTGACCTGTCCGCTCGAGCGGGGAGTTTGACACTCGAGCGGGGATCTTTTTGTTGCTTGTCCGCTCAAGCGGGGGTTTTGGCGCTCGAGCGGGAAAAACACCCATCCAGTATCTCCTCTATAGTGTTGTATGCTCGAGCGGCAGTTGTGACGCTCGAGCGGGAGTGTGTGGGTGCCGCTCGAGCGGGGAGCTGGACGCTCAAGCGGGAGACCCATCTGCAAAAGTGCTTGGAGTGTGCATCCACCGCTCGAGCGGGAGTTTGGCCGCTCGAGCGGGAGTCTGTGAGTGACGCTTGAGTGGGGGTTTGGCCGCTTGAGCGGGGCGACTGGGTTAAAGCTCCGTGTTTTGACTTTTTAAATCACTTTTTCCACTTCTCTTCTTTCTCTTACTTTTCCAAAAACACCATTGTTGAGCTTCTCACTCTAGAGCTCTACCTTCTCTCTAGGTATTGATCTAGTAGGAGTGATTTCCTCACCTTTGGCCTTTACAAAAAAGTTGTTGATTGTTGAGGGCTATCTTTTGATCCGAAAAGTTCGTGGTTTGGAGCATTTTCGTTTCCATCATCTTCTCGGTTGGGTGTCATTCTTTGAGGTAGGGATAACCTACTCCTCACTATGGGTTTTGTCTTTAAATTTTAGCATTTTGAGATGTTGGGGTTGGGTTGGTAATGTTGTGAAATTTTGGGGCTTTTGTGTAAATTTACAAAAGTTGGGGTTTTAGCTATATAAAACCTAGATGCATGTTTGGCATGGAAAAGTGAAATTAATGTTAAAACATTAATGAAAATGGAACCTAAGGATTGTAATGTTAATTATGGAAAATGCCCTAATTACATTGGTTAATTAATTCGCATAATTAATTATGAGGAATGAGAAATTGATTTGGAAATGTATGGAATTAAAGGGTGTAGTTAGATTATTTATCACTCACCTGGTTAAAATGTTGATTATATATCCATTGTTGCATTTATTTTCTGTATAGAAATAACTGCTTTGGGCTATCAGTGGAGGATAGTCTTGATTGTTGTAGACAATGCATGATGATTAGGCAAACTGAAACTAATCACTGGAATGTGTCATTGAGTATGACGGTTGAAAGAATACATTAAATTTATGTGTTGTGTGATGATGTGTATAATTATTGTTTATATGCATTGTGTCGTGTTGGAGGAGATAGGGGATGTACTCCACAGTTTAGGGGATGATATGGGATGGACCTCTAAACCGAATGTTGTTGGGAGAAGATATATAGCGATCTCGGTTTCCCTTTTTATTGGTTGTTGTGTACATCTTGTTTACATCCTTCACTCTTTGTATTTGAGTCTTGGGTTGTGTTGGGCAGGTGTGAAACAGATTGGTTGAGCTTAGGAACCAAGTGTAGTTGCCCAGATTTTGGCCTATCCGCTCGAGTGGGAAAATCGCCCTTCCAGTATTTTCTCTGCAGGGTTGTCCGCTCGAGCGGGAGTTTGGACGCTCGAGTGGGAATTTGTTTGTTACGCTCGAGCGGGGAGTTGGACGCTCGAGCAGGGTCCTGGTTCTGCAAAAGTGCTGGGAGTGTGTATTCAGCGCTCGAGCGGCGGTTTGGACGCTCGAGCGGGAGTCTGTGAGTGACGCTCGAGCGGGGGTTTTGACGCTCGAGCGGGGCGACTTTTATTTAAATTCGAGATCCGACTTTTGGATCACTTTTTCAACTCATTTTCTCTCTCTTACTTTTCCAAACCTCCATTAGAGAGCTTCTCTCACTAAAACCTCAACTTCTCTCTAGGTATTGATCTAGCTAGGGTGTATTCCTCACCTTTGGCCTTTACAAAAGTTGGGTTGATCGTCGAGGGCTTTACATTGATCCGAAAATTTTGAGTTTTGAAGCACGTTGAGTTTCGTCATCTTCTTCCCTTGAGCTCCGAATTTGAGGTAGGGATTCCTACTCACTCTTATGGTCTTTGACATAGATTTTTAGCTATTTTGATAAAGTGTTGAGGTTGGGTAATTTTGGGACTTAGGGTTTCAAAATGTTAAAGGAGGGTTTTTATTATTTTGACTCTAAAACGAGTATTTTGGGTTTCAAAATAATGGTTTGGTTGTTGGTTGATGAAATATGGACCATTGGGTCATTATTGGAAAAATGGGGAAGAATGCCCTAATTGGTATAATTAATTTGGAAAGTTATGGATTTATGAAATTGAGTTGTAAATAATGAAATTGGTTCATTATGTGATGAAATGGTGGAGTTGGATTTATTAATCGCTCACTCTTGAAAACATTGATATTTTATCTGTTGAAGCTTTTATTATCTGTTTAGAAATAATTGCTTGGGCTACCGGTGGACGGTAGTTTTGATTGTTGTAGACAATGCATGATGATTAGGCAAATTGAAACTAATCAATTGGATATGTCATAGAGTATGACGGTTGATAGAATACATTAACTTTATGTATTGACTGCTTGTGTATATGACCAATGTGTATATACTTTGTGTATGTGTGTGGTAGGAGATAGGGGATGTACTCCACGGTTTAGGGGAAGATAGGGGATGGACCTCTAAACCGGATGTTGTTTGGGAGGAGATATGGGATGAACTCCACTGATAAAGCTCATATGCTTGTCAGATTTATGTGATGATACAGCTCATATGCTTATCTATGGAAGTGATGATATAGCTCATATGCTTATCTTTGGAAGTGTTGATACAGCTTGTATGCTTATCTGTTGAAATGTGGATACAGCTTGTATGCTTATCTGTTGAGATGTTGATACAACTAATATGTTTATGTATTGTAGAGTGGGAAATGTTTAATATGAGTCACGGTCTCATATAAGTGAATGACTAGGCTCTGAGCCAAAAAAGTAAATTGCGGAATTGATAAGAAATGGAAAATGAAATGAAACACGGACATAGTGGTCTTGTAATGGAAAAGGATTATGGATTGATGTACGGAATTGAACATTTATCAATTGCTAATGTCTTAGTTATTGCTCATACTGTGTTTAGCATATCTCTACTGGGCGTTGGCTCACCCTATATGGGACATTATTTTCAGGTACAGGTAGCATGCAACCTCCAAGGACATAGCTTGGATGATGATGAGAGTTGAAGACTCTTTTTGATTGTTTTGATTGTATTACATGTATATCAAGCCAAGGGCTTATTTTGTATAGAGTTAGTACTCTTCTTTTATGTAACCAAGTGTTGACTTGGAAAGCTGTAAGCCTATAGGGCATTTGCTTTTGTTGTTAACATATAATACTATTGTAAGAACTACTCTGATGAATAGAAATAGTAATTTCTTTGTATCAGTGCATGTCTAAAGTGATGGATTTATATATTTATTTTTGGGGCGTTACAAGATAGGGGATGGACTCCATAGATAGAGCTCATATGCTTATCTGGTAATGTGTTGACATAGCTCATATGCTTGTCTTTGGAAGTGTGATAGTGCTCTTATGCATATCTATGGAAGTGATGATATAGCTTGTATGCTTATCTGTTGATTTGTTGATATAGCTAATACGCTTATCTAATATGATTTGGGAAGAAGTTTAATATGAGTTACTGTCTCATATAAGTTGTTTGGCCAGGTTCTGAGCCATGGTTATAAATTGAGAATTGAAAAGAATTGGAAAATGGATTGTAACATGGACTTGTATGTCATTAAACCGTAGGGTGTGACAAGGGAAAGTATCAGTGTTGGCCATCTATCAACTGCTAATCTTTTAGTCATTGTTCATATTTGGTTTAGTGTATTTCTACTGGGCTGTGGCTCACCCTATATGGGAATATCATTTTCAGGTACAGGTAGCATGCCACCTCCAAGGACGTAGCTTGGGAGGCTAGAGGCGGGCAGACTTTTGTTGTTTAGTTTCTTTGATGTATTACATGTATATTCAAGCCAATGGCTTAATGTGTAAATGAGTTAGCACTCTTTTGTTGTGACCAAGTGTTAACCTGGAAAGCTGTAAGCCTTTAGGGCATTTGCTTTTATCGTTAACATGTAATACTTTTTGGTAATGGAACTCTGATGAATAGAAGAATGTGGAGCTTTTATATATCAATGCATGTCTATATTGATGGGTTTAATGTTATTATTTTGAGGGCGTTACACGATCTATTTGGAAATTAAATAAAAAAAGGAAATTGAATAGAAAAGGAAATTGAATAAAAATGGATGTTGCAAAAAATTAAAAATGGATGTTCATTCAAGAAACCTCTACACCTTAACGACTTATTTGAAAATTAAATAAAAAAGGAAATTCAATAGAAAAGGAAATTGAATAAAAATGGAAGTTGAATAAAAATAAAAATGGAAGTCGCGTAAACTTAAACATGGAAGTTCATTCAAGAAACCACTATTCCTTAACGATCTATGTGGAAATTAAATAAAAAAAAGAAATTGAATGGAGATGGAAATTGAATAAAAATAGAAGTTGAATAAAAATAGAAATGGAAACTGCATAAAATTAAACATGGAAATTCGTTCAAGAAACCACTATATCTTAACGATCAATTTGCAAAGTAAATAAAAAAGGAAATTGAATGGAGAAAGAAATTTAATAAAAATAGAAATGGAAACTGCATAAAATTAAACATGGAAGTTCATTCAAGAAACCACTATACCTTAACGATCTATTTGGAAATTAAATAAAAAAAAGTAAATTGAATAGAAAATGACATTGATTAAAAATGGAAGTTGAATAAAAATAAAAATGGAAGTTGCATAAAATGAAACATGGAAGTTCATTAAAAAAACCACTATACCTTAACGATCTATTTGGAAATTAAATAAAAAAGGAAATTCAATAGAAAAAGAATTTGAATAACAGTGGAAGTTGAATAAAAATAAAAATGGAAGTTGCATAAAATTAAAAATTGAAGTTCATTCAAGAAACCACTATACATTAACGATCTATTTGGAAATTAAATAAAAAAAGGAAATTGAATAGAAAATGAAATTGATTAAAAATGGAAGTTGAATAAAAATAAAAATGGAAGTTGCATAAAATTAAACATGGAAGTTCATTCAAAAGCCACTATACCTTAACGATTTATTTGGAAATTAAATAAAAAAAGGAAATTCAATTGACAAGGAAATTGAATAAAAATGGAAGTTGAATAAAAATAAAAATGGAAGTTCATTCAAGAAACCACTATACCTTAACGATCCACTTGGAAATTAAATAAAAAAAGGAAATTGAATAGAAATGAAATTGAATAAAAATGGAAGTTGAGTAAAAATAAAAATGGATGTTGCATAAAATTAAAAATGAAAGTTCATTCAACTAACCACTAAACCTTAACGATTTATTTGGAAATTAAATGAAAAAGGAAATTCAATAGAAAAAGAAATTGAATAAAAATGGAAGTTGCATAAAATAAAAATGGAAGTTCATTCAAAAACCACTATACATTAACGATCTATTTGGAAATTAAATAAAAAAAGGAAATTGAATAAAAAATGAAATCGATTAAAAATGGAAGTTGAATAAAAATAAAAGTGGAAACTGCATAAAATTAAACATGGAAATTCATTCAAGGAACCACTATACCTAAACGATATATTTGGAAATTAAATAAAAAAAGGAAATTGCGGAGAAAAGAAATTGAATAAAAATGGAAGTTGAGTAAAAATAAAAATGGAAGGTGCATAAAATTAAAAAAAAAAGTTCATTCAACTAACCACTAAACCTTAACGATCTATTTGGAAATTAAATAAAAAAGGAAATTTGATAAAAAAGAAATTGAATAAAAATGGAAATTGAATAAAAATAAAAATGGGAGTTGCATTAAATTAAAAATGAAAGTTCATTCATGAAACCACTATACCTTAATGATCTATTTGGCTATTAAATAAAAAAAGGAAATTGAATAGGAAAGAAAATTGAATAAAAATGGAAGTTGAATAAAAATAAAAATGGAAGTTGCATAAAATTAAAAATGGAATTTCATTGAAGAAGCCACTACACCTTAACGATCTATTTGGTTTAAATAAAAAAAGGAAATTGAATGGACATCGAAATTGAATAAAAATAGAAGTTGAGTAAAAATAGAAATGGAAATTGCATAAAATTAAACATGGAAGTTCATTCAAGAAACCACAATACCTTAACGATCTATTTGGAAATTGAATAAAAAAAGAAATTGAATAGAAAAGGAAATTGAATAAAAATGGAAGTGGAATAAAAATAAAAATGAAAGTTGCATAAAATTAAAAATGGATGTTCATTCCAGAAACCTCTACACCTTAACGACTTATTTGAAAATTAAATAAAAAAGGAAATTCAATAGAAAAGGAAATTGAATAAAAATGGAAGTTGAATAAAAATAAAAATGGAAGTTGCATAAAATTAAACATGGAAGTTCTTTCAAGAAACCACTATACCTTAACGATCTATTTGGAAATTAAATAAAAAAAGGCAATTGAATGGAGATGAAAATTGAATAAAAATAGAAATGGAAGTTGCAGAAAATTAAAAATGGAAGTTCATTCAAGAAACCACTACACCTTAACGATCTATTTGGAAATTAAATAAAAAAACGGAAATTGAATAGAAAATGAAATTGATTAAAAATGGAAGTTGAATAAAAATAAAAATGGAAGTTGCATAAAATTAAACATGGAAATTCATTCAAGAAACCACTATACCTTAACGATTTATTTGAAAATTAAATAAAAAAAGGAAATTCAATTGACAAGGTAATTGAATAAAAATGGAAGTTGAATAAAAATAAAAATCGATGTTGCATAAAATTAAAAATGAAAGTTCATTCAACTAACCACTAAACCTTAACGATCTATTTGGAAATTAAATGAAAAAGGAAATTCAATAGAAAAAGAAATTGAATAAAAATGGAAGTTGAATAAAAATAAAAATGGAAGTTGCATAAAATAAAAATGGAAGTTCATTCAAGAAACCACTAGACATTAACGATCTATTTGGAAATTAAATAAAAAAAGGAAATTGAATAGAAAATGAAATTGATTAAAAATGGAAGTTGCATAAAATTAAACATGGAAGTTCATTCAAGAAACCACTATACCTTAACGATATATTTGGAAATTAAATAAAAAATGGAAATTCAATTGACAAGGAAATTGAATAAAAATGGAAGTTGAATAAAAATAAAAATGGAAGTTCATTCAAGAAACCACTATACCTTAACGATCTACTTCGAAATTAAATAAAAAAGGAAATTGCGGAGAAAAGAAATTGAATAAAAATGGAAATTGAGTAAAAATAAAAATGGAAGTTGCATAAAATTAGAAAAGAAAGTTCATTCAACTATCCACTAAACCTTAACGTTCTATTTGGAAATTAAATAAAAAAGGAAATTCAATAGAAAAAGAAATTGAATAAAAATGGAAATTGAAGAAAAATAAAAATGAAAGTTGCAAAAAATTAAAAATGAAAGTTCATTCAAGAAACCATTATATCTTAATGATCTATTTGGCAATTAAACAAAAAAAGGAAATTGAATAGAAAAGAAAATTGAATAAAATTGGAAGTTGAATAAAAACAAAAATAAAAGTCGCATAAAATTAAAATTCGAAGTCCATTTAAGAAACCACTATACCTTAACGATCAATTTGGAAATTAAATAAAAAAAAGGAAATTGAATAAAAATGAAAGTTGAATAAAAATAAAAATGGAAGTTGCATAAAATTAAAAATGAAAGTTCATTCAAGAAACCACTATACCTGAATGATCTATTTGGGAATTAATTAAAAAAGGAAATTGAATAGAAAAGGAAATTGAATAAAAGTGGAAGTGAAATAAAAATACAAATGGAAGTTGCATAAAATTAAAAATGGAAATTATTCAAAAAACCACTATACCTTAACGATCTACTTGGAAGTTAAATAAAAAAGGAAATTGAATCTAGATCGAAATTGAATAAAAATAGAAGTTGAATAAACATATAAATGGAAACTGCATAAAATTAAACATGGAAGTTCATTCAAGAAACCACTATACCTTAACGATCTATTTGAAAATTAAATAAAAAAGGAAATTGAATAGGAAAGGAAATTGAAAAAAAATGGAAGTAGAATAAAAATAAAAATGGAAGTAGCATAAAATTAAAAATAGAAGTTCATTCAAGAAACCACTACACCTTAACGATCTATTTGGAAATTAAATATAAAAGGAAATTGAATAAAAATAGAAGTTGAATAAAAATAGAAATGGAAACTGCATAAAATTAAACATGGAAGTTCATTCAAGAAACCACTATACGCTAACGATCTATTTGTAAATTAAATAAAAAAGAAATTAAATAGAAAAGGAAATTGAATAAAAATGGAAGTGGAATAAAAATAAAAATGGAAGTCGCATAAAAATAAAAATGGAAGTTCCTTCAAGAAACCACTACACCTTAACGATCTATTAGAAATTAATTAAAAAAGAAAATTCAGTAGAAAAAGAAATTGAATAAAAATGGAAGTTGAATAAAAATAAAAATGGAAGTTGCATAAAATTAGAAATGGATGTTCAATCAAGAAACCACAATACATTAACGATATATTTGGAAATTAAATAGAAAAAGGAAATTGAACTAGAATGGGGAATTGATTAAAAATGGAAGTTGAATAAAAATAAAAATGGAAGTTGCATAAAATTAAACATGAAAGTTCATTCAAGAAACCACTATGCCTTAACGATCTATTTGGAAATTAAATAAAAAAGGAAATTCAATTGAAAAAAAATTGAAGAAAAATGAAAGTTGAATAAAAATAAAAATGAAAGTTGCATAAAATTAAAAATGAAAGTTAATTCAAGAAACCACTACACATTTACGAACTATTTGGAAATTAAATAAAAAAAAGGAAATTGAATAGAAAAAGAAATTGAAAAAAAATGGAAGTTGCATAAAATTAAACTTGGAAGTTTATTCAAGAAACCACTATACCTTAACAATTTATTTGGAAATGAAATAAGAAAAAAAAGAAATTAAATAAAAATGGAAATTGAATAAAAATGGAAGTTCAATAAAAATAAAAATGGAAGTTGCATAAAATTAAAAATGAAAGTTCAATCAAGAAACCACTATACCTTAACGATCTATTTGGAAATTAAATAAAAAAGGAAATCGAATAGAAAAGAAAATTGAATAAAAATGGAAGTGGAAAAAGAATAAAAATGGAAGTTGCATAAAATTAAAAATGGAAGTTCATTCAAGAAACCACTATACCTTAACGATCTATTTGGAAATTAAATAAAAAAGAAAATTTAATGGAGATGGAAATTGAATAAAAATAGAAGCTGAATAAAAATAGAAATGGAAATTTCATAAAATTAAACATGGAAGTTCATTCAAGAAACCACTATACGTTAACGATCTATTTGGAAATTAAATAAAAAAGGAAATTGAATAAAAATAGAAGTGGAATAAAAATAAAAATGGAAGTTGCATAAAATTAAAAATGGAAGTTCATTCAAGAAACCAGTACACCTTAATGATCTATTTGGAAATTAAATAAAAAAGGAAATTCAATAGAAAAAGAAATTGAATAACAATAGAAGTTGAATAAAAATAAAAATGGAAATTGCGTAAAATTAAAAATGGAAGTTCATTCAAGAAACCACTATACATTAACAATCTATTTGGAAATTAAACAAAAAAAGGAAATTGAACAGAAAATGAAATTGATTAAAAATGGAAGGAGAATAAAAAAAAAAATGGAAGTTGCATAAAATTAAACATGGAACTTCATTCAAGAAACCAATATACCTTAACGATCTATTTGGAAATGAGGCAAAAAAAGCAAATTAAATAAAAATGGAAGTTGAATAAAAATAAAAATGGAAGTTGCATAAAATGAAAACTGGAAGTTCATTCAAGTAACCACTATACCTTAACGATCTATTTGGAAATTAAATAAAAAAAGGAAATTGCATAGAAAAAAAAATTGAATGAAAATGGAAATTGAATAAAAATAAAAATGGAAGTTGCATAAAATTAAAAATGGAAATTCATTCAAGAAACCACTATACCTTAACGATCTATTTGTAAATGAAATAAAAAAAGAAATTGAATAGAGATGGAAATTAAATAAAAATGGAAGTTGAATAAAAATAGAAATAGAAGTTGCATAAAATTAAAAATGGAAGTTCATTCAAGAAACCACTATACCTTAACGATCTATTTGGAAATTAAATAGAAAAGGAAATTGAATAGACAGGGGAATTGAATAAAAATGGAAATTGAATAAAAATAAAAATGGAAGGTGCATAAAATTAAAAATGGAAGTTCATTCAAGAAACCACTAAACGTTAACGATCTATTTGAAACTAAATAAAAAAACGAAATTGAATAGAAAGGGAAATTGAATAAAAATAAAAATGGAAGTTGCATAAGAGTTAAAAAGAAAATTTATTCCAAAAACCACTAAACCTTAACGGTCTATTTGGAAATTAAATAAAAAAGGAAACTGAATAGAAAAGGAAATTTAATAAAAATAGAAGTTGAATAAAAATAAAATTGAAGGTCGCATAAAATTAAAAATGGAAGTTCATTCAAGAAACCACTATACCTTACCGATTTATTCGGAAATTAAAATAAAAAAGAAAATTGAATAAAAATGGAAGTTGAATAAAAATAAAAATGGAAGTTGCATAAAATTAAAACTGCAAGTTCATTCAAGAAACCACTATACATTAAGGATCTATTTGGAAATTAAATAAAAAAGGAAATTGAATAAAAATAAAAATGGAAATTGCATAAAATTAAAAATTGAAGTTCATTCAAGAAACAACTATACCTTAACGTTCTATTTGAAAACTAAAGAAAAAAAGGAAATTGAATAGAAAAGGAAATTGAATAAAAATAAAAATGGAAGTTGCATAAGAGTAAAAAAGAAAATTTATTCCAAAAACCACTACACCATAACGATCTATTTGTAAATTAAATAAAAAAGGAAATTGAATAGAAAAGGAAATTTAATAAAAATAGAAGTTATAAAAATAAAAATGAATGTCGCATAAAATTAAAAATGGAAGTTCATTCAAAAAACCACTATACCTTAACGATCAATTTGGAAATTAAACAAAAAAATGGAAATTAAATAAAAATGAAAGTTGAATAAAAATAAAAATGGAAGTTGCATAAAATTAAAACTGGAAGTTCATTCAAGAAACCACAATACATTAACGATCTATTTAGAAATTAAAAAAAAAGGAAATTGAATAGAAAAAGAAATTGAATAGAAAAAGAAATTGAATAAAATGGAAATTGAATAAAAATGGAAGTTGAATAAAAATAGAAATGGAAACTGCATAAAAGTAAAAATGGAAGGTGCATAAAATTTAAAATGGAAGTTCATTCAAGAAACCACTAAAAGTTAATGATCTATTTGGAAACTAAATAAAAAAAAGTAAATTGAATAGAAAAGGAAATTGAGTAAAACAAAAATGGAAGCTGCATAAGAGTTAAAAAGAAAATTTATTCCAAAAACCACTAAACCTTAACGATCTATTTGGAAATTAAATAAAAAAGGAAATTGAATAGAAAAGGAAATTTAATAAAAATAGAAGTTGAATAAAAATAAAATTGGAAGTAGCAAAAAATTAAAACTGGAAGTTCATTCAAGAAACCACAATACATTAACGATCTATTTGGAAATTAAATAGAAAAAGGAAATTGAATAGAAAAAGAAATTGAATAAAAATGGAAATTGAATAAAAAAAAATGAAAGTTGCATAAAATTAAAAGTGGAAGTTCATTCAAGAAACCACTATACATTAAGGATCTATTTGGAAATTAAATAAAAAAAAGGATATTGAATAGAAAAAGAAATTGAATAAAAATGGAAATTGAATAAAAATAAGAATAGAAGTTGCATAAAATTAAAAGTGGAAGTTCATTCAAGAAACCACTATACCTTAACGATCTATTTAGAAACTAAAGAAAAAAAGGAAATTGAATAGAAAAGGAAATTGAATAAAAATGGAAATTGAATAAAAATAAAAATGAAAGTTGCATAAGAGTAAAAAGAAAATTTATTCCAAAAACCACTATACCTTAATGACGTATTTTGGAAATTAAATAAAAAAAGAAATTGAATAGAAAAGGAAATTTAATAAAAATAGAAGTTATAAAAATAAAAATGAATGTCGCATAAAATTAAAAATGGAAGTTCATTCAAAAAACCACTATACCTTAACGATCTATTTGAAAATTAAACAAAAAAAAGAAATTAAATAAAAATGAAAGTTGAATAAAAATAAAAATGGTAGTTGCATAAAATTAAAACTGGAAATTCATTCAAGAAACCACAATACATTAACGATCTATTCGGAAATTAAATAAGAAAAGGAAATTGAATAAAAATAAAAATGGAAGTTGCATGAAATTAAAAATGGAAATTCATTCAAGAAACCACGATACCATAACGATCTTTTTGGAAATTAAATAAAAAAGGAAATTGAATAGAAAGGGTAATTGAATAAAAATGGAAATTGAATAATAATAAAAATGGAAGTTCATTCAAGAAACCACTAAACGTTAACAATCTATTTGGAAACTAAATAAAAAAAGAAAATTGAATAGAAAAGGAAATTGAGTAAAAATAAAAATGGAAGTTGCATAAGAGTTAAAAAGAAAATTTATTCCAAAAACCACTAAACCTTAACGATCGATTTGGAAATTAAATAAAAAAGGAAATTGAATAGAAAAGGAAATTTAATAAAAATAGAAGTTGAATAAAAATAAAATTGAAAGTCGCATAAAACTAAAAATGGAAGTTAATTCAAGAAACCAGTATACCTTAACGATTTATTCGGAAATTAAACAAAAAAAGAAAATTGAATAAAAATGGAAGTTGAATAAAAATAAAAATGGATGTTGCAGAAAATTAAAACTGCAAGTTCATTCAAGAAACCACTATACATTAAGGATCTATTTGGCAATTAAATAAAAAAAGGAAATTGTATAGAAAAAGAAATTGAATAAAAATAAAAATGGAAGTTGCATAAAATTGAAAATGGAAGTTCATTCAAGAAACCACTATACCTTAACGATCTATTTGGAAACTAAAGAAAAAAACGAAATGGAATAGAAAAGGAAATTGAATAAAAAGAAAAACGGAAGTTGCATAAAATTAAAACTGGAAGTTCATTCAGGAAACCACAATACATTAACGATCTATTTTGGAAATTCAGCAAAAAATGAAATAGAGTAGAAAAGGAAATTTAATAAAAATAGATGTTATAAAAATAAAAATGAATGTCGCATAAAATTAAAATTTGAAGTTCATTCAAAAAACCACTATACCTTAACGATCTATTTGGAAATTAAACAAAAAAAGGAAATTAAATAAAAATGAAAGTTGAATAAAAATAAAAATGGAAGTTGCATAAAATTAAAACTGGAAGTTCATTCAAGAAACCACAATACATTAACGATCTATTTGGAAATTAAAAAAAAAACGAAATTGAATAGAAAAAGAAATTGAATAAAAATGGAAATTGAATAAAAATAAAAATGGAAGTTGCATAAAATTCAAAATGGAAATTCATTCAAGAAACCACGACACCTTAACGATCTATTTGGAAATTAAATAAAAAAAGAAATTAAATGAGATGGAAATTGAATAAAAATGGAAGTTGAATAAAAATAGAAATGGAAATTGCATAAAATTAAAAACGGAAGTTCATTCAAGAAACCACTATACCTTAACGATCTATTTGGAAATTAAATAAAAAAGGAAATTGAATAGAAAGGGTAATTGAATAAAAATGGAAATTGAATAATAATAAAAATGGAAGGTGCATAAAATTAAAAATGGAAGTTCATTCAAGAAACCACTAAACGTTAACGTTCTATTTGGAAACTAAATAAAAAAAGAAAATTGAATAGAAAAGGAAATTGAGTAAAAATAAAAATGGAAGTTGCATAAGAGTTAAAAAGAAAATTTATTTCAAAAACCACTAAACCTTAACGATCTATTTGGAAATTAAATAAAAAAGGAAATTCAATAGAAAAGGAAATTTAATAAAAATAGAAGTTGAATAAAAATAAAATTGAAAGTCGCATAAAATTAAAAATGGAAGTTCATTCAAGAAACCACTATACCTTAACGATTTATTCGGAGATTAAACAAAAAAAGAAAATTGAATAAAAATGGAAGTTGAATAAAAATTAAAATGGATGTTGCATAAAATTAAAACTGCAAGTTCATTCAATAAGCCACTATACATTAAGGATCTATTTGGAAATTAAATAAAAAAAGGAAATTGTATAGAAAAAGAAATTGAATAAAAATAAAAATGGAAGTTGCATAAAATTGAAAATGGAAGTTCATTCAAGAAACCACTATACCTTAACGATCTATTTGGAAACTAAAGAAAAAAATGAAATGGAATAGAAAAGGAAATTGAATAAAAAGAAAAACGGAAGTTGCATAAAATTAAAACTGGAAGTTCATTCAAGAAACCACAATACATTAACGATCTATTTTGGAAATTCAGCAAAAAAGGAAATAGAATAGAAAAGGAAATTTAATAAAAATAGAAGTTATAAAAATAAAAATGAATGTCGCATAAAATTAAAAATGGAAGTTCATTCAAAAAACCACTATACCTTAACGATCTATTTGGAAATTAAATAAAAATGAAAGTTGAATAAAAATAAAAATGGAAGTTGCATAAAATTAAAACTGGAAGTTCATTCAAGAAACCACAATACATTAACGATCTATTTTGAAATTAAATAAAAAAATGAAATTGAATAGAAAAAGAAATTGAATAAAAATGGAAATTGAATAAAAATAAAAATGGAAGTTGCATAAAATTAAAAATGGAAATTCATTCAAGAAACCACGATACCTTAACGATCTATTTGGAAATTAAATAAAAAAAGAAATTAAATGAGATGGAAATTGAATAAAAATGGAAGTTGAATAAAAATAGAAACGGAAATTGCATAAATTTAAAAACGGAAGTTCATTCAAGAAACCACTATACCTTAACGACCTATTTGGAAATTAAATAAAAAAGGAAATTGAATAGAAAGGGTAATTGAATAAAAATGGAAATTGAATAATAATAAAAATGGAAGGTGCATAAAATTAAAAATGGAAGTTCATTCAAAAAACCACTAAACGTTAACGATCTATTTGGAAACTAAATAAAAAAAGAAAATTGAACAGAAAAGGAAATTGAGTAAAAATAAAAATGGAAGTTGCATAAGAGTTAAAAGGAAAATTTATTCCCAAAGCCACTAAACCTTAACGATCTATTTGGAAATTAAATAAAAAAGAAAATTGAATAGAAAAGGAAATTTAATAAAAATAGAAGTTGAATAAAAATAAAATTGAAAGTCGCATAAAATTAAAAATGGAAGTTCATTCAAGAAACCACTATACCTTAACGATTTATTCGGAAATTAAACAAAAAAAGAAAATTGAATAAAAATGGAAGTTGAATAAAAATAAAAATGGATGTTGCAGAAAATTAAAACTGCAAGTTCATTCAAGAAACCACTATACATTAAGGATCTATTTGGAAATTAAATAAAAAAAGGAAATTGTATAGAAAAAGAAATTGAATAAAAATAAAAATGGAAGTTGCATAAAATTGAAAATGGAAGTTCATTCAAGAAACCACTATACCTTAACGATCTATTTGGAAACTAAAGAAAAAGAGGAAATGGAATAGAAAAGGAAATTGAAGAAAAAGAAAAATGGAAGTTGCATAAAATTAAAACTGGAAGTTCATTCAAGAAACCAAAATACATTAACGATCTATTTGGAAATTAAATAAAAAAGAAAATTGAATAGAAAAGGGAATTTAATAAAAATAGAAGTTATAAAAATAAAAATGAATGTCGCATAAAATTAAAAATGGAAGTTCATTCAAAAAACCACTATACCTTAACGATCTATTTGGAAATTAAACAAAAAAAGGAAATTAAATAAAAATGGAAGTCGCATAAAATTAAAACTGGAAGTTCATTCAAGAAACCATAATACATTAACGATATATTTGGAAATTAAATAAAAAAAAGGAAATTGAATAGAAAAAGAAATTGAATAAAAATTGAAATTGAATAAAAATAAAAATGGAAGTTGCATAAAATTAAAAATGGAAATTCATTCAAGAAACCACGATACCTTAACGATCTATTTGGAAATTAAACAAAAAAAGAAATTAAATAGAGATGGAAATTGAATAAAAATGGAAGTTGAATAAAAATAGAAATGGAAGTTGCATAAAATTAAAAATGGAAGTTCGTTCAAGAAACCACTATACCTTAACGATCTATTTGGAAATTAAACAAAAAAATAAATTAAATAGAGATGGAAATGGAATAAAAATGGAAGTTGAATAAAAATAGAAATGGAAGTTGCATAAAATTAAAAATGGAAGTTCATTCAAGAAACCACTATACCTTAACGATCTATTTGGAAATTAAATAAAAAAGGAAATTGAATAGAAAGGGTAATTGCATAAAAAAGGAAATTGAATAAAAATAAAAATGGAATAAAATTAAAAATGGAAGTTCATTCAAGAAACCACTAAACGTTAACGATCTATTTGGAAACTAAATAGAAAAAGAAAATTGAATAGAAAAGGAAATTGAGTAAAAATAAAAATGGAAGTTGCATAAGAGTTAAAAAGAAAATTTATTCCAAAAACCACTAAACCTTAACGATCTATTTGGAAATTAAATAAAAAAGGAAATTGAATAGAAAAGGAAATTCAATAAAAATAGAAGTTGAATAAAAATAAAATTGAAAGTCGCAAAAAATTAAAACTGGAAGTTCATTCAAGAAACCACAATACATTAACGATCTATTTGGAAATTAAATTAAAAAAGGAAATTGAATAGAAAAAGAAATTGAATAAAAATGGAAATTGAATAAAAAAAAATGAAAGTTGTATAAAATTAAAAACGGAAGTTCATTCAAGAAACCACTATACCTTAACGATCTATTTGGAAACTAAAGAAAAAAAGGAAATTGAATAAAAATAAAAATGGAAGTTGCATAAGAGTAAAAAAGAAAATTTATTTCAAAAACCACTACACTTTAACGATCTATTTGGAAATTAAATAAAAAAGGAAATTGAATAGAAAAGGAAATTTAATAAAAATTGAAGTTATAAAAATAAAAATAAATGTCGCATAAAATTAAAAATTGGAGTTCATTCAAAAACCAACTATACCTTATCGATCTATTTGGAAATTAAACAAAAAAAGGAAATTAAATAAAAATGTAAGTTGCGTAAAATTAAAACTGGAAGTTTATTCAACAAACCACAATACATTAACGATCTATTTGGAAATTAAATAAAAAAAGGAAATTGAATAAAAAATTAAATCGATTAAAAATGGAAGTTGAATAAAAATAGAAGTGGAAACTGCATAAAATTAAACATGGAAATTCATTCAAGGAACCACTATACCTTAACGATATATTTGGAAATTAAATAAAAAAAGAAATTGAATAGAGATGGAAATTGAATAAAAATGGAAGTTGCATAAAATTAAAAATGGAAGTTCATTCAAAAAACCACTATACCTTAACGATCTATTTGGAAACTAAATAAAAAGGAAATTGAATAGAAAGGGTAATTGAATAAAAATGGAAATTGAATAAAAATACAAATAGAATGTTCATAAAATTAGAAATGGAAGTTCATTCAAGAAACCACTAAACCTTAACGATCTATTTGGAAACTAAATAAAAAAAGGAAATTGAATAGAAAAGGAAATTGAATAAAAATAAAAATGGAAGTTGCATAAGAGTTAAAAATAAAATTTATTCCAAAAACCACTAAATCTTAACGATCTATTTGGAAATTAAATAAAAAAGGAAATTGAGTAGAAAAGGAAATCTAATAAAAATAGAAGTTGAATAAAAATAAAATTGAAAGCCGCATAAAATTAAAAATGGAAGTTTATTCAAGAAACCACTATACCTTAACGATTTATTCGGAAATTAAACAAAAATAAAAAATTGAATAAAAATGGAAGTCGAATAAAAATAAAAATGGAAGTTGCATAAAATTAAAACTGGAAGTTCATTCAAGAAACCACTATACATTAAGGATCTATTTGGAAATTAAATAAAAAAAGGAAATTGAATAGAAAAAGAAATCGAATAAAAATGGAAATTGAATAAAAATAAAAATGGAAGTTGCATAAAATTAAAAATGGAAGTTCATTCAAGAAACCAGTATACCTTAACGATCTATTTGGAAACTAAAGAAAAAGAGGAAATGGAATAGAAAAGGAAATTGAATAAAAAGAAAAATGGAAGTTGCATAAAATTAAAACTGGAAGTTCATTCAAGAAACCACAATACATTAACGATCTATTTTGGAAATTCAGCAAAAAAGGAAATAGAATAGAAAAGGAAATTTAATAAAAATAGAAGTTATAAAAATAAAAATGAATGTCGCATAAAATTAAAAATGGAAGTTAATTCAAGAAACCAGTATACCTTAACGATCTATTTGGAAATTAAACAAAAAAAAGGAAATTAAATAAAAATGGAAGTTGAATAAAAATAAAAATGGAAGTTGCATAAAATTAAAACTGGAAGTTCATTCAAGAAACCATAATACATTAACGATATATTTGGAAATTAAATAAAAAAAAGGAAATTGAATAGAAAAAGAAATTGAATAAAAATGGAAATTGAATAAAAATAAAAATGGAAGTTGCATAAAAATAAAAATGGAAATTCATTCAAGAAACCACGATACCTTAACGATCTATTTGGAAATTAAACAAAAAAAGAAATTAAATAGAGATGGAAACTGAATAAAAATGGAAGTTGAATAAAAATAGAAATGGAAGTTGCATGAAATTAAAAATGGAAGTTCGTTCAAGAAACCACTATACCTTAACGATCTATTTGGAAATTAAATAAAAAAGGAAATTGAATAAAAATAAAAATGGAAGGTGCATGAAATTAAAAATGGAAGTTCATTCAAGAAACCACTAAACGTTAACGATGTATTTGGAAACTAAATAGAAAAAGAAAATTGAATAGAAAAGGCAATTGAGTAAAAATAAAAATGGAAGTTGCATAAGAGTTAAAAAGAAAATTTATTCCAAAAACCACTAAACCTTAATGATCTATTTGGAAATTAAATAAAAAAGGAAATTGAATAGAAAAGGAAATTTAATAAAAATAGAAGTTGAATAAAAATAAAATTGAAAGTCGCAAAAAATTAAAACTGGAAGTTCATTCAAGAAACCACAATACATTAACGATCTATTTGGAAATTAAATTAAAAAAGGAAATTGAATAGAAAAAGAAATTGAATAAAAATGGAAATTGAATAAAAAAAAATGAAAGTTGCATAAAATTAAAAATGGAAGTTCATTCAAGAAACCACTATACCTTAACGATCTATTTGGAAACTAAAGAAAAAAAGGTAATTGAATAAAAATAACAATGGAAGTTGCGTAAGAGTAAAAAAGAAAATTTATTTCAAAAACCACTACACCTTAACGATCTATTTGGAAATTAAATAAAAAAGGAAATTGAATAGAAAAGGAAATTTAATAAAAATTGAAGTTATAAAAATAAAAATAAATGTCGCATAAAATTAAAAATGGAAGTTCATTCAAAAAACAACTATACCTTAACGATCTATTTGGAAATTAAACAAAAAAAGGAAATTAAATAAAAATGGAAGTTGCGTAAAATTAAAACTGGAAGTTTATTCAACAAACCACAATACATTAAAGATCTATTTGGAAATTAAATAAAAAAAGGAAATTGAATAAAAAATGAAATCGATTAAAAATGGAAGTTTAATAAAAATAGAAGTGGAAACTGCATAAAATTAAACATGGAAATTCATTCAAGGAACCACTATACCTTAACGATATATTTGGAAATTAAATAAAAAAAGAAATTGAATAGAGATGGAAATTGAATAAAAATGGAAGTTAAAATAAAAATAGAAATGGAAGTTGCATAAAATTAAAAATGGAAGTTCATTCAAAAAACCACTATACCTTAACGATCTATTTGGAAACTAAATAAAAAAGGAAATTGAATAGAAAGGGTAATTCAATAAAAATGGAAATTGAATAAAAATACAAATAGAAGGTTCATAAAATTAGAAATGGAAGTTCATTCAAGAAACCACTAAACCTTAACGATCTATTTGGAAACTAAATAAAAAAAGGAAATTGAATAGAAAAGGAAATTGAATAAAAATAAAAATGGAAGCTGCATAAGAGTTAAAAATAAAATTTATTCCAAAAACCACTAAATCTTAACGATCTATTTGGAAATTAAATAAAAAAGGAAATTGAGTAGAAAATGAAATCTAATAAAAATAGAAGTTGAATAAAAATAAAATTGAAAGTCGCATAAAATTAAAAATGGAAGTTCATTCAAGAAACCACTATACCTTAACGATTTATTCGGAAATTAAACAAAAACAAAAAATTGAATAAAAATGGAAGTTGTATAAGAATAAAAATGGAAGTTGCATAAAATTAAAACTGGAAGTTCATTCAAGAAACCACTATACATTAAGGATCTGTTTGGAAATTAAATAAAAAAAGGAAATTGAATAGAAAAAGAAATTGAATAAAAATGGAAGTTGAATAAAAATAAAAATGGAAGTTGCATAAAATTAAAAATGGAAGTTCATTCAAGAAACCACCATACCTTAACGATCTATTTGGGAACTAAAGAAAAAGAGGAAATGGAATAGAAAAGGAAATTGAATAAAAAGAAAAATGGAAGTTGCATAAAATTAAAACTGGAAGTTCATTCAAGAAACCACAATACATTAACGATCTATTTTGGAAATTCAGCAAAAAAGGAAATATAATAGAAAAGGAAGTTTATTAAAAATAGAAGTTATAAAAATAAAAATGAATGTCGCATAAAATTAAAAATGGAAGTTCATTCAAAAAACCACTATACCTTAACGATCTATTTGGAAATTAAACAAAAAAAGGAAATTAAATAAAAATGGAAGCTGAATAAAAATAAAAATGGAAGTTGCATAAAATTAAAACTAGAAGTTCATTCAAGAAACCATAATACATTAACCATATATTTGGAAATTAAATAAAAAAAAGGAAATTGAATAGAAAAAGAAATTGAATAAAAATGGAAATGGATAAAAATAAAAATGGAAGTTGCATAAAATTAAAAATGGAAATTCATTCAAGAAACCACGATACCTTAACGATGTATTTGGAAATTAAATAAAAAAAGAAATTAAATAGAGATGGAAATTTAATAAAAATGGAAGTTGAATAAAAATAGAAATGGAAGTTGCATAAAATTAAAAATGGAAGTTCGTTCAAGAAACCCCTATACCTTAACGATCTATTTGGAAATTAAATAAAAAAGGAAATTGAATAGAAAGGGTAATTGCATAAAAAAGGAAATTGAATAAAAATAAAAATGGAAGGTGCATAAAATTAAAAATGGAAGTTCATTCAAGAAACCACTAAACGTTAACGATCTATTTGGAAACTAAATAGAAAAAGAAAATTGAATAGAAAAGGAAATTGAGTAAAAATAAAAATGGAAGCTGCATAAGAGTTAAAAAGAAAATTTATTCCAAAAACCACTAAACATTAACGATCTATTTGGAAATTAAATAAAAAAGGAAATTGAATAGAAAAGGAAATTTAATAAAAATAGAAGTTGAATAAAAATGAAATTGAAAGTCGCAAAAAATTAAAACTGGAAGTTCATTCAAGAAACCACAATACATTAACGATCTATTTGGAAATTAAATTAAAAAAGGAAATTGAATAGAAAAAGAAATTGAATAAAAATGGAAATTGAATAAAAAAAAAAATGAAAGTTGCATAAAATTAAAAATGGAAGTTCATTCAAGAAACCACTATACCTTAACGATCTATTTGGAAACTAAAGAAAAAAAGGAAATTGAATAAAAATAAAAATGGAAGTTGCATAAGAGTAAAAAAGAAAATTTATTTCAAAAACCACTACACCTTAACGATCTATTTGGAAATTAAATAAAAAAGGAAATTGAATAGAAAAGGAAATTTAATAAAAATTGAAGTTATAAAAATAAAAATAAATGTCGCATAAAATTAAAAATGGAAGTTCATTCAAAAAACAACTATACCTTAACGATCTATTTGGAAATTAAACAAAAAAAGGAAATTAAATAAAAATGGAAGTTGCGTAAAATTAAAACTGGAAGTTTATTCAACAAACCACAATACATTAACGATCTATTTGGAAATTAAATAAAAAAAGGAAATTGAATAAAAAATGAAATCGATTAAAAATGGAAGTTGAATAAAAATAGAAGTGGAAACTGCATAAAATTAAACATGGAAATTCATTCAAGGAACTACTATAACTTAACGATATATTTGGAAATTAAATAAAAAAAGAAATTGAATAGAGATGGAAATTGAATAAAAATGGAAGTTAAAATAAAAATAGAAATGGAAGTTGCATAAAATTAAAAATGCAAGTTCATTCAAAAAACCACTATACCTTAACGATCTATTTGGAAACTAAATAAAAAAGGAAATTGAATAGAAAGGGTAAGTGAATAAAAATGGAAATTGAATAAAAATACAAATAGAAGGTTCATAAAATTAGAAATGGAAGTTCATTCAAGAAACCACTAAACCTTAACGATCTATTTGGAAACTAAATAAAAAAAGGAAATTGAATAGAAAAGGAAATTGAATAAAAATAAAAATGGAAGTTGCATAAGAGTTAAAAATAAAATTTATTCCAAAAACCACTAAATCTTAACGATCTATTTGGAAATTAAATAAAAAAGGAAATTGAGTAGAAAAGGAAATCTAATAAAAATAGAAGTTGAATAAAAATAAAATTGAAAGCCGCATAAAATTAAAAATGGAAGTTCATTCAAGAAACCACTATACCTTAACGATTTATTAGGAAATTAAACAAAAATAGAAAATTGAATAAAAATGGAAGTTGAATAAAAATAAAAATGGAAGTTGCATAAAATTAAAACTGGAAGTTCATTCAAGAACTCACTATACATTAAGGATCTATTTGGAAATTAAATAAAAAAAGGAAATTGAATAGAAAAAGAAATTGAATAAAAATGGAAATTTAATAAAAATAAAAATGGAAGTTGCATAAAATTAAAAATGGAAGTTCATTCAAGAAGCCACTATACCTTAACGATCTATTTTGAAACTAAAGAAAAAAAGGAAATGGAATAGAAAAGGAAATTGAATAAAAATAAAAATGGAAGTTCCATAAAATTAAAACTGGAAGTTCATTCAAGAAACCACAATACATTAACGATCTATTTGGAAATTAAATAAAAAAAGGAAATTGCATTGAAAAAGAAATTGAATAAAAATGGAAATTGGATAAAAATAAAAATGGAAGTTGCATAAAATTAAAAATTAAAAATGAAAATTCATTCAAGAAACCAGTATACCTTAACGATATATTTGGAAATTAAATAAAAAAAGAAATTGAATACAGATGAAAATTGAGTAAAAATGGAAGCTGAATGAAAATAAAAATGGAAGTTGCATAAAATTAAAACTGGAAGTTCATTCAAGAAATCACTATACATTAAGGATCTATTTGGAAATTAAATAGAAGAAGGAAATCGATTAGAAAAAGAAATTGAATAAAAATGGAAATTGAATAAAAATTAAAATGGAAGTTGCATAAAAATAAAAATGGCAGTTCATTCAAGAAACCACTATACCTTAACGATCTATTTGGAAACTAAAAAAAAAAGGAAATTGAATAGAAAAGGAAATTAAATAAAAATAAAAATAGAAGTTGCATAAGAGTAAAAAAGAAAATTTATTCCAAAAACCACTATACCTTAACGATCTATTTAGAAATTAAATAAAAAAGGAAATTGAATAGAAAAGGAAATTTAATAAAAATAGAAGGTATAAAAATAAAAATGAAAGTCACATAAAATTAAAAATGGAAGTTAATTCAAAAAACCACTTTACCTTAACGATCTATTTGGAAATTAAACAAAAAAATGAAATTGAATAAAAATGGAAGTTGAATAAAAATAAAAAAGGAAGTTGCATAAAATTAAAACTGGAAGTTCATTCAAGAAACCAGTATACATTAAGGATCTATTTGGAAATTAATTAGAAAAAGGAAATTGAATAGAAAAAGAAATTGAATAAAAATGGAAATTGAATATAAATAAAAATGGAAGTTGCATAAAAATAAAAATGGAAATTCATTCAAGAAACCACGATACCTTAACGATCTATTTGGAAATTAAATAAAAAAAGAAATCGAATAGATAAGAAAATTGAATAAAAATGGAAGTGGAAAAAGAATAAAAATGGAAGTTGCATAAAATTGAAAATGGAAGTTCATTCAAGAAACCACTATACCTTAACGATCTATTTGGAAATTAAATAAAAAAGAAAATTGAATGGAGATGGAAATTGAATAAAAATAGAAGTTGAATAAAAATAGAAATGGAAACTTCATAAAATCAAACATGGAAGTTCATTCAAGAAACCACTATACGTTAACGATCTATTTGGATATTAAATAAAAAAGGAAATTGAATAAAAATAGAAGTGGAATAAAAATAAAAATGAAAGTTGCATAAAATTAAAAATGGAAGTTCATTCAAGAAACCAGTACACCTTAACGATCTATTTGGAAATTAAATAAAAAAGGAAATTCAACAGAAAAAGAAATTGAATAACAATAGAAGTTGAATAAAAATAAAAATGGAAATTGCGTAAAATTAAAAAAGGAAGTTCATTGAAGAAACCACTATACATTAACGATCTATTTGGAAATTAAACAAAAAAAGAAAATTGAACAGAAAATGAAATTGATTAAAAATGAAAGTTGAATAAAAATAAAAATAGAAGTTGCATAAAATTAAACATGGAACTTCATTCAAAAAACCAATATACCTTAACGATCTATTCGGAAATTAGGCAAAAAAAGCAAATTAAATAAAAATGGAAGTTGAATAAAAATAAAAATGGAAGTTGCATAAAATTAAAACTAGAAGTTCATTCAAGTAACCACTATACCTTAACGATCTATTTGGAAATTAAATAAAAAAGAAAATTGAATGGAGATGGAAATTGAATAAAAATAGAAGTTGAATAAAAATAGAAATGGAAACTTCATAAAATCAAACATGGAAGTTCATTCAAGAAACCACGATACCTTAACGATCTATTTGGAAATTAAATAAAAAAAGAAATTAAATAGAGATGGAAATTGAATAAAAATGGAAGTTGAATAAAAATAGAAATGGAAGTTGCATAAAATTAAAAATGGAAGTTCATTCAAAAAACCACTATACCTTAACGATCTATTTGAAAATTAAATAAAAAAAGAAATTGAATAGAAAGGGTAATTGAATAAAAATGCAAATTGAATAAAAATAAAAGTGGAAGGTGCATAAAATTAAAAATGGAAGTTCATTCAAGAAACCACTAAACGTTAACGATCTATTTGGAAACTAAATAAAAAAAGAAAATTGAATAGAAAAGGAAATTGAGTAAAAATAAAAATGGAAGTTGCATAAGAGTTAAAAAGAAATTTATTCTAAAAACCACTAAACCTTAACGATCTATTTGGAAATTAAATAAAAAAGGAAATTTAATAAAAATAGAAGTTGAATAAAAATAAAATTGAAAGTCGCATAAAATTAAAACTGGAAGTTCATTCAAGAAACCACAATACATTAACGATGTATTTGGAAATTAAAAAAAAAAGGAAATTGAATAGGAAAAGAAATTGAATAAAAATGGAAATTGAATAAAAATAAAAATGAAAGTTGCATAAAATTAAAAATGGAAGTTCATTTAAGAAACCACTATACCTTAACGATCTATTTGGAAACTAAAAAAAAAAGGAAATTGAATAGAAAAGGAAATTGAATAAAAATAAAAATGGAAGTTGCATAAGAGTAAAAAAGAAAATTTATTCCAAAAACCACTACACCTTAACGATCTATTTGGAAATTAAATAAAAAAGGAAATTGAATAGAAAAGGAAATTTAATAAAAATTGAAGTTATAAAAATAAAAATGAATGTCGCATAAAATTAAAAATGGAAGTTCATTCAAAAAACCACTATACCTTAACGATCTATTTGGAAATTAAACAAAAAAAGGAAATTAAATAAAAATGGAAGTTGCATAAAATTAAAACTGGAAGTTCATTCAACAAACCACAATACATTAACGATCTATTTGGAAATTAAATAAAAAAAGGAAATTGAATAGAAAAAGAAATTGAATAAAAATGGAAATTGAATAAAAATAAAAATGGAAGTTGCATAAAATATAAATGGAAATTCATTCAAGAAACCACTATAGCGATCCCGGTTTCCCCTTCCCTTTAACTGTTGTATCCGGACTTAGGTTCCGTGGAGTTGGTTGTCGTGTATATCTTGTTTACATCCTTTACTCCTTGCATTCGAGTCTTGGGTTGTGTTGGGCGAGTTTGATACAGGTTGGTTGGACTTAGAAACCAAGAGTAGTTGCCCAGATTTTGGCCTTTACGCTCAGGCGGGGATTTTGACGCTCGAGTGGGCCCTTCGTTGTCGTCTGTCCGCTCGAGCGGGGTTTTCGACGCTCGAGCGTAGTTTTCCATCTTCCAGTATCTCCTCTGCTGTGTTGTGCGCTCGAGCGGGAGTTTTGACGCTCGAGCGGGATGTTATGTGTGATGCTCGAGCGGGGAGGGTTGACGCTCGAGCGGAGACCTGGTTTTGTAAAAGTTCTAGGAGTGTGTATCCGCCGCTCGAGCGGGATTGTTAACGCTCGAGTGGAGTCTGTGAGTGACGCTCGAGCGGGGAGACTTTTATATAAATCCGAGATCCGACTTTTGGATCACTTTTTCAAGATCTTTTCTCTCTCTTACTTTTCCAAAAAGCCATTCTCAGAGCTTCTCACTCTAAAACCGGCCCTTCTCTCTTAGATTTGATCTAGTAGGAGTTGTTTGCTCACTTTTGGTCTTTACGAAAGTTGTGTTGATCGTCGAGGGCTACATTTTAATCTGAAAATTTCAGAATTTGAAGCATATTGGTTTTGGTCTTCATCTCCATTGGAGCTCAAACTTTGAGGTAGGGATATCCTAATCCTCTTTATGAGCTTTGTCTTTAAATTTTAGTATTTTGAAATGTTGGGGTTGGTTTGGTAATTTTGTGAAAGTTTGGGGGCTTTTGTGCAAATTTACAAGAGTTGGGGTTTTAACTATATAAAACCTAGATGCATATTTGGCATGGAAAATGTGAAATTAATGTTAAGACATTAATGAAAATGGAACCTAAGGGTTGTAATGTAAATTATGGAAAATGCCCTAATTGCATCGATTAATTAATTTGCATAATTAATTATGAGAAATGAGGAATTGATTTGGAAAGTCATGGGATAAAAAGGGTGTAGTTGGATTAATGATCACTCACCTAGTTGGAATGTTGATTATATATCCATTGTTGCATTTATTTTCTGTATAGAAATAACTGCTTTGGGCTATCGGTGGAGGATAGTCGTGATTGTTGTAGACAATGCATGGTGATTAGGCAAACTGAAACTAATCACTGGAATGTGTCATTGAGATTGACGATTGAAAGAATACATTAAATTTATGTATTGTGTGATGATGTGTATAATTGTTGTTTATATGCATTGTGTTGTGTTGGAGGAGATAGGGGATGTACTCCGCGATTTAGAGGAAGATAGGGGATGGACCTCTAAACCGGATGTTGTTGGGAGGAGATAGGGGATGGACTCCGTAGATAGAGCTCATATGCTTATCTAGTAATGTGTTGACAGAAGTGTGATAATGCTCATATGCATATCTGTGGAAGTGATGATATAGCTTGTATGCTTATCTGTTGTTGTGTGATATAGCTAGTATGCTTATCTATTATAAAATGGGAAGTGTTTGATATGAGTTACTGTCTCATATGAGTTGTTGGCCAGGTTCTGAGCCATGGTTGTAAATTGAGAATTGAAAGGAATTGGAAAATGAACTGTAATATGGACTCGTATGTCATGAAACCGTAAAGTGTGATAAGAGAAAGTATCAGTATTGGCCATCTATCAACTGCTAATCTTTTAGTCATTGTTCATATTTGGTTTAGTGTATTTCTACTGGGCTGTGGCTCACCTTATATGGGAATATCATTTTTAGGTACAAGTAGCATGCCACCTCCAAGGACATAGCTTGGGAGGCTAGAGGCGGACACACTTTTGTTGTCTTATTTCTTTTGATGTATTACATGTAAATTCAAGCCAAGGGCTTAATGTGTAAATGAGTTAGTACTCTTTCACTGTAACCAAGTGTTAACTTGGAAAGCTGTAAGCCCTTAGGGCATTTGCTTTTGTCGTTAACATGTAATGCTTTTTGTAATGAAACTCTGATGAATAGAAAAATGTGGAGCTTTTATATATCAATGCATGTCTATATTGATGGGTTTAATGTTATTATTTTGAGGGCGTTACAACTTGGTATCAGAGCGTACCGGGTTCGAATACTTTGGGTACGTGGGAAGTGATTAGGATCACAATGGGTTTGTCTCGCTTGATAGAGACTTAGATGTAATGTCATATGCTATGTGCTTAATTGATAACATGCTTATGTGACTATGTGGGTATGGAATGTAGTTTCTAGGATATTGATTGGATCCTTGGGTTTCTGGGAGTCTTGTTGGAAAAGCACTTGATCAATGCTGTTTCTAACCGGAACTCTAGTAACGCCTTGGGACTATCATTATCCGAAAATGAAATTCGTAAGCGCTTATGTGTTTATATGCTTACGTGGAGTGAATTACTGTTGTCCATGCACTAGGACGTGAGTGTTTAGTTTTGGCACATTTGTGAATGTGCTAACGTTCTGTATTACCTTTATTAGGATGTCCGGACGAGCAAGAGGTGCTAGGTGTGGTAGGCCTGCGAGGCAGGAAGTACCTTTACCGGATGATATTCCGGCAGTGTAGGAGGGAGTTGGTCAGGCCAACGTGGTCGAACCAGCGGGCCAGCAGGCTATGAGTGCCTTGGCACGAGAGATAGCGGGAGCTTTGGGTATTCTCAGAGCTGGGAATCAGGCAGCTGAGGCAGGGCCTTCTTTCTTGAAGAGGGAGTTCTTTCAGTCTAATCCGGACGAGTTTGTTGGAGATCCGAAGGAACCACTGAAGGCTGACGAGTGGTTAGAACAAATGAGTAAGACGTTCGAGATGCTTGGCATCAAGGACGGAGCATTAAAAGTGACCTTGGCATCCTTCCAACTGAAGGGAGATATGGGTCAATGGTGGAAGTACGAGAAGGCTCGTGTTGGTGGTACATGGGAGGCGTTTGTGAATGCTTTCCAGGAGAGGTTCCTATCTGCAGTGGCTAGGGAGAAGCTATGGGATCAGTTTAGCCGGCTTAATCAGCAGGGTATGTCTGTGGCAGAGTTTGAGGCCACTTTCACTAGTTTGTCCAGGTTTGCACCTGAGTTGGTGGCGTCCGAAGAACGCCGTTGCTATGAATTTGAGCGGAAGTTGAGGCGGGGCCTCAAGTTGAGGGTTGGTGGGTCTTTCATCCGAGAGTATAGACACCTAGTGGATGCTGCAGCTCACATGGAGCTCATGATGCAGGAGGAGGATGAGGGACAGAGAGGCTCCAAGAGGAGCCAAGATGGCCAGGGTGATGGCAGGAGGCAGAGGGGTTCTAACCCTCAGCAGTCGCAGGGTGGTGTTGCTAGATCGACCTTTCCAGTGCCGAGTGCAGGCTCCGAGAGAGGTAGTCAGGGGGATTTTACCTGTTACAAGTGTGGCCAGCTGGGTCACAAAGCTTCGGTTTGCCCGCAGAAGGGAGGGGGTCAGCGAGCTGCTTCTTCTTCAGCTAGACCTCAGGGCTAGAGTCAGGGCAGGGGCCAGCCCTTGTCTTGTTATCAGTGTGGTCAGCCTGGGCACCTGAAGAGGTATTGCCCACAGTTGGGTGCCACATCGGGAGCGTCTGGTTCTAGGCAGAGGCAGAGTTATCAGCCAGCTCAGTCTGTGCAGGCCTCGAGGGCCAATCCGGGAGCTTCGTCATCCCAGACTGTGCAGCAGTCTTTTGCTCCGAGGGGTGAGCAGGTAGATCAGGGGCCTACAGGGCGCGTGTATGCTGTTACCACGCAGGATTTAGTACCGGCTCCATCAGTAGTGAGAGGTACTTTTCTGTTTTGCAACTTGGTTGCCAGTGTGTTGATTGACACAGGTGCATCTCATTCTTTTGTATCTGCTGCATTTGCATCTGTTTTGGAGTTGGAGTTAGCACAGTTAGCATCTCCTATTTGTGTAGTGTCACCGCTTGGTGGTGAACTGATCTTCAAACAAGGTGTTAGAGGTTGTGATATAGAGGTCGCCGACCATAGGCTTCCTTTTCCGTTTGTTGTCATGCCCATGAAGGGCTTTGATGTTATTTTGGGTATGGACTGGCTATCGTCATACCGGGCTGTTATTGATGCTGCCGCCAGAGGGTCACAGTTTGTACCTTGAGCGAGGAGTGGTTCCATTTCTTGGGAGACCGGGTTGGTAGTGTTTTACCACCGGGGTATGATTCGCGAGGGCGAAGTGAGCTTAGTGGTCTACTTGCTAGCTTTGAGAGTGGTGAGTGTGGTGAGTGTGGTGAGACCCAGCTTGTGTTGCCGAGGGTGGTTTGTGAGTATTCGGATGTCTTTCCCGAGGACCGTGTTAGTTTGCCACCCCACCGAGAGATAGAGTTCTCTATTGATCTAGTGCCCGGCACGGCGCCGATTTCTATGGCACCTTATCGTTTTGCTCCAGCAGAGTTGGTTGAGTTGAAAGTTCAGCTCCAGGAATTGCTAGATAAGGGTTTTGTCCGCCCTAGTGTTTCGCCGTGGGGAGCACCGGCCCTCTTTGCTAAAAAGAAAGATGGTGCCTTGAGATTGTGTATAGACTACCGGAAGTTAAATCGGGCTACGGTGAAGAATAAGTACCCTATGCCCCGCATAGATGATCTGTTTGACCAGTTGAAGGGTTCTCGTTGTTTCTCTAAGATAGACTTGAGATCGGGTTACCACCAGTTGAGGGTCAGGGAGGAGGATATTCCTAAGACGGCATTCTGTACACGGTATGGCCATTATGAGTTTCTGGTGATGCCATTCGGGCTTACCAACGCACCGGCAGTCTTTATGGACTTGATGAACCGGATCTTCCTGGAATTCTTGGATCGATTTGTAGTCGTTTTCGTGGACGACATTCTTGTTTATTCGCCTTCAGAGGAGGAACACGAGGCACACTTGAGAGTGGTGCTTGAGTTACTTAGAGCCCATAGGCTGTATGCCAAGTTTGGGAAGTGTGAGTTCTGGCTAGGAGAGGTGAAATTCTTAGGCCATGTGGTATCCAGGGAAGGGGTGTCTGTTGATACATCCAAGGTAGAGGCAGTGCAGGACTGGGCACAGCCTAAGAGTGTGTTTGAGATCCGCAGTTTTCTGGGATTAGCTGGGTATTACCGTCGGTTCGTGAAGGATTTCTCCAGGCTAGCTTCGCCGTTGACTTGGTTGACGCGGAAAGGGGTCAAGTTTGTACGGAGTGAGACTTGTGAAAAGTCGTTCCAAGAATTGAAGGTTAGATTGACCACCGCTCCAGTCTTGATTATTCCGGAGAGAGGGTTGGGTTATGCGGTTTATTGTGATGCCTCGTGAGAGGGTTTGGGTTGTGTGTTGATGCAAGAGGGGAAAGTGGTAGCTTATGGCTCACGTCAGTTGAAAATTCACGAGAAGAATTACCCTACACACGACCTAGAGTTAGCAGCTGTGATCTTTGCCTTGAAAATTTGGAGGCACTACCTTTATGGTGAGAGGTTCGAGGTGTTCTCGGACCACAAGAGTTTGAAGTATTTGTTCACACAGAGAGACTTGAATTTGAGGCAGAGGAGGTGGATGGAGTTCATTGAGGACTATGATTTTGAGTTGCACTATCACCTGGGAAAGGCCAATGTTGTGGCCGATGCCCTTAGCAGGAAATCCATTAGTGATGTAGCTTGTATAGCCATCCGGGAATGGGGGATGTTGGGAGCACTTGGCGAGTTTGATTTGCTACTGGGCGAATTTGTTGAGGCTGCGGCCCTGTTTTTTGTCGTTGCGCAGCCTACACTAGTGACTAGAGTGTTAGAGGCGCAGAGAGGTGACCTTGAGGTAGAGTCCTTCCGAGAGAAGATCACCGGTGGGAAGGTTGAGAAGGGTTTGACGGTGTATCCCGACCAGAGTGTGAGATACTGAGATCGTTTGTTCGTGCCGGAGTCTTGCCGAGAGGAAGTACTCCGAGAGTTCCATCATTCACGCCTTGCGGTGCATCCGGGAGGCACTAAGATGTATCATGATTTGGGTCGCCAGTTTTGGTGGCGGTGTATGAAGAGAGATGTGGCTGTTTTCGTATCGAAGTGCCTTACTTGCCAGCAAGTGAAGGCCGAGCATCAGAGGCCAGCGGGTTTGTTGCAACCCTTGCCTATTGCCGAGTGGAAGTGGGAGCATGTCACTATGGACTTCGTTGTAAGTCTTCTGAGGACTCAGCGGGGTAGTGATGCTATTTGGGTGGTTGTAGACCGGTTGACTAAGTCGGCGCATTTCATTCCTATGCGCGTGAGAGATTCGGTAGATCATCTTGCCGACTTGTATATTCGGGACATAGTGAGATTGCACGGGGTCCCAGTGACGATCGCCTCAGATAGAGATCCTCGTTTTACTGCTAGGTTGTGACAGAGTTTGCAGAGTGCCTTGGGCACTAAGTTGACCTTTAGTACGGCTTATCATCCTCAGACTGACGGGCAGTCCGAGCGTACTATTCAGATCCTTGAGGATATGCTTCGAGGGTGTGTCCTAGACTTCAGTGGGACGTGGGAGAGGCACTTGCCATTGGTGGAGTTTGCCTACAACAACAGTTTTCAGTCTAGTATCGGTATGGCACCGTTTGAGGCCTTGTATGGCCGACCGTATAGGTCTCCAGTGTGTTGGGCCGAGGCGGGTGATGCACCTTTGTTGGGTCCGGAGTTGGTTAGGGAGACGACGGAGAAAGTTGAGCTTATCCGTAGGAGGCTTGTTACAGCCCAGAGTCGCCAAAAGAGTTATGCCGACCGTAGGAGGAGGCCTTTGGCGTTTGAGGTAGGTGATCATGTTTTCTTGAAAATATCACCTAGGCGAGGTTTGATGAGGTTTGGGAAGAGTGGGAAGTTATCCCCCTCGGTTTATTGGGCCTTTTGAGATCCTTGAGAGGATTGGCGAGGTTGCTTATCGTTTAGCCTTACGGCCGCAGTTGTCCGGAGTGCATGACGTGTTTCATGTGAGTATGCTTCGGAAGTATGAGCTGGATCCATCGCATGTGTTAGATTGGACCGACTTAGAGGTAGATGAGGATGCCTCGTATGAGGAGAGACCGGTTCGGGTCTTGGATAGGCGGGATCAAGTCCTGCGTGGCAAGACCATCCCTTTGGTAAAGGTTTTGTGGAAACATCATGGAGTGGAGGAAGCCACTTAGGAACGTGAGTTGGAAGTCCGCGAGAAATATCCGGACTTGTTTATTTGGAAACTTATCTTGTATTTAGATTTTGCAATATTGCTGGACTTAAGAGCTTTATATATGTCTTAAGTTGTAAAACATTGGTAATGTTTTGGTTTAATGGAAGTATGTTGTAGAACTTACCCTGATATGGGAGTTGATTATGATATGAACTGTGAACCATATATGTTGAAAGTGGTTGGGAATGGAAGAAAATTGCATGTTGATAATGCACTTGTAATATGTGTTGTGAATTGTCTCTTAAAAAGAGATGGAATTGACCGGAAATGGGTTGGAATGTTTAATATTATGTCATAATGTTGTTGGACATAGAGAAAACCTATTTTTGAAACTGTGTTTAATTTCGGGGACGAAATTCTTTAAGGGGGGGAGGTTATAGCGATCCCAATTTCCCCTTTCCTTTAACTGTTGTATCCGGACTTAGGTTCCGTGGAGTTGGTTGTCGTGTATATCTTGTTTACATCCTTTACTCCTTGCATTCGAGTCTTGGGTTGTGTTGGGCGAGTTTGATACAGGTTAGTTGGACTTAGAAACCAAGAGTAGTTGCCCAGATTTTGGCCTTCACGCTCGAGCGGGGATTTTGACGCTCGAGCGGGCCCTTCGTTGTCGTCTGTCCGCTCGAGCGGGGTTTTCGACGCTCGAGCGTAGTTTTCCATCTTCCAGTATCTCCTCTGCAGTGTTGTGTGCTCGAGCGGGAGTTTTGATGCTCGAGCGGGATGTTGTGTGTGACGCTCGAGCGGGGAGGGTTGACGCTCGAGCGGAGACCTGGTTCTGTAAAAGTTCTGGGAGTGTGTATCCGCCGCTCGAGCGAGATTGTTGACGCTCGAGCGGGAGTCTGTGAGTGACGCTCGAGCGGGAGTTTGGACGCTCGAGCGGGGAGACTTTTATATAAATCCGAGATCCAACTTTTGGATCACTTTTTCAAGATCTTTTCTCTCCCTTACTTTTCCAAAAAGCCATTTTCAGAGCTTCTCACTCTAAAACCGGCCCTTCTCTCTTAGATTTGATCTAGTAGGAGTTGTTTGCTCACTTTTGGTCTTTACGAAAGTTGTGTTGATCGTCGAGGGCTACATTTTAATCTGAAAATTTCAGAATTTGAAGCATATTGGTTTTAGTCTTCATCTCCATTGGAGCTCAAACTATGAGGTAGGGATATCCTACTCCTCTTTATGAGCTTTGTCTTTAAATTTTAGTATTTTGAGATGTTGGGGTTGGTTTGGTAATTTTGTGAAAGTTTGGGGGCTTTTGTGCAAATTTACAAGAGTTGGGGTTTTAACTATATAAAACCTAGATGCATATTTGGCATGGAAAATGTGAAATTAATGTTAAGACATTAATGAAAATGGAACCTAAGGGTTGTAATGTAAATTATGGAAAATGCCCTAATTGCATTGGTTAATTAATTTGCATAATTAATTATGAGAAATGAGGAATTGATTTGGAAAGTCATGGGATAAAAAGGGTGTAGTTGGATTAATGATCACTCACCTAGTTGGAATGTTGATTATATATCCATTGTTGCATTTATTTTCTGTATAGAAATAACTGCTTTGGGCTATTGGTGGAGGATAGTCGTGATTGTTGTAGACAATGCATGATGATTAGGCAAACTGAAACTAATCACTGGAATGTGTCATTGAGATTGACGATTGAAAGAATACATTAAATTTATGTATTGTGTGATGATGTGTATAATTGTTGTTTATATGCATTGTGTTGTGTTGGAGGAGATAGGGGATGTACTCCGTGGTTTAGGGGAAGATAGGGGATGGACCTCTAAACCGGATGTTGTTGGGAGGAGATAGGGGATGGACTCCGTAGATAGAGCTCATATGCTTATCTAGTAATGTGTTGACAGAGCTCATATGCTTGTCGTTGGAAGTGTGATAGTGCTCATATGCATATCTGTGGAAGTGATGATATAGCTTGTATGCTTATCTGTTGTTGTGTGATATAGCTAGTATGCTTATCTATTATGAAATGGGAAGTGTTTGATATGAGTTACTGTCTCATATGAGTTGTTGGCCAGGTTCTGAGCCATGGTTGTAAATTGAGAATTGAAAGGAATTGGAAAATGAACTGTAATATGGACTCATATGTCATGAAACCGTAAATGTGATAAGAGAAAGTATCAGTGTTGGCCATCTATCAACTGCTAATCTTTTAGTCATTGTTCATATTTGGTTTAGTGTATTTCTACTGGGTTGTGGCTCACCCTATATGGGAATATCATTTTCAGGTACAGGTAGCATGCCACCTCCAAGGACATAGCTTGGGAGGCTAGAGGCGGACACACTTTTGTTGTCTTATTTCTTTTGATGTATTACATGTAAATTCAAGCCAAGGGCTTAATGTGTAAATGAGTTAGTACTCTTTCATTGTAACCAAGTGTTAACTTGGAAAGCTGTAAGCCCTTAGGGCATTTGCTTTTGTCGTTAACATGTAATGCTTTTTGTAATGAAACTCTGATGAATAGAAAAATGTGGAGCTTTTATATATCAATGCATGTCTATATTGATGGGTTGAATGTTATTATTTTGAGGGCGTTACAACCACTATACCTTAACGATCTATTTGGAAATTAAATAAAAAAAGAAATTGAATAGAGATGGAAATTGAATAAAAATGGAAGTTAAAATAAAAATAGAAATGGAAGTTGCATAAAATTAAAAATGGAAGTTCATTCAAAAAACACTATACCTTAACAATCTACTTGGAAATTAAATAAAAAAGGAAATTGAATAGAAAGGGTAATTGAATAAAAATGGAAATTGAATAAAAAAAATATAAGGTGCATAAAATTAAAAATGGAAGTTCATTCAAGAAACCACTAAACCTTAACGATCTATTTGGAAACTAAATAAAAAAAGGAAATTGAATAGAAAAGGAAATTGAATAAAAATAAAAATGGAACTTGCATAAAAATAAAAATGGAAGTTCATTCAAGAAACCACTAAACCTTAACGATCAATTTGGAAACTAAATAAAAAAAGGAAATTGAATAGAAAAGGAAATTGAATAAAAATAAAAATGGAAGTTGCATAAAAATAAAAATGGAAGTTCATTCAAGAAACCACTATACCTTAACGATCTATTTGGAAACTAAATAAAAAAAGGAAATTGAATAAAAATAAAAATAGAAGTTGCATAAGAATAAAAAAGAAAATTTATTCCAAAAACCACTATACCTTAACGATCTATTTGGAAATTAAATAAAAAAGGAAATTGAATAGAAAACGAAATTTAATAAAAATAGAAGTTGAATAAAAATAAAAATGAAAGTCGCATAAAATTAAAAATGAAAGTTCATTCAAAAAACCACTATACCTTAACGATCTATTTGGAAATTAAACAAAAAAACGAAATTGAATAAAAATAAAAATGGAAGTTGCATAAAATTAAAACTGGAAGTTCATTCAAGAAACCAGTATACATTAAGGATCTATTTGGAAATTAATTAGAAAAAGGAAATTGAATAGAAAAAGAAATTGAATAAAAATAAAAATAAAAGTTGCATAAAATTAAAAATGGAAGTTCATTCAAGAAACTACTATACCCTAACGATCTATTTGGAAACTAAATAAAAAAATGAAATTGAATAGAAACGGAAATTGAATAAAAATAAAAATGGAAGTTGCATAAGAGTAAAAAAGAAAATTTATTCCAAAAACCACTATACCTTAACGATCTATTTGGTAATTAAATAAAAAAGGAAATTGAATAGAAAAGGAAATTTAATAAAAATAGAAGTTATAAAAATAAAAATGAACGTCGCATAAAATTAAAAATGGAAGTTAATTCAAAAACCGCTATACCTTAACGATCTATTTGGAAATTAAACAAAAAAAGAAAATTGAATAAAAATGGAAGTTGAATAAAAATAAAAATGGAAGTTGCATAAAATTAAAACTGGAATTTCATTCAAGAAACCAGTATACATTAAGGATCTATTTGGAAATTAATTAAAAAAAGGAAATTGAGTAGAAAAGGAAATTGAATAAAAATGGAAATTGAATAAAAATAAAAATGGAAGTTGCATAAAATTAAAAATAGAAGTTCATTGAAGAAATCACTATACCTTAACGATCTGTTTGGAAATAAAATAAAAAGAGGAAGTTGAATAGAAAAGGAAATTGAATAAAAATAAAAATGCTAGTTGCATAAAAGTAAAAAACAAAGTTTATTCAAAAAATCAATATACCTTAACGATCTATTTGGAAATTAAATAAAAAAGGAAATTTGTAATGCCCTCAAAATAATACATAAAGTCCATCACTTTAGACATACATTGATATAAAAGAAACTAACCATTTCTATTTATCAGAGTCGTTCTTACTACAATATTACATGTTAACAACAAAAGCAAATGCCCTACGGGCTTACAGCTTTCCAAGTCAACACTTGGTTACACAAAAGAAGAGTACTAGCTCTATACAAAATAAGCCCTTGGCTTGATGTACATGTAATATAAACAAAATAAACAAAAGGAGTCTTCAACTCCCTTATCCGTCCAAGCTACGTCCTTGGAGGTGGCATGCTACCTGTACCTGAAAATAATGTCCCATATAGGGTGAGCCAACGCCCAGTAGAGATATGCTAAACACAGTATGAGCAGTAACTAAGACATTAGCAGTTGATAAATGTTCTAATTCCATACATCAATTCATAACCCATTTCCATTGCATGACCACACTGTCCATGTTTCATTTCATTTTCCATTTCTTATCAATTCCAGAATTTACATTAATGGCTTAGAGCCTGGCCAACCACTTATATGAGACAGTGACTCATATTAAACGTTTCCCATTTTACAATAGATAAACATACTAGTTGTATCAACATCTCAATAGATAAGCATACAAGCTGTATCCACATTTCAACAGATAAGCATATTAGCTATATCAACACTTCCAAAGATAAGCATATGAGCTGTATCAACACTTCCATAGATAAGCATATGAGCTGTATCACCACATTATTTGACAAGCATATGAGCTGTATCAGTGGAGTCCATCCCCTATCTCCTCCCAAACAACATCCGGTTTAGAGGTCCATCCCCTATCTTCCCCTAAACCGTGGAGTACATCCCCTATCTCCTCCCACACACACAACGTATACACACATTGGTCATATACACAATCAATCAATACATAACGTTAATGTATTCTACCAACTGTCATACTCTATGACACATCCAATTGATTAGTTTTAGTTTTCCTAATCAACATGCATTGTCTACAACAATCACGACTACCCTCCACCAGTAGCCCAAAGCAATTATATCTAGACAGATAATAAATGCATTAACAGATAAATTATCAATGTTTTCAAAAGTGAGCGATTAACAAATCCAACTCTACTAATCTGTCACATAATGAACCAATTTCATTATTTACAACTCAATTTCATAAATCCATAACTTTCCCAAATTAATTATACCAATTAATTTATATACAAATTAGGGCATTCTTCCCCATTTTTCAATAATGACCCAATGGTCTATATTTCATCAACCAACAACCATAACACTATTTTGAAACCCAAAATACACATTTTAGAATCAAAATAACAAAACCCTCTTTTATACATTTTGAAACCCTAGATCTCAAAATCAAACCATTTAACAAAATGCCCAAAAATCTATGTCAAAACCCATAGTAGTGAGTAGGAATCCCTACCTCAAAAGTTGACACCCAACGAAGAAGATGATAAAAACGAAAATGCTCCAAATCACAAGTTTTTCGGATCAAAAGATAGCCCTCGATGATCAACAACTTTTTTGTAAAGGCCAAAGGTAAGGAAACAACTCCAACTAGATCAATACCTAGAGAGAAGGCAAGGTTCTAGAGAGAGAGGCTCAACAATGGAGTTTTTTGGAAAAGTAAGAGAGAGAAGAGATATGAAAAAGTGATTTTAAAATGTCAAAACACGGAGCCTTAAACCCGTCGCCCTGCTCGAGCGTGGAAACCCTCGCTCGAGCATCACTCACAGACTCCCGCTCGAGCGTCCAATCATCGGCTCGAGCGGCGAATACACACTCCCAGCACTTTTGCAGAACCAGGAACCCGCTCGAGCGTCACACACAAACTCTCGCTCGAGCGTCACACACAAACTCTCGCTCGAGCGCCCAAACTCCCACTCGAGCGGACAACCCTGCAGAGAAAAATACTGGATGGGTGATTTTCCCGCTCGAGCGCCAAAAGCTCTGCTTGAGCGGACAGGCCAAAATCTGGGCAACTACACTTCGTTCCTAAGCTCAACCAACCTGTTTCAAACCTGCCCAACACAACCCAAGACTTAAATACAAAGAGTAAAGGATGTAAACAAGATGTACACAATAGCCAACTCCACGGAACCTAAGTCCGGATACAACGATTAAAGGAAGGGAAACCGGGATTGCTATAAAATTGAATAGAAAAGGAAATTAAATAAAAATAGAAGTCGCATAAAATTAAAAATGGAAGTTCATTCAAGGAACCACTATACCTTAACGATCTATTTGGAAATTAAACAAAAAAAGGAAATTGAATAAAAATAGAAGTTGAATAAAAATAAAAATGGAAGTTGCATAAAATTAAAACTGGAAGTTCATTCATGAAACCACTATACCCTAACGATCTATTTGGAAATTAAATAAAAAAAGGAAATTGAATAGAAAAAGAAATTGAATGAAAATAGAAATTGAATAAAAATAAAAATGGAAGTTGCATAAAATTAAAAATGGAAGTTCATTCAAGAAACCACTATACATTAACGATCTATTTCGAAATTAAATAAAAAGAGGAAATTGAATAAAAATAAAAATGGAAGTTGCATAAAAGTAAAAAAGAATGTTTATTCAAAAAATCATTATACCTTAACGATCTATTTGAAAATTAAATAAAAAAGGAAATCGAACAGAAAAGGAAATTTAATAAAAATAGAAGTTGAATAAAAATAAAAATGGAAGGCGCATAAAATTAAAAATGGGATTTCATTCAAGAAAGCACTATACCTTAGCGATCTATTTGGAAATTAAACAAAAAAAGGAAATTTAATAAAAATAGAAGTTGAATAAAAATAAAAATTGAATTCGCATAAAATTAAAAATGGGAGTTCATTCAACAAACCACTATACCCTAACGATCTATTTGGAAATTAAATAAAAAAAGGAAATTGAATAGAAAAAGAAATTGAATAAAAATGGAAATTGAATAAAAATAAAAATGGAAGTTGCAAAAAATTAAAAATGGAAGTTCAGTAAAGAAACCACTATACCATAACGATCTATTTGGAAATGAAAAAAAAAAAGGAAGTTAAATAGAAAAGGAAATTCAATAAAAATGGAAGTTGAAGAAAAATAAAAATGGAAGTTGAATAAAATTAAAGATGAAAGTTCATTCAAGAAACCACTATACCTTAACAATCTATTTGGAAATTAAATAAAAAAGGAAATTGGATAGAGAAGGAAATTGAATAAAAATGGAAGTAGATTAAAAATAAAAATGAAAGTTCCATAAAATTAAAAATGAAAATTCTTTCAAGAAACCACTAAACCTTAATGATCTATTTGGAAACTAAATAAAAAAAAGAAATTGAATAGAAAAGGAAATTGAATAAAAATAAAAATGGAAGTTGCAAAAGAGTTAAAAAGAAAATTTATTCCAAAAACCACTATACCTTAACGATCTATTTGGAAGTTAAATAAAAAAGGAAATTGAGTAGAAAGAGAAATTTAATAAAAATAGAAGTTGAATAAAAATAAAAATGAAAGTCGCACAAAATTAAAAATGGAAATTCATTCAAGAAACCACTATATCTTAACGATCTATTTAGAAATTAAACAAAAAAAGGAAATTGAATAAAAATGGAAGTTGAATAAAAATAAAAATGGAAGTTGCATAAAATTAAAACTGGAACTTCATTCAAGAAACCACTATACATTAAGGACCTATTTGGAAATTAAATAGAAAAAGGAAATTGAATAGAAAAAGAAATTGAATAAAAATGGAAATTAAAAATAAAATAAAAATGGAAGTTGTATAAAATTAAAAATGGAAGTTCATTCAAGAAACCACTATACCTTAAGGATCTATTTGGAAACTAAATAAAAAAATGAAATTGAATAGAAAAGGAAATTGAATAAAAATAAAAATAGAAGTTGCATAAGAGTAAAAAAGAAAATTTATTCCAAAAATCACTATACCTTAATGATCTATTTGGAAATTAAATAAAAAAGGAAATTGAATAGAAAAGGAAATTTAATAAAAATAGAAGTTATAAAAATAAAAATGAAAGTCGCATAAAATTAAAAATGGAAGTTAATTCAAAAAACCACTATACCTTAACGATCTATTTAGAAATTAAACAAAAAAAGGAAATTGAATACAAATGGAAGTTGAATAAAAATAAAAATGGAAGTTGCATAAAATTAAAACTGGAAGTTCATTCAAGAAACCACTATACATAAAGGATCTATTTGGAAATTAAATAAAAAAAGGAAATTGAGTAGAAAAAGAAATTGAATAAAAATGGAAATTGAATAAAAATAAAAATGGAAGTTACATAAAATTAAAAATAGAAGTTCATTCAAGAAATCACTATACCTTAACGATCTGTTTGGAAATTAAATAAAAAGAGGAAATTGAATAGAAAAGGAAATTAAATAAAAATAAAAATGGTAGTTGCATAAAAGTAAAAAACAAAGTTTATTCAAAAAATCACTATACCTTAACGATTTATTTGGAAATTAAATAAAAAAGGAAATTGAATAGAAAAGGAAATTAAATAAAAATAAAAATTGAATAAAAATAAAAATGGAAGTCGCATAAAATTAAAAATGGAAGTTAATTCAAGAAACCACTATACCTTAACGATCTATTTGGAAATTAAACAAAAAAAGGAAATTGAATAAAACTGGAAGTTCATTCATGAAACCACTATACCTTAACGATCTATTTGGAAATTAAATAAAAAAAGGAAATTGAATAGAAAAAGAAATTGAATAAAAATGGAAATTGAATAAAAATAAAAATTGATGTTGCATAAAATTAAAAATGGAAGTTCATTCAAGAAACCACTATACCTTAACGATCTATTTGCAAATTAAATAAAAAAAAGGAAATTGAATAGAAAAGAAAATTGAATAAAAATAAAAATGGAAGTTGCATAAAAGTAAAAAAGAATGTTTATTCAAAAAACCATTATACCTTAACGATCTATTTGGAAATTAAATAAAGAAGGAAATCGAATGGAAAAGGAAATTTAATAAAAATAGAAGTTTAATAAAAATAAAAATGGAAGTCGCATAAAATTAAAAATGGGAGTTCATTCAAGAAATCACTATACCTTAACGATCTATTTGGAAATTAAACAAAAAAAGAAAATTTAATAAAAATAGAAGTTGAATAAAAATAAAAATGGAATTCGCATAAAATTAAAAATGGGAGTTCATTCAACAAACCACTATAGCCTAACAATCTATTTGCAAATTAAATAAAAAAAGGAAATTGAATAAAAATGGAAATTGAATAAAAATAAAAATGGAAGTTGCATAAAATTAAAAATGGAAGTTCAGTCAAGAAACCACTATACCGTAACGATCTATTTGGAAATGAAATAAAAAAAAGGAAGTTAAATAGAAAAGGAAATTCAATAAAAATGGAAGTTGAATAAAAATAAAAATGGTAGTTGCATAAAATTAAAAATGGAAGTTCATTCAAGAAACCACTATACCTTAACGATCTATTTGGAAATTAAATAAAAAAGGAAATTGAATAGAGAAGGAAATTGAATAAAAATGGAAGTGGATTAAAAATAAAAATGGAAGTTGCATAAAATTAAAAATGGAAGTTCATTCAAGAAACCACTAAACCTTAACGATCTATTTGGAAACTAAATAAAAAAAGGAAATTGAATAGAAAAGGAAATTGAATAAAAATAAAAATGGAAGTTGCATAAGAGTTTAAAAAAAAATTTATTCCAAAAAGCACTATACCTTAACGATATATTTGGAAATTAAATAAAAAAAGAAATTGAATAGAAAAGGAAATTTAATAAAAATAGAAGTTGAATAAAAATAAAAATGAAAGTCGCATAGAATGAAAAATGGAAATTCATTCAAGAAACCACTATACCTTAACGATTTATTTGAAAATTAAACAAAAAAAGGAAATTGCATAAAAATGAAAGTTGAATAAAAATAAAAATGGAAGTTGCATAAAATTAAAACTGGAACTTCATTCAAGAAACAATTATACATTAACGACCTATTTGGAAATTAAATAGAAAAAGGAAATTGAATAGAAAAAGAAATTGAATAAAATTGGAAATTGAATAAAAATAAAAATGGAAGTTGCATAAAATTAAAAATGGAAGTTCATTCAAGAAACCACTATACCTTAACGATCTATTTGGAAACTAAATAAAAAAATGAAATTCAGTAGAAAAGGAAATTGAATAAAAATAAAAATGGAAGTTGCATAAGATTAAAAAAGAAAATTTATTCCAAAAACCACTATACCTGCCACGACCCTAAACCGCCCCTAGTAGTTTGGTGCCGTGATGGCCAGTAATTCGAGATTATCGAAGGCCAACTATCAAAATTCGCACACAACAGAGTATAAATATATGGGGCTCACAAGTACGGAAGCGATATATATATATATATATATCAAACAGATTAGTCCATAAGAGCTGTGCATAAGTTAAGTGAAATGGCAACCATCTTCAATGGGTTACAACTTAGTTACAAATGAAATGAAGTACAAATTACGTCTTACATTTTAACATAGGGCTTCACAAGCTGACACAAACGAGACGTTCGGACTACCGGTCAAGAGACATAGTCTAGCAGATTGCCAACATCCTCGTTGCCGACGTAACATACATACAAAACACACATCTTGATCAAAAGGCTTCTCGAGCCGACGCGTACGAAATACAAATATTACAAGTCGAGAAGCATGATTTTCAAGACTGCCGACATAATTACAACTCAAACCGGCATGACAAAAATCCAAAACAAGCTCACGAGTCACAGCTAGGCGTCATCGCCTTCTTGCTCATCACCTACATATATAGAGAGAGGGTGAGCTTGGATACTCAGTGAATGGTGTAAATAATAAAGGGTTTTGCATGAATAATAACCGAAGTCCTTTCCAACAATACAAGTCAAAACTTTATATAACAAGGGATGGACCTCGTCCATCTAACAAATCTTCAAAGCTTCGAGGGAGGCTCACTAGCATCAACATATTACAAATGATAACATTCCGGCAGATATGTCCACGAGGTAAATCGTCAGTGGCAAAACAAGACAAAACAAGGGAGATATCTCAACAAGGGTGCTACAAAAGTTTAGAGTCCTCTAGCACAAGGGACTTTCAAAACGAGATGTGCTGCGAAAGTTTAGAGTTCTCCAGCACAAGGGACTTTCGAAACGAGATGTACTGCGAAAGTTCAGATTCCTCCAACACAAGGGACTTTCGAAACGAGATGTGCTGCGAAAGTTTAGAGTCCTCCAGCACAAGGGACTTTCGAACAAGATCATCAAAACGAGGCAATACTTAATATACAAAATAGGGACAATTATTCATGCTTAACAATTACTTTCAAAACAAAGCAGAGCAAGGTCTTTATCAAAGCATAGAACATAGCTTTATTAAAAATACCACTCACCTAGTTCGTCGAACGTCGGGGTCAAGCAAATCCCAGTCCTACAAACACATGGCAAGGTCTATTGAATGCACAACTCAAAACAAGTCTAACATGCACGTAAATGACCTCGGCATTCTTCGAAAACTAAGTCAAATCAAATCAAAACACCGTTTCTTATTTCTGGAAAACAAGCTGGGCAACTACCAGGTCCAGGCCGAGGTTCCACACCTCCTTGCCGAGGTGTGGCCCCAACGGCCACATCCAAAAGCGGAGTTGGGAAAAAAAATCTGGGTTTCTTCTTGATAAACATGACGAACGAGAGCATGAAGAACATGAAGAACATGAACATGAGGAAGACAAATGCAAAGATCAAAAACTTGCTATTACGAAAGCTGAGATTTCATGCTATGAATTCAAAAAACATGGACCTGGGTACCCATACTCAAGGATCTCATCAAAACAAGCACAAAAACATGGTTCTAGACGCAAACTTTTGTATCAAACGAGACTTTTCTTCAAGAACACATGGAAACCATTTTCTCTTTCTAAAACCAACTTTAAATCAATGCATGACGTGCAGAACAAGTTTGATCGTGCAATGCAGCTAGATGATCAATAAGAACAGCAAGGGCAGGTTAAGATTCTAACCTCAAAACTTGAATCTAATGGTTCAAGCTCCAACGATCAAGCTTGGAAGTTCTCTCTCTCTCTCAAAACTTCTCCTTCTTCTTCCTAGAGTTTCTCTCTCTAAAGGCAAGATTTGATACAAAAAGATATGTTTTCCCGATAGTCACTGACTTAATCCCTCTGCCGGGACACGTGGCATCGGCTGATTGGTTCTACTCAAAAAGGTAACTGACTGATTAGACAAGACCATGACAAAGTGTATTCAACAAGCTAAACAGCAAGGGAATTCCGGCGAGTCACGACATCGGCTAACAACAAGACTCCGGCAAGCAAGTGGCAAGGACATCGGCTTGAAAGGGCAACACTTGACTAAGTTATGCCACACCTTGGCCTAGATGTGCCACACCTCGGTCTAGGTCATACCATTCCAAGAACAAAATTGCCAGTGCAAGGATCAAGGACCTAGAGCGCTTAGGTATTAACATCTCAGCCCAGATGATGCACATCTCGGCCTAGGCGACGCGCACCTCGCCCTAGATGGTGGCATCTCAGCCAATATGTCAGGGTGAAGATGGAGGTCAACCAAAGGGGTTCCAAGATAGTTATAAGTGGAAAAGGTTTCGAAGGTGCCTAGGCTTAGGATGACCTCGGCAAAGCACCAGGCAAGAACAAGGCATGCAAGCAACATTTGAGCGACACAAGTCAAGATTGGCAAATACACATATCAAAACAAGATCATACATAGAGGTATGCAAGTTTGACTAAGTTGAAATGAGGGTTGTTACATCCTACCCCCCTTAAAGAAGTTTGGTCCCCAAACTTGAGTTACCTTGTTCCAAAAACAATTATGGATGTCGGACTTTCATTTCCTCTTCCATTTCCCATGTAGCATCTTCACCGTAGTGCTCCTTCCATTCAACTTTCACCATTGGTATTGACTTACTTCTCAACTGTTTCACCTGCCTATCGACAATCCGTATCGGCTTCTCTTCGTAGCCCAAATCTTCATTAATTACAACTCCGAAATAGTCGATCACATGTAGCGGATCTCGAATATACTTCCTCAACATCGAAACATGAAATACATTGTGGACTTGGCTCAATCCTGGCGGCAAAGCAAGTCTGTAGGCGGCGAGGTTAACCTTCTCAAGGATTTCAAAAGGCCCGACGTAACGGGGTGCTAACTTACCCTTCTTCCCAAATCTCATAACTCCTTTCATCGGCGAAATTTCTAGGAACACGTGGTCCCCGACTTCAAATTCCAACTCTCTCCTCCTTTGGTCGGCATAACTCTTCTGTCGACTCTGTGTGATTTTGATTCTTTGCTGAATGAGCTTAATCTTCTCGGTTGTTACTCGAATTAACTCGGGACCAAGCAGAGCTTTGTCTCCAACCTCGGTCCAACATATCGGCGACCTGCATTTTCTTCCATACAGTGCTTCATACGGCGCCATGCCAATGCTAGCTTGATAGCTGTTGTTGTAGGTAAATTCCACCAAAGGCAAATGTGCTCCCCAACTTCCTTGGAGGTTCAATACGCATAGCCTGAGCATATCCTCAAGTGTCTGAATCGTCCTCTCTGTTTGCCCATCAGTCTGGGGATGAAAAGCTGTGCTAAACCTCAACTCGGCTCCGAAAGCTCTTTGCAAGCTCTGCCAAAATCTGGAAACCAACTTCGGGTCTCGGTCTGACACAATCGACATCGGCACTCCATGATGTCTAACAATCTCATTCACATACAACAAAGCAAGTTTATCGGCGTTGAAGGTGGTCTTAACAGGCAAGAAGTGTGCTGACTTACTTAGTCTATCCACGATAACCCAAATCGAATCCATACCCTTCTGCGTCTTCGGCAACCCAACCACAAAGTCCATGGAGATGTGCTCCCATTTCCACTCAGGAATCGGTAACGGTTGAAGAAGTCCTACTGGCCGTTGATGTTCTGCTTTCACTTGTTGACAATACAGGCACTGGGACACGAACTCGGCTATTCACCTTTCATATTCGGCCACCAAAATGTCTGCTTCACATCCTGATACATCTTGGCGTTCCCTGGGTGAACTACAAACTTGGAACCATGAGCTTCCTGCAGAATTTTTCTTTTCAACTCTAGGATGTCGGCCACGCACAGTCTTCCTTCAAACTTGAGCACTTGATTTTCTATGGTGTACCCTGATCTCAGCTTTGTGACAATCTCATCGGCTACCTTCTTGAAGAACTCATCCTCCATCTGTCTTGTCTTTACTTCCTCAACAATAGTCAGCTCCACTAATATCGTGGTGGGACACGCCAAATTCCCAACCATCTTCCTGCTCAAAGCGTCGGCTACGGTGTTAGCCTTACCTGGATGATATTGAATCTGCATATCGTAATCTTTCAACAACTCAAGCCATCTTCTCTGCCTCATATTCAATTCCTTCTGAGTGAATAAGTACTTTAAACTTTTATGATCTGTGAAAACCTGACAAGAAGCTTCATACAAGTAGTGGCGCCAAATCTTCAAAGCAAATACCACAGCTGCTAATTCTAAGTCATGGGTGGGATAGTTCTTTTTATGTGGCTTTAATTGACGAGAGGCATATGCAATGACCTTCCTTTTTTGCATTAATACACAACCCAGACCTTTATGCGAGGCATCACTATAAACATGAAACTCTTCGTTACGTGATGGTAGTACAAGAACTGGTGCTGCAACTAACTTCATCTTCAACTCCTGGAAGGCTGCTTCCCTCTCCTCAGTCCATTCGTAAGCCGCTCCCTTCTTAATCAATTGTGTCAACGGAATTGCAATCCTTGAGAAATCCTTTACGAACTTTCTGTAGTAACCTGCCATTCCCAGAAAACTACGAACCTCGGACACATTGGTCGGCCTCGGCCAATTCACAATGGCTTCAATTTTACTAGGATCGACTAAAATACCATCTTCATCAATTACATGACCCAAAAATGAAATAGTAGAAAGCCAAAACTCACACTTGCTAAACTTAGCATACAACTTTCGATCCCTCAATGTCTATAAGGTAAGTCTCAAATGATCCTCGTGTTCAGCTTTACCCTTGGAGTAGATCAATATATCATCGATGAAGACAACCACGAACTCATCTAGATATGGCTTAAAGACTCTGTTCATCAAATCCATAAATGCTGCAGGGGCATTGGACACTCCAAAAGGCATTACTAAAAACTCGTAGTGGCCATACCTCGTCCGAAAAGCGGTCTTCTCAACATCCTCGGCTTTGACTTTAAGCTGGTGGTAGCCCGACCTAAGGTCAATTTTGGAAAAGACTCGTGCTCCTAGCAACTGGTCAAACAAATCGTCTATCCTCAGCAACGGGTACTTATTCTTGATGGTTACCTTATTCAGTTCCCGGTAATCAATGCAAAGACGAAGTGTACCATCCTTCTTCTTAACAAACAAGACGGGTGCTCCCCAAGGTGAAGTGCTCGACCTAATAAAACCCTTATCCAGCAACTCTTGTAGTTGAAGTCTCAATTCCTTAAGCTCGGCGGGGGCCATCCTATAGGGTGTTTTAGAGACGGGCTGGGTTCCCGGCACGAGGTCAACAGTAAACTCTACCTCTCTATCAACTAAGTGACCAGGAAAATCATTTGGAAAGATGTTAGGGAATTCATTAACAACTGGGACGTCGGCTAACCCAACACTTCTATTCAAATTACTTAGTACGCTACACAAATAACCTTGACACCCTTTTTGGATCAACCTATAGGCTTTCATGGATGAAATTAAGTAAGGTGGGGATACTACTCCTTTACCCTGAAACGTGACCTTGGCTAGGTCGGGGGGTTTTAACGTGACACTCTTAGAAACACAATTTATGGATGCGTGATTTGCCCCTAGCCAATCCATCCCCAATATAACATCAAAGTGACTTATGTCCAATGGCATTAAATCAGCTAACAATTCAACATTCTCAATCACGACAATACATGCTTGATAGATGGATGCAACGTTCATAGACCTCCCAGATGGAGTAGATACAGATCACAAATAATCAAGAGGTTCTAGTTTCCTATTAATCTTCTCGGTAAACTTAGCAGAAATGAATGAATGCGTAGAACCCGAATCAATCAATACATATGCATTTTGAGAGCAAATTGAGAGTATACCTGACACCACTGTCTCAGCATTATGAGTGTTTCCTGGTACCAGTGCAAAAACTCTACCTTGCCTCAACGGTCCTTTTCCAATGTTACCCTTCTGTACGAAACCCGAGGTATTCTCATCTCTCTTACCTTTATCAGCCCTTGTCTTTGGACAGTCCCTCACAGAATGACCCATTTCACCACATTCGTAACAAGCTCCAGACGCCCGACGGCAGACTCCGAAATGTGGCTTCCCACAACTGAAACATGTTGGCTTAGTACTACTTTCCTGTCTTGGGTTGCTAGAACTGCTAACATTCGCTTTCTTCTTGGTACCAAACTGTGCTCGGCGATTGTCTTGATTCTGTCTCTTCCTCTGGCTCTCTCCCGAACTCTGGTATCTGTTCAAGTTAGCTTCGGCCAGAATTGCTTTGTCCAATACTCCGGCGTAAGTCGGCATGTTAAGCATGTTAACTTGGTCTTGAATCGGTCCACGCAGCCCACTTTCAAACTTCCTAGCCTTCATGTATTCATCATTGACTATGTGAGGTGCATACCTCACCAACTCGGTAAAGGCACGGTCATATTCAGCTACTGTTCTACTGCCTTGCGTCAAGGTCTGAAACTCGGTAGCCTTGCGATTTCGAACACTTAAGGGAAAATGCTTGGTGTAAAACAATTCCAAAAATCGGGTCCAGGTCAAGTCTGGGTTGCTTTCTCGAACCATCATCCACCATCTACGGGCGTCGTCATCAAGTGTAAAAGCTGCCAATGTCACCTTTTGAGCGTCGGTGCTGGGAAAGATCTCGAACAGCTTCTCCATTTCCAAAACCCATGCTTCGGCTTTTATCGGTTCTATGCCCCCTTGGAATCTCGGTGGCTTCATTTTCTTGAACTCTCTGATCAAAGCTATCGTGCCGTCCCCATATAATGCTGGCTGTGTGGGCATTTGTGGTACTGGAGGAGGTGGAGGTGGAACTGCATTTCGGCCGTTTGTCTGCTCGGCCTGAGTCGATGTAGCACTAGCGTACTGTTGTCTTGTCTACCTTAACTCGTGGGCCAAACCTTCAACCACCCTTTCCAGTCTGTCCAATCTGTCCTCAGACTGATCTCGGCCAACTAGAGGTCTACCTCTCCTCATGATGCTATGAGTCTACAAGATACGAATTTAAAACCAAATGAACAAATAAACACGTAGGTGTGTGGATAACGCACCTCTTTAGGACTCAAGGTGTGTGGATAACGCATACTAAGGAACTTGGCTCTGATACCATTCTGTCACAACCTCAAACCGCCCCTAGTAGTTTGGTGCCGTGATGGCTAGTAATTCGAGATTATCGAAGGCCAACTATCAAAATTGGCACACAACAGAGTATAAATATATGGGGCTCACAAGTACGGAAGCGATATATATATATATATATATATCAAACAGATTAGTCCATAAGAGCTATGCATAAGTTAAGTGAAATGGCAACCATCTTCAATGGGTTACAACTTAGTTACAAATGAAATGAAGTACAAATTACGTCTTACATTTTAACATAGGGCTTCACAAGCCGACACAAACAAGACGTCCGGACTACCGGTCAAGAGACATAGTCTAGCAGATTGCCGACATCCTCGTTGCCGACGTAACATACATACAAAACACACATCTTGATCAAAAGGCTTCTCGAGCCGACGCGTGCGAAATACAAATATTACAAGTCGAGAAGCATGATTTTCAAGACTGCCGACATAATTACAAGTCAAGCCGGCATGACAAAAATCCAAAACAAGCTCTAGTCACAGCTAGGCGCCATCGCCTTCTTGCTCATCACCTACATATATATAGAGAGGGTGAGCTTGGATACTCAGTGAATGGTGTAAATAATAAAGGGTTTTGCATAAATAATAGCCGAAGTCCTTTCCAACAATACAAGTCAAAACTTTATATAACAAGGGATGGACCTCGTCCATCCAACAAATCTTCAAAGCTTCGAGGGAGGCTCACTAGCATCAACATATTACAAATGATAACATTCCGGCAGACATGTCCATGCGATAAACCGTCAGTGGAAAAAAAAGACAAAACAAGGGAGATATCTCAACAAGGGTGCTACAAAAGTTTAGAGTCCTCTAGCACAAGGGACTTTCGAAACGACATGTGCTGCGAAAGTTTAGAGTTCTCCAGCACAAGGGACTTTCGAAATGAGATGTGCTGTGAAAGTTTAGAGTCCTCCAGCACAAGGGACTTTCGAAACGAGATGTGCTGCAAAAGTTTAGAGTCCTCCAGCACGAGGGACTTTCAAGACAAGATGTGTTGCGAAAGTTTAGAGTCATCCAGCAAAAGGGACTTTCGAAACAAGATGTGCTGCGAAAGTTTAGAGTCCTCCAGCACAAGGGACTTTCGAACAAGATCATCAAAACGAGACAATACTTAATATACAAAATAGGGACAATTATTTATACTTAACAATTACTTTCAAAACAAAGCAGAGCAAGGTCTTTATCAAAGCATAGAACATAGCTTTATTAAAAATACCACTCACCTAGTTCGTCAAACGTCGGGGTCAAGCAAATCCCACTCCTACAAACACATGGCAAGGTCTATTGAATGCACCACTCAAAACAAGTCTAACATGCATGTAAATGACCTCGGCATTCTCTGAAAACTAAGTCAAATCAAATCAAAACACCGTTTCTTATTTCTGGAAAACAAGCTGGGCAACTACCAGGTCTAGGCCGAGGTTCCACACCTTCTTACTGAGGTGTGGCCCCAACGGCCACATCCAAAAGTAGAGTTGGGAAAAAAAATCTGGGTTTCTTCTTGATAAACATGATGAACGAGAGCATGAAGAACATGAAGAACATGAACATGAGGAAGACGAATGCAAAGATCAAAAACTTGCTATTACGAAAGCTGAGATTTCATGCTATGAATTCAAAAAACATGGACCTGGGTACCCATACTCAAGGATCTCATCAAAACGAGCACAAAAACATGGTTCTAGACACAAACTTTCGGATCAAACAAGACTTTTTTTCAAGAACACATGGAAACCATTTTCTCTTTCTAAAACCAACTTTAAATCAATGCATGACGTGCAGAACAAGTTTGATCGTGCAATGCAGCTAGATGATCAATAAGAACAACATGGGCAGGTTAAGATTCTAACCTCAAAACTTGAATCTAACGGTTCAAGCTCCAACGATCAAGCTTGGAAGTTCTCTCTCTCTCTCAAAACTTCTCCTTCTTCTTCCACGAGTTTCTGTAGTGACCCTCATTCACCCACCTTAGACTCGAGCATGAGCATTTGTATGACCTTGTTTTGATAAGCTTGCATTAGTGAATTTTCTTGACTTGTTTTATCTAGAGTAAGATTCTTGTCTTGGTTTATGCTTATGTGAATTTACTTGTTAAGTCTTGTTCCTCCTGGTGAGTCTAGCCGAAGTCACCTTAAAGCTGAAACCATCTTGGAACCACTTTGGTTTACCTTTACTTCAATCCTGGCATATTGGCCGAGATGTCATTTTCTAGGCCGAGGTGTATCATCAAGGCCGAGAAGTGCATCATCTAGGCCGAGATGTTGTCCTTGAACCCAAGTGATCTTGTTCTTGGATTGGTGCGACCTAGACCGAGGTGTGGCACAGCTAGGCCAAGTGTTGTCCGTCCTAGCCGAGGTCATAGATACCTTACCTACCGGAGCCGATGATTTCACCAAATGTCAGCATCTTGCCAGAGTGCCCATGCCGCTTTGCTTGTTAAACACTCTTTCGCCATGCTTTTGTTTGGTCTGTCAGCCACCTTTTTGAAGTGAACCAACCCGGTAGCGCCACGTGTCCCAGCTAAGTGTTAAGTCAGCTAGCAGACCTAGAAATGTATCATTTTTGTTGTATGTCTTCGTTCTTGAGGAGAGAGAAGCTCTAGAAGAAGAAGAAGAAGTCTTTAGAGAGAGAAGTAGATTCCAAGCTTGATCATTAGAGCTGCGCTGTTAGATCCGTGCCTTGAAGTTAGATTCTTGATCTATTCTTCTTGTTCTTATTAATCATCTAGTTGCATTACATGATCTAGCATGTTTCACGAGCCATGCTTTGATTGAAAGTTTGGTTTTAGAAAGAGAAAGTAGTATTCATGTGTTCTTGAATAAAATCCTTGTTTGATCCGAAAGTTTGCATTAAGATTCATGTTTTTGTGTTTGTTTTCATAAGATGTTCGAGTATGGGTACCCAGGTCCATGTTTTTAAATTCATAGCATGAAGTTCCAAATTTCGTAATGACAAGTTAAGATTGAGCATTCATGTGTTTCATGTTCTTCAGCAGAGGGAAACCCAGATTTTCCCGACTTCATTTCTTTGAGGGCGACCACCGGGACCACACCCCGGCAAGAAGGTGTGGGACCTCGGCAATAGCCTGGTTGGTACCCAACATGTTCTCCCGAGATGAGAAACAGTGTTTTGTTTGGGTTTGACTTAGTTTTGTAGAAATGCCGAGATCATTTGCATTCATGTAAAGCTTGTTTGTCCGTACATTCAATAGACCTCGCCATGTGTTTGTAGGACTTGGACTCCTGCTTGACCCCGACGTTGGGAACCAGGTGAGTGGTATTTTTAATAAAGCTATGTTATAACGTTTTGTTAAAGCTTCTCTTTGCTTGTTTTGAAAAGCATTGTTAAGCATGATGATCCCTATTTTGAATATCAAGTATTATCTCGTTTTGATGACAATCTTGAAAGTCCATACGTGCTAGGGGACTATAAGCGTTTGTAGCACAATCTTGAAAGTCCGTACGTGCTAGGGGACTATAAGCATTTGTAGCGCAACCCTTGTTAATGTCATCCCTTGAACTTGGAAGCCTTGAAAGACTTGATTGATGAAGCTCGATAGATTCGTTAGATGAATTTGATTTATCCCATGTTTTGTTATAAGCTATAATTATGTATTGTTTGTTAAAGATCTCGGATGTCATACATGCAAACCCTTTATTACTTGTACCATTCACTGAGTATCCAAGCTCACCCTCTCTATATATATGTAGGTGATGAGCAAGAAGGCGATGAGGCCTAGATGTGTTGCCGATATGTTTTTGGATGTATTGCCGATGTTCCTTGGAGTCATATTTTTGTAGCATCTTGAAGATCATGCTTCTTAGCATGTATTTCATTACGTTTTTGTATATGTCGGCTTGAGAAGCCTTTTGGTCAAGGTGTATTTTGTATTTCACTTCTATTGTATCCAAGTTGTAAGTTTTGTAAAGATGTTTGACATTTCATTAATGTACGCACAGCTCTTATGGACCACTTGTATTTTGAATTATTGCTTCCGCACTTGTGAGCCCCATATATTTACACTATGATTGTGTGTGATCCTTGAAAGTTGGCCTTCGGTAATCTCGGATTGCTGGCCATCACGGCACCAAACTACTAGGGGTGGTTTGGGGTCGTGACAGTTTCTCTCTCTAAAGGCAAGATTTGATACAAAAAGATATGTTTTCTCGACAGTCACTGACTTAATCCCTCTGCCGGGACACGTGGCATCGACTGATTGGTTCTACTCAAAAAGGTAACTGACTGATTAGACAAGACCATGACAAAGTGTATTCAACAAGCTAAACAGCAAGGGAATTCCGGCGAGTCACGACATCGGCTAACAACAAGACTCCGGCAAGCAAGTGGCAAGGACATCGGCTTGAAAGGGCAACACTTGACTCAGTTGTGCCACACCTCGGTCTAGGTCATACCATTCCAGGAACAAAATCGCCAGTGCAAGGATCAAGGACCTAGAGCGCTTAGGTATTAACATCTCGGCCTAGGCGACGCACACCTCAGCCTAGATGGTGGCATCTCGGCCAATATGTCAGGGTGAAGATAGAGGGCAACCAAAGGGGTTCCAAGATAGTTCTAAGTGGAAAAGGTTTCGAAGGTGCCTAGGCTTAGGATGACCTCGGCAAATCACCAGGCAAGAACAAGGCATGCAAGCAACATTCGAGCGACACAAGTCAAGATTGGCAAATACAGATATCAAAACAAGATCAGACATAGATGTATGCAAGTTTGACTAAGTTGAAATGAGGGTTGTTCCAATACCTTAAAGATCTATTTGGAAATTAAATAAAAAAGGAAATTGAATAGAAAAGGAAATTTAATAAAAATAGAAGTTATAAAAATAAAAATAAAAGTCGCATAAAATTAAAAATAGAAGTTCATTCAAAAAACCACTATACCTTAACGATCTATTTGGAAATTAAACAAAAAAAGGAAATTGAATAAAAATGGAAGTTGAATAAAAATAAAAATGGAAGTTGCATAAAATTAAACTGGAAGTTCATTCAAGAAACCACTATACATTAAGGATATATTTGGAAATTAAATAAAAAAAGGAAATTGAGTAGAAAAAGAAATTGAATAAAAATGGAAATTGAATAAAAATAAAAATGGAAGTTGCATAAAATTAAAAATGGAAGTTCATTCAAGAAATCACTATACCTTAACGATCTGTTTGGAAATTAAATAAAAAGAGGAAATTGAATAGAAAAGGAAATTAAATAAAAAAAATGGTAGTTGCATAAAAGTAAAAAACAAAGTTTATTCAAAAAATCACTATACCTTAACAATCTATTTGGAAATTAAATAAAAAAGGAAATTGAATAGAAAAGGAAATTAAATAAAAATAGAAGTTGAATAAAAATAAAAATGAAAGTCGCATAAAACTAAAAATGGAAGTTCATTCAAGAAACCACTATACCTTAACGATCTATTTGGAAATTAAATAAAAAAAGGAAATTGAATAAAAATGGAAGTTGAATAAAAATAAAAATAGAAGTTGCATAAAATTAAAATTGTAAGTTCATTCATGAAACAACTGTACCTTAACGATCTATTTTGAAATTAAATAAAAAAAGAAAATTGAATAGAAAAAGAAATTGAATAAAAATAAAAATGGAAGTTGCATAAAATTAAAAATGAAAGTTCATTCAAGAAACCATTATACCTTAACGATATATTTGGAAATTAAATAAAAAAAGGAAATTGAATAGAAAAGGAAATTGAATAAAAATAAAAATGGAAGTTGCATAAAAGTAAAAAAGAATGTTTATTCAAAAAACCATTATACTTTAACGATCAATTTGGAAATTAAATAAAAAGGGAAATCGAATAGAAAAGAAAATTTAATAAAAATAAAAGTTGAATAAAGATAAAAATGGAAGTCGCATAAAACTAAAAATGGGAGTTCATTCAAGAAACCACTATACCTTAACGATCTATTTGGAAATTAAACAAAAAAAAAAGGAAATTTAATAAAAATGGAAGTTGAATAAAAATAAAAATGGAATTCGCATAAAATTAAAAATGGGAGTTCATTCAAGAAACCACTATACCCTAACGATCTATTTGGAAATTAAATAAAAAAAGGAAATTGAATAGAAAAAGAAATTGAATAAAAGTGGAAATTGAATAAAAATAAAAATAGAAGTTGCACAAAATGAAAAAAGGAAGTTCAGTCAAGAAACCACTATACCGTAACGATCTATTTGGAAATGAAATAAAAAAAAAAAGAGGAAGTTAAATAGAAAAGGAAATTCAATAAAAATGGAAGTTGAATAAAAATAAAAATGGAAGTTGCATAAAATTAAAAATGGTAGTTCATTCAAGAAACCACTATACCTTATCGATCTATTTGGAAATTAAATAAAAAAGGAAATTGAATAGAGAAGGAAATTGAATAAAAATGGAAGTGGATTAAAAATAAAAATGAAAGTTGCATAAAATTAAAAATGGAAGTTCATTCAAGAAACCACTGTGCCTTAACGATCTATTGGGAAATTAAATTAAAAAGGAAATTGAATAGAAAAGAAAATTGAATAAAAGTGAAAGTTTAATATAAATAAAAATGGAAGTAGCATAAAATTACAAATGGAAGTTCATTCAAGAAACCACTGTACCTTAACGATCCATTTGGAAATTACATAAAAAAGGAAATTGAATAGAGATGGAAGTTGAATAAAAACAGAAATGGAAGTTGTATAAAATTAAAAATGGAAGTTCATTCAAGAAACCACTGTGCCTTAACGATCTATTTGGAAATTAAATTAAAAAGGAAATTGAATAGAAAAGGAAATTGAATAAAAGTGAAAGTTTAATATAAATAAAAATGGAAGTAGGATAAAATTTCAAATGGAAGTTCATTCAAGAAACCACTATACCTTAACGATCTATTTGGAAATTAAATAAAAAAAAGGAAATTGAATAGAGATGGAAGTTGAATAAAAACAGAAATGGAAGTTGCATAAAATTAAACAAGGAAGTTCATTCAAGAAACCACTATAACTTAACGATCTATTTGGAAATGAAATAAAAAAAGGCAATTAAATCGAAAAGGAAATTTGAATAAAACTAAAAAGTTGAATAAAAATAAAAATTGAAGTTGCATAAAATTAAAAATTGAAGTTCATTCAAGAAACCACTATACATTAACGATCTATTTGGAAATTAAATAAAAAAGGAAATTGAATAGAAAGGGAAATTGAATAAAAATAAAAATAGAAGTTGCATAAAATTAAAAATAGGAGTTCTTCAAGAAACCACTATAACTTAACGATCTATTTGGAAATTAAATAAAAAAAAGGAAATTGAGTAGAAAAGGAAATTGAATAACTATAGAAGTTGAATACAAATAAAAATGGATGTTGCATAAATTAAAAATGAAAGTTGAATAAAAATAAAAATGGATGTTGCATAAAATTAAAAATTGAAGTTCATTCAATAAAACACTATACCTTAACGATCTAGTTGGAAATTAAATAAAAAAGGAAATTAAATAGAAAAAGAAATTGAATAAAAATAGAAGTTGAATAAGAATAAAAAATGAAGTTGTATAAAATTAAAAATGAAAGTTCATTCAAGAATCCATTATACATTAACGATCTATTTGGAAATTAAATAAAAAAAGGAAATAGAATAGAAAAGGAAATTGAATAACAATGGAAGTTGAATAAAGATAAAAACGGAAGTTGCATAAAATTAAAAATGAAATTTCATTCAAGCAACAACTATACCTTAACAATCTATTTGCAAATTAAACAAATAAGGAAATTCAATAGAAAAGGAAATTGAATAAAAATGGAAGTTGAATGAAAATAAAAATGGAAGTTGCATAAAATTAAAAATGGAAGTTTATTCAAGAAACCACTATACCTTAACGATCTATTTGGAAATTAAATAAAAAAGCAAATTTAAAAGAAAAGGAAATTGAATAAAAATCAAAGTGGAATAAAAATAAAAATGGAAATTGCATAAAATCAAAAATGGAAATCCATTAAAGAAACCACTATATATTAACGATCTATTTGGAAATTAAATAAAAAAGGAAATTGAATGGAAAAGGAAATTGAATAAAAATTCAAGTTGAATAAAAATAAAAATGGAAGTTGGATAAAATTAAAAATGGAAGTTCATTGAAGAAACCACTATACCTTAACGATTTATTTGGAAATTAAATAAAAAAGGAAATTAAATAGAGATGGAAATGGAATAAAAATGGAAGTTGAATAAAAACAGAAATAGAAGTTGCATAAAATTAAACATGGAAGTTCATTCAAGAAACCACTATAACTTAATGATCTATTTGGAAATTAAATAAAAAAGGAAATTCAATTGAAAAAAAAATTGAATAAAAATGAAAGTTGAATAAAAATAAAAATCGAAGTTGCATAAAATTAAAAATAGAAGTTCACTCAAGAAACCACTATACATTAACGATCTATTTGGAAATTAAATAAAAAAAAGGGAAATTGAATAGAAAAGAAAATTGAATAAAAATGGAAGTTGCTTAAAATTAAACATAGATGTTCATTCAAGAAACCACTATACCTTAACGATCTATTTGGAAACGAAATAAAAAAAGGAAATTAAATCGAAAAGGAAATTGAATAAAAATGGAAGTTGAATAAAAATAAAAATGGAAGTTGCATAAAATTAAAAATTGAAGTTCATTCAAGAAACCACTATACATTAACGATCTATTTGGAAAATAAATAAAAAAGAAAATCGAATAGAAAGGGAGATTGAATAAAAATAAAAATAGAAGTTGCATAAAATTAAAAATGGGGGTTCTTCAAGAAACCACTATAACTTAACGATCTATTTGGAAATTAAATAAAAAAAGGAAATTGAGTAGAAAAGGAAATTGAATAAAAATAGAAGTTGAATAAAAATAAAAATGGATGTTGCATAAAATTAAAAAATAAAGTTGAATAAAAATAAAAATGGATGTTGCATAAAATTAAAAATTAAAGTTCATTCAACAAAACACTATACCTTAACGATCTATTTGGAAATTAAATAAAAAAGGAAATTAAATAGAAAAGGAAATTGAATAAAAATGGAAGTTGAATAAGAATAAAAGATGAAGTTGCCTGAAATTAAAAATGGAAGTTCATTCAAGAATCCATTATACATTAATGATCTATTTGGAAATTCAATAAAAAAAGGAAATAGAATAGAAAAGGAAATTGAATAACAACGAAAGTTGAATAAAAATAAAAACAGATGTTGCATAAAATTAAAAATGAAAGTTCATTGAAGAAACAACTATACCTTAACAATCTATTTGGAAATTAAACAAATAAGGAAATTCAATAGAAAAGAAAATTGAATAAAAATGGAAGACGAATGAAAATAAAAACGAAAGTTGCATAAAATTAAAAATGGAAGTTAATTCAAGAAACCACTATATCTTAACGATCTATTTGGAAATTAAATAAAAAAGGAAATTGAATGGAAAAGGAAATTGAATAAAAATGCAAGTTGAATAAAAATAAAAATGGAAGTTGCACAAAATTAAAAATGGAAGTTCATTCAAGAAACCACTATACCCTAACGATTTATTTGGAAATTAAATAAAAAAGAAAATTCAATAGAGATGGAAATTGAATAAAAATGGAAGTTGAATAAAAATAGAAATGGAAGTTGTATAAAATTAAAAATGGAAGTTCATTCAAGAAACCACAATACCTTAACGATCTATTTGGAAATTAAATAAAAAAGGAAATTGAATAGAAAGGAAAATTGAATAAAAATGGAAGTTCAATAAAAATAAAAATGGAAGTTGCATAAAATTAAAAATGGAAGTTCATTCAAGAAACCACTATACCTTAACGATCTATTTGGAAATTAAATAAAAAAGGAAATTAAATAGAAAAGGAAATTGAATAAAAATGGAAGTTGAATAAGAATAAAAAATGAAGTTGCATAAAATTAAAAATGAAAGTTCATTCAAGAATCCATTATCCATTAACGATCTATTTGGAAATTAAATAGAATAGAAAAGGAAATTGAGTTACAATGGAAGTTGAATAAAAATTAAAACGGGAGTTGCATAAAATTAAAAATGAAAGTTCATTCAAGAAACAACTATACCTTAACGATCTATTTGGAAATTAAACAAATAAGTAAATTCAATAGAAAAGGAAATTGAATAAAAATGGAATTTGAATGAAAATAAAAATGGAAGTTGCATAAAATTTAAAAATGGAAGTTCATTCAAGAAACCACAATACATTAACGATCTATTTGGAAATTAAATAAAAAAGGAAATTGAATAGAAAGGAGAATTGAATAAAAATAGAAGTTCAATAAAAATAAAAATGGAAATTGCGTAAAATTAAAAATGGAAGTTCATTCAAGAAACCACTATACCATAACGATCTATTTCAAAATTAAATAAAAAAAAGGAAATTGAATAGAAAAGGAAATTGAATAAAAATAAAAATGGAAGTTGCACAAAAGTAAAAAAGAAAGTTTATTCAAAAAACAACTATACCTTAACGATATATTTGGAAATTAAATAAAAAAGGAAATTGAATAGAAAAGGAAATTTAATAAAAATAGAAGTTGAATAACAATAAAAATGGAAGTCGCATAAAATTAAAAATGGAAGTTTATTCAAGAAACCACTATACCTTAACAATCTATTGGGAAATTAAACAAAAAAAGAAAATTGAATAAAAATGGAAGTTGAATAAAATTAAAAATGGAACTTGCATAAAATTAAAAATGAAAGTTCATTCAAGAAACAACTATACTGTAACGATCTATTTGGAAATTAAATAAATAAGGAAATTCCATAGAAAAGGAAATTGAATAAAAATGGAAGTTGAATGAAAATAAAAATGGAAGTTGCATAAAATTAAAAATGGAAGTTCATTCAAGAAACCACTATACCTTAATGATCTATTTGGAAATTAAACGAAAAAGGAAATTTAATCGAAAAGGAAGTTGAATAAAAATCGAAGTGGAATAAAAATAAAAGTGGAAGTTGCATAAAATTAAAAATGGAAGTTCATTAAAGAAACCACTATATCTTAACGATCTATTTGGAAATTAAATAAAAAAGGAAATTGAATAAAAATGCAAGTTGAATAAAAATAAAAATCGAAGTTGCATGAAATTAAAAAAGGAAGTTCATTCAAAAAACCAATAAACGTTAACGATTTATTTGGAAATTAAATAAAAAAGGAAATTGAATAAAAATGGAAGTTGAATAAAAATAGAAATGGAAGTTGCATAATATTAAAAATGGAAGTTCATTCAAGAAACCACTATACATTAACGATTTATTTGGAAATTACATAAAAAAGGAAATTGAATAGAAGGGGAAATTGAATAAAAATAAATATAGAAGTTGCATAAAATTAAAAATGGGAGTTCTTCAAGAAACCACTATTCGTTAACGATTTATTTGGAAATTAAATAAAAAAAGAAATTGAATAGAGATGGAAATTGAATAAAAATGGAAATTGAATAAAAATACAAATAGAAGTTGCATAAAATTAAAAAAGGAAGTTCAATCAAGAAACCACTATACCTTAACGATCTATTTGCAAATTAAATAAAAAATGAAATTTAATAGAAAAGGAAATTGAATAAAAATGGAAGTTGAATAAGAATAAAAAATGAAGTTGCATAAAATTAAAAATGGAAGTTCATTCAAGAATCCATTATACATTAACGATCTATTTGGAAATTAAATAAAAAAAAAGGAAATGGAATAGAAAAGGAAATTGAATAACAATGGAAGTTGAATAAAAATAAAAACGAAAGTCGCATAAAATTAAAAATGAAAGTTCATTCAAGAAACAACTATACCTTAACGATCTATTTGGAAATTAAACAAATAAGGAAATTCAAGAGAAAAGGAAATTGAATAAAAATGGAAGTTGCATAAAATTAAAAATGGAAGTTCTTTGAAGAAACCACAATACCGTAACGATCTATTTGGAAATTAAATAAAAAAGGAAATTTAATAGAAAGGAAAATTGAATAAAAATGGAAGTTCATTCAAGAAACCACTATATCTTAACGATCTATTTGGAAATTAAATAAAGTAGGAAATTGAATGGAAAAGGAAATTGAATAAAAATGCAAGTTGAAAAAAAATAAAAATGGAAGTTGCATAAAATCAAAAATGAAAGTTCATTCAAAAAACCACAATACCCTAACGATTCATTTGGAAATTAAATAAAATAGGAAATTGAATAGGGATGGAAATTGAATAAAAATGGAAGTTGAATAAAAATAGAAGTGGAAGTTGCAAAAATTTAAAATGGAAGTTCATTCAAGAAACCACTGCACCCTAACGATCTGTTCGGAAGTTAAATAAAAAAGGAAATTGAATAAAAATGCAAGTTGAATAAAAATAAAAATCGAAGTTGAATAAAAATAAAAATCGAAGTTGCATAAAATTAAAAATGGAAGTTCATTCAAAAAACCACTATACCTTAACGATTTATTTGGAAATTAAATAAAAAGGGAAATTGAATAGAGATGGAAATTGAATAAAAATGGAAGTTGAATAAAAATAAAAATGGAAGTTGCATAAAATTAAAAATGGAAGTTCATTCAAAAAACCACTATACATTAACGATCTATTTGGAAATTAAATAAAAAAAGGAAATTGAATAGAAAAGAAAATTGAATAAAAATAGAAGTTGCATAAAATTAAACATAGAAGTTCATTCAAGAAACCACTATACCTTAACGATCTATTTGGAAACAAAATAAAAAAAGGAAGTTAAATCGAAAAGGAAATTGAATAAAAATGGAAGTTGTATAAAATTAAACATTGAAGTTCATTCAAGAAACCACTATACCTTATCGATCTATTTGGAAATGAAATAAAAAAAGGAAGTTAAATCGAAAAGGAAATTGAATAAAAATGGAAGTTGAATAAAAATAAAAATGGAAGTTGCATAAAACTAAAAATTGGAGTTCATCCAAGAAACCACTATACAGTAACGATTTATTTGGAAATTAAATAAAAAAGGAAATTGAATAGATAGGGAAATTGTATAAAAATAAAAATAGAAGTTGCATAAAATTAAAAATAGGTGTTCTTCAGGAAACCACTATAACTTAACGATCTATTTGGAAATTAAATAAAAAAAGGAAATCGAGCAGATAAAGAAATTGAATAAAAATAGAAGCTGAATAAAAATAAAAATGGATGTTGCATAAAATTAAAATTGAAAGTTGAATAAAAATGAAAATGGATGTCGCATAAAATTAAAAATTGAAGTTCATTCAATAAAACACTATACCTTAACGATTTATTTGAAAATTAAATAAAAAAAGAAATTAAATAGAAATGGAAATTGAATAAAATTGGAAGTTGAATAAGAATAAAAAAAGAAGTTGCCTAAAATTAAAAACGGAAGTTCATTCAAGAATCCATTGTACATTAACGATATATTTGGAAATTAAATAAAAAAAAAAGAAATAGAATAGAAAAGGAAATTGAATAACAATGGAAGTTGAATAAAAATAAAAACGGAAGTTGCATAAAATTAAAAGTGAAAGTTCATTCAACAAACAACTATACCTTAACGATCTAATTGGAAATTAAACAAATAAGGAAATTCAATAGAAAAGGAAATTCAATAAAAATGGAAGTTGAATGAAAATAAAAATGGAAGTTGAATAAAATTAAAAATGGAAGTTCATTCAAGAAACCACAATACCTTAACGATCTATTTGGAAATTAAATAAAAAAGGAAATTGAATGGAAAAGGAAATTGAATAAAAATGCAAGTTGAATAAAAATAAGAATGGAAGTTGAACAAAATTAAAAATGGAAGTTCATTCAAGAAACCACTATACCTTAACGATTTAATTGGAAATTAAATAAAAAAAGAAAATTGAATAGAGATGGAAATTGAATAAAATTGGAAGTTGAATAAAAATAGAAATGGAAGTTGCACAAAATTAAAAATGGAAGTTCATTCAAGACACCACAATACCTTAACGATCTATTTGGAAATTAAATAAAAAAGGAAATAGAATAGAAAGGAAAATTGAAAAAAAAAGGAAGTTCAATAAAAATAAAAATGGAAGTTGCACAAAATTAAAAATAGAAGTTCATTCAAGAAACCACTATACCTTAACGATTTATTTCGAAAAACCACTATACCTTAAATAAAAAACGGAAATTGAATAGAAAAAGAAATTGAATAAAAATAAAAATGGACGTTGCACAAAAGTAAAAAAGAATGTTTATTCAAAAAACCACTATACCTTAACGATATATTTGGAAATTAAATAAAAAAGAAAATTGAATAGAAAAGGAAATTTAATAAAAATAAAAGTCGAATAAAAACAAAAATGGAAGTCGCATAAAATTAATAAAGGAAGTTCATTCAAGAAACCACTATACCTTAACGATGTATTGGGAAATTAAACAAAAAAAGGAAATTGAATAAAAATAGAAGTTGAGTAAAAATAAAAATGGAAATTGCATAAAATTAAAAATGGATTTTGAATAAAAATAAAAATTGAAGTTCATTCAAGAAAACACTACACATTAACGATCTATTTGGAAATTAAATTAAAAAAGGAAATTGAATAGAAAAGGAAATTGAATAAATATGGAAGTTGCATAAAATTAAACATAGAAGTTCATTCAAGAAACCACTATACCCTAACGATATATTCGGAAATTAAATCAAAAAAGGAAATTAAAGCAAAAAGGAAATTGAATTAAAATGGAAGTTGAATAAAAATAAAAATAGAAGTTGCTTAAAATTAAAAATTGAAGTTGAATAAAAATAAAATGGATGTTGCATAAAATCAAAAATTGAAGTTCATTCAATAAAACACTATATCTTAACGATCTATTTGGAAATTAAATAAAAAAGGATATTAAATAGAAAAGGAAATTGAATAAAAATGGAAGTTGAATAAGAATAAAAAATGAAGTTGCATAAAATTAAAAATGGAAGTTCATTCAAGAATCCATTATACAATAACGATCTATTTGGAAATTAAATAAAAAAAGGAAATAGAATAGAAAAGGAAATTGAATAACAATGGAAGTTGAATCAAAATAAAAATGGATGTTGCATAAAATTAAAAATGAAAGTTGAATAAAAATAAAAATGGATGTTGCATAAAATTAAAAATTGAAGTTCATTCAATAAAACACTATATCTTAACGATCTATTTGGAAATTAAATAAAAAAGGAAATTAAATAGGAGAGGAAATTGAATAAAAATGGAAGCTGAATAAAAATAAAAAATGAAGTTGCATAAAATGAAAAATGGAAGTTCATTCAAGAATACATTATGTTAACGATCTATTTGGAAATTAAATAAAAACAGGACATAGAATAGAAAAGGAAATTGAATAACAATCGAAGTTGCATAAAAATAAAAATGGATGTTGCATAAAATTAAAAATGAAAGTTGAATAAAAATAAACATGGATGTTGCATAAAATAAAAAATTGAAGTTCATTCAATAAAACACTATATCTTAACGATCTATTTGGAAATTAAACAAAAAAGGAAATTAAATAGAAAAGGAAGTTGAATGAAAATGGAAGTTAAATAAGAATAAAAATGGAAGTTCATTCAAGAAACCATTATACATTAACGATCTATTTGGAAATTAAACAAAAAAAGGGAATAGAATAGAAAAGGAAATTGAATAACAATGGAAGTTGAATAAAAATAAAAACGGAAGTTGCACAAAATTAAAAAAGAAAGTTCATTCAAGAAACAATTATACCTTGACGATCTATTTGCAAATTAAACAAATAAGGGAATTTAATAGAAAAGGAAATTGAATAAAACTGGAAGTTGAATGAAAATAAAAATGGAAGTTGCATAAAATTAAAAATGGAAGTTCATTCAAGAAACCAATATATCCTAACAATCTATTTGGAAATTAAATAAAAAAGGAAATTGAATGGAAAAGGAAATTGAATAAAAATGCAAGTTGAATAAAACTAAAAATGGAAGTTGCACAAAATTAAAAATGGAAGTTCATTCAGGAAACAACTATACCTTAACGATTTATTTGGAAATTAAATAAAAAAGAAAATTGAATAGAGATGGAAATTCAATAAAAATGGAAGTTGAATAAAAATAGAAATGGAAGTTGCATAAAATTAAAAATGGAAGTTCATTCAAGAAACCACAATACCTTAACGATCTATTTGGAAATTAAATAAAAAAGGAAATTGAATAGAAAGGAAAATTGAAAAAAAATGGAAGTTCAATAAATTTAAAAATGGAAGTTGCACAAAATTAAAAATGGAAGTTCATTCAAGAAACCACTATACCCTAACGATCTATTTCGAAATTAAATAAAAAATGGAAATTGAATAGAAAAGGAAATTGAATAAAAATAAAAATGGACGTTGCACAAAAGTAAAAAAGAAAGTTTATTAAAAAAACCACTATACCTTAACGATATATTTGGAAATTAAATAAAAAAGAAAATTGAATAGAAAAGGAAATTTAATAAAAATAGAAGTTGAATAAAAATAAAAATGGAAGTCGCATAAAATTAATAAAGGAAGTTCATTCAAGAAACCACTATACCTATCGATCTATTGGGAAATTAAACAAAAAAGGAAATTGAATAAAAATAGAAGTTGAATAAAAATAAAAATGGAAGTTGCATAAAATTAAAAATGGAAGTTGAATAAAAATAAAAATTGAAGTTCATTCAAGAAAACACTATACATTAACGATCTATTTGGAAATTAAATTAAAAAAGGAAATTGAATAGAAAAGGAAATTGAATAAAAATGGAAGTTGCATAAAATTAAACATAGAAGTTCATTCAAGAAACCACTGTGCCCTAACGATATATTCGGAAATTAAATAAAAAAAGGATATCAAATCAAAAAGGAAATTGAATTAAAATGGAAGTTGAATAAAAATAAAAATGAAAGTTGCATAAAATTAAAAATAGAAATTGAATAAAATTAAAAATGGATGTTGCATAAAATCAAAAATTGAAGTTCATTCAATAAAACACTATATCTTAACGATTTATTTGGAAATTAAATAAAAAAGGAAATTAAATAGAAAAGGAAATTGAATAAAAATGGAAGTTGAATAAGAATAAAAAATAAATTTGCATAAAATTAAAAATGGAAGTTCATTCAAGAATCCATTATACATTAACGATCTATTTGGAAATTAAATAAAAAAGGAAATAGAATAGAAAAGGAAATTGAATAACAATGGAAGTTGAATAAAAATAAAAATGGATGTTGCATAAAATTAAAAATGAAAGTTGAATAAAAATAAAAATGGATGTTGCATAAAATTAAAAATTGAAGTTCATTCAATAAAACACTATATCTTAACGATCTATTTTGAAATTAAATAAAAAAGGAAATTAAATAGAAAAGGAAATTGAATAAAAATGGAAGCTGAATAAGAATAAAAAATGAAGTTGCATAAAATTAAAAATGGAAGTTCATTCAAGAATACATTATACATTAACGATCTATTTGGAAATTAAATAAAAAAAGGAAAGAGAATAAAAAAGGAAATTGAATAACAATGGAAGTTGAATAAAAATAAAAATGGATGTTGCATAAAATTAAAAATGAAATTTGAATAAAAATAAACATGGATGTTGCATAAAATAAAAAATTGAAGTTCATTCAATAAAACATTATATCATAACGATCTATTTGGAAATTAAATAAAAAAGGAAATTAAATAGAAAAGGAAACTGAATGAAAATGGAAGTTAAATAAGAATAAAAAATGAAGTTGCATAAAATTAAAAATGAAAGTTCATTCAAGAAACCTATAGCGATCCCGGGTTTACCCTTGTTGTGCAGTGATCCAGACATGTGTCCGTGGATGCTGGTAGTTGGTTATTATCTTGTTTACATCCTTTTTACTTCGTACTTGAGTTATAGGATGTGTTGGGGAGGTTTGTTACAGGTTGGTTAGGCCTTGGTTTCAAATTCCTTGTTGTTGAGTTTTTAGGCGGTCCGCTCGAGCGGGTCTTCTTGCGCTCGAGCGGATATTGCACACTTCCAGTATTTTCGTGTTCCTGCAAAACTTCTGCAGGTGTGGTTTTTACGCTCGAGCGGGTTTGTTTACGCTCGAGCGTTAGCGCTTAACGCTCGAGCGGGTCGTTTGGCGCTCGAGCGGGTAGTACTTTCTGGGTGTAAGTTCTGGGAGGAGGGAATCTGCGCTCGAGCGGACTGGTTGTCGCGCTCGAGCGGATGTGCTTTATTCTTGTGTCTTGGCGCTCGAGTGGGACTTATTGCGCTCGAGCGTGTCCAGATTTCGTTCTTGGCGCTCGAGCGTCGTGTTCTCCGCTCGAGCGGGTCATACGTATATGAGTTATCCGCTGGGTGATTTTAAATCACTTTTTACTTTTCTTTCTCTCTCCTACTTTTTCTAAAAACCATTTTGAGATCCTCTCTCTCTAAAATCTTACCTTCTCTCTAGATTTTGATCTAGCTAGGGTGAGTTCCTTGTCTTTGGCCTTTACAAAAGAGTTGTTGATCGTCGAGGGCTACATTCTAATCTGAAAATCTCGGGTTTTGGAGCACGTTGGGTTTTGTCATCTTCTCTATTGGGGCTCCGAATTTGAGGTAGGGATATCCTACTCCTCTCTATGGACTTTGTCTTTAAATTTTAGTATTTTGAGATGTTGGGGTTGATTGGGTAATTTTGTGAAAGTTTGGGGCTTTTGTGTAATTTTACAAAAGTTGGGGTTTTACTCGTAATAAACCTAGATGCATGTTTGGCATAGAGAAATGGAATAAATGTTGAATCATTGATGAAAATGGAACCTAAGGGTTGAAATGGTAATTATGGAAAATGACCTAATTACATGGTTGATTAATTGGGATAATTAATCGTGAGAAATGAGGTAATGAAATTGAATTAATGAGGTTGGGAATGTATGGGGTTAAAGGGTGTAGTTGAATTATTTATCACTCATCGAAATGAAATGTTGATTGAATATCCATTGTGCATTTATTTTCTGTTTAGAAATAACTGCTTTGGGCTATCGGTGGAGGATAGTCGTGATTGTTGTAGACAATGCATGATGATTAGGCAAACTAAAACTAATCGATTTAATGTGTCATAGAGTATGACGGTGGATTGAATACATTAAATTTATGTATTGATTGATTGCGTATAGAACCCTTGTGTTTATATGCATTGTGTGTAGAGGAGGAGATAGGGGATGTACTCCGCGGTTTAGGGGAAGATGGGGGATGTACCTCTAAACCGGATAGACTTGGGAGGAGATGGGGGATGAACTCCGTAGATACAGCTAATATGCTTGTCTAGAGAAGTGAAGATAGAGCTCATATGCTTACCTTTGAGAAGTGTAGATATAGCTAATATGCTTGTCTAGAGAAGTGAAGATAGGGCTAATATGCTTATCTTGTGAAATGTGGATGTAGCTCATATGCTTATCTGTGAATGTGGGATATAGTTTATATACATATCTGTTGAAATGATGATGGGACTAATATGCTTATCTGTTGAAAAAGGGAAAATGAAAAGTAACTTGGACTTATAAGTCGTATGACATAAAATGTGATTTATGTGGATGTATCAGTGTGGGCCATCTATCAATTGCTAATCTTTTAGTCATTGTTCATGGTTGGTTTAGTATATTTCTACTGGGCTGTGGCTCACCCTATATGGGAATATCATTTTCAGGTACAGGTAGCATGCCACCTCCAAGGACATAGCTTGGGAGGCTAGAGGCGGATATATTTTTTTTTGTGTTTTATTTTTGATGTATTACATGTAATTTCAAGCCAAGGGCTTAAAGTGTAAACGAGTAGTACTCTTTTGTTGTAACCAAGTGTTAACTTGGAAAGCTGTAAGCCTGTAGGGCATTTGCTTTTGTTGTTAACATGTAATACTTTTGCAAGAAACTACTCTGATGAATAGAAGAACATTTATTTTTATTGTCAATGCATGTCTATATTGATGGGTTAATGTTATTATTTTGAGGGCGTTACAAAACCATTATACATTAACGATCTATTCGGAAATTAAATAAAAAAAGGAAATAGAATAGAAAAGGAAATTGAATAACAATGGAAGTTGAATGAAAATAAAAACGGAAGTTGCATAAAATTAAAAATGAAAGTTCATTCAAGAAACAATTATACCTTGACGATCTATTTGGAAATTAAACAAATACGGGAATTTAATAGAAAAGAAAATTGAATAAAAATGGAAGTTGAATGAAAATAAAAATAGAAGTTGCATAAAATTAAAAATGGAAGTTCATTCAAGAAACCTATAGCGACCCCGGTCTTTTCCCATTTCATTATTGTATCCGGACTGTTCCGTAGGTTCTGTCATTGTATAATTGTTGTTGTTGTTGTTGTTGTTCCTTATTTTCTCATTTGGAATTATAGGATGTGTTGGGCAGGTTTGTTTCAGGTTGGTTGGGTTTAGAAACCAAGAGTTGCTGTCCAGGTTTTTGGGTTCTTCGCTCGAGCGAGGTGTTGTTCGCTCGAGCGAGAGGTAGTGTTTGATTTGGACCTGTAGCTGTGCATTCTTGGCTCGAGCGAGCTTTTCTTCGCTCGAGCGAGTTAGTTCATCCTTCGCTCGAGCTATAGTTCTTTCGCTCGAGCGTGTGTCTGGGTTCAGACCTGAGGGTTTGAGTTCTTCGCTCGACCGAGCTTTCTTTCGCTCGAGCGAGCTTTTGGGTTGTTGGCTCGAGCAAGGCTTCCTTGGCTCGAGCGTAGATTCTTTGTGTCTGGTCGCTCGAGCGACCATGTCTTCGCTCGAGCGAGCCTGTCCAGTTTAAATACACAGCAGCGGGATTTGATCAGTCTTTTTCATATTCTTTTGATTCCAAACCCTAGGTCCGACTTTTCTATCTCCCTACTCACCTTCTCTCTTAGGTTTGATCTGTTTAGAGAGTGTTTCAACCCTAGTTGCTTTATTAAAAAGATAGAGGGAGTTGAGGGCTTCCATTTAATCTGAAATTTTGGCAATTTGGAGCACTTTTGTATTTGGGCATTCATCTCCATCTTCTCCATTCGGGTTACTCTCTTCGAGGTAGGGATTTCCTACTCCATTTTATAGGTTACGTTCTAAGTTTTGGTATTTTAATGTGTTGGGAATACTTTGATAAATTTTGGAAAAAAAACCTAGTTGAATTATTGAATTGATTTGTATAAGTAATTCATGGAATTGGGAAAAGATGGTTAAATTCATGGAATTGGGAAACTCATTGATTAATTGGCATAATTGGATAATTTGTATCATTTGTCTATTGAATTGTTGACATGGTTATTTTCAGTTTAGAAATAACTGTTTTGGGCTATCGGTGGAGGATAGTCGTGATTGTTGTAGATATTGCATGTGAATTAGGAATAACTGAAACTAATCACATTGGTTAAGTCATTAATTTTGACTGTGGCATTGATACAGAAAATACGTGTATTGATTGAGCATTGCATTTGCATACATTGTTTGTGTGTGGGAGGAGATAGGGGATGTACTCCACGGTTTAGGGGAAGATAGGGGATGGACCTCTAAACCGGATTTTTGTTTGGGAGGAGATAGGGGATGGACTCCATTAGCATCACTTTTATGTGTGCTTATTTATAGAAGTGTTTTATTGATACAGCACTAAAATGTGTATCAATCTGGAAGTATGAAGTGTTTTGATTTGAGCTTGAGTCTCATTTGTTTGTTGATAATGGAAGAATGTGAATATGATATATGTAATTCACTGTTGTAAGTTTGGCCAGGTTCTGAGCCATGTTGATCAAATTGGAAGGTAAAATGAGTTTTAGACAATAGTGTTATAAGACTGTAAAATGAAGTAATGGACTATCTTGGTTAACCATCTGTTGAATGCCATTGCTTTATTCATTGCTTATATGTGGTTTAGTATATTTCTACTGGGCTGTGGCTCACCCTTTATGGGAACATCATTTTCAGGTTCAGGGGATAAGCTACCTCCAAGGACTTAGCTTGGAAGGACTTGGAATCCGAAGACTACTTTTAGTTGACTGTCTTAAATTATAAGTACATGTAAACATTCAAGCCTGGGGCTTTTATTGTATTGAGTTAGAACTCATATTTTTGGTATCCAAGTGTTGGCTTGGAAAGATGTAAGCCTGTAGGGCATTTTATTCGATGATACATGTTATGCTTTATTTTGTAATACTCTGATGAATGAATTAATTGATTATCTTCTTTAAATAATGAATGTCAATGATATATATAATGGGTTAATTTATAGGGCGTTACAAAACCACTATATCGTAACAATCTATTTGGAAATTAAATAAAAAAGGAAATTGAATGGAAAAGGAAATTGAATAAAAATGCAAGTTGAATAAAATTAAAAATGGAAGTTGCACAAAATTAAAAATGGAAGTTCATTCAGGAAAATACTATACCTTAACGATTTATTTGGAAATTAAATAAAAAAGAAAATTGAATTGAGATGAAAATTGAATAAAAATGGAAGTTGAATAAAAATAGAAATGGAAGTTGCATAAAATTAAAAATGGAAGGTCATTCAAGAAACCACAATACCTTAACGATCTATTTGGAAATTAAATAAAAAAGGAAATTGAATAGAAAGGAAAATTGCATAAAAATGGGAGTTCAACAAAAATAAAAATGGAAGTTGCATAAAATTAAAAGTGGAAGTTCATTCAAGAAACCACTATACCTTAACGATCTATTTCGAAATTAAATAAAAAAAGGAAATCGAATAGAAAAGGAAATTGAATAAAAATAAAAATGAAAGTTGCACAAAAGTAAAAAGGAAAGTTTATTAAAAAAACCACTATACCTTTACGATATATTTGAAAATTGAATAAAAAATGAAATTGAATAGAAAAGGAAATTTAATAAAAATAGAAGTTGAATAGAAACAAAAATGGAAGTCGCATAAAATTTAAAATAGAAGTTCATTCAAGAAAACCACTATACCTTAACGATCTATTGGGAAATAAAAGAAAAAAAAGAAATTGAATAAAAATGGAAGTTGAATAAAAATAAAAATGGAATTGCATAAAATTAAAAATGGAAGTTGAATAAAAATAAAATTGGAAGTTGAATAAAAATAAAAATTGAAGTTCATTCAAAAAACCACTATACCTTAGCGATCTATTTGGAAATGAAATAAAAAAAGGAAATTAAATCGAAAAGGAAATTGAATTAAAATGGAAGTTGAATGAAAATAATAATAGAATGGAATTGCATAAAATTAAAAATGGAAGTTGAATAAAAATAAAATTGGAAGTTGAATAAAAATAAAAATTGAAGTTCATTCAAAAAACCACTATACATTAACGATCTATTTGGAAATTAAATAAAAAAAGGAAATTGAATAGAAAAGGAAATTGAATAAAAATGGAAGTTACATAAAATTAAAAATAGAGGTTCATTCAAAAAATCACTATACCTTAGCGATCTATTTGGAAATGAAATAAAAAAAGGAAATTAAATCGAAAAGGAAATTGAATTAAAATGGAAGTTGAATGAAAATAATAATAGAAGTTGCATAAAATTGAAAATTGAAGTTGAATAAAAATAAAAATGGTTGTTGCATAAAATTAAAAATTGAAGTTTATTCAATAAAACAGTATATCTTAACGATCTATTTGGAAATTAAATAAAAAAGGAAATTAAAAAGAAAAGGAAATTGAATAAAAATGGAAGTTGAATAAGAATAAAAAATGAAGTTGCATAAAATTAAAAATGGAAGGTCATTCAAGAATCCATTTTACATTAACGATCTATTTGGAAATTAAATAAAAAAAGGAAATAGAATAGAGAAGGAAATTGAATAACAATGGAAGTTGAATAAAAATAAAAACGGAAGTTGCATAAAATTAAAAATGAAAGTTCATTCAAGAAACAACTTTACCTTAGCGATTTATTTGGAAATTAAACAAATAAGGAAATTCAATAGAAAGGGAAATTGAATAAAAATGGCAGTTGAATGAAAATAAAAATGGAAGTTGCATAAAATTAAAAATGAAAGTTCATTCAAGAAACCACAATACCTTAACGATCTATTTGGAAATTAAATAAAAAAGGAAATTGAATAGAAAGAAAAATTGAATAAAAATGGAAGTTCACTAAAAATAAAAATGGAAGTTGCATAAAATTAAAAATGGAAGTTCATTCAAGAAACCACTATATCTTAACGATCTATTTGGAAATTAAATAAAATAGGAAATTGAATGGAAAAGGAAATTGAATAAAAATGCCAGTTGAATAAAAATAAAAATGGAAGTTGCATAAAATTAAAAATGAAAGTTCATTCAAAAAACCACTATACCTTAACGATTCATTTGGAAATTAAATAAAAAAGGAAATTGAATAGAGATGGAAATTGAATAAAAATTGAAGTTGAATAAAAATAGAAATGGAAGTTGCAAAAATTTAAAATGGAAGTTCATTCAAGAAACAACTATACCTTAACGATCTATTTGGAAATTAAATAAAAAGGAAATTGAATAAAAATGCAAGTTGAATAAAAATAAAAATCGAAGTTGCATAAAATTAAAAATGGAAGTTCATTCAAAAAACCACTATACCTTAACGATATTTTTGGAAATTAAATAAAAAAGGAAATTGAATAGAGATGGAAATTGAATAAAAATGGAAGTTGAATAAAAATAGAAATGGAAGTTCATTCAAGAAACCACTATACCATAACGATCTATTCGGAAGTTAAATAAAAAAGTAAATTGAAAAAAAATGCAAGTTGAATAAAAATAAAAATCGAATTTGCCTAAAATTAAAAATGGAAGGTCATTCAAAAAACCACTATACCTTAACGATTTATTTGGAAATTAAATAAAAAAGGAAATTAAATAGAGATGGAAATTGAATAAAAATGGATGTTCAATAAAAATAAAAATGGAAGTTGCACAAAATTAAAAATGGAAGTTCATTCAAGAAACCATTATACATTAACGATCTATTTGGAAATTAAATAAAAAAAAGAAATTGAATAGAAAAGAAAATTAAATAAAAATGGAAGTTGCATAAAATTAAACATAGAAGTTCATTCAAGAAACCACTATACCTTAACGATCTATTTGGAAATGAAATAAAAAAAAGGAAGTTAAATCGAAAAGGAAATTGAATAAAAATGGAAGTTGCATAAAATTAAACATAAAAGTTCATTCAAGAAACCACTATACCTTAACGATCTATTTGGAAATGAAATTAAAAAAGGAAGTTAAATCGAAAAGGAAATTGAATAAAAATGGAAGTTGAATAAAAATAAAAATGGAAGTTGCATAAAACTAAAAATTGAAGTTCATTCAAGAAACCACTATACATTAACGATTTATTTGGAAATTAAATTAAAAAAAGAAATTGAATAGATAGGGAAATTGAATAAAAATAAAAATTGAAGTTGCATAAAATTAAAAATGGGAGTTCTTCAGGAAACCACTATAACTTAACGATCTATTTGGAAATTAAATAAAAATAGGAAATCGAGTAGACAAGGAAATTGAATAAAAATAGAAGTTGAATAAAAATAAAAATGGATGTTGCATAAAATTAAAAATGAAAGTTGAATAAAAATGAAAATGGATGTTGCATAAAATTAAAAATTGAAGTTCATTCAGTAAAACACTATACCTTAACGATCTATTTGGAAATTAAATAAAATGGGAAATTAAATAGAAAAGGCAATTGAATAAAAATGGAAGTTGAATAAGAATAGAAAATGAAGTTGCATAAAATTAAAAATGGAAGTTCATTCAAGAAACCACTATACATTAACGATCTATTTGGAAATTAAATAAAAAAAGGAAATTGAATAGTAAAGGAAATTGAATAGTAAAGGAAATTGAATAACAATGGAAGTTGAATAAAAATAAAAATGAAAGTTGCATAAAATTAAAAATGAAAGTTCATTCAAGAAACAACTATACCGTAACGATCTATTTGGAAATTAAATAAATAAGGAAATTCCATAGAAAAGGAAAATGAGTAAAAATGGAAGTTGATTGGAAGTAAAAATGGAAGTTGCATAAAATTAAAAGTGGAAGTTCATTCAAAAAACCACTATACCTTAACGATCAATTTGGAAATTAAATAAAAAAGAAAATTTAATCGAAAAGGAAGTTGAATAAAAATCGAATGGGAATAAAAATAAAAGTGGAAGTTGCATAAAATTGAAAATGGAAGTTCATTAAAGAAACCACTAGATCTTAACGATCTATTTGGAAACTAAATAAAAAAGGAAACTAAATAAAAAAGGAAATTGAATGGAAAAGGAAATTGAATAAAAATGGAAGTTGAATAAAAATAAAAATCGAAGTTGCATGAAATTAAAAATGGAAGTTCATTCAAAAAACCACTATACGTTAACGATTTATTTGGAAATTAAATAAAAAAGGAAATTGAATAAAGATGGAAATTGAATAAAAATAGAAGTTGAATAAAAATAGAAATGGAAGTTGCATAAAATTAAAAATGAAAGTTCATTCAAGAAACCACTATACCTTAACGATCTATTTGGAAATTAAATAAAAAATGAAATTTAATGGAAAAGGAAATTGAATAAAAATGGATGTTGAATAAAAATAAAAATGGAAGTTGCATAAAACTAAAAATTGGAGTTCATTCAAGAAACCACTATACATTAACGATTTATTTAGAAATTAAATTAAAAAAGGAAATTGAATAGATAGGGAAATTGAATTAAAATAAAAATTGAAGTTGCATAAAATTAAAAATGGGAGTTCTTCAGGAAACCACTATAACTTAACGATCAATTTGGAAATTAAATAAAAAAAAAGGAAATCGAGTAGACAAGGAAATTGAATAAAAATAAAAGTTGAATAAAAATAAAAATGGATGTTGCATAAAATTAAAAATGGAAGTTCATTCTACAAACCACTATACCTTAACGATCTATTTGGAAATCAAATAAAAAATGAAATTTAATAGAAAAGCAAATTGAATAAAAATGGAAGTTGATTAAGAATAAAAAATGAAGTTGCATAAAATTAAAAATGGAAGTTCATTCAAGAATCCATTATACATTAACGATCTATTCGGAAATTAAATAAAAAATGGAAATAGAATAGAAAAGGAAATTGAATAAAAATGCATGTTGAATAAAAATAAAAATCGAAGTTGCATAAAATTAAAATTGGAAGTTCATTCAAAAGACCACTATACATTAACGATTTATTTGGAAATTAAATAAAAAAGGAAATTGAATAGAGATGGAAATTGAATAAAAATGGATGTTGAATAAAAATAAAAATGGAAGTTGCACAAAATTAAAAATGGAAGTTCATTCAAGAAACCACTATACATTAACGATCTATTTCGAAATTAAATAAAAAAAGGAAATTGAATAGAAAATAAAATTGAATAAAAATGGAAGTTGCATAAAATTAAACATAGAAGTTCATACAAGAAACCACTATACCTTAACGATCTATTTGGAAATGAAATAAAAAAAAGGAAGTTAAATCGAAAAGGAAATTGAATTAAAATGGAAGTTGCATAAAATTAAACATAGAAGTTCATTCAAGAAACCACTATACCTTAACGATCTATTTGGAAATGAAATTAAAAAAGGAAGTTAAATCGAAAAGGAAATTGAATAAAAATGGAAGTTGAATAAAAATAAAAATGGAAGTTGCATAAAACTAAAAATTGAAGTTCATTCAAGAAACCACTATACATTAACGATTTATTTGGAAATTAAATTAAAAAAAGAAATTGAATAGATAGGGAAATTGAAAAAAAATAAAAATTGAAGTTGCATAAAATTAAAAATGGGAGTTCTTCAGGAAACCACTATAACTAAACGATTTATTTGGAAATTAAATAAAAAAAGGAAATCGAGTAGACAAGGAAATTGAATAAAAATAGAAGTTGAATAAAAATAAAAATGGATGTTGCATAAAATTAAAAATGAAAGTTGAATAAAAATGAAAATGGATGTTGCATAAAATTAAAAATTGAAGTTCATTCAGTAAAAAACTATACCTTAACGATCTATTTGGAAATTAAATAAAAAGGGAAATTAAATAGAAAAGGAAATTGAATAAAAATGGAAGTTGAATAAGAATAAAAAATGAAGTTGCATAAAATTAAAAATGGAAATTCATTCAAGAAACCACTATACATGAAAGATTTATTTTGAAATTACATCAAAAAAGAAATTGAATAGAAAGGGAAATTGAATAAAAATAAATATAGAAGTTGCATGAAATTAAAAATGGAAATTGAATAAAAAAAAGGAAATTGAATAGAAATGGAAATTGAATAAAAATAGAAATGGAAGTTGCATAAAATTAAAAATGGAAGTTCAATCTAGAAACCACTATACCTTAACGACCTATTTGGAAATCAAATAAAAAATGAAATTTAATAGAAAAGGAAATTGAATAAAAATGGAAGTTGAATAAGAATAAAAAATGAAGTTGCATAAAATTAAAAATGGAAGTTCATTCAAGAATCCATTATACATTAACGATCTATTTGGAAATTAAATAAAAAAAGGAAATAGAATAGATAAGGAATTGAATAACAATGGAAGTTGAATAAAAATAAAAACGGAAGTTGCATGAAAATAAAAATTGAAGTTGCATAAAATTAAAAATGGAAGTTCTTTCAAGAAACCACAATACCGTAACGATCTATTTGGAAATTAAATAAAAAAGGAAATTGAATAGAAAGGAAAATTGAATAAAAATGGAAATTCAATAAAAATAAAAATAGAAGTTGCATAAAATTAAAAATGGAAGTTCATTATAGAAACCACTATATCTTAACGATCTATTTGGAAATTAAATAAAATAGGAAATTGAATGGAAAAGGAAATTGAATAAAAATGCAAGTTGAATAAAAATAAAAATGGAAGTTGCATAAAATTAAAAATGAAAGTTCATTCAAAAAACCACTATACCTTAACGATTCATTTGGAAATTAAATAAAAAAAGAAATTGAATAGAGATGGTAATTGAATAAAAATGGAAGTTGAATAAAAATAGAAATAGAAGTTGCAAAAATTTAAAATGGAAGTTCATTCAAGAAACCACTATACCTTAACGATCGATTCGAAAGTTAAATAGAAAAGGAAATTGAATAAAAATAAAAATCGAAGTTGCATAAAATTAAAAATGGAAGTTCATTCAAAAGACCACTATACCTTAACGATTTATTTGGAAATTAAATAAAAAAAGGAAATTGAATAGAGATAGAAATTGAAAAAAAATGGATGTTGAATAAAAATAAAAATGGAAGTTGCATAAAATTAAAAATGGAAGTTGCATAAAATTAAAAATGGAAGTTCATTCAAGAAACCACTATACATTAACGATCTATTTGGAAATTAAATAAAAAAAGGAAATTGAATAGAAAAGAAAATTGAATAAAAATGGAAGTTGCATAAAATTAAACATAGAAGTTCATTCAAGAAACCACTATACCTTAACGATCTATTTGGAAATGAAATAAAAAAGGGAAGTTAAATCGAAAAGGAAATTGAATAAAAATGGAAGTTGCATAAAATTAAACATAGAAGTTCATTCAAGAAACCACTATACCTTAACGATCTATTTGGAAATGAAATAAAAAAAGGAAGTTAAATCGAAAAGGAAATTGAATAAAAATAGAAGTTGAATAAAAATAAAAATGAAAGTTGCATAAAACTAAAAGTTGAAGTTCATTCAAGAAACCACTATACATTAACGATTTATTTGGAAATTAAATAAAAAAAGGAAATTGAATAGATAGGGAAATTGAATAAAAATAAAAATAGAAGTTGCATAAAATTAAAAATGGGAGTTCTTCAGGAAACCACTATAACTTAACGATCTATTTGGAAATTAAATAAAAAAAGGAAATAGAGTAGACAAGGAAATTGAATAAAAATAGAAGTTGAATAAAAATAAAAATGGATGTTGCATAAAATTAAAAATGAAAGTTGAATAAAAATAAAAATGGATGTTGCATAAAATCAAAAATTGAAGTTCATTAACGAATCCATTATACAATAACGATCTATTTTGAAATTAAATAAAAAAAGGAAATAGAATGGAAAAGAAAATTGAATAACAATGGAAGTTGAATAAAAATAAAAATGGATGTTGCATAAAATTAAAAATGAAAGTTGAATAAAAATAAAAATGAATGTTGCATAAAATTAAAAATTGAAGTTCATTCAAGAAACCACTATACATTAACGGTCTATTTGGAAATTAAATAAAAAAAGGAAATTGAATAGAAAAGAAAATTGAATAAAAATGGAAGTTGCATAAAATTAAACATAGAAGTTCATTCAAGAAACCACTATACCTTAACGATCTATTTGGAAATGAAATAAAAAAAGGAAGTTAAATCGAAAAGGAAATTGAAAAAAAATGGAAGTTGCATAAAATTAAACATAGAAGTTCATTCAAGAAACCACTATACCTTAACGATCTATTTGGAAATGAAATAAAAAAAGGAAGTTAAATCGAAAAGGAAATTGAATAAAAATAGAAGTTGAATAAAAATAAAAATGAAAATTGCATAAAACTAAAAATTGAAGTTCATTCAAGAAACCACTATACATTAACGATTTATTTGGAAATTAAATAAAAAAGGAAATTGAATAGATAGGGAAATTGAATAAAAATAAAAATAGAAGTTGCATAAAATTAAAAATGGGAGTTCTTCAGGAAACCACTATAACTTAACGATCTATTTGGAAATTAAATAAAAAAAGGAAATCGAGTAGACAAGGAAATTGAATAAAAATAGAAGTTGAATAAAAATAAAAATGGATGTTGCATAAAATTAAAAATGAAAGTTGAATAAAAATAAAAATGGATGTTGCATAAAATAAAAAATTGAAGTTCATTAACGAATCCATTATACAATAACGATCTATTTTGAACTTAAATAAGAAAGGAAACAGAATAGAAAACAAAATTGAATAACAATGGAAGTTGAATAAAAATAAAAATGGATGTTGCATAAAATTAAAAATGAAAGTTGAATAAAAATAAAAATGGATGTTGCATAAAATTAAAAATGAAAGTTGAATAAAAATAAAAATGATTGTTGCATAAAATTAAAAATTGAAGTTCATTCAATAAAACACTCTATCCTAATGATCTATTTGGAAATTAAATAAAAAAGGAAATTAAATAGAAAAGGAAATTGAATAAAAATGGAAGTTGAATAAGAATAAAAAATGAAGTTGCATAAAATTAAAAATGGAAGTTCATTCAAGAATACATTATACATTAACGATCTATTTGGAAATTAAATAAAAAAAGGAAATAGAATAGAAAAGGAAATTGAATGACAATGGAAGTTGAATTAAAATAAAAATGGATGTGGCGTAAAATTAAAAATGAAAGTTGAATAAAAATAAACATGGATGTTGCATAAAATAAAAAATTGAAGTTCATTCAATAAAACACTATATCTTAACGATCTATTTGGAAATTAAATAAAAAAGGAAATTAAATAGAACAGGAAATTGAATGAAAATGGAAGTTAAATAAGAATACAAAATGAAGTTGCATAAAATTAAAAATGGAAGTTCATTCAAGAAACCACTATGTCTTAACTATCTATTTGGAAATTAAATAAAAAAAGGAAATTGAATGGAAAAGGAAATTGAATAAAAATGCAAGTTGAATAAAATTAAAAATGGAAGTTGCACAAAATTAAAAATGGAAGTTCATTCAAGAAACCACTATACCTTAACGATTTATTTGGAAATTAAATAAAAAAGAAAATTGAATAGAGATGGAAATTCAATAAAAATGGAAGTTGAATAAAAATTGAAATGGAAGTGGCATAAAATTAAAAATGGAAGTTCATTCAAGAAACCACTATACCTTAACGATCTATTTGGAAATTAAGGAAAAAAGGAATTTGAATAGAAAGGAAAATTGAATAAAAATGGGAGTTCAACAAAAATAAAAATGAAAGTTGCATAAAATTAAAAATGGAAGTTCATTCAAGAAACCACTATACCATAACTGTCACGACCCCAAACCGCCCCTAGTAGTTTGGTGCCGTGATGGCCAGTAATCCGTAATTACCGAAGGCCAACTTTTCAAAACTTAACACGTTCAGAGTATGAATATAGGGGGCTCACAAATGCGGAAGCAATAAATTAAATACAAGTAGTCCATAAGAGCTGTGCGTAGATCAAAGCAATGCCATACATTCCAATTAACTTCGCAACTTAAATACAACAAGGTAAAATTACATGTTACATCTTGATCAAAAGGCTTCTCGAGCCGACATATACAAAATACAGCTAATACAAGTCAAGAAGCATGATTTTCAAGATTTGCCGACATGCAAGGTAAGCATCGCCGATGTAAATGCAAAGCAAGCCGACATAAGTACAAATCCAAAACAAGCATCCAGACGATCTAGGCGTTGCCGCCGTCCTGCTCATCACCTACATATATATAGAGGGGTGAGTACAAAACTCAGTGAATGGTACTAAAAATAAAGGTTTTACATGAATCAAGCCGGAGTCCTTTCAAACGAAACACATCAAACTTAGCAAGGCAAGGGATGAACCGTATTCATCAATCAAATATTACAAGTATCCAAAGGTGTTTACTGACATAGACAAAACAAGGGATGAACCGTATTCATCATACAAGTATCATAACATCGGCGAAGCAAGGGATGAACCGTATTCATCATTCAATTATCATAACATCGGCGAGGCAAGGGATGAACCGTATTCATCATTCAATTATCATAACATCGGCGAGGCAAGGGATGAACCGTATTCATCATTCAAATATCATAATATCGGCGAGGCAAGGGATGAACCGTATTCATCATTCAAATATCATAATATCGGCGAGGCAAGGGATGAACCGTATTCATCATTCAAATATCATAATATCGGCGAGGCAAGGGATGAACCGTATTCATCATTCAAATATCATAAGCTGTACGATCCGTAATCGTTTGGTCAAAAGTATTGCGAAAGTTTAAAGTCCTTCAATACAAGGGACTTGTGTTACTTAGGCCCGTAGCCCGATTCAACAAGGACCGTATCCTTTTATACTTAGTACTGCGAAAGTTTAGAGTCCTCCAGCACAAGGGACTTGTGTTACTTAGGCCCGTAGCCCGATTTAACAAGGACCGTATCCTTTTATACTTAGTACTGCGAAAGTTTAGAGTCCTCCAGCACAAGGGACTTTCCAAGAGAGGACCGTATCCTTTTCAAAGATGGCATCAAAACAAGGATTATACTTGTCATATCAAAACAAGAGCTATTCATTCATGTTAACAAAATACTTTTGTCAAAACAAGGCAAGCAAGGTTTATCAAAACAAGTATAACATAGCTTTATCAATAATACCACTCACCTAGTTCTTCAGGTGCAAACTCAAAGCAATATCAAGGACCTACAATCACATGGCAAGTCACATTCTCAAAGCAAGCTCTATGTATACATGCAAATGATCTCGGCATTCATGCCAGATCTAAGTCAAGGACAAAACAAAACAAGCTGGGAGCTTACACACTGCTCCTGTTTCTCGGAAACACACTGGGTACAGTCCCGGGCTAAGCCGAGGTCCCGCTAAACAAGGTCAGGAAAAATCTGGGTTTTCCTTTGAAGAATATGAAGAACATGATCATTTGAAAGATGGATGCAAGTTCACAACTTGTTACAAAAATCTGAGTTTTCATGCCAAGAGTTCAAAATATATGGACCTGGGTACCTATCAAAGAAAGGCATGCAAGAACAAACACAAAACATGATTTTCGTTCCAACTTTTCGATCAAAATGAGACTTTGTTCAAGAACACATGAAAAACCATTTTCTCTTTTTAAAACCAACTTCAAAACGATGCATGTCATGCAAAACAAATCCGATCCTGCAATGCAGCTAGATATTCAGCAAAAACAATCAAAGGGGATCAAGATTCTAACCTCAAAACTCGGATCTAACGGCTCAAGCCACAAAGATCAAGCTTGGAAGACAACTCTCACTCAAGAACTCTTCTTCCTCCTTTCTAGAGCTTCTCTCTCTAAAATAAAGATTTGAGACAAGAAATGATTTGTTCCAAGGTCTGTCGGATGCCTTAACAAACAGCTCGGACACGTGGCATTATCGGATTGGTTCTGCTCCAAAAAGGTGATTGATGGACAAGACAAGTCTCTGACAAAGCTTATGCAGCAAGCTCGGGTAAGACACATCGGCAAAGAGATGACATCGGCTCAAAACAAGGATCCAGCAACGGGATAGAAAAACATCGGCTAGGGAGGACGACACTTGACTAAGCTGTGCCACACCTTGGCCGGGGTGCGCCACATCTCGGCCTAGGCCATACCTGCCTGCGGACAAGGTTCAAGTGCGAAACATCTCGGCAAGGAATGCCCGAGGTGAAGATGGGGTTAAACAAGACCTCAAGATAGTTCTAAGTACAAAGGGTCAAAGGCGGACTAAGCTCAAGATGATCTCGGCTACGCACACACACTAAGCAAGGAACAAAATCATGCAACCAACTATAGCGAACCAAGGCAAGGTAAAACCTTCAAATTATCATAACAAGCAAGACCATGCAAGAATGTACACAAATATGGCAAGAGTAAGGTGAGGGTTGTTACATCCTACCCTCCTTAAAGAAGTTTGGTCCCCAAACTTAGATTACCTTGTTCCCAGAACAACTCCGGATAACGGACCCTCATGTCCTCTTCCTTTTCCCACGTGGCTTCTGTGCCATAATGCTCCTTCCATTCGACCTTTACCATCGGTATCGACCTGTTCCTCAATTGTCTCACTTGTCGATCAACAATCCTCATTGGTTTCTCCTCGTAGCCCAAATCTTCATTAACTGTGATCTCGGAAGGATCAATTACGTGTAGTGGATCTCGGATGTACTTCCTCAACATCGAAACATGAAATACATTGTGGACTTGGCTCAAATCTGGCGGCAAAGCAAGTCTGTAGGCAACGGGGTTAATTCTCTCAAGAATTTCAAATGGCCCAATATAGCGAGGTGCTAACTTACCTTTCCTTCCAAATCTGGAAACTCCTTTCATTGGTGAAACCTTCAGGAATACATGATTCCCAACTTCGAACTCTAACTCATTTCTCCTCTGATCGGCGTAGCTCTTTTGTCGGCTCTGGGCAGTTCTAATCCTCTGTTGGATAAGTTTAATCTTTTCCGTTGTCACTTGAATCAATTCGGGACCAAGCAGAGCTCTGTCTCCGACTTCGGTCCAACATATCGGCGATCTACATTTTCTTCCGTACAAGGCTGCATACGGCGCCATGCCAATGCTAGCTTGATAACTGTTATTGTAAGCGAATTCCACTAAGGGTAGATGTGTTCCCCAACTTCCTTGGAAGTCCAACACACAAAGTCTAAGCATATCTTCAAGCGTCTGAATTGTCCTCTCAGTCTGCCCATCTGTCTGGGGATGAAAGGCTGTACTAAATCTCAGCTCGGCTCCGAAGGCCCTCTGTAGACTCTGCCAAAATCTAGAAACAAATTTAGGATCTCGGTCTGAAACAATTGACATCGGCACTCCATGAAGTCTGACAATCTCGTTCACATATAGCAAGGCAAGTTGATTGGCGTTGAAGGTAGTCTTAACGGGTAGAAAGTGTGCTGACTTAGTTAACCTATCCACAACAACCCAAACTGAATCCATACCCTTTGGTGTCTTCGGCAACCCAATCACAAAATCCATGGAGATGTGCTCCCATTTCCACTCAGGAATCGGCAAAGGTTGAAGAAGTCCTGCTGGTCTTTGATGTTCTGCTTTCACTTGCTGACAATGTAAACACTGGGACACGAATTCGGCTATTTCTCTCTTCATATTTGGCCACCAGAAGGTCTGCTTCATATCTTGATACATCTTGGTGTTCCCTGGATGGACAGCAAACTTAGTGCCATGAGCTTCCTGCAAAATCCTTTTCTTCAGCTCTGGGATGTCGGCCACACATAACCTTCCTTCAAACTTGAGTACTTGGTTTTCGATGGTATACCCTGGTCTCGGCCTTGTGCCAATTTCCTCGGCTATTTTCTTGAGGAAGTTATCCTCCATCTGTGTTATCTTTACTTCGTTAACGATAGTCGGCTCCACTGACATCACGGTTAAACACGCCAAATTCCCATCTGACTTCCTGCTCAAAGCGTCGGCTACACTGTTAGCTTTCCCGGGGTGATATTGGATTTGCATGTCATAGTCCTTCAACAATTCAAGCCACCGTCTCTGTCTCAAATTCAATTCCTTCTGAGTGAATAGGTACTTTAAGCTCTTATGATCTGTAAAAACCTGACAAATAGCTCCATACAAGTAGTGACGCCAAATCTTTAAAGCAAATACTACGGCCGCCAATTCTAAGTCATGGGTAGGGTAGTTTTTCTCATGAGGTTTCAACTGACGAGATGCATAAGCTATAACCTTACCCTTTTGCATTAATACACAACCCAAACCCTTATGCGATGCATCACTATAGACATGAAATTCTTCGTTACCTGATGGTAGTACAAGTACTGGTGCTGTAATTAACCTCGTCTTCAGTTCTTGGAAGGCTGACTCCCGATCTTTAGTCCATTCATACAGTGTTCCCTTCTTAGTCAGTTGTGTTAACGGAATTGCAATCCTTGAGAAATCTTTCACAAACTTTCTGTAGTAACCTGCCAAACCCAGAAAACTACGAATCTCGGACACATTAGTCGGCCTCGGCCAATTTACTACGGCTTCAACTTTGCTAGGATCTACTGAGATACCCTCCTCATTAATCACATGACCCAAAAATGAGATGGTAGAAAGCCAAAACTCACACTTGTTAAACTTCGCATATAATTTCCGTTCTCTCAAAATCTGTAAGGCAAGTCTCAAATGGTTTTCATGTTCATCATTACTCCTGGAATAGATCAATATATCATCAAGGAAAACAACTACAAATTCATCTAAATACGGCTTGAAGATTCTGTTCATTAAATCCATAAATGCAGCAGGGGCATTAGTCACTCCAAAAGGCATTACTAAAAACTCGTAGTGGCCATATCTTGTTCGAAAAGCAGTCTTCTCAACATCTTCGGCTTTAACTTTAAGCTGATGGTAACCAGACCGGAGGTCGATCTTAGAAAAGACTCGTGCTCCTTGTAACTGATCAAGCAAATCATCAATTCTAGGTAACGGGTACTTGTTCTTAATGGTGACTTTATTGAGTTCTCTATAGTCAATGCAAAGACGGAGTGTGCCATCCTTCTTCTTAACAAATAAAACAGGTGCTCCCCATGGTGAAGTGCTCGGCCTAATAAATCCCTTATCTAACAACTCTTGCAATTGCAGTTTCAATTCTCTAAGTTCAGCGGGGGCCATCCTATAAGGTGGTTTGGAGATCGGCTGCGTTCCCGATATGATATCGACAGTAAATTCTATTTCTCTATCGGTCAAGTGGCCAGGCAATTCATCCGGAAAGACGTCGGGAAAATCCCTAACAATCGGGATGTCGGCTAAGTTAACATTTCCATTCTGATCACTCAGTATACTGCACAAGTAACCTCGACACCCTTTCTGAATTAACTTACAGGCCTTAATGGACGAAATCAAGTATGGTGGGGGCACTACCCCTTTTCCCTGGAAAATAACCTCGGCTAGGGTTGGGGGTCTCAAGGTGACACTTTTCGAAACACAATTAATAGATGCATTGTTCGCGACTAACCAATCCATTCCCAGTATAATATCAAAATGAGCTATGTCTAGAGGCATCAGATCTACTAACAGTTCAACATTTTCAATCACAATAATACATGCTCTGTAAATGGATGTAACAATCATAGATTTCCCAAATGGAGTAGATACAAACAACACATAGTCAAGGGGCTCTAGTTCTCTATTAATTTTCTCGGCAAACTTAGTAGATATAAACGAATGGGTAGAACGCGAATCAATCAATACATAGGCGTCTTGGGAGCAAATTAGTAAAATACCTGACACCACTGCCTCAGCATTCTGAGTGTCTCCTGGTACTAATGCAAACACTCTGCCCTGTCTCATCTGTCCTCTCCCAGCATTTCCCTTCTGAACGGAACCCGAGGTATTTTCTCCTTTCTTGTTGTCATCAGCTTTTGCTTTGGGGCAATCCCTCACATAATGGCCCATCTCACCACATTCATAACAGGCTCCAGACGTTCGTCGGCAGATCCCAAAATGCTGTTTCCCACAATCCGAACACGTCGGTTTAACACTCCCTTCCTGCCTTAGGTTACCAGTACTGTCCATGTTGGTTCTCTTCTTGGTGTTCAGCTGTCCTCGGCGATTGTCATAATTCTGCCTCTTTCGCTGGTTTTCTCCCGAGCTCTGGTATCGGTTCAGATTAGCTTCGGCCTGAATGGCTTTGTCCAACACTTCGGCATAAGTCGGCATATCCAGCAAGTTGACCCGGTCTTGAATCGGTCCACGAAGCCCACACTCGAACTTCCTGGCCTTCATATATTCATCGTTGGTCATGTGAGGTACAAATCTTACCAATTCAGTGAAAGCGCGGTCATATTCCGCCACTGTTTTGTTGCCTTGCGTCAGAGTATGAAACTCGGTAGCCTTGCGGTTTCGAACGCTTAGGGGAAAATGTTTCTTGTAGAACAATTCTAAGAATCGGGTCCAGGTCAAATCCGGATTGCTCCCTCTAACCGTCATCCACCACCTACGGGCGTCATCATCTAATGTGAATGCTGCCAACGTCACTTTCTGTGCGTCGGTGCTAGGGAAGATCTCGAATAACTTTTCCATTTCCAACACCCATGCTTCAGCCTTCATCGGCTCTATACCCCCAGAGAACCTTGGCGGTCTCATTTTCTTGAACTCCCTGATCAAAGCGATCGTGCCGTCCCCATATAAGGCTGGTTGCGGGGGAATTTGCGGCACTGGCGGAGGTGGAGGTGGAGCTACATTTCGGCCGTTGGTCTGCTCGGCCTGAGTCGACGTAGCACTAGCGAACTGCTGCCTGGTTTGCCTCAACTCGCGGGCCAAACCCTCAACTAATCTTTCCAATCTGTCCATTCTGTCTTCGGGCTGATCTCGGCCAAGCGGTGGTCTACCTCTCCTCATGATGCTATGAGTATGCAAGGTATGACTTTAAAACAATTAAGCAAATAACCACATAGGCAAATAGCAAATAAACATATCAAGACAATGCACACTTCACTCAAACAACAAACACCATGATGCAACCCTAACATCTTTCTAAGGGAAATCCTACGCTCTTCAGGACTCAAAGTGTGTGAATAACGTATACCGAGGAACTTGTGCTCTGATACCACTCTGTCACGACCCCAAACCGCCCCTAGTAGTTTGGTGCCGTGATGGCCAGTAATCCGTAATTACCGAAGGCCAACTTTTCAAAACTTAACACGTTCAGAGTATGAATATAGGGGGCTCACAAATGCGGAAGCAATAAATTAAATACAAGTAGTCCATAAGAGCTGTGCGTAGATCAAAGCAATGCCATACATTCCAATTAACTTCGCAACTTAAATACAACAAGGTAAAATTACATGTTACATCTTGATCAAAAGGCTTCTCGAGCCGACATATACAAAATACAGCTAATACAAGTCAAGAAGCATGATTTTCAAGATTTGCCGACATGCAAGGTAAGCATCGCCGACGTAAATGCAAAGCAAGCCGACATAAGTACAAATCCAAAACAAGCATCCAGACGATCTAGGCGTTGCCGCCGTCCTGCTCATCACCTACATATATATAGAGGGGTGAGTACAAAACTCAGTGAATGGTACTAAAAATAAAGGTTTTACATGAATCAAGCCGGAGTCCTTTCAAACGAAACACATCAAACTTAGCAAGGCAAGGGATGAACCGTATTCATCAATCAAATATTACAAGTATCCAAAGGTGTTTACTGACATAGACAAAACAAGGGATGAACCGTATTCATCATACAAGTATCATAACATCGGCGAAGCAAGGGATGAACCGTATTCATCATTCAATTATCATAACATCGGCGAGGCAAGGGATGAACCGTATTCATCATTCAATTATCATAACATCGGCGAGGCAAGGGATGAACCGTATTCATCATTCAAATATCATAATATCGGCGAGGCAAGGGATGAACCGTATTCATCATTCAAATATCATAATATCGGCGAGGCAAGGGATGAACCGTATTCATCATTCAAATATCATAAGCTGTACGATCCGTAATCGTTTGGTCAAAAGTATTGCGAAAGTTTAAAGTCCTTCAATACAAGGGACTTGTGTTACTTAGGCCCGTAGCCCGATTCAACAAGGACCGTATCCTTTTATACTTAGTACTGCGAAAGTTTAGAGTCCTCCAGCACAAGGGACTTGTGTTACTTAGGCCCATAGCCCGATTTAACAAGGACCGTATCCTTTTATACTTAGTACTGCGAAAGTTTAGAGTCCTCCAGCACAAGGGACTTTCCAAGAGAGGACCGTATCCTTTTCAAAGATGGCATCAAAACAAGGATTATACTTGTCATATCAAAACAAGAGCTATTCATTCATGTTAACAAAATACTTTTGTCAAAACAAGGCAAGCAAGGTTTATCAAAACAAGTATAACATAGCTTTATCAATAATACCACTCACCTAGTTCTTCAGGTGCAAACTCAAAGCAATATCAAGGACCTACAATCACATGGCAAGTCACATTCTCAAAGCAAGCTCTATGTATACATGCAAATGATCTCGGCATTCATGCCAGATCTAAGTCAAGGACAAAACAAAACAAGCTGGGAGCTTACACACTGCTCCTGTTTCTCGGAAACACACTGGGTACAGTCCCGGGCTAAGCCGAGGTCCCGCTAAACAAGGTCAGGAAAAATCTGGGTTTTCCTTTGAAGAATATGAAGAACATGATCATTTGAAAGATGGATGCAAGTTCACAACTTGTTACAAAAATCTGAGTTTTCATGCCAAGAGTTCAAAATATATGGACCTGGGTACCTATCAAAGAAAGGCATGCAAGAACAAACACAAAACATGATTTTCGTTCCAACTTTTCGATCAAAATGAGACTTTGTTCAAGAACACATGAAAAACCATTTTCTCTTTTTAAAACCAACTTCAAAACGATGCATGTCATGCAAAACAAATCCGATCCTGCAATGCAGCTAGATATTCAGCAAAAACAATCAAAGGGGATCAAGATTCTAACCTCAAAACTCGGATCTAACGGCTCAAGCCACAAAGATCAAGCTTGGAAGACAACTCTCACTCAAGAACTCTTCTTCCTCCTTTCTAGAGCTTCTCTCTCTAAAATAAAGATTTGAGACAAGAAATGATTTGTTCCAAGGTCTGTCGGATGCCTTAACAAACAGCTCGGACACGTGGCATTATCGGATTGGTTCTGCTCCAAAAAGGTGATTGATGGACAAGACAAGTCTCTGACAAAGCTTATGCAGCAAGCTCGGGTAAGACACATCGGCAAAGAGATGACATCGGCTCAAAACAAGGATCCAGCAACGGGATAGAAAAACATCGGCTAGGGAGGACGACACTTGACTAAGCTGTGCCACACCTTGGCCGGGGTGCGCCACATCTCGGCCTAGGCCATACCTGCCTGCGGACAAGGTTCAAGTGTGAAACATCTCGGCAAGGAATGCCCGAGGTGAAGATGGGGTTAAACAAGACCTCAAGATAGTTCTAAGTACAAAGGGTCAAAGGCGGACTAAGCTCAAGATGATCTCGGCTACGCACACACACTAAGCAAGGAACAAAATCATGCAACCAACTATAGCGAACCAAGGCAAGGTAAAACCTTCAAATTATCATAACAAGCAAGACCATGCAAGAATGTACACAAATATGGCAAGAGTAAGGTGAGGGTTGTTACAATAACGATCTATTTCGAAATTAAATAAAAAAAGGAAATTTAATAGAAAAGGAAATAGAAGAAAAATAAAAATGAAAGTTGCACAAAAGTAAAAAGGAAAGTTTATTCAAAAAACCACTATACCTTAACGATATATTTGAAAATTGAATAAAAAAGGAAATTGAATAGAAAAAGGAAATTTAATAAAAATAGATGTTGAATAAAAACAAAAATGGAAGTCGCATAAAATTAAAAATGGAAATTCATTCAAGAAAACCACTATACCTTAACGATCTGTTGGGAAATTAAAGAAAAAAAGAAAATTGAATAAAAATGGAAGTTGAATAAAAATAAAAATGGAATTGCATAAAATTAAAAATGGAAGTTGAATAAAAATAAAATTGGAAGTTGAATAAAAATAAAAATTCAAGTTCAATCAAGAAACCACTATACATTAACGATCCATTTGGAAATTAAATAAAAAAAGGAAATTGAATAGAAAAGGAAATTGAATAAAAGTGGAAGTTACATAAAAATAAACATAGAGGTTCATTCAAGAAACCACTATACCTTAACGATCTATTTGGAAATGAAATAAAAAAAGGTAATGAAATCGAAAAGGAAATTGAATAAAAATTAAAGTTGAATAAAAATAAAAATAGAGGTTGCATGAAATTAAAAATTGAAGTTGAATAAAAATGAAAATGGATGTTGAATAAAATTAAAAATTGAAGTTTATTTAATAAAACACTATATCTTAACGATCTATTTGGAAATTAAATAAAAAAGGAAATTAAATAGAAAAGGAAATTGAATAAAAATAGAAGTTGAATAAGAATAAAAAATGAAGTTGCATAAAATTAAAAATGGAAGGTCATTCAAGAATCCATTATACATTAACGATCTATTTGGAAATTAAATAAAAAAAAGAAATAGAATAGGAAAGGAAATTGAATAACTATGGAAGTTGAATAAAAATAAAAACGGAAGTTGCATAAAATTAAAAATGAAAGTTCATTCAAGAAACAACTTTACCTTAACGATCTATTTGGAAATTAAACAAATAAGGAAATTCAATAGAAAGGGAAATTGAATAAAAATGACAGTTCAATGAAAATAAAAATGGAAGTTGCATAAAATTAAAAATGAAAGTTCATTCAAGAAACCACAATACCTTAACGATCTATTTGGAAATTAAATAAAAAAGGAAATTGAATAGAAAGGAAAATTGAATAAAAATGGAAGTTCACTAAAAATAAAAATGGAAGTTGCATAAAATTAAAAATGGAAGTTCATTCAAGAAACCACTATATCTTAATGATCTTTTGGAAATTAAATAAAATAGGAAATTGAATAAAAATGCAAGTTGAATAAAAATAAAAATGGAAGTTGCATAAAATTAAAAATGAAAGTTCATTCAAAAAACCACTATACCTTAACGATTCATTTGGAAATTAAATAAAAAAGGAAATTGAATAGAGATGGAAATTGAATAAAAATGGAAGTTGAATAAAAATAGAAATGGAAGTTGCAAAAATTTAAAATGGAAGTTATTTCAAGAAACAACTATACCTTAACGATCTATTTGGAAATTAAATAAAAAAGGAAATTGAATAAAAATGCAAGTTGAATAAAAATAAAAATCGAAGTTGCATAAAATTAAAAATGGAAGTTCATTCAAAAGACCACTATACCTTAACGATTTATTTGGAAATTAAATAAAAAAGGAAATTGAAAAGAGATGGAAATTGAATAAAAATGGAAGTTGAATAAAAATAGAAATGGAAGTTGCAAAAATTTAAAATGGAAGTTCATTCAAGAAACCACTATACCATAACGATCTATTCGGAAGTTAAATAAAAAAGGAAATTGAATAAAAATGCAAGTTGAATAAAAATACAAATCGAATTTGCCTAAAATTAAAAATGGAAGTTCATTCAAAAAACCACTATACCTTAACGATTTATTTGGAAATTAAATAAAAAAGGAAATTGAATAGAGATGGAAATTGAATAAAAATGGAAGTTGAATAAAAATAAAAATGGAAGTTGCATAAAATTAAAAATGGAAGTTCATTCAAGAAACCATTATACATTAACGATCTATTTGGAAATTAAATAAAAAAAGAAAATTGAATAGAAAAGAAAATTAAATAAAAATGGAAGTTGCATAAAATTAAACATAGAAGTTCATTCAAGAAACCACTATACCTTAACGATATATTTCGAAATTAAGTAAAAAAGGAAATTAAATAGAAAAGGAAATTGAATAAAATCTGAAGTTGAAGAAGAATAAAAAATGAAGTTGCCTAAAATTAAAAATGGAAGTTCATTCAAGAATCCATTGTACATTAACGATCTATTTGGAAATTAAATAAAAAAAGAAAGAAATAGAATAGAAAAGGAAATTGAATAACAAGGGAAGTTGAATAAAAATAAAAACGGAAGTTGCATAAAATTAAAAATGAAGGTTCATTCAAGAAACAACTTTACCTTAACGATCTATTTGGAAATTAAACAAATAAGGAAATTCTATAGAAAAGGAAATTGAATAAAAATGGAAGTTGAATGAAAATAAAAATGGAAGTTGCATAAAACTAAAAATGGAAGTTCTTTCAAGAAACCACAATACCGTAACGATCTATTTGGAAATTAAATAAAAAAGGAAATTGAATAGAAAGGAAAATTGAATAAAAATGGAAGTTCAATAAAAATAAAAATGGAAGTTCATTCAAGAAACTACTATATCTTAACGATCTATTTGGAAATAAAATAAAATAGGAAATTGAATGGAAAAGGAAATTGAATAAAAATGCAAGTTGAATAAAAATAAAAATGAAAGTTGCATAAAATTAAAAATGAATGTGAATTCAAAAAAGCAGTATACCTTAACGATTCATTTGGAAATTAAATAAAAAAGGATATTGCATAGAGATGGTAATTGAATAAAAATGGAAGTTGAATAAAAATAGAAATGCGAGTTGGAACATTTGAAAATGGAAGTTCATTCAAGAAACCCCTATACCTTAACGATCTATTCGAAAGTTAAATAGAAAAGGAGATTGAATAAAAATGCAAGTTGAATAAAAACAAAAATCAAAGTTGCATAAAATTAAAAATGGAAGTTCATTCAAAAGACCACTATACCTTAACGATCTATTTGGAAATTAAACAAATAAGGAAATTCAATAGAAAAGGAAATGGAATAAAAATGGAAGTTGAATGAAAATAAAAATGGAAGTTGCATAAAATTAAAAATGGAAGTTCATTCAAGAAACCACTATACATTAACGATCTATTTGGAAATTAAATAAAAAAAGGAAATTGAATAGAAAAGAAAATTGAATAAAAATGGAAGTTGCATAAAATTAAACATAGAAGTTTATTCAAGAAACCACTATACCTTAACGATCTATTTGGAAATGAAATAAAAAATGAAAGTTAAATCGAAAAGGAAATTGAATAAAAATGGAAGTTGCATAAAATTAAAAATAGAAGTTCATTCAAGAAACCAATATACCTTAACGATCTATTTGGAAATGAAATAAAAAAAGGAAGTTAAATCGAAAAGGAAATTGAATAAAAATAAAAATGGAAGTTGCATAAAACTAAAAATTGAAGTTCATTCAAGAAACCACTATACATTAACGATTTATTTGGAAATTAAATAAAAAAGGAAATTTAATAGATAGGGAAATTGAATAAAAATAAAAATAGAAGTTGCATAAAATTAAAAATGGGAGTTCTTCAGGAAACCACTATAACTTAACGATCTATTTGGAAATTAAATAAAAAAGGAAATCGAGCAAACAAGGAAGTTGAATAAAAATAAAAATGGATGTTGCATAAAATTAAAAATGAAAGTTGAATAAAAATGAAAATAGATGTTGCATAAAATTAAAAATTGAAGTTCATTCAATAAAACACTATACCTTAACGATCTATTTGGAAATTAAATAAAAAGAGAAATTAAATAGAAAAGGAAATTGAATAAAATTGGAAGTTGAATAAGAATAAAAAATGGAGTTGCAAAAAATTAAAAATGGAAGTTCATTAAAGAATCCATTATACATTAACGATCTATTGGGAAATTAAATAAAAAAAGGAAATAGAATAGAAAAGGAAATTGAATAACAGTGGAAGTTGAATAAAAATAAAAATGGATGTTGCATAAAAATAAAAATGAAAGTTGAATAAAAATAAAAATAGATGGTGCATAAAATTAAAAATTGAAGTTCATTCAATAAAACACTATATCTTAACGATCTATTTGGAAATTAAATAAAAAAGGAAATTAAATAGAAAAGGAAATTGAATAAAAATGGAAGTTGAATAAGAATAAAAAATGAAGTTGCATAAAATTAAAAATGGAAGTTCATTCAAGAATACATTATACATTAACGATCTATTTGGAAATTAAATAAAAAAAGGAAATAGAATAAAAATGGAAGTTGAATGAAAATAGAAATGGAAGTTGCATAAAATTAAAATTGGAAGTTCATTCAAGAAACCACAATACCTTAACGATCTATTTGGAAATGAAATAAAAAAAAGGAAATTGAATAGAAAGGAAAATTGAATAAAAATGGAAGTTCAATAAAAATAAAAATGGAAGTCCTATAAAATTAAAAATGGAAGTCCCTTCAAGAAACCACTATACCTTAACGATCTATTTCGAAATTAAATAAAAAAAAGAAATTGAATAGAAAAGGAAATTGAATAAAAATAAAAATGGAAGTTGCACAAAAGTGAAAAAGAAAGTTTATTCAAAAAACAACTATACATTAACGATATATTTGGAAATTAAATAAAAAAGGAAATTGAATAGAAAAAGAAATTTAATAAAAATAGAAGTTGAATAAAAATAAAAATGGAAGTCGCATAAAATTACGAATGGAAGTTCATTCAAGAAACCACAATACCTTAACGATCTATTGGGAAATTAAACAAAAAAAAGGAAATTGAATAAAAATAGAAGTTGAATAAAATTAAAAATGGAAGTTGAATAAAAATAAAAATTGAAGTTCATTCAAGAAACCATTATATATTAACGATCTATTTGGAAATTAAATAAAAAATGAAATTGAACAGAAAGGGAAATTGAATAACAAAAAAAATAGAAGTTGCATAAAATTAAAAATGGGAGTTCTTCAAGAAACCACTATAACTTAACGATCTACTTCGAAATTAGATAAAAAAAGGAAATTGAGTACAAAAGGAAATTGAATAAAAATAGAAGTTGAATAAAAATAAAAATGGATGTTGCATAAAATTAAATATGAAAGTTGAATAAAAATAAAAATGGATGTTGCATAAAATTAAAAATTGAAGTTCATTCAATAAAACACTGTACCTTAACGATCTATTTGGAAATTAAATAAAAAAGGAAATTAAATAGAAAAGGAAATTGAATAAAAATGGAAGTCGAATAAGAATAAAAAATGAAGTTGCATAAAATTAAAAATAGGAGTTCATTCAAGAAACCATTATACAGTAACGATCTCTTTGGAAATTAAATAAAAAGAGGAAATCGAATAACAATGGAAGATGAAAAAAAATAAAAATGGAAGTTGCATAAAATTAAAAATGAAAGTTCATTCAAGAAACAACTATATCGTAACGATCTATTTGGAAATTAAATAAATAAGGAAATTCAATAGAAAAGGAAATTGAATAAAAATGGAAGTTGAATGAAAATAAAAATGCAACTTGCATAAAATTAAAAATGGAAGCTCATTCAAGAAACCACTATACCTTAACGATCTATTTGGAAATTAAATAAAAAAGGAAATTTAATCGAAAAAGAAGTTGAATAAAAATCGAAATGGAATAAAAATAAAAATGGAAGTTGCATAAAATTAAAAATGGAAGTTCATTCAAGAAACCACTATATCTTAACGATCTATTTGGAAGTTAAATAAAAAAGGAAATTGAATGGAAAATGAAATTGAATAAAAATACAAGTTGAATAAAAATAAAAATCGAAGTTGTATAAAATTAAAAATGGAAGTTCATTCAAAAAATCATTATACGTTAACGATTTATTTGGAAATTAAATAAAAAAGGAAATTGAATAGAAATGGAAATTGAATAAAAATGGAAGTTGAATAATAAAATTAAAAATGAAAGTCCATTCAAGAAACAACTATACCATAAAGATCTATTTGGAAATTAAATAGAAAATGAAATTTAATAGAAAAGGAAATTGAATAAAAATGGAAGTTGAATAAGAATAAAAAATGAAGTTGCATAAAATTAAAAATGGAAGTTCATTGAAGAATCCATTATACATTAACGATCTATTTGGAAGTTAAATAAAAAAAGGACATAGAATAGAAGAGGAAATTGAATAACAATGGAAGTTCAACAAAAATAAAAACGGAAATTGCATAAAATTAAAAATAAAAGTTCATTCAAGAAACAACTATACCTTAACGAACTATTTGGAAATTAAACAAATAAGGAAATTCAACAGAAAAGGAAATTGAATAAAAATGGAAGTTGAATGAAAATAAAAATGGAAGTTGCACAAAATTAAAAATGGAAGTTCATTCAAGAAACCACAATACCTTAACGATCTATTTGGAAATTAAATAAAAAAAGGAAATTGAATAGAATGGAAAATTGAATAAAAATGGAAGTTCTATAAAAATAAAAATGGAAGTTGCATAAATTTAAAATTGGAAGTTCATTCAAGAAACAACTATATCTTAACGATCTATTTGGAAATTAAATAAAATAGGAAATTGAATGGAAAAGGAAATTGAATAAAAATGCAAGTTGAATAAAAATAAAAATGGAAGTTGCATAAAATTAAAAATGGAAATACATTCAAAACACCAGTATACCTTAACGATTCATTTGGAAATTGAATAAAAAAGGAAATTGATTAGAGATGGAAATTAAATAAAAATGGAAGTTGAATAAAAATAGAAATGGAAGTTGAAAAATTTAAAATGGAAGTTCATTCAAGAAACCACTATACCTTAACGATCTATTTGGAAATTAAATAAAAAGGAAATTGAATAAAAATGCAAGTTGAATAAAAATAAAAATCGAAGTTGCTTAAAATTAAAAATGGAAGTTTATTCTAAAAACCTGTAACGCCCTCAAAATCAACCCATTATATATATATATATATATATCATTGACATGCATTATTTAAAGAAAACAATTTATTAATTCATTCATCAGAGTATTACTAAATAAAAGCTTTACATGTAACATCGAATAAAATGCCCTACAGGCTTACATCTTTCCAAGCCAACACTTGGATACAAAAAGATGAGTTCTAACTCAATACAAGAAAAGCCCTAGGCTTGGATGTTTACATGTACTAATAAATAAAGACAATTAACTAAAGATAGTCTTCAAAATCCAAGTCCCTTCCAAGCTAAGTCCTTGGAGGTAGCTTATCACCTGAACCTGAAAGTGATGTTCCCATATAGGGTGAGCCACAGCCCAGTAGAAATATACTAAACCACATATAAGCAATGAATAAAGCAATAGCATTCAACAGATGGTTAACCAAGATAATCAATTACTCCGTTTTACAGTCTCATGACACTATTGTCTAAGACATGTTTTACTTTCCAACTTTATCAACATGGCTCAGAGCCTGGCCAAACTTACCACAATGAACTATGTATATCATATTCACATTCCTCTAATATCAACAAACAAATGAGACTCAAGCTCAAATCAAAACACTTCATACTTCCAGTTTGATACACATTTTAGTGCTGTATCAATAAAACACTTCAATATAGATAAGCACACATAAAAGTGATGCTAATGGAGTCCATTCCCTATCTCCTCCCAAACAAAATCCGGTTTAGAGGTCCATCCCCTATCTTCCCCTAAACCGTGGAGTACATCCCCTATCTCCTCCCACACAAAACAAAGTATGTAAACACATAACATATACATCACACAATCAATACACATAATGTCTGTATTAATTCAACAGTCAAAATTAATGACTCAACTAATGTGATTAGTTTCAGTTATACCTAATCCACATGCATTGTCTACAACAATCACGACTATCCTCCACCGATAGCCCAAAACAGTTATTTCTAGACTTGGAAATAAATATATATCAACAATTCCAAAGGCGAGTGATTTAAATTATCCAACTACACCATTTAATCAATAAATTCCCCAATTTCATGAATTTAACCAAATTCCCCAATTCCCTTAAATTAATTATACAAATTAATTAATTAATACAACTAAGGTTTTTCCCAAAATTACCAAAGTACCCCCAACATATCAAAATACTAAAACTTAGAACAAAACTTATAAGATGGAGTAGGAAATCCCTACCTCGAAGAAATAGCCCCAAAAGAGAAGATGGAGATGAAGACCCAAACTCCAAAGTGCTCCAAACTACCAACAATTCAGATTAAATGGAAGCCCTCGACCCACTCTATCTTTTTAATAAAGGATCTAAGGTAGAAACTCACTCTAAGTAGATCAATCCTAAGAGAGAAGGTGTGTAGAGGGAGAGAAAACTCGTACCTAGGGTTTTGGAATCTGAAAGGGAATGAAAAACTGATCTGAAACACGTTGCTGCCTATTTAAACCTGACAGGCTCGCTCGAGCGAAGACTTGGTCGCTCGAGCGACCAGACATAGAAAAGCTACGCTCGAGCCAAGAAAACCTTGCTCGAGCCAACAACCCCAAAAGCTCGCTCGAGCGAAAGAAATATCGCTTGAGCGAAGAACTCAAACTCTCAGGTCTGTAACCAGACAGACGCTCGAGCGAAGGAACTATCGCTCGAGCGAAGAATGAACTAACTCGCTCGAGCGAAGAAAAGCTCGCTCGAGCCAAGAATGCAAAGCTACTGGTCCAAACCAGACGCAAACTCTCGCTCGAGCTACCAAACCCCGGCTCGAGCGAAGAACCAAAACAACATCTCGCTCGAGCGACAAACTCCTCGCTCGAGCGAAGATCCAAAATTCTGGACAGCAACACTTGGTTTCTAAACCCTACCAACCTGAAACAAACCTGCCCAAACACATCCTATAATTCCAAATGAGAAAATAAGGGACAACAACAACAACAAATATACAATGACAGAATCTATGGAACCTAAGTCCGGATACAATAATCAAACGGGAAAAGACCGGGGTCGCTATAGCCTCCCCCCCTTCAAAGAATTTCGTCCCCGAAATTAAGCATAAGTTTTTGAAAACAGATTTTTTTTTTTTTACAATTCATTAGTAAACATCTTGACCCAAAACTGGTCTTTTCATCTCTTTATCAAGAGGCATCTCACATATATATATAAACAACATATATTTCAACCTGTATCATTATTATGCATTATTCCACTCAAGGTTAACAATTCCCATATCATATTCAATCGCATGATATATACAACCCATTCAACAATGTACTCAACAGATGCAATGTTACACTAAACTTCTATAATGAAGCAAGTTTCAAGATACACCCATTTACCAACACAAACTCAATGTTTTATAACTTAAGACATATATAAAGCTCTTAAGTTCAACTATATAACAGAATCTAATTATAAGATTACAATTCAATAAACATGTCCGGATATTTCTGGCGGACTTCCAATTCACGTTCCCAAGTGGCTTCCTCTACTCCGTGATGTTTCCACAAAACTTTGACCAAAGGGATGGTTTTGCCTCGCAAAACTTGATCCCGCCTATCCAAGACTCGAATCGGTCTCTCCTCATATGAGACATCCTCATCAACCACTAAATCAGTCCAATCCAACACATGTGATGGATCCGGCTCATACTTCCGAAGCATACTCACATGAAAAACGTCATGTACTCCGGACAGCTGCGGCAGTAAAGCTAAACGATAAGCAGCTTCGCCAATCCTCTCAAGGATTTCAAACGGACCAATGAACCGAGGGGACAACTTCCCGCTCTTTCCAAATCTCATCAAACCCCGTCTAGGTGATATCTTCAGAAAGACATGATCACCCACCTCAAACACCAAAGGTCTCCTCCTACGGTCGGCATAAGATTTCTGATGACTCTGTGCTGTAACAAGCCTCTTACGAATAAGCTCAACTTTCTCCGTCGTTTCCCTCACCAACTCCGGACCCAACAGAGGTGCATCACCCACCTCAGCCCAACAAACAGGAGATCTACACGGTCGGCCATACAAGGCCTCAAACGGTGCCATACCGATACTAGACTAGAAACTGTTGTTGTAGGCAAACTCCACCAACGGCAAGTGCCTCTCCCATGACCCACTAAAGTCTAGAACACAACCCCGAAGCATATCCTCAAGGATCTGAATAGTACGCTCGGACTGCCCGTCAGTCTGAGGATGATAAGCCGTGCTAAAGGTCAACTTAGTGCCTAAGGCACTCTGCAAACTCTGCCACAACCTGGCAGTAAAACAAGGATCTCTATCTGAGACAATCGTCACTGGAACCCCGTGTAACCTCACTATGTCCCGAATGTACAAGTCGGCAAGATGATCTACCGAATCTCTCACGCGCATCGGAATGAAGTGCGCCGACTTAGTCAACCGGTCTACAACCACCCAAATAGCATCACTACCCCGCTTAGTCCTCGGAAGACCCACAACGAAGTCCATAGTGACGTGTTCCCACTTCCACTCGGCAATAGGCAAGGGTTGCAACAAACCCGCTGGCCTCTGATGTTTGGTCTTTACTTGCTGACAAGTAAGGCACTTAGATACGAAAGCTGCCACATCTCTCTTCATACCCCGCCACCAAAACTGGCGACCCAAATCCCGATACATCTTAGTGCCTCCCGGATGCATCGCAAGGCGTGAATGATGAAACTCTTGGAGTACTTCCTCTCGACGAGACTCCGGCACAAACAGACGGTCTCGGTATCTCACACTCAGATCGGGATACACCGTCAAACCCTTCTCAACCTTTCCGCCGGAAATCTTCTCACGGAGGGACTCTACCTCAAGGTCACCCCTCTGAGCCTCTAACACTCGAGTCACAAGTGTAGGCTGTGCAACAACAGAAAACAATGCCGCAGCCTCAACGAATTCGCCCAAAAGTAAATCAAACTCCCCAAGTGCACCCAACATCTCCCATTCTCGGATGGCTATACTAGCTATGTCACCAACAGGTTTCCTGCTAAGGGCATCGGCCACCACGTTGGCCTTTCCCGGATGATAATGCAACTCAAAGTCATAATCCTCTATGAATTCCATCCACCTCCTCTGCCTCAAGTTCAAGTCTTTCTGTGTAAACAAATATTTCAGACTCTTATGATCCGAGAATACCTCAAATTTCTCACCATAAAGGTAATGCCTCCAAATCTTCAAGGCAAATATCACAGCTGCTAACTCTAGATCATGCGTAGGGTAATTTTGCTCGTGAATTTTCAACTGACGTGAGCCATAGGCAACTACTTTCCCTTCTTGCATTAATACACAACCCAGACCCTCTCGTGAGGCGTCATAATAGACTGCATAACCCAACCCTCTCTCTGGAATAATCAAGACTGGAGCGGTGGTCAGTCTAACTTTCAACTCCTGAAACGACTTTTCACAAGTCTCACTCCATACAAATTTGACTCCCTTCCGAGTCAATCTAGTCAAAGGCGAAGCTAATCTGGAGAAATCTTTCACAAATCGACGGTAATACCTAGCTAACCCCAGAAAACTGCAGATCTCAAACACACTCTTAGGCTGTGCCCAATCTTGCACTGCCTCAGTCTTGGATGTATCAACAGACACTCCTTCCCCAGAAACTACATGGCCTAAGAACTTGACCTCTTCTAACCAGAACTCACACTTCCCAAACTTAGCATAAAGCTTATGGGCTCTAAGTAACTAAAGCACCACTCTCAAGTGTTCCTTGTGCTTCTCCTCAGAAGGTGAATAGATAAGGATGTCGTCCACGAAGACGACTACAAAATGATCTAAAAATTCCTGGAATATTCGGTTCATCAAATCCATAAAAACTGCCGGTGCATTGGTGAGCCCAAATGGCATCACCAAAAACTCATAGTGGCCATACCGCGTACGGAATGCCGTCTTTGGAATATCCTCCTCCCTGACTCTTAACTGATGATAACCCGATCTCAAATCTATCTTCGAGAAACAACGGGAACCCTTCAACTGATCGAACAGATCATCGATACGAGGCATAGGGTACTTATTCTTAACCGTAGCCCGATTTAACTTCCGATAATCTATACAAAGTCTCAAAGCACCACCTTTCTTTTTAACAAAGAGGGCCGGTGCTCCCCACGGCGAGACACTAGGATGTATAAAACCCTTGTCTAGTAACTCCTAGAGCTGAATCTTCAACTCAACTAACTCGGCTGGGGCAAAACGATAAGGTGCCATAGAAATCGGCGCTGTGCCGGGCACTAGGTCAATAGAGAATTCAATCTCCCGATGTGGTGGCAAACCAACAAGATCCTCGGGAAAGACGTCCGAGTACTCACAAACCACCCTTGGCAACACAATCTGAGTCTCATCATCTTCACTAATCGAAAGGTTGGCAAGTAGACCACTAAGCTCACTCCGTCCTCGCGGAATATACCCCGGTGGCAACACATCCCCAACCCGATCCCCCAGAAAATGAAAATACTCTCCGCTCACGGTACAACAAGTGACCCTCTGGCGGTAGCAATCAATAACTGCCCGGTATGACGATAACCAGTCCATATCCAAAATAACATCGAAACCCCTCATAGGCATAACTACAAAGGAAAATGGAATTCTACTTAATCAACCTCTATATCACAACCCCTAACACCTTGTTTCAAAATCAATTCACCCCCAAGAGGTGACACTACACAAATAGGAGATGCTAGCTGTGCTAACTCCAACTCCAAAACAGATGCAAATGCAGCAGACACAAAGGAATGAGATGCACCCGTATCAATCAAAACATTAGCAACCGAGTTGCAAAACAAGAAGGTACCTCTCACAACTGATGGTGCTGGCACAAGATCCTGCGCGGTAATAGCATACACGCGCCCAGACGACCTCTAATCAACTTGCTCAACCCTAGGAGCATAAGATTGCTGCACCGACTGAGACGATGAAGCCCCCTGATTGGCCCTCGAGGCCTGACCCGACTGAGCTGGCTGCTAACCCTGAATCGGCCTCAAACCAGATGTGCCACCCAACTGCGGGCAATACCTCTTCATATGCCCTAGCTGACCACACTGATAACACGAGAGTGGCTGACCTCTACCCTGACTCTGGCTCTGAGATCGAGCCGAAGATGATGCTGCTCTCTGCACTCCTCCCCTCTGAGGACAAACTGGAGACTTGTGGCCCAGCTGGCCACACTTGAAACAGGTAATGTCTCCCTGACTGCCTTTCCCCGAACTAGCACTCGACATAGGAAAAGTCGATCTAGAAAAGCTACCCTGAGACTGCTGAGGATTAAAACCCTTCTGTCTCCTACCATCACTCTGACCATCCTGACTCCTCTTGGAGCCCTTATGTCCTTCCTCCTCCTCCTGCATCATGATTTCCATGTGGGCTGCAGCATCAACCATACGCCCATAATCCCGAATCATAGTTCCCCTAACTCTCAGCTTGAGGCCACGCCTCAACTTCTTCTCAAACTCAATACAACGGCGTTCCTCAGACGCCACCAACTCAGGTGCAAACCTGGACAAACTAGTGAATGCAGCCTCAAATTCGCCCACTGAAGAACTCGCCTGCTTAAGCTGACAAAACTGGTCTCGCAGCTTCTCCCTGACTGCTGGAGATAAGAACTTCTCCTGGAAAGCATTCACAAAAGCCTCCCACGTACCTCCTATACGCCCCTTAGTAAACTTCCACCACTGACCTGCATCCCCCTTCAACTGGAAAGATGCCAAGGTCACTTTCAACCCCTCGTCTTCGATGCCAAGCATCTCAAACGTCTTCATTGTCTGTTCGAGCCATTCATCTGCCTTAAGCGGCTCTTTAGGATCACCCACAAATTCATTCGGATTAGACCGGAAGAACTCCCTCTTCAGAAAGGAAGGTCCTGCATCAGCAGCAACATCCCGAGCTTGATTCTCAGCTCTGAGGATGCCTACTGACTCCCTGAATGCCCCTGCTATCTCTCGGGCTAAAGCGCCCATAGCCTGCTGGCCTACTGGCTTGGCCACATTGGCCTGGCCAATTCCCTCCTGAACTGCCGGAATCTCCTCTGGCACAGGCACCTCCTGCCTACCCGGCCTACCACGCCTACCGCGTCCTCGTCCTCGTCCTGACATCCTAATAAAGGAAACAAAGACATTAGCACATTAATAAATGTGCCGAAGCTAAACACTCGTGTCCTAATGCAATGGACAACAATAATACATTCCACGTAAGCACATAATCACATAAGCACCTACGAATTTCATTCCCGGATAATGATAGTCCCAATGCGTTACTATAGTTCCGGTTGGAAGCAGCAGTGATCAAGTGCCTTTCCAACAAGACTACTAGAAACTCAAGGGTCCAATCAACATCCTAGAAACTACATTCCATACCCACATAAGCACATAAACATGTTATCACATAAGCATATAACATTACACTAAGTCTCTATCAAACGAGACGAACCCAATGTGATACTAATCACTTCCCACGTACCCAAAGTATTCAAACCCGGTACGCTTTGATACCAAGTTGTAACGCCCTCAAAATCAACCCATTATATATATATATATATATCAATGACATGCATTATTTAAAGAAAACAATTTATTAATTCATTCATCAGAGTATTAATAAATAAAAGCTTTACATGTAACATCGAATAAAATGCCCTACAGTCTTACATCTTTCCAAGCCAACACTTGGATACAAAAAGATGAGTTCTAACTCAATACAAGAAAAGCCCTAGGCTTGGATGTTTACATGTACTAATAAATAAAGACAATTAACTCAAGATAGTCTTCAAAATCCAAGTCCCTTCCAAGCTAAGTCCTTGGAGGTAGCTTATCACCTGAACCTGAAAGTGATGTTCCCATATAGGGTGAGCCACAGCCCAGTAGAAATATACTAAACCACATATAAGCAATGAATAAAGCAATAGCATTCAACAGATGGTTAACCAAGATAATCAATTACTCCGTTTTACAGTCTCATGACACTATTGTCTAAGACACGTTTTACTTTCCAACTTTATCAACATGGCTCAGAGCCTAGCCAAACTTACCACAATGAACTATGTATATCATATTCACATTCCTCCAATATCAACAAACAAATGAGACTCAAGCTCAAATCAAAACACTTCATACTTCCAGTTTGATACACATTTTAGTGCTGTATCAATAAAACACTTCAATATAGATAAGCACACATAAAAGTGATGCTAATGGAGTCCATCCCCTATCTCCTCCCAAACAAAATCCGGTTTAGAGGTCCATCCCCTATCTTCCCCTAAACCGTGGAGTACATCCCCTATCTCCTCCCACACAAAACAAAGTATGTAAACACATAACATATACATCACACAATCAATACACATAATGTCTGTATTAATTCAATAGTCAAAATGAATGACTCAACTAATGTGATTAGTTTCAGTTATACCTAATCCACATGCATTGTCTACAACAATCACGACTATCCTCCACCGATAGCCCAAAACAGTTATTTCTAGACTTGGAAATAAATATATATCAACAATTCCAAAGGCGAGTGATTTAAATTATCCAACTACACCATTTAATCAATAAATTCCCCAATTTCATGAATTTAACCAAATTCCCCAATTCCCTTAAATTAATTATACAAATTAATTAATTAATACAACTAAGGTTTTTCCCAAAATTACCAAAGTACCCCCAACATATCAAAATACTAAAACTTAGAACAAAACTTATAAGATGGAGTAGGAAATCCCTACCTCGAAGAAATAGCCCCAAAAGAGAAGATGGAGATGAAGACCCAAACTCCAAAGTGCTCCAAACTACCAACAATTCAGATTAAATGGAAGCCCTCGACCCACTCTATCTTTTTAATAAAGGATCTAAGGTAGAAACTCACTCTAAGTAGATCAATCCTAAGAGAGAAGGTGTGTAGAGGGAGAGAAAACTCGTACCTAGGGTTTTGGAATCTGAAAGGGAATGAAAAACTGATCTGAAACACGTTGCTGCCTATTTAAACCTGACAGGCTCGCTCGAGCGAAGACTTGGTCGCTCGAGCGACTAGACACAGAAAAGCTACGCTCGAGCCAAGAAAACCTTGCTCGAGCCAACAACCCCAAAAGCTCGCTCGAGCGAAAGAAAAATTGCTTGAGCGAAGAACTCAAACTCTCAGGTCTGTAACCAGACACACGCTCGAGCGAAGGAACTATCGCTCGAGCGAAGAATGAACTAACTCGCTCGAGCGAAGAAAAGCTCGCTCGAGCCAAGAATGCAAAGCTACTGGTCCAAACCAGACGCAAACTCTCGCTCGAGCTACCAAACCCCGGCTCGAGCGAAGAACCAAAACAACATCTCACTCGAGCGACAAACTCCTCGCTCGAGCGAAGATCCAAAATTCTGGACAGCAACACTTGGTTTCTAAACCCTACCAACCTGAAACAAACCTGCCCAAACACATCCTATAATTCCAAATGAGAAAATAAGGGACAACAACAACAACAAATATACAATGACAGAATCTACGGAACCTAAGTCCGGATACAATAATCAAACGGGAAAAGACCGGGGTCGCTATAAAACCACTTACCTTAACGATTTATTTGGAAATTAAATAAAAAAGAAAATTGAATAGAGATGTTAATTGAATAAAAATGGAAGTTGAATAAAAATAGAAATAGAAATTGCTTAAAATTAAAAATGGAAGTTCATTCAAGAAACCACTATACCTTAAGGATCTATTTGGAAATTAAATCTAAATGAAATTTAATAGAAAAGGAAATTGAATAAAAATCGAGTGGAATAAAAATAAAAATGGAACTTGCATAAAATTAAAAATGGAAGTTCATTCAAGAAACCACTATATCTTAACGGTCTATTTGGAAATTAAATAAAAAAGGAAATTGAATGGAAAAAGAAATTGAATAAGAATGCAACTTGAATAAAAATAAAAATGGACGTTGCATAAAATTACAAATGGAAGTTCATTCAAAAAACCACTATACCTTAACGATTTATTTGTAAATTAAATAAAAAAGGAAATTGAATAGAGATGGAAATTGAATAAAAATAGAAATTGGATAAAAATAGAAATGGAAGTTGCATAAAATTAAAAATGGAAGTTCATTCAAGAAACCAATATACCATAACGATCTATTTGGAAATTAAATAAAAAAAGGAAATTTTATAGAAAAGGAAATTGAATAAAAATCGAAGTTGAAAAAAAATAAAAATGGAAGTTGCATAAAATTAAAAATGGAAGTTCAATCAAGAAACCACTATATCTTAACGATCTATTTGGAAATTAAATAAAATAGGAAATTGAATGGAAAAGGAAATTGAATGAAAATGCAAGTTGAATAAAAATAAAAGTGGAAGTTGCATGAAATTAAAAATGGAAGTTCATTCAAAAAACCACTATACCTTAACGATTCATTTGGAAATTAAATAAAAAAAGAAATTGAATAAAGATGGAAATTGAATAAAAATAAAAATGGAAGTTGCATAAAATTTAAAATGGAAGTTCATTCAAGAAACCACTATACCTTAACAATCTATTTGGAAATTAAATAAAAAAGGAAATTGAATAGAAAGGAAAATTGAATAAAAATGGAAGTTGAATAAAAATAAAAATGGAAGTTGCATAAAATTTAAAATGGAAGTTCATTCAAGAAACCACTATACCTTAACAATCTATTTGGAAATTAAATAAAAAAACGAAATTGAATTGATAAGGAAATTGAATAAAAATAAAAATGGAAGTTGCATAAAAGTAAAAAAGAAAGTTTTTTCAAAAAACCACTATACCTTAATGATCTCTTTGGAAATTAAATAAAAACGGAAAATTAATAAAAATAGAAGTTGAATAAAAATAAAAATGGAAGTCGCATAAAATTAAAAATGGAAGTTCATTCAAGAAACCCTACATCTTAACGATCTATTTGGAAATTAAACAAAAAAAGGAAATTGAATAAAAATGGAAGTTGAATAAAAATAAAAATTTAAGTTGCATAAACTTAAAACTGGAAGTTCATTCAAGAAACCACTATACCTTAACGATCTATTTCGAAATTAAATGAAAAAAGGAAATTGAATAGAAAAAGAAATTGAATAAAAATGGAAATCGAATAAAAATTAAAATGGAAGTTGCATAAAATTAAAAATAGAAGTTCATTCAAGAAACCACTGTACCGTAACGATCAATTTGGAAATGAAATAAAAAGAAAAAAGGAAGTTAAATAGAAAAGGAAATTGAATAAAAATGGAAGTTGAATAAAATTAAAAATGGAAGTTCATTCAAAAAACCACTATACCTTAACGATCTATTTGAAAATTAAATAAAAAATTGAAATTGAATAGAAAATGAAATTGAATAAAAATGGAAGTTGCATAAAATTAAAAATGAAAGTTCATTCAAGAAACCACTATACCTTAACGATCTATTTGGAAATTAAATAAAAAAGGAGTTTGAATAGAAAAGGAAATTGCATAAAAGTGGAAGTTGAATTTAAATAAAAATGGAAGTTCATTCAAGAAACCACTATACCTTAACAATCTATTTGGAAATTAAATAAAAAAGGAAATTGAATAGAGATGGAAATTGTATAAAAATGAAAGTTAATTAAAAATTGAAATGGAAGTTGCATAAAATTAAACACGGATGTTCATTCAAGAAACCACTATAGGCAAACTATCTATTAGGAAATTAAATAAAAAAGGAAATTCAATTGAAAAAGAAATTGAATAAAAATTAAAATTGAATAAAAATAAAAATGGAAGTTGCATAAAATTAAAAATGAAAGTTCATTCAAGAAACCACTATACATTAACGATCTATTTGGAAATTAAATAAAAAAAGGAAATTCAGTAGAAAAGGAAATTGAATAAAAATGGAAGTTGCATAAAATTAAACATGGAAGTTCATTCAAGAAACGACTATGCCTTAACGATCTATTTGGAAATGAAATAAAAAAAGTAAATTAAATCAAAAAAGAAATTGAATAAAAATGGAAGTTGAATAAAAATAAAAATGGAAGTTGCATAATATTAAAAATTGAAGTTCATTCAAGAAACCACTATACATTAACAATCTATTTGGAAATTAAATAAAAAAGGAAATTGGATAGAAAGGGAAATTGTATAAAAATAAAAATAGAAGTTGCATAAAATTTAAAATAGGAGCTCTTCTAGAAACCACTATAACTTAACGATCTATTTAGAAATTAAATAAAAGAAGGAAATTGAGTAGAAAAGGAAATTGAATAAAAACAAAAGTTGAATAAAAATAAAAATGGATGTTGCATAAAATTAAAAATGGAAGTTGAACAAAAATAAAAATGGATGTTGCGTAAAATTAAAAATTGAAGTCCATTCAAGAAAACACTATACCTTAACGACCTATTTGGAAATTAAATAAAAAAGAAAATTAAATAGAAAAGGAAATTGAATAAAAATGGAAGTTGAATAAGAATAAAAAATGAAGTTGTATAAAATTAAAAATGGAAGTTAATTCAAGAAACCGTTATACCTTAACGATATATTTGGAAATTAAATAAAAAAAGGAAATTGAATAAAAATGAAAGTCGAATAAAAATAAAAATGGAAGTTGCATAAAATTAAAAATGGAAGTTCATTCAAGAAACCACTATACCGTAACGATCAATTTGGAAATCAAATAAAAAAAAAGGAAGTTAAATAGAAAAGGAAATTCAATAAAAATGGAAGTTGAATAAAAATAAAAATGGAAGTTGCGTAAAATTAAAAATGGAAGTTCATTCAAAAAACCACTATACCTTAACGATCTGTTTGGAAATGAAATAAAAAAATGAAATTGAATAGAAAAGGAAATTGAATAAAAATGGAAGTTGCATAAAATTAAAAATGAAACTTCATTCAAGAAAACACTATACCTTAACAATCTATTTGGAAATTAAATAAAAAAGGAAATTAAATAGAAAAGGAAATTTAATGAAAATAGAAATTGAATAAAAATAAAAATGGAAGTTGCATAAAATTAAAAATGGAAGTTTATTCAAGAAACCACTATCCCTTAACGATCTATTTGGAAATTAAACAAAAAAAGGAAATTTAATAAAAATGGAAGTCGAACAAAATAAAAATGGAAGCTGCATAAAATTAAAACTGGAAGTTCATTCAAGAAACCACTATACCTTAATGATCTTTTTGGAAATTAAATAAAAAGAGGAAATTGAATAGAAAAAGAAATTGAATAAAAATGGAAATTGAATAAAAATAAAAATGAAAGTTGCATAAAATTAAAAATGGAAGTTCATTCAAGAAACCACTATACCGTAATGATCAATTTGGAAATGAAATAAAAAAGGAAATTGAATAAAAATGGAAGTTGAATAAAAATAAAAGTGGAAGTTGCATAAAATCAAAATTGAAAGTTCATTCAAAAAACCACTATACCTTAACGATCTATTTGGAAATTAAATAAAAAAATTAATTTGAATAGAAAAAGAAATTGAATAAAACTGGAAGTTGCATAAAATTAAAAATGAAAGTTCATTCAAGAAACCACTATAGCATAACGATCTATTTGGAAATTAAATAAAAAAGAAATGGAATAGAAAAGGAAATTGAATAAAAGTGGAAGTTGAATATAAATAAAAATGGAAGTTGCATAAAATTAAAAATTGATGTTCATTCAAAAAACCACTATACCTTAACGATCTATTTCGAAATTAAATAAAAAAGGAAATTGAATGGAAAAGGAAATTGAATAAAAGAGGAAGTTGAATATAAATAAAAATGGAAGTTCGTTCAAGAAACCACTATACTTTAACGATCTATTTGGAAATTAAATAGAAAAGGAAATTGAATAGAGATGGAATTTAGCGATCCCGGGTTTTACCCCTTGTTGTACAGTGGTCCGGACCTGTTTCCGTCGACATTAGTAGTTGTTACTATCTTGTTTACATCCTTTCATACTTGTTTTTGAGTTATAGGATGTTTTGAGCAGGTTAGTTACAAGATGGTTGTGTTTGGGAACAAATGGTTGCTGCCCAGGTTTTTGGTCTTTCGCTCGAGCGAGGAGTTTGTCGCTCGAGCGAGATCGTTGCCTTGGTCCTTCGCTCGAGCCAGGTTTTGTTCGCTCGAGCGAGAGTTGCGTTTTGTGTCTGGTGGCTCGAGCTAGGGTTTCTTCGCTCGAGCGTACGTCTGCATCTCATTTGGACCTGAGAGCTGTGGTTTTTGGCTCGAGCGAGTTTTCCTTCGCCTGAGTGAGCAAGGTGTATGTTTTCGAGTTCCTCGCTCGAGCGAGGATTCTGTCGCTCGAGCGTGTTTCTTGGTTGCAGACCTGAAGCTTCGAGTTTTTGGCTCGAGTGAGACTTTCTTTGCTCGATCGAGGGTTTCTTGTGTCTGGTCGCTCGAGCGAGCCTGTTTTATATCAGCAGACAGGAGCGACTTTAAACATCACTTTTTCATTTCCTTCTTTTTTCAAACTCTAGATCCGGGACCCTCTCTCTCTAAACTTGTCTTCTCTCTAAGGTTTGATCTCTCTAGAGTGTGAATCTACCCTAGGGCCTTTGTTAAAAAGATAGAGGGTGTTGAGAGCTTTGTTTTAATTTGAAAAAGTTGGGATTTGGAGCACGTTGAATTTTAGTCTTCATCTCGGTTTGAGCTCAAACTTCGAGGTAGGGATATCCTACTCCTCTTTATGAGCTTTGTCTTTGAATTTTAGCATTTTGATATGTTGGGGGTTGTTGTGTAATTCCGAGAAAGTTTGGGGGTCTTTATGTAATTTTCATAAAAGGGGGGTTTTAACTAAATTGAACTCATGGATATTTGTAGCATTGAAAATGGAAATTTTGTTATGAAATTGGTGGAAATGGGACCTTGGGGTAAGTGTTGAGAATTATGGGAAATTGCCCTAATTGGTTTAATAAATTAATTTGTATAAATAATTTGAGAAATGAGGAATTGAATTGGAAATGTTGAAATTGGGAATGTATGGGATTAAAGGGTATAGATGGATCATTTATCGCTCACCTAGTTGAAATGTTGATTTATTATCCATTTGGTGCATTTATTTCCTGTTTAGAAATAACTGCTTTGGGCTATCGATGGCGGATAGTCTTGATTGTTGTAGACAATGCATGATGATTAGGCAAACGAAAACTAATCAATGGAATGTGTCATTGAGTATGACGGTTGAATGAATACATTAACTTTATGTATTGATTGATGTATATAATAATTGTTTATATGCATTGTATTGTGTTGGAGAAGATAGGGGATGTACTCCACGGTTCAGGGGAAGATAGGGGATGGACCTCTAAACCGGATGTTGTGTGGGAGGAGATAGGGGATGGACTCCGTAGATACAACTCATATGCTTATCTATTGATGTGTTGGTACAGCTCATATGCTTATCTTTGGAAGTGTTAGTATAGCTAATATGAGTTACTGTCTCATATAAGTTGCTTAGCCAGGTTCTGAGCCATGCTTATGAATTGAGAAATGAATAAGAAATGGAAAATGAAAAGTAACATGAACTTGTATGTCATGAAACTAATGTGATAAAAGTGGAAGTATTAGTGTTAGCCATCTATCAACTGCTAATCTTTTAGTTATTGATTCATAGTTGGTTTAGTGTATTTTCTCCTGGGCTGTGGCTCACCCTATATGGGATATCATTTTCAGGTACAGGTAGCATGCCACCTCCAAGGACATAGCTTGGGAGGCTAGAGGCTGACAGACTTTTTGGTGTTGTTTTCTTTTGTTGTATTACATGTAAACTCAAGCCTAGGGCTTAATGTGTATATGAGTTAGTACTCATTTCTTGTAACCAAGTGTTGGCTTGGAAAGTTGTAAGCCCATGGGGCCTTTACTTTTGTTGTCAACATGTAATATCTTTTGTAAGGAATTACTTTGATGAATAGAAGGATGTTGATCTTTTATATATCAATGCATGTCAATATTGATGGGTCTAAAGTTATTATTTTTAGGGCACTATACCTTAACGTTCTATTTGGAAATTAAATAAAAAAATGAAATTGAATAGAAAAGGAAATTGAACAAAAATGGAAGTTGCATAAAATTAAAAATGAAAGTTCATTCAAGAAACCATTATACTTTAACGATCTATTGTAAATTAAATAAAAAAGAAAATTGAATAGAAAAGGAAATTGAATAAAAGTGGAAGTTGAATATAAATAAAAATGGAAGTTGCATAAAATTAAAAATGGAAGTTCATTAAAAAACCCACTATACCTTAACGATCTATTTGGAAGTTAAATAAAAAAGAAAACTGAATAGAAAAGGAAAATGAATAAAAGAGGAAGTTGAATATAAATAAAAATGGAAGTAGCATAAAATTAAAAATGGAAGTTCATTCAAAAAACCACTATACCTTAACGATCTATTTGGAAATTAAATAAAAAACGAAATTGAATAGAGATGGAAATTGGAAAAAAATGGAAGTTGCATAAAATTAAACATGGAAGTTCATTCAAGAAACCACCATAACTTAACGATCTATTCGGAAATTAAATAAAAAGGGAAATTCAATTCAAAAAGAAATTGAATAAAAATGAAAGTTGAATAAAAATAAAAATGGAAGTTGTATAAAATTAAAAATGGAAGTTCATTCAAGAAACCACTACACATTAACGATCTATTTGGAAATTAAATAAAAAAAGGAAATTGAAAAGAAAAGGAAATTGAATAAAAATGGAAGTTGAATAAAAACAAAAATGGAAGTTGCATAAAATTAAACACGAAAGTTCATTAAGAAAATACTGTAACGCCCTCAAAATAACAACATTAAACCCATCAGATAAGACATCCATCGACATATAAACTAACCACATTCTTTTATTCATTAGAGTTCCATTACATAAGTATTACATGTTAACATCAAAACGAAATGCCCTAGGGGCTTACAGCTTTCCAAGTTAACACTTGGTTACAACAAAAGAGTACTAACTCGTTTACACATTAAGCCCTTGGCTTGAAGTTACATGTAATACATCAAAAGTTAAGCGACAAAAGTATGTCCGCCTCTAGCCTCCCAGCTATGTCCTTGGAGGTGGCATGCTACCTGTACCTGAAAATAATATTCCCATATAGGGTGAGCCACAGCCCAGTAGAAATACACTAAACCAACCATGAACAATGACTAAAATATTAGCAATTGATAGATGGCCAACACTGATACAATCACATAAATCACATATTTATGTCATACGACTTATGAGTCCAAGTTACCTTTCATTTTCCCTTTTTCAACGGATAGGTATATAAGCACTACCCACATTCTCAACAGATATGTATAACAACAATATCCACAGATAAGCTTATAACAGATATGTATAACCACAATATCCACAGATAAGCATAAAAGCTATATCCACACATCACAAAGATAAGCATATAAGCTCTATCTTCACTTCTTTAGACAAGCATATGAGCTGTATCTACGGAGTTCATCCCCTATCTTCTCCCAACACTATCCGGTTTAGAGGTACATCCCCTATCTTCCCCTAAACCGCGGAGTACATCCCCCATCTCCTCCTCTACACATAACGTATATAAACACATTGGTTCTATATACAATCACCCAATACATACAGTTAATGTATTCTATCAACCGTCAAGTTTCATGACACATTTCATTGATTAGTTTTAGTTTGCCTAATCATCATGCATTGTCTACAACAATCACGACTATCCTTCACCGATAGCCCAAAGCAGTTATTTCTAAACAGAAAATAAATGCACAAATGGATATTCAATCAACATTTCATTTCCTCATTTCTCACCATTAATTATCCCAATTAATCAAACAATGTAATTAGGCCATTTTCATAATTACCATTTCAACCCTTAGGTCTCATTTTCATCAATGATTTAACATCAATTCCATTTCTCTATGCCAAACATGCATCTAGGTTTGTTATGAATAAAACCCCAACTTTTGTAAAATTACACAAAAGCCCCAAACTTTTACAAAATTACCAAACCAACCCCAACATCTCAAAATACCAAAATTTAAAGACAAAATCCATAGAGAGGAGTAGGATATCCCTACCTCAAAGTTTGAGCCAAAAAGGAGATGAAGACTCGAAGACCAACGTGCTCCAAATCCAAACTTTTTCAGATTAAAACAAAGCTCTCAATGCCCTCTATCTTTTTAACAAAGGCCCAAGGCTAGATTCACACTCTAGGGAGATCAATTCTTAGAGAGAATATAAGTGTAGAGAGAGAGAGTCTCGAATCTAGGTTTGATAAAAAAAAAGAAGATGAAAAAGTGATGTTCAAAACGTTACTTGTCACGCCCCCAAACCGCCCCTAGTAGTTTGGTGCCGTGATGGCCAGTAACCCGAGGTTACCGAAGGCCGTCTTACAAAAATCACACACAATCAGAGTATGAAATATGGGGCTTACGAGAGCGGAAGCAAAATATACATATAAACTGAGTTGTCCATGAGAGCCGTGCATAAGTCCAATGGAATGCCATACATCAAACATCTTTACAAGTCTTACAATTTTAGATACAACAAAATGGAACACAAAATACATCCTGACCAAAAGGCTTCTCAAGCCGACATATGCCAAAACAAACAAAGAAAACATAAGCCGAGAAGCATAATCTTCAAGACAATGCAAAACGCAAATCCAAAACATGTCGGCAAAGCACCCAAAACACATCGGCAATCACGTCTAGGCCTCAATGCCTTCTTGTTCATCACCTACATATATATAGAGAGGGTGAGCTTGGATACTCAGTGAATGATACTAGAAATAAAGGTTTTGCATGATTGATATCCAAGATTTCTTTCAAAACTATACATAGCATACTTTTCGATCAAGAGGGAAATCAAGTTCATTTGCCGGCTTTCATGTTCCTTGGATGTTAATAACATCTACTTATTTCAAGGGGTGATGACATATCAAGACAAGAGTTTCAAGACAAGCTGTGCTGCGAAAGTTTAGAGTCCTCTAGCACTAAGGACTGTCAAGACAAGCTGTGCTGCGAAAGTTTAGAGTCCTCTAGCACTAAGGACTGTCAAGACAAGCTGTGCTGCGAAAGTTTAGAGTCCTCTAGCACTAAGGACTGTCAAGACAAGCTGTGCTGCGAAAGTTTAGAGTCCTCTAGCACTAAGGACTGTCAAGACAAGTCATCAAAACAAGATAGCATTTGATATACAAAATAGGGATAGTCATTCATGCTAGATCAAGTACTTTTCAAAACAAGGCAAGACGAGATTTATGAAAGCAAGTGTAACATAGCTTTATTAAAAATACCACTCACATCGTTTCTTCACACGTCGGGGTCGAGACAAGCCCAAGTCCTACAACACATGGCAAAGCCTATTGAATGCGCTTTCAAACGAGTCTCTCATATACACAAATGTTTTCAGAAAACATGCTGGGCACCAACCAGGTCTAGGCCGAGGTTCCACACCTCCTTGCCGAGGTGTGTTCCCGAGGGCCACATGCAAGGAAAGAGGTCGGGAAACTCTGGGTTTCCCTCTGTTGATGAACATGAAGAACATGAGTGTGAAAACATGGAAAATACGAATGCTTGATCATAATCTGCCATCACAAATCTGGGATCTTCGTGCTATGAGTTTGAAAACATGGACCTGGGTACCCGTAGTTGAAAATCATGCAAGAACAAACACAAAACATGAGTCTAGGCGAAAAGCTTTCGGATCAAAACAAGACTTTCTTGAAGAATGCATGAATGTCATTTTCTCTTTCTAGAATCGAGCTTCAAAACGATGCATGGCTTACAAATCATTTTCAATCATGCAATGCAATAACATAAACATAAAGAACATCATGAGTAGATCAAGAATCTAACCTTAGAACGCGGATCTAACGGTTGGATCTCTAGAAATCAAGCTTGAAGATCTACTTCCTCACTCTAAAACTCTTTCTTCCTCCTAGAGCTTCTCTCTCTACAAGACAAGGTTATGACACCAAATGATAGTTTTCTATACTCGGTTCTGGGGTTAACCCTCTGCTGAGACACGTGGCGGCGACTGGTTGGGTTCATTCTGAAAAGGTGGCTGACAGACCAGACAAAGCATGGTGGAAGGGTGTTCAACAAGCAAAGCGGTATGGGCTCTCTGACTGGGCAATGACATCGGCTAACAACGAGGCGTATCTAACAAGCTACACGGAGTGGCACTCCGGCAAGGGGTGACATCGGCTAACAAAAGACTTCGGCAACTAAGGTGACAATGACCTCGGCTAGGAAGGACAACACTTGACTAAGCTGTGCCACATCTTGGCCTAGATGCACCACACCTCGGCCTAGGTCGCACCACTCCAGGACGAGATCGCTTGGGTGTAAGGTAACATCTCGGCTAGTGCGTTCAAGGCAAGGACTGAGGTCGACAAGGGGTTTCAAGATACTAAGGCCAGACTAAGGAAGACCTCGGCATTGAAATAACGTCGGCTAGAGGCAAGGCGTGACCTAAGTTTTAACATCAAGGAAGGAACAAGACAAGTACACTACGCTTAGACAAATCACAAGGCTTCAAGACAAGGGATCACATTAACTCAAGCGAAACAAACCATAACATACGCATGCAAACTAAACAAGTCATAATCACACAGATGCTCATGAACATAATGAGAACATGAAATGTGGGTCACTACAGTCTACCCTCCTTAAGGAAGTTTGGTCCCCAAACTTAAGTTACCTTGTCCTACGAATAACTCCGGGTAACGGATTTTCATCTCTTCTTCCTTTTCCCATGTGGCCTCCGCGCCATTATGTTTTTCCCATTCGATTTTCACCATTGATATCGACTTGTTTCTCAACTGCCTCACTTGTCTGTCGATAATTCTCATCGGCTTCTCTTCGTAGCCCAAGTCTTCATTAACTACAACCCCGGAGTAATCTATTACATGCAGTGGGTCTCGGATATATTTTCTCAGCATCGAAACATGGAACACACTGTGAACTCGACTCAAATCTGGTGGCAAAGCAAGCCTGTAAGCAACGGTGTTAATCCTCTCAAGAATTTCAAATGGCCCAACGTATCGGGGTGCAAGCTTGCCCTTCTTCCCAAATCTCGTAACTCCTGTCATCGGCGAGACCTTCAAAAATACATGGTCCCCAATTTCGAATTCTAACTCCCTCCTTCTTTGATTGGCATAACACTTCTGTCGACTCTGTGCAGTCTTAATCCTTTGCTGAATGAGTTTGATCTTTTCAGTTGTCATTCGAACCAATTCGGGGCCAATTAGAGCTTTATCTCCTACTTCAGTCCAACATATCGGCGATCTACACTCCCTTCCATACAAAGCTTCATACGGCGCCATGCCTATGCTGGCTTGATAACTGTTGTTGTATGCGAATTCTACTAATGGCAAATGCGATCCCCAACTTCCCTGGAAGTCCAACACGCACAGTCTGAGCATGTCTTCGAGTGTCTGAATCGTCCTTTCTGTCTGTCCGTCGGTCTGGGGGTGAAAGGCTGTGCTAAATCTCAATTCTGTTCCCAAGGCTCCTTGTAGACTCTGCCAAAATCTAGAAACGAACTTCGGGTCTCGGTCTGACACAATGGACATCGGCACACCATGAAGCCTAACGATCTCATTCATGTACAATTCGGCAAGTCGGTTGGCATTGAATGTAGTCTTGACCGGCAAAAAGTGAGCTGACTTAGTAAACCTGTCGACTATAGCCCAAATAGAATCCATACCTCTTTGTGTCCTCGGCAATCCCACTACGAAATCCATGGAGATGTGCTCCCATTTCCACTCAGGAATTGACAAGGGTTGAAGAAGTCCTGCTGGTCTCTGGTGTTCTGCCTTCACTCGCTGACAACACAGACACTGGGATACAAACTCGGCTATCTCTCTTTTCATGTTTGGCCACCAAAAGGTCCGCTTTACGTCCTGATACATCTTGGTGCTCCCTGGATTGATGGCAAACTTGGAACTATGGGCCGCTTGTAAAATCTTCCTTTTTAACTCTGGTACGTCGGCCACGCACAATTTTCCTTCAAACTTAAGCACCTGATTCTCTATAGTGTATCCCGGCCTCGGCTTGGTGACGAATTCATCAGTTACCTTCTTGAGGAATTTATCCTCCCTCTGACTAGTCCTCACTTCCTCAATAATAGTTGGTTCCACCGAAACCGCTGTCAGGCACGCCAAACTTCCAACTAACTTCCTGCTCAATGCGTCGGCTACGGAATTTGCCTTACCTGGGTGGTACTGAATCTGCATGTCATAATCCTTCAGTAGCTCGAGCCATCTTCTCTGCCTCATATTTAATTCTTTCTGGGTGAACAAGTATTTCAGACTCTTGTGATCGGTGAAAACTTGGCAAGATGTTCCGTACAGGTAATGACGCCATATCTTCAAGGCAAAAACCACGGCAGCTAGCTCCAAATCATGGGTAGGATAATTCTTTTCATTGGGCTTCAATTGACGAGACGCGTACGCTATGACTTTACCTTTTTGCATTAAAACGCAACCCAAACCTTTGTGTGAAGCATCGCTGTAAATCTGAAATTCCTCATTAGCTGATGGTAGTACCAAAACTGGTGCTGTAACCAACCTCGCCTTCAGCTCCTGGAAAGCTGATTCTCTTTCGTCGGTCCATTCATAAGCTGTTCCCTTCTTCGTTAGTTGTGTCAATGGCACTGCAATCCTCGAGAAATCCTTTACAAACTTTCTGTAATAACCTGCCAAACCCAGAAAACTACGAATCTCGGACACGTTGGTCGGCGTCGGCCAATTCACAATGGCTTCAATCTTACTGGGGTCAACTGATATACCGTCTTCATTAATCACATGCCCTAGAAACGAAATGCTGGAAAGCCAAAACTCGCATTTACTTAACTTGGCGTACAACTTCTTATCTCTCAAGGTCTGCAGGGCAAGTCTCAGATGATTCTCGTGCTCGCTCGCACTCCCAGAATAGATCAATATGTCGTCGATAAAAATAATGACAAATTCATCTAGGTACGGCTTAAAGACTCTGTTCATCAGGTCCATGAATGCTGCTGGGGCATTGGTTACTCCGAAGGGCATCACCAAGAATTCGTAGTGGCCATATCTTGTCCGAAAAGCGGTTTTCTCAATGTCCTCGGCTTTAACCTTCAACTGGTGGTAGCCCGACCTAAGGTCAATCTTGGAAAAGACTCGTGCTCCTCGTAGCTGATCAAGTAAATCGTCAATTCTAGGCAATGGGTACTTGTTCTTGATGGTCACCTTATTAAGTTCTCTGTAGTCAATGCAAAGACGAAGGGTGCCGTCCTTTTTCTTAACAAATAAAACGGGTGCTCCCCACGGTGAAGTGCTCGGCCTGACGAATCCCTTATCCAACAATTCTTGTAATTGCGATTTCAGTTCTCTAAGTTCAGCTGGAGCCATTCTGTAGGGTGTTTTGGAGATAGGTTGTGTTCCTGGCAAGACGTCCACAGTGAACTCTATTTCTCTATCGACAAGGTGGCCAGGCAACTCATTCGGAAAGACGTCGGGGAATTCCTCAACAACGGGTATGTCGGCTAACTCAACATTTCCATTCAGATCACTTAGTATACTGCATAAATAACCCTTACATCCTTTTTGGATCAACTTGTAGGCCTTCATGGATGAGATTAAGTAAGGTGGGGGTACTACTCCTTTACCCTGGAAAATGACCTCGGCTTGACTTGGGGTCTTCAATGTGACGTTCTTAGTAACACAATTAATGGATGCATGATTCGCCACTAACCAATCCATTCCCAATATAACATCGAAGTGAGTCATGTTTAATGGCATCAAATCAACTAACAATTCTACACTCTCAATCGTAGCAATACACGCCCTATAAATGGATGTAACTATCATATTTCTCCCAGATGGAGTAGACACAGATAATACATAATCAAGGGGTTCTAATTCTCTATCCAACTTCTCGGCGAATATAGTGGACACAAATGAATGCGTAGAACCCGAATCAATCAATACGTATGCATCTTGAGAACAAATTGAGAGGGTACCTGACACTACCGCCTCGGCATTCTGGGCGTCTCCCGGTACTAATGCAAAAACTCTGCCTTGCCTCGCCTGTATTCCCCCGATGTTATTCTTCTGTGTAGAGCCCGAGGTGCTTCCATTCCTCTTCCCATCATCGGTCCTTGCTTTCGGGCAGTCCTTCACGCGATGGCCTATCTCGCCACACTCATAACAAGCTCCCGTTGCCCAGCGACAAACCCCGAAATGTTGCTTTCCACAACTCGCGCACATCGGCTTGGCGTTACCTTCCTGATTTGAGTTGCTGGAACTGTCTGTGCTCATTCTCTTCTTGGCATTGAACGGAACTCGGCGACTATCATAATTCTGTCTCTTCCTCTGACCCTCACTTGAACTCTGGTATCGGTTTAAATTAGCTTCAGCCAGGATGGCCTTGTCCAGTACTCCGGCGTACGTCGGCATATTGAGCATATTGACCCGATCTTGTATCGGTCCACGCAACCCACTTTCGAACTTCCTCGCCTTTCGGTACTCGTCGTCAACCATATGAGGCGCATATCTCGCTAGTTCAGTAAAGGCACGATCGTATTCTGCGACCGTCTTGTTCCCTTGGACCAGATTCTGAAACTCCGTGGTCTTTCGGTCTCGGACGCTGAGGGGGAAATGCTTGTTGTAGAACAACTCCAAAAATTTTGCCCAAGTCAAACCCGGATTGCTTTCTCGGACCATCATCCACCACCTACGAGCATCGTCGTCTAACGTGAATGCTGCCAGAGATACCTTCTGAGCGTCTGTACTGGGGAAAACTTCAAACAACTTCTCCATCTCTAAAACCCATGCCTCGGCTTTCATTGGTTCTATGCCTCCCTGAAATCTCGGCGGTTTCATCTTCTTGAACTCTCTGATTAGAGTTATCGTGTCGTTCCCATACAAAGCTTGCTGCGGAGGCACTTGTGGCACCGGAGGGGGTGGAGCTGCATATCGGCCATTCGTCTGTTCGGCATGCATAGAAGTGGTACCAGTATCCTGCGGCCTAGGTTGTCTCTGCTCACGAACCAAGCCTTCGACTAACCTTTCCAATCTCTCCAACCTGTCTTCTGAACGATCCCGGCCAACTGGGGGTCTACCTCTCCTCATGATGCTAGGGGGAATGCAAGATGAGACTTTAAAACAACTAAACAGATAACACATATGCAAGTAACGAGCGTCTAGGCTAAAACGATGCACACATAGTCAAGTAGCAAGCAATATGATGCAATCTTAACATTCTTCTAAGGGAAATCCTAGGCTCTCTAGAACTCGAGGTGTGTGATTAACGTACTACAAGGATCTTGTGCTCTGATACCATTCTGTCACGCCCCCAAACCGCCCCTAGTAGTTTGGTGCCGTGATGGCCAGTAACCCGAGGTTACCGAAGGCCGTCTTACAAAAATCACACACAATCAGAGTATGAAATATGGGGCTTACGAGAGCGGAAGCAAAATATACATATAAACTGAGTTGTCCATGAGAGCCGTGCATAAGTCCAATGGAATGCCATACATCAAACATCTTTACAAGTCTTACAATTTTAGATACAACAAAATGGAACACAAAATACATCCTGACCAAAAGGCTTCTCAAGCCGACATATGCCAAAACAAACAAAGAAAACATAAGCCGAGAAGCATAATCTTCAAGACGATGCAAAACGCAAATCCAAAACATGTCGGCAAAGCACCCAAAACACATCGGCAATCACGTCTAGGCCTCAATGCCTTCTTGTTCATCACCTACATATATATAGAGAGGGTGAGCTTGGATACTCAGTGAATGATACTAGAAATAAAGGTTTTGCATGATTGATATCCAAGATTTCTTTCAAAACTATACATAGCATACTTTTCGATCAAGAGGGAAATCAAGTTCATTTGCCGGCTTTCATGTTCCTTGGATGTTAATAACATCTACTTATTTCAAGGGGTGATGACATATCAAGACAAGAGTTTCAAGACAAGCTGTGCTGCGAAAGTTTAGAGTCCTCTAGCACTAAGGACTGTCAAGACAAGCTGTGCTGCGAAAGTTTAGAGTCCTCTAGCACTAAGGACTGTCAAGACAAGCTGTGCTGCGAAAGTTTAGAGTCCTCTAGCACTAAGGACTGTCAAGACAAGCTGTGCTGCGAAAGTTTAGAGTCCTCTAGCACTAAGGACTGTCAAGACAAGTCATCAAAACAAGATAGCATTTGATATACAAAATAGGGATAGTCATTCATGCTAGATCAAGTACTTTTCAAAACAAGGCAAGACGAGATTTATGAAAGCAAGTGTAACATAGCTTTATTAAAAATACCACTCACATCGTTTCTTCACACGTCGGGGTCGAGACAAGCCCAAGTCCTACAACACATGGCAAAGCCTATTGAATGCGCTTTCAAACGAGTCTCTCATATACACAAATGTTTTCGGAAAACATGCTGGGCACCAACCAGGTCTAGGCCGAGGTTCCACACCTCCTTGCCGAGGTGTGTTCCCGAGGGCCACATGCAAGGAAAGAGGTCGGGAAACTCTGGGTTTCCCTCTGTTGATGAACATGAAGAACATGAGTGTGAAAACATGGAAAATACGAATGCTTGATCATAATCTGCCATCACAAATCTGGGATCTTCGTGCTATGAGTTTGAAAACATGGACCTGGGTACCCGTAGTTGAAAATCATGCAAGAACAAACACAAAACATGAGTCTAGGCGAAAAGCTTTCGGATCAAAACAAGACTTTCTTGAAGAACGCATGAATGTCATTTTCTCTTTCTAGAATCGAGCTTCAAAACGATGCATGGCTTACAAATCATTTTCAATCATGCAATGCAATAACATAAACATAAAGAACATCATGAGTAGATCAAGAATCTAACCTTAGAACGCGGATCTAACGGTTGGATCTCTAGAAATCAAGCTTGAAGATCTACTTCCTCACTCTAAAACTCTTTCTTCCTCCTAGAGCTTCTCTCTCTACAAGACAAGGTTATGACACCAAATGATAGTTTTCTATACTCGGTTCTGGGGTTAACCCTCTGCTGAGACACGTGGCGGCGACTGGTTGGGTTCATTCTGAAAAGGTGGCTGACAGACCAGACAAAGCATGGTGGAAGGGTGTTCAACAAGCAAAGCGGTATGGGCTCTCTGACTGGGCAATGACATCGGCTAACAACGAGGCGTATCTAACAAGCTACACGGAGTGGCACTCCGGCAAGGGGTGACATCGGCTAACAAAAGACTTCGGCAACTAAGGTGACAATGACCTCGGCTAGGAAGGACAACACTTGACTAAGCTGTGCCACATCTTGGCCTAGATGCACCACACCTCGGCCTAGGTCGCACCACTCCAGGACGAGATCGCTTGGGTGTAAGGTAACATCTCGGCTAGTGCGTTCAAGGCAAGGACTGAGGTCGACAAGGGGTTTCAAGATACTAAGGCCAGACTAAGGAAGACCTCGGCATTGAAATAACGTCGGCTAGAGGCAAGGCGTGACCTAAGTTTTAACATCAAGGAAGGAACAAGACAAGTACACTACGCTTAGACAAATCACAAGGCTTCAAGACAAGGGATCACATTAACTCAAGCGAAACAAACCATAACATACGCATGCAAACTAAACAAGTCATAATCACACAGATGCTCATGAACATAATGAGAACATGAAATGTGGGTCACTACATTACTGTCCGCTGATATAAAACACGCTCGCTCGAGCAAAGCCTTTGTCGCTCGAGCGACCAGACACAGAAACTCTCGCTCGAGCCAAGAAGTTCTCGATCGAGCGAAGAAAAACCCAGACCGCTCGAGCGAAGGAAGCTCGCTCGAGCCAAGAAAGGCAACTCTCAGGTCCAAAAATCTGGGCAGCAACACTAGGCTCCCAAACACAACCAACCTGTAACAAACATGCCCAACACATCCCATAACTCAAATACGAAGAAAAAGGATGCAAACAAGATAATAAACAACTACCAACATCCACGGACACATGTCCGGATCACTGTTCAACAAGGGTAAACCCGGGATCGCTATAACCTCCCCCCCTTAAAGAATTTCGTCCCCGAAATTAAGCACAAGTTTTCAAAACGAGTTTTTCTCCATTTTAAACAATGTTACACTTGAACATTCAACAATTCGACCCATTACCGGCCATCCCCTCCATTTAACAAGAGGCATTTCACAATATGTAAACAACATATGTACTTTCAACATGCATTAACATTACGCATTATCTTTCCAATTTCAACAATACATTCAACACATATAGTGTCACATTCAACTTCCATATGAGGCAAGTTCCAAACATACTTCCAATAAACCAAAACATTTTCAATGTTTCACAACTTAAGACATATATGAAAGCTCTTAAGTTCAACAATTGTTCAAAATTTAAACACAAAATTACATATCAACAAACAAGTCCGGATATTTCTCTCGGACTTCCAACTCACGTTCCCAAGTGGCCTCCTCCACTCCGTGATGTTTTCACAAGACTTTCACCAAAGGAATGGTCTTGCCACGCAGGACCTGATCCCGCCTATCCAAGACCCGAACCGGTCTCTCCTCATACGAGGCATCCTCATCTACCTCTAAATCGGTCCAATCCAACACATGTGATGGATCTGGCTCATACTTCCGAAGCATACTCACATGAAACACGTCATGCACTCCGGACAACTGCGGCGGTAAGGCTAACCGATAAGCAACCTCACCAATCCTCTCAAGGATCTCAAAAGGACCAATAAACCGAGGGGATAACTTCCCACTCTTCCCAAACCTCATCAAGCCTCACCTAGGTGATATCTTCAGAAAGACATGATCACCTACCTCAAACGCCAAAGGCCTCCTCCTACGGTCAGCATAAGATTTCTGCCGACTCTGGGCTGTAACAAGCCTCCTACGGATAAGCTCAACTTTCTCCGTCGTCTCCCTAACCAACTCCGGACCCAACAAAGGTACATCACCCACCTCGGCCCAACAAACTGGAGACCTACACGGTCGGCCATACAAGGCCTCAAACGGTGCCATACCGATGCTAGACTGAAAACTGTTGTTGTAGGCAAACTCTACCAGTGGCAAGTGCCTCTCCCACGTCCCACTGAAGTCCAGGGCACAACCCCGAAGCATATCCTCGAGGATCTGAATAGTACGTTCGGACTGCCCGTCAGTCTGAGGATGATAAGCCGTACTAAAGGTCAACTTAGTGCCCAAGGCACTCTGCAAACTCTGCCACAATCTAGTAGTAAAACGAGGATCTCTATCTGAGATGATCGTCACTGGGACCCCGTGCAATCTCACTACGTCCCGAATATACAAATCGGCAAGATGATCTACCGAATCTCTCATGCGCATTGGAATGAAGTGCGCAGACTTAGTCAACCGGTCTACAACCACCCAAATAGCATCACTACCCCGCTGAGTCCTCGGAAGACCTACAACGAAGTCCATAGTGACATGCTCCCACTTCCACTCGGCAATAGGCAAGGGTTGCAACAAACCCGCTGGCCTCTGATGCTCGGCCTTCACTTGCTGGCAAGTAAGGCACTTCGATACGAAAACTGCCACATCTCGCTTCATACCCCGCCACCAAACTAGCGACCCAAATCCTGATACATCTTAGTACCTCCCGGATGCACCGTAAGGCGCGAATGGTGAAACTCTCGGAGTACTTCCTCACGGCAAGACTCCGGTACAAACAAACGGTCTCGGTATCTCACACTCAGGTCGGGATACACCATCAAACCCTTCTCAACTTTCCCACTGGAGATCTTCTCTCGGAGGGATTCTACCTCAAGGTCACCTCTCTGTGCCTCTAACACTCTAATCACAAGAGTAGGCTGCGCAACAACAGAAAACAATGCCGCAGCCTCAACAGATTCGCCCAGTAGCAAATCAAACTCGCCAAGTGCTCCCAACATCTCCCATTCCCGGATGGCTATACTAGCTACATCACTAATGGATTTCCTACTAAGGGCATCGGCCACAACATTGGCCTTTCCCGGATGATAATGCAACTCAAAATCATGATCTTCGATGAACTCCATCCACCTCCTCTGCCTCAGATTCAAGTCTCTCTGTGTGAACAGATACTTCAAACTTTTGTGGTCTGAGAACACCTCAAACTTCTCACCATAAAGGTAGTGCCTCCAGATTTTCAAGGCAAAGATCACTGCTGCTAACTCTAGGTCGTGTGTGGGGTAATTCTTCTCGTGTATTTTCAACTGACATGAGCCATAAGCTACCACTTTCCCCTCTTGCATTAACACACAACCCAAACCCTCTCGTGAGGCATCACAATAAACCGCATAACCCAACCCTCTCTCCGGAATAATTAACACCGGAGCGGTGGTCAATCTAACTTTCAGCTCTTGGAATGACTTTTCACAAGTCTCACTCCACACAAACTTGACTCCCTTCCGAGTCAGTCTAGTCAACGGTGACGCTAACCTGGAGAAATCTTTCACAAACTGACGGTAATACCCAGCTAATCCCAGAAAACTGCGGATCTCAAACACACTCTTAGGCTGTGCCCAATCTTGCACTGCCTCAACCTTGGATGTATCAACAGACACCCCTTCCCCGGATACCACATGGCCTAAGAATTTGACTTCCCTCAGCTAGAACTCACACTTCCCAAAACTTGGCATACAGCCTATGGGCTCTAAGCAACTCAAGCAGCACTCTCAAGTGTGCCTCGTGCTCCTCCTCTGAAGGTGAATAGATAAGGATGTCATCCACAAAGACGACCACAAATCGGTCTAAGAACTCCCGAAAAACCCGGTTCATCAAGTCCATAAAGACTGCCGGTGCATTGGTAAGCCCAAATGGCATTACCAGAAACTCATAATGGCCATACCGCGTACGGAATGCCGTTTTCGGAATATCCTCCTCCCTGACCCTCAACTGGTGGTAACCCGATCTCAAGTCTATCTTAGAGAAACAACGGGAACCCTTCAACTGGTCAAACAAATCATCTATACGGGGCATAGGATACTTATTCTTAACCGTAGCCCGATTCAACTTCCGGTAGTCAATACACAATCTCAAGGAACCATCTTTCTTTTTAACAAAGAGGGCCGGCGCTCCCCACGGTGAAACACTAGGGCGAACAAAGCCCTTATCGAGCAATTCCTGGAGCTGAACTTTCAACTCAACCAACTCTGCTGGAGCAAAACGATAAGGTGCCATAGAAATCGGCGCCGTGCCGGGCACTAAATCAATAGAGAACTCTATCTCTCGGTGAGGTGGCAAACTAACAAGATCTTCGGGAAAGACATCCGAATACTCACAAACCACCCTCGGCAACACAATCTGAGTCTCATCACACTCACTACTCTCAAAGCTAGCAAGTAGACCACTAAGCTCACTTCGCCCTCGCGAATCATACCCCGGTGGCAAAACACTACCAACCCGGTCTCCCAAGAAATGGAACCACTCCCCGCTCAAGGTACATAACGTAACCCTCTGGTGGTAGCAATCGATAATAGCCCGGTATGACGATAGCCAGTCCATACCCAAAATAACATCAAAACCCTTCATGGGCATGACAACAAACGGAAAAGCAAGTCTATAGTCGGCGACCTCTATATCACATCCTCTAACACCCTGTTTCAGGATCAACTCACCACCCAAAGATACCACACAAATAGGAGATGCTAACTGTGCTAACTCCAATTCCAAAACTGATGCAAATGCAGCAGATACAAAAGAATGAGATGCACCCGTGTCTATCAACACACTAGCAACCGAGTTGCAAAACAGAAAAGTACCTCTCACTACTGATGGAGCTGGTACTAAATCCTGCGCGGTAACAGCATACACGCGCCCCGTAGGCCCCTAGTCTACCTGCTCACCTCTCGGAGCAAAAGACTGCTGCACTGACTGGGATGACGAAGCTCTCGGATTGGCCCTCGAGGCCTGCACAGACTGAGCTGGCTGAAAACCCTACGTCTGCCTAGAACCAGACGCTCCCGAAGTGGCACTCAACTGTGGGCAAAACCTCTTCAGGTGCCCAGGCTGTCCACACTGATAACAAGACAAGGGCTGCCCCCTGCCCAAACTCTGACTCTGCGGTCTAGCTGAAGAAGAAGTAGCTCTCTGACCCCCACCCTTCTGCGGGCAAACAGAAACCTTGTGACCCAACTGGCCACACTTGTAACAAACAAACTCCCCCTGACCACCTCTCCCGGAGCCTGCACTCGGCACTGGGAAGGTTGATCTAGCAACACCACCCTGCGACTGCTGAGGGTTAGAACCCCTCTGCCTCCTGCCATCACCCTGGCCATCCTAACTCCTCTTGGAGCCTCTCTGCCCCTCATCCTCCTCCTGCATCATGAGCTCCATGTGAGCTGCAGCGTCCACTAGGTGTCTATACTCTCGGATGTAAGACCCACCAACTCTCAGCTTGAGGCCCCGCCTCAACTTCCGCTCAAACTCATAGCAACGGCGTTCCTCAGACGCCACCAGTTCAGGTGCAAACCTGGACAGACTGGTAAAAGTAGCCTCAAACTCGGCCACTGACAAGCCCTGCTGATTAAGCCGGCTAAACTGATCCCTCAGCTTCTCCCTAGCTGCTGCAGACAAAAACCTCTCCTGAAAAGCATTTATAAATGCCTCCCAAGTACCACCAACACGAGCCTTCTCGTACTTCCACCATTGACCCGCATCTCCCTTCAGTTGGAAGGATGCCAAGGTCACTTTCAGTGCTCCGTCCTCGATGCCAAGCATCTCGAACGTCTTACTCATTTGCTCTAGCCACTCATCAGCCTTCAGTGGCTCCTTCGGATCCCCAACAAACTCATCCGGATTAGACCGGAAGAACTCCCTCTTCAAGAAAGAAGGCCCTGCCTCAGCTGCCTGATTCCCAGCTCTAAGAATACCCAAAGCTCCTGCTATCTCTCTGGCCAAGGCACCCATGGCCTGCTGACCCACTGGCTCGGCCACATTGGCCTGACCAACTCCCTCCTGTACTGCCGGAATCTCACCCGGTAACGGTACTTCCTGCCTCGCAGGTCTGCCACGCCTAGCACCTCTTCCTCGTCCTGACATCCTAATAAAGGTAACACAGAACATTAGCACATTCATAAATGTGCCGAAACTAAACACTCACGTCCTAATACATGGACAACTGTAATTCACTCCACGTAAGCACATAAACACATCAGCACTTACGAATTTCATTTCCGGATAATGATAGTCCCGAGACGTTACTAGAGTTCCGGTTAGAAACAGCATTGATCAAGTGCTTTTCCAACAAGACTCCAGAAACTCAAGGATCCAATCAACATCCCAGAAATTAAATCCCATACCCACATAGTCACATAAGCATGTTATCAATTAAGCACATAGCATATGATACTACATCTAAGTCTCTATCAAGCGAGACAAACCCATTGTGATACTAATCACTTCCCACGTACCCAAAGTATTCGAACCTCGCTCTGATACCAAGTTGTAACGCCCTCAAAATAACAACATTAAACCCATCAGATAAGACATGCATTGACATATAAACTAACCACATTCTTTTATTCATTAGAGTTCCATTACATAAGTATTACATGTTAACATCAAAACAAAATGCCCTACGGGCTTACAACTTTCCAAGTTAACACTTGGTTACAACAAAAGAGTACTAACTCGTTTACACATTAAGCCCTTGGCTTGAAGTTACATGTAATACATCAAAAGTTAAGCGACAAAAGTATGTCCGCCTCTAGCCTCCCAGCTATGTCCTTGGAGGTGGCATGCTACCTGTACCTGAAAATGATATTCCCATATAGGGTGAGCCACAGCCCAGTAGAAATACACTAAACCAACCATGAACAATGACTAAAATATTAGCAATTGATAGATGGCCAACACTGATACAATCACATAAATCACATATTTATGTCATACGACTTATGAGTCCAAGTTACCTTTCATTTTCCCTTTTTCAACGGATAGGTATATAAGCACTACCCACATTCTCAACAGATATGTATAACAACAATATCCACAGATAAGCATATAAGCTATATCCACATTCTACAACAGATATGTATAACCACAATATCCACAGATAAGCATAAAAGCTATATCCACACATCACAAAGATAAGCGTATAAGCTCTATCTTCACTTCTTTAGACAAGCATATGAGCTGTATCTACGGAGTTCATCCCCTATCTTCTCCCAACACTATCTGGTTTAGAGGTACATCCCCTATCTTCCCCTAAACCGCGGAGTACATCCCCCATCTCCTCCTCTACACATAACGTATATAAACATATTGGTTCTATATACAATCACCCAATACATACAGTTAATGTATTCTATCAACCGTCAAGTTTCATGACACATTTCATTGATTAGTTTCAGTTTGCCTAATCATCATGCATTGTCTACAACAATCACGACTATCCTTCACCGATAGCCCAAAGCAGTTATTTCTAAACAGAAAATAAATGCACAAATGGATATTCAATCAACATTTCATTTCCTCATTTCTCACCATTAATTATCCCAATTAATCAAACAATGTAATTAGGCCATTTTCCATAATTACCATTTCAACCCTTAGGTCCCATTTTCATCACTGATTTAACATCAATTCCATTTCTCTATGCCAAACATGCATCTAGGTTTGTTATGAATAAAACCCCAACTTTTGTAAAATTACACAAAAGCCCCAAACTTTTACAAAATTACCAAACCAACCCCAACATCTCAAAATACCAAAATTTAAAGACAAAATCCATAGAGAGGAGTAGGATATCCCTACCTCAAAGTTTGAGCCAAAAAGGAGATGAAGACTCGAAGACCAACGTGCTCCAAATCCAAACTTTTTCAGATTAAAACAAAGCTCTCAATGCCCTCTATCTTTTTAACAAAGGCCCAAGGCTAGATTCACACTCTAGGGAGATCAATTCTTAGAGAGAATATAAGTGTAGAGAGAGAGAGTCTCGAATCTAGGTTTGATAAAAAAAAAGAAGATGAAAAAGTGATGTTCAAAACGTTACTGTCCGCTGATATAAAACACGCTAGCTCGAGCGAAGCCTTTGTCGCTCGAGCGACCAGACACAGAAACTCTCGCTCGAGCCAAGAAGTTCTCGATCGAGCGAAGAAAAACCCAGACCGCTCGAGCGAAGGAAGCTCGCTCGAGCCAAGAAAGGCAACTCTCAGGTCCAGAACCAGACGCAACAATCACTCGAGCGAAGCCACCCTGGCTCGACCCACCAGACACGAACCTCACTCTCGCTCGAGCGACAAACCCCTCGCTCGAGCGAAGGTCCAAAAATCTGGGCAGCAACACCAGGCTCCCAAACACAACCAACCTGTAACAAACCTGCCCAACACATCCCATAACTCAAATACGAAGAAAAAGGATGCAAACAAGATAATAAACAACTACCAACATCCACGGACACATGTCCGGATCACTGTTCAACAAGGGTAAACCCGGGATCGCTATAAACAATATACCTTAACGATCTATTTGGAAATGAAATAAAAAAAAAAGGAAATTAAATCGAAAAGGAAATTGAATAAAAATGGAAGTTGAATAAAAATAAAAATGGAAGTTGCATAAAATTAAAAATGGAAGTTTATTCAAGAAACCAATATACATTAACGATCTATTTGGAAATTAAATAAAAAAAAAGGAAATTGAATAGAAAAAGAAATTCAATAAAAATGAAAGTTGAATAAAAATAAAAAAGGAAGTTGCATAAAATTAAAAATGGAAGTTCATTCAAGAAACCATTATACCTTAACGATCTATTTGGAAATGAAATAAAAAAGGAAATGAAATAAAAAAGGAAATTAAATAGAAAAGAAAATTGAATAAAAATAGAAGTTGAATAAAAATAAAAATGGAAGTTAATTCAAGAAACCATTATACATTAACGATCTATTTGGAAATTAAAGAAAAAAAGGAAATTGAATAGAAAAGCAAATTGAATAAAAATGGAAGTTGCATAAAATTAAAAATGGATGTTCATTCATGAAACCACTGTACCTTAACAATCTATTTTGAAATTAAACAAAAAAAGGAAATTCAATAGAAAAGGAAATTGAATAAAAATGGAAGTTGAATAAAAATAAAAATGGAAGCCGCATAAAATGAAAAGTGGAAGTTCATACAAGAAACCACTATACATTAACGATCTATTCGAAAATTAAATTTAAAAAGGAAATTGAATAGAAAAAGAAATTGAATAAAAATGTAAGTTGAATAAAAATAAAAATGGAAGTTGCATAAAATTAAAAATGAAAGTTCATTCAAGAAACCACTATATCTTAACGATCTATTTGGAAATTAAACAAAAACAAGGAAATTGAATAAAAATGGATGTTGAATAAAAAAAAATGGAAGTTGCATAAAATTGAAATTGAAAGTTCATTCAAGAAACCACTATACCTTAACGATCTATTTGGAAATTAAATAAAAAAGGAAATTCAATACACAAGGAAATTGAATAAAAATGGAAGTTGCATAAAATTAAAAATGGAAGTTCATTCAAGAAACAACTATACCTTAACGATCTATTTGGAAATGAAAGAAAAAAAAAGAAGTTAAATAGAAAAGGAAATTCAATAAAAATGGAAGTTGAATAAAAATAAAAATGGAAGTTGCTTAAAATTAAAAATGGAAGTTTATTCAAAAAACCACTATATCTTAACGATCTATTTGGAAATTAAATAAAAAAAATGAAATTGAATAAAAATGGAAGTTGCATAAAATTAAAAATGAGAGTTCATTCAAAAAACCACTATACCTTAACGATCTATTTGGAAATTAAATAAAAAAGGAAATTGAATAGAGAAGGAAATTCAATAAAAATGGAAGTGGAATAATAATAAAAATGGAAGTTGCATAAAATTAAAAATGGAAGTTCATTCAAGAAACCACTATACCTTAAGGATCTATTTGGAAATTAAATAAAAAATGAAATTGAATAGAAAAGGAAATTGAATAAAAGAGGAAGTGGAATATAAATAAAAATGGAAGTAGCACAAAATTAAAAATGGAAGTTCATTCAAGAAACCACTATACATTAACGATCAATTTGGAAATCAATTAAAAAAAGATACTGAATAGAGATGGAAATTAAATAAAAGTGGAAGCTGAATAAAAACGGAAACAGAACTTGCATAAAATTAAACATGGAAGCTGGTTCAAGAAACCACTATAACTTGACGATCTACTTGGAAATTAAATAAAAAGGGAAATTCAATTGAAAAAGAAATTGAATAAAATTGAAAGTTGAATAAAAATAAAAATTGAAGTTGCATAAAATTAAAAATAGAAGTTCATTCAAGAAACCACTATACATTAACGATCTATTCGGAAATTAAATAAAAAAGGAAATTGAATAGAAAAGGAAATCGAATAAAAATGGAAGTTCAATAAAAATAAAAATGGAAGTTGCATCAAATTAAAAATGGAAGTTCATTCAAGAAACCACTATACCTTAACGATCTATTTGGAAATTAAATAAAAAAAGCTACTGAAAAGAGATGGAAATTAAATAAAAGTGGAAGCTGAATAAAAATGGAAACAGAACTTGCATAAAATTAAACATGGAAGTTGGTTCAAGAAACCACTATAACTTGACGATCTATTTGGAAATTAAATAAAAAAGGAAATTCAATTGAAAAAGAAATTGAATAAAATTGAAAGTTGAATAAAAATAAAAATTGAAGGTGCATATAATTAAAAATAGAAGTTCATTCAAGAAACCGCTATACATTAACGATCTATTCGGAAATTAAATAAAAAAAGGAAATTGAATAGAAAAAGAAATCGAATAAAAATGGAAGTTGAATAAAAATAAAAATGGAAGTTGCATAAAATTAAAAATGGAAGTTCATTCAAGAAACCACTATACCTTAACGATCTATTTGGAAATGAAAGAAAAAAAAAAAAGAAGTTAAATAGAAAAGGAAATTCAATAAAAATGGAAGTTTAATAAAAATAAAAATGGAAGTTGCTTAAAATTAAAAATGGAAGTTTATTCAAAAAACCACTATATCTTAACGATCTATTTGGAAAATAAATAAAAAAATGAAATTGAATAAAAATGGAAGTTGCATAAAATTAAAAATGAAAGTTCATTCAAAAAACCACTATACCTTAACGATCTATTTGGAAATTAAATAAAAAAAGGAAATTGAATAGTGAAGGAAATTGAATAAAAATGGAAGTGGAATAATAATAAAAATGGAAGTTGCATAAAATTAAAAATGGAAGTTCATTCAAGAAACCACTACACCTTAAGGATCTATTTGGAAATTAAATAAAAAAAGAAATTGAATAGAAAAGGAAATTGAATAAAAGAGGAAGTGGAATATAAATAAAAATGGAAGTAGCACAAAATTAAAAATGGAAGTTCATTCAAGAAACCACTATACATTAACGTTCAATTTGGAAATTAATTAAAAAAAGATACTGAATAGAGATGGAAATTAAATAAAAGTGGAAGCTGAATAAAAACGGAAACAGAACTTGCATAAAATTAAACATGGAAGCTGGTTCAAGAAACCACTATAACTTGACGATCTACTTGGAAATTAAATAAAAAGGGAAATTCAATTGAAAAAGAAATTGAATAAAATTGAAAGTTGAATAAAAATAAAAATTGAAGTTGCATAAAATTAAAAATAGAAGTTCATTCAAGAAACCACTATACATTAACGATCTATTCGGAAATTAAATAAAAAAGGAAATTGAATAGAAAAGGAAATCGAATAAAAATGGAAGTTCAATAAAAATAAAAATGGAAGTTGCATAAAATTAAAAATGGAAGTTCATTCAAGAAACCACTATACCTTAACGATCTATTTGGAAATTAAATAAAAAAAGCTACTGAAAAGAGATGGAAATTAAATAAAAGTGGAAGCTGAATAAAAATGGAAACAGAACTTGCATAAAATTAAACATGGAAGTTGGTTCAAGAAACCACTATAACTTGACGATCTATTTGGAAATTAAATAAAAAAGGAAATTCAATTGAAAAAGAAATTGAATAAAATTGAAAGTTGAATAAAAATAAAAATTGAAGGTGCATATAATTAAAAATAGAAGTTCATTCAAGAAACCACTATACATTAACGATCTATTCGGAAATTAAATAAAAAAAGGAAATTGAATAGAAAAGGAAATCGAATAAAAATGGAAGTTGAATAAAAATAAAAATGGAAGTTGCATAAAATTAAAAATGGAAATTCATTCAAGAAACCACTATACCTTAACGATCTATTTGGAAATGAAAGAAAAAAAAAAGAAGTTAAATAGAAAAGGAAATTCAATAAAAATGGAAGTTTAATAAAAATAAAAATGGAAGTTGCATAAAATTAAAAATGGAAGTTTATTCAAAAAACCACTATATCTTAACGATCTATTTGGAAAATAAATAAAAAAATGAAATTGAATAAAAATGGAAGTTGCATAAAATTAAAAATGAAAGTTCATTCAAAAAACCACTATACCTTAACGATCTATTTGGAAATTAAATAAAAAAGGAAATTGAATAGTGAAGGAAATTTAATAAAAATGGAAGTGGAATAATAATAAAAATGGAAGTTGCATAAAATTAAAAATGGAAGTCCATTCAAGAAACCACTATACCTTAAGGATCTATTTGGAAATTAAATAAAAAAAGAAATTGAATAGAAAAGGAAATTGAATAAAAGAGGAAGTGGAATATAAATAAAAATGGAAGTAGCATAAAACTAAAAATGGAAGTTCATTCAAGAAACCACTATACCTTAACGATCAATTTGGAAATTAAATAAAAAAAGATACTGAATAGAGATGGAAATTAAATAAAAGTGGAAGCTGAATAAAAACGGAAACAGAACTTGCATAAAATTAAACATGGAAGCTGGTTCAAGAAACCACTATAACTTGACGATCTACTTGGAAATTAAATAAAAAAGGAAATTCAAATGAAAAAGAAATTGAATAAAATTGAAAGTTGAATAAAAATAAAAATTGAAGTTGCATAAAATTAAAAATAGAAGTTCATTCAAGAAACCACTATACATTAACGATGTATTCGAAAATTAAATAAAAAAGGAAATTGAATAGAAAAGGAAATCGAATAAAAATGGAAGTTCAATAAAAATAAAAATGGAAGTTGCATCAAATTAAAAATGGAAGTTCATTCAAGAAACAACTATACCTTAACGATCTATTTGGAAATTAAATAAAAAAAGCTACTGAAAAGGGATGGAAATTAAATAAAAGTTGAAGCTGAATAAAAATGGAAACAGAACTTGCATAAAATTAAACATGGAAGTTGGTTCAAGAAACCACTATAACTTGACGATCTATTTGGAAATTAAATAAAAAAGGAATATCAATTGAAAAAGAAATTGAATAAAATTGAAAGTTGAATAAAAGTAAAAATTGAAGTTGCATATAATTAAAAATAGAAGTTCATTCAAGAAACCACTATACATTAACGATCTATTCGGAAATTAAATAAAAAAAGGAAATTGAATAGAAAAGGAAATCGAATAAAAATGGAAGTTGAATAAAAATAAAAATGGAAGTTGCATAAAATTAAAAATGGAAGTTCATTCAAGAAACCACTATACCTTAACGATCTATTTGGAAATGAAAGAAAAAAAAAAAGAAGTTAAATAGAAAAGGAAATTCAATAAAAATGGAAGTTGAATAAAAATAAAAATGGAAGTTGCATAAAATTAAAAATGGAAGTTTATTCAAAAAACCACTATATCTGAACGAAATTGAATGGAGATGGAAATTGAATAAAAACAGAAGTTGAATAAAAATAGAAATGGAAACTTCGTAAAATTAAACATGGAAGTTCATTCAAGAAACCACTATACCTTAACGATCTATTTGGAAATTAAATTAAAAAGGAAATTGAATAGAAAAGAAAATTGAATAAAAATGGAAGTGGAATAAAAATAAAAATGGAAGTTGCATAAAATTAAAAATGGAAGTTCATTCAAGAAACTACTATACCTTAACGATTTATTTGGAAATTAAATAAAAAAGGAAATTGAATGGAGATGGAAATTGAATAAAAATAGAAGTTGAATAAAATTAGAAATGGAAACTGCATAAAATTAAACATGGAAGTTCATTCAAGAAACCACAATACCTTAACAATCTATTTGGAAATTAAACAAAAAAGGAAATTCAATAGAAAAAGAAATTGAATAAAAATGGAAGTCGAGTAAAAATAAAAATAGAAGTTGCATAAAATTAAAAATGGAAGTTCATTCAAGAAACCACTATACATTAACTTTCTATTTGGAAATTCAATATAGAAAGGAAACTGAATAGAAAAGGAAATTGATTAAAAATGGAAGTTGAATAAAAATAAAAATGCAAATTGCATAAAATTAAACTTGGAACTTCATTCAAGAAACCACAATACCTTAACGATTTGTTTGGAAATTAAATAAAAAAAGGAAATTCAATTGACAAGGAAATTGAAAAAAAATGGAAGTTGAATAAAAATAAAAATGGAAGTTGCATAAAATTAAAAATGAAAGTTCATTCAAGAAACCACTATACCTTAACGATCTATTTGGAAATTAAATAAAAAATGGAAATTGAATAGAAAAAAAAAATTGAATAAAAATGGAAGTTGAGTAAAAATAAAATTGGAAATTGCATCAAATTAAAAATGAAAGTTCATTCAAGAAACCACTATACCTTAACGATCTGTTTGGAAATTAAATAAAAATTGGAAATTGAATAGAAAAGGAAATTGAATAAAAATGGAAGTTGAATAAAAATAAAAATGGAAGTTACATATTATTAAACAAGGAAGTTCATTTAAGAAACCACTATACCTTAACGATCTATTTGGAAATGGAATAAAAAAAAGGAAATTAAATCGAAAAGGAAATTGAATAAAAATAAAAATGGAAGTTGCATAAAATAAAAAATGAAAGTTCATTCAAAAAAGCACAATATCTTAACGATTTATTTGGAAATTAAATAAAAAAGGAAGTTTATCAGATAAAGAAATTGAATCGCAATGGAAGTTGAATGAAAATAAAAATGGAAGTTGTACAAAATAAAAAATGGAAGTTCATCCAAGAAAACACTATACCTTAACGATCTATTTGGAAATTAAATAAAAACGGAAATTGAATAGAAAAGGAAATTGAATAAATATGGAAGTTGCATAAAATTAAACATGGAAGTTCATTCAAGAAAGCACTATACCTTAACGATCTATTTGGAAATGAAATAAAAAAAGAAATTAAATAGAAACGGAAATTGAATAAAAATGGAAGTTGAATAAAAATAAAAATGAAAGTTACATAAAATTAAAAATGGAAGTTCACTCCAGAAACCACTATACAGTAACGATCTGTTTGGAAATTAAAGAAAAAAAGGAAATTGAATAGAATAGGAAATTGATTAAAAATGGAAGTTGAATAAAAATAAAAATGGAAGTTGCATAAAATTAAACATGGAAGTTCATTCAAGAAACCACTATACCTTAACGATATATTTGAAAATTTAAAAAAAAAAAGGAAATTAAATAGAAAAGGAAATTGAATAAAAATAGAAGTTGAATAAAAATAAAAATGGAAGTTGCATAAAATGAAAAATGAAAGTTCATTCAACTAACCACTAAACCTTAACGATCTATTCGAAAATAAATAAAAAAGGAAATTCAATAGAAAAGGAAATTGAATAAAAATGGAAGTTTAATAAAAATAAAAATGCAAGTTGCATAAAATTAAAAATGGAAGTTCATTCAAGAAACCACTATACCTTAACGATATATTTAGAAATTAAACATAAAAAGGAAATTTGAAACGCCCTCAAAAAAATAACATTAAACCCATCAATATTGACATGCATAGATATATATAAAAGCTCCACATTCTTCTATTCATCAGAGTTCCATTACTAAAAGGTATTACATGTTAACGACAAAAGCAAATGCCCTAAAGGCTTACAACTTTCCAAGTTAACACTTGGTTACAACAAAAGAGTGCTAACTCATTTACACATTAAGCCCTTGGCTTGAATATACATGTAATACATCAAAAGAGAAAAGACAACAAAAAGTCTGCCTGCCTCTAGCCTCCCAAGTTACGTCCTTGGAGGTGGCATGCTACCTGTACCTGAAAACGATATTCCCATATAGGGTGAGCCACAGCCCAGTAGAAATACACTAAACCAAATATGAACAATGACTAAAAGATTAGCAGTTGATAGATGGCTAACACTGATACTTTCCCTCATCATACTTTACGGTTTCATGACATAAAAGTCCATGTTACAATCCATTTTCCAATTCTTTTCAATTCTCAATTTATAACCATGGCTCAGAACCTGGCCAAACAACTTATATGAGACAGTAACTCATATTAAACACTTTCCCATTTCATAATAGATAAGCATATGAGCTATATCACACACCAACTGATAAGCATACAAGCTATATCATCACTTCCATAGATATGCATAAGAGCACTATCACACTTCCAAAGACGAGCATATGAGCTGTGTCAACACATCACTAGATAAGCATATGAGCTCTATTCATGGAGTCCATCCCCTATCTTCTCCCAACAACATCTGGTTTAGAGGTCCATCCCCTATCATCCCCTAAACCGTGGAGTACATCCCCTATCTCCTCCAACACGACACAATGCATATAAACAATAATTATACACATCATCACACAATACATAAATTTAATGTATTCTTTCAACCATCATACTCAATGACACGTTCCAGTGATTAGTTTCAGTTTGCCTAATCATCATGCATTGTCTACAACAATCAAGACTATCCTCCACCGATAGCCCAAAGCAGTTATTTCTATACAGAAAATAAATGCAACAATGGATATATAATCAACATTTCAACCCGGTGAGTGATAAATAATCCAACTACACCCTTTAATTCCATACATTTCCAAATCAATTTCTCATTCCTCATAATTAATTATGCGAATTGATTAACCAATGTAATTAGGGCATTTTCCATAATTAACATTACAATCCTTAGGTTCCATTTTCATTAATGTTTTAACATTAATTTCACTTTTCCATGCCAAACATGCATCTAGGTTTTATATAGCTAAAACCCCAACTTTTTGTAAATTTACACAAAAGTCCCAAACTTTCACAAAAATTTCCAAACCAAATCCAACATCTCAAACTACTAAAATTTAAAGACAAAATCCATAGTGAGGAGTAGGTTATCCCTACCTCAAAGTTTGAGCTCCAACCAAGAAGACGAAGAAAACGAAAGTGCTCCAAATCACAAATTTTTCGGATCAAAAGTTAGCCCTCGACGATCAACAACTTTTTTGTAAAGGCCAAAGGTGAGCAAATCACTCTCACTAGATCAATACTTAGAGAGAAGGTAGAGCTCTAGAGTAAGAAGCTCAACAATGGTGTTTTTGGAAAAGTAAGAGAGAGAAGAGAAGTGGAAAAAGTGATTTAAAAAGTCAAAACACGGAGCTTTAACCCAGTCGCCCCGCTCGAGCGTCCAAACCCCCGCCCGAGCGTCACTCACAGACTCCCGCTCGAGCGTCCAAACCGCCGCTCGAGCGCTGAATACACACTCCCAGCACTTTTGCAGAACCAGACTCCCGCTCGAGCGTCCAACTCCCCGCTCGAGCGTAACACACAAACTCCCGCTCGAGCGTCCCAACTCCCACTCGAGCGGACAACCCTGCAGAGAAAATACTGGAAGGTTGATTTTCCCGCTCGAGCGGACAGGCCAAAAACTGGGCAACTACACTTGGTTCTTAAGCTCAACCAACCTGTTTCACATCTGCCCAACACAACCTAAGACTCAAATACAAAGAGTAAAGGATGTAAACAAGATGTACACAACAACCAATGAAAGGAAAAACTGGGATCGCTATAAAATTGAATTTAAAAGAAAATTGAATAAAAATGGAAGTTGAATAAAAATAAAAATGGAAGTTGCATAAAATTAAAAATGGAAGTTCATTCCAAAAACCACTATACATTAACGATCTGTTTGGAAATTAAAGAAAAAAAGGAAATTGAATAGAACAGGAAATTGATTAAAAATGGAAGTTGAATAAAAATAAAATGGAAGTTGCATAAAATTAAACATGGAAGTTCATTCAAGAAACCACTATACCTTAACAATCTATTTGGAAATTAAATAAAAAAGGAAATTGAATAGAAAAGGAAATTGAATAAAAATTGAAGTTGAATAAAAATAAAAATGGAAGTCGCATAAAATTAAAAATGAAAGTTCATTCAACTAACCACTAAATTTTAACGATCTATTCGGAAATTAAATAGCAAAGGAAATTCAATAGAAAAGGAAATTGAATAAAAATGAAAGTTTAATAAAAATAAAAAGGCAAGTTGCATAAAATTAAAAATGGAAGTTCATTCAAGAAACCACTATACCCTAACGATCTATTTAGAAATTAAATAAAAAAAGGAAATTGAATTTAAAAGAAAATTGAATAAAAATAGAAGTTGAATAAAAATAAAAATGGATGTTGCATAAAATTAAAAATGAAATTTCATTCAACTAACCACGAAACCTTAACGACCTGTTTGTCAATTAAATAAAAAAGGAAAATGAATAGAAAAGGAAAGCGAATAAAAATGGAAGTTGAATAAAAATAAAAATGGAAGTTGCATAAAATTAAAAATGGAAGTTCATTCAAGAAACCACTATACCTTAACGATCTATTAGGAAATTAAATAAAAAAGGAAATTCAATTGAAAAAGAAATTGAATAAAAATGGAAGTTGCATAAAAATAAAAATGGAAGTTCATTCAAGAAACCACTACACCTTAACGATCTATTTGAAATTAAATGAAAAAGGAAATTCAATAGAAAAAGAAATTGAATAAAACTAGAAGTTGAATAAAAATAAAAATAGAAGTTGCATAAAATTAAAACTGAAAGTTCTTTCCAGAAACCACTATACCTTAACGATCTATTTGGAAATTAAATAAAAAAGGAAATTGAATGGAGATGGAAATTGAATAAAAATAGAAGTTGAATAAAATAGAAATGGAAACTGCATAAAATTAAACATGGAAGTTCATTCGAGAAACCACTATACCTTAACGATCTATTTGGCAATTAAATAAAAAAGTAAATTGAATAGAAAAGGAAATTGTATAAAAATGGAAGTGGAATAAAAATAAAAACGGAAGTTGCATAAACTTAAAAATGGAAGTTCATTCAAGAAACCACTATACCTTAACGATCTATTTGGAAATTAAATAAAAAAGGAAATTCAATAGAAAAAGAAATTTAATAAAAATGGAAGTCGAATAAAAATGAAAATAGAAGTTGCATAAAATTAAAAATGGAAGTTCATTGAAGAAACCACTATACATTAACGACCTATTTGGAAATTAAATAAAAAAAGGAAACTGAATAGAAAAGGAAATTGATTAAAAATGGAAGTTGAATAAAAATAAAAATAGAAATTGCATAAAATTAAACATGGAACTTCATTCAAGAAACCACTGTACCTTAACGATCTGTTTGGAAATGAAATAAAAAAAGAAAATTCAATTGACAAGGAAATTGAAAAAAAATGAAGTTGAATAAAAATAAAAATGGAAGTTGCATAAAATTAAAAATGAAAGTTCATTCAAGAAACCACTATACCTTAACGATCTATTTGGAAATTAAATAAAAATTGGAAATTGAATAGAAAAAAAAAATTAAATAAAAATAGAAGTTGAATAAAAATAAAAATGGAAGTTGCATATTATTAAAAATGGAAGTTCATTCAAGAAACCACTATACCATAATGATCTATTTGAAAATTAAGTAAAAAAGGAAAATGAATAAAAAATGAAATTGAATAAAAATTGAAGTGGAATAAAAACAAAAATAGAAGTTTCATAACATTAAAAATGGAAATCTATTCAAAAAACCACTATCCATTAACGATCTATTTGGAAATTAAATAAAAAAATGAAATTGAATAGAAAAGGAAATTGAATAAAAATAAAAAGGGAATTTGAATAAAAATAAAAATAAAAGTGGCAAAAAATTAAAAATGGAAGTTCATTCCAGAAACCACTATAACTTAACGATCTATTTGGAAATTAAATAAAAAAGGAAAAGGAATAGAAAAGGAAATTGAATAAAAACGAAAGTCAAATAAAAACCAAAATAGAAGTTGCATTGAATTAAAAATGGAAGTATTTTCAAGAAAAACACTATACCTTAAAGATCTATTTGGAAATTCAATAAAATATGAAAATTGAATAGAAAATGAAATTGAATAAAAATTGAAGTTGCATAAAATTAAAAATGAAAGTTCATTCCAGAAACCACTATACCTTAACGATCTATTTGGAAATTAAATAAAAAAGGAAATTGAGTAGAAAAGGAAATTGAATAAAAATGGAAGTGGAATAAAAATACAAATGGAAGTTGCATAAAATTAAAAATGAAAGTTCATTCAAGAAACTACTATACCTTAACGATCTATTTGGAAATTAACCTTAACGATCTATTTGGAAATTAAATAAAAAAGTAAATTGAATGGAGATGGAACTTCAATAAAAATAGAAGTTGATTAAAAATAGAAATGGAAACTGCATAAAATTAAACATGGAAGTTCATTCAAGAAACCACTATACCTTAACGATCTATTTGAAATTAAATAAAAAAAGGAAATTCAATTGACAAGCAAATTGAAAAAAAAAAAAGGAAGTTGAATAAAAATAAAAATGGAAGTTGCATAAAATTAAAAATGGAAGTTCATTTAAGAAACCACTATACCTTAACGATCTATTTGGAAATTAAATAAAAAAGGAAATTGAATGGAGATGGAAATTGAATAAAAATAGAAGTTGAATAAAAATAGAAATGGAAACTGCATAAAATGAAACATCGAAGTTCATTCAAATAACCAGCAAAACCTTAACGATCTATTTGGAAATTAAATAAAATAGGATATTCAATAGAAAAGGAAATTGAATAATAATGGAAGTTGAATAAAAATAAAAATGGAAGTTGCATAAAATTAAAAATGAAAGTTCATTCAAGAAACCACGATACCTCAACGTTCTATTTGGAAATTAAATAAAAAAAAGAAATTGAGCAGAAAAGAAAATTGAATAAAAATGGAAGTGGAATAAAAATAAAAATAAAAATGGAAGTTGCAAAAAATTAAAAATAGAAGTTCATTCCAGAACCACTATACCTTAACGATCTATTTGGAAATTAAATAAAATAGGAAAATGAATAGAAAAGGAAAGTGAATAAAAATGGAAGTTGAATAAAAACAAAAATAGAAGTTGCATAAAATTAAAAATGGAAGTCTATTCAAGAAACCACTATACCTTAAAGATCTATTTGGAAATTAAATAAAAAAATGAAATTGAATAGAAAAGGAAATTGAATAAAAATGGAAGTTGAATAAAAGTAAACATAGAAGTTACATAAAATTAAAAATGAATGTTCATTCAAGAAACCACTATACCTTAACGATCTATTTGGAAATTAAATAAAAATGGAAATTGAATAGAAAAGGAAATTGAATAAAAATGGAAGTGGAATAAAAATACAAATGGAAGTTGCATAAAGTTAAAAATTGAAGTTCGTTCAAGAAACTACTATACCTTAACGATCTATTTGGAAATTAAATAAAAAAGTAAATTGAATGGAGATGGAACTTCAATAAAAATAGAAGTTGATTAAAAATAGAAATGGAAACTGCATAAAATTAAACATGGAAGTTCATTCAAGAAACCACTATACCTTAACGATTTATTTGGAAATTAACTAAAAAAGGAAATTGAATAGAAAAGGAATTTGAATAAAAATGGAAGTGGAATAAAAAAAAATGGAAGTTGCATAAAATTAAAAATGGAAGTTGATTCAAGAAACCACCACTCCTTAACGATCTATTTGAAAATTAAATAGAAAAGGAAATTGAATAAAAATTAAAGTTGAATAAAAAAGGAAATGGAAACTGCATAAAATTAAACATGGAAGTTCATTCAAGAAACCACTATACCTTAACGATCTATTTGGAAATTAAATATAAAAGGAAATTGAATAGAAAAGGGAATTGAATAAAAATGGAAGTGGAATAAAAATAAAAATGGAAGTTGCATAAAATTAAAAATGGAAGTTCATTTAAGAAACCACTACACCTTAACGATCTATTTGGAAACTAAATAAAAAAGGAATTTGAATGGAGATGGAAATTGAATAAAAATAGAAGTTGAATAAAAATAGAAATGGAAACTGCATAAAATTAAACATGGAAGTTCATTCAAGAAACCACTATATCTTAACGATCTATTTGGAAATTAAATAAAAAAGGAAATTGAATAGAAAAAGAAATTGATTAAAAATGGCAGTTGAATAAAAATAAAAATGGAAGTTGCAGATAATTAAACATGGAAGTTCATTCCAGAAACCACTAAACCTTAACGATCTATTTGGAAATTAAATAAAAAAACAAAATTCAATTGACAAGGAAATTGAATAAAAATGGAAGTTGAATAAAAATAAAAATGGAAGTTGCATAAAATTAAAAATGGAATTTCTTTCAGAAAACCATGATACCTTAACGATCTATTTGGAAATTAAATAAAAAAAGGAAATTGAATAGAAAAGCAAATTGATGAAAAATGGAAGTTGAATAAAAATAAAAATGGAAGTTGCATAAAATTAAAAATGGAAGTTCATTCCAGAAACAACAATACATTAATGATCTATTTGGAAATTAAATAAAAAAAGAAATTGAATAGAAAAGCAAATTGATTAAAAATGGAAGTTGAATAAAAATAAAATGGAAGTTGCATAAAATTAAACATAGAAGTGCATTCAAGAAAGCACTATACCTTAGCGATCTATTTGCAAATTAAATAAAAAAAGGAAATGAATAGAAAAGGAAATTGAATAAAATTGGAAGTTGAATAAAAATAAAAATGGAAGTTGCATAAAATTAAAAATGGAAGTTCATTCAAGAAACCACAATACATTAACGATCTATTTAGAAATTAAATAAAAAAAGGAAATTGAATAGAAAAGGAAATTGAATAAAAATGGAAGTTGAATAAAAATAAAAATGGAAGTTACATAAAATTAAAAATGAAAGTTCATTCAACTAACCACTAAACCTTAACGATCTATTTGGAAATTAAATAAAAAAAGTAAATTGAATAGAAAAGGAAATTGAATAAAAATGGAAGTTGAATAAAAAGAAAAATGGAAGTTGTATAAAATTAAAAATAGAAGTTCATTCATGAAACCACTATACCTTAACCATCTATTAGGAAATTAAGACAAAAAGGAAATTCAATTGAAAAAGAAATTGAATAAAAATGGAAGTGGAATAAAAATACAAATGAAAGTTGCATAACATTAAAAATGAAAATTCATTCAAGAAAGTACTATACCTTAACGATCTATTTGGAAATTAAATAAAAAAGTAAATTGAATGGAGATGGAACTTCAATAAAAATAGAAGTCGATTAAAAATAGAAATGGAAACTGCATATGTAACGCCCTCAAAATAATAACATTAAACCCATCAATATAGACATACATCGATATGTAAAAGTTCCACATTCTTCTATTCATCAGAATTTCATTACAAAAAGTATTACATGTTAATGACAAAAACAAATGCCCTAAAGGCTTACAGCTTTCCAAGTTAACACTTGGTTACAACAAAAGAGTACTAACTCATTTACACATTAAGCCCTTGGCTTGAATATACATGTAATACATCAAAAGAGAAAAGACAACAAAAGTCTGCTCGCCTCTAGCCTCCCAAGCTACGTCCTTGGAGGTGGCATGCTACCTGTACCTGAAAATGATAGTCCCATATAGGGTGAGCCATAGCCCAGTAGAAATACACTAAACCAAATATGAACAATGACTAAAAGATTAGCAGTTTGATAGATGGCCAACACCGATACTTTCTCTTATCACGCTTTACAGTTTTATGACATACAAGTCCATGTTACAATCCATCTTCCAATTCCTGTCAATTCTCAATTTATAACCCTGGCTCAGAACCTGGCCAAACAACTCATATGAGATAGTAACTCATATTAAACACTTTCCCATTTCATAATAGATAAGCATACTAGCTATATCACACACCAACAGATAAGCATACAAGCTATATCATCACTTCCATAGATATGCATAAGAGCACTATCACACTTCCAAAGACAAGCATATGAGCTATGTCAACACATCACTAGATAAGCATATGAGCTCTATCTATGGAGTCCATCCCCTATCTTCTCCCAAACAACATCCGGTTTAGAGGTCCATGCCCTATCATCCCCTAAACCGTGGAGTACATCCCCTATCTCCTCCAACACAACACAATGCATATAAACAATAATTATACACATCATCAACCAATACATAACATTTAATGTATTCATTCAACTGTCATACTCAATGACATATTCCGGTGATTAGTTTTAGTTCGCCTAATCATCATGCATTGTCTACAACAATAAAGACTATCCTCCACTGATAGCCCAAAGCAGTTATTTCTATACAGAATATAAATGCAACAAATGGATATAAAATCAACATTTCCAACTAGGTGAGTGATATAAAATCCAACTACACCCTTTAATCCTACACATCCCAATCTCAATATTTCCACTTCAATTCCTCATTTCTCACAATTAATTTTACAAATTAATTAACCAATGTAATTAGGGTATTTTCCATAATTAACATTACAACCCTTAGGTTCCATTTTCATTAATGTTTTGACATTAATTCCACTTTTCCATGCCAAACATGCATCTAGCCTTTTATATAGTTAAAACCCCAACTTTGTAAATTTGCACAAAAGTCCCAAACTTTCACAAAATTACCAAACCAACTCCAACATCTCAAACTACTAAAATTTAAAGACAAAACCCATAGTAAGGAGTAGGTTATCCCTACCTCAAATTCATAGCTCAAGGGAAGAAGGTGACGAAACTCAACGTGCTCCAAAACTCAAAATTTTCGGATCAATGTAAAGCCCTCGACGATCAACCCAACTTTTTTAAAGACCAAAGGTGAGGAATACACCCTAGCTAGATCAATACCTAGAGAGAAGTTGAGGTTCTAGTGAGAGGAGCTCTCAAATGGAGGTTTTGAAAAGTAAGAGAGAGAAAAGGAGTTGAAAAAGTGATCCAAAAGTCGGATCTCGGATTTATATAAAAGTCGCCCCGCTCGAGCGTCCAAACCCCCGCTCGAGCGTCACTCACAGACTCCCGCTCGAGCGTCAACAATCCCGCTCGAGCGGCGGATACGCACTTCTAGAACTTTTACAGAACCAGGTCTCCGCTCGAGCGTCAACCCTCCCGCTCGAGCGTCACACACAACATCCCGCTCGAGCATCAAAAATCCCGCTCGAGCGCACAACACCGTAGAGGAGATACTGGAAGATGGAAAACTACGCTCGAGCGTCGAAAACCCCGCTCGAGCGGACAGACAACAACGAAGGGCCCGCTCGAGCGTCAAAATCCCCGCTCGAGCGTGAAGGCCAAAATCTGGGCAACTACTCTTGGTTTCAAAGTTCAACCAACCTGTTTCAAATTTGCCCAACACAACCCAAGACTCGAATGCAAGGAGTAAAGGATGTAAACAAGACATATACAACAACCAACTCCACGGAACCTAAGTCTGGGTACAACAGTTAAAGAAAAGGGGAAACCGGGATCGCTATAGCACAAAATTACACATGGAAGTTCATTCAAGAAACCACTATACCTTAACGATCTATTTGGAATTTAAATAAAAAAGGAAATTGAATAGAAAAGGAAATTGAATAAAAATGGAAGTGGAATAAAAATAAAAATGGAAGTTGCATAAAATTAAAAATGGAAATTTATTAAAGAAACCACTCCACCTTAGCGATCTATTTGGAAATTCAATAAAAAAGGAAATTGAATGGAGATGGAAATTGAATAAAAATAGAAGTTGAATAAAAATAGAAATGGAAACTGCATAAAATGAAACATGGAAGTTCATCCACTATACCTTAACGATATATTTGGAAATTAAATAAAAAAAGGAAATTAAATAAAAAAGGAAATTGATTAAAAATGGAAGTTGAATAAAAATAAAAATGGAAATTGCATAAAATTAAACATGGAACTTCATTGAAGAAACCACTATACCTTAACGATCTATTTGGAAATTAAATAAAAAAAGGAAATTCAATTGACAAGGAAATTGAAAAAAAATGGAAGTTGAATAAAAATAAAAATGGAAGTTGCATAAAATTAAAAATGGAAGTTCATATAGCAATCCCGGTTTCCCTTTTTATTGGTTGTTGTGTACATCTTGTTTACATCCTTTACTCTTTGTAATTGAGTCTTGGGTTGTGTTGGGTAGGTTTGAAACAGGTTGGTTGAGCTTAGGAACCAAGTGTAGTTGCCCAGATTTTTGCCTTTCCGCTCGAGCGGAGCTTTTGGCGCTCGAGCGGGAAAATCACCCTTCCAGTACTTTCTCTGCAGGGTTGTCCACTCGAGTGGGAGTTTGGACGCTCGAGCGGGAGTTTGTGTGTTACGCTTGAGCGGAGAGTTTAACGCTCGAGCAGGGACCTGGTTCTGCAAAAGTGCTGGGAGTGCGTATCCAGCGCTCGAGCGGCGGTTTGGACGCTTGAGCAGGAGTCTGTGAGTGACGCTCGAGCGGGGGTTTCCACGCTCGAGCGGGGCATCGGGTTTAAAGCTCCGTGTTTTGACTTTTAAAATCACTTTTTTCACATCTCTTTTCTCTCTTACTTTCCCAAATACTCCATTGTTGAGCCTCTCTCTCTAGAACCTTGCCTTCTCTCTAGGTATTGATCTAGTTAGAGTTGTTTCCTCATCTTTGGCCTTTACAAAAGAGTTGTTGATCGTCGAGGGCTATCTTTTGATCTGGGAAACTTGTGATTTGGAGCATTTTCATTTTCATCATCTTCTTCGTTGGGTGTCAACCTTTGAGGTAGGGATTCCTACTCACTCTTATGATCTTTGACATAGATTGTTGGTTGTTTTGATAAAGTGTTGAAGTTGGGAAATTTTGGGACCTAGGGTTTCAAATTGTTAAATGGGGGTTTTGTCATTTTTGATTCTTGAAAATGTATATTGGGTTTCAAAATGAGGTTATTGTTAATGGATGTTGATATATAGGCCATTGGGCCAATGTTGGGAAAAGGGGTAGAAAACCCTAATTTGTGGTGTAAATTAATTGGTATAATTAATTTGGAAAATTTGTGGACTTACGGAATTGGGTTGAGAATAATGAAATTGACTCATTATGTGGTAAAATAGTGGAGTTAGATTTGTTAATCGCTTACTTTTGAAAACATTGATATTCTATCTGTTGGAGCTTTTATTATCTGTTTAGAAATAACTGCTTGGGCTACCGGTGGAGGGTAGTTTTGATTGTTGTAGACAATGCATGATGATTAGGCAAATTGAAACTAATCAATTGGATATGTCATAAAGTATGACGGCTGACAGAATACATTAACGTTATGTATTGATTGATTGTGTATATGACCAATGTGTATATACTTTGTGTGTGTGGAAGGAGGAGATATGGGATGTACTCCACGATTTAGGAGAAGATAGGGGATGGACCTCTAAACCGGATATTGTTTGGGAGGAGATAGGGGATGGACTCCACTGATACAGCTCATATTTTTGTCAGATAATGTGATGATACAGCTCATATGCTTATCTATGGAAGCGATGATACAGCTCATATGCTTATCTTTGGAAGTGTTGATACAGCTTGTATGCTTATCTGTTGAAATGTGGATACAGCTTGTGTGCTTATCTGTTGAAAGTTGATACAACTAATATGTTTATCTATTGTAGAATGGGAAATGTTTAATATGAGTCATGGTCTCATATAAGTGAATGACTAGGCTCTGAGCCGTTAATGTAAATTGCGGAATTGATAAGAAACGGAAAATGAAATGAAACATGGACATAGTGGTCTTGTAATGGGAAAAGGGTTATGAATTGATGTATGGAATTGAACATTTATCAATTGCTAATGTCTTAGTTATTGCTCATACTGTGATTAGCATATCTCCACTGGGTGTTGGCTCACCCTATATGGGACATTATTTTTAGGTACAGGTAGCATGCCACCTCTAAGGACGTAGCTTGGATGGATGTGGGAGTTGAAGACTCCTTTTGTTTATTTTGTTTTATATTACATGTACATCAAGCCAAGGGCTTCTTTTGTGTAACCAAGTGTTGATTTGGAAAGCTGTAAGCCTATAGGGCATTTGCTTTTGTTGTTAACATGTAATACCATTGTAAAGTTTACTCTGATGAAATGAAATGGTTGGTTTCTTTTATATGAATGCATGTAAAAAAAAAAAGGGTTTTATGTATTATTTTGAGGGCGTGACAACTTGGTATCAGAGCGTACCGGGTTCGAATACTTTGGGTACATGGGAAGTGATTAGTATCACAATGGGTTTGTCTCGCTTGATTAGAGACTTAGATGTAATGTTATGTGTTTAATTTATAACATGCTTATGTGACTATGTGGGTATGGAATGTAGTTTCTAGGATGTTGATTGGATCCTTGGGTTTCCGGGAGTCTTGTTGGAAAAGCACTTGATCAATGCTGTTTCTAACCAGAACTCTAGCAACGCCTCGGGACTATCATTATCCGGAAATGAAATTCGTAAGTGCTTATGTGTTTATGTGCTTATGTGGAGTGAATTACAGTTGTCCATGTATTAGGACGCGAGTGTTATAGCTTCGACACATTTGTGAATGTGCTAATAGTCTTGGTTACCTTTATTAGGATGTCAAGACGAGGGCGTGGTAGGCGTGGCAGGCGTGGTAGGCAAGAGATGCCTTTACCAGATGACGTTCCGGCAGTGCAGGAAGGAGTTGGTCAGGCCAACATGGCCGAGCCAGCGGGTCAGCAGGCTATGGGTGCCTTGGCCCGAGAGATAGGGGAAGCTTGGGTATTCTTAGAGGGAGGACCTTCTTTGCTGAGGTAGGACCTTCTTTCTTGAAGAGGGAGTTGTTCCGGTCTAACCCGGACGAATTTGTTGGGGATCCGAAGGAGCCCCTTAAGGTTGACGAGTGGTTGGAACAGATGGAGAAGACGATCGAGATGCTTGGCATCGAGGACGGGGCTTTAAAGGTGACCTTAGCATCCTTCCAGCTGAAGGGAGATGCGGGTCAATGGTGGAAGTACGAGAAGGGCCGTGTTGGTGGTGTATGGGAGACTTTTGTGAATACCTTCCAGGAGAAGTTTTTGTCTTCAACTGCTACGGAAAAGCTGAGGGAACGGTTTTGCCAGCTTAAACAGCAGGGCTTGTCAGTGGCTGAGTTTGAGGCTACTTTTACCAGTCTGTCTAGGTTTACACCTGAACTTGTGGCGTCCGAGGAACGCCGTTGCTTTGAGTTTGAGCGGAAATTGAGGCGTGGGCTCAAGTTGAGGATTGGAGGGTCGTTTATCCGGGAGTATAGACATTTGGTGGATGTTGCAGCTCATATGGAGCTCATGATGCAGGAGGAGGATGAAGGGCAGAGAGGCTCCAAGAGGAGCCAAGATGGTCAGGGTGATGGCAGGAGATAGAGGGGTTCTAACCCTCAGCAGTCTCAGGGTAGTTTAGCTAGATCGACCTTCCTAGTGCCGAGTGTAGGCTCCGGGAGAGGTGGTCAGGGAGGCCTGACTTGTTTTGCATGTGGCCAGCTGGGTCACAAGTCTTCAGTTTGCCCGCAGAAGGGAGTGAGTCAGCGAGCTGCTTCTTCTTCAGCTAGACCTCAGGGCCAGAGTCAGGGCAGGGGCCAGCCTTTGTCTTGTTATCAGTGTGGCCAGCCGGGGCACCTGAAGAGGTATTGCCCACAGTTGAGTGCCACATCGGGAGCGTCTGGTTCTAGGCAGACGCAGAGTTATCAGCCAGTTCAGTCTGTGCAGGCCTCGAGGGCCAATCCGGGAGCTTCGACATCCCAGTCTGTGCAGCAGTCCTTTGCTCCTAGAGGTGAGCAGGTGGATCAAGGGCCTACAGGGCACGTGTGTGCTGTTACCGCGCAGGACCTAGTACTGGCTCCATCAGTAGTGAGAGGTACCTTTCTGTTTTGTAATTCGGTTGCTAGTGTGTTGATTGATACGGGTGCGTCTCATTCTTTTGTGTCTGCTGCATTTGCATCTGTGTTGGAGCTGGAGTTGGCACTTTTAGCATCTTCTATATGTGTTGTATCACCTGTTGGGGGTGAATTGATTTTGAAACACGGATGTAGAGGTTATGATACAGAGGTCGCCGACCGTAGGCTTCCTTTTCCCTTTGTTGTTATGCCCATGAAAGGCTTTGATGTTATTTTGGGTATGGACTGGATATCGTCATACCGGGCTATTATTGATTGCTACCACTAGAGGGTCACGGTATGTACCTTGAGTGGGGAGTGTTTCCATTTCTTGGGGGATTGGGTTGGTAGTGTGTTACCACCAATGTATGATTCGCGAGGACAGGGTGAGCTTAGTGGCCTACTTGCTAGCTTTATGAGTGGTGAGTGTGATGAGACCCAGACTGTGTTACCGAGAGTGGCTTGTGATTATTCGGATGTTTTTCCCGAAGATCTTGTTAGTCTGCCACCTTACCGAGAGATAGAGTTCTCTATCGATCTAGTGCCCGACACGGTGCCGATTTCCATGGCACCGTATCGTTTTGCCCCAGCCGAGTTGAGTGAGTTGAAGGTCCAGCTCCAGGAATTGCTAGATAAGGGTTTCGTTCGCCCTAGTGTTTCACCGTGGGGAGCACCGGCCCTCTTTGCTAAGAAGAAAGATGGTGCCTTGAGATTGTGTATCGACTACCGAAAGTTGAATCGGGCTACGGTTAAGAATAAGTACCCTATGCCTCGTATAGATGATTTGTTTGACTAGTTGAAGGGTTCCCGTTGTTTCTCTAAGATAGATTTGAGGTCGGGTTACCACCAGTTGAGGGTCAGGGAGGAGGACATCCCGAAGACGGCATTCCGTACGCGGTATGGCCATTATGAGTTTCTGGTGATGCCATTTGGCCTTACCAATGCACCTACAGTCTTTATGGACCTGATGAACCGGATCTTCTGGGAATTCTTAGATCGATTTGTGGTCGTTTTTGTGGACGACATTCTTATCTATTCGCCTTCTGAGGAGGAGCACGAGAAACACTTGAGAGTGGTGTTTGAATTGCTTAGAGCCCATAGGCTGTATGCCAAGTTTGGGAAGTGTGAGTTCTGGCTAGAAGAAGTCAAATTCTTAGGCCATGTGGTATCCGGGGAAGGGGTATCGGTTGATACATTCAAAGTAGAGGCAGTGTAAGATTGGGCACAGCCTAAGAGTGTTTTTGAGATCCGCAGTTTTCTGGGATTAGCTGGGTATTACCGCCGGTTTGTGAAGGATTTCTCCAGGCTAGCTTCGCCGTTGACTAGATTGACACGGAAAGGGGTTAAGTTTGTGTGGAGTGAGGCTTGTGAAAAGTCGTTCCAAGAGTTGAAGGTTAGATTGACCACCGCTCCGGTGTTGATTATTCCAGAGAGAGGGTTGGGCTATGCGGTTTATTGTGATGCCTCACGAGAGGGTTTGGGTTGTGCGTTGATACAAGAAGGGAAAGTGGTAGCTTATGGCTCACGTCAGTTGAAAATACACGAGAAGAATTACCCTGCACACGACTTAGAATTAGCAGCCGTGATTTTTGCCTTAAAGATTTGGAGACATTACCTTTATGGTGAGAGGTTTGAAGTGTTCTCGGACCATAAAAGTTTGAAGTACCTGTTTATACAGAGGGACTTGAATTTGAGGCAGAGAAGGTGGATGGAGTTTATCGAGGACTATGATTTTGAGTTACACTATCACCCTGGGAAGGCCAATGTTGTGGCCGATGCCCTTAGTAGGAAATCCATTAGTGATGTAGCTTGTATAGCCATTCGGGAGTGGGAGATGTTGGGGGCACTTGGTCAGTTTGATTTGCTTCTGGGCGAATCTGTTGAGGCTGCGGCCTTATTTTCTGTTGTTACACAACCTACACTTGTGACTCGAGTGTTAGAGGCACAGAGAGGTGACCTTGAGGTAGAATCCCTCCGAGAGAAGATCTCTAGTGGGAAGGTTGAGAAGGGTTTGACGGTGTATCCTGACCTGAGTGTGAGATACCGAGACCGTTTGTTTGTGAAGGAGTCTTGCCGAGAGGAAGTACTCCGAGAGTTCCATCATTCACGCCTTGCGGTGCATCCGGAAGGCACTAAGATATATCAGGATTTGGGTCGCCAGTTTTGGTGGCGGGGTATGAAGAGTTTCGTATCAAAATGCCTTACTTACCAGCAAGTGAAGGCCGAGCATCAAAGGCCAGCGGGTTTGTTGCAACCCTTGCTTATTGCCTAGTGGAAGTGGGAGCATGTCACTATGGACTTCGTTCTAGGTCTTCCGAAGACTCAACGGGGTAGTGATGCTATTTGGGTGGTTGTAGACCGGTTGACTAAGTCGGCGCATTTTATCCCTATGCGCGTGAGAGATTCGGTAGACCATCTCGCCGATTTGTATATTCGGGACATAGTGAGATTGCATGGTGTCCCAGTGACGATCGTCTCAGATAGAGATCCTCGTTTTACTGCTAGGTTGTGGCAGAGTTTACAGAGTGCCTTGGGCACTAAGTTGACCTTTAGTACGGCTTATCATCCTCAGACTGACGGGCAGTCCGAGCGTACTATTCAGATCCTTGAGGATATGCTTCGAGGTTGTGTCCTTGACTTTAGTGGGACGTGGGAGAGGCACTTGCCCTTGGTGGAGTTTGCCTACAACAACAGTTTTCAATCGAGTATCGGTATGGCACCGTTCGAGGCCTTGTATGGCCGACCGTGTAGGTCTCCAGTGTGTTGGGCCGAGGTGGGTGATGCACCCTTGTTGGGTCCGGAATTGGTTAGGGAGACGACGGAGAAAGTTGAGCTTATCCGTAGGAGACTTGTTACAGCCCAGAGTCGCCAAAAGAGTTATGCCGACCATAGGAGGAGGCCTTTGGCGTTTGAGATAGGTGACCATGTTTTCTTGAAAATATCACCTAGGCGAGGTTTGATGAGGTTTTGGAAGAGTGGGAAGTTATCCCCTCGGTTTATCAGTCCCTTTGAGATCCTTGAGAGAATTGGGGAAGTTGCTTATCGTTTGGCTTTGCCACCGCAGTTGTCCGAAGTTCATGATGTCTTTCATATTAGTATGCTTCAGAAGTACGAGCCGGATCCGTCCCATGTGTTGGATTGGACCGATTTGGAGGTAGATGAGGATGCCTCATATGAGGAGAGACCGGTTCGGGTCTTGGATAGACGGGATCAAGTCTTGCTAGGCAAGACCATCCCCTTGGTAAAGGTTTTTTGGAAACATCATGGAGTGGAGGAAGCCACTTGGGAACGTCAGTTGGAAGTCCGTGAGAAGTATCCGGACATGTTTGTTGATGTATAATCACGTAATGAAATTTTGTAATAATATTGACCTTTAAGAACATTATATATGTCTTAAGTTGTAAAACATTGTAAATGTTTTGGTAGATGGAAGTTATGTTAACGTTGTGCATGTTAAGTATATTGTGAAAATGCAAGCATGATATTAATGTTGCATGTGTTGTGGAATTGTGGGAAATGAGTTGAAATTGGTGAATTTCAAAGGAATGCATATTGATAATGCAGGTTGTCCAGTATAATGTGAAATGCCTCTTGAAAAAGAGATGGGTTTGATCGGTAATGGAAGTTTAATAAAAATGGAAGTTGAATAGAAAAGGAAATTGAATAAAATAGGAAATTGAATAAAATTGGAAGTTGAATAAAAATAAAAATGGAAGTTGCATAAAATTAAAAATGGAAGTTCATTCAAGAGACCACTATACATTAACGATCTATTTGGAAATTAAATAAAAAAAGGAAATTAAATAGAAAAGGAAATTGAATAAAAATGGAAGTTGAATAAAAATAAAAATGGAAGTTGCATAAAATTAAAAATGAAAGCTCATTCAACTAACCACTAAACCTTAACGATCTATTTGGAAATTAAATAAAAAAAGTAAATTGAATAGAAAAGGAAATTGAATAAAAATGGAAGTTGAATAAAAATAAAAATGGAAGTTGTATAAAATTAAAAATGGAAGTTCATTTATGAAACCACTATACCTTAACGATCTATTAGGAAATTAAGAAAAAAAGGAAATTCAATTGAAAAAGAAATTGAATAAAAATGAAAGTTGAATAAAAATAAAAAAGAAAGGTGCATAAAATTAAAAATGAAAGTTCATTCAAAAAACCACTATCCATTAACGATCTATTTGGAAATTAAATAAAAAAAGGAAATTGAATAGAAAAGGAAATTAAATAAAAATGAAAGTTGAATAAAAATAAAAAATGATTTTTATTGATAAGTCCAATTTAGAAGTGTTTTAACCCAAAAAGTCCATGAAGGAATTTTTTTACCCATTTAGTCCCATGTATGTATAGTTTTATTCCATAAAGTCCATTTTCTTGATTTACACTATTTTCTTAGACACTTATGCCCTTATATTCAATTTTGATACCTTTATAAATATTTTTTGAACGATTAGCAATTTAATGATGTGAACATTCATATTTTAAAATTCACATTGCTAGGAATGTAAAATTGGCCCGTTGGCAGCTCGAAACCCGCCCGCGAGCCGGGGCGGGCCCGGGCCGTTGACAATGTGAATATTCACATTGACATATTAATATTCACATTAATAGGAGTGTAAAATTGGCCCGCGTCCAGTGGCGGCGCGAAACCCGCTCGCGGCCCATGGGCGGCCCGGGGCGGGCCCGATCTGGCCTATTGACAATGTGAATATTCACATTGACATGTTAAAATTCACATTGATAAGAGTATAAAATTGGCCCGTAGCCCATGGCCGGCTAAAAGCCCGCCCGCGGCCCGGGGAGGGTCCGGTCCGGCCCGCTGACAATGTGAATATTCACATTCACATGTTAACATTCACATTGATAGGAGTATAAAATTAGCCCGCACCTCGTGGCTGCCCGAAACCCGCCCATGGCCTGTGGGTGGCCCGGGTCAGGCCCGGCCCGGCCTGTTGACAATGTGAATATTCACATTGACATGTTAACATTCACATTGATGAGAGTATAAAATTGGCCAGCAGCCCAGGGCGGACCCGGCCCGGCCCGGCCCGGCCCGTTGACAATGTGAATATTCACATTGACATGTTAACATTCACATTAATAGGAGTGTAAAATTGGCCCCCGTCCCGTGGAGGCCCGAAACTCGCCCGCGGCCCATGGGCGGCCCGGGGCGGGCCCGGTCCGGCCCGTTGACAATGTGAATATTCATATTGACATGTTAACATTCACATTGATAAGAGTATAAAATTGGCCTGCGGCCCATGGGCAGCCAAAAGCCCGCCCGCGGCCCAGGGCAGGCCCAGCCCGGCCCGTTGACAATGTGAATATTCACATTGACATGTTAACATTCACATTGATAAGAGTGTAAAATTGGCCCGCAGCCCGTGCGTAGCCTGAAGCCCGACCGAAGCCCGAGGCTGGCTTGGCCCGACCCGTGACAATGTGAATATTCACATTGACATGTTAACATTTACATTGATAGGAGTGTAAAATTAGCCCATGCTCCGTGGCTGCCCGAAACCCGCTCACGGCCCGTGGACGGCCCGGGGCGGGCTCGGCCCGGCCTGTTGACAATGTGAATATTCACATTGACATGTTAACATTCACATTGATAAGAGTGTAAAATTGGCCCGTGACCCTTAAGCAGCCCGAAGCCTGACCACGGGCCGGGGCGAGCCCGGCCCGTTGGCAATGTGAACATTCACATTGATAGGAGTGTAAAATTGGCTCGCAGCCTGTGGATGGCCCGAAGCCAGATCGCAGCCCGTGGCCGGGCCTATTTTTTTGGCCTGTGGGCCGGCCCAGCCCGACCCAACTCGAATTTTTCCAGGCACCCACGAGGATCGACATGGGCCGGGCCCCTACACATTGACGATATGAACATTTACATTGATAGTGTGAACATTCACATTAGGGGTATTTTGGTAATTATGTCACCCATAGGACTTATTAAAATATAAAAAAAATAATGTGAACTAAATGGAACATAAGTAGATGAAAATGGTATTTTGGTCTTCTTATCTCAAATTGGACCTAATGGAATAGTCAAAAAGAATATGGGTCGGATAGAATAAAACTCTTAGAAAATGGATTTATCAAAAAAGCTCCTTAAAAAAGGATTTTTATTGATAAGTCCAATTTAGAAGTGTTTTAACCCAAGAAGTCCATGAAGGAATTTTTTAACCCATTTAGTCCCATGTATATATAGTTTTATTCCATAAAGTCCATTTTCTTGATTTACACTATTTTCTTAGACACTTATGCCCTTATATTCAATTTTGATACCTTTATAAATATTTTTTGAACGATTAGCAATTTAATGGTGTGAACATTCATATTTTAAAATTCACATTGGTAGGAATGTAAAATTGGCCCCTTGGCGGCCCGAAACCCGCCCGCGAGCCGGGGTGGGCCCAGCCCGTTGACAATGTGAATATTCACATTGTCATATTAACATTCACATTAATAGGAGTGTAAAATTGGCCCGCGTCCCGTGGCAGCCTGAAACCCGCTCGCGGCCCATGGGCGGCCCGGGGCGGGCCCAATCTGGCCTATTGACAATGTGAATATTCACATTGACATGTTAACATTCACATTGATAAGAGTATAAAATTGGCCCGCAGCCCATAAGCGGCCAAAAGCCCGCCCGCGGCCCGTTGAGGGTCCTGCCCGGCCCGTTGACAATGTGAATATTCACATTCACATGTTAACATTCACATTGATAGGAGTGTAAAATTAGCCCGCGCCTCGTGGCTGCCCGAAACCCGCCCATGGCTCGGGTCGGGCCCGGCCCGGCCTGTTGACAATGTGAATATTCACATTGACATGTTAACATTCACATTGATGAGAGTATAAAATTGGCCAGCAGCCCAGCGCGGACCCGGCCCGACCCGTTGACAATGTGAATATTCACATTAACATGTTAACATTCACAGTAATAGGAGTGTAAAATTGGCCCCCGTCCCGTGGAGGCCCGAAACTCGCCCGCGGCCCATGGGCGGCCCAGGGCGGGCCCGGTCTGGCCCGTTGACAATGTGAATATTCACATTGACATGTTAACATTCACATTGATAAGAGTATAAAATTGGTCTGCGGCCCATGGGCAGCCAAAAGCCCGCCCGCGGCCCAGGGCAGGCCCGACCCGGCCCGTTGACAATGTGAATATTCACATTGACATGTTAACATTCACATTGATAAGAGTGTAAAATTGGCCCGCAGCCCGTGGGCAGCTTGAAGCCCGACCGAAGCCCGAGGCTGGCTTGGCCCGACCCGTGACAATGTGAATATTCACATTGACATGTTAACATTTACATTGATAGGAGTGTAAAATTAGCCCGCGCTCCGTGGCTGCCTGAAACCCGCTCACGGCCCGTGGACAGCCCGGGGCGGGCTCGGCCCGGCCTGTTGACAATGTGAATATTCACATTGACATGTTAATATTCACATTGATAAGAGTGTAAAATTGGCTCGTGACCCGTGAGCAGCCCGCAGCCTGACCACGGGCCGGGCGAGCCCGGCTTGTTGGCAATGTGAATATTCATATTGACATGTTAACATTCACATTGATAGGAGTGTAAAATTGGCTCGCAGCCTGTGGATGGCCCGAAGCTAGATCGCAGCCCGTGGCGGGCTTGGCCCGACCCGTGACAATGTGAATATTCACATTGACATGTTAACATTAACATTGATAGGAGTGTAAAATTTGTCCGCTGCCCGAAGCTCGCCCGCGGCCCGGGGTAGTCCCGGATCCAAACCCGGGCCTCCCCGGGCCGCCCATGCGATGCGAGTAAATTTTACACTCTTATCAATGTGAATGTTAACATGTCAATGTAAATATTCACATTGTCAACAGGCCAGGCCGGGCCGGGCCCACCTCGGGTTGTCCACGGGCCGTGAGCGGGTTTCGGGCAGCCACGGGGCACGGGTTAATGTTACACTCTTATCAATGTGACTGTTAACATGTCAATGTGAATATTCACGTTGTCAACGGGCCGGGGCCGGGCTTCGGACTGGCTACAGGTCACGGGCCAATTTTACACTGTTATCAATGTTAATGTCAATATGTCAATGTGAATATTCACATTGTCAACAGGCTGGGCCGGGCCCGCCCTAGGCAGCGGTCGGGCTTCGGGCCGCCCACGGGCCAATTTTACACTCCTATCAATGTGAATGTTAATGTGTCAATGTGAATATTCACATTGTAAACGAGCCGGGTCGGGCTCGCCCCGGGCTGCCCATGGGACGCGAGTAAATTTTACACTCTTATCAATGTGAATGTTAACATGTCAATGTGAATATTCACATTGTCAACAGGCTGGGCCGGACCCGCCCCGAGCCGCCCACGGGCCATGGGCTGGTTTCGGGCAGTCACGGGGCGCGGGCTAATTTTATATTCTTATCAATGTGAATGTTAACATGTCAATGTGAAATTCACATTATCAACGGTTCGGGCCGGACCCGCCCAAGGCAGGCCACAAGCCACGGGCGGGTTTCGGGCCGGCCATAGGCCGCAGACTAATTTATACTTCTATCAATGTGAATGTTAAAATGTCAATGTGAATATTCACATTGTCAACGGGCCGGGCCTGGCTCAGCCCGGCCCGAGGCGGGGCCCGGGCTTCGAGCTGCCCACGGGTCACGGGCTAATTTTACACTCTTATCAATGTTAATGTTAATATGTCAATGTGAATATTAACATTATGAACGGGCCGGCCCGGGCCCGCCCCAGGTGGCGGGCTGGCTTTGGGCCGCCCACGGATCACGGGCCAATTTTACACTCCTATCAATGTGAATGTTAACTTGTCAATGTGAATGTTCACATTATCAACAGGCCGGGCCTGGCCGGGCCTATTTTTTTGGCCTGTGGGCCGGCCCAGCCCGACCCAACTCAAATTTTTCCAGGCACCCACGAGGATCGACATGGGCCGGGCCCCTACACATTGACGATATGAACATTTACATTGATAGTGTGAACATTCACATTAGGGGTATTTTGGTAATTATGTCACCCATAGGACTTATTAAAATATAAAAAAATAATGTGAACTAAATGGAACATAAGTAGATGAAAAGGGTATTTTGGTCTTCTTATCTCAAATTGGACCTAATGGAATAGTCAAAAAGAATATGGGTTGGATGGAATAAAACTCTTAGAAAATGGATTTATCAAAAAAGCTCCCAAATAAAAATGGAAGTTCATTCAAGAAACCACTATATCTTAACGATCTATTTAGAAATTAAATAAAAAAAGGAAATTGAATAGAAAAGGAAATTGAATAAAAATGGAAGTTGAATAAAAATGAAAATGGAAGTTACATAAAATTAAAAATGAAAGTTCATTCAACTAACCACTAAACCTTAACGAAATATTTGGAAATTAAATAAAAAAGGAAATTGAGGAGAAAAAAAAATTGAATAAAAATGGAAGTGGAAGTTGAATAAAAATGGAAGTGGAAATTGAATAAAAATGAAAGTTGAATAAAAATAAAAATGGAAGTTGCATAAAATTAAAAATGGAAGTTCATCCAAAAAACCACTATCCATTAACGACCTGTTTGGAAATTTAATAAAAAAAGGAAATTGAATAGAGAAGGAAATTGAATAAAAAGTGAAGTTGAATAAAAATAAAAATGGAAGTTCATTCAAGAAACCATTACACCTTAACGATGTATTTGAAATTAAATAAAAAAGGAAATTCAATATAAAAAGAAATTGAATAAAAATGGAAATTGAATAAAAATAAAAATGGAAGTTGCATAAAATTAAAAATGGAAGTTCATTCAAGAAACCACTACACCTTAACGATCTATTTGAAATTAAATAAAAAAGAAAATTCAATAGAAAAAGAAATCGAATAAAAATGGAAGTTGACTAAAAATAAAAATGGAAGTTGCATAAAATTAAAAATGAAGTTCATTGAAAAAACCACTATACATTAAAGATCTATTTGGAAATTAAATAAAAAAAAGGAAATTGAATAGAGAAGGAAATTGAATAAAAATGGAAGTTGAATAAAAATAAAAATGAAAATTGCAGAAAATTAAACATGGAACTCCATTCAAGAAATCACTATACCTGAACGATCTATTTGGAAATTAAATAAAAAAAGGAAATTCAATCGACAAGGAAATAGAAAAAAAAATGGATGTTGAATAAAAATAAAAATGGAAGTTGCATAAAATTAGAAATGAAAGTTCATTCATGAAACCACTATACCTCAACGATCTATTTGGAAGCTAAATAAAAAAGGAAATTGAATAGAAAAGGAAATTGAATAAAAATGGAAGTGGAATAAAATTAAAAATGGAAGTTGCATAAAATTAAAAATGGAAGTTCATTCAAGAAACCACTACACCTTAACGATCTATTTGAAATTAAATAAAAAAGGTAATTCAATAGAAAAAGAAATTGAATAAAAATGGAAGTTGAATGAAAATAAAAATGGAAGTTGCATAAAATTAAAAATAAAAATTCATTCAAGAAACCACAATACATTAACGATCTATTTGGAAATTAAATAAAAAAAGGAAATTGAATAGAAAGGAAATTGATTAAAAATGGAAGTTGAATAAAAATAAAAATGAAAGTTGCAGAAAATTAAACATGGAACTTCATTCAAGAAACCACTATACCTTAACGATCTATTTGGAAATTAAATAAAAAAATGAAATTCAATTGACAAGGAAATTGAATAAAAATGGAAGTCGAATAAAAATAAAAATGGAAGTTCATTCAAAAAATCACTATACATTAACGATCTATTTGGAAATTAAATAAAAAAAGGAAATTGAATAGAAAAGGAAATTGAATAAAAATGGAAGTTGAATAAAAATAAAAATGGAAGTTGCATAAAATTAAAAATGAAAGTTCATTCAACTAACCACTAAACCTTAACGATCTATTTGGAAATTCAATAAAAAAAAGTAAATTGAATCGAAAAGGAAATTGAATAAAAAAGGAAGCTGAATAAAAATAAAAATGGAAGTTGCATAAAATTAAAAATGGAAGTTTATTCATGAAACCACTATACCTTAATGATCTATTAGGAAATTAAGTAAAAAAGGAAATTCAATTGAAAACGAAATTGAATAAAAATAAAAATGAAAGTTGCATAAAATTAAAAATGGAAGTTCATTCAAGAAACCAAGATACATTAACGATCTATTTGGAAATTAAATGAAAAAGGGAAATTGAACAGAAACGGAAATTGGATAAAAATGGAAGTTGAATAAAAATAAAAATGAAAGTTCATTCAAGAAACCACTATACCTTATCTATAATAACCCTCACGCTATCCTAACCATACTTATATGCATTCGTGTCATTCCGTCTTGTAAACTTGCATTTCGAGTCTTGTCCCTATTCGTTTGAGCGTTACAATATGTTTTGTATCTTGCTGTGTGAGTTTGGCCGAGGTCATTTTCAGTTATCTTGGAACCACTTTGTTTGACCTTTACCTTCGCTTTGACATACTGGCCGAGATGTCATTATCTAGGCCGAGGTGTTCATCACCAAGGCCGAGATGTGAATCATCTAGGCTGAGATGTTACCTTTGCACCAAAGAGACTTTGTCCCGGAGAGGTATGACCTAGACCGAGGTGTGGCACATCTAGGCCAAGGTGTGGCACAGCTTAGTCAAGTGTTGTCCTTCCTAGCCGAGGTCATTGTTCCCTACTTGCCGATGTCTTTCTCTTAGCTGAGATCATTACTTGCCAGAGTGCCCATACCGTCTTGCTTGTCGAACACACTTTGTCATAGTTTTTTCTTGTCACTCAGCCACCTTTCTGTGTAGCACCAACCAGCCACTGCCACGTGCCTCTGTAGAGGGTTAAGTAAGCCAGCAGGCTTAGAAATGTATCATTTGCTATATGTCTTTGTTTTTGAGGAGAGAGAAGCTCTAGAAGAAGAAGAAGAAGTTTAGAGTGAGAGAGTGAGTTTCGAGCTTGATTCCTAGAGATCAAACGATTAGATTCGCGTATTGAGGTTAGATTCTTGATCTACTCTTGTCATTCTTATTGATCATCTAGCTGCATTGCATGATCGAACCCGTTTTGCATGTCATGCATCGATTTAAAGTTGGTTTTAGAAAGAGAAAATGGTGTTCTTGTATTCACGAAAGAAAAGTCTTGTTCGATCTGAAAGTTTGCATTAAGTTTTGTGTTTTTGTGTTTGTTCTCACTAGATCCCTGAATATGGGTATCCAGGCCCATATTTTTGAACTCATAGCATGAAATCTCAGATTTTGAAATAACAAATCACGATCTTTGCATTCATCTTCCTCATGTTCATGTTCTTCGAGAAAGGGAAACCCAGATTTTTCCCGACTTCATTCCGCTGAATGTGGCCATCGAGGCAACACCTCGGCAAGGAGGTGTGGGACCTCGGCCTAGACCTGGTAGTCGCCCAGCATGTTTTCCGAGATAGAGAATTATGTTTGTTTTGATTTGACTTAGTCTTGGGGAATGCCGAGATCATCTGCATGCATGTGGAACTTGCTTGAAAGTGCATTCAATAGACTTTGCCATATGTTTGTAGGGTTTGGACTTGCTTCGACCCCGACGTTTGAAGAACTAAGTGAGTGGTATCTTTAATAAAGCTATGTTTTAATGCTTTGATAAAGTCTTGTTTTGCTTGTTTTGGAAAGTATTTGCAAGCATGAATGGTTATTCCTAATTGAAAAAATATATATATATATATATCTTGTTTTGATGACATTCTTGGAAGTCCGTACGTGCTAAGGGACTATAAGCACTTGTAGCACAAAGTTTGGAAGTCCGTACGTGCTAAGGGGCTATAAGCACTTGTAGCACAAAGTTTGGAAGTCCGTACGTGCTAAGAGACTATAAGCACTTGTAGCACAAGTCCTTAGTGTCCGGGGACTATAATGCAACGACACCATTGAATTGAGATATCTCCCTTATCTTGCCTTGTCTTGTCTTGTTTTCCACTGACGGTTTACCGCGTGGGCCTGTTTGCCGAGATGTCATCACTTGTATTATAATGATGTTAGTAAGCATCCTTTGAACTTGACAGATTTGCTAAATGGACTTGATTCATCCTTTGACTTGCACTAATTATTTTTTGTATTGTTTAACAAAGATCTTGAATACCAGTCATGCAAACCCCTTTATTTCTTATACCATTCACTGAGTATCCAAGCTCACCCCCTCTATATATATGTAGGTGATGAGCAGGAAGGCGGTGACACCTAGGTGTGACTCGCAAGCTCGTTTTGGGTTTTTGTTTACGTCGGCTTAACTTGTTTACATGTCGGCAGTCTTGAAAACTATGCTTCTCGGCTCATAATGCTTGTAAATTACACATATCGGCTGGAGAAGCCTTTTGATCAAGATGTAGAATGTATTTTGTACTTTATTGTATTTGAATCCAAGTTCTAGTATTTTGCAAAGTTGTATGCCATTCCATGTAACTTATACACTGCTCTTATGGACCACTTGTATTTTAAATTATTGTTTCCGCACTTGTGAGCCCTATATATTTATACTCTGATTCTGTGTGATTTTGAAAGTCGGCCTTCGGTAATCTCGGATTACTGGCCATCACGGCACCATTCTACTAGGGGCGGAATGGGGTCGTGACAGATTGGTATCAGAGCACGCGTTCCTTATAGTACGTTATTCACATGTTTGGAGTCCTAAAGAGCATAGGATGTCCCTTAGAATGGCCTTAGGATTGCATCATATTGCTTGTTATTTGACAAGGTGTGGATCATCTCGGCGTAACCATTTGTTATTTGCATATACGCTTCTTGGTTCAGTTTGTTTTAAGGTTGCATTTTGCCTACTCTTAGCATCATGAGGAGAGGTAGACCATCAGTTGGCCGAGATCAACCAGAGGATAGATTGGACAGGCTAGAGAGACTAGTTGAAGGTTTAACTCACGAGTTGAGGCAGATGAGGCAACAGAATGCAAGCGCTACATCTACCCCAGCCGGACAGACGGATGGCCGGCATGCAGCTCCACCTCTTCCAGTGCCCCAAGTGCCTCCACAGCCAACCTTGTAAGGGGAAGGGACGATGACTCTGATTAAAGAGTTCAAGGAGATGAACCCACCGAGATTCGCAGGGGGCATAGAGCCGATGAAGGCCGAGGCATGGGTTTTGGAAATGGAAAAGCTGTTCGAGATCTTTCCTAGCACCGACACTCAGAAGGTGACATTAGCAGCATTCACTTTAGACGACGACGCTCGAAGGTGGTGGATGATGATCCGGGAGGCTAATCCTGGTTTAACTTGGGACAGATTTTTAGAACTGTTTTACAACAAGCATTTTCCACTTAGCGTTCGAGATCGCAAGACCACAGCGTTCCAGACTCTGACACAAGGCAGCAGAACAGTAGCAGAGTACGACCGTGCCTTCACCGAATTGGTGAGATATGTGCCTCATATGGTCAGTGATGAGTATAGGAAAGCCAGGAAGTTTGAAAGTGGACTACGAGGACCAATCCAGGATCGGGTCAACATGCTCAATATGCCGACTTACGCCGAGGTGTTAGACAAGGCCATCTTGGCGGAAGCTAACCTAAACCGATATCAAGGTTCAGGAGAGAGTCAGAGGAAGAGACAGAACTATGAAGGCCGTCAGATACCGTTTAATGCCAAGAAGAAGGCGAATGTGGGTAGTTCCAGCAACTCAGATCGGGATGGGAATGCTAAGCCGACGTGTACGAGTTGTGGGAAGCCGCATACCGGGGTTTGCCGCTGGGCGGCAGGAGCCTGCTTTGAATGTGGCGAGATAGGCCACCGCGTGAAGGACTGTCCAAAGGCCAGAGCTGGTGATGGTAAGAAAAGTGGGAGCACCTCAGGCTCTGCACAAGGGAGCAACATTGGAAGGACACAGATGAGACAGGGCAGAGTTTTTGCTTTAGTGCCAGGAGACACCCAGAATGCTGAAACGGTAGTGTTAGGTACACTCTCAATTTGCTCTCAAGTTGCATACGTCTTGATTGATTCGGGCTCTACGCATTCCTTTGTATCTGTTAAATTTGCCGAGAAGTTGAACAGACCGTTAGAACCCCTTGATTATGTGCTATCTGTATCTACTCCATCTGGGGGAACTATACTTATTGCATCCATATATAGGGCGTATGTTGTGATGATTGAGGATATAGAATTATTAGCGGATTTGATGCCCTTTAGCATGACTCACTTTGATGTCATATTGGGAATGGATTGGTTAGTAGCGCATCATGCATCCATTAATTGTGCTACTAAGAGCGTCACATTGAAGACCCCAAACAAAACCGAGGTCTTTTTCCAGGGTAAGGGAGTAGTACCCCCACCCTACTTAATCTCATCCATGAAAGCCTATAAGTTGATCCAAAAAGGGTGTCAGGATTATTTGTGTAGTATACTAAGTGATTTGAACGGAAGTGTTGAGTTAGCCGGCATACCAGTTGTTAAGGAATTTTTCGACGTCTTTCCAAATGAGCTGCCTGGCCACTTAGTCGATAGAGAAGTAGAGTTTACTGTGGACCTCGTGTCGGGAACGCAACCTATCTCCAAAACACCCTATAGAATGGCCCCAGCTGAACTTAGGGAACTGAAACTAAAGTTACAAGAATTATTGGACAAGGGATTCATTAGGCCTAGCACTTCACCGTGGGGAGCACCCGTTTTATTTGTTAAGAAAAAGGATGGCACACTTCGCCTTTTCATTGACTACAGGGAACTTAATAAGGTAACCATCAAGAACAAGTACCCATTGCCTAGGATTGACGATCTGCTTGATCAATTACAAGGGGCGCGGGTCTTTTCCAAGATTGACCATAGGTCGGGCTACCACCAGTTGAAGGTTAAAGCCGAGGACATTGAGAAGACTGCTTTTCGGACAAGGTATGGCCACTACGAATTTTTGGTAATGCCCTTCGGAGTGACCAATGCTCCTGCAGCGTTCGTGGACTTGATGAATAGAGTCTTTAAGCCGTATCTAGATGAGTTTGTAGTTGTTTTTATTGACGATATATTGATCTATTCCAAGAGTACAATTGAGCACGAGAATCATCTGAGACTTGCCTTACAAATTTTGAGAGATAAGAAGCTGTACGCCAAGTTGAGTAAGTGCGAGTTTTGGCTTTCCAGCATCTCATTTTTAGGGCATGTGATTAATGAAGAGGGTATATCAGTTGATCCGAGTAAGATTGAAGCCATTGTGACTTGGCCGACGCCGACCAACGTGTCCGAGGTTCGTAGTTTTCTGGGCTTAGCAGGTTATTACAGAAAGTTTGTGAAGGACTTCTCAAGGATAGCAGTACCATTGACACAATTAACTAAGAAAGGAGCAGCATATGAATGGACCGATGATAGAGAATCAGCCTTCCAAGAGTTGAAGACGAGGTTAGTTACAGCACCAGTTCTTGTACTCCCGTCGGGTAATGAGGAATTTCAGATCTTCAGCGATGCTTCACATAAGGGTTTGCGTTGCGTGTTAATGCAAGGGGACAGAGTCATAGCATATGCATCTCGTCAGTTGAAGCTTCACGAAAAGAACTATCCAACCTATGATCTAGAGCTAGCAGCCGTGGTGTTTGCTTTGAAGATTTGGCGCCACTACTTGTATGGAGCCTCTTGCCAAGTTTTTACGGATCACAAGAGTTTAAAGTATTTATTCACCCAAAAGGAATTAAATTTGAGGCAGAGAAGATGGCTTGAATTATTGAAAGATTACGACATGTAGATTCAATATCACCCAGGTAAAGCAAACGCGGTAGCCGACGCGTTGAGTAGAAAGTCAGTGGGAAGTTTGGCGTGCTTAGCCGTGATTGCAATGGAGCCGACTACTATTGGGGAAGTAAAGACAAGGCAAATGGAGGATGGATTCCTAAAGAAAGTAGCCGACGAGATTACCACCAAGCCGAAGTTGGGTTACACCCTCGAGAACGGGGTACTTAAGTTTGAAGGAAGATTGTGCGTGGCCGACGTCCCAGAATTGAACAGAAGGATTCTGCAAGACTCTCATGGATCCAGATTTGCAGTTCATCCAGGGAACACCAAGATGCACCAAGACGTAAAGCAAACCTTTTGGTGGCCGAATATGAAAAGAGAGATAGCCGAGTTCGTGTCTCAGTGTTTGTATTGTCAGCAGGTGAAAGTGGAACATCAGAGGCCGGTGGGGCTTCTCCAACCTTTGCCGATTCCGGAGTGGAAATGGGAGGACATCTCCATGGACTTCGTGACTGGTTTGCCGAAGACACAGAAAGGAATGGATTCGATTTGGGTTATAATCGACAGGTTAACTAAGTCAGCGCATTTCTTACCGGTTAGAACCTTGTTCAGTGCTGATCGACTTGCTGTGTTGTATATGAATGAGATCGTTAGACTTCATGGTGTACCGATGTCCATCGTGTCAGACCGAGATCCGAAATTTGTTTCTAGATTTTGGCAGAGTTTACAAAGAGCTTTAGGGACCGAATTGAGGTTTAGTACAGCTTTTCATCCGCAGACCGATGGCCAAACAGAGAGAACAATTCAAACACTTGAAGATATGCTTAGACTGTGTGCATTAGACTTCAAGGGAAGCTGGGAAGTGCATTTTCCATTAGTAGAATTCGCTTACAACAACAGCTACCAAGCTAGCATTGGCATGGCGCCGTATGAAGCCTTGTATGGGAGAAAGTACAGATCGTCGATATGTTGGACCGAGGTAGGAGATAAAGCTTTGATCGGCCCTGATTTAGTCCAAAGGACAACCGAAAAGATTAAGCTCATCCAACAGAGAATCAAAACCGCTCAGAGCCGACAAAAGAGTTACGCCGACCAGAGAAGGAATGAGTTAGAATTCGAAGTAGGGGATCATGTGTTCCTGAAAACCTCGCCGATGAAAGGAGTTTCAAGATTTGGGAAGAAGGGTAAATTGGCACCCCGTTACATTGGACCGTTTGAAATCCTTGAGAAAGTTAACCCGGTTGCCTACAGACTTGCTTTACCACCGAGATTAAGCCAAGTTCATAATGTGTTTCATATCTCAATGTTGAGAAAATATATACGAGATCCACTACACGTGATCGATCATTTCGGGGTTGTGGTTAATGAAGGCCTAAGCTATGAAGGGGAGCCGATACGCATTATCGATAGACAAGTGAGACGATTGAGAAATAAGACAATACCGATGGTGAAGATTGAGTGGAAAGAGCATTACGACAAGGATGCTACGTAGGAAATGGAAGAAGAAATGAAAGTCCGATACCCGGAGTTATTCTCGAACCAAGGTAACTCAAGTTTAGGGACCAAACTTCTTTAAGGGGGGTAGGATATAATAACCCTCATGCTATCCGAACCATACTTATATGCATTCATGTGATTCCGTCTTGTAAACTTGCATTTCGAGTCTTGTCCCTATTCGTTTGAGCGTTACAACATGTTTTGTATCTTGCTGTGTGAGTTTGGCCGAGGTCATTTTCAGTTATCTTGGAACCACTTTGTTTGACCTTTACCTTCGCTTTGACATACTGGCTGAGATGTCATTATCTAGGCCGAGGTGTTCATCACCAAGGCCGAGATGTGAATCATCTAGGCTGAGATGTTACCTTTGCACCAAAGAGACTTTGTCCCGAAGAGGTATGACCTAGACCGAGGTGTGGCACATCTAGGCCAAGGTGTGGCACAGCTTAGTCAAGTGTTGTCCTTCCTAGCCGAGGTCATTGTTCCTTACTTGCCGATGTCTTTCTCTTAGCCGAGATCATTACTTGCCAGAGTGCCCAAACCGTCTTGCTTGTCGAACACACTTTGTCATAGTTTTGTCTTGTCACTCAGCCACCTTTCTGTGTAGCACCAACCAGCCGCTGCCACGTGCCTCTGTAGAGGGTTAAGTCAGCCAGCAGGCTTAGAAATGTATCATTTGCTATATGTCTTTGTTTTTGAGAAGAGAGAAGCTCTAGAAGAAGAAGAAGAAGAAGAAGAAGTTTAGAGTGAGAGAGTGAGTTTCGAGCTTGATTCCTAGAGATCAAACGATTAGATTCGCGTATTGAGGTTAGATTCTTGATCTACTCTTGTCATTCTTATTGATCATCTAGCTGCATTGCATGATCGAACCCGTTTTGCATGTCATGCATCGATTTAAAGTTGGTTTTAGAAAGAGAAAATGGTGTTCTTGTATTCACGAAAGAAAAGTCTTGTTCGATCTGAAAGTTTGCATTAAGTTTTGTGTTTTTGTGTTTGTTCTCACTGGATCCCTGAATATGGGTATCCAGGTCCATGTTTTTGAACTCATAGCATGAAATCTTAGATTTTGAAATAACAAATCACGATCTTTGCATTCATCTTCCTCATGTTCATGTTCTTCGAGAAAGGGAAACCCAGATTTTTCCCGACTTCATTCCGCTGAATGTGGCCATCGAGGCAACACCTCGGCAAGGAGGTGTGGGACCTCGGCCTAGACCTGGTAGTCTCCCAGCATGTTTTTCGAGATAGAGAATTATGTTTGTTTTGATTTGACTTAGTCTTGGGGAATGCCGAGATCATCTGCATGCATGTGGAACTTGCTTGAAAGTGCATTCAATAGACTTTGCCATGAGTTTGTAGGGTTTGGACTTGCTTCGACCCCGACGTTTGAAGAACTAAGTGAGTGGTATCTTTAATAAAGCTATGTTTTAATGCTTTGATAAAGTCTTGTTTTGCTTGTTTTGGAAAGTATTTGCAAGCATGAATGGTTATTCCTAATTGAAAATATATATATATATATATATATCTTGTTTTGATGACATTCTTGGAAGTCCGTACGTGCTAAGGGACTATAAGCACTTGTAGCACAAAGTTTGGAAGTCCGTACATGCTAAGGGGCTATAAGCACTTGTAGCACAAGTCCTTAGTGTCCGGGGACTATAATGCAACGACACCATTGAATTGAGATATCTCCCTTATCTTGCCTTGTCTTGTCTTGTTTGCCACTGACGGTTTACCGCGTGGGCCTGTTTGCCGAGATGTCATCACTTGTATTATAATGATGTTAGTAAGCATCCTTTGAACTTGACAGATTTGCTAGATGGACTTGATTCATCCTTTGACTTGCACTAATTATGTTTTGTATTGTTTAACAAAGATCTTGAATACCAGTCATGCAAACCCCTTTATTTCTTATACCATTCACTGAGTATCCAAGCTCACCCCTCTATATATATGTAGGTGATGAGCAGGAAGGCGGTGACGCCTAGGTGTGACTCGCAAGCTCGTTTTGGGTTTTTATATACGTCAGCTTAACTTGTTTACATGTCGGCAGTCTTGAAAACTATGCTTCTCGGCTCATAATGCTTGTAAATTACACATATCGGCTGGAGAAGCCTTTTGATCAAGATGTAGAATGTATTTTGTACTTTATTGTATTTGAATCCAAGTTGTAGTATTTTGCAAAGTTGTATGCCATTCCATGTAACTTATACACTGCTCTTATGGACCACTTGTATTTTAAATTATTGCTTCCGCACTTGTGAGCCCTATATATTTATACTCTGATTCTGTGTGATTTTGAAAGTCGGCCTTCGGTAATCTCGGATTGCTGGCCATCACGGCACCATTCTTCTAGGGGCGGAATGGGGTCGTGACATTAACGATCTATTTAGAAATTAAGGCCTAGTTTGGGAAGACTAAATAAGTGTACTTTTTGACTTTTTATGAAATATGGGTTGGGTTTGAAGTGATGTGTTAGAGAGGTGATGTGACTTAAATAAGATGATGTGACTTAAATAGGATAGTGACTTTTTGACTTTTTATCTTTTTCTAACCATGCCAAACTTGACCTAAATAGAAAAAGGAAATTCAATAGAAAAAGAAATTTAATAAAAATGGAAGTTGAATAAAAATAAAAATGAAAGTTGCATAAAATTAAAAACGGAAGTTCATTCAAGAAACCAAGATACATTAACGATCTATTTGGAAATTAAATAAAAAAAGGAAATTGATTAAAAATGGATGTTGAATAAAAATAAAAATGGAAGTTCCAGAAAATTAAACATGGAAGTTCATTCAAGAAACCACTATACCTTAACGATCTATTTAGAAATTAAATAAAAAAACGAAATTCAATTGACAAGGAAATTGAATAAAAATGGAAGTTGCATAAAATTAAAAATGAAAGTTCATTCAAAAAACCACTATACCTTAACGATCTATTTGGAAATTAAATAAAAAAAAGGAAATTGAATAGAAAAGTAAATTGATTAAAAATGGAAGTTGAATAAAAATAAAAATGGAAGTTGCATAAAATTAAAAATGGAAGTTCATTCAAGAAACCACAATACATTAACGATCTATTTAGAAATTAAATAAGAGAAGGAAAGGGAAAAGAAAAATAAATTGAATAAAAATGGAAGTTGAATAAAAATAAAAACGGAAGTTGCATAAAATTAAAAATGAAAGTTTATTCATGAAATCACTATACCTTAACGATCTATTAGGAATTAAGTAAAAAAGGAAATTCAATTGAAAAAGTAATTGAATAAAAATGAAAGTTGTATAAAAATAAAAATGAAAGTTGCATAAAATTAAAAATTGAAGTTCATTCAAGAAACCACAATACATTAACGATCAATTTGGAAATTAAATAAAAAAAGAAAATTGAATAGAAAAGGAAATTGAATAAAAATGGAAGTTGAATAAAAATAAAAACGGAATTTGTATAAAATTAAAAATGGAAGTTCATTCAAGAAACCACTATAGATTAACGATCTATTTGGAAATTAAATAAAAAAAGTAAATTGAATAGAAAAGGAAATTGAATAAAAATGGAAGTTGAATAAAAATAAAAATGGAAGTTCCATAAAATTAAAAATGAAAGTTCATTCAACTAACCACTAAACCTTAACGATCTATTTGGAAGTTAAATAAAAAAAAAAGGAAATTGAATAGAAAAGGAAATTGAATAAAAATGGAAGTTGAATAAAAACAAAAAAGGAAGTTGCATAAAATTAAAAATGGAAGTTCACGCATGAAACCACTATACCTTAACGATCTATTAGGAAATTAAGTAAAACAGGAAATTAATTTGAAAAAGAAATTGAATAAAAAAAAATTTGAATAAAAATAATAATAGAAGTTGCATAAAATTAAAAATAAAAGTTCATTCAATAAACCACTATCCATTAACGATCTATTTGGAAATTAAATAAAAAAAAGGAAATCGAATAGAAAAGGAAATTGAATAAAAATTGAAGTTGAATAAAAATAAAAATGGAAGTTCATTCAAGAAACCACTATACCTTAACGATCTATTTAGAAATTAAATTAAAAAAGGAAATTGAATAAAAATGGAAGTTGAATAAAAATAAAAATGGAAGTTACATAAAATTAAAAATGAAAGTTCATTCAACTAAGCACTAAACCTTAACGATCTATTTCGAAATTAAATAAAAAAAAATTTGAGTAGAAAAAAAAATTGAATAAAAATGAAAGTGGAAGTTGAATAAAAATGGAAGTGGAAATTGAATAAAAATGAAAGTTGAATAAAAATAAAAATAGAAGTTGCATAAAATTAAAAATGAAAGTTCATTCAAAAAACCACTATCCATTATCGATCTATTTGGAAATTAAATAAAAAAAAGGAAATTGAATAAAAATGGAGGTTGAATAAAAATAAAAATGGAAGTTCATTAAAGAAACCACTACACCTTAACGATGTATTTCAAATTAAATAAAAAAGGAAATTCAATAGAAAAAGAAATTGAATCAAAATGGAAGTTGAATAAAAATAAAAATGGAAGTTGCATAAAATTAAAAATAGAAGTTCATTCAAGAAATCACTACACCTTAACGATCTATTTGAAATTAAATAAAAAAGAAAATTCAATAGAAAAAGAAATCGAATAAAAATGAAAGTTGAATAAAAATAAAAATGGAAGTTGCATCAAATTAAAAAAGGAAGTTCATTCAAGAAACCACAATATATTAACGATCTATTTGGAAATTAAATAAAAAAGGAAATTGAATAGAAAAGGAAATTGATTAAAAATGGAAGTTGCAGAAAATTAAAAATGGAAGTTCATTCAAGAAACCACTATACCTTAACGATCTATTTGGAAATTAAATAAAAAAAACGAAATTCAATTGACAAGGAAATTGAATAAAAATGGAAGTCGAATAAAAATAAAAATGGAAGTTCATTCAAAAAATCACTATACATTAACGATCTATTTGGAAATTAAATAAAAAAAGGAAATTTAATAGAAAAGGAAATTGAATAAAAATCGAAGTTGAATAAAAATAAAAATGGAAGTTGCATAAAATTAAAAATTAAAGTTCATTCAACTAACCACTAAACCTTAACGATCTATTTGGAAATTAAATAAAAAAATTAAATTGAATAGAAAAGGAAATTAAAAAAAAAAGGAAGCTGAATAAAAATAAAAATGGAAGTTGCATAAAATTAAAAATGGAAGTTTATTCATGAAACAACTATACCTTAATGATCTATTAGGAAATTAAGTAAAACAGGAAATTCAATTGAAAACGAAATTGAATAAAAATGAAAATTGAATAAAAATAAAAATGGAAGTTGCATAAAATTAAAAATGGAAGTTCATTCAAGAAACCAAGATACATTAACGATGTATTTGGAAATTAAATAAAAAAAGGAAATTGAACAGAAACGAAAATTGGATAAAAATGGAAGTTGAATAAAAATAAAAATGGAAGTTCATTCAAGAAACCACTATACCTTAACGATCTATTTAGAAATTAAATAGAAAAAGGAAATTCAATAGAAAAAGAAATTTAATAAAAATGGAAGTTGAATAAAAATAAAAATGAAAGCTGCAAAAAATTAAAAACGGAAGTTCATTCAAGAAACAAAGATACATTAACGATCTATTTGGAAATTAAATAAAAAAAGAAAATTGGATATAAAAGGAAATTGATTAAAAATGGATGTTGAATAAAAATAAAAATGGAAGTTGCAGAAAATTAAACATGGAAGTTCATTCAAGAAACTACTATACCTTAACGATCTATTTGGAAATTAAATAAAAAAACGAAATTCAATTGACAAGGAAATTGAATAAAAATGGAAGTTGAATAAAAATAAAAATGGAAGTTGCATAAAATTAAAAATGGAAGTTTATTAAAAAAACCACTATACCTTGACGATCTATTTGGAAATTAAATAAAAAAAAAAAGGAAATTGAATAGAAAAGCAAATTGATTAAAAATGGAAGTTGCATAAAATTAAAAATGAAGTTCATTCAAGAAACCACAATACATTAACGATCAATTTAGAAATTAAAGAAGAAAAGGAAATTGAATAGAAAAATAAATTGAATAAAAATGGAAATTGAATAAAAATAAAAACAGAAGTTGCATAAAATTAAAAATGAAAGTTTATTCATGAAATCACTATACCTTAACGATCTATTACGAATTAAGTAAAAAAGGAAATTCAATTTAAAAAGTAATTGAATAAAAATGAAAGTTGTATAAAAATAAAATTGAAAGTTGCATAAAATTAAAAATTGAAGTTCATTCAAAAAACCACAATACATTAACGATCAATTTGGAAATTAAATAAAAAAAGAAAATTGAATAGAAAAGGAAATTGAATAAAAATGGAAGTTGAATAAAAATAAAAATGAAAGTTGCATAAAATTAAAAATTGAAGTTCATTCAAGAAACTACTATACATTAACGATCTATTTGGAAATTAAATTAAAAAAAGTAAATTGAATAAAAATGGAAGTTGAATAAAAATAAAAATGGAAGTTCCATAAAATTAAAAATGAAAGTTCATTCAACTAACCACTAAATCTTAACGATCTATTTGGAAGTTAAATAAAAAAAAAAGGAAATTGAATAGAAAAGGAAATTGAATAAAAATGGAAGTTCAATAAAAACAAAAAAGGAAGTTGCGTAAAATTAAAAATGGAAGTTCATTCATGAAACCACTACACCTTAACGATCTATTAGGAAATTAAGTAAAACAGGAAATTCAATTGAAAAAGAAATTGAATAAAAATGAAAGTTGAATAAAAATAAAAATAGAAGTTGCGTAAAATTAAAAATAGAAGTTCATTCAATACACCACTATCCACTAACGATCTATTTGGAAATTAAATAAATAACGAAATTCAATTGACAAGGAAATTGAATAAAAATGGAAGTTGAATAAAATTAAAAATGGAAGTTGCATAAAATTAAAAACGGAAGTTCATTCAAAAAATCACTATACATTAACGATCTATTTGGAAATTACAAAAAAAAAAAAAAAAATGAACAGAAAAGGAAATGGAATAAAAATGGAAGTTATATAAAAATAAAAATGAAAGTTCATTCAACTAACCAATAAACCTTAACGATCTTTTTGGAAATTAAATAAAAAAAAGTAAATTGAATAGAAAAGGAAATAGAATAAAAATGGAAGTTGAATAAAAATAAAAATAAAAATGGAAGTTGCATAAAATTAAAAATGAAAGTTTATTCATGAAACTACTATACCTTAACGAGCTATTAGGAAATTAAGTAAAAAAGGAAATTCAATTGAAAAAGAAATTGAATAAAAATTAAAGTTGAATAAAAATAAAAATGGAAGTTGCAGAAAATTAAACATGGAAGTTCATTCATGAAACCATTATAACTTAACGATCTATTTGAAAATTAAATAAAACAATGAAATTCAATTGACAAGAAAATTGAATAAAAATGGAAGATGAATAAAAATAAAAATGGAAGTTACATAAAATTAAAAATGGAAGTTCATTCAAAAAACAACTATACCTCAACGATCTATTTGGAAATTAAATAAAAAACAAGAAATTGAATAGAAAAGCAAATTGATTAAAAATGGAAGTTGAATAAAAATAAAAATGGAAATTACAGAAAATTAAAAATGGAAGTTCATTCAAGAAAGCACAATACATTAACGATCTATTTGGAATATAAATAAAGAAAGGAAATTGAATAGAAAAGGAAATTGAATAAAAATGGAAGTTGAATAAAAATAAAAATGGAAGTTGCATAAAATTAAAAATGAAAGTTCATTCAACTAACCACTAAACCTTAACGATCTATTTGGAAATTAAATAAAAAAAGTAAATTGAATAGAAAAGGAAATTGAAAAAAAATGGAAGTTGAATAAAAATAAAAATGGAAGTTGCATAAAATTAAAAATGGAAGTTTATTCATGAAACCACTATACCTTAACGATTTATTTGGAAATTAAGTAAAAAACGAAATTCAATTGAAAAAGAAATTGAATAAAAATGAAAGTTGAATAAAAATAAAAATGAAAGTTGAATAAAAATAAAAATAGAAGTTCATTCAAGAAACCACTATACCTTAACGATCTATTTCGAAATTAAATAAAAAAAGGAAATTGAATAGAAAAGGAAATTGAATAAAAATGTAAGTTGAATAAAAATAAAAATAGAAGTTACATAAAAGTAAAAATGAAAGTTCATTCAACTAACCGCTAAACCTTAACGATCTATTTTGAAATTAAATAAAAAAAGGAAATTGAGTAGAAAAAAAAAATTGAATAAAAATGGAATGGAAGTTGAATAAAAATGGAAGTGGAAATTGAATAAAAATGAAAGTTGAATAAAAATAAAAATGGAAGTTGCATAAAATTAAACATGGAAGTTCATTCAAAAAACCACTATCCATTAACGATCTATTTGGAAATAAAATAAAAAAAGAAAATTGAATAAAAATGGAAGTTGAATAAAAATAAAAATGGAAGTTCATTCAAGAAACCACTACACCTTAACGATCTATTTGAAATTAAATAAAAATGGAAATTCAATAGAAAAAGAAATCGAATAAAAATGGAAGCTGAATAAAAATAAAAATGGAAGTTGCATAAAATTAAAAATGGAAGTTCATTCAAGTAACCACTATACATTAACGATCTATTTGGAAATTAAATAAAAAAAGGAAATTGAATAGAAAAAGAAATCGAATAAAAATGGAAGTTGAATAAAAATAAAAATGGAAGTTGCATAAAATTAAAAATGAGAGTTCATTCAACTAACAAATAAACCTTAACTATCTTCTTGGAAATTAAATAAAAAATGTAAATTGAATAGAAAAGGAAATAGAATAAAAATGGAAGTTGCATAAAATAAAAAATGAAAGTTTATTCATGAAACCACTATACCTTAACGAACTATTAGGAAATTAAGTAAAAAAGGAAATTCAATGGAAAAAGAAATTGATTAAAAATGAAAGTTGAATAAAAATAAAAATGGAAGTTGCATAAAATTAAAAGTGGAAGTTCATTCAAAAAACCACTATCCATTAACGATCTATTTGGAAATTAAAGAAAAAATGGAAATTGAACAGAAAAGGAAATTGGATAAAAATGGAAGTTGAATAAAAATAAAAATGGAAGTTCAATCAAGAAACCACTATACCTTAACGATCTATTTAGAAATTAAATAAAAAAAAAATTCAATAGAAAAAGAAATTGAATAAAAATGGAAGTTGCATAAAATTAAAAATGGTAGTTCATTCAAGAAACCACAATACATTAACGATCTATTTGGAAACTAAATATAAATAAAAATAAAAATGAAAGTTGCATAAAATTAAACATGGAAGTTCATTCAAGAAACCACTACCCCTTAATGATCTATTTGGAAACTAAATAAAAAAGGAAATTCAATAGAAAAGGAAATTGAATAAAAATAGAAGTTGAATAAAAACAAAAACAAAAGTTGCATAAAATTAAAAATGAAAGTCTATTCAAGAATCCACTATACCTTAACGAGCTATTTGGAAATTAAATAAAAAAAGGAAATCGAATAGAAAAAGAAATTGAATAAAAATGGAAGTTGAATAAAAATAAAAATGGAAGTTGCATAAAATTACAAATGAAAGTTCATTCAACAAACCACTACATCTTAACGATCTATTTGGAAATTGAATAAAAAAGGAAATTCAATAGAAAAAGAAATTGAATAAAAATGGAAGTTCATTCAAGAAACCACTATTCATGAACGATCTATTTGGAAATTCAATAAAAAAAGGAAATTGATTAAAAATGAAAGTTGAATAAAAATAAAAATGGAAGTTGCGTAAAATTAAACATGGAAGTTGTCACGCCCCACTTTTTATTATTCGGAGTCATTACCAAATTCTTTAACTTAATCCAATTTCAGAGATAACATGCGGAAATAAACTCATACATTCAATCCGTAGAAATGATTAACAATACTCTCAGTCGTATGCAAAGTAAACATTACATGAACTAACTTAATAAATTGCCCTTGGGCTTACATCATTAAAAGTACAAGAAAAAGGGTGTAACCCTTTACAACAATGGCATTCCGCCAACATAACTAAGGCCCCGTGGCCAACAAATAAGAAGATCCAAATCTTGTAGCACACCCTGCTCAACACCTGAAAAAAAATTCAACAACGTGGGATGAACATATAGTCCAGTAGGGAACTCAACATGCTCCTTAACAATAACAACATTACAAATAGCTATGATCATGAACACCCATTCTCATACTAGAATAATAATGTGACAGTTTATACAAAATATATATATAAATATATATATGAACTTTTCTTGAAAACAATCATTTAATTCACCGCTATAAGCGATTTATCCTCCCTTTTTCCTTTCATTAACCCCCGTTCCCAATCTTTTATAACATTAACAACTACTTAGAAACATAGATTCACTAAGCCCATTACTCTTCCATTTGCCACACATACAACAGATGTGCCTTTTCAAAACATATTTGGCATTTCAATGCAATTCCAATTATATCATAATTATCCATGCACACCTCTATAAAAAGATAACAACTCAACTACATACATAAAATCAATCAATGAGTCAACTCGTCCCTCCAACACTGTAACAAATACAATCCACAATGTTTCCAGATACACTGAAACAATAACAAAACAACACTGCACTACTAGCTATATGCGTAGTAAGCCAAAGATACACTTCTCACCACAATCTACCAGTTTACCAGGCGCTAGCTGGAAGGGTATGGTACCTTAGATTATCAGCGCGTCAGTTCTCCAGGCGCTAGCTGGAAGGGTATGATACCTTTGATTATAAGCGCTGAACACATAAGTGTGTGGAGTCCATCCCCTATCTTCTCACACACACTGGAGTACAACCCCTCTCTTCTCCCAAACCAGTATACAAATATAATGTAATTCAGCATTTCATTACATACAATGTTCAATCAACAATGGTGTATTACATACACAGCAATTCAACACAACCACGTCATCCTCCACCGATGACCAAGGATAAAATCTCTAGATGCAAATATTTAGTACACCTATTAAAGACTCAATTATTATGAGACCACAAACCCGACAACAACATTAACATGGTAGTTCAAGATACAATTCCACACATGTGTGTGTTCAACACTCATGAAACAATAATCCAATTTTCATACGTATTTCAAAACACCTTTCCCATTTCACAAAACAAGTTCCACTTCCCTCTTTGTTTTAACAAAACCAACTCCGTCTCTTTAGTTGTCACAAAACCAAACCCATCCCTTTTATTTTACAAAAAACCGATTCCTACCAATAAGGAAGCCATAACTCACATTAGTACACTACATACATTTCAAACCCATTTCAAAACCAAAGTTAACCCCTTAGGCATTAACACCTTCACCCAATTCGCATTAACAATAGAGATTTACAACATAGGTTAACTACCCTCCATTTTAATTTACCAAATCAAAATATAATTTAGGGCTTTTTCTTCTTTCAAATATAACATGCTAATTTACACTCCAATTAGCCCAAGACAACCATCAATGATAAAATAACCATTTTCAAACAACCAACCCTAGGTTCCTTCTCATGATTTCAAACAAATCCAACATGGATATGATTTTCATGCAATACAAAACTACCACATGCCTATCTATAGATGAAGTATTGAAAAAGAACAAGGAAATCCCTACCTCAAGCTTAGGAGAGAAAACCACCCAAAAATCACCGGCGACGAAACCACGAACCACTCAGACCAAAAGGAAGCCCTTGACGAGATCTACAATCCATCTCAAAGGACCATGGTGAAAAGATCACTCTAGGTGAGTAGATCTAGAGATCTTAGAGTAAAAGTGCCTTTTGAGAGAGAGAGAAGGTGTTTCACGGTTTAGAGAGAGGAAAGGGAAAAAAAAGTGAAAGAAAAGGTTAAGTGAGGGCATTTATATAGTACTAGGTCAAAAATAGATATAAGCCCCAAAGTCAACTCAAAATATCTAGTCAAAATATCCCCAAAAAGTAGGTCCAAACCGTGAGAAAAATCTGGGAAACAGTCGCAGGTGTCGACCCCTGCAATAGTGGTGTCGACACCAAAGAAGAAATCTGGAACACTTAAGTGTGACTACACTGCAGGTGTCGACCCTACCCTAGGCTGGTGTCGACACCAAAATGCAGCAGGCAAATTCAGAACAAGGGTCGACCCTTCCCAGCTTTGGTGTCGACCCTTATGGCGAACAAAAGAGAAGGTGTCGACACCACCAAGACTGGTGTCGACCCCAGAACATGATTTTCAAGTTTCCAAACAACTTTTCAACGCGAACAAGCGTGAACGAGCAATCCCAACAAGTTTAAATAAATTTCACTCATCCAAAACCAAGGTACAACAACACCGAAGATTCCCAAAACATAATACATGATTCAAATACACTTCCCAAAAGTTTTAAAAGGGCCCAAGTTCTACAACCTCCCCACCTTAGGAAATTTCGTCCCCGAAATTAAGGAAACTCCAAAACACAAGGCCAGCTGATCACAAAGCACTCAACACTCGGGCACCAAGGAAGGAAATACTCTCACAACAAACCTTCGATTCACTCTTGCCAAGGAAGAGACTAATTAAGGGAACACGTTCCAAACGACAACACTGTAGGCATAAAAGCCACAACAAAATCAACCCTTCTGAAACAGTTTACTCACATCTGACCAGCGCTTCAAGCTAAGTCACTATGCAACAACAATTACTTCCAATAAAAGGATACTCAAGGCAAATCTTTCACCTTAATATAAGGAAAAAATTTTCTTGCTCATGAGACATTTCTCAAAGATGGTCAAATTTTCAATGCTGACATTTCAAAATAAACTTTGCATTTTCCATGCGAAACTAAAAAGAAAACGTTGTATACATTTTTCACCCACACGGTGTTATCCAAAACACAATCATCCACCGTTTATTTGCCAAAATCATTCATTTGAAAATCCTCAAAACCCTTGAATTAAATCAATTTCTCAACAACGCCTTTAGGTGGCCCAACCACTAGAAAAATTTTGTTTTCCATTTTCTTTTCAAAATAACACCATCAACAACCATCACTCACACAGTGATGCCACAACCAACACGGAACAACACTTTTCTATAACGATAGTTAATAGAAATAATAACAGTACTATCAACACAAAAGACATAAGAAATTCATGGTTTTGCAATTTCATGTTGCCTCCCTTTACTTAACCAGTTTAATAACATACACCTGGCTCAGAACCTGGCCAAACAATTAAATGAGATAGTAACTCATATAAACATTTTTTTCACTTCACCATAGATAAGCATATGAGTTATATCAATCTTTCAACAGATACACATTTTGGTGCTGTATCATCGGAGTCCATCCCCTATCTCCTCCCAAACAATATACATATATAATGTATAAAAAAAAATCCAATCATTTACAATGATCATTCAATGCACAAATTTGCTGTATTATTATAACCGTCATATTCAATGACACAACCGGATGATTAGTTTCGGTTTTCCTCAATCAACACACAAAGTCTACAACGAATGAGACTAACTTCACGGTGACCAAGGTCAACCCAAAACCCTATACCAGTGAGCTGACTAATCAACTCAATAAACTCCACACTCAGTAATCCACCCACTGATGTGCCACTAACCCCACACACGGAGTTCCCCACACAAACCCCCAAATTTTGGAATCTCAACGGATCTCCTAAAACCAAACCACAACAATACTATGTCTAAGGGAATTACTATTCCCCCCCCCCCATGGCTACGTAGCAAGCCTACTCATCTCCTCGACCGAAAACCAACTTGGTAAACCTCAATCACAGCAACCCAATCACGAAGGACAATTTTGACCAACGCTATTCTCATTACTCTAGAACTCAAACTGTTCTCCCTCCAAAGAATGCTGCCAGCATCCACTCACAAACCATACCCCACAATTGATAACCAATCTCAATACAAACACTACCCCTATACAACGGATGGGGTCACCACGGACCTCTTAACCAGCAAAGCCCAAAACACAAATCAACATATAGGTACCAAGCAAGCAACAACATCAGGATCATTGATCCCTTTGACAACTTCTCAATAGGAAAAGAGGATTTTAGATTCCACACACACTCCCCAATGCATGAGGGTTAAACAAACAACAATATGCATACATAAGCGATACATAAACATGGTGCCTCAGCATCCAACAACACACCGGTAAACAACAAGATGACTGATATAATACACCACCGGCCAACAAATACAAAAGTCCCCCTCTAGGGTAATACCAAAGGACTAACTAACAAGTCGCCCCTCGCGAGGCTCCCGAAGCCTGGCCCGCACGTTTTTGGTACCGATAACGTCCCCGACTAGATGGGCACGACTGAGTCTGACTGGGTTTTGAAACACCCGAAGGATTCACACGCAAAGGACAAGAACGTCTACCATGGCCCTGCTGGCCACAAACGAAACAACCACCAGGTCCCCTACTCTGAGACTGGTCTGAAACCTGCACTTCCCCGGACCTTCCAACCGAAGTGTCTGAAACCCCTGGCGAAGAAAAGGAACCAGCCCCCGACTGAGCATGTTTCCGCCTCCACCCCTTACTGAGCCTAGAGTATTTAGGAACCGAAGGACTTACCACTATAATCTCCTCCTTAATCCCATCATCACTCGCAACCATGGCCTCCACATGGGCCGCTGCCTCAACTAAATAATAATAATCCTTCCAAAAGGATCCAGCTACCTTCTCCCGAATATTGAAACACAACCGCCTTTCAAACTCAAAACAACGACGCTCCTCTGTTGCCACCAACTCTGGAGCAAACCTCGACAAGCTAGCAAACCGCATCTCAAACTGTGCCACAGGAGTATCATCCTGACGCAACTCCAAAAACTGATCCCTCAACCTTTCCCGAGCAGAAGGAGGGAAATACTTGGCCAAAAAGGCCTTGGTAAAAGCAACCCACGTGCTACCCGCATTATTCTTAACATACTTCCACCAATAACTCGCATCGCCCTTCAATTGAAAAGTCGCCAAAGAAACCCTCAACTCCTCCTCTTCGACTCTGAGCATATCAAGAGTCTTGGTAATCTGTTCCAACCAACTCTCTGCCTCCAACGGTTTAGCCTCCCCCACAAACTCTGGTGGGCCGGAGCGGAAAAACTCCTTAGTAAGCTTGAGAGCATGCCCACTGCCGCCCTCAGTGCGAGCTAGGGCGTCTTGCACTGCTCTCACAATCTCACGTGCGACGTCCTCACCGACAGCCGATGCTGCAACGACGGGTGCTAAAGGAGCTGCAGTGCCCCTACCGACACTCCTACTACTCAACCGTCCTCTACTTCCTCGTGTAGACATCCTATAAAGCACAAAAGCAAACACTACGCTTAGTGCACAACACAATAGCCTTCTCCGAGGCGCACTCCACTACTAAGTCACAAAATATACATCTCTATTTCATATAATCATCTAAACATGTAGACACATAATCGAATCAAGTCCACAAAGATAGCCACTCATCCCAGAACTCTCAAGGAATTCCTATCAGAAACCACGTTGATCAAGCGTGTTTCCGAAAGGACCTCAAAGCAAGTTTACCGGCTATGAATACTATCCGAGAGACTGAATCCCATGCTCACATAAATGCAACACACAAGTCCTAACTTTCATGATATCTATATGCAACGCCCTCACTATACGTAGTAAACCCACTGTGGTAAAAACCACTTCCCACGAGCCCAAAGTATTCAAACCCGGCTGGCTCTGATACCAAGTTGTCACGCCCCACTTTTTATTATTCGGAGTCATTACCAAATTCTTTAACTTAATCCAATTTCAGAGATAACATGCGGAAATAAACTCATACATTCAATCCGTAGAAATGATTAACAATACTCTCAGTCGTATGCAAAGTAAACATTACATGAACTAACTTAATAAATTGCCCTTGGGCTTACATCATTAAAAGTACAAGAAAAAGGGTGTAACCCTTTACAACAATGGCATTCCGCCAACATAACTAAGGCCCCGTGGCCAACAAATAAGAAGATCCAAATCTTGTAGCACACCCTGCTCAACACCTGAAAAAAAATTCAACAACGTGGGATGAACATATAGTCCAGTAGGGAACTCAACATGCTCCTTAACAATAACAACATTACAAATAGCTATGATCATGAACACCCATTCTCATACTAGAATAATAATGTGACAGTTTATACAAAATATATATATAAATATATATATGAACTTTTCTTGAAAACAATCATTTAATTCACCGCTATAAGCGATTTATCCTCCCTTTTTCCTTTCATTAACCCCCGTTCCCAATCTTTTATAACATTAACAACTACTTAGAAACATAGATTCACTAAGCCCATTACTCTTCCATTTGCCACACATACAACAGATGTGCCTTTTCAAAACATATTTGGCATTTCAATGCAATTCCAATTATATCATAATTATCCATGCACACCTCTATAAAAAGATAACAACTCAACTACATACATAAAATCAATCAATGAGTCAACTCGTCCCTCCAACACTGTAACAAATACAATCCACAATGTTTCCAGATACACTGAAACAATAACAAAACAACACTGCACTACTAGCTATATGCGTAGTAAGCCAAAGATACACTTCTCACCACAATCTACCAGTTTACCAGGCGCTAGCTGGAAGGGTATGGTACCTTAGATTATCAGCGCGTCAGTTCTCCAGGCGCTAGCTGGAAGGGTATGATACCTTTGATTATAAGCGCTGAACACATAAGTGTGTGGAGTCCATCCCCTATCTTCTCACACACACTGGAGTACAACCCCTCTCTTCTCCCAAACCAGTATACAAATATAATGTAATTCAGCATTTCATTACATACAATGTTCAATCAACAATGGTGTATTACATACACAGCAATTCAACACAACCACGTCATCCTCCACCGATGACCAAGGATAAAATCTCTAGATGCAAATATTTAGTACACCTATTAAAGACTCAATTATTATGAGACCACAAACCCGACAACAACATTAACATGGTAGTTCAAGATACAATTCCACACATGTGTGTGTTCAACACTCATGAAACAATAATCCAATTTTCATACGTATTTCAAAACACCTTTCCCATTTCACAAAACAAGTTCCACTTCCCTCTTTGTTTTAACAAAACCAACTCCGTCTCTTTAGTTGTCACAAAACCAAACCCATCCCTTTTATTTTACAAAAAACCGATTCCTACCAATAAGGAAGCCATAACTCACATTAGTACACTACATACATTTCAAACCCATTTCAAAACCAAAGTTAACCCCTTAGGCATTAACACCTTCACCCAATTCGCATTAACAATAGAGATTTACAACATAGGTTAACTACCCTCCATTTTAATTTACCAAATCAAAATATAATTTAGGGCTTTTTCTTCTTTCAAATATAACATGCTAATTTACACTCCAATTAGCCCAAGACAACCATCAATGATAAAATAACCATTTTCAAACAACCAACCCTAGGTTCCTTCTCATGATTTCAAACAAATCCAACATGGATATGATTTTCATGCAATACAAAACTACCACATGCCTATCTATAGATGAAGTATTGAAAAAGAACAAGGAAATCCCTACCTCAAGCTTAGGAGAGAAAACCACCCAAAAATCACCGGCGACGAAACCACGAACCACTCAGACCAAAAGGAAGCCCTTGACGAGATCTACAATCCATCTCAAAGGACCATGGTGAAAAGATCACTCTAGGTGAGTAGATCTAGAGATCTTAGAGTAAAAGTGCCTTTTGAGAGAGAGAGAAGGTGTTTCACGGTTTAGAGAGAGGAAAGGGAAGAAAAAGTGAAAGAAAAGGTTAAGTGAGGGCATTTATATAGTACTAGGTCAAAAATAGATATAAGCCCCAAAGTCAACTCAAAATATCTAGTCAAAATATCCCCAAAAAGTAGGTCCAAACCGTGAGAAAAATCTGGGAAACAGTCGCAGGTGTCTACCCCTGCAATAGTGGTGTCGACACCAAAGAAGAAATCTGGAACACTTAAGTGTGACTACACTGCAGGTGTCGACCCTACCCTAGGCTGGTGTCGACACCAAAATGCAGCAGGCAAATTCAGAACAAGGGTCGACCCTTCCCAGCTTTGGTGTCGACCCTTATGGCGAACAAAAGAGAAGGTGTCGACACCACCAAGACTGGTGTCGACCCCAGAACATGATTTTCAAGTTTCCAAACAACTTTTCAACGCGAACAAGCGTGAATGAGCAATCCCAACAAGTTTAAATAAATTTCACTCATCCAAAACCAAGGTACAACAACACCGAAGATTCCCAAAACATAATACATGATTCAAATACACTTCCCAAAAGTTTTAAAAGGGCCCAAGTTCTACAGAAGTTCATTCAAGAAACCACTATACCTTAACGATCTATTTGGAAATTAAATAAAAAAAGGAAATTGAATAAAAATGGAAGTTGAATAAAAATAAAAATGGAAACTGCATAAAATTAAACATGGAAGTTCAATCAAGAAACCACTATACCTTAACGATCTTCTTGGAAATTAAATAAAAAAGGAAATTGAACAGAAAAGGAAATTGAATAAAAATAGAAGTTGAATAAAAATAGAAATGGAAACTGCATAAAATTAAACGTGGAAGTTCATTCAAGAAACCACTACACCTTAACGATCTATTTGGAAATTAAATAAAAAAGGAAATTGAATAGAAAAGGAAACTAAATAAAAATCGAAGTGGAATAAAAATAAAAATGGAAGTTGCATAAAATTAACAATGGAAGTTCATTCAAGAAAACACTACACCTTAATGATCTATTTGGAATTAAATAAAACAGGAAATTCAATAGAAAAAGACAATGAAAAAAAATGGAAGTTGAATAAAAATAAAAATGGAAGTTGCATAAAATTAAAAATGGAAGGTCATTCACGAAAGGACTATACATTAAACATCTATTTGGAAATTAAATAAAAAAGGAAATTGAATAAAAATGGAAGTGGAATAAAAATAAAAACGAAAGTTGCATAAAATTAAAAATAGAAGTTCATTCAAGAAACCACTAAACCTTAATGATCTATTTGGAAACTAAATAAAAAAGCAAATTCAATAGAAAAGGAAATTGAATAAAAATGGAAGTTGAATAAAAACAAAAACAAAAGTTGCATAAGATTAAAAATGGAAGTCTATTCAAAAAACCACTATACCTTAACGATCTATTTGGAAATTAAATAAAAAAAGGAAATTGAATAGAAAAGGAAATTGAATAAAAATGGAAGTTGAATAAAAATAAAAATGGAAGTTGCATAAAATTCAAAATGAAAGTTCATTCAAAAAATCACTACGCCTTAACGATCTATTTGGAAAGTAAATAAAAAAGGAAATTCAATAGAAAAAGAAATTGAATAAAAATGGAAGTTGAATAAAAATAAAAATGGAAGTTCATTCAAGAAACCACTATACATTAACTATCTATTTGGAAATTCAAGAAAAAAAGGAAATTGAATAGAAAAGGAAATTGATTAAAAATGGAAGTTACGTAAAATTAAACATGGAAGTTCATTCAAGAAACCACTATACCTTAACGATCTATTTGGAAATTAAATAAAAAAGAAAATGTAATAGAAAAGGAAATTGAATAAAAATGGAAGTTGAATAAAAATAGAAATGGAAACTGCATAAAATTAAACATGGAAGTTCATTCAAGAAACCACTATACCTTAATGATCTATTTGGAAATTAAATAAAAAAGGAAATTGAATAGAAAAGGAAATTGAATAAAAATAGAAGTTGAATAAAAATTGAAATGGAAACTGCATAAAATTAAACGTGGAAGTTCATTCAAGAAACCACTACACCTTAACGATCTATTTGGAAATTAAATAAAAAAGGAAATTGAATAGAAAAGGAAACTATATAAAAATGGAAGTGGAATAAAAATAAAATTGAAAGTTGCATAAAATTAACAATGGAAGTTCGTTCAAAACACCACTACACCTTAACGATCTATTTGGAAATTAATTAAAAAATGAAATTGAATAGAAATGGAAATTGGATAAAAATGGAAGTTGAATAAAAATACAAATGGAAGTTGCATAAAATTTAAAATGGAAGTTCATTCCAGAAACCACAACACCTTAACAATCTATTTGGAAATTAAATAAAAAAAGGAAATTGAATAGAAAAGGAAATTGAATAAAAATTGAAGTGGAATAAAAATATAAATGGAAGTTGCATAAAATTAAAAATGAAAGTTCATTCAAAAAACCACTACACCATAACGATCTATTTGGAAATTAAATAAAAAAGGAAATTCAATAGAAAAAGAAATTGTATAAAAATGGAAGTTGAATAAAAATAAAAATGGAAGTTCATTCAAGAGACCACTATACATTAACGATCTATTAGGAAATTCAATAAAAAAAGGAAATTGAATAGAAAAGGAAATTGATTAAAAATGGAAGTTGAACAAAAATAAAAATGGAAGTTGCGTAAAATTAAACATGGAAGTTCATTCAAAAAACCACTATACCTTAACGATCTATTTGGAAATTAAATAAAAAAAGGAAATTGAATAGAAAAGGAAATTGAATAAAAATGGAAGTTGAATAAAAATAAAAATGGAAACTGCATAAAATTAAACATGGAAGTTCATTCAAGAAACCGCTATACCTTAACGATCTATTTGGAAATTAAATAAAAAAGGAAATTGAATAGAAAAGGAAATTGAAGAAAAATAGAAGTTTAATAAAAATAGATATGGAAACTGCAGAAAATTAAACGTGGAAGTTCATTCAAGAAACCGCTACACCTTAACGATCTATTTGGAAATTAAATAAAAAAGGAAATTGAATAGAAAAGGAAACTAAATAAAAATATCAGTGGAATAAAAATAAAAAAGGAAGTTGTATAAAATTAAAAATGGAAGTTCATTCAAGAAACCACAGCACCTTAATGATCTATTTGGAATTAAATAAAACAGGATATTCAATAGAAAAAGAAATTGAATAAAAATGGAACTTGAATAAAAATAAAAATGGAAGTTACACAAAATTAAAAATGGAAGGTCACTCACGAAAGCACTATACATTAACGATCTATTTGGAAATTAAATAAAAAAAGAAATGTAAAAGGAGAGGAAATTGAATAAAAATGGAAGTGGAATAAAAATAAAAATGAAAGTTGCATAAAATTAAAAATGAGAGTTCATTCAACTAACAAATAAACCTTAACTATCTTCTTGGAAATTAAATAAAAAATGTAAATTGAATAGAAAAGGAAATAGAATAAAAATGGAAGTTGCATAAAATAAAAAATGAAAGTTTATTCATGAAACCACTATACCTTAACGAACTATTAGGAAATTAAGTAAAAAAGGAAATTCAATGGAAAAAGAAATTGATTAAAAATGAAAGTTGAATAAAAATAAAAATGGAAGTTGCATAAAATTAAAAGTGGAAGTTCATTCAAAAAACCACTATCCATTAACGATCTATTTGGAAATTAAAGAAAAAATGGAAATTGAACAGAAAAGGAAATTGGATAAAAATGGAAGTTGAATAAAAATAAAAATGGAAGTTCAATCAAGAAACCACTATACCTTAACGATCTATTTAGAAATTAAATAAAAAAAAGAAATTCAATAGAAAAAGAAATTGAATAAAAATGGAAGTTGCATAAAATTAAAAATGGTAGTTCATTCAAGAAACCACAATACATTAACGATCTATTTGGAAACTAAATATAAATAAAAATAAAAATGAAAGTTGCATAAAATTAAACATGGAAGTTCATTCAAGAAACCACTACCCCTTAATGATCTATTTGGAAACTAAATAAAAAAGGAAATTCAATAGAAAAGGAAATTGAATAAAAATAGAAGTTGAATAAAAACAAAAACAAAAGTTGCATAAAATTAAAAATGAAAGTCTATTCAAGAATCCACTATACCTTAACGAGCTATTTGGAAATTAAATAAAAAAAGGAAATCGAATAGAAAAAGAAATTGAATAAAAATGGAAGTTGAATAAAAATAAAAATGGAAGTTGCATAAAATTACAAATGAAAGTTCATTCAACAAACCACTACATCTTAACGATCTATTTGGAAATTGAATAAAAAAGGAAATTCAATAGAAAAAGAAATTGAATAAAAATGGAAGTTCATTCAAGAAACCACTATTCATGAACGATCTATTTGGAAATTCAATAAAAAAAGGAAATTGATTAAAAATGAAAGTTGAATAAAAATAAAAATGGAAGTTGCGTAAAATTAAACATGGAAGTTCATTCAAGAAACCACTATACCTTAACGATCTATTTGGAAATTAAATAAAAAAAGGAAATTGAATAAAAATGGAAGTTGAATAAAAATAAAAATGGAAACTGCATAAAATTAAACATGGAAGTTCAATCAAGAAACCACTATACCTTAACGATCTTCTTGGAAATTAAATAAAAAAGGAAATTGAACAGAAAAGGAAATTGAATAAAAATAGAAGTTGAATAAAAATAGAAATGGAAACTGCATAAAATTAAACGTGGAAGTTCATTCAAGAAACCACTACACCTTAACGATCTATTTGGAAATTAAATAAAAAAGGAAATTGAATAGAAAAGGAAACTAAATAAAAATCGAAGTGGAACAAAAATAAAAATGGAAGTTGCATAAAATTAACAATGGAAGTTCATTCAAGAAAACACTACACCTTAATGATCTATTTGGAATTAAATAAAACAGGAAATTCAATAGAAAAAGACAATGAAAAAAAATGGAAGTTGAATAAAAATAAAAATGGAAGTTGCATAAAATTAAAAATGGAAGGTCATTCACGAAAGGACTATACATTAAACATCTATTTGGAAATTAAATAAAAAAGGAAATTGAATAAAAATGGAAGTGGAATAAAAATAAAAACGAAAGTTGCATAAAATTAAAAATAGAAGTTCATTCAAGAAACCACTACACCTTAACGATCTATTTGGAAACTAAATAAAAAAGCAAATTCAATAGAAAAGGAAATTGAATAAAAATGGAAGTTGAATAAAAACAAAAACAAAAGTTGCATAAGATTAAAAATGGAAGTCTATTCAAAAAACCACTATACCTTAACGATCTATTTGGAAATTAAATAAAAAAAGGAAATTGAATAGAAAAGGAAATTGAATAAAAATGGAAGTTGAATAAAAATAAAAATGGAAGTTGCATAAAATTCAAAATGAAAGTTCATTCAAAAAATCACTACGCCTTAACGATCTATTTGGAAAGTAAATAAAAAAGGAAATTCAATAGAAAAAGAAATTGAATAAAAATGGAAGTTGAATAAAAATAAAAATGGAAGTTCATTCAAGAAACCACTATACATTAACTATCTATTTGGAAATTCAAGAAAAAAAGGAAATTGAATAGAAAAGGAAATTGATTAAAAATGGAAGTTACGTAAAATTAAACATGGAAGTTCATTCAAGAAACCACTATACCTTAACGATCTATTTGGAAATTAAATAAAAAAGAAAATGTAATAGAAAAGGAAATTGAATAAAAATGGAAGTTGAATAAAAATAGAAATGGAAACTGCATAAAATTAAACATGGAAGTTCATTCAAGAAACCACTATACCTTAATGATCTATTTGGAAATTAAATAAAAAAGGAAATTGAATAGAAAAGGAAATTGAATAAAAATAGAAGTTGAATAAAAATTGAAATGGAAACTGCATAAAATTAAACTTGGAAGTTCATTCAAGAAACCACTACACCTTAACGATCTATTTGGAAATTAAATAAAAAAGGAAATTGAATAGAAAAGGAAACTATATAAAAATGGAAGTGGAATAAAAATAAAATTGAAAGTTGCATAAAATTAACAATGGAAGTTCGTTCAAAACACCACTACACCTTAACGATCTATTTGGAAATTAATTAAAAAATGAAATTGAATAGAAATGGAAATTGGATAAAAATGGAAGTTGAATAAAAATACAAATGGAAGTTGCATAAAATTTAAAATGGAAGTTCATTCCAGAAACCACAACACCTTAACGATCTATTTGGAAATTAAATAAGAAAAGGAAATTGAATAGAAAAGGAAATTGAATAAAAATTGAAGTGGAATAAAAATATAAATGGAAGTTGCATAAAATTAAAAATGAAAGTTCATTCAAAAAACCACTACACCATAACGATCTATTTGGAAATTAAATAAAAAAGGAAATTCAATAGAAAAAGAAATTGTATAAAAATGGAAGTTGAATAAAAATAAAAATGGAAGTTCATTCAAGAGACCACTATACATTAACGATCTATTAGGAAATTCAATAAAAAAAGGAAATTGAATAGAAAACGAAATTGATTAAAAATGGAAGTTGAACAAAAATAAAAATGGAAGTTGCGTAAAATTAAACATGGAAGTTCATTCAAAAAACCACTATACCTTAACGATCTATTTGGAAATTAAATAAAAAAAGGAAATTGAATAGAAAAGGAAATTGAATAAAAATGGAAGTTGAATAAAAATAAAAATGGAAACTGCATAAAATTAAACATGGAAGTTCATTCAAGAAACCGCTATACCTTAACGATCTATTTGGAAATTAAATAAAAAAGGAAATTGAATAGAAAAGGAAATTGAAGAAAAATAGAAGTTTAATAAAAATAGATATGGAAACTGCAGAAAATTAGACGTGGAAGTTCATTCAAGAAACCGCTACACCTTAACGATCTATTTGGAAATTAAATAAAAAAGGAAATTGAATAGAAAAGGAAACTAAATAAAAATATCAGTGGAATAAAAATAAAAAAGGAAGTTGTATAAAATTAAAAATGGAAGTTCATTCAAGAAACCACAGCACCTTAATGATCTATTTGGAATTAAATAAAACAGGATATTCAATAGAAAAAGAAATTGAATAAAAATGGAACTTGAATAAAAATAAAAATGGAAGTTACACAAAATTAAAAATGGAAGGTCACTCACGAAAGCTCTATACATTAACGATCTATTTGGAAATTAAATAAAAAAAGAAATGTAAAAGGAGAGGAAATTGAATAAAAATGGAAATAGAATAAAAATAAAAATGAAAGTTGCATAAAATTAAAAATCGAAGTCCATTCAAGAAACCACTATACCTTAACGATCTATTTAGAAATTAAATAAAAAAAGGAAATTGAATAGAAAAGTAAATTGAATAAAAATGGAAGTTGAATAAAAATAAAAATGGAAGTTGCATAAAATTAAAAATGGAAGGTCATTCACGAAAGCACTATACATTAACGATCTATTTGGAAATTAAATAAAAAAGGAAATTTAATAGAAAAGGAAATTAAATAAAATTGGAAGTGGAATAAAAATAAAAATGAAAGTTGCATAAAATTTAAAATGGAAGTTCATTCAAGAAACCACTACACCTTAATGATCTATTTGGAAACTAAATAAAAAAGGAAATTCAATAGAAAAGGAAATTGAATAAAAATGGAAGTTGAATAAAAACAAAAACAAAAGTTGGCATAAAATTAAAAATGGAAGTCTATTCAAGAAACCACTATACCTTAACGTGCTATTTGGAAATTAAATAAAAAAAAGGAAATTGAATAGAAAAAGAAATTGAATAAAAATGGAAGTTGAATAAAAATAAAAATGGAAGTTGCATAGAATTAAAAATGAAAGTTCATTCAAAAAACCACTACACCTTAACGATCTATTTGGAAATTAAATAAAAAAGGAAATTCAATAGAAAAAGAAATTGAATAAAAATGGAAGTTCATTCCAGAAAACACCATACATTAACGATCTATTTGGAAATTCAATAAAAAAAGGAAATTGAATAGAAAAGCAAATTGATTAAAAGTGAGAGTTGAATAAAAATAAAAATAGAAGTTGCGTAAAATTAAACATGGAAGTTCATTCAAGAAACCACTATACCTTAACGATCTATTTGGAAATTAAATAAAAAAAGGAAATTGAATAGAAAAGGAAATTGAATAAAAATGGAAGTTGAGTAAAAATAGAAATGGAAACTGCATAAAATTAAACATGGAAGTTCATTCAAGAAACCACTATACCTTAACGATCTACTTGGAAATTAAATAAAAAAGGAAATTGAATAGAAAAGGAAATTGAATAAAAATAGAAGTTGAATAAAAATAGAAATGGAAACTGCATAAAATTAAACGTGAAAGTTCATCCAAGAAACCACTACACCTTAACGATCTATTTGGAAATTAAATAAAAAAGGAAATTGAATAGAAAAGGAAACTAAATAAAAATGGAAGTGGAATAAAAATAAAAATGGAAGTTGCATAAAATTAACAATGGAAGTTCATTCAAGAAAACACTACACCTTAATGATCTATTTGGAATTAAATAAAACAGGAAATTCAATAGAAAAAGACATTGAAAAAAAATGGAAGTTGAATAAAAATAAAAATGAAAGTTGCATAAAATTAAAAATGGAAGGTCATTCACGAAAGGACTATACATTAAACATCTATTTGGAAATTAAATAAAAAAGGAAATTTAATAGAAAAGGAAATTGAATAAAAATGGAAGTGGAATAAAAATAAAAACGAAAGTTGCATAAAATTAAAAATGGAAGTTCATTCAAGAAACCACTACACCTTAACGATCTATTTGGAAACTAAATAAAAAAGGAAATTCAATAGAAAAGGAAATTGAATAAAAATGGAAGTTGAATAAAAACAAAAACAAAAGTTGCATAAAATTAAAAATGGAAGTCTATTCAAGAAACCACTATACCTTAACGATCTATTTGGAAATTAAATAAAAAAAGGAAATTGAATAGAAAAGGAAATTGAATAAAAATGGAAGTTGAATAAAAATAAAAATGGAAGTTGCATAAAATTAAAAATGAAAGTTCATTCAAAAAACCAATACACCTTAACGATCTATTTGGAAATTAAATAAAAAAGGAAATTCAATAGAAAAAGAAATTGAATAAAAATGGAAGTTGAATAAAAATAAAAATGGAAGTTCATTCAAGAAACCACTATACATTAACTGTCTATTTGGAAATTCAATAAAAAAAAGGAAATTGATTAGAAAAGGAAATTGATTAAAAATGGAAGTTGAATAAAAATAAAAACGGAAGTTGCGTAAAATTAAACATGGAAGTTCATTCAAGAAACCACTATACCTTAACGATCTATTTGGAAATTAAAGAAAAAAGAAAATTTAATAGAAAAGGAAATTGAAGAAAAATGGAAGTTGAATGAAAATAGAAATGGAAACTGCATAAAATTAAACATGGAAGTTCATTCAAGAAACCACTATACCTTAACGATCTATTTGGAAATTAAATAAAAAAGGAAATTGAATAGAAAAGGAAATTGAATAAAAATAGAAGTTCAATAAAAATTGAAATGGAAACTGCATAAAATTAAACGTGGAAGTTTATTCAAGAAACCACTACACCTTAACGATTTATTTGGAAATTAAATTAAAAAGGAAATTGAACAGAAAAGGAAACTAAATAAAAATAGAAGTGGAATAAAAATAAAAATGGAAGTTGCATAAAATTAAAAATGGAAGTTCATTCAAGAAACCTATAGCGATCTCGGTTTCCCTTTCATTGGTTGTTGTGTACATCTTGTTTACATCCTTTACTCTTTGTATTTGAGTCTTGGGTTGTGTTGGGCAGGTGTGAAACAGGTTGGTTGAGCTTAGGAACCAAGTGTAGTTGCCCAGTTTTTGGCCTGTCCGCTCGAGCGGGAAAATCCACCTTCCAGTATTTTTTCTCTGCAGGGTTGTCCGCTCGAGCGGGAGTTTGGACGCTCGAGCGGGAGTTTGTGTGTTACGCTCGAGCGGGGAGTTGGACGCTCGAGCGGGAGTCTGGTTCTGCAAAAGTGCTGGGAGTGTGTATTCAGCGCTCGAGCGGCGGTTTGGACGCTCGAGCGGGAGTCTGTGAGTGACGCTCGAGCGTGGGTTTGGACGCTCGAGCGGGGCGACTGGGTTAAAGCTCCGTGTTTTGACTTTTCAAATCACTTTTTCCATTTCTCTTCTCTCTCTTACTTTTCCAAAAACCCCATTGTTGAGCTTTTCACTCTAGAGCTCTACCTTCTCTCTAGGTATTGATCTAGTAGGAGTGATTTCCTCACCTTTGGCCTTTACAAAAGAGTTGTTGATCGTCGAGGGCTATCTTTTGATCCGAGAAATTCGTGATTTGGAGCATTTTCATTTTCTTCACCTTCTCGGTTGGGAGTCATCTTTTGAGGTAGGGATAACCTACTCCTTACTATGGATTTTGTCTTTAAATTTAAGTATTTTGAGATGTTGGGATTGGTTTGGTAATTTGGTGAGAGTTTGGGGCTTTTGTGTAAATTTACAAAAGTTGGGGTTTTAGCTATATAAAACCTAGATGCATGTTTGGCATGGAGAAATGGTATAAATGTTGAGGCATTGATGAAAATGGAACCTAAGGGTTGTAATGTTAATTATGGAAAATGCCCTAATTACATTGGTTAATTAATTTATAAAATTAATTGTGAGAAACGAGGAATTGAAGTGGAAATGTTGAGATTGGGAATGTATGGGATTAAAGGGTGTAGTTGGATTTTATATCGCTCACCTAGTTGGAAATGTTGATTATGTATCCATTTGTTGCATTTATATTCTGTATAGAAATAACTGCTTTGGGCTATCGGTGGAGGATAGTCTTGATTGTTGTAGACAATGCATGATGGTTAGGCAAACTAAAACTAATCACTGGAATGTGTCATTGAGTATGACGGTTGAATGAATACATTAAATGTTATGTATTGATTGATGATGTGTATAATTGTTGTTTATATGCATTGTGTCGTGTTGGAGGAGATATGGAATGTACTCCACGGTTTAGGGGATGATAGGGGATGGACCTCTAAACCGGATGTTGTTGGGAGAAGATAGGGGATGGACTCCATAGATAGAGCTCATATGCTTATCTAGTAATGTGTCGACATAGCTCATATGCTTGTCTTTGGAAGTGTCATAGTGCTCTTATGCATATCTATGGAAGTGATGATATAGCTTGTATGCTTATCTGTTGACATGTTGATATAGCTAGTACGCTTATCTAATGTGAATTGGGAAGAAGTTTAATATGAGTTACTGTCTCGTATAAGTTGTTTGGCTAGGTTCTGAGCCATGATTATAAATTGAGAATTGAAAAGGATTGGGAAATGGATTGTAACATGGACTTGTATGTCATGAAACCGTAAAGTATGATTAGGGAAAGTATCAGTGTTAGCCATCTATCAACTGCTAATCTTTCAGTCATTGTTCATATTTGGTTTAGTGTATTTCTACTGGGCTGTGGCTCACCCTATATGGGAATATCATTTTCAGGTACAGGTAGCACGCCACATCCAAGGACGTAGCTTGGGAGGCTAGAGGCGGGTAGCCTTTTTGTTGTCTTTTCTCTTTCGATGTATTACATGTAAATTCAAGCCAAGGGCTTAATGTGTAAATGAGTTAGTACTCTTTGTTGTAACCAAGTGTTAACTTGGAAAGCTGTAAGCCTTTAGGGCATTTGCTTTTGTCGTTAACATGTAATACTTTTTAGTATTGGAACTCTGATGAATAGAAGAATATGAAGCTTTTATATATATCAATGCATGTCTAAATTGATGGGTTTAATGTTATTATTTAGAGGGCGTTACAAAACCACTACACCTTAATGATCTATTTGGAATTAAATAAAACAGGAAATTCAATAGAAAAAGAAATTGAATAAAAATAAAGTTGAATAAAAATAAAAATGGAAGTTGCATAAAATTAAAAATGGAAGGACATTCACGAAAGCACTATACATTAACGATCTATTTGGAAATTAAATAAAAAAAGAAATTTAATAGAAAAGGAAATTGAATAAAAATGGAAGTGGAATAAAAATAAAAATGAAAGTTGCATAAAATTAAAAATGGAAGTCTATTCAAGAAACCACTATATCTCAACGATCTATTTAGAAATTAAATAAAAAAAGGAAATTGAATAAAAATGGAAGTTGAATAAAAATAAAAATGGAAGTTGCATAAAATTTAAAATGAAAGTTCATTCAAAAAACCACTACACCTTAACGATCTATTTGGAAATTAAATAAAAAAGGAAATTCAATAGAAAAAGAAATTGAATAAAAATGGAAGTTCATTCAAGAAACCACTATACCTTAACGATCTATTTGGAAATTAAATAAAAAAGGTAATTCAATAGAAAAAGAAATTGAATAAAAATGGAAGTTCATTCAAGAAACCACTATACATTAACGATCTATTTGGAAAATCAATAAAAAAAGGAAATTCAATAGAAAAAGAAATTGATTAAAAATGGAAGTTGAATAAAAATAAAAATGGAAGTTACGTAAAATTAAACATGAAAGTTCATTCAAGAAACCACTATATCTTAACGGTCTACTTGGAAATTAAATAAAAAAAGGAAATTGAATAGAAAAGGAAATTGAATAAAAATGGAAGTTGAATAAAAACAAAAATAGAAGTTGCCTAAAATTAAAAATGGAAGTCTCTTCAAGAAACCTCTAAACCTTAACGATCTATTTGGAAATTAATTAAAAAAGGAAATTGAATAGAAATCGAAATTGAATAAAAATGGAAGCGGAAAAAAAACAAAAATGGAAGTTACATAAAATTTAAAATGAAAGTTCATTCAAGAAACCACTATACCGTAACGATCTATTTTGAAATTAAATAAAAAAGGAAATTCAATAGGAAAGGAAATTGAATAAAAATGGAAGTTGAATAAAAATAAAAATGGAAGTTTCATAAAATTAAAAATGAAAGTTATTAAAGAAACCACTATACCTTAACGATCTATTTGGAAATTAAATAAAAAAAAAATTGAATGGAGATGGATATTGAATAAAAATAGAAGTTGAATAAAAATAGAAGTGGAAAACGCATAAAATTAAACATGGAAATTCATTCAAGAAACCACTATACCTTAACGATCTATTTGGAAATTAAATATAAAAGGAAATTGAATAGAGATAGAAATTTAATAAAAATAGAAGTTGAATAAAAATGGAAATGGAAACCGCATCAAATTAAACATGGAAGTTCAGGCAAGAAACCACTATACCTTAACGATCTATTTGGCAATTAAATAGAAAAGGAAATTGAATAAAAATGAAAGTTGAATAAAAATACAAATGGAAGTTGCATAAAATTAAAAATGGAAGTTCATTCAAGAAACCATTATACCTTAATGATCTATTTGGAAATTAAATAAAAAAAGGCAATTGAATGGAGATGGAAATTGAATAAAAATAGAAGTTGAATAAAAATAGAAATGGAAACTGCATAAAATTAAACATGGAAGTTCATTCAAGAAACCACTATACCTTAACGATCTATTTGGAAATTAAATAAAAAGGGAAATTGAATAGAAAAGGAAATTGAATAAAAATGGTAGTGGAATAAAAATAAAAATGGAAGTTGCATAAAATTAAAAATGGAAGTTCATTCCAAAAACCACTACGCCTTAACGATCTATTTGAAATTAAATAAAAAAAGGAAATTCAATCAAAAAAGAAACTGAAAGTTGAATAAAAATAAAAATGGAAGTTACATAAAATTAAAAATGGAAGTTCATTCAAGAAACCACAATACATTAACGATCTATTTGGAAATTAAATAAAAAAAAGAAATTGAATAGAAAAGGAAATTGAATAAAAACGGAAGTGGAATAAAAATAAAAATGGAAGTTCATTCAAGAAACCACTACACATTAACGATCTATTTTGAAATTAAATAAAAAAGGAAATTGATTAGAGATGGAAATTGAATAAAAATAGAAGTTGAATAAAAATAGAAATGGAAACTGCATAAAATTAAACATGGAAGTTCATTCAAGAAACCACTATACCTTAACGATCAATTTGGAAATTAAATAAAAAAGGAAATTGAATAGAAAAGGAAATTGAATAAAAAAGGAAGTGGAATAAAAATAAAAATGGAAGTTGCCTAAAATTAAGAATGGAAGTTCATTCAAGAAACCACAACACCGTAACGATCTATTTGGAAAGTAAATAAAAAAGGAAATTCAACAGAAAAGGAAATTGAATAAAAATGAAAGTTGAATAAAAATGAAAATGAAAGTTGCATAAAATTAAAAATGGAAGTTCATTCAAGAAACCACTACAGCTTAACGATCTATTTGGAAATTAAATAAAAAAAGAAATTGAATGGAGATGGAAATTGAATAAAAATAGCAGTTGAATAAAAATAGAAATGGAAACTGCATAAAATTAAACATGGAAGTTCATACAAGAAACCACTATACCTTAACGATCTATTTTGAAATTAAATAAAAAAGGAAATTGAATAGAAAACGAAATGGAATAAAAATGGAAGTGGAATAAAAATAAAAATGGAAGTTGCAGAAAATCAAAAATGGATGTTTATTCAAGAAACCACTACACTTTAACGATCTGTTTGGAAATTAAATAAAAAGGGAAATTCAACGGAAAAGGAAATTGAATAAAAACGGAAGTTGAATAAAAATGAAAATGGAAGTTGCATAAAATTAAAAATTGAAGTTCATTCAAGAAACCACAATACCTTAACAATCTATTTGGAAATTAAATAAAAAAGGAAATTGAATGGAGATGGAAATTTAATAAAAATAGAAGTTGGATAAAAATAGAAATGGAAACTGCATAAAATTAAACATGGAAGTTCATTCAAGAAACCACTATACCTTAACGATCTATTTGGAAATTAAATAAAAAAAGAAAATTCAATAGAAAAGGAAATTGAATAAAAAATGAAGTTGCATAAAATTAAAAATGAAAGTTCATTCAACTAACCACTAAACCTTAACGATAATTTGGAAATTAAATAAAAAAGGAAATTGAATAGAAAAGGAAATTGAATTAAAATGGAAGTTGAGTGAAAAAAAAAATCGAAGTTGCATAAAATTAAAAATGGAAGTCTATTCAAGTAACCACTATACCTTAACAATCTATTTGGAAATTAAATAAAAAACGGAACTTGAATAGAAAAGGAAATTGAATAAAAATAGAAGTTGAATAAAAATAAAAATGGAAGTTGCATAAAATTAAAAATGGAAGTTAATTCAAGAAACTACTATACCTTAACGATCTATTTGGAAATTAATTAAAAAAGAAAATTTAATAGAAATGGAAATTGAATAAAAATGGAAGTGGAATAAAAATCAAAATGGAAGTTGCATAAAATTAAAAATGAAAGTTCATTCAAGAGATCACTATACCGTAACGATCGATTTAGAAAGTAAATAAAAAAGGAAATTGAATGGAGATGGAGATTGAATAAAAATACAAATGGAAGCTGCATAAAATCAAACATGGAAGTTCATTCAAGAAACCACTATACCTTAACGATCTATTTGGAAATTAAATAAAAAGGAAATTGAATAGAAAAGGAAATTGAATAAAAATGGAAGTGGAATTAAAAAAAATGAAAGTTACAGAAAATTAAAAATGGATGTTCATTCAAGAAACCACTACACTTTAACGATCTATTTGGAAATTAAATAAAAAAGAAAATCCAAAAGAAAAAGAAATTGAATAAAAATGGAAGTTGAATAAAAATAAAAATGAAGTTGCAAAAAATTGAAAATGGAAGTTCATTCAAAAAACCACTATACCTTACCGACCTATTTGGAAATTAATTAAAAAAGGAAATTGAATAGAAATGGAAATTGAATAAAAACGGAAGTGGAATAAAAATAAAAATGGAAGTTGCATAAATATAAAAATGGAAGTTCATTCAAGAAACCACTACACCTTAACGACCTAATTGGAAATTAAACAAAAAATTAAATAAAAATAGAAGTTGAATAAAAATAGAAATGGAAACTGCATAAAATTACACATGAAAGTTCATTCAAGAAATCACCATACCTTAACAATCTATTTGCAAATTAGATAAAAAAGGAAATTGAAAAGAAAAGGAAATGGAATAAAAATGGAAGTGGAATAAAAATAAAATGGAAGTTGCAGAAAATCAAAAATGGAAGTCCATTCAAGAAACCACTACCCCTTAACGATCTATTCGGAAATTACATAAAAAAGGAAATTCAATAGAAAATGAAATTAAATAAAAATGGAAGTTGAATAAAAATAAAAATGGAAGTTGCATAAAATTAAAAATGGAAGTTCATTCAAGAAACCACTATACCTTAACGATCTATTTGGAAATTAAATAAAAAAGGAAATTGAATGGAGTTGGAAATTTAATAAAAATAGAAGTTGAATAAATATAGAAATGGAAACTGCATAAAATTAAACATGGAAGTTCATTCAAGAAACTACTATACCTTAACGATATATTTGGAAATTAAATAAAAATAAGGAACTTGAATAGAAAAGGAAATTGAATAAAAATGGAAGTTTCATAAAAATAAAATGAAAGTTCATTCAACTAACCACTAAACCTTAACGATCTATTTGGAAATTAAATAAAAAATAAAATTGAATAGAAAAGGAAATTGAATAAAAATGGAAGTTGAATAAAAACAAAAATCGAAGTTGCATAACATTAAAAATGGAAGTCTATTCAAGGAACCACTATACCTTAACGACCTATTTGGAAATTAATTAAAAAAGGAAACTGAATAGAAATGGAAATTGAATAAAAACAGAAGTGGAATAAAAATAAAAATGGAAGTTGCATAAAATTAAAAATGGAAGTTCATTCAAGAAACCACTACACCTTAACGATCTATTTGGAAATTAAATAAAAAAGGAAATTGAATGTAGATCGAAATTCAATAAAAATAGAAGTTGAATAAAAATAGTATGGAAAGTGCATAAAATTAAACATGGAATTTCATTCTAGAAATCACTATACCTTAAAGATCTATTTAGAAATTAAATAGAAAAGGAAATTGAATAAAGATGGAAGTGGAATAAAAATAAAAATGGAAGTTGCAGAAAATAAAAATTAAATGTTCATTCAAGAAACCACTACACCTTAACGTTCTATTTGGAAATTAAATAAAAGAGGAAATTCAATAGAAAAGGAAATTGAATAAAAATGGAAGTTGAATAAAAATAAAAATGGAAGTTGCATAAAATTAGAAATGAAAGTTCATTCAAGAAACCACTATACCTTAACGATCAATTTGGAAATTAATTAAAAAAGGAAATTGAATAGAAATGGAAATTGAATAAAAATGGAAGTGGAATAAAAATAAAAATGGAAGTTGCAGAAAATTAAAAATGGATGTTCATTCAAGAAACCACTACACCTTAACGATCAATTTTATAGCGACCCCGGTCTTTTCTCTTTAAATTATTGTATCCGGACTTAGGTTCCATGGATCCTGTCATTACTTATTGGTTGTTGTCGTCCTTTAATCTCTTTGTATTTGAAGTATAGGTTGTGTTGGGCGGGTCTGTTACAGGTTGGTTGATTTTAGATGCCAATAGGTGATGCCCAGATTTTGGCCTTCACGCTCGAGCGGAAGTTTTAACGCTCGAGCGGTCCCTTCGTTGTTGCTTATCCGCTCGAGCGGGAATTTTGACGCTCGAGCGTGATTTTCCATCTCCCAGTATTTTGCTCTGCAGTTCTTCCGCTCGAGCGGTAGTTTTTACGCTCGAGCGTGATCCCTTGTTTTTGCTCCTCCGCTCGAGTGGGGAGTTTGACGCTCGAGCGGGTGCCAGCGCCTGCAAAACTTCTGGAAGGGTGCAATCGACGCTCGAGCGACTTTCTTCACGCTCGAGCATGATTCTGTGTCTTACGCTCGAGCGGGGCTTTCTACGCTCGAGCGTAGAGTAGATTATATCAGTCCGTGATTTCACTTTTTGGATCACTTTTTGACCTACTTTTCCTTCATAACTTTTTAAAAACCGCCCCTGGAGTGTTTTTATCTCTCTCTCTCCCTCTACACACCTTCTCTCTTTCGATTGATCTACTTAGAGTGAGTTTCTACCTTAGATCCTTTATTAAAAAGTTAGAGTGAGTTGAGGGCTTCGTTTTAATCTGAGAAACTTGGGATTTGGAGCACGTTGGTCTTTGGTCTTCATCTCCATCTTCTCCATACGGGTTATTTTCTTCGAGGTAGGGATTTTCCTACTCCATTTTATATGCTTTGTTCTAAGTTTGGTATTTTGATAGGTTGGGGACACTTTGAAAATTTTGGGAAAAAAACCCTAGTTGAATTGCTAAATTGATTTGAGTAATTAATTTAAGGAAATTGGGGAATTTGGTTAAATCCATGAAATTGAGGAATTTATTGATTAAATGGTGTAGTTGGATAATATAAATCACTCGCCTATTGAATTGTTGGTATATTTATTTTTCGAGTCTAGAAATAACTGTTTTGGGCTATCGGTGGAGGATAGTCGTGCTTGTTGTAGACATTGCATGCGAATTAGGGAAAATTGAAACTAATCAATTTGTTAAGTCATAAATTTAGACTATTGAATTAATACAGAAATTACATGTATTGATTGAGCATTGCATATGCATATTGTTTGGTAGGAGATAGGGGATGTACTCCACGGTTTAGGGGAAGATAGGGGATGGACCTCTAAACCGGATTTTTGTTTGGGAGGAGATAGGGGATGGACTCCATTAGCACCATTTTTATGTGTGCTTATTATATTGAAGTGTTTTTACATGATTATTGATACAGCACTAAAATGTGTATCAAATGGGAAGTATGAAGTGTTTTGATATGAGCATGATTCTCATTTGTTTTGTTGATATTGGAAGTAATGTGAATATGATATATAATTCACTGTTGTAAGTTTGGCCAAGTTCTGAGCCATGTTGATAATAATGGAAAGTGAAATGTGTCTTAGACATTAGTGTCATGAGACTGTTTAATGATAAAATTGATTATCTTGGTTAACCATCTATTGAATGCTATAGCTTTATTCAATGCTTATATTTGGTTTAGTATTTTTTCTATTGGGCTGTGGCTCACCCTTTATGGGAACATCATTTTCAGGTTCAGGTGATAAGCTACCTCCACGGACTTAGCCTGGAAGGATTTGATGTTTGGGATTTTGAAGACTTGTCTTTAGTTATATGTTTTATTTTGTTATTTTTGAGATTTCATGTAAACATTGAAGCCTAGGGCTTAACTTGTAAATGAGTTAGTACTCATCCTTTTTGTGTCCAAGTGTTAGCTTGGAAAGATGTAAGCCCTTAGGGCATTTATTTTGATGTTGCAGGATGTTACATGTGATGTCTTTCAATAAGAATACTCTGATGAATAACTCAAATGATTCGTTTTCTTTTATAAATGCATGTTAATGTTATGGTTATTATGGCTTTATTTTGAGGGCGTTACAACTTGGTATCAGAGCGTACCGGGTTCGAATACTTTGGGTACTTTGGGTACGTGGGAAGTGATTAGTATCACAATGGGTTCGTCTCGCTTGATAGAGACTTAGATGTACTGTTATGTGCTTATATGATAGCATGTTTATGTGATTATGTGGGTATGGAACGTAGTTTCTAGGATGTTAATTGGACCCTTGAGTTTCTAGTAGTCTTGTTGGAAAGGCACTTGATCAATGCTGTTTCCAACCGGAACTATAGTAACGCTTCGGGACTATTATTATCCAGGAATGAAATTCGTAGGTGCTTATGTGATTATGTGCTTACGTGGAATGAATTATTTTTGTCCAATGCATTAGGACGCGAGTGTTTAGTTTCGGCACATTTATTAATGTGCTAACGTCTTTGTTTGTTTCCTTTATTAGGATGTCAGGACGAGGACGAGGACGCGGTAGGCGTGGTAGGCCGGGTAGGCAGGAGGTACCGGTGCCAGAGGAGATTCCGGCAGTTCATGAGGGAATTGGTCAGGCCAATGTGGCCGAGCCAGTAGGCCAGCAGGCTATGGGCGCTTTAGCCCGAGAGATAGCAGGGGCATTCAGGGAGTCAGTAGGCATTCTTAGGGCTGAGAATCAAGCCCAGGTTGTTGCGGATGCAGGACCTTCCTTTTTGAAGAGGGAGTTCTTCCGGTCTAATCCGGATGAATTTGTGGGTGATCCTAAAGAGCCGCTTAAGGCAGATGAATGGCTCGAACAGACAACGAAGACGTTTGAGATGCTTGGCATCGAAGACGAGGGGTTGAAGGTGACCTTGGCATCATTCCAGTTGAAGGGGGATGCGGGTCAGTGGTGGAAGTTCACTAAGGGGCGTATAGGAGGTACATGGGAGGCTTTTGTGAATGCTTTCCAGGAGAAGTTCTTATCTCCAGCAGTTAGGGAGAAGCTGAGAGACCAGTTCTGCCAGCTTAGGCAGTCGAGTTCTTCAGTGGCCGAGTTTGAGGCTGCATTTACTAGTTTGTCCAGGTTTGCACCTGAATTGGTGGCGTCTGAGGAACGCCGTTGTATTGAGTTTGAGAGGAAGTTGAGGCGTGGCCTCAAGCTGAGAGTTGGGGGAACTATGATTCGGGATTATGGGCGTTTGGTTGATGCTGCAGCCCACATGGAAATCATGATGCAGGAGGAGGAGGAAGGACAGAAGGGCTCCAAGAGGAGTCAGGATGGTCAGAGTGATGGTAGGAGACAGAAGGGTTTTAATCCCCAACAATCTCAGAGTAGCTTTTCTAGATCGACTTTTCCTGTGCCGAGTGCTAGTTCGGGGAAAGGCAGTCAAGGAGACATTACCTGCTTCAAGTGTGGCCAGCTGGGCCACAAGTCTCCAGTTTGTCCTCAGAGGGGAGGAGTGCAGAGAGCAGCATCATCTTCGGCTCGATCTCAGAGCCAGAGTCAGGGTAGAGGCCAGCCACTCTCGTGTTATCAGTGTGGTCAGCCAGGGCATATGAAGAGGTATTGCCCGCAGTTGGGTGGCACACCTGGTGCATCTGGTTTGAGGCAGATTCAGGGTCAACAGCCAGCTCAGTCGGGTCAGGCCTCGAGGGCCAATCAGGGGGCTTCATCGTCTCAGTCGGTGCAACAATCTTATGCTCCTAGGGGTGAGCAGGTTGATCAGAGGTCATCTGGGCGCGTGTATGCTGTTACCGCGCAGGATCTTGTACCGGCTCCATCTGTTGTGAGAGGTACTTTCTTGTTTTGCAACTCGGTTGCTAATGTTTTGATTGATACGGGTGCATCTCATTCCTTTGTGTCTGCTGCATTTGCATCTGTTTTGGAGTTGGAGTTAGCACAGTTAGCATCTCCTATTTGTGTAGTGTCGCCTCTTGGGGGTGAATTGATTTTGAAACACGGTGTTAGGGGTTGTGATATAGAGGTTGATTACCATAGAATCCCATTTTCCTTTGTAGTTATGCCTATGAGAGGTTTCGATGTTATTTTGGGTATGGACTGGTTATCGTCATACCGGGCAGTTATTGATTGCTACCGCTAGAGAGTCACTTGTTGTACCGTGAATGGTGAGTGTTTTCATTTTCTGGGGGACCGTGTTGGTAGTGTTTTGCCACCGGGGTATGTTCTGCGAGGACGGAGTGAGCTTAGTGGTCTACTTGCTAACCTTTCGATTAGTAAGGACGGTGAGACTCAGATTGTGTTGCCAAGGGTGGTGTGTGAGTACTCGGACGTTTTTCCCGAGGATCTTGTTGGTTTGCCACCGCATCGAGAGATTGAATTCTCTATTGACTTAGTGCCCGGCACGGCGCCGATTTCTATGGCACCTTATCGTTTTGCCCCAGCTGAGTTAGTTGAGTTGAAGATCCAACTCCAGGAGTTGCTAGATAAAGGCTTTATACGTCCTAGTGTTTCGCCTTGGGGAGCACCGGCCCTCTTTGTTAAAAAGAAAGGTGGTGCTTTGAGACTTTGTATAGATTACTGGAAATTGAATCGGGCTACGGTTAAGAATAACTACCCTATGCCCCGTATAGATGATCTGTTCGATCAGTTGAAAGGTTCCCGTTGTTTCTCGAAGATAGACTTGAGATCAGGTTATCATCAGTTGAGAGTCAGGGAGGAGGATATTCCAAAGACGGCATTCCGTACGCGGTATGGCCACTATGAGTTTTTGGTGATGCCATTTGGGCTCACCAATGCACCGGCAGTATTTATGGATTTGATGAACCAGATATTCCGGGAATTTCTAGATCGTTTTGTAGTCGTCTTCGTGGACGACATCCTTATCTATTCACCTTCAGAGGAAGAGCACGAGGAACACTTGAGGGTGGTGCTTGATTTACTTAGAGCCCATCAGCTTTATGCTAAGTTTGGGAAGTGTGAGTTCTGGCTAGAGGAGGTGAAGTTCTTAGGCCATGTAGTTTCTAGGGAAGGGGTGTCTGTTGATACATCCAAGATAGAGGCAGTGCAAGATTGGGTACAACCTAAGAGTGTGTTTGAGATCCGCAATTTTCTGGGATTAGCTGGGTATTATCGCCGGTTTGTAAGAGATTTCTCCAGATTAGCTTCGCCTTTGACTAGATTGACTCGGAAGGGAGTCAAATTTGTTTGGAGTGAGACTTGTGAAAAGTCGTTCCAGGAGTTGAAAGTTAGACTGACCACTGCTCCAGTCTTGATTATTCCGGAGAGAGGGTTGGGTTATGCAGTCTATTGTGACGCCTCACGAGAGGGTCTTGGTTGTGTGTTGATGCAAGAGGGGAAAGTGGTTGCCTATGGCTCACGTCAGTTAAAAGTTCACGAGAAGAATTACCCTACGCATGATTTAGAGTTAGCAGCTGTGATATTTGCCTTGAAGATTTGGAGACATTATCTTTACGGTGAGAGGTTCGAGGTATTCTCGGATCATAAGAGTCTGAAATATCTGTTCACACAGAAAGACTTGAACTTGAGGCAGAGGAGGTGGATGGAATTTATTGAGGATTATGACTTTGAATTGCATTATCATCCGGGAAAGGCTAATGTGGTGGCCGACGCCCTTAGCAGGAAACCTGTTGGTGACATAGCTAGTATAGCCATCCGAGAGTGGGAGATGTTAGGTGCACTTGGAGAGTTTGATTTGCTTCTGGGCGAATCCGTTGAGGCTGTGGCCTTGTTTTCTGTTGTTGCGCAACCTACACTTGTGACTCGAGTGTTAGAGGCTCAGAGGGGCGACCTTGAGGTAGAATCCCTCCGTGAGAAGATTTCTGGTGGGAAGGTTGAGAAAGGTTTGACGGTGTATCCCGACCTGAGTGTGAGATACCGAGACCGTCTGTTTGTGCCGGAGTCTCATCGAGAGGAGGTACTCCGAGAGTTTCATCATTCACGCCTTGCGGTGCATTCGGGAGGTACCAAGATGTATCGGGATTTGGGTTGCCAGTTTTGGTGGCGGGGTATGAAGAGAGATGTGGCAGCTTTCGTGTCTAAGTGCCTTACTTGTCAGCAAGTGAAGGCCGAACATCAGAGGCCAGCGGGTTTGTTGCAACCCTTGCCTATTGCTGAGTGGAAGTGGGAGCATGTCACTATGGACTTCGTTGTAGGTCTTCCGAGGACTCAGCGGGGCAGTGATGCTATTTGGGTGGTTGTAGACCGGTTGACTAAGTCGGCGCACTTCATTCCTATGCGCGTTAGAGATTCAATAGATCATCTTGCCGACTTGTATATTTGGGACATAGTGAGGTTGCACGGGGTTCCAGTGACGATCGTCTCCGATAGGGACCCTTGTTTTACTGCCAGATTATGGCAGAGCTTGCAGAGCGCCTTAGCTACTAAGTTGACCTTTAGCACAGCTTATCATCCTCAGACTGATGGGCAGTCCGAGCGTACTATTCAGATCCTTGAAGATATGCTTCGGGGTTGTGTTCTTGACTTTAGCGGGTCATGGGAGAGGCACTTGCCATTAGTGGAGTTTGCCTACAACAACAGCTTCCAGTCTAGTATCGGTATGGCACCGTTTGAGGCCTTATACGGCCGACCGTGTAGGTCTCCTGTTTGTTGGGCCGAGGTGGGTGATGCACCTCTGTTGGGTCCGGAGTTAGTGAGGGAAACGACGGAGAAGGTTGAGCTTATCCGTAAGAGGCTTGTTACAGCCCAGAGTCGTCAGAAATCTTATGCCGACCGTAGGAGGAGACCTTTGGTGTTTGAGGTGAGTGATCATGTCTTTTTGAAGATATCACCAAGACGGGGTTTGATGAGGTTTGGGAAGAGCGGGAAGTTGTCCCCTCGATTCATTGGTCCTTTTGAGATCCTTGAGAGGATTGGCGAGACTGCTTATCGTTTAGCTTTGCCGCCGCAGTTGTCCGGAGTACATGACGTGTTTCATGTGAGTATGCTTCGGAAGTATGAGCCGGATCCATCACATGTATTGGATTGGACCGATTTAGTAGTTGATGAGGATGTCTCGTATGAGGAGAGACCGGTTAGGGTCTTGGATAAGCGGGATCAAGTCTTGCGAGGCAAGACCATTCCTTTGGTGAAAGTTTCGTGGAAACATCACGGGGTGGAGGAAGCCACATGGGAACGTGAGTTGGAAGTCCGCGAGAAATATCCGGACATGTTTATTGATTTGTAATCTTGTAGTTAGATTTTGTAATATTGTCGAACTTTAAAGCTTTTATATATGTCTTAAGCTGTAAAACATTTAGAATGTTTTGGTTAATGGAAATATTTTGGAACTTGCCTCGAAATGGAAGTTTAATGGAACATTGTATATATTGAATATATTGAAAATTGTTGAAATTGAAAGAAAATTGCATAGTGTTAATGCAGGTTGAAATATATGGTTGTTTTGCATATTGTGGCATGCCTCTTTGTTAAGAGATGGAATGGCCGGTGTTGGGTCAAGTTGTTTATTAGTGAGTTATCATATTGTTGGAATTTGAGAAAAACTTGTTTTCGAAACCTTGTGCTTAATTTCGGGGACGAAATTCTTTTAAGGGGGGGAGGTTATAGCGACCCCGGTCTTTTCTCTTTAAATTATTGTATCCGGACTTAGGTTCCGTGGATCCTGTCATTACTTATTGGTTGTTGTTGTCCTTTAATCTCTTTGTATTTGAAGTATAGGTTGTGTTGGGCGGGTCTGTTACAGGTTGGTTGATTTTAGATGCCAATAGGTGATGCCCAGATTTTGGCCTTCACGCTCGAGCGGAAGTTTTAACGCTCGAGCGGTCCCTTCGTTGTTGCTTATCCGCTCGAGCGGGAATTTTGACGCTCGAGCGTGATTTTCCATCTCCCAGTATTTTGCTCTGCAGTTCTTCCGCTCGAGCGGTAGTTTTTACGCTCGAGCGTGATCCCTTGTTTTTGCTCCTCCGCTCAAGCGGGGAGTTTGACGCTCGAGCGGGTGCCAGCGCCTGCAAAACTTCTGGAAGGGTGCAATCGACGCTCGAGCGGCTTTCTTCACGCTCGAGCATGATTCTGTGTCTTACGCTCGAGCGGGGCTTTCTACGCTCGAGCGTAGAGTAGATTATATCAGTCCGTGATTTCACTTTTTGGATCACTTTTTGACCTACTTTTCCTTCATAACTTTTTAAAAACCGCCCCTGGAGTGTTTTTATCTCTCTCTCTCCCTCTACACACCTTCTCTCTTTCGATTGATCTACTTAGAGTGAGTTTCTACCTTAGATCCTTTATTACAAAGTTAGAGTGAGTTGAGGGCTTCGTTTTAATCTGAGAAACTTGGGATTTGGAGTACGTTGGTCTTTGGTCTTCATCTCCATCTTCTCCATACGGGTTATTTTCTTCAAGGTAGGGATTTTCCTACTCCATTTTATATGCTTTGTTCTAAGTTTGGTATTTTGATAGGTTGGGGACACTTTGAAAATTTTGGGAAAAAAACCCTAGTTGAATTGCTAAATTGATTTGAGTAATTAATTTAAGGAAATTGGGGAATTTGGTTAAATCCATGAAATTGAGGAATTTATTGATTAAATGGTGTAGTTGGATAATATAAATCACTCGCCTATTGAATTGTTGGTATATTTATTTTTCGAGTCTAGAAATAACTGTTTTGGGCTATCGGTGGAGGATAGTCGTGCTTGTTGTAGACATTGCATGCAAATTAGGGAAAATTGAAACTAATCAATTTGTTAAGTCATAAATTTAGACTATTGAATTAATACAGAAATTACATGTATTGATTGAGCATTACATATGCATATTGTTTGGGAGGAGATAAGGGATGTACTCCACGGTTTAGGGGAAGATAGGGGATGGACCTCTAAACCGGATTTTTGTTTGGGAGGAGATAGGGGATGGACTCCATTAGCACCATTTTTATGTGTGCTTATTATATTGAAGTGTTTTTACATGATTATTGATACAGCACTAAAATGTGTATCAAATGGGAAGTATGAAGTGTTTTGATATGAGCATGAGTCTCATTTGTTTTGTTGATATTGGAAGTAATGTGAATATGATATATAATTCACTGTTGTAAGTTTGGCCAGGTTCTGAGCCATGTTGATAATAATGGAAAGTGAAATGTGTCTTAGACATTAGTGTCATGAGACTGTTTAATGATAAAATTGATTATCTTGGTTAACCATCTATTGAATGCTATAGCTTTATTCAATGCTTATATTTGGTTTAGTATTTTTTCTATTGGGCTGTGGCTCACCCTTTATGGGAACATCATTTTCAGGTTCAAGTGATAAGCTACCTCCACGGACTTAGCCTGGAAGGATTTGATGTTTGGGATTTTGAAGACTTGTCTTTAGTTATATGTTTTATTTTGTTATTTTTGAGATTTCATGTAAACATTCAAGCCTAGGGCTTAACTTGTAAATGAGTTAGTACTCATCCTTTTTGTGTCCAAGTGTTAGCTTGGAAAGATGTAAGCCCTTAGGGCATTTATTTTGATGTTGCAGGATGTTACATGTGATGTCTTTCAATAAGAATACTCTGATGAATAACTCAAATGATTCGTTTTCTTTTATAAATGCATGTTAATGTTATGGTTATTATGGGTTTATTTTGAGGGCGTTACAAATTTGGAAATTAAATAAAAAAGGAAATTGAATAGAATTGGAAATTGAATAAAAATGGAAGTGGAATAAAAATAAAAATGGAAGTTGCATAAAATTAAGAATGAAAGTTCATTCAAGAAACCACTACACGATAACGATCTGTTTGGAAATTAAATAAAAAAGGAAATTGAATGGAGATGGAAATTAAATAAAAATAGAAGCTGAATAAAAATAGAAATGGAAACTGCATAAAATTAAACATGGAAGTTCATTCACGAAACCACTACACCTTAACGATCTATGTAGATATTAAATAAAAAAGGAAATTGAATGGAGATCGAAATTGAATAAAAATAGAAATGGAAACCGCATAAAATTAAACATGGAAGTTCATTCAAGAAACCACTATACCTTAACAATCTATTTGGAAATTAAATAAAAAAGGAAATTGAATGGAGAAGGAAATTGAATAAAAATGGAAGTGGAAGAAAAACAAAAATGGAAGTTGCAGAAAATCAAAAATGGATGTTCATTCAAGAAACCACTACACCTTAACGATCTATTAGGAAATTAAATAAGAAACGAAAATTGAATAGAAAAGGAATTTGAATAAAAATGGAAGTTGAATAAAAATAAAAATGGAAGTTGAATAAAAATAAAAATGGAAGTTGCACAAAATTAAAAATGGAAGTTCATTCACAAAACCACTATACCTTAACGATCTATTTGGAAATTAATTAAAAAAGGAAATTGAATAGCAATGGAAATTGAATAAAAATGGAAGTGGAATAAAAATAAAAATGGAAGTTGCATAAAATTAATAATGGAAGTTAATTCCAGAAACAACTACGCCTTGAAGATCTATTTGGAAATTAAATAAAAAATGAAATTGAATGGAGATCAAAATTGAATAAAAATAGAAGTTGAATAAAAATAGAAATGGAAACTACATAAAATTAAACATGGAAGTTCATTAAAGAAACCACTATACCTTAAAGATCTATTTAGAAATTAAATAGGAAAGGAAATTGAATAGAAAAGAAAATTGAATAAAAATGGAAGTGGAATAAAAATAAAAATGGAAGTTGTAAAAAATAAAAAATGGATAATCATTCAAGAAACCACTACACCTTAACGTTCTATTTGGAAATTAAATAAAAAAGAAAATTCAATAGAAAAGGAAATTGAATAAAAATGGAAGTTGAATAAAAATAATAATGGAAGTTGCATAAAATTAAAAATAAAAGTTCATTCAAGAAACCACTATACCTTAACGATCTATTTGGAAATTAATTAAAAAAGGAAATTCAATAGAAATGGAAATTGAATAAAAATGGAAGTGGAATAAAAATAAAAATGGAAGTTGCAGAAAATTAAAAATGGAAGTTCATTCAAGAAAGCACTACACCTTAACGATCTATTTAGAAATTAAATAAAAAAGGAAATTGAATAAAAATAGAAGTTAAATAAAAACAAAAATAGAAGTTTCATAAAATTAAAAATGGAAGTCTATTCAAGAAACCACTATACCTTAACAATCTATTTGGAAATTAAATAAAAAATGAAATTGAATAGAAAAGGAAATTGAATAAAAATGGAAGTGGAATAAAAATAAAAATGGAAGGTGCAGAAAATCAGAAATGGATGTTCATTCAAGAAACCACTACACCTTAACGATCTATTTGGAAATTAAATAAAAGAGGAAATTCAATAAAAAAAGAAATTGAATAAAAATGGAAGTTGAATAGAAATAAAAATGGAAGTTGCATAAAATTAAAAATGGAAGTTCACTCAAGAAACAACTATACCTTAACGATCTATTTGCAAATTAAATAAAAAAAGGAAATTGAATAGAAAAGAAAATTGAATAAAAAAGGAAGTTGCATAAAATTAAAACTGAAAGTTCATTCAACTAACCACTAAACCTTAACGATCTATTTCGAAATTAAATAAAAATGGAAATTGAAGAGAAAAGGAAATTGAATACAAATGGAATTTGGATAAAAATAAAAATGGAAGTTGCATAAAATTAAAAACGAAAGTTCATTCAAAAAACCACTATACCTTAACGATCTATTTGAAAGTTAAATAAAAAAACGAAATTGAATAGAAAAGAAAATTGAATAAAAATGGAAGTTGAATAAAAAAAATGTGTAAGTTGCACAAAATTGAAAATGGAAGTTCATTTAAGAAACCACTATACCTTAACGATCTATTTGGAAATTAAATAAAAAAGGACTATGAAATGAAAAGGAAATTCAATAAAAATGGAAGTTGAATAAAAACAAAAATCGCAGTTGCATAAAATTAAAAATGGAAGTCTATTCAAGAAACCACAATACCATAACGATCTATTGGGAAATTAAACAAAAACGGATATTGAATAGAAAAGGAAATTGAATAAAAATGGAAGTTGAATAAAAATAAAAATGGAAGTTGCATAAAATTAAAAATGGAAGTTCATTCCAGAAACCACTATACCTTAACGATCTATTTGGAAATTAATTAAAAAAGGAAATTGAATAGAAATGGAAATGGAATTAAAATAAAAATGGAAGTTGCATGAAATTAAAAATGGAAGTTCATTCAAGGAACCACTACACCTTAACGATCTATTTGGCGATTAAATAAAAAAGGAAATTGAATGGAGATCGAAATTGAATAAAAATAGAAGTTGAATAAAAATAGAAATGGAAACTGCATAAAATTAAACACGGAAGTTCATTCAAAAAACCACTATACCTTAACGATCCATTTGGAAATGAAATAAAAAGAGGAAATCTAATGGAGATGGAAATTGAATAAAAATAGAAGTTGAATAAAAATAGAAATGGAAACTGCATAAAATTAAACGTAGAAGTTCATTCAAGAAACCACTACACCTTAACGATCTCTTTAGAAATTAACTAAAAAAGGAAATTGAACGCAGATGGAAATTGAATTAAAATAAAAGTTGAATAAAAATAGAAATGGAAACTGCATAAAATTAAACATGGAAGTTCATTCAACAAACCACTATACCTTAACGATCTATTTGGAAATTAAATAAAATAGGAAATTGAATAGAAAAGGAAATTCAATAAAAATGGAAGTTCATTTAAGATACCACTATACCATAACGATCTATTTGGAAATTAAATAAAAAAGGAAATTGAATAGAAAAGAAAATTGAATAAAAATCGAAGTTGAATAAAAATAAAAATGGAAGTTGCATAAAATTAAAAATGAAAGTTCATTCAAGAAACCAATATACCTTAACGATCTATTTGGAAATTAAATAAAAAATGAAATTGAACAGAAAAGAAAATTGAATAAAAATGGAGGTGGAATAAAAATACAAATGGAAGTTGCATAAAATTAAAACTGGAAGTTCATTCAAGAAACCACTATACCTTAACGATCTATTTGGAAATTAAATAAAAATGGAAATTGAATAGAAAAGGAAATTGAATTAAAATGGAAGTGGAATAAAAACAAAAATGGAAGTTCCATAAAATTAAGAATGGAAGTTCATTCAAGAAACCACTACACCTTAACGATCTATTTGGAAATTAAATAAAAATGGAAATTGAATAGAGATAGAAATTTAATAAAAATAGATGTTGAATAAAAATAGAAATGGAAACTGCAGAAAATTAGACATGGAAGTTCATTCGAGAAACCACTATACCTTAACGATCTATTTGGAAATTAAATAAAAATGGAAATTAAATAGAAAAGGAAATTGAATAAAATGGAAGTGGAAAAAAAATAAAAATGGAAGTTGCATAAAATTAAGAATGGAAGTTCATTCAAGAAACCACTACACCTTAACGATCTATTTGGAAATGAAATAAAAAAGGAAATTGAATGGATATAGTAATTGCATAAAAATAGCAGTTGAATAAAAATAGAAATGGAAACTGCATAAAATTAAACATGGAAGTTCATTCAAGAAAGCACTATAGCTTGACGATCTATTTCGAAATTAAATAAAAAAGTAAATTGAATAGAAAAGGAAATGGAATTAAAAAGGAAGTGGAATAAAAATAAAAACGGAAGTTGCATAAAATTAAGAATGGTAGTTCATTGAAGAAACCACTACACCTTAACGATCTATTTGGAAATTAAACAAAAAAGGAAATCGAATGGAGATGGAAATTGGATAAAAATAGATGCTGAATAAAAATAGAAATGGAAACTGCATAAAATTAAACATGGAAGTTCATTCAAGAAACCACTATACCTTAACAATCTATTTGGAAATTAAGTAGAAAAGGAAATTGAATAAAAATAGAAGTTGAATAAAAATAGAAATGGAAACTGCAAAAAAATGAACGTGGAAGTTCATTCAAGAAACCACTACACCTTAACAATCTATTTTGAAATTAAATAAAAAAGAAAATGAATGGAGATGCAAATTGAATAAAAATAGAAGCTGAACAAAAATAGAAATTGAAACAGCATAAAATTAAACATGTAAGTTAATTCAAGAAACCACTATACCTTAACAATCTATTCGGAAATTAATTAAAAAAAGAAATTGAGTAGAAACGGAAATCGAATAAAAATGGAAGTGGAATAAAAATAAAAATGGAAGTTGCAGAAAATTAAAAATGGAAGTTCATTCAAGAAACCACTACACCTTAACGATCTATTTAGAAATTAAATAAAAAAGGAAATTGAATGGTGATCGAAATTGAATAAAAATAGAAATGGAAACCGCATAAAATTAAACATGGAAGTTCATTCAAGAAACCACTATACCTTAACAATCTTTTTGGAAATTAAATAAAAAAGAAAATTGAATAGAAAAGGAAATTGAATAAAAATAGAAATTGAATAAAAATAGAAATGGAAACTGCATAATATTGAACGTGGAAGTTCATTCAAGAAACCACTACACCTTAACGATATATTTGGAAATTATATAAAAAAGAAAATGCAATAGAAAAGGAAATTGGATAAAAACGAAAGTTGAATAAAAATAAAAATGGAAGTTGCATAAAATTAAAAATGGAAGTTCATTCAAGAAACCACTATACCTTAACGATCAATTTGGAAATTAAATAAAAAAGGAAATTGAATGGAGATGGAAATTTAATAAAAATAGAAGTTGAATAAAAACAGAAATGGAAACTGCATAAAATTAAACATGAAAGTTCATTCAAAAAACCACTATACCTTAACGATCTATTTGGAAATTAAATAGAAAAAGGAAATTGAATAAAAATTGAAGTTGCGTAAAATTAAAAATGAAAGTTCATTCAACTAACCACTAAACCTTAACGATCTATTTGGAAATTAAATAAAAAAGGAAATTGAATAGAAAAGGAAATTGAATTAAAATGGAAGTTGAATGAAAACAAAAATCGAAGTTGCATAAAATTAAAAATGGAAGTCTATTGAAGAAACCACTATACCTTAACAATCTATTTGGAAATTAAATAAAAAAGGAAATGGAATAGAAAAAGGAAATTGAATAAAAATGGAAGTTGCAGAAAATTAAAAATGGATGTTCATTCAAGAAACCACTACACCTTAACAATCTATTTGGAAATTAAATAAAAAAGGAAATTCAATAGGAAAAGAAATTGAATAAAAATGGAACTTGCATAAAATTAAAAATCGAAGTTCTTTCAAAAAGCCACTACACGTTAACGATCTATTTGGAAATTAATTAAAAAAGGAAATTGAATAGAAATGGAAATTGAAGAAAAATGGACGTGGAATAAAAATAAAAATGGAAGTTGCATAAAATTAAAATTGGAAGTTCATTCGAGAAACCACTACACCTTAACGATCTATTTGGAAATTAAATAAAAAAGGAAATGGAATGGAGATCGAAATTGAATAAAAATAGAAATGGAAAATGCATAAAATTACACATGAAAGTTCATTCAACAAATCACCACACCATAAAGATATATGTGGAAATTAAATAAAAAAGGAAATTGAACAGAAAAGGAAATGGAATAAAAATGGAACTGGAATAAAAGTAAAAATGGAAGTTACAGAAAATCAAAAATGGATGTTCATTCAAAAAAACCCTGGAAGTTGAATAAAAATAAAAATGGAAGTTGCAAAAAATTAAAAATGGAAGTTCATTTAAGAAACCACTATACCATAACGATCTATTTGGAAATTAATTAAAAAAGGAAATTGAATAGAAATGAAAATTGATTCAAAATGGAAGTGGAATAAAAATACGAATAGAAGTTGCATAAAATTAAAAATGGAAGTTCATTTAAGAAACCACTACACCTTAACGATCTATTTGGAAATTAAATAAAAAAGGAAATTGAATGGAGATCGAAATTGAATAAAAATAGAAGTTGAATAAAAATAGAAGTGGAAACTGCAAAAAATTAGACATGGAAGTTCATTCGAGAAACCACTATATCTTAAAGATCTATTTTGAAATTAAATAAAAAAGGAAATTGAATAGAAAAGGAAATTGAATAAAAATGGAAGTGGAATAAAAATAAAAATGGAAGTTGCAGAAAATAAAAAATGGATGTTCATTCAAGAAACCACTACACCTTAACGTTCTATTTGGAAATTAAATAAAAGAGGAAATTCAATAGAAAAGGAAATTGAATAAAAATGGAAGTGGAATAAAAATAAAAATGGAAGTTGTAGAAAATTAAAAATGTAAGTTCATTCAAGAAACCACTACACCTTAACGATCTATTTAGAAATTAAATAAAAAAGGAAATTGAATGAAGATCGGAATTGAATAAAAATAGAAGTCGAATAAAAATAGAAATGGAAACTGCTTAAAATTAAACATGGAAGTTCATTCAAGAAACCACTATACCTGAACGATCTATTTGGAAATTAAATAAAAAAGGTAATTGAATAGAAAAGAAAATTGAATAAAAATGGAAGTGGAATAAAAATAAAAATGGAATGTGCAGAAAATCAGAAATGGTGGTTCATTCAAGAAACCACTACACCTTAACGATCTATTTGGAAGTTAAATAAAAGAGGAAATTCAATAGAAAAGGAAATTGAATAAAAATGGAAGTTGAATAAAAATAAAAGTGGAAGTTGCATAAAATTAAAAATGAAAGTTCGTTCAACTAACTAATAAACCTTAACGATCTATTTGGAAATTGAATAGAAAAGGAAAATGAATAAAAACGGAAGTTGGATAAAAATAAAAATGATAGTTGTGTAAAATTAAAAACGAAAGTTCATTAAAAAAACAACTATACCTTAACGATCTATTAGGAAGTTAAATAAAAAAAGGAAATTGAATGGAAAAGAAAATTGAATAAAAATGGATGTTGAATAAAAATAAAAGTGCAAGTTGCATAAAATTAAAAATGGAAGTTCATTTAAGAAACCACTATATACCTTAACAATCTATTTGGAAATTAAATAAAAAAGGAATATGAAAAGAAAATGAAATTGAATAAAAATGGAAGTTGAATAAAAACAAAAATCGAAGTTGCATAAAATTAAAAATGGAAGTCTATTCAAGAAACCACTATACATTAACGATCTATTTGGAAATGAAATAAAAAACGGAAATTGAATAGAAAAGGAAATTGAATAAAAATGGAAGTTGAATAAAAATAAAAATGGAAGTTGCATAAAATTAAAAATGGAAATTCATTCAAGAAACCACTATACCTTAACGATCTATTTCGAAATTAATTAAAAAAGGAAATTGAATTGAAATGAAATTGAATAAAAATGGAAGTACAATAAAAATAAAAATGGAAGTACAATAAAAATAAAAATGGAAGTTGCGTAAAATTAAAAATGAAAGTTAATTCAAGAAACCACTACACCTTAACGATCTATTTGGAAATTAAATAAAAAAGAAAATTGAATGGAGATCGAAATTGAATAAAAATAGAAGTTGAATAAATATAGAAACGGAAACTGCATAAAATTAAACACGGAAGTTCATTCAAGAAACCACTATACCTTAACAATCTATTCGGAAATAAAATAAAAGAAGGAAATTGAATGGAGATGGAAATTCAATAAAAATAGAAGTTGAAGAAAAATAGAAATGGAAACTGCATAAAATTAAACATGGAAGTTCATTCAAGAAACCACCATACCTTAACGATCTATTTGGAAATTAAATAAAAAAGGAAATCGAATAGAAAAGGAAATTGAATAAAAATGGAAGTGGAATAAAAATAAAAATGGAAGTTGCATAAAATTAAATATGGAAGTTCATTCAACATACCACTATACCATAACGATCTATTTGAAAATTAAATAAAAAAGGAAATTGAATGGAGATGGAAATTGAATAAAAATGGAAGTTAAATAAAAACAAAAATAGAAGTCGCATAAAATTTAAATGGAAGTCTATTCAAGAAACCACTATACCTTAACGATCTATTTGGAAATTAAATAAAAATAGAAATTGAATAGAAAAGGAAATTAAATAAAAATGGAAGTGGAATAAAAATAGAAATGGAAGTTCATACAAGAAACCACTACACCTTAACGATCTATTTGGAAATTAAATAAAAATGGAAATTGAATGGAGATCGAAATTGAATAAAAACAGAAGTTGAATAAAAATAGAAATGGAAACTGCATAAAATTAAACTTGGAAGTTCATTCAAGAAACCACTATATCTTAACGATATATTTGGAAATTAAATAGAAAAGGAAATTAAATAAAAATGGAAGTGGAATAAAGATAAAAATGGAAGTTGCATAAAATTAAGAATGAAAGTTCATTCAAGAAACCACTACACCTTAACGATCTATTTGAAAATTTAATAAAAATGGAAATCGAATGGAGATGGAAATTTAATAAAATTACATGTTGAATAAAAATAGAAATGGAAACTGCATAAAATTAAAGATGGAAGTTCATTCGGGAAACCACTATACCTTAACGATCTATTTGGAAATTAAATAAAAATGAAAGCAGAATAAAAATAAAAATGGAAGTTGCAAAAAGTTAAAAATGGAAGTTCATTCAAGAAACCACTGTACCATAGCGATCTATTTGGAAATGAAATAAAAAACAAAAATGAAGAGAAAAGGAAATTGAATAAAAATGGAAGTTGAATAAAACCAAAAATAGAAGTTGCATAAAATTAAAAATGGAAGCCTATTCAAGAAACCACTATACCTTAACGATCTATTTCAAATTAAATAAAAAAGGGAAATTGAATGGAAAAGAAAATTGAATAAAAATCGAAATTGAATAAAAATAAAAATGGAAGCTACATAAAATTAAAAATGATAGTTCATTCAAGAAACCACTATTCCTTAAGGATATACTTGGAAATTAAATAAAAAAATGAAATTGAATCGAAAAGGAAACTGAATAAAAATGGAAGTGGAATAAAAATACAAATGGAAGTCGCATAAAATTAAAAATGGAAGTTTATTCAGGAAACCACTATACCTTAATGATCAATTTGGAAATTAAATAAAAATGGGAACTGAATAGAAAAGGAAATTGAATAAATATGGAAGTGGAATAAAAATCAAAATGGAAGTTGTATAAAATTAAACGTGGAAGTTCATTCAAGAAACCACTACACCTTAACGATCTATTTGGAAATTAAATAAAAAAGAAAATTGATTGGAGATGGAAATTGAATAAAAATAGAAGTTGAATAAAAATAGAAATGGAAACAACATAAAATTAAACGTGGAAGTTCATTCAAGAAACAACTATACCTTAACGATCTATTCGGAAATTAAATAAAAATGGAAATTGAATAGAAAAGGAAATTGAATAAAAATGAAAGTGGAATAAAAATAGTAATGGAAGTTGCATAAAATTCGGAATGGAAGTTCATTCTATAAACCACTACACCTTAACGATCTATTTGGAAATTAAGTAAAAAAGGAAATTGAATGGAGATGGAAATTGAATAAAAATAGAAGTTGAATAAAAATAGAAATGGAAACTGCATAAAATTAAACATGGAAGTTCATTCAAGAAACCACTATACCTTAACGATCTATTTGGAAATTAAATAAAAATGGAAATTGAATGGAGATGGAAATTGAATAAAAATAGAAGTTGAATAAAAATAGAAATGGAAACTGCATAAAATTAAACATGGAAGTTCATTCAAGAAACCACTATAACTGAACGATCTATTTGGAAATTAAATAAAAAAGGAAATTGAACAGAAAAGGAAATAGAATAAAAATTAAAGCGGAATAAAAATAAAAATGGAAGTTGCATAGAATGAAGAATGGAAGTTCATTCAAGAACCGCAACACCTTAACGATCTATTTGGAAATTAAATAAAAATGGAAATTGAATGGAGATGGAAATTGAATAAAAATAGATGTTGAATAAAAATAGAAATGGAAACAACATAAAATTAAACATGGAAGTTCATTCAAGAAACCACTATACCCTAAAGATGTATTTGGAAATTAAATAAAAATGGAAATTGAGTAGAAAAGGAAATTGAGTAAAAATGAAAGTGGAATAAAAATAAAAATGGAAGTTGCATAAAATTTAGAATGGATGTTCATTCAAGAAACTACTACACCTTAACGATCTATTTGGAAATTAAATAAAAAATGAAATTGAATAGAAAAGGAAACTGAATAAAAATGGAAGTAGAGTAAAAATACAAATGGAAGTCGCCTAAAATTAAAAATGGAAGTTCATTCAGGAAACCACTATACCTGAAGGATCTATTTGGAAATTAAATAAAAATGAAAATTGAATAGAAAAGGAAATTGAATAAAAATGAAAGTAGAATAAAAATAGAAATGGAAGTTGCAGAAAATTCAGAATGGAAGTTCATTCAAGAAACCACTACACCTTAACGATCTATTTGGAAATTAAATAAAAATGGAAATTGAATGGAGATCGAAATTGAATAAAAATAGAAGTTGAATAAAAATAGAAATGGAAACTGCATAAAATTAAACTTGGAAGTTCATTCAAGAAACCACTATACCTTAACGATATATTTGGAAATTAAATAAAAAAGGAAATTGAATAGAAAAGGAAATTGAATAAAAATAGAAGTGCAATAAAAATAAAAATGGAAGTTGCATAAAATTAAGAATGAAAGTTCATTCAAGAAACCACTACACCTTAACGATCTATTTGGAAATTAAATACAAATGGAAATTGAATGGAGATGGAAATTTAATAAAAATAGATGTTGAATAAAAATAGAAATTGAAACTGCATAAAATTAAACATAGAAGTTCATTCAAGAAACCACTATACCCTAACGATCTATTTGGAAATTAAATAAAAAAGGAAATTGAACAGAAAAGGAAATTGAATAAAAATGAAAGCGGAATAAAAATAAAAATGGAAGTTGCATAAAATGAAGAATGGAAGTTCATTCAAGAAACTGCAATACCTTAACAATCTATTTGGAAATTAAATAAAAATGGAAATTGAATGGAGAAGGAAATTGAATAAAAATAGAAATGGAAACTGTATAAAATGAAACACGGAAGTTCATTCAAGAAACCGCTATACCTTAAGGACCTATTTGGAAATTAAATAAAAAAGGAAATTGAATTGAAAAGGAAATTGAATAAAAATGAAAGTGGAATAAAAATAAAAATGGAAGTTACATAAAGTTAAAAATGGAAGTTCATTCAAGAAACCACTATACCATATCGATCTACTTGGAAATGAAATAAAAAACGAAAATGAATAGAAAAGGAAATTGAATAAAAATGGAAGTTGAATAAAAACAAAAATAGAAGTTGCATAAAATTAAAAATGGAAGCCTATTCAAGAAACCACTATACCTTAACGATCTATTTGCAAATTAAATAAAAAAGGGAAATTGAATGGAAAAGAAAATTGAATAAAAATCGAAGTTGAATAAAAATAAAAATGGAAGCTGCATAAAATTAAAAATGATAGTTCATTCAAGAAACCACTATACCTTAACGATATGTTTGGAAATTAAATAAAAAATGAAATTGAATAGAAAAGGAAACTGAATAAAAATGGAAGTGGAATTAAAACACAAATGGAAGTCGCATTAAATTAAAAGTGGAAGTTCATTCAGGAAACCACTATACCTTAATGATCATTTTGGAAATTAAATAAAAATGGGAAATGAATAGAGAAGGAAATTGAATAAAAATGGAAGTGGAATAAAAATCAAAATGGAAGTTGCATAAAATTAAACGTGGAAGTTCATTCAAGAAACCACTACACCTTAACGATCTATTTGGCAATTAAATAAAAAAGAATATTGAATGGAGATGGAAATTGAATAAAAATTGAAGTTGAATAAAAATAGAAATGGAAACAGCATAAAATTAAACGTGGAAGTTCATTCAAGAAACCACAATACCTTAACGATCTATTCGGAAATTAAATTAAAATGGAAATTGAATAGAAAAGGAAATTGAATAAAAATGAAAGTGGAATAAAAATAGAAATGGAAGTTGCATGAAATTCGGAATGGAAGTTCATTCTAGAAACCACTATACCTTAACGATCTATTTGGAAATTAAATAAAAATGGAAATTGAATGGAGATGGAAATTGAATAAAAATAGAAGTTGAATAAAAATAGAAATGGAAACTGCCTAAAATTAAACATGGAAGTTCATTCAAGAAACCCCTATACCTTAACGATATATTTGGAAATTAAATAAAAAAGGAAATTGAATAAAAATAGAAGTGGAATAAAAATAAAAATGGAAGTTGCATAAAATTAAGAATGGAAGTTCATTCAAGAAACAACTACACCTTAACGATCTATTTGGAAATTAAATAAAAATGGAAATTGAATGGAGATGGAAATTTAATAAAAATAGATGTTGAATAAAAATAGAAATGGAAACTGCTTAAAATTAAACATGGAAGTTCATTCAAGTAAGCATTATACCTTAACGATCTATTTGGAAATTAAATAAAAAAGGAAATTGAGCAGAAAAGGAAATTGAATAAAAATGAAAGCGGAATAAAAATAAAAATGGAAGTTGCATAAATTGAAGAATGGAAGTTCATTCAAGAAACCACAACACCTTAACGATCTATTTGAAAATTAAATAAAAATAGAAATGGAATGGAGATGGAAATTGAATAAAAATAGATGTTGAATAAAAATAGAAATGGAAACTGTATAAAATTAAACACGGAAGTTCATTCAAGAAACCGCTATACCTTGAGGATCTGTTTGGAAATTAAATAAAAAAGGAAATTGAATAGAAAAGGAAATTGAATAAAAATGAAAGTGGTATAAAAATAAAAATGGAAGTTGCATAAAATTAAAAATAGAAGTTCATTCAAGAAACCACTATACCATAGCGATCTATTTGGAAATTAAATAAAAAAAGAAAATGAATAGAAAAGGAAATTGAATAAAAATGAAAGTTGAATAAAAACAAAATTAGAAGTTGCATAAAATTCAAAATGGAAGCCTATTCAAGAAACCACTATACCTTAACGATATATTTGGAAATTAAATAAAAAATGAATTTGAGTAGAAAAGGAAACTAAATAAAAATGGAAGTGGAATAAAAATACAAATGGAAGTTGCATAAAATTAAAATTAGTGATGTCTAATGGTGGTTTAATGGAGACTGGATGTAGAGCTGAGACTCCTGTTACTGGTGGAGCTAAGGTTCTATCCTTGAAGGTAGAAACTGCTTCTTCTATTCTAATTAACTGTTTACTCATAGTCTGACAGATAAGGTTAGTATAATTATTTTGTCTGGCTAATGAGGCTTCGGCTTTGCTAAGTTTTACGGATTGAGCATCTATGTATGCAGTGGCTGATAAAGGTTGTCTGGTAGTTTCGCCATTTGGAGCTAATTCTAAAGCTTGAGGTGGAGGATAAAGAGAATGGATAATTTGGCCCTCAGTAGTTGTCCAAGATTTATACTGATCTTCAATTACAGTTATTTGTGATTGTGTGACAGTATTATACCATTCAACAAAGGGTATAAGTTTCTGGTGTAACTCAAGATGGTTGTAATACTGAGTTTTATATTCTGTTAATTGTTCAGGTGTATGAGATTCAAAATACCATTTTCTAAATTCTTTATATTTTTCCTGGTTAAATTCCTGGTTTAAAAATTTTCTATTTTCACTACCTGGTGTAAAATCCATTAAATTTCAAAGTTCATGTCACTGGCCATTGGGCTATCTGGAGTTGGTGTTGTGTAGACACCATGAGGAATTCGATTTTGAGAGAGGCGGATTCCTTGAATTTCTGAATTCATCGGGTCTTCTTATGGATCACTAGGTGGTCTACTAGGAGGTCGAGAAGGTATTTGTTGAAGAATATTTTCAATCTGCCTTCGAGAAGGTAAATTGTCAACTGATTGTCTGCTTGATTCTGGTAAGTCCACATGGTAAGGTGGAACAGATCTAAAGCTGTTATTAGAAAAGCTTCGGGGAGCAGCCCTAAAACTGGCATTTGAAGAGTTACTCCTGGTGAGTAAAGGTCTCTGGAATTGGAGATAAACATTACCTCCTTGAGTCTGGATTACATCATCAATGTTGTGCTGAATGAGAGGTTTTGGAGGGACGGCATTAGGAATATGCCATCTGTCTGGAAAAGTTATATCCTTCCAAGGGATTAATTTAGGAACGGCCACTTGGCTACTGTAAAGGTTTGTTTCAATTAATATTGTTTTTCCTGCTTCAGTTTTCTTTTTCACATAAGGGTTTAAAGCCTTTATGCAAATTCTGGAATGGACTGAAAAAGGTGGGGTTCCTGGTTTATACTCATAACCATGAGTAAGAACTCGAAGTTCTAAAACCTCAGATAGATTAGCATCGCATAAAGCTACGCTAAGATTTGGATAGATGTCAAAATAAACTGGTCTGTGAGACAAACTAGTCTCAATAGCTCCCATGAGTGATGCTCGCCAATTTAGGCATCGACCATCACGAAGGGTACACTGTATACTGGTGTTTTGACCAAGAAGGGTCAAGGGTTTGAATGCAATTTGCACCAATCCTATATGGATGTACTTATACTGTTTTACAAACGGAATAAAATCATTAATATGAATTAAACGGATAATTTCATCATTATTCTGGATACAAGATGCATGTTCAAATGTCTTGATAATTGTTTTACTAAGAAAGTTAAATGTTCCTTTCTTGTAAATGGTTTTCGGATCTACAGATGGGATAGTCCATTTATCTAAGGCTTTCTTAACATCCTGATATGCTACTAATTCAGCGGCTTCGGCTAGTGAGGAAACTGTGTTTCCGACGGCTGTTACTGATCCTGATTCTGGTATTTCTATGGTATTTTCTTGTTGGTCTGTCATGGTTGTATAGTGATCATATATGCGTAATTTATTAAACTTATATTTTTATTATGTGATAATTAAAACTTGGCTCTGATACCAATAAAGGTGCTCACTAAAGGTAAGGCTAGCACGTCTGTCAACGACTTACGGGCATCAAACGGTCAAACGCACTCTCTGTAACACGACCTAAACCCTACGCGACTTGGGTGACGTCCCACTAACCCTAACAGTTAATTAACCTTACACAAGCACAAACCCAGGAATTAATACACACATAATAATAATATAAATAAAACAAATTACAGCATATATGATCTCATATTACCTTACTATTGGGGTGGCGGAGGCCTTCTGGCCGCCCACGCCACTAGCTGTTCGTTGATCAGGACCTGGAGTTCCTCTAGTCGCTAATCACACTCTGAGAGGCGCTCAGATATGTACTGTTGTGTATAACGGTCTACGGGTGTATTAAGATAGTATCTTTTTTGATGTTCCCAAAATGCTTTATATCCTAATAACTGTGCTAATAAATTAATAGAGGACATACATTTTGAAACACAAAGTGTAAACTTTTATTGAGGAAGTAGAATATTTTACACAAGGGGGGTTGGAAGAGAGATTACAGAGGAAAGGAAAAAAAAACTTAAAAAGAAAAACTCTATTCGACTCTGCCTCAACAAGGGTGAGGGATGCCCTTTTATAATACAAAAAGAAGATAAGAACTTATTACATAAAGACAGGTGACTATCTTCGACTGGACCGACAGATTGCACCTTATCACCTTATCTTCATCTTTTCCGGAATGGGGAACAACTTTTTCCTTTATACTGTTGACAGGAATCTACTTTTGCAAAAGATGTTTGTCCTGTTGTGCCGACGCCTAAAGCTCGGGGCCCTTGCCTTTACTGCTTTTGTCCTTAGCCATCTTTTCTGCTATTACAGCTGTGAGGGAATCCCAGAAATCACCAAGGTTGGGCTCCACATCATCTTCGGATTGTGACTCACCGGCCAACACGTGTTCGGCTGGATCTGTCTCGGGTTCTGATGGAGTTTGGCTGGTACCTGACCTCATGGAGACGTCATCTTCTGGATTAACGGATTGGAGAAATTGTTCTTTCAGATAATCCATGCTTTTAACAATTAATTCATTATCTGAAAGATGAGGATATTTCTGTTTTAAATCCTTTTGAATTTGAATAAAAGGATTAGATGCTGATGGAGGAGATGGTGCTGGTAATGCTGGCTGCTTAACTGAGTCACAGCAGGCTTTGGTATGCTGTTGAATTTTCGGAAGGAGATCCTTAAGATCCATCTTATCCCACCATTTAACGAAAAAGATTCGTTTAAGGTGAGGGACTTTATTCTGATAATCACAGGCAAAATCCCACTTCCATATCCATGGGATACCAAATCGGATAGAAAAATGAACTATGGATTTACTGATGGAAAGCTCTCTGTTTTTATTGAGAAATGAATAAGCACGGGAGTAAGCCACATGCCAATCATTAAATTCTGTATTAACGGATTCGGGTAAAATATCAAGGGAAAGTCCGAACTTATCCCACCAAATGAGGAACCAGTTAGGGACATCATTTTTGAGGACATCGGACATAATACGGATAAACCAAGAATGATTCTTTATCGGATTCTGATAATAAAAGACTTGAGTAAAGGCATCACTATAATCCCAGTATGAATATTTAGTCTGTTTATTACGGAGATCAAGCTCCCGGGTGGTGTGCGGATGAATGCCCCAAGTGGAAATGGGCATGATATGACGGATAACCATTTTGCTATACTGAATTGGGTTGGCAGCTTTGTTGACATCATGCAAAGTATGCTTGATTTCAGCAGCTCCAGTTTCGATCAATATCTGTTCATAAATGTATCTGTACTGGTCAAAATGTGAAGGGGACTGTTGAGTGGTGAGATAACGGCGTTTGATCTCCCACGGATCTGTCATCCACTGTTCATCGGATGGCTCAATCCAGAGTACTGTTTCTTCAGTAATACTGTTTGGTGTATACGGATCTTCGGTCTTAAGGAGGATATCCTTAGCCGATGGATTACTGGTTTGGCCTCCTCGAGAGAGAGGTGGATATTCTGTTGGGTCATAACGAGGGGTATTACCCCTGCCACGACCATGCCCACGATGGCCTCTACTGGTTATTTGCGGATTTCTGCAAATACTCACGGGTTAAAAAGTCAGGCAAAGAGTTAGTTTCTCCTTTAATGTATTTAATATCAAAATCAAAATTGGATAAATAACTCTGCCAGCTTAAGAATATCTGTTTAGATGCAAGATTTTTCACATCCTGTTTAAAAATCTGTTTAGCAACAGAGCAATCTACTCTGATGAGAAAATGCTGGTTTAATAAATCATCCTGGAATTTAATAACGCATTTAACAATGGCTAAACATTCCTATTTAATGGTCGGATAATTTAAAGCAGCTTGATTCCAATTCCCAGAATGGAATCGTAATAATTCCTCTTTCTGAGTCTTAGGATTAAACTGTTTTAAAATACCACCAAATCCTTCATTGGAAGCATCGGTTTCCACAATCTTCTTCCAATCAGGATTAGGAAGATGTAAGCAAGGTAACTGTTGAACTTTAGCTTTAATTTTCTGAACGGCTAAAGTATGGTCTGGAGACCATGGTGGAGGATTCTTCCTTAACCTGTCATACAAGATGTTAGCATCTGCAGATAAATTATGATAATAGTCTCTAACATAGTTAAGACTTCCCAAAAATCTCTGTAATTGTGTTTTGTCTTTAATTTCATCAGGAAATTTAGATGCAAACTCCATGCTACGGTTAATAGGTATAATACTTCCATTGGAAATATTATGGCCTAAATATTTGATGGTGGTTTGAAATAGTTGCATTTTTGGGGCAGAAAGAACTAAACCATTACGGATAATAACATTCTTAAAGATATTAAGATGGTATAGTGATTTCTTAAATGAACTTCCATTTTCAATTTTAAGCGACTTCCATTTTTATTTGTTTTCAACTTCCATTTTTATTCAATTTCCTTTTTTATTCAATTTACTTATCTATTCAACTTCCTTTTTTTTTTCTTAATTTCCAAATTGATCGTTAAGGTATAAGATTTGTTGAATGAACTTCCATTTTTATTTTTATTTAACTTTCACTTTTATTCTTTTTCCTTTTCTATTCAACTTCCTTTTTTATTTAATTTCCAGATATATCGTTAAGGTCTAGTAGTTTCTTAACTGAACTTTTGTTGTTAATTTTATGCAACTTCCATTTCTATTTTTATTGAACTTTAATTTTTATTCAATTTTATTTTCTATTCAACTTCATTTTTTATTTAATTTTCAAATAGATGGTTAAGGTATAGTCGTTTCTTGAATGAACTTCCATTTTAATTTTACGCAACTTCCATTTTTATTTTTATTCAACTACCATTTTTATTCAATTTTTTTTCTATTCAACTTCCCATTTTATTTAATTTCAAAATAGATCGTTAAGGTATAGTGATTTCTTGAAGAAACTTCCATTTTTATTTATTTTCATTTTCTTTTCAATTTCAATTTTTATTTAATTTCCAGATAGATCGTTAAGGTATAGTGGTTTCTTAAAGAACCTCTAATTTTAATTTTATGCAACTTCCATTTTTATTTTTATTCAACTTCTATTTTTATTCAATTTCCTCTTCTATTCAATTTGCTTTCTTCTTTAATTTCCATATAGATCGTTAAGGTATAGTGGTTTCTTGAATGAACTTCCATTTTTAATTTTATGTAACTTCCATTTTTAATTTTATGTAACTTCCATTTTTATTTTTATTCAACTTCCATTTTTATTCAATTTCCGTTTCTATTCAATTTCCTTTTTTATTTAATTTTCATGTAGATCGTTAAGCAATAATGGTTTCTTGAATGAGCTTCCATTTTTAATTTTATGCAACTTTCATTTTTATTTTTATTCAACTTCCATTTTCATTCAATTTCCTTTTCTATTCAATTTCCTTTTTTATTTAATTTCCAAATAGATCGTTACGGCATAGTGGTTTTTTCAATGAACTTCCATTTTTAATTTTATGCGACTTCCATTTTTATTTTTATTCAATTTTCTTTTTTATTTAATTTCCAAACAGATCGTCAAGGTATAGTGTTTTCTTGAATGAACTTCCATTTTTAATTTTATTCAACTTCCATTTTTATTCAATTTCCTTTTCTATTTAATTTCCTTTCTTATTTAATTCCCAAATAGATCGTTAAGGTATAGTGGTTACTTGAATAAACTTCCATTTTAATTTTATGCAACTTCCACTTTTATTTTTATTCCACTTCCTTTTTTATTCAATTTCATTTTCTATTCAATTTGCTTTTTTTATTTAATTTCCAAATTGATCGTTAACATATAGTGGTTTCTTAAATGAACTTCCATATTTAATTTTATGCAACTTCCATTTTTATTTTTATTCAACTTCCTTTTTTATTCAATTTCCTTTTCTATTCAACTTCCTTTTTTATTTAATTTCCAAATAGATTGTCATGGCACGGTGGTTTCTTGAATGAATCTCCTTTGTTAATTTTATGCAACATCCATTTTTACTTTTATTCAACTTTCATTTTTATTCAATTTACTTTTCTATTCAACTTCCACTTTTTCTAATTTCCAAATTGATCGTTAAGGTATAGTGGTTTTGAAAAATCTAGAAATCCCCTAGATGTTGATTTGTGATTATGTATCAATTTTAAGCAGAATATAACAATCCCAATCAAACAATCAAGACAAAGAGACACAACAATTTAACGTGGAAAAAACCACAATTGGACACCTCCAACTGTGATCAAAAAACCACGGGCAACAGCCACAAGACAATCCACTAAGAAGAATTAAAGGAATTACACAGGTATACTCTCAATTACCTAGCGAATCCACAACGCCTAATTGAACCAACCTTTATGTGCCTCTTCCAACCCCATCTTCACCACGGAATTGTCTTTCTGATGAGCCACTCTGGATTCCACCACAGCTTCAGGCTCGAATTCTTCAGAATACACAACTGAAGAACAACACTCTCTTTTGTAGAACAAAACACAACCTTTGATGTACTCTCTTTAGAACATGAGTTGAAGACTCAATCAAAACATCAAAGAAAACTCACAAAGTATCCCTAGATATAAACCCTAGAAACCAAAAAAAAGATCTAGAGTAGTTCAATTAATTACTTAGTTTTAGGAGAAAACCAAGTATTTATAGAGAACCAAAGCAATCCTAATTTCAGAAGAAAACCAACTCTTTAATCAAATCTGAAAATCTGGGATCGCGCGGTCCGCTCGAGCTCAACACAGCCCGCTCGAGCGGACTGACCAAAAACTGCGTGCGAACAAACTGAGATGCGCTCGAGCGTAGGAGAATCCGCTCGAGCGTAAAATCACACCCACCAGTATTTTTTGGGCGACTGCAGAGATGCTGAGAGCTTCCAATCCCCGCTCGAGCGTCCATTTCCTCGCTCGAGCGGACAGGCAAAAACTGGAAAAACTGGAAAAATATAACATGATCGAACAGGCAACTTTGAATGCATTTTTGCATTTTGCTTCGGGGGCGCTGCCCCTCGACCCCGCCGTGGCGCTGCCCCAGACTCGCCAAGGGGCGCTGCCCCCTGGACCCCTGTGAGCTAACCGGGCAGCTCGATCCCCGTCATAATCAGCGAAGTGGCAATCTTGAACGCTTTATCATCACAAACTTCTCTGAAAAGCACAATTCGGGTTGGATTCGCATCTAAACACTCATAGTCTTACTGGAAAAAAAAGTGCGAAAAAAAAATACAACTGAAAGGAGTTTTGTCAAACGGGATTGCCAAGAAATAAAACGTAACAGGTTTCTTGAATGAACTTCCATTTTAATTTTTATTCAACTTCCATTTTTGTTCAATTTGTTTTTCTATTTAATTTCTTTTTTTTTTTAAATTTCAAAACAGATCGTTCAGGTATAGTCGTTTCTTGAATGAAAATGGAAGTTGAATAAAAACAAAATTAGAAGTTGCATAAAATTCAAAATGGAAGCCTATTCAAGAAACCACTATACCTTAACGATCTATTTGGAAATTAAATAAAAATGGAAACTGAATAGAAAAGGAAATTGAATAAAAATGGAAATGGAATAAAAATAAAAATGGAAGTTGCATAAAATTAAGAATCGAAGTTCATTCAAGAAACCACTACACCTTAACGTTCTATTTGGAAATTAAATAAAAATGGAAATTGAATGGAGATGGAAATTGAATAAAAATAGAAGTTGAATAAAAATAGAAATGGAAACTGCATTGAGAGGGTAATTTATATGAAAATTGGGTCGAGCTGGGTAATGGGCCGTTATGAGCCGCAGTACAAAGGGCCGAGTAAAATGGCCTTGTAAGTTACTCCGGTCGTGTGGATATTTTCAAGTTAGTCCAGTCCTAAGGCCGTGAAGATAGTCCGGTCCGACGGAAGATAGAACTAAGATCGGTCTAACGGTACTTCGGAGTTAGACCGGTCTTAGAGTTACACCGGTCGTAACATGTTAGTTTGGTCTAACCACGCCATGGGTTGTACATGAGAAGCCGAAGTAAGAGTTGTAGAGGGAAGAGCCGAATTAAGTATAGTTTGGCCAATTCTACGGCTAAGCAGAGTCATGTTTATTTCGGTCGTATGGTAGTTCGGCCATGGTAAAACCATCTCACTTGGTTTAAGTAGTGAGGGGGGTGTTGAAGGATAAGCATTGTCTTTCAGGAGTAAGAATCCTAGGAGGACTCTACATGGAGGAGTAAGAGTCCTACTAGGATTATGCCATACGAAACCTATAAAGCTCACAAACATCACTTATGGAGAGGTAACACAATTTTGCTTCCTGAATACACAGAGCTTTTGTCTACTTGTCTATTGTGCTGACTTAGGCATCGGAGAGGTTTCCGGTACACACCCGCCGGCTAGCTCACGTTTGTATTTTCAGGTGATAAAGCGACGACGTACGGAGGAGCGCAGACTTGATCAACAGGATTATACGAGAAGGTTTATTTCTTTCCCGTACAATTGGCGCCGTTTGTGGGAAGTAAGACAAGAACAGAACCTCTTGATTAAGCTTCTCCTCTTTAGAAACAATAGCGCACAATGAAGATTTTCCACAGTCCGCCATCGACGGACAAACCCCATAAGGAGATGCAAGGCTTAAAGGACTACCTTCTATCCCTTCCATGGCAGATTTGGAGTCCCAACGACATAACACTAGGAGGGATGCTAGGGGGAGGCGGACTAACAGCCCCCGTCACTCTCGTTCACAAAGTCCCGACAGGCAAAGGCGGAGGATTGATCCTCAAGCTCTGGAGGACCGCGTGAAGGAGCAAGATGAATTAATAAGGAAGATGGCGGCGGACATGGAGACCCTGAAACGCCAGATGAAGGGAAAAGAGGTGGCGACAGGAGAGGGGTGCAAAAAAAAGACGCCCCTGTAGACACCCCATTTTTGACCGACCTTAAGACTCAGATGTCACCGTTTGAGCACTTGGTGATGTTGCATAATGTGCTTGTTCAGAAGTTTCAGAGTCGCGGCCGTGAGCCCTGCCTCCGGACTTCCGAACCTTCTTCTGTGCCTTGTCTCGGTTTGCGAACCAGACTCGGTTTTCTCTGTTTCTTTTCCTGAGGGGAGGGAGAGGTCCCGTAGACCATCTCTCAATGTTCGTAGGCTACATTTGGTGGCCGTAGGCCATTTTTCCCATTTCGGAGTCCGGTTCTCGGTTTTCGGGACCGTTGGCCGTGTGCCTCGGTTCGGGACCGCTTAACCATCTCCTATTGCTCCGGTTTTTGGCATACATCCTATTTAATCCCTTTTGAGGGACACTGGGGGCTGAGAAACCCACTTCGTGGCCGAATGCCACTTTCGGTGCTTAACAGCCCATTTTCGGGACCCCGAACTGCGCGTTTTGGTCCCCGAGCATTCGTTTTGCAATGGTTTTCGTTCATTTTTGGCAGGTACCTCTGTTTTATCACCGGGGAGGTCATTGAAGGGTGGGAGGCCAGCAATTATTGCAGCAACCAGTTATCTCTCCTCCGGAGCCTCCCGGCGCCCGTTTTTCCAACTTCCAGGCTAATGTTGAACACCCTAGGGTTAGTGTTGCCAACTTTCAACCACATATTTGTGATGTACACACATGAGAGGACCCTAAAAGTTCATGGCCGGCCAGTAATTCAACTTGACCCTTTTGACCCCCTCCTTCCGGGCTAATGTTGAACCCCTTGGACCTTTTTTCTTGAACTTTGAACCACATATCTGTGATGTACACACATGAGAGGACCCTAAAAGTTCATGGCCGGCCAGTAATTCAAATTGACCCTTTTGAACCCCTCTTTCCGAGCTAATGTTGAACCCCTTGGACCCACTTTCTTGGACTTTTAACCACATGGTTGTGTTATACACACATAGGAGTACCTCACCAGTTGCTGGCCGGCCAGAAAATATGATTGAACCTTTTGACCCCTAGCCGGCCGGCTAGGGGGTGTGGCCGGCCGGCCACCTGCAACAAAAGTACCAGGCCGGCCTGCTTCCTTGCACTGTACACTTTACAGCTGTGGAGCTGTTTCCCCCACACAAGATCTTTATCTGGGGGATATTTCGTGGGGGAATATTACTCTCCTTTTGCCCCACCTTTACACCCCTTCTTTGGCCTATATAGCAAGAAAGCCTTGTAGTATTTTGGGGTTAGAAAAACTCTCCTTCAAGTCTCCATACACAACTCCATCTCCATCCTTCTCAATTCTTTGAAAAACCCTAAGTCCCTAACCATCATTCCTTCTACACCACCAAGCTCTACCACCACCACCTCATTTCCAGCAACAAGGAAGGTTTCTCAAAGGCCAAAGAAGCTGCAAATTCATCCAAGAAGCAACAAAAGTTTGAGTATTCAAGGGTAAGTAATACTTTTACCCTTTTGACCCTTTTTCTTGATTTATTTGTAAGCCCCATTTTCTTTTTGTTTCAAGCTCCGGCCCTAACTGAAAAGGGCCCTATTTTGAGTTCATCTTCACTTTTCATTAAGGGCTCAACCCTGTTTGAGCCCTCCATGACACACTTGCTTCATTGATCCTCTTGTATGTCATGATTTTGCATGCTATTTTTGGCCCATGCGAAATCTGTTTTTGAGCATGTTGTAAACTGATATAAGGCTTATTTTGAGCCTCTCTTCAACATTGGAGAAGGGCTCAACATTGTTTGGTGCTTCCATGTGTCACTTGTAGTTATACCCCTTATTTGGCCCCATTTTTGCATAAATTGGCAGCCCTCTTTGCTTCTGTTTTTGGACCTTGGTCCGAACTGAAAGTGGAATTATTTTGGCCTATACTTCATGATTCATTAACACTTTTTTTCTGTTTGGTGATTATTTTGTATACTTCATGTTATAGCCATTTTTGAGTCTTATTTTGCATCACATTTATATCATATTTGTATACTGATTTTGAGGCTTCCATATACTGTAAATATTCATATTTGTGGTCCCTCTTAAATGTTGTAGAAGGAAATGTTTCATTTTGGGGTTTGCTTATATCACTTGCTTCATTACCCCTCTTTTGGCCCCTATTCTTGCATGCTATTTTTCCCCTACCTATGCTTGCTGTTTGGCCATGTTTATAACTGTGAAAGTGCATCTTTTGGGACTGTCTAGCTTCTGTCTTTGCATTTCATGTCCATATTGTGCATGTTTGGCATAGCTATAGGCCATTTCGGGTGCCTAATGTTGCATTTCGGGACAATTCCATGCATTTGGTATCATTTCGCTTCATTTCGGGACTGTTTTCCCCCATATTTTGTTGCTGAAATCCTGTTAGAATGATTTCCATCCATTCCATGTCATTTCATCGCATTTTTCCATTGCCTCGGTTTGCGTGCCCGTGTGCACGCATTTCAAGGCACCTCATTTTTACCCGCCGGCATCCTATGTGAGTGTGGCTGAGGCTCACTCATGTTGGTATAAGCCCATTTGTCATTTCCATGTCATTTCATCACATTTTATCATCGCCTCGGTTTGCGTGCCCGTGTACACGAATTTCGAGGCACTTCATTTTTATCCGCCGGCATCCTATGTGAGTGTGGCTGAGGCTCACTCATGATTGGTATAAGCCCATTTGTCATTTCCATGTCATTTCATCACATTTTGCCATCGCCTCAGTTTGCGTGCCTGTGTGCACGCATTTCGAGGCACTTCATTTTCATCAACCAGCTTCTTATGTGAGTGTGGCTGAGGCTCTCTCATGCTAGTATAAGTCTATATTACATTTTCCATGTCATTTGCATTTTATCATTACCTCGGTTTGCGTGCCCGTGTGCACGCATTTCGAGGCATCTCATTTTCATAGCATTTTACTATTGCCTCGGTTTGCGTGCCCGTGTGCACGCATTTCGAGGCACCTCATTTTCATAGCATTTTATCATTGCCTCGGTTTGCGTGCCCATGTGCACGCATTTTGAGGCATCTCATTTTCATAGCATTTTATCATTACCTCAGTTTGCGTGTCCGTGTGCACGCATTTCGAGGCACCTCATTTTCATTTTATAACATTTTACTATTGCCTCGGTTTGCGTGCCCGTGTGCACGCATTTCGAGGCACCTCACTTTCATAGCATTCTACCATTGCCTCGGTTTGCGTGCCCGTGTGCACGCATATCGAGGCATACCATTTTCATTACATTTTGTCATCGCCTCGGTTTGCGAGCCCGTGTGCACGCATTTCGAGGCATACCATTTTCATTACATTCTGTCATCGCCTCGGTTTGCGAGCCCGTATGCACGCATTTCGAGGCATATCATTTTCATAGCATTCTGTCATTTTCTCGGTTTGCGTGCCGTGTGCACGCATTTCGAGGCATCTCATTTCCGTAGCATTGTGTATGTTAGGATTATATCTTAGTTGCATTTCATGCATATCATGCATATTGCATCGTGTCCGGAATAGGAGTTAGCCCGGGCACGGGAAACGAGGTACATTTCGTACTCCGAATGACGGAATGTGTCTCAATTCCCCAGTCATCGACACTCCGGATTATCCATGATGGAGTTAGGTTTTAGCTGTAGTTTCATGTGCATTCATCCTATATTGAGTTGTGCATTTCGACTCCTCTGCCATCATGCCTCGGTATGCGTGATTGGTGGCACGAGGATCGAGACATGCATATATCTGTGCAAATACATTGCTATGCCCCTTTCCTGCTCTCTGTTGCAGCAAAACGCAGAATCAGCAACTTTTTGGGACTTGGCACGCATTTCAAGAATAGGTGTAAACAGAGGCTAATTGGGGCATTCCGGTGGATTTCCGCGCAAGGCAATCCGGACATGCATCATCCACCAGAAGCAAGGCAGTCCCTGGCTTGCATGCCAGTTTTATTTGCTTTCTTAGTTAATTCATTAACTAATTAGGATTTTGTAATATTTTGGACTGTAATATTCTTTTATTCGGGACTGTAATATTGGGACTGTATATTTATTCGGACCCTCTGAGTGAGGGCACAACTGTAATAAGTGTGTGTGAGTGTGATGTATGTCTTCCAACCCCACGTCTTTCTCCCTTTTATTTATCCGTTTTTGATGGTTAGATTAGGGCATATTTCAATTAGCATACAGTATGACAGCATGTTTGCATCATTCATCTGTATTGCATGCACCGGGCTTGGCGCATCATACTAACTGCATTGTACTTTCAATTCCAAGTTGAATACATGGTAGTTGTAGCATTTCATATACCATCTTAGAATAGCCGAGCCTGCTATAATTGCATTTTTGCCAGTGTTGCATTAAGCATTTCTGTATACTTAGGATTCATGCATGATTTCTAATGAGTTTCTATTTTGGCTTGGAGTACTCGGTGAGCTTTATGCTTTAGCATCCTTACATGCGTGTGAGTGCTGCCATAAATAGCATGTTTACCATGAGGCTATGTGCTTATCTGATATAACTGCCTGAATGCCTGTGGGTGAAGGTTGAGTTATCTGAATTGGAATAAATCATCAAATTTTTCAAGCCTACCTGCGGGTAGCAAACCATTTTCAAAAAACAAACATGAAATGTTTCGTTCCAATTTAGGCGACCCGGTCTATATTTGTATGTTATGCGCATCACATAGTAACCTAGGCTAATAACCGGAATAAGAACTCACAATGTTTTCAAAAATTGATATCATGGTTAGTAGAGGCCGGTCTATGACCGGGCGAGTGGGGGTGCTCACGAAGTGACCTTCCCTAATCGTACCCAAGTTCCCGAGCCGAAGCAACTTTGGTGATGACGGACACGTGGCCTTTTGGCACCGAGTCAGGGTTTCCTAAATTTCCCAAAATAAAATATTTAGGTGGCGACTCTGTATCTGGCAAAGCAGTCCATGTTTGGCACTACTTTTTCAAAAATCAGTTTCTCAAAACAATTTGCCGGATTTGGACTCTTTGGTTCAGATTAGGAACCGTGACATTTAAGAGTCCGAACTGTAGTGACCCCAAATGAACAGAATGGGAGCTAACCCTCCCGGGGCGTTCGGGGGACGTCTACAGCCCCCTCGCCACTCAGAAAGTCGTAGTAGGAATACCACACCCTCGCAAGCAGAGAGCAGAAGCCTTAGGACAGGCGATACTCAATCCAGGTCTTCTAGAACTCATCACTCTAGGTCTGAGAGGATGAGATCTGAGAGATCGTACACTAAGGGAAACACGTATTGGCCCTCACATACGCACCAAACCAGATCCAGACAGACGGAGTTGCCCCGATCGTCCGATTTGCGAACCGTGCTCGAGGAAAAGGCACGATGCAAGGAGGATGCCAGGGCACGCGATCCACACAGAGTTTCTGCCTTACAACGGTTGGCTCCTCGGACGCATGGAAGCGTTGAGGTTGGAATGCCAATACCGCGCCTTGCCTACGAACCAACGGACAAGGCATTAGCGAAGCTGCAGACCTCACCTTTTGTTCTGGCAATTGAAAACGCGCCCCTACCGTCAGGCTTCCTCCAGCCCAAATTCACTACATATAAAGGGAAGACGGACCCCTACTCACACTTGAGTCACTTTCGCCAGGTCATGGCTGTATACAGGCGAAACGAGGTCTTAATGTGCATGCTCTTCCCATCTAGCCTTGGCGACCTAGGCTTGACTTGGTTCGAAAAACTTCCAGAGGGCAGCATAGCTTCTTGGGCGCAACTGGCGGAGGCGTTCGTAACAAGGTTCCAAACAAACACTAAAACCCCGGTGGAGATCGACCAGCTGCTCTCCATCGTCATGGGTGACAAAGAGACCCTAAGATCCTACAACAGCCGATACTGGGAGACCTTCAACCAGATTGGGGACTGTCCCACCAATCTCGCCATTGTGCAATACAAGAGAGGCCTTCCGGTCAGGAACCGACTAAGGGACTCAATCACCATGACACCACCCCTCACCATGGAAGCCTTGATGGAAAGAGTGCATCAGCACATCAGGGTAGAAGAGGATGGCGCACGTGCCAAAGCAAAATCTGGTGCGACCACAGTGCCAGAAAAGAAGACCTTAGCAAAAGTCAACGCAGTAGATCGGCCGAACAGAAACGGACGTGGCAGACGAGATAACGGAGAAGACCCGGACAAAAGATGGTTAAGAATCCGCACTGCCATAACCACGATCTTCAAGAAACCGATATACCGGGTTCTGAGCGAAATAAGAGATGAGCCTTTCGTCAAGTGGCCAGCTAAGCTAAGAGAAGCACAGAAAGACTACGACGAAAGGTCACGGTGCACCTTCCACAAAGAAAAAGGGCACCGCACTGAGAATTGCACACCATTAAGACAGCACCTGGAGGAATTGGTGGCAGCAGGTCACTTGGATAAATACATTGAAGGAGGGACACAGTCAGCCCCCCAAAATGACGACCATAATAACCCCAACGGGATGCCGATCGACGCCCCGCCTCAAGGAATTATCAATGTGATACATGGAGTCTTTGAACCTGAGTGTGTATGCGAGCACAGGGGATCAATCAAAAAGGCTGAACACTTAAGAGAAGTAATAAGTGCCCAGCCTGCCATCAAGAAAGGGAAAACAGAGGCCACAAGCGTCATGTCCTTTTCAGATAAAGACTTAGAATGGATATATTGCCCTCACAATGATGCCCTGGTCGTCACTCTCCGAGTCAAGGATTTTGACGTCAAGCGGATTCTGATTGACCAGGGTAGTTCATGTGAAATCATGTATTACGAAACATTTAAACAACTGAAGCTACAGGACAAAGACTTGGCACCTGCCGTATCTCCCCTAATTGGATTCAACTCCATGCCAGAATGGCCCGTCGGCAAAATAATTCTTCCAGTCAGAGCAGGAAGCGTGACGAAACAAGTGGAGTTCTAGGTATTGAAGGTTCCCTCCACTTATAACATCATCTTGGGCAGAACATGGCTGCATGCCATGCGATCGGTGGCGTCATCCTACCACCAAGTAATGCGGTTCCCCAACGACACCGGTGTGATTGAGGAGGTCTATAGAGATCAGATTATGTCCAAGCAATGCTTTGTCATGGCGAATGGCAGCCGCGCTGCCAAAGGATATGTTCATTCGGTGGAAGAGCCTGAGACTGATGAACTGTTCGCAGATGTGGGCAAATCAGCTAATCAGAAAGCGGTGGAAGACTTGGTAGAGGTGAGAATAGAGGAAGAGAACCCGGATAAGTTCTTTTTGCTCGGTTCATCATTGTCCAGCACTGAGAGATTAGAGGTCTTGGAATTTTTGACCTCCAATATCGAAGTGTTTGCTTGGACACCGTACGACATGCCAGGCATTGATCCCAGTTTTATCTGTCACCAACTCAATGTCCACCCATCTGCCAGACCGATCATTCAACGCACCCATAGATCGGCACTCCATCATGCCGAGATAGTGGCAGAAGAAGTAGGACACCTGCTGGAGGCAGGAGCAATTAGAGAAGTGCATTACCCAAGATGGATCTCCAACACAGTTGTAGTGCCAAAGAAGAATGACAAGTGGCGTGTTTGCGTCGACTACAAAATAGTCAACAAGGCGTGCCCAAAAGACAGCTTTCCTCTACCACGGATAGATCAACTGGTAGACCTAACGGCGGGGCACAACCGACTTAGCTTTTTGGATGCATACAGAGGCTACCACCAAATTGCCATGCATGAACCAGACCAGGAGGTCACATCCTTTACAACTCCAAGAGGACTATACTGTTACAAGGTCATGCCCTTTGGCCTAAAGAACGCAGGGGCGACATTCCAACGGATGGTCACCAAGATGTTTGAACCATTGTTAGGCAGAACAATGGAAGCTTACATCGACGACATGGTGGTCAAGAGCAAGGATGAGAATGACCATCTTAAAGACCTAGGCGAAATGTTTGAGATCTTGAAGAAGCACAAGTTGCGCCTCAATGCATCCAAGTGTGCATTCGGAGTAGGATCTGGCAAATTCCTGAGATTCCTTGTGACCAACCGAGGTATAGAAGCAGACCCCTCTCAGATTAAAGCAATCTAGGATTTGGAGATACCAAACTCAATAAAGGAAGTGCAGTATCTCACCGGCATGGTAGCTGTGCTCAATCGGTTCATAAGCCGGTCATCGGACAGACTACGACCATTCTTCCATGCACTAAAAGCCAAGTTTGAGTGGGACGAAGAATGCGACCACGCTCTAGAAAGCTTAAAGGAATATATGTCCTCCCCACCACTGCTTGTCACCCCAGTACCTGGAGAAGAACTCTTCCTGTACCTAGCAGTCTCTCAGCACGCAATTAGCACAGTGTTGGTCCGTGCGGAAGGAATCCAACATCTCCCCATCTATTATGTCAGTAAGACATTGTTGGGAGCCGAAACAAGGTACCTGCCACTGGAAAAACTGGCTCTGGCCTTGATGATGGCCTCAAGGAAGTTGTCACATTACTTTCACGCCCATACCATAGTTGTCCTTACAGCCTTTCCATTAAAAGCTTTGTTTGAAAGGGCAAATTTTTCTAGGCGAATCTTGAAGTGGGTAGTTGAGTTGAGACAATATGACATCAAATTCTAACCCAGAACCGCAATAAAAGCTCAAGCACTGGCAGATTTTGTCGCAGAATTCACACCAGGAAGTCATCACATCTGCCCAATCGACCTGACAAAAACAGCCACACTAGGGATGGAAGTTGACGCCGGAATAGCACAACCCCTAGTAATGGATACTCAGCCATACGCAAAGGCAGATCACGGCAAAGCAAGGAAGGAAAAGGCAAACCGTGCTACGCCAAGGCAGGACTCATCGACCAATAAAGGCTTGGAACAATTAGATAGCAAGGGGCAGACAAGAAGCATGAACCTTAAAGAAGACGCTAGCAACATGGAAGATCCTAAGGCATCTGCTGATCCCTCCACTTGCTGGAAGTTGTTCATTGGGGAGATGTGGAAGCTCTTCGTGGATGGAGCATCCAACCAGCATGGAGCAGGGCTCGGCATAGTCCTCATCTCTCCAGACGGCCTAGTGGTGGAGCAGGCAATCAACCTAGGCTTCCCAGCGTCAAACAACGAAGCAGAGTATGAAGCGCTCCTTGCAGGTCTCAAATCAGCATTCTACATGAAAGCCACCGAACTAATGGTTTGCAGCGACTCACAGCTGGTGGTAAACCAAATTTCTGGCGACTATGAAGCAAAGGATGACTGGATGGCCAAGTACCAAGAATTGGTCAGAATAGAGATCAAGAAATTTGAAGTGGTCAGGATAGAACAAATTGGTAGGGAGGAAAGCAGCAGAGCGGACGAACTAACATGCTTTGCCTCAATGGCAGATACTTCCATCCCCCATCCATTATTGATCGACTACCTACCTAGACCATGCATTGAAGACCCCGAAGTAGAAGAGGTATGCTGCGCAGAACTAGGCCCCTTTTGGATGGATCCCATCATCCTGTTCTTAAAGGATGGCACCTTACCGGAAGAGAAAAAAGAAGCCAACAGAATAAGAGCGAAGTCACAGCAATTTTGGCTCTCCCCATCTTTGGCATTATACAAAAAGTCATTTTCAGGACCTTACCTAAAGTGTGTTCATCCCAGGAAAGTGGAAGCATTCTTGTTCGAAATACACGAAGGGGTGTGCGGAAGCCATCAAGGTGGAAGATCGCTAGCTTACAGGGCCATTTTGCAAGGATACTGGTGGCCATACATGCAGGCAGACTCAGAGAAATATGTGAAGAAGTACGAGAAATGCCAGAAATTTGTGCACCAAATACATCAACCAGCTAGAGAACTCCTACCATTGACTAGTCCATGGCCTTTCGCAATGTGGGGCTTGGACATAGTAGGACCACTTCCAACAGCACCCGGAAACAGGAAGTTCTTTCTCGCAGCAACAGACTACTTCACAAAGTGGGTGGAAGCAGAAGCATTGGCATCAATCAAAGAAAAAGATGTAAAGAAGTTCGTCTGGCAGAATATCATCACTCGGTTTGGCATACCAAAAGCCCTAATCTCAGTCAACGACACTCAGTTCGACGGCAGAATCTTCAGAGGCTTTTGTGAAGAGTACAAGATAGAGTTCTACAATTCTACGCCAGCATATCCCCAAGCAAATGGTCAGGCAGAAGCATCAAACAAGGTAGTATTGGATGGCCTGAAGAAACGGTTAGAAAAAGCCAAAGGCAAGTGGGCGGAGGAACTCCCTCATGTTTTATGGGCTTACCGTACTACGCCACGACGATCAACTGGAGAAACACCATTCTCCTTAGCTTATGGCATGGAAGCAGTGATCCCATTGGAAGTCGGTCTCCCCACAATTCGAAGCGAAAATTTTGATCCTGACTTAAATGGTGAGGCTATAACTTTGGAACTCGACCTTGTGGAAGAAAGAAGAGAAAGAGCACTAGTTCACATTGCCTCATATCAACAAGAGTTATCCAGGACATACAATAAAACGGTTCATCCAAGACAATTCAAGGTTGGAGATTGGGTACTGCGCAGAGTAATGGGAAATACATTACTACCAGGAGATGGCATGCTAGGGCCTAATTGGGAAGGACCTTACAAAGTGGTTGGATTAGCAGGCAAAGGGGCATACCACTTAGAAGATGAGGACGGCAAAGCAATCCCCCGGCCATGGAACACGGCCAATCTCAAGTTATTTTATTTTTAGTTCCTCTTTTTAAGAATATGTAATTTTCCCTTTTTTTTAATAAAACAAGCCGATTCTTTTTCAGTATGGTTGTTTTCAATAGACGATAGTCTTAGTAAGTCAGGAGCTTTGTAAACATTTCATTCTAAGTTGGCTGGAAAAACTAACTTAGAGGTTAGCTGGATTAAGCCAACACCCCTCCTAAGCCCAGGATAAGGATCCAGGCTGCAGGACGTTTGGTCGCAATAACCAAACATTTTATTCTAAGTTGGCTGGAAAAACTTAGAGGTTGGCTGGATTAAACCAACTGTTGTTACTCTTCAGCCGAAGTAAATGCATGGCTGAAGAGTGGTTGGTTGGATTAAACCAACTGTTGTTACTCTTCAGCCGAAGTAAGTGCATGGCTGAAGAGTGGTTGGCTGGATTAAACCAACTGTTGTTACTCTTCAGCCGAAGTAAGTGTATGGCTGAAGAGTGGTTGGCTGTATTAAACCAACTTTTGTTACTCTTCAGCCGAAGTAAGTGTATGACTGAAAAGTGGTTGGCTGAATTAAACAAACTTTTGTTACTCTTCAGCCGAAGTAATTATATCAGCAGAAGAGTGGTTGGCTAGTAAGGTTAGTCAGGCAGCACAGTTAAGGCCGGTATAAATTATCTCGGCCAAAAAATATTGTATTTCGTTCAAGCCGCAGTTAGAAAGCAAGCATAAAATGTAAACCGAGATAACAGTTGGAGTAGTAGAAGACATTACAAGTGCAAGCATACAAATCAAACCCGAAATGACAGTTGAGCACAAAAGAAGATTTTCATTAAAGTCAAGAACAGGTACAAAAGAGGGGCCGCAGCCAAGAAACCACTATACCTTAACGATCTATTTGGAAATTAAACAAAAAAGGAAATTGAATAGAAAAGGAAATTGAATAAAAATGGAAGTGGAATAAAAATCAAAATGGAAGTTGCATAAAATTAAGAATGGAAGTTCATTCAAGAAACCACTATACCTTAACGATCTATTTGGAAATTAAATAAAAAAGGAAATTGAATGGAGATAGAAATTCAATAAAAATAGATGATGAATAAAAATAGAATTGGAAACTGCATAAAATTAAACACGGAAGTTCATTCAAGAAACCACTATAACTTAACGATCTATTTGGAAATTAAATAAAAAAAGGAAATTGAATGGAGATGGAAATTGAATAAAAATAGAAGTTGCATAAAAATAGAAATGGAAACCGCACAAAATTAAACGTGGAGGTTCATTCAAGAAACCACTACACCTTAACGATCTCTTTGGAAATTAAATAAAAAAGGAAATTGAATGGAGATGGAAATTGAATAAAAATAGAAGTTGAATAAAAATAGAAATGGAAACTGCATGAAATTAAACATGGAAGTTCATTCAAGAAACCACTATACCTGAACGATCTATTTGAAAATCAAATAAAAAAGGAAATTGAATTGAAAGGAAAATGAATAAAAATGGAAGTGGAATAAAAATCAAAATGGAAGTTGCAAAAAATTAAACGTGGAAGTTCATTCAAGAAACCACTACACCTTAACGATCTATTTGGAAATTAAATAAAAAAGGAAATTGAATGGAGATGGAAATTGAATAAAAATAGAAGTTGAATAAAAATAGAAATCGAAACTGCATAAAATTACACGTGGAAGTTCATTCAAGAAACCACTACACCTTAACGATCTATTTGGAAATTAAATTAAAAATGAAATTGAATGGAGATGGAAATTGAATAAAAATAGAAGTTGAATAAAAATAGAAATGGAAACTGCATAAAATTAAACATGGAAGTTCGTTCAAGAAAACACTACACCTTAACGATCTATTTGGAAATTAAATAAAAAAGGAAATTGAATAGAAAAGGAAATTGAATAAAAATGGAAGTGGAATAAAAATCAAAATGGAAGTTGCAGAAAATTAAAAATGGAAGTTCATTTCAACATACCACTATACCGTAAGAATCTATTTCGAAATGAAATGAAAAAGGAAAATGAATAGAAAAGGAAATTGAATGAAAATGGAAGTTGAATAAAAACAAAAATAGAAGTTGCATAAAATTAAAAATGGAAGTCTATTCAAGGAACCACTATACCTTAACGATCTATTTGGAAATTAAAACAAAAAAGGAAATTGCAAAGAAAAGGAAATTGAATAAAAATGGAAGTTGAATAAAAACAAAAATAGAAGTTGCATAAAATTAAAAATGGAAGTCTATACAAGAAACCACTATACCTTAACGATCTACTTGGAAATTAAATAAGAAAAGGAAATCAAATAGAAAAGGAAATTGAATAAAAATAGAAGTGGAATAAAAATAAAAATGGAAGTTGCATGAAATTAAAAATGGAAGTTCATTCAACAAACCACTATACCGTAACGATCTATTTGGAAATTAAATAAAAAAGGAAAATGAATAGAAAAGGAAATTGAATAAAAATGGAAGTTGAAGAAAAACAAAAATAGAGGTTGCATAAAATTAAAAATGGAAGCCTATTCAAGAAACCACTATACCTTAATGATCAATTTGGAAATTAAATAAAAAAAGAAATTGAATAGAAAAAAAAATTGAATAAAAATCGAAGTTGAATAAAAATAAAAATGGAAGTTGCATAAAATTATAAATGAAAGTTCATTCCAAAAACTACTATACCTTAACGACCTATTTGGAAATTAAATAAAAAATGAAATTGAATAGAAAAGGAAACTGAATAAAAATGAAAGTGGAATAAAAATACAAATGGAAGTTTATTCAAGAAACCACTATACCTTAACGATCTATTTGAAATTAAATAAAAATGGAAATTGAATAGAAAAGGAAATTGAATAAAAATGGAAGTGGAATAAAAATAAAAATGTAAGTTGCATAAAATTAAGAGAGGAAGTTCATTCAAGAAACCACAACACCTTAACGATCTATTTGAAAATAAAATAAAAATGGAAATTGAATGGAGATGGAAATTGAATAAAAATAGAAATGGAAACTGCATAAAATTAAACATGGAAGTTCATTTAAGAAACCACTATACCTTAACGATCTATTTGGAAATTAAATAACAAAGGAAATTGTATAGAAAAGGAAATTGAATAAAAATAGAAGTTGAATAAAAATAGAAATGGAAACTGCTTAAAATTAAACGTGGAGGTTCATTCAAGAAACCACTACACTTTAACGATCTATTTGGAAATTAAATAAAAAAGGAAATTGAACAGAGATGGAAATTGAATAAAAATAGAATTCGAATAAAAATAGAAATGGAAACTGCATAAAATTAAACGTGGAAGTTCATTTAAGAAACCACTATACCTTAACGATCTATTTGGAAATTAAATAAAAAAGGAAATTGAACAGAGATGGAAATTGAATAAAAATAGAATTCGAATAAAAATAGAAATGGAAACTGCATAAAATTAAACGTGGAAGTTCATTTAAGAAACCACTATACCTGAACGATCTATTTGAAAATCAAATAAAAAAGGAAATTGAATTGAAAGGAAAATGAATAAAAATGGAAGTGGAATAAAAATCAAAATGGAAGTTGCAAAAAATTAAACGTGGAAGTTCATTCAAGAAACCACTACACCTTAACGATCTATTTGGAAATTAAATAAAAAAGGAAATTGAATGGAGATGGAAATTGAATAAAAATAGAAGTTGAATAAAAATAGAAATCGAAACTGCATAAAATTACACGTGGAAGTTCATTCAAGAAACCACTACACCTTAACGATCTATTTGGAAATTAAATTAAAAATGAAATTGAATGGAGATGGAAATTGAATAAAAATAGAAGTTGAATAAAAATAGAAATGGAAACTGCATAAAATTAAACATGGAAGTTCGTTCAAGAAAACACTACACCTTAACGATCTATTTGGAAATTAAATAAAAAAGGAAATTGAATAGAAAAGGAAATTGAATAAAAATGGAAGTGGAATAAAAATCAAAATGGAAGTTGCAGAAAATTAAAAATGGAAGTTCATTTCAACATACCACTATACCGTAAGAATCTATTTCGAAATGAAATGAAAAAGGAAAATGAATAGAAAAGGAAATTGAATGAAAATGGAAGTTGAATAAAAACAAAAATAGAAGTTGCATAAAATTAAAAATGGAAGTCTATTCAAGGAACCACTATACCTTAACGATCTATTTGGAAATTAAAACAAAAAAGGAAATTGCAAAGAAAAGGAAATTGAATAAAAATGGAAGTTGAATAAAAACAAAAATAGAAGTTGCATAAAATTAAAAATGGAAGTCTATACAAGAAACCACTATACCTTAACGATCTACTTGGAAATTAAATAAGAAAAGGAAATCAAATAGAAAAGGAAATTGAATAAAAATAGAAGTGGAATAAAAATAAAAATGGAAGTTGCATGAAATTAAAAATGGAAGTTCATTCAACAAACCACTATACCGTAACGATCTATTTGGAAATTAAATAAAAAAGGAAAATGAATAGAAAAGGAAATTGAATAAAAATGGAAGTTGAAGAAAAACAAAAATAGAGGTTGCATAAAATTAAAAATGGAAGCCTATTCAAGAAACCACTATACCTTAATGATCAATTTGGAAATTAAATAAAAAAAGAAATTGAATAGAAAAAAAAATTGAATAAAAATCGAAGTTGAATAAAAATAAAAATGGAAGTTGCATAAAATTATAAATGAAAGTTCATTCCAAAAACTACTATACCTTAACGACCTATTTGGAAATTAAATAAAAAATGAAATTGAATAGAAAAGGAAACTGAATAAAAATGAAAGTGGAATAAAAATACAAATGGAAGTTTATTCAAGAAACCACTATACCTTAACGATCTATTTGAAATTAAATAAAAATGGAAATTGAATAGAAAAGGAAATTGAATAAAAATGGAAGTGGAATAAAAATAAAAATGTAAGTTGCATAAAATTAAGAGAGGAAGTTCATTCAAGAAACCACAACACCTTAACGATCTATTTGAAAATAAAATAAAAATGGAAATTGAATGGAGATGGAAATTGAATAAAAATAGAAATGGAAACTGCATAAAATTAAACATGGAAGTTCATTTAAGAAACCACTATACCTTAACGATCTATTTGGAAATTAAATAACAAAGGAAATTGTATAGAAAAGGAAATTGAATAAAAATAGAAGTTGAATAAAAATAGAAATGGAAACTGCTTAAAATTAAACGTGGAGGTTCATTCAAGAAACCACTACACTTTAACGATCTATTTGGAAATTAAATAAAAAAGGAAATTGAACAGAGATGGAAATTGAATAAAAATAGAATTCGAATAAAAATAGAAATGGAAACTGCATAAAATTAAACGTGGAAGTTCATTTAAGAAACCACTATACCTTAACGATCTATTTGGAAATTAAATAAAAAAGGAAATTGAACAGAGATGGAAATTGAATAAAAATAGAATTCGAATAAAAATAGAAATGGAAACTGCATAAAATTAAACGTGGAAGTTCATTTAAGAAACCACTATACCTGAACGATCTATTTGAAAATCAAATAAAAAAGGAAATTGAATTGAAAGGAAAATGAATAAAAATGGAAGTGGAATAAAAATCAAAATGGAAGTTGCAAAAAATTAAACGTGGAAGTTCATTCAAGAAACCACTACACCTTAACGATCTATTTGGAAATTAAATAAAAAAGGAAATTGAATGGAGATGGAAATTGAATAAAAATAGAAGTTGAATAAAAATAGAAATCGAAACTGCATAAAATTACACGTGGAAGTTCATTCAAGAAACCACTACACCTTAACGATCTATTTGGAAATTAAATTAAAAATGAAATTGAATGGAGATGGAAATTGAATAAAAATAGAAGTTGAATAAAAATAGAAATGGAAACTGCATAAAATTAAACATGGAAGTTCGTTCAAGAAAACACTACACCTTAACGATCTATTTGGAAATTAAATAAAAAAGGAAATTGAATAGAAAAGGAAATTGAATAAAAATGGAAGTGGAATAAAAATCAAAATGGAAGTTGCAGAAAATTAAAAATGGAAGTTCATTTCAACATACCACTATACCGTAAGAATCTATTTCGAAATGAAATGAAAAAGGAAAATGAATAGAAAAGGAAATTGAATGAAAATGGAAGTTGAATAAAAACAAAAATAGAAGTTGCATAAAATTAAAAATGGAAGTCTATTCAAGGAACCACTATACCTTAACGATCTATTTGGAAATTAAAACAAAAAAGGAAATTGCAAAGAAAAGGAAATTGAATAAAAATGGAAGTTGAATAAAAACAAAAATAGAAGTTGCATAAAATTAAAAATGGAAGTCTATACAAGAAACCACTATACCTTAACGATCTACTTGGAAATTAAATAAGAAAAGGAAATCAAATAGAAAAGGAAATTGAATAAAAATAGAAGTGGAATAAAAATAAAAATGGAATATAGCGACCCCGGTCTTTTCTCTTTAGATTATTGTATCCGGACTTAGGTTCCGTGGATCCTGTCATTACTTATTGGTTGTTGTTGTCCTTTAATCTCTTAGTATTTGAATTATAGGTTGTGTTGGGCGGGTCTGTTACAGGTTGGTTGATTGTTGATGCCAATAGGTGATGCCCAGATTTTGGCCTTCACGCTCGAGCGGAGGTTTTAACGCTCGAGCGGGCCCTTCGTTGTTGCTTATCCGCTCGAGCGGGAGTTTTAACGCTCGAGCGGGATTTTCCATCTCCCAGTTTTTTTGCTCTGCAGTTCTTTCGCTCGAGCGGTAGTTTTACGCTCGAGCGTGATCCCTTGTTTTTGCTCCTCCGCTCGAGCGGGGAGTTTGACGCTCGAGCGGGTGCAGCGCCTGCAAAACTTCTGTGAGGGTGCAATCGACGCTCGAGCGGCTTTCTTCACGCTCGAGCATGATTCTGTGTCTTACGCTCGAGCGGGGATTTCTACGCTCGAGCGTAGAGTCGACTACATCAGTCCGTGATTTCACTTTTCTGATCACTTTTTGACCTACCTTTTCATCTCTTAACTTTTAAAAACCGCCCCTTGAGAGTCTCTCTCTCTACTCTTACCTTTTCTCCAAGATTTGATCTATTTCCGGTGGTCTTCTACCCTAGTTCCTTTGGAAGAAAGGTAGAGCTTCACGAGATCTTTCTTTTAATCTGAAAAAGAGTGGATTTGGAGCACTTTGGATTTTGGGTCATCATCTCCATTTTCTCTATTTTAGTTGTGATCTTCAAGGTAGGGATTTCCTACTCCATTCTATAAGTTTTGTCCTAAGTTTTGGTATTTTGATATGTTGGGAGTACTTTGGTAATTTTGAGAAAAACCCTAGTTGTATTAATAAATTAATTTGTACAATTAATTTAAGGAAAATTGGGAAAATTGGTTAAAAGCATGAAATTAAGGAATCCATTGATTAAATGGTGTAGTTGGATAATTAAAATCACTCGCCTATTGAATTGTTGATATATTTATTTCCAGTCTAGAAATAACTGTTTTGGGCTATCGGTGGAGGATAGCTGTGTTTGTTGTAGACATTGCATGTGGATTAGCAATAACTGAAACTAATCACATTGGTTAAGTCATTAATTTTGACTATTACATTGATACAGAAAATACGTGTATTGATTGAGCATTGCATTTGCATATATTGTTTTGTGTGGGAGGAGATAGGGGATGTACTCCACGGTTTAGGGGAAGATAGGGGATGGACCTCTAAACCGGATTTTTGTTTGGGAGGAGATAGGGGATGGACTCCATTAGCACCATTTTTATGTGTGCTTATTATATTGAAGTGTTTTTACATGATTATTGATGCAGCACTAAAATGTGTATCAAATGGGAAGTATGAAGTGTTTTGATATGAGCATGAGTCTCATTTGTTTTGTTGATATTGGAAGTAATGTGAATATGATATATAATTCACTGTTGTAAGTTTGGCCAGGTTCTGAGCCATGTTGATAATAATGGAAGGTGAAATGTGTCTTAGACATTAGTGTCATGAGACTGTTTAATGATAAAATTGATTATCTTGGTTAACCATCTATTGAATGCTATAGCTTTATTCAATGCTTATATTTGGTTTAGTATTTTTCTACTGGGCTGTGGCTCACCCTTTATGGGAACATCATTTTCAGGTTCAGGTGATAAGCTACCTCCACGGACTTAGCCTGGAAGGATTTGATGTTTGGGATTTTGAAGACTTGTCTTTAGTTATATGTTTTATTTTGTTATTTTTGAGATTTCATGTAAACATTCAAGCCTAGGGCTTAACTTGTAAATGAGTTAGTACTCATCCTTTTTGTGTCCAAGTGTTAGCTTGGAAAGATGTAAGCCCTTAGGGCATTTATTTTGATGTTGCAGGATGTTACATGTGATGTCTTTCAATAAGAATACTCTGATGAATAACTCAAATGATTCATTTTCTTTTATAAATGCATGTTAATGTTATGGTTATTATGGGTTTATTTTGAGGGCGTTACAACTTGGTATCAGAGCGTACCGGGTTTGAATACTTTGGGTACGTGGGAAGTGATTAGTATCACAATGGGTTCGTCTCGTTTGATAGAGATTTAGTGTAATGTTATATGCTTACGTGATAACATGTTTATGTGACTATGTGGGTATGGAATGTAGTTTCTAGGATGGTGATTTGACCCTTGAGTTTCTAGTAGTCTTGTTGGAAAGGCACTTGATCACTGCTGCTTCCAACCGGAACTATAGTAACGCATTGGGACTATCATTATCCGGAAATGAAATTCGTAGGTGCTTATGTGATTATGTGCTTACGTGGAATGAATTATTGTTGTCCATTGTATTGGGACGCGAGTGTTTAGTTTTGGCACATTTATTAATGTGCTAATGTCTTTGTTTCCTTTATTAGGATGTCAGGACGAGGACGAGGACGAGGACGCGGTAGGCGTGGTAGGCCGGGTAGGCAGGAGGTGCCTGTGCCAGAGGAGATTCCGATAGTTCAGGAGGGAATTGGCCAGGCCAATGTGGCCGAGCCAGTAGGCCAGCAGGCTTTGGGCGCTTTAGCTCGAGAGATAGCGGGGGCATTCAGGGAGTCAGTAGGCATTCTCAGAGCTGAGAATCAAGCTCAGGCTGGTATTGCGGATGCAGGACCTTCCTTTCTGAAGAGGGAGTTCTTCCGGTCCAATCCGGATGAATTTGTGGGTGATCCTAAAGAGCCGCTTAAGGCAGATGAATGGCTCGAACAGACAACGAAGACGTTTGAGATGCTGGGCATCGAAGACGAGGGGTTGAAAGTGACCTTGGCATCTTTCCAGTTGAAGGGGGATGCGGGTCAGTGGTGGAAGTTTACTAAGGGGCGTATAGGAGGTACGTGGGAGGCTTTTGTGAATGCTTTCCAGGAGAAGTTTTTATCTCCGGCAGTTAGGGAGAAGCTGCGAGATCTGTTTTGTCAGCTTAAGCAGTCGAGTTCTTCTGTGGCCGAGTTTGAGGCTGCATTTACTAGCTTGTCCAGGTTTGCACCTGAGTTAGTGGCGTCTGAGGAACGCCGCTGTATTGAGTTTGAGAAGAAGTTGAGGCGTGGCCTCAAGCTGAGAGTTGGGGGAACTATGATTCGGGATTATGGGCGTTTGGTTGATGCTGCAGCCCACATGGAAATCATGATGCAGGAGGAGGAGGAAGGACAGAAGGGCTCCAAGAGGAGTCAGGATGGTCAGAGTGATGGTAGGAGACAGAAGGGTTTTAATCCCCAGCAGTCTCATGGTAGCTTTTCGAGATCGACTTTTCCTGTACCGAGTGCTAGTTCGGGGAGAGGCAGTCAGGGAGACATTACCTGTTTCAAGTGTGGCCAGTTGGGCCACAAGTCTCCAGTTTGTCCTCAAAGGGGAGGAGTGCAGAGAGCGGCATCATCTTCGGCTCGATCTCAGAGCCAGAGTCAGGGCAGAGGCCAGCCACTATCGTGTTATCAGTGTGGTCAGCCAGGGCATATGAAGAGGTATTGCCCGCAGTTGGGTGGCACACCTGGTGCACCTGGTTTGAGGCAGATTCAGGGTCAACAGCCAGCTCAGTCGGGTCAGGCCTCGAGGGCCAATCAGGGGGCTTCATCGTCTCAGTCGGTGCAACAATCTTATGCTCCTAGGGGTGAGCAGGTTGATCAGAGGTCATCTGGGCGCGTGTATGCTGTTACCGCGCAGGATCTTGTACCGGCTCCATCTGTTGTGAGAGGTACTTTCTTGTTTTGCAACTCGGTTGCTAATGTTTTGATTGATACGGGTGCATCTCATTCCTTTGTGTCTGCTGCATTTGCATCTGTTTTGGAGTTGGAGTTAGCACAGTTGGCATCTCCTATTTGTGTAGTGTCGCCTCTTGGGGGTGAATTGTTTTTGAAACACGGTGTTAGGAGTTGTGATATAGAGGTTGATTACCATAGAATTCCATTTTCTTTTGTAGTTATGCCTATGAGAGGTTTTGATGTTATTTTGGGTATGGATTGGTTATCGTCATACCGGGCAGTTATTGATTGCTACCGCCAGAGGGTCACTTGTTGTACCGTGAGCGGAGAATATTTTCATTTTCTGGGTGACCGGGTTGGTGATGTGTTGCCACCGGGGTATGTTACACGAGGACGGAGTGAGCTTAGTGGTCTACTTGCTAACCTTTCGATTAGTGAGGACGGTGAGACTCTGATTGTGTTGCCAAGGGTGGTGTGTGAGTACTCGGACGTTTTTCCCGAGGATCTTGTTGGTTTGCCACCGCATCGAGAGATAGAATTCTCTATTGACTTAGTGCCCGGCACGGCGCCGATTTCTATGGCACCCTATCGTTTTGCCCCAGCTGAGTTAGTTGAGTTGAAGATCCAACTCCAGGAGTTGCTAGATAAAGGCTTTATACGTCCTAGTGTTTCGCCTTGGGGAGCACCGGCCCTCTTTGTTAAAAAGAAAGGTGGTGCTTTGAGACTTTGTATAGATTACCGGAAATTGAATCGGGCTACGGTTAAGAATAAGTACCCTATGCCCCGTATAGATGATCTGTTCGATCAGTTGAAAGGTTCCCGTTGTTTCTCGAAGATAGACTTGAGATCAGGTTATCATCAGTTGAGAGTCAGGGAGGAGGATATTCCAAAGACGGCATTCCGTACGCGGTATGGCCACTATGAGTTTTTGGTGATGCCATTTGGGCTCACCAATGCACCGGCAGTATTTATGGATTTGATGAACCGGATATTCCGGGAATTTTTAGATCGTTTTGTAGTCGTCTTCGTGGACGACATCCTTATCTATTCACCTTCAGAGGAAGAGCACGAGGAACACTTGAGGGTGGTGTTTGATTTACTTAGAGCCCATCAGCTTTATGCTAAGTTTGGGAAGTGTGAGTTCTGGCTAGAGGAGGTGGATGGAGTTCATAGAGGATTATGACTTTGAATTGCATTATCATCCGGGAAAGGCCAATGTGGTGGCCGACGCCCTTAGCAGGAAACCTGTTGGTGACATAGCTAGTATAGCCATCCGAGAGTGGGAGATGTTAGGTGCACTTGGAGAGTTTGATTTGCTTCTGGGCGAGTCCGTTGAGGCTGCGGCCTTGTTTTCTGTTGTTGCGCAACCTACACTTGTGACTCGAGTGTTAGAGGCTCAGAGGGGCGACCTTGAGATAGAATCCCTCCGTGAGAAGATTTCTGGTGGGAAGGTTGAGAAAGGTTTGACGGTGTATCCCGACCTGAGTGTGAGATACCGAGACCGTCTGTTTGTGCCGAAGTCTCATCGAGAGGAGGTACTCCGAGAGTTTCATCATTCACGCCTTGCGGTGCATCCGGGAGGTACTAAGATGTATCGGGATTTGGGTCGCCAGTTTTGGTGGCGGGGTATGAAGAGAGATGTGGCAGCTTTCGTATCTAAGTGCCTTACTTGTCAGCAAGTGAAGGCCGAACATCAGAGGCCAGCGGGTTTGTTGCAACCCTTGCCTATTGCCGAGTGGAAGTGGGAGCATGTCACTATGGACTTCGTTGTAGGTCTTCCGAGGACTCAGCGGGGCAGTGATGCTATTTGGGTGGTTGTAGACCGGTTAACTAAGTCGGCGCATTTTATTCCTATGCGCGTGAGAGATACGGTAGATCATCTTGCCGACTTGTATATTCGGGACATAGTGAGATTGCACGGGGTTCCAGTGACGATCGTCTCGGATAGAGATCCTCGTTTTACTGCCAGATTATGGCAGAGCTTGCAGAGTGCCTTAGGCACTAAGTTGACCTTTAGCACAGCTTATCATCCTCAGACTGATGGGCAGTCCGAGCGTGCTATTCAGATCCTTGAAGATATGCTTCGGGGTTGTGTTCTTGACTTTAGCGGGTCATGGGAGAGGCACTTGCCATTAGTGGAGTTTGCCTACAACAACAGCTTCCAATCTAGTATCGGTATGGCACCGTTTGAGGCCTTATACGGCCGACCGTGTAGGTCTCCTGTTTGTTGGGCCGAGGTGGGTGATGCACCTCTGTTGGGTTCGGAGTTAGTGAGGGAAACGACGGAGAAGGTTGAGCTTATCCGTAAGAGGCTTGTTACAGCCCAGAGTCGTCAGAAATCTTATGCCGACCGTAGGAGGAGACCTTTGGTGTTCGAGGTGAGTGATCATGTCTTTTTGAAGATATCACCAAGACGGGGATTGATGAGGTTTGGGAAGAGCGGGAAGTTGTCCCCTCGATTCATTGGTCCTTTTGAGATCCTTGAGAGGATTGGCGAGACTGCCTATCGTTTAGCTTTGCCGCCGCAGTTGTCCGGAGTACATGACGTGTTTCATGTGAGTATGCTTCGGAAGTATGAGCCGGATCCATCACATGTATTGGATTGGACCGATTTAGTAGTTGATGAGGATGTCTCGTATGAGGAGAGACCGGTTAGAGTCTTGGATAAGCGGGATCAAGTCTTGCGAGGCAAGACCATTCCTTTGGTGAAAGTTTTGTGGAAACATCACGGGGTGAAGGAAGCCACATGGGAACGTGAGTTGGAAGTCCGCGAGAAATATCCGGACATGTTTATTGATTTGTAATATTGTCGAACTTTAAAGCTTTTTATATATGTCTTAAGCTGTACAACATTTAGAATGTTTTGGTTAATGGAAATATTTTGGAACTTGCCTCGAAATGGAAGTTTAATGGAACATTGTATATATTGAATATATTGAAAATTGTTGAAATTGAAAGAAAATTGCATAGTGTTAATGCAGGTTGAGATATATGTTTGTTTTGCATATTGTGGCATGCCTCTTAGTTGAGAGATGGAATGGCCGGTGTTGGGTCAAGTTGTTTATTATTGAGTTGACATATTGTTGGAATTTGAGAAAACTTGTTTTTTTTAAAACCTTGTGCTTAATTTCGGGGACGAAATTCTTTTAAGGGGGGGGAGGTTATAGCGACCCCGGTCTTTTCTCTTTAGATTATTGTATCCGGACTTAGGTTCCGTGGATCCTGTCATTACTTATTGGTTGTTGTTGTCCTTTAATCTCTTAGTATTTGAATTATAGGTTGTGTTGGGCGGGTCTGTTACAGGTTGGTTGATTGTTGATGCCAATAGGTGATGCCCAGATTTTGGCCTTCACGCTCGAGCGGAGGTTTTAACGCTCGAGCGGGCCCTTCGTTGTTGCTTATCCGCTCGAGCGGGAGTTTTAACGCTCGAGCGGGATTTTCCATCTCCCAGTTTTTTTGCTCTGCAGTTCTTTCGCTCGAGCGGTAGTTTTACGCTCGAGCGTGATCCCTTGTTTTTGCTCCTCCGCTCGAGCGGGGAGTTTGACGCTCGAGCGGGTGCAGCGCCTGCAAAACTTCTGTGAGGGTGCAATCGACGCTCGAGCGGCTTTCTTCACGCTCGAGCATGATTCTGTGTCTTACGCTCGAGCGGGGATTTCTACGCTCGAGCGTAGAGTCGACTACATCAGTCCGTGATTTCACTTTTCTGATCACTTTTTGACCTACCTTTTCATCTCTTAACTTTTAAAAACCGCCCCTTGAGAGTCTCTCTCTCTACTCTTACCTTTTCTCCAAGATTTGATCTATTTCCGGTGGTCTTCTACCCTAGTTCCTTTGGAAGAAAGGTAGAGCTTCACGAGATCTTTCTTTTAATCTGAAAAAGAGTGGATTTGGAGCACTTTGGATTTTGGGTCATCATCTCCATTTTCTCTATTTTAGTTGTGATCTTCAAGGTAGGGATTTCCTACTCCATTCTATAAGTTTTGTCCTAAGTTTTGGTATTTTGATATGTTGGGAGTACTTTGGTAATTTTGAGAAAAACCCTAGTTGTATTAATAAATTAATTTGTACAATTAATTTAAGGAAAATTGGGAAAATTGGTTAAAAGCATGAAATTAAGGAATCCATTGATTAAATGGTGTAGTTGGATAATTAAAATCACTCGCCTATTGAATTGTTGATATATTTATTTCCAGTCTAGAAATAACTGTTTTGGGCTATCGGTGGAGGATAGCTGTGTTTGTTGTAGACATTGCATGTGGATTAGCAATAACTGAAACTAATCACATTGGTTAAGTCATTAATTTTGACTATTACATTGATACAGAAAATACGTGTATTGATTGAGCATTGCATTTGCATATATTGTTTTGTGTGGGAGGAGATAGGGGATGTACTCCACGGTTTAGGGGAAGATAGGGGATGGACCTCTAAACCGGATTTTTGTTTGGGAGGAGATAGGGGATGGACTCCATTAGCACCATTTTTATGTGTGCTTATTATATTGAAGTGTTTTTACATGATTATTGATGCAGCACTAAAATGTGTATCAAATGGGAAGTATGAAGTGTTTTGATATGAGCATGAGTCTCATTTGTTTTGTTGATATTGGAAGTAATGTGAATATGATATATAATTCACTGTTGTAAGTTTGGCCAGGTTCTGAGCCATGTTGATAATAATGGAAGGTGAAATGTGTCTTAGACATTAGTGTCATGAGACTGTTTAATGATAAAATTGATTATCTTGGTTAACCATCTATTGAATGCTATAGCTTTATTCAATGCTTATATTTGGTTTAGTATTTTTCTACTGGGCTGTGGCTCACCCTTTATGGGAACATCATTTTCAGGTTCAGGTGATAAGCTACCTCCACGGACTTAGCCTGGAAGGATTTGATGTTTGGGATTTTGAAGACTTGTCTTTAGTTATATGTTTTATTTTGTTATTTTTGAGATTTCATGTAAACATTCAAGCCTAGGGCTTAACTTGTAAATGAGTTAGTACTCATCCTTTTTGTGTCCAAGTGTTAGCTTGGAAAGATGTAAGCCCTTAGGGCATTTATTTTGATGTTGCAGGATGTTACATGTGATGTCTTTCAATAAGAATACTCTGATGAATAACTCAAATGATTCATTTTCTTTTATAAATGCATGTTAATGTTATGGTTATTATGGGTTTATTTTGAGGGCGTTACATGGAAGTTGCATGAAATTAAAAATGGAAGTTCATTCAACAAACCACTATACCGTAACGATCTATTTGGAAATTAAATAAAAAAGGAAAATGAATAGAAAAGGAAATTGAATAAAAATGGAAGTTGAAGAAAAACAAAAATAGAGGTTGCATAAAATTAAAAATGGAAGCCTATTCAAGAAACCACTATACCTTAATGATCAATTTGGAAATTAAATAAAAAAAGAAATTGAATAGAAAAAAAAATTGAATAAAAATCGAAGTTGAATAAAAATAAAAATGGAAGTTGCATAAAATTATAAATGAAAGTTCATTCCAAAAACTACTATACCTTAACGACCTATTTGGAAATTAAATAAAAAATGAAATTGAATAGAAAAGGAAACTGAATAAAAATGAAAGTGGAATAAAAATACAAATGGAAGTTTATTCAAGAAACCACTATACCTTAACGATCTATTTGAAATTAAATAAAAATCGAAATTGAATAGAAAAGGAAATTGAATAAAAATGGAAGTGGAATAAAAATAAAAATGTAAGTTGCATAAAATTAAGAGAGGAAGTTCATTCAAGAAACCACAACACCTTAACGATCTATTTGAAAATTAAATAAAAATGGAAATTGAATGGAGATGGAAATTGAATACAAATAGAAATGGAAACTGCATAAAATTAAACATGGAAGTTCATTTAAGAAACCACTATACCTTAACGATCTATTTGGAAATTAAATAACAAAGGAAATTGTATAGAAAAGGAAATTGAATAAAAATAGAAGTTGAATAAAAATAGAAATGGAAACTGCTTAAAATTAAACGTGGAGGTTCATTCAAGAAACCACTACACTTTAACGATCTATTTGGAAATTAAATAAAAAAGGAAATTGAACAGAGATGGAAATTGAATAAAAATAGAATTCGAATAAAAATAGAAATGGAAACTGCATAAAATTAAACGTGGAAGTTCATTTAAGAAACCACTATACCTTAACGATCTATTTGGAAATTAAATAAAAAAGGAAATTGAATAGAAAAGGAAATTGAATAAAAATAGGAGTTGAATAAAAATAGAAATGGAAACTGCTTAAAATTAAACGTGGAAGTTCATTCAAGAAACCACTACACCTTAACGATCCATTTGGAAATTAAATAAAAAAGGAAATTGAACGGAGATGGAAATTGAATAAAAATAGAATTCGAATAAAAATAGAAATTAAAACTGCATAAAATTAAACATGGAAGTTCATTCAAGAAACCACTATACCTTAACGATCTATTTGGAAATTAAATAAAAAAGGAAATTGAATAGAAAAGGAAATTGAATAAAAATAGAAGTTGAATAAAAATAGAAATGGAAACTGCTTAAAATTAAACGTGGAAGTTCATTCAAGAAACCACTACACCTTAACGATCTATTTGGAAATTAAATAAAAAAGGAAATTGAACGGAGATGGAAATTGAATAAAAATAGAATTCGAATAAAAATAGAAATCGAAACTGCATAAAATTAAACATGGAAGTTCATTCAAGAAACCACTATACCTTAATGATCTATTTGGAAATTAAATAAAAAAGAAAATTGAATAGAAAAGGAAATTGAATAAAAATGGAAGTGGAATAAAAATAAAAATGGAAGTTGCATAAAATTAAAAATGGAGGTTCAATCAAGATACTACAATACCATAGCGATCTATTTGGAAATTAAATGAAAAAGGAAAAGGAATAGAAAAGGAAATTGAATAAAAACAAAAATAGAAGTTGCATAAAATTAAAAATGGAATCCTATTCAACAAACCACTATACCTTAACGATCTATTTGGAAACTAAATAAAAAAAAGGAAATTGAATAGAAAAGAAAAGTGAAGAAAAATCGAAGTTGAATAAAAATAAAAATGGAAGTTGCATAAAATTAAAAATGAAAGTTCATTCAAGAAACCACTATACCTTAACGATCTATTTGGAAATTAAATAAGAAATGAAATTCAATAGAAAGGGAATTTGAATAAAAATGGAAGTGGAATAAAAATAAAAATGGAAGTTGCATAAAATTAAAAATGGAAGTTCATTCAAGAAACCACTATACCTTAACGATCTATTTGAAATTAAATAAAAATGGAAATTGAATAGAAAAGGAAATTGAATAAAAATGGAAATGGAATAAAAATAAAAATGTAAGTTGCACAAAATTAAACGTGAAAGTTCATTCAAAAAACCATTACACCATAACGATCTATTTGGAAATCAAATAAAACAGGAAATTGAATGGAGATGGAAATTGAATAAAAATAGAAGTTGAATAAAAATAGAAATGGAAACTGCATAAAATTAAACATGGAAGTTCATTAGAGAAACCACTATACCTTAACGATCTATTTGGAAATTAAATAAAAAAATGAAATTGAATAGAAAAGGAAATTGAATAAGAATGGAAGTGGAATAAAAATCAAAATGGAAGTTGCATAAAATTAAAAATGGAAGTTCTTTCAACATACCACTATACCATAACAATCTATTTGGAAGTGAAATAAAAAAGGAAAATGAATAGAAAAGGAAATTGAATAAAAATGGAAGTTGAATAAAAACAAAAATAGAAGTTGCATAAAATTAAAAATGGAAGTCTATTCAAGAAACCACTATACCTTAACGTTCTATTTGGAAATTAAATAAAAAAAGGAAATTGAATAAAAATGGAAGTGAAATAAAAATAAAAATGAAAGTTGCATAAAATTAAAAATGAAAGTCCATTCAAGAAACCACAATACCAAAACGATCTATTTGGAAATTAAATAAAAAAGGAAAATAAATAGAAAAGGAAATTGAATAAAAATAAAAATAGAAGTTGCATAAAATTAAAAATGGAATCCAATTCAAGAAACCACTATACCTTAACGCTCTATTTGGAAACTAAATAAAAAAAATGGAAATTGAATAGAAAAGAAAAGTGAATAAAAATCGAAGTTGAACAAAAATAAAAATGGAAGTTGCATATAATTAAAAATGAAAGTTCATTCAAAAAACCACTACACCTTAACGATCTATTTGGAAATTAAATAAGAAATGAAATTGAATAGAAAAGGAAATTGAATAAAAATGAAAGTGGAACAAAAATACAAATGGAAGTTGCATAAAGTTAAAAACGGAAGTTCATTCAAGAAACCACTATACCTAAACTATCTATTTGGAGATTAAATAAAAATGGAAATTGAATAGAAAAGGAAATTGAATAAAAATGGAAGTGGAATAAAAATAAAAATGGAAGTTGCATAAAATTAAGAATGGAAGTTCATTCAAGAAACCACTACACCTTAACGATCTATTTGGAAATGAAATAAAAATACAAATTGAATGGAGATGGAAATTGAATAAAAATAGAAATGGAAACTGCAAAAAATTAAACGTGGAAGTTCATTCAAATAACCACTATACCTTAACGATCTATTTGGAAATTAAATAAAAAAAGAAATTGAAAAGAAAAGGAAATTGAATAAAAATAGAAATGCAAACTGCATAAAATTAAACGTGGAAGTTCATTTAAGAAACCACTACACCTTAACGATCTATTTGGAAATTAAATAAAACAGGAAATTGAATGGAGATGGAAATTGAATAAAAATAGAAGTTGAATAAAAATAGAAATGGAAACTGCATAAAATTAAACATGGAAGTTCATTAGAGAAACCACTATACCTTAACGATCTATTTGGAAATTAAATAAAAAATATGAAATTGAATACAAAAGGAAATTGAATAAGAATGGAAGTGGAATAAAAATCAAAATGGAAGTCGCATAAAATTAAAAATGGAAGTTTTTTCAACATACCACCATACCATAACGATCTCTTTGGAAATGAAATAAAAATGGAAAATGAATAGAAAAGGAAATTGAATAAAAATGGAAGTTGAATAAAAACAAAAATAGAAGTTGCATAAAATTAAAAATGGAAGTCTATTCAAGAAACCACTATACCTTAACGTTCTATTTGGAAATTAAATAAAAAAGGAAATTGAATAGAAAAGGAAATTGAATAAAAATGGAAGTGGAATAAAAATAAAAATTGAAGTTGCATAAAATTAAAAATGGAAGTTCATTCAAGAAACCACAATACCATAACGATCTATTTGGAAATTAAATAAAAAAGGAAAATGAATAGAAAAGGAAATTGAATAAAAAAAAATAGAAGTTGCATAAAATTAAAAATGGAAGCCTATTCAAGAAACCACTATACCTTAACGCTCTATTTGGAAACTAAATAAAAAAAAGGGAAACTGAATAGAAAAGAAAAGTGAATAAAAATCGAAGTTGAATAAAAATAAAAATGGAAGTTGAATAAAATTAAAATTGAAAGTTCATTCAAAAAATCAATACACCTTAACGATCTATTTGGAAATGAAATATGAAATGAAATTGAATAGAAAATGAAATTGAATAAAAATGGAAGTGGAACAAAAATACAAATGGAAGTTGCATAAAATTAAAAACGGAAGTTCATTCAAGAAACCACTATACCTTAACTATCTATTTGGAAATTAAATAAAAAAGGAAATTGAATAGAAAAGGAAATTGAATAAAAATGGAAGTGGAATAAAAATAAAAATGAAAGTTGCATAAAATTAAGAATGGAAGTTCATTCAAGAAACCACTACACCTTAACCATCTATTTGGAAATTAAATAAAAATGCAAATTGAATGAAGATGGAAATTGAATAAAAATATAAATGGAAACAGCAAAAAAATAAACATTGAAGTTCATTCAAATAACCACTATACCTTAACGATCTATTTGGAAATTAAATAAAAAAAGAAATTGAAAAGAAAAGGAAATTGAATAAAAATAGAAATGCAAACTGCATAAAATTAAACGTGGAAGTTCATTCAAGAAACCACTACACCTTAACGATCTATTTGGAAATTAAATAAAACAGGAAATTGAATGGAGACGGAAATTGAATAAAAATAGAAGTTGAATAAAAATAGAAATGGAAGCTGCATAAAATTAAACATTGAAGTTCATTAGAAAAACCACTATACCTTAACGATCTATTTGGAAATTAAATAAAAAAATGAAATTGAATAGAAAAGGAAACTGAATAAGAATTGAAGTGGAATAAAAATCAAAATGGAAGTTGCATAAAATTAAAAATTGAAGTTCTTTCAACATACCACTATACCATAACGATCTATTTGGAAATGAAATAAAAAAGGAAAATGAAAAGAAAAGGAAATTGAATAAAAATGGAAATTGAATAAAAACAAAACTAGAAGTTGCATAAAATTAAAAATGGAAATCTATTCAAGAAACCACTATACCTTAACGATCTATTTGGAAATTAAATAAAAAAAGAAAATTGAATAGAAAAGGAAACTGAATAAAAATAAAAATGGAAGTTGCATAAAATTAAAAATGGAAGTTCATTCAAGAAACCACAATACCATAACGATCTATTTGGAAATTAAATAAAAAAGGAAAATGAATAGAAAAGGAATTTGAATAAAAACAAAAATAGAAGTTGCATAAAATTAAAAATGGAAGCCTATTCAAGAAACCACTATACCTTAACGCTCTATTTGGAAACTAAATAAAAAAAAAGGAAATTGAACAGAAAAGAAAAGTGAATAAAAATCGAAGTTGAATAAAAAAAAATGGAATTTGCATAAAATTAAAAATGAAAGTTCATTCAAAAAACCACTAGACCTTAACGATCTATTTGGAAATTAAATAAGAAATGAAATTGAATTGAAAAGGAAATTGAATAAAAATGAAAGTGGAACAAAAATATAAATGGAAGTTGCATAAAATTAAAAATGGAAGTTCATTCAAGAAACCACTATACCTTAACTATCTATATGGAAATTAAATAAAAATGGAAATTGAATAGAAAAGGAAATTGAATAAAAATGGAAGTGGAATAAAAATAAAAATGGAAGTTGCATAAAATTAAGAATGGAAGTTCATTCAAGACACCACTACACCTTAACGATCTATTTGGAAATTAAATAAAAATGCAAATTGAATGGAGATGGAAATTGAATAAAAATAGAAGTTGAATAAAAATTGAAATGAAAACTGCATAAAATTAAACATGGAAGTTCATTAGAGAAACCACTATACCTTAACGATCTATTTGGAAATTAAATAAAAAAATGAAATTGAATAGAAAAGGAAATTGAATAAAAATGGAAGTGGAATAAAAATCAAAAGGGAAGTTGCATAAAAGTAAAAATGGAAGTTCATTCAACATACCACTATACCATAACGATCTATTTGGAAATGAAATAAAAAAAGGAAAATGAATAGAAAAGGAATTTGAATAAAAATGGAAGTTGAATAAAAATAAAAACAGAAGTTGCATAAAATTAAAAATGAAAGTTATTCAAGAAACCACTATACCTTAACGATCTATTGGGAAATTAAAAAAGAAATGAAATTGAATAGAAAAGGAAATTGAATAAAAATGGAAGTGGAATAAAAATAAAAATGGAAGTTGCATAAAATTAAAAATGGAAGTTCATTCAAGAAACCACAATACCATAACGATCTATTTAGAAATTAAATAAAAAAGGAAAATGAATAGAAAAGGAAATTGAACAAAAACAAAAATAGAAGTTGCATAAAATTAAAAATGGAAGCCTATTCAAGAAACCACTATACCTTAACGATCTATTTGGAAACTAAATAAAAAAAAAGAAATTGAATAGAAAAGAAAATTGAATAAAAATCGAAGTTGAATAAAAATAAAAATGGAAGTTGCATAAAATTAAAAATGAAAGTTCACTCAAGAAACCACTATACCTTAACGATCTATTTGGAAATTAAATAAGAAATGAAATTGAATAGAAAAGGAAATTGAATAAAAATGGAAGTGGAATAAAAATACAAATGGAAGTTGCATAAAATTAAAAATGGAAGTTCATTCAAGAAACCACTATACCTTAACGATCTATTTGTAAATTAAATAAAAATGGAAATTGAAAAGAAAAGGAAATTGAATAAAAATGGAAGTGGAATAAAAATAAAAATGGAAGTTGCATAAAATTAAGAATGGAAGTTCATTCAAGAAATCACTACACCGCAACGATCTATTTGGAAATTAAATAAAAATGCAAATTGAATGGAGATGGAAATTGAATAAAAATAGAAGTTGAATAAAAATAGAAATGGAAGCAGCATAAAATTAAACATGAAAGTTTATTCAAGAAACCACTATACTTTAACGATCTATTTGGAAATTAAATAAAAAAGGAAATTGAATAGAAAAGGAAATTGAATAAAAATGGAAGTGGAATAAAAATCAAAATGGAAGTTGCATAAAATTAAGAATGGAAGTTCATTCAAGAAACCACTACACCTTAACGATCTATTTGGAAATTAAATAAAAAATGAAATTGAATGGAAAACTTACACTCTCTCTAAGATTTGATCTCCCTAGAGTGTGAATCTAGCCTAGGGTCTTTGTTAAAAAGATAGAGGGCGTTGAGGGCTTTGATTTAATCTGAAAAAGTTTGGATTTGGAGCACATTGATCTTCGAGTCTTCATCTCCTTTTTGGCTCAAACTTCGAGGTAGGGATATCCTACTCCTCTCTATGGATTTTGTCTTTAAATTTTAGTATTTTGAGATGTTGCGGTTGGTTTGGTAATTTTGTGAAAGTTTGGGGCTTTTGTGTTATTTTACAAAAGTTGGGGTTTTTTTTATAATAAACCTAGATGCATGTTCGGCATAGAGAAATGGAATAAATGTTGAATCATTGATGAAAATGGGACCTAAGGGTTCAAATGTTAATTATGGAAAATGACCTAATTACATTGTTTGATTAATTGGGATAATTAATTGTGGGAAATGAGGAAATGAAATGGAAATATTGAGATTTGGAATGTATGGGAAAAAGGGTGTAGTTGAATTAATTATCACTCACCGAATTGAAATGTTGATTGAATATCCATTTGTGCATTTATTTTTTTTCTGTTTAGAAATAACTGCTTTGGGCTATCGGTGGAGGATAGTCGCGATTGTTGTAGACAATGCGTGATGATTAGGCAAACGGAAACTAATCAATGGAATGTGTCATGGAATTTAACGATTGATAGAATACATTTACTGTATGTATTGAGTGACTGTATATAGAATCAATGTGTATGTATACGTTATGAGTAGAGGAGGAGATGGGGGATGTACTCCGCGGTTTAGGGGAAGATGGGGGATGTACCTCTAAACCGGATAGCGTTGGGAGGAGACAGGGGATGAACTCCGTAGATACAGCTCATATGCTTGTCTAGAGAAGTGTGGATACAGCTTTTATGCTTATCTGTGAATGTGGGATATAGTTGTTATACATATCTGTTGAGAATGTGGATATAGCTCCTATGCTTATCTGTGAATGTGGGATATAGTTTTTATACATATCTGTTGAAATGATGATAGAGCTAATATGCTTATCTGTTGAAAAAGGGAAAATGAAAGGTAACTCGGACTCATAAGTCGTATGGCATAAATATGTGATTTATGTGAATGTATTAGTGTTGGCCATCTATCAATTGCTAATCTTTTAGTCATTGTTCATGGTTGGTTTAGTGTATTTCTACTGGGCTGTGGCTCACCCTATATGGGAATATCATTTTCAGGTACAGGTAGCATGCCACCTCCAAGGTCATAGCTTGGGAGGCTAGAGGTGAGCAGACTGCTGTTGTTTTAGCTCCTTTTTGATGTATTACATGTATATACAAGCCAAGGGCTTAATGTGTAAATGAGTTAGCACTCTTTTGTTGTAACCAAGTGTTAACTTGGAAAGCTGTAAGCCCATAAGGCATTTTGCTTTTGTTGTTAACATGTAATACTTTTGTAATGAAACTCTGATGAATAGAAGCATGTGGTTATTTCATATGTGTTATTTGATGGGTTTAATGTTGTTATTTTGAGGGCGTTACAACTTGGTATCAGAGCGTACCAGGTTCGAATACTTTGGGTACGTGGGAAGTGATTAGGATCACAATGGGTTTGTCTCGCTTGATAGAGACTTAGATGTAATGTCATATGCTATGTGCTTAATTGATAACATGCTTATGTGACTATGTGGGTATGGGATTTAATTTCTAGGATGTTGATTGGACCCTTGGGTTTCTGGGAGTCTTGTTGGAAAAGCACTTGATCAATGCTGTTTCTAACCAGAACTCTAGTAACGCCTCGGGACTTTCATTATCCGGAAATGAAATTCGTAAGTGTTTATGTGTTTATGTGCTTATGTGGAGTGAATTACAGTTGTCCATGCATTAGGACGTGAGTGTTTAGTTTCGGCACATTTGTGAATGTGCTAACGTTCTGTGTTACCTTTATTAGGATGTCAGGACGAGGAAGAGGTGTTAGGCGTGGTAGGCCTGCGAGGCAGGAAGTACCGTTACCGGAGGAGGTTCCGGCAGTGCAGGAGGGAGTTGGCCAGGCCAATGTGGCCGAGCCAGCGGGTCAGCAGGCCATGGGTACTTTGGCCAGAGAGATAGCAGGAGCTTTGGGTATTCTTAGAGCTGGGAATCAGGCAGCTGAGGCAGGGCCTTCTTTCTTGAAGAGGGAGTTTTTCCGGTCTAATCCGGATGAGTTTATCGGGGATCCGAAGGAGCCACTGAAGGCTGATGAGTGGCTAGAGCAAATGAGTAAGACGTTCGAGATGCTTGGCATCGAGGACGGAGCACTGAAAGTGACCTTGGCATCCTTCCAACTGAAGGGAGATGCGGGTCAATGGTGGAAATACGAGAAGGCTCGTGTTGGGGGTACATGGGAGGCATTTGTAAATGCTTTTCAGGAGAGGTTTTTGTCTGCAGCAGCTAGGGAGAAGCTGAGGGATCAGTTCAGCCGGCTTAAACAGCAGGGCTTGTCAGTGGCCGAGTTTGAGGCTAATTTTACCAGTCTGTCCAGGTTTGCACCGGAACTGGTGGCGTCCGAGGAACGCCGTTGCTATGAGTTTGAGCGAAAGTTGAGGCGGGGCCTCAAGTTGAGAGTTGGTGGGTCTTATATCCGAGAGTATAGACACCTGGTAGATGCTGCTGCTCATATGGAAATTATGATGCAGGAAGAGGAGGAAGAACAGAGGGGCTCCAAGAGGAGCCAAGATGGTCAGAGTGATGGCAGGAGGCAGAGGGGTTATAACCCTCAGCAGCCTCAGGGTGCAGTTTCTAGATCAACCTTTCCAGTGCCGAGTGCAGGCTCGGGGAGAGGCAATCAGGGGGAGTTTGCTTGTTACAAGTGTGGCCAGCTAGGTCACAAGGTTTCAGTTTGCCCGCAGAAGGGTGGGGGTCAGAGAGTTGCTTCTTCTTCAGCTGGACCGCAGAGTCAGAGTTTGGGCAGGGGGCAGCCCTTGTCTTGTTATTAGTGTGGACAGCCTGGGCACCTGAAGAGGTTTTGCCCGCTGTTGAGTGCCACTTCGGGAGCGTCTGGTTCTAGGCAGACGCAAGGTTTTCAGCCAGCTCAGTCTGTGCAGGCCTCGAGGACCAATCCGGGAGCTTCGTCATCCCAGTCTGTGCAGCAGTCTTTTGCTCCGAGAGGAGAGCAGGTAGACCAAGGGCCTACCGGGCGCGTGTATGCTGTTACCGCGCAGGATTTAGTACCGGCTCCATTAGTAGTGAGAGGTACTTTTCTGTTTTGCAACTCGGTTGCTAGTGTGTTGATTGACACGGGTGCATCTCATTCTTTTGTATCTGCTGCATTTGCATCTGTTTTGGAATTGGAGTTAGCACAGTTGGCATCTCCTATTTGTGTGGTATCGCCTATTGGTGGTGAGTTAATCTTGAAACAAGGTGTTAGAGGTTGTGATATAGAGGTCGCTAATTATAGGCTTCCTTTTCCGTTTGTTGTCATGCCCATGAAGGGCTTTGACATTATTTTGGGTATGGACTGGCTATTGTCATACCGGGCTGTTATCGATTGCTACCGCCAGAGGGTCACATTATGTACCTTGAGCGGGGAGTGGTTCCATTTCTTGGGAGACCGGGTTGGTTGTGTTTTACCACCGGGGTATGATTCGCGAGGGCGAAGTGAACTTAGTGGTCTACTTGCTAGCATTGAGAGTGGTGAGTGTGACGAAACCCAGGTTGTTTTTCTGAGGGTAGTTTGTGAGTACTCGGACATCTTTCCTGAGGATCTCGTTAGTTTGCCACCTCATCGGGAGATTGAGTTCTCCATTGATTTAGTGCCTGGCACGGCACCGATTTCTATGGCACCTTACCGTTTTGCTCCAGCAGAGTTGGTTGAGTTGAAAGTTCAGCTCCAGGAATTGCTAGATAAGGGCTTTGTTTGCCCTAGTGTTTCGCCGTGGGGAGCACCGGCCCTCTTTGCTAAAAAGAAAGATGGTGCCTTGAGATTGTGTATTGACTACCGGAAGTTGAATCGGGCTACGGTTAAGAATAAGTACCCTATGCCCCGTATAGATGATTTGTTTGACCAGTTGAAGGGTTCCCGTTGTTTCTCTAAGATAGACTTGAGATCGGGTTACCACCAGTTGAGGGTCAGGGAGGAGGATATTCCTAAGACGGCATTCCGTACGCGGTATGGCCATTATGAGTTTCTGGTGATGCCATTTGGGCTTACCAATGCACCGGCAGTCTTTATGGACTTGATGAACCGGATCTTCCGGGAATTCTTGGATCGATTTGTAGTCGTTTTCGTGGACGACATCCTTATCTATTCGCCTTCAGAGGAGGAGCACAAGGCACACTTAAGAATGGTGCTTGAATTACTTAGAGCCCATAGGCTGTATGCCAAGTTTGGGAAGTGTGAGTTCTGGCTGGGGGAAGTCAAATTCTTAGGCCACGTGGTATCCGGGGAAGGAGTGTCTGTTGATGCATCCAAGGTTGAGGCAGTGCAAGATTGGGCACAGCCTAAGAGTGTGTTTGAGATCCGCAGTTTTCTGGGATTAGCTGGGTATTACCGTCGGTTTGTGAAAGATTTCTCCAGGTTAGCGTCACCGTTGACTAGACTGACTCGGAAGGGAGTCAAGTTTGTGTGGAGTGAGACTTGTGAAAAGTCATTCCTAGAGCTGAAAGTTAGATTGACCACCGCTCCGGTGTTAATCATTCTATAGCGATCCCGGGTTTACCCTTGTTGTATAGTGATCCGGACATGTGTCCGTGGATGTTGGTAGTTGTTTATTATCTTGTTTACATCCTTTCTTACTTTGTATTTGAGTTATAGGATGTGTTGAGCGGGTTTGTTACAGGTTGGTTGAGTTTAGAAACCAAAACTAGTTGCCCAGATTTTTTTGGCCTGTACGCTCGAGCGGAGGTGTTGGCGCTCGAGCGTAGATTACATCCATCCAGTATCTTGTTGTGCAGTGTTGTGAGCTCGAGCGTAGGGATTGGGAGCTCGAGCGGAGGCCTGGTTCTGCAAAAGTGCTGGGCGAGTGCATTCTGCGCTCGAGCGGGAGGTTGGCCGCTCGAGCGGAAGTCTGTGAGTGGCCGCTCGAGCGGGGTGTTTTACGCTCGAGCGGAAGACTGGGTTTAAGTCCCGAAATTGTGACTTTTCAAATCACTTTTTCACTTTCTCTTCTCTCTCTTACTTTTCCAAAAACACCATTGTTGAGTCTTTCTCTCTAGATACTACCTTCTCTCTAGGTTTTGATCTAGTAGGAGTGATTTACTCACCTTTGGCCTTTACAAAAAAGTTGTTGATCGTCGAGGGCTTCATTTTAATCTGAAAATCACGGGTTTTGGAGCACGTTGGGTTTTGTCGTCTTCTCCTTTGGGACTCCGAATTTGAGGTAGGGATAACCTACTCCTCTCTATGGGTTTTGTCTTTAAATTTTGGTATTTTGAGATGTTGGGCTTGGTTTGGTAATTTGTGAAAGTTTGGGGCTTTTGTGCAATTATACAAAAGTTGGGGTTTTATTTATAATAAACCTAGATGCATGTTTAGCATAAAAAAAATGGAATGATTGCTGAATCATTGAAGAAAATGGGACCTAAGGGTTGAAATGGTAATTATGGAAAATGGCCTAATTACATTGTTTAATTAATTGGGATAATTAATTGGTGAGAAATGAGGAAATGAAATGTTGATTGAATATCCATTTGCGCATTTATTTTCTGTTTTAGAAATAACTGCTTGGGGCTATCGGTGGAGGATAGTCGTGATTGTTGTAGACAATGTATGTTGATTAGGCAAACTGAAACTAATCAATGGAATGTGTTATGGAACTTGACAGTTGCTAGAATACATTAATTGTTTGTATTGTGTGATTGTATATAGAACCAATGTGTTTATATACGTTATGTGTAGAGGAGGAGATAGGGGATGTACTCCGCGGTTTAGGGGAAGATAGGGGATGGACCTCTAAACCGGATAGGTATTTGGAGGAGATAGGGGATGTACTCCGTAGACAGAGCTCATATGCTTGTCTAGAGAAGTGAAGATAGAGCTCATATGCTTATCTTTGTGAAGTGAAGTGTGGATACAGCTTGTATGCTTATCTGTAGATATTGTTGATATACATATCTGTTGTAGAGTGTGGATACAGCTTGTATGCTTATCTGTGGATATTGTTGATATACATATCTGTTGAGAATGTGGATATAGCTTTTATGCTTATCTGAATGTGAGATATAGTTTTTATACATATCTGTGGAAATGATGATAGAGCTAGTATGCTTATCTGTTGTTAAAAGGAAAATGAAAAGTAATTGGGACTTGTAAGTCGTTGACATAAATATGTTATTTATGTGACTGTATCAGTGTTGACCAACTATCAATTGCTAATGTTTTAGTCATTGTCCATGGTTGGTTTAGTGTATTTCTACTGGGCTGTGGCTCACCCTATATGGGAATATCATTTTCAGGTGCAGGAAGCATGCCACCTCCAAGGACATAGCTGGGAGGCTTGTGGCGGGCATAGTTTTGTCGTTTTACTTTGATTTATTACATGTAATTTCAAGCCAAGGGCTTAATGTGTAAACGAGTTAGAACTCTTTGTTGTAACCAAGTGTTAACTTGGAAAGCTGTAAGCCCGTAGGGCATTTTGTTATGAGGTTAACATGTAATACTTATGTAACGGAATTCTAATGAATGAAAGGAATGTGGTTAGTTTAAATGTAAATGCATGTCTTATCTGGTGGGTTTATTGTTATTATTTTGAGGGCGTTACACATTCCGGAGAGAGGGTTGGGTTATGCGGTTTATTGTGATGCCTCACGAGAGGGTTTGAGTTGTGTGTTGATGCAAGAGGGGAAAGTGGTAGCTTATGGCTCACGTCAGTTGAAAATACACAAGAAGAATTAACCCACACACGACCTAGAGTTAGCAGCAGTGATCTTTGCCTTGAGAATCTGGAGGCACTACCTTTATGGTGAGAAGTTCGAGGTGTTCTCGGACCACAAGAGTTTGAAGTATCTGTTTACACAGAAAGACTTGAATTTGAGACAGAGGAGATGGATGGAGTTCATTGAGGATTATGATTTTGAGTTGCATTATCATCCGGGAAAGGCCAATGTGGTGGCCGATGCCCTTAGTAGGAAATCCATTAGTGATGTAGCTTGTATAGCCATCCGGGAATGGGAGATGTTGGGAGCACTTGGCGAGTTTGATTTGCTACTGGGCGAATCTGTTGAGGCTGCGGCCTTGTTTTCAGTTGTTGCACAGCCTACACTTGTGACTAGAGTGTTAGAGGCACAGAGAGGTGACCTTGAGGTAGAATCCCTCCGAGAGAAGATCTCCAGTGGGAAAGTTGAGAAGGGTTTGACGGTGTATCCCGACCAGAGTGTGAGATACCGAGACCGTTTGTTTGTGCCGGAGTCTTACCGAGGGGAAGTACTCCGAGAGTTTCATCATTCGCGCCTTGCGGTGCATCCGGGAGGCACTAAGATGTATCGGGATTTGGGTCGCCAATTCTGGTGGCGGGGTATGAAGAGAGATGTGGCTATTTTCGTATCGAAGTGCCTTACTTGCCAGCAAGTGAAGGCCGAGCTTCAGAGGCCAGCGGGTTTGTTGCAACCCTTGCCTATTGCCGAGTGGAAGTGGGAGCATGTCACTATGGACTTCGTTGTAGGTCTTTCGAGGACTCAGCGAGGTAGTGATGCTATTTGGGTGGTTGTGGACCGGTTGACTAAGTCGGCGCACTTTATTCCTATGCGCGTGAGAGATTCGGTAGATCATCTTGCCGACTTGTATATTCGGGACATAGTGAGATTGCACGGGGTCCCAGTGACGATCGTCTCAGATAGAGATCCTCGTTTTACTGCTAGAAGTTGAATAAAAATAGAAGTTGAATAAAAATAGAAACGGAAACTGCATAAAATTAAACATGGGAGTTCATTCAAGAAACCACAATACCTTAACGATCTATTTGGAAATTAAATAAAATAGGAAATTCAATAGAAAAGGAAATTGAATAAAAATGGAAGTGGAATAAAAATCAAAATGGAAGTTGCATCAAATTAAGAATGGTAGTTCATTCAAGAAACTACTGCACCTTAACGATCTATTTGGAAATTAAATAAAAATGGAAATTGAATGGAGATGGAAATTGAATAAAAATAGAAGTTGAATAAAAATAGAAATGGAAACTGCATAAAATTAAACATGGAGGTTCATTCAAGAAACCACTATACCTTAACGATCTATTTGGAAATGAAATAAAAAAAGGAAATTGAATGGAGATGCAAATTGAATAAAAATAGAAGTTGAATAAAAATAGAAATGGAAACTGCATAAAATTAAACGTTATAGCGATCCCAGTATTCCCTGTTGTTGTTTAACTGTAATCCGGATTCGGTTTCGTGAGGGTGCTGTTGTCTTATCCTCTTTCTATCCCTTTCTCTTTGTGTTCGAGCTTTGGGTTGTGTTGGGCAAGTTGGGAATAAGTTGGTTGTGTTTTAAAACGTAAAATCTTTGCTCAGTTTTTGGTCTCTCCGCTCGAGCGGCTCTTTTGACGCTCGAGCGGGACTCTGTTGGTGCTTGTCCACTCTAGCGGGGGTGTTGGCGCTCGAGCGGGGAAATCACCCATCCAGTATTTCGTCTGCAGTGGTAGACGCTTGAGCGAGGGATTGGACGCTCGAGCGGGAGTTTGACGCTCGAGGGGGAACCATGTCTGTAAAAGTTCTGGGAGCGTGCATCCGCCGCTCGAGCGAGGGATTGGACGCTCGAGTGGGGGTCTGTGAGTGACGCTCGAGCGGGGATTTTGCCGCTCGAGCAGGGCGACTTTTATATAAAGCCGAGATCCAACCTTTTTGTTCACTTTTCAACATCCTTTCTCTGTCTTACTTTTCCAAAAAGCTATTTTGAGAGCTCCTCTCACTAGAACCCTAACTTCTCTCTTAGGATTGATCTAGTAGGAGTTGTTTTCTCACCTTGGGCCTTTACAAAAGTTGTGTTGATCGTCGAGGGCTATCTTCTAATCTGAAAATTTCGAGATTTGGAGCATTTCTGTTTCTTTATCTCCTTCGTTGAGCCCCATCATTCGAGGTAGGGATAACCTACTCCATCTTATGAGCTTTGTCTTTAAATTTTAGTATTTTGATATGTTGGGGGTTGTTGGGTAGTTTTGAGAAAGTTTGGGCCTTTGTGTAATTTTACAAAAGTTGGGGTTTTAAATATGTAAACCTATATGCATGTTAGGCATAGAGAAATGAGATTAATGTTGGTACATTGATGGAAATGGAACCTTAGGGTTGTTTTGTGAATTATGGTAATTTGCCCTAATTGGTTCAATTAATCAATGCATATAATTAATTGAAGAAAACGAGGAATTGAATTGAAAATATTGAAATTGGGAATATATAGAACTAAAGAGTGTAGTTGAATCTTTTATTGCTCATCTAATTGAAATATTGATATATTATCCATTTGTGCATTTATTTCCTGCTTAGAAATAATTGCTTTGGGCTACCGGTGGAGGGTTGTGTTGATTGTTGTAGACAATGCATGATGATTAGGCAAACTAAAACTAATCAATTGTATAGCGATCCCGGGTTTACCCTTGTTGTACAGTGATCCGGACCCGTGTCCGTGGATGTTGGTAGTTGTCTATTATCGTGTTTGCATCCTTTTTACTTTGTATATTGAGTTATAGGATGTGTTGGGCAGGTTTGTTACAGGTTGGTTGTGTTTGGGAGCCTAGTGTTGCTGCCCAGATTTTTGGACCTTCGCTCGAGCGAGGAGTTGGTCGCTCGAGCGAGAGTTAAGTTTGTGTCTGGTGGATCGAGCCAGAGTGGCTTCGCTCGAGCGAGCGCTTGCACCTGGTTCTGGACCTGAGAGTTGTATTTCGTGGCTCGAGCGAGCTTTTCTTGGCTCGAGCAGTCTGGTTTGTTCTTCGCTCGAGCGAGAGGTCTGTCGCTCGAGCGTGCTTCTGGTTGCAGACCTAAAGGTTTGAGTTGTCGGCTCGAGCGAGTATTCTTTCGCTCGAGCGCACTTCTGAGTTTTTGGCTCGAGCGAGAACTTCTTGGTTCGAGCGAGAGTTTTCTGTGTCTGGTCGCTCGAGCGATAAAGGCTTCACTCGAGCGAGCGTGTTTTATATCAGCAGACAGTAGCATTTTGAACATCACTTTTTCACTCTCTTTTTTTGATCAAACCCTAGATCCGAGACCCTCTCTCTCTACACTTATATTCTCTCTAAGAATTGATCTCCCTAGGGCGTGAATCTAGCCTAGGGCCTTTGTTAAAAAGATAGAGGGCGTTGAGAGCTTTGATTTAATCTGAAAAAGTTTGGATTTGGAGCACGTTGATCTTCGAGTCTTCATCTCCTTTTTGGCTGAAACTTCGAGGTAGGGATATCCTACTCCTCTCTATGGATTTTGTCTTTAAATTTTAGTATTTTGAGATGTTAGGGTTGGTTTGGTAATTTTGTGAAAGTTAGGGGCTTTTGTGTAATTTTACAAAAGTTGGGGTTTTATTCATAATAAACCTAGATGCATGTTTGGCATACAGAAATGGAATAAATGTTGAATCATGGATGAAAATGGGACCTAAGGGTTGAAATGGTAATTATGGATAATGACCTAATTACATTGTTTGATTAATTGAGATAATTAATTGTGAGAAATGAGAGAATGAAATGTTGATTGAATATCCATTGTGCATTTATTTTCTATTTAGAAATAACTGCTTTGGGCTATCGGTGGAGGATAGTCGTGATTGTTGTAGACAATGCATGATGATTAGGCAAACGGAAACTAATCAATAGAATGTGTCATGGAATTTGACGGTTGATAGAATACATTAACTGTATGTATTGAGTGATTGTATATAGAACCAATGTGTTTGTATACGTTATGTGTAGAGGAGGAGATGGGGGATGTACTCCGCGGTTTAGGGAAAGATAGGGGATGTACCTCTAAACCGGATAGCGTTGGGAGAAGATAGGGGATGAACTCCGTAGATACAGCTCATATGCTTGTCTAGAGAAGTGAAGATAGAGCTCATATGCTTATCTTTGTGAAGTGTGGATATAGCTTATTTACTTATCTGAGAATGTGGATATTGTTGTTATACATATCTGTTGAAAATGTGGATAAAGCTTATATGCTTATCTTTGTGAAGTGTGGATATAGCTTATATGCTTATCTGTGAATATGGGATATTGTTGTTATACATATCTGTTGAAAATGTGGATAAAGCTTATATACTTATCTGTGAATGTGGGATATAGTTTTTAAACTTATCTGTTGAAGTAATGATAGAGCTAACATGTTTATCTGTTGAAAAAGGGAAAATGAAAAGTAACTTGGACTTATAAGTCGTATGGCATAATGGTGTAATTTATGTGAATGTATCAGTGTTGGCCATCTATCAATTGTTAAATTTTTAGTCATTGTTCATGGTTGGTTTAGTGTATTTCTACTGGGCTGTGGCTCACCCTATATGAGAATATCATTTTCAGGTGCAGGTAGCATGCCACCTCCAAGGACATAGCTTGGGAGGCTAGAGGCGGACATACTGTTGTCGTTTTACTTTTTGGTGTATTACATGTAAATTCAAGCCAAGGGCTTAATGTGTATGAGTTAGTACTCTTTTGTTGTAACCAAGTGTTAACTTGGAAAGCTGTAAGCCCGTAGGGCATTTGCTTTTGTTGTTAACATGTAATACCTTTTGTAATGAAACTCTGATAAATGAAAGAATTTGGGACTTTTGAATATCAATGCATGTCTTATTTATTGGGTTTAATGTTATTATTTTGAGGGCGTTACAACTTGGTATCAGAGCGTACCGGGTTCGAATACTTTGGGTACGTGGGAAGTGATTAGTATCACAATGGGTTTGTCTCGCTTGATAGAGACTTAGATGTAGTATCATATGCTATGTACTTGATTGATAACATGCTTATGTGACTATGTGGTTATGGGATTTAATTTCTAGGATGTTGATTGGATCCTTGGATTTCTAGGAGTCTTGTTGGAAAAGCACTTGATCAATGCTGTTTCTAACTGGAACTCTAGTAATGCTTCGGGACTTTCATCATCCGGAAATGAAATTCGTAAGTGCTTATGTGTTTATGTGCTTACGTGGAGTGAATTACAGTTGTCCATGCATTAGGACGTGAGTGTTTAGTTTCAGCACATTTGTGAATGTGCTAATGTTCTGTGTTACCTTTATTAGGATGTCAGGACGAGGAAGAGGTGCTAGGCGTGGTAGACCTGCGAGGCAGGAAGTACCGTTACAGGGTGAGATTCCGGCAGTGCAGGAGGGTGTTGGTCAGGCCAACGTGGCCGAGCCAGTGGGTCAGCAGGCCATGGGTGCCTTGGCCAGAGAGATAGCAGGAGCTTTGGGTATTCTTAGAGTAGGGAATCAGGCGGCTGAGGCAGGGCCATCTTTCTTGTAGAGGGAGTTTTTCCGGTCTAATCCGGATGAGTTTATTGGGGATCTGAATGAGCCACTGAAGGCTGATGAGTGGCTAGAACAAATGAGTAAGACGTTCGAGATGCTTGGCATCGAGGACGGAGCACTGAAAGTGACCTTGGCATCCTTCCAACTGAAGGGAGATGCGGGTCAATGGTGGAAATACGAGAAGGCTCGTGTTGGTGGTACTTGGGAGGCGTTTATAAATGCTTTTCAGGAGAGGTTTTTGTCTGCAGCAGCTAGGGAGAAGCTGAGGGATCAGTTTAGTCGGCTCAATCAGCTGGGCTTGTCAGTGGCCGAGTTTGAGGCTTCATTTACTAGTCTGTCCAGGTTCGCACCTGAACTGGTGGCGTCTGAGGAACGCCGTTGCTATGAGTTTGAGCGGAAGTTGAGGCGGGGCCTCAAGTTGAGGGTTGGTAGGTCTTACATCCGGGAGTACAAACACCTAGTGGACGCTGCAGCTCATATGGAGCTCATGATGCAGGAGGAAGATGAGGGGCAGAGAGGCTCCAAGGGGAGCCAAGATGGTCAGGGCGATGGCAGGAGGCAGAGGGGTTCTAACCCTCAGCAGTCGCAGGGTGGTGTTGCTAGATCAACCTTCCCAATGCCGAGTGTAGGCTCCGGGAGAGGTGGTCAGGGGGATTTCACCTGTTACAAGTATGGCCAGTTGGGTCACAAGGTTTCTGTTTGCCCGCAGAAGGGTGGGGGTCAGAGAGCTGCTTCTTCTTCAGCTAGACCGCAGAGTCAGAGTTTGGGCAGGGGGCAGCCCTTGTCTTGTTATCAGTGTGGACAGCCTGGGCACCTGAAGAGGTTTTGCCCGCAGTTGAGTGCCACTTCGGGAGCGTCTGGTTCTAGGCAGACGTAGGGTGTTCAGCCAGCTCAGTCTGTGCAGGCCTTGAGGGCCAATCCGGGAGCTTCGTCATCCCAGTCTGTGCAGCAGTCTTTTGCTCCTAGAGGTGAGCAGGTAGGCCAGGGGCCTACGGGGCGCGTGTATGCTGTTACCGCGCAGGATTTAGTACCGGCTCCATCAGTAGTGAGAGGTACTTTTCTGTTTTGCAACTTGGTTGCTAATGTGTTGATAGACACGGGTGCATCTCATTCTTTTGTATCTGCTGCATTTGCATCTGTTTTGGAATTGGAGTTAGCACAGTTGGCATCTTCTATTTGTGTGGTATCGCCTTTGGGTGGTGAGTTGATCCTGAAACAGGGTGTTAGAGGATGTGATATAGAGGTCGCCGATTATAGGCTTCCTTTTCTGTTTGTTGTCATGCCCATGAAGGGTTCTGATGTTATTCTGGGTATGGACTGGCTATCGTCATACCGGGCTGTTATTGATTGCTACCGCCAGAGGGTCACGTTATGTACCTTAAGCGGGGAGTGGTTCCATTTCTTGGGAGACTGGGTTGGTTGTGTATTGCCACCGGGGTATGATTCACGAGGGCGAAGTGAGCTTAGTGGTCTACTTGCTAGCTTTGAGAGTAGTGAGTGTGATGAGACTCAGATTGTGTTGCCGAGGGTGGTTTGTGAGTATTCGGATGTCTTTCCCGAAGATCTTGTTAGTTTGCCACCTCACCGAGAGATAGAGTTCTCTATTGATTTAGTGTCTGGTACGGCGCCGATTTCCATGGCACCTTACCGTTTTGCTCCAGCAGAGTTGGTTGAGTTAAAAGTTCAGCTCCAGGAATTGCTAGATAAGGGCTTTGTTCGCCCTAGTGTTTCGCCGTGGGGAGCACCGGCCCTCTTTGTTAAAAAGAAAGATGGTGCCTTGAGATTGTGTATAGACTACCGGAAGTTGAATCGGGCTACGGTTAAGAATAAGTATCCTATGCCCCGTATAGATGATTTGTTTGACCAGTTGAAGGGTTCCCGTTGTTTCTCTAAGATAGACTTGAGATCGGGTTACCACCAGTTGAGGGTCAGGGAAGAGGATATTCCGAAAACGGCATTCCGTACGCGGTATGGCCATTATGAGTTTCTGGTAATGCCATTTGGGCTTACCAATGCACCGGCAGTCTTTATGGACTTGATGAACCGGATTTTCCGGGAGTTCTTAGACCGATTTGTGGTCGTCTTCGTGGACGACATCCTTATCTATTCGCCTTCAGAGGAGGAGCACGAGGAACACTTGAGAGTGGTGCTTGAGTTACTTAGAGCCCATAGGCTGTATGCCAAGTTTGGGAAGTGTGAGTTCTGGCTGAAGGAAGTCAAATTCTTAGGCCACGTGGTATCCGGGGAAGGGGTGTCTGTTGATACATCCAAGGTTAAGGCAGTGCAAGATTGGGCACAGCCTAAGAGTGTGTTTGAGATCCGCAGTTTTCTGGGATTAGCTGGGTATTACCGTCGGTTTGTGAAAGATTTCTCCAGGTTAGCGTCACCGTTGACTAGACTGACTCGGAAGGGAGTCAAGTTTATGTGGAGTGAGACTTGTGAAAAGTCGTTCCAAGAGCTGAAAGTTAGATTGACCACCGCACCGGTGTTGATTATTCCGGAGAGGGGGTTGGGTTATGCGGTTTACTGTGATGCCTCACGAGAGGGTTTGGGATGTGTGTTGATGCAGGAGGGGAAAGTGGTAGCTTATGGCTCACGTCAGTTGAAAATACACGAGAAGAATTACCCTACACACGACCTAGAGTTAGCGGCTGTGATCTTTGCCTTGAAAATCTGGAGGCACTACCTTTATGGTGAGAAGTTCGAGGTGTTCTCGGACCACATGAGTTTAAAGTATCTGTTTACACAGAGAGACTTGAATTTGAGGCAGAGGAGGTGGATGGAGTTCATCGAGGATTATGATTTTGAGTTGCGCTATCATCCGGGAAAGGCCAATGTTGTGGCCGATGCCCTTAGTAGGAAATCAATTAGTGATGTAGCTGGTATAGCCATCCGGGAATGGGAGATGTTGGGAGCACTTGGCGAGTTTGATTTGCTACTGGGCGAATCTGTTGAGGCTGCGGCCTTGTTTTCTGTTGTTGCGCAGCCTACACTTGTGACTAAAGTGTTAGAGGCACAGAGAGGTGACCTTGAGGTAGAGTCCCTCCGAGAGAAGATCTCCAGTGGAAAAGTTGAGAAGGGTTTGACGGTGTATCCCGATCAGAGTGTGAGATACCGAGACCATTTGTTTGAACCGGAGTCTTGCCGAGAGGAAGAACTCCGAGAGTTTCACCATTCGCGCCTTGCGGTGCATCTGGGAGGTACTAAGATGTATCAGGATTTGGGTCGCCAGTTTTGGTGGCGGGGTATGAAGAGAGATGTGGCTGTTTTCGTATCGAAGTGCCTTACTTGGCAGCAAGTGAAGGCCGAGCATCAGAGGCCAGCGGGTTTGTTGCAACCCTTGCCTATTGCCGAGTGGAAGTGGGAGCATGTCACTATGGACTTCGTTGTAGGTCTTCCGAGGACTCAGCGGGGTAGTGATGCTATTTGGGTGGTTGTAGACCGGTTGACTAAGTCGGCGCACTTTATTCCTATGCGCGTGAGAGATTCGGTGGATCATCTTGCCGACTTGTATATTCGGGACGTAGTGAGATTGCACGGGGTCCCAGTGACGATCATCTCAGATAGAGATCCTCGTTTTACTGCTAGGTTATGGCAGAGTTTGCAGAGTGCCTTGGGCACTAAGTTGACCTTTAGTACGGCCTATCATCCTCAGACTGACGGGCAGTCCGAGCGTACTATTCAGATCCTCGAGGATATGCTTCGGGGTTGTGTCCTGGATTTCAGTGGGACGTGGGAGAGGCACTTGCCATTGGTAGAGTTTGCCTACAACAATAGTTTTCAGTCTAGCATCGGTATGGCACCGTTTTAGGCCTTGTATGGCCGATCGTGTAGGTCTCCAGTTTGTTGGGCCGAGGTGGGTGATGCACCTTTGTTGGGTCCGGAGTTGGTTAGGGAGACGACGGAGAAAGTTGAGCTTATCCGTAGGAGGCTTGTTACAGCCCAGAGTCGGCAGAAATCTTATGCTGACCGTAGGAGGAGGCCTTTGGCGTTTGAGGTAGGTGATCATGTCTTTTTGAAGATATCACCTAGGCGAGGCTTGATGAGATTTGGGAAGAGTGAGAAGTTATCCCCTCGGTTTATTGGTCCTTTTGAGATCCTTGAGAGGATTGGCGAGGTTGCTTATTGGTTAGCCTTACCGCCGCAGTTGTCCGGAGTGCATGACGTGTTTCATGTGAGTATGCTTCGGAAGTATGAGCCAGATCCATCACATGTGTTGGATTGGACCGATTTAGAGGTAGATGAGGATGCCTCGTATGAGGAGAGACCGGTTCGGGTCTTGGATAGGCGGGATCAAGTCCTGCGTGGCAAGACCATTCCTTTGGTGAAAGTCTTGTGGAAACATCACGGAGTGGAGGAAGCCACTTGGGAACGTGAGTTGGAAGTCCGCGAGAAATATCCGGACTTGTTTGTTGATATGTAATCTTGTATTTAAATTTTGAACTGTTGTTGAACTTAAGAGCTTTTATATATGTCTTAAGTTGTAAAACATTGAAAATGTTTTGGGTTATTGGAAGTATGTTTTGGAACTTGCCTCATATGGAAGTTGAATATAACACTATATGTGTTGAATGTATTGTTGAAATTGGAAAGATAATGCGTAATGTTAATGCATGCTGAAAGTATATATGTTGTTTACATATTGTGAAATGCCTCTTGTTAAAGGGAGGGGGTGACCGGTAATGGGTCGAATTGTTGAATGTTAAAATGTAACATTGTTTAAAATGGAGGAAGAAAACCTGTTTTGAAAACTTGTGCTTAATTTCGGGGACGAAATTCTTTAAGGGGGGGAGGTTATAGCGATCCTGGGTTTACCCTTGTTGTACAGTGATCCGGACCCGTGTCCGTGGATGTTGGTAGTTGTCTATTATCGTGTTTGCATCCTTTTTACTTTGTATATTGAGTTATAGGATGTGTTGGGCAGGTTTGTTACAGGTTGGTTGTGTTTGGGAGCCTAGTGTTGCTGCCCAGATTTTTGGACCTTCGCTCGAGCGAGGAGTTGGTCGCTCGAGCGAGAGTTGAGTTCGTGTCTGGTGGATCGAGCCAGAGTGGCTTCGCTTGAGCGAGCGCTTGCACCTGGTTCTGGACCTGAGAGTTGTATTTCTTGGCTCGAGCGAGCTTTTCTTGGCTTGAGCAGTCTGGTTTGTTCTTTGCTCGAGCGAGAGGTCTGTCCCTCGAGCGTGCTTCTGGTTGCAGACCTGAAGGTTTGAGTTGTTGGCTCGAGCGAGTATTCTTTTGCTCGAGCGCACTTCTGAGTTTTTGGCTCGAGCGAGAACTTCTTGGTTCGAGCGAGAGTTTTCTGTGTCTGGTCGCTCGAGCGACAAAGGCTTCGCTCGAGCGAGCGTGTTTTATATCAGCAGACAGTAGCGTTTTGAACATCACTTTTTCACTCTCTTTTTTTGATCAAACCCTAGATCCGAGACCCTCTCTCTCTACACTTATATTCTCTCTAAGAATTGATCTCCCTAGGGTGTGAATCTAGCCTAGGGCCTTTGTTAAAAAGATAGAGGACGTTGAGAGCTTTGATTTAATCTGAAAAAGTTTGGATTTGGAGCACGTTGATCTTCGAGTCTTCATCTCCTTTTTGGATGAAACTTCGAGGTAGGGATATCCTACTCCTCTCTATGGATTTTGTCTTTAAATTTTAGTATTTTGAGATGTTGGGGTTGGTTTGGTAATTTTGTGAAAGTTAGGGGCTTTTGTGTAATTTTACAAAAGTTGGGGTTTTATTCATAATAAACCTAGATGCATGTTTGGCATAGAGAAATGGAATAAATGTTGAATCATGGATGAAAATGGGACCTAAGGGTTGAAATGGTAATTATGGATAATGACCTAATTACATTGTTTGATTAATTGGGATAATTAATTGTGAGAAATGAGAGAATGAAATGTTGATTGAATATCCATTGTGCATTTATTTTCTGTTTAGAAATAACTGCTTTGGGCTATCGGTGGAGGATAGTCGTGATTGTTGTAGACAATGCATGATGATTAGGCAAACGGAAACTAATCAATGGAATGTGTCATGGAATTTGACGGTTGATAGAATACATTAACTGTATGTATTGAGTGATTGTATATAGAACCAATGTGTTTGTATACGTTATGTGTAGAGGAGGAGATGGGGGATGTACTATGCGGTTTAGGGGAAGATAGGGGATGTACCTCTAAACCGGATAGCGTTGGGAGAAGATAGGGGATGAACTCCGTAGATACAGCTCATATGCTTGTCTAGAGAAGTGAAGATAGAGCTCATATGCTTATCTTTGTGAAGTGTGGATATAGCTTATTTGCTTATCTGAGAATGTGGATATTGTTGTTATACATATCTGTTGAAAATGTGGATAAAGCTTATATGCTTATCTTTGTGAAGTGTGGATATAGCTTATATGCTTATCTGTGAATATGGGATATTGTTGTTAGACATATCTGTTGAAAATGTGGATAAAGGTTATATGCTTATCTGTGAATGTGGGATATAGTTTTTAAACTTATCTGTTGAAGTAATGATAGAGCTAACATGCTTATCTGTTGAAAAAGGGAAAATGAAAAGTAACTTGGACTTATAAGTCGTATGGCATAATGGTGTAATTTATGTGAATGTATCAGTGTTGGCCATCTATCAATTGCTAAATTTTTAGTCATTGTTCATGGTTGGTTTAGTGTATTTCTACTGGGCTGTGGCTCACCCTATATGAGAATATCATTTTCAGGTGCAGGTAGCATGCCACCTCCAAGGACATAGCTTGGGAGGCTAGAGGAGGACATACTGTTGTCGTTTTACTTTTTGGTGTATTACATGTAAATTCAAGCCAAGGGCTTAATGTGTATGAGTTAGTACTCTTTTATTGTAACCAAGTGTTAACTTGGAAAGCTGTAAGCCCGTAGGGCATTTGCTATTGTTGTTAACATGTAATACCTTTTGTAATGAAACTCTGATAAATGAAAGAATGTGGGACTTTTGAATATCAATGCATGTCTTATTTATTGGGTTTAATGTTATTATTTTGAGGGCGTTACAAATTGGATGTGTCATAGAGTATGACGGTTGATAGAATACACTAACTTTATGTGTTGGTTGATTGTGCATATGGCCGATGTGTTTATATACGTTATGTGTAGACGGTTGATGGAATGCATTAACTTTTTGTAATGATTGATTGCGTATGTGATTCTGTGTTTATATGCATTACTTGTGTATGGGAGGAGATAGGGGATGTACTCCACGGTTTAGAGGAAGATGGGGGATGTACCTCTAAGCTGGTTAATGGTTTAGGGAAAGATAGGGGATGTACCTCTAAACTGGTCAATGGTTAAGGGAAGATGGGGGATGGACCCTGGGATGCAGCTCATATGCTCACCCGTTGAAGTATTGATATAGCTCATATGCTTATCTGTTGAAGTATTGATATAGCTCATATGCTTATCTGTTGTGGTAGTGATATAGCTCATATGCTTATCTATTGCAATGTTGATATAGCTCATATGCTTATCTATTGAAAGATTTGTTTGATTTGATATAACACTAAAATGTATGTCATCATCGTTTGTGAAATATGGAAGTAGTTTATGTGTTATTGATACAACACCAAAATGTGTATTCACCTTGAATTTCAAAAAAAAAGTTCTAGTGATGAACTATAATCTCATCAAATGTTTTGGCCAGAATACTGAACCTTGTTTTCTAATTCAAAGTTGAATAAGAACTGGAAAGTGAATTGTAGCATAAATTTGACCGCCCTGGAATTTTAATAAGATGTAAATGGAAGTGTAAGTGTTGACCATCTACCAGTTGCTAATCTCTTAGTCATTGTTCATAGTTGGTTTAGCATATTTCTACTGGGCTGTGGCTCACCCTATATGGGGACATCATTTTCAGGTACAGGTAGCTTGCCACCTCTAAGGACATAGCTTGGGAGGCTAGAGGCGGACATACTTTGGTTGTCTCTTTTTTTGTATTATATATAGTTTCAAGCCAAGGGCGTAAGGTGTAATTGAGTTAGCATTCTCTTTTGTAACCAAGTGTTAACTTGGAAAGCTGTAAGCCAGTAGGGCATTTGTTTTGTTGTAAACATGTAATACTTTTGTAATAAAATACTCTGATGGATAGATGAATGTGGATCTTTATGTATCTATGCATGTCTCTATTGAGGGGTTTAATGTTATTATTTTGAGGGCGTTACAAAACTACTGCATTAACGATCTATTTGGAAATTAAATAAAAATGGAAATTGAATGGAGATGGAAATTGAATAAAAATAGAAGTTGAATAAAAATAGAAATGGAAACTGCATAAAATTAAACACGGAGGTTCATTCAAGAAACCACTATACCTTAACGATCTGTTTGGAAATGAAATAAAAAAAGAAAATTGAATGGAGATGGAAATTGAATAAAAATAGAAGTTGAATAAAAATAGAAATGGAAACTGCATAAAATTAAACGTTGAAGTTCATTCAAGAAACCACTACACCTTAACGATCTGTTTGGAAATTAAATAAAAAAGGAAATTGAATGGAGATGGAAATTGAATAAAAATAGAAGTTGAATAAAAATAGAAATGGAAACTGCATAAAACTAAACAGGGAAGTTCATTCAAGAAACCACTATACCATAACGATCTATTTGGAAATTAAATAAAAAATCAAATTGATTAAAAAAGGAAATTGAATAAAAATGGAAGTGGAATAAAAATAAAAATGGAAGTTGCATAAAATTAAAAATGGAAGTTCATTCAAGGTACCACTATACCATAACGGTCTATTTGGAAATGAAATAAAAAAGTAAAATGAACAGAAAAGGAAATTGAATAAAAATGGAAGTTGAATAAAAACAAAAATAGAAGTTGCATAAAATTAAAAATGGAAGTCTATCCAAAAAACCACTATACCTTAACGATCTATTTGGAAATTAAATAAAAAAAAGAAGTTGAATAGGAAAGGAAATTGAATAAAACTGGAAGTGGAATAAAAATAAAAATGGATGTTGCATAAAATTAAAAATGGAAGTTCATTCAAGAAACCACTTTACCGTAACGATCTATTTGGAAATTAAGTAAAAATGGAAATTGAATAAAAATGGAAGTTGAATAAAAATTAAATAGAAGTTGCATAAAATTAAAAATGGAAGCCTATTCAAGAAACCATTATACATTAACGATCATTTTCGAAATTAAATAAAAAAAGGAAATTGAATAGAAAAGAAAATTGAATAAAAATCGAAGTTGAATATAAATAAAAATGGAAGTTGCATAAAATTAAAAATGAAAGTTCATTCAACAAACCACTATACCTTAACGATCTATTTGGAAATTAAATAAAAAATGAAATTGAATAGAAAAGGAAATTGAATAAAAATGGAAGTGGAATAAAAATACAAATGGAAGTTGCAAAAAATTAAAATGGAAGTTCATCCAAGAAACCACTATACCTTAACGATCTATTTGGAAATTTAATAAAAATAGAAATTGAATAGAAAAGGAAATTGAATAAAAACGGAAGAGGAATAAAAATAAAATGGAAGTTGCATAAAATTAAGAATGGAAGTTCATTCAAGAAACCACTACACCTTAACGATCTATTTGGAAATTAAACAAAAATGGAAACTGAATGGAGATGGAAATTGAATAAAAATAGAAGTTGAATAAAAATAGAAATGGAAACTGCATAAAATTAAACATGGAAGTTCATTCAAGAAACCTCTATACCTTAACGATCTATTTAGAAATTAAATAGAAAAGAAAATTGAATAGAAAAGGAAATTGCATAAAAACAAAAGTTGAATAAAAATAGAAATGCAAACTGTGTAAAATTAAACGTGGAAGTTCATTCAAGAAACCACTACACCTTAACGATCTACTTGGAAATTAAATGAAAAGTGAAATTGAATGGAGACGGAAATTGAATAAAAATAGAAGTTGAATAAAAATAGAAATGGAAACTGCATAAAATAAAACATGGAAGGCCATTCGAGAAACCACTATACCTTAACGATCTATTTGGAAATTAAATGAAAAAGGAAATTGAATAGAAAAGGAAATTGAATAAAAATGGAAGTGGAATAAAAATCAAAATGGAAGTTGCATAACATTTAGAATGGATGTTCATTCAAGAAACCACTACACCTTAACGATTTATTTGGAAATTAAATAAAAATGAAAATTGAATGGAGATGGAAATTGAATAAAAATAGATGTTGAAAAAAAATAGAAATGAAAACTGCATAAAATTAAACACGGAAGTTCATCCAAGAAATGACTATACCTTAACAATCTATTTGGAAATGAAAGAACAAAAGGAAATTGAATGGAGATGGAAATTGAATAAAAATAGAAGTTGAATAAAAACAGAAATGGAAACTGCATAAAATTAAACGTTGAAGTTCATTCAAGAAACCACTACACCTTAATGATCTCTTTGGAAATTAAATAAAAAAGGAAATTGAATGGAAATGGAAATTGAATAAAAATACAAGTTGAATAAAAATAGTAATGGAAACTGCATAGAATGAAACACGGAAGTTCATTCAAGAAACCACTATACCTTAACGATCTATATGGAAATTAAAAAAAAAAGGAAATTGAATAAAAATGGAAGTGGAATAAAAATAAAAATGAAAGTTGCATAAAATTAAAAATAGAAGTTTATCCAAGATACCACTATACCATAACGATCTATTTGGAAATTAAATAAAAAAGGAAAATGAATAGAAAAAGAAATTGAATAAAAATGGAAGTTGAATAAAAACAAAAATAGAAGTTGCATAAAATTAAAAATGGCGATCTATTCTAGAAACCACTATATTAACGATCTATTTGGAAATTAAATAAAAAAAGGAAATTGAATAGAAAAGAAAATTGAATAAAAATCGAAGTTGAATAAAAATAAAAATAGAAGCTGCGTAAAATTAAAAATGAAAGTTCATTCAAGAAAGCACTATACCTTAACGATCTATTTGGAAATTAAACAAAAATGAAAATTGAATAGAAAAGGAAATCGAATAAAAAAGGAAGTGGAAGAAAAATAAAAATGGAAGTTGCATAAAATTAAGAATGGAAGTTCATTCAAGAAACTACAACACACCTTAACGATCTATTTGGAAATTAAATAGAAAAGAAAATTGAATAGAAAAGGAAATTGAATAAAAACAGAAGTTGAATAAAAATAGAAATGGAAACTGCGTAAAATTAAACGTGGAAGTTCATTCAAGAAACCACTATACCTTAATGATCAATTTGGAAATTAAATAAAAATGGAAATTGAATGGAGATGGAAATTGAATAAAAATAGAAGTTGAGTAAAAATAGAAATGGAAACTGCATAAAATTAAACATGGAAGTTCATTCAAGAAGCCATTATACCTTAACGATCTATTTGGAAATTAAATAAAAAAAAAATTGAATTGAAAAGGAAATTGAATAAAAATAGAAGTTGAATAAAAATAGAAATGGAAATTGCATAAAATTAAACGTGGAAGTTCATTCAAGAAACCACTACACCTTAACGATCTATTTGGAAATTAAATAAAAAATGGAATTGAATGGAGGTGGAAATTGAATAAAAATAGAAGTTGAATAAAAAAAGAAATGGAGATTGCATAAAATTGAACATGGAAGTTCATTGAAGAAACCACTATACCTTAACGATCAATTTGGAAATTAAATAAAAATGGAAATTGAATAAAAAAAAATTGAATAAAAATAGAAGTGGAATAAAAATCAAAATGGAAGTTGCATTCAAGAAACCACTACACCTTAACAATCTATTTTGAAATTAAAAAAAAATGAAAATTGAATGGAGATGGAAATTGAATAAAAATAGAAGTTGAATAAAAATAGAAATGGAAACTGCCTAAAATTAAACACGGAAGTTCATTCAAGAAACTACTATACCTTAACGATCTATTTGGAAATGAAATAAAAAAAGGAAATTGAATGGAGATGAAAATTGAATAAAAATAGAAGTTCAATAAAAATAGAAATGGAAACTGCATAAAATTAAACGTTGAAGTTCATTCAAGAAACCACTACACCTTAACGATCTCTTTGGAAATTAAATAAAAAAGGAAATTGAATGGAGATGGAAATTGAATAAAAATACAAGTTGAATAAAAATAAAAATGGAAACTGCATAAAATTAAACATGAAAGTTTATTCGAAAAACCACTATACCTTAACGATCTATTTGGAAATTATATAAAAAATGAAATTGAATAAAAATAGAAGTGGAATAAAAATAAAAAATGAAAGTTGCATAAAATTAAAAATGGAAGTTCATTCAAGATACCACTATACCATAACGATCTATTTGGAAATTAAATAAAAAAGGAAAATGAATAGGAAACGAAATTGAATAAAAATGGAAGTTGAATAAAAACAAAAATAGAAGTTGCATAAAATTAAAAATGGATATCTATTCAAGAAACCACTATACCTTAATGATCTATTTGGAAATTAAATAAAAAAAAGGAAATTGAATAGAAAACAAAATTGAATAAAAATCGAAGTTGAATAAAAATAAAAATGGAATTTTCATGAAATTAAAAATGAAACTTCATTCAAAAAAATCACAACACCTTAACGATCTATTTGGAAATTAAATTAAAAATGAAATTGAATAAAAATGGAAGTGGAATAAAAATACAAATGGAAGTTGCATAAAATTAGAAATGGACGTTCATTCAAGAAACCACTATACCTTAACGATCAATTTGGAAAGTAAAAAAAAATGGAAATTCAATAGAAAAGGATATTGAATAAAAATGGAAGTGGAATAAAAATAAAAATGGAAGTTGCATAAAATTAAGAATGGAAGTTCATTCAAGAAACCACTACACCTTAACGATCTATTTGGAAATTAAACAAAAATGCAAATTGAATGGAGATGGAAATTGAATAAAAATAGAAGTTGAATAAAAATAGAAATGGAAACTGCATAAAATTAAACATGGAAGTTCATTCAAGAAACCGCTATACTTTAACGATCTATTTGGAAATTAAATAGAAAAGAAAATTGAATAGAAAAGGAAATTGAATAAAAACAGAAGTTGAATAAAAATAGAAATGGAAACTGCGTAAAATTAAACGTGGAAGTTCATTCAAGAAACCACTACACCTTAACGATCGACTTGGAAATTAAATGAAAAATGAAATTGAATGGAGACGGAAATTGAATAAAAATAGAAGTTGAATAAAAATAGAAATGGAAACTGCATAAAATTAAACATGGAAGTTCATTCAAGAAACCGCTATACTTTAACGATCTATTTGGAAATTAAATAGAAAAGAAAATTGAATAGAAAAGAAAATTGAATAAAAACAGAAGTTGAATAAAAATAGAAATGGAAACTGCGTAAAATTAAACGTGGAAGTTCATTCAAGAAACCACTACACCTTAACGATCGACTTGGAAATTAAATGAAAAATGAAATTGAATGGAGACGGAAATTGAATAAAAATAGAAGTTGAATAAAAATAGAAATGGAAACTACATAAAATTAAACATGAAAAGTCATTCGAGAAACCACTATACCTTAACGATCTATTTGGAAATTAAATGAAAAAGGAAATTGAATAGAAAAGGAAATTGAATAAAAATGGAAGTGGAATAAAAATCAAAATGGAAGTTGCATAAAATAAAGAATGGATGTTCATTCAAGAAACCACTACCTCTTAATGATCTATTTGGAAATTAAATAAAAATGGAAATTGAATGGAGATGGAAATTGAATAAAAATTGATGTTGAAAAAAAATAGAAATGAAAACTGCATAAAATTAAACACGGAAGTTCATTCAAGAAACGACTATACCTTAACGATCTATTTGGAAATGAAATAAAAAAAGGAAATTGAATGGGCATGGAAATTGAATAAAAATAGAAGTTGAATAAAAATAGAAATGGAAACTGCATAAAATTAAACGTTGAAGTTCATTCAAGAAACCACTACACCTTAACGATCCCTTTGGAAATTAAATAAAAAAGGAAATTGAATGGAGATGGAAATTGAATAAAAATACAAGTTGAATAAAAATAGTAATGGAAACTGCATAAAATGAAACACGGAAGTTCATTCAAGAAAACACTATACCTTAACGATCTATTTGGAAATTAAATAAAAAAGGAAATTGAATAAAAATGGAAGTGGAATAAAAATAAAAATGAAAGTTGCATAAAATTAAAAATGAAAGTTTATCCAAGATACCACTATACCATAACGATCTATTTGAAAATTAAATAAAAAAGGAAAATGAATAGAAAAAGAAATTGAATAAAAATGGAAGTTGAATAAAAACAAAAATAGAAGTTGCATAAAATTGAAAATGGAAATCTATTCACGAAACCACTATATCTTGACGATCTATTTGGAAATTAAATAAAAAAAGAAAATTGAATAGAAAAGAAAATTGAATAAAAATCAAAGTTGAATAAAAATAAAAATAGAAGTTGCGTAAAATTAAAAATGAAAGTTCATTCAAGAAAACACTATACCTTAACGATCTATTTGGAAATTAAACAAAAATGGAATTTGAATAGAAAAGCCAATCGAATAAAAAAGAAAATTGAATAAAAATCAAAGTTGAATAAAAATAAAAATGGAAGTAGCGTAAAATTATAAATGAAAGTTCATTCAAGAAACCACTATACCTTAACGATCTATTTGGAAATTAAATAAAGAAGGAAATTGAACGGAGATGGAAATTGAATAAAAATAGAAGTTGAATAAAAATAGAAATCGAAACTGCAAAAAATTAAACACGGAAGTTCATTCAAGAAACCGCAATACCTTAACGATCTATTTGGAAATAGAATAAAAAAAGGAAATTGCACGGAGATGGAAATTGAATAAAAATAGAAGTTGAATAAAAATAGAAATGGAAACTGCATAAAATTAAACATGGAAGTTCATTCAAGAAACCACTATACCTTAACGATCTATTTGGAAATTAAATAAAAAAGGAAATTGAATAAAAATGGAAGTGGAATAAAAATAAAAATGAAAGTTGCATAAAATTAAAAATGGAAGTTTATCCAAGATACCACTATACCATAACGATCTATTTGGAAATTAAATAAAAAAGGAAAATGAATAGAAAAAGAAATTGAATAAAAATGGAAGTTGAATAAAAAGAAAAATAGAAGTTGCATAAAATTGAAAATGGAAATCTATTCAAGAAACCACTATATCTTAACGATCTATTTGGAAATTAAATAAAAAAAGGAAATTGAATAGAAAAGAAAATTGAATAAAAATAAAAATAGAAGTTGCGTAAAATTAAAAATGAAAGTTCATTCAAGAAAGCACTATACCTTAACGATCTATTTGGAAATTAAACAAAAATGGAAATTGAATAGAAAAGAAAATCGAATAAAAAAGAAAATTGAATAAAAATCAAAGTTGAATAAAAATAAAAATGGAAGTAGCACAAAATTAAAAATGAAAGTTCATTCAAGAAACCACTATACCTTAACGATCTATTTGGAAATTAAATAAAGAAGGAAATTGAACGGAGAGGGAAATTGAATAAAAATAGAAGTTGAATAAAAATAGAAATCGAAACTGCAAAAAATTAAACACGGAAGTTCATTCTAGAAACCGCAATACCTTAACGATCTATTTGGAAATGGAATGAAAAAAGGAAATTGAACGGAGATGGAAATTGAATAAAAATAGAAGTTGAATAAAAATAGAAATGGAAACTGCATAAAATTAAACATGGAAGTTCATTCAAGAAACCACTATACCTTAACGATCTATTTGGAAATTAAATGAAAAAGGAAATTGAATAGAAAAAAAATAGAATAAAAATGGAAGTGGAATAAAAATAAAAATGGAAGTTGCATTCAAGAAACCACTACACCTTAACGATCTATTTGGAAATTAAATAAAAATGAAAATTGAATTTAGATGGAAATTGAATAAAAATAGAAGTTGAATAAAAATAGAAATGGAAACAGCATAAAATTAAACATGGAAGTTCATTCAAGAAACCACTATACCTTAACGATATATTTGGAAATGAAATAAAAAAAGGAAATTGAATGGAGATGGAAATTGAATAAAAATAGAAGTTGAATAAAAATAGAAATGGAAACTGCATAAAATTAGACGTTGAAGTTCATTCAAGAAACCACTACACCTTAACGATCTCTTTGGAAATTAAATAAAAAAGGAAATTGAATGGAGATGGAAATTGAATAAAAATAGAAGTTGAATAAAAATAGAAATGCAAACTGCATAAAATAAAACACGGAAGTTCATTCAAGAAACCACTATACCTTAACGATCTATTTGGAAATTAAATAAAAAAGGAAATTGAATAAAAATAGAAGCGGAATAGAAATAAAAATGAAAGTTGCAAAAAATTAAAAATAGAAGTTCATTCAAGATACCACTATACCATAACCATCTATTTGGAAATTAAATAAAAAAGGAAAATGAATAGAAAAAGAAATTGAATAAAAATGGAAGTTCAATAAAAACAAAAATAGAAGTTGCATAAAATTAAAAATGGAAGTCTATTCAAGAAACCACTATACCTTAACGATCTCTTTGGAAATTAAATAAAAAAAGGAAATTGAATAGAAAAGAAAATTGAATAAAGATCGAAGTTGAATAAAAATAAAAATTGAAGTTGCATAAATTTAAAAATGAAAGTTCATTAAAAAAACCACTATACCTTAACGATCTATTTGGAAATTAAATAAAACTGGAAATTGGATAGAAAAGGAAATTGAATAAAAATGGAAGTAGAATAAAAATAAAAAAGGAAGTTGCATAAAATTAAGAATGGAAGTTCATTCAAGAAACCACTATACCTTAACGATCTATTGGGAAATTAAATAAAAATGGAAATTGAATAGAAAAGGAAATTGAATAAAAATGGAAGTAGAATAAAACAAAAAATGGAAGTTGCATAAAATTAAGAATGTAAGTTCATTCAAGAAACAACTACACCTTAACGATCTATTTGGAAATTAAATAAAAAAGGAAACTGAGTGAAGATGGAAATTGAATAAGAATAGAAACTGAATAAAAATAGAAATGGTAACAACATCAAATTAAACATGGAAGTTCGTTCAAGAAACCACTATACCTTAACAATCTGTTTGGAAATTAAATAAAAATGGAAATTGAATAGAGATAGAAATTGAATAGAAATAGAAGTTGAATAAAAATAGAAATGGAAACTGCATAAAATTAAACATGGAAGTTCATTCAAGAAACCACTATACCTTAACGATCTATTTGGAAATTAAATGAAAAAGGAAATTGAATAGAAAAAAAATAGAATAAAAATGGAAGTTTAATAAAAATAAAAATGGAAGTTGCATTCAAGAAACCACTACACCTTAACGATCTATTTGGAAATTAAATAAAAATGAAAATTGAATTTAGATGGAAATTGAATAAAAATAGAAGTTGAATAAAAATAGAAATGGAAACAGCATAAAATTAAACATGGAAGTTCATTCAAGAAACCACTATACCTTAACGATATATTTGGAAATGAAATAAAAAAAGGAAATTGAATGGAGATGGAAATTGAATAAAAATTGAAGTTGAATAAAAATAGAAATGGAAACTGCATAAAATTAGACGTTGAAGTTCATTCAAGAAACCACTACACCTTAACGATCTCTTTGGAAATTAAATAAAAAAGGAAATTGAATGGAGATGGAAATTGAATAAAAATAGAAGTTGAATAAAAATAGAAATGCAAACTGCATAAAATAAAACACGGAAGTTCATTCAAGAAACCACTATACCTTAACGATCTATTTGGAAATTAAATAAAAAAGGAAATTGAATAAAAATAGAAGCGGAATAGAAATAAAAATGAAAGTTGCAAAAAATTAAAAATAGAAGTTCATTCAAGATACCACTATACCATAACCATCTATTTGGAAATTAAATAAAAAAGGAAAATGAATAGAAAAAGAAATTGAATAAAAATGGAAGTTCAATAAAAACAAAAATAGAAGTTGCATAAAATTAAAAATGGAAGTCTATTCAAGAAACCACTATACCTTAACGATCTCTTTGGAAATTAAATAAAAAAAGGAAATTGAATAGAAAAGAAAATTGAATAAAGATCGAAGTTGAATAAAAATAAAAATTGAAGTTGCATAAATTTAAAAATGAAAGTTCATTAAAAAAACCACTATACCTTAACGATCTATTTGGAAATTAAATAAAACTGGAAATTGGATAGAAAAGGAAATTGAATAAAAATGGAAGTAGAATAAAAATAAAAAAGGAAGTTGCATAAAATTAAGAATGGAAGTTCATTCAAGAAACCACTATACCTTAACGATCTATTGGGAAATTAAATAAAAATGGAAATTGAATAGAAAAGGAAATTGAATAAAAATGGAAGTAGAATAAAACAAAAAATGGAAGTTGCATAAAATTAAGAATGGAAGTTCATTCAAGAAACAACTACACCTTAACGATCTATTTGGAAATTAAATAAAAAAGGAAACTGAGTGAAGATGGAAATTGAATAAGAATAGAAACTGAATAAAAATAGAAATGGTAACAACATCAAATTAAACATGGAAGTTCGTTCAAGAAACCACTATACCTTAACAATCTGTTTGGAAATTAAATAAAAATGGAAATTGAATAGAGATAGAAATTGAATAGAAATAGAAGTTGAATAAAAATAGAAATGGAAACTGCATAAAATTAAACATGGAAGTTCATTCAAGAAACCACTATACCTTAACGATCTCCTTGAAAATTAAATAAAAAAGGAAAATGAATAGAAAAGGAAATTGAATAAAAATGGAAGTGGAATAAAAATAAAAATGGAAGTTCCATAAAATTAAGAATGGAAGTTCATTCAAGAAACGACAACACCTTAACGATCTATTTGGAAATTAAATAAAAATGAAAATTGAATGGAGATGGAAATTTAATAAAAATAAATGTTGAATAAAAATAGAAATGGAAACTGCATAAAATTAAACATGGAAGTTCATTTAAGAAACCACTATACCTTAACGATCTATTTGAAAATTAATTAAAAATGGAAATTGAATAGAAAAGGAAATTGAATAAAAATGGAAGTGGAATAAAAATAAAAATGAAAGTTGCATAAAATTAAGAATAGAAGTTCATTCAAGAAACCACTACACCTTAACGATCTCTTTGGAAATTAAATAAAAAAGGAAATTGAATGGAGATGGAAATTGAATAAAAACAGAAGTTGAATAAAAATAGAAATGGAAATTGCAAAAAATTAAACACGGAAGTTCATTGAAGAAACCACTATATCTTAACGATCTATTTGTAAATGAAATAAAAAAAGGAAATTGCACTACAACAAATTTGGGATTTAAAGACGAAAAAATTTTGTCCCAAAATGTATATATTTCGTCACCCAAACTAATCACAACGAAAATTTTTCGTCACCCGTTTTGTCGCCAAAGCCTCGTCGCTAAAGGGTCGTAGAGACGAAAAAACAATTTCGTCATTTAAAATGATAAATTTGTGACGATTTTTTTTGTCTCCAATACGCTCTGTTAGGAACATACTTGTAAGTAATTAGCGACAAAATATTTTGTCATTAAAGAAAGAAATTAGAGACAAAAGTATTTCGTCATAAATATAAGAAATAGAGACGAAATAATTTTGTCACGCTTAATATAAACGAAGACGAAATTTTTTTGTCAAAGAAGCTACCAATAGAGATAAAAACAAATTCATCATTAAAAATGATAAATTTGTGACCAATTTTTTTGTCTCTAATACACTCTGTTAGAAACATACTTGTAAGTAATTAGCGACAAAATATTTTGTCATTAAAGGAAGAAGTTAGAGACAAAAATATTTTTTCATAAATATAAGAAATAGAGACGAAATAATTTTATCACGTTTAGTATAAACGAAGACAAAAAAATTTTGTCAAAGAAGCTACCAATAGAGACAAAAACAAATTCATCATTAAAAATGATAAATTTGTGACGAATTTTTTTGTCTCAAATACACTCTGTTGGGAACATACTTGTAAGTAATTAGCGACAAAATATTTTGTCATTAAAGGAGAAATTAGAGACAAAATTATTTTGTCATAAATATAAGAAATGGAGACAAAATAATTTTGTCACGTTTAATATAAACGAAGACGAATTTTTTTTGTCAAAGAAGCTACCAATAGAGACAAAAACAAATTCATCATTAAAAATGATAAAATAATGTCAAAAAAAATTCGTCACACATTGAGGATAATAGTGACAAAATGTGACAATATTTTTTGTCACGACAAATGCATTTAGTGACGAAATAAAGAATTCATGACAAAATTAATCATCCACCTAAGCAAAATAAGAGACAAAAGAACCTTCTTTAGGGATGGAAAATTTTGTCAATAATTTCATAATATTTTTTTCCATATTATATATCTATTTTATCAAAATCTAAATTTTAGTTCAACAAATATAACCCTGTTCATGTTGAAACCTGTTGAATATAACAATTCCATCACAACTTAACCTAACCTGTTATCAACACATTTACGAATTAACAAAATGAAAATATCCATTCATCATCACAAATAATTTCATCCTAATACAATAAAATAGTGAAATATTCACAAAATATCCAAAAGTTATAACTTGTTCAATTTTACCAAAAATCCAACAATAACTAGTGCAACTCCACAAAGTATGTGTATCCTTATCAAACAAAAATGAACATTTATTGCGATCCCGGGTTTACCCTTGTTGAACAGTGATCCGGACATGTGTCCGTGGATGTTAGTAATTGATTATTGTCTTGTTTACATCTGTTACTACTTTGAATATTGAGTTATAGGATGTGTTGGGCAGGTTTGTTACAGGTTGGTTGCGTTTGGGAGCCTAGTGCTGCTGCCCAGATTTTTGGACCTTCGCTCGAGCGAGGAGTTGGTCGCTCGAGCGAGAGTTGAGTTCGTGTCTGGTGGATCGAGCCAGAGTGGCTTTGCTCGAGAGAGCGATTGTGTCTGGTTCTGGACCTGAGAGTTGCATTTCTTGGCTCGAGCGAGTTTTCTTCGCTCGAGCGGTCTGGTTTGTTCTTCGCTCGAGCGAGAAGTCTGTCGCTCGAGCGTGCTGGTGGCAGACCTGAGGGTTTGAGTTGTTAGCTCGAGCGAGCATTCTTTCGCTCGAGTGCACTTCTAGCTTTTCGGCTCGAGCGAGAACTTCTTGGCTCGAGCGAGATTTTTCTGTGTCTGGTCGCTCGAGCGACAAAGGCTTCGCTCGAGCGAGCGTGTTTTATATCAGCGGACAGTAGCGTTTTTGAACATCAGTTTTTCACTTCCTTTTCTTTCAAACCCTAGATCCGAGACTCTCTCTCTCTAAACCTACACTCTCTCTAAGATTTGATCTCCCTAGAGTGTGAATCTAGCCTAGGGCCTTTGTTAAAAAGATAGAGGGCGTTGAGAGCTTCGACTTAATCTGAAAAAGTTTGGATTTGGAGCACGTTGATCTTCGAGTCTTCATCTCCTTTTTGGCTCAAACTTCGAGGTAAGGATATCCTACTCCTCTCTATGGATTTTGTCTTTAAATTTTAGTATTTTGAGATGTTGGGGTTGGTTTGATAATTTGGTGAAAGTTTGGGCTTTTGTGTAATTTTACAAAAGTTGGGGTTTTAAGTATATAAACCTATATGCATGTTAGGCATAGAGAAATGAGATTGATGTTGGTACATTGATGGAAATGGAACCCTAGGGTTGTTTTGTGAATTATGGTAATTTGCCCTAATTGGTTTAAATTAATTAATGCATATAATTAATTGAAGAAAACGAGGAATTGAATTGAAAATGTTGATATATTATCCATTTGTGCATTTATTTCCTGCTTAGAAATAATTGCTTTGGGCTACCGGTGGAGGGTAGTGTTGATTGTTGTAGACAATGCATGATGATTAGGCAAACTAAAACTAATCAATCGGATGTGTCATAGAGTATGACGGTTGATAGAATACATTAACTTTATGTATTGAGTGATTGTGTATATGACCAGTGTGTTTATATGCATTATGTGTAGACGGTTGGTAGAATACATTAACTTTATGTATTGATTGATTGCGTATGTGATTCTGTGTTTACATGCGTTATATTGTGTATAGAACCTTTGTGTTTATATGCATTGTGTAGAAGAGAAGATGGGGGATGTACTCCGCGGTTTAGGGGAAGATGGGGGATGTACCTCTAAACCGGATAGGATTGGGAGGAGATGGGGGATGAACTCCGTAGATACAGCTCATATGCTTGTCTAGTGAAGTGTAGATACAGCTCATATGCTTGTCTAGTGAAGTGTAGATACAGCTCATATGCTTGTCTAGTGAAGTGTAGATACAGCTCATATGCTTGTCTAGTGAAGTGTGGATACAGCTAATATGCTTATCTGTTGATGTGTGATATGCTTATCTATTGGAATGTTGATATAGCTCATATGCTTATCTGTTGTAGTAGTGATATAGCTCATATGCTTATCTGTTGTAGTGGTGATATAGCTCATATGCTTATCTATTGGAAAGTCTGTTTGATTTGATATAGCACTAAAATGTATATCATCATCGTTTGGGAAGTATGGGAGTAGTTTATGTGTTATTGATACAACACCAAAATGTGTATCCACCGTGAATTTTGAAAATGTTCTAGTGATGAACTATAATCTCATCAAAATGTTTTGGTCAGAGTACTGAACCCTGTTTTCAAACTCAAAATTGAATAAGAAATGAAAAGTGAATTGTAACATAGGTTTGGTTGTCATGGAATTGAAATAAGATGTAAATGGGAGTGTAAGTATCGACTATCTATCAGTTGCTAATCTTTTAATCATTGTTCATAGTTGGTTTAGTATATCTCTGCTGGGCTGTGGCTCACCCTATATGGGGATATTATTTTCAGGTACAGGTAGCATGCCGCCTCTAAGGACATAGCTTGGGAGGCTAGGGGCAAGACATACTTTTGTTGCCTTATTTTCCTTTTGATGTATTACATGTAAATTCAAGCCAAGGGCTTAATGTGTAACCGAGTTGATACTCTCCTTTGTAACTAAGTGATAACTTGGAAAGCTATAAGCCCGTAGGGCATTTACTTTTGTTGTTAACGTGTAATACTTTTGTAATGGAGTACTCTGATTAATTGAGGGAATGTGGATCTTTTGTATATAAATGTATGTTTATATTGACGGGTTTAATGTTATTATTTTGAGGGCGTGACAACTTGGTATCAGAGCGTACCGGGTTCGAATACTTTGGGTACGTGGGAAGTGATTAGGATCACAATGGGTTTGTCTCGCTTGATAGAGACTTAGTAGTAGTGTCATAAACTATGTGTTTAAATTGATAACATGCTTATGTGACTATGTGGGTATGGGATTTAGTTTCTAGGATGTTGATTGGATCCTTGGGTTTCTGGGAGTCTAGTTGGAAAAGCACTTGATCAATGCTGTTTCTAACCAGAACTCTAGTAACGCCTCAGGACTATCATTATCCGGAAATGAAATTCGTAAAGTGCTTATGTGTTTATGTGCTTACGTGGAGTGAATTTGAGTTGTCCATGTATTAGGACGTGAGTGTTTAGCTTCGGCACATGTATGAGTGTGCTAACGTGTCTCTGTTACTTTTACTAGGATGCCTAGGCGAGGAAGTTGTGATTTCCCTCCTTCCGCTCGGGAAGAGTTGCGGAAACAGTTTGTGGAGTTACGCCAAGGTACTACACCTTTGGTGCGGTTCGAAAGGTGGTTTGCTAATATGTCGAGGTTTGCTCCAGAATTGGTGGAGACGGAGGACTTGCGTTGTTTCGAGTTTGAGAGTAAGCTGCGTGACGATATCCATGTGAGGATAGCGGGGTCTTGGCATAAAAGATATAGTGTGCTTGTTGAGGCAGCTGCCCATGTAGAGGTTGCGGTGCTAGCAATGGGGCAGAGTGGGGAGGGAGCCATCTCGGCAACTCCTGTGACTCAGGGTGTTGGTAGACCTTTTAAGAGGCAAAGGGGTTTAAACCCGCAACAGGGAGGTCGAGCTAGAACCACCCTTCCAGTGTCGGATTTGGGTTCGGGAGAACGTAAACAGAAGGATGTCGTTTGTTTCAAATGTGGTCTTCTGGGCCACAAGGTTTCAGGTTGCCCACAGAGGAAGAGGGCAGGGTTAGTAGTTCAACCAGTAGTCGTACCACCAGGATCATCTGACCAACCGGGTTTTGGGTCGATCAAATGCTCAGTGGGGAGGCAGTTGTTGGGGTCTTCATCAACCCAGATTCTGAGCCAGTCTCGTGCTCAGGCACCGCCTACTTGTTGGATGTGTAATCAGCCGGGTCATATTCAGCGTTTCTGTACTCAGCCGGGGAATTCTTTAGGGGTTTTGCAACCTAGTCAGACTCAGTTTCATTCGACTGAGCAGGAGCAGTATCGTTTTGGGGGACTAGCAGGCCAGATTGCGAGGGCCTCAGTAGAGTCGAGTTCCCAAGCCCCAGTTGGGGAAGTTCGTAGTTGTTCCAGGTGTGGACAGAGGGGGCACGTCGGTAGTTCTTGTCCATGGTTAGTAAACTCGTAGGTTGTCTTGTGTTTGGAGATGATCAATTTTGGCGGTCCAGCGAGGAATGGCAGTGGTGGTAATACCGAGGGGTTGGTTTCGTTTTGGCTAATCCGTTTTGTAATCGGTGAATTATCGTTTGTGATCATTGGGTTCCGTTGTGTAACCAATGTGTTTTGGGAATGTTGAAACATCTAAACTGTTTGTTTGTCTATATGTATACATATGTGCTTTGTTTGTTAATTTCCTTGGAATGGGTGAATTGGAGCATGTTGTAGCTCTGAAGTTTTATTAAGGTATAAAGTTGCTGTAAAACCACAAAAAAAAATTTTTTTGGTATTAGGCGTGTGACTTGATTGGTAAAGATGAGGGCTGAGGAGCCATGTTTTCAAATTTGAAAGAACCACCGAGGGGTGCGTGTCCTAGCCAAGGCAATATTGGAGAGGATGTGAAGTGTGCGATTAGTACTAGATGTAGCACGTATTTGATATGGTGTCTTACGGGGGCATAGCGTATAATTTTGTTAAGGTTGGACTTGTACCTTCGTGGTAAGTAGCATTGCCGAGATTACAGGTGTACTGATTGGCCGTTTTAAGTGAGGGGATGTTAGTCCCTATATAAGGTCATGATTGTTGTGTCGGGGAGTGTTGTATTGTAAGCAGTTGGTGCTATATCTCGGGCAGTAGTATATGGGTATTTCCTAAGTTTTGGGGCTCCTTTATTTTGATCGAATGTGATAGGTTTGTACCTTAACACTGGTTAGGTCGGGAGATGCCATCGTAAGGGTTGATTGGGTGTACAGTCCGTAGTTGGGGTGTGATCCGTGGATGGAGTCACAATGGTATGGTGTTTGCGGATGGAGATGTGGGTTAATGGCAAGGAGAGTGAGAACCTTTACTCTGCTGGATAGTTAGAAGAGTGAATCCTTGAAAGCCTTGTCGGCCACTTGTAGTGGTGTCAGGGTTTGGTTCATGATGGTTGCCTAGCGGTAGTTTTGACTAGTGGTTTAGCACCGAGGCTGGGCCTCTGGAGGGTACTCTCGGGATGGGTGGCAGGCAAGATGTGGAGATTTGATGTGATGGTTAGATGTGATGGTTGCGAGAATTGCGCGGTGTTGGCAAGACTATGTGTGAATGTTCGAGGGAATGTGAGATTTGTATCTCGAGTTAGTAGAAATGGTACCTGTATGTCGGTTCGTGTTTTGGGTCTTGCTAGTCAGTGAGTCCGTGGTAACCCCATTGGTTGTATAGGGGTAGCGTTCGAGTTGTGATTGGTTATCAATTGTTGGGTTTGGGTTGTGAGTGGATGTTGGTAGCATTCTTTGAAGGAAGGGCTGTTTATGTTCTAAAGTAGTGAGTATAGCGTTGGTCAAGGTGGTCCTTCGTGTTCGGGTTGTTGTGATTGAGGTTGACCATGTCGGTCTTTGGTCAAGGAAGTGAGCAGGCTTGCTAGATAGCCATGGCGGGGAATGGTGATTCCCTTAGACGTAGTGTTGATGCGGTTCAGTTTTAGGAGATCTAGAGAGGTTCCACAATTTGTGGTTTGTGTAGAGAACTCCGTGGTTGGGGTCAGTGGCTAGAGTGGCACATCAGTGTGTGGATTACTGAGTGTAGAGTTTATTGAGTTGATTAGTCAGCTTGTCGGTAACGGGTTTCGGGTTGGCATTGGTCACCTTGAGTTTAGTCTCGTTGGTTGTAAATTTTGTATGTTGATTAGGGAAAACTGAAACTAATCGAACATGTTTCGGCGTAGAATCTGACGGTTGGAATAATACATCTAATATATGTATTAATTGATCATTGTGAATGATTGGCGTTTATACATTATGTATGTATGATGTTTGGTTTGATATTGATACAGCACTAAGATGTGTATCATTTGTGTGTTAAAGGGGGATATTGTGGGTGTAGACACCCCATTTTTGACCGCCCTTAAGACTTGGGCGTTACTGATGGTTTACTTGGTGGAGACAGGTGTGCAGGGGAAATGTTCAGTTTCTTTGGCAAGGAGAGAGGCAAATCCTTCAAAACACTTTGTTTAGGAGTTTGGAGTTGAAGAAGAGAGGAAAGGAGAGGAGAAAACTAATTTGGGAGAAGTTCGGCATGAATCCGGGTAGAAGCGAGTCGAGCAGTCCTCGCTGAATCTGGCTTATCTGTCTGTACGCTTGGACTTTAGCTATGGGGCCACCACCGTCGGAAAGCTTACTTCCGGGGCTTCATTTTTCACTCAAGAATCTCCTAGAACCAAGTCCGGGTGGGGGAGATATGATCAATTGAAGTCGGGCATCATCCCGGTTGGATCGAATCTGCGCGGCTTCACGAAAAAGGGCATAACTTTTTGCACAGAAGGAATGTTAATGCAAGGTTTGCGCCATTGGAAAGCTAACTTCCGGGGCTTCAATTTGGACACCAACCGGAACTTTTTTGACCTCACCGGCCACCCATCGGCACTATATTTATCCGACCGGCAATTTATTGTGCCGACCGGCAGTTTCAAGTAGCCGACCGGCCTTTTTTGCTAGCCGACGACCTTCCGGAGCATTCTGCAGATTGAGTGGATTCCAGCTGTGCCAGCTGGAGGGCACAGACTGGATCCTCCATACACGTGTATGGAGGATCTTGGCTCTTGGTTTTGAAGCTTCTAAGAGAAGTCTTACTCCCTTGGCTCTATAAAGGAAGCCCTCTTCTTCCTTATGCTAGGTTAGAAAAAAAACCAGCTGGAGCATTATACATACAACCCTATATCTATACATTCAACCCTCTCTTCCAAGCTCCAAAGTCCATTATCCTTGGCCATTTACACACCAAGCCATAGCACAACACCACCACTTCCATTTCCAGCAGCTGGAGGCTGTTCTTCAAAGCCTAAGGAGCCACAAACTCAAGCCAAGAAGCCATCAAAGTTTGGTCTTCAAGGGTGAGTAGCATTTCCTCTCTTTTGAGCTTTTTCTTGTATCATTTCTTAGCCATATTTGCTTACGGTTTTAGGCTCCGACCTTAACTGAAACTAGGTCTTTTTTTGAGCTATTCTACATGTTTGTTGAAGGGCTCAACCCTCTTTGAGAACCCTATCTCACACTTGTTTCAATAGCTCTTTGTATGACAATATTCTTGCATGCTTCACTAGCCTATCATTTTTCTATTTTTGGACCATGATCAGAACTGAAAGTGGCCTTATTTTGACCTTCTTAACATGATTTATTAAGGGTCTTTGCTTTTTTGGTGAATGCTTTGTATACCTCATGTTATAGCCACTTTTGAGCCTCATTTTGCATTGAATTTCTAGCATGTTTGTATACTGATTTCGGGGCTGCCATGAACTGTAAATGTATATATTTTTGGTCCCTCTTCGATGTTGTAGAAGGACATTTTTCAGTTTGGCTTTTGCATATACCACTTGCTTCATACCCCTCTCTTGACCCTCATTTTTGCATGCCATTGTTGCTCTACCTATGCTTGCTGTTTGACCATGTTCATAACTGAAAAAATGCCTATTTAGGGACTGCCTAGTTTCTGTATTTGCACTTCATGTCCATATTGTGCACGCATTGCATAGCTATAGGCCATTTCGGGTGCCTAAATTCGCATTTCGGGACTATTCCATGCATTTGGTATCATTTCGCCTCATTTCGGGACTGTTTTCCCCCATATTTTAGTGCTGAAATTCCATTAGAATGATTTCTTTCCATTTTTCATGCCATTGCATTGCATATGCCATTGCCTCGGTTTGCGTGCCCGTGTGCACGCATTTCGAGGCACTTCATTTTCATCCATCGGCATCCTATGTGAGTGTGGCTGAGGCTCACTCATGTTGGTATAAGCCCATATCACATTTTCATGTCATTTGCATTGCGTATGCCATTGCCTCGATTTGCGTGCCCGTGTGCACGCATTTCGAGGCACTCCATTTTCATTCGTCGGCCTCTTATGTGAGTGTGGATGAGGCTCTCTCATGTTAGTATAAGTCCATGTTGCATTCTATATGCCATTTTAGCCATTGCATAGCATATGCCATTGCCTCGGTTTGCGTGTCTGTGTACACGCATTTTGAGGCACTTCATTTTCATCTTATGGCCACTGATGTGGGTGCGGCTGAGGTCCACTCACATTGGTGTAAGTCCATTTTACATTGTGTATGCCTTGTTTCAATGCGTTGTGCATGTTATGTTGTTAGCATTGTGTGTGCCATGTAGTTATATTACATGTTTGTATGTTTGCTTGCATGCCTAGGTCGCATGTGCATTGTCGTGCATTGCCTCGCCTCTTGACCAACCATGATTGAGGTCGGGTCCCTTGTATGTTTTGTGTGCATTGTATTTGACATTGAAATGCATACTTGACTCTTTGGCCATCATGCATCGAAATGCGTGATTGGTGGCCCGAGGGTCGAGGGCCATGTTCCCTTGAGTTCATTACATGATAGGGAGTGTGTCCATGCATACATGTGCCCAAAATCCTATGCCATACACTGTCTATTTTCTGTTGCTGTCAAAACTGTCTTCTGCAGGGAGTTTTTGCCGACCGGAATAATTTAGTGCCGGCCGGCACTTTTTGAAATGCCGGTGAGCCAATCAACAGCCGGTGGAAGTTGTGAACTGCCGGTGGGAATTTCCCCGAGCCGGTGGTGCTCTGCAGCATGCAAGGAACCTGTCCTGGAGTTTTGGCAATTTTCAGAGAGACAGGGCAGTATAAACAGAGGTGGCAGTGTTATGGTACGGGCTTTCCGGGCGAGACGGATTCGAGCATGCACCACTCACGCATCCCAAGGCAGGGCTGCGGCCACCTTCTTGCTGCATTTATTTTGTTAATTAATCAAGGGTCTGTAATAATTAATTTAGCTAGGATAGTCGATTTATTATTCGGACTGTATTATTCTTTTGGTCCCTCCGAGCGAGGGCAAACTTGTAATAAGTGTGGGTGCGTGTGTGCATGTCTTCCAACCCCCACTTCTTTCTCCCTTTTATTTACCTGCTTATGATGGTAGATTAGGGCATCATTTATTTTAGCATACCTTATGCTATGCATGTGTGCATCCGTGCATTTGTATTGCATGCATTGGGCTCGGTACATCACGCTAACTGCATTTGTACTTCAATTCAAAAATTGACTATGTGATAGTTAATTGCATTTCACATGCCATGTTTAAGATTAGCCGAGCCCATCTAATTGCATCCTGTATGTGTTGCATTAGACAATTTAGCATGAACTAGGACACGCATGTTTTGCTAACTAGTTCACTGTTTTGGCACGGAGTACGATGTAAGTATTTATGCTTTAGCATCTCGCATGTGTGTGAATGTTAACATGACAGTATGCTTACCATGAGGCTAGCTGCTTATGTGATACAACTGCTTGAATGCCTGTGGATGGAGGTTGAATTACCTAAATTGGAATAATGCATTAAAACTGTGAGTTTTAAGCCCACTAGATAGTGGCAAAATCATCTTTTCTAAAAGCCCACTTGAGGGTGGCAAAATCTGCATTTTAGCCTACTTGCGAGTAGCAAACCATTTTCAAAACAAACATGAAATGTTTTGTTCCAATTTGGACGATTTGGTCTATACTTGTTTGCTGCGCGCATAACATAGTAATTCTAGGCTAACAATTGGTTTAAGAACACATAAAGTTTTCAAAAACGGATATCACGGTTAGTAGAGGTCGGTCTTCGGACCGGGCGAAAGGGGGTGCTCATAGCTGACCTTCCCCGATCGTACCCAAGCTCCCGAGCCGAGACAACTCCGGTGATGACGGACATGTGGCCTTCGGCACCGAGTCAGGGTTTCCTAAATTCTCCCATAAAAAATATTTAGGTGGCGACTCTGTATCTGGCAAAGCAGTCCATGTTTGGCACTACTTTTTTCAAAAATCTGTTTCTCAAAACGATTTGCCAGATTTGGACTCTTTGGTTCAGATTAAGAACCGTGACACAAATCGAGTCCGAACTGTAGCGTGAGGCCCACGCGGGCGCGTCTACAGTTTCTGGCGACTCTGCTGGGGATTTTAGAGGGCTTGACTCGAACTCGTGATATCCTGTTTTGATTTCGCTTATGTGTTTCTTTGCATTGCATGTGCATTGGTGTGCCTAGGAACACAGTGTTTGCCATCTGCCATTCCTGAACGGTTTGCCGGAGGCTTGTCTTGTCAAGACATGTCCATAAGGCTGACCGGCTATGGACTCTGACAGCATGGGAACACAAACCCCGGTTTTTACCGGGGCACCCTTTTTGACCATTCGACCTAGTGCATATTCGGAATCCATAGTGACCATTCCAAACTAGGACAGGTTGCTTACCCGATGCTAAGTTGTTTGAAACCGCTGTGTGCATAGTGAAACCCTAGTTCCTGACAAAATAGGACAGGGAAACCCTACCCCAACATAGGGGTGTTTTGGCTCTCTCTTACTTGCTATGTGCTTTTAGAGTGTATCTCTATAGGAATGCATATACCAGTTTGCAAGTCTGGGCATCAGGCCTGTGGGCATCAGCATCAGTATTTGGGGAATCAGTTTTACCCGAGGGTATCAGTTTACAGGCAGATATTTGGGGAACAGTGATCAGTATTGAGCACAGTCATTCTACTATGATCATATCCGAGCTGAGATGCTGTCTGTTTTCTCTTTTGCAAGGTAGTCCTGGAACCATAGCTTCAGAAGGCTCCGATATCCCCCGGGCACATTGGACTAGTGCTGATAGACTTTGTTAGGTCAGAAATTCAATTCAAGGGCAACCAGTGTTCTTTTGCCGAGGCAAGGTAAAGAAGGGCCAAACAGGGCTCATTGGTTCATCTGATCCGACAGTCACCAGCCACATCACCTTTGTTCGGACTCAGCAGACCATGATGGCACAGGGTTCAGAAGAATTTGTGGCCGTGATAGCAGCATTAAATCAGGGAACTGCCATGCAGGCTGAGACCAGTATTGAAACGCAGCGCCCACCTGGGGTATCTGCCTCACATCCAGCTTTGGAACCCCAACCAAACTTTGACCCACTTCCGCCGGTTGAAGATTTGCCGTGTCTGAATTCTCGGGAAAGGTTGACTCAAGCTCAGGTGCTCAGACCCCTGGTGCAGCCTACTGAGAGGCTTCGACCCTTTCATGTTAATGAGCTCAACCCGACTACAGTGAAGATTGCGAACCTTGAGAAGCAATTCAAAAAGGCCCAGGGCCTTAACTCCATTCCCGACATTGAGGATGGGCACACCGAGGCTGCCGTTCGGCTCCCAGACAGATTCAAAATGCCATGTATTGACCGTTTCGACGGGTCTGGAGATCCAATGGTACATATCCGACTTTTCTTGGATGTCCTAAAGCCGATGGGACTGACTAAGCCACAGAAACTCTCTCTATATGGAAGAACCCTGTCGGGTGTAGCAGCTACTTGGTACACTAAGTTGGAGGACAAAGTGAAGCAAGACTGGGAAGAATTGGCTGAGGCCTTTGTTGATCAGTATTCCTACAATGCCCAAGTTGAAATGACCATGCAAGAGCTTGAAACAACCCGCCAGAACCCAACAGAGCCTTTTGTGGAATTTGTAGCAAGGTGGAGGGCAAAGGCAGCACAGATGACAGATCGTCCTTCTGAGAAGGATCAAGTGCAGATGATGGTCCGAAACCTCGAGCATGATATGTTGCAAAAGTTGATAGTTGCTCCACTATTCACTTTCAAAAGTTTGCATGAACTGGGGGTTCAAGTCGAGAATGCGTTCAACAGCGGGATCATTCCCAGGACAAGGGAACTGACAAGGAAGGTGATTTCAGGGAGTACCAACGCTGGTAGTAGTGCTATTCCCAAACCCACCGAGATCAATGCAGTCGCCATAGCCAACCCTTTTGCCAAACAAAACCTACAAACAGCCGGTCCAGCCCGAGCTCAGGGCAGAACTTTCACTCCCCTCTATATGAGCCTGACTAGCGCACTAAAAGCCTTGATGGAAAGAGGGCATCTCAAACCCCTCGATCCTCAACCTCTGCCTAACCCACTTCCAGCCAGACATAACCCCTCCAAGTACTGTATGTACCATCAACAGCGCGGTCATAGCACTGACCGTTGCTACCGCCTTCGTCATGAGGTCCAAAATCTCATCGACAACCGGACGATAGCTCCACCTTCAGCCCCCAATGACCAAGTACCTCATCCACATCTCAATCTGATCCACACACTGGCCGTCCCTTACGACCCCAGCGTATACATCACCCCGACCCATCTACCCAAGCCTGAGGTGTTTATCCCGGAAAGCATGGACTTATGCATGATGGGTGCATCTGAACCCCAATCATCTCAAACCCACGAACCCACTACTTCCGAGCTGATGAAAATGATTGAAGACCTTCAGAGAACTGTGGCAGATCTGGCCTTTGGAGTTTTGGCCCCGTCATCAACCGCATCACATACCAGGGAGTTCATGTCAAAAGGCTCCTCAAGACGGGTTGCATTTGAAGGAGGCCAATCCCTTGGCAAAGTGGAGGCAAGTGGTAAGAACAAGGTAGGGGCAAGCATTGGTCCCCATGAACACCTTCGGTGGGATATTGAGGCTTTGAAAGCTGAGGGACTGAACAAAGAGCAAGTCCTCGCAGTTGTCACAAAAACTGTGGATGACACTTTCGCCACTCAGAATGAGAGCAGTCTGAATCAAGGGGCAAGCCGGGAGAAGCGCCTTTGTACCAGGAATGTTCCCTTCAGCCCTAATCCCTTGCTCGGAAGAGATCAGCAAACCCAGTCAGCGCCTGCCAATCCCTTTGCTGGTGCATCCAGCAAAACTCCACAAACCTCAAAATATCCATCTCGGGGCCAGAGGGTGTTCGCACCACTGTACATGTCCCTATCAGCGGCCTTTAGGATCTTGATTAGAGAGGGGAATTTGAAACCCTTGGAGCCGCGACCACTGCCAGATAGACTTCCTTCCTCCCATGATCCGACCAAGTACTGTGCCTTTCATCAGCAAGTCGGCCACGTCACTGATGGTTGTTTCCGTCTTCGCCACGAAATACAAGATCTGATTGACAATAAGGTCATCGTCGCACCAACTCAACAAAGTCTATCGTCATTGGATCAGTGAACCTGGGGGATAATACGGTGCGATCGGGGGATGAACCACCTGCGGGCGGCGCTCAGTTTACTTCAGATGTGGCGTTTGACACGCACAGTTTTGAGCAATGTGCGAACACTAGCTTTGGTACTTTCTGACTTGGGTATTGGGTCAGTCTTGTTGTGTTGTTTTGAGTCTGTTTTGAGTCAGTCTTTTTGTTTCAGGTCTGTCTTGTTGTATCGAGTCAGTCCTGTTTTGTTAAGAGTCGGGTGATTCCGGGGGTGTTACCTCGGACATCACTATCTTGTTTTGCGTTTGTCTTTTTGCCTTCTTTTGAGTCTGTTGCTGGCTTGGAGCCAGTTATGCCAACAGATTTGAATGAAACAGCAGCAATTTTCATACTCTTGTGTTTGCTTCTGCCGTGTGCCAGTTGTGCCAGAAGTTTGAATGACATGACAGTGCTCTTCGCCTGCCTTTTCTGTGCCTTTGAAGTCATTGTAATGACCTAAGTTTTCCAAAACTTTTTTCGAAACATTGTGATAAAAACAAAGAGGAAAAAATTCCTTGGGTTTTGCAAAATTTAATCAATTGAGAGAAAGAGAGGCATGCTAAGCCCTTAATGATCGAGATCATGCTTGTTAATGTGAGTACTGAGAAGGATCCTCACTTGATCCAGATTGGTCCCACACTGTCTTCAGCACGAGCGATCTGTCGCTTTCTTAAAAACTTTCAAAAACAAAATGTTTTGCGCGGTCCTGCGAAGACCTGTGTGGAATCGCTCTTGAGATTGTGCAGCCTAGGATCGCCCTCAGCCTCGAAACTCAACCCCTTCGCTCCCAAACCTTGAACTTGAATTCAGAAGGTTCAACGGCCAACTACGATGTGAGGCCTGCGTGGCCAGATTTGAAGCAGCCCTCAAACAAGAGGCCAGGAAAGTCAGATCAAAAAGATCAGAAGATCAGAAGAAGCTTGCAAAGCTAGAACAGAAGTACCCCTCGAACTAGGGGCAAAGATATCAGACATGCTTGAAGAGCTGAAGATGAGTCCTCTTGCAAAACAGCAGCCATTCTCCTGGATTCAAATGACTTCAGGATCTCAAAACCATTTGACATGGGCAAAGCTACACTTTTACCCTTGAGAGACTCGCTGGGTCGAAAACCCGGAAGGGCGACCCAGGCAAAAGTTAGAGCAAGAAAAAGAACAAAAAAAAAAAAGAACAAAAAAAGAAAAATACAAAAAAAAAAAGAAAAAATGCAAAGAAAAGAACAAAAAAGAAAATCAAAAAGGAAATGAAATAAAAAGAAATGAAAAGAAAAGAAATGAAAAGAATTGAAAAGAAAAGAAAAACAAAGCTCGCAAGGTCGAAAACCCGCATCGGGCGCCTTGGCAAAAGTTAGAGCCTAAAAAGGAGAGGTTAATACCCGAGTGTACCTTAACCCCGAACTACGTAAGGCTTGATTCCCATATTTGGGATACGTAGGCAACTTCATTCTGAAGTCCAGCCGTAAAACACTTCAAAATCAACTGTGTCCATGTAATGGTTTTGATCATCTTTGCCTTCTCTATATCCGAGAGTTCGGTTGTCGTCATCACTCTGAGGACTGATTGCAATGCGCTGCGATGCTATCCAAACAAGGGGCAACTTTTCGTTGCCATACAGTGTGCCACGGTGCCATTCAAACAAGGGGCAACTTTCCGTTGCCGTGCAGCTCTTTTCAAACAAGGGGCAATTTTTCTTCGGATCTGAAGTTGCGCATCTCAAGAGTAGGTTCCGTGCTTGTTGAGCGTTGGCCGTTTGCAAAAATAATTTTTGAGAATTTTTACTGAGGTTGACTGATCTCTCGAAAATTATTCCATCTTTTCCAAAACTGGACCATTTCTTGGACCCAAAAAGGGAAAATTTTCAGTGCTCATAGCCTGACTTGCATGATTTTCAAATCAAAAACCGAACAAGTGTGTTAATCTAACTCTCATATTGGTCAAAATTGTTTTCGTAGAAAACAAAATAAAAAATGGTCAAAATGATGAACTAGGGGCACAATTGAGTCAGGCTTCCTGTCTTTTCCCCATTTTCAACATACTTGCCAAGAAGGGCACTCTACCTGCCAGAAAAGGGCACCACTGAAGCTAACTGCAAAAGGGCAGAAGGCTCTCACATCCTCCACGCAACGAGGTATCAAGCCAAGTGCGAAGCACGAACGGGAACGGATCAAGATATTCCACTCCTTTGTTTGGACAGATCTAATCACGTCCAAACTCCCCAGTAAGAGCATCGTCGCTGCACATCCAGCCGCATCGCATCCCCTCTGTGGGAGAAAGTTCACTATTGTGAGCAGAAGAAGAGAATCTAGCAGAATGCTTGGAGCCAGAACCCGCAACTTCCTGTTTATTCATCAACCACCCTGGGAATGGATGAAAAATGAGAGATTAAAGAATAGAGAGATGTGCGTTGAGAGAAAAAGTGAGAAAAGGGCTTTTTCAGAAAAACAGAGCCTGAGGGCCGAGCGATGTGAGAATCACAAATGAGAAAGGGTGGGAAACAATACCCGGGGAAACAGGCTCCATGTGCACATTTGAGTCTTGTATTTTATTTTGTCTGTCTCGATTCTCGTTTTGAGTCGCTTCGAGTGTTACTCGATGTGTTTAGGTTGTTTACCTTTGTTTTTCACTTGTCGAGTCGTTTTGGCTGTGGCCAGTCGTCGGCTCAATACACGGTTAAGAACTCATTTCTCAATTTCCAAAAAAAAAAAAAAAATCATCTTGTGATCAGAGTGCTGTGCCATTCTCCACATTTGTGCAAAACAGTATTTGTTCTTTCATAAAACTGCAGGGTCCACCCCCGATAAGTGTGAACAGTAAAACAAGGACCTATCTGAAGCTATGTAGGTTCCACACTGCAAAGCAAAAGAAAAAAAGGAAAATTTGGAGCATCTTAGGGTGTTCCAGCTTTGGCAAGATCCGAGACTGCATTTTAGGTGCAGCTTCCCAGACCTCGCCATTTCTCTGGAGTATGAGTGTATCTCGACCCCAAGTGTAAGCCTGCTTCAAGTCAGAATGGCAATTAAAGCAGCAGCAGATGTTATCACTCGTCAATATAAACAGGGTGTCCCTTTTTGAGCTGAGCGTATTGCCAAGTCCTCCGAAAGGTAAATCGGAGGCACCAGAGTACATGTTTGATGCCTTTCCATTGCATGGAGTGTGCACTTTCATATACGCTTCTGTTACATGCGTGCCGCGCATTGTTATGATTCATGCATAGAATATGCTTGATTTCGATTCAGCATAGAATTTGCTTTCACTACTGCATAGAATATGCTCCCGTTTCTTGCATAGAAAATGCTCGCATCTTTTGCATAGAAAATGCACTCTTCCATACTTGCATAGAAAATGCACCTCATTTGCATAGAACATGCATTCACTCGCACTATCTTGTGCACTTACACTTTGTATCTCACTCGCACTATTTTGTGCATTGCATTTCAATCGCGCTGTTTAGCGTATCGCACTGTTTAGTGCATTTCAAATCAATCGCGCTGTCTAGCGTATCGCACTGTTTAGTGCATTTCAATCGCGCTGTTTAGCGTATCGCACTGTTTAGTGCATTTCAAATCAATCGCGCTGTCTAGCGTATCGCACTGTTTAGTGCATTTCAATCGCGCTATTTTGCGCATCGCACTGTTTTGTGCAGTTTACATTCGCGCTATGTTGCGCACCTCAATCGCACTGTTTTGTGTAGTTTATCATTCGCGCATCGCACTGTTTTGTGCTGCTACATTCGCACTATTTTGCGCACCTCAACCGTATTGCACTATTTTGTGCAGTTTACATTCGCGCTATTTTGCGCACCTCAATCGCACTATTTTGTGCAGTTTATCACTCGCGCTATTTTGCGCATTGCACTGTTTTGTGCAGTTTACATTCGCGCTATTTTGCGCACCTCAATCGCACTGTTTTGTGCAGTTTATCATTCGCGCTATTTTGCGCATCGCACTGTTTTGTGCAGTTTACATTCGCCCTATTTCGCGCATCTCAATCGCACTTTCTTGTGCATTTCATCTCACTCACACTGTTTTGTGCATTTCAAATCACTCGCGCTTTCTTGCGCATCGCACTGTTTTGTGCACCTTACTTGCATTTTGCATGCATTCTATCGCGCTATCTTGCGCACCTTACTTGTACTTGTTAGTACATTGCATTGTTTTGAATACAAACCGGCTTCGCGTAGCGTATAAGTCCAATTATCAAAGTCTTCTCATTTGCATCCTGCCCCTGAACTACGCTGGTTTGATTCCTTGGAAAGGGATACGTAGGCAGCCTGCGGGCACAACCATTCATTCATTTGTGTTTTGTTTGTTTGTCCAAGTCTTCGGCCTTGTCAAAAATGGGTCGTCTCTGGGCTTTGACATTCACTCCCGTCATTGTTATGACTTTCGAGTTCTGTCAAAGAGGGGCAACTGTAGACACCCCATTTTTGACCGCCCTTAAGACTTGGGCGTTACTGATGGTTTACTTGGTGGAGACAGGTGTGCAGGGGAAATGTTCAGTTTCTTTGGCAAGGAGAGAGGCAAATCCTTCAAAACACTTTGTTTAGGAGTTTGGAGTTGAAGAAGAGAGGAAAGGAGAGGAGAAAACTAATTTGGGAGAAGTTCGGCATGAATCCAGGTAGAAGCGAGTCGAGCAGCCCTCGCTGAATCTGGCTTGTCTGTCTGTACGCTTGGAGTTTAGCTATGGGGCCACCGCCGTCGGAAAGCTTACTTCCGGGGCTTCATTTTTCACTCAAGAATCTCCTAGAACCAAGTCCGGGTGGGGGAGATATGATCAGTTGAAGTCAGGCATCATCCCGGTTGGATCGAATCTGCGCGGCTTCACGAAAAAGGGCATAACTGTTTGCACAGAAGGAATTTTAATGCAAGGTTTGCACCATTGGAAAGATAACTTCCGGGGCTTCAATTTGGACACCAATCGGCACTTTTTTGACCTGACCGGCCACCCATCGGCACTATATTTATCCGACCGGCAATTTATTGTGCCGACCGGCAATTTATTGTGGCGACCGGCAATTTAAAGTAGCCGACCGGCCTTTTTTGCTAGCCGACGACCTTCCGGAGCATTCTGCAGATTGAGTGGATTCCAGCTGTGCCAGCTGGAGGGCACAGACTGGATCCTCCATACACGTGTATGGAGGATCTTGGCTCTTGGTTTTGAAGCTTCTAAGAGAAGTCTTACTCCCTTGGCTCTATAAAGGAAGCCCTCTTCTTCCTTATGCTAGGTTAGAAAAAAAACCAGCTGGAGCATTATACATACAACCCTATATCTATACATTCAACCCTCTCTTCCAAGCTCCAAAGTCCATTATCCTTGGCCATTTACACACCAAGCCATAGCACAACACCACCACTTCCATTTCCAGCAGCTGGAGGCTGTTCTTCAAAGCCTAAGGAGCCACAAACTCAAGCCAAGAAGCCATCAAAGTTTGGTCTTCAAGGGTGAGTAGCATTTCCTCTCTTTTGAGCTTTTTCTTGTATCATTTCTTAGCCATATTTGCTTACGGTTTTAGGCTCCGACCTTAACTGAAACTAGGTCTTTTTTGAGCTATTCTACATGTTTGTTGAAGGGCTCAACCCTCTTTGAGAACCCTATCTCACACTTGTTTCAATAGCTCTTTGTATGACAATATTCTTGCATGCTTCACTAGCCTATCATTTTTCTATTTTTGGACCATGATCAGAACTGAAAGTGGCCTTATTTTGACCTTCTTAACATGTTTTATTAAGGGTCTTTGCTTGTTTGGTGAATGCTTTGTATACCTCATGTTATAGCCACTTTTGAGCCTCATTTTGCATTGAATTTCTAGCATGTTTGTATACTGATTTCGGGGCTGCCATGAACTGTAAATGTGTATATTTTTGGTCCCTCTTCAATGTTGTAGAAGGACATTTTTCAGTTTGGCTTTTGCATATACCACTTGCTTCATACCCCTCTCTTGACCCTCATTTTTGCATGCCATTGTTGCTCTACCTATGCTTGCTGTTTGACCATGTTCATAACTGAAAAAATGCCTATTTAGGGACTGCCTAGCTTCTGTATTTGCACTTCATGTCCATATTGTGCACGCATTGCATAGCTATAGGCCATTTCGGGTGCCTAAATTCGCATTTCGGGACTATTCCATGCATTTGGTATCATTTCGCCTCATTTCGGGACTGTTTTCCCCCATATTTTAGTGCTGAAATTCCATTAGAATGATTTCTTTCCATTTTTCATGCCATTGCATTGCATATGCCATTGCCTCGGTTTGCGTGCCCGTGTGCACGCATTTCGAGGCACTTCATTTTCATCCATCGGCATCCTATGTGAGTGTGGCTGAGGCTCACTCATGTTGGTATAAGCCCATATCACATTTTCATGTCATTTGCATTGCGTATGCCATTGCCTCGATTTGCGTGCCCGTGTGCACGCATTTCGAGGCACTCCATTTTCATTCGTCGGCCTCTTATGTGAGTGTGGATGAGGCTCTCTCATGTTAGTATAAGTCCATGTTGCATTCTATATGCCATTTTAGCCATTGCATAGCATATGCCATTGCCTCGGTTTGCGTGTCTGTGTACACGCATTTTGAGGCACTTCATTTTCATCTTATGGCCACTGATGTGGGTGCGGCTGAGGTCCACTCACATTGGTGTAAGTCCATTTTACATTGTGTATGCCTTGTTTCAATGCGTTGTGCATGTTATGTTGTTAGCATTGTGTGTGCCATGTAGTTATATTACATGTTTGTATGTTTGCTTGCATGCCTAGGTCGCATGTGCATTGTCGTGCATTGCCTCGCCTCTTGACCAACCATGATTGAGGTCGGGTCCCTTGTATGTTTTGTGTGCATTGCATTTGACATTGAAATGCATACTTGACTCTTTGGCCATCATGCATCGAAATGCGTGATTGGTGGCCCGAGGGTCGAGGGCCATGTTCCCTTGAGTTCATTACATGATAGGGAGTGTGTCCATGCATACATGTGCCCAAAATCCTATGCCATACGCTGTCTATTTTCTGTTGCTGTCAAAACTGTCTTCTGCAGGGAGTTTTTGCCGACCGGCATAATTTAGTGCCGGCCGGCACTTTTTGAAATGCCGGTGAGCCAATCAACAGCCGGTGGAAGTTGTGAACTGCCGGTGGGAATTTCCCCGAGCCGGTGGTGCTCTGCAGCATGCAAGGAACCTGTCCTGGAGTTTTGGCAATTTTCAGAGAGACAGGGCAGTATAAACAGAGGTGGCAGTGTTATGGTACGGGCTTTCCGGGCGAGACGGATTCGAGCATGCACCACTCACGCATCCCAAGGCAGGGCTGCGGCCACCTTCTTGCTGCATTTATTTTGTTAATTAATCAAGGGTCTGTAATAATTAATTTAGCTAGGATAGTCGATTTATTATTCGGACTGTATTATTCTTTTGGTCCCTCCGAGCGAGGGCAAACTTGTAATAAGTGTGGGTGCGTGTGTGCATGTCTTCCAACCCCCACTTCTTTCTCCCTTTTATTTACCTGCTTATGATGGTAGATTAGGGCATCATTTATTTTAGCATACCTTATGCTATGCATGTGTGCATCCGTGCATTTGTATTACATGCATTGGGCTCGGTACATCACGCTAACTGCATTTGTACTTCAATTCAAAAATTGACTATGTGATAGTTGATTGCATTTCACATGCCATGTTTAAGATTAGCCGAGCCCATCTAATTGCATCCTGTATGTGTTGCATTAGACAATTTAGCATGAACTAGGACACGCATGTTTTGCTAACTAGTTCACTATTTTGGCACGGAGTACGATGTAAGTATTTAAGCTTTAGCATCTCGCATGTGTGCGAATGTTAACATGACAGTATGCTTACCATGAGGCTAGCTGCTTATGTGATATAACTGCTTGAATGCCTGTGGATGGAGGTTGAATTACCTAAATTGGAATAATGCATTAAAACTGTGAGTTTTAAGCCCACTAGATAGTGGCAAAATCATCTTTTCTAAAAGCCCACTTGAGGGTGGCAAAATCTGCATTTTAGCCTACTTGCGAGTAGCAAACCATTTTCAAAACAAACATGAAATGTTTTGTTCCAATTTGGGCGATTTGGTCTATACTTGTTTGCTGCGCGCATAACATAGTAATTCTAGGCTAACAATTGGTTTAAGAACACATAAAGTTTTCAAAAACGGATATCACGGTTAGTAGAGGTCGGTCTTCGGACCGGGCGAAAGGGGGTGCTCATAGCTGACCTTCCCCGATCGTACCCAAGCTCCCGAGCCGAGACAACTCCGGTGATGACGGACATGTGGCCTTCGGCACCGAGTCAGGGTTTCCTAAATTCTCCCATAAAAAATATTTAGGTGGCGACTCTGTATCTGGCAAAGCAGTCCATGTTTGGCACTACTTTTTTCAAAAATTTGTTTCTCAAAACGATTTGCCAGATTTGGACTCTTTGGTTCAGATTAAGAACCGTGACACAAATCGAGTCCGAACTGTAGCGTGAGGCCCACGCGGGCGCGTCTACAGTTTCTGGCGACTCTGCTGGGGATTTTAGAGGGCTTGACTTTAACTCGTGATATCCTGTTTTGATTTCTCTTATGTGTTTCTTTGCATTGCATGTGCATTGGTGCGCCTAGGAACACAATGTTTGCCATCTGCCATTCCTGAACGGTTTGCCGGAGGCTTGTCTTGTCAAGACATGTCCATAAGGCTGACCGGCTATGGGCTCTGACAGCATGGGAACACAAACCCCGGTTTTTACCGGGGCACCCTTTTTGACCATTCGACCTAGTGCATATTCGGAATCCATAGTGACCATTCCAAACTAGGACAGGTTGCTTACCCGATGCTAAGTTGTTTGAAACCGCTGTGTGCATAGTGAAACCCTAGTTCCTGACAAAATAGGACAGGGAAACCCTACCCCAACATAGGGGTGTTTTGGCCCTCTCTTACTTGCTATGTGCTTTTAGAGTGTATCTCTATAGGAATGCATATACCAGTTTGCAAGTCTGGGCATCAGGCCTGTGGGCATCAGCATCAGTATTTGGGGAATCAGTTTTACCCGAGGGTATCAGTTTACAGGCAGATATTTGGGGAACAGTGATGTCACGACCCCAAACCGCCCCTAGTAGTTTAGTGCCGTGATGGCCAGTAATCCGTAATTACCGAAGGCCAACTTTTCAAAACTTAACACATTCAGAGTATGAATATAGGGGGCTCACAAATGCGGAAGCAATAAATTAAATACAAGTAGTCCATAAGAGCTGTGCGTAGATCAAAGCAATGCCACACATTCCAATTAACTTCACAACTTAAATACAACAAGGTAAAATTTCATGTTACATCTTGATCAAAAGGCTTCTCGATCCGACATATACAAAATACAGCTAATACAAGTCAAGAAGCATGATTTTCAAGATTTGCCGACATGCAAGGTAGGCATCGCCGACGTGAATGCAAAAGCAAGCCGACATAAGTACAAAACCAAAACAAGCATCCAAACGATCTAGGCGTCGCCGCCGTCCTGCTCATCACCTACATATATATAGAGGGGTGAGTACAAAACTCAGTGAATGGTACTAAAAATAAAGGTTTTACATGAATAAAGCCGAGGTCCTTCAAAACGAAACACATCAAACTTAGCAAGGTAAGGGATGAACCGTATTCATCAATCAAACATTACAAGTATCCAAAGGTGTTTACTGACATAGGCAAAACAAGGGATGAACCGTATTCATCATACAAGTATCGTAACATCGACAAAGCGAGGGATGAACCGTATTCATCATACAAGTATCGTAACATCGGCAAAGCGAGGGATGAACCGTATTCATCATACAAGTATCGTAACATCGGCAAAGCGAGGGATGAACCGTATTCATCATACAAGTATCGTAACATCGGCAAAGCGAGGGATGAACCGTATTCATCATACAAGTATCGTAACATCGGCAAAGCGAGGGATGAACCGTATTCATCATACAAGTACCAAGGGCTGTACGATCCGTAATCGTTTGGTCAAAAGTATTGCGAAAGTTTAGAGTCCTCCAATACAAGGGACTTGTGTTACTTAGGCCCGTAGCCCGATTTAACAAGGACCGTATCCTTTTATACTTAGTACTGCGAAAGTTTAAAGTCCTCCAGCACAAGGGACTTGTGTTACTTAGGCCCGTAGCCCGATTTAACAAGGACCGTATCCTTTTCAAAGATGGCATCAAAACAAGGATTATACTTGTCATATCAAAACAAGAGCTATTCATTCATGCTTAACAAAACACTTTTGTCAAAACAAAGCAAGCAAGGTTTATCAAAACAAGTATAACATAGCTTTATCAATAATACCACTCACCTAGTTCTTCAGGTGCAAACTCAAAGCAATATCAAGGACCTACAATCACATGGCAAGTCACATTCTCAAAACAAGCTCTATATATACATGCAAATGATCTCGGCATTCATGCCAGATCTAACTCAAGGACAAAACAAAACAAGCTGGGAGCTTACACACTGCTCCCGTTTCTCGAAAACACACTGGGTACAGTCCCGGGCTAAGCCGAGGTCCCGCTAAACAAGATCAGGAAAAATCTGGGTTTTCCTTTTCCTTTGAAGAATATGAAGAACATGATCATTGGAAAGATGAATGCAAGTTCACAACTTGTTACAAAAATCTGAGTTTTCATGCCAAGAGTTCAAAATATATGGACCTGGGTACCTATCAAAGAAAGGCATGCAAGAACAAACACAAAACATGATTTTCGTTCCAACTTTTCGATCAAAATGAGACTTTGTTCAAGAACACATGAAAAACCATTTTCTCTTTCCAAACCAACTTCAAAACGATGCATGACATGCAAAACAAATCCGATCATGCAATGCAGCTAGATATTCAACAAAAACAATCAAAGGGGATCAAGATTCTAACCTCAAAACTCGGATCTAACGGCTCAAGCCACAAAGATCAAGCTTGGAAGACAACTCTCACTCAAGAACTCTTCTTCCTCCTTTCTAGAGCTTCTCTCTCTAAAACAAAGATTTGAGACAAGAAATGATTTGTTCCAAGGTCTGCCGGCTGTCTTAACAAACAGCTCGGACACGTGGCATTAACGGGTTGGTTCAGCTCCAAAAAGGTGATTGATAGACAAGACAAGTCTCTGACAAATCGTATGCAGCAAGCTCGGGTAAGACACATCGGCAAAGAGATGACATCGGCTCAAAACAAGGATCCAGCAACGGGATTGAAAAACATCGGCTAGGGAGGACGACACTTGACTAAGCTGTGCCACACCTTGGCCGGGGTGCGCCACATCTCGGCCTAGGCTATACCTGCCTGCGGACAAGGTTCAAGTGCGAAACATCTCGGCAAAGAGTGCCCGAGGTGAAGATGGGGTTAAACAAGACCTCAAGATAGTTCTAAGTACAAAGGGTCAAAGGCGGACTAAGCTCAAGATGATCTCGGCTACGCACACACACACACTAAGCAAGGAACAAAATCATGCAAACAACTATAGCGAACCAAGGCAAGGTAAAACCTTCAAATTAACATAACAAGCAAGACCATGCAAGAATGTACACAAATATGGCAAGAGTAAGGTGAGGGTTGTTACATCCTACCCTCCTTAAAGAAGTTTGGTCCCCAAACTTAGATTACCTTGTTCCCAGAACAACTCCGGATAACGGACTCTCATGTCCTCTTCCTTTTCCCACGTGGCTTCTGTGCCATAATGCTCCTTCCATTCGACCTTTACCATCGGTATCGACCTGTTCCTCAATTGCCTCACTTGTCGATCAACAATCCTCATTGGCTTCTCCTCGTAGCCCAAATCTTTATTAACTGTGATCTCGGAATGATCAATTACATGTAGTGGATCTCGGATGTACTTCCTCAACATCGAAACATGAAACACATTGTGGACTTGGCTCAAATCTGGCGGCAAAGCAAGTCTGTAGGCAACGGGGTTAATTCTCTCAAGAATTTCAAATGGCCCAATATAGCGAGGTGCTAACTTACCTTTCCTTCCAAATCTGGAAACTCCTTTCATTGGTGAAACCTTCAGGAATACATGATTCCCAACTTCGAACTCTAACTCATTTCTCCTCTGATCGGCGTAGCTCTTTTGTCGGCTCTGGGCAGTTCTAATCCTCTGTTGGATAAGTTTAATCTTTTCCGTTGTCACTTGAATCAATTCGGGACCAAGCAGAGCTCTGTCTCCGACTTCGGTCCAACATATCGGCGATCTACATTTTCTTCCGTACAAGGCCTCATACGGCGCCATGCCAATGCTAGCTTGATAACTGTTATTGTAAGCGAATTCCACTAAGGGTAGATGTGTTCCCCAACTTCCTTGGAAGTCCAACACACAAAGTCTAAGCATATCTTCAAGCGTCTGAATTGTCCTCTCAGTCTGCCCATCTGTCTGGGGATGAAAGGCTGTACTAAATCTCAGCTCGGCTCCGAAGGCCCTCTGTAGACTCTGCCAAAATCTAGAAACAAATTTAGGATCTCGGTCTGAAACAATTGACATCGGCACTCCATGAAGTCTGACAATCTCGTTCACATATAGCAAGGCAAGTTGATTGGCGTTGAAGGTAGTCTTAACGGGTAGAAAGTGTGCTGACTTAGTTAACCTATCCACAACAACCTAAATTGAATCCATACCCTTTGGTGTCTTCGGCAACCCAATCGCAAAATCCATGGAGATGTGCTCCCATTTCCACTCAGGAATCGGCAAAGGTTGAAGGAGTCCTACTGGTCTTTGATGTTCTGCTTTCACTTGCTGACAATGTAAACACTGGGACACGAATTCGGCTATTTCTCTCTTCATATTTGGCCACCAGAAGGTCTGCTTCACTTCTCGATACATTTTGGTGTTCCCTGGATGGACAGCAAACTTGGAACCATGAGCTTCCTGCAAAATCTTTTTCTTCAGCTCTGGGATGTCGGCCACACATAACCTCCCTTCAAACTTGAGTACTTGGTTTTCGATGGTATACCCTGGTCTCGGCCTCGTTTCATTCTCCTCGGCCATTTTCCTGAGGAAGTTATCCTCCATCTGTCTTGTCTTTACTTCATTAACAATAGTCGGCTCTGCTGATATCACGGTTGAACACGCCAAATTTCCATCTGACTTCCTGCTCAAAGCGTCGGCTACACTGTTAGCTTTCCCGGGGTGATATTGGATTTGCATATCATAGTCCTTCAACAATTCAAGCCACCGTCTCTGTCTCAAATTCAATTCCTTCTGAGTGAATAGGTACTTTAAGCTCTTATGATCTGTAAAAACCTGACAAATAGCTCCATACAAGTAGTGACGCCAAATCTTTAAAGCAAATACTACGGCCGCCAATTCTAAGTCATGGGTAGGGTAGTTTTTCTCATGAGGTTTCAACTGACGAGATGCATAAGCTATAACCTTACCCTTTTGCATTAATACACAACCCAAACCCTTATGCGATGCATCACTATAGACATGAAATTCTTCGTTACCTGATGGTAGTACAAGTACTGGTGCTGTAATTAACCTCGTCTTCAGTTCCTGGAAGGCTGACTCCCGATCTTTAGTCCATTCATACAGTGTTCCCTTCTTAGTCAGTTGCGTTAACGGAATTGCAATCCTTGAGAAATCTTTCACAAACTTTCTGTAGTAACCTGCCAAACCCAGAAAACTACGAATCTCGGACACATTAGTCGGCCTCGGCCAATTTACTACGGCTTCAACTTTGCTAGGATCTACTGAGATACCCTCCTCATTAATCACATGACCCAAAAATGAGATGGTAGAAAGCCAAAACTCACACTTGTTAAACTTCGCATACAATTTCCGTTCTCTCAAAATCTGTAAGGCAAGTCTCAAATGGTTTTCATGTTCATCCTTACTCTTGGAATAGATCAATATATCATCAATGAAAACAACTACAAATTCATCTAAATACGGTTTGAAGATTCTGTTCATTAAATCCATAAATGCAGCAGGGGCATTAGTCACTCCAAAAGGCATTACTAAAAACTCGTAGTGGCCATATCTTGTTCGAAAAGCAGTCTTCTGAACATCTTCGGCTTTAACTTTAAGCTGATGGTAACCAGACCGGAGGTCGATCTTAGAAAAGACTCGTGCTCCTTGTAACTGATCAAGCAAATCATCAATTCTAGGTAACGGGTACTTGTTCTTAATGGTGACTTTATTGAGTTCTCTATAGTCAATGCAAAGACGGAGTGTGCCATCCTTCTTCTTAACAAATAAAACAGGTGCTCCCCATGGTGAAGTGCTCGGCCTAATAAATCCCTTATCTAACAACTCTTGCAATTGCAGTTTCAATTCTCTAAGTTCAGCGGGGGCCATCCTATAAGGTGGTTTGGAGATCGGCTGCGTTCCCGATATAATATCGACAGTAAATTCTATTTCTCTATCGGTCAAGTGGCCAGGCAATTCATCCGGAAAGACGTCGGGAAAATCACTAACAATCGGGATGTCGGCTAAGTTAATATTTCCATTCTGATCACTCAGTATACTGCACAAGTAACCTCGACACCCTTTCTGAATTAACTTACAGGCCTTAATGGACGAAATCAAGTAGGGTGGGGGCACTACCCCTTTTCCCTGGAAAATAACCTCGGCTAGGTTTGGGGGTCTCAAGGTGACACTTTTCGAAACACAATTAATAGATGCATTGTTCGCGACTAGCCAATCCATTCCCAGTATAATATCAAAATGAGCTATGTCTAGAGGCATCAGATCTACTAACAGTTCAACATTTTCAATCACAATAATACATGCTCTGTAAATGGATGCAACAATCATGGATTTCCCAGATGGAGTAGATACAAACAACACATAGTCAAGGGGCTCTAGTTCTCTATTAATTTTCTCGGCAAACTTAGTAGATATAAACGAATGAGTAGAACCCGAATCAATCAATACATAGGCATCTTGGGAGCAAATTAGTAAAATACCTGACACCACTGCCTCAGCATTCTGAGTGTCTCCTGGTACTAATGCAAACACTCTGCCCTGTCTCATCTGTCCTCTCCCAGCATTTCCCTTCTGAACGGAACCCGAGGTATTTTCTCCTTTCTTGTTGTCATCAGCCTTTGCTTTGGGGCAATCCCTCACATAATGGCCCATCTCGCCACATTCATAACAGGCTCTAGACGTTCGTCGGCAGATCCCAAAATGCTGTTTCCCACAATCCGAACACGTCGGTTTAACACTCCCTTCCTGCCTTAGGTTACCAGTACTGTCCATGTTCGTTCTCTTCTTGGTGTTCAGCTGTCCTCGGCAATTGTCATAATTCTGCCTCTTTCGCTGGTTTTCTCCCGAGCTCTGGTATCGGTTCAGATTAGCTTCAGCCTGAATGGCTTTGTCCAACACTTCGGCATAAGTCGGCATATCCAGCAAGTTGACCCGGTCTTGAATCGGTCCACGAAGCCCACACTCGAACTTCCTGGCCTTCATATATTCATCGTTGGTCATGTGAGGTACAAATCTTACCAATTCAGTGAAAGCGCGGTCATATTCCGCCACTGTTCTGTTGCCTTGCGTTAGAGTATGAAATTCGGTAGCCTTGCGGTTTCGAACACTTAGGGGAAAATGTTTCTTGTAGAACAACTCTAAGAATCGGGTCCAGGTCAAATCCGGATTGCTCCCCCTAACCATCATCCACCACCTACGGGCGTCATCATCTAATGTGAATGCTGCCAACGTCACTTTCTGTGCGTCGGTGCTAGGGAAGATCTCGAATAACTTTTCCATTTCCAACACCCATGCTTCAGCCTTCATCGGCTCTATACCCCCAGAGAACCTTGGCAGTCTCATTTTCTTGAACTCCCTGATCAAAGCTATCGTGCCATCCCCATATAAGGCTGGTTGCGGGGGAACCTGCGGCACGGGAGGAGGTGGAGGTGGAGCTACATTTCGGCCGTTGGTCTGCTCGGCCTGAGTCGACGTAGCACTAGCGAACTGTTGCCTGGTTTGCCTCAACTCGCGGGCCAAACCCTCAACTAATCTTTCCAATCTGTCCATTCTGTCTTCGGGCTGATCTCGGCCAAGCGGTGGTCTACCTCTCCTCATGATGCTATGAGCGTGCAAAGTATGACTTTAAAACAATTAAGCAAATAACCACATAGGCAAATAGCAAATAAGCATATCAAGACAATGCACACTTCACTCAAACAACAAATACCAAGATGCAACCCTAACATTTTTCTAAGGGAAATCCTATGCTCTTCAGGACTCAAAGTGTGTGAATAACGTATACCGAGGAACTTGTGCTCTGATACCATTCTGTCACGACCCCAAACCGCCCCTAGTAGTTTAGTGCCGTGATGGCCAGTAATCCGTAATTACCGAAGGCCAACTTTTCAAAACTTAACACATTCAGAGTATGAATATAGGGGGCTCACAAATGCGGAAGCAATAAATTAAATACAAGTAGTCCATAAGAGCTGTGCGTAGATCAAAGCAATGCCATACATTCCAATTAACTTCACAACTTAAATACAACAAGGTAAAATTTCATGTTACATCTTGATCAAAAGGCTTCTCGATCCGACATATACAAAATACAGCTAATACAAGTCAAGAAGCATGATTTTCAAGATTTGCCGACATGCAAGGTAGGCATCGCCGACGTGAATGCAAAAGCAAGCCGACATAAGTACAAAACCAAAACAAGCATCCAAACGATCTAGGCGTCGCCGCCGTCCTGCTCATCACCTACATATATATAGAGGGGTGAGTACAAAACTCAGTGAATGGTACTAAAAATAAAGGTTTTACATGAATAAAGCCGAGGTCCTTCAAAACGAAACACATCAAACTTAGCAAGGTAAGGGATGAACCGTATTCATCAATCAAACATTACAAGTATCCAAAGGTGTTTACTGACATAGGCAAAACAAGGGATGAACCGTATTCATCATACAAGTATCGTAACATCGACAAAGCGAGGGATGAACCGTATTCATCATACAAGTATCGTAACATCGGCAAAGCGAGGGATGAACCGTATTCATCACACAAGTATCGTAACATCGGCAAAGCGAGGGATGAACCGTATTCATCATACAAGTATCGTAACATCGGCAAAGCGAGGGATGAACCGTATTCATCATACAAGTACCAAGGGCTGTACGATCCGTAATCGTTTGGTCAAAAGTATTGCGAAAGTTTAGAGTCCTCCAATACAAGGGACTTGTGTTACTTAGGCCCGTAGCCCGATTTAACAAGGACCGTATCCTTTTATACTTAGTACTGCGAAAGTTTAAAGTCCTCCAGCACAAGGGACTTGTGTTACTTAGGCCCGTAGCCCGATTTAACAAGGACCGTATCCTTTTCAAAGATGGCATCAAAACAAGGATTATACTTGTCATATCAAAACAAGAGCTATTCATTCATGCTTAACAAAACACTTTTGTCAAAACAAAGCAAGCAAGGTTTATCAAAACAAGTATAACATAGCTTTATCAATAATACCACTCACCTAGTTCTTCAGGTGCAAACTCAAAGCAATATCAAGGACCTACAATCACATGGCAAGTCACATTCTCAAAACAAGCTCTATATATACATGCAAATGATCTCGGCATTCATGCCAGATCTAACTCAAGGACAAAACAAAACAAGCTGGGAGCTTACACACTGCTCCCGTTTCTCGAAAACACACTGGGTACAGTCCCGGGCTAAGCCGAGGTCCCGCTAAACAAGATCAGGAAAAATCTGGGTTTTCCTTTTCCTTTGAAGAATATGAAGAACATGATCATTGGAAAGATGAATGCAAGTTCACAACTTGTTACAAAAATCTGAGTTTTCATGCCAAGAGTTCAAAATATATGGACCTGGGTACCTATCAAAGAAAGGCATGCAAGAACAAACACAAAACATGATTTTCGTTCCAACTTTTCGATCAAAATGAGACTTTGTTCAAGAACACATGAAAAACCATTTTCTCTTTCCAAACCAACTTCAAAACGATGCATGACATGCAAAACAAATCCGATCATGCAATGCAGCTAGATATTCAACAAAAACAATCAAAGGGGATCAAGATTCTAACCTCAAAACTCGGATCTAACGGCTCAAGCCACAAAGATCAAGCTTGGAAGACAACTCTCACTCAAGAACTCTTCTTCCTCCTTTCTAGAGCTTCTCTCTCTAAAACAAAGATTTGAGACAACAAATGATTTGTTCCAAGGTCTGCCGGCTGTCTTAACAAACAGCTCGGACACGTGGCATTAACGGGTTGGTTCAGCTCCAAAAAGGTGATTGATAGACAAGACAAGTCTCTGACAAATCGTATGCAGCAAGCTCGGGTAAGACACATCGGCAAAGAGATGACATCGGCTCAAAACAAGGATCCAGCAACGGGATAGAAAAACATCGGCTAGGGAGGACGACACTTGACTAAGCTGTGCCACACCTTGGCCGGGGTGCGCCACATCTCGGCCTAGGCCATACCTGCCTGCGGACAAGGTTCAAGTGCGAAACATCTCGGCAAAGAGTGCCCGAGGTGAAGATGGGGTTAAACAAGACCTCAAGATAGTTCTAAGTACAAAGGGTCAAAGGCGGACTAAGCTCAAGATGATCTCGGCTACGCACACACACACACTAAGCAAGGAACAAAATCATGCAAACAACTATAGCGAACCAAGGCAAGGTAAAACCTTCAAATTAACATAACAAGCAAGACCATGCAAGAATGTACACAAATATGGCAAGAGTAAGGTGAGGGTTGTTACAAGTGATCAGTATTGAGCACAGTCATTCTACTATGATCATATCCGAGCTGAGATGCTGTCTGTTTTCTCTTTTGCAAGGTAGTCCTGGAACCATAGCTTCAGAAGGCTCCGATATCCCCCGGGCACATTGGACTAGTGCTGATAGACTTTGTTAGGTCAGAAATTCAATTCAAGGGCAACCAGTGTTCTTTTGCCGAGGCAAGGTAAAGAAGGGCCAAACAGGGCTCATTGGTTCATCTGATCCGACAGTCACCAGCCACATCACCTTTGTTCGGACTCAGCAGACCATGATGGCACAGGGTTCAGAAGAATTTGTGGCCGTGATAGCAACATTAAATCAGGGAACTGCCATGCAGGCTGAGACCAGTATTGAAACGCAGCGCCCACCTGGGGTATCTGCCTCACATCCAGCTTTGGAACCCCAACCAAACTTTGACCCACTTCCGCCGGTTGAAGATTTGCCGTGTCTGAATTCTCGGGAAAGGTTGACTCAAGCTCAGGTGCTCAGACCCCTGGTGCAGCCTACTGAGAGGCTTCGACCCTTTCATGTTAATGAGCTCAACCCGACTACAGTGAAGATTGCGAACCTTGAGAAGCAATTCAAAAAGGCCCAGGGCCTTAACTCCATTCCCGACATTGAGGATGGGCACACCGAGGCTGCCGTTCGGCTCCCAGACAGATTCAAAATGCCATGTATTGACCGTTTCGACGGGTCTGGAGATCCAATGGTACATATCCGACTTTTCTTGGATGTCCTAAAGCCGATGGGACTGACTAAGCCACAGAAACTCTCTCTATATGGAAGAACCCTGTCGGGTGTAGCAGCTACTTGGTACACTAAGTTGGAGGACAAAGTGAAGCAAGACTGGGAAGAATTGGCTGAGGCCTTTGTTGATCAGTATTCCTACAATACCCAAGTTGAAATGACCATGCAAGAGCTTGAAACAACCCGCCAGAACCCAACAGAGCCTTTTGTGGAATTTGTAGCAAGGTGGAGGGCAAAGGCAGCACAGATGACAGATCGTCCTTCTGAGAAGGATCAAGTGCAGATGATGGTCCGAAACCTCGAGCATGATATGTTGCAAAAGTTGATAGTTGCTCCACTATTCACTTTCAAAAGTTTTCATGAACTGGGGGTTCAAGTCGAGAATGCGTTCAACAGCGGGATCATTCCCAGGACAAGGGAACTGACAAGGAAGGTGATTTCAGGGAGTACCAACGCTGGTAGTAGTGCTATTCCCAAACCCACCGAGATCAATGCAGTCGCCATAGCCAACCCTTTTGCCAAACCAAACCTACAAACAGCCGGTCCAGCCCGAGCTCAGGGCAGAACTTTCACTCCCCTCTATATGAGCCTGACTAGCGCACTAAAAGCCTTGATGGAAAGAGGGCATCTCAAACCCCTCGATCCTCAACCTCTGCCTAACCCACTTCCAGCCAGACATAACCCCTCCAAGTACTGTATGTACCATCAACAGCGCGGTCATGGCACTGACCGTTGCTACCGCCTTCGTCATGATGTCCAAAATCTCATCGACAACCGGACGATAGCTCCACCTTCAGCCCCCAATGACCAAGTACCTCATCCACATCTCAATCTGATCCACACACTGGCCGTCCCTTACGACCCCAGCGTATACATCACCCCGACCCATCTACCCAAGCCTGAGGTGTTTATCCCGGAAAGCATGGACTTATGCATGATGGGTGCATCTGAACCCCAATCATCTCAAACCCACGAACCCACTACTTCCGAGCTGATGAAAATGATTGAAGACCTTTAGAGAACTGTGGCAGATCTGGCCTTTGGAGTTTTGGCCCCGTCATCAACCGCATCACATACCAGGGAGTTCATGTCAAAAGGCTCCTCAAGACGGGTTGCATTTGAAGGAGGCCAATCCCTTGGCAAAGTGGAGGCAAGTGGTAAGAACAAGGTAGGGGCAAGCATTGGTCCCCATGAACACCTTCGGTGGGATATTGAGGCTTTGAAAGCTGAGGGACTGAACAAAGAGCAAGTCCTCGCAGTTGTCACAAAAACTGTGGATGACACTTTCGCCACTCAGAATGAGAGCAGTCTGAATCAAGGGGCAAGCTGGGAGAAGCGCCTTTGTACCAGGAATGTTCCTTTCAGCCCTAATCCCTTGCTCGGAAGAGATCAGCAAACCCAGTCAGCGCCTGCCAATCCCTTTGCTGGTGCATCCAGCAAAACTCCACAAACCTCAAAATATCCATCTCGGGGCCAGAGGGTGTTCGCACCACTGTACATGTCCCTATCAGCGGCCTTTAGGATCTTGATTAGAGAGGGGAATTTGAAACCCTTTGAGCCGCGACCACTGCCAGATAGACTTCCTTCCTCCCATGATCCGACCAAGTACTGTGCCTTTCATCAGCAAGTCGGCCACGTCACTGATGGTTGTTTCCGTCTTCGCCACGAAATACAAGATCTGATTGACAATAAGGTCATCGTCGCACCAACTCAACAAAGTCTATCGTCATTGGATCAGTGAACCTGGGGGATAATACGGTGCGATCGGGGGATGAACCACCTGCGGGCGGCGCTCAGTTTACTTCAGATGTGGCGTTTGACACGCACAGTTTTGAGCAATGTGCGAACACTAGCTTTGGTACTTTCTGACTTGGGTATTGGGTCAGTCTTGTTGTGTTGTTTTGAGTCTGTTTTGAGTCAGTCTTTTTGTTTCAGGTCTGTCTTGTTGTATCGAGTCAGTCCTGTTTTGTTAAGAGTCGGGTGATTCCGGGGGTGTTACCTCGGACATCACTATCTTGTTTTGCGTTTGTCTTTTTGCCTTCTTTTGAGTCTGTTGCTGCCTTGGAGCCAGTTATGCCAACAGATTTGAATGAAATAGCAGCAATTTTCATACTCTTGTGTTTGCTTCTGCCGTGTGCCAGTTGTGCCAGAAGTTTGAATGACATGACAGTGCTCTTCGCCTGCCTTTTCTGTGCCTTTGAAGTCATTGTAATGACCTAAGTTTTCCAAAACTTTTTTCGAAACATTGTGATAAAAACAAAGAGGAAAGAATTCCTTGGGTTTTGCAAAATTTAATCAATTGAGAGAAAGAGAGGCATGCTAAGCCCTTAATGATCGAGATCATGCTTGTTAATGTGAGTACTGAGAAGGATCCTCACTTGATCCAGATTGGTCCCACACTGTCTTCAGCACGAGCGATCTGTCGCTTTCTTAAAAACTTTCAAAAACAAAATGTTTTGCGCGGTCCTGCGAAGACCTGTGTGGAATCGCTCTTGAGATTGTGCAGCCTAGGATCGCCCTCAGCCTCGAAACTCAACCCCTTCGCTCCCAAACCTTGAACTTGAATTCAGAAGGTTCAACGACCAACTACGATGTGAGGCCTGCGTGGCCAGATTTGAAGCAGCCCTCGAACAAGAGGCCAAGAAAGTCAGATCAAAAAGATCAGAAGATCAGAAGAAGCTTGCAAAGCTAGAACAGAAGTACCCCTCGAACTAGGGGCAAAGATATCAGACATGCTCGAAGAGCTGAAGATGAGTCCTCTTGCAAAACAGCAGCCATTCTCCTGGATTCAAATGACTTCAGGATCTCAAAACCATTTGACATGGGCAAAGCTACACTTTTACCCTTGAGAGGCTCGCTGGGTCGAAAACCCGGAAGGGCGACCCAGGCAAAAGTTAGAGCAAGAAAAAGAACAAAAAAAAAAAAGAACAAAAAAAGAAAAATACAAAAAAAAAGAAAAAATGCAAAGAAAAGAACAAAAAAGAAAATCAAAAAGGAAATGAAATAAAAAGAAATGAAAAGAAAAGAAATGAAAAGAATTGAAAAGAAAAGAAAAACAAAGCTCGCAAGGTCGAAAACCCGCATCGGGCGCCTTGGCAAAAGTTAGAGCCTAAAAAGGAGAGGTTAATACCCGAGTGTACCTTAACCCCGAACTACGTAAGTCTTGATTCCCATATTTGGGATACGTAGGCAACTTCATTCTGAAGTCCAGCCGTAAAACACTTCAAAATCAACTGTGTCCATGTAATGGTTTTGATCATCTTTGCCTTCTCTGTATCCGAGAGTTCGGTTGTCGTCATCACTCTGAGGACTGATTGCAATGCGCTGCGATGCTATCCAAACAAGGGGCAACTTTCCGTTGCCATACAGTGTGCCACGGTGCCATTCAAACAAGGGGCAACTTTCCGTTGCCGTACAGCTCTTTTCAAACAAGGGGCAATTTTCCTTCGGATCTGAAGTTGCGCATCTCAAGAGTAGGTTCCGTGCTTGTTGAGCGTTGGCCGTTTGCAAAAATAATTTTTGAGAATTTTTACTGAGGTTGACTGATCTCTCGAAAATTATTCCATCTTTTCCAAAACTGGACCATTTCTTAGACCCAAAAAGGGAAAATTTTCAGTGCTCATAGCCTGACTTGCATGATTTTCAAATCAAAAATCGAACAAGTGTGTTAATCTAACTCTCATATTGGTCAAAATTGTTTTCGTAGAAAACAAAATAAAAAATGGTCAAAATGATGAACTAGGGGCACAATTGAGTCAGGCTTCCTGTCTTTTCCCCATTTTCAACATACTTGCCAAGAAGGGCACTCTACCTGCCAGAAAAGGGCACCACTGAAGCTAACCGCAAAAGGGCAGAAGGCTCTCACATCCTCCACGCAACGAGGTATCAAGCCAAGTGCGAAGCACGAACGGGAACGGATCAAGATATTCCACTCCTTTGTTTGGACAGATCTAATCACGTCCAAACTCCCCAGTAAGAGCATCGTCGCTGCACATCCAGCCGCATCGCATCCCCTCTGTGGGAGAAAGTTCACTATTGTGAGCAGAAGAAGAGAATCTAGCAGAATGCTTGGAGCCAGAACCCGCAACTTCCTGTTTATTCATCAACCACCCTGGGGAGGGATGAAAAATGAGAGATTAAAGAATAGAGAGATGTGCGTTGAGAGAAAAAGTGAGAAAAGGGCTTTTTCAGAAAAACAGAGCCTGAGGGCCGAGCGATGTGAGAATCACAAATGAGAAAGGGTGGGAAACAATACCCGGGGAAATAGGCTCCATGTGCACATTTGAGTCTTGTATTTTATTTTGTCTGTCTCGATTCTCGTTTTGAGTCGCTTCGAGTGTTACTCGATGTGTTTAGATTGTTTACCTTTGTTTTTCACTTGTCGAGTCGTTTTGGCTGTGGCCAGTCGTCGGCTCAATACACGGTTAAGAACTCATTTCTCAATTTCCAAAAAAAAAAAAAAAATCATCTTGTGATCAGAGTGCTGTGCCATTCTCCACATTTGTGCAAAACAGTATTTGTTCTTTCATAAAACTGCAGGGTCCACCCCCGATAAGTGTGAACAGTAAAACAAGGACCTATCTGAAGCTATGTAGGTTCCACACTGCAAAGCAAAAGAAAAAAAGGAAAATTTGGAGCATCTTAGGGTGTTCCAGCTTTGGCAAGATCCGAGACTGCATTTCAGGTGCAGCTTCCCAGACCTCGCCATTTCTCTGGAGTATGAGTGTATCTCGACCCCAAGTGTAAGCCTGCTTCAAGTCAGAATGGCAATTAAAGCAGCAGCAGATGTTATCTCTCGTCAATATAAACAGGGTGTCCCTTTTTGAGCTGAGCGTATTGCCAAGTCCTCCGAAAGGTAAATCGGAGGCACCAGAGTACATGTTTGATGCCTTTCCATTGCATGGAGTGTGCACTTTCATATACACTTCTGTTACATGCGTGCCGCGCATTGTTATGATTCATGCATAGAATATGCTTGATTTCGATTCAGCATAGAATTTGCTTTCACTACTGCATAGAATATGCTCCCGTTTCTTGCATAGAAAATGCTCGCATCTTTTGCATAGAAAATGCACTCTTCCATACTTGCATAGAAAATGCACCTCATTTGCATAGAACATGCATTCACTCGCACTATCTTGTGCACTTACACTTTGTATCTCACTCGCACTATTTTGTGCATTGCATTTCAATCGCGCTGTTTAGCGTATCGCACTGTTTAGTGCATTTCAAATCAATCGCGCTGTCTAGCGTATCGCACTGTTTAGTGCATTTCAATCGCGCTGTTTAGCGTATCGCACTGTTTAGTGCATTTCAAATCAATCGCGCTGTCTAGCGTATCGCACTGTTTAGTGCATTTCAATCGCGCTATTTTGCGCATCGCACTGTTTTGTGCAGTTTACATTCGCGCTATGTTGCGCACCTCAATCGCACTGTTTTGTGTAGTTTATCATTCGCGCATCGCACTGTTTTGTGCTGCTACATTCGCGCTATTTTGCGCACCTCAACCGTATTGCACTATTTTGTGCAGTTTACATTCGCGCTATTTTGCGCACCTCAATCGCACTATTTTGTGCAGTTTATCACTCGCGCTATTTTGCGCATTGCACTGTTTTGTGCAGTTTACATTCGCGCTATTTTGCGCACCTCAATCGCACTGTTTTGTGCAGTTTATCATTCGCGCTATTTTGCGCATCGCACTGTTTTGTGCAGTTTACATTCGCGCTATTTCGCGCATCTCAATCGCACTTTCTTGTGCATTTCATCTCACTCGCACTGTTTTGTGCATTTCAAATCACTCGCGCTTTCTTGCGCATCGCACTGTTTTGTGCACCTTACTTGCATTTTGCATGCATTCTATCGCGCTATCTTGCACACCTCACTTGTACTTGTTAGTACATTGCATTGTTTTGAATACAAACCGGCTTCGCGTAGCGTATAAGTCCAATTATCAAAGTCTTCTCATTTGCATCCTGCCCCTGAACTACGCTGGTTTGATTCCTTGGAAAGGGATACGTAGGCAGCCTGCGGGCACAACCATTCATTCATTTGTATTTTGTTTGTTTGTCCAAGTCTTCGGCCTTGTCAAAAATGGGTCGTCTCTGGGCTTTGACATTCACTCCCGTCATTGTTATGACTTTCGAGTTCTGTCAAAGAGGGGCAACTGTAGACACCCCATTTTTGACCGCCCTTAAGACTTGGGCGTTACTGATGGTTTACTTGGTGGAGACAGGTGTGCAGGGGAAATGTTCAGTTTCTTTGGCAAGGAGAGAGGCAAATCCTTCAAAACACTTTGTTTAGGAGTTTGGAGTTGAAGAAGAGAGGAAAGGAGAGGAGAAAACTAATTTGGGAGAAGTTCGGCATGAATCCGGGTAGAAGCGAGTCGAGCAGCCCTCGCTGAATCTGGCTTATCTGTCTGTACGCTTGGATTTTAGCTATGGGGCTACCACCATCGGAAATCTTACTTCCGGGGCTTCATTTTTCACTCAAGAATCTCCTAGAACCAAGTCCGGGTGGGGGAGATATGATCAGTTGAAGTCGGGCATCATCCCGGTTGGATCGAATCTGCGCGGCTTCACGAAAAATGGCATAACTTTTTGCACAGAAGTAATTTTAATGCAAGGTTTACGCCATTGGAAAGCTAACTTCCAGGGCTTCAATTTGGACACCAACTGGAACTTTTTTGACCTCACCGGCCACCCATCGGCACTATATTTATCCGACCGGAAATTTATTGTGCCGACCGGCAATTTATTGTGCCGACCGGCAGTTTAAAGTAGCCGACCGGCCTTTTTTGCTAGCCGACGACCTTCCGGAGCATTCTGTAGATTGAGTGGATTCCAGCTGTGCCAGCTGGAGGGCACAGACTGGATCCTCCATACACGTGTATGGAGGATCTTGGCTCTTGGTTTTGAAGCTTCTAAGAGAAGTCTTACTCCCTTGGCTCTATAAAGGAAGCCCTCTTCTTCCTTATGCTAGGTTAGAAAAAAAACCAGCTGGAGCATTATACATACAACCCTATATCTATACATTCAACCCTCTCTTCCAAGCTCCAAAGTCCATTATCCTTGGCCATTTACACACCAAGCCATAGCACAACACCACCACTTCCATTTCCAGCAGCTGGAGGCTGTTCTTCAAAGCCTAAGGAGCCACAAACTCAAGCCAAGAAGCCATCAAAGTTTGGTCTTCAAGGGTGAGTAGCATTTCCTCTCTTTTGAGCTTTTTCTTGTATCATTTCTTAGCCATATTTGCTTACGGTTTTAGGCTCCGACCTTAACTGAAACTAGGTCTTTTTTGAGCTATTCTACATGTTTGTTGAAGGGCTCAACCCTCTTTGAGAACCCTATCTCACACTTGTTTCAATAGCTCTTTGTATGACAATATTCTTGCATGCTTCACTAGCCTATCATTTTTCTATTTTTGGACCATGATCAGAACTTAAAGTGGCCTTATTTTGACCTTCTTAACATGTTTTATTAAGGGTCTTTGCTTGTTTGGTGAATGCTTTGTATACCTCATGTTATAGCCACTTTTGAGCCTCATTTTGCATTGAATTTCTAGCATGTTTGTATACTGATTTCGGGGCTGCCATGAACTGTAAATGTGTATATTTTTGGTCCCTCTTCGATGTTGTAGAAGGACATTTTTCAGTTTGGCTTTTGCATATACCACTTGCTTCATACCCCTCTCTTGACCCTCATTTTTGCATGCCATTGTTGCTCTACCTATGCTTGCTGTTTGACCATGTTCATAACTGAAAAAATGCCTATTTAGGGACTGCCTAGCTTCTGTATTTGCACTTCATGTCCATATTGTGCACGCATTGCATAGCTATAGGCCATTTCGGGTGCCTAAATTCGCATTTCGGGACTATTCCATGCATTTGGTATCATTTCGCCTCATTTCGGGACTGTTTTCCCCCATATTTTAGTGCTGAAATTCCATTAGAATGATTTCTTTCCATTTTTCATGCCATTGCATTGCATATGCCATTGCCTCGGTTTGCGTGCCCGTGTGCACGCATTTCGAGGCACTTCATTTTCATCCATCGGCATCCTATGTGAGTGTGGCTGAGGCTCACTCATGTTGGTATAAGCCCATATCACATTTTCATGTCATTTGCATTGCGTATGCCATTGCCTCGATTTGCGTGCCCGTGTGCACGCATTTCGAGGCACTCCATTTTCATTCGTCGGCCTCTTATGTGAGTGTGGCTGAGGCTCTCTCATGTTAGTATAAGTCCATGTTGCATTCTATATGCCATTTTAGCCATTGCATAGCATATGCCATTGCCTCGGTTTGCGTGTCTGTGTACACGCATTTTGAGGCACTTCATTTTCATCTTATGGCCACTGATGTGGGTGCGGCTGAGGTCCACTCACATTGGTGTAAGTCCATCTTACATTGTGTATGCCTTGTTTCAATGCGTTGTGCATGTTATGTTGTTAGCATTGTGTGTGCCATGTAGTTATATTACATGTTTGTATGTTTGCTTGCATGCCTAGGTCGCATGTGCATTGTCGTGCATTGCCTCGCCTCTTGACCAACCATGATTGAGGTCGGGTCCCTTGTATGTTTTGTGTGCATTGCATTTGACATTGAAATGCATACTTGACTCTTTGGCCATCATGCATCGAAATGCGTGATTGGTGGCCCGAGGGTCGAGGGCCATGTTCCATTGAGTTCATTACATGATAGGGAGTGTGTCCATGCATACATGTGCCCAAAATCCTATGCCATACGCTGTCTATTTTCTGTTGCTGTCAAAACTGTCTTCTGCAGGGAGTTTTTGCCGACCGGCATAATTTAGTGCCGGCCGGCACTTTTTGAAATGCCGGTGAGCCAATCAACAGCCGGTGGAAGTTGTGAACTGCCGGTGGGAATTTCCCCGAGCCGGTGGTGCTCTGCAGCATGCAAGGAACCTGTCCTGGAGTTTTGGCAATTTTCAGAGAGACAGGGCAGTATAAACAGAGGTGGCAGTGTTATGGTACGGGCTTTCCGGGCGAGACGGATTCGAGCATGCACCACTCACGCATCCCAAGGCAGGGCTGCGGCCACCTTCTTGCTGCATTTATTTTGTTAATTAATCAAGGGTCTGTAATAATTAATTTAGCTAGGATAGTCGATTTATTATTCGGACTGTATTATTCTTTTGGTCCCTCCGAGCGAGGGCAAACTTGTAATAAGTGTGGGTGCGTGTGTGCATGTCTTCCAACCCCCACTTCTTTCTCCCTTTTATTTACCTGCTTATGATGGTAGATTAGGGCATCATTTATTTTAGCATACCTTATGCTATGCATGTGTGCAACCGTGCATTTGTATTACATGCATTGGGCTCGGTACATCACGCTAACTGCATTTGTACTTCAATTCAAAAATTGACTATGTGATAGTTGATTGCATTTCACATGCCATGTTTAAGATTAGCCGAGCCCATCTAATTGCATCCTGTATGTGTTGCATTAGACAATTTAGCATGAACTAGGACACGCATGTTTTGCTAACTAGTTCACTATTTTGGCACGGAGTACGATGTAAGTATTTATGCTTTAGCATCTCGCATGTGTGTGAATGTTAACATGACAGTATGCTTACCATGAGGCTAGCTGCTTATGTGATATAACTGCTTGAATGCCTGTGGATGGAGGTTGAATTACCTAAATTGGAATAATGCATTAAAACTGTGAGTTTTAAGCCCACTAGATAGTGGCAAAATCATCTTTTCTAAAAGCCCACTTGAGGGTGGCAAAATCTGCATTTTAGCCTACTTGCGAGTAGCAAACCATTTTCAAAACAAACATGAAATGTTTTGTTCCAATTTGGGCGATTTGGTCTATACTTGTTTGCTGCGCGCATAACATAGTAATTCTAGGCTAACAATTGGTTTAAGAACACATAAAGTTTTCAAAAACGGATATCACGGTTAGTAGAGGTCGGCCTTCGGACCGGGCGAAAGGGGGTGCTCATAGCTGACCTTCCCCGATCGTACCCAAGCTCCCGAGCCGAGACAACTCCGGTGATGACGGACATGTGGCCTTCGGCACCGAGTCAGGGTTTCCTAAATTCTCCCATAAAAAATATTTAGGTGGCGACTCTGTATCTGGCAAAGCAGTCCATGTTTGGCACTACTTTTTTCAAAAATCTGTTTCTCAAAACGATTTGCCAGATTTGGACTCTTTGGTTCAGATTAAGAACCGTGACACAAATCGAGTCCGAACTGTAGCGTGAGGCCCACGCGGGCGCGTCTACAGTGGGGATGAGATGTGATCTCATTTGGTTGTTGGCCAGGTCCTGAGCCGTATTTATACCTTATGTGTTGATTGTGCTGTTGTTGTTTCTATTAACTATCATTATAGAAATGTTGTGTCCCATGTTGGTTGTGGCATCACCATGTGAGTGATGGTTGTTGATAGTGTCACTTTGGAAAGAAATGGAAAACAAACTTTTCCTAGTGTTTGGGACCGTCTAGATGTATTGTTGAAAAGTTGATTTAATTCAAGGATTTTAAAGAATTCCCGATTAATCTTTCAGGCAAATAAACTGTGGATGACTCTGCGTTCTGGGTAACATCGTATTTGTGAAAAATGTTTGCAAAGCTTTTGTGTTTTCGTATGGAACATGCAAGATTTATTCCGGAACGTCAACGTTGAAAATTTAAACATCTTTGGGAAATGCCTCTTGAACAAGAAAATGTTTTCTTATTATCTACTCTAAAGATTTGCTTTGGTCGTGGTGTTGAGTAGTGACTCAGCTTGGAGTGCTAGTCGGTTGTTGGTGAATTGTTTCGGGGGAAGTTTGGTTTGTTGAGGCTTGCGTGCCTAAGGTGTGGTCGTTTAGAATGTGTTCCCTTGGTTAGTATCTTCCTTGCTAAGAGTAAGTCGGAGGTTTGTTGTGAAAGTAATTTCTTTCCGTGGGGACTCGGTTGTTGAATGCTCTGTGATTAATTGGCCTTGTGTTTTGGCGTATCCTTAATTTCGGGGACGAAATTCTTTAAGGGGGGAGGTTATAGAGATCCCGGGTTTACCCTTGTTGAACAGTGATCCAGACATGTGTCCGTGGATGTTAGTAATTGATTATTGTCTTGTTTACATCTGTTACTACTTTGAATATTGAGTTATAGGATGTGTTGGGCAGGTTTGTTACAGGTTGGTTGCGTTTGGGAGCCTAGTGCTGCTGCCCAGATTTTTGGACCTTCGCTCGAGCGAGGAGTTGGTCGCTCGAGCGAGAGTTGAGTTCGTGTCTGGTGGATCGAGCCAGAGTGGCTTCGCTCGAGCGAGCGATTGTGTCTGGTTCTGGACCTGAGAGTTGCATTTCTTGGCTCGAGCGAGTTTTCTTCGCTCGAGCGGTCTGGTTTGTTCTTCGCTCGAGCGAGAAGTCTATCGCTCGAGCGTGCTGGTGGCAGACCTGAGGGTTTGAGTTGTTAGCTCGAGCGAGCATTCTTTCGCTCGAGCGCACTTCTAGCTTTTCAGCTCGAGCGAGAACTTCTTGGCTCGAGCGAGATTTTTCTGTGTCTGGTCGCTCGAGCGACAAAGGCTTCGCTCGAGCGAGCGTGTTTTATATCAGCGGACAGTAGCATTTTTGAACATCAGTTTTTCACTTCCTTTTCTTTCAAACCCTAGATCCGAGACTCTCTCTCTCTAAACCTACACTCTCTCTAAGATTTGATCTCCCTAGAGTGTGAATCTAGCCTAGGGCCCTTGTTAAAAAGATAGAGGGCGTTGAGAGCTTCGGCTTAATCTGAAAAAGTTTGGATTTGGAGCACGTTGATCTTCGAGTCTTCATCTCCTTTTTGGCTCAAACTTCGAGGTAGGGATATCCTACTCCTCTCTGTGGATTTTGTCTTTAAATTTTAGTATTTTGAGATGTTAGGGTTGGTTTGGTAATTTGGTGAAAGTTTGGGCTTTTGTGTAATTTTACAAAAGTCGGGGTTTTAAATATATAAACCTATATGCATGTTAGGCATAGAGAAATGAGATTGATGTTGGTACATTGATGGAAATGGAACCCTAGGGTTGTTTTGTGAATTATGGTAATTTGCCCTAATTGGTTTAAATTAATTAATGCATATAATTAATTGAAGAAAACGAGGAATTGAATTGAAAATGTTGATATATTATCCATTTGTGCATTTATTTCCTGCTTAGAAATAATTGCTTTGGACTACCGGTGGAGGGTAGTGTTGATTGTTGTAGACAATGCATGATGATTAGGCAAACTAAAACTAATCAATCGGATGTGTCATAGAGTATGACGGTTGATAGAATACATTAACTTTATGTATTGAGTGATTGTGTATATGACCAGTGTATTTATATGCATTATGTGTAGACGGTTGGTAGAATACATTAACTTTATGTATTGATTGATTGCGTATGTGATTCTGTGTTTACATGTGTTATATTGTGTATAGAACCGTTGTGTTTATATGCACTCTGTAGAGGAGGAGATGGGGGATGTACTCCGCGGTTTAGGGGAAGATGGGGGATGTACCTCTAAACTGGATAGGATTGGGAGGAGATGGGGGATGAACTCCGTAGATACAGCTCATATGCTTGTCTAGTGAAGTGTAGATACAGCTCATATGCTTGTCTAGTGAAGTGTAGATACAGCTCATATGCTTGTCTAGTGAAGTGTGGATACAGCTAATATGCTTATCTGTTGATGTGTGATATGCTTATCTATTGGAATGTTGATATAGCTCATATGCTTATCTGTTGTAGTAGTGATATAGCTCATATGCTTATCTGTTGTAGTGGTGATATAGCTCATATGCTTATCTATTGAAAAGTCTGTTTGATTTGATATAGCACTAAAATGTATATCATCATCGTTTGTGAAGTATGGGAGTAGTTTATGTGTTATTGATACAACACCAAAATGTGTATCCACCGTGAATTTTGAAAATGTTCTAGTGATGAACTATAATCTCATCAAAATGTTTTGGCCAGAGTACTGAACCCTGTTTTCAAACTCAAAATTGAATAAGAAATGAAAAGTGAATTGTAACATAGGTTTGGTTGTCATGGAATTGAAACAAGATGTAAATAGGAGTGTAAGTATCGACCATCTATCAGTTGCTAATCTTTTAATCATTGTTCATAGTTGGTTTAGTATATCTCTGCTGGGCTCTGGCTCACCCTATATGGGGACATTATTTTCAGATACAGGTAGCATGCCGCCTCTAAGGACATAGCTTGGGAGGCTAGGGGCAAGACATATTTTTATTGCCTTATTTTCCTTTTGATGTATTACATGTAAATTTAAGCCAAGGGCTTAATGTGTAACCGAGTTGATACTCTCCTTTGTAACCAAGTGATAACTTGGAAAGCTATAAGCCCGTAGGGCATTTACTTTTGTTGTTAACGTGTAATACTTTTGTAATGGAGTACTCTGATTAATTGAGGGAATGTGGATCTTTTGTATATAAATGTATGTTTATATTGACGGGTTTAATGTTATTATTTTGAGGGCGTGACAACATTCAAGCAAATTAGATCATTGTTGCACGTCAAAAATGCCACCCCAATCCAATCTGCAAAAAAATAAATTAAAAGCTTTAGTAATTAATTAATTATACAAAAGATTAAAAACATTAGTAACTCATCAATTTACAATTAGATCAATTATACAATTTACCCCTCTAACAGACTTTTTTTTCGAGATTATGAGAACAAAAAATTAATTTTAAAGCTAATTCACAAATGGTGCATCCCATTAATGTGCCGTAAGTTCATATAACTTATATTGGTCCATTTAATTGATATGTACCAGTTTTTCTACTCTAACAGGGATTGACCTAGAACCACACCTGTGTTTTGTATACATTCTTTCTCTGTTCGCGATGTTACCCTTTGATTGCTCCTATAAGAAAGAATGACCAATATAATAATGAAATGTATCATTAGTAAGACAAATATGTTAGCTTTTGATTGTTCCTGTAAGGAAGAATGAACCAATATAACAATGAAATGTATCACTAGTAAAACAAATTTAATGCTTGATAATAAAGAATTGCATTGTTCATATCTATCCTTTTCCTATATATCATTTCAACTTAAAAGATGTTTCAAATTATTCACTAGTTTCATTCAATTCTTCGAAATATAGATTAGAGGACTTGTTGAGATTTCATTATAAGATGATTTTTCTAGGTGAAAAAAGAAAAACGAGTAATTTACACCGTTCACAATTAGGGGGCATATAAGCATAGGCAAGATAGATTGTGAAAAAATCCATTTACATTTCACAAGATATGGAACAATTACTGATACCAAACTCATATCCCTTTCTTTCTTCCACAACTATATCAAATCTAAAGTTCTGTCTTAATACCCTGTATTAGTTACTCAGCTAGTTGCTTACCATTATCATGAAACTTTAGACCAAACTCAAGAACAAACAGAAAATACAATCATAGAAACTGAAATCTTAGTTCTTTATTCTATGATGTGAAAGATGCATTTTAAGGAATCATAAATTAATCTCCTATTATGTGAGCCTTCCAATCCATGTTTAATAGTTTCCCTTTCTCATTTTGCCACTTATTTGGTTTTTATTATGTTTCACTTACATGCTTAGAGGATAAGGAAAAAAGAACACATGGAATTTCACAGCAAATTGATTGTGTTCTTTCTAGTTTTTTTTGAAATCTCTCCCTATTCTAATCAAATTTTATCTAAGTTACAAGCAAAAGAATATGAAGTTGCTACAATTCATCCAAATTAATAGCTCTCTGTTGATCTTCTACCTCAATGCTTTCTGAGAGGCCTCATCACAAAATATACACAAAAGTAAAATGACACTACTACAAAAACATATAAAGATCACACTTTTTTTGTGTGATGTATGTTATTTAATCACACCTTTTAGTTTTGTTAAAGTGTGATTAAAAGGGGTCATTTTTAATCACATATTTTAAGTGTGATTAATAACATTTAGATCACACCTTTTAAGTATGATTAAAAATATTTAGATGACATATTTTAAGTGCGATTAAAAATATTTAGTCACATCTTTTAAGTGTGATTAATAACATTTAGATCATAGCTTTTAAGTGTGATTAAAAATATTTAGATCACACATTTTAAGTGTGATTAATAACATTTAGATCACACATTTTAAGTGTGATTAAAAATATTTAGATCGCATCTTTTAAGTGTGATTAATAATATTTAGATCACACATTTTAAGTGAGATTAATAACATTTAGATCACACATTTTAAGTGTGATTAAAAATATTTAGATCACATCTTTTACAGATTTTAAGTGTGATTAATATCTAATAAAACATGTGATTAATAATCAGATAAGATCACACGTTATATGCATTTGAAGAATGTAATGCGCACTATATGCTATATTTTGAATCACAACCATATATTGAATGGAATAACGTCATATATTTCATAAATGAAAGTTAAATGTTTAAAAGTATATACAAAGGAATTAATAAAAAGTTTTTAACTGTGCTTACATATATTAAAAAATAAAAAAACTTGAAAAAACGAAATTGTTGAATTCTTTGACCATATTTTGCATTTCTCCAAGAAATTTGTAACTTGAAAAAATAAAAAACACAAATTAATTCAGAAACCACTAGAAGCATATGAATAAACTTAATATTTATTGTAGAGATTGTTCTTGTCTTACAAAAGACAAAATCGAACATTTTCTCATCACACTGACTCGTCATCTACTACATCAATAGAAAATGAATAACAACTTTGATTATTATTAGTATAAAATGTTTGGATTACCATATATAAATATGACATATACATAGAATCAATAAATCCAAAATGAAAATCTTCAATGTATGAGCAGATATTTTAAAGGCATAAAACCAAATATACATAGAATCAACAAATCTAAAATGAAATCTTGAAGTGATTATATATTCCTTACCAACTAAAGAAATTGTTGATTAGCAATTTAAATAACGGAAGTTATATCATACTTACATTGGATTTCAACTCATATTCTTTAGTACGAAATTAATCCATTCAACTCGCACTTCATCAAGTTCGGTTTCCGTGTAAGTCTTTTTTCCATTGAATTGCAAGAGGTTATTTACAAACAATTAGATAATATGAAGAAGATGTACAAGTATCATGAATATAATAGTAATAAAAGTATAGAATTTATCTCACATTTTGTTTTCCAGCTGTTTTATTGTCACTCTGATCAGAGTAGGGGACATACTGCTGAGTTTGGTGATCATAAGAATACCAAACCCCATTGTTACCATCATAATATAATCCTGCACATTTATAAAAAAAATAAAAATAAAAATAATAATAATATAATCCTGCAAAACACAAGAATAAATAAATAAATAAAACATTGATCTTCATCAGAAACTAGACCAAATTCTATTTGGTCTACTCCACTAGCACTAGTACCCGTCCAGTTCATTAGCAACAAAATAAAGCATGCTTGCATAAAAATAGAATACATATTATCATAGATATGCTTCACCTGATCATGGCATTAAAAATAATAAAAAAAATATTAATACTTTATGTTACATATTTGTTTACCACTAACCCAATTTTAACTAACAAACCATGCCTTCATTGATTAGTATTGTTTTGAATTTTTCAGAGTATAAAACAGAATATGAAGATATACGAATATTTCACAAGTTTTCTCACAATTATAAAACAACAAGAAGATGTTGAAATCAAAACAATAATGACATTTTCTATCTGAGAAGTTGCGAATGTCAATATAAAATATCATCATTTCACTCTGTTTATGACAATATCATGGAGTTGGGGGGTTTAAGGCTTCTTGTGGCCATGACTCCATATGTTCATGAGAAATGACATCTGTGAATGAACCGACAATAAATACACAAGAAGAAATTGGTAGGAGTAAATATTTTTTATAAAACAAAAATATTAATTATTTTCAAGAAATATTCCTCATGAAAACTTTTGTATATCTCCACAAATTAACCCTCTGTAAACCTCAAAATTTGGAAGAAAGATCCCCCATCAGTATATTGGATAGGTTTGTTAGCAGCACCCAACAAATACTGCTCTCAAAGTTGTACAATTCTATTGAGTGATGTCTCTCCTCTCATCTCTCCAAATAGTGTAGAAATATCGGGGCTCTGCTCAAAATTTCAAATATAAAAAACCTTGTAACAATTACTAAAATTATATTTTCTTAAAATAATCCATACTGAAAACCATCAACAAATGCAGAGCAATCCAAGCCAACCATAAACTCCAAAATAGAAATGCTGTCACAATGTAATGGTCAGTTGACAGCAGAAATCCAAACCAGAGGCCCTTTAAAAATTGAATGCCACCACAAGACCAATGATTAATGAAACTAATTATTTGATGCACACTGAATAAGATTGTTAAAGATTTAGGATGCCACACTAGTGCACCAGTCCAATTGCATGAGAAACACATATCAGAACTTTCACTTATAGAACACAACATTGATATCACGGGGGCTATGGCTCACATGATACAACACTTGCAACATTTGCCTATATTATGCATAAACATAAAATCAAGACAGCTTTTATAGTAACAATGAGGAAAACAACAACTAAAATGTAGCTTCCAAATAAATAAATACCTGTATTTCCATCATAATAGAATCCAGAAGAAGCATCATAATAATAGCCAGATGCTTCATCCCAAACAAAGCCAGATTGTAATGAATAAGCATCCTTTGGACCTGCAACCTCTCCACCACTTGGCTCCTGCCCACCAGAGGGCTGCTTATTGTCTGGATTATACTCCTTTGGTGCCCATCCAACAGCATCATACTACAAGGATTGAAAGGAGGGAATGTATTTATTCAATCAGGTTCGTCAACAATATAGACTAATTGCATCTAACCAATACAAGAAAATAAGAAGAGATCAGCCAGGTAGAATGTGTGCATGTGTGCATACACGTGTGAGTGTCTTTGGAAGCAATCATGAGCATTCAAAGTGTTTGCTTCCTGAGTTACCATTGCAATGAATCCTCTCCTTAAATTACATAACACTAAAAACAGCTTCAGGTCAGCAAAAGGACCACAGTGGTTTTCTAGATAGCAGGGATAAAGAATGGGATGAATAAACTATGAAAAATCCAAGAACAAGCACAAAGTGTATCCTGCAACATATATGATGCTACGTAGGGGCAGAGCCAGGATTTCTCCATAGGAAGTCATACGGCAGATCTCGCCGAGCTGTTAATGGATCGGCATGAATTTTATTTGATTAAATCATTATTGAATATTACTTAATAGAGGCCAATTGAACCAATAAAATTATAAGAGATTAATCTCAATTAAACATTATTTGTACAGTTTTTATAGTTAAAGGGGTCAAAATATATGAATTTATAGATAACCGGTAAGGTGATATTTGCTAATAGTTGAGGGGATCTTAATGTTAGGATGATCATATTTTTTTTTTACCACAATTTGTTTATCACCTTAGCCATTCATGCTTAATACTAACGTAGAATTGATACATAAGATGGTAAACAAAACATTGTAAGAAAATATGCCTATCATAATATTATTGTAAATGTTTGAGACCACTATATGAGTTACTAAATTTTGAAAGCCAACTCTAATACAATGTAGACTTCACAAATTTTTTGGGAGTGCTACATTGAATTTGGTGGGCTATCATGTAATATGAAAAATAAAATAAAAATTAGAAATAGCATACATATGTACAAATGAAAATTTTCAGAACCTTGAAGGGGCCACAAACCCCCCTCCCTCCCTCCGCCCTTGGTGCTACACATCATAAGATCAAGTTAACTAGCACTAGAGAGCAGAAAAGAGCAGGTTGCAACATGATGGCAGTGTATATACATATAACGAAGAAGTGAACATCCAAAATTGCCACACTAACATATTTAGTATAGAATAGACCATTATACATTTATAATAAAAATGAAACAATACATGCCTACCTGTTGAGCAAATGCTGCTGCCTCAATTGCAGCAGCCGCAAGACTGCTTGACTGAGAAGATCCTGATGGCCCTGATCCCGGTCCAAGAATGCTTTTTGCATATGCTACTCGTAGAATCTGTCCGTTATTTTCTAGAGTTGCCCCGTTTGTTGCTCCAAGAGCTTTGGTAGCATCCTCAACCTGGAGAACAAGAAAACACATAAAAACCATAGTTTGAGCATGAATATCAATATGTTTCAACAAACAATAACATGATAAAAAAATATTTATATTTATAAAAACCTAACTTTTATTAAGAGTGGAAAAAAATATGACAAAAATAAAAAGCACAAAGACTGAGATGACCACAATGCCTTTATAATTGCAGTTTGCATCTTACATAGTTTTTAAAGTGAGCCCCGTTGCAACTCATAAATCAGCTAAGCAGTCCCATTTGTCTAATCAAAATCAAATCAGCGTGACAAAATCAAGTGACATTTTGAGAGCAAAAATGAAATATCATATGGTCTTTATGCTGGGTCATTGTGGTAGACTTGGTAACTAATATCTGAAACTCTAGAAATGGGAATTCCTTAATTTACCACAAGCCCATTACATGGTTATCGAGAAAAATACACATAAATTATGCTCCTCAACAATTCTCATTCTTTGACACAATTCTATGTTAAGAATTCATCAATCTAATTTGATTAGTGAACGTAATGTGTAATCTTTCTTGGTCTCCCTTTTCTTTTTTAAATTTCAAAAGATCACGTCTAAATTTATCACTTTTCCCTTCTCATTTCCTTTCCATCCATAAATCCCTACTCAAATCCAATATCCAAACACCATAGTTAGAAGATTAAGTCCACCCACAAATTGGAAACTACAACTAACACCAATAACTTGTTTATTGGAGTTATCGGTGTCACAGAGAGAGAGAGAGAGAGAGAGAGAGAGAGAGAAGGAAAGCATTGTAATGTGTTGTTATCAAGATAGACATGATGTAAAAGATACAAAAAAATAAAAAATAAATAAAAAAGCACCAGAAGACTACTTAAGCTGTAGCACTGGTTGAATGAAAATTAATTGAAGGTGAGATGCTCTTCCATGTCCCAATACCTATATAGTAGCTTTGTGAAATTAAATTCAATAATCAAGCCTCCAAGTTTTGCAATCAGAATCAACAATAGTAACCCACCAGCCACTTCGCTATACTTTAAATCAATTTTTCTTAGAAAAAGGTAGATGCAATGTTGATTACAAATTCCCAACTGCAATGAAATGCAAAATTTTGTTTGACTTAAAAACTTCCAACCTTTGAGAAATGATTGTCACTAGCAGAGGTTCTAATGGGCTTGTTCAGAAACAAATGAACCAGCTTCAAATGATGAAAAACAGAGAACCAACTTCAAAAAACAAAGAACCAGCTTCAAATGAACCCACTACAATCCCCACCATTTCATCAACCCTAGACCACATCTTCCACACATACAGATACAAATACAGTATCAACATACAAAATTCTGAATCAACATATAGTATAAAAAATAAAAAATAAAAATTCCAACTCTGATTTACAAAACCCAAATACAATATCAACATTCCCACCCAAAACCCTCATTCCAAATGAAACACTATATTTATATAATTCCAGTAATAATAATCATAATCATATACAAATATATCTTATGAATGACATACGAAATGAGCATAGAAAAAAGAAAGAGAACAGAACTCACCAAAAGTTTCAAGATTCAACAGAGACGAAGACTTGAGTGAGCAACAATGGGGATTTTGGAGCTGCAAATAGAATTAGGGAAAATGAATCAAGAACAGAGGCAAAACAGAATTGGAAAAGGAAGAGTCTGGTATATGTTTGGAACTTCTAGATCTTTTTTGGAAGAAGGCGTGTCTGCTGGAGTAGTGGAAGAGGAAAAGGCAACAATTTTGGGATATATTTTTGAATAAAAAAATATATTAAAATATATATATATATATAATCACATTTATATATTTTTTTATATATAATCACACTTAATTAGAAAGTGTGATTAAAAAAATATATATAATGACACTTAATTAAAAAGTGACATAAAAAATAAATATATCACATGTTAATTTAAAAGTGTGGTTAAAAATGTATATATATAATCACACTTAATTGAAAAGTGTGATAAAAAATATATATATATAAAATCACACTTAATGGAAAAGTGATATAAAAAATAAATATATCACATGTTAATTAAAAAGTGTGATTAAAAAATGTATATCGATAATCACACGTAATTGAAAAGTGTGATAAAAAATAAATATTATCACACTCAATCAAATCAAGTGTGATTAACATATCAATCTAATTTTTTTTATCACACTTCTAATAAAAGTGAGATATTTTCATGTATCAAAGTGTGATCTTTATCTATTTTTGTAATAGTGTGAGTCAAAAGTTCCGGACAAGTTTTACTTTGCGATCATCCAATAAACATGTTTGCTGGTGGCCCAACATAATCGACTTTTGTTCAGCTTCAGATTTAAGATTATGTATCATTAAGATAGTCCTAACATATTCAATATATTTGCTAATGGATTGGAAATCATGAATTCAACTATTTAATGGTATGTTTTTCATTTTTTCAGTTTAATGTTATTGGTTTATAATTTGAAGAAGTACGTATTTTCACACACAATAGTTCTTACAACCTTAGAAATATTGAAAAGTTCTGAAACCCTTTTAATAGTGCTCTTAAAGTCGAGTCTAATACATGCAATATAATGCTATTGAACTCCTAGGATTGATAAGAGCACTCTTAACTTGTCCAATTTTAAATTAGGATCCATACTGTCCCAATTTTAGTTAAAACCGTGGCAACATTAAATTTTTAATAGCAACAATTATAATGATAAGTACATAAACAAGTAAGAATGAAAGTACAATGCATGCATGAATTGTGATATGAAACACACCAAATCAACTATTATCAATTATTTGGAATACAAAAATTATATCAATCATCATCCAGACCAAAACGAAGGCAAATGATTGATTATGAAAAAACTAAGAAAAAGAAAAAGATATGGTACTAATTGTGATACTGATCCAATTAAGTGAGAGCACTTTCTTTTCACTTTCTTTTTGTAGAAACTTTACTTACCTTTGACCTTGTTTGAGTTCTCAATTACAACTTGAGGGATGTGTGATTTTTTCCAGTAATCCCCGCCTTGTTCTTCTCAATCTAACTTCATAATCAATTTCTTACAGATATCAAAAAGTCTAAACATTTGAAGGTTGGTTAGATGTTTGATACCGGAGGGGACCTCCTCTACCAATTCACTATTTGTGATAACTAGAGTTTGAAGGTGGGGCATTGCTCCCTCCTCCACTCTCGCCATCTCAAAATTATCTATTAATTTACATGTTTTTTGGGCACATGTATATTATCAAACATTTTTTTTTTGTTTTTAGTTTTGATTTTGTAGTTTCATAATTTCATTTAATATTTGAGAACTTAAATATGTTTATAAAATGTGTTAAAATTTACAATCTACCAACCTGAACTGCCAAAATACTTGAACCAACCTGTGGATTTTGACGTTTTGTGGGTTGGCAATGGGTTAAGAATTTGACAATTGGTTGAGATTTATTCTCTCAAACTGTCCTATAACAAGAAGACACGTAATTTTTTTTTTTTAGGACAGAAGACAAGTAATTACTTTGTGTAAAATATAAAAAATAAAAGTTGGAGAAACTAATTATATGATCCAATAGGCTTGAAAAGACAAATCACATATAACAAACCAGACTAATAGGCAGATTTCTGCCTAAGTGGGTTGGGGGTTGGGTGGGGTGGGGTGGGGTGGGCCATCAAATGATGGTGTACACTCATCAAATTTGTGGCCAAGGAGATCTAAGTGACAATGATGCCTACCTTTCCCACCTGGGAATCACATGGGCCTGCATTTTATCTACACCCTCTCCAAATACAGGTTATTGTGGTTCTCTTCTCTCCACTTTCAATCTTCAAAATTATCACTTGAAAATGACAATTTAACCCTAACCCAGAAAACAACACCAATATATTTCAAACCTGTAGCAAGACAGCTATAGTGCTGCAAGAATTACATAACAAGAACCCTGTCCTGTAGTAATTTTCTGGATCTTCTCTTTTCTATCGACAACCAAAAAAAAAAGAAAGGAAAAGAAAATTTCTGAAGCCCATTCAGGTGATAGTCAACAAACATGGAAATAAAAATTAGAATTAAGTTAAATAAACAAATTAATGCTAACAGCAAGCACCCAATTGAGCAAACCATAATAAGAGTAAAACCTGATCTTTTAAGTTTAAATAGTTGATGGTATATCACACAGAAAAGACACTAACATCTATGAAATGAAACCCAATCCACTGAAATTTAGCAAAGAAATACATATTTGAGGAAAATTAATCAATACAGAACATGCCCAATTTCAGAAAGAAACCAATAATAAGAAAAGAATCCAAACTGATAGGTTGATTAACAAGAAACCCAAGAAAGAAATAAATTAATCATAGAATAGAAAATTACACATGAAGGTTTTGAGATTAGAATGGACCTCGAGAAGGAAAGTACTGAGACATCGGAGAGTACATTCTCTTACGGCTTGGTCTTGAAGTTCGATGATGACTTAAGGAATTTCCATAGCTCTCTTCGACATCCAGCGCACTTTGTGCTTCTTTCGTCCACTTTTTTGAACTTTAGCAATTGAAAAATCTGTGATAATCAAAGAACACGTCACGGTAATTAATCAATAAGAATTGTGAGAGAGAGAGAGAGAGAGAGATCTCTTGGAGTTGTAAAGGAGGTGGAGAGTTCGTTCCTCCCATGGCTCGTCTTGAAGGCCATCGTAAATGTCTTCATCATCTGAAACAAATTGAGACGGAGAGAGAGAGAGAGAGAGAGAGAGAGAGAGAGAGACGTAAGAAGAGATTAGGGATTTTGAGATTGGGGATTTTGGGTTTGGGTTTGGGGTGGGGGGAAACCCGAGCTGGAATGGAAAAGAAGGGGGGGGAGAGATTAGGGAATTTTGAGATTGGGAATTTTGGATTTGGGTTGGGGGGAACCCGAGCGGGAATGGAAAAGGAAGGGGGGAGAATGGATATTTTTTTGATTTTTTTTTTCTGATTTTCATTACAAATGAATATTTAAATAATAAAACGACTCTTTTTTTTTTTTTTTTTTTTGCAACGGAGAATGTCATTGCTAAAAAAAATTTATTTTTTATTAAAATAATTTTTTTATAGTTAATGAATTTTTGTTTTTGTTTTTTCATTTAGTAAGGTTGAAAATTTATTTGTTTCATATTTATTTTAATGAATACAAAATTATTATTATTATTTTATTTGGTAGAAGTAGGGATAATATTTTCTATTAAAATAAAGTTAATTTTTTGTGGCCAATGAAAAATATTTTTTTACGACCCATTTTTTTTTGTTAAGTGATGGTGAAAGAGATAAGTGGTGAAGTTGTGGTAGCGGTAGAGGAGATAGAATAGTGGTGGTAGAGAGTGAGCAAGGTGAACACAATGGGGGAGAGAGACAAATAGACAGACAGACACATAGAGAGAAAGAGAGAGAGAGAGAAGAGCGAGAGACAGACACAGAGAGAGAAAGAGATAGAGAAGAGTGATAAATGAGAGAGAGACAAAGAGAGAAAGAGATATAGAGAGAGAGAGAGACAGGGATACAGAGAGAGAAAGAGATAGAGAGAGAGGCATATAGAAAAATAGAGAGAAACAAGATATGAGCGAGAGATAGACAAAGAGAAAGAGAAATAGAGCGAAAATAGATGATCAAGAGAAAGACATAGAAAAAGAGAGACGAAGAGAGAAGAAAGATGGGCGAGAGAGACACAGAGAGAGAGATAGAGAGAAGATAAATGAGCGAGAGAGAAGAGAGATAGAGAGATGAGAGAGATAGATAGAAGAGAGATGAACGAGAGACAAAGAGAGAAAAAGAAAGAGACAGAGACAAAGACTGATAGACAGAGAAGAGTGATAAGTGAGAGAGAGAAGAGAGGTAATATTTTGTGGTAGAGGAGAGGAAGCGGCAGTAGTGGTGAAGGTGGTGGATAAGAGACGATGGTGGTTGTGGTGATGGCGAAGGAGATTAGTGGTGAATTTATGGTAGTGGTAGAGTAGATGGAGTGGCGGTGGTGAAAGACAGGTAATGGTAGTAGTAGTAGTGGCAATAGTGGTAGTGGTGGTAGTGGAGTGGTGGCGATGGTAGTAGTAATGGTAGTCGTCGAGGTGAAATGGCGACCGTGGTAGTAGTGGTGGTAGTGAAATGGCGTTTGCAGTAGTGGTGAAGGTGGTAAAGGAGATGAGTGATGAGAGAAAGAGATGAGTGAGAGACACACACAGAGAGAGAGAGAGAGAGAGAGAAAAGAGATAGAGAGAAGAGAGATGGATGAGAGACACAGAGAAAAAGAGAGAGACAGACAGACAGAGAAGAGTGATGAGTGAGAGAGAGAAAGAGAAGAGTGACAGAGACACAGAGAGAAAGAGAGAGACGGACAGACAGAGAAGAGTGATGAGTGAACCACAACCTCTGAATTTTTTTAATATATAAATTATGTTTTTAAAGATTTTTTTATAAAAATAATTTAACAATCTTATCACTAACCATAGCTTATGAGAGAAGTTGAAAAGGGTATTGCAGTAACTATACACAGATTGTATCTATAATTATTTGTATGAGGGGATTTTAAATACTGATAGGGGATTTTGACCAAATCAATAAATGCAAACATGTGGAAAGACATGTGGATTGAAAAAAGTTAATAAATGTTGATCAAGGGATTTTGACCAAATTAATAAATGTTGATTTTTTTTAAATAAAAAATTTAGAAAATTCAGATTGGGATATTGAAGCTCCCACAGGCCTTGGGGTTAAAAACTCCCTTTTGCTTAATATATAGTATAGATATATATATATATATATATATATTTAATAAGAATTCATATTTGTTTTAGATATTTTTTTAATATACTAATTATTTTTAAATTTTTTTTATAAAAATAATTTAACAATCCCATCACTAGCCATAGTATATGCGAGAAGTTGAAAAGGGTGTAGGAGTAGGTATGAGAAAAGTCAAAAAGTGGGTTGGGAGAAGTCAATATATGCTGAGTTCTTTTTTTTTTTTAAATCAAAAATTTTTAAAATTAAGATTGGGATATTAGAGCTCCCATAAGATTTGTAAATTTAAAACTCCATTTTCCTTATATAATAGCTAGCCTATCACTCGTGCTATGCACGGGATAATTATAGATATTTATATTTGTTTTAGATTTTTTTTAATATATAAATTATGTTTTTTAAGATTTTTTATAAAAATAATTTAACAATCTTATCACTAACCATAGTGTATGGGAGAAGTTGAAAAGGGTACTGCAGTAACTATACACAGATTGTATCTATAATTATTTGTATGAGGGGATTTTAAATGCTGATCAGGGAATTTTGACCAAATCAATAAATGCAGGTATGTGAAAAGACATGTGGATTGAAAAAAATTAATAAATGCTGATCAGGGAATTTTGACTAAATCAATAAATGCTTATTTTTTTTTTAAATAAAAAATTTAGAAAATTCATATTGGGATATTGAATGTCCCACAGGCCTTGGAGGTTAAAAACCCATTTTTGCTTAATATATAGTATAGATATTTAGGAATTTTTTTATGCTTGTTCTTAATGCATTAAAGTGTTATTATTGGGGATAATAATTATATGTGTTGGAACTTTTCAAGAAATTCATATATGTTGGACTTTTCAAGGAATTTTTTTTATGCTTGTTCTTAATGCATTAAAATGTTATTATGAGGGTAATGCTTAGGGGTTGAGAGAAGTTAATAAATGCTAAGTTTTTTTTTTTTTAAATCAAAAAATCAAGAAATTTAGATTGAATATTGGAGCTCTCACAAGGCTTGCGGGTTAAAAACCCCCTTTTTCTTAATATATAGTATAGATAGCATATCACCAATGCTATGCACAGATTGTGTTTACAATTATCTATATATGTGAATTGCGATTTTTAAATATTTTTTTTTTGTTGTTGTAAAATGCTTCTTTTTGTCCTTTTTTATATTATATTAAAGTTTAATATTTTGATAATAATAATATATGTTAGACTTTTCAAGGAATTAAGTGTCTTTTTTTTTATTATATTATATTAAAGTTTAATATTTTGATAATAATCATATGTGTTGAACTTTTCAAGAATTTCTTTTTATGCTTGTTCTTAATGCATTAAAGTGTTATTATGAGGGATAATAATCATACGTGTTGGAACTTTTCAAAGAATTCATGTGTGTTGGATTTCAAAGAATTTTTTTTATGCTTGTTCTTAATGCATTAAAGTGTTATGATGCTTGGAGGTTGGGAGAAGTTAATAAATGCTAAGGTTTTTTTTTTTTAAATCAAGAAATTTAGATTGGGAGATTGGAGCTCCCACAAGACTTGGGGTTAAAAACTACATTTTGCTTAATATATAGTACTAGCATATCACCCGTGCTATGCACGGATTGTGTTTACAATTATCTATATATGTGAATTGTGATTTTTAAATTTTTTTTTAAATGTCTTCTTTTTTTCCTTTTTTATATTATATTAAAGTTTAATATTTAGATAATAATCATATATGTTGAACTTTTCAAGGAATTAAATGTTTTTTTTATTATTATATTATATTAAAATTTAATATTTTGATAATAATCATTTGTGTTGGACTTTTTAAGAAATTTTTTTTATGCTTGTTCTTAATGTATTAAAATGTTATTATGAGGGATAATGGTCATATGTGTTGGGACTTTTCAAGGAATTCATAATAATCATATGTGTTGGACTTTTTAAGAAATTTTTTTTATGTTTGTTCTTAATGCATTAAAGTGTTATTATGAGGGCTAATAACTATATGTGTTGGGACTTTTCAAGGAATTCATATGTGTTGGATTTCAAATAATTTTTTTTATGCTTGTTCTTAATGCATTAAAGTGTTATTATGTTGGTAAGACTTGAGAGTTGAGAGAAATTAATAAATGCTAAGATTTTTTTTTTAAATAAAAAAATCAGGAAATTTAGATTGGGAGATTGGAGCTCTCACAAGGCTTGGGGTTAAAAACCCCTTTTGCTTAATATATAGTATAGATGAGCAATACTAGGTATCATGAATTTTTTTTTATGAAAATGATCATGAAAGATTTATGACTCTTGGATTACACTTAAAATAAAGCACCACACATTAATCAAGGTAATCCAAGGGTCATAATTCTTTTATGATCATTTTCATGAAAGTTTTTTCATGATCCTTAGCTTTTCTCTATAATATATAGATAGATAGATAGATAGATAGATAGATAGATAGATAGATAGATATAAATATGGCACATAACGTTTATATGATACAAGGACCAAAGTATCGGGACAACTGCTGCAATTTGCCCTCATCTAAATTAAAGGGATTTAAAAAGTTAAAAAAAAAAAGAAAAAAAAAATTATAATATTAAAAAATGTTCACTAAAAAAATATAGATTAAAAATCAAAAATTAATTATTGAAAACTCCATACTAAACAAGGGAATGTTTTTTTATTAATTTTGAAAATTAAAAAATTATTATTAATTTTTCCTCTGTTTTTTTTTCTCACACAAAAAAAAAAAGCTACATTAATTATCTTTTTTTTTTTTTGTGAAAAGGAGTTTTGACCTGCGATTTTTCTAAAATGTGTGTTCTAGATGGAAATGGTAGAATTGGTTTAGACAATGAGAAAAAGTGCTTATGCAATGGGCACCTTCACTATGAGAAAGAATAGTCGGTTTTTGCATAGGGTGCCTTCATGGATAATAGCTTTCAATACTGACATGCATGAAGGGCTTAAGTGTGAGACATATGAGAGGGACTTTAGTGCGAAAATAAAAGAAATGGTTTACAGAGTGTCTTCTTGCTTCACGACTTCAATACTTGTGAGAGAGGAGTAGGCTCAAGTGCGAGAGAGAAATGAGGGTTTGTAGGAAGTGTCTTCTTGGGTCATGACTTGAGTGTCCGTGCACATGAAAATGAGTGATAAGGGTCAGAGTGTGTCTCTTGGGGTGACGGTTTCAGTGCTCCGAAACACAAAACCATAGCATTTTAATAAAGAGAAATAATTAGTGATAAAATATTTTTGTCTCCTTAAATACAAGAACAGAGAATTTATTATTGGTGACGAAATATTTTTGTCTTCCACAACATAACCTTATGAGACGAAAAATATATTCATCGCGCAATCAATCAGAATTTATTAATGACGAAATATTTTCATCTCCCACAACTTATTCTTCAAAAATAAAAATATATTTGTCGCCCATTTAATAGAAAGATGAAACGACATCGTTTGCATGATGGAGTGTTTATTGGTGATGAAATATTTTTGTCTTCCATAACTTATCATTCCCAGACAAAAATGTATTTGTCGCCTAATAAATGGAAATATGCAACGACATTATTTAATAGGTAGGGAATTTATTGATGACAAATTACGTTCGTCACAAAAAATATATATTTTTTGTGACAAAAATGTTCATCTCCAATGAGCTAAAATAATTCGAGCCAATGCAAATGAAATTGGCACCTGAATTTTGCAGACGGAATTTTTTTTCGTCTCCTATACGTTTGAGAAAAATTAAAACAAACGACAAAATCAATATTTTGTCATCTTTGGGTTAAATTTTAAGACAAAAAAAATTTCATCACCAAATTTTGTCACAATAATAGCCTAGATTTCTTGTATTTTGTTTCCTTGTTTAATTATTATTATTATTATTATTATTATTATTATTATTATTATTATTATTATTATTATTATTTTCTTTTTGTGGAGAGGGGTTTATTGTGAGAAAGAATAGTAGCTTTGCACAAAATGTCTTCTTGGATAATAATGTTTGCATGCACAAATGGCTTAAATGTGAGAGAGAATAGAGGAACTTCAGTGCAAAATAGAAGAGATGGTTTATAGAGATTGTTTTCTCGAGTCACAGCTTCAATACCTGTAAGAGAGGAGACTCAAGTGTGCGAGAGAAATGAGGATTTGTAGAGGGTGTCTTTTCGGGTCACGACTTTAGTATTTGTGTGTGTGTGAAAGTAAGTGATTAAGGAAGAGTGTCTCTTAGTTTCTGACGGCATTTTAATAAAGAGAAATAATTAGTGACAAAATATTTTCGTTTCAAACTCATATGTTCATTGCCTAATCAACAAAAATACAAAAACAACGTTGTATGGGGATGGAGAATTTATTGGTGATGAAATATTTTCGTCTCCTTCAACTTAACGTTATGAGACGAAAATATATTCGTCGCACAATCAATCAAAATGCAACACGACACATGGAGAATTTATTAGTGACGAAATATTTTCGTCTCCCAAAACATATCCTTCCGAGACAAAAATATATTTGTAGCCTAATTAACAGAAAGACAAAACGAGCATGAAGGGTTTATTGGTGACAAAATATTTTTGTCTCCCATAACTTATCCTTCCCAGACAAAAAATATATTTGTCACCAAATAAATAAGAAAATGAAACGACATCGTCTAATAAGTTTGGAATTTATTGGTGACGAATTCCTTTTGTCGCAAAATACTTTAAATTTTGTGACAAAAATGTTCGTCTCCAATGAGCTAAAATAATTGGCACCAACAAGAAAAAAAATTGGCGCCTCTTTTTTTTCTGACGAATTTATTTTTTCGTCTCCTATAGTTTTGAGAACAATTAAAAGAAACGACAAAAGTAATATTTGGTCAAGTTTGGGTTATGTTCTAAAACGAAAATAAATTTTATCACCAAATTTTAAAAATTAATTATTGAAAACTCCGTACTAAACAAGGTAATGTTTTCTATTAATTTTGAAAATTACAAATTTTTTATTATTTGTTTCTCTGTATTTTTTCTCACAAAAAAAATAGCTACATTAATTATCTTTTTCTTTTTCTTTTTTTGTGGAGAGAGGTTTTGACCTTCGATTTTTCTGAAATGAGTGTTCTAGACAGAAAGGATAGAGTTGGTTCCGACAATGAGAAAAAGTGCTTGCGTGCAAGAGGGGCCATCACTGTGAGAAAGAATAGTGGGTTTGCATAGGGTACCTTCTTGGATAATAGCTTCAATGCTAGCATGCACGAAGGGCTTAAGTGTGAGACAGAAGAGAGGGGCTTTAGCGCGAAATAGAAAAAATGGTTTACAGAGTGTCTTCTTGAGTCACGACTTCAATACTTGTGAGAGAGGAGTAGACTCAAGTGCGAGAGAGAAATGAGGGTTTGTAGAAAGTGTTTTCTTGGGTCATGACTTCAAGGTCCGTGTACATGAAAATGAGTCATAAGCGTCAGAGTGTATCTCTTAGGGTCACAGTTTCACGGCATTTTAAAAAACAGAAATGATTAGTGATAAAATATTTTTGTATCCTTCAATACCAGAACAAAGAATTTATTATTGGTGATGAAATATTTTTGTCTTCCACGACTTAACCTTATGAGATGAAAAATATATTCGTCACGCAATCAATTAGAATTTATTAGTGACGAAATATTTTCGTCTCCCACAACTTATTCTTCTGAAACAAAAATATATTTGTCGCCTATTTAATAGAAAGATGAAATGACATTGTTCGCATGATGGAGTGTTTATTGGTGACGAAATATTTTCGTCTTCCATAACTTGTCATTCCCAGACAAAAATATATTTGTCGCCTAACAAATGGAAATATGTAACGACATCGTTTAATAGGTATGGAATTTATTGGTGATGAATTACGTTCGTCACAAAAAAAAAAAAATATTTTGTGACAAAAATGTTCGTCTCCAATGAGCTAAAATAATTCGCGCCAATGCAAATGAAATTGGCGCCTCATTTTTGCACACAAATTTTTGTTTTCGTCTCCTATACTTCTGAGAAAAATTAAAACAAACGACAAAATTAATATTTCGCCATCTTTCGGTTAAATTTTAAGACAAAAAAAATTTTGTCACTAAATTTTGTCACAATAGCCTAGATTTCTTGTATTTTTTTATTGATTTTAAGCATTTGGTGACGAAATTTGGTTTTCCTCTCTAAAAATAATACATTTGGAGACAAAATTATTTCCTCTCTAAAATTTTTTACAACGGTGACGACAAATTTTGTCTCCAAAATGGCGCCAAATCTTCCACCAAATTTTCCAAGGGCGGGAAATTGTTTTGTGACGAAAAATAAAATTTAGAGACGAATAAAATTTTTGCCACCTATTGTTTTATTTGATTTTAAGCATTTGGTGACGAAATTTGGTTTTCGTCTCTAAAAATAATACAATTGGAGGCGAAATCTTATTTTCATCACTAAAACATGCATATTTGGAGACGAAATATTTTTTCGTCACGCATTTTCGTCACCATAGACCTTTTTTGTTGAAGTGTTGAATGGAGATGGAAATTGAATAAAAATAGAAGTTGAATAAAAATAGAAATGGAAACAGCATAAAATTAAACGTTGAAGTTCATTCAAGAAACCACTACACCTTAACGATCTCTTTGGAAATTAAATAAAAAAGGAAATTGAATGGAGATGGAAATTGAATAAAAATAGAAGTTAAATAAAAATAGAAATGGAAACTGTATAAAATTAAAAAAGGAAGTTTATTCAAGAAACCGATATACCTTAACGATCTATTTTGGAATGGAATAAAAAAAGGAAATTGAATGGAGCTGGAAATTGAATAAAAATAGAAGTTGAATAAAAATAGAAATGGAAACTGCACAAAATTAAACATGGAAGTTCATTCAAGAAACCACTATTCCTTAACGATCTATTTGGAAATTAAATAAAAAAGGAAATTGAATAGAAAAAAAATTGAATAAAAATGGAAGTGGAATAAAAATCAAAATGGAAGTTGCATTCAAGAAACCACTACACCTTAACGATCTATTTGGAAATTAAATAAAAATGGAAATTGAATGGAGATGGAAATTGAATAAAAATAGAAATGGAAACAGCATAAAATTATACATGGAAGTTCATTCAAGAAACCACTATACCTTAACGATCTATTTGGAAATGAAATAAAAAAAGGAAATTGAATCGAGATGGAAATTGAATAAAAATAGAAGTTGAATAAAAATAGAAATGGAAACTGCATAAAATTAAACGTTGAAGTTCATTCAAGAAACCACTACACCTTAACGATCTCCTTGGAAATTAAATAAAAAAGGAAATTGAATAAAAATAGAAGTTGAATAAAAATAGAAATGGAAACTGCATAAAATTAAACCCAGAAGTTTATTCAAGAAACCACTATACCTTAACGATCTATTTGAAAATTAAATAAAAAAGGAAATTGAATAAAAATGGAAGTGGAATAGAAATAAAAATGAAAGTTGTAAAAAATAAAAAATGGAAGTTCATTCAAGATACCATTATACCATAACGATCTATTTGGAAATTAAATAAAAAAGGAAAATGAATAGAAAAAGAAATAGAATAAAAATGGAAGTTGAATAAAAACAAAAATAGAAGTTGCATAAAATTAAAAATGGAAGTCTAGTCAAGAAACCACTATACCTTAACGATCATTTTGAAAATTAAATTAAAAAAAAAAGGAAATTGAATAGAAAAGAAAATTGAATAAAGATCGAAGTTGAATAAAAATAAAAATGGAAGTTGTATAAATTTAAAAATGAAAGTTCGTTCAAGAAACCACTATACCTTAACGATCTATTTGGAAATTAAATAAAAAATGAAATTGAATGGAAAAAGAAATTGAATAAAAATGGAAGTGGAATAAAAATACAAATGGAAGTTGCATAAAATTAAAAATGGAAGTTCATTCAAGAAACCACTATACCTTAACGATCTATTGGGAAATTAAATAAAAATGAAAATTGAATAGAAAAGGAAATTGAATAAAAATGGAAGTAGAATAAAAATAAAAATGGAAGTTGCATAAAATTAGGAATGGAAGTTCATTCAAAATACCACTGCACCTTAACGATCTATTTGGAAATTAAATAAAAAACGAAACTGAATGGAGATGGAAATTGAATAGAAATGGAAGCTGAATAAAAATAGAAATGGTAACAGAATCAAATTACACATGGAAGTTCATTCAAGAAACCACTATACCTTAACGATATATTTGGAAATTAAATATAAAATGAAATTGAATGGAAAAAGAAATTGAATAAAAATGGAAGTGGAATAAAAATACAAATGGAAGTTTCATAAAATTAAAAATGGAAGTTCATTCAAGAAACCACTATACCTTAACGATCTATTTGGAAATTAAATAAAAATGGAAATTGAATAGAAAAGGAAATTGAATAAAGATGGAAGTAGAATAAAAATAAAAATGGAAGTTGCATAAAATTAAGAATGGTAGTTCATTCAAGAAACCACAACACCTTAATGATCTATTTGGAAATTAAATAAAAATGGAAATTGAATAGAAAAGGAAATTGAATAAAAATGGAAGTTGAATAAAAATAGAAATGGAAACTGCATAAAATTAAACACGAAGTTCATTCAAGAAACCACTATTCCTTAACGATCTATTTGGAAATTAATTAAAAGAGAAAACTGAGTGGAGATGGAAATTTAATAAAAATAGAAGCTGAATAAAAATAGAAGTGGTAACAACATCAAATTAAACTGTCACACCCTCAAAAATAAACCCATTATATGTATATCATCGACATGCTTTATTTAAAGAAAACAATTTATTAATTCATTCATCAGAGTCTTACTATCAAAAGTATTACATGTAACATCAAATTAAATGCCCTAACGGCTTACATCTTTCCAAGCCAACACTTGGACACAAAAGTATGAGTTCTACCTCAAATATAAATAAAGCCCTAGGCTTGAGTGTTTACATGTACTAACAATAAAATAAAACAAATAACTAGAAATAGTCTTCAAAGTCCAAGTCCTTCCAAGCTAAGTCCTTGGAGGTAGCTTATCACCTGAACCTGAAAATGATGTTCCCATAAAGGGTGAGCCACAGCCCAGTAGAAATATACTAAACCACACATAAGCAATGAATAAAGCAATAGCATTCAACAGATGGTTAACCAAGATAATCAATTACTTCATTTTACAGTCTCATAACGCTATTGTCTAAGACACGTTTTACTTTTCAACTTTATAAACATGGCTCAGAACCCGGCCAAACCTACAACAGTGAATTATATATATATATATCATATTCACATTCTTCCAATATCAAGAAACAAATGAGACTCAAGCTCAAATCAAAACACTTCATACTTCCAAATTGATACACATTTTAGTGTTGTATCAATAAAAACACTTCTATATAAATAAGCACACATAAAAGTGATGCTAATGGAGTCCATCCCCTATCTCCTCCCAAACAAAAATCCGGTTTAGAGGTCCATCCCCTATCTTCCCCTAAACCGTGGAGTACATCCCCTATCTCCTCCCACACAAAACAATGTATGCAAATGCAATGCTCAATCAATACACGTATTTTCTGTATCAATGCAACAGTCAAAATTAATGACTTAACCAATGTGATTAGTTTCAGTTATTCCTAATCCACATGCAATGTCTACAACAATCACGACTATCCTCCACCGATAGCCCAAAACAGTTATTTCTAGACTGGAAATAAATATATCAACAATTCAATGGGCGAGTAATTTACATTATCCAACTACACCATTTGAGCAATAAATTTCCCAATTTCATGAATTTAACCAAATTCCCCAATTCCCCAATTCCCTTAAATTAATTATACAAATTAGTTAATTTAAACAACTAGGGTTTTTCCCAAAATTATCAAAGTAACCCCAACTTATCAAAATACCAAAACTTAGAACAAAACTTATAAAATGGAGTAGGAAATCCCTACCTCGAAGAAAACAACCCAAATGGAGAAGATAGAGATGAATACCCAAATACCAATGTGCTCCAAATCGCCAAATGTTCAGATTAAATGAAAGCCCTCGACTCCCTCTATCTTTTTAATAAAGCAACTAGGGTAAAAACACACTCTAAATAGATCAAACCTAAGAGAGAAGGTGAGTAGGGAGAGAGAGAGGTCGGACCTAGGGTTTGGAATCAAAAAGAAGATGAAAAAGACTGATCAAAACCCGCTGCTGCGTAATTAAACTGAACAGGCTCACTCGAGCGAAGACTTTGTCGCTCGAGCGACCAGACACAAGAAATACTCGCTCGAGCAAAGAAAAGCTCGCTCGAGCCAAGAATGCAAAGCTACAGGTCCAAACCAGACGCAAACTCTCGCTCGAGCGACCAAACCCCAGCTCGAGCGAAGAACCAAAAACAACAGCTCGCTCGAGCGACCAACTCCTCGCTTGAGCGAAGATCCAAAATTCTGGACAGCAACACTTGATTTCTAAACCCAACCAACCTGAAACAAACCTGCCCAACACATCCTATAACTCCAAATAAGAAAATAAGGAACAACAACAACAATTATACAATGACCGAATCTACGGAACCTAAGTCCGGATACAATAATCATATGGGAAAAGACCGGGGTCGCTATATAAACATGAAAGTTCATTCAAGAAACCACTATGTCATAACAATCTATTTGGAAATTAAATAAAAATGGAAATTGAATAGAGAAGGAAGTTGAATAAAAATGGAAGGGAAATAAAAATAAAAATGGAAGTTGCATAAAATTAAGAATGGAAGTTCATTCAAGAAACCACAACACCTTAACGATCTATTTGGAAATTAAATAAAAATGGAAATTGAATGGAGATGGAAATTTAATAAAAGTAGATGTTGAATAAAAATAGAAATGGAAACTGCATAAAATTAAGCATGGAAGTTCATTAAAGAAACCATTATACCTTAACGATCTATTTGGAAATTAATTAAAAATGGAAATTGAATAGAAAATGAAATTGAATAAAAATGGAAGTGGAATAAAAATAAAAATGGAAGTTGCATAAAATTAATAATGGAAGTTCATTCAAGAAACCACCACACCTTAACGATCTATTTGGAAATTAAATAAAAAAGGAAATTGAATGGAGATGGCAATTGAATAAAAATAGAAGTTGAATAAAAATAGAAATGGAAACTGCAAAAAATTAAACACGGAAGTTCATTCAAGAAACCACTATACCTTAACGATCTATTTGGAAATGAAATAAAGAAAGGAAATTGAATGGAGATGGAAATTGAATAAAAATAGAAGTAGAATAAAAATAGAAATGGAAACTGCATAAAATTAAACTGTAACGCCCCCAAAATAATGACATTAAACCCATCAATATAGACATGCATTGATATATAAAAACTCTACATTCTTCTATTCATCAGAGTTCCATTACAAAAAGTATTACATGTTAACGACAAAAGCATATGCCCTACGGGCTTACAGCTTTCCAAGTTAACACTTGGTTACAATAAAAGAGCACTAACTCATTTACACATTAAGCCCTTGGCTTGAATTTACATGTAATACATCAAAAGAAATAAGACAAGAAAAGTGTGACGGCCTCTAGCCTCCCAAGCTATGTCCTTGGAGGTGGCATGCTACCTGTACCTGAAAATGATATTCCCATATAGGGTGAGCCACAGCCCAGTAGAAATACACTAAACCAAATATGAACAATGACTAAAAGATTAGCAGTTGATAGATGGCCAACACTTATACTTTCTCTTATCACACTTTACAGTTTCATGACATACAAGTCTATGTTACAATTCATTTTCCAGTTCCTTTAAATTCTCATCTTACAACCATGGCTTAGAACCTGGCCAAACAACTCATATGAGACAATAACTCATATCAAACACCTCCCCATTTCATAATAGATAAGCATACTAGCTATATCACAAACCAACAGATAAGCATACAAGCTATATCATCAACCCAACAGATAAGCATACAAGCTATATCATCAATTCCACAGATATGCATATGAGCACTATCACACTTCCAATGACAAGCATATGAGCTCTGTCAATACATCACTAGATAAGCATATGAGCTCTATCTACGGAGTCCATCCCCTATCTCCTCTCAACAACATCCGGTTTAGAGGTCCATCCCCTATCTTCCCCTAAACCGTGGAGTACATCCCCTATCTCCTCCAACACAACACAATGCATATAAACAATAATTATACACATCATCACACAACACATAAATTTAACGTGTCCTTTCAATCATCATACTCAATGACTCATCCCAGTGATTAGTTTCCGTTTGCCTAATCATCATGCATTGTCTACAACAATCACGACTATCCTCCACCGATAGCCCAAAGCAATTATTTCTATACAGAAAATAAATGCAACAAATGGATATAAAATCAACATTTCCAACTAGGTGAGTGACATAAGATCCAACTACACCCTTTAATCCCATATATTTCCAATCTCAACATTTCCAATCCAATTCCTCATTTCTCACAATTAATTCTACAAATTAATTAACCAATGTAATTAGGGCATTTTCCATAATTAACATTACAACCCTTAGGTTCCATTTTCATTAATGTTTTAACATTAATTCCACTTTTTTCATGCCAAACATGCATCTAGGCTTTATATAGTTAAAACCCCAACTTTGTAAATTTGCACAAAAGCCCCCAAACTTTCACAAAATTACCAAACCAACCCCAACATCTCAAAATACTAAAATTTAAAGACAAAGCTCATAAAAAGGAGTAGGATATCCCTACCTCAAAGTTTGAGCTCCAAAGGAGATGAAGACCAAAACCAATATGCTTCAAATTCTAAAATTTTCAGATTAAAATGTAGCCCTCGATGATCAACACAACTTTCATAAAGACCAAAAGTGAGCAAACAACTCCTACTAGATCAAATCTAAGAGAGAAGGGCCGGTTTTAGAGTGAGAAGCTCTGAAAATGGCTTTTTGGAAAAGTAAGAGAGAGAAAAGATCTTGAAAAAGTGATCCAAAAGTCGGATCTCGGATTTATATAAAAGTCTTCCCGCTCGAGCGTCCAATGCCCCGCTCGAGCGTCACTCACAGACTCTCGCTCGAGCGTCAACAATCCCGCTCGAGCGGCAAATACACACTTCCAGAACTTTCACAGAACCAGGCCTTCGCTTGAGCGTCAACCCTCCCGCTCGAGCGTCACACACAACATCCCGCTCGAGCGTCAAAACTCCCGCTTGAGCGTACAACTCTGCAGAGGAGATACTGGAAGATGGAAAAGTACGCTCGAGCGTCGAAAACCCTGCTCAAGCGGACAGACAACAACGAAGGGCCCGCTCGAGCGTCAAAATACCCGCTCGAGCGTGAAGGCCAAGATCTGGGCAACTACTCTTGGTTTCTAAGTTCAACCAACCTGTTTCCAACTCGCCCAACATAACTCAAGACTCGAATGCAAGGAGTAAAGGATGTAAACAGGACATATACAACAACCAACTCCACGGAACCTAAGTCCGGGTACAACAGTTAAAGAAAGGGGGAAACCGGGATCGCTATATAAACGTTGAAGTTCATTTAAGAAACCACTACACCTTAACGATCTCTTTGGAAATTAAATAAAAAAGGAAATTGAATAGAGACGAAAATTGAATAAAAATAGAAATGGAAACTGCATAAAATTAAACACGGAAGTTCATTCAAGAAACCAGTATACCTTTACGATCTATTTGGAAATTAAATAAAAAAGGAAATTGAATAAAAATGAAAGTTGCAAAAAATTAAAAATGGAAGTTAATTCAAGATACCACTATACCATAACGATCTATTTGCAAATTAAATAAAAAAGGAAAATGAATAGAAAAAGAAATTGAATAAAACTGGAAGTTGAATAAAAACAAAAATAGAAGTTGCATAAAATTAAAAATGGAAGTCTAGTCAAGAAACCACTATACCTTAACGATCCTTTTGCAAATTAAATAAAAAAAGGAAATTGAATAGAAAAGAAAATTGAATAAAGATCGAAGTTGAATAAAAATAAAAATGGAAGTTGCATAAATTTAAAAATGAAAGTTCATTCAAGAAACCACTATACCTTAACGATCTATTTGGAAATTAAATAAAAAATGAAATTGAATAGAAAAAGAAATTGAATAAAAATGAAAGTGGAATAAAAATACAAATGGAAGTTGCATAAAATTAAAAATGGAAGTTCATTCAAGAAACCACTATACCTTAACGATCTATTGGGAAATTAAATAAAAATGGAAATTGAATAGAAAAGGAAATTGAATAAAAATGGAAGTAGAATAAAAATAAAAATGGAAGTTGCATAAAATTAAGAATGGAAGTTCATTCAAAATACCACTACACCTTAACGATCTATTTGGAAATTAAATAAAAAAAAGAAACAGAATGGAGATGGAAATTGAATAGAAATAGAAGCTGAATAAAAATAGAAATGGTAACAGAATCAAATTAAACAAGGAAGTTCATTCAAGAAACCCCTATACCTTAACGATCTATTTGGAAATTAAATATAAAATGAAATTGAATAGAAAAAGAAATTGAATAAAAATGGAAGTGGAATAAAAATACAAATGGAAGTTGCAAAAAATTAAAAATGGAAGTTCATTCAAGAAATCACTATACCTTAACGACCTATTTGAAAATTAAATAAAAATGAAAATTGAATAGACAAGGAAATTGAATAAAGATGGAAGTAGAATAAAAATAGAAATGGAAGTTGCATAAAATTAAAAATGGAAGTTCATTCAAGAAACCACTATACCTTAACGATCAATTGGGAAATTAAATAAATATGGAAATTGAATAGAAAAGGAAATTGAATAAAAATGGAAGTGGAATAAAAATAAAAATGGAAGTTGCATAAAATTAAGAATGGAAGTTCATTCGAGAAACCACTACACCTTAACGATCTATTTGGAAATTAATTAAAAAAAGAAACTGAGTGGAGATGGAAATTTAATAAAAATAGAAGCTGAATAAAAATAGAAGTGGTAACAACATCAAATTAAACATGGAAGTTCATTCAAGAAACCACTATACCTTAACAATCCATTTGGAAATTAAATAAAAATGGAAATTGAATGGGGATGGAAATTGAATAAAAATAGAAGTTGAATAAAAATAGAAATGGAAACTGCATAAAATTAAACATGGAAGTTCATTCAAGAAACCACTATACCTTAACGATCTCCTTGGAAATTAAATAAAAAAGGAGATTGAATAGAAAAGGAAATTGAATAAAAATGGAAGGGAAATAAAAATAAAAATGGAAGTTGCATAAAATTAAGAATGGAAGTTCATTCAAGAAACCACAACACCTTAACGATCTATTTTGAAATTAAATAAAAATGGAAATTGAATGGAGATGGAAATTTAATAAAAATAGATGTTGAATAAAAATAGAAGTGGAAACTGCATAAAATTAAGCATGGAAGTTCATTAAAGAAACCATTATACCTTAACGATCTATTTGGAAATTAATTAAAAATGGAAATTGAATAGAAAAGGAAATTGAATAAAAATGGAAGTGGAATAATAATAAAAATGGAAGTTGCACAAAATTAAGAATGGAAGTTCATTCAAGAAACCACCACACCTTAACGATCTATTTGGAAATTAAATAAAAAAGGAAATTGAATGGAGATGGAAATTGAATAAAAATAGAAGTTGAATAAAAATAGAAATGGAAACTGCAAAAAATTAAACACGGAAGTTCATTCAAGAAACCACTATACCTTAATGATCTATTTGGAAATGAAATAAAAAAAGGAAATTGAATGGAGATGGAAATTGAATAAAAATAGAAGTTGAATAAAAATAGAAATGAAAACTGCATAAAATTAAACGTTGAAGTTCATTCAAGAAACCACTACACCTTAACGATCTCTTTGGATATTAAATAAAAAAGGAAATTGAATAGAGACGGAAATTGAATAAAAATAGAAGTTGAATAAAAGTAGAAATGGAAACTGCAAAAATTAAACACGGAAGTTCATTCAAGAAACCACTATACCTTAATGATCTATTTGGAAATGAAATAAAAAAAGGAAATTGAATGGAGATGGAAATTGAATAAAAATAGAAGTTGAATAAAAATAGAAATGGAAACTGAATAAAATTAAACGTTGAAGTTCATTCAAGAAACCACTACACCTTAACGATATCTTTGGAAATTAAATAAAAAAGGAAATTGAATGGAGATGGAAATTGAATAAAAATAGAAGTTCAATAAAAATAGAAATGAAAACTGCATAAAATTAAACATGGAAGTTCATTCAAGAAACCACTATACCTTAACGACCTATTTGGAAATTAAATAAAAAAGAAAATTGAATTAAAATGGAAGTGGAATAGAAATAAAAATGAAAGTTGCAAAAAATTAAAAATGGAAGTTCATTCAAGATACCACTATACCATAACGATCTATTTGGAAATTAAATAAAAAAGGAAAATGAATAGAAAAAGGATTAGAATAAAAATGGAAGTTGAATAAAAACAAAAATAGAAGTTGCATAAAATTAAAAATGGATGTCTATTCAAGAAACCACTATACCTTAACGATCTATTTGGAAATTAAATAAAAAAAAGCAAATTGAATAGAAAAGAAAATTGAATAAAGATCGACGTTAAATAAAAATAAAAATGGAAAATAAATTTAAAATTGAAAGTTCATTCAAGAAACCACTATACCTTAACGATCTATTTGGAAATTATATAAAAAATGAAATTGAATAGAAAAAAAAAACTGAATAAAAATGGAAGTGGAATAAAAATACAAATGGAAGTTGCATAAAATTAAAAATGGAAGTTCATTCAAGAAACCACTATACCTTAACGATCTATTTGGAAATTAAATAAAAATGGAAATTGAATAGAAAAGGAAATTGAATAAAATTGGAAGTAGAATAAAAACAAAAATAGAAGTTGCATAAAATTAAGAATGGAAGTTCATTCAAAATACCACTACACCTTAACGATCAATTTGGAAATTAAATAAAAAAAGAAACTGAATGGAGATGGAAATTGAATAGAAATAGAAGCTGAATAAAAATAGAAATGGTAACAGCATCAAATTAAACATGGAAGTTCATTCAAGAAACCACTATACCTTAACGATATATTTGGAAATTAAATAAAAAATGAAATTGAATAGAAAAAGAAATTGAATAAAAATGGAAGTGGAATAAAAATACAAATGGAAGTTGCATAAAATTAAAAATGGAAGTTCATTCAAGAAACCACTATACCTTAACGATCTATTTGGAAATTAAATAAAAATGGAAATTGAATAGAAAAGGAAATTGAATAAAGATGGAAGTAGAATAAAAATAAAAATGGAAGTTGCATAAAATTAAAAATGGAAGTTCATTCAAGAAACCACTATACCTTAACGATCTATTGGGAAATTAAATAAAAATGGAAATTGAATAGAATAGGAAATTGAATAAAAATGGAAGTAGAATAAAAATAAAAATGGAAGTTGCATAAAATTAAGAATGGAAGTTCATTCCAGAAACCATTACACCTTAACGATCTATTTGGAAATTAAATAAAAAAGGAAACTGAGTGGAGATGGAAATTGAATAAAAAAAGAAACTGAATAAAAATAGAAATGGTAACAACATCAAATTAAACATGGAAGTTCATTCAAGAAACCACTATACCTTAACATTCTATTTGGAAATTAAATAAAAATGGAAATTGAATGGAGATGGAAATTGAATAAAAATAGAAGTTGAATAAAAATAGAAATGGAAACTGCATAAAATTAAACATGGAAGTTCATTCAAGAAACCACTATACCTTAACGATCCCCTTGGAAATTAAATCAAAAAGGAAATTGAATAGAAAAGGAAATTGAATAAAAAAAGGAAATTGAATGGAGATGGAAATTGAATAAAAATAGAAGTTGAATAAAAATAGAAATGGAAAATGCATAAAATGAAACGTTGAAGTTCATTCAAGAAACCACTACACCTTAACGATCTCTTTGGAAATTAAATAAAAAAGGAAATTGAATAGAGATGGAAATTGAATAAAAATAGAAGTTGAATAAAAATAGAAATGGAAACTGCAAAAAATTAAACACGGAAGTTCATTCAAGAAACCACTATACCTTAATGATCTATTTGGAAATGAAATAAAAAAAGGAAATTGAATGGAGATGGAAATTGAATAAAAATAGAAGTTGAATAAAAATAGGATGTAACAACCCTCACCTTACTCTTATCATACTTGCATACATTCCTGCATGATCTTGCCTTGTCATGTTAATTGTAAGGATTTGCTTGCCTTGTTTTGTTTGCATTGCTTGCATGGTTTTGTTCCTTGTTCGGTGTGTGTGTGTGGTCGAGGTCATCTTGAGCTTAGTTCGCCTTTGAACCCCTGTACTTAGAACTGTTTTGAGACCTTGGTCGACCCCCACCTTCACCTCGGGCTTGTTGCCGAGATGTTTTGTACTCAGTGATATTTGTCCTCGGGCAGGTATGGCCTAGGCCGAGATGTGGCACACCCCGGCCAAGGTGTGGCACAGCTTAGTCAAGCGTCATCCTCCCTAGCCGATGTTCTTGTTATCTTGTTGTTGAAGCTTTGACTCTAGCCGATATTGTTTATTGCCGAAGTGGCTACCCGAGCTTGTTGCATACGCTTTGTCAGAGACTTGTCTTATCTATCAATCACCTTTTGAGTTAAACCAACCCGGTAGCGCCACGTGTCCGAGCTGATTGTTAAGACAGCCGGCAGGTCTAGAAACAAATCATTTTGTCTCAAATCTTTGCCTTTAGAGAGAGAAGCTCTAGAGAGAAGGAAGAGAAGTTCTTGAGTGAGAGCAAGTCTTCCAAGCTTGATCTTCGTGGTTTGATCCGTTGGATTCGAGTTTTGGGGTAAGAATCTTGATCTACTTTGGTTGTTGTTATTGAACATCTAGCTGCATTGCATGATCGGATCTGTTTTGCTTGACATGCATCAATTTGAAATTGGTTTGGAAAGAGAAAATGGTTTTTCATATGTTCTTGAAGAAAGCCTCGTTTTGATCCGATAGATGGGAACGGAAATCATATTTTCGTGTTTGTTCCCGTGTGATCTTCTTGAATGGGTACCCAGGTCCATGTTTTGAACTCATGGCATGAAATCGCAGATTTTTGTAACAAGTTATGATCCTTGCATTCATCTTCTTCATGATCATGTTCTTCACGTTCTTCAAAGGGAAACCCAGGTTTTCCCGACTTTGTTTTGAATAAGGCCAACGGGACCACACCTCGGCAAGGATGTGTGGGACCTCGGCAAAGACCTGGTTGGTGCCCAGTGTGTGTGTCCTTATGAGACGGGAGCAGTGTTTAAGCTCCCAGTGTGTTTTGCTTTGTTTTGACTTGGATCTGGTAAGGATGCCGAGATCATTCGTATATGTAAAGCTTGTTTTGAGAATGTGATTGCCATGCATTTGTAGGTCCTTGATCTTTGCTTCGAGCCTACACCGAAGAAAGACTATGTGAGTGGTATTTCTAATAAAGCTATGTTACACTTGTCTTTGATAAATCTTGCTTTGTTTTGTTTTGACGAAAGTATTTGCTGAGCATGAATGAATAGCCTTGTTTTGATGTATCAAGTGTAAGCCTTGTTTTGATGTCATCCTTGAAAAGTCCCTTGTACTGGAGGACTCTAAACTTTCGCAGTACCAAGTGCAAAAGTCCCTTGTGCTGAAGGACTCTAAACTTTCGCAGCACTAAGCATAAAAGGATACGGTCCTTTCTTGGAAAGACTATATTGTTAAATCGGGCTACAGGCCTAAGTAACACAAGTCCCTTGTACTGGAGGACTCTAAACTTTCGCAGTACCGAGTATAAAAGGATACGGTCCTTTCTTAGAAGTTCTAATATGTTAAATCGGGCTACAAGCCTAAGTAACACAAGTCCCTTGTACTGGAGGACTCTAAACTTTCGCAGTACCGAGTATAAAAGGATACGGTCCTTTCTTAGAAGTTCTAATATGTTAAATCGGGCTACGGGCCTAAGTAACACAAGTCCCTTGTACTGGAGGACTCTAAACTTTCGCAGTACCATTGATTGATGAATACGGTTCATCCCTTGTTTTGCCGATGTCAGTAAGCATCCCTTGATACTTGTAAGATTGGATTGATGAATACGGATCATCCCTTGTTTTGCCGATGTCAGTGAGCATCCCTTGAGACTTGTAATGTTCGATTGATGAATACGGTTCATCCCTCGTTTTGCCGATGTCAGTAAGCATCGATGAAATTGTTTTGTAAGGAACCTCAGCTAATATTTGTATGGTTTTTGGCATGTTTCGTTTTGAAGGACTTCGGCTATATTCATGCAAAAACCTTTATTATTAGTACCATTCACTGAGTATTCAGGCTCACCCTCTCTATATATATGTAGGTGACGAGCAGGACGTCGGCGACGCCTAGCCTGTTTTGAAAGCTTGTTTTGGATCCATGTTTATGTCGGCTCGTTTTGCATTCACGTCGGCAATGTCATTTATCTTTATGTCGGCAATTCTTGAAAATCATGCTTCTTTACTTGTATTAATTGTATTTTGTATATGTCGGCTCAAGAAGCCTTTTGATCAAGTTGTAACCCGACTTTTACTTTGTTGTATTCAAGTTGTAAAGTTAACTGTAAAGATGTATGCCATTACATTGGATCTATGCACTGCTCTTATGGACCGCTTGTATTTTGAATTAATGCTTCCGCACTTGTGAGCCCCCTATATTATACTCTGATTGTGTTAAGTTTTTGGAAGTTGGCCTTCGGTAATTACGGATTACTGGCCATCACGGCACCAAACTACTAGGGGCGGTTTGGGGTCGTGACAATAATGCATATTGATAATGCAAGTTGTTTTGTATAATGTGAAATGCCTCTTGAAAAGAGATGGGATTGACCGGTAATGGGTCAGGTTATTTAATAGAATGTTGGCATATTGTGAGAAATAGAGAAAACTTTTTCTTGTACTTAATTTCGGGGATGAAATTCTTTAAGGGGGGGAGGTTATAGCGATCCCGATTTTTCCTTCCTTTGCATACTGTATTCTGGACTTAGTTCCGTGGACTTGTTTTTATATCATTATCACTCCTAGCCTTTACTCTTTGTATTTGAGTCTTGGGTTGTGATGGGCAGGTTTAAAACAGGTTGGTTGCATTTTGAAACCAAAAGGTGATGCCCAGATTTTGGCCTTCACGCTCGAGCGGAAGTTTTAACGCTCGAGCGGGGTCTTCGTTGTTGCTTATCTGCTCGAGCGGGAGTTTTGATGCTCGAGCATGGTTTTCCATCTCCCAGTACTTTACTCTGCAGTTCGTCCGCTCGAGCGCTAGTTTTCTACGCTCGAGCGTGATATCTTGTTTTTTTTGTCCTTAAGCTTGAGCGTAGAGTTTGACGCTCGAGCGGATACCATCGCATGCAAAACTTCTGGAAGTGTGCAATCAATGCTCGAGCGGCTCTTTTCACGCTCGAGCGTGAGTCTGTGTCTGACGCTCGAGCGGGGTGTTTCACGCTCGAGCGGAGAGTCGACTACATCAGTCCGTGATTTCACTTTTTGAATCACTTTTTGACCTACTTTTTATTTCTTAACTTTTAAAAACCGCCCCTTGAGAGTTTTTCTCTCTCTCTCTCTCTCTCTCTCTCTAAACTTGTCTTCTCTCTAAGAATTGATCTACCTAGGGTGAGTATCTAACCTTAGTCCTTTATTAAAAAGATAGAGTGAGTCAAGGGCTTCCTTTTAATCTGAACGTTTGGTGGTTTGGAGCACTTTGGAATTTAGGTCTTCATCTTCGTCTTCTCCATTCGGGTTATTTTCTTCGAGGTAGGGATTTCCTACTCCTTCTTATAAGTTTTGTTCTAAGTTTTGGTATCTTGATATGTTGGGGATACTTTGGTAATTTTGGAAAAAAACCTTAGTTGTAATAATGAATTAATTTGTATAATTAATTTAAGAAAATTGGGGGATTTGGTTAAATTCTTGAAATTGGGGAATTCATTGATTAAATGGTGTAGTTGGATAATTTAAATCACTCGCCTATTGTATTGTTGGTATATTTATTTCCAGTCTAGAAATAATTGTTTTGGGCTATCGGTGGAGGATAGTCGTGTTTGTTGTAGACATTGCATGTGAATTAGGGAATATTGAAACTAGTCAATCTGTTTAAGTCATAAATTTAGACTATTGAATTAATACAGAAAATACATGTATTGATTGAGCATTGCATATGCATATTGTTTGGGAGGAGATAGGGGATGTACTCCATGGTTTAGGGGAAGATAGGGGATGGACCTCTAAACCAGATTTTTGTTTGGGAGGAGATAGGGGATGGACTCCATTAGCATCACTATTATGTGTGCTTATTGTATTGAAGTGTTTTTACATGTTATTGATACAGCACTAAAATGTGTATCAAACGGGAAGTATGAAGTGTTTTGATATGAGCCTGAGTCTCATTTGTTTGTTTGATATTGGAAGTAATGTGGATATAACATATATAGTTCATTGTTGTAAGTTTGGCCAGGTTCTGAGCCATGTTGATAATAAAGAAAAGTGAAACGTGTCATAGACATTAGTGTCATGAAACTGTATAATGATATAATTGATTATCTTGGTTAACCATCTATTGAATGCCATAGCTTTATTCAGTGCTTATATTTGGTTTAGTATTTTCCTACTGGGCTGTGGTTCACCCTTTATGGGAACATCATTTTCCAGGTTCAGGTGATAAGCTACCTCCAAGGACTTAGCTTGGAAGGATTAAATTTTTGGATTCTGAAGACTTGTCTTTAGTTATCTGTTTTTCTTTGAGATTACATGTAAACATTCAAGCCAAGTGCTTAATTTGTAAATGAGCTAGTACTCATTCTTTTGTGTCCAAGTGATAGCTTGGAAAGATGTAAGCCCTTAGGGCATTTATTTTGATGTTACATGTAATGGCTTTCAATAAAAGTACTCTGATGAATAACTCAAATGATTCGTTTCTTTTATTAATGCATGTTATTGTTGTGTATATTATGGGTTTAATTTGAGGGCGTTACATGGAAATTTAATAAAAGTAGATGTTGAATAAAAATAGAAATGGAAACTGCATAAAATTAAGCATGGAAGTTCATTCAAGAAACAACAACACCTTAACGATCTATTTGAAATTAAATAAAAATGGAAATTGAATGGTGATAGAAATTTAATAAAAATAGATGTTGAATAAAAATAGAAATAGAAACTGCATAAAATTAAGCATGGAAGTTCATTCAAGAAACAGCTATACCTTAACGATCTATTTGGAAATTAATTAAAAATGGAAATTGAATAGAAAAGGAATTGAATAAAAATGGAAGTGGAATAAAAATAAAAATGGAAGTTGCATAAAATTAAGAATGGAAATTCATTCAAGAAACCACTACACCTTATCGATCTATTTGTAAATTAAATAAAAAAGGAAATTGAATGGAGATGGAAATTGAATAAAAATTGAAGTGGAATAAAAATAGAAATGGAAACTGCAAAAAATTAAAAACGGAAGTTCATTCAACAAACCACTATACCTTAACGATTTATTTGGAAATGAAATAAAAAAAGGAAATTGAATGGAGGTGGAAATTGAATAAAAATAGAAGTTGAATAAAAATAGAAATGGACACTGCATAAAATTAAACGTTGAAGTTCATTCAAGAAACCACTATGCCTTAACGATCTCTTTGGAAATTAAGGAAAAAAGGAAATTGAATGGAGATGGAAATTGAATAAAAATAGAAATGGAAACTGCATAAAATTAAACATTGAAATTTATTCAAGAAACCACTATACCTTAACGACCTATTAAAAAATTAAATGAAAAAGGAAATTGAATAGAAAATAAAATTGAATAAAAATCAATGTTGAATAAAAATAAAAATGAAAGTTGCATAAAATTAAAAATGAAAGTTCATTCAAGAAACCACTATACCTTAACGATCTATTTGGAAATTAAAAAAAAAAGAAAATTGAATGGAGATGGAAATTGAATAAAAATAGAAGTTGAATAAAAATAGAAATGGAAACTGCATAAAATTAAACGTGGAAGTTCATTCAAGAAACCACTACACCTTAGCGTTCTCCTTGGAAATTAAATAAAAAAGGTAATTGAATGGTGATGGAAATTGAATAAAAATAGAAGCTAAAGAAAAAGTGAAATGGAAACTGCATAAAATTAAACATGGAAATTCATTCAAGAAACCACTATACCTTAACGATCTGTTAGGAAATTAAATGAAAAAGGAAATTGAATAGAAAAGGAAATTGAATAAAAATGGAAATGGAATAAAAATAAAAATGGAAGTTGCATAAAATTGAAAATGGAAGTTCATTCAGGATACAACTATACCATAACGATCTCTTTGGAAATTAAATAAAAAAAGAAAATGAATAGAAAAGAAAATTGAATAAAAGTGGAAGTTGAATAAAAACAAAAATTGAAGTTGCATAAAATTAAAAATGGAAGACTATTGAAGAAACCACTATACCTTAACGATCTATTTGGAAATTACATAAAAAAAGAAAATTGAATAGAAAAGAAAATCGAATAAAAATCGAAATTGCATAAAAATACAAGTGGAATAAAAATAGAAGTTGAATAAAAATAGAAATGGAAACTGCATAAAATTAAACGTGGAAGTTCATTCAAGAAACCACTACACCTTAACGATCTCTTTGGAAATTAAATAAAAAAGGAAATTGAATGGAGATGAAAATTGAATAAAAATAGATGTTGAATAAAAATGGAAATGGAAACTGTATAAAATTAAAGACGGAAGTTCATTCAAGAAACAAGTATACCTTAACGATCTATTTGGAAATTAAATAAAAATGGAAATTCAATGGAAAAGGAAATTGAATAAAAATGGAAGTGGAATAAAAATAAAAATGGAATTTGCATATAATTAAAAATGAAAGTTCATTCAAGATACCACTATACCATAACGATCTATTTGGAAATTAAATAAAAAAGGAAAATGAACAGAATAGGAAATTGAATAAAAATGGAAGTTGAATAAACACAAAAATAGAAGTTGCATAAAATTAAAAATGGAAGTCTATTCAAGAAACCACAATACCTTAACGATATATTTGGAAATTAAATAAAAAACGGAAATTGAATAGAAAAGAAAATTGAATAAAAATCAAAGTTTAATAAAAATAAAAATGGAAGTTGCCTAAAATTAAAAATGAAAGTTCATTCAAGAAACCACTATACCTTAACGATCTATTTGGAAATTAAATAAAAAAGGAAATTGAGTGGAGATGGAAATTGTATAAAAATAGAAATGGAAATTGCAAAAAATTAAACACGGAAGTTCATTCAAAAAACCACTATACCTTAACGATCTATTTGAAATTAAATAAAAAAAGGAAAGTGAATGGAGGTGGAAATTGAATAAAAATAGAAGTTTAATAAAAATAGAAATGGAACCTGCATAAAATTAAACACGAAAGTTCATTCAAGAAACCGCTATACCTTAACGATCTATTTGGAAATGGAATAAAAAAAGGAAATTGAATGGAGATGGAAATTGAATAAAAATAGAAGTTGAATAAAAATATAAATGGAAACTGCATAAAATTAAACCTGGAAGTTCATTCAAGAAACCACTATACCTTAACGATCTATTTGGAAATTAAATAAAAAAGGAAATTGAATAGAAAAAAATTTGAATAAAAATGGAAGTGGAATAAAAATCAAAATGGAAGTTGCATTCAAGAAACCACTACACCTTAACGATCTATTTGGAAATTAAACAAAAATGGAAATTGAATGGAGATGGAAATTGAATAAAAATAGATGTTGAATAAAAATAGAAATGGAAAGAGTATAAAATTAAACACCGAAGTTCATTCAAGAAACCACTATACCTTAACGATCTATTTGGAAATTAAATAAAAAAGAAATTGAATAGAAAAGGAAATTGGATAAGAATGGAAGTGGAATAAAAATAAAAATGGAAGTTGCATAAAATTAAAAATGGAAGTTCATTATAAAAAACCACTATACCTTAACGATCTATTTGCAAATTAAATAAAAAATGAAATTGAATAGAAAAGGAAATTGAGTAAAAATGCAAGTGGAATAAAAATACAAATAGAAGTTGCATAAAATTAAAAATGGAAGTTCATTCAAGAAACCACTATACCTTAACGATCTATTTGGAAATTAAATAAAAAAGGAAATTGAATGGAGATGGAAATGGAAATTGAATACAAATAGAAGTTGAATAGAAATAGAAATGGAAACAGCAAACAATTAAACCTGGAAGTTCATTCAAGAAACCACTATACCTTAACAATCTATTTGGAAATTAAATAAAAATGAAAATTGAATGGAGATGGAAATTGAAGAAAAATAGAAGTTGACTAAAAATAGAAATGGAAACGGCACAAAATTAAACATGGTAGTTCATTCAAGAAACCATTATACCTTAACGATCTATTTGGAAATTAAATAAAAAATGAAATTGAATAGAAAAGGAAATTGAATAAAAATAGAAGTGGAATAAAAATAAGAATGGAAGTTGCATAAAATTAAAAATGGAAGTTCATTCAAAAAACCACTATACCTTAACGATCTATTTGGAAATTAAATAAAAAAGGAAATTGAATGGAGATGGAAATGGAAATTGAATACAAATAGAAGTTGAATAGAAATAGAAATGGAAACAGCAAAAAATTAAACCTGGAAGTTCATTCAAGAAACCACTATACCTTAACAATCTATTTGGAAATTAAATAAAAATGAAAATTGAATGGAGATGGAAATTGAAGAAAAATAGAAGTTGACTAAAAATAGAAATGGAAACGGCACAAAATTAAACATGGTAGTTCATTCAAGAAACCACTATACCTTAACGATCTATTTGGAAATTAAATAAAAAATGAAATTGAATAGAAAAGGAAATTGAATAAAAATAGAAGTGGAATAAAAATAAGAATGGAAGTTGCATAAAATTAAAAATGGAAGTTCATTCAAGATACCACTATACCATAACGATCTATTTGAAGATTAAATAAAAAAAGAAAATGAATAGAAAAGGAAATTGAATAAAAATGGAAGTTGAATAAAAACAAAAATAGACGTTGCATAAAATTAAAAATGGAAGTCTATTTAGAAAACCACTATACCTTAACGATCTATTTGGAAATTAAAGAAAAATGAAATTGAATAGAAAAGGAAATTCAATAAAAATGGAAGTGGAATAAAAATCATAATGGAAGTTGCTTAAAATTAAGAATGGAAGTTTATTCAAGAAAGCACTACACCTTAACGATACATTTGGAAATTAAAAAAAATGGAAATTGAATGGAGATGGAAATTGAATAAAAATAGAAGTTGAATAAAAATTAAAATGGAAACTGCATAAAATTAAACACGGAAGTTCATTCAAGAAACCACTATACATTAACGATTTATTTGGAAATGAAATAAAAAAAAGGAAATTGAATGGAGATGGAAATTGAATAAAAATAGAAGTTGAATAAAAATAGAAATGGAAACTGTATAAAATTAAACGTTGAAGTTCATTGAAGAAACCACTACACCTTAACGATCTATTTGGAAATTAAATGAAAAAGGAAATTGAATGGCGATGGAAATTGAATAAAAATAGAAGTTAAATAAAAATAGAAAAGGAAACTGCATAAAATTAAACACGGAAGTTCATTCAAGAAACCACTATACCATAACGATCTATTTGGAAATAAAATAAAAAAGGAAATTGAATTAAAATAGAAGTGGAATAAAAATAAAAATGAAAGTTGCATAAAATTAAAAATGAAAGTTCATTCAAGATACCACTATACCTTAACGATCTTTTTGGAAATTAAATAAAAATGGAAGTGGAATAAAAATAAAAATGAAAGTTGCATTAAATTAATAATGGAAGGTCATTCAAGAAACCACTACACCTTAACGATCTGTTGGGAAATTAAATAAAAAAAGGAAATTGAATGGAGATGCAAAATTGAATAAAAATATAAGTTGAATAAAAATAGAAATAGAAACAGCAAAAAATTAAACATGGAAGTTCATTAAAGAAACCACTATATCTTAACAATCTATTGTGAAATTAAATAAAAATGGAAATTGAATGGAGATGGAAATTGAATAAAAATGGAAGTTGAATAAAAATATAAATGGAACTGCATAAAATTAAACATTGAAGTTCATTCCAGAAACCACTATACCATAACGATCTGTTTGGAAATTAAATCAAAAAGGAAATTGAATAAAAATAGAAGTGGAATAAAAATAAAAATGGAAGTTGCATAAAATTCAGAATGGAGTTCATTCAAGAAACCACAACATCTTAACGATCTATTTGGAAATTAAATAAAAATGGAAATTGAATGGAGATGGAAATTTAATAAAAATAGATGTTGAATAAAAATAGAAATGAAAACTGCATAAAATAAAACATGGAAGTTCATTCAAGAAACCACTATACCTTAACGATTTATTTGGAAATTAAATAAAAATGGAAATTGAATAGAAAAAGAAACTGAATAAAAATGGAAGTGGAATAAAAGTAAAAATGGAAGTGGAATAAAAGTAAAAATGGAAGTGGAATAAAATTAAACATGGAAGTTCATTCAAGAAACAACTACACCTTAACGATCTATTTGGAAATTAAATAAAAAAGGAAATTGAATGGAGATGGAAATTGAATAAAAATAGAAATGGAAACTGCATAAAATTAAACATGGGAGTTCATTCAAGAAACCACTATACCTTAACGATCTATTTGGAAATTATATAAAAGTATAATTCAAAAGAAAAGGAAATTGAATAAAAATGGAACTTTAATAAAAATAAAAATGGAAGAAGTTGGAAGTTGTTACTTACCCAAAAAAAAAATGGAAGTTGCATAAAATTACGAATGAAAGTTCATTCAAGAAACCACAACACCTTAATGATCGATTTGGAAATTAAATAAAAATGGAAATTGAATAGAAAAGGAAATTGAATAAAAATGAAAGTTGAATAAAAATAGAAATGGAAACAGCAAAAAATTAAACAAGGAAGTTCATTTTAGAAACCACAATACCTTAACAATCTATTGTGGTATTAAACAAAAATGGAAGTTGAATGGAGATGGAAATTGAATAAAAATAGAAGTTGAATAAAAATAGAAATGGAAACTGCACAAAATTAAACATGGAAGTTCATTCAAGAAACCACTATACCTTAACGATCTATTTGGAAATTAAATAAAAAAGGAAATTGAATAGAAAGGAAATTGAATAAAAATGGAAATGGAAAAAAAATAAAAATGAAAGTTGCATAAAATTCAGAATGGAAGTTCATTCAAGAAACCACAACACCTTAACGATCTATTTGGAAATTAAATGAAAATGGAAATTGAGTGGAGATGGAAATTTAATAAAAATAGATGTTGAATAAAAATAGAAATGGAAACTGCAAACAATAAAGCATGGAAGTTCATTCAAGAAACCACTATACCTTAATGATCTATTTGGAAATTAAAAAAAAATGGAAATTGAATAGCAAAACAAATTGAATAAAAATGGAATGGAATAAAAATAAAAATGGAAGTTGCATAAAATTAAGAATGGAAGTTCATTCAAGAAACCACTACACCTCAACGATCTATTTAGAAATTAAATAAAAAAGCAAATTGAATAAAAATAGAAGTTGAATAAAAATAGAAATGGAAACTGCATAAAATTAAACATGGAAGTTCATTCAGGAAACCACTATACCTTAACGATCTATTTGGAAATTAAATAAAAATGTAATTCAATAGAAAAGGAAATTGAATAAAAACGGAACTTTAATAAAAATAAAAATGAAAGTTGCATAAAATTAAAAATGAAAGTTCATTCAAGATACCGCTATACCTTAACGATCATTTTGGAAATTAAATAAAAATGGAAATGGAATAGAAAAGGAAATTGAATAAAAATGGAAATGGAATAAAAATAAAAATGGAAGTTGCATTAAATTAATAATGCAAGTTCATTCAAGAAACCACTACACCTTAACGATCTATTGGGAAATTAAATAAAAAAGGAAATTGACTGGAGATGCAAAATTGAATAAAAATAGAAGTTGAATAAAAATAGAAATGGAAACAACAAAAAATTAAACATGGAAGTTCATTAAAGAAACCACTATACCTTAACAATCTATTGTGAAATTAAATAAAAATGGAAATTGAATAAAAATGGAAGTTGAATAAAAACAGAAATGGAAACTGCATAAAATTAAACATGGAAGTTCATTCAAGAAACCACTATACCTTAACGATCTATTTGGAAATTAAATAAAAAAGGAAATTGAATAGAAAAGGAAATTGAATAAAAATGGAAGTGGAATAAAAATAAAAATGGAAGTTGCATAAAATTCAGAATGGAGTTCATTCAAGAAACCACAACACCTTAACGATCTATTTGGAAATTAAATAAAAATGGAAATTGAATGGAGATGGAAATTTAATAAAAATAGATGTTGAATAAAAATAGAAATGAAAACTGCATAAAATAAAACATGGAAGTTCATTCAAGAAACAACTATACCTTAACGATTTATTTGGAAATTAAATAAAAATGGAAATTGAATAGAAAAAGAAATTGAATAAAAATGGAAGTGGAGTAAAAATAAAAACGGAAGTTGCATAAAATTAAGAATGGAAGTTCATTCAAGAAACAACTACACCTTAACGATCTATTTGGAAATTAAATAAAAAAGGAAATTGAATGGAGATGGAAATTGAATAAAAATAGAAGTTGAATAAAAACAGAAATGGAAACTGCATAAAACTAAACATGGGAGTTCATTCAAGAAGCCACTATACCTTAACGATCTATTTGGAAATTATATAAAAATATAATTCAAAAGAAAAGGAAATTGAATAAAAATGGAACTTTAATAAAAATAAAAATGGAAGAAGTTGGAAGTTGTTACTTACCCAAAAAAAAAAAATGGAAGTTGCATAAAATTACGAATGAAAGTTCATTCAAGAAACCACAACACCTTAATGATCGATTTGGAAATTAAATAAAAATGGAAATTGAATAGAAAAGGAAATTGAATAAAAATGGACGTTGAATAAAAATAGAAATGGAAACAGCAAAAAATTAAACATGGAAGTTCATTTAAGAAACCACTATACCTTAACAATCTATTGTGATATTAAATAAAAAAGGAAATTGAATGGAGATCGAAATTGAATAAAAATAGAAGTTGAATAAAAATAGAAATGGAAACTGCATAAAATTAAACACGGAAGTTCATTCAAGAAACAACTATACCTTAACAATCTCTTTGGAAATTAAATAAAAAAAGGAAATTGAATAGAAAAGGAAATTGAATAAAAATGGAAGTGGAATAAAAATAAAAATGGAAGTTGCATATAATTAAAAATGGAAGTTCATTCAGGAAACCACAACACCATAACGATCTATGTGGAAATTAAATAAAAATGGAAATTGAGTGGAGATGGTAATTTAATAAAAATAGATGTTGAATAAAAATAGAAATGGAAACTGCATACAATAAAGCATGGAAGTTCATTTAAGAAACCACTATACCTTAATGATCTATGTGGAAATTAAAAAAAAATGGAAATTGAATAGCAAAACAAATTGAATAAAAATGGAAGTGGAATAAAAATAAAAATGGAAGTTGCATAAAATTAAGAATGGAAGTTCATTCAATAAACCACTACACCTCAACGATCTATTTAGAAATTAAATAAAAAAGGAAATTAAATAAAAATAGAAGTTGAATAAAAATAGAAATGGAAACTGCATAAAAATAAACATGGAAGTTCATTCAGGAAACCACTATACCTTAACGATCTATTTGGAAATTAAATAAAAATGTAATTCAATAGAAAAGGAAATTGAATAAAAACGGAACTTTAATAAAAATAAAAATGAAAGTTGCATAAAATTAAAAATGAAAGTTCATTCAAGATACCGCTATACCTTAACGATCATTTTGGAAATTAAATAAAAATGGAAATGGAATAGAAAAGGAAATAAAAATGGAAGTTGCATTAAATTAATAATGGAAGTTCATTCAAGAAACCACTACACCTTAACGATCTATTGGGAAATTAAATAAAAAAGGAAATTGACTGGAAATGCAAAATTGAATAAAAATAGAAGTTGAATAAAAATAGAAATGGAAACAGCAAAAAATTAAACATGGAAGTTCATTAAAGAAACCACTATACCTTAACAATCTGTTGTGAAATTAAATAAAAATGGAAATTGAATAAAAATGGAAGTTGAATAAAAATAAAAATGGAAACTGCGTAAAATTAAACATGGAAGTTCATTCAAGAAACCACTATACCTTAACGATCTATTTTGAAATTAAATAAAAAAGGAAATTGAATAGAAAAGGAAATTGAATAAAAATGGAAGTGGAATAAAAATAAAAATGGAAGTTGCATAAAATTCAGAATGGAGTTCATTCAAGAAACCACAACACCTTAACGATCTATTTGGAAATTAAATAAAAATGGAAATTGAATGGAGATGGAAATTTAATAAAAATAGATGTTGAATAAAAATAGAAATGAAAACTGCATAAAATAAAACATGGAAGTTCATTAAAGAAACCACTATATCTTAACGATTTATTTGGAAATTAAATAAAAATGGAAATTGAATAGAAAAAGAAATTGAATAAAAATGGAAGTGGAATAAAAATAAAAACGGAAGTTGCATAAAATTAAGAATTGAAGTTAATTCAAGAAACAACTACACCTTAACGATCTATTTGGAAATTAAATAAGAAAGGAAATTGAATGGAGATGGAAATGGAAATTGAATAAAAATAGAAGTTGAATAAAAATAGAAATGGAAACTGCATAAAATTAAACATGGGAGTTCATTCAAGAAACCACTATACCATAACGATCTATTTGGAAATTATATAAAAATATAATTCAAAAGAAAAGGAAATTGAATAAAAATGGAACTTTAATAAAAATAAAAATGGAAGAAGTTGGAAGTTGTTACTTACCCAAAAAAAAAAAAAAAATGGAAGTTGCATAAAATTACGAATGAAAGTTCATTCAAGAAACCACAACACCTTAATGATCGATTTGGAAATTAAATAAAAATGGAAAATAGAAAAGGAAATTGAATAAAAATGGAAGTTGAATAAAAATAGAAATGGAAACAGCAAAAAATTAAACATGGAAGTTCATTTAAGAAACCACTATACCTTAACAATCTATTGTGGTATTAAATAAAAAAGGAAATTGAATGGAGATCGAAAATTAATAAAAATTGAAGTTGAATAAAATTAGAAATGGAAACTGCATAAAATTAAACCCGGAAGTTCATTCAAGAAACCACTATACCTTAACGATCTCTTTGGAAATTAAATAAAAAAAGGAAATTGAATAAAAATGGAAGTGGAATAAAAATAAAAATGGAAGTTGCATATAACTAAAAATGGAAGTTCATTCAGGAAACCACAACACCTTAACGATCTATTTGGAAATTAAATAAAAATGGAAATTGAATGGAGACGGAAATTGAATAAAAATGGAAGTGGAATAAAAATAAAAATGGAGGTTGCATAAAATTAAAAATGAAAGTTCATTCAAGAAACAACTATACCTTAACGATCTATTTGGAAATTATATAAAAATATAATTCAAAAGAAAAGGAAATTGAATAAAAATGGAACTTTAATAAAAATAAAAATGGAAGAAGTTGGAAGTAGTTACTTACCCACAAAAAAAAAATGGAAGTTGCATAAAATTAAGAATGAAAGTTCATTCAAGAAACCACAACACCTTAATGATCGATTTGGAAATTAAATAAAAATGGAAATTGAATAGAAAAGGAAATTGAATAAAAATGGAAGTTGAATAAAAATAGAAATGGAAACAGCAAAAAATTAAACATGGAAGTTCATTTAAGAAACCACTATACCTTAACAATCTATTGTGATATTAAATAAAAATGGAAATTGAATGGAGATGGAAATTGAATAAAAATAGAAGTTGAATAAAAATAGAAATGGAAACTGCATAAAATTAAACATGGAAGTTCATTCAAGAAACCACTATACCTTAACGATCTATTTGGAAATTAAATAAAAATGGAAATTGAATAGAAAGGAAATTGAATAAAAATGGAAGTGGAAAAAAAATAAAAATGAAAGTTGCAGAAAATTCAAAATGGAAGTTCATTCAAGAAACCACAACACCTTAACGATCTATTTGGAAATTAAATAAAAATGGAAATTGAGTGGAGATGGAAATTTAATAAAAATAGATGTTGAATAAAAATAGAAATCGAAACTGCATAGAATAAAGCGTGGAAGTTCATTTAAGAAACCACTATACCTTAATGATCTATTTGGAAATAAAAAAAAAATGGAAATTGAATAGCAAAACAAATTGAATAAAAATGGAAGTGGAATAAAAATAAAAATGGAAGTTGCATAAAATTAAGAATGGAAGTTCATTCAAGAAACCACTACACCTCAACGATCTATTTAGAAATTAAATAAAAAAGGAAATTAAATAAAAATAGAAGTTGAATAAAAATAGAAATGGAAACTGCATAAAATTAAGCATGGAAGTTCATTCAGAAAACCACTATACCTTAACGATCTATTTGGAAATTAAATAAAAATGTAATTCAATAGAAAAGGAAATTGAATAAAACCGGAACTTTAACAAAAATAAAAATGGAAGTTGCATAAAATTAAAAATGAAAGTTCATTCAGGATACCGCTATACCTTAACGATCATTTTGGAAATTAAATAAAAATGGAAATTGAATAAAAATGGAAGTGGAATAAAAATAAAAATGGAAGTTGCATTAAATTAATAATGGAAGTTCATTCAAGAAACCACTGCACCTTAACGATCAATTCGGAAATTAAATAAAAAAGGAAATTGACTGGAGATGCAAAATTGAATAAAAATAGAAGTTGAATAAAAATAGAAATGGAAACAGCAAAAAATTAAACATGGAAGTTCATTAAAGAAACCACTATACCTTAACAATCTATTGTGAAATTAAATAAAAATGGAAATTGAATGGAGATGGAAATTGAATAAAAATGGAAGTTGAATAAAAATAGAAATGGAAACTGCATAAAATTAAACATGGAAGTTCATTCAAGAAACCACTATACCTTAACGATCTATTTGGAAATTAAATAAAAAAGGAAATTGAATAGAAAAGGAAATTGAATAAAAATGGAAGTGGAATAAAAGTAAAAGTGGAAGTTGCATAAAATTCAGAATGGAGTTCATTGAAGAAACCACAACAGCTTAACGATCTATTTGGAAATGAAATAAAAATGGAAATTGAATGGAGATGGAAATTTAATAAAAATAGATGTTGAATAAAAATAGAAATGAAAACAGCATAAAATAAAACATGGAAGTTCATTAAAGAAACCACTATACCTTAACGATTTATTTGCAAATTAAATAAAAATGGAAATTGAATAGAAAAAGAAATTGAATAAAAATGGAAGTGGAATAAAAATAAAAATGGAAGTTGCATAAAATTAAGAATGGAAGTTCATTCAAGAAACAACTACACCTTAACGATCTATTTGGAAATTAAATAAAAAAGGAAATTGAATGGAGATGGAAATTGAAAAAAAATAGAAGTTGAAAAAAAATAGAAATGGAAACTGCATAAAATTAAACATGGGAGTTCATTCAAGAAACCACTATACCTTAACGATCTATTTGGAAATTATATAAAAATATAATTCAAAAGAAAAGGAAATTGAATAAAAATGGAACTTTAATAAAAATAAAAATGGAAGAAGTTGGAAGTTGTTACTTACCCAAAAAAAAAAAATGGAAGTTGCATAAAATTACGAATGAAAGTTCATTCAAGAAACCACAACACCTTAATGATCGATTTGGAAAATAAATAAAAATGAAAATTGAATAGAAAATGATATTGAATAAAAATGGAAGTTGAATAAAAATAGAAATGGAAACAGCAAAAAATTAAACATGGAAGTTCATTTAAGAAACCACTATACCTTAACAATCTATTGTGATATTAAATAAAAATGGAATTTGAATGGAGATGGAAATTGAATAAAAATAGAAGTTGAATAAAAATAGAAATGGAAACCGCATATAATTAAACATGGAAGTTCATTCAAGTAACCACTATACCTTAACGATCTATTTGGAAGTTAAATAAAAAAGGAAATTGAATAGAAAGGAAATTGAATAAAAATGGAAGTGGAAAAAAAATAAAAATGAAAGTTGCATAAAATTCAGAATGGAAGTTCATTCAAGAAACCACAACACCTTAACGATCTATTTGGAAATTAAATAAAAATGGAAATTGAGTGGAGATGGAAATTTAATAAAAATAGATGTTGAATAAAAATAGAAATGGAAACTGCAAACAATAAAGCATGGAAGTTCATTCAGGAAACGACTATACCTTAATGATCTATTTGGAAATTAAAAAAAATGGAAATTGAATAGCAAAACAAATTGAATAAAAATGGAAGTGGAATAAAAATAAAAATGGAAGTTGCATAAAATTAAGAATGGAAGTTCATTCAAGAAACAACTACACCTTAACGATCTATTTGGAAATTAAATAAAAAAGGAAATTGAATGGAGATGGAAATTGAAAAAAAATAGAAGTTGAAAAAAAATAGAAATGGAAACTGCATAAAATTAAACATGGGAGTTCATTCAAGAAACCACTATACCTTAACGATCTATTTGGAAATTATATAAAAATATAATTCAAAAGAAAAGGAAATTGAATAAAAATGGAACTTTAATAAAAATAAAAATGGAAGAAGTTGAAAGTTGTTACTTACCCAAAAAAAAAAATGGAAGTTGCATAAAATTACGAATGAAAGTTCATTCAAGAAACCACAACACCTTAATGATCGATTTGGAAATTAAATAAAAATGAAAATTGAATAGAAAATGATATTGAATAAAAATGGAAGTTGAATAAAAATAGAAATGGAAACAGCAAAAAATTAAACATGGAAGTTCATTTAAGAAACCACTATACCTTAACAATCTATTGTGATATTAAATAAAAATGGAATTTGAATGGAGATGGAAATTGAATAAAAATAGAAGTTGAATAAAAATAGAAATGGAAACTGCATAAAATTAAACATGGAAGTTCATTCAAGTAACCACTATACCTTAACGATCTATTTGGAAGTTAAATAAAAAAGGAAATTGAATAGAAAGGAAATTGAATAAAAATGGAAGTGGAAAAAAAATAAAAATGAAAGTTGCATAAAATTCAGAATGGAAGTTCATTCAAGAAACCACAACACCTTAACGATCTATTTGGAAATTAAATAAAAATGGAAATTGAGTGGAGATGGAAATTTAATAAAAATAGATGTTGAATAAAAATAGAAATGGAAACTGCAAACAATAAAGCATGGAAGTTCATTCAGGAAACGACTATACCTTAATGATCTATTTGGAAATTAAAAAAAAATGGAAATTGAATAGCAAAACAAATTGAATAAAAATGGAAGTGGAAGAAAAATAAAAATGGAAGTTGCATAAAATTAAGAACGGAAGTTCATTCAAGAAACCACTACACCTCAATGATCTATTTAGAAATTAAATAAAAAAGGAAATTAAATAAAAATAGAAGTTGAATAAAAATAGAAATGGAAACTGCATAAAATTAAACATGGAAGTTCATTCAGAAAACCACTATACCTTAACGATCTATTTGGAAATTAAATAAAAATGTAATTCAATAGAAAAGGAAATTGAATAAAAACGGAACTTTAATAAAAAAAAAATGAAAGTTGCATAAAATTAAGAATGAAAGTTCATTCAAGATACCACTATACCTTAACGATCATTTTGGAAATTAAATAAAAATGGAAATTGAATAGAAAAGGAAATTGAATAAAAATGGAAGCGGAATAAAAATAAAAATGGAAGTTGCATTAAATTAATAATGCAAGTTCATTCAAGAAACCACTACACCTTAACGATCTATTGGGAAATTAAATAAAAAAGGAAATTGACTGGAGATGCAAAATTGAATAAAAATAGAAGTTGAATAAAAATAGAAATGGAAACAGCGAAAAATTAAACATGGAAGTTCATTGAAGAAACCACTATACCTTAACAATCTATTGTGAAATTAAATAAAAATGGAAATTGAATGGAGATGGAAATTGAATAAAAATGGAAGTTGAATAAAAATAGAAATGGAAACTGCATAAAATTAAACATGGAAGTTCATTCAGGAAACCAGTATACCTTAACGATCTATTTTGGAAATTAAATAAAAAAGGAAATTGAATAGAAAAGGAAATTGAATAAAAATGGAAGTGGAATAAAAATAAAAATGGAAGTTGCATAAAATTCAGAATGGAGTTCATTCAAGAAACCACAACACCTTAACGATCTATTTGGAAATTAAATAAAAATGGAAATTGAGTGGAGATGGAAATTTAATAAAAATAGATGTTGAATAAAAATAGAAATGGAAACTGCAAACAATAAAGCATGGAAGTTCATTCAAGAAACCACTATACCTTAATGATCTATTTGGAAATTAAAAAAAAATGGAAATTGAATAGCAAAACAAATTGAATAAAAATGGAAGTGGAATAAAAATAAAAATGGAAGTTGCATAAAATTAAGAATGGAAGTTCATTCAAGAAACCACTACACCTCAATGATCTATTTAGAAATTAAATAAAAAACGAAATTAAATAAAAATAGAAGTTGAATAAAAATAGAAATGGAAACTGCATAAAATTAAACATGGAAGTTCATTCAGAAAACCACTATACCTTAACGATCTATTTGGAAATTAAATAAAAATGTAATTCAATAGAAAAGGAAATTGAATAAAAACGGAACTTTAATAAAAATAAAAATGAAAGTTGCATAAAATTAAGAATGAAAGTTCATTCAAGATACCGCTATACCTTAACGATCATTTTGGAAATTAAATAAAAATGGAAATTGAATAGAAAAGGAAATTGAATAAAAATGGAAGTGGAATAAAAATAAAAATGGAAGTTGCATTAAATTAATAATGCAAGTTCATTCAAGAAACTACTACACCTTAACGATATATTGGGAAATTAAATAAAAAAGGAAATTGACTGGAGATGCAAAATTGAATAAAAATAGAAGTTGAATAAAAATAGAAATGGAAACAGCGAAAAATTAAACATGGAAGTTCATTGAAGAAACCACTATACCTTAACAATCTATTGTGAAATTAAATAAAAATGGAAATTGAATGGAGATGGAAATTGAATAAAAATGGAAGTTGAATAAAAATAGAAATGGAAACTGCATAAAATTAAACATGGAAGTTCATTCAGGAAACCAGTATACCTTAACGATCTATTTGGAAATTAAATAAAAAAGGAAATTGAATAGAAAAGGAAATTGAATAAAAATGGAAGTGGAATAAAAATAAAAATGGAAGTTGCATAAAATTCAGAATGGAGTTCATTCAAGAAACCACAACACCTTAACGATCTATTTGGAAATTAAATAAAAATGGAAATTGAGTGGAAATGGAAATTCAATAAAAATAGATGTTGAATAAAAATAGAAATGGAAACTGCAAACAATAAAGCATGGAAGTTCATTCAAGAAACCACTATACCTTAATGATCTATTCGGAAATTAAAAAAAAAATGGAAATTGAATAGCAAAACAAATTGAATAAAAATGGAAGTGGAATAAAAATAAAAATGGAAGTTGCATAAAATTAAGAATGGAAATTCATTCAAGAAACCACTACACCTCAATGATCTATTTAGAAATTAAATAAAAAAGGAAATTAAATAAAAATAGAAGTTGAATAAAAATAGAAATGGAAACTGCAGAAAATTAAACATGGAAGTTCATTCAGAAAACCACTATACCTTAACGATCTATTTGGAAATTAAATAAAAATGTAATTCAATAGAAAAGGAAATTGAATAAAAACGGAACTTTAATAAAAATAAAAATGAAAGTTGCATAAAGTTAAGAATGAAAGTTCATTCAAGATACCACTATACCTTAACGATCATTTTGGAAATTAAATAAAAATGGAAATTGAATAGAAAAGGAAATTGAACAAAAATGGAAGTGGAATAAAAATAAAAATGGAAGTTGCATTAAATTAATAATGCAAGTTCATTCAAGAAACTACTACACCTTAACGATCTATTGGTAAATTAAATAAAAAAGGAAATTGACTGGAGATGCAAAATTGAATAAAAATAGAAGTTGAATAAAAATAGAAATGGAAACAGCGAAAAATTAAACATGGAAGTTCATTGAAGAAACCACTATACCTTAACAATCTATTGTGAAATTAAATAAAAATGGAAATTGAATGGAGATGGAAATTGAATAAAAATGGAAGTTGAATAAAAATAGAAATGGAAACTGCATAAAATTAAACATGGAAGTTCATTCAGGAAACCAGTATACCTTAACGATCTATTTGGAAATTAAATAAAAAAGGAAATTGAATAGAAAAGGAAATTGAATAAAAATGGAAGTGGAATAAAAATAAAAATGGAAGTTGCATAAAATTCAGAATGGAGTTCATTCAAGAAACCACAACACCTTAACGATCTATTTGGAAATTAAATAAAAATGGAAATTGAGTAGAGATGGAAATTTAATAAAAATAGATGTTGAATAAAAATAGAAATGGAAACTGCAAACAATAAAGCATGGTAGTTCATTCAAGAAACCACTATACCTTAATGATCTATTTGGAAATTAAAAAAAAATGGAAATTGAATAGCAAAACAAATTGAATAAAAATGGAAGTGGAATAAAAATAAAAATGGAAGTTGCATAAAATTAAGAATGGAAGTTCATTCAAGAAACCACTACACCTCAATGATCTATTTAGAAATTAAATAAAAAAGGAAATTAAATAAAAATAGAAGTTGAATAAAAATAGAAATGGAAACTGCAGAAAATTAAACATGGAAGTTCATTCCGAAAACCACTATCCCTTAACGATCTATTTGGAAATTAAATAAAAATGTAACTCAATAGAAAAGGAAATTGAATAAAAACGGAACTTTAATAAAAATAAAAATGAAAGTTGCATAAAATTAAAAATGAAAGTTCATTCAAGATACCGCTATACCATAACGATCATTTTGGAAATTAAATAAAAATGGAAATTGAATAGAAAAGGAAATTGAATAAAAATGGAAGTGGAATAAAAATAAAAATGGAAGTTGCATTAAATTAATAATGCATGTTCATTCAAGAAACTACTACACCTTAACGATCTATTGGGAAATTAAATAAAAAAGGAAATTGACTGGAGATGCAAAATTGAATAAAAATAGAAGTTGAATAAAAATAGAAATGGAAACAGCGAAAAATTAAACATGGAAGTTCATTGAAGAAACCACTATACCTTAACAATCTATTGTGAAATTAAATAAAAATGGAAATTGAATGGAGATGGAAATTGAATAAAAATGGAAGTTGAATAAAAATAGAAATGGAAACTGCATAAAATTAAACATGGAAGTTCATTCAAGAAACCACTATACCTTAACGATCTATTTGGAAATTAAATAAAAAAGGAAATTGAATAGAAAAGGAAATTGAATAAAAATGGAAGTGGAATAAAAATAAAAATGGAAGTTGCATAAAATTCAGAATGGAGTTCATTCAAGAAACCACAACACCTTAACGATTTATTTGGAAATTAAATAAAAATGGAAATTGAATCGAGATGGAAATTTAATAAAAATAGATGTTGAATAAAAATAGAAATGAAAACTGCATAAAATAAAACATGGAAGTTAATTCAAGAAACCACTATACCTTAACGATTTATTTGGAAATTAAATAAAAATAGAAATTGAATAGAAAAAGAAACTGAATAAAAATGGAAGTGGAATAAAAGTAAAAAAGGAAGTTGCATAAAATTAAGAATGGAAGTTCATTCAAGAAACAACTACACCTGAACGATCTATTTGGAAATTAAATAAAAAAGGAAATTGAATGGAGATGGAAATTGAATAAAAATAGAAGTTGAATAAAAATAGAAATGGAAACTGCATAAAATTAAACATGGGAGTTCATTCAAGAAACCACTATACCTTAACGATCTATTTGGAAATTATATAAAAATATAATTCAAAAGAAAAGGAAATTGAATAAAAATGGAACTTTAATAAAAATAAAAATGGAAGAAGTTGGAAGTTGTTACTTACCCAAAAAAAAAAATGGAAGTTGCACAAAATTACGAATGAAAGTTCATTCAAGAAACCACAACACCTTAATGATCGATTTGGAAATTAAATAAAAATGGAAATTGAATAGAAAAGGAAATCGAATAAAAATGGAAGTTGAATAAAAATAGAAATGGAAACAGCAAAAAATTAAACATGGAAGTTCATTTAAGAAACCACTATACCTTAACAATCTATTGTGATATTAAATAAAAATGGAAATTGAATGGAGATGGAAATTGAATAAAAATAGAAGGTGAATAAAAATAGAAATTGAAACTGCATAAAATTAAACATGGAAGTTCATTCAAGAAACCACTATACCTTAACGATCTATTTGGAAGTTAAATAAAAAAGGAAATTGAATCGAAAGGAAATTGAATAAAAATGGAAATGGAAAAAAAATAAAAATGAAAGTTGCATAAAATTCAGAATGGAAGTTCATTCAAGAAACCACAACACCTTAATGATCTATTTGGAAATTAAATAAAAATGGAAATTGAGTGGAGATGGAAATTTAATAAAAATAGATGTTGAATAAAAATAGAAATGGAAACTGCAAACAATAAAGCATGGAAGTTCATTCAAGAAACCACTATACCTTAATGATCTATTGGGAAATTAAAAAAAAAAAATGGAAATTGAATTGCAAAACAAATTGAATAAAAATGGAAGTGGAATAAAAATAAAAATGGAAGTTGCATAAAATTAAGAATGGAAGTTCATTCAACAAACCATTACACCTCAACGATCTATTTCGAAATTAAATAAAAAAGGAATTTAAATAAAAATAGAAGTTGAATAAAAATAGAAATGGAAACTGCATAAAATTAAGCATGGAAGTTCATTCAGAAAACCACTATACCTTAACGATCTATTTGGAAATTAAATAAAAATGTAATTCAATAGAAAAGGAAATTGAATAAAAACGGAACTTTAATAAAAATAAAAATGAAAGTTGCATAAAGTTAAAAATGAAAGTTCATTCAAGATACCGCTATACCTTAATGATCATTTTGGAAATTAAATAAAAATGGAAATTGAATAGAAAAGGAAATTGAATAAAAATGGAAGTGGAATAAAAATAAAAATGGAAGTTGCATTAAATTAATAATGGAAGTTCATTCAAGAAACCACTACACCTTAACGATCTATTGGGAAATTAAATAAAAAAGGAAATTGACTGGAGATGCAAAATTGAATAAAAATAGAAGTTGAATAAAAATAGAAATGGAAACAACAAAAAATTAAATATGGAAGTTCATTAAAGAAACCACTATACCTTAACAATCTATTGTGAAATTAAATAAAAATGGAAATTGAATGGAGATGGAAATTGAATAAAAATGGAAGTTGAATAAAAATAGAAATGGAAACTGCATAAAATTAAACATGGAAGTTCATTCAAGAAACCACTATACCTTAACGATCTATTTGGAAATTAAATAAAAAAGGAAATTGAGTAGAAAAGGAAATTGAATAAAAATGGAAGTGGAATAAAAATAAAAATGGAAGTTGCATAAAATTCAGAATGGAGTTCATTCAAGAAACCACAACATCTTAACGATCTATTTGGAAATTAAATAAAAATGGAAATTGAATGGAGATGGAAATTTAATAAAAATAGATGTTGAATAGAAATAGAAATGAAAACTGCATAAAATAAAACATGGAAGTTCATTCAAGAAACCACTATACCCTAACGATTTATTTGGAAATTAAATAAAAATGGAAATTGAATAAAAAAAGAAACTGAATAAAAATGGAAGTGGAATAAAAGTAAAAATGGAAGTTGCATAAAATTAAGAATGGAAGTTCATTCAAGAAACAACTACACCTTAACGATCTATTTGGAAATTAAATAAAAAAGGAAATTGAATGGAGATGGAAATTGAATAAAAATAGAAGTTGAATAAAAATAGAAATGGAAACTGCATAAAATTAAACATGGGAGTTCATTCAAGAAACCACTATACCTTAACGATCTATTTGGAAATTATATAAAAGTATAATTCAAAAGAAAAGGAAATTGAATAAAAATGGAACTTTAATAAAAATAAAAATGGAAGAAGTTGGAAGTTGTTACTTACCCAAAAAAAAAATGGAAGTTGCATAAAATTACGAATGAAAGTTCATTCAAGAAACCACAACACCTTAATGATCGATTTGGAAATTAAATAAAAATGGAAATTGAATAGAAAAGGAAATTGAATAAAAATGGAAGTTGAATAAAAATAGAAATGGAAACAGCAAAAAATTAAACATGGAAGTTCATTTAAGAAACCACTATACCTTAACAATCTATTGTGATATTAAATAAAAATGAAAATTGAATGGAGATGGAAATTGAATAAAAATAGAAATGGAAACTGCATAAAATTAAACGTGGAAGTTCATTCAAGAAACCACTATACCTTAACGATCTATTTGGAAATTAAATAAAAAAGGAAATTGAATAGAAAGGTAATTGAATAAAAATGGAAGTGGAAAAAAAATAAAAATGAAAGTTGCATAAAATTCAGAATGGAAGTTCATTCAAGAAACCACAACACCTTAACGATCTATTTGGAAATTAAATAAAAATGGAAATTGAATGGAGTTGGAAATTTAATAAAAATATATGTTGAAAAAAAATAGAAATGGAAACAGCATACAATAAAGCATGGAAGTTCATTCAAGAAACCACTATACCTTAATGATCTATGTGGAAATTAAAAAAAAAATGGAAATTGAATAGCAAAACAAATTGAATAAAAATGGAAGTGGAATAAAAATAAAAATGGAAGTTGCATAAAATTAAGAATGGAAGTTCATTCAAGAAACCACTACACCTTAACGATCTATTTAGAAATTAAATAAAAAAGGAAATTAAATAAAAATAGAAGTTGAATAAAAATAGAAATGGAAACTGCATAAAATTAAACATGGAAGTTCATTCAGGAAACCACTATACCTTAACGATCTATTTGGAAATTAAACAAAAATGTAATTCAATAGAAAAGGAAATTGAATAAAAATGGAACTTTAATAAAAATAAAAATGGAAGTTGCATAAAATTGAGAATGATAGTTCATTCAAGAAACCAAAACACCTTAATGATCTATTTGGAAATTAAATAAAAATGGAAATTGAATTGAAAAGGAAATTGAATAAAAATGGAAGTTGAATAAAAATAGAAATGGAAACTGCATAAAATTAAACACGAAGGTCATTCAAGAAACCACTATACCTTAACGATCTATTTGGAAATTAAATAAAAAAGAAATTGAATAGAAAAGAAAATTGAACAAAAATGGAAGTTGCATAAAATTAAAAATGGAAGTTCATTAAAGAAACCACTATACCATAACGATCTATTTGGAAATTAAATAAAAAAGGATAATGAATAGAAAAGGAAATTGAATAAAAATGGAAGTTGAATAAAAACAAAATTAGAATTTGCATAAAATTAAAAATAGAAATGGAAACTGCATAAAATTAAACATGGAAGTGCATTCAAGAAACCACTATACCTTAACGATCTATTTGGAAATGAAAATACGTTATCCGTAGTTATTTGTAGAGCAAGGTAACTTAAGTTTGGGGACCAAACTTCTCTAAGGAGGGTAGACTGTAGTGACCCTCATTCACCCACCTTAGCCTCGAGCATGAGCATTTGTATAATCTTGTTTTGATAAGCTTGCATTAGTGAATTTTCTCGGCTTGTTTTATCTAGAATAAGATTCTTGTCTTGGTTTATGCTTATGTGAATTCACTTGTTAAGTCTTGTTCCTCCTGGTGAGTCTAACTGAAGTCACCTTAAAGCTAAAACCATCTTGGAACCACTTTGGTTTACCTTTACTTCCATCCTGGCATATTGGCCGAGATGTCATTTTCTAGGCCGAGGTGTATCATCAAGGCTGAGAAGTGCATCATCTAGGCCGAGATGTTATCCTTGAACCCAAGTGATCTTATTCCTGGATTGGTGCGACCTAGACCAAGGTGTGGCACATCTAGGCCGAGGTGTGGCACAGCTGGGCCGAGGTTTTTCCGTCCTAGCCGAGGTCATAGATACCTTACCTACCGGAGCCAATGATTTCACCCGATGTCAGCATCTTGCCAGAGTGCCCATGCCGCTTTGCTTGTTAAACACTCTTTCGCCATGCTTCTGTCTGGTCTGTCAGCCACCTTTTTGAAGAGAACTAACCCGGTAGCGCCACGTGTCCCAGCTAAGTGTTAAGTCAACTAGCAGACCTAGAAATGTATCATTTTGCTATATGTCTTTGTTCTTGAGGAGAGAGAAGCTCTAGAAGAAGAAGAAGAAGTCTTTAGAGAGAGAAGTAGATTCCAAGCTTGATCCTTAGTGTTGAGCCATTAGATCCGTGCTTTGAGGTTAGATTCTTGATCTATTCTTGTTGTTCTTATTAATCATCTAGCTGCATTGCATGATCTAGCATGTTTCATGAGCTATGCATTGATTGAAAGTTTGGTTTTAGAAAGAGAAAGTAGTATTCATGTGTTCTTGAATAAAAGCCTTGTTTGATCCGAAAGTTGCATTAAGATCCATGCTTTTGTGTTTGTTTTCATAAGATCTTCGAGTATGGGTACCCAGGTCCATGTTTTTAGGAGGTGTGGGACCTCGACAATAGCCTGGTTGGTACCCAGCATGTTCTCCCGAGATGAGAAACAGTGTTTTGTTTGGGATTGACTTAGTTTTGTAGAAATGCCGAGATCATTGCATTCATGTAAAGCTTGTTTGTCAGTACATTCAATAGACCTCGCTATGTGTTTGTAGGAGTTGGACTCCCACTTGACCCCGACACTGAGAAACTAGGTGAGTGGTATTTTTAATAAAGTTATGTTATTAAGTTTTGATAAAGCCTTGCCTTGCTTGTTTTGGAAAAGTATTTGTTAAACATGAATGACTATCCCTATTTTGTGTATCATGTACTAGCCTTGGTTTTGACAATCTTGAAAGTCCGTACGTGCTAGGGGACTATAAGCATTTGTAGCACAATCTTGAAAGTCCGTACGTGCTAGGGGACTATAAGCATTAGTAGCACAATCTTGAAAGTCCGTACGTGCTAGGGGACTATAAGCAGTAGTAGCACAATCTTGAAAGTTCGTACGTGCTAGGGGACTATAAGCAGTAGTAGCACAATCTTGAAAGTCCGTACGTGCTAGGGGACTATAAGCATTAGTAGCACAATCTTGAAAGTCCGTACGTGCTAGGGTACTATAAGCATTTGTAGCACAACCCTTGCTAATGTCATCCCTTGAACTTGGAAGCCTTGAAAGACTTTGATTGATGAAGCTCGATAGATTCGTTAGATGAATTTGATTTATCTCACGTTTTGCTATAAGCTATGATTATGTGTCGTTTTGTTAAAGATCTCGGATGTCATACATGCAAACCCTTTATTACTTGTACCATTCACTGAGTATCCAAGCTCACCCTCTCTATATATATGTAGGTGATGAGCAAGAAGGCGATGAGGCCTAGATGTGTTGCCGATGTGTTTTTCGATGTATTGCCGATGTTCCTTGGATTCATATTTTTGTAGCATCTTGAAGATCATGCTTCTTAGCTTGTATTTCATTACGTTTTGTATATGTCGGCTTGAGAAGCCTTTTGGTCAAGGTGTATTTTGTATTTCATTTCTATTGTATCTAAGTTGTAAGTTTTGTAAAGATGTTTGACATTTCATTGATGTACGCACAGCTCTTATGGACCACTTGTATTTTAAATTATTGCTTCCACACTTGTGAGCCCCATATATTTATACTCTGATTGTGTGTGAATTTTGAAAGTTGGCCTTCGGTAATCTCGGATTGCTGGCCATCACGGCACCAAACTACTAGGGGTGGTTTGGGGTCGTGACAGAATGGTATCAGAGCACAAGTTTTTTCTAGTACGTTACTCACACACATCGAGTCCTAAAGAGCATAGGATTTCCCTTAGAATTGATGTTAGGATTGCATCATGATTGCTTGCTATTTGACAAGGTGTGCATCATCTCGGTTTGACTGTTTGTTACTTGTGTACATGTCTATTTGATTGTTTTGTTTTAAAGTTATATTTTGCATACTACTAGCATCATGAGAAGGGGTAGACCACCAGTTGGCCAAGATCATCCCAAGGACAGATTGGACAGATTAGAGAGATTAGTCGAAGGTTTGGTCCGCGAGTTGAGACAAACTAGGCCACAAGACACCAGTACTACTTCTACTCAGGCCGAGCAGACAAACGGCCGACATGCAGCCCCACCTCCACCTTCTCCAGTGCCACAAGTGCCTCCACAACAAGCTTTATATGGGGACGACACTATAGCCTTGATCAGAGAGTTCAAAAAGATGAAACCGCCGAGGTTCTCCGGGGGTATTGAACCGATGACGGCCGAAGTGTGGGTCTTGGAAATGGAAAAGCTGTTCGAGATCTTTCCTAGTACCGATGCCCAGAAGGTGTCGTTAGCAACATTCACCTTAGATGACGATGCACGAAGATGGTGGATGATGACCCGAGAGAGCAACCCAGGTCTGACTTGGGCCAGATTTTTGGAGCTGTTCTACAACAAACACTTTCCCCTTAGCATTAGAGACCGCAAGACTACAGAGTTCCAGACTCTAACATAAGGCAGCAGGACAGTGGCAGAATATGACCGTGCTTTTACCAAGCTGGCGAGGTATGCACCTCACATGGTCGATGATGAATATAGGAAGGCTAGGAAGTTCGAAAGTGGACTACGTGGACCAATCCAGGACCGAGTCAACATGCTCAATATGCCGACCTATGTCGGAGTGTTGGACAAGGCCATCCTGGCAGAGGCTAACCTGAACCAATACCAGAACTCAGGAGAAAATCAGAAGAAGAGACAGAACTATGATAATCGTCGAGTTCCGTTTAACGCTAAGAAGAAAGCGAACGCGAGTAGCTCCAGCAACTCAAACCAGGAAAGTAGCGCTAAGCCGACGTGTGCAAGTTGTGGGAAGGCGCATTCCGGAGTTTGCCGTTGGGCATCAGGAGCCTGTTTTGAATATGGTGAAATGGGTCATCGCGTGAAAGACTGTCTGAAGAAAAGGACTGACGACGGCAAGAAGGATGGGAGCACCTCGGGCTTTGCACAAAGAAATAACATCGGGAGGGCCCAAATGAGATAGGGCAGAGTTTTTGCATTGGTACCCGGAGACACTACGAATGCTGAGACAGTGGTGTCAGGTATACTCTCAATTTGCTCTCAAGATGCATACATATTAATTGATTCGGGATCTACACATTCATTCATATCTGTTAAGTTTGCCGAGAAATTAAATAGAGAACAAGAACCCCTTGTTTATGTGTTATATGTGGCTACTCCATCTGGGAGAACTATGATTGTTGCATCCGTTTATAGGGCGTGTAGTGTTGTGATTGAGGGCGTAGAATTATTAGTTGATTTGATGCCGTTAAGCATGAATCACTTTGATGTCATATTGGGGATGGACTGGTTGGTAGCGAATCACGCATCTATTAATTGTGTCTCGAAGAATGTAACATTGAAACCCCCAAACCAAGCCGAGGTTATTTTCCAAGGGAAAGGAGTAGTACCCCCACCTTACTTAATCTCATCTATGAAAGCCTACAAATTGATCCAAAAAGGGTGTCGGGGTTATCTGTGTAGTATACTAAGTGATTTGGAAGGAAGTGTTGAGTTAGCCGACATCCCAGTTGTTAAGGAATTCCCCGACGTCTTTCCAAATGACTTGCCTGGCTGCTTTGTCGACAGAGAAATAGAGTTTACTATTGACGTCATGTCGGGAACCCAGCCTATCTTCAAAACACCTTATAGAATGGCCCCAGCCGAGCTTAAGGAGTTGAAGCTGCAGTTACAAGAATTGTTAGATAAGGGATTCATTAGGCCGAGTACTTCACCATGGAGAGCACCAGTTCTGTTTGTCAAGAAAAAGGATGGTACACTTCGCCTTTGTATCGACTACCGGGAACTGAACAAGGTGACCATTAAGAACAAGTATCCATTGCCGAGGATCGATGATTTGCTTGATCAATTACAAGGGGCACGAGTCTTTTCTAAGATTGACCTCAGGTCGGGTTACCATCAGTTGAAGGTGAAAGTCGAGGATGTTGAGAAGACTGCTTTTCGGACAAGGTATGGCCACTACGAATTTTTGGTGATGCCTTTCGGGGTGACCAACGCTCTTGCAGCATTCATAGATTTGATGAACAGGGTCTTCAAGCCGTATCTAGACGAGTTCGTGGTTGTTTTCATCAACGACATACTGATCTATTCTAAGAATAGTGATGAGCATGAGAGGCACTTGAGATTGGCCTTACAGGTTTTGAGGGACAGAAAGTTGTACGCCAAGTATAGTAAGTGTGAGTTTTGGCTTTCTAGCATCTCATTTCTGGGTCATGTGATTAACGAAGAAGGAATCTCTGTTGATCCGAGTAAAATCAAAGTTATAGTGAATTGGCCGACGCCGACCAACGTGTCCGAGGTTCGTAGTTTTCTGGGTTTGGCCGGCTATTACAGGAAGTTTGTGAAGGATTTCTCAAGGATTGCAGTACCGCTGACACAACTAACTCAGAAAGGAGTGGCGTATGAATGGACCGAGGATAGGGAGTCCGCTTTTCAAGAGTTAAAGACGAGGTTGGTTACAGCACCAATACTTGTTTTACCGTCAGTCAAGGGAGAATTTCAGATTTATAGTGATGCTTCGCATAAGGGATTGGGCTGTGTATTAATGCAAGGAGGTAAAGTTATAGCATACGCATCTCGTCAATTGAAACCCAACGAAAAGAATTATCCTACCCATGATTTGGAATTGGCAGCCGTGGTTTTTGCTTTAAAGATATGGCGTCATTACTTGTATGGAACTTCTTGCCAAGTTTTCACGGACCACAAGAGTCTGAAGTACTTGTTCACTCAAAAGGAGTTGAACATGAGGCAGAGGAGATGGCTTGAATTATTAAAGGACTATGACATGGAGATTCAGTACCATCCGGGTAAGGCGAACTCCGTAGCCGACGCGTTGAGCAGGAAGTTGACTGGAAATTTGGCGTGCCTAGCAATAATTTCAGCAAAACCGGCCATTGTTGAAGAAGTGAAGACCAGATAGATGGAAGATGGATTCCTCAAGAAGGTAATCGATGAGTTCGTCACCAAGCCGAGGCCAGGGTACACCATCGAAAATCAAGTGCTTAAGTTTGAAGAAAGATTGTGCGTGGCCGACGTCCCAGAGTTGAAAAGGAAAATTTTGCAGGAAGCCCATAGCTCCAAATTTTCCATTCATCCAGGAAGCACCAAGATGTATCAAGATGTGAAGTGGACTTTTTGGTGGCCGAATATGAAAAGAGAGATAGCCGAGTTCGTATCCCAGTGTCTATGTTGTCAGCAAGTGAAAACAGAGCACCAGAGACCAGTAGGACTTCTTCAACCCTTGTCAATTCCTGAGTGGAAATGGGAACACATCTCCATGGATTTTGTGATTGGTTTGCCGAGGACGCAAAAAGGTATGAACTCAATTTGGGTTACAGTCGACAGATTTACTAAGTCAGCACACTTTTTGCCTGTCAAGATGACATTCAATGCCGACCGGCTTGCTGAGTTGTATATGAATGAGATCGTTAGACTTCATGGTGTGCCGATGTCCATTGTCTCAGACCGAGATCCGAAGTTCGTTTCTAGATTTTGGCAGAGTTTACAAAGAGCCTTAGGAACCAAGTTGAGGTTTAGCACAACTTTTCACCCCCAAATCGATGGACAAACAGAAAGAACGATTCAGACACTCGAAGACATGCTCAGACTATGTGTATTGGATTTCAAGGGAAATTGGGAAGTACATCTACCGTTGGTAGAATTCGCTTACAACAACAGTTATCAAGCCAGCATTGGTATGGCGCCGTACGAAGCTTTGTATGGAAGGAAGTGCAGATCGCCGATATGTTAGACTGAAGTGGGAGATAAAGTTTTGATTGGTCCCGAACTGGTTCAAGTTACAACCGAGAAGATTAAGCTCATATAGCGATCCTAGTTTCCCCTTTTCTTTAACTGTTGTATCCAGACTTAGGTTCCGTGGAGTTGGTTGTTGTATATGTCTTGTTTACATCCTTTACTCCTTGCATTCGAGTCATGGGTTGTATTGGGCGAATGTGAAACAGGTTGGTTGAACTTAGAAAACAAGAGTAGTTGCCCAGATTTTGGCCTTCACGCTCGAGCGGGGATTTTGATGCTCGAGCGGGCCCTACGTTGTTGTCCGTCTGCTCGAGCGGGGTTTCCGACGCTCAAGCGTAGTTTTCCATCTTCCAGTATCTCCTCTATAGTGTTGTGAGCTCGAGCGGGAGTTTTGACGCTCGAGCGAGATGTTGTGTGTGACGCTCGAGCGGGGAGGGTTGACGCTCAAGCAGAGACCTGGTTCCGTAAAAGTTCTGGGAGTGTGTATCCGCCGCTCGAGCGAGATTGTTGACGCTCGAGCGGGAGTCTGTGAGTGACGCTCGAGCGGGGCGACTGGGTTAAAGCTCCGTGTTTTGGCTTCTCAAATCACTTTTCCATTCTTTCTCTCTCTCTTACTTTCCAAAAAGTCATTTTGAGAGCTCCTCTCTCTAGAAACTCCCTTCTCTCTAGGGTTTGATCTAGTTAGAGTGTTCCCCTCTCCTTCGGCCTTTGTAAGAGTTGTGTTGATCGTCGAGGGCGTCGTTTTGATCCGAGAATCTTGGCTTTTGGAGCACTTTGGTTTTGGTCTCTTCTCCATCCGAGCTCTAACCACTACAACAAAAAGCACCAATGGCGACTAAAAAAATGAATTTCGTCTTTGAAAGTTGCACAAATGGCGACTAAATCCATTTTAGTCGCCAAAAATGAAGACTTTTGGCGACTAAAACCATTTAGTAGCCAAATGTATATGTATTGGCGACTAAAAATCAGTTTGGTCGCCTATTATATGGGTTTCAGCGACTAACACAATTTTCGTCGCCAAAAGTGATGGTTTTTGCCGACTAAAACAATTTAGTAGCCAAAGGTGCTGGTTTTGGAGACTAAAAAGCAGATTGGTTGCCGATTGTAGGTGTTTTGGCGACTAAAACCAAATTAGTTGCTGAAAGTGAAGCTTTTTGGCTACAAAAAAAAATTAGTAGCTAAAAACTGAGTATTGGCGACTAAAATTCAGTTTAGTAGCCAAAAGGGGACGTTTTTGGCGACTAAAAACAGGTTTAGTCGCCAAAAGGTGTGTTTTTAGGCGCAACATTTTTTTTTAGCGACTGCAAAATTAATTAGTAGCCTAAAATTGTAGAATTGGCGACTAAATAATGGATTTAGTCGCCAAAACTGAGATAAATTTTTTTTTTAATAAATAATTTATTTTTTACATAAATTATATTTGAATATATATAATTATATTTATATATATTATGTTGAAAGTAATATATAAATAATATAAGTTGCAATTATATTTATGTGATGGTTGAGTGGCATAGTGGGGTGGCGTGTATCCTTAAGGTTTGGAGCTTGGAGGTCGCAGGTTCGAAGCGTGGGAGATGCTGAGGCACAGTGGGAAATTTTTTTTTTTTTTTGAAAAATGCTTTTGGCGACAAAATACTGTGGTCGCCAAAAAGAGTGACAATTGCCGACGAAAAAAGTAGTCGCCAATTGTATAAATAATTTAAAAAAAACACTATTGGCGACTAAAACTTTAGTCGCTAAATGTATAATTTCACAAATGGAATCGACTATTGGCGACTAAAAGTTTAGTCGCTGAAGACATGTATATTGCCGACTAACTAATCTTTAGTCGCCAAAGGTATTGCCGACCGTGTATTGGCGACCACAGCAGCGACTAAAATATTTAGTCGGGAAAAGTGAAAATTCGACATTTGGCGACTAAAAGAGGACTTTTGGCGACTAAAAATTTAGTCGCCAAAAGTGTTTTTTCTTGTAGTGAACTTCGAGGTAGGAATAACCTACTCCTTACTATGGGTTTTGTCTTTAAATTTTAGTATTTTGAGATGTTGGAGTTGGTTTGGTAATTTTGTGAAAGTTTGAGACTTTTGTGCAAATTTACAAAGTTGGGGTTTTAACTATAGAAAAGCCTAGATGCATTTTTGGCATGGAAAAGTGGAATTAATGTTAAAACATTAATGAAAATGGAACCTAAGGGTTGAATGTGAATTATGGAAAATACCCTAATTACATTGGTTAATTAATTTGTAAAATTAATTGTGAGAAATGAGGAATTGAATTGGAAATGTTGAGATTGGGAATGTATGGGATTGAAGGGTGTAGTTGGATTTTATATCGCTCACCTAGTTGAAAATGTTGATTTTATATCCATTTGTTGCATTTATATTCTGTATAGAAATAACTGCTTTGGGCTATCGGTGGAGGATAGTTTTGATTGTTGTAGACAATGCATGATGATTAGGCAAACTAAAACTAATCACCGGAATGTGTCATTGAGTATGACGGTTGAATGAATACATTAAATGTTATGTATTGGTTGATGATGTGTATAATTATTGTTTATATGCATTGTGTTGTGTTGGAGGAGATAGGGGATGTACTCCACGGTTTAGGGGATGATAGGGGATGGACCTCTAAACCGGATGTTGTTTGGGAGAAGATAGGGGATGGACTCCATAGATAGAGCTCATATGCTTATCTAGTGATGTGTTGACATAGCTCATATGCTTGTCTTTGGAAGTGTGATAGTGCTCGTATGCATATCTATGGAAGTGATGATATAACTTGTATGCTTATCTGTTAGTGTATGATATAGCTAGTATGCTTATCTATTATGAAATGGGAAAGTGTTTAATATGAGTTACTATCTCATATGAGTTGTGTGGCCAGGTTCTGAGCCAGGGTTACAAATTGAAAATTGAAAGGAATTGGAAAATGGATTGTAACATGGACTTGTACGTCATGAAGTTGTAAAGCGTGATAAGAGAAAGTGTCAGTGTTGGCCATCTATCAAACTGCTAATCTTTTAGTCATTATTCATATCTGGTTTAGTGTATTTCTACTGGGCTGTGGCTCACCCTATATGGGAATATGATTTTCAGGTACAGGTAGCATGCCACCTCCAAGAACCTAGCTTGGGAGGCTAGAGGCGGGCAGACTTTTGTTGTCTTTTCTCTTTTGATGTATTACATGTATATTCGAGCCAAGGGCTTAATGTGTAATTGAGTTAGTACTCTTTTGTTGTAACCAAGTGTTAACTTGGAAAGCTGTAAGCCTTTAGCGCATTTACTTTTGTCGTTAACATGTAATACTTTTGTAACGAAACTTTGATGAATGGAAAGAAATGTGGAACTTTTATATATCAATGTATGTTTCTTTTGATGGGTTTAATGTCATTATTTTGAGGGCGTTACAGCTCATTCGACAGAGGATTAAAACCGCACAGAGCCAGCAAAAGAGTTATGCCGACCAGAGAAGGAGGGAGTTAGAATTTGAGATTAGAGATCATGTATTCTTGAAGATCTCGCCGATGACAGGGGTTTCAAGATTTGGGAAGAAGGGTAAACTAGCACCCTGATATATTGGACCATTTGAAATTCTTGAGCAGGTCAACCCCGTTGCCTACAGACTTGCTCTGCCGCCAGAATTAAGCCAAGTCCACAATGTGTTTCATGTGTTCGATGCTGAGGAAATATACCCGAGATCCACTGCATGTAATCGATTATTCTGAGATTGTGGTTAATGAAGATTTAGGCTACGAAGAAAAGCCGATGAGAATTATTGACAGACAAGAGAGACAGTTGAGAAACAAATCGATACCAATGGTGAAGATCAAATGGGAGAAGCATTATGGAAAGGAGGCTACATGGGAGAAGGAAGAGGAAATAAAAATCCGTTATCCGGAGTTATTTGTAGAGCAAGGTAACTTAAGTTTGGGGACCAAACTTCTCTAAGGAGGGTAGACTGTAGCGACCCTCATTCACCCACCTTAGCCTCGAGCATGAGAATTTGTATAATCTTGTTTTGATAAGCTTGCATTAGTGAATTTTCTCGGCTTGTTTTATCTAGAATAAGATTCTTGTCTTGGTTTATGCTTATGTGAATTCACTTGTTAAGTCTTGTTCCTCCTGGTGAGTCTAACTGAAGTCACCTTAAAGCTAAAACCATCTTGGAACCACTTTGGTTTACCTTTACTTCCATCCTGGCATATTGGCCGAGATGTCATTTTCTAGGCTGAGGTGTATCATCAAGGTCGAGAAGTGCATCATCTAGGCCGAGATGTTATCCTTGAACCTAAGTGATGTTATTCCTGGATTGGTGCGACCTAGACCGAGGTGTGGCACATCTAGGCCGAGGTGTGGCACAGCTGGGCCGAGTTTTTTCCATCCTAGCCGAGGTCATAGATACCTTACCTACCGGAGCCGATGATTTCACCCGATGTCAGCATCTTGCCAGAGTGCCCATGCCGCTTTGCTTGTTAAACACTCTTTCGCCATGCTTCTGTCTGGTCTGTCAGCCACCTTTTTGAAGAGAACCAACCTGGTAGCGCCACGTGTCCCAGCTAAGTGTTAAGTCAGCTAGCAGACCTAGAAATGTATCATTTTGCTATATGTCTTTGTTCTTGAGGAGAGAGAAGCTCTAGAAGAAGAAGAAGAAGTCTTTAGAGAGAGAAGTAGATTCCAAGCTTGATCCTTAGTGTTGAGCCATTAGATCCGTGCTTTGAGGTTAGATTCTTGTTGTTCTTATTAATCATCTAGCTGCATTGCATGATCTAGCATGTTTCATGAGCCATGCATTGATTGAAAGTTTGGTTTTAGAAAGAGAAAGTAGTATTCATGTGTTCTTGAATAAAAGCCTTGTTTGATCCGAAAGTTGCAACAAGATCCATGCTTTTGTGTTTGTTTTCATAAGATCTTCGAGTATGGGTACCCAGGTCCATGTTTTTAAATTCATAGCATGAAGTTCTAGATTTCGTAATGACAAGTTAAGATTGAGCATTCATGTGTTTTATGTTCTTCAGCAGAGGGAAACCCAGATTTTCCCGACTTCATTTCTTTGAGGGTAACCACCGGGACCACACCTCGGCAAGGAGGTGTGGGACCTCGGCAATAGCCTGGTTGGTACCCAGCATGTTCTCCCGAGATGAGAAATAGTGTTTTGTTTGGGATTGACTTAGTTTTGTAGAAATGCCGAGATCATTGCATTCATGTAAAGCTTGTTTGTCAGTACATTCAATAGACCTCGCCATGTGTTTGTAGGACTTGGACTCCCGCTTGACCCCGACGTTGAGAAACTAGGTGAGTGGTATTTTTAATAAAGTTATGTTATTAAGTTTTGATAAAGCCTTGCCTTGCTTGTTTTGGAAACGTTTTTGTTAAACATGAATGACTATCCCTATTTTGTGTATCAAGTACTAGCCTTGGTTTTGACAATCTTGAAAGTCCGTATGTGCTAGGGGACTATAAGCATTTGTAGCACAATCTTGAAAGTCCGTACGTGCTAGGGGACTATAAGCATTAGTAGCACAATCTTGAAAGTCCGTACGTGCTAGGGGACTATAAGCATTAGTAGCACAACCCTTGTTAATGTTATCCCTTGAACTTGGAAGCCTTGAAAGACTTTGATTGATGAAGCTCGATAGATTCGTTAGATGAATTTGATTTATCCCACGTTTTGCTATAAGCTATGATTATGTGTCATTTTGTTAAAGATCTCGGATGTCATACATGCAAACCCTTTATTACTTGTACCATTCACTGAGTATTCAAGCTCACCCTCTCTATATATATGTAGGTGATGAGCAAGAAGGTGATGAGGCCTAGATGTCTTGCCGATGTGTTTTTGGATGTATTGCCGATGTTCCTTGGATTCATATTTTTGTAGCATCTTGAAGATCATGCTTCTTAGCTTGTATTTCATTACGTTTTGTATATGTCGGCTTGAGAAGCCTTTTGGCCAAGGTGTATTTTGTATTTCATTTCTATTGTATCTAAGTTGTAAGTTTTGTAAAGATGTTTGACATTTCATTGATGTACACATAGCTCTTATGGACCACTTGTATTTTAAATTATTGCTTCCACACTTGTGAGCCCCATATATTTATACTCTGATTGTGTGTGAATTTTGAAAGTTGGCCTTCGGTAATCTCGGATTGCTGGCCATCACGGCACAAAACTACTAGGGGCAGTTTGGGGTCGTGACATTAACGATCTATTTGGAAATTAAATAAAAAAGGAAATTGAATAGAAAAGGAAATTGAATAAAAATGGAAGTGGAATAAAAATCAAAATGGAAGTTGCATAAAATTAAAAATGGAAGTTCATTCAAGAAACCACTACACCATAACGATCTATTTGGAAATTAAATAAAAAAGGAAATTGAATGGAGATGGAAATTGAATAAAAATAGAAGTTGAATAAAAATAGAAATGGAAACAGCATAAAATTAAACATCAAAGTTCATCCAAGAAATCACTATACCTTAACAATCTATTTGGAAATTAAATAAAAATGGAAATTGAATGGAGATGGAAATTGAATAAAAAAAGAAGTTGAATAAAAATAGAAATGAAAACTGCATAAAATTAAACATGGAAGCTCATTCAAGAAACCACTATACCTTAACGATATATTTGGAAATTAAATAAAAAAGGAAATCGAATAGAAAAAAAAAATTGAATAAAAATGGAAGTGGAATAAAAATAAAAATGGAAGTTGCATAAAATTAAGAATGGAAGTTCATTGAAGAAACTACAACACCTTAGCGATCTATTTGGAAATTAAATAAAAATGAAAATTGAATGGAGTTGGAAATTGAATAAAAATAGATGTTGAATAAAAATAGAAATGGAAACTGCATAAAATTAAAAATTGAAGTTCATTCAAGAAACCACTATACGTTAACGATCTATTTGGAAATTAAATAAAAAAGGAAATTGAACAGAAAAGGAAATTGAATAAAAATGGAAGTGGAATAAAAATAAAAATGGAAGTTGCATAAAATGCAGAATGGAAGTTCATTCAAGAACCGCAACACCTTAACGATCTATTTGGAAATTAAATAAAAATGGAAATTGAATGGAGATGGAAATTGAATAAAAATAGATGTTGAATAAAAATAGAAATGGAAACTGCATAAAATTAAACACGGAAGTTCATTTAAGAAACCACTATACCTTAACGATCTCTTTGGAAATTAAATAAAAAAGGAAAATAAATAGAAAAGGAAATTGAATAAAAATGGAAGTTGAATAAAATTAAAAATGGAAGCCTATTCAAGAAACCACAATACCTTAACGATCAATTTGAATATTAAATAAAAAAAAGAAATTGAATAGAAAAGGAAATTGAATAAAAATGGAAGTGCAATAAAAATAAAAATGGAAGTTGCATAAAATTAAGAATGGAAGTTCATTCAAGAAAGCACTACACCTTAACGATCTAGTTGGAATTTAAATAAAAAAGGAAATTGAATGGAGATGGAAATTGAATAAAAATAGAAGTTGAATAAAAATAAAAATGGAAACTGCATAAAATTAAACATGAAAGTTCATTCAAGAAACCACTATACCTTAACGATCTATTTGGAAATTAAATAAAAAAAGAAATTGAATAGAAAAGGAAATTGAATAAAAATGGAAGTGGAATAAAAATAAAAATGGAAGTTGCATAAAATTAAGAATGGAAGTTCATTCAAAAAACCACTACACCTTGACGATGTATTTGGAAATTAAATAAAAAAGGAAATTGAATGGAGATGGAAATTGAATAAAAGTAGAAGTTAAATAAAAATAGAAATGGAAACTGCATAAAATTAAACATGGAAGTTCATTCAAGAAACCACTATACCTTAACGATCTATTTGGAAATTAAATAAAAAAGGAAATTGAATAGAAAAGGAAATTGAAGAAAAATGGAAGTTGCATAAAATTAAATATGGAAGTTCATTGAAGATACCACTATACCATAACGATCTATTTGGAAATTAAATAAAAAAGGAAAATGAATAGAAAAGGAAATTGAATAAAAATGGAAGTTGAATATAAAAAAAATAGAAGTTGCATAAAATTGAAAATGCAAGTCTATTCAAGAAACCATTATACCTTAACGATGTATTTGGAAATTAAATAAAAAAAGGAAATTGAATAGAAAAGAAAATTGAATAAAAATCGAAGTTGAATAAAAATAAAAGTGGAAGTTGCATAAAATTAAAAATGAAAGTTCGTTCAAGAAACCACTATAACTTAACGATCTATTTGGAAATTAAATAAAAAATGAAATTGAATAGAAAAAGAAATTGAATAAAAATACAAATGGAAGTTGCCAAAAATTAAAAATGGAAGTTAATTCAAGCAACCACTATACCTTAACGATCTATTTGGAAATTAAATAAAAATGGAAATTGAGTGGAGATGGAAATTGAATAAAAATAGAAGTTGAATAAAAATAGAAATGGAAACTGCATAAAATTAAACATGGAAGTTCATTCAAGAAACCACTATACCTTAACGATATATTTGGAAATTAAATAAAAAAGGAAATTGAATAGAAAAGGAAATTGAATAAAAATGGAAGTGGAATAAAAATAAAAATGGAAGTTGCATAAAATTAAGAATGGAAGTTCATTCAAGAAACCACAACACCTTAACGATCTATTTGGAAATTACATAAAAATAGAAATTGAATGGAGATGGAAATTTAATAAAAATAGATGTTGAATAAAAATAAAAATGGAAACTGCATAAAATTAAAGATGGAAGTTCATTCAAGAAACCACTATACCTTAACGATCTATTTAGAAATTAAATAAAAAAGAAAATTGAACAGAAAAGGAAATTGAATAAAAATGGAAGTGGAATAAAAAAAATGGAAGTTGCATAAAATGAAAAATGGAAGTTCATTCAAGAAACCGCAGCACCTTAACGATCTATTTGGATATTAAATAAAAATAGAAATTGAATAGAGATGGAAATTTAATAAAAACAGATGTTGAATAAAAATAGAAATTGAAACTGCATAAAATTAAACTCGGAAGTTCATTCAAGAAACCACTATACCTTAAAGATCTATTTGGAAATTAAATAAAAAAGGAAATTGAATAGAAAAAGGAAATTGAATAAAAATGGAAGTGGAATAACAATAAAAATAGAAGTTGCATAAAATTAAAAATGGAAATTCATTCAAGAAACCACTATACCATAACGATCTATTTGGAAATTAAATAAAAAAGGAAAAAGAATAGAAAAGGAAATTGAATAAAAATGGAAGTTGAATAAAAACAAAAATAGAAGTTGCATAAAATTAAAAATGGAAGCCTATTCAAGAAACCACTATACCATAACGATCAATTCGGAAATTAAATAAAAAAAGGAAATTGATTGGAAAAGAAAATTGAATAAAAATCGATGTTTGTAACAGCGCCCGCGTGGGGCCTCGTGCTACAGTTCGGACTCGATTTGTGTCACGGTTCTTAATCTGAACCAAAGAGTCCAAATCTGGCAAATCGTTTTGAGAAACAGATTTTTGAAAAAGTAGTGCCAAACATGGACTGCTTTGCCAGATACAGAGTCGCCACCTAAATATTTTAAAATGGGAGAATTTAGGAAATCCTGACTCGGTGCCGAAGGCCACATGTCCGTCATCACCGGAGTTGTCTCGGCTCGGGAGCTTGGGTACGATCGGGGAAGGTCAGCTATGAGCACCCCCTTTCGCCCGGTCCGAAGACCGGCCTCTACTAACCGTGATATCCAGTTTTGAAAACGTTATGTGTTCTTATTCCAATTATTAGCCTAGCATTACTATGTTATGCGCGCGGCAAACAAGTATAGACCAAATTGCTCAAATTGGGACAAAACATTTCATGTTTGTTTTTTTTAAAAATGGTTTGCTACTCGCAAGTAGGCTAAAATGCAGATTTTGCCACCCTCAAGTGGGCTTTTTGAAAAGATGGTTTTGCCACTATCTAGTGGGCTTAAAATTCACATTTTTAACGCATTATCCCAATTTAAGCAATTTGACCTCCACCCACAGGCATTCAAGCAGTTTATCTCATGTAAGCACTTAGCCGCATGGCAGGCATACTATTATGGCAACATTCACACGCATGCTGGGTGCTAAAGCAAAAAGACTTACATTGTACTCCGCGCCAAAACAGTAAACTAGTTAGCAAACATGCATGTCCTAGTTCATGTTATTTTGCCTAATGCAACACATGCAAGGTGCAATCCTAGTTAGGCTCGGTTAACCTGGATATGGCATACGATATGCAACCAACTAATTCATGTATTCAATTTTGGAATTTTGAAAATACGAATGCGGTTAGCATGATGTACCGAGCCCGGTGCATGTTAACAGATGCATGAATGCACGCATGCATATCATAAGGTATGCTAATTTCAAAATGCCCTAATCTACCATCATAAGCTGGTAAATAAAAGGGAAGAAAGAAATGGGGATTGGAAGACATACACACACTCACCCACACTTATTACATGTTTACCCTCACTCAGAGGGCTCGGATTAATATTACAGTCCCAAAATAATGAATAAATAAAATTATTACAAAATTTCCTAATTTATTAAAAAAAAACAAAAAAAAGAGGAAGCAAAAGAATAAAGAGGGTGGCCACAGCCTCTGCCTCGGGGCGCGCAGATGATGCATGCTCGAATCCGTCCTGCCCGGAAAACCCGTACTATGCTCTTATCGCTTCTGTTTGTACTGCCTTGTCTTTCTGAAAAAATTTCCAAAATGCTGGAACAAGCTCTCTGCATCCTGCAGAGCACCACCGGCCAGACAGAATCGCCACCGGCACTCCAAACTTCCCGTCGGCACTTTATCAGGTTCATCGGCACTCCAGATAGTGCCGGTCGGCACTAAATTCTGCCGGTCGGCAGAAACTTCCTGCAACAGACAATCTGACAGCAAACAGAGGATAGGCAGTGCATAGTATGGAGTTTTTGGGCACATGTAAGCATGGTCTTACTTCTTATCATGCTTTGGACTCAAAGAAGCATGACTTTCGATCCTCGAATCATCAATGGTACATGGTGAGTCAAAGGATCGAATTTGCCATTTAATATGAAAATGCATGCAACAATCAACATGAAAAACCGAGGCCTTATCAAGTTAGAGTCAAAGGTCCCGATGACCGGGGATCAAGGCACATTACATCACTTGAAGTATGAATGGTCCTTGACTCCCGCACTTGGTTTGACACCCCAAACCAAGTAAATGCAATGCATGCAATGCTCATAAGCCTCAAATGTGTCATACCACCAAGATGTAAAGCACAACAAACATTATGCTATCAACATGACAAATGTACAATGCTAAGCATGCAAGGTACCAAAATGGTGCAAACATGGACCAAATTGACTATGGGATCGATGTGCTACACAAAGTTTAATGGAACAACTATGCAACAAACATGGAGCAAGCATGCAAGAGGGCTTAAAAAAATGGCAAATGGACAGACCCTTGCCCTCCTCAAAACAGTGACCAAAAGTGCTTAAAATGATAGGTAATCAACTCATGTTAACAAGCAAATTCACGGTCCCAAAGTTAAAACACAAAAGGGGGTGACTTACCTTCAACGACTTGACCACTCATGGCATGATCAAGACAAGTAAAAAACAGGATCTATGCATGCAAAATAGGACCCCAAAAGCCCCTAGTATGGCAGCTAAGATATCCCCCATGAAGCAAACACACTAAGGCTCATTCTTAGGCATAAGGGGACACATCTTCAAGGCATGAAAGAGGCCATGCATGCACACATACAAGCATGATTCTTGGACTAAAATATGACCCTAGATGATGCCAAATCAAGAGGGTAAACACAACCATGCATGCTAGAGGTCAAAATGCTCAAGGCTTCCAAGCCAAAATACAAAGCAACTCTAACAAACATGCTAAACATGACCAAGTTGATAACCAACAGATTTTAAACATGGAAAAACAATGCTAAATGCTCCATGGAACCAAGCCAACGCACACAAAAATCATGGCCTAATCATGGGGTGTACTTTTAAGCAAAATGGAGCAATACAAAGCAAATATCACAAGCATGCAAGAGGGCCCAAATCCGACCAAAAACAGAGATTATGTAAGACCTAAGATGCCTAAAAAAGTACTGAAATGAAGCCAAGAAACAACAAGCACGCATGCTATCCTTTTGAGCCCAAAAAGCAAGTAAACAAAACCATAAAGGGAGACGGGTGTCCCTCCCCTATGCAAGACTTCAAACTAACTTTTTTGACACTAAAATACACTGATTTTTGGTGATCAAAAGATCAAAATGCTGAAGTGAACAAAACCTTATCAAAAGGGCACCAAAATAGGCCAAACAAGGCCTATGAGGGTGAGTTTGCAATCTAACCACAAAGAGACCTCAATGAAAGTGTTAGAGCAGGAAAATATGAACCTTTTTTATGTTATACACAAGAGCTAAAACAGTAAACAAAATAGGTAGAAAACCGATGCAAGTTTGGGGAATAAAGAGGAAAACGCTCACCCTTGAAGAACCCTTGAAGAGCGAGTGGTCTAGCCTCCTTCTTTGGATCAAAACCAGTCCAAAACTCAAGAAACAACTCCCCCAAGTCCCTCAATCTCGGACTAAGGTGTGATAGTGTGTGTAATGGTGCAAAAGTAAGGTAAAACACACCTTTTGGGCCAAGAAACACACACAAAGGAGGGGGAAGAGGGAGATATAGAGATAGAGTGTATCTATATTGTTAAGGGCTGGTTTTTGCTTCTAAGAGTCTAACCTAGAACCAAGAGGAAAGCCTCCCTCTTATAAGGATCCCTCTTGCAAAGCTTATTCAACAAGCTTGGCTAGAGGGAAATCCCTCCATACACGTGTATGGAGGGGAAAGGAGTTGGTGCCAGCTATCACAGCTGGCACAAAATATCTCCAAAAAGTGGAGGAACAGTGGTCGGCTGCCCAAAAAAGCTATTCCGGCAAAAAACAGTGCCGACCGGCAATAAAGTGTGCCGACCGGCAAACAAAATTGCCGATGGAAGAAAAAGACCAGCCGGTGGCCTCCAGCCACTGCCGGTGGTGTATGGGGATGTCTCACAAGGCATTCCCTGCCCCTCTAAGGCAAAACAAAAGTGTTTGGTGCAAAATCAGACACTAAACAGTCGAGTTCGGGGATCCTGAGGCAAGGCGCGCGAGCCGAGACCTCCGGGAACTCCAAACGAACACAATCATGGATGATCACCGAGTGTTCAAACGGTGACGTCCAAGTCTTGAGGACGGTCAAAAATGGGGTGTCTACAGTTGCCCCTCTTTGACAGAACTCGAAAGTCATAACAATGACGGGAGTGAATGTCAAAGCCCAGAGACGACCCATTTTTGACAAGGCCGAAGACTCAGACAAACATACAAGACAAATAAGATATGCGCCTGAAGGCGGGGGCAAAATGCAAAACAATGCACGGAGCCGAGCATAACTTATGACCATGCTAAGAAAGCTGTAACGAAGCATACATGCGACAGTTTTAAGCTGGCATACCAAATTACACTACAATGCAGAAAGGATGTAAAAGAATTATGGAATTCTCAATACGTCTCGCTCGGAGATAAAATACCTGTGCGGCTCGTCTGGTTGCACCAGCTTCAAATGAACCGTACATACAATATCATGCCTGCAAAGAAAACAAACTTAACAGGTACAATATGGTTAGCGACATGCATGACAATGCAAGAATAGTGGTGTACTCGAAATGCGTGACAGCGCGAAGTAAATAGAGAGCATGACAATGCGTATTGAAATACAACTAGGCAAGCAGAGCAAGCGGTCTACGCAGGCGACGAAATTGATCACAAGCACGCGGTCTACGCAGGCGATGAAACTAAACAAGCGGTCTACGTAATTAAAACATGCGGTCGATGCTGGTAACGGAGTTAAACATGCGGTCTACGCAAGTAACGGAATTAAACATGCGATCTACGCAATCAAAACATGCGGTCTACGCAGGTAATGGAATTAAACATGCGATCTACGCAATCAAAACATGCGGTCTACGCAGGTAATGGAATTAAACATGCGATCTACGCAAGTAATGGAATTAAACATGCGATCTACGCAATCAAAACATGCGGTCTACGCAGATAATGGAATTAAACATGCGATCTACGCAATCAAAACATGCGGTCTACGCAGGTAATGGGATTAAACATGCGATCTACGCAATCAAAACATGCGGTCTTCGCAGGTAATGGAATTAAACATGCGATCTACGCAATCAAAACATGCGGTCTACGCAGGTAATGGGATTAAACATGCGATCTACGCAATCAAAACATGCGGTCTACGCAGGTAATGGGATTAAACATGCGATCTACGCAATCAAAACATGCGGTCTACGCAGGTAATGGGATTAAACATGCGATCTACGCAATCAAAACATGCGGTCTACGCAGGTAATGGGATTAAACATGCGATCTACGCAATCAAAACATGCGGTCTACGCAGGTAATGGGATTAAACATGCGATCTACGCAATCAAAACATGCGGTCTACGCAGGTAATGGAATTAAACATGCGATCTACGCAATCAAAACATGCGGTCTACGCAGGTAATGGAATGTACTATTACACAGCATAATCGAGACAATTTGCGGGGCTCACAAAGCATGAAAAGGATACGGGGCGGGACATTCTTTGCGCGCATCGAGCGTTGCTTGCAGAAGTTGTGGCCTGAGGTCAACTCAAAGGTTCACGTTTCAAAGGTGCGATTTCCCGTAATGTGAGGGCGTCCGACAACGCGGCTGACCCGAACAAAGACACGGAAGGTGCGTTAACCACAAGGGGAGTTCCATCGGTATCAATTCTGATACTTGGCTACCCTGCCATTCTACGTTTTATTTACCTTTTTACTAGTAGTTTAAGCACATTGCACTGCCTCAGGCAGGTTTATTTTCTTTCTCAAAATTCACACACTTTACAAAACATGTGATGGAAATGAAACGAATCATTTTGTTCAAAAGATGTTGCAATTGTGGATCTTCTGTGCATCGCATCGCAGGGTTTCACACCACAATGTGAACGAAATTGAACTCATTTTGGAAATTTGCCATCGTAATAATCAGGTAGTGAACCGACTTACAACTCGATAAGCAAAACAAGGACAAGACATAACCAAACAAGTGTAAATACGACTCGATAGACAAATCAAGAGCTCAAAGAGAGCGAAATACAACTCAATAAGCAAATGTTCAAAAACTCGACAAGCAGACAGGCGTGGCTCTGCAAAAGTTTATCGCCGGGGGGGGGGGGGTTGGGGGGTGATGGAGTTCCCCAATTCTTAGCAAAACAGCTCAGGAAACCAGAAGGAAGCCCACCGGCACGGTCTAGGGACCACCGGCTGCAAGGAGTGGCTACCGGCCGTATATCTGTTTTGTCGGCAAACTAAGATAGTCGGTCGGCATATTTTGATGCCGGTCGGCACTAAACGAGGGAAACCACCAGAATGTTGACACCTGTCTCCCCACTCAACCTTATCTCCTACAAAAGATCTCAGCTTCGTAGTTTTCCTCATTTTCACACTGATTTGCTCCAATGAAAGAGTTTCTTGCTCAAAATCTCACAGCTTGGATTGCTAGCTTGGATGGCTCGGAAAAGGTGAATTTCCGGGGTTTCGGCATAAATGCACTATTCACTCTGGGTCGTACCCCGTTGCATCTCCCGTTTCTTCACGCCACGGCAAGATTTTGGAATCCGGTGACACATGTCTTTAGCTTTGCCGGGCAAGAGATGTGTCCTACCTTTGAAGATTTCCGAGCTCTAATGGAGTCCGAGCGCGACGAGGAGCTCCTGCCCCAACTAAATTTTGGTCATGCCCAATCCTTAGGGCGCATGTGCGGACTCAGCATGCGCGATGCTCGGTCTCTGATGGGCGACGGGATGTTAGATATTCCGAGTTTGGCCAATCGATTTTCTGATGTTGGTGATCGCAGCAACCATTACTGGCAAGGCTTCCGGCGACATGCGCTCTGCTTGTGCATGTTATCTCATTTTCTGTTCATTTCGGGCTCTAGAGGGGCTAGTGTCCGGTTGATTGAGGTCGTCCAAGGCTTGAGAGAGGGCAAGAGCTGTATCGCCATGGTTCTGGCCGAGACGTTAATGGGCTTAGACGCCTTTTATCGTCATGAGACGACTAGGTTGGCAGGGAGTCCACTACTGCTACAGGTAATATTTCCCACCCAATCTTGCATTTCTGTATTGCTCACATCACTCGGCCCTCGAGCTCAGTCTTTTCTCACAAAACCCCATTCTCACTTTTCTCTCCTCGTACATCTCTCTATTCTTTAATCTCTCATTTTTCAATCCCTCCCCAGGTGTGGTTGATGGATAAATTGCAGGTTGTGGACTCCTGCCCCGCATATTCAGCTCGCGGCTACTTCTTCCGGCATCATCTAGTCAATGCCTTGGATGAGGAATGGTGGTTCACTTGGATGTGCCACTTGTCCGCAGACCGTATTGCTTGGCGGTGTCCTTGGTTGAACCTTCCGGCAATGAGTTACAGCATGCCTCGACAGACTGGGATTCAACTGGTTGGTCTCACTCATTGTGTATTCTATTTCCCATTTCGGATTCGACGCCAATTTGGCCATGATCAGACCTGCCCGCCAGAGGGGATAGAGTATCCTGCTGCATTCCCAGCCCGAGGTGTACAGCTTGCTTGGCAGGCCACCGCATGGAGGATGAGAGAACTCCTGGCCCCCGCTCCTACTTTCAGTTGCACTTTGTCTGACGAGTGCATGGATTGGCTCAATGAAGAAGCGCAGATCGGACCTAGCTTGGCATCAGAGGCTTCGACCAGCTCTGGGAGGGGGCGCAGGAACACTTGACTTGACCATGCCCTAGATTTATTGCTTTATTAGTACTTTCAAGTTTTCTTTCCTGGATGTAATAAAAAAAAGCAACTTCAATTGTTTGTAAGAGCAGGAAGACTCTGTTTTGAAATCAATGAAATTGAAAGTTCTGGTACTAAGAATTTTCCACTTTGGTCCAAAAATGGTCAATGTTGTAAAAAGATTATTTGAACAAAGTCAGCTTACATTAAAACTTTTCAAAGGTATTTTTGATGTGGATCAGAAATGGACACGCCCGAGATCTGTCACTGAGATGTACAAACCCCAGATTCCTGCAACTGGAAAGTTGCCCCTAGTCTGAGGAACGCTGCAGCACTGCATAGCAACTGAAAGTTATCCCTAGTCTGAGTGGCACTGCACCGGAGATTCCAACGAATGCTGATGGACTAAGATGGCTGAGATGATCGAATGGACAAAGTTGATCGGGGAAGTGTTATGGCTGAACTCCAGGATAAAGCTGCCTACGTATCCCAAACATGGGAATCAAGCCTTACGTAGTTCCGGTTAAGGTCCACTCGGGTATTTTCACTCTCCTTTTGCGCTCTAACTTTTGCCAAGGCCGCCCTTTGTGGGTTTTCAACCTTGCGAGCTCAGTTTTTATATTTTCTAATTTTTTGTGCTCTAACTTTTGCCTAGGTCGCCCTTTCGGGTTTTCGGCCTAGCGAGCCTCTCAAGGGTAGTATTTCTTCAACTTGTCCATATTGATCGGTTGAGAGAATTCTAAGCCATCTAAGTCCATTAGAACCACAGCTCCGCCTGACCAGATGGTTTTGATGATGTAGGGACCAGTCCAATTGGGTCTGAACTTGCCCCTCGGGTCGTGGATGGGAGCTCGGTTGTCTTTGAGTACCAAATCCCCTTCCTTTAGATTCCTGGTCTTAACCTTCTTGTTAAAAGCCCGAGCAATCCTGCGCTGATAACTCTGAACGTGGTACAGTGCTTTCAGTCTCCTTTCATCAAAGAGCATTAGTTCCTCGAACCTGTTTTGCTGCCAATCTGCCTCAGCTATCTGACACTCGGCCAATACCCGTAAAGACGGAACTTCAATTTCGATAGGTAGAACAGCCTCCATTCCATAAACTAACGAATACGGAGTTGCTCCGGTAGAAGTTCTAATCGAAGTTCTGTAGCCCCACAGAGCAAACGGCAACTTATCTGGCCAATCACGATAGGTCTCCACCATTTTCCGCAGTATATGCTTGATGTTCTTGTTGGCGGCCTCAACTGCTCCATTGGTTTGCGGCCGATACGTAGATGACTTATGAAAAGCCACGTTATACTTTTCCAACAAGTCGACCACTTCTTTCTTAAAGTGGGATCCATTGTCCGAGATGATCTCATTTGGCACCCCGTAGCGACAAATGATGTTGTTTCTGATGAACTTTGCGACGTGCGACGCCTTCAACACCGCGTAAGATTGGGCCTCGACCCACTTTGTGAAATAATCTATCGCTACGAGGATATACTCATGTCCGTTCGATCCCTTCGGGGTAACAGCTCCGATTACATCGATCCCCCACACGGAAAACGGCCACGGGGAAGTCATATTGTACAATTTGGATGGTGGGATGTTCATACGGTTTGCATGGATCTGGCATTTGTGGCATCGCCGAACAAAGCCGATACAATCCTCTTCCATGGTCGACCAATAGTAGCCCTGTCTAAGGATTTTTCTGGCCAACATTACTCCATTCATGTGTGCACCGCATTCTCCTCCATGGATGGCCTCCATTAGGCGCTTCGACTCTTCAGCTTCTACACAGAGCTTATGCATTCCCAGATGACCTCTTTTGTACAGTTTACCTCCGCAGATGATGAACTGAATAGCCATTCTTCTAATGGCCCTTTTATCCTTGGTGCTTGCCCCTGTCGGATACGTCTCCTTTTCCAAGAAGTTCCAAATATCGTAATACCAGGGGTTGTCGTCTTGGGCCTCATCTATGGCGGAAACTGACTCGTATGCTGGTGCAAACTTCTGATCAATGATGACTGGACGCATCCGGACTCCCGACGGGATGTCTATCATGGAAGATAGAGTTGCTAACGAATCTGCAAACCTGTTGTTCTCTCTTACGAGGTGGGTGAAATTTAGTTTCTCGAACCGAGGAATTAACAAATCCAAGGTTTGGTGGTAAATTATCGTCCTTTCCTCCTTGACCTTCCAGTCCCCTTTTGCTTGGGATACAACAAGATTCGAATCCCCAATGACATCCAACCGTCTTACCCCTAGCTCTAGGGCTGCTTCCAGACCAGCAATACATGCCTCATACTCTGCCTCATTGTTCGAGACCCTGAACTGGAGCTTGAATGCCAAAGGGATACGGGAATCGTCAGGCGCTATCAGCAACACTCCTATCCCGTACCCATACTGGTTTGACGCTCCGTCAAAGTACATCGTCCAAGTTTCATCCTCGATATGCAGAATCTCTTCATCTGGGAATAGGTACTCAACCGCTTCATCCCCCTCAACCGGATGGTCGGCAAGGAACTCCGCTACCGCTCTCCCTTTCACCGACTTGCGTGTTACATACTTCAAGTCAAATTCGGAAAGCAATAGCAACCAACGAGCTAGCCTACCTGTAAGTGCTGGTTTCTCGAAAAGATATTTGATGGGATCCAAACGTGAAACCAACATTACAGAGTGAGCTAACAGGTAGTGCCGCAGCTTCCGGGTAGCCCATACCAAGGCCAAACAAGCCTTCTCCAGTGGTGTATAGCGGGTCTCGTAATCTAGCATCTTCTTGCTCAGATAGTAGATAGCCCTTTCCGTTTTGTCTTCTGACTCCTGTGCGAGCATGCAGCCCATGGTGGTCTCAGTTACCGAGAGATACAATATCAATGGTCGCCCTGGTTCTGGCGGTGACAATACAGGCGGGTTCTGTAAATATTCTTTGATCTGCTCAAAAGCTGCTTGACATCGGCCGTCCCATTGGAATTTCTTTCCTTTCTTCAGGAGGCCAAACAGTGGTTCACAAGTCACGGTTAGTTTAGAGATGAACCGCCTTATGAATTGCACTTTACCTAGAAAGCCTCGCACCTCCTTTTCAGTCCTTGGTGGTGGCATTTCTAAGATGGCCTTGATTTTGGAAGGGTCGACCTCGATGCCCCTTTGCGTTATTAGAAATCCTAACATCTTTCCTGCTGTAACACCAAAAGTACACTTCTGGGGATTCAGCCGCAGCCGAAATTCTCTGATCCTTTGAAAGAACTTTTGTAAGGCGGTGTAGTGGCCCTCTCTTTCCTTGGACTTGACAATCATGTCGTCCACATACACCTCGACCTCTTTATGGATCATATCATGCAATATCGTAGTTGCTGCCCGCTGATAGGTAGCTCCTGCATTTTTCAGCCCAAATGGCATCACTCGATAACAATATGTACCCCACGGGGTAGTGAATGCAGTCTTCTCCCGGTCTTCGGGCGCCATTACTATCTGATTATAGCCTGAGAAACCATCCATAAACGAAAGCAAGGCATGTCCTGCCGTGAAATCTACCAGTTCATCGATGTGTGGCAAGGGAAAGTCGTCCTTCGGACTGGCCCTGTTCAAATCTCTGAAGTCTACACAGACTCGAATTCTGCCGTCTTTCTTCGGTACCGGAACAATGTTGGCCAACCAAGTTGGATACTCAGACACCATCAGGAAGCCTGCGTCAATCTGCTTGGTGACCTCTTCCTTGATCTTAATGGCCCAATCAGGGCGGATCCTCCTGAGCTTCTGTTTGACAGGTCGGGCCTCGGGATCAAGAGGGATCCGGTGCTGTACAATCTCAGGATCGATTCCAGGCATGTCTTCGTAGGACCACGCGAAAACATCTTTGAAATCTTTTAACAAAGCGACTAAGCGCTCGCGTTCCTCAGAAGACAACGTGGACCCGATCTGGACCAGCCGCGGGTCCTTCTCAGTACCAACATTCACAGTAGTGATTTCATCCATTAAAGGTTTAACAAATCTTTCCTACTCTTGATCAATTAACCGTTGCAAAACCGGAGGGATTTCTTCCTCGTCGTTTTCATCAAAATTTTGAAAATCTTGATTTAAGCAATAAATCAAAGGCACAGAAAAATACTCCGAAACCACACCCACGTCGTTCTCATTAAATACTTCCGAGCCGTCGGATTCTTCCGTTACAACAGACTCAAAAGAAAATGAAAAAGACGATCTAGACAGGACTGTGGTATCCGGGTTATCACCCCCGGGAATACTGGACTCAGACTCAGTTGAGCTGGAATCTGATTCCGACGTACAAGATTCGGCAGAATCAGATTCCGGCTCACTACCTGACCCGGTGCTGCTTGATAAAAAGCCTTCTTCATATTGCCAGATGAGAGAAGGTGCGATGGATGCATCCAAAATAGCTGATGGTAGGCCCGCAGCCGTTTCATTCCCAATCACACATACCGAGGAGCTATCCCCCAAGCACCTCTGTTCGATCGGAGGATCTGACAGCAGACATGCCAGCGCTGCCCCCATTTCATTTTCAGCGTCCTCGGACTGTACCTCCTTACTTTGCTCGGCCTCAGCCGATAGATCTGCCTGCCCTTCGGCGATGTCATCCTCAGGTAATTGTAAATCAAAGAAAATTTCAAATCCCGGTACGCGCTTCATCTCCGCATTGAGCCACGGCTCCGGGAAGCCACAGAACGGAAAGTCTTCCCCCTCCCGGACGAAACGTCCGTTCAGGGTCCCCCGAATGGGCTGATGCATCAAGTCAAAGGGCTTCCCTATCTGTTTCGCCCTGGCCCTTCTGGCCATTTCCTTTCCTTTCCTTTCCTTATCCAATCCTCTTTGGTGGGTAAGTAGCCCAAACCAAAGGTATGGGGGTTATGTGGCACCTCTGTCGATGCTGCAGCACCTTTCCTACCGCTCTTGCCTAATCCCATCCCGGGGATGTATTGGAGTTTGTTCATGAGATAAACTGCTTGGGCGCTGACATACACCCCTTCGTTAGCTGCCATGATGTTCTGTACAACCCGGGCCTCGGCCAAGGTAAAACCTGATATGAACACATCTTCTATACCATGCTCAATTTCTAGAACAGGCGTAGACACCTCTGGTGGTGGATGAATTGATGAATTTCCAAAAACAATGGCTACTCCCTTCCCATAGGGGTATTTCACCACTTGATGTAAGGTAGAGGAGACCGCCTTTACCTGATGCAGCCACGGCCGTCCCAAAAGCAAGTTGAACGTTGCAGGAACCTCCAAAACATGGAAATCTATCTCATGCTGTCCGGGCCCAACCTTTGTTTGAATCTTAACTGTCCCCATTACCTCCCGGCTTGTGTTATCATATGCCCGAATTACCTGGGCCGTTGGTATAAAATCCGCGACTTTCAAACCAATCGCATAAGCGGTCCTTGCCGGGCAGACATTGATAGCGGATCCTGTGTCGACAAGTACCACAGGTATTCATTTATCTCTGCACTCGACAGAGATGTAGAGCGGCTTGTTATGGTTTGCACCCTCGGGTGGCAGCTCTTTGTCAGAAAAACTCAACGCTGGGGAATTCCCTCCTAAAAAGACTAATCCCACCAGCTGCTCGGGCGTGGTGTCTATGGACAGCTTGGCCTTGTCCATGGCTGACAGGACAGCCTGCCTATGTACTCGAGAAGCCATAAGCAGTCCCCAAATGGAGATGTCTGCTTGCATCTTTTTCAGTTGTCTCAACACAGCCTCGTCTTCGAGTTGCCTCTCCTTTTGTTTCTCTGCTTCATTATCTTTCCCAGACGCCTCTAGTTGATCTAGGTGTGGAGGCTTGAAATACCGTCCACTCCTAGTCATGTGATCGACTTCGCCGATATACCAGGTATCATCTGGTTGGTTACCTTTCCAATCCTCGTCCGTGTGGGCAAGACATAGATCGTCGTCTTCCCACCACATACCATCTGCGACTGACAAGCATCTGTCTGGTTCCGGCACAACTGTCCCGATACTCACAGTACCTTTTACAGCATCCTCCATTTTCGTACTTGCGGCGGTTTCGACCCCTACGTGGCCTTTTGCTTTTCTGATCCTCTCAGAATCCTCGAATCTTTCTTGTTCTGACTGTGTCAATGCAGTAGATTGCTCACTGACCCCTGTACTTAAAATGCTCCATTCCCGAGCGAAACTCTCGACACCGGCGCTCTCCGGCGATATATTCTGCTTTTCGACATTCCCAGGTGTCGTTGACATTCCTGCCCCTGCCGGGCCTTGTTCTGACCGGAACTCCCCTATTACATCCGGCTGATCATCTAACCACCCCGTGGCCTCTGCTGATTCTTCATTATCATACCAGTTGATGGCTGAGTCTTGGTCATCAGGAAATTGGGACTTGACAACATCCTTTTCCACGGCTATCAAATCATCCATTTCCTGTCCTGAATTGTCCCCTCGGATTACACACAGCTCTCCCCCGACTGGAAATTCGACATTTGGTCTATTCTGGCCCACGGGTGAAATGTAGTCATTCGGATTGTAAGCATTCCCAACATCATTCTCAGGCTCCACGGACCCTGGTTTGACAACCCCTTTCTTGTTCTCGATGGTCACCACCACTGGCTTGGGTTGGGTTATGGAGATATCCGTCATGCACAAATCGGTGCAATCGGGGAGGAAAACTTTAGGTTTAGGTAGGTAGGAGGGTGTGATGTAGCTACTGGGATCGTAGGATGCGACCCCAGTGTGGATGAAGTTGACTCTTTTGGGCGGTGGAACTTGGTTATGTGCGGGGAGAGGATTTGTGGTAACATTAGGTTTCTCAGGGGGAAGAATCACCCCATTATCAATGAGATCTTGAATCTCATGACGTAAGCGAAAGCATAGGTCAGTGTCATGACCATGCTGCTGGTGGAACGCACAATATTTGGCTGGGTTGTGGGTAGCGGGTAGTCTTTCTGGCAAGGGCCGCGGCTCTAAGGGCTTCAGATGCCCTTTTCTGATCAAAACCCCCAGAGCTTTGGATAGGGGCATATAAAGTGGAGCAAAGGTTCTGGTGTTTCTGGGAGGGTATTTGGCTGTTTGTGAGTTGCTTCCGGACGCGCCGGAGAATGGTGTGGCTGCTGTATTTCTTGGGGAGGGGTTAGTGGTGACCATACTCACTTCGGAGGTCCTGGCAGTCGCAGCGCCACTCGGGCCTGTATTAGTACTACGATTGAAATTTCTGCGGGGTTGGTCCCGATCGTTATCAATCCAACCTTGTCTCAAGGCGTCCTCGATCTGCACCCCCATTTCATGTAAATCAGCAAAGGTGGGAAAGGGGACTACGATCATCTTTTGCATTAGCTTCGGCTGAAGATTGCGCACAATCATCCGAATCTGGTCTTTGTCTGTGGGTCTCAAGGTCATCATTGAAGCTTTAGCCCGCCATCTAGTTACAAACTCTGAGAAGCTTTCCTTGGGTTCTTGCCTTGTTGTCTCGAGATCGCGGGTCGTGATCTCGATTTGTGTGTTATACGAGTACTGCAGGATAAAGGCCTCAGCCATCTCGTCCCAGTTTCTCTTGACGTCGTCCCCCAACTTGGCATACCATGCGGACGCCACACCTGACAAGGTCCGGCCGAATAAAGATAGTTTCTGCAATCTGGTGAGGCCCATTGGCCTTAGGACGTCTGAAAACAGTCGCAGGTGTACCATGGGATCCTCAGACCCGTCAAAACGATCAATTTGGGGCATCTTAAATCGATCTGGCAGCGTCACGGCTGTGTCGATATACCCGTCTCCAATGTCCGGAATGGACTTCGCACCTTGAGATTTCTTGAAAAGCTTTTCAAGCTTGTGCATTTTTAATGTCATGGGGTCTATCTCAGACTCAAAAGGAGAATCCGATACGTTAATGGGAGTGGTTGCCTTGGATTGTTGAGGCGGAATTGGGGGTGGAGCCGGCCCCGTTGGGATGTCTGTATCTTCTTGGACATTCTGGGCGTTTGGTGTTTCTTCGGGTATTGGAACCCTTAATGGAGGAGGGATTTGCTGCGAAGGTGATGCCCCGGTTTGCTGTTGCAACCTTCCAATTAAATCCGCTTGCTCACTCATCACTGTAGCCTGTTGCCTGGCAAATTCTGCCTGTCGGGCAGCATCTTGCTGCATCATTTTCATGCTTTCCTGAAGTTGGCGCACCATCTCCTCTAAGCTAGCCATACTGTTCTGCTCTGGTTGAATTGCTGGTATGCGTTCCCTCTCTGCGGGTGAGACGGGATCCTGATCCCTACTATACACAGGTGGGGTAGACAAAGCCCTCTGTACCGACTGTTGAACCGATATCCTCTGCCTAGTTGCTTTCCGTTTAGTAACCGGGGGTAGAGAATGGTACACTGGTTGTCCTTCTATCAGATCCTCAGATCGATGGAGCCGGCGACCTCTGATCCAGAGTGCTTGGGGAATGTCTACTGGGTTAGACGCAATGATGCTAAACTACCTAGCAAAAAGATAAACAAAGCAATAAATAAGCCAACAATCGGACAGCACAACAGCAAATAATATACAGTTGAATTTTTATAAACGCATAGTCGATAAGCCGAGCACACGGTTCCCCGATACCGACCACTGTTCTCAAAATCTCCATTCCCAATACTGAACCCTGATACCCTCAGATAAGTGATTCTCTTAAAGCTGATACTGATGCCCTCAGGCCAGATGCCCAGACTTACAAACTGGTGTGTTCATTTCCCTGCAGAAATACATTCTAACAGCACATAGGAAGTAAAGAGAGCCAAAACACCCCTATGTTGGGATAGGGTTTCCCTGTCCTATTTTGTCAGGAGCTAGGGTTTTACTACGCACACAGCGGTTTCAAACAACCTAACATCGGGTAAGCAACCTGTCCTAGTTTGGAATGGTCACTACGGATTCCGAATATGCACTAGGTCGAATGGTCAAAAAGGGTGCCCCGGTAAAACCGGGGTTTGTGTTCCCATACTGTCAGAGCCCATAGCCGGTCAGCCTTATGGACATGCCTTGACAAGACAAGCCTCCGGCGAACCGTTCAGGAATGACAGATGGCAAACACTGTGTTCCTAGGCGCACCAATGCACATGCAATGCAAAGAAACACATAAATGAGATCAAAACAGGATATCACGAGTTCAAGTCAAGCTCTCTAAATTCCCCAGCAGAGTCGCCAGAAACTGTAACAGCGCCCGCGTGGGGCCTCGTGCTACAGTTCGGACTCGATTTGTGTCACGGTTCTTAATCTGAACCAAAGAGTCCAAATCTGGCAAATCGTTTTGAGAAACAGATTTTTGAAAAAGTAGTGCCAAACATGGACTGCTTTGCCAGATACAGAGTCGCCACCTAAATATTTTAAAATGGGAGAATTTAGGAAACCCTGACTCGGTGCCGAAGGCCACATGTCCGTCATCACCGGAGTTGTCTCGGCTCGGGAGCTTGGGTACGATCGGGGAAGGTCAGCTATGAGCACCCCCTTTCGCCTGGTCCGAAGACCGGCCTCTACTAACCGTGATATCCAGTTTTGAAAACGTTATGTGTTCTTATTCCAATTATTAGCCTAGCATTACTATGTTATGCGCGCGGCAAACAAGTATAGACCAAATTGCTCAAATTGGGACAAAACATTTCATGTTTGTTTTTTTTAAAAATGGTTTGCTACTCGCAAGTAGGCTAAAATGCAGATTTTTCCACCCTCAAGTGGGCTTTTTGAAAAGATGGTTTTGCCACTATCTAGTGGGCTTAAAATTCACATTTTTAACGCATTATCCCAATTTAAGCAATTTGACCTCCACCCACAGGCATTCAAGCAGTTTATCTCATGTAAGCACTTAGCCGCATGGCAGGCATACTATTATGGCAACATTCACACGCATGCTGGGTGCTAAAGCAAAAAGACTTACATTGTACTCCGCGCCAAAACAGTAAACTAGTTAGCAAACATGCATGTCCTAGTTCATGTTATTTTGCCTAATGCAACACATGCAAGGTGCAATCCTAGTTAGGCTCGGTTAACCTGGATATGGCATACGATATGCAACCAACTAATTCATGTATTCAATTTTGGAATTTTGAAAATACGAATGCGGTTAGCATGATGTACCGAGCCCGGTGCATGTTAACAGATGCATGAATGCACGCATGCATATCATAAGGTATGCTAATTTCAAAATGCCCTAATCTACCATCATAAGCTGGTAAATAAAAGGGAAGAAAGAAATGGGGATTGGAAGACATACACACACTCACCCACACTTATTACATGTTTACCCTCACTCAGAGGGCTCGGATTAATATTACAGTCCCAAAATAATGAATAAATAAAATTATTACAAAATTTCCTAATTTATTAAAAAAAAACAAAAAAAAGAGGAAGCAAAAGAATAAAGAGGGTGGCCACAGCCTCTGCCTCGGGGCGCGCAGATGATGCATGCTCGAATCCGTCCTGCCCGGAAAACCCGTACTATGCTCTTATCGCTTCTGTTTGTACTGCCTTGTCTTTCTGAAAAAATTTCCAAAATGCTGGAACAAGCTCTCTGCATCCTGCAGAGCACCACCGGCCAGACAGAATCGCCACCGGCACTCCAAACTTCCCGTCGGCACTTTATCAGGTTCATCGGCACTCCAGATAGTGCCGGTCGGCACTAAATTCTGCCGGTCGGCAGAAACTTCCTGCAACAGACAATCTGACAGCAAACAGAGGATAGGCAGTGCATAGTATGGAGTTTTTGGGCACATGTAAGCATGGTCTTACTTCTTATCATGCTTTGGACTCAAAGAAGCATGACTTTCGATCCTCGAATCATCAATGGTACATGGTGAGTCAAAGGATCGAATTTGCCATTTAATATGAAAATGCATGCAACAATCAACATGAAAAACCGAGGCCTTATCAAGTTAGAGTCAAAGGTCCCGATGACCGGGGATCAAGGCACATTACATCACTTGAAGTATGAATGGTCCTTGACTCCCGCACTTGGTTTGACACCCCAAACCAAGTAAATGCAATGCATGCAATGCTCATAAGCCTCAAATGTGTCATACCACCAAGATGTAAAGCACAACAAACATTATGCTATCAACATGACAAATGTACAATGCTAAGCATGCAAGGTACCAAAATGGTGCAAACATGGACCAAATTGACTATGGGATCGATGTGCTACACAAAGTTTAATGGAACAACTATGCAACAAACATGGAGCAAGCATGCAAGAGGGCTTAAAAAAATGGCAAATGGACAGACCCTTGCCCTCCTCAAAACAGTGACCAAAAGTGCTTAAAATGATAGGTAATCAACTCATGTTAACAAGCAAATTCACGGTCCCAAAGTTAAAACACAAAAGGGGGTGACTTACCTTCAATGACTTGACCACTCATGGCATGATCAAGACAAGTAAAAAACAGGATCTATGCATGCAAAATAGGACCCCAAAAGCCCCTAGTATGGCAGCTAAGATATCCCCCATGAAGCAAACACACTAAGGCTCATTCTTAGGCATAAGGGGACACATCTTCAAGGCATGAAAGAGGCCATGCATGCACACATACAAGCATGATTCTTGGACTAAAATATGACCCTAGATGATGCCAAATCAAGAGGGTAAACACAACCATGCATGCTAGAGGTCAAAATGCTCAAGGCTTCCAAGCCAAAATACAAAGCAACTCTAACAAACATGCTAAACATGACCAAGTTGATAACCAACAGATTTTAAACATGGAAAAACAATGCTAAATGCTCCATGGAACCAAGCCAACGCACACAAAAATCATGGCCTAATCATGGGGTGTACTTTTAAGCAAAATGGAGCAATACAAAGCAAATATCACAAGCATGCAAGAGGGCCCAAATCCGACCAAAAACAGAGATTATGTAAGACCTAAGATGCCTAAAAAAGTACTGAAATGAAGCCAAGAAACAACAAGCACGCATGCTATCCTTTTGAGCCCAAAAAGCAAGTAAACAAAACCATAAAGGGAGACGGGTGTCCCTCCCCTATGCAAGACTTCAAACTAACTTTTTTGACACTAAAATACACTGATTTTTGGTGATCAAAAGATCAAAATGCTGAAGTGAACAAAACCTTATCAAAAGGGCACCAAAATAGGCCAAACAAGGCCTATGAGGGTGAGTTTGCAATCTAACCACAAAGAGACCTCAATGAAAGTGTTAGAGCAGGAAAATATGAACCTTTTTTATGTTATACACAAGAGCTAAAACAGTAAACAAAATAGGTAGAAAACCGATGCAAGTTTGGGGAATAAAGAGGAAAACGCTCACCCTTGAAGAACCCTTGAAGAGCGAGTGGTCTAGCCTCCTTCTTTGGATCAAAACCAGTCCAAAACTCAAGAAACAACTCCCCCAAGTCCCTCAATCTCGGACTAAGGTGTGATAGTGTGTGTAATGGTGCAAAAGTAAGGTAAAACACACCTTTTGGGCCAAGAAACACACACAAAGGAGGGGGAAGAGGGAGATATAGAGATAGAGTGTATCTATATTGTTAAGGGCTGGTTTTTGCTTCTAAGAGTCTAACCTAGAACCAAGAGGAAAGCCTCCCTCTTATAAGGATCCCTCTTGCAAAGCTTATTCAACAAGCTTGGCTAGAGGGAAATCCCTCCATACACGTGTATGGAGGGGAAAGGAGTTGGTGCCAGCTATCACAGCTGGCACAAAATATCTCCAAAAAGTGGAGGAACAGTGGTCGGCTGCCCAAAAAAGCTATTCCGGCAAAAAACAGTGCCGACCGGCAACATATTATGCCGACCGGCAATAAAGTGTGCCGACCGGCAAACAAAATTGCCGATGGAAGAAAAAGACCAGCCGGTGGCCTCCAGCCACTGCCGGTGGTGTATGGGGATGTCTCACAAGGCATTCCCTGCCCCTCTAAGGCAAAACAAAAGTGTTTGGTGCAAAACCAGACACTAAACAGTCGAGTTCGGGGATCCTGAGGCAAGGCGCGCGAGCCGAGACCTCCGGGAACTCCAAACGAACACAATCATGGATGATCACCGAGTGTTCAAACGGTGACGTCCAAGTCTTGAGGACGGTCAAAAATGGGGTGTCTACAATGTTGAATAAAAATAAAAATGGAAGTTGCATAAAATAAAAAATGGAAGTTCATTCAATAAACCACTATACCTTAACGATCTATTTGGAAATTAAATAAAAAAGGAAATTGAATAGAAAAGGAAATTGAATAAAAATAGAAGTTGAATAAGAATAGAAATGGAAACTGCCTAAAATTAAACGTGGAAGTTCATTCAAGAAACCACTACACCTTAACGATCTATTTGGAAATTAAATAAAAAATGAAATTGAATAGAGATGGAAATTGAATAAAAATAGAAGTTGAATAAAAATAGAAATGAAAACTGCATAAAATTAAACATGGAAGTTCATTCAAGAAACCGCTATACCTTAACGATCTATTTGGAAATTAAATAAAAAAGGAAATTGAATAAAAATGGAAGTGGAATAAAAATCAAAATGGAAGTTGCATAAAATTAAGAATGGAAGTTCATTCAAGAAACCACTACACCTTAATGATCTTTTTGGAAATTAAATAAAAATGGAAATTGAATGGAGATGGAAATTGAATAAAAATAGAATTGGAAACTGCATAAAATTAAACACAGAAGTTTATTCAAGAAACCACTATACCTTAACGATCCATTTGGAAATGAAATAAAAAAGGGAAATTGAATGGAGATGGAAATTGAATAAAAATAGAAGTTGAAACTGCATAAAATTAAACGTGGAAGTTCATTCAAGAAACCACTACACCTTAACGATCTCTTTGAAAATTAAATAAAAAAGGAAATTGAATGGAGATGGAAATCGAATAAAAATAGAAATGGAAACTGCATAAGATTAAACATGGAAGTTCATTCAAGAAACCACTATACCTTAACGATCTATTTGGAAATTAAATAAAAAAGGAAATTGAATAAAATTGGAAGTGGAATAAAAATAAAAATGGAAGTTGCATAAAACTAAGAATGGAAGTTCATTCTAAATACCACTATACCTTAACGACCTATTTGGAAATGAAATAAAAAAGGAAATTGAATACAAATAGAAGTGGAATAAAAATAAAAACGGAAGTTGCATAAAATTAAAAATGGAAGTTCATTCAAAAAAATCACTATACCTTAACGATCTGTTTGCAAATTAAATAAAAAAGGAAATTGAACAGAAAAGGAAATTGAATAAAAATGGAAGTGGAATAAAAATACAAATGGAAGTTGTATAAAATTAAAAACGGAAGTTCATTCCAGATACCACTATACCGTAACGATCTATTTGGAAATTAAATAAAAAAGGAAAATGAATAGAAAAGGAAATTGAATAAAAATGGAAGCTGAACAAAAACAAAAATAGAAGTTGCATAAAATTAAAAATGGATGTCTATTCAAGATACCACTATACCTTAACGATCTATTTGGAAATTAAATAAAAAAAGGAAATTGAATAGAAAAGGAAATTGAATAAAAATGGAAGTGGAAGAAAAATAAAAATGGATGTGGCATAAAATTAAAAATGGAAGTTCATTCAAGAAACCACTATACCATAACGATCTATTTGGAAATTAAATAAAAAAACAAAAATGAATAGGAAAGGAAATTGAATAAAAATGGAAGTTGAATAAAAACAAAAATAGAAGTTGCATAAAATTAAAAATGGAAGCCTATTCAAGAAACCACTATACCTTAACGATCAATTTTGGAAATTAAATAAAAAAAGGAAATTGAATAGAAAAGAAAATTGAATAAAAATCGAAGTTGAATAAAAATAAAAATTGAAGTCGCATAAAATAAAAAATGAAAGTTCATTCAAGAAACTATTATACCTTAATGATCTATTTGGAAATTAAATAAAAAATGAAATTGAATAGAAAAGGAAATTGAATAAAAATAGTAGTTGAATAAGAATAGAAATGGAAACTGCATAAAATTAAACGTGGAAGTTCATTCAAGAAACAACTACACCTTAACGATCTATTTGGAAATTAAAAAAAAAAATGAAATTGAATAGAGATGGAAATTGAATAAAAATAGAAGTTGAATAAAAATAAAAATGGAAGTTGCAGAAATTAAAAATGAAAGTTTATTCAAGAAACCATTATACCTTAACAATCTATTTGGAAATAATAAAAAAGGAAAGTGCATAGACAAGGAAATTGAATTAAAATGAAAGTGGAATAAAAATACAAATAGAAGTTGCATAAAATTAAAAATGGAAGTTCATTCAAGAAACCACTATACCTTAACAATCTGTTGGGAAATTAAATAAAAAAGGAAATTGAATGGAGATGGAAATTGAATAAAAATAGAAGTTGAATAAAAATAGAAATGGACACTACATAAAATTAAACACGGAAGTTCATTCAAGAAACCACTATACCTTGACGATCTATTTGGAAATGAAATAAAAAAATGAAATTTAATGCAGATGGACATTTAATAAAAATAGAAGTTGAATAAAAATAGAAATGGAAACTGCATAAAATTAAACGTAGAAGTTCATTCAAGAAACCACTACACCTTAACGATCTCTTTGGAAATTAAATAAAAAAGGAAATTGAATAAAAAAGTAAATTGAATAAAAATGGAAGTAGCGTAAAATTAAAAATGGAAATTCATTCAAAAAACCACTACACCTTAACGATCTATTTGGAAATTAAATAAAAAAGGAAATTGAATGGGGATGGAAATTAAATAAAAATAGAAGTTGAATAAAAATAGAAATGGAAACCGTATAAAATTAAATATGGAAGTTCATTCAAGAAACAAGTATACATTGACAATCTATTTGGAAATTAAATAAAAAAAGGAAATTGAATAGAAAAGGAAATTGAATAAAAATCAAAGTTGAATAAAAAGAAAATGGAAGTTGCAAAAAATTAAAAATGAAAGTTCATTCGAGAAACCACTATACCTTAACGATCTATTTGGAAATTAAATAAAAAAGGAAATTGAATGAAAAAGGAAATTTAATTAAAATGGAAGTGGAATAAAAATACAAATGGAAGTTGCATAAAATTAAAAATGGAAGTTCATTCAAGAAACAACTATACCGAAACGATCTATTGGGAAATTCAATAAAAGAGGAAATTGAATGGAGATGGAAATTGAATAAAAATAGAAGTTCAATAAAAATAGAAATGGACACTGCATAAAATTAAACATAGAAGTTCATTCAAAAAACCACTATACCTTAACGATCTATTTGGAAATTAAATAAAAAAGGAAATCGAATAGAAAAAGAAATTGAATAAAAATGGAAGTGGAATGAAAAAAAAAAAAGAAATTTGCATAAAATTAAGAATGGAAGTTCATTCAAGAAACCACTACACCTTAACGATCTGTTTGGAAATAAAATAAAAAAGGAAATTGAATGGAGATGGAAATTGAATAAAAATAGAAGTTGAATAAAAATAGAAATGGAAACTGCATAAAATTAAACATGGAAGTTGGATAAAAATAAAAATGGAAGTTTCATAAAATTAAAAATGAAAGTTCGTTCAAGAAACCACGATACCTTAACGATCTATAGGGAAATTAAATTAAAAAAGGAAATTGAATGGAGATGGAAATTGAATATAAATAGAAGTGGAAACTGCATAAAATTAAACAAGGAAATTCATTCAGGAAACCACTATACCTTAACGATCTATTTGGAAATTAAATAAAAACGGAAATTGAATGTAGATGGAAATTTAATAAAAATAGAAGTGGAATAAAAATAGAAATGGAAACTGCATAAAATTAAACATGGAAGTTCATTCAAGAAACCACTATACCAAAACTATCTATTTAGAAATTAAATAAAAAAGGAAATTGAATAGAAAAGGAAATTAAATAAAAATCAAAGTTGAATGAAAATAAAAATGGAAGTTGCATAAATTAAAAATGAAAGTTCATTCAAGTAACCACTATACCTTAACGATATATTTGGAAATTAAATAAAAATGGAAATTGAATAGAAAAGAAAATTGAATTAAAATGGAAGTGCAATAAAAATACAAATGGAAGTTGCATAAAATTAAAAATGGAAGTTCATTCAAGAAACCACTATACCTTAACAATTTGTTGGGAAATTAAATAAAAAAGAAAATTGAATGGAGGTGGAAATTGAATAAAAATAGAAGTTTAATAAAAATAGAAATGGACACTGCATAAATTAAACACGGAAGTTCATTCAAGAAACCACTATACCTTAACGATCTATTTGGAAATGAAATAAACAAAGGAAATTGAATGGAGATGGAAATTTAATAAAAATAGAAGTTGAATAGAAATAGGAATGGAAACTGCATAAAATTAAACGTGGAAGTTCATTCAAGAAACCATTACACCATAACGATCTCTTTAAAAATTAAATAAAAATGAAAGTTCAATAAAAATACAAATGGAAGTAGCATAAAATTAAAAATGGAAGTTCATTCAAAAAACCACAACACCTTAACTATAGCGATCTCGGGTTTACCCTTGTTGTACAGTGATCCGGACATGTGTCCGTGGATGTTGGTTGTTGTTTATTATCGTGTTTGCATCCTTTGTACCTTGTATATCGAGTTATAGGATGTGTTGGACGGATTTGTTTCAGGTTGGTTGAGTTTAGAAACCAAAACTAGTTGCCCAGATTTTTGGCCTGTAAGCTCGAGCGGAGGTGTTGGCGCTCGAGCGTAGATTACACCCATTCAGTAATTGTTGTGCAGTGTTGTACGCTCGAGCGTAGGGTTGGGAGCTCGAGCGGAGGTCTGGTTCTGCAAAAGTGCTGGGCGAGTGCATTCTGCGCTCGAGCGGGAGGTTGGCCGCTCGAGCGGAAGTCTGTGAGTGGACGCTCGAGCGGGGTGTTTTACGCTCGAGCGGAGACCTGGGTTAAAGTTCCGAAATTGTGACTTTTCAAATCACTTTTTCACTTTCTCTTCTCTCTCTTACTTTTCCAAAATCACCATTGTTGAGCCTCTTACTCTAGACTCTATCTTCTCTCTAGGTTTTGATCTAGTAGGAGTGATTTACTCACCTTTGACCTTTACAAAAAAGTTGTTGATCGTCGAGGGCTTCATTTTAATCTAAAAATCTCGGGTTTTGGAGCACGTTGGGTTTTGTCGTCTTCTCCTTTGGGACTCCGAATTTGAGGTAGGGATAACCTACTCCTCTCTATGGGTTTTGTCTTTAAATTTTGGTATTTTGAGATGTTGGGCTTGGTTGGGTAATTTTGTGAAAGTTTGGGGCTTTTGTGTAATTTTACAAAGGTTGGGGTTTTATTCATAATAAACCTAGATGCATGTTTGGCATAGAAAAATGGAATGATTGTTGAATCATTGATGAAAATGGGACTTAAGGGTTGAGATGGTAATTATGGAAAATGGCCTAATTACATTGTTTAATTAATTGGGATAATTAATTGGTGAGAAATGAGGAAATGAAATGTTGATTGAATATCCATTTGTGCATTTATTTTCTGTTTTAGAAATAACTGCTTTGGGCTATCGGTGGAGGATAGTCGAGATTGTTGTAGACAATGCATGATGATTAGGTAAACGGAAACTAATCAATGGAATGTGTCATGGAACTTGACGGTTGATAGAATACATTAATTGTGTGTATTGTGTGATTGTATATAGAACCAATGTGTTTATATACGTTATGTGTAGAGGAGGAGATAGGGGATGTACTCCGCGGTTTAGGGGAAGATAGGGGATGTACCTCTAAACCGGATAGGTATTGGGAGGAGATAGGGGATGAACTCCGTAGACAGAGCTCATATGCTTGTCTAGAGAAGTGAAGATAGAGCACATATGCTTATCTTTGTGAAGTGTGGATACAGCTTGTATGCTTATCTGTGGATATTGTTGATATACATATCTGTTGTAGAATGTGGATACAGCTTGTATGCTTATCTGTGGATATTGTTGATATACATATCTGTTGAGAATGTGGATATAGCTTTTATGCTTATCTGAATGTGAGATATAGTTTTTATACATATCAGTGGAAATGATGATAGAGCTAGCATGCTTATCTGTTGAAAAAGGGAAAATGAAAAGTAATTGGGACTTGTAAGTCGTTGACATAAATATGTAATTTATGTGATTGTATCAGTGTTGACCAACTATCAATTGCTAATGTTTTAGTCATTGTCCATGGTTGGTTTAGTGTATTTCTACTGGGCTGTGGCTCACCCTTTATGGGAATATCATTTTCAGGTGCAGGAAGCATGCCACCTCCAAGGACATAGCTTGGAAGGCTAGAGGTGGACATAGTGTAGTTGTTTTACTTTTGATGTATTACATGTAACTTCAAGCCAAGGGCTTAATGTGTAAACGAGTTAGTACTCTTTTGTTGAAACCAAGTGTTAACTTGGAAAGCTGTAAGCCCGTAGGGCGTTTTGTTTTGATGTTAACATGTAATACTTATGTAATGAAACTCAATGAAATAAAGGAATGTGGTTAGTTTAATGTTATTTTTTTGAGGGCGTTACAACTTGGTATCAGAGCGTACCGGGTTCGAATACTTTGGGTACGTGGGAAGTGATTCGAATCACAATGGGTTTGTCTCGCTTGATAGAGACTTAGATGTAGTATCATATGCTATGTGCTTAATTGATAACATGCTTATGTGACTATGTGGGTATGGGATTTAATTTCTAGGATGTTGATTGGATCCTTGAGTTTCTGGGAGTCTTGTTGGAAAAGCACTTGATCAACGCTGTTTCTAACCGGAACTCTAGTAACGCCTCGGGACTATCATTATCCGGAAATGAAGTTCGTAAGTGCTTATGTGTTTATGTGCTTATGTGGAGTGAATTACAGTTGTCCATGCATTAGGACGTGAGTGTTTAGTTTCGGCACACTTATGAATGTGCTAACGTTCTGTGTTGCCTTTATTAGGATGTCAGGACGAGGAAGAGGTGCTAGGCGTGGTAGACCTGCGAGGCAGGAAGTACCGTTACAGGGTGAGATTCCGGCAGTGCAGGAGGGAGCTGGGCAGGCCAATGTGGCCGAGCCAGTGGGTCAGCAGGCTATGGGTGCCTTGGCCAGAGAGATAGCAGGAGCTTTAGGTATTCTTAGAGCTGGGAATCAGGCAGCTGAGACAGGGCCTTCCTTCTTGAAGAGGGAGTTCTTTCGGTGTAATCCGGACGAGTTTATCGGGGATCCTAAAGAGCCGCGTAAGGCAGATGAATGGCTCGAACAGACAACGAAGACGTTTGAGATGCTTGGCATCGAGGACGGAGCACTGAAAGTGACCTTGGCATCCTTCCAACTGAAGGGAGATGCGGGTCAATGGTGGAAGTACGAGAAAGCTCGTGTTGGTGGTACTTGGGAGGCGTTTGTGAATGCTTTTCAGGAGAGGTTTTTGTCTGCAGCAGCTAGGGAAAAGCTGAGGGATCAGTTTAGCCGGCTTAATCAGCAGGGCTTGTCAGTGGCCGAGTTTGAGGCTACTTTTACCAGTCTGTCTAGGTTTGCACCTGAACTGGTGGCATCTGAGGAACGCCGTTGCTATGAGTTTGAGCGGAAGTTGAGGCGGGGCCTCAAGTTGAGAATTGGTGGGTCTTACATTCGAGAGTATAGACACCTGGTAGATGCTGCAGCTCATATGGAGCTTATGATGCAGGAGGAGGATGAGGGTCAGAGAGGCTCCAAGAGGAGCCAGGATAGTCAGAGTGATGGCAGGAGGCAGAGGGGTTCTAACCCTCAGCAGTCGCAGGGTGGTGTTGCTAGATCGACCTTCCCAGTGCTGAGTGCAGGCTCCGGGAGAGGTGGTCAGGGGGATTTTACCTGTTACAAGTGTGGCCAGCTGGGTCACAAGGTATCTGTTTGCCCGCAGAAGGGTGGGGGTCAGAAAGCTGCTTCTTCTTCAGCTAGACCGCAGAGTCAGAGTTTGGGCAGGGGGCAGCTCTTGACTTGTTATCAGTGTGGACAACCTGGGCACATGAAGAGGTTTTGCCCACAGTTGAGTGCCACTTCGGGAGCGCCTGGTTCTAGGCAGACGCAGGGTTTTCAGCCAGCTCAGTCTGTGCAGGCCTCGAGGGCCAATCCGGGAGCTTCGTCATCCCAGTCTGTGCAGCAGTCTTTTGCTCCGAGAGGTGAGCAGGTAGACCAGGGGCCTACGGGGCGCGTGTATGCTGTTACCGCGCAGGATTTAGTACCGGCTCCATCAGTAGTGAGAGGTACTTTTCTGTTTTGCAACTCAGTTGCTAATGTGTTGATAGACACGGGTGCATCTCATTCTTTTGTATCTGCTGCATTTGCATCTGTTTTGGAATTGGAGTTAGCACAGTTAGCATCTCCTATTTGTGTGGTATCGCCTTTGGGTGGTGAGTTGATTCTGAAACAGGGTGTTAGAGGATGTGATATAGAGGTCGCCGACTATAGGCTTCCTTTTCCGTTTGTTGTCATGCCCATGAAGGGTTTTGATGTTATTTTGGGTATGGACTGGTTATCGTCATACCGGGCTGTTATTGATTGCTACCGCCAGAGGGTTACATTGTGTACCTTGAGCGGGGAGTGGTTCCATTTCTTGGGAGACCGGGTTGGTAGTGTTTTGCCACCGGGGTATGATTCGCGAGGGCGAAGTGAGCTTAGTAGTCTACTTGCTAGCTTTGAGAGTGGTGAGAGTGGTGAGACCCAGCATGTATTGTCGAGGGTGGTTTGTGAGTATTCGGATGTTTTTCCCGAAGATCTTGTTAGTTTGCCACCTCACCGAGAGATAGAGTTCTCTATTGATTTAGTGCCTGGTACGGCGCCGATTTCTATGGCACCTTATCGTTTTGCTCCAGCAGAGTTGGTTGAGTTGAAAGTTCAGCTCCAGGAATTGCTAGATAAGGGCTTTGTTCGCCCTAGTGTTTCACCGTGGGGAGCACCGGCCCTCTTTGTTAAAAAGAAAGATGGTGCCTTGAGATTGTGTATAGACTACCGGAAGTTGAATCGGGCTACGGTTAAGAATAAGTATCCTATGCCCCGTATAGATGATTTGTTTGACCAGTTGAAGGGTTCCCGTTGTTTCTCTAAGATAGACTTGAGATCGGGTTACCATCAGTTGAGGGTCAGGGAGGAAGATATTCCTAAGACGGCATTCCGTACGCGGTATGGCCATTATGAGTTTTTGGTGATGCCATTCGGACTTACCAATGCACCGGCAATCTTTATGGACTTGATGAACCGGATTTTCCGGGAGTTCTTAGACCGATTTGTGGTTGTTTTCGTGGACGACATCCTTATCTATTCGTCTTCTGAGGAGGAGCACGAGGCACACTTGAGAGTGGTGCTTGAGTTACTTAGAGCCCATATGCTGTATGCCAAGTTTGGGAAGTGTGAGTTCTGGCTGAGGGAAGTCAAATTCTTAGGCCATGTGGTATCCGGGGAAGGGGTGTCTGTTGATACATCCAAGGTTGAGGCAGTGCAAGATTGGGCACAGCCTAAGAGTGTGTTTGAGATCCGCAGTTTTCTGGGATTAGCTGGGTATTACCGTCGGTTTGTGAAAGATTTCTCCAGGTTAGCGTCACCGTTGACTAGACTGACTCGGAAGGGAGTCAAGTTTGTGTGGAGTGAGACTTGTGAAAAGTCGTTCCAAGAGTTGAAAGTTAGATTGACTACCGCTCCGGTGTTGATTATTCCGGAGAGAGGGTTGGGTTATGCGGTTTATTGTGATGCCTCACGAGAAGGTTTGGGTTGTGTGTTGATGCAGGAGGGGAAAGTGGTAGCTTATGGCTCACGTCAGTTGAAAATACACGAGAAGAATTACCCCACACACGACTTAGAGTTAGTAGCTGTGATCTTTGCCTTGAAAGTCTGGAGGCACTACCTTTATGGTGAGAGGTTCGAGGTATTCTCGGATCATAAGAGTTTGAAGTATCTGTTTACACAGAGAGACTTGAATTTGAGGCAGAGGAGATGGATGGAGTTCATCGAGGATTATGATTTTGAGTTACATTATCATCCGGGAAAGGCCAATGTTGTGGCCGATGCCCTTAGTAGGAAAACCATTAGTGATGTAGCTTGTATAGCCATCCGGGAATGGGAGATGTTGGGAGCACTTGGCGAGTTTGATTTGCTACTGAGCGAATCTGTTGAGGCTGCGGCCTTGTTTTCTGTTGTTGCGCAGCCTACACTTGTGACTAGAGTGTTAGAGGCACAGAGAGGTGACCTTGAGGTAGAATCCCTCCGAGAGAAGATCTCCAGTGGGAAAGTTGAGAAGGGTTTGACGGTGTATCCCGACCTGAGTGTGAGATACCGAGACCGTTTGTTTGTACCGGAGTCTTGCCGAGAGGAAGTACTCCGAGAGTTTCACCATTCGCGCCTTGCGGTGCATCCGGGAGGTACTAAGATGTATCAGGATTTGGGTCGCCAGTTTTGGTGGCGGGGTATGAAAAGAGATGTGGCTGTTTTCGTATCGAAGTGCCTTACTTGCCAGCAAGTGAAGGCCGAGCATCAGAGGCCAGCGGGTTTGTTGCAACCCTTGCCTATTGCCGAGTGGAAGTGGGAGCATGTCACTATGGACTTCGTTGTAGGTCTTCCGAGGACTTAGCGGGGTAGTTATGCTATTTGGGTGGTTGTAGACCGGTTGACTAAGTCGGCGCACTTTATTCCTATGCGCGTGAGAGATTCGGTAGATCATCTTGCCGACCTGTATATTCGGGACGTAGTGAGATTGCACGGGGTCCCAATGACGATCGTCTCAGATAGAGATCCTCGTTTTACTGCTAGGTTGTGGCAGAGTTTGCAGAGTACCTTGGGCACTAAGTTGACCTTTAGTACGGCTTATCATCCTCAGACTGACGGACAGTCCGAGCGTACCATTCAGATCCTCGAGGATATGCTTCGGGGTTGTGTCCTGGACTTCAGTGGGACGTGGGAGAGGCACTTGCCATTGGTAGAGTTTGCCTACAACAATAGTTTTCAGTCTAGCATCAGTATGGCACCGTTTGAGGCCTTGTATGGCCGACCGTGTAGGTCTCCAGTGTGTTGGGCCGAGGTGGGTGATGCACCTTTGTTGGGTCCGGAGTTGGTTAGGGAGACGACAGAGAAAGTTGAGCTTATCCGTAGGAGGCTTGTTACAGCCCAGAGTCGACAAAAGAGTTATGCCGACCGTAGGAGGAGGCCTTTGGCGTTTGAGGTAGGTGATCATGTCTTTCTGAAGATATCACCTAGACGAGGCCTGATGAGGTTTGGGAAGAGTGGGAAGTTATCCCCTCGGTTTATTGGTCCTTTTGAGATCCTTGAGAGGATTGGTGAGGTTGCTTATCGATTAGCCTTACCACCGCAGTTGTCCGGAGTGCATGACGTGTTTCATGTGAGTATGCTTCGGAAGTATGAGCCAGATCCATCACATGTGTTGGATTGGACTGATTTAGAGGTAGATGAGGATGCCTCGTATGAGGAGAGACCGGTACGGGTCTTGGATAGGCGGGATCAGGTCCTGCGTGGCAAGACCATTCCTTTGGTGAAAGTCTTGTGGAAACATCACGGAGTGGAGGAAGCCACTTGGGAACGTGAGATGGAAGTCCGAGAGAAATATCCGGACTTGTTTGTTGACGTGTAATCTTGTATTTAAATTTTACTTTTTGCTGAACTTAAGAGCTTTTATATATGTCTTAAGTTGTGAAACATTGAAAATGTTTTGATTATTGGAAGTATGTTTGGAACTTGCCTCATATGGAAGTTGAATGTAACATTATATGTGTTAAGTATATTGTTGAAATTGGAAAGATAGTGCATAATGTTGATGCATGTTGAAAATACATATGTTGTTTACATATTGTGATATGTCTCTTGTTAAAGGGATGGGATGACCGGTAATGGGTCGAATTGTTGAATGTTAAAGTGTAACATTGTCTAAATTGGAGAAAAACTTGTTTTTGAAAACTTGTGCTTAATTTCGGGGGCGAAATTCTTTAAGGGGGGGAGGTTATAGCGATCTCGGGTTTACCCTTGTTGTACAGTGATCCGAACATGTGTCCGTGGATGTTGGTTGTTGTTTATTATCGTGTTTGCATCCTTTGTACCTTGTATATCGAGTTATAGGATGTGTTGGACGGATTTGTTTCAGGTTGGTTGAGTTTAGAAACCAAAACTAGTTGCCCAGATTTTTGGCCTGTAAGCTCGAGCGGAGGTGTTGGCGCTCGAGCGTAGATTACACCCATTCAGTAATTGTTGTGCAGTGTTGTACGCTCGAGCGTAGGGTTGGGAGCTCGAGCGGAGGTCTGGTTCTGCAAAAGTGCTGGGCGAGTGCATTCTGCGCTCGAGCGGGAGGTTGGCCGCTCGAGCGGAAGTCTGTGAGTGGACGCTCGAGCGGGGTGTTTTACGCTCGAGCGGAGACCTGGGTTAAAGTTCCGAAATTGTGACTTTTCAAATCACTTTTTCACTTTCTCTTCTCTCTCTTACTTTTCCAAAATCACCATTGTTGAGCCTCTTACTCTAGACTCTATCTTCTCTCTAGGTTTTGATCTAGTAGGAGTGATTTACTCACCTTTGACCTTTACAAAAAAGTTGTTGATCGTCGAGGGCTTCATTTTAATCTGAAAATCTCGGGTTTTGGAGCACGTTGGGTTTTGTCGTCTTCTCCTTTGGGACTCCGAATTTGAGGTAGGGATAACCTACTCCTCTCTATGGGTTTTGTCTTTAAATTTTGGTATTTTGAGATGTTGGGCTTGGTTGGGTAATTTTGTGAAAGTTTGGGGCTTTTGTGTAATTTTACAAAGGTTGGGGTTTTATTCATAATAAACCTAGATGCATGTTTGGCATAGAAAAATGGAATGATTGTTGAATCATTGATGAAAATGGGACCTAAGGGTTGAGATGGTAATTATGGAAAATGGCCTAATTACATTGTTTAATTAATTGGGATAATTAATTGGTGAGAAATGAGGAAATGAAATGTTGATTGAATATCCATTTGTGCATTTATTTTCTGTTTTAGAAATAACTGCTTTGGGCTATCGGTGGAGGATAGTCGAGATTGTTGTAGACAATGCATGATGATTAGGTAAACGGAAACTAATCAATGGAATGTGTCATGGAACTTGACGGTTGATAGAATACATTAATTGTGTGTATTGTGTGATTGTATATAGAACCAATGTGTTTATATACGTTATGTGTAGAGGAGGAGATAGGGGATGTACTCCGCGGTTTAGGGGAAGATAGGGGATGTACCTCTAAACCGGATAGGTATTGGGAGGAGATAGGGGATGAACTCCGTAGACAGAGCTCATATGCTTGTCTAGAGAAGTGAAGATAGAGCTCATATGCTTATCTTTGTGAAGTGTGGATACAGCTTGTATGCTTATCTGTGGATATTGTTGATATACATATCTGTTGTAGAATGTGGATACAGCTTGTATGCTTATCTGTGGATATTGTTGATATACATATCTGTTGAGAATGTGGATATAGCTTTTATGCTTATCTGAATGTGAGATATAGTTTTTATACATATCAGTGGAAATGATGATAGAGCTAGCATGCTTATCTGTTGAAAAAGGGAAAATGAAAAGTAATTGGGACTTGTAAGTCGTTGACATAAATATGTAATTTATGTGATTGTATCAGTGTTGACCAACTATCAATTGCTAATGTTTTAGTCATTGTCCATGGTTGGTTTAGTGTATTTCTACTGGGCTGTGGCTCACCCTTTATGGGAATATCATTTTCAGGTGCAGGAAGCATGCCACCTCCAAGGACATAGCTTGGAAAGCTAGAGGTGGACATAGTGTAGTTGTTTTACTTTTGATGTATTACATGTAACTTCAAGCCAAGGGCTTAATGTGTAAACGAGTTAGTACTCTTTTGTTGAAACCAAGTGTTAACTTGGAAAGCTGTAAGCCCGTAGGGCGTTTTGTTTTGATGTTAACATGTAATACTTATGTAATGAAACTCAATGAAATAAAGGAATGTGGTTAGTTTAATGTTATTTTTTTGAGGGCGTTACATTAACGATATATTTGGAAATTAAATGAAAAAGGAAATTGAATGGAGATGGAAATTGAATAAAAATAGAAATGGAAACTGCATAAAATTAAACATGGAAGTTCATGCAAGAAACCACTATAACTTAACGATCTATTTGGAAATTAAATAAAAAAGGAAATTGAATAGAAAAGGAAATTGAATAAAAATGGAAGTGGAATAAAAATAAAAATGGAAGTTCATTTAAGAAACCCCAATACCTTAACGATCTATTCGGAAATTAAATAAAAAAGGTAAATGAATAGAAAAGGAAATTGAATAAAAATGGAAGTTTAATAAAAAGAAAAATGAAAGTTGCGTAAAATTAATAATGGAAGTTCTTTCAAGAAACCAGTATACATTAGCAATCTATTTGGAAATTAAATAAAAAAAGGAAATTGAATAGAAAAGGAAATTGAATAAAAATCGAAGTTGACTAAAAATAAAAATGGAAGTTGCATAAAATTAAAAATGAAAGTTCATTCAAGAAACTACTATACCTTAACGATCTATTTGGAAATTAAATAAAAAAGGAAATTGAATTAAAATGTAAGTGGAATAAAAATACAAATGGAAGTTGCATAAATTAAACACGGAAGTTCATTCAAGAAACCACTATACCTTAAGGATCTATTGGGAAATTAAATAAAAAAGGAAGTTGAATGGTGATTGAAATTGAATAAAAATAGATGTTGAATAAAAATAGAAACGGACACTGCAGAAAATTAAACATAGAAGTTCATTCAAGAAACCTGTAACGCCCCCAAAATAATAACATTAAACCCATCAAATAAGACATGCATTAATATTCAAAAGTTCCACATTCTTTCCCTTCTCAAAGTTTCAGTACAAAAAGTATTACATGTTAACGACAAAAGCAAATGCCCTATGGGCTTACAGCTTTCCAAGTTAACACTTGGTTACAACAAATGAGTACTAACTCATACACGTTAAGCCCTTGGCTTGAATTTACATGTAATACATCAAAAGTAAAACAACAAAAAGTATGTCCGCCTCTAGCCTCCCAAGCTATGTCCTTGGAGGTGGCATGCTACCTGTACCTAAAAATGATATTCCCATATAGGGTGAGCCACAGCCCAGTAGAAATACACTAAACCAACCATGAACAATGACTAAAAGATTAGCAATTGATAGATGGCTAACACTGATACATTCACATAAATTACATATTTATGTCATACGACTTATGAGTCCAAGTTCCTTTTCATTTTCCCTTTTTCAACAGATAAGCATGTTAGCTCTTTCATCATTTCAACAGATATGTATAAGAACTATATCCCACATTCACAGATAAGCATATAAGCTATATCCACATTCTCAACAGATATGTATAACCACAATATCTCACATTCACAGATAAGCATATAAGCTGTATCCACACTTCACAAAGATAAGCATATAAGCTCTATCTTCACTTTTCTAGACAAGCATATGAGCTGTATCTACGGAGTTCATCCCCTGTCTTCTCCCAATACTATCCGGTTTAGAGGTACATCCCCTATCTTCCCCTAAACCGCGGAGTACATCCCCCATCTCCTCCTCTACACATAACGTATACAAACACATTGGTTCTATATACAATCACTCAATACATACAATTAATGTATTCTATCAACCGTCAAATTCTATGACACATTCCATTGATTAGTTTCTGTAACGCCCTCAAAATTAACCCATTAAATATCATTGACATGCATTAATTAAAGAAGACAATTTATTAATTCAATCATCAGAGTATTACTAAATAAAGCATTACATGTAACATCGAATAAAATGCCCTACAGGCTTACATCTTTCCAAGCCAACACTTGGATACAAAAATATGAGTTCTAACTCAATACAAGAAAAGCCCTAGGCTTGAATGTTTACATGTACCAACAACCAAAAACAAACAACTAAAAATAGTCTTCAGAATCCAAGTCCTTCAAGGCTAAGTCCTTGGAGGTAGCTTATCACCTGAACCTGAAAATGATGTTCCCATAAAGGGTGAGCCACAGCCCAGCAGAAATATACTAAACCACATATAAGAAATGAATAAAGCAATAGTATTTGACAGATGGTTAACCAAGATAATCAACCACTTCATTTTACAGTCTCATGACACTATTGTCTAAAATACAATTTACTTTCCAATTTTATCAACATGGCTCAGAACCTGGCCAAACTTACAACAGTGAATTACATATACCATATTCACATCCTTCCAATATCAACAAACAAATGTGACTCAAGCTCAATTCACAACACTTCATACTTCCAGATTGATACACATTTTAGTGCTGTATCAATAAAAACACTTCTATATAATAAGCACACATAAAAGTGATGCTAATGGAGTCCATCCCCTATCTCCTCCCAAACAAAAATCCGGTTTAGAGGTCCATCCCCTATCTTCCCCTAAACCGTGGAGTACATCCCCTATCTCCTCCCACACAAAACAATATAAATGCAAATGCACATGCAATGCTCAATCAATACACGTATTTTTTGTATCAGTGCAATAATCAAAATTAACAACTTAACCTATGTGATTAGTTTCAGTTATTCCTAATCCACATGCAATGTCTACAACAATCACGACTATCCTCCACCGATAGCCCAAAACAGTTATTTCTAAACAGGAAATAAATGTATCAACTAACATAATTCCAACATTTTCATAGGTGAGTGATTAAACTAACCAACTACACCATTTACTCAATAATTTCCCCAATACCATGAATTTAGCCATATTTCCCCAAATTCCTCAAATTAATTATACAAATTAATTCAATATTACAACCAGGGTTTTCCCAAAAATTACCAAAGTAAACCCAACATATCAACATACCAAAACTTAGAGCAAAACCTATAAAATGGAGTAGGAAATCCCTACCTCGAAGAGAACAACCCAAATGGAGAAGACAGAGATGATACCCCAAATACCAAAGTGCTCCAAATCGCCAACTATTCAGATTAAATGGAAGCCTTCAACTCACTCTATCTTTTTAATGAAGGATCTAGGGTAGAAACACTCCTTAAATGGATCAAATCTAAGAGAGAAGGTGAGTAGAGAGAAAGAGAGGTCGAACCTGGGGTTTTGAATCAAAAGAATATGAAAAAGACTGATCAAATCCCGCTGCTGTGTATTTAAACTGGACAGGCTCGCTCGAGCAAAGACTTGGTCGCTCGAGCGACCAGACACAGAGAAACCACGCTCGAGCCAAGGAAGCCTTGCTCGAGCCAACAACCCAAAAGCTCGCTCGAGCGAAAGAAAGCTCGATCGAGCGAAGAACTCAAACCCTCAGGTCTGTAACCAGACACACGCTCGAGCGAAGGAACTATAGCTCGAGCGAAGGATGAACTAACTCGCTCGAGCGAAGAAAAGCTCGCTCGAGCCAAGAATGCACAGCTACAGGTCCAAAACAAACACTACCTCTCGCTCGAGCGAACAACTCCTCGCTCGAGCGAAGAACCAAAAACCTGGACAGCAACTCTTGGTTTCTAAACCCAACCAACCTGAAACAAACCTGCCCAACACATCCTATAATTCCAAAAGAGAAAATAAGGAATAACAACAACAACCATTATACAATGACAGAATCTACGGAACAGTCCGGATACAATAATTAAATGGGAAAATACCGGGGTCGCTATAGTTTCCGTTTACCTAATCATCATGCATTGTCTACAACAATCACGACTATCCTCCACCGATAGCCCAAAGCAGTTATTTCTAAACAGAAAATAAATGCACAATGGATATTCAATCAACATTTCATTTTCCTCATTCCTCACAATTAATTATCCCAATTAATTAAACAATGTAATTAGGTCAATTCCCATAATTAACATTACGACCCTTAGATCCCATTTTCATCAATGACTTAACATTTATTCCATTTCTCTATGCCAAACATGCATTCAGGTTTATTGTGAACAAAACCCCAACTTTTGTAAAATTACACAAAAGCCCCCAAACTTTCACAAAATTACCAAACCAACCCCAACATCTCAAAATACCAAAATTTAAAGACAAAATCCATAGAGAGGAGTAGGATATCCCTACCTCGAAGTTTGAGCCAAAAAGGAGATGAAGACTCGAAGATCAACGTGCTCCAAATCCCAACTTTTTCAGATTAAATCGAAGCTCTCAACGCCCTCTATCTTTTTAACAAAGGCCCTAGGCTAGATTCACACTCTAGGGAGATCAATTCTTAGAGAGAATATAAGTGCAGAGAGAGAGAGTCTCGGATCTAGGGTTTGATAAAAAAAGAAAGTGAAAAAGTGATGTTCAAAAACGCTACTGTCCGCTGATATAAAACACGCTCGCTCGAGCGAAGCCTTTGTCGCTCGAGCGACCAGACACAGAAACTCTCGCTCGAGCCAAAAACTCAAAAGTGCGCTCGAGCGAAAGAATGCTCGCTCGAACCAACAACTCAAACCTTCAGGTTTGCAACCAGAAGCACGCTCGAGCGACCAACTCCTCGATCGAGCGAAGATCAAACCAGACCGCTCGAGCGAAGAAAGCTCGCTCGAGCCAAGAAATGCAACTCTCAGGTCCAGAACCAGGTGCAAGCGCTCACTCGAGTGAAGCCACTCTGGCTTGACCCACCAGACACGAACTCAACTCTCGCTCGAGCGACCAACTCCTTGCTCGAGAGAAGGTCCAAAAATCTGGGCAGCAACACTAGGCTCCCAAACACAACCAACCTGTAACAAACCTGCCCAACACATCCCATAACTCAATATACAAAGTAAAAAGGATGCAAACACGATACTAAACAACTACCAACATCCACGGACACATGTCCGGATCACTGTACAACAAGGGTAAACCCGAGATCGCTTATACCGCTATACCTTAACGATCTATTTGGAAATTAAATAAAAAAGGAAATTGAATAGAAAAAGAAATTGAATAAAAATGGAAGTGGCATGAAAATAAAAATGAAATTTACAGAAAATTAAGAATGGAAGTTCATTCAAGAAACCACTACACCTTAACGATCTGTTTGGAAATTAAATAAGAAAGGAAATTGAATGGAGATGGAAATTGAACAAAAATAGAAGTTGAATAAAAATAGAAATGGAAACTGCATAAAATTAAACATGGAAGTTCATTCAGGAAACCACCATACCTCAACGATCTATTTGTAAATTAAATAAAAAAGGAAATTGAACAGAAAAGCAAACTGAATAAAAATGGGAGTGGAATAAAAATAAAAATGGGAGTTGCGTAAAATTAAAAAGGGAAGTTTGTTCAAGAAACCACTACACCTTAACGATCTATTTGGAATTAAATAAAAAAGGAAATTCAATAGAAAAAGAAATTGAATAAAAATGAAAGTTGAATAAAAATAAAAATGGAAGTTGCATAAAATTAAAAATGGAAGTTCATTCACGAAAGCACTATTCATTAACGATCTGTTTGGAAACTAAATAAAAAAGGAAATTGAATAGAAAAGGAAATTGAATAAAAATGGAAGTGGAGTAAAAATAAAAATGGAAGTTGCATAAAATTCGAAATGGAAGTTCATTCAAGAAACCACTACACCTTAACGATATATCTGGAAATTAAATAAAAACGGAAATTGAATGGAGATGGAAATTTAATAAAAATAGAAGTTGAATAAAAATAGAAATGGAAACTGCATAAAATTAAACATGGAAGTTCATTCAAGAAACCACTATACCTTAACGATCTATTTGGAAATTAAATAAAAAAGGAAATTGAATAAAAAAGGAAATTGAATAAAAATGGAAGTTGATTAAAAATACAAATGGAAGTTGCATAAAATTAAAAATGGAAGTTCATTCAAGAAACCACTATGCCTTAACGATCTATTTGGAAATAATAAAAAAAGGAAATTGAATAGAAAAGGAAACTGAATTAAAATAGAAGTGGAATAAAAATAAAAATGGAAGTTGCATTAAATTAAAAATGGAAGTTCATTCAAGAAACCACTACATCATAACGATCTATTTGGAATTAAATAACAAAGGAAATTCAATAGAAAAAGAAATTGCATAAAAATGGAAGTTAAAAAAAATAAAAATGGAAGTTGAAGAAAATTAAAAATGGAAGTTCATTCAAGAAACCACTATACATTAACGATCTATTTGGAAATGAAATAAAAAAAAAATTGAATAAAAATGGAAGTGGAATAAAAATAAAAATGGAAGTTGCATAAAATTAAAAATGAAAGCTTATTCAAGAAACAACTATATTATAACGATATATTTGGGAATTAAATAAAAAAAAGGAAATTGAATGGAGAAGGAAATTGAATAAAAATAGAAGTTGAATAAAAATAGCAGTGGAAATTGCATAAAAGTAAACATGGAAATTCATTCACGAAACCACTATACCTTAACGATCTATTTGGAAATTAAATTAAAAAGGAAATTGAATGGAGATGGAAATTTATTAAAAATAGAAGTTGAATAAAAATAGAAATGGAAACTGCATAAAATTAAACATGGAAGTTCATTAATGAAACCACTATATCTTAACGATCTATTTGGAAATTAAATAAAAAAGGAAATTGAATAGAAAAGAAAATTGAATAAAAATACAAATGGAAGTTGCATAAAATTAAAAATGGAAGTTCATTCAAGAAAACGACTAAACCTTAAGGATCTATTTGGAAATTAAATAAAAAAGGAAATTGAATGGAGATGAAAATTGAATAAAAATAGAAGTTGAATAAAAATAGAAATGGAAACTACATAAAATTAGACATGGAAGTTCATTCAAGAAACCACTATACCTTAACGATCTATTTGGAAATTAATTAAAAATGGAAATTGAATAGAAATGGAAATTGAATAAAAATGGAAGTGGGATAAAATTAAAAATGGAAGTTGCATAAAATTAAAAATGGAAGTTCATTCAAGAAACCACTGCACCTTAACGATCTATTTGAGAATTAAATAGAAAAGGAAATTGAATGGAGATCGAAATTGGATAAAAATAGAAGTTGAATAAAAATAGAAATGGAAACTGCGTAAAATTAAACATGGAAGTTCATTCAAGAAACCACTATAACTTAACGATCTATTTGGAAATTAAATAAAAAAAGGAAATTGAATAAAAATAGAAATGGAATAAAAATAAAAATGAAAGTTGCTTATAATTAAAAATGGATGTTCATTCAAAAAGCCACTATACCTTAACGATGTATTCGGAAATTAAATAAAAAAGGAAAATGAATAGAAAAGAAAATCGAATAAAAATGGATGTTTAATAAAAAGAAAAATGGAAGTTGCATAAAATTGAAAATGGAAGTTCATTCAAGAAACCAGTATACATTAACGATCTATTTGGAAATTTAATAAAAAAAAGGAAATTGAATAGAAAAGGAAATTGAATAAAAATCGAGGTTGAATAAAAGTAAAAATGGAAGTTGCATAAAATTAAAAATGAAAGTTCATTCAAGAAACCACTATACCTTAACGATCTGTTTGGAAATTAAATAAAAAAGGAAATTGAATGGAGATGGATATTTAATAAAAATAGAAGTTGAATAAACATAGAAATGGAAACTGCATAAAATTAAACATGAAAGTTCATTGAAGAAACCACTATACCTTAACGATCTATTTGGAAATTAATTAAAAAAGGAAAATTATTAGAAATGGAAATTGAATAAAAATAGAAGTGGAATAAAAATAAAAAAGGAAGTTGCATAAAATTAAAAATGGAAGTTTATTCAAAAAACCACTACAGCTTAACGATCTATTTGGAATTAAATAAAAAAGGAAATTCAATAGAAAAAAAAAATTGAATAAAAATGGAAGTTGAAAAAAAAAATGGAAGTTGAATAAAATTAAAAATGGAAGTTCATTGAAGAAACCACTATACATTAACGATCGATTTGGAAATTAAATAAAAAAGAAAATTGAATAAAAATGGAAGTGGAATAAAAATAAAAATAGAAGTTGCATAAAATTAAAAATGAAAGTTCATTCAAGAAACTACTATATATTAACGATCTATTTGAAAATTAAATAAGAGAAGGAAATTGAATGGAGAAGGAAATTGAATAAAAATAGAAGTTGACTAAAAATAGCAGTGGAAACTGCGTAAAATTAAACATGGAAATTCAATCACGAAACCACTATACCTTAACGATCTATTAGGAAATTAAATTAAAAAGGAAATTGAATGGAGTTCGAAATTTAATAAAAATAGAAGTTGAATAAAAACAGAAATGGAAACTGCATAGAATTGAACATGGAAGTTCATTAATGAAACTACTTTACCTTAACGATCTATTTGGAAATTGAATAGAAAAGGAAATTGAATAGAAATGTATGTTGAATAAAAATACAAATGGAAGTTGCATAAAGTTAAAAATGGAAGTTCATTCAAGAAACCACTAAACCTTAACGATCTACTTGGAAATTAAATAAAAAAGGAAATTGAGTGGAGATGAAAATTGAATAAAAATAGAAGTTGAATAAAAATAGAAATGGAAACTGCATAAAATTAAACATGAAAGTTCATTCAAGAAACCACTATACCTTAACGATCTATTTGGAAATTAATTAAAAAAGGAAATTGATGAGAAATGGAAATTGAATAAAAATAGAGGTGGAATAAAAATAAAAATGGAAGTTGCATAAAATTAAAAATGGAAGTTCATTCAAGAAACGACTACCCCGTAACGATCTATTTGAATGTGGATCGAAATTGAATAAAAATAGAAGTTGAATAAAAATAGAAATGGAAACTGCATAAAATTAAACATGCAAGTTCATTCAAGAAACCACTATACCTTAACGATCTATTTGGAAATTAATTAAAAAAGGAAATTGAATAGAAATGGAAATTGAATAAAAATGGAAGTGGAATAAAAATAAAAACAGAAGTTGCATAAAATTAAAAATGGAAGTTCATTCAAGAAACCACTACACCTTAACGATCTATTCGGGAATTAGATTGAAAAGGAAATTGAATGGAGATTGAAATTGAATAAAAATAGAAGTTGAATAAAAATAGAAATGGAAATTGCATGAAATTAAACATGTAAGTTCATTCAAGAAACTATTATACCTTAACGATCTATTTGGAAATTAAGTAAAAAAGGAGATTGAATAGAAAAGGAAATTTAATAAAAATGGAAGTGGAATAAAAATACAAATGGAAGTTGCATAAAATTAAAAATGGAAGTTCATTCAAGAAACCACTACACCTTAACGATCTGTTTGGAAATTAAATAAAAAAGGAAATTTAATAGAAAAGGGAATTGAGTAAAAATGGAAGTTGAATAAAAATGAAAATGGAAGTTGCATAAAATTAAAAATGAAAGTTCATTCAAGAAACCACTATACCTTAACGATCTATTTGGAAATTAAACAAAAAACGAAAATTGAATGGAGATGGAAATTGAATAAAAATAGAAGTTGAATAAAAATAGAAGTGGAAACTACGAAAAATTAAATATGGAAATTCATTCAAGAAACCATTATACCTTAACGATCTATTTGGTAATTAAATTAAAAAATAAATTGAATGGAGATGGAAATTTAATAAAAATAGAAGTTGAATAAAAATAGAAATGAAACTGATTAAAATTAAACGTGGAAGTTCATTCAAGAAACCACTATACCTTAACGATCTATTTGGAAATTAAATAAAAAAGGAAATTGAATAGAAAAGAAAATTGAATAAAAATGGAAGTTGAATAAAAATACAAATGGAAGTACCATAAAATTAAAAATGGAAGTTAATTCAAAAAACCACTACACCTTAACGATCTATTTGGAAATTAAATAAAAAAGGAAATTGAAAGGAGATGGAAATTGAATAAAAATAGAAATGGAAACTGCATAAAATTAAACATGGAAGTTCATTCAAGAAACCACTATAACTTAACGATCTATTTGGAAATTTAAATAGAAAAGGAAATTGAATAAAAATGGAAGTGGAATAAAAATAAAAATGGAAGGTGCTTATAATTAAAAATGGATGTTCATTCAAGAAGCCACTATACCTTAACGATCTATTCGGAAATTAAATAAAAAAGGAAATTGAATAGAAAAGAAAATTGAATAAAATGGAAGTTTAATAAAAAGAAAAATGGAAGTTGCATAAAATAAAAAATGGAAGTTCATTCAAGAAACCAGTATACATTAACGATCTATTTGGAAATTAAATAAAAAAAGGAAATTGAATAGAAAAGGAAATTGAATAAAAATCGAGGTTGAATAAAAATAAAATGGAAGTTGCATAAAATTAAAAATGAAAGTTCATTTAAGAAACCACTATACCTTAACGATCTATTTAGAAATTAAATAAAAAAAGAAATTGAATGGAGAGGGAAATTTAATAAAAATAGAAGTTGAATAAAAATAGAAATGGAAACTGCATAAAATTAAACATGAAAGTTCATTCAAGAAACCACTATACCTTAACAATCTATTTAGAAATTAATTAAAAAAGGAAATTGATTAGAAATGGAAATTGAATAAAAATGGAAGTGGAATAAAAATAAAAATGGAAGTTGCATAAAATTAAAAATGGAAGTTCATTCAAGAAACCATTACACCTTAACGATCTATTTGGGAATTAAATAAAAAAGGAAATTGAATGTGGATCGAAATTGAATAAAAATAGAAGTTGAATAAAAATAGAAATGGAAACTGCATAAAATTAAACATGGAAGTTCATTCAAGTAACTACTATACCTTAACGATCTATTTGGAAATTAAATAAAAAAGAAATTGCATAGAATAAGAAATTGAATAAAAATGGAAGTGGAATAAAAATAAAAATGAAAGTTGCATAAAATTAGAAATGGAAGTTCATTCAAGAAACCACTACACCCTAACGATCTATTTGGAAACTAAATAAAAAAGGAAATTCAATAGAAAAGGAAATTGAATAAAAATGGAAGTTGAATAAAAATAAAAATAGGAATTTGAATGGAGATGGAAATTGAATAAAAATTGAAGTGGAAACTACATAAAATTAAATATGGAAATTCATTCAGAAAACCACTATACCTTAACAATCTATTTGGAAATTAAATAAAAAGGGAAACTGAATGGAGATGGAAATTTAATAAAAATAGAAGTTGAATAAAAATAGAAATGGAAACTGCATAAAATTGAACATGGAAGTTCATTTAAGAAACCACTATACCTTAACGATCTATTTGGGAATTAAATTAAAAAGGAAATTGAATGGAGATGGAAATTTAATAAAAATAGAAGTTGAATAAAAATAGAAATGGAAACTGCACAAAATTAAACATGGAAGTTCATTCAAGAAACCATTATACCGTGACGATCTATTTGGAAATCAAATAAAAAAGGAAATTGAAAAGGAAAGGAAATTGAATAAAAATGGAAGTTGAATAAAAATACAAGTGGAAGTAGCATAAAATTAAAAATGGAAGGTCATTTAAGAAACCACTACACCTTAACTGTAACAACCCTCATTTCAACTTAGTCATACTTGCATACACCTTTGTATGATCTTGTTTTGATATGTGCATTTGCAAATCTTGTCTTGTTTTGCTTGAGTGTTGTTTGCATGCTTTGTTCTTGCCTGGTGTGTTACTGAGGTCATCCTTAGCCTAGTCACCTTTGAACTCCTTCTTACACTTAGAATTTCCTTGGAATCACTTAAGTCGACCTCCATCTTCGCTCTGGCATATTGGCCGAGATGTCACTATCTAGGCCGAGGTGTGCAGCACCGAGGCCGAGATGTGTATTATCTAGGCCGAGATGTTGTCCCTGCACCTAAGTGGTTTTATCGCTGGATTGGTATGACCTAGACCGAGGTGTGGCACAGCTAAGTCAAGTGTTGTCCTTCCAAGCCGATGTCATTGTTGCCTACTTGCCGAAGCCTTGTCCTTAGCCGAGATCATCACTTGCCGGAGTGTTCTTACCGACTAGCTTGTTGAGCACACTTTGTCATAGCCTTGTCTTGTCAGTCAGTCACCTTTTTGGGTAGAACCAATTAGCCGATGCCACGTGTCCCAGCATAGGGTTAAGTCAGTGACTGTCAAGAAAACATATCATTTGGTATCAAATCTTGTCTTTTAGAGAGAGAGAGACTCTAGGAAGAAGAAGGTGAAGTTTTGAGTGAGAGAGTAGACTTCCAAGCTTGATCGTTGGGGTTGAACCGTTAGATTCGAGTTTTGAGGTTAGAATCTTGATCTACTCTTGTTGTTCTTATTGATCATCTAGCTGCATTGCACGATCGGGCTTGTTCTGCACGTCATGCACTGATTTAAAGTTGGTTTTAGAAAGAGAAAATGGTTTTCACGTATTCTTGAAGAAAAGTCTCGTTTGATCCGAAAGTTTGCGTCTAGAACCATGTTTTTGTGCTTGTTTTGGAAAGATCCCTGAGTATGGGTACCCAGGTCCATGTTTTGAATTCATAGCATGAAATCTCAGCTTTCGTAATAGCAAGTTTTTGATCTTTGCATTTGTCTTGCTCATGTTCATGTTCTTCATGCTCTTATTCTTCATGTTTATCAAGAAGAAACCCAGATTTTCCCAACTTCGCTTTTGAATGTGGCCGTCGGGGCCACACCTCGGCAAGGAGGTGTGGGACCTCGGCCTAGACTTGGTAGTTGCCCAGCCGGTTTTCCAGAAATAAGAAACGGTGTTTTGATTTGATTTGACTTGGTTTTCAAAGAATGCCGAGGTCATTTACGTGCATGCTAGACTTGTTTTGAGTGGTGCATTCAATAGACCTTCCCATTCAATAGGACTGGGATTTGCTTGACCCCGATGTTTGACGAACTAGGTGAGTGGTATTTTTAATAAAGCTATGTTATATGTTTTGATAAAGACTTTGCTTTGCTTTGTTTCGAAAGTATTTGTTAAGCATGATTAATTGTCCCAATTTTGTATATCAAGTATTACCTCGTTTTGATGACCTTCTCGGAAAGTCCCTTGTGCTGGAGGACTCTAAACTTTCGCAGCACATCTCGTTTGAAAGTCCCTCGTGCTGGAGGACTCTAAACTTTCGCAGCACATCTTGTCTCGAAAGTCCCTCGTGCTGGAAGACTCAAAACTTTCGTAGCACATCTCGTCTTGAAAGTCCCTCGTGCTGGAGGACTCTAAACTTTCGCAGCACGTCTTGTTTCAAAAGTCCCTTGTGCTAGAGGACTCTAAACTTTTGTAGTACCCTTGTTTGAGATACCTCCCTTGTTTTGTCTTGTTTTGCCACTGACGGTTTACCGTGTGAATATGTTTACCGGAATGTTATCCTTTGTAATATGTTGATGCTGGTGAGCATCCCTCGAAGCTTTGAAGATTTGTTAGATGGACGAGGTCCATCCCTTATTATATAAAGTTTTGACTTGTATTGTTGGAAAGAACTTCGGCTATTATTCATGCAAAACCCTTTATTAATTATACCATTCACTGAGTATCCAAGCTCACCCTCTCTATATATATGTAGGTAATGAGCAAGAAAGCGATGACGCCTAGATGTGACTTGGAGCTTGTTTTGGATTTTTATCATGCCGCCTTGACTTGCAATTATGTCGGCAGTCTTGAAAATCATGCTTCTCGACCTGTAATATTTGTAATTCGCACACGTCGGCTCAAGAAGCCTTTTGATCAAGATGTGTGTTTTGTATGTATGTCACGTCGGCAACGAGGATGTCGGCAATCTGCTAGACTATGTTCCTTGACCAGTAATTCGGACATTTTATTTGTGTTGGCTTGTGAAGCCCTTTGTTGAAATATAAGACGTAATTTGTACTCTGCTTCATTTGTAACTAAGTTGTAACACATTGAAGATGGTTGCTATTTCACTTAACTTATGCACAGCTCTTATGGACTAATCTGATTGATATATATCGCCTCCGCATTTGTGAGCCCCATATATTTATACTCTGTTGTCTGTGACCTTTGAAAGTTGGCCTTCGGTAATCTCGGATTACGGGCCATCACGGCACCATCCTACTAGGGGCAGTTTGGGGCCGTGATATTAACGATCTATTTAGAAATTAAATAAAAAAGGAAATTGAATGGAGATGAAAATTAAATAAAAATAGAAGTTGAATTAAAATAGAAATGGACACTGCATAAAATTAAACATGGAAGTTCATTCAAAAAACCACTATACCTTAACGATCTATTTGGAAATTAAATAAAAAAGGAAATTGAATAGAAAAGAAAATTGAATGAAAATGGAAGCGGAATAACAATAAAAATGGAAATTGCATAAAATTAAAAATGGAAGTTCATTCAAGAAATCAGTATACATTAACGATCTATTTGGAAATTAAATAAAAAAAGGAAATTGAATAGAAAAGAAAATTGAATAAAATTCGAAGTTGAATAAAAATAAAAATGGAAGTTTCATAAATTAAAAATGAAAGTTCATTAAAGAAACCACTATACCTTAATGATCTACTTCGAAATTAAATAAAAAAGGAAATTGAATAGAAAAGGAAATTGAATTAAAATGGAAGCGGAATAAAAATACAAATGAAAGTTGCATAAAATTAAAAATGAAAGTTCATTCAAGAAACCACTATACCTTAACAATCTATTGGGAAATTAAATAAAAAAGGAAATTGAATGGAGATGGAAATTGTATAAAAATAGAAGTTGAATAAAAATAGAAATGGACACTGCATAAAATTAAACACGGAAGTTCATTCAAGAAACCACTATACCTTAACGATCTATTTGGAAATGAAATAAAAAAAAAAAGGAAATTCAATGGAGATGGAAATTTAATAAAAATAAAAGTTGAATAAAAATAGAAATGGAAACTGCATAAAATTAAACGTGGAAGGTCATTCAAGAAACCACTACACCTTAACGATCTATTTGGAAACTAAATAAAAGAGGAAACTAAATAAAAAAGGAAATTTAATAGAAAAGGAAATTGAATAAAAATGGAAGTTGAATAAAATTAAAAATGGAAGTTGCATAAAATTAAAAATGAAAGTTCATTCCAGAAACCACGATACCTTAACGATCTATAGGGAAATTAAATAAAAAAAGAAAATTGAATGGAGATGGAAATTGAATAAAAATAGAAGTGGAAACTGCACAAAATTAGACACGGAAATTCATTCAGGAAACCACTATACCTTAACGATCTATCTGGAAATTAAATAAAAACAAAAATTGAATGGAGATGGAAATTTAATAAAAATAGAAGTTGAACAAAAATAGAAATGGAAACTGCATAAAATTAAACACGGAAGTTCATTCAAGAAACCACTATACCTTAACGATCTATTTGGAAATTAAATAAAAAAGGAAATTGAATAGAAAAGGAAATTGAATAAAAATGGAAGTTGAATAAAAATACAAATGGAAGTTCATTCAAGAAACCACTATACCTTAACGATCTATTTGGAAATTAAATAAAAAAAAGGAAATTGAATAGAAAAGGAAACTGAATTAAAATGGAAGTGGAATAAAAATAAAAATGGAAGTTGCATAAAATTAAAAATGGAAGTTCATTCAAGAAACCACTACATCTTAACGATCTATTTGGAATAAAATAAAAAAGGAAATTCAATAGAAAAAGAAATTGAATAAAAATGGAAGTTAAAAAAAAATAAAAATGGAAGTTGAATAAATTAAAAATGGAAGTTCATTCAAGAAACCACTATACATTAACGATCTATTTGGAAATGAAATAAAAAAGAAAATTGAATAAAAATGGAAGTGGAATAAAAATAAAAATGGAAGTTGCATAAAATTAAAAATGAAAGTTCATTCAAGAAACCACTATATTTTAACGATCTATTTAGAAATTAAATAAAAAAAGGAAATTCAATGTAGAAGGAAATTGAATAAAAATAGACGTTGAATAAAAATAACAGTGGAAATTGCATAAAATTAAACATGGAAATTCATTCACGAAACCACTATACCTTAACAATCTATTTGGAAATTAAATTAAAAAGGAAATTGAATGGAGATGGAAATTTAATAAAAATAGAAGTTGAATAAAAATAGAAATGGAAACTGCACAAAATTAAACATGGAAGTTCATTAATGAAACCACTATACCTTAACGATCTATTTGGAAATTAAAAAAAAAGGATATTGAATAGAAAAGGAAATTGAATAAAAATACAAATGGAAGTTGCATAAAATTAAAAATGGAAGTTCATTCAAGAAACCACTAAACCTTAACGATCTATTTGGAAATTAAATAAAAAAGAAAATTGAATGGAGATGGAAATTGAATAAAAATAGAAGTTGAATAAAAATAGAAATGGAAACGGCATAAAATTAGACATGGAAGTTCATTCAAGAAACCACTATACCTTAACGATCTCTTTGGAAATTAATTAAAAAAGGAAATTTAACAGAAAAGGAAATTGAATAAAAATGAAAGTTGAATAAAAATAAAAACGGAAGTTGCATAAAATGAAAAGTGGAAGTTCAGTCAAGAACCCACTATACATTAACTATCTATTTGGAAATTAAATAAAAAAAGGAAATTGAACAGAAAAGGAAATTGAATAAAAATTGAAGTTGAATAAAAATTAAAATGGAAATTACATAAAATTAAAAATGGAAGTTCATTCAAGAAACCACTATACATTAACGATCTATTTGGAAATTAAATAAAAAAGGAAATTTAATAGAAAAGAAAATTGAATAAAAATGGAAGTTGAATAAAACCAAAAATTGAAGTTGCATAAAATTAAAAATGGAAGTTCATTGAAGAAACCGCTATACCTTAACGATCTATTTGGAAATGAAAAAAAAAAAAGGAAATTGAATAGAAAAGGAAATTGAATAAAACAGGAAGTTGAATATAAATAAAAATGGAAGTAGCATAAAATTAAAAATGGAAGTTCATTCAAGAAACAACTATACCTTAACGATCTATTTGGAAATTAAATAAAAAAGAAAATTGAATAGTGATGGAAATTGAATAAAAATGGAAGTTGAATAAAAATAGAAATGGAAGTTGCATAAAATTAAAAACGGAAGTTTATTCAAGAAACCACTATACCTTAAGGATCTATTTGGAAATTAAATAAAAAAGGAAATTCAATTGAAAAAGAAATAGAATAAAAATGAAACTTAAATAAAAATAAAAATGGAAGTTGCATAAAATTAAAAATTGAAGTTCATTTAGAAAACCACTATACCTTAACGATCTAATTGGAAATTAAATAAAAAATTAAATTGAATAGAGATGGAAAATGAATAAAAATGGAAGTGAAATTAAAATAAAAAAGGAAGTTGCATAAAATTAAAAATGGAAGTTCATTCAAGAAACCAATATACCTTAACGATCTATTTGGAAATTAAATAAAAAAGAAAATTGAAAAAAAGCGGAAGTTGAATAAAATTATAAATGGAAGTTGCATAAAATTAAAAATGAAAGTTCATTCAAAAAACCACTATACATTAACGATCTATTTGGAAATTAAATAAAAAAAGGAAATTCAATAGAAAAGGAAATTAATTAAAAATGAAAGTTGAATAAAAATAGCAATGGAAGTTGCATAAAATTAAAAACGGAAGTTCATTCAAGAAACACTATACCTTAACGATCTATTTGGAAATGAAATAAAAAAAGGAATTAAATAGAAAAGGAAATTGAATAAAAATGGAAGCTGACTAAAAATAAAAATGGAAGTTGCATAAAATTACACATGGAAGTTCACTCAAGAAACCACTATACCTTAACGATCTATTTGGAAATGAATAAAAGAAAGGGAATTTAATCGAAAAGGAAATTGAAGAAAAATGGATGTTGACTAAAAATAGAAATGGAAGACACATAATATTAAAAAAGGATGTTCATTCAAGAAACCACTATGCATTAACAATCTTTTTGGAAATTAAATAAAAAAAGAAAATTGAATATAAAAGGAAATTGAATAAAAATGAAAGCTGAATAAAAATAAAAATAGAAGATGCATAAAATTAACAATGGAAGTACATTCAAGAAACCACTATACCTTAAAGATCTATTAGGAAATGAAGTAAAAAAAGGAAATTAAATAGAAAAGAAAATTGAATAAAAATGAAAGTTGAATAAAAATAAAAATGGAAGTTGCATAAAATTAAAAATGGAAGTTCATTCAAGAAACCACTATACATTAACGATCTATTTGGAAATTAAATAAAAATAGGCAATTGAATAGAAATGGAAATTGAATAAAAATGGCAGTTGAATTAAAATAAAAAACGGAAGTTGCATAAAATAAAAAATGGAAATTCATTCATGAAACCACTGTACCTTAACGATCTATTTGGAAATTAAATAAAAAAATGAAATTCCATCGAAGAGGAAATTGAATAAAAATGGAAGTTGAATAAAAATAAAAATGAAAATTACATAAAATGAAAAATGGAAGTTCATTCAAGCAACCACTATACACTTACGATCTATTTGGAAATTAAATAAAAAAGGAAATTGAATAAAAATGGAAGTTGAATAAAAATAAAAATGGAAGTTGCATAAAAGTAAAAATGGAAGTTCATTCAAGAAACCAGTATACCTTAACGATCTGTTTGGAAATTAAACAAAAAAAGGAAATTGAATAAAAATGGAAGTTGAATAAAAATAAAAATGGAAGTTGCATAAAATTGAAACTGAAAGTTCATTCAAGAAACCACTATACCTTAACGATCTATTTGGAAATTAAATGAAAAAAGGAAATTGAATAGAGAAAGAAATTGAATAAAAATGGAAATTGAATAAAAATAAAAAACGAAAATTGCATAAAATTAAAAATGGAAGTTTATTCCAGAAACCACTATGCTGTAACGATCTATTTGGAAATGAAATAAAAAAAAAAGGAAGTTAAATAGAAAAGGAAATTCAATAAAAATGGAAGTTGAATAAAAATAAAAATGGAAGTTGCCTAAAATTAAAAATGGAAGTTTATGCAAAAAACCACTATACCTTAACGATCTATTTGGAAATTAAATAAAAAAGAAATTGAATAAAAATGGAAGTTGCATAAGCTTGAAAATGAAAGTTCATTCAAGAAACCCAGTATACCTTAACGATCTATTTGGAAATTAAATAAAAAAAGGAAATTCAATAGAAAAAGAAATTGAATAAAAATGGAAGTTGAAAAAAATAAAAATGGAAGTTGCATAAATTCAAAAATGAAAGTTCATTCAAGAAACCACTATACCTTAAAGATCTATTTGGAAATTAAATAAAAAAAAGAAAATTGAATAGAAATGCAAATTGAATAAAAATTGAAGTTGAATAAAATTAAAACTGGATGTTGCATAAAATTAAAAATTGAAGTTAATTCAATAAACCACTATACCTTAACAATCTATTTGAAAATGATGTAAAAAAGGAAATTGAGCAAAAAGGGAAATTGAATAAAAATGGAAGTTGAATAAAAATAAAAATGGAAGTTGCATAAAATTAAAAATGGAAGTTTATTCAAGAAGCCAATAGACCTTAAGGATCTATTTGGAAATTAAATAACAAAAGGAAATTGAATAGAAAAGGAAATTAAATAAAAATGAAAGTTGAATAAAAATAAAAGTTGAAGTTGCATAAAATTAAAAATGGAAGTTCATTCAAGAATCCACTACACCTTAACGATCTATTTGGAAATGAAATAAAAAAAGGAAATTAACTAGAACAAGAAATTTAATAAAAATGGAAGTTGAATAAAAATAAAAATGGAAGTTCATTCAAGAAACCACTATGCCTTAACGATCTATTTGGAAATTAAACAAAAAAAAGGAAATTGAATAAAAATGGAAGTTGAATAACAACAAAAATAGAAGTTGCATAAAATGAAAAATGAAAGTTCATTTAAGAAACCATTATACCTTAACGATCTATTTGGAAATGAATTAAAAAAAGAAATTGAATAGAAAAGGAAATTGAATAAAAGAGGAAGTTGAATATAAATAAAAATAGAAGTAGCATAAAATTAAAAATGGAAGTTCATTCAAGAAACCACTATACCTTAACGATCTATTTGGAAATTAAATATAAAAGGAAATTGAATAGTGATGGAAATTGAATAAAAATGGAAGTTGAATAAAAATAGAAATGGAAGTTGCATAAAATTAAAAACGGAAGTTTATTCAAGAAACCAGTATAACTTAAGAATCTATTTGGAAATTAAATAAAAAAGGAAATTCAATTGAAAAAGAAATTGAATAAAAATGAAAGTTGAATAAAAATAAAAATGGCGGTTGTATAAAACTAAAAATTGAAGTTCATTCAGGAAACCACTATACTTTAACGATCTAATTGGAAATTAAATAAAAAATTAAATGGAATAGTGATGGAAATTGAATAAAAATGGAAGTGCAATGAAAATAAAAATGGAAGTCGCATAAAATTAAAAATGGAAGTTTATTCAAAAAACCATTATACCTTAATGATCTATTTGGAAATTAAATAAAAAAGGAAATTGAATAGAAAAGGAAATTGAATTAAAGAGGAAGTTGAATAAAAATAAAAATGGAAGTTGCATAAAATTAAAAATGGAAGTTCATTCAAGAAACCACTATACATTAACGATCCATTTGGAAATTAAATAAAAAAAGGAAATTGAATAGAAAAGGAAAGTGATAAAAAATGAATGTTGAATAAAAATAGAAATGGAAGTTGCATAAAATTAAAAATGGAAGTTTATTCAAGAAACCACTATACCTTAACGATCTATTTGGAAGTGAAATAAACAAAGGAAATTAAATAAAAAAGGAAATTGAATAAAAATGGAAGTTGAATAAAAATAAAAATGGAAGTTGCATAGAATTAAACATGGAAGTTCATTCAAGACACCACTATACCTTAACGATCTATTTGGAAATGAAATAAGGAAAGGGAATTAAATCAAAAAGGAAATTGAATAAAAATGGATGTTGAATAAAAATAAAAATGGAAGATACATAAAATTGAAAATGAAAGTTCATTCAAGAAACCACTATACATTAACAATCTATTTCGAAATTAAATAAAAAAAGGAAATTGAATAGAGAAAGAAATTGCATTAAAATGAAAGCTGAATAAAAGGAAAAATGGAAGTTGCATAAAATTAAAAACGGAAGTTCATTCAAGAAACCACTATACCTTAACGATCTTCTAGGAAATGAAATAAAAAAAGGAAATTAAATAGAAAAGGAAATTGAATAAAAATAAAAATGGAAGTTGTATAAAATTAAAAATGGAAGTTCATTCAAGAAACCACTATACATTAACGATCTATTTGGAAATAAAATAAAACAACGGAAATGAATAGAAAAGGTAATTGAATAAAAATGGAAGTTGAATAAAAATAAAAACGGAAGTTGCATAAAATTAAAAACGGGAGTTCATTCGTGAAACCACTATACCTTAACGATCTATTTGCAAATTAAATAAAAAAAGGAAATTCAATAAAAAAAGGAAATTAAATAAAAATGAAAGTTGAATAAAAATAAAAATGGAAGTTTCATAAAATTAAAAATGGAAGTTCATTCAAGAAACCACTATACATTAACGATCTATATGGAAATTAAATAAAAAAAGAAAATTGAATAGAAAAGGAAATTGAATAAAATGGAAGCTGAATAAAAATAAAAATGGAAGTTGCGTAAAATTAAAAATGGATGTTCATTTAATAAACCACTATACCTTAACGATCTATTTGGAAATGAAATAAAAAAAGAAAATTAAATAGAAAAGGAAATTGAATAAAAATAAAAATGGAAGTTGCATAAAATTAAAAATGGAAGTTCATTCAAGAAACCACAATCCATTAACGATCTATTTGGAAATTAACTAAAAAAACGAAATTGAATAGAAAGGAAATTGAATAAAAATGGAAGTTGAAAAAAAATAAAAATGGAAGTTGCATAAAATTAAACATGGAAGTTCGTTCAAGAAACCACTATACATTATCTATCTATTTGGAAATGAAATAAAAAAAGGAAATTAAATCGAAAAGGTAATTGAATAAAAATAAAAATGGAAGTTGCGTAAAATTAAAAATGGAAGTTCATTCAAGAAACCACTATACATTAACGATTTATTTGGAAATTAAATAAAAAAAAGGAAATTGAATTGAAAAGGAAATTGAATAAAAATGGAAGTTGAATAAAACTAAAAATGGAAGTTTTGTAAAATTAAAAATGGACGTTCATTCAAGAAACCACTATACCTTAACGATCTATTTGGAAATGAAATAAAAAAAGGAAATTAAACAGAAAATGAATTGAATAAAAACGGAAGTTGAATAAAAATAAAAATAGAAGTTGCATAAAATTAAAAATGGAAGTTCTTTTAAGAAAGCACTATACATTAACGATCTATTTGGAAACGAAATAAAAAAAGAAAATTAAATAGAAAAGGAAATTGAATAAAAATGGAAGTTGAATAAAAATAAAAATTGAAGTTGCATAAAATTAAAAATGGAAGTTCATTGAAGAAACCACTATACCTTAACGATCTATTTGGAAATTAAATAAAAAAAGGAAATTGAATGGAGATGGAAATTGAATAAAAATAGAAGTTGAATAAAAATAAAAATGCAAGTTGCTTTTCATTTTTCCTTTTTCAACAGATAAGCATATTAGCTCTATCATCATCTCAACAGATATGTATAAGAACTATATCCCACATTCACAGATAAGCATATAAGCTACATCCACATTTCACAAAGATAAGCATATTAGCCCTATCTTCATTTCTCTAGACAAGAATATGAGCTGTATCTACAGTTCTCAAAGATAAGCATATGAGCTCTATCTTCATTTCTCTAGACAAGCATATGAGCTGTATCTACGGAGTTCATCCCCCATCTCCTCCCAACACTATCCGGTTTAGAGGTACATCCTCCATCTTCCCCTAAACCGCGGAGTACATCCCTCATCTCCTCCTCTACACATAACGTATACAAACACATTGGTTCTATATACAATCATTCAATACATACAGTTAATGTATTCTATCAACCATCAAATTCCATGGCACATTCCATCGATTAGTTTTCGTTTGCCTAATCATCATGCATTGTCTACAACAATCACGACTATCCTCCACCGATAGCCCAAAGTAGTTATTTCTAAACAGAAAATAAATGCACAAATGGATATTCAATCAACATTTCAATTCGGTGAGTGATTAACAATTCAACTACACCCTTTAACCCCATACATTCCCACTCTCAACAATCCCATTTCATTTCCTCATTTCTCACAATTAATTATCCCAATTAATCAAACAATGTAATTAGGTCATTTTCCATAATTACCATTTCAACCCTTAGGTCCCATTTTCATCAATGATTCAACATTTATTCCATTTCTCTATGCCAAACATGCATTTAGGTTTATTATAAATAAAACCCCAACTTTTGTAAAATAACACAAAAGCCCCAAACTCTCACAAAATTACCAAACCAACCCCAACATCTCAAAATACTAAAATTTAAAGACAAAATCCATAGAGAGGAGTAGGATATCCCTACCTCAAATTCGGAGTCCCAAGGGAGAAGATGACAAAACCCAACGTGCTCCAAATCCCGAAATTTTCAGATTAAAATGTAGCCCTCGACGATCAACAACTTTTTTTGTAAAGGCCAAAGATGAGCAAATCACTCCTACTAGATCAAAACCTAGAGAGAAGGTAGAGTTCTAGAGTGAGAGGCTCAACAATGGTGTTTTTGGAAAAGTAGGAGAGAGAAGAGAAAGTGAAAAAGTGATTTGAAAAGTCAAAACACGGAACTTAAACCCAGTCTCCCTGCTCGAGCGTCAAACACCCCGCTCAAGCGTCACTCACAGACTCCCGCTCGAGCGTCAACCATCCCGCTCGAGCGGCGGATGCACACTCCCAGAACTTTTACAGAACCAGGTCTCCGCTCGAGCTTCCAACTCCACGCTCGAGCGTCACTCACACAACCCCGCTCGAGCGGCCAATCCCACGCTCGAGCGTCCAACACTGCACAGGAAATACTGGATGGGTGAAAATCCCGCTCGAGCGCCACCACCCCGCTCGAGCGAACAGATCAAAATCTGGGCAACTAGTTTTGGTTTCTAAACTCAACCAACCTGAAACAAACTTGCCCAACACATCCTATAACTCAAATACGAAGTAAAAGGATGTAAACAAGATAATAATCAACTACCAACATCCACGGACACATGTCCGGGTCACTGTACAACAAGGGTAAACCCGGGATCGCTATAGAAATTAAGTAAAAAAGGAAATTCAATAGAAAAAGAAATTGAATAAAAATGAAAGTTAAATAAAAATAAAAATGGAAGTTGCATAAAATTAAAAATGGAAGTTCATTCAAAAAACCACTATCCATTAACGATCTGTTTGGAAATTAAATAAAAAAAGGAAATTGAATAGAAAAGGAAACTGAATAAAAATGGTAGTTGAATAAAAAGAAAAATGGAAGTTCATTCAAGAAACCACTGCACCTTAACGATCTATTTGAAATTAAATAAAAAAGGAAATTCAATAGAAAACGAAATCGAATAAAAATGGAAGTTGAATAAAAATAAAAATGAAAGTTCATTCCAGAAACCACTATATCTTAAATAAAATAAAAAATGAAATTGAATAGAAAAGGAAATTGAATAAAAGTAGAAGTGGAATAAAAATAAAAATGGAAGTTGCATAAAATTAAAAATGGAAGTTCATTCAAGAAACCACTATACCTTAACGATCTAACTGGAAATTAAATAAAAAAAGGAAATTGAAAAGGAAAGGAAATTGAATAAAAATGGAAGTTGAATAAAAATAAAAATAGAACTTGCATAAAATTAAACATGAAAGTTCATTCAAGAAACCACTATACCTTAGCGATCTATTTGCAAATTAAATAAAAAAAAGGAAATGAATAGAAAAAGAAGCTGAATAAAATTGGAAGTTGAATAAAAATAAAAATGGAAGTTGCATAAAATTAAAAATGGAAGTTCATTCAAGAAACCACTATACATTAACGATCTATTTGGAAATTAAATAAAAAAACGAAATTGAATAGAAAAGAAAATTGAATAAAAATGGAAGTGGAATAAAAATAAAAATGCAAGTTGCATGAAATTAAAAATGAAAGTTCATTCAACTAACCACTAAACCATAACGATCTATTTGGAAATTAAATAAAAAAGTAAATTGAATAGAAAAGGAAATTGAATAAAAATGGAAGTTGAATAAAAAGAAAAATGGAAGTTGCATAAAATTAAAAATGGAAGTTTATTCATGAAACCACTATACCTTAACGATCTATTAGGAAATTAAGTAAAAAAGGAAATTCAATTGAAAAAAAAAATTGAATAAAAATGAAAGTTGAATAAAAGTAAAAATGGAAGTGGCATAAAATTAAAAATGGAAGTTCATTCAAGAAACCACTAAACATTAACGATCTATTTGGAAATTAAATAAAAAAACGAAATTGAATTGAAAAGGAAACTGAATAAAAATGCAAGTTCATTCATGAAACCACTATACCTTAACGATCTATTTGGAAATGAAATAAAAAAAGGAAATTAAACAGAAAATGAATTGAATAAAAATAGAAGTTGCATAAAATTAAAAATGGAAGTTCATTCAAGAAACCACTATACATTAACGATCTATTTGGAAATAAAATAAAACAAGGGAATTGAATAGAAAAGGAAATTGAATAAAAATGCATGTTGAATAAAACTAAAAACGGAAGTTGTATAAAATTAAAAATGGGAGTTCATTCATGAAACCACTATACCTTAACGATCTATTTGAAAATTAAATAAAAAAAGAAAATTGAATAGCAAAGGAAATTAAATAAAAATGGAACTTGAACAAAAATAAAAATGGAAATTGCGTAAAATTAAAAATGGAAGTTCATTCAAGACACCACTATACATTAACGATCTATTTGGAAATTAAATAAAAAAAGAAAATTTAATAGAAAAGGAAGTTGAACAAAAATGGAAGTTGAATAAAAATAAAAATGGAAGTTGCATAAAATTAAAAATGGACGTTCATTCAAGAAACCACTATGCATTAACGATCTATTAGAAAATTAAATAAAAAAAGGAAATTGAATTGAAAAGAAAATTGAACAAAAATGGAAGTTGAATAAAAATAGAAACGGAAGTTGCATAAAATTAAAAATGGAAGTTCCTTTAAGAAACCACTATACATTAACGATCTATTTGGAAACGAAATAAAAAAAGAAAATTAAATAGAAAAGGAAATTGAATAAAAATGGAAGTTCATTCAAGAAACGACTATACCTTAACGATCTATTTGGAAATTAAATAAAAAAAGGAAATTGAAAAGAAATGGAAATTGAATAAAAATGGAAGTTGAATAAAAATAAAAATAGAAGTCGCATAAAATTAAACATGAAAGTTCATTCTAGAAACCACTATACCTTAGCGATCTATTTGCAAATTAAACAAAAAAAGGAAATGAATAGAAAAGGAAGCTGAAGAAAAATGGAAGTTGAATAAAAATAAAAATGGAAGTTGCATAAAATTAAAAATGGAAGTTCATTCAAGAAACCACTATACATTAACGATCTATTTGGAAATTAAATAAAAAAAGGAAATTGAATAGAAAAGAAAATTGAATAAAAATGGAAGTTGAATAAAAATAAAAATGCAAGTTGCATGAAATTAAAAATGAAAGTTCATTCAACTAACCACTAAACCATAACGATCTATTTGGAAATTAAATAAAAAAAGTAAATTGAATAGAAAAGGAAATTGAATAAAAATGGAAGTGGAATAAAAATAGAAATGGAAGTTGCATAAAATTAAAAATGGATGTTCATTCAAGAAACTCTTATACCATAACAATCTATTTGGAAATTAAATAAAAAAAGTAAATTGAGTGGAGATGGAACTTCGATAAAAATAGAAGTTGATTAAAAATAGAAATGGAAACTGCATAAAACTAAACATGGAAGTTCATTCAAGAAACCACTATACCTTGACGATCTATTTGGAAATTAAATAAAAACGAAAATTGAATAGAAAACGAAATTGAATAAAAAGGAAGTAGAATAAAAATAAAAATAGATGTTCATTCAAGAAACCACTACACGTTAACGTTCTATTTGGAAATTAAATAAAAAAGCAACTTCATTGGAGATGGAAATTGAATAAAAATAGAAATGGAAACTGCATAAAATTAAACATGGAAGTTAATTCGAAAAACCACTATACCTTAACGATCTATTTGGAAATTAAATAAAAAAGGAAATTGAATAGAAAAGGAAATTGAATAAAAATGGAAGTGGAATAAAAATAAAAATGGAAGTTGCATAAAATTAAAAATGGAAGTTCATTCAAGAAAACCACTACACCTTAACGATCTATTTGGAAATTAAATAAAAAAAAAATTGAATAAAAATAGAAGTTGAATAAAAATAGAAATGGAAACTGCATAAAATGAAACATGGAAGTTCATTCAAGAAACCATTATACGTTAACGATCTATTTGGAAATTAAATAAAAAAGGAAATTAAATAGAAAAGGAAATTGAACAAAAATGGAAGTGGAATATAAATAAAAATAAAAGTTGCATATAATTAAAAATGGAAGTTCATTCAAGAAACCACTACACCTTAACGATCTATTTGAAATTAAATAAAAAAGGAAACCCAATAGAAAAAGAAATTGAATAAAAATAAAAATAGAAGTTGCATAAAATTAAAAATGGATGGTCATTCAAGAAACAACAATACATTAACAATCTATTTGGAAATTAAATAAAAAAAGGAAATTGAATAGAAAAGGTAATTGAATAAAAATGGAAGTGGAATAAAAATAAAAATGGACGTTGCATAAAATAAAAAATGGAAGTTTATTCAAGAAACCACAATACATTAACGATCTATTTGGAAATTAAACAAAAAAAGAAAATTGAAGAGAAAAGGAAATTGAATAAAAATGGAAGTTGCATAAAATTAAACTTGGAAGTTCATTCAAGAAACAAATATACCTTAACGTTCTATTTGGAAATGAAATAAAAAAAAGAAATTAAATAGAAAAGGAAATTGAATAAAAATGGAAGTTGAATAAAAATAAAAATGAAAGTTGCATAAAATTAAAAATGAAAGTTCATTCCAGAAACCATTATACCTTAAATTAAATAAAAAAAGAAATTGAATTGAAAGGGAAATTGAATAAAAATGGAAGTGGATAAAAAATAAAAATGGAAGTTGCATAAAATTAAAAATGGAAGTTCTGTCAAGAAACCACTATACCTTAACGATCTATTTGGAAATTAAATAAAAAAGGAAATTGTATGGAGATGGAAATTGAATAAAAATAGAAGTTGAATAAAAATAGAAACGAAAACTTCATAAAATTAAAAATGGAAGTTCATTCAAGAAACCACTATACCTTCACGATATATTTGGTAATTAAATTAAAAATGAAATTGAATAGAAAAGGAAATTGAATAAAAATGGAGCTGGAATAAAAATAAAAATGGAAGTTCATTCAAGAAACCACTATACCTTAACGATCTATTTGGAAATTAAATAAAAAAGGAAATTGAATGGAGATGGAAATTGAATAAAAATAGAAGTTGAATAAAAATAGAAATGGAAACTTCATGAAATTAAAAATGGAAGTTCATTCAAGAAACCACTATGCCTTCACGATTTATTTGGAAATTAAATTAAAAAGGAAATTGAATAGAAAATGAAATTGAATAAAAATGGAGCTGGAATAAAAATAAAAATGGAAGTTGCATAAAATTAAAAATGGAGGTTCATTCAAGAAACCACTACACCTTAACGATCTATTTAGAAATTAAATAAAAATGTAAATTGAGTAAAAATAGAAGTTGAATAAAAATAGAAATGGAAACTGCATATAATTAAACATGGAAGTTCATTCAAGAAACCACTATAGCTTAACGATCTATTTGGAAATTAAACAAAAAAGGAAATTGAATAGAAAAGGAAAGGAAATTTACGAAAAATGGAAGTGGAATAAAAATAAAAATGGAAGTTGCATAAAATTAAAAATGGAAGTTCATTAAAGAAACCATTACACCTTAACGATCTGTTTGGAAATTAAATAAAAAAAGGAAATTCAATCGAAAAGGAAATTGAATCAAAATAAAAATGAAAGTTTATTCAAGAAACCACTATACGTTAAGAATCTATTTCGAAATTTAATAAAAAAAGGAAATTGAATAGAAAGGGAAATTGATTAAAAATGGAAGTTGAATATAAAGAAAAATGGAAATTGCATAAAATTAAACAAGGAACTTCATTCAAGAAACCACTATATCTTAACGATCTATTTGGAAATTAAATAAAAAAAAGAAATTCAATCGACAAGGAAATTGAAAAAAAATGGAGGTTGAATCAAAATAAAAATGAAAGTTTATTCAAGAAACCACAATACCTTAACAATCCATGTGGAAATTAAATAAAAAAGGAAATTGAATAGAGAAGGAAATTGAATAAAAAAAAAAAAGTGGAATAAAAATACAAATGGAAGTTGCATAAAATTAAAAATTGATGTTCATTCAAAAACTATTTTACCTTAACGATCTAATTGGAAATGAAATAAAAAAGTAAATTGAATGGAGATGGAACTTCAATAAAAATAGAAGTTGATTAAAAATAGAAATGCGAAACTGCATAAAATTAAACATGGAAGTTCATTCAAGAAACCACTATACCTTGACGATCTATTTCGAAATTAAATAAAAAAGGAAATTGAATAGAAGAGGAAATTGAATAAAATTGGAAGTGGAATAAAAATAAAAATAGAAGTTGCATAAAATTAAAAATGGAAGTTCATTCAAGAAACCACTACACCTTAACGATCTATTTGGAAATTAAATAAAAAAAGAAATTGAATAAAAATAGAAGTTGAATAAAAATAGAAATGGAAACTGCATAAAATGAAACATGGAAGTTCATTCAAGAAACCATTATACGTTAACGATCTATTTGGAAATTAAATAAAAAGGAAATTAAATAGAAAAGGAAATTGAACAAAAATGGAAGTGGAATATAAATAAAAATAAAAGTTGCATATAATTAAAAATGGAAGTTCATTCAAGAAACCACTACACCTTAACGATCTATTTGAAATTAAATAAAAAAGGAAACCCAATAGAAAAAGAAATTGAATAAAAATAAAAATAGAAGTTGCATAAAATTAAAAATGGATGGTCATTCAAGAAACAACAATACATTAACAATCTATTTGGAAATTAAATAAAAAAAGGAAATTGAATAGAAATGGACGTTGCATAAAATAAAAAATGGAAGTTTATTCAAGAAACCACAATACATTAACGATCTATTTGGAAATTAAACAAAAAAAGAAAATTGAAGAGAAAGGGAAATTGAATAAAAATGGAAGTTGCATAAAATTAAACTTGGAAGTTCATTCAAGAAACAAATATACCTTAACGTTCTATTTTGAAATGAAATAAAAAAAAGAAATTAAATAGAAAAGGAAATTGAATAAAAATTGAAGTTGAATAAAAATAAAAATGAAAGTTGCATAAAATTAAAAATGAAAGTTCATTCCAGAAACCACTATACCTTAAATTAAATAAAAAAGAAATTGAATTGAAAGGGAAATTGAATAAAAATGGAAGTTGCATAAAATTAAAAATGGAAGTTCTGTCAAGAAACCACTATACCTTAACGATCTATTTGGAAATTAAATAAAAAAGGAAATTGAATAGAGATGGAAATTGAATAAAAATAGAAGTTGAATAAAAATAGAAACGGAAACTTCAAAAAATTAAAAATGGAAGTTCGTTCAAGAAACCACTATACCTTCACGATATATTTGGAAATTAAATTAAAAAGGAAATTGAATAGAAAAGGAAATTGAATAAAAATGGAGCTGGAATAAAAATAAAAATGGAAGTTCATTCAAGAAACCACTATACCTTCACGATCTATTTGGAAATTAAATAAAAAAGGAAATTGAATGGAGATGGAAATTGAATAAAAATAGAAATGGAAACTTCATGAAATTAAAAATGGAAGTTCCTTTAAGAAACCACTATGCCTTCACGATTTATTTGGAAATTATATTAAAAAGGAAATTGAATAGAAAATGAAATTGAATAAAAATGGAGCTGGAATAAAAATAAAAATGGAAGTTGCATAAAATTAAAAATGGAGGTTCATTCAAGAAACCACTACACCTTAACGATCTATTTAGAAATTAAATAAAAATGTAAATTGAGTAAAAATAGAAGTTGAATAAAAATAGAAATGGAAACTGCATATAATTAAACATGGAAGTTCATTCAAGAAACCACTATAGCTTAACGATCTATTTGGAAATTAAATAAAAAAGGAAATTGAATAGAAAAGGAAAGGAAATTTACGAAAAATGGAAGTGGAATAAAAATAAAAATGGAAGTTGCATAAAATTAAAAATGGAAGTTCATTAAAGAAACCATTACACCTTAACGATCTATTTGGAAATTAAATAAAAAAAGGAAATTGAATCAAAATAAAAATGAAAGTTTATTCAAGAAACCACTATACGTTAAGAATCTATTTCGAAATTTAATAAAAAAGGAAATTGAATAGAAAGGGAAATTGATTAAAAATGGAAGTTGAATATAAAGAAAAATGGAAATTGCATAAAATTAAACATGGAACTTCATTCAAGAAACCACTATATCTTAACGATCTATTTGGAAATTAAATAAAAAAAAAGAAATTCAATCGACAAGGAAATTGAAAAGAAATGGAGGTTGAATCAAAATAAAAATGAAAGTTTATTCAAGAAACCACAATACCTTAACAATCCATGTGGAAATTAAATAAAAAAGGAAATTGAATAGAAAAGGAAATTGAATAAAAAAAAAAAGTGGAATAAAAATACAAATGGAAGTTGCATAAAATTAAAAATTGATGTTCATTCAAAAACTATTATACCTTAACGATCTATTTGGAAATGAAATAAAAAAGTAAATTGAATGGAGTTGGAACTTCAATAAAAATAGAAGTTGATTAAAAATAGAAATGCGAAACTGCATAAAATTAAACATGGAAGTTCATTCAAGAAACCACTATACCTTGACGATCTATTTCGAAATTAAATAAAAAAGGAAATTGAATAGAAGAGGAAATTGAATAAAATTGGAAGTGGAATAAAAATAAAAATAGAAGTTGCATAAAATTAAAAATGGAAGTTTATTCAAGGAACCAGTACACGCTAACGATCTATTTGGAAATTAAAAAAAAAAAGAAGATTGATTGGTGATGGAAATTGAATAAAAATAGAAGTGGAATAAAAATAGAAATGGAAACTGCATAAAATTAAACATGGAAGTACATTTAAGAAACCACTATACCTTAACGATCTATTTGGAAATTAAATAAAAAAGGAAATTGAATAGAAAAGGAAATTGAATAAAAATGGAAGTGGAATAAAAATAAAAATGGAAGTTGCATAAAATTAAAAATGGAAGTTCATTCAAGAAACCACTACACCTTAACGATCTATTTCGAAATTAAATAAAAAAAGGCGATTGAAAGGAGATGGAAATTGGATAAAAATAGAAGTTGAATAAAAATAGAAATGAAAACTGTATAAAATGAAACATGGAAGTTCATTCAAGAGACCACTATACCTTAACGATCTATTTGGAAACTAAATATAAAGGATATTGAATAGAAAAGGAAATTGAATAAAAATGGAAGTGGAATAAAAATAAAAATGGATGTTGCATAAAATTAAAAATGGAAGTTCATTCAAAAAACCACTACACCTTAACGATCAGTTTCGAAATTAAATAAAAAAGGAGATTGAATGGATATGGAAATTGAATAAAAATAGAAGTTGAATAAAAATAGAAAAGGAAATTGAATAAAAATAAAAATGGAAGTTGCATAAAATTAAACTTGGAAGTTCATTCAAGAAACCAATATACCTTAACGATCTATTTGGAAATGAAATAAAAAAAAAGAAATTAAATAGAAAAGGAAATTGAATAAAAATGGAAGTTGAATAAAAATAAAAATGAAAGCTGCATAAAATTAGAAATGAAAGTTCAATCCAGAAACCACTATACGTTAAATTAAATAAAAAAGGAAATTGAATAGAAAAGGAAATTGCATAAAAATGGAAGTGGAATAAAAATAAAAATGGAAGCTGCATAAAATTGAAAATGGAAGTTCAGTCAAAAAACCACTATACCTTAACGATCTATTTGGAAATTAAATAAAAAAGGAAATTGAATGGAGATGGAAATTGAATAAAAATAGAAGTTGAATAAAAATAGAAATGGAAGTTGCATAAAATTAAAAATGGATGTTCATTCAAGAAACCACTATAACTTAACGATCTATATGGAAATTAAATTAAAAAGGAAATTGAATAGAAAAGGAAATTGAATAAAAATGGAGCTGGAATAAAAATAAAAATGGAAGTTCATTCAAGAAACCACTATACCTTAACGGTCTATTTGGGAATTAAATAAAAAAGGAAATTGAATGGAGATGAAAATTGAATAAAAATAGAAGTTGAATAAAAATAGAAATGGATACTTCATAAAATTAAAAATGGAAGTTCATTCCAGAAACCACTATGCCTTCACGATCTACTTGGAACCTATATTAAAAAGGAAATTGAATAGAAAAGGAAATTGAATAAAAATGGAGCTAGAATAAAAATAAAAATGGAAGTTGCATAAAATTAAAAATGGAAGTTCATTCAAGAGATGCCTCTTGATAAAGAGATGAAATGACCAGTTTTAGGTCAAGATGTTTACTAACGAATTGTTAAAAAAAAAAAATCTGTTTTCAAAAACTTATGCTTAATTTCGGGGACGAAATTCTTTGAAGGGGGGGAGGTTATAGCGACCCCGGTCTTCTCCCATTTGATTATTGTATCCGGACGTAGGTTCCGTTGATTCTGTCATTGTATTATTGTTGTTGTTGTCCCTTATTTGCTCATTTGGACTTATAGGATGTGTTGGGCAGGTTTGTTTCAGGTTGGTTGGGTTTAGAAACCAGGTGTTGCTGTCCAGAATTTTGGATCTTCGCTCGAGCGAGGAGTTTGTCGCTCGAGCGAGCTGTTATTTTTGGTTCTTCGCTCGAGCCGGGGTTTGGTAGCTCGAGCGAGAGGTTGCGTCTGATTTGGACCTGTAGCTGTGCATTCTTGGCTCGAGCGAGCTTTTCTTCGCTCGAGCGAGTTAGTTTGTTCTTCGCTCGAGCAATAGTTCCTTCGCTCGAGCGTGAGTCTGGTTACAGACCTGAGGGTTTGAGTTCTTCGCTCGTTCGAGTTTTCTTTCACTCGAGCGAGCTTTTGGGTTGTTGGCTCGAGCAAGGTTTTCTTGGCTCGAGCGTATCTTTTCAGTGTCTTGTCGCTCGAGCGACCAAGTCTTCGCTCGAGCGAGTCTGTCAGGTTTAAATAGGCAGCAGCGTATTTCAGATCTGTTTTTCTTGCATTTTCATATTCCAAAACCGTAGTTACGAGTTCTCTCTCCCTCTACACACCTTCTCTCTTAGGATTGATCTACTTAGAGTGAGTTTCTACTTTAGATCCTTTATTAAAAAGATAGAGTGGGTCGAGGGCTTCCATTTAATCGGAATTGTTGGTAGTTTGGAGCACTTTGGAGTTTGGGCTTTCATCTCCATCTTCTCTTTTGGGGCTATTTCTTCGAGGTAGGGATTTCCTACTCCATTTTATAGGTTTTGTTCTAAGTTTTGGTATTTTGATATGTTGGGGCTACTTTGGTAAATTTTGGGAAAAACCCTAGTTGTATTATTAAATTAATTTGTATAATTAATTCATGGAATTGGGAAAAGATGGTTAAATTCATGGAATTGGGGAATTTATTGATTAAATGGCGAAGTTGGATAATTTGAATCATTTGTCTATTGAATTGTTGACATAGTTATTTTCAGTTTAGAAATAACTGTTTTGGGCTATCGGTGGAGGATAGTCGTGATTGTTGTAGACATTGCATGTGGATTAGGAATAACTGAAACTAATCACATTGGTTAAGTCATTAATTTTGACTATTGCATTGATACAGAAATTACGTGTATTGATTGAGCATTGCATTTGCATACATTGTTTTGTGTTGGAGGAGATAGGGGATGTACTCCACGGTTTAGGGGAAGATAGGGAATGGACCTCTAAACCGGATTTTGTTTGGGAGGAGATAGGGGATGGACTCCATTAGCATCACTTTTATGTGTGCTTATCTATATTGAAGTGTTTTATTGATACAACACTAAAATGTGTATCAATCTGTAAGTATGAAGTGTTTTGATTTGAGCTTGAGTCTCATATGTTTGTTGATATTCGAAGGACGTGAATATGATATATGTAATTCACTGTTGTAAGTTTGGCCAGGTTCTGAGCCATGTTGATAAAATTGGAAAGTAAAACAGGCGTTAGACAATAGTGTCATGAGACTGTAAAATGAAGTAATTGATTATCTTGGTTAACCATCTGTTGAATGCTATTGCTTTATTCATTGCTTATATGTGGTTTAGTATATTTCTACTGGGCTGTGGCTCACCCTTTATGGGAACATCATTTTCAGGTTCAGGTGATAAGCTACCTCCAAGGACTTAGCTTGGGAGGGTTCGGTTTCTGGATTTTGAAGAAGACTATCTTAGTTAATTGTCTTTATTAATTAGTACATGTAAACATTCAAGCCTAGGGCTTTTCTTGTATTGAGTTAGAACTCATATTTTGTATCCAAGTGTTGGCTTGGAAGGATGTAAGCCTGTAGGGCATTTTATTCGATGTTACATGTAATGCTTCTATTTAGTAATACTCTGATGAATGAATTAATAAATTGTTTTCTTTAAATAATGCATGTCAATGATGTATATATAATGGGTTTATTTTTGAGGGCGTTACATGGAAATTAAATAAAAAAGGAAATTCAATGGAGATGGAAATTGAATAAAAATAGAAGTTGAATAAAAATAGAAATGGGAATTGCATAAAATTAAAAATTTAAGTCTATTCAAGAAACCACTATACGTTAACGATCTAATTAGAAATTAAATAGAAAAGGAAATTGATTGGCGATGGAAATTGAATAAAAATAGAAGTTGAATAAAAATAGAAACGGAAACTGCAAAAAATTAAACATGGAAGTTCATTCAAGAAACCAATATACCTTAACGATTTATTTGGAAATTAAATAAAAAAGGAAATTGAATAGAAAAGGAAATTGAATAAAAATGGAAGTGGAATAAAAATAAAAATAGAAGTTGCATAAAATTAAAAATGGAAGTTCATTCAATAAACCACTACACCTTAACGATCTATTTGGAAATTAAATAAAAACGGAAATTGAATGGAGATGGAAATTGAATAAAAATGGAGGTTGAATAAAAATAGAAATGGAAACTGTATAAAATGAAACATTGAAGTTCATTCAAGAAACCATTATACGTTAATGATCTATTTGGAAATTAAATAAAAAAGCAAATTGAATAGAAAAGGAAATTGAATAAAAATGGAAGTGGAATAAAAATAAAACTAAAAGTTGCATATAATGAAAAATGGAAGTTCATTCAAGAAACCACTACACCTTAACGATCTATTTGAAATCAAATAAAAAAGGAAATTTAATAGAAAAAGAAATTGAATAAAAATGGAAGTTGAAGAAAAATAAAAATGGAAGTTGCATAAAATTAAAAATGGAAGTTCATTCAAGAAACGACAATACATTAACGATCTATTTGGAAATTAAATAAAAAAATGAAATTGAATAGAAAAGGAAATTGAATAAACATGGAAGTTGCATAAAATTAAACTTGCAAGTTCATTCAAGAAAGCACTATACCTTAACGATCTATTTGGAAATGAAATAAAAAAAAGAAATTAAATTGAAAAGGAAATTGAATAAAAATGGAAGTTGAATAAAAATAAAAATGAAAGTTGCATAAAATTAAAAATGAAAGTTCAATCCAGAAACCACTATACCTTAAATTCAATAAAAAAGGAAATTGAATAGAAAAGGAAATTGAATAAAAATGGAAGTGGAATAAAAATTAAAATGGAAGTCGCATAAAATTAAAAATGGAAGTTCAGTCAAGAAACTACTATACCTTAACGATCTATTTGGAAATTAAATAAAAATGGAAATTGAATGGAGATGTAAATTGAATAAAAATAGAAGTTGAATAAAAATAGAAATGGAAACATCATAAAATTAAACATGAAAGTTCATTCAAGAAACCACTATACCTTAACGATCTATTTGGAAATTAAATTAAAAAGGAAATTGAATAGAAAAGGAAATTGAATAAAAATGGAGTTGGAATAAAAATAAAAATGGAAGTTGCATAAAATTAAAAGTGGAAGTTCATTCAAGAAACGACTATACCTTAACGATCTATTTGGAAATTAAATAAAAAAGGAAATTGAATGGAGATGGAAATTGAATAAAAATAGAAGTTGAATAAAAATAGAAATGGAAACTGCATAAAATTAAACATTTAAGTGTATTCAAGAAACCACTATACGTTAACGATCTAATTAGAAATTAAATAAAAAAAGAAATTGATTGGCGATGGAAATTGAATAAAAATAGAAGTTGAATAAAAATAGAAACGGAAACTGCAAAAAATTAAACATGGAAGTTCATTTAAGAAACCATTATACCTTAACGATCTATTTGGAAATTAAATAAAAAAGGAAATTGAATAAAAATGGAAGTGGAATAAAAATAAAAATAGAAGTTGCATAAAATTAAAAATGGAAGTTCATTCAAGAAACCACTACACCTTAACGATCTATGTGGAAATTAAATAAAAAAGGAAATTGAATGGAGATGGAAATTGAATAAAAATGGAGGTTGAATAAAAATAGAAATGGAAACTGTATAAAATGAAACATTGAAGTTCATTCAAGAAACCATTATACGTTAACGATCTATTTGGAAATTAAATAAAAAAGCAAATTGAATAGAAAAGGAAATTGAATAAAAATGGAAGTGGAATAAAAATAAAAATAAAAGTTGCATATAATGAAAAATGGAAGTTCATTCAAGAAACCACTGCACCTTAACGATCTATTAGAAATTAAATAAAAAAGGAAATTTAATAGAAAAAGAAATTGAATAAAAACGGAAGTTGAATAAAAATAAAAATGGAAGTTGCATAAAATTAAAAATGGAAGTTCATTCAAGAAACGACAATACATTAACGATCTATTTGGAAATTAAATAACAAAATGAAATTGAATCGAAAAGGAAATTGAATAAACATGGTAGTTGCATAAAATTAAACTTGCAAGTTCATTCAAGAAAGCACTACACCTTATCGATCTATTTGGAAATGAAATAAAAAAAAGAAATTAAATAGAAAAGGAAATTGAATAAAAATAGAAGTTGCATAAAATTAAAAATGAAAGTTCAATCCAGAAACCAGTATACCTTAAATTCAATAAAAAAAGAAATTGAATAGAAAAGGAAATTGAATAAAAATGGAAGTGGAATAAAAATTAAAATGGAAGTTGCATAAAATTAAAAATGGAAGTTCAGTCAAGAAACCACTATACCTTAACGATCTATTTGGAAATTAAATAAAAAGGGAAATTGAATGGAGATGTAAATTGAATAACAATAGAAGTTGAATAAAAATAGAAATGGAAACATCATAAAATTAAACATGAAAGTTCACTCAAGAAACCACTATACCTTAACGATCTATTTGGAAATTAAATAAAAAAGGAAATTGAATGGATATGTAAATTGAATAAAAATAGAAGTTGAATAAAAATAGAAATGGAAACATCATAAAATTAAACATGAAAGTTCATTTAAGAAACCACTATACCTTAACGATCTATTTGGAAATTAAATTAAAAAGGAAATTGAATAAAAATGGAGCTGGAATAAAAATAAAAATGGAAGTTGCATAAAATTAAAAACGGAAGTTCATTCAAGAAACCATATACCTTAACGATCTATTTGGAAATTAAATAGAAAAGGAAATTGAATGGAGATGGAAATTGAATAAAAATAGAAGTTGAATAAAAATAGAAATGGAAACTGCATAAAATTAAATATTTAAGTTTATTCAAGAAACCACTATACGTTAACGATCTAATTGGAAATTAAATAAAAAAGGAAACTGATTGGAGATGGAAATTGAATAGAAATAGAAGTTGAATAAAAATAAAAACGGAAACTGCAAAAAATTAAACATGGAAGTTCATTCAAGAAACCACTATACCTTAACGATCTATTTAGAAATTAAATAAACAAGGAAATTGAATAGAAAAGGAAATTGATTAAAAATGGAAGTGGAATAAAAATAAAAATAGAAGTTGCATAAAATTAAAAATGGTAGTTCATTCAAGAAACCACTACACCTTAACGATCTATTTGGAAATTAAATAAAAAAGGAAATTGAATAGAGATGGAAACTGAATAAAAATGGAAGTTGAATAAAAATAGAAATGGAAACTGTATAAAATGAAACAATGAAGTTCATTCAAGAAACCATTATACGTTAACGATCTATTTCGAAATTAAATAAAAAAGCAAGTTGAATAGAAAAGGAAATTGAATAAAAATGGAAGTGGAATAAAAATAAAAATAAAAGTTGGATAAAATGAAAAATGGAAGTTCATTCAAGAAACCACTACACCTTAACGATCTGTTTGAAATTAAATAAAAAAGGAAATTTAATAGAAAAAGAAATTGAATAAAATTGGAAGTTGAATAAAAATAAAAATGGAAGTTGCATAAAATTAAAAATGGAAGTTCATTCAAGAAACTACAATACATTAACGATCTATTTGGAAATTAAATAAAAAAAAATGAAATTGAATAGAAAAGGAAATTGAATAAAAATGGAAGTTGCATAAAATTAAAAATGGAAGTCCATTCAAGAAACCACAACACCTTCACAATCTATTTGAAATTAAATAAAAAAGGAAATTCAATCGAAAAAAAATTGAATAAAAATAAAAGTTGAATAAAAATAAAAATGGAAGTTGCATCAAAATTAAAAATGGAAGTTCATTCAAAGAAACCACAATACATTAACGATCTATTTGGAAATTAAATAAAAAAAGGAAATTCAATAGAAAAGGAAATTGAATAAAAATGGAAGTGGAATAAAAATAAAAATGGAAGTTGCATAAAGTTAAAAATGGAAGTTCATTCTAGAAACCACTACACGTTAACGATCTATTTGGAAATTAAATAAAAAAGGAATTTGATTGGAGATGGAAATTGAATAAAAATAGAAGTTGAGCAAAAATAGAAACGGAAACTGCATAACGTTAAACAGGGAAGTTCATTCAAGAAACCACTACACCTTAACGAAAGGAAATTGAATAAAAATGGAAGTGGAATAAAAATGGAAGTGGAAGTGGAATAAAAAAGGAAATTAAGTAGAAAAGGAAATTGAATAAAAATGGAAGTGGAATAAAAATAAAAATTTAAGTTGCATAAAATTAAAAATGGAAGTTTATTCAAGAAACCACTACACCTTAACGATCTAGTTCGAAATTAAATAAAAAAGGAGATTGAATGGAGATGGAAATTGAATAAAAATAAAAGTTGAATAAAAATAGAAATGTAAACTGTATAAAATGAAACATGGAAGTTCATTCAAGAGACCACTATACCTTAACGATCTATTTGCAAATTAAATAAAAAAGGAAATTGAAGAAAAAAGGAAATTGAACAAAAATGGAAGTTGCATAAAATTAAAAATGGAAGTTCATTCAAGAAACCGCTACACCTTAACGATATATTTGAAATTAAATAAAAAAGGAAATTCAATAGAAAAAGAAATTGAATAAAAATGGAAGTTGAATAAAAATAAAAATGGAAGTTGCACAAAATTAAAAATGGAAGTTCATTCAAGAAACCACAATACATTAACGATCTATTTGGAAATTAAATAAAAAAAGGAAATTGAATAGATAAGGAAATTGAATAAAAATGGAAGTTGCAAAAAATTAAACTTGGAAGTTCATTCAAGAAACCACTGTAGCTTAACGTTTATTTGGAAATGAAATAAAAAAAAATTAAATACAAAAGGAAATTGAATAAAAATGGAAGTTGAATAAAAATAAAAATGAAAGTTGCATAAAATTAAAAATGAAAATTCATTCCAGAAACCACTATACCATAAATTAAATAAAAAAGGAAATTGAATAGAAAAGGAAATTGAATAAAAATGGAAGTGCAATAAAAATAAAAATGGAAGTTGCATAAAATTAAAAATGGAAGTTCATTCAAGAAACCACTATACCTTAACGATCTATTTGGAAATTAAATAAAAAAGGAAATTGAATGGAGATGGAAATTGAATAAAAATAGAAGTTGAATAAAAATAGAAATGGAAACTGCATAAAATTAAACATGGAAGTTCATTCAACAAACCACTATACCTTAACGATCTATTTGGAAAGTAAATAAAAAAGGAAATTGAATAGAAAAGGAAATTGAATAAAAATGAAAGTGCAAAAAAAATACAAATGGAAGTTGCATAAAATTAAAAATGGATGTTCATTCAAGAAACTATTATACCTTAACGATCTATTTGCAAATAAATTGAAAAGTAAATTGAATGGAGATGGAACTACAATAAAAATAGAAGTTGATTAAAAATAGAAATGGAAACTGCATAAAATTAAACATGGAAGTTCATTCAAGAAACCACTATACCATGACGATCTATTTCGAAATTAAATAAAAAAGGAAATTTAATAGAAAAGGAAATTGAATAAAAATGGAAATGGAATAAAAATAAAAATGAAAGTTGCATGAAATTAAAAATGGAAGTTCATTCAAGAAACCACTACACGTTAACGATCTATTTGGAAATTAAATAAAAAAAGGAAATTGATTGGAGATGGAAATTGAATAAAAATAGAGGTGGAATAAAAATAGAAATGGAAACTGTGTAAAATTAAACATGGAAGTTCATTCAAGAAACCACTATATCTTAACGATCTATGTGGAAATTAAATAAAAAAGAAAATTAAATAGAAATGGAAATTGAATAAAAACGGAAGTGGAATAAAAATAAAAATGGAAGTTGCATAAAATTAAAAATGGAAGTTCATTCAAAAAACCACTACACCTTAACGATCTATTTGGAAATTAAATAAAAAAGGAAATTGAATGGAGATGGATATTGAATAAAAACAGAAGTTGAATAAAAATAGAAATGGAAACTGCATAAAATGAAACATGGAAGTTCATTCAGGAAACCATTATACGTTAACGATCTATTTGGAAATTAAATAAAAAAGGAAATTGAATAGAAAAGGAAATTGAATAAAAATGGAAGTGGAATAAAAATAAAAGTAAAAGTTGCATAAAATTAAAAATGGAAGTTCATTGAAGAAACCACTACACCTTAACGATCTATTTGAAATTAAATAAAAAAGGAAATTCAATAGAAAAAGAAATTGAATAAAAATGAAATTGAATAAAAATAAAAATAGAAGTTGCATAAAATTAAAAATGGAAGTTCATTTAAGAAATCACAATACATTAACGATCTATTTGGAAATTAAATAAAAAAAGGAAATTGATTAGGAAAGGAAATTGAATAAAAGTGGAAGTTGCATAAAATTAAACTTGGAAGTTCATTCAAGAAACCACTATACCTTAACGATCTATTTGGAAATGAAATAAAAAAAAGAAATTAAATAGAAAAGGAAATTGTATAAAAATGGAAGTTGAATAAAAATAAAAATGAAAGTTGCATAAAATTAAAAATGAAAGTTCATTCTAGAAACCACTGTACCAATGTTTTAAAAACCAGACCGGTGAGCGAACCGGAAAAGGGATCGGGTGGACGGGTCAACGGTTGAACCGTCGGGTTGAACGGGAATCGAACCGTGACGTAATATAGCTATCCCGGTTTTCCCTTTCATTGGTTGTTATGTACATCTTGTTTACATCCTTTACTCTTTGTATTTGAGTCTTGGGTTGTGTTGGGCAGGTGTGAAACGGGTTGGTTGAGCTAAGGAACCAAGTGTAGTTGCCCAGTTTTTGGCCTGTCCGCTCGAGCGGAGCTTTTGGCGCTCGAGCGGGAAAATCAACCTTCCAGTATTTTCTCTGCAGGGTTGTCCGCTCGAGCGGGAGTTTGTGTGTTGCGCTCGAGCGGGGAGTTGGACGCTCGAGCGGGAGTCTGGTTCTGCAAAAGTACTGGGAGTGTGTATTCAGCACTCGAGCGGCGGTTTGGACGCTCGAGCAGGAGTCTGTGAGTGACGCTCGAGCGGGGCGACTGGGTTAAAGCTCCGTGTTTTGGCTTTTGAAATCACTTTTTTCACTTCTCTTCTCTCTCTTACTTTCCCAAAAACCCCATTGTTGAGCTTCTCACTCTAGAGCTCTACCTTCTCTCTAGGTATTGATCTAGTAGGAGTGATTTGCTCACCTTTGGCCTTTACAAAAAAGTTGTTGATCGTCGAGGGCTAACTTTTGATCCGAAAAATTTGTGATTTGGAGCACTTTCGTTTTCTTCGTCTTCTCGGTTGGGAGTCATCTTTTGAGGTAGGGATAACCTACTCCTTACTATGGATTTTGTCTTTAAATTTTAGTATTTTGAGATGTTGGGGTTTGTTTGGTAATTTTGTGAGAATTTGGGGCTTTTGTGTAAATTTACAAAAGTTGGGGTTTTAACTATATAAAAACCTAGATGCATGTTTGGCATGGAAAAGTGAAATTAATGTCAAAACATTAATAAAAGTGGAACCTAAGGGTTGTAATGTTAATTATGGAAAATGCCCTAATTGCATTGGTTAATTAATTCGCATAATTAATTATGAGGAATGAGAAATTGATTTGGAAATGTATGGAATTAAAGGGTGTAGTTGGATTATTTATCACTCACCGGGTTGAAATGTTGATTATATATCCACTGTTGCACTTATTTTCTGTATAGAAATAACTGCTTTGGGCTATCGGTGGAGGATAGTCTTGATTGTTGTAGACAATGCATGATGATTAGGCAAACTGAAACTAATCACTGGAGTGTGTCATTGAGTATGACGGTTGAAAGAATATATAGCGATCCCGGGTTTACCCTTGTTATACCGTGATCCGGACATGTGTCCGTGGATGTTGGTAGTTGTTTATTATTTTGTTTACATCCTTTTACTTCGTAATTGAGTTATAGGATGTGTTGGGCGGGTTTGTTACAGGTTGGTTGAGTTTAGAAACCAAAACTAGTTGCCCAGATTTTGGCCTGTACGCTCGAGCGGGGGTTTTGGCGCTCGAGCGGAGATTACACCCATTCAGTATTTTCCTGTGCAGCGTTGTACGCTCGAGCGTGGGACTGGCCGCTCGAGCGGGGTTGTCTGAGTGCCGCTCCATCGTAGAGTTGGAAGCTCGAGCGGAGGCCTGGTTCTGTATAAATGCTGGGAGAGTGCATCCGGCGCTCGAGCGGAAGTTTGGACGCTCGAGCGGGAGTCTGTGAGTGACGCTCGAGCGGGGTGTTTTACGCTCGAGCGGGAGACTGGGTTTAAGTCCCGAAATTGTGACTTTTCAAATCACTTTTTACTTTCTCTTCTCTCTCTTACTTTTCCCAAAATCACCATTGTTGAGCCTCTCACTCTAGACTCTACCTTCTCTCTAGGTTTTGATCTAGTAGGAGTGATTTGCTCACCTTTGGCCTTTACAAAAAAAGTTGTTGATCGTCGAGGACTACTTTTTAATCTGAAAATTTCGGGTTTTGGAGCACGTTGGGTTTTGTCGTCTTCTCCTTTGGGGCTCCGGATTTGAGGTAGGGATACCCTACTCCTCTCTATGGATTTTGTCTTTAAATTTTGGTATTTTGAGATGTTGGGCTTGGCTTGGTAATTTTGTGAAAGTTTGGGGCTTTTGTGCAATTTTACAAAAGTTGGGGTTTTATTCATAATAAACGTAGATGCATGTTTGGCATAGAGAAATGGAATAAATGTTAAATCATTGATGAAAATGGGACCTAAGGGTTGAAATGGTAATTATGGAAAAAGGCCTAATTACATTGTTTGATTAATTGGGATAATTGATGGTGAGAAATGAAGAAATGAAATGTTGATTGAATATCCATTTGTGCATTTATTTTCTGTTTAGAAATAACTGCTTTAGGCTATCGGTGGAGGATAGTCGTGATTGTTGTAGACAATGCATGATGATTAGGCAAACTGAAACTAATCAATGAAATGTGTCATGGAACTTGACGGTTGATAGAATACATTAACTGTATGTATTGGGTGATTGTATATAGAACCAATGTGTTTATATACGTTATGTGTAGAGGAGGAGATAGGGGATGTACTCCGCGGTTTAGGGGAAGATAGGGGATGTACCTCTAAACCGGATAGTGTTGGGAGAAGATAGGAGATGAACTCCGTAGATACAGCTCATATGCTTGTCTAGAGAAGTGAAGATAGAGCTTATATGCTTATCTTGGTAAAGTGTGGATACAGCTTTTATGCTTATCTCTGAATGTGGGATATAGTTTTTATACATATCTGTGGAAATGATGATAGAGCTAGCATGCTTATCTGTTGAAAAAGGGAAAATGAAAGGTAACTTAGACTCATAAGTTGTATGACATAAATGTGTAATTTATGTGAATGTATCTGTGTTAGCCATCTATCAATTGCTAATCTTTTAGTCATTGTTCATGGTTGGTTTAGTGTATTTCTACTGGGCTGTGGCTCACCCTATATGGGAATATCATTTTCAGGTACAGGTAGCATGCCACCTCCAAGGACATAGCTGGGAGGCTAGAGGCGGACATACTTTTGTCGCTTAACTTTTGATGTATTACATGTAACTTCAAGCCAAGGGCTTAATGTGTAAACGAGTTAGTACTCTTTTGTTGTAACCAAGTGTTAACTTGGAAAGCTGTAAGCCCGTAGGGCATTTTGTTTTGATGTTACTATGTAATACTTATGTAATGGAACTTTAATGAATAAAAGAATGTGGTTAGCTTATATGTAAATGCATATCTTATCTGATGGGTTTAATGTTGTTATTTTGAGGGCGTTACAACTTGGTATCAGAGCGTACCGGGTTCGAATACTTTGGGTACGTGGGAAGTGATTAGTATCACAATGGGTTTGTCTCGCTTGATAGAGACTTAGATGTAATATCATATGCTATGTGCTTAATTGATAACATGCTTATGTGACTATGTGGGTATGGGATTTAATTTCTAGGATGTTGATTGGATCCTTGAGTTTCTGGGAGTCTTGTTGGAAAAGCAGTTGATCAATGCTGTTTCTAACCGGAACTCTAGTAACGCCTTGGGACTATCATTATCCGGAAATGAAATTCGTAAGTGTTTATGTGTTTGTGTGCTTACGTGGAGTGAATTACAGTTGTCCACGTATTAGGACGTGAGTGTTTAGTTTCGGCACATTTATGAATGTGCTAATGTTCTGTGTTACCTTTATTTGGATGTCAGGACGAGGAAGAGGTGCTGGGCGTGGTAGACCTGCGAGGCAGGAAGCACCGTTACCGGGGGAGATTCCGGCAGTGCAGGAGGGAGTTGGTCAGGCCAATGTGGCCGAGCCAGTGGGTCAGCAGGCTATGGGTGCCTTGGCCAGAGAGATAGCAGGAGCTTTGGGTATTCTTAGAGCTGGGAATCAGGCAGCTGAGGCAGGGCCTTCTTTCTTGAAGAGGGAGTTTTTCCGGTCTAATCCGGATGAGTTTATCGGGGATCCGAAGGAGCCACTGAAGGCTGATGAGTGGCTAGAACAAATGAGTAAGACATTCAAGATGCTTGGCATCGAGGACGGAGCACTGAAAGTGACCTTGGCATCCTTCCAACTGAAGGGAGATGCGGATCAATGGTGGAAGTACGAGAAGGCTCGTGTTGGTGGTACTTGGGAGGCGTTTGTGAATGCTTTTCAGGAGAGGTTTTTGTCTGCAGCAGCTAGGGAGAAGCTGAGGGATCAGTTTAGCCGGCTTAATCAGCAGGGCTTGTCAGTGGCCGAGTTTGAGGCTACTTTTACCAGTCTGTCCAGGTTTGCACCTGAACTGGTGGCGTCTGAGGAACGCCGTTGCTATGAGTTTGAGAGGAAGTTGAGGCGGGGCCTCAAGTTGAGGGTTGGTGGGTCTTACATCCGAGAGTATAGACACCTGGTAGATGCTGCAGCTCATATGGAGCTTATGATGCAGGAGGAGGATGAGGGGCAGAGTGGCTCCAAGAGGAGCCAGGATAGTCAGGGTGATGGCAGGAGGCAGAGGGGTTCTAACCCTCAGCAGTCGCAGGGTGGTGTTGCTAGATCGACCTTCCCAGTGCCAAGTGCAGGCTCTGGGAGAGGTGGTCAGGGGGATTTCACCTGTTACAAGTGTGGCCAGTTGGGTCACAAGGTTTCTGTTTGCCCGCAGAAGGGTGGGGGTCAGAGAGCTGCTTCTTCTTCAGCTAGACCGCAGAGTCAGAGTTTGGGCAGGGGGCAGCCCTTGTCTTGTTATCAGTGTGGATAGCTTGGGCACCTGAAGAGGTTTTGCCCGCAGTTGAGTGCCACTTCGGGAGCGTCTGGTTCCAGGCAGACGCAGGGTTTTCAGCCAGCTCAGTCTGTGCAGGCCTCGAGGGCTAATCCGGGAGCTTCGTCATCCCAGTCTGTGCAGCAGTCTTTTGCTCCGAGAGGTGAGCAGGTAGACCAGGGGCCTACGGGGCGTGTGTATGCTGTTACCGCGCAGGATTTAGTACCGGCTCCATCGGTGGTGAGAGGTACTTTTCTGTTTTGTAACTCGGTTACTAGTGTGTTGATAGACACGGGTGCATCTCGTTCTTTTGTATTTGCTGCATTTGCATCGGTTTTGGAATTGGAGTTAGCACAGTTAGCATCTCCTATTTGTGTGGTATCGCCTTTGGGTGGTGAGTTGATCCTGAAACAGGGTGTTAGAGGATGTGATATAGAGGTCGCCGACTATAGGCTTCCTTTTCCTTTTGTTGTCATGCCCATGAAGGGTTTTGATGTTATTTTGGGTATGGACTGGTTATCGTCATACCGGGCTGTTATTGATTGCTACCGCCAGAGGGTCACGTTATGTACCTTGAGCGGGGAGTGGTTCCATTTCTTGGGGGACCGGGTTGGTAGTGTTTTGCCACCGGGGTATGATTCGCGAGGGCGAAGTGAGCTTAGTGGTCTACTTGCTAGCTTTGAGAGTGGTGAGACCCAGCATGTATTGCCGAGGGTGGTTTGTGAGTATTCGGATGTCTTTCCCGAAGATCTTGTTAGTTTGCCACCTCACCGAGAGATAGAGTTCTCTATTGATTTAGTGCCCGGCACGGCGCCGATTTCTATGGCACCTTATCATTTTGCTCCAGCAGAGTTGGTTGAGTTGAAGGTTCAGCTCCAGGAATTGCTCGATAAGGGCTTTGTTCGCCCTAGTGTTTCGCCGTGGGGAGCACCGGCCCTCTTTGTTAAAAAGAAAGATGGTGCCTTGAGATTGTGTATTGACTACCGGAAGTTGAATTGGGCTACGGTTAGGAATAAGTACCCTATGCCCCGTATAGATGATTTGTTTGACCAGTTGAAGGGTTTCCGTTGTTTCTCTAAGATAGACTTGAGATCGGGTTACCACCAGTTGAGGGTCAGGGAAGAGGATATTCCGAAGACGGCATTCCGTACGCGGTATGGCCATTACGAGTTTCTGGTGATGCCATTTGGGCTTACCAATGCACCGGCAGTCTTTATGGACTTGATGAACCGGATTTTCCGGGAGTTCTTAGACCGATTTGTGGTCGTCTTTGTGGATGACATCCTTATCTATTCGCCTTCAGAGGAGGAGCACGAGGAACACTTGAGAGTGGTGCTTGAGTTGCTTAGAGCCCATAGGCTGTATGCCAAGTTTGGGAAGTGTGAGTTCTGGCTGAGGGAAGTCAAATTCTTAGGCCACGTGGTATCCGGGGAAGGGGTGTCTGTTGATACATCCAAGGTTGAGGCAGTGCAAGATTGGGCACAGCCTAAGAGTGTGTTTGAGATCCGCAGTTTTCTGGGATTGGCTGGGTATTATCGTCGGTTTGTGAAAGATTTCTCCAGGTTAGCGTCACCGTTGACTAGACTGACTCGGAAGGGAGTCAAGTTTGTGTGGAGTGAGACTTGTGAAAAGTCATTCCAAGAGCTGAAAGTTAGATTGACCACCGCTCCGGTGTTGATTATTCCGGAGAGAGGGTTGGGTTATGCGGTTTATTGTGATGCCTCACGAGAGGGTTTGGGTTGTGTGTTGATGCAAGAGGGGAAAGTGGTAGCTTATGGTTCACGTCAGTTGAAAATACACGAGAAGAATTACCCCACACACGACCTAGAATTAGCAGCTGTGATCTTTGCCTTAAAAATCTGGAGGCACTACCTTTATGGTGAGAAGTTCGAGGTGTTCTCGGACCACAAGAGTTTGAAGTATCTGTTTACCCAGAGAGACTTGAATTTGAGGCAGAGGAGATGGATGGAGTTCATCGAGGACTATGATTTTGAGTTGCATTATCATCCGGGAAAGGCCAATGTTGTGGCCGATGCCCTTAGTAGGAAATCCATTAGTGATGTAGCTAGTATAGCCATCCGGGAATGGGAGATGTTGGGAGCACTTGGCGAGTTTGATTTGCTACTGGGCGAATCTGTTGGGGCTGCGGCCTTGTTTTCTGTTGTTGCGCAGCCTACACTTGCGATTAGAGTGTTAGAGGCACAGAGAGGTGACCTTGAGGTAGAATCCCTCCGAGAGAAGATCTCCAGTGGAAAAGTTGAGAAGGGTTTGACGGTGTATCCCGACCTGAGTGTGAGATACCGAGACCGTTTGTTTGTACCGGAGTCTTGCCGAGAGGAAGTACTCCGAGAGTTTCATCATTCGCGCCTTGCGGTGCATCCGGGAGGTACTAAGATGTATCAGGATTTGGGTCGCCAGTTTTGGTGGCGGGGTATGAAGAGAGATGTGGCTGTTTTCGTATCGAAGTGCCTTACTTGCCAGCAAGTGAAGGCCGAGCATCAGAGGCCAGCGGGTTTGTTGCAACCCTTGCCTATTGCCGAGTGGAAGTGGGAGCATGTCACTATGGACTTCGTTGTAGGTCTTCCGAGGACTCAGCGGGGTAGTGATGCTATTTGGGTGGTTGTAGACCGGTTGACCAAGTCGGCGCACTTTATTCCTATGCGCGTGAGAGATTCGGTGGATCATCTTGCCGATTTGTATATTCGGGACGTAGTGAGATTGCACGGGGTCCCAGTGACGATCGTCTCAGATAGAGATCCTCGTTTTACTGCTAGGTTGTGGCAGAGTTTGCCTACAACAACGGTTTTCAGTCTAGCATCGGTATGGCACCGTTTGAGGCCTTGTATGGCCGACCGTGTAGGTCTCCAGTTTGTTGGGCCAAGGTGGGTGATACACCTTTGTTGGGTCCGGAGTTGGTTAGGGAGACGACGGAGAAAGTTGAGCTTATCCGTAAGAGGCTTGTTACAGCCCAGAGTCGGCAGAAATCTTATGCTGACCGTAGGAGGAGGCCTTTGGCGTTTGAGGTAGGTGATCATGTCTTTCTGAAGATATCCCCTAGGCGAGGCTTGATGAGGTTTGGAAAGAGTGGGAAGTTATCCCCTCGGTTTATTGGTCCTTTTGAGATTCTTGAGAGGATTGGTGAGGTTGCTTATCGGTTAGCCTTACCGCCACAGTTGTCCGGAGTGCATGACGTGTTTCATGTGAGTATGCTTCGGAAGTATGAGCCAGATCCATCACATGTGTTGGATTGGACCGATTTAGAGGTAGATGAGGATGCCTCGTATGAGGAGAGACCGATTCGGGTCTTGGCTAGGCGGGATCAGGTCCTGCGTGGCAAGACCATTCCTTTGGTGAAAGTCTTGTGAAAACATCACGGAGTGGAGGAAGCCACTTGGGAACGTGAGTTGGAAGTCCGTGAGAAATATTCGGACTTGTTTGTTGATATATAATCTTGTATTTAGATTATGAACTATTGTTGAACTTAAGAACTTTTATATATGTCTTAAGTTGTGAAACATTGAAAATGTTTTGTTTATTGAAAGTATGTTTTGGAACTTGCCTCATATGGAAGTTGAATGTAACATTATATATGTTGAATATATTGTTGAAATTGGAAAAGATAATGCATAATGTTGATGCATGATGAAAGTACATATGTTGTTTACATATTGTGAATGCCTCTTGTTAAAGAGATGGGATGACCGGTAATGGGTCGAATTGTTGAATGTTAAAGTGTAACATTGTTTAAAATGGAGGAAAACCTGTTTTTGAAAACTTGTGCTTAATTTCAGGGACGAAATTCTTTAAGGAGGGGAGGTTATAGCGATCCTGGGTTTACCCTTGTTATACCGTGATCCGGACATGTGTCCGTGGATGTTGGTAGTTGTTTATTATTTTGTTTACATCCTTTTACTTCGTAATTGAGTTATAGGATGTGTTGGGCGGGTTTGTTACAGGTTGGTTGAGTTTAGAAACCAAAACTAGTTGCCCAGATTTCGGCCTGTACGCTCGAGCGGGGGTTTTGGCGCTCGAGCGGAGATTACACCCATTCAGTATTTTCCTGTGCAGCGTTGTACGCTCGAACGTGGGATTGGCCGCTCGAGTAGGGTTGTCTGAGTGCCGCTCGAGCGTAGAGTTGGAAGCTCGAGCGGAGGCCTGGTTCTGTATAAATGCTGGGAGAGTGCATCCGGCGCTCGAGCGGAAGTTTGGACGCTCGAGCGGGAGTCTGTGAGTGACGCTCGAGCGGGGTGTTTTATGCTCGAGCGGGAGACTGGGTTTAAGTCCCGAAATTGTGACTTTTCAAATCACTTTTTACTTTCTCTTCTCTCTCTTACTTTTCCCAAAATCACCATTGTTGAGCCTCTCACTCTAGACTCTACCTTCTCTCTAGGTTTTGATCTAGTAGGAGTGATTTGCTCACCTTTGGCCTTTACAAAAAAAGTTGTTGATCGTCGAGGACTACTTTTTAATCTGAAAATTTCGGGTTTTGGAGCACGTTGGGTTTTGTCGTCTTCTCCTTTGGGGCTCCAGATTTGAGGTAGGGATACCCTACTCCTCTCTATGGATTTTGTCTTTAAATTTTGGTATTTTGAGATGTTGGGCTTGGCTTGGTAATTTTGTGAAAGTTTGGGGCTTTTGTGCAATTTTACAAAAGTTGGGGTTTTATTCATAATAAACGTAGATGCATGTTTGGCATAGAGAAATGGAATAAATGTTAAATCATTGATGAAAATGGGACCTAAGGGTTGAAATGGTAATTATGGAAAAAGGCCTGATTACATTGTTTGATTAATTGGGATAATTGATGGTGAGAAATGAAGAAATGAAATGTTGATTGAATATCCATTTGTGCATTTATTTTCTGTTTAGAAATAACTGCTTTGGGCTATTGGTGGAGGATAGTCGTGATTGTTGTAGACAATGCATGATGATTAGGCAAACTGAAACTAATCAATGAAATGTGTCATGGAACTTGACGGTTGATAGAATACATTAACTGTATGTATTGGGTGATTGTATATAGAACCAATGTGTTTATATACGTTATGTGTAGAGAAGGAGATAGGGGATGTACTCTGCGGTTTAGGGAAAGATAGGGGATGTACCTCTAAACCGGATAGTGTTGGGAGAAGATAGGGGATGAACTCCGTAGATACAGCTCATATGCTTGTCTAGAGAAGTGAAGATAGAGCTTATATGCTTATCTTGGTAAAGTGTGGATACAGCTTTTATGCTTATCTCTGAATGTGGGATATAGTTTTTATACATATCTGTGGAAATGATGATAGAGCTAGCATGCTTATCTGTTGAAAAAGGGAAAATGAAAGGTAACTTAGACTCATAAGTTGTATGACATAAATGTGTAATTTATGTGAATGTATCTGTGTTAGCCATCTATCAATTGCTAATCTTTTAGTCATTGTTCATGGTTGGTTTAGTGTATTTCTACTGGGCTGTGGCTCACCCTATATGGGAATATCATTTTCAGGTACAGGTAGCATGCCACCTCCAAGGACATAGCTGGGAGGCTAGAGGCGGACATACTTTTGTCGCTTAACTTTTGATGTATTACATGTAACTTCAAGCCAAGGGCTTAATGTGTAAACGAGTTAGTACTCTTTTGTTGTAACCAAGTGTTAACTTGGAAAGCTGTAAGCCCGTAGGGCATTTTGTTTTGATGTTAATATGTAATACTTATGTAATGGAACTTTAATGAATAAAAGAATGTGGTTAGCTTATATGTAAATGCATATCTTATCTGATGGGTTTAATGTTGTTATTTTGAGGGCGTTACAGAATACATTAAATTTATGTATTGTGTGATGATGTGTATAATTATTGTTTATATGCATTGTGTTGTGTTGGAGGAGATAGGGGATGTACACCACGGTTTAGGGGATGATAGGGGATGGACCTCTAAACCAGATGTTGTTGGGAGAAGATAGGGAATGGACTTCATAGATAGAGCTCATATGCTTATCTAGTGATGTGTTGACATAGCTCATATGCTTGTCTCTGGAAGTGTGATAGTGCTCTTATGCATATCTATGGAAGTGATGATATAGCTTGTATGCTTATCTGTTGGTGTATGATATAGCTAGTATGCTTATCTATTATGAAATGGGAAAGTGTTTAATATGAGTTACTGTCTCATATGAGTTGTTTGGCTAGGTTCTGAGCCAGGATTATAAATTGAAAATTGAAAGGAATTGGAACATGGACTTGTATGTCATGAAATTGTAAAGTGTTATAAGCGAAAGTATCAGTGTTGGCCATCTATCAACTGCTAATCTTTTAGTCATTGTTCATATTTGGTTTAGTGTATTTCTACTGGGCTGTGGCTCACCCTATATGGGATATCATTTTCAGGTACAGGTAGCATGCCACCTCCAAGGACGTAGCTTGGGAGGCTAGAGGCGGGCAGATTTTTGTTGTTTTGTTTCTTTGATGTATTACATGTATATTCAAGCCAAGGGTTTAATGTGTAAATGAGTTAGCACTCTTTTGTTGTAACCAAGTGTTAACTTGGAAAGCTGTAAGCCTTTAGGGCATCTGCTTTTGTCGTTAACATGTAATACTTTTTGGTAATGGAACTCTAATGAATAGAAGAATGTGGAGCTTTTATATATCAATGCATGTCTATATTGATGGGTTTATTGTTAATTATTTTGGGGCGTTACACGTAATAAATATATTAAAATTATATTTAATTAAAAATATAAGCTATAAAATTATAAATTAAAAATATTAAAAATAGTAAATTATCTTAAATATTTGTCTTAATATTTTTTTTATTGAAAAATATAATAAAATATTTTAAAATATTATTAATTTTAATTTTGGAAGATGAAATCAAATATTTAATAATCCCTCCATATGATTTTAATTCAAATAATTTGATTGAAAGGAGAGCAAAAATTTTGGAGGGATATCAAATTTTCAATATTCCCTCCAATACATTTGATTGAATCCCACATGGATTTCTTGAATTTTTTTGAAAGAATTTTTTTCTTATAAATAGGTGAAGACTTTCACAATAATTTCATCAAGCTCTTAATGGGATTCCTCACAAGAGGAGACCCCTGAAAAAGAGTTTCAAATTAAAATTTTCTTATATTCTTATATTATATATATATATATATATATATATAAATAAGAAACAAAGAAAGAAAAGAAAAAAAGAAAATAAAAAAAAAAAAAAAGAATTTTCGATTCGGATCAATCCGGCGAACCGGCTCCGGGTCGACCGGTTCGCCAGTCCAACCGTCGATTTTTTCGGTTCTCCATAAAAACGCTGGTTTTCATTTCTGGCCGGTTTAGAGGGTCCACCCGGACCGGAACCCCGACTGGTCGAAGGTTCAACCGGTCGAACCGGCCGGTCCGGTTCGATTTTCAAAACCTTGCACTATACCTTAAATTAAATAAAAAAGAAAATTGAATAGAAAAGGAAATTGAATAAAAATGGAAGTGGAATAAAAATAAAAATGGAAGTTGCATAAAATTAAAAATGGAAGTTCATTCAAGAAACCACTATACCTTAACGATCTATTTGGAGATTAAACGAAAAAGGAAATTGAATGGAGATGGAAATTGAATAAAAATAGAAGTTAAATAAAAATAGAAATGGAAACTTCATAAAATTAAACATGGAAGTTCATTCAAGAAAGCACAATACCTTAACGATCTGTTTGGAAATTAAATTAAGAAGGAAATTGAATAGAAAAGGAAATTAAATAAAAATGGAAGTGGAATAAAAATAAAAATGGAAGTTGCATAAAATTAGAAATGGAAGTTCATTCAAGAAACCACTATACCTTAACGATCTATTTGGAAATTCAATAAACAAGGAAAGTGAATGGAAATAGAAATTGAATAAAAATAGAAGTGGAATAAAAATAGAAATGGAAACTGCATAAAATTAAACATGGAAGTTCATTCAAGAAACCATTATTCCTTAACGATCTATTTTGAAATTAAATAAAAAAAGGAAATTGAATAGAAAAGGAAATTGAATAAAAATGGAAGTGGAATAAAAATAAAAATGGAAGTTGCATAAAACTAAAAACGGAAGTTCATTCAAGAAACCACTATACCTTAACGATCTATTTGGAAATTAAATAAAAAAGGAAATTGAATGGAAATAGAAATTGAATAAAAATAGAAGTTGAATAAAAATAGAAATGGAAACTGCATAAAATTAAACATGGAAGTTCATTCAAGAAACCACTATTCCTTAACGATCTATTTTGAAATTAAATAAAAAAAGGAAATTGAATAGAAAAGGAAATTGAATAAAAATGGAAGTGGAATAAAAATAAAAATGGAAGTTGCATAAAATTAAAAATGGAAGTTCATTCAAGAAACCACAACACGTTAACGATCTACTTGGAAATTAAATAAAAAAGGAAATTGATTGGAGATGGAAATTGAAAAAAAATAGAAATGGAAACTGCATAAAATTAAACGTGGAAGTTCATTCAAGAAACCAATATACCTTAACGATCTATTTGGAAATTAAATAAAAGAGGAAATTGAATAGAAAAGGAAATTGAATAAAAATGGAAGTGGAATAAAAATAAAAATAGAAGTTGCATAAAATTAAAAATGGAAGTTCATTCAAGAAACCACTACACGTTAACGATCTATTTCGAAATTAAATAAAAAAGGAAATTGATTGGAGATGGAAATTGATTAAAAATAGAAGTTGAATAAAAATAGAAATGGAAACTGCATAAAATTAAAAATGGAAGTTCATTGAAGAAACTGCTATACCTTAACAATCTATTTGGAAATTAAATAAAAAAGAAAATTGAATAAAAATGGAAGTGGAATAAAAATAAAAATGGAAGTGGCATAAAATTAAAAATGGAAGTTCATTCAAGAAACCACTACACCTTAACAATCTATTTCGAAAATAAATAAAAAAGGAGATTGAATGGAGATGCAAATTGAATAAAAATGGAAGTTGAAAAAAAATAGAAATGGAAACTGTATAAATTGAAACATGGAAGTTCATTAAGGAGACCACTATACCTTAACGATCTATTTGGAAATTAAATAAAAACGAAAATTGAATAGAAAAGGAAATTGATTAAAAATGGCAGTTGAATAAACATAAAAATAGACATTGCATAAAATTAAACATGGGAGTTCATTCAAGAAACCACTATACCTTAACGATCTATTTGGAAATTAAATAAAAAATAGAAATTCAATTGACAAGGAAATTGAATAAAAATGGAAGTTGAATAAAAATAAAAATAGAAGTTGCATAAAATTAAAAATGGATGTTCATTCAAGAAACCACTACACGTTAACGATCTATTTGGAAATTGAATAAAAAGGAAATTGATTGGTGATGGAAATTGAATAAAAATAGAAGTTGTATAAAAATAGAAATGGAAACTGCATAAAATTAAACATGGAGGTTTATTCAAGAAACCACTATACCTTGACGATCTATTTGGAAATTAAATAAAAAAGGAAATTGAATAGAAACGGAAATTGAATAAAAATGGAAGTGGAATAAAAATAAAAATGGATGTTGCATAAAATTTAAAATGGAAGTTCGTTCAAGAAACCACTACACGTTAATGATCTATTTGGAAATTAAATAAATAAGGAAATTGATTGGAGATGGAAATTGAATACAAATAGAAGTTGAATAAAAACAGAAATGGAAACTGCATAAAATAAAACCTGGAAGTTCATTCAAGAGACCACTATACCTTAACGATCTATTTGGAAACTAAACAAAAAAGGAAATTGATTAAAAAAGGAAATTCAATAAAAATGGAAGTGGAATAAAAATAAAAATGGAAGTAGCATAAAATTAAAAATGGAAGTTCATTTAAGAAACCACTACACCTTAACGATCTATTTGAAATTAAATAAAAAAGGAAATTCAATAGAAAAAGAAATTGAATAAAAATGGAAGTTGCATAAAATTAAAAATGGATGTTTATTCAAGAAACCACTACACCTTAACGATCTATTTGAAAATTAAATAAAAAAAGAAAATTGAATAGAAAAGGAAATTAAATAAAAATGGAAGTTGAATAAAAATAAAAATGGAAGTTGCGTAAAATTAAAATTGGAAGTTCATTCAAGACACCGCTATACATGAACGATCTATTTGGAAATTAAATAAAAAAAGAAAATTGAATAGAAAAGGAAGTTGAATAAAAATGGAAGTTGAATAAAAATAAAAATGGAAGTTGCATAAAATTAAAAATGGATGTCCATTCAAGAAACCACTATGCATTAACGATCTATTTGGAAATTAAATAAAGAGAGGCAATTGAATTGAAAAGAAAATTGAACAAAAACGGAAGTTGAAGAAAAATAAAAATGGAAGTTGCATAAAATTAAAAATGGAAGTTCATTTAAGAAACCACTATACATTAACGATCTATTTGGAAACGAAATAAAAAAAGAAAATTAAATAGAAAAGGAAATTGAATAAAAATGGAAGTTGAATAAAAATAAAAATGGAAGTTGCATAAAATTAAAAATGGAAGTTCATTAAAGAAACCACTATACCTTAACGATCTATTTGGAAATTAAATAAAAAAAGGAAATTGAAAAGAAAAGGAAATTGAATAAAAATGGAAGTTGAATAAAAATAAAAATAGAAGTTGCATAAAATTAAACATGGAAGTTCATTCAAAAAACCACTATACCTTAGCGATCTATTTACAAATTAAATAAAAAAAGGCAATGAATAGAAAAGGAAGCTGAATAAAAATGGAAGTTGAATAAAAATAAAAACGGAAGTTGCATAAAATTAAAAATGGAAGTTGCATTAAATTAAAAATGGAAGTTCATTCAAGAAACCACCATACATTAACGATCTACTTGGAAATTAAATAAAAAAAGGAAATTCAATAAAAAAGAAAATTGAATAAAAATGGAAGTTGAATAAATATAAAAATGCAAGTTGCATGAAATTAAAAATGAAAGTTCATTCAACTAACCACTAAACCATAACAATCTATTTGGTAATTAAATAAAAAAAAGTAAATTGAATAGAAACGGAAATTGAATAAAAATGGAAGTTGAATAAAAAGATAAATGGAAGTTGCATAAAATTAAAAATGGAAGTTTATTCATGAAACCATTATACCTTAACGATCTATTAGGAAATTAAGTAAAAAAGGAAATTCAATTGAAAAAGAAATTGAATAAAAATAAAAGTTGAATAAAAATAAAAATGGAAGTTGCATAAAATTAAAAATGGAAGTTCATTCAAAAAACAACTATCCGTTAACGATCTATTTGGAAATTAAATAAAAAAAGGAAATTGAATAAAAATGGAAGTTGAACAAAAATAAAAATGAAAGTTCATTCAAGAAAACCACTGCACCTTAACGATCTATTTGAAATTAAATAAAAAAGGAAATTCAATAGAAAATGAACTCGAATAAAAATGGAAGTTGAATAAAAATAAATGTAACGCCCTCAAAATAAACCCATAATATATATAACATTTCCATGCTTAAATAAATGAAAACCAATCATTACACCATTCATCAGAGTATTCTTATTGGAAAGCATTACATGTAACCTCAAATTAAATGCCTTACGGGCTAACATCTTTCCAAGCCAACACTTGGACACAGAAATATGAGTTCTAACTCAAATACAAGTAAAGCCCGAGGCTTGAATGTTTACATGTACTAATAATAAAAACAATTAACTAAAGACAGTCTTCAAATCCAAAAGCCAAATCCTCCCAAGCTAAGTCCTTGGAGGTAGCTTATCTCCTGAACCTGAAAATGATGTTCCCATAAAGGGTGAGCCACAGCCCAGTAGAAATATACTAAACCACATATAAGCATTGAATAAAGCAATAGCATTCAACAGATGGTTAACCAAGATAATCAATTATAACTTATTACAGCCTCATGACACTAATGTCAATGACACATTTCAATTCCCATTATTATTATTATGACTCAGAATCTGGCCAAATTTACAACAGTGAACTATATATCATATTCACATTACTTCCAATATCAACAACACAGATGAGACTCAGGCTCATATCACAACACTTCATACTTCCCGTTTGATACACATTTTAGTGCTGTATCAATAACGTGTAAAAACACTTCAATATAATAAGCACACATAATAGTGATGCTAATGGACTCCATCCCCTATCTCCTCCCAAACAATAATCCGGTTTAGAGGTCCATCCCCTATCTTCCCCTAAACCGTGGAGTACATCCCCTATCTCCTCCCAAACAATATGCATATGCAATGCTCAATCAATACATGTATTTTCTGTACTAATTCAATAGTCTAAATTTATGACTTAAACAAATTGATTAGTTTCAATTTTTCCCTAATCCACATGCAAAGTCTACAACAAACACGACTATCCTCCACCGATAGCCCAAAACAGTTATTTCTAGACTAGAAATAAATAAATCAACAATTCAATAGGCGAGTGATTTAAATTATCCAACTACACCATTTAATCAATGAATTACTCAATTTCATGAATTTAACCAAATTCCCCAATTTTCTTAAATTAATTCCACAAATTAATTCATTATTACAACTAGGGTTTTTCCCAAAAATTACCAAAGTATCCCCAACATATCAAAACACCAAACTTAGAACAAAACTTATAAGATGGAGTAGGAAATCCCTACCTCGAAGAAAATAACCCAAATGGAGAAGACGGAGATGATGACCCAAGAACCAAAGTGCTCCAAGTCCACAAACTCTCAGATTAAAACGAAGCTCTCAAATCACTCTAACTTTTTAATAAAGGACCAAGGTTAGATACTCACCCTAGGTAGATCAATTCTTAGAGAGAAGACAAGTTTAGAGAGAGAAAAAGAGAGAAAGAGTCTCAAGGGGCGGTTTATAAAAGTTAAGAAAGGAAAAATAGGTCAAAAAGTGATTCAAAAAGTGAAATCACGGACTGATGTAGTCGACTCCCCGCTCGAGCGTGAAATACCCCGCTCGAGCGTCAGACATAGACTCACGCTCGAGCGTGAAAAGAGCCGCTCGAGCGTCGATTGCACACTTCCAGAAGTTTTGCAGGCGATGGTATCCGCTCGAGCGTCAAACTCTCCGCTCGAGCGTAAGGACAAAAATAAGATATCACGCTCGAGCGTAGAAAACTACCGCTCGAGCGGACGAACTGCAGAGTAAAGTACTGGGAGATGGAAAACCACGCTCGAGCGTCAAAACTCACGCTCGAGCGGAGAAGCAACAACGAAGAGCCCGCTTGAGCGTTAAAACTTCTGCTCGAGCGTGAAGGCCAAAATCTGGGCACCACCTTTTGGTTTCAAAGTGCAACCAACCTGTTTCAAACCTGCCCAACACAACCCAAGACTCAAATACAAAGAGTAAAGGCTAGAAGTGATAATGATACCCAAACAAGTTCACGGAACCAAGTCCAGAATACAGTATACAAAGGAAGGAAAAATCGGGATCGCTATAATAAAAATGAAAGTTCATTCCAGAAACCACTATATCTTAAATTAAATAAAAAACGAAATTGAATAGAAAAGGAAATTGAATAAAAGTAGAAGTGGAATAAAAATAAAAATGGAAATTGTATAAAATTAAAAATGGAAGTTCATTCAAGAAACCACTATACCTTAACGATCTATTTGGAAATTAAATAAGAAAGGAAATTGAATGGAGATGGAAATTGAATAAAAATAGAAGTTGAATAAAAATAGAAATGGAAACTTCATAAAATTAAACATGGAAGTTCATTAAGAAACCACTATACCTTAACGATCTATTTCGAAATTAAATTAAAAAGGAAATTGAATAGAAAAGGAAATTGAATAAAAATGGAGTTGGAATAAAAATAAAAATGGAAGTTGCATAAAATTAAAAATGGAAGTACATTTAAGAAACCACTATACCTTAACGATCTATTTGGAAATTAAATAAAAAAGGAAATTGAATAGAAAAGGAAATTGAATAAAAATGGAAGTAGAATAAAAATAAAAATGGAAGTTGCATAAAATTAAAAATGGAAGTTCATTCAAGAAACCACTACACCTTAACGATCTATTTCGAAATTAAATAAAAAAGGCGATGGAATGGAGATGGAAATTGGATAAAAATAGAAGTTGAATAAAAATAGAAATGAAAACTGTATAAAATGAAACATGGAAGTTCATTCAAGAGACCACTATACCTTAACGATCTATTTGAAAATTAAATAAAAAAGGATATTGAATAGAAAAGGAAATTGAATAAAAATGGAAGTGGAATAAAAATAAAAATGGATGTTGCATAAAATTAAAAATGGAAGTTCATTCAAGAAACCACTACACCTTAACGATCAATTTCGAAATTAAATAAAAAAGGAGATTGAATGGATATGGAAATTGAATAAAAATAGAAAAGGAAAATTGAATAAAAATAGAAGTTGAATAAAAATAAAAATGGAAGTTGCATAAAATTAAAAATGGAAGTTCAATCAAGAAACGACAATACATTAACGATCTATTTGGAAATTAAATAAAAAAAGGAAATTGAATAGAAAAGGAAATTGAATAAAAATGGAAGTTGCATAAAATTAAACTTGGAAGTTCATTCAAGAAACCACGATACCTTAACGATCTTTTTGGAAATGAAATTAAAAAAAGAAATTAAATAGAAAAGGAAATTGAATAAAACTGGAAGTTGAATAAAAATAAAAATGAAAGTTGCATAAAATTAAAAACGGAAGTTCAATCCAGAAACCACTATACCTCAAATTAAATAAAAAAGGAAATTGAATAGAAAAGGAAATTGAATAAAAATGGAAGTGGAATAAAAATTAAAATGGAAGTTGCATAAAATTAAAAATGGAAGTTCATTCAAGAAACCACTATACCTTAACGATCTATTTGGAAATTAAATAAAAAAGGATATTCAATGGAGATGGAAATTGAATAAAAATAGAAGTTGAATAAAAATAGAAATGGAAACATCATAAAATTAAACATGAAAGTTCATTCAAGAAACCACTATACCTTAACGATCTATTTGGAAATTAAATTAAAAAGGAAATTCAATAAAAATGGAGCTGGAATAAAAATAAAAATGGAAGTTGCATAAAATTAAAAATGGAAGTTCATTCAAGAAACCACTATACCTTAACGATCTATTTGGAAATTAAATAAAAAAGGAAATTGAATGGAGATGGAAATTGAATAAAAATAGAAGTTGAATAAAAATAGAAATGGGAACTGCATAAAATTAAACATTTAAGTCTATTCAAGAAACCACTATATGTTAACAATCTAATTAGAAATTAAATAAAAAAGGAAATTCATTGGCGATGGAAATTGAATAAAAATAGAAGTTGAATAAAAATAGAAACGGAAACTGCAAAAAATTAAACAAGGAAGTTCATTCAAGAAACCATTATACCTTAACGATCTATTTGGAAATTAAATAAAAAAGGAAATTGAATGGAAAAGGTAATTGAACAAAAATGGAAGTGGAAAAAAAATAAAAATAGAAGTTGCATAAAATTAAAAATGGAAGTTCATTCAATAAACCACTACACCTTAACGATCTATTTGGAAATTAAATAAAAAAGGAAATTGAATGGAGATGGAAATTGAATAAAAATGGAGGTTGAATAAAAATAGAAATGGAAACTGTATAAAATGAAACATTGAAGTTCATTCAAGAAACCATTATACGTTAACGATCTATTTGGAAATTAAATAAAAAAGCAAATTGAATAGTAAAGGAAATTGAATAAAAATGGAAGTGGAATAAAAATAAAAATAAAAGTTGCATATAATGAAAAATGGAAGTTCATTCAAGAAACCACTACACGTAAACGATCTATTTGAAATTAAATAAAAAAGGAAATTTAATAGAAAAAGAAATTGAATGAAAATGGAAGTTCAATAAAAATAAAAATGGAAGTTGCATAAAATTAAAAATGGAAGTTCATTCAAGAAACGACAATACATTAACGATCTATTTGGAAATTAAATAGAAAAATGAAATTGAATAGAAAAGGAAATTGAACAAACATGGAAGTTGCATAAAATTAAACTTGCAAGTTCATTCAAGAATGCACTATACCTTAACGATCTATTTGGAAATTAAATAAAAAAAAGAAATTAAATAGAAAAGGAAATTGAATAAAAATGAAAGTTGAATAAAAATAAAAATGAAAGTTGCATAAAATTAAAAATGAAAGTTCAATCCAGAAACCACTATACCTTAAATTCAATAAAAAAGGAAATTGAATAGAAAAGGAAATTGAATAAAAATGGAAGTGGAATAAAAATTAAAATGGAAGTTGCATAAAATTTAAAATGGAAGTTCAGTCAAGAAACCACTATACCTTAACGATCTATTTGGAAATTAAATAAAAAAGGAAATTGAATGGAGATGTAAATTGAATAAAAATAGAAGTTGAATAAAAACTGAAATGGAAACATCATAAAATTAAACATGCAAGTTCATTCAAAAAACCACTATACCTTAACGATCTATTTGGAAATTAAATTAAAAAGGAAATTGAATAGAAAAGGAAATTGAATAAAAATGGAGCTGCAAGAAAAATAAAAATGGAAGTTGCATAAAATTAAAAGTGGAAGTTCATTCAAAAAACCACTATACCTTAACGATCTATTTGGAAATTAAATAAAAAAGGAAATTGAATGGAGATGGAAATTGAATAAAAATAGAAGTTGAATAAAAATAGAAATGGAAACTGCATAAAATTAAACATTTAAGTTTATTCAAGAAACCACTATACGTTAACGATCTAATTAGAAATTAAATAAAAAAAGAAATTGATTGGCGATGGAAATTGAATAAAAATAGAAGTTGAATAAAAATAAAAACGGAAACTGCAAAAAATTAAACATGGAAGTTCATTCAAGAAACCATTATACCTTAACGATCTATTTGGAAATCAAATAAAAAAGGAAATTGAATAGAAAAGGAAATTGAATAAAAATGGAAGTGGAATAAAAATAAAAATAGAAATTGTATAAAATTAAAAATGGAAGTTCATTCAAGAAACCACTACACCTTAACGATCTATGTGGAAATTAAATAAAAAAGGAAATTGAATGGAGATGGAAATTGAATAAAAATGGAGGTTGAATAAAAATAGAAATGGAAACTGTATAAAATGAAACATTGTAGTTCATTCAAGAAACCATTATACGTTAACGATCTATTTGGAAATTAAATAAAAAAGCAAATTGAATAGAAAAGGAAATTGAATAAAAATGGAAATGGAATAAAAATAAAAATAAAAGTTGCATATAATGAAAAATGGAAGTTCATTCAAGAAACCACTACACCTTAACGATCCATTTGAAATTAAATAAAAAAGGAAATTTAATAGAAAAAGAAATTGAATAAAAATGGAAGTTGAATAAAAATAAAAATGGAAGTTGCATAAAATTAAAAATGGAAGTTCATTCAAGAAACGACAATACATTAACGATCTATTTGGAAATTAAATAAAAAACTGAAATTGAATAGAAAAGGAAAATGAATAAACATGGAAGTTGCATAAAATTAAACTTGCAAGTTCATTCAAGAAAACACTATACCTTAACGATCTATTTGGAAATGAAATAAAAAAAAGAAATTAAATAGAAAAGGAAGTTGAATAAAAATATAAGTTGAATAAAAATAAAAATGAAAGTTGCATAAAATTAAAAATGAAAGTTCAATCCAGAAACCACTATACCTTAAATTCAATAGAAAAAGAAATTGAATAGAAAAGGAAATTGAATAAAAATGGATGTGGAATAAAAATTAAAATGGAAGTTGCATAAAATTAAAAATGGAAGTTCAGCCAAGAAACCACTATACCTTAACGATCTATTTGAAATTAAATAAAAAAGGAAATTGAATGGAGATGTAAATTGAATAAAAATAGAAGTTGAATAAAAATAGAAATGGAAACATCAAAAAATTAAACATGAAAGTTCATTCAAGAAACCACTATACCTTAACGATCTATTTGAAAATTAAATAAAAAAGGAAATTGAATGGAGATGTAAATTGAATAAAAATAGAAGTTGAATAAAAATAGAAATGGCAACATCATAAAATTAAATATGAAAGTTCATTCAAGAAACCACTATACCTTAACGATCTATTTGGAAATTAAATAAAAAAGGAAATTGAATGGAGATGTAAATTGAATAAAAATAGAAGTTGAATAAAAATAGAAATGGAAACATCATAAAATTAAACATGAAAGTTCATTCAAGAAACCACTATACCTTAACGATCTATTTGGAAATTAAATTAAAACGGAAATTGAATAGAAAAGGAAATTGAATAAAAATGGAGCTGGAATAAAAATAAAAATGGAAGTTGCATAAAATTAAAAATGGAAGTTCATTCAAGAAACCATATACCTTAACGATCTATTTGGAAATTAAATAAAAGAGGAAATTGAATGGAGATGGAAATTGAAAAAAAATAGAAGTTGAATAAAAATAGAAATGGAAACTGCATAAAATTAAACATGGAAGTTCATTCAAGAAACCACTATTCCTTAACGATCTATTTTGAAAGTAAATAAAAAAAGGAAATTGAATAGAAAAGGAAATTGAATTAAAATGGAAGTGGAATAAAAATAAAAATGGAAGTTGCATAAAATTAAAAATGGAAGTTCATTCAAGAAACCACAACACGTTAACGATCTACTTGAAAATTAAATAAAAAAGAAAATTGATTGGAGATGGAAATTGAAAAAAAATAGAAATGGAAACTGCATAAAATTAAACATGGAAGTTCATTCAAGAAACCACTATATATAGCGACCCCGGTCTTTTCCCATTTAATTATTGTATCCGGACTGTTCCGTAGATTCTGTCATTGTATAATGGTTGTTGTTGTTATTCCTTATTTTCTCATTTGGAATTATAGGATGTGTTGGGCAGGTTTGTTTCTGGTTGGTTGGGTTTAGAAACCTAGAGTTGCTGTCCAGGTTTTTGGTTCTTCGCTCGAGCGAGGAGTTGTTCGCTCGAGCGAGAGGTAGTGTCTGATTTGGACCTGTAGCTGTGCATTCTTGGCTCGAGCGAGCTTTTCTTCGCTTGAGCGAGTTAGTTCATCCTTCGCTCGAGCTATAGTTCCTTCGCTCGAGCGTGTGTCTAGGTTCAGACCTGAGGGTTTGAGTTCTTCGCTCGACCGAGCTTTCTTTCGCTCGAGCGAGCATTTGAGTTGTTGGCTCGAGCAAGGCTTCCTTGGCTCGAGCGTAGTTTCTCTGTGTCTGGTCGCTCGAGCGACCAAGTCTTCGCTCGAGCGAGCCTGTCCAGTTTATATACACAGCAGTGGGATTTGATCAGTCTTTTTCATTTTCTTTTGATTCCAAACCCTAGGTCCGACTTCTCTCTCTCCCTACTCACCTTCTTTCTTAGATTTGATCCACTTAGGGTGTGTTTCTACCCTAGATCCTTCATTAAAAAGATAGAGTGAGGCAAGGGCTACCATTTAATCTGAGCATTTGGCGATTTGGAGCACTTTGGTATTTGGGCACTCATCTCTTTCTTCACCTTTTGGGTTGTTTTCTTTGAGGTAGGGATTTCCTACTCCATTTTATAGGTTATGTTCTAAGTTTTGGTATTTTAATATGTTGGGAATACTTTGGTAAATTTTGGGAAAAACCTTAGTTGAATTATTGAATTGATTTGTATAAGTAATTCATGGAATTGGGAAAAGATGGTTAAATTGATGGAATTGGGGAATTCATTGATTAAATGGCATAATTGGATAATTTGAATCATTTGTCTATTGAATTGTGGACATAGTTATTTTCAGTTTAGAAATAACTGTTTTGGGCTATCGGTGGAGGATAGTCATGATTGTTGTAGACATTGCATGTGGATTAGGAATAACTGGAACTAATCACATTGGTTAAGTCATTAATTTTGACTGTGGCATTGATACAGAAAATACGTGTATTGATTAAGCATTGCATTTGCATACATTGTTTGTGTGTGGGAGGAGATAGGGGATGTACTCCACGGTTTAGGGGAAGATAGGGGATGGACCTCTAAACCGGATTTTGTTTGGGAGGAGATAGGGGATGGACTCCATTAGCATCACTTTTATGTGTGCTTATTTATATAGAAGTGTTTTATTGATACAACACTAAAATGTGTATCAATTTGGAAGTATGAAGTGTTTGATTTGAGCTTGAGTCTCATTTGTTTGTTGATATTGGAAGGATGTGAATATGATATATGTGATTCACTGTTGTAAGTTTGGCCAGGTTCTGAGCCATGTTGATAAAATTGGAAAGTAAAACGTATCTTAGACAATAGTGTCATGAGACTGTAAAATAAAGTAATTGATTATCTTGGTTAACCATCTGTTGAATGCTATTGCTTTATTCATTGCTTATATGTGGTTTAGTATATTTCTACTGGGCTGTGGCTCACCCTTTATGGGAACATCATTTTCAGGTTCAGGTGATAAACTACCTCCAAGGAATTAGCTTGGGAGGGTTTGGCTTCTGGATTGAAGAAGACTACTTTTAGTTAACTGTCTTAAATTATTAGTACATGTAAACATTCAAGCCTAAGGCTTTTCTTGTATTGAGTTAGAACTCATATTTTTGTATCCAAGTGTTGACTTGGAAAGATGTAAGCCTGTAGGGCATTTTATTCGATGATACATGTAATGCTTTATTTTGTAATACTCTGATGAATGAATTAATAGATTGTCTTCTTTAAAAAAATGAATGTCAATGATATATATAATGGGTTAATTTTGAGGGCGTTACACTATACCTTAACGATCTATTTGGAAATTAAATAAACAAGGAAATTGAATAGAAAAGGAAATTGAATAAAAATGGAAGTGGAATAAAAATAAAAATAGAAGTTGCATAAAATTAAAAATGGTAGTTCATTCAAGAAACCACTACACCTTAACGATCTATTTGGAAATTAAATAAAAAAGGAAATTGAATGGAGATGGAAATTGAATAAAAATGGAAGTTGAATAAAAATAGAAATGGAAACTGTATAAAATGAAACATTGAAGTTCATTCAAGAAACCATTATACGTTAACGATCTATTTCGAAATTAAATAAAAAAGCAAATTGAATAGAAAAGGAAATTGAATAAAAATGGAAGTGGAATAAAAATAAAAATAAAAGTTGCATAAAATGAAAAATGAAAGTTCATTCAAGAAACCACTACACCTTAACGATCTATTTGAAATTAAATAAAAAAGCAAATTTAATAGAAAAAGAAATTGAATAAAAACGGAAGTTGAATAAAAATAAAAATGGAAGTTGCATAAAATTAAAAATGGAAGTTCATTCAAGAAACGACAATACATTAACGATCTATTTGGAAATTAAATAAAAAAAGGAAATTGAATAGAAAAGGAAATTGAATAAAAATGGAAGTTGCATAAAATTAAATTTGGAAGTTCATTCAAGAAACCACTATACCTTAACGATCTATTTGGAAATGAAATAAAAAAAAGAAATTAAACAGAAAAGGAAATTGAATAAAAATGGAAGTTGAATAAAAATAAAAATGAAAGTTGCATAAAATTAAAAATGAAAGTTCATTCCAGAAACCACTATACCTTAAATTAAATAAAAAAGGAAATTGAATAGAAAAGGAAATTGAATAAAAATGGAAGTGGAATTAAAATTAAAATGGAAGTTGCATAAAATTAAAAATGGAAGTTCATTGAAGAAACCACTAGACCTTAACGATCTATTTGGAAATTAAATAAAAAAGGAAATTGAATGGAGATGGAAATCAAATAAAAATAGAAGTTGAATAAAAATAGAAATGGAAACTTCATAAAAGTAAACATGGAAGTTCATTCAAGAAACCACTATACCTTAACGATCTATTTGGAAATTAAATGAAAAAGGAAATTGAATAGAAAAGGAAATTGAATAAAAATGGAAGTGGAATAAAAATAAAAATGGAAGTTGCATAAAATTAAAAATGGAAGTCCATTCAAGAAACCACAACACCTTAACAATCTATTTGAAATTAAATAAAAAAGGAAATTCAATCGAAAAAAATTGAATAAAAATGAAAGTTGAATAAAAATAAAAATGGAAGTTGCATCAAAATTAAAAATGGAAGTTCATTCAAAGAAACCACAATATATTAACGATCTATTTGGAAATTAAATAAAAAAAGGAAATTCAATAGAAAAGGAAATTGAATAAAAATGGAAGCGGAATAAAAATAAAAATGGAAGTTGCATAAAGTTAAAAATGGAAGTTCATTCTAGAAACCACTACACGTTAACGATCTATTTGGAAATTAAATAAAAAAGGAAACTGATTGGAGATGGAAATTGAATAAAAATAGAAGTTGAGCAAAAATAGAAACGGAAACTGCATAACGTTAAACAGGAAAATTCATTCAAGAAACCACTATACCTTAACAATCTATTTGGAAATTAAGTAGAAAAGGAAATTGAATAAAAATGGAAGTGGAATAAAAATAAAAATTTAAGTGGCATAAAATTAAAAATGGAAGTTCATTCAAGAAACCACTACACCTTAACGATCTATTTCGAAATTAAATAAAAAAGGAGATTGAATGGAGATGGAAATTGAATAAAAAAAAAATTGAATAAAAATAGAAATGGAAACTGTTTAAAATGAAACATGGAAGTTCATTCAGGAGACCACTATACCTTAACGATCTATTTGCAAATTAAATAAAAAAGGAAATTGAATAAAAATGGAAGTTGCATAAAATTAAAAATGGAAGTTCATTCAAGAAACCGCTACACCTTAACGATATATTTGAAATTAAATAAAAAAGGAAATTCAATAGAAAAATAAATTGAATAAAAATGGAAGTTGAATAAAAATAAAAATGGAAGTTGCACAAAATTAAAAATGGAAGTTCATTCAAGAAACCACAATACATTAACGATCTATTTGGAAATTAAATAAAAAAAGGAAATTGAATAGAAAAAGAAATTGAATAAAAATGGAAGTTGCATAAAATTAAACTTGGAAGTTCATTCAAGAAACCACTATACCTTAACGTTTATTTGGAAATGAAATAAAAAAAATTAAATACAAAAGGAAATTGAATAAAAATGGAAGGTGAATAAAAATAAAAATGAAAGTTGGAGAAAATTAAAAATGAAAGTTCATTCCAGAAACCACTATACCTTAAATTAAATAAAAAAGGAAATTGAATAGAAAAGGAAATTGAATAAAAATGGAAGGGGAATAAAAATAAAAATGGAAGTTGCATAAAATTAAAAATGGAAGTTCAGTCAAGAAACCACTATACCTTAACGATCTATTTGGAAATTAAATAAAAAATGAAATTGAATGGAGATGTAAATTGAATAAAAATGGAAGTTGAATAAAAATAGAAATGGAAACATCATAAAATTAAACATGAAAGTTCATTCAAGAAACCACTATATCTTAACGATCTATTTGGAAATTAAATTAAAAAGGAAATTGAATAGAAAAGGAAATTGAATAAAAATGGAGCTGGAATAAAAATAAAAATGAAAGTTGCATAAAATTAAAAGTGGAAGTTCATTCAAAAAACCACTATACCTTAACGATCTATTTGGAAATTAAATAAAAAAGGAAATTGAATGGAGATGGAAATTGAATAAAAATAGAAGTTGAATAAAAATAGAAATGGAAACTGCATAAAATTAAACATTTAAGTTTATTCAAGAAACCACTATACGTTAACGATCTAATTAGAAATTAAATAAAAAAAGAAATTGATTGGCGATGGAAATTGAATAAAAATAGAAGTTGAATAAAAATAAAAACGGAAACTGCAAAAAATTAAACATGGAAGTTCATTCAAGAAACCATTATACCTTAATGATGTATTTGGAAATCAAATAAAAAAGGAAATTGAATAGAAAAGGAAATTGAATAAAAATGGAAGTGGAATAAAAATGAAAATAGAAATTGCATAAAATTAAAAATGGAAGTTCATTCAAGAAACCACTACACCTTAACGATCTATGTGGAAATTAAATAAAAAAGGAAATTGAATGGAGATGGAAATTGAATAAAAATGGAGGTTGAATAAAAATAGAAATGGAAACTGTATAAAATGAAACATTGAAGTTCATTCAAGAAACCATTATACGTTAACGATCTATTTGGAAATTAAATAAAAAAGCAAATTGAATAGAAAAGGAAATTGAATAAAAATGGAAATGGAATAAAAATAAACATAAAAGTTGCATATAATGAAAAATGGAAGTTCATTCAAGAAACCACTACACCTTAACGATCTATTTGAAATTAAATAAAAAAGGAAATTTAATAGAAAAAGAAATTGAATAAAAATGGAAGTTGAATAAAAATAAAAATGGAAGTTGCATAAAATTAAAAATGGAAGTTCATTCAAGAAACGACAATGCATTAACGATCTATTTGGAAATTAAATAAAAAACTGAAATTGAATAGAAAAGGAAATTGAATAAACATGGAAGTTGCATAAAATTAAACTTGCAAGTTCATTCAAGAAAACACTATACCTTAACGATCTATTTGGAAATGAAATAAAAAAAAGAAATTAAATAGAAAAGGAAATTGAATAAAAAAAGAAGTTGAATAAAAATAAAAATGAAAGTTGCATAAAATTAAAAATGAAAGTTCAATCCAGAAACCACTATACCTTAAATTCAATAGAAAAAGAAATTGAATAGAAAAGGAAATTGAATAAAAATGGATGTGGAATAAAAATTAAAATGGAAGTTGCATAAAATTAAAAATGGAAGTTCAGTCAAGAAACCACTATACCTTAACAATCTATTTGAAATTAAATAAAAAAGGAAAGTGAATGGAGATGTAAATTGAATAAAAATAGAAGTTGAATAAAAATAGAAATGGAAACATCAAAAAATTAAACATGAAAGTGCATTCAAGAAACCACTATACCTTAACGATCTATTTGGAAATTAAATAAAAAAGGAAATTGAATAGAGATGTAAATTGAATAAAAATAGAAGTTGAATAAAAATAGAAATGGAAACATCATAAAATTAAACATGAAAGTTCATTCAAGAAACCACTATACCTTAACGATCTATTTGGAAATTAAATTAAAAGGGAAATTGAATAGAAAAGGAAATTGAATAAAAATGGAGCTGGAATAAAAATAAAAATGGAAGTTGCATAAAATTAAAAATGGAAGTTCATTCAAGAAACCATATACCTTAACGATCTATTTGGAAATTAAATAAAAAAGGAAATCGAATGGAGATGGAAATTGAAAAAAAATAGAAGTTGAATAAAAATAGAAATGGAAACTGCATAAAATTAAACATTTAAGTCTATTCAAGAAACCACTATACGTTAACGATCTAATTGGAAATTCAATAAAAAAGGAAACTGATTGGAGATGGAAATTGAATAGAAATAGAAGTTGAATAAAAATAAAAACGGAAACTGCAAAAAATTAAACATGGAAGTTCATTCAAGAAACCACTATACCTTAACGATCTATTTGGAAATTAAATAAACAAGGAAATTGAATAGAAAAGGAAATTGAATAAAAATGGAAGTGGAATAAAAATAAATATAGAAGTTGCATAAAATTAAAAATGGTAGTTCATTCAAGAAACCACTACACCTTAACGATCTATTTGGAAATTAAATAAAAAAGGAAATTGAATGGAGATGGAAATTGAATAAAAATGGAAGTTGAATAAAAATAGAAATGGAAACTGTATAAAATGAAACATTGAAGTTCATTCAAGAAACCATTATACGTTAACGATCTATTTCGAAATTAAATAAAAAAGCAATTTGAATAGAAAAGGAAATTGAATAAAAATGGAAGTGGAATAAAAATAAAAATAAAAGTTGCATAAAATGAAAAATGGAAGTTCATTCAAGAAACCACTACACCTTAATGATCTATTTGAAATTAAATGAAAAAGCAAATTTAATAGAAAAAGAAATTGAATAAAAATGGAAGTTGAATAAAAATAAAAATGGAAGTTGCATAAAATTAAAAATGGAAGTTCATTCCAGAAACGACAATACATTAACGATCTATTTGGAAATTAAATAAAAAAAATGAAATTGAATAGAAAAGGAAATTGAATAAAAATGGAAGTTGCATAAAATTAAATTTGGAAGTTCATTCAAGGAACCACTATACCTTAACGATCTATTTGGAAATGAAATAAAAAAAAGAAATTAAATAGAAAAGGAAATTGAATAAAAATGAAAATTGCATAAAATTAAAAATGAAAGTTCATTCCAGAAACCACTATACATTAAATTAAATAAAAAAGGAAATTGAATAGAAAAGGAAATTGAATAAAAATGGAAGTGGAATTAAAATTAAAATGGAAGTTGCATAAAATTAAAAATGGAAGTTCATTGAAGAAACCACTAGACCTTAACGATCTATTTGGAAATTAAATAAAAAAGGAAATTGAATGGAGATGGAAATCAAATAAAAATAGAAGTTGAATAAAAATAGAAATGGAAACTTCATAAAAGTAAACATGGAAGTTCATTCAAGAAACCACTATACCTTAACGATCTATTTGGAAATTAAATGAAAAAGGAAATTGAATAGAAAAGGAAATTGAATAAAAATGGAAGTGGAATAAAAATAAAAATGGAAGTTGCATAAAATTAAAAATGGAAGTCCATTCAAGAAACCACAACACCTTAACAATCTATTTGAAATTAAATAAAAAAGGAAATTCAATCGAAAAAAATTGAATAAAAATGAAAGTTGAATAAAAATAAAAATGGAAGTTGCATCAAAATTAAAAATGGAAGTTCATTCAAAGAAACCACAATATATTAACGATCTATATGGAAATTAAATAAAAAAAGGAAATTCAATAGAAAAGGAAATTGAATAAAAATAGAAACGGAATAAAAATAAAAATGGAAGTTGCATAAAGTTAAAAATGGAAGTTCATTCTAGAAACCACTACACGTTAACGATCTATTTGGAAATTAAATAAAAAAAGGAAATTCAATAGAAAAGGAAATTGAATAAAAATAGAAGCGGAATAAAAATAAAAATGGAAGTTGCATAAAGTTAAAAATGGAAGTTCATTCTAGAAACCACTACACGTTAACGATCTATTTGGAAATTAAATAAAAAAGGAAACTGATTGGAGATGGAAATTGAATAAAAATAGAAGTTGAGCAAAAATAGAAACGGAAACTGCATAACGTTAAACAGGGAAATTCATTCAAGAAACCACTATACCTTAACGGTCTATTTGGAAATTAAATAGAAAAGGAAATTGAATAAAAATGGAAGTGGAATAAAAATAAAAATTTAAGTTGCATAAAATTAAAAATGGAAGTTCATTCAAGAAACCACTACACCTTAACGATCTATTTCGAAATTAAATAAAAAAGGAGATTGAATGGAGATGGAAATTGAATAAAAAAAAAAGTTGAATAAAAATAGAAATGGAAACTGTTTAAAATGAAACATGGAAGTTCATTCAGGAGACCACCATACCTTAACGATCTATTTGCAAATTAAATAAAAAAGGAAATTGAATAAAAATGGAAGTTGCATAAAATTCAAAATGGAAGTTCATTCAAGAAACCGCTACACCTTAACGATATATTTGAAATTAAATAAAAAAGGAAATTCAATAGAAAAATAAATTGAATAAAAATGGAAGTTGAATAAAAATAAAAATGGAAGTTGCACAAAATTAAAAATGGAAGTTCATTCAAGAAACCACAATACATTAACTATCTATTTGGAAATTAAATAAAAAAAGGAAATTGAATAGAAAAAGAAATTGAATAAAAATGGAAGTTGCATAAAATTAAACTTGGAAGTTCATTCAAGAAACCACTATACCTTAACGTTTATTTGGAAATGAAATAAAAAAAATTAAATACAAAAGGAAATTGAATAAAAATGGAAGGTGAATAAAAATAAAAATGAAAGTTGGAGAAAATTAAAAATGAAAGTTCATTCCAGAAACCACTATACCTTAAATTAAATAAAAAAGGAAATTGAATAGAAAAGGAAATTGAATAAAATTGGAAGTGGAATAAAAATAAAAATGGAAGTTGCATAAAATTAAAAATGGAAGTTCAGTCAAGAAACCACTATACCTTAACGATCTATTTGGAAATTAAATAAAAAATGAAATTGAATGGAGATGTAAATTGAATAAAAATAGAAGTTGAATGAAAATAGAAATGGAAACATCATAAAATTAAACATGAAAGTTCATTCAAGAAACCACTATATCTTAAGGATCTATTTGGAAATTAAATTAAAAAGGAAATTGAATAGAAAAGGAAATTGAATAAAAATGGAGCTGGAATAAAAATAAAAATGGAAGTTGCATAAAATTAAAAGTGGAAGTTCATTCAAAAAACCACTATACCTTAACGATCTATTTGGAAATTAAATAAAAAAGGAAATTGAATGGAGATGGAAATTGAATAAAAATAGAAGTTGAATAAAAATAGAAATGGAAACTGCATAAAATTAACCATTTAAGTTTATTCAATAAACCACTATACGTTAACGATCTAATTAGAAATTAAATAAAAAAAGAAATTGATTGGCGATGGAAATTGAATAAAAATAGAAGTTGAATAAAAATAAAAACGGAAACTGCAAAAAATTAAACATGGAAGTTCATTCAAGAAACCATTATACCTTAACGATGTATTTGGAAATCAAATAAAAAAGGAAATTGAATAGAAAAGGAAATTGAATAAAAATAGAAGTGGAATAAAAATGAAAATAGAAATTGCATAAAATTTAAAATGGAAGTTCATTCAAGAAACCACTACACCTTAACGATCTATGTGGAAATTAAATAAAAAAGGAAATTGAATGGAGATGGAAATTGAATAAAAATGGAGGTTGAATAAAAATAGAAATGGAAACTGTATAAAATGAAACATTGAAGTTCATTCAAGAAACCATTATACGTTAACGATCTATTTGGAAATTAAATAAAAAAAGCAAATTGAATAGAAAAGGAAATTGAATAAAAATGGAAATGGAATAAAAATAAAAATAAAAGTTGCATATAATGAAAAATGGAAGTTCATTCAAGAAACCACTACACCTTAATGATCTATTTGAAATTAAATAAAAAAGGAAATTTAATAGAAAAAGAAATTGAATAAAAATGGAAGTTGAATAAAAATAAAAATGGAAGTTGCATAAAATTAAAAATGGAAGTTCATTCAAGAAACGACAATACATTAACGATCTATTTGGAAATTAAATAAAAAACTGAAATTGAATAGAAAAGGAAATTGAATAAACATGGAAGTTGCATAAAATTAAACTTGCAAGTTCATTCAAGAAAACACTATACCTTAACGATCTATTTGGAAATGAAATAAAAAAAGGAAATTAAATAGAAAAGGAAATTGAATAAAAATAGAAGTTGAATAAAAATAAAAATGAAAGTTGCATAAAATTAAAAATGAAAGTTCAATCCAGAAACCACTATACCTTAAATTCAATAGAAAAAGAAATTGAATAGAAAAGGAAATTGAATAAAAATGGATGTGGAATAAAAATTAAAATGGAAGTTGCATAAAATTAAAAATGGAAGTTCAGTCAAGAAACCACTATACCTTAACAATCTATTTGAAATTAAATAAAAAAGGAAATTGAATGGAGATGTAAATTGAATAAAAATAGAAGTTGAATAAAAATAGAAATGGAAACATCAAAAAATTAAACATGAAAGTTCATTCAAGAAACCACTATACCTTAACGATCTATTTGGAAATTAAATAAAAAAGGAAATTGAATGGAGATGTAAATTGAATAAAAATAGAAGTTGAATAAAAATAGAAATGGAAACATCATAAAATTAAACATGAAAGTTCATTCCAGAAACCACTATACCTTAACGATCTATTTGAAAATTAAATAAAAAATGAAATTGAATGGAGATGTAAATTGAATAAAAATAGAAGTTGAATAAAAATAGAAATGGAAACATCATAAAATTAAACATGAAAGTTCATTCAAGAAACCACTATACCTTAATGATCTATTTGGAAATTAAATTAAAAAGGAAATTGAATAGAAAAGGAAATTGAATAAAAATGGAGCTGGAATAAAAATAAAAATGGAAGTTGCATAAAATTAAAAATGGAAGTTCATTCAAGAAACCATATACCTTAACGATCTATTTGGAAATTAAATAAAAAAGGAAATCGAATGGAGATGGAAATTGAAAAAAAATAGAAGTTGAATAAAAATAGAAATGGAAACTGCATAAAATTAAACATTTAAGTCTATTCAAGAAACCACTATACGTTAATGATCTAATTGGAAATTAAATAAAAAGGGAAACTGATTGGAGATGGAAATTGAATAGAAATAGAAGTTGAATAAAAATAAAAACGGAAACTGCAAAAAATTAAACATGGAAGTTCATTCAAGAAACCACTATACCTTAACGATCTATTTGGAAATTAAATAAACAAGGAAATTGAATAGAAAAGGAAATTGAATAAAAATGGAAGTGGAATAAAAATAAATATAGAAGTTGCATAAAATTAAAAATGGTAGTTCATTCAAGAAACCACTACACCTTAACTATCTATTTGGAAATTAAATAAAAAAGGAAATTGAATGGAGATGGAAATTGAATAAAAATGGAAGTTGAATAAAAATAGAAATGGAAACTGTATAAAATGAAACATTGAAGTTCATTCAAGAAACCATTATACGTTAACGATCTATTTCGAAATTAAATAAAAAAGCAAATTGAATAGAAAAGGAAATTGAATAAAAATGGAAGTGGAATAAAAATAAAAATAAAAGTTGCATAAAATGAAAAATGGAAGTTCATTCAAGAAACCACTACACCTTAACGATCTATTTGAAATTAAATGAAAAAGCAAATTTAATAGAAAAAGAAATTGAATAAAAATGGAAGTTGAATAAAAATAAAAATGGAAGTTGCATAAAATTAAAAATGGAAGTTCATTCAAAAAACGACAATACATTAACGATCTATTTGGAAATTAAATAAAAAAAATGAAATTGAATAGAAAAGGAAATTGAATAAAAATGGAAGTTGCATAAAATTAAATTTGGAAGTTCATTCAAGGAACCACTATACCTTAACGATCTATTTGGAAATGAAATAAAAAAAAGAAATTAAATAGAAAATGAAATTGAATAAAAATGGAAGTTGAATAAAAATAAAAATGAAAGTTGCATAAATTTAAAAATGAAAGTTCATTCCAGAAACCACTATACCTTAAATTAAATAAAAAAGGAAATTGAATAGAAAAGGAAATTGAATAAAAATGGAAGTGGAATTAAAATTAAAATGGAAGTTGCATAAAATTAAAAATGGAAGTTCATTGAAGAAACCACTAGACCTTAACGATCTATTTGGAAATTAAATAAAAAAGGAAATTGAATGGAGATGGAAATCAAATAAAAGTAGAAGTTGAATAAAAATAGAAATGGAAACTTCATAAAAGTAAACATGGAAGTTCATTCAAGAAACCACTATACCTTAACGATCTATTTGGAAATTAAATGAAAAAGGAAATTGAATAGAAAAGGAAATTGAATAAAAATGGAAGTGGAATAAAAATAAAAATGGAAGTTGCATAAAATTAAAAATGGAAGTCCATTCAAGAAACCACAACACCTTAACAATCTATTTGAAATTAAATAAAAAAGGAAATTCAATCGAAAAAAATTGAATAAAAATGAAAGTTGAATAAAAATAAAAATGGAAGTTGCATCAAAATTAAAAATGGAAGTTCATTCAAAGAAACCACAATACATTAACGATCTATTTGGAAATTAAATAAAAAAAGGAAATTCAATAGAAAAGGAAATTGCATAAAAATGGAAGTGGAATAAAAATAAAAATGGAAGTTGCATAAATTAAAAATGGAAGTTCATTCTAGAAACCACTACACGTTAACGATCTATTTGGAAATTAAATAAAAAAGGAAATTGATTGGAGATGGAAATTGAATAAAAATAGAAGTTGAGCAAAAATAGAAACGGAAACTGCATAACGTTAAACAGGGAAATTCATTCAAGAAACCACTATACCTTAACGATCTATTTGGAAATTAAATAGAAAAGGAAATTGAATAAAAATAGAAGTGGAATAAAAATAAAAATTTAAGTTGCATAAAATTAAAAATGGAAGTTCATTCAAGAAACCACTACACCTTAACGATCTATTTCGAAATTAAATAAAAAAGGAGATTGAATGGAGATGGAAATTGAATAAAAAAAAAAGTTGAATAAAAATAGAAATGGAAACTGTTTAAAATGAAACATGGAAGTTCATTCAAGAGACCACTATACCTTAACGATCTATTTGCAAATTAAATAAAAAACGAAATTGAATAAAAATGGAAGTTGCATAAAATTAAAAATGGAAGTTCATTCAAGAAACCGCTACACCTTAACGATATATTTGAAATTAAATAAAAAAGGAAATTCAATAGAAAAATAAATTGAATAAAAATGGAAGTTGAATAAAAATAAAAATGGAAGTTGCACAAAATTAAAAATGGAAGTTCATTGAAGAAACCCCAATACATTAACGATCTATTTGGAAATTAAATAAAAAAAGGAAATTGAATAGAAAAGGAAATTGAATAAAAATGTAAGTTGCATAAAATTAAACTTGGAAGTTCATTTAAGAAACCACTATACCTTAACGTTTATTTGGAAATTAAATAAAAAAAAATTAAATACAAAAGGAAATTGAATAAAAATGGAAGGTGAATAAAAATAAAAATGAAAGTTGGAGAAAATTAAAAATGAAAGTTCATTCCAGAAACCACTATACCTTAAATTAAATAAAAAAGGAAATTGAATAGAAAAGGAAATTGAATAAAAATGGAAGTGGAATAAAAATAAAAATGGAAGTTCCATAAAATTAAAAATGGAAGTTCAGTCAAGAAACCACTATACCTTAACGATCTATTTGGAAATTAAATAAAAAAGGAAATTGAATGGAGATGTAAATTGAATAAAAATAGAAGTTGAATAAAAATAGAAATGGAAACATCATAAAATTAAACATGAAAGTTCATTCAAGAAACCACTATACCTTAACGATCTATTTGGAAAATAAATTAAAAAGGAAATTGAATAGAACAGGAAATTGAATAAAAATGGAGCTGGAATAAGAATAAAAATGGAAGTTGCATAAAATTAAAAATGGAAGTTCATTCAAGAAACCACTATACCTTAACGATCTATTTGGAAATTAAATAAAAAAGGAAATTGAATGGAGATGGAAATTGAATAAAAATAGAAGTTGATTAAAAATAGAAATGGAAACTGCATAAAATTAAACATTTAAGTTTATTCAAGAAACCACTATACGTTAACGATCTAATTGGAAATTAAATAAAAAATGGAAGCTGATTGGAAAGGGAAATTGAATAGAAATAGAAGTTGAATAAAAATAGAAACGGAAACTGCAAAAAATTAAACATGGAAGTTCATTCAAGAAACCACTATACCTTAACGATCTATTTGGAAATTAAATCAAAAAGAAAATTGAATAGAAAAGGAAATGGAATAAAAATGGAAGTGGAATAAAAATAAAAATGGAAGTTGCATAAAATTAAAAATGAAAGTTCATTCAAGAAAGCACTACACGTTAACGATCTATTTGGAAATTAAATAAAAAAGGAAATTGAATGGAGACGGAAATTGAATAAAAATAGAAGTTGAATAAAAATAGAAATGGAAACTGCATAAAATTAAATATCGAAGTTAATTCAAGAAACCATTATACGTTAACGATCTATTTGGAAATTAAATAAAAAAGGAAATTTAATAGAAAAGGAAATTGAAGAAAAATGGAAGTGGAATACAAATAAAAATGGAAGTTGCTTAAAAATAAAAAATGGAAGTTCATTCAAGAAACCACTACATCTTAACGATCTGTTTGGAAATGAAATAAAAAAGAAAATTGAATAGAAAAGGAAATTGATTAAAAATGGAAGTTGAATAAAAATAAAAATAAAAATTGCATAAAATTAAACATGGAACTTCATTCAAGAAACCACTATACCTTAACCATCTATTTGGAAATTAAATAAAAAAAAGAAATTCAATCGACAAGGAAATTGAAAAAAAATGGGAGTTGAATAAAAATAAAAATGGAAGCTGCATAAAATTAAAAGTGAAAGTTCATTCGAGAAATCACTATACCTTAACCATCTATTTGGAAATTAAATAAAAAAAGAAATTGAATAAAAATGGAAGTGCAGTAAAAATACAAATGGAAGTTGCATAAAATGAAAAATGGATGTTCATTCAAGAAATTATTATACCTTAACGACCTATTTGGAATTTAAATAAAAAATTAAATTGAATGGAGATGGACCTTCAATAAAAGTAGAAGTTGATTAAAAATAGAAATGGAAACTGCATAAAATTAAACATGGAAGTTCATTCAAGAAACCACTATACCTTGACGATCTATTTGGAAATTCAATAAAAAAGGAAATGGAATAGAAAAGGAAATTGAAGAAAAATGGAAATCGAATAAAAATAAAAATGAAAATGAAAGTTGCATAAAATTAGAAATGGAAGTTCATTCTAGAAACCACTACACGTTAACGATCTATTTGGAAATTAAATAAAAAAGGAAATTGATTGGAGATGGAAATTGAATAATAATTGAAATGGAAACTGCACAAAATTAAACATGGAATTTCATTTAAGAAACCACTACACGTTAACGATCTATTTGGAAATAAAATAAAAAAGGAAATTGAATAGAAAAGGAAATTGAATAAAAATGGAAGTGGAATAAAAATAAAAATGGAAGTTGCATAAAATTAAAAATGGAAGTTCATTCAAGAAACCACTACACGTTAACGATCTGTTTGGAAATTAAATAAAAAAGGAAACTGAATAGAAAAGGAAATTGATTAAAAATAAAAGTTGAATAAAAATAAAAATAGAAATTTTATAAAATTAAACGGGGAACTTCATTCAAGAAACCACTATACCTTAACGATCTATTTAGAAATTAAATAAAAAAAGGAAATTCAATCGACAAGGAAATTGAAAAAAAATGGGAGTTGAATAAAAATCAAAATGGAAGCTCCCTAAAATTAAAAATTAAAGTTCATTCGAGAAACCACTATACCTTAACCATCTATTTGGAAATTAAATAAAAAAGGAAATTGAATAGAAAAGGAAATTGAATAAAAATGGAAGTGGAGTAAAAATACAAATGGAAGTTGCATAAAATTAAAAATGGATGTTCATTCAAGAAATTATTATACCTTAACGACCTACTTCGAAATTAAATAAAAAATTAAATTGAATGGAGATGGACCTTCAATAAAAGTAGACATTGAATAAAAATAGAAATGGAAACTGCATAAAATTAAACATGGAAGTTCATTCAAGAAACCACTATACGTTAACGATCTATTTGGAAATTAAATAAAAAAGGAAATTGAATAGAAAAGGAAATTGAAGAAAAATGGAAGTGGAATAAAAATAAAAATGGAAGTTGCATAAAATTAAAAATGGAAGTTCATTCTAGAAACCACTACACGTTAACGATCTATTGGGAAATTAAATAAAAAAGGAAATTGAATGGAGATGGAAATTTAATAAAAATAGAAGTTGAATAAAAATAGAAACGGAAACTGCATAAAATTAAACATGGAAGTTCATTCAAGAAACCACTATACGTTAACGATCTATTTGGAAATTAGATAAAAAAGGAAATTGAATAGGAAAGGATATTGAATAAAAATGGAAGTGGAATAAAAATAAAAATGGAAGTTGCATAAAATTAAAAATGGAAGTTCATTCAAGAAACCACTACACCTTAACGATCAATTTGGAAATTGAATAGAAAAGGAAATTGATTAAAAATGGAAGTTGAAAAAAAATAAAAATAGAAATTGCATAAAATTAAACATGGAACTTCATTCAAGAAACCACAATACCTTAACGATCTATTTGGAAATTAAATAAAAAAAGGAAATTCAATCGACAAGGAAATTGAAAAAAAATGGGAGTTGAATAAAAATAAAAAAGGAAGCTGCATAAAATTAAAAATGAAAGTTCATTCGAGAAACCACTATACCTTAACTGTCACGACCCCAAACCGCCCCTAGTAGTTTGGTGCCGTGATGGCCAGTAATCCGTAATTACCGAAGGCCAACTTACAAAATTCGCACACAATCAGAGTATTTATATAGGGGGCTCGCAAATGCGGAAGCAATAATTCAAGATACAAGTGGTCCATAAGAGCAGTGCATAAGTCAAATGAAATGGCATACATCTTTATACAGCTTTAAAACTTGAATACAAGGTACAAAATACACATTACATCATAACAAAGGGCTTCCCAAGCCGACATGTTCAAAATACAAAAGCTTCAAGATTGCCGACGTCCTCACTGCCGACGTAACATGCATACAAAACACCTTGTAAAACACACATCTCGGCGTAGCCGACTTAAAGCTTGTTACCTACATATATACATAGGGAGGGTGAGCTTGGATACTCAGTGAATGGTACAAGTAATAAAGGGGTTAAATGAATGATTCCCGAGGTCTTTACAAAGCAATACATAATATATCAAGTCAAAACCATACTTATCATAACTTGTACAAAACATGAAGTAAATCTTGTTCATCAAACTTGGTCTTGCAAAACTCACATACTTAACACGTGTCAAATCTCATAACATAACCTCGGCATAACCTTCGTCCTTCAAAACATACTTGTGTCACTTAGGCCCGTAGCCCGCTTTGACCATTACTTGTGTCACTTAGGCCCGTAGCCCGCTTTGACCATTACTTGTGTCACTTAGGCCCGTAGCCCGCTTTGACCATTACTTGCGTCACTTAGGCCCGTAGCCCGCTTTGACCATTACTTGGGTCACTTAGGCCCGTAGCCCGCTTTGACCATTACTTACGTCACTTAGGCCCGTAGCCCGCTTTGACCATTACTTGCGTCACTTAGGCCCGTAGCCCGCTTTGACCATTACTTGCGTCACTTAGGCCCGTAGCCCGCTTTGACCATTACTTGTGTCACTTAGGCCCGTAGCCCGCTTTGACAAGGACCGTATCCTTTTATACTTAGTACTGCGAAAGTTTAGAGTCCTCCAGCACAAGGGACTTGTGTTACATAGGCTTAACGTCCCCTAACACGAAAGGACGGCGTTACTTAGGCTTAACGTCCCCTAACACGAAAGGACGGTTCCAAGAATGCCATTCAAAACAAAGCTTATACTTGATACATAAAATAGGGGTGATCATTCGTGCTTAACAAATACTTTTATCAAAACAAGGCAAAGCTTTATCAAAACTTTAAGAACATAACTTTATTAAAAATACCACTCACACTAGTTCTTGGGACGTCGGGTCAAGGCAAAGGTCCAAGTCCTACAAACACATGGCAAAGCATACTGAACATACTTCTCAAAACAAGTCTCACATGCATGCAATGATTCTCGGGAACACATGCTAGAAGTCAAAACACTGTTTTTCATGTCAGGAAGACATGCTGGGTACCAACCAGGTCTAAGCCGAGGCCCTACACCTCCTGGCCGAGGTGCGGCTACCTAGGCTTCGGCATGCGGCTGCACGCCGAGGTGCGCACAAGACAACCAAAGGTGTAAGTGATTATGCAAGGTAGGCCAAGGTGAGATACGATGCTTGGCCTAAGTGTGAGGTCTAGATGAGAGTGGTCTCGGCGACTACACCCCGGAAAGTGAAGTCTGGAGACCTGGGTTTCCACCCGTGAAGAACAGGAAGGACATGAACATGAAGATCATGAAGAACATGAATGCTAAAATCATAACTTGTTATTACGAGATCTGGGATTTCATGACATGAGTTCGAAAACATGGACCTGGGTACCCATACTTGAAAATCATGCAAGAACAAACACAAAAACATGGATCTAGGCATGAGCCTTCGGATCAAAACATGACTTTTCTTGAAGAACACATGAATGCTATTTTCTCTTTCTAAAACCGAACTTCAAAACAATGCATGGCTTACAAATCATTTTCAATCATGCAATGCAATAACATAAACATAAAGAACATCATGAGCCGATCAAGAATCTAACCTTAGAACGCGGATCTAACGGTTGGATCTCTAGGAATCAAGCTTGGAAATCTATTCTCTCTCAAGAACTCTTCTCCCTCTTCTAGAGCTTCTCTCTCTACTCTTCAAAACAATATACAACAAATGATGGGTTTCTCTCTCTGCCGGCTGACTTAACTCTCAGCTCGGACACGTGGCAACAGTTGGTTGGTTCTCTTCAAAAAGGTGATAGATTGACAAGACAAGGCCCTGACAAGGCGTATTTAGCAAGCTACTCGGAATGGCACTCCGGCAAGGGGTGACATCGGCTAACCACAAGACTTCGGCAACTAGGGTGACAATGACCTCGGCTAGGAAGGACAACACTTGACTAAGCTGTGCCACACCTTGGCCTAGATGTGCCACACCTCGGTCTAGGTCATACCACTCCAGGACAAGGTCGCTCAGGTGCAAGGGTAACATCTCGGCCTAGATGATACACATCTCGGCCTTGGTGATTCACACCTCGGCCCAGATAATGACATCCCGGCCAATATGTCAAAGCAAAGGTGGAGGTCAAACGAAGGGGTTCCAAGATACTTCTATACTGAGGATGACCTCGGCTTGGAATGATCTAGGCTTAACATAACCTAGGCTTGGCATAACATCGGTTAAGATAACTTAGGCTTGGCATGACCTAGGCTTCACATCAAGGAGGGAGCAAAGCAAGCACACAACACTTAGACAAATCACGAGGCATCAAAGCAAGGCATGGATCTTACTTAAGCAGAACAAGTCAAAATGTGCAAATGCAAGCTTAACAAAACAGAAACATGCAAGTGTGCAGGAACATGACTAGGATATGAATGTGGGTTATTACATTCTTCCCCCCTTAAAGAAGTTTGGTCCCCAAACTTCGCTTACCTTATTTCCAAAACAGTTCCCGATGTCAAGTTCTCATCTCTGCTTATCCCCTCTAGCCTTTATCTTGGGACAATCCTTAATGCGGTGACCCCTCTCTCCGCATCCGAAACATGCTCCAGTCGCTCGAAGACAAACCCCAAAATGTAGCTTCCCACAACTTGCACACGTCGGCCTGGTGCCACTTTCCTGATTCGCGTTGTTGGGACTATCTTCCACTGTCTTCTCCTCGGCATCATTCGGGTCTGCCTCTTCTTCGCGATTGTCGTAGGTCTGTCTCTTCCTTTGACTCTTCCCCAAACTTTGACTTCTGTTCAGGTTGGCTTCTGCAAGGAGGGCTTTGTCTAATACTCCAGCATACGTCGGCATGTCGAGTAAATTGACCTGATCTTGTATCGGCCCTCGAAGTCCACTCTCAAACTTCCTAGCTTTCATGTATTCGTTGTTGGCCATGCGAGGTACAAACCTTGCCAATTCGGTAAAAGCGCGGTCGTATTCCGCCACTGTTCGGTTGCCCTGTGTCAAGGTATGAAATTCGGTGGCCTTGCGATTTCGAACACTTAAGGGAAAATGTTTGTTGTAAAACAATTCCAAAAATCTGGCCCAAGTCAAGTCTGGGTTGCCTTCTCGAATCATCATCCACCATCTACGGGCGTCGTCTTCCAATGTGAATGCTGCTAGTGCTACTTTCTGAGCGTCGGTGCTGGGAAAAACCTCGAACATTTTCTCCATCTCAAGAATCCATGCTTCTGCTTTCATCGGCTCTATACCTCCATGGAACTTCGGCGGTTTCATCTTCTTGAATTCTCTGATCAGGGTCAATGTGTCATCTCCATATAGAGCTGGTTGCGGAGGCACTTGCGGTACTGGCGGTGGTGGAACTGCATGTTGGCCATCTGTTTGCTCGGCCTGGGTGGAGGTAGTACCGGTGTTCTGCTGCCTTGCCTGCCTTAATTCATCGGCCAAACTTTCAACCAATCTTTCTAATCTGTTTATTCTGTCCTCGGATTGATCTCGGCTAACTGGGGGTCTACCTCTTCTCATGATACTGGGGGTATGCAGGATGTGACTCTTAGAATAAAATGAACAAATGAACATGTATGCAAGTGAACATGATCATGCCGAGATGATGCACACCTCATCAAGTAGCAAGCAACATGATGCAATTCTAAAATCATTCTAAGGGACATCCTATGCTCTTTAGGACTCAAAGTGTGTGAATAACGTACTATAAGGAACTTGTGCTCTGATACCATTCTGTCACGACCCCAAACCGCCCCTAGTAGTTTGGTGCCGTGATGGCCAGTAATCCGTAATTACCGAAGGCCAACTTACAAAATTCACACACAATCAGAGTATTTATATAGGGGGCTCGCAAATGCGGAAGCAATAATTCAAGATACAAGTGGTCCATAAGAGCAGTGCATAAGTCAAATGAAATGGCATACATCTTTATATAGCTTTAAAACTTGAATACAAGGTACAAAATACACATTACATCATAACAAAGGGCTTCCCAAGCCGACATGTTCAAAATACAAAAGCTTCAAGATTGCCGACGTCCTCACTGCCGACGTAACATGCATACAAAACACCTTGTAAAACACACATCTCGGCGTAGCCGACTTAAAGCTTGTTACCTACATATATACATAGGGAGGGTGAGCTTGGATACTCAGTGAATGGTACAAGTAATAAAGGGGTTAAATGAATGATTCCCGAGGTCTTTACAAAGCAATACATAATATATCAAGTCAAAACCATACTTATCATAACTTGTACAAAACATGAAGTAAATCTTGTTCATCAAACTTGGTCTTGCAAAACTCACATACTTAACACGTGTCAAATCTCATAACATAACCTCGGCATAACCTTGGTCCTTCAAAACATACTTGTGTCACTTAGGCCCGTAGCCCGCTTTGACCATTACTTGTGTCACTTAGGCCCGTAGCCCGCTTTGACCATTACTTGTGTCACTTAGGCCCGTAGCCCGCTTTGACCATTACTTGCGTCACTTAGGCCCGTAGCCCGCTTTGACCATTACTTGGGTCACTTAGGCCCGTAGCCCGCTTTGACCATTACTTACGTCACTTAGGCCCGTAGCCCGCTTTGACCATTACTTGCGTCACTTAGGCCCGTAGCCCGCTTTGACCATTACTTGCGTCACTTAGGCCCGTAGCCCGCTTTGACCATTACTTGTGTCACTTAGGCCCGTAGCCCGCTTTGACAAGGACTGTATCCTTTTATACTTAGTACTGCGAAAGTTTAGAGTCCTCCAGCACAAGGGACTTGTGTTACATAGGCTTAACGTCCCCTAACACGAAAGGACGGCGTTACTTAGGCTTAACGTCCCCTAACACGAAAGGACGGTTCCAAGAATGCCATTCAAAACAAAGCTTATACTTGATACATAAAATAGGGGTGATCATTCGTGCTTAACAAATACTTTTATCAAAACAAGGCAAAGCTTTATCAAAACTTTAAGAACATAACTTTATTAAAAATACCACTCACACTAGTTCTTGGGACGTCGGGTCAAGGCAAAGGTCCAAGTCCTACAAACACATGGCAAAGCATACTGAACATACTTCTCAAAACAAGTCTCACATGCATGCAATGATTCTCGGGAACACATGCTAGAAGTCAAAACACTGTTTTTCATGTCAGGAAGACATGCTGGGTACCAACCAGGTCTAAGCCGAGGCCCTACACCTCCTGGCCGAGGTGCGGCTACCTAGGCTTCGGCATGCGGCTGCACGCCGAGGTGCGCACAAGACAACCAAAGGTGTAAGTGATTATGCAAGGTAGGCCAAGGTGAGATACGATGCTTGGCCTAAGTGTGAGGTCTAGATGAGAGTGGTCTCGGCGACTACACCCCGGAAAGTGAAGTCTGGAGACCTGGGTTTCCACCCGTGAAGAACAGGAAGGACATGAACATGAAGATCATGAAGAACATGAATGCTAAAATCATAACTTGTTATTACGAGATCTGGGATTTCATGACATGAGTTCGAAAACATGGACCTGGGTACCCATACTTGAAAATCATGCAAGAACAAACACAAAAACATGGATCTAGGCATGAGCCTTCGGATCAAAACATGACTTTTCTTGAAGAACACATGAATGCTATTTTCTCTTTCTAAAACCGAACTTCAAAACAATGCATGGCTTACAAATCATTTTCAATCATGCAATGCAATAACATAAACATAAAGAACATCATGAGCCGATCAAGAATCTAACCTTAGAACGCGGATCTAACGGTTGGATCTCTAGGAATCAAGCTTGGAAATCTATTCTCTCTCAAGAACTCTTCTCCCTCTTCTAGAGCTTCTCTCTCTACTCTTCAAAACAATATACAACAAATGATGGGTTTCTCTCTCTGCCGGCTGACTTAACTCTCAGCTCGGACACGTGGCAACGGTTGGTTGGTTCTCTTCAAAAAGGTGATAGATTGACAAGACAAGGCCCTGACAAGGCGTATTTAGCAAGCTACTCGGAATGGCACTCCGGCAAGGGGTGACAGCGGCTAACCACAAGACTTCGGCAACTAGGGTGACAATGACCTCGGCTAGGAAGGACAACACTTGACTAAGCTGTGCCACACCTTGGCCTAGATGTGCCACACCTCGGTCTAGGTCATACCACTCCAGGACAAGGTCGCTCAGGTGCAAGGGTAACATCTCGGCCTAGATGATACACATCTCGGCCTTGGCGATTCACACCTCGGCCCAGACAATGACATCCCGGCCAATATGTCAAAGCAAAGGTGGAGGTCAAACGAAGGGGTTCCAAGATACTTCTATACTGAGGATGACCTCGGCTTGGAATGATCTAGGCTTAACATAACCTAGGCTTGGCATAACATCGGTTAAGATAACTTAGGCTTGGCGTGACCTAGGCTTCACATCAAGGAGGGAGCAAAGCAAGCACACAACACTTAGACAAATCACGAGGCATCAAAGCAAGGCATGGATCTTACTTAAGCAGAACAAGTCAAAATGTGCAAATGCAAGCTTAACAAAACAGAAACATGCAAGTGTGCAGGAACATGACTAGGATATGAATGTGGGTTATTACATTAACCATCTATTTGGAATTTAAATAAAAAAAGAAATTGAATAGAAAAGGAAATTGAATAAAACTGGAAGTGGAGTAAAAATACAATTGGAAGTTGCATAAAATTAAAAATGGAAGTTCATTCAAGAAATTATTATACCTTAACGACCTACTTGGAAATTAAATAAAAAATTAAATTGAATGGAGATGGACCTTCAATAAAAGTAGAAGTTGATTAAAAATAGAAATGGAAACTGCATAAAATTAAACATGGAAGTTCATTCAAGAAACCACTATACCTTGACGATCTATTTGGAAATTAAATAAGAAAGGAAATTGAGTAGAAAAGGAAATTGAAGAAAAATGGAAGTGGAATAAAAATAAAAATGGAAGTTGCATAAAATTAAAAATGGAAGTTCATTCTAGAAACCACTACACGTTAACGATCTATTTGAAAATTAAATAAAAAAGGAAATTGATTGGAGGTGGAAATTGAATAAAAATAGAAATGGAAACTTCATAAAATTAAACATGGAAGTTCATTCAAGAAACCACTATACGTTAACGATCTGTTTGGAAAAGAAATAAAATAGGAAATTGAATAGAAAAGGAAATTGAATAAAAATGGAAGTGGAATAAAAATACAAATGGAAGTTGCATAAAATTAAAAATGGATGTTCATTGAAGAAACTATTATACCTTAAGGATCTATTTGGAAATTAAATAAAAAAGGAAATTGATTGGAAAAGGAAATTGAATAAAAATGGAGCTGGAATAAAAATAAAAATGGAAGTTGCATAAAATTAAAAATGGAAGTTTATTCAAGAAACCACTATACCTTAACGATCTATTTGGAAATTAAATAAAAAAAGGAAATTGAATCGACATGGAAATTGAAAAAAAATGGGAGTTGAATAAAAAAAATTGGAAGATGCATAAAATTAAATATGAAAGTTCATTCGAGAAACAACTATACCTTAACCATCTATTTGGAAATTAAATAAAAACAGAAATTTAATAGAAAAAGGAAATTGAATAAAAATGGAAGTGGTGTAAAAATACAAATGGAAGTTGCATAAAATTAAAAATGAATGTTCATTCAAGAAATTATTATAACTTAACGACCTATTGGAAATTAAATAAAAAATTAAATTGAAAGGAGATGGACCTTCAATAAAAGTGGACGTTGATTAAAAATAGAAATGGAAACTGCATAAAATTAAACATGGAAGTTCATTCAAGAAACCACTATGCCTTGACGATCTATTTGGAAATTAAATAAAAAAGGAAATTGAATAGAAAAGGAAATTGAAAAAAAAAGGAAGTGGAATAAAAGTAAAAATGGAAGTTGCGTAAAATATAAAGCGGAAGTTCATTCTAGAAACACTACACGTTAACGATCTATTTGGAAATTAAATAAAAAAGGAAATTGATTGGAGATGCAAATTGAATAAATATCGAAATGGAAACTGCATAAAATTAAACATGGAAGTTCATTCAAGAAACCACTATACGTTAACGATCTATTTGGAAATTAAATAAAAAAAGGAAATTGAATAGAAAAGGAAATTGAATAAAAATGGAAGTGGAATAAAAATAAAAATGGAAGTTGCATAAAATTAAAAATAGAAGTTCATTCAAGAAACCACGACACCTTAACGATCTATTTGGAAATTAAATAAAAAAGAAAATTGAATAGAAAAGGAAATTGAATAAAATTGGAAGTGAAATAAAAATAAAAATGGAAGTTGTAGAAAATTAAAAATGGAAGTTCATTCTAGAAACCACTACACATTAACGATTTATTTGGAAATTAAATAAAAAAGGAAATTAAAGGGAGATGGAAATTGAATAAAAATAGAAATGGAAACTGCATAAAATTAAACACGGAAGTTCATTCAAGAAACCACTATACGTTAACGATCTATTTGGAAATTAGATAAAAAAAGGAAATTGAATAGGAAAGGAAATTGAATAAAAGTGGAAGTGGAATAAAAATAAAAATGGAAGTTGCATAAAATTAAAAATGGAAGTTCAATCAGGAAATTATTATACCTTAACGACCTATTTGGAAATTAAATAAAAAATTAAATTGAATGGAGATGGACCTTCAATAAAAGTAGAAGTTGATTAAAAATAGAAATGGAAACTGCATAAAATTAAACATGGAAGTTCATTCAAAAAACCACTATACCTTAACGATCTATTTGGAAATTAAATAAAAAAGGAAATTGAATAGAAAAGGAAATTGAAGAAAAATGGAAGTGGAATAAAAATAAAAATGGAAGTTGCATAAAATTAAAAGTGGAATATCATTCTAGAAACCACTGCACGTTAACGATCTATTTGCAAATTAAATAAAAAAGGAAATTGATTGGAGATGGAAACTAAACAAAAATAGAAGTTGAATAAAAATAGAAATGGAAACTGCATAAAATTAAACATGGAAGTTCATTCAAGAAACCACTATACGTTAACGATCTATTTGGAAATTAAATAAAAATGTAAATTGAATAGAAAAAGAAATTGAATAAAAATGGAAGTGGAATAAAAATAAAAATTGAAGTGGCATAAAATTAAAAATGGAAGTTCATTCAAGAAACCACTACACTTTAACGATCCATTTGGAAGTTAAATCATAAAGGAAATTGAATAGAAAAGGAAATGGAATAAAAATGGAAGTGGAATAAAAATAAAAATGGAAGTTGCATAAAATTAAAAATGAAAGTTCATTCTAGAAACCACTACACGTTAACGATCTATTTGGAAATTAAATAAAAAAGGAAATTGAATGGAGATGGAAATTGAATAAAAATAGAAATGGAAACTTCATAAAATTAAACATGGAAGTTCATTCAAGAAAGCACTAGTCCTTAACGATCTATTTGGAAATTAGATAAAAAAGGAAACTGAATAGGAAAGGAAATTGAATAAAAATGGAAGTGGAGTAAAAATACAAATGGAAGTTGCATGAAATTAAAAATGGATGTTCATTCAAGAAATTATTATACCATAACGACCTATTTGGAAATTAAATAAAAAACTAAATTGAATGGAGATGGACCTTCAATAACAGTAGAAGTTGATTAAAAATAGAAATGGAAACTGCATAAAATTAAACATGGAAGTTCATTCCAGAAACTACTATACGTTGACGATCTATTTGGAAATTATAAAAAAAAGGAAATTGAATAGAAAAGGAAATTGTAGAAAAATGGAAATGGAATAAAAATAAAAATGGAAGTTGCATAAAATTAAAAATGGAAGTTCATTCTAGAAACCACTACACGTTAACGATCTATTTCGAAATTAAATAAAAAAGGAAATTGATTTGAGATTGAAATTGAATAAAAAATAGAAATGGAAACAGCTTAAAATTAAACATGGAAGTTCATTCAAGAAACCACTATACGTTAACGATCTATTTGGAAATTAAATAAAAAAAGGAAATTGAATAAAAATTGAAGTGGAATAAAAATAAAAATGGAAATTGGCTTAAAATTAAAAATGGAAGTGTATTCAAGAAACCACTACACCTTAACGATCTATTTGGAAATTAAATAAAAAAGGAAATTGAATAGAAAAGGAAATTGATTAAAAATGGAAGTAGAATAAAAATAAAAATAGAAATTGCATGAAATCAAACATGGAACTTCATTCAAGAAACCACTATACCTTAACGATCTATTTGGAAATTAAATAAAAAATGGAAATTCGATCGACAAGGAAATTGAAAAAAAATGGAAGTTGAATAAAAATAAAAATGGAAGTTGCATAAAATTAAAAATGAAAGTTCATTCGAGAAACCACTATAACTTACCATCTATTTGGAAATTAAATAAAAAAGGAAATCGAATAGAAAAGTAAATGGAATAAAAACGGAAGTGGAGTAAAAATACAAATGAAAGTTGCGTAAAATTAAAAATGGATGGTCATTCAAGAAATTATTATACCTTAACGACCTATTCGGAAATTAAATAAAAAATTAAATTGAATATAGATGGACCTTCAATTAAAGTAGAAGTTGATTAAAAATAGAAATGGAAACTGCATAAAATTAAACATGGAAGTTCATTCAAGAAACCACTATACCTTGACGATCTGTTTGGAAATTAAATAAAAATGTAAATTGAATTGAAAAGGAAATTGAAGAAAAATGGAAGTGGAATAAAAATAAAAATGGAAGTTGCATAAAATTAAAAGTGAAAGTTCATTCTAGAAACCACTACATGTTAACGATTTATTTGGAAAGTAAATAAAAAAGGAAATTGATTGGAGATGGAAATTGAATAAAAATAGAAGTTGAATAAAAATAGAAATGCAAACTGCATAAAATTAAACATGGAAGTTCATTCAAGAAACCACTATACGTTAATGATCTATTTGGAAATTAAATAAAAAAGGAAATTGAATAGAAATCGAAATTGAATAAAAATGGAAGTTCATTCAAGAAACCACTACACCTTAACGATCTATTTGGAAATTAAATAAAAAATGAAATTGAATAGAAAAGGAAATTGAATAAAAATGGAACTGGAATAAAAATAAAAATGGATGTTGCATAAAATTAAAAATGGAAGTTCATTCTAGAAACCACTACACGTTAACAATCTATTTGGAAATTAAATAAAAAATGAAATTGAATGGAGATGGAAATTGAATAAAAATAGAAGTTGAATAAAAATAGAAATGGAAACTATAGCGATCCCGGGTTTACCCTTGTTGTACAGTGATCCGGACATGTGTCTGTAGATGTTGGTAGTTGTTTATTATCTAGTTTGCATCCTCTTTACTTTGTATATTGAGTTATAAGATGTGTTGGGCAGGTTTGTTACAGGTTGGTTGTGTTTGGGAGCCTAGTGTTGCTGCCCAGATTTTTGGACCTTCGCTCGAGCGAGGAGTTGGTCGGTCGAGCGAGAGTGAGGTTCGTGTCTGGTGGGTCGAGCCAGGGTGGCTTCGCTCGAGCAAGTGTTGCGTCTGGTTCTGGACCTGAGAGTTGCCTTTCTTGGCTCGAGCGAGCTTTTCTTGGCTCGAGCGGTCTGGGTTTTTCTTCACTCGATCGAGAACTTCTTGGCTCGAGCGAGAGTTTTCTGTGTCTGGTCGCTCGAGCGACCAAGTCTTCGCTCGAGCGAGCGTGTTTTATATCAGCGGACAGTAGCGATTTTGAACTTCAGTTTTTCACTTCTTTTTTTGATCAAACCCTAAATCCGAGACTCTCTCTCTCTACACTTATATTCTCTCTAAGAATTGATCTCCCTAGAGTGTGAATCTAGCCTAGAGCCTTTGTTAAAAAGATAGAGGGCGTTGAGAGCTTTGATTTAATCTGAAAAAGTTTGGATTTGGAGCAAGTTGATCTTCGAGTCTTCATCTCCTTTTTGGCATAAACTTCGAGGTAGGGATATCCTACTCCTCTCTATGGATTTTGTCTTTAAATTTTGGTATTTTGAGTTTGTTGGGCTTGGCTTGGTAATTTTGTGAAAGTTTGGGGCTTTTGCGTAATTTTACAAAAGTTGGGGTTTTATTCATAATAAACCTAGATGCATGTTTGGCATAGAGAAATGGAATTGATGTTAAATCATTGATGAAAATGGGACCTAAGGGTTGAAATGGTAATTATGGAAAATGGCCTAATTACATTGTTTGATTAATTGGGATAATTAATGGTGAGAAATAAGGAAATGAAATGTTGATTGAATATCCATTTGTGCATTTATTTTCTGTTTAGAAATAACTGCTTTGGGCTATCGGTGGAGGATAGTCGTGATTGTTGTAGACGATGCATGATGATTAGGCAAACTGAAACTAATCAATGAAATGTGTCATGGAACTTGACGGTTGATAGAATACATTAACTGTATGTATTGGTTGATTGTATATAGAACCAATGTGTATATATACGTTATGTGTAGAGGAGGAGATGGGGGATGTACTCCGCGGTTTAGGGGAAGATAGGGGATGTACCTCTAAACCGGATAGTGTTGGGAGAAGATAGGGGATGAACTCCGTAGATACAGCTCATATGCTTGTCTAAAGAAGTGAAGATAGAGCTTATATGCTTATCTTTGTGATGTGGGGATATAGCTTTTATGCTTATCTGTGGATATTGTGGTTATACATATCTGTTGTAGAATGTGGGGATATAGCTTTTATGCTTATCTGTGGATATTGTGGTTATACATATCTGTTGTAGAATGTGGATATAGCTTTTATGCTTATCTGTGGATATTGTTGTTATACATATCTGTTGAGAATGTGGGTAGTGCTTATATGCCTATCCGTTGAAAAAGGGAAAATGAAAGGAAACTTGGGCTCATAAGTCGTATGACATAAATATGTGATTTATGTGATTGTATCAGTGTTGGTCGTCTATCAATTGCTAATATTTTAGTCATTGTTCATGGTTGGTTTAGTGTATTTCTACTGGGCTGTGGCTCACCCTATATGGGAATATCATTTTCAGGTGCAGGTAGCATGCCACCTCCAAGGACATAGCTGGGAGGCTAGAGGCGGACATACTTTTGTCGCTTAACTTTTGATGTATTACATGTAACTTCAAGCCAAGGGCTTAGTGTGTAAACGAGTTAGTACTCTTTTGTTGTAACCAAGTGTTAACTTGGAAAGCTGTAAGCCCGTAGGGCATTTTGTTTTGATGTTAACATGAAATACTTATGTAATAGAACTCTAATGAATAAAAGAATGTGGTTAGTTTATATGTAAATGCATGTCTTGTCTGATGGGTTTAATGTTGTCATTTTGAGGGCGTTACAACTTGGTATCAGAGCGTACCGGGTTCGAATACTTTGGGTACGTGGGAAGTGATTAGTATCACAATGGGTTTGTCTCGCTTGATAGAGACTTAGATGTAGTATCATATGCTATGTGCTTAATTGATAACATGCTTATGTGACTATATGGGTATGGGATTTAATTTCTAGGATGTTGATTGGATCCTTGGGTTTCTGGAGTCTTGTTGGAAAAGCACTTGATCAATGCTGTTTCTAACCGGAACTCTAGTAACGTCTCGGGACTATCATTATCCGGAAATGAAATTCGTAAGTGCTTATGTGTTTATGTGCTTACGTGGAGTGAATTACAGTTGTCCATGCATTAGGACGTGAGTGTTTAGTTTCGGCACATTTATGAATGTGCTAATGTTCTATGTTACCTTTATTAGGATGTCAGGACGAGGAAGAGGTGCTAGGCGTGGTAGACCTGCGAGGCAGGAAGTACCGTTACAGGGTGAGATTCCGGCAGTGCAGGAGAGAGTTGGTCAGGCCAATGTGGCCGAGCCAGTGGGTCAGCAGGCTATGGGTGCCTTGGCCAGAGAGATAGCAGGGGCTTTGGGTATTCTCAGAGCGGGGAATCAGGCAGCTGAGGCAGGGCCTTCTTTCTTGAAGAGGGAGTTCTTCCGGTCTAATCCGGATGAGTTTATCGGGGATCCGAAGGAGCCACTGAAGGCTGATGAGTGGCTAGAACAAATGAGTAAGACATTCGAGATGCTTGGCATCGAGGACAGAGCACTGAAAGTGACCTTGGCATCCTTCCAACTGAAGGGAGATGCGGGTCAATGGTGGAAGTACGAGAAGGCTCGTGTTGGTGGTACTTGGGAGGTGTTTGTGAATGCTTTTTAGGAGAGGTTTTTGTCTGCAGCAGCTAGAGAGAAGCTGAGGGATCAGTTCAGCCGGCTTAATCAGCAGGGCTTGTCAGTGGCCGAGTTTGAGGCTACTTTTACTAGTCTGTCCAGGTTCGCACCTGAACTGGTGGCGTCTGAGGAACGCCGTTGCTATGAGTTTGAGCGGAAGTTGAGGCGGGGCCTCAAGTTGAGGGTTGGTGGGTCTTATATCCGAGAGTATAGACACCTAGTAGATGCTGTAGCTCATATGGAGCTCATGATGCAGGAGGAGGATGAGGGGCAGAGAGGCTCTAAGAGGAGCCAGGATAGTCAGGGTGATGGCAGGAGGCAGAGGGGTTCTAACCCTCAGCAGTCGCAGGGTGGTGTTGCTAGATCGACCTTCCCAGTGCCGAGTGCAGGCTCCGGGAGAGGTGGTCAGGGGGAATTCACCTGTTACAAGTGTGGCCAGTTGGGTCACAAGGTTTCTGTTTGCCCGCAGAAGGGTGGGGGTCAGAGAGCTGCTTCTTCTTCAGCTAGACCGCAGAGTCAGAGTTTGGGCAGGGGGCAGCCCTTGTCTTGTTATTAGTGTGGACAGCCTGGGCACCTGAAGAGGTTTTGCCCACAGTTGAGTGCCACTTCGGGAGCGTCTGGTTCTAGGCAAACGCAGGGTTTTTAGCCAGCTCAGTCTGTGCAGGCCTCGAGGGCCAATCCGGGAGCTTCGTCATCCCAGTCTGTCCAGCAGTCTTTTGCTCCGAGAGGTGAGCAGGTAGACCAGGGGCCTACGGGGCGCGTGTATGCTGTTACCGCGCAGGATTTAGTACCAGCTCCATCAGTAGTGAGAGGTACTTTTCTGTTTTGCAACTCAGTTGCTAGTGTGTTGATAGACACGGGTGCATCTCATTCTTTTGTATCTGCTGCATTTGCATCTGTTTTGGAATTGGAGTTAGCACAGTTAGTATCTCCTATTTGTGTGGTATCGCCTTTGGGTGGTGAGTTGATCCTGAAACAGGGTGTTAGAGGATGTGATATAGAGGTCGCCGACTATAGACTTGCTTTTCCGTTTGTTGTCATGCCCATGAAGGGTTTTGATGTTATTTTGGGTATGGACTGGCTATCGTCATACCGGGCTGTTATTGATTGCTACCGCCAGAGGGTCACGTTATGTACCTTGAGCGGGGAGTGGTTCCATTTCTTGGGAGACCGGGTTGGTAGTGTTTTGCCACCGGGGTATGATTCGCGAGGGCGAAATGAGCTTAGTGGTCTACTTGCTAGCTTTGAGAGTAGTGAGTGTGATGAGACCCAGATTGTGTTGCCGAGGGTGGTTTGTGAGTATTCGGATGTCTTTCCCGAAGATCTTGTTAGTTTGCCACCTCACCGAGAGATAGAGTTCTCTATTGATTTAGTGCCCTGCACGGCGCCGATTTCTATGGCACCTTATCGTTTTGCTCCAGCAGAGTTGGTTGAGTTGAAAGTTCAGCTCCAGGAATTGCTAGATAAGGGTTTTGTTCGCCCTAGTGTTTCGCCGTGGGGAGCGCCGGCCCTCTTTGTTAAAAAGAAAGATGGTGCCTTAAGATTGTGTATTGACTACCGGAAGTTGAATCGGGCTACGGTTAAGAATAAGTACCATATGCCCCGTATAGATGACCTGTTTGACCAGTTGAAGGGTTCCCGTTGTTTCTCTAAGATAGACTTGAGATCGGGTTACCACCAGTTGAGGGTCAGGGAAGAGGATATTCCGAAGACAGCATTCCGTACGCGGTATGGCCATTATGAGTTTCTGGTGATGCCATTCGGGCTTACCAATGCACCGGCAGTCTTTATGGACTTGATGAACCGGATTTTCCGGGAGTTCTTAGACCGATTTGTGGTCGTCTTCGTGGACGACATCCTTATCTATTCGCCTTCAGAGGAGGAGCACGAGGCACACTTGAGAGTGGTGCTTGAGTTGCTTAGGGTCCATAGGCTGTATGCCAAGTTTGGGAAGTGTGAGTTCTGGCTGAGGGAAGTCAAATTCTTAGGCCATGTGGTATCCGGGGAAGGGGTGTCTGTTGATACATCCAAGGTTGAGGCAGTGCAAGATTGGGCACAGCCTAAGAGTGTGTTTGAGATCCGCAGTTTTCTGGGATTGGCTGGGTATTACCGTCGGTTTGTGAAAGATTTCTCCAGGTTAGCGTCACCGTTGACTAGACTGACTCGGAAGGGAGTCAAGTTTGTGTGGAGTGAGATTTGTGAAAAGTCGTTCCAAGAGCTGAAAGTTAGATTGACCACCGCTTCGGTGTTGATTATTCCGGAGAGAGGGTTGGGTTATGCGGTTTATTGTGATGCCTCACGAGAGGGTTTGGGTTGTGTGTTGATGCAAGAAGGGAAAGTGGTAGCTTATGGCTCACGTCAGTTGAAAATACACGAGAAGAATTACCCCACACACGACCTACAGTTAGCAGCAGTGATCTTTGCCTTGAAAATCTGGAGGCACTACCTTTATGGTGAGAGGTTCGAGGTATTCTCGGATCATAAGAGTTTGAAGTATCTGTTTACACAGAGAGACTTGAATCTGAGGCAGAGGAGATGGATGGAGTTCATCGAGGATTATGATTTTGAGTTGCATTATCATCCGGGAAAGGCCAATGTTGTGGCCGATGCCCTTAGTAGGAAATCCATTGGTGATGTAGCTAGTATAGCCATCCGGGAATGGGAGATGTTGGGAGCACTTGGCGAGTTTGATTTGCTACTGGGCGAATCTGTTGAGGCTGCGGCCTTGTTTTCTGTTGTTGCGCAGCCTACACTTGTGATTAGAGTGTTAGAGGCACAGAGAGGTGACCTTGAGGTAGAATCCCTCTGAGAGAAGATCTCCAGTGGGAAAGTTGAGAAGGGTTTGACGGTGTATCCCGATCAGAGTGTGAGATACCGAGACCGTTTGTTTGTACCGGAGTCTTGCCGAGAGGAGGTACTCCGAGAGTTTCATCATTCGCGCCTTGCGGTGCATCCGGGAGGTACTAAGATGTATCAGGATTTGGGTCGCCAGTTTTGGTGGCGGGGTATGAAGAGAGATGTGGCTGTTTTCGTATCGAAGTGCCTTACTTGCCAGCAAGTGAAGGCCGAACATCAGAGGCCAGCGGGTTTGTTGCAACCTTTGCCTATTGCCGAGTGGAAGTGGGAGCATGTCACTATGGACTTCGTTGTAAGTCTTCCGAGGACTCAACGGGGTAGTGATGCTATTTGGGTGGTTGTAGACCGGTTGACTAAGTCGGCGCACTTTATTCCTATGCGCGTGAGAGATTCGGTGGATCATCTTGCCGATTTGTATATTCGGGACGTAGTGAGATTGCACGGGGTCCTAGTGACGATCATCTCAGATAGAGATCCTCGTTTTACTGCTAGGTTGTGGCAGAGTTTGCAGAGTGCCTTGGGCACTAAGTTGACCTTTAGTACGGCTTATCATCCTCAGACTGACGGGCAGTCCGAGCGTACTATTCAGATCCTCGAGGATATGCTTCGGGGTTGTGTCCTGGACTTCAGTGGGACGTGGGAGAGGCACTTGCCCTTGGTAGAGTTTGCCTACAATAACAGTTTTCAGTCTAGCATCGGTATAGCACCGTTTGAGGCCTTGTATGGCCGACCGTGTAGGTCTCCAGTTTGTTGGGCCGAGGTGGGTGATGCACCTTTGTTGGGTCCGGAGTTGGTTAGGGAGACGACGGAGAAAGTTGAGCTTATCCGTAGGAGGCTTGTTACAGCCCAGAGTCGACAAAAGAGTTATGCCGACCGTAGGAGGAGGCCTTTGGCGTTTGAGGTAGGTGATCATGTCTTTCTGAAGATATCACCTAGGCGAGGCTTGATGAGGTTTGGGAAGAGTGGGAAGTTATCCCCTCGGTTTATTGGTCCTTTTGAGATCCTTGAGAGGATTGGTGAGGTTGCTTATCAGTTAGCCTTACCACCGCAGTTGTCCGGAGTGCATGACGTGTTTCATGTGAGTATGCTTCGGAAGTATGAGCCAAATCCATCACATGTGTTGGATTGGACCGATTTAGAGGTAGATGAGGATGCCTCGTATGCGGAGAGACCGGTTCGGGTCTTGGATAGGCGGGATCAGGTCCTGCGTGGCAAGACCATTCCTTTGGTGAAAGTCTTGTGGAAACATCACGGAGTGGAGGAAGCCACTTGGGAACGTGAGTTGGGAGTCCGTGAGAAATATCCGGACTTGTTTGTTGATATGTAATTTTGTGTTTAAATTTTGAACAATTGTTGAACTTAAGAGCTTTCATATATGTCTTAAGTTGTGAAACATTGAAAATGTTTTGGTTATTGGAAGTATGTTTTGGAACTTGCCTCAAATGGAAGTTGAATGTGACACTATATGTGTTGAATATATTGTTGAAATTGGAAAGATAGTGCATAATGTTGATGCATGTTGAAAATACATATGTTGTTTACATATTGTGATATGTCTCTTGTTAAAGAGATGGGATGACCGGTAATAGGGTCGAATTGTTGAATGTTAAAGTGTAACATTGTTTAAAATGAAGGAAAACCTGTTTTTGAAAACTTGTGCTTAATTTCGGGGGCGAAATTCTTTAAGGGGGGGAGGTTATAGCGATCCCGGGTTTACCCTTGTTGTACAGTGATCCGGAGATGTGTCCGTAGATGTTGGTAGTTGTTTATTATCTAGTTTGCATCCTCTTTACTTTGTATATTGAGTTATAAGATGTGTTGGGCAGGTTTGTTATAGGTTGGTTGTGTTTGGGAGCCTAGTGTTGCTGCCCAGATTTTTGGACCTTCGCTCGAGCGAGGAGTTGGTCGGTCGAGCGAGAGTGAGGTTCGTGTCTGGTGGGTCGAGCCAGGGTGGCTTCGCTCGAGCGAGTGTTGCGTCTGGTTCTGGACCTGAGAGTTGCCTTTCTTGGCTCGAGCGAGCTTTTCTTGGCTCGAGCGGTCTGGGTTTTTCTTCACTCGATCGAGAACTTCTTGGCTCGAGCGAGAGTTTTCTGTGTCTGGTCGCTCGAGCGACCAAGTCTTCGCTCGAGCGAGCGTGTTTTATATCAGCGGACAGTAGCGATTTTGAACTTTAGTTTTTCACTTCTTTTTTTGATCAAACCCTAAATCCGAGACTCTCTCTCTCTACACTTATATTCTCTCTAAGAATTGATCTCCCTAGAGTGTGAATCTAGCCTAGAGCCTTTGTTAAAAAGATAGAGGGCGTTGAGAGCTTTGATTTAATCTGAAAAAGTTTGGATTTGGAGCAAGTTGATCTTCGAGTCTTCATCTCCTTTTTGGCATAAACTTCGAGGTAGGGATATCCTACTCCTCTTTATGGATTTTGTCTTTAAATTTTGGTATTTTGAGTTTGTTGGGCTTGGCTTGGTAATTTTGTGAAAGTTTGGGGCTTTTGCGTAATTTTACAAAAGTTGGGGTTTTATTCATAATAAACCTAGATGCATGTTTGGCATAGAGAAATGGAATTGATGTTAAATCATTGATGAAAATGGGACCTAAGGGTTGAAATGGTAATTATGGAAAATGGCCTAATTACATTGTTTGATTAATTGGGATAATTAATGGTGAGAAATGAGGAAATGAAATGTTGATTGAATATCCATTTGTGCATTTATTTTCTGTTTAGAAATAACTGCTTTGGGCTATCGGTGGAGGATAGTCGTGATTGTTGTAGACAATGCATGATGATTAGGCAAACTGAAACTAATCAATGAAATGTGTCATGGAACTTGACGGTTGATAGAATACATTAACTGTATGTATTGGGTGATTGTATATAGAACCAATGTGTATATATACGTTATGTGTAGAGGAGGAGATGGGGGATGTACTCCGCGGTTTGGGAGAAGATAGGGGATGTACCTCTAAACCGGATAGTGTTGGGAGAAGATAGGGGATGAACTCCGTAGATACAGCTCATATGCTTGTCTAAAGAAGTGAAGATAGAGCTTATATGCTTATCTTTGTGATGTGGGGATATAGCTTTTATGCTTATCTGTGGATATTGTGGTTATACATATCTGTTGTAGAATGTGGGGATATAGCTTTTATGCTTATCTGTGAATATTGTGGTTATACATATCTGTTGTAGAATGTGGATATAGCTTTTATGCTTATCTGTGGATATTGTTGTTATACATATCTGTTGAGAATGTGGGTAGTGCTTATATGCCTATCCGTTGAAAAAGGGAAAATGAAAGGAAACTTGGGCTCATAAGTCGTATGACATAAATATGTGATTTATGTGATTGTATCAGTGTTGGCCATCTATCAATTGCTAATATTTTAGTCATTGTTCATGGTTGGTTTAGTGTATTTCTACTGGGCTGTGGCTCACCCTATATGGGAATATCATTTTCAGGTGCAGGTAGCATGCCACCTCCAAGGACATAGCTGGGAGGCTAGAGGCGGACATACTTTTGTCGCTTAACTTTTGATGTATTACATGTAACTTCAAGCCAAGGGCTTAGTGTGTAAACGAGTTAGTACTCTTTTGTTGTAACCAAGTGTTAACTTGGAAAGCTGTAAGCCCGTAGGGCATTTTGTTTTGATGTTAACATGTAATACTTATGTAATAGAACTCTTGTAACGCCCTTAAAATTAACCCATTATATATATCATTGACATGCATTATTTAAAGAAGACAATTTATTAATTCATTCATCAGAGTATTACTAAATAAAGCATTACATGTAACATTGAATAAAATGCCTTACAGGCTTACATCTTTCCAAGCCAACACTTGGATACAAAAATATGAGTTCTAACTTAATACAAGAAAAGCCCTAGGCTTGAATGTTTACATGTACTAATAAATAAAGGCAATTAACTAAAGGTAATCTTCTTCAAACCAGAAGCCAAACCCTCCCAAGCTAAGTCCTTGGAGGTAGTTTATCACCTGAACCTGAAAATGATGTTCCCATAAAGGGTGAGCCACAGCCCAGTAGAAATATTCTAAACCACATATAAGCAATGAATAAAGCAATAGCATTCAACAGATGGTTAACCAAGATAATCAATTACTTCATTTTACAGCCTCATGTCACTATTGTCTAAGATACATTTTACTTTCCAACTTAATCAACATGGCTCAGAACCTGGCCGAACTTACAACAGTGAATTATATATATCATATTCACATTCTTCCAATATCAACAAACAAATGAGACTCAAGCTCAATTCAAAACACTTCATACTTCCAGATTGATACACATTTTAGTGCTGTATCAATAAAACACTTCTACATAAATAAGCACACATAAAAGTGATGCTAATGGAGTCCATCCCCTATCTCCTCCCAAACAAAAATCCGGTTTAGAGGTCCATCCCCTATCTTCCCCTAAACCGTGGAGTACATCCCCTATCTCCTCCCACACAAAACAATGTATGCAAATGCAATGCTCAATCAATACACGTATTTTCTGTATCAATGCAATAGTCAAAATTAATGACTTAACCAATGTGATTAGTTTCAGTTATTCCTAATCCACATGCAATGTCTACAACAATCACGACTATCCTCCACCGATAGCCCAAAACAGTTATTTCTAAACTGAAAATAACTATATCAACAATTCAATAGACAAATAATTCAAATTATCCAACTATGCCATTTAATCAATGAATTCCCCAATTCCATGAATTAAACCATCTTTTCCCAACTCCATGAATTAATTATACAAATTAATTTAATAATACAACTAGGGTTTTTCCCAGAATTTACCAAAGTATCCCCAACATATCAAAATACCAAAACTTAGAACAAAACCTATAAAATGGAGTAGGAAATCCCTACCTCAAAGAAAACAACCCAAATGGTGAAGACAGAGATGAGTGCCCAAATACCAAAGTGCTCCAAACCGCCAAATGTTCAGATTAAATGGAAGCCCTCGACTCACTCTATCTTTTTAATGAAGGATCTAGGGTAGAAACACTCCCTAAGTGGATCAAATCTAAGAGAGAAGGTGAGTAGGGAGAGAGAGAAGTCGGACCTAGGGTTTGGAATCAAAAAGAAGATGAAAAGGACTGATTAAAACCCGCTGCTGTGTATATAAACTGGACAGGCTCGCTCGAGCGAAGCCTTTGTCGCTCGAGCGACCAGACACAGAAAGGCTACGCTCGAGCCAAGGAAACCTTGCTCGAGCCAACAACCCAAAAGCTCGCTCGAGCGAAAGAAAACTCGATCGAGCGAAGAACTCAAATCCTCAGGTCTGCAATCAGACTCACGCTCGAGCGAATGAACCATCGCTCGAGCGAAGAACAAACTAACTCGCTCGAGCGAAGAAAATCTCGCTCGAGCCAAGAATGCAGAGCTACAGGTCAATACTGGACGCCATCTCTCGCTCGAGCGACCAACTCCTCGCTCGAGCGAAGAACCAAAATCCTGGACAGCAACACTTGGTTTCTAAACCCAACCAACCTGAAACAAACCTGCCCAACACATCCTATAATTCCAAATGAGAAAAAATAAAGGACAACAACAACAATTATACAATGACAGAATCTACGGAACCTGAGTCCGGATACAATAATCAAATGGGAAAAGACCGGGGTCGCTATAACTCTAATGAATAAAAGAATGTGGTTAGTTTATATGTAAATGCATGTCTTGTCTGATGGGTTTAATGTTGTTATTTTGAGGGCGTTACAACTTGGTATCAGAGCGTACCGGGTTCGAATACTTTGGGTACGTGGGAAGTGATTAGTATCACAATGGGTTTGTCTCGCTTGATAGAGACTTAGATGTAGTATCATATGCTATGTGCTTAATTGATAACATGCTTATGTGACTATATGGGTATGGGATTTAATTTCTAGGATGTTGATTGGATCCTTGGGTTTCTGGAGTCTTGTTGGAAAAGCACTTGATCAATGCTGTTTCTAACCGGAACTCTGGTAACGTCTCGGGACTATCATTATCCGAAAATGAAATTCGTAAGTGCTTATGTGTTTATGTGCTTACGTGGAGTGAATTACAGTTGTCCATGTATTAGGACGTGAGTGTTTAGTTTCGGCACATTTATGAATGTGCTAATGTTCTGTGTTACCTTTATTAGGATGTCAGGACGAGGAAGAGGTGCTAGGCGTGGTAGACCTGCGAGGCAGGAAGTACCGTTACAGGGTGAGATTCCGGCAGTGCAGGAGGGAGTTGGTCAGGCCAATGTGGCCGAGCCAGTGGGTCAGCAGGCTATGGGTGCCTTGGCCAGAGAGATAGCAGGGGCTTTGGGTATTCTCAGAGCGGGGAATCAGGCAGCTGAGGCAGGGCCTTCTTTCTTGGAAGTTGCATAAAATTAATAATGGAAGTTCATTCAAGAAACCATTACACCTTAATGATCTAATTGAAATTAAATAAAAAAGGAAATTCAATCGAAAAGAAATTGAATAAAAATGGAAGTTGAGTAAAAATAAAAATGGAAGTTGCATAAAATTAAAAATGGAAGTTCATTCAAGAAACCACAATACATTAACGATCTATTTGGAAATTTAATAAAAAAAGGAAATTGAATAGAAAAGGAAATTGAATAAAAATAGAAGTGGAATAAAAATAAAAATGGAAGTTGAAGAAAATTAAAAATGGAAGTTCATTCTAGAAACCACTACACGTTAACGATCTATTTGGAAATTGAATAAAAAAGGAAATTGATTGGAGATGGAAATTGAATAAAAATACAAGTTGAATAAAAATAGAAATGGAAACTGCATAAAATAAAACATGGAAGTTCATTCAAGAAACCACTATACGTTAACGATCTATTTGGAAATTAAATAAAAAAGGACATTGAATAGAAAAGGAAATTAAATAAAAATGGAAGTGGAATAAAATTAAAAATGGAAGTTCATTCAAAAACCACTACAGCTTAACGAGCTATTTGGAAATTAAATAAAAAAGGAAATTGAATAGAAAATGAAATTGAATAAAAATGGAAGTGGAGTAAAAATACAAATGGAAGTTGCATAAAATTAAAAATGGATGTTCATTCAAGAAATTATTATACCTTAACGACCTATTTGGAAATTAAATAAAAAATTAAATTGAATGGAGATGGACCTTCAATAAAAGTAGAAGTTGATTAAAAATAGAAATGGAAACTGCATAAAATTAAACATGGAAGTTCATTCAAGAAACCACGATACCTTGACAATCTATTTGGAAATTAAATAAAAAAAGAAATTGAAGAAAAATGGAAGTGGAATAAAAATAAAAATGGAAGTTGCATAAAATTAAAAGTGGAAGTTCATTCTAGAAACCACTACATGTTAACGATCTATTTGGAAATTAAATAAAAAAGGAAATTGAATGGAGATGGAAATTGAATAAAAATAGAAGTTGAATGAAAATAGAAATGGAAACGGCATAAAATTAAACATGGAAGTTCATTCAAGAAACCACTATACGTTAACGATCTATTTGGAAATTGAATAGAAAAGGAAATTGAAGAAAAATGGAAGTGGAATAAAAATAAAAATGGAAGTTGTATAAAATTAAAAATGGAAGTTCATTCAAGAAACCACTACACCTTAACGATCTATTTGGAAATTAAATAAAAAAGGAAATTGAATGGAAAAGGAAATTGAATAAAAATGGAAGTGGAATAAAAATAAAAATGGAAGTTCATTCTAGAAACCACTACACGTTAACGATCTATTTGGAAATTAAATAAAAAAGGAAATTGAATGGAGATGGAAATTGAATAAAAATAGAAGTTGAATAAAAATAGAAATGGGAACTGTATAAAATTAAAGATGGAAGTTCATTCAAGAAACCACTATACGTTAACGATCTATTTGGAAATTAAATAAAAAAGGAAATTGAATAGATATGGAAATTGAATAAAAATGGAAGTTCATTCAAGAAACCACTATACCTTAACGATCTATTTGGAAATTAAATAAAAAAGGAAATTGAATAAAAATGGAACTGGAATAAAAATAAAAATGGATGTTGCATAAAATTAAAAATTGAAGTTTATTCTAGAAACTACTACACGTTAACAATCTATTTGGAAATTAAATAAAAAATGAAATTGAATGGAGATGGAAATTGAATAAAAATAGAAGTTGAATAAAAATATAAATGGAAACTGCATAAAATTAAACATGGAAGTTCGTTCAAGAAACCACTATACGTTAACGATCTATTTGGAAATTAGATAAAAATGGAAATTGAATAGGAAAGGAAATTGAATAAAAATGGAAGTTGCATAAAATTAAAAATGGAAGTTCATTCAAGAAACCACTACACCTCAACGATCTATTTGGAAATTAAATAAAAAAGGAAATTGAATAGAAAAGGAAATTTATTAAAAATGGAAGTTGAATAAAAATAAAAATAGAAATTGCATAAAATTAAACATGGAACATCATTGAAGAAAACCACTATACCTTAACGATCTATTTGGAAATTAAATAAAAAAGGAAATTCAATCGACAAGGGAATTGAAAAAAAAATGGAAGTTGAATAAAAATAAAAATGGAAGTTCCATAAAATTAAAAATGAAAGTTCATTCGAGAAACCACTATACCTTAACCATCTATTTGGAAACTAAATAAAAAAGGAAATTGAATAAAAATGGAAGTGGAATAAAAATACAAATGGAAGTTGCATAAAATTAAAAATGGATGTTAATTCAAGAAATTATTATACCTTAACGACCTATTTGGAAATTAAATAAAAAATTAAATTGAATGGAGATGGTACTTCAATAAAAGAAGAAGTTGATTATAAATACAAATGGAAACTGCATAAAATTAAACATGGAAGTTCATTCAAGAAACCACTATGCCTTGACGATCTATTTGGAAATTAAATGAAAATGTAAATTGAATAGAAAAAGAAATTGAAGAAAAATTGAAGTGGAATAAAAATAAAAATGGAAGTTCCATAATATTAAAAATGGAAGTTCATTCCAGAAACCACTACCTGTTAACGATCTATTTGGAAATTAACTAAAAAAAGGAAATTTATTGCAGATGGAAATTGAATAAAAATAAAAGTTGAATAAAAATAGAAATGGAAACTGCATGAAATTAAACATGGAAGTTCATTCAAGAAACCGAATAACCTGAACGATCTGTTTGGAAATTAAATAAAAAAAGAAATTGAATAGAGAAGGAAATTGAATAAAAATGTAAGTGGAATAAAAATAAAAATGGAAATTGCATAAAATTAAAAATGGAAGTTCATTCAAAAAACCAGTACACCTTAACGTTCTATTTGGAAATTAAATAAAAAAGGAAATTGAATGGAGATGGGAATTGAACAAAAATAGAAGTTGAATAAAAATAGAATTGGAAACTGCATAAAATGAAACATGGAAGTTCATTCAAGAAACCATTATACGTTAACGATTTATTTTGAAATTAAATAAAAAAGGAAATTGAATAAAAATTGAAGTGGAATAAAAATAAAAATGGAAGTTGCATAAAATTAAAAATGGAAGTTCATTCAAGAAACCATTACACCTTAACGATCTAATTGAAATTAAATAAAAAAAGAAATTCAATCGAAAAGAAATTGAATAAAAATGGAAGTTGAATAAAAATAAAAATGGAAGTTACATAAAATTAAAAATGGAAGTTCATTCAAGAAACCACAATACATTAACGATCTATTTGGAAATTAAATAAAAAAAGGAAATTGAATAAAAATAGAAGAGGAATAAAAATAAAAATGGATGTTGCATAAAATTAAACATGGAAGTTCATTTTAGAAACCACTACACGTTAACGATCTATTTGGAAATTAAATAAAAAAGAAAACTTATTGGAGATAGAAATTGAATAAAAATACAAGTTGAATAAAAATAGAAATGGAAACTGCATAAAATAAAACATGGAAGTTCATTCAAGAAACCACTATACGTTAACGATCTATTTGGAAATTAAATAAAAAAGGACATTGAATAGAAATGGAAATTAAATAAAAATGGAAGTGGAACAAAAATAAAAATGGAAGTTGCATAAAATTAAAAATGGAAGTTCATTCAAGAAACCACTACAGCTTAACGAGCCATTTGGAAATTAAATGAAAAAGGAAATTGAATAGAAAACGAAATTGAATAAAAATGGAAGTGGAGTAAAAATACAAATGGAAGTTGCATAAAATTAAAAATGGATGTTCATTCAAGAAATTATTATACCTTAACGACCTATTTGGAAATAAATTAAAAATTAAATTGAATGGAGATGGACCATCAATAAAAGTAGAAGTTGATTAAAAATAAAAATGGAAACTGCATAAAATTAAACGTGGAAGTTCATTCGAGAAACCACGATACCTTGACGATCTATTTGGAAATTAAATAAAAAAGGAAATTGAAGAAAAATGGAAGTGAAATAAAAATAAAAATGGAAGTTGCATAAAATTAAAAGTGGAAGTTCATTCTAGAAACCACTACACGTTAACGATCTATTTGGAAATTAAATAAAAAAGGAAATTGAATGGAGATGGAAATTGAATAAAAATAGAAGTTGAATAAAAATAGAAATAGAAATGGAAACGGCATAAAATTAAACATTGAAGTTCATTCAAGAAAGCACTATACGTTAACGATCTATTTGGAAATTAAATAAAAAAGTAAATTGAATAGAAAAGGAAATTGAATAAAAATGGAAGTGGAATAAAAATAAAAATGGAAGTTGCATAAAATTAAAAGTGGAAGTTCATTCTAGAAACCACTACACGTTAACGATCTATTTGGAAATTAAATAAAAAAGGAAATTGAATGGAGATGGTAATTGAATAAAAATAGAAGTTGAATAAAAATAGAAATGGAAACTGCATAAAATTAAACACGGAAGTTCATACAAGAAACCACTATACGTTAACGATCTATTTGGAAATTAGATAAAAAAGGAAATTGAATAAAAATGGAAGTGGAATAAAAATAAAAAAGGAAGTTCATTCAAGAAACCACTACAGCTTAACGAGCTATTTGGAAATTAAATGAAAAAGGAAATTGAATAGAAAACGAAATTGAATCAAAATGGAAGTGGAGTAAAAATACAAATGGAAGTTGCATAAAATTAAAAATGGATGTTCATTCAAGAAATTATTATACCTTAACGACCTATTTGGAAATAAATTAAAAATTAAATTGAATGGAGATGGACCATCAATGAAAGTAGAAGTTGATTAAAAATAAAAATGGAAACTGCATAAAATTAAACGTGGAAGTTCATTCGAGAAACCACGATACCTTGACGATCTATTTGGAAATTAAATAAAAAAGGAAATTGAAGAAAAATGGAAGTGAAATAAAAATAAAAATGGAAGTTGCATAAAATTAAAAGTGGAAGTTCATTCTAGAAACCACTACACGTTAACGATCTATTTGGAAATTAAATAAAAAAGGAAATTGAATGGAGATGGAAATTGAATAAAAATAGAAGTTGAATAAAAATAGAAATAGAAATGGAAACGGCATAAAATTAAACATGGAAGTTCATTCAAGAAAGCACTATACGTTAACGATCTATTTGGAAATTAAATAAAAAAGTAAATTGAATAGAAAAGGAAATTGAATAAAAATGGAAGTGGAATAAAAATAAAAATGGAAGTTGCATAAAATTAAAAGTGGAAGTTCATTCTAGAAACCACTACACGTTAACGATCTATTTGGAAATTAAATAAAAAAGGAAATTGAATGGAGATGGTAATTGAATAAAAATAGAAGTTGAATAAAAATAGAAATGGAAACTGCATAAAATTAAACACGGAAGTTCATACAAGAAACCACTATACGTTAACGATCTATTTGGAAATTAGATAAAAAAGGAAATTGAATAAAAATGGAAGTGGAATAAAAATAAAAAAGGAAGTTCATTCAAGAAACCACTACAGCTTAACGAGCTATTTGGAAATTAAATGAAAAAGGAAATTGAATAGAAAACGAAATTGAATCAAAATGGAAGTGGAGTAAAAATACAAATGGAAGTTGCATAAAATTAAAAATGGATGTTCATTCAAGAAATTATTATACCTTAACGACCTATTTGGAAATAAATTAAAAATTAAATTGAATGGAGATGGACCATCAATAAAAGTAGAAGTTGATTAAAAATAAAAATGGAAACTGCATAAAATTAAACGTGGAAGTTCATTCGAGAAACCACGATACCTTGACGATCTATTTGGAAATTAAATAAAAAAGGAAATTGAAGAAAAATGGAAGTGAAATAAAAATAAAAATGGAAGTTGCATAAAATTAAAAGTGGAAGTTCATTCTAGAAACCACTACACGTTAACGATCTATTTGGAAATTAAATAAAAAAGGAAATTGAATGGAGATGGAAATTGAATAAAAATAGAAGTTGAATAAAAATAGAAATAGAAATGGAAATGGCATAAAATTAAACATGGAAGTTCATTCAAGAAAGCACTATACGTTAACGATCTATTTGGAAATTAAATAAAAAAGTAAATTGAATAGAAAAGGAAATTGAATAAAAATGGAAGTGGAATAAAAATAAAAATGGAAGTTGCATAAAATTAAAAGTGGAAGTTCATTCTAGAAACCACTACACGTTAACGATCTATTTGGAAATTAAATAAAAAAGGAAATTGAATGGAGATGGTAATTGAATAAAAATAGAAGTTGAATAAAAATAGAAATGGAAACTGCATAAAATTAAACACGGAAGTTCATACAAGAAACCACTATACGTTAACGATCTATTTGGAAATTAGATAAAAAAGGAAATTGAATAAAAATGGAAGTGGAATAAAAATAAAAATAGAAGTTCATTCAAGAAACCACTACACCTTAACGATCTATTTGGAAATTAAATAAAAAAGGAAATTGAATAGAAAAGGAAATTGATTAAAAATGGAAGTTGAATAAAAATAAAAATAGAAATTGCATAAAATTAAACATGGAACTTCATTCAAGAAACCACTATACCTTAACGATCTATTTGGAAATTAAATAAAAAAAGGAAATTCAATCGACAAGGAAATCGAAAAAAATTGAAAGTTGAATAAAAATAAAAATGGAAGTTGCCTAGAATTAAAAATGGAAGTTCATTCAAAAACCCCTACACCTTAACGATCTAATTGGAAATTAAACAAAAAAAGAAATTGAATAGAGAAGGAAATTGAATAAAAATGGAAGTGGAATAAAAATAAAAATGGATGTTGCATAAAATTAAAAATGGAAATTCATTCAAAAAACCACTACACGTTAACGTTCTATGTCGAAATTAAATAAAAAAGGAAATTGATTGGAGAAGGAAATTGAATAAAAATAGAAGTTGAATAAAAATAGAAATTGAAACTGCATGAAATTAAACATGGAAGTTCATTCAAGAAAGCACTATACGTTAACGATCTATTTGGAAATTAAATAAAAAATGAAATTGAATAGAGAAGGAAATTGAATAAAAATGGAAGTGGAATAAAAATAAAAATGAAAATCGCATAAAATTAAAAATGGAAGTTCGTTCAAGAAACCACTACACCTTAACGATCTATTTGGAAATTAAATAAAAAAGGAAATTGAATAGAAAAGGAAATTGAATAAAAATGGAAGTTGAATAAAAATAAAAATAGAAATTGCATAAAATTAAACATGGAACTTCATTCAAGAAACCACAATACCTTAACGATCTATTTGGAAATTAAATAAAAAAAAGAAATTCAATCGACAAGGAAATTGAAAAAAAATAAAAATGGAAGCTGCATAAAATTAAAAATGAAAGTGCATTCGAGAAACCAGTATACCTTAACGATCTATTTGGAAATTAAATAAAAAAGGAAATTGAATAGAAAAGGAAATTGAATAAAAATGGAAGTGGAGTAAAAATACAAATGGAAGTTGCATAAAATTAAAAATAGATGTTCATTCAAGAAATTAATATACCTTAACGACCTATTTGGAAATGAAATAAAAAATTAAATTGAATGGATATGGACCTTCAATAAATGTAGAAGTTGATTAAAAAAAGAAATGGAAACTGCATAAAATTAAACATGGAAGTTCATTCAAGAAACCACTATACCTTGACGATCTATTGGAAAATTAAATATAAAAGGAAATTGAATGTAAAAGGAAATTGATGAAAAAAAGAAGTGGAATAAAAATAAAAATGGAAGTTGCATAAAATTAAAAGTAGAAGTTCATTCTAGAAACCACTACACGTTAACGATCTATTTGGAAATTAAATAAAAAAGGAAATTGATTAGAGATGGAAATTGAATAAAAATAGAAGTTGAATAAAAATAGAAATGGAAACTGTATAAAATTAAACATGGAAGTTCATTCAAGAAACCACTATACGTTAACGATCAATTTGGAAATTAAATATGAAAGGAAATTGAATAAAAATGGAAGTGGAATAAAAATAAAAAACGGAAGTTGCATAAAATTATAAATGGAAGTACATTCAAGAAACCACTACACTTTAACGATCGATTTGAAATTAAATAAAAAAGGAAATTCAATCGATTAAGAAATTGAATAAAAATGGAAGTTGAATAAAAATAAAAATAGAAGTTGCATAAAATTAAAAATGGAAGTTTATTCAAGAAACCACAATACATTAACGATCTATTTGGAAATTAAATAAAAAAAGGAAATTGAATAGAAAAGGAAATTGAAAAAAATGGAAGTTGAATAAAAACAAAAATGGAATTTGCATAAAATTAAAAATGGAAGTTCATTCAAGAAACCACCACACGTTAACGATCTACTTGGAAATTAAATAAAAAAGGAAATTGATTAGTGTTGGAAATTGAATAAAAATAGAAGTTGAATAAAAATAAAAATGGAAACTGCATAAAATTAAACATGGAAGTTCATTCAAGAAACCACTATACCTCAACGACCTATTTGGAAATTAAATAAAAAAGGAAATTGAATAGAGAAGGAAATTGAATAAAAATGGAAGTGGATTAAAAAGAAAAATAAAAATGAAAGTTGTATAAAATTAAAAATGGAAGTTCATTCAAGAAACCACTACACCTTAACGATCTGTTTGGAAATTAAATAAAAAAGGAAATTGAATAGAAAAGGAAATTCATTAAAAATGGAAGTTGAATAAAAATAAAAATGTAAATTGCATAAAATTAAGTATGGAAGTTCATTCAAGAAACCACTATACCTTAACGATCTATTCGGAAATTAAATAAAAAAAGGAAATTCAATTGACGAGGAAATTGAAAAAAAAATGGAAGTTGAATAAAAATATAAATGGAAATTCATAAAATTAAAATGAAAGTTCATTCGAGAAACAACTATACCATAACCATCTATTTGAAAATGAAATAAAAAAGGAAATTTAATAGAAACGGAAATTGAATAAAAATGGAAGTGGAGTAAAAATACAAATGGAAGTTGTGTAAAATTAAAAATGGATGGTCATTCAAGAAATTATTATACCTTAACGACATGTTTGGAAATTAAATAAAAAATTAAATTGAATGGAGATGGAACTTGAATAAAAGTAGAAGTTGATTAAAAATAGAATTGGAAACTGAAAAAAATTAAACATGGAAGTTCATTCAAGAAACCACTATACCTGATGATCTATTTGGAAATTAAATAAAAAAGCAAATTGAATAGAAAAGGAAATTGTAGAAAAATGGAAATGGAATAAAAATAAAAATGGAAGTTGCATAAAATTAAAAATGGACGTTCATTCAAGAAACCACTACACCTTAACGATATATTTGGAAATTAAAAAAAAAAAGGAAATTGAATAGAAAATGATATTGATTAAAAATGGCATTTGAATAAAAATAAAAATAGAAGTTGCATAAAATTAAGCATGGAAGTTTATTCAAGAAACCACTACACCTAAACGATCTGTTTGGAAATTAAATAAAAAAGGAAATTGTATAGAAAAGTAAATTGATTAAAAATGGAAGTTGAATAAAAATAAAAATAGAAATTGCATAAAATTAAGCATGGAAGTTCATTCAAGAAACCACTATACCTTAACGATCTATTTGGAAATTAAATAAAAAAAGGAAATACAATCGACAAGGAAATTGAAAAAAAATGGAAATTGCATAAAATTAAAAATGGAAGCGCATTCTAGAAACCACTACACGTTAACGATCTATTTGGAAATTAAATAAAAAAGGATATTGATTGGAGATGGAAATTGAATAAAAGTAGAAGTTGAATAAAAATAAAACTGGAAACTGCATAAAATTAAACGTGGAAGTTCATTCAAGAAACCGCTATACCTTAACGATCTATTTGGAAATTAAACAAAAAAAGAAATTGAATAGAGATGGAAATTGAATAAAAATGGAAGTGGAATAAAAATAAAAATGGAAGTTGCATAAAATTAAAAATGGAAGATCATTCAAGAAACCACTACACGTTAACGATCTATTTGGATATTCAATAAAAAGGGAAGTTGATTAGAGATGGAAATTGATTAAAAATGGAAGTTGAATAAAAATAAAAATGGAAATTGCATAAAATTAAACATGGAAGTTCATTCAAGAAACCACTATACCTTAACGATCTATTTGAAAATTAAATAGAAAAGGAAATTCAATGGACAAGGAAATTGAAAAGAAAATGGAAGTTAAAGAAAAATAAAAATGGAAGTTGCATAAAATTAAAAATGAAAGTTCATTCGAAAAACCACTATACCTTAACCATCTATTTGGAAATTAAATAAAAAACGAAATTGAATAGAAAAGGAAACTGAATAAAAAAGGAAGTGGAATAAACATACAAATGGAAGTAGCATAAAATTAAAAATGGAAGTTCATTCTAGAAACCACTACACGTTAACGATCTATTTGGAAATTAAATAAAAAACGAAATTGATTGGAGATGGAAATTGGATAAAAATAGAAGTTGAATAAAAATAGAAATGGAAACTGCATAAAATTAAACATGGAAGTTCATTGAAGAAACCACTATACCTTGACGATCTATTTGGAAATTAAATAAAAAAAGAAATTGAATAGAAATGGAAATTGAAGAAAAATGGAAGTGGAATAAAAATAAAAATGAAAGTTGCATAAAATTAAAAATGGAAGCTCATTCTAGAAACCACTACACGTTAATGATCTATTTGGAAATTAAATAAAAAAGGATATTGATTGGAGATGGAAATTGAATAAAAGTAGAACTTGAATAAAAATAAAAATGGAAACTACAAAAAATTAAACATGGAAGTTCATTCAAGAAACCATTATACCTTAACGATCTATTTGGAAATTAAATAAAAAAGGAAATTGAATTGAGAAGGAAATTGAATAAAAATGGAAGTAGAATAAAAATAAAAATGGAAGTTGCATAAAATTAAAAATGGAAGTTCATTCAAGAAACCACTACACGTTAACGATCTATTTGGATATTAAATAAAAAAGGAAATCGATTGGAGATGGAAATTGAATAAAAATAGAAGTTGAATAAAAATAGAAATGGAAACTGCATAAAATTAAACAAGGAATATAGCGACCCCGGTCTTTTCTCTTTAAATTATTGTATCCGGACTTAGGTTCCGTGGATCCTGTCATTACTTATTGGTTGTTGTTGTCCTTTAATCTCTTTGTATTTGAAGTATAGGTTGTGTTGGACGGGTCTGGTACAGGTTGGTTGATTTTAGATGCCGATAGGTGATGCCCAGATTTTGGCCTTCACGCTCGAGCGGAAGTTTTAACGCTCGAGCGGTCCCTTCGTTGTTGCTTCTCCGCTCGAGCGGGAATTTTGACGCTCGAGCGGGATTTTCCATCTCCCAGTATTTTGCTCTGCAGTTCTTCCGCTCGAGCGGTAGTTTTTACGCTCGAGCGTGATCCCTTGTTTTTGCTCCTCCGCTCGAGCGGGGAGTTTGACGCTCGAGCGGGTGCAGCGCCTGCAAAACTTCTGGAAGGGTGCAATCGACGCTCGAGCGGCTTTCTTCACGCTTGAGCATGATTCTGTGTCTTACGCTCGAGCGGGGCTTTCTACGCTCGAGCGTAGAGTCGATTATATCAGTCCGTGATTTCACTTTTTGGATCACTTTTTGACCTACTTTTCCTTCATAACTTTTTAAAAACCGCCCCTGGAGTGTTTTTTTTATCTCTCTCTCTCCCTCTACACACCTTCTCTCTTTCGATTGATCTACTTAGAGTGAGTTTCTACCTTAGATCCTTTATTAAAAAGTTAGAGTGAGTTGAGGGCTTCGTTTTAATCTGAGAAACTTGGGATTTGGAGCACGTTGGTCTTTGGTCTTCATCTCCATCTTCTCCATACGGGTTATTTTCTTCGAGGTAGGGATTTTCCTACTCCATTTTATATGCTTTGTTCTAAGTTTGGTATTTTGATAGGTTGGGGACACTTTGAAAATCTTGGGAAAAGAAAACCCTAGTTGAATTGCTAAATTGATTTGAGTAATTAATTTAAGGTAATTGGGGAATTTGGTTAAATCCATGAAATTGGGGAATTTATTGATTAAATGGTGTAGTTGGATAATATAAATCACTCGCCTAATGAATTGATAGTGTATTTATTTTTCAAGTCTAGAAATAATTGTTTTGGGCTATCGGTGGAGGATAGTCGTGCTTGTTGTAGACATTGCATGCGGATTAGGGAAAATTGAAACTAATCAATTTGTTTAAGTCATAAATTTAGACTATTGAATTAATACAGAAATTACATGTATTGATTGAGCATTGCATATGCATACTGTTTGGGAGGAGATAGGGGATGTACTCCACGGTTTAGGGGAAGATAGGGGATGGACCTCTAAACCGGATTATTGTTTGGGAGGAGATAGGGGATGGACTCCATTAGCACCATTTTTATGTGTGCTTATTATATTGAAGTGTTTTTACATGATTATTGATACAGCACTAAAATGTGTATCAAATGGGAAGTATGAAGTGTTTTGATATGAGCATGAGTCTCATTTGTTTTGTTGATATTGGAAGTAATGTAAATATGATATATAATTCACTGTTGTAAGTTTGGCCAGGTTCTGAGCCATGTTGATAATAATGGAAGGTGAAATGTGTCTTAGACATTAGTGTCATGAGACTGTTTAATGATAAAATTGATTATCTTGGTTAACCATCTATTGAATGCTATAGCTTTATTCAATGCTTATATTTGGTTTAGTATTTTTCTACTGGGCTGTGGCTCACCCTTTATGGGAACATCATTTTCAGGTTCAGGTGATAAGCTACCTCCACGGACTTAGCCTGGAAGGATTTGATGTTTGGGATTTTGAAGACTTGTCTTTAGTTATATGTTTTATTTTGTTATTTTTGAGATTTCATGTAAACATTCAAGCCTAGGGCTTAACTTGTAAATGAGTTAGTACTCATCCTTTTGTGTCCAAGTGTTAGCTTGGAAAGATGTAAGCCCTTAGGGCATTTATTTTGATGTTGCAGGATGTTACACGTGATGTCTTTCAATAAGAATACTCTGATGAATAACTCAAATGATTCGTTTTCTTTTATAAATGCATGTTAATGTTATGGTTATTATGGGTTTATTTTGAGGGCGTTACAACTTGGTATCAGAGCCAGGTTTGAATACTTTGGGTACGTGGGAAGTGATTAGTATCACAATGGGTTCGTCTCGTTTGATAGAGACTTAGTGTAACGTTATATGCTTATGTGATAACATGTTTATGTGATTATGTGGGTATGGAATGTAGTTTCTAGGATGTTGATTGGACCCTTGAGTTCTAGTAGTCTTGTTGGAAAGGCACTTGATCACTGCTGCTTCCAACCGGAACTATAGTAACGCATTGGGACTATCATTATCCGGGAATGAAATTCGTAGGTGCTTATGTGATTATGTGCTTACGTGGAATGAATTATTTTTGTCCAATGCATTAGGACGCGAGTGTTTAGTTTCGGCACATTTATTAATGTGCTAACGTCTTTGTTTGTTTCCTTTATTAGGATGTCAGGGCGAGGACGAGGACGCGGTAGGTGTGGTAGGCCGGGTAGGTAGGAGGTACCGGTGCCAGAGGAGATTCCGGCAGTTCATGAGGGAATTGGCCAGGCCAATGTGGCCGAGCCAGTAGGCCAGCAGGCTATGGGCGCTTTAGCCCGAGAGATAGCAGGGGCATTCAGGGAGTCAGTAGGCATTCTTAGGGCTGAGAATCAAGCCCAGGTTGTTGTTGCGGATGCAGGACCTTCCTTTCTGAAGAGGGAGTTCTTCCGGTCTAATCCGGATGAATTTGTGGGTGATCCTAAAGAGCCGCTTAAGGCAGACGAATGGCTCGAACAGACAACGAAGACGTTTGAGATGCTTGGCATCGAAGACGAGGGGTTGAAGGTGACCTTGGCATCATTCCAGTTGAAGGGGGATGCGGGTCAGTGGTGGAAGTTCACTAAGGGGCGTATAGGAGGTACATGGGAGGCTTTTGTGAATGCTTTCCAGGAGAAGTTCTTATCTCCAGCAGTTAGGGAGAAGCTGAGAGACCAGTTCTGCCAGCTTAAGCAGTCGAGTTCTTCAGTGGCCGAGTTTGAGGCTGCATTTACTAGTTTATCCAGGTTTGCACCTGAATTGGTGGCGTCTGAGGAACGCCGCTGTATTGAGTTTGAGAGGAAGTTGAGGCGTGGCCTCAAGCTGAGAGTTGGGGGAACTATGATTCGGGATTATGGGCGTTTGGTTGATGCTGCAGCCCACATGGAAATCATGATGCAGGAGGAGGAGGAAGGACAGAAGGGCTCCAAGAGGAGTTAGGATGGTCAGAGTGATGGTAGGAGACAGAAGGGTTTTAATCCCCAACAGTCTCAGAGTAGCTTTTCTAGATCGACTTTTCCTGTGCCGAGTGCTAGTTCGGGGAAAGGCAGTCAAGGAGGCATTACCTGCTTCAAGTGTGGCCAGCTGGGCCACAAGTCTCCAGTTTGTCCTCAGAGGAGAGGAGTGCAGAGAGCAGCATCATCTTCGGCTCGATCTCAGAGCCAGAGTCAGGGTAGAGGCCAGCCACTCTCGTGTTATCAGTGTGGTCAGCCAGGGCATATGAAGAGGTATTGCCCGCAGTTGGGTGGCACACCTGGTGCATCTGGTTTGAGGCAGATTCAGGGTCAACAGCCAGCTCAGTCGGGTCAGGCCTCGAGGGCCAATCAGGGGGCTTCATCGTCTCAGTCGGTGCAACAATCTTATGCTCCTAGGGGTGAGCAGGTTGATCAGAGGTCATCTGGGCGCGTGTATGCTGTTACCGCGCAGGATCTTGTACCGGCTCCATCTGTTGTGAGAGGTACTTTCTTGTTTTGCAACTCGGTTGCTAATGTTTTGATTGATACGGGTGCATCTCATTCCTTTGTGTCTGCTGCATTTGCATCTGTTTTGGAGTTGGAGTTAGCACAGTTAGCATCTCCTATTTGTGTAGTGTCGCCTCTTGGGGGTGAATTGATTTTGAAACACGGTGTTAGGGGTTGTGATATAGAGGTTGATTACCATAGAATCCCATTTTCCTTTGTAGTTATGCCTATGAGAGGTTTCGATGTTATTTTGGGTATGGACTGGTTATCGTCATACCGGGCAGTTATTGATTGCTACCGCCAGAGAGTCACTTGTCGTACCGTGAATGGTGAGTGTTTTCATTTTCTGGGGGACCGTGTTGGTAGTGTTTTGCCACCGGGGTATGTTCCGCGAGGACGGAGTGAGCTTAGTGGTCTACTTGCTAACCTTTCGATTAGTGAGGACGGTGAGACTCAGATTGTGTTGCCAAGGGTGGTGTGTGAGTACTCGGAGGTTTTTCCCGAGGATCTTGTTGGTTTGCCACCGCATCGAGAGATTGAATTCTCTATTGACTTAGTGCCCGGCACGGCGCCGATTTCTATGGCACCCTATCGTTTTGCCCCAGCTGAGTTAGTTGAGTTGAAAATCCAACTCCAGGAGTTGCTAGATAAAGGCTTTATACGTCCTAGTGTTTCGCCTTGGGGAGCACCGGCCCTCTTTGTTAAAAAGAAAGGTGGTGCTTGGAGACTTTGTATAGATTACCGGAAATTGAATCGGGCTACGGTTAAGAATAAGTACCCTATGCCCCGTATAGATGATATGTTCGATCAGTTGAAAGGTTCCCGTTGTTTCTCGAAGATAGACTTGAGATCAGGTTATCATCAGTTGAGAGTCAGGGAGGAGGATATTCCAAAGACGGCATTCCGTACGCGGTATGGCCACTATGAGTTTTTGGTGATGCCATTTGGGCTCACCAACGCACCGGCAGTATTTATGGATTTGATGAACCGGATATTCCGGGAATTTCTAGATCGTTTTGTAGTCGTCTTCGTGGACGACATCCTTATCTATTCACCTTCAGAGGAAGAGCACGAGGAACACTTGAGGGTGGTGCTTGATTTACTTAGAGCCCATCAGCTTTATGCTAAGTTTGGGAAGTGTGAGTTCTGGCTAGAGGAGGTGAAGTTCTTAGGCCATGTAGTTTCTTGGGAAGGGGTGTCTGTTGATACATCCAAGACAGAGGCAGTGCAAGATTGGGTACAGCCTAAGAGTGTGTTTGAGATCCGCAGTTTTCTGGGATTAGCTGGGTATTATCGCCGGTTTGTAAGAGATTTCTCCAGATTAGCTTCGCCTTTGACTAGATTGACTCGGAAGGGAGTCAAATTTGCTTGGAGTGAGACTTGTGAAAAGTCGTTCCAGGAGTTGAAAGTTAGACTGACCACTGCTCCAGTCTTGATTATTCCGGAGAGAGGGTTGGGTTATGCAGTCTATTGTGACGCCTCACGAGAGGGTCTTGGTTGTGTGTTGATGCAAGAGGGGAAAGTGGTTGCCTATGGCTCACGTCAGTTGAAAGTTCACGAGAAGAATTACCCTACGCATGATTTAGAGTTAGCAGCTGTGATATTTGCCTTGAAGATTTGGAGGCATTATCTTTACGGTGAGAGGTTCGAGGTATTCTCGGATCATAAGAGTCTGAAATATCTGTTCACACAGAAAGACTTGAACTTGAGGCAGAGGAGGTGGATGGAATTTATTGAGGATTATGACTTTGAATTGCATTATCATCCGGGAAAGGCCAATGTGGTGGCCGACGCCCTTAGCAGGAAACCTGTTGGTGACATAGCTAGTATAGCCATCCGAGAGTGGGAGATGTTAGGTGCACTTGGAGAGTTTGATTTGCTTCTGGGCGAATCCGTTGAGGCTGCGGCCTTGTTTTCTGTTGTTGCGCAACCTACACTTGTGACTCGAGTGTTAGAGGCTCAGAGGGGCGACCTTGAGGTAGAATCCCTCCGTGAGAAGATTTCTGGTGGGAAGGTTGAGAAAGGTTTGACGATGTATCCCGACCTGAGTGTGAGATACCGAGACCGTCTGTTTGTGCCGGAGTCTCATCGAGAAGAGGTACTCTGAGATTTTCATCATTCACGCCTTGCGGTGCATCCGGGAGGCACTAAGATGTATCGGGATTTGGGTCGCCAGTTCTGGTGGCGGGGTATGAAGAGGGATGTGGCAGCTTTCGTATCTAAGTGCCTTACTTGTCAGCAAGTGAAGGCTGAACATCAGAGGCCAGCGGGTTTGTTGCAACCCTTGCCTATTGCTGAGTGGAAGTGGGAGCACGTCACTATGGACTTCGTTGTGGGTCTTCCGAGGACTCAGCGGGGTAGTGATGCTATTTGGGTGGTTGTAGACCGGTTAACTAAGTCGGCGCATTTTATTCCTATGCGCGTGAGAGATACGGTAGATCATCTTGCCGACTTGTATATTCGGGACATAGTGAGATTGCACGGGGTTCCAGTGACGATCGTCTCGGATAGAGATCCTCGTTTTACTGCCAGATTATGGCAGAGCTTGCAGAGCGCCTTAGGTACTAAGTTGACCTTTAGCACAGCCTATCATCCTCAGACTGATGGGCAGTCCGAGCGTACTATTCAGATCCTTGAAGATATGCTTCGGGGTTGTGTTCTTGACTTTAGCGGGTCATGGGAGAGGCACTTGCCATTAGTGGAGTTTGCCTACAACAACAGCTTCCAATCTAGTATCGGTATGGCACCGTTTGAGGCCTTATACGGCCGACCGTGTAGGTCTCCTGTTTGTTGGGCCGAGGTGGGTGATGCACCTCTGTTGGGTCCGGAGTTAGTGAGGGAAACGACGGAGAAGGTTGAGCTTATCCGTAAGAGGCTTGTTACAGCCCAGAGTCGTCAGAAATCTTATGCCGACCGTAGGAGGAGACCTTTGGTGTTTGAGGTGAGTGATCATGTCTTTTTGAAGATATCACCAAGACGGGGATTGATGAGGTTTGGGAAGAGCGGGAAGTTGTCCCCTCGATTCATTGGTCCTTTTGAGATCCTTGAGAGGATTGGCGAGACTGCTTATCGTTTAGCTTTGCCGCCGCAGTTGTCCGGAGTACATGACGTGTTTCATGTGAGTATGCTTCGGAAGTATGAGCCGGATCCATCACATGTATTGGATTGGACCGATTTAGTAGTTGATGAGGATGTCTCGTATGAGGAGAGACCGGTTCGAGTCTTGGATAAACGGGATCAAGTCTTGCGAGGCAAGACCATTCCTTTGGTGAAAGTTTTGTGGAAACATCACGGGGTGGAGGAAGCCACATGGGAACGTGAGTTGGAAGTCCGCGAGAAATATCCGGACATGTTTATTGATTTGTAATCTTGTAGTTAGATTTTGTAATATTGTCAAACTTTAAAGCTTTTTATATATGTCTTAAGCTGTAAAACATTTAGAATGTTTTGGTTAATGGAAATATTTTGGAACTTGCCTCGAAATGGAAGTTTAATGGAACATTGTATATATTGAATATATTGAAAATTGTTGAAATTGAAAGAAAATTGCATAGTGTTAATGCAGGTTGAAATATATGGTTGTTTTGCATATTGTGGCATATCTCTTTGTTAAGAGATGGAATGGCCGGTGTTGGGTCAAGTTGTTTATTAGTGAGTTATCATATTGTTGGAATTTGAGAAAAACTTGTTTTCGAAACCTTGTGCTAAATTTCGGGGACGAAATTCTTTTAAGGAGGGGAGGTTATAGCGACCCCGGTCTTTTCTCTTTAAATTATTGTATCCGGACTTAGGTTCCGTGGATCCTGTCATTACTTATTGGTTGTTGTTGTCCTTTAATCTCTTTGTATTTGAAGTATAGGTTGTGTTGGACGGGTCTGGTACAGGTTGGTTGATTTTAGATGCCGATAGGTGATGCCCAGATTTTGGCCTTCACGCTCGAGCGGAAGTTTTAACGCTCGAGCGGTCCCTTCGTTGTTGCTTCTCCGCTCGAGCGGGAATTTTGACGCTCGAGCGGGATTTTCCATCTCCCAGTATTTTGCTCTGCAGTTCTTCCGCTCGAGCGGTAGTTTTTACGCTCGAGCGTGATCCCTTGTTTTTGCTCCTCCGCTCGAGCGGGGAGTTTGACGCTCGAGCGGGTGCAGCGCCTGCAAAACTTCTGGAAGGGTGCAATCGACGCTCGAGCGGCTTTCTTCACGCTTGAGCATGATTCTGTGTCTTACGCTCGAGCGGGGCTTTCTACGCTCGAGCGTAGAGTCGATTATATCAGTCCGTGATTTCACTTTTTGGATCACTTTTTGACCTACTTTTCCTTCATAACTTTTTAAAAACCGCCCCTGGAGTGTTTTTTTTATCTCTCTCTCTCCCTCTACACACCTTCTCTCTTTCGATTGATCTACTTAGAGTGAGTTTCTACCTTAGATCCTTTATTAAAAAGTTAGAGTGAGTTGAGGGCTTCGTTTTAATCTGAGAAACTTGGGATTTGGAGCACGTTGGTCTTTGGTCTTCATCTCCATCTTCTCCATACGGGTTATTTTCTTCGAGGTAGGGATTTTCCTACTCCATTTTATATGCTTTGTTCTAAGTTTGGTATTTTGATAGGTTGGGGACACTTTGAAAATCTTGGGAAAAGAAAACCCTAGTTGAATTGCTAAATTGATTTGAGTAATTAATTTAAGGTAATTGGGGAATTTGGTTAAATCCATGAAATTGGGGAATTTGGTTAAATCCATGAAATTGGGGAATTTATTGATTAAATGGTGTAGTTGGATAATATAAATCACTCGCCTAATGAATTGATAGTGTATTTATTTTTCAAGTCTAGAAATAATTGTTTTGGGCTATCGGTGGAGGATAGTCGTGCTTGTTGTAGACATTGCATGCGGATTAGGGAAAATTGAAACTAATCAATTTGTTTAAGTCATAAATTTAGACTATTGAATTAATACAGAAATTACATGTATTGATTGAGCATTGCATATGCATATTGTTTGGGAGGAGATAGGGGATGTACTCCACGGTTTAGGGGAAGATAGGGGATGGACCTCTAAACCGGATTATTGTTTGGGAGGAGATAGGGGATGGACTCCATTAGCACCATTTTTATGTGTGCTTATTATATTGAAGTGTTTTTACATGATTATTGATACAGCACTAAAATGTGTATCAAATGGGAAGTATGAAGTGTTTTGATATGAGCATGAGTCTCATTTGTTTTGTTGATATTGGAAGTAATGTAAATATGATATATAATTCACTGTTGTAAGTTTGGCCAGGTTCTGAGCCATGTTGATAATAATGGAAGGTGAAATGTGTCTTAGACATTAGTGTCATGAGACTGTTTAATGATAAAATTGATTATCTTGGTTAACCATCTATTGAATGCTATAGCTTTATTCAATGCTTATATTTGGTTTAGTATTTTTCTACTGGGCTGTGGCTCACCCTTTATGGGAACATCATTTTCAGGTTCAGGTGATAAGCTACCTCCACGGACTTAGCCTGGAAGGATTTGATGTTTGGGATTTTGAAGACTTGTCTTTAGTTATATGTTTTATTTTGTTATTTTTGAGATTTCATGTAAACATTCAAGCCTAGGGCTTAACTTGTAAATGAGTTAGTACTCATCCTTTTGTGTCCAAGTGTTAGCTTGGAAAGATGTAAGCCCTTAGGGCATTTATTTTGATGTTGCAGGATGTTACACGTGATGTCTTTCAATAAGAATACTCTGATGAATAACTCAAATGATTCGTTTTCTTTTATAAATGCATGTTAATGTTATGGTTATTATGGGTTTATTTTGAGGGCGTTACAAGGAAGTTCGTTGAAAAAACCACTATATCTTAACAATCTATTTGGAAATTAAATAGAAAAGGAAATTGAATAAAATGGAAGTGGAATAAAAATAACAATGAAAGTTGCATAAAATTAAAAATGGAAGTTCATTCAAGAAACCACTAAACCTTAACGATCTATTTGGAAATTAAATAAAAAAAGGAAATTGAATAGAAAAGGAAATTGATTAAAAATGGAAGTTGAATAAAAATAAAAATGGAAATTGCACAAAATTAAACATGGAACTTCATTCAAGAAACCACTATACCTTAACGATCTATTTGGAAATTAAATAAAAAAAGGAAATTCAATCGACAAGGAAATTGAAAAAAAATGGAAGTTGAATAGAAATAAGAATGGAAGTTGCATAAAATAAAAAATGAAAGTTCATTCGAGAAACCACTACACCTTAACCATCTATTTAGAAATTAAATAAAAGAGGAAATTGAATAGAAAAGGAAATTGAATAAAAATGGAAGTGGAATAAAAATACAAATGGAAGTAGCATAAAATTAAAAATGGAAGTTCATTCTAGGAACCACTACATATTAATGATCTATTTGGAAATTAAATAAAAAGGAAATTGATTGGAGATGGAAATTGAATAAAAATAGAATTTGAATAAAAATAGAAATGGAAACTGCATAAAATTAAACATGGAAGTTCATTCAAGAAACCACTATACCTTAACGATCTACTTGGAAATTGAATAGAAAAGGAAATTGAATAAAAATGGAGTTAGAATAAAAATAAAAATGGAAGTTGCATAAAATTCAAAATGAAAGTTCATTGAAGAAACCACTATACCATAACGATCTATTTGGAAATTAAATAAAAAAGGAAATTGATTAGAGATGGAAGTTGAATAAAAATAGAAGTTGAATAGAAATAGAAATGGAAACTGTATAAAATTAAACATGAAAGTTCATTCAAGAAACCACTATACGTAAATGATCTATTTGGAAATTTAATAAAAAAGGAAATTGAATAACAATGGAAGTGGAATAAAAATAAAATGGAAGTTCATTCAAGAAACCACAACACCTTAACGATCTATTTGGAAATTGAATAAAATAGGAAATTGAATAGAAAAGGAAATTGATTAAAAATGGAAGTTCAATAAAAATAAAAATAGAAATTGCATAAAATTAAACATGGAACTTCATTCAGGAAACCACTATATCTTAACGATCTATTTGGAAGTTAAATAAAAAAAGGAAATTCAATCGACAGGGAAATTGAAAAAAAAAATGGAATTTCAATAAAAATAAAAATGGAAATTGCATAAAATTAAAAATGAAAGTTCATTCGAGAAACCAGTATGCCTTAACCATCTATTTGGAAATTAAATAAAAAAGGAAATTGAATAGAAAAGGAAATTGAATAAAAATGGAAGTGGAGTAAAAATACAAATGGAAGTTGCATAAATGAAAAATGGATGTTCATTCAAGAAATTATTATACCATACCGACTTATTTGGAAATTAAATAAAAAATTAAATTGAATGGAGATGGACCTTCAACAAAAGTAGAAGTTGATTAAAAAAGAAATGGAAACTGCATAAAATTAAACAAGGAAGTTCATTCAAGAAACCACTATACCTTGACGATCTATTTGGAAATTAAATAAAAAAGGAAATTGAATAGAAATGGAAATTGAAGAAAAAGGGAAGTGGAATAAAAATAAAAATGGAAGTGGGATAAATTAAAAATGGAAGTTCATTCTAGAAACCACTACACGTTAACGATCTATTTGGAAATTAAATAAAAAACGAAATTGATTGGAGATGGAAATTGGATAAAAATAGAAGTTGAATAAAAATAGAAATGGAAACTGCATAAAATTAAACATGGAAGTTCATTGAAGAAACCACTATACCTTAACAATCTATTTCGAAATTAAATAAAAAAAAGAAATTCAATACAGAAGGAAATTGAATAAAAATGGAAGTGGAATAAAACTAAAAATGGAAATTGCATAAAATGAAACATGGAAGTTCATTCAAGAAACCATTATACGTGAACGATCTATTTTGAAATTAAATAAAAAAGGAAATTGAATAGAAAAGCAAATTGAATAAAAATGTAAGTGGAATAAAAATAAAAATGGAAGTTCATTCAAGAAACCACAAAACCTTAACGATCTATTTGAAATTAAATAAAAAAGGAAACTCAATCGAAAAAGAAATTGAATAAAAATGGAAGTTGAATAAAAACAAAAATGGAAGTTGCATAAAATTAAAAATGGAAGTTCATTCAAGAAACCACAATACATTAACGATCGATTTGGAAATTAATTAAAAAAAGGAAATTGAATAGAAAAGGAAATTGAATAAAAATAAAAATGGAAGTTGCATAAAATTGAAAATGGAATTTCATTCAAGAAACCACTACACGTTAACGACCTATTTGGAAATTAAATAAAAATGGAAATTGATTAGAGATGGAAATTGAATAAAAATAGAAGTTGAATAAAAATAGAAATGGAAACAGCATAAAATTAAACATGGAAGTTCGTTCAAGAAACCACTATACCTTAACGATCTATTTGGAAATTAAATAGAAAAGGAAATTGAATAAAATGGAAGTGGAATAAAAATAAAAATGGAAGTTGCATAAAATTAAAAATGGAAGTTCATTCAAGAAACCACTGCACCTTAACGATCTATTTGGAAATTAAATAAAAAAGGAAATTGAATAGAAAAGGAAATTGATTAAAAATGGAAGTTGAATAAATAAAAAAAAGGAAAATCAATCGACAAGGAAATTGCTAAAAAATGCAAGTTGAATAGAAATAAAAATGGAAGTTGCATAAAATTAAAAATGAAATTTCATTCGAGAAACCGCTATACCTTAACAATCTATTTGGAAATTAAATAAAAAATGAAATTGAATAGAAAAGGAAATAGAATAAAAATGGAAGTTGCATAAAATTAAAAATGGAAGTTCATTCTAGAAACCAGTACACGTTAACGATCTATTTGGAAATTAAATAAAAAAAGAAATTGAATATAGAAGGAAATTGAATAAAAATGGAAGTGGAATAAAAATAAAAATGGAAGTTTCATAAAATTAAAAATAGAAGTTCATTCTAGAAACCACTACACGTTAACTATCTATTTGGATATTAAATGAAAAAGGAAATTGATTAGAGATGAAAATTGAATAAAAATAGAAGTTGAATAAAAATAGAAATGGAAACTGCATAAAATTAAACATGGAAGTTCGTTCAAGAAACCACTATACCTTAACGATCTATTTGGAAATTAAATAGAAAAGGAAATTGAATAAAATGGAAGTGGAATAAAAATAAAAATGGAAGTTGCATAAAATTAAAAATGGAAGTTCATTCAAGAAACCACTGCACCTTAACGATCTATTTGGAAATTAAATAAAAAAGGAAATTGAATAGAAAAGGAAATTGATTAAAAATGGAAGTTGAATAAATAAAAAAAAGGAAAATCAATCGACAAGGAAATTGCTAAAAAATGGAAGTTGAATAGAAATAAAAATGGAAGTTGCATAAAATTAAAAATGAAATTTCATTCGAGAAACCACTATACCTTAACAATCTATTTGGAAATTAAATAAAAAATGAAATTGAATAGAAAAGGAAATAGAATAAAAATGGAAGTGGAATAAAAATAAAAATGGAAGTTGCATAAAATTAAAAATGGAAGTTCATTCTAGAAACCAGTACACGTTAACGATCTATTTGGAAATTAAATAAAAAAAGAAATTGAATATAGAAGGAAATTGAATAAAAATGGAAGTGGAATAAAAATAAAAATGGAAGTTTCATAAAATTAAAAATAGAAGTTCATTCTAGAAACCACTACACGTTAACTATCTATTTGGATATTAAATGAAAAAGGAAATTGATTAGAGATGAAAATTGAATAAAAATAGAAGTTGAATAAAAATAGAAATGGAAACTGCATAAAATTAAACATGGAAGTTCGTTCAAGAAACCACTATACCTTAACGATCTATTTGGAAATTAAATAGAAAAGGAAATTGCATAAAATGGAAGTGGAATAAAAATAAAAATGGAAGTTGCATAAAATTAAAAATGGAAGTTCATTCAAGAAACCACTGCACCTTAACGATCTATTTGGAAATTAAATAAAAAAGGAAATTGAATAGAAAAGGAAATTGATTAAAAATGGAAGTTGAATAAATAAAAAAAAGGAAAATCAATCGACAAGGAAATTGCTAAAAAATGGAAGTTGAATAGAAATAAAAATGGAAGTTGCATAAAATTAAAAATGAAATTTCATTCGAGAAACCACTATACCTTAACAATCTATTTGGAAATTAAATAAAAAATGAAATTGAATAGAAAAGGAAATAGAATAAAAATGGAAGTGGAATAAAAATAAAAATGGAAGTTGCATAAAATTAAAAATGGAAGTTCATTCTAGAAACCAGTACACGTTAACGATCTATTTGGAAATTAAATAAAAAAAGAAATTGAATATAGAAGGAAATTGAATAAAAATGGAAGTGGAATAAAAATAAAAATGGAAGTTTCATAAAATTAAAAATAGAAGTTCATTCTAGAAACCACTACACGTTAACTATCTATTTGGATATTAAATGAAAAAGGAAATTGATTAGAGATGAAAATTGAATAAAAATAGAAGTTGAATAAAAATAGAAATGGAAACTGCATAAAATTAAACATGGAAGTTCGTTCAAGAAACCACTATACCTTAACGATCTATTTGGAAATTAAATAGAAAAGGAAATTGCATAAAATGGAAGTGGAATAAAAATAAAAATGGAAGTTGCATAAAATTAAAAATGGAAGTTCATTCAAGAAACCACTGCACCTTAACGATCTATTTGGAAATTAAATAAAAAAGGAAATTGAATAGAAAAGGAAATTGATTAAAAATGGAAGTTGAATAAATAAAAAAAAGGAAAATCAATCGACAAGGAAATTGCTAAAAAATGGAAGTTGAATAGAAATAAAAATGGAAGTTGCATAAAATTAAAAATGAAATTTCATTCGAGAAACCACTATACCTTAACAATCTATTTGGAAATTAAATAAAAAATGAAATTGAATAGAAAAGGAAATAGAATAAAAATGGAAGTGGAATAAAAATAAAAATGGAAGTTGCATAAAATTAAAAATGGAAGTTCATTCTAGAAACCAGTACACGTTAACGATCTATTTGGAAATTAAATAAAAAAAGAAATTGAATATAGAAGGAAATTGAATAAAAATGGAAGTGGAATAAAAATAAAAATGGAAGTTTCATAAAATTAAAAATAGAAGTTCATTCTAGAAACCACTACACGTTAACTATCTATTTGGATATTAAATGAAAAAGGAAATTGATTAGAGATGAAAATTGAATAAAAATAGAAGTTGAATAAAAATAGAAATGGAAACTGCATAAAATTAAACATGGAAGTTCGTTCAAGAAACCACTATACATTAACGATCTATTTGGAAATTAAATAGAAAAGGAAATTGAACAAAATGGAAGTGGAATAAAAATAAAAATGGAAGTTGCATAAAATTAAAAATGGAAGTTCATTCAAGAAACCACTAGACCTTAATGATCTATTTGGAAATTAAATAAAAAAGGAAATTGAATAGAAAAGGAAATTGATTAAAAATGGAAGTTGAATAAAAATAAAAAAAGGAAAATCAATCGACAAGGAAATTGAAAAAAAATGGATGTTGAATAGAAATAAAAATGGAAGTTGCATAAAATTAAAAATGAAAGTTCATTCGAGAAACCACTATACCTTAACGATCTATTTGGAAATTACATGAAAAAGGAAATTGAATAGAAAAGGATATTGAATAAAAATGGAAGTGGAATAAAAATAAAAATGGAAGTTGCATAAAATTAAAAATGGAAGTTCATTCAAGAAACCAGTACACGTTAACGATCTATTTGGAAATTAAATAAAAAAGGAAATTGATTAGAGATGGAAATTGAATAAAAGTAGAAGTTGAATAAAAAAAGAAATGGAAACTGCATAAAATTAAACATGGAACTTCATTCAAGAAACCACTATACCTTAACGATCTGTTTGGAAATTAAATAAAAAAAGGAAATTCAATCGACAAGGAAACTGAAAAAAAATGGAAGTTGAATGAAAATAAAAATGGAAGTTGCATAAAATTAAAAATGAAAGTTTATTCGAGAAACCACTATAGCTTAACCATCTATTTGGAAATTATATAAAAAAGGAACTTGAATAGAGAAGGAAATTGAATAAAAATGGAAGTGGAATAAAAATACAAATGGAAGTAGCATAAAATTATAAATGGATGTTCATTCAAGAAACTATTATACCTTAACGACCTATTTGGAAATTAAATAAAAAATTAAATTTAATGGAGATGGAACTTTAATAAAAGTACAAGTTGATTAAAAATAGAAATGGAAACTGCATAAAATTAAACATGGAAGTTCATTCAAGAAACCACTATACCTTGACGATCTATTTGGAAATTAAATAAAAGAGAAAATTGAAGAAAAATGGAAGTGGAATAAAAATAAAAATGGAAGTTGCATAAAATTAAAAATGGAAGCTCATTCTAGAAACCACTAGACGTTAACGATCTATTTGGAAATTAAATAAAAAAGGATATTGATTGGAGATGGAAATTGAATAAAAGTAGAAGTTGAATAAAAATAAAAATGGAAACTGCATAAAATTAAACATGGAAGTTCATTCAAGAAACCACTATACCTTAACGATCTGTTTGGAAATTAAATAAAAAAAGGAAATTCAATCGACAAGGAAACTGAAAAAAAATGGAAGTTGAATGAAAATAAAAATGGAAGTTGCATAAAATTAAAAATGAAAGTTTATTCGAGAAACCACTATAGCTTAACCATCTATTTGGAAATTATATAAAAAAGGAACTTGAATAGAGAAGGAAATTGAATAAAAATGGAAGTGGAATAAAAATACAAATGGAAGTAGCATAAAATTATAAATGGATGTTCATTCAAGAAACTATTATACCTTAACGACCTATTTGGAAATTAAATAAAAAATTAAATTTAATGGAGATGGAACTTTAATAAAAGTACAAGTTGATTAAAAATAGAAATGGAAACTGCATAAAATTAAACATGGAAGTTCATTCAAGAAACCACTATACCTTGACGATCTATTTGGAAATTAAATAAAAGAGAAAATTGAAGAAAAATGGAAGTGGAATAAAAATAAAAATGGAAGTTGCATAAAATTAAAAATGGAAGCTCATTCTAGAAACCACTAGACGTTAACGATCTATTTGGAAATTAAATAAAAAAGGATATTGATTGGAGATGGAAATTGAATAAAAGTAGAAGTTGAATAAAAATAAAAATGGAAACTGCATAAAATTAAACATGGAAGTTCATTCAAGAAACCACTATACCTTAACGATCTATTTGGAAATTAAACAAAAAAAGAAATTGAATAGAGAAGGAAATTGAATAAAAATGGAAGTGGAATAAAAATAAAAATGGAAGTTGCATAAAATTAAAAATGGAAGTTCATTCAAAAACCACTACACATTAACGATCTATTTGGATATTAAATAAAAAAGGAAATTGATTAGAGATGGAAATTGAATAAAAATAGAAGTTGAATAAAAACAGAAATGGAAACTACATAAAATTAAACATGGAAGTTCATTCAAGAAACTATTATACCTTGACGAACTATTTGGAAATTAAATAAAAAAGGAAATTGAAGAAAAATGGAAGTGGAATTAAAATAAAAATGAAAGTTGCATAAAATTAAAAATGGAAGTTCATTCTAGAAACCACTACACCTTAACGATATATTTGGAAATTAAATAAAAAAGAAATTGAATAGAAAATGATATTGATTAAAAATGGTAGTTGAATAAAAATAAAAATAGAAGTTGCAGAAAATTACACATGGAAGTTTATTTAAGAAACCACTACACCTTAACGATCTGTTTGGAAATTAAATAAAAAAGGAAATTGAATAGAAAAGAAAATTGATTAAAAATGGAAGTTGAATAAAAATAAAAATAGAAATTGCATAAAATTAAACATGGAAGTTCATTAAAGAAACCACTATACCTTAACGATCTATTTGGAAATTGAATAAAAAAAAAGAAATTCAATCGACAAGGAAATTGAAAAAAAATGAAAGTGGAATAAAAATAAAAATGGAAGTTGCATAAAATTAAAAATGAAAGTTCATTCGAGAAACCACTATACCTTAACCATCTATTTGGAAATTATATAAAAAAGGAAATTGAATAGAAAAGGAAATTGAATAAAAATGGAAGTGGAATAAAAATACAAATGGAAGTAGCATAAAATTATAAATGGATGTTCATTCAAGAAACTATTATACCTTAACGACCTATTTGGAAATTAAATAAAAATGGAGAATGAATGGGGATGAAAATTGAATAAAAATAGAAGTTGAATAAAAACAGAATTGGAAACAGCATAAAATGAAACATGGAAGTTCATTAAAGAGACCACTATACCTTAATGATCTATTTGGAAATTAAATAAAAAAAGAAATTGAATAGAAAAGGAAATTGAATAAAAATGGAGGTGGAATAAAAATAAAAATGGAAGTTGCATAAAACTAAAAATGAAGTTCATTGAAGAAACCACTACACCTTAACGATCTATTTCGAAATTAAACAAAAAATGAGATTGAATGGAGATGGAAATTGAATAAAAATAGAAGAATAAAAATAGAATTGTAAACAGCATAAAATGAAACATGGAAGTTCATTCAAGAGACCAGTATACCTTAACGATCTATTTGGAAATTAAATAAAAAAGGAAATTGAATTAAAATGGAAGTGGAATAAAAATAAAAATGGAAGTTGCATAAAATTAAAAATGGAAGTTCATTCAAAAAACCACTACACCTTAACGATCTATTTGAAATTAAATAAAAAGGGAAATTCAATAGAAAAAGAAATTGAATAAAAATGGAAGTTCAATAAAAAGAAAATTGAAGTTGCATAAGATTAAAAATGGAAGTTCAGTCAAGAAACCACAATACATTAACGATCTATTTGGAAATTAAATAAAAAAAGAAAATTGAATAGAAAAGGAAATTGTTTAAAAATTGAAGTTGAATAAAAATAAAAATGGAAGTTGCATAAAATTAAACATGGAAGTTCATTCAAGAAACCACTATACCTTAACGATCTATTTGGAAATTAAATAAAAAAAAGAAATTCAATTGACAAGGAAATTGAATAAAAATGGAAGTTGAATAAAAATAAAAATAGAAGTTGCATAAAATTAAAAATGGAAGTTCATTCAAAAAACCACTGCACGTTAACGATCTACTTGGAAATTAAATAAAAAAGGAAATTGATTGCAGATGGAAATTGAATAAAATAGAAGTTGAATAAAAATAGAAATGGAAACTGCTTAAAATTAAACATGGAAGTTCATTCAAGAAACCACTATAGTTAACGATCTATTTTGAAATTAAATAAAAAAGGAAATTGAATAGAAAAGGAAATTGAATAAAAATGGAAGTGGAATAAAAATAAAAATGGAAGTTGCATAAAATTAAACATGGATATTCATTCAAGAAACAACAATACCTTAACGATCTATTTGGAAATTAAATAAAAAAAGGAAATTCAATCGACAAGGAAATTGAAAAAAAATGGTAGTTGCATAAAATTTAAAATGAAAGTTTATTCAAAAAACCACTATACCATAACGATCTACTTGGAAATTAAATGAAAAAAGAAATTGAATAGAAAAGGAAATTGAATCGAAATGGAAGTGGAATAAAAATACAAATGGAAGTTGTATAAAATTTCATTCAAGAAACTATTATACCTTAACGATCTATTTGGAAATTAAATAAAAAAAGTAACTTGAATGGAGATGGAACTTCAATAAAAGTAGAAGTTGATTAAAAATAGAAATGGAAACTGCATAAAATTAAGCATAGAAGTTCATTCAAGAAACCACTATACCTTGACAATATATTTGGAAATTAATTAAAAAAGGAAATTGAATAGAAAAAGAAAGTGAAAAAAAATGGAAGTGGAATAAAAATAAAAGTTGAAGTTGCATAAAATTAAAAATTGAAGTTCTTTTAGAAACCACTACACGTTAACGATCTATTTGGAAATTAAATAAATAAGGAAATTGATTGGAGATGGAAATTGAATAAAAATAGAAGTTGAATAAAAATAGAAATGGAAACTGCATAAAATTAAACATGAAAATTCATTCAAGAAACCACTATACCTTAACGATCTATTTGGAAATTAAATAAAATAGGAAATTGAATAGAAAAGGAAGTTGAAAAAAAATGGAAGTGGAATAAAAATAAAAATGGAAGTTGCATAAAATTAAAAATGGAAGTTCATTCAAGAAACCAGTACACCTTAATGATCTACTTGGAAATTAAATAAAAAATGAAATTGAATGGAGACGAAAATTGATTAAAAATAGAAGTTGAATAAAAATAGAAATGGAAATGGAAACTGAATAAAATGAAACATGGAAGTTCATTCAAGAAACCATTATACGTTAACGATCTATTTGGAAATTAAATAAAAAAGGAAATTGAATAAAAATAGTATTAGAATAAAAATAAATAAAAAATGGTAGTAGAATAAAAATGGAAGTTGCATAAAATTAAAAATGGAAGTTCAATCAAGAAACCAGTACACCTTAACGATCTATTTGGAAATTAAATAAAAAAGGAAATTGAATAGAAAAGGAAATTGAATAAAAATGGAAGTAGAATAAAAATAAAAATGGAAGTTGCATAAAATTAAAAATGGAAGTTCATTCAAGAAACCACTACAACTTAACGATCTGTTTGAAATTAAATAAAAAAGGAAATTCAATAGAAAAAGAAATTGAATAAAAATGGAAGTGGAATAAAAATAAAAATGGAAGTTCATTCAAGAAACCACAATACATTAACGATCCATATGGAAATTAAACAAAAAAAGAAAATTGAATAGAAAAGGAAATTGAATAAAAATGGAAGTTGAATAAAAATAGAAATAGAATGTAACGCCCCAAATTATATGACAATTAACCCATCAATATAGACATGCATTGATATAGAAAAGCTCCACATTCTTCTATTCATCAGAGTTCCATTACCAAAAAGTATTACATGTTAACGACAAAAGCAAATGCCCTAAAGGCTTACAGCTTTCCAAGTTAACACTTGGTTACAACAAGAGAGTGCTAACTCATTTACACATTAAGCCCTTGGCTTGTATATACATGTAATGTATTAAAGAAACTAAACAACAAAAATTTGCCCGCCTCTAGCCTCCCAAGCTACGTCCTTGGAGGTGGCATGCTACCTGTACCTGAAAATGATATTCCCATATTGGGTGAGCCACAGCCCAGTAGAAATACACTAAACCAAATATGAACAATGACTAAAAGATTAGCAGTTGATAGATGGCCAACACTGATACTTTCGCTTATAACACTTTACAGTTTCATGACATACAAGTCCATGTTCCAATTCCTTTCAATTTTCAATTTATAACCCTGGCTCAGAACCTAGCCAAACAACTCATATGAGACAGTAACTCATATTAAACACTTTCCCATTTCACAATAGATAAGCATACTAGCTATATCATACACCAAGAGATAAGCATACAAGCTATATCATCACTTCCATAGATATGCATAAGAGCACTATCACACTTCCAGAGACAAGCATATGAGCTATGTCAACACATCACTAGATAAGCATATGAGCTCTATCTATGGAGTCCATCCCCTATCTTCTCCCAACAACATCCGGTTTAGAGGTCCATCCCCTATCATCCCCTAAACCGTGGAGTACATCCCCTATCTCCTCCAACACAACACAATGCATATAAACAATAATTATACACATCATCACACAATACATAAATTTAATGTATTCTTTCAACCGTCATGCTCATTGACACATTCCAGTGATTAGTTTTAGTTTGCCTAATCATCATGCATTGTCTACAACAATCAAGACTATCCTCCACCGATAGCCCAAAGCAGTTATTTCTATACAGAATATAAATGCGACAAATGGATATAAAATCAACATTTCCAACTAGGTGTGTGATATGAAATCCAACTACACCCTTTAATCCCATACATTCCCAATCTCAACCTTTCCATTTCAATTCTTCATTTCACCCAATTAATTTTACAAATTAATTAACCAATGTAATTAGGGCATTTTCCATAATTAACATTACAACCTTTAGGTTCCATTTTCATCAATGCCTCAACATTTATACCATTTCTCCATACCAAACATGCATCTAGGTTTTATATAGCTAAAACCCAAACTTTTGTAAATTTACACAAAAGCCCCAAACTTTCACAAAGTTACCAAACCAATCCCAACATCTCAAAATACTAAAATTTAAAGACAAAATCCATAGTAAGGAGTAGGTTATCCCTACCTCAAAAGATGACTCCCAACCGAGAAGACGAAGAAAACGGAAGTGCTCCAAATCTCAAATTTTTCGGATCAAAAGTTAGCCCTCGACGATCAACAACTTTTTTGTAAAGGCCAAAGGTGAGCAAATCACTCCTACTAGATCAATACCTAAAGAGAATGTAGAGATCTAGAGTGAGAAGCTCAACAATGGGGTTTTTGGAAAAGTAAGAGAGAGAAGAGAAGTGGAAAAAGTGATTTGAAAAGTCAAAACACGGAGCTTTAACCCAGTCGTCCCGCTCGAGTGTCCAACTCCCCGCTCGAGCGTCACTCACAGACTCCCGCTCGAGCATCCAAACCGCCGCTCGAGCGCTGAATACACACTCCCAGCACTTTTGCAGAACCAGACTCCCGCTCGAGCGTAACACACAGACTCTCGCTCGAGCGTCCAAACTCCCACTCGAGCGGACAACCCTGCAGAGAAAAATACTGGAAGGTTGATTTTCCCGCTCGAGTGCCAAAAGCTCCGCTCGAGCGGACAGGCCAAAAACTGGGCAACTACACTTGGTTCCTAAGCTCAACCAACCTGTTTCACACCTGCCCAACACAACCCAAGACTCAAATGCAAAGAGTAAAGGATGTAAACAAGATGTACACAACAACCAAAGAAAGGGAAAACCGGGATCGCTATATAGAAACTGCATAAAATTAAACATGGAAGTTCATTCAAGAAACCACTATACCTTAACGATCTATTTGGAAATTAAATAAAAAAGGAAATTGAATAAAAATGGAAATGGAAAAAAAATTAAAACAGAAGTTGCATAAAATTAAAAATCGAAGTTCATTCAAGAAACCACTACACCTTAACGATCTGTTTCGAAATTAAATAAAAAAGGAGATTGAATGCAGATGGAAATTGAATAAAAAAAGAAGTTTAATAAAAATAGAAATGGAAACTGCATAAAATGAACCTTGGAAGTTCATTCAAGAGACCACTATACCTTAACGATCTATTTGTAAATTAAATAAAAAAGGAAATTGAATAAAAATGGTAGCAGAATAAAAATAAAAATGGAAGTTGTATAAAACTAAAAATGGAAGTTCATTTAAGAAACCAATACACCTTAACGATCTATTTCGAAATTAAATAAAAAAGGAGATTGAATGGAGATGGAAATTGAATAAAAATAGAAGTTGAATAAAAATAGAAATTGAAACTGCATAAAATTAAACATGGAAGTTCATTCAAGAAACCACCATACCTTGACGATCTATTTGGAAATTAAATAAAAAAGGGAATTGAACAGAAAAGGAAACTGAATAAAAATGGAAGTGGAATAAAAATAAAAATGGAAGTTGCATAAAATTAAAAATGGAAGTTCATTAAAGAAACCACTACACGTTAACGATCTATTTGGAAATTAAATAAAAAAGAAAATTGATTGGAGACGGAAATTGAATAAAAATAGAAGTTGAATAAAAATGGAAATGGAAACTGCATAAAATTACACATGGAAGTTCATTCAAGAAACCACTATACCTTAACGATCTATTTGGAAATTGAATAGAAAAGGAAATTGAATAAAGATGGAAGTGGAATAAAAATAAAAATAAAAGTTGCATAAAATTACAAATGGAAGTTCATTCAAGAAACCACTACACCTTAACGATCAATTTGAAATTAAATAAGAAAGGAAATTCAATAGAAAAAGAAATTGAATAAAAATGGAAGTTGAATAAAAATAAAAATGGAAGTTGCATAAAATTAAAAATGGAAGTTCATTCAAGAAACCAGAATACATTAAAGATCTAATTGGAAATTAAATAAAAAAGGAAATTGAATAGAAAAGGAAATTGAATAAAAATGGAAGTCGAATAAAAATAAAAATGGAAGTTGCATAAAATTAAAAATGGAAGTTCATTCAAGAAACCACAATACATTAACGATCTATTTTGAAATTAAATAAAAAAGGTAATCGATTTGAGATGGAAATTGAATAAAAATAGAAGTTGAATAAAAATAGAAATGGAAACTGCATAAAATTAAACATGGAAGTTCATTCAAGAAACTACTATACCTTAACGATCTATTTGGAAATTAAATAAAAAAAAATTGAATAGAAAAGGAAATTGAATAAAAATGGAAGTGGAATAAAAATAAAAATGGAAGTTGCATAAAATTAAAAATGGAAGTTCATTCAAGAAACCACTACACCTTAACGATCTATTTCGAAATTAAATAAAAAAGGAGATTGAATGGAGATGGAAATTGAATAAAAATAGAAGTTTAAGAAAAAACAGAAATGGAAACTGCATAAAATTAAACATGGAAGGTCATTCAAGAGACCGCACTGCCTTAACGATTTATTTGGAAATTAAATAAAAAAAGGAAATTGAACAGAAAAAGAAATTGAATAAAAATGGAAGTTCATTCAAGCAACCACTACACCTTAATGATCTATTTCGAAATTAAATAAAAAAGAAGATTGAATGGAGATGGAAATTGAACAAAAATAGAAGTGGAAACTGCATGAAATGAAACATGGAAGTTCATTCAAGAGACCACTATACCTTAACGATCAATTTGGAAATTAAATAAAAAAGAAAATTGAATAGAAAAGGAAATTGAATAAAAATGGAAGTGGAGTAAAAATAAAAGTGGAAGTTGCATAAAATTAAAACTGGAAGTTCATTCTAGAAACCAGTACACCTTAACGATCTATTTGAAATTAAATAAAAAAGGAAATTCAGTAGAAAAAGAAATTGAATAAAAATGGAAGTTGAATAAAAATAAAAATTGAAGTTGCATAAGATTAAAAATGGAAGTTCATTCAAGAAACTGCAATACATTAACGACATATTTGGAAATTAAATAAAAAAAGGAAATTGAATAGAAAGGGAAATTGATTAAAAATGGAAGTTGAATAAAAATAAAAATGGAAGTTCATTCAAGAAACCACTATACCTTAACGTTCAATTCGGAAATTAAGTAAAAAAAAGGAAATTCAGTTGACATGGAAATTGAATAAAAATGGAAGTGGAATAAAAATAAAAAAGGATGTTGCATAAAATTAAAAATGGAAGTTCATTCAAGAAACCACTATACATTAACGATCTATTTGGAAATTAAATAAAAAAAGGAAATTGAAAAGAAAAGTAAATTGAATAAAAATGGAAGTTGAATAAAAATAAAAATGGAAGTTGCATAAAATTAAACATGGAAGTTCATTTAAGAAACCACTATACCTTAACGATCTATTTGGTAATGAAATAAAAAAAGGAAATTAAATCGAAAAAGAAATTGAATAAAAATAAAAATAGAAGTTCCATATAATTAAAAATGGAAGTTCATTCAAAAAACCACTGCACGTTGATGATCTATTTGGAAATTGAATAAAATAGGAAATTGATTGGAGATGGAAATTGAATAAAAATAGAAGTTGAATAAAAATAGAAATCGAAACTGCATAAAATTAAACATGGAAGTTCATTCATGAAACCACTATACCTTAATAATCTATTTTGAAATTAAACAAAAAAAGGAAATTGAATAGAAAAAGAAATTGATTAAAAATGGAAGTTGAATAAAAATAAAAATGGAAGTTTTATAAAATTAAAAATGGAAGTTCATTCTAGAAACCACTATATCTTAACGATCTATTTGGAAATGAAATAAAAAAAGGAAATTAAACAGAAAATGAATCGAATAAAAATGGAAATTGAATAAAAATAAAAACGGAAGTTGCATAAAATTAAAAATGGGAGTTCATTCATGAAACCACTATACCATAACGATCTATTTGGAAATTTAATAAAAAAAGGAAATTGAATAAAAATGGAAGGTGAATAAACGTAAAAATGGATGTTCATTCAAGGAACCACTATACATGAACGATCTATTTGGAAATTAAATAAAAAAAGGAAATTGAATAGAACAGGAAATCGAATAAAAATGAAAGTTGAATAAAAAAAAAATGGAAGTTGCATAAAAATAAAAATGGAAGTTCGTTCAAGAAACCACTATACCTTAAAGATCTATTTGGAAATTAAATAAAAAAAAAGAAATTGAATAGAAAAGGAAATTGAATAAAAATGGAAGTTGCATAATATTAAAATTGAAAGTTCATTCAAGAAACTACTATACCTTAACGATCTATTTGGAAATTAAATAAAAAAGGAAATTGAATAGAAAAGGAAATTGAAAAAAATGGAAGTGGAAGAAAAATACAAATGGAAGTTGCATAAAATTAAAAGTGGAAGTTCATTCAAGAAACTACTATACCTTAACGATCTATTTGGTAATTAAATAAAAAAGTAAATTGAATGGAGATGGAACTTCAATAAAAATAGAAGTTGATTAAAAATAGAAATGGAAACTGCATAAAATTAAACATGGAAGTTCATTAAAGAAACCACTATACCTTAACGATCTATTTGGAAATTATATAGAAAAGGAAATTGAATAGAAAAGGAAATTGAATAAAAATGGAAGTGGAATCAAAATAAAAATGGAAGTTCATTCAAGAAACCACTACTCTTGAACGATTTATTTGGAAATTAAATAAAAAAGGAAATTTAATGGAGATGGAAATTGATTAAAAAAGAAGTTGAATAAAAATAGAAATGGAAGTTCATTTAAGAAACCACTACACCTTAACGATCTATTTGCAAATTAAATAAAAAAGGAAATTGAATGCAGATGGAAATTGAATAAAAGTAGAAGCTGAATAAAAATAGAAATGGAAACCGCATAAAATTAAACATGGAAGTTCATTCAAGAAACCACTATACCTTAACGATCTATTTGGAAATGAAATAAAAAAAAAATTGAATAGAAAAGAAAAGTCAATAAAAATGGAAGTGGCATAAAATTAAAAATGGAAGTTCATTCAAGAAACCACTACACCTTAACGATCTATTTGAAATTAAATAAAAAAGGAAATTCAATAGAAAAAGAAATTGAGTAAAAATGGAAGTTGATTAAAAATAAAAATGGAAGTTACATAAAATTAAAAATGGAATTTCATTAAAGAAACCACAATACATTAACGATCAATTTGGAAATTGAATAAAAATAGAAGTGGAATAAAAATAAAAATGGAAGTTGCATAAAATTAAAAATGGAAGTTAATTCAAGAAACCACTACACGTTAACGATCTATTTTGAAATTAAACGAACAAGGAAATTGATTGGAGATGGAAATTGAATAAAAATAGAAGTTGAATAAAAATAGAAATGGAAACTGCATAAAATTAAACATGGAAGTTTATTGAAGAAACCATTGCACCTTAACGATCAATTTCAAAATTAAATAAAAAAGGAGATGGAATGGAGATGGAAATTGAAGAAAGTAAATTTAATGGAGATTAAATAAAAAGGTAAATTTAATGGAGAGGAACTTCAATAAAAGTAGAAGTTGATTAAAAATAGAAATGGAAACTGCATAAAATTAAACATGGAAGTTCATTCAAGAAACCACTATACCTTGACGATCTATTTCGAAATTAAATAAAAACTGAAATTGAATAGAAAAGGAAATTGAATAAAATTGGTAGTGGAATAAAAATAAAGATGTAAGTTGCATAAAATTAAAAATGGAAGTTCATTCAAGAAACCACTACACGTTAACGATCTATTTGGAAATTAAACAAAAAAGGAAATTGATTGGAGATGGAAATTCAATAAAAAGGGAAGTGGAATAAAAATAGACACGGAAACTGCATAAAATTAAACATTGAAGTTCATTCAAGAAACCACTATACCTTAACGATCAATTTGGAAATTAAAGAAAAAAGGACATTGAATAGAAAAAGAAATTGAATAAAAATGGAAGTGGAATAAAAATAAAAATGGAAGTTGCATAAAATTAAAAATGGAAGTTCATTCAAGAAACCACTACACGTTAACGATCTATTTCGAAATTAAATAAAAAAGGAGATTGAATGGAGATGGAAACTGAATAAAAATAGAAGTTGAATAAAAATAGAAATGGAAACTGCATAAAATGAAACACCGAAGTTCATTCAAGAGACCACTATACCTTAACGATCTATTTGGAAATTAAATAAAAGAGGAAATTGAATATAAAAGGAAATTGAATAAAAATGGAAGTGGAATAAAAATTAAAATGGAAATTAAATAAAAAAAGGAAATTCAATTGACAAGGAAATTGAATAAAAATGGAAGTTAAATAAAAATAAAAATAGAAGTTGCATAAAATTAAAAATGGAAGATCATTCAAAAAACCACTGCACGTTAACGATCTATTTGGAAATTAAATAAAAAAGGAAATAGATTGGAGATGGAAACTGAATAAAAATAGAAGTTGAATAAAAATAGAAATGGAAACTGCATAAATTTAAACATGGAAGTTCATTCAAGAAACCACTATACCTTGACGATCTATTTGGAAATTAAATAAAAAAGGAAATTGAATAGAAAAGGAAATTGAATAAAAATGGAAGTGGAATAAAAATAAAAATGGAAGTTGCATAAAATTAAAAATGGAAGTTCATTCAAGAAACCACTACACGTTAACGATCTATTTGGAAATTAAATAAAAAAGGAAATTGACTGGAGATGGAAATTGAATAAAAATAGAAGTTGAATAAAAATAAAAAAGGAAACTGCGTAAAATTAAACATGGAAGTTCATTCAAGAAAACCAATATACCTTAACGATCTATTTGGAATTTGAATAGAAAAGGAAATCGAAAAAAAATGGAAGTTGAATAAAAATAAAAATAAAAGTTGCATAAAATTAAAAATGGAAGTTCATTCACGAAACCACTACACCTTAACGATCAATTTGAAATGAAATAAGAAAGGAAATTCAATAGAAAAAGAAATTTAATAAAAATGGAAGTTGAATAAAAATAAAAATGGAAGTTGCATAAAATTAAAAATGAAAGTTCATTCAAGAAACTACTATACCTTAACGATCTATTTGGAAATTAAATAAAAAAGGAAATTGAATAGAAAAGGAAATTGAATAAAAATGAAGGTGGAAAAAAAATAAAAATAGAAGTTGCATAAAATTAAAAATGGAAGTTTATTCAAGAAACCACTACACTTTAACGATCTATTTCGAAATTAAATAAAAAAGGAGATTGAATGGAGATGGAAATTGAATAAAAATAGAAGTTGAATAAAAATAAAATGAAAACTGTATAAAATGAAACATGGAAGTTCATTCAAGAGACTACTATACCTTAACGATCTATTTGGAAATTAAATAAAAAAGGAAATTGAATAAAAAAGGAAATTGAATAAAAATGGAAGTGGAATAAAAATAAAAATGGAAGTTGCATAACATTAAAAATGAAAGTTCATTCGAGAAACCATTACACCTTAATGATCTATTTGAAATTAAATAAAAAAGGAAATTCAACAGAAAAAGAAATTCAAAAAAAATGGAAGTTGAATAAAAATAAAAATGGAAGTTGCATAAAATTAAAAATGAAAGTTCATTCAAGAAACTACTATACCTTAATGATCTATTTGGAAATTAAATAAAAAAGGAAATCGAATAGAAAAGGAAATTGAATAAAAATGAAAGTGGAAAAAAAATAAAAATGGAAGTTGCAAAAAATTAAAAATGGAAGTTCATTGAAGAAACCACTACACCTTAACGATCTATTTCGAAATTAAATAAAAAAGGAGATTGAATGGAGATGGAAATTGAATAAAAATAGAAGCTGCGTAAAAATAGAAATGGAAACTGCATAAAATGAAACATGGAAGTTCATTGAAGAGACCACTATACCTTAATGATCTATTTGGAATTTAAATAAAAAAGAAAATTGCGTAAAAAAGGAAGTGGAATAAAAATAAAAATGGAAGTTGCATAAAATTAAAAATGGAAGTTCAATCGAGAAACCACTACACCTCAACGATCTATTTGCAATTAAATAAAAAAAAGAAATTCAATGAAAAAAGAAATTGAATAAAAACGGAAGTTGACTAAAAATAAGAATGGAAGTTGCATAAAATTAATAATAGAAGTTCATTCAAGAAACCACAATACATTAATGATCTATTTGGAAATTAAATAAAAAAAGGAAATTGAATAGAAAAGGAAATTGAATAAAAATGGAAGTGGAATAAAAATAAAAATGGAAGTTGCATAAAATTACGAATGGAAGTTCATTCAAGAAACCACTGCACGTTAACGATCTATTTGGAAATTAAATAAAAAAGGAAATTAATTGGAGATGGAAACTGAATAAAAATGGAAGTTGAATAAAAATAGAAATGGAAACTATAAAAAATTAAACATGGAAGTTTATTCAAGACACCACTATACCATAACAATCTGTTTGGAAATTAAATAAAAAAGGAAATTGAATAGAAATGGAAGTGGAATAAAAATAAAAATGAAAGTTGAATAAAATTAAAAATGAAAGTTCATTCAAGAAACCACTACACCTTAACGATCTACTTCGAAATTAAATAAAAAAGGAGATTGGATGGAGATGGAAATTGAATAAAAATAAAAGTTGAATAAAATAAAAATGGAAACTGCATAAAATGAAACTTGGAAGTTCATTCAAGAGACCACTATACCTTAACGATCTATTTGGAAATTAAATAAAAAAGGAAATTGAATCAAAAAGGAAATTGAATAAAAAAGGGAGTGGAATAAAAATAAAAGTGGAAGTTGCATTAAATTAAAAATAAAAATGGAAGCCGAATAAAAATAAAAATAGAAGTTGCATATAATTAAACTTGGAAGTTCATTCAAAAAACCACTATACCTTAACGAGCTATTTGGAAATTAAATAAAAAAAAGGAAATTCAATTGACAAGGAAATTGAATAAAAATGGAAGCCGAATAAAACTAAAAATAGAAGTTGCATAAAATTAAAAATGGAAGTTCATTCAAAAAACCACTGCACGTTAACGATCTATTTGGAAATTAAATAAAAAAGGAAATTGATTGGAGATGGAAATTGAATAAAAATAGAAGTTCAATAAAAATAGAAATGGAAACAGCATAAAATTAAACATGGAAGTTCATTCTATAAACCACTATACCTTAACGATCTATTCGGAAATTAAATAAAAAAGGAAATTGAATAAAAATGGAAGTGGAATAAACATAAAAATGGAAGTTACATAAAATTAGAAATGGAAGTTCATTCAAGAAACCACTACCCCTTAACGATCTATTTCGAAATTAAATAAAAAAGGAGATGGAATGGAGATGGAAATTGAATAATAATTGAAGTTGAATAAAAATAGAAATGGAAGTTGCATAAAATTAAAAATGGAAGTTAATTCAAGAAACCACTACACGTTAACGATCTATTTGGAAATTAAAGAAAAAAGGAAATTGATTGGAGATGGAAATTGAATAAAAATAGAAGTTGAATAAAAATAGAAATGGAAACTGCATAAAACTAAACATGGAAGTTTATTCAAGAAACCACTATACCTTCACGATCTATTTGGAAATTAAATAAAAAAGAAAATTGAATAAAAATGGAAGGAGAATAAAAATAGAAATGGAAGTAAAATAAAAAAGAAAAATGAATAGAAAAGGAAATTGATTAAAATGGAAGTTGAATAAAAATAAAAAGGAAAGTTGCATAAAATTAAACAAGGAAGTTCATTCAAGAAACCGCTATACCTTAACGATCTATTTGGAAATTAATTAAAAAACGGAAATTCAATTGACAAGGAAATTGAATAAAAATGAAAGTTAAATAAAAATAAAAATAGAAGCTGCATAAAATTAAAAATGGAAGTTCATTCAAAAAACCACTGTACATTAACGATCTATTTGGAAATTAAATAAAAAAGGAAATTGCTTGGAGATGGAAATTGAATAAAAATAGAAATGAAAACTGCATAAAATTAAACATGGAAGAAACCACTATACCTTGACGATCTATTTGGAAATTAAATAAAAAAGGAAATTGAACAGAAAAGGAAATTGAATAAAAATGGAAGTGGAATAAAAATAAAAATGAAAGTTGCATAAAATTAAAAATGGAAGTTCATTCAAGAAACCACTACACGTTAACGATCTATTTGAAAATTAAATAAAAAAGGAAATTGATTGGAGATGGAAATTGAATAAAAATAGAAATGGAAACTGCGTAAAATTAAACATGGAAGTTCATTCCAGAAACCACTATACCTTAACGATCTATTTAGAAATTGAATAGAAAAGAAAATTGAATAGAAAAGGAAATTGAATAAAAATAGAAGTGGAATACAAATAAAAATAAAAGTTGCATAAAATTAAAAATGGAAGTTCATTCAAGAAACCACTACACCTTAACGATCAATTTGAAATTAAATAGGAAAGTAAATTCAATAGAAAAAGAAATTGGATAAAAATGGTAGTTGAATAAAAATAAAAGTGGAAGTTGCATAAAATTAAAAATGGAAGTTCATTCAAGAAACAACAATACATTAACGATCTATTTGAAAATTAAATAAAAAAGAAAATTGATTGGAGATGGAAATTGTATAAAAATAGAAGTTGAATAAAAATAGAAATGGAAACTGCATAAAATTACACATGGAAGTTCATTCAAGAAACCACTATACCATACCGATCTATTTGGAAATTGAATAGAAAAGGAAATTGAATAAAAATGGAACTGGAATAAAAATAAAAATAAAAGTTGCATAAAATTAAAAATGAAAGTTCATTCAAGAAACCGGTACACCTTAACGATCAATTTGAAATCAAATAAGAAAGGAAATTCAATAGAAAAAGAAATTGAATAAAAATGGAAGTTGAATAAAAATAAAAATGGAAGTTGCATAAAATTAAAAATTGAAGTTCATTCAAGAAACAACAATACATTAACGATCTATTTCGAAATTAAATAAATAAGGAAATTCAATAGAAAAAGAAATTGGATAAAAATGGAAGTTGAATAAAAATAAAAGTGGAAGTTGCATAAAATTGAAAATGGAAGTTCATTCAAGAAACCACAATACATTAACGACCTATTTGGAAATTAAATAAAAAAGGGAAATTGAATAGAAAAAGAAATTGAATAAAAATGGAAGTTGCATAAAATTAAAGTTGGAAGTTCATTCAAGAAACCACTATACCTTAACGATCTATTTGGAAATGAAATAAAAAAAAGATATTAAATAGAAAAGGAAATTGAATAAAAATAGATGTTGAATAAAAATGAAAATGAAAGTTGCATAAAATTAAAAATGAATGTTCATTCCAGAAACCACTATACCTTCAATTAAATAAAAAAGGAAATTGAATAGAAAAGGAAATTGAATAAAAATGGAAGCGGAATAAAAATAAAAATGGAAGTTGCATAAAATTAAAAATGGAAGTTCATTCGAGAAACCACTATGCCATAACAATCTATTTGGAAATTAAATAAAAAAATAAATTAAATGGAGATGGAAATTGAATAAAAATAGAAGTTGAATAAAAATACAAATGGAAACTTCATAAAATTAAACTTGGAAGTTCATTCAAGAAAACACCATACCTTAACGATCTATTTGGAAATTAAATTAAAAAGGAAATTGAATAAAAATGGGCTGGAATAAAAATAAAAATGGAAGTTGCATAAAATTAAAAATGGAAGTTCATTCAAGAAACCACTATACGTTAACGATGTATTTGGAAATTAAAGAAAAGAGGAAATTGAATGGAGATGGAAATTGAATAAAATTAGAAGTTGAATAAAAATAGAAATGGAAACTACCTAAAATTCAGCATGGAAGTTCATTCAAGAAACCAATATACGTTAACGATCTATTTGGAAATTAAACAAAAAAGGAAATTGAATAGAAAATGAAATTGAATAAAAATGGAAGTGGAATAAAAATAAAAATGGAAGTTGCATAAAATTAAAAATGGAAGTTCATTCAAGAAACCACAACACCTTAACGATCTATTTGGAAATTAAATAAGAAAGGAAATTGAATAGAAAAGGAAATTGATTAAAAACGGAAGTTGAATAAAAATAAAAATGGAAATGTCATAAAATTAAACATGGAAGTTCATTCAAGAAACCACTACACCTTAACGATCTATTTCGAAATTAAATAAAAATGGAGATTGAATGCAGATGGAAATTGAATAAAAATAGAAGTTTAATAAAAATAGAAATGGAAACCGCATAACATGAAACATGGAAGGTCATTCATGAGACCACCATACGTTAACGATCTTTTTGGAAATTAAATAAAAAAGGAAATTGAATAGAAAAGGAAATTGAATAAAAATGGAAGTAGAATAGAAATAAAAATAGAAGTTGCATAAAACTAAAAATGGAAGTTTATTCAAGAAACCACTACACCTTAACGATCTATTTCGAAATTTAAAAAAAAAAACGAGATCGAATGGAGATGGAAATTGAATAAAAATAGAAGTTGAATAAAAATAGAAATGGAAACTGCATAAAATGAAACATGGAAGTTCATTCAAGAGACCACTATACCTTAACGATCTATTTGGAAATTAAATAAGAAAAGAAATTGAATAGAGAGGTAAATTTAATAAAAATGGAAGTGGAATAAAAAGAAAAAAGGAAGTTCATTCTAAAAGCCACTACACCTTAACGATCTATTTGAAATTAAATAAAAAAGGAAATTCAATAGAAAAAGAAATTGAATAAAAATGGAAGTTGAATAAAAATAAAAATTGAGGTTGCATAAGATTAAAAATGGAAGTTCATTCAAGAAACCACAATACATTAACGATGTATTTGGAAATTAAATAAAAATAGGAAATTGAATAGAAAAGGAAATAGATTAAAAATGGAAGTTGACTAAAAATAAAAATGGAAGTTGCATAAAATTAAACTTGGAAGTTCATTCAAGAAACCACTATACCTTAACGATCTATTTGGAAATTAAATAAAAAAAAAGGAAATTTAATTGACAAGGAAATTGAATAAAAATGGAAGTTGAATAAAATTAAAAATAGAAGTTGCATAAAATTAAAAATGGAAGTTCATTCAAAAAACCATTGCACGTTAACGATCTATTCGGAAAATAAATAAGAAAGGAAATTGATTGGAGATAGAAATTGAATAAAAATAGAAGTTCAATAAAAATAGAAATGGAAACAGCATAAAATTAAACATGGAAGTTCATTCTATAAATCACTATACCTTAACGATCTATTCGGAAATTAAATAAAAAAGAAAATTGAATAAAAATGGAAGTGGAATGAACCCAAAAATGGAAGTTGCATAAAATTAAAAATTGAAGTTCATTCAAAAAAACACTACCCCTTAACGATCTATTTCGAAATTAAATAAAAAAGGAAATTGAATAAAAATTGAAGTTGAATAAAAATAGAAATGGAAACTGCATAAAATGAAACACGGAAGTTCATTCAAGAGACCACTGTACCTTAACGATCTATTTGGAAATTAAATAAAAAAGGAAATTGAATAAAACTGGAAGTGGAATAAAAATCGAAACGGAAGTAGCATAAAATAAAAAATGGAAGTTCATTCAAGAAACCACTACACCTTAATGATCTATTTGAAATTAAATAAAAAAGGAAAATCAATAGAAAAAGAAATTGAATAAAAATGGAAGTTGAATAAAAATTAAAATGAAAGTTGCTTAAACTTAAGAATGGAAGTTCATTCAATAAACCACTACACCTTAACGATCTATTTCGAAATTAAATAAAAAAGGAGATTGAATGGAGATGGAAATTGAATAAAAATAGAAGTTGAATAAAAATTGAAATGGAAACTGCATAAAATGAAACATGGAAGTTCATTCAATAGACCACTATACCTTAACGATCTATTTGTTAATTAAACAAAAAAGAAATTGAATAAAAAAGGAAATTGAATAAAAGTGGAAGTGAAATAAAAATAAAAATGGAAGTAGCATGAAATTAAAAATAGAAGTTCATTCAAGAAACCACTACACCTTAACGATCTATTTGAAATTAAATAAAAAGGAAATTCTATAGAAAAAGAAATTGAATAAAAATGGAAGTTGAATAAAAATTAAAATGAAAGTTGCTTAAACTTAAAAATGGAAGTTCATTCAAGAAACCACAATACATTAACGATCTATTTGGAAATTAAATAAAAAAAAGAAATTGAATAAAAATGGAAGTTGCATAAAATTGAACTTGGAAGTTCATTCAAGAAACCACTATACCTTAACGTTCAATTTGGAAATGAAATAAAAAAAAAAGAAATTAAATAGAAAAAGAAATTGAATAAAAATGGAAGTTGAAAAAAAATAAAAATGAAAGTTGCATAAAATTAAAAATGAAAGTTCAGTCCAGAAACCACTATACCTTAACTTAAATAAAAAAGGAAATTGAATAGAAAAGGAAATTGAAAAAACATGGAAGTGGAATAAAAATAAAAATGGAAGTTGCATAAAATTAAAAATGGAAGTTCGTTTGCAAACCACTACACGTTAACAATCTATTTGGAAATTAAATAAAAAGGGAAATTGATTGGAGATGGAAATTGAATAAAAATAGAAGTTGAATAAAAATAGAAATGGAAACTGCATAAAATTAAACATGGAAAATCATTCAAGAAACCACTATACCTTAACGATCTTTTTGGAAATTAAATAAAATAGGAAATTGAATAGAAAAGGAAATTGAATAAAAATAGAAATGGAATAAAAATAAAAATAAAAGTTGCATCAAATTAAAAATGGAAGTTCATTCAAGAAACCATTACACCATAACGATCAATTTGAAATTAAAAAAGAAAGGAAATTCAATAGAAAAAGAAATTAAATAAAAATGGAAGTTGAATAAAAATAAAAATGGAAGTTGCATAAAATTAAAAATGGAAGTTCATTCAAGAAACAACAATACACTAACGATCTATCTCGAAATTGAATAAAAAAGGAAATTCAATAGAAAATGAAATTAAATAAAAATGGAAGTTGAATAAAAAGAAAAGTGGAAGTTGCATAAAATTAAAAATGGAAGTTCATTCAACAAACCACAATACATTAACGATCTATTTGGAAATTAAATAAAAAAAGGAAATTGAATAGAAAGGGAAATTGAATAAAAATGAAAGTTGCATAAAATTAAACTTGGAAGTTCATTCAAGAAACCACTATACCTTAACGATCTATTTGGAAATGAAATAAAAAAAAGATATTAAATAGAAAAGGAAATTGAATAAAAATGGATGTCGAATAAAAATAAAAATGAAAATTGCATAAAATTAAAATTGAAAGTTCATTCCAGAAACCACTATACCTTAAATTAAATAAAAAAGGAAATTGAATAAAAATGGAAGTGGAATAAAAATAAAAATGGAAGTTGCATAAAATTAAAAATGGAAGTTCATTCAAGAAACCACAACACCTTAACGATCTATTTGGAAATTAAATAAAAAAGGAAATTGAACAGAAAAGGAAATTGATTAAAAACGGAAGTTGAATAAAAATAAAAATGGAAATGTCATAAAATTAAACGTGGAAGTTCATTCAAGAAACCACTACACTTTAACGATCTATTTCGAAATTAAATAAAAATGGAGACTGAATGGTGATGGAAATTGAATAAAAATAGAAGTTTAATAAAAAAAGAAATGGAAACTGCATAAAATGAAACATGGAAGGTCATTCAACAGATCACTATACCATAACGATCTATTTGGAAATTAAATAAAAAAGGAAATTGAATAGAAAAGGAAATTGAATAAAAGTGGAAGTAGAATAAAAATAAAAATGGAAGTTGCATATAACTAAAAATGAAGTTCATTCAAGAAACCACTACACCTTAACGATCTATTTCGAAATTAAATAAAAAACGAGATCGAATGGAGATGGAAATTGAATAAAAATAGAAATGGAAACTACATAAAATGAAACATGGAAGTTCATTCAAGAAACCACTATACCTTAACGATCTATTTGGAAATTAAATAAAAAAGAAAATTGAATAGAAAAGGAAATTGAATAAAAATGGAAGTGGAATAAAAAGAAAAATGGAAGTTGCATAAAATTAAAAATGGAAGTTCATTCTAAAAACCACTACACCTTAACGATCTATTTGAAATTAAACAAAAAAGGAAATTCAATAGAAAAAGAAATTGAAAATGGAAGTTGAATAAAAATAAAAATTGAAGTTGCATAAGATTAAAAATGGAAGTTCATTCAAGAAACCACAATACATTAACGATATATTTGGAAATTAAATAAAAAAAGGAAATTGAATTGAAAAGGAAATTGATTAAAAATGGAAGTTCACTAAAAATAAAAATGGAAGTTGCATATAATTAAACTTGGAAGTTCATTCAAGAAACCACTATACCTTAACGATCTATTTGGAAATTAAATAAAAAAAAGGAAATTCAATTGACAAGGAAATTGAATAAAAATGGAAGCCGAATAAAAATAAAAATAGAAGTTGCATATAATTAAACTTGGAAGTTCATTCAAAAAACCACTATACCTTAACGATCTATTTGGAAATTAAATAAAAAAAAGGAAATTCAATTGACAAGGAAATTGAATAAAAATGGAAGCCGAATAAAAATAAAAATAGAAGTTGCATAAAATTAAAAATGGAAGTTCATTCAAAAAACCACTGCACGTTAACGATCTATTTGGAAATTAAATAAAAAAGGAAATTGATTGGAGAAGGAAATTGAATAAAAATAGAAGTTCAATAAAAATAGAAATGGAAACAGTATAAAATTAAACATGGAAGTTCATTCTATAAACCACTATACCTTAACGATCTATTCGGAAATTAAATAAAAAAGGAAATTGAATAAAAATGGAAGTGGAATAAACATAAAAATGGAAGTTGCATAAAATTAGAAATGGAAGTTCATTGAAGAAACCACTACCCCTTAACGATCTATTTCGAAATTAAATAAAAAAGGAGATGGAATGGAGATGGAAATTGAATAAAAATTGAAGTTGAATAAAAATAGAAATGGAAACTGCATAAAATGAAACATGGAAGTTCATTCAAGAGACCACTACACCTTAACGATATGTTTGGAAATTAAATAAAAAATGAAATTTAATAAAACTGGAAGTGGAATAAAAATAAAAATGAAGTAGCATAAAATTAAAAATGGAAGTTCATTCAAGAAACCACTACACCTTAACGATCTATTTGAAATTAAAGAAAAAAGGAAATTCAATAGAAAAAGAAATTGAATAAAAATGGAAGTTGAATAAAAATAAAAATGAAAGTTGCTTAAACATAAAAATGGAAGTTCATTCAAGAAACCACTACTCTTTAACGATCTATTTCGAAATTAAATAAAAAAGGAAATTGAATGGAGATGGAAATTAAATAAAAATAGAAGTTGAATAAAAATAGAAATAGAAACTGCATAAAATGAAACATGGAAGTTCATTCAAGAGACCACTATACCTTAACGATCTATTTGGAAATTAAATAAAAAAGGAAATTGAATAAAAAAGGAAGTGGAATAAAAATAAAAACGGAAGTAGCATAAAATTAAAAATGGAAGTTCATTCAAGAAACCACTACACTTTAATGATCTATTTGAAATTAAATAAAAAAGGAAATTCAATAGAAAAAGAAATTGAATAAAAACGGAAGTTGAATAAAAATTAAAATGAAAGTTGCTTAAACTTAAAAATGGAACTTCATTCAAGAAGCCACAATACATTAACGATCTATTTGGAAATTAAATAAAAAAAGGAAATTGAATAAAAATGGAAGTTGCATAAAATTCAACTTGGAAGTCCATTCAAGAAACCACTATACCTTAACGTTCAATTTGGAAATGAAAAAAATAAAACAGAAATTAAATAGAAGAGGAAATTGAATAAAAATGGAAGTTGAAAAAAAATAAAAATGAAAGTTGCATAAAATTAAAAATGAAAGTTCAGTCCAGAAACCACTATACCTTAACTTAAATAAAAAAGGAGATTGAATAGAAAAGGAAATTGAAAAAAAAAATGGAAGTGGAATAAAAATAAAAATGGAAGTTGCATAAAATTAAAAATGGAAACGCGTTTACAAACCACTACATGTTAACAATCTATTTGGAAATTAAATAAAAAAGGAAATTGATTGGAGATGGAAATTAAATAAAAATAGAAGTTGAATAAAAATAGAAATGGAAACTGCATAAAATTAAACATGGAAATTCATTCAAGAAAACACTATATCGTAACGATCTATTTGGAAATTAAATAAAATAGGAAATTGAACAGAAGAGGAAATCGAATAAAATTAGAAGTGGAATAAAAATAAAAATAAAATTTGCATCAAATTGAAAATGGAAGTTCATTCAAGAAACCACTGCACCTTAACGATCAATTTGAAATTAAATAAGAAAGGAATTTCAGTAGAAAAAGAAATTGAATAAAAATGGAAGTTGAATAAAAATAAAAATGGAAGTTGCATAAAATTAAAAATGGAAGTTCATTCAAGAAACAACAATACATTAACGATCTATTTCGAAATTAAATAAAAAAGGAAATTCAATAGAAAAAGAAATTCAATAAAAATGGAAGTTCATTCAAGAAACCACAATACATTAGCGATCTATTTGGAAATTAAATAAAAAAAGGAAATTGAATAGAAAAGAAATTGAATAAAAATGGAAGTTGCATAAAATTAAACTTGGAAGTTCATTCAAGAAACCACTATACCTTAACGATCTATTTGGAAATGAAATAAAAAAAAAGATATTAAATAGAAAAGGAAATTGAATAAAAATGGATGTTGAATAAAAATAAAAATGAAACTTGCATAAAATTAAAAATGAAAGTTCATTCGAGAAACCATTATACCTTAAATTAAATAAAAAAGGAAATTGAATAGAAAAGGAAATTGAATAAAAATGGAAGCGGAATAAAAATAAAAATGGAAGTGGCATAAAATTAAACATGGAAGTTCATTCAAGAAACCACTATACCATAACGATCTATTTTGAAATTAAATAAAAAAGGAAATTGAATGGAGATGGAAATTGAATAAAAATAGAAGATGAATAAAAATAGAAATGGAAACTGCATAAAATTAAACATGGAAGTTCATTCAAGAAACCAATATACGTTAATGATCTATTTAGAAATTAAATAAAAAAGGAAATTGAATAGAAATGGAAGTGGAAAAAAAATAAAAATGGAAGTTGCAAAAAATTAAAAATGGAAGTTCATTCAAGAAACCACTACACCTCAACGATCTATTTGGAAATTAAATAAGAAAGTAAATTGAATAGAAAAAGAAATTGATTAAAAATGGAAGTGGAATAAAATTAAAAATGGAAATGTCATAAAATTAAACATGGAAGTTCATTCAAGAAACCACTATACCCTAACGATCTATTTGGAAATTAAATGAAAAAAGGAGATTCAATCGACAAGGAAATTGAAAAAAAAAGGAAGTTGAATAAAAATAAAAATGGAAGTTGCGTAAAATTAAACATGGAAGTTCATTGAAGAAACCACTATACCTTAACGATCTATTTGGAAATTAAATAAAAAAGGAAATTGAATAGAAAAGGAAATTGAATAAAAATGGAAGTGGAATAAAAATACAAATAGAAGTTGCATAAAATTAAAAATGGATGTTCATTCAAGAAACTATTATACCATAACGATCTATTTGGAAATTAAATGAAAAAGTAAATTGAATGGAGATGGAACTTCAATAAAAGTAGAAGTTGATTAAAAACAGAAATGGAAATTGCATAAAATTAAACATGGAAGTTCATTCAAGAAACCACTATACCTTGACGATCTATTTGGAAATCAATTAAAAAAGGAAATTGAATAGAAAAGGAAATTGAATAAAAATGGAAGCGGAATAAAAATAAAAATGGAAGTGGCATAAAATTAAAAATGGATGTTCATTCAAGAAACCACTATACCACAACGATCTATTTTGAAATTAAATAAAAAAGGAAATTGAATGGAGATGGAAATTGAATAAAAATAGAAATAGAAACTGCATAAAATTAAACATGGAAATTCATTCAAGAAACTACTATACCATAACGATCTATTTGGAAATTAAATGAAAAAGTAAATTGAATGGAGATGGAACTTCAATAAAAGTAGAAGCTGATTAAAAACAGAAATGGAAATTGCATAAAATTAAACATGGAAGTTCATTCAAGAAACCACTATACCTTGACGATCTATTTGGAAATCAATTAAAAAAGGAAATTGAATAGAAAAGGAAATTGAATAAAAATGGAAGCGGAATAAAAATAAAAATGCAAGTGGCATAAAATTAAAAATGGAAGTTCATTCAAGAAACCACTATACCATAACGATCTATTTTGAAATTAAATAAAAAAGGAAATTGAATGGAGATGGAAATTGAATAAAAATAGAAGTTGAAAAAAAATAGAAATGGAAACTGCATAAAATTAAACATGGAAATTCATTCAAGAAACTACTATACCTTAACGATTTATTTGGAAATTAAATAAAATATGAAATTGAATAGAAAAGGAAATTGAACAAAAATGGAAGTGGAATAAAAATAAAAATGGAAGTTGCATAAAATTGAAAATGGAAGTTCATTCAAGAAACCACTACACCTTAACGATCTATTTGGAAATTAAATAAAAAAGGAAATTGAATAAAAATAGAAGTGGAATACAAATAAAAATGGAAGTTGCATAAAATTAAAAATGGAAGTTTATTCAGGAAACCACAATACATTAACGATCTATTTTGAAATTAAATAAAAAAGGAAATCGATTGGAGCTGGAGATTGAATAAAAATAGAAGTTGAATAAAAATAGAAATGGAAACTGCATAAAATTAAACATGGTAGTTCATTCAAGAAACCACTATACCTTAACGATCTATTTGGAAATTAAATAAAAAAGGAAATTGAATAGAAAAGGAAATTGAATAAAAACGGAAGTGGAATAAAAATAAAAATGGAAGTTGCATAAAATTAAAAATGGAAGTTCATTCAAGAAACCACTACACCTTAACGATCTATTTAGAAATTAAATAAAAAAGGAAATTGAATGGAGATGGAAATTGAATAAAAATAGAAGTTCAATAAAAATAGAAACGGAAGCTGCATAAAATGAAGCATGGAAGTTCATTCAAGAAACCATTATAGGTTAATGATCTATTTGGAAATTAAATAAAAAAGGAAATTGAATAGAAAAGGAAATTGAATAAAAATGGAAGTGGAATAAAAATTAAAATGGAAGTTGCATAAAATTAAAAATGGAAGTTCATTCAAGAAACCACTATACCTTAAGGATCTATTTGAAATTTAATAAAAAAGAAAATCAATAAAAAAAGAAAATGAATAAAAATGGAAGTTGCATAAAATTAAAAATGGAAGTTCATTCAAGAAACTACAACACATTAACGATCTATTTGGATATTAAATAAAAAAGGAAATTGAATAGAAAAGGAAGTTGAACAAAAATGGAAGTGGAATAAAAATAAAAATGGAAGTTGCATAAAATTAAAAAAGGAAGTTCATTCAAGAAACCACAATACATTAACGATCTATCTTGAAATTAAATAAAAAAGGAGATCGATTGAATAAAAATAGAAGTTGTGTAAAAATAGAAATGGAAACTGCATAAAATTAAACAGGGAAGTTCATTGAAGAAACCACTGTACCTAAATGATCTATTTGAAAATTAAATAAAAAAGGAAATTGAATAGAAAAGGAAATTGAATAAAAATAGAAGTGGAATAAAAATAAAAATATAAGTTGCATAAAATAAAAAATGGAAGTTCATTCAAGAAACCCCAATACATTAACAATCTATTTTGAAATTAAATAAAAACGGAAATCGATGGGAGATGGAAATTGAATAAAATCAGAAGTTGAATAAAAATTGAAATGGAAACTGCATAAAATTAAACATGGAAGTTCATTCAAGAAACCACTATACCTTAACGATCTACTTGAAAATTAAATAAAAAAGGAAATTGAATAGATAAGGAAATTGAATAAAAATGGAAGTGGAATAAAAATCAAAATGGAAGTTGCATAAAATTAAAAATGGAAGTTCATTCAAGAAACCACTACACCTTAATGATCTATTTCGAAATTAAATAAAAATGGAGATTGAATGGAGATGGAAATTGAATAAAAATAGAAGTGGAAACTGTATAAAACGAAACATGGAAGGTCATTCAAGAGACCACTATACCTTAACGATCTATTTGGAAATTAAATAAAAAAGGAAATTGAATAGAAAAGGAAATTGAATAAAAATGGAAGTGGAATAAAAAGAAAAATGGAAGTTACATAAAATTAAAAATGGAAGTTCATTCTAGAAACCAATACACCTTAACGATCTTTTTGAAATTAAATAAAAAAGGAAATTCAATAGAAAAAGAAATTGAATAGAAATGGAAGTTGAATAAAAATAAAAATTGAGGTTGCATAAGATTAAAAATGGAAGATCATTCAAGAAACCACTATACATTAACGATGTATTTGGAAATTAAATAAAAAAAGGAAATTGAATAGAAAAGGAATTTGACTAAAAATGGAAGTTGCATAAAATTCAACTTGGAAGTTCATTCAAGAAACCACTATACCTTAAAGTTCTATTTGGAAATGAAATAAAAAAAAAGAAATTAAACAGAAATGAAAATTGAATAAAAATGGAAGTTGAAAAAAAATAAAAATGAAAGTTCTATAAAATTAAAAATGAAAGTTCAGTCCAGAAACCACTATACCTCAAATTAAATAAAAAAAGAAATTGAATAGAAAAGGAAATTGAATAAAAATGGAAGTGGAATAAAAATAAAAATGGAAGTTGCATAAAATTATAAATGGAAATTCATTCAAGAAACCACTGCACGTTAACGATCTATTTAGAAATTAAATAAAAAAGAAAATTGATTGGAGATGCAAATTGAATAAAGATAGAAGTTGAATAAAAATAAAAAAGGAAACCGCATAAAATTAAACATGGAAGTTCATTGAAGAAACCACTATACCTTAACGATCTATTTGGAAATTAAATAAAATAGGAAATTGAATAAAAATAGAAGTGGAATAAAAATAAAAATGAAAGTTGCATAAAATTAAAAATGGAAGTTATAGCGATCCCGGGTTTACCCTTGTTGTACAGTGATCCGGACATGTGTCCGTGGATGTTGGTAGTTGGTTATTATCGTGTTTACATTCCTTTTTCTTCGTATTTGAGTTATAGGATGTGTTGGGCGGATTTGTTTCAGGTTGGTTGAGTTTAGAAACCAAAACTAGTTGCCCAGATTTTTTTGGCCTGTCCGCTCGAGCGGAGGTGTTGGCGCTCGAGCGGGGAATACACCCATCCAGTATTTGTTGTGCAGTGTTGTACGCTCGAGCGTAGGGTTGGGAGCTCGAGCGGAGGCCTGGTTCTGCAAAAGTGCTGGGCGAGTGCATTCTGCGCTCGAGCGGGAGGTTGGCCGCTCGAGCGGAAGTCTGTGAGTGGCCGCTCGAGCGGGGTGTTTTACGCTCGAGCGGAGACCTGGGTTAAAGTCCCGAATTTGTGACTCTTCAAATCACTTTTTCACTTTCTCTTCTCTCTCTTACTTTTCCAAAAACACCATTGTTGAGCCTCTCTCTCTAGATACTACCTTCTCTCTAGGTTTTGATCTAGTAGGAGTGATTTGCTCACCTTTGGCCTTTACAAAAAAGTTGTTGATCATCGAGGGCTACATTTTAATCTGAAAATCACGGGTTTTGGAGCACGTTGGGTTTTGTCGTCTTCTCCTTTGGGACTGCGAATTTGAGGTAGGGATATCCTACTCCTCTCTATGGGTTTTGTCTTTAAATTTTGGTATTTTGAGATGTTGGGCTTGGTTTGGTAATTTTGTGAAAGTTTGGGGCTTTTGTGTAATTTTACAAAAGTTGGGGTTTTATTCATAATAAACCTGGATGCATGTTTGGCATAGAAAAATGGAATGATTGTTGAATCATTGATGAAAATAGGACCTAAGGGTTGAAATGTTAATTATGGGAATTGACCTAATTACATTGTTTAATTAATTGGGTTAATTAATTGAAAGGAATGAAGAAATGAAATGTTGATTGAATATCCATTGTGCATTTATTTGCTGTTTAGAAATAACTGCTTTGGGCTATCGGTGGAGGATAGTCGTGATTGTTGTAGATAATGCATGATGATTAGGCAAACTGAAACTAATCAATGAAATGTGTCATGGAACTTGACGGTTGATAGAATACATTAACTGTATGTATTGGGTGATTGTATATAGAACCAATGTGTTTATATACGTTTTGTGTAGAGGAGGAGATAGGGGATGTACTCCGCGGTTTAGGGGAAGATAGGGGATGTACCTCTAAACCGGTTAGTGTTGGGAGAAGATAGGGGATGAACTCCGTAGACACAGCTCATATGCTTGTCTAGAAGTGAAGATTGAGCTTATATGCTTATCTTTGTGATGTGTGGATATAGCTCATATGCTTATCTGTGGATATTGTGGTTATACATATCTGTTGTAGAATATGGATATAGCTTATTTGCTTATCTGAGAATGTGGATATTGTTGTTATACATATCTGTTGAGCATGTGGTTAGTGCTTATATGCCTATCCGTTGAAAAGGGGAAAATGAAAGGAAACTTGGACTCATAAGTCGTATGACATAAATATGTGATTTATGTGATTGTATCAGTGTAGGCCATCTATCAATTGCTAATATTTTAGTCATTGTCCATGGTTGGTTTAGTGTATTTCTACTGGGCTGTGGCTCACCCTATATGGGAATATCATTTTCAGGTGCAGGAAGCATGCCACCTCCAAGGACATAGCTTGGGAGGCTAGAGGCGGACATGTTTTGTCGTTTACTTTTGATGTATTACATGTAACTTCAAGCCAAGGGCTTAATGTGTAAACGAGTTAGTACTCTTTTGTTGTAACCAAGTGTTAACTTGGAAAGCTGTAAGCCCGTTGGGCATTTTGTTTTGATGTTAACATGTAATACCTATGTAATGGAACTCTAATGAATAAAAGAATGTGGTTAGTTTATATGTAGATGCATGTCTTATTTGATGGGTTTAATGTTATTATTTTGAGGGCGTTACAACTTGGTATCAGAGCGTACCGGGTTCGAATACTTTGGGTACGTGGGAAGTGATTACGATCACAATGGGTTTGTCTCGCTTGATAGAGACCTAGATGTAGTATCATATGCTATGTGCTTAAATGCTAACATGCTTATGTGACTATGTGGGTATGGGATTTAGTTTCTGGGATGTTGATTGGATCCTTGAGTTTCTGGGAGTCTTGTTGGAAAAGCACTTGATCAATGCTATTTCTAACCGGAACTCTAGTAACGCCTCGGGACTATCATTATCCGGAAATGAAATTCGTAAGTGCTTATGTGTTTATGTGCTTATGTGGAGTGAATTACAGTTGTCCATGTATTAGGACGTGAGTGTTTAGTTTCGACACATTTATGAATGTGCTAACGTTCTGTGTTGCCTTTATTAGGATGTCAGGACGAGGAAGAGGTGCTAGGCGTGGTAGACCTGCGAGGCAGGAAGTACCGTTACCGGAGGAGGTTCCGGCAGTGCAAGAGGGAGTTGGTCAGGCCAATGTGGCCGAGCCAGTGGGTCAAGAGGCTATGGGTGCCTTGGCCAGAGAGATAGCAGGAGCTTTGGGTATTCTTAGAGCTAGGAATCAGGCAGCTGAGACAGGGCCTTCTTTCTTGAAGAGGGAGTTCTTCCGGTCTAATCCGGATGAGTTTGTCGGGGATCCGAAGGAGCCACTGAAGGCTGATGAGTGGTTAGAACAAATGAGTAAAATGTTCGAGATGCTTGGCATTGAGGACGGAGCACTGAAAGTGACCTTGGCATCCTTCCAGCTGAAGGGAGATGCGGGTCAATGGTGGAAGTACGAGAAGGCTCGTGTGGGCGGTACTTGGGAGGCGTTTCTGAATGCTTTTCAGGAGAGGTTTTTGTCTGCAGCAGCTAGGGAGAAGCTGAGGGATCAGTTTAGCCGGCTTAAACAGCAGGGCTTGTCAGTGGCCGAGTTTGAGGCTACTTTTACCAGTCTGTCCAGGTTTGCACCGGAACTGGTGGCGTCTGAGGAACGCCGTTGCTATGAGTTTGAGCGGAAGTTGAGGCGGGGCCTCAAGTTGAGAGTTGGTGGGTCTTACATCCGAGAGTATAGACACCTAGTTGATGCTGCTGCTCATATGGAGATTATGATGCAGGAGGAGGAGGAAGAACAGAGGGGCTCCAAGAGGAGCCAGGATAGTCAGAGTGATGGCAGGAGACAGAAGGGTTATAACCCTCAGCAGTCTCAGGGTGTAGTCTCTAGATCGACCTTTCCAGTGCCGAGTGTAGGCTCGGGGAGAGGCAGTCAGGGGGAATTCACTTGTTACAAGTGTGGCCAGCTGGGTCACAAGGTTTTAGTTTGCCCGCAGAAGGGTGGGGGTCAGAAAGCTGCTTCTTCTTCAGCTAGACCGCAGAGTCAGAGTTTGGGCAGGGGGCAGCCCTTGACGTGTTATCAGTGTGGACAGCCTGGGCACCTGAAGAGGTTTTGCCCACAGTTGAGTTCCACTTCGGGAGCGTCTGGTTCTAGGCAGACGCAGGGTTTTCAGCCAGCTCAGTCTGTGCAGGCCTCGAGGGCCAATCCGGGAGCTTCGTCATCCCAGTCTGTGCAGCAGTCTTTTGCTTCGAGAGGTGAGCAGGTAGACCAGGGGCCTACGGGGCGCGTGTATGCTGTTACCGCGCAGGATTTAGTACCAGCTCCATCAGTAGTGAGAGGTACTTTTCTGTTTTGCAACTCGGTTGCTAGTGTGTTGATAGACACGGGTGCATCTCATTCTTTTGTATCTGCTGCATTTGCATCTGTTTTGGAATTGGAGTTAGCACAGTTAGCATCTCCTATTTGTGTGGTATCGCCTTTGGGTGGTGAGTTGATCCGGAAACAGGGTGTTAGAGGATGTGATATAGAGGTCGCCGACTATAGGCTTCCTTTTCCGTTTGTTGTCATGCCCATGGAGGGCTTTGATGTTATTTTGGGTATGGACTGGCTATCGTCATACCGGGCTGTTATTGATTGCTACCGCCAGAGGGTCACGTTATGTACCTTGAGCGGGGAGTGGTTCCATTTCTTGGGAGACCGGGTTGGTAGTATTTTGCCACCGGAGTATGATTCGCGAGGGCGAAGTGAGCTTAGTAGTCTACTTGCCAGTTTTGAGAGTGGTGAGAGTGGTGAGACCCAGCTTGTGTTGCCGAGGGTGGTTTGTGAGTATTCGGATGTTTTTTCCGAAGATCTTGTTAGTTTGCCACCTCACCGAGAGATAGAGTTCTCTATTGATTTAGTGCCTGGTACGGCGCCGATTTCTATGGCACCTTACCGTTTTGCTCCAGCAGAGTTGGTTGAGTTGAAAGTTCAGCTCCAGGAATTGCTCGATAAGGGCTTTGTTCGCCCTAGTGTTTCGCCGTGGGGAGCGCCGGCCCTCTTTGTTAAAAAGAAAGATGGTGCCTTGAGATTGTGTATAGACTACCGGAAGTTGAATCGGGCTACGGTTAAGAATAAGTACCCTATGCCCCGTATAGATGATTTGTTTGACCAGTTGAAGGGTTCCCGTTGTTTCTCTAAGATAGACTTGAGATCGGGTTACCATCAGTTGAGGGTCAGGGAGGAAGATATTCCTAAGACGGCATTGCGTACGCGGTATGGCCATTACGAGTTTTTGGTGATGCCATTCGGGCTTACCAATGCACCGGCAGTCTTTATGGACTTGATGAACCGGATTTTCCGGGAGTTCTTAGACCGATTTGTGGTTGTCTTCGTGGACGACATCCTTATCTATTCGTCTTCTGAGAAGGAGCACGAGGCACACTTGAGAGTGGTGCTTGAGTTACTTAGAGCCCATAGGCTGTATGCCAAGTTTGGGAAGTGTGAATTCTGGCTGAGGGAAGTCAAATTCTTAGGCCACGTGGTATCCGGGGAAGGGGTGTTTGTTGATACATCCAAGGTTGAGGCAGTGCAAGATTGGGCACAGCCTAAGAGTGTGTTTGAGATCCGCAGTTTTCTGGGATTAGCTGGGTATTACCGTCGGTTTGTGAAAGATTTCTCCAGGTTAGCGTCACCGTTGACTAGACTGACTCGGAAGGGAGTCAAGTTTGTGTGGAATGAGACTTGTGAAAAGTCATTCCAAGTGCTGAAAGTTAGATTGACCACCACTCCGGTGTTGATTATTTCGGAGAGAGGGTTGGGTTATGCAGTTTATTGTGATGCCTCACGAGAGGGTTTGGGTTGTGTGTTGATGCAGGAAGGGAAAGTGGTAGCTTATAGCTCACGTCAGTTGAAAATTCACGAGAAGAATTACCCCACACACGACCTAGAGTTAGCAGCAGTGATCTTTGCCTTGAAAATCTGGAGGCACTACCTTTATGGTGAGAGGTTCGAGGTATTCTCGGATCATAAGAGTTTGAAGTATCTGTTTACACAGAGAGACTTGAATTTGAGGCAGAGGAGATGGATGGAGTTCATCGAGGACTATGATTTTGAGTTGCATTATCATCCGGGAAAGGCCAATGTTGTGGCCGATGCCCTTAGTAGGAAATCCATTAGTGATGTAGCTTGTATAGCCATCCGGGAATGGGAGATGTTGGGAGCACTTGGCGAGTTTGATTTGCTACTGGGCGAATCTGTTGAGGCTGCGGCCTTGTTTTCTGTTATTGCGCAGCCTACACTTGTGATTAGAGTGTTAGAGGCACAGAGAGGTGACCTTGAGATAGAATCCCTCCGAGAGAAGATTTCCAGTGGGAAAGTTGAGAAGGGTTTGACGGTGTATCCCGACCTGAGTGTGAGATACCGAGACCGTTTGTTTGTACCGGAGTCTTGCCGAGAGGAAGTACTCCGAGAGTTTCATCATTCGCGCCTTGCGGTGCATCCGGGAGGTACTAAGATGTATCAGGATTTGGGTCGCCAGTTTTGGTGGCGGGGTATGAGAAGAGATGTGGCTGTTTTCGTGTCGAAGTGCCTTACTTGCCAGCAAGTGAAGGCCGAGCATCAGAGGCCAGCGGGTTTGTTGCAACCCTTGCCTATTGCCGAGTGGAAGTGGGAGCATGTCACTATGGACTTCGTTGTAGGTCTTCCGAGGACTCAGCGGGGTAGTGATGCTATTTGGGTGGTTGTAGACCGGTTGACTAAGTCGGCGCACTTTATTCCTATGCGTGTGAGAGATTCGGTAGATCATCTTGCCGATTTGTATATTCGGGACGTAGTGAGATTGCACGGGGTCCCAGTGACGATCGTCTCAGATAGAGATCCTTGATTTACTGCTAGGTTGTGGCAGAGTTTGCAGAGTGCCTTGGGCACTAAGTTGACCTTTAGTACGGCCTATCATCCTCAGACTAACGGGCAGTCCGAACGTACTATTCAGATCCTTGAGGATATGCTTCGGGGTTGTGTCCTGGACTTCAGTGGGACGTGGGAGAGGCACTTTCCATTGGTAGAGTTTGCCTACAACAACAGTTTTCAGTCTAGCATCGGTATGGCACCGTTTGAGGCCTTGTATGGCCGACCGTGTAGGTCTCCAGTTTGTTGGGCCGAGGTGGGTGATACACCTTTGTTGGGTCCGGAGTTGGTTAGGGAGACGACGGGGAAAGTTGAGCTTATCCGTAGGAGGCTTGTTACAGCCCAGAGTCGGCAGAAATCTTATGCTGACCGTAGGAGGAGGCCTTTGGCGTTTGAGGTAGGTGATCATGTCTTTTTGAAGATATCACCTAGGCGAGGTCTGATGAGGTTTGGGAAGAGTGGGAAGTTATCCCCTTGGTTTATTGGTCCTTTTGAGATCCTTGAGAGGATTGGTGAGGTTGCTTATCGATTAGCCTTACCGCCGCAGTTGTCCGGAGTGCATGACGTGTTTCATGTGAGTATACTTCGGAAGTATGAGCCAGATCCATCACATGTGTTGGATTGGACTGATTTAGAGGTAGATGAGGATGCCTCGTATGAGGAGAGACCGGTTCGGGTCTTGGATAGGCGGGATCAGGTCCTGCGTGGCAAGACCATTCCTTTGGTGAAAGTCTTGTGGAAACATCACGGAGTGGAGGAAGCCACTTGGGAACGTGAGTTGGAAGTCCGAGAGAAATATCCGGACTTATTTGTTGATATGTGATCTTGTATTTAAATTTTACATTTTGTTGAACTTAAGAGCTTTTATATATGTCTTAAGTTGTGAAACATTGAAAATGTTTTGATTATTGGAAGTATGTTTTGGAACTTGCCTCATATGGAAGTTGAATGAGACATAATATATGTTGATTATATTGTTGAAATTGGAAATACATATGTTGTTTACATATTGTGATATGTCTCTTGTTAAAGGGATGGAATGACCGGTAATGGGTCGAATTGTTGAATGTTCAAGTATAACATTGTTTAAAATGGAGGAAAACCTATTTTTGAAAACTTGTGCTTAATTTCGGGGGCGAAATTCTTTAAGGGGGGAGGTTATAGAGATCCCGGGTTTACCCTTGTTGTACAGTGATCCGGACATGTGTCCGTGGATGTTGGTAGTTGGTTATTATCGTGTTTACATTCCTTTTTCTTCGTATTTGAGTTATAGGATGTGTTGGGCGGATTTGTTTCAGGTTGGTTGAGTTTAGAAACCAAAACTAGTTGTCCAGATTTTTTTGGCCTGTCCGCTCGAGCGGAGGTGTTGGCGCTCGAGCGGGGAATACACCCATCCAGTATTTGTTGTGCAGTGTTGTACGCTCGAGCGTAGGGTTGGGAGCTCGAGCGGAGGCCTGGTTCTACAAAAGTGCTGGGCGAGTGCATTCTGCGCTCGAGCGGGAGGTTGGCCGCTCGAGCGGAAGTTTGTGAGTGGCCGCTCGAGCGGCGTGTTTTACGCTCGAGCGGAGACCTGGGTTAAAGTCCCGAATTTGTGACTCTTCAAATCACTTTTTCACTTTCTCTTCTCTCTCTTACTTTTCCAAAAACACCATTGTTGAGCCTCTCTCTCTAGATACTACCTTCTCTCTAGGTTTTGATCTAGTAGGAGTGATTTGCTCACCTTTGGCCTTTACAAAAAAGCTATTGATCGTCGAGGGCTACATTTTAATCTGAAAATCACGGGTTTTGGAGCACGTTGGGTTTTGTCGTCTTCTCCTTTGGGACTCCGAATTTGAGGTAGGGATATCCTACTCCTCTCTATGGGTTTTGTCTTTAAATTTTGGTATTTTGAGATGTTGGGCTTGGTTTGGTAATTTTGTGAAAGTTTGGGGCTTTTGTGTAATTTCACAAAAGTTGGGGTTTTATTCATAATAAACCTAGATGCATGTTTGGCATAGAAAAATGGAATGATTGTTGAATCATTGATGAAAATGGGACCTAAGGGTTGAAATGTTAATTATGGGAATTGACCTAATTACATTGTTTAATTAATTGGGTTAATTAATTGAAAGGAATGAAGAAATGAAATGTTGATTGAATATCCATTGTGCATTTATTTGCTGTTTAGAAATAACTGCTTTGGGCTATCGGTGGAGGATAGTTGTGATTGTTGTAGACAATGCATGATGATTAGGCAAACTGAAACTAATCAATGAAATGTGTCATGGAACTTGACGGTTGATAGAATACATTAACTGTATGTATTGGGTGATTGTATATAGAACCAATGTGTTTATATACGTTTTGTGTAGAGGAGGTGATAGGGGATGTACTCCGCGGTTTAGGGGAAGATAGGGGATGTACCTCTAAACCGGTTAGTGTTGGGAGAAGATAGGGGATGAACTCCGTAGACACAGCTCATATGCTTGTCTAGAAGTGAAGATTGAGCTTATATGCTTATCTTTGTGATGTGTGGATATAGCTCATATGCTTATCTGTGGATATTGTGGTTATACATATCTGTTGTAGAATATGGATATAGCTTATTTTCTTATCTGAGAATGTGGATATTGTTGTTATACATATCTGTTGAGCATGTGGTTAGTGCTTATATGCCTATCCATTGAAAAGGGGAAAATGAAAGGAAACTTGGACTCATAAGTCGTATGACATAAATATGTGATTTATGTGATTGTATCAGTGTAGGCCATCTATCAATTGCTAATATTTTAGTCATTGTCCATGGTTGGTTTAGTGTATTTCTACTGGGCTGTGGCTCACCCTATATGGGAATATCATTTTCAGGTGCAGGAAGCATGCCACCTCCAAGGACATAGCTTGGGAGGCTAGAGGCGGACATGTTTTGTCGTTTACTTTTGATGTATTACATGTAACTTCAAGCCAAGGGCTTAATGTGTAAACGAGTTAGTACTCTTTTGTTGTAACCAAGTGTTAACTTGGAAAGCTGTAAGCCCGTTGGGCATTTTGTTTTGATGTTAACATGTAATACCTATGTAATGGAACTCTAATGAATAAAAGAATGTGGTTAGTTTATATGTAGATGCATGTCTTATTTGATGGGTTTAATGTTATTATTTTGAGGGCGTTACAGAAGTTCATTCCAGAAACCACTACACCTTAACGATCTGTTTCGAAATTAAATAAAAAAGGAGATTGAATGGAGATGGAAATTGAATAAAAATAGAAGTTGAATAAAAATAGAAATGGAAACTGCATCAAATGGAACATGGAAGTTCGTTCAAGAGACCACTATACCTTAACGATCTATTTGGAAATTAAATAAAAAAGGAAATTGAATAAAAAAGGAAATTGAATAAAAATGGAAGTTGAGTGAAAATAAAAATGGAAATTGCATAAAATTAAACATGGAACTTCATTCAAGAAACCACTATACCTTAACGATCTATTTGGAAAATAAATAAAAAAAGGAAATTCAATCGACAAGGAAATCGAAAAAAAATGGAAGTTGAATAAAAATAAAAATGAAAGTTCATTCGAGAAACTACTATGCCTTAACGATCTACTTGGTAATTAAATAAAAGAAGAAATTGAATAGAAAAGGAAATTGAATAAAAATGGAAGTGGAATAAAAATACAAATGGAAGTTGCATAAAATTAAAAATGGATGTTCATTCATGAAACTATTTTACCTTAACGATCTATTTGGAAATTAAATAAAAAAGTAAATTGAAAGGAGATAGAACTTCAATAAAAATAAAAGTTGATTAAAAACAGAAATGGAAACTGCATAAAATTAAACGTGGAAGTTCATTCAAGAAACAACAATACCTTGACGATCTATTTCGAAATTAAATAAAAAAGGAAATTGAATAGAAAAGGAAATTGAATAAAAATGGAAGTGGAATAAAAATAAAAATGGAAGTTGCATAAAATTAAAAATCGAAGTTCATGCAAGAAACCGCCACACGTTAACGATGTATTTGGAAATTAAATAAAAAAGGAAATTGAGTGGAGATGGAAATTAAATAAAAATTGAAGTGGAATAAAACTAGAAATGGAAACTACATAAAATTTAACATGGATGTTCATTCAAGAAACCACTACACCTTAACGATCTATTTGGAAATTAAATCAAAATGGAAATTGAATAGAAATGGAAATTGAATAAAAATGGAAGTGGAATAAAAATAAAAATAGAAGTTGCATCAAATTATAAATGGAAGTTCATTCAAGAAACCATTACACCTTAACGATCTATTTGGAAATTAAATAAAAAAGGAAATTGAATGGAGATGATAATTGAATAAAAATAGAAATGGAAACTGGATAAAATGAAACATGGAAGTTCATTCAAGAAACCATTATAGGTTAACGATCTATTTGAAAATTAAATAAAAAAGGAAATTGAATAGAAAAGGAAATTTAATAAAAATGAAAGTGGAATAAAAAATAAAAATAAAAGTTCTATAAAATTAAAAATGAAAGTTCATTCAAGAAACCACTACACCTTAACGATCTATTTGGAAATTAAATAAAAAAGGAAATTGAATGGAGATGATAATTGAATAAAAATAGAAATGGAAACTGCATAAAATAAAACATGGAAGTTCATTCAAGAAACCATTATACGTTAACGATCTATTTGGAAATTAAATAAAAAAGGAAATTGAACAGAAAAGGAAATTGAATAAAAATGGAAGTGGAATAAAAATAAAAATAAAAGTTGCATAAAATTAAAAATGGAAGTTCATTCAAGAAACCACTACACCTTAACGATCCATTTGAAATTAAATAAAAAAGAAAATTCAAAAGAAAAAGGAATTGAATAAAAATGGAAGTTCAATAAAAATAAAAATGGAAGTTCATTCAAGAAACCGCAATACAATAACGATCTATTTTGAAATTAAATAAAAAAAGGAAATTGGATAGAAAAGGAAATTGAATAAAAATGGAAGTTGCATAAAATTAAACTTGGAAGTTCATTCCAGAAACCACTATACCTTAACGATCTATTTGGAAATGAAATAAAAAAAAAAAGAAACTAAATAGAAAAGGAAATTGAATAAAAACGGAATTTGAATAAAAATAAAAATGAAAATTGCATACAATTAAAAATGAAAGTTCATTCCAGAAACCACTATACCTTAAATTAGATAAAAAAAAAAAAAGGAAATTGAATAGAAAAGGAAATTGAATAAAAATGGAAGTGGAATAAAAATTAAAATGGAAGATGCATAAAATTAAAAATGGAAGTTAATTCAAGAAACCACTATACCTTAACAATCTATTTGGAAATTAAGTAAAAAAGAAAATCGAATGGAGATGGAAATAGAATAAAAATAGAAGTTGAATAAAAATAGAAATGGAAACTTCATAAAATTAAACATGGAAGTTCATTCAAGAAACCACTATACCTTAACGATCTATTTGGAAATTAAATTAAAAAGGAAATTGAATAGAAAAGGAAATTGAATAAAAATGGAGCTGGAATAAAAATAAAAATGGAAGTTGCATAAAATTAAAAATGGAAGTTCATTCAAGAAATCACTGTACCTTAACGATCTATTTGGAAATTAAATAAAAAAGGAAATTGAATAGAGATGGAAATTGAATAAAAATAGAAGTTGAATAAAAATAGAAATGGAAACTGCATAAAATTAAACAAGGAAGTTCATTCAAGAAACCACTATATGTTAACGATCTAATTGGAAATTAAATAAAAAAGGAAGTTGATTGGAGATGGAAATTCAATAAAAATAGAAGTTGAATAAAAATAGAAACGGAAACTGCAAAAAATTAAACATGGAAGTTCATTCAAGAAACCACTATACCTTAAAGATATATTTGGAACTTAAATAAAAAAAGAAATTGAATAGAAAAGGAAATTGAATAAAAATGGAAGTGGGATAAAAAAAAAATGGAAGTTGCATAAAGTTAAAAATGAAAGTTCATTCAAGAAACCACTACACGTTAACGTTCTATTTGGAAATTAAATAAAAAAGGAAATTGAATGGATATGGAAATTGAATAAAAATAGAAGTTGAATAAAAATAGAAATGGAAACTGCACAAAATGAAACATGGAAGTTCATTCAAGAAATCATTATACGTTAACGATCTATTTGGAAATCAAATAAAAAAGGAAATTGAATAGAAAAGGAAATTGAATAAAAATGGAAGTGGAATAAAAATAAAAATAAAAGTTGCATAAAATTAAAAATGGAAGTTCATTCAAGAAACCACTACACCTTAACGATCTATTTGAAATTAAATAAAAAAGGAAATTCAATAGAAAAAGAAATTGAATAAAAGTGGAAGTTGAATAAAAATAAAAATTGAGGTTGCATAAAATTAAAAATGGAAGTTCATTTAAGAAACCCAAATACATTAACGATCTATTTGGAAATTAAATATAAAAAGGAAACTGAATAGAAATGGAAATTGATTAAAAATGGAAGTTGAATAAAAATAAAAATGGAAGTTGCGTAAAATTAAACATGAAAGTTCATTCAAGAAACCACTATACCTTAACGATCTATTTGGAAATTAAATAAAAAAAGGAAATTCAATTGAGATGGAAATTGAATAAAAATGGAAGTTAAATAAAAGTAAAAATAGAAGTTGCATAAAATTAAAAATGGAAGTTCATTCAAGAAACCAGTACACGTTAACGATCTGTATGGAAATTAAATAAAAAAGGGAGTTGATAGGAGATGGAAATTGAATAAAAATAGAAATGAAAACTGCATAAAATTAAGCATGGAAGTTCATTCAAGAAACCATTATACGTTAACGATCTATTTGGAAATTAAATAGAAAAGGAAATTGAATAGAAAAATAAATTGAATAAAAATGGAAGTGAAATAAAAATAAAAATAAAAGTTGCATAAAATTAAAAATGTAAGTTCATTCAAGAAACCACTATACCTTAACGATCTATTTGAAATTAAATAAAAAAGGAAATTGAATAGAATGGGGATATAGCGACCCCGGTCTTTTCCCATTTGTTTATTGTATCCGGACTTAAGTTCCGTAGCTCCTGCCATTGTATTATGATTGTTACCGTCCTTTATTTTCCTATTTCTGAGTTGGGGGATGCAATGGGCAGGTTTGTAGCAGGTTGGTTGGGCTTGGGAGCAAAGGGTTGCTGCCCAGAATTTTGACCCTTCGCTCGAGCGAGCAGTTATTAGCTCGAGCGAACTCTTTGTTTTGGTCCGTCGCTCGAGCCAGGGTTTCTTCGATCGAGCGAGGATTGCATTTTGTAGTAAGACCTGAGAGCAGAGGTTTTTGGCTCGAGCGAGCTTTTCTTCGCTCGAGTGGGAGTTCCTTCGCTCGAGCGTGTGTCTGGTTTCGGACCTGAGGGTTTGAGTTCTTCGCTCGAGCGAGATTTCTTTAGCTCGAGCGAGCTTTTGGGTTGTTGGCTCGAGCAAGGCCTCCTTGGCTCGAGCGTAGATTTTCTGTGTCTGGTCGCTCGAGCTACCAAGTCTTCGCTCGAGCGAGCCTGTCAGGTTTAAATAGGCAGCAGCGTGTTTCAGATCAGTTTTTTATCCACTTTCAGATTCCAAAACCCTAAGTACGAGTTCTCTCTCCCTCTACACACCTTCTCTCTTAGGATTGATCTACTTAGAGTGAGTTTCTACGTTAGATCCTTTATTAAAAAGATAGAGTGGGTCGAGGGCTTCCATTTAATCTGAGTTGTTGGTAGTTTGGAGCATTTTGGAGTTTGGGTCTTCATCTCCATCTTCTCTTTTGGGGCTATTTCTTCGAGGTAGGGATTTCCTACTCCATTCTATAAGTTTTGTTCTAAGTTTTGGTATTTTGATATGTTGGGGATACTTTGGTAATTTTGGGAAAAACCCTAGTGGCATTAATAAGTTAATTTGTATAATTAATTAAAGGAAATTGGGGAAATATGGTTAAATTCATGGAATTGAGGAATTCATTGATTAAGAGGTGTAGTTGGATAATTTAAATCACTCACCCATTGAATTGTTGATATATTTATTTTCAGTCTAGAAATAACTGTTTTGGGCTATCGGTGGAGGATAGCTGTGATTGTTGTAGACACTGCATGAGGATTAGGGATAACTGAAACTAATCATTGACTAAATCATCAATTTTGACTGTTGAATTAATACAGACATTATGTGTATTGATTGTGTGTTGCATATGTTATGTGTTTACATACATTGTTTTGTGTGGGAGGAGATAGGGGATGTACTCCACGGTTTAGGGGAAGATAGGGAATGGACCTCTAAACCGGATTTTGTTTGGGAGGAGATAGGGGATGGACTCCATTAGCATCACTTTTATGTGTGCTTATTTATATAGAAGTGTTTTTATTGATACAGCACTAAAATGTGTATCAATCTGGAAGTATGAAGTGTCTTGATTTGAGCTTGAGTCTCATTTGTTTGTTGACATTGGAAGAATGTGAATATGATATATATAATTCACTGTTGTAAGTTTGGCCAGGTTCTGAGCCATATTGATAAAGTTGGAAAGTAAAACGCGTCTTAGACAATAGTGTCATGAGACTGTAAAATGAAGTAATTGATTATCTTGGTTAACCATCTGTTGAATGCTATTGCTTTATTCATTGCTTATATGTGGTTTAGTATATTTCTACTGGGCTGTGGCTCACCCTTTATGGGAACATCATTTTCAGGTTCAGGTGATAAGCTCCCTCCAAGGACTTAGCTTGGAAGGACTTGGATTTTGAAGACTATTTCTAGTTATTTATTTTTCATTGTTAGTACATGTAAACACTCAAGCCTAGGGCTTTATTTATATTTGAGTTAGAACTCATACTTTTGTGTCCAAGTGTTGGCTTGGAAAGATGTAAGCCGTTAGGGCATTTAATTTGATGTTACATGTAATGCTTTTGTTTAGTAAGACTCTGATGACTATTATGATGAATTATTGAAGTGTTTTCTTTAAATAATGCATGTCATTGATATATATAATGGGTTAATTTTTAGGGCGTTACAACTTGGTATCAGAGCGTACCGGGTTTGAATACTTTGGGTACGTGGGAAGTGATTAGTATCACATTGGGTTCGTCTCGTTTGATAGAGACTTAGTGTAATGTTATATGCTTATGTGATAACATGTTTATGTGATTATGTGGGTATGGAATGTAGTTTCTAGGATGTTGATTGGACCCTTGAGTTTCTAGTAGTCTTGTTGGAAAGGCACTTGATCACTGCTGCTTCCAACCGGAACTATAGTAACGCATTGGGACTATCATTATCCGGGAATGAAATTCGTAGGTGCTTATGTGATTATGTGCTTACGTGGAATGACTTATTGTTGTTCAATGCATTAGGACGCGAGTGTTTAGCTTCGGCACATTTATTAATGTGCTAATGTCTTTGTTTCCTTTATTAGGATGTCAGGACGAGGACGAGGACGCGGTAGGCTTGGTAGGCCGGTTAGGCAGAAGGTACCTTCTTGTTTTGCAACTCGGTTGCTAATGTTTTGATTGATACGGGTGCATCCCATTCCTTTGTGTCTGCTGCATTTGCATCTGTTTTGGAGTTGGAGTTAGCACAGTTAGTATCTCCTATTTGTGTAGTGTCACCTCTTGGGGGTGAATTGATTTTGAAACAAGGTGTTAGGGGTTGTGATATAGAGGTTGATTACCATAGAATCCCATTTTCATTTGTAGTTATGCCTATGAGAGGTTTCGATGTTATTTTGGGTATGGATTGGTTATCGTCATACCGGGCAGTTATTGATTGCTACCGCCAGAGGGTCACTTGTTGTACCGTGAGCGGAGAGTATTTTCATTTTCTGGGGGATCGGGTTGGTAATGTGTTGCCACCGGGGTATGTTCCGCGAGGACGGAGTGAGCTTAGTGGTCTACTTGCTAACCTTTCGATTAGTGAGTGTAAATAAAAACAAACAATTATGCAGCGGATAAAATAATCATATCATACCTTTCGATGATAGAACCTCGTGGATAAATCACGTGCTTCCAGAGTCTGATAAATCAATCCCAGCAGTGGGGTGATATTACAGATTGAATATCACTCACACTAACCACAGTGTCAAAGACTTGATCGTTGTGTTTTTGGGAGAGAGTCAGTGTATGGGTTGAAACAGACTCAACGTTGTTTCTCTTGGATTACCCATAACCATATAACAAATATTTAATATATTATAATATCTATCCATATCAGTTAAGATACAGATAATATCTAATATATATTATATCTATCTATATCAGTTCAAACTGATAACGTCTGTTTCAAGAGTGGTTATCCTAAATAGGTTTGATTTCAAAATCAAAACCTATTTGGATAAGGATTCAAAATCAAATTTAATGGTCATGCCACATGGGCGCCCATTACTAACATCTCCCACTCGCACATGAGTTGGCATGACACTGCCACATCTCTATCTCAATCTCCCCAAAAATGAACAATCTCATACTAGCCACTGCACCGTGCGACTGCTGAGAACACCTGCATGTGGGAGCTCTATACTAGAAACTCAAAATGAGCCAGCATAGAGACATCAACCCAAAAAGAAAAGAAATAGTGTCTCATATACCCCAGACCCATCTAATTACACCGGTCCAAAAAACATCTCTAATCCCTCAAAAAGAGCATGTTTGACCCTCTCAATTCTTGCAATATATTCACACTCAATTCGCCTCTCATACAGAGCGATGTGAGTTGCCGGCAGTGAATATACAACAGTGGTGTAATACTAGATGATCTTCCCTTTGCACTCATGCCATTTAGTTTAGAATTGACCGCTTTCCCAGTGATGTCCCTTAAGGCCGAATCATGCATGACCGCAGGCAACATACCAAAGTAGCAGAACATCAACCCCTTACCTTATGACATAGTCAAAAGTCACAAAAGGGTACATAAATGAAAGTCATATCAATAATGACACGTAAGACTCACACGGTGAGGAAGCAGGGATCCATTCTCTCACCTCATTACTCGGTCGCCAAGCACATATAGTATGAATACATGCTACGGTGGAGTAACTCTTCCATAAAGAGTGACGTCATACTCGATACACCGTACAGATATTAGTCTAGTCGCTTTCTAGCGTCTAACCCGAATTCTCTATTTGCTCGCCTTCTAGGCGCCAAATGAGATCTCGCATCTGGCTAATCATAACAGGCACAACATGGAAAGTGGGTACTAACATCCATGTTTGGTCCTTAACACGACCTCATCTTGGTTATAACCAAGGCGACATACATAGTGGATGATTTAAGCCTCTCTTGGCTCCGAATAAAAATAAACCACCAGTCTCATCCTTGCTCGCTCCCAAGCGTCAAGGGCGATTGCTCGTGTGAGTGAGCCAATCTTGCCTGCTGACATCATCATTTGCTAATCATTATGACACAAACCGTAATAGTGTCAACATCCCATCATCTCAAAATAAGTGATCGATTTAAAAAAAATTGACCACAGCTTGCGCAATTATGGATTTCAAACATAAGCCTTATCAGCACCTCTTGCGATAAGTATACACAACGGAATCCACCATGTGCGCCTCACATGAAATGATTTAAGATCACTACCTCTTGCGCAATAACCTCTCTAAAGATATTTTTGGTGACCAATTTGCGTTTATTCTTAATGCGCCCAACTAGCGCAGATGCGCCCAACTAGCGCATTGAATTTTACAAGGAGCAAATTAAAATGCTTCTAATATAGCATTTTATCCACAGTCTAATGAGCAAGGTCAATGTCTAAACAACTCAGTTGACCATTTACCAAAGATAACACTTATCATGCCGAATACGCCCACATAGCGTACTTTAGGCTCCCATTACAAAGAAAATCAAGGAATATAGGTCCTCCCAAAGACAATCCGAGGATTCACTCAATAGCTAAGGCTCTGGCTTTTACCGATAGGTAAGTCAATGGATTTGCAATTTTGCATCTAGAATCATTCTAGGATATTCTCTATGTAAGTCATCGAAGACAAACCGAGAATTTTCCTAAAACAATCCCTAAGGATCGTACATCCGAGCATATAAATTACATCACCCATGTCCATCATATCTAAAATAGAGGACTGCCCACCCTAGATGGCGACTACCTTATAAATTCCTGGCTCATAATGACTAAGTAAGGAAAAACTTCTTTTGGACCATTGATCATGCCTCAGTGGTCTTCATCGATCATCGTTGCCCTATCATGGCTTGACGAAATCTAAGAACCACTGTTTGGATAACTGTTTTAGGCTGTAAAAGATTTATTGGAACCAGCAACCTTTTTGCGCTCCTAACTTTTCACCATAAAAGCAGAAGGTAAATCCTTACGGATCTACTTATCCAATTCTCTAATGAAAAAACGGGTCACAATGTCCACAAATCAATGTTCCGAACTTATGTCAATCATAGCCTAAGTCAAAATAACCTCACTCCCCAGGAGGAAGTCTTCTCATGGTCAACACTTTCCTCAATGGTGCGACCATTCGGTATCTAGCGAGCCTTATGCCTCAACAATGACTATCCAAATTACGCATAACTTTATAACAATTTTGCGTCATAATGGAAAGTCAACCAAATTATAAAAATGGTTAATCCTCAAAGACTTTGTCTTAAACTGCGCAACATTGATCCACTTTCTAAAAACAGGGGACTAGAGCCTTTGGCATTATCCTAGGCTCTTTATCATCTTGCGGAGCAATCATGAATGTTTCCCTCTCAATCACCCAGTGATGACGTGGAAAATTTTCACATTTGCTACCACGCAACTAAGAATGTAGAGTATTCTGCTCTAATGGAGTAATCCATTAGTAGACACATCGCTCCCACTGTCCCTAGGATATTGGAAATTTCTTTCCATTCTCAACTAGGCTACATAGAGCGCTATGCTTGGAATTCTCCATCTTATAGAGTTCCGAAAACTCTATTCACGTCACCTTTACTAATAAAACTTTATGTGACTTAGTTACACTACCACAAAGCTGCTTACCTATATGCACATGACCCGGAGGGTTTGCATGACCGCATACAATAATGCGCCAAACGACCCTTTGTGTTTACAAGACAGCATACAATAATGCGCTATAGAACCCTAGGTCTTAACTTCGCAATCTTATGAGAAGTAGAATAAAGATAAGCTGCTTAATGGTTACAGATCGCCCATAGATGGCTCTCTGCTAACCCATTACTCAAAAATGGAGTGTAAAATCTGATATGGAGGGCACTTAGTTAGGGATATAGGCAACAAACTAGTGCAATTCCCAATTGGGAAACATTTTGCGCCATTATCTACCTAACATTAACAATATTTAATTCCTTATCTCTACTACACCAGTGTGTTGTTGAGTACTAGGAATAATCAATGTTCTAAGCATCCATCTCTCTTCACAGAGTTTTTCTGAAAAAATAACTCAAATAGATACTCGCCACCTTGGTCAAAACTAAAAGCACAAAAAACTCTTATCTAATTGATCTCGACCTCATATGTGCAATGTCAAAAATCATCTCAAAACTTTTGACTTATGGGAGATCAAATAGTCTTGACTCAGATGCGTATCGTAATCTATAAATGTGTCGAGATTGAGGCTTAGCTATTGTACCCTCACACATATCTAGTCACAAAATATCATAGTGGACTAAATGCGCCAAAACAAATGACCTTCTGCGGCTTTCCTACTTACTTGTGCGCACCCATTGCGAACAAAGTTACACATTCACATGAGAGCAGGATGTCATAAGCGAGTGGGCCCGAGAAGGCCTACTCAAACCATCGTGTCATCATCTCATTAATGTGATTAAGTATAATAAGCCACTGGTTCATGACCAATGTCATAAACTAATTCCAATCATCTTAATGTGTGAGTTCTCGAAGACAAGTTTTAAAGGTTTAGGCCCAACTAGGTAATGACTCACGACTAAGTCATATTCACTAGATCATAAAAAGGATGTCATGGAGATATCAACTGCGCCTAAGTCGCAAATTTAACTAGTAAGTGCTAATCCCCTGCACCTTCAAGTCAATTTTATTCTCCATACACTTTAATACATCTAGTTGAAAGATGACGATACTCCTGTTGCCATCTCTATTTCTCGCTTCATAGTTACTTGCAATTAATTCTACTATCCACAAGAAGGAGAGAATAAGCTATCAACTATGATAGCTCCTGAAGTAACTTAAGCGCGAATTAGGCTAAAGAGTCTAATTCAACACAATGCTCTTACAAGCGATGCGTTAAATTCTTAGAGTCATAACAACCTTGTCTGCCTTAACCTTTTCATTACTATGCTGCAACGTTTGCGCTTAGTGGTAAATGTTATTCAAAACGTTAGCCTAGTAAAGGAATCACACAAAGAAGCACCTCATCCATGTTTCACACTCAAGTGTGGAAACAGCAAGTGTCCACACTTAGACAAGTTGGCAATGCTAATAGATTTTGCAGCCACTAAGCGCTAATCTTTTCACTCAGTGTTAATAGATTTTGCAGCTTCTAAGCGCTAATCTTTTAACTTCACGTGATATTTCAACGCACACTATTATAGTGCATGAAATTTCGCTCAATCCACTCCCAATAATTGGGTAGAGAGCAAAACACTGCTCGTACTGGCTACTCGTCTTACACTTAATGACTAATTTATTTAAGCTCGCATTTCTTGGATGACGTGACTCTTGAATGTTACTTCATCCAATGATGTAACATTATTTACAAGTCAAATTACAAAGTCAATCCGCGCAGCTCATTAGTCAAGATCATATACAGATCTATTGAGGGCTTACTAATTTCATAACTCCAAAACTCGCCAACCAAAACTATGTAGCGTGCCGCTAACTATAGCGCACACATTAGTTTTTATTGTGCCAAACAAGGCAACAAAAACACGGCGACTTTGAGTCATGTTTCCTTACTTTGGCTCAATTAAGGTTTGACCTAAAGTCTCCAAGACTTTTTCTCATCTAAAGAATGGGATTAGTTTGTTCACATTTGAACATCTCTACTAAGTCTAGGTCAACCAAATTAACTTCCATAAGCTAAATCAATTTAGAGAGAAATTCGCATTGGGATTAATTTGATTAGCATAATATAATTTTGCCGCAAAAATCTAAATTAAATAGTGACAATATTACACAAGTCGCAAGATCGAAAATCCGCTATGCTCGTAATCATCTCTTGCGCCACAAGTGACAATTATCCAAAATTTAGTTTAATTTATGCGCAAAATATTGGTTTTCGGGAGTTAATCTACAAAGATTTCTCTCAACCGAATAACCTCCCACTGACTATGGCATATACAAGGCATGATAAATTCCATACAATAGCATTTTAATGTAAATCTACAAATAACTCATGCTATATTTATTTAATAATGGAATTCTAATAAATAAATAAATAATCATGCTCTTCTAATTACAACATATTACAAACCCAAAAAAAAAAATATGCTGTATTCAATATTTAAATTATGCCATAACAGAAAGTACATCATCCTGAAATTTTCTGGTATTTTCTGGAATTTTAAATAACTAATTAAACACACATAAAATTAGAAATAAAAAAAACCAGAAACTAGTAAACAGAAACAATATTCAGATTATGCCATAATTAAAATGTACATTGTTCTGAAATATTCTGAATTTTTTCTGAAATATTCTGGAATTTTAAATGACTAATAAATACACATAAAATTCGAAATAAAAAATCCAGAAACTGATAAAATGAGACAATATTACCAGTAGATATTAAAACATTTCAGAAGTCCACAATAAAAATTTCAACCCCAGAAAATTAATCATGCAACACCAGATGCATTTTAAAGCAAAAAAAAATGCATTATTAACACAGGAAAAATATTACATATTTTTGTAAAATTTTCAAAATTTTACATAATATAGAAAAATTAATTCTGAGTCTAAGGGTACCAACTATGCTTAAAACAAAGCTATAACGAATAAATTATGGCCAATCAACGCAATTCAGAATTAAAAAACAAACAAACAGAGCCTTAGAGCCAAGCCAGCGCGGAAAAACGGCTCGGCTCGGCTCGGCGCCGCTCAGCGCAAGTCGGGTCAAGGATCGGCTCGGCGCGCGGCTCAGGCTCGGCTCGGCGCGCGGCTCAGGCTCGGCTCGGCGCGCGGCTCAGGCTAGGCTCGGCTCGGCGCGCGGCTCCAGCACGCGGCGCGCGTGCGGGCGCGGACGGCGCGCGTGCGTGGACAGCACCGCCGACGCGCGCGTGATAGCGCGTGCAGGCGCGTCAGCATGGCATCCGGCGCGTGTAGGCGCGTGGAAGCGCGTGGGCGCGCGTGTCTTCGGCGTGGTGGCGCGTGAAAGCCACGCGCCGCCTTCCAGTGTGCTGACTGTTCCGATTTTTGTACTGCCGGACTCCTTTTTCCAAAATAAAATCATTTATGCTCTTAAAAATGACATTAATGATCATAAAAATAAAATATTTTGGATCTCCACATCTTTTATAAATATACACATGATAAAAGAAAGCACAAAAATATCCATTATTGGCTCTGATACCAATGTAAATAAAAACAAACAATTATGCAGCGGATAAAATAATCATATCATACCTTTCGATGATAGAACCTCGTGGATAAATCACGTGCTTCCAGAGTCTGATAAATCAATCCCAGCAGTGGGGTGATATTACAGATTGAATATCACTCACACTAACCACAGTGTCAAAGACTTGATCGTTGTGTTTTTGGGAGAGAGTCAGTGTATGGGTTGAAACAGACTCAACGTTGTTTCTCTTGGATTACCCATAACCATATAACAAATATTTAATATATTATAATATCTATCCATATCAGTTAAGATACAGATAATATCTAATATATATTATATCTATCTATATCAGTTCAAACTGATAACGTCTGTTTCAAGAGTGGTTATCCTAAATAGGTTTGATTTCAAAATCAAAACCTATTTGGATAAGGATTCAAAATCAAATTTAATGGTCATGCCACATGGGCGCCCATTACTAACAGTGAGGATGATGAGACTCAGATTGTGTTGCCAAGGATGGTTTGTGAGTACTCGGACGTCTTTCCCGAGGATCTTATTGGTTTGCCACCGCATCGGGAGATTGAGTTCTCTATTGACCTAGTGCCCGGCACGGCGCCGATTTCTATGGCACCTTATCGTTTTGCCCCAGCCGAGTTAGTTGAGTTGAAGATTCAGCTCCAGGAGTTGCTAGATAAGGGTTTTATACGTCCTAGTGTTTCGCCGTGGGGAGCACCGGCCCTCTTTGTTAAAAAGAAAGGTGGTGCTTTGAGACTTTGTATAGATTACCGGAAGTTGAATCGGGCTACGGTTAAGAATAAGTACCCTATGCCTCGTATAGATGATCTGTTCGATCAGTTGAAGGGTTCCCGTTGTTTCTCAAAGATAGACTTGAGATCGGGTTATCATCAGTTGAGAGTCAGGGAGGAGGATATTCCGAAGACGGCATTCTATACGCGGTATGGCCACTATGAGTTTCTGGTGATGCCATTTGGGCTCACCAATGCACTGGCAGTTTTTATGGATTTGATGAACCATATTTTCCAGGAATTTTTAGATCGTTTTGTAGTCGTCTTCGTGGACGACATCCTTATCTATTCACCTTCTGAGGAGAAGCACGAGGAACACTTGAGAGTGGTGCTTGAGTTACTTAGAGCCCATAAACTTTATGCTAAGTTTGGGAAGTGTGAGTTCTGGCTAGAGGAGGTCAAGTTCTTAGGCCATGTAGTTTCTGGGGAAGGAGTGTCTGTTGATACATCCAAGACTGAGGCAGTGCAAGATTGGGCACAGCCTAAGAGTGTGTTTGAAATCCGCAGTTTTCTGGGGTTAGCTGGGTATTATCGTCGGTTTGTGAAAGATTTCTCCAGATTAGCTTCGCCTTTGACTAGATTGACTCGGAAGGGAGTCAAATTTGTATGGAATGAGACTTGTGAAAAATCGTTCCAGGAGTTGAAAGTTAGACTGACCACCGCTCCAGTATTGATTATTCCAGAGAGAGGGTTGGGTTATGCAGTCTATTGTGACGCCTCACGAGAGGGTCTGGGTTGTGTATTAATGCAAGAAGGGAAAGTAGTTGCCTATGGCTCACGTCAGTTGAAAATTCACGAGCAGAATTACCCTACGCATGATCTAGAGTTAGCAGCTGTGATATTTGCCTTGAAAATTTGGAGGCATTATCTTTATGGTGAGAGGTTCGAGGTGTTCTCGGATCATAAGAGTCTGAAATATTTGTTTACACAGAAAGATTTGAACTTGAGGCAGAGGAGGTGGATGGAGTTCATAGAGGATTATGACTTTGAGTTGCATTATCATCCAGGAAAGGCCAATGTGGTGGCCGATGCCCTTAGCAGAAAACCTGTTGGTGACATAACTAGTATAGCCATCCGAGAATGGGAGATGTTGGGTACACTTGGGGAGTTTGACTTACTTCTGGGCGAGTCCGTTGAGGCTACGGCCTTGTTTTCCATTGTTGCACAGCCTACACTTGTGACTCGAGTGTTAGAGGCTCAGAGGGGTGACCCTGAGGTAGAATCTCTTCGTGAGAAGATTTCTGGTGGGAAGGTTGAGAAGGGTTTGACGGTGTATTCCGACCTGAGTGTGAGATACCGAGACCGTCTGTTTGTGCCGGAGTCTTGCCGAGAGGAGGTACTCCGAGAGTTCCATCATTCACGCCTTGCGGTGCGTCCGGGAGGCACTAAGATGTATCAGGATTTAGGTCGCCAGTTCTGGTGGCGGGGTATGAAAAGAGATGTGGCAGCTTTCGTATCTAAGTGCCTTACTTGTCAGCAAGTGAATGCCGAACATCAGAGGCCGGCGGGTTTGTTGCAACCCTTGCCTATTGCCGAGTGGAAGTGGGAACACGTCACTATGGACTTCGTTGTGGGTCTTCCGAGGACTCAACGGGGTAGTGATGCTATTTGGGTGGTTGTAGACCGGTTGACTAAGTCGGCGCACTTCATTCCTATGCGCGTGAGAGATTCGGTAGATCATCTTGCCGACTTGTACATTCGGGACATAGTGAGGTTACACGGGGTTCCAGTGACGATCGTCTCAGATAGAGATCCTCGTTTTACTGCCAGGTTGTGGCAGAGTTTGCAGAGTGCCTTAGGCACTAAGTTGACCTTTAGCACGGCTTACCATCCTCAGACTGACGGGCAGTCCGAGCGTACTATTCAGATCCTTGAGGATATGCTTCGGGGTTGTGTTCTAGACTTTAGTGGGTCATGGGAGAGGCACTTGTCGTTGGTGGAGTTTGCCTACAACAACAGTTTCCAGTCTAGTATCGGTATGGCACCATTTGAGGCCTTGTATGGCCGACCATGTAGATCTCATGTTTGTTGGGCCGAGGTGGGTGATGCACCTCTATTGGGTTCGGAGTTGGTGAGGGAAACGACGGAGAAAGTTGAGCTTATCCGTAAGAGACTTGTTACAGCACAGAGTCGTCAGAAATCTTATGCAGACCGTAGGAGGAGACCTTTGGTGTTTGAGTTGGGTGATCGTGTCTTTCTGAAGATATCACCTAGGCGGGGTTTGATGAGGTTTGGGAAGAGCGGGAAGTTGTCCCCTCGGTTTATTGGTCCGTTCGAGATCCTCGAGAGGATTGGCGAAGCTGCTTATCGTTTAGCTTTACCGCCGCAGCTGTCCGGAGTACATGACATGTTTCATGTGAGTATGCTTCGGAAGTATGAGCTGGATCCATCACATGTGTTGGATTGGACCGATTTAGTGGTTGATGAGGATGTCTCGTATGAGGAGAGACCGATTCGAGTCTTGGATAGGCGGGATCAAGTTTTGCGAGGCAAAACCATCCCTTTGGTCAAAGTTTTATGGAAACATCACGGAGTGGAGGAAGCCACTTGGGAACGTGAGTTGGAAGTTCGCGAAAAATACCCGGATATGTTTATCGATTTGTAATCTTGTATTTAGATTTTGTAATATTGTTGAACTTAAGAGCTTTATATATGTCTTAAAGTTGTAAAACATTGAGTATGTTTTGGTAAATGGGTGTATCTTGAAACTTGCTTCATTATAGAAGTTTAGTGTAACATTGCATATGTTGATTACATTGTTGAATGAGTTGTATATATCATGCACTTGAATATGATATGAGAATTGCTAACATTGAAAGGAAAAATGCATAATAGTGATGCAGGCTGAAATATATGTTGTTTTATATACACATTATGAGATGCTTCTTGATAAGAGATTAAATGACCAGTTTTGGTCAAGATGTTTACTAATGAATTATCATATTTAAAAAAAAAAAAATCTGTTTTCAAAAACTTATGCTTAATTTCGGGGACGAAATTCTTTGAAGGGGGGGAGGTTATAGCGACCCCGGTCTTTTCCCATTTGTTTATTGTATCCGGACTTAAGTTCCGTAGCTCCTGCCATTGTATTATGATTGTTACCGTCCTTTATTTTCCTATTTCTGAGTTGGGGGATGCAATGGGCAGGTTTGTAGCAGGTTGGTTGGGCTTGGGAGCAAAGGGTTGCTGCCCAGAATTTTAACCCTTCGCTCGAGCGAGCAGTTATTAGCTCGAGCGAACTCTTTGTTTTGGTCCGTCGCTCGAGCCAGGGTTTCTTCGATCGACCGAGGATTGCATTTTGTAGTAAGACCAGAGAGCAGAGGTTTTTGGCTCGAGCGAGCCTTTCTTCGCTCGAGCGGGAGTTCCTTCGCTCGAGCGTGTGTCTGGTTTCGGACCTGAGGGTTTGAGTTCTTCGCTCGAGCGAGATTTCTTTAGCTCGAGCGAGCTTTTGGGTTGTTGGCTCGAGCAAGGCCTCCTTGGCTCGAGCGTAGATTTTCTGTGTCTGGTCGCTCGAGCTACCAAGTCTTCGCTCGAGCGAGCCTGTCAGGTTTAAATAGGCAGCAGCGTGTTTCAGATCAGTTTTTTATCCACTTTCAGATTCCAAAACCCTAAGTACGAGTTCTCTCTCCCTCTACACACCTTCTCTCTTAGGATTGATCTACTTAGAGTGAGTTTCTACGTTAGATCCTTTATTAAAAAGATAGAGTGGGTCGAGGGCTTCCATTTAATCTGAGTTGTTGGTAGTTTGGAGCATTTTGGAGTTTGGGTCTTCATCTCCATCTTCTCTTTTGGGGCTATTTCTCCGAGGTAGGGATTTCCTACTCCATTCTATAAGTTTTGTTCTAAGTTTTGGTATTTTGATATGTTGGGGATACTTTGGTAATTTTGGGAAAAACCCTAGTGGCATTAATAAGTTAACTTATATAATTAATTAAAGGAAATTGGGGAAATATGGTTAAATTCATGGAATTGAGGAATTCATTGATTAAGAGGTGTAGTTGGATAATTTAAATCACTCACCCATTGAATTGTTGATATATTTATTTTCAGTCTAGAAATAACTGTTTTGGGCTATCGGTGGAGGATAGCTGTGATTGTTGTAGACACTGCATGAGGATTAGGGATAACTGAAACTAATCATTGACTAAATCATCAATTTTGACTGTTGAATTAATACAGACATTATGTGTATTGATTGTGTGTTGCATATGTTATGTGTTTACATACATTGTTTTGTGTGGGAGGAGATAGGGGATGTACTCCACGGTTTAGGGGAAGATAGGGGATGGACCTCTAAATCGGATTTTGTTTGGGAGGAGATAGGGGATGGACTCCATTAGCATCACTTTTATGTGTGCTTATTTATATAGAAGTGTTTTTATTGATACAGCACTAAAATGTGTATCAATCTGGAAGTATGAAGTGTCTTGATTTGAGCTTGAGTCTCATTTGTTTGTTGACATTGGAAGAATGTGAATATGATATATATAATTCACTGTTGTAAGTTTGGCCAGGTTCTGAGCCATATTGATAAAGTTGGAAAGTAAAACGTGTCTTAGACAATAGTGTCATGAGACTGTAAAATGAAGTAATTGATTATCTTGGTTAACCATCTGTTGAATGCTATTGCTTTATTCATTGCTTATATGTGGTTTAGTATATTTCTACTGGGCTGTGGCTCACCCTTTATGGGAACATCATTTTCAGGTTCAGGTGATAAGCTCCCTCCAAGGACTTAGCTTGGAAGGACTTGGATTTTGAAGACTATTTCTAGTTATTTATTTTTCATTGTTAGTACATGTAAACACTCAAGCCTAGGGCTTTATTTATATTTGAGTTAGAACTCATACTTTTGTGTCCAAGTGTTGGCTTGGAAAGATGTAAGCCGTTAGGGCATTTAATTTGATGTTACATGTAATGCTTTTGTTTAGTAAGACTCTGATGAATATTATAATGAATTATTGAAGTGTTTTCTTTAAATAATGCATGTCATTGATATATATAATGGGTTAATTTTTAGGGCGTTACAGGGGAATTGAATAAAAATAGAAGTGGAAACTGCATAAAATTAAACATGAATGTTCATTCAAGAAACCACTATACCTTAACGATCTATTTGGAAATTGAATAGAAAAGGAAATTCAATAAAAATGGAAGTGGAATAAAAATAAAAATAAAAGTTGTATAAAATTAAAAATGGAACTTCATTCAAGAAACCACTACACCTTAACGATCTATTTGAAATTAAATAAAAAAGGAAATTCAATAGAAAAAGAAATTGAATAAAAATGGAAGTTGAATAAAAATAAAAATGGAAGTTGCATAAAATTAAAAAGGGAAGTTCATTCAAGAAACCACAATACATTAACGATCTATTTGGAAATTAAATAAAAAAAGGAAATTGAATAGAAAAGGAAATTGAATAAAAATGGAAGTGGAATAAAAGTAAAAATGGAAGTTGCATAAAATTAAAAATAGAAGTTCATTCAAGAAACCAAAATACATTAACGATCTATTTGGAAATTAAATAAAAAAGGAAATTGTTTGGAGATGGAAATTGAATAAAAATAGAAATGGTAACTGCATAAAATTAAACATGGAAGTCTATTCAAGAAACCACAATACCTTAACGATCAATTTGGAAATTAAACAGAAAAAGAAATTGAATAGAAAAGGAAATTGAATAAAAATGAAAGTGGAATAAAAATAAAAATGGAAGTTGCATAAAATTAAAAATGGATGTTCATTCAAGAAACCACTACACGTTAACGATCTATTTCGAAATTAAATAAAAAATGAGATTAAATGGAGATGGAAATTGAATAAAAATAGAAGTTGAATAAAAATAGAAACGGAAACTGTATAAAATGAAACATAGAAGTTCATTCAAGAGACCACTATACCTTAACGATCTATTTGGAAATTAAATAAAAAAGGAAATTGAATAAAAATGAAAGTGGAATAAAAATAAAAATGGAAGTCGCATAAAACTAAAAATGGAAGTTCATTCAAGAAACCACTACACCTTAACGATCTATTTCGATATTAAATAAAAAATGCGATTGAATGGAGACGGAAATTGAATAAAAATAGATGTTGAATAAAAATAGAAATGGAAACTGCATAAAGTTAAACATGGAAGTTCATTTAAGAAACCACTATACCTTAACGATCTATTTGGAAATTGAACAGAAGGGGAAATTGAATAGAAAAGATAATTGAATAAAAATGGAAGTGGAATAAAAATAAAAATAAAAGTAAAAGTTGCATAAAAATAAAAATGGAAGTTTAATCAAGAAACCAATATACCTTAACGATCTATTTGAAATTAAATAAAAAAGAAAATCCAATAGAAAAAGAAATTGAATAAAAAGGGAAGTTGAATAAAAATAAAAATGGAAGTTGCATAAAATTAAAAATGGAAGTTCATTCAAGAAACAACAATACATTAACGATCTATTTCGAAATTAAATAAAAAAAGAAAATTGAATAAAAATGGTAGTGGAATAAAAATAAAAATGGAAGTTGCAAAAAATTAAAAATGAAAGTTCATTCAAGAAACCACTACACGTTAACGAACTATTTGGAAATTAAATAAAAAAGAAAATTGATTGGAGATTGAAATTGAATAAAAATAGAAGTTGAATTAAAATAGAAATGGAAACTGCATAAAATTAAACATGGAAGTTCATTCAATAAACCACTATACCTGAACGATTTGTTTGGAAATTAAATAATAAAGGAAATTGAATAAAAATGGAAGATGGAATAAAAAAAAAATGGAAGTTGCATAAAATTAAAAATGGAAGTTCATTTAGGAAACCACTACACCTTAACGATCTATTTTGAAATTAAATAAAAAAGGTGATTGAATGAAAATGGAAATTGAATAAAAATAGAAGTTGAATAAAAACAGAAATGGAAACTGCATAAAATGAAACATGGAAGTTCATTCAAGAGACCCCTATATCTAAACGATCTATTTGGAAATTAAATAAAAAAGGAAATTGAATAAAAAAGGAAGTGAAATAAAAATAAAAATGGATGTAGCCTAAAATTAAAAATGGAAGTTCATTCAAGAAACCACTACACCCTAACGATCTATTTGAAATTAAATAAAAAAGGATATTCAATAGAAAAAGAAATTGAGTAGAAATGGAAGTTGAATAAAAATAAAAATGAAAGTTGCATAAAATTAAGAATGAAAGTTCATTCAAGAAACCACAATACAATAACGATCTATTTGAAATTAAATAAAAAAAGGAAATTGAATAGAAATGGAAATTGAATAAAAATGGAAGTTGCATAAAATTCAACTTGAAAGTTCATTCAGGAAACCACCATACCTTAACGTTCTTTTTGCAAATGAAATAAAAAAAAAAGAAATTAAATAGAAAAGGAAATTGAATAAAAATGGAAGTTGAATAAAAATAAAAATAAAAGTTGCATAAAACTAAAAATGAAAGTTTTGTCCCGAAACCACTATACCTTAAATTAAATATAAAAAGAAATTGAATAGAAAAGGAAATTGAATAAAAATGGAAGTGGAATAAAAATAAAAATGGAAGTTGCGTAAAATTAAAATGGAAGTTCGTTGAAGAAACCACTACACGTTATCGATCTATTTGGAAATTAAATAAAAAAGGAAATTGATTGGAGGTGGAAATTGAATAAAAATAGAAGTTGAATAAAAATAGAAATGGAAACTGCATAAAATCAAACATGGAAGTTCATTCAAGAAACCACTATACCTTAACGATCTATTTGGAAATTAAATAAAAAAGGAAATTGAATAAAAATGGAGGTAGAATAAAATTAAAAATGGAAGTTGCACAAAATCAAAAAGGAAGTTCATTCAAGAAACCACTACACCTTAACGATCTATTTCGAAATTAAATAAAAAAGGAGATTGAATGGAGATGGAAATTGAATAAAAATAGAAGTTGAATAAAATTAGAAACGGAAACTACATAAAATGAAACATGGAAGTTCATTCAAGAGACCACTATACCTTAACCATCTATTTGGAAATTAAATAAAAAAGGAAATTGAATAAAAATGGAAGTGGAATAAAAATAAAAATGGAAGTTGCATAAAATTAAACACAGAAGTTCATTCAAGAAACCACTGCCCCTTAACGATCTATTTGGAAATTAAATAAAAAAGGATATTCAATAGAAAAAGAAATTGAGTAGAAATGGAAGTTGAATAAAAATAAAAATGAAAGTTGCATAAAATTAAGAATGGAAGTTCATTCAAGAAACCACAATACAATAACGATCTATTTGAAATTAAATAAAAAAAGGAAATTGAATAGAAATGGAAGTTGCATAAAATTCAACTTGAAAGTTCATTCAGGAAACCACCATACCTTAACGTTCTTTTTGGAAATGAAATAACAAAAAAATAAATTAAATAGAAAAGGAAATTGAATAAAAATGGAAGTTGAATAAAAATAAAAATAAAAGTTGCATAAAATTAAAAATGAAAGTTCTGTCCCGAAACCACTATACCTTAAATTAAATAAAAAAAGAAATTGAATAGAAAAGGAAATTGAATAAAAATGGAAGTGGAATAAAAATAAAAATGGAAGTTGCATAAAATTAAAATGGAAGGTCGTTGAAGAAACCACTACACGTTATCGATCTATTTGGAAATTAAATAAAAAAGGAAATTGATTGGAGGTGGAAATTGAATAAAAATAGAAGTTGAATAAAAATAGAAATGGAAACTGCATAAAATCAAACATGGAAGTTCATTCAAGAAACCACTATACCTTGACGATCTATTTGGAAATTAAATAAAAAAGGAAATTGAATAAAAATGGAGGTAGAATAAAATTAAAAATGGAAGTTGCACAAAATTAAAAAGGAAGTTCATTCAAGAAACCACTACACCTTAACGATCTATTTCGAAATTAAATAAAAAAGGAGATTGAATGGAGATGGAAATTGAATAAAAATAGAAGTTGAATAAAATTAGAAACGGAAACTACATAAAATGAAACATGGAAGTTCATTCAAGAGACCACTATACCTTAACCATCTATTTGGAAATTAAATAAAAAAGGAAATTGAATAAAAATGGAAGTGGAATAAAAATAAAAATAGAAGTTGCATAAAATTAAACACAGAAGTTCATTCAAGAAACCACTGCCCCTTAACGATCTATTTGAAAATTAAATAAAAAAGGAAATTGAATGGAGATGGAAATTGAATAAAAATAGAAGTTGAATAAAAATAGAAATGGAAACTGCATAAAATGAAACATTGAAGTTCATTGAAGAAACCATTATACGTTAACGATCCATTTGGAAATTAAATAAAAATGGAAATTGAATAGAAAAGGAAATTGAATAAAAATGGAAGTGGAATAAAAATAAAAATGAAAGTTGCATAAAATTAAAAATGGAAGTTTATTGAAGAAACCATTACACCTTAATGATCTATTTGAAATTAAATAAAAAAGGAAATTCAATAGAAAAAGAAATTGAAGAAAAATGGAAGTTGAATAAAAATAAAAATGGAAATTGCATAAAATTAAAAGTGGAAGTTCATTCAAGAAACCCCAATACATTAATTATCTATTTTGAAATTAAATAAAAAAAGGAAATTGAATAGAAAAGGAAATTGAATAAAAATGGAAGTTGCATAAAATTAAACTAGGAAGTTCATTCAAGAAACCACTATACAATAACGTTCTATTTGGAAATGAAATAAAAAAAAAAGAAATTAAATAGAAAAGGTAATTGAATAAAAATGGAAGTTGAATAAAAATAAAAATGAAGTTGCATAAAATTAAAAATGAAAGTTCAGTCCAGAAACCACTATATCTTAAATTAAATAAAAAAGGAAATTGAGTAAAAATAGAAGTTGCATAAAATTAAAAATGGAAGTTCATTCAAGAAACCACTATACCATAACGATCTTTTTGGAAATTAAATAAAAAAGGAAATTGAATGGAGATGGAAGTTGAATAAAAATAGAAATGGAAACTTCAGAAAATTAAGCATGGAAGTTCATTCAAGAAACGATTATACGTTAACGATCTATTTGGAAATTAAATAAAAAAGGAAATTGAATAAAAGTAGAGCTACAATAAAAATAAAAATTGAAGCTGCATAAAATTAAAAATGGAAGTTCATTCAAGAAACCACTATACCTTCACGATCTGTTTGGAAATTAAATAAAAAAGGAAATTGAATAGAGATGGAAATTGAATAAAAATAAAAGACGAATAAAAATAGAAATGGAAACTGCATAAAATTAAACACGGAAGTTCATTCAAGAAACCACTATACGTTAACGATCTATTTGAAAATTAAATAAAAAAGGAAATTGAATAGAAAAGGAAATTGAAGAAAAATGGAAGTGGAATACAAATAAAAAAGGAAGTTCATTCAAGAAATCACTACACTTTAACGATCTGTTTGGAAATTAAATAAAAAAGGAAATTGAATAGAAAAGGAAATTGATTAAAAATAGAAGTTGAATAAAAATAAAAATGGAAATTGCATAAAATTAAACATCGAACTTCATTCAACAAACCACTATACCTTAACGATCTATTTGGAAAATAAATAAAAAATGGAAATTCAATCGACAAGGAAATCGAAAAAAAATGGAAGTTGAATAAAAATAAAAATGACAGTTCATTCAAGAAACTACTATACCTTAACGTTCTATTTGGAAATTAAATAAAAAAGGAAATTGAATAGAAAAGGAAATTGAATAAAAATGGAAGTGGAATAAAAATACAAATGGAAGTTGCGTAAAATTAAAAATTGATGTTCATTCACGAAACTATTATACCTTAACGATCTAATTGGAAATTAAATAAAAAAGTAAAGTGAATGGAGATGGAACTTCAATAAAAATAGAAGTTGATTAAAAATAGAAATGGAAACTGCATAAAGTTAAACTAGGAAGTTCATTCAAGAAACCACTATACCTTGACGATCTATTTCGAAATTAAATAAAAAAGGAAATTAAATAGAAAAGGAATTTGAATAAAAATGGAAGTGGAATAAAAATAAAAATGGAAGTTCATTCAAGAAACCACGACACGTTAACGATCTATTTGGAAATTAAATAAAAAAGGAAATTGATTGGAGATGGAAATTGAATAAAAATAGAAGTGGAATAAAAATAGAAATGGAAACTGCATAAAATTTAACATGGATGTTCATTAAAGAAACCACTATACCTTAACGATCTATTTGGAAATTAAAGAAAAATGGCAATTGAAGAAAAGTAGAAGTGGAATAAAAATAAAAATGGAAGTTGCATTATATTAAAAATGGAAGTTCATTCAAGAAACCACTACACCTTAAAGATCTATTTGGAAATTAAATGAAAAAGGAAATTGAATGGAGATGGCAATTGAATAAAAATAGAAATGAAAACTGCATAAAGTGAAACATGAAAGTTCATTCAAGAAACCATTATATGTTAACGATCTATTTGGAAATTATACAAAAAAGGAAATTTAATAGAAAAGGAAATTGAATAAAAATGGAAGTGGAATAAAAATAAAAATAAATTTGCATAAAATTAAAAATGGAAGTTCATTCAAGAAACCACTATACCTTAACGATCTATATGAAATTAAATAAAAAAGATAATTCAATAGAAAAAGAAATTGAATAAAAATGGAAGCTGAATAAAAATAAAAATGGAAGTTGCATAAAATTAAAAATGGAAGTTCATTCAAGAAACCACAATACATTAACGATCAATTTGGAGATTAAATGAAAAAGGACATTGAATGGAGATGGAAATTGAATAAAAATAGAAGTTGAATAAAAATAGAAATGGAAACTTCATAAAATTAAACATGGAAGTTCATTCAAGAAACCACTATTCCATAAAGATCTATTTTGAAATTAAATAAAAAATGGAAATTGAATAGAAAAGGAAATTGAATAACAATGGAAGTGGAATAAAAATAAAAATGGAAGTTGTATAAAATTAAAAATGAAAGTTCATTCAAGAAACCACTACACGTTAACGATCTATTTGGAAATTAAATAAAAGAAGAAATTGATTGGAGATTGAAATTGAATGAAAGTAGAAATGGAAACTCCATAAAATTAAACATGGAAGTTCATTAAAGAAACCACTATACCTTAACGATCTATTTGGAAATTAAATAAAAAAGGAAATTGAATAGAATAGGAAATTGAATAAAAATGGAAGTTGCATAAAATTAAAAATGGAAGTTCATTCAAGAAACCACTACACGTTAATGATCTATTTCGAAATTAAATAAAAAAGGAAATTGATTGGAGATGGAAATTGAATAAAAATAGAAGTTGAATAAAAATAGAAATGGAAACTGCATAAAATTAAAAATGGAAGTTCACTGAAGAAACAACTATACCTTAACAATCTATTTGGAAATTAAATAAAAAAGAAATTGAATAGAAAAGGAAATTGAATAAAAATGGAAGTGGAATAAAAACAAAAATGGAAGTGGCATAAAATTAAAAATGGAAGTTCATTCAAGAAACCACTACACCTTAACGATCTATTTCGAAATTAAATAAAAAAGGAGATTGAATAGAGATGGAAATTGAATAAAAATAGAAGTTAAATAAAAATAGAAATGGAAACTGCATAAAATGAAACATGGAAGTTCATTCAAGAGACGACTATACCTTAACGATCTATTTGAAAATTAAATAAAAAAGGAAATTGAATAAAAAAAGAAAATTGAATAAAAATGGAAGTGGAATAAAAATAAAAATGAAAGTTGCATAAAATTAAAAATGGAAGTTCATTCAAGAAACCATTGCACCTTAACGATCTATTTGGAAATTAAATAAAAAAGGAAATTGAATGGAGATGGCAATTGAATAAAAATAGAAGTTGAATAAAAATAGAAATGGAAACTGCATAAAATGAAACATGAAAGTTCATTCAAGAAACTATTATATGTTAACGATCTATTTGGAAATTAAACAAAAAAGGAAATTGAATAGAAAAGGAAATTGATTAAAAATGGAAGTTCATTCAAAAAAACCACTACACCTTAACGATCTATTTGAAATTAAATAAAAAAGATAATTCAATAGAAAAAAAATTGAATAAAAATGGAAGCTGAATAAAAATAAAAATGGAAGTTGCCTAAAATTAAAAATGGAAGTTCATTCAAAAAACCACTATACCTTAACGATCTATTCGGAAATGAAATAATGAAAAAAGAAATTAAATAGAAAAGGAAATTGAATAAAAATGGAAGTTGAATAAAAATAAAAATGAAAGTTGCATAAAATTAAAAATGAAAGTTCATTGCAGAAACCATTATACCTTAAATTAAATAAAAAAGGAAATTGAATAAAAATGGAATTAGAATAAAATTAAAAATGAAAGTTGCATAAAATTAAAAATGGAAGTTCATTCAAGAAACCACTATACCTTAACGATCTACTTGGAAATTAAATAACAAAGAAAATTGAATGGAGATGGAAATTGAATAAAAATAGAAGTTGAATAAAAATAGAAATGGAACCTTCATAAAATTAAACATAGAAGTTCATTTAAGAAACCACTATACCTTAACGATCTATTTGGAAAATAAATTAAAAAGGAAATTGAATAAAAATGGAGCTGGAATAAAAATAAAAATGAAAGTTGCAAAAAATTAAAATTGGAAGTTCATTCAAGAAACCACTATACCTTAACGATTTATTTGGAATTTAAATAAAAAATGAAATTGAATAAAAATAGAAGTTGAATAAAAATAGATATGGAAACTGCATAACATTTGTAACGCCCTCAAAATAATAACACTAAACCCAACAGTAATGACATGCATTGATAATTAAGATAAACGTTCTTCTATACATCAGAGTTGTTCCTTACAAAAGTATTACATGTTAACAACAAAAGCAAATGCCCTACGGGCTTACAGCTTTCCAAGTTAACACTTGGTTACAACAAAAGAGTACTACTCATTTACACTTTAAGCTCTTGGCTTAAAATTACATGTAATACATCAAAAATAAAACAACAAAAGTATGTCCGCCTCTAGCCTCCCAAGCTATGTCCTTGGAGATGGTATGCTACCTGTACCTGAAAATGATATTCCCATATAGGGTGAGCCACAGCCCAGTAGAAATATACTAAACCAACCATGAACAATGACTAAAAGATTAGCAATTGATAGATGGTCAACACTGATACATCCACATAATTCATATTTTATGCCATACGACTTATGAGTCCAAGTTACTTTTCATTTTCCCTTTTTCAACAGACGAGCATATCAGCTCCATCATCATTTCAACAGATATGTATATAAACTATATCCCACATTCCCAGATAAGCATGTAAGCTATATCCACATTCTCAACAGATATGTATAACAACTATATCCCACATTCACAGATAAGCATATAAGCTCTATCTTCACTTCTTTAGACAAGCATATGAGCTGTATCTACGGAGTACATCCCCTATCTCCTCCCAACACTATCCGGTTTAGAGGTACATCCCCCATCTTCCCCTAAACCGCGGAGTATATCCCCCATCTCCTCCTCTACACATAACGTATACAAACACATTGGTTCTATATACAATCACTCAGTACATACAGTTAATATACTCTATCAATCGTCAAATTCCATGACACATTCCATTGATTAGTTTTCGTTTGCCTAATCATCATGCATTGTCTACAACAATCACGACTATCCTCCACCGATAGGCCAAAGCAGTTATTTCTAAGCAGAAAATAAATGCACAAATGGATGTTTAATCAACATTTTATTTCGGTGAGTGATAAATAATTCAACTACACCCTTTAACCCCATACACTCCCAATCTCAACAATCTCATTTCATTTCCTCATTTCTCACGATTAATTATCCCAATTAACCAACCATGTAATTAGGTCATTTTCCATAATTACCATTTCAACCCTTAGGTTCCATTTTCATCAATGATTCAACATTTATTCCATTTCTCTATGCCATACATGCATCTAGGTTCATTATAAATAAAACCCCAACTTTTGTCAAATTACGCAAAAGCCCCAAACTTTCATAAAATTACCTAACCAACCCCAACATCTCAAAATACCAAAATTTAAAGACAAAATCCATAGAGAGGAGTGGGATATCCCTACCTCAATTTCGGAGCCCCAAAGAAGAAGATGATAAAACCCAACGTGCTCCAAAGACCAAGATTCTCGAATCAAAACGACGCCCACGACGATCCACACAACTATTACAAAGGCCGAAGAGAAGGAGGACACTCTAACTAGATCAAACCCTAGAGAGAAGGGAGTTTCTAGAGAGAGAGGCTCTCAAAAAGGGTTTTTGGATAAAGTAGGAGAGAGAAAGAAATGTAAAAAGTTATTTGAAATCACCCAGCGGATAACTCATATACGTATGACCCGCTCGAGCGGAGAACACGACGCTCGAGAGCCAAGAACAAAACTCTGGACACGCTCGAGCGCAATAAGGCTCGCTCGAGCACTAAGACACAAGAATAAAGCACATCCGCTCGAGCGCGACAACCAGTCCGCTCGAGCGCAGATTCCCACCTCCCAGAACTTACACTCTGGAAGAACTACCCGTTCGAGCGCCAACAGACCCGCTCGAGCGCCACCGCTCGAGCGTAAACAAACCCGCTCGAGCGTAAAAACCACACCTGCAGAAGTTTTGTAGGAACACGAAAATACTGGAAGTGTGCAATCTCCGCTCGAGCGCAATAAGACCCGCTCGAGCGGACCGCCTAAAAACTCAACAACAAGGAATTTGAAACCAAGGCCTAACCAACCTGTAACAAACCTTCCCAACACATCCTATAACTCAAATACGAAGCAAAGAGGATGTAAACAAGATAATAACCAACTATCAACATCCACGGACACATGTCCGGATCACTGTACAACAAGGGTAAACCCGGGATCGATATAACCTCCCCCCTTAAAGAATTTCGTCCCCGAAATTAGGCACAAGTTTTCAAAAAAAAACAAGTTTTCCTCCATTTTAACAATGTTACAATTTATCATTCAACCATTCGACCCATTACCGGTCACCCCCTCCCTTTAACAAGAGACATTTCACAATATGTAAACAACATATGTACTTTCAACATGCATCAACATTATGCATTCCCTTTCCAATTTCAACAGTATATTCAACATATATAATGTTACATTCAACTTCCATATGAGGCAAGTTCCAACACATACTTCCAATAAACCAAAACATTTTCAATGTTTCACAACTCAAGACATATATAAAGCTCTTAAGTTCAACAATAGTCCGAAATGTAAATACAAGGTTATACATCAACAAACAAGTCCGGGTATTTTTCACGGACTTCGAACTCACGTTCCCAAGTGGCTTCCTCCATTCCGTGATGTTTCCACAAGACTTTCACCAAATGGATGGTCTTGCCACGCAGGACCTAATCCCGCCTATCCAAGACCCGAACCGGTCTTTCCTCATACGAGGCATCCTCATCTACCTCTAAATAGGTCCAATCCAACACATGTGATGGATCTGGCTCATACTTCTGAAGCATACTCACATGAAACACGTCATGAACTCCGGACAACTGCGGCGGTAAAGCTAACCGATAAGCAACCTCGTCTATCCTCTCAAGGATCTCGAAAGGACCAATAAACCGAGGGGATAACTTCCCACTCTTCCCGAACCTCATCAAACCTCGCCTAGGTGATATCTTCAGAAAGACATGATCACCTACCTCAAACGCCAAAGGCCGCCTCCTACGGTCGGCATAACTCTTTTGACGACTCTGGGCTGTAACAAGCCTCCTACGGATAAGCTCAACTTTCTCCGTCGTCTCCCTAACCAACTCCGGACCCAACAAAGGTGCATCACCCACCTCGGCCCAACAAACTGGAGACCTACACGGTCGGCCATACAAGGCCTCAAACGGTGCCATACCGATACTAGACTGAAAGCTGTTGTTGTAGGCAAACTCTACCAGGGGCAAGTGCCTCTCCCACGTCCCACTGAAGTCCAGGACACAACCCCGAAGCATATCCTTGAGGATCTGAATAGTACGCTCGGACTGCCCGTCAGTCTGAGGGTGATAAGCCGTACTAAAGGTCAACTTAGTGCCCAAGGCACTCTGCAAACTCTGCCACAACCTAGCAGTAAAACGAGGATCTCTATCTGAGACGATCGTCACTGGGACCCCGTGCAACCTCACTATGTCCCGAATATACAAGTCGGCTAGATGATCTACCGAATCTCTCACGCGCATAGGAATGAAGTGCGCTGACTTAGTCAACCGGTCTACAACCACCCAAATAGCATCACTACCCCGCTGAGTCCTCGGAAGACCTACAACGAAGTCCATAGTGACATGCTCCCACTTCCACTCGGCAATAGGCAAGGGTTGCAACAAACCCGCTGGCCTCTAATGCTCAACCTTCACTTGCTGGCAAGTAAGGCACTTCGATACGAAAACAGCCACATCTCTCTTCATACCCCGCCACCAGAACTGGCGACCCAAATCCCGATACATCTTAGTACCACCCGGATGCACCGCAAGGCGCGAATGATGAAACTCTCGGAGTACTTCCCATCGGCAAGACTCCGGCACAAACAAACGGTCTCGGTATCTCACACTTTGGTGGGGATACACCGTCAAACCCTTCTCAAATTTCCCACTGGAGATCTTCTCTCGGAAGGACTCTACCTCAAGGTCACCTCTCTGTGCCTCTAACACTCTAGCCACAAGTGTAGGCTGCGCAACAACAGAAAACAAGGCCGCAGCCTCAACGGATTCACTCAGAAGTAAATCAAACTCCCCAAGTACACCCAACATCTCCCATTCCCGTATGGCTATACTAGCTACATCACTAATGGATTTCCTACTAAGGGCATCGGCCACAACATTGGCCTTTCCCGGGTGATAGTGCAACTCAAAATCGTAGTCCTCGATGAACTCCATCCACCTTCTCTGCCTCAAATTCAAGTCCTTCTGTGTAAACAGATACTTCAAACTCTTGTGGTCCGAGAACACCTCGAACCTCTCACCATAAAGGTAGTGCCTCTAGATTTTCAAGGCAAAGATCACAGCCGCTAACTCTAGATCGTGTGTGGGGTAATTCTTCTCGTGAATTTTCAACTGACGTGAGCCATAAGCTACCACTTTCCCCTCTTGCATCAACACACAACCCAAACCCTCTCGTGAGGCATCACAATAAACCGCATAACCCAACCCTCTCTCCGGGATAATCAACACCGGAGCGGTGGTCAATCTAACCTTCAGCTCTTGGAACGACTTTTCACAAGTCTCACTCCACACAAACTTGACTCCCTTCCGAGTCAGCCTAGTCAACGGTGATGCTAATCTGGAAAAATCTTTTACAAACCAGCGGTAATACCCAGCTAACCACAGAAAACTGCAGATCTCAAACACACTCTTCGGCTGTGCCCAATCCTGCACTGCCTCAACCTTGGATGTATCAACAGACACCCCTTCCCCGGATACCACGTGGCCTAGGAACTTGACTTCTCCTAGCCAGAACTCACACTTCCCAAACTTGGCATACAGCCTATGGGCTCTAAGCAACTCAAGCACCACTCTCAAGTGTTCCTCGTGCTCCTCCTCTGAAGGCGAATAGATAAGGATGTCGTCCACGAGGACGACCACAAATCGGTCTAAGAACTCCCAGAAAATCCGGTTCATCAAGTCCATAAAGACTGCCGGTGCATTGGTAAGCCCAAATGGCATCACCAGAAACTCATAATGGCCATACCGCGTACGGAATGCCGTCTTCGGAATATCCTCTTCCCTGACCCTCAACTGGTGGTAACCCGATCTCAAGTCTATCTTAGAGAAACAACGGGAACCCTCCAACTGGTCAAACAAATCATCTATACGGGGCATAGGGTACTTATTCTTAACCGTGGCCCGATTCAACTTCCGGTAGTCAATACACAATCTCAAGGCCCCATCTTTCTTTTTAGCGAAGAGGGCCGGTGCTCCCCACAGTGAGACACTAGGGCGAACAAAACCCTTATCTAGCAATTCCTGGAGCTGAACTTTCAACTCAACCAACTCTGCTGGAGCAAAACGGTAAGGTGCCATAGAAATCGGCGCTGTGCCGGGCACTAAATCAATGGAGAACTCGATCTCCCGATGAGGTGGCAAACTAACAAGATCCTCGGGAAAGACGTCCGAGTACTCACAAACTACCCTCGGTAACACAACCTGGGTCTCATTACACTCACCACTCTCAAAGCTAGCAAGTAAACCACTAAGCTCACTCCGCCCTCGCGGATCATACATCGGTGGCAACACACTACCAACCCGATCCCCCAAGAAATGAAAACACTCCCCGCTCGGAGTACACATAGTTACCCTCTGACGGTAACAATCTATAACAGCTCGGTATGACGATAGCCAGTCCATACCCAAAATAACATCGAAACCCTTCATGGGCATGATAACAAAAGGAAAAGGAAGCCTACGGTCGGCGACCTCTATATCACAACCTCTGACACCCTGTTTCAGCATCAACTCACCACCAAGTGGTGACACTACACAAATAGGAGATGCTAACTGTGCTAACTCCAATTCCAAAACAGATACAAATGCAGCAGATACAAAAGAATGAGATGCACCCGTGTCTATCAGCACACTAGCAACCGAGTTGCAAAACAGAAAAGTACCTCTCACTACTGATGGAGCCGGTACCAGATCCTGCGCGGTAACAGCATACACGCGCCCTGTAGGCCCCTGATCTACCTGCTCACCTCTAGGAGCAAAAGACTGCTGCACAGACTGGGATGATGAAGCTCCCAGATTGGCCCTCGAGGCCTGCGCAGACTGAGCTGGCTGATAACTCTACGTCTGCCTAGAACCAGACGCCCCCGAAGTGGGCAAAACCTCTTCAGGTGCCCAGGCTGTCCACACTGATAACAAGACAAGGGCTGCCCCCTGCCCAAACTCTGACTCTGCGGTCTACCTGAAGAAGAAGCAGCTCTCTGACCCCCACCCTTCTGCGGGCAAACCGAAACCTTGTGACCCAACTGGCCACACTTGTAACAGGTGAAGTCCCCCTGATTACCTCTCCCCGATCCTGCACTCGGCACTGGAAAGGTCGATCTAGCAACACCACCCTGCGACTGCTGAGGATTAGAACCCCTCTGCCTCCTGCCATCACCTTGGCCATCTTGGCTCCTCTTGGAGCCTCTCTGCCCCTCATCCTCCTCCTGCATCAAGAGCTCCATATGAGCTGCAGCATCCACAAGGTGCCTATACTCACGGATGAAAGATCCACCAATCCTCAACTTGAGGCCCCGCCTCAACTTCCGCTCAAACTCAAAGCAACGGCGTTCTTCAGACGCCACTAACTCAGGTGCAAACCTGGACAGACTGGTAAAAGTAGCCTCAAACTCGGCCACTGACAAGCCCTGCTGATTAAGCCGGCTAAACTGATCCCTCAGCTTCTCCCTAGCTGCTGCAGACAAGAACCTCTCTTGGAAAGCATTTACAAACGCCTCTCATGTACCACCAACATGAGCCTTCTCGTACTTCCACCATTGACCCGCATCTCCCTTCAGCTGGAAGGATGCCAAGGTCACTTTCAATGCTCCGTCCTCGATGCCAAGCATCTCGAATGTCTTACTCATTTGCTCTAGCCACTCATCAGCCTTCAGTGGCTCCTTCGGATCCCCAACAAACTCATCCGGGTTAGACCGGAAGAACTCCCTCTTCAAGAAAGAAGGCCCCTGATTCCCAGCTCTGAGAATACCCAAAGCTCCTGCTATCTCTCGTGCCAAGGCACTCATAGCCTGCTGAACCGCTGGCTCGGCCACATTGGCCTGACCAACTCCCTCCTGTACTGCCGGAACGTCATCCGGTACAGGTACCTCCTGCCTCGCAGGTCTACCACGCCTAGCACCTCTTCTTCGTCCTGACATCCTAATAAAACTAACCAAGACTATTAGCACATTCACAAATGTGCCGAAGCTATAACACCCGCGTCCTAATGCATGGACAACTGTAATTCACTCCACGTAAGCACATAAACACATAAGCACTTACAAATTTCATTTCCGGATAATGATAGTCCCGAGGCGTTACTAGAGTTCCGGTTAGAAACAACATTGATCAAGTGCTTTTCCAACAAGACTCCCAGAAACCCAAGGATCCAATCAACATCCTAGAAATTAAATCCCATACCCACATAGTCACATAAGCATGTTATCAATTAAACACATAGCATATGATACTACATCTAAGTCTCTATCAAGCGAGACAAACCCATTGTGATCCTAATCACTTCCCACGTACCGAAAGTATTCGAACACGGTACGCTCTGATACCAAGTTGTAACGCCCTCAAAATAATAACACTAAACCCAACAGTAATGACATGCATTGATAATTAAGATAAACGTTCTTCTATACATCAGAGTTGTTCCTTACAAAAGTATTACATGTTAACAACAAAAGCAAATGCCCTACGGGCTTACAGCTTTCCAAGTTAACACTTGGTTACAACAAAAGAGTACTACTCATTTACACTTTAAGTCCTTGGCTTGAAATTACATGTAATACATCAAAAATAAAACAACAAAAGTATGTCCGCCTCTAGCCTCCCAAGTTATGTCCTTGGAGGTGGCATGCTACCTGTACCTGAAAATGATATTCCCATATAGGGTGAGCCACAGCCCAATAGAAATATACTAAACCAACCATGAACAATGACTAAAAGATTAGCAATTGATAGATGGCCAACACTGATACATCCACATAATTCATATTTTATGTCATACGACTTATGAGTCCAAGTTACTTTTCATTTTCCCTTTTTCAACAGACGAGCATATCAGCTCCATCATCATTTCAACAGATATGTATATAAACTATATCCCACATTCCCAGATAAGCATGTAAGCTATATCCACATTCTCAACAGATATGTATAACAACTATATCCCACATTCACAGATAAGCATATAAGCTCTATCTTCACTTCTTTAGACAAGCATATGAGCTGTATCTACGGAGTTCATCCCCTATCTCCTCCCAACACTATCCGGTTTAGTGGTACATCCCCCATCTTCCCCTAAACCGCAGAGTACATCCCCCATCTCCTCCTCTACACATAACGTATACAAACACATTGGTTCTATATACAATCACTCAATACATACAGTTAATATACTCTATCAATCGTCAAATTCCATGACACATTCCATTGATTAGTTTTCGTTTGCCTAATCATCATGCATTGTCTACAACAATCACGACTATCCTCTACCGATAGGCCAAAGCAGTTATTTCTAAGCAGAAAATAAATGCACAAATGGATATTTAATCAACATTTCATTTTGATGAGTGATAAATAATTCAACTACACCCTTTAACCCCATACACTCCCAATCTCAACAATCTCATTTCATTTCCTCATTTCTCACGATTAATTATCCCAATTAACCAACCATGTAATTAGGTCATTTTTCATAATTACCATTTCAACCCTTAGGTTCCATTTTCATCAATGATTCAACATTTATTCCATTTCTCTATGCCATACATGCATCTAGGTTCATTATCAGTTAAACCCCAACTTTTGTCAAATTACGCAAAAGCCCCAAACTTTCATAAAATTACCAAACCAACCCCAACATCTCAAAATACCAAAATTTAAAGACAAAATCCACAGAGAGGAGTAGGATATCCCTACCTCAATTTCGGAGCCCCAAAGAAGAAGATGATAAAACCCAACGTACTCCAAAGACCAAGATTCTCGGATCAAAACGACGCCCTCGACGATCCACACAACTATTACAAAGGCCGAAGAGAAGGAGGACACTCTAACTAGATCAAACCCTAGAGAGAAGGGAGTTTCTAGAGAGAGAGGCTCTCAAAAAGGGTTTTTGGATAAAGTAGGAGAGAGAAAGAAATGTAAAAAGTGATTTGAAATCACCCAGCGGATAACTCATATACGTATGACCCGCTCGAGCGGAGAACACGACGCTCGAGCGCCAAGAACAAAACTCTGGACACGCTCGAGCGCAATAAGGCTCGCTCGAGCGCCAAGACACAAGAATAAAGCACATCCGCTCGAGCACGACAACCAGTCCGCTCGAGCGCAGATTCCCACCTCCTAGAACTTACACTCTGGAAGAACTACCCGCTCGAGCGCCAACAGACCCGCTCGAGCGCCACCGCTCGAGCGTAAACAAACCCGCTCGAGCGTAAAAACCACACCTGCAGAAGTTTTGCAAGAACACGAAAATACTGGAAGTGTGCAATCTCCGCTCGAGCGCAATAAGACCCGCTCGAGCGGACCGCCTAAAAACTCAACAACAAGGAATTTGAAACCAAGGCCTAACCAACCTGTAACAAACCTTCCCAACACATCCTATAACTCAAATACGAAGTAAAGAGGATGTAAACAAGATAATAACCAACTATCAACATCCACGGACACATGTCCGGATCACTGTACAATAAGGGTAAACCCGGGATCGCTATAACATTAAACATGGAAGTTCATTCAAGAAACCGCTATAGGTTAACGATCTAAATGGAAATTAAATAAAAAAGAAAATTGCAGAGAAAAGGAAATTGAAAAAAAATGAAGTGGAACAAAAATAAGAATGGAAGTTGCATAAAATTAAAAATGGAAGTTCATTCAAGAAACCACTACACCTTAACGATCTATTTGGAAATTAAATAAAAAAGGAAATTGAATAGAAAAGGAAATTGATTAAAAATGGAAGTGGAAAAAAAATAAAAATGAAAGTTGCATAAAATTAAACATGGAAGTTCATTCAAGAAACCACTATACCTTAACGATCTATTTGGAAATTAAATAAAAAAGAAAATTGAATGGAGATGGAAATTGAATAAAAATAGAAGTTGAATAAAAATAGAAATGGAAACTTCACAAAATTAAACATGGAATTTCATTCAAGAAACCACTATACCTTAACGATCTATTTGGAAATTAAATTCAAAAGGAAATTAAATAGAAAAGGAAATTGAATAAAAATGGAGCTGGAATAAAAATAAAAATGGAAGTTCATTCAAGAAACTACTATAACTTAACGATCTATTTGGAAATTAAATAAAAAAGGAAATTGAATGGAGCTGGAAATTGAATAAAATAGAAGTTGAATAAAAATAGATATGGAAACTGCATTAAATTAAACATGGAAGTTCATTCAAGAAACCACTATATGTTAACGATCTAATTGGGAATAAAATAAAAAATGAAATTTAATAGAAAAGGAAATTGAAGAAAAATGGAAGTGGAATATAAATAAAAATGGATGTTGCATAAAATTAAAAATGGAAGTTCATTCAAGAAACCACTACACCTTAACGATCTATTTGGAAATTAAATAAAAAAGGAAATTGAATAGAAAAGGAAATTGATTAAAAATGGAAGTGGAATAAAAATAAAAATGGAAGTTGCATAAAATTCAAAATGGAAGTTTACTCAAGAAACCACTACACCGTAATGATCTATATGGAAATTAAATAAAAAAGAAAATTGAATGGAGATGGAAATTGAATAAAAATAGAAGTTGAATAAAAATCGAAATGGAAACTTCATAAAATTAAACACGGAAGTTCATTCAAGAAACCACTATACCTTAACGATCCATTTAGAAATTAAATTAAAAAGGAAATTGAATAAAAATGGAACTGAAAAAAAATAAAAATGGAAGTTGCATAAAATTAAAAATGGAAGTTCACTCAAGAAACCATTACACGTTAACGATCTATTTGGAAATTAAATAAAAGAAGAAATTGATTGGAGATTGAAATTCAATAAAAGTAGAAATGGAAACTACATAAAATTTAACAAGGAAGTTCATTCAGGAAACCACTATCCCTTAACGATCTATTTGGAAATTAAATAAAAAAGGAAATTGAATAGAAAAGGAAGTTGAATAAAAATGGAAGTTGCATAAAATTAAAAATGGAAGTTCATTCAAGAAACCACTACACGTTAACGATCTATTTCGAAATTAAATAAAAATGGATATTGATTGGAGATGGAAATTGAATAAAAATAGAAGTTGATTAAAAATAGAAATGGAAACTGCACAAAATTAAAAATGGAAGTTCACTGAATAAACCACTATGCCTTAACAATCTATTTGGAAATTAAATAAAAATGGAAATTGAATAGAAAAGGAAATTGAATAAAAATGGAAGTGGAATAAAAATAAAAATGGAAGTGGCATAAAATTAAAAATGGAAGTTCATTCAAGAAACAACTACACCTTAACGATCTATTTCGAAATTAAATAAAAAAGGAAATTGAATGGGGATGGAAATTGAATAAAAATAGAAGTTGAATAAAAATCGAAATGGAAACTTCATAAAATTAAACATGGAGGTTCATTCAAGAAACCATTATACGTTAACGATCAAATTGGAAATTAAATAAAAAAGCAAATTGAATAGAAAATGAAATTGAATAAAAATGGAAGTGGAATAAAAATAAAAATGGAAGTTGCATAAAATTAAAAATGGAAGTTCATTCAAGAAACCACTACACCTTAACGATCTATTTTGAAATTACATAAAAAAGGATATTGAATGGAGATGGAAATTGAATAAAAATAGAAATGGAAACTGCATAAAATGAAACATGGAAGTTCATTGAAGAGACCACTATACCTTAACGATTTATTTGGAAATTAAATAAAAAATGAAATTGAATAAAAAAGAAAATTGAATAAAAATGGAAGTGGAATAAAAATAAAAATGGAAGTTGCATAAAATTAAAAATGGAAGTTCATTCATGAAACCACTACACGTTAACGATCTATTTGCAAATTAAATAAAAAAGGAAATTGAATAAAAATGGAAGTGGAATAAAAATAAAAATAAAAGTTGCATAAAATTAAAAATGGAAGTTCGTTGAACAAACCATTACACCTTAACGATCTATTTGAAACTAAATAAAAAAGGAAATTCAATAGAAAAAGAAATTTAATAAAAATGGAAGTTGAATAAAAATAAAAATGGAAGTTGCATAAAATTAAAAATGGAAGTTCATTCAAAAACCACAATACATTAATGATCTATTCAGAAATTAAATAAAATAAAGAAATTGAATAGAAATGGAAATTGAATAAAAATGGTAGTTGCATAAAATTAAACTTGGAAGTTCATTCAAGAAACCACTATACCTTAACGATCTATTTGGAAATGAAATAAAAAAAAAATAGAAAAGGAAATTGAATAAAAATGGAAGTTGAATAAAAATAAAAATGAACGTTGCATAAAATGAAAAAAGAAAGTTCATTCCAGAAACCACTATACCTTAAATTAAATAAAAAAGAAAATTCAACAGAAAAGGAAATTGAATAAAAATAAAAGTGGAAGTTGCATAAAATTAGAAATGGAAGTTTCTTTCAAGAAACCAGTATACCTTAACGATCTATTTGGAAATTAAATAAAAAAAGAAATTGAATAGAGATGGAAATTGAATAAAAATAGAAGTTGAACAAAAATAGAAATGGAAACTTCATAAAATTAAACAAGGAAGTTCAGTCAAGAAACCACTATACCTTAACGATCTATTTGGAAATTAAATTAAAAAGGAAATTGAATAGGAAAGGAAATTGAATAAAATTGGAGCTGGAATAAAAATAAAATTGGAAGTTGCATAAAATTAAAAATGGATGTTCATTCAAGAAAAAACTATACCTTAACGATCTATTTGGAAATTAAATAAAAAAGGAAATTGAATGGACATGGAAATTGAATAAAAATAGAAGTCGAATAAAAATAGAAATGGAAACTGCAGAAAATTAAACATGGAAGTTCTTTCAAGAAACCACTATACGTTAACGATCTATTTGGAAATTAAATAAAAAAAGGAAATTGAATAAAAATGGAAGCAGAATAAAAGTAAAAATGGAAGTTGCATAAAATTAAAAATGGAAGTTCATTCCAGAAACCAGTACACCATAACGATCTATTTGGAAATTAAATAAAAAAAGAAATTGAATAGAAAGGAAATTGATTAAAAATGGTAGTTGAATAAAAATAAAAATGAAAATTGCAAAAAATTAAACATGGAACTTCATTCATGAAACCACTATACCTTAACGATCTATTTGGAAATTGAATAAAAAAAGGAAATTCAATCGACAAGGAAATTGAAAAAAAATGGAAGTTGAATAAAAATAAAAATGGAAGTTGCATAAAATTAAAAATGAAAGTTCATTCAAGAAACCACTATACCTTAACGATCTATTTGGAAATTAAATAAAAAAGGAAATTGAATAGAAAAGGAAATTGAATAAAAATGGAAGTGGAATAAAAATAAAAATGGAAGTTGCATAAAATTCAAAATGGAAGTTCATTCAAGAAACCAATACACCTTAACGATCTATTTGGAAATTAAATAAAAAAGGAAATTGAATGGAGATGGAAATTGAATAAAAATAGAAGTTGAATAAAAATAGAAATGGAAACTGCATAAAATGAACATGGAAGTTCATTCAAGAAACCATTATATGTTAACGATGTAACGCCCTCAAAAATAAACCCATTATATATACATCATTGACATGCATTATTTAAAGAAAACAATTTATTAATTCATTCATCAGAGTATTACTAAATAGAAGCATTACATGTAACATCGAATAAAATGCCCTACAGGCTTACATCCTTCCAAGCCAACACTTGGATACAAAATATGAGTTCTAACTCAATACAAGAAAAGCCCTAGGCTTGAATGTTTACATGTACTAATTAATAAAGACAATTAACTAAGATAGTCTTCTTCAAAGTCCAGAAACCGAACCCTCCCAAGCTAATTCCTTGGAGGTAGCTTATCACCTGAACCTGAAAATGATGTTCCCATAAAGGGTGAGCCACAGCCCAGTAGAAATATACTAAACCACATATAAGCAATGAATAAAGCAATAGCATTCAACAGGTGGTTAACCAAGATAATCAATTACTTCATTTTACAGTCTCATGACACTATTGTCTAACGCCTGTTTTACTTTCCAATTTTATCAACATGGCTCAGAACCTGGCCAAACTTACAACAGTGAATTACATATATCATATTCACGTCCTTCGAATATCAACAAACATATGAGACTCAAGCTCAAATCAAAACACTTCATACTTCCAGATTGATACACATTTTAGTGCTGTATCAATAAAACACTTCAATATAGATAAGCACACATAAAAGTGATGCTAATGGAGTCCATCCCCTATCTCCTCCCAAACAAAATCCGGTTTAGAGGTCCATCCCCTATCTTCCCCTAAACCGTGGAGTACATCCCCTATCTCCTCCAACACAAAACAATGTATGCAAATGCAATGCTCAATCAATACACGTAATTTCTGTATCAATGCAATAGTCAAAATTAATGACTTAACCAATGTGATTAGTTTCAGTTATTCCTAATCCACATGCAATGTCTACAACAATCACGACTATCCTCCACCGATAGCCCAAAACAGTTATTTCTAAACTGAAAATAACTATGTCAACAATTCAATAGACAAATGATTCAAATTATCCAACTACGCCATTTAATCAATAAATTCCCCAATTCCATGAATTTAACCATCTTTTCCCAATTCCATGAATTAATTATACAAATTAATTTAATAATACAACTAGGGTTTTTCCCAAAATTTACCAAAGTAGCCCCAACATATCAAAATACCAAAACTTAGAACAAAACCTATAAAATGGAGTAGGAAATCCCTACCTCGAAGAAATAGCCCCAAAAGAGAAGATGGAGATGAAAGCCCAAACTCCATAGTGCTCCAAACTACCAACAATTCAGATTAAATGGAAGCCCTCGACCCACTCTATCTTTTTAATAAAGGATCTAAAGTAGAAACTCACTCTAAGTAGATCAATCCTAAGAGAGAAGGTGTGTAGAGGGAGAGAGAACTCGTAACTAGGGTTTTGGAATATGAAAATGCAAGAAAAACAGATCTGAAATACGCTGCTGCCTATTTAAACCTGACAGACTCACTCGAGCGAAGACTTGGTCGCTCGAGCGACAAGACACAGAAAAGATACGCTCGAGCCAAGAAAACCTTGCTCGAGCCAACAACCCAAAAGCTCGCTCGAGCGAAGAACTCAAACCCTCAGGTCTGTAACCAGACTCACGCTCGAGCGAAGGAACAATTGCTCGAGCGAAGAACGAACTAACTCGCTCGAGCGAAGAAAAGCTCGCTCGAGCCAAGAATGCACAGCTACAGGTCCAAATCAGACGCAACCTCTCGCTCGAGCTACCAAACCCCGGCTCGAGCGAAGAACCAAAAATAACAGCTCGCTCGAGCGACAAACTCCTCGCTCGAGCGAAGATCCAAAATTCTGGACAGCAACACCTGGTTTCTAAACCCAACCAACCTGAAACAAACCTGCCCAACACATCCTATAAGTCCAAATGAGCAAATAAGGGACAACAACAACAATAATACAATGACAGAATCTATGGAACCTAAGTCCGGATACAATAATCAAATGGGAGAAGACCGGGGTCGCTATAAACGATCTATTTGGAAATTAAATAAAAAAGGAAATTGAATAGAAAAGGAAATTGAATAAAAATGGAACTGGAATAAAAATAAAAATAAAATTTGCATAAAATTAAAAATGGATGTTCGTTGAAGAAACCAGTACACCTTAACGTTCTATTTGAAGTTAAAGAAAAAAGGAAATTCAATAGAAAAAGAAATTGAATAAAAATGGAAGTTGAATAAAATTAAAAACGGAAGTTGCATAAAATTAAAAATTGAAGTTCATTCAAGAAACCACAATACATTAACGATCTATTCATAAATTAAATAAAAAAAGGAAATTGAATAGAAATGGAAATTGAATAAAAATGGAAGTTACATAAAATTAAATTTGGAAATTCATTCAAGAAACCACTATACCTTAACGATCTATTTGGAAATGAAATAAAAAAAAATTAAATAGAAAAGCAAATAGAATAAAAATGGAAATTGAATAAAAATAAAAATGATAGTTCCATAAAATTAAAAAAGAAAGTTCATTCGAGAAACCACTATACCTTTAATTAAATAAAAAAGAAAATTGAATAGAGAAGGAAATTGAATAAAAATGGAAGTTGCATAAAATTAGAAATGGAAGTTCATGCAAGAAACCACTATACCTTAACGATCTATTTGGAAATTAAATTAAAAAGGAAATTGGAAGGAGATGGAAATTGAATAAATATAAAAGTTGAATAAAAATAGGAATGGAAATTTCATAAAATTAAACAAGGAAGTTCAGTCAAGAAACCACTATACCTTAACGATCAATTTGGAAATTAAATTAAAAATGAAATTGAATAGAAAAGGAAATTGAATAAAAATGGTGCTGGAATAAAAATAAATATGGAAGTTGCATAAAATTAAAAATTGAAGTTCATTCAAGAAACCACTATAGCATAATGATCTATTTGGAAATTAAACAAAAAAGGAAATTGAATGGAGATGGAAATTGAATAAAAATAGAAGTTGAATAAAAATAGAAATGGAAACTTCATAAAATTAAACATGGAAGTTCATTCAAGAAACCACTATACGTTAACGATCTATTTGGAAATTAAATAAAAAAGAAAATTTAATAGAAAAGGAAATTGAATAAAAATGGAAGCGGAATAAAAATATAAATGGAAGTTGCATAAAATTAAAAATGGAAGTTCATTCAAGAAACCACTACACCTTAACGATCTATTTGGAAATTAAATAAAAAAGGAAATGGAATAGAAAAGGAAATTGATTAAAAATGGAAGTTGATAAAAAATAAAAATGGAAATTGCATAAAATTAAACATGGAACTTTATTCAAGAAACCACTATACCTTAACGATCTATTTGGAAATTAAATAAAAAAAGGAAATTCAATCGACAAGGAAATTGAAAAAACATGGAAGTTAAATAAAAATAAAAATGGAAGTTGCATAAAATTAAAAATGAAAGTTCATTCAAGAAACCACTATACCTTAACGATCTACTTGGAAATTAAATAAAAAAGGAAATTGAATAGAAAAGGAAATTGAATAAAAACGGAAGTGGAATAGAAATACAAATGGAAGTTGCATAAAATTAAAAATGGATGATCATTCAAAAAACTATTATACCTTAACGATCTATTTGGAAATTAAATAAAAAAGTAAAATGAATGGAGATGGAACTTCAATAAAAGTAGAAGTTGGATTAAAAATAGAAATGGAAACTGCATAAAATTAAATATTGAAGTTCATTCAAGAAACCACTATACCTTGGCGATCTATTTGGAAATTAAATAAAAAAGGAAATTGAATAGAAAAGGATATTGAATCAAAATGGAAGTGGAATAAAAATAAAAACGTAAATTGCATAAAATTAAAAATGGAAGTTCGTTGAAGAAACCAGTACACCTTAACGATCTATTTGAAATTAAATAAAAAAAGAAATTCAATAGAAAAATAAATTGAATAAAAATGGAAGTTGAATTAAAATAAAAATGGAAATTGCATAAAATTAAAAATTGAAGTTCGTTCAAGAAACCACAATACATTAACGATCTATTCAGAAATTAAATAAAAAAGGATATTGAATAGAAATGGAAATTGAATAAAAATGGAAGTTGCATAAAATTAAACTTGGAAGTTCATTCAAGAAACCACTATACCTTAACGATCTATTTGGAAATGAAATAAAAAAAAATTAAATAGAAAAGGCAATTTAATAAAAATGGAAGTTGAATAAAAACAGAAATGAAAGTTGCATAAAATTAAAAAAGAAAGTTCAATCCAGAAACCACTATACCTTAAATTAAACAAAAAAGAAAATTGAATAAAAATGGAAGTGGAATAAAAATAAAAATGGAAGTTCCATAAAATTAGAAATGCAAATTCATTCAAGAAACCACTATACCTTAACGATCTATTTGGAAATTAAATAAAAAGGAAATTGAATGGTGATGGAAATTGAACAAAAATAGAAGTTGAATAAAAATAGAAATGGAAACTTCATAAAATTAAACAAGGAAGTTCAGTCAAGAAACCACTATACCTTAATGACCTATTTGGAAATTAAATCAAAAAGGAAATTGAATAGAAAAGAAAATTGAATAAAAATGGAGCTGGAATAAAAATAAAAATGGAGGTTGCATAAAATTAAAAATGAAAGTTCATTCAAGAAACCACTATACCTTAACGATCTATTTGGAAATTAAATAAAAAAGGAAATTGAAGAGAAAAGGAAATTGAATAAAAATGGAAGTGGAATAAAAATAAAAATCGAAGTTGCATAAAATTCAAAATGGAAGTTCATTCAAGAAACTAGTACACCTTAACATTCAATTTTGAAATTAAATAAAAAAGGAAATTGAATGGTGATGGAACTTCAATAAAAGTAGAAGTTGATTAAAAATAGAAATGGAAACTGCATAAAGTGAAAAATGGAAGTTCATTCAAGAAACCATTGTACGTTAACGATCTATTTGGAAATTAAATAAAAAAGGATATTGAATAAAAAAGAAAATTGAATAAAAATGGAAGTGGAATAAAAATAAAAGTAAAAGTTGCATAAAATTAAAAATGGATGTTCGTTGAAGAAACCACTACAGCTTAATGATCTATTTGAAATTAAATAAAAAAGGAAATTCAATAGAAAAAGAAATTGAATAAAAATGGAAGTTGAATAAAAATAAAAATGGAAGTTGCATAAAATTACAAATGGAAGTTCATTCGACAAACCACAATACATTAACGATCTACTCAGAAATTAAATAAAAAAAGGAAATTGAACAGAAATGGAAATTGAATAAAAATGGAAGTTGCATAAAATTAAATTTGGAAGTTCATTCAAGAAACCACTATACCTTAACGATCTATTTGCAAATAAAATATAAAAAAAAATTAATAGAAAAGGAAATTGAATAAAAATGGAAGTTAAATAAAAATAAAAATGAAAGTTGCATAAAATTAAAAAAGAAAGTTCATTCAAAAAACCACTATACCTTAAATTGAATAGAAAAGGAAATTGAATAAAAATTGAAGTGGAATAAAAAAAAATGGAAGTTGCATGAAATTAAAAATGGACGTTCATTCAAGAAGCCACTATACCTTAACGATCTTTTTGGAAATTAAATAAAAAAGGAAATTGAATAGAGATGGAAATTGAATAAAAATAGAAGTTGAATAAAAATAGAAATGGAAACTTCATAAAACTAAACTAAGAAGTTCGGTAAAGAAACCACTATACCTTAACGATCTATTTGGAAATTAAATTAAGAAGGAAATTGAATAGAAAAGGAAATTGAATAAAAATGGAGCTGGAATAAAAATAAAAATGGAAGTTGCATGAAATTAAAAATGGAAGTTCATTCAAAAAACCACTATACCTTAACGATCTATTTGGAAATTAAATAAAAAAAGGAAATTGAATAGAAAAGGAAATTGAATAAAATGGAAGCGGAATAAAAATAAAAATAGAAGTTGCACAAAATTAAAAATGGAAGTTCATTCAAGAAACCACTACACCTTAACGATCTATTTGGAAATTAAATAAAAAAGGAAATTGAATAGAAAAAGAAATTGGTTAAAAATGGAAGTTGATAAAAAATAAAAATGAAAATTGCATAAAATTAAACATGGAACTTCATTCAAGAAACCACTATACCTTAACGATCTATTTGGAAATTAAATAAAAAAAGGAAATTCAATCGACAAGGAAATTGAAAAAACATGGAAGCTGAATAAAAATAAAAATGGAAGTTGCATAAAATTAAAAATGAAAGTTCATTCAAGAAACCACTATACCTTAACGATCTATTTGGAAATTAAATAAAAAAGAAAATTGAATAGAAAAGGAAATTGAATAAAAATGGAAGTGAAATGAAAATTCAAATGGAAGTTGCATAAAATTAAAAATGGATGTTCATTCAAGAAACTATTATATCTTAACGATCTATTTGGAAATTAAATAAAAAAGTAAATTGAATGGTGAGGGAATTTCAATAAAAGTAGAAGTTGGATTAAAAATAGAAATGGAAACTGCATAAAATGAAACATGGAAGTTCATTCAAGAAACCATTATACGTTAACGATCTATTTGGAAATTAAATTAAAAAGGAAATTGAATAAAAAAGGAAGTGGAATAAAAATAAAAATGGAAGTTGCATAAAATTAAAAATGGAAGTTCATTCAAGAAACCACAATACATTAACGATCTATTTGGAAATTAAATAAAAAAGGAAATTGAATAGAAAAGGAAATTGAATAAAAATGGAAATGGAATAAAAATAAAAATGGAAGTTGCATAAAATTAAAAATGGAAGTTCATTCTAGAAACCACTACACCTTAATGATCTATTTGAAATTAAATAAAAAAGGAAATTCATTAGAAAAAGAAATTGAATAAAAATGGAAGTTGAATAAAAATAAAAATTGAAGTTGCATAAGATTAAAAATGGAAGTTCATTCAAGAAACCGCAATACGTTAACGATGTATTTGGAAATTAAATAAAAAAAGGAAATTGAATAGAAAAGGAAATTGATTAAAAATGGAAGTTGAATAAAAATAAAAATGAAAGTTGCATAAAGTTAAACATGGAAGTTCATTCAAGAAACCACTATACCTTAACGATCTATTTGGAAATTAAATAAAAAAAGGAAATTCAATTGACAAGGAAATTCAATAAAAATGGAAGTTGAATAAAAATAAAAATGGAAGTTGCATAAAATTAAACATGGAAGTTCATTCAAGAAACCACTATACCTTAACGATCTATTTGGAAATTAAAGAAAAAAGAAAATTGAATAAAAATGAAAGTGGAATAAAAAAAAAATGGAAGTTGCATAAAATTAAAAATGGAAGTTCATTCTAGAAACCACTACACCTTAACGATCTATTTGAAATTAAATTAGAAAGGAAATTGAATAGAAAAGGAAATTGAATAAAAAACGAGCTGGAATAAAAATATAAATGGAAGTTGCATAAAATTAAAAATGGAAGTTCATTCAAGAAACCACAATACATTAACGATCTATTTGGAAATTAAATAAAAAAGGAAATTGAAAAAAAATGGAAGTGGAATAAAAATAAAAATGGAAGTTGCGTAAAACTAAAAATGGAAATTCATTCAAGAAACCGCTACACCTTAACGATCTATTTCGAAATAAATAAAAAAGGAGATTGAATAGAGATGAAAATTGAATAAAAATAAAAGTTGAATAAAAATAGAAATAGAACTGCATAAAATGAAGCATGGAAGTTAATTCAAGAGACCACTATACCTTAACGATCTATTTGGAAATTGAATAAAAAAGGAAATTGAATAGAAAAGGAAATTGAATAAAAATGGAAGTGGAATAAAAATAAAAATGGAAGTTCATTCAAGAAACCACTACACATTAACGATCTATTTGAAATTAAATAAAAAAGGTAATTCAATAGAAAAAGAGATTGAATAAAAATGGAAGTTGAATAAAAATAAAAATTGAAGTTGCATAAAATTAAAAATGGAAGTTCATTCAAGAAACCACAATACATTAACGATCTATTTGGAAATTAAATAAAAAAAGAAAATTGAATAGAACAGGAAATTGATTCAAAATGGAAGTTGAATAAAAATAAAAATGGAAGTTGCATGAAATTAAAGATGGAATTTCATTCAAGAAACCACTATACCTTAACGATCTATTTGGAAATTAAATAAAAAAAGGAAATTCAATTGACAAGGAAATCGAATAAAAATGGAAGTTAAATTAAAGTAAAAATAGAAGTTGCATAAAGTTAAAAATGGAAGTTCATTCAAGAAACCGCTACACGTTAACGATCTATTTGAAAATTAAATAAAAAAGGAAATTGATTGGAGATGGAAATTGAATAAAAATAGAAGTTGAATAAAAATAGAAATCGAAGCTGCATAAAATGAAACATGGAAAGTTCATTCAAAAAACTATTATACCTTAACGATCTATTTGGAAATCAAATAAAAAAGGAAATGGAATAGAAAAGGAAATTGAATAAAAATGGAAGTGGAATAAAAATAAAAATAAAAGTTGCATAAAATTAAAAGTGTAAGTTCATTCAAGAAACCACTACAGCTTAACGATCTATCTGAAATTAAATAAAAAAGGAAATTGAATGGAGATGAAAATTGAATAAAAATAGAAGTTGAATAAAAATAGAAATGGAAACTGCATAAAATTAAACATGGAAGTTCATTCAAGAAACCACTATACCTTAACTATCTATTTGGAAATTGAATAGAAAAGGAAATTGATTAAAAATGGAAGTGGAATAAAAATAAAAATAAAAGTTGCATAAAATTAAAAATGGAAGTTCATTCAAGAAACCACTACACCTTAACGATCTATTTGAAATTAAATAAAACAGGAAATTCAATAGAAAAAGAAATTGAATAAAAATTGAAGTTGAATAAAAATAAAAATGGAAGTTGCATAAAATTAAAAATGGAAGTTCATTCAAGAAACCACAATACATTAACGATCTATTTGGAAATTAAATAAAAAAAGGAAATTCAATAGAAATGGAAATTGAAAAAAAATAGAAGTTGCATAAAATTAAACTTGGAAGTTCATTCAAGAAACCACTACACCTTAACGATCTATTTGGAAATGAAATAAAAAAAAAGATATTAAATAGAAAAGGGAATTGAATAAAAATGGAACTTGAATAAAAATAAAAAAAAAAGTTGCACAAAATAAAAAATGAAAGTTCATTCAAGAAACCACTATACCTTAAATTAAATAAAAAAGGAAATTGAATAGAAAAGGAAATCGAATAAAAATGGAAGTGGAATAAAAATTAAAATGGAAGTTGCACAAAATTAAAAATGGAAGTTCAGTCAAGAAACCACTAAACCTTAACGACCTATTTGGAAATTAAATAAAAAAGGAAATTGAATGGAGATGGAAATTGAATAAAAATAGAAGTTGAATAAAAATAGAAATGGAAACTTCGTAAAATTAAACATGGAAGTTCATTCAAGAAACCACTATACCTTAACGATCTATTTAGAAATTAAATTAAAAAGGAAATTAAATAGAAAAGGAAATTGAATAAAAATGGAGCTGGTATAAAAATAAAAATGGAAGTTGCAAAAAATTAAAAATGGAAGTTTATTCAAGAAACCACTATACCTTAACGATCTATTTGAAAATTAAATAAAAAAGGAAATTGAATGGAGATGGAAATTGAATAAAAATAGAAATGGAAACTTCATAAAATTAAACATGGAAGTTCATTCAAGAAACCACTATACCTTAACGATCTGTTTAGAAATTAAATTAAAAAGGAAATTGAATAGAAAAGGAAATTGAATAAAAATGGAGCTGGAATAAAAATAAAAATGGAAGTTGCATAAAATTCAAGAAACCACTACACCTTAACGATCTATTTCGAAATTAAATAAAAAAGGAGATTGAATGGAGATGGAAATTATATAAAAATAGAAGTTGAATAAAAATAGAAATGGAGACAGTATAAAATGAAATATGGAAGTTCATTCAAGAGACTAAAAAAGTTAACTATATTAGCTTGGATAGAAGCTTAACCCAACCAGTTACTGGCTCTTCTACCCTTCATCCCGTATCCATTAAGCCGCCTTTAGAAATTACCAATTTCAAGTTAAAGGCCTCCAATACTGAATTTATGGATACCCTTTTATAGAAAATGCAGACACTTCATGTCTGCCCTTCAGGATCAACTCCACCACCTAGTGGATCCATCCAGATGTTATGCGCCAATTCGTCCCCAGACGATACCCTCACACCTGAACAAATTCATGAATTTCAAATGAATTTCCAAGAACCTACATCTGTTAACAAACTGCATTCATATAGTCCCTCACGACCAGCTATATTACCATACACCAAGAATTATTATGCTCGTCCACCTTAATTTTTTGAACGGCTAGAGTATGTTCTGATGACCAAGAGGGTGGATTCTTCCTTAACCTGGTATAAAGAATGTTAGCATCAGCAGCAAGATTATGATAATAGTCTCGAACATAGTTCAGACTGCCAAGAAAGCGCTGTAATTGAGTTTTATCCTTAATTTCATCAGGGAATTTAGAGGCAAACTCCATACTGCGGTTAATAGGTATAATACTACCATTGGAAATATTATGACCTAAATATCGGATAGTGGTTTGAAATAACTGCATTTTTGGAGCAGAAAGGACTAAACCATTTCGGATAATAACATTCTTAAAAATATGAAGATGTTTAATATGCTGGTCAATTGATGAGGAGAAAATTAAAACATCATCAATATAAGATAAAGTAAATTCTGTATACGGATTAAAAATATCATTCATGATATGCTGAAATTCTGATGGAGCATTTTTTAAGCCGAATGGCATGACATTCCATTCGTAATGCCCAAAAGGTACTGTAAAAGCAGTTTTGTAGCGATCCTGTTCTGCAATTTGAACTTGCCAAAATCCTGATTTTAAATCAAACTTTGAAAATATAATTGCATCCTGGAGGCGATCTAAAAGATCTTTTTTATTCGGTATAGGATATCTAATCCATTTTAACTTATCATTTAACGGTTTATAATTGATTACAAGGTGCGGAACACCTCGTTCAAGTTCATCATTTTTATTAACATAAAAAGCGGTACAACTCCACGGGGAGTGACTAGGTCGGATTAATTTCTTTTCAAGAAGATTACTTATTTCTATTTTGCACAACTCCATATATTCCTTTTTCATTTGGCTAGGACGAGCCCTAGTAGGAATATATTTTTCATCAAAATCGGGTTCATATGGTAATGTTACCGTATGCTTTTTGCGATCCCAAAAAGCATTGGGAATATCACCACAAACTTCTGTTTGAAACTCTTTTTCAAGTAATTTGATTTTCTGTTGCAACGAAGGTTGCTGTAACCTTTGCTCAGTTGTTAAGAATTGAACTTCCCTTTGAATCAGATTTATCTGATTTTGCTTAACAGAAATTAGATCTCTTATTTGGTCTAATTCTTTTGTATAAGGCTAAGTAATAAACTCAAAAATAACTGTTTTTCCCTGCAGTTGGGAATAGATTCCTGTTTGGTCAATTTTCTGGATAGGCATCAATAAACATAAAAAAGGCGTGCCTAGTATTATGGTTGTAGCAAGATTTCTGACTAATACAAATGATGTAGGAAGACACAAATCTTGATTACAAATATATGCTTCTGGAATTTTATACTTGATCTGGAGTGAATTTCCACTGGCACTGGTTAGACTCTGAGTAGTCTTTTCAAAGTATCTAGTTGGAACTATACCTTCTTGGATACAGTTCATATCTGCTCCACTATCGACTAAAGCAATAGCATCTTTGATAATAAAATCCGGCTTAATCATAAAAGAGATTTTTATATACCATTTCTGGAATGTAACTTGATTAACAAGCAACAAATATGGTGTAGAAGACTCAGGTTTTGCTTCTTCTTTTTCTGGTTCTTTTTCTATTTTCTGTTTAGGGAGTTGGGTATGAAGATATTTAATATCCTTAATTGCAGTTTCACTTGCTGTTTGCAAATGTTTTACTTCTGTTTTTAAAACATTGATTTCCATTTTTAAATCCTGGAGTGTAGTTGGTTGTTCAACTACAGATTTTGTCTGAATTCTGTTTATAACATGTTGAAGATTATAAGAGTAATCTGGAATAGGAGGAGTTTTCTGATTGGTCTGTTGGTGTTCATAACACATCTTTAAATATTTCATTTTCATTTCTGGGTCCTGAATTTGATCTGCTACAGCAAGCATATCTCTTTGTGTATCTGTTAAAACATTGATATTGCTAGGTTCACCTAGGTGTAAACCATTCATTTCAACTATTGATTTCCAATAATTTATTTCAGATATGTGTTCTTGGTTAGTATTACAAGGACAGGATTCTTCTGGTTCATCTTCACTAGTTGAAGTTGAGTATAACTGATTAATTTCATCATCAGAAGGGATTTCTTCTTCAGTTGAATTTTCTTATGCTTCAAGGGCTTGAATTAACTGTTCTTTAATGCCTAAATCAAGATTTAATTCATTAACCTTAGATTTGGCTTTTGATCGACAACGGTTTGCATAATGTCCTATTTGACCACATTTATAGCACTTAATTTCTGATTTATTTTTACCTTTATTTTTACTGGTTGGTTTTTTGGAATAAAACTTCTTAGTTGTTTGCGGATGGCTCGTCTTATGAGACTTTTTTCTGAAAGGTTTTGAAGATTTTTTATGGGAAATCTTTTGGGTTTTACCTGGATATTTAATAACAGGTTCATAGGCAAATTGTTCACAAAATTCGCCTAATTCTTTTCTTCCGGTAAGATTCTGTTGTTTCATTTGGTGATGTAATTTAAGGTCATTACACAGAGAAAGACCTTCATCAATGATTATGGAACAAAGTTGTCCATAAGTATACTGTTCGTAAGGAAGGGACAGCGAAGGTTCTGGAGTAGTTCGCGTCCGCGGTCCTGAGAAGAAGTACTGGTGCCAACAAAGTGGTAAATGATTGTTTAGATAAGGGTATAAACGGCATCAGGCTGTTGAACAGGTTGATTAGTGGTAGGATCAACCTCAACTTTAACGGAATTGAGGATTTCAAGCTGTTGTGGAAGAGTGAGAATATTATCCCACCATCCTTTAAGTAGACCGGTAAAGCCATTGATGATGAATTTGGCAATGGCTTGGTCATTATTACTGTATTGGCGGCAAACAGTGGCATACATCATCATCTGATGTAATCTTTTGTAGATGCCATATTCAGCTTCACCATCAATATTCCATTCGTAGATGGTTTTGCCATGATAGCTTCCCTGTTCATTAAGAAAGTTCTCTTCATAGAGAACATCCAAGCTGCCGTACCTAAGTTAATCCCATGGAAGGATATAACTTTTCCCGATCGATGGCATATACCTAATGCTGTCCCTCCTAATAACACATTTAACAATGGCTAAGGAATAGACATCCGGTCATGGCTTTCCCGAAGTTTTTTCCTAACACGCTCGGCAAAAAGAGTAGGAAGGCCATCAACAAATTTAGCTTTCCAATGAATACTGTTAGCATCAGGTCGTTGCATGACCTTTACCCAGGTATTTTACTATCAGAATCCAATCAAGAATCATTCTTGGTTCATCCGTGTCATGTCCGATGTTCTCAAAAACGATGTCCCTACTTGGTTCCTCGTTTGGTGGGATAAGTTCGGACTATCTCTCGATATTTTACCCGAATCAGTAAGAACATCATACAATGAATGGCATGTGGCTTACTCCCGTGCTTATTCATTCTTAAATAAAAACAGAGAATTATCTCTCAGTAAATCCGTTGTCCATTTTTGGTATACCCTGGATCTGGAAATGGGACTTTGCCTGTGATTATCAGAATAAAGTTCCTCGCCTAAAACGAATCTTTTTTGTGAAATGGTGGGATAAAATGGATCTTAAGGATATTCTTCCGAAAATTCATCAGCATACTCAAGCTTGTTGGGAATCCGTAAAACAACCAGCATTACCAGCACCATCTCCAGTTATTAATCCTTTTGTTCAAATACAAAAAGATTTAAAGCAGAAATACCCTCATCTTTCTGACCATGAATTAATTGTGAAAAGCATGGATTACCTGAAAGATCAATTCCTTCAATCTGTCACTTCGGATGATGAATCCATGAGATCAGGCACCAGTCAGACCCCATCTGAACTAGATAGTGATCCAGCCGAACACGTGTTGGCAGGCGAATCACAAGCACCTGAAGATGATGTGGAGCCCAACCTTGGTGATTTCTGGGATTCCCTCACAGCTGTAATAGCTGAAAAGATGGCCAAAGACAAAAGCAGTAAAGGCAAGGCCCCGAGCAGTAGGCATCGGCACAACAAGACAACAGACTTTTGAAAAAGCAGATATTCCAACAGTAAAAAGGAAAAAGATGTTTCCCACTCCGACAAAGTTGAAGATAAGGCGATAAGGAAGAATCTGTCGGTCCAACCGAAGACTTACACCTGTCCCTCTATAATAATAATCTTATCTTCTTTTTGTGTTATAAAAGGGCACTCCTCACCCTTGTTGAGGGAGAGAACTTCCAGAGTCAGTTTTAGTTTTTTTATTGTAATCTCTCCTCCAATCTCCCTGCGTAAAATAGTCGTACTTCTTCAATAAAAATTGCACCTTGTGATGTATGTCCTCTGTTAATCTTTTAGAACAATTATTAACCTATCAGCAATTTTGGCTACGCCAGAAAAGATACTATCTTAATACTCCCGTAGATTTTTATACCCAACAATATATAGCTGAACGTATATCAGAGTGTGATCAGTGCCTCGCCGAGCTTCAAGTTCTGATCAATGAGCAATTCGTGGCATGGGCGGCCAGAAGGCCTCCGCCACCCCAACAGTAAGGTAATATGAGACCATATATGTTGTAATTTGTTTTATTTATATTGGTATTATGTGTGTATTAATTCTTGGGTTTGTGCTAATGTAAGGTTAATTAATGGTTAGGGTTAGTGGGACGTCACCCAAGTCGCGTAGGGTTTAGGTCGTATTGCAGAGAGTGCGTTTGACCGTTTGATGCCCGTAAGTCGTTGACAGACGTGCTAGCCATACCTTTAGTGAGCACCTGTATTGGTATTAGAGCCAAGTTTTAATTATCACATAATAAAAATATAAATTAAATAAATTAGACATATATGGTCACAATACAACCATGTCAGAACAACAAGAAAATACTGTAGAAATACCAGGATCTGAATCAGTAACCACCGTAGGAAATACAGTTTCCTCCTTAGCTGAAGCAGCCGAATTAGTAGCTTATCAGGAAGTCAAAGAAGCCCTAGATAAGTGGACTATCCCAACTGTAGGCCCAAAAACTATTTACAGAAAGGGAAATTTTCAATTTTTCAGCAAAACAATCATCAAGACATTCGAACATGCATCTTGTATCCAGAATAATGATGAAATCATCTATTTGATTCACATCAATGATTTTGTTCCGTTTTTAAAAGAATACAAGTACATCCAAAATGGAAGTTCATTCAAAAAACCACTACACCTTAACGATCTATTTGGAAATTAAATAAAAAAGGAAATTGATTGGAGATGGAAATTAAATAAAAATAGAAGTTGAATAAAAATAGAAATGGAAATTGCATAAAATTAAACATGGAAATTCATTCAAGAAACCACTATACCTTAACGATCTATTTGGAAATTGAATCGAAAAGGAAATTGAATAAAAATGAAACTGGAATAAAAATAAAAACAAAAGTTGCATAAAATTAAAAATGAAAGTTCATTCAAGAAACCACTACACCTTAACGATCTATTTGAAATTAAAAAAAAAAGGAAATTCAATAGAAAAAGAAATTGAATAAAAATGGAAGTGGAATAAAAATAAAAATGGTAGTTCATTCAAGAAAAACCACTACACATTAACGATCTATTTGAAGTTAAATAAAAAAGGAAATTCAATAGATAAAGAAATTGAATAAAAATGGAAGTTGAATAAAAATAAAAATTGAAGTTGCATAAAATTAAAAATGGAAGTTCATTCAAGAAACCACAATACATTAACGATCTATTTGGAAATTAACCAAAAAAGGAAATTGAATAGAAAAGGAAATTGATTAAAAATAGAAGTGGAATAAAAATAAAAATGGAGGTTGCATAAAATTAAATATGGAAGTTCGTTCAAGAAACCACTATACCTTAACGATCAATTTGGAAATTAAATAAAAAAGGGAAATTCAATTGACAAGGAAATTGAATAAAAATGGAAGTTAAATAAAAATAAAAATAGAAGTTGCATAAAATTAAAAATGGAAGTTCATTCAAGAAACCACTACACGTTAACGATCTATTTGGAAATTAAATAAAAAAGGAAATTGATTGGAGATAGAAATTGAATAAAAATAGAAGTTGAATAAAAATAGAAATGGAAACTGCATAAAATGAAACATGGAAGTTCATTCAAGAAACCATTATACGTTAACGATCTATTTCGAAATTAAATAAAAAAGGAAATTGAATAGAAAAGGAAATTGAATAAAAATGGAAATTCATTCAAGAAACCACTACACCTTAACGATCTATTTGAAATTAAATAAAAAAGGAAATCGAATAGAAAAGGAAATTGAATAAATATGGAAGTTGAATAAAAATAGAAATGGAAACTGCATAGAATTAAACATGGAAGTTCATTCAAGAAACCACTATACCTTAACGATCTATTTGGAAACTGAATGGAAAAGAAAATTGAATAAAAATGAAAGTGGAAAAAAAATAGAAATAAAAGTTGCATAAAGTTAAAAATGGAAGTTCATTCAATAAACCACTACACCTTAACGATCTATTTCAAATTAAATAAAAAAGGAAATTCAGTAGAAAAAGAAATTGAATAAAAATAGAAGTTGAATAAAATTAAAAATGGAAGTTGCGTAAAATTGAAAATGGAAGTTCATTCAAGAAACAACAATACATTAACGATCTATTTGGAAATTAAATAAAAAATAAAATTTAATAGAAAATGAAAGTGAAACAAAATGGAAGTGGAATAAAAATAAAAATGGAAGTTGCATAAAATTAAAAATCGAAGTTCATTCAAGAAACCACTACACGTTAGCGATCTATTTGGAAATTAAATAAAAAAGGAAATTGATTGGAGATGGAAATTAAATAAAAATAGAAGTTGAATAAAAATAGAAATGGAAACTGGGTATAATTAAAAAAGAAAGTTCATTCAAGAAACCACTATACCTTAACGATCTATTTGAAAATTAAATAAAAAAGGAAATTGAATAAAAATGGAAGTGGAATAAAAATAAAAATGGAAGTTGCATAAAATTAAAAATGGAAGTTCATTGAAGAAACCACTGCACCTCAACGATCTATTTCGAAATTAAATAAAAAAGCAGATTGAATGGAAATGGAAATTGAATAAAAATAGAAGTTGAATAAAAATAGACATGGAAACTGCATAAAATGAAACATGGAAGTTCATTTAAGAGACCACTATACCTTAACGATCTATTTGGAAATTAAATAAAAAAGGAAATTGAATAAAAATGGAAGTGGAATAAAAACAAAAATGGAAGTAGCATAAAATTAAAAATGGAAGTTCATTCTAGAAACCACTACATCTTAACGATCTATTTGAAATTAAATAAAAAAGGAAATTCAATAGAAAAAGAAATTGAATAAAAATGGAAGTTGAATTAAAATAAAAATGGAAGTTACATAAAATTAAAAATGGAAGTTCATTCAAGAAACCACTACACGTTAACGATCTATTTGGAAATTAAATAAAAAAGGAAATTGATTGGAGATGGAAATTAAAAAAAAATAGAAGTTGAATAAAAATAGAAATGGAAACTGCATAAAATTAAACATGGAAGTTCATTCAAGAAACCACTATACCTTAACGATCTATTTGGAAATTGAATCGAAAAGGAAATAGAATAAAAATGAAAGTGGAAAAAAAATAAAAACAAAAGTTGCATAAAATTAAAAATGAAAGTTCATTCAAGAAACCACTACACCTTAACGATCTATTTGAAATTAAATAAAAAAGGAAATTCAATAGAAAAAGAAATTGAATAAAAATGGAAGTGGATTAAAAATAAAAATGGAAGTTGCATAAAATTAAAAATGGAAGCTCATTAAAAAAAACCACTACACATTAACGATCTATTTGAAGTTAAATAAAAAAGGAAATTCAACAGAAAAACAAATTGAATAAAAATGGAAGTTGAATAAAAATCAAAATTGAAGTTGCAGAAAATTAAAAATGGAAGTTCATTCAAGAAACCACAATACATTAACGATCTATTTGGAAATTAATCAAAAAAAAGAAATTGAATAGAAAAAGAAACTGATTAAAAATGGAAGTGGAATAAAAATAAAAATGGAAGTTGCATAAAATTAAACATGGAAGTTCATTCAAGAAACCACTATACCTTAACGATCAATTTGTAAATTAAATAAAAAAAGGAAATTCAATTGACAAGGAAATTGAATAAAAATGGAATTTAAATAAAAATTAAAATAGAAGTTGCATAAAATTAAAAATGGAAGTTCATTCAAGAAACCACTACACGTTAACGATCTATTTGGAAATTAAATAAAAAAGGAAATTGATTGGAGATAGAAATTGAACAAAAATAGAAGTTGAATAAAAATAGAAATGGAAACTGCATAAAATTAAACATGGATGTTCATTCAAGAAACCACAATACCTTAACGATCTATTTGGAAATTGAATAGAAAAGGAAATTGTAGAAAAATGGAAGTGAAATAAAAATAAAAATAAAATTTGCATAAAATTAAAAATGGAAGTTCATTCAATAAACCACTACACCTTAACGATCTATTTGAAATTAAATAAAAAAGGAAATCGAATAGAAAAGGAAATTGAATAAAAATGGAACTTGAATAAAAATAAACTTGGAAGTTCATTCAAGAAACCACTATACCTTAACGATCTATTTGGAAATGAAATGAAAAGAAGAAATTAAATAGAAAAGGAAATTGAATAAAAATGGAAGTTGAATAAAAATAAAAAAGAAAGTTGTATAAAATTAAAAATGAAAGTTTATTCCAGAAACCACTATACCTTAAATTAAATAAAAAAAGGAAATTGAATAAAAATGGAAGTGGAATAAAAATTAAAATGGAAGTTGCATAAAATAAAAGTGGAAGTTTATTCAGGAAATCACTATAACTTAGCGATCTATTTGGTAATGAAATAAAAAAGGAAATTGAATGGACATGGAAATTGAATAAAAATAGAAGCTCAATGAAAATAGAAATGGAAACTTCATAAAATTAAACAAGGAAGTTCATTCAAGAAACCACTATACCATAACGATCTATTTAGAAATTAAATTAAAAAGGAAATTGATTAGAAAAGGAAATTGCATAACAATGGAGCTGGAATAAAAGTAAAAATGAAAGTTGCATAAAATTAAAAATGGAAGTTCATTCAAGAAACCACTATACCTTAACGATATATTTGGAAATTAAAGAAAAAAGGAAATTGAATGGAGATGGAAATTGAATAAAAATAGAAACGAAAACTGCCTAAAATTAAACATGGAAGTTCATTCAAGAAACCACTATACGTTAACGATCTAATTGGAAATGAAATAAAAAAGGAAATTGATTGGAGATGGAAATTGAATAGCAATAGAAGTTGAATAAAAATAGAAACGGAAACTGCATAAAATTAAACATGGAAGTTCATTCAAGAAACCATTATACCTTAACGATCTATTTGGAAATTAAGTAAAAAAGGAAATTGAATAGAAAAGGAAATTGAATAAAAATGGAAGTGGAATGAAAATAAAAATGGAACTTGCATAAAATTAAAAATGGAAGTTCATTCAAGAAACCACTACACCTTAACGATCTATTTCGAAATTAAATAAAAAAGGAGATTGAATGAAGATGGAAATTGAATAAAAATAGAAGTTGAATAAAAATAGAAATGGAAACTGCATAAAATGAAACATGGAAGTTCATTGAAGAGACCACTATACCTTAACGATCTATTTGGAAATTAAATAAAAATAAAATTGAATAGAAAAGGAAATTGAATAAAAATAGAAGTGGAATAAAAATAAAAATGGAAGTTGCATAAAACTAAAAATGGAAGTTCATTCAAGAAACCACTACACCTTAATGATCTATTTCGAAATTAAATTAATAAAGGAGATTGAATAGAGATGGAAATTGAATGAAAATAAAAGTTGAATAAAAATAGAAATGGAAACTGCATAAAATGAAACATGGAAGTTCATTCAAGAGGCCACTATACCTTAACGATCTATTTGGAAATTAAATAAAAAAAGAAATTGAATAGAAAAGGAAATTGAATAAAAATGGAAGTGGAATAAAAATAAAAATGGAAGTTGCATAAAATTAAAAATGGAAGTTCATTCAAGAAACCACTACACATTAACGATCTATTTGAAATTAAATAAAAAAGGAAATTCAATAGAAAAAGAAATTGAATATGTAACGCCCTCAAAATAATACATTAAACCCATCAATATAGACATGCATTGATAATAAAGATAAACATTCTTCCATTCATCAGAGTAGTTCTTTTGCAAAAATATTACATGTTAATGAACAAAAGCAAATGCCCTACGGGCTTACAGCTTTCCAAGTTAACACTTGGTTACAACAAAAGAGTGCTAACTCATTTACACATTAAGCCCTTGGCTTGAATATACAAGTAATACATCAAGAAATAAAAACAACAAAAGTCCGCCTGCCTCTAGCCTCCCAAGCTACGTCCTTGGAGGTGGCATGCTACCTGTACCTGAAAATGATATTCCCATATAGGGTAAGCCACGGCCCAGTAGAAATACACTAAACCAGATATGAACAATGACTAAAAGATTAGCAGTTGATAGATGGCCAACACTTATACTTTCTCTTATCCCACCTTACAGTTTTATGACATACAAGTCCATGTTACGATTCATTTTCCAATTCCTTTCAATTCTCAATTTACAACCATGGCTCAGAACCTGGCCAACAACTCATATGAGACAGTAACTCATATCAAACACTTCTCATTTCATAATAGATAAGCATACTAGCTATATCACACAACAACAGATAAGCATACAAGCTATATCATTACTTCCACAGATATGCATATGAGCACTATCACACTTCCAATGACAAGCATATGAGCTCTGTCAATACATCACTAGATAAGCATATGAGCTCTATCTACGGAGTCCATCCCCTATCTCCTCCCAATAGCATCCGGTTTAGGGGTCCATCCCCTATCTTCCCCTAAACCGTGGAGTACATCCCCTATCTCCTCCAACACAACACAATGCATATAAACAATAATTATACACATCATCACACAACACATAAATTTAACGTGTTCTTTCAATCATCATACTCAATGACTCATTCCAGTGATTAGTTTCCGTTTGCCTAATCATCATGCATTGTCTACAACAATCACGACTATCCTCCACCGATAGCCCAAAGCAGTTATTTCTATACAGAAAATAAATGCAACAAATGGATATAAAATCAACATTTCCAACTAGGTGAGTGACATAAAATCCAACTACACCCTTTAATCCCATATATTTCCAATCTCAACATTTCCAATTCAATTCCTCATTTCCCACAATTAATTCTACAAATCAATTAACCACTGTAATTAGGGCATTTTCCATAATTAACATTACAACCCTTAGGTTCCATTTTCATTAATGTTTCAACATTAATTTCACTTTTTCCATGCCAAACATGCATCTAGGCTTTATATAGTTAAAACCCCAATTCTTGTAAATTTGCACAAAAGCCCCCAAACTTTCACAAAATTACCAAACCAACCCCAACATCTCAAAATACTAAAATTTAAAGACAAAGCTCATAAGAAGGAGTAGGATATCCCTACCTCAAAGTTTGAGCTCCAATGGAGATGAAGACCAAAACCAAAATGCTTCAAATTCTGAAATTTTCAGATTAAAATGTAGCCCTCGACGATCAACACAAATTTCGTAAAGACCAAAAGTGAGCAAACAACTCCTACTAGATCAAATCTAAGAGAGAAGGGCCGGTTTTAGAGAAAAGATCTTGAAAAAGGGATCCAAAAGTCGGATCTCGGGTTTATATAAAAGTCTCCTCGCTCAAGCGTCAAACGCCCTGCTCGAGCGTCACTCATAGACTCCCGCTCGAGCGTCAAGAATCCCGCTCAAGCGGCGGATACACACTTCCAGAACTTTCACAGAACCAAGCCTTCGCTCGAGCATCAACCCTCCAGCTCGAGCGTCACACACAACATCCCGCTCGAGCGTCAAAACTCCCGCTCGAGCGTACAACTCTGCAGAGGAGATACTGGAAGATGGAAAACTACGCTCGAGCGTCGAAAACCCCGCTCGAGCGGACAGACAACAACGAAGGGCCCGCTCGAGCGTGAAGGCCAAAATCTGGGCAACTACTCTTGGTTTCTAAGTCCAACCAACCTGCAACAAACTCGCCGAACACAACCCAAGACTCGAATGCAATGAGTAAAGGATGTAAACAAGATATACACGACAACCAACTCCACGGAACCTAAGTCCGGATACAACAGTTAAAGAAAAGGGGAAACCGGGATCGCTATAAAATAAAAATGGAACTTGAATAAAAATAAAAATTGAAGTTGCATAAAATTAAAAATGAAAGTTCATTCAAGAAACCCCAATACATTAACGATCTATTTGGAAATTAAATGAAAAAAGGAAATTGAATATAAAAGGAAATTGATTAAAAATGGAAGTTGAATAAAAATAAAAATAGAAGTTGCATAAAATTAAACATGGAAGCTCATTCAAGAAACCACTATACCTTAACGATCTATTTGGAAATTTAATAAAAAAAGGAAATTCAATTGACAAGGAAATTGAATAAAAATGGAAGTTAAGTAAGAGTAAAAATAGAAGTTGGATAAAATTAAAAATGGAAGTTCATTCAAGAAACCACTACACGTTAACAATCTATTTGCAAATTAAACAAAAAGGGAAATTGATTGGAGATGGAAATTTAATGAAAATAGAAGTTGAATAAAAATAGAAATGGAAACTGCATAAAATGAAACATGAAAGTTCATTCAAGAAACCACTATACCTTAACGATCTATTTGAAATTAAATAAAAAAGGAAATGGAATAGAAAAGGAAATTGAATAAAAATGGAAGTTGAATAAAAATAGAAACGGAAACTGCATAAAATTAAACATGGAAGTTCATTCAAGAAACCACTATGCCTTAACGATCTATTTGGAAATTAAATAAAAAAGGAAATTGATTGGAGATGGAAATTGAATAAAAATAGAAGTTGAATAAAAATAGAAATGGAAACTGCATAAAATTAAACATGGATGTTCATTCAAGAAACCACAATACCTTAACGATCTCTTTGGAAATTGAATAGAAATGGAAATTGAAGAAAAATGGAAGTGGAATAAAAATAAAAATAAAAGTTGCATAAAATTAAAAATGGAAGTTCACTCAAGAAACCACTACACCTTAACGATCTATTTGAAATTAAATAAAAAAGGGAATTGAATAGAAATGGAAATTGAATAAAAATGGAAGTTGAATAAAAATAGAAATGGAAACTGCATAAAATTAAACATGGATGTTCATTCAAGAAACCACAATACCTTAACGATCTCTTTGGAAATTGAATAGAAAAGGAAATTGAAAAAAAATGGAAGTGGAATAAAAATAAAAATAAAAATTGCATAAAATTAAAAATGGAAGTTCATTCCAGAAACCACTACACCTTAACGATCTATTTGAAATTAAATAAAAAAGGAAATTCAATAGAAAAAGAAATTGAATAAAAATGGAAGTTGAATAAAAATAAAAATGGAAGTTCATTCAAGAAACCACAATACATTAACGGTCTATTTGGAAATTACATGAAAAAAGGAAGTTATAGCGACCCCGGTCTTCTCCCATCTGATTATTGTATCTGGACTTAGGTTCCGTAGATTCTGTCATTGTATAATTGTTGTTGTTGTCCCTTATTTGCTCATTTGGACTTATAGGATGTGTTGGGCAGGTTTGTTTCAGGTTGGTTGGGTTTAGAAACCAAGTGTTGCTGTCCAGAATTTTGGATCTTCGCTCGAGCTAGGAGTTTGTCGCTCGAGCGAGCTGTTATTTTTGGTTCTTCGCTCGAGCCAGGGTTGGGTAGCTCGAGCGAGAGGTTGCGTCTGTTTTGGACCTGTAGCTGTGCATTCTTGGCTCGAGCGAGCTTTTCTTCGCTCGAGCGAGTTAGTTTGTTCTTCGCTCGAGCAATAGTTCCTTCGCTCGAGCGTGTGTCTGGTTACAGACCTGAGGGTTTGAGTTCTTCGCTCGATCGAGTTTTCTTTCGCTCGAGCGAGCTTTTGGGTTGTTGGCTCGAGCAAGGTTTTCTTGGCTCGAGCGTAGCTTTTCTATGTCTGGTCGCTCGAGCGACAAAGTCTTCGCTCGAGCGAGCCGGTCAGGTTTAATTAGGCAGCAACGTGTTTCAGATCAGTTTTTCATTCCCTTTCAGATTCCAAAACCCTAGGTACGAGTTCTCTCTCCCTCTACACACCTTCTCTCTTAGGATTGATCTACTTAGAGTGAGTTTCTACCTTAGATCTTTTATTAAAGAGATAGAGTGGGTCGAGGGCTTCCATTTAATCTGAATTGTTGGTAGTTTGGAGCACTTTGGAGTTTGGGCTTTCATCTCCATCTTCTCTTTTGGGGCTATTTCTTCGAGGTAGGGATTTTCTACTCCATTTTATAGGTTTTGTTCTAAGTTTTGGTATTTTGATATGTTGGGGATACTTTGGAAAAACCCTGGTTGTATTATTAAATTAATTTGTATGGTTAAATTCATGGAATTGGGGAAAGATGGTTAAATTCATGGAATTGGGGAATTTATGGATTAAAAGGCGTAGTTGGATAATTTGAAACATTTATCTATTGAATTGTTGACATAGTTATTTTCAGTTTAGAAATAACTGTTTTGGGCTATCGGTGGAGGATAGTCGTGATTGTTGTAGACATTGCATGTGGATTAGGAATAACTGAAACTAATCACATTGGTTAAGTCATTAATTTTGTCTATTGCATTGATACAGAAAATATGTGTGTTGATTGAGCATTGCATTTGCATACATTGTTTTGTGTGGGAGGAGATAGGGGATGTACTCCACGGTTTAGGGGAAGATAGGGGATGGACCTCTAAACCGGATTTTGTTTGGGAGGAGATAGGGGATGGACTCCATTAGCATCACTTTTATGTGTGCTTATTTATATAGAAGTGTTTTATTGATACAGCACTAAAATGTGTATCAATCTGGAAGTATGAAGTGTTTTGATTTGGGCTTGAGTCTCATTTGTTTGTTGATAGTAGAAGGATGTGAATATGATATATTTAATTCACTGTTGTAAGTTTGGCCAGGTTCTGAGCCATGTTGATAAAATTGGAAAGTAAAACGTGTTTTAGACAATAGTGTCATGAGACTGTAAAATGAAGTAATTGGTTACCTTGGTTAACCACCTGTTGAATGCTATTGCTTTATTCATTGCTTATATGTGGTTTAGTATATTTCTACTGGGCTGTGGCTCACCCTATATGGGAACATCATTTTCAGGTTCAGGTGATAAGCTACCTCCAAGGACTTAGCTTGGAAGGGACTTGGATTTTGAAGACTATCTTTAGTTAATTGTCTTTATTTATTAGTACATGTAAACATCCAAGCCTAGGGCTTTTCTTGTATTGAGTTATAACTCATCTTTTTATATCCAAGGGTTGGCTTGGAAAGATGTAAGCCTGAAGGGCATTTTGTTCGATGTTACATGTAATGCTTTTATTTTGTAATACTCTGATGAATGAATTAATAAATTGTTTTCTTTAAATAATGCATGTCAATTGTATATGTATATAATGGGTTTATTTTGAGGGCGTGACGGAAATTGAATAGAAAAGGAAATTGAATAAAAAAGGAAGTTGCATAAAATTAAACTTGGAAGTTCATTCAAGAAACCACTATACCTTAACGATCTATTTGGAAATGAAATGAAAAGAAGAAATTAAATAGAAAAGGAAATTGAATAAAAATGGAAGTTGAATAAAAATAAAAAAGAAAGTTGTATAAAATTAAAAATGAAAGTTCATTCCAGAAACCACTATACCTTAAATTAAATAAAAAGGAAATTGAATAGAAAAGGAAATTGAATAAAAATGGAAGTAGAATAAAAAATAAAATGGAAGTTGCATAAAATTGAAAATGGAAGTTCATTCGAGAAATCACTATAACTTAATGATCTATTTGGAAATTAAATAAAAAAGGAAATTGAATGGACATGGAAATTGAATAAAAATTGAAGTTGAATAAAAATAGAAATGAAAACTTCATAAAATTAAACAAGGAAGTTCATTCAAAAACCACTATACCATAACGATCTATTTAGAAATTAAATTAAAAAGGAAATTGATTAGAAAAGGAAATTGCATAACAATGGAGCTGGAATAAAAGTAAAAATGAAAGTTGCATAAAATTAAAAATAGAAGTTCATTCAAGAAACCACTATACCTTAACGATCTATTTGGAAATTAAAGAAAAAAGGAAATTGAATGGAGATGGAAATTGAATAAAAATTAAAGTTGAATAAAAATAGAAACGGAAGCTGCATAAAATTAAACATGGAAGTTCATTCACGAAACCACTATACGTTAACGATCTAATTGGAAATGAAATAAAAAAGGAAATTGCTTGGAGATGGAAATTGAATAACAATAGAAACGGAAACTGCATGAAATTAAACATGGAAGTTCATTCAAGAAACCATTATACCTTAACGATCTATTTGGAAATTAAATAAAAAAGGAAATTGAATAGAAAAGGAAATTGAATAAAAATGGAAGTGGAATGAAAATAAAAATGGAAGTTGCATAAAATTAAAAATGGAAGTTCATTCAAGAAACCACTACACCTTAACGATCTATTTCGAAATTAAATAAATGGGGAGATTGAATGGAGATGGAAATTGAATAAAAATAGAAGTTGAATAAAAATAGAAATGGAAACTCCATAAAATGAAACATGGAAGTTCATTGAAGAGACCACTATACCTTAACGATCTATTTGGAAATTAAATAAAAAAGAAAAATGAATAGAAAAGGAAATTGAATAAAAATAGAAGTGGAATAAAAATAAAAATGGAAGTTGCATAAAACTAAAAATGGAAGTTCATTCAAGAAACCACTACACCTTAACGATCTATTTCGAAATTAAATAAAAAAAGGAGATTGAACAGAGATGGAAATTGAATGAAAATAAAAGTTGAATAAAAATAGAAATGGAAACTGCATAAAATGAAACATGGAAGTTCATTCAAGAGGCCACTATACCTTAACGATCTATTTGGAAATTAAATAAAAAAATAAATTGAATAGAAAAGGAAATTGAATAAAAATGGAAATGGAACAAAAATAAAAATGGAAGTTGCATAAAATTAAAAATGGAAGTTCATTCAAGAAACCACTACACATTAACGATCTATTTCGAAATTAAATAAAAAAAGGAGATTGAACAGAGATGGAAATTGAATGAAAATAAAAGTTGAATAAAAATAGAAATGGAAACTGCATAAAATGAAACATGGAAGTTCATTCAAGAGGCCACTATACCTTAACGATCTATTTGGAAATTAAATAAAAAAATAAATTGAATAGAAAAGGAAATTGAATAAAAATGGAAATGGAACAAAAATAAAAATGGAAGTTGCATAAAATTAAAAATGGAAGTTCATTCAAGAAACCACTACACATTAACGATCTATTTGAAATTAAATAAAAAAGGAAATTCAATAGAAAAAGAAATTGAATAAAAATGGAACTTGAATAAAAATAAAAATTGGGGGTGCATAAAATTAAAAATGAAAGTTCATTCAAGAAACCCCAATACATTAACGATCTATTTGGAAATTAAATAAAAAACGGAAATTGAATATAAAAAGAAATTGATTAAAAATGGAAGTTGCATAAAATTAAACATGGAAGCTCATTCAAGAAACCACTATACCTTAACGATCTATTTGGAAATTTAATAAAAAAAGGAAATTCAATTGACCAGGAAATTGAATAAAAATGGAAGTTAAGTAATAGTAAAAATAGAAATTGGATAAAATTAAAAATGGAAGTTCATTCAAGAAACCACTACACGTTAACGATCTATTTGCAAATTAAACAAAAAGGGAAATTGATTGGGGATGGAAATTTAATGAAAATAGAAGTTGAATAAAAATAGAAATGGAAACTGCATAAAATGAAACATGAAAGTTCAATCAGGAAACCACTACACCTTAACGATCTATTTGAAATTAAATAAAAAAGAAAATTGAATAGAAAAGGAAATTGAATAAAATTGGAAGTTGAATAAAAATAGAAACGGAAACTGCATAAAATTAAACATGGAAGTTCATTCAAGAAACCACTATACCTTAACGATCTATTTGGAAATTGAACAGAAAAGGAAATGGAATAAAAATACAAGTGGAATAAATATAAAAATAAAAGTTGCATAAAATTAAAAATGGAAGTTCATTCAAAAAACCACTACACCTTAACAATCTGTTTCGAGATTAAATAAAAAAGGAGATTGAATGGACATGGAAATTGAATAAAAATAGAAGTTGAATAAAAATAGAAATGGAAACTGCATAAAACGAAACAAGCAAGTTCATTCAAGAGACCACTATAACTTAACGATCTATTTGGATATTAAATAAAAAAGGAAATTCAATAGAAAAAGAAATTGAATAAAAATGGAAGTAGTATAAAAATAAAAATTGTAGTTGCATAAGATTAAAAATGGAAGTTCATTAAAGAAACCACAATACATTAACGATCTATTTGGAAATTAAATAAAAAAAGGAAATTGAATAGAAAAGGAAATTGATTAAAAATGGAAGTTGAATAAAAATAAAAATGGAAGTTGCATAAAATTAAAGATGAAAGTTCATTCAAGAAACCACTATACCTTAACGATCTATTTAGAAATTAAATAAAAAAAGGAAATTCAGTTGGCAGCGAAATTGAATAAAAATGGAAGTCGAATAAAAGTAAAAATAGAAGTTGCATAAAATTAGAAATGGAAGTTCATTCAAAAAACCACTGCACGTTAACGATCTATTTGGAAATTAAATAAAAAAGGAAATTGATTGGAGATGGAAATTGAATAAAAATAGAAGTTGAATAAAAATAGAAATGGAAACTGCATAAAATTAAACATGGAAGCTCATTCAAGATACTACTATACCTTGACAATCTATTTGGAAATTAAAGAAAAAAGGAAATTGAATAGAAAAGGAAATTGAATAAAAATGGAAGTGGAATAAAAATAAAAATGGAAGATGCATAAAATGAAAAATGGAAGTTCATTCATGAAACTACTACACGTTAACGATCTATTTGGAAATTGAATAAAAAAGGAAATTGATTGGAGATGGAAATTGAATAAAAATAGAAGTTGAATAAAAATAGATATGGAAACTGCGTAAAATTAAACATGGAAGTTCATTCAAGAAACCACTATACCATAACGATCTATCTGGAAATTGAATAGAAAAGGAAATTGAATAAAAATGGAAGTGGAATAAAAATAAAAATAAAAGTTGCATAAAATTAAAAATGGAAGTTTATTCAAGAAACCACTACAGCTTAACGATCTATTTGAAATTAAATAAAAGAAAAATTCAATAGAAAAAGAAATTGAATAAAAATGGAAGTTGAATAAAAATAAAAATGGAAGTCCATTCAAGAAACAACAATACATTAACGATCTATTTCGAAATTAAATAAAAAAAAGAAAATTGAATAAAAATGGAAGTGAAATAAAAATAAAAATGGAAGTTGCATAAAGTTAAAAAACAAAGTTCATTCAAGAAACCATTACACGTTAACGATCTATTTGGAAATTAAATAAAAAAGGAAACTGATTGGAGATGGAAATTGAATAAAAATAGAAATGGAAACTGCATAAAATCAGACATGGAAGTTCATTCAAAAAACCACTATACCTTAACGATCTATTTTGAAATTAAATAGAAAAAGAAATTGAATAGAAAAGGAAATTGAATAAAAATGCAAGTGGAATAAAAATAAAAATGGAAGTTGCATAAAATTAAAAATGGAAGTTCATTCAAGAAACCACTACACCTTAACGATCTATTTAGAAATTAAATAAAAAAGAAAATTGAATAGAAAAGGAAATTGATTAAAAATGGAAGTTGAAGAAAAATAAAAATGAAAATTGCATAAAATTAAACATGGAACTTCATTCAAGAAACCACTATACCTTAACGATCTATTTGGAAATTAACTAAAAAAAGGAAATTCAATCGACAAGGAAATTGAAAAAAAATGGAAGTTGAATAAAAATAAAAATGGAAGTTGCATAAAATTACAAATGAAAGTTCATTCAAGAAACCATTATACCTTAACGATCTATTTTGAAATTAAATAGAAAAGGAAATTGAACAGAAAAGGAAATTGAATAAAAATGAAAGTGGGATAAAAATACAAATGGAAGTTGTATAAAATTAAAAATGGATGTTCATTCAAGAAACTATTATACGTTAACGATCTAATTGGAAATTAAATAAAAAAGTAAATTGCATGGAGATGGAACTTCAATAAAAATAGAAGTTGATTAAGAATAGAAATGGAAACTGCATAAAATTGAACATGGAAGTTCATTCAAGAAACCAGTATACGTTAACGATCGATTTTGAAATTAAATAAAAAAAGGAAATTGAATGAAGATGGAAGTGGAATAAAAATAAAAATGGAAGTTGCATAAAATTAAAAATGGAAGTTCATTCAAGAAACCACTACAGCTTAACGATCTATTTCGAAATTAAATAAAAAAGGAGATTGAATGGAGATGGAAATTGAATAAAAATAGAAGTTGAATAAAAATAGAAATGGAAACTGCATAAAATGAAACATGGAAGTTCATTGAAGAGACCACTATACCTTAACGATCTATTTGGAAATTAAATAAAAAAGGAAATTGAATAAAAATGGAAGTGGAATAAAAATAAAAATGGAACTAGCACAAAATTAAAAATGGAAGTTCATTCAAGAAACCACTACACCTTAACGATCTATTTGAAATTAAATAAAAAAGGAAATTCAATAGAAAAAGAAATTGAGTAGAAATGGAAGTTGAATAGAAATAAAAATGAAAGTTGCATAAAATTAAAAATGGAAGTTCATTCAAGAAACCACAATACATTAACGATCTATTTGGAAATTAAATAAAAAAAGGAAATTGAATAGAAAAGGAAATTGAATAAAAATGGAAGTTGCATAAAATTCAACTTGGAAGTTCATTCAAGAAACCACAATACCTTAACGTTCTATTTGGAAATGAAATAAAAAAAAAGAAATAAAATAGGAAAGGAAATTGAATAAAAATGGAAGTTGAATAAAAATAAAAATGAAAGTTGTATAAAATTAAAAATGAAAGTTCTGTACAGAAACCACTATATCTTAAATTAAATAAAAAAGGAAGTTGAATAGAATAGGAAATTGAATAAAAATGGAAGTTGCATAAAATTAAAAATGGAAGTTCATTCAAGAAACCACTATACCTTAACGATTTATTTGGAAATTAAATAAAAAAGGAAATTGAATGGAGTTGGAAATTGAATAAAAATCGAAATGGAAACTTCATAAAATTAAACGTGGAAGTTCATTAAGGAAACCAATATACCTTAACGATCTATTTGGGAATAAAATTAAAAACGAAATTGAATAGAACAGGAAATTGAACAAAAATGGAGCTGGAATAAAAATAAAAATGGAAGTTGTATAAAATTAAAAATGGAAGTTCATTCAAGAAACCACTATACCTTAACGATCTATTTGGAAATTAAATAAAAAAGGAAATTGAATGGAGATGGAAATTGAATAAAAATAGAAAATGAATAAAAATAGAAATGGAAACTGCATAAAATTAAACATGGAAGTTCATTCAAGAAACCACTATACGTTAACGATCTATTTGGAAATTAAATAAAAAAGGAAATTGAATAGAAATGGAAATTGAAGAAAAGTGGAAGTGGAATACAAATAAAAATGGAAGTTGCTAAAAATTAAAAATGGAAGTTCATTCGAGAAACCACTACACCATAACGATCTGTTTTGAAATTAAATAAAAAAGGAAATTGAATAGAAAAGGAAATTGATTAAAAATGGAATATAGCGATCCCGGTTTCCCCTTTTCTTTAACTGTTGTACTCGGACGTAGGTTCCATGGAGTCGGTTGTTGTATATGTCTTGTTCACATCCTTCACTCCTTGCATTCAAGTCTTGAGTTGTGTTGGGCGAGTTTGAAACAGGTTGGTTGAACTTAGAAACCAAGAGTAGTTGCCCAGATTTTGGCCTTCTCGCTCGAGCGGGGATTTTGACGGTCGAGCGGGCCCTTCGTTGTTGTCTGTCCGCTCGAGTGGGGTTTTCGATGCTCGAGCGTAGTTTTCCATCTTCCAGTATCTCCTCTGTAGAGTTGTACGCTCGAGCGGGAGTTTTGACGCTCGAGCGGGATGTTGTGTGTGACGCTCGAGCGGGAGGGTTGACGCTCGAGCGAAGGCCTAGTTCTGTGAAAGTTCTGGAAGTGTGTATCCGCCGCTCGAGCGGGATTGTTGACGCTCGAGCAGAAGTCTGTGAGTGACGCTCGAGCTGGGGTTTGGACGCTCGAGCGGGGAGACTTTTATATAAATTCGAGATCCGACTTTTGGATCACTTTTTCAAGATCTTTTCTCTCTCTTACTTTTCGAAAAAGCCATTTTCAGAGCTTCTCACTCTAAACCCGGCCCTTCTCTCTTAGATTTGATCTAGTAGGAGTTGTTTGCTCACTTTTGGTCTTTACGAAAGTTGTGTTGATCGTCGAGGGCTACATTTGAATCTGAAAATTTCAGAATTTGAGGCATATTGGTTTTGGTCTTCATCTCCATTGGAGCTCAAACTTTGAGGTAGGGATAACCTACTCCTTACTATGGGTTTTGTCTTTAAATTTTAGTAGTTTGAGATGTTGGAGTTGGTTTGGTAATTTTGTGAAAGTTTGAGACTCTTGTGTAAATTCACAAATAGTTGGGGTTTTAACTATATAAAAGCCTAGATGCATGTTTGGCATGAAAAAGTGGAGTTAATGTTAAAACATTAATGAAAGTGGAACCTAAGGGTTGTAATGTTAATTATGGAAAATGCCCTAATTACATTGGTTAATTAATTTGTAAAATTAATTGTGAGAAACGAGGAATTGAATTGGAAATGTTGAGATTGGAAATATGTGGGATTAAAGGGTGTAGTTGGATTTTATGTCACTCACCTAGTTGGAAATGTTGATTTTATATCCATTTGTTGCATTTATTTTCTGTATAGAAATAACTGCTTTGGGCTATCGGTGGAGGATAGTCGTGATTGTTGTAGACAATGTATGATGATTAGGCAAATGAAAACTAATCACTGGAATGAGTCATTGAGTATGATGATTGAAAGAACACGTTAAATTTATGTGTTGTGTGATGATGTGTATAATTATTGTTTATATGCATTGTGTTGTGTTGGAGGAGATAGGGGATGTACTCCACGGTTTAGGGGAAGATAGGGGATGGACCTCTAAACCGGATGTTGTTGGGAGGAGATAGTGGATGGACTCCGTAGATAGAGCTCATATGCTTATCTAGTGATGTATTGACAGAGCTCATATGCTTGTCATTGGAAGTGTGATAGTGCTCATATGCATATCTGTGGAAGTGATGATATAGCTTGTATGCTTATCTGTTGTTGTGTGATATAGCTAGTATGCTTATCTATTATGAAATGGGAAGTGTTTGATATGAGTTACTGTCTCATATGAGTTGTTGGCCAGGTTCTGAGCCATGGTTGTAAATTGAGAATTGAAAGGAATTGGAAAATGAATCGTAACATGGACTTGTATGTCATGAAACTGTAAGGTGTGATAAGAGAAAGTATAAGTGTTGGCCATCTATCAACTGCTAATCTTTTAGTCATTGTTCATATTTGGTTTAGTGTATTTCTACTGGGCTGTGACTCACCCTATATGGGAATATCATTTTCAGGTACAGGTAGCATGCCACCTCCAAGGACGTAGCTTGGGAGGCTAGAGGCAGGCGGACTTTTGTTGTTTTTATTTCTTGATGTATTACTTGTATATTCAAGCCAAGGGCTTAATGTGTAAATGAGTTAGCACTCTTTTGTTGTAACCAAGTGTTAACTTGGAAAGCTGTAAGCCCGTAGGGCATTTGCTTTTGTTGATTAACATGTAATATTTTTGAAAAAGAACTACTCTGATGAATAGAAGAATGTTTATCTTTATTACCAATGTATGTCTATATTGATGAGTTTAACGTATTATTTTGAGGGCGTTACATGGAAGTTGAATAAAAATAATAATGGAAATGGCATAAAATTAAACATGGAATTTCATTCAAGAAACCACTACACCTTAATGATCTATTTGGAAAATAAATAAAAAAAGGAAATTCAATCGACAAGGAAATCGAAAAAAAAATGAAATTTGAATAAAAATAAAAATGAAAGTTCATTCAAGAAACTACTATACCTTAACGATCTATTTGGAAATTAAATAAAAAAGTAAAGTGAATGGAGATGGAACTTCAATAAAAATAGAAGTTGATTAAAAATAGAAATGGAAACTGCATAAAATTAAACATGGAAATTCATTCAAGAAACCACTTTACCTTGACGATCTATTTCGAAATTAAATAAAAAAGGAAATTGAATAGAAAAGGAAATTGAATAAAAATGGAAGTGGAATGAAAATAAAAATAAAAGTTGCATAAAATTAAAAATGGAAGTTCATTGAAGAAACCACAACACCTTAACGATCTATTTGAAATTAAATTAAAATGGAAATTCAATAGAAAAAGAAATTGAATAAAAATGGAAGTCGAATAAAAATAAAAATGGAAGTTGCATAAAATTAAAAATGGAAGTTCATTCAAGAAACCACAATACATTAACGATCTATTTGGAAATTAAATAAAAAAAAAGAAATTGAATAGAAAAGGAAATTTAATAACAATGGAAGTTGCATAAAATTAAACTTGGAAATTCATTCAAGAAATCACTATACCTTAACGATCTATTTGGAAATGAAGTAAAAAAAAAATTAAATAGAAAAGGAAATTGAATAAAAATGGAAGTTGAATAAAAATAAAAATGAAAGTCGCATAAAATTAAAAAAGAAAGTTCATTCCAGAAATCACTATACCTTAAATGAAATAAAAAAGAAAATTGAATTGAAAAAGAAATTGAATAAAAATGGAAGTGGAATAAAAATAAAAATGAAAGTTGCATAAAATTAAAAATGGAAGTTTATTCAAGAAACCACTATACCTTAACGATCTATTAGGAAATTAAATAAAAAAGGAAATTGAATGGAGATGGAAATTGAATAAAAATAGAAGCTGAATAAAAATAGAAATGGAAACCTCATAAAATTAAACAAGGAAGTTTATTCAAGAAACCACTATACCTTAACGATCTATTTGGAAATTAAATTAAAAAGGAAATTGATGAGAAAAGGAAATTGAATAAAAATGGAGCTGGAATAAAAATAAAAATGGAAGTTGCATAAAATTAAAAATGGAAGTTCATTCAAGAAACCACTATACCCTAACGATCTATTTGGAAATTAAATGGAGATAGAAATTGAATAAAAATAGAAGTTGAATAAAAATAGAAACGGAAACTGCATAAAATTAAATAATGAAGTTCATTCAAGAAACCACTATACGTTAACGATCTACTTGGAAATTAAATAAAAAAGGAAATCGAATAGAAAATGAAATTGAATAAAAATGGAAGCGGAATAAAAATAAAAATGGAAGTTGCATAAAATTAAAACTGGAAGTTTATTCAAGAAACCACTACACCTTAACGATCTATTTGGAAATTAAATAAAAAAGAAAATTGAATAGAAAAGGAAATTGATTAAAAATGGAAGTTGAATAAAAATAGGAATGAAAATTGCATAAAATTAAACATGGAACTTCATTCAAGAAACCACTATACCTTAACGATCTATTTGGAAATTAAATAAAAAAAGGAAATTCAATCGACAAGGAAATTGAAAAAAAAATGGAAGTTGAATAAAAATAAAAATGGAAGTTGCATAAAATTAAAAATGAAAGTTCATTCAAGAAACAGCTATACCTTAACGATCTATTTGGAAATTAAATAAAAAAGGAAATTGAACAGAAAAGGAAGTGGAATAAAAATACAAATGGAAGTTGCATAAAATTAAAAATGGATGTTCATTCAAGAAACTATTATACCTTAACGATCTATTTGGAAATTAAATTAAAAAGTAAATTGGATGGCGATGGAACTTCAATAAAAGTAGAAGTTGATTAAAAATAGAAATGGAAACTGCATAAAATTAAGCATGGAAGTTCATTCAAGAAACCACTATACCTTGACGATCTATTTGGAAATTAAATAAAAAAGGAAATTGAATAGAAAAGGAAATTGAATAAAAATAGAAGCGGAATAAAAATAAAAATACAAGTTGCATTAAATTAAAAATAGAAGTTCATTCTAGAAACCACTACACGTTAACTGTCTATTTGGAAATTAAATAAAAAAGGAAATTGATTGGAGATAAAAATTGAATAAAAATAGAAATGAAAACTCCATAAAATTAAACATGGAAGTTCATTCAAGAAACCACTATACCTTAACGATCTATTTGGAATTTAAATAAAAAGGAAATTGAATAGAAAGGAAAATTGAATAAAAATGGAAGTGGAATAAAAATAAAAATGGAAATTGCATAAAATTAAAAGTGGAAGTTCATTCAAGAAACCACTACACCTTAACGATCTATTTGGAAATTAAATAAGAAAGGAAATTGAATAGAAAAGGAAATTGAATAAAAATAGAAGTGAAATAAAAATAAAAATGGAAGTTGCATAAAATTAAAAATGGAAGTTCATTCAAGAAACCACTACATCTTAACGATCTATTTGAAATTAAATAAAAAAGGAAATTCAATCGAAAAAAAAATTGAATAAAAATGGAAGTTGAATAAAAATAAAAATGGAAGTTGCATAAAATTAAAAATGGAATTTCATTCAAAGAAACCACAATATGTTACCGATCTATTTTGAAATTAAATAAAAAAAGGAAATTGAATAGAAAAGGACATTGAATAAAAATGGAAGTGGAATAAAAATAAAAATGGAAGTTGCATAAAATTAAAAATTGAAGTTCATTCAAGAAACCACTACACGTTAACGATGTATTTGGAAATGAAATAAAAAAGGAAATTGATTGGAGATGGAAATTGAATAAAAATAGAAATGGAAACTGCATAAAATTAAACATGGAAGTTCATTCAAGAAACCACTATACCTTAACGATCTATTATTAAATAAAAAAGGAAATTGAATAGAAAAGGAAATTGAATAAAAATGGAAGTGGAATAAAAATAAAAATGGAAGTTGCATATAATTAAAAATGAAAGTTCATTCAAGAAACCACTACACCTTAACGATCTATTTCGAAATTAAATAAAAAAGGAGATTGAATGGAGATGGAAATTGAATAAAAATAAAAGTTGAATAAAAATAGAAATGGAAACTGCACAAAATTAAACATGGAAGTTCAATCAAGAAACCACTATACGTTAACGATATATTTGGAAATTAAATAAAAAAGGAAATTGAATAGAAAAGGAAATTGAATAAAAACGGAAGTGGAATAAAAATAAAAATGGAAGTTGCATAAAATTAAAAATGGAAGTTCATTCAAGAAACCACTACACCCTAAAGATCTATTTGGAAATTAAATAAAAAAGGAAATTGAATAGAAAAGAAAAATGATTAAAAATGGAAGTTGAATAAAAATGAAAATGGAAATTACATAAAATTAAACATGGAACTTCATTCAAGAAACCACTGTACCTTAACAATCTATTTGGAAATTAAATAAAAAAAGAAATTCAATTGACAAGGAAATTGAAAAAAAAGTGGAAGTTGAATAAAAATAAAACTGAAAGTTCATTTAAGAAACCACTATACCTTAACGATCTATTTGGCAATTAAATAAAAAAGGAAATTGAATAGAAAAGGAAATTGAATAAAAATGGAAGTGGAATAAAAATACAAACGGAAGTTGCATAAAATTAAAAATGGATGTTCATTCAAGAAACTATTATACCTTAACGATCTATTTGGAAATTATATAAAACAGTAAATTGAATGGAGATGGAACTTCAATAAAAGTAGAAGTTGATTAAAAATAGAAATAGAAACTGCAGAAAATTAAACATGGAAGTTCATTCAAGAAACCACTATACCTTGACGATCTATTTGGAAATTAAATAAAAAATGAAATTGAAAAGAACAGGAAATTGAATAAAAATGGAAGTGGAATAAAAATAAAAATGGAAGTTCATTCTACAAACCACGACACGTTAACAGTCTATTTGGAAATTAAATAAAAAAGGAAATTGATTTGAGATGGAAATTGAATAAAAATAGAAGTTGAAGAAAAATAGAAATGGAAACTGCATAAAATTAAACACGGAAGTTCATTCAAGAAACCACTATACCTTAACGATCTATTTGGAAATTAAATAAAAAAGGAAATTGAATAAAAATGGAAGAGGAATAAAAATAAAAATGGAAGTTGCATAAAATTAAAAATAGAAATTCATTGAAGAAACCACTACACCGTAAGGATTTATTTCGAAATTAAATAAAAAAGGAGATTGAATGGAGACGAAAACTGAATAAAAATAGAAGTTGAATAAAAATAGAAATGGAAATTGCCTAAAATAAAATCTGGAAGTTCATTCAAGAGACCACTATACAATAACGATGTATTTCGAAATTAAATAAAAAAGGAAATTGAATAAAAAAGGAAATTGAATAAAAATGGAAGCGGAATAAAAACAAAAATGGAAGTAACATAAAATTAAAAATGGAAGTTCATTCTAGAAACCACTACACCTTCACGATCTATTTCAAGTTAAATAAAAAAGGAAATTCAATAGAAAAAGAAATTGAATAAAAATGAAAGTTGAATAAAAATAAAAATGGAAGTTGCATAAAATTAAAAATGGAAGTTCATTCAAGAAGCCACATTACACTAACGATCTATTTGGAAATTAAATAAAAAAAGAAAATTAAATAGAAAGGAAATTGAATAAAAATGGAAGTGGAATAAAAATAAAAATGGAAGTTGCATAAAGTTAAAAATGGAAGTTCATTCAAGAAACCACTACACCTTAACGATCTATTTGGAAATTTAAAAAAAAAAATGAAATTGATTGGAGATGGAAATTAAATAAAAATAGAAGTTGAATAAAAATAGAAATAGAAATTGAAACTACATAAAATTAAACATGGAAGTTCATTCAAGAAACCACTATACCTTAACGATTTATTTGGAAATTGAATGGAAAAGGAAATTGAATAAAAATAAAAACAAAAGTCGCATAAAATTAAAAATGGAAGTTCCTTCAGGAAACCACTACACCTTAACGATCTATTCGAAATTAAATAAAAAAGGAAATTCAATAGAAAAAGAAATTGAATAAGAATGGATGTTGAATAAAAATAAAAATAGAAGTTGCATAAAATTAAAAATGGAAGTTCATTCAAGAAACAACAATACATTAACGATCTATTTGGAAATTAAATAAAAAAAAGAAATTTAATAGAAAAGGAAATTGAATCAAAATGAAAGTGGAATAAAAATAAAAATGGAAGTTGCATAAAATTAAAAATTGAAGTTCGTTCAAGAAACCACTACACGTTAACGATCTATTTGGAAATTAAATGAAAAAGGAAATTGATTGGAGATGGAAATTGAATAAAAATAGAAGTTGAATAAAAGTAGAAATGGAAACCGCATTAAATTAAATATAGAAGTTCATTCAAGAAACCACTATACCTTAACGATCTATTTGGAAATTAAATAAAAAAGGAAATTGAATAAAAATGGACTTGGAATAAATTTAAAAATGGAAGTTGCATAAAATTCAAAATGGAAGTTCATTGAAGAAACCACTACACCTCAACGATCTATTTCGAAATTAAATAAAAAAGGAGATTGAATGGAAACGGAAATTGAATAAAAATAGAAGTTGAATAAAAATAGAAATGGATACTGTATAAAATGAAACATAGAAGTTCATTCAAGAGACCACTATACCTTAACGATCTATTTGGAAATTAAATAAAAAAGGAAATTGAATAAAAATGGAAGTGGAATAAAAACAAAAATGGAAGTAGCATAAAATTAAATATGGAAATTCATTCTAGAAACCACTACACCTTAACGATCTCTTTGAAATTAAATAAAAAAGAAAATTCAATAGAAAAAGAAATTGAATAAAAATGGAAGTTGAATAAAAATAAAAATGGAAGTTGCATAAAATTAAATATGGAAGTTCATTCAACAAACCACCATACACTAATGATCTATTTGAAAATTAAATAAAAAAAAAATTAAATAGAAAAGGAAATTGAATAAAAGTGGAAGTGGAATAAAAATAAAAATGAAAGTTGCATAAAATTAAAAATGGAAGTTCATTCAAGAAACCACTACACGTTAACGATCCATTTGGAAATTAAATAAAAAAGGAAATTGATTGGAGATGGAAATTAAATAAAAATAGAAGTTGAATAAAAATAGAAATGAAAACTGCATAAAATTAAACATGGAAGTTCATTCAAGAAACCACTATACGTTAACGATCTATTTGGAAATTGAATGGAAAAGGAAATTGAATAAAAATGAAAGTGGAATAAAAATAAAAACAAAAGTTGCATAAAAATAAAAATGGAAGTTCATTCAGGAAACCACTACACCTTAACGATCTATTTGAAATTAAATAAAAAAGGAAATGCAATAGAAAAATAAATTGAATAAAAATGGATGTTGAATAAAAATAAAAGTAGAAGTTGCACAAAATTAAAAATGGAAGCACATTCAAGAAACAACAATACATTAACGATCTATTTGGAAATTAAATAAAAAAAAGAAATTTAATAGAAATGGAAATTGAATCAAAATGGAAGTGGAATAAAAATAAAAATGGAAGTTGCATAAAATTAAAAATTGAAGTTCGTTCAAGAAACCAATACACGTTAACGATCTATTTAGAAATTAAATAAAAAAGGAAATTGATTGGAGATAGAAATTGAATAACAATAGAAGTTGAATAAAAATAGAAATGGAAACTGCATAAAATGAAACATGGAAGTTCATTCAAGAAACCATTATACGTTAACGATCTATTTGAAAATTAAATAAAAAAGGAAATTGAATAGAAAAGGAAATTGAATAAAAATGGAAGTGGAATAAAAATAAAAATAAAAGCTGCATAAAATTAAAAATGGAAGTTCATTCAAGAAACCACTACACCTTAACGATCTATTTGAAATTAAATAAAAAAGGAAATCGAATAGAAAAAGAAATTGAATAAAAATGGAAGTTTAACAAAAATAGAAATGGAAACTGCATAAAATTCAACATGGAAGTTCATTCAAGAAACCACTATACCTTAACGATCTATTTGGAAATTGAATGGAAAAGGAAATTGAATAAAAATGAAAGTGGAAAAAAAAATAAAAATAAAAGTTGCATAAAGTTAAAAATTGAAGTTCATTCAGGAAACCACTACACCTTAATGATCTATTTCAAATAAAATAAAAAAGGAAATTCAATAGAAAAAGAAATTGAATAAAAATGGAAGTTGAATAAAAATAAAAATGGAAGTTGCATAAAATTGAAAATGGAAGGTCATTCAAGAAACAACAATACATTAACGATCTATTTGGAAATTAAATAAAAAATGAAAATTTAATAGAAAAGGAAAGTGAATCAAAATGGAAGTGGAATAAAAATAAAAATGGAAGTTGCATAAAATTAAAAATCGAAGTTCATTCAAGAAACAACTACACGTTAGCGATCTATTTGGAAATAAAATAAAAAATTAAATTGATTGGAGATGGAAATTGAATAAAAATAGAAGTTGAATAAAAATAGAAATGGAAACTGCATATAATTAAAGAAGGAAGTTCATTCAAAAAACCACTATACCTTAACGATCTATTTGAAAATTAAATAAAAAAGGAAATTGAATAAAAATGGAAGTGGAATAAAAATAAAAATGGAAGTTGCATAAAATTAAAAATGGAAGTTCATTGAAGAAACCACTACACCTCAACGATCTCTTTCGAAATTAAATAAAAAAGCAGATTGAATGCAAATAGAAATTGAATAAAAATAGAAGTTGAATAAAAATAGATATGGAAACTGCATAAAATGAAACAAGGAAGTTCATTCAAGAGACCACTATACCTTAACGATCTATTTGGAAATTAAATAAAAAAGGAAATTGAATAAAAATGGAAGTGGACTAAAAACAAAAATGGAAGTAGCATAAAATTAAAAATGGAAGTTCATTCTAGAAACCACTACACCTTAACGATCAATTTGAAATTAAATAAAAAAGGAAATTCAATAGAAAAAGAAATTGAATAAAAATGGAAGTTGAATAAAAAAAATGGAAGTTGCATAAAATTAAAAATGGAAGTTCATTCAAGAAACCACTACAAGTTAACGATCTATTTGGAAATTAAATAAAAAAGGAAATTGATTGGAGATGGAAATTAAATAAAAATAGAAGTTCAATAAAAATAGAAATGGAAACTGTATAAAATTAAACATGGAAGTTCATTCAAGAAACCACTATACCTTAACGATCTATTTGGAAATTGAATCGAAAAAGAAATTGAATAAAAGCGAAAGTGGAATAAAAATAAAAACAAAAGTTGCATAAAATTAAAAATGAAAGTTCATTCAAGAAACCACTACACCTTAACGATCTATTTGAAATTAAATAAAAAAGGAAATTCAATAGAAAAAGAAATTGAATAAAAATGGAAGTTACATAAAATTAAAAATGGAAGTTCATTAATAAAAAACCACTACACATTAACGATCTATTTGATGTTAAATAAAAAAGGAAATTCAATCGAAAAAGAAATTGAATAAAAATGGAAGTTGAATAAAAATAAATATTGAAGTTGCATAAAATTAAAAATGGAAGTTCATTCAAGAAACCCCAATACATTAACGATCTATTTGGAAATTAATCAAAAAAAGGAAATTGAATAGAAAAGGAAACTAAATAAAAATGGAAGTGGAATAAAAATAAAAATGGAAGTTGCATAAAATTAAACATGGAAGTTCATTCAAGAAACCACTATACCTTAACGATCTATTTGGAAATTAAATAAAAAAAAGGAAATTCAATTGACAAGGAAATTTAATAAAAATGGAAGTTAAATAAAAATAAAAATAGAAGTTGCATAAAATTAAAAATGGAAGTTCATTCAAGAAACCACTACACGTTAACGATCTATTTGGAAATTAAATAAAAAAGGAAATTGATTGGAGATAGAAATTGAACAAAAATAGAAGTTGAATAAAAATAGAAATGGAAACTGCATAAAATGAAACATGGAAGTTCGTTCAAGAAGCCATTATACGTTAACGATCTATTTGGAAATTGAATAGAAATAGAAATTGAATAAAAATGGAAGTGGAATAAAAATAAAAATAAAAGTTGCATAAAATTAAAAATGAAAATTCACTCAAGAAACCACTACACCTTAACGATATATTTGAAATTAAATAAAAAAGGAAATCGAATAGAAAAGGAAATTGAATAAAAATGGAAGTTGAATAAAAATAGAAATGGAAACTGCATAAAATTAAACATGGAAGTCCATTCAAGAAACCAGTATACCTTAACGATCTGTTTGGAAACTGAATGGAAAAGGAAATTGAATAAAAATGAAAGAGGAATAAAAATAAAAATAAAAGTTGCACAAAGTTCAAAATGGAAGTTCATTCAAAAAACCACAACACCTTAACGATCTATTTCAAATTAAATAAAAAAGGAAATTCAATAGAAAAAGAAATTGAATAAAAATAGAAGTTGAATAAAAATAAAAACGGAAGTTGCATAAAATTGAAAATGGAAGTTCATTCAAGAAACAACAATACATTAACGATCTATTTGGAAATTAAATAAAAAATGAAAATTTAATAGAAAAGGGAAGTGAATCAAAATGGAAGTGGAATAAAAATAAAAATAGAAGTTGCATAAAATTAAAAATCGAAGTTCATTCAAGAAACCACTACACGTTAGCGATCTATTTGGAAATTAAACAAAAAAGGTAATTGATTGGAGATGGAAATTGAATAAAAATAGAAGTTGAATAAAAATAGAAATGGAAACTGCATATAATTAAACAAGGAAGTTCATTCAAGAAACCACTATACCTTAACGATCTATTTGAAAATTAAATAAAAAAGGAAATTGAATAAAAATTGAAGTGGAATAAAAATAAAAATAGAAATTGCATAAAATTAAAAATGGAAGTTCATTCAAGAAACCACTACACCTCAACGATCTATTTCGAAATTAAATAAAAAAGCAGATTGAATGGAAATGGAAATTGCATAAAAATAGACGTTGAACAAGAATATAAATGGAAACTGCATAAAATGAAACATAGAAGTTCATTCAAGAGACCACTATACCTTAACGATCTATTTGGAAATTAAATAAAAAAGAAATTGAATACAAAAGGAAATTGAATAAAAATGGAAGTGGAATAAAAACAAAATTGGAAGTAACAGAAAATTAAAAATAGAAGTTCATTCTAGAAAACACTACACCTTAACGATCTATTTGAAATTAAATAAAAAAGGAAATTCAATAGAAAAAGAAATTGAATAAAAATGGATGTTGAATAAAAATACAAACGGAAGTTGCATAAAATTAAAAATGAAAGTTCATTCAAGAAACCACAATACACTAACGACCTATTTGGAAATTAAATAAAAAAAGGAAATTGAATAGAAAAGGAAATTGAATATAAATAGAAGTGGAATAAAAATAAAAATGGAAGTTGCATAGAATTAAAAATTGAAGTTCATTCAAGAAACCACTACACGTTAACCATCTATTTGGAAATTAAATAAAAAAGGAAATTGATTGGAGATGGAAATTGAATAAAAGTAGAAGTTGAATAAAAATAGAAATGGAAACTGAATAAAATGAAACATGGAAGTTCATTCAAGACTCGACTATACCTTAACGATCTATTTGGAAATTAAATAAAAAAGGAAATTGAATAAAAAAGGGAATTAAATAAAAATGGTAGTCGAATAAAAATAAAAATGGAAGTTGCATAAAATTAAAAATGGAAATTCATTCAAGAAACCACTACACCTTAACGATCTATTTCGAAATTAAATAAAAAAGGAGATTAAATGGAGATGGAAATTGAATAAAAATAGAAGTTGAATAAAAATAGAAATGGAAACTGCATAAAATGAAACATGGAAGTTCATGTAAGAGGCCACTATACCTTAACGATCTATTTGGAAATTAAATAAAAAAAGAAATTGAATAGAAAAGGAAATTGAATAAAAATGGAAGTGGTATAAAAATAAAAATGGAAGTTGCATAAAATTAAAAATGGAAGTTCATTCAAGAAACCACTACACATTAACGATCTATTTGAAATTAAATAAAAAAGGAAACTCAATAGAAAAAGAAATTGAATAAAAATGGAACTTGAATAAAAATAAAAATTGAAGTTGCATAAAATTAAAAATGAAAGTTCATTCAAGAAACCACAATACATTAACGATCTATTTGGAAATTAAATAAAAAAGGAAATTTAATATAAAAGGAAATTGATTAAAAATGGAAGTTGAATAAAAATAAAAATGGAAGTTGCATAAAATTAAACATGGAAGCTCATTCAAGAAACCACTATACCTTAACGATCTATTTGGAAATTTAATAAAAAAAGGAAATTCAATTGACAAGGAAATCGAATAAAAATGGAAGTTAAGTAAGATTAAAAATAGAAGTTGGATAAAATTAAAAATGGAAGTTCATTCAAGAAACCACTACACGTTAACGATCTATTTGCAAATTAAACAAAAAGGGAAACTGATTGGAGATGGAAATTTAATGAAAATAGAAGATGAATAAAAATAGAAATGGAAACTGCATAAAATGAAACATGAAAGTTCATTCAAGAAACCACTACACCTTAACGATCTATTTGAAATTAAATAAAAAAGAAAATTGAATAGAAAAGGAAATTGAATAAAAATGGAAGTTGAATAAAAATAGAAATGGAAACTGCATAAAATTAAACATGGAAGTTCATTCAAGAAACCACTATACCTTAACTATCTATTTGGAAATTGAATAGAAAAGGAAATTGAATAAAAATCCAAGTGGAATAAAAATAAAAATAAAAGTTGCATAAAATTAAAAATGGAAGTTCTTTCAAAAAACCACTACACCTTAACGATCTATTTCGAAATTAAATAAAAAAAGAGATTGAATGGAGATGGAAATTGAATAAAAATATAAGTTAAATAAAAATAGAAATGGAAACTGCATAAAATGAAACATGCAAGTTCATTCAAGAGACCACTATACCTTAACGATCTATTTGGAAATTAAATAAAAAAAGGAAATTCAATTGGCAACGAAATTGAATAAAAATGGAAGCCGAATAAAAGTAAAAATAGAAGTTGCATAAAATTAAAAATGGAAGTTCATTCAAAAAACCACTGCACGTTAACGATCTATTTGGAAATTAAATAAAAAAGGAAATTAATTGGAGATGGAAATTGAATAAAAATTGAAATGGAAATTGCATAAAATTAAACATGATAGTTCATTCAAGAAAGTACTATACCTTGACAATCTATTTGGAAATTAAATAAAAAAAGAAATTGAATAGAAAAGGAAATTGAATAAAAATGGAAGTGGAATAAAAATAAAAATGGAAGATGCGTAAAATTAAAAATAGAAGTTCATTCATGAAACCACTACACGTTAACGATCTATTTGGAAATTAAATAAAAAAGGAAATTGATTGGAGATGGAAATTGAATAAAAATAGAAGTTGAATAAAAATAGATATGGAAACTGCATAAAATTCAACCTGGAAGTTCATTCAAAAAACCACTATACCTTAACGATCTATTTGGAAATTGAATAGAAAAGGAAATTGAATAAAAATGGAAGTGGAATAAAAATAAAAATAATAGTTTCATAAAATTAAAAATGGAAGTTTATTCAAGAAACCACTACAGCTTAACGATCTATTTGAAATTAAATAAAAAAGAAAATTCAATAGAAAAAGAAATTGAATAAAAATGGAAGTTGAATAAAAATAAAAATGGAAGTTCATTCAAGAAACAACAATACATTAACTATCTATTTCGAAATTAAATGAAAAAAGAAAATTGAATAAAAATGGAAGTGAAATAAATTAAAAATGGAAGTTGCATAAAATTAAAAATCAAAGTTCATTCAAGAAACCACTACACGTTAACGATCTATTTGGAAATTAAATAAAAAAGGAAATTGATTGGAGATGGAAATTGAATAAAAATAGAAGTTGAATAAAAATAGAAATGGAAACTGCATAAAGTCAGACATGGAAGTTCATTCAAGAAACCACTATACATGAACGATCTATTTGGAAATTAAATTGAAAAACAAATTGAATAGAAAAGGAAATTGAATAGAAATGAAAATGGGATAAAAATACAAATGGAAGTTATATAAAATTAAAAATGGATGTTCATTCAAGAAACTATTATACGTTAACGATCTATTTGGAAATTAAATAAAAAAGTAAATCGCATGGAGATGGAACTTCAATAAAAATGGAAGTTGAGTGAAAATAGAAATGGAAACTGCATAAAATTAAACATGGAAGTTCATTCAAGAAACCACTATACGTTAACGATCGATTTTGAAATTAAATAAAAAAAGGAAATTGAATGAAGATGGAAGTGGAATAAAAATAAAAATAGAAGTTGTATAAAATTAAAAATCGAAGTTCATTCAAGAAACCACTACACCTTAACGATATATTTCGAAATTAAATAAAAAAGGAGATTGAATGGAGATGGAAATTGAATAAAAATAGAAGTTGAATAAAAATAGAAATGGAAACTGCATAAAATGAAACATAGAAGTTCATTGAAAAGACCACTATACCTTAACGATCTATTTGGAAATTAAATAAAAAAGGAAATTGAATAAAAAAGAAAATTGAATAAAAATGGAAGTGGAATAAAAATAAAAATGGAACTAGCACAAAATTCAAATAGGAAGTTCATTCAAGAAACCACTACACCTTAACGATCTATTTGAAATTAAATAAAAAAGGAAATTCAATAGAAAAAGAAATTGAGTAGAAATGGAAGTTGAATAAAAATAAAAATGAAAGTTGCATAAAATTAAAAATGGAAGTTCATTCAAGAAACCACAATACATTAACGATCTATTTGGGAATTAAATAAAAAAAAGAAATTGAATAGAAAAGGAAATTGAATAAAAATGGAAGTTGCATAAAATTCAACTTGGAAGTTCATTCAAGAAACCACTATACCTTAACGTTCTATTTGGAAATGAAATAAAAAAAAGGAATAAAATAGAAAAGGAAATTGAATAAAAATAAAAATGAAAGTTGTATAAAATTAAAAATAAAAGTTCTGTACAGAAACCACTATATCTTAAATTAAATGAAAAAGGAAGTTGAATAGAATAGGAAATTGAATAAAAAATGGAAGTTGCATAAAATTAAAAATGGAAGTTCATTCAAGAAACCACTATACCTTAACGATTTATTTGGAAATTAAATAAAAAAGGAAACTGAATGGAGATGGAAATTGAATAAAAATGGAAATGGAAACTTCATAAAATTAAACATGAAAGTTCATTCAAGAAACCACTATACCTTTACGATCTATTTGGGAATAAAATTAAAAACGAAATTAAATAGAAAAGGAAATTGAATAAAAATGGAGCTGGAATAAAAATAAAAATGGAAGTTGCATAAAATTAAAAATGGAAGTTCATTCAAGAAACCACTATACCTTAACGATCTATTTGGAAATTAAATAAAAAAGGAAATTGAATGGAGTTGGAAATTGAATAAAAATAGAAGATGAACAAAAATAGAAATGGAAACTGCATAAAATTAAACATGGAAGTTCATTCAAGAAACCACTATACGTTAACAATCTATTTGGAAATTAAATAAAAAAGGAAATTGAATAGAAATGGAAATTGAAGAAAAGTGGAAGTGGAATACAAATAAAAATGGAAGTTGCTAAAAATTAAAAATGGAAGTTCATTCGAGAAACCACTACACCATAACGATCTGTTTTGAAATTAAATAAAAAAGGAAATTGAATAGAAAAGGAAATTGATTAAAAATGGAAGTTGAATAAAAATAATAATGGAAATTGCATAAAATTAAACATGGAACTTCATTCAAGAAACCACTACACCTTAACGATCTATTTGGAAAATAAATAAAAAAAAGGAGATTCAATCGACAAGGAAATCGAAAAAAAAATGGAATTTGAATAAAAATAAAAATGAAAGTTCATTCAAGAAACAACTATACCTTAGCGATCTATTTGGAAATTAAATAAAAAAGTAAAGTGAATGGAGAAGGAACTTCAATAAAAATAGAAGTTGATTAAAAATTGAAATGGAAACTGCATATAATTAAACATGGAAGTTCATTCAAGAAACCACTATACCTTGACGATCTATTTCAAAATTAAATAAAAAAGGAAATTGAATAGAAAAGGAAATTGAATAAAAATGGAAGTGGAATAAAAATAAAAATAAAAATAAAAGTTGCATAAAATTAAAAATGGAAGTTCATTGAAGAAACCAAAACTCCTTAATGATCTATTTGAAATTAAATAAAAAACGAAATTCAATAGAAAAAGAAATTGAATAAAAATGGAAGTCGAATAAAAATAAAAATGGAAGTTGCGTAAAATTAAAAATGGAAGTTCATTCAAGAAACCACAATACATTAACGATCTATTTGGAAATTAAATAAAAAAAAGAAATTGAATAGAAAAGGAAATTTAATAACAGTGGAAGTTGCATAAAATTAAACTTGGAAATTCATTCAAGAAATCACTATACCTTAATGATCTATTTGGAAATGAAATTAAAAAAATTTAAATAGAAACGGAAATTCAATAAAAATGGAAGTTGAATAAAAATAAAAATGAAATTTGCATAGAATTAAAAAAAAAAGTTCATTCCAGAAATCACTATACCTTAAATGAAATAAAAAAGAAAATTCAATAGAAAAATAAATTGAATAAAAATGGAAGTGGAATAAAAATAAAAATGGAAGTTGCATAAAATTAAAAGTGGAAGTTTATTCAAGAAACCACTATACCTTAACGATCTCTTGGGAAATTAAATAAAAAAGGAAATTGAATGTAGATGGAAATTGAATAAAAATAGAAGTTGAATAAAAATAGAAATGGAAACCTCATAAAATTAAACAAGGAAGTTCATTCAAGAAACCACTATACCTTAACGATCTATTTGGAAATTAAATTAAAAAGGAAATTGAAGAGAAAAGGAAATTGAATAAAAATGGAGCTGGAATAAAAATAAAAATGGAAGTTCATTCAAGAAACCACTATACCCTAACGATATATTTGGAAATTAAATAAAAAAGGAAATTAAATGGAGATGGAAATTGAATAAAAATAGAAACGGAAACTGCATAAAATTAAACATGGAAGTTCATTCAAAAAACCACTATACGTTAACGATCCATATGGAAATTAAATAAAAAAGGAAAATGAATAGAAAATGAAATTGAATAAAAATGGAAGCGGAATAAAAATAAAAATGGAAGTTGCATAAAATTGAAACTGGAAGTTTATTCAAGAAACCACTACACTTTAACGATCTATTTGGAAATTAAATAAAAAAGGAAGTTGAATAGAATAGGAAATTGAATTAAAATGGAAGTTGCATAAAATTAAAAATGGAAGTTCATTCAAGAAACCACAATACACTAACGATCTATTTGGAAATTAAATAAAAAACGGAAATTGAATAGAAAAGGAAATTGAATAAAAATGGAAGTAGAATAAAAATAAAAATGGAAGTTGCATAAAATTAAAAATGGAAGTTCATTCAAGAAATAAAAATACATTAACGATCTATTTGGAAATTAAATAAAAAAAAGAAATTTAATAGAAAAGGAAATTGAATCAAAATGGAAGTGGAATAAAAAAAAAAATGGAAGTTGCATAAAATTAAAAATCGAAGTTAATTCAAGAAACCACTACACGTTAACGATCTATTTAGAAATTAAATAAAAGAGGAAATTGATTGGAGATGAAAATTGAATAAAAATAGAAGCTGAATAAAAATAGAAATGGCAACTGCATATAGCGACCCCGGTGTTTTCCTAGTGGTTGTTGTATCCGAACTTATGTTCCGTAGATTCCGTTGTTTTCAAATTGTTGTTGTCGTCCTTTAAATTCTTATTTTTTTGAGCTATAGGATGTGTTGGGCAGGTTTGTTGCAGGTTGGTTGGGTTTGGAAACCAAGTGTTGCTATCCAGATTTTTGGACCTTCGCTCGAGCCAAGGTTTGGTCGCTCGAGCGAGAGTTGAGTTTTGTGTCTGGTGGCTCGAGCCAGGATTTCTTCGCTCGAGCAAGCGATTGCGTCTAGTGTAGACCTGAGAGCAGTGTTTCTTCGCTCGAGCGAGATTTCCTTCGCTCGATCGAGCGAGGTGTATGTTTTTGAGTTCTTCGCTCGAGCGAGCATTCTGTCGCTCGAGCGAGCTTCTGGGTTGCAGACCTGAAGCATCGAGTTTTTGGCTCGGGCAGGACTTTCTTCGCTCGAGCAAGTATTTCTTGTGTCTAGTCGCTCGAGCGACCAATCCTTCGCTCGAGCGAGCCTGTCGGGTTTAAATACGCAGCAGCGGTTTTTCAAACATTTTTTCAAATTCTTTTTGATCCTAAAACCCTAGTTCCGAGTTCTCTCTCCCTCCACTCACCTTCTCTCTTAGGTTTCATCTAGTTTTAGGGTGTTTCTACCCTAAGCTCTTTATTAAAAAGATAGAGTGGGTCGAGGGCTTCGTTTTAGTCTGAGAATTCGGCGGTTTGGAGCACTTTGGATTTTGGGTTATCATCTCCATCTTCTCCATTCGGGTTATTTACTTCGAGGTAGGGATTTCCTACTCCATATTATAGGTTTTGTCCTAAGTTTTGGTATTTTGATATGTTGGGGGTTGTTTGGTAATGTTGGGAAAAACCCTAGTGGTTGAAATAAATTAATTTGTATAATTAATTTAGGGGGAAAATGTGGAATTGAGTTTAATTCATGGAGTTGGGAAATTAAATGATTTAATGGCGTAGTTGGTTAGTTTAATTACTCACCCGTGGAAAATGTTAAATTTACATTTGTTGATACATTTATTTCCTGTTTAGAAATAACAGTCTTGGGCTATCGGTGGAGGATAGTCGTGATTGTTGTAGACATTGCATGTGGATTAGGGAAAACTGGAACTAATCACATTGGTTAGGTCATTGATTTTGACTGTTGAATTAATACAGAAAATACGTGTATTGATTGTGTGTTGTATATGACAAGTGTTTAATACATTGTATGTGCATTTTGTTTGGGAGGAGATAGGGGATGTACTCCCAGGTTTAGGGGAAGATAGGGGATGGACCTCTAAACCGGATTTTGTTTGGGAGGAGATACGGGATGGACTCCATTAGCACCACTATATGTGTGCTTATTGATTTATGGAAGTGTTTTTACATGTTGATACAACACTAAAATGTGTATCAATCGGGAAGTATGGAAGTGTTTTGGTATGAGCCTTAGTCTCATTTGTTTTGTTGATATTGGAAGTAATATTAATGTGATATATAGTTCACTGTTATAGTTTGGCCAGGTTCTTAGCCATATTGGTATAAAGGGAAAATTGAACGAATAATGGAAAGTAAAACATGTCATGGACATTATCGTCATGAAACTGTATATTGATGAAATGGATGTTTGTGTTAACCATCTATTGAATGCTATTGCTTTATTCAATGCTTATATTTGGTTTAGTATATTTCTACTGGGCTGTGGCTCACCCTATACGGGAACATCATTTTCAGGTTCAGGTGATATGCTACCTCCAAGGACTTAGCTTGGAAGGAGTTGGAATTGAAGACTCTGTTTAGTTTAGTTGTTATTTACTTTATTTGATATTACATGTAAACACTCAAGCCAAGGGCTTAATTTGTAGTTGAGTTAGTACTCACATTTTTGTGTCCAAGTGTTGGCTTGGAAAGATGTAAGCCTGTAGGGCATTTACTTTTGATGTTATATGTAATGCTTTTCAATAAGAATACTCTGATGAATGGTATAATGGTTGGTTTTCTTTGATTAACGCATGTCAATGTTATATATATTATGGGTTTATTTTGAGGGCGTGACAACTTGGTATCAGAGCGTACCGGGTTCAAATACTTTGGGTACGTGGGAAGTGATTAGTATCACAATGGGTTCATCTCGTTTGATAGAGACTTAGTGTACTGTTATATGCTTATATGATAACATGTTTACGTGACTATGTGGGTATGGAATGTAGTTTCTAGGATATTGATTGGAACTTTGAGTTTCTATAGTCTTGTTGGAAAGACACTTGATCAATGCTACTTCCAACGGGAACTATAGTAACGCTTTGGAACTGTCATTATCTAGGAATGAAATTCGTAGGTGCTTATGTGATTATGTGCTTACGTGGAGTGAATTACTGTTGTCCAATGCATTAGGACGCGAGTGTTATAGCTTCGGCACATTTATTAATGTGCTAATGTCTTTGTTATCTTTATTAGGATGTCAGGACGAGGACGCGGACGTGGTAGGCGTGGTAGGCAGGGTAGGCAGGAGATGCCTGTGCCGGAAGAGATTCTAGAACAGCAGGAAGGAGTTGGTCAGGCCAATGTGGCCGAGCCAGTAGGTCAGCAGGTTATGGGCGCTTTGGCCCGAGAGATAGCAGGGGCATTTAGGGAGTCAGTTGGCATTCTTAGGGCTGAGAATCAAGCCCAAGTTGTTGTTGTGGATGCAGGACCTTCTTTTCTGAACAGGGAGTTCTTCCAGTCTAACCCGGATGAATTTGTGGGTGATCCTAAAGAGCCACTTAAGGCAGATGAATGGCTCGAACAGACAACGAAGACGTTTGAGATGCTTGGCATCGAAGACGAGGGGTTGAAAGTGACCTTGGCATCATTCCAGCTGAAGGGGGATGCGGGTCAGTGGTGGAAGTTCATAAAGGGTCGTATAGGAGGTACATGGGAAGCTTTTGTGAATGCTTTCCAGGAGAGGTTCTTATCTCCAGCAGTCAGGGAGAAGCTGAGGGACTAGTGCTGTCAGCTTAAGCAGTCGAGTTCTTCAGTGGCCGAGTTTGAGGCTACATTTACCAGTTTATCCAGGTTTGCACCTGAGTTGGTGGCGTCTGAGGAACGTCGTTGTATCGAGTTTGAGAAAAAGTTGAGGCGTGGCCTCAAGCTGAGAGTTGGAGGAACTATGATTCGGGATTATGGGCGTATGGTTGATGCTGCAGCCCATATGGAGATCATGATGCAGGAGGAGGAGGAAGGGCAGAAAGGCTCCAAGAGGAGTCAGGATGGCTAGAGTGATGGCAGGAGACAGAGAGGTTTCACTCCTCAACAGTCTCAGAGTAGCTTTTCTAGATCGACTTTTCCAGTGCCGAGTGCAGGTTCGGGGAAAGGCAGTCAGGGAGACATTACCTGTTTCAAGTGTGGTTAGCTGGGCCACAAGTCTCCAGTTTGCCCGCAGAGGGGAGGAGTATAGAGAGCAGCATCTTCTTCGGTTGGATCTCAGAGCCAGAGTCACGGTAGAGGCCAGCCACTCTCGTGTTATCAGTGTGGTCAGCCAGGGCACATAAAGAGGTATTGCCCGCAGTTGAGTGGCACATCTGGTGCATCTGGTTTGAGGCAGACTCAGAGTCATCAGCCAACTCAGTCGATTCAGGCCTCGAGGGCCAATCAGGGGGCTTCATCGTCCCAGTCTGTGCAGCAGTCTTATGCTCCTAAGGGTGAGCAGATTGATCAGAGACCATCTGGGCGCGTGTATGTTGTTACCACGCAGGATCTTGTACCGGCTCCAACGGTTATGAGAGGTACCTTCTTGTTTTGCAATTCGGTCGCTAGTGTTTTGATTGATACGGGTGCATCTCATTCCTTTGTGTCTGCTGCATTTGCATATGTTTTGGAGTTGGAGTTAGCACAGTTAGCATCTCCTAGTTGTGTAGTGTCACCTCTTGGGGGTGAATTGATCTTGAAACAAGGTGTTAGAGGTTGTGATATAGAGGTCGCCGATCATAGGCTTCCGTTTCCTTTTGTAGTTATGCCCATGAAGGGCTTTGATGTTATTTTGGGTATGGACTGGTTATCGTCATACCGGGCCGTTATCGATTGCTACCGCCAGAGGGTCACACTATGTACCTTAAGCGAGGAGTGTTTTCATTTTCTGGGAGACCGGGTTGGTAGTGTTTTGCCACTGGGGTATGATCCGCGAGGGTGGGGTAAGCTTAGTGGTCTACTTGCCAGCTTTGAGAGTGGTGAGTGTGATGAGACCCAGATTGTGTTGCCAAGGGTGGTTTATGAGTACTCGGACGTCTTTCCCGAGGATCTTGTTAGCTTGCCACTGCATTGAGAGATTGAGTTCTCTATTGATCTAGTGCCCGGCACAGAGCCTATTTCTATGACACCTTATCGTTTTGCCCCAGCCGAGTCAGTTGAGTTGAAGATTCAGCTCCAGGAGTTGCTAGATAAGGGCTATATTCGTCCTAGTGTTTCACCGTGGGGAGCACCGGCCCTCTTTGCTAAAAAGAAAGGTGGTGCTTTGAGACTCTGCATAGATTACCGGAAGTTGAATCGGGCTACGGTTAAGAATAAGTACCCTATGCCTCGTATAGATGATCTGTTCGATCAGTTGAAGGGTTCCCGTTGTTTCTCGAAGATAGACTTAAGATCGGGTTACCACCAATTGAGAGTCAGCGAGGAGGACATTTCGAAGGCGGCATTCCATACGCGGTATGGCCATTAAGAGTTTTTGGTGATGCCATTTGGGCTCACCAATGCACCGACAGTGTTTTATAGATTTGATGAACCGGATATTCCGGGAATTCTTAGATCGTTTTGTAGTCGTCTTCGTGGACGACATTCTGATTTATTCACCTTCAGAGGAGGAGCACGAGGAACACTTGAGAGTGGTGCTTGAGTTACTTAGAGCCCATAAGCTTTATGCTAAGTTTGGGAAGTGTGAGTTCTGGCTAGAAGAGGTGAAGTTCTTAGGCCATGTGGTTTCTTGGGAAGGGGTGTCTGTTGATACATCCAAGACGAAGGCAATGCAAGATTGGGCATAGCCTAAGAGTGTGTTTGAGATCCGCAGTTTTCTAGGATTAGCTGGGTATTATCGTCGGTTTGTGAAGGATTTCTCCAGGTTAGCTTCGCCTTTGACTAGATTGACTCGAAAGGGAGTCAAATTTGTATGGAGTGAGACTTGTGAAAAGTCGTTCCAGGAGTTGAAAGTTAGACTGACCACCGCTCCAGTCTTGATTATTCTGGAGAGAGGGTTGGGTTATGCAGTCTATTGTGACGCCTCACGAGAGGGTCTGGGTTGTGTGTTGATGCAAGAGGGAAAAGTGGTTGCCTATGGCTCACGTCAGTTGAAAATACACGAGAAGAATTACCCTACGCATGATCTAGAGTTAGCAACTGTGATCTTTGCCTTGAAGATTTGGAGGCATTATCTTTACGGTGAGAGGTTCGAGGTATTCTCGGATCATAAGAGTCTGAAATATCTGTTTACACAGAAATACTTGAACTTGAAGCAGAGGAGGTGGATGGAGTTCATTGAGGATTACGACTTCGAGTTGCATTATCATCCGGGAAAGGCCAATGTGGTGGCCGATGCCCTTAGCAGGAAATCTGTTGGTGACGTAGCTAGTATAGCCATCCGAGAATGGGAGATGTTAGGTGCACTTGGGGAGTTTGATTTGCTTCTGGGCGAATCCGTTGAGGCTGCGGCCTTGTTTTCTGTTGTTACGCAACCTACACTTGTGACTCGAGTGTTAGACGCTCAGAGGGGTGACCTTGAGGTAGAATCCCACCGAGAGAAGATTTCCAGTGGGAAGGTTGAGCAGGGTTTGACGGTGTATCCCGACCAGAGTGTGAGATATCGAGACCGTCTGTTTGTGATGGAGTCTTACCGAGAGGAGGTACTCCGAGAGTTCCATCATTCACGCCTTGTGGTGCATCCGGGAGGTACTAAGATGTATCAGGATTTGGGTCGCCAGTTTTGGTGGCGGGGTATGAAGAGAGATGTGGCTGCTTTCGTGTCTAAGTGCCTTACTTGTCAGCAAGTGAAGGCTGAGCATCAGAGGCCAGCGGGTTTGTTGCAACCCTTGCCTATTACCAAGTGGAAGTGGGAGCATGTCACTATGGACTTCGTTGTAGGTCTTCCGAGGACTCAGTGGGATAGTGATGCTATTTGGGTGGTTGTAGACCGGTTGACTAAGTCGGCGCAATTCATTCCTATGCGCGTGAGAGATTTGGTAGATCATCTTGCCGACTTGTATATTCGGGACATAGTGAGGTTGCACGGGGTCCTAGTGACGATCGTCTCAGATAGAGATCCTCGTTTTACGGCCAGGTTGTGGCAGAGTTTGCAGAGTGCCTTAGGCACTAAGTTGACTTTTAGCACGGCTTATCATCCTCAGACTGACAGACAGTCCGAGCGTACTATTTAGATCCTTGAGGATATGCTTCGGGGTTGTGTTCTTGACTTTAGTGGGTCATGGGAGAGGCACTTGCCTTTGGTAGAGTTTGCCTACAACAACAGTTTCCAGTCTAGTATCGATATGGCACCGTTTGAGGCCTTGTATGGCCGACCGTGTAGGTCTCCAGTTTGTTGGGCCGAGGTGGATGATGCACCTTTGTTAGGTCTAGAGTTGGTGAGGGAAACGACGGAGAAAGTTGAGCTTATCCGTAGGAGGCTTGTTACAGCCCAGAGTCGGCAGAAATCTTATGCCGACCGTAGGAGGAGACCTTTGGTGTTTGAAGTGGGTGATCATGTCTTTCTGAAAATATCACCCAGGCGGGGATTGATGAGGTTTAGGAAGAGCGGGAAGTTATCCCCTCGGTTTATTGGTCATTTCGAGATCCTTGAGAGGATTAGTGAGGCTGCCTATCGTTTAGCTTTGCCACCTCAATTATCCGGAGTTCATGACGTGTTTCATGTAAGTATGCTTCGGAAGTATGAGCCGGATCCATCACATGTGTTGGATTGGACCGATTTAGTGGTTGACGAGGATGTCTTGTATGAGGAGAGACCGGTTCGGGTCTTGGATAGGCGGGATCAAGTTTTGCGAGGCAAGACCATTCCCTTGGTGAAGGTTCTGTGGAAACATCACGGAGTGAAGGAAGCCACTTGGGAACGTGAGTTGGAAGTCCGCGAGAAATATCCGGACATATTTGCTAATATGTAATCTTGTATCTAGATTTTGTAATATTGTGGGACTTAAGAGCTTTATATATGTCTTAAGTTGTAAAATATTGAGAATGTTTTGGTTAATGAAAATATTTTGAAACTTGCCTCATAATGGAAGTTTAGTGTAACATTGAATATGTTGAATGTGTTGTAGAATTGGAGTTATATCATGAAATTGAATATGATATGGAAATGGGAATCAAGTATATGAAAACTGTTGAAATTAAAAGGAAAATGCATAATATTGATGCAGGTTGAAATATATGTTCTTTTATGTATATTGTGAGATGCCTCTTGATAAGAGATGAAATGACCGGTATTAGGTCAAGTTGTTTATTATTGAATTGTCATATTGTTGGAAATTGAGAAAAACCTGTTTTGAAAACCCATGCTTAATTTCGGGGACGAAATTCTTTAAGGGGGGGAGGTTATAGCGACCCCGGTCTTTTCCTAGTGGTTGTTGTATCCGAACTTATGTTTCGTAGATTCCGTTGTTATCAAATTGTTGTTGTCGTCCTTTAAATTCTTATTTTTTTGAGTTATAGGATGTGTTGGGCAGGTTTGTTGCAGGTTGGTTGGGTTTGGAAACCAAGTGTTGCTGTCCAGATTTTTGGACCTTCGCTCGAGCCAGGGTTTGGTCACTCGAGCGAGAGTTGAGTTTTGTGTCTGGTGACTCGAGCCAGGATTTCTTCGCTCGAGCGAGCGATTGCATCTAGTGTAGACCTGAGAGCAGTGTTTCTTCGCTCGAGCGAGATTTCCTTCGCTCGATCGAGCGAGGTGTATGTTTTCGAGTTCTTCGCTTGAGCGAGCATTCTGTCGCTCGAGCGAGCTTCTGGGTTGCAGACCTGAAGCATCAAGTTTTTAGCTCGAGCGGGACTTTCTTCGCTCGAGCGAGTATTTCTTGTGTCTGGTCGCTCGAGCGACCAATCCTTGGCTCGAGCGAGCCTGTCGGGTTTAAATACGCAGCAGCGATTTTTAAAACGTTTTTTCATGTTCTTTTTTATCCTAAAACCCTAGTTCCGAGTTCTCTCTCCCTTCACTCACCTTCTCTCTTAGGTTTCATCTAGTTTTAGGGTGTTTCTACCCTAAGCTCTTTATTAAAAAGATAGAGTGGGTCGAGGGCTTCGTTTTACTCTGAGAGTTCGGCGGTTTGGAGCACTTTGGATTTTGGGTTATCATCTCCATCTTCTCCATTCAGGTTATTTACTTCGAGGTAGGGATTTCCTACTCCATATTATAGGTTTTGTCCTAAGTTTTGGTATTTTGATATGTTGGGGGTTGTTTGGTAATGTTGGGAAAAACCCTAGTGGTTGAAATAAATTAATTTGTATAATTAATTTAGGGGGAAAATGTGGAATTGAGTTTAATTCATGGAGTTGGGAAATTAAATGATTTAATAGCGTAGTTGGTTAGTTTAATTACTCACCCGTGGAAAATGTTAAATTTACATTTGTTGATACATTTATTTCCTATTTAGAAATAACAGTCTTGGGCTATCGGTGGAGGATAGTTGTGATTGTTGTAGACATTGCATGTGGATTAGGGAAAACTGGAACTAATCACATTGGTTAGGTCATTGATTTTGACTGTTGAATTAATACAGAAAATACGTGTATTGATTGTGTGTTGTATATGACAAGTGTTTAATACATTGTATGTGCATTTTGTTTGGGAGGAGATAGGGGATGCACTCCTAGGTTTAGGGGAAGATAGGGGATGGACCTCTAAACCGGATTTTGTTTGGGAGGAGATAGGGGATGGACTCCATTAGCACCACTATATGTGTGCTTATTGATTTATGGAAGTGTTTTTACATGTTGATACAGCACTAAAATGTGTATCAATCGGGAAGTATGGAAGTGTTTTGGTATGAGCCTTAGTCTCATTTGTTTTGTTGATATTGGAAGTAATATTAATGTGATATATAGTTCACTGTTATAGTTTGGCCAGGTTCTTAGCCATATTGGTATAAAGGGAAAATTGAACGAATAATGGAAAGTAAAACATGTCATGGACATTATCGTCATGAAACTATATATTGATGAAATGGATGTTTGTGCTAACCATCTATTGAATGCTATTACTTTATTCAATGCTTATATTTGGTTTAGTATATTTCTACTGGGCTGTGGCTCACCCTATACGGGAACATCATTTTCAGGTTCAGGTGATATGCTACCTCCAAGGACTTAGCTTGGAAGAAGTTGGAGTTGAAGACTCTGTTTAGTTTAGTTGTTATTTACTTTATTTGATATTACATGTAAACACTCAAGCCAAGGGCTTAATTTGTAGTTGAGTTAGTACTCACATTTTTGTGTCCAAGTGTTGGCTTGGAAAGATGTAAGCCTACAGGGCATTTACTTTTGATGTTATATGTAATGCTTTTCAATAAGAATACTCTGATGAATGGTATAATGGTTGGTTTTCATGGATTAACGCATGTCAATATTATATATATTATGGGTTTATTTTGAGGGCGTGACACTGCATAAAATTAAACATGGAAGTTCATTCAAGAAACCATTATACCTTAACGATCTATTTGAAAATTAAATAAAAAGGAAATTGAATAAAAATGGAAGTGGAATAAAAATAAAAATGAAAGTTGCATAAAATTAAAAATGGAAGTTCATTGAAGACACCACTACACCTCAACGATCTATTTCGAAATTAAATAAAAAAGGAGATTGAATGGAAATGGAAATTGAATAAAAGTAGAAGTTGAATAAAAATATAAATGGAAACTGCATAAAATGAAACATTGAAGTTCATTCAAGAGACCACTATACCTTAACGATCTATTTGGAAATTAAATAAAAAAGAAATTGAATAAAAATGGAAGTGGAATAAAAACAAAAATGGAAGTAGCATAAAATTAAAAATGGAAGTTCATTCTGGAAACCACTACACATTAACAATCTATTTGAAATTAAATAAAAAAGGAAATTCAATAGAAAAAGAAATTGAATAAAAATGGAAGTTGAATAAAAATAAAAATGAAAGTTCCATAAAATTAAAAATGGAAGTTCGTTCAAGAAACCATAATACACTAACGATCTATTTGGAAATTAAATAAAAAAAGGAAATTGAATAGAAAAGGAAATTGAATAAAAATGGAAGTGAAATAAAAATAAAAATGGAAGTTGCATAAAATTAAAAATGGAAGTTCATTCAAGAAACCACTACACGTTAACGATCTATTTGGAAATTAAATAAAAAAGAAATTGATTGGAGATGGAAATTGAATAAAAATAGAAGTTGAATAAAAATAGAAATGGAAACTGCATAAAATGAAACATGGAAGTTCATTCAAGAGTCCACTATACCTGAACGATCTATTTGGAAATTAAATAAAAAAGGAAATTGAATAAAAATGGAAGTGGAATAAAAATAAAAATGGAAATTCATTCAAAAAACCACAATACACCTTAACGATATATTTGAAATTAAATAAAAAAGGAAATTCAAGAGAAAAAGAAATTGAATAAAAATGAAAGTTGAATAAAAATAAAAATGAAAGTTGCATAAAATTAAAAATGAAAGTTCATTCCAGAAACCGCTGTACCTTAAATTAAATAAAAATGGAAGTGGAATAAAAATAAAAATAGAAGTTGCATAAAATTAAAAATGGAAGTTCATTCAAGAAACCACTACACCTTAACGATATATTTGAAATTAAATAAAAAAGGAAATTCAATAGAAAAATAAATTGAATAAAAATGGAAGTTGAATGAAAATAAAAATGGAAGTTGCACAAAATTAAAAATGAAAGTTCGTTCAAGAAACCACAATACATTAACGATCTATTTAGAAATTAAATAAAAAAAGGAAATTCAATAGAAAAGGAAATTGAATAAAAATGGAAGTTGCATAAAATTAAACTTGGAAGTTCATTCAAGAAACCACTATCCCTTAACGTTCCATTTAGAAATGAAATAAAAAAAAGAAATTAAATAGAAATGGAAATTGAATAAAAATAAAAATGAAAATTGCATAAAATTAAAAATGAAAGCTCATTCCAGAAACCACTATACCTTAAATTAAATAAAAATGGAAATTGAATAAAAATGGAAGTGGAATAAAAATAAAAAATGGAAGTTGCATAAAATTAAAAATGGAAGGTCATTCAAGAAAACACTACACCTTAACGATCTATATGAAATTAAATAAAAAAGGAAATTCAATCGAAAAAGAAATTGACTAAAAATGGAAGTTGAAGAAAAATAAAAATGGAAGTTGCATAAAATTAAAAATGGATGTTCATTCAAAGAAACCACAATACATTAACGATCTATTTGGAAATTAAATAAAAAAAGGAAATTGAATAGAAAAGGAAATTGAATAAAAATGGAAGGGGAATAAAAATAAAAATGGAAGTTGCAAAAAATTAAAAATGGAAGTTCATTCAAGAAACCACTACACGTTAACGATCTATTTCGAAATTAAATAAAAAAGGAAATTGATTGGAGACGGAAATTGAATAAAAATAGAAGTTGAATAAAAATAGAAACGGAAACTGTAAAAGTTTAATCATGGAAGTTCATTCAAGAAACCACTATACCTTAACGATCTATTTGGAAATTAAATAAAAAAAGAAATTGAATAGAAAAGGAAATTGATTAAAAATGGAAGTGGAAAAAAAATAAAAATGGAAGTTGCAAAAAATTAAAAATGGAAGTTCATTCAAGAAACCACTACACCTTAACGATGTATTTCGAAATTAAATAAAAAGGAGATTGAATGGAGATTGAAATTGAATAAAAATAAAAGTTGAATAAAAATAGAAATGGAAACTGCATAAAATTAAACATGGAAGTTCATTCAAGAAATCACTACACGTTAATGATCTATTTGGAAATTAAATAAAAAAGGAAATTGATTGGAGATGGAAATTGAATAAAAGTAGAAGTTGAATAAAAATAGAAATGGAAACTGCATAAAATTAAACATGGAAGTTCATTCAAGAAACCACTGTCGCTAAATGATCTATTCGGAAATTAAATAAAAAAGGAAATTCAATAAAAATGGAAGTGGAATAAAAATAAAAATGAAAGTTGCATAAAATTAAAAATGGAAATTCATTGAAGAAATCACTACACCTTAACGATCTATTTCGAAATTAAATAAAAAATGAGACTGAATGGAGATGGAAATTGAATAAAAATAGAAGTTGAGCAAAAATAGAAATGGAAGCTGCATAAAATGACATATGGAAGTTCATTCAAGAGACCACTATACGTTAACGATCTAATTGGAAATTAAATAAAAAAGAAAATTGAATAAATGTGGAAGTGGAATAAAAACAAAAATGGAAGTAGCATAAAATTAAAAATGGAAGTTAATTCTAGAAACCACTATACGTTAACTATCTATTTGAAATTAAATAAAAAAGGAAATTCAATAGAAAAAGAAATTGAATAAAAATGGAAGTTGAATAAAAATAAAAATGGAAGTTGCATAAAATTAAAAATGGAAGTTCATTCAAGAAACCACAATACACTAACAATCTATTTGGAAATTAAATAAAAAAAAGAAAATTGAATAGAAAAGGAAATTGAATAAAAATGGAAGTGAAATAAAATTAAAAATGGAAGTTCATTCAAGAAACCACTACACGTTAACGATCTATTTGGAAATTAAATAAATAGGAAATTGATTGGAGATGGAAATTAAAAAAAAATAGAAGTTGAATAAAAATAGAAATGGAAACTGCATAAAATTAAACATGGAAGTTCATTCAAGAAACTACTATACCTTAACGATCTATTTGGAAATTAAATAAAAAAGGAAATTGAATAAAAATGGAAGTGGAATAAAAATAAAAATGGAAGTTGCATAAAATTAAAAATGGAAGTTCACTCAAGAAACCACCACACCTTAATGATCTATTTCGAAATTAAATAAAAAAGGTGATTGAATGGAGATGGAAATTGAATAAAAATAGAAGTTGAAAAAAAAATAGAAATGGAAACTGCATAAAATGAAACATGGAAGTTCACTCAAGAGACCGCTATACCTTAACGATCTATTTGGAAATTAAATAAAAAAGGAAATTGAATAAAAATGGAAGTGGAGTAAAAATAAAAATGGAAGTTGCATAAAATTAAAAATGGAAGTTCAATCAAAAAACCACTACACCTTAACGATATATTTCAAATTAAATAAAAATGGAAGTCGAATAAAAATAAAAATGGAAGTTGCACAAAATTAAAAATGGAAGTTCATTCAAGAAACCACAATACATTAACGATCTATTTGAAAATTAAATAGAAAAAAGGAAACTGAATAGAAAAGGAAATTGAATAAAAATGGAAGTTGCATAAAATTAAACTTGGAAGTTCATTCGAGAAACCACTACACCTTAACGTTGTGTTTGGAAATGAAATAAAAAAAAAAAGAAATTACATAGAAATGGAAATTGAATTAAAATGGAAGTTGAATGAAAATAAAAATGAAAGTTGCATAAAATTAAAAATGAAAGTTAAATCCAGAAACCACTATACCTTAAATTAAATAAAAAAGGAAATTGAATAAAAATGGAAGTGGAATAAAAATAAAAATGGAAGTTGCATAAAATTAAAAATGGAAGGTCATTCAAGAAACCACTACACCTTAACGATCTATTTAGAAATTAAATAAAAAAGGAAATTCAATCGAAAAAGAAATTTAATAAAAATGGAGGTTGAATAAAAATAAAAATGGAAGTCATAAAATTAAAAATGGAAGTTCATTCAAAGAAACCACAATACATTAACGATCTATTTGGAAATTAAATAAAAAAAGGAAATTGAATAGAAAAGGAAATTGAATAAAAATGGAAGTGGAATAAAAATAATAATGGAAGTTGCATAAAATTAAAAATGGAAGTTCATTCAAGAAACCACTACATGTTAACGATCAATTTGGAAATTAAATAAAAAAGGAAATTGATTAGAGATGGAAATTGTATAAAAATAGAAGTTGAATAAAAATAGAAACAGAAACTGCATAAAATTAAACATGGAAGTTCATTCAAGAAACGACAATACCTTAACGATCTATTTGGAAATTAAATAAAAATGGGAATTGAATAGAAAAGTAAATTGAATAAAAGTGGAAGTGGAATAAAAATAAAAATGGAAGTTGCATAAAATTAAAAATGGAAGTTCATTCAAGAAACCACTACACCGTAACGATCTATTTCTAAATTAAATAAAAAAGGTGATTGAATGGAGAGGGAAATTGAATAAAAATAGAAGTTGAATAAAAATAGAAATGGAAACTGCATAAAATTAAACATGAAAGTTCATTCAAGAAACCACTACATGTTAACGATCTATTTGGAAATTAAATAAAAAAGGAAATTGAATAGAAAAGGAAATTGAATAAAAATGGAAGTGGAATAAAAATAAAAATGGAAGTTGCATAAAATTAAAAATGGAAGTTCATTCAAGAAACCACTACACCTTAACGATCTATTTCGAAATTAAATAAAAAAGGTGATTGAATGGAGATGGAAATTGAATAAAAATAGAAGTTAAATAAAAATAGAAATGGAAACTGCATAGAATTAAACATGGAAGTTCATTTAGGAAACCACTACACGTTGACGATCTATTTGGAAATTAAATAAAAAAGGAAATTGATTGGAGATGGAAATTGAATAAAAATAGAAATGGAAACTGCATAAAATTAAACATGGAAGTTCATTCAAGAAACCACTATAGCTTAACGATCTATTTGAAAATTAAATAAAAAAGGAAATTGAATAAAAATGGAAGTGGAATAAAAATAAAAATGGAAGTCGCATAAAATTAAAAATGGAAGTTCACTCAAGAAACCACCACACCTTAATGATCTATTTCGAAATTAAATAAAAAAGGTGATTGAATGGAGATGGAAATTGAATAAAAATAGAAGTTGAAAAAAAAATAGAAATGGAAACTGCATAAAATGAAACATGGAAGTTCACTCAAGAGACCACTATACCTTAACAATCTATTTGGAAATTAAATAAAAAAGGAAATTGAATAGAAAAGGAAATTGAATAAAAATGGAAGTGGAAAAAAAATAAAAATGGAAGTTGCAAAAAATTAAAAATGGAAGTTCATTCAAGAAACCACTACACTTTAACGATGTATTTCGAAATTAAATAAAAAAGGAGATTGAATGGAGATTGAAATTCAATAAAAATAAAAGTTGAATAAAAATAGAAATGGAAACTGCATAAAATTAAACATGGAAGTTCGTTCAAGAAACCACAGTACAGTAACTGTCACGACCCCATTCCGCCCCTAGTAGAATGGTGCCATGATGGCCAGTAATTCGAGATTACCGAAGGCCAACTTTCCAAAATTCACACACAATCGGAGTATAAATATATGGGGCTCACAAGTGCGGAAGAAATAATTTAAAATACAAGTGGTCTATAAGAGCAGTGCATAAGTCAAATGGAATGGCATACATTTTTACATAGCTTTACATCTTGAATACAATTAAATCCAAGTACAAAAATACATATTACATCTTACAAAGGGCTTCACAAGCCGACATAAACAAAATACAAGGAATACAACTAAGAGCATAACTTCAGGATTGCCGACATAAATATTGCCAACATAACATGCATCCAAAACATCTTGCAAAACGCACATCTCGGCGTCACCGCCTTCATGCTACACACCTACATATATACATAGAGAGGGTGAGCTTGGATACTCAGTGAATGGTACAGGTAATAAAGGTTTTACATGAATGATTCCCGAGGTCCTTGTCAAAACAATACATATATCATAGCTTATTCAAAACATATACTTGGCATGACTTGTACAAACATACTTGGCAGAGATCGGCCATCCGTTCATAGACCGTCAATAGCCGAGATCTCACAAACTTAGTGCTACTTGGGCTTAAAGTCCCCTAGCATGGGAGGACTTGTGCTGCAAATGCTTATAGTCCCCCAGCACGTACGGGCTTCCAAAGGTTGTGCTACAAATGCTTATAGTCCCCTAGCACGTACGGACTTCCAAAGGTTGTGCTACAAATGCTTATAGTTCCCTAGCACGTACGGACTTCCAAAGGTTGTGCTACAAATGCTTATAGTCCTCTAGCACATACGGACTTGTGCCACAAATGCTTAAAGTCCCCTGGCACGCACGGACTATGTTACCTAGGCTTAACGTCCCCTAACACGAAAGGACGGTGTTACTTAGGCTTAACGTCCCCTAACACAAAAGGACGGTTCCAAGAATGTCATTCAAAACAAAGCTTACACTTGATACATAAAATAGGGATATCATTCATGCTTAACAAATACTTTTATCAAAACAAGGCTAAGCTTTATTAAAACTTGATAACATAACTTTATTAAAAATACCACTCACATAGCTCTTGGGACGTCGGGATCAAGGCAAAGGTCCAAGTCCTACAAACACATGGCAAAGTCTATTGAACGGACTTCTCAAAACAAGTCTTACATGCATGCAAATGATCTCGGGAAAACATGCTAGAAGTCAAAACACTGTTTTACATGTCAGGAAGACATGCTGGGTACCAACCAGGTCTTTGCCGAGGTCCCACACCTCTAGGCCGAGATGTGGTTACCTAGGCTTCGGCATGCGGCTGCAATGCCGTGGTGCGCACAAGACAAACTAAAGGTGTAAGTGATCATGCAAGGTAGGCCAAGGTGAGATACGGTGCTTGGCCTAAGTGTGAGGTCTAGGTAAGAGTGATCTCGGTGACTACACTTAGGGAAGTGAGGTCTGGAGATCTGGGTTTCCACCCGTGAAGAACATGAAGAACATGAATGCTAAAATCATAACTTCTTTATTACAAAATCTGAGGTTTCATGCTATGAGTTCGAAAACATGGACCTGGGTACCCATACTTGAAGATCATATGAAAACAAACACAAAAACATGCATCTTGATACAAACTTTCGGATCAAAACATGACTTTTCTTGAAGAACACATGAATACTATTTTCTCTTTCTAAAACCGAACTTTAAAGCAATGCATGGCTTATAAATCACATTTAATCATGCAATGCAATAACATAAACATAAAAAATGACAAGAGCAGATCAAGAATCTAACCTTAGAATACGGATCTAACAGTTCGATCTCTAGGGATCAAGCTTGGAAATCTACTCTCCCTTAAGAACTTCTCTCCCTCTTCTAGAGCTTCTCTCTCTTCTTCAAAACAAAGATAGAAACAAATGATGGATTTCCTCTCTCTATCGGCTGACTTAACACTCAGTTCGGACACGCGGCAACGGCTGGTTGGTTCTCCTCAAAAAGGTGATAGATTGACAAGACATGATTCTGACAAAATGTATCTAACAAGTTACCCGACAAGGCACTTCGGCAACTGATGACGTCGGCTAAGGACAAGGCTTCGGCAACTAAGGTGACAATGACCTCGGCTAGGAAGGACAACACTTGACTAAGCTGTGCCACACCTTGGCCTAGATGTGCCACACCTCGGTCTAGGTCATACCACTCCAGGACAAGATCACTTAGGTGCAAAGGTAACATCTCGGCCTAGATGGTACACATCTCGGCCTTGGTGATGAACACCTCGACCTAGATAATGACATCTCGGTCAATATGTCAGAGCGAAGGTGGAGGTCGAACAAAGTGGTTCCAAGATGATTCTAGACTGAAGATGACCTCGGCTTGGAACGACCTAGGCGTAACATGACCTCAGCTAGACATGACTTAGGCTTGAGGACAGCAAAGAAAGAACAAAGCATGCACACAACACTTAAGCAAACAAGACAAGATTCATGAATGCAAACTTAGCAAGACAGGATTATATACATGTATGCAAGCATGACTAAGATATGAATGTGGGTCCTTACACTAACGATCTACTTGGAAATTAAATAAAAAAAGGAAATTGAATAGAAAAGGAAATTGAATAAAAATGCAAGTGGAATAAAAATAAAAATGGAAGTTGCATAAAATTAAAAATGGAAGTTCATTTAAGAAACCACTACACGTTAACGATCGATTTGGAAATTAAATAAAAAAGGAAATTGATTGGAGATGGAAATTAAATAAAAATAGAAGTTGAATAAAAATAGAAATGCAAACTGCATAAAATTAAACATGGAAGTTCATTCAAGAAACCACTATACCTTAACGATCTATTTGGAAATTAAATTAAAAAGGAAATTGAATAAAAATGGAAGTGGAATAAAAATAAAAATGGAAGTTGTGTAAAATTAAAAATGGAAGTTCATTCAAGAAACCACCACACCTTAACGATCTATTTCGAAATTAAATAAAAAAGGAGATTGAATGGAGATGGAAATTGAATAAAAATAGAAGTTGAATAAAAATAGAAATGGAAACTGCATAAAATGAAATATGGAAGTTCATTCAATAGACCACTATACCTTAACGGTCTATTTGGAAATTAAATAAAAAAGGAAATTGAATAAAAATGGAAGTGGAATAAAAATAAAAATGGAAGCTGCATAAAATTAAAAATGGAATTTCATTCAAGAAACCACTACACCTTAACGATATATTTGAAATTAAATAAAAAAGGAAATTCAATAGAAAAAGAAATTGAATAAAAATAGAAGTTGAATAAAAATAAAAATGGAAGTTGCACAAAATTAAAAATGGAAGTTCATTCAAGAAACCACAATACATTAACGATCTATTTGGAAATTAAATAAAAAAAGGAAATTGAATAGAAAAGGAAATTGAATAAAAATGGAAGTTGCATAAAATTAAACTTGGAAGTTCATTCAAGAAACAACTGTACCTTAACGTTCTATTTCGAAATGAAATAAAAAAAAAGAAATTAAATAGAAAAGGAAATGGAAGTCGAATAAAAATAAAAATGAAAGTTGCATACGCAGAGTTATCAGTCAGTTCAATCTGTTCAGGCCTCGAGGGCCAATCCGGGAGCTTCGACATCCTAGTCTGTGCAGCAGTCCTTTGCTCCTAGAGGTGAGCAGGTGGATCAGGGGCCTACAGGGCGCGTGTATGCTGTTACCGCGCAGGACCTAGTACCGGCTCCATCAGTAGTGAGAGGTACCTTTCTGTTTTGTAACTCGATTGCTAGTGTGTTGATTGATACGGGTGCGTCTCATTCTTTTGTGCCTGCTGCATTTGCATCTGTGTTGGAGCTGGAGTTAGCACTTTTAGCATCTCCTATATGTGTTGTATCACCTGTTGGGGGTGAATTGATTTTGAAACATGGATGTAGAGGTTGTGATATAGAGGTCGCCGACCGTAGGCTTCCTTTTCCCTTTGTTGTTATTCCCATGAAGGGCTTTGATGTTATTTTGGGTATGGACTGGCTATCGTCATACCGGGCTGTTATTGATTGCTACCGCCAGAGGGTCACGGTATGTACCTTAAGCGGGGAGTGTTTCCATTTCTTGGGGGATCGGGTTGGTAGTGTGTTACCACCAATGTATGATCCGCGAGGGCGGGGTGAGCTTAGTGGCCTACTTGCTAGCTTTATGAGTGGTGAGTGTGATGAGACCCAGACTGTGTTACCGAGAGTGGTTTGTGAGTATTCGGATGTTTTTCCCGAAGATCTTGTTAGTCTGCCACCTCACCGAGAGATAGAGTTCTCTATTGATCTAGTGCTCGGCACAGTGCCTATTTCCATGGCACCGTATCGTTTTTCTCCAGTCGAGTTGAGTGAGTTGAAGGTCCAGCTCTAGGAATTGCTAGATAAGGGTTTCGTTCGCCCTAGTGTTTCACCGTGGAGAGCACCGGCCCTCTTTGCTAAGAAGAAAGATGGTGCCTTAAGATTGTGTATCGACTGCCGAAAGTTGAATCGGGCTACGATTAAGAATAAGTACCCAATGCCCCATATAGATGATTTGTTTAACCAGTTGAAGGGTTCCCGTTGTTTCTCTAAGATAGATTTAAGGTCGGGTTACCACCAGTTGAGGGTCAGGGAGGAGGATATCCCGAAGACGGCATTCCGTACGCAGTATGGCCATTATGAGTTTCTGGTGATGCCATTTGGGCTTACCAATGCACCGGCAGTCTTTATGGACCTGATGAACTAGATCTTCCAAGAATTCTTAGATCGATTTGTGGTCGTTTTCGTGGACGACGTTCTTATCTATTCGCCTTCTGAGGAGGAGCACGAGAAACACTTGAGAGTGGTGCTTGAATTGCTTAGAGCCCATAGGCTGTATGCCAAGTTTGGGAAGTGTGAGTTCTAGCTAGAAGAAGTCAAATTCTTAGGCCATGTGGTATCCGGGGAAGGGGTATCGGTTGATACATCCAAAGTAGAGGCAGTGCAAGATTGGGCACAGCCTAAGAGTGTTTTTGAGATCCGCAATTTTTCTGGGATTAGCTGGGTATTACCGCCGGTTTGTGAAGGATTTCTCCTGGCTAGCTTCGCCGTTGACTAGATTGACACGGAAAGGGGTTAAGTTTGTGTGGAGTGAAGCTTGTGAAAAGTCGTTCCTAGAGTTGAAGGTTAGATTGACCACCGCTCCGGTGTTGATTATTCTGGAGAGAGGGTTGGGTTATGCGGTTTATTGTGATGCCTCACGAGAGGGTTTGGGTTGTGTGTTGATGCAAGAAGGGAAAGTGGTAGCTTATGGCTCACGTCAGTTGAAAATACACGAGAAGAATTACCCTACACATGACTTAGAATTAGTAGCTGTGATTTTTGCCTTAAAGATTTGGAGGCATTACCTTTATGGTGAGAGGTTCGAGGTGTTCTCGGACCATAACAGTTTGAAGTACCTGTTTACACAGAGGGACTTGAATTTGAGGCAGAGAAGGTGGATGGAGTTCATCGAGGACTATGATTTCGGGTTGCACTATCACCCCGGGAAGGCCAATGTTGTGGCCGATGCCCTTAGTAGGAAATCCATTAGTGATGTAGCTTGTATAGCCATTCGGGAGTGGGAGATGTTGGGGGTACTTGGTGAGTTTGATTTGCTTCTGGGCGAATCTGTTGAGGCTGCGACCTTATTTTCTGTTGTTGCACAACCTACACTTGTGACTTGAGTGTTAGAGGCACAGAGAGGTGACCTTGAGGTAGAATCCCTCCGAGAGAAGATCTCCAGTGGGAAGGTTGAGAAGGGTTTGACGGTGTATCCCGACCTGAGTGTGAGATACCGAGACCGTTTGTTTGTGCCAGAGTCTTGCCGAGAGGAAGTACTCCGAGAGTTCCATCATTCACGCCTTGCGGTGCATCCGGGAGGCACTAAGATGTATCGGGATTTGGGTCGCCAATTTTGGTGGCGGGGTATGAAGAGGGATGTGGCTGCTTTCGTATCAAAATGCCTTACTTGCCAGCAAGTAAAGGCTGAGCATCAGAGGCCAGCGGGTTTGTTGCAACTCTTGCCTATTGCCGAGTGGAAGTGGGAGCATGTCACTATGGACTTCGTTGTAGGTCTTCCGAGGACTCAGCGGGGTAGTGATACTATTTGGATGGTTGTAGACCAGTTGACTAAGTCAGCGCATTTTATCCCTATGCGCGTGAGAGATTCGGTAGACCATCTCGCCGATTTGTATATTCGGGACATAGTGAGATTGCACGGGGTCCCAGTGACGATCGCCTCAGATAGAGATCCTCGTTTTACTGTTAGGTTGTGGCAGAGTTTGCAGAGTGCCTTGGGCACTAAGTTGACCTTTAGTACGGCTTATCATCCTCAGACTGACGGGTAGTCCGAGCGTACTATTCAGATCCTTGAGGATATGTTTCGAGGTTGTGTCCTTGACTTTAGTGGGACGTGGGAGAGGCACTTGCCCTTGGTGGAGTTTGTCTACAACAACAATTTTCAATCGAGTATCGGTATGGCATTGTTTGAGGCCTTGTATGGCCGACCGTGTAGGTCTCCAGTGTGTTAGGCCGAGGTGGGTGATGCACCCTTGTTGGGTCCGGAATTGGTTAGGGAGACGACGGAGAAAGTTGAGCTTATCCGTAGGAGGCTTGTTACAGCCCAGAGTCGCCAAAAGAGTTATGCCGACCGTAGGAGGAGGCTTTGGCGTTTGAGATTAGTGACCATGTTTTCTTGAAAATATCACCTAGGCGAGGTTTGATGAGGTTTGGGAAGAGTGGGAAGTTATCTCCTCAGTTTATTGGTCCCTTTGAGATCCTTGAGAGGATTAGGGAGGTTGCTTATCGTTTGGCTTTGCCACCGCAGTTGTCCAGGGTTCATGACGTCTTTCATGTTAGTATGCTTCGAAAGTACGAGCCGGATCCGTCCCATGTGTTGGTTGGATTGGACCGATTTTGAGGTAGATGAGGATGCCTCGTATGAGGAGAGACCGGTTCGGGTCTTGGATAGACGGGATCAAGTCTTGCGAGGCAAGACCATCCCTTTGGTAAAGGTTTTGTGGAAACATCACGGAGTGGAGGAAGCCACTTGGGAACGTGAGTTGGAAGTCCGTGAGAAGTATCCGGACATGTTTGTTGATGTATAATCACGTGATGAAATTTTGTAATAATATTGAACTTTAAGAACATTATATATGTCTTAAGTTGTAAAACATTGTAAATGTTTTGGCAGATGGAAGTTATGTTAACGTTGTGCATGTTAAGTATATTGTGAAAATGCAAGCATGATATTAATGTTGCATGTGTTGTGGAATTGTGGGAAATGAGTTAAAATTGGTGAATTTCAAAGGAATGCATATTGATAATGCAGGTAGTCTAGTATAATGTGAAATGCCTCTTGAAAAAGAGATGGGTTTGACAGGTAATGGGTCGAAATGTTTAACATTGCGTTGTAATATGGTTGAAAAAGGAGAAAACCCATTTTTGAAAAACTTGTATTTAATTTCGGAGACGAAATTCTTTAAGGAGGGGAGGTTATAGCGATCCCGGTTTCCCTTTTTATTGGTTGTTGTGTACATCTTGTTTACATCCTTTACTCTTTGTAATTGAGTCTTGGGTTGTGTTGGGTAGGCTAGAAACAGGTTGGTTGAGCTTAGGAACCAAGTGTAGTTGCCCAGATTTTGGCCTTTCCGCTCGAGCGGAGCTTTTGGCGCTCGAGCGGGAAAATCACCCTTCCAGTACTTTCTCTGCAGGGTTGTCCGCTCGAGTAGGAGTTTGTGTGTTACGCTCAAGCAGAGAGTTGGACGCTCGAGCAGGGACCTGGTTCTGCAAAAGTGCTGGGAGTGCGTATCCAGCGCTCGAGCTACGGTTTGGACGCTCGAGCGGGAGTCTGTGAGTGACGCTCGAGCGGGGGTTTCCACGCTCGAGCGGGGTGTCGGGTTTAAAGCTCCGTGTTTTGACTTTTAAAATCTCTTTTTCACATCTCTTCTCTCTCTTACTTTCCCAAATACTCCATTGTTAAGCCTCTCCCTCTAGAACCTCGCCTTCTCTCTAGGTATTGATCTAGTTAGAGTTGTTTCCTCACCTTTGGCCTTTACAAAAAAGTTGTTGATCGTCGAGGGCTATCTTTTGATCCGGGAAACTTGTGATTTGGAGCATTTTCATTTTCATCATCTTCTTCGTTGGGTGTCAACCTTTGAGGTAAGGATTCCTACTCACTCTTATGATCTTTGACATAGATTGTTGGTTGTTTTGATAAAGTGTTGAAGTTGGGAAATTTTGGGACCTAGGGTTTCAAATTGTTAAATGGGGGTTTTGTCATTTTGATTCTTGAAAATGTATATTGGGTTTCAAAATGAGGTTATTGTTAGTGGTTATTGATATATAGGCCATTGGGCCAATGTTGGGGAAAAGGGGTAGAAAACCCTAATTTGTGGTGTAAATTAATTGGTATAATTAATTTGGGAAATTTGTGGACTTACGGAATTGGGTTGAGAATAATGAAATTGACTCATTATGTGGTAAAATAGTGGAGTTGTATAGCGATCCCGGTTTCCCTTTCATTGGTTGTTGTGTATATCTTGTTTACATCCTTTACTCTTAGCATTTGAGTCTTGGGTTGTGTTGGGCAGGTGTGAAACAGGTTGGTTGAGCTTAGGAACCAAGTGTAGTTGCCCAGTTTTTGGCCTGTCCGCGCGAGCGGAGCTTTTGGCGCTCGAGCAGGAAAAACAACCTTCCAGTATTTTTCTCTGCAAGGTTGTTCGCTCGAGCGGGAGTTTGGACGCTCGAGCGGGAGTTTGTGTGTTACGCTCAAGCGGGGAGTTGGACGCTCAGGCGGGAGTCTGGTTCTGCAAAAGTGCTGGGAGTGTGTATTCAGCGCTCGAGCGGCGGTTTTGACGCTCGAGCGCGAGTCTGTGAGTGATGCTCGAGCGGGGAGTTGGACGCTCGAGTGGGGTGACTTTTATATAAATCCGAGATCCGACTTTTGGATCACTTTTTCAACTCCTTTTCTCTCTCTTACTTTTCAAAACCTCCATTTGAGAGCTCCTCTCACTAGAACCTCAACTTCTCTCTAGGTATTGATCTAGCTAGGGTGTATTCCTCACCTTTGGTCTTTACAAAAGTTGGGTTGATCGTCGAGGGCTTTAAATTGATCCGAAAATTTTGAGTTTTGGAGCACGTTGAGTTTTGTCACCTTCTTCCCTTGAGCTTCGAATTTGAGGTAGGGATAACCCACTCCTTACTATGGGTTTTGTCTTTAAATTTTAGTAGTTTGAGATGTTGGAGTTGGTTTGGTAATTTTGTGAAAGTTTGGGACTTTTGTGCAAATTTACAAAGTTGGGGTTTTAACTATATAAAAGCCTAGATGCATGTTTGGCATGGAAAAGTGGAATTAATGTTAAAGCATTAATGAAAATGGAACCTAAGGGTTGTAATGTTAATTATGGAAAATACCCTAATTACATTGGTTAATTAATTTGTAAAATTAATTGTGAGAAATGAGGAATTGAAGTGGAAATGTTGAGATTGGGATGTGTGAGATTAAAGGGTGTAGTTGGATTTTATATCACTCACCTAGTTGGAAATGTTGATTTTATATCCATTTGTTGCATTTATGTTCTGTATAGAAATAACTGCTTCGGGCTATTGGTGGAGGATAGTTTTGATTGTTGTAGACAATGCATGATGATTAGGTAAACTAAAACTAATCACCGGAATATGTCATTGAGTATGACGGTTGAATGAATACATTAAACGTTATGTATTGGTTGATGATGTGTATAATTATTGTTTATATGCATTGTGTTGTGTTGGAGGAGATAGGGGATGTACTCCACGGTTTAGGGGATGATAGGGGATGGACCTCTAAACCGGATGTTGTTGGGAGAAGATAGGGGATGGACTCCATAGATAGAGCTCATATGCTTATCTAGTGATGTGTTGACACAGCTCATATGCTTGTCTCTGGAAGTGTGATAGTGTTCTTATGCATATCTATGGAAGTGATGATATAGCTTGTATGCTTATCTATTGGTGTGTGATATAGCTAGTATGCTTATCTATTGTGAAATGGGAAAGTGTTTAATATGAGTTACTGTCTCATATGAGTTGTTTGGCCAGGTTCTGAGCCAGGGTTATAAATTGAAATTTGAAAGGAATTGGAACATGGACGTGTATGTCATGAAACTGTAAAGTGTTATAAGCGAAAGTATCAGTGTTGGCCATCTATCAACTGCTAATCTTTTAGTCATTGTTCATATTTGGTTTAGTGTATTTCTACTGGGCTGTGGCTCACCTTATATGGGAATATCATTTTCAGGTACAGGTAGCATGCCTCCTCCAAGGACGTAGCTTGGGAGGGTGGAGGCGGACAGACTTTTTGTTGTTTAGTTTCTTTAATGTATTACATGTATATTCAAGCCAATGGCTTAATGTGTAAATGAGTTAGCACTCTCTTGTTGCAACCAAGTGTTAACTTGGAAAGTTGTAAGCCTTTAGGGCATTTGCTTTTGTTGTTAACATGTAATACTTTTTGTAATGAAACTCTGATGAATAGAAGAATGTGGAACTTTTATATATCAATGTATGTCTAGGATACAGCCTAAGAATGTGTTTGAGATCCGCAGTTTTCTGGGATTAGCTGGGTATTACCGTCGGTTTGTGAAAGATTTCTCCAGGCTAGCTTCGTCGTTGACTAGATTGACGCGGAAAGGGGTAAATTTTGTGTGGAGTGAGACTTGTGAAAAGTCGTTCCAAGAGTTGAAGTTCAGATTGACCACCGCTCCGATTTTAATTATTCCGGAGAGAGGGTTGGGTTATGCGGTTTATTGTGATGCCTCACGAGAGGGTTTGGGTTTTGTATTGATGCAAGAGGGGAAGGTGGTGGCTTATGGCTCACGTCAGTTGAAAATACACGAGAAGAATTATCCTACACACGACTTAGAGTTAGCCGCAGTGATCTTTGCCTTGAAAATCTGGAGGCACTACCTTTATGGTGAGAGGTTCGAGGTGTTCTCGGACCATAAAAGTCTGAAGTATCTGTTTACATAGAGGGACTTGAATCTGAGGCAGAGAAGGTGGATGGAGTTCATTGAGGATTATGATTTTGGGTTGCACTATCACCCGAGGAAGGCCAATGTGGTGGCCGACGCCCTTAGTAGGAAAGCCATTAGGGATGTCGCTTGTATAGCCATCCGGGAATGGGAAATGTTGGGTGCACTGGGCGAGTTTGATTTGCTTCTGGGCGAATCTGTTGAGGCTGCGGCCTTGTTTTCGGTAGTTGCACAGCCTACACTTGTGACACGAGTGTTAGAGGCACAGAAAGGTGACCTTGAGGTAGAATCCCTCTGAGAGAAGATCTCCAGTGGGAAGGTTGAGAAGGGTTTGACGGTATATCCCGACCTGAGTGTGAGATACTGAGACCGTTTGTTTGTGCCGGAGTCTTGCCGAGAGGAAGTACTCCGAGAGTTTCACCATTCGCGCCTTGCGGTGCATCTGGGAGGTACTAAGATGTATTGGGATTTGGGCCGCCAGTTTTGGTGGCGAGGTATGAAAAGAGATGTGGCAGTTTTCGTGTCGAAGTGCCTTACTTGTCAGCAAGTGAAGGCCGAGCATCAGAGGCCAGCGGGTTTGTTGCAACCCTTGCCTATTGCCGAGTGGAAGTGGGAGCATATTACTATGGACTTCGTTGTAGGTCTCCCGAGGACTCAGCGAGGTAGTGACGCTATTTGGGTGGTTGTAGACCGGTTAACTAAGTCGGCGCACTTTATTCCCACGCGCGTAAGAGATTCGGTAGACCATCTTGCCGACTTGTACATTCGGGACATAGTGAGATTGCACGGGGTCCCAGTGACGATCATCTCAGATAGAGATCCTCGTTTTACTGCTAGGTTGTGGCAGAGTTTGCAGAGTGCCTTGGGCACTAAGTTGACTTTTAGTACGGCTTATCATCCTCAAACTGACCGGCAGTCCGAGCGTACTATTCAGATCCTTGAGGATATGCTTCGGGGTTGTGTCCTTGACTTTAGTGGGACGTGGGAGAGGCACTTACCACTGGTGGAGTTTGCCTACAACAACAGCTTTCAGTCTAGTATCGGTATGGCACCGTTTGAGGCCTTGTATGGCCGACCGTGTAGGTCTCCAGTTTGTTGGGCCGAGGTGGGTGATGCACCTTTGTTGGGTCCGGAGTTGGTTAGGGAGATGACGGAGAAAGTTGAGCTTATCCGTAGGAGGCTTGTTACAGCCTAGAGTCGCCAAAAGAGTTATGCCGACCGTAGGAGGAGACCTTTGGCGTTTGAGGTAGGTGATCATGTCTTCTTGAGAATATCACCTAGGTGAGGTTTGATGAGATTTGGGAAGAGTGGGAAGTTATCCCCTCGGTTTATTGGGCCTTTTGAGATCCTCGAGAGGATTGGCGAGGTTGCTTATCGTTTAGCGTTGCCGCCACAGTTGTCCGGGGTTCATGACGTGTTTCATGTGAGTATGCTTCGGAAGTATGAGCTGGATCCATCGCATGTGTTAGAGTGGACCGACTTAGAGGTAGATGAGGATGCCTCGTATGAGGAGAGACCGGTTCGGGTCTTGGATAGGCGGGATCAAGTCCTGCTTGGCAAGACCATCCCTTTGGTAAAGGTTTTGTGGAAACATCACGGAGTGGAGGAAGCCACTTAGGAACGTGAGTTGGAAGTCCGCGAGAAATATCCGGACTTGTTTATTGATGAATAATCTGTAATTAGATTTTGTAATGTTGTTGGACTTAAGAGCTTTATATATGTCTTAAGTTGTAAAACATTGGTAATGTTTGGGTTTAATAGAAGTATGTTGTAGAACTTACCTTGATATGGGAAGTTGATTATGATATTGCATACGTTGGCTATATTGTAGAATTGGAGTTATATCATGTATATTGATTGTGATATGAACTGTGAACCATGTATGTTGGAACTGGTTGGGAATGGGAGAAAATTGCATGTTGATAATACACTCGTATTATATGCGGTGAAATGCCTCTTGAAAAGAGATGAAATTGACCGGTAATGGGTCGAAATGTTGAGTATTATGTCGTAATATTATTAGAAATGGAGAAAACCTGTTTTTGAAAAACTTGTGTTTAATTTCGGGGACGAAATTCTTCAAGGGGGGAAGGTTATAGTGATCCCGGTTTCCCTTTCATTAGTTGTTGTGTATGTCTTGTTTACATCCTTTACTCTTAGCATTTGAGTCTTGGGTTGTGTTGGGCAGGTGTGAAACAGGTTGGTTGAGCTTAGGAACCAAGTGTAGTTGCCCAGTTTTTGGCCTGTCCGCTCGAGCGGAGCTTTTGGCGCTCGAGCGGGAAAAACAACCTTCCAGTATTTTTCTCTGCAGGGTTGTCCGCTCGAGTGGGAGTTTGTGTGTTACGCTCAAGCGGGGAGTTGGACGCTCGAGCGGGAGTCTGGTTCTGCAAAAGTGCTGGGAGTGTGTATTCAGCGCTCGAGCAGCGGTTTTGACGCTCGAGCGGGAGTCTGTGAGTGACGCTCGAGCGGGGAGTTGGACGCTCGAGCGGGGCGACTTTTATATAAATCTGAGATTCGACTTTTGGATCACTTTTTCAACTCCTTTTCTCTCTCTTACTTTTCAAAACCTCCATTTGAGAGCTCCTCTCACTAGAACCTCAACTTCTCTCTAGGTATTGATCTAGCTAGGGTGTATTCCTCACCTTTGGTCTTTACAAAAGTTGGGTTGATCGTCGAGGGCTTTACATTGATCCGAAAATTTTGAGTTTTGGAGCACGTTGAGTTTTGTCACCTTCTTCCCTTGAGCTTCGAATTTGAGGTAGGGATAACCTACTCCTTACTATGGGTTTTGTCTTTAAATTTTAGTAGTTTGAGATGTTGGAGTTGGTTTGGTAATTTTGTGAAAGTTTGGGACTTTTATGGAAATTTACAAAGTTGGGGTTTTAACTATATAAAAGCCTAGATGCATGTTTGGCATGAAAAAGTGGAATTAATGTTAAAGCATTAATGAAAATGGAACCTAAGGGTTGTAATGTTAATTATGGAAAATACCCTAATTACATTGGTTAATTAATTTGTAAAATTAATTGTGAGAAATGAGGAATTGAAGTGGAAATGTTGAGATTGGGATGTGTGAGATTAAAGGGTGTAGTTGGATTTTATATCACTCACCTAGTTGGAAATGTTGATTTTATATCCATTTATTGCATTTATGTTCTGTATAGAAATAACTGATTCGGGCTATCAGTGGAGGATAGTTTTGATTGTTGTAGACAATGCATGATGATTAGGCAAACTAAAACTAATCACCGGAATATGTCATTGAGTATGACGGTTGAATGAATACATTAAACGTTATGTATTGGTTGATGATGTGTATAATTATTGTTTATATGCATTGTGTTGTGTTGGAGGAGATAGGGGATGTACTCCACGATTTAGGGGATGATAGGGGATGGACCTCTAAACTGGATGTTGTTGAGAGAAGATAGGGGATGGACTCCATAGATAGAGCTCATATGGTTATCTAGTGATGTGTTGACACAGCTCATATGCTTGTCTCTGGAAGTGTGATAGTGCTCTTATGCATATCTATGGAAGTGATGATATAGCTTGTATGCTTATCTATTGGTGTGTGATATAGCTAGTATGCTTATCTATTGTGAAATGGGAAAGTGTTTAATATGAGTTACTGTCTCATATGAGTTGTTTGGTCAGGTTCTGAGCCAGGGTTATAAATTGAAATTTGAAAGGAATTGGAACATGGACGTGTATGTCATGAAACTGTAAAGTGTTATAAGCGAAAGTATCAGTGTTGGCCATCTATCAACTGCTAATCTTTTAGTCATTGTTCATATTTGGTTTAGTGTATTTCTACTGGGCTGTGGCTCACCTTGTATGGAAATATCATTTTCAGGTACAGGTAGCATGCCACCTCCAAGGACGTAGCTTGGGAGGGTGGAGGCGGACAGACTTTTTGTTGTTTAGTTTCTTTAATGTATTACATGTATATTCAAGCCAATGGCTTAATGTGTAAATGAGTTAGCACTCTCTTGTTGCAACCAAGTGTTAACTTGGAAAGCTGTAAGCCTTTAGGGCATTTGCTTTTGTTGTTAACATGTAATACTTTTTGTAATGAAACTCTGATGAATAGAAGAATGTGGAACTTTTATATATCAATGTATGTCTATATTGATGGGTTTAATGTTATTATTTTGAGGGCGTTACAACTTGGTATCAGAGCGTACCGGGTTCGAATGCTTTGGGTACGTGGGAAGTGATTATTATCACAATGGGTTTGTCTCGCTTGATAGAGACTTAGGTGTAGTGTCATTTGTTATGTGTTTAAATTGATAACATGCTTATGTGTTTATATGGGTATGGGATTTAATTTCTAGGATGTTGATTGGATCCTTGGGTTTCTAGGAGTCTTGTTGGAAAGGCACTTGATCAATGCCGTTTCTAACCGGAACTCTAGTAATGCCTCGGGACTATCATTATCCGAAAATGAAATTCGTAAGTGCTTATGTGTTTATGTGCTTACGTGGAGTGAATTACTGTTGTCCATGCATTAGGACGTGAGTGTTTAGTTTTGGCACATTGGTGAATGTGCTAACGTTCTGTATTACCTTTATTAGGATGTCAGGACGAGGATGAGGTACTAGGCGTGGTAGGCCGGCGAGGCAGGAAGTACCTTTACCGGATGATATTCCGGCAGTGCAGGAGGGAGTTGGTTAGGCCAATGTGGCCGAGCCAGCGGGCCAGCAGGCTATGAGTGCCTTGGCACGAGAGATAGCAGGAGCTTTGGGTATTCTCAGAGCAGGGAATCAGGCAACTGAGGCAGGGCCTTCTTTCTTGAAGAGGGAGTTTTTCCGGTCTAATCCGGACGAGTTTGTTGGAGATCCGAAGGAACCACTGAAGGCTGATGAGTGGTTGGAACAAATGAGTAAGACGTTCGAGATGCTTGGCATCGAGGATGGGGCACTGAAAGTGACCTTGGCATCCTTCCAGCTAAAGGGAGATGTGGGTCAATGGTGGAAGTACGAGAAGGCTCGTGTTGGTGGAACATGGGAGGCGTTTGTGAATGCTTTCCAGGAGAGGTTCTTATCTGCAGTGGCTAGGGAGAAGCTGAGGGATCAGTTTAGCCGGCTTAATCAGCAGGGTATGTCTGTGGTAGAGTTTGAGGCCACTTTTACTAGCTTGTCCAGGTTTGCATCTGAGTTGGTGGCGTCCGAAGAACGCCGTTCCTATGAGTTTGAGCGGAAGTTGAGGCGAGGCCTCAAGTTGAGGGTTGGCGGGTCTTACATCCGAGAGTATAGGCATTTGGTAGATGCTGCAGCTCATATGGAGCTTATGATGCAGGAGGAGAATGAGGAGAAACATAGAGGCTCCAAGAGGGGCCAGGAGGGTCAGGGTGATGGCAGGAGACAGAGGGGTTATAACCCTCAGTAGTCTCAAGGTGGAGTTACTAGATCGACCTTTCCGGTGCCGAGTGCGGGCTCGGGGAGAGGTAATCAGGGAGGTTTGACTTGCTACACTTGTGGCCAGCTGTGTCACAAGTCTTCGGTTTGCCCGCAGAAGGGCGGACATTAGAGAGCCGCTTCTTCTTCAGCTAGACCCCAGAGTCAGGGTTTGGGCAGGGGGCAGCCCTTATCTTGCTATCAGTGTGGGCAGCCTGGGCACCTGAAGAGGTTTTGCCCACAGTGGAGTGCCACATCAGGAGCGTCTGGTTCTAGACAGACGCAGGGATTTCAGCCAGCTCAGTCTGTGCAGGCCTCGAGGGCCAATCCGGGGGCTTCGTCGTCCCAGTCAGTGCAGCAGTCTTTTGATCCTAGAGGTAAGCAGGTGGATCAGGGGCCTACGGGGCGCGTGTATGCTGTTACCGCGTAGGATCTAGTACCGGCTCCATCAGTAGTGAGAGGTACCTTTTTGTTTTGCAACTCGGTTGCTAATGTGTTGATTGATACGGGTGCATCTCATTCTTTTGTATCTGCTGCATTTGCATCTGTTTTGGAGTTGAAGTTAGCATAGTTAGCATCTCCTATATGTGTAGTGTCACCTCTTGGGGGTGAACTGATCTTGAAACAGGGTTGTAGAGGCTGCGACATAGAGGTCGCCGACTATAGACTTGCGTTCCCTTTTGTAGTTATGCCCATGAAGGGTTTTGATGTTGTTCTGGGTATGGACTGGCTATCGTCATACCGGGCTGTTATTGATTGCTACCGCCAGAGGGCCACGTTATGTACCTTGAGCGGGGAGTGGTTCCATTTCTTAGGAGACCGGGTTGGTAGTGTTTTGCCACCGGGGTATGATCCGCGAGGGCGAAGTGAGCTTAGTAGCCTACTTGCTAGCTTTGAGAGTGGTGAGTGTGGGGAGGCCCAGCTTGTGTTACCGAGGGTGGTTAGTGAGTACTCGGATGTATTTCCCGAGGACCTTGTTAGTTTGCCACCTCACCGTGAGTTAGAGTTCTCTATTGATTTAGTGCCCGGCACGGCGCCGATTTCTATGGCACCTTATCGTTTTGCCCCAGCCGAGTTGAGTGAATTGAAGGTTCAGCTTCAAGAGTTGTTAGACAAGGCTTTTGTTCGCCCTAGTGTTTCGCCGTGGGGAGCACCGGCCCTCTTTGCTAAAAAGAAAGATGGTGCCTTGAGATTGTGTATCGACTACCGGAAGTTGAATCGGGCTACGGTCAAGAATAAGTACCCTATGCCCCGTATAGATGATTTGTTTGACCAGTTTAAGGGTTCCCGTTGTTTCTCTAAGATAGATTTGAGATCGGGTTACCACCAGTTGAGGGTCAGGGAGGAGGATATCCCAAAGACAGCATTTCGTACACGGTATGGCCATTATGAGTTTCTGGTGATGCCATTTAGGCTTACTAATGCACCGGCAGTCTTTATGGACTTGATGAACCGGATCTTCCGGGAATTCTTAGATCGCTTTGTGGTCGTCTTCGTGGACGACATTCTTATCTATTCGCCTTCAGAGGAGGAGCACGAGGCACACTTGAGAGTGGTGCTTGAGTTACTTAGAGCCCATAGGTTGTACGCCAAGTTTGGGAAGTGTGAGTTATGGCTATAAGAAGTCAAGTTCTTAGGCCATGCGGTATCCGGGAAAGGGGTGTCTGTTGATACATCCAAGACTGAGGCAGTGCAGGATTGGGCACAGCCTAAGAATGTGTTTGAAATCCGCAGTTTTCTGGGATTAGCTGGGTATTACCGTCGGTTTGTGAAAGATTTCTCCAGGCTAGCTTCGCCGTTGACTAGATTGACGCGGAAAGGGGTAAATTTTGTGTGGAGTGAGACTTGTGAAAAGTCGTTCCAAGAGTTGAAGGTTAGATTGACCACCGCTCTGATTTTAATTATTCCAGAGAGAGTGTTGGGTTATGCGGTTTATTGTGATGCCTCACGAGAGGGTTTGGGTTGTGAATTGATGCAAGAGGGGAAGGTGGTGGCTTATGGCTCACGTCAGTTGAAAATACACGAGAAGAATTATCCTACACACGACTTAGAGTTAGCCACAGTGATCTTTGCCTTGAAAATCTGGAGGCACTACCTTTGTGGGGAGAGGTTCGTGGTGTTCTCGGACCATAAAAGTCTGAAGTATCTGTTTACACAGAGGGACTTGAATCTGAGGCAGAGAAGGTGGATGGAGTTCATTGAGGATTATGATTTTGGGTTGCACTATCACCCGAGGAAGGCCAATGTGGTGGCCGACGCCCTTAGTAGGAAAGCCATTAGTGATGTCGCTTGTATAGCCATCCGGGAATGGGAAATGTTGGGTGCACTGGGCGAGTTTGATTTGCTTCTGGGCGAATCTGTTGAGGCTGCGGCCTTGTTTTCAGTAGTTGCGCAGCCTACACTTGTGACACGAGTGTTAGAGACACAGAAAGGTGACCTTGAGGTAGAATCCCTCTGAGAGAAGATCTCCAGTGGGAAGGTTGAGAAGGGTTTGACGGTATATCCCGACCTGAGTGTGAGATACTGAGACCGTTTGTTTGTGCCGGAGTCTTGCCGAGAGGAAGTACTCCGAGAGTTTCACCATTCGCACCTTGCGGTGCATCTGGGAGGTACTAAGATGTATTGGGATTTGGGCCGCCAGTTTTGGTGGTGAGGTATGAAAAGAGATGTGGCAGTTTTCGTGTCGAAGTGCCTTACTTGTCAGCAAGTGAAGGCCGAGCATCAGAGGCCAGCGGGTTTGTTGCAACCCTTGCCTATTGCCGAGTGGAAGTGGGAGCATATTACTATGGACTTCGTTGTAGGTCTCCCGAGGACTCAGCGAGGTAGTGACGCTATTTGGGTGGTTGTAGAGCGGTTAACTAAGTCGGCGCACTTTATTCCCACGCGCGTAAGAGATTCGGTAGACCATCTTGCCGACTTGTACATTCGGGACATAGTGAGATTGCACGGGGTCCCAGTGACGATCATCTCAGATAGAGATCCTCGTTTTACTGCTAGGTTGTGGCAGAGTTTGCAGAGTGCCTTGGGCACTAAGTTGACCTTTAGTACGGCTTATCATCCTCAGACTGACCGGCAGTCCGAGCGTACTATTCAGATCCTTGAGGATATGCTTCGGGGTTGTGTCCTTGACTTTAGTGGGACGTGGGAGAGGCACTTACCACTGGTGGAGTTTGCCTACAACAACAGCTTTCAGTCTAGTATCGGTATGGCACCGTTTGAGGCCTTGTATGGCCGACCGTGTAGGTCTCCAGTTTGTTGGGCCGAGGTGGGTGATGCACCTTTGTTGGGTCCGGAGTTGGTTAGGGAGACGACGGAGAAAGTTGAGCTTATCCGTAGGAGGCTTGTTACAGCCTAGAGTCGCCAAAAGAGTTATGCCGACCGTAGGAGGAGACTTTTGGCGTTTGAGGTAGGTGATCATGTCTTCTTGAGAATATCACCTAGGTGAGGTTTGATGAGATTTGGGAAGAGTGGGAAGTTATCCCCTCGGTTTATTGGGCCTTTTGAGATCCTCGAGAGGATTGGCGAGGTTGCTTATCGTTTAGCGTTGCCGCCACAGTTGTCCGGGGTTCATGACGTGTTTCATGTGAGTATGCTTCGGAAGTATGAGCCGGATCCATCGCATGTGTTAGATTGGACCGACTTAGAGGTAGATGAGGATGCCTCGTATGAGGAGAGACCGGTTCGGGTCTTGGATAGGCGAGATCAAGTCCTGCGTGGCAAGACCATCCCTTTGGTAAAGGTTTTGTGGAAACATCACGGAGTGGAGGAAGCCACTTAGGAACGTGAGTTGGAAGTCTGCGAGAAATATCCGGACTTGTTTATTGATGAATAATCTGTAATTAGATTTTGTAATGTTGTTGGACTTAAGAGCTTTATATATGTCTTAAGTTGTAAAACATTGGTAATGTTTGGGTTTAATAGAAGTATGTTGTAGAACTTACCTTGATATGGGAAGTTGATTATGATATTGCATACGTTGGCTATATTGTAGAATTGGAGTTATAACATGTATATTGATTATGATATGAACTGTGAACCATGTATGTTGGAACTGGTTGGGAATGGGAGAAAATTGCATGTTGATAATACACTCGTATTATATGCGGTGAAATGCCTCTTGAAAATAGATGAAATCGACCGGTAATGGGTCGAAATGTTGAGTATTATGTCGTAATATTATTAGAAATGGAGAAAACCTGTTTTTGAAAAACTTGTGTTTAATTTCGGGGACGAAATTCTTCAAGGGGGGAAGGTTATAGTGATATCGGTTTCCCTTTCATTAGTTGTTGTGTATATCTTGTTTACATCCTTTACTCTTAGCATTTGAGTCTTGGGTTGTGTTGGGCAGGTGTGAAACAGGTTGGTTGAGCTTAGGAACCAAGTGTAGTTGCCCAGATTTTGGCCTGTCCGCTCGAGCGGAGCTTTTGGCGCTCGAGCGGGAAAAACAACCTTCCAGTATTTTTCTCTGCAGGGTTGTCTGCTCGAGCGGGAGTTTGTGTGTTACGCTCAAGCGGGGAGTTGGACGCTCGAGCGGGAGTCTGGTTCTGCAAAAGTGCTGGGAGTGTGTATTCAGCGCTCGAGCAGCGGTTTTGACGCTCGAGCGGGAGTCTGTGAGTGACGCTCGAGCGGGGAGTTGGACGCTCGAGCGGGGCGACTTTTATATAAATCTGAGATCCGACTTTTGGATCACTTTTTCAACTCCTTTTCTCTCTCTTACTTTTCAAAACCTCCATTTGAGAGCTCCTCTCACTAGAACCTCAACTTCTCTCTAGGTATTGATCTAGCTAGGGTGTATTCCTCACCTTTGGTCTTTACAAAAGTTGGGTTGATCGTCGAGGGCTTTACATTGATCCGAAAATTTTGAGTTTTGGAGCACGTTGAGTTTTGTCACCTTCTTCCCTTGAGCTTCGAATTTGAGGTAGGGATAACCTACTCCTTACTATGGGTTTTGTCTTTAAATTTTAGTAGTTTGAGATGTTGGAGTTGGTTTGGTAATTTTGTGAAAGTTTGGGACTTTTATGGAAATTTACAAAGTTGGGGTTTTAACTATATAAAAGCCTAGATACATGTTTGGCATGAAAAAGTGGAATTAATGTTAAAGCATTAATGAAAATGGAACCTAAGGGTTGTAATGTTAATTATGGAAAATACCCTAATTACATTGGTTAATTAATTTGTAAAATTAATTGTGAGAAATGAGGAATTGAAGTGGAAATGTTGAGATTGGGATGTGTGAGATTAAAGGGTGTAGTTGGATTTTATATCACTCACCTAGTTGGAAATGTTGATTTTATATCCATTTATTGCATTTATGTTCTGTATAGAAATAACTGATTCGGGCTATCAGTGGAGGATAGTTTTGATTGTTGTAGACAATGCATGATGATTAGGCAAACTAAAACTAATCACCGGAATATGTCATTGAGTATGACGGTTGAATGAATACATTAAACGTTATGTATTGGTTGATGATGTGTATAATTATTGTTTATATGCATTGTGTTGTGTTGGAGGAGATAGGGGATGTACTCCACGGTTTAGGGGATGATAGGGGATGGACCTCTAAACTGGATGTTGTTGAGAGAAGATAGGGGATGGACTCCATAGATAGAGCTCATATGCTTATCTAGTGATGTGTTGACACAGCTCATATGCTTGTCTCTGGAAGTGTGATAGTGCTCTTATGCATATCTATGGAAGTGATGATATAGCTTGTATGCTTATCTGTTGGTGTGTGATATAGCTAGTATGCTTATCTATTGTGAAATGGGAAAGTGTTTAATATGAGTTACTGTCTCATATGAGTTGTTTGGCCAGGTTCTGAGCCAGGGTTATAAATTGAAATTTGAAAGGAATTGGAACATGGACGTTTATGTCATGAAACTGTAAAGTGTTATAAGCGAAAGTATCAGTGTTAGCCATCTATCAACTGCTAATCTTTTAGTCATTGTTCATATTTGGTTTAGTGTATTTCTACTGGGCTGTGGCTCACCCTATATGGGAATATCATTTTCAGGTACATGTAGCATGCCACCTCCAAGGACGTAGCTTGGGAGGCTGGAGGCGGACAGACTTTTTGTTGTTTAGTTTCTTTAATGTATTACATGTATATTCAAGCCAAGGGCTTAATGTGTAAATGAGTTAGCACTCTCTTGTTGCAACCAAGTGTTAACTTGGAAAGCTATAAGCCTTTAGGGCATTTGCTTTTGTTGTTAACATGTAATACTTTTTGTAATGAAACTCTGATGAATAGAATAATGTGGAACTTTTATATATCAATGTATGTCTATATTGATGGGTTTAATGTTATTATTTTGAGGGCGTTACACGTTGGATTTGTTAATCGCTCACTTTTGAAAACATTGATATTCTATCTGTTGGAGCTTTTATTATCTGTTTAGAAATAACTGCTTGGGCTACCGATGGAGGGTAGTTTTGATTGTTGTAGACAATGCATGATGATTAGGCAAATTGAAACTAATCAATTTATATGTCATAAAGTATGACGACTGATAGAATACATTAACGTTATGTATTGATTGATTGTATATATGACCAATGTGTATATACTTTGTGTGTGTGTGGGAGGAGATAGGGGATGTACTCCACGGTTTAGGGGAAGATAGGAGATGGACCTCTAAACCGGATATTGTTTGGCAGAAGATAGGGGATGGACTCCACTGATACAACTCATATGCTTGTCAGATAATGTGATGATACAGCTCATATGCTTATCTATGGAAGTGATGATACAGCTCATATGCTTATCTTTGGAAGTGTTGATACAGCTTGTATGCTTATCTGTTGAAATGTGGATACAACTTGTGTGCTTATCTGTTGAGATGTTGATACAACTAATATGTTTATCTATTGTAGAATGGGAAATGTTTAATATGAGTCACGGTCTCATATAAGTGAATGACTAGGCTCTGAGCCGTTAATGTAAATTGCGGAATTGATAATAAACGGAAAATGAAATGAAACATGGACATAGTGGTCTTGTAATGGGAAAAGGGTTATGAATTGATATATGGAATTGAACATTTATCAATTGCTAATGTCTTAGTTATTGCTCATACTGTGTTTAGCATATCTCTACTGGGCGTTAGCTCACCCTATATGGGACATTATTTTCAGGTACAGGTAGCATGCCACCTCCAAGGACGTAGCTTGGATGGATGTGGGAGTTGAAGACTCCTTTTGTTTATTTTGTTTAGATTACATGTACATCAAGCCAAGGCTTCTTTTGTATAGAGTTAGTACTTTTCTTTTGTGACTAGGAAAGCTGTAAGCCCATAGGGCATTTGCTTTTGTTCTTAACATGTAATACCATTGTAAAGTTTACTCTGATGAAATGGAATGGTTGGTTTCTTTTATATGAATGCAAGTCAAAAGAGATGGGTTTTATGTATTATTTTGAGGGCGTTACAAGAAACCACTACACCTTAACGATCTATTTCGAAATTAAATAAAAAAGGAGATTGAATGGAGAAGGAAATTGAATAAAAATAGAAATGGAAACTTCATAAAATGAAACATGGAAGTTCATTCAAGAGACCACTATACCTTAACGATCTATTTGGAAAATAAATAAAAAAGAAAATTGAATAGAAAAGGAAATTGAACAAAAATAGAAGTAGAATAAAAATAAAAATGGAAATTGTATAAAACTAAAAATGGAAGTTCATTCAAGAAACCACTACACCTTAACGATCTATTTCGAAATTAAATAAAAAAGGAGATTGAATAGAGATGGAAATTGAATAAAAATAGAAGTTGAATAAAAATAAAAATGGAAACTGCATAAAATGAAAAATGGAAGTTCATTCAAGAGACCACTATACCTTAACGATCTATTTGGAAATTAAATAAAAAAGGAAATTGAATAGAAAAGGAAATTGAATAAAAATGGAAGTGCAATAAAAATAAAAATGGAAGTTGCATAAAATTAAAAATGGAAGTTCATTGAAGAAACCTCTACACCTTAACGATCTATTTCGAAATTAAATAAAAAAGGAGATTGAATGGAGATGGAAATTGAATAAAAATAGAAGTTGAATAAAAATAAAAATGGAAACTGCATAAAATGAAACATGGAAGTTCATTCAAGAGACCACTATACCTTAACGATCTATTTGGAAATTAAATAAAAAAGAAAATTGAATAGAAAAGGAAATTGAATAAAAATGGAAGTGGAATAAAAATAAAAATAGAAGTTGTATAAAATTAAAAATGCAAGTTCATTCAAAAAACCACTACACATTAACGATCTATTTGAAGTTAAATAAAAAAGGAAATTCAATAGAAAAAGAAATTGAATAAAAATGGAAGTTGAATAAAAATAAATATTGAAGTTGCAGAAAATTAAAAATGGAAGTTCATTCAAGAAACCACAATACATTAACGATCTATTTGGAAATTAAATAAAAAAAAAGAAATTGAATAGAAAAGGAAATTGATTAAAAATGAAACTTGAATAAAAATAAAAATGGAAGTTGCATAAAATTAAACATGGAAGTTCATTCAAGAAACCACTATACCTTAACGATCTATTTTGAAATTAAATAAAAAAAGGAAATTCAGTTGACAAGGAAATTGAATAAAAACGGAAGTGGAATAAAAATAAAAATGGAAGTTGCATAAAATTAAAAATGGAAGTTCATTCTAGAAACCACTACACGTTAACAGTCTATTTGGAAATTAAATAAAAAAGGGAATTGATTGGAGATAAAAATAGAATAAAAATAGAAGTTGAATAAAAATAGAAATGGAAACTGCATAAAATTAAAAATGGAAGTTCATTCAAGAAACCATTACACGTTAACAATATATTTGGAAATTAAATAAAAAAGGAAAGTGATTGGAGATGGAAATTGAATAAAAACAGAAGTTGAATAAAAATAGAAATGGAAACTGCATAAAATGAAACATGGAAGTTCATTCAAGAAACCATTATACGTTAACGATCTATTTGGAAATTAAATAAAAAAGGAAATTGAATAGAAAAGGAAATTGAATAAAAATGGAAGTGGAATAAAAATAAAAATAAAAGTTGCATAAAATTAAAAATGGAAGTTCATTCAAGAAACTACTACACCTTAACGATCTATTTGAAATTAAATAAAAAAGGAAATTGAATAGAAAAGGAAATTGAATAAAAAAGGAAGTTGAATAAAAATAGAAATGGAAACTGCATAAAATTAAACATGGAAGTTCATTCAAGAAACCAATATACCTTAACGATCTATTTGGAAATTGAATAGAAAAGGAAATTGAATAAAAATGAAAGTGGAATAAAAATAAAAATAAAAATAAAAGTTGCATAAAATTAAAAATGGAAGTTCATTCAACAAAACCACTACACCTTAACGATCTATTTGAAATTAAATAAAAAAGGAAATTCAAAAGAAAAAGAAATTGAATAAAAATAGAAGTTGAATAAAAATAAAAATGGAAGTTGCATAAAATTAAAAATGGAAGTTCATTCAAGAAAGAACAATACATTAATGATCTATTTGGAAATTAAATAAAAAAAAGGAAATTTAATAGAAAAGGAAATTGAATCAAAATGGAAGTGGAATAAAAATAAAAATGGAAGTTGCATAAAATTAAAAATCGCAGTTCATTCAAGAAACCACTACACGTTAACGATCTATTCAGAAATTAAATAAAAAAGGAAATTGATTGGAGATGGAAGTTGACTAAAAATAGAAGTTGAATAAAAATAGAAACGGAAACTGCATAAAATTAAACATGGAAGTTCATTCAAGAAACCACTATACCTTAACGATCTATTTGGAAATTAAATAAAAAAAAGAAATTGAATAGAAAAGGAAATTGAATAAAAATGGAAGTGGAATAAAAATAAAAATGGAAGTTGCATAAAATTAAAAATGGAAGTTCATTCAAGAAACAACTATACCTTAACGATCTATTTGGAAATTGAATGGAAAAGGAAATTGAATAAAAATGAAAGTGGAATAAAAATAAAAATAAAAGTTGCATAAAATTTAAATTGGAAGTTCATTCAAGAAAGCACTACACCTTAGCGATCTATTTGAAATTAAATAAAAAAGGAAATTCAATCGAAAAAAAATTGAATAAAGATGGAAGTTGCATAAAATTAAAAATGGAAATTCATTCAAGAAACAACAATACATTGACGATCTATTTGGAAATCAAATAAAAAAAGGAAATTTAATAGAAAAGGAAATTCAATCAAAATGGAAGTGGAATAAAAATAAAAATGGAAGTTGCATAATATTAAAAATCAAAGTTCATTCAAGAAACCACTACATGTTAATGATCTATTTCGAAATTAAATAAAAAAGGAAATTGATTGGAGCTGGAAATTGAATAAAAATAGAAGTTGAATAAAAATAGAAATGGAAACTGCAAGAAATTAAACATGGAAGTTCATTCAAGAAACCACTATACCTTAACGATCTATTTGGAAATTAAATAAAAAATGAAATTGAATAAAAATGGAAGTTGCATAAAATTAAAAATGGAAGTTCATTGAAGAAACCACTACACCCTAACGATCTATTTCGAAATTAAATAAAAAAGGAGATTGAATGGAGACGAAAATTGAATAAAAATAGAAGTTGAATGAAAATAGAAATGGAAACTGCATAAAATGAAACATGGAAGTTCATTGAAGAGACCACTATACCTTAACGATCTATTTGGAAATTAAATAAAAAAGGAAATTGAAAAAAAAAGGAAATTGAATAAAAATGGAAACGGAATAAAAAAAATGGAAGTAGCATAAAATTAAAAATGGAAGGTCATTCTGGAAACCACTACACCTTAACGATCTATTTGAAATTAAATAAAAAAGGAAATTCAATAGAAAAAGAAATTGAATAAAAATGGAAGTTGAATAAAAATAAAAATGGAAGTTGCATAAAATTAAAAATGGAAGTTGCATAAAATTAAAAATGGAAGTTCATTCAAGAAACCACAATACACTAACAATCTATTTGGAAATTAAATAAAAAAAGGAAATTGAATAGAAAAGGAAATTGAATAAAAATGGAAGTGGAATAAAAATAAAAATGAAAGTTTCATAAAATTAAAAATGGAAGTTCATTCAAGAAACCACTACACGTTAACGATCTATTTGGTAACTAAATAAAAAAGGAAATTGATTGGAGATGGAAATTAAATAAAAATAGAAGTTGAATAAAAATAGAAATGGAAACTGCATAAAATTAAACATGGAAGTTCATTCAAGAAACCACTATACCTTTACGATATATTTGGAAATTAAATAAAAAAGGAAATTGAATAAAAATGGAAGTTGAATAAAAATAAAAATGGAAGTTGCATAAAATTAAAAATGGAAGTTCATTGAAGAAACCACTACACCCTAACGATCTATTTCGAAATTAAATAAAAAAGGAGATTGAATGGAGACAGAAATTGAATAAAAATAGAAGTTGAATGAAAATAGAAATGGAAACTGCATAAAATGAAACATGGAAGTTCATTGAAGAGACCACTATACCTTAACTATCTATTTGGAAATTAAATAAAAAAGGAAATTGAAAAAAAAAGGAAATTGAATAAAAATGGAAGCGGAATAAAAAAAAATGGAAGTAGCATAAAATTAAAAATGGAAGGTCATTCTGGAAACCACTACACCTTAACGATCTATTTGAAATTAAATAAAAAAGGAAATTCAATAGAAAAAGAAATTGAATAAAAATGGAAGTTGAATAAAAATAAAAATGGAAGTTGCATAAAATTAAAAATGGAAGTTGCATAAAATTAAAAATGGAAGTTCATTCAAGAAACCACAATACACTAACAATCTATTTGGAAATTAAATAAAAAAAGGAAATTGAATAGAAAAGGAAATTGAATAAAAATGGAAGTGGAATAAAAATAAAAATGAAAGTTTCATAAAATTAAAAATGGAAGTTCATTCAAGAAACCACTACACGTTAACGATCTATTTGGTAACTAAATAAAAAAGGAAATTGATTGGAGATAGAAATTAAATAAAAATAGAAGTTGAATAAAAATAGAAATGGAAACTGCATAAAATTAAACATGGAAGTTCATTCAAGAAACCACTATACCTTTACGATATATTTGGAAATTAAATAAAAAAGGAAATTGAATAAAAATGGAAGTTGAATAAAAATAAAAATGGAAGTTGCATAAAATTAAAAATGGAAGTTCATTCAAGAAACCACGACACCTTAACTATCTATTTCGAAATTAAATAAAAAAGGAGATTGAATGGAGGTGGAAATTGAATAAAAATAGAAGTTGAATAAAAATAGAAATTAAATAAAAAGGGAAATTTAATTGAAAGGGAAATTGATTAAAAATGGAAGTTGAATAAAAATAAAAATGGAAATTGCATAAAATTAAACATGGAACTTCATTCAAGAAACCACTATACCTTAACGATCTATTTGGAAATTAAATAAAAAAAGGAAACTCAAATGACAAGGAAATTGATAAAAAATGGAAGTTGAATAAAAATAAAAATGAAAGTTCATTCAAGAAACCACTATACCTTAACGATCTATTTGGAAATTAAATAAAAAAAGAAATTGAATAGAAAAGTAAATTAAATAAAAATGGAAGTGCAAAAAAAATACAAATGGAAGTTGTATAAAATTAAAAATGGATGTTCATTCAAGAAACTATTATCCCTTAATGATCTATTTGAGAATTAAATAAAAAAGTGAATTGAATGGAGATGGAACTTCTATAATATAGCGACCCCGGTCTTTTCCCATTTGATTATTGTATCCGGACTTAGGTTCCGTAGATTCTGTCATTGTATAATTGTGGTTGTTGTCCCTTATTTTCTCATTTGGAATTATAGGATGTGTTGGGCAGGTTTGTTTCAGGTTGGTTGGGTTTAGAAACCAAGTGTTGCTGTCCAGGTTTTTGGTTCTTCGCTCGAGCGAGGAGTTGTTCGCTTGAGCGAGAGGTTGCGTCTGATTTGGACCTGTAGCTGTGCATTCTTGGCTCGAGCGAGCTTTTCTTCGCTCGAGCGAGTTAGTTTGTTCTTCGCTCGAGCAATAGTTCCTTCGCTCGAGCGTATGTCTGGTTACAGACCTGTGGGTTTGAGTTCTTCGCTCGATCGAGTTTTCTTTCGCTCGAGCGAGCTTTTGGGTTGTTGGCTCGAGCAAGGCTTCCTTGGCTCGAGCGTTGCTTTTCTGTGTCTGGTCGCTCGAGCGACCATGTCTTCGCTCGAGCGAGCCTGTCCAGTTTATATACACAGCAGCGGGTTTTGATTAGTCTTTTTCATTTTCTTTTGATTCCAAACCCTAGGTCCGACTTCTCTCTCTCCCTACTCACCTTCTTTCTTAGATTTGATCCACTTAGGGTGTGTTTCTACCCTAGATCCTTCATTAAAAAGATAGAGGGAGTCGAGGGCTTTCATTTAATCTGAACATTTGGCGATTTGGAGCACTTTGGTATTTGGGCACTCATCTTTGTCTTCACCATTTGTGTTGTTTTCTTCGAGGTAGGGATTTCCTACTCCATTTTATAGGTTTTGTTCTAAGCTTTGGTAATTTGATATGTTGGGGATACTTTGGTAAATTTGGGAAAAACCCTAGTTGTATTATTGAATTAATTTGTATAAGTAATTCATGGAATTGGGAAAAGATGGTTAAATTCATGGAATTGGGAAATTCATTGATTAAATAGCGTAATTGGGTAATTGGAATCATTTGTCTATTGAATTGTTGACATAGTTATTTTCAGTTTAGAAATAACTGTTTTGGGCTATCGGTGGAGGATAGTCGTGATTGTTGTAGACATTGCATGTGGATTAGGAATAACTGAAACTAATCACATTGGTTAAGTCATTAATTTTGATTATGGCATTGATACAGAAAATACGTGTATTGATTGAGCATTGCATTTGCATACATTGTTTTGTGTGTGGGAGGAGATAGGGGATGTACTCCACGGTTTAGGGGAAGATAGGGGATGGACCTCTAAACCGGATTTTGTTTGGGAGGAGATAGGGGATGGACTCCATTAGCGTCACTTTTATGTGTGCTTATTTATATAGAAGTGTTTTATTGATACAGCACTAAAATGTGTATCAATCTGGAAGTATGAAGTGTTTGATTTGAGCTTGAGTCTCATTTGTTTGTTGATATTGGAAGGATGTGAATATGATATATGTGATTCACTGTTGTAAGTTTGGCCAGGTTCTGAGCCATGTTGATAAAATTGGAAAGTAAAACGTATCTTTGGCAATAGTGTCATGAGACTGTAAAATGAAGTAATTGATTATTTTGGTTAACCATCTGTTGAATGCTATTGCTTTATTCATTGCTTATATGTGGTTTAGTATATTTCTACTGGGCTGTGGCTCACCCTTTATGGGAACATCATTTTCAGGTTCAGGTGATAAACTACCTCCAAGGACTTAGCTTGGGAGAGTTTGGCTTCTGGATTGAAGAAGACTACCTTTAGTTAATAGTTTTTATTTATTAGTACATGTAAACATTCAAGCCTAGGGCTTTTCTTGTATTGAGATTAGAACTCATATTTTTGAATCCAAGTGTTGGCTTGGAAAGATGTAAGCCAGTAGGGCATTTTATTCGATGTTACATGTAATGCTTTATTTAGTAATACTCTGATGAATGAATTAATAAATTGTCTTCTTTAAATAATGCATGTCAATGATATATAATGGGTTAATTTTGAGGGCGTTACAACTTGGTATCAGAGCGTACCAGGTTTGAATACTTTGGGTACGTGGGAAGTGATTAGTATCACATTGGGTTCGTCTCGTTTGATAGAGTGTAACAAGCCCGCGAGGGACCTCGCTACAGCTTGGACTCGACTTTTCATAGTCACGGTTCTAAGTCTGAACCAAAGAGTCCAAATCCGGCAAATTGTTTTGCGAAAACAGATTTTTGAAAGAAGTGCCAAACATGGACTGCTTTGCCAGATACAGAGTCGCCACCTAAATATTTTATTTTGGGAAATTTAGGAAACCCTGACTCGGTGCCAAAAAGGCCACGTGTCCGTCATCACCAAAGTTGCCTCGGCTCGGGAACTTGGGTACGATTGGGGAAGGTCACTTCGTGAGCACCCCCGCTCGCCCGGTCATAGACCGGCCTCTACTAACCATGATATCAATTTTTGAAAACATTGTGAGTTCTTAATCCGGTTATTAGCCTAGGTTACTATGTGATGCTCACAGCATACAAGTATAGACTGGATCGCCTGAATTGGAACAAAACATTTCATGCTTGTTTTTGAAAATGGTTTGCTACCCGCAGGTAGGCTTTGAAACATTTGATGATTCATTCCAATTTAGATAACCCAACCTTCACCCACAGGCATTCAGGCAGATATATCAGATAAGCACATAGCCTCATGGTAAGCATGCTATCATGGCATTCACTCACATGCATGCAAGGATGCTAAAGCATAGAGCTTACCGAGTACTCCAAGCCAAAAACAGAAACTACATTAGAAATCATGCATGATCCTAAGTATACAAAAATGCTTAATGCAACACATGCAAAATGCAACTATAGTAGGCTCGGCTATCCTAAGATGGCATATGAAATGCTACAAATAACATGTATTCAACTTGGAATTGAAAATACAATGCAGTTAGTATGATGCGCCGAGCCCGGTGCATGCAGAACAAATGAATGATGCAAACATGTTGTCATACTGTATGCTAATTCAAACATGCCCTAATCTAACCATCAAAAGCGGATAAATAAAAGGGAGAAAGACGTGGGGTTGGAAGACATACATCACACTCACCCACACTTATTACAGTTGTGCCCTCACTCGGAGGGTCCGAATAAGTAATACAGTCCAAATATTACAATCCCCAAAATAAAAGAATATTACAGTCCAAAATATTATAGAATTCTAATTAATTAATGAATTAACTCGAAAGCAAATAAACTGGCGTGCAAGCCAGGGATTGCCTTGCTTCTGGTGGATGATGCATGTCCGGACTGTCTTGCGCGGAAATCCACCTGAATGCCCCAATTAGCCTCTGTTTACACCTGTTATTCTTGAAAAGCGTGCCAAGTCCCGGAAAGTTGCTGATTCCTGGTTTTGCTGCAACAGAGAGCAGAAAAGGGGCATAGCAATGTATTTGCACAAATATATGCATGTCTCGATCCTCGTGCCACCAATCACGCACACCGAGGCATGATAGCCGAGGTGTCGAAATGCACAACTCAATATAGGATGAATGCACATGAGACTACAGCTAAAACCTAACTCCATCATGGATAATCCGGAGTGTCGGTGACTGGGGAATTGAGACACATTCCGTCACTCGGAGTACGAAATGTACCTGGTTTCCCGTGCCCGGGCTAACTCCTATTCCGGACACGATGCAATATGCATGATATGCATGAAATTCAACTAAGATACAATCCTAACGTACACAATGCTATGAAATGAGATGCCTCGAAATGCGTGCACGCGGGCACGCAAACCGAGAAAATGCAGAATGCTATGAAAATGAAATGCCTCGGAGTGCGTGAACACGGGCACACAAACCGAGAAAATGATATGTGTCTCGAAGTACGTGCACACGGGCACGCAAACCGAGGCGATGATATGTGTCTCGAAGTACGTGCACGCAGGCACGCAAACCGAGGCAATGATATGTGTCTCGAAGTACGTGCACGCGGGCACGCAAACCGAGGCGATGATATGTGTCTCGAAGTACGTGCACGCGGGCACGCAAACCGAGGCGATGATGTGTGTCTCAAAGTACGTGCACGCGGGCACGCAAACCGAGGCGATGATATGATATGATGAAATGACATGGGAATGACAAATGGGCTTATACCAACATGAGTGAGCCTCAGCCACACTCACATGGGATGCCGTCGGATAAAAATGAAGTGCCTCGAAATGCGTGCACACTGGCACGCAAACCGAGGCGATGCGAAAGCGATGCGAATTTCATGAAAAATGCAGCATGGACTTATACTAACATGAGAGAGCCTCAGCCACACTCACATAAGATGCCGGTGGCAGAAAATGAAGTGCCTTGAAATGCGTGCACACGGGCACGCAAACCGAGGCGATGCTAAAATGTGATGAAATATGGCAAAAGTGATATGCAAGCATACTAATGGAATTTCAGCACTAAAATATGGGGGAAAATAGTCCCGAAATGAAGCGAAATGACATGAAATGCAAGGAAATGTCCCGAAATGCGACATTAGGCACCCGAAATGGCCTATAGCTATGCCAAACATGTACAATATGGACATGCAATGCAAAGACAGAAGCTAGACAGTCCCAAAAGATGTACTTTCACAGATATAAACATGGCCAAACAGCAAGTATAAGTAAGGGAAAAATAGCATGCAAGAATAGGGGCCAAAAGAGGGGTAATGAGGCAAGTGGTATAAGCAAAACTCAAACTGAAAAATTTCCTTCTACAACACTGAATATGGACCAAAAATATGAACATTTACAGTATATGGCAGACCTCAAATCAGTATACAAACATGCTAAAAATGTGATGCAAAACAAGGCTCAAAAGGTGATATAACATGAAGTATATAACATAATCACCAAACAGAAAAAAAGTGTGAATGAAAAATGAAGTATAGGCCAAAATAAGACCACTTTTAGTTCGAACCAAGGTCCAAAAACAGAAGCAAAAAGAGCTACTAATTTATGCAAAAAATGGGGCCAAATAGGGGATATAACTACAAGTGACATATGGAAACACCAAACAAGGTTGAGCCCTTCTCCAATGTTGAAGAGGGGCTCAAAATAAGCCTTATATCAGTTTATAAAATGCTCAAAAACAGATTGCTCATGGGCCAAAGATAGCATGCAAAATCATGACATACAAGATGATCAATGAAGCAAGTATATTATGGAGGGCTCAAACAAGGTTGAGCCCTTAATGAGAAGTGAAGATGAGCTCAAAATATGGCCCTTTTCAGTTAGGGCCGGAGCTTGAAACCAAAAATAAATGGGGTTTAGAGATAGATCAAGGAAAAGGGTCAAAAGGTTAAAAGTGTAACTTACCCTTGAAGATTCAAGCTTTTGTTGCTTCTTGGATGGATTTGCAGCCTCTTTTGCCTTCTAGAAACCTTCCTTGCTGCTGGAGGTGAGGTGGTGGTGGTAGAGCTTGGTGGTGTAGAAGGAATGAAGGTTAGGGACTTAGGGTTTTTTTAAGAATTGAGAGGGAAGAAGATGGAGTTGGCTATGGAGCTTTGAAGAATAATTTTTCTAACCCTTATGAAGAAGACCACCAGCTGGTTATAAGGATCAAGAATGGGGTGTAAAGGTGGGGGAGAAGGAGGGCAAAACTCCCCCACAAAATATCCCCCGGATACAGAAAATATCTGGGGGATATTGCCCCACAGCTGGAAAAGGGTACAGTGCAAGGAAGCAGGCCGGCCTCATACTTTTGCTGGAGGTGGCCGGCCGGCCACACCCCCTAGCCGGCCGGCTAGGGGTCAAAAGGGTCAAGTTGATTTTCTGGCCGGTCAGATACTGGGGAGGTACCCCTATGTGTGTACAACACAACCATGTAGTTGAAATTCCAAGAAAGTGGGCCAAAGGGGTTCAACAATGGCTCGGAAAGAGGGGGTCAAAAGGGTCAAGTTGACTTACTGGCCGGCCATGAACTTTTAGGGGCCTCTCATGTGTGTACATCACAGATATGTGGTTCAAAGTTCAAGAAAAAAGGTCCAAGGGGTTCAACATTAGCCCGGAAGAAAGGGGTCAAAAGGGTCATGTGACCCTAATGGCCGGCCATGAACTTTTAGGGGCCTCTCAGATGTGTAGATCACAGATATGTGGTTGAAAGTTGGCAACACTAGCTCCAAGGTATTCAACATTAGCCCGGAAGTGCGAAAAACGGGCGTCGGGAGGCTCCGGAAGAGAGATAACTGGTTGCTGCAACAATTGCTGACCTCCCACCCTTCAGTGACCTTCCTTGTGATAAAACAGAGGTACCTGCCAAAAATGAACGAAAACCGTTGCAAAACGAACGTTCCGGGGCCAAAACACGCAGTTCGGGATCCCGAAAATGGGCTGCTAAGCACCGAAAGTGGCGTTCGGCCACGAAGTGGGTTTCTCAGCCCCCAGTGTCCCTCAACAGGGAGCAAATAGGAAGTATGCCAAAAAACAGAGCAATAGGAGATGGTTAAGTGGTCCCGAACCGAGGCACACGGCCTGACGGCTCCGAAAATCGGGAACCGGGCTCCGAAATGGGTAAAATGGCCTACGGCCACCAAATGTAGCCTACGGACATTGAGAGATGGTCTACGGGACCTCTCCCTCCCCTCAGGAAAAGAAACAGAGAAAACTGAGTCTGGTTCGCAAATCGAGACAAGGCACAGAAGAGGGTTCGGAAGTCTGGAGGTAGGGCTCACGGCCGCGACTCTGAGACTTCTGAACAAGCACGATACGCAATATCACCAAGCGCTCAATTGGTGACATCTGAGTCTTAAGGTCGGTCAAAAATGGGGTGTCTACAGTTGCCCCTCTTTGACAGAACTCGGAAGTCATAAGAAATGACGGGAGTGAATGTCAAAGCCCAGAGACGACCCATTTTTGACAAGGCCGAAGACTTAGACAAACATACTGGATAAACAGAGATGCGCCCGCAGGCATGCCCGCAGGCAGGGGGCAAAATGCAAATGATATGCAAGAAGCCGAAGGTAACCTAATGATCGTGCAGATGCAGCATGCTGTAATGAAACAAATATTCGCAAATAGATGCAACAGTTTTAAGCAAGAATGCAAAGCAACAACTACATTTCATGCAGTTTAAGAATGCGGAGGATCATCCAATCCCCGCCACGTTTCACACGGAGAAGATACGATACCTGCGCGATTCGTCTGGTCGCACCAACCTCAATTGAACCGTACATACAATATCGTGCCTGCAAAAGAGAGAAATTGCAACAAGCACAATATGCTAACAACATGTATTTAATGTGATTCCGAAAGTTCGACACACGCAGTGCCGGTGAGTGAATGCACCGCAATGCAAGAATGGAATATGCGTGACAACGTATGCTCAAACACAGAAGTATGATTAACATCAAGAAACGTGCATGACAATGTGAGTATGCTCATGAGAATGCAAGATAACGTAACACGAGCAAGAATCAGGGCGCCCGTTTGTCATGAAACAACGAGTACGGAAATGCGCGTTTTGGCGAAGACGACTCGACCACGGCCTCCGATCCGCTTCCTTGAAAGGTTACAACTCATTCAAAAAGGATATACTTTGATTTCGATGAATGATGATGAGCTACATGTCAAAACTTGAAGCCGAAGTCCCGACGGAGTAATTTCGCGACTGGAAGTGTATTTTTCTTGAACTTTTTCAGGTCCCGGGAACTCCGATCTTCCTCAAAATTTGCAGAGAGCTAGGTGAGCATGTGAGGATGATGGCCGGCCGTTTATCTTCCCAAGGGCAGGTGGCCAACCGGTTTCCACAAAAGTAGATGGCTGGCCGGCCATTTCTGCCAAAAGCAGATGGCTGGCCAGCTAGAAATAGGGGCCGGCCGGCCATGCCCTTTTTCCGGGGGTATTTTGGTCTTTTTCCCTCCTTTTTGATGCTCTTGCAATCCAAGGCTTGAGGCCTATAAATGGCAGCCGAACCTCACTTCATTTCTTGCCTCTTTCAACACTTTTCTCTCCAGTTTTGAGTTTTACGGGCGTTTTCCAACGTCTCGCGCAAATTGTTTTCGCAAAAACACTCAGTTTTAAACACTTTGGAGCGATTAAATTCCGGCTTCGGAGCTTCCTTTTGCATTTTCACCACTCGAGGTAAGTTTATTTTAATATTTGGAATATTTTCTCGGGAGTTGACTTTTGTTGACTTTTTCCAATTTTGGCCCATTTTGCTCATTTTTGCTCCCCTTTTGCAGATTCCTGAAAATAGCGGGTACTTCTTCCCATGGTGGTGGTTTTCCGGGTGCCGGAGATGATTTCGATCCCACGACTCTACCTCCGAGGACCCGACCTTTTATTCCTGAGAGGTACCGTCCGGCAGCTCACGTCCTCCCGCGTGCCGTCTTCCGTCACTTTACCAGCTTCGACGAGAGAGCACCCGTGGATCTGCTTCTCAGAGAGCCGGAGCAGCATCTCTCTCATGAGGCCCGAGAGGTATTTACCTCATCTTCTGTATTTTACATAGATTTTGTACCTTTGCCATGCTTGAACACACAGTTTAGCTTATGACATAGTACTTTGCTTGCATCTTGAACATGTAGTTTCAACACTTGAATTTCTGAACACTCGGCTCATTAATTAATTGCGAACACACACAGCCCACATTAGAACACATGGCTCAAACACTGATTTGTCGAACACACAGCCCGAATTCGAAAGTGAACACACAGCCCACACTTTAAATTTTCTGAACACGCAGCCCAGATAGATAGTGAACACGCAGCCCAAAATTTAACTGAAAGTTGAACACGCAGCCCAAACTTCAAATTTTCTGAACACGCAGCCCAGATAGATAGTGAACACGCAGCCCACAATTTAACTGAAAGTTGAACACGCAGCCCAAACTTCAAATTTTCTGAACACGCAGCCCAGATAGATAGTGAACACGCAGCCCACAATTTAACTGAAAGTTGAACACGCAGCCCAAACTTCAAATTTTCTGAACACGCAGCCCAGATAGATAGTGAACACGCAGCCCACACTGATAGAAAGTTGAACACGCAGCCCAAACTTCAAATTTTCTGAACACGCAGCCTAGATAGAATAGTGAACACGCAGCCCACAAGTTAACTGAAAGTTGAACACGCAGCCCAAACTTCAAATTTTCTGAACACGCAGCCCAGATAGATAGTGAACACGCAGCCCACAATTTAACTGAAAGTTGAACACGCAGCCCAAACTTCAAATTTTTTGAACACGCAGCCCAGATAGATAGTGAACACGCAGCCCACAATTTAACTGAAAGTTGAACACGCAGCCCAAACTTCAAATTTTCTGAACACGCAGCCCAGATAGATAGTGAACACGCAGCCCACACTGATAGAAAGTTGAACACGCAGCCCAAACTTCAAATTTTCTGAACACGCAGCCCAGATAGATAGTGAACACGCAGCCCACAATTTAACTGAAAGTTGAACACGCAGCCCAAACTTCAAATTTTCTGAACACGCAGCCCATATAGATAGTGAACACGCAGCCCACAATTTAACTGAAAGTTGAACACGCAGCCCAAACTTCAAATTTTCTGAACACGCAGCCCAGATAGATAGTGAACACGCAGCCCACAATTTAACTGAAAGTTGAACACGCAGCCTAAACTTCAAATTTTCTGAACACGCAGCCCAGATAGATTAGTGAACACGCAGCCCACAAGTTAACTGAAAGTTGAACACGTAGCCCAAACTTCAAATTTTCTGAACACGCAGTCCAGATAGATAGTGAACACGCAGCCCACAATTTAACTGAAAGTTGAACACGCAGCCCAAACTTCAAATTTTCATTGGCACACAGCCCTTTTTCATTTCATTGGCACACAGCCCATTTCATTTCATTATTGACACATGTATTCATCATGAATGCAGGGTAGTTCCCGCAGTGTGCGGGGGTATGGTTCCACCGCGGTGAGGGATTGGTACGCTGAGCTCCCGGAGGGCGTCAGGGACTTGGTAGATTTGGCGGGGTTCGGCCCCTTTTGTGTCGGGTTGTCACGTTGTCCTGCCAGGAGGACGCTGATGGCAGCCTTGGTAGAGAGATGGTGGGACACCACCAATTCCTTCCATTTCTCTGCTACCGGGGACATGACCATGACCCCTTTTGATTTTGCTGTATTGATTGGCCTTGACGTCGGAGGTTGGTCCATCCCCTACGACGAGGACATGGGCGAGTGGGAGGCCGCCTGGATGTATTTATTGGGGGCTCGCCCACCTGTTGACAGGGTCTCTGGGAGAGTCTGATATACTTGGTTCTCTTCCCATTTTCGGCGGGCAGAGATGGTGCCCGAGACTCCCGAGGAGACAGAGCAGTATGCTCGTGGCTTCCTGATGTTCCTCTTCGGGACTACCCTGTTCCCCGACAGAGGGAACACCATTGGGCTATACCTGCTGAGCGCTCTGGTTGACCTATCACAGGTCAGTAGATATGATTGGGGTGGCGCTGGCCTGGCTACCCTCTACTTTTATATGAGCGCGACCTCCCGCGGGCGGGGCGACTTACTTGGCGGCTACTGGAGAGCCTGGGAGGTACTTTTCTGTCCCCCTGATTTACATTTCTGCTTCTCATTACTTGTACATTGCACCCACAGCGCACTTTTACAGTCTGTATTTTGCTCTCAGCATTTCGTACTTACATCCCGCACTGCTTTTCTCAGCTATGGGTTTATGTATACTTCCCATCATTAGCCCCAGAGCTAGAGGTGGTAGGGATTCCCGTGACTCCATATTCATTGATATTTGAGGGCCCGCACCGGGCGAGGCCTCGAGAGACCCTCCTTCGCCTGCGACAGTATTTCGACACGGTGCGACACTCAGAGGTACTCCAGAACTTTCAGTTCTTTTCGTTTTCATCTTTGATTTGCTCTGTATATTCTCGATTTCTGATTGGTTTATGCATTTGTCATCCGCAGATTACATGGCAGCCTTGGGCGCCCCTGGGTGATGATCTCCGACTTCAGTATACCGGAGCATCAGGCATCTCCCAGTACAGGGTCCTGCTTGAAGGGCCGGTTGGCAGGGCATGGTTCCTGGGGGAGCGCTTCCTGCGTCAGGTATGGGGGTATCTTTCTCAGGATATTCCCGCAGCACCCCCAGCTAGTATGCGGACCGCTGACAGGCTGTCTTATTCAGAGGTAGTCGGCGCCATGCTGGGTACTGAAGCCTTACTATATATTGAGGAGGGGGACTACGCCACCTACCGTCACATATACTTGATGCCCCCATTGACGGAAGCTCGTATCCCGATGATGAGGCCTGCCGGTACGTCATCCTCGGATCAGGCTCAGGCTCGAGCTACAGACATCCCTTCTTCTAGCAGGGCTGGCGCATCTAGAGGTGGGAGTAGACCGTTTCCTCCGACTCCGTCGATTCATCCTCATGTCGGATGGCCAGATATGCCGACTAACTTGATGGCATGGCAGTATGGGGCTAGCTCTCCGACTCTGATTCCATTAGAGCCTCCGATGCCCAGTGATCGATACGCCATTGATCCGGACTCACCGCTGGTATGCTCCACTTGTTTTCATTCATCATTCAGATGTTTAGACACTTTTCTGTTCACTGATGATTATGAGCTCGTTTTTGCAGCCATCGCGAGGATACATGGAGGAGGTGGTTGGGCTGGTGGCCACACTCGAAGGCATGGTCCTGCGGAGGGAGGCACAGTTGTCTGTTGCGGGCATTCAGGTACCCTTCAGTTTTCTGGCATTTATCATACTTCTGATGACATGCTGATTTCTACTGCATCGATAGACTATTTGTGTAGAGCACATCTGACACATACCCCACTTATACACTGTACTTACATGCACTCACTTCATGTAGCCTCTGCTTGTATCTGCATCTGATGTATATATTTGAACTGATGCATTTGAATTGAACTTTTTGTTTTCAGATGCCTTCATGGTCCGGCCAGCCGCAGACTAGGCCATCCGGGCCTCATTGGGGAGCTGGGCCATCTCGGCCTTCCAGAGGATCTGGGCCATCTAGGCCTTTCCGAGGAGCTCGAGGAGGGCCTACCCGCAGACGCAGGGCTCATGTTGTGGAGGTAGAGTCTGATGAGGAGGAGGAGGAGGCTACCGACCGTCAGTTCGAGACATCTGTTGAGGAGGGAGGCTCCGGTTTTGGCTCGGGGAACAGAGGCGAGGCTGAGGAGGACCCTGAGGATGACGGCTCCGACTCAGATGATGGTGTGGAGGTCGTCCCGCAAAAGAGGACGAGGCGTGCTTTTCATTCCCGCTCCCGAGGACTTTGATGTTGTTATTTCCTGCTTTATTTTTCTTTTTGCTAGTAGTTTGTAGCACTTTGCACATTGTTAGGCAGTTTTATTTTTGTAAAACTTGTACCTTTGTATGTTGTAAAGCATGATGAAATGAAATAGCTTTTGAAAAGGTGTTTGTATTTTTAGCATCGTATCGCATCAATTTATTTTGCACAAAAATAAAATTGAATGGTAATGCGCAATGTGTAATCACCAAGTCAGGTAGTGAACCGACGCAACAAACTAAGCAACTCAACCTACTAAGATATAACAGAATCTTTAGCAAGTTTACAACTCGATAAACAAAATGCAACAACGCAAATAAACAAGATTTTAACAAAAATTGCTTAAACAGAGAGCAATGACTCAAAAACACAAAACACGTCCGCTCGACAAACAACTCGATAAGCAAAACAACAACTCGATAAGCAAAATTCAACAATAACAGAGTGTTGTTCTGACGATCTGGGCATCAGAATGCATCCGAAACGGGGGCCTTTGACTCTCCCGTTGCATGGAAATGCTTGGAATTTTCCCTCGAAGAATAAAACAGGGCCAGGGAGATACACTGCAGCATTGCCAGCCATCCCTGGGAGTCGGCCGGCCATTTTTTGAAAAAGTAAATGGCTGGCCAGCTATTTCTGAAAAAGTAAATGGCTGGCCAGCTAGAAAAAGTGGCTGGCCGGCCATTCTGTCCTGCAGCCACCAGATTTTTTGACACGTGTCCCCGTGAATAGTGTTTTTCCTTCTATAAAAGCCTCAACTTCGGGAACATTCATTTCATCTTAGTTTTTAGACAAAGATGGAGGCATTTCTTGCAGAAAATATCACATCTTGGATTTCTTCTCTAGACGGCTCGGAAAAGCTGAATTTCCGGGGTTTCGGCTTGAATGCACTATTCACGCTAAGCCGTACTCCGTTACATCTTCCTTTTCTCCATGCCGCGGCAAGGTTCTGGAATCCAGTGACGCACGTTTTTAGCTTTGGCGGCCAAGAGATGTGCCCCACTTTCGAAGATTTTCAGGTTTTGATGGAGTCTGAATGCTCTGAAGTAATCTTGCCGCAGCTCCGTTTTGGTCACGCCCAGGCTTTAGGGCGGATGTGTGGGCTCACAGCGTATGACGCTCGATCTCTGATCTGCAGTGGAGAGCTGGACATCCTCGGCTTGATCCACCGTTTTTCCGACGCTGGTGACCGCAGCAACCATTATTGGCAGGGTTTCCGGCAACACGCCCTCTGTTTATGTTTGTTGTCTCACTTTCTGCTTTCCTCGGGCTTCGGCGGGGCTAGCATTCGCCTGATTGAAGTCGCCCAAGGTTTGAGAGAAGGAAAGAGCTGTATTGCCATGACCTTGGCCGAGACATTGATGGGTTTAGATTCTGTCTATCGCCGGGAGGCGACTAGGTTTGCCGGGAGTCCACTGCTACTGCAGGCAATGTTTCCCACCCGACCTCACATATATATATTTGCTCACATCACTCGGCCCTCAGGCTCGGTTTTTCTCACAAAACCCTTGTCTTACTTTTCTCTCATCGTACATCTCTCTATTCTTTATTCTCTCATTTTCCATCCCTTCCCTAGGTATGGTTAATGGATAAGTTGCAGGTTGTGGACTTTTGCCCCGCTTATTCAGCTCGAGGCTACTTCTTTCGGCAGCGCCTAGTCAATGCTCTTGACGAAAGGTGGTGGTTCGATTGGATGTGCAATTTGTCCGCAGACGGCATTGTTTGGCGTTGTCCTTGGCTCAACCTCCCGGCAATGAGCTATAGTATGTCTCGGCTGATTGGGATCCAACTGATTGGTCTAACCCACTGTGTATTCTATTTTCCGTTCCGATTTCTGCGTCAGTTTGGCCATGATCAGACCTGTCCACCGGAGGGGATTGAGTACCCAGCTGCTTTCCCGATCCGGGGTGCACAGCTTGCCCGATATGCCACGGCATGGAGGACGAGAGAGCTCCTGGCCCCCGCTTCTTCTTTCAGTTGCACTTTGTCCGATGAGTGCGTGGATTGGCTCAATGAGGAGGCACAGGTTGGGCCCAGCTTGGCGTCAGATGCTCCATCCAGCTCCGGGAGGGGACACAGAGATACTTGATTCAACTATGCCTCAAATTTATTGCTTTATTAGCATTTTCAAGTTTTCTTTATGAATGTACTAAAATAAGCAACCTCGATTGTAATGCAAGAGCAGGAGAACTCTATTTTGAAATCAACGAAATTGAAAGTTATGGTACTGAAAATTTTCCACTTTTGGTCCAAAAATGGTCTTAGTCGTAAAAAGATTGATTTGAACAAAGTCAACTTTTATTAAAACTTTTCAAAATTATTTTCGATGTGGATCAGAATTGGACACGTCGGAGATCTGTCACTGAGATGCACAACCCCAGATCCCTGCAACTGGAAAGTTGCCCCTAGTCTGAAGAACAATGCGACACTTCATAGCAACGAAAAGCTGCCCCTAGTCTGAGTAACCTTGTACCGCCGCGGCAATGGAAAGTTGCCCCTAGTCTGAACAGCACTGTACCGGAGATTGCGGTAAACGCTGATGGATAAAGATGACTGAGATGATCAAAATGGACAGAGTTGATCGGGGAAAAGTTTATGGCTGAACTTCAAGGTGAAGTTGCCTACGTATCCCAAAGATGGGAATCAAGCCTTACGTAGTTCAGGCTAAGGTTCACTCGAGTATTTTCACTCTCCTTTTGCGCTCTAACTTTTGCCAAGGCCGCCCTTTGCGGGTTTTCAACCTTGCGAGCTCAGTTTTTATATTTTCTAATTTTTTTGTGCTCTGAATTTTGCCTAGGTCGCCCTTTCGGGTTTTCGGCCTAGCGAGCCTCTCAAGGATAGTATTTCTTCAACTTGTCCATATTGATCGGTTGTGAGAACTCCGAGCCATCTAGATCCATCAGAACCACAGCCCCACCTGACCAGATAGCTTTGATGATGTAAGGACTAGTCCAATTGGGTTTGAACTTGCCCCTTGGGTCGTGGATGGGAGCTCGGTTGTCTTTGAGCACCAAATCTCCTTCTTTCAGATTCCTGGACTTAACTTTCTTGTTGAAAGCCCGGGCAATTCTGCGTTGATAGCCTTGGATGTGGTACAATGCTTTCAATCTTCTTTCATCAAAGAGCATGAGTTCTTCGAATCTGCTTTGCTGCCAATCTGCCTCGGCTATCTGGCATTCAGCCAATACTCGTAACGACGGAACCTCAATCTCAATGGGTAGAACAGCCTTCATTCCATAGACTAATGAATATGGAGTTGCTCCAGTAGAAGTTCTGATTGACGTCCTGTAGCCCCACAGAGCAAATGGCAGCTTGTCTGGCCAATCTCGATAGGTTTCCACCATCTTCTGTAGTATATGCTTGATATTCTTGTTGGCGGCTTCAACCGCTCCGTTGGTCTGCGGCCTATATGTAGATGACTTGTGAAAAGCCACATTGTATTTCTCCAACAAGTCTATCACTTCTTTCTTGAAGTGGGAACCATTATCTAAAATTATCTCGTTTGGCACCCCGTAGCGACAGATGATGTTGTTTCTGATGAATTTTGCGACATGCGATGCCTTCAACACCGCGTATGATTGGGCCTCGACCCACTTTGTAAAATAATCTATCGCTACCAGGATAAACTCATGCCCGTTTGACCCCTTCGGGGTAACAGCTCCGATCACATCAATTCCCCAGACTGAAAAAGGCCACGGCGAAGTCATGTTGTACAGTTTTGACGGCGGATGTTCATGCGGTTCGCATGAATTTGACACTTGTGGCATCGCCGAACAAAGCTAATACAATCCTCCTCCATGGTTGACCAGTAGTAGCCCTGTCTGAGGATTTTTCTGGCCAGCATTACTCCATTCATGTGTGCACCGCACTCACCCCCATGGATAGCTTCCATCAGGCGTTTTGACTCTTCAGCTTCTACACAGAGCTTATACATTCCCAGATGACCCCTTTTGTACAAATTTCCCCCGCAGATAACGAATTGAGCAGCCATTCTTCTGACAGCCCTCTTATCTTTGGCATTTGCCCCTAATGGATATGTCTCCTTCTCCAAGAAGTTCCAGATGTCGTAGTACCAGGGGTTGCCGTCTTGAACCTCATCTATGGCGGAAATCGACTCGTATGCCGGCACGAACTTCTGATCAATAATGACTGGACGCATCCGGACTCCGGACGGGATGTCTATCATAGAAGATAGAGTTGCTAGTGAATCTGCAAACCTGTTGTTCTCTCTTACGAGGTGGGTGAATTTTAGCTTTTCAAACCGAGGAATTAGCGAATCCAAGGTTTGGTGGTATATTATCATCCTTTCCTCCTTGACTTTCCAATCTCCTTTTGCTTGAGACACAATGAGGTTCGAGTCCCCAATGACGTCCACTCGTCTTGCCCCTAGTTCCAGGGCTGCCCCTAGGCCAGCAATACATGCTTCATACTCTGCTTCATTGTTGGAAACCTTGAACCGGAGCTTGAATGCTAAAGGGATACGGGAATCGTCAGGCGCTATCAGCAACACCTCTATCCCATACCCATACTGGTTTGATGCTCCATCAAAGTACATCGTCCAAGTTTCATCTTCGACGTGCAGAATGGCTTCATCTGGGAATAGATACTCAACCGCTTCATCCCCATCAACCGGGTGGTCGGCAAGGAACTCCGCTACCGCTCTGCCTTTTACTGACTTGCGCGTTACATACTTCAAATCAAATTCGGAGAGCAACAGCAACCATCGAGCTAGCCTACCCGTAAGCGCTGGTTTCTCGAAAAGATATTTAATGGGATCCAAACGCGAAACCAACATTACTGAGTGGGCTAACAGGTAGTGCCGCAGCTTCCTGGTTGGCCATACCAAGGCCAAACAAGCCTTCTCCAGCGGTGTATAGCGGGTCTCATAATCCAGCATCTTTTTGCTCAGATAGTAGATGGCTCTTTCCAATTTGTCTTCTGACTCCTGCGCGAGCATGCAGCCCATGGTAGTCTCAGTTACCGAAAGATACAGTATCAACGGTCTCCCCGTCTCTGGCGGTGACAACACGGGTGGGTTCTGTAGATACTCCTTGATCTGCTCAAAAGCTACTTGACATCGGCCGTCCCATTGGAATTTCTTTCCTTTCTTCAGGAGACCAAAAAGTGGTTCACAAGTCAAGGTTAATTTAGAAATAAACCGCCTTATGAATTGCACTTTACCCAGAAAGCCTCGCACCTCCTTTTCAGTCCTCGGTGGTGGCATTTCTAAGATGGCCTTGATTTTGGAAGGGTCGACCTCGATGCCCCTTTGTGTGATCAGAAACCCTAGCATCTTCCCCGCTGTAACACCAAACGTGCATTTCTGGGGATTCAGTCGCAGCCGAAACTCTTTGATCCTTTGAAAGAATTTTTGTAAGGCGGTGTAGTGGCCCTCTCTATCTTTGGACTTGACAATCATGTCGTCCACGTACACCTCGACCTCTTTATGGATCATATCATGCAATATTGTAGTCGCTGCCCGTTGATACGTAGCTCCAGCATTTTTCAACCCGAATGGCATCACTCTATAACAATATGTCCCCCACGGGGTAGTGAACGCAGTCTTCTCCCGGTCTTCGGGTGCCATCACTATCTGGTTATAGCCTGAGAAACCATCCATAAATGAAAGCAAGGCGTGTCCTGCCGTGAAATCCACCAATTCATCAATGTGTGGCAAGGGAAAGTCGTCCTTCGGACTGGCCCTGTTCAAATCTCTAAAGTCTACACAGACCCGAATTCTGCCGTCCTTCTTCGGCACTGGAACTATGTTGGCCAACCAAGTTGGATATTCAGATACCAGCAGGAACCCTGCGTCAATTTGCTTGGTGACCTCTTCCTTAATTTTGAGGGCCCAGTCCGGGCGAATCCTTCTGAGTTTCTGTTTGACAGGGCGGGCCTCTAGATCAAGAGGGATCCGGTGCTGTACAATCTCAGGATCGATTCCAGGCATGTCTTCATAGGACCACGCGAAAACATCTTTGAAATCTTTTAATAAAGCGACTAAGCGCTCGCGCTCCTCTGAAGACAACGTGGACCCGATCTGGACCAGCCGCGGGTCCTTTTCAGTACCAACATTCACAGTAGTGATTTCATCCATTAAAGGTTTAACAAATCTTTCCTGCTCTTGATCAATTAAACGTTGCAAAACTGGAGGAATTTCTTCCTCACTGTTTTCATCAAAATTTTGAAAATCCTGATTTAAGAAATAAATCAAAGGCACAGAAAAGTACTCGGAAACCACATCCACATCATTCTCATTAAATACTTCCAAGCCGTCAGATTCCTCTGTTACAACAGACTCAAAAGAAAATGAAAAAGACGACCTAGACAGGACTGTGGCATCCGGGTTATCACCCCCAGGAATACCGGACTCAGACTCAGTCGAGTTGGAATCTGATTCCAACGCAGAAGATTCGGTAGAATCAGATTCCGGCTCACTACCTGACCCGGAACTGCTAGATAAAAAGCCTTCTTCATACTGCCAGATGAGAGAAGGTGCGATAGATGCATCCAAGATCGGCGCTGGAAAGCCCGCAGCTATTTCATCTCCAATCACAGAAACCAAAGAGTTATCCCCCAAGCACTCTTGGCCGATCGGAGGATCTGATAGTAGACTCGCCAGTGCTACCCCCATTTCAAGCTCTGTGCTCTCAAAATCCACTGCTTCACACTGCTGAGTCTCAGTTGGTGGGTCTTTCTGCGCTTCGGCAACGTCATCCCCAGATAATTGTATGTCGAAGAAGATTTCAAAACCAGGCACGCGCTCCCCCTTCGCGTTTTGCCATGGCTCCGGGAAGCCGCAGAATGGAAAATCTTCCCCCTTCCGGACGAAACGTCCGTTTAGGGTACCCCAAATGGGCCTGTGCATTAAATCAAATGGCTTCCCGGCCTTCTTTGCCCTGGCACTTCCGGCCATTTCTTTTCCTTTCCTCACCCAGTCTTCTTTAGTGGGTAGATAACCCAGTCCAAAGGCGTGAGGGTTGTGTGGCACTTCGGCCAACACTGAGACGCCTTTCCGGCCACTTCTCCCTAATCCCATCCCAGGGGTATGCTTTAGCTTGTTCATGAGGTATATGGATTGTGCACTAACATACATGCCCTCATTCGCAGCCATGACATTCTGCACCACTTGAGCCTCGGCCAAAGTGAACCCTGATAAAAATACATCCTCCGTGCCGTGCTCAATCTCCAAGACAGGTGTAGACACCTCCGGCGGCGGATGGATTGATGAATTCCCAAAAACGATCGCTACCCCTTTCCCGTGAGGGTACTTTAGCATTTGATGTAGAGTGGAAGAGACTGCTTTGACCTGGTGCAACCACGGTCGCCCCAAAAGTAGGTTAAAGGTTGCGGGAACGTCCAAGATATGAAATTCGATACTGTGTTGTCCTGGACCAACCTTGGTTTGCATTTCAACAGTCCCCATCACTTCTCTGCTGGTATTGTCATATGCTCTGATTACTTGGGTAGTTGGGACGAAGTCCACGGGTTTCAACCCGATTGCATATGCCGTTCTGGTCGGGCAGACATTAATCGCAGACCCGGTATCAACAAGTACCACCGGTATCCACTTATCTCTACATTCCACAGAAATATAGAGCGGTTTGTTATGGTTTGTGCCCTCAGGCGGGAGCTCCTTGTCCGAAAAGGTTAATGCCGGGGAACCTCCTCCCGGAAAAACCAGCCCAACCAGCTGTTCAGGCGTGGTGTCTATGGAGAGTTTGGACTTGTCCATGGCAGATAGGACAGCTTCTCTGTGTACTCGTGATGCCATTAGCAGTCCCCAGATGGAGATGTCTGCTTGTATTTTCTTTAACTGTTTCAACACAGCCTCATCTTCGATCTGCTTCTCCTTCTGTCTTTCCACTTCTCTATCCTTCCCGGATGCCTCGGGTTGGTCCAGGTGTGGGGGCTTGAAGTACCGCCCACTTCTTGTCATATGGTCCACTTCATCGAGGTACCAAGTATCATCCGGCTGGTTATTCCCCCAGTCTTCATCCGTGTGGGCAAGACACAAGTCGTCATCTTCCCACCACATTCCACTGACAGCCAACAAACACCTGTCTGGCTCCGGTCCACTCGCACTCTCAGTGCTCTCTGTCCATATGCTCGCAGCATTGTTTGTCTTTGTGCACACAGCACTTTCAGTCCCTTCAGGGCCCTTTGCCTTTCTGGCTCTCTCAGCTTCCTAAAATTTTCCTTGCTCCAACTGCGTCAGTACAGCTGGTTGTTTAACAATTCCTGTATCTACAATGCCCATGTCTTGAGCGGAATTCTTAACACCGGCGCTCTCTGGCGGTACAACTTGGTTTTCGGCCGTTCCGGCCACAACTGATATTTCTGCCTCTGCCGGGCTCTGTTCTGATTGGGCTTCCCCCACTGCATCTGGTTGATCTTCGAGCCATCCCGTGGCCTCCTCTGATTCCTCATAATCATACCAATTAATTGACGCCTCCCCCAGTTCCTGGTCGTCAAGAAGTCGCAGGTTGGCAAAGTCCTCCCCTGCAGTTGTCAGCTCATCTGTCCATAGCCCGGATCTATCCCCCCGGATCATGCATAGCTCTTCTGTCTCTGGCAATTCTACACTTAGCCCAATTCGGCTCGTTAATAGGATGTGCTTGCTTGGATCATAGGCTCCCCCGACAAAATTCTGTCCAGTTTCAGATTCAACAATCTCATTTCCTCCCAAAATCTGCCCTGCCCTGTCTTCGATGGTCACCACCACCGGTTCTGTTTGGGTTTTGGAGATGTCCACCATGCACAAGAAATCAGTGCAATCGGGAAGGAGCACCTCTGGCTTGGGTAGGTGGGTGGGCGTAATGTAGATGCTAGGATTGTAAGATGCGACCCCAGTCTGGATAAAGTTAATTCTTTTGGGAGGGGGAGCTTGGTTATGTGATGGGAGAGGGTTGGTCGTAACATTGGGTTGGTCGGGAGGTGCGATCACCTGTTTGTCAATAAGATCTTGGATCTTATGACGCAGTCTGTAACAACGGTCGGTGTCATGACCGTGTTGTTGGTGGTATGCACAGTATTTTGACGGGTCGTATGAGGGGGGAAGTGGATTCGGTAATGGCTTTGGTTCTAGGGGTTTTAAATGATTCTTTCTGATCAGTATTCCTAGAACTTTGGTCAGAGGCATATATAGTTGGGTAAAGGTTCTTTGGCCTCGTGGTTGGAATCGGCTGTTGGCTTGTGTGTTGCTCCCGGACGCGCCGGAAAATGGTGTGGCAGTCATAGGTCTTGGAGGGGGAGGGGGAGTGGTGGTGACCATACCAACTTCCGAGGCTCTCGTATTTGCAGCGCCACTCGGGCCTGCATTGTTATTGCGATTGAAGGTTCTCCTCGGCTGTTCTCTGTCCTGGTCAAACAGGCCTTGCCTCATAGCATCTTCTATTTGCACCCCCATATCATGTAAATCTGCGAAAGTGGGAAAGGGGACCACAATCATTCTCTGCATTAACTTCGGGTGGAGATTGCGCACAATCATCCGAATTTGATCTCTGTCAGTGGGCCTTAAAGTCATCGTTGACGCCTTGGCCCTCCATCGGATCACAAAGTCCGAGAAAGATTCCTTAGGCTCTTGCCTTGTCGTTTCAAGATCACGGGTTGTGATCTCGATTTGAGTGTTGTATGAATATTGTGTGACAAAGGCCTCAGCCATCTCATCCCAATTTTTCTTCACCTCATCTGATAATCTTGCGTACCAATGGGAGGCCACACCAGACAGGGTTCGGCCGAATAGTGAGAGCTTCTGTTGTCGTGTTAGGCCCATCGGCCGCAAGACATCTGCAAACAGTCGGATATGGACCATGGGGTCGCCGGTCCCGTCAAAACGATCGATTTGTGGCATTTTGAACCTATCGGGGAGTGTCACGGCCTCCTCGGTATATCCATCTTCGATATCCGGCATAGCCTTGGCCCCTTGGGATTTCTTGAAGAGCTTCTCCAGTTTGCTCAATTTCAGAGCTGTTTGATCAACCTCGACCTCGGATGGAGAGTCCGGGTGATTGGATATATGAACCTTGGACAGTTGTGGTGGAATCGGGGGCGGAGCTGGCCCCGTTGGAAGACTCGTGTCCTCTTGTAAAATTTGGACAGTTGGTACAGTAGTCTGGGTGTTTGGAGGGACGTCCTGGATAGTAGGAGCCTTTTCAGGTAATGGGGCTCCCGCCGGAGGAGGGATTGTTTGTGAAGGAGACGCTGTATTCTGTTGTTGCAGTCTGGCAATCAACTCAGCCTGCTGGACCATGACTGCGGCCTGCTGTTTGGAGAATTCTGCTTGACGAGCGGCATCATCGTGCATTTGCTTCATACTCTCCTGCATCTGGCGCATTAAAGCCTCCATCCCTGATGTATTCGGTTGATCCATCTGTCTAACCAGTATGTCTATTTCTACAGCAATACTTGAGACCTCAGTCCTGTAGTCCTCTGATAAAGTAACCCACTGTTCTGACAATCTTTGTTCTGACGTACTGCGCCTTTTTGGCTTCCTTCTGGTAACAGGGGGTAGAGAACGGAACACTGGCTGTCCGTCGATTAGATCCTCAGATCGGTGGAGTCGATGACCTCGTGTCCAAGGTGCTTGGGGAATGCCTGTTGGGTTGGAAGCAATCGTGCTAAAACTGACCTAGCAAAAGATAAACAAAGCGAAAAGGAAATAAATAAACAGATAAACGGACAACATAACAGCTTAAAATAAAATGCAAGACATACAGTCGGGCATAATCAACATGCAGTCAATAAGCTGAATAAACACTGTTCTCAAACACTGATTATTATCCCTGTATCACTGTTCCCTCAAACAGAATCTGATATCCGCAGATAACCAAATCTCAAATACTGGCTAGTGCCCGCAAGCCTGATACCCGTAATACAAAACTGATGCCCGCAGGCCTGATGTCGACAATACTGAACTGATGCCCGCAGGCCTGATACTGTCAATACTGAACCATAGCTCGTAGGCTTGATATTCAAACTCATATACTGATCTGATGCCCGCAGGCCTGATACTGACAATTCTGAACTGAAGCCCGCAGGCTTGATGCCCAAACTCATATATTGATACATGCATTCCTGTAGAGACGCACTCTAAAGCACATAACAGATAAGTGAGAGCCAAAACACCCCTATGTTGGGGTAGGGTTTCCCTGTCCTATTGTGTCAGGAACTAGGGTTTCATTACGCACACAGCGGTTTCAAACAACCTATAAATGAGTAAGCAACCTGTCCTAATTTGGAATGGTCACTATGGATCCGAATATGCACTAGGTCGAATGGTCAAAGAGGGTGCCCCGGTAAAATCGGGGTTTGTGTTCCCATACTGGCAGATCCCACAACCGGTCAGCCTTATGGTCATGCCTTGACAAGACAAGCCTCCGGCAAACCGTTCAGGAATAGCAGATGGCAAACACGGTGTCCTAGGCGCACCAATGCAAATGCAATGCAAAGAATCACACAAGCGTAGTCAAAAACAGATATCAAGAGTTCGAGTCAAGTTCTCTAAATCCCCAGCAGAGTCGCCAGAAACTGTAACAAGCCCGCGAGGGACCTCGCTACAGCTCGGACTCGACTTTTCATAGTCACGGTTCTAAGTCTGAACCAAAGAGTCCAAATCCGGCAAATTGTTTTGCGAAAACAGATTTTTGAAAGAAGTGCCAAACATGGACTGCTTTGCCAGATACAGAGTCGCCACCTAAATATTTTATTTTGGGAAATTTAGGAAACCCTGACTCGGTGCCAAAAAGGCCACGTGTCCGTCATCACCAAAGTTGCCTCGGCTCGGGAACTTGGGTACGATTGGGGAAGGTCACTTCGTGAGCACCCCCGCTCGCCCGGTCATAGACCGGCCTCTACTAACCATGATATCAATTTTTGAAAACATTGTGAGTTCTTAATCCGGTTATTAGCCTAGGTTACTATGTGATGCTCACAGCATACAAGTATAGACTGGATCGCCTGAATTGGAACAAAACATTTCATGCTTGTTTTTGAAAATGGTTTGCTACCCGCAGGTAGGCTTTGAAACATTTGATGATTCATTCCAATTCAGATAACCCAACCTTCACCCACAGGCATTCAGGCAGATATATCAGATAAGCACATAGCCTCATGGTAAGCATGCTATCATGGCATTCACTCACATGCATGCAAGGATGCTAAAGCATAGAGCTTACCGAGTACTCCAAGCCAAAAACAGAAACTACATTAGAAATCATGCATGATCCTAAGTATACAAAAATGCTTAATGTAACACATGCAAAATGCAACTATAGTAGGCTCGGCTATCCTAAGATGGCATATGAAATGCTACAAATAACATGTATTCAACTTGGAATTGAAAATACAATGCAGTTAGTATGATGCGCCGAGCCCGGTGCATGCAGAACAAATGAATGATGCAAACATGTTGTCATACTGTATGCTAATTCAAACATGCCCTAATCTAACCATCAAAAGCGGATAAATAAAAGGGAGAAAGACGTGGGGTTGGAAGACATACATCACACTCACCCACACTTATTACAGTTGTGCCCTCACTCGGAGGGTCCGAATAAGTAATGCAGTCCAAATATTACAATCCCCAAAATAAAAGAATATTACAGTCCAAAATATTATAGAATTCTAATTAATTAATGAATTAACTAGAAAGCAAATAAACTGGCGTGCAAGCCAGGGATTGCCTTGCTTCTGGTGGATGATGCATGTCCGGACTGTCTTGCGCGGAAATCCACCGGAATGTCCCAATTAGCCTCTGTTTACACCTATTATTCTTGAAAAGCGTGCCAAGTCCCGGAAAGTTGCTGATTCCTGGTTTTGCTGCAACAGAGAGCAGAAAAGGGGCATAGTAATGTATTTGCACAAATATATGCATGTCTCGATCCTCGTGCCACCAATCACGCACACCGAGGCATGATGGCCGAGGAGTCGAAATGCACAACTCAATATAGGATGAATGCACATGAGACTACAGCTAAAACCTAACTCCATCATGGATAATCCGGAGTGTCAGTGACTAGGGAATTGAGACACATTCCGTCACTCGGAGTACGAAATGTACCTCGTTTCCCGTGCCCGGGCTAACTCCTATTCCGGACACGATGCAATATGCATGATATGCATGAAATTCAACTAAGATACAATCCTAACGTACACAATGCTATGAAATGAGATGCCTCGAAATGCGTGCACGCGGGCACGCAAACCGAGAAAATGCAGAATGCTATGAAAATGAAATGCCTCGGAGTGCGTGAACACGGGCACACAAACCGAGGCGATGATATGTGTCTCGAAGTACGTGCATGCGGGCACGCAAACCGAGAAAATGATATGTGTCTCGAAGTACGTGCACGCGGGCACGCAAATCGAGGCAATGATATGTGTCTCGAAGTACGTGCACGCGTGCACGCAAACCGAGGCGATGATATGTGTCTCGAAGTACGTGCATGCGGGCACGCAAACCGAGGCGATGATATGTGTCTCGAAGTACGTGCACGCGGGCACGCAAACCGAGGCGATGATATGATATGATGAAATGATATGGGAATGACAAATGGGCTTATACCAACATGCGTGAGCCTCAGCCACACTCACATGGGATGCCGTCGGATAAAAATGAAGTGCCTCGAAATGCGTGCACACTGGCACGCAAACCGAGGCGATGCGAAAGCGATGCGAATTTCATGAAAAATGCAACATGGACTTATACTAACATGAGAGAGCCTCAGCCACACTCACATAAGATGCCGGTGGCAGAAAATGAAGTGCCTTGAAATGCGTGCACACGGGCACGCAAACCGAGGCGGTGCTAAAATGTGATGAAATATGGCAAAAGTGATATGCAAGCATACTAATGGAATTTCAGCACTAAAATATGGGGGAAAATAGTCCCGAAATGAAGCGAAATGACATGAAATGCAAGGAAATGTCCCGAAATGAGACATTAGGCACCCGAAATGGCCTATAGCTATGCCAAACATGTACAATATGGACATCCAATGCAAAGACAGAAGCTAGACAGTCCCAAAATATGTACTTTCACAGATATAAACATGGCCAAACAGCAAGTATAAGTAAGGGAAAAATAGCATGCAAGAATAGGGGCCAAAAGAGGGGTAATGAGGCAAGTGGTATAAGAAAAACTCAAACTGAAAAATTTCCTTCTACAACACTGAAGATGGACCAAAAATATGAACATTTACAGTATATGGCAGACCTCAAATCAGTATACAAACATGCTAAAAATGTGATGCAAAACAAGGCTCAAAAGGTGATATAACATGAAGTATATAAAATAATCACCAAACAGAAAAAAAGTGTGAATGAAACATGAAGTATAGGCCAAAATAAGACCACTTTCAGTTCGAACCAAGGTCCAAAAACAGAAGCAAAAAGGGCTACTAATTTATGCAAAAAATGGGGCCAAATAGGGGATATAACTACAAGTGACATATGGAAACACCAAACAAGGTTGAGCCCTTCTCCAATGTTGAAGAGGGGCTCAAAATAAGCCTTATATCAGTTTATAACATGCTCAAAAACAGATTTCTCATGGGCCAAAGATAGCATGCAAAATCATGACATACAAGATGATCAATGAAGCAAGTATATTATGGAGGGCTCAAACAAGGTTGAGCCCTTAATGAGAAGTGAATATGAGCTCAAAATATGGCCCTTTTCAGTTAGGGCCGGAGCTTGAAACCAAAAATAAATGGGGTTTAGAGATAGATCAAGGAAAAGGGTCAAAAGGTTAAAAGTGTAACTTACCCTTGAAGATTCAAGCTTTTGTTGCTTCTTGGATGGATTTGCAGCCTCTTTTTCCTTCTAGAAACCTTCCTTGCTGCTGGAGGTGAGGTGGTGGTGGTAGAGCTTGGTGGTGTAGAAGGAATGAAGGTTAGGGACTTAGGGTTTTTTTAAGAATTGAGAGGGAAGAAGATGGAGTTGGCTATGGAGCTTTGAAGAATAATTTTTCTAACCCTTATGAAGAAGACCACCAGCTGGTTATAAGGATCAAGAATGGGGTGTAAAGGTGGGGGAGAAGGAGGGCAAAACTCCCCCACAAAATATCCCCCGGATACAGAAAATATATGGGGGATATTGCCCCACAGCTGGAAAGGGTACAGTGCAAGGAAGCAGGCCGGCCTCATACTTTTGCTGGAGGTGGCCGGCCGGCCACACCCCCTAGCCGGCCGGCTAGGGGTCAAAAGGGTCAAGTTGATTTTCTGGCCGGTCAGATACTGGGGAGGTACCCCTATGTGTGTACAACACAACCATGTAGTTGAAATTCCAAGAAAGTGGGCCAAAGGGGTTCAGCAATGGCTCGGAAAGAGGGGGTCAAAAGGGTCAAGTTGACTTACTGGCCGGCCATGAACTTTTAGGGGCCTCTCATGTGTGTACATCACAGATATGTGGTTCAAAGTTCAAGAAAAAAGGTCCAAGGGGTTCAACATTAGCCCGGAAGAAAGGGGTCAAAAGGGTCAGGTGACCTTAATGGCCGGCCATGAACTTTTAGGGGCCTCTCAGATGTGTAGATCACAGATATGTGGTTGAAAGTTGGCAACACTAGCTCCAAGGTATTCAACATTAGCCCGGAAGTGCGAAAAACGGGCGTCGGGAGGCTCCGGAAGAGAGATAACTGGTTGCTGCAACAATTGCTGACCTCCCACCCTTCAGTGACCTTCCTTGTGATAAAACAGAGGTACCTGCCAAAAATGAACGAAAACCGTTGCAAAACGAACGTTCCGGGGCCAAAACACGCAGTTCGGGATCCCGAAAATGGGCTGTTAAGCACCGAAAGTGGCGTTCGGCCACGAAGTGGGTTTCTCAGCCCCCAGTGTCCCTCAACAGGGAGCAAATAGGAAGTATGCCAAAAAACAGAGCGATAGGAGATGGTTAAGTGGTCCCGAACCGAGGCACACGGTCTGACGGCTCCGAAAACCGGGAACCGGGCTCCGAAATGGGTAAAATGGCCTACGGCCACCAAATGTAGCCTACGGACATTGAGAGATGGTCTATGGGACCTCTCCCTCCCCTCAGGAAAAGAAACAGAGAAAACCGAGTCTGGTTCGCAAATCGAGACAAGGCACAGAAGAGGGTTCGGAAGTCTGGAGGCAGGGCTCACGGCCGCGACTCTGAGACTTCTGAACAAGCACGATACGCAATATCACCAAGCGCTCAATTGGTGACATCTGAGTCTTAAGGTCGGTCAAAAATGGGGTGTCTACATAGAGACTTAGTGTAATGTTATATGCTTATGTGATAACATGTTTATGTGATTATGTGGGTATGAAATGTAGTTTCTAGGATGTTGATTGGACCCTTGAGTTTCTAGTAGTCTTGTTGGAAAGGCACTTGATCACTGCTGCTTCCAACCGGAACTATAGTAACGCATTGGGACTATCATTATCCGGGAATGAAATTCGTAGGTGCTTATGTGATTATGTGCTTACGTGGAATGAATTATTGTTGTCCATTACATTAGGACGCGAGTGTTTAGCTTCGGCACATTTATTAATGTGCTAATGTCTTTGTTTCCTTTATTAGGATGTCAGGACGAGGACGAGGACGCGGTAGGCGTGGTAGGCCGGGTAGACAGGAGGTGCCTGTGCCAGAAGAGATTCCGGCAGTTCAAGAGGGAATTGGCCAGGCCAATGTGGCCGAGCCAGTAGGCCAGCAGGCTATGGGTGCTCTAGCCCGAGAGATTGCAGGGGCATTCAGGGAGTCAGTAGGCATTCTCAGAGCTGAGAATCAAGCTCAGGCTGTTATTGCGGATGCAGGACCTTCCTTTCTGAAGAGGGAGTTCTTCCGGTCTAATCCGGATGAATTTGTGGGTGATCCAAAAGAGCCGCTTAAGGCAGATGAATGGCTCGAACAGACAACGAAGACGTTTGAGATGCTTGGCATCGAAGACGAGGGGTTGAAAGTGACCTTGGCATCTTTCCAGTTGAAGGGGGATGCGGGTCAGTGGTGGAAGTTTACTAAGGGGCGTATAGGAGGTACGTGGGAGGCTTTTGTGAATGCTTTCCAGGAGAAGTTCTTATCTCCAGCTGTCAGGGAGAAGCTGCGAGACCAGTTTTGTCAGCTTAAGTAGTCGAGTTCTTCAGTGGCCGAGTTTGAGGCTGCATTTACTAGTTTGTCCAGGTTTGCACCTGAGTTGGTGGCGTCTGAGGAACGCCGTTGTATTGAGTTTGAGAAGAAGTTGAGGCGTGGCCTCAAGCTGAGAGTTGGGGGAACTATGATTCGGGATTATGGGCGTATAGTTGATGCTGCAGCCCACATGGAAATTATGATGCAGGAGGAGGAGGAAGGACAGAAGGGCTCCAAGAGGAGTCAGGATGGTCAGAGTGATGGTAGGAGACAGAAGGGTTTTAATCCTCAGCAGTCTCAGGGTAGCTTTTCTAGATCGACTTTTCCTGTGCCGAGTGCTAGTTCGGGGAAAGGCAGTCAGGGAGACATTACCTGTTTCAAGTGTGGCCAGCTGGGCCACAAGTCTCCAGTTTGTCCTCAGAGGGGAGGAGTGCAGAGAGCAGCATCATCTTCAGCTCGATCTCTGAGCCAGAGTCAGGGTAGAGGCCAGCCACTCTCGTGTTATCAGTGTGGTCAGCCAGGGCATATGAAGAGGTATTGCCCGCAGTTGGGTGGCACACCTGGTGCATCGGGTTTGAGGCCGATTCAGGGTCAGCAGCCAGCTCAGTCAGGTCAGGCCTCGAGGGCCAATCAGGGGGCTTCATCGTCCCAGTCAGTGCAGCAATCTTATGCTCCTAGGGGTGAGCAGGTTGATCAGAGGTCGTCTGAGCGCGTGTATGCTGTTACCGCGCAGGATCTTGTGCCGGCACCATCAGTTGTGAGAGGTACCTTTTTGTTTTGCAACTCGGTTGCTAATGTTTTGATTGATACGGGTGCATCTCATTCCTTTGTGTCTACTGCATTTGCATCTGTTTTGGAGTTGGAGTTAGCACAGTTAGCATCTCCTATTTGTGTAGTGTCACCTCTTGGGGGTGAATTGATCTTGAAACAAGGTGTTAGGGGTTGTGATATAGAGGTTGATTATCATAGAATCCCATTTTCTTTTGTAGTTATGCCTATGAGGGGTTTCGATGTTATTTTGGGTATGGACTGGTTATCGTCATACCGGGCAGTTATTGATTGCTACCGCCAGAGGGTCACTTGTTGTACCGTGAGCGGAGAGTATTTTCATTTTCTGGGGGACCGGGTTGGTGATGTGTTGCCACCGGGGTATGTTCCGCGAGGACGGAGTGAGCTTAGTGGTCTACTTGCTAACCTTTCGATTAGTGAGGATGTTGAGACTCAGATTGTGTTGCCAAGGGTGGTTTGTGAGTACTCGGACGTCTTTCCCGAGGATCTTGTTGGTTTGCCATCGCATCGAGAGATTGAGTTCTCTATTGACCTGGTGCCCGGCACGACGCCGATTTCTATGGCACCTTATCGTTTTGCCCCAGCCGAGTTAGTTGAGTTGAAGATTCAGCTCCAGGAGTTGCTAGACAAGGGTTTTATACGTCCTAGTGTTTCGCCGTGGGGAGCACCAACCCTCTTTGTTAAAAAGAAAGGTGGTGCTTTGAGACTGTGTATAGATTACCGAAAATTGAATCGGGCTAAGGTTAAGAATAAGTACCCTATGCCTCGTATAGATGATCTGTTTGACCAGTTGAAGGGTTCCCGTTGTTTCTCTAAGATAGACTTGAGATCAGGTTACCACCAGTTGAGGGTCAGAGAGGAGGATATTCCGAAGACGGCATTCCGTACGCGGTATGGCCATTATGAGTTTCTGGTGATGCCATTTGGACTCACCAATGCACCGGCAGTCTTTATGGACTTGATGAACCGGATCTTCCGGGAATTCTTGGATCGGTTTGTAGTCGTTTTTGTGGACGACATCCTTATCTATTCGCCTTCTGAGGAGGAGCATGAGTCACACTTGAGGGTGGTGCTTGAGTTACTTAGAGCCCATAGGCTGTATGCCAAGTTTGGGAAGTGTGAGTTCTGGCTGAGGGAAGTCAAATTCTTAGGCCACGTGGTATCCGGGGAAGGAGTGTCTATTGATACATCTAAGGTGGAGGCAGTGCAGGATTGGGCACAGCCTAAGAGTGTATTTGAGATCCGCAGTTTTCTGGGATTAGCTGGGTATTACCGTCGGTTTGTGAAAGATTTCTCCAGATTAGCTTCGCCTTTGACTAGATTGACTCGGAGGGGAGTCAAATTTGTATGGAGTGAGACTTGTGAAAAGTCGTTCCAGGAGTTGAAAGTTAGACTGACCACCGCTCCAGTATTGATTATTCCAGAGAGAGGGTTGGGTTATACAGTCTATTGTGACGCCTCACGAGAGGGTCTGGGTTGTGTGCTAATGCAAGAGGGGAAAGTAGTTGCCTATGGCTCACGTCAGTTGAAAATTCACGAGCAGAATTACCCTACGCATGATCTAGAGTTAGCAGCTGTGATATTTGCCTTGAAGATTTGGAGGCATTATCTTTATGGTGAGAAATTTGAGGTATTCTCGGATCATAAGAGTCTGAAATATTTGTTTACACAGAAAGATTTGAACTTGAGGCAGAGGAGGTGGATGGAGTTCATAGAGGATTATGACTTTGAGTTGCATTATCATCCGGGAAAGGCCAATGTGGTGGCCGATGCCCTTAGCAAAAAACCTGTTGGTGTCATAGCTAGTATAGCCATCCGAGAATGGGAGATGTTGGGTGCACTTGGGGAGTTTGATTTACTTTTGGGCGAATCCGTTGAGGCTGCGGCCTTGTTTTCTATTGTTGCACAGCCTACACTTGTGACTCGAGTGTTAGAGGCTCAGAGAGGTGACTTTGAGGTAGAATCTCTCCGTGAGAGGATTTCCGGTGGGAAGGTTGAGAAGGGTTTGACGGTATATTCCGACCTGAGTGTGAGATACCGAGACCGTCTGTTTGTGCCGGAGTCTTGCCGAGAGGAGGTACTCCGAGAGTTTCATCATTCACGTCTTGCGGTGCATCCGGGGGGCACTAAGATGTATCGGGATTTGGGTCGCCAGTTCTGGTGGCGGGGTATGAAGAGAGATGTGGCAGCTTTCGTATCTAAGTGCCTTACTTGTCAGCAAGTGAAGGCTGAACATCAGAGGCCAGCGGGTTTGTTGCAACCCTTGCCTATTGCTGAGTGGAAGTGGGAACACGTCACTATGGACTTCGTTGTGGGTCTTCCGAGGACTCAGCGGGGTAGTGATGCTATTTGGGTGGTTGTAGACCGGTTGACTAAGTCGGCGCACTTCATTCCTATGCGCGTGAGAGATTCGGTAGATCATCTGGCCGACTTGTACATTCGGGACATAGTGAGGTTACACGGGGTTCCAGTGACGATTGTCTCGGATAGAGATCCTCGTTTTACTGCCAGGTTGTGGCAGAGTTTGCAGAGTGCCTTAGGCACTAAGTTGACCTTTAGCACGGCTTATCATCCTCAGACTGACGGACAGTCCGAGCGTACTATTCAGATACTTGAGGATATGCTTCGGGGTTGTGTTCTAGACTTTAGTGGGTCGTGGGAGAGGCACTTGCCGTTGGTAGAGTTTGCCTACAACAACAGTTTCCAGTCTAGTATCGGTATGGCACCATTTGAGGCCTTGTATGGCCGACCGTGTAGATCTCCTGTTTGTTGGGCTGAGGTGGGTGATGCACCTCTGTTGGGTCCGGAGTTGGTGAGGGAAACGACGGAGAAAGTTGAGCTTATCCGTAAGAGGCTTGTTACAGCACAGAGTCGTCAGAAATCTTATGCCGACCGTAGGAGGAGACCCTTAGTGTTTGCGGTGGGTGATCATGTCTTTCTGAAGATATCACCTAGACGGGGTTTGATGAGGTTTGGGAAGAGTGGGAAGTTGTCCCCTCGGTTCATTGGTCCGTTTGAGATCCTTGAGAGGATTGGCGAGGCTGCTTATCGTTTAGCTTTGCCGCCGCAGTTGTCCGGAGTACATGACGTGTTTCATGTGAGTATGCTTCGGAAGTATGAGCCGGATCCATCACATGTGTTGGATTGGACCGATTTAGTGGTCGATGAGGATGTCTTGTATGAGGAGAGACCGGTTCGGGTATTGGATAGGCGGGATCAAGTTTTGCGAGGCAAGACCATCCCTTTGGTAAAAGTTTTGTGGAAACATCATGGAGTGGAGGAAGCCACTTGGGAGCGTGAATTGGAAGTCCGCGAAAAATACCCGGACATGTTTATTCATTTGTAATCTTGTATTTAGATTTTGTAATATTGTTGAACTTAAGAGCTTTACATATGTCTTAAGTTGTAAAACGTTGAGTATGTTTTGGTAAATGGGTGTATCTTGAAACTTGCTTCATTATAGAAGTTTAGTATAGCATTGCATATGTTGATTACATTGCTGAATGTGTTATATATATCATGCAATTGAATATGATATGAGGATTGTTAACATTGAAAGGAATAATGCATAATAATGATACAGGTTGAGATATATGTTGTGTTATATATTTAATATGAGATGCCTCTTGATAAAGAGATGAAATGACCAGTTTTGGGTCAAGATGTTTACTAATGAATTGTTAAAAAAAAAAATCTATTTTCAAAAACTTATGCTTAATTTCGAGGACGAAATTCTTTGAAGGGGGGGAGGTTATAGCGACCCCGGTCTTTTCCCATTTGATTATTGTATCCGGACTTAGGTTCCGTAGATTCTGTCCTTGTATAATTGTGGTTGTTGTCCCTTATTTTCTCATTTGGAATTATAGGATGTGTTGGGCAGGTTTGTTTCAGGTTGGTTGGGTTTAGAAACCAAGTGTTGCTGTCCAGGTTTTTGGTTCTTCGCTCGAGCGAGGAGTTGTTCGCTCGAGCGAGAGGTTGCGTCTGATTTGGACCTGTAGCTGTGCATTCTTGGCTCGAGCGAGCTTTTCTTCGCTCGAGCGAGTTAGTTTGTTCTTCGCTCGAGCAATAGTTCCTTCGCTCGAGCGTATGTCTGGTTACAGACCTGTGGGTTTGAGTTCTTTGCTCGATCGAGTTTTCTTTCGCTCGAGCGAGCTTTTGGGTTGTTGGCTCGAGCAAGGCTTCCTTGGCTCGAGCGTTGCTTTTCTGTGTCTGGTCGCTCGAGCGACCATGTCTTCGCTCGAGCGAGCCTGTCCAGTTTATATACACAGCAGCGGGTTTTGATCAGTCTTTTTCATTTTCTTTTGATTCCAAACCCTAGGGCCGACTTCTCTCTCTCCCTACTCACCTTCTTTCTTAGATTTGATCCACTTAGGGTGTGTTTCTACCCTAGATCCTTCATTAAAAAGATAGAGGGAGTCGAGGGCTTTCATTTAATCTGAACATTTGGCGATTTGGAGCACTTTGGTATTTGGGCACTCATCTTTGTCTTCACCATTTGTGTTGTTTTCTTCGAGGTAGGGATTTCCTACTCCATTTTATAGGTTTTGTTCTAAGCTTTGGTAATTTGATATGTTGGGGATACTTTGGTAAATTTGGGAAAAACCCTAGTTGTATTATTGAATTAATTTGTATAAGTAATTCATGGAATTGGGAAAAGATGGTTAAATTCATGGAATTGGGAAATTCATTGATTAAATAGCGTAATTGGGTAATTGGAATCATTTGTCTATTGAATTGTTGACATAGTTATTTTCAGTTTAGAAATAACTGTTTTGGGCTATCGGTGGAGGATAGTCGTGATTGTTGTAGACATTGCATGTGGATTAAGAATAACTGAAACTAATCACATTGGTTAAGTCATTAATTTTGACTATGGCATTGATACAGAAAATATGTGTATTGATTGAGCATTGCATTTGCATACATTGTTTTGTGTGTGGGAGGAGATAGGGGATGTACTCCACGGTTTAGGGGAAGATAGGGGATGGACCTCTAAACCGGATTTTGTTTAGGAGGAGATAGGGGATGGACTCCATTAGCGTCACTTTTATGTGTGCTTATTTATATAGAAGTGTTTTATTGATACAGCACTAAAATGTGTATCAATCTGGAAGTATGAAGTGTTTGATTTGAGCTTGAGTCTCATTTGTTTGTTGATATTGGAAGGATGTGAATATGATATATGTGATTCACTGTTGTAAGTTTGGCCAGGTTCTGAGCCATGTTGATAAAATTGGAAAGTAAAACGTATCTTTGGCAATAGTGTCATGAGACTGTAAAATGAAGTAATTGATTATTTTGGTTAACCATCTGTTGAATGCTATTGCTTTATTCATTGCTTATATGTGGTTTAGTATATTTCTACTGGGCTGTGGCTCACCCTTTATGGGAACATCATTTTCAGGTTCAGGTAATAAACTACCTCCAAGGACTTAGCTTGGGAGAGTTTGGCTTCTGGATTGAAGAAGACTACCTTTAGTTAATAGTTTTTATTTATTAGTACATGTAAACATTCAAGCCTAGGGCTTTTCTTGTATTGAGATTAGAACTCATATTTTTGAATCCAAGTGTTGGCTTGGAAAGATGTAAGCCAGTAGGGCATTTTATTCGATGTTACATGTAATGCTTTATTTAGTAATACTCTGATGAATGAATTAATAAATTGTCTTCTTTAAATAATGCATGTCAATGATATATAATGGGTTAATTTTGAGGGCGTTACAAATAAAAATAGAAGTTGATTAAAAATAGAAATGAACACTGCATAAAATTAAACATGGAAATTCATTCAAGAAACCACTATACCTTGACGATCTATTTCGAAATTAAATAAAAAAGGAAATTGAATAAAAATGGAAGTGGAATAAAAATAAAAATGGAAGTTGCATAAAATTAGAAACGGAAGTTTATTCAAGAAACCATAACACGTTAACGATCTATTTGGAAATTAAATAAAAAAGGAAATTGATTGGAGATGGAAATTGAATAAAAATAGAAGTGGAATAAAAATAGAAATGGAAACTGCGTAAAATTAAACATGGAAGTTCATTCAAGAAACCACTATTCCTTAATGATCTATTTGGAAATTAAATAAAAAAGGAAATTACATAGAAAAGGAAATTGAATAAAAATGAAAGTGGAATAGAAATAAAAATGGAAGTTGCATAAAATTAAAAATGAAAGTTCATTCAAGAAACCACTACACCTTAACGATCTGTTTGGAAATTAAATAAAAAAGGAAATTTAATGGAGATGGAAATTGAATAAAAAAAGAAGTTGAATAAAAATAGAAATGAAAACTTCATAAAACTAAACATCGAAGTTCATTGAAGAAACCACTACACCTTAACGATCTATTTGGAAATTAAATTATAAAGGAAATTGAACAGAAAATGAAATTGAATAAAAGTGGAGCTAAAATAAAAACAAAAATGGAAGTTGCATAAAATTAAAAATGAAAGTTCATTCAAGAACCTACTCTACCTTAACGATCTATTTGGAAATTAAATAAAAAAGGAAATTGAATAGACATAGAAATTGAATAAAAATAGAAGTTGAATAAAAATAGAAATGGAAACCGCATAAAATTAAACATGGAAGTTCATTCAAGAAACCACTATACCTTAATGATCTATTTGGAAATTAAATAAAAAAAGGAAATTGAATAGAAAAGGAAATTGAATAAAAATGGAAGTGGAATAAAAATAAAAATGGAAGTTGCATAAAATTAAAAATGGAAGTTCATTCAAGAAACCACAATAGATTAACGATCTATTTGAAAATTAAATTAAAAAAAGGAAATTGAATAGAAAAGGAAATTGATTAAAAATGGAAGTTGCATAAAATTAAACATGGAAGTTCATTCAAGAAACCACTATACCTTAACGTTCAATTTGGAAATTAAATAAAAAAGGAAATTCAATTGACAAGGAAATTGAATAAAAATGGAAGTTGAATAAAAATAAAAATAGAAGTTGCATAAAATTAAAAATGGAAGTTCATTCAAGAAACCACTACACGTTAACGATCTATTTCGAAATTAAATAAAAAAGGAGATTGAATGGAGATGGAAATTGAATAAAAATCGAAGTTGAATAAAAATAAAAATGGAAACTGCATAAAATGAAACATGGAAGTTCATTCAAGAGACCACTATACCTTAACGATCCATTTGGAAATTAAATAAAAAAGGAAATTGAATAGAAAAGGAAATTGATTAAAAATGAAAGTGGAATAAAAATAAAAGTGGAAGTTGCGTAAAATTAAAAATGGAAGTTCATTCAAGAAACCACTACACCTTAACGATCTATTTGAAATTAAATAAAAATGGAAATTCAATAGAAAAAGAAATTGAGTAAAAATGGAAGTTGAATAAAAATAAAAATGGAAGTTGCATAAAATTAAAAATGGAAGTTGCATAAAATTAAAAATGGAAGTTCATTCAAGAAACCACAATACATTAACGATCTATTTGAAAATTAAATAAAAAAAGGAAATTGAATAGAAAAGGAAATTGATTAAAAATGGAAGTTGAATAAAAATTAAAATGGAAGTTGCATAAAATTAAACATGGAAGTTCATTCAAGAAGCCACTATACCTTAACGATCAATTTGGAAATTAAATAAAAAAGGAAATTCAATTGACAAGGAAATTGAATAAAAATGGAAGTTGAATAAAAATAAAAATAGAAGTTGCATAAAATTAAAAATGGAAGTTCATTCAAGAAACCACTACATGTTAACGATCTATTTGGAACTTAAATAAAAAAGGGAATTGATTGGAGGTGGAAATTGAATAAAAATAGAAGTTGTATACAAATAGAAATGGAAACTGCATAAAATTAAACATGGAAGTTTATTCAAGAAACCACTATACCTTGACGGTCGATTTGGAAATTAAATAAAAAAGGAAATTGAATAGAAAAGGAAATTGAATAAAAGTGGAAGTGGAATAAAAATAAAAATGGATGTTGCATAAAATTAAAAATGGAAGTTTATTCAAGAAACTACTACACGTTAACGATCTGTTTGAAAATTAAATAAAAAAGGAAATTGATTGGAGATAGAAATTGAATAAAAATTGAAGTTGAATAAAAATAGAAATGGAAGCTGCATAAAATTAAACATGGAAGTTTATTCAAGAAACCACTATTCCTTAACGATCTGTTTGGAAATTAAATAGAAAAAGAAATTAAATAGAAAAGGAAATTGAATAAAAATGCAAGTGGAATAAAAATAAAAGTGGAAGTTGCGTAAAATTAAAAATGGAAGTTTATTGAAGAAACCACTACACCTTAACGATCTATTTACAAATTAAATAAAAAAGGAAATTGAATAGAAAAGGAAATTGTTTAAAAATGGAAGTTGAAGAAAAATAAAAATGGAAATTGCATAAAATTAAACATGGAACTTCATTCAAGAAACCACTATACCTTAACGATCTATTTGGAAATTAACTAAAAAAAGGAAATTCAATTGACAAGGAAATTGAAAAAAAATGGAAGTTGCATAAAATTACAAATGAAAGTTCATTCAAGAAACCATTATACCTTAACGATCTATTTGGAAATTAAATGGAAAAGGAAATTGAATATAAAAGAAAATTGAATAAAAATGTAAGTGGGATAAAAATACAAATGGAATTTGTATAAAATTAAAAATGGATGTTCATTCAAGAAACTATTATACGTTAACGATCTATTTGGAAATTAAATAAAAAAGTAAATTGCATGGAGATGGAACTTCAATAAAAATAGAAGTTGATTAAAAATAGAAATGGAAACTGCATAAAATTAAACATGGAAGTTCATTCCAGAAACCACTATACCTTGACGATCTATTTGGAAATTAAATAAAAATGGAAATTCAATAGGAAGGGAAATTGATTAAAAATGGAAGTGGAATAAAAATAAAAATGGAGGTTGCATAAACTTAAAAATGGAAGTTCATTCAAGAAACCACTACACATTAACGATCTACTTGGAAATTAAATAAAAATGAAAATTGATTGGAGTTGGAAATTAAATAAAAATAGAAGTTGAATAAAAATAGAAATGGAAACTGCATAAAATGAAACATGGAAGTTCATTCAAGAAACCATTATACGTTAACGATCTATTCAGAAATTAAATAAAAAAGGAAATTGAATAAAAAATAAAATTGAATAAAAATGAAAGTGGAATAAAAATAAAAATGGAAGTTGCATAAATTTAAAAATGGAAGTTCATTGAAGAAACCACTACACCCTAACCATCTATTTTGACATTAAATAAAAAAGGAGATTGAATGGAGATGGATATTGAATAAAAATAGAAGTTGAATGAAAATAGAAATGGAAACTGCATAAAATGAAACATGGAAGTTCATTCAAGAGACCACTTTACCTTAACGATCTATTTGGAAATTAAATAAAAAAGGAAATTGAATAAAAAAGGAAATTGAATAAAAATCGAAGTGGAATAAAAAAAAATGGAAGTAGCATAAAATTAAAAATGGAAGTTCATTCTGGAAACCACTACGCCTTAACAATCTATTTGAAATTAAATAAAAAAAGGAAATTCAATAGAAAAAAAATTGAATAAAAATGGAAGTGGAATAAAAATAAAAATGGCAGTTGAATAAAAATAAAAATTGAAGTTCATTCAAGAAACCACAATAGACTAACGATCTATTTGGAAATTAAATAAAAAAAGAAAATTGAATAGAAAAGGAAATTGATTGGAGATGGAAATTAAATAAAAACAGAAGTTGAATAAAAATAGAAATGGAAACTGCATAAAATTAAACATGGAAGTTCATTCAGGAAACCATTATACCTTTCCGATATATGTGGAAATTAAATAAAAAAGGAAATTGAATAAAAATGGAAGTTGCATAAAATTAAAAATGGAAGTTCATTCAAGAAACCACGACACCTTAACGATCTATTTTGAAGTTAAATAAAAAAGGAGATTGAATGGAGATAGAAATTGAATAAAAATAGAAGTTGAATATAAATAGAAATGGAAACTGCGTAAAATGAAACATGGAAGTTCATTCAAGACTCCACTATACGTTAACGATCTATTTGGAAATTAAAGAAAAAAGGAAATTGAATAAAAAAGGAAATTGAATAAAATTGGAAGTGGAATAAAAGTAAAAATGGAAGTTGCATAAAATTAAAAATGGAAGTTCATTCAAGAAACCGCTACACCTTAACGATATATTTGAAATTAAATAAAACAGGAAATTCAATAGAAAAAGAAATTGAATAAAAATGGAAGTTGAATAAAAATAAAAATGGAAGTTGGACAAAATTAAAAATGGAAGTTCATTCAAGAAACCACAATGCATTAACGATCTATTTCGAAATTAAATAAAAAAGGAAATTAAATAGAAAAGAAAATTGAATAAAAATGGAAGTTGCATAAAATTAAACTTGGAAGTTCATTCAAAAAACCACTATACCTTAACGTTCTATTTGGAAATGAAATAAAAAAAAGAAATTAAATAGAAAAGGAAATTGAATAAAAATGGAAGTTGAATAAAAATAAAAATGAAAGTTCATTACAGAAACCACTATATTTTAAATTAAATGAAAAAGGAAATTGAATAGAAAAGGAAATTGAATAAAAATGGAAGTGGAATAAAAATAAAAATGGAAGTTGCATAAAATTAAAAATGGAAGTTCATTCAAGAAACCACTATACCTTAACGATCTATTCGGAAATTAAATAAAAAAGGAAATTGAATGGAGATGGAAATTGAATAAAAATAGAAGTTGAATGAAAATAGAAATGGAAACTTCATAAAATTAAACATGGACGTTCATTCAAGAAACCACAATACCATAACGATCTATTTGGAAATTAAATGGAAAAGAAAATTGAATAAAAATGGAGCTGGAATAAAAATAAAAATAAAAGTTGCATAAAATTAAAAGTGGAAGTACATTCAAGAAACCACTATACCTTAACGATCTATTTGGAAATTAAATAAAAAAAGGAAATTGGATGGAGATGGAAATTGAATAAAAATAGAAGTTGAATAAAAATAGAAATGAAAACTCCATAAAATTAAACATGGAAGTTCATTCAAGAAACCACTATACCTTAACGATCTATTTGGAAATTAAATAAAAAAGGAAATTGAATAGAGAAGGAAATTGAAGAAAAATGGATGTGGAATGAAAATAAAAATAGAAGTTGCATAAAATTAAAAATGGAATTTCATTCAAGAAACAACTACACCTTATCGATCTGTTTGGAAATTAAATAAAAAAGGAAATTGAGTAGAAAAGGAAATTGATTAAAATTGGAAGTTGAATAAAAACAAAAATGGAAATAGCATAAAATTAAACACGGAACTTCATTCAAGAAACCACTATACCTTAACGATCTATTTGGAAATTAAATAAAAAAAAGGAAATTCAAATGACAAGGAATTTGAAAAAAAAAATGGATGTTGAATAAAAATAAAAATGAAAGTTCATTCAAGAAACCACTATACCTTAACGATCTATTTGGAAATTAAATAAAAAAAGGAAATTGAATAGAAAAGGAAATAGAATAAAAATGGAAGTGCAAAAAATATACAAATGGAAGTTGCATAAAATTAAAAATGGATGTTCATTCAAGAAACTATTATACCTTAACGATCTATTTGAGAATTAAATAAAAAAGTGAATTGAATGGAGATGGAACTTCAATAAAAATAGAAGTTGATTAAAAATAGAAATGAAAACTGCATAAAATTAAACGTGGAAGTTCATTGAAGAAACCACTATACCTTGACGATCTATTTCGAAATTAAATAAAAAAGGAAATTGAATACAAAAGGAAATTGAATAAAAATGGAAGTGGAATAAAAATAAAAATGGAAGTTACATAAAATTAGAAATGGAAGTTTATTCAAGAAACCACAACACGTTAACGATCTATTTGGAAATTAAATAAAAAAGGAAATTGATTGGAGATGGAAATTGAATAAAAATAGAGGTGGAATAAAAATAGAAACGGAAACTGCGTAAAATTAAACATGGAAGTTCATTCAAGAAACCACTATTCCATAACGATCTATTTGGAAATTAAATAAAAAAGGAAATTAAATAGAAAAGGAAATTGAATAAAAATGGAAGTGGAATTAAAATAAAAATGGAAGTTACATAAAATTAAAAATGGAAGTTCATTCAAGAAACCACTACACCTTAACGATCTATTTGGAAATTAAATAAAAAAGGAAATTTAATGGAGATGGAAATTGAATAAAAATAGAAGTTGAATAAAAATAGAAATGGAAACTTCATAAAACTAAACATCGAAGTTCAGTGAAGAAACCACTTATAGCGATCCTGGGTTTACCCTTGTTGTACAGTGATCCGGACATGTGTCCGTGGATGTTGGTAGTTGGTTATTATCATGTTTACATTCCTTTTTCTTCATATTTGAGTTATAGGATGTGTTAGGCAGGTTTGTTACAGGTTGGTTGTGTTCGGGAGCCTAGTGTTGCTGCCCAGAATTTTGGACCTTCGCTCGAGCGAGGATTTGGTCGCTCGAGCGAGAGTGGGGTTCATGTTTGGTGGGTCGAGCCAGAGTGGCTCGCTCGAGCGAGCGGTTGCACCTGGTTCTGGACCTGAGAGTTGTCTTTCTTGGCTCGAGCGAGCTTCCTTCGCTCGAGCGGTCTGGGTTTTTATTCGCTCGATCGAGAACTTCTTGGCTCGAGCGAGAGTTTTCTGTGTCTGGTCGCTCGAGCGACCAAGCCTTCGCTCGAGCGAGCGTGTTTTATATCAGCGGACAGTAGCGTTTTAAACATCACTTTTTCATTTCCTTTCTTTGATCAAACCCTTGATCCGAGACCCTCTCTCTCTACACTTATATTCTCTCTAAGATTTGATCTCCCTAGAGTGTGAATCTAGCCTAGGGCCTTTGTTAAAAAGATAGAGGGTGTTGAGAGCTTCGATTTAATCTGAAAAAGTTTGGATTTGGAGCAAGTTGATCTTCGAGTCTTCATCTCCTTTTTGGCTAAAACTTCAAGGTAGGGATATCCTACTCCTCTCTATGGATTTTGTCTTTAAATTTTGGTATTTTGAGATGTTGGGCTTGGTTTGGTAATTTTGTGAAAGTTTGGGGCTTTTGTGTAATTTTACAAAAGTCGGGGTTTTATTCATAATAAACCTAGATGCATGTTTGGCATAGAGAAATAGAATTAATGTTGAATCATTGATGAAAATGGGACCTAAGGGTTGAAATGGTAATTATGGAAAATGGCCTAATTACATTGTTTAATTAATTGGGATAATTAATTGGGAGAAATGAGGAAATGAAATGTTGATTGAATATCCATTTGTGCATTTATTTTCTGTTTGGAAATAACTGCTTTGGGCTATCGGTGGAGGATAGTCGTGATTGTTGTAGACAATGCATGATGATTAGGCAAACTGAAACTAATCAATGAAATGTGTCTTGGAACTTGACGGTTGATAGAATACATTAACTGTATGTATTGGGTGATTGTATATAGAACCATTGTGTTTGTATACGTTATGTGTAGAGGAGGAGATAGGGGATGTACTCCGCGGTTTAGGGGAAGATAGGGGATGTACCTCTAAACCGGATAGTGTTGGGAGAAGATAGGGGATGAACTCCGTAGATACAGCTCATATGCTTGTCTAAAGAAGTGAAGATAGAGCTTATATGCTTATCTTTGTGATGTGTGGATATAGCTTTTATGCTTATCTGTGGATATTGTTGTTATACATATCTGTTGTAGAATGTGGATATAGCTTATTTGCTTATCTGAGAATGTGGATATTGTTGTTATACATATCTGTTGAGCATGTGGGTAGTGCTTATATGCCTATCTGTTGAAAAAGGGGAAATGAAAAGTAATTGGGACTTGTAAGTCGTTTGACATAAATATATGATTTATGTGATTGTATCAGTGTTGGCCATCTATCAATTGCTAATCTTTTAGTCATTGTTCATGGTTGGTTTAGTATATTTCTACTGGGCTGTGGCTCACCCTATATGGGAATATCATTTTCAGGTACTGGTAGCATGCCACCTCCAAGGACATAGCTGGGAGGCTAGAGGCGGGCATACTTTTGTTGCTTAACTTTTGATGTATTACATGTAACTTCAAGCCAAGGGCTTAATGTGTAAACGAGTTAGTACTCTTTTGTTGTAACCAAGTGTTAACTTGGAAAGCTGTAAGCCCGTAGGGCATTTTGTTATGATGTTAACATGTAATACTTATGTAATGGAACTCTAATGAATAAAGGAATGTGGTTAGTTTATATGTAAATGCATGTAATATCTGATGGGTTTAATGTAGTTATTTTGAGGGCGTTACAACTTGGTATCAGAGCGTACCGGGTTCGAATACTTTGGGTACGTGGGAAGTGATTAGGATCACAATGGGTTTGTCTCGCTTGATAGAGACTTAAATGTAGTATCATATGCTATGTGCTTAAGTGATAATATGCTTATGTGACTATGTGGGTATGGGATTTAATTTCTAGGATGTTGATTGGATCCTTGAGTTTCTGGGAGTCTTGTTGGAAAAGCACTTGATCAATGTTGTTTCTAACCGGAACTCTAGTAACGCCTCGGGACTATCATTATCCGGAAATGAAATTCGTAAGTGCTTATGTGTTTATGTGCTTATGTGGAGTGAATTACAGTTGTCCATGCATTAGGACGTGAGTGTTTAGTTTCGGCACATTTATGAATGTGCTAACGTTCTGTGTTGCCTTTATTAGGATGTCAGGACGAGGAAGAGGTGCTAGGCGTGGTAGACCTGCGAGGCAGGAAGCACCGTTACCGGGTGAGATTCCGGCAGTGCAGGAGGGAGTTGGTCAGGCCAATGTGGCCGAGCCAGTGGGTCAGCAGGCCATGGGTGCCTTGGCCAGAGAGATAGCAGGAGCTTTGGGTATTCTTAGAGCTGGGAATCAGGTAGCTGTGACAGGGCCTTCTTTCTTGAAGAGGGAGTTTTTCCGGTCTAATCCGGATGAGTTTATCGGGGATCCGAAGGAGCCACTGAAGGCTGATGAGTGGCTAGAGCAAATGAGTAAGACGTTCGAGATGCTTGGCATCGAGGACGGAGCACTGAAAGTGACCTTGGCATCCTTCCAGTTGAAGGGAGATGCGGGTCAATGGTGGAAGTACGAGAAGGCTCGTGTTGGTGGTACTTGGGAGGCATTTGTGAATGCTTTTCAGGAGAGGTTTTTGTCTGCAGCAGCTAGGGAGAAGCTGAGGGATCAGTTTAGCCGGCTTAATCAGCAGGGCTTGTCAGTGGCCGAGTTTGAGGCTACTTTTACCAGTCTTTCCAGGTTTGCACCGGAACTGGTGGCGTCTGAGGAACGCCGTTGCTATGAGTTTGAGCGGAAGTTGAGGCGGGGCCTCAAGTTGAGAGTTTGTGGGTCTTACATCCGAGAGTATAGACACCTAGTGGACGCTGCAGCTCATATGGAGCTCATGATGCAAGAGGAGGATGAGGGGCAGAGAGGCTCCAAGAGGAGCCAGGATAGTCAGGGTGATGGCAAGAGGCAGAGGGGTTCTAACCCTCAGCAGTCGCAGGGTGGTGTTGCTAGATCGACCTTCCCAGTGCCAAGTGCAGGCTCCGGAAGAGGTGGTCAGGGGGATTTCACCTGTTACAAGTGTGGCCAGTTGGGTCACAAGGTTTCTGTTTGCCCGCAGAAGGGTGGGGGTCAGAGAGCTGCTTCTTCTTCAGCTAGACCGCAGAGTCAGAGTTTGGGCAGGGGGCAGCCCTTGTCTTGTTATCAGTGTGGACAGCCTGGGCACCTGAAGAGGTTTTGCCCACAGTTGAGTGCCACTTCGGGAGCGTCTGGTTCTAGGCAGACGCAAGGTTTTCAGCCAGCTCAGTCTGTGCAGGCCTCGAGGGCCAATCCGGGAGTTTCGTCATCCCAGTCTGTGCAGCAGTCTTTTGCTCCGAGAGGTGAGCAGGTAGACCAGGGGCCTACGGGGCGCGTGTATGCTGTTACCGCGCAGGATTTAGTACCGGCTCCATCAGTAGTGAGAGGTACTTTTCTGTTTTGCAACTCGGTTGCTAGTGTGTTGATAGACACGGGTGCATCTCATTCTTTTGTATCTGCTGCATTTGCATCTGTTTTGGAATTGGAGTTAGCACAGTTAGCATCTCCTATTTGTGTGGTATCGCCTTTGGGTGGTGAGTTGATCCTAAAACAGGGTGTTAGAGGTTGTGATATAGAGGTCACCGACTATAGGCTTCCTTTTCCATTTGTTGTCATGCCCATGAAGGGTTTTGATGTTATTTTGGGTATGGACTGGTTATCGTCATACCGGGCTGTTATTGATTGCTACCGCCAGAGGGTCACGTTATGTACCTTGAGCGGGGAGTGGTTCCATTTCTTGGGAGACCGGGTTGGTAGTGTTTTGCCACCGGGGTATGATTTGCGAGGGCGAAGTGAGCTTAGTGGTCTACTTGCTAGCTTTGAGAGTAGTGAGTGTAATGAGACCCAGGTTATATTGCCGAGGGTGGTTTGTGAGTATTCGGATGTCTTTCTCGAAGATCTTGTTAGTTTGCCACCTCACCGAGAGATAGAGTTCTCTATTGATTTAGTGCCTGGTACGGCGCCGATTTCTGTGGCACCTTACCGTTTTGCTCCAGCAGAGTTGGTTGAGTTAAAAGTTCAGCTTCAGGAATTGCTAGATAAGGGCTTTGTTCGCCCTAGTGTTTCACCATGGGGAACACCGGCCCTCTTTATTAAAAAGAAAGATGGTGCCTTGAGATTGTGTATTGATTACCGGAAGTTGAATAGGGCTACGGTTAAGAATAAGTACCCTATGCCCCGTATAGATGATTTGTTTGACCAGTTGAAGGGTTCCCGTTGTTTCTCTAAGATAGACTTGAGATCGGGTTACCACCAGTTGAGGGTCAGGGAAGAGGATATTCCGAAGACGGCATTCCGTACGCGGTATGGCCATTACGAGTTTCTGGTGATGCCATTTGGGCTTACCAATGCACCGGCAGTCTTTATGGACTTGATGAACCGGATTTTCCGGGAGTTCTTAGACCGATTTGTGGTCGTCTTTGTGGACGACATCCTTATCTATTCGCCTTCAGAGGAGGAGCACGAGGAACACTTGAGAGTGGTGCTTGAGTTGCTTAGAGCCCATAGGCTGTATGCCAAGTTTGGGAAGTGTGAGTTCTGGCTGAGGGAAGTCAAATTCTTAGGCCACGTGGTATCCGGAGAAGGGGTGTCTGTTGATACATCCAAGGTTGAGGCAGTGCAAGATTGGGCACAGCCTAAGAGTGTGTTTGAGATCCGCAGTTTTCTGGGATTAGCTGGGTATTACCGTCGGTTTGTGAAAGATTTCTCCAGGTTAGCGTCACCGTTGACTAGACTGACTCGGAAGGGAGTCAAGTTTGTGTGGAGTGAAACTTGTGAAAAGTCGTTCCAAGAGTTGAAAGTCAGATTGACCACCGCTCCGGTGTTGATTATTCCGGAGAGAGGGTTGGGTTATGCGGTTTATTGTGATGCCTCACGAGAGGGTTTGGGTTGTGTGTTGATGCAAGAAGGGAAAGTGGTAGCTTATGGTTCTCGTCAGTTGAAAATACACGAGAAGAATTACCCCACACACGACCTAGAGTTAGCGGCTGTGATCTTTGCCTTGAAAATCTGGAGGCACTACCTTTATGGTGAGAAGTTCGAGGTATTCTCGGACCACAAGAGTTTGAAGTATCTATTTACACAGAGAGACTTGAATCTGAGGCAGAGGAGGTGGATGGAGTTCATCGAGGATTATGATTTTGAGTTGCATTATCATCCGGGAAAGGCCAATGTTGTGGCCGATGCCCTTAGTAGGAAATCCATTAGTGATGTAGCTAGTATAGCCATCCGGGAATGGGAGATGTTGGGAGCACTTGGCGAGTTTGATTTGCTACTGGGCGAATTTGTTGAGGCTGCGGCCTTGTTTTCTGTTGTTGCGCAGCCTACACTTGTGATTAGAGTGTTAGAGGCACAGAGAGGTGACCTTAAGGTAGAATCCCTCTGAGAGAAGATCTCCAGTGGGAAAGTTGAGAAGGGTTTGACGGTGTATCCCGACCTGAGTGTGAGATACCGGGACCGTTTGTTTGTACCGGAGGCTTGCCGAGAGGAAGTACTCCGAGAGTTTCATCATTCGCGCCTTGCGGTGCATCCGGGAGGTACTAAGATGTATCAGGATTTGGGTCGCCAGTTTTGGTGGCGGGGTATGAAGAGAGATGTGGCTGTTTTCGTATCGAAGTGCCTTACTTGCCAGCAAGTGAAGGCCGAGCATCAGAGGACAGCGGGTTTGTTGCAACCCTTGCCTATTGCCGAGTGGAAGTGGGAGCATGTCACTATGGACTTCGTTGTAGGTCTTCCGAGGACTCAGCGGGGTAGTGATGCTATTTGGGTGGTTGTAGACCGGTTGACTAAGTCGGCGCACTTTGTTCCTATGCGCGTGAGAGATTCGGTAGATCATCTTGCCAACTTGTATATTCGGGACATAGTGAGATTGCACGGGGTCCCAGTGACGATCATCTTAGATAGAGATCCTCGTTTTACTGCTAGGTTGTGGCAGAGTTTGCAGAGTGCCTTGGGCACTAAGTTGACCTTTAGTACGGCTTATCATCCTTAGACTGACGGGCAGTCCGAGCGTACTATTCAGATCCTCGAGGATATGCTTCGGGGTTGTGTCCTTGACTTTAGCGGGACGTGGGAGAGGCACTTACCCTTGGTAGAGTTTGCCTACAACAACAGTTTTCAGTCTAGCATCGGTATGGCACCGTTTGAGGCCTTGTATGGCCGACCGTGTAGGTCTCCAGTTTGTTGGGCCGAGGTGGGTGATGCACCTTTGTTGGGTCTGGAGTTGGTTAGGGAGACGACGGAGAAAGTTGAGCTTGTCCGTAGGAGGCTTGTTACAGCCCAGAGTCGACAAAAGAGTTATGCCGACCATAGGAGGAGGCCTTTGGCGTTTGAGGTAGGTGATCATGTCTTTCTGAAGATATCACCTAGGCGAGGTCTGATGAGGTTTGGGAAGAGTGGGAAGTTATCCCCTCGGTTTGTTGGTCCTTTTGAGATCCTTGAGAGGATAGGTGAGGTTGCTTATCGGTTAGCCTTACCGCCGCAGTTGTCCGGAGTGCATGACGTGTTTCATGTGAGTATGCTTCGGAAGTATGAGCCAGATCCATCACATGTGTTGGATTGGACCGATTTAGAGGTAGATGAGGATGCCTCGTATGAGGAGAGACCGGTTCGGGTCTTGGATATGCGGGATCAGGTCCTGCGTGGCAAGACCATTCCTTTGGTGAAAGTCTTGTGGAAACATCACGGAGTGGAGGAAGCCACTTGGGAACGTGAGTTGGGAGTCCGTGAGAAATATCCGGACTTGTTTGTTGATATGTGATCTTGTATTTAAATTTTGCACCTTAACGATCTATTTGGAAATTAAATTATAAAGGAAATTGAACAGAAAAGGAAATTGAATAAAAATGGAGCTGAAATAAAAATAAAAATGGAAGTTGCATAAAATTAAAAATGAAAGTTCATTCAAGAAACTACTATACCTTAACGATCTATTTGGAAATTAAATAAAAAAGGAAATTGAATAGAGATAGAAATTGAATAAAAATAGAAGTTGAATAAAAATAGAAACGGAAACCGTATAAAATTGAACATGAAAGTTCATTCAAGAAACCACTATACCTAAACGATCTATTGGGAAATTAAATAAAAAAAGGAAAATGAATAGAAAAGGAAATTGAATAAAAATGGAAGTGGAGTAAAAATAAAAATGGAAGTTGCATAAAATTAAAAATGGAAGTTCATTCAAGAAACCACTACACGTTAACGATCTATTTGGAAATTAAATAAAAAAGGAAATTGATTGGAGATGGAAATTGAATAAAAACAGAAGTTGAATAAAAATAGAAATGGAAACTTCATAAAATTAAACATGGAAGTTCATTCAAGAAACCACTATACCTTAACGATCTATTTGGAAATTAAATAAAAAAGGAAATTGAATAGAAAGGTAATTGAATAAAAATGGAAGTTGAATAAAAATAAAAATGGAAGTTCCATAAAAGTAAAAATGGAAGTTCATTCAAGAAACCACTACACCTTAACGATCTATTTCAAAATTACATAAAAAAGGAGATTGAATGGAGATGGAAATTGAATAAAAATAGAAGTTGAATAAAAATAGAAATGGAAACTGCATAAAATGAAACATGGAAGTTCATTCAAGAGACCACTATACCTTAACGATCTATTTGGAAATTAAATAAAAAAGGTAATTGAATAGAAAAGGAAATTGAATAAAAATGAAAGTGGAATAAAAATAAAAGGGGAAGTTGCAAAAAATTAAAAATGGAAGTTCATTCAAGAAACCACTACACCTTAACGATCTACTTGAAATTAAATAAAATTGGAAATTCAATAGAAAAAGAAATTGAATAAAAATGGAAGTTGAATAAAAATAAAAATGGAAGTTGCATAAAATTAAAAATGGAAGTTCATTCAAGAAACCACAATACATTAACGATCTATTTGGAAATTAAATATAAAAGGAAATTCAATTGACAAGGAAATTGAATAAAAATGGAAGTTGAATAAAAATAAAAATAAAAGTTGCATAAAATTAAAAATGGAAGTTCATTCAAGTAACCACTACACGTTAACGATCTATTTGGAAATTAAATAAAAAAGGAAATTGATTGGAGATGAAAATTGAATAAAAATAGAAGTTGTATAAAAATAGAAATGGAAACTGCATAAAAGTAAACATGGAAGTTTATTCAAGAAACCACCATACCTTGACGGTCGATTTGGAAATTAAATAAAAAATGGAAATTGAATGGAAAAGGAAATTGAATAAAAATGGAAGTGGAATAAAAATAAAATTGGATGTTGCATAAAATTAAAAATGGAAGTTCATTCAAGAAACCACTACACATTAACGATCTGTTTGGAAAGTAAATAAAAAAAGGAAATTGATTGGAGATGGAAATTGAATAAAAATTGAAGTTGAATAAAAATAGAAATGGAAACTGCATAAAATTAAACATGGAAGTTTATTCAAGAAACCGCTATACCTTAACGATCTGTTCGGAAATTAAATAGAATAAGAAATTGAATAGAAAAGGAAATTGAATAAAAATGCAAGTGGAATAAAAATAAAAGTGGAAGTTGCATAAAATTAAAAATGGAAGTTCATTCAAGAAACCACTACACCTTAACGATCTATTTAGAAATTAAATAAAAAAGTAAATTGAATAGAAAGGAAATTGATTAAAAATGGAAGTTGAAGAGAAATAAAAATGGAAATTGCATAAAATTAAACATGGAACTTCATTCAAGAAACCACTATACCTTAACGATCTATTTGGAAATTAACTAAAAAAAGGAAACTCAATCGAGAAGGAAATTGAAATAAAATGGAAGTTACATAAAATTACAAATGAAAGTTCATTCAAGAAACAATTATACCTTAACGATCTATTTGGAAATTAAATAGAAAAGGAAATTGAATAGAAAAGGAAATTGAATAAAAATGAAAGTGGGATAAAAATACAAATGGAAGTTGTATAAAATTAAAATTGGATGTTCATTCAAGAAACTATTATACGTTAACGATCTATTTGGAAATTAAATAAAAAAGTAAATTGCATGGAGATGGAACCTCAATAAAAATAGAAGTTGATTAAAAATAGAAATGGAAACTGCATAAAATTAAACATGGAAGTTCATTCAAGAAACCACTATACCTTGACGATCTATTTGGAAATTAAATAAAAATGGAAATTCAATAGAAAAGGAAATTGAATAAAAATGGAAGTGGAAAAAAAATAAAAATGGATGTTGCATAAACTTAAAAATGGAAGTTCATTCAAGAAACCACTACACATTAACGATCTACTTGGAAATTAAATAAAAATGGAAATTGATTGGAGTTGGAAATTAAATAAAAATAGAAGTTGAATAAAAATAGAAATGGAAACTGCATAAAATGAAACATGGAAGTTCATTCAAGAAACCATTATACGTTAACGATCTATTCAGAAATTAAATAAAAAAGGAAATTGAATAAAAAATAAAATTGAATAAAAATGAAAGTGGAATAAAAATAAAAATGGAAGTTGCATAAATTTAAAAATGGAAGTTCATTGAAGAAACCACTACACCCTAACCATCTATTTTGACATTAAATAAAAAAGGAGATTGAATGGAGATGGATATTGAATAAAAATAGAAGTTGAATGAAAATAGAAATGGAAACTGCATAAAATGAAACATGGAAGTTCATTCAAAAGACCACTATACCTTAACGATCTATTTGGAAATTAAATAAAAAAGGAAATTGAATAAAAAAGGAAATTGAATAAAAATGGAAGTGGAATAAAAATAAAAATAAAAGTTGCATGAAATTAAAAATGGAATTTCATTGAAGAAACCACTAAACCTTAACGATCTATTTGAAATTAAATAAAAAAGGAAATTCAATAGAAAAAGAAATTGAATAAAAATGGAAGTGGAATAAAAATAAAAATGGAAGTTGCTTAAAATTAAAAATGGAATTTCATTCAAGAAACCACAATACATTAACGATCTATTTGGAAATTAAATAAGAAAAGAAAATTGAATAAAAATGGAAGTTGCATAAAATTAAACTTGGAAGTTCATTCAACAAACCACTATACCTTAACGATCTATTTGGAAATGAAATAAAAAAAAAAGAAATTAAATAGAAAAGGAAATTGAATAAAAATGGATGTTGAATAAAAATAAAAATGAAAGTTGCACAAAATTAAAAATGAAAGTCCATTCCAAAAACCACAATACCTTAAATTAAATAAAAAAGGAAATTGAATAGAAAAGGAAATTGAATAAAAATGGAAGTGGAATAAAAATAAAAATGGAAGTTGCATAAAATAAAAAATGAAAGTCATTCAAGAAACCACTATACCTTAATGATCTATTTGGAAATTTAAAAAAAAAAAAAGGAAATTTAATGGAGATGGAAATTGAATAAAAATAGAGGTTGAATAAAAATAGAAATGGAAACTTCATAAAATTAAACATGGAAGCTTATTCAAGAAACCACTATACCTTAACGATCTATTTGGAAATTAAATTATAAAGGAAATTGAAGAGAAAAGGAAATTGAATAAAAATGGATCAGAAATAAAAATAAAAATGGAAGTTCCATAAAATCAAAAATAAAAGTTCATTCAAGAAACCACTATACCTTAACGATCTATTTGGAAATTAAATAAGAAAGGAAATTGAATGGAGATAGAAATTGAATAAAAATGGAAGTTGAATAAAAATAAAAATGGAAGTTGCATAAATTTAATAATGGAAGTTCATTCTAGAAACCACAACAAATTAACGATCTATCTGGAAATTAAATAAAAAATGAAATTGAATAGAAAAAGAAATGGAATAAAAATGGAAGTGGAATAAAAATACAAATGGAAGTTGCCTAAAATTAAAAATGGATGTTCATTCAAGAAACCACTACACGTTAACGATCTATTTGAAAATAAAATAAAAAAGGAAATTGATTGGAGATGGAAATTGAAAAAAAAAATAGAAGTTGAATAAAAATAGAAATGGAAATTCCATAAAATTAAACATGGAAGTTCATTCAAAAAACCATACATCTTAACGATCTATTTGGAAATTAAATAGAAAAGGAAATTGAATAAAAATGGACGTGGAATAAAAATAAAAATAGAAGTTACATAAAATTAAAAATGGAAGTTCATTCAAGAAACCACTGCACCTTAACGATCTATTTCGAAATTAAATAAAAAAGGAGATTGAATGGAGATCGAAATTGAATAAAAATAGAAGTTGAGTAAAAATAGAAATGGAAACTGCATAAAATGAAACATGGAAGTTCATTCAAGAGACCACTATATACCTTAACGATATATTTGGAAATTAAATATAAATGGAAATTGAATAGAAAAGGAAATTGAATAAAAATGGAAGTGGAATAAAAATAAAAATGGTAGTTGCATAAAATTAAAAATGGAAGTTAATTCAAGAAACCACTACATCTTAACGATCTATTTGAAATTAAATAAAAAAGGAAATTCAATAGAAAAAGAAATTGAATAAAAATGGAAGTTGAATAAAAATAAAAATGGAAGTTGCGTAAAATTAAAAATGAAAGTTCATTCAATAAACCACAATACATTAACGATCTATTTGGAAATTAAATAAAAAAAGGAAATTGAACAGAATTGGAAATTGATTAAAAATGGAAGTTGAATAGAAATAAAAATGGAAGTTGCATAAAATTAAACATGGAAGTTCATTCAACAAACCACTATACCTTAAAGACCTATTTGGAACTTAAACAAAAAAAGGAAATTCAATTGACAAGGAAATTGAATAAAAATGAAAGTTGAATAAAAATAACAATGGAAGTTGCATAAAATTAAAAATGGAAGTTCATTCAAGAAACCACTATACCTTAATGTTCTATTTGGAAATTAAATAAAAAAAGGAAGTTGAATAGAAAAGGAAATTGATTAAAAATGGAAGTTGAATAAAAACAAAAATGGAAGTTGCATAAAATTAAAGAAGGAAGTTCATTCAAGAAACAACTATACCTTAACGATCTATTTGGAAATTAAATAAAAAAAGGAAATGAATAGAAAAGAAAATTGAATAAAAATGGAAGTAGAATAAAAATAAAAATGGAAGTTGCATAAAATTAAAAATGGAAGTTTATTCAAGAAACCAGTACACGTTAACGATCTGTTTGGAAATTAAATAAAAAAATAAAATTTAATAGAAAAGGAAATTGAATAAAAATGGAAGTTGAATAAACATAAAAATGGAAGTTGCATAAAATTAAAAATGGAAGTTCATTGAAGAAACCGCTATACCTTATTGATCTGTTTAGAAATTAAATAAAAAAAGAAAATTGAATAGAAAAGGAAATTGAATAAAAATTGAAGTTGAATAAAAATAAAAATGGAAGTTGCATAAAATTAAAAATGAAAGTTCATTCAACTAACCACTATACCTTAACGATATATTTGGAAATTAAATAAAAAATGGAAATTGAATAGAAAAAAAAATTGAATAAAAATGGAAGTTGAATAAAAAGAAAAATGGAAGTTGCATAAAATTAAAAATGGAAGTTCATTCAAGAAACCACTATACCTTAACGATCTATTTGGAAATTAACAAAAAATGAAAATGAATAGAAAAGGAAATTGAATAGAAATGGAAGTTGAATAAAAACAAAAATAGAAGTTGCATAAAATTAAAAATGGAAGTTTATTCAAGAAACAACTATACCTTAACGATCTATTTGGAAATTAAATAAAAAAAGGAAATTGAATAAAAATGGAAGTTGAATAAAAATAAAAATAAAACTGGAAGTTGCATAAAATTAAAAATGGAAGTTCATTCAAGAAACCACTACACCTTAACGATCTATTTGAAATTAAATAAAAAAGGAAATTCTATATGGAAGGAAATTGAATAAAAATGGAAGTTGGATTAAAATAGAAATGGAAGTTTCATAAAATTAAAAATGAAAGTTAATTCAAGAAACCATTGTACCTTAACGATCTATTTGGAAATTAAATAAAAAAAGGAAATTGAATAGAAAAGAAAATTGAATAAAAATGGAAGTTGAATAAAAATAAAAATAGAAGTTGCCTAAAATTAAAAATGGAAGTTTATTCATTAAACGACTATACGTTAATGATCTATTAGGAAATTAAATAAAAAGGAAAATTCAGTAGAAAAAGAAATTGAATAAAAATGAAAATTGCATAAAAATAAAAATGGAAGTTCATTCAAGAAACCACTATACCTTAACGATCTATTTAGAAATTAAATAAAAAAATTAAATTGAATAGAAAAGGAAATTGAATAAAAATGGAAGTTGAATAACAATAAAATGGATGTTGCATAAAATTAAAAATGAAAGTTCATTCAACTAACCACTATACATTAACGATCTATTTGGAAATTAAATAAAAAATGGAAATTGAATAGGAAAAAAAATTGAATAGAAATAGAAGTTGCATAAAATTAAAAATGGAAGTTCATTCAAGAAACCATTATACCTTAACGATCTATTTGGAAATTAAATAAAAAATAAAAATGTATAGGAAAGGAAATTGAATAAAAATGGAAGTTGAATAAAAACAAAAATAGAAGTGGCATAAAATTAAAAATAGAAGTCTATTCAAGAAACCACTATACCTTAACGATCTATTTGGAAATTAAATAAAAAAAGGAAATTGAATAAAAATGGAAGTTGAATAAAAATAAAAATGGAAGTTGCATAAAATTAAAAATGGAAGTTCATTCAAGAAACCACTATACCTTATTGATCTATTTAGAAATTAAATAAAAAAAGAAAATTTAATACAAAAGGAAATTGAATAAAAATGGAAGTTACATAAAATTAAAAATGAAAGTTCATTCAACTAACCACTAAACCTTAACGATCTATTTGGAAATTAAATAAAAAAGGAAATTTAATAGAAATGGAAATTGAATAAAAATAAAATGGAAGTTGCATAAAATTAAAAATGAAAGTTCATTCAACTAACCACTATACCTTAACGATTTATTTGGAAATTAAATAAAAAATGGAAATTGAATAAAAAAAAATTGAATAAAAATGGAAGTTGAATAAAAAGAAAAATGGAAGTTGCATAAAATTAAAAATGAAAGTTCATTCAAGAAACCACTATACCTTAACGATCTATTTAGAAATTAAATAAGAAAGGGAAATTGAATAAAAATGGAAGTTGAATAACAATAAAAATAGAAGTTGCATAAAATTAAAAATTAAAATTCATTGAACTAACCACTAAACCTTAACGATCTGTTTGGAAATTAAATAAGAAAGGAAATTGAATAGAAATGGAAATTGAATAAAAAAGGAAGTTGAATAAAAATAAAAATGGAAGTTCCATAAAAGTAAAAATGGAAGTTCATTCAAGAAACCTGTCACGACCCCAAACCGCCCCTAGTAGTCTGGTGCCGTGATGGCCAGTAATCCGAGATTACCGAAGGCCAACTTTCAAGATTCACACACGATCAGAGTATCAATATATGGGGCTCACAGGTGCTGAAGCAATAATTTAAAATACAAGTGGTCCATAAGAGCAGTGCATAAGTCAAATGGAATGGCATACATCTTTACATAGCTTTACAACTTGAATACAATTAAAGCAAAGTACAAAAATACATCTTACATTTTAACAAAGGGCTTTACAAGCTGACATAAACAAAATACATGAAATACAAGTTAAGAAATATATAATCTTCGGATTGCCGACTTAAACGTCGCCGACATAACATGCATCCAAAACATCTTGCAAAACACACATCTCGGCGTAGCCGACTTCTTGCTTGTTACCTACATATATACATAGGGAGGGTGAGCTTGGATACTCAGTGAATGGTATGAGTAATAAAGGGGTTAAATGAATGATTCCCAAGGTCTTTTCAAAACAATACATAGTATATCTTTATCAAAACCATACGTAACATAGCTTAACTTGACTTGAAACAAAACATCATTCGAACCTTAGTCTTTTAAAACTTATTTACTTACTTAACATGCGCCAACAAAAACATAACCTCGGCATCGAGCATACCCGTTCATAGTCCGTCGGTGGCCGATATCTTAGCAAGGGTGCTACTTAGGCTTAACGTCCCCTAGCACGAAAGGACGGTGCTACCTAGGCTTAAAGTCCCCTAGCACGGAATGACCCTCAAACAAGATGTGCTGCAAAAGTTTAGAGTCCTCCAGCACAAGGGACTTTCAAAACAAGATGTTGTGCGAACGTTTAGAGTCCTCCAGCACAAGGGACTTTCAAAGCAAGAGGTGCTGCGAAAGTTTAGAGTCCTCTAGCACAAGGGACTTTCAAAACAAGATGTGTTGCGAAAGTTTAGAGTCCTCCAGCACAAAGGACTTTCAAAGCAAGAGGTGCTACGAAAGTTTAAAGTCCTCCAGTACAAGGGACTTTCAAAACAAGATGTGCTGCGAAAGTTTAGAGTCCTCCAGCACAAGGGACTTTCCGAGAATGTCATCAAAACAAAACTTATACTTGATACGCAAAACTTATACTTGATACATAAAATAGGGATATCATTCATGCTTAACAAATACTTCCAAAACAAAGCAAAACAAAGCCTTTATCAAAACGTATAACATAACTTTATTAAAAATACCACTCACTTAGTTCTTGGGACGGCGGGATCAAGGCAAGGGTCTGAGTCCTACAAACACATGGCAAAGTCTACTAAACATACTTCTTAGAACAAGTCTTACATGCATGCAAATGATCTCGGGAAAGCATGCTGGAAGTCAAAACACTATTTTACATGTCAGGAAGACATGCTGGGTACCAACCAGGTCTAAGCCGAGGTCCCACACCTCCTGACCGAGGTGTGGCTTCCTAGGCTTCGGCGTGAGGCTGCATGCCGAGGAGCGCACAAGACAAACTAAAGGTGTAAGTGATCATGCAAGGTAGGCCAAGGTGAGATACGATGCTTGGCCTAAGTGTGAGGTCTAGTTAAGAGTGATCTCGGCGACTACACCTCGGGAAGTGAGGTCTGGAGATCTGGGTTTCCACCCGTGAAGAACATGAACATGAAGACCATGAAGAACATGAATGCTAAAAATCATAACTTCTTTATTACAAAATCTGGGATTTCATGCTATGAGTTCGAAAACATGGACTTGGGTACCCATACTTGAAAATCATATGAAAACAAACACAAAAACATGGATCTAGGCATGAGCTTTCGGATCAAAACATGACTTTTCTTGAAGAACACATGAATACTATTTTCCCTTTCTAAAACCGAACTTCAAAACAATGCATGGCTTACAAATCATATTCAATCATGCAATGCAATAACATGAACATAAAGAACGACAAGAGCAGATCAAGAATCTAACCTTAGAACACGAATCCAACGGTTCGACCTCTAGGGATCAAGCTTGGAAATCTACCTCCTCTCAAGAACTCCTCTCCCTCTTCTAGAGCTTCTCTCTCCTCTTCTAACAAAGATATAGAAAATGATAGGTTTTCTCCCTCAGCTGGTTGACTTAACACACAGCTTGGACACGTGGCAACGGCTGGTTGGCTCTCCTAAAAAAGGTGATAGATTGACAAGACAAGACTATGACAAAGTGTATCTAACAAGCTACACTGTAAGGCACTCCGGCAAGTGATGACATCGGCTAAGAACAAAGCTTCGACAACTAAGGTGACAATGACCTCGGCTAGGAAGGACAACACTTGACTAAGCTGTGCCACACCTCGGCCTAGATGTGCCACACCTCGGTCTAGGTCATACCTGTAATGCCCCAAAATAAATACATAAATCCATCACTTTAGACATGCATTATACAAAAGAGATTAACCCTTTCTATTCATCAGAGTAGTTCTTACAATAGTATTACATGTTAACAACAAAAGCAAATGCCCTATAGGCATACGGCTTTCCAAGTCAACACTTGGTTACACAAAAGAAGAGTACTAACTCTATACAAATTAAGCCCTTGGCTTGCTATAAATGTAATACAAATAAAACAACCAAAAAGAGTCCTCAACTCTTATCATCATCCAAGCTATGTCCTTGGAGGTGGCATGCTACCTGTACCTGAAAATAATGTCCCATATAGGGTGAGCCAACGCCCAGTAGAGATATGCTAAACACAGTATGAGCAATAACTAAGACATTAGCGATTGATAAATGTTCAATTTTCATAAATCAATTCATAACCCATTTCCGTTTTATAATCACTGCGACTATGTTTCATTCCACTTTCCATTTCTTAACGGTTTCACAATTTATATTAATGGCTCAGAACCTGGCCAACCATTTCTATGAGATAGTAACTCATATTAAACATTTCCCATTTCTCAATAGATAAACATATTAGTTGTATCAACATCTCAACAGATAAGCATACAAGCTGCATCCACATTCCAACAGATAAGCATACTAGCTATATCAACACTTCCAATGATAAGCATATGAGCTGTATCAACACTTCCATAGATAAGCATATGAGCTGTATCCACACATTTTCTGACAAGCATATGAGCTGTATCAGTGGAGTCCATCCCCTATCTCCTCCCAAACAATATCCGGTTTAGAGGTCCATCCCCTATCTTCCCCTAAACCGTGGAGTACATCCCCTATCTCCTCCCCCACACACACAATGTACATACACATAGGTCATATACACAATCAATCAATACATAACGTTAATGTATTCTACCAATCGTCATACTTTATGACATAACCAATTGATTAGTTTTAGTTTGCCTAATCATCATGCATTGTCTACAACAATCAAAACTACCCTCCACCGGTAGCCCAAGCAATTATTTCTAAATAGATAATAAAAACTCCAACAGATAAAATATCATGTTTTCAAAAGTGAGCGATTAACAAATCCAACTCCACTATTCTACCATATAATGAGTCAATTTCATTATTTCCAACTCAATTCCGAATACCAACACTTTTCCCAAATTAATTATACCAATTAATTTACACAACGAATTAGGGCTTTTTCCCTCATTTTCCAACATTGACCCAATGGTCCATATATCAACAACCAACATCAATACCACTATTTTGAAACCCAAAATACTCATCTTTGAATCAAAATAATAAAACCCTCTTTGACATTTTGAAACCCTAAGTCCCAAAATTTTCCAACTTCAACACTTTATCAAAATCACCAAAAATCTATGTTAAAGACCATAAGAGTGAGTAGGAATCCCTCCCTCAAATTCGGAGTTCAAGGGAAGAAGATGAAGAAACTCAACGTGCTCCAAAACTCGATATTTTCGGATCAAAACGTAGCCCTCGACGATCAACACAACTTTTGTAAAGGCCAAAGGTGAGGAAACAACTCTAACTAGATCAATACCTAGAGAGAAAGCAAGGTTCTAGAGAGAGAGGCTCAACAATGGAGTTTTGGAAAAGTAAGAGAGAGAAATGAATGTGAAAAAGTGATTTTAAAAGTCAAAACACGGAGCTTTAAACCTGACGCCCCGCTCGAGCGTGGAAACTCTCGCTCGAGTGTCACTCACAGACTCCCGCTCGAGCGTCCAAACTGCAGCTCGAGCTCTGAATATACACTCTCAGCACTTTTACAGAACCAGGTCTCTGCTCGAGCGTCCAACTCCCCGCTCGAGCGTAACATACAAACTCCCGCTCGAGCATCCAAACTCCCGCTCGAGCGGATAGCCCTGCAGAGAAAATACTGGAAGGGTGATTTTCCCGCTCGAGCGCCGCCAAAAGCCCCGCTCGAGCGGACAGACCAAAATCTGGGCAACTACACTTGGTTCCTAAGCTTAACCAACATGCTTCACACCTGCCCAACACAACCCAAGACTCAAATGCAAAGAGTAAAGGATGTAAACGAGATGTACACAACAACTAAAGAAAAGGGAAACTGGGATCGCTATAATACCACTCCAGGACAAGGTCACCTGGGTGCAAAGGTAACATCTCGGCCTAGATAATACACATCTCGGCCTTGGTGATGAACACCTCGGCCTAGATAATGACATCTCGGCCAATATGTCAAGGCGAAGGTGGAGGTCAAACAAAGGGGTTCCAAGATACTTCTAGACTGAAGATGACCTCGGCTTGGAATGATCTAGGCTTAACATAACCTAGGCTTGGCATGACCTAGGCTTAACATGACCTCGGCTTGAGGCAGCAAGGAAGGAACAAAACATGCACACAACACTTAAGCAAACAAGACAAGATTCATCAATGCAAACTTAACAAGATGAAGTTATGTAAATGAACATGAACATGGCCATGACATGAATATGGGTCGTTACAGCATTTTAACATGGCAAAACATACGAATGTAAGCAAACATGACTAGGACATAAAATGTGGGTTGTTACAAAACCACTATACCTTAACGATCTATTTGGAAATTAAATAAAAAATGAAAATTGAATACAAAAAAAAAATTGAATAAAAATGGAAGTTCAATAAAAATAAAAATGGAAGTTGTATAAAATTAAAAATGGAAGTTTATTCAAGAAACCACTATACCATAACGATCTATTTGGAAATTCAATAAAAAAATGAAAATGAATAGAAAAGGAAATTGAATAAAAATGGAAGCTGAATAAAAACAAAAATAGAAGTGCATAAAATTAAAATTGGAAGTCTATTCAAGACACCACTATACCTTAACGACCTATTTGGAAATTAAACAAAAAAAGGAAATTGAATAGAAAAGGAAATTGAATGAAAATGGAAGTTGCATAAAATTAAAAATGAAAGTTCATTCATGAAACCACTATGCCTTAACGATCGATTAGGAAATTAAATAATAAAGGAAATTCAATTGAAAAAGAAATTGAATAAAAATGAAAGTCGAATAAAAATAAAAATAGAAGTTGCATAAAATTAAAAATGGAAGTTCATTCAAAAAACCACGATACATTAACGATCTATTTGCAAATTAAATAAAAAAAAGAAAATTGAATAGAAAAGGAAATTGAATAAAAATGGAAGCTGCATAAAATTAAACATGGAAGTTGTGGGGATGTATTTTCTGAATACCAACACGTGGCATGGTGACGCCGACGTGTTGGCCGAGGTGCCACGTGTCCTGGTAGTTAAGCCGAGATGATCTCGGAATGGCCGAGGTTATCCCCGAAGATATCGGAATCCGAGATAAGCAGATAAGGGACAAGAGTCCTAAGACAAAAAGGGGACTTAACCAAGATAAGGATAAAGCTCTTAGGGAGTTTTATCTTTATCACTTATAGAGTCCAGAGTAAGCACTAAATTGGAGTTCATAGAAGTCATACTTCTAGTGGGACTTGGATTGAGTATATTATAAAAGAGAGGCACCCCCGTGGGTCTAAGGTATGTAATTTATGTTTTGAGTATTCAGTTTAGCACTTGATTATCTTTGAGAGATATACTGACTTGATCGTCGGAGTGCCCCCGGGTGGAAGAACCACCGCCGGAGCTTTTTCTTTCTGTTACAGGAAATGGAATAAAAATAAAAATGGAAGTTGCAAAAAATTAAAAATAGAAGTTCATTCATTCAACCACTATACCTTAACGATCTATTTGTAAATTAAATAAAAAAGGAATTTGATTGGAGATGGAAATCGAATAAAAATGGAAGTTGAATAAAAATAGAAATGGAAACTTCATAAAATTAAACACGAAAGTTCATTGAAGAAACCACTATACCTTAACGATCGATTTGGAAATTAAATAGAAAAGGAAATTGAATAAAAATGGAAGTTGCATAAAATTAAAAATGGAAGTTCGTTCAAGAAACCACTATACCTTAACGATCTATTTGGAAAGTAAATAAAAAAGGAAATTGAATGGAGATGGAAATTGAATAAAAATAGAAGTTGAATAAAAATAGAAATGGAAACTGCATAAAATTAAACATGGAAGTTCATTCAAGAAACCACTACACCTTAACGATCTATTTGGAAATTAAATAAATAAGGAAATTGAATAGAAAAGGAAATTGAAGAAAAATGGAAGTGGAATAAAAATAAAAATGAAAGTTGCATAAAATTAAAAATGGAAGTTCATTCAAGAAATCACTACACCTTAATGATCTATTTGGAAATTAAATAAAAATGGAAATTCAATAGAAAAAGAAATTGAATAAAAATGGAAGTTGAATAAAAATAAAAATGGAAGTTGCATAAAATTAAAAATGGAAGTTCATTCAAGAAACGACTATACATTACCGATCTACTTGGAAATTAAATAAAAAAAGGAAATTGAATAGAAAAGGAAATTGATTAAAAATGAAAGTTCAATAAAAATAAAAATAGAAGTTGCATGAAATTAAAAATGGCAGTTCATTCAAAAAACCACTATACCTTAACGATCTATTTGGAAATTGAATAAAAAAAGGAAATTGAATAAAAATGAAAGTTGAATAAAAATAAAAATGAAAGTTCATTCAAGAAACCACCATACATTAACGATCTATTTCGATATTAAATGAAAAAAGGAAATTGAATAAAAATGGAAGTTGCATAAAATCAAACTTGGAAGTTCATTCAAGAAACCACTATACCTTAACGGTCTATTTCGAAATGAAATAAAAAAAAAGAAATTAAATAGAAAAGGAAATTGAATAAAAATGGAAGTTGAATAAAAATAAAAATAGAAGTTGCATAAAATTAAAAATGAAAGTTCATTCAAGAAACCACTATACCATAACGATCTATTTGGAAATTAAATAAAAAAGGAAATTGAATAAAAATGGAAGCGGAATAAAAATAAAAATGGAAGTTGCATAAAATTAAAAATGGAAGTGCATTCAAGAAACCACTACACCTTAACGATCTATTTGGAAATTAAATAAAAAAGGAAATTGAATGGAGATGGAAAATGAATAAAAATAGTTGTTGAATAAAAATAGAAATGGAAACTGCATAAAATTAAACATGGATGTTCATTGAAGAAACCACTATACCTTAACGATCTATTTGGAAATTAAATAAAAAAGGAAATTGAATAGAAAAAGAAATTGAATAAAAATGGAAGCCGAATAAAAATAAAAATGGAAGTTGCATAAAATTAAAAATGGAAGTTCATTCAAGAACCCACTACACCTTAACGATCTATTTGGAAAGTAAATAAAAATGGAAATTCAATAGAAAAAGAAATTTTATAAAAATAGAAGTTAAATAAAAATAAAAATGGCAGTTGCATAAAATTAAAAATGGAAGTTCACTCAAGAAACGACTATACATTAACGATCAATTTGGAAATTAAATAAAAAAAGGAAATTCAATAGAAAAGGAAATTGATTAAAAATGAAAGTGGAATAAAAATAAAAATGGAAGTTGCATAAAATTAAATATGGAAGTTCATTCAAGAAACCACTATACCTTAACGATCTATTTGGAAATTAAATTAAAAAAAGAAATTCGATTGGCAAGGAAATTGGATAAAAATGAAAGTTGAATAAAAATAAATTTGGAAGTTGCATAAAATTAAAAATGGAAGTTCATTCAAGAAACCACTATACCCTAACGATCTATTTTGAAATTAAATAAAAAAAGGAAATTGAATAGAAAAGATAATGAATAAAAATGGAAGTTGAGAAAAAATAAAAATAGAAGTTGCATAAAATTAAAAATGAAAGCTCATTCAACTAACCACTAAACCTCAACGATCTATTTCGAAATTAAATAAAAAAGGAAATTCAAAAGAAAAGCAAATTGAATGAAAATGGAAGTTGAATAAAAATAAAAGTGAAAGTTGCATAAAATTAAAAATGCAAATTCATTAAGGAAACCAATAGACCTTAACGATCTATTTGGAAATTAAATAAAAAAGTAAATCTGATAGTAAAGAAAATTGAAAAAAAATGGAAGTTGACTAAAAATAAAAATGGAAGTTGCATAAAATGAAAAATGGAAGTTCATTCAAAAAACCACTATACGATAACGATCTATTTGGAAATTAAATAAGAAATGAAAATGAGCAGAAAAGGAAATGGAATAAAAATGGAAGTTGAATAAAAACAAAAATAGAAGTTGCATAAAATTAAAAATGGAAGACGATTCAAGAAACCATTATACCTTAACGATCTATTTTGAAATTAAATAAAAAAAGGAAATTGAATAGAAAAGGAATTTAAATAAAAATGGAAATTGAATAAAAATAAAAACGGAAATTGCATAAAATTAAAAATGAAAGTTCATTCAAGAAACCACTATATCTGAACGATCTATTTGAAAATTAAATAAAAAAGGAAATTGAATAAACATGGAAGTTGAATAAAAATACAAGTGGAAGTTGCATAAAATTAAAAATGGAAGTTCATTCAAAAAACCACTATACCTTAACGATCTATTTGGAAATTAAATAAAAAAGGAAATTGAATGGAGATGGAAATTGAATAAAAATAGAAGTTGAATAAAAATAAAAATGGAAACTGCATAAAATTAAACATGGAAGTTCATTCAAGAAACCACTATAGCCGTAACGATATATTTGGAAATTAATTAAAAAAGGAAATCGAATAGAAAAGGAAATTGAATAAAAATGGAAGCGGAATAAAAATAAAAATGGAAGTTGCATAAAATTCAAAATTGAAGTTCATTCAGGAAACCACTATACCTGTAACGATATATTTGGAAATTAATTAAAAAAGGAAAGAGAATAGAAAAGAAAATTGAATAAAAATGGAAGTTGCATAAAATTAAAAATGGAAGTTCATTCAAGAAAGCACTGCACCCTAACGATCTATTTACAAATTAAATAAAAAAGGAAATTGAATAGAGATGGAAATTGAATAAAAATAGAAATGGAAACTGCATAAAATTGAACATGGAAGTTCATTGAAGAAAACACTATACCTTAACGATCTATTTGGAAATTAAATAAAAATGAAAATTGAATAGAAAAGGAAATTGAATAAAAATGGAAGTGGAATAAAAATAAAAATGAAAGTTGCATAAAATTAAAAATGGAAGTTCATTCAAGAAACCACTACACCTTAACGATCTACTTTAAATTAAATAAAAAAGGAAATTCAGTAGAAAAAGAAATTGAATGAAAATGGAAGTTGAATAAAATTAAAAATGGAAGTTGCATAAAATTAAAAATGGAAGTTCATCCAAGAAACGATTATACATTAACGATCTATTTGGAAATTAAATAAAAAAAAGAAATTGAATAGAAAAGGAAATTGATTAAAAATGAAAGTTGAATAAAAATAAAAATGGAAGTTGCATAAAATCAAAGTTGGAAGTTCATTCAAGAAACCACTATACCTTAACAGTCCATTTGGAAATGAAATAAAAAAAAGAAATTAAATAGAAAAGGAAATTGAATAAAAATGGAAGTTGAATAAAAATAAAAATAGAAGTTGCATAAAATTAAAAATGAAAGTTCATTCAAGAAACCACTACACCTTAACGATCTATTCGGAAATTAAATAAAAAAGGAAATTGAATAGAAAAAAGAAATTGAACAAAAATGGAAGTGGATTAAAAATAAAAATGGAAGTTGCAAAAAATTAAAAATAGAAGTTCATTCAGGAAACCACTATACCTTAACGATCTATTTGTAAATTAAATAAAAAAGGAATTTGATTGGAGATGGAAATCGAATAAAAATGGAAGTTGAATAAAAATAGAAATGGAAACTACATAAAATTAAACACGGAAGTTCATTGAAGAAACCACTATACCTTAACGATCGATTTGGAAATTAAATAGAAAAGGAAATTGAATAAAAAAGGAAGTTGCATAAAATTAAAAATGGAAGTTCATTCAAGAAACCACTATACCTTAACGATCTATTTGGAAAGTAAATAAAAAAGGAAATTGAATGGAGATGGAAATTGAATAAAAATAGAAGTTGAATAAAAATAGAAATGGAAACTGCATAAAATTAAACATGGAAGTTCATTCAAGAAACCACTACCCCTTAACGATCTATTTGGAAATTAAATAAATAAGGAAATTGAATAGAAAAGGAAATTGAATAAAAATGGAAGTGGAATAAAAATAAAAATGAAAGTTGCATAAAATTAAAAATGGAAGTTCATTCAAGAAATCACTACACCTTAATGATCTATTTGGAAATTAAATAAAAATGGAAATTCAATAGAAAAAGAAATTGAATAAAAATGGAAGTTGAATAAAAATAAAAATGGAAGTTGCATAAAATTAAAAATGGAAGTTCATTCAAGAAACGACTATACATTACCGATCTACTTGGAAATTAAATAAAAAAAGGAAATTGAATAGAAAAGGAAATTGATTAAAAATGAAAGTTCAATAAAAATAAAAATAGAAGTTGCATGAAATTAAAAATGGCAGTTCATTCAAAAAACCACTATACCTTAACGATCTATTTGGAAATTGAATAAAAAAGGAAATTGAATGGAAAAGATTTTGAATAAAAATGGAAGTTGAATAAAAATAGAAATGGATACTACATAAAATTAAACACGGAAGTTCATTGAAGAAACCACTATGCCTTAACGATCGATTTGGAAATTAAATAGAAAAGGAAATTGAATAAAAAAGGAAGTTGCATAAAATTAAAAATGGAAGTTCATTCAAGAAACCACTATACCTTAACGATCTATTTGGAAAGTAAATAAAAAAGGAAATTGAATGGAGATGGAAATTGAATAAAAATAGAAGTTGAATAAAAATAGAAATGGAAACTGCATAAAATTAAACATGGAAGTTCATTCAAGAAACCACTACCCCTTAACGATCTATTTGGAAATTAAATAAATAAGGAAATTGAATAGAAAAGGAAATTGAATAAAAATGGAAGTGGAATAAAAATAAAAATGAAAGTTGCATAAAATTAAAAATGGAAGTTCATTCAAGAAATCACTACACCTTAATGATCTATTTGGAAATTAAATAAAAATGGAAATTCAATAGAAAAAGAAATTGAATAAAAATGGAAGTTGAATAAAAATAAAAATGGAAGTTGCATAAAATTAAAAACGGAAGTTCATTCAAGAAACGACTATACATTACCGATCTACTTGGAAATTAAATAAAAAAAGGAAATTGAATAGAAAAGGAAATTGATTAAAAATGAAAGTTCAATAAAAATAAAAATAGAAGTTGCATGAAATTAAAAATGGCAGTTCATTCAAAAAACCACTATACCTTAACGATCTATTTGGAAATTGAATAAAAAAGGAAATTGAATGGAAAAGATTTTGAATAAAAATGGAAGTTGAATAAAAATAGAAATGGATACTACATAAAATTAAACACGGAAGTTCATTGAAGAAACCACTATGCCTTAACGATCGATTTGGAAATTAAATAGAAAAGGAAATTGAATAAAAAAGGAAGTTGCATAAAATTAAAAATGGAAGTTCATTCAAGAAACCACTATACCTTAACGATCTATTTGGAAAGTAAATAAAAAAGGAAATTGAATGGAGATGGAAATTGAATAAAAATAGAAGTTGAATAAAAATAGAAATGGAAACTGCATAAAATTAAACATGGAAGTTCATTCAAGAAACCACTACCCCTTAACGATCTATTTGGAAATTAAATAAATAAGGAAATTGAATAGAAAAGGAAATTGAATAAAAATGGAAGTGGAATAAAAATAAAAATGAAAGTTGCATAAAATTAAAAATGGAAGTTCATTCAAGAAATCACTACACCTTAATGATCTATTTGGAAATTAAATAAAAATGGAAATTCAATAGAAAAAGAAATTGAATAAAAATGGAAGTTGAATAAAAATAAAAATGGAAGTTGCATAAAATTAAAAACGGAAGTTCATTCAAGAAACGACTATACATTACCGATCTACTTGGAAATTAAATAAAAAAAGGAAATTGAATAGAAAAGGAAATTGATTAAAAATGAAAGTTCAATAAAAATAAAAATAGAAGTTGCATGAAATTAAAAATGGCAGTTCATTCAAAAAACCACTATACCTTAACGATCTATTTGGAAATTGAATAAAAAAGGAAATTGAATGGAAAAGATTTTGAATAAAAATGGAAGTTGAGTAAAAAAAAAAAATGGATGTTGCGTAAAATTAAAAATGAAAGTTTATTCAACTAACCACTTAACCTCAACGATCTAGTTGGAAATTAAATAAAAAAGGGAATTCAATAGAAAAGGAAATTGAATAAAAATAAAAATGAAAGTTGCATAAAATTAAAAATGCAAGTTCATTAAAGAATCCACCATACATTAACGATCTATTTAGAAATTAAATAAAAAAAGGAAATTGAATACAAAAGAAAATTGAATAAATATGGAAGTTGAATAAAAATAAAAATGGGAGTTGCATAAAGATAAAAATGGAAGTTCATTGAAGAAACCACTATACGTTAACGATCTATTTGGAAATTAAATTCAAAAGGAAAATGAATAGGAAAGGAAATTGAAAAAAAATAGAAGTTGAATAAAAAGAAAAATAGAAGTTGCATAAAATTAAAAATGGAAGTCCATTAAAAAAACCACTATACATTAATGATATATTTGGAAATTAAATAAAAAAAAAGGAAATTGAATAGAAAAGGAAATTGCATAAAAATGAAAGTTGAATAAAAATAAAAATGGAAGTTGCATAAAATTAAAAATGAAAGTTCATTCAAGAAACCACTATACTTTAACGATCTATTTGGAAATTAAATAAAAAAGGAAATTGAATAGAAAAAGACATTGAATAAAAATGGAAGTTGAATAAAAATACAAATGAAAGTTGCATAAAATTAAAAATGGAAGTTCATTCAAGAAACAAGTATACCTTAACAATTTGTTTGGAAATTAAATAAAAAAGGAAATTGAATAAAAATAGAAGTTGAATAAAAATAGAAATGGAAACTGCATAAAATTAAACATGGAAGTTCGTTCAAGAAGCCACTATACCTTATCGATCTATTACATGATTAAATAAAAAAGGAAATTGAATAGAAAAGGAAATTGAACAAAAATGGAATGGAATAAAAAGAAAAATGGAAGTTGCATAAAATTAAAAATGGAATTTCATTCAAGAAACCACTATACCTTGACGATCTATGTGGAAATTAAATAAAAAAGGAAATTGAATGGAGATGGAAATTGAATAAAAATAGAAGTTGAATTAAAATAGAAATGGAAACTTTATAAAATTAAACAAGGAAGTTTATTCCAGAAACCACTATACCTTAACGATCTATTTGGAAATTAAATAAAAAAGGAAATTGAATAGAAAAGGAAAATGAATAAAAATGGAAGTTGCATAAAATTTAAAATGGAAGTTCCTTCAAGAAACCACTACACCTTAACGAACTATTTAGAAATTAAATAAAAAAGGAAATTGAATGGAGATGGAAATTGAATCAAAATAGAAGTTGAATGAAAATAGAAATGGAAACTGCATAAAATTAAACATGGAAGTTCATTCAAAAAACCACTATACCTTCGCGATCTATTTGGAAAGTAAATAAAAAAGAAATCTGAATAGAAAAGGAAATTGAATAAAAATGGAAGTGGAATAAAAATAAAAATGAAAGTTGCAAAAAATTAAAAATGGAAATTCATTCAAGAAACCACTACACCTTTACGATCTGTTTGGAAATTAAATAAAAAAGGAAATTCAATAGAAAAAGAAATTTAATAAAAATGGAAGTTGAATAAAAATAAAAATGGAAGTTGCATAAAATTAAAAATGGAAGTTCATTCAAGAAACGACTTTACATTAACAATCTATTTGGAAATTAAATAAAAAAAGGAAATTGAATAGAAAAGGAAATTGATTAAAAATGGAAGTTGAATAAAAAAAAAATGGAAGTTGCATAAAATTAAAAATGGAAGTTCATTCAAGAAACCACTACACCATAACGATCTATTTGGAAATTAAATAAAAAAGGAAATTGAATGGAGATGGAAATTGAAGAAAAATAGAAGTTGAATAAAAATAGAAATGGAAACAGCATAAAATTAAACATGGAAGTTCATTCAAGAAACCACTACACAATAACGATCTATTTGGAAATTAAATAAAAAAAGGAAATTGCATAGTAAAGATATTGAATAAAAATGGCAGTTGAGTAAAAATAAAAATAGAAGTTGCAAAAAATTAAAAATGAAAGTTCATTCAACTAACCACTAAACCTCAACGATTTATTTGGAAATTAAATAGAAAAAAAATTCTATAGAAAAGGAAATTGAATAAAAATGGAAATTGAACAAAAATAAAAATGAAAGTTGCATGAAATTAAAAATGTAAGTTCATTAAAGAAATCACTATATCTTAACGATCAATAAAAAAAGGAAATTGAATATAAAAGAAAATTGAATAAAAATGGAAGTTGAATAAAAATAAAAAGGGAAATTGCATAAAATTAAAAATGAAAGTTCATTCAACTAACCACTAAACCTCAACGATCTATTTGGAAATTAAATAAAAAAGGAAATTCAATAGAAAAGGAAATTGAATAAAAATAAAAATGAAAGTTGCATAAAATTAAAAATGGAAGTTCATTAAAGAAACCACAATACATTAACGATCTATTTAGAAATTAAATAAAAAAAGGAACTTGAATACAAAAGAAAATTGAGGAAATATGGAAGTTGAATAAAAATAAAAATGGAAGTTGCATAAAATTAAAAATGGAAGTTCATTCAAGAAACCACTATACGTTAACGATCTATTTGGAAATTAAATTAAAAAGGAAAATAAATAGAAATGGAAAATGAATAAAAATAGAAGTTGAATAAAAAGAAAAATAGAAGTTGCATAAAATTAAAAATGGAAGTCCATTCAAAAAACCACTATACACCAACGATATATTTGGAAATTAAATAAAAAAAAGGAAATTGAATAGAAAAGGAAATTGAATAAAAATGGAAGTTGAATAAAAATAAAAATGGAAGTTGCATAAAATTAAAAATGAAAGTTCATTCAAGAAACCACTGTACCTTAACGATCTGTTTGGAAATTAAATAAAAAAGGAAATTGAATAGAAAAGGAAATTGAATAAAAATGGAAGTGGAATAAGAATAAAAATGAAAGTTGCATGAAATTAAAAATGAAAGTTCATTCAAGAAACCACTACACCTTAACGATCTACTTTAAATTAAATAAAAAAGGAAATTCAATAGAAAAAGAAATTGAACAAAAATGGAAGTTGAATAAAAATAAAAATGGAAGTTCCATAAAATTAAAAATGGAAGTTCATTTAAGAAACCACTATACATTAACGATCTATTTGGAAATTAAATAAAAAAAGGAAATTGAATAGAAAATGAAATTGATTAAAAATGGAAGTTGCACAAAATTAGACATGGAAGTTCATTCAAGAAACCACTATACCTTAACGATATATTTGGAAATTAAATAAAAAAAGGAAATTCAATTGATAAGGAAATTGAATAAAAATGGAAGTTGCATAAAATTCAAAACGGAAGTTCAATCAAGAAACAACTATACATTAACGATCTATTTGGAAATTAAATAAAAAAAGGAAATTGAATAGAAAATCAAATTGAATAAAAATGGCAGTTGAATAAAAATAAAAATGGAAGTTGCATAAAATTAAAAATGAAAGTTCATTCAAGTGACCACTAAACCATAACGATCTATTTGGAAATTAAATAAAAAAGGAAATTTAATAGGAAAGGAAATTGAATAAAAATGGATGTTGGATAAAAATAGAAATGGAAGTTGCATAAAAATAAAAATGAAAGTTCATTCAAGAAACCACTATGCATTAACGATCTATTTGGAAATTAAATAAAAAATGGAAATTGAATAGAAAAGAAAATTGAATAAAAGCGAAAGTTGCATAAAATTAAAAATGGCAGTTCATTCAAGAAACCACTATACGTTAATGATCTATTTGGAAATTAAATAAAAAAGGAAAATGAATAGAAAAGGAAATTGAATAAAAATGGAAGTTGAATAAAAACAAAAATAGAAGTTGCATAAAATTAAAAATGGAAGTCTATTCAAGAAACCACTACACCTTAACGATCTATTTGGAAATTAAACAAAAAACGGAAATTGAATAGAAAATGAAATTGAATAAAAATGGAAGTTGACTAAAAATAAAAATAGAAGTTGCATAAAATTAAAAATGAAAGTTCATTCAGCAAACCACTATACGTGAAGGATCTATGTGGAAATTAAATAAAAAAGAAAAATTGAATAGAAAAGGTAATTGAATAAAAATGGAAGTTGAAGAAAAACAAAAATAGAAGTTGCATAAAATTAAAAATGGAAGTCTATTTAAGAAACCACTATACCTTAACGATCTATTTTAAAATTAAATAAAGAAAAGGAAATTGAATAGAAAAGGAATTTGAATAAAATTGGAAGTTGAGGAAAAATAAAAATGGAAGTTGCATAAAATTAAAAATGGAAGTTCATTCAAGAAACCACTATAACTTAACGATCTATTTGGAAATTAAATAAAAAAAAGGAAATTGAATAGAAAAGGAATTTGAATAAAAATGGAAGTTGAATAAAAATAAAAATGGAAGTTGCACAAAATTAAAAATGAAAGTTCATTCAAGAAACAACTACACCTCAACGATCTTTTTGGAAATTAAATAAAAAAAAAATTGAATAGAAAAGGAAATTGAACAAAAATGGAAGTGGAATAAAAAAAAATGGAAGTGGCAAAAAATTAAAAATGGAAGTTCATTCAAGAAACCACTATACCATAACGATCTATTTGGAAATTAAATAAAAAAGGAAATTTAATAGAAAAGGAAATTGAACAAAAATGGAACTTGCATAAAATTAAAAATGGAAGTTGCATAAAATTAAAAATGGAAGTTCATTCAAGAAACCACTATACCTTAACGATCTATTTGGAAATTAAATAAAAAAGGAAATTGAATGGAGATGGAAATTGAATAAAAATAGAAGTTGAATAAAAATAGAAATGGAAACTTCATAAAATTAAACGAGGAAGTTTATTCAAGAAACCACTATACCTTAACGATCTATTTGGAAATTAAATAAAAGAGAAAATTGAATAGAAAAGGAAATTGAATAAAAATGGAAGTGAAATAAAAATAAAAATGGAAGTTGCATAAAATTAAAAAAGGAAGTTCATTCAAGAAACCACTACATCTTAACGATCTATTTGGAAATTAAATAAAAAAGGAAATTGTATGGAGATGGAAATTGAATAAAAATAGAAGTTGAATGAAAGTAGAAATGGAAACTGCATAAAATTAAACATGGAAGTTCATTGAAAAAACCACTATACCTTAATGATCTATTTGGAAATTAAATAAAAAAGGAAATTGAATAGAAAAGGAAATCGAATAAAAATGGAAGTGGAATAAAAATAAAAATGAAAGTTGCATAAAATTAAAAATGGAAGTTCATTCAAGAAACCACTACATCTTTACGATCTATTTGGAAATTAAATAAAAAAGGAAATTGAACGGGGATGGAAATTGAATAAAAATAGAAGTTGAATGAAAATAGAAATGGAAACTGCAATAAAATTAAACATGGAAGTTCCTTTAAAAAACTACTATGCCTTAACGATCTATTTGGAAATTAAATAAAAAAGGAAATTGAATAGAAAAGGAAATTGAATAAAAATGGAAGTGGAATAAAAATAAAAACGAAAATTGCAAAAGATTAAAAATGGAAGTTCATTCAAGAAACCACTACACCTTAACGATCTGTTTGGAAATTAAATGAAAAAAGGAAATTCAATAGGAAAAAAAATTGAATAAAAATGGATGTTGAATAAAATTAAAAATGGAAGTTGAATAAAATTAAAAATGGAAGTTCATTCAAGAAACGACTATACATTAATGATCTATTTGGAAATTAAATAAAAAAAGAAAATTGAGTAGAAAAGGAAATTGATTAAAAATGGAAGTTGAATAAAAATAAAAATGGAAGTTGCATAAAATTAAAAATGAAAGTTCATTCAAGAAACCACTATACCTTAACGATCTATTTGGAAATGAAATAAAAAAAGGAAATTAAATAAAAAAGAAAATGAAATAAAAATGGAAGTTGAATAAAAATAAAAATAGAAGTTAATTCAAGAAACCAGTATACCTTGACGATCTATTTGAAAATTAAATAAAAAAAGGAAATTGAATAGTAAAGGAAATTGAATAAAAATGGAAGTTGCATAAAATTAAAAATCAAAGTTCACTCAAGTAACCACTAAACCTTAACGATCTATTTGGAAATTAAATAACAAAAGGAAATTCAATAGCAAAGGAAATTGAATAATAATGGAAGTTGAATAAAAATAAAAATGGAAGTTGCAAAAAATTAAAAATGGAAGTTCATTCAAGAAACCACTATACCTTAATGATCTATTTGGAAAATAAATAAAAAAAGAAAATGAACAGAAAAGGAAATTGAATAAAAATGGAAGTTGCATAAAATTAAAAATGAAAGTTCATTCAAAAAACCACTATACCTTAAGGATCTATTTGGAAATTAAATAAAAAAGGAAATTGAAAAGAAAAAGAAATTGAATAAAAATGGAAGTTGAATAAAAACAAAAATAGAAGTTGCATAAAATTAAAAATGAAAATCTATTCAAGAAACCACTGTACCTTAACGATATATTTGGAAATTAAATAAAAAAAAGGAAATTGAATAGAAAAGGACTTAACGACCTATTTGGAAATTAAATAAAAAGAAAATTGAATAGAAATGGAAATTGAATAAAAATGGAAGTGGAATTAAAATAAAATTGGAAGTTGCATAAATAAAAAACTGGAAGTTCATTCAAGAAACCACTACACCTTAACGATCTATTTGGAAATTAAATAAAAAAGGAAATCGAATGGAGATGGAAATTGAATAAAAATAGAAGTTGAATAAAAATAGAAATGGAAACTGCATAAAGTTAAACATGGAAGTTCGTTCAAGAAACCACTATACCTTAACAATCTCTTTGGAAATTAAATAAAAAAGGAAATTGAATAGAAAAGGAAATTGAATAAAAATGGAAGCGGAATAAAAATAAAAATGAAAGTTGCATAAAATTAAAAATGGAAGTTCATTCAAGAAACCACTACACCATAACGATCTGTTTGGAAATTAAGTAAAAAAGCAAATTCAATAGAAAAAGAAATTGAATAAAAATGGAAGTTGAATAAAAATAACAATGGAAGTTGCATAAAATTAAAAATGGAAGTTCATCAACAAACAACTATACATTAACGATCTATTTGGAAATTGAATAGAAAAGGAAATTGACTAAAAATGGAAGTTGAATAAAAATAAAAATGGAAGTTGCATAAAATTAAAAATGGAAGTTCATTCAAGAAACCACTATACCTTAACGACCTATTTGGAAATTAAATAAAAAAAGAAAATTAAATAGAAAAGGAAATTGATTAAAAATGGAAGTTGAATAAAAATAAAAATGAAAGTTGCATAAAATTAAACATGGACGTTCATTCAAGAAACCACTATATCTTAACGATCTATTAGGAGATTAAATAAAAAAGGAAATTGAATAGAAAAGGAAATTGAATAAAAATGGAAGTTGAATAAAAATAAAAATAGAAGTTGCATAAAATTAAAAATTTAAGTTCATACAAGAAACCACTACACCTTAACAATCTATTTGGAAATTAAATAAAAAAGGAAATTCAATAGAAAAAGAAATTGAATAAAAATGGAAGTTGAATAAAAATAAAAATGAAAGTTGCATCAAATTAAAAATGGAAGTTCATTCAAGAAACGACTATATATTAACGATCTATTTGGAAATTAAATAAAAAAAGGAAATTGAATAGAAAAGGAAATTAATTAAAAATGGAAGTTGAATAAAAATAAAAATGAAAGTTGCATAAAATTAAAAATCAAAGTTCATTCAAGAAACCACTACACCTTAACGATCTATTTGAAATTAAATAAAAAAGGAAATTGAATGGAAATGGAATATGAATAAAAATAGAAGTTGAATAAACATAGAAATGGAAACTGCATTAAATTAAACATGGAAGTTCATTCAAGAAACCAATATACCTTAACGATCTATTTGGAAATTGAATAAAAAAAGGAAATTGAATAGAAAAGATATTGAATAAAAATGGAAGTTGAGTGAAAATAAAAATGGAAGTTGCATAAAATTAAAAATGAAAGTTCATTCAACTAACCACTAAACCTTAACGATCTATTTGGAAATGAAATAAAAAATGAAATTCAATAGAAAAGGAAATTGAATAAAAATGGAAGTTGAATAAAAATAAAAATGAAAATTGCATAAAATTAAAAATGCAAGTTCATTAAGGAAACCACTATACCTTAACGATCTATTTAGAAATTAAATAAAAAAACAAATTGAATATAAAAGAAAATTGAATAAAAATGGAAGTTGAATAAAAATAAAAATGGAAGTTGCATAAAATTAAAAATGGAAGTTCGTTCAAGAAACACTATACGTTAACAATCTATTTGGAAATTAAATAAAAAAAAGGAAATTGAATAGAAAAGGAAATTGAATAAAAATGGAAGTTGAATAAAAATAAAATTGGAAGTTGCATAAAATTAAAAATGTAAGTTCATTCAGGAAACCACTATACCTTAACGATGTATTTGGAAATTAAATAAAAAATGAAATTGAATAGAAAAGGAAATTGAATAAAAATGGAAGTTGAATAAAAATACAAGTGGAAGTTGCATAAAATTAAAAATGGAAGTTCATTCAAGAAACCAGTATACCTTAACGATCTATTTGGAAATTAAATAAAATTGGAAATTGAATAAAAATAGAAGCTGAATAAAACAAGAATGGAAACTACATAAAATTAAACATGGAAGTTCATTAAAGAAGCCACTATACCTTAACGATCTATTAGGAGATTAAATAAAAAAAGAAATTGAATAGAAAAGGAAATAGAATAAAAATGGAAGTGGATAAAAAATAAAAATGGAAGTTCCATAAAGTTAAAAATGGAAGTTCATTCAAAAACCACTATACCTTAACGATCTATTTAGAAATTAGATAAAAAAGGAAATTGAATGGAGATGGAAATTGAATAAAAATAGAAATGGAAACTGCATAAAATTAAAATTGGAAGTTCATTCAAGAAACCACTACACCTTTACGATCTACTTTAAATTAAATAAAAAAGGTAATTCAATCGAAAAAGAAATTGAATAGAAATGGAAGTTGAATAAAAATAAAAATGGAAGTTGCATAAAATTAAAAATGGAAGTTCATTTAAGAAACCACTGTACATTAACGATCTATTTGGAAATTAAATAAAAAAAGGAAATTGAATAGAAAAGGAAATTGATTAAAAATGGAAGTTGAATAAAAATAAAACTAGAAGTTGTACAAAATTAAACCTGGAAGTTCATTCAAGAAACCACTATATCATAACGATATATTTGGAAATTAAATAAAAAAAGGGAATTCAATTGAAAAGGAAATTGAATAAAAATGGAAGTTGAAGAAAAACAAAAATGGAAGTTGTATAAAATGAAAAATGAAAGTTCATTCAAGAAACCACTATACATTAACGATCTATTTGGAAATTAAATAACAAAAGGAGATTTAATAGAAAATCAAATTGAATAAAAATGGAAGTTGAAAAAAAATAAAAATTGAAGTTGTATAAAATTAAAAATGGAAGTTCATTCAAGAAACCACTATACCTTAACGATCTATTTGGAAATGAAATAAAAAAAGGAAATTAAATAGAAAAGGAAATTAAATAAAAATAGAGGTTGAATAAAAATAAAAATCGAAGTTGCATAAAATTAAAAATGGAGGTTCATTCAAGAAACCAGTATACCTTAACTATCTATTTGGAAATTAAATAAAAAAAGGAAATTGAATAGAAAAGGAAATTGAATAAAAATGTAAGTTGAATAAAAGTAAAAATGGAAGTTGCATAAAATTAAAAATGAAATTCATTCAAGTAACCGCTAAACCTTAACGATCTATTTGGAAATTAAATAAAAAAGTAAATTCAATAGGAAAGGAAATTGAATAAAAATGGAAGTTGGATAAAAATAGAAATGGAAGTTGCATAAAAATAAAAATGAAAGTTCATTCAAGAAACCACTATACCTTAACGATCAATTCAGAAATTAAATAAAAAAAGAAAGTTGAATAGAAAAGAAAATTGTATAAAAATGGATGTTGAATAAAATTAAACATGGAAGTTGCATAAAATTAAAAATGGAAGTTCATTCAAGAAACCAGTATACCTTAACGATCTATTTGGAAATTAAATAAAAAAGTAAAATGTATAGAAAAGGAAATTGAATAAAAATGGAAGTTGAATAAAAACAAAAATAGAAGTTGCATAAAATTATAAATGGAAGTCTATTCAAGAAACCATTATACCTTAACGTTCTATTTGGAAATTAAACAAAAAACGAAAATTGAATAGAAAAGGAAATTGAATAAAAATGGAAGTTGAATAAAAATAAAAATGGAAGTTGCATAAAATTAAAAATGAAAGTTTATTTAAGAAACCACTATACCTTAAGGATCTATTTGGAAATTAAATAAAAAAGAAAATTGAATAGAAAAGGAAATTGAATAAAAATTGATGTTGAATAAAAACAAAAATAGAAGTTGCAGAAAATTAAAAATGGAAGTGTATTCAAGAAATCACTATACCTTAACGATCTATTTGGAAATTAAATAAAAAAAAGAAATTCAATAGAAAAGGAATTTGAATAAAAATGGAAGTGGAATAAAAATAAAAATGGAAATTGCAGAAAATTAAAAATGGAAGTTCATTCAAGAAACCACTATACCTTAACGATCTATTTGGAAATTAAATAAAAAAGGAAATTCAATTGAAAAAGAAATTGAATAAAAATGAAAGTTGAATAAAAATAAAAATGGAAGTTGCATAAAATTAGAAATGAAAGTTTATTGAAGAAACCACTATACATTAACGATCTATTCGGATATTAAATAAAAAATGAAGATTGAATAGAAAAGGAAATTCAATAAAAATGGAAGTTACATAAAATCAGACTTGGAAGTTCATTCAACAAACCAATATACATTAACGGTCTATTTGGAAATGAAATAAAAAAAAAAAGATATTAAATAGAAAAGGAAATTGAATAAAAAAGGAAGTTGAATAAAAATAAAAATAGAAGTTGCATAAAATTGAAAATGAAAGTTCACCCAAGAAACCACTATACATTAACGATCTATTTGGAAATCAAATAACAAAAGGAAATTGAATAGAAAATCAAATTGAATAAAAATGGCAGTTGAAAAAAAATAAAAATTGAAGTTGCATCAAATGAAAAATGGAAGTTCATTCAAGAAACCACTATACCTTAACGATCTATTTGGAAATGAAATAAAAAAAGGAAATTAAATAGAAAAGGAAATTAAATAAAAATGGAGGTTGAATAAAAATAAAAATCGAAGTTACATAAAATTAAAAATGGAAGTTCATTCAAGAAACCAGTATACCTTAACTATCTGTTTGGAAATTAAATAAAAAAAGGAAATTGAATAGAAAAGGAAATTGAATAAAAATGTAAGTTGAATAAAAGTAAAAATGGAAGTTGCATAAAATTAAAAATGAAAGTTCATTCAAGTAACCACTAAACCTTAACGATCTATTTGGAAATTAAATAAAAAAGTAAATTCAATAGGAAAGGAAATTGGATAAAAATGGAAGTTGGATAAAAACAGAAATGGAAGTTGCATAAAAATAAAAATGAAAGTTCATTCAAGAAACCACTATACCTTAACGATGAATTCGGAAATTAAATAAAAAAATAAAGTTGAATAGAAAAGAAAATTGAATAAAAATGGATATTGAATAAAAATAAAAATGGAAGTTGCATAAAATTAAAAATGGAAGTTCATTCAAGAAACCAGTATACCTAAACGATCTATTTGGAAATTAAATAAAAAAGGAAAATGAATAGAAAAGGAAATTGAATAAAAATGGAAGTTGAATAAAAACAAAAATAGAAGTTGCATAAAATTATAAATGGAAGTCTATTCAAGAAACCACTATACCTTAACGTTCTATTTGGAAATTAAAGAAAAAATGAAATTTGAATAGAAAAGGAAATTGAATAAAAATGGAAGTTGAATAAAAATAAAAATGGAAGTTGCATAAAATTAAAAATGAAATTTTATTCAAGAAACCACTATACCTTAAGGATCTATTTGGAAATTAAATAAAAAAGAAAATTGAATAAAAAAGGAAATTGAATAAAAATTGATGTTGAATAAAAACAAAAATAGAAGTTGCAGAAAATTAAAAATGGAAGTGTATTCAAGAAACCACTATACCTTAACGATCTATTTGGAAATTAAATAAAAAAAAGAAATTCAATAGAGAAGGAATTTGAATAAAAATGGAAGTGGAATAAAAATAAAAATGGAAATTGCATAAAATTAAAAATGGAAGTTCATTCAAGAAACCACTATACCTTAACGATCTATTTGGAAATTAAATAAAAAAGGAAATTCAATTGAAAAAGAAATTGAATAAAAATGAAAGTTGAATAAAAATAAAAATGGAAGTTGCATAAAATTAGAAATGAAAGTTTATTCAAGAAACCACTATACATTAACGATCTATTCGGATAGTAAATAAAAAAAGAAGATTGAATAGAAAAGGAAATTGAAAAAAAAATGGAAGTTACATAAAATCAGACTTGGAAGTTCATTCAAGAAACCACTATACCTTAACGGTCTATTTAGAAATGAAATTAAAAAAAAGAAATTAAATAGAAAAGGAAATTGAATAAAAAAGGAAGTTGAATAAAAATAAAAAATAGAAGTTGCATAAAATTAAAAATGAAAGTTCACTCAAGAAACCATTATACCTTAACGATCTATTTGGAAATTAAATAAAAAAGAAAATTGAGTAGAAAAGGAAATTGAATAAAAATGGAAGTGGAATAAAAATAAAAAGGGAAGTTGCATAAAATTAAAAATGGAAGTTCATTCAAGAAACCGCTATACCTTAACGATATATTCGGAAATTAAATAAAAAAGGTAATTGAATGGAGATGGAAATTGAATAAAAATAGAAGTTAAATAAAAATAGAAATTGAAACTTCATAAAATTAAACAAGAAAGTTCGTTGAAGAAACCACTATACCTTAACGTTCTATTTGGAAATTAAATAAAAAAGGAAATTGAATAGAAAGGGAAATTAAATAAAAATGAAAGTTGAATAAAAATACAAATGGAAGTTGCATAAAATTAAAAATGGAAGTTCATTCAAGAAACCAGTATACCTTAACGATCTATTTGGAAATTAAATAAAAAAGGAAATTGAATAAAAATATGTAACGCCCTCAAAACAATAACATTAACCCGTCAATATAGACATGCATTGATATATAAAAGTTCCACATTCTTCTATTCATCAGAGTTTCATTACAAAAAGTATTACATGTTAACGACAAAAGCAAATGCCCTAAAGGCTTACAGCTTTCCAAGTTAACACTTGGTTACAACAAAAGAGTACTAACTCATTTACACATTAAGCCCTTGGCTTGGATATACATGTAATACATCAAAAGAACTATGACAACAAAAGTGTGTCCGCCTCTAGCCTCCCAAGCTATGTCCTCGGAGATGACATGCTACCTGTACCTGAAAATGATATTCCCATATAGGGTGAGCCATAGCCCAGTAGAGATATACTAAACCAACTATGAACGATGACTAAAAGATTAACAATTGATAGATGACCAATACCGATACATCCACATATATCTCATCACAATTTCATAACATACAAGTCTATGTTACTTTTCATTCTCCATCTTTATTTAGTAGATAAGCATATTAGCTATATCAACATATCAATAGATAAACATATCACGCATCAACAGATAAGCATATAAGCTATATCCACACTTCACTAGACAAGCATATGAGCTATATCTACACTTCTCAAAGATAAGCCTATGAGCTGTATCTTCACTTTTCTAGACAAGCATATGAGCTGTATCTACGGAGTTCATCCCCCATCTCCTCCCAACACTATCCGGTTTAGAGGTACATCCCCCATCTTTCCCTAAACCGTGGAGTACATCCCCCATCTCCTCCTCTATACACAATGCATATAAACACAAAGGTTCTATACACAATCAATCAATACATAAAATTAATGTATTCAATCCACCGTCATACTCTATGACACATTCAATCGATTAGTTTTAGTTTGCCTAATCATCATGCGTTGTCTACAACAATCACGACTATCCTCCACCGATAGTCCAAAGCAGTTATTTCTAAACAGAAAATAAATGCACAAATGGATATAAAATCAGCATTTCCAACTAGGCGAGTGACATAAAATCCAACTACACCCTTTAATCCCATATATTTCCAATCTCAACATTTCCAATTCAATTCCTCATTTCTCACAATTAATTCTACAAATTAATTAACCAGTGTAATTAGGGCATTTTCCATAATTAACATTACAACCCTTAGGTTCCATTTTCATTAATGTTTTAACATTAATTTCACTTTTTCCATGCCAAACATGCATCTAGGCTTTATATAGTTAAAACCCCAACTTTTGTAAATTTACACAAAGGCCCCAAACTTTCACGAAATTACCAAACCAACCCCAACATCTCAAAATACTAAAATTTAAAGACAAAACTCATAGAGAGGAGTAGGATATCCCTACCTCAAAGTTTGAGCTCCAAAGGAGATGAAGACCAAAACCAAAATGCTTCAAATTCTGAAATTTTCAGATTAAAATGTAGCCCTCGATGATCAACACAACTTTCGTAAAGACCAAAAGTGAGCAACCAACTCCTACTAGATCAAATCTAAGAGAGAAGGGCCGGTTTTAGAGTGAGAAGCTCTGAAAATGGCTTTTTGGAAAAGTAAGAGAGAGAAAAGATCTTGAAAAAGTGATCAAAAAGTCGGATCTCGGGTTTATATAAAAGTCTCCCCGCTCCAGCGTCCAAACCCCCGCTCAAGCGTCACTCACAGACTCCCGCTCGAGCGTCAACAATCCCGCTCGAGCGACGGATACACACTCCCAAAACTTTTACAGAACCAGGTCTCCGCTCAAGCGTCCCACACAACATCCCGCTCGAGCGTCAAAACTCCCGCTCGAGCGCACAACACTGCAGAGGAGATACTGGAAGACGGAAAACTACGCTCGAGCGTCGAAAACCCCGCTCGAGCGGACAGACGACAACGAAGGGCCCGCTCGAGCATCAAAATCCCCGCTCGAGCGTGAAGGCCAAAATCTGGGCAACTACTCTTGGTTTCTAAGTCCAACCAACCTGTATCAAACTCGCCCAACACAACCCAAGACTCGAATGCAAGGAGTAAAGGATGTAAACAAGATATACACGACAACCAACTCCACGGAACCTAAGTCCGGATACAACAGTTAAAAAAAAAGGGGAAACCGGGATCGCTATAAAATAGAAGTTGAATAAAAATAGAAATGAAAACTGCATAAAATTAAACAAAGGAAGTTCATTCAAGAAACCACTATACCTTAACGATCTATTTGGAAATTAAATAAAAAAGGAAATTGAATAGAAAGGGAAATTAAATAAAAATGAAAGTTGAATAAAAATACAAATGGAAGTTGCATAAAATTAAAAATGGAAGTTCATTCAAGAAACCAGTATACCTTAACGATCTATTTGGAAATTAAATAAAAAAGAAAATTGAACAAAAATAGAAGTTGAATAAAAATAGAAATGGAAATTGCATAAAATTAAACATGGAAGTTCATTCAAGAAACCACTATACCTTAACGATCTATTAGGAGATTAAATAAAAAAGGAAATTGAGTAGAAAAGGAAATTGAATAAAAATGGAAGTGGAAAAAAAATAAAAATGGAAGTTGCATAAAATTAAAAATGGAAGTTCATTCAAAAACCACAACACCTTAACGATCTATTTAGAAATCAAATAAAAAAAGAAATTGAATGGAGACAGGAATTGAATATAAATAGAAATGGAAACTACATAAAATTAAACTTGGAAGTTCATTCAAGAAACCACTATACCTTAACGTTCTATTTGGAAATTAAATAAAAAAGAAAATTGAATAAAAATGGAAGTGGAATAAAAATAAAAAAGAAAGTTGCATAAAATTAAAAATGGAAGTTCATTCAAGAAACCACTACACCTTAACGATCTACTTTAAATTAAATAAAAAAGGAAATTCAATAGAAAAAGAAATTGAATAAAAATGGAAGTTGAATAAAAATAAAAATGGAAGTTGCATAAAATTAAAAATGGAAGTTCATTTAAGAAACCAATATACATTAACAATCTATTTGGAAATTAAATAAAAAAAGGAAATTGAATAGAAAAGGAAATTGATTAAAAATGGAAGTTGAATAAAAATTAAAATGGAAGTTGCACAAAATTAAACGTGGAAGTTCATTCAAGAAACCACTATACCTTAACGATATATTTGGAAATTAAATAAAAAAAGGAAATTCAATTGAAAACGAAATTGAATAAAAATGGAAGTTAAAGGAAAACAAAAATGGAAGTTGCTTAAAATTAAAAATGGAAGTTCATTCAAGAAACCACTATACATTAACGATCGATTTGGAAATTAAATAAAAAAAGAAATTGAATAAAAATGGCAGTTGAATAAAAATAAAAATTGAAGTTGCATAAAATTAAAAATGGATGTTCATTCAAGAAACCAGTATACCTTAACGACCAATTTGGAAATGAAATTAAAAAAAAAATTAAATAGAAAAGGAAATTAAATAAAAATAGAAGTTGAATAAAAATAAAAATGGAAGTTGCATAAATTTAAAAATGGAAGTTCGTTCAAGAAACCAGTATACCTTAAAGATCTATTTAGAAATTAAATAAAAAAATGAAATTGAATAGAAAAGGAAATTGAATAAAAATGGAAGTTGAATAAAAGCAAAAATGGAAGTTGCATAAAATTAAAAATGAAAGTTCATTAAAGTAACGACTAAACCTTAACGATCTATTTGGAAATTAAATAAAAAAGGAAATTCAATAGGAAAGGAAATTTGAATAAAAATGAAAGTTGGATAAAAATAGAAATGGAAGTTGCATAAAAACAAAAATGGAAGTTCATTAACGAAACCACTATACCTTAACGATCAATTTGGAAATTAAATAAAAATAGAAATTGGAAGTTGAATAAAAATAAAAATGAAAGTTGCATAAATTTTAAAATGAAAGTTCATTCCAGAAACCACTACACCTTAAATTAAATAAAAAAAAGAAATTGAATAGAAAAGGAAATTGAATAAAAATGGAAGTTGCAGAAAATTAAAAATGGATGTTCGTTCAAGAAACTACTAAACCTTAACGATCTATTTGGAAATTAAATAAAAAAGGATATTCAATAGAAAAGGAAATTGAATAAAAATAAAAATGGTAGTTGCATCAAATTAAAAATGAAAGTTCATTGAAGAAACCGCTATACCTTAACGATCTATTTGGAAATTAAATAAAAAAAGGAAATTGAATGGAGATGGAAATTGAATAAAAATAGAAGTTGAATAAAAATAGAAGTGGAAACTGCATAAAATTAAATATGCAAATTCATTCAAGAAACCACTATACCTTAACGATCTATTTGTAAATTAAATAAAAAAGGAAATCAAATGGAAATGGAAATTTAATAAAAATAGAAGTTGAATAAAAATAGAAATGAAAACTGCATAAAATTAAACATGGAAGTTCATTCATGAAACCACTATACCTTAACGATCTATTTGGAAATTAAATAAAAAAAGATATTCAATAGAAAAAGAAATTGAATAAAAATGGAAGTTGAATAAAAATAAAAATGAAAGTTGCATAAAATTAAAAATGGAAGTCCATTCAAGAAACCACTACACCTTAACGATCTACTTTAAATTAAATGAAAAAGGAAATTCAATAGAAAAAGAAATTGAATAAAAATGGAAGTTGAATAAAAATAAAAATGGAAGAAACCACTATACATTAACGATCTATTTCAAAATTAAATAAAAAATGGAAATTGAATAGAAAAGGAAATTTATTAAAAATAGAAGTTGAATAAAAGTAAAAATGGAAGTTGCAGAAAATTAAACATGGAAGTTCATTCAAGAAACCACTATACCTTAACGATATATTTGGAAATTAAATAAAAATGGAAGTTAAAGAAAAACAAAAATGGAAGTTGCATAAAATTAAAAATGGAAGTTCATTCAAGAAACCACTATACATCAACGATCTATTTGGAAATTAAATAAAAAAAGGAAATTGAATGGAAAATCAAATTGAATAAAAATGGCAGTTGAATAAAAATAAAAATTGAAGTTGCATAAAATTAAAAATGGATGGTCATTCAAGAAAGCAGTATACCTTAACGATCAATTTGGAAATGAAATAAAAAATAGGAAATTAAATAGAAAAGGAAATTAAAAAAAAAATGGAAGTTGAATAAAAATAAAAATGGAAGTTCGTTCAAGAAACCAGCATACCTTAAAAATCTATTTGGAAATTAAATAAAAAAGGAAATTGAATTAAAAATGAAATTGAATAAAAATGGAAGTTGAATAAAAGTAAAATTGGAAGTTGCATAAAATTAAAAATGAAAGTTCATTCAAGTAACCACTAAACCTTAACGATCTATTTGGAAATTAAATAAAAAAGGAAATTCAATAGGAAAGGAATTTGAATAAAAATAAAAGTTTGATAAAAATAGAAATGGAAGTTGCATAAAAATAAAAATGAAAATTCATTAAAGAAACCACTATACCTTAACGATCAATTTGGAAATTAAATAAAAAAAGGAAATGGAATAGAAAATGGAAGTTGAATAAAAATAAAAATGAAAGTTGCATAAGATTAAAAATGAAAGTTAATTCCAGAAACAACTATACCTTAAATTGAATAAAAAAGGAAATTGAATAGAAAAGGAAATTAAATAAAAATAGAAGTTGCAAAAAATAAAAAATTGATGGTCATTCAAGAAACCACTAAACCTTAACGATCTATTTGCAAATTAAATAAAAAAGGATATTCAATAGAAAAGAAAATTGAATAAAAATGGGAGTTGAATAAAAATAAAAATGGAAGTTGCATAAAATTAAAAATGAAAGTTCATTAAAGAAACCGCTATACCTTAACGATCTATTTGGAAATTAAATAAAAAAAGGAAACTGAATGGAGATGGAAATTGAATAAAAATAGAAGTTGAATAAAAATAGAAACGGAAACTACATAAAATTAAATATGCAAATTCATTCAAGAAAGCACTATAACTTAACGATCTGTTTGTAAATCAAATAAAAAAGGAAATCGAATGGAAATGGAAATTTAATAAAAATAGAAGTTGAATAAAAATAGAAATGAAAACTGCATAAAATTAAACATGGAAGTTCATTCATGAAACCACTATACCTTAACGATCTAATTGAAAATTTAATAAAAAAGGATATTCAATAGAAAAGGAAATTGAATAAAAATGAAAGTTGAATAAAAATAAAAATGAAAGTTCATGAAATTAAAAATGGAAGTTCATTCAAGAAACCACTAAACCTTAACGATCTACTTTAAATTAAATAAAAAAGGAAATTCAATAGAAAAAGTAATTGAATAAAAATGAAGTTGAATAAAAATAAAAATGGAAGTTGCATAAAATTAGAAATGGAAGTTCATTCAAGAAACCATTACACCTTAACGATCTATTTGCAGACTAAATAAAAAGGGAAAGTCAATAGAAAAGAAATTGAATAAAAATGGAAGTTGAATAAAAATAAAAATGGAAGTTGCATAAAATTAAAAATGGAAATTCATTCCAGAAACCACTACACCTTAACGATCTATTTGCAAGCTAAATAAAAAGGGAAAGTCAATGGACAAGAAATTGAATAAAAATGGAAATTGAATAAAAATACAAATGGAAGTTGTATAAAATTAAAAGTGAAAGTTCATTCAAGAAACCACTATACCTTAACGATCTATTTTGAAATTAAATAAAAAAAAGGAAATTGAATGGAGATGGAAATTGAATAAAAATAGAAGTTGAATAAAAAGAGAAGTGGAAACTGCATAAAATTAAATATTCAAATTCATTCAAGAAACCACTATACCTTAACGATCTATTTGTAAATTAAATAAAAAAGGAAATCGAATGGAAATGGAAATTTAATAAAAATAGAAGTTGAATAAAAACAGAAATGAAAACTGCATAAAATTAAACATGGAAGTTCAATCATGAAACCACTATACCTTAACGATCTATTTGGAAATTAAATAAGAAAGGATAATCAGTAGAAAAGGAAATTGATTAAAAATGGAAGTTGAATAAAAACAAAAATGAAGGTTGCATAAAATTAAAAATGGAAGTTCATTCAAGAAACCACTACACCTTAACGATCTACTTTAAATTAAATAAAAATGGAAATTGAATAGAAAAAGAAATTGAATAAAAATGGAAGTTGAATAAAAATAAAAATGGAAGTTGCATAAAATTAAAAATGGAAGTTCATTCAAGAAACCACCACACCTTAACGATCTATTTGCAATCTAAATAACAAGGGAAAGTCAATAGAAAAGAAATTGAATAAAAACGGAAGTTGAATAAAAATAAAAATGGAAGTTATATAAAATTAAAAATGAAAGTTCATTCAAGAAACCACTATACCTTAACGATCTCTTTGGAAATTAAATAAAAAAGGAAATTGAATAAAAATAGAAGTGGAAACAGCATAAAATTAAACATGGAAATTCATTCAAGAAACCACTACACCTTAACGATCTATTTGGAAATTAAATAAGAAAGGAAATTCTATAGAAAAGCGAATTGAATAAAAATGGAAGTTGAATAAAAATGAAAATGGAAGCTGCATAAAATTAAAAATGAAAGTTCATTCAAGAAACCACTATACCTTAAAGATCTATTTGGAAATTAAATAAAAAAAGGAAATTGAATGGAGATGGAAATTTAATAAAAATAGAAGTTAAATAAAAATAGAAATGGAAACTGCAGAAAATTAAACATGGAAGTTCATTCATGAAACCACTATACATTAACGATCTATTCGGAAATTAAATAAAAAAGGAAATTGAATTGAAGAGGAAATTGAATGAAAATGGAAGTTGAATAAAAATACAAATGGAAGTTGCATAAAATTAAAAATGGAAGTTCATTCAAGAAACCCCTAAACCTTAACGACCTATTTGGAAATTATATAAAAAAGGAAATTGAATAGGGGTGAAAATTGAATAAAAATAGAAGTTGAATAAAAATGGAAATGGAAACTGCATAAAATTAAACATGGAAGTTCAATCAAGAAACCACTATACCTTGACGATCTATTTGGGAATTAAATAAAAAAAGAAATTGAATGGAGATAAAAATTGAATAAAAATAGAAGTTGAATAAAAATGGAAATGGAAACTGCATAAAATTAAACATGGAAGTTCATTCAAGAAACCACTATACCTTAACGATCAATTTGGAAATTAATTAAAAAAGGAAATTGAATAGAAATGGAAATTGAATAAAAATGGAAGTTGCATAAAATTAAAAATGGAAGTTCATTCAAGAAACCATTACACCTTAACGATCTATTTGGAAATTAAATAAAGACGGAAATTGAATGGAGATGAAAATTAAATAAAAATAGAAGTTGAATAAAATTAGAAATGGAAACTGCATAAAATTAAACATGGAAGTTCATTCAAGAAACCACTATACCTTAATGATCTATTAGGAGATTAAATAAAAAAGGAAATTGAATAGAAAAGTAAATTGAATAAAAATGGAAGTGGAATAAAAATAAAAATGAAAGTTGCATAAAATTAAAAATGGAAGTTCATTTAAGAAACAATTATACATTAACGATCTATTTGGAAATTAAATAAAAAAAAGGAAATTGAATAGAAAAAGAAATTGATTAAACATGGAAGTTGAATAAAAATAAAAATGGAAGTTGCTCAAAATTAAACATGGAAGTTGATTCAAGAAACCACTATAGCTTAACGATATATTTTGAAATTAAATAAAAAAAAGGAAATGCAATTGAAAAGGAAATTGAATAAAATGGAAGTTAAAGAAAAACAAAAATGGAAGTTGCTTAAAATTAAAAATGGAAGTTCATTCAAGAAACCACTATACATTAACGATCTATTTGGAAATTAAATAAAAAAAGAAATTGAATAGAAAATCAAATTGAACAAAAATGGCAGTTGAATAAAAATAAAAATTGAAGTTGCGTAAAATTAAAAATAGAAGTTCATTCAAGAAACCAGTATGCCTTAACGATCAATTTGGAAATGAAATAAAAATGGACGTTGAATAAAAATAAAAATGGAAGTTGCATAAAATTGAAAATGGAAGTTTGTTCAAGAAACAAGTATACCTTAAAGATCTATTTGGAAAGTAAATAAAAAAAGGAAATTGAATAGAAAAGAAAATTGAATAAAAATGGATATTGAATAAGAGTAAAAATGGAAGATGCATAAAATTAAAAATGAAAGTTCATTCAAATAACCACTAAACCTTAACGATCTATTTGGAAATTAAATAAAAAAGGAATTTCAATAGGAAAGGAAATTGAATGAAAATGAAAGTTGGATAAAAATAGAAATGGAAGTTGCATAAAAATAAAAATGAAAATTCATTAAAGAAACGAATATACGTTAACGATCAATTTGGAAATTAAATAACAAAAGGAAATTGAATAGAAAATGGAAGTTGAATAAAAATAAAAATGAAAGTTGCATTAAATTAAAAATGAAAGTACTTTCCAGAAACCACTATACCTTAAATTAAATAAAAAAGGAAATTGAATAGAAAAGGAAATTGAATAAAAATAGAAGTTGCAGAAAATTAAAAATGGATGGTCATTCAAGAAACCACTAAACCTTAACGATCTATTTGGAAATTAAATAAAAAAGGATATTCAATAGAAAAGGAAATTGAATAAAAATGGAAGTTCAATAAAAATAAAAATGGAAGTTGCATAAAATTAAAAATGAAAGTTCATTAAAGAAACAACTATGACTTAACGATCTATTTGGAAATTAAACAAAAAAAGGAAATTGAATGGAGATGGAAATTGAATAAAAATAGAAGATGAATAAAAATAGAAGTGGAAACTGCATAAAATTAAATATGCAAATTCATTCAAGAAACCACTATACCTTAACGATCTATTTGTAAATTAAATAAAAAAGGAAATCGAATTGAAATGGAAATTTAATAAAAATAGAAGTTGAATAAACATAGAAATGAAAATTGCATAAAATTAAACATGGAAGTTCAATCATGAAACCACTATACCTTAACGATCTATTTGGAAATTAAATAAGAAAGGATAATCAATAGAAAAGGAAATTGATTAAAAATGAAAGTTGAATAAAAATAAAAATGGAAGTTGCATAAAATTAAAAATGGAAGTTCATTCAAGAAACCACTACATCTTAACGATCTATTTGCAAACTAAATAAAAAGGGAAAATCAATAGAAAAGAAATTGAATAAAAACGGAAGTTGAATAAAAATAAAAATGGAAGTTATATAAAATTAAAAATGAAGGTTCATTCAAGAAACCACTATACCTTAACGATCTATTTGGAAATTAAATAAAAAAAGGAAATTGAATGGAGATGGAAACTGAATAAAAATAGAAGTTGAATAAAAATAGAAGTGGAAACAGCATAAAATTAAACATGGAAATTCATTCAAGGAACCACTACACCTTAACGATATATTTGGAAATTAAATAAAAAAGGGAATTCAATAGAAAAGGGAATTGAATAAAAATGGAAGTTGAATAAAAATGAAAATGGAAGCTGCATAAAATTAAAAATGAAAGTTCATTCAAGAAACCACTATACCTTAAAGATTTATTTGGAAATTAAATAAAAAAAGGAAATTGAATGGAGATGGAAATTTAATAAAAATAGAAGTTAAATAAAAATAGAAATGGAAACTGCAGAAAATTAAACATGGAAGTTCATTCATGAAACCACCATACCATAACGATCTATTTGGAAATTAAATAAAAAAGGAAATTGAATTGAAAAGGAAATTGAATGAAAATGGAAGTTGAATAAAAATACAAATGGAAGTTGCATAAAATTAAAAATCGAAGTTCATTCAAGAAACCCCTAAACCTTAACGACCTATTTGGAAATTATATAAAAAAGGAAATTGAATGGGGGTGAAAATTGAATAAAAATAGAAGTTGAATAAAAATGGAAATGGAAACTGCATAAAATTAAACATGGAAGTTCAATTAAGAAACCACTATACCTTAACGATCTATTTGGGAATTAAATAAAAAAAGAGATTGAATGGAGATAAAAATTGAATAAAAATAGAAATTAAATAAAAATGGAAATGGAAACTGCATAAAATTAAACATGGAAGTTCATTCAAGAAACCACTATACCTTAACGATCAATTTGGAAATTAATTAAAAAAGGAAATTGAATAGAAATGGAAATTGAATAAAAATGGAAGTTGCATAAAATTAAAAATGGAAGTTCATTCAAGAAACCATTACACCTTAACGATCTATTTGGAAATTAAATAAAGACGGAAATTGAATGGAGATGAAAATTAAATAAAAATAGAAGTTGAATAAAAATAGAAATGGAAACTGCATAAAACTAAACATGGAAGTTCATTCAAGAAACCACTATACCTTAACAATCTATTAGGAGATTAAATAAAAAAGGAAATTGAATAGAAAAGGAAATCGAATAAAAATGGAAGTGCAAAAAAATAAAAACGGAAGTTGCCTAAAATTAAAAATGGAAGTTCATTCCAAAACCACAACACCTTAACGATCTATTTAGAAATTAGATAAAAAAGGAAATTGAATGGAGATGGAATTGAATAAAAATAGAAATGGAAACTGCATAAAATTAAACATGGAAGTTCATTCAAGAAACCACTATACCTTAACGTTCTATTTGGAAATTAAATAAAAAAGGAAATTGAATAAAAATGGAAGTGGAATAAAAATAAAAATGAAAGTTGCATAAAATTAAAAATGGAAGTTCATTTAAGAAACAACTATACATTAACGATCTGTTTGGATATTAAATAAAAAAAAAGGAAATTGAATAGAAAAAGAAATTGATTAAAAATGGAAGTTGAATAAAAATAAAAGTGGAAGTTGCTTAAAATTAAACATGGAAGTTCATTCAAAAAACCACTATACCTTAACGATATATTTTGAAATTAAATAAAAAAAGGAAATTCAATTGAAAAGGAAATTGAATAAAAATGGAAGTTAAAGAAAAACAAAAATGGAAGTTGCTTAAAATTAAAAATGGAAGTTCATTCAAGAAACCACTATACATTAACTATCTATTTGGAAATTAAATAAAAAAAAGAAATTGAATAGAAAATTAAATTGAATAAAAATGGCAGTTGAATAAAAATAAAAATTGAAGTTGCATAAAATTAAAAATAGAAGTTCATTAAAGAAACCAGTATACCTTAACGATCAATTTGGAAATGAAATAAAAATGGACGTTGAATAAAAATAAAAATGGAAGTTGCATAAAATTAAAAATGAAAGTTCGTTCAAGAAACCAGTATACCTTAAAGATCTATTTGGAAAGTAAATAAAAAAAGGAAACTGAATAGAAAAGGAAATTGAATAAAAATGGATGTTGAATAAAAGTAAAAATGGAAGTTGCATAAAATTAAAAATGAAAGTTCATTCAAGTAACCACTAAACCTTAACGATCTATTTGGAAATTAAATAAAAAAAGAATTTCAATAGGAAAGCAAATTGAATAAAAATGAAAGTTGGATAAAAATAGACATGGAAGTTGCATAAAAATAAAAATCAAAATTCATTAAAGAAACGACTATACGTTAACGATCAATTTGGAAATTAAATAACAAAAGGAAATTGAATAGAAAATAGAAGTTGAATAAAAATAAAAATGAAAGTTGCATAAAATTAAAAATGAATGTTCTTTCCAGAAACCACTATACCTTAAATTAAATAAGAAAGGAACATGAATAGAAAAGGAAATTGAATAAAATTGGAAGTTGAATAAAAATAAAAATGGAAGTTGCAGAAAATTAAAAATGGATGGCCATTCAAGAAACCACTAAACCTTAGCGATCTATTTGGAAATTAAATAAAAAAGGATATTCAATAGAAAAGGAAATTGAATAAAAATGGAAGTTGTAACGCCCTCAAAATAATAACATTAAACCCAACAAATAAGACGAGCGTTGATAGATAAACTAACCACCTTCTATCATTCATTAGAATTCCATTACATAAGTATTACATGTTAATCTCATAACAAAATGCCCTACGGGCTTACAGCTTTCCAAGTTAACACTTGGTTACAACAAAGAGTTCTAACTCGTTTACACATTAAGCCCTTGGCTTGCAATTACATGTAATACATCAAAAGTACAACAACAAAACTATGTCCGCCACTAGCCTCCCAGCTATGTCCTTGGAGGTGGCATGCTTCCTGCACCTGAAAATGATATTCCCATATAGGGTGAGCCACAGCCCAGCAGAAATACACTAAACCAACCATGGACAATGACTAAAACATTAGCAATTGATAGTTGGTCAACACTGATACAATCACATAAATTACATATTTATGTCAACGACTTACAAGTCCCAATTACTTTTCATTTTCCCTTTTTCAACAGATAAGCATGCTAGCTCTATCATCATTTCCACAGACATGTATAAAAACTATATCTCACATTCAGATAAGCATAAAAGCTATATCCACATTCTCAACAGATATGTATATCAACAATATCCACAGATAAGCATACAAGCTGTATCCACACTCTACAACAGATATGTATATCAACAATATCCACAGATAAGCATACAAGCTGTATCCACACTTCACTTCACAAAGATAAGCATATGAGCTCTATCTTCACTTCTCTAGACAAGCATATGAGCTCTGTCTACGGAGTACATCCCCTATCTCCTCCAAATACCTATCCGGTTTAGAGGTACATCCCCTATCTTCCCCTAAACCGCGGAGTACATCCCCTATCTCCTCCTCTACACATAACGCATATAAACACATTGGTTCTATATACAATCACACAATACACACATTTAATGTATTCTATCAACCGTCAAGTTCCATGACACATTCCATTGATTAGTTTCAGTTTACTTAATCATCAAGCATTGTCTACAACAATCACGACTATCCTCCACCGATAGCCCAAAGCAGTTATTTCTAAACAGAAAATAAATGCACAATGGATATTCAATCAACATTTCATTCCTTCATTCCTCTCAATTAATTATCCCAATTAATTAAACAATGTAATTAGGTCACTTCCCATAATTAACATTTCAACCCTTAGGTCCCATTTTCATCAATGATTCAACATTAATTCCATTTTCCATGCCAAACATGCATCTAGGTTTATTATGAATAAAACCCCAACTTTTGTAAAATTACACAAAAGCCCCAAACTTTCACAAAATTACCAAACCAAGCCCAACATCTCAAAATACCAAAATTTAAAGACAAAACCCATAGAGAGGAGTAGGTTATCCCTACCTCAAATTCGGAGTCCCAAAGGAGAAGACGACAAAACCCAACGTGCTCCAAAACCCGAGATTTTCAGATTAAAATGAAGCCCTCGACGATCAACAACTTTTTTGTAAAGGCCAAAGGTGAGTAAATCACTCCTACTAGATCAAAACCTAGAGAGAAGGTAGAGTCTAGAGTGAGAGGCTCAACAATGGTGATTTTGGAAAAGTAAGAGAGAGAAGAGAAAGTGAAAAAGTGATTTAAAGAGTCACAAATTCGGGACTTTAACCCAGGTCTCCGCTCGAGCGTAAAACACCCCGCTCGAGCGGCCACTCACAGACTTCCGCTCGAGCGGCCAACCTCCCGCTCGAGCGCAGAATGCACTCGCTCAGCACATTTGCAGAACCAGGCCTCCGCTCGAGCTCACAACACTGCACCACAAGATACTGGATGGATGTATTCCCCGCTCGAGCGCCAACACCTCCGCTCGAGCGGACAGGCCAAAAATCTGGGCAACTAGTTTTGGTTTCTAAACTCAACCAACCTGTAACCAACCCGCCCAACACATCCTATAACTCAAATACAAAGTAAGAAAGGATGTAAACAAGATAATAAACAACTACCAACAGCCACGGACACATGTCCGGATCACTGTACAACAAGGGTAAACCCGGGATCGCTATAACCTCCCCCCCTTAAAGAATTTCGCCCCCGAAATTAAGCACAAGTTGCAAAACAAGCTTTCCTCCATTTTAAACAGTGTTACAATTTAACATTCAACAATTCGACCCATTACCGGTCATCCCATCCCTTTAACAAGAGACTTATCACAATATGTAAACAACATATGTATTATCAACATGCATCAACATTATGCACTAACTTTCCAATGCCAACAATATACTTAACACCTATAATGTTACATTCAACTTCCATATGAGGCAAGTTCCAAAACATACTGCCAATAACTAAAACATTTTCAATGTTTCACAACTTAAGACATATACAAAAGCTCTTAAGTTCAACAAAATGTAAAATTTAAATACAAGATTACATATCAATAAACAAGTCCGGATATTTCTCGCGGACTTCCAACTCACGTTCCCAAGTGGCTTCTTCCACTCCGTGATGTTTCCATAAGACTTTCACCAAAGGAATGGTCTTACCACGCAGGACCTGATCCCGCCTATCCAAGACCCGAACCGGTCTCTCCTCATACGAGGCATCCTCATCTACCTCTAAATCAGTCCAATCCAACACATGTGATGGGTCTGGCTCATACTTCCGAAGCATACTCACATGAAACACGTCATGCACTCCGGACAACTGCGGTGGTAAGGCTAACCGATAAGCAACCTCACCTATCCTTTCAAGGTTCTCAAAAGGACCAATAAACCGAGGGGATAACTTTCCACTCTTCCCAAACCTCATCAAGCCTCGCCTAGGTGATATCTTCAGAAAGACATGATCACCTACCTCAAACGCCAAAGGCCTCCTCCTACGGTCGGCATAACTCTTTTGTCGACTCTGGGCTGTAACAAGCCTCCTACGGATAAGCTCAACTTTCTCCGTCGTCTCCCTAACCAACTCCGGACCCAACAAAGGTGCATCACCCACCTCGGCCCAACAAACTGGAGACCTACACGGTCGGCCATACAAGGCCTCAAACGGTGCCATACCAATGCTAGACTGAAAACTGTTGTTGTAGGCAAACTCTACCAATGGCAAGTGCCTCTCCCACGTCCCACTGAAATCCAGGACACAACCCCGAAGCATATCCTCGAGGATCTGAATAGTACGCTCAGACTGCCCGTCAGTCTGAGGATGATAAGCCGTACTAAAGGTCAACTTAGTGCCCAAGGCACTCTGCAAACTCTGCCACAACCTAGCAGTAAAACGAGGATCTCTATCTGAGACGATCGTCACTGGGACCCCGTGCAATCTCACTACGTCCCGAATATACAGGTCGGCAAGATGATCTACCGAATCTCTCACGCGCATAGGAATAAAGTGCGCCGACTTAGTCAACCGGTCTACAACCACCCAAATAGCATCACTACCCCGCTGAGTCTTCGGAAGACCTACAACGAAGTCCATAGTGACATGCTCCCACTTCCACTCGGCAATAGGCAAGGGTTGCAACAAACCCGCTGGCCTCTGATGCTCGGCCTTCACTTGCTGGCAAGTAAGGCACTTCGATACGAAAACAGCCACATCTCTTTTCATACCCCGCCACCAAAACTGGCGACCCAAATCCTGATACATCTTAGTACCTCCCGGATGCACCGCAAGGCGCGAATGGTGAAACTCTCGGAGTACTTCCTCACGGCAAGCCTCCGGTACAAACAAACGGTCTCGGTATCTCACACTCAGGTCGGGATACACCGTCAAACCCTTCTCAACTTTCCCACTGGAGATCTTCTCTCGGAGGGATTCTACCTCAAGGTCACCTCTCTGTGCCTCTAACACTCTAGTCACAAGTGTAGGCTGCACCACGACAGAAAACAAGGCCGCAGCCTCAACAGATTCGCCCAGTAGCAAATCAAACTCGCCAAGTGCTCCCAACATCACCCATTCCCAGATGGCTATACAAGCTACATCACTAATGGTTTTCCTACTAAGGGCATCGGCCACAACATTGGCCTTTCCCGGATGATAATGCAACTCAAAATCATAATCCTCGATGAACTCCATCCATCTCCTCTGCCTCAGATTCAAGTCTCTCTGTGTAAACAGATACTTCAAACTCTTGTGATCCGAGAATACCTCGAACCTCTCACCATAAAGGTAGTGCCTCCAGATTTTCAAGGCAAAGATCACAGCTGCTAACTCTAGGTCGTGTGTGGGGTAATTCTTCTCGTGTATTTTCAACTGACGTGAGCCATAAGCTATCACTTTCCCCTCTTGCATCAACACACAACCCAAACCCTCTCGTGAAGCATCACAATAAACCGCATAACCCAACCCTCTCTCCGGAATAATCAATACCGGAGCGGTGGTCATTCTAACTTTTAGCTCTTGGAACGACTTTTCACAAGTCTCACTCCACACAAACTTGACTCCCTTCCGAGTCAGTCTAGTCAACGGTGACGCTAACCTGGAGAAATCTTTCACAAACCGACGGTAATACCCAGCTAATCCCAGAAAACTGCGGATCTCAAACACACTCTTAGGCTGTGCCCAATCTTGCACTGCCTCAACCTTGGATGTATCAACAGACACCCCTTCCCCGGATACCACGTGGCCTAAGAATTTGACTTCCCTCAGCCAGAACTCACACTTCCCAAACTTGGCATACAGCCTATGGGCTCTAAGTAACTCAAGCACCACTCTCAAGTGTGCCTCGTGCTCCTCCTCAGAAGACGAATAGATAAGGATATCGTCCACGAAAACAACCACAAATCAGTCTAAGAACTCCCGGAAAATCCGGTTCATCAAGTCCATAAAGACTGCCGGTGCATTGGTAAGCCCGAATGGCATCACCAAAAACTCATAATGGCCATACCGCGTACGGAATGCCGTCTTCGGAATATCTTCCTCCCTGACCCTCAACTGATGGTAACCCGATCTCAAGTCTATCTTAGAGAAACAACGGGAACCCTTCAACTGGTCAAACAAATCATCTATTCGGGGCATAGGGTACTTATTCTTAACCGTAGCCCGATTCAACTTCCGGTAGTCTATACACAATCTCAAGGCACCATCTTTCTTTTTAACAAAGAGGGCCGGTGCTCCCCACGGTGAAACACTAGGGCGAACAAAGCCCTTATCGAGCAATTCCTGGAGCTGAACTTTCAACTCAACCAACTCTGCTGGAGCAAAACGGTAAGGTGCCATAGAAATCGGCGCCGTACCAGGCACTAAATCAATAGAGAACTCTATCTCTCGGTGGGGTGGCAAACTAACAAGATCTTCGGGAAAGACATCCGAATACTCACAAACCACCCTCGGCAATACATGCTGGGTCTCACCACTCTCACCACTCTCAAAGCTAGCAAGTAGACTACTAAGCTCACTTCGCCCTCGCGAATCATACCCCGGTGGCAAAACACTACCAACCCGGTCTCCCAAGAAATGGAACCACTCCCCGCTCAAGGTACACAATGTAACCCTCTGGCGGTAGCAATCAATAACAGCCCGGTATGACGATAACCAGTCCATACCCAAAATAACATCAAAACCCTTCATGGGCATGACAACAAACGGAAAAGGAAGCCTATAATCGGCGACCTCAATATCACATCCTCTAACACCCTGTTTCAGAATCAACTCACCACCCAAAGGCGATACCACACAAATAGGAGATGCTAACTGTGCTAACTCCAATTCCAAAACAGATGCAAATGCAGCAGATACAAAAGAATGAGATGCACCCGTGTCTATCAACACATTAGCAACCGAGTTGCAAAACAGAAAAGTACCTCTCACTACTGATGGAGCCGGTACTAAGTCCTGCGCGGTAACAGCATACACGCGCCCCGTAGGCCCCTGGTCTACCTGCTCACCTCTCGGAGCAAAAGACTGCTGCACAGACTGGGATGACGAAGCTCCCGGATTGGCCCTCGAGGCCTGCACAGACTGAGCTGGCTGAAAACCCTGCGTCTGCCTAGAACCAGACGCTCCCGAAGTGGCACTCAACTGTGGGCAAAACCTCTTCATGTGCCCAGGTTGTCCACACTGATAACAAGTCAAGAGCTGCCCCCTGCCCAAACTCTGACTCTGCGGTCTAGCTGAAGAAGAAGCAGCTTTCTGACCCCCACCCTTCTGCGGGCAAACAGAAACCTTGTGACCCAGCTGGCCACACTTGTAACAAGTGAATTCTCCCTGACTGCCTCTCCCTGAGCCAACACTCGGCACTGGAAAGGTCGATCTAGAGACTGCACCCTGAGACTGCTGAGGGTTATAACCCTTCTGTCTCCTGCCTTCACTCTGACTATCCTGGCTCCTCTTGGAGCCTCTCTGCCCCTCATCCTCCTCCTGCATCATAAGCTCCATATGAGCTGCAGCGTCCACTAGGTGTCTATACTCTCGAATATAAGACCCACCAATTCTCAACTTGAGGCCCCGCCTCAACTTCCGCTCAAACTCATAGCAACGGCGTTCCTCAGACGCCACCAGTTCAGGTGCAAACCTAGACAGACTGGTAAAAGTAGCCTCAAACTCGGCCACTGACAAGCCCTGCTGATTAAGCCGGCTAAACTGATCCCTCAGCTTCTCCCTAGCTGCTGCAGACAAAAACCTCTCCTGAAAAGCATTCACAAACGCCTCCCAAGTACCACCAACACGAGCCTTCTCGTATTTCCACCATTGACCCGCATCTCCCTTCAGCTGGAAGGATGCCAAGGTCACTTTCAGTGCTCCGTCCTCGATGCCAAGCATCTCAAACGTCTTCGTTGTCTGTTCGAGCCATTCATCTGCCTTAAGCGGCTCTTTAGGATCCCCGATAAACTCGTCCGGATTACACCGAAAGAACTCCCTCTTCAAGAAGGAAGGCCCTGCCTCAACTGCCTGATTCTCAGCCCTAAGAATACCCAAAGCTCCTGCTATCTCTCTGGCCAAGGCACCCATAGCCTGCTGACCCACTGGCTCAGCCACATTGGCCTGCCCAACTCCCTCCTGCACTACCGGGATCTCACCCTGTGACGGTACTTCCTGCCTTGCAGGTCTACCACGCCTAGCACCTCTTCCTCGTCCTGACATCCTAATAAAGGCAACACAGAACGTTAGCACATTCATAAGTGTGCCGAAACTAAACACTCACGTCCTAATGCATGGACAACTGTAATTCACTCCACATAAGCACATAAACACATAAGCACTTACGAACTTCATTTCCGGATAATAATAGTCCCGAGGCGTTACTAGAGTTCCGGTTAGAAACAGCATTGATCAAGTGCCTTTCCAACAAGACTCCCAGAAACTCAAGGGTCCAATCAACATCCTAGAAATTAAATCCCATACCCACATAGTCACATAAGCATGTTATCAATTAAGCACATAGCATATGATACTACATCTAAGTCTCTATCAAGCGAGACAAACCCATTGTGATACTAATCACTTCCCACGTACCCAAAGTATTCTAACCCGGTACGCTTTGATACCAAGTTGTAACGCCCTCAAAATAATAACATTAAACCCAACAAATAAGACGAGCGTTGATAGATAAACTAACCACCTTCTATCATTCATTAGAATTCCATTACATAAGTATTACATGTTAATCTCATAACAAAATGCCCTACGGGCTTACAGCTTTCCAAGTTAACACTTGGTTACAACAAAGAGTTCTAACTCGTTTACACATTAAGCCCTTGGCTTGCAATTACATGTAATACATCAAAAGTACAACAACAAAACTATGTCCGCCACTAGCCTCCCAGCTATGTCCTTGGAGGTGGCATGCTTCCTGCACCTGAAAATGATATTCCCATATAGGGTGAGCCACAGCCCAGTAGAAATACACTAAACCAACCATGGACAATGACTAAAACATTAGCAATTGATAGTTGGTCAACACTGATACAATCACATAAATTACATATTTATGTCAACGACTTACAAGTCCCAATTACTTTTCATTTTCCCTTTTTCAACAGATAAGCATGCTAGCTCTATCATCATTTCCACAGACATGTATAAAAACTATATCTCACATTCAGATAAGCATAAAAGCTATATCCACATTCTCAACAGATATGTATATCAACAATATCCACAGATAAGCATACAAGCTGTATCCACACTCTACAACAGATATGTATATCAACAATATCCACAGATAAGCATACAAGCTGTATCCACACTTCACTTCACAAAGATAAGCATATGAGCTCTATCTTCACTTCTCTAGACAAGCATATGAGCTCTGTCTACGGAGTACATCCCCTATCTCCTCCAAATACCTATCCGGTTTAGAGGTACATCCCCTATCTTCCCCTAAACCGCGGAGTACATCCCCTATCTCCTCCTCTACACATAACGCATATAAACACATTGGTTCTATATACAATCACACAATACACACATTTAATGTATTCTATCAACCGTCAAGTTCCATGACACATTCCATTGATTAGTTTCAGTTTACTTAATCATCAAGCATTGTCTACAACAATCACGACTATCCTCCACCGATAGCCCAAAGCAGTTATTTCTAAACAGAAAATAAATGCACAATGGATATTCAATCAACATTTCATTCCTTCATTCCTCTCAATTAATTATCCCAATTAATTAAACAATGTAATTAGGTCACTTCCCATAATTAACATTTCAACCCTTAGGTCCCATTTTCATCAATGATTCAACATTAATTCCATTTTCCATGCCAAACATGCATCTAGGTTTATTATGAATAAAACCCCAACTTTTGTAAAATTACACAAAAGCCCCAAACTTTCACAAAATTACCAAACCAAGCCCAACATCTCAAAATACCAAAATTTAAAGACAAAACCCATAGAGAGGAGTAGGTTATCCCTACCTCAAATTCGGAGTCCCAAAGGAGAAGACGACAAAACCCAACGTGCTCCAAAACCCGAGATTTTCAGATTAAAATGAAGCCCTCGACGATCAACAACTTTTTTGTAAAGGCCAAAGGTGAGTAAATCACTCCTACTAGATCAAAACCTAGAGAGAAGGTAGAGTCTAGAGTGAGAGGCTCAACAATGGTGATTTTGGAAAAGTAAGAGAGAGAAGAGAAAGTGAAAAAGTGATTTAAAGAGTCACAAATTCGGGACTTTAACCCAGGTCTCCGCTCGAGCGTAAAACACCCCGCTCGAGCGGCCACTCACAGACTTCCGCTCGAGCGGCCAACCTCCCGCTCGAGCGCAGAATGCACTCGCTCAGCACATTTGCAGAACCAGGCCTCCGCTCGAGCTCCCAACCCTACGCTCGAGCTCACAACACTGCACCACAAGATACTGGATGGATGTATTCCCCGCTCGAGCGCCAACACCTCCGCTCGAGCGGACAGGCCAAAAATCTGGGCAACTAGTTTTGGTTTCTAAACTCAACCAACCTGTAACCAACCCGCCCAACACATCCTATAACTCAAATACAAAGTAAGAAAGGATGTAAACAAGATAATAAACAACTACCAACATCCACGGACACATGTCCGGATCACTGTACAACAAGGGTAAACCCGGGATCGCTATAGAAGTCGACTAAAATTAAAAATGGAAGTTCATTAAAGAAACCACTATAACTTAACGATCTATTTGGAAATTAAATAAAAAAAGCAAATTGAATAGAGATGGAAATTGAAAAAAAATAGAAGTTGAATAAAAATAGAAGTGGAAACTGCATAAAATTAAATCTGCAAATTCATTCAAGAAACCACTATACCTTAACGATCTATTTGTAAATTAAATAAAAAAGGAAATCGAATGGAAATGGAAATTTAATAAAAATAGAAATGAAAACTGCATAAAATTAAACATGGAAGTTCATTCATGAAACCACTATACCTTAACGATCTATTTGGAAATTAAATAAGAAAGGATAATAAATAGAAAAGGAAATTGAATAAAAATGGAAGTTGAACAAAAATAAAATTGAAAGTTGCATAAAATTAAAAATGGAAGTTCATTCAAGAAACCATTACACCTTAACGATCTACTTTAAATTAAATAAAAATGGGAATTGAATAGAAAAAGAAATTGAATAAAAATGGAAGTTGAATAAAAATAAAAATGGAAGTTGCATAAAATTAAAAATGGAAGTTCATTCAAAAAACCACTACACCTTAACGATCTATTTGCAAACTAAATAAAGAGGGAATGTCAATACAAAAGAAATTGAATAAAAATGGAAGTTGAATAAAAATAAAAATGGAAGTTGCATAAAATTAAAAATGAAAGTTCATTCAAGAAACCACTATACCTTAATGATCTATTTGGAAATTAAATAAAAAAAGGAAATTGAATAAAAATAGAAGTTGAATAAAAATAGAAGTGGAAACAGCATAAAATTAAACATGGAAATTCATAAAAGAAACCACTACACCTTAACGATCTATTTGGAAATTAAATAAAAAAGGAAATTCAATAGAAAAGGGAATTGAATAAAAATCGAAGTTGAATAAAAATGAAAATGGAAGCTGCATAAAATAAAAAATGAAAGTTCATTCAAGAAACCAATATACCTTAAAGATCTATTTGGAAATTAAATAAAAAAAGGAAATTGAATAAAAATGGAAGTTGAGTAAAAATACAAATGGAAGTTGAATAAAAATACAAATGGAAGTTGCATAAAACTAAGAATGGAAGTTCATTGAAGAAACCACTACACCTTAACGATCTATTTGGAATTAAATAAAAAAGGAAATTGAACGTAGATGGGAATTGAATAAAAAAAGAAGTTGAATAAAAATGGAAATAGAAACTGTATAAAATTAAACATGGAAGTTCATTCAAGAAACCACTATACCTTAACGATCTATTTGGAAATTAAATAAAAAAGGAAAATGAATGGAGATGGAAATTGAATAAAAATAGAAGTTGAGTAAAAATAGAAATGGAACCTGCATAAAATTAAACATGGAAGTTCATTCAAGAAACCACTATACCTTAACGATCTATTTGGAAATTAAATAAAAAAGGAAATTGAATAGAAAAGGAAATTGAATAAAAATGGAAGTGGAATAAAAACAAAAATGGAAGTTGCATAAAATTAAAAATGGAAGTTCATTCATGAAACCACTATACCTTAACGATCTATTCGGAAATTAAATAAAAAAGGAAAATGAGTGCAAATGGAAATTGAATTAAAGTGGAAGTTGAATGAAAACAAAAATAGAAGTTGCATAAAATTAAAAATGGAAGTCTATTTAAGAAACCACTATACTATAACGATGTATTTGGAAATTAAATAAAAAAAGAAAATTGAATAGAAAAGGAAATTGAATAAAAATAGAAGTTGAATAAAAATAAAAATGGAAGTTGCATAAAACTAAAAATGAAAGTTTATTCAGGAAACCACTATACCTTCACGATCTATTTGGAAATTAAATAAAAAAGGAAATTGAATAGAAAAGGAAATTGAATAAGAATGGAAGTGGAATAACAATACACATGGAAGTTGCATAAAATTAAAAATGGAAGTTCATTCAAGAAACCACTATACCTTAACGAGCTACTTGCAAATTAAATAAAAAAGGAAATTGAATGGAGATGGAAATTGAATAAAAATAGAAGTTGAATAAAAATAGAAATGGACACTGCACAAATTAAACAGGGAAGTTCATTCAAGAAACCACTATACCTTAACAATCTATTTGGAAATTAAATAAAAAAGGGGATTGAACAGAAAAGGAAATTGAATAAAAATGGAAGTGGAATAAAAATAAAAATGGAAGTTGCATAAAATTAAGCTTGGAAGTTCATTCAAGAAACCACTACACCATAACGATATGTTTGGAAATTAAATAAAAAAGGAAATTGAATAGAGATGGAAATTAAATTAAAATAGAAGCTGAATGAAAATAGAAATGGAAACTGCATAAAATTAAACAAGGAAGTTCATTTAAGAAACCACTAGACCTTAACAATCTATTTGGAAATTAAATAAAAAAGGAAATTGAATAGAAAAGGAAACTGAATAAAAATGGAAGTTGCATAAAATTAAAAATGGAAGTTCATTCAAGAAACCACTATACCTTAATGATCTATTTGGAAATTAAATGAAAAAGGAAATTGAATGGAGATGGAAATTGATTAAAAATAGAAATGGACACTGCATAAAATTAAACAGGGAAGTTCATTCATAAAAGCACTATACAATAACGATCTATTTGGAAATTAAAAAAAAAATTATATTGAATAGAAAAGGAAATTGAATAAACACGGAAGTGGAATAAAAATAAAAATGGAAGTTGCATAAAATTAAAAATGGAAGTTCATTCGAGAAACCACTATACCTTAATGATTTTTTTGGAAATTAAGTAAAAAAGGAAATTCAATAGAAAAGGAAATTGAATAAAAATAAGAATGGAAGTTGCATAAAAGTAAAAATGAAATTTCATTCAGGAAACCACTATACCATAACGATCTATTTGGAAATTAAATAAAAATAGAAATTGAATAGAAAAAAAAAATTGAATAAAAATGGAAGTGGAATAAAAATACAAATGCAGTTGCATAAAATTAAAAATGAAAGTTCGTTCAAGAAACCACTATACCTTAACGATCTATTTGGAAAATAAATAAAAAAGGAAATTGAATGGAGATGGAAATTTAATAAAAATAGAAATGGAAACTGCATAAAATTAAACATGGAAGTTCATTCAAGAAACCACTATACCTTCACGATCTATTTGGAAATTAAATAAAAAAGGAAATTGAATAAAAATGGATGTGGAATAAAAATAAAATTGGAAGTTGCAAAAAATTAAAAATGGAAGTTCATTTAAGAAACCACTACACCTTAACGATCTATTTGGAAATTAAATAAAAAACGAAATTCAATAGAAAAGGAAATTAAATAAAAATGGAAGTGGAATAAAAATAAAAATGGAAGTGGCAAAAAATTAAAAATGGAAGTTCACTCAAGAAACCACTACACCTTAATGATCTATTTGGAAACTAAATAAAAAAGGAAATCCAATAGAAAAGAAAATTGAATAAAAATGGAAGTTGAATAAAAATAAAAATGGAAGGTGCATAAAATTAAAAATGAAAGTTCATTCAAGAAACCACTATACCTTAACGATCTATTTGGAAATTAGAGAAAAAAGGAAATTGAATAGAAAAAAAAATTGAATAAAAACTGAAGTGGAATAAAAATACAAATGGAAGTTACTTAAAATTAAAAATGAAAGTTCATCCAAGAAACCACTACACCTTAACGATCTATTTGGAAATTAAATAAAAAAGGAAATTGAATGGAGATGGAAATTGAATAAAAATCGAAGTTGAACAAAAATAGAAATGGAAACTGCGGAAAATTAAACATGGAAGTTCATTCAAAAAACCACTATACCTTAACGATCTATTTGGAAATTAAATAGAAAAGAAAATTGAATAGAAAAAGGAAATTGAATAAAACTGGAAGTTGAATAAAAATTCAAATGGAAGTTGCATAAAATTAAAAATGGAAGTTCAATCAAGAAACCACAATACCTTAACGATCTATTTGGAAATTAAATGAAAAAAGAAATAGAATGGAGGTATAAATTGAATAAAAATAGAAGTTGAATAAAAATATAAATGGAAACTTCATAAAATTAAACATGGAGGGTCATTCAAGACTCCACTATACCTTAACGATCTATTTGGAAATTAATTAAAAAAGGAAATTGAATAGAAATTGAAATTGAATAAAAATGGAAGTAGAATAAAAATAAAAATGGAGGTAACATAAAATTAAAAATGGATGTTCATTCCAGAAACCACTAAACCTTAACGATCTATTTGGAAATTAAATAAAAAAAGAAATTGAATGGAGATCGAAATTGAATAAAAATAAAAATAGAAACTGCATAAAATTGAAAATGGAAGTTCACTAAAGAAACCACTATACCTTAACGATCTATTTGGAAATTAAATAAAAAAGGATAATGAATAGGAAAGGAAATTGAATAAAAATAGAAGTTGAATAAAAATAGAAATCGAAACTGCATAAAATTAAAATGGAAGTTCATTCCAGAAACCACTATACCTTAACGATCTATTTGGAAATTAAATAAAAAATGAAATTGAATAAAAATGGAAGTGGAATGAAAATAAAAATAGAAGTTGCATAAAATTAAAAATGGAAGTTCATTCAAGTAACCACTATACCTTAACGATCTATTCGGAAATTAAATAAAAAAGGAAAAAGAATAGAAAAGGAAGTTGAATAAAAACAAAAATAGAAGTTGCATAAAATTAAAAATGGAAGTCTATTCAAGAAACCACTATACCTTAACGATCAATTTGGAAATTAAATAAAAAAAGGAAGTTGAATAGAAAAGGAAATTGAATAAAAATCGAAGTGGTATAAAAATAAAAATGGAAGTTGCATAAAATTGAAAATGGAAGTTCATTCAAGAAACCAGTATACATTAACGATCTATTTGGAAATTAAATAAAAAAGGAAATTGAATGGAGACGGAAATTGAATAAAAATGGAAGTTGAATAAAAAGAAAAATGGAAGTTCATTGAAGAAACCACTACACTTTAACGATCTGTTTGGAAATTAAATAAAAAAGGAAACTGAATGGTGATGGAAATTAAATAAAAATAGAAGCTGAATAAAAATGGAAATGGAAACTGCATAAAATTAAACAGGGAAGTTCATTCAAGAAACCACTATACCTTAATGATCTCTTTGGAAATTATATAAAAAAGGAAATTGAATGGAGATGAAAATTGAATAAAAATGGAAATGGAAACTGCATAAAATTAAACATGGAAGTTCATTAAAAAAACCGCTATACCTTAACAATCTATTTGGAAATCAATTAAAAAAGGAAATTGAATAGACATGGAAATTGAATAAAAATGGAAGTGGAATAAGAATAAAAATGGAAGTTGCATAAAATTAAAAATTGAAGTTTATTCAAGAAACCACTACACCTTAATGATCTATTTGGAAATTAAATAAAAAAGGAAATTCAATAGAAAAGGAAATTGAATAAAAATGGAAGTGGAATAAAAATACAAATGGAAGTTGCATAAAATTAAAAATGGATGTTCATTCAAGAAGCTATTATACCTTAACGATCTATTTGCAAATTAAATAAAAAAGTAAATTGAATGGAGATGGAACTTCAATAAAAGTACAAGTTGATTAAAAATAGAAGTGGAAACTGCGTAAAATTAAACATGGAAGTTCATTCAAGAAACCACTATACCTTGACGATCTATTTGGAAATTAAATAAAAAAGGAAATTGAATAGAAAAAGAAATTGAATAAAAATGGAAGTGGAATAAAAATAAAAATGGAAGTTGCATAAGATTAAAAATGGAAGTTCATTCTAAAAACCACTACACGTTAATGGTCTATTTGGAAAATAAATATAAAAGAAAATTGATTGGAGATGGAAATTGAATAAAAATTGAAGTTGAATAAAAGTAGAAATGGAAACTCCATAAAATTAAACAAGGAAGTTCATTCAATAAACCACTATACCTTAATGATCTATTTGGAAATTAAATAAAAAAGGAAATTGAATAGAAAAGGAAATTGAATAAAAATGGAAGTGGAATAAAAATAAAAATGGAAGTTGCATAAAATTAAAAATGGAAGTTCATTCAAGAAACCACTACACCTTAACGATCTATTTGGAAATTAAATAAAAAAAGAAATTCAATAGAAAAGGGAATTGAATAAAAACGGAAGTTAAATAAAAATAAAAATGGAAGCTGCATAAAATTAAAAATGGAAATTCATTCAAGAAACCGCTACACGTTAACGACCTATTTGGAAATTAAATAAAAACGGAAATTGAATGGAGACCGAAATTGAATAAAAATGGAAGTTGAATGAAAATAGAAATGGAAACTGCATAAAATTAAACATGGAAGTCCATTCAAGAAACCACTATACCTTACCGATCTATTTGGAAATTAAATAAAAAAGGAAATTGAATAGAAAAGGAAATTGAATAAAAATGGAAGTGGAATAAAAATAAAAATGGAAGTTGCATAAAATTAAAAATGGAAGTTCTTTCAAGAAACCACTACACCTTAACGATCTATTTGGAAATTAAACAAAAAAGGAAATTCAATAGAAAAGGGAATTGAATAAAAGTGGAAGTTGAAAAAAAATAAAAATGGAAGTTGCATAAAATTAAAAACGAAAGTTCATTCAAGAAACCACTATACCTTAACGATTTATTTGGAAATTAAATAAAAAACAAAATTGAAGGGAGATGAAAATTGAATAAAAATAGAAGTTGAGTAAAAATAGAAATGGAAACTGCATAAAATTAAACATGGAAGTTCATTCATGAAACCAATATACCTTAACGATCTATTTGGAAATTAAATAAGAAAAGAAATTGAATGTAGATGGAAATTGAATAAAAATAGAAGTTGAATAAAAATAGAAATCGAAACTGCATAAAATTAAACATGGAAGTTCATTCCAGAAACCAATATACCTTAACGATCTAATTGGAAATTAAACAAAAAAAGGAAATTGAATAGAAAAAGAAATGGAATAAAAATGGAAGTGGAATGAAAATAAAAATGGAAGTTGCATAAAATTAAAAATGGAAGTTCATTCAAGTAACCACTATACCTTAACGATCTAGTAGGAAATTAAATAAAAAAGGAAAAAGAATAGAAAAGGAAATTGAATAAAACCGGAAGTTGAATAAAAAGAAAAATAGAAGTTGCATAAAATTAAAAATGGAAGTCTATTCAAGAAACCACTATACCTTAACGATCAATTTGGAAATTAAATAAAAAAGAAGGAAGTTGAATAGAAAAGGAAATTGAATAAAAATCGAAGTGGAATAAAAATAAAAATGGAAGTTGCATAAAATTAAAAATGGAAGTTCATTCCAGAAACCACTACACGTTAACGATCTATTTGGAAATTAAATAAAAAAGGAAATTGAATAGAAAAGGAAATTGAATAAAAATGGAAGTGGAATAAAAAGAAAAATGGAAGTTGCATAAAATTAAGAGTGGAAGTTCATTCAAGAAACCACTACACCTTAACGATTTATTTGGAAAGTAAATAAAAAAGGAAATTGAATGGTGATGGAAATTAAATAAAAATAGAAGCTGAATAAAAATAGAAATGGAAACTGCATAAAATTAAACAAGGAAGTTCATTCAAAAAACCACTATACCTTAACGATCTCCTTGAAAATTAAATAAAAAAGGAAATTGAATGGAGAAGAAAATTGAATAAAAATAGAAGTTGAATAAAAATGGAAATGGAAACTGCATAAAATTAAAGATGGAAGTTCATTAAAAAAACCACTATACCTTAACGATCTATTTGGAAATCAATTAAAAAAGGAAATTGAATAGAAATGGAAATTGAATAAAAATGGAAGTGGAATAAGAATAAAAATGGAAGTTGCATAAAATTGAAAATGGAAGTTCGTTCAAAAAACCACTACACCTTAACCATCTATTTGGAAATTAAATAAAAATGGAAATTGAATGGAGATCGAAATTGAATAAAAATAGAAGTTGAATAAAAATGGAAATGGAAACTGCATAAAATTAAACCTGGAAGTTCATTCAAGAAACCACTATACCTTACCGATCTATTTGGAAATTAAATAAAAAAGGAAATTGAATGTAGATGGAAATTGAATAAAAATAGAAGTTGAATAAAAATAGAAATCGAAACTGCATAAAATTAAACATGGAAGTTCATTCCAGAAACCACTATACCTTAACGATCTAGTTGGAAATTAAACAAAAAAAGGAAATTGAATAGAAAAAGAAATTGAATAAAAATGGAAGTTGCATAAAATTAAAAATGGAAGTTCATTCAAGTAACCACTATACCTTAACGATCTAGTAGGAAATTAAATAAAAAAGGAAAAAGAATAGAAAAGGAAATTGAATAAAACCGGAAGTTGAATAAAAAGAAAAATAGAAGTTGCATAAAATTAAAAATGGAAGTCTATTCAAGAAACCACTATACCTTAACGATCAATTTGGAAATTAAATAAAAAAGAAGGAAGTTGAATAGAAAAGGAAATTGAATAAAAATCGAAGTGGAATAAAAATAAAAATGGAAGTTGCATAAAATTAAAAATGGAAGTTCATTCCAGAAACCACTACACGTTAACGATCTATTTGGAAATTAAATAAAAAAGGAAATTGAATAGAAAAGGAAATTGAATAAAAATGGAAGTGGAATAAAAAGAAAAATGGAAGTTGCATAAAATTAAGAGTGGAAGTTCATTCAAGAAACCACTACACCTTAACGATTTATTTGGAAAGTAAATAAAAAAGGAAATTGAATGGTGATGGAAATTAAATAAAAATAGAAGCTGAATAAAAATAGAAATGGAAACTGCATAAAATTAAACAAGGAAGTTCATTCAAAAAACCACTATACCTTAATGATCTATTTGGAAATTAAATAAAAAAGGAAATTGAATAGAAAAGGAAATTGAATAAAAATGGAAGTGGAATAAAAATAAAAATGGAAGTTGCATAAAATTAAAAATGGAAGTTCATTCAAGAAACCACTACACCTTAACGATCTATTTGGAAATTAAAGAAAAAAGGAAATTCAATAGAAAAGGGAATTGAATAAAAACGGAAGTTAAATAAAAATAAAAATGGAAGCTGCATAAAATTAAAAATGGAAATTCATTCAAGAAACCACTACACGTTAACGACCTATTTGGAAATTAAATAAAAACGGAAATTGAATGGACACCGAAATTGAATAAAAATGGAAGTTGAATGAAAATAGAAATGGAAACTGCATAAAATTAAACATGGAAGTCCATTCAAGAAACCACTATACCTTACCGATCTATTTGGAAATTAAATAAAAAAGGAAATTGAATAGAAAAGGAAATTGAATAAAAATGGAAGTGGAATAAAAATAAAAATGGAAGTTGCATAAAATTAAAAATGGAAGTTCTTTCAAGAAACCACTACACCTTAACGATCTATTTGGAAATTAAACAAAAAAGGAAATTCAATAGAAAAGGGAATTGAATAAAAGTGGAAGTTGAAAGAAAATAAAAATGGAAGTTGCATAAAATTAAAAAAGAAAGTTCATTCAAGAAACCACTATACCTTAACGATTTATTTGGAAATTAAATAAAAAACAAAATTGAAGGGAGATGAAAATTGAATAAAAATAGAAGTTGAGTAAAAATAGAAATGGAAACTGCATAAAATTAAACATGGAAGTTCATTCATGAAACCACTATACCTTAACGATCTATTTGGAAATTAAATAAGAAAAGAAATTGAATGTAGATGGAAATTGAATAAAAATAGAAGTTGAATAACAATAAAAATCGAAACTGCATAAAATTAAACATGGAAGTTCATTCCAGAAACCACTATACCTTAACGATCTAATTGGAAATTAAACAAAAAAAGGAAATTGAATAGAAAAAGAAATTGAATAAAAATGGAAGTGGAATGAAAATAAAAATGGAAGTTGCATAAAATTAAAAATGGAAGTTCATTCAAGTAACCACTATACCTTAACGATCTAGTAGGAAATTAAATAAAAAAGGAAAAAGAATAGAAAAGGAAATTGAATAAAACCGGAAGTTGAATAAAAAGAAAAATAGAAGTTGCATAAAATTAAAAATGGAAGTCTATTCAAGAAACCACTATACCTTAACGATCAATTTGGAAATTAAATAAAAAAGAAGGAAGTTGAATAGAAAAGGAAATTGAATAAAAATCGAAGTGGAATAAAAATAAAAATGGAAGTTGCATAAAATTAAAAATGGAAGTTCATTCCAGAAACCACTACACGTTAACGATCTATTTGGAAATTAAATAAAAAAGGAAATTGTATAGAAAAGGAAATTGAATAAAAATGGAAGTGGAATAAAAAGAAAAATGGAAGTTGCATAAAATTAAGAGTGGAAGTTCATTCAAGAAACCACTACACCTTAACGATCTATTTGGAAAGTAAATAAAAAAGGAAATTAAATGGTGATGGAAATTAAATAAAAATAGAAGCTGAATAAAAATAGAAATGGAAACTGCATAAAATTAAACAAGGAAGTTCATTCAAAAAACCACTATACCTTAACGATCTATTTGGAAATTATATAAAAAAGGAAATTGAATGGAGATGAAAATTGAATAAAAATAGAAGTTGAATAAAAATGGAAATGGAAACTGCATAAAATTAAAGATGGAAGTTCATTAAAAAAACCACTATACCTTAACGATCTATTTGGAAATCAATTAAAAAAAGGAAATTGAATAGAAATGGAAATTGAATAAAAATGGAAGTGGAATAAGAATAAAAATGGAAGTTGCATAAAATTGAAAATGGAAGTTCGTTCAAGAAACCACTACACCTTAACGATCTATTTGGAAATTAAATAAAAATGGAAATTGAATGGCGATCGAAATTGAATAAAAATAGAAGTTGAATAAAAATGAAAATGGAAACTGCATAAAATTAAACCTGGAAGTTCATTCAAGAAACCACTATACCTTAACGATCTATTTGGAAATTAAATAAAAAAAGGAAATTGAATAGAAAAGGAAATTGAATAAAAATGGAAGTGGAATAAAAATAAAAATGGAAGTTGCATAAAATTTAGAATTGAAGTTTATTCAAGAAACCACTACACCTTAACGATCTATTTGGAAATTAAATAAAAAAGGAAATTGAATAGAAAAGGAAATTGAATAAAAATGGAAGTTGAATAAAAATACAAATGGAAGTTGCATAAAATTAAGAATGGAAATTCATTCAAGAAACCACTACACCTTAACGATCTATTTGGAATTAAATAAAAAAGGAAATTGAACGTAGATGGGAATTGAATAAAAAAAGAAGTTGAATAAAAACGGAAATGGAAGCTGCATAAAATTGAACATGGAAGTTCATTCAAGAAACCACTATACCTTAATGATCTATTTGGGAATTAAATAAAAATGGAAATTGAATAAAAATAGAAGTTGAATGAAAATAGAAATGGAAACTGCATAAAATTAAAAATGACAGTTCATTCAAGAAACCACTATACCTTAACGATCTATTTAGAAATTAAATAAAAAAGAAAATTGAATAGAAAAGGAAATTTAATAAAAATGGAAGTGGAATAAAAATAAGAATGGAATTTGCATGAAATTAAGAATGGCAATTCATTCAAGAAACCACTACACCATAACGATCTATTTGGAAATTAAATAAAAAAGGAAATTGAATAGAAATGGAAATTGAATAAAAATGGAAGTGGAATAAAAATAAAAATGGAAGTTGCATAAAATTAAGAATGGTAGTTCATTCAAGAAACCACTACACCTTAATGATCTATTTGGAAATTAAATAAAAAAAGAAATTGAATGAAGATGGAATGTCACGCGCCAAAATAAATACATAATCCATCACTTTAGACACGCATTATACAAAAGAGATTAACCATTTTTATTCATCAGAGTAGTTCTTACAACAGTATTACATGTTAACAACAAAAGCTAATGCCCTATAGGCTTACAGCTTTCGAAGTTAACACTTGGTTACACAAAAGAAGAGTACTAACTCTATACAAATTAAGCCCTTGGCTTGCTATACATGTAATACAAATAAAACAACCAAAAAGTGTCTTCAACTCTCATCGTCATCCAAGTTATGTCCTTGGAGGTGGCATGCTACCTGTACCTGAAAATAATGTCCCATATAGGGTGAGCCAACGCCTAGTAGAGGTATGCTAAACACAATATGAGCAATAACTAAGACATTAGCAATTGATAAATGTTCAATTTCCATAAATCAATTCGTAACCCATTTCCATTTTTTATAATCATTGCGACTATGTTTGATTCCACTTTCCATTTCTTAACAGTTTCACAATTTGTATCAATGGCTCAGAACCTGGCCAACCATTTCTATGGGACAGTAACTCATATTAAACATTTCCCATTTCTCAATAGATAAACATATTAGTTGTACCAACACCTCAACAGATAAGCATACAAGCTGTATCCACATTTCAACAGATAAGCATACAAGCTGTATCAACACTTCCAAAGATAAGCATATGAGCTGTATCATCACTTCCATAGATAAGCATATGAGCTGTATCACCACATAAATCTAACAAGCATATGAGCTGTATCAGTGGAGTCCATCCCCTATCTCCTCCCAAACAACATCTGCTTTAGAGGTCCATCCCTATCTTCCCCTAAACCGTGGAGTACATCCCCTATCTCCTCCCACACACATACTCAGAGTATATACACATTGGTCATATACACAATCAATCAATACACAACGTTAATGTATTCTACCAACCGTCATACTTTATGACATAACCAATTGATTAGTTTTAGTTTGCCTAATCATCATGCTTTGTCTACAACAATCAAAACTACCCTCCACTGGTAGCCCAAGCAATTATTTCTAAACAGATAATAAAAGCTCTAACAGATAAAATATCATATTTTCAAAAGTAAGCGATTAACAAATCCAACTCCACTATTCTACCATATAATGAGTCAATTTCATTAATTCCAACTCAATTCCAAATACCAACACTTTTCCCAAATTAATTATACAAATTAATTTACACAACGAATTAGGGCTTTTTCCCTCATTTTTCAACATTGACCCAATGGTCCATATATCAACAACCAACATCAATACCACTATTTTGAAACCCAAAATACTCATTTTAGAATCAAAATAATAAAACCCTCTTTGACATTTTGAAACCCTAAGTCCCAAAATTTCCCAACTTCAACACTTTACCAAAATCACCAAAAATCTATGTTAAAGACCATAAGAGTGAGTAGGAATCCCTACCTCAAATTCGGAGCTCAAGGGAAGAAGATGATGAAACTCAACGTGCTCCAAAACTCGAAATTTTCGGATCAATGTAATGCCCTCGACGATCAACCCAACTTTTGTAAAGACCAAAGGTGAGGAAAACACCCTAGCTAGATCAATACCTAGAGAGAAGTTGATGTTCTAGTGAGAGGTGCTCTCAAATGGAGGTTTGGAAAAGTAAGAGAGAGAAAAGGAGTTGAAAAAGTGATCCAAAAGTCGGATCTCGGATTTAAATAAAAGTCGCCTCGCTCGAGCGTCACTCACAGACTCTTGCTCGAGGGTCCGAACCGCCGCTCGAGCACTAAATACACACTCCCAGCATTTTTGCAGAACCATGACCCTGCTCGAGCGTCCAACTCCCCGCTCAAGCGTAACACACAAACTCCCGCTCGAGCGGACAACCCTGCAGAGAAAATACTGGAAGGGTGATTTTTTCGCTCGAGCGACAAAATCCCCGCTCGAGCGGACAGACCAAAATCTGGGCAACTACACTTGGTTCCTAAGCTCAACCAACCTGTTTCACACCTGCCCAACACAACCCAAGACTCAAATACAAAGAGTAAAGGATGTAAACGAGATGTACACAACAACCAATGAAAATGGAAACCGGGATCGCTATATGGAAATTGAATAAAAATAGAAGTTGATTAAAAATAGAAATGGGCACTGCATAAAATTAAACATTGAAGTTCATTCATTAAAGCACTATACATTAACGATCTATTTGGAAATTAAATAAAAAAGGAAATTGAATAGAAAAGGAAATTGAATAAAAATGGAAGTGGAATAAAAAAGAAAATGGAAGTTGCATAAAATCAAAAATGGAAGTTCATTCAAGAAACCACTATACCTTAACGATCTATTTGGAAATTAAATAAAAAAGGAAATTGAATGGAGATGGAAATTGAATAAAAATAGAAGTTGATTAAAAATAGAAATGGACACTGCATAAAATTAAACATTGAAGTTCATTCACGAAAGCACTATACATTAACGATCTATTTGGAAATTAAATAAAAAAGGAAATTGAATAGAAAAGGAAATTGAATAAAAATGGAAGTGGAATAAAAAAGAAAATGGAAGTTGCATAAAATTAAAAATGGAAGTTCATTCAAGAAACCACTACACCTTAATGATCTATTTGGAAAATAAATAAAAAAGGAAATTCAATAAAAATGGAAGTTGAATAAAAATAAAAATGGAAGTTGCTTAAAATTAAAAATGAAATTTCATTCAAGAAACCACTATACCATAACGATCTATTTGGAAATTAAATAAAAAAGGAAACTGAATAGAAAAAAAAATTGAATAAAAATGGAAGTGGAATAAATAAACAAATGGAAGTTGCATAAAATTAAAAATGGATGTTCATTCAAGAAACCACTATACCTTAACGATCGATTTGGAAATTAAATGAAAAAGCAAATTGAATGGAGATGGAAATTGAATAAAAATAGAAGTTGAATAAAAATAGAAATTGACACTGCGTAAAATTAAACATGGAAGTTGATTCAAAAAACCACTATAACTTAACGATCTATTTGGAAATTAAATAAAAAAAGAAATTGAATAAAAATACAAATGGAAGTTGCATAAAATTAAAAATGGAAGTTCAATCAAGAAACCACTATAACTTAACGATCTATTTGGAAATTAAATGAAAAAGGAAATTGAATGAAGATAGAAATTGAATAAAAATACAAGTTGAATAAAAATAGAAATAGAAACTGCATAAAATTAAACATGGAGGTTCATTAAAGAAACCACTATACCTTAGCGATCTATTTGGAAATTAGTTAAAAAAGGAAATTGAACAGAAATGGAAATTGAATAAAAATGAAAGTGGAATAATAATAAAAATAGAAGTTGCATAAAATTAAAAAGGGAAGTTCATTCAAGAAACCACTCTACCTTAACGATCTATTTGGAAATTAAATAAAAAAGGAAATTGAATAGAGAAGGAAATTGAATAAAAATGGAAGTGGAATAAAAATAAAAATGGAAGTTGCATAAAATTAAGAATGGAAGTTCATTCAAGAAACCACTACACCTTAACGATCTGTTTGGAAATTAAACAAAAAAGGAAATTGAATGGAGATGGAAATTGAATAAAAATAGAAGTTGAATAAAAATAAAAATGGAAACTACATAAAATTAAACATGGAAGTTCATTTAAGAAACCACTATACCTTAACGATCTATTGGGAAATTAAATAAAAAAGGAAATTGAATAAAAATGGAAATGGAATAAAAATAAAAATGGAAGTTGCATAAAATTAAATGTGGAAGTTCATTCAAGAAACCACTACTCCTCAACGATCTATTTGGAAATTAAATAAAAAATGAAATTCAATAGAAAAGGAAATATAATAAAAATGGAAGTGGAATAAAAATAAAAATTGAAGTGGCATAAAATTAAAAATGGAAGTTCATTCAAGAAACCACTACACCTTAATGATCTATTTGGAAACTAAATAAAAAAGGAAATTCAATAGAAAAGGAAAATGCATAAAAATGAAAGTTGAATAAAAATGAAAATGGAAGTTGCATAAAATTAAAAATGAAAGTTCATTCAAGAAACCACTACACCTTAACAATCTATTTGGAAATTGAAGAAAAAAGGAAATTGAATAGAAAAAAAAAATTGAATAAAAACTGAAGTGGAATAAAAATACAAATGGAAGTTCATCCAAGAAACCACTGCACCTTAACGATCTGTTTGGAAATTAAATGAAAAAGGAAATTGAATGGAGATAGAAATTGATTAAAAATAGAAGTTGAATAAAAATAGAAATGGAAACTGTATAAACATAAACATGGATGTTCATTCTAGAGACCACTATACCTTAACGATCTATTTGGAAATTAATTAAAAAACGAAATTGAATCGAAATGGAAATTGAATAAAAATGGAAGTGGAATAAAAATAAAAATAGAAGTTGCAAAAAATTAAAAATGGAAGTTCATTCAAGAAACCACTACACCTTAACGATCTATTTGGAAATTAAATAAAAAAGGTAATTGAATGGAGATCGAAATTGAATAAAAATCGAAGTTGAATAAAAATAGAAATGGAAACTGCATAAAATTAAACATGGAAGTTCATTCAAGAAACCACTATACCTTAACGATCTATTTGGAAATTAAATAAAAATGAAAATTGAATAGAAAGGGAAATTGAATAAAAATGGAAGTGGAATAAAAATAAAAATGGAAGTCGCATAAAATTAAAAATGGAAGTTCATTCAAGAAACCACTATACCTTAACAATCTATTCGCAAATTAAATAAAAAGGAAAATGAATAGAAATGGAAATTGAATAAAAGTGGAAGTTGAATAAAGATAAAAATAGAAGTTGCATAAAATTAAAAATGGAAGTCTATTCAAGAAAGCACTATACCATAACGATCTATTTGGAAATTAAATAAAAAAAGGAAATTGAATAGAAAAGGAAATTTATTAAAAATAGAAGTTGAATAAAAATAAAAATGGAAGTTGCATAAAACTTAGAATGAAAGTTTATTCAAGAAACCACTATACCTTCACGATCTATTTGGAAATTGTAACGCCCTCAAAATAAACCCATTATATGTATATCATCAACATGCATTACTTAAAGAAAACAATTTATTTATTCATTCATCAGAGTATTACTAAATAAAAACATTACATGTAACATCAAATTAAATGCCCTATGGGCTTACATCTTTCCAAGCCAACACTTGGATACAAAATATGAGTTCTAACTCAAATACAAATAAAGCCCTAGGCTTGATTATTTATCAAATAAAAACAAACAACTAAAGATAGTCTTCAAAATCCAAATCCTTTCAAGCTAAGTCCTGGGAGGTAGCTTATCACCTGGACCTGAAAATGATGTTCCCATAAAGGGTGAGCCACGGCCCAGTAGAAATATACTAAACCAAATATAAGCATTGAATAAAGTAATAGCATTCAATAGATGGTTAACCAAGATAATCAATTTCATCATTATACAGTTTCATGACACTAATGCCTAAGACATGTTTTACTTTCCAACTTTATCAATATGGCTCAGAACCTGGCCAATCTTTCAACAGTGAACCATACATAATATATTCACATTCATCCAGTGTCAACAAACAGATGAGACTCAGGCTCAAATCAAAACACTTCATACTTCCAGTTTGATACACATTTTAGTGCTGTATCAATAAAACACTTCAATATAAATAAGCACACATAAAAGTGATGCTAATGGAGTCCATCCCCTATCTCCTCCCAAACAAAATCCGGTTTAGAGGTCCATCCCCTATCTTCCCCTAAACCGTGGAGTACATCTCCTATCTCCTCCCACACAAAACAATGTATGCAAACACATAACATATACAACACACAATCAATACACATAATGCCTGTATTAATTCAGCAGTCAAAATTGATGACTTAATCAATGATTAGTTTCAGTTATCCCTAATCCACATGCAGTGTCTACAACAAGCACGACTATCCTCCACCGATAGCCCAAAACAGTTATTTCTAGACTTGGAAATAAATATACCAACAATTCAATAGACGAGTGATTTAAATTAACCAACTACGCCATTTAATCAATGAATTCTCCAATTTCATGAATTTAACCATATTTTCCCAATTCCAAGAATTAATTATACAAATTAATTTATTATTACAACTAGGGTTTTTCCCAAAATTACCAAAGTATCCCCAACATATCAAAATACCAAAACTTAGAACAAAACTTATAGAATGGAGTAGGAAATCCCTACCTCGAAGAAATAGTCCCAAAAGAGAAGATGAAGATGAAGATGAAAACCCAAACTCCAAAGTGCTCCAAACTACCAACAATTCAGATTAAATGGAAGCCCTCGACCCACTCTATCTTTTTAATAAAGGATGTAAGGTAGAAACTCACTCTAAGTAGATCAATCCTAAGAGAGAAGGTGTGAAGAGGGAGAGAGAACTCGTACCTAGGGTTTTGGAATCTGAAAGTGGATGAAAAACTGATCTGAAACACGCTGCTGCCTATTTAAACCTGACAGGCTCGCTCGAGCGAAGACTTGGTCGCTCGAGCGACCAGACACAGAAAAGCTACGCTCGAGCCAAGGAAGCCTTGCTCGAGCCAACAACCCAAAAGCTCGCTCTAGCGAAAGAAATCTCGCTCGAGCGAAGAACTCAAACCCTCAGGTCTGTAACCAGACACACGCTCGAGCGAAGGAACTCCCGCTCGAGCGAAGAACGAACTAACTCGCTCGAGCGAAGAAAAGCTCGCTCGAGCCAAAACCCTCAGCTCTCAGGTCTTACTACAAAACGCAATCCTCGCTCGATCGAAGAAACCCTAGCCCGAGCGATGGACCAAAACAAAGAGCTCGCTCGAGCGAAGGGTCAAAATTCTGGGCAGCAACCCTTTGCTCCCAAGCTCAACCAACCTGCTACAAACCTGCCCATTGCATCCCCCAACTCAGAAATAGGAAATTAAAGGACGGTAACAATCATAATACGATGGCAGGAGCTACGGAACCTAAGTCCGGATACAATAATCAAATGGGAAAAGACCGGGGTCGCTATAACCTCCCCCCCTTCAAAGAATTTCGTCCCCGAAATTAAGCATAAGTTTTTGAAAACAGATTCTCTTCTTTCTTTCTTTTTTTTTTTTAACATGACAATTCATTAGTAAACATCTTGACCCAAAACTGGTCATTTCATTTCTTCATCAAGAGGCATCTTACATTATATATATAAAACGACATATATTTCAACCTGTATCATTATTATGCATTATTCCTTTCAATGTTAACAATTCCCATAACATATTCAATCGCATGATATATACAACCCATTCAACAATGTACTCAACAGATACAATGTTACATTAAACTTCTATAATGAAGCAAGTTTCAAGATACACCCCTTTTACCAAAACAAACTCAATGTTTTACAACTTAAGACATATATAAAGCTCTTAAGTTCAACAATATAACAGAATCTAATTATAAGATTACAAATCAATAAACATGTCCGGATATTTCTGGCGGACTTCCAATTCACGTTCCCAAGTGGCTTCCTCTACTCCGTGATGTTTCCACAAAACTTTCACCAAAGGGATGGTTTTGCCTCGCAAAACTTGATCCCGCCTATCCAATACCCGAACCGGTCTCTCCTCATACGAGACATCCTCATCAACCACTAAATCGGTCCAATCCAACACATGTGATGGATCCGGCTCATACTTCCGAAGCATACTCACATGAAACACGTCATGTACTCCGGACAGCTGCGGTGGTAAAACTAAACGATAAGCAGCCTCGCCAATCCTCTCAAGGATCTCAAAAGGACCAATGAACCGAGCGGACAACTTCCCGCTCTTCCCAAACCTCATCAAACCCCGCCTAGGTGATATCTTCAGAAAGACATGATCACCCACCTCAAACACCAAAGATCTCCTCCTACGGTCTGCATAAGATTTCTGACGACTCTGTGCTGTAACAAGCCTCTTACGGATAAGCTCAACTTTCTCCGTCGTTTCCCTCACCAACTCCGGACCCAACAGAGGTGCATCACCCACCTCGGCCCAACAAACAGGAGATCTACACGGTCGGCCATACAAGGCCTCAAACGGTGCCATACCGATACTAGACTGGAAACTGTTGTTGTAGGCAAACTCCACCAACGGCAAGTGCCTCTCCCACGACCCTCTAAAGTCTAGAACACAACCCCGAAGCATATCCTCAAGGATCTGAATAGTACGCTCGGACCGCCCGTCAGTCTGTGGACGATAAGCCGTGCTAAAGGTCAACTTAGTACCTAAGGCACTCTGCAAACTCTGCCACAACCTGGCAGTAAAACGAGGATCTCTATCTGAGACGATCGTCACTGGAACCCCGTGTAATCTCACTATGTCCCGAATGTACAAATCGGCAAGATGATCGACTGAATCTCTCACGCGCATAGGAATGAAGTGCGCCGACTTAGTCAACCGGTCTACAACCACCCAAAAAGCATCACTACCCCGCTGAGTCCTCGGAAGGCCCACAACGAAGTCCATAGTGACGTGCTCCCACTTCCACTCGGCAATAGGCAAGGGTTGCAACAAACCCGCTGGCCTCTGATGTTCGGCCTTCACTTGCTGACAAGTAAGGCACTTAGATACGAAAGCTGCCACATCTCTTTTCATACCCCGCCACCAGAACTGGCGACCCAAATCCCGATACATCTTAGTGCCTCCCGGATGCACCGCAAGGCGTGAATGATGAAACTCTCGGAGTACCTCCTCTCGACAAGACTCCGGCACAAACAGACGGTCTCGGTATCTCACGCTGAGGTCGGGATACACCGTCAAACCCTTCTCAACCTTCCCACTGGAAATTTTCTCACGGAGGGATTCTACCTCAAGGTCACCCCCCAGAGCCTCTAACACTCGAGTCACAAGTGTAGGCTGTGCAACAACAGAAAACAAGGCCGCAGCCTCAACAGATTCGCCCAGAAGGAAATTAAACTCCCCAAGTGCACCCAACATCTCCCATTCTCGGATGGCTATACTAGCTATGTCACCAACAGGTTTCCTGCTAAGGGCATCGGCCACCACATTGGCCTTTCCCGGATGATAATGTAACTCAAAGTTATAATCCTCTATGAACTCCATCCACCTCCTCTGCCTCAAGTTCAACTCTTTCTGTGTAAACAAATATTTTAGACTTTTATGATCCGAGAATACCTCGAATCTCTCACCGTAAAGATAATGCCTCCAAATCTTCAAGGCAAAAATCACAGCTGCTAACTCTAGATCATGCGTAGGGTAATTCTGCTCGTGAATTTTCAACTGACGTGAGCCATAGGCAACTACTTTCCCTTCTTGCATTAACACACAACCCAGACCCTCTCGTGAGGCGTCACAATAGACTGCATAACCCAACCCTCTCTCTGGAATAATCAATACTGGAGCGGTGGTCAGTCTAACTTTCAACTCCTGAAACGACTTTTCACAAGTCTCACTCCATACAAATTTGACTCCTTTCCGAGTCAATCTAGTCAAAGGCGAAGCTAATCTGGAGAAATCTTTCACAAACCGACGATAATACCCAGCTAACCCCAGAAAACTGCGGATCTCAAACACACTCTTAGGCTGTGCCCAATCTTGCACCGCCTCAGTCTTGGATGTATCAACAGACACTCCTTCCCCAGAAACTACATGGCCTAAGAACTTGACCTCTTCTAGCCAGAACTCACACTTTCCAAACTTAGCATAAAGCTTATGGGCTCTAAGTAACGCAAGCACCACTCTCAAGTGTTCCTTGTGCTTCTCCTCAGAAGGTGAATAAATAAGGATGTCGTCCACAAAGACGACCACAAAACGATCCAAAAATTCCCAGAATATTCGGTTCATCAAATCCATAAACACTGCTGGTGCATTGGTGAGCCCAAATGGCATCACCAGAAACTCATAGTGGCCATACCGTGTACGGAATGTCGTCTTTGGAATATCCTCCTCCCTGACTCTTAACTGATGATAACCCGATCTCAAGTCTATCTTCGAGAAAAAATGAGAACCCTTCAACTGATCGAACAGATCATCTATATGAGGCATAGGGTACTTATTCTTAACCGTAGCCCGATTCAATTTCCAGTAATCTATACAAAGTCTCAAAGCACCACCTTTCTTTTTAACAAAAAGGGCTGGTGCTCCCCACGGCGAAACACTAGGACGAATAAAGCCCTTATCTAGCAACTCCTGGAGCTGAATCTTCAACTCAACTAACTCGGCTGGGGCAAAACGATAAGGTGACATAGAAATCGGCGCCGTGTCGGGCACTAGGTCAATAGAGAATTCAATCTCCCGATGCGGTGGCAAACCAACAAGATCCTCGGGAAAGACGTCCGAGTACTCACAAACCACCCTTGGCAACACAATCTGAGTCTCATCATCCTCACTAATCGAAAGGTTAGCAATTAGACCACTAAGCTCACTCCGTCCGTGCGGAACATACCCCGGTGGCAACACATTACCAACCCGGTCCCCCAGAAAATGAAAATACTCTCCGCTCACGGTACAACAAGTGACCCTCTGGCGGTAGCAATCAATAACTGCCCGGTAGGACGATAACCAGTCCATACCCAAAATAACATCGAAACCTCTCATAGGCATAACTAAAAAGGAAAATGGGATTCTATGGTAATCAACCTCTATATCACAACCCCTAACACCTTGTTTCAAAATCAATTCACCCCCAAGAGGTGACACTACACAAATAGGAGATGCTAACTGTGCTAACTCCAACTCCAAAACAGATGCAAATGCAGCAGACACAAAGGAATGGTGCCGGCACAAGATCCTGCGCGGTAACAGCATACACGCGCCCAGACGACCTCTGATCAACCTGCTCACCCCTAGGAGCATAAGATTGCTGCACTGACTGGGACGATGAAGCCCCCTGATTGGCCCTCGAGGCCTGTCCCGACTGAGCTGGCTGCTGACCCTGAATCTGCCTCAAACCAGATACACCAGGTGTGCCACCCAACTGAGGGCAATACCTCTTCATATGCCCAGGCTGACCACACTGATAACACGAGAGTGGCTGACCTCTACCCTGACTCTGGCTCTGAGATCGAGCCGCAGATGATGCTGCTCTCTGCACTCCTCCCCTCTGAGGACAAACTGGAGACTTGTGGCCCAGCTGGCCACACTTAAAACAAGTAATGTCTCCCTGACTGCCTTTCCCAGAACTAGCACTCGGCACAGGAAAAGTCGATCTAGAAAAACTACCTTGAGACTGCTGAGGATTAAAACCCTTCTGTCTCCTACCATCACTCTGACTATCCTGACTCCTCTTGGAGCCCTTCTGTCCTTCCTCCTCCTCCTGCATCATGATCTCCATATGGGCTGCAGCATCAACCATACGCCCATAATCCCGAATCATAGTTCCCCCAACTCTCAGCTTGAGACCACGCCTCAACTTCTTCTCAAACTCAATACAACGGCGTTCCTCAGACGCCACCAACTCAGGTGCAAACCTGGACAAACTAGTAAATACAGCCTCAAACTCGGCCACTGAAGAACTCGACTGCTTAAGCTGGCAGAACTGGTCTCTCAGCTTCTCCCTAACTGCTGGAGATAAGAACTTTTCCTGGAAAGCATTCACAAAAGCTTCCCATGTACCTCCTATACGACCCTTAGTAAACTTCCACCACTGACCCGCATCCCCCTTCAACTGGAAAGATGCCAAGGTCACTTTCAACCCCTCATCTTCGATGCCAAGCATCTCAAACGTCTTCGTTGTCTGTTCGAGCCATTCATCTGCCTTAAGCGGCTCTTTAGGATCACCCACAAATTCATCCGGATTAGACCGGAAGAACTCCCTCTTCAGAAAGGTAGGTCCTGCATCTGCAACAACATCCCGAGCTTGATTCTCAGCTCTGAGAATGCCTACTGACTCCCTGAATGCCCCTGCTATCTCTCGGGCTAGAGTGCCCATAGCCTGCTGGCCTACTGGCTCGGCCACATTGGCCTAGCCAATACCCTCCTGAACTGCTGGAATCTCCTCTGGCACAGGCACCTCCTGCCTAACCGGCCTACCACGCCTACCGCGTCCTCGTCCCCGTCCTGACATCCTAATAAAGGAAACAAAGACATTAGCACATTAATAAATGTGCCGAAGCTAATCACCCACGTCCTAATGCATTGGACAACAATAATTCATTCCACGTAAGCACATAATCACATAAGAACCTACGAATTTCATTCTCGGATAATGATAGTCCCAATGCGTTACTATAGTTCCGATTGGAAGCAGCAGTGATCAAGTGCCTTTCCAACAAGACTACTAGAAACTCAAGGGTCCAATCAACATCCTAGAAACTACATTCCATACCCACATAATCACATAAACATGTTATCACATAAGCATATAATATTACACTAAGTCTCTATCAGACGAGACGCACCCATTGTGATACTAATCACTTCCCACGTACCCAAAGTATTCAAACCCGGTACGCTCTGATACCATGTTGTAACGCCCTCAAAATAAACCCATTATATGTATATCATCAACATGCATTACTTAAAGAAAACAATTTATTTATTCATTCATCAGAGTATTACTAAATAAAAACATTACATGTAACATCAAATTAAATGCCCTATGGGCTTACATCTTTCCAAGCCAACACTTGGATACAAAATATGAGTTCTAACTCAAATACAAATAAAGCCCTAGGCTTGATTATTTATCAAATAAAAACAAACAACTAAAGATAGTCTTCAAAATCCAAATCCTTTCAAGCTAAGTCCTGGGAGGTAGCTTATCACCTGGACCTGAAAATGATGTTCCCATAAAGGGTGAGCCACGGCCCAGTAGAAATATACTAAACCAAATATAAGCATTGAATAAAGCAATAGCATTCAATAGATGGTTAACCAAGATAATCAATTTCATCATTATACAGTTTCATGACACTAATGCCTAAGACATGTTTTACTTTCCAACTTTATCAATATGGCTCAGAACCTGGCCAATCTTTCAATAGTGAACCATACATAATATATTCACATTCATCCAGTGTCAACAAACAGATGAGACTCAGGCTCAAATCAAAACACTTCATACTTCCAGTTTGATACACATTTTAGTGCTGTATCAATAAAACACTTCAATATAAATAAGCACACATAAAAGTAATGCTAATGGAGTCCATCCCCTATCTCCTCCCAAACAAAATCTGGTTTAGAGGTCCATCCCCTATCTTCCCCTAAACCTTGGAGTACATCCCCTATCTCCTCCCACACAAAACAATGTATGCAAATGCAATGTTCAATCAATACACGTATTTTCTGTATCAATGCAATAGTCAAAATTAATGACTTAACCAATGTGATTAGTTTTAGTTATTCCTAATCCACATGCAATGTCTACAACAATCACGACTATCCTCCACCGATAGCCCAAAACAGTTATTTCTAAACTGAAAATAACTATGTCAACAATTCAATAGACAAATGATTCAAATTATCCAACTACGCCATTTAATCAATGAATTCCCCAATTCCATGAATTTAACCATCTTTTCCCAATTCCATGAATTAATTATACAAATTAATTTAATAATACAACTAGGGTTTTTCCCAGAATTTACCAAAGTATCCCCAACATATCAAAGTACCAAAACTTAGAACAAAACCTGTAAAATGGAGTAGGAAATCCCTACCTCAAAGAAAACAACCCAAATGGTGAAGACAGAGATGAGTGCCCAAATACCAAAGTGCTCCAAATCGCCAAATGTTTAGATTAAATGGAAGCCCTCGACTCACTCTATCTTTTTAATGAAGGATCTATGGTAGAAACACACTCTAAATAGATCAAATCTAAGAAGGAAGGTGAGTAGGGAGAGAGAGAAGTCGGACCTAGGGTTTGGAATCAAAAGAAGATGAAAAAAACTGATCAAAACCCGCTGCTGTGTATATAAACTGGACAGGCTCGCTCGAGCGAAGACTTGGTCGCTCGAGCGACCAGACACAGAGAAGCTACGCTCGAGCCAAGGAAGCCTTGCTCGAGCCAACAACACAAAAGCTCGCTCGATCGAAAGAAAACTCGATCGAGCGAAGAACTCAAACCCTCAGGTCTGCAATCAGACACACGCTCGAGCTAAGGAACTATCGCTCGAGCGAAGAACGAATTAACTCGCTCGAGCGAAGAAAAGCTCGCTCGAGCCAAAAACCTCAGCTCACAGGTCTAACTCAAAACTCAACCCTCGCTCGATCGAAGCTACCCTGGCTCGAGCGAAGGATCAAAATAAAGAGATCGCTCGAGCAAAGAACTTCTCGCTCGAGCGAAGAGTCAAAATTCTGGGCAGCAACACTGGATTTCTAAACCCAACCAACCTGAAACAAACCTGCCCAACACATCCTATAACTCCAAATGAGAAAATAAAGGACAACAACAACAATTATACAATGACAGAGTCTACGGAACCTAAGCCCGGATACAATAATCAAATGGGAAAAGACCGGGGTCGCTATAAAAGTTCATTCATGAAACCACTATACCTTAACGATCTATTTGGAAATTAAAAAAAAAGGAAATTGAATAAAAAGGGATATTGAATAAAAATGGAAATTGAATAAAAATACAAATGGAAGTTGCATAAAATTGAAAATGGAGGTTCATTCAAGAAACCACAACACCTTAACGATCTATTTGGAAACTAAATAAAAATGGAAATTCAGTAGATAAGGAAATTGAATAAAAATGGAAGTCGAATAAAAATAAAAATAGAAGTTGCATAAAATTAAAAATGGAAGTTCATTCAAGAAACCACTACACCTTAACGATCTATTTGGAAATTAAATAAAAAAGGAAATTGAATGGAGATCGAAATTGAATAAAAATATAAGTTGAATAAAAATAGAAATGGAAACTGCATAAAATTAAACATGGAAGTTCATTCATGAAAGCACTATACCTTAACGATCTAATTGGAAATTAAATAAAAAAGGAAATTGAATAGCAAAGGAAATTGAATAAAAAGGGAAGTTGAATAAAAATACGAATGGAAGTTGCATAAAATTAAAAATGGAAGTTCATTCATGAAACCACTAAACCTTAACGATCTATGTGGAAATTATATAAAAAAGGAAATTGAATGGAGATGAAAATTGAATAAAAATAGAAGTTGAATAAAAATGGAAATGGAAACAGCATAAAATTAAACATGGAAGTTCATTAAAAAAACCACTATACCTTAACGATCTATTTGGAAATTAATTAAAAAAGGAAATTGAATAGAAATGGAAATTGAATAAAAATGAAAGTGGAATAAAAATAAAAATGGAAGTTGCATAAAATTAAAAATAGAAGTTCATTCAAGAAACCACTACACCTTAACGATCTATTTGGAAAATAAATAAAAAAGGAAATTCAATAGAAAAGGTAATTGAGTAAAAATAGAAGTTGAATAAAAATAGAAATGGACACTTCATAAAATTAAACATGGAAGTTCATTCAAGAAGCCACTATACCTTAACGATCTATTTGGAAATTAAATAAAAAAGGAAATTGAATAGAAGGGGAGATTGAATAAAAATGGAAGTGGAATAAAAACAAAAATGGAGGTTGCATAAAATTAAAAATGGAAGTTCATTCAAGAAACCACAACACCTTAACGATCTATGTGGACACTAAATAAAAATGGAAATTCAGTAGATAAGGAAATTGAATAAAAATGGAAGTCGAATAAAAATAAAAATAGAAGTTGCAGAAAATTAAAAATGGAAGTTCATTAAAGAAACCACAACACCTTAACGATCTATTTGGAAATCAAATAAAAAAGGAAATAAAATGGAGATCAAAATTGAATAAAAATGTAAGTTGAATAAAAATAGAAATGGAAACTGCATAAAATTATACATGGAAGTTCATTCATGAAAGCACTATACCTTAACGATCTATTTGGAAATTAAATAAAAAAGGAAATTGAATATCAAAGGAAATTGAATAAAAATGGAAGTTGAATAAAAATACGAATGGAAGTTGCATAAAATTAAAAATGGAAGTTCATTCATGAAACCACTAAACCTTAACGATCTATTTGGAAATTATATAAAAAAAGAAATTGAATGGAGATGAAAATTGAATAAAAATGGAAGTTGAATAAAAATGGAAATGGAAACTGCATAAAATTAAACATGGAAGTTCATTAAAAAAACCACTACACCTTAACGATCTATTTGGAAATTAATTAAAAAAGGAAATTGAATAGAAATGGAAATTGAATAAAAATGGAAGTGGAATAAAAATAAAAATGGAAGTTGCATAAAATTAAAAATAGAAGTTCATTCAAGAAACCACTACACCTTAACGATCTATTTGGAAAATAAATAAAAAAGGAAATTCAATAGAAAAGGTAATTGAATAAAAATACAAGTTGTATAAAAATAGAAATGGACACTTCATAAAATTAAACATGGAAGTTCATTCAAGAAGCCACTATACCTTAACGATCTATTTGGAAATTAAATAAAAAAGGAAATTGAATAGAAGGGGAGATTGAATAAAAATGGAAGTGGAATAAAAACAAAAATGGAAGTTGCATAAAATTAAAAATGGAAGTTCATTCAAGAAACCACAACACCTTAACGATCTATTTGGAAACTAAATAAAAATGGAAATTCAGTAGATAAGGAAATTGAATAAAAATGGAAGTCGAATAAAAATAAAAATAGAAGTTGCATAAAATTAAAAATGGAAGTTCATTCAAGAAACCACTACACCTTAACGATCTATTTGGAAATTAAATAAAAAAGGAAATTGAATGGAGATCGAAATTGAATAAAAATATAAGTTGAATAAAAATAGAAATGGGAACTGCATAAAATTAAACATGGAAGTTCATTCATGAAAGCACTATACCTTAACGATCTAATTGGAAATTAAATAAAAAAGGAAATTGAATAGCAAAGGAAATTGAATAAAAAGGGAAGTTGAATAAAAATACGAATGGAAGTTGCATAAAATTAAAAATGGAAGTTCATTCATGAAACCACTAAACCTTAACGATCTATGTGGAAATTATATAAAAAAGGAAATTGAATGGAGATGAAAATTGAATAAAAATAGAAGTTGAATAAAAATGGAAATGGAAACAGCATAAAATTAAACATGGAAGTTCATTAAAAAAACCACTATACCTTAACGATCTATTTGGAAATTAATTAAAAAAGGAAATTGAATAGAAATGGAAATTGAATAAAAATGAAAGTGGAATAAAAATAAAAATGGAAGTTGCATAAAATTAAAAATAGAAGTTCATTCAAGAAACCACTACACCTTAACGATCTATTTGGAAAATAAATAAAAAAGGAAATTCAATAGAGAAGGTAATTGAGTAAAAATAGAAGTTGAATAAAAATAGAAATGGACACTTCATAAAATTAAACATGGAAGTTCATTCAAGAAGCCACTATACCTTAACGATCTATTTGGAAATTAAATAAAAAAGGAAATTGAATAGAAGGGGAGATTGAATAAAAATGGAAGTGGAATAAAAACAAAAATGGAAGTTGCATAAAATTAAAAATGGAAGTTCATTCAAGAAACCACAACACCTTAACGATCTATGTGGAAACTAAATAAAAATGGAAATTCAGTAGATAAGGAAATTGAATAAAAATGGAAGTCGAATAAAAATAAAAATAGAAGTTGCAGAAAATTAAAAATGGAAGTTCATTAAAGAAACCACAACACCTTAACGATCTATTTGGAAATTAAATAAAAAAGGAAATTGAATGGAGATCAAAATTGAATGAAAATGTAAGTTGAATAAAAATAGAAATGGAAACTGCATAAAATTAAACATGGAAGTTCATTCATGAAAGCACTATACCTTAACGATCTATTTGGAAATTAAATAAAAAAGGAAATTGAATAGCAAAGGAAATTGAATAAAAATGGAAGTTGAATAAAAATACGAATGGAAGTTGCATAAAATTAAAACTGGAAGTTCATTCATGAAACCACTAAACCTTAACGATCTATTTGGAAATTATATAAAAAAGGAAATTGAATGGGGATGAAAATTGAATAAAAATAGAAGTTGAATAAAAATGGAAATGGAAACTGCATAAAATTAAACATGGAAGTTCATTAAAAAAACCACTATACCTTAACGATCTATTTGGAAATTAATTAAAAAAGGAAATTGAATAGAAATGGAAATTGAATAAAAATGGAAGTGGAATAAAAATAAAAATGGAAGTTGCATAAAATTAAAAATAGAAGTTCATTCAAGAAACCACTACACCTTAACGATCTATTTGGAAAATAAATAAAAAAGGAAATTCAATAGTAAAGGTAATTGAATAAAAATAGAAGTTGAATAAAAATAGAAATGGACACTTCATAAAATTAAACATGGAAGTTCATTCAAGAAGCCACTATACCTTAACGATCTATTTGGAAATTAAATAAAAAAGGAAATTGAATAGAAGGGGAGATTGAATAAAAATGGAAGTGGAATAAAAACAAAAATGGAGGTTGCATAAAATTAAAAATGGAAGTTCATTCAAGAAACCACAACACCTTAACGATCTATGTGGACACTAAATAAAAATGGAAATTCAGTAGATAAGGAAATTGAATAAAAATGGAAGTCGAATAAAAATAAAAATAGAAGTTGCAGAAAATTAAAAATGGAAGTTCATTAAAGAAACCACAACACCTTAACGATCTATTTGGAAATCAAATAAAAAAGGAAATTGAATGGAGATCAAAATTGAATAAAAATGTAAGTTGAATAAAAATAGAAATGGAAACTGCATAAAATTATACATGGAAGTTCATTCATGAAAGCACTATACCTTAACGATCTATTTGGAAATTAAATAAAAAAGGAAATTGAATATCAAAGGAAATTGAATAAAAATGGAAGTTGAATAAAAATACGAATGGAAGTTGCATAAAATTAAAAATGGAAGTTCATTAATGAAACCACTAAACCTTAACGATCTATTTGGAAATTATATAAAAAAAGAAATTGAATGGAGATGAAAATTGAATAAAAATGGAAGTTGAATAAAAATGGAAATGGAAACTGCATAAAATTAAACATGGAAGTTCATTAAAAAAACCACTACACCTTAACGATCTATTTGGAAATTAATTAAAAAAGGAAATTGAATAGAAATGGAAATTGAATAAAAATGGAAGTGGAATAAAAATAAAAATGGAAGTTGCATAAAATTAAAAATAGAAGTTCATTCAAGAAACCACTACACCTTAACGATCTATTTGGAAAATAAATAAAAAAGGAAATTCAATAGAAAAGGTAATTGAATAAAAATACAAGTTGAATAAAAATAGAAATGGACACTTCATAAAATTAAACATGGAAGTTCATTCAAGAAGCCACTATACCTTAACGATCTATTTGGAAATTAAATAAAAAAGGAAATTGAATAGAAGGGGAGATTGAATAAAAATGGAAGTGGAATAAAAACAAAAATGGAAGTTGCATAAAATTAAAAATGGTAGTTCATTCAAGAAACCACAACACCTTAACGATCTATTTGGAAACTAAATAAAATTGGAAATTCAGTAGATAAGGAAATTGAATAAAAATGGAAGTCGAATAAAAATAAAAATAGAAGTCGCAGAAAATTAAAAATGGAAGTTCATTCAAGAAACCACTACACCTTAACGATCTATTTGGAAATTAAATAAAAAAGGAAATTGAATGGAGATCAAAATTGAATAAAAATGTAAGTTGAATAAAAATAGAAATGGAAACTGCATAAAATTAAACATGGAAGTTCATTCATGAAAGCACTATACCTTAACGATCTATTTGGAAATTAAATAAAAAAGGAAATTGAATAGCAAAGGAAATTGAATAAAAATACGAATGGAAGTTGCATAAAATTAAAAATGAAAGTTCATTCATGAAACCACTAAACCTTAACGATCTATTTGGAAATTATATAAAAAAAGAAATTGAATGGAGATGAAAATTGAATAAAAATAGAAGTTGAATAAAAATGGAAAGGAAAACTGCATAAAATTAAACATGGAAGTTCATTAAAAAAACCACTATACCTTAACGATCTATTTGGAAATTAATTAAAAAAGGAAATTGAATAGAAATGGAAATTGAATAAAAATGGAAGTGGAATAAAAATAAAAATGGAAGTTGCATAAAATTAAAAATAGAAGTTCATTCTAGAAACCACTACACCTTAACGATCTATTTGGAAACTAAATAAAAAAGGAAATTCAATAGAAAAGGTAATTGAATAAAAATAGAAGTTGAATAAAAATAGAAATGGACACTTCATAAAATTAAACATGGAAGTTCATTCAAGAAGCCACTATACCTTAACGATCTATTTGGAAATTAAATAAAAAAGGAAATTGAATAGAAGGGGAGATTGAATAAAAATGGAAGTGGAATAAAAACAAAAATGGAAGTTGCATAAAATTAAAAATGGAAGTTCATTCAAGAAACCACAACACCTTAACGATCTATTTGGAAACAAAATAAAAATGGAAATTCAGTAGATAAGGAAATTGAATAAAAATTGAAGTCGAATAAAAATAAAAATAGAAGTTGCAGAAAATTAAAAATGGAAGCTCATTCAAGAAACTACTACACCTTAACGATCTATTCGAAAATTAAATAAAAAAGGAAATTGAATGGAGATCGAAATTGAATAAAAATGTAAGTTGAATAAAAATAGAAATGGAAACTGCATAAAATTAAACATGGAAGTTCATCCATGAAAGCACTATACCTTAACGATCTATTTGGAAATTAAATAAAAAAGGAAATTGAATAGCAAAGGAAATTGAATAAAAATGGAAGTTGAATAAAAATACGAATGGAAGTTGCATAAAATTAAAAATGGAAGTTCATTCATGAAACCACTTAACCTTAACGATCTATTTGGAAATTATATAACAAAGGAAATTGAATGGAGATGAAAATTGAATAAAAATAGAAGTTGAATAAAAATGGAAATGGAAACAGCATAAAATTAAACATGGAAGTTCATTAAAAAAACCACTATACCTTAACGATGTATTTGGAAATTAATTAAAAAAGGAAATTGAATAGAAATGGAAATTGAATAAAAATGAAAGTGGAATAAAAATAAAAATGGAAGTTGCATAAAATTAAAAATAGAAGTTCATTCAAGAAACCACTACACCTTAACGATCTATTTGGAAAATAAATAAAAAAGGAAATTCAATAGAAAAGGTAATTGAGTAAAAATAGAAGTTGAATAAAAATAGAAATGGACACTTCATAAAATTAAACATGGAAGTTCATTCAAGAAGCCACTATACCTTAACGATCTATTTGGAAATTAAATAAAAAAGGAAATTGAATAGAAGGGGAGATTGAATAAAAATGGAAGTGGAATAAAAATAAAAATGGAAGTTGCATAAAATTAAAAATGGAAGTTCATTCAAGAAACCACAACACCTTAACGATCTATGTGGAAACTAAATAAAAATGGAAATTCAGTAGATAAGGAAATTGAATAAAAATGGAAGTCGAATAAAAATAAAAATAGAAGTTGCAGAAAATTAAAAATGGAAGTTCATTAAAGAAACTACAACACCTTAACGATCTATTTGGAAATTAAATAAAAAAGGAAATTGAATGGAGATCAAAATTGAATAAAAATGTAAGTTGAATAAAAATAGAAATGGAAACTGCATAAAATTAAACATGGAAGTTCATTCATGAAAGCACTATACCTTAACGATCTATTTGGAAATTAAATAAAAAAGGAAATTGAATAGCAAAGGAAATTGAATAAAAATGGAAGTTGAATAAAAACACGAATGGAAGTTGCATAAAATTAAAAATGGAAGTTCATTCATGAAACCACTAAACCTTAACGATCTATTTGGAAATTATATAAAAAAGGAAATTGAATGGGGATGAAAATTGAATAAAAATAGAAGTTGAATAAAAATGGAAATGGAAACTGCATAAAATTAAACATGGAAGTTCATTAAAAAAACCACTATACCTTAACGATCTATATGGAAATTAATTAAAAAAGGAAATTGAATAGAAATGGAAATTGAATAAAAATGGAAGTGGAATAAAAATAAAAATGGAAGTTGCATAAAATTAAAAATAGAAGTTCATTCAAGAAACCACTACACCTTAACGATCTATTTGGAAAATAAATAAAAAAGGAAATTCAATAGTAAAGGTAATTGAATAAAAATAGAAGTTGAATAAAAATAGAAATGGACACTTCATAAAATTAAACATGGAAGTTCACTCAAGAAGCCACTATACCTTAACGATCTATTTGGAAATTAAATAAAAAAGGAAATTGAATAGAAGGGGAGATTGAATAAAAATGGAAGTGGAATAAAAACAAAAATGGAGGTTGCATAAAATTAAAAATGAAAGTTCATTCAAGAAACCACAACACCTTAACGATCTATGTGGACACTAAATAAAAATGGAAATTCAGTATATAGCGACCCCGGTCTTTTCCCATCTGATTATTGTATCCGGACTTAGGTTCCGTAGATTTTGTCAATGATATTTAATGGGTTAATTTTGAGGGCGTTACAACTTGGTATCAGAGCGTACCGGGTTTGAATACTTTGGGTACGTGGGAAGTGATTAGTATCACATTGGGTTCGTCTCGTTTGATAGAGACTTAGTGTGATGTTATATGCTTATGTGATAACATGTTTATGTGATTATGTGGGTATGGAATGTAGTTCTAGGATGTTGATTGGACCCTTGAGTTTCTAGTAGTCTTGTTGGAAAGGCACTTGATCACTGCTGCTTCCAATCGGAACTATAGTAACGCATTGGGACTATCATTATCCGGGAATGAAATTCGTAGGTGCTTATGTGATTATGTGCTTACGTGGAATGAATTATTGTTGTCCATTGCATTAGGATGCGAGTGTTTAGCTTCGGCACATTTATTAATGTGCTAATGTCTTTGTTTCCTTTATTAGGATGTCAGGACGAGGACGAGGACGCGGTAGGCGTGGTAGGACGGGCAGGCAGGAGGTGCCTGTGCCAGGAGAAATTCCGGCTGTTCAAGAGGGAATTGGCTAGGCCAATGTGGCCGAGCCAGTAGGCCAGCAGGCTATGGGCGCTCTAGCCCGAGAGATAGCAGGGGCATTCAGGGAGTCAGTAGGTATTCTCAGAGCTGAGAATCAAGCTCAGGTTGTTGTTGCAGATGCAGGACCTTCCTTTCTGAAAAGGGAGTTCTTCCGGTCTAATCCGGATGAATTTGTGGGTGATCCTAAAGAGCCGCTTAAGGCAGATGAATGGCTCGAACAGACAACGAAGACGTTTGAGATGCTTGGCATCGAAGACGAGGGGTTGAAAGTGACCTTGGCATCTTTCCAGTTGAAGGGGGATGCGGGTCAGTGGTGGAAGTTTACTAAGGGGCGTATAGGAGGTACGTGGGAGGCTTTTGTGAATGCTTTCCAGGAGAAGTACTTATCTCCAGCAGTTAGGGAGAAGCTACGAGACCAGTTTTGTCAGCTTAAGCAGGCGAGTTCTTCAGTGGCCGAGTTTGAGGCTGCATTTACCAGTTTGTCCAGGTTTGCACCTGAATTGGTGGCGTCTGAGGAACGCCGTTGTATTGAGTTTGAGAAAAAGTTGAGGCGTGGCCTCAAGCTGAGAGTAGGGGGAACTATGATTCGGGATTATGGGCGTATGGTTGATGCTGCAGCCCATATGGAGATTATGATGCAGGAAGAGGAGGAAGGACAGAAGGGCTCCAAGAGGAGTCAGGATAGTCAGAATGATGGTAGGAGACAGAAGGGTTTTAATCCCCAGCAGTCTCAGGGTAGCTTTGCTAGATCGACTTTTCCTGTACCAAGTGCTAGTTCGGGAAAAGGCAGTCAGGGAGACATTACCTGTTTCAAGTGTGGCCAGCTGGGCCACAAGTCTCCAGTTTGTCCTCAGAGGGGAGGAGTTCAGAGGGCAGCATCTTCTTCGGCTCGATCACAGAGCCAGAGTCAGAGTAGAGGTCAACCACTCTCGTGTTATCAATGTGGTCAGCCAGGGCATATGAAGAGGTATTGCCCACAGTTGGGTGGCACACCTAGTGCATCTGGTTTGAGGCCGATTCAGGGTCAGCAGCCAGCTCAGTCGGGTCAGGCCTCGAAGGCTAATCAGGGGGCTTCATCGTCCCAGACAGTGCAGCAATCTTATGCTCCTAGGGGTGAGCAGGTTGATCAGAGGTCGTCTGGGCGCGTGTATGCTGTTACCACGCAGGACCTTGTACCGACTCCATCAGTTGTGAGAGGTACCTTCTTGTTTTGCAACTCGGTTGCTAATGTTTTGATTGATACGGGTGCATCTCATTCCTTTGTGTCTGCTGCATTTGCATCTGTTTTGGAATTGGAGTTAGCACAGTTAGCATCTCCTATATGTGTAGTGTCACCTCTTGGGGGTGAATTGATTTTGAAACAAGGTGTTAGGGGTTGTGATATAGAGGTTGATTATCATAGAATCCCATTTTCCTTTGTAGTTATGCCTATGAGGGGTTTCGATGTTATTTTGGGTATGGACTGGTTATCGTCATACCGGGCAGTTATTGATTGCTACCGCCAGAGGGTCACTTGTTGTACCGTGAGCGGAGAGTATTTTCATTTTCTGGGGGACCGGGTTGGTGATGTGTTGCCACCGGGGTATGTTCCGCGAGGTCGGAGTGAACTTAGTGGTCTACTTGCTAACCTTTCGATTAGTGAGGGTGATGAGACTCAGATTGTGTTACCAAGGGTGGTTTGTGAGTACTCGGATGTCTTTCCCGAGGATCTTGCTGGTTTGCCACCGCATCGGGAGATTGAGTTTTCTATTGACCTAGTACCTGGCACGGCGCCGATTTCTATGTCACCCTATCGTTTCGCCCCAGCCGAGTTAGTTGAGTTGAAGACTCAGCTCCAGGAGTTGCTAGACAAGGGTTTTATACGTCCTAGTGTTTCACCGTGGGGAGCACCAGCCCTCTTCGTTAAAAAGAAAGGTGGTGCTTTGAGACTGTGTATAGATTACCGAAAATTGAATCGGGCTACGGTTAAGAATAAGTATCCGATGCCTCGTATAGATGATCTGTTTGACCAGTTGAAGGGTTCCCGTTGTTTCTCAAAGATAGACTTGAGATCAGGTTATCATCAGTTAAGGGTCAGGGAGGAGGATATTCCGAAAACGGCATTCCGTACGCGGTATGGCCACTATGAGTTTCTGGTGATGCCATTTGGGCTCACTAATGCACCGGCAGTTTTTATGGATTTGATGAACCTGATATTCCGGGAATTTTTGGATCGTTTTGTAGTCGTTTTTGTGGACGACATCCTTATCTATTCGCCTTCTGAGGAGGAGCACGAGGCACACTTGAGGGTGGTGCTTGAGTTACTTAGAGCCCATAGGCTGTATGCCAAGTTTGGGAAGTGTGAGTTCTGGCTGAGAGAAGTCAAATTCTTAGGCCATGTGGTATCCGGGGAAGGAGTGTCTGTTGATACATCCAAGGTAGAGGCAGTGCAGGATTGGGCACAGCCTAAGAGTGTGTTTGAGATTCGCAGTTTTCTGGGATTAGCTGGGTATTACCGTCGATTTGTGAAAGATTTCTCCAGGTTAGCATCACCGTTGACTAGATTGACTCGGAAAGGAGTCAAATTTGTATGGAGTGAGACTTGTGAAAAGTCGTTTCAGGAGTTGAAAGTTAGACTGACTACCGCTCCAGTGTTGATTATTCCAGAGAGAGGGTTGGGTTATGCAGTCTATTGTGACGCCTCACGAGAGGGTCTGGGTTGTGTATTAATGCAAGAAGGGAAAGTAGTTGCCTATGGTTCACGTCAGTTGAAAATTCACGAGCAAAATTACCCTACACATGATTTAGAGTTAGCAGCTGTGATATTTGCCTTGAAGATTTGGAGGCATTATCTTTATGGTGAGAGATTTGAGGTATTCTCGGATCATAAGAGTCTGAAATATTTGTTTACACAGAAAGACTTGAACTTGAGGCAGAGACGGTGGATGGAATTTATAGAGGATTATGATTTTGAGTTGCATTATCATCCAGGAAAAGCCAATGTGGTGGCCGATGCCCTTAGCAGGAAACCTGTTGGTGTCATAGCTAGTATAGCTATTCGAGAATGGGAGATGTTGGGGGCACTTGGGGAGTTTGATTTACTTATGGGCGAATCCGTTGAGGCTGCGGCCTTGTTTTCTGTTGTTGCACGGCCTACACTTGTGACACGAGTGTTAGAGGCTCAGAGAGGTGACCTTGAGGTAGAATCTCTCCGTGAGAAGATTTCCGGTGGGAAAGTTGAGAAGGGTTTGACGGTGTATTCCGACTTGAGTGTGAGATACCGAGACCGTCCGTTTGTGCCGGAGTCTTGCCGAGAGGAGGTACTCCGAGAGTTTCATCATTCACGCCTTGCGGTGCATCCGGGAGGCACTAAGATGTACCGGGATTTGGGTCGTCAGTTTTGGTGGCGGGGTATGAAGAGAGATGTGGCAGTTTTTGTATCTAAGTGCCTTACTTGTCAGCAAGTGAAGGCTGAACATCAGAGGCCAGCGGGTTTGTTGCAACCTTTGCCTATTGCTGAGTGGAAGTGGGAGCACGTCACTATGGACTTCGTTGTGGGTCTTCCGAGGACTCAGCGGGGTAGTGATGCTATTTGGGTGGTTGTAGACCGGTTGACTAAGTCGGCGCACTTTATTCCTATGCGTGTGAGAGATTCGGTAGATCATCTTGCTGACTTGTATATTCGGGACATAGTGAGATTGCATGGGGTTCCAGTGACGATCGTCTCAGATAGAGATCCTCGTTTTACTGCCAGGTTGTGGCAGAGTTTGCAGAGTGCCTTAGGCACTAAGTTGACCTTTAGCACGGCTTATCATCCTCAGACTGATGGGCAGTCCGAGCGTACTATTCAGATCCTTGAGGATATGCTTCGGGGTTGTGTTCTAGACTTTAGTGGGTCGTGGGAGAGGCACTTGCCGTTGGTAGAGTTTGCCTACAACAACAGTTTCCAGTCTAGTATCGGTATGGCACCATTTGAGGCCTTGTATGGCCGACCGTGTAGGTCTCCTGTTTGTTGGGCCGAGGTGGGGGATGCACCTCTGTTGGGTCCGGAATTGGTGAGGGAAACGACGGAGAAAGTTGAGCTTATCCGTAAGAGGCTTGTTACAGCACAGAGTCGTCAGAAATCTTATGCCGACCGTAGGAGGAGACCTTTGGTGTTTGAGGTGGGCGATCATGTTTTTCTAAAGATATCACCTAGACGGGGTTTGATGAGGTTTGGGAAGAGCGGGAAGTTGTCCCCTCGGTTCATTGGTCCGTTTGAGATCCTTGAGAGGATTGGCGAGGCTGCTTATTGTTTAGCTTTGCCGCCGCAGTTGTCCGGAGTACATGACGTGTTTCATGTGAGTATGCTTCGGAAGTACCAGCCGGATCCATCACATGTGTTGGATTGGACCGATTTAGTGGTTGATGAGGATGTCTCGTATGAGGAGAGACCGGTTCGGGTATTGGATAGGCGGGATCAAGTTTTGCGAGGCAAGACCATCCCTTTGGTAAAAGTTTTGTGGAAACATCATGGAGTGGAGGAAGCCACTTGGGAGCGTGAATTGGAAGTCCGTGAAAAATACCCGGACATGTTTATTCATTTGTAATCCTGTATTTAGATTTGTAATGTTGTTGAACTTAAGAGCTTTACATAAGTCTTAAGTTGTAAAATGTTGAGTATGTTTTGGTAAATGGGTGTATCTTGAAACTTACTTCATTATAGAAGTTTGGTATAGCATTGCATATGTTGATTACATTGCTGAGTGTGTTGTATATATCATGCGATTTAATATGATATGAGAATTGTTAACATTGAAAGGAATAATGCATGATATTGATACAGGTTGAAATATATGTGATTTTGTATATGTTATGAGATGCCTCTTGATAAAGAGATGAAGTGACCAGCATTGGGTCAAGCTGTCTATTATTGTTTTATAATATCATTGGGAGTTGAGAAAAATCTGTTTTCAAAAAAACTTAAGCTTAATTTCGGGGACGAAATTCTTTGAAGGGGGGGAGGTTATAGCGACCCCGGTCTTTTCCCATCTGATTATTGTATCCGGACTTAGGTTCCGTAGATTTTGTCAATGATATTTAATGGGTTAATTTTGAGGGCGTTACACAGTAGATAAGGAAATTGAATAAAAATGGAAGTCGAATAAAAATAAAAATAGAAGTTGCAGAAAATTAAAAATGGAAGTTCATTAAAGAAACCACAACACCTTAACGATCTATTTGGAAATCAAATAAAAAAGGAAATTGAATGGAGATCAAAATTGAATAAAAATGTAAGTTGAATAAAAATAGAAATGGAAACTGCATAAAATTAAACATGGAAGTTCATTCATGAAAGCACTATACCTTAACGATCTATTTGTAAATTAAATAAAAAACGAAATTGAATAGCAAAGGAAATTGAATAAAAATGGAAGTTGAATAAAAATACGAATGGAAGTTGCATAAAATTAAAAATGGAAGTTCATTCATGAAACCACTAAACCTTAACGATCTATTTGGAAATTATATAAAAAAGGAAATTGAGTGGAGATGAAAATTGAATAAAAATGGAAGTTGAATAAAAATGGAAATGGAAACTGCATAAAATTAAACATGGAAGTTCATTAAAAAAACCACTACACCTTAACGATCTATTTGGAAATTAATTAAAAAAGGAAATTGAATAGAAATGGAAATTGAATAAAAATGGAAGTGGAATAAAAATAAAAATGGAAGTTGCATAAAATTAAAAATAGAAGTTCATTCAAGAAACCAATACACCTTAACGATCTATTTGGAAAATAAATAAAAAAGGAAATTCAATAGAAAAGGTCATTGAATAAAAATAGAAGTTGAATAAAAATAGAAATGGACACTTCATAAAATTAAACATGGAAGTTCATTCAAGAAGCCAGTATACCTTAACGATCTATTTGGAAATTAAATAAAAAAGGAAATTGAAAAGAAGGGTAGATTGAATAAAAATGGAAGTGGAATAAAAACAAAAATGGAAGTTGCATAAAATTAAAAATGGAAGTTCATTCAAGAAACCACAACACCTTAACGATCTATTTGGAAACTAAATAAAATTGGAAATTCAGTAGATAAGGAAATTGAATAAAAATTGAAGTCGAATAAAAATAAAAATAGAAGTTGCAGAAAATTAAAAATGGAAGTTCATTCAAGAAACCACTACACCATAACGATCTATTTGGAAATTAAATAAAAAAGGAAGTTGAATGGAGATCAAAATTGAATAAAACTGTAAGTTGAATAAAAATAGAAATGGAAACTGCATAAAATTAAACATCGAAGTTCATTCGTCAAAGCACTATACCTTAACGATCTATTTGGAAATTAAACAAAAAAGGAAATTGAATAGCAAAGGAAATTGAATAAAAATGGAAGTTGAATAAAAATACGAACGGAAGTTGCATAAAATTAAAAATGGAAGTTCATTCATGAAACCACTAAACCATAACGATCTATTTGGAAATTATATAAAAAAGGAAATTGAATGGAGATGAAAATTAAATAAAAATAGAAGTTGAATAAAAATGGAAATGGAAACTGCATAAAATTAAACATGGAAGTTCATTAAAAAAACCACTATACCTTAACGATCTATTTGGAAATTAATTAAAAAAGGAAATTGAATAGAAATGGAAATTGAATAAAAATGGAAGTGGAATAAAAATAAAAATGGAAGTTGCATAAAATTAAAAATAGAAGTTCATTCAAGAAACCACTACACCTTAACGATCTATTTGGAAAATAAATAAAAAAGGAAATTCAATAGAAAAGGTCATTGAATAAAAATAGAAGTTGAATAAAAATAGAAATGGACACTTCATAAAATTAAACATGGAAGTTCATTCAAGAAGCCAGTATACCTTAACGATCTATTTGGAAGTTAAATAAAAAAGGAAATTGAAAAGAAGGGTAGATTGAATAAAAATGGAAGTGGAATAAAAACAAAAATGGAAGTTGCGTAAAATTAAAAATGGAAGTTCATTCAAGAAACCACAACACCTTAACGATCTATTTGGAAACTAAATAAAATTGGAAATTCAGTAGATAAGGAAATTGAATAAAAATGGAAGTCGAATAAAAATAAAAATAGAAGTTGCAGAAAATTAAAAATGGAAGTTCATTCAAGAAACCACTACACCATAACGATCTATTTGGAAATTAAATAAAAAAGGAAGTTGAATGGAGATCAAAATTGAATAAAACTGTAAGTTGAATAAAAATAGAAATGGAAACTGCATAAAATTAAACATGGAAGTTCATTCATCAAAGCACTATACGTTAACGTTCTATTTGGAAATTAAATAAAAAAGGAAATTGAATAGCAATGGAAATTGAATAAAAATGGAAGTTGAATAAAAATACGAATGGAAGTTGCATAAAATTAAAAATGGAAGTTCATTCATGAAACCACTAAACCTTAACGATCTATTTGGAAATTATATAAAAAAGGAAATTGAATGGAGATGAAAATTAAATAAAAATAGAAGTTGAATAAAAATGGAAATGGAAACTGCATAAAATTAAACATGGAAGTTCATTAAAAAAACCACTATACCTTAACGATCTATTTGGAAATTAATTAAAAAAGGAAATTGAATAGAAATGGAAATTGAATAAAAATGGAAGTGGAATAAAAATAAAAACGGAAGTTGCATAAAATTAAAAATAGAAGTTCATTCAAGAAACCATTACACCTTAACGATCTATTTGGATAATAAATAAAAAAGGAAATTCAATAGAAAAGGTAATTGAATAAAAATAGAAGTTGAATAAATATAGAAATGGACTGTAACGCCCTCAAAATAATAACAATAAACCCACCAGATAAGACATGCAATTACATTTAAACTAACCACATTCCTTTCGTTCATTAGAATTCCAAGACATAAGTATTACATGTTAACCTCATAACAAAATGCCCTACGGGCTTACAGCTTTCCAAGTTAACACTTGGTTACAACAAAGAGTTCTAACTCGTTTACACATTAAGCCCTTGGCTTGAAATTACATGTAATACATCAAAAGTAAAACGACAAAACTATGCCCGCCACTAGCCTCCCAGCTATGTCCTTGGAGGTGGCATGCTTCCTGTACCTGAAAATGATATTCCCATATAGGGTGAGCCACAGCCCAGTAGAAATACACTAAACCAACCATGGACAATGACTAAAACATTAGCAATTGATAGTTGGTCAACACTGATACAATCACATAAATTACATATTTATGTCAACGACTTACAAGTCCCAATTACTTTTCATTTTCCCTTTTTCAACAGATAAGCATGCTAGCTCTATCATCATTTCCACAGACATGTATAAAAACTATATCTCACATTCAGATAAGCATAAAAGCTATATCCACATTCTCAACAGATATGTATATCAACAATATCCACAGATAAGCATACAAGCTGTATCCACACTCTACAACAGATATGTATATCAACAATATCCACAGATAAGCATACAAGCTGTATCCACACTCTACAACAGATATGTATATCAACAATATCCACAGATAAGCATACAAGCTGTATCCACACTTCACTTCACAAAGATAAGCATATGAGCTCTATCTTCACTTCTCTAGACAAGCATATGAGCTCTGTCTACGGAGTACATCCCCTATCTCCTCCAAATACCTATCCGGTTTAGAGGTACATCCCCTATCTTCCCCTAAACCGCGGAGTACATCCCCTATCTCCTCCTCTACACATAACGTATATAAACACATTGGTTCTATATACAATCACACAATACATACAATTAATGTATTCTATCAACCGTCAAGTTCCATGACACATTCCATTGATTAGTTTCCGTTTACCTAATCATCATGCATTGTCTACAACAATCTCGACTATCCTCCACCGATAGCCCAAAGCAGTTATTTCTAAAACAGAAAATAAATGCACAAATGGATATTCAATCAACATTTCATTTCCTCTTTTCTCACCAATTAATTATCCCAATTAATTAAACAATGTAATTAGGTCAATTCCCATAATTAACATTTCAATCCTTAGGTCCCATTTTCATCAATGATTCAACAATCATTCCATTTTTCTATGCCAAACATGCATCTAGGTTTATTATGAATAAAACCCCAACCTTTGTAAAAATTACACAAAAGCCCCAAACCTTTACAAGATTACCAAACCAAGCCCAACATCTCAAAATACCAAAATTTAAAGACAAAACCCATAGAGAGGAGTAGGTTATCCCTACCTCAAATTCGGAGCTCCAAGGGAGAAGAAGACAAAACTCAACGTGCTCCAAAACCCGAGATTTTCAGATTAAAATGAAGCCCTCGACGATCAACAACTTTTTTGTAAAGGCCAAAGGTGAGTAAATCACTCCTACTAGATCAAAACCTAGAGAGAAGGTAGTATCTAGAGAGAAAGACTCAACAATGGTGTTTTTGGAAAAGTAAGAGAGAGAAGAGAAAGTGAAAAAGTGATTTGAAAAGTCACAATTTCGGAACTTAAACCCAGTCTCCCGCTCGAGCGTAAAACACCCCGCTCGAGCGGCCACTCACAGACTTCCGCTCGAGCGGCCAACCTCCCGCTCGAGCGCAGAATGCACTCGCCCAGCACTTTTGCAGAACCAGGCCTCCGCTCGAGCTCCCAACCCTACGCTCGAGCTCACAACACTGCACAACAAGATACTGGATGGATGTAATCTACGCTCGAGCTCCAACACCTCCGCTCGAGCGTACAGGCCAAAAATCTGGGCAACTAGTTTTGGTTTCTAAACTCAACCAACCTGTAACAAACCCGCTCAACACATCCTATAACTCAAATACAAAGTAAGAAAGGATGCAAACAAGATAATAAACAACTACCAACATCCACGGACACATGTCCGGATCACTATACAACAAGGGTAAACCCGGGATCGCTATAACCTCCCCCCCTTAAAGAATTTCGTCCCCGAAATTAAGCACAAGTTTTCAAAACAAGTTTTTCTCCCTTTTAATCAATGTTACACTTGAACATTCAACAATTCGACCCATTACCGGTCATCCCATCCCTTTAACAAGAGACATATCACAATATGTAAACAACATATGTATTTTCAACATGCATCAACATTATGCACTATCCTTCCAATTTCAACAATATATTTAACACATATAATGTCACTTTCAACTTCCATATGAGGCAAGTTCCAAAACATACTTCCAATAACCAAAACATTTTCAATGTTTCACAACTTAAGACATATATAAAAACTCTTAAGTTCAACAAAAATGTAAAATTTAAATATAAGATTACATATCAACAAACAAGTCCGGATATTTCTCTCGGACTTCCAACTCACGTTCCCAAGTGGCTTCCTCCACTCCGTGATGTTTCCACAAGACTTTCACCAAAGGAATGGTCTTGCCACGCAGGACCTGATCCCGCCTATCCAAGACCCGAACTGGTCTCTCCTCATACGAGGCATCCTCATCTACCTCCAAATCGGTCCAATCCAACACATGTGATGGATCTGGCTCATACTTCCGAAGCATACTCACATGAAACACGTCATGTACTCCGGACAACTGCGGCGGTAAGGCTAACCGATAAGCTACCTCACCTATCCTCTCAAGGATCTCAAAAGGACCAATAAACCGAGGGGATAACTTCCCACTCTTCCCAAACCTCATCAAGCCTCGCCTAGGTGATATCTTCAGAAAGACATGATCACCTACCTCAAACGCCAAAGGTCTCCTCCTACGGTCGGCATAACTCTTTTGTCGACTCTGGGCTGTAACAAGCCTCCTACGGATAAGCTCAACTTTCTCCGTCGTCTCCCTAACTAACTCTGGACCCAACAAAGGTGCATCACCCACCTCGGCCCAACAAACTGGAGACCTACACGGTCGGCCATACAAGGCCTCAAACGGTGCCATACCGATGCTAGACTGAAAACTGTTGTTGTAGGCAAACTCTACCAATGGCAAGTGCCTCTCCCACGTCCCACTGAAGTCCAGGACACAACCCCGAAGCATATCCTCGAGGATCTGAATAGTACGCTCGGACTGCCCGTCAGTCTGAGGATGATAGGCCGTACTAAAGGTCAACTTAGTGCCCAAGGCACTCTGCAAACTCTGCCACAACCTAGCAGTAAAACGAGGATCTCTATCTGAGACAATCGTCACTGGGACCCCGTGCAATCTCACTACGTCCCGAATATACAAATCGGCAAGATGATCTACCGAATCTCTCACGCGCATAGGAATAAAGTGCGCCGACTTAGTCAATCGGTCTACAACCACCCAAATAGCATCACTACCCCGCTGAGTCCTCGGAAGACCTACAACGAAGTCCATAGTGACATGCTCCCACTTCCACTCGGCAATAGGCAAGGGTTGCAACAAACCCGCTGGCCTCTGATGCTCGGCCTTCACTTGCTGGCAAGTAAGGCACTTCGATACGAAAACAGCCACATCTCTTTTCATACCCCGCCACCAAAACTGGCGACCCAAATCCTGATACATCTTAGTACCTCCAGGATGCACCGCAAGGCGCGAATGGTGAAATTCTCGGAGTACTTCCTCTCGGCAAGACTCCGGTACAAACAAACGGTCTCGGTATCTCACACTCAGGTCGGGATACACCGTTAAACCCTTCTCAACTTTCCCACTGGAGATCTTCTCTCGGAGGGATTCTACCTCAAGGTCACCTCTCTGTGCCTCTAACACTCTAATCACAAGTGTAGGCTGCGCAACAACAGAAAACAAGGCCGCAGCCTCAACGGATTCGCCTAGTAGCAAATCAAACTCGCCAAGTGCTCCCAACATTTCCCATTCTCGGATGGCTATACAAGCTACATCACTAATGGTTTTCCTACTAAGGGCATCGGCCACAACATTGGCCTTTCCCGGATGATAATGTAACTCAAAATCATAATCCTCGATGAACTCCATCCATCTTCTCTGCCTCAGATTCAAGTCTCTCTGTGTAAACAGATACTTCAAACTCTTATGATCCGAGAATACCTCGAACCTCTCACCATAAAGGTAGTGCCTCCAGATTTTCAAGGCAAAGATCACAGCTGCTAACTCTAGGTCGTGTGTGGGGTAATTCTTCTCGTGTATTTTCAACTGACGTGAGCCATAAGCTACCACTTTCCCCTCTTGCATCAACACACAACCCAAACCCTCTCGTGAGGCATCACAATAAACCGCATAACCCAACCCTCTCTCCGGAATAATCAATACCGGAGCGGTGGTCAATCTAACTTTCAACACTTGGAACGACTTTTCACAAGTCTCACTCCACACAAACTTGATTCCCTTCCGAGTCAGTCTAGTCAACGGTGACGCTAACCTGGAGAAATCTTTCACAAACCGACGGTAATACCCAGCTAATCCCAGAAAACTGCGGATCTCAAACACACTCTTAGGCTGTGCCCAATCTTGCACTGCCTCAACCTTGGATGTATCAACAGACACCCCTTCCCCGGATACCACGTGGCCTAAGAATTTGACTTCCCTCAGCCAGAACTCACACTTCCCAAACTTGGCATACAGCCTATGGGCTCTAAGTAACTCAAGCACCACTCTCAAGTGTGCCTCGTGCTCCTCCTCAGAAGACGAATAGATAAGGATGTCGTCCACGAAGACAACCACAAATCGGTCTAAGAACTCCCGGAAAATCCGGTTCATCAAGTCCATAAAGACTGCCGGTGCATTGGTAAGCCCGAATGGCATCACCAAAAACTCATAATGGCCATACCGCGTACGGAATGCCGTCTTCGGAATATCTTCCTCCCTGACCCTCAACTGATGGTAACCCGATCTCAAGTCTATCTTAGAGAAACAACGGGAACCCTTCAACTGGTCAAACAAATCATCTATACGGGGCATAGGGTACTTATTCTTAACCGTAGCCCGATTCAACTTCCGGTAGTCTATACACAATCTCAAGGCACCATCTTTCTTTTTAACAAAGAGTGCTGGTGCTCCCCACGGTGAAACACTAGGGCGAACAAAGCCCTTATCGAGCAATTCCTGGAGCTGAACTTTCAACTCAACCAACTCTGCTGGAGCAAAACGGTAAGGTGCCATAGAAATCGGCGCCGTACCAGGCACTAAATCAATAGAGAACTCTATCTCTCGGTGAGGTGGCAAACTAACAAGATCTTCGGGAAAGACATCCGAATACTCACAAACCACCCTCGGTAACACAACCAGGGTCTCACCACTCTCACCACTCTCACAGCTAGCAAGTAGACTACTAAGCTCACTTCGCCCTCGCGAATCAAACCCCGGTGGCAAAACACTACCAACCCGGTCTCCCAAGAAATGGAACCACTCCCCGCTCAAGGTACACAACGTGACCCTCTGGCGGTAGCAATCAATAACAGCCCGGTATGACGATAACCAGTCCATACCCAAAATAACATCAAAACCCTTCATGGGCATGACAACAAACGGAAAAGGAAGCCTATAGTCGGCGACCTCTATATCACATCCTCTAACACCCTGTTTCAGGATCAACTCACCGCCCAAAGGCGATACCACACAAATAGGAGATGCTAACTGTGCTAACTCCAATTCCAAAACAGATGCAAATGCAGCAGATACAAAAGAATGAGATGCACCCGTGTCTATCAACACATTAGCAACTGAGTTGCAAAACAGAAAAGTACCTCTCACTACTGATGGAGCCGGTACTAAATCCTGCGCGGTAACAGCATACACGCGCCCCGTAGGCCCCTGGTCTACCTGCTCACCTCTCGGAGCAAAAGACTGCTGCACAGACTGGGATGACGAAGCTCCCGGATTGGCCCTCGAGGCCTGCACAGACTGAGCTGGCTGAAAACCCTGCGTCTGCCTAGAACCAGACGCTCCCGAAGTGGCACTCAACTGTGGGCAAAACCTCTTCATGTGCCCAGGTTGTCCACACTGATAACAAATCAAGAGCTGCCCCCTGCCCAAACTCTGACTCGGCGGTCTAGCTGAAGAAGAAGCAGCTTTCTGACCCCCACCCTTCTGCGGGCAAACAGAAACCTTGTGACCCAGCTGGCCACACTTGTAACAAGTGAATTCTCCCTGACTGCCTCTCCCCGAGCCTACACTAGGCACTGGAAAGGTCGATCTAGAGACTGCACCCTGAGACTGCTGAGAGTTAGAACCCCTCTGCCTCCTGCCATCACTCTGACTATCCTGGCTCCTCTTGGAGCCTCTCTGACCCTCATCCTCCTCCTGCATCATAAGCTCCATATGAGCTGCAGCATCCACTAGGTGTCTATACTCTCGAATGTAAGACCCACCAATTCTCAACTTGAGGCCCCGCCTCAACTTCCGCTCAAACTCATAACAACGGCGTTCCTCAGACGCCACCAGTTCAGGTGCAAACCTAGACAGACTGGTAAAAGTAGCCTCAAACTCGGCCACTGACAAGCCCTGCTGATTAAGCCGGCTAAACTGATCCCTCAGCTTCTCCCTAGCTGCTGCTGATAAAAACCTCTCCTGAAAAGCATTCACAAACGCCTCCCAAGTACCACCAACACGAGCTTTCTCGTACTTCCACCATTGACCCGCATCTCCCTTCAGCTGGAAGGATGCCAAGGTCACTTTCAGTGCTCCGTCCTCGATGCCAAGCATCTCAAACGTCTTCGTTGTCTGTTCGAGCCATTCATCTGCCTTAAGCGGCTCTTTAGGATCCCCGATAAACTCGTCCGGATTACACCGAAAGAACTCCCTCTTCAAGAAGGAAGGCCCTGTCTCAGCTGCCTGATTCCCAGCTCTAAGAATACCTAAAGCTCCTGCTATCTCTCTGGCCAAGGCACCCATAGCCTGCTGACCTACTGGCTCGGCCACATTAGCCTGCCCAACTCCCTCCTGTACTGCCGGAATCTCACCCGGTAACGGTACTTCCTGCCTCGCAGGTCTACCACGCCTAGCACCTCTTCCTCGTCCTGACATCCTAATAAAGGCAACACAGAACGTTAGCACATTCATAGGTGTGCCGAAACTAATCACTCACGTCCTAATGTATGGACAACTGTAATTCACTCCACATAAGCACATAAACACATAAGCACTTACGAACTTCATTTCCGGATAATGATAGTCCCGAGACGTTACTAGAGTTCCGGTTAGAAACAGCATTGATCAAGTGCTTTTCCAACAAGACTCCCAGAAACTCAAGGATCCAATCAATATCCCAGAAATTAAATCCCATACCCACATAGTCACATAAGCATGTTATCAATTGAGCACATAGCATATGATACAACATCTAAGTCTCTATCAAGCGAGACAAACCCATTGTGATCCTAATCACTTCCCACGTACCCAAAGTATTCGAACCCGGTACGCTCTGATACCAAGTTGTAACGCCCTCAAAATAATAACAATAAACCCACCAGATAAGACATGCAATTACATTTAAACTAACCACATTCCTTTCGTTCATTAGAATTCCAAGACATAAGTATTACATGTTAACCTCATAACAAAATGCCCTACGGGCTTACAGCTTTCCAAGTTAACACTTGGTTACAACAAAGAGTTCTAACTCGTTTACACATTAAGCCCTTGGCTTGAAATTACATGTAATACATCAAAAGTAAAACGACAAAACTATGCCCGCCACTAGCCTCCCAGCTATGTCCTTGGAGGTGGCATGCTTCCTGTACCTGAAAATGATATTCCCATATAGGGTGAGCCACAGCCCAGTAGAAATACACTAAACCAACCATGGACAATGACTAAAACATTAGCAATTGATAGTTGGTCAACACTGATACAATCACATAAATTACATATTTATGTCAACGACTTACAAGTCCCAATTACTTTTCATTTTCCCTTTTTCAACAGATAAGCATGCTAGCTCTATCATCATTTCCACAGACATGTATAAAAACTATATCTCACATTCAGATAAGCATAAAAGCTATATCCACATTCTCAACAGATATGTATATCAACAATATCCACAGATAAGCATACAAGCTGTATCCACACTCTACAACAGATATGTATATCAACAATATCCACAGATAAGCATACAAGCTGTATCCACACTCTACAACAGATATGTATATCAACAATATCCACAGATAAGCATACAAGCTGTATCCACACTTCACTTCACAAAGATAAGCATATGAGCTCTATCTTCACTTCTCTAGACAAGCATATGAGCTCTGTCTACGGAGTACATCCCCTATCTCCTCCAAATACCTATCCGGTTTAGAGGTACATCCCCTATCTTCCCCTAAACCGCGGAGTACATCCCCTATCTCCTCCTCTACACATAACGTATATAAACACATTGGTTCTATATACAATCACACAATACATACAATTAATGTATTCTATCAACCGTCAAGTTCCATGACACATTCCATTGATTAGTTTCCGTTTACCTAATCATCATGCATTGTCTACAACAATCTCGACTATCCTCCACCGATAGCCCAAAGCAGTTATTTCTAAAACAGAAAATAAATGCACAAATGGATATTCAATCAACATTTCATTTCCTCTTTTCTCACCAATTAATTATCCCAATTAATTAAACAATGTAATTAGGTCAATTCCCATAATTAACATTTCAATCCTTAGGTCCCATTTTCATCAATGATTCAACAATCATTCCATTTTTCTATGCCAAACATGGATCTAGGTTTATTATGAATAAAACCCCAACCTTTGTAAAAATTACACAAAAGCCCCAAACCTTTACAAGATTACCAAACCAAGCCCAACATCTCAAAATACCAAAATTTAAAGACAAAACCCATAGAGAGGAGTAGGTTATCCCTACCTCAAATTCGGAGCTCCAAGGGAGAAGAAGACAAAACTCAACGTGCTCCAAAACCCGAGATTTTCAGATTAAAATGAAGCCCTCGACGATCAACAACTTTTTTGTAAAGGCCAAAGGTGAGTAAATCACTCCTACTAGATCAAAACCTAGAGAGAAGGTAGTATCTAGAGAGAAAGACTCAACAATGGTGTTTTTGGAAAAGTAAGAGAGAGAAGAGAAAGTGAAAAAGTGATTTGAAAAGTCACAATTTCGGAACTTAAACCCAGTCTCCCGCTCGAGCGTAAAACACCCCGCTCGAGCGGCCACTCACAGACTTCCGCTCGAGCGGCCAACCTCCCGCTCGAGCGCAGAATGCACTCGCCCAGCACTTTTGCAGAACCAGGCCTCCGCTCGAGCTCCCAACCCTACGCTCGAGCTCACAACACTGCACAACAAGATACTGGATGGATGTAATCTACGCTCGAGCTCCAACACCTCCGCTCGAGCGTACAGGCCAAAAATCTGGGCAACTAGTTTTGGTTTCTAAACTCAACCAACCTGTAACAAACCCGCTCAACACATCCTATAACTCAAATACAAAGTAAGAAAGGATGCAAACAAGATAATAAACAACTACCAACATCCACGGACACATGTCCGGATCACTATACAACAAGGGTAAACCCGGGATCGCTATATGGACACTTCATAAAATTAAACATGGAAGTTCATTCAAGAAGCCACTATACCATAACGATCTATTGGGAAATTAAATAAAAAAGGAAATTGAACAGAAGGGGAGATTGAATAAAGGGGAGATTGAATAAAAATGGAAGTGGAATAAAAACAAAAATGGAAGTTGCATAAAATTAGAAATGGAAGTTCATTCAAGAAACCACAACACCTTAACGATCTATTTGGAAAGTAAATAAAAATGGAAATTCAGTAGATAAGGAAATTGAATAAAAATGGAAGTCGAATAAATATAAAAATAGAAGTTGCAGAAAATTAAAAATGGAAGTTCATTCAAGAAACCACTGCACCTTAACGATCTATTTGGAAATTAAATAAAAAAGGAAATTGAATGGAGATCAAAATTGAATAAAAATGTAAGTTGAATAAAAATAGAAATGGAAACTGCAGAAAATTAAACGTGGAAGTTCATTCATGAAAGCACTATACCTTAACGATCTATTTGGAAATTAAATAAAAAAGGAAACTGAATAGCAAAGGAAATTGAATAAAAATGGAAGTTGAATAAAAATACGAATGGAAGTTGCATAAAATTAAAAATAGAAGTTCATTCATGAAACTACTAAACCTTAACGATCTATTTGGAAATTATATAAAAAAGGAAATTGAATGGAGTTGAAAATTGAATAAAAATGGAAATGGAAACTGCATAAAATTAAACATGAAAGTTCATTAAAAAGACCACTATACCTTAATGATCTATTTGGAAATTAATTAAAAAAGGAAATTGAATAGAAATGGAAATTGAATAAAAATGGAAGTGGAATAAAAATAAAAATGGAAGTTGCATAAAATTAAAAATAGAAGTTCATTCAAGAAACCACTACACCTTAACGATCTATTTGGAAAATAAATAAAAAAGGAAATTCAATAGAAAAGGTAATTGAATAAAAATGGAAGTTGAATAAAAATAGAAATGGAAGTTGCATAAAATTAAAAATGAAAGTTCATTCAAGAAACCACTATACCTTAACGATTTATTTGGAAATTAAATAAAAATGGAAATTGAAAGGAGATGAAAATTGAATAAAAATCGAAGTTGAATAAAAATAGAAATGGAAACTGCATAAAATTATACATGAAAGTTCATTCATGAAACCACTATACCTTAACGATCTATTTGGAAATTAAATAAAAAAAAGAAATTGAATAGAATGGGATATTGAATAAAAATGGAAGTTGAATAAAAATACAAGTGGAAGTTTCATAAAATTAAAAATAGAGGTTCATTTAAAAAACCACTAAGGCTTAACGATCTATTTGAAAATTAAATAAAAAAGAAAATTGAATGGAGATGAAAATTGAATAAACATAGAAGTTGAATAAAAATAGACATGGAAACTACATAAAATTAAACATGGAAGTTCATTCAAGAAACCACTATACCTTAACGATCTATTTGGAATTACAAAAAAAAGGAAATTCAAGAGAAAAAGAAATCGAAAAAAATGGAAGTTGAATAAAAATAAAAATGGAAGTTCATTCGAGAAACGACTATACCTTAACGATCTATTCGGAAATTAAATAAAAAAGGAAAATGAGTAGAAAAGGAAATTGAATAAAAGTGGAAGTTGAATAAAAACAAAAATAAAAGTTGCATAAAATTAAAAATGGAAGTCTATTCAAGAAACCACTATACCTTATATAGCGATCTCGGTTTTCCCCTTCGTGTTTAACTATAATCTGGATTCAGTTTTGTAAGGGTGCTGTTGTCTTATCCTCTTTCCATCCCTTTCTCTTTGTGTTTGAGCTTTGGGTCGTGTTGGGCAAGTTGGGGATAAGTTGGTTGTGTTTTAAAACATAAAATCTTTGCCCAGTTTTTGGTCTCTCCGTTCGAGCGGCGCTTTTTACGCTCGAGCGAGGAAATCACCCATCCAGTATTTCGTCTGCAGTGGTAGACGCTCGAGCGGAGGATTGGCCACTCGAGCTGGAGTTTGTGTCTGACGCTCGAGCGGGGAGTTTGACCCTCGAGCGGGCACCATGTCTGTAAAAGTTCTGAGAGCGTGCATCTGCCGCTCGAGCGGGAATTGGACACTCGAGCGGGGATCTGTGAGTGACGCTCGAGCGGGAATTGGACGCTCGAGCGGGGATCTGTGAGTGACGCTCGAGCGGGGAGTTTGACGCTCGAGCGGGGTGACTTTTATATAAAGCCGAGATCCGACCTTTTTGTTCACTTTTCAACATCCTTTCTCTCTCTTACTTTTCCAAAAAGCTATATTGAGAGTTCTTCTCACTAAAACCCTAACTTCTCTCTTAGGATTGATCTAGTAGGAGTTGTTTTCTCACCTTGGGCCTTTACAAAAGTTGTGTTGATCGTCGGGGGCTATCTTTTAATTTGAAAATTTCGGGATTTGGAGCATTTCCGTTTCTACACCTTCTTCGTTGGGTCCCATCATTTGAGGTAGGGATAACCTACTCCATCTTATGAGTTTTGTCTTTGAATTTTAGCATTTTTATATGTTGGGGGTTGTTGGGAAATTTTGAGAAAGTTTAGGCCTTTGTGTGATTTTACAAAAGTTGGGGTTTTAAATATATAAACCTATATGCATGTTAGGCATAGAGAAATGAGATTAATGTTGGGACATTGATGGAAATGGAACCTTAGGGTTGTTTGTGAATTATGGTAATTTATCCTAATTGGTTTAATTAATTAATGCATATAATTAATTAAAGAAAACGAGAAATTGAATTGAGAATGTTGAAATTGGGAATGTATGGGACTAAAGAGTATAGATGAATCTTTTATTGCTCGTCTAGTTGGAATGTTGGTATATTAACCACTTGTACATTTATTTCCTGCTTAGAAATAATTGCTTGGGGCTACCGGTGGAGGGTAGTGTTGATTGTTGTAGACAATGCATGATGATTACGCAAACTAAAACTAATCAATTGGATGTGTCATAGAGTATGACGGTTGATAGAATACATTAACTTTATGTATCTGTGGATTGTGCATATGACCAATGTGTTTATATGCATTATGCGTAGACGACTGATGGAACACATTAACTTTACGTATTGATTGATTGCGTATGTGATTCTGTGTTTATATGCATTACTTGTGTATGGGAGGAGATGGGGGATGTACTCCACGGTTTAGGGGAAGATGGGGGATGTACCTCTAAACCGGTTAATGGTTAAGGGAAGATGGGGGATAGACCCGGGGATGCAGCTCATATGCTCTCCCATAGTAGTGTTGATACAGCTCATATGCTTATCTGTTGAAGTGTTGACACAGCTCATATGCTTATCTATTGGAATGTTGATACAGCTCATATGCTTATCTGTTGTAGTATTGATATAGCTCATATGCTTATCTGTTGTAGTAGTGATATAGCTCATATGCTTATCTATGGAAAAGTTTGTTTGATTTGATGTAGCACTAAAATGTATATCATCATCGTTTGTGAAATATGGAAGTAGTTTTTGTGTTATTGATACAACATCAAAATGTGTATCCACCTTGAGTTTCGAAAGTGTTCTAGTGATGAAACAATGATCCCATCAAATGTTTGGGCCAGAGTACTGAGCCTTGTTTCCAAACTCAAAGCTGACTAAGAAATGGAAGGTGAATGGTAACATAGACTTAACCATCACGGAATTGTAATAAGATGTAAATGGAAGAGTAAGTGTTGACCATCTATCAGTTGCTAATCTCTTAGTCATTGTTCATAGTTGGTTTAGTATATTTCTACTGGGCTGTGGCTCACCCTATATGGGGACATCATTTTCAGGTACAGGTAACTTGCCACCTCCGAGGACATAGCTTGGGAGGCTAGGGGCTGACAGACCCTTTTTATTGTTCAGTTTCTTGGATGTATTACATGTAATCTCAAGCCAAGGGCTTAATATGCATTTGAGTTAGTACTCTATTCTCTTTGTAACCAGGCATTGACTTGGAAAGCTGTAAGCCCGTAGGGCATTTACTATTGTCGTTAACTTGCAATACTGCTGTAAGAACTACTCTGATGAATAAGAATGTTGATTTCTCTTGTGTCAATGCATGTCTAAAGTGATGGGCTTTATGTACTTTTTTGAGGGCGTTACACCTTAATGATCTATTTGGAAATGAAATAAAAAAAGGGAATTGAATAGAAAAGGAAATTGAATAAAAATAGAAGTTGAATAAAAATAAAAATCGAAGTTGTATAAAACTAAAAATGAAAGTTCATTCAAGAAACCACTATACCTTCACGATCTATTTGGAAATTAAATAAAAAAGAAAATTGAATAAAAATGAAAGTGGAATAACAATACAAATGGAAGTTGCATAAAATTAAAAATGGAAGTTCATTCAAGAAACCACTATACCTTAACGATCTATTAGGAAATTAAATAAAAAAGGAAATTGAATGGAGATAGAAATTGAATAAAAATAGAAGTTGAATAAAAATAGAAATGGACACTGCACAAAATTAAACAGGGAAGTTCATTCAAGAAACCACTATACCTTAACGATCTATTTGAAAATTAAATAGAAAAGGAAATTGAACAAAAATGGAAGTGGAAGAAAAATAAAAATAGAAGTTGCATAAAATTAAGAGTGGAAGTTCATTCAAGAAACCACTACACCTTAACGATCTGTTTGGAAATTAAATAAAAAAGGAAATTGAATGGAGATGGAAATTAAATAAAAATAGAAGCTGAATAAAAATAGAAATGGAAATTGCATAAAATTAAACAAGAAAGTTCATTCAAGAAACCACTAGACCTTAACGATCTACTTGGAAATTAAATAAAAAAGGAAATTGAATAGAAAAGGAAACTGAATAAAAATGGAAGTGGAATAAAATTAAAAATGGAAGTTCATTCAAGAAACCACTATACCGCAATGATCTATTTGCAATTTAAATAAAAAAGGAAATTAATGGAGATGGAAATTGAAAAAAAAAAGAAGTTGAATAAAAATAGAAATTGACACTGCATAAAATTAAACATGGAAGTTCATTCATGAAAACACTATACACTAACGACCTATTTGGAAATTAAATAAAAAAGGAAATTGAATAGAAAAGGAAATTGAATAAAAATGGAAGTAGAATAAAAATAAAAATGGAAGTTGCATAAAATTAAAAATTGAAGTTCATTCAAGAAACCACTACACCTTAACGACCTATTTGGAAATTAAATAAAAAAGGAAATTCAATTGCAAAGGGAATTGAATAAAAATGGAAGTCGAATAAAAATAAAAATAGAAGTTGCATAAAATTAAAAATGAAAGTACATTCAACATACTACTATACCATAATGATCTATTTGGAAATTAAATAAAAAAGGAAATTGAATAGAAAAAAAAAATTGAATAAAAATGGAAGTGGAATAAAAATACAAATGGAAGTTGCATAAAATTAAAAATAGAAGTTCTTTCAGGAAACCACTATACATTAACAATCTATTTGGAAATTAAATAAAAAAAGAAATTGAATGGAGACGGAAATTGAATAAAAATAGAAGTTGAATAAAAATAGAAATGGACACAGCGTAAAATTAAACAAGGTAGTTCATTCAAAAAACCACTATACGTTAACGATCTATTTGGAAATTAAATAAAAAGGGAAATCGAATAAAAATGGAAGTTGAATTGAAATACAAATGGAAGTTGCATAAAATTAAAAATGAAAGTTCATTCATTAAACCACTATACCTTAACGATCTATTTGGAAATTAAATGAAGAAGGAAATTGAATGGAGATAGAAATTGAATAAAAATACAAGTTGAATAAAAATAGAAATGAAAACTGAATAAAATTAAACATGGAGGTTCATTCAAGAAACCACTATACCTTAGCAATCTATTTGGAAATTAATTAAAAAAGGAAATTGAATAAAAATGGAAGTGGAATAATAATAAAAATGGAAGTTGCATAAAATTAAAAATGGAAGTTCATTCAAGAAACCACTATAGCTTAACGATCTATTTGGAAATTAAATAAAAAAAGGAAATTGAATAGAAAAGGAAATTGAATAAAAACGGAAGTGGAATAAAAATAAAAATGGAAGTTGCATAAATATAAGAATGGAAGTTCATTCAAGAAACCACTACACCTTAACTATCTATTTGGAAATTAAATAAAAAAGGAAATTGAATGGAGATGGAAATTGAATAAAAATAGAAGTTGAATAAAAATAGAAATGGAAACTGCATAAAATTAAACGTGGAAGTTCATTCAAGAAACCACAATACCTTAACGATCTGTTTGGAAATTAAATAAAAAAGGAAATTGAATGGAGATGGAAATTGAATAAAAATAGAAGGTGAATAAAAATAGAAATGGACACTGCGTAAAATTAAACATGGAAGTTCATTCAAAAAACCACTATACCTTAAGGACCTATTTGGAATTAAATAAAAAAGGAAATTGAATAGAAAAAGGAAATTGAATAAAAATACAAATGGAAGTTGCATAAAATTAAAAATTGAAGTTCAATCAAGAAACCACTGTACCTTAACGATCTATTTGGAAATTAAATGAAAAAGGAAATTGAATGGAGATAGAAATTGAATAAAAATAGAAGTTGAATAAAAATAGAAATGGAAACTGAATAAAATTAAACATGGAAGTTCATTCAAAGAACCACTATACCTTAATGATCTATTCGGAAATTAAATAAAAAAGGAAATTGAATAAAAATGGAAGTGGAATAAAAATAAAAATGGAAGTTGCATTAAATTGAAAATGGAAGTTCATTCAAGAAACCACTACACCTTAACGATCTATTTGGAAATTAAATAAAAAAGAAAATTCAATAGAAAAAGAAATTGAATAAAAATGGAAGTTGAATAAAAATAAAAATGGAAGTTGCATAAAATTAAAAAATGGAAGTTCATTCGAGAAACCATTATACCTTAACGATCTATTCGGAAATTAAATGAAAAACGAAAATGAATAGAAAAGGAAATTGAATAAAAGTGGAAGTTGAATAAAAACAAAAATAAAAGTTGCACAAAATTAAAAATGAAAGTCTATTCAAGAAACCACTATACCTTAACGATCTATTTGGAAATGAAATAAAAAAAAAAGGGAATTGAATAGAAAAGGAAATTGAATAAAAATAGAAGTTGAATAAAAATAAAAATGGAAGTTGTATAAAACTAAAAATGAAAGTTCATTCAAGAAACCACTTTACCTTCACGATCTATTTGGAAATTAAATAAAAAAGGAAATTGAATAAAAATGGAAATGGAATAACAATACAAATAGAACTTGCATAAAATTAAAAATGGAAGTTCATTCAAGAAACCAATATACCTTAACGATCTATTTGGAAATTAAATAAAAAAGAAAATTGAAAGGAGATGGAAATTGAATAAAAATAGAAGTTGAATAAAAATAGAAATGGACACTGCACAAAATTAAATAGGGAAGTTCATTCAAGAAACCGCTATACCTTAACGATCTATTTGGAAATTAAATAGAAAAGGAAATTGAATAAAAATGGAAGTAGAATAAAAATAAAAATGGAAGTTGCACAAAATTAAGAGTGGAAGTTCATTCAAGAAACTACTACACCTTAACGATCTGTTTGGAAATTAAATAAAAAATGAAATTAAATGGAGATGGAAATTAAATAAAAATAGAAGCTGAATAAAAATAGAAATGGAAACTGTATAAAATTAAACAAGGAAGTTCATTCAAGAAACCACTAGACCTTAACGATCTATTTGGAAATTAAATAAAAAAGGAAATTGAATAGAAAAGGAAACTGAATAAAAATGGAAGTGGAATACAAATAAAAATGGAAGTTGCATAAAATTAAAAATGAAAATTCATTCAAGAAACCACTATACCTTAACGATCTATTTGGAATTTAAATAAAAAGGAAATTGAATGGAGATGGAAATTGAATAAAAATAGAAGTTTAATTAAAATAGAAATCGACACTGCATAAAATTAAACATGGAAGTTCATTCACGAAAACACTATACATTAACGATCTATTTGAAAATTAAATAAAAAAGGAAATTGAATAGAAAAGGAAATTGAATAAAAATTGAAGTAGAAGAAAAATAAAAATGGAAGTTGCATAAAATTAAAAATTGAAGCTCATTCAAGAAACAACTACACCTTAACGATCTATTTGGAAATTAAATGAAAAAGGAAATTCAATAGCAAAGGGAATTGAATAAAAATGGAAGTTGAATAAAAATAAAAATAAAAGTTGCATAAAATTAAATATGAAAGTTCATTCAAGAAACCACTATACCATAATGATTTATTTGGAAATTGAATAAAAAGGAAATTGAATAGAAAAAAATTGAGTAAAAATTGAAGTGGAATAAAAATACAAATGGAAGTTGCATAAAATTAAGAGTGGAAGTTCATTCAAGAAACCACTACACCTTAACGATCTGTTTGGAAATTAAATAAAAAGGGAAATTGAATGGAGATGGAAATTAAATAAAAATAGAAGCTGAATAAAAATAGAAATGGAAACTGCATAAAATTAAACAAGGAAGTTCATTCAAGAAACCACTAGACCTTAACGATCTATTTGGAAATTAAAAAAAAAAAGGAAACTGAATAGAAAAGGAAACTGAATAAAAATGGAATTGGAATACAAATAAAAATGGAAGTTGCATAAAATTAAAAATGGAAATTCATTCTAGAAACCACTATACCTTAACAATCTATTTGGAATTTAAATAAGAAAGGAAATTGAATGGACATGGAAATTGAATAAAAATAGAAGTTTAATTAAAATAGAAATCGACACTGCATAAAATTAAACATGGAAGTTCATTCACGAAAACAATATACATTAACAATCTATTTGAAAATTAAATAAAAAAAGGAAATTGAATAGAAAAGGAAATTGAATAAAAATGGAAGTGGAATAAAAATAAAAATGGAAGTTACATAAAATTAAAAATTGAAGCTCATTCAAGAAACAACTACACCTTAACGATCTATTTGGTAATTAAATAAAAAAGGAAATTCAATAGCAAAGGGAATTGAATAAAAATAGAAGTTGAATAAAAATAAAAATAGAAGTTGCATAAAATTAAATATGAAAGTTCATTCAAGAAACCACTATACCATAATGATCTATTTGGAAATTGAATAAAAAAGGAAATTGAATAGAAAAAAATTGAGTAAAAATAGAAGTGGAATAAAAATACAAATGGAAGTTACATAAAATTAAAAATGGAAGTTTATTCAAGAAACCACTATACCTTAACGATCTATTTGGAAATTAATTAAAAAAGGAAATTGAACGGAGATGGAAGTTGAATAAAAATAGAAATTGAAACTGCATAAAACTATACATGGAAGTTCATTCGAGAAACCACTATACCTTAACGATCTATTTGGAAATTAAATAAAAAAGAAAATTGAATAGAAAAGAAAATTGAATAAAAATTGAAGTGGAATAAAAATAAAAATGGAAGTTGCAAAAAATTAAGAATGGAAGTTCATTCAAGAAACCACTACACCTTAACGATCTATTCGGAAATTAAATAAAAAAGGAAATTGAATGGAGATGGAAATTGAATAAAAATAGAAGTTGAATAAAAATAGAAATGGAAACTGCATAAAATTAAACATAGAAGTTCATTCAGGAAACCACTATACCTTAACGATCTATTTGGAAATTAAATAAAATAGGAAATTGAATAAAAATGGAAGTGGAATAAAAATAAAAATGGAAGTTGCATAAAATTAAAAATGGAAGTTCATTCAAAAAACCACTACACCTTAACGATCTATTTGGAAATTAAATAAAAAATGAAATTCAATAGAAAAGGGAATTGAATAAAAATGGAAGTTGAATAAAAATAAAAATGGAAGTTCCATAAAATTAAAAATGGAAGTTCATTCAAAAAACCATTACACCTTAACGATCTATTTGGAAATTAAATAAAAAATGAAATTGAGTAGAAAAGTGAATTGAATAAAAATGGAAGTTGAATTAAAATAAAAATGAAAGTTGCATAAAATTAAAAATGAAAGTTCATTCAAGAAAACACTAGACCATAACGATCTATTTGGATATTAAATAAAAAAAGAAAATTGAATGGAGATGGAAATTTAATAAAAATAGAAGTTGAATAAAAATAGGAGTGGAAACTGCATAAAATTAAACATGGAAATTCATTCAAAAAACCACTATACCTTAATTGTCACGCCCTCAAAATAATAACAATAAACCCATCAAAATGATCATACATTTCTATACAAAGGATCCACTTTCATCTATTCATCAGGGTATTTCATTACAACGGTATTACATGTTTACAACACAGAAGCAAATGCCCTACGGGCTTACAGCTTTCCAAGTTAACACTTGGTTACAAAAGAGAGTGCTAATTCAATTACACCTTAAGCCCCTGGCTTGAAACTATAAGTAATACAATCAAGAAAGATAAGACAACAAAAGTATGTTTGCCCCTAGCCTCCCAAGCTATGCCCTCAGAGGTGGCATGCTACCTGTACCTGAAAATGATGTTCCCATATAGGGTGAGCCACAGCCCAGCAGAGATATACTAAACCAACTATGAACAATGATTAAAATATTAGCAACTGATAGATGGTCGATACTTACACTTCCATTTACATCTTATTTCAATTCCATGACGGTCAAGTCTAGGTTACAATTTACCTTCCATTTCTTATTCAACTTTGGATTTGAAAACAAGGTTCAGTACTCTGCCCAAAACATTTGATGAGATTATAGTTCATCACTAGAACATTTTCGAAATTCAAGGTAGATACACATTTTAGTGTTGTATCAATAACACGTAAGCTACTTCCATACTTCACAGACGATGATGATATACATGTTAGTGCTATACCAATTCAAACAAACTTTTCCATAGATAAGCATATGAGCTATATCACCACTACAACAGATAAGCATATGAGCTATATCACTACAACAACAGATAAGCATATGAGCTATATCAACATTCCAATAGATAAGCATATGAGCTATATCACCACTACAACAGATAAGCATATGAGCTATATCTACACTTCACTAGACAAGCATATGAGTTGTATCTACACTTCTCTAGACAAGCATATGAGCTGTATCTACACTTCACAAAGATAAGCATATGAGCTGTATCTTCACTTCTCTAGACAAGCATATGAGCTGTATCTACGGAGTTCATCCCCCATCTCCTCCCAATCCTATCCAGTTTAGAGGTACATCCCCCATCTTTCCCTAAACCGCGGAGTACATCCCCCATCTCCTCCTCTACACAAGCAATGCATATAAACAGATAATCATACACGCAATCAACCAATACCTAAAGTTAATGTATTCTATCAACTGTCTACACGTAATGCACATAAACACATTGGTCATATACACAATCAATCAATACATAAAGTTAATGTATTCTATCATCCGTCATACTCTATGACACATCCGATTGATTAGTTTTAGTTTGCCTAATCATCATGCATTGTCTACAACAATCAACACTACCCTCCACCGGTAGCCCCAAAGCAATTATTTCTAAGCAGGGAAATAAATGCACAAATGGATAATATATCAACATTTCGACTAGATGAGCAATAAAAGATTCGTCTACACTCCTTAATCTCATACATTCCCAATTTCAACATTCTCAATTCAATTCCTCGTTTTCTTCAATTAATTATATGCATTAATTAATTAAACCAATTAGGGCAAATTACCATAATTCACAAAACGACCCCAAGGTTCCATTTCCATCAATGTCCCAACATTAATCTCCTTTCTCTATACCCAACATGCATATAGATTTATATATTTAAAACCCCAACATTTGTGAAATTACACAAAGGCCCAAACTTTCTCAAAATTACCCAACAACCCCCAACATATCAAAATGCTAAAATTTAAAGACAAAGCTCATATGATGGAGTAGGTTATCCCTACCTCGATTGATGGGACCCAACGAAGAAGGTGAAGAAACGAAAATGCTCCAAATCCTGAAATTTTCAGATTAGAAGATAGCCCTCGACGATCAAAACAACTTTTGTAAAGGCCCAAGGTGAGAAAACAACTCCTACTAGATCAATCCTAAGAGAGAAGTTAGGGTTTTAGTGAGAGGAACTCTCAAAATAGCTTTTTGGAAAAGTAGGAGAGAGAAAGGATGTTGAAAAGTGAACAAAAAGGTCGGATCTCGGCTTTATATAAAAGTTGCCCCGCTCGAGCGTCCAAACCCCCGCTCGAGCGTCACTCACAGACTCCCGCTCGAGCGTCAACAATCCCGCTCGAGCGGCGGATACACACTCCCAGAACTTTTACAGAACCAAGTCTCCACTCGAGCGTCAACCCTCCCCGCTCGAGCGTCACACACAACAACCCGCTCGAGCACACAACACTGCAGAGGAGATACTGGAAGATGGAAAACTACGCTCGAGCGTCGAAAACCCCGCTCGAGCGGACAGACGACAACGAAGGGCCCGCTTGAGCGTCAAAATCCCCGCTCGAGTGTGAAGGCCAAAATCTAGGCAACTGCTCTTGGTTTCTAAGTCCAACCAACCTGTAACAAACTCACCCAACACAACCCAAGACTCGAATACAAGGAGTAAAGGATGTTAACAAGATATACACGACAACCAACTCCACGGAACCTAAGTCCGGATACAACAGTGAAAGGAAAGGGGAAATCGGGATCGCTATAACCTCCCCCCCTTAAAGATTTCGTCCCGGAAATTAAGGATACGCCAAAGCGCAAGGCCAATTAATCACAGAGCATTCAACAACCGAGCCCCCCCCCCAAGGGAAGAAATTACTTTCAAAGCCAGCCTCCGACTCCCTCTTACCAAGGAAGAGACTAACCAAGGGAACACATTCTAAACGACAACTCCTTAGGTACGCAAGCCTTAACAAATCAAACCTCCCCCAAAACAATTCACCAATAACCGATTAGTGCTTCAGCTAAGTCACTACTCAACAACACGACCAGAGCAAATCTTTAGAGTAGATAATAAGGAAGCATTTTCTTGTTCAAGAGGCATTTCTCAAAGAGGTTTAAATTTTCAACGTTAACGTTTCGGAATAAATTTTGCATTTTCCATATGAAAACTCAAAAGCTTTGTAAACATTTTTCACAAATACGGTGTTGCCCAAAATGCAGAGTTGTCCACAGTTTATTTGCCAAAAAGATTAATCTAGAATTCTTTAAAATCCTTGAATTTAAATCAACTTTTCAATAACGCCCTCAGATGGCCCAAACACTGGGAAAATTTTGTTTTCCATTTCTTTCCAAAACAGTACTATCCACAACCATCACTCATACAGTGATGCCACAACCGACACAGAATATAACATTTCTATAATGATAGTTAATAGAAACAACAACAGTACTATCAACACATAAGGCAAAAATTTTCATCCCGCCTCCCTTTACTTAACCACCATATAATCATAAACACGGCTCAGAAATACACAAATGATACACATTATAGTGCTGTATCAATATCAAACCAAACATCATACATACATATTGTATAGAAAGCCAATTATTCACAATGATCAATCAATACGTATATTAGGTGTATTATTCCAACCGTCAGATTCAATGACAAAACATGTTCGATTAGTTTCAGTTTTCCCTAATCAACATACAAAGTTTACAACAAACGAGACTAAACTCAAGGTGACCAATGCCAACCCAAAACCTGATACCGACAAGCTGACTAATCAACTCAATAAACTCTACACTCAGTAATCCACACACTGATATGCCACTCTAGCCACTGACCCCAACCGCGAAATTCTCTACACCAACCACAAATTTTGGAATCTCACCGGATCTCTTAAAGTTGAACCGCATCAACACCGCGTCTAAGGGAATCACCATCCCCCACCATGGCTATCTAGCAAGCCTGCTCACTTCCTTGACCAAAGACCGACATGGTCACCCTCAATCACAACAACCCAAACATGAAGGACCACTTTGACCAACGCTATACTCATTACTTTAGAACACGAACTGCTCTTTCTTTAAAGAATGCTGCCAGCATCCACTCACAACCCAAACCCAACAATCGATAACCAATCACAACACGAACGCTACCCCTATACAACCAATGGGGTCACCACGGACTCACTGACTAGCAAGACCCAAAACACGAACCAACATACAGGTACCATTCCCACTAACTCGAGATACAAATCTTACATTCCCTCGAACATTCTCACATAATCTTGCCGACACCACGCAATTCTCGCAACCATCACATCTAACCATCACATCGAATCTCCACATCTTGCCTGCCACCCATCCCGAGAGTACCCTCCAGAGGGCCAGCCTCCGTGCTAAACCACTAGTCAAAACTACCGCTAGGCAACCATCATGAACCAAACCCCGACACCACTACAAGTCGCCGACAAGGCTTTCAAGGATTCACTCTTCTAACTATCCAGCAGAGTAAAGGTCCTTACCCTCCTGGCCATTAACCCACATCTCTATCAGCAAACACCATACCACTGTGACTCCATCCACGGATCACACCCTGACTACGGGCTGTACACCCAACCAACCCTTACGATAGCATTTCTCGACCTAACCAGTGTTAAGGTACAAACCTATCACATTCTATCATAATAAAGGAGCCCAAAAACTTAGGAAGTACCCATATACTACTACCCGAGATATAGCACCAACTGTTTACAATATATCACTCCCCGATGCCAACAACCATACCCCCATGTAGGGGCTAACACTCCCTCAATCAAACGACCAATCAGTACATATGCCAATTCGGCAGCGTTACTCACCACGAAGGTACAAGTCCAACTTTAACAAAATTATGAGCTATGCCCCCCCCCCCCCCGTAGGACACCATATTAAATACGTGTTACATCTAGTATTAATCGCATACTTCACATCCTCTCAAGTTCTCCCAACAGTAGACCAAAAGCTATACCACGCACAAAATTTTAAATGGGTGGTACCCATGAAATTCCACACACTCGGCAAGTAAAACACTTCTCGCTCCAATATTGCCTTGACTAGGACACGCACGCCTCGGTGGTTCTTCCAAATTTTGAAAACATGGCTCCTCAGCCCTCATCTTTCCCAAATCAAGTCACACGCCTAATACCAAAAAAAAAATTTATGGTTTTACAGCAACTTTATACATTAATAAAACTTCAGAGCTACAACATGCTCCAATTCACCCATTCCAGGGAAATTAACAAACAAAGCACATATGTATACATATAGATAAACAACAGTTTAGATGTTTCAACTTTCCCAAAACACATTGGTTACACAACGGAACCCAATGATTACAAAACAATGATCCATTGATTACCAAAACGAATTTGCCAAAACAAGACCAACCCCTCGGCATTACCACCACTGCCGTCCCTCGCTGGACCGCCAAAATTGGTCATCTCCAAACACAAGACAACCTACAAGTTTACTAACCACGGACAAGAACTACTGACGTGCCCCCTCTGTCCACACCTAGAACAACTACAAACTTCCCCAACTGGGACTTGGGAACTCGACTCTACCGAGGCCCTCGCAATCTGGCCTGCTAGTCCCCCAAAATGATACTGTTCCTGCCCAGTCGAATGAAACTGAGCTTGGCTAGGTTGTAAAAGCCCTAAAGAAGCCCCCGGCTGAGTACAGAAACGTCGAATATGACCCGACTGATTACACAACCAACAAGTAGGCGGTGCCTGAGCACGAGACTGGTTCAGAATCTGGACTGATGAAGACCCCAACAACTGCCTCCCCACTGAGCATTTGATCGGCCCAAAACCCGACTGGTTAGGTGATCCTGGTGGTACGACTACTGGTTGAACTGCTAACCCTGCCCTCTTCCTTTGTGGGCAACCTGAAACCTTGTGGCCCAGAAGACCACATTTGAAACAAACGACATCCCTCTGTTTACATTCTCCCGAACCCAAATCCGACACTGGAAGGGTAGTTCTAGCCCGACCTCCCTGTTGCGGGTTTAAACCCCTTTGCCTCTTAAAAGGACTACCAACATCCTGAGTCACGGGAGCTGCCGAGATGGCTCCCTTCCCACTCTGCCCCATTGCTAGCACCGCAACCTCTACATGGGCAGCTGCCTCAACAAGCACACTATATCTTTTATGCCAAGACCCCGCTATCCTTACATGAATGTCGTCACGCAGCTTACTCTCAAACTCAAAACAGCGCAAGTCCTCCGTCTCCACCAATTTTGGAGCAAACCTCGACAGATTTGCAAACCATCTTTCGAACCGCACCAAAGGTGTAGTACCTTGGCGTAACTCCACAAACTGTTTCTGCAACTCTTCCCGAGCGGAAGGAGGGAAATCACAACTTCCTCACCTAGGCATCCTAGTAAAAGTAACAGAGACACGTTAGCACATTCATACATGTGCCGAAGCTAAACACTCACGTCCTAATACATGGACAACTGAAATTCACTCCACGTAAGCACATAAACACATAAGCATTTACGAATTTCATTTTCGGATAATGATAGTCCCGAGGCGTTATAGCGATCCCGGGTTTACCCTTGTTGTATAGTGATCCGGACATGTGTCCGTGGATGTTGGTAGTTGTTTATTATCTTGTTTACATCCTTTCTTACTTTGTATTTGAGTTATAGGATGTGTTGAGCGGGTTTGTTACAGGTTGGTTGAGTTTAGAAACCAAAACTAGTTGCCCAGATTTTTGGCCTGTACGCTCGAGCGGAGGTGTTGGCGCTCGAGCGTAGATTACATCCATCCAGTATCTTGTTGTGCAGTGTTGTGAGCTCGAGCGTAGGGATTGGGAGCTCGAGCAGAGGCCTGGTTCTGCTAAAGTGCTGGGCGAGTGAATTCTGCGCTCGAGCGGGAGGTTGGCCGCTCGAGCGGAAGTCTGTGAGTGGCCGCTCGAGCGGGGTGTTTTACGCTCGAGCGGAAGACTGGGTTTAAGTCCCGAAATTGTGACTTTTCAAATCACTTTTTCACTTTCTCTTCTCTCTCTTACTTTTCCAAAAACACCATTGTTGAGTCTCTCACTCTAGACTCTACCTTCTCTCTAGGTTTTGATCTAGTAGGAGTGATTTACTCACCTTTGGCCTTTACAAAAAAGTTGTTGATCGTCGAGGGCTTCATTTTAATCTGAAAATCTCGGGTTTTGGAGCACGTTGAGTTTTGTCTTCTTCTCCTTTGGGACTCCGAATTTGAGGTAGGGATAACCTACTCCTCTCTATGGGTTTTGTCTTTAAATTTTGGTATTTTGAGATGTTGGGCTTGGTTTGGTAATTTTGTGAAAGTTTGGGGCTTTTGTGCAATTATACAAAAGTTGGGGTTTTATTTATAATAAACCTAGATGCATGTTTAGCATGAAAAAAATGGAATGATTGCTGAATCATTGAAGAAAATGGGACCTAAGGGTTGAAATGGTAATTATGGAGAATGGCCTAATTACATTGTTTAATTAATTGGGATAATTAATTGGTGAGAAATGAGGAAATGAAATGTTGATTGAATATCCATTTGCGCATTTATTTTCTGTTTTAGAAATAACTGCTTGGGGCTATCGGTAGAGGATAGTCGTGATTGTTGTAGACAATGTATGTTGATTAGGCAAACTGAAACTAATCAATGGAATGTGTTATGGAACTTGACAGTTGCTAGAATACATTAATTGTTTGTATTGTGTGATTGTATATAGAACCAATGTGTTTATATACGTTATGTGTAGAGGAGGAGATAGGGGATGTACTCCGCGGTTTAGGGGAAGATAGGGGATGGACCTCTAAACCGGATAGGTATTTGGAGGAGATAGGGGATGTACTCCGTAGACAGAGCTCATATGCTTGTCTAGAGAAGTGAAGATAGAGCTCATATGCTTATCTTTGTGAAGTGAAGTGTGGATACAGCTTGTATGCTTATCTGTGGATATTGTTGATATACATATCTGTTGTAGAGTGTGGATACAGCTTGTATGCTTATCTGTGGATATTGTTGATATACATATCTGTTGAGAATGTGGATATAGCTTTTATGCTTATCTGAATGTGAGATATAGTTTTTATACATATCTGTGGAAATGATGATAGAGCTAGCATGCTTATCTGTTGAAAAAGGGAAAATGAAAAGTAATTGGGACTTGTAAGTCGTTGACATAAATATGTAATTTATGTGATTGAATCAGTGTTGACCAACTATCAATTGCTAATGTTTTAGTCATTGTTCATGGTTGGTTTAGTGTATTTCTACTGGGCTGTGGCTCACCCTATATGGGAATATCATTTTCAGGTGCAGGAAGCATGCCACCTCCAAAGACATAGCTGGGAGGCTTGTGGCGGGCATAGTTTTGTCGTTTTACTTTGATTTATTACATGTAATTTCAAGCCAAGGGCTTAATGTGTAAACGAGTTAGAACTCTTTGTTGTAACCAAGTGTTAACTTGGAAAGCTGTAAGCCCGTAGGGCATTTTGTTATGAGGTTAACATGTAATACTTATGTAACGGAATTCTAATGAATGAAAGGAATGTGGTTAGTTTAAATGTAAATGCATGTCTTATCTGGTGGGTTTATTGTTATTATTTTGAGGGCGTTACAACTTGGTATCAGAGCGTACCGGGTTCGAATACTTTGGGTACGTGGGAAGTGATTAGGATCACAATGGGTTTGTCTCGCTTGATAGAGACTTAGATGTAGTATCATATGCTATGTGCTCAATTGATAACATGCTTATGTGACTATGTGGGTATGGGATTTAATTTCTAGGATGTTGATTGGATCCTTGAGTTTCTGGGAGTCTTGTTGGAAAAGCACTTGATCAATGCTGTTTCTAACCGGAACTCTAGTAACGTCTCGGGACTATCATTATCCGGAAATGAAGTTCGTAAGTGCTTATGTGTTTATGTGCTTATGTGGAGTGAATTACAGTTGTCCATGCACTAGGACGTGAGTGTTTAGTTTCGGCACATTTATGAATGTGCTAACGTTCTGTGTTGCCTTTATTAGGATGTCAGGACGAGGAAGAGGTGCTAGGCGTGGTAGACCTGCGAGGCAGGAAGTACCGTTACAGGGTGAGATTCCGGCAGTGCAGGAGGGAGTTGGGCAGGCCAATGTGGCCGAGCCAGTGGGTCAGCAGGCTATGGGTGCCTTGGCCAGAGAGATAGCAGGAGCTTTGGGTATTCTTAGAGCTGGGAATCAGGCAGCTGAGACAGGGCCTTCCTTCTTGAAGAGGGAGTTCTTCCGGTGTAATCCGGACGAGTTTATCGGGGATCCTAAAGAGCCGCTTAAGGCAGATGAATGGCTCGAACAGACAACGAAGACGTTTGAGATGCTTGGCATCGAGGACGGAGCACTGAAAGTGACCTTGGCATCCTTTCAACTGAAGGGAGATGCGGGTCAATGGTGGAAGTACGAGAAAGCTCGTGTTGGTGGTACTTGGGAGGCGTTTGTGAATGCTTTTCAGGAGAGGTTTTTGTCTGCAGTAGCAAGGGAGAAGCTGAGGGATCAGTTTAGCCGGCTTAATCAGCAGGGCTTGTCAGTGGCCGAGTTTGAGGCTACTTTTACCAGTCTGTCTAGGTTTGCACCTGAACTGGTGGCGTCTGAGGAACGCCGTTGCTATGAGTTTGAGCGGAAGTTGAGGCGGGGCCTCAAGTTGAGAGTTGGTGGGTCTTATATTCGAGAGTATAGACACCTAGTGGATGCTGCAGCTCATATGGAGCTTATGATGCAGGAGGAGGATGAGGGTCAGAGAGGCTCCAAGAGGAGCCAGGATAGTCAGAGTGATGGTAGGAGGCAGAGGGGTTATAACCCTCAGCAGTCTCAGGGTGCAGTCTCTAGATCGACCTTTCCAGTGCCTAGTGTAGGCTCGGGGAGAGGCAGTCAGGGAGAATTCACTTGTTACAAGTGTGGCCAGTTGGGTCACAAGGTTTCTGTTTGCCCGCAGAAGGGTGGGGGTCAGAAAGCTGCTTCTTCTTCAGCTAGACCGCCGAGTCAGAGTTTGGGCAGGGGGCAGCTCTTGATTTGTTATCAGTGTGGACAACCTGGGCATATGAAGAGGTTTTGCCCACAGTTGAGTGCCACTTCGGGAGCGTCTGGTTCTAGGCAGACGCAGGGTTTTCAGCCAGCTCAGTCTGTGCAGGCCTCGAGGGCCAATCCGGGAGCTTCGTCATCCCAGTCTGTGCAACAGTCTTTTGCTCCGAGAGGTGAGCAGGTAGACCAGGGGCCTACGGGGCGCGTGTATGCTGTTACCGCGCAGGATTTAGTACCGGCTCCATCAGTAGTGAGAGGTACTTTTCTGTTTTGCAACTCAGTTGCTAATGTGTTGATAGACACGGGTGCATCTCATTCTTTTGTATCTGCTGCATTTGCATCTGTTTTGGAATTGGAGTTAGCACAGTTAGCATCTCCTATTTGTGTGGTATCGCCTTTGGGTGGTGAGTTGATTCTGAAACAGGGTGTTAGAGGATGTGATATTGAGGTCGCCGATTATAGGCTTCCTTTTCCGTTTGTTGTCATGCCCATGAAGGGTTTTGATGTTATTTTGGGTATGGACTGGCTATCGTCATACCGGGCTGTTATTGATTGCTACCGCCAGAGGGTCACGTTATGTACCTTGAGCGGGGAGTGGTTCCATTTCTTGGGAGACCGGGTTGGTAGTGTTTTGCCACCGGGGTTTGATTCGCGAGGGCGAAGTGAGCTTAGTGGTTTACTTGCTAGCTTTGAGAGTAGTAAGTGTGATGAGACACTGATTGTGTTGCCGAGGGTGGTTTGTGAGTATTCGGATGTCTTTCCCGAAGATCTTGTTAGTTTGCCACCTCACCGAGAGATAGAGTTCTCTATTGATTTAGTGCCTGGTACGGCGCCGATTTCTATGGCACCTTACCGTTTTGCTCCAGCAGAGTTGGTTGAGTTGAAAGTTCAGCTCCAGGAATTGCTCGATAAGGGCTTTGTTCGCCCTAGTGTTTCACCGTGGGGAGCACCGGCCCTCTTTGTTAAAAAGAAAGATGGTGCCTTGAGATTGTGTATAGACTACCGGAAGTTGAATCGGGCTACGGTTAAAAATAAGTACCCTATGCCCCGTATAGATGATTTGTTTGACCAGTTGAAGGGTTCCCGTTGTTTCTCTAAGATAGACTTGAGATCGGGTTACCATCAGTTGAGGGTCAGGGAGGAAGATATTCCTAAGACGGCATTCCGTACGCGGTATGGCCATTATGAGTTTCTGGTGATGCCATTCGGGCTTACCAATGCACCGGCAGTCTTTATGGACTTGATGAACCGGATTTTCCGGGAGTTCTTAGACCGCTTTGTGGTTGTTTTTGTGGACGATATCCTTATCTATTCGTCATCTAAGGAGGAGCACGAGGAACACTTGAGAGTGGTGCTTGAGTTACTTAGAGCCCATAGGCTGTATGCCAAGTTTGGGAAGTGTGAGTTCTGGCTGAGGGAAGTCAAATTCTTAGGCCACGTGGTATCCGGGGAAGGGGTGTCTGTTGATACATCCAAGGTTGAGGCAGTGCAAGATTGGGCACAGCCTAAGGGTGTATTTGAGATCCGCAGTTTTCTGGGATTAGCTGGGTATTACCGTCGGTTTGTGAAAGATTTCTCCAGGTTAGCGTCACCGTTGACTAGGCTGACTCGGAAGGGAGTCAAGTTTGTGTGGAGTGAGACTTGTGAAAAGTCGTTCCAAGAGTTGAAAATTAGATTGACCACCGCTCCGGTGTTGATTATCCCGGAGAGAGGGTTAGGTTATGCGGTTTATTGTGATGCCTCACGAGAGGGTTTGGGTTGTGTGTTGATGCAGGAGGGAAAAGTGGTAGCTTATGGCTCACGTCAGTTGAAAATACACGAGAAGAATTACCCCACACATGACCTAGAGTTAGCAGCTGTGATCTTTGCCTTGAAAATCTGGAGGCACTACCTTTATGGTGAGAGGTTCGAGGTATTCTCGGATCATAAGAGTTTGAAGTATCTGTTTACACAGAGAGACTTGAATCTGAGGCAGAGGAGGTGGATGGAGTTCATCGAGGATTATGATTTTGAGTTGCATTATCATCCGGGAAAGGCCAATGTTGTGGCCGATGCCCTTAGTAGGAAGACCATTAGTGATGTTGCTTGTATAGCCATCCGGGAATGGGAGATGTTGGGAGCACTTGGCGAGTTTGATTTGCTACTGGGCGAATCTGTTGAGGCTGCGGCCTTGTTTTCTATTGTTGCGCAGCCTACACTGGTGACTAGAGTGTTAGAGGCACAGAGAAGTGACCTTGAGGTAGAATCCCTCCGAGAAAAGATCTCCAGTGGGAAAGTTGAGAAGGGTTTGACGGTGTATCCCGACCTGAGTGTGAGATACCGAAACCGTTTGTTTGTACCGGAGTCTTGCCGAGAGGAAGTACTCCGAGAGTTTCACCTTTCGCGCCTTGCGGTGCATCCGGGAGGTACTAAGATGTATCGGGAATTGGGTCGCCAGTTTTGGTGGCGGGGTATGAAGAGAGATGTGGCTGTTTTCGTATCGAAGTGCCTTACTTGCCAGCAAGTGAAGGCCGAGCATCAGAGGCCAGCGGGTTTGTTGCAACCCTTGCCTATTGCCGAGTGGAAGTGGGAGCATGTCACTATGGACTTCGTTGTAGGTCTTCCGAGGACTCAGCGGGGTAGTGATGCTATTTGGGTGGTTGTAGACCGGTTGACTAAGTCGGCGCACTTTATTCCTATGCGCGTGAGAGATTCGGTAGATCATCTTGCCGACTTGTATATTCGGGACGTAGTGAGATTGCACGGGGTCCCAGTGACGATCGTCTCAGATAGAGATCCTCGTTTTACTGCTAGGTTGTGGCAGAGTTTGCAGAGTGCCTTGGGCACTAAGTTGACCTTTAGTACGGCTTATCATCCTCAGACTGACGGACAGTCCGAGCGTACTATTCAGATCCTCGAGGATATGCTTCGGGGTTGTGTCCTGGACTTCAGTGGGACGTGGGAAAGGCACTTGCCATTGGTAGAGTTTGCCTACAACAACAGTTTTCAGTCTAGCATCGGTATGGCACCGTTTGAGGCCTTGTATGGCCGACCGTGTAGGTCTCCAGTTTGTTGGGCCGAGGTGGGTGATGCACCTTTGTTGGGTCCGGAGTTGGTTAGGGAGACGACGGAGAAAGTTGAGCTTATCCGTAAGAGGCTTGTTACAGCCCAGAGTCGACAAAAGAGTTATGCCGATCGTAGGAGGAGGCCTTTGGCGTTTGAGGTAGGTGAGCATGTCTTTCTGAAGATATCACCTAGGCGAGGCCTGATGTAACAACCCTCACCTTACTCTTGCCATACTTGCATACCTTTTTTTTTTTTTTTGCATGGTCTAGCTTATTATGTTAATTTGAAGGTTTTGCCTTGTCTTGATTTGCTTAAAGTTTGCTTGCATGATTTTGTTCTTTGCTTAGTGTGTGTGTGCATAGCCGAGGTCATCTTGAGCTTAGTCCGCCTTTGACCCTTTGTACTTAGGACTATCTTGAGGTCTTGTTTAACCCCATCTTCACCTCGGGCATTCTTTGCCGAGATGTTTCGTACTTGAACCTTGTCCGCAGGCAGGTATGGCCTAGGCCGAGATGTGGCGCACCCCGGCCAAGGTGTGGCACAGCTTAGTCAAGTGTCGTCCTCCCTAGCTGATGTTTTTCTATTCCGTTACTGGATCCATGTTTTGAGCCGATGTCATCTCCTTGCCGATGTGTCTTACCCGAGCTTGCTGCATACGATTTGTCAGAGACCTGTCTTGTCTATCAATCACCTTTTGGAGCTGAACCAACCCGATTATGCCACGTGTCCGAGCTGTTTGTTAAGGCAGCCGACAGACCTTGAAACAAATCATTTCTTGTCTCAAATCTTTGTTTTAGAGAGAGAAGCTCTAGAAAGGGAGGGAGAAGAGTTCTTGAGTGAGAGTAGTCTTCCAAGCTTGATCTTTGTGGCTTGAGCCGTTAGATCTGAGTTTTGAGGTTAGAATCTTGATCTCCTTCGGTTGTTCTTGCTGATCATCTAGTTGCATTGCATGATCGGATTTGTTTTGCATGTCATGCATCGTTTTGAAGTTGGTTTGGAAAGAGAAAATGGTTTTTCATGTGTTCTTGAACAAAGTCTCATTTTGATTGAAGAGTTTGGAACGAAAACCATGTTTTTGTGTTTGTTCTTGCATGACCTTCTTGAATGGGTACTTAAGCCCATATGTTTTGAACTCTTGGCATGAAAACTCAGATTTTGTAACAAGTTGTGAACTTGCATCCATCTTTCAAATGATCATGTTCTTCATATTCTCCAAAGGAAAACCCAGGTTTCTCCTGACCTTGTTTAGCGGGACCTCGGCCTAGCCCTGGTCAGTACCGGTGTGTTTTTATGAAACGGGAGCAGTAATTAAGCTCCCCGCTTGTTTTGTTTTGTCCTTGACTTAGATCTGGCATGAATGCCGAGATCATTTGCATGTATACATAGAGCTTGCTTTGAGAATGTGACTTGCCATGTGATTGTAGGTCCTTGATATTGCTTTGAGTTTGCACCGGAAGAACTAGGTGAGTGGTATTATTGATAAAGCTATGTTATACTTGTTTGATAAATCTTGTTGCCTTGTTTGACAAAGTATTTTGTTAGCATGAATAAATAGCCCTCGTTTTGATGTGCCAAGTATACTCCTCGTTTCGATACCATCTTTGGAAAGGATACGGTCCTTGTTAAATCGGGCTACGGGCCTAATTAACACAAGTCCCTTGTGCTGGAGGACTCTAAACTTTCGCAGTACTAAGTATAAAAGGATACGGTCCTTGTTAAATCAGGCTACGGGCCTAAGTAACACAAGTCCCTTGTATTGGAGGACTCTAAACTTTCGCAATACTTTTGACCAAACGATTACGGATCGTACATGTTATGATACTTGTAATACTTGATGATGAATACGGTTCATCCCTTGCTTTGCCGATGTTATGATACTTGATGATGAATACGGTTCATCCCTTGCTTCGCCGATGTTATGATACTTGATGATGAATACGGTTCATCCCTTGCTTTGCCGATGTTATGATACTTGATGATGAATACGGTTCATCCCTTGCTTTGCCGATGTTATGATACTTGATGATGAATACGGTTCATCCCTTGCTTCGCCGATGTTATGATATTTGATTGATGAATACGGTTCATCCCTTGTCTTGATAAAGTTTCGATATGTTCTGTTTTGAAAGACCTCGGCTTTATTCATGCAAAACCTTTATTTTTAGTACCATTCACTGAGTTTTGTACTCACCCCTCTATATATATGTAGGTGATGAGCAGGATGGCGGTGACGCCTAGACCGTTTTGGATGCTTGTTTTGGATTTGTGCTTACGTCGGCTTTACTGTTGTAATTACGTCGGCGATGCCCTGTTTTGCATGTCGGCAGATCTTGAAAATCATGCTTCTTGACTTATATTAGCTGTATTTTGTATATGTCGGCTCGAGAAGCCTTTTGATCAAGATGTAACCTGTATATTTTATCTTGATGTATCTAAGTTGCAAGTTAATTGGAATGTTTGGCATTGCTTTAATCTACGCACAGCTCTTATGGACCACTTGTATTTGACTTATTGCTTCCGCATTTGTGAGCCCCCTATATCCATACTCTGATTGTGTTGAGTTTGAAAAGTTGGCCTTCGGTAATTACGGATTACTGGCCATCGCGGCACCAAACTACTAGGGGCGGTTTGGGGTCGTGACACCTGATGAGGTTTGGGAAGAGTGGGAAGTTATCCCCTCGGTTTATTGGTCCTTTTGAGATCCTTGAGAGGATTTGTGAGGTTGCTTATCGATTAGCCTTACCACCGCAGTTGTCCGGAGTGCATGATGTGTTTCATGTGAGTATGCTTCGGAAGTATGAACCAGATCCATCACATGTGTTGGATTGGACTAATTTAGAGGTAGATGAGGATGCCTCGTATGAGGAGAGACCGGTTCGGGTCTTGGATAGGTGGGATCAGGTCCTGCGTGGCAAGACCATTCCTTTGGTGAAAGTCTTGTGGAAACATCACGGAGTGGAGGAAGCCACTTGGGAACGTGAGTTGGAAGTCCGTGAGAAATATCCGGACTTGTTTGTTGATATGTAATCTTGTATTTAAATTTTACATTTTGTTGAACTTAAGAGCTTTTATATATGTCTTAAGTTGTGAAACATTGAAAATATTTTGGTTATTGGAAGTATGTTTTGAAACTTGCCTCATACGGAAGTTGAATGTGACACTATATGTGTTGAATATATTGTTGAAATTGGAAAGATAGTGCATAATGTTGATGCATGTTGATAATACATATGTGGTTTACATATTGTGATATGTCTCTTGTTAAAGGGATGGGATGACCGGTAATGGGTCGAATTGTTGAATGTTCAAGTGTAACATTGATTAAAAGGGAGAAAAACTTGTTTTGAAAACTTGTGCTTAATTTCGGGGACGAAATTCTTTAAGGGGGGGAGGTTATAGCGATCCCGGGTTTACCCTTGTTGTATAGTGATCCGGACATGTGTCCGTGGATGTTGGTAGTTGTTTATTATCTTGTTTACATCCTTTCTTACTTTGTATTTGAGTTATAGGATGTGTTGAGCGGGTTTGTTACAGGTTGGTTGAGTTTAGAAACCAAAACTAGTTGCCCAGATTTTTGGCCTGTACGCTCGAGCGGAGGTGTTGGCGCTCGAGCGTAGATTACATCCATCTAGTATCTTGTTGTGCAGTGTTGTGAGCTCGAGCGTAGGGATTGGGAGCTCGAGCGGAGGCCTGGTTCTGCTAAAGTGCTGGGCGAGTGCATTCTGCGCTCGAGCGGGAGGTTGGCCGCTCGAGCGGAAGTCTGTGAGTGGCCGCTCGAGCGGGGTGTTTTACGCTCGAGCGGAAGACTGGGTTTAAGTCCCGAAATTGTGACTTTTCAAATCACTTTTTCACTTTCTCTTCTCTCTCTTACTTTTCCAAAAACACCATTGTTGAGTCTCTCACTCTAGACTCTACCTTCTCTCTAGGTTTTGATCTAGTAGGAGTGATTTACTCACCTTTGGCCTTTACAAAAAAGTTGTTGATCGTCGAGGGCTTCATTTTAATCTGAAAATCTCGGGTTTTGGAGCACGTTGAGTTTTGTCTTCTTCTCCTTTGGGACTCCGAATTTGAGGTAGGGATAACCTACTCCTCTCTATGGGTTTTGTCTTTAAATTTTGGTATTTTGAGATGTTGGGCTTGGTTTGGTAATTTTGTGAAAGTTTGGGGCTTTTGTGCAATTATACAAAAGTTGGGGTTTTATTTATAATAAACCTAGATGCATGTTTAGCATGAAAAAAATGGAATGATTGCTGAATCATTGAAGAAAATGGGACCTAAGGGTTGAAATGGTAATTATGGAAAATGGCCTAATTACATTGTTTAATTAATTGGGATAATTAATTGGTGAGAAATGAGGAAATGAAATGTTGATTGAATATCCATTTGCGCATTTATTTTCGGTTTTAGAAATAACTGCTTGGGGCTATCGGTAGAGGATAGTCGTGATTGTTGTAGACAATGTATGTTGATTAGGCAAACTGAAACTAATCAATGGAATGTGTTATGGAACTTGACAGTTGCTAGAATACATTAATTGTTTGTATTGTGTGATTGTATATAGAACCAATGTGTTTATATACGTTATGTGTAGAGGAGGAGATAGGGGATGTACTCCGCGGTTTAGGGGATGATAGGGGATGGACCTCTAAACCGGATAGGTATTTGGAGGAGATAGGGGATGTACTCCGTAGACAGAGCTCATATGCTTGTCTAGAGAAGTGAAGATAGAGCTCATATGCTTATCTTTGTGAAGTGAAGTGTGGATACAGCTTGTATGCTTATCTGTGGATATTGTTGATATACGTATCTGTTGTAGAGTGTGGATACAGCTTGTATGCTTATCTGTGGATATTGTTGATATACATATCTGTTGAGAATGTGGATATAGCTTTTATGCTTATCTGAATGTGAGATATAGTTTTTATACATATCTGTGGAAATGATGATAGAGCTAGCATGCTTATCTGTTGAAAAAGGGAAAATGAAAAGTAATTGGGACTTGTAAGTCGTTGACATAAATATGTAATTTATGTGATTGAATCAGTGTTGACCAACTATCAATTGCTAATGTTTTAGTCATTGTTCATGGTTGGTTTAGTGTATTTCTACTGGGCTGTGGCTCACCCTATATGGGAATATCATTTTCAGGTGCAGGAAGCATGCCACCTCCAAGGACATAGCTGGGAGGCTTGTGGCGGGCATAGTTTTGTCGTTTTACTTTGATTTATTACATGTAATTTCAAGCCAAGGGCTTAATGTGTAAACGAGTTAGAACTCTTTGTTGTAACCAAGTGTTAACTTGGAAAGCTGTAAGCCCGTAGGGCATTTTGTTATGAGGTTAACATGTAATACTTATGTAACGGAATTCTAATGAATGAAAGGAATGTGGTTAGTTTAAATGTAAATGCATGTCTTATCTGGTGGGTTTATTGTTATTATTTTGAGGGCGTTACAGGCGTTGCTAGAGTTCCGGTCAGAAACAACATTGATCAAGTGCCTTTCCAACAGGACTCCCAGAAACCCAAGGATCCAATCAACATCCTAGAAACTACATTCCATACCCAAATAATCACATAAACATGTTATCACGTAAGTACATAACATTACGTCTAAGTCTCTAACAAGCGAGACAAACCCATTGTGATACTAATCACTTCCCACGTACCCAAAGTATTCGAACCCGGTACGCTCTGATACCAACTTGTCACGCCCTCAAAATAATAACAATAAACCCATCAAAATGATCATACATTTCTATACAAAGGATCCACATTCATCTATTCATCAGGGTATTTCATTACAACGGTATTACATGTTTACAACACAGAAGCAAATGCCCTACGGGCTTACAGCTTTCCAAGTTAACACTTGGTTACAAAAGACAGTGCTAACTCAATTACACCTTAAGCCCCTGGCTTGAAACTATAAGTAATACAATCAAGAAAGATAAGACAACAAAAATATGTTTGCCCCTAACCTCCCAAGCTATGTCCTCAGAGGTGGCATGCTACCTGTACCTGAAAATGATGTTCCCATATAGGGTGAGCCACAGCCCAGCAGAGATATACTAAACCAACTATGAACAATGATTAAAATATTAGCAACTGATAGATGGTCGATACTTACACTTCCATTTACATCTTATTTCAATTCCATGACGGTCAAGTCTAGGTTACAATTTACCTTCCATTTCTTATTCAACTTTGGGTTTGAAAACAAGGTTCAGTACTCTGCCCAAAACATTTGATGAGATTATAGTTCATCACTAGAACATTTTCAAAATTCAAGGTAGATACACATTTTGGTGTTGTATCAATAACACATAAGCTACTTCCATACTTCACAGACGATGATGATATACATGTTAGTGCTATACCAATTCAAACAAACTTTTCCATAGATAAGCATATGAGCTATATCACCACTACAACAGATAAGCATATGAGCTATATCACTACAACAACAGATAAGCATATGAGCTATATCAACATTCCAATAGATAAGCATATGAGCTATATCACCACTACAACAGATAAGCATATGAGCTATATCTATACTTCACTAGACAAGCATATGAGCTGTATCTACACTTCTCTAGACAAGCATGTGAGCTGTATCTACACTTCACAAAGATAAGCATATGGGCTGTATCTTCACTTCTCTAGACAAGCATATGAGCTGTATCTACGGAGTTCATTCCCCATCTCCTCCCAATCCTATCCGGTTTAGAGGTACATCCCCCATCTTCCCCTAAACTGCGGAGTACATCCCCCATCTCCTCCTCTACACAAGCAATGCATATAAACACATAATCATACACGCAATCAACCAATACATAAAGTTAATGTATTCTATCAACTGTCTACACGTAAGGCATATAAACACATTGGTCATATACACAATCAATCAATATATAAAGTTAATGTATTCTATCATCCGTCATACTCTATGACACATCCGATTGATTAGTTTTAGTTTGCCTAATCATCATGCATTGTCTACAACAATCAACACTACCCTCCACCGGTAGCCCCAAAGCAATTATTTCTAAGCAGGGAAATAAATGCACAAATGGATAATATATCAACATTTCGACTAGATGAGCAATAAAAGATTCATCAACACTCCTTAATCTCATACATTCCCAATTTCAACATTCTCAATTCAATTCCTCGTTTTCTTCAATTAATTATATGCATTAATTAATTAAACCAATTAGGGCAAATTACCATAATTCATAAAACGACCCCAAGGTTCCATTTCCATCAATGTCCCAACATTAATCTCCTTTCTCTATGCCTAACATGCATATAGATTTATATATTTAAAACCCCAACATTTGTAAAATTACACAAAGGCCCAAACTTTCTCAAAATTACCCAACAACCCCCAACATATCAAAATGCTAAAATTTAAAGACAAAGCTCATAAGATGGAGTAGGTTATCCCTACCTCAATTGATGGGACCCAACGAAGAAGGTGAAGAAATGAAAATGCTCCAAATCCTGAAATTTTCAGATTAGAAGATAGCCCTCGACGATCAAAACAACTTTTGTAAAGGCCCAAGGTGAGAAAACAACTCCTACTAGATCAATCCTAAGAGAGAAGTTAGGGTTTTAGTGAGAGGAACTCTCAAAATAGCTTTTTGGAAAAGTAGGAGAGAGAAAGGATGTTGAAAAGTGAACAAAAAGGTCGGATCTCGGCTTTATATAAAAGTTGCCCCGCTCGAGCGTCAACAATCCTGCTCGAGCGGCGGATACACACTCCCAGAACTTTTACAGAACCAGGTCTCCGCTCGAGCGTCAACCCTCCCCGCTCGAGCGTCACACACAACAACCCGCTCGAGCGTCAAAACTCCCGCTCGAGCGCACAACACTGCAGAGGAGATACTGGAAGATGGAAAACTACGCTCGAGCGTCGAAAACCCCGCTCGAGCAGACAGACGACAACGAAGGGCCCGCTCGAGCGTCAAAATCCCCGCTCGAGCGTGAAGGCCAAAATCTAGGCAATTGCTCTTGGTTTCTAAGTCCAACCAACCTGTAACAAACTCGCCCAACACAACCCAAGACTCGAATACAAGGAGTAAAGAATGTAAACAAGATATACACGACAACCAACACCACGGAACCTAAGTCCGGATACAACAGTGAAAGGAAAGGGGAAACCGGGATCGCTATATTAACGATCTATTTGAAAATTAAATTAGAAAGGAAATTGAATGGAGGTGGAAATTTAATAAAAATAGAAGTTGAATAAAAATAGAAATGGAAACTGCATAAAATTAAAAACGGAAGTTCATTCATGAAACCACTATACCTTAACGATCTATTTGGAAATTAAATAGAAAAGGAAATTGAATAAAAATGGAAGTTGAATAAAAATACGAATGGAAGTTACATAAAATTAAGAATGGAAGTTCATTCAAGAAACCACTACACCTTAACGATCTATTTGGAAATTAAATAAAAAAGGAAATTGAATGTAGATGAAAATTGAATAAAAACAGAATTTGAATAAAAATAGAAATGGAAACGACATTAAATTAAACGTGGAAGTTCATTCAAGAAACCACTATACCTTAACGATCTATTTGGAAATTAAATAAAAAAGGAAATTGAATAAAAATGGAAGTGGAAGTGGAATAAAAACAAAAATGGAAGTTGCATAAAATTAAAAATGGAAGTTCATTCGAGAAACCACTATACCTTAACGATCTATTCAGAAATTAAATAAAAAAGAAAAATGAATAGAAAAGGAAATTGAATGAAAGCGGAAGTTGAATAAAAACAAAAGTAAAAGTTGCATAAAATTAAAAATGGAAGTCTATTCAAGAAACCACTATACCTTAACGATCTATTTGGAAATTAAATAAAAATAGAAAATTGAATAGAAAAAGGAAATTGAATAAAAACGGAAGTCGAATAAAAATAAAAATGGAAGTTGCATAAATATAAGAATGGAAGTTCATTCAAGAAACCATTACACCTTAACGATCTGTTTGGAAATTAAATAAAAAAGGAAATTGAATGGAGATGGAAATTGAATAAAAATAGAAGTTGAATAAAAAGAGAAATGGAAACTGCATAAAATTAAACATGGAAGTTCATTCAAGAAACCACTATACATTAACGATCTATTTGGAAATTAAATAAAAAAGGAAATTGATTGGAGATGGAAATTGAATAAAAATAGAAGTTGAATAAAAATAGAAATGGACATTGCGTAAAATTAAACATGGATGGTCATTCAAAAAACCACTATACATTAACAATCTATTTGGAAATTAAATAAAAAAAGAAACTGAATAAAAATGGAAGTTGAATAAAAATACAAATGGAAGTTGCATAAAATTAAAAATGGAAGTTCAATCAAGAAACCACTATACCTTAACGACCTATTTGGAAATTAAATGAAAAGGAAATTGAATGGAGATAGAAATTTAATAAAAATAGAAGTTGAATAAAAATAGAAATGGAAACTGCATAAAATTAAACATGGAAGTTCACTAAAAAAACCACTATACCTCAACGATCTATTTGGAAATTAATTAAAAAAGGAAATTGAATAGAAATGGAAATTGTATAAAAATGGAAGTGGAATAAAAATAAAAATAGAAGTTGCATAAAATTAAAAATGAAATTTCATTCAAGAAACAACTACACCTTAACGATCTATTTGGATGTTAAATAAAAAAGGAAATTGTGTGGAGCTCAAAATCGAATAAAAAGAGAAGTTGAATAAAAATAGAAATGGAAACTGCATAAAATTAAACATAGAAGTTCATTCAAAGAACCACTATACCTTAATGACCTATTCGGAAATTAAATAAAAATGGAAGTGGAATAAAAATAAAAATGGAAGTTGCATTAAATTGAAAATGGAAGTTCGTTCAAGAAACCACTACACCCTAACGATCTATTTGGAAATTAAATAAAAAAGGAAATTTAATAGAAAAAGAAATTGAATAAAAATGGAAGTTGATTAAAAATAGAATTGGACACTGCACAAAATTAAACAGGGAAGTTCATTCAAGAAACCGCTATACCTTAACGATCTTTTTGGAAATTAAATAGAAAAGGAAATTGAATAAAAATGGAAGTGGAGTAAAAATAAAAATGGAAGTTGCATAAATTTAAGAGTGGAAGTTCATTCAAGAAATCACTACACCTTAACGATCTGTTTGGAAATTAAATAAAAAAGGAAATTAAATGGAGATGGAAATTAAATAAAAACAGAAGCTAAATAAAAATAGAAATGGAAACTGCATAAAATTAAACAAGGAAGTTCATTCAAGAAACCACTAGACCTTAACGATCTATTTGGAAATTAAATAAAAAAGGAAATTGGATAGAAAAGGAAACTGAATAAAAATGGAAGTGGAATAAAAATAAAAATGGAAGTTGCATAAAATTAAAAATGGAAGTTCATTCAAGAAACCACTATACCTTAACGATCTATTTGGAATTTAAATAAAAAAGGAAATTGAAAGGAGATGGAAATTGAATAAAAATAGAAGTTGAATAAAAATTGAAATTGACACTGCATAAAATTAAACATGGAAGTTCATTCACGAAAACACTATACATTAACGATCTATTTGGAAATTAAATAAAAAAGGAAATGGAATAGAACAGGAAATTGAATAAAAATGGAAGTTGCATAAAATTAAAAATTGAAGTTCATTCAAGAAACCACTACACCTTAACGATCTACTTGGAAATGAAATAAAAATGGAAATTCAATAGCAAAGGGAATTGAATAAAAAGGGAAGTTGAATAAAAATAAAAATAGAAGTTGCATAAAATTAAAAATGAAAGTTCATTCAAGAAACCACTATACCATAATGATCTATTTGGAAATTGAATAAAAAAGGAAATTGAATAGAAAAAAAAATTGAATAAAAATGGAAGCGGAATAAAAATACAAATGGAAGTTGCATAAAATTAAAAATGGAAGTTCATTCAAGAAACCACTATACCTTAACGATCTGTTTGGAAATTAATTAAAAAAAGAAATTGAACGGAGATGGAAGTTGAATAAAAATAGAAATGGAAACTGCATAAAATTAAACATGGAAGTTCATTCGAGAAACCACTATACCTTAACGATCTATTTGGAAATTAAATAAAAAAGGAAATTGAATAGAAAAGAAAATTGAATAAAAATGGAAGTGGAATAAAAATAAAAATGAAAGTTTCAAAAAATTAAGAATGGAAGTTCATTCAAGAAACCAGTACACCTTAACGATCTATTTGGAAATTAAATAGAAAAGGAAATTGACTGGAGATGGAAGTTGAATAAAAATAGAAATTGAAACTGCATAAAATTAAACATGGAAATTCATTGAAAAAACCACTCTACCATAACGATCTATTTGGAAATTAAATAAAATAGGAAATTGAATAAAAATGGAAGTGGAATAAAAATAAAAATGGAAGTTGCAGAAAATTAAAAATGGAAGTACACTCAAAAAACCACTACATCTTAACGATCTATTTGGAAATTAAATAAAAAATGAAATTCAATAGAAAAGGGAATTGAATAAAAATGGAAGTTGAATAAAAATAAAAATGAAAGTTGCATAAAATTAAAAATGGAAGTTGCATAAAATTAAAAATGGAAGTTCATTCAAAAAACCACTAAACCTTAACGATCTATTTGGAATTTAAATAAAAAATGAAATTGAATAGAAAAGTGAATTGAATAAAAATGGAAGTTGAATAAAAATAAAAATGGAAGTTGTATAAAAATAAAAATGAAAGTTCATTCAAAAAACCACTATACCATAACAATCTATTTGGATATTAAATAAAAAAAGGAAATTGAATGGAGATGGAAATTGAATAAAAATAGAAGTGGAAACTGCATAAAATTAAACATGGAAATTCATTCAGGAAACCACTATACCTTAACGATCTACTTGAAAATTAAATTAAAAAGGAAATTGAATGGAGGTGGAAATTTAATAAAAATAGAAATTGAATAAAAATGGAAGTGGAAACTGCATAAAATTAAAAACGGAAGTTCATTCATGAAACTACTATACCTTAACGATCTATTTGGAAACTAAATAAAAAAGGAAATTGAATAGAAAAGGAAATTGAATAAAAATGGAAGTTGAATAAAAATACGAATGGAAGTTGCATAAAATTAAGAATGGAAGTTCATTCAAGAAACCACTACACCTTAACGATCTCTTTGGAAATTAAATAAAAAAGGAAATTGAATGTAGATGGAAATTGAATAAAAATAGAAGTTGAATAAAAATTGAAATGGAAACTGCATAAAATTAAACGTGGAAGTTCATTTAAGAAACCACTATGCCTTAACAATCTATTTGGAAATTAAATAAAAAAGGAAAATGAATAGAAAAGGAAATTGAATAAAAGCGGAAGTTGAATAAAAACAAAAATAGAAGTTGCATAAAATTAAAAATGGAAGTCTATTCAAGAAACAACTATACCTTAACGATCTATTTGGAAATTAAATAAAAAAAAGAAGTTGAATAGAAAAGGAAATTGAATAAATATTGAAGTGGAATAAAAATAAAAATGGAAGTTTCAAAAAACTAGAAATGAAAGTTCATTCAAGAAACAACTATACCTTCATGATCTATTTGCAAATTAAATAAAAATGGAAATTGAATAGAAAAGGAAATTGAAAAAAACGGAAGTGGAATAACAATACAAATGGAAGTTGCATAAAATTAAAAATGGAAGTTCATTCAAGAAACCACAATACCTTAATGATATATTTGGAAATTAAATAAAAAAGGAAATTGAATAGAAAAGGAAATTGAATAAAAATGGAGGTGGAATAAAAAGAAAAATGAAAGTTGCATAAAATTAAGAATGGAAGTTCATTCAAGAAACCCACTACACCTTAACGATCTGTTTGGAAATTAAATAAAAAAGGAAATTGAATAGAGATGGAAATCAAATAAAAATAGAAATGGAAACTGCATAAAATTAAACAAGGAAGTTCATTCAAGAAACCACTAGACCTTAACGATCTATTTGGAAATTAAATAAAAAAGGAAATTGGATAGAAAAGGAAACTGAATAAAAATGGAAGTGGAATAAAAATAAAAATGGAAGTTGCATAAAATTAAAAATGGAAGTTCATTCAAGAAACCATTATACCTTAACGATCTATTTGGAATTTAAATAAAAATGGAAATTGAAAGGAGATGGAAATTGAATAAAAATAGAAGTTGAATAAAAATAGAAATTGACACTGCATAGAATTAAACATGGAAGTTCATTCACGAAAACACTAGACATTAACGATCTATTTGGAAATTAAATAAAAAAGGAAATTGAATAGAAAAGGAAATTGAATAAAAATGGACGTAGAATAAAAATAAAAATGGTAGTTGCATAAAATTAAAAATTGAAGTTCATTCAAGAAACCACTACACCTTAACGATCTATTTGGAAATTAAATAAAAAAGGAAATTCATTAGCAAAGGGAATTGAATAAAATGGAAGTTGAATAAAAATCAAAATAGAAGTTGCATAAAATTAAAAATGAAAGTTCAATCAAGAAACCACTATACCATAATGATCTGTTTGGAAATTGAATAAAAAAGGAAATTGAATAGAAAAAAAAATTGAATAAAAATGGAAGTGGAATAAAAACACAAATGGAAGTTGCATAAAATTAAAAATGAAAGTTCATTCAAGAAACCACTATAACTTAACGATCTATTTGGAAATTACCTAAAAAAGGAAATTGAACAGAGATGGAAGTTGAATAAAAATAGAAATAGAAACTGCATAAAATTAAACATGGAAGCTCATTCGAGAAAACACTATACATTAACGATCTATTTGGAAATTAAATAAAAAAGGAAATTGAATAGAAAAGGAAATTTAATAAAAATGGACGTAGAATAAAAATAAAAATGGTAGTTGCATAAAATTAAAAATTGAAGTTCATTCAAGAAAATTAAACATGGAAGTTCATTCACGAAAACACTATACATTAACGATCTATTTGGAAATTAAATAAAAAATGAAATTGAATAGATAAGGAAATTGAATAAAAATGGACGTAGAATAAAAATAAAAATGGTAGTTGCATAAAATTAAAAATTGAAGTTCATTCAAGAAACCACTACACCTTAACGATCTATTTGGAAATTAAATAAAAAAGGAAATTCAATAGCAAAGGGAATTGAATAAAATGGAAGTTGAATAAAAATAAAAATAGAAGTTGCATAAAATTAAAAATGAAAGTTCAATCAAGAAACCACTATACCATAATGATCTGTTTGGAAATTGAATAAAAAAGGAAATTGAATAGAAAAAAAAATTGAATAAAAATGGAAGTGGAATAAAAACACAAATGGAAGTTGCATAAAATTAAAAATGAAAGTTCATTCAAGAAACCAATATAACTTAACGATCTGTTTGGAAATTAACTAAAAAAGGAAATTGAACAGAGATGGAAGTTGAATAAAAATAGAAATGGAAACTGCATAAAATTAAACGTAGAAGTTCATTCGAGAAACCACTATACCTTAACGATCTATTTGGAAATTAAATAAAAAAGGAAATTGAATAGAAACGAAAATTGAATAAAAATGGAAGTGGAATAAAAATAAAAATGGAAGTTGCAAAAAATTAAGAATGGAAGTTCATTCAAGAAACCAGTACACCTTAACGATCTATTTGGAAATTAAATAAAAAAGGAAATTGAATGGAGATGGAAATTGAATAAAAATAGAAGTTGAATAAAAATAGAAATGGAAACTGCATAAAATTAAACATGGAAGTTCATTCAAGAAACCATATACCTTAACGATCTATTTGGAAATTAAATAAAATAAGAAATTGAATAAAAATGGAAGTGGAATAAAAATAAAAATGGAAGTTGCATAAAATTAAAAATGGAAGTTCATTCAAAAAACCACTACACCTTAATGATCTATTTGGAAATTAAATAAAAAATGAAATTCAATAGAAAAAGGAATTGAATAAAAATGGAAGTTGAATAAAAATAAAAATGGAAGTTGCAAAAAATTAAAAATGGAAGGTTATTCAAAAAACCACTACACCTTAATGATCTATTTGGAAATTAAATAAAAAATGAAATTGAATAGAAAAGTGAATTGAATAAAAAATGGAAGTTGAATAAAAATAAAAATGGAAGTTGCATAAAATTAAAAATGAAAGTTCATTCAAGAAACCACTATGCCATAACGATCTATTTGGATATTAAACAGAGAAAGGAAATTGAATGGAGATGGAAGTTGAATAAAAATAGAAGTTGAATAAAAGTAGAAGTGGAAATTGCATAAAATTAAACATGGAAATTCATTCAAAAAACCACTATACCTTAACGATCTATTTGAACATTAAATTAAAAAGGAAATTGAATGGAGGTGGTAATTTCATAAAAATAGAAGTTGAATAAAAATAGAAATGGAAACTGCATAAAATTAAAAACGGAAGTTCATTCATGAAACCACTATACCTTAACGATCTGTTTGGAAATTAAATAAAAAAGGAAATTGAATAGAAAAGGAAATTGAATAAAAATGGAAATTGAATAAAAATACGAATGGAAGTTGCATAAAATTAAGAATGGAAGTTCATTTAAAAAACCACTACACCTTAACGATCTATTTGGAAATCAAATAAAAAATGAAATTGAATAGAAAAGTGAATTGAATAAAAATGGAAGTTGAATAAAAATAAAAATGGAAGTTGCATTGAATTAAAAATGAAAGTTCATTCAAGAAACCACTATAGCATAACGAACTATTTGGATATTAAATAAAAAAAGGAAATTGAATGGAGATGGAAATTGAATAAAAATAGAAGTTGAATAAAAATAGAGGTGGAAACTACATAAAATTAAACATGGAAGTTCATTCAAAAAACCACTATACCTTAACGATCTATTTGAAAATTAAATTAAAAAGCAAATTGAATGGAGGTGGAAATTTAATAAAAATAGAAGTTGAATAAAAATAGAAATGGAAACTGCATAAAATTAAAAACGGAAATTCATTCATGAAACCACTACACCTTAACGATCTATTTGGAAATTAAATAAAAAACGAAATTGAATGGAAAAGGAAATTGAATAATAACGGAAGTTGAATAAAAATACGAATGGAAGTTGCATAAAATTAAGTATGGAAGTTCATTCAAAAAACCACTACACCTTAACGATCTATTTGGAAATTAAATAAAAAAGGAAATTGAATGTAGATGGAAATTGAATAAAAATAGAAATGGAAACTGCATAAAATTAAACGTGAAAGTTCATTCAAGAAACCACTATACCATAACGATCTGTTTGGAAATTAAATAAAAAAGGAAATTGTATAGAAAAGGAAATTGAATAAAAATGGAAGTGGAAGTGGAAGTGGAATAAAAATAAAAATGAAAGTTGCATAAAATTAAAAATGGAAGTTCATTCGAGTAACCGCTATACCTTAACGATCTATTCGGAAATTAAATAAAAAAGGAAAATGAATAGAAAAGGAAATTGAATAAAAGCGGAAGTTGGATAAAAACAAAAATAGAAGTTGCATAAAATTAAAAATGGAAGTCTATTCAAGAAACCGCTATACCTTAACGATCTATTTGGAAATTAAATAAAAAAAGGATGTTGAATAGAAAAGGAAATTAAATAAATATCGAAGTGGAATAAAAATAAAAATGGAAGTTGCATAAAATTAAAAATGGAAGTTCATTCAAAAAACCACTACACCTTAACGATCTATTTGGAAATTAAATAAAAAATGAAATTCAATAGAAAAAGGAGTTGAATAAAAATGGAAGTTGAATAAAAATAAAAATGGAAGTTGCATAAAATTAGAAATGGAAGTTCATTCAAAAAACCACAACACCTTAACGATCTATTTGGAAATTAAATAAAAAATGAAAGTTGCATAAAAATAAAAATGGAAGTTGCAAAAAATTAAAAATGAAAGTTCATTCAAGAAACCACTATGCCATAACGATCTATTTCGATATTAAATAGAAAAAGGAAATTGAATGGAGATGGAAATTGAATAAAAATAGAAGTTGAACAAAAATAGATGTGGAAACTGCATAAAATTAAACATGGAAATTCATTCAAAAAACCACTCTACCTTAACGATCTATTTGAAATTAAATTAAAAAGGAAATTGAATGTGGTGGAAATTTAATTAAAATAGAAGTTGAATAAAAATGGAAATGGAAACTGCATAAAATTAAAAACGGAAGTTCATTCACGAAACCACTATACCGTAACGATCTATTTGGAAATTAAATAAAAAAGGAAATTGAATAGAAAAGGAAATTGAATAAAAATGGAAGTTGCATAAAATTAAGAATGGAAGTTCATTCAAAAAACCACTACACCTTAACGATCTATTCGGAAATTAAATAAAAAAATGAAATTGAATAGAAAAGTGAATTGAATAAAAATGGAAGTTGAATAAAAATAAAAACAGAAGTTGCATAAAATTAAAAATGAAAGTTCATTCAAGAAACCACTATACCATAACGATCTATTTGGATATTAAATAAAAAAAGGAAATTGAATGGAGATGGAAATTGAATAAAAATAGAAGTTGAATAAAAATAGAAGTGGAAACTGCATAAAATTAAACATGGAAATTCATTCAAAAACCCACTATACATTAACGATCTATTTGAAATTAAATTAAAAAGGAAATTGAATGGTGGTGGAAATTTAATTAAAATAGAAGTTGAATAAAAATAGAAATGAAAACTGCATAAAATTAAAAACGGAAGTTCATTCACAAAACCACTATACCGTAACGATCTATTTGGAAATTAAATAAAAAAGGAAATTGAATAGAAAAGGAAATTGAATAAAAATGGAAGTTGAATAAAAATACGAATGGAAGTTGCATAAAATTAAGAATGGAAGTTCATTCAAAAAACCACTACACCTTAACGATCTATTCGGAAATTAAATAAAAAATGAAATTGAATAGAAAAGTGAATTGAATAAAAATGGAAGTTGAATAAAAATAAAAATAGAAGTTGCATAAAATTAAAAATGAAAGTTCATTCAAGAAACCACTATACCATAACGATCTATTTGGATATTAAATTAAAAAAGGAAATTGAATGGAGATGGAAATTGAATAAAAATAGAAGTTGAATAAAAATAGAAGTGGAAACTGCATAAAATTAAACGTGGAAATTCATTCAAAAACCCACTATTCCTTAACGATCTATTTGAAAATTAAATTAAAAAGAAAATTGAATGGAGGTGGAAATTTAATAAAAATAGAAGTTGAATAAAAATAGAAATGGAAACTGCATAAAATTAAAAACGAAAGTTCATTCATGAAACCACTATACCTTAACGATCTATTTGGAAATTAAATAAAAAAGGAAATTGAATAGAAAAGGAAATTGAATAAAAATGGAAGTTGAATAAAAATGCGAATGGAAGTTGCATAAAATTAAGTATGGAAGTTCATTCAAGAAACCACTACACCTTAACGATATGTTTGGAAATTAAATAAAAAAGGAAATTGAATGTAGATGGAAATTGAATAAAAATAGATGTTGAATAAAAATAGAAATGGAAACTGCATAAAATTAAACGTGGAATTTCTTTCAAGAAACCAGTATACCTTAACGATCTATTTGGAAATTAAATAAAAAAGGAAATTGTATAGAAAAGGAAATTGAATAAAAATGGAAGTGGAAGTGGAATAAAAATAAAAATGAAAGTTGCATAAAATTAAAAATGGAAGTTCATTCGAGTGACCACTATACTATAACGATCTATTCGGAAATTATATAAAAAAGGAAAATGAATAGAAAAGGAAATTGAATAAAAGCGAAAGTTGAATAAAAACAAAAATAGAAGTTGCATAAAATTAAAAATGGTGTCTATTCAAGAAACCACTATACCTTAACGTTCTATTTGAAAATTAAATAAAAAAAGGAAGTTGAATAGAAAAGGAAGTTGAATAGAAAAGGAAATTGAATAAATATGGAAGTGGAATAAAAATAAAAACGGAAGTTTCATAAAACTAAAAGTGAAATTTCATTCAAGAAACCACTATACCTTCACGATCTATTTGGAAATTAAATAAAAATGGAAGTGTAATAACAATACAAATGGAAGTTGCATAAAATTAAAAATGAAAGTTCATTCAAGAAACCACAATACCTTAACGATCTATTTGGAAATTAAATAAAAAAGGAAATTGAATGGAGATGGAAATTGAATAAAAATAGAAGTTGAATAAAAATAGAAATGGACACTGCATAAAATTAAACAGGGAAGTTCAATCAAGAAACCACTATAGCTTAACGATCTGTTTGGAAATTAAATAAAAAAGGAAATTGAATAGAAAAGGAAATTGAATAAGAATGGAAGTGGAATAAAAAGAAAAATGAGAGTTGCATAAAATTGAGAATGGAAGTTCATTCAAGAAACCCACTACACCTTAACGATCTGTTTGGAAATTAAACAAAAAAGGAAATTGAATGGAGATGGAAATTGAATAAAAATAGAAATGGAAACTGCATAAAATTAAACGTGGAAGTTCATTCAAGAAACCACTATACCTTAACGATCTATTTGGAAATTAAATAAAAAAGGAATTTGAATGGAGATGAAAATTGAATAAAAACAGAAGTTGAATAAAAATAGACATAGAAACTGCATAAAATTAAATATGGAAGTTCATTGAAGAAACCACTATACCTTAACGATCTATTTGGAATTAAATAAAAAAGGAAATACAATAGAAAAAGAAATCGAATAAAAATGGAAGTTGAATAAAAATAAAAATGGAAGTTGTATAAAATTAAAAATGGAAATTCATTCACAAATGCACTATACATTAACGATCTATTTGGAAATTAAGTAAAAAAAGGAAATTGAATAAAAATGGAAGTGGAATAAAAATAAAAATGGAAGTTGCATAAAATTAAAAATGGAAGTTCTTTCAAAAAACCACTATACCTTAATGATCTATTTGGAAATTAAATAAAAAACGAAATTGAATGGTGATGGAAATCGAATAAAAATAGAAGTTGAATAAAAATAGAAATGGACACTTCATAAAATTAAACATGGAAGTTCATTCAAGAAGCCACTATACCTTAACGATCTATTTGAAAATTAAATAAAAAAGGAAATTGAATAGAAGGGGCGATTGAATAAAAATGGAAGTGGAATAAAAACAAAAATGGAAGTTGCATAAAATTAAAAATGGAAGTTCATTCAAGAAACCACAACATCTTAACGATCTATTTGGAAACTAAATAAAAATGGAAATTCAGTAGATAAGGAAATTGAATAAAAATGGAAGTGGAATAAAAAGAAAAATGAAAGTTGCATAAAATTAAGAATGGAAGTTCATTCAAGAAACCCACTACACCATAACGATCTGTTTGGAAATTAAACAAAAAAGGAAATTGAATGGAGATGGAAATTAAATAAAAATAGGAGCTGAACAAAAATAAAAATCGAAACTGCGTAAAATTGAACAAGGAGTTTCATTCAACAAACCACTATACCTTAACGATGTATTTGGAAATCCATTAAAAAGAGAAATTGAATAGATATAGAAATTGAATAAAAATGGAAGTGAAATAAAAATAAAAATGAAAGTTGCATAAAATTAAAAATGGAAGTTCATTCAAGAAACCCCTACACCTTAACGATCTATTTGGAAATTAAATAAAAACGAAAATTGAATGGATATCGAAATTGAATAAAAATAGAAGTTGAATAAAAATATTAATGGAAACTGCATAAAATTAAACATGGAAGTCCATTCAAGAAACCACTATACCTTAACGATCTATTTGGAAATTAAATAACAAAGGAAATTGAATAGAAAAGGCAATTGAATAAAAATGGAAGTGGAATAAAAATAAAAATGGAAGTTGCAGAAAATTAAACATGGAAGTCCATTCAAGAAACCACTATACCTTAACGACCTATTTAGAAATTAAATAAAAAAGGAAATTGAATAGAAAAGGAAATTGAATAAAAATGGAAGTAGAATAAAAATAAAAATGGAAGTTGCATAAAATTAAAAATGGAAGTTCATTCAAGAAACCACTACACCTTCACGATCTATTTGGAAACTAAATAAAAAGGGAAATTCAATAGAAAAAGAAATCGAATAAGAATGGAAGTCGAATAAAAATAAAAATGGAAGTTGCATAAAATTAAACATGGAAGTCCATTCAAGAAACCACTATACCTTAACGACCTATTTAGAAATTAAATAAAAAAGGAAATTGAATAGAAAAAGAAATTGAATAAAAATTTAAGTGGACTAAAAATAAAACAGGAAGTTCTAATAAATTAAAAATGGAAGTTCATTCAAGAAACCACTACACCTTAACGATCTATTTGGAAATTAAATAAAAAAGGAGATTGAATGGCGATGGAAATTGAATAAAAATAGAAATAGACACTGCATAAAATTAAACATGGAAGTTCATTCAAGAAACTAGTATACCTTAACGATCTATTTGGAAATTAAATAAAAATGGAAATTAAATAGAAATGGAAATTGAATAAAAATGGAAGTTTAATAAAAATAAAAATGGAAGTTGCATAAAATTAAAAATTGAAGTTCATTCAAGAAACTACTACACCTTAACGATCTATTTGGAAACTAAATAAAAAAGGGAAATTCAATAGAAAAGGAAATTGAATAAAAATAAAAATGGAAGTTGCATAAAATTAAAAATTGAAGTTCATTCAAGAAATCACTACACCTTAACGATCTGTTTGGAAATTACATAAAAAAGGAAATTGAATGGAGATGGAAATTGAATAAAAATCGAAGTTGAATAAAATTAGAAATGGACACCGCGTAAAATTAAACATGGAATTTTATTCAAAAAACCATATACCTTAACAATCTATGTGGAAATTAAATAAAAAAAGAAATTAAATAAAAATGGAAGTTGAATAAAAACACAAATGGAAGTTACATAAAATTAAAAATGGAAGTTTATTCAAGAAAACACTACACCTTAACGATCTATTTGGAAACTAAATAAAAAGGGAAATTCAATAGAAAAGGAAATTGAATAAAAATGGAAGTGGAATAAAAATAAAACTGGAAGTTGCACAAAATTAAAAATGGAAGTTCATTCAAGAAACCACTACACCTTAACGATCTATTTGGAAACTAAATAAAAAGGGAAATTCAGTAGAAAAGGTAATTGAATAAAAATGGAAGTCGAATAAAAATAAAAATGGAAGTTGCATAGAATTAAAAATGAAAGTTCATTCAAGAAACCACTATACCTTAACTATCTATTTGGAAATTAAATAAAAATGGGAAATTGAATGGAGAAGGAAATTGAATAAAAATAGAAGTTGAATAAAAACAGAAGTGGAAACTGCATAAAATTAAACATGGTAGTCCATTCAAGAAGCCACTATACCTTAAAGATCTATTTGGATATTAAATAAAGAAGGAAATTGAATACAAAAGGAAATTGAATAAAAATGGAAGTGGAATAAAAATATAAATGGAAGTTGCATAAAATTAAAAATGAAAGTTCATTCATGAAACCACTACACCTTAACGATCTGTTTGGAAATTAAAGAAAAAACGAAATTGAATGGAAAAGGAAATTGAATAATAACGGAAGTTGAATAAAAATACGAATGGAAGTTGCATAAAATTAAGTATGGAAGTTCATTCAAAAAACCACTATACCTTAACGATCTATTTGAAATTAAATTAAAAAGGAAATTGAATGGTGGTGGAAATTTAATTAAAATAGAAGTTGAATAAAAATAGAAATGGAAACTGCATAAAATTAAAAACGGAAGTTCATTCACGAAACCACTATACCGTAACGATCTATTTGGCAATTAAACAAAAAAAGGAAATTGAATAGAAAAGGAAATTGAATAAAAATGGAAGTTGAATAAAAATACGAATGGAAGTTGCATAAAATTAAGAATGGAAGTTCATTCAAAAAACCACTACACCTTAACGATCTATTCGGAAATTAAATAAAAAATGAAATTGAATAGAAAAGTGAATTGAATAAAAATGGAAGTTGAATAAAAATAAAATAGAAGTTGCATAAAATTAAAAATGAAAGTTCATTCAAGAAACCACTATACCATAACGATCTATTTGGATATTAAATAAAAAAAGAAAATTGAATGGAGACGGAAATTGAATAAAAATAGAAGTTGAATAAAAATAGAAGTGGAAACTGCATAAAATTGAACATGGAAATTCATTCAAAAACCCACTATACATTAACGATCTATTTGAAATTAAATTAAAAAGGAAATTGAATGGTGGTGGAAATTTAATTAAAATAGAAGTTGAATAAAAATAGAAATGAAAACTGCATAAAATTAAAAACGGAAGTTCATTCACGAAACCACTATACCGTAACGATCTATTTGAAAATTAAATAAAAAAAGAAATTGAATAGAAAAGGAAATTGAATAAAAATGGAAGTTGAATAAAAATACGAATGGAAGTTGCATAAAATTAAGAATGGAAGTTCATTCAAAAAACCACTACACCTTAACGATCTATTCGGAAATTAAATAAAAAATGAAATTGAATAGAAAAGTGAATTGAATAAAAATGGAAGTTGAATAAACATAAAAATAGAAGTTGCATAAAATTAAAAATGAAAGTTCATTCAAGAAACCACTATACCATAACGATCTATTTGGATATTAAATTAAAAAAGGAAATTGAATGGAGATGGAAATTGAATAAAAATAGAAGTTGAATAAAAATAGAAGTGGAAACTGCATAAAATTAAACGTGGAAATTCATTCAAAAACCCACTATTCCTTAACGATCTATTTGAAAATTAAATTAAAAAGAAAATTGAATGGAGGTGGAAATTTAATAAAAATAGAAGTTGAATAAAAATAGAAATGGAAACTGCATAAAATTAAAAACGAAAGTTCATTCATGAAACCACTATACCTTAACGATCTATTTGGAAATTAAATAAAAAAGGAAATTGAATAGAAAAGGAAATTGAATAAAAATGGAAGTTGAATAAAAATGCGAATGGAAGTTGCATAAAATTAAGTATGGAAGTTCATTCAAGAAACCACTACACCTTAACGATCTGTTTGGAAATTAAAAAAAAAAAAGGAAATTGAATGTAGATGGAAATTGCATAAAAATAGAAGTTGAATAAAAATAGAAATGGAAACTGCATAAAATTAAACGTGGAATTTCTTTCAAGAAACCAGTATACCTTAACGATCTATTTGGAAATTAAATAAAAAAGGAAATTGTATAGAAAAGGAAATTGAATAAAAATGGAAGTGGAAGTGGAATAAAAATAAAAATGAAAGTTGCGTAAAATTAAAAATGGAAGTTCATTCGAGTGACCACTATACTATAACGATCTATTCGGAAATTAAATAAAAAAGGAAAATGAATAGAAAAGGAAATTGAATAAAAGCGGAAGTTGAATAAAAACAAAAATAGAAGTTGCAAAAAATTAAAAATGGGGTCTATTCAAGAAACCACTATACCTTAACGATCTATTTGAAAATTTAATAAAAAAAAGGAAGTTGAATAGAAAAGGAAATTGAATAAATATCGAAGTGGAATAAAAATAAAAACGGAAGTTTCGTAAAACTAAAAATGAAAGTTCATTCAAGAAACCACTATACCTTCACGATCTATTTGGAAATTAAATAAAAATTGAAATTGAATAGAAAAAGAAATTGAATAAAAATGGAAGTGTAATAACAATACAAATGGAAGTTGCAAAAAATTAAAAATGAAAGTTCATTCAAGAAACCACAATACCTTAACGATCTATTTGGAAATTAAATGAAAAAGGAAATTGAATGGAGATGGAAATTGAATAAAAATAGAAGTTGAATAAAAATAGAAATGGACACTGCATAAAATTAAACAGGGAAGTTCAATCAAGAAACCACTATACCTTAACGATCTGTTTGGAAATTAAATAAAAAAGGAAATTGAATAGAAAAGGAAATTGAATGAGAATGGAAGTGGAATAAAAAGAAAAATGAGAGTTGCATAAAATTGAGAATGGAAGTTCATTCAAGAAACCCACTACACCTTAACGATTTGTTTGGAAATTAAACAAAAAAGGAAATTGAATGGAGATGGAAATTGAATAAAAATAGAAGTTGAATAAAAATAGAAATGGAAACTGCATAAAATTAAACGTGAAAGTTCATTCAAGAAACCGCTATACCTTAACGATCTATTTGGAAATTAAATAAAAAAGGAAATAGAATGGAGATGAAAATGGAATAAAAACAGAAGTTGAATAAAAATAGACATGGAAACTGCATAAAATTAAATATGGAAGTTTATTGAAGAAACCACTATACCTTAACGATCTATTTGGAATTAAATAAAAAAGGAAATTCAATAGAAAAAGAAATCGAATAAAAATGGAAGTTGAATAAAAATAAAAATGGAAGTTGTATAAAATTAAAAATGGAAATTCATTCACAAATGCACTATACATTAACGATCTATTTGGAAATTAAATAAAAAAAGGAAATTGAATAGAAAAGGAAATTGAATAAAAATGGAAGTGGAATAAAAATAAAAATGGAAGTTGCATAAAATTAAAAATGGAAGTTCTTTCAAAAAACCACTATACCTTAATGATCTATTTGGAAATTAAATAAAAAACGAAATTGAATGGTGATGGAAATCGAACAAAAATAGAAGTTGAATAAAAATAGAAATGGACACTTCAAAAAATTAAACATGGAAGTTCATTCAAGAAGCCACTATACCTTAACGATCTATTTGGAAATTAAATAAAAAAGGAAATTGAATAGAAGGGGCGATTGAATAAAAATGAAAGTGGAATAAAAACAAAAATGGAAGTTGCATAAAATTAAAAATGGAAGTTCATTCAAGAAACCACAACACCTTAACAATCTATTTGGAAACTAAACAAAAATGGAAATTCAGTAGATAAGGAAATTGAATAAAAATGGAAGTGGAGTAAAAAGAAAAATGAAAGTTGCATAAAATTAAGAATGGAAGTTCATTCAAGAAACCCACTACACCATAACAATCTGTTTGGAAATTGAACAAAAAAGGAAATTGAATGGAGATGGAAATTAAATAAAAATTGGAGCTGAACAAAAATAAAAATCGAAACTGCGTAAAATTAAACAAGGAGGTGCATTCAACAAACCACTACACCTTAACGATGTGTTTGGAAATCCATTAAAAAGAGAAATTGAATAGATATAGAAATTGAATAAAAATGGAAGTGAAATAAAAATAAAAATGAAAGTTGCATAAAATTAAAAATGGAAGTTCATTCAAGAAACCCCTACACCTTAACGATCTATTTGGAAATTAAATAAAAATGGAAATTGAATGGATATCGAAATTGAATAAAAATAGAAGTTGAATAAAAATATTAATGGAAACTGCATAAAATTAAACATGGAAGTCCATTCAAGAAACCACTATACCTTAACGATCTATTTGGAAATTAAATAACAAAGGAAATTGAATAGAAAAGGAAATTGAATAAAAATGGAAGTTGCATAAAATTAAACATGGAAGTCCATTTAAGAAACCACTATACCTTAACGACCTATTTAGAAATTAAATAAAAAAGGAAATTGAATAGAAAAGGAAATTGAATAAAAATGGAAGTAGAATAAAAGTAAAAATGGAAGTTGCATAAAATTAAAAATGGAAGTTCATTCAAGAAACCACTACACCTTCACGATCTATTTGGAAACTAAATAAAAAGGGAAATTCAATAGAAAAAGAAATTGAATAAGAATGGAAGTTGCATAAAATTAAACATGGAAGTCCATTCAAGAAACCACTATACCTTAACGATCTATTTAGAAATTAAATAAAAAAGGAAATTGAATAGAAAAAGAAATTGAATAAAAATGGAAGTGGACTAAAAATAAAACAGGAAGTTCCAATAAATTAAAAATGGAAGTTCATTCAAGAAACCACTACACCTTAACGATCTATTTGGAAATTAAATAAAAAAGGAGATTGAATGGCGATGGAAATTGAATAAAAATAGAAATAGACACTGCATAAAATTAAACATGGAAGTTCATTGAAGAAACCAGTATACCTTAACGATCTATTTGGAAATTAAATAAAAAAGGAAATTAAATAGAAAAGGAAATTGAATAAAAATGGAAGTTTAATAAAAATAAAAATGGAAGTTGCATAAAATTAAAAATTGAAGTTCATTCAAGAAACTACTACACCTTAACGATCTATTTGGAAACTAAATAAAAAAGGGAAATTCAATAGAAAAGGAAATTGAATAAAAATAAAAATGGAAGTTGCATAAAATTAAAAATGGAAGTTCATTCAAGAAATCACTACACCTTAACGATGTATTTGGAAATTACATAAAAAAGGAAATTGAATAGAGATGGAAATTGAATAAAAATCGAAGTTGAATAAAAATAGAAATGGACACTGCGTAAAATTAAACATGGAATTTTATTCAAAAAACCATATACCTTAACAATCTATGTGGAAATTAAATAAAAAAAGAAATTAAATAAAAATGGAAGTTGAATAAAAACACAAATGGAAGTTACATAAAATTAAAAATGGAAGTTCATTCAAGAAACCACTACACCTTAACGATCTATTTGGAAACTAAATAAAAAGGGAAATTCAATAGAAAAGGAAATTGAATAAAAATGGAAGTGGAATAAAAATAAAAATGGAAGTTGCACAAAATTAAAAATGGAAGTTCATTCAAGAAACCACTACACCTTAACGATCTATTTGGAAACTAAATAAAAAGGGAAATTCAATAGAAAAGGTAATTGAATAAAAATGGAAGTCGAATAAAAATAAAAATGGAAGTTCCATAGAATTAAAAATGAAAGTTCATTCAAGAAACCACTATACCTTAACTATCTATTTGGAAATTAAATAAAAATGGGGAATTGAATGGAGAAGGAAATTGAATAAAAATAGAAGTTGAATAAAAACAGAAGTGGAAACTGCATAAAATTAAACATGGTAGTCCATTCAAGAAGCCACTATACCCTAAAGATCTATTTGGATATTAAATAAAGAAGGAAATTGAATACAAAAGGAAATTGAATAAAAATGGAAGTGGAATAAAAATATAAATGGAAGTTGCATAAAATTAAAAATGAAAGTTCATTCATGAAACCACTACACCTTAACGGTCTATTTGGAAATTAAATAAAAAAGGAAATTCAATAGAAAAGGGAATTGAATAAAAGTGGAATTTGAATAAAAATAAAAATGAAAGTTACATAAAATTAAAAACGAAAGTTCATTCAATAAACCACTATACCTTAACGATTTATTTGGAAATTAAATTGAAAAGGAAATTGAATGGAGTTGAAAATTGAATAAAAATAGAAGTTGAATAAAAATAGAAATGGAAACTGCATAAAATTAAACATAGAAGTTCATTCATGAAACCACTTTACCTTAACGATCTATTTGGAAATTAAATAAAAAAGGAAATTGAATAGAAAAGGAAATTGAATAAAAATGGAAGTTGAATAAAAATGGTGCATAAAATTAAGAATGGAAGTTCATTAAATAAAAATGGAAGGGGAATAAAAATAAAAATGGAAGTTGCATAAAATTAAAAATGAAAGTTCATTCAAGAAACCACTATACCTTAACGATCTATTTGGAATTAAATAAAAAAGGAAATTCAGTAGAAAAAAAAATTGAATAAAAATGGAAGTTAAATAAAAATAAAAATGGAAGTTGCATAAAATTAAAAATGGAAGTTCATTCACGAAAGCACTATACATTAACGATCTATTTGGAAATTAAATAAAAGAGGAAATTGAATAGAAAAGGAAATTGAATAAAAATGGAAATGGAATAAAAATAAAAATGGAAGTGGCATAAAATTAAAAATGGAAGTTCTTTCAAGAAACCACTACACCTTAACGATCTATTTGGAAACTAAACAAAAAGGGAAATTCAATAGAAAAGGAAATTGAATAAAAATGGAAGTGAAATAAAAATAAAAATGGAAGTTGCATAAAATTAAAAATGAAAGTTCATTCAAGAAACCACTATACCTTAACGATCTAATTGGAAATTAAATAAAAGTGGGTAATTGAATGGAGATGGAAATTGAATAAAAATAGAAGTTGAATAAAGATAGAAGTGGAAACTGCATAAAATTAAACATGAAAATTCATTCAAGAAACCACTATACCTTAACGATCTATTTGGAAATTAAATTAAAAAGGAAATTGAATGGAGATCGAAATTTAATAAAAATAGAAGTTGAATAAAAATAGAAATGGAAACTGCATAAAATTAAATATGGAAGTTGATTCGTGAAACCACTATACCTTAACGATCTATATGGAAATTAAATAGAAAAGGAAATTGAATAGAAAAGGAAACTAAATAAAAATTGAAGTTGAATAAAAATACGAATGGAAGTTGCATAAATTTAAAAATGGAAGTTCATTCAAGAAACAACTAAACCTTAACGATCTATTTGGAAATTATATAAAAAAGGAAATTCAATGGAGCTGAAAAATAAATAAAAATAGAAGTTGAATAAAAATGGAAATGAAAACTGCATAAAATTAAACATGGAAGTTCATTCAAGAAACCACTATACCTTAACGATCTATTTGGAAATTAAATAAAAAAGGAAATTGAATAGAAAAGGAAACTGAATAAAAATGGAAGTGGAATAAAAATAAAAATAGAAGTTGCATAAAATTAAAAATGGAATTTCATTCGAGAAACCATTACACCTTAACGATCTATTTGGAAATTAAATAAAAAAAGAAATTGAATGGAGATCGAAGTTGAATAAAAATAGAAGTCGAATAAAAATAGAAATGGAAACTGCATAAAATTAAACATGGAAGTTGATTCATGAAACCACTATACCTTAACGATCTATTTGGAAATTAAATAAAAAAGGAAATTGAATAGAAAAGGAAATCGTATAAAAATGGAAGTTGAATAAAAATACGATTTGAAGTTGCATAAAATTAAAAATGGAAGTTCATTCATGAAACCACTAAACCTTAACGATCTATTTGGAAATTATATAAAAAAGAAAATTGAATGGAGATGAAAATTGGATAAAAAATGAAGTTGAATAAAAATGGAAATGGAAACTGCATAAAATTAAACGTGGAAGTTCAATAAAAAAACCATTATACCTTAACGATAAATTTGGAAACTAATTAAAAAAGGAAATAGAATAGTAATGGAAGTGGAATAAAAATAAAAATGGAAGTTGGAAAAAATAAAAAATGGAAGTTCATTCAAGAATCGACTACACCTTAACGATCTATTCAGAAATTAAATAAAAACGGAAATTGAATGGAGATCGAAATTGAATAAAAATAGAAGTTGAATAAAAATAGAAATGAAAACTGCATAAAATTAAACATGGAAGTCCATTCAAAAAACCACTATACCTTAACGACCTATTTGGAAATTAAATAAAAAAGGAAATTGAATAAAAATGGTAGTGGAATAAAAATAAAAATGGAAGTCGCATAAAATTAAAATGGAAGTTCATTCAAAAAACCATTACACCTTAACGATCTATTTGGAAATTAAACAAAAAAGGAAATTCAATAGAAAAGGGAATTGAATAAAAATGGAAGTCGAATAAAAATAAAAATGGAAGTTGCATAAAATTAAAAATGAAAGATCATTCAAGAAACCACTATACCTTAACGATTTATTTGGAAAGTAAATAAAAAAGGAAATTGAATAGAGATGAAAATTGAATAAAAATAGAAATTGAAACTGCATAAAATTGTACATGGAAGTTCATTCATGAAACCACTATACCTTAACTATCTATTTGGAAATTAAATAAAAAAGGAAATTGAATAGAAAGAGAAATTCAATAAAAATGGAAGTTGAATAAAAATATAAATGGATGTTGCATAAAAGTAAAAATGGATGTTCATTTAAAAAACCACTAAACCTTAGCGATCTATTTGGAAATTAAATAAAAAAGGAAATTGAACGGAGATGAAAATTGAATAAAAACAGAAGTTGAATAAAAATAGATATAGAAACTGCATAAAATTAAACATGGAAGTTCATTCAAGCAACCACTATACCTTAATGATATATTTGGAATTAAATAAAAAAGGAAATTCAATAGAAAAAGAAATCGAATAAAAATGGAAGTTGAATAAAAATAAAAATGGAAGTTGCATAAAGTTAAAAATGGAAGTTCATTCATGAAAGCACTATACATTAACGATCTGTTTGGAAATTAAATAAAAAAGGAAATTGAATAAAAATGGAAGTGGCATAAAATTAAAACTGGAAGTGCTTTCAAGAAACCACTATACCTTAACGATCTATTTGGAAATTAAATAAAAAAGGAAATTGAATGGAGATGGAAATTGAATAAAAATAGAAGTTGAAAAAAAATAGAAATGGACACTGCATAAAATTAAACATGGAAGTTCATTCAACAAACCACTATACCTTAACGATCTATTTGGAGATTAAATAAAAAAGGAAATTGAATAGAAAAGGAAATTGAATAAAAATGGAAGTGGAATAAAAATAAAAATGGAAGTTGTTTCAAATTAAAAATGGTAGTTAATTCAAGAAACCGCTACACCTTAACAAACTATTTGGAAACTAAATAAAAATGGAAATTCAATAGAAAAGGAAATTGAATAAAAATGGAAGTCGAATAAAAATAAATATAGAAGTTGCATAGAATTAAAAATGGAAATTCATTCATGAAACCACTATACCTTAACGATCTATTTGGAAATTAAATAAAAATGGGAAATTCAATGGAGATGGAAATTGAATAAAAATGGAAGTTGAATAAAAATAGAAGTGGAAACTGCATAAAATTAAACATGGTAGTCCATTCAAGAAACAACTATACCTTAAAGATCTATTTGGATATTAAATAAAGAAGGAAATTGAATAGAAAAGGAAATTGAATAAAAATGGAAGTGGAATAAAAATATAAATGGAAGTTGCATAAAATTAAAAATGAAAGTTCATTGATGAAACCACTACACCTTAACGGTCTATTTGGAAATTAAATAAAAAAGGAAATTCAATAGAAAAGGGAATTGAATAAAAGTGGAATTTGAATAAAAATAAAAATGAAAGTTCATTCAATAAACCACTATACCTTAACGATTTATTTAGAAATTAAATTAAAAAGGAAATTGAATGGAGATGAAAATTGAATAAAAATAGAAGTTGAATAAAAAAAGAAATGGCAACTGCATAAAATTAAACATAGAAGTTCATTCATGAAACCACTTTACCTTAACGATCTATTTGGAAATTAAATAAAAAAGGAAATTGAATAGAAAAGGAAATTGAATAAAAATACAAATGGAAGTTGCATAAAATTAAAAATGGAAGTTCATTCAAATAACCACTAAACCTTAACGATATATTTGGAAATTAAATAAAAAAGGAAATTGAATGGAGATGAAAATTGAATAAAAGCAGAAGTTGAATAAAAATAGACATGGAAACTGCATAAAATTAAACGTGGAAGTTCATTCAAGAAGCCACTATACCTTAACGATCTATTTGGAATTAAATAAAAAAGGAAATTCAGTAGAAAAAAAATTGAATAAAAATGGAAGTTGAATAAAAATAAAAATGGAAGTTGCATAAAATTAAAAATAGAAGTTCATTCACGAAAGCACTATACATTAACGATCTATTTGGAAATTAAATAAAAGAGGAAATTGAATAGAAAAGGAAATTGAAAAAAAATTGAAATGGAATAAAAATAAAAATGAAGTTGCATAAAATTAAAAATGGAAGTTATGTCAAGAAACCAGTACACCTTAACGATCTATTTGGAAACTAAACAAAAGGGAAATTCAATAGAAAAGGAAATTGAATAAAAATGAAAGTGGAATAAAAATAAAAATGGAAGTTGCATAAAATTAAAAATGAAAGTTCATTCAAGAAACCATTATACCTTAACGATCTGTTTGGAAATTATATAAAAAAGGAAATTGAATGCAGATGAAAAGTTAATAAAAATAGAAGTTGATCAAAAATGGGAATGGAAACAGCATAAAATTAAACATGGAAGTTCATTGAAGAAACCACTATACCTTAACGATCTACTTGGAAATTAATTAAAAAATGCAATTCAATAGAAAAGGGAATTGATTAAAAATGGAAGTCGAATAAAAATAAAAATGGAAGTTGCATAAAATTAAAAATGAAAGATCATTCAGGAAACCACTATACCTTAGCGATTTATTTGGAAATTAAATAAAAAAGGAAATTGAATGGAGATGAAAATTGAATAAAAATAGAAGTTGGATTAAAATAGAAATGGAAACTACATAAAATTGTACATGGAAGTTCATTCATGAAACTACTATACCTTAACTATCTATTTGGAAATTAAGTAAAATAGGAAACTGAATAGAAAGGAAAATTGAATAAAAATGGAAGTTGAATAAAAATATAAATGGAAGTTGCATAAAAGTAAAAATGGATGTTCATTTAAAAAACCACTAAACCTTAATGATCTATTTGGAAATTAAATAAAAAAGGAAATTGAATGGAGATGAAAATTGAATAAAAACAGAAGTTGAATAAAAATAGACATAGAAACTGCATAATATTAAACATGGAAGTTCATTCGAGAAACCACTATACCTTAACGATCTATTTGGAATTAAATAAAAAAGGAAATTCAATAGAAAAAGAAATCGAATAAAAATGAAAGTTGAGTAAAAATAAAAATGGACGTTGCATAAAGTTAAAAATGGAAGTTCATTCACGAAAGCACTATACATTAACGATCTATTTCAAAATTAAATAAAAAAGGAAATTGAATGGAGGTTGAAATTGAATAAAAATAGAAATGGAAACTGCATAAAATTGTACATGGAAGTTCATTCATGAAACCACTATACCTTAACTATCTATTTGGAAATTAAATAAAAAAGGAAACTGAATAGAAAGGGAAATTGAATAAAAATGGAAGTTGAATAAAAATATAAATGGAAGTTGCATAAAAGTAAAAATGGATTTTCATTTAAAAAACCACTAAACCTTAATGATCTATTTGGAAATTAAATAAAAAAGGAAATTGAATGGAGATCAAAATTGAATAAAAACAGAAGTTGAATAAAAACAGACATGGAAACTGCATAAAATAAAACATGGAAGTTCATTCAAGAAACCACTATACCTTAACCATTTATTTGGATTTAAATAAAAAAGGAAATTCAGTAGAAAAAGAAATCGAATAGAAATGGAAGTTGAATAAAAATAAAAAAGGAAGTTGCATAAAGTTAAAAATGGAAGTTCATTTACGAAAGCACTATACATTAACGATCTATTTGGAAATTAAATAAAAAATGAAATTGAGTAGAAAGGGAAATTGAATAAAAATGGAAGTGGAATAAAATTAAAAATAGAAGTTGCCTAAAATTAAATATGCAAGTTCTTTCAAGAAACCACTATACCTTAACGATCTATTTGGAAATTAAATAAAAGAGGAAATTGAATGGAGATAGAAATTGAATAAAAATAGAAGTCGAATAAAAATAGAAATGGACACTGCAAAAAAATTAAACGTGGAAGTTCATTCAAGAAACCACTATACCTTAACGATCTATTTAGAAATTAAACAAAAAAGGAAATTGAATAGAAAAGGAAATTGAATAAAAATGGAAGTGGAATAAAAATAAAAATGGAAGTTGCTTAAAATTAAAAATGGAAGTTAATTCTAGAAACCACTACACCTCATCGAACAATTTCGAAACTAAATAAAAATGGAAATTCAATAGAAAAGGAAATTGAATAAAAAAGGAAGTCGAATAAAAATAAAAATAGAAGTTGCATAGAATTAAAAATGGAAGTTCATTCAAGAAACCACTACCCCTTAACGATCTATTTGGAAATTAAATAAAAATGGAAATCGAATGGAGATCGAAATTGAATAAAAATGGAAGTTGAATAAAAATACAAATGGAAGTTGCATAAAAGTAAAAATGGAGGTTCATTTAAAAAACCACTGAACCTTAACGATCTATTTGGAAATTAAATAAAAAAAGGAAATGGAATAGAAATGGAAATTGAATAAAAATGGAAGTGGAATAAAAATTAAAATGGAAGTTGCATAAAATTAAAAATGGAAGTTCATTCAAGAAACCACAACACCTTAACGATCTATTTGGAAATTAAATAAAAATGGAAATTGAATGGAGGTCGAAATTGAATAAAAATAGAAGTTGAATAAAAATAGAAATGGAAACTGGATAAAATTGAACATGGAAGTCCATTGAAGAAACCACTATACCTTAACGATCTATTTGGAAATTAAATAAAAAAAGAAATTGAATAGAAAAGGAAATTGAATAAAAATGGAAGTGGAATAAAAATAAAAATGGAAGTTGTACAAAATTAAAAATGGAAGTTCATTCAAGAAACCACTACAACTTAACGATCTATTTGGAAATTAAATAAAAAAAGAAATTCAATAGAAAAGGGAATTGAATAAAAATGGAAGTTGAATAAAAATAAAAATGGAAGTTGCATAAAATTAAAAATCAAAGTTCTTTGAAGAAACCACTATACGTTAACGATTTTTTTGGAAATTAAAAAAAAGAAAAGAAAATTGAATGAAGTTGAAAATTGAATAAAAATAGAAGTTGAATAAAAATAGAAATGGAAGCTACATAAAATTATACATGGAAGTTCATTCATGAAACCACTATACCTTAACGATCTATTTGGAAATTAAATAAAAAAGGAAATTGAATAGAAAGGGAAATTGAATAAAAATGGAAGTTGAATAAAAATACAAATGGAAGTTGCATAAAAGTAAAAATGGAGGTTCATTTAAAAAACCACTGAACCTTAACGATCTATTTGGAAATTAAATAAAAAAAGGAAATGGAATAGAAATGGAAATTGAATAAAAATGGAAGTGGAATAAAAATTAAAATGGAAGTTGCATAAAATTAAAAATGGAAGTTCATTCAAGAAACCACAACACCTTAACGATCTATTTGGAAATTAAATAAAAATGGAAATTGAATGGAGGTCGAAATTGAATAAAAATAGAAGTTGAATAAAAATAGAAATGGAAACTGGATAAAATTGAACATGGAAGTCCATTGAAGAAACCACTATACCTTAACGATCTATTTGGAAATTAAATAAAAAAAGAAATTGAATAGAAAAGGAAATTGAATAAAAATGGAAGTGGAATAAAAATAAAAATGGAAGTTGTACAAAATTAAAAATGGAAGTTCATTCAAGAAACCACTACAACTTAACGATCTATTTGGAAATTAAATAAAAAAAGAAATTCAATAGAAAAGGGAATTGAATAAAAATGGAAGTTGAATAAAAATAAAAATGGAAGTTGCATAAAATTAAAAATCAAAGTTCTTTGAAGAAACCACTATACGTTAACGATTTTTTTGGAAATTAAAAAAAAGAAAAGAAAATTGAATGAAGTTGAAAATTGAATAAAAATAGAAGTTGAATAAAAATAGAAATGGAAGCTACATAAAATTATACATGGAAGTTCATTCATGAAACCACTATACCTTAACGATCTATTTGGAAATTAAATAAAAAAGGAAATTGAATAGAAAGGGAAATTGAATAAAAATGGAAGTTGAATAAAAATACAAATGGAAGTTGCATAAAAGTAAAAATGGAGGTTCATTTAAAAAACCACTGAACCTTAACGATCTATTTGGAAATTAAATAAAAAAAGGAAATTGAATGGAGATGAAAATTGAATAAAAATAGAAGTTGAATAAAAATAGACATGGAAACGGCATAAAATTAAACAAGGAAGTTCATTCAAGAAACCACTATACCTTAACGATCTATTTGGAATTAAATAAAAAAGGACATTCAATACAAAAAAAAATCGAATAAAAATAGAAGTTGAATAAAAATAAAAATGGAAGTTGCATAAAATTAAAAATGGAAGTTCATTCAAGAAGGCACTATACATTAACGATCTAGTTGGAAATTAAATAAAAAAGAAAATTGAATAGAAAAGGAAATTGAAAAAAAATGGAAGTGGAATAAAAATAAAAATGGAAGTTGCATAAAATTAAAAATTGAAGTTCATTCAAGAAACCACAATACCTTAACGATCTATTTTGAAATTAAATAAAAAAGGAAATTGAATGGAGATGGAAATTGAATAAAAATAGAAGTTGAATAAAAATAGAAATGGACACTGCATAAAACTAAACATGGAAGTCCATTCAAGAAACCACTTCACCTTAACGATCTATTTGGAAATTAAATGAAAAAGGAAATTGAATAGAAAAGGAAATTAAATAAAAATGGAAGTTGCACAAAATTAAAAATGGAAGTTCATTCAAGAAACCACTACACCTTAACGATCTATTTGGAAATTAAATAAAAAAGGAAATTCAATAGAAAAGGGAATTGAATAAAAATGGAAGTTGAATAAAAATAAAAATGGAAGCTGCATAAAATTAAAAATCAAAGTTCATTCAAGAAACCACTATACGTTAACGATTTATTTGGAAATTAAATAAAAAAGGAAATTGAATGAAGTTGAAAATTGAATAAAAATAGAAGTTGAAGAAAAATAGAAATGGAAACTGCATAAAATTATACATGGAAGTTCATTCAGGAAACCACTATACCTTAACGATCTATTTGGAAATTAAATAAAAAAGGAAATTGAATATAAAGGGAAATTGATTAAAAATGGAAGTTGAATAAAAATACAAATGGAAGTTGCATAAAAGTAAAAATGGAGGTTCATTTAAAAAACCACTAAACCTTAACGATCTATTTGGAAATTAAATAAAAAAAGGAAATTGAATGGAGATGAAAATTGAATAAAAATAGAGGTTGAAAAAAAATAGACATGTAAACTGCATAAAATTAAACATGGAAATTCATTCAAGAAACCACTATGCCTTAACGATCTCTTTAAAATTAAATAAAAATGGAAATTCAGTGGAAAAAGAAATCGAATAAAAATAGAAGTTGAATAAAAATAAAAATGGAAGTTGCATAAAATTAAAAATGGAAGTTCATTCACGAAGGCACTATACATTAACGATCTAGTTGGAAATTAAATAAAAAAGAAAATTGAATAGAAAAGGAAATTGAATAAAAATGGAAGTGGAATAAAAATAAAAATGGAAGTTGCATAAAATTAAAAATTGAAGTTCATTCAAGAAACCACAATACCTTAACGATCTATTTTGAAATTAAATAAAAAAGGAAATTGAATGGAGATGGAAATTGAATAAAAATAGAAATGGACACTGCATAAAATTAAACATGGAAGTTCATTCAAGAAACCACTATACCTTAACGATCTATTTTGAAATTAAATAAAAAAGGAAATTGAATGGAGTTGGAAATTGAATAAAAATAGAAGTTGAATAAAAATAGAAATGGACACTGCATAAAATTAAACATGGAAGTTCATTCAAGAAACCACTGTACCATAACGATCAATTTAGAAATTAAATAAAAAAAGAAGTTGAATAGAAAAGGAAATTGAATAAAAACGGAAGTGGAATAAAAATAAAAATGGAAGTTGCACAAAATTAAAAATTGGAGTTCATTCAAGAAACCACTAAACCTTAACGATCTATTTAGAAATTAAATAAAAAAGAAAATTCAATAGAAAAGGGAATTGAATAAAAATGGAAGTTGAATAAAAATAAAAATGGAAGTTGCATAAAATTAAACATGGAAATTCATTCAAGAAGCCACTATACCTTAACGATCTATTTGGAAATTAAATGAAGAAGGAAATTGAGTGGAGATCGAAATTTAATAAGAATAGAAGTTGAATAAAAATAGAAATGGAAACTGCATAAAATTCAATATGGAAGTTCATTCATGAAACCACTATATCTTAACGATCTATTTGGAAATTAAATTAAACCGGAAATTGAATAGAAAAAAAAAATTGAATTAAAATCGAAGTTGCACAAATTTAAAAAAGGAAGTTCATTCAAGAAACCACTACACCTTAACGATCTATTTGGAAATTAAATAAAAAAGGAAATTGAATGGAGATGGAAATTGAGTAAAAAAAGAAATAGACACTGCATAAAATAAAACATGGAAGTTCATTTAAAAAACCACTATACCTTAACGATCTAATTAGAAATTAAATAGAAAAGGAATATGAATAAAAATGAAAGTGGAATAAAAATAAAAATGGAAGTGGGATAAAATTAAAAATGGAAGTTCATTTAAGAAACCACTACACCTTAACGATCTATTTAGAAACTAAACAAAAAGGGAAATTACATAGAAGAGGAAATTGAATAAAAATGGAAGTCGAATAAAAATAAAAATGGAAGTTGCATAAAATTAAAAATGGAAGTTCATTCAAGAAACCACTACACCTTAACGATCTATTTGGAAATTACATAAAAAAGGAAATTGAATGGAGATGGAAATTGAACAAAAATAGAAGTTCAATAAAAATAGAAATGGAAACTGTATAAAATTAAACATGGAAGTTCATTCATGAAACCACTGTACCTTAACGATCTATTTGAAAATTAAATAAAAAAGGAAGTTGAATAGAAATGGAAATTGAACAAAAATGGAAGTTGAATAAAAATACGAATGGAAGTTGCATAAAATTAAAAATGGAAGATCATTCTTGAATCCACTAGACCTTAATGACCTATTTGGAAATTATATAACAAAGGAAATTGAATGGAGATGAAAATTTAATAAAAATAGAAGTTGAATAAAAACTGAAATGGAAACTGCATAAAATTAAACATGGAACTTCATTAAAAAAACCACTATACCTTAACGATCTATTTAGAAATTAAATAAAAATGGAAATTGAATGGAGATCGAAATTGAATAAAAATAGAAGTTGAATAAAAATAGAAATGGAAACTGCAAAAAACTAAACATGGAAGTCCATTCAAGAAACCACTTCACCTTAACGATCTATTTGGAAATTAAATGAAAAAGGAAATTGAATAGAAAAGGAAATTAAATAAAAATGGAAGTGGAATAAAAATAAAAATGGAAGTTGCACAAAATTAAAAATGGAAGTTCATTCAAGAAACCACTACACCTTAACGATCTATTTGGAAATTAAATAAAAAAGGAAATTCAATAGAAAAGGGAATTGAATAAAAATGGAAGTTGAATAAAAATAAAAATGGAAGCTGCATAAAATTAAAAATCAAAGTTCATTCAAGAAACCACTATACGTTAACGATTTATTTGGAAATTAAATAAAAAAGGAAATTGAATGAAGTTGAAAATTGAATAAAAATAGAAGTTGAAGAAAAATAGAAATGGAAACTGCATAAAATTATACATGGAAGTTCATTCAGGAAACCACTATACCTTAACGATCTATTTGGAAATTAAATAAAAAAGGAAATTGAATAGAAAGGGAAATTGATTAAAAATGGAAGTTGAATAAAAATACAAATGGAAGTTGCATAAAAGTAAAAATGGAGGTTCATTTAAAAAACCACTAAACCTTAACGATCTATTTGGAAATTAAATAAAAAAATGAAATTGAATGGAGATGAAAATTGAATAAAAATAGAAGTTGAAAAAAAATAGACATGTAAACTGCATAAAATTAAACATGGAAATTCATTCAAGAAACCACTATGCCTTAACGATCTCTTTAAAATTAAATAAAAATGGAAATTCAATGGAAAAAGAAATCGAATAAAAATAGAAGTTGAATAAAAATAAAAATGGAAGTTGCATAAAATTAAAAATGGAAGTTCATTCAAGAAGGCACTATACATTAACGATCTAGTTGGAAATTAAATAAAAAAGAAAACTGAATAGAAAAGGAAATTGAATAAAAATGGAAGTGGAATAAAAATAAAAATGGAAGTTGCATAAAATTAAAAATGGAAGTTCATTCTAGAAACCACAATACCTTAACGATCTATTTGGAAATTAAATAAAAAAGGAAATTGAACGGAGATGTAAATTGAATAAAAATAGAAGTTGAATAAAAATAGAAATGGACACTGCATAAAATTAAATATGGAAGTTCATTCAAGAAACCACTATACCTTAACGATCAATTTAGAAATTAAATAAAAAAAGAAGTTGAATAGAAAAGGAAATTGAATAAAAATGGAAGTGGAATAAAAATAAAAATGGAAGTTGCACAAAATTAAAAATGGAAGTTCATTCACGAAGGCACTATACATTAACGATCTATTTGGAAACTAAATAAAAAAGGAAATTCAATAGAAAAGGGAATTGAATAAAAATGGAAGTTAAATAAAAATAAAAATGGAAGTTGCATAAAATTAAACATGGAAATTCATTCGAGAAGCCACTATACCTTAACGATCTATTAGGAAATTAAATGAAGAAGGAAATTGAATGGAGATCGAAATTTAATAAGAATAGAAGTTGAATAAAAATAGAAATGGAAACTGCATAAAATTAAATATGGAAGTTCATTCATGAAACCACTATACCTTAACGATCTATTTGGAAATTAAATAAAACAGGAAATTGAATAGAAAAAGAAATCTAATTAAAATGGAAGTTAAACAAAAATACGAATGGAAGTTGCACAAATTTAAAAAAGGAAGTTCATTCAAGAAACCACTAAACCTTAACGATCTATTTGGAAATTATATAAAAGTGGAAATTGAATGGAGCTGAAAATTGAATAAAAATAGAAGTTGAATAAAAATGGAAATGGAAACTGCATAAAATTAAACATGAAAGTTCATTCAAGAAACCACCATACCTTAACGATCTATTTGGAAATTAAATAAAAAAGGAAATTGAATAGAAAAGGAAACTGAGTGAAAATGGAAGTGGAATAAAAATAAAAATAGAAGTTGCATAAAATTAAAAATGGAAGTTCATTCTAGAAACCACAGCACCTTAATGATCTATTTTGAAATTAAATAAAAAATGAAATTGCATGGAGATCGAAATTGAATAAAAATAGAAATGGAAATTGCATAAAATTAAACACGGAAGTTCATTTATGAAACCACTATACCTTAACGATCTATTTGGAAATTAAATAAAAAAGGAAATTGAATAGAAAAGGAAATCGAATAAAAATGGAAATTGAATAAAAATACGAATGGAAGTTGCATAAAATTAAAAATGGAAGTTCATTCCTGAAACCACTAAACCTTAACGATCTATTTCAAAATTAAATAAAAAAGGAAATAGAATGGAGATGAAAATTGAATGAAAATTGAAGTTGAATAAAAAGGGAAATGGAAACTGCATAAAATTAAACATGGAAGTTCATTAAAAAAACCACTATACCTTAACGATCTATTTGGAAATTAGTTAAAAAAGGAAATTGAATAGAAATGGAAATTGAATAAAAATGGAAGTGGAATAAAAATAAAAATGGAAGTTGCATAAAATTAAAAATGGAAGTTCATTGAAGAAACCACTACACCTTAACGATCTATTTGGAAATTAAATAAAAACGGAAATTGAATAGAGATCGAAATTGTATAAATATGGAAGTTGAATAAAAATAGAAATGGAAACTGCATAAAATTAAACATGGAAGTCCATTCAAGAAACCACTATACCTTAACGATCTACTTGGAAATTAAATAAAAAAGGAAATTGAATAGAAAAGGAAGATTAATAAAAATGGAAGTGGAATAAAAATAAAAATGAAAGTTGCATAAAATTAAAAATGGAAGTTCATTCAAGAAACCACTACACATTAACGATCTATTTGGAAATTAAATAAAAAAGGAAATTCAATAGAAAAGGGAATTGAATAAAAATGAAAGTTGAATAAAAATAAAAATGGAAGTTGCATAAAATTAAAAATGAAAGTTCATTCAAGAAACCACTATACCTTAACGATTTATTTGGAAATTAAAGAAAAAAAGAAATTGAATGGAGATGATAATTGAATAAAAATATAAATGGAAACTGCATAAAATTATACATGGAATTTCATTCATGAAACCACTATACCTTAACGATCTATTTGGAAATTAAATAAAAAAGGGAATGGTATGGAAAGGGAAATTGAATAAAAGTGGAAGTTGAATAAAAATACAAATGGAAGTTGGATAAAAGTAAAAATGGAGGTTCGTTTAAAAAACCACTAACCTTAACGATCTGTTTGGAAATTAAATAAAAAAGGAAATTGAATGGAGATGAAAATTGAATAAAAATAGAAGTTGAATAAAAATAGACATGGGAACTGCATAAAATTAAACGTGGAAGTTCATTCTAGAAACCACTGTACCTTAACGATCTATTTGGAATTAAATAAAAAAGGAAATTCAATAGAAAAAGAAATTGAATAAAAATAGAAGTTGAATAAAAATAGGCATGGGAACTGCATAAAATTAAACATGGAAGTTCATTCTAGAAACCACTGTACCTTAACGATCTATTTGGAATTAAACAAAAAAGGAAATTCAATAGAAAAAGAAATTGAATAAAAATAGAAGTTGAATTAAAATGGAAATGGAAACTGCAAAAAATAATACATGGAATTTCATTCATGAAACCACTATACCTTAACGATTTCTTTGGAAATTAAATAAAGAAGGGAATGGTATGGAAAGAGAAATTGAATAAAAGTGGAAGTTCAATAAAAATACAAATGAAAGTTGGATAAAAGTAAAAATGGAGGTTCGTTTAAAAAACCACTAACCTTAACGATCTATTTGGAAATGAAATAAAAAAGGAAATTGAATGGAGATGGAAATTGAATAAAAATAGAAGTTGAATAAAAATAGAAATGGAAACTGCATAAAATTAAACATGGAAGTTCATTGAAGAAACCACTATACCTTAACGATTTATTTAGAAATTAAATAGAAAAGAAAGTTGCATAAAAATAGAAGTGGAATAAAAATAAAAATGGAAGTTGCACAAAATTAAAAATGGAAGTTCATTCAAGAAACCACTACACCTTAACGATCTATTTGGAAATTAAATAAAAAAGGAAATTGAATGGAGATGGAAATTGAGTAAAAAACGAAATAGACACTACATAAAATAAAACAGGGAAGTTCATTGAAGAAACCACTATACGTTAACGATCTATTTGGAAATTAAATACAAAAGGAAATTAAATAGAAAAGGAAATTGAATAAAAATGGACGTGGAATAAAAATAAAAATGGAAGTTGCATAAAATTAAAAATGAAAGTTCATTCAAGAAACCACTATACCTTAACGATCTATTTGGAAGCAAAATAAAAAGGGAAATTCAATAGACAAGGAAATTGAATAAAAATGGAAGTCGAATAAAAATAAAAATGGAAGTTGCTTAAAATTAAAAATGGAAGTTCATTCAAGAAACCACTACACCTTAACGATCTATTTGGAAATTACATAAAAAAGGAAATTGAATGGGGATGGAAATTGAATAAAAATAGAAGTTGAATAAAAATATAAGTGGGAACTGCATAAAATTAAACATGGAAATTCATTCAAGAAACCACTATACCAAAACGATCTATTTGGAAATTAAATAAAAACGGAAATTGAATAGAAATGGAAATTGAATAAAAATGGAAGTTGAATAAAAATAAAAATGGAAGTTGCTTAAAATTAAAAATGGAAGTTCATTCAAGAAACTACTACACCTTAACGATCTATTTGGAAATTACATAAAAAAGGAAATTGAATGGAGATGGAAATTGAATAAAAATAGAAGTTGAATAAAAATAGAAATGGAAACTGCATAAAATTAAACGTGGAAGTTCATTCATGAAACCACTATACCTTAACGATCTATATGAAAATTAAATAAAAACGGAAATTGAATAGAAATGGAAATTGAATAAAAATGGAAGTTGAATAAAAATACGAATGGAAGTTGCATAAAATTAAAAATGGAAGATCATAATGAAACCACTAAAACTTAACGATATATTTGGAAATTAAATAAAAAAGGAAATTGAATGGAGACGAAAATTGAATAAAAATAGAAGTTGAATAAAAACTGAAATGGAAACTGCATAAAATTAAACATGGAACTTCAATAAAAAAACCACTATACCTTAACGATCTATTTGAAAATTAATTAAAAAAGGAAATTGAACAGAAATGGAAATTGAATAAAAATGGAAGTGGAATAAAAATAAAAATAAAAATGGATGTTGCATAAAATTAAAAACAGAAGTTCATTCAAGAAACCCCAGCACCTTAACGATCTATTTGGGAATTAAATAAAAATGGAAATTGAATGGAGATCGAAATTTAATAAAAATAGAAGTTGAATAAAAATAGAAATGGAAACTGCATAAAATTAAACATGGAAGTCCATTCAAGAAACCACTATACCTTAACGATCTATTTGGAAATTAAATAAAAACCGAAATTGAATAGAAAAGGAAATTGAATAAAAATGGAAGTGGAATAAAAATAAAAATGGAAGTTGCACAAAATTGAAAATGGAAGTTCATTCAAGAAACCACTACACCTTAACGATCTATTTGGAAATTAAATAAAAAAGGAAATTCAATAGAAAAGGGAATTGAATAAAAATGGAAGTTGAATAAAAATAAAAATGGAAGTTGCATAAAATTAAAAATGAAAGTTCATTCAAGAAACCACTATACGTTAACGATTTATTTGGAAATTAAATAGAAAAGGAAATTGAATGAAGTTGAAAATTGAATAAAAATAAAAGTTGAAGAAAAATAGAAATGGAAACTGCATAAAATTATGCATGGAAGTTCATTCATGAAACCACTATACCTTAACGATCTATTTGGAAATTAAATAAAAAAGGAAATTGAATGGAGATGAAAATTGAATAAAAATAGAAGTTGAATAAAAATAGACATGGAAACTGCGTAAAATTAAGCATGGAAGTTCATTCAAGAAACCACTATACCTTAACGATCTATTTGGAATTAAATGGAAAAAGAAATCGAATAAAAATAAAAGTTGAATAAAAATAAAAATGGAAGTTGCATAAAATTAAAAATGGAAATTCATTCACGAAGGCACTATACATTAACGATCTAGATGGAAATTAAATAAAAAAGAAAGTTGAATAGAAAAGGAAATTGAACAAAAATGGAAGTGGAATAAAAATAAAAATGGAAGTTGCATAAAATTAAAAATGGAAGTTCATTCAAGAGACCACAGTACCTTAACGATCTATTTGGAAATTAAATAAAAAAGGAAATTGAATGGAGATGTAAATTGAATAAAAATAGAAGTTGAATAAAAACAGAAATGGACACTACATAAAATTAAACATGGAAGTTCATTCAAGAAACCACTATACCATAATGATCAATTTAGAAATTAAATAAAAAAAGAAGTTGAATAGAAAAGGAAATTGAATGAAAATTGAAGTTGAATAAAAATAAAAATGGAATTTCATTCACGAAGGCACTATACATTAACGATCTATTTGGAAATTAAATAAAAAAGGAAATTCAATAGAAAAGGGAATTGAATAAAAATGGAAGTTGAATAAAAATAAAAATGGAAGTTGGATAAAATTAAACATGGAAATTCATTCAAGAAGCCACTATACCTTAACGATCTATTTGGAAATTAAATTAAGAAGGAAATTGAATGGAGATCGAAATTTAATAAGAATAGAAGTTGAATAAAAATAGAAATGGAAACTGCATAAAATTAAATATGGAAGTTCATTCATGAAACCACTATACCTTAACGATCTATTTGGAAATTAAATAAAACAGGAAATTGAATAGAAAAAGAAATTGAATTAAAATGGAAGTTGAATAAAAATACGAATGGAAGTTGCACAAATTTAAAAAAGGAAGTTCATTCAAGAAACCACTAAACCTCAACGATCTATTTGGAAATTATATAAACATGGAAATTGAATGGAGCTGAAAATTGAATAAAAATAGAAGTTGAATAAAAATGGAAATGGAAACTGCATAAAATTAAACATGAAAGTTCATTCAAAAAACGACTACACCTTAACGATCTATTTGGAAATTAAATAAAAAAGGAAATTGAATAGAAAAGGAAACTGAGTAAAAATGGAAGTGGAATAAACATAAAAATGAAAGTTGCAGAAAATTAAAAATGGAAGTTCATTCTAGAAACCACGGCACCTTAACGTTCTATTTAGAAATTAAATAAAAAATGAAATTGAATGGAGATTGAAATTGAATAAAAATAGAAGTTGAATAAAAATAGAAATGGAAATTGCATAAAATTAAACCTGGAAGTTCATTTATGAAACCACTAAACCTTAACGATCTATTAGGAAATTAAATAAAAAAGGAAATTGAATAGAAAAGGAAATTGAATAAAAATGGAAATTGAAGAAAAATACGAATGGAAGTTGCATAAAATTAAAAATGGAAGTTCATTCCTGAAACCACTAAACATTAACGAACTATTTCGAAATTAAATAAAAAAGGAAATAGAATGGAGATGAAAATTGAATGAAAATTGAAGTTGAATAAAAATGGTAATGGAAACTGCATAAAATTAAACATGGAAGTTCATTAAAAAAACCACTATACCTTAACGATCTATTTGGAAATTAGTTAAAAAAGGAAATTGAATAGAAATGGAAATTGAATAAAAATGGAAGTGGAATAAAAATAAAAATGGAAGTTGCATAAAATTAAAAATGGAAGTTCATTGAAGAAACCACTACACCTTAATGATCTATTTGGAAATTAAATAAAAACGGCAATTGAATGGAGATCGAAATTGTATAAATATGGAAGTTGAATAAAAATAGAAATGGAAACTGCATAAAATTAAACATGGAAGTCCATTCAAGAAACCACTATACGTTAACGATCTATTTCGAAATTAAATAAAAAAAGAAATTGAATAGAAAAGGAAATTGAATAAAAATGGAAGTGGAATAAAAATAAAAATGAAAGTTGCATAAAATTAAAAATGGAAGTTCATTCAAGAAACCACTACACATTAACGATCTATTTGGAAATTAAATAAAAAAGGAAATTCCATAGAAAAGGGAATTGAATAAAAATGAAAGTTGAATAAAAATAAAAATGGAAGTTGCATAAAATTAAAAATGAAAGTTCATTCAGCAAACCACTATACCTTAACGATTTATTTGGAAATTAAATAGAAAAAGAAATTGAATGGAGATGAAAATTGAATAAAAATAGAAATGGAAACTGCATAAAATTATACATGGAATTTCATTCATGAAACCACTATACCTTAACGATCTATTTGGAAATTAAATAAAAAAGGGAATGGAATGGAAAGGGAAATTGAATAAAAGTGGATGTTGAACAAAAATACAAATGGAAGTTGGATAAAAGTAAAAATGGAGGTTCATTTAAAAAACCACTAACCTTAACGATCTGTTTGGAAATTAAATAAAAAAGGAAAATGAATGGAGATGAAAATTGAATAAAAATAGAAGTTGAATAAAACTACACATGGGAACTGCATAAAATTAAACATGGAAGTTCATTCAAGAAACCACTATACCTTAACGTTCTATTTGGAGTTAAATAAAAAAGGAAATTCAATAGAAAAAGAAATTGAATAAAAATAGAGGTTGAATAAAAATGGAAATGGAAACTGCAAAAAATTAAACATGGAAGTTCATTCAAGAAACCACAATACCTTAACTATCTATTTGGAAATTAAATAAAAAAGGAAATTGAATAGAAAAAGGAAACTGAATAAAAATGGAAGTGGAATAAAAATAAAAATGGAAGTGGAATAAAAATAAAAATGGAAGTTCATTCAAGAAACCAGTACACCTTAACGATCTATTTGGAAATTAAACAAAAAAGGAAATTGAAAGGAAATCGAAATTGAATAAAAATAGAAGTTGAATAAAAATAGAAATGGAAACTGTATAAAATTAAACATGGAAGTTCATTCATGAGACCACTATACCTTAACGATCTATTTGGAAATTAAATAAAAAAAGGAAATTGAACAGAAAAGGAAATTGAATAAAAATGGAAGTGGAATAAAAATAAAAATGGAAGTTGCACAAAATTGAAAATGGAAGTTCATTCAAGAAACCACTACACCTTAACGATCTATTTGGAAATTAAATAAAAAAGGAAATTCAATAGAAAAGGGAATTGAATAAAAATGGAAGTTGAATAAAAATAAAAATGGAAGTTGCATAAAATTAAAAATGAAAGTTCATTCAAGAAACCACTATACGTTAACGATTTATTTGGAAATTAAATAGAAAAGGAAATTGAATGAAGTTGAAAATTGAATAAAAATAAAAGTTGAAGAAAAATAGAAATGGAAACTACATAAAATTATGCATGGAAGTTCATTCATGAAACCACTATACCTTAACGATCTATTTGGAAATTAAATAAAAAAGGAAATTGAATGGAGATGAAAATTGAATAAAAATAGAAGTTGAATAAAAATAGACATGGAAACTGCGTAAAATTAAACATGGAAGTTCATTCAAGAAACCACTATACCTTAACGATCTATTTGGAATTAAATGGAAAAAGAAATCGAATAAAAATAAAAGTTGAATAAAAATAAAAATGGAAGTTGCATAAAATTAAAAATGGAAATTCATTCACGAAGGCACTATACATTAACGATCTAGATGGAAATTAAATAAAAAAGAAAGTTGAATAGAAAAGGAAATTGAACAAAAATGGAAGTGGAATAAAAATAAAAATGGAAGTTGCATAAAATTAAAAATGGAAGTTCATTCAAGAGACCACAGTACCTTAACGATCTATTTGAAATTAAATAAAAAAGGAAATTGAATGGAGATGTAAATTGAATAAAAATAGAAGTTGAATAAAAATAGAAATGGACACTACATAAAATTAAACATGGAAGTTCATTCAAGAAACCACTATACCATAATGATCAATTTAGAAATTAAATAAAAAAAGAAGTTGAATAGAAAACGAAATTGAATGAAAATTGAAGTGGAATAAAAATAAAAATGGAATTTCATTCACGAAGGCACTATACATTAACGATCTATTTGGAAATTAAATAAAAAAGGAAATTCAATAGAAAAGGGAATTGAATAAAAATGGAAGTTGAATAAAAATAAAAATGGAAGTTGGATAAAATTAAACATGGAAATTCATTCAAGAAGCCACTATACCTTAACGATCTATTTGGAAATTAAATTAAGAAGGAAATTGAATGGAGATCGAAATTTAATAAGAATAGAAGTTGAATAAAAATAGAAATGGAAACTGCATAAAATTAAATATGGAAGTTCATTCATGAAACCACTATACCTTAACGATCTATTTGGAAATTAAATAAAACAGGAAATTTGTGACGCCCTCAAAATAAACCCATAATAACCATAACATTAACATGCATTTATAAAAGAAAACGAATCATTTGAGTTATTCATCAGAGTATTCTTATTGAAAGACATCACATGTAACATCCTGCAACATCAAAATAAATGCCCTAAGGGCTTACATCTTTCCAAGCTAACACTTGGACACAAAAAAGATGAGTACTAACTCATTTACAAGTTAAGCCCTAGGCTTGAATGTTTACATGAAATCTCAAAAATAACAAAATAAAACATATAACTAAAGACAAGTCTTCAAAATCCCAAACATCAAATCCTTCCAGGCTAAGTCCGTGGAGGTAGCTTATCACCTGAACCTGAAAATGATGTTCCCATAAAGGGTGAGCCACAGCCCAGTAGAGAAATACTAAACCAAATATAAGCATTGAATAAAGCTATAGCATTCAATAGATGGTTAACCAAGATAATCAATTTTATCATTAAACAGTCTCATGACACTAATGTCTAAGACACATTTCACTTTCCATTATTATCAACATGGCTCAGAACCTGGCCAAACTTACAACAGTGAATTATATATCATATTCACATTACTTCCAATATCAACAAAACAAATGAGACTCATGCTCATATCAAAACACTTCATACTTCCCATTTGATACACATTTTAGTGCTGTATCAATAATCATGTAAAAACACTTCAATATAATAAGCACACATAAAAATGGTGCTAATGGAGTCCATCCCCTATCTCCTCCCAAACAAATTTCGGTTTAGAGGTCCATCCCCTATCTTCCCCTAAACCGTGGAGTACATCCCCTATCTCCTCCCAAACAATATGCATATGCAATGCTCAATCAATACATGTAATTTCTGTATTAATTCAATAGTCTAAATTTATGACTTAACAAATTGATTAGTTTCAATTTTCCCTAATCCGCATGCAATGTCTACAACAAGCACGACTATCCTCCACCGATAGCCCAAACAGTTATCTCTATACTCAAAAAAAAAATAAATATACTAACAATTTAATAGGCGAGTGATTTATATTATCCAACTACACCATTTAATCAATAAATTCCCCAATTTCATGGATTTAACCAAATTTCCCAATTTCATTAAATTAATTACTCAAATCAATTTAGCAATTCAACTAGGGTTTTTTTCCCAAAATTTTCAAAGTGTCCCCAACCTATCAAGACACCAAACTTAGAACAAAGCATATAAAATGGAGTAGGAAAATCCCTACCTCGAAGAAAATAACCCGTATGGAGAAGATGGAGATGAAGACCAAAGACCAACGTGCTCCAAATCCTAAGTTTCTCAGATTAAAACGAAGCCCTCAACTCACTCTAACTTTTTAATAAAGGATCTAAGGTAGAAACTCACTCTAAGTAGATCAATCGAAAGAGAGAAGGTGTGTAGAGGGAGAGAGAGAGAGATAAAAACACTCCAGGGGCGGTTTTTAAAAGTTATGAAGGAAAAGTAGGTCAAAAAGTGATCCAAAAAGTGAAATCACGGACTGATATAATCGACTCTACGCTCGAGCGTAGAAAGCCCCGCTCGAGCGTAAGACACAGAATCATGCTCGAGCGTGAAGAAAGCCGCTCGAGCGTCGATTGCACCCTTCCAGAAGTTTTGCAGGTGCTGACACCCGCTCGAGCGTCAAACTCCCCGCTCGAGCGGAGGAGCAAAAACAAGGGATCACGCTCGAGCGTAAAAACTACCGCTCGAGCGGAAGAACTGCAGAGCAAAATACTGGGAGATGGAAAATCACGCTCGAGCGTCAAAATTCCCGCTCGAGCGTAGAAGCAACAACGAAGGGACCGCTCGAGCGTTAAAACTTCCGCTCGAGCGTAAAGGCCAAAATCTGGGCATCACCTATTGGCATCTAAAATCAACCAACCTGTAACAGACCCGCCCAACACAACCTATACTTCAAATACGAAGAGATTAAAGGACAACAACAACCAATAAGTAATGACAGGATCCACGGAACCTAAGTCCGGATACAATAATTTAAAGAGAAAAGACCGGGGTCGCTATAAAATTGAATAGAAAAAGAAATTGAATTAAAATGGAAGTTGAATAAAAATACGAATGGAAGTTGCACAAATTTAAAAAAGGAAGTTCATTCAAGAAACCACTAAACCTCAACGATCTATTTGGAAATTATATAAACATGGAAATTGAATGGAGCTGAAAATTGAATAAAAATAGAAGTTGAATAAAAATGGAAATGGAAACTGCATAAAATTAAACATGAAAGTTCATTCAAAAAACGACTACACCTTAACGATCTATTTGGAAATTAAATAAAAAAGGAAATTGAATAGAAAAGGAAACTGAGTAAAAATGGAAGTGGAATAAACATAAAAATGAAAGTTGCAGAAAATTAAAAATGGAAGTTCATTCTAGAAACCACGGCACCTTAACGTTCTATTTAGAAATTAAATAAAAAATGAAATTGAATGGAGATTGAAATTGAATAAAAATAGAAGTTGAATAAAAATAGAAATGGAAATTGCATAAAATTAAACCTGGAAGTTCATTTATGAAACCACTAAACCTTAACGATCTATTAGGAAATTAAATAAAAAAGGAAATTGAATAGAAAAGGAAATTGAATAAAAATGGAAATTGAAGAAAAATACGAATGGAAGTTGCATAAAATTAAAAATGGAAGTTCATTCCTGAAACCACTAAACATTAACGAACTATTTCGAAATTAAATAAAAAAGGAAATAGAATGGAGATGAAAATTGAATGAAAATTGAAGTTGAATAAAAATGGTAATGGAAACTGCATAAAATTAAACATGGAAGTTCATTAAAAAAACCACTATACCTTAACGATCTATTTGGAAATTAGTTAAAAAAGGAAATTGAATAGAAATGGAAATTGAATAAAAATGGAAGTGGAATAAAAATAAAAATGGAAGTTGCATAAAATTAAAAATGGAAGTTCATTGAAGAAACCACTACACCTTAATGATCTATTTGGAAATTAAATAAAAACGGCAATTGAATGGAGATCGAAATTGTATAAATATGGAAGTTGAATAAAAATAGAAATGGAAACTGCATAAAATTAAACATGGAAGTCCATTCAAGAAACCACTATACGTTAACGATCTATTTCGAAATTAAATAAAAAAAGAAATTGAATAGAAAAGGAAATTGAATAAAAATGGAAGTGGAATAAAAATAAAAATGAAAGTTGCATAAAATTAAAAATGGAAGTTCATTCAAGAAACCACTACACATTAACGATCTATTTGGAAATTAAATAAAAAAGGAAATTCCATAGAAAAGGGAATTGAATAAAAATGAAAGTTGAATAAAAATAAAAATGGAAGTTGCATAAAATTAAAAATGAAAGTTCATTCAGCAAACCACTATACCTTAACGATTTATTTGGAAATTAAATAGAAAAAGAAATTGAATGGAGATGAAAATTGAATAAAAATAGAAATGGAAACTGCATAAAATTATACATGGAATTTCATTCATGAAACCACTATACCTTAACGATCTATTTGGAAATTAAATAAAAAAGGGAATGGAATGGAAAGGGAAATTGAATAAAAGTGGATGTTGAACAAAAATACAAATGGAAGTTGGATAAAAGTAAAAATGGAGGTTCATTTAAAAAACCACTAACCTTAACGATCTGTTTGGAAATTAAATAAAAAAGGAAAATGAATGGAGATGAAAATTGAATAAAAATAGAAGTTGAATAAAACTACACATGGGAACTGCATAAAATTAAACATGGAAGTTCATTCAAGAAACCACTATACCTTAACGTTCTATTTGGAGTTAAATAAAAAAGGAAATTCAATAGAAAAAGAAATTGAATAAAAATAGAGGTTGAATAAAAATGGAAATGGAAACTGCAAAAAATTAAACATGGAAGTTCATTCAAGAAACCACAATACCTTAACTATCTATTTGGAAATTAAATAAAAAAGGAAATTGAATAGAAAAAGGAAACTGAATAAAAATGGAAGTGGAATAAAAATAAAAATGGAAGTGGAATAAAAATAAAAATGGAAGTTCATTCAAGAAACCAGTACACCTTAACGATCTATTTGGAAATTAAACAAAAAAGGAAATTGAAAGGAAATCGAAATTGAATAAAAATAGAAGTTGAATAAAAATAGAAATGGAAACTGTATAAAATTAAACATGGAAGTTCATTCATGAGACCACTATACCTTAACGATCTATTTGGAAATTAAATAAAAAAAGGAAATTGAACAGAAAAGGAAATTGAATAAAAATGGAAGTGGAATAAAAATAAAAATGGAAGTTGCACAAAATTGAAAATGGAAGTTCATTCAAGAAACCACTACACCTTAACGATCTATTTGGAAATTAAATAAAAAAGGAAATTCAATAGAAAAGGGAATTGAATAAAAATGGAAGTTGAATAAAAATAAAAATGGAAGTTGCATAAAATTAAAAATGAAAGTTCATTCAAGAAACCACTATACGTTAACGATTTATTTGGAAATTAAATAGAAAAGGAAATTGAATGAAGTTGAAAATTGAATAAAAATAAAAGTTGAAGAAAAATAGAAATGGAAACTACATAAAATTATGCATGGAAGTTCATTCATGAAACCACTATACCTTAACGATCTATTTGGAAATTAAATAAAAAAGGAAATTGAATGGAGATGAAAATTGAATAAAAATAGAAGTTGAATAAAAATAGACATGGAAACTGCGTAAAATTAAACATGGAAGTTCATTCAAGAAACCACTATACCTTAACGATCTATTTGGAATTAAATGGAAAAAGAAATCGAATAAAAATAAAAGTTGAATAAAAATAAAAATGGAAGTTGCATAAAATTAAAAATGGAAATTCATTCACGAAGGCACTATACATTAACGATCTAGATGGAAATTAAATAAAAAAGAAAGTTGAATAGAAAAGGAAATTGAACAAAAATGGAAGTGGAATAAAAATAAAAATGGAAGTTGCATAAAATTAAAAATGGAAGTTCATTCAAGAGACCACAGTACCTTAACGATCTATTTGAAATTAAATAAAAAAGGAAATTGAATGGAGATGTAAATTGAATAAAAATAGAAGTTGAATAAAAATAGAAATGGACACTACATAAAATTAAACATGGAAGTTCATTCAAGAAACCACTATACCATAATGATCAATTTAGAAATTAAATAAAAAAAGAAGTTGAATAGAAAACGAAATTGAATGAAAATTGAAGTGGAATAAAAATAAAAATGGAATTTCATTCACGAAGGCACTATACATTAACGATCTATTTGGAAATTAAATAAAAAAGGAAATTCAATAGAAAAGGGAATTGAATAAAAATGGAAGTTGAATAAAAATAAAAATGGAAGTTGGATAAAATTAAACATGGAAATTCATTCAAGAAGCCACTATACCTTAACGATCTATTTGGAAATTAAATTAAGAAGGAAATTGAATGGAGATCGAAATTTAATAAGAATAGAAGTTGAATAAAAATAGAAATGGAAACTGCATAAAATTAAATATGGAAGTTCATTCATGAAACCACTATACCTTAACGATCTATTTGGAAATTAAATAAAACAGGAAATTTGTGACGCCCTCAAAATAAACCCATAATAACCATAACATTAACATGCATTTATAAAAGAAAACGAATCATTTGAGTTATTCATCAGAGTATTCTTATTGAAAGACATCACATGTAACATCCTGCAACATCAAAATAAATGCCCTAAGGGCTTACATCTTTCCAAGCTAACACTTGGACACAAAAAAGATGAGTACTAACTCATTTACAAGTTAAGCCCTAGGCTTGAATGTTTACATGAAATCTCAAAAATAACAAAATAAAACATATAACTAAAGACAAGTCTTCAAAATCCCAAACATCAAATCCTTCCAGGCTAAGTCCGTGGAGGTAGCTTATCACCTGAACCTGAAAATGATGTTCCCATAAAGGGTGAGCCACAGCCCAGTAGAGAAATACTAAACCAAATATAAGCATTGAATAAAGCTATAGCATTCAATAGATGGTTAACCAAGATAATCAATTTTATCATTAAACAGTCTCATGACACTAATGTCTAAGACACATTTCACTTTCCATTATTATCAACATGGCTCAGAACCTGGCCAAACTTACAACAGTGAATTATATATCATATTCACATTACTTCCAATATCAACAAAACAAATGAGACTCATGCTCATATCAAAACACTTCATACTTCCCATTTGATACACATTTTAGTGCTGTATCAATAATCATGTAAAAACACTTCAATATAATAAGCACACATAAAAATGGTGCTAATGGAGTCCATCCCCTATCTCCTCCCAAACAAATTTCGGTTTAGAGGTCCATCCCCTATCTTCCCCTAAACCGTGGAGTACATCCCCTATCTCCTCCCAAACAATATGCATATGCAATGCTCAATCAATACATGTAATTTCTGTATTAATTCAATAGTCTAAATTTATGACTTAACAAATTGATTAGTTTCAATTTTCCCTAATCCGCATGCAATGTCTACAACAAGCACGACTATCCTCCACCGATAGCCCAAACAGTTATCTCTATACTCAAAAAAAAAATAAATATACTAACAATTTAATAGGCGAGTGATTTATATTATCCAACTACACCATTTAATCAATAAATTCCCCAATTTCATGGATTTAACCAAATTTCCCAATTTCATTAAATTAATTACTCAAATCAATTTAGCAATTCAACTAGGGTTTTTTTCCCAAAATTTTCAAAGTGTCCCCAACCTATCAAGACACCAAACTTAGAACAAAGCATATAAAATGGAGTAGGAAAATCCCTACCTCGAAGAAAATAACCCGTATGGAGAAGATGGAGATGAAGACCAAAGACCAACGTGCTCCAAATCCTAAGTTTCTCAGATTAAAACGAAGCCCTCAACTCACTCTAACTTTTTAATAAAGGATCTAAGGTAGAAACTCACTCTAAGTAGATCAATCGAAAGAGAGAAGGTGTGTAGAGGGAGAGAGAGAGAGATAAAAACACTCCAGGGGCGGTTTTTAAAAGTTATGAAGGAAAAGTAGGTCAAAAAGTGATCCAAAAAGTGAAATCACGGACTGATATAATCGACTCTACGCTCGAGCGTAGAAAGCCCCGCTCGAGCGTAAGACACAGAATCATGCTCGAGCGTGAAGAAAGCCGCTCGAGCGTCGATTGCACCCTTCCAGAAGTTTTGCAGGTGCTGACACCCGCTCGAGCGTCAAACTCCCCGCTCGAGCGGAGGAGCAAAAACAAGGGATCACGCTCGAGCGTAAAAACTACCGCTCGAGCGGAAGAACTGCAGAGCAAAATACTGGGAGATGGAAAATCACGCTCGAGCGTCAAAATTCCCGCTCGAGCGTAGAAGCAACAACGAAGGGACCGCTCGAGCGTTAAAACTTCCGCTCGAGCGTAAAGGCCAAAATCTGGGCATCACCTATTGGCATCTAAAATCAACCAACCTGTAACAGACCCGCCCAACACAACCTATACTTCAAATACGAAGAGATTAAAGGACAACAACAACCAATAAGTAATGACAGGATCCACGGAACCTAAGTCCGGATACAATAATTTAAAGAGAAAAGACCGGGGTCGCTATAAAATTGAATAGAAAAAGAAATTGAATTAAAATGGAAGTTGAATAAAAATACGAATGGAAGTTGCACAAATTTAAAAAAGGAAGTTCATTCAAGAAACCACTAAACCTCAACGATCTATTTGGAAATTATATAAACATGGAAATTGAATGGAGCTGAAAATTGAATAAAAATAGAAGTTGAATAAAAATGGAAATGGAAACTGCATAAAATTAAACATGAAAGTTCATTCAAAAAACGACTACACCTTAACGATCTATTTGGAAATTAAATAAAAAAGGAAATTGAATAGAAAAGGAAACTGAGTAAAAATGGAAGTGGAATAAACATAAAAATGAAAGTTGCAGAAAATTAAAAATGGAAGTTCATTCTAGAAACCACGGCACCTTAACGTTCTATTTAGAAATTAAATAAAAAATGAAATTGAATGGAGATTGAAATTGAATAAAAATAGAAGTTGAATAAAAATAGAAATGGAAATTGCATAAAATTAAACCTGGAAGTTCATTTATGAAACCACTAAACCTTAACGATCTATTAGGAAATTAAATAAAAAAGGAAATTGAATAGAAAAGGAAATTGAATAAAAATGGAAATTGAAGAAAAATACGAATGGAAGTTGCATAAAATTAAAAATGGAAGTTCATTCCTGAAACCACTAAACATTAACGAACTATTTCGAAATTAAATAAAAAAGGAAATAGAATGGAGATGAAAATTGAATGAAAATTGAAGTTGAATAAAAATGGTAATGGAAACTGCATAAAATTAAACATGGAAGTTCATTAAAAAAACCACTATACCTTAACGATCTATTTGGAAATTAGTTAAAAAAGGAAATTGAATAGAAATGGAAATTGAATAAAAATGGAAGTGGAATAAAAATAAAAATGGAAGTTGCATAAAATTAAAAATGGAAGTTCATTGAAGAAACCACTACACCTTAATGATCTATTTGGAAATTAAATAAAAACGGCAATTGAATGGAGATCGAAATTGTATAAATATGGAAGTTGAATAAAAATAGAAATGGAAACTGCATAAAATTAAACATGGAAGTCCATTCAAGAAACCACTATACGTTAACGATCTATTTCGAAATTAAATAAAAAAAGAAATTGAATAGAAAAGGAAATTGAATAAAAATGGAAGTGGAATAAAAATAAAAATGAAAGTTGCATAAAATTAAAAATGGAAGTTCATTCAAGAAACCACTACACATTAACGATCTATTTGGAAATTAAATAACAAAGGAAATTCCATAGAAAAGGGAATTGAATAAAAATGAAAGTTGAATAAAAATAAAAATGGAAGTTGCATAAAATTAAAAATGAAAGTTCATTCAGCAAACCACTATACCTTAACGATTTATTTGGAAATTAAATAAAAAAAGAAATTGAATGGAGATGAAAATTGAATAAAAATAGAAATGGAAACTGCATAAAATTATACATGGAATTTCATTCATGAAACCACTATACCTTAACGATCTATTTGGAAATTAAATAAAAAAGGGAATGGAATGGAAAGGGAAATTGAATAAAAGTGGATGTTGAACAAAAATACAAATGGAAGTTGGATAAAAGTAAAAATGGAGGTTCATTTAAAAAACCACTAACCTTAACGATCTGTTTGGAAATTAAATAAAAAAGGAAAATGAATGGAGATGAAAATTGAATAAAAATAGAAGTTGAATAAAACTACACATGGGAACTGCATAAAATTAAACATGGAAGTTCATTCAAGAAACCACTATACCTTAACGTTCTATTTGGAGTTAAATAAAAAAGGAAATTCAATAGAAAAAGAAATTGAATAAAAATAGAAGTTGAATAAAAATGGAAATGGAAACTGCAAAAAATTAAACATGGAAGTTCATTCAAGAAACCACAATACCTTAACTATCTATTTGGAAATTAAATAAAAAAGGAAATTGAATAGAAAAAGGAAACTGAATAAAAATGGAAGTGGAATAAAAATAAAAATGGAAGTGGAATAAAAATAAAAATGGAAGTTCATTCAAGAAACCAGTACACCTTAACGATCTATTTGGAAATTAAACAAAAAAGGAAATTGAAAGGAAATCGAAATTGAATAAAAATAGAAGTTGAATAAAAATAGAAATGGAAACTGTATAAAATTAAACATGGAAGTTCATTCATGAGACCACTATACCTTAACGATCTATTTGGAAATTAAATAAAAAAAGGAAATTGAACAGAAAAGGAAATTGAATAAAAATGGAAGTTGAATAAAAATAATGGAAGTTGCATAAAATTGAAAATGGAAGTTCATTAATGAAACCACTAAACCTTAACGATCTATTAGGAAATTAAATAAAAAAGGAAATTGAATAGAAAAGGAAATTGAATAAAAATGGAAATTGAAGAAAAATACGAATGGAAGTTGCATAAAATTAAAAATGGAAGTTCATTCCTGAAACCACTAAACATTAACGAACTATTTCGAAATTAAATAAAAAAGGAAATAGAATGGAGATGAAAATTGAATGAAAATTGAAGTTGAATAAAAATGGTAATGGAAACTGCATAAAATTAAACATGGAAGTTCATTAAAAAAACCACTATACCTTAACGATCTATTTGGAAATTAGTTAAAAAAGGAAATTGAATAGAAATGGAAATTGAATAAAAATGGAAGTGGAATAAAAATAAAAATGGAAGTTGCATAAAATTAAAAATGGAAGTTCATTGAAGAAACCACTACACCTTAATGATCTATTTGGAAATTAAATAAAAACGGCAATTGAATGGAGATCGAAATTGTATAAATATGGAAGTTGAATAAAAATAGAAATGGAAACTGCATAAAATTAAACATGGAAGTCCATTCAAGAAACCACTATACGTTAACGATCTATTTCGAAATTAAATAAAAAAAGAAATTGAATAGAAAAGGAAATTGAATAAAAATGGAAGTGGAATAAAAATAAAAATGAAAGTTGCATAAAATTAAAAATGGAAGTTCATTCAAGAAACCACTACACATTAACGATCTATTTGGAAATTAAATAAAAAAGGAAATTCCATAGAAAAGGGAATTGAATAAAAATGAAAGTTGAATAAAAATAAAAATGGAAGTTGCATAAAATTAAAAATGAAAGTTCATTCAGCAAACCACTATACCTTAACGATTTATTTGGAAATTAAATAAAAAAAGAAATTGAATGGAGATGAAAATTGAATAAAAATAGAAATGGAAACTGCATAAAATTATACATGGAATTTCATTCATGAAACCACTATACCTTAACGATCTATTTGGAAATTAAATAAAAAAGGGAATGGAATGGAAAGGGAAATTGAATAAAAGTGGATGTTGACAAAAATACAAATGGAAGTTGGATAAAAGTAAAAATGGAGGTTCATTTAAAAAACCACTAACCTTAACGATCTGTTTGGAAATTAAATAAAAAAGGAAAATGAATGGAGATGAAAATTGAATAAAAATAGAAGTTGAATAAAACTACACATGGGAACTGCATAAAATTAAACATGGAAGTTCATTCAAGAAACCACTATACCTTAACGTTCTATTTGGAGTTAAATAAAAAAGGAAATTCAATAGAAAAAGAAATTGAATAAAAATAGAAGTTGAATAAAAATGGAAATGGAAACTGCAAAAAATTAAACATGGAAGTTCATTCAAGAAACCACAATACCTTAACTATCTATTTGGAAATTAAATAAAAAAGGAAATTGAATAGAAAAAGGAAACTGAATAAAAATGGAAGTGGAATAAAAATAAAAATGGAAGTGGAATAAAAATAAAAATGGAAGTTCATTCAAGAAACCAGTACACCTTAACGATCTATTTGGAAATTAAACAAAAAAGGAAATTGAAAGGAAATCGAAATTGAATAAAAATAGAAGTTGAATAAAAATAGAAATGGAAACTGTATAAAATTAAACATGGAAGTTCATTCATGAGACCACTATACCTTAACGATCTATTTGGAAATTAAATAAAAAAAGGAAATTGAACAGAAAAGGAAATTGAATAAAAATGGAAGTTGAATAAAAATAATGGAAGTTGCATAAAATTGAAAATGGAAGTTCATTAATGAAACCACTAAACCTTAACGATCTATTTGGAAATTATATAAAAAAGGAAATTGAATAAAAATAGAAGTTGAATAAAAATAGAAATGGAAACTGCATAAAATTATACATGGAAGTTCATTCATGAAACCACTATACCTTAACGATCTATTTGGAAATTAAATAAAAAAAGAAATTGAATAGAAAAAGAAATTGAATAAAAATGGAAGTTGGATTAAAATACGAATGAAAGTTGCATAAAATTAAAAATGGAAGTTCATTCATGAAACCACTAAACCATAACGATCTATTTGGAAATTATATAAAAAAAGGAAATTGAATGGAGATGAAAATTGAATAAAAATAGAAGTTGAATAAAAATGGAAATGGAAATTTCATAAAATTAAAAATGGAAGTTCACTAAAAAAACCACTATACCTTAACGATCTATCTGGAAATTAATTTGAAAAGGAAATTGAATAGAATTGGAAATTGAATAAAAATGGAAATGCAATAAAAATAAAAATGGAAGTTGCATAAAATTAAAAGTGGAAGTTCATTGAAGAAACCACTACACCTTAACGATATATTTGGAAATTAAATAAAAACGGAAATTGAATGGAGATGGAAATTGAATAAAAATAGAAGTTGAATAAAAATAGAAATGGAAACTCCATAAAATTAAACGTGGAAGTCCATTCAAGAAACCACTATACCTTAACGATATATTTGGAAATTAAATAAAAAAGGAAATTGAATAGAAAAGAAAATTGAATAAAAATGGAAGTGGAATAAAAATAAAAATGGAAGTTGCATAAAATTAAAAATGGAAGTTCATTCAAGAAACCACTACACCATAACGATCTATTTGGAAATTAAATAAAAAAGGAAATTCAATAGAAAAGGGAATTGAATAAAGATGGAAGTTGAATAAAAATAAAAATGAAGTTGCATAAAATTAAAAATAAAAGTTCATTCAAGAAACCACTATAACTTAACGATTTATTTGGAAATTAAATAAAAAATGAAATTGAATGGAGATGAAAATTGAATAAAAATAGAAGTTGAATAAAAATAGAAATGGAAACTGCATAAAATTATACATGGAAGTTCATTCATGAAACCACTATACCTTAACGATCTATTTGGAAATTAGGTAAAAAAAGAAATTGAATAGAAAGGGATATTGAATAAAAATGGAAGTCAAATAAAAATACAAATGGAAGTTGCATAAAATTAAAAATGGAGGTTCATTTAAAAAACCACTAAACCTTAACGATCTGTTTGGAAATTAAATAAAAAAGGAAATTGAATGGAGATGAAAATTGAATAAAAATAGAAGTTGAATAAAAATAGACTTGGAAACTGCATAAAATTAAACATGGAAGTTCATTCAAGAAACCACTATACCTTAACGATCTATTTGGAATTAAATAAAAAAGGAAATTCAATTGAAAAAGAAATCAAATAAAAATGGAAGTTGCATAAAATTAAAAATGGAATTCATTCACGAAAGCACTATACATTAACGATCTATTTGGAAATTAAATAAAAAAGGAAATTGAATAGAAAAGGAAATTGAATAAAGATGGAAGTGGAATAAAAATAAAAATGGAAGTTGCATAAAATTACAAATGGAAGTTCATTCAAGAAACCACTATACGTTAACGATCTATTTGGAAATTAATTAGAAAAGGAAATTTAATGGAGATGGAAATTGAATAAAAATAGAAGTTGAATAAAAATAGAAATGGACCCTGCATAAAATTAAACATGGAAGTTCATTCAAGAAACAACTATACCTTAACGATCTATTTGGAAATTGAATAAAAAAGGAAATTGAATAGAAAAGGAAATTGAATAAAAATGGAAGTGGAATAAAAATAAAAATGGAAGTTGCTTAAAATTGAAAATGGAATTAATTCAAGAAACCACTATACCTTAACGATCTATTTTGAAACTAAATAAAAATGGAAATTCAATAGAAAAGGTATAGCTATCCCGGTTTCCCTTTTTATTGGTTGTTGTGTACCCCTTGTTTACATCCTTTACTCTTTATATTAGAGTCTTGGGTTGTGTTGGGTAGGTTTGAAACAGGTTGGCTGAGCTTAGGAACCAAGTGTAGTTGCCCAGAATTTGGCCTTTCCGCTCGAGTGGAGCTTTTGGCGCTCGAGCGGGAAAATCACCCTTTCAGTATTTTCTCTGCAGGGTTATCCGCTCGAGCGGGAGTTTGTGTGTTATGCTCTAGCGGAGAGTTTGACGCTCGAGCAGGGACCTGGTTCTGCAAAAGTGCTGGGAGTGTGTATTCAGCGCTCGAGCGGCGGTTTGGACGCTCGAGTGGGAGTCTATGAGTGACGCTCGAGCGGGGGTTTCCACCCTCGAGCGGGGCGTCGGGTTTAAAGCTCCGTGTTTTGACTTTTAAAATCACTTTTTTCACATCTCTTCTCTCTCTTGCTTTCCCAAATACTCCATTGTTGAGCGTCTCTCTCTAGGACCTTGCCTTCTCTCTAGGTATTGATCTAGTTAGAGTTGTTTCCTCACCTTTGGCCTTTACAAAAGAGTTTTTGATCGTCGAGGGCTATCTTTTGATCTGGGAAACTTGTGATTTGGAGCATTTTCATTTTCATCATCTTCTTCGTTGGGTGTCAACCTTTGAGGTAGGGGTTCCTACTCACTCTTATGATCTTTGACATAGATTGTTGGTTGTTTTGATAAAGTGTTGAAGTTGGGAAATTTTGGGACCTAGGGTTTCAAATTTTTAAATGGGGGTTTTGTCATTTTGATTCTTGAAAATGTATATTGGGTTTCAAAATGAGGTTATTGTTAATGGTTGTTGATATATAGGCCATTGGGCCAATGTTGGAAAAAGGGGTAGAAAACCCTAAATTGTGGTGTAAATTAATTGGTATAATTAATTTGGGAAATTTGTGGACTTATGGAATTGGGTTGAGAATAATGAAATTGACTCATTATGTGGTAAAATAGTGGAGTTGAATTTGTTAATCGCTCACTTTTGAAAACATTGATATTCTATCTGTTGGAGCTTTTATAATTTGTTTAGAAATAACTGCTTGGGCTACCGGTGGAGGGCAGTTTTGATTGTTGTAGACAATACATGATGATTAGGCAAATTGAAACTAATCAATTGGATATGTCATAGAGTATGACGGTTGATAGAATACATTAACGTTATGTATTGATTGATTGTGTATATGACCAATGTGTATATACTTTGTGTGTGTGTGAGAGGAGATGGGGGATGTACTCCACGGTTTAAGGGAAGATAGGGGATGGACCTCTAAACCGGATATTATTTGGGAGGAGATAGAGGATGGCCTCCACTGATACAACTCATATGCTTGTCAGATAATGTGATGATACAGCTCATATGCTTATCTATGGAAGTGATGATACAGCTCATATGCTTATCTTTGGGAGTGTTGATACAGCTTGTATGCTTATCTGTTGAAATGTAGATACAGCTTGTGTGCTTATCTGTTGAGATGTTGATACAACTAATATGTTTATCTATTGGAGAATGGGAAATGTTTAATATGAGTCATGGTCTCATATAAGTGAACGACTAGGCTCTGAGCCGTTAATGTAAATTGCGAAATTGATAAGAAACGGAAAATGAAATGAAACATGGACATAGTGGTCTTGTAATGGGAAAAGGGTTATGAATTGATGTATGGAATTGAATATTTATCAATTGCTAATGTCTTAGTTATTGCTCATACTGTGTTTAGCATATCTCTACTGAGCGTTGGCTGACCCTATATGGGACATTATTTTCAGGTACAGGTAGCATGCCACCTCCAAGGATGTAGCTTGGATGGATGTGGGAGTTGAAGACTCCTTTTGTTTATTTGGTTTATATTACATGTACATCAAGCCAAGGGTTTCTTTTGTATAGAGTTAGTAATCTTCTTTTGTGTAACCAAGTGTTGACTTGGAAAGCTGTAAGCCCATAGGGCATTTGCTTTTGTTGTTAACATGTAATACCATTGTAAAGTTTGCCCTGATGAAATGAAATGGTTGCTTTCTTTTATATGAATGCATGTCAAAAAAGATGGATTTTATGTATTATTTTGAGGGCGTGACAAAAGGAAATTGAATAAAAATGGAAGTCGAATAAAAATAAAAATAGAAGTTGCATAAAATTAAAAATGAAAGTTCATTCAAGAAACCACTACACCTTAACGATCTATTTGCAAATTAAATAAAAAAGGAAATTGAATGAAGATCGAAATTGAATAAAAATAGAAGTTGAATAAAAATAGAAATGGAAACTACATAAAATTAAACATGGAAGTTCATTCAAGAAATCACTATACCTTAACGATCTATTTGGAAATTAAATAAAAAAGGAAATTGAATAGAAAAGGAAATTGAATAAAAATGGAAGTTGAATAAAAATACGAATGAAAGTTGCATAAAATTAAAAATGGAAGTTCATTCATGAAACCACTAAACCTTAACGATCTGTTTGGAAATTATATAAAAAAAGGAAATTGAATGGAGATGAAAATTGAATAAAAATAGAAGTTGAATAAAAATGGAAATGGAAACTGCATAAAATTAAACATTGAAGTTCATTAAAAAAACCACTATACCTTAACGATCTATTTGGAAATTAATTAAAAAAGCAAATTAAATAGAAATGAAAATTGAATAAAAATGGAAGTGGAATAAAAATAAAAATGGAAGTTGCATAAAATTAAAAATGGAAGTTTATTCAAGAAACCACTACACCTTAACGATCTATTTGGAAATTAAATAAAAACAGAAATTGAATAGAGATCGAAATTGAATAAAAATTGAAGTTGAATAAAAATAGAAATGGAAACTGCATAAAATTAAACATGGAAGTCCATTCAAGAAACCACTATACCTTAACGATCTATTTCGAAATTAAATAGAAAAGGAAATTGAATAAAAATGGAAGTGGAATAAAAATAAAAATGGAAGTTATAGCGATCCCGGTTTCCCTTTTCATTGGTTGTTGTGTACATCTTGTTTACATCCTTTACTCTTTGTATTTGAGTCTTGGGTTGTGTTGGGCAGGTGTGAAACAGGTTTTGGTCTATTCGCTCGAGCGGAAAAATCACCCTTCCAGTATTTTCTCTGCAGGGTTGTCCGCTCGAGCGGGAGTTTGGACGCTCGAGCGGGAGTTTGTGTGGTACGCTCGAGCGGGGAGTTGAACGCTCGAGCAGAGACCTGGTTCTGTAAAAGTGCTGGGAGTGTGTATTCAGCGCTCGAGCGGCGGTTCGGACGCTCGAGCGGGAGTCTGTGAGTGACGCTCGAGCGGGAGTTTCCACGCTCGAGCGGGGCGTCGGGTTTAAAGCTCTGTGTTTTGACTTTTAAAATCACTTTTTCACATTCATTTCTCTCTCTTACTTTTCCAAAACTCCATTGTTGAGCCTCTCTCTCTAGAACCTTGCCTTCTCTCTAGGTATTGATCTAGTTAGAGTTGTTTCCTCGCCTTTGGCCTTTACAAAAGTTGTGTTGATCGTCGAGGGCTACGTTTTGATCCGAAAATATCGAGTTTTGGAGCACGTTGAGTTTCTTCATCTTCTTCCCTTGAACTCCGAATTTGAGGTAGGGATTCCTACTCACTCTTATGGTCTTTAACATAGATTGTTGGTGATTTTGATAAAGTGTTGAAGTTGGGAAATTTTGGGACTTAGGGTTTCAAAATGTCAAAGAGGGTTTTATTATTTTGATTCTAAAATGAGTATTTTGGGTTTCAAAATAGTGGTATTGATGTTGGTTGTTGATAAATGGACCATTGGGTCAATGTTGGAGAATGGGGGAAAAAGCCCTAATTCGTTGTGTAAATTAATTTGTATAATTAATTTGGGAAAAGTGTTAGTATTTGGAATTGAGTTGGAAATAATGAAATTGACTCATTATATGGTAGAATAGTGGAGTTGGATTTGTTAATCGCTCACTTTTGAAAACATGATATTTTATCTGTTGGAGCTTTTATTATCTATTTAGAAATAAATGCTTGGGCTACCGGTGGAGGGTTTTGATTGTTGTAGACAATGCATGATGATTAGGCAAACTAAAACTAATCAATTGGTTATGTCATGAAGTATGACGATTGGTAGAATACATTAACGTTATGTATTGATTGATTGTGTATATGACCTATGTGTATATACATTGTGTGTGTGTGGGAGGAGATAGGGGATGGACCTCTAAACCGGATATTGTTTGGGAGGAGATAGGGGATGGACTCCACTGATACAGCTCATATGCTTGTCAGAAAATGTGTGGATACAGCTCATATGCTTATCTATGGAAGTGTTGATACAACTCATATGCTTGTCATTAGAAGTGTTGATGTAGCTAGTATGCTTATCTGTTGGAATGTGGATACAGCTTGTATGCTTATCTGTTGAGATGTTGATACAACTAATATGTTTATCTATTGAGAAATGGGAAATGTTTAATATGAGTTACTGTCTCATAGAAATGGCTGGCCAGGTTCTGAGCCATTGATATAAATTGTGAAACTGTTAAGAAATGGAAAGTGGAATGAAACATAGTCGCAGTGATTATAAAATAGAAACGGGTTACGAATTGATTTACGGAAATTGAACATTTATCAATTGCTAATGTCTTAGTTATTGCTTATATTGTGTTTAGCATATCTCTACTGGGCGTTGGCTCACCCTATATGGGATATTATTTTCAGGTACAGGTAGCATGCCACCTCCAAGGACATAGCTTGGATAATGATGAGAGTTGAAGACTCTTTTTGGTTGTTTTATTTGTATCACATGTATAGCAAGCCAAGGGCTCATTTTATGTAGAGTTAGTACTCTCCTTTTGTGTAACCAAGTGTTGACTTGGAAAGCTGTAAGCCTATAGGGCATTTGCTTTTGTTGTTAACATGTAATACTGTTGTAAGAACTACTCTGATGTATAGAAATGGTTAATCTCTTCTGTACAATGTATGTCTAAAGTGATGGATTTATGTATTTATTTTGGGGCGTTACAGAAGTTGCATTATAGCGACCTCGGTCTTCTCCCATTTGATTATTGTATCCGGACTTAGGTTCCGTAGATTCTGTCATTGTATTATTGTTGTTGTTGTCCCTTATTTGCTCATTTGGACTTATAGGATGTGTTGGGCAGGTTTGTTTCAGGTTGGTTGGGTTTAGAAACCAGGTGTTGCTGCCCAGAATTTTGGATCTTCGCTCGAGCGAGGAGTTTGTCGCTCGAGCGAGCTGTTATTTTTGGTTCTTCGCTCGAGCCAGGGTTTGGTAGCTCGAGCGAGAGGTTGCGTCTGATTTGGACCTGTAGCTGTGCATTCTTGGCTCGAGCGAGCTTTTCTTCGCTCGAGCGAGTTAGTTCGTTCTTCGCTCGAGCAATAGTTCCTTCGCTCGAGCGTGAGTCTGGTTATAGACCTGAGGGTTTGAGTTCTTCGCTCGATCGAGTTTTCTTTCGCTCGAGCGAGCTTTTGGGTTGTTGGCTCGAGCAAGGTTTTCTTGGCTCGAGCGTATCTTTTCTGTGTCTTGTCGCTCGAGCGACCAAGTCTTCGCTCGAGCGAGTCTGTCAGGTTTAAATAGGCAGCAGCGTATTTCAGATCTGTTTTTCTTGCATTTTCATATTCCAAAACCCTAGTTACGAGTTCTCTCTCCCTCTACACACCTTCTCTCTCAGGATTGATCTACTTAGAGTGAGTTTCTACTTTAGATCCTTTATTAAAAAGATAGAGTGGGTCGAGGGCTTCCATTTAATCTGAATTGTTGGTAGTTTGGAGCACTTTGGAGTTTGGGCTTTCATCTCCATCTTCTCTTTTGGGGCTATTTCTTCGAGGTAGGGATTTCCTACTCCATTTTATAGGTTTTGTTCTAAGTTTTGGTATTTTGATATGTTGGGGCTACTTTGGTAAATTTTGGGAAAAACCCTAGTTGTATTATTAAATTAATTTGTATAATTAATTCATGGAATTGGGAAAAGATGGTTAAATTCATGGAATTGGGAAATTTATTGATTAAATGGCGTAGTTGGATAATTTGAATCATTTGTCTATTGAATTGTTGACATAGGTATTTTCAGTTTAGAAATAACTGTTTTGGGCTATCGGTGGAGGATAGTCGTGATTGTTGTAGACATTGCATGTGGATTAGGAATAACTGAAACTAATCACATTGGTTAAGTCATTAATTTTGACTATTGTATTGATACAGAAATTACGTGTATTGATTGAGCATTGCATTTGCATACATTGTTTTGTGTTGGAGGAGATAGGGGATGTACTCCACGGTTTAGGGGAAGATAGGGGATGGACCTCTAAACCGGATTTTGTTTGGGAGGAGATAGGGGATGGACTCCATTAGCATCACTTTTATGTGTGCTTATCTATATTGAAGTGTTTTATTGATACAGCACTAAAATGTGTATCAATCTGGAAGTATGAAGTGTTTTGATTTGAGCTTGAGTCTCATATGTTTGTTGATATTCGAAGGACGTGAATATGATATATGTAATTCACTGTTGTAAGTTTGGCCAGGTTCTGAGCCATGTTGATAAAATTGGAAAGTAAAACAGGCGTTAGACAATAGTGTCATGAGACTGTAAAATGAAGTAATTGATTATCTTGGTTAACCACCTGTTGAATGCTATTGCTTTATTCATTGCTTATATGTGGTTTAGTATATTTCTACTGGGCTATGGCTCTCCCTTTATGGGAACATCATTTTCAGGTTCAGGTGATAAGCTACCACCAAGGACTTAGCTTGGGAGGTTTCGGTTTCTGGATTTTGAAGAAGACTATCTTAGTTAATTGTCTTTATTAATTAGTACATGTAAACATTCAAGCCTAGGGCTTTTCTTGTATTGAGTTAGAACTCATATTTTGTATCCAAGTGTTGGCTTGGAAGGATGTAAGCCTGTAGGGCATTTTATTCGATGTTACATGTAATGCTTCTATTTAGTAATACTCTGATGAATGAATTAATAAATTGTTTTCTTTAAATAATGCATGTCAATGATGTATATATAATGGGTTTATTTTTGAGGGCGTTACATGCATAAAATTAAAAATAGAAGTTCATTCAAGAAACCACTACACCTTAACAAACTATTTGGAAATTAAATAAAAAAGGAAATTCAATAGAAAGGGAATTGAATAAAAATGGAAGTTGAATAAAAATAAAAATGGAAGTTGCATAAAATTAAAAATGAAAGTTCATTCAAGAAACCACTATACCTTAACGATTTATTTGGAAATTAAATAAAAAAGCAAATTGAATAGAAAGGGAAATTGAATAAAAATTGAAGTTGAATAAAAATATAAATGGAAGTTGCATAAAAGTAAAAATGGATGTTCACTTAAAAAACCACTAAACCTTACCGATCCATATAGAAATTAAATAAAAAAGGAAATTGAATGGAGATGAAAATTGAATAAAAACAGAAGTTGAATAAATATAGACATGGAAACTGCATAAAATTAAACAAGGAAGTTCATTCAAGAAACCACTATACCTTAACGATCTATTTGGAATTAAATAAAAAAGGAAATTCAATAGAAAAAGAAATCGAATAAAAATGGAAGTTGAATAAAAATAAAAATAGAAGTTGCATAAAGTTAAAAATGGAAGTTCATTCACGAAAGCACTATACATTAACGATCTATATGGAAATTTAATAGAAAAGGAAATTGAATAAAAATGGAAGTGGAATAAAATTAAAAATGGAAGTTGCATAAAATTAAAAATGGAAGTTCTTTCAAGAAACCACTATACCTTAACGATCTATTTGGAAATTAAATAAAAAATGAAATTGAATGGAGATGGAAATTGAATAAAAATAGAAGTTGAATAAAAATAGAAATGGACACTGTATAAAACTAAACATGGAAGTTCATTGAAGAAACCACTATACCTTAACGATCTATTTGGAAATTAAATAAAAAAGGAAATTGAATAGAAAAGGTAATTGAATAAAAATGGAAGTGGAATGAAAATACAAATGGAAGTTGCATAAAATTAAAAATGGAAGTACATTCAAGAAACCACTATACGTTAACGATCTATTTGGAAATTAAATAAAAAAGGAAACTTAATGGAGATGAAAATTGAATAAAAATACAAATAGAAACTGCATAAAATTAAACATGGAAGTTCATTCAAGAAACCACTATACCCTAACGATCTATTTGGAAATTAAATAAAAAAGGAAATTGAAAAGAAAAGGAAATTGAATAAAAATGGAAGTGGAATAAAAATAAAAATGGAATTGCATAAAATTAAGAATGGAAGTTCATTCAAGAAACCACCACACCTCAACGATCTATTTGGAAATTAAATAAAAAAGGAAATTGAATGGAGATGGAAATTGAATAAAAATAGAAGTTGAATAAAAATAGAAATGGAAACTGCATAAAATTAAACATGGATGTTCAATCAAGAAACCACTATACCTTAACGATCTATTTGGAAATTAATTAAAAAAGGAAATTGAATGGAGATGGAAATTGAATAAAAATAAAAGTTGAATAAAAATAGAAATGAAAACTGCATAAAATTAAACATGGAAGTTCATTCAAGAAACCACTATGGCTTAACGATCTATTTGGAAATTAAATAAAAAAGGAAATTCAATGGAAAAGGAAATTGAATAAAAATGGAAGTTGAATAAAAATAAAATAGATGTTGCATAAAATTAAAAATTAAAGTTCATTCACGAAATCACTATACCTTAACGATCTATTTGGAAATTAAATAAAGAAAGGAAATTGAATGGAGATGGAAATTGAATAAAAATAGAAGTTGAATAAAAATAGAAGTGGGAACTGCATAAAATTAAACATGGAAATTCATTCAAGAAACCACTATATCAAAACGATCTATTTGGAAATTAAACAAAAAAGGAAATTGAATGGAGATGCAAATTTAATAAAAATTAAAGTTGAATAAAAATAGAAATGGAAACTGCATAAAATTAAACATGGAAGTTCATTCAAGAAACCACTATACCTTAACGATCTATTTGGGAATTAATTAAAAAAAAAATTGAATAGAAATGGAAATTGAATAAAAATGGAGGTGGAATAAAAATAAAAATGGAAGTTGCATAAAATTAAAAACGGAAGTTCGTCCAAGAAACCACTTGTCACGACCCCAAACCGCCCCTAGTAGTTTGGTGTCGTGATGGCCAGTAATCTGAGATTACCGAAGGCCAACTTTCAAAAACTTAACACAATCAGAGTATAATAAACGGGGCTCACAAATGCGGAAGCAATAATCTAAAATACAAGTAGTCCATAAGAGCTGTGCATAGATCAAATGCAATGTCATTCATCTTTACAACTTGAATGCAACAAAGCAAAATATGTGTTACATCTTCATCAAAAGGCTTCTCGAGCCGACATGTACAAAATACAGTAAATACAAGCCAAGAAGCATGATTTTCAAGATTCACCGACATGAAATAAATGGCATCGCCGACATGAATACAAAAACAAAGCCGACATAATCATGGATCCAAACAAGCTTTCAAAAACAGTCTAGGCGTCGCCGACGTCCTGCTCATCACCTACACATATATAGAGAGGGTGAGCTTGGATACTCAGTGAATGGTACTAATAATAAAGGTTTGCATGAATATAGCCGAAGTCTTTCAAAACAAAGCACATCAAGTTTTATCAAAACAAGGGATGAACCGTATTCATCTGTCAAGTCTTACGAGTCTCAAGGGATGCTTACTGACATCGGCAAAACACAAATCAAGCTTTCCGAACAAACAAGGGATGAACCGTATTCATCCGTCAAGTCTTACGAGTCTCAAGGGATGCTTACTGACATTGGCAAAACACAAATCAAGCTTTCGGAACAAACAAGGGATGAACCGTATTCATCCGTCAAGTCTTACGAGTCTCAAGGGATGCTTACTTACATCGGCAAAACACAAATCAAGCTTTCCGAACAAACAAGTCCACGCGGTAAACCGTCAGTGGCAAAGCAAGGACTGCACGATCCGTAATCGATTAGTCAAAGGTACTGCGAAAGTTTATAGTCCTCCGGCACAAGGGACTTGTTTTACTTAAGCCCGTAGCTTCCGTTCACACAACGATCTTGTGTTACTTAGGCCCGTAGCCCGATTTAACATAATGGTCTAGTGTTACTTAGGCCCGTAGCCCGATTTAACATAATGGTCTAGTGTTACTTAGGCCCGTAGCCCGATTTAACATAGTAATCTTTTCCAAGGAAGGACCATATCCTTTTATCCTTGGTGCTGCAAAAGTTTAGAGTCCTCCAGCACACGGGACTTTTCAAGAATGACATCAAAACAAGGCTTATACTTGATACATCAAAACAGAGCTATTCATTCATGCTTAACAAATACTTTCGTCAAAACAAAGCAAAGCAAGATTTATCAAAACAAGTGTAACATAGCTTTATCAAAAATACCACTCACCTAGTTTTCCTCGGATGTAGGCTCAAGCAAAGATCAAGGTCCTACAATCACATGGAAAATCACATTCTCAAAACAAGCTTTATATACATGTAGATGATCTCGGCATCCTTACCAGATCCAAGTCAATAACAAAGCAAAACATGCTGGGAGTTTAAACATTGCTCCCGTTTCATGAAAACAAACTGGGTACCAACCAGGTCTTTGCTAAGGTCCTACACCTCCCGGCCGGGGTGTGGTCCCGCTGGCCTTATTCAAAAGCAAAGTCGGGAAAACCTGGGTTTCCCTTTGAAGCACATGAAGAACATGATGAACATGATCGTGAGAAAGATGAATGCAAGTTCAAAACTTGTTACAAAAATCTGAGGTTTCATGTTAAGAGTTCAAAACATGGACCTGGGTACTCATACAAGAAGGTCATGCAAGAACAAACACAAAACATGGTTTTCGTTCCAAACTTTCGGATCAAAATGAGACTTTTCTTCAAGAACACATGAAAACCATTTTCTCTTTTTAAAACCAACTTCAAATCAATGCATGGTATGCAAAACAGATTCGATCATGCAATGCAGCTGGATGATCAGCAACAACAACCAAAGTAGATCAAGATTCTAACCTCAAAACTCGAATCCAACCTATCAAACCACGAAGATCAAGCTTGGAAGACTTACTCTCACTCAAGAACTTCTCTTCCTTTCTCTAGAGCTTCTCTCTCTAAAGGCAAAGATTTGAGACAAAAATGATTTGTTTCTAGGTCTGCTGGCTGTCTTAACAATCAGCTCGGACACGTGGCGCTACCGGGTTGGCTCAACTCAAAAAGGTGATTGATAGATAAGACAAGTCTCTGACAAAGCGTATGCGGCAAGCTAGGGCAAGGCACATTGGCAAGTAATGACATCGGCTAAGGTCAAAGCTTCGGTGACAGGGTAACAAAGACATCGGCTAGGGAGGACGACGCTTGACTAAGCTGTGCCACACCTTGGCCGGGGTGTGCCACATCTTGGCCTAGGCCATACCTGCCTGCGGACAAGGTTCACTAAGTGCAAAACATCTCGGCAATAATGCCCGAGGTGAAGATGGGGGTCGACCAAGGTCTCAAAACAGTTCTAAGTAGAAAGGTTCAAAGGTGAACTAAGCTCAAGGTGACCTCGGCCACACACACACCGAACAAGGAACAAAATCACGCAAGCAATACTTAAACAAAACAAGGCAAGGCAAAACCTTCAAAACAACATAACAAGGTAAGATCATGCATGAATGTATGCAAGTATGACAAGAGTAAGGTGAGGGTTGCTACAGTCTACCCCCCTTAAAGAAGTTTGGTCCCCAAACTTAAATTACCTTGCTCTATGAACAACTCCGGATAACGGATTCTCACATCCTCTTCCTTTTCCCACGTGGCCTCTGTGCCATAATGCTCCTTCCATTCGACCTTTACTATCGGTATCGATTTGTTTCTCAACTGCCTCACTTGTCTGTCAATAATCCTCATTGGCTCCTCCTCGTAGCCCAAATCCTCATTAACCGTAACCTCGGAATGATCAATTATATGCAGTGGATCTCGGATGTACTTCCTCAACATCGAAACATGAAACACATTGTGGACTTGGCTCAAATCTGGCGGCAAAGCAAGTTTGTAGGCAACGGGGTTAATTCTCTCAAGAATTTCAAACGGTCCAATATGTCGTGGTGCCAATTTACCTTTGTTTCCAAATCTTGAAACTCCTTTCATTGGTGAAACCTTCAGGAATACATGATTCCCAACTTCGAACTCTAACTCATTCCTTCTTTGGTCGGCGTAGCTCTTTTGTCGGTTTTGGGCAGTTTTAATCCTCTGTTGGATAAGTTTAATCTTCTCTGTTGTCACTTGAATCAATTCGGGACCAAGCAGGGCTCTGTCTCCGACTTCGGTCCAACATATCGGCGACCTACATTTTCTTCCGTACAAGGCTTCGTATGGCGCCATGCCAATGCTAGCTTGATAACTATTGTTGTAAGCGAATTCCACTAAAGGAAAATGTGTTCCCCAACTTCCTAGGAAGTCCAATACACAAAGCCTAAGCATATCTTCAAGTGTTTGAATTGTCCTCTCTGTCTGCCCATCTGTGTGGGGATGAAAAGTTGTACTAAATCTCAGCTCGGCTCCGAAAGTCCTCTGTAGACTCTGCCAAAATCTAGAAACAAATTTAGGATCTCGGTCTGACACAATTGACATCGGCACTCCATGAAGTCTGACAATCTCGTTCACATATAACAAGGCAAGTTGATCGGCGTTGAAGCTAGTTTTAACAGGTAGAAAGTGTGTTGACTTAGTTAATCTATCAACAACAACCCAAATCAAATCCATGGAGATATGTTCCCATTTCTACTCAGGAATCGGCAAAGGCTGGAGAAGTCCTGCCGGTCTTTGATGTTCTGCTTTTACTTGTTGACAATGTAAACATGGGGACACGAATTCGGCTATCTCTCTTTTCATATTTGGTGTTCCCTGGATGAACAGCAAACTTAGAACCGTGAGCTTCCTGCAAAATTTTCCTTTTCAACTCTGGGATGTCGGCCACACATAACCTTCCCTCAAACTTGAGTACTTGCTTCTCGATAGTATACCCTGATCTTGGCTTTGTGTCAATTTCCTCGGCTATTTTCTTGAAGAAGTCATCCTCCATCTGTCTTGTCTTTACCTCATCAACAATAGTCGGCTCCACTGTCATCATGGTCAAACATGCCAAATTTCCATCTGACTTTCTGCTCAAAGCGTCGGCTACACTGTTAGCTTTACCCGGGTGATATTGAATTTGCATATCATAGTCCTTCAACAACTCAAGCCACATTCTCTGTCTCAAATTCAATTCCTTCTGTGTGAATAGGTACTTTAAACTCTTATGATCTGTAAAAATCTGACAAGAAGCTCCATACAAATAGTGACGCCAAATATTCAAAGCAAAAGCCACGGCCGCTAATTCTAAATCATGGGTAGGATAGTTCTTCTCATGGGGTTTCAACTGGCTAGATGCATAAGCTATAACCTTACCCCCTTGCATTAACACACAACCCAAACCCTTATGCGATGCATCACTATAGACATGAAACTCTTCATTACCTGATGGAAGTACGAGTACTGGTGCTGTAACTAACCTCATCTTCAGTTCCTGGAAGGCTGACTCCCGATCTTTAGTCCATTCATACGGTGTCCCCTTCTTAGTCAGTTGCGTCAATGGAATTGCAATCTTTGAGAAATCTTTCACAAACTTTCTGTAATAACCTGCCAAACCCAGAAAACTACGAATCTCGGATACATTAGTCAGCCTCAGCCAATTTACTACGGCTTCAACTTTGCTAGGATCAACCGAGATACCCTCTTCATTAATCGCATGACCCATGAATGAGATAGTAGGAAGCCAAAACTCACACTTGTTAAACTTAGCATACAATTTCCGGTCCCTCAGAATCTGTAAGGCGAGTCTCAAATGATTTTCATGTTCAGTTTTACCCTTGGAATAGATCAATATATCGTCAATGAAGACAACTACAAACTCATCTAAATATGGCTTGAAGACTCTGTTCATTAAATCCATAAATGCAACAGGGGCATTGGTCACTCCAAAAGGCATTACTAAAAACTCGTAGTGGCCATATCTTGTCCGAAAAGCAGTCTTCTCAACATCTTCGGCTTTAACTTTAAGCTGATGGTAACCAGACCTAAGGTCGATCTTAGAAAAGACTCGTGCTCCTTGTAATTGGTCAAGCAGATCATCAATCCTAGGTAATGGGTACTTGTTCTTGACAGTGATTTTATTAAGTTCTCTATAATCGATGCAAAGACGGAGTGTGCCATCCTTTTTCTTAACAAATAAAACAGGTGCTCCCCATGGTGAAGTGCTCGGCCTAATGAATCCCTTATCCAACAATTCTTGTAAGTGCAGTTTCAATTCTCTAAGTTCAGCTGGGGCCATCCTATAAGGTGTTTTGGAGATCGGCTGTGTTCCCGACATGATGTCAACAGTAAACTCTATTTCTCTATCGGTTAAGTGGCCAGGCAATTCGTCTGGGAAGACGTCGAGGAATTTGTTAACCACTGGGATGTCGGCTAAATTAACATTTCCATTCTGATCACTCAGTATACTACACAAGTAGCCTCGACACCCTTTCTGAATTAACTTATAGGCCTTAATGGACGAAATCAAGTAAGGTGGGGGCACTATCCCTTTACCCTGGAAAATAACCTCGGCTAGGTTTGGGGGTCTCAATGTGACACTTTTCGAAACACAATTAATAGATACATGATTTGCGACTAACCAATCCATTCCCAGTATAACATCAAAGTGAATCATGTCCAGAGGCATTAAATCTACTAACAGTTCAACATTCTCAATCACAACAACGCACGCTCTATAAATGGACACAACAATCATAGGTCTCCCAGATGGAGTAGACACAGATAATATGAAATCAAGGGGCTCTAGTTCTCTATTAATTTTCTCGGCAAACTTAGTAGATATAAACGAATGAGTAGAACCCGAATCAATCAACACATAGGCATCTTGGGAGCAAATTAGAAGTATACCTGACGCCACTGCCTCAGCATTCTGAGTGTCTCCTGGTACTAACGCAAATACTCTGCCCTGTCTCATCTGTCCTTTCCCAGCATTTCCCTTCTGAACGGAGCTCGAGGTATTTTCACCTTTCTTGTTGTTATCAGCTTTTGTCTTGGGGCAATCTCTCACATAATGGCCCATCTCGCCACATTCATAACAAGCTCCAGACGTCCGACGACAGATCCCGAAATGATGCTTCCCACAATCCGGACACATCGGTTTAGCACTACCTTCCTGTCTTAGGTTACCAGTACTGCCCATGTTCGTTCTCTTCTTGGTGCCCAGTTGTCCTCGGCGATCGTCATGGTTCTGCCTTTTTCGCTGGTTCTCTCCCGAGCTCTGGTATCGATTCAGGTTAGCTTCGGCCTGAATAGCCTTGTCCAACACTTCAGCATAAGTCGGCATATTGTGTAAATTTACTCGGTCTTGAATCGGTCCATGAAGCCCACACTCGAACTTCCTGGCCTTCATGTATTCATCGTTGGCCATGTGAGGCGCAAACCTCGCCAACTCAGTAAAAGCGCGGTCGTATTCCGCCACTGTTCGGTTGCCTTGCGTCAAAGTGTGAAATTCGGTAGCCTTCCGGTTTCGAACACTTAGGGGAAAATGTTTGTTGTAGAACAACTCTAAGAATCGAGTCCAGGTCAGATCTGGATTGCTCTCTCTAACCATCATCCACCACCTGCGAGCGTCATCATCTAATGTGAATGCTGCCAACGTCACTTTCTGAGCGTCGGTGCTAGGGAAGATCTCGAACAATTTTTCCATTTCTAAAACCCATGCCTCAGCCTTCATCGGCTCTATACCCCCAGAGAATCTCGATGGTTTCATTTTCTTGAACTCCCTGATCAAAGCTATCGTGCCATCCCCATACAAGGCTGGCTGCGGGGGAACTTGCGGCACTGGAGGAGGTGGAGGCAGAATTACATTTCGGCCGTTGGTCTGCTCAGCCTGAGTCGACGCGGCACTGGCGAACTGCTGTCTTGTTTGCCTCAACTCGCGGGCCAAACCCTCAACTAATCTTTCCAGTCTATCCATTCTGTCTTCGGGCTGATCCCGGCCAATTGGAGGTCTACCTCTCCTCATGTTACTATGAGCATGCAAGGTATGACTTTAAAACAAACAAGCAAATAACCACGTAGGCAAGCAACAAATAAGTATATCAAGACAATGCACATCTCGTTCAAATAACAATTACCATGATGCAACCCTAACATCTTTCTAAGGGAAATCCAATGCTCTTTAGGACTCAAAGTGTGATTAATGTATACCGAGGAACTTGTGCTCTGATACCATTCTGTCACGACCCCAAACCGCCCCTAGTAGTTTAGTGCCGTGATGGCCAGTAATCCGAGATTACCGAAGGCCAACTTTCAAAAACTTAACACAATCAGAGTATAATAAACGGGGCTCACAAATGCGGAAGCAATAATCTAAAATACAAGTAGTCCATAAGAGCTGTGCATAGATCAAATGCAATGTCATTCATCTTTACAACTTGAATGCAACAAAGCAAAATATGTGTTACATCTTGATCAAAAGGCTTCTCGAGCCGACATGTACACAATACAGTAAATACAAGCCAAGAAGCATGATTTTCAAGATTCGCCGACATGAAATAAATGGCATCGCCAACGTGAATACAAAAACAAAGCCGACATAATCATGGATCCAAACAAGCTTTCAAAAACAGTCTAGGCGTCGCCGACGTCCTGCTCATCACCTACACATATATAGAGAGGGTGAGCTTGGATACTCAGTGAATGGTACTAATAATAAAGGTTTGCATGAATATAGCCGAAGTCTTTCAAAACAAAGCACATCAAGTTTTATCAAAACAAGGGATGAACCGTATTCATCTGTCAAGTCTTACGAGTCTCAAGGGATGCTTACTGACATCGGCAAAACACAAATCAAGCTTTCCGAACAAACAAGGGATGAACCGTATTCATCTGTCAAGTCTTACGAGTCTCAAGGGATGCTTACTGACATCGACAAAACACAAATCAAGCTTTCTGAACAAACAAGGGATGAACCGTATTCATCCGTTAAGTCTTACGAGTCTCAAGGGATGCTTACTTACATTGGCAAAACACAAATCAAGCTTTCCGAACAAACAAGTCCACGCGGTAAACCGTCAGTGGCAAAGCAAGGACTGCACGATCCGTAATCGATTAGTCAAAGGTACTGCGAAAGTTTATAGTCCTCCGGCACAAGGGACTTGTTTTACTTAAGCCCGTAGCTTCCGTTCACACGACGATCTTGTGTTACTTAGGCCCGTAGCCCGATTTAACATAATGGTCTAGTGTTACTTAGGCCCGTAGCCCGATTTAACATAATGGTCTAGTGTTACTTAGGCTCGTAGCCCGATTTAACATAGTAATCTTTTCCAAGGAAGGACCGTATCCTTTTATCCTTGGTGCTGCGAAAGTTTAGAGTCCTCCAGCACACGGGACTTTTCAAGAATGACATCAAAACAAGGCTTATACTTGATACATCAAAACAGAGCTATTCATTCATGCTTAACAAATACTTTCGTCAAAACAAAGCAAAGCAAGATTTATCAAAACAAGAGTAACATAGCTTTATCAAAAATACCACTCACCTAGTTTTCCTCGAATGTAGGCTCAAGCAAAGATCAAGGTCCTACAATCACATGGAAAATCACATTCTCAATACAAGCTTTATATATATGCAGATGATCTCGGCATCCTTACCAGATCCAAGTCAATAACAAAGCAAAACATGCTGGGAGTTTAAACATTGCTCCCGTTTCATGAAAACAAACTGGGTACCAACCAGGTCTTTGCTGAGGTCCTACACCTCCCGGCTGGGGTGTGGTCCCGTTGGCCTTATTCAAAAGCAAAGTCGGGAAAACCTGGGTTTCCCTTTGAAGCACATGAAGAACATGATGAACATGATCGTGAGAAAGATGAATGCAAGTTCAAAACTTGTTACAAAAATCTGAGGTTTCATGTCAAGAGTTCAAAACATGGACCTGGGTACTCATACAAGAAGGTCATGCAAGAACAAACACAAAACATGGTTTTCGTTCCAAACTTTTGGATCAAAACGAGACTTTTCTTCAAAAACACATGAAAACCATTTTCTCTTTTCAAAACCAACTTCAAATCAATGCATGGTATGCAAAACAGATTCGATCATGCAATGCAGCTGGATGATCAGCAACAACAACCAAAGTAGATCAAGATTCTAACCTCAAAACTCGAATCCAACGGATCAAACCACGAAGATCAAGCTTGGAAGACTTACTTTCACTCAAGAACTTCTCTTCCTTTCTCTAGAGCTTCTCTCTCTAAAGGCAAAGATTTGAGACAAAAATGATTTGTTTCTAGGTCTGCCGGCTGTCTTAACAATCAGCTCGGACACGTGGCGCTACCGGGTTGGCTCAACTCAAAAAGGTGATTGATAGATAAGACAAGTCTCTGACAAAGCGTATGCGACAAGCTAGGGCAAGGCACATCGGCAAGTAATGACATCGGCTAAGGTCAAAGCTTCGGCGACAGGGTAACAAAGACATCGGCTAGGGAGGACGACGCTTGACTAAGCTGTGCCACACCTTGGCCGGGGTGTGCCATATCTCGGCCTAAGCCATACCTGCCTGCGGACAAGGTTCACTAAGTGCAAAACATCTCGGCAATAATGCCCGAGGTGAAGATGGGGGTCGACCAAGGTCTCAAAACAGTTCTAAGTACAAAGGTTCAAAGGCGAACTAAGCTCAAGGTGACCTCGGCCACACACACACCGAACAAGGAACAAAATCACGCAAGCAATACTTAAAACAAAACAAGGCAAGGCAAAACCTTCAAAACAACATAACAAGGCAAGATCATGCATGAAAGTATGCAAGTATGACAAGAGTAAGGTGAGGGTTGCTACACCACTACACCTTAACGATCTATTTGGAAATTAAATAAAAAAGGAAATTGAATGGAGATGCAAATTGAATAAAAATAGAAGTTGAATGAAAATAGAAATGGAAACTGCATAAAATTAAATGTGGCAGTTCATTCAATAAACCACTATACCTTAAAGATCTATTTGGAAATTGAATAGAAATGGAAATTGAATAAAAATGGACGTGGAATAAAACTAAAAATGGAAGTTGCATAAAATTAAAAATGGAAGTTCATTCAAAAAACCACTACACCTTAACGATCTATTTGGAAATTAAATAAAAAATGAAATTTAATGGAAAAGGGAATTGAATAAAAATGGAAGTTGAATAAAAATAAAAATGGAAGTTGCATAAAATTAAAAATGAAAGTTCATTCAAGAAACCACTATACCTTAACGATCTATTTGGATATTAAATAAAAAAAGGAAATTGAATGGAGATTGAAATTGAATAAAAATAGAAGTTGAATAAAAATAGAAGTGCAAACTGCATAAAATTAAACATGGAAATTCATTCAAGAAACCACTATACCTTAACGATCTATTTGGAAATTAAATTAAAATGGAAATTGAATGGAGGTGGAAATTTAATAAAAAGAGAAGTTGAATAAAAATAGAAATGGAAACTGCATAAAATTAAACATGGAAGTTCATTCATGAAACCACTATACCTTAACGATTTATTTCGAAATTAAATAAAAAAGGAAATTAAATGGAGATGGAAATTGAATAAAAATAGAAGTTGAATAAAAATAGAAATGGACACTGCATAAAATTAAACAGGAAAGTTCATTCAAGAAAGCACTATACCTTAACGATCTATTTGGAAATTAAATAAAAAAGGAAATTGAATAGAAAAGGAAATTGAATAAAAATAGAAGTTGAATAAAAATAGAAAGGGAGACTACATAAAATTAAACGTGGAAGTTCATTCAAGAAACCACTATACCTCAACGATCTATTTGGAAATTAAATAAAAAAGGAAATTGAATAGAAAAGGAAGTTTTAAAAAATTGGAAGTGGAATAAAAATAAAAATGGAAGTTGCATAAAATTAAAAATGGAAGTTCATTCTAGTAACCACTATACCTTAACGATCTATTCGGAAATTAAATAAAAAAAGGAAAATGAATTGAAAATAAAATTGAATAAAAGCGGAAGTTGAATTAAAACAAAAATAGAAGTTGCATAAAATTAAAAATGGAAGTCTATTCAAGAAACCACTATACCTTGACGATCTATTTGGAAATTTAATAAAAAATGAAGTTGAATAGAAAAGGAAATTGAATAAATATCGAAGTGGAATAAAAATAAAAATGGAAGTTGCATAAAACTAAAAATGAAAGTTCATTCAAAAACCACTATAGCTTCACGATCTGTTTGGAAATTTAATAAAAATGGTAATTGAATAGAAAAGGAAATTGAATAAAAATGGAAACGGAATAACAATACAAATGGAAGTTGCATAAAATTAAAAATGGAAGTTCATTCAAGAAACCACAATACCTTAACGATCTATTTGGAAATTAAATGAAAAAGGAAATTGAATGGAGATGGAAATTGAATAAAAATAGAAATGGACACTGCATAAAATTAAACAGGGAAGTTCATTCAAGAAACTACTATACCTTAACGATCTATTTGGAAATTAAATAAAAAAGGAAATTGAATAGAAAAGGAAATTGAATAAAAATGGAAGTGGAATAAAAAGAAAAATGAAAGTTGCATAAAATTAAGAATGGAAGTTCATTCAAGAAACCCACTACACCTTAACGATCTGTTTGGAAATTAAAAAAAAAAAGGAAATTGAATGGAGATGGAAATTAAATAAAAATAGAAGCTGAATAAAAATAGAAATGGAAACTGCATAAAATTAAACAAGGAAGTTCATTCAAGAAACCACTATACCTTAACGATCTATTTGGAAATTATATAAAAAAAGACATTGAATGTAGTTGAAAATTGAATAAAAATAGAAGTTGAATAAAAATGGATATGGAAACTGCATAAAATTAAACATAGAAGTTCATTAAAAAAACCACTACACCTTAACGATCTTTTTGGAAATCAATTAAAAAAAGAAATTGAATAGAAATGGAAATTGAATAAAAATGGAAGTGGAATAAAACAAAAATGGAAGTTGCATAAAATTGAAATGAAAGTTCATTCAAGAAACCACTACACTTTAACGATCGATTTGGAAATAAAATAAAAACGGAAATTGAATGGAGATCAAAATTGAATAAAAATAGAAGTTGAATAAAAATAGAAATGGAAATTGCAAAAAATTAAACATGGAAGTTCATTCAAGAAACAACTATACCTTAACGATCTATTTGGAAATTAAACAAAAAAGCAAATTGAATAAAAATGGAAGTGGAATAAAAATAAAAATGGAAGTTGCACAAAATTAAAAATGGAAGTTCATTCTAGAAACCACTACACCTTAACTATCTATTTGGAAACTAAATAAAAAGGGAAATTCAAAAGAAAAGGAAATTGAATAAAAATGGAAGTTGAATAAAAATAAAAATGGAAGTTGCATAAAATTAAAAATGAAAGTTTATTCAAGAAATAACAATACCTTAACGATCTATTTGGAAATAAAATAAAAAAAGGAAATTGAATGGAGATGGAGATTGAATAAAAATAGAAGTTGAATAAAAATAGAAGTGGAAACTGCATAAAGTTAAACATGGAAATTTATTCAAGAAACCACTATACCTTAACGATCCATTTGGAAATTAAATAAAAAACGAAATTGAATGGAGATCAAAATTGAATAAAAATAGAAGTTGAATAAAAATAGAAATGAAAATTGCAAAAAATTAAACATGGAAGTTTATTCAAGAAACCACTATACCTTAACGATCTATTTGGAAATTAAATAGAAAAGGAAATTGAACGGAGATGGAAATGGAATAAAAATAGAAGTTGAAAAAAAATAGAAGTGGAAACTGCATAAAATTACACATGTAAATTCATTCAGGAAACCACTATACCTTAACGATCTATTTGGAAATTAAATAAAAAAGGAAATTGAATGGAGATGGAAATTGAATAAAAATAGAAGCTGAATAAAAATAGAAATGGAAACTGCATAAAATTAAAAATGGAGGTTCATTCAAGAAACCACTATACCTCAACGATCTATTTGGAAATTAAATAAAAAAGGAAATTGAATAGAAAGGAAATTGACTAAAAATTGAAGTGGAATAAAAATACAAATGGAAGTTGCATAAAATTAAAAATGGAAGTTCATTCAACGAACCACTATACCTTAACGATCTATTTGGAAATTAAATAAAAAAGGAAATTGAATGGAGATGGAAATTGAAAAAAAATAGAAGTTGAATAAAAATAGAAATGAAAACTGCATAAAATTAAACATGGAAGTTCATTCAAGAAACCACTATACCTTAACGATCTATTTGGAAATTAATTAAAAAAGGAAATTGAATAGAAATGAAAATTGAATAAAAATGGAAGTGGAAGAAAAATAAAAATGGAAGTTCCATAAAATTAAAAATGGAAGTTCCATAAAATTAAAAATGGAAGTTCATTCAACAAACCACTACACCTTAACGATCGATTTGGAAATAAAATCAAAACGGAAATTGAATGGAGATTGAAATTGAATAAAAATAGAAATGGAAATTGCATAAAATTAAACATGGAAGGTCATTGAAGAAACCACTATACCTTAACGATCTATTTGGAAATTAAATAAAAGAGGAAATTGAATAAAAATGGAAGTGGAATAAAAATAAAAATGGAAGTTGCATAAAATTAAAAATGGAAGTTCATTCTAGAAACCACTACACCTTAATGATCTATTTGGAAACTAAATAAAAAGGGAAATTCAATAGAAGACGAAATTGAACAAAACTGAAAGTTGAATAAAAATAAAATCTGAAGTTGCATGAAATTAAAAATGAAAGTTCATTCAAGAAATCGCTATACCTAAACGATCTATTTGGAAATGAAACAAAAAAAGGAAATTGAACGGAGATGGAAATTGAATAAAAATAGAAGTTGAATAAAAATAGAAGTGGAAACTGCATAACATTAAACATGAAAATTCATTCAAGAAACCTCTATACCTTAACGATCTATTTGGAAATTAAAGAAAAAAGGAAACTGAATGCAGATGGAAATTTAATAAAAATAGAAGTTGAATAAAAATAGAAATGGAAATGGCATAAAAATAAACATGGAAGTTCATTCAAGAAACCACTATGTCTTAACGATCTATTTGGAAATTAAATAAAAAAGGAAATTGAATAGAAAAGGAAATGGAATAAAAATGGAAGTGGAATAAAAATAAAAATGGAAGTTGCATAAAATTAAAAATGGAAGTTCATTCTAGAAACCACTACACCATAACGATCTATTTGGAAACTAAATAAAAAGGGAAATTCAATAGAAAAGGAAATTGAATAAAAATGGAAGTTGCATAAAACTAAAAATGAAAGTTTATTCAAGAAATCACTATACCTTAACGATCTATTTGGAAATTAAATAAAAAAAGGAAATTGAATGGCGATGGAGATTGAAGAAAAATAGAAGTTGAATAAAAATAGAAGTGGAAACTGCATAAAATTAAACATGAAAATTCATTCAAGAAACCACTATACCTTAACGATCCATTTGGAAATTAAATTAAAAAGGAAATTGAATGGAGATGGAAATTTAAGAAAAATAGAAGTTGAATAAAAATAGAAATGGAAACTGCATAAAATTAAACATGGAAGTTCATTCAAGAAACCACTATACATTAACGATCTATTTGGAAATTAAATAGAAAAGGAAATTGAACGGAGATGGAAATGGAATAAAAATAGAAGTTGAATTGAAATAGAAGTGGAAACTGCATAAAATTAAACATAGAAATTCATTCAAGAAACCACTATACCTTAACGATCTATTTGGAAATTAAATAAAAAAGGAAATTGAATGGAGATGGAAATTGAATAAAAATAAAAGTTGAATAAAAATATAAATGGGAACTGCATAAAATTAAACATCGAAGTTCATTCAAGAAACCACTATACCTTAACGATCTATTTGGAAATTAATTAAAAAAGGAAATTGAATAGAAATGGAAATTGAATAAAAATGGAAGTGGAAGAAAAATAAAAATGGAAGTTGCATAAAATTAGAAATGGAAGTTCATTCAAGAAACCACTACACCTTAACGATCTAATTGAAAATTAAATAAAAACGGAAATTGAATGGAGATCGAAATTGAATAAAAATAGAAGTTGAATAGAAATAGAAATGGAAACTGCATAAAACTAAACATGGAAGTTCATTCAAGAAACCACTATACCTTAACGATATATTTGGAAATTAAATAAAAAAGGAAATTGAATAGAAATGGAAATTGAATAAAAATGGAAGTGGAATAAAAATACAAATGGAAGTTGCATAAAATTAAAAATGGAAGTTCATCCAAGGAACCACTATACCTTAACGATCTATTTGGAAATTAAATAAAAAAGGAAATTGAATGGAGATGGAAATTGAATAAAAATAGAAGTTGAATAAAAATAGAAATGAAAACTGCATAAAATTACACATGGAAGTTCATTCAAGAAATCACTATACCTTAACGATCTATTTGGAAATTAATTAAAAAAGGAAATTGAATAGAAATGGAAATTGAATGAAAATAGAAGTGGAAGAAAAATAAAAATGGAAGTTACATAAAATTAAAAATGGAAGTTTATTCAAGAAACCACTACACCTTAACGATCGATTTGGAAATAAAATAAAAACGGAAATTGAATGGAGATCGAAATTGAATAAAAATAGAAATGGAAATTGCATAAAATTAAACATGGAAGTTCATTCAAGAAACCATTGTACCTTAACGATCTATTTTGAAATTAAATAAAAAAGGAAATTGAATAAAAATGGAAGTGGAATAAAAATAAAAATGGAAGTTGCATAAAATTAAAAATGGAAGTACATTCTAGAAACCACTAAACCTTAACGATCTGTTTGGAAACTAAATAAAAAAGGAAATTCAATAGAAAACGAAATTGAATAAAAATGGAAGTTGAAAAAAAACAAAAACTGAAGTTGCATAAAATTAAAAATGAAAGTTCATTCAAGAAATCACTATACCTTAACGTTCTATTTCGAAATTAAATAAAAAAAGGAAATTGAACGGAGATGGAAATTAAATAAAAATAGAAGTTGAATAAAAGTAGAAGTGGAAACTGCATAAAATTAAACATGAAAATTCATTCAAGAAACCACTATACCTTAACGATCTATTTGGAAATTAAATAAAAAAGGAAATTGAATGGAGATGGAAATTTAATAAAAATAGAAGTTGAATAAAAATAGAAATGGAAACTGCATAAAATTAAACTTGGAAATTCAATCAAGAAACCACTATACCTTAAAGATCTATTTGGAAATAAAATTAAAAAGGAAATTGAATGGAGATTGAAATTGAATAAAAATAGAAGTTGAATAAAAATAGAAGTGGAAACTGCATAACATTAAACATGAAAATTCATTCAAGAAACCTCTATACCTTAACGATCTATTTGGAAATTAAAGAAAAAAGGAAACTGAATGCAGATGGAAATTTAATAAAAATAGAAGTTGAATAAAAATAGAAATGGAAATGGCATAAAAATAAACATGGAAGTTCATTCAAAAACCACTATGTCTTAACGATCTATTTGGAAATTAAATAAAAAAGGAAATTGAATAGAAAAGGAAATGGAATAAAAATGGAAGTGGAATAAAAATAAAAATGGAAGTTGCATAAAATTAAAAATGGAAGTTCATTCTAGAAACCACTACACCATAACGATCTATTTGGAAACTAAATAAAAAGGGAAATTCAATAGAAAAGGAAATTGAATAAAAATGGAAGTTGCATGAAATTAAAAATGAAAGTTCATTCAAGAAATCGCTATACCTAAACGATCTATTTGGAAATGAAACAAAAAAAGGAAATTGAACGGAGATGGAAATTGAATAAAAATAGAAGTTGAATAAAAATAGAAGTGGAAACTGCATAACATTAAACATGAAAATTCATTCAAGAAACCTCTATACCTTAACGATCTATTTGGAAATTAAAGAAAAAAGGAAACTGAATGCAGATGGAAATTTAATAAAAATAGAAGTTGAATAAAAATAGAAATGGAAATGGCATAAAAATAAACATGGAAGTTCATTCAAGAAACCACTATGTCTTAACGATCTATTTGGAAATTAAATAAAAAAGGAAATTGAATAGAAAAGGAAATGGAATAAAAATGGAAGTGGAATAAAAATAAAAATGGAAGTTGCATAAAATTAAAAATGGAAGTTCATTCTAGAAACCACTACACCATAACGATCTATTTGGAAACTAAATAAAAAGGGAAATTCAATAGAAAAGGAAATTGAATAAAAATGGAAGTTGCATAAAACTAAAAATGAAAGTTTATTCAAGAAACCACTACACCTTAACGATCGATTTGGAAATAAAATAAAAACGGAAATTGAATGGAGATCGAAATTGAATAAAAATAGAAATGGAAATTGCATAAAATTAAACATGGAAGTTCATTCAAGAAACCATTGTACCTTAACGATCTATTTTGAAATTAAATAAAAAAGGAAATTGAATAAAAATGGAAGTGGAATAAAAATAAAAATGGAAGTTGCATAAAATTAAAAATGGAAGTACATTCTAGAAACCACTAAACCTTAACGATCTGTTTGGAAACTAAATAAAAAAGGAAATTCAATAGAAAACGAAATTGAATAAAAATGGAAGTTGAAAAAAAACAAAAACTGAAGTTGCATAAAATTAAAAATGAAAGTTCATTCAAGAAATCACTATACCTTAACGTTCTATTTCGAAATTAAATAAAAAAAGGAAATTGAACGGAGATGGAAATTAAATAAAAATAGAAGTTGAATAAAAGTAGAAGTGGAAACTGCATAAAATTAAACATGAAAATTCATTCAAGAAACCACTATACCTTAACGATCTATTTGGAAATTAAATAAAAAAGGAAATTGAATGGAGATGGAAATTTAATAAAAATAGAAGTTGAATAAAAATAGAAATGGAAACTGCATAAAATTAAACTTGGAAATTCAATCAAGAAACCACTATACCTTAAAGATCTATTTGGAAATAAAATTAAAAAGGAAATTGAATGGAGATTGAAATTTAATAAAAATAGAAGTTGAATAAAAATAGAAATAGAAACTGCATAAAATTAAACATGGAAGTTCATTCATTGAACCACTATACCTTAACGATCAATTTGGAAATTAAATAAAAAAGGGAATTGAATAGAAAAGGAAAATGAATAAAAATGGAAGTTGAATAAAAATACAAATGGTAGTTGCATAAAATTAAAAATAGAAGTTCATTCAAGAAACTACTAAACCTTAACGATCTATTTGGAAATGAAATAAAAAATGATTGAATGGAGATGAAAATTGAATAAAAATAGAAGTTGAATAAAAATTAAAATGGAAGTTGCATAAAATTAAAAATGAAAGTTCATCCAAAAAACCACTAAACCTTAACGATATATATGGAAATTAAATAAAAAATGAAATCGAATGGAGATAAAAATTGAATTAAAATAGAAGTTGAATAAAAATGGAAATGGACACTGCATAAAATTAAACATGGAAGTTCATTCAAGAAACCCCCTATACCTTAACGCTCTATTTGGAAATTGAATAGCAAAGGAAATTGAATAGAAAAGGAAATTGAATAAAAATGGAAGTGGAATAAAACTAAAAATGGAAGTTCCATAAAATTGAAAATGGAAGTTCATTCAAGAAGCCACTATACCTTAACGATCTGTTTGGAAATTAAATAAAAAAGGAAATTGAACGGAGATGGAAATTGAATAAAAATAGAAGTTGAATAAAAATAGAAGTGGACACTGCATAAAATTAAACATGGAAGTTCATTCAAGAAACCACTATACCTTAACGATCTATTTGGAAATTAAATAAAAAGGGAAATTCAAAAGAAAAGGAAATTAAATAAAAATGGAAGTTGAATAAAAATACAAATGGAAGTTGCAAAAAACAAAAAATGAAAGTTTATTCAAGAAACTATTATACCTTAATGATCTATTTGGAAATTAAATACAAAAGGAAATTGTATGGAGATGGAAATTTAACAAAAATAGAAGTTGAATAAAAAGAGAAATGGACACTGCATAAAATAAAACATGGAAGTTCATTCAAGAAACCATTATACCTTAACGATCTATTTGGAAATTAAATAAAAATGGAAATTGAATAGAAAGGGAAATTGAATAAAAATGGAACTGGAATAAAAATAAAAATGAAAGTTGCATAAAATCAAGAATGGAAGTTCATTCAAGAAACCACTACACCTTAACGATCTGTTTGGAAATTAAATAAAAAAGGAAATTGAATGGAGTTGGAAATTAAATAAAAATAGAAGTTGAATAAAAAAAAGAAATGGAAACTGCATAAAATTAAGAATGGAAGTTCATTCAAGAAACCACTATACCTTAACTATCTATTTGGAAATTAAATAGAAAAGGAAATTGAATAAAAATGGAAGTGGAATAAAAATACAAATGGAAGTTGCATAAATTTAAAAATGAAAGTTCATTCAAGAGACCACTACACCTTAACGATTTATTTGGAATTAAATAAAAAAGGAAATTCAATAGAAAAAGAAATTGAATAAAAATGGAAGTTGCATAAAATTAAAAATGGAAGTTCATTCACGAAAGCACTATACATTAACGATCTATTTGAAAATGAAATAGAAAGGGAAATTGAATAAATATGGATGTTGAATAAAAATAAAAATGGAAGTTGCATAAAATTAAAAATGGAAGTTCATTCAAGAAACCACTATGCCTTAACGATCTATTTGGAAATTATATAAAAAAAGAAATTGAATGGAGATGGAAATTTAATAAAAATAGAAGTTGAGTAAAAATAGAAATGTACACTGCATAAAATTAAACATGGAAGTTCATTCAAGAAACCACTACACCTTAACGATCTATTTGGAAATTAAATAAAAAAGGAAATTGAATAGAAAACGAAATTGAATAAAAATGGAAGAGGAATAAAAATAAAAATGGAAGTTGCATAAAATTGAAAGTAGAAGTTCATTCTAGAAACCACTACACCTTAACGATCTATTTGGAAACGAAATAAAAAAGAAATTGAATAGAAAAGGAAATTGAATAAAAATGAAAGTTGAATAAAAATAAAAATGGAAGTTGCATAAAATTAAAAATGAAAGTTCATTCAAGAAATCACGATACCTTAACGACCTATTTGGAAATTAAATAAAAAAGAGGAAATTGAACAGAGATGGAAATTGAATAAAAATAGAAGTTGAATAAAAATAGAAGTGGAAACTGCATAAAATTAAACATGGAAATTCATTCAAGAAACCACTATACCTTAACGATCTATTTGGAAATTAAATAAAAATGGAAATTGAATGGGGATGGAAATTTAATAAAAATAGAAGTTGAATAAAAATAGAAATGGAAACTGCATAAAATTAAAGATGGAAGTTCATTCAAGAAACCACTATACCTTAACGCTCTATTTGGAAACTAAATAAAAAAGGAAATTGAATAAAAATGGAAGTGGAATAAAAATAAAAATGGAAGTTGCATAAAATTAAAAATAGAAGTTCATTCTAGAAACCACTACACCTTAACGATCTATTTGGAAAATAAATAAAAAGAGAAATACAAGAGAAAAGGAAATTGAATAAAAATGGAAGTTCATTCAAGAAATCACTATACCCTAACGATTTATTTGGAAATTAAATAAAAAAAGGAAATTGAACGGAGATGGAAATTGAATAAAAATAGAAGTTGAATAAAAATAGAAGTGGAAACTGCATAAGATTAAACATGGAAGTTCATTCAAGAAACCACTATACCTTAACGATCTATTTGGAAATTAAATAAAAAAGGAAATTGAATTGAAAGAAAATTGAATAAAAATCGAAGTTGAATAAAAATAAAAATGGAAGTTGCATAAGATTAAAAATGAATGTTCATTGAAGAAACCACTATACCATAACGATCTATTTGGAAATTAAATAAAAAAGGCAACTGAATGGAAAAGGAAATTGAATAAAATTGGAAGTGGAATAAAAATACAATTGGAAGTTGCATAAAATTAAAAATGAAAGTTCATTGAAGAAACAAGTGGTCCTTAATGATCAATTTGGAAATTAAATAAAAAAGGAAATTGAATGGAGATAGAAATTGAATAAAAATAGAAGTTGAATAAAAATAGAAATAGACACTACGTAAAATTCAACATGGAAGTTCATTCAAGAAACCACTCTACCTTAACGATCTAATTGGAAATTAAATAGAAAAGGAAATTGAACGGAGATGGAAATTGAATAAAAATAGAAGTTGTATAAAACTAGAAGTGGACACTGCATAAAATTAAACATGGAAGTTCGTTCAAGAAACCACCACACCTTAACGATGTATTTTGAAACTAAATAAAAAGGGAAATTCAATAGAAAAGGAAATTGAATAAAAATGGAAGTTGCAAAAAATAAAAAATGAAAGTTCATTCAGGAAACCACTATACCTTAATGATTTATTTGGAAATTAAATAAAAAAGGAAATTGAATGGAGATGGAAATTTAACAAAAATAGAAGTTGTATAAAAATAGAAATGGACACTGCATAAAATAAAACATGGAAGTTCATTCAAGAAACCATTATACCTTAACGATCTATTTGGAAATTAAAAAAAAAGGAAATTGAATAGAAAAGGAAATTGAATAAAAATGGAAGTGGAATAAAAATAAAAATGAAAGTTGCATAAAATTAAGAATGGAAGTTCATTCAAGAAACCACTACACCTTAACGATCTGTTTGGAAATTAAATAAAAAAGGAAATTGAATGGGGATGGAAATTAAATAAAAATAAAAGTTGAATAAAAAAGAATATGGGAACTGCATAAAATTAAGAATGGAAGTTAATTCAAGAAACCACTATACCTTAACGATGTATTTGGAAATTAAATAAAAAAAGAATTTGAATAGAAAAGGAAATTGAATAAAAATGGAAGTGGAATAAAAATAAAAGTGGAGGTTGCATAAATTTAAAAAAGGAAGTTCACTCAAAAGTCCACAACACCTTAACGATCTATTTGGAATTAAATAAAAAAGGAAATTCAATAGAAAAAAAGAAATTGAATAAAAATCGAAGGTAAATAAAAATAAAAATGGAAGTTGCATAAAATTAAAAATGGAAGTTCATTCACTGTGACGCCCTCAAAATAAACCCATAATAACCATATCATTAACATGCATTTATAAAAGAAAACGAATCATTTGAGTTATTCATCAGAGTATCCTTATTGAAAGACATCACATGTAACATCCTGCAACATCAAAATAAATGCCCTAAGGGCTTACATCTTTCCAAGCTAACACTTGGACACAAAAAGGATGAGTACTAACTCATTTACAAGTTTAGCCCTAGGCTTGAATGTTTACATGAAATCTCAAAAATAACAAAATAAAACATAAAACTAAAGACAAGTCTTCAAAATCCCAAACATCAAATCCTTCCAGGCTAAGTCCGTGGAGGTAGCTTATCACCTGAACCTGAAAATGATGTTCCCATAAAGGGTGAGCCACAGCCCAGTAGAAAAATACTAAACCAAATATAAGCATTGAATAAAGCTATAGCATTCAATAGATGGTTAACCAAGATAATCAATTTTATCATTAAACAGTCTCATGACACTAATGTCTAAGACACATTTCACTTTCCATTATTATCAACATGGCTCAGAACCTGGCCAAACTTACAACAGTGAATTATATATCATATTCACATTACTTCCAATATCAACAAAACAAATGAGACTCATGCTCATATCAAAACACTTCATACTTCCCATTTGATACACATTTTAGTGCTGTATCAATAATCATGTAAAAACACTTCAATATAATAAGCATACATAAAAATGGTGCTAATGGAGTCCATCCCCTATCTCCTCCCAAACAAAAATCCGGTTTAGAGGTCCATCCCCTATCTTCCCCTAAACCGTGGAGTACATCCCCTATCTCCTCCCAAACAATATGCATATGCAATGCTCAATCAATACCTGTAATTTATGTATTAATTCAATAGTCTAAATTTATGACTTAACAAATTGATTAGTTTCAATTTTCCCTAATCCGCATGCAATGTCTACAACAAGCACGACTATCCTCCACCGATAACCCAAAACAGTTATTTCTAGACTCGAAAAATAAATATACTAACAATTCAATAGGCGAGTGATTTATATTATCCAACTACACCATTTAATCAATAAATTCCCCAATTTCATGGATTTAACCAAATTCCCCAATTTCCTTAAATTAATTACTCAAATCAATTTAGCAATTCAACTAGGGTTTTTTTCCCAAATTTTTCAAAGTGTCCCCAACCAATCAAAATACCAAACTTAGAACAAAGCATATAAAATGGAGTAGGAAAATCCCTACCTCGAAGAAAATAACCCGTATGGAAAAGATGGAGATGAAGACCAAAGACCAACGTGCTCCAAATCCCAAGTTTCTCAGATTAAAATGAAGCCCTCAACTCACTCTAACTTTTTAATAAAGGATCTAAGGTAGAAACTAACTCTAAGTAGATCAATCGTAAGAGAGAAGGTGTGTAGAGGGAGAGAGAGATAAAAACACTCCAGGGGCGGTTTTTTAAAAGTTATGAAAGAAAAGTAGGTCAAAAAGTGATCCAAAAAGTGAAATCACGGACTGATATAATCGACTCTACGCTCGAGCGTAGAAATCCCCGCTCGAGCGTAAGACACAGAATCATGCTCGAGCGTGAAGAAAGCCGCTCGAGCGTCGATTGCACCCTTCCAGAAGTTTTGCAGGCGCTGGCACCCGCTCGAGCGTCAAACTCCCTGCTCGAGCGGAGGAGCAAAAACAAGGGATCACGCTCGAGCGTAAAAACTACCGCTCGAGCGGAAGAACTGCAGAGCAAAATACTGGGAGATGGAAAATCACGCTCGAGCGTCAAAATTCCCACTCAAGCGGAGAAGCAACAACGAAATGACCGCTCGAGCGTTAAAACTTACGCTCGAGCGTGAAGGCCAAAATCTGGGCATCACCTATTGGCATCTAAAATCAACCAACCTGTAACAGACCCGCCCAACACAACCTATACATCAAATACAAAGAGATTAAAGGACAACAACAACCAATAAGTAATGACAGGATCCACGGAACCTAAGTCCGGATACAATAATTTAAAGAGAAAAGACCGGGGTCGCTATATTCACGAAAGCACTATACATTAACGATCTATTTCGAAATGAAATAAAAAAGGAAATTGAATAAAAATGGATGTTGAATAAAAATAAAAATGGAAGTTGCATAAAATTAAAAATGGAAGTTCATTGAAGAAACCACTATAACTTAATGATCTATTTGGAAATTAAATAAAAAAGGAAATTGAATAGAAAAGGAAATTAAATAAAAATGTAAGTGGAATAAAAATAAAAATGGAAATTATATAAAATTAAAAATGGAAGTTCATTCAAGAAACCACTACACCTTAACGATCTATTTGGAAACTAAATAAAAAGGGAAATTCAATAGAAAAGGAAATTGAATAAAAATGGAAGTTGAATAAAAATACAATTGGAAGTTGCATAAAATAAAAAATGAAAGTTCATTCAAGAAACCACTATACCTTAATGATCTCTTTGGAAATTAAATAAAAAAGGAAATTGAATGGAGATGGAAATTGAACAAAAATAGAAGTTGAATAAAAATATAAATGGACACTGCATAAAATAAAACATGGAAGTTCATTCAAGAAACCACTATACCTTAGCGATCTATTTGGAAATTAAATAAAAAAGGAAATTGAATAAAAATAAAAATGGAAATTGTGTAAAATTAAAAATGGAAGTTCATTCCGGAAACCACTACACCTTAACGATCTATTTGGAAACTAAATAAAAAGGGAAATTCAATAGAAAAGGAAATTGAATAAAAATGGAAGTTGAATAAAAATACAAATGGAAATTGCATAAAATTAAAAATGGAAGTTAATTCAAGAAACCACTTCACCTTAACGATCTATTTGTAAATTAAATAAAAAAAAAAGGAAATTGAATAGAAATAGAAATTGAGTAAAAATCGAAGTTGAATGAAAATAAAAATGGAAGTTTCATAAGATTAAAAATGAATGTTCATTGAAGAAACAACTATACCTTAACGATCTATTTGGAAATTAAATAAAAAAGGAAATTGAATAGAAAAGGAAATTGAATAAAAATGGAAGTGGAATAAAGATAAAAATGGAAGTTGCGTAAAATTAAGAATAGAAGTTCATTCAAGAAACCAGTACACCATAACGATCTGTTTGGAAATTAAATAAAAAAGGAAATTGAATGGAGATGGAAATTAAATAAAAACAGCAGTTGAATAAAAAATGAAATGGAAACTTCATAAAATTAAACATGGAAGTTAATTCATGAAACCACTATACCTTCACGATCTATTTGCAAATTAAATAAAAAAGGAAGTTGAATAGAAAAGGAAACTGAATAAAAATGGAAGTTGCACAAAATTAAAAATGGAAGATCATTCTAGAAACCACTACACCTTAACGATCTGTTTGGAAATTAAGTAAAAAAGGAAATTGAATGGAGATGGAAATTGAACAAAAATAGAAAATGAATAAAAATAGAAATGGACACGGCATAAAATAAAACATGGAAGTTCATTCAAGAAACCACTATACTTTAATGATCTATTTCGAAATTAAATAAAAAAAGGAAATTGAACGGATATGGAAATTGAATAAAAATAGAAGTTGAATAAAAATAGAAGTGGAAACTGCATAGAATTCAACATGGAAATTCATTCAAGAAACCACATAACCTTAACGATCTATTTGGAAATTAAATAAAAAAGGAGATTGAATGGAGATGGAAATTTAATAAAAATAGAAGTTGAATAAAAATAGAAATGGAAACTGCATAAAATTAAACATGGAAGTTCATTCAAGAAACCACTAGACCTTAACGATCTATTTGGAAATTAAATAAAAAAGGAAATTGAATAAAAAGGAAATTGAATAAAAATGGAAGTTGAATAAAAATACAAATGGAAGTTGCATAAAATTAAAAATGGAAGTTCATTCAAGAAACCACTATACCTTAACGATCTATTTGGAAATTAAATAAACAAGGAAATTGAATGGAGATGGAAATTGAATAAAAATAGAAATGGAAACTGCATAAAATTAAACATGGAAGTTCATTCAAGAAACCACTATACCTTAACGATCTATTTGGAAATTAATGAAAAAAGGAAATTGAATAGAAATGGAAATTGAATAAAAATGGAAGTGGAAGAAAAATAAAAATGGAAGTTGCATAAAATCAAAAATGGAAGTTCATTCACGCAACCACAACACCTTAACGATCTAATTGGAAATTAAATAAAAACGGAAATTGAATAGAGATCGAAATTGAATGAAAATAGAAGATGAATCAAAATAGAAATGGAAACTGCAGAAAATTAAACAAGGAAGTTCATTCAAGATACCACAATACCTTAACGATCTATTTGGAAATTAAATAAAAAAGGAAATTGAATAGAAAATGAAGTTGAATAAAAATAAAAATGAAAATTGTATAAAACTAAAAATGGAAGTTCATTCTAGAAACCACTATACCTTAACGATCTATTTGGAAACTAAATAAAAAGGAAAAATCAATAGAAAAGGAAATTGAATAAAAATGGAAGTTCAATAAAAATAGAAATGAAAGTTGCATAAAATAAAAAGTGAAAGTTCATTTAAGAAACCACTATACCTTAATGATCTATTTAGAAATTAAATAAAAAAGGAAATTGAACAAAAATAGAAGTTGAATAAAAATAGAAATGGACACTGCATAAAATAAAACATGGAAGTTCATTCAAGAAACCACTATACCTTAACGACCTTTTTGGAAATTAAATAAAGAAGGAAATTGAATAGAAAAGGAAATTGAATAAAAATCGAAGTGGAATAAAAATAAAAATCGAAGTCGCATAAAATTAAGAATGGAAGTTCATTCAAGAAACCACTACACCTCAACGACCTGTTTGGAAATTAAATAAAAAAGGAATTGAATGGAGATGGAAATTAAATAAAAATAAAAGTTGAATAAAAAAAGAAGTGGAAACTTCATAAAATTAAACATGGAAGTTAGTTCAAGAAACCACTATACCTTAACGATCTATTTGGAAATTAAATAAAAAAGGAACTTGAATAGAAAAGGAAACTGAATAAAAATGGAAGTCTAATAAAAATAAAAATGGAAGTCGCATAAAATTAACAATGGAAGTTCATTCTAGAAACCACTACACCTTAACGATCTATTTGGAAACTAAATAAAAAGGAAAATTCAATAGAAAAGTAAATTGAATAAAAATGGAAGTTGAAAAAAAATAAAAATGGAAGTTGCATAAAATTAAAAATGAAAGTTCATTCAAGAAATCACTATATCTTAACGATCTATTTTGGAAATTAAATAAAAAAAGAAAATTGAACGGAGATGGAAATTGAATAAAAATAGAAGTTAAATATAAATAGAAGTGGAAACTGCATAAAAATTACCAAGGAATTTCATTCAACAAACCACTATACCTTAACGATCTCTTTTGAAATTAAAAAAAAAAAGAAATTGAATGGAGATGGAAATTTAATAAAAATAGAAGTTGAATAAAAATAGAAATGAAAACTGCATAAAATTAAACATGGAAGTTCATTCAAAAAACCACTATACCTTAATGATCTATTTGGAAATTAAATGAAGAAGGAAACTGAATAAAAATAGTAGTTGAATAAAAATAGAAATGGCAACTGCATAAAATTAAAAATGGAAGTTCATTCAAGAAACCACTATACCTTATCGATCTATTTTGAAATTAATTAAAAAAGGAAATTGAAGAGAAATGGAAATTGAATAAAAATGGAAGTGGAAGAAAAATAAAAGTTGCATAAAATTAAAAATGGAAGTTCATTGAAGAAACAACTACACGTCAACGATCTAATATGAAATTCAATAAAAACAGAAATTGAATGGAGATTGAAATCGAATAAAAATAGAAGTTGAATAAAAATAGAAATGGAAACTGCATAAAATTAAACATGGAAGTTCATTCAAGAGACCACTATACCTTAACAATCTATTTGGAAATTAAATAAAAAAGTAAATTGAATAGAAAGGAAAATGAATAAAAATGGAAGTTAAATAAAAACACAAATTGAAGTTGCATAAAATTAAAAATGGAAGTTCATTCAAGAAACCACTATACCTTAACGATCTATTTTGGAAATTAAATAAAAAAAGGAAATTGAATGGAGATGGAAGTTGAATAAATATAGAAATTCAATAAAAATAGAAATGGACACTGCATAAAATAAAACATGGAAGTTCATTCAAGAAACCATTATACCTTAACGATCTATTTGGAAATTAAAAAAAATAGAAATTGAATAGAAAAGGAAATTGAATAAAAATGAAAGTTGCATAAAATTAAGAATGGAAGTTCATTCTAGAAACCACTACAGCTTAACGATCTATTTGGAAACTAAATAAAAAGGGAAATTCAATAGAAAAGAAAATTGAATAAAAATGGAAGTTGAATAATAATAAAAATGGAAGTTGCATAAAATTAAAAATGAAAGTTCATTCAAGAAATCATTATACCTTAACGACCTATTTGGAAATTAAATAAAAAAAAGGAAATTGAACGGAGATGGAAATTGAATAACAATAGAACTTGAATAAAAATAGGAGTGGAAACAGCATAAAATTAAACATGAAAATTCATTCAAGAAACCAGTATACCTTAACGATCTATTAGGAAATTAAATAAAAAAGGACATTGAATGGAGATGGAAATTTAATAAAAATAGAAGTTGAATAAAAATAGAAATGGAAACTGTATAAAATTAAACATGGAAGTTCATTCAAGAAACCACTATGCCTTAACGATCTATTTGAAAATTAAATAAAAAAGGAAATTGAATAGAAAGGAAATTCAATAAAAATTGAAGTTGAATAAAAATACAAATAGAAGTTGCATAAAATTAAAAATGGAAGTTCATTCGAGAAACCACTATACCTTAACGATCTATTTGGAAATTAAATAAAAAAGGAAATTGAATGGAGATGGAAATTGAATAAAAATAGAAGTTGAATAAAAATAGAAATGGAAACTGCATAAAATTAAACATGGAAGTTTATTCAAGAAACCACTATACCTTAACGATCTATTTGGAAATTAATTAAAAAGGGAAATTGAATAGAAATGGAAATTGAATAGAGATCGAAATTGAATGAAAATAGAAGTTGAATAAAAATACAAATGGAAATTGCATAAAATTAAACATGGAAGTTCATTCAAGATACCACAATACCTTAACGATCTATTTGGAAATTAAATAAAAAGGGAAATTGAACAGAAAGGAAATTGAATAAAAATGGAAGTTGAATAAAAATACAAATGGAAGTTGCATTAAATTAAAAATGAAATTTCATTCAAGATACCACTATACCTTAACGATCTATTTGGAAATCAAATAAAAAAGGTAATTGAATGGAGATGGAAATTGAATAAAAATGGAAGTTGAATAAAAATACAAATGGAAGTTGCATAAAATAAAAAATGAAAGTTCATTCAAGAACCCACTATACGTTAATGATCAATTTAGAAATTAAATAAAAAAGGAAATTGAATTGAGATGGAAATTGAACAAAAATAGAAGTTGAATAAAAATAGAAATGGACACTGCATAAAATAAAACATGGAAGTTCATTCAAAAAACCACTATACCTTAACGATCTATTTGAAAATTATATAAAGAAGGAAATTGAATAGAAAAGGAAGTTGAATAAAAATGGAAGTGGAATAAAAATAAAAATGGAAGTTGCATAAAATTAGGAATGGAAGTTCATTCAAGAAACCATTACACCTTAACGATCTGTTTGTAAATTAAATAAAAAAGGAAATTGAATGGAGATGGAAATTAAATAAAAATAGAAGTTGAATAAAAAAGGAAATAGAAACTGCATAAAATTAAACGTGGAAGTTAATTCAAGAAACCACAATACCTTAACGATCTATTTGGAAATTAAATAAAGAAGGAACTTGAATAGAAAAGGAAACTGAATAAAAATGGAAATCTAATAAAAATAAAAATGGAAGTTGCATAAAGTTAACAATGGAAGTTCATTCTAGAAACCACTACACCTTAACGATCTATTTGGAAACTAACTAAAAAGGGAAATTCAATAGAAAAGGAAATTGAATAAAAATAAAAATGGAAGTTGCATAAAATTAAAAATGAAAGTTCATTCAAGAAATCACTATACCTTAACGATCTTGTTGAAAATTAAATAAAAAAAGAAAATTGAACGGAGATGGAAATTGAATAAAAATAGAAGTTGAATAAAAATAGAAGTAGGAACGGCGTAAGATTAAACATGGAAATTCATTCAAGAAACCACTATACCTTAACGATCTATTTGGAAATGAAATAAAAAAGTAGATTGAATGGAGATGGAAATTTAATAAAAATAGAAGTTGATTAAAATAGAAATGGAAACTGCACAAAATTAAACATGGAAGTTCATTCAAGAAACCACTATACCTTAACGATCTATTTGGAAATTCAATAAAAAAAGAAATTGAATGGAGATGAAAATTGTATAAAAATTGAAGTTGAATAAAAATAGAAATGGAAACTGCATAAAATTAAACATGGAAGTTCATTCAAGAAACCATTATACCTTAACGATCTATATGGAAATTTATTAAAAAAGGAAATTGAATAGAAATAGAAATTGAATAAAAATAGAAATGGAAACTGCATAAAATTAAACATGGAAGTTCATTCAAAAAACCACTATACCTTAACGATCTATTTGGAAATTAATTAAAAAAGGAAATTGAATAGAAATAAAAATTGAATAAAAATGGAAGTGGATGAAAAATAAAAATGGAAGTAGCGTAAAATTAAAAATTGAAGTTCATTCAAGAAACCACTATACCATAACGATCCAATATGAAATTAAATAAAAACGGATATTGAATGGAGATGGAAATCGAATAAAAATAGAAGTTGAATAAAAATAGAAATGGAAACTGCATAAAATTAAACATGGAAGTTCATTCAAGAAACTATTATACCTTAACGATCTATTTAGAAATTAAATAAAAAAAGTAAATTGAATAGAAAGAAAAATGAATAAAAATGGAAGTTGAATAAAAACACAAATGGAAGTTGCACAAAATTAAAAATGGAAGTTCAATCAAGAAACCACTATACATTAACGATCTATTTGGAAATTAAATAAAAAAAGGAAATTGAATGGAGATGGAAATTGAATAAAAATAGAAGCTCAATAAAAATAGAAATGGAAACTGCATAAAATTAAACATGGAAGTTCATTCAAGAAACCACTATACCTTAACGATCTATTTGGAAATTAAATAAAAAAGGAAATTGAATAAAAATGGAAGTGGAATAAAAATAAAAATGGAAGTTGCATAAAATTAAAAATGGAAGTTCATTCTAGAAACCACTACACCTTAACGATCTATTTGGAAACTAAATAAAAAGGGAAATTCAATAGAAAACGAAATTCAATAAAAATGGAAGTTGAATAATAATAAAAATGGAAGTTGCATAAAATTAAAAATGAAAGTTCATTGAAGAAATCACTATACCTTAACGATCTATTTGAAAATTAAATAAAAAAAAAAATTGAACGGAGATGAAAATTGAATAAAAATAGAAGTTGAATAAAAATAGAAGTGGAAACTGTATATAATTAAACATGAAAATTTATTCAAGAAACCACTATACCTTAACGATCTATTTGCAAATTAAATAAAAATGGAGATTGAATTATAGCGACCCCGGTTTTTTCCCATTTGTTTATTGTATCCGGACTTAGGTTCCGTAGCTCCTGCCATTGTATTATGATTGTTACCGTCCTTTATTTTCCTATTTCTGAGTTGGGGGATGCAATGGGCAGGTTTGTAGCAGGTTGGTTGGGCTTGGGAGCAAAGGGTTGCTGCCCAGAATTTTGACCCTTCGCTCAAGCGAGAAGTTATTCGCTTGAGCGAGCTCTTTGTTTTGGTCCGTCGCTCGAGCCAGGGTTTATTCGCTCGAGCGAGGATTGCGTTTTGTAGTCAGACCTGAGAGCAGAGGTTTTTGGCTCGAGCGAGCTTTTCTTTGCTCAAGCGAGTTAGTTCGTTCTTCGCTCGAGCGAGTGTTCCTTCGCTCGAGCATGTGTCTGGTTACAGACCTGAGGGTTTGAGTTCTTCGCTCGAGCGAGATTTCTTTAGCTCGAGCGAGCTTTTGGATTGTTGGCTCGAGCAAGGCCTCCTTGGCTCGAGCGTATATTTTCTGTGTCTGGTCGCTCGAGCGACCAAGTCTTCGCTCGAGCGAGCCTGTCAGGTTTAAATAGGCAGCAGCGTGTTTCAGATCAGTTTTTCATACACTTTGATATTCCAAAACCCTAGTTACGAGTTCTCTCTCTCTCTACTCACCTTCTCTCTTAGGTTTGATCTATTTAGAGTGTGTTTCTACCCTAGTTGCTTTATTAAAAAGATAGAGGGAGTCGAGGGCTTTCATTTAATCTGAACATTTGGCGATTTGGAGCACATTGATATTTGGGTATTCATCTCTATCTTCTCCATTTGGGTTGTTTTCTTCGAGGTAGGGATTTCGTACTCCATTTTATAAGTTTTGTTCTAAGTTTTTGTATTTTGATAAGTTGGGGTTACTTTGATAATTTTGGGAAAAACCCTAGTTGTTTAAATTAATTAATTTGTATAATTAATTTAAGGGAATTGGGGAATTTGGTTAAATTCATGAAATTGGGAAATTTATTGCTTAAATGGTGTAGTTGGATAATGTAAATCACTCGCCCATTGAATTGTTGATATATTTATTTCCAGTCTAGAAATAACTGTTTTGGGCTATTGGTGGAGGATAGTCGTGATTGTTGTAGACGTTGCATGTGGATTAGGAATAACTGAAACTAATCACATTGGTTAAGTCATTAATTTTGACTATTGCATTGATACAGAAAATACGTGTATTGATTGAGCATTGCATTTGCATACATTGTTTTGTGTGAGAGGAGATAGGGGATGTACTCCACGGTTTAGGGGAAGATAGGGGATGAACCTCTAAACCGGATTTTGTTTGGGAGGAGATAGGGGATGGACTCCATTAGCATCACTTTTATGTGTGCTTATTTATATAGAAGTGTTTTTATAGCGACCCCGGTCTTTTCCCGTTTGATTATTGTATCCGGACTTAGGTTCCGTAGATTCTGTCATTGTATATTTGTTGTTGTTGTTGTCCCTTATTTTCTCATTTGGAATTATAGGATGTGTTTGGGCAGGTTTGTTTCAGGTTGGTAGGGTTTAGAAACCAAGTGTTGTTGTCCAGAATTTTGGATTTTCGCTCGAGCGAGGAGTTTGTCGCTCGAGCGAGATGTTGTTTTGGTTTATCGCTCGAGCCGGGGTTTGGTAGCTCGAGCGAGAGTTTGCGTCTGGTTTGGACCAGTAGCTTTGCATTCTTGGCTCGAGCGAGCTTTTCTTCGCTCGAGCGAGTTAGTTCATTCTTCGCTCGAGCGATAGTTCCTTCGCTCGAGCGTGTGTCTGGTTACAGACCTGAGAGTTTGAGTTCTTTGCTCAAGCGATATTTCTTTCGCTCGAGCGAGCTTTTGGGGTTGTTGGCTCGAGCAAGGTTTTCTTGGCTCGAGCGTAGCTTTTCTGTGTCTGGTCGCTCGAGCGAGCCTGTCAGGTTTAAATAGGCAGCAACGTGTTTCAGATCAGTTTTTCATTCCCTTTCAGATTCCAAAACCCTAGGTACGAGTTTTCTCTCCCTCTACACACCTTCTCTCTTAGGATTGATCTACTTAGAGTGAGTTTCTACCTTAGATCCTTTATTAAAAAGATAGAGTGGGTCGAGGGCTTCCATTTAATCTGAATTGTTGGTAGTTTGGAGCACTTTGGAGTTTGGGTCTTCATCTCCATCTTCTCTTTTGGGGCTATTTCTTCGAGGTAGGGATTTCCTACTCCATCTTATAAGTTTTGTTCTAAGTTTTAGTATTTTGATATGTTGGGGGTACTTTGGTAATTTTGGGAAAAACCCTAGTTGTATTAATTAATTAATTTGTATAATTAATTTAAGGGAATTGGGGAATTTGGTTAAATTCATGAAATTGGGGAATTTATTGATTTAATGGTGTAGTTGGATAATTTAAATCACTCACCTTTGGAATTGTTGATATATTTATTTCCAAGTCTAGAAATAACTGTTTTGGGCTATCGGTGGAGGATAGTCGTGATTGTTGTAGACAATGCATGTGGATTAGGTATAACTGAAACTAATCACATTAGTTGAGTCATTAATTTTGAGTGTTGAATTAATACAGACATTATGTGTATTGATTGTGTGATGTATATGTTATGTGTTTACATACTTTGTTTTGTGTGGGAGGAGATAGGGGATGTACTCCACGGTTTAGGGGAAGATAGGGGATGGACCTCTAAACTGGATTTTGTTTGGGAGGAGATAGGGGATAGACTCCATTAGCATCACTTTTATGTGTGCTTATCTATATTGAAGTGTTTTATTGATACAGCACTAAAATGTGTATCAAACTGGAAGTATGAAGTGTTTTGATTTGAGCTTGAGTCTCATTTCTTTGTTGATATTGGAGGAATGTGAATATGATATACATAATTCATTGTGGTAAGTTTGGCCAGGCTCTGAGCCATGTTGATAAAGTTGAAAAGTAAAACGTGTCTTAGACAATAGTGTCATGAGACTGTAAAACGGAGTAATTGATTATCTTGGTTAACCATCTGTTGAATGCTATTGCTTTATTCATTGCTTATATGTGGTTTAGTATATTTCTACTGGGCTGTGGCTCACCCTATATGGGAACATCATTTTCAGGTTCAGGTGATAAGCTACCTCCAAGGACTTAGCTTGGAAGGGACTTGGATTTTGAAGACTATCTTTAGTTAATTGTCTTTATTTATTAGTACATGTAAACATCCAAGCCTAGGGCTTTTCTTGTATTGAGTTAGAACTTATCTTTTTGTATCCAAGTGTTGGCTTGGAAAGATGTAAGCCTGTAGGGCATTTTATTCGATGTTACATGTAAAGCTTTTATTTAGTAATACTCTGATGAATGAATTAATAAATTGTTTTCTTTAAATAATGCATGTCAATGATATATATATATATATAATGGGTTGATTTTGAGGGCGTTACAACTTGGTATCAGAGCGTACCGAGTTTGAATACTTTGGGTACGTGGGAAGTGATTAGTATCACATTGGGTTCGTCTCGTTTGATAGAGACTTAGTGTAATGTTATATGCTTATGTGATAACATGTTTATGTGATTATGTGGGTATGGAATGTAGTTTCTAGGATGTTGATTGGACCCTTGAGTTTCTAGTAGTCTTGTTGGAAAGGCACTTGATCACTGCTGCTTCCAACCGGAACTATAGTAACGCATTGGGACTATCATTATCCGGGAATGAAATTCGTAGGTGCTTATGTGATTATGTGCTTACGTGGAATGTATTATTGTTGTCCATTGCATTAGGACGCGAGTGTTTAGCTTCGGCACATTTATTAATGTGCTAATGTCTTTGTTTCCTTTATTAGGATGTCAGGACGAGGACGAGGACGCGGTAGGCGTGGTAGGCCGGGTAGGCAGGAGGTGCCTGTGCCAGAGGAGATTCCGGCAGTTCAGGAGGGAATTGGCCAGGCCAATGTGGCCGAGCCAGTAGGCCAGCAGGCTATGGGCGCTTTAGCTCGAGAGATAGCAGGGGCATTCAGGGAGTCAGTAGGCATCCTCAGAGCTGAGAATCAAGCTCGGGATGTTGCTGCTGATGCAGGACCTTCCTTTCTGAAGAGGAAGTTCTTCCGGTCTAATCCGGATGAATTTGTGGGTGATCCTAAAGAGCCGCTTAAGGAAGATGAATGGCCCGAACAGACAACGAAGACGTTTGAGATGCTTGGCATCGAAGACGAGGGGTTGAAAGTGACCTTGGCATCTTTCCAGTTGAAGGGGGATGCAGGTCAGTGGTGGAAGTTTACTAAGGGGCGTATAGGAGGTACGTGGGAGGCTTTTGTGAATGCTTTCCAGGAGAAGTTCTTATCTCCAGCAGTCAGGGAGAAGCTGCGAGACCAGTTTTGTCAGCTTAAGCAGGCGAGTTCTTCAGTGGCCGAATTTGAGGCTGCATTCACTAGTTTGTCCAGGTTTGCACCTGAGTTGGTGGCGTCTGAGGAACGCCGTTGTATTGAGTTTGAGAAGAAGTTGAGGCGTGGCCTCAAGCTGAGAGTTGGGGGAACTATGATTCGGGATTATGGGTGTATGGTTGATGCTGCAGCCCACATGGAAATCATGATGCAGGAGGAGGAGGAAGGACAGAAGGGCTCCAAGAGGAGTCAGGATGGTCAGAGTGATGGTAGGAGACAGAAGGGTTTTAATCGTCAGCAGTCTCAGGGTAGCTTTTCTAGATCGACTTTTCCTGTGCCGAGTGCTAGTTCGGGGAAAGGCAGTCAGGGAGACATTACCTGTTTCAAGTGTGGCCAGCTGGGCCACAAGTCTCCAGTTTGTCCTCAGAGGGGAGGAGTGCAGAGAGCAGCATCATCTTCGGCTCGATCTCAGAGCCAGAGTCAGGGTAGAGGTCAGCCACTCTCGTGTTATCAGTGTGGTCAGCCAGGGCATATGAAGAGGTATTGCCCGCAGTTGGGTGGCACATCTAGTGCATATGGTTTGAGGCCGATTCAGGGTCAGCAGCCAGCTCAGTCGGGTCAGGCCTCGAGGGCCAATCAGGGGGCTTCATCGTCTGAGTTGGTGCAGCAATCTTATGCTCCTAGGGTTGAGCAACTTGATCAGAGGTTGTCTGGGCGCGTGTATGTTGTTACCGCGCAGGATCTTGTGCCAGCACCATCAGTTGTGAGAGGTACCTTCTTGTTTTGCAACTCGGTTGCTAATGTTTTGATTGATACGGGTGCATCTCATTCCTTTGTGTCTGCTGCATTTGCATCTGTTTTGGAGTTGGAGTTAGCACAGCTAGCATCTCCTATTTGTGTAGTGTCACCTCTTGGGGGTGAATTGATTTTGAAACAAGGTGTTAGGGGTTGTGATATAGAGGTTGATTATCATAGAATTCCATTTTCCTTTGTAGTTATACCTATGAGGGGTTTCGATGTTATTTTGGGTATGGACTGGTTATCGTCATACCGGGCAGTTATTGATTGCTACCGCCAGAGGGTCACTTGTTGTACCGTGAGCGGAGAGTATTTTCATTTTCTGGGGGACCGGGTTGGGGATGTGTTGCCACCGGGGTATATTCCGCGAGGACGGAGTGAGCTTAGTGGTCTACTTGCCAACCTTTCGATTAGTGAAGATGATGAGACTCAGATTGTGTTGCCAAGGGTGGTTTATGAGTACTCGGACGTCTTTCCCGAGGATCTTGTTGGTTTGCCACCACATCGGGAGATTGAATTCTCTATTGACCTAGTGCCCGGCACGGCGCCGATTTCTATGGCACCTTATCGTTTTGCCCCAGCCGAGTTAGTTGAGTTGAAGATTCAGCTCCAGGAGTTACTAGACAAGGGTTTTATACGTCCTAGTGTTTCGCCGTGGGGAGCACCGGCCCTCTTTGTTAAAAAGAAAGGTGGTGCTTTGAGACTTTGTATAGATTATCGGAAGTTAAATCGGGCTACGGTTAAGAATAAGTACCCTATGCCTTGTATCGATGATCTGTTCGATCAGTTGAAGGGTTCCCGTTGTTTCTCGAAGATAGATTTGAGATCGGGTTATCATCAGTTAAGAGTCAGGGAGGAGGATATTCCAAAGACGGCATTCCGTACTTTGTATGGCCACTATGAGTTTTTGGTGATGCCATTTGGGCTCACCAATGCACCGGCAGTTTTTATGGATTTGATGAACTGAATATTCCGGGAATTTTTAGATCGTTTTGTAGTCGTCTTCGTGGACGACATCCTTATCTATTCACCTTCTGAGGAGAAGCACAAGGAACACTTGAGAGTGGTGCTTGAGTTACTTAGAGCCCATAAGCTTTATGCTAAGTTTGGGAAGTGTGAGTTCTGGTTAGAAGAGGTCAAGTTCTTAGGCCATGTAGTTTCTGGGGAAGGAGTGTCTGTTGATACATCCAAGACTGAGGCAGTGCAAGATTGGGCACAGCCTAAGAGTGTGTTTGAGATCCGCAGTTTTCTGGGGTTAGCTGGGTATTACCGTCGATTTGTGAAAGATTTCTCCAGATTGGCTTCACCTTTGACTAGATTGACTCGGAAGGGAGTCAAATTTGTATGGAGTGAGACTTGTGAAAAGTCGTTTCAGGAGTTGAAAGTTAGACTGACCACCGCTCCAGTCTTGATTATTCCAGAGAGAGGGTTGGGTTATGCAGTCTATTGTGACGCCTCACGAGAGGGTCTGGGTTGTGTATTAATGCAAGAAGGGAAAGTAGTTGCCTATGGCTCACGTCAGTTGAAAATTCACGAGCAAAATTACCCTACGCATGATCTAGAGTTAGCAGCTGTGATATTTGCCTTGAAGATTTGGAGGCATTACCTTTATGGTGAGAAATTTGAGGTATTCTCGGATCATAAGAGTCTGAAATATTTGTTTACACAGAAAGACTTGAACTTGAGGCAGAGGAGGTGGATGGAATTCATAGAGGATCATGACTTTGAGTTGCATTATCATTCGGGAAAGGCCAACGTGGTGGCAGATGCCCTTAGCAGAAAACCTGTTGGTGACATAGCTAGTATAGCCATCCGAGAATGGGAGATGTTGGGTGCACTTGGGGAGTTTGATTTACTTTTGGGCGAATTCGTTGAGGCTGCGGCATTGTTTTCTGTTGTTGCACAGCCTACACTTGTGACTCGAGTGTTAGAGGCTCAGAGGGGTGACCTTGAGGTAGAGTCCCTCCGTGAGAAGATTTCCGGCGAAAAGGTTGAGAAGGGTTTGATGGTGTATCCCGATCTGAGTGTGAGATACCGAGACCGTCTGTTTGTGCCGGAGTCTCGTCGAGAGGAAGTACTCCGAGAGTGTCATCATTCACGCCTTGCGGTGCATCCGGGAGGCACTAAGATGTATCGGGATTTGGGTCGCCAGTTTTGGTGGCGGGGTATGAAGAGAGATGTGGCAGCTTTCGTATCTAAGTGCCTTACTTGTCAGCAAGTGAAGGCCGAACATCAGAGGCCAGCGGGTTTGTTGCAACCCTTGCCTATTGCCGAGTGGAAGTGGAAACACGTCACTGTGGACTTCGTTGTGGGTCTTCCGAGGACTCAGCGGGGTAGTGATGCTATTTGGGTGGTTGTAGACCGGTTGACTAAGTCGGCGCACTTCATTCCGATGCGCGTGAGAGATTCGGTAAATCATCTTGCCGACTTGTACATTCGGGACATAGTGAGGTTACACGGGGTTCCAGTGACGATCGTCTCAGATAGAGATCCTCGTTTTACTGCCAGGTTGTGGCAGAGTTTGCAGAGTGCCTTAGGCACTAAGTTGACCTTTAGCACGGCTTATCATCCTCAGACTGACGGGCAGTCCGAGCGTACTATTCAGATCCTTGAGGATATGCTTCGGGGTTGTGTTCTAGACTTTAGTGGGTCATGGGAGAGGCACTTGCCATTGGTGGAGTTTGCCTACAACAACAGTTTCCAGTCTAGTATCGGTATGGCACCGTTTGAGGCCTTGTATGGCCGACCGTGTAGATCTCCTGTTTGTTGGGCTGAGGTGGGTGATGCACCTCTGTTGGGTCTGGAGTTGGTGAGGGAAACGACGGAGAAAGTTGAGCTTATTCGTAAGAGGCTTGTTACAGCACAGAGTCGTCAGAAATCTTATGCCGACCGTAGGAGGAGACCTTTGGTGTTTGAGGTGGGTGATCATGTCTTTCTGAAGATATCACCTAGACGGGGTTTGATGAGATTTGGGAAGAGCGGGAAGTTGTCCCCTCGGTTCATTGGTCCGTTTGAAATCCTTGAGAGGATTGGCGAAGCTGCTTATCGTTTAGCTTTACCGCCGCAGCTGTCCGGAGTACATGACGTTTTTCATGTGAGTATGCTTCGGAAGTATGAGCCGGATCCATCACATGTGTTGGATTGGACCGATTTAGTGGTTGATGAGGATGTCTCATATGAGGAGAGACCGATTCGTGTCTTGGATAGGCGGGATCAAGTTTTGCGAGGCAAAACCATCCCTTTGGTCAAAGTTTTGTGGAAACATCACGGAGTAGAGGAAGCCACTTGGGAACGTGAATTGGAAGTCCGCCAGAAATATCCGGACATGTTTATTGAATTGTAATCTTATAATTAGATTCTGTTATATGGTTGAACTTAAGAGCTTTATATATGTCTTAAGTTGTAAAACATTGAGTTTGTGTTGGTAAATGGGTGTATCTTGAAACTTGCTTCATTATAGAAGTTTAGTGTAACATTGCATATGTTGAGTACATTGTTGAATAGGTTGTATATATCATGCGATTGAATATGATATGGGAATTGTTAACCTTGAGTGGAATAATGCATAATAATGATACAGGTTGAAATATATGTTGTCTATATATATATGTGAGATGCCTCTTGATAAAGAGATGAAAAGACCAGTTTTGGGTCAAGATGTTTACTAATGAATTGTAAAAAAAAAAAAATCTGTTTTCAAAAACTTATGCTTAATTTCGGGGACGAAATTCTTTGAAGGGGGGGAGGTTATAGCGACCCCGGTCTTTTCCCGTTTGATTATTGTATCCGGACTTAGGTTCCGTAGATTCTGTCATTGTATATTTGTTGTTGTTGTTGTCCCTTATTTTCTCATTTGGAATTATAGGATGTGTTTGGGCGGGTTTGTTTCAGGTTGGTAGGGTTTAGAAACCAAGTGTTGCTGTCCAGAATTTTGGATCTTCGCTCGAGCGAGGAGTTTGTCGCTCGAGCGAGATGTTGTTTTGGTTCTTCGTTCGAGCCGGGGTTTGGTAGCTCGAGCGAGAGTTTGCGTCTGGTTTGGACCAGTAGCTTTGCATTCTTGGCTCGAGCGAGCTTTTCTTTGCTCGAGCGATAGTTCCTTCGCTCGAGCGTGTGTCTGGTTACAGACCTGAGAGTTTGAGTTCTTTGCTCAAGCGATATTTCTTTCGCTCGAGCGAGCTTTTGGGGTTGTTGGCTCGAGCAAGGTTTTCTTGGCTCGAGCGTAGCTTTTCTGTGTCTGGTCGCTCGAGCGACCAAGTCTTCGCTCGAGCGAGCCTGTCAGGTTTAAATAGGAAGTAACGTGTTTCACATCAGTTTTTCATTCCCTTTCAGATTCCAAAACCCTAGGTACGAGTTTTCTCTCCCTCTACACACCTTCTCTCTTAGGATTGATCTACTTAGAGTGAGTTTCTACCTTAGATCCTTTATTAAAAAGATAGAGTGGGTCGAGGGCTTCCATTTAATCTGAATTGTTGGTAGTTTGGAGCACTTTGGAGTTTGGGTCTTCATCTCCATCTTCTCTTTTGGGGCTATTTCTTCGAGGTAGGGATTTCCTACTCCATCTTATAAGTTTTGTTCTAAGTTTTAGTATTTTGATATGTTGGGGGTACTTTGGTAATTTTGGGAAAAACCCTAGTTGTATTAATTAATTAATTTGTATAATTAATTTAAGGGAATTGGGGAATTTGGTTAAATTCATGAAATTGGGGAATTTATTGATTAAATGGTGTAGTTGGATAATTTAAATCACTCGCCTTTGGAATTGTTGATATATTTATTTCCAAGTCTAGAAATAACTGTTTTGGGCTATCGGTGGAGGATAGTCGTGATTGTTGTAGACAATGCATGTGGATTAGGTATAACTGAAACTAATCACATTAGTTGAGTCATTAATTTTGAGTGTTGAATTAATACAGACATTATGTGTATTGATTGTGTGATGTATATGTTATGTGTTTACATACTTTGTTTTGTGTGGGAGGAGATAGGGGATGTACTCCATGGTTTAGGGGAAGATAGGGGATGGACCTCTAAACCGGATTTTGTTTGGGAGGAGATAGGGGATGGACTCCATTAGCATCACTTTTATGTGTGCTTATCTATATTGAAGTGTTTTATTGATACAGCACTAAAATGTGTATCAAACTGGAAGTATGAAGTGTTTTGATTTGAGCTTGAGTCTCATTTGTTTGTTGATATTGGAGGAATGTGAATATGATATACATAATTCATTGTGGTAAGTTTGGCCAGGCTCTGAGCCATATTGATAAAGTTGAAAAGTAAAACGTGTCTTAGACAATAGTGTCATGAGACTGTAAAACGGAGTAATTGATTATCTTGGTTAACCATCTGTTGAATGCTATTGCTTTATTCATTGCTTATATGTGGTTTAGTATATTTCTACTGGGCTGTGGCTCACCCTATATGGGAACATCATTTTCAGGTTCAGGTGATAAGCTACCTCCAAGGACTTAGCTTGGAAGGGACTTGGATTTTGAAGACTATCTTTAGTTAATTGTCTTTATTTATTAGTACATGTAAACATCCAAGCCTAGGGCTTTTCTTGTATTGAGTTAGAACTCATCTTTTTGTATCCAAGTGTTGGCTTGGAAAGATGTAAGCCTGTAGGGCATTTTATTCGATGTTACATGTAAAGCTTTTATTTAGTAATACTCTGATGAATGAATTAATAAATTGTTTTCTTTAAATAATGCATGTCAATGATATATGTATATATATATAATGGGTTGATTTTGAGGGCGTTACAGTTTTTATTGATACAGCACTAAAATGTGTATCAATTTGGAAGTATGAAGTGTTTTGATTTGAGCTTGAGTCTCATTTGTTTCTTGATATTGGAAGAATGTGAATATGATATATATAATTCACTGTTGTAAGTTTGGCCGGGTTCTGAGCCATGTTTATAAAGTTGAAAAGTAAAACGTGTCTTAGACAATAGTGTCATGAGACTGTAAAATGAAGTAATTGATTATCTTGGTTAACCATCTGTTGAATGCTATTGCTTTATTCATTGCTTATGTGTGGTTTAGTATATTTCTACTGGGCTGTGGCTCACCCTTTATGGGAACATCATTTTCAGGTTCAGGTGATAAGCTACCTCCAAGGACTTAGCTTGGAAGGACTTGGACTTTGAAGACTATTTCTAGTTATTTGTTTTATTTTATTGTTTGTACATGTAAACACTCAAGCCTAGGGCTTTATTTATATTTGAGGTAGAACTCATACTTTTGTGTCCAAGTGTTGGCTTGGAAAGATGTAAGCCGTTAGGGCATTTAATTTGATGTTACATGTAATGCTTTTGATAGTAAGACTCTGATGAATATTATAATGAATTATTGAAGTGTTTTCTTTAAATAATGCATGTCATTGATATATATAAAATGGGTTAATTTTTAGGGCGTTACAGAATGGTGATTGAAATTTGATAAAAATAGAAGTTGAATAAAAATAGAATTGGAAACTGCATAAAATTAAACATGGAAGTTCATTCAAGAAACCACTATACCTTAACGATCTATTTGGAAATTAAATAAAAAAGGAAATTGAATAGAAAGGAAATTGAATAAAAATGGATATTGAATAAAAATACAAATGAAAGTTGCATAAAATTAAAAATGGAAGTTCATCCAAGAAACCACTATACCTTAACGATCTATTTGGAAATTAAATAAAAAAGGAAATTGAATGGAGATGGAAATTGAATAAAAATAGAAGTTCAATAAAAATAGAAATGGAAACTGCATAAAATTAAACATGGAAGTTCATTCAAGAAACCACTATACCTTAACGACTTATTTGGAAATTAAATAAAAAAGGAAATTGAATAGAAAAGGAAATTGAATAAAAATGGAAGTGGAATAAAAATAAAAATGGAAGTTGCATAAAATTAAAAATGAAAGTTCATTCTAGAAACCACTACACCTTAACGATCTATTTGGAAACTAAATAAAAAGGGAAATTCAATAGAAAACGAAATTGAATAAAAATGGAAGTTGAATAATAATAAAAAATGGAAGTTGCATAAAATTGAAAATTAAAGTTCATTCAAGAAATCACTATACCTTAACGATCTATTTGGAAATTAAACAAAAAAAAAGGAAATTGAACGGGGATGGAAATTGAATAAAAATAGAAGTTGAATAAAAATAGGAGTGGAAACTAGATAAAATTAAACATGGAAATTCATTCAAGAAACCACTATACCTTAACGATGTATTAGGAAATTAAATAAAAATGGAAATTGAATGGAGATGGAAATTTAATAAAAATAGAAGTTAAATAAAAATAGAAATGGAAACTGTATAAAATTAAACATGGAAGTTCATTCAAGAAACCACTATACCTTAACGATCTATTTGGAAATTAAAAAAAAAAAAGAAATTGAATAGAAAAGGAAATTGAATAAGAATGGAAGTGGAATAAAAATAAAAAAGGAAGTTGCATAAAATTAAAAATGGAAGTTCATTCTAGAAACAACTACACCTTAACGATCTATTTGGAAACTAAATAAAAAGGGAAATTCATTAGAAAAGAGAATTGAATAAAAATGGAAGTTGACTAAAAATAAAAATGGAAGTTGCATAAAATTAAAAATGAAAGTTCATTCAAGAAATCACTATACCTTCATGATCTATTTGGAAATTAAATAAAAAAAGGAAATTGAACGCAGATGGAAATTGAATAAATATAGAAGTTCTATAAAAATATAAGTGGAAACTGCATAAAATTAAACATGAAAATTCATTCAAGAAACCACTATACCTTAACGATCTATATGGAAATTAAATAAAAAAGGAAATTGAATGGAGACGGAAATTTAATAAAAATACAAGTTGAATAAAAATAGAAATGGAAACTGCATAAAATTAAACATGGAAGTTCATTAAAGAAACCACTATACCTTAACGATCTATTTGGAAATTAAATAAAAAAGGAAATTGAATAGAAAGGAAATTGAATAAAAATGAAAGTGGAATAAAAATAAAAATGGAAGTTGCAGAAAATTAAAAATGGAAGTTCATTCTAGAAACCACTACACCTTAACGATCTATTTGGAAACTAAATAAAAAGGGAAATTCAATAGAAAACGAAATTGAATAAAAATGGAAATTGCATAAAATTAAAAAAGAAAGTTCATTCAAGAAATCACTATACCTTAACGATCTATTTGGAAATTAAATAAAAAAAAAGGAAATTGAACGGAGATGGAAATTGAATAAATATAGAAGGTGAATAAAAATAGGAGTGGAAACTGCATAAAATTAAACATGGAAATTCATTCAAGAAACCACTACACCTTAACGATCTATTAGGAAATTAAATAAAAAAGGAAATTGAATGGAGATGGAAATTTAATAAAAATAGAAGTTGAATAAAAATAGAAGTGGAAACCGTATAAAATTAAACATGGAAGTTCATTCAAGAAACCACTATACCTTAACGATCTATTCGGAAATTCAATAGAAAAGGAAATTGAATAAAAATGGAAGTGAAATAAAAATAAAAATGGAAGTTGCATAAAATTAAAAATGGAAGTTCATTCTAGAAACCACTACACCTTAACGATCTATTTGGAAACGAAATAAAAAGGGAAATTCATTAGAAAAGAAAATTGAATAAAAATGGAAGTTGACTAAAAATAAAAATGGAAGTTGCATAAAATTAAAAATGAAAGTTCATTCAAGAAATCACTATATCTTCACCATCTATTTGGAAATTAAATAAAAAAAGGAAATTTAACGCAGATGGAAATTGAATAAAAATAGAAGTTCAATAAAAATAGAAGTGGAAACTGCATAAAATTAAACATGAAAATTCATTCAAGAAACCACTATACCTTAACGATCTATATGGAAATTAAATAAAAAAGGAAATTGAATGGAGATGGAAATTTAATAAAAATAGAAGTTGAATAAAAATAGAAATGGAAACTGCATAAAATTAAACATGGAAGTTCATTAAAGAAACCACTATACCTTAACGATCTATTTGGAAATTAAATAAAAAAGGAAATTGAATAGAAAGGAAATTGAATAAAAATGAAAGTGGAATAAAAATAAAAATGGAAGTTGCAGAAAATTAAAAATGGAAGTTCATTCTAGAAACCACTACACCTTAACGATCTATTTGGAAACTAAATAAAAAGGGAAATTCAATAGAAAACGAAATTGAATAAAAATGGAAGTTGAATACTAATAAAAATGGAAGTTGCATAAAATTAAAAAAGAAAGTTCATTCAAGAAATCACTATACCTTAACGATCTATTTGGAAATTAAATAAAAAAAAAGGAAATTGAACGGAGATGGAAATTGAATAAATATAGAAGGTGAATAAAAATAGGAGTGGAAACTGCATAAAATTAAACATGGAAATTCATTCAAGAAACCACTACACCTTAACGATCTATTAGGAAATTAAATAAAAAAGGAAATTGAATGGAGATGGAAATTTAATAAAAATAGAAGTTGAATAAAAATAGAAGTGGGAACCGTATAAAATTAAACATGGAAGTTCATTCAAGAAACCACTATACCTTAACGATCTATTCGGAAATTCAATAGAAAAGGAAATTGAATAAAAATGGAAGTGAAATAAAAATAAAAATGGAAGTTGCATAAAATTAAAAATGGAAGTTCATTCTAGAAACCACTACACCTTAACGATCTATTTGGAAACGAAATAAAAAGGGAAATTCATTAGAAAAGAAAATTGAATAAAAATGGAAGTTGACTAAAAATAAAAATGGAAGTTGCATAAAATTAAAAATGAAAGTTCATTCAAGAAATCACTATATCTTCACCATCTATTTGGAAATTAAATAAAAAAAGGAAATTTAACGCAGATGGAAATTGAATAAAAATAGAAGTTCAATAAAAATAGAAGTGGAAACTGCATAAAATTAAACATGAAAATTCATTCAAGAAACCACTATACCTTAACGATCTATATGGAAATTAAATAAAAAAGGAAATTGAATGGAGATGGAAATTTAATAAAAATAGAAGTTGAATAAAAATAGAAATGGAAACTGCATAAAATTAAACATGGAAGTTCATTCAAGAAACCACTATACCTTAACGATCTATTTGGAAATTAAATAAAAAAGGAAATTGAATAGAAAGGAAATTAAATAAAAATGGAAGTTGAATAAAAATACAAATGGAAGTTGCATAAAATTATAAATCGAAGTTCATTCTAGAAACCAATACACGTTAACGATCTATTTGGAAACTAAATAAAAAGGGAAATTCAATAGAAGACGGAATTGAATAAAAATGGAAGTCGAATAATAATAAAAATGGAAGTTGCATAAAATTAAAAATGAAAGTTCATTCAAGAAATCACTATACCTTAACGATCTATTTGATAATTAAATAAAAAAAGAAAATTGAACAGAGATGGAAATTGAATAAAAATAGAAGTGGAAACTGCATAAAATTAAACATGAAAATTCATTCAAGAAACCACTATACCTTAACGATCTATTTGGAAATTAAATAAAAAAGGAGATTGAATGGAGATTGAAATTTAATAAAAATAGAAGTTGAATAAAAATAGAATTGGAAACTACATAAAATTAAACATGGAAGTTCTTTCAAGAAACCACTATACCTTAACGATCTATTTGGAAATTAAATAAAAAAAGAAATTGAATAGAAAGGAAATTGAATGAAAATGGAAATTGAATAAAAATACAAATGGAAGTTGCATAAAATTAAAAATGGAAGTTCATTCAAGAAACCAATATACCTTAACGATCTATTTGGAAATTGAATAAAAAAGGAAATTGAATGGAGATGGAAATTGAATAAAAATAGAAGTTCAATAAAAATAGAAATGGAAACTGCATAAAATTAAACATGGAAGTTCATTCAAGAAACCACTATACCTTAACGATCTATTTGGAAATTAAATAAAAAAGGAAATTGAATAGAAAAGGAAATTGAATAAAAATGGAAGTGGAATAAAAATAAAAATGGAAGTTCTTTCTAGAAACCACTACACTTTAACGATCTATTTGGAAACTAAATAAAACTGGAAATTCAATAGAAAAGGAAACTGAATAAAAATGGAATTGAATAATAATAAAAATGGATGTTGCATAAAATTAAAAATGAAAGTTCATTCAAGAAATCACTATACCTTAACGATCTATTTGGAAATTAAATAAAAAAAAGAAATTGAACGGAGATGGAAATTGAATAAAAATAGAAGCTGAATAAAAATAAGAGTGGAAACTGCATAAAATTAAACGTGGAAATTCATTGAAGAAACCACTATACCTTAACGATCTATTAGGAAATTAAATAAAAAAGGAAATTGAATGGAGATGGAAATTTAATAAAAATAGATGTTGAACAAAAATAGAAATGGAAACTGTATAAAATTAAATATGGAAGTTCATTCAAGAAACGACTATACCTTAACGATCTATTTGGAAAGTAAATAAAAAAGGAAATTGAATAGAAAGGAAATGGAATAAAAGTGGAAGTTGAATAAAAATACAAATGGAAGTTGCTTAAAATTAAAAATTATAGCGATCCCGGTTTCCCTTTTTATTGGTTGTTGTGTACATCTCGTTTACATCCTTTACTCTTTGTATTTGAGTCTTGGGTTGTGTTGGGCAGGTGTCAAACAGGTTGGTTGAGCTTAGGAACCAAGTGTAGTTGCCTAGATTTCGGTCTGTCCGCTCGAGCGGGGCTTTTGGCGCTCGAGCGGGAAAATCACCCTTCCAGTATTTTCTCTGCAGGGTTGTCCGCTCGAGCGAGAGTTTGTGTGTTACGCTCGAGCAGGGAGTTGGACGCTCGAGCAGAGACCTGGTTCTGTAAAAGTACTGGGAGTGTGTATTCAGCGCTCGAGCGGGGGTTTGGACGCTCGAGCGGGAGTCTGTGAGTTACGCTCGAGTGAGAGTTTCCACGCTCGAGCGGGGCGTCGGGTTTAAAGCTCCGTGTTTTGACTTTTAAAATCACTTTTTCACATTCATTTCTCTCTCTTAATTTTCCAAAACTCCATTGTTGAGCCTCTCTCTCTAGAACCTTGCCTTTTCTCTAGGTATTGATCTAGTTAGAGTTGTTTCCTCACCTTTGGCCTTTACAAAAGTTGTGTTGATCGTCGAGGGCTACGTTTTGATCCGAAAATATCGAGTTTTGGAGCGCGTTGGGTTTCTTCATCTTCTTCCCTTGAACTCCGAATTTGAGGTAGGGATTCCTACTCACTCTTATGGTCTTTAACATAGATTTTTGGTGATTTTGATAAAGTGTTGAAGTTGGGAAATTTTGGGACTTAGGGTTTCAAAATTTCAAAGAGGGTTTTATTATTTTGATTCTAAAATGAGTATTTTGGGTTTCAAAATAGTGGTATTGATGTTGGTTGTTGATATATGGACCATTGGGTCAATGTTGAAAAATGAGGGAAAAAGCCCTAATTCGTTGTGTAAATTAATTTGTATAATTAATTTGGGAAAAGTGTTGGCATTTGGAATTGAGTTGGAAATAATGAACTTGACTCATTATATGGTAGAATAGTGGAGTTGGATTTGTTAATCGCTCACTTTTGAAAACATGATATTTTATCTGTTGGAGATTTTATTATCTGTTTAGAAATAATTGCTTGGGCTACCGGTGGAGGGTAGTTTTGATTGTTGTAGACAATGCATGATGATTAGGCAAACTAAAACTAATCAATTGGTTAGGTCATAAAGTATGATGATTGGTAGAATACATTAACGTTATGTATTGATTGATTGTGTATATGACCAATGTGTATATACTCTGTGTATGTGTGTGGGAGGAGATAGGGGATGTACTCCACGGTTTAGGGGAAGATAGGGGATGGACCTCTAAACCAGATGTTGTTTGGGAGGAGATAGGGGATGGACTCCACTGATACAGCTCATATGCTTGTCAGATTTATGTGATGATACAGCTCATATGCTTATCTATGGAAGTGATGATACAACTCCTATGCTTATCTTTGGAAGTGTTGATACAGCTTGTATGCTTATCTGTTGAAATGTGGATACAGCTTGTATGCTTATCTGTTGAGATGTTGGTACAACTAATATGTTTATCTATTGAGAAATGGGAAATGTTTAATATGAGTTACTGTCTCATAGAAATGGTTAGCCAGGTTCTGAGCCATTGATATAAATTGTGAAACTGTTAAGAAATGGAAAGTGGAATGAAACATAGTCGCAGTGATTATAAAATGGAAATGGATTATGAATTGATTTATGGAAATTGAACATTTATCAATTGCTAATGTCTTAGTTATTGCTCATGTTGTGTTTAGCATATCTCTACTGGGCGTTGGCTCACCCTATATGGGACATTATTTTCAGGTACAGGTAGCATGCCACCTCCAAGGACATAGCTTGGATAATGATGAGAGTTAAAGACTCTTTTTTTTTGGTTGTTTTATTTGTATTACATCTATAGCAAGCCAAGGGCTTATTTTGTATAGAGTTAGTACTCTACTTTTGTGTAACCAAGTGTTGACTTGGAAAGCTGTAAGCCTATAGGGCATTTGCTTTTGTTGTTAACATGTAATACTGTTGTAAGAACTACTTTGATGTATAGAAATGGTTAATCTCTTTTGTATAATGTATGTCTAAAGTGATGGATTTATGTATTTATTTTGGGGGCGTGACAACTTGGTATCAGAGCGTACCGGGTTCGAATACTTTGGGTACGTGGGAAGTGATTAGTATCACAATGGGTCTGTCTCGCTTGATAGAGACTTAGTGATAGTGTCATATGCTATGTGTTTAAATTGATAACATGCTTATGTGACTATGTGGGTATGGAACGTACTTTCTAGGATGTTGATTGGATCCTTGGGTTTCTGGGAGTCTTGTTGGAAAGGCACTTGATCAATGCTGTTTCTAACCGGAACTCTAGTAATGCCTCGGGACTATCATTATCCGAAAATGAAATTCGTAATTGCTTATGTGATTATGTGTTTACGTGGAGTGAATTACAGTTGTCCATGCATTAGGACGCGAGTGTTATAGCTTCGGCACATTTGTGAATGTGCTAATAGTCTTGGTTACCCTTATTAGGATGTCAGGACGAGGGCGTGGTAGGCGTGGCAGGCGTGGTAGGCAGGAAATGCCTTTACCGGACGACATTCCGGCAGTGCAGGAGGGTGTTGGTCAGGCCAATGTGGCCGAGCCAGCTGGTCAGCAGACTATGGGCGCCTTGGCCCGAGAGATAGTGGGAGCTTTGGGTATTCTCAGAGCTGAGAATCAAGTTACTGAGGCAGGACCTTCTTTCTTGAAGAGGGAGTTCTTCCGGTCTAACCCAGGCGAATTTGTTGGGGACCCGAAAGAGCCACTTAAGGCTGACGAGTGGTTGGAACAGATGGAGAAGACGTTCAAGATGCTTGGCATCGAGGACGGGGCTTTGAAAGTGACCTTGGCATCCTTCCAACTGAAGGGAGATGCGGGTCAGTGGTGGAAGTACGAGAAGGGTCGTGTTGGTGGTGTGTGGGAGGCTTTTGTGAACACCTTCCAGGAGAAGTTTTTGTCTTCGGCTGCTAGGGAGAAGCTGAGAGAGCAGTTTTGCCAGCTTAAACAGCAGGGCTTGTCAGTGGCCGAGTTTGAGGCTACTTTTACTAGTTTGTCCAGGTTTGCACTTGAACTTGTAGCGTTCGAGGAACGTCGTTGCTTTGAGTTTGAGCGGAAGCTGAGGCGTGGGCTCAAGTTGAGGATTGGAGGGTCGTTTATCCGGGAGTATAGACGTTTGGTTGATGTTGCAGCTCACATGGAGCTCATGATGTAGGAGGAGGATGAGGGGCAAAGAGGCTCCAAGAGGAGCCAAGATGGTCAGAGTGATGGCAGGAGACAGAGGGGTTCTAACCCTCAGTAGTCTCAGGGTAGTTTGGCTAGATTGACCTTCCCAGTGCCGAGTGCAGGCTCCGGGAGAGGTAGTCAGGGAGGCTTGACTTGTTTTGCATGTGGCCAGCTGGGTCACAAGTCTTCGGTTTGCCCGCAGAAGGGAGGGGGTCGGCGAGCTGCTTCTTCTTTAGCTAGACCTCAGGGCCAGAGTCAGGGCAGGGGCCAGCCCTTATCTTGCTATCAGTGTGGTCAGCCTGGGCACCTGAAGAGGTATTGCCCGCAATTGGGTGCCACATCGGGGGTGTCTGGTTCTAGGCAGACGCAGAGTTACCAACCAGTTCAGTCTGTGCAGGACTCAAGGGCCAATCCGGGAGCTTCGTCATCCCAGTCAGTACAGCAGTCCTTTGCTCCTAGAGGTGAGCAGGTGAATCACAGGCCTACAGGGCGCGTGTATGTTGTTACCGTGCAGGATCTAGTACCGGTTCCATCAGTGGTGAGAGGTACCTTTCTATTTTGTAACTCGGTTGCTAGTGTATTGATTGATACGGGTGCATCTCATTCTTTTGTATCTGCAGCATTTGCATTTGTGTTAGAGTTAGAGTTGGCACTGCTAACATCTCCTATTTGTGTAGTATCGCCTGTTGGGGGTGAGTTGATTTTGAAACATGGATGTAGAGGTTGTGATATAGAGGTCGCCGACCGTAGGCTCCCTTTTCCCTTTGTTGTTATGCCCATGAGGGGCTTTGATGTTATTTTGGGTATGGATTGGCTGTCGTCATACCAGGCAGTTATTGATTGCTACCGCCAGAGGGTCACAGTTTGTACCTTGAGCGGAGAGTGTTTCCATTTCTTGGGGGATCGGGTTGGTAGTGTGTTGCCACTGATGTATGATCCGTGAGGGTGGAGTGAGCTTAGTGGTCTACTTGCCAGCTTTAGGAGTGGTGAGTGTGATGAGACCCAGATTGTGTTACCGAGGGTGGTTTGTGAGTACTCGGATGTTTTTCCCGAGGACCTTGTTAGTTTGCCACCTCACCGAGAGATAGAGTTCTCTATCGATTTAGTACCCGACACGGCGCCGATTTCTATGGCACCTTATCGTTTTGCCCCAGCTGAGTTGAGTGAGTTGAAGATTCAGCTTCAAGAGTTGTTAGACAAGGGTTTTGTTCACCCTAGTGTTTCACCGTAGGGAGCACCGGCCCTCTTTGCTAAAAAGAAAGATGGTGCCTTGAGATTGTGTATCGACTACCGGAAGTTGAATCGGGCTACGGTCAAGAATAAGTACCCTATGCCCCGTATAGATGATTTGTTTGACCAGTTGAAGGGTTCCTGTTGTTTCTCAAAGATAGACTTGAGATCGGGTTACCACCAGTTGAGGGTCAGGGAGGAGGATATCCCGAAGACGGCATTCCGTACGCGGTATGGCCATTATGAGTTTCTGGTGATGCCATTTGGGCTTACCAATGCACTGACAGTCTTTATGGACTTGATGAACCGGATTTTCTGGAAATTCTTAGATCGATTTGTGGTCATTTTCGTGGACGACATTCTTATCTATTCACCTTCTGAGGAGGAGCACGAGGAACACTTGAGAGTGGTGCTTGAATTGCTTAGAGCCCATAGGCTGTATGCCAAGTTTGGGAAGTGTGAGTTCTGGCTAGGGGAAGTCAAGTTCTTAGGCCATGTGGTATCCAGGGAAGGGGTGTCTGTCGACGCATCCAAAGTTGAGGCAGTGCAAGATTGGGCACAGCCTAAGAGTGTGTTTGAGATCCGCAGTTTTCTGGGATTAGCTGGGTACTACCGTCGGTTTGTGAAGGATTTCTCCAAGTTAGCTTCGCCGTTGACTAGATTGACACGGAAAGGGGTCAAGTTTGTATGGAATGAGACTTGTGAGAAGTCGTTCCAAGAGTTGAAGGTTAGATTGACCACCGCTCCGGTTTTGATTATTCCGGAGAGAGGGTTGGGTTATGCAGTTTATTGTGATGCCTCACGAGAGGGTTTGGGTTGTGTGTTGATGCAAGAGGGGAAAGTGGTAGCTTATGGCTCACGTCAGTTGAAAATACACGAGAAGAATTACCCTACACACGACTTAGAGTTAGCCGCAGTGATCTTTGCCTTGAAAATTTGGAGGCACTACCTTTATGGTGAGAGGTTCGAGGTGTTCTCGGACCATAAAAGTTTGAAGTATTTGTTTACACAGAGAGACTTAAACCTGAGGCAGAGAAGGTGGATGGAGTTCATTGAGGACTACGATTTTGAGTTGCACTATCACCCGGGAAAGGCCAATGTTGTGGCCGATGCCCTTAGTAGGAAATCCATTAGTGATGTAGCTTGTATAGCCATCCGGGAATGGGAGATGTTGGGTGCTTTGGGCGAGTTTGATTTGCTTCTGGGTGAATCCGTTGAGGCTGTGGCCTTATTTTCTATAGTTGCACAGCCTACACTGTGACACGAGTGTTGGAGACACAAAGAGGTGACCTTGAGGTAGAATCCCTCCGAGAGAAGATCTCCAGTGGGAAGGTTGAGAAGGGTTTGACGGTGTATCCCGACCTGAGTGTGAGATACAGAGACCGTTTGTTTGTGCCGGAGTCTTGCCGAGAGTAAGTACTCCGAGAGTTCCACTATTCACGCCTTGCGGAGGCACTAAGATGTATCGTGATTTGGGTCGCCAGTTTTGGTGGCGAGGTATGAAGAGGGATGTGGCAGTTTGCGTGTCGAAGTGCCTTACTTGTCAGCAAGTGAAGGCCGAGCATCAGAGGCCAGCGGGTTTGTTGCAATCCTTGCCTATTGCCGAGTGGAAGTGGGAGCATGTCACCATGGACTTCGTTGTAGGTCTTCCGAGGACTCAGCGGGGTAGTGACGCTATTTGGGTGGTTGTAGACCGGTTGACTAAGTCGGCGCACTTTATCCCTATGCGCGTGAGAGATTCGGTAGATCACCTCGCCGACTTGTATATTCGGGACATAGTGAGGTTGCACGGGGTCCCAGTGACGATCGTCTCAGATAGAGATCCTCGTTTTACTGCTAGGTTGTGGCAGAGTTTGCAGAGTGCCTTGGGCACTAAGTTGATCTTTAGCACGTCTTATCATCCTCAGACTGACGGGCAGTCCGAGCGTACTATTCAGATCCTTGAGGATATGCTTCGAGGTTGTGTCCTTGACTTTAGTGGGACGTGGGAGAGGCACTTGCCCTTGGTGGAGTTTGCCTACAACAACAACAGTTTTTAGTCTAGCATCGGTATGGCACCGTTTGAGGCCTTGTATGGCCGACCGTGTAGGTCTCCAGTTTGTTGGGCCGAGGTGGGTGATGCACCTTTCTTGGGCCCGGAGTTGGTTAGGGAGACAACGGAGAAAATTGAGCTTATCCGTAGGAGGCTTGTTACAGCCCAGAGCCGCCAAAAGAGTTATGCCGACTGTAGGAGGAGGCCTTTGGCGTTTGAGATAGGTGATCATGTCTTCTTGAAAATATCATCTAGGCGAGGTTTGATGAGGTTTGGGAAGAGTGGGAAGTTATCCCCTCGGTTTATTGGTCCCTTTGAGATCCTTGAGAGGATTAGGGAAGTTGCTTACCGTTTGGCTTTGCCACCGCAGTTGTCCGGGGTTCATGATGTGTTCCATGTCAGTATGCTTCGCAAGTACGAGCCGGATCTATCCCATGTGTTGGATTGGACCGATTTGGAGGTAGATGAGGACGTCTCGTATGAGGAGAGACCGGTTCTGGTCTTGGATAGGCGGGATCAAGTCTTGCGAGGCAAGACCATCCCCTTGGTAAAGGTTTTGTGAAAACATCACGGAGTGGAGGAAGCCACTTGGGAACGTGAGTTGGAAGTCCGTGAGAAGTATCCGGACATGTTTGTTGATGTATAGTCACGTGGTGAAATTTTGTAATAATATTGAACTTTAAGGACATTAAATATGTCTTAAGTTGTGGAACACTGTATATGTTGTGGTTAATGGAAGTTTATTTTAACATTGAATATGTTAAATGTATTGTAGAAATGCAAGCATGTGCTGTAAAATGGTAGAAAATGTGTTGAAATTTGTGCAATTCCAGGGAATGCATGTTTATAATGCATGTTGCGGAAAATATTGTGTTTTGCCTCTTGAAAAGAGATGAGATTGACCGGTAATGGGTCGAGATGTTTAATATTGGGTTGAAATGTTGTTAGAAATGGAGAAAACCTGTTTTTGAAAAACTTGTGTTTAAATTTTGGGGACGAAATTCTTTAAGAGGGGGAGGTTATAGCGATCCCGGTTTCCCTTTTTATTGGTTGTTGTGTACATCTCGTTTACATCCTTTACTCTTTGTATTTGAGTCTTGGGTTGTGTTGGGCAGGTGTGAAACAGGTTAGTTGAGCTTAGGAACCAAGTGTAGTTGCCCAGATTTCGGTCTGTCCGCTCGAGCGGGGCTTTTGGCGCTCGAGCGGGAAAATGACCCTTCCAGTATTTTCTCTGCAGGGTTGTCCGCTCGAGCGGGATTTTGGACGCTCGAGCGGGAGTTTGTGTGTTACGCTCGAGCGGGGTGTTAGACGCTCGAGCAGAGACCTGGTTCTGTAAAAGTACTGGGAGTGTGTATTCAGCGCTCGAGCGGCGGTTTGGACGCTCGAGCGGGAGTCTGTGAGTGACGCTCGAGCGGGAGTTTCCACGCTCGAGCGGGGTGTCGGGTTTAAAGCTCCGTGTTTTGACTTTTAAAATCACTTTTTCATATTCATTTCTCTCTCTTACTTTTCCAAAACTCCATTGTTGAGCCTCTCTCTCTAGAACCTTGCCTTCTCTCTAGGTATTGATCTAGTTAGAGTTGTTTCCTCACCTTTGGCCTTTACAAAAGTTGTGTTGATCGTCAAGGGCTACGTTTTAATCTGAAAATATCGAGTTTTGGAGCACGTTGAGTTTCTTCATCTTCTTCCCCTGAACTCCGAATTTGAGGTAGGGATTTCTACTCACTCTTATGGTCTTTAACATAGATTTTTGGTGATTTTGATAAAGTGTTGAAGTTGGGAAATTTTGGGACTTAGGGTTTCAAAATGTCAAAGAGGGTTTTATTATTTTGATTCTAAAATGAGTATTTTGGGTTTCAAAATAGTGGTATTGATGTTGGTTGTTGATATATGGACCATTGGGTCAATGTTGAAAAATGAGGGAAAAAGCCCTAATTCGTTGTGTAAATTAATTTGTATAATTAATTTGGGAAAAGTGTTGGCATTTGGAATTGAGTTGGAAATAATGAACTTGACTCATTATATGCTAGAATAGTGGAGTTGGATTTGTTAATCGCTCACTTTTGAAAACATGATATTTTATCTGCTGGAGCTTTTATTATCTGTTTAGAAATAATTGCTTGGGCTACCGGTGGAGGGTAGTTTTGATTGTTGTAGACAATGCATGATGATTTGGCAAACTAAAACTAATCAATTGGTTAGGTCATAAAGTATGATGATTGGTAGAATACATTAGCGTTATGTATTGATTGATTGTGTATATGACCAATGTGTATATACTCTGTGTATGTGTGTGGGAGGAGATAGGGGATGTACTCCACGGTTTAGGGGAAGATATGGGATAGACCTCTAAACCGAATGTTGTTTGGGAGGAGATAGGGGATGGACTCCACTGATACAGCTCATATGCTTGTCAGATTTATGTGATGATACAGCTCATATGCTTATCTATGGAAGTGATGATACAACTCCTATGCTTATATTTGGAAGTGTTGATACAGCTTGTATGCTTATCTGTTGAAATGTGGATACAACTTGTATGCTTATCTGTTGAGATGTTGGTACAACTAATATGTTTATCTATTGAGAAAAGGGAAATGTTTAATATGAGTTACTGTCTCATAGAAATGGTTGGCCAGGTTCTGAGCCATTGATATAAATTGTGAAACTGTTAAGAAATGAAAAGTGGAATGAAACATAGTCGCAGTGATTATAAAATGGAAATGGGTTATGAATTGATTTATGGAAATTGAACATTTATCAATTGCTAATGTCTTAGTTATTACTCATATTGTGTTTAGCATATCTCTACTGGGCGTTGGCTCACCCTATATGGGACATTATTTTCAGGTACAGGTAGCATGCCACCTCCAAGGACATAGCTTGGATAATGATGAGAGTTGAAGACTCTTTTTTTTTTTTTGGTTGTTTTATTTGTATTACATGTATAGCAAGCCAAGGGCTTATTTTGTATAGAGTTAGTACTCTTCTTTTGTGTAACCAAGTGTTGACTTGGAAAGCTGTAAGCCTATAGGGCATTTGCTTTTGTTGTTAACATGTAATACGGTTGTAAGAACTACTTTGATGTATAGAAATGGTTAATCTCTTTTGTATAATGTATGTCTAAAGTGATGGATTTATGTATTTATTTTGGGGGCGTGACAAAAATGGAAGTTCATTCAAGAAACCACTATACCTTAACGATCTATTTGGAAATTAAATAAAAAAGGAAATTGAATGGAGATGGAAATTGAATAAAAATAGAAGTTGAATAAAAATAGAAATGGAAACTGCATAAAATTATACATGGAAGTTCATTCAAGAAACCACTATACCTTAACGATCTATTTTGGAAATTAATTAAAAAAGAAAATTGAATAGAAATGGAAATTGAATAGAGATCGAAATTGATTAAAAATAGAAGTTGAATAAAAATAGAAATGGAAACTGCATAAAATTAAACATGGAAGTTCATTCAAGATACCACAACATCTTAACGATCTATTTGGAAATTAAATAAAAAAGGAAATTGAATAGAAAGGAAATTGAATAAAAATGGAAGTTGAATAAAAATACAAATGGAAGTTGCATAAAATTAAAAATGGAAGTTCATTCAAGAAACCACTATACCTTAACGATCTATTTGGAAATCAAATAAAAAAGGAAATTGAATGGAGATGGAAATTGAATAAAAATGGAAGTTGAATAAAAATAGAAATGGAAGTTGCATAAAATAAAAAATGAAAGTTCATTCAAGAAACCATTATACCTTAATGATCTACACTACAAGAAATTGCATTTTTTGCAACGCAACAAAATATGTTGCTAAAAGGAAAAATTCGTTGGCAAAGAATTTTGCCAACACACAAAGCTACGTTGGCAACCCGTAGGCAAAAGTGAGTTGGCAAAAGTTTTTACCGACGAAATTATCATTGCGTTGGTAAAAGTAATGCCTTTAGCGACGAACATAGTCGTCGATAAAAGCCTTCATCCATCGTCGGCAATTTACCTTGCGTCGGTAAAAGTCATTCAAATATGATGATTGTGTGGCACTTTTCGCGACACAAATTTACATGGGCAAAAAATATACTTTTAGCGACAAAATATGCGTCGGCAAAAGTAAACATTTGGCGACACATTTACGTCGGTAAATGTTGACATTTACCGACGATTTGTTTGTCGCTAAAGCTTTACTTTTGGCAACGACAAATTAACATTGGCAAAAAATACACTTCTACCAACACAACATGAGTGGGCAAAAGTAAACTTTTAGCGACACATTTACGTCGGTAAATGTTGCCATTTGCCAACGATTTGGTTGTCGATAAAGCTTTACTTTTGGCAACGACAAATTGACATTGGCAAAAAAAACACTTTTAGCAACACAATATGAGTGGGCAAAAATAAACTATTGGCTACACATTTACCGACAAGTTGTTTGTCGAGAAAGCTTTACTTTTTGGCAACGACAAATTTGTAGCGGCAAAAAAAATTGAAAATCATTTATATTTTTTTATAAGATGTACATATTTACAAGAGGCATCCCTCAGGCACTACTATTACAAACTAATAACATTAATATTAAATCACCTAAAGTTGATGTGTAGGCCAAAAAACACTGCTGAAAAATATGCTTTTGGAAGCGGTGTATAAAATCGGAATGGGTAAACTCACAAAAATACTCAAATACATCCAAATTGTGAACCCATAGTAAAAACAACAGATAACAAAATGAAAACATGAAACTAACAATCCAAATTTGCAGCAGACCATCATCTAGTAGCAGCCCGCTTCACAACAACATTGCAGCAGCAGCAGCAGAAGCAGACCAACAAGCAACAACCATCAGCCAACAGTGCTCTGAAAAATGAGAGAAGAAAAACAGTTAATCATTGGGGGGGAATTTGGGGAAATCCGCTCTAATAATAGCGGGGCAGGGTGGGTTTCCATTGGGTTCTGATTTAATTGCCATCCATAATTCTACCCAAAAGATTCCACCAATGAATCTCCTTCATCAACAAAATCAACAGAAAATAACTATTATCTAGACAATTCAACAACAAAAAAGTAGCATGATTTAAAGACGACTGATTAAGTTGCCATTTCTTTGTAGACATCATGTGCATGACTGGGGATTATTTGATATCAAACCAATAGCTCATCTTGTGCAAGTCACTATCTCGAGTACAAATGCAATGTATGTTTTTGGTAATTTCTCTAAGAACGTAATGAAGATGAACTCTGATGATTAGATGGATTAAAAAAATGGATGCATTATTGTTAGAACTTACATTGTTCCTGCCACACGGGTATTGACATGAGTCATGTTGGCTGGAATAAGTTTTGGTAGACCAAAATCTGAAATTTTGGGTGCCAAGTCTTTGTCGAGGAGAATATTGGTAGCTTTGATATCTCGATGAACGATATGTGGTCGTACTTCCTCATGAAGAATGGCAAGTCCCCGTGCAATCCCAACGCAAATTCTAGTTCGTGTTCACCAACTAAACTGGATGCTACTGGAAGATTTAGGTCAACAACCAGCAGATTGGGCTGCAAAGATTGTGAAGATTCAAATAAAAAACACTTCATGAGGAAATGCATCTGTCACGTAAGCCTACATAATTGAATCCTCTACTGCTAATGTCTTTGAGCAAATAACAAGAGAATCTCTAAAGGAAAGAATGTTATAATTAGACAGTTATGGAATTCTCTCACATTTAAAGGCAAAAGCATCATTGCATTGGTATTTTCAAGTCCATTTCTCAGTTGAATTCTATTAGCAACACAGAGTACATACAATTTGCTGTCTAATGGTGAATTATGTGAGGAGGTGCTTGCCACTCTGAATTGTTTTCTCTATGAGTATCATTCAATCAAAAAAGTTTCTTAAACAATCAAACTGTTTTAGGTTATTGATTAATGAGCTTGTTCAAACCAATATGGAGACTGGACAAGGCCTCAGCTTGAAAAAATAGAAAATAAAAATAATCAGCCCCCTTGAATATTATTTATAATAGCATGCATAATTTAGGAAGAAATAAGAGTTTTTTCTAATTCCCCCCCTTCCCTCTTTTTGGGAGAAGCTTTGTCTAAAATCAGTGCCAATACAAACAAAATCAAGCAAGATCCCTTTGGAATTATTAGGTTTGTGCTTTGTTGTAAAGATCTGTTTATGACTGAACCAGCAGGTAAAAAACTAATATAAGCGATCGATCAAAAAATAGAAGAATAAGATGAGATTGAGAATTTACTACTAAAGGGAAATAGTTATTTCAAGTGGACCTTGATTGGTATTTGACCTTGATTGGTAGTTAGCCTTGACTAATCACCCCAGAAATAAAGCAAAAACAAAAAATTTAAAAAATCATATTCAAAGTTAATGTAGCAGAAAAGTGATGATCATTCATGGGTATAATTGGGAGGACCTCAAACAAGAATCAAACAAAGTCCCATGAAATGTTAATTATACTGCTTTCAAATCATTGCCAGTGATTTGCCCATTATTTGTTAGCATCCACTACATTTCTCCATATAGCAAAGAGGACCACTTGAAGAGAATCATCCACATGGGATTTGTGAGGTGTGTCGGGCAAATTGAATCCTCTACTGCTACTGCTAATGTCTTTGAGCAGATTCAGAGGATATTTGCAAGGTTGAGACAGTATGGAAAGATTGAAGGGAAGAATGTGTTTTATTGGTTTCAGAACCATAAAGCTTGAGAGAGGCAGAAGAAGAGGTTCACCACCGATATCCCCATGCAGAGAAGTGGTGTTGTTGGAAATGGAGGAGGAGGAGGAGGAGGAGGAGGAGGTTGGAGATCTAAAGATCCTGTTTATAACAAGTACCCTAACATCAGCCCTGGTAAAGCATCAACAGTCAGCAACCTCTCTCTCTCTCTCTCTCTCTCTCTTTTCATTGTTCATTTCTCCACAATGCTTTTGTAGATGTACTTACGATATGTATATATTTATTGCTTTACATTTGTTACTTCGTTCAAATTATGCTAAAGACTAAGTTGGGTTTTCTATTTTTAATGTGGATCAATTAATAGTTTTATGAAGAACTTAAGTCTAGGTCAAGCAGTTGAGATCCTTGGGTTTTATTATTTTTTTTTTCAAACATTCAAGTGGTTATACTCCTGAATTTCTAAGAAATAAATTGGGGGAGATTCTAATTTGAATTTATGGTGAAGCATCGAATGTTATTAGTAGTAATTTAACTTACTACTAACTAATTAACTAACCAACTAACTTTGACACCCGGGAAAAAAATATATATGAACTTTCATACCATTTAAATTTTAAATTTTTTTTTTAATATTAGTTTGGTGGTGTGTGTGATTTTGCAGCAGTTCCATCGCCATCTTCATCTTCATCTTCATCACCCTGGAATGCTTGCTGTAGGGTAGATGGGTAGCTATGGTGGGTATGGATCTGTGACTATGGAGAAAAGTTTTAGGGTAAGTTACACTATACTCTACTACTCTCTAATACTGACTGAATAGAGGTTGCTGTCATTATGTAGTTGGGCAGCCAGTGAACACAAAATCATGGTCCAGTTATTGTGTTCCTCTCTCAACCTAGATTCAGAATTGTCTATACATTCCAATCATCTAAAAACTAGCCTTAATTCAAAACCATCCAAAAAGAACTATCCTTAAGTTATAATTGTCCAAAAAGTTATAAACTACCCAAAAACTATATCATATATAAGTTTCTAAACAAGTGTTGTTAAAAAAAATCCTATAGTCAAATAAGTGTTGTTGTTCTGCAGTATACGGAGAAGCCACCATCCAATAAATTAGGATTTGACAGCTGAAACATTTTATAACTAGCATATTCATCTTTATAATTGATCAGAATCATTAACAGATCAGATCAACTAAATCCATGTCTGATCTGTTAACAATCAGACCTATTAGATTCTAATAGTAATTGAATAATCACATTTCAACCACAAATTATTGGATTAGATTCAACTTAGAATACAATCCATTGATGAGCCTAGTCTCAGGTTTATATTCCTTTTCATTTTAAGACAAATTTTCCAAGGACATCTTGTATTTCTGATTTGCCTCACCGCCACCAACGATGATGCTAATTATAGTTGTATCAGTGACCAATTACGGTGCTTAAAAAGATAAAATCCACATCAGGGACGTTCTTAGTTAGCTCGCAGAAAAATAATCCCAAGTCTACCACTACAAACCCAAGTGTTATGCACAACGTTCATTCAAAATCTTATAGTATGGACTTAGGGCCATATTTTAATTAAATGAGAGGAAAAGCAGAGGGTAATCAAAATATGAAAATACCTTGTTTATGCTGATATTATTTCATCTTTAGTGAAACTATCTTCTTGTGTACCAATCTCATGCAAATACAGAATCAGGATTGCTGCAAGACTGCACCAAAAAAATTTCAATCCTCACCTATAACCAATAGTCCAATTTCCAATCAATAATTCAGAAATCATACCACATTTCTCAGCCAGGCATGACAATACTTTGTGGTTCCAAAGCATGCCCTGCAAAATGAAATCCCAACACCTACATAAGAGAATACAGAATAGAACATAAATCTTGAATGTAGCCATTTCCCACCTCAATGATCTACCATCCAAGGTAAACCCATGCACTGATTGAATACATCGAACAGAATAGTTGTAGTGAAGTCATGGTCTGTCCCTGCCCTTTGTCATCCAAGGCACTCTGCGAAATCGTTTCATTAGAGTAATTCCTAAAAAAATCCATGTTTCCTCTCACATGGAACACACTTCAATTAGACTTTACTATCACTTCTATTCACAAGGAAAGTGCTTCAAATGGAAAGCAGTAAACGATCACTCAATGCAAGAGATTGTTAATTCCTTTATTATCACCTAAAATTCCGTCCAATGTCCGAGCAACAAACAAAATTTAAACTGGATCAGTCAGTGAAACCTCATTAACCACTGTTACAATTCTAAATAAGCAGAAACTACATCTAAATAGGCTTAGGCAATCAAATATGCAAATTGATATTAAATTCTAAGCATTTCATGAACCAAACACTGTATGACATCAAGTGAGACTTGAAATTCAACTGAAACACATAAAAATCTTCACAATACTGATAAATTCAAATAAAATCTAACCCGAAAGGAGTGTTGAAAACAATTCAAATGAGGCAAAGACCTAAACAAGACATTTCTAGCAAAAAACAAAACAAGGTTCAAACACTCTGCTCCCGAAAGTCGAATTTCAAGACGAAACAATCAAAAGATTCAACGAAATCTGATCCACATAATTGAAAAACTTTAAAATGCCAAAAATAAGACCAATTCTACAGTGAAAACAATGGATCGCTCACTAGACTAGCAAAATCTATTGAAAACGATATGAAAACTTTTACCAAAAAAAGCTGAAAGTGGAGTCTAACACTATGGCATCAACATAAGACTCTATATAACTTGCTTTAGTCCATTGAAAAAAAAAATCCATCAAATGATTAACATTTTCACCTCATCAAATTATGTAATGACAAATGCCAAATAAAGAAATAAAGAAATAACTCATAACCAGCATCCAAAAATAGCCAGAGGCATGCACCAAAAAAAAAAAAAAACGGCCACAAAATTGGAATAACAGTAGCATATTAACATACAAATGGGATGTTATATATCTTGGAACGGCTTTATGATTTAACTAGGTTTTTATGCGGCCAATCGTTGATTCAAGGAACTCTAGAAGAGTATTATGATGAACACTGAGTGGTCATCCAAGGAAAATTGACCATTCATATCCCTTTCTACCTAATGGGATAAAAATTGAGATCTGATTAGGTTCAAGGCTACATCTGTTCAAATTAGTCTTTAAGCAAACACAATTTTGGGGGCTTTGTCACTGATATTAAAGTTTGGCGGCAAAGAAAATTTATTCACTGTTTCTTTGAGGTGCAACAGAACTTCACCTCTGTTGTGTCCAAACTCGGTCCTTGCAAACCTCCAGGATGCTTGAGCTAGACCATATCCCAATACTCACTCACTCTATCTCTCTCCCTCTCTCTCTCTCTCTCTCTCACGGTAAAGAAAGGAAAATTGAAGATAAGAACATCAATAATAAAATTCAAGTGGATGACCTCCAAATTATTTTTAGAATAAACTACCAATATACCTTATGAAATTTGTTTAAAATACATATTGTCTCTTGTAAATTTAGAGATTACAAATATCCTTGTCAAATTTAATAGAATTAATAAATAAATAAATAACTCAACTAATCTTCTATACAATAAAATCTGATTTTTTGACAATTATGTATGCATGCATATCAACATTGCACGTAATGATCCTATATGACATTATAACATGAACTTTGCTGACTCAAAGCCTAATAAAACAGTAGACTCTGTTAACAAACATTTAGTATTTCCATCACATAAATATGAGATGCTTGACTACCTACTTACTCTCTTTTAAAGAAAAATAATGACAGTGATAGCATTAATAATAATGATAAAAAACACCAATAACAAAATCATCATAATAATAAAAATAACAGAAACAATAATAACAATTACAAAAAAAAAAAAACATAGCATGCTCACTTCCATCCAGAAGATCATGAACAAAACAGATACTGACTTTGGTATCAATAATTAATGCAATATTTGAAACCAGAACCCACTCAGTAGTTGGACAACCCTGACCATAACCAGTAAAGCTTCATTGAAAACCCCAAAGCTATTTTTCCTTTTTTTTTTTGGCAAATTAAATAGAATTGTTCAACTGCTAGTTAAAACACTTTGTTTGACCACTTAAAAGGATTGTGTGAATTGAATTGTGTTCAAGCTTTGTATATTATTAGTTAATAGGTTTTGAAGTGTTTGCAAATAAAAAAAATAAAAGACATGTTTTGAAATTTGAAATCTAGAATCATTTGACTGCTTGTTGAATCGGCAACCCTTTTGATTTGTTAACTAGATCAATTTCCATTCCTTCAAGACAGGCAAGTTCTGGTTATCAACTTGAACACTTCAAGACCCACATGTGGCAACTGTTTTTCTTTCCAATCACCTTTAAAGGCTCAAATTCATCCAATTCAAATTTTGTTCGTCTTCATAATTTCTTAAATTAACCACAAAATCACTCTCATTGAACCTTTTTTTTTTCTATGCTCTGGTTGCTCGAAGCAGAGACCGATATTACATTCATTTCATTTTTACTCATTTGCATTTTAGGATTATAAAATATAAGAGGGAAAGCCCACCCAGAAGAAATAAAAATAAAAAATGAAGAAGAAGAATAAGATGAAGATGAAGATGAAGATGAAGATGAATGCATTGTGTGGGCAGGGGCGGTTATAGCAGATTTAGATAAGGATATGAAAGTGATTTTATCATTATCTGAATGTTTACATGACACGCCATCCATAAGAATATAGATGAAGAATTAGCAAGTAGAACCTCGAGGGTCTAACCTTCTTGAAAGTATGATCGACAATAGTGGAAGTATGATATGGACTCTGATGGATAACCCTTCAAACAATTGATGAACTAAAGTCTCAATGTAGACACCCAAACAAACCCAACACTCAAATAGATCCAACAATCCATAACATTAATCCATCGATCAAAATTCTACAAACCCATAATCAAAATTGCAGTTAAAAAAACCAAATAATTGAACAAATATGGAGTGAATGTGTGTGTGAGTGTGTGTGTGTGTGTGTGTGTGAGAGAGAGAGAGAGAGAGAGAATGGTGGAATTCGAACATACCTCAAGAATCGAACTAATATTTTTTCAGATCGAAGAGAAGAGAATGAAACCCTTCCCCTTCGAACCGTCGATCATCGCCGCCGCCCAAGCAGTCTCACCACCGAAGAGAAAGCACAGTTTCCAGGTTGAAATCTCGCCACTGCGAAGTCTCCTTTTCGAACCCTCCCTTTTTCAGTTTTGCAACTTATACAATTTTCAACGAACCAAAAGAGTTTGTATTTGATTGAAAAATAAAATAAAATAAAATCTTGTAGTGTTAGCTAATAAACAAAAAAAATCGTGAAAAGGCTGTGCAAGAATGAAAGACAAGGGTTTACCCATCCTGAAAAAAGAGCAGGGGGGGCCGAAAAAAGAGGAGGAGGGGGGGATTTTGAGGGGAAACTTTCCACTGCCTCAATTTTTTGAGGTAAAAAAAAATTGAAATAAAATAAATAAATAAATATATATTTATATTTGTAAAAATTACAACCACTTTGAAAATTATAAAAATCAAAAATATATTTTTAAAATTTAAAAAATTATTTATGACCTCCTAAAAGATAAAATTGTACAAAAATAATAAGTATTTTTTTAATTTTTTTACCAAATTTTTTTTTTTAGTTTTTTAGAAGAAAAAAATTCTAAAACAAGTTTCTGGAAGTAAAACCAAACATATTGAAATTGATAATCTAACCATATTCTTTGGAAAAGTTTAAGTTATCTCAAATTAGCCACCTCAACTTAAGAGTGTGTTTGGGCTTGATGGGTTCATTTTGTGATCTAATTTGATAATCACTTTAATTTTACAATTCAATAACTAGAATATTTAAAACTCTTTAAAAAGTTATAATAAAAACACAAATCACTAAATCACCTTATTTCACTAGCAAAACTTTTACCAACGATTACTGTTGTTGTCGCCAAATATTTTACTCTTTGCCCACGCTAACTTGTCGTCGCCAAAAGTAAGCACACTAATAGCGACGCATATTGTGTTGCTAAAACATAAGCCTCGTAGCTAAATTTTTTGAAATTTTGGCGCCTACCAATTATTTTGCCGCCTAGTGAATGTTATGTTTTCTTAGCAACGGTAGTAAATCGCGTCGGTAAAGGTCTACTTTTACCAACGAAATTCATCACTGCGCTGCCAAAAATATAGTTTTGGCTATGAAAAATTGACGTCGTCGGCAAAAGTAGTCGCTAAAAGTGCAATTTCTTGTAGTGCTATCTATACTATATATTAAGCAAAAGGGGGTTTTTTGCCCCAAGTTTTGTGGGAGCTCCAATCTTCCAATCTAAATTTCCTAATTTTTTGATTTAACAAAAAAATAATCTTAGCATTTATTAACTTCTCCCAACTTCCAAGTCTTACCCTCATAATAACACTTTAATGCATTAAGAACAAACATAAAAAAAATTCTTTGAAATCCAACACCTGAATTCCTTGAAAAGTCCCAACAACATATGATTATTATCCCTCATAATAACACTTTAATGCATTAAGAACAAGCATAAAAAAAATTTCTTGAAAAGTCCAACACATATGATTATTATCAAAATATTAACAAGCATAAATAAAAATTCTTGAAAAGTCCAACACATATGATTATTATCAAAATATTAAAGTTTAATATAATACAATAAAAAAAAGACATTTAATTCCTTGAAAAGTCAACCACATATGATTATTATCAAAATATTAAACTTTAATATAATATAAAAAAGGAAAAAAAGAAAACATTTAAAAAAAAGAAAATATTTAAAAATCACAATTCACATATATAGATAATTGTAAACACAATCCGTGCATAGCACGGGTGATATGCTAGTTTGGAAATTAAATAAAAAAGGAAATTGAATGGAGATGGAAATTGAACAAAAATAGAAGTTGAATAAAAATAGAAACGGACACTGCATAAAATAAAACATGGAAGTTCATTCAAGAAACCACTATACCTTAACGATCTATTTGGAAATTAAATAAAGAAGGAAATTGAATAGAAAAGGAAATTGAATAAAAATAGAAGTGGAATAAAAATAAAAATGGAAGTTGCATAAAATTATGAATGGAAGTTCATTCAAGAAACCACTACACCTTAACGATCTGTTTGGAAATTAAATAAAAAAGGAAATTGAATGGAGATGGAAATTAAATAAAAATAGAAGTTGAATAAAAAAAGAAATGGAAATTGCATAAAATTAAACGTGGAAGTTAATTCAAGAAACCACTATACCTTAACGATCTATTTGGAAATTAAATAAAAAAGGAACTTGAATAGAAAAGGAAACTGAATAAAAATGGAAATCTAATAAAAATAAAAATGGAAGTTGCATAAAGTTAACAATGGAAGTTCATTCTAGAAACCACTACACCTTAACAATCTATTTGGAAACTAAATAAAAAGGGAAATTCAATAGAAAAGGAAATTGAATAAAAATGGAAGTTGCATAAAATTAAAAATGAAAGTTCATTCAAGAAATCATTATACCTTAACGATCTATTTGAAAATTAAATAAAAAAAGGAAATTGAACGGAGATGGAAATTGAATAAAAATAGAAGTTGAATAAAAATAGAAGTGGAAACTGCATAAAATTAAACATGGAAATTCATTCAAGAAACCACTATACCTTAACAATCTATATGGAAATTAAATAAAAAAGGAGATTGAATGGAGATGGAAATTTAATAAAAATAGAAGTTGAATAAAAATAGAAATCGAAACTACATAAAATTAAACATGGAAGTTCATTCAAGAAACCACTATACCTTAACGATCTATTTGGAAATTAAATAAAAAAGGAAATTGAATGGAGATGGAAATTGTATAAAAATAGAAGTTGAATAAAAATAGAAATGGAAACTGCATAAAATTAAAAATGGAAGTTCATTCAAGAAACCACTATACCTTAACGATCTATTTGGAAATTAATTAAATAAGGAAATTGAATAGAAATGGAAATTGAATAAAAATAGGAATGGAAACTGCGTAAAATTAAACATGGAAGTTCATTCAAGAAACCACTATACCTTAACGATCTATTTGGAAATTAATTAAAAAAGGAAATTGAATAGAAATGAAAATTGAATAAAAATGGAAGTGCAAGAAAAATAAAAATGGAAGTTGCATAAAATTTAAAATGAAAGTTCATTCAAGAAACCACTACACCTTAACGATCTAATATGAAATTAATTAAAAATGGAAATTGAATGGAGATGGAAATCGAATAAAAATAGAAGTTGAATAAAAATAGAAATGGAAACTGCATAAAATTAAACATGGAAGTTCATTCAAGAAACCACTATACCTTAACGATCTATTTGGAAATTAAATAAAAAAGTAAATTGAATAGAAAGGAAAATGAATAAAAATGGAAGTTGAATAAAAACACAAATGGAAGTTGCATAAAATTGAAAATGGAAGTTCATTCAAGAAACCACTATACCTTAACGATCTATTTGGAAATTAAATAAAAAAAGGAAATTGAATGGGGATGGAAATTGAATAAAAATAGAAGTTCAATAAAAATAGAAATGGAAACTACATAAAATTAAACATGGAAGTTCATTCAAGAAACCACTATACCTTAACAATCTATTTAGAAATTAAATAAAAAAGGAAATTGAATAGAAAAGGAAATTGAATAAAAATGGAGGTGGAATAAAAATTATAGCAATCCCGGTTTCCCCTTTTCTTTAACTGTTGTACCCGGACGTAGGTTCCGTGGAGTCGGTTGTTTTATATTTCTTGTTTACATCCTTCACTCCTTGAATTCGAGTCTTGAGTTGTGTTGGGCGAGTTTGAAACAGGTTGGTTGAACTTAGAAACCAAGAGTAGTTGCCCAGATTTTGGTCTTTACGCTCGAGCGGGGATTTTGACGCTCAAGCGGGCCCTTCGTTGTTGTCTGTCCACTCGAGCGGGGTTTTCGACGCTCGAGCATAGTTTTCCATCTTCCAGTATCTCCTCTGCAGAGTTGTACGCTCGAGCGGAATGTTGTGTGTGTCGCTCGAGCGAAGGCCTGGTTTTGTGAAAGTTCTGGAAGTGTGTATTCGCCGCTCGAGCGGGATTGTTGACGCTCGAGCGGGAGTCTGTGAGTGACGCTCGAGCGGGGCGTTGGACGCTCGAGCGGGGAGACTTTTATATAAATCCGAGATCCGACTTTTGGATCACTTTTTCAAGATCTTTTCTCTCTCTTACTTTTCCAAAAAGCCATTTTCAGAGCTTCTCACTCTAAAACCGGCCCTTCTCTCTTAGATTTGATCTAGTAGGAGTTGTTTGCTCACTTTTGGTCTTTAGGAAAGTTGTGTTGATCGTCGAGGGCTACATTTTAATCTGAAAATTTCAGAATTTGGAGCATTTTGGTTTTGCTCTTCATCTCCATTGGAGCTCAAACCTTGAGGTAGGGATATCCTACTCCTTTTTATGAACTTTGTCTTTAAATTTTAGTATTTCGAGATGTTGGGGTTGGTTTAGTAATTTGTGAAAGTTTGGGGGCTTTTGTGCAAATTTACAAGAATTGGGGTTTTAACTATATAAAGCCTAGATGCATGTTTGGCATGGAAAAAGTGAAATTAATGTTGAAACACTAATGAAAATGGAACCTAAGGGTTGTAATGTTAATTATGGAAAATGCCCTAATTACATTGGTTAATTAATTTGTAAAATTAATTGTGAGAAATGAGGAATTGAATTAGAAATGTTGAGATTGGAAATATATGGGATTAAAGGGTGTAGTTGGATTTTATGTCACTCACCTAGTTGGAAATGTTGATTTTATATCCATTTGTTGCATTTATTTTCTGTATAGAAATAACTGCTTTGGGCTATCGGTGGAGGATAGTCGTGATTGTTGTAGACAATGCATGATGATTAGGCAAACGGAAACTAATCACTGGAATGAGTCATTGAGTATGATGATTGAAAGAACACGTTAAATTTATGTGTTGTGTGATGATGTGTATAATTATTGTTTATATGCATTGTGTTGTGTTGGAGGAGATAGGGGATGTACTCCACGGTTTAGGGGAAGATAGGGGATGGACCTCTAAACCGGATGTTATTGGGAGGAGATAGGGGATGGACTCCATAGATAGAGCTCATATGCTTATCTAGTGATGTATTGACAGAGCTCATATGCTTGTCATTGGAAGTGTGATAGTGCTCATATGCATATCTGTGGAAGTGATGATATAGCTTGTATGCTTATCGGTTGTTGTGTGATATAGCTAGTATGCTTATCTATTATGAAATGGGAAGTGTTTGATATGAGTTACTGTCTCATATGAGTTGTTGGCCAGGTTCTGAGCCATGGTTGTAAATTGAGAATTGAAAGGAATTGGAAAATGAATCGTAACATGGACTTGTATGTCATGAAACTGTAAGGTGTAATAAGAGGAAGTATAAGTGTTGGCCATCTATCAACTGCTAATCTTTTAGACATTGTTCATATTTGGTTTAGTGTATTTCTACTGGGCTGTGGCTCACCCTATATGGGAATATCATTTTCTGGTACAGGTAGCATGCCACCTCCAAGGACGTAGCCTGGGAGGCTAGAGGCAGGCGGACTTTTGTTGTTTTTATTTCTTGATGTATTACTTGTATATTCAAGCCAAGGGCTTAATGTGTAAATGAGTTAGCACTCTTTTGTTGTAACCAAGTGTTAACTTGGAAAGCTGTAAGCCCGTAGGGCATTTGCTTTTGTTGATTAACATGTAATATTTTTGCAAAAGAACTACTCTGATGAATAGAAGAATGTTTATCTTTATTACCAATGCATGTCTATATTGATGGGTTTAATGTATTATTTTGAGGGCGTTACAAAAATAAAAATGGAAGTTGCATAAAATTAAAAATGAAAGTTCATTCAAGAAATCACGAAACCTTAACGATCTATTTGGAAACTAAATAAAAAGGGAAATTCAATAGAAAACGAAATTGAATAAAAATGGAAGTTGAATAATAATAAAAATTGAAGTTGCATAAAATTAAAAATGAAAGTTCATTCAAGAAATCACGAAACCTTAGCGATCTATTTGAAAATTAAATAAAAAAAGAAAATTGAACGGATATGGAAATTGAATAAAAATAGAAGTTGAATAAAAATAGAAATGCAAACTGCATAAAATTAAACAGGAAAATTCATTCAAGAAACCACTATACCTTAACGATCTATTTGGAAATTAAATAAAAAAGGAGATTGAATGGAGATTGAAATTTAATAAAAATAGAAGTTGAATAAAAATATAATTGGAAACTGCATAAAATTAAACATGGACGTTCATTCAAGAAACCACTATACCTTAACGATCTATTGGGAAATTAAATAAAAAAGGAAATTGAATAAAAAGGAAATTGAATAAAAATGGAAATTGAATAAAAATACAAATGGAAGTTGCATAAAATTAAAAATGGAAGTTCATTCAAGAAACCACTATACCTTAACGATGTATTAGGAAATTAAATAAAAAAGGAAATTGAATGGAGATGGAAAGTAAATAAAAATAGAAGTTGAATAAAAATAGAAATGGAAACTGTATAAAATTAAACATGGAAGTTCATTCAAGAAACCACTATACCTTAACGATCTATTTGGAAATTAAATAAAAAATGAAATTGAATAGAAAAGGAAATTGAATAAAAATGGAACTGGAATAAAAATAAAAATGGAAATTGCATAAAATTAAAAATGGAAGTTCATTCTAGAAACAACTACACCTTAACGATCTATTTGGAAACTAAATAAAAAGGTAAATTCATTAGAAAAGAAAATTGAATAAAAATGAAAGTTGACAAAAAATAAAAATGGAAGTTACATAAAATTAAAAATGAAAGTTCATTCAAGAAATCACTATACCTTCACGATCTATTTGGAAATTAAATAAAAAAAGGAAATTGAACGCAGATGGAAATTGAATAAAAATAGAAGTTCAATAAAAATAGAAGTGGAAACTGCATAAAATTAAACATGGAACTTCATTCAAGAAACCACTATACCTTAACGATCTATATGGAAATTAAATAAAAAAGGAAATTGAATGGAGATGGAAATTTAATAAAAATAGAAGTTGAATAAAAATAGAAATGGAAACTGCATAAAATTAAACATAGAAGTCCATTCAAGAAACCACTATACCTTAACGATCTATTTGGAAATTAATTAAAAAGGGAAATTGAATAGAAATGGAAATTGAATAAAAATGGAAGTGGAAGAAAAATGAAAATGCAAGTTGCATAAAATTAAAAATGGAAGTACATTCAAGAAACCACTACACCTTAACGATCTAATTGGAAATTAAATAAAAACGGAAATTGAATAGAGATCGAAATTGAATAAAAATAGAAGTTGAATAAAAATAGAAATGGAAACTACATAAAATTAAACATGGAAGTTCATTCAAGAAACCACAATACCTTAACGATCTATTTGGAAATTAAATAACAAAGGAAATTGAATACAAAGGAAATTGAATAATAATGGAAGTTGAATAAAAATACAATTGGAAGTTGTATAAAATTAAAAATGGAAGTTCATTCAAGAAACCACTATACCTTAACGATCTATTTGGAAATCAAATAAAAATGGAAATTGAATGGAGATGGAAATTGAATAAAAATGGAATTTGAATAAAAATGCAAATGGAAGTTGCATAAAATAAAAAATGAAAGTTCATTCAAGAAACCACTATACCTTAACGATATATTTGGAAATTAAATAAAGAAGGAAATTGAATAGAAAAGAAAATTGAATAAAAATGGAAGTGGAATAAAAATAAAAATGGAAGTTGCATAAAATTAAGAATGGAAGTTCTTTCAAGAAACCACTACATCTTAACGATCTGTTTGGAAATTAAATAAAAAAGGAAATTGAATGGAGATGGAAATTAAATAAAAATAGAAGTTGAATAAAAAAAGAAATGGAAACTGCATAAAGTTAAACATGGAAGTGAATTCAAGAAACCACTATGCCTTAACGATCTATTTGGAAATTAAATAAAAAAGGAACTTGAATAGAAAAGGAAACTGAATAAAAATGGAAGTGGAATAAAAATAAAAATGGAAGTTTCATAAAATTAAAAATGGAAGTTCATTCTAGAAACCACTACACCTTAACGATCTATTTGGAAACTAAATAAAAAGGGAAATTCAACAGAAAAGGAAATTGAATAAAAAAAGAATTGAATAATAATAAAAATGGAAGTTGCATAAAATTAAAAATGAAAGTTCATTCAAGAAATCACTATACCTTAACGATCTATTTGGAAATTAAATAAAAAAAAAAGGAAATTGAACGGAGATGGAAATTGAATAAAAATAGAATTTGAATAAAAATAGGAGTGGAAACTGCATAAAATTAAATATGGAAATTCATTCAAGAAACCACTATACCTTAACGATCTATTAGGAAATTAAATAAAAAAGGAAAATGAATGGAGATGGAAATTTAATAAAAATAGAAGTTGAACAAAAATAGAAATGGAAATTGTATAAAATTCAACATGGAAGTTCATTCAAGAAACGACTATACCTTAACGATCTATTTGGAAATTAAATAAAAAAGGAAATTGAATAGAAAAGAAATTGCATAAAAATGGAAGTTGAATAAAAATACAAATGGAAGTTGCATAAAATTAAAAATGGAAGTTGATTCAAGAAACCACTATACCTTAACGATCTATTTGGAAATTAAATAAAAAAGGAAATTGAATGAAGATGGAAATTGAATAAAAATAGAAGTTGAATAAAAGTAGAAATGGAAACTGCATAAAATTAAACATGGAAGTTCATTCAAGAAGCCACTATACCTAAACGATCTATTTGGAACTTAATTAAAAAAAGAAATTGAATAGAAATGGAAATTGAATAGAGATCGAAATTGAATAAAAATAGAAGTTGAATAAAAATAGAAATGCAAACTGCATAAAATTAAACATGGAAGTTCACTCAAGATACCACAGTACCATAACGATCTATTCTGAAATTAAATAAAAAAGGAAATTGAATAGAAAGGAAATTGAATAAAAATGGAAGTTGAATAAAAATACAAATGGAAGTTGCATAAAATTAAAAATGGAAGTTCATTCAAGAAGCCACTATACCTTAACGATCTATTTGGAAATCAAATAACAAAGGAAATTGAATGGAGATGGAAATTGAATAAAAATGAAAGTTGAATAAAAATAGAAATGGAAGTTGCATAAAATAAAAAATCAAAGTTCATTTAAGAAATCACTATACCTTAATGATCTATTTGGAAATTAATTAACAAAGGAAATTGAATGGAGATGGAAATTGAACAAAAAAAAAGAAGTTGAATAAAAATAGAAATGGACATTGCAAGAAATAAAACATGGAAGTTCATTCAAGAAACCACTATACCTTAACGATCTATTTGAAAATTAAATAAAGAAGGAAATTGAATAGAAAAGGAAATTAAATAAAAATGGAAGTGGAATAAAAATAAAAATGGAAGTTGCATAAAATTAAGGATGGAAGTTCATTCAAGAAACCACTACACCTTAACGATCTGATTGGAAATTAAATAAAAAAGGAAATTGAATGGAGATGGAAATTACATAAAAATAGAAGTTGAATAAAAATAGAAATGGAAGTTCCGTAAAATAAAAAATGAAAGTTCATTCAAGAAACCACGATACCTTAATGATCTATTTGGAAATTAAATAAAAAAGAAATTGAATGGAGATGGAAATTGAACAAAAAAAGAAGTTGAATAAAAATAAAAATGGACATTGCATAAAATTAAAAATGAAAGTTCATTCAAGAAATCACTATACCTTAACGATCTATTTGAAAATTAAATAAAAAAAGGAAATTGAACGGAGATGGAAATTGAATAAAAATAGAAGTGGAAACTGCGTAAAAGTAAACATGAAAATTCATTCAAGAAACCACTATTCCTTAACGATCTATTTGGAAATTAAATAAAAAAGGAGATTGAATAGAGATGGATATTTAATAAAAATAGAAGTTGAATAAAAATAGAAATGGAAACTCCATAAAATTAAACATGGAAGTTCATTAAAGAAACCACTATGCCTTAACGATCTGTTTGGAAATTAAATAAAAAAGGAAATTGAATGGAGATGGAAATTTTAAAAAAATAGAAGTTGAATAAAAATAGAAATGGAAACTGCATAAAATTAAAAATGGATGTTCGTTCAAGAAACCACTATACCTTAACGATCTATTTGGAAATTAATTAAAAAATGAAATTGAATAGAAATAGAAATTGAATAAAAATAGAAACGGAAACTACATAAAATTAAACATGGAAGTTCATTCAAGAAACCACTGTACTTTAACGATCTCTTTGGAAATTAATTAAAAAAGGAAATTGAATAGAAATGAAAATTGAATAAAAATGGAAGTGGAAGAAAAATAAAAATGGAAGTTCATTCAAGAAACCACTACACCTTAACGATCTAAAATGAAATTAAATAAAAACGGAAATTGAATGGAAATGGAAAGCAAATAAAAATAGAAGTTGAATAAAAATAGAAATGGAAACTGCATAAAATTAAACATGGAAGTTCATTCAAGAAACAACTATGCCTTAACGATCTATTTGGAAATTAAACAAAAAACCAAATTGAACAGAAAGGAAAATGAATAAAAATGGAAGTTGAATAAAAACACAAAAGGAAGTTGCATAAAATTAAAAATGGAAGTTCATTCAAGAAACCACTATACCTTAACGATCTATTTGGAAATTAAATAAAAAAAGGAAATTGAATGGAGATGGAAATTGAATAAAAATAGAAGTTCAATAAAAATAGACATGGAAACTGCATAAAATTAAACATGGAAGTTCATTCAAGAAACCACTATAACTTAACGATCTATTTGGAAATTAAATAAAATAGGAAATTGAATAGAAAATGAAATTGAATAAAAATAGAAGTGGAATAAAAATAAAAATGGAGGTTGCATAAAATTAAAAATGGAAGTTCATTTTAGAAACCACTAAACCTTAACGATCTATTTGGAAAATAAATAAAAAGGGAAATTCAATAGAAAACAAAATTGAATAAAAATGGAAGTTGCATAAAATTAAAAATGAAAGTTCATTCAAGAAATCACTATAGCTTAACGATCTATTTGAAAATTAAATAAAAAAAGAAAATTGAACGGAGATGGAAATTGAATAAAAATAGAAGTTGAATAAAAATAGAAGTGGAAACTGCATAAAATTAAACATGAAAATTCATTCAAGAAACCACTATACCTTAACGATCTATTTGGAAATTAAATAAAAAAGGAGATTGAATGGAGATTGAAATTTAATAAAAATAGAAGTTGAATAAAAATAGAATTGGAAACTGCATAAAATTAAACATTGGAGTTCATTCAAGAAACCACTATACCTTAACGATCTATTTGGAAATTAAATAAAAAAGGAATTCGAATAGAAAGGAAATTGAATAAAAATGGAAATTGAATAAAAATACAAATGGAAGTTGCATAAAATTAAAAATAGAAGTTCATTCAAGAAACCACTATACCATAACGATCTATTTGGAAATTAAATAAAGAAGGAAATTGAATAAAAATAGAAGTTCAATAAAAATAGAAATGGAAACTGCATAAAATTAAACATGGAAGTTCATTCAAGAATCCACATATAGCGACCCCGGTCTTTTCCCATTTGATTATTGTATCCGGACTTAGGTTCCGTAGATTCCGTCATTGTATAATTGTTGTTGTCATTCATTATTTTCTTATTTTGAGTCTTGGGTTGTGTTGGGAAGATTTGGAGCAGGTTGGTTGAGCTTAGGAACCAAGTCTAGTTGCCCAGATTTTGGCTTGTCCGCTCGAGCGGGGGTTTGGACGCTCGAGCGGGGAATACACCCATCCAGTATGTCCTGTGTAGTGTTGGCCGCTCGAGCGGGGGATTGGACGCTCGAGCGGGAAGTCGTGAGTGACGCTCGAGCGGGGAGTTGGGCGCTCGAGCGGGGACCTGTCTGCAAAAACTTCTGGGAGAGTGCATTCGCCGCTCGAGCGGGAGTTTGGCCGCTCGAGCGGGAGTCTGTGAGTGGCGCTCGAGCGGGGGTTTCCACGCTCGAGCGCGGCGACTGGTATAAAAATCCGAGATCCGACTTTCAGGATCATTTTTCATCTCCTTTTTGATTTTAAAACCCTAGAACCGTCTTCTCCCTCTCCCTACACACCTTCTCTCTTAGGTTTGATCTACTTAGAGTGTATTTCTACGCTAAGCCCTTTGTTAAAAAGATAGAGTGGGTCGAGGGCTTCCGTTTAATTTGAACAATCTTGGGTTTGGAGCACTTTGGTTTTCGTCATCTTCTCCATTCGAGTTCTTCGCTTCAAGGTAGGGATTTCCTACTCCATCCTATAAGTTTTGTCCTAAGTTTTGGTATTTTGATATGTTGGGAGTACTTTGGTAATTTTGGGAAAAACCCTAGTTGTATTAATAAATTAATTTGTATAATTAATTTAAGGAAATTGGGGAAATTGGTTAAATGCATGAAATTGAGGAATTCATTGATTAAATGGTGTAGTTGGATAATTAAAATCACTCGCCTATTGAATTGTTGATATATTTATTTCCAGTCTAGAAATAACTGTTTTGGGCTATCGGTGGAGGATAGTCGTGTTTGTTGTAGACATTGCATGTGGATTAGGAATAACTGAAACTAATCACATTGGTTAAGTCATTAATTTTGACTATTGCATTAATACAGAAAATACGTGTATTGATTGAGCATTGCATTTGCATATATATTGTTTTGTGTGGGAGGAGATAGGGGATGTACTCCACGGTTTAGGGGAAGATAGGGGATGGACCTCTAAACCGGATTTTGTTTGGGAGGAGATAGGGGATGTACTCCATTAGCATCACTTTTATGTGTGCTTATTTATATTGAAGTGTTTTATTTGATACAGCACTAAAATGTGTATCAAACTGGAAGTATGAAGTGTTTGATTTGAGCCTGAGTCTCATCTGTTTGTTGACATTGGAAGAATGTGAATATAATATATATAGTTCACTGTTGTAAGTTTGGCCAGGTTCTGAGCCATATTGATAAAGTTGGAAAGTAAAACGTGTCTTAGACAATATTGTCATGAGACTGTAAAATGATGTAATTGATTATCTTGGTTAACCATCTATTGAATGCTAATGCTTTATTCAATGCTTATATTTGGTTTAGTATTTTTCTACTGGGCAGTGCTCACCCTTTATGGGAACATCATTTTCAGGTTCAGGCGATAAGCTACCTCCAAGGACTTAGCTTGGAAGGATTTAGCTTTTGGATTCTGAAGACCATCTTTAGTTATTTGTTTTTATTTGATATATAATCAAGCCTAGGGCTTTATTTGTATTTGAGTTAGAACTCATATTTTGTGTCCAAGTGTTGGCTTGGAAAAAATGTAAGCCCGTAGGGCATTTAATTTGGTATTACATGTAATGTTTTTATTTAATAATACTCTGATGAATGGGATAATGAATTGTTTTCTTTTAATATTGCATGTCAATGATGTATATATAATGGGTTTATTTTGAGGGCGTTACACCACAATACCTTAAAGATCTATTTGGAAATTAAATAAAAAATGAAATTCAATAGAAAAGGAAACTGAATAAAAATGGAAGTGGAATAAAAATAAAAATGGAAGTTGCATAAAATTAAAAATGGAAGTTCATTCTACAAACCACTACACCTTAACGATCTATTTGGAAACTAAATAAAAAGGGAAAGTCAATAGAAAACGAAATTGAATAAAAATGGAAGTTGCATAAAATTAAAAATGAAATTTCTTTCTAGAAATCACTGTACCTTAACGATCTATTTGGAAATTAAATAAAAAAAAGGGAAATTGAACGGAGATGGAAATTGAATAAAAATTGAAGTTGAATAAAAATAGGAGTGCAAACTCCATAAAATTAAACATGGAAATTTATTCAAGAAACCACTATACCTTAACGATCTATTCGGAAATTAAATAAAAAAGGAAATTGAATGGAGATGGAAATTTAATAAAAATAGAAGTTAAATAAAAATAGAAATGGAAACTGTATAAAATTAAACATGGAAGTTCATTCAAGAAACCATTATACCTTAACGACCTATTTGGAAATTAAATGAAAAAGGAAATTGAATAAAAATGGAAGTGGAATAAAAATAAAAATGGAAGTTGCATAAAATTAAAAATGGAAGTTCATTCTAGAAATCACTACACCTTAACTGTCACGCCCCCAAACCGCCCCTAGTAGTTTGGGTGCCGTGATGGCCAGTAATCCGAGATTACCGAAAGCCGACTTACAAGATTCACACACAATCAGAGTATTTATATAGGGGGCTCACAAATGCGGAAGCAATAATTCAAGCTACAAGTGGTCCATAAGAGCAGTGCATAGGTCAAATGAAATGACATACATCTTTATAAAGTCTTACAACTTAAATACAATAAGGAAATGAGAAACAAAACACATCCTGACCAAAAGGCTTCTCAAGCCGACATATACAAGTACAAATGAAAATAAGCCGAGAAGCATGATCTTCAAGATGGCACAAAAATGCTAATCCAAAACATGTCGGCAATGCACCCAAAAATACATCGGCATCACGTCTAGGCCTCAATGCCCTCTTGTTCATCACCTACATATATATAGAGAGGGTGAGCTTGGATACTCAGTGAATGATATTAGAAATAAAGGTTTTGCATGACTGATATCCAAGATTTCTTTCAAAACAATACATAGCATACTTTACAATCAAGAGGGAGATCAAGTTCATTGCCGGCCTTTCAAGTTCTTGGATGTTATTACATCTACATATTACAAGTGCGATGACATATCAAGACAAGAGTGCAGTTGCATTATAGTCCCCTACAACTAAGGACTTTCAAGACAAGAGTGCAGTTGCATTATAGTCCCCTGCAACTAAGGACTTTCAAGACAAGAGTGCAGTTGCATTATAGTCCCCTGCAACTAAGGACTTCCAAGACAAGAGTGCAGTTGCGTTATAGTCCCCTGCAACTAAGGACTTTCAAGACAAGAGTGCAGTTGCATTATAGTCCCCTGCAACTAAGGACTTTCAAGACATGTCATCAAAACAAGATAGCGTTTAATATACAAGTAGGGATAGTCATTCATGCTTGATCAAATACTTTTCCAAAACGAAGCAAGGCTTTGCCAAAACTTTATAACATAACTTTATTAAAAATACCACTCACATAGTTTCTTCACACGTCGGGGTCGAGACGAGCCCAAGTCCTACAAACACAGTGCAAAGCCTATTGAATGCACCTTCAACAAGTTTCGTATGTACACAAATGGTTTCGGAAAACATGCTGGGCACCAACCAGGTCTAGACCGAGGTTCCACACCTCCTCGCCGAGGTGTGTTCCCGAGGGCCACATGCAAGGAAAAGAGATCGGGAAACTCTGGGTTCCCCTCTGTTGCTGAACATGAAGAGCATGAATGTGGAAACATGAAAAATATGAATGTTCAATCATAATCTGTCATCAAAATCTGGGGTTTTCGTGCTATGAGTTTGAAAACATGGACCTGGGTACCCGTACTTGGAATTCTTGCGGAAACAAACACAAAAACATGATTCTTTACGCAAGCTTTCGGATCAAAACAAGACTTTTCTTGAAGAACACATGAATGTCAATTTCTCTTTCTAAAATCGAGCTTCAAAACGATGCATGGCTTACAAATCATTTCCAATCATGCAATGCAATAACATAGACATAAAGAACATCATGAGCAGATCAAGAATCTAACCTTAGAACGCGGATCTAACGGTCGGATCTCTAGGAATCAAGCTTGAAGATCTACTTCCTCACTCAAAAACTCTTTCTCCATCCTAGAGCTTCTCTCTCTACAAGACAAGGTTATGACACCAAATGATAGTTTTCTATACCCGGTTCTGGGGTTAACCCTCTGCTGAGACACGTGGCGGCGGCTGGTTGGGTTCTACCTGAAAAGGTGGCTGACAGACCAGACAAAGCATGGTGGAAAGGGTGTTCAACAAGCAAAGCGGTATGGGCTTTCTGACGAGGCAATGACATCAGCTAATAAAGGACTTCGGCAACTAAGGTGACAATGACCTCGGCTAGGAAGGACAACACTTGACTAAGCTGTGCCACATCTTGGCCTAGATGCGCCACACCTCGGCCTAGGTCGTACCACTCCAGGACGAGATCACTAGGGTGCAAGGTGACATCTCGGCTAATGTGGTCAAGGCAAGGACGGAGGTCAACAAGGGGTTCCAAGATACTACTATTAGACTAAGGATGACCTCGGCTTGGAATAACATCGGCTAGCATAACTCAGGCAAGGCGTAACCTAAGTTTCACATCAAGGAAGGAACAAGACAAGCATACTACACTTAGACAAATCACAAGGCTTCAAAACAAGGCATGGATCACATTAACTCAAGCGAAACAAATCACAACACACACATGCAAACTTAACAAATCATAATCACACAGATGCTCATGAACATGATGAGAACATAAAATGTGGGTTCCTACATTAACGATCTATTTGGAAACTAAATAAAAAGGGAAATTCAATAGAAAATGAAATTGAATAAATATGGAAGTAAAATAAAAATAAAAGTGGAAGTTGCATAAAATTAAAAATGAAAGTTCATTCAAGAAACCACTATACCTTAACGATCTATTTGGAAATTAAATAAAAAAAAGGAAATTGAACGGAGATGGAAATTGAATAAAAATAGAAGTTGAATAAAAATAGGAGTGGAAACTGCATAAAATTAAACATGAAAATTCATTCATGAAACAACTATACCTTAACGATCTATTTGTAAATTAAATAAAAAAGGAGATTGAATGGAGATTGAAATTTAATAAAAATAGAAGTTGAATAAAAATAGAAATGTAAACTGCATAAAATTAAACATGGAAGATCATTCAAGAAACCACTATACCTTAACGATCTCTTTGGAAATTAAAGAAAAAAGGAAATTGAATGGAGATGAAAATTGAATAAAAATAGAAGTTGAATAAAAATAGAAATGGAAGTTGCATAAAATTAAAAATGGAAGATTATTCAAGAAACCGCTATATCTTAACGATCTATTTGTAAATTAAATAAAAAAGGAGACTGAATGGAGATGGAAATTTAATAAAAATAGAAGTTGATTAAAAATAGAAATGGAAACTGCATAAAATTAAACATGGAAGTTCATTCAAGAAACCACTATACCTTAACGATCTATTTGTAAATTAAATAAAAAAGGAGATTGAATGGAGATGGAAATTTAATAAAAATAGAAGTTGAAAAAAAAATAGAATTGGAAACTGCATAAAATTAAACATGGAAGTTCATTCAAGAAACCACTATACCTTAACGATCTACTTGGAAATAAAATAAAAAAGGAAATTGAATAAAAACGAAATTGAATAAAAATGGAAGTCGAATAAAAATACAAATGGAAGTTGCATAAAATTAAAAATGGAAGTTCATTCAATAAACCACTAGACCTTAACGATCTATTTGGGAATTAAATAAAAAAGGAAATAGAATAAAAATAGAAGTTGAATAAAAATAGAAATGCAAACCGCATAAAATTAAACATGGAAGTTTATTCAAAAAACCACTATACCTTAACGATCTATTTGGAAATTAATTAAAAAAGGAAATTGAATAGAAATGAAAATTGAATAAAAATGGAAGTGGAAGAAAAATAAAAATGGAAGTTGCATAAAATTAAAAATGGAAGTTCATTCAAGAAACCACTACACCTTAACGATCTAATATGAAATTAAATAAAAACGGAAATTGAATGGAGATGGAAATCGAATAAAAATAGAAGTTGAATAGAAATAGAAATGGAAACTGCATAAAATTAAACATGGAAGTTCATTCAAGAAACCACTATACCTTAACGATCTATTTGGAAATTAAATAAAAAAGTAAATTGAGTAGAAAGGAAAATGAATAAAAATGGAAGTTGAATAAAAATACAAATGGAAGTAGCATAAAATTAAAAATGGAAGTTCATTCAAGAAACCACTATACCTTAACGATCTATTTGGAAATTAAATAAAAAAAGGAAATTGAATGGAGATGGAAATTGAATAAAAATAGAAGTTCAATAAAAATAGAAATGGAAACTGCATAAAATTAAATATGGAAGTTCATTCAAGAAACCACTATACCATAACGATCTATTTGGAAATTAAATTAAAAAAGAAATTGAATAGAAAAAGAAATTGAATAAAAATGGAAGTTGCATAAAATTAAAAATGGAAGTTCATTCTAGAAACCACTACAGCTTAACGATCTATTTGGAAACTAAATAAAAAGGGAAATTCAATAGAAAACGAAATTGAATAAAAATGGAAGTTGAATAATAATAAAAATGGAAGTTGCATAAAATTAAAAATGAAAGTTCATTCAAAAAATCACTATACCTTAACGATCTATTTGGAAATTAAATAAAAAAAGGAAATTGAACGGAGATGGAAATTGAATAAAAATAGAAGTTGAATAAAAATAGGAGTGGAAACTGCATCAAATTAAACATGGAAATTCATTCAACAAACAACCATACCTTAACGATCTATTAGGAAATTAAATAAAAAAGGAAATTGAATGGAGATGGAAATTTAATAAAAGTAGAAGTTGAATAAAAATAGAAATGGAAACTGCATAAAATTAAACATGGAAGTTCATTCAAGAAACCACAATACCTTAACGATCTATTTAGAAATTAATTAAAAAAGGAAATTGAATAGAGATCGAAATTGAATAAAAATAGAAGTAGAATAAAAATAGAAATGCAAACTGCATAAAAGTAAATATGGAAGTTCATTCAAGATAGCACAACACCTTAACGATCTATTTGGAAATTAAATAAAAAAGGAAATCGAATAGAAAGGAAATTGAATAAAAATGGAAGTTGAATAAAATTACAAATGGAAGTTGCATAAAATTAAAAATGGAAGTTCATTCAAGAAACTACTATACCTTAACGATCTATTTGGAAATTAAATAAAAAAGGAAATTGAATGGAGATGGAAATTAAATAAAAATAGAAGTTGAATAAAAATAGAAATGGAAACTGCATAAAATTAAACATGGAAGTTCATTCAAGAAACCACTATAGCTTAACGATCTATTTGGAAATTAAACAAAAAAGGAAATTGAATGGAGATGGAAATTGAATAAAAATAGAAGTTGAATAAAAATAGAAATGGAAACTGCATAAAATTAAACATGGAAGTTCATTCAAGAAACCACTATACCTTAACGATCTATTTGGAAATTAATTAAGAAAGAAAATTGAATAGAAATGAAAATTGAATAGAGATCGAAATTGAATAAAAATAGAAGTTGAATAAAAATAGAAATGGAAACATCATAAAATTAAACATGGAAGTTCATTCAAGTTACCACAACACCTTAACGATCTATTTGGAAATTAAATAAAAAAGGAAATTGAATAGAAAGGAAATTGAATAAAAATGGAAGTTGAATAAAAATACAAATGGAAGTTGCATAAAATTAAAAATGGAAGTTCATTCAAGAATCCACAATACCTTAACGATCTATTTGGAAATTAAATAAAAAAGGAAATTGGATAAAAAGGAAATTGAATAAAAATGAAAGTTGAATAAAAATACAAATGGAGGTTGCATAAAATTAAAAATGGAAGTTCTTTCGAGAAACCACTAGACCTTAACGATCTATTTTTATATCAAATAAAAAAGGAAATTGAATGGAGATGGAAATTGAATAAAAATGGAATTTGAATAAAAATACAAATGGAAGTTGCATAAAATAAAAAAGGAAAGTTCATTCAAGAAATCACTATACCTTAACGATATATTTGAAAATTAAATAAAGAAGGAAATTGAATAGAAAAGGAAATTGAATAAAAATGGAAGTGAAATAAAAATAAAAATGGAAGTTGCATAAAATTAAGAATGGAAGTTCTTTCAAGAAACCACTACACCTTAATGATCTGTTTGGAAATTAAATTAAAACAGAAATTGAATGGAGATGGAAATTAAATAAAAATAGAAGTTGAATAAGAAAAGAAATGGAAACTGCATAAAATTAAACGTGGAAGCTAATTCAAGAAACCACTATACCTTAACAATCTATTTGGAAATTAAATAAAAAAGGAACATGAATAGAAAAGGAAACTGAATAAAAATGGAAGTGGAATAGAAATAAAAATAGAAGTTGCATAAAATTAAAAATGGAAGTTCATTCTAGAAACCACTACACCTTAACGATCTATTTGGAAACTAAATAAAAAGGGAAATTCAATACAAAAGGAAATTGAATAAAAATGGAAGTTGAATAAAAATAAAAGTGGAAGTTGCATAAAATTAAAAATGAAAGTTCATTCAAGAAATCACTATACCTTAACGATCTATTTGGAAATTAAATAAAAAAAGTAAATTGAACGGAGATGGAACTTGAATAAAAATAGAATTTGAATAAAAATAGGAGTGGAAACTGCATAAAATTAAACATGAAAATTCATTCAAGAAACCACTATACCTTAACGATCAATTAGGAAATTTAATAAAAAAGGAAAATGAATGGAGATGGAAATTTAATAAAAATAGAAGTTAAATAAAAATAGAAATGGAAACTGTATAAAATTAAACATGGAAGTTCATTCAAGAAACCAATATACCATAACGATCTATTTGGAAATTAAATAAGAACGGAAATTGAATAGAAAAGGAAATTGAATAAAAATGGAAGTGGAATAAAAATAAAAATGGAAGTTGCATAAAATTAAAAATGGAAGTTCATTCTAGAAACCACTGCACCTTAACGATCTATTTGGAAACTAAATAAAAAGGGAAATTCATTGGAAAAGAAAATTGAATAAAAATGGAAGTTGACTAAAAATAAAAATGGAAGTTGCATAAAATTAAAAATGAAAGTTCGTTCAAGAAATCAGTATACCTTCATGATCTATTTAGAAATTAAATAAAAAAAGGAAATTGAACGCAGATAGAAATTGAATAAAAATAGAAGTTCAATAAAAATAGAAGTGGAAAATGCATAAAATTAAACATGGAAATTCATTCAAGAAACCACTATACCTTAACGATCTATATGGAAATTAAATAAAAAAGGAAATTGAATGGAGATGGAAATTTAATAAAAATAGAAGTTGAACAAAAATAGAAATGGAAACTGTATAAAATTAAACGTGAAAGTTCATTCAATAAACGACTATACCTTAACGATCTATTTGGAAATTAAATAAAAGAGGAAATTGAATAGAAAAGAAATTACATAAAAATGGAAGTTGAATAAAAATACAAATGGAAGTTGCATAAAATTAAAAATGGAAGTTCATTCAAGAAACCACTATACCTTAACAATCTATTTGGAAATTAAATAAAAAAGGAAATTGAATGGAGATGGAAATTGAATAAAAATAGAAGTTCAATAAAAATAGAAATGGTAACTTCATAAAATTAAACATGGAAGTTCACTCAAGAAACCACTATACCTTAACGATCTATTAGGAAATTAATTAAAAAAGGAAATTGAATAGAAATGGAAATTGAATAGAGATCGAAATTGAATAAAAATAGAAATGGAAACATCATAAAATTAAACATGGAAGTTCATTCAAGATACCACAACACCTTAACAATCTATTTGGAAATTAAATGAAAAAGGAAATTGAATAGAAAGGAAATTGAATAAGAATGGAAGTTGAATAAAAATACAAATGGAAGTTGCATAAAATTAAAAATGGAAGTTCATTCAAGAAACTACTATACCTTAACGAGCTATTTGGAAATTAAATAAAAAAGGAAATTGAATAAAAATAGAAATGGAAACTGCATAAATTTAAATATGGAAGTTCATTCAAGAAACCACAATACCTTAACGATCTATTTGGAAATTAAAAAGAAAAGGAATTGAATAAAAAGGAAATTGAATAAAAATACAAATGGAAGTTGCATAAAATAATAAATGAAAGATCATTCAAGAAACCACTATACCTCAACGATATATTTGGAAATTAAATAAAGAATGAAATAGAATAGAAAAGGAAATTAAATAAAAATGGAAGTGGAATAAAAATAAAAATGGAAGTTGCATAAAATTAAGAATGGAAGTTCTTTCAAGAAACCACCACACCTTAACGATCTGTTTGGAAATTAAATAAAAATAGAAGTTGAATAAGAAAAGAAATGGAAATTGTATAAAATTAAACATGGAAGTTAAGTCAAGAAACGAAATTGAAGTTGAATAAAAATGGAAGTCGAATAAAAATACAAATGGAAGTTGCATAAAATTAAAAATGGAAGTTCATTCAATAAACCACTAGACCTTAACGATCTATTTTGGAATTAAATAAAAAAGGAAATAGAATAAAAATAGAAGTTGAATAAAAATAGAAATGCAAACCGCATAAAATTAAACATGGAAGTTTATTCAAAAAATCACTATACCTTAACGATCTATTTGGAAATTAATTAAAAAAGGAAATTGAATAGAAATGAAAATTGAATAAAAATGGAAGTGGAAGAAAAATAAAAATGGAAGTTGGATAAAATTAAAAATGGAAGTTCATTCAAGAAACCACTACACCTTAACGATCTAATATGAAATCAAATAAAAACGGAAATTGAATGGAGATGGAAATCGAATAAAAATAGAAGTTGAATAGAAATAGAAATGGAAACTGCATAAAATTAAACATGGAAGTTCATTCAAGAAACCACTATACCTTAACGATCTATTTGGAAATTAAATAAAAAAGTAAATTGAGTAGAAAGGAAAATGAATAAAAATGGAAGTTGAATAAAAACACAAATGGAAGTTGCATAAAATTAAAAATGGAAGTTCATTCAAGAAACCACTATACCTTAACGATCTATTTGGAAATTAAATAAAAAAAGGAAATTGAATGGAGATGGAAATTGAATAAAAATAGAAGTTTAATAATAATAGAAATGGAAACTGCATAAAATTAAATATGGAAGTTCATTCAAGAAACCACTATACCTTAACGATCTATTTGGAAATTAAATTAAAAAGGAAATTGAATAGAAAAAGAAATTGAATAAAAATGGAAGTTGCATAAAATTAAAAATGGAAGTTCATTCTAGAAACCACTACAGCTTAACGATCTATTGGGAAACTAAATAAAAAGGGAAATTCAATAGAAAACGAAATTGAATAAAAATGGAAGTTGAATAATAATAAAAATGGAAGTTGCATAAAATTAAAAATGAAAGTTCATTCAAAAAATCACTATACCTTAACGATCTATTTGGAAATTAAATAAAAAAAGGAAATTGAACGGAGATGGAAATTGAATAAAAATAGAAGTTGAATAAAAATAGGAGTGGAAACTGCATCAAATTAAACATGGAAATTCATTCAACAAACCACCATACCTTAACGATCTATTAGGAAATTAAATAAAAAAGGAAATTGAATGGAGATGGAAATTTAATAAAAGTAGAAGTTGAATAAAAATAGAAATGGAAACTGCATAAAATTAAACATGGAAGTTCATTCAAGAAACCACAATACCTTAACGATCTATTTAGAAATTAATTAAAAAAGAAAATTGAATAGAAATGGAAATTGAATAGAGATCGAAATTGAATAAAAATAGAAGTAGAATAAAAATAGAAATGCAAACTGCATAAAAGTAAATATGGAAGTTCATTCAAGATAGAACAACTGTCACGCCCCCAAACCGCCCCTAGTAGTTTGGTGCCGTGATGGCCAGTAACCCGAGGTTACCGAAGGCCGTCTTACAAAAAAAAATCACACACAATCAGAGTATGAAATATGGGGCTTACAAGAGCGGAAGCAAAATATATATATAAACCGAGTTGTCCATGAGAGCCGTGCATAAGTCCAATGGGATGTCATACATCAAACATCTTTACAAGTCTTACAATTTTTAGATACAACAAAATGGAACACAAAATACATCCTGACTAAAAGGCTTCTCAAGCCGACATATGCCAAAACAAACAAAGAAAGCATAAGCCGAGAAGCATAATCTTCAAGACGATGCAAAACGCAAATCCAAAACACGTCGGCAAAGCACCCAAAACACATCGGCAATCACGTCTAGGCCTCAATGCCTTCTTGTTCATCACCTACATATATATAGAGAGGGTGAGCTTGGATACTCAGTGAATGATACCAGAAATAAAGGTTTTGCATGATTGATATCCAAGATTTCTTTCAAAACAATACATAGCATACTTTACGATCAAGAGGGAAATCAAGTTCATTTGCCGGCTTTCAAGTTCCTTGGATGCTAATAACATCTACTTATTTCAAGGGGTGATGACATATCAAGACAAGAGTTTCAAGACAAGCTGTGCTGCAAAAGTTTAGAGTCCTCTAGCACTAAGGACTGTCAAGACAAGCTGTGCTGCAAAAGTTTAGAGTCCTCTAGCACTAAGGACTGTCAAGACAAGCTGTGCTGCAAAAGTTTAGAGTCCTCTAGCACTAAGGACTGTCAAGACAAGTCATCAAAACAAGATAGCATTTGATATATAAAATAGGGATAGTCATTCATGCTAGATCAAGTACTTTTCAAAACAAGGCAAGACGAGATTTATGAAAGCAAGTGTAACATAGCTTTATTAAAAATACCACTCACATCGTTTCTTCACACGTCGGGGTCGAGACAAGCCCAAGTCCTACAACACATGGCAAAGCCTATTGAATGTGCTTTCAAACAAGTCTCTCATGTACACAAATGTTTTCGGAAAACATGCTGGGCACCAACCAGGTCTAGGCCGAGGTTCCACACCTCCTTGCCGAGGTGTGTTCCCGAGGGCCACTTGCAAGGAAAGAGGTCGGGAAACTCTGGGTTTCCCTCTGTTGATAAACATGAAGAACATGAGTGTGAAAACATGAAAAAAAATACGAATGTTTGATCATAATCTGCCATCACAAATCTGGGATTTTCGTGCTATGAGTTGAAAACATGGACCTGGGTACCCGTAGTTGAAAATCATGCAAGAACAAACACAAAACATGGATCTAGGCATGAGCCTTCGGATCAAAACAAGACTTTCTTGAAGAACACATGAATGTCATTTTCTCTTTCTAAAATCGAGCTTCAAAACGATGCATGGCTTACAGATCATTTTCAATCATGCAATGCAATAACATAATCATAAAGAACATTACGAGTAGATCAAGAATCTAACCTTAGAATGCGGATCTAACGGTTGGATCTCTAGAAATCAAGCTTGAAGATCTACTTCCTCACTCTAAAACTCTTTCTTCCTCCTAGAGCTTCTCTCTCTTCAAGACAAGGTTATGACACCAAATGATAGTTTTCTATACCCGGTTCTGGGGTTAACCCTCTGCTGAGACACGTGGCGGCGGCTGATTGGGTTTTACCTGAAAAGGTGCCTGACAGACCAGACAAGGCATGGTGGAAGGTTGTTCAACAAGCAAAACGGTATGGGCTCTCTGACAGGGCAATGACATCGGCTGACAACAAGGCGTATCTAACAAGCTACACAGAATGACACTTCGGCAAGGGGTGACAATGACCTCGGCTAGGAAGGACAACACTTGACTAAGCTGTGCCACATCTTGGCCTAGATGCGCCACACCTCGGCCTAGGTCATACCGCTCCAGGACGAGATCACTGGGGTGCAAGGTAACATTTCGGCTAACGTGGTCGAGGCAAGGACTGAGGTCAACAAGGGGTTCCAAGATGCTACTACTAGACTAAGGGTGACCTCGGCTTGGAATAACATCGGCTAGAGGCAAGGCGTGACCTAAGTTTTTACATCAAGGAAGGAACAAGACAGGTACACTATACTTAGACAAATCACAAGGCTTCAAGTCAAGGCACAGATTTCACTTGCTAAAGCAAATCAAGTCACAACATGCACATACAAGCTTAACAAGTCATACTCATACAAATGCTCATGAACATGATTAAGATGAAAAATGTGGGTTCTTACAGTCTACCCTCCTTAAGGAAGTTTGGTCCCCAAACTTAAGTTACCTTGACCTATGAATAACTCCGGGTGACAGATTTTCATCTCCTCTTCCTTTTCCCATGTGGCCTCCCCGCCATAATGCTTCTCCCATTCGATTTTCACCATTGATATCGACTTGTTTCTCAACTGTCTCACTTGCCTGTCGATAATTCTCATCGGCTTCTCTTCGTAGCCCAAGTCTTCATTAACCACAACTCCGGAATAATCTATTACATGCAGTGGGTCTCGGATATATTTCCTCAACATCGAAACATGGAACACATCGTGGACTCGACTCAAATCTGGTGGCAAAGCAAGTCTGTAAGCAACGGTGTTGATCCTCTCAAGAATTTCAAATGGCCCAATATATCGAGGTGCAAGTTTACCCTTCTTCCCAAATCTCGAAACTCCTGTCATCGGCGAAACTTTCAAAAACACGTGATCCCCAATTTCAAATTCTAACTCCCTCCTTCTTTGGTCGGCATAACTCTTCTGTCGACTCTGTGCGGTTTTAATCCTCTGCTGAATGAGTTTGATCTTCTCAGTTGTCATCTGAACCAACTCGGGGCCAATTAGAGCTTTGTCTCCTACTTCAGTCCAACATATCGGCGATCTGCACTCTCTTCCATACAGAGCTTCATACGGCGCCATGCCTATGCTGGCTTGATAACTGTTGTTGTACGCGAACTCTATCAATGGCAAATGCGATTCCCAACTCCCCTGAAAATCCAACACGCACAACCTGAGCATGTCTTCGAGTGTCTGAATCATTCTTTCTGTCTGCCCGTCAGTCTGGGGGTGAAAGGCTGTGCCAAATCTCAACTCTGTTCCCAAGGCTCCTTGTAGACTCTGCCAAAATCTAGAAATGAACTTCGGGTCTCGGTCTGACACAATGGACATCGGCACACCATGAAGCCTAACGATCTCGTTTACGTACAATTCGGCAAGTCGGTCGGCATTGAATGTAGTCTTGACAGGCAAAAAGTGAGCTGACTTAGTGAACCTGTCAACTATAACCCAAATGGAATCCATACCTCTTTGAGTCCTCGGCAAACCCACTACGAAATCCATGGAGATGTGCTCCCATTTCCACTCAGGAATTGACAAGGGTTGGAGAAGTCCTGCCGGTCTCTGGTGTTCTGCCTTCACTTGCTGACAACTCAGACACTGAAACACAAACTCAGCTATTTCTCTCTTCATGTTTGGCCACCAAAAGGTCCGCTTTACGTCTTGATACATCTTGGTGCTCCCTGGATGAATGGCAAACTTGGAGTTATGGGCCTCTTGCAAAATCTTCCTTTTCAACTCTGGTACGTCGGCTACACACAATCTTCCTTCGAACCTAAGCACCTGATTTTCCACTGTGTACCCTGGCCTCGGCTTGGAGACAAATTCATCGATTACCCTTTTTAGGAACTTATCTTCCACCTGCCTGGTCTTTACTTCCTCAACGATGGTCGGTTCCGCTGAGACTGTTGCCAGACACGCCAAACTTCCGACCAGCTTCCTGCTTAATGCGTCGGCTACGGAGTTTGCCTTACCTGGGTGATACTGAATCTGCATGTCATAGTCCTTCAACAGCTCGAGCCATCTTCTCTGCCTCATATTTAACTCTTTCTGGGTGAACAAGTACTTCAGGCTCTTGTGGTCGGTGAAAACTTGACAAGATGTTCCATACAAGTAATGGCGCCATATCTTCAAAGCAAAAACCACGGCAGCTAGCTCCAAATCATGGGTAGGATAATTCTTCTCATTGGGCTTCAACTGACGAGACGCATATGCTATGACCTTACCTTCTTGCATTAACACGCAACCCAAACCCTTATGTGAAGCATCGCTGTAAATCTGAAATTCCTCATTAGTCGATGGCAGTACGAGGACTGGTGCTGTGACTAACCTCGTCTTCAGCTCCTGGAAGGCTGACTCTCTTTCATGGGTCCATTCATAAGCTGCTCCCTTCTTGGTTAATTGTGTCAATGGCACTACAATCCTCGAGAAATCCTTCACAAACTTTCTGTAGTAACCTGCCAAACCCAGGAAACTACGAACCTCGGATACGTTGGTCGGCGTCGGCCAACTCACAACAGCCTCAATCTTGCTGGGGTCGACTAATATACCATCTTCATTAATCACATGCCCTAGAAATGAAATGCTGGAAAGCCAAAACTCGCATTTACTCAACTTGGCGTACAACTTCTTATCCCTCAAGGTCTGCAGGGCAAGTCTCAGATGATTCTCGTGCTCGCTCGTACTACCGGAATAGATCAATATGTCGTCGATAAAAATAATGACAAACTCATCTAGGTATGGCTTAAAGACTCTGTTCATCAAGTCCATGAATGCTGCTGGGGCATTGGTTACTCCGAATGGCATCACCAAAAATTCGTAGTGGCCATATCTTGTCCGAAAAGCAGTTTTCTCGATGTCCTCGGCTTTAACCTTCAACTGGTGGTAGCCCGACCTGAGGTCAATCTTGGAAAAGATTCGTGCTCCTCGTAGTTGATCAAGTAAGTCATCAATCCTTGGCAATGGATACTTGTTCTTAATGGTCACCTTATTAAGTTCCCTGTAGTCGATGCAAAGACGAAGTGTGCCATCCTTTTTCTTAACAAACAGAACAGGTGCTCCCCACGGTGAAGCGCTCGGCCTGACGAATCCCTTATCCAACAATTCCTGTAGTTGCGATTTCAGTTCTCTAAGTTCTGTTGGGGCCATTCTGTAGGGTGTTTTGGAGATGGGTTGTGTTCCTGGCGGGATGTCCACAGTAAACTCTATTTCCCTATCGACAAGGTGGCCAGGCAACTCATCCGGAAAGACATCGGGAAATTCTTCAACAATAGGTATGTCGGCTAACTCAACACTTCCATTCAGATCACTTAGTATACTGCATAAATAACCCTTACATCCTTTTTGGATCAACTTGTAGGCCTTCATGGATGAAATTAAGTAAGGTGGGGGCACTACTCCTTTACCTTGGAAAATGACCTCGGCTTGACTTGGGGTCTTCAATGTGACGTTCTTAGTAACACAATTAATGGATGCATGATTCGCCGCTAACCAGTCCATTCCCAATATAACATCGAAGTGAGTCATGTCTAATGGCATCAAATCAACTAACAATTCTACACTCTCAATCATAGCAATACACGCCCTATAAATGGATGTAACAATCATGTTTCTCCCAGATGGGGTAGACACAGATAACACATAACCAAGGGGTTCTAATTCCCTATCCAACTTCTCGGCAAATATAGTGGACACAAATGAATGCGTAGAACCCGAATCAATCAATACGTATGCATCTTGAGAACAAATTGAAATGGTACCTGACACCACTGCTTCAGCATTCTGGGCGTCTCCTGGCACTAATGCGAAAACTCTGCCCTGCCTCGCCTGTATTCCCCCGATGTTATTCTTCTGTGCAGAGCCCGAGGTGCTTCCATTCCTCTTCCCATCATCGGTCCTTGCTTTCGGGCAGTCCTTCACGCGATGGCCTATCTCGCCACACTCATAACAAGCTCCTGTTGCCCAACGACAAGCCCCGAAATGTTGCTTTCCACAACTCGCGCACATCGGCTTGGCGTTACCTTCCTGATTTGAGTTGCTGGAACTGTCTGTGCTCATTCTCTTCTTGGCATTGAACGGAACTCGGCGACTATCATGATTCTGTCTCTTCCTCTGACCCTCACCTGAACTCTGGTATCGGTTCAAGTTAGTTTCAGCCAGGATGGCCTTGTCCAGTACTCCGGCGTATGTCGGCATATTGAGCATATTGACCCGATCTTGTATCGGTCCACGCAACCCACTTTCGAACTTCCTCGCCTTTCGGTATTCATCATCAACCATATGAGGCGCATATCTCGCCAGTTCAGTAAAGGCACGGTCGTATTCTGCGACTGTCTTGTTCCCTTGGATCAGATTCTGAAACTCCGTGGTCTTTCGGTCTCGGACGCTAAGGGGGAAATGCTTGTTGTAGAACAACTCCAGAAATTTTGCCCACGTCAAACCCGGATTGCTTTCTCGGACCATCATCCACCACCTACGAGCATCGTCGTCTAATGTGAATGCTGCTAGAGATACCTTCTGGGCGTCTGTACTGGGGAAAACTTCAAACAACTTCTCCATCTCTAAAACCCATGCCTCGGCTTTCATCGGTTCTATACCTCCCTGAAATCTCGGCGGTTTCATCTTCTTGAACTCTCTGATTAGAGTTATCGTGTCGTTCCCATACAAAGCTTGCTGCGGAGGCACTTGTGGCACCGGAGGGGGTGGAGCTGCATATCGGCCATTCGTCTGTTCGGCATGCATAGAAGTGGTACCAGTATCTTGCGGCCTAGATTGCCTCTGCTCACGAACCAAGCCTTCGACTAACCTTTCCAATCTCTCCAACCTGTCTTCCGATCGATCTCGGCCAACCGGGGGTCTACCTCTCCTCATGATGCTAGGGGGGGGGATGCAAGATAAGACTTTAAAACAACTAAACAGATTAACACATATGCAAGTAACGAGCGTCTAAGCCAAAACGATGCACACATAGTCAAGTAGCAAGCAATATGATGCAATCTTAACTTTCTTCTAAGGGAAATCCTAGGCTCTCTAGAACTCAAGGTGTGTGATTAACGTACTACAAGGATCTTGTGCTCTGATACCAATCTGTCACGCCCCCAAACCGCCCCTAGTAGTTTGGTGCCGTGATGGCCAGTAACCCGAGGTTACCGAAGGCCGTCTTACAAAAAAAAATCACACACAATCAGAGTATGAAATATGGGGCTTACAAGAGCGGAAGCAAAATATATATATAAACCGAGTTGTCCATGAGAGCCGTGCATAAGTCCAATGGGATGTCATACATCAAACATCTTTACAAGTCTTACAATTTTTAGATACAACAAAATGGAACACAAAATACATCCTGACTAAAAGGCTTCTCAAGCCGACATATGCCAAAACAAACAAAGAAAGCATAAGCCGAGAAGCATAATCTTCAAGACGATGCAAAACGCAAATCCAAAACACGTCGGCAAAGCACCCAAAACACATCGGCAATCACGTCTAGGCCTCAATGCCTTCTTGTTCATCACCTACATATATATAGAGAGGGTGAGCTTGGATACTCAGTGAATGATACCAGAAATAAAGGTTTTGCATGATTGATATCCAAGATTTCTTTCAAAACAATACATAGCATACTTTACGATCAAGAGGGAAATCAAGTTCATTTGCCGGCTTTCAAGTTCCTTGGATGCTAATAACATCTACTTATTTCAAGGGGTGATGACATATCAAGACAAGAGTTTCAAGACAAGCTGTGCTGCAAAAGTTTAGAGTCCTCTAGCACTAAGGACTGTCAAGACAAGCTGTGCTGCAAAAGTTTAGAGTCCTCTAGCACTAAGGACTGTCAAGACAAGCTGTGCTGCAAAAGTTTAGAGTCCTCTAGCACTAAGGACTGTCAAGACAAGCTGTGCTGCAAAAGTTTAGAGTCCTCTAGCACTAAGGACTGTCAAGACAAGTCATCAAAACAAGATAGCATTTGATATATAAAATAGGGATAGTCATTCATGCTAGATCAAGTACTTTTCAAAACAAGGCAAGACGAGATTTATGAAAGCAAGTGTAACATAGCTTTATTAAAAATACCACTCACATCGTTTCTTCACACGTCGGGGTCGAGACAAGCCCAAGTCCTACAACACATGGCAAAGCCTATTGAATGTGCTTTCAAACAAGTCTCTCATGTACACAAATGTTTTCGGAAAACATGCTGGGCACCAACCAGGTCTAGGCCGAGGTTCCACACCTCCTTGCCGAGGTGTGTTCCCGAGGGCCACTTGCAAGGAAAGAGGTCGGGAAACTCTGGGTTTCCCTCTGTTGATAAACATGAAGAACATGAGTGTGAAAACATGAAAAAAAATACGAATGTTTGATCATAATCTGCCATCACAAATCTGGGATTTTCGTGCTATGAGTTGAAAACATGGACCTGGGTACCCGTAGTTGAAAATCATGCAAGAACAAACACAAAACATGGATCTAGGCATGAGCCTTCGGATCAAAACAAGACTTTCTTGAAGAACACATGAATGTCATTTTCTCTTTCTAAAATCGAGCTTCAAAACGATGCATGGCTTACAGATCATTTTCAATCATGCAATGCAATAACATAATCATAAAGAACATTACGAGTAGATCAAGAATCTAACCTTAGAATGCGGATCTAACGGTTGGATCTCTAGAAATCAAGATTGAAGATCTACTTCCTCACTCTAAAACTCTTTCTTCCTCCTAGAGCTTCTCTCTCTTCAAGACAAGGTTATGACACCAAATGATAGTTTTCTATACCCGGTTCTGGGGTTAACCCTCTGCTGAGACACGTGGCGGCGGCTGATTGGGTTTTACCTGAAAAGGTGCCTGACAGACCAGACAAGGCATGGTGGAAGGTTGTTCAACAAGCAAAACGGTATGGGCTCTCTGACAGGGCAATGACATCGGCTGACAACAAGGCGTATCTAACAAGCTACACAGAATGACACTTCGGCAAGGGGTGACAATGACCTCGGCTAGGAAGGACAACACTTGACTAAGCTGTGCCACATCTTGGCCTAGATGCGCCACACCTCGGCCTAGGTCATACCGCTCCAGGACGAGATCACTGGGGTGCAAGGTAACATTTCGGCTAACGTGGTCGAGGCAAGGACTGAGGTCAACAAGGGGTTCCAAGATGCTACTACTAGACTAAGGGTGACCTCGGCTTGGAATAACATCGGCTAGAGGCAAGGCGTGACCTAAGTTTTTACATCAAGGAAGGAACAAGACAGGTACACTATACTTAGACAAATCACAAGGCTTCAAGTCAAGGCACAGATTTCACTTGCTAAAGCAAATCAAGTCACAACATGCACATACAAGCTTAACAAGTCATACTCATACAAATGCTCATGAACATGATTAAGATGAAAAATTTGGGTTCTTACAACAACACCTTAACGATCTATTTGGAAATTAAATAAAAAAGGAAATCGAATAGAAAGGAAATTGAATAAAAATGGAAGTTGAATAAAATTACAAATGGAAGTTGCATAAAATTAAAAATGGAAGTTCATTCAAGAAACTACTATACCTTAACGATCTATTTGGAAATTAAATAAAAAAGGAAATTGAATGGAGATGGAAATTAAATAAAAATAGATGTTGAATAAAAATAGAAATGGAAACTGCATAAAATTAAACATGGAAGTTCATTCAAGAAACCACTATAGCTTAACGATCTATTTGGAAATTAAATAAAAAAGGAAATTGAATGGAGATGGAAATTGAATAAAAATAGAAGTTGAATAAAAATAGAAATGGAAACTGCATAAAATTAAACATGGAAGTTCATTCAAGAAACCACTATACCTTAACGATCTATTTGGAAATTAATTAAGAAAGAAAATTGAATAGAAATGAAAATTGAATAGAGATCGAAATTGAATAAAAATAGAAGTTGAATAAAAATAGAAATGGAAACATCATAAAATTAAACATGGAAGTTCATTCAAGATACCACAACACCTTAACGATCTATTTGGAAATTAAATAAAAAAGGAAATTGAATAGAAAGGAAATTGAATAAAAATGGAAGTTGAATAAAAATACAAATGGAAGTTGCATAAAATTAAAAATGGTAGTTCATTCAAGAATCCACAATACCTTAACGATCTATTTGGAAATTAAATAAAAAAGGAAATTGGATAAAAAGGAAATTGAATAAAAATGAAAGTTGAATAAAAATACAAATGGAGGTAGCATAAAATTAAAAATGGAAGTTCTTTCGAGAAACCACTAGACCTTAACGATCTATTTGGATATCAAATAAAAAAGGAAATTGAATGGAGATGGAAATTGAATAAAAATGGAATTTGAATAAAAATACAAATGGAAGTTGCATAAAATAAAAAATGAAAGTTCTTTCAAGAAACCACTATACCTTAACAATCTATTTGGAAATTAAATAAAAAAGGAACTTGAATAGAAAAGGAAACTAAATAAAAATGGAAGTGGAATAAAAATAAAAAAGGAAGTTGCATAAAATTAAAAATGGAAGTTCATTCTAGAAACCACTACACCTTAACGATCTATTTGGAATCTAAATTAAAAGGGAAATTCAATAGAAAAGGAAATTGAATAAAAATGGAAGTTGAATAAAAATAAAAGTGGAAGTTGCACAAAATTAAAAATCAAAGTTCATTCAAGAAATCACCATACCTTAACGATCTATTTGGAAATTTAATTAAAAAAAAAAGGAGATTGAACAGAGATGGAAATTGAAGAAAAATAGAAGTTGAATAAAAATAGGGGTGGAAACTGCATAAAATTAAATATGGAAATTCATTCCAGAAACCACTATACCTTAACGATCCATTAGGAAATTAAATAAAAAAGGAAATTGATTGGAGATGGAAATTTAATAAAAATAGAAGTTGAATAAAAATAGAAATGGAAACTGTATAAAATTAAACATGGAAGTTCATTCAAGAAACCACTATACGTTAACATTCTATTTGGAAATTAAATAAAAAAGGAAATTGAATAGAAAAGGAAATTGAATAAAAATGGAAGTGGAATAAAAATAAAAATGGAAGTTGCATAAAATTAAAAATGGAAATTCATTCTTGAAACCACTACACCTTAACGATCTATTTGGAAACTAAATAAAAAGGGAAATTCATTAGAAAAGGAAATTGAATAAAAACGGAAGTTGACTAAAAATAAAAATGGAAGTTGCATAAAATTAAAAATGAAAGTTCGTTCAAGAAATCAGTATGCCTTCCCGATCTATTTGGAAATTAAATAAAAAAAGGAAATTGAGAGCAGATAGAAATTGAATAAAAATAGAAGTTCAATAAAAATAGAAGTGGAAACTCCATAAAATTAAACATGGAAATTCATTCAAGAAACCACTATACCTTAACGATCTATACGGAAATTAAATAAAAAAGGAAATTGAATGGAGATGGAAGTTTAATAAAAATAGAAGTTGAACAAAAATAGAAATGGAAACTGTATAAAATTAAACATGGAAGTTCATTCAAGAAACGACTATACCTTAACGATCTATTTGGAAATAAAATTAAAAAAGGAAATTGAATAGAAAGTAAATTACATAAAAATGGAAGTTGAATAAAAATACAAATGGAAGTTGCATAAAATTAAAAATGGAAGTTCATTCAAGAAACCACTATACCTTAACGATCTATTTGGAAATTAAATAAAAAAAGGAAATTGAATGGAGATGGGAATTGAATAAAAATAGAAGTTCAATAAAAATAGAAATGGAAACTTCATAAAATTAAACATGGAAGTTCATTCAAGAAACCACTATACCTTAACGATCTATTAGGAAATTAATTAAAAAAGGAAATTGAATAGAAATGGAAATTGAATAGAGATCGAAATTGAATAAAAATAGAAGTTGAATAAAAACAGAAATGGAAACTGCAGAAAAGTAAACATGGAAGTTCATTCAAGATACCACAACACCTTAACGATCTATTTGGAAATTAAATTAAAAAGGAAATTGAATAGACAGGAAATTGAATAAAAATGGAAGTTGAATAAAAATACAAATGGAAGTTGCATAAAATTAAAAATGGAAGTTCATTCAAGAAACTACTATACCTTAACGATCTATTTGGAAATCAAATAAAAAAAGGAAATTGAATAAAAATAGAAGTGGAAACTGCATAAAATTAAGCATGGAAGTTCATTCAAGAAACCACAATACCTTAACGATCTATTTGGAAATTAAATAAAAAAGGAAATTGAATAAAAAGGAAATTGAATAAAAATGGAAGTTGAATAAAAATACAAATGGAAGTTGCATAAAATTAAATATGGAAGTTCATTCGAGAAACCACTAGACCTTAACGATCTATTTGGAAATGAAATAAAAAAGGAAATTGAATGGAGATGGAAATTGAATAAAAATGGAATTTGAATAAAAATACAAATGGAAGTTGCATAAAATAAAAAATTAAAGTTCATTCAAGAAACCACTATACCGTAATGATATATTTGGAAATTAAATAAGTAAGGAAATTGAATAGAAAAGGAAATTTAATAAAAATGGAAGTGGAATAAAAATAAAAATGGAAGTAGCATAAAATTAAGAATGGAAGTTCTTTCAAGAAACCACCACACCTTAACGATCTATTTGGAAATTAAATAAAAACGGAAATTGAATGGAGATGGAAATTAAATAAAAATAGAAGTTGAATAAGAAAAGAAATGGAAACTGCATAAAATTAAACATGGAAGTTCATTCAAGAAACCACTATACCTTAACGATCTATTTTGAAATTAAATAAAGAAGGAACTTGAATAGAAAAGGAAACTGAATAAAAATGGAAGTGGAATAAAAATAAAAATGGAAGTTGCATAAATTAAAAATGAAAGTTCATTCTAGAAACCACTACACCTTAACGATCTATTTGGAAACTAAATAAAAAGGGAAATTCAATAAAAAAGGAAATTGAATAAAAATGGAAGTTGAATAAAAATAAAAGTGGAAGTTGTATAAAATTAAAAATGAAAGTTCATTCAAGAAATCACTATACCTTAACGATCTATTTGGAAATTAAATATAAAAAAGGAAATTGAACGCAGATGGAACTTGAATAAAAATGGAATTTGAATAAAAATAGGAGTGGAAACTGCATAAAATTAAACATGAAAATTCATTCAAGAAACCATTATACCTTAACGATCAATTAGGAAATTAAATAAAAAAGGAAAATGAATGGAGATGGAAATTTAATAAAAATAGAAGTTAAATAAAAATAGAAATGGAAACTGTATAAAATTAAACATGGAAGTTCATTCAAGAAACCAATATACCATAACGATCTATTTGGAAATTAAATAAGAACGGAAATTGAATAGAAAAGGAAATTGAATAAAAATGGAAGTGGAAGAAAAATAAAAATGGAAGTTGCATAAAATTAAAAATGGAAGTTCATTCTAGAAACCACTGCACCTTAACGATCTATTTGGAGACTAAATAAAAAGGGAAATTCATTGGAAAAGAAAATTGAATAAAAATGGAAGTTGACTAAAAATAAAAATGGAAGTTGCATAAAATTAAAAATGAAAGTTCATTCAAGAAATCAGTATACCTTCATGATCTATATAGAAATTAAATAAAAAAAGGAAATTGAACGCAGATAGAAATTGAATAAAAATAGAAGTTCAATAAAAATAGAAGTGGAAAATGCATAAAATTAAACATGGAACTTCATTGAAGAAACCACTATACCTTAACGATCTATATGGAAATTAAATAAAAAAGGAAATTGAATGGAGATGGAAATTTAATAAAAATAGAAGTTGAACAAAAATAGAAATGGAAACTGTATAAAATTAAACATGGAAGTTCATTCAAGAAACGACTATACCTTAACGATCTATTTGAAAATTAAATAAAAGAGGAAATTGAATAGAAAAGAAATTACATAAAAATGGAAGTTGAAAAAAAATACAAATGGAAGTTGCATAAAATTAAAAATGAAAGTTCATTCAAGAAACCACTATACCTTAACGATCTATTTGGAAATTAAATAAAAAATGAAATTGAATGGAGATGGAAATTGAATAAAAATAGAAGTTCAATAAAAATAGAAATGGTAACTTCATAAAATTAAACATGGAAGTTCATTCAAGAAACCACTATACCTTAACGATCTATTAGGAAATTAATTAAAAAAAGAAATTGAATAGAAATGGAAATTGAATAGAGATCAAAATTGAATAAAAATAGAAATGGAAACATCATAAAATTAAACATGGAAGTTCATTCAAGATACCACAACACTTTAACAATCTATTTGGAAATTAAATAAAAAAGGAAATTGAATAGAAAGGAAATTGAATAAAAATGGAAGTTGAATAAAAATACAAATGGAAGTTGCATAAAATTAAAAATGGAAGTTCATTCAAGAAACTACTATACCTTAACGAGCTATTTGGAAATTAAATAAAAAAGGAAATTGAATAAAAATAGAAGTTGAATAAAAATAGAAATGGAAACTGCATAAATTTAAATATGGAAGTTCATTCAAGAAACCACAATACCTTAACGATCTATTTGTAAATTAAATAGAAAAGGAATTGAATAAAAAGGAAATTGAATAAAAATACAAATGGAAGTTGCATAAAATAATAAATGAAAGTTCATTCAAGAAACCACTATAACTTAACGATATATTTGGAAATTAAATAAAGAAGGAAATTGAATAGAAAAGGAAATTAAATAAAAATGGAAGTGGAATAAAAATAAAAATGGAAGTTGCATAAAATTAAGAATGGAAGTTCTTTCAAGAAACCACTACACCTTAACGATCTGTTTGGAAATTAAATAAAAGAGGAAATTGAATGGCGATGGAAATTAAATAAAAATAGAAGTTTAATAAGAAAAGAAATGGAAATTGTATTAAATTAAACATGGAAGTTAAGTCAAGAAACCACTATACCGTAACGATCTATATGGAAATTAAAGAAAAAAGGAACTTGAATCGAAAAGGAAGCTGAATAAAAATGGAAGTGGAATAAAAATTAAAATGGAAGTTGCATAAAATTAAAAATGGAAGTTCATTCTAGAAACCAGTACACCTTAACGATCTATTTGGAAACTACATAAAAAGGGAAATACAATTGAAAAGGAAATTGAAGAAAAATGGAAGTTGAATAAAAATAAAAGTGGAAGTTGCATAAAATTAAAAATGAAAGTTCATTCAAGAAATCACTATACCATAACGATCTATTTGGAAATTAAATAAAAAAAAGGAAATTGAACGGAGATGGAAATTGAATAAAAATAGCAATTGAATAAAAATAGGAGTGGAAACTGCATGAAATTAAACCTGGAAATTCATTCAAGAAACCACTATACCTTAACGATCTGTTAGGAAATTAAATAAAAAAGGAAAGTGAATGGAGATGGAAATTTAATAAAAATAGAAGTTGAATAAAAATAGAAATGGAAACTGTATAAAATTTAACATGGAAGTTCATTCAAGAAACCACTATACCTTAACGATCTATTTGGAAATTAAATAAAAAAGGAATTTGAATACAAAAGGAAATTTAATAAAAATGGAAGTGGAATAAAAATAAAAATGGATGTTGCATAAAATTAAAAATGGAAGTTCATTCTAGAAACCACTACACCTTTACGATCTATTTGGAAACTAAATAAAAAGGGAAATTCATTAGAAAAGAAAATTGAATAAAAATGGAAGTTGACTAAAAATAAAAATAGAAGTTGCATAAAATTAAAAATGAAAGTTCATTCAAGAAATCAGCTTACCTTCACGATCTATTTGGAAATTAAATAAAAAAAGGAACTTGAACGCAGATCGAAATTAAATAAAAATAGAAGTTCAATAAAAATAGAAGTGGAAACTGCATAAAATTAAACATGGAAATTCATTCAAGAAACGACTATACCTTAACGATCTGTTTGGAAATTAAATAAAAAAAAAGGAAATTGAATGCAGATGGAAATTTAATAAAAATAGAAGTTGAACAAAAATAGAAATGGAAACTGTATAAAATTAAATATGGAAGTTCATTCAAGAAACGACTATACCTTAACGATCTGTTTGGAAATTAAATAAAAAAGGAAATTGAATAGAAAGGAAATTACATAAAAACGGAAGTTGAATAAAAATACAAATGGAAGTTGCATAAAATTAAAAATGGAAGTTCATTCAAGAAACCACTATACCTTAACGATCTCTTTGGAAATTAAAGAAAAAAGGAAATTGAATGGAGATGGAAATTGAATAAAAATAGAAGTTGAATAAAAATAGAAATGGAAACTGCATAAAATTAAACATGGAAGTTCATTCAAGAAACCACTATACCTTAACGATCTATTTGGAAATTAATTACAAAAGGAAATTGAATAGAAATGGAAATTGAATAGAGATCGAAATTGAAAAAAAATAGAAGTTGAATAAAAACAGAAATGGAAACTGCATAAAATTAAACACAGAAGTTCATTCAAGATACCATAACACCTTAACGATCTATTTGGAAATTTAATAAAAAAGGAAATTGAATAAAAATGGAAGTTGAAGAAAAGTACAAATGGAAGTTGCATAAAATTAAAAATGGAAGTTCATTCAAGAAACCACTATACTTTAACGATCTATTTGAAAATCAAATAAAAAAGGAAATTGAATGGAGGTAGAAATTGAATAAAAATGGAAGTTGAATAAAAATAGAAATGGAAGTTGAATAAAATAAAAAATGAAAGTTCATTCAAGAAACCACTATACCTTAATGATCTATTTGGAAATTAAATGAAAAAGGAAATTGAATGGAGATGGAAATTGAACAAAAATAGAAGTTGAATAAAAATAGAAATGGACACTGCATAAAATAAAACATGGAAGTTCATTCAAGAAGCCACGATACCTTAACGATCTATTTGGAAATTAAATAAAGGAGGAATTTTAATAGAAAAGGAAATTGAATAAAAATGGAAGTGGAATAAAAATAAAAATTGAAGTTGTATAGAATTTAGAATGGAAGTTCATTCAAGAAACCACTACACCTTAACGTTCTGTTTGAAAATTAAATAAAAAAGGAAATTGAATGGAGATGGAAATTAAATAAAAATAGATGTTGAATAAAAAAAGAAATGGAAACTGCATAAAATTAAACGTGGAAGTTAATTCAAGAAACCACTATACCTTAAAGATCTATTTGGAAATTAAATAAAAGAGGAACTTGAATAGAAAAGGAAACTGAATAAAAATGGAAATCTAATAAAAATAAAAATGGAAGTTGCATAAAATTAACATTGGAAGTTCATTCTAGAAACTACTACACCTTAACGATCTATTTGGAAACTAAATAAAAAGGAAAATTCAATAGAAAAAGAAATTGAATAAAAATGAAAGTTGAATAAAAATAAAATTGGAAGTTGCATAAAATTAAACATGAAAGTTCATTCAAGAAATCACTATACCTTAACGATCTATTTGAAAATTAAATAAAAAAAGAAAATTGAACGGAGATGGAAATTGAAAAAAAATAGAAGTTGAATAAAAATAGAAGTGGAAACTACATAAAATTAAACTTGAAAATTCATTCAAGAAACCACTATACCTTAACGATCTATTTGGAAATTAAATAAAAAAAGGAGATTGAATAGAGATGGATATTTAATAAAAATAGAAGTTGAATAAAAATAGAATTGGAAACTGCATAAAATTAAACATGGAAATTCATTCAAGAAACCACTACATCTTAACGATCTATTTGGAAATTAAAAAGAAAGGAAATTGAATAAAAATGGAAATTGAATAAAAATACAAATGGAAGTTGCATAAAATTAAAAATGGAAGTTCATTCAAGAAACTACTATGCCTTAACGATCTATTTGGAAATTAAATAAAAAAGGAAATTGAATAAAAATAGTAGTTAAATAAAAATAGAAATGGAAACCGCGTAAAATTAAACATGGAAGTTCATTCAAGAAATAACTATACCTTAACGATGTATTTGGAAATTAATTAAAAAAAGAAATTGAATAGAAACGGAAATTGAATAAAAATGGAAGTGGAATAAAAATATAAATGGAAGTTCATTCAAGAAACCACTACACCTTAACGGTCTAATATGAAATTAAACAAAAACGGAAATTGAATGGAGATGGAAATCAAATAAAAATAGAAGTTGAATAAAATTAGAAATGGAAACTGCAAAAAATTAAACATGGAAGATCATTCAAGAAACCACTATACCTTAAGGATCTATTTGGAAATTAATTACAAAAGGAAATTGAATAGAAATGGAAATTGAATAGAGATCGAAATTGAAAAAAAATAGAAGTTGAATAAAAACAGAAATGGAAACTGCATAAAATTAAACACGGAAGTTCATTCAAGATACAATAACACCTTAACGATCTATTTGGAAATTAAATAAAAAAGAAAATTGAATAAAAACAGAAGTTGAATAAAAGTACAAATGGAAGTTACATAAAATTAAAAATGGAAGTTCATTCAAGAAACCACTATACTTTAACGATCTATTTGAAAATCAAATAAAAAAGGAAATTGAATGGAGATAGAAATTGAATAAAAATGGAAGTTGAATAAAAATAGAAATGGAAGTTGCATAAAATAAAAAATGAAAGTTCATTCAAGAAACCACTATACCTTAATGATCTATTTGGAAATTAAATGAAAAAGGAAATTGAATGGAGATGGAAATTGAACAAAAATAGAAGTTGAATAAAAATAGAAATGGACACTGCATAAAATAAAACATGGAAGTTCATTCAAGAAGCCACGATACCTTAACGATCTATTTGGAAATTAAATAAAGAAGGAAATTGAATAGAAAAGGAAATTGAATAAAAATGGAAGTGGAATAAAAATAAAAATGGAAGTTGTATAGAATTTAGTATGGAAGTTCATTCAAGAAACCACTACACCTTAACGTTCTGTTTGAAAATTAAATAAAAAAGGAAATTGAATGGAGATGGAAATTAAATAAAAATAGATGTTGAATAAAAAAAGAAATGGATACTGGATAAAATTAAACGTGGAAGTTAATTCAAGAAACCACTATACCATAAAGATCTATTTGGAAATTAAATAAAAAAGGAACTTGAATAGAAAAGGAAACTGAATAAAAATGGAAATCTAATAAAAATAAAAATGGAAGTTGCATAAAATTAACATTGGAAGTTCATTCTAGAAACTACTACACCTTAATGATCTATTTGGAAACTAAATAAAAAGGAAAATTCAATAGAAAAGGAAATTGAATAAAAATGAAAGTTGAATAAAAATAAAATTGGAAGTTGCATAAAATTAAACATGAAAGTTCATTCAAGAAATCACTATACCTTAACGATCTATTTGAAAATTAAATAAAAAAAGAAAATTGAACGGAGATGGAAATTGAAAAAAAATAGAAGTTGAATAAAAATAGAAGTGGAAACTACATAAAATTAAACTTGAAATTTCATTCAAGAAACCACTATACCTTAACGATCTATTTGGAAATTAAATAAAAAAGGAGATTGAATAGAGATGGAAATTTAATAAAAATAGAAGTTGAATAAAAATAGAATTGGAAACTGCATAAAATTAAACATGGAAATTCATTCAAGGAACCACTACACCTTAACGATCTATTTGGAAATTAAAAAGAAAGGAAATTGAATACAAAGGAAATTGAATAAAAATGGAAATTGAATAAAAATACAAATGGAAGTTGCATAAAATTAAAAATGGAAGTTCATTCAAGAAACTACTATGCCTTAACGATCTATTTGGAAATTAAATAAAAAAGGAAATTGAATAAAAATAGAAGTTAACTAAAAATAGAAATGGAAACCGCATAAAATTAAACATGGAAGTTCATTCAAGAAATAACTATACCTTAACGATCTATTTGGAAATTAATTAAAAAAAGAAATTGAATAGAAACGGAAATTGAATAAAAATGGAAGTGGAATAAAAATAAAAATGGAAGTTCATTCAAGAAACCACTACACCTTAACGGTCTAATATGAAATTAAATAAAAACGGAAATTGAATGGAGATGGAAATCGAATAAAAATAGAAGTTGAATAAAATTAGAAATGGAAACTGTATAAAATTAAACATGGAAGATCATTCAAGAAACCACTATACCTTAACGATCTATTTGGAAAATACATAAAAAAGTAAATTGAATAGAAAAGAAAATGAATAAAAATGGAAGTTGAATAAAAACACAAATGGAAGTTGCATAAAATTAAAAATGGAAGTTCATTCAAGAAACCACTATACCTTAAAGATCTATTTGGAAATTAAATAAAAAAAGCAAATTCAATGGAGATGGAAATTGAATATAGAAATAGAAATGGAAACTGCATAAAATTAAACATGGAAGTTCATTCAAAAAACCACTATACCTTAACGATCTATTTGGAAATTAAATAAAAAAGGAAATTGAATAGAAAAGGAAATTGAATAAAAATGGAAGTGGAATAAAAATAAAAATGGAAGTTGTATAAAATTAAAAATGGAAGTTCATTCTAGAAACCACTACACCTTAACGATCTATTTGGAAACTAAATAAAAAGGGAAATTCAAAAGAACAGGAAATTGAATAAAAATGGAAGTTGAATAATAATAAAAATGGAAGTTGCATAAAATTAAAAATGAAAGTTCATTCAAGAAATCACTTTACTTTAACGATCTACTTCGAAATTAAATAAAAAAAAGGAAATTGAACGGAGATGGAAATTGAGTAAAAATAGAAGTTGAATAAAAATAGGAGTAGAAACCGCATAAAATTAAACATGGAAATTTATTCAAGAAAGCATTATACCTTTAACGATCTATTAGGAAATTAAATAAAAAAGGAAATTGAATGGAGATGGAAATTTAATAAAAATAGAAGTTGAATAAAAATAGAAATGGAAACTGTATAAAATTAAACATGGAAGTTCATTGCAGAAACCAGTATACCTTAACGATCTATTTGGAAATTAAATAAAAAAGGAAATTGAATAGAAAAGGAAATTGAATAAAAATGGAAGTGGAATAAAAATAAAAATGGAAGTTGCATAAAATTAAAAATAGAAGTTCATTCTAGAAACCACTACACCTTAACGATCTATTTGGAAACTAAATAAAAAGGGAAATTCAAAAGAAAAGAAAATTGAATAAAAATGGAAGTTGACTAAAAATAAAAATGGAACTTGCATAAAATTAAAAATGAAAGGTCATTCAAGAAATCACTATACATTCACGATCTATTTGGAAAATAAATAAAAAAAGGAAATTGAACGCGGATGAAAATTGAATAAAAAAAGAAGTTGAATAAAAATAGAAGTGGAAACTGCATAAAATTAAACATGGAAATTCATTCAAGAAACCACTATACCTTAGCGATCTATATGGGAATTAATTAAAAACGGAAATTGAATGGAGATGGAAATTTAATAAAAATAGAAGTTGAATAAAAATAGAAATGGAAACTGCATAAAATTAAACATGGAAGTTTATTCAAGGAACCACTATACCTTAACGATCTATTTGCAAATTAAATAAAAAAGGAAATTGAATAAAAATGGAAGTTGAATAAAAATACAAATGGAAGTTGCATAAAATTAAAAATGGAAGTTCATTCAAGAAACTACTGTACCTTAACGATCCACTTTGAAATTAAATAAAAAAGGAAATTGAATGGACATTGAAATTGAATAAGAATAGAAGTTGAATAAAAATAGAAATGGAAACTGCATAAAATTAAACATGGAAGTTCATTCAAGAAATCACTATACCTTAACGATCTATTTGGAAATTAATTAAAAAAGGAAATTGAATAGAAATGAAAATTGAATAAAAATGGAAGTGGAAGAAAAATAAAAATAGAAGTTGCCTAAATTTAAAATGGAAGTTCATTCAAGAAACCACTGCCCCTTAACGATCTAATTGGAAATTAAATAAAAACAGAAATTGAATAGAGATCGAAATTAAATAAAAGTAGAAATGGAAACTGCATAAAATTAAACATGGAAGTTCATTCAAAAGACCACAATACCTGAATGATCTATTTGAAAATTAAATAAAAAAGGAAATTGAATAGAAAGGAAATTGAATAAAAATGGAAGTTGAATAAAAATACAAATGGAAGTTGCATAAAATTAAAAATGGAAGTTCATTCAATAAACCACTATACCTTAACGATCTATTTGGAAATCAAATAAAAAATGAAATTGAATGGACATGGAAATTGAATAAAAATGGAATTTGAATAAAAATACAAATGGAAGTTGCATAAAATAAAAAATGAAAGTTCACTCAAGAAACCACTATACCTTAACGATATATTTGGAAATTAAATAAAGAAGGAAATTGAATAGAATAGGAAATTGAATAAAAATGGAAGTGGAATAAAAATAAAAATGGAAGTTGCATAAAATTAAGAATGGAAGTTCTTTCAAGAAACCACTACACCTTAACGATCTGTTTGGAAATTAAATAAAAATGGAAATTGAATGGAGATGGAAATTAAATAAAAATAGAAGTTGAATAAAAAAAGAAATAGAAACTGCATAAAATTAAACATGGAAGTTAATTCAAGAAACCATAATACCTTAACGTTCTATTTGAAAATTAAATAGAAAAGGAACTTGAATAGAAAAGGAAACTGAATAAAAATGGAAGTGGAATAAAAATAAAAATGGAAGTTGCATAAAATTAAAAATGGAAGTTCATTCTAGAAACCACTACACCTTAACGATCTATTTGGAAACTAAATAAAAAGGGATATTCAATAGAAATGGAAATTGAATAAAAATGGAAGTTGAATAAAAATAAAAGTGGAAGTTGAATAAAATTAAAAATGAAAGTTCATTCAAGAAATCACTATACCTTAACGATCTATTTTAAAAGTAAATAAAAAAAGGAAATTGAACGGAGATGGAAATTGAATAAAAATAGAAGTTGAATAAAAATAGAAGTGGAAACTGCATAAAATTAAACATGGAAATTCATTCAAGAAACCACTATACGTTAATGATCTATTTGGAAATTAAATAAAAAAGGAGATTGAATGGAGATGGAAATTTAATAAAAATAGAAGTTGAATAAAAATAGAAATGGAAACTGCATAAAATTAAACATGGAAGTTAATTCAAGAAACCACTATACCTTAACGATCTATTTGGAAATAAGATAAAAAAGGAAATTGGATAGAAAGGAAATTGAATAAAATGGAAGTCGAATAAAAATACAAATGGAAGTTGCATAAAATTAAAAATGAAAGTTCATTCAGGAAATCACTATACCTTCACGATCTATTTGGAAATTAAATAAAAACGGAAATTGAACGCAGATGGAAATTGAATAAAAGTAGAAGTTGAATAAAAATAGAAGTGGAAACTGCATAAAATTAAACATGGAAATTCATTCAAGAAACAACTATACCTTAACGATTTATGTGGAAAGTAAATAAAAAAGGAGATTGAATTGAGATGGAAATTTAATAAAAATAGAAGTTGAATAAAAATAGAAATGAAAACTGCATAAAATTAAACATGGAAGTTCATTCAAGAAACCACTATACCTTAAGGATCTATTTGGAAATGAAACTAAAAAAGGAAATTGAATAGAAAAGGAAACTGAATAAAAATGGAAGTGGAAAAAAAATAAAAACGGAAGTTGCATAAAATTAAAAATGGAAGTTCATTCAAGAAACCACTACACCTTAACGATCTATTTGGAAATTAAATAAAAAAGGAAATTGAATGGAGATGGAAATTGAATAAAACTTGAAGTTTAATAAAAATAGAAATGGAAACTGCATCAAATTAAACATGGAAGTTCATTCAAGAAACCACTATACTGTAACGATCTGTTTGGAAATTAAATATAAAAAGCAAATTGAATAGAAAAGGAAAATGAATAAAAATGGAAGTTGCATAAAATTAAAAATGAAAGTTTATTCAAGAAACCACTACACCGTAACGATCTACTTGGAATTAAATAAAAAAAGAAATTCAATAGAAAAAGAAATTGAATAAAAATGGAAGTTGAAAAAAAATAAAAATGGAAGGTGCATAAAATTAAAAATGGAAGTTTATTCAAAAAACCACTATACATTAACGAACTGTAACGCCCTCACAATCAACCCATTATATATATATATATATATATCATTGACATGCATTATTTAAAGAAAACAATTTATTAATTCATTCATCAGAGTATTACTAAATAAAAGCTTTACATGTAAAATCGAATAAAATACCCTACAGTCTTACATCTTTCCAAGCCAACACTTGGATACAAAAAGATGAGTTCTAACTCAATACAAGAAAAGCCCCAGGTTTGGATGTTGACATGTACTAATAAATAAAGACAATTAACTAAAGATACTCTTCAAAATCCAAGTCCTTCCAAGCTAAGTCCTTGGAGGTAGCTTATCACCTGAACCTGAAAATGATGTTCCCATAAAGGGTGAGCCACAGCCCAGTAGAAATATACTAAACCACATATAAGCGATGAATAAAGCAATAGCATTCAATAGATGGTTAACCAAGATAATCAATTACTTCATTTTACAGTCTCATGACACTATTGTCTAAGACACGTTTTACTTTCCAATTTTATCAATATGGCTCAGAACCTGGCCAAACTTACAACAGTGAATTACATATTTCATATTCACATCCTTCCAATATCAACAAACAAATGAGACTCAAGCTCAAATCAAAACACTTCATACTTCCAGATTGATACACATTTTAGTGCTGTATCAATAAAACACTTCTATATAAATAAGCACACATAAAAGTGATGCTAATGGAGTCCATCCCCTATCTCCTCCCAAACAAAATCCGGTTTAGAGGTCCATCCCCTATCTTCCCCTAAACCGTGGAGTACATCCCCTATCTCCTCCCACACAAAACAATGTATGCAAATGCAATGTTCAATCAATACACGTATTTTCTGTATCAATGCAATAGTCAAAATTAATGACTTAACCAATGTGATTAGTTTCAGTTATTCCTAATCCACATTCAATGTCTACAACAATCACGACTATCCTCCACCGATAGCCCAAAACAGTTATTTCTAAACTGAAAATAACTATGTCAACAATTTAATAGACAAATGATTCAAATTATCCAACTACGCCATTTAATCAATGAATTCCCCAATTCCATGAATTTAACCATCTTTTCCCAATTCCATGAATTAATTATACAAATTAATTTAATAATACAACTAGGGTTTTTCCCAGAATTTACCAAAGTATCCCCAACATATCAAAGTACCAAAACTTAGAACAAAACCTATAAAATGGAGTAGGAAATCCCTACCTCAAAGAAAACAACCCAAATGGTGAAGACAGAGATGAGTGCCCAAATACCAAAGTGCTCCAAATCGCCAAATGTTCAGATTAAATGGAAGCCCTCGACTCACTCTATCTTTTTAATGAAGGATCTATGGTAGAAACACACTCTAAATAGATCAAATCTAAGAAGGAAGGTGAGTAGGGAGAGAGAGAAGTCGGACCTAGGGTTTGGAATCAAAAGAAGATGAAAAAGACTGATCAAAACCCGCTGCTGTGTATATAAACTGGACAGGCTCGCTCGAGCGAAGACTTGGTCGCTCGAGCGACCAGACACAGAGAAGCTACGCTCGTGCCAAGGAAGCCTTGCTCGAGCCAACAACACAAAAGCTCGCTCGAGCGAAAGAAAACTCGATCGAGCGAAGAACTCAAACCCTCAGGTCTGCAATCAGACACACACTCGAGCTAAGGAACTATCGCTCGAGCGAAGAACGAACTAACTCGCTCGAGCGAAGAAAAGATCGCTCGAGCCAAAAACCTCAGCTCACAGCTCTAACTCAAAACGCAACCCTCGCTCGATCGAAGCTACCCTGGCTCGAGCGAAGGATCAAAATAAAGAGATCGCTCGAGCGAAGAACTTCTCGCTCGAGCGAAGAGTCAAAATTCTGGGCAGCAACACTGGATTTCTAAACCCAACCAACCTGAAACAAACCTGCCCAACACATCCTATAACTCCAAATGAGAAAATAAAGGACAACAACAACAATTATACAATGACAGAGTCTACGGAACCTAAGTCTGGATACAATAATCAAATGGGAAAAGACCGGGGTCGCTATAACCTCCCCCCCTTAAAAGAATTTCGTCCCCGAAATTAAGCATAAGTTTATAAAAAAAACAAGTTTTTTTCTCAATTCCCAAAGATATTATATAACAATAATAAACAGCTTGACCCAATACTGGTCACTTCATCTCTTTATCAAGAGGCATCTCACAACATATATATATAAAACAACATATATTTCAACTTGTATCAATATTATGCATTATTCCTTCCAATGTTAGCAATCCCCATATCATATTCAATTGCATGATATATATAACACACTCAGCAATGTAATCAGTATATGCAATGCTATACTAAACTTCTATAATGAAGCAAGTTTCAAGATACACCCATTTACCAAAACATACTCAACGTTTTACAACTTAAGACATATGTAAAGCTCTTAAGTTCAACAATATTACAAAATCTAAATACAAGATTACAAATTAATAAACATGTCCGGGTATTTTTCGCGGACTTCCAATTCACGCTCCCAAGTGGCTTCCTCCACTCCATGATGTTTCCACAAAAATTTTACCAAAGGGATGGTCTTGCCTCGCAAAACTTGATCCCGCCTATCCAAGACCCGAACCGGTCTCTCCTCATACGAAACATCCTCATCAACCACTAAATCGGTCCAATCCAACACATGTGATGGATCCGGCTCATATTTCCGAAGCATACTCACATGAAACACGTCATGTACTCCGGACAACTGCGGCGGCAAAGCTAAACGATAAGCAGCCTCGCCAATCCTCTCAAGGATCTCAAACGGACCAATGAACCGAGGGGACAACTTCCCACTCTTCCCAAACCTCATCAAACCCCGTCTAGGTGATATCTTCAGAAAGACATGATTACCCACCTCAAACACCAAAGGTCTCCTCCTACGGTCGGCATACGATTTCTGACGACTCTGTGCTGTAACAAGCCTCTTACGGATAAGCTCAACTTTCTCCGTCGTTTCCCTCACCAACTCTGGACCCAACAGAGGTGCATCACCCACCTCGGCCCAACACACAGGAGATCTACACAGTCGGCCATACATGGCCTCAAATGGTGCCATACCGATACTAGACTGGAAACTGTTGTTGTAGGCAAACTCCACCAACGGCAAGTGCCTCTCCCACGACCCACTAAAGTCTAGAACACAACCCCGAAGCATATCCTCAAGTATCTAAATAGTACGCTCGAACTGCCCGTCATTCTGAGGATGGTAAGCCGTGCTAAAGGTCAACTTAGTGCCTAAGGCACTCTGCAAACTCTGCCACAACCTGGCAGTAAAACGAGGATCTCTATCTGAGACGATCGTCACTGGGACCCCGTGCAATCTCACTATGTCCCGAATATACAAGTCGGCAAGATGATCTACCGAATCTCTCACGCGCATAGGAATAAAGTGCGCCGACTTAGTCAACCGGTCTACAACCACCCAAATAGCATCACTACCCCGCTGAGTCCTCGGAAGACCCATAACGAAGTCCACAGTGACGTGTTCCCACTTCCACTCGGCAATAGGCAAGGGTTGCAACAAACCCGCTGGCCTCTGATGTTCGGCCTTCACTTGCTGACAAGTAAGGCACTTAGATACGAAAGCTGCCACATCTCTCTTCATACCCCGCCACCAAAACTGGCGACCCAAATCCCGATACATCTTAGTGCCTCCCGGATGCACCGTAAGGCGTGAATGATGAAACTCTCGGAGTACCTCCTCTCGGCAAGACTCCGGCACAAACAGACGGTCTCGGTATCTCACACTCAGGTCGGAATACACCGTCAAACCCTTCTCAACCTTCCCACCGGAAATCTTCTCTCGGAGAGATTCTACCTCAAAGTCACCTCTCTGAGCCTCTAACACTTGAGTCACAAGTGAAGGCTGTGCAATAATAGAAAACAAGGCCGCAGCCTCAACGGATTCGCCCAGAAGTAAATCAAACTCCCCAAGTGCACCCAACATCTCCCATTCTCGGATGGCTATACTAGCTATGTCACCAACAGGTTTCCTGCTAAGGGCATCGGCCACCACATTGGCCTTTCCCGGATGATAGTGCAACTCAAAGTCATAATCCTCTATAAATTCCATCCACCTCCTCTGCCTCAAGTTCAAGTCTTTCTGTGTAAACAAATACTTCAGACTCTTATGATCCGAGAACACCTCGAACCTCTCACCATAAAGATAATGCCTCCAAAGCTTCAAGGCAAATATCACAGCTACTAACTCTAGATCATGTGTAGGGTAATTCTGCTCGTGAATTTTCAACTGACGTGAGCCATAGGCAACTACTTTCCCCTCTTGCATTAACACACAACCCAGACCCTCTCGTGAGGCGTCACAATAGACTGTATAACCCAACCCTCTCTCTGGAATAATCAATACTGGAGCGGTAGTCAGTCTAACTTTCAACTCCTGAAACGACTTTTCACAAGTCTCACTCCATACAAATTTGACTCCCTTCCGAGTCAGTCTAGTCAACGGTGATGCTAACCTGGAGAAATCTTTCACAAACCGACGGTAATACCCAGCTAATCCCAGAAAACTGCGGATCTCAAACACACTCTTAGGCTGTGCCCAATCCTGCACTGCCTCAACCTTGGATGCATCAACAGACACCCCTTCCCCGGATACCACGTGGCCTAAGAATTTGACTTCCCTCAACCAGAACTCACACTTCCCAAACTTGGCATACAGCCTATGGGCTCTAAGTAACTCAAGCACCACTCTCAAGTGTTCCTCGTGCTCCTCCTCAGAAGGCGAATAGATAAGGATATCATCCACAAAAAAACTACAAACCGATCCAAGAATTTCTGGAAGATCCGGTTCATCAAATCCATAAAACCTGCCGGTGCATTGGTGAGCCCAAATGGCATCACCAGAAACTCATAGTGGCCATACCGCGTACGGAATGCCATCTTCGAAATATCCTCTTCCCTGACCCTCAACTGGTGGTAACCCGATCTCAAGTCTATCTTAGAGAAACAACGGGAACCCTTCAACTGGTCAAACAGATCATCTATACGAGGCATAGGGTACTTATTCTTAACCGTAGCCCGATTCAATTTCCGGTAATCTATACAAGTCTCAAAGCACCACCTTTCTTTTTAACAAAGAGAGCCGGTGCTCCCCACGGCGAAACACTAGGACGTATAAAGCCCTTATCTAGCAACTCCTGGAGTTGGATCTTCAACTCAACTAACTCGGCCGGGGCAAAACGATAAGGTGCCATGAAAATCGGCGCCGTACCGGGCACTAGGTCAATAGAGAACTCAATTTCCCGATGCGGTGGCAAACCAACAAGATCCTCGGGAAAGACATCCGAGTACTCACAAACCACCCTTGGCAACACAATCTGAGTCTCATTATCCTCACTAATCGAAAGGTTAGCAAGTAGCCCACTAAGCTCACTCCGTCCTCGCGGAACATACCCCGGTGGTAACACATCACCAACCCGGTCCCCCAGAAAATGAAAATACTCTCCGCTCACGGTACAACAAGTGACCCTCTGGCGGTAGCAATCAATAACTGCCCGGTATGACGATAACCAGTCCATACCCAAAATAACATCGAAACCCCTCATAGGCATAACTACAAAGGAAAATGGGATTCTATGATAATCAACCTCTATATCACAACCCCTAACGCCTTGTTTCAAAATCAATTCACCCCGAAGAGGTGACACTACACAAATAGGAGATGCTAGCTGTGCTAACTCCAACTCCAAAACAGATGCAAATGCAGCAGACACAAAGGAATGAGATGCACCCGTATCAATCAAAACATTAGCAACCGAGTTGCAAAACAAGAAGGTACCTCTCACAACTGATGGTGCTGGCACAAGATCCTGCGCGGTAACAGCATACACGCGCCCAGACGACCTCTGATCAACTTGCTCAACCCTAGGAGCATAAGATTGCTGCACCGACTGAGACGATGAAGCCCCCTGATTGGCCCTCGAGGCCTGACCCGACTGAGCTGGCTGCTGACCCTGAATCGGCCTCAAACCAGATGCACCAGATGTGCCACCCAACTGCGGGCAATACCTCTTCATATGCCCTGGCTGACCACACTGATAACACGAGAGTGGTTGACCTCTACCCTGACTCTGGCTCTGAGATCGAGCCGAAGAAGATGCTGCTCTCTGAACTCCTCCCCTCTGAGGACAAACTGGAGACTTATGGCCCAACTGGCCACACTTGAAACAGGTAATGTCTCCCTGACTGCCTTTCCCCGAACTAGCACTCGGTACAGGAAAAGTCAATCTAGAAAAGCTACCCTGAGACTGCTGGGGATTAAAACCCTTCTGTCTCCTACCATCATGCTGACCATCCTGACTCCTCTTGGAGCCCTTCTGTCCTTCCTCCTCCTCCTGCATCATGATTTCCATGTGGGCTGCAGCATCAACCATACGCCCATAATCCCGAATCATAGTTCCCCCAACTCTCAGCTTGAGGCCACGCCTCAACTTCTTCTCAAACTCAATACAACGGCGTTCCTCAGACGCCACCAACTCAGGTGCAAACCTGGACAAACTAGTGAATGCAGCCTCAAATTCGGCCACTGAAGAACTCGCCTGCTTAAGCTGACAAAACTGGTCTCGCAGCTTCTCCCTGACTGCTGGAGATAAGAACTTTTCTTGGAAAGCATTGACAAAAGCCTCCCACGTACCTCCTATACGCCCCTTAGTAAACTTCCACCACTGACCTGCATCCCCCTTCAACTGGAAACATGCCAAGGTCACTTTCAACCCCTCGTCTTCGATGCCAAGCATCTCAAACGTCTTCGTTGTCTGTTCGAGCCATTCATCTGCCTTAAGCGGCTCTTTAGGATCACCCACAAATTCATCCGGATTAGACCGGAAGAACTCCCTCTTCAGAAAGGAAGGTCCTGCATCAGCAGCAACATCCCGAGCTTGATTCTCAGCTCTGAGGATGCCTACTGACTCCCTGAATGCCCCTGCTATCTCTCGAGCTAAAGCGCCCATAGCCTGCTGGCCTACTGGCTCGGCCACATTAGCCTGGCCAATTCCCTCCTGAACTGCCGGAATCTCCTCTGGCACAGGCACCTCCTGCCTACCCGGCCTACCACGCCTACCGCGTCCTCGTCCTCGTCCTGACATCCTAATAAAGGAAACAAAGACATTAGCACATTAATAAATGTGCTGAAGCTAAACACTCGCGTCCTAATGCAATGGACAACAATAATACATTCCACGTAAGCACATAATCACATAAGCACCTACGAATTTCATTCAGGGAAATTATAGTCCCAATGCGTTACTATAGTTCCGGTTGGAAGCAGCAGTGATAGTCCCAATGCGTTACTATAGTTCCGGTTGGAAGCAGCAGTGATCAAGTGCCTTTCCAACAAGACTACTAGAAACTCAAGGGTCCAATCAACATCCTAGAAACTACATTCCATACCCACATAATCACATAAACATGTTATCACATAAGCATATATCATTACACTAAGTCTCTATCAAACGAGACGAACCCAATGTGATACTAATCACTTCCCACGTACCCAAAGTATTCAAACCCGGTACGCTCTGATACCAAGTTGTAACGCCCTCACAATCAACCCATTATATATATATATCATTGACATGCATTATTTAAAGAAAACAATTTATTAATTCATTCATCAGAGTATTACTAAATAAAAGCTTTACATGTAACATCGAATAAAATGCCCTACAGGCTTACATCTTTCCAAGCCAACACTTGGATACAAAAAGATGAGTTCTAACTCAATACAAGAAAATCCCCAGGTTTGGATGTTGACATGTACTAATAAATAAAGACAATTAACTAAAGATAGTCTTCAAAATCCAAGTCCTTCCAAGCTAAGTCCTTGGAGGTAGCTTATCACCTGAACCTGAAAATGATGTTCCCATAAAGGGTGAGCCACAGCCCAGTAGAAATATACTAAACCACATATAAGCGATGAATAAAGCAATAGCATTCAACAGATGGTTAACCAAGATAATCAATTACTTCATTTTACAGTCTCATGACACTATTGTCTAAGACACGTTTTACTTTCCAATTTTATCAATATGGCTCAGAACCTGGCCAAACTTACAACAGTGAATTACATATTTCATACTCACATCCTTCCAATATCAACAAACAAATGAGACTCAAGCTCAAATCAAAACACTTCATACTTCCAGATTGATACACATTTTAGTGCTGTATCAATAAAACACTTCTATGTAAATAAGCACACATAAAAGTCATGCTAATGGAGTCCATCCCCTATCTCCTCCCAAACAAAATCCGCCATCCCCTATCTTCCCCTAAACCGTGGAGTGCATCCCCTATCTCCTCCCACACAAAATAATGTATGCAAATGCAATGTTCAATCAATACACGTATTTTCTGTATCAATGCAATAGTCAAAATTAATGACTTAACCAATGTGATTAGTTTCAGTTATTCCTAATCCACATGCAATGTCTACAACAATCACGACTATCCTCCACCGATAGCCCAAAACAGTTATTTCTAAACTGAAAATAACTATGTCAACAATTTAATAGACAAATGATTCAAATTATCCAACTACGCCATTTAATCAATGAATTCCCCAATTCCATGAATTTAACCATCTTTTCCCAATTCCATGAATTAATTATACAAATTAATTTAATAATACAACTAGGGTTTTTCCCAGAATTTACCAAAGTATCCCCAACATATCAAAGTACCAAAACTTAGAACAAAACCTATAAAATGGAGTAGGAAATCCCTACCTCAAAGAAAACAACCCAAATGGTGAAGACAGAGATGAGTGCCCAAATACCAAAGTGCTCCAAATCGCCAAATGTTCAGATTAAATGGAAGCCCTCGACTCACTCTATCTTTTTAATGAAGGATCTATGGTAGAAACACACTCTAAATAGATCAAATCTAAGAAGGAAGGTGAGTAGGGAGCGAGAGAAGTCGGGCCTAGGGTTTGGAATCAAAAGAAGATGAAAAAGACTGATCAAAAGCCGCTGCTGTGTATATAAACTGGACAGGCTCGCTCGAGTGAAGACTTGGTCGCTGGAGCGACCAGACACAGAGAAGCTACGCTCGAGCCAACAACACAAAAGCTCGCTCGAGCGAAAGAAAACTCGATCGAGCGAAGAACTCAAACCCTCAGGTCTGCAATCAGACACACGCTCGAGCTAAGGAACTATCGCTCGAGCGAAGAACGAACTAACTCGCTCGAGCGAAGAAAAGCTCGCTCGAGCCAAAAACCTCAGCTCACAGCTCTAACTCAAAACGCAACCGTCGCTCGATCGAAGCTACCCTGGCTCGAGCGAAGGATCAAAATAAAGAGATCGCTCGAGCGAAGAACTTCTCGCTCGAGCGAAGAACTTCTCGCTCGAGCGAAGAGTCAAAATTCTGGGCAGCAACACTGGATTTCTAAACCCAACCAACCTGAAACAAACCTGCCCAACACATCCTATAACCCCAAATGAGAAAATAAAGGACAACAACAACAATTATACAATGACAGAGTCTACGGAACCTAAGTCCGGATACAATAATCAAATGGGAAAAGACCGGGGTCGCTATACGAACTATTTGGAAATTAAACAAAAAAGGAAATTCAATAGAAAAGGAAATTGAATAAAAATGAAGGTTGAATAAAAATAAAAATGGAAGTTGCATAAAATTACAAATGAAAGTTCATTCAAGAAACCACTGTACCTTAACGATCTATTTGGAAATTAAATTATAAAGGAAATTGAATGGAGATGGAAATTTAATAAAAATAGAAGTTGAATAAAAATAGAAGGGGAAACTGCATAAAATTAAACATGGAATTTCATTCAAGAAACCACTATACCTTAACGATCTATTTGGAAATTAAGTTGAAAAGGAAATTGAATGGAGATGGAAATTTAAAAAAAAATAGAAGTTGAATAAAAATGGAAATAGAAACTACATAAAATTAAACATGGAAGTTCATTCATGAAACCACTATACCTTAACGATCTATTTGGAAATTAAATAAAAAAGGAAATTGAATCGAAAAGGAAATTGAATAAAAATGGAAGTGGAATGAAAATGAAAATGGAAGTTGCATAAAATTAAAAATGGAAGTTCATACAAGAAACCACAACACCTTAACGATCTATTTGGAAGTGAAATAAAAAAGGAAATTCAATAGAAAAGGGAATTGAATAAAAATGGAAGTTGAATAAAAATAAAAATGGAAGTTGCATAAAATTAAAAATGAAAGTTCATAAAAGAAACAACTATACCTTAATGATCTATTTGGAAATTAAATAAAAAAAGGAAATTGAATGGAGATGGAAATTGAATAAAAATAGAAGGTGAATACAAATAGAAGTGGAAACTGTAAAAAATTAAATATGGAAATTCCTTCAAGAAAACACTATACCTTAACGATCTATTTGGAAATTAAATAAAAATGGAAAATGAATGGAGATGGAAATTTAATAAAAATAGAAGTTGAATAAAAGTAGAAATAGAAACTGCATAAAATTAAACATGGAAGTTCATTCATGAAACCACTATACCTTAACGATCTATTTGGAAATTAAATAAAAAAGGAAATTGAATAGAAAAGGAAATTGAATAAAAATGGAAGTGAAATAAAAATAAAAATGGAAGTTGCATAAAATTAAATATGGAAGTTCATTCAAGAAACAACTACACCCTGACGATCTATTTGGAAGTGAAATAAAAAAGGAAATTCAATAGAAAAGGGAATTGAATAAAAATAAAAATGGAAGTTGCATAAAATTAAAAATGAAAGTTCATTAAAGAAACCACCATACCTTAATGATCTATTTGGAAATTAAATAAAAATGGAAATTGAATGGAGATGGAAATTGAATAAAAATAGAAGCTGATTAAAAATAGAAGTGGAAACTCCAAAAAATTAAATATGGAAATTCATTCAAGAAACCACTATACCTTAACGATCTATTTGGAAATTAATTAAAAAAGGAAATTGAGTGGAGATGGAAATTTAATAAAAATAGAAATTGAATAAAAATAGAAATGGAAACTGCATAAAATTAAACATGGAAGCTCACTCAAGAAACCACTATACCTTAAAGATCTATTTGGAAATTAAACTAAAAAAGGAAATTGAATAGAAAAGGAAACTGAATAAAAATGGAAGTGGAAAAAAAATAAAAACGGAAGTTGCATAAAATTAAAAATGGAAGTTCATTCAAGAAACCACTACACCTTAACGATCTATTTGGAAATTAAATAAAAAGGAAATTGAATGGAGATGGAAATTGAATAAAAATAGAAGTTTAATAAAAATAGAAATGGAAACTGAATCAAATTAAACATGGAAGTTCATTCAAGAAACCACTATACCTTAACGATCTATTTGGAAATTAAAAATGAAAAGCAAATTGAATTGAAAAACAAAATGAATAAAAATGGAAGTAGAATAAAAATAAAAATGGAAGTTGCATAAAATTAAAAATGGAAGTTTATTCAAGAAACCACTACACCATAACGATCTATTTGGAATTAAATAAAAAAAGAAATTCAATAGAAAAAGAAATTGAATAAAAATGGAAGTTGAAAAAAAATAAAAATGGAAGTTGCATAAAATTAAAAATGGAAGTTTATTCAAGAAACCACTATACATTAACGAACTATTTGGAAATTAAATAAAAAAGGAAATTCAATAGAAAAGGAAATTAATTAAAAATGAAGGTTGAATAAAAATAAAAATGGAAGTTGCATAAAATTAAAAATGAAACTTCATTCAACAAACCACTATACCTTAACGATCTATTTGGAAATTAAATAAAAAAGGAAATTGAAAGGAGATGGAAATTTAACAAAAATAAAAGTTGAATAAAAATAGAAATAGAAACTGCATAAAATTAAATATGGAAGTTCATTCATGAAACCACTATATCTTAACGATCTATTTGGAAATTAAATAAAAAAAGAAATTGAATAGAAAAGGAAATTGAATAAAGATGAAAGTGGAATAAAAATAAAAATGGAAGTTGCATAAAATTAAAAATGAAAGTTCATTGAAGAAACCACTACACCGTAACGATCTATTAGGAAGTGATATAAAAAAGGAAATTCAATAGAAAATGGAATTGAATAAAAATGGAAGTTGAATAAAAATAAAAATGGAAGTTGCATAAAATTAAAAATGAAAGTTCATTCAAGAAACCACTATCCCTTAATGATCTATTTGGAAATTAAATAAAAAAAGGAAATTGAATGGAGATGGAAATTGAATAAAAATAGAAGCTGAATAAAAATAGAAGTGGAAACTGCAAAAAATTAAATATGGAAATTCTTTCAAGAAACCACTATACCTTAACGATCTACTTGGAAATTAAATAAAAAAGGAAATTGAATGGAGATGGAAATTTAATAAAAGTAGAAGTTGAATAAAAATAGAAATGGAAACTGCATAAAATTATACATGGAAGTTCATTCAAGAAACCACTATACCTTATAGATCATATTTCGAAATGAAATTAAAAAAGGAAATAGAATAGAAAAGGAAACTGAATAAAAATGGAAGTGGAAAAAAAATAAAACCGGAAGTTGCATAAAATTAAAAATGGAAGTTCATTCAAGAAACCACTACACCTTAATGATCTATTTGGAAATTAAATAAAAAAGGAAATTGAATGGAGATGGAAATTGAATAAAAATAGAAGTTTAATAAAAATAGAAATGGAAACTGCATCAAATTAAACATGGAAGTTCATTCAAGAAACCACTATATCGTAACGATCTATTTGGAAATGAAATATAAAAAGCAAATTGAATAGAAAAGGAAAATGAATAAAAATGGAAGTAGAATAAAAATGAAATTGGAAGTTGCATAAAATTAAAAATGGAAGTTTATTCAAGAAACCACTACACGATAACGATCTATTTGGAATTAAATAAAAAAGGAAATTCAATAGAAAAGAAAATTGAAGAAAAATGGAAGTTGAAAAAAAATAAAAATGGAAGTTTATTCAAGAAACCACTATACATTAACGAACTATTTGGAAATTAAATAAAAAAGGAAATTCAATAGAAAAGGAAATTGAATAAAAATGAAGGTTGAATAAAAATAAAAATGGAAGTTGCATAATATTAAAAATGAAAGTTCATTCACGAAACCACTGTACCTTAACGATCTATTTAGAAATTAAATTAAAAAGGAAATTGAATGGAGATGAAAATTTAATAAAAATAGAAGTTGAATAAAAATAGAAGGGGAAACTGCATAAAATTAAACATGGAATTTCATTCAAGAAACCACTATAACTTAACGATCTATTTGGAAATTAAATTAAAAAGGAAATTGAATGGAGATGAAAATTTAATAAAAATAGAAGTTGAATAAAAATAGAAATAGATACTTCCTAAAATTAAACATAGAAGTTCATTGATGAAACCACTGTACCTTAACGATCTATTTGGAAATTAAATAAAAAAGGAAATTGAACAGAAAAGGAAATTGAATAAAAATGGAAGTGGAATAAAAATAAAAATAGAAGTTGAATAAAATTAAAAATGGAAGTTTATTCAAGAAACCACTACAACTTAACGATCTATTTGGAAGTGAAATAAAAAAGGAAATTCAACAGAAAAGGGAATTGAATAAAAATGGAAGTTGCAGAAAATTAAAAATGAAACTTCATTCAAGAAACCACTATACCTAAATGATCTATTTGGAAATTTAATAAGAAAAGAAATTTGAATGGAGATGGAAATTGAATAAAAATAGAAGCTGAATAAAAATAGAAATGGAAACTGCAAAAAATTAAGTATGAAAATTCATTCGAGAAACCACTGTACCTTAACGATCTATTTGGAAATTAAATAAAAAAGGAAATTGAAAGGAGATGGAAATTTAATAAAAATAAAAGTTGAATAAAAATAGAAATAGAAACTGCATAAATTTAAACATGGAAGTTAATTCATGAAACCACTATATCTTAACGATCTATTTGGAAATTAAATAAAAAAGGAAATTGAATAGAAAAGGAAATTGAATAAAAATGGAAGTGGAATAAAAATAAAAATGGAAGTTGCATAAAATTTAAAATGGAAGCTCATTCAAGAAACCAGTACACCCTAACGATCTATTTGGAAGTGAAATAAAAAAGGAAATTCAATAGAAAAAGGGAATTGAATAAAAATGGAAGTTGAATAAAAATAAAAATGGAAGTTGCATAAAATTAAAAATGAAAGTTCATTCAAGAAACCACTATACCTTAATGATCTATTTGGAAATTAAATAAAAAAAGGAAATTGAATGGAGATGGAAATTGAATAAAAATAGAAGCTGAATAAAAATAGAAGTGGAAACTGCAAAAAATTAAAAATGGAAATTCATTCAAGAAACCAGTATACCTTAACGATCTATTTGGAAATTAAATAAAAAAGGAAATTGAATGGAGATGGAAATTGAATAAAAATAGAAGTTAAATAAAAATAGAAATGGAAACTGCATAAAATTAAACATGGAAGTTCATTCAAGAAACCACTATACCTTAAAGATCTATTTCGAAATTAAACTAAAAAAGGAGATAGAATAGAAAAGGAAACTGAAAAAAAATGGAAGTGGAAAAAAAATAATACCGGAAGTTGCATAAAATTAAAAATGGAAGTTCGTTCAAGAAACCACTACACCTTAACGATCTATTTGGAAATTAAATAAAAAAGGAAATTCAATTGAGATGAAATTGAATAAAAATGGAAGTTTAATAAAAATAGAAATGGAAACTGCATCAAATTAAACATGGAAGTTCATTCAAGAAACCACTATACCGTAACGATCTATTTGGAAATTAAATATAAAAAGCAAATTGAATTGAAAAAGAAAATGAATAAAAATGGAAGTAGAATAAAAATGAAAATGGAAGTTGCATAAAATTTAAAATGGAAGTTTATTCAAGAAACCACTACACCATAACGATCTATTTGGAATTAAAAAAAAAAGGAAATTCAATAAAAAAGAAAATTGAATGAAAATGGAAGTTGAAAAAAAATAAAATGGAAGGTGCATAAAATTAAAAATAGAAGTTTATTCAAGAAACTACTATACATTAACGAACTATTTGGAAATTAAATAAAAAAGGAAATTCAATAGAAAAGGAAATTGAATAAAAATGAAGGTTGAATAAAAATAAAAATGGAAGTTGCATAAAATTAAAAATGAAAGTTCATTCACGAAACCACTATACCTTAATGATCTATTTAGAAATTAAATTAAAAAGGAAATTGAATGGAGATGGAAATTTAATAAAAATAGAAGTTGAATAAAAATAGAAGGGGAAACTGCATAAAATTAAACATGGAATTTCAATCAAGAAACCACTATACCTTAACGATCTATTTGGAAATTAAATTAAAAAAGAAATTGAATGGAGATGGAAATTTAAAAAAAAAAAAGAATTTGAAAAAAAATATAAATAGAAACTGCATAAAATTAAACATGGAAGTTCATTCATGAAACCATTATACCTTAACGATCTATTTGGAAAATAAATAAAAAAAGAAATTGAATAGAAAAGGAAATTGAATAAAAATGAAAGTGGAATAAAAAGAAAAATGGAAGTTGCATAAAATTAAAAATGGAAGTTCATTCAAGAAACCACTACACCTTAACGATCTATTTGGAAGTGAAATAAAAAAGGAAATTCAATAGAAAAGGGAATTGAATAAAAATGGAAGTTGAATAAAAATAAAAATGGAAGTTGCATAAAATTAAAAATGAAAGTTCATTCAAGAAACCACTATACCTTAATGCTCTATTAGGAAATTAAATAAAAAAAGAAAATTGAATGGAGATGGAAATTGAATAAAAATAGAAGTTGAATAAAAATAGAAATGGAAACTGCATAAAATTAAACATGGAAGTTCATTCAAGAAACCACTATACCTTAAAGATCTATTTCGAAATTAAACTGAAAAAGGAAATTGAATGGAAAAGGAAACTGAATAAAAATGGAAGTGGAAAAAAAATAGTAACGGAAGTTGCGTAAAATTAAAAATGGAAGTTCATTCAAGAAACCACTATACCTTAACGATCTCTTTGGAAATTAAATAAAAAAGGAAATTGAATGGAGATGGAAATTGAATAAAAATAGAAGTTTAATAAAAATAGAAATGGAAACTGCATCAAATTAAACATGGAAGTTCATTCAAGAAACCACTATACCTTAACGAACTATTTGGAAATTAAATATATAAAGCAAATTGAATAGAATAGGAAAATGAATAAAAATGGAAGTAGAATAAAAATAAAAATGGAAGTTGCATAAAATTAAAAATGGAAGTTTATTCAAGAAACCACTACACCATAACGATCTATTTGGAATTAAATAAAAAAGGAAATTCAATAGAAAAAGAAATTGAATAAAAATGGAAGTTGCAAAAAAATAAAAGTGGAAGTTGCATAAAATTAAAAATGGAAGTTTATTCAAAAAACCACTATAGATTAACGAACTATTTGTAAATTAAATAAAAAAGGAAATTCAATAGAAAAGGAAATTGAATAAAATTGAAGATTGAATAAAAATAAAAATGGAAGTTGCATAAAATTAAAAATGAAAGTTCATTCAAGAAACCACTATACCTTAACGATCTATTTGGAAATTAAATTAAAAAGGAAATTGAATGGAGATGGAAATTTAATAAAAATAGAAGTTGAATAAAAATAGAAGGGGAAACTGCATAAAATTAAACATGGAATTTCATTCAAGAAACCACTATACCTTAACGATCTATTTGGAAATTAAATTAAAAAGGAAATTTAATAAAAATAGAAGTTGAAGAAAAATAGAAATAGAAACTGCCTAAAATTAAACATGGAAGTTCATTCATGAAACCACTATTCCTTAACGATCTATTTGGAAATTAAATAAAAAAGGAAATTGAATAGAAAAGGAAATTGAATAAGAATGGAAGTGGAATAAAAATAAAAATGGAAGTTGCATAAAACTAAAAATGGAAGTTCATTCAAGAAACCACTACACCTTAACGATCTATTTGGAAGTGAAATAAAAAAAGGAATTGAATAAAAATGGAAGTTGAATAAAAATGGAAGTTGTATAAAATTAAAAATGAGAGTTCATTCAAGAAACCACTATACCTTAATGATCTATTTGGAAATTAAATAAAAAAAAGGAAATTGAATGGAGATGGAAGTTGAATAAAAATAGAAGTTGAATAAAAATAGAAGTGGAAACTGCAAAAAATTAAATATGGAAATTCATTCAAGAAACCACTATACCTTAACGATCTATTTGGAAATTAATTAAAAAAGGAAATTGAGTGGAGATGGAAATTTAATAAAAATAGAAGTTGAATAAAAATAGAAATAGAAACTGCATAAAATTAAACATGGAAGTTCATTCATGAAACCACTATACCTTAACGATCTATTTGGAAATTAAATAAAAAAGGAAATTGAATAGAAAAGGAAATTGAATAAATATGGAAGTGGAATAAAAATAAAAATGTAAGTTGCATAAAATTAAAAATGGAAGTTCATTCAAGAAACCACTACACCTTAACGATCTATTTGGAAGTGAAATAAAAAAGGAAATTCAATAGAAAAGGGAATTGAATAAAACTGGAAGTTGAATAAAATTAAAAATGAATGTTCATTCAGGAAACCACTATACTTTAATGATCTATTTGGAAATTAAATAAAAAACGGAAATTCAACAGATATGGAAATTGAATAAAAATAGAAGCTGAATAAAAATAGAAGTGGAAACTGCAAAAAATTAAATATGGAAATTCATTCAAGAAACCACTATACCTTAATGATCTATTTGGAAATTAAATAAAAAAGGAAATTCAATGGAGATGAAAATTTAATAAAAATAGAAGTTGAATAAAAATAGAAATGGAAACTGCATAAAATTAAATATGAAAGTTCATTGTAACGCCCTCAAAATAAACCCATTATATATATATACATCATTGACATGCAATATTTAAAGAAAACGATTCATTAATTTATTCATCAGAGTATTACTAAATAAAAGCATTACATGTAACATCAAATTAAATGCCCTACGGGCTAACATCTTTCCAAGCCAACACTTGGACACAAAAATATGAGTTCTAACTCGAATACAAATAAAGCCCTAGGCTTGAATGTTTACATGTACTAACATATAAAAACAATTAACTAAAGATAGTCTTCAAAATCCAAAAGCCGAATCCTCCCAAGCTAAGTCCTTGGAGGTAGCTTATCACCTGAACCTGAAAATGATGTTCCCATAAAGGGTGAGCCACAGCCCAGTAGAAAAATACTAAACCAAATATAAGCATTGAATAAAGCTATAGCATTCAATAGATGGTTAACCAAGATAATCAATTCTAACTTAATACCGTCTCATGACACTAATGTCTATGACATGTTTGAATTCCCCTTATTATCAATATAGCTCAGAACCTGGCCAAACTTACAACAGTGAACTATATATCATATTCACATTACTTCCAATATCAACAACACAGATGAGACTCAGGCTCATATCAAAACACTTCATACTTCCCGTTTGATACACATTTTAGTGCTGTATCAATAACATGTAAAAACACTCCAATATAATAAGCACACATAATAGTGATGCTAATGGAGTCCATCTCCTATCTCCTCCCAAACAAAATCCGGTTTAGAGGTCCATCCCCCATCTTCTCCTAAACCGTGGAGTACATCCCCTATCTCCTCCCAAACAATATCCATATGCAATGCTCAATCAATACATGTATTTCCTGTATTAATTCAATAGTCTAAATTTATGACTTAAACAAATTGATTAGTTTCAATTTTCCCTAATTCACATGCAATATCTACAACAAACATGACCATCCTCCACCGATAGCCCCAAACAGTTATTTCTAGACTGGAAATAAAAATATCTACAATTCAATAAGCGAGTGATTTAAATTATCCAACTACACCATTTAATCAATGAATTCCTCAATTTCATGAATTTAACCAAATTCCCCAATTTCCTTAAATTAATTATACAAATTAATTTATTAATACAACTAGGGTTTTTCCCAAAACTACCAAAGTACCCCCAACATATCAAAATACCAAAACTTAGAACAAAACTTATAAGATGGAGTAGGAAATCCCTACCTTGAAGTGAAGAACTCGAATGGAGAAGATGACGAAAGTCAAAAGTGCCCCAAATCCTCTCTTTTTCAGATTAAAAGAAAGCTCTCGCGAAGCTCTACCTTTCTTCCAAAGGAACTAAGGTAGAAGACCACAGGGAATAGATCAAATCTTAGAGAGAAGGTGAGAGTAGAGAGAGAAACTCTCAAGTGGCGGTTCTTTTAAGAGTTAGGGAAAAGAAGTAGGTCAAAAAGTGATCCAAAAAGTGAAATCTTGGACTGATGTAGTCGATTCCCCGCTCGAGCGTCAGACACAGACTCACGCTCAAGCGTGAAAAGAGCCGCTCGAGCGTCGATTGCACACTTCCAGAAGTTTTGCAGGCGATGGTACCCGCTCGAGCGTCAAACTCTCCGCTCGTGCGGAGGGACAAAAATCAAGGGATCACGCTCGAGCGTAAAAACTACCGCTCGAGCGGACGAACTGCAGAGTAAAGTACTGGGAGATGGAAAACCACGCTCGAGCGTCAAAACTCCCGCTCGAGCGGATAAGCAACAACGAAGAGCCTGCTCGAGCGTTAAAAATTCCGCTCGAGCGTGAAGGCTAAAATCTGGGCATCACCTTTTGGTTTCAAAGTGTAACCAACCTGTTTCAAACCTGTCCATCACAACCCAAGGCTCAAATACAAAGAGTAAAGGCTAGAAGTGATAATGATACAACAACAAGTCCACAGAACCAAGTCCGGAATACTGTAACGCCCTCAAAATAACAACATTAAACCCATCAGATAAGACATGCATTTACATATAAACTAACCACATACTTTTATTCATTAGAGTTCCATTACATAAGTATTACATGTTAACATCAAAACAAAATGCCCTACGGGCTTACAGCTTTCCAAGTTAACACTTGGTTACAACAAAAGAGTACTAACTCATACACATTAAGCCCTTGGCTTGTATTTACATGTAATACATCAAAAAGTAAAACGACTAGATTATGTCCGCCTCTAGCCTCCCAAGCTATGTCCTTGGAGGTGGCATGCTTCTTGTACCTGAAAATGATGTTCCCATATAGGGTGAGCCACAGCCCAGTAGAAATACACTAAACCAACCATGAACAATGACTAAAAGATTAGCAATTGATAGATGGCTAGCACAGATACATTCACATAAATTACACATTTATGTCATACAACTTATGAGTCTAAGTTACCTTTCATTTTCCCTTTTTCAACAGATAAGCATGCTAGCTCTATCATCATTTCCACAGATATATATAAAAACTATATCCCACATTCAGATAAGCATATAAGCTATATCCACATTCTCAACAGATATGTATAACAACAATATCCCACATTCACAGATAAGCATATAAGCTGTATCCACACTTTACCAAGATAAGCATATAAGCTCTATCTTCACTTCTCTAGACAAGCATATGAGCTGTATCTACGGAGTTCATCCCCTATCTTCTCCCAACACTATCCGGTTTAGAGGTACATCCCCTATCTTCCCCTAAACCGCGGAGTACATCCCCTATCTCCTCCTCTACACATAACGTATATAAACACATTGGTTCTATATACAATCACCCAATACATACAGTTAATGTATTCTATCAACCGTCAAGTTCCATGACACATTTCATTGATTAGTTTCAGTTTGCCTAATCATCATGCATTGTCTACAACAATCACGACTATCCTCCACCGATAGCCCAAAGCAGTTATTTCTAAACAGAAAATAAATGTACAAATGGATATTCAATCAACATTTCATTTCTTCATTTCTCACCATTAATTATCCCAATTAATCAAACAATGTAATTAGGCCTTTTTCCATAATTACCATTTCAACCCTTAGGTCCCATTTTCATCAATGATTTAGCATCAATTCCATTTCTCCATGCCAAACATGCATCTAGGTTTATTATGAATAAAACCCCAACTTTTGTAAAATTACACAAAAGCCCCAAACTTTCACAAAATTACCAAGCCAAGCCCAACATCTCAAAATACCAAAATTTAAAGACAAAATCCATAGAGAGGAGTAGGGTATCCCTACCTCAAATTTTAAGCCAAAAAGGAGATGAAGACTCGAAGATCAACGTGCTCCAAAACCAAACTTTTTCAGATTAGAACGAAGCTCTCAACGCCCTCTATCTTTTTAACAAAGGCCCTAGGCTAGATTCACACTCTAGGGAGATCAAATCTTAGAGAGAGTGTAAGTTTAGAGAGTGAGGGTCTCGGATTTTGGGTTTGATCAAAAAAAGAAGTGAAAAAGTGAAGTTCAAAATCGCTACTGTCCGCTGATATAAAACACGCTCGCTCGAGCGAAGACTTTGTCGCTCGAGCGACCAGACACAGAAAACTCTCGCTCGAGCCAAGAAGTTCTTGATCGAGCGAAGAAAAACCCAGACCGCTCGAGCCAAGAAAAGCTCGCTCGAGCCAAGAAAGGCAACTCTCAGGTCCAGAACCAGACGCAACACTCGCTCGAGCGAAGCCACCCTGGCTCGACCCACCAGACACGAACCTCACTCTCGCTCGAGCGAAGGTCCAAAAATCTGGGCAGCAACACTAGGCTCCCAAACACAACCAACCTGAAACAAACCTGCCCAACACATCCTATAACTCAATTTACAAAGTAAAGAGGATGCAAACTAGATAATAAACAAATACCAACATCCACAGACACATGTCCGGATCACTTGTCACGCCCCACTTTTTATTACTCAAAGTATTACCAATTTCATTTACTTAATTCCATTTCAGAGATAACATGCGGAAATAAACTCGTACATTCAACTTGTAGAAGTGAATAACATTGCTCTCATTCGTATGCAAGTAAATACAACATGAGTACACTAAATAAATTGCCCTTGGGCTTACATCATTAAAAGTCAAGAAGAAGGGTATAACCCTTTTTACATAAATGGCATTCCGCCAACACAAAAGAGGCCCCGTGGCCAACAAATAAAAAGATCCAACCTTGTAGAACATCCTGGCTATCACCTGAAAAAGATTCAACAACGTGGGATGAACATATAGTCCAGTAGGGATCTCAACATGATCTCCAACAATAACAACTTACAGATAGCTATGATCATGAATGTTCATTCTCATACTAGAATAGTAATGTGGCAGTTTATACAAAATATACATAAGTATGAACTTTTCTCGAAAACAGCCATTTCATTCGACGCTATAAACGGTTCACCTTTTTTTCTCCTTTTTATTACCCATTTTTCCAAACTTTCATGACTATAACAGTTTTAGATAAAAACAATTTCACCAAGCCCATTACTCTTCCCCCATTTTCCGTACTTACAACAAAATGACCTTTTTTGAAAACATGTTCACAAATACCCCATTTTCATTCACACTTTCCAAAATCTCAAAATGGCATTTTGGTTTGTTCCCAATACATTCATATCAATACATGCATGTCTTAAATAAAAGGGAAATAACAAATCATCAACATGTATATAATCCACAAATGAGGCAGCTCGGCCTTTCAAAACTGTAACCATCGCAACCCATAACATACTTAGATACACTGACGATAACAATTAAAACTCTGCTCTACCGGCTATATGCACAGTAAGCTAAGGATACGCCAAGCGATAAGCGAGATAATAACTCATTTTAAACATTTCATACCTCATAATAGATACACATTTTAGTACTGTATCAATCTCAGATAAAAACACTTCTATACTTCACAAATGATACACATTTTAGTGTTGTATCAATAACATGTAAAAACACTTCAAATATCAATCAGCACACATATAGTGGTGCTAATGGAGTCCATCCCCTATCTTCCCCTAAACCGTTGAGTAACCAAAAACACTTCTATACTTCACAAATGATACACATTTTAGTGCTGTATCAATATCAAACAAAAACACTTCTAATATCAATAAGCACACATATAGTGGTGCAAATGGAGTCCATCCCCTATCTCCTCCCAAACAAAATCCGGTTTAGAGGTCCATCCCCTATCTTCCCCTAAACCGTGGAGTACATCCCCTATCTCCTCCCACACAAAACAATGTATATAAGCGATTATCATGTACAAATTCCTCAATACAACAAAGCATAAATAACAAGTGTAATACATACACATAAACTATTCAATAATGTTTACCCAACACAAGTGTAACACATACATCACAATTCAACACACCAATGTCATCCTCCACCGATGACCAAGGACAAAACCTCTAGATGCATGTATTCAGTACACCTAATAAAAGAGACTCAACTCTCAAGCAATCCTTAAACCCAACAACGACACTAGTACGATAGGTAAAGATAAAACCCCCAAATGTGTGTATTCAACACTCATGATACAATAGTTCAATTCTCAAATTTATTTTCTGAGACTCACATAGAGTTAACATTTCATTTACCATTTTCAAGATCAACTTTCATAATTTTTCAAGTCAACACGTTCCGTCACTTATTCCAAAAACACTTTTCCCTTTTCACAAAACCAATTACATTCTTTTCATTTTACAAAATCAATTCCATGGATAATAAGCCATAACCCAACTTGATTCAATACGTTCATTTCAAAATAACTCCAATACCATAATTAATCCTTTAACTGTTAACACCTTCTACACAACTCATATTAACAATAGAAATTTACCAACATTGTTCAATCATAAACCCTTTTTATTTTACCAAATCAAAATATAATTTAGGGCTTTCGCTTCTTTCAATAATAACATGCTAATTTTATTCTCTAATTAGTCCAAACCACAGTCAATGATAACAAAACCATTCTCAAACAACCAACCCTAGGTTCCCCTCATGATTTTAAAACAAATCCAACACGGATATGATTTTCATGCAATACAAAATTACCACATGTCTATCTATAGACGGAGTATTGAAAAAGAACAAAGAAATCCCTACCTCAAATGGAGAAGATGAAGGCCAAAAACCAAAGTGCTCCAAATCGCCAAACTTTCAGATTAAATTGAAGATCAAGGGAAGCTCCACACTCAATACAAAGGAACTAGGGTAGAAGATCACTAGAACTAGATGTATTTATAGAAAGAAGATGTAGTCTAGAAAGAGAAACTCTCAAGTTATTCATTCAATGAACTTCATTAAATTGATTAATGTATCTCATACATTCATGATACATAATGCATCTTCTATATTAATGAATTCATTAGATAGATTAATGTATCTTACATATTCATAATAGATACATAATGCATCTCTAAGATCCATTCATAATAAATCCATCACATTCAATGTATTAGCATTAGTCTTCTATACATTGTATAAATAGGTATCAATGATTAGTCACCATCTAATTGATGTACATGCATCTTACTAATGAGATGAATCTAGTATAATCATGCATAATCTTTGAAAAGTTGTCATATATTACAATTAAACAATGAAGGTAAAATCGGGATCGCTATATCACTGTACAACAAGGGTAAACCTGGGATCGCTATAACCTCCCCCCCTTAAAGAATTTCGTCCCCGAAATTAAGCACAAGTTTTCAAAAACAAGTTTTTCTTCATTTTAGACAATGTTACACTTTAACATTCAACAATTCGACCCATTACCGGTCATCCCATCTCTTTAACAAGAGGCATTCACAATATGTAAACAACATATGTACTTTCAACATGCATCAACATTATGCATTATCTTTTCCAATTTCAACAATATATTCAACATATATAATGTTACATTCAACTTCCATATGAGGCAAGTTCCAAAACATACTTCCAATAAACAAAACATTTTCAATGTTTTACAACTTAAGACATATATAAAAGCTCTTAAGTTCAACAAAATGCAAAATTTAAATACAAGATTACATATCAATAAACAAGTCCGGATATTTCTCACGGACTCCCAACTCACGTTCCCAAGTGGCTTCCTCCACTCCGTGATGTTTCCACAAGACTTTCACCAAAGGAATGGTCTTGCCACGCAGGACCTGATCCCGCCTATCCAAGACCCGAATCGGTCTCTCCTCATATGAGGCATCCTCATCTACCTCTAAATCGGTCCAATCCAACACATGTGATGGATCTGGCTCATACTTCCGAAGCATGCTCACATGAAACACGTCATGCACTCCGGACAACTGCGGCGGTAAGGCTAACCGATAAGCAACCTCACCAATCCTCTCAAGAGTCTCAAAAGGACCAATAAACCGAGGGGATAACTTCCCACTCTTCCCAAACCTCATCAAGCCTCGCCTAGGTGATATCTTCAGAAAGACATGATCACCTACCTCAAACGCCAAAGGCCTCCTCCTACGGTCAGCATAAGATTTTTGCCGACTTTGGGCTGTAACAAGCCTCTTACGGATAAGCTCAACTTTCTCCGTCGTCTCCCTAACCAACTCCGGACCCAACAAAGGTGTATCACCCACCTCGGCCCAACAAACTGGAGACCTACACGGTCGGCCATACAAGGCCTCAAACGGTGCCATACCGATGCTAGACTGAAAACTGTTGTTGTAGGCAAACTCTACCAAGGGTAAGTGCCTCTCCCACGTCCTGCTAAAGTCAAGGACACAACCCCGAAGCATATCCTCGAGGATCTGAATAGTACGCTCGGACTGCCCGTCAGTCTGAGGATGATAAGCCGTACTAAAGGTCAACTTAGTGCCCAAGGCACTCTGCAAACTCTGCCACAACCTAGCAGTAAAACGAGAATCTCTATCTGAGACGATCGTCACTGGGACCCCAAGCAATCGCACTACGTCCCGAATATACAAATCGGCAAGATGATCCACCGAATCTCTCACGCGCATAGGAATAAAGTGCGCCGACTTAGTCAACCGGTCTACAACCACCCAAATAGCATCACTACCCCGCTGAGTCCTCGGAAGACCTACAACGAAGTCCATAGTGACATGCTCCCACTTCCACTCGGCAATAGGCAAGGGTTGCAACAAACCCGCTGGCCTCTGATGCTCGGCCTTCACTTGCTGGCAAGTAAGGCACTTCGATACGAAAACAGCCACATCTCTCTTCATACCCCGCCACCAAAACTGGCGACCCAAATCCTGATACATCTTTGTACCTCCCGGATGCACCGCAAGGCGCGAATGATGAAACTCTCGGAGTACTTCCTCTCGGCAAGCCTCCGGTACAAACAAACGGTCCCGGTATCTCACACTCAGGTCGAGATACACCGTCAAACCCTTCTCAACTTTCCCACTGGAGATCTTCTCTCGGAGGGATTCTACCTCAAGGTCACCTCTCTGTGCCTCTAACACTCTAGTCACAAGTGTAGGCTGCGCAACAACAGAAAACAAGGCCGCAGCCTCAACAGATTCGCCCAGTAGCAAATCAAACTCGCCAAGTGCTCCCAACATCTCCCATTCCCGGAGGGCTATACTAGCTACATCACTAATGGATTTCCTACTAAGGGCATCGGCCACAACATTGGCCTTTCCCGGATGATAATGCAACTCAAAATCATAATCCTCGATGAACTCCATCCACCTTCTCTGCCTCAAATTCAAGTCTCTCTGTGTAAACAGATACTTCAAACTCTTGTGATCCGAGAATTCCTCGAACCTCTCACCATAAAGGTAGTGCCTCCAGATTTTCAAGGCAAAGATCACAGCTGCTAATTCTAGGTCGTGTGTGGGGTAATTCTTCTCGTGTATTTTCAACTGACGTGAGCCATAAGCTACCACTTTCCCCTCTTGCATCAACACACAACCCAAACCCTCTCGTGAGGCATCACAATAAACCGCATAACCCAACCCTCTCTCCGGAATAATCAACACCGGAGCGGTGGTCAATCTAACTTTCAGCTCTTGGAACGACTTTTCACAAGTCTCACTCCACACAAACTTGACTCCCTTCCGAGTCAGTCTAGTCAACGGTGACGCTAGCCTGGAGAAATCTTTCACAAACCGACGGTAATACCCAGCTAATCCCAGAAAACTGCGGATCTCAAACACATTCTTAGGCTGTGCCCAATCTTGCACTGCCTCAACCTTGGATGTATCAACAGACACCCCTTCCCCGGATACCACGTGGCCTAAGAATTTGACTTCCCTCAGCCAGAACTCACACTTCCCAAACTTGGCATACAGCCTATGGGCTCTGAGCAACTCAAGCACCACTCTCAAGTGTGCCTCGTGCTCCTCCTCTGAAGGCGAATAGATAAGGATGTCGTCCACAAAGACGACCACAAATCGGTCTAAGAACTCCCGGAAGATCCGGTTCATCAAGTCCATAAAGACTGCCGGTGCATTGGTAAGCCCGAATGGCATCACCAGAAACTCGTAATGGCCATACCGCGTACGGAATGCCGTCTTCGGAATATCCTCTTCCCTGACCCTCAACTGGTGGTAACCCGATCTCAAGTCTATCTTAGAGAAACAACGGGAACCCTTCAACTGGTCAAACAAATCATCTATACGGGGCATAGGGTATTTATTCTTAACCGTAGCCCGATTCAACTTCCGGTAGTCAATACACAATCTCAAGGCACCATCTTTCTTTTTAACAAAGAGGGCCGGTGCTCCCCACGGCGAAACACTAGGGCGAACAAAACCCTTATCTAGCAATTCCTGGAGCTGAACTTTCAACTCAACCAACTCTGCTGGAGCAAAACGGTAAGGTGCCATAGAAATCGGCGCCGTGCCGGGCACTAAATCAATAGAGAACTCTATCTCTCGGTGAGGTGGCAAACTAACAAGATCTTCGGGAAAGACATCCGAATACTCACAAACCACCCTCGGCAATACATGCTGGGTCACACCACTCTCACCACTCTCAAAGCTAGCAAGTAGACCACTAAGCTCACTTCGCCCTCGCGAATCATACCCCGATGGCAAAACACAACCAACCCGGTCTCCCAAGAAATGGAACCACTCCTCGCTCAAGGTACATAACGTGACCCTCTGGCGGTAGCAATCAATAACAGCCCGGTATGACGATAACCAGTCCCTACCCAAAATAACATCAAAACCCTTCATGGGCATGACAACAAACGGAAAAGGAAGCCTATAGTCGGCGACCTCTATATCACATCCTCTAACACCCTGTTTCAGGATCAACTCACCACCCAAAGGCGATACCACACAAATAGGAGATGCTAACTGTGCTAATTCCAATTCCAAAACCGATGCAAATGCAGCAGATACAAAAGAATGAGATGCACCCGTGTCTATCAACACACTAGCAACCGAGTTGCAAAACAGAAAAGTACCTCTCACCACCGATGGAGCCGCCACTAAATCCTGCGCGGTAACAGCATACACGCGCCCCGTAGGCCCCTGGTCTACCTGCTCACCTCTCGGAGCAAAAGACTGCTGCACAGACTGGGATGACGAAGCTCTCGGATTGGCCCTCGAGGCCTGCACAGACTGAGCTGGCTGAAAACCCTGCGTCTGCCTAGAACCAGACGTTCCCGAAGTGGCACTCAACTGCGGGCAAAACCTCTTCAGGTGCCCAGGCTGTCCACACTGATAACAAGACAAGGGCTGCCCCCTGCCCAAACTCTGACTCTGCGGTCTAGCTGAAGAAGAAGCAGCTCTCTGACCCCCACCCTTCTGCGGGCAAACAGAAACCTTGTGACCCAACTGGCCACACTTATAACAGGTGAAATCCCCCTGACCACCTCTCCCGGAGCCTGCACTTGGCACTGGGAAGGTCGATCTAGCAACACCACCCTGCGACTGCTGAGGGTTAGAACCCCTCTGCCTCTTGCCATCACCCTGACTATCCTGGCTCCTCTTGGAGCCTCTCTGCCCCTCATCCTCCTCCTGCATCATAAGCTCCATATGAGCTGCAGCGTCCACTAGGTGTCTATACTCTCGGATGTAAGAACCACCAACCCTCAACTTGAGGCCCCGCCTCAACTTCCGCTCAAACTCATAGCAACGGCGTTCCTCAGACGCCACCAGTTCCGGTGCAAACCTGGACAGACTGGTAAAAGTAGCCTCAAACTCGGCCACTGACCAGCCCTGCTGATTAAGCCGGCTAAACTGATCCCTCAGCTTCTCCCTAGCTGCTGCAGACAAAAACCTCTCCTGAAAAGCATTTATAAACGCCTCCCAAGTACCACCAACACGAGCCTTCTCGTACTTCCACCATTGACCCGCATCTCCCTTCAGTTGGAAGGATGCCAAGGTCACTTTCAATGCTCCGTCCTCGATGCCAAGCATCTCGAACGTCTTACTCATTTGCTCTAGCCACTCATCAGCCTTCAGTGGCTCCTTCGGATCCCCGACAAACTCATCCGGATTAGACCGGAAGAACTCCCTCTTCAAGAAAGAAGGCCCTGCCTCAGCGGCCTGATTCCCAGCTCTAAGAATACCCAAAGCTCCTGCTATCTCTCTGGCCAAGGCACCCATAGCCTGCTGACCCACTGGCTCGGCCACATTGGCCTGACCAACTCCCTCCTGCACTGCCAGAATCTCACCGGTAACGATGCTTCCTGCCTCGCAGGTCTACCACGCCTAGCACCTCTTCCTCGTCCTGACATCCTAATAAAGGTAACACAGAACATTAGCACATTCACAAATGTGCCGAAACTAAACACTCACGTCCTAATGCATGGACAACTGTAATTCACTCCACATAAGCACATAAACACATAAGCACTTACGAATTTCATTTCCGGATAATGATAGTCCCGAGGCGTTACTAGAGTTCCGGTTAGAAACAGCATTGATCAAGTGCTTTTCCAACAAGACTCCCAGGAACCCAAGGATCCAATCAACATCCTAGAAACTAAATCCCATACCCACATAGTCACATAAGCATGTTATCAATTAAGCACATAGCATATGATACTACATCTTAGTCTCTATCAAGCGAGACAAACCCATTGTGATACTAATCACTTCCCACGTACCCAAAGTATTCGAACCCAGTACGCTTTGATACCAAGTTGTAACGCCCTCAAAATAACAACATTAAACCCATCAGATAAGACATGCATTTACATATAAACTAACCACATACTTTTATTCATTAGAGTTCCATTACATAAGTATTACATGTTAACATCAAAACAAAAGGCCCTACGGGCTTACAGCTTTCCAAGTTAACACTTGGTTACAACAAAAGAGTACTAACTCATACACATTAAGCCCTTGGCTTGTATTTACATGTAATACATCAAAAAGTAAAACGACTAGATTATGTCCGCCTCTAGCCTCCCAAGCTATGTCCTTGGAGGTGGCATGCTTCTTGTACCTGAAAATGATGTTCCCATATAGGGTGAGCCACAGCCCAGTAGAAATACACTAAACCAACCATGAACAATGACTAAAAGATTAGCAATTGATAGATGGCTAACACAGATACATTCACATAAATTACACATTTATGTCATACAACTAATGAGTCTAAGTTACCTTTCATTTTCCCTTTTTCAACAGATAAGCATGCTAGCTCTATCATCATTTCCACAGATATATATAAAAACTATATCCCACATTCAGATAAGCATATAAGCTATATCCACATTCTCAACAGATATGTATAACAACAATATCCCACATTCACAGATAAGCATATAAGCTGTATCCACACTTTACCAAGATAAGCATATAAGCTCTATCTTCACTTCTCTAGACAAGCATATGAGCTGTATCTACGGAGTTCATCCCCTATCTTCTCCCAACACTATCCGGTTTAGAGGTACATCCCCTATCTTCCCCTAAACCGCGGAGTACATCCCCTATCTCCTCCTCTACACATAACGTATATAAACACATTGGTTCTATATACAATCACCCAATACATACAGTTAATGTATTCTATCAACCGTCAAGTTCCATGACACATTTCATTGATTAGTTTCAGTTTGCCTAATCATCATGCATTGTCTACAACAATCACGACTATCCTCCACCGATAGCCCAAAGCAGTTATTTCTAAACAGAAAATAAATGTACAAATGGATATTCAATCAACATTTCATTTCTTCATTTCTCACCATTAATTATCCCAATTAATCAAACAATGTAATTAGGCCTTTTTCCATAATTACCATTTCAACCCTTAGGTCCCATTTTCATCAATGATTTAGCATCAATTCCATTTCTCCATGCCAAACATGCATCTAGGTTTATTATGAATAAAACCCCAACTTTTGTAAAATTACACAAAAGCCCCAAACTTTCACAAAATTACCAAGCCAAGCCCAATATCTCAAAATACCAAAATTTAAAGACAAAATCCATAGAGAGGAGTAGGGTATCCCTACCTCAAAGTTTAAGCCAAAAAGGAGATGAAGACTCGAAGATCAACGTGCTCCAAACCAAACTTTTTCAGATTAGAACGAAACTCTCAACGCCCTCTATCTTTTTAACAAAGGCCCTAGGCTAGATTCACACTCTAGGGAGATCAAATCTTAGAGAGAGTGTAAGTTTAGAGAGGGAGGGTCTCGGATTTAGGGTTTGATCAAAAAAAGAAGTGAAAAAGTGAAGTTCAAAATCGCTACTGTCCGCTGATATAAAACACGCTCGCTCGAGCGAAGACTTTGTCGCTCGAGCGACCAGACACAGAAAACTCTCGCTCGAGCCAAGAAGTTCTCGATCGAGCGAAGAAAAACCCAGACCGCTCGAGCCAAGAAAGGCAACTCTCAAGTCCAGAACCAGACGCAACACTCGCTCGAGCGAAGCCACCCTAGCTCGACCCACCAGACACGAACCTCACTCTCGCTCGAGCGACAAACTACTCGCTCGAGCGAAGGTCCAAAAATCTGGGCAGCAACACTAGGCTCCCAAACACAACCAACCTGAAACAAACCTGCCCAACACATCCTATAACTCAATATACAAAGTAAAGAGGATGCAAACTAGATAATAAACAAATACCAACATCCACGGACACATGTCCGGATCACTGTACAACAAGGGTAAACCTGGGATCGCTATAACCTCCCCCCCTTAAAGAATTTCGTCCCCGAAATTAAGCACAAGTTTTCAAAAACAAGTTTTTCTTCATTTTAGACAATGTTACACTTTAACATTCAACAATTCGACCCATTACCGGTCATCCCATCTCTTTAACAAGAGGCATTCACAATATGTAAACAACATATGTACTTTCAACATGCATCAACATTATGCATTATCTTTTCCAATTTCAACAATATATTCAACATATATAATGTTACATTCAACTTCCATATGAGGCAAGTTCCAAAACATACTTCCAATAAACAAAACATTTTCAATGTTTTACAACTTAAGACATATATAAAAGCTCTTAAGTTCAACAAAATGCAAAATTTAAATACAAGATTACATATCAATAAACAAGTCCGGATATTTCTCACGGACTCCCAACTCACGTTCCCAAGTGGCTTCCTCCACTCCGTGATGTTTCCACAAGACTTTCACCAAAGGAATGGTCTTGCCACGCAGGACCTGATCCCGGTTATCCAAGACCCGAATCGGTCTCTCCTCATATGAGGCATCCTCATCTACCTCTAAATCGGTCCAATCCAACACATGTGATGGATCTGGCTCATACTTCCGAAGCATGCTCACATGAAACACGTCATGCACTCTGGACAACTGCGGCGGTAAGGCTAACCGATAAGCAACCTCACCAATCCTCTCAAGAGTCTCAAAAGGACCAATAAACCGAGGGGATAACTTCCCACTCTTCCCAAACCTCATCAAGCCTCGCCTAGGTGATATCTTCAGAAGGACATGATCACCTACCTCAAACGCCAAAGGCCTCCTCCTACGGTCAGCATAAGATTTTTGCCGACTCTGGGCTGTAACAAGCCTCTTACGGATAAGCTCAACTTTCTCCGTCGTCTCCCTAACCAACTCCGGACCCAACAAAGGTGTATCACCCACCTCGGCCCAACAAACTGGAGACCTACACGGTCGGCCATACAAGGCCTCAAACGGTGCCATACCGATGCTAGACTGAAAACTGTTGTTGTAGGCAAACTCTACCAAGGGTAAGTGCCTCTCCCACGTCCTGCTAAAGTCAAGGACACAACCCCGAAGCATATCCTCGAGGATCTGAATAGTACGCTCGGACTGCCCGTCAGTCTGAGGATGATAAGCCGTACTAAAGGTCAACTTAGTGCCCAAGGCACTCTGCAAACTCTGCCACAACCTAGCATTAAAACGAGGATCTCTATCTGAGACGATCGTCACTGGGACCCCAAGCAATCGCACTACGTCCCGAATATACAAATCGGCAAGATGATCCACCGAATCTCTCACGCGCATAGGAATAAAGTGCGCCGACTTAGTCAACCGGTCTACAACCACCCAAATAGCATCACTACCCCGCTGAGTCCTCGGAAGACCTACAACGAAGTCCATAGTGACATGCTCCCACTTCCACTCGGCAATAGGCAAGGGTTGCAACAAACCCGCTGGCCTCTGATGCTCGGCCTTCACTTGCTGGCAAGTAAGGCACTTCGATACGAAAACAGCCACATCTCTCTTCATACCCCGCCACCAAAACTGGCGACCCAAATCCTGATACATCTTAGTACCTCCCGGATGCACCGCAAGGCGCGAATGATGAAACTCTCGGAGTACTTCCTCTCGGCAAGCCTCCGGTACAAACAAACGGTCCCGGTATCTCACACTCAGGTCGAGATACACCGTCAAACCCTTCTCAACTTTCCCACTGGAGATCTTCTCTCGGAGGGATTCTACCTCAAGGTCACCTCTCTGTGCCTCTAACACTCTAGTCACAAGTGTAGGCTGCGCAACAACAGAAAACAAGGCCGCAGCCTCAACAGATTCGCCCAGTAGCAAATCAAACTCGCCAAGTGCTCCCAACATCTCCCATTCCCGGATGGCTATACTAGCTACATCACTAATGGATTTCCTACTAAGGGCATCGGCCACAACATTGGCCTTTCCCGGATGATAATGCAACTCAAAATCATAATCCTCGATGAACTCCATCCACCTTCTCTGCCTCAAATTCAAGTCTCTCTGTGTAAACAGATACTTCAAACTCTTGTGATCCGAGAATTCCTCGAACCTCTCACCATAAAGGTAGTGCCTCCAGATTTTCAAGGCAAAGATCACAGCTGCTAATTCTAGGTCGTGTGTGGGGTAATTCTTCTCGTGTATTTTCAACTGACGTGAGCCATAAGCTACCACTTTCCCCTCTTGCATCAACACACAACCCAAACCCTCTCGTGAGGCATCACAATAAACCGCATAACCCAACCCTCTCTCCGGAATAATCAACACCGGAGCGGTGGTCAATCTAACTTTCAGCTCTTGGAACGACTTTTCACAAGTCTCACTCCACACAAACTTGACTCCCTTCCGAGTCAGTCTAGTCAACGGTGACGCTAGCCTGGAGAAATCTTTCACAAACCGACGGTAATACCCAGCTAATCCCAGAAAACTGCGGATCTCAAACACATTCTTAGGCTGTGCCCAATCTTGCACTGCCTCAACCTTGGATGTATCAACAGACACCCCTTCCCCGGATACCACGTGGCCTAAGAATTTGACTTCCCTCAGCCAGAACTCACACTTCCCAAACTTGGCATACAGCCTATGGGCTCTGAGCAACTCAAGCACCACTCTCAAGTGTGCCTCGTGCTCCTCCTCTGAAGGCGAATAGATAAGGATGTCGTCCACAAAGACGACCACAAATCGGTCTAAGAACTCCCGGAAGATCCGGTTCATCAAGTCCATAAAGACTGCCGGTGCATTGGTAAGCCCGAATGGCATCACCAGAAACTCGTAATGGCCATACCGCGTACGGAATGCCGTCTTCGGAATATCCTCTTCCCTGACCCTCAACTGGTGGTAACCCGATCTCAAGTCTATCTTAGAGAAACAACGGGAACCCTTCAACTGGTCAAACAAATCATCTATACAGGGCATAGGGTATTTATTCTTAACCGTAGCCCGATTCAACTTCCGGTAGTCAATACACAATCTCAAGGCACCATCTTTCTTTTTAACAAAGAGGGCCGGTGCTCCCCACGGCGAAACACTAGGGCGAACAAAACCCTTATCTAGCAATTCCTGGAGCTGAACTTTCAACTCAACCAACTCTGCTGGAGCAAAACGGTAAGGTGCCATAGAAATCGGCGCCGTGCCGGGCACTAAATCAATAGAGAACTCTATCTCTCGGTGAGGTGGCAAACTAACAAGATCTTCGGGAAAGACATCCGAATACTCACAAACCACCCTCGGCAATACATGCTGGGTCACACCACTCTCACCACTCTCAAAGCTAGCAAGTAGACCACTAAGCTCACTTCGCCCTCGCGAATCATACCCCGATGGCAAAACACAACCAACCCGGTCTCCCAAGAAATGGAACCACTTCTCGCTCAAGGTACATAACGTGACCCTCTGGCGGTAGCAATCAATAACAGCCCGGTATGACGATAACCAGTCCCTACCCAAAATAACATCAAAACCCTTCATGGGCATGACAACAAACGGAAAAGGAAGCCTATAGTCGGCGACCTCTATATCACATCCTCTAACACCCTGTTTCAGGATCAACTCACCACCCAAAGGCGATACCACACAAATAGGAGATGCTAACTGTGCTAATTCCAATTCCAAAACCGATGCAAATGCAGCAGATACAAAAGAATGAGATGCACCCGTGTCTATCAACACACTAGCAACCGAGTTGCAAAACAGAAAAGTACCTCTCACCACCGATGGAGCCGCCACTAAATCCTGCGCGGTAACAGCATACACGCGCCCCGTAGGCCCCTGGTCTACCTGCTCACCTCTCGGAGCAAAAGACTGCTGCACAGACTGGGATGACGAAGCTCTCGGATTGGCCCTCGAGGCCTGCACAGACTGAGCTGGCTGAAAACCCTGCGTCTGCCTAGAACCAGACGTTCCCGAAGTGGCACTCAACTGCGGGCAAAACCTCTTCAGGTGCCCAGGCTGTCCACACTGATAACAAGACAAGGGCTGCCCCCTGCCCAAACTCTGACTCTGCGGTCTAGCTGAAGAAGAAGCAGCTCTCTGACCCCCACCCTTCTGCGGGCAAACAGAAACCTTGTGACCCAACTGGCCACACTTGTAACAGGTGAAATCCCCCTGACCACCTCTCCCGGAGCCTGCACTTGGCACTGGGAAGGTCGATCTAGCAACACCACCCTGCGACTGCTGAGGGTTAGAACCCCTCTGCCTCTTGCCATCACCCTGACTATCCTGGCTCCTCTTGGAGCCTCTCTGCCCCTCATCCTCCTCCTGCATCATAAGCTCCATATGAGCTGCAGCGTCCACTAGGTGTCTATACTCTCGGATGTAAGAACCACCAACCCTCAACTTGAGGCCCCGCCTCAACTTCCGCTCAAACTCATAGCAACGGCGTTCCTCAGACGCCACCAGTTCCGGTGCAAACCTGGACAGACTGGTAAAAGTAGCCTCAAACTCGGCCACTGACCAGCCCTGCTGATTAAGCTGGCTAAACTGATCCCTCAGCTTCTCCCTAGCTGCTGCAGACAAAAACCTCTCCTGAAAAGCATTTATAAACGCCTCCCAAGTACCACCAACACGAGCCTTCTCGTACTTCCACCATTGACCCGCATCTCCCTTCAGCTGGAAGGATGCCAAGGTCACTTTCAATGCTCCGTCCTCGATGCCAAGCATCTCGAACGTCTTACTCATTTGCTCTAGCCACTCATCAGCCTTCAGTGGCTCCTTCGGATCCCCGACAAACTCATCCGGATTAGACCGGAAGAACTCCCTCTTCAAGAAAGAAGGCCCTGCCTCAGCGGCCTGATTCCCAGCTCTAAGAATACCCAAAGCTCCTGCTATCTCTCTGGCCAAGGCACCCATAGCCTGCTGACCCACTGGCTCGGCCACATTGGCCTGACCAACTCCCTCCTGCACTGCCAGAATCTCACCGGTAACGATGCTTCCTGCCTCGCAGGTCTACCACGCCTAGCACCTCTTCCTCGTCCTGACATCCTAATAAAGGTAACACAGAACATTAGCACATTCACAAATGTGCCGAAACTAAACACTCACGTCCTAATGCATGGACAACTATAATTCACTCCACATAAGCACATAAACACATAAGCACTTACGAATTTCATTTCCGGATAATGATAGTCCCGAGGCGTTACTAGAGTTCCGGTTAGAAACAGCATTGATCAAGTGCTTTTCCAACAAGACTCCCAGGAACCCAAGGATCCAATCAACATCCTAGAAACTAAATCCCATACCCACATAGTCACATAAGCATGTTATCAATTAAGCACATAGCATATGATACTACATCTAAGTCTCTATCAAGCGAGACAAACCCATTGTGATACTAATCACTTCCCACGTACCCAAAGTATTCGAACCCAGTACGCTTTGATACCAAGTTGTAACGCCCTCAAAATAACAACATTAAACCCATCAGATAAGACATGCATTTACATATAAACTAACCACATACTTTTATTCATTAGAGTTCCATTACATAAGTATTACATGTTAACATCAAAACAAAAGGCCCTACGGGCTTACAGCTTTCCAAGTTAACACTTGGTTACAACAAAAGAGTACTAACTCATACACATTAAGCCCTTGGCTTGTATTTACATGTAATACATCAAAAAGTAAAACGACTAGATTATGTCCGCCTCTAGCCTCCCAAGCTATGTCCTTGGAGGTGGCATGCTTCTTGTACCTGAAAATGATGTTCCCATATAGGGTGAGCCACAGCCCAGTAGAAATACACTAAACCAACCATGAACAATGACTAAAAGATTAGCAATTGATAGATGGCTAACACAGATACATTCACATAAATTACACATTTATGTCATACAACTTATGAGTCTAAGTTACCTTTCATTTTCCCTTTTTCAACAGATAAGCATGCTAGCTCTATCATCATTTCCACAGATATATATAAAAACTATATCCCACATTCAGATAAGCATATAAGCTATATCCACATTCTCAACAGATATGTATAACAACAATATCCCACATTCACAGATAAGCATATAAGCTGTATCCACACTTTACCAAGATAAGCATATAAGCTCTATCTTCACTTCTCTAGACAAGCATATGAGCTGTATCTACGGAGTTCATCCCCTATCTTCTCCCAACACTATCCGGTTTAGAGGTACATCCCCTATCTTTCCCTAAACCGCGGAGTACATCCCCTATCTCCTCCTCTACACATAACGTATATAAACACATTGGTTCTATATACAATCACCCAATACATACAGTTAATGTATTCTATCAACCGTCAAGTTCCATGACACATTTCATTGATTAGTTTCAGTTTGCCTAATCATCATGCATTGTCTACAACAATCACGACTATCCTCCACCGATAGCCCAAAGCAGTTATTTCTAAACAGAAAATAAATGTACAAATGGATATTCAATCAACATTTCATTTCTTCATTTCTCACCATTAATTATCCCAATTAATCAAACAATGTAATTAGGCCTTTTTCCATAATTACCATTTCAACCCTTAGGTCCCATTTTCATCAATGATTTAGCATCAATTCCATTTCTCCATGCCAAACATGCATCTAGGTTTATTATGAATAAAACCCCAACTTTTGTAAAATTACACAAAAGCCCCAAACTTTCACAAAATTACCAAGCCAAGCCCAACATCTCAAAATACCAAAATTTAAAGACAAAATCCATAGAGAGGAGTAGGGTATCCCTACCTCAAAGTTTAAGCCAAAAAGGAGATGAAGACTCGAAGATCAACGTGCTCCAAACCAAACTTTTTCAGATTAGAACGAAACTCTCAACGCCCTCTATCTTTTTAACAAAGGCCCTAGGCTAGATTCACACTCTAGGGAGATCAAATCTTAGAGAGAGTGTAAGTTTAGAGAGGGAGGGTCTCGGATTTAGGGTTTGATCAAAAAAAGAAGTGAAAAAGTGAAGTTCAAAATCGCTACTGTCCGCTGATATAAAACACGCTCGCTCGAGCGAAGACTTTGTCGCTCGAGCGACCAGACACAGAAAACTCTCGCTCGAGCCAAGAAGTTCTCGATCGAGCGAAGAAAAACCCAGACCGCTCGAGCCAAGAAAGGCAACTCTCAAGTCCAGAACCAGACGCAACACTCGCTCGAGCGAAGCCACCCTAGCTCGACCCACCAGACACGAACCTCACTCTCGCTCGAGCGACAAACTACTCGCTCGAGCGAAGGTCCAAAAATCTGGGCAGCAACACTAGGCTCCCAAACACAACCAACCTGAAACAAACCTGCCCAACACATCCTATAACTCAATATACAAAGTAAAGAGGATGCAAACTAGATAATAAACAAATACCAACATCCACGGACACATGTCCGGATCACTGTACAACAAGGGTAAACCTGGGATCGCTATAACCTCCCCCCCTTAAAGAATTTCGTCCCCGAAATTAAGCACAAGTTTTCAAAAACAAGTTTTTCTTCATTTTAGACAATGTTACACTTTAACATTCAACAATTCGACCCATTACCGGTCATCCCATCTCTTTAACAAGAGGCATTCACAATATGTAAACAACATATGTACTTTCAACATGCATCAACATTATGCATTATCTTTTCCAATTTCAACAATATATTCAACATATATAATGTTACATTCAACTTCCATATGAGGCAAGTTCCAAAACATACTTCCAATAAACAAAACATTTTCAATGTTTTACAACTTAAGACATATATAAAAGCTCTTAAGTTCAACAAAATGCAAAATTTAAATACAAGATTACATATCAATAAACAAGTCCGGATATTTCTCACGGACTCCCAACTCACGTTCCCAAGTGGCTTCCTCCACTCCGTGATGTTTCCACAAGACTTTCACCAAAGGAATGGTCTTGCCACGCAGGACCTGATCCCGGTTATCCAAGACCCGAATCGGTCTCTCCTCATATGAGGCATCCTCATCTACCTCTAAATCGGTCCAATCCAACACATGTGATGGATCTGGCTCATACTTCCGAAGCATGCTCACATGAAACACGTCATGCACTCCGGACAACTGCGGCGGTAAGGCTAACCGATAAGCAACCTCACCAATCCTCTCAAGAGTCTCAAAAGGACCAATAAACCGAGGGGATAACTTCCCACTCTTCCCAAACCTCATCAAGCCTCGCCTAGGTGATATCTTCAGAAGGACATGATCACCTACCTCAAACGCCAAAGGCCTCCTCCTACGGTCAGCATAAGATTTTTGCCGACTCTGGGCTGTAACAAGCCTCTTACGGATAAGCTCAACTTTCTCCGTCGTCTCCCTAACCAACTCCGGACCCAACAAAGGTGTATCACCCACCTCGGCCCAACAAACTGGAGACCTACACGGTCGGCCATACAAGGCCTCAAACGGTGCCATACCGATGCTAGACTGAAAACTGTTGTTGTAGGCAAACTCTACCAAGGGTAAGTGCCTCTCCCACGTCCTGCTAAAGTCAAGGACACAACCCCGAAGCATATCCTCGAGGATCTGAATAGTACGCTCGGACTGCCCGTCAGTCTGAGGATGATAAGCCGTACTAAAGGTCAACTTAGTGCCCAAGGCACTCTGCAAACTCTGCCACAACCTAGCATTAAAACGAGGATCTCTATCTGAGACGATCGTCACTGGGACCCCAAGCAATCGCACTACGTCCCGAATATACAAATCGGCAAGATGATCCACCGAATCTCTCACGCGCATAGGAATAAAGTGCGCCGACTTAGTCAACCGGTCTACAACCACCCAAATAGCATCACTACCCCGCTGAGTCCTCGGAAGACCTACAACGAAGTCCATAGTGACATGCTCCCACTTCCACTCGGCAATAGGCAAGGGTTGCAACAAACCCGCTGGCCTCTGATGCTCGGCCTTCACTTGCTGGCAAGTAAGGCACTTCGATACGAAAACAGCCACATCTCTCTTCATACCCCGCCACCAAAACTGGCGACCCAAATCCTGATACATCTTAGTACCTCCCGGATGCACCGCAAGGCGCGAATGATGAAACTCTCGGAGTACTTCCTCTCGGCAAGCCTCCGGTACAAACAAACGGTCCCGGTATCTCACACTCAGGTCGAGATACACCGTCAAACCCTTCTCAACTTTCCCACTGGAGATCTTCTCTCGGAGGGATTCTACCTCAAGGTCACCTCTCTGTGCCTCTAACACTCTAGTCACAAGTGTAGGCTGCGCAACAACAGAAAACAAGGCCGCAGCCTCAACAGATTCGCCCAGTAGCAAATCAAACTCGCCAAGTGCTCCCAACATCTCCCATTCCCGGATGGCTATACTAGCTACATCACTAATGGATTTCCTACTAAGGGCATCGGCCACAACATTGGCCTTTCCCGGATGATAATGCAACTCAAAATCATAATCCTCGATGAACTCCATCCACCTTCTCTGCCTCAAATTCAAGTCTCTCTGTGTAAACAGATACTTCAAACTCTTGTGATCCGAGAATTCCTCGAACCTCTCACCATAAAGGTAGTGCCTCCAGATTTTCAAGGCAAAGATCACAGCTGCTAATTCTAGGTCGTGTGTGGGGTAATTCTTCTCGTGTATTTTCAACTGACGTGAGCCATAAGCTACCACTTTCCCCTCTTGCATCAACACACAACCCAAACCCTCTCGTGAGGCATCACAATAAACCGCATAACCCAACCCTCTCTCCGGAATAATCAACACCGGAGCGGTGGTCAATCTAACTTTCAGCTCTTGGAACGACTTTTCACAAGTCTCACTCCACACAAACTTGACTCCCTTCCGAGTCAGTCTAGTCAACGGTGACGCTAGCCTGGAGAAATCTTTCACAAACCGACGGTAATACCCAGCTAATCCCAGAAAACTGCGGATCTCAAACACATTCTTAGGCTGTGCCCAATCTTGCACTGCCTCAACCTTGGATGTATCAACAGACACCCCTTCCCCGGATACCACGTGGCCTAAGAATTTGACTTCCCTCAGCCAGAACTCACACTTCCCAAACTTGGCATACAGCCTATGGGCTCTGAGCAACTCAAGCACCACTCTCAAGTGTGCCTCGTGCTCCTCCTCTGAAGGCGAATAGATAAGGATGTCGTCCACAAAGACGACCACAAATCGGTCTAAGAACTCCCGGAAGATCCGGTTCATCAAGTCCATAAAGACTGCCGGTGCATTGGTAAGCCCGAATGGCATCACCAGAAACTCGTAATGGCCATACCGCGTACGGAATGCCGTCTTCGGAATATCCTCTTCCCTGACCCTCAACTGGTGGTAACCCGATCTCAAGTCTATCTTAGAGAAACAACGGGAACCCTTCAACTGGTCAAACAAATCATCTATACAGGGCATAGGGTATTTATTCTTAACCGTAGCCCGATTCAACTTCCGGTAGTCAATACACAATCTCAAGGCACCATCTTTCTTTTTAACAAAGAGGGCCGGTGCTCCCCACGGCGAAACACTAGGGCGAACAAAACCCTTATCTAGCAATTCCTGGAGCTGAACTTTCAACTCAACCAACTCTGCTGGAGCAAAACGGTAAGGTGCCATAGAAATCGGCGCCGTGCCGGGCACTAAATCAATAGAGAACTCTATCTCTCGGTGAGGTGGCAAACTAACAAGATCTTCGGGAAAGACATCCGAATACTCACAAACCACCCTCGGCAATACATGCTGGGTCACACCACTCTCACCACTCTCAAAGCTAGCAAGTAGACCACTAAGCTCACTTCGCCCTCGCGAATCATACCCCGATGGCAAAACACAACCAACCCGGTCTCCCAAGAAATGGAACCACTCCTCGCTCAAGGTACATAACGTGACCCTCTGGCGGTAGCAATCAATAACAGCCCGGTATGACGATAACCAGTCCCTACCCAAAATAACATCAAAACCCTTCATGGGCATGACAACAAACGGAAAAGGAAGCCTATAGTCGGCGACCTCTATATCACATCCTCTAACACCCTGTTTCAGGATCAACTCACCACCCAAAGGCGATACCACACAAATAGGAGATGCTAACTGTGCTAATTCCAATTCCAAAACCGATGCAAATGCAGCAGATACAAAAGAATGAGATGCACCCGTGTCTATCAACACACTAGCAACCGAGTTGCAAAACAGAAAAGTACCTCTCACCACCGATGGAGCCGCCACTAAATCCTGCGCGGTAACAGCATACACGCGCCCCGTAGGCCCCTGGTCTACCTGCTCACCTCTCGGAGCAAAAGACTGCTGCACAGACTGGGATGACGAAGCTCTCGGATTGGCCCTCGAGGCCTGCACAGACTGAGCTGGCTGAAAACCCTGCGTCTGCCTAGAACCAGACGTTCCCGAAGTGGCACTCAACTGCGGGCAAAACCTCTTCAGGTGCCCAGGCTGTCCACACTGATAACAAGACAAGGGCTGCCCCCTGCCCAAACTCTGACTCTGCGGTCTAGCTGAAGAAGAAGCAGCTCTCTGACCCCCACCCTTCTGCGGGCAAACAGAAACCTTGTGACCCAACTGGCCACACTTGTAACAGGTGAAATCCCCCTGACCACCTCTCCCGGAGCCTGCACTTGGCACTGGGAAGGTCGATCTAGCAACACCACCCTGCGACTGCTGAGGGTTAGAACCCCTCTGCCTCTTGCCATCACCCTGACTATCCTGGCTCCTCTTGGAGCCTCTCTGCCCCTCATCCTCCTCCTGCATCATAAGCTCCATATGAGCTGCAGCGTCCACTAGGTGTCTATACTCTCGGATGTAAGAACCACCAACCCTCAACTTGAGGCCCCGCCTCAACTTCCGCTCAAACTCATAGCAACGGCGTTCCTCAGACGCCACCAGTTCCGGTGCAAACCTGGACAGACTGGTAAAAGTAGCCTCAAACTCGGCCACTGACCAGCCCTGCTGATTAAGCTGGCTAAACTGATCCCTCAGCTTCTCCCTAGCTGCTGCAGACAAAAACCTCTCCTGAAAAGCATTTATAAACGCCTCCCAAGTACCACCAACACGAGCCTTCTCGTACTTCCACCATTGACCCGCATCTCCCTTCAGCTGGAAGGATGCCAAGGTCACTTTCAATGCTCCGTCCTCGATGCCAAGCATCTCGAACGTCTTACTCATTTGCTCTAGCCACTCATCAGCCTTCAGTGGCTCCTTCGGATCCCCGACAAACTCATCCGGATTAGACCGGAAGAACTCCCTCTTCAAGAAAGAAGGCCCTGCCTCAGCGGCCTGATTCCCAGCTCTAAGAATACCCAAAGCTCCTGCTATCTCTCTGGCCAAGGCACCCATAGCCTGCTGACCCACTGGCTCGGCCACATTGGCCTGACCAACTCCCTCCTGCACTGCCAGAATCTCACCGGTAACGATGCTTCCTGCCTCGCAGGTCTACCACGCCTAGCACCTCTTCCTCGTCCTGACATCCTAATAAAGGTAACACAGAACATTAGCACATTCACAAATGTGCCGAAACTAAACACTCACGTCCTAATGCATGGACAACTATAATTCACTCCACATAAGCACATAAACACATAAGCACTTACGAATTTCATTTCCGGATAATGATAGTCCCGAGGCGTTACTAGAGTTCCGGTTAGAAACAGCATTGATCAAGTGCTTTTCCAACAAGACTCCCAGGAACCCAAGGATCCAATCAACATCCTAGAAACTAAATCCCATACCCACATAGTCACATAAGCATGTTATCAATTAAGCACATAGCATATGATACTACATCTAAGTCTCTATCAAGCGAGACAAACCCATTGTGATACTAATCACTTCCCACGTACCCAAAGTATTCGAACCCAGTACGCTTTGATACCAAGTTGTAACGCCCTCAAAATAACAACATTAAACCCATCAGATAAGACATGCATTTACATATAAACTAACCACATACTTTTATTCATTAGAGTTCCATTACATAAGTATTACATGTTAACATCAAAACAAAAGGCCCTACGGGCTTACAGCTTTCCAAGTTAACACTTGGTTACAACAAAAGAGTACTAACTCATACACATTAAGCCCTTGGCTTGTATTTACATGTAATACATCAAAAAGTAAAACGACTAGATTATGTCCGCCTCTAGCCTCCCAAGCTATGTCCTTGGAGGTGGCATGCTTCTTGTACCTGAAAATGATGTTCCCATATAGGGTGAGCCACAGCCCAGTAGAAATACACTAAACCAACCATGAACAATGACTAAAAGATTAGCAATTGATAGATGGCTAACACAGATACATTCACATAAATTACACATTTATGTCATACAACTTATGAGTCTAAGTTACCTTTCATTTTCCCTTTTTCAACAGATAAGCATGCTAGCTCTATCATCATTTCCACAGATATATATAAAAACTATATCCCACATTCAGATAAGCATATAAGCTATATCCACATTCTCAACAGATATGTATAACAACAATATCCCACATTCACAGATAAGCATATAAGCTGTATCCACACTTTACCAAGATAAGCATATAAGCTCTATCTTCACTTCTCTAGACAAGCATATGAGCTGTATCTACGGAGTTCATCCCCTATCTTCTCCCAACACTATCCGGTTTAGAGGTACATCCCCTATCTTTCCCTAAACCGCGGAGTACATCCCCTATCTCCTCCTCTACACATAACGTATATAAACACATTGGTTCTATATACAATCACCCAATACATACAGTTAATGTATTCTATCAACCGTCAAGTTCCATGACACATTTCATTGATTAGTTTCAGTTTGCCTAATCATCATGCATTGTCTACAACAATCACGACTATCCTCCACCGATAGCCCAAAGCAGTTATTTCTAAACAGAAAATAAATGTACAAATGGATATTCAATCAACATTTCATTTCTTCATTTCTCACCATTAATTATCCCAATTAATCAAACAATGTAATTAGGCCTTTTTCCATAATTACCATTTCAACCCTTAGGTCCCATTTTCATCAATGATTTAGCATCAATTCCATTTCTCCATGCCAAACATGCATCTAGGTTTATTATGAATAAAACCCCAACTTTTGTAAAATTACACAAAAGCCCCAAACTTTCACAAAATTACCAAGCCAAGCCCAACATCTCAAAATACCAAAATTTAAAGACAAAATCCATAGAGAGGAGTAGGGTATCCCTACCTCAAAGTTTAAGCCAAAAAGGAGATGAAGACTCGAAGATCAACGTGCTCCAAACCAAACTTTTTCAGATTAGAACGAAACTCTCAACGCCCTCTATCTTTTTAACAAAGGCCCTAGGCTAGATTCACACTCTAGGGAGATCAAATCTTAGAGAGAGTGTAAGTTTAGAGAGGGAGGGTCTCGGATTTAGGGTTTGATCAAAAAAAGAAGTGAAAAAGTGAAGTTCAAAATCGCTACTGTCCGCTGATATAAAACACGCTCGCTCGAGCGAAGACTTTGTCGCTCGAGCGACCAGACACAGAAAACTCTCGCTCGAGCCAAGAAGTTCTCGATCGAGCGAAGAAAAACCCAGACCGCTCGAGCCAAGAAAGGCAACTCTCAAGTCCAGAACCAGACGCAACACTCGCTCGAGCGAAGCCACCCTAGCTCGACCCACCAGACACGAACCTCACTCTCGCTCGAGCGACAAACTACTCGCTCGAGCGAAGGTCCAAAAATCTGGGCAGCAACACTAGGCTCCCAAACACAACCAACCTGAAACAAACCTGCCCAACACATCCTATAACTCAATATACAAAGTAAAGAGGATGCAAACTAGATAATAAACAAATACCAACATCCACGGACACATGTCCGGATCACTGTACAACAAGGGTAAACCTGGGATCGCTATAACCTCCCCCCCTTAAAGAATTTCGTCCCCGAAATTAAGCACAAGTTTTCAAAAACAAGTTTTTCTTCATTTTAGACAATGTTACACTTTAACATTCAACAATTCGACCCATTACCGGTCATCCCATCTCTTTAACAAGAGGCATTCACAATATGTAAACAACATATGTACTTTCAACATGCATCAACATTATGCATTATCTTTTCCAATTTCAACAATATATTCAACATATATAATGTTACATTCAACTTCCATATGAGGCAAGTTCCAAAACATACTTCCAATAAACAAAACATTTTCAATGTTTTACAACTTAAGACATATATAAAAGCTCTTAAGTTCAACAAAATGCAAAATTTAAATACAAGATTACATATCAATAAACAAGTCCGGATATTTCTCACGGACTCCCAACTCACGTTCCCAAGTGGCTTCCTCCACTCCGTGATGTTTCCACAAGACTTTCACCAAAGGAATGGTCTTGCCACGCAGGACCTGATCCCGGTTATCCAAGACCCGAATCGGTCTCTCCTCATATGAGGCATCCTCATCTACCTCTAAATCGGTCCAATCCAACACATGTGATGGATCTGGCTCATACTTCCGAAGCATGCTCACATGAAACACGTCATGCACTCCGGACAACTGCGGCGGTAAGGCTAACCGATAAGCAACCTCACCAATCCTCTCAAGAGTCTCAAAAGGACCAATAAACCGAGGGGATAACTTCCCACTCTTCCCAAACCTCATCAAGCCTCGCCTAGGTGATATCTTCAGAAAGACATGATCACCTACCTCAAACGCCAAAGGCCTCCTCCTACGGTCAGCATAAGATTTTTGCCGACTCTGGGCTGTAACAAGCCTCTTACGGATAAGCTCAACTTTCTCCGTCGTCTCCCTAACCAACTCCGGACCCAACAAAGGTGTATCACCCACCTCGGCCCAACAAACTGGAGACCTACACGGTCGGCCATACAAGGCCTCAAACGGTGCCATACCGATGCTAGACTGAAAACTGTTGTTGTAGGCAAACTCTACCAAGGGTAAGTGCCTCTCCCACGTCCTGCTAAAGTCAAGGACACAACCCCGAAGCATATCCTCGAGGATCTGAATAGTACGCTCGGACTGCCCGTCAGTCTGAGGATGATAAGCCGTACTAAAGGTCAACTTAGTGCCCAAGGCACTCTGCAAACTCTGCCACAACCTAGCATTAAAACGAGGATCTCTATCTGAGACGATCGTCACTGGGACCCCAAGCAATCGCACTACGTCCCGAATATACAAATCGGCAAGATGATCCACCGAATCTCTCACGCGCATAGGAATAAAGTGCGCCGACTTAGTCAACCGGTCTACAACCACCCAAATAGCATCACTACCCCGCTGAGTCCTCGGAAGACCTACAACGAAGTCCATAGTGACATGCTCCCACTTCCACTCGGCAATAGGCAAGGGTTGCAACAAACCCGCTGGCCTCTGATGCTCGGCCTTCACTTGCTGGCAAGTAAGGCACTTCGATACGAAAACAGCCACATCTCTCTTCATACCCCGCCACCAAAACTGGCGACCCAAATCTTGATACATCTTAGTACCTCCCGGATGCACCGCAAGGCGCGAATGATGAAACTCTCGGAGTACTTCCTCTCGGCAAGCCTCCGGTACAAACAAACGGTCCCGGTATCTCACACTCAGGTCGAGATACACCGTCAAACCCTTCTCAACTTTCCCACTGGAGATCTTCTCTCAGAGGGATTCTACCTCAAGGTCACCTCTCTGTGCCTCTAACACTCTAGTCACAAGTGTAGGCTGCGCAACAACAGAAAACAAGGCCGCAGCCTCAACAGATTCGCCCAGTAGCAAATCAAACTCGCCAAGTGCTCCCAACATCTCCCATTCCCGGATGGCTATACTAGCTACATCACTAATGGATTTCCTACTAAGGGCATCGGCCACAACATTGGCCTTTCCCGGATGATAATGCAACTCAAAATCATAATCCTCGATGAACTCCATCCACCTTCTCTGCCTCAAATTCAAGTCTCTCTGTGTAAACAGATACTTCAAACTCTTGTGATCCGAGAATTCCTCGAACCTCTCACCATAAAGGTAGTGCCTCCAGATTTTCAAGGCAAAGATCACAGCTGCTAATTCTAGGTCGTGTGTGGGGTAATTCTTCTCGTGTATTTTCAACTGACGTGAGCCATAAGCTACCACTTTCCCCTCTTGCATCAACACACAACCCAAACCCTCTCGTGAGGCATCACAATAAACCGCATAACCCAACCCTCTCTCCGGAATAATCAACACCGGAGCGGTGGTCAATCTAACTTTCAGCTCTTGGAACGACTTTTCACAAGTCTCACTCCACACAAACTTGACTCCCTTCCGAGTCAGTCTAGTCAACGGTGACGCTAGCCTGGAGAAATCTTTCACAAACCGACGGTAATACCCAGCTAATCCCAGAAAACTGCGGATCTCAAACACATTCTTAGGCTGTGCCCAATCTTGCACTGCCTCAACCTTGGATGTATCAACAGACACCCCTTCCCCGGATACCACGTGGCCTAAGAATTTGACTTCCCTCAGCCAGAACTCACACTTCCCAAACTTGGCATACAGCCTATGGGCTCTGAGCAACTCAAGCACCACTCTCAAGTGTGCCTCGTGCTCCTCCTCTGAAGGCGAATAGATAAGGATGTCGTCCACAAAGACGACCACAAATCGGTCTAAGAACTCCCGGAAGATCCGGTTCATCAAGTCCATAAAGACTGCCGGTGCATTGGTAAGCCCGAATGGCATCACCAGAAACTCGTAATGGCCATACCGCGTACGGAATGCCGTCTTCGGAATATCCTCTTCCCTGACCCTCAACTGGTGGTAACCCGATCTCAAGTCTATCTTAGAGAAACAACGGGAACCCTTCAACTGGTCAAACAAATCATCTATACGGGGCATAGGGTATTTATTCTTAACCGTAGCCCGATTCAACTTCCGGTAGTCAATACACAATCTCAAGGCACCATCTTTCTTTTTAACAAAGAGGGCCGGTGCTCCCCACGGCGAAACACTAGGGCGAACAAAACCCTTATCTAGCAATTCCTGGAGCTGAACTTTCAACTCAACCAACTCTGCTGGAGCAAAACGGTAAGGTGCCATAGAAATCGGCGCCGTGCCGGGCACTAAATCAATAGAGAACTCTATCTCTCGGTGAGGTGGCAAACTAACAAGATCTTCGGGAAAGACATCCGAATACTCACAAACCACCCTCGGCAATACATGCTGGGTCACACCACTCTCACCACTCTCAAAGCTAGCAAGTAGACCACTAAGCTCACTTCGCCCTCGCGAATCATACCCCGATGGCAAAACACAACCAACCCGGTCTCCCAAGAAATGGAACCATTCCTCGCTCAAGGTACATAACGTGACCCTCTGGCGGTAGCAATCAATAACAGCCCGGTATGACGATAACCAGTCCATACCCAAAATAACATCAAAACCCTTCATGGGCATGACAACAAACGGAAAAGGAAGCCTATAGTCGGCGACCTCTATATCACATCCTCTAACACCCTGTTTCAGGATCAACTCACCACCCAAAGGCGATACCACACAAATAGGAGATGCTAACTGTGCTAATTCCAATTCCAAAACCGATGCAAATGCAGCAGATACAAAAGAATGAGATGCACCCGTGTCTATCAACACACTAGCAACCGAGTTGCAAAACAGAAAAGTACCTCTCACCACCGATGGAGCCGCCACTAAATCCTGCGCGGTAACAGCATACACGCGCCCCGTAGGCCCCTGGTCTACCTGCTCACCTCTCGGAGCAAAAGACTGCTGCACAGACTGGGATGACGAAGCTCTCGGATTGGCCCTCGAGGCCTGCACAGACTGAGCTGGCTGAAAACCCTGCGTCTGCCTAGAACCAGACGTTCCCGAAGTGGCACTCAACTGCGGGCAAAACCTCTTCAGGTGCCCAGGCTGTCCACACTGATAAGAAGACAAGGGTTGCCCCCTGCCCAAACTCTGACTCTGCGGTCTAGCTGAAGAAGAAGCAGCTCTCTGACCCCCACCCTTCTGCGGGCAAACAGAAACCTTGTGACCCAACTGGCCACACTTGTAACAGGTGAAATCCCCCTGACCACCTCTCCCGGAGCCTGCACTTGGCACTGGGAAGGTCGATCTAGCAACACCACCCTGCGACTGCTGAGGGTTAGAACCCCTCTGCCTCTTGCCATCACCCTGACTATCCTGGCTCCTCTTGGAGCCTCTCTGCCCCTCATCCTCCTCCTGCATCATAAGCTCCATATGAGCTGCAGCGTCCACTAGGTGTCTATACTCTCGGATGTAAGAACCACCAACCCTCAACTTGAGGCCCCGCCTCAACTTCCGCTCAAACTCATAGCAACGGCGTTCCTCAGACGCCACCAGTTCCGGTGCAAACCTGGACAGACTGGTAAAAGTAGCCTCAAACTCGGCCACTGACCAGCCCTGCTGATTAAGCCGGCTAAACTGATCCCTCAGCTTCTCCCTAGCTGCTGCAGACAAAAACCTCTCCTGAAAAGCATTTATAAACGCCTCCCAAGTACCACCAACACGAGCCTTCTCGTACTTCCACCATTGACCCGCATCTCCCTTCAGCTGGAAGGATGCCAAGGTCACTTTCAATGCTCCGTCCTCGATGCCAAGCATCTCGAACGTCTTACTCATTTGCTCTAGCCACTCATCAGCCTTCAGTGGCTCCTTCGGATCCCCGACAAACTCATCCGGATTAGACCGGAAGAACTCCCTCTTCAAGAAAGAAGGCCCTGCCTCAGCGGCCTGATTCCCAGCTCTAAGAATACCCAAAGCTCCTGCTATCTCTCTGGCCAAGGCACCCATAGCCTGCTGACCCACTGGCTCGGCCACATTGGCCTGACCAACTCCCTCCTGCACTGCCAGAATCTCACCGGTAACGATGCTTCCTGCCTCGCAGGTCTACCACGCCTAGCACCTCTTCCTCGTCCTGACATCCTAATAAAGGTAACACAGAACATTAGCACATTCACAAATGTGCCGAAACTAAACACTCACGTCCTAATGCATGGACAACTATAATTCACTCCACATAAGCACATAAACACATAAGCACTTACGAATTTCATTTCCGGATAATGATAGTCCCGAGGCGTTACTAGAGTTCCGGTTAGAAACAGCATTGATCAAGTGCTTTTCCAACAAGACTCCCAGGAACCCAAGGATCCAATCAACATCCTAGAAACTAAATCCCATACCCACATAGTCACATAAGCATGTTATCAATTAAGCACATAGCATATGATACTACATCTAAGTCTCTATCAAGCGAGACAAACCCATTGTGATACTAATCACTTCCCACGTACCCAAAGTATTCGAACCCAGTACGCTTTGATACCAAGTTGTAACGCCCTCAAAATAACAACATTAAACCCATCAGATAAGACATGCATTTACATATAAACTAACCACATACTTTTATTCATTAGAGTTCCATTACATAAGTATTACATGTTAACATCAAAACAAAAGGCCCTACGGGCTTACAGCTTTCCAAGTTAACACTTGGTTACAACAAAAGAGTACTAACTCATACACATTAAGCCCTTGGCTTGTATTTACATGTAATACATCAAAAAGTAAAACGACTAGATTATGTCCGCCTCTAGCCTCCCAAGCTATGTCCTTGGAGGTGGCATGCTTCTTGTACCTGAAAATGATGTTCCCATATAGGGTGAGCCACAGCCCAGTAGAAATACACTAAACCAACCATGAACAATGACTAAAAGATTAGCAATTGATAGATGGCTAACACAGATACATTCACATAAATTACACATTTATGTCATACAACTTATGAGTCTAAGTTACCTTTCATTTTCCCTTTTTCAACAGATAAGCATGCTAGCTCTATCATCATTTCCACAGATATATATAAAAACTATATCCCACATTCAGATAAGCATATAAGCTATATCCACATTCTCAACAGATATGTATAACAACAATATCCCACATTCACAGATAAGCATATAAGCTGTATCCACACTTTACCAAGATAAGCATATAAGCTCTATCTTCACTTCTCTAGACAAGCATATGAGCTGTATCTACGGAGTTCATCCCCTATCTTCTCCCAACACTATCCGGTTTAGAGGTCCATCCCCTATCTTTCCCTAAACCGCGGAGTACATCCCCTATCTCCTCCTCTACACATAACGTATATAAACACATTGGTTCTATATACAATCACCCAATACATACAGTTAATGTATTTTATCAACCGTCAAGTTCCATGACACATTTCATTGATTAGTTTCAGTTTGCCTAATCATCATGCATTGTCTACAACAATCACGACTATCCTCCACCGATAGCCCAAAGCAGTTATTTCTAAACAGAAAATAAATGTACAAATGGATATTCAATCAACATTTCATTTCTTCATTTCTCACCATTAATTATCCCAATTAATCAAACAATGTAATTAGGCCTTTTTCCATAATTACCATTTCAACCCTTAGGTCCCATTTTCATCAATGATTTAGCATCAATTCCATTTCTCCATGCCAAACATGCATCTAGGTTTATTATGAATAAAACCCCAACTTTTGTAAAATTACACAAAAGCCCCAAACTTTCACAAAATTACCAAGCCAAGCCCAACATCTCAAAATACCAAAATTTAAAGACAAAATCCATAGAGAGGAGTAGGGTATCCCTACCTCAAAGTTTAAGCCAAAAAGGAGATGAAGACTCGAAGATCAACGTGCTCCAAACCAAACTTTTTCAGATTAGAACGAAACTCTCAACGCCCTCTATCTTTTTAACAAAGGCCCTAGGCTAGATTCACACTCTAGGGAGATCAAATCTTAGAGAGAGTGTAAGTTTAGAGAGGGAGGGTCTCGGATTTAGGGTTTGATCAAAAAAAGAAGTGAAAAAGTGAAGTTCAAAATCGCTACTGTCCGCTGATATAAAACACGCTCGCTCGAGCGAAGACTTTGTCGCTCGAGCGACCAGACACAGAAAACTCTCGCTCGAGCCAAGAAGTTCTCGATCGAGCGAAGAAAAACCCAGACCGCTCGAGCCAAGAAAGGCAACTCTCAAGTCCAGAACCAGACGCAACACTCGCTCGAGCGAAGCCACCCTAGCTCGACCCACCAGACACGAACCTCACTCTCGCTCGAGCGACAAACTACTCGCTCGAGCGAAGGTCCAAAAATCTGGGCAGCAACACTAGGCTCCCAAACACAACCAACCTGAAACAAACCTGCCCAACACATCCTATAACTCAATATACAAAGTAAAGAGGATGCAAACTAGATAATAAACAAATACCAACATCCACGGACACATGTCCGGATCACTGTACAACAAGGGTAAACCTGGGATCGCTATAACCTCCCCCCCTTAAAGAATTTCGTCCCCGAAATTAAGCACAAGTTTTCAAAAACAAGTTTTTCTTCATTTTAGACAATGTTACACTTTAACATTCAACAATTCGACCCATTACCGGTCATCCCATCTCTTTAACAAGAGGCATTCACAATATGTAAACAACATATGTACTTTCAACATGCATCAACATTATGCATTATCTTTTCCAATTTCAACAATATATTCAACATATATAATGTTACATTCAACTTCCATATGAGGCAAGTTCCAAAACATACTTCCAATAAACAAAACATTTTCAATGTTTTACAACTTAAGACATATATAAAAGCTCTTAAGTTCAACAAAATGCAAAATTTAAATACAAGATTACATATCAATAAACAAGTCCGGATATTTCTCACGGACTCCCAACTCACGTTCCCAAGTGGCTTCCTCCACTCCGTGATGTTTCCACAAGACTTTCACCAAAGGAATGGTCTTGCCACGCAGGACCTGATCCCGGTTATCCAAGACCCGAATCGGTCTCTCCTCATATGAGGCATCCTCATCTACCTCTAAATCGGTCCAATCCAACACATGTGATGGATCTGGCTCATACTTCCGAAGCATGCTCACATGAAACACGTCATGCACTCCGGACAACTGCGGCGGTAAGGCTAACCGATAAGCAACCTCACCAATCCTCTCAAGAGTCTCAAAAGGACCAATAAACCGAGGGGATAACTTCCCACTCTTCCCAAACCTCATCAAGCCTCGCCTAGGTGATATCTTCAGAAAGACATGATCACCTACCTCAAACGCCAAAGGCCTCCTCCTACGGTCAGCATAAGATTTTTGCCGACTCTGGGCTGTAACAAGCCTCTTACGGATAAGCTCAACTTTCTCCGTCGTCTCCCTAACCAACTCCGGACCCAACAAAGGTGTATCACCCACCTCGGCCCAACAAACTGGAGACCTACACGGTCGGCCATACAAGGCCTCAAACGGTGCCATACCGATGCTAGACTGAAAACTGTTGTTGTAGGCAAACTCTACCAAGGGTAAGTGCCTCTCCCACGTCCTGCTAAAGTCAAGGACACAACCCCGAAGCATATCCTCGAGGATCTGAATAGTACGCTCGGACTGCCCGTCAGTCTGAGGATGATAAGCCGTACTAAAGGTCAACTTAGTGCCCAAGGCACTCTGCAAACTCTGCCACAACCTAGCAGTAAAACGAGGATCTCTATCTGAGACGATCGTCACTAGGACCCCAAGCAATCGCACTACGTCCCGAATATACAAATCGGCAAGATGATCCACCGAATCTCTCACGCGCATAGGAATAAAGTGCGCCGACTTAGTCAACCGGTCTACAACCACCCAAATAGCATCACTACCCCGCTGAGTCCTCGGAAGACCTACAACGAAGTCCATAGTGACATGCTCCCACTTCCACTCGGCAATAGGCAAGGGTTGCAACAAACCCGCTGGCCTCTGATGCTCGGCCTTCACTTGCTGGCAAGTAAGGCACTTCGATACGAAAACAGCCACATCTCTCTTCATACCCCGCCACCAAAACTGGCGACCCAAATCCTGATACATCTTAGTACCTCCCGGATGCACCGCAAGGCGCGAATGATGAAACTCTCGGAGTACTTCCTCTCGGCAAGCCTCCGGTACAAACAAACGGTCCCGGTATCTCACACTCAGGTCGAGATACACCGTCAAACCCTTCTCAACTTTCCCACTGGAGATCTTCTCTCGGAGGGATTCTACCTCAAGGTCACCTCTCTGTGCCTCTAACACTCTAGTCACAAGTGTAGGCTGCGCAACAACAGAAAACAAGGCCGCAGCCTCAACAGATTCGCCCAGTAGCAAATCAAACTCGCCAAGTGCTCCCAACATCTCCCATTCCCGGATGGCTATACTAGCTACATCACTAATGGATTTCCTACTAAGGGCATCGGCCACAACATTGGCCTTTCCCGGATGATAATGCAACTCAAAATCATAATCCTCGATGAACTCCATCCACCTTCTCTGCCTCAAATTCAAGTCTCTCTGTGTAAACAGATACTTCAAACTCTTGTGATCCGAGAATTCCTCGAACCTCTCACCATAAAGGTAGTGCCTCCAGATTTTCAAGGCAAAGATCACAGCTGCTAATTCTAGGTCGTGTGTGGGGTAATTCTTCTCGTGTATTTTCAACTGACGTGAGCCATAAGCTTCCACTTTCCCCTCTTGCGTCAACACACAACCCAAACCCTCTCGTGAGGCATCACAATAAACCGCATAACCCAACCCTCTCTCCGGAATAATCAACACCGGAGCGGTGGTCAATCTAACTTTCAGCTCTTGGAACGACTTTTCACAAGTCTCACTCCACACAAACTTGACTCCCTTCCGAGTCAGTCTAGTCAACGGTGACGCTAGCCTGGAGAAATCTTTCACAAACCGACGGTAATACCCAGCTAATCCCAGAAAACTGCGGATCTCAAACACATTCTTAGGCTGTGCCCAATCTTGCACTGCCTCAACCTTGGATGTATCAACAGACACCCCTTCCCCGGATACCACGTGGCCTAAGAATTTGACTTCCCTCAGCCAGAACTCACACTTCCCAAACTTGGCATACAGCCTATGGGCTCTGAGCAACTCAAGCACCACTCTCAAGTGTGCCTCGTGCTCCTCCTCTGAAGGCGAATAGATAAGGATGTCGTCCACAAAGACGACCACAAATCGGTCTAAGAACTCCCGGAAGATCCGGTTCATCAAGTCCATAAAGACTGCCGGTGCATTGGTAAGCCCGAATGGCATCACCAGAAACTCGTAATGGCCATACCGCGTACGGAATGCCGTCTTCGGAATATCCTCTTCCCTGACCCTCAACTGGTGGTAACCCGATCTCAAGTCTATCTTAGAGAAACAACGGGAACCCTTCAACTGGTCAAACAAATCATCTATACGGGGCATAGGGTATTTATTCTTAACCGTAGCCCGATTCAACTTCCGGTAGTCAATACACAATCTCAAGGCACCATCTTTCTTTTTAACAAAGAGGGCCGGTGCTCCCCACGGCGAAACACTAGGGCGAACAAAACCCTTATCTAGCAATTCCTGGAGCTGAACTTTCAACTCAACCAACTCTGCTGGAGCAAAACGGTAAGGTGCCATAGAAATCGGCGCCGTGCCGGGCACTAAATCAATAGAGAACTCTATCTCTCGGTGAGGTGGCAAACTAACAAGATCTTCGGGAAAGACATCCGAATACTCACAAACCACCCTCGGCAATACATGCTGGGTCACACCACTCTCACCACTCTCAAAGCTAGCAAGTAGACCACTAAGCTCACTTCGCCCTCGCGAATCATACCCCGATGGCAAAACACAACCAACCCGGTCTCCCAAGAAATGGAACCACTCCTCGCTCAAGGTACATAACGTGACCCTCTGGCGGTAGCAATCAATAACAGCCCGGTATGACGATAACCAGTCCATACCCAAAATAACATCAAAACCCTTCATGGGCATGACAACAAACGGAAAAGGAAGCCTATAGTCGGCGACCTCTATATCACATCCTCTAACACCCTGTTTCAGGATCAACTCACCACCCAAAGGCGATACCACACAAATAGGAGATGCTAACTGTGCTAATTCCAATTCCAAAACCGATGCAAATGCAGCAGATACAAAAGAATGAGATGCACCCGTGTCTATCAACACACTAGCAACCGAGTTGCAAAACAGAAAAGTACCTCTCACCACCGATGGAGCCGCCACTAAATCCTGCGCGGTAACAGCATACACGCGCCCCGTAGGCCCCTGGTCTACCTGCTCACCTCTCGGAGCAAAAGACTGCTGCACAGACTGGGATGACGAAGCTCTCGGATTGGCCCTCGAGGCCTGCACAGACTGAGCTGGCTGAAAACCCTGCGTCTGCCTAGAACCAGACGTTCCCGAAGTGGCACTCAACTGCGGGCAAAACCTCTTCAGGTGCCCAGGCTGTCCACACTGATAACAAGACAAGGGCTGCCCCCTGCCCAAACTCTGACTCTGCGGTCTAGCTGAAGAAGAAGCAGCTCTCTGACCCCCACCCTTCTGCGGGCAAACAGAAACCTTGTGACCCAACTGGCCACACTTGTAACAGGTGAAATCCCCCTGACCACCTCTCCCGGAGCCTGCACTTGGCACTGGGAAGGTCGATCTAGCAACACCACCCTGCGACTGCTGAGGGTTAGAACCCCTCTGCCTCTTGCCATCACCCTGACTATCCTGGCTCCTCTTGGAGCCTCTCTGCCCCTCATCCTCCTCCTGCATCATAAGCTCCATATGAGCTGCAGCGTCCACTAGGTGTCTATACTCTCGGATGTAAGAACCACCAACCCTCAACTTGAGGCCCCGCCTCAACTTCCGCTCAAACTCATAGCAACGGCGTTCCTCAGACGCCACCAGTTCCGGTGCAAACCTGGACAGACTGGTAAAAGTAGCCTCAAACTCGGCCACTGACCAGCCCTGCTGATTAAGCCGGCTAAACTGATCCCTCAGCTTCTCCCTAGCTGCTGCAGACAAAAACCTCTCCTGAAAAGCATTTATAAACGCCTCCCAAGTACCACCAACACGAGCCTTCTCGTACTTCCACCATTGACCCGCATCTCCCTTCAGCTGGAAGGATGCCAAGGTCATTTTCAATGCTCCGTCCTCGATGCCAAGCATCTCGAACGTCTTACTCATTTGCTCTAGCCACTCATCAGCCTTCAGTGGCTCCTTCGGATCCCCGACAAACTCATCCGGATTAGACCGGAAGAACTCCCTCTTCAAGAAAGAAGGCCCTGCCTCAGCGGCCTGATTCCCAGCTCTAAGAATACCCAAAGCTCCTGCTATCTCTCTGGCCAAGGCACCCATAGCCTGCTGACCCACTGGCTCGGCCACATTGGCCTGACCAACTCCCTCCTGCACTGCCAGAATCTCACCGGTAACGATGCTTCCTGCCTCGCAGGTCTACCACGCCTAGCACCTCTTCCTCGTCCTGACATCCTAATAAAGGTAACACAGAACATTAGCACATTCACAAATGTGCCGAAACTAAACACTCACGTCCTAATGCATGGACAACTGTAATTCACTCCACATAAGCACATAAACACATAAGCACTTACGAATTTCATTTCCGGATAATGATAGTCCCGAGGCGTTACTAGAGTTCCGGTTAGAAACAGCATTGATCAAGTGCTTTTCCAACAAGACTCCCAGGAACCCAAGGATCCAATCAACATCCTAGAAACTAAATCCCACACCCACATAGTCACATAAGCATGTTATCAATTAAGCACATAGCATATGATACTACATCTAAGTCTCTATCAAGCGAGACAAACCCATTGTGATACTAATCACTTCCCACGTACCCAAAGTATTCGAACCCAGTACGCTTTGATACCAAGTTGTAACGCCCTCAAAATAACAACATTAAACCCATCAGATAAGACATGCATTTACATATAAACTAACCACATACTTTTATTCATTAGAGTTCCATTACATAAGTATTACATGTTAACATCAAAACAAAAGGCCCTACGGGCTTACAGCTTTCCAAGTTAACACTTGGTTACAACAAAAGAGTACTAACTCATACACATTAAGCCCTTGGCTTGTATTTACATGTAATACATCAAAAAGTAAAACGACTAGATTATGTCCGCCTCTAGCCTCCCAAGCTATGTCCTTGGAGGTGGCATGCTTCTTGTACCTGAAAATGATGTTCCCATATAGGGTGAGCCACAGCCCAGTAGAAATACACTAAACCAACCATGAACAATGACTAAAAGATTAGCAATTGATAGATGGCTAACACAGATACATTCACATAAATTACACATTTATGTCATACAACTTATGAGTCTAAGTTACCTTTCATTTTCCCTTTTTCAACAGATAAGCATGCTAGCTCTATCATCATTTCCACAGATATATATAAAAACTATATCCCACATTCAGATAAGCATATAAGCTATATCCACATTCTCAACAGATATGTATAACAACAATATCCCACATTCACAGATAAGCATATAAGCTGTATCCACACTTTACCAAGATAAGCATATAAGCTCTATCTTCACTTCTCTAGACAAGCATATGAGCTGTATCTACGGAGTTCATCCCCTATCTTCTCCCAACACTATCCGGTTTAGAGGTACATCCCCTATCTTCCCCTAAACCGCGGAGTACATCCCCTATCTCCTCCTCTACACATAACGTATATAAACACATTGGTTCTATATACAATCACCCAATACATACAGTTAATGTATTTTATCAACCGTCAAGTTCCATGACACATTTCATTGATTAGTTTCAGTTTGCCTAATCATCATGCATTGTCTACAACAATCACGACTATCCTCCACCGATAGCCCAAAGCAGTTATTTCTAAACAGAAAATAAATGTACAAATGGATATTCAATCAACATTTCATTTCTTCATTTCTCACCATTAATTATCCCAATTAATCAAACAATGTAATTAGGCCTTTTTCCATAATTACCATTTCAACCCTTAGGTCCCATTTTCATCAATGATTTAGCATCAATTCCATTTCTCCATGCCAAACATGCATCTAGGTTTATTATGAATAAAACCCCAACTTTTGTAAAATTACACAAAAGCCCCAAACTTTCACAAAATTACCAAGCCAAGCCCAACATCTCAAAATACCAAAATTTAAAGACAAAATCCATAGAGAGGAGTAGGGTATCCCTACCTCAAAGTTTAAGCCAAAAAGGAGATGAAGACTCGAAGATCAACGTGCTCCAAACCAAACTTTTTCAGATTAGAACGAAACTCTCAACGCCCTCTATCTTTTTAACAAAGGCCCTAGGCTAGATTCACACTCTAGGGAGATCAAATCTTAGAGAGAGTGTAAGTTTAGAGAGGGAGGGTCTCGGATTTAGGGTTTGATCAAAAAAAGAAGTGAAAAAGTGAAGTTCAAAATCGCTACTGTCCGCTGATATAAAACACGCTCGCTCGAGCGAAGACTTTGTCGCTCGAGCGACCAGACACAGAAAACTCTCGCTCGAGCCAAGAAGTTCTCGATCGAGCGAAGAAAAACCCAGACCGCTCGAGCCAAGAAAGGCAACTCTCAAGTCCAGAACCAGACGCAACACTCGCTCGAGCGAAGCCACCCTAGCTCGACCCACCAGACACGAACCTCACTCTCGCTCGAGCGACAAACTACTCGCTCGAGCGAAGGTCCAAAAATCTGGGCAGCAACACTAGGCTCCCAAACACAACCAACCTGAAACAAACCTGCCCAACACATCCTATAACTCAATATACAAAGTAAAGAGGATGCAAACTAGATAATAAACAAATACCAACATCCACGGACACATGTCCGGATCACTGTACAACAAGGGTAAACCTGGGATCGCTATAACCTCCCCCCCTTAAAGAATTTCGTCCCCGAAATTAAGCACAAGTTTTCAAAAACAAGTTTTTCTTCATTTTAGACAATGTTACACTTTAACATTCAACAATTCGACCCATTACCGGTCATCCCATCTCTTTAACAAGAGGCATTCACAATATGTAAACAACATATGTACTTTCAACATGCATCAACATTATGCATTATCTTTTCCAATTTCAACAATATATTCAACATATATAATGTTACATTCAACTTCCATATGAGGCAAGTTCCAAAACATACTTCCAATAAACAAAACATTTTCAATGTTTTACAACTTAAGACATATATAAAAGCTCTTAAGTTCAACAAAATGCAAAATTTAAATACAAGATTACATATCAATAAACAAGTCCGGATATTTCTCACGGACTCCCAACTCACGTTCCCAAGTGGCTTCCTCCACTCCGTGATGTTTCCACAAGACTTTCACCAAAGGAATGGTCTTGCCACGCAGGACCTGATCCCGCCTATCGAAGACCCGAATCGGTCTCTCCTCATATGAGGCATCCTCATCTACCTCTAAATCGGTCCAATCCAACACATGTGATGGATCTGGCTCATACTTCCGAAGCATGCTCACATGAAACACGTCATGCACTCCGGACAACTGCGGCGGTAAGGCTAACCGATAAGCAACCTCACCAATCCTCTCAAGAGTCTCAAAAGGACCAATAAACCGAGGGGATAACTTCCCACTCTTCCCAAACCTCATCAAGCCTCGCCTAGGTGATATCTTCAGAAAGACATGATCACCTACCTCAAACGCCAAAGGCCTCCTCCTACGGTCAGCATAAGATTTTTGCCGACTCTGGGCTGTAACAAGCCTCTTACGGATAAGCTCAACTTTCTCCGTCGTCTCCCTAACCAACTCCGGACCCAACAAAGGTGTATCACCCACCTCGGCCCAACAAACTGGAGACCTACACGGTCGGCCATACAAGGCCTCAAACGGTGCCATACCGATGCTAGACTGAAAACTGTTGTTGTAGGCAAACTCTACCAAGGGTAAGTGCCTCTCCCACGTCCTGCTAAAGTCAAGGACACAACCCCGAAGCATATCCTCGAGGATCTGAATAGTACGCTCGGACTGCCCGTCAGTCTGAGGATGATAAGCCGTACTAAAGGTCAACTTAGTGCCCAAGGCACTCTGCAAACTCTGCCACAACCTAGCAGTAAAACGAGGATCTCTATCTGAGACGATCGTCACTAGGACCCCAAGCAATCGCACTACGTCCCGAATATACAAATCGGCAAGATGATCCACCGAATCTCTCACGCGCATAGGAATAAAGTGCGCCGACTTAGTCAACCGGTCTACAACCACCCAAATAGCATCACTACCCCGCTGAGTCCTCGGAAGACCTACAACGAAGTCCATAGTGACATGCTCCCACTTCCACTCGGCAATAGGCAAGGGTTGCAACAAACCCGCTGGCCTCTGATGCTCGGCCTTCACTTGCTGGCAAGTAAGGCACTTCGATACGAAAACAGCCACATCTCTCTTCATACCCCGCCACCAAAACTGGCGACCCAAATCCTGATACATCTTAGTACCTCCCGGATGCACCGCAAGGCGCGAATGATGAAACTCTCGGAGTACTTCCTCTCGGCAAGCCTCCGGTACAAACAAACGGTCCCGGTATCTCACACTCAGGTCGAGATACACCGTCAAACCCTTCTCAACTTTCCCACTGGAGATCTTCTCTCGGAGGGATTCTACCTCAAGGTCACCTCTCTGTGCCTCTAACACTCTAGTCACAAGTGTAGGCTGCGCAACAACAGAAAACAAGGCCGCAGCCTCAACAGATTCGCCCAGTAGCAAATCAAACTCGCCAAGTGCTCCCAACATCTCCCATTCCTGGATGGCTATACTAGCTACATCACTAATGGATTTCCTACTAAGGGCATCGGCCACAACATTGGCCTTTCCCGGATGATAATGCAACTCAAAATCATAATCCTCGAAAAGTAAAACAACAAAAGAATACTAACTCATACACATTAAGCCCTTGGCTTGTATTTACATGTAATACATCAAAAAGTAAAACGACTAGATTACGTCTGCCTCTAGCCTCCCAAGCTATGTCCTTAGAGGTGGCATGCTTCCTGTACCTAAAAATGATGTTCCCATATAGGGTGAGCCACAACCCAGTAGAAATACACTAAACCAACCATGAACAATGACTAAAAGATTAGCAATTGATAGATGGCTAACACAGATACATTCACATAAATTACACATTTATGTCATACAACTTATGAGTCTAAGTTACCTTTCATTTTCCCTTTTTCAACAGATAAGCATCGTAGCTCTATCATCATTTCCACAGATATATATAAAAACTATATCCCACATTCAGATAAGCATATAAGCTATATCCACATTCTCAACAGATATGTATAACAACAATATCCCACATTCACAGATAAGCATATAAGCTGTATCCACACTTTACCAAGATAAGCATATAAGCTCTATCTTCACTTCTCTAGACAAGCATATGAGCTGTATCTACGGAGTTCATCCCCTATCTTCTCCCAACACTATCCGGTTTAGAGGTACATCCCCTATCTTCCCCTAAACCGCGGAGTACATCCCCTATCTCCTCCTCTACACATAACGTATATAAACACATTGGTTCTATATACAATCACCCAATACATACAGTTAATGTATTCTATCAACCGTCAAGTTCCATGACACATTTCATTGATTAGTTTCAGTTTGCCTAATCATCATGCATTGTCTACAACAATCACGACTATCCTCCACCGATAGCCCAAAGCAGTTATTTCTAAACAGAAAATAAATGTACAAATGGATATTCAATCAACATTTCATTTCTTCATTTCTCACCATTAATTATCCCAATTAATCAAACAATGTAATTAGGCCTTTTTCCATAATTACCATTTCAACCCTTAGGTCCCATTTTCATCAATGATTTAGCATCAATTCCATTTCTCCATGCCAAACATGCATCTAGGTTTATTATGAATAAAACCCCAACTTTTGTAAAATTACACAAAAGCCCCAAACTTTCACAAAATTACCAAGCCAAGCCCAACATCTCAAAATACCAAAATTTAAAGACAAAATCCATAGAGAGGAGTAGGGTATCCCTACCTCAAAGTTTAAGCCAAAAAGGAGATGAAGACTCGAAGATCAACGTTCTCCAAAACCAAACTTTTTCAGATTAGAACGAAGCTCTCAACGCCCTCTATCTTTTTAACAAAGGCCCTAGGCTAGATTCACACTCTAGGGAGATCAAATCTTAGAGAGAGTGTAAGTTTAGAGAGGGAGGGTCTCGGATTTAGGGTTTGATCAAAAAAAGAAGTGAAAAAGTGAAGTTCAAAATCGCTACTGTCCGCTGATATAAAACACGCTCGCTCGAGCGAAGACTTTGTCGCTCGAGCGACCAGACACAGAAAACTCTCGCTCGAGCCAAGAAGTTCTCGATCGAGCGAAGAAAAACCCAGACCGCTCGAGCCAAGAAAAGCTCGCTCGAGCCAAGAACGGCAACTCTCAGGTCCAGAACCAGACGCAACACTCGCTCGAACGAAGCCACCCTGGCTCGACCCACCAGACACGAACCTCACTCTCGCTCGAGCGACAAACTACTCGCTCGAGCGAAGGTCCAAAAATCTGGGCAGCAACACTAGGCTCCCAAACACAACCAACCTGAAACAAACCTGCCCAACACATCCTATAACTCAATATACAAAGTAAAGAGGATGCAAACTAGATAATAAACAAATACCAACATCCACGGACACATGTCCGGATCACTGTACAACAAGGGTAAACCCGGGATCGCTATAAATACAGTATACAAAGGAAGGAAAAACCGAGATCGCTATATTCATTCATGAAACCACTATAACTTAACGATCTATTTGGAAATTAAATAAAAAAGGAAATTGAATAGAAATGGAAAGTGAATAAAAATGGAAGTTGAATAAAAATACAAATAGAAGTTGCATAAAATTAAAAATGGAAGTTCATTCAAGAAACCACTATACCTTAACAATCTATTTGGAAATTAAATAAAAAAAGGAAATTGAATGGGGATGGAAATTGAATAAAAATAGAAGTTGAACAAAAATAGAAATGGAAACTGCATAACATTAAACCTGGAAGTTCATTAAAGAAACCACTATACCTTAACGATCTATTTGGAAATTAAATAAAAAAAGAAATTGAATAGAAAAGGAAATTGAATAAAAATGGAAGTGGAATAAAAATAAAATTGGAAGTTGCCAAAAAGTAAGAATGGATGTTCATTCAAGAAACCACTACACCTTAACGATCTATTTGGAATTAAATAAAAAAGGAAATTCAATAGAAAAAGAAATTGAATAAAAATGGAAGTGGAATAATATAGCGATCCCGGTTTTCCCTTTCATTGGTTGTTGTGTACATCTTGTTTACATCCTTTACTCTTTGTATTTGAGTCTTGGGTTGTGTTGGACAAGTGTGAAACAGGTTGGTTGAGCTTAGGGACCAAGTGTAGTTGCCCAGTTTTTGGCCTGTCCGCTCGAGCGGAGCTTTTGGCACTCGAGCAGGAAAATCAACCTTCCAGTATTTTCTCTGCAGGGTTGTCCGCTCGAGCAGGAGTTTGGACGCTCGAGCGGGAGTTTGTGTGTTACGCTTGAGCGGCGGTTTGGACGCTCGAGCAGGAGTCTGGTTCTGCAAAAGTGCTGGGAGTGTGTATTCAGCGCTCGAGCGGCGGTTTGGACACTCGAGCGGGAGTCTATGAGTGACGCTCGAGCGGGGGTTTTTTACGCTCGAGCGGAGCGACTCTTATTTAAAACCGAGATCCGACTTTTTGGATCACTTTTTCACTTTTCTTCTCTCTCTTACTTTCCCAAAAACCCCATTGTTAGGTATTGATCTAGAGGGAGTGATTTCCTCACCTTTGGCCTTTACAAAAAAGTTGTTGATAGTCGAGGGCTATCTTTTGATCCAAGAAATTCTTGATTTGGAGCATTTTCGTTTTTCTTCATCTTCTTGGTTGGAGCTCAAACTTTGAGGTAGGGATAACCTACTCCTTACTATGGATTTTGTCTTTAAATTTTAATATTTTGAGATGTTGGGGTTGGTTTGGTAATTTTGTGAGAGTTTGGGGCTTTTGTGTAAATTTACAAAAGTTGGGGTTTTGACTATATAAAACCTAGATGCATGTTTGGCATGGAAAAGTGAAATTAATGTCAAAACATTAATGAAAGTGGAACCTAAGGGTTGTAATGTTAATTATGGAAAATGCCCTAATTACATTGGTTAATTAATTCGCATAATTAATTATGAGGAATGAGAAATTGATTTGGGAATGTATGGAATTAAAGGGTGTAGTTGGATTATTTATCACTCACCGGGTTGAAATGTTGATTATATATCCATTGTTGCATTTATTTTCTGTATAGAAATAACTGCTTTGGGCTATCGGTGGAGGATAGTCTTGATTGTTGTAGACAATGCATGATGATTAGGCAAACTGAAACTAATCACTGGAATGTGTCATTGAGTATGACGGTTGAAAGAATACATTAAATTTATGTATTGTGTGATGATGTGTATAATTATTGTTTATATGCATTGTGTTGTGTTGGAGGAGATAGGGGATGTACTCCACGGTTTAGGGGATGATAGGGGATGGACCTCTAAACCGGATGTTGTTGGGAGAAGATAGGGGATGGACTCCATAGATAGAGCTCATATGCTTATCTAGTGATGTGTTGACACAGCTCATATGCTTGTCTTTGGAAGTGTGATAGTGCTCTTATGCATATCTATGGAAGTGATGATATAGCTTGCGTGTTTATCTGTTGATGTGTTGATATAGCTAGTACGCTTATCTAATGTGAATTGGGAAGAAGTTTAATATGAGTTACTGTCTCATATAAGTTGTTTGGCCAGGTTCTGAGCCATGGATATAAATTGAGAATTGAAAAGAATTGGAAAATGGATTGTAACGTGGACTTGTATGTCATGAAACCGTAAAGTATGATGAGGGAAAATATCAGTGTTAGCCACCTATCAACTGCTAATCTTTTAGTCATTGTTCATATTTGGTTTAGTGTATTTCTACTGGGCTGTGGCTCACCCTATATGGCAATATCATTTTTAGGTACAGGTAGCATGCCACCTCCAAGGACGTAGCTTGGGAGGCTAGAGGCGGGCAGACTTTGTTGTTTAGTTTCTTGATGTATTATATGTATATTCAAGCCAAGGGCTTAATGTGAAAATGAGTTAGCACTCTTTTGTGGTAACCAAGTGTTAACTTGGAAAGCTGTAAGCCTTTAGGGCATTTGCTTTTGTCGTTAACATGTAATACTTTTTGGTAATGGAACTCTGATGAATAGAAGAATGTGGAGCTTTTATATATGAATGCATGTCTATATTGATGGGTTTATTGTTAATTATTTTGGGGCGTTACAAATAAAAATAGAAGTGGAAACTGCATAAAATTAAACATGGAAGTTCATTCAAGAAACCACCATACCTTAACGATCTATTTGGAAATTAAATAAAAAAAAGGAAATTGAATAGAAAAGGAAACTGAAGAAAAATGGAAGTGGAATAAAAACAAAAATGAAAGTTGCATAAAATTAAAAATGGAAGTTCGTTGAAGAAACCACTAGACCTTAACGATCTATTTGGAATTAAATAAAAGAGTAAATTCAATAGAAAAAGAAATTGAATAAAAATGGAAGTTGAAAAAAAATAAAAATGGAAGTTGCTTAAAATTAAAAATGGAAGTTCTTTCAAGAAACCACGATACATTAATGATCTATTTGGAAATTAAATAAAAAAGCAATTTGAATAGAAAAGAAAATTGAATAAAAATGGAAGTGGAATAAAATAAAAATGGAAGTTGCATAAAATTAGAAATGGAAGTTCATTCAAGAAACCTCTACACCTTAACGATCTATTTGGAAATTAAATAAAAAAGGAAATTCAATAGAAAAGGAAATTGAATAAAAATGGAAGTTGCATAAAATTAAAAATGAAAGTTCATTCAAGAAACCACTATACCTTAACGATCTATTTGGAAATTAAATAAAAAAAAAGGAAATTGAATGGAGATGGAAATTGAATAAAAATAGAAGTTGAATAAAAATAGATGTGGAAACTGTAAAAAATTAAATATGGAAATTCATTCAACAAACCACTATACCTTAACGATCTATTTGGAAATTAAATAAAAAAAGAAATTGAATAGAAAAGGAAAATGAACAAAAATGGAAGTTGAATAAAAATACAAATGGAAGTTGCATTAAATTAAAAATGCAAGTTCATTCAAGAAACTACTAAACCATAACGATCTATTTGGAAATTAAATAAAAAAGGAAATTGAATGGAGATGAAAACTGAATAAAAATAGAAATGGAAACCGCATAAAATTAAACATGGAAGTTCATTCAAGAAACCACTATACCTTAACGATCTATTTGGAAATTAAATAAGATAGGAAATTGAATAGAAAAGGAAATTGAATAAAAATGGAAGTGGAATAAAAATAAAAATGGAAGTTGCATGAAATTAAAAATGAAAGTTTATTCAAGAAACCACTACACCTTAACGATCTATTTGGAAATGAAATAAAAAAGGAAACTAAATAGAAATGGGAATTGAATAAAAATAGAAGTTGAATAAAAATAAAAATCGATGCTACATAAAATTAAAAATAAAAGTTCATTCAAGAAACCACTATACCTTAATGATCTATTTGGAAATTAAATAAAAAAAGGAAATTGAATAAAAATAGAAGTCGAATAAAAATAGAAGTCGAAACTGCAAAAAATTAAATATGGAAATTCATTCAAGAAGCCACTATACCATAACGATCTATTTGGAAATTAAATAAAAAAGGAAATTCAATGGAGATGAAAATTTAATAAAAATAGAGGTTGAATAAAAATATAAACAGAAACTGCATAAAATTAAACATGAAAGTTCATTCAAGAAACCACTATACCTTAACGATCCATTTGGAAATTAAAGAAAAAAGGAAACTGAATAGAAATGGAAATTGAATAAAAATGGAAGTTGAATAAAAATACAAATGGAAGTTGCATAAAATTAAAAATGGAAGTTCATTCAAGAAACCACTATACCTTAACAATCTATTTGGAAATTAAGTAAAAAAGGAAATTGAATGGGGATGGAATTGAATAAAAATAGAAATGGAAACTGCATAACATTAAACATGGAAGTTCATTCAAGAAACCACTATACCTTAACGATTTATTTGGAAATTAAATAAAAAAATAAATTGAATAGAAAAGGAAATTGAATAAAAATGGAAGTGGAATAAAAATAAAAATTAAAGTTGCAAAAAAGTAAGAGTGGATGTTTATTCAAGAAACCACTACACCTTAACAATCTATTTGGAAATTAAATAAAAAAGGAAATTGAATGGAGATGGAAATTGAATAAAAATAGAAATTGAATAAAAATAAAACTGGAAACTGCATAAAATTAAACATGGAAGTTCATTCAAGAAACCACCATACCTTAACGACCTATTTGGAAATTAAATAAAACAAAGGAAATTGAATAGAAAAGGAAACTGAAGAAAAATGGAAGTGGAATAAAAACAAAAACGAAAGTTGCATAAAATTAAAAGTGGAAGTTCGTTGAAGAAACCACTACACCTTAACGATCTATTTGGAATTAAATAAAAAAGGAAATTCAATAGAAAAAGAAATTGAATAAAAATGGAAGTTGAAAAAAAATAAAAATGGAAGTTCTTTCAAGAAACCACTATACATTAACGATCTATTTGGAAATTAAATAAAAAAGCAATTTGAATAGAAAAGAAAATTGAATAAAAATGGAAGTTGCATAAAAATAAAAATGGATGCTACATAAAATTAAAAATGAAAGTTCATTCAAGAAACCACTATACCTTAATGATCTATTTGGAAATTAAATAAAAAAAGGAAATAGAATAGAGATGGAAATTGAATAAAAATAGAAGTTGAATAAAAATAGAAGTCGAAACTGTAAAAAATTAAATATGGAAATTCATTCAAGAAACCACTATACCTTAACGATCTATTTGGAAATTAAATAAAAAAGGAAATTCAATGGAGATGAAAATTAAATAAAATAGAGGTTGAATAAAAATAGAAATGGAAACAGCATAAAATTAAACATGGAAGTTCATTCAAGAAACTACTATACCTTAACGATCCATTTGGAAATTAAAGAAAAAAGGAAACTGAATAGAAATGGAAATTGAATAAAAATGGAAGTTGAATAAAAATACCAATGGAAGTTGCATAAAATTAAAAATGGAAGTTCATTCAAGAAACCACTATACCTTATCAATCTATTTGGAAATTAAATAAAAAAGGAAATTGAATGGGGATGAAAATTGAATAAAAATAGAAGTTGAATAAAAATAGAAATGGAAACTGCATAACATTAAACATGGAAGATCATTCAAGAAACCACTATACTTTAACGATCTATTTGGAAATTAAATAAAAAAAGAAATTGAATAGAAAAGGAAATTGAATAAAAATGGATGTGGAATAAAAATAAAAATGGAAGTTGCAAAACAGTAAGAATGGATGTTCATTCAAGAAACCACTACACCTTAACGATCTTTTTGGAAATTAAATAAAAAAGAAAATTAAATGGAGATGGAAATTGAATAAAAATAGAAGTTGAATAAAAATAGAAGTTGAAACTGCATAAAATTAAATATGGAAGTTCATTCAAGAAACCACCATACCTTAACGATCTATTTGGAAATTAAATAAAAAAAAAAGGAAATTGAATAGAAAAGGAAACAGAAGAAAAATGGAAGTGGAATAAAAACAAAACTGAAAGTTGCGTAAAATTAAAAATGGAAGTTCGTTCAAGAAACCACTACACCTTAACGATCTATTTGGAATTAAAAAAAAAAGGAAAGTCAATAGAAAAAAAAATTGAATAAAAATGGAAGTTGAAAAAAAATAAAAACGGAAGTTGTATAAAATTAAAAATAGAAGCTCATTCAAGAAAACCACTATACATTGACGATCTATTTCGAAATTAAGTATAAAAGGAAATTGAATAGAAAAGGAAATTGAATAAAAATGGAAGTGGAATAAAAATAAAAATGGACGTTGCATAAAATTCAAAATGGAAGTTCATTCAACAAGCCACTACACCTTAACGATCTATTTGGAAATTAAATAAAAAAAAGGAAATTGAATGGAGATGGAAATTGAATAAAAATAGAAGGGGAAATTGCATAAAATTAAATATGGAAATTCATTCAAGAAACCACTAAATTAAAAAGGAAATTGAATGGAGATGGAAATTTAATAAAAATAGATGTTGAATAAATGTAGAAATGGAAACTGCATAAAATTAAACGTGGAAGTTCATTCATGAAACCACTATACCTTAACGATCTATTTGGAAACTAAATAAAAAAGGAAATTGCATAGAAAAGGAAATTGAACAAAAATGGAAGTTGAATAAAAATACAAATGGAAGTTGCATTAAATTAAAAGTGGAAGTTCATTCAAAAAAGCCATTAAACCTTAGCGATCGATTTTGAAATTAAATAAAAAAGGAAATTGAATGGAGATGGAAATTGAATAAAAACAGAAGTTGAATAACAATAGAAATGGAAACTGCATAAAATTAAACATGGAGTTCATTCAAGAAACCACTATACCTTAACGATCTATTTGGAAATTAAATAAAAAAGGAAATTGAATAGTAAAGGAAATTGAATAAAAACGGAAGTGGAATAAAAATAAAAATGGAAGTTGGATAAAATTAAAAACGGAAGTTCATTCAAGAAACCACTACACCTTAACGATCTGTTTGGAAATTTAATAAAAAAGCAAATTGAATGGAGATGGAAATTGAATAAAAATAGAAGTTGAATAAAAATAGAAATGGAAACTGTATAAAATTAAAAATGGATGTTCATTTTCAAGAAACCACTATACCTTAACTATCTATTTGGAAATTAAATAGAAAAGAAAATTGAATAGAAAAGGAAATTGAATAAAAATGGAAGTGGAATAAAAATAAAAATGGAAGTTGCATAAAATTAAGAATGGAAGTTCATTCATGAAACCACTTCATTTTAACGATCTATTTGGCAATTAACTAAAAAAGGAAATTGAATGGAGATGGAAATTGAATAAAAATAGAAGTTGAATAAAAATAGAAATGGAAACTGCATAAAATTAAACATGGAAGTTCATTCAATATACCACTACACCTTAACGATCTATTTGGAAATTAAATAAAAAAAGGAAATTGAATAGAAAAGGAAATTGAATAAAAATGGAAGTGGAAGTGGAATAAAAGTAAAAATGGATGTTGCATAAAATTAAAAATGGAAGTTCATTCAAGAAACCACTACACCTTAACTATCTATTTAGAATTAAATAAAAAAGCAAATTCAATAGAAAAAAAAATTGAATAAAAATGGAAGTTGAAAAAAAATAAAAATGGAAGTTGCGCAAAAATAAAAATGGAAGTTTATTCAAGAAACCACTATACATTAACGATCTATGTGAAAGTTAAATAAAAAAGAAAATTGAATAGAAAAGGAAATTGAATAAAAATGGAAGTTCCATAAAATTAAAAATGGAAGTTGATTCAACAAACCACTACAGCTTAACGATCTATTTGGAAATTAAATAAAAAAAGGAAATTCAATAGAAAAGGAAATTGAATAAAAATAAAAATGGAAGTTGCATAAAATTAAAAATGAAAGTTCATTCAAGAAACCACCATACCTTAACGATTTATTTGGAAATTAAATTAAAAAAGGAAATTGAATGGAGATGGAAATTGAATAAAAATAGAAGGGGAAACTGCATAAAATTAAACATGGAAATTCATTCAAGAAACCACTATACGTTAACGATCTATTTGGAAATTAAATGAAAAAAGGAAATTGAATAGAAAAGAAAACTGAATAAAAATGGAAGTGGAATAAAAAAAAAATGGAAGTTGCATAAAATTAAAAATGGAAGTTCATTCAAGAAACCACTGCACCTTAACGATCCATTTGGAAATTAAATAAAAAAGAAAATTCAGTAGAAAAGAAAATTGAATAAAAATGGAAGTTGAATAAAAATAAAAATGCAAGTTGCATAAAATTAAAAATGAAAGTTCATTCAAGAAACCACTATACCTTAACGATCTATTTGGAAATTAAATAAAAAAAGGAAATTGAATGGAGATGGAAATTGAATAAAAATAGAAGTTGCATAAAAATAGAAGTGGAAACTGCATAAAATGAAACATGGAATTTCATTCAAGAAACCACTATACCTTAAAGATCTATTTGAAAATTAAATTAAAAAGGAAATTGAATGGAGATGGAAATTTAATAAAAATAGAAATGGAAACTGCATAAAATTAAACATGGAAGTTCAGTCATGAAACCACTATACCTTAACGATCAATTTGGAAATTAAATAAAAAAGGAAATTGAATAGTAAAGGAAATTGAATAAAAACGGAAGTGGAATAAAAATAAAAATGGAAGTTGCATAAAATTAAAAATGAAGTTCATTCAAGAAACCACTGCACCTTAACGATCTATTTGGAAATTAAATAAAAAAGGAAATTAAATGGAGATGGAAATTGAATAAAAATAGAAGTTGAATAAAAATAGAAATGGAAACTGCATAAAATTAAAAATGGAAGTTCATTTTGAAGAAACCACTATACCTTAACGATCTATTTGGAAATTAAATAAAAAAGGAAATTCAATGGAAAAGGAAATTGAATAAAAATGGAAGTTGAATAAAAATACAAATGGAAGTCGGATAAAATTAAAAATGAAAGTTCATTCAAGAAACCACTACCCCTTAACGATCTATTTGGAAATTAAATAAAAAAGGAAATTGAATGGAGATGGAAATTGAATAAAAATAGAAGTTGAATAAAAATAGAAATGGAAACTACAAAAAATTAAATATGGAAGTTCATTCAAGAAACCACTATACCTTAACGATCTATTAGGAAATTAAATAAAAAAAAGAAATTGAATACAAAAGAAAATTGAATAAAAATCGAAGTTGAATAAAAATAGAAATGGAAACTGCAAAAAATTAAACATGGAAGTTCATTCAAGAAACCACTATACCTTAACGATCTATTAGGAAATTAAATAAAAAAAGGAAATTGAATAGAAAAGAAAATTGAATAAAAATCGAAGTTGAATAAAAATAAAAATGGAAGTTCCATAAAATTGAAAATGCAAGTTCATTCAAGAAAACCACTATACCTTAACGAACTATTTGGAAATTAAATAAAAAATGAAATTGAATTGAAAAGGAAATTGAATAAAAATGGAAGTCAAATAAAAATACAAATTGAAATTGCATAAAATTAAAAATGAAAGTTCATTCAAGAAACCACTATACCTTAATGATCTATTTGGAAATTAAATAAAAAAGGAAATTGAATGGAGATGGAAATTGAATAAAAATAGAAGTTGAATAAAAATAAAAATGGACACTGCATAAAATTAAACATGGAAGTTCATTGAAGAAACCACTATACCAAAACGATCTATTTGGAAATTAAATAAAAAATGAAATTGAATAGAAAAGGAAATTGAATAAAAATAGAAACCACTATACCTTTTTTATTTGGAGGTTGCATAAAATTAAAAGTGGAAGTTCATTCAATAAACCACTATACCATAACGATCGATTTGGAAAATAAATAAAAAAGGAAATTGAATGGAGATGGAAAGTGAAGAAAAATAGAATTTTAATAAAAATAGAAATGGACACTGCATAAAATTAAACTTGGAAGTTCATTCAAGAAACCACTATACCTTAACGTTCTATTTGGAAATTAAATAAAAAAGGAAATTGAATAGAAAAGGAAATTGAATAAAAATTGAAGTGGAATAAAATTAAAAATGGAAGTTGCATAAAATTTAAAATATAAGTTCATTCAAGAAACCACTACACCTTAACGATCTATTTGGAAACTAAATAAAAAGGGAAAATCAATAGAAAAGGAAACTGAATAAAAATGGAAGTTGAATAAAAATAAAAATGGAAGTTGCATAAAATTAAAAATGAAAGTTCATTAAAAAAACCACTATACCTTAACGACCTATTCGGAAATTAAATAAAAGAAGGAAATTGATTGGAGATCGAACTTGGATAAAATAAGAAGTTGAATAAAAATAGAAGTGGAAACTGCATAAAATTAAACATGGAAATTCATTCAAGAAACCACTATACCTTAAAGATCTATTTGGAAATTAAATTAAAAAGGAAATTGAATGGAGATGGAAATTTAATAAAAATAGAAGTTGAATAAAAATAGAAGTGGAAACGGCATAAAATTAAACATTGAAGTTCATTCATTGAACCACTATAACTTAACGATCTATTTGGAAATTAAATATAAAAGGAAATTGAATAGAAAAGGAAAATGAATGAAAATGGAAGTTGAATGAAAATGCAAATGGAAGTTGCAAAAAATTAAAAATTTAAGTTCATTCAAGAAACCACTATACCATAACGATCTATTTGGAAATTAAATAAAAAAAGGAAATCGAATGGAGACAGAAATTGAATAAAAATAGAAGTTGAATAAAAATAGAAGTGGAAACTGCATAAAATTAAACATGGAAATTCATTCAAGAAACCACTGTACCTTAAAGATCTACTTGGAAATTCAATTAAAAAGGAAATTGAATGGAGATGGCAATTTAATAAAAATAGAAGTTGAATAAAAATAGAAATAGAAACTGAATAAAATTAAACATGGAAGTTCATTCATTGAACCACTATACCTTAACGATCTATTTGGAAATTAAATAAAAAAGGAAATAGAATAGAAAAGGAAAATGAATAAAAATAGAAGTTGAATAACAATACAAATGGAAGTTGCATAAAATTAAAAATGGAAGTTCATTCAAGAAACCACTATACCTTAACGATCTATTTGGAAATTAATTAAAAAAGGAAATTGAATGGAGATGGAAATTGAATAAAAATAGAAATGGAAACTGCATAAAATTAAACATGGAAGCTCATTCGAGAAACCACTATACCTTAACGATCTATTTGGAAATTAATTAAAAAAGGAAATTGAATGGAGATGGAAATTAAATAAAAATAGAAGTTGAATAAAAATAGAAATGGAAACTGCATAAAATTAAACATGGAAGTTCATTCAAGAAACCACTATACCCTAACGATCTATTTGGAAATTAAATAAAAAAGAAAATTGAATAGAAAAGAAAATTTAATAAAAATGGAAGTGGAATAAAAATAAAAATGGAAGTTGCATAAAATTAAAAATGAAAGTTCATTCAAGAAACCACTATACCTTAATGATCTATTTGGAAATTAAAAAAAAAAGGAAATTGAATGGAGATGGAAATTGAATAAAAATAGAAGTTGAATAAAAATAAAAGTGGAAACTGCATAAAATTAAACATGGAAATTCATTCAAGAAACCACTATATCCGAAAGATCTATTTTGCAAATTAAATTAAAAAGGAAATTGAGTGGAGATGGAAATTTAATAAAAATAGAAGTTGAATAAAAATAGAAATGGAAACTGCATAAAATTAAATATCGAAGTTCATTCATTGAACCACTATACCATAACGATCTATTTGGAAATTAAATAAAAAATGAAATTGATTAGAAAAGAAAATTTAATAAAAATGGATGTGGAATAAAAATAAAAATGGAAGTTGCATAAAATTAAAACTGAAAGTTGATTCAAGAAACCACTATACCTTAACGATCTATTTGCAAATTAAATAAAAAAATGAAATTGAATGGAGATGAAAATTGTATAAAATAAGAAGTTGAATAAAAATAGAAGTGGAAACTGTGTAAAATTAAAAATGGAAATTCATTCAAGAAACCACTATACCTTAAAGATCTATTTGGAAATTAAATAAAAAAGGAAATTGAATGGAGACGGAAATTGAATAAAAATAGAAGTTGAATAAAAATAGAAATGGAAACTGCATAAAATTAAACATGGAAGTTCATTCAAGAAACCACTGTACCTTAACGATCTATTTGGAAATTAAATAAAAAAGAAAAATTGAATAGAAAAGGAAATTGAATAAAAATGGAAGTGGAAAAAAAATAAAAATGGAAGTTGCACAAAATTAAGAATGGAAGTTCATTCAAGAAACCACTACACCTTAACAATCTATTTGGAAATGAAATAAAAAAGGAAATTGAATGGATATGGAAATTGAATAAAAATAGCAGTTGAATTAAAAATAGATATAGAAACTGCATAAAATTAAACATGGAAGTTCATTCAAGAAACCACCATACCTTAACGATCTATTTGGAAATTAAATAAAAAAAGGAAATTGAATAGAAAAGGAAACTGAATAAAAACGGAAGTGGAATAAAAATAAAAATGGAAGTTGCATAAAATTAAAAATGGAAGTTCATTCAAGAAGACAATACACCTTAACGGTCAATTTGGAATTAAATAAAAAAAAGAAATTCAATAGAAAAAAAATGGAAGTTGAAAAAAAATAAATATGGAAGTTGCATAAAATTAAAAATGAAAATTCATTCAAGAAACCACTATACATTAACGATCTATTTGGAAATTAAAAAAAAAAGGAAATTGAATAGAAAAGGAAATTGAATAAAAATGGAAGTGAAATGAAAATAAAAATGGAAGTTGCATAAAATTAAAAATGGAAGCTCATTCAAGAAACCACTATACATTAGCGATCTATTTGGAAATTGAATAAAAATAGAAGTGGAATAAAAATAAAAATGGAAGTTGCATAAAATTAAAATTGAACTTCATTAAAGAAACCCTACACCTTAACGATCTATTTGGAAATTAAACAAAAAAGAAAATTCAATAGAAAAAGAAATTGAATAAAAATGGAAGTTGAATAAAAATAAAAATAGAAGTTGCATAAAATTAAAAATGAAAGTTCACTCAAGAAACCACTATACCTTAACGATATATTTGGAAATTAAATAAAAAAAGGAAATTGAATAGAAAAGGAAAATGAATAAAAATGGAAGTTGAATAAAAATACAAATGGAAGTTGCATAAAATTAAAAATGGAAGTTCATTCAAGAAACTACAAAACCATAACGATCTATTTGGAAATTAAATTAAAAAGGAAATTGAATGGAGATGTAAGTTTAATAAAAATAGAAGTTGAATAAAAATAGAAATGGAAACTGCATAAAATTAAGCATGGAATTTCATTCATGAAACAACTATACCTTAACGATTTATTTGGAAATTAAATAAAAAAGGAAATCTAATAGAAAACGAAATTGAATAAAAATGGAAGTTGAATAAAAATACAAATGGAAGTTGCATAAAATTAAAAATGGAAGTTCATTCAAGAAACCACTACACCTTAACAATCTATTTGGAAATTAAATAAAAAAGGAAATCGTATGGAGATGGAAATTGAAGAAAAATAGAATTGGAAACTGTATAAAATTAAACATGGAAGTTCATTCAAGAAACCACTATAACTTAACGATCTATTTGGAAATTAAATAAAAAAGAAAATTGAATAGTAGAGGAAATTGAATAGAAATAGAAGTGGAATAAAAATAAAAATGGAAGTTGCATAAAATTAAGAATGGAAGTTCATTCAAGAAACAACTACACCTTAACGATCAATTTGGAAATTAAATAAAAAAGGAAATTGAAAGAAGATGGAAATTGAGTAAAAATAGAAGTTGAGTAAAAATAGAAAAGGAAACTGCACAAAATTAAAAATGGAAGTTCATTCAAGAAACCATTATACCTTAACGATCTATTTGGAAATTAAATAAAAAAAGTAAATTGAATAGAAATGGAAACTGAAAAAAAATGGAAGTGGAATAAAAATAAAAATGGAAGTTGCATAAAATTAAAAATGGAAGTTCATTCTAGAAACCACTACACCTTAACGATCTATTTGTAATTAAATAAAAAAGGAAATTCAATAGAAAAAGAAATTGAATAAAAACGGAAGTCGAAAAAAAATAAAAATGAAAGTTCATTCAAGAAACCACTATACATTAACGATCTATTGGGAAATTAAATAAGAAAGGAAATTGAATAGAAAGGGAAATTGAATAAAAATGGAAGTGGAATAAAAATAAAAATTGAAGTTGCATAAAATTAAAAATGGAAGTTCATTCAAGAAAACCTTTATACATTAGCGATCTATTTGGAAATTAAATAAAAAAGGAGATTGAATAGAAAAGGAAATTGAATAAAAATGGAAGTGGAATAAAAATAAAAATAGAAATTGCATAAAATTAAAAATGGAAGTTCATTTAAGAAACCTCTACACCTTAACGATCTATTTGGAAATTAAATAAAAAGGGAAATTCAATAGAAAAGGAAATTGAATAAAAATGAAAGTTGAATAAAAATAAAAATGGAAGTTGCACAAAATTAAAAATGAAAGTTCATTCAAGAAACCACTATATCTTAACGATCTATTTGGAAATTAAGAAAAAAAAGGAAATTGAATGGAGATGGAAATTGAATAAAAATAGAAGTTGAATAAAAATATAAGTGGAAACTGCATAAAATTAAACATGGAAATTCATTTGAGAAACCACTATACCTTAAATATCTATTTGGAAATTAAATTAAAAAGGATATTGAATGGAGATGGAAATTTAATAAAAATAGAAGTTGAATAAAAATAGAAATGGAAATTGCATAAAATTAAACATGGAACTTCATTCATTAAACCCCTATACCTTAACGATCTATTTGGAAATTAAATAAAAAAGGAAATTTAATAGAAAAGGAAAATGAATAAAAATGGAAGTTGAATAAAAATACAATTGGAAGTTGCATAAAATTAAAAATGGAAGTTCATTCAAGAAACTTCTAAACCTTAACGATCTATTTAGAAATTAAATAAAAAGGAAATTGAATGGAGATGAAAATTGAATAAAAATAGAAGTTGAATAAAAATTAAAATGGAAACTGCATAAAATTAAACATGGATGTTCATTCAAGAAACCACTATACCTTAACGATCTATTTGGAAATTAAATAAAAAAGGAAATTGAGTAGAAAAGGAAATTGAATAAAATGGAAGTGGAATAAAAATAAAAATGGAAGTTCATTGAAGAAAACCACTACACCTTAGCGATCTATTTGGAAATTAAATAAAAAAGGAAATTCAATAGAAAAGGGAATTTAATAAAAGTGGAAGTTGAATAAAAATAAAAATGGAAGTTGTATAAAATTAAAAATGAAAGTTCATTCAAGAAACCACTATACCTGAATGATCTATTTGGAAATTAAATAAAAAAAGGAAATTGAAGGTAGATGGAAATTGAATAAAAATAGAAGTGGAAACTGCAAAAAATTAAATATGGAAATTCATTCAAGAAACCACTATACCTTAACGATCTATTTGGAAATTAAATAAAAAAAAATTCAATGGGGATGAAAATTTAATAAAAATAGAAGTTCAATAAAAATGGAAATGGAAACTGCATAAAATTAAACATGGAAGTTCATTCAAAAAACCACTATACCTTAACGATCTATTTAGAATAAAATAACAAAGGAAATTCAATAGAAAAAGAAATTGAATAGAAATGGAAGTTGAAAAAAAATATAAATGGAATTTGCATAAAATTAAAAATGGAAACTCATTCAAGAAACCACTATACTTTAACGATCTATTTGGAAAATAAATATGTAACGCCCCAAAACAAATACATAAATCCATCAAGTTAGACATGCATTGATACAAAAGAAATTACTATTTGTATTCATTAGAGTAGCTCTTACAATAGTATTACATGTTAACAACAAAAGCAAATGCCCTATAGGCTTACAGCTTTCCAAGTCAGCACTCGGTTACACAAATGGAAGAGTACTAACTCTATACAAAATAAGCCCTTGGCTTGAATTTACATGTAATACATCAAAAGAGAAAAGACAACAAAAAGTCCATTAGCCTCAAGCCTCCCAAGCTACGTCCTTGGAGGTGACATGCTACCTGTACCTGAAAATGATATTCCCATATAGGGTGAGCCACAACCTAGTAGAGATACACTAAACCAAATATGAACAGTGATTAAAAGATTAGCAGTTGATAGATGGCTAACACTGATACTTTCCCTCATCATACTTTACGGTTTCATGACATACAAGTCCATGTTACAATCCATTTTCCAATTCTTTTCAATTCTCAATTTATAACCATGGCTCAGAACCTAGCCAAACAACTTATATGAGACAGTAACTCATATTAAACTTCTTCCCAATTCACATTAGATAAGCGTACTAGCTATATCAACACATCAACAGATAAGCACGCAAGCTATATCATCACTTCCATAGATATGCATAAGAGCACTATCACACTTCCAAAGACAAGCATATGAGCTGTGTCAACACATCACTAGATAAGCATATGAGCTCTATCTATGGAGTCCATCCCCTATCTTCTCCCAACAACATCCGGTTTAGAGGTCCATCCCTATCATCCCCTAAACTGTGGAGTACATTCCCTATCTCCTCCAACACAACACAATGCATATAAACAATAATTATACACATCATCACACAATACATAAATTTAATGTATTCTTTCAACCGTCATACTCAATGACACATTCCAGTGATTAGTTTCAGTTTGCCTAATCATTATGCATTGTTTACAACAATCAAGACTATCCTCCACCGATAGCCCAAAGCAGTTATTTCTATACAGAAAATAAATGCAACAATGGATATATAATCAACATTTCAACCCGGTGAGTGATAAATAATCCAACTACACCCTTTAATTCCATACATTTCCAAATCAATTTCTCATTCCTCATAATTAATTATGCGAATTAATTAACCAATGTGATTAGGGCATTTTCCATAATTAACATTACAACCCTTAGGTTCCACTTTCATTAATGTTTTGACATTAATTTCACTTTTCCATGCCAAACATGCATCTAGGTTTTATATAGTCAAAACCCCAACTTTTGTAAATTTACACAAAAGCCCCAAACCCTCACAAAATTACCAAACCAACCCCAACATCTCAAAATACTAAAATTTAAAGACAAAATCCATAGTAAGGAGTAGGTTATCCCTACCTCAAAGTTTGAACTCCAACCAAGAAGACGAAGAAAACGAAAGTGCTCCAAATCACAAAATTTTCGGATCAAAAGTTAGCCCTCGACGATCAACAACCTTTTTGTAAAGGCCAAAGGTGAGCAAATCACTCTCACTAGATCAATACTTAGAGAGAAGGTAGAGCTCTAGAGTGAGAAGCTCAACAATGGTGTTTTTTGGAAAAGTAAGAGAGAGAAGAGAAGTGGAAAAAGTGATTTCAAAAGCCAAAACACGGAGCTTTAACCTAGTCGCCCCGCTCGAGCATCCAAACCCCCGCTTGAGCGTCACTCACAGACTCCCGCTCGAGCGTCCAAACAGCCGCTCGAGCGCTGAATACACACTCCCAGCACTTTTGCAGAATCAGACTCCCGCTCAAGCGTCCAAACTCCCCGCTCGAGCGTAACACACAAACTCCCGCTCGAGCGTCCAAACTCCCGCTCGAGCGGACAACCCTGCAGAGAAAATACTGGAAGGTTGATTTTCCCGCTCGAGCACTAAAAGCTCCGCTTAAGCGGAAAGGCCAAAAACTGGGCAACTACACTTGGTTCCTAAGCTCAACCAACCTGTTTCACATCTGCCCAACACAACACAAGACTCAAATACAAAGAGTAAAGGATGTAAACAAGATGTACACAACAACCAATGAAAGGGAAAATCGAGATCGCTATAAAATAAAAACGGAAATTGAATAGAAAAGGAAATTAAATAAAAATGGAAGTGGAATAAAAATAAGAGTGAGTAGGAATCCCTACCTCAAATTCGGAGTTAAAGGGAAGAAGATGAAGAAACTCAACGTGCTCCAAAACTCAATATTTTCAGATCAAAACGCAGTCCTCGACGATCAACCCAACTTTCCTAAAGACCGAAGCTGAGGAAACAACTCCTACTAGATCAATACTTAGAGAGAAGTTTGAGTTTTAGAGTGAGGTGCTCTCTAATGGCTTTTTCGGAAAAGTAAGAGAGAGAAAGAATGAGAAAAAGTGATCTAGAAATGCCCCACAGTCAACTGATATACGACATTCTCGCTCGAGCGAAAAACACAACGCTCGAGCGTCAAGAACAAAAACTAGGTCCGCTTGAGCGCAATAAGGCCCGCTCGAGCACCAAGACACAAGAATAAAGTACATCCGCTCGAGCGAGAAAACCAGTCCGCTCGAGCGCGAATCTCCCTCTCCCAGAATTTTCACCAAGACAGTACTACCCGCTCGAGCGCCAACAAACCCGCTCGAGCGCGATCCGCTCGAGCGCAGGAAACCCGCTCGAGCGTAGAAATCACACCTGCAGAAGTTTTGCAGGGACACGAAATACTGGGAGTGTGCAATCTCTGCTCGAGCGCCAAACGACCCGCTCGAGCGGAGCGACCAAAAACCTGGCGACAAGGATTTAGACCAAGGCTCGACCTACCTGCTCGAAACATGCCCAACACATCCTAAAACTCAACATAAGGAATTAAAGGATGACAACTAGGTATACAACCACCAACTTCACGGAACCAAAGTCCGAAATACAAAAAATACAGAAAGGGAAAATCGGGATCGCTATAAACCACTACACCTTAATGATCTATTTGGAAATTAAATAAAAAAGAAAATTCAATAGAAAAGGGAATTGAATAAAAATGGAAGTTGAATAAAAATAAAAATGGAACTTGCATAAAATTAAAAATGAAAGTTTATTCAAGAAACCACTATACCTTAACGATCTATTTGGAAATTAAATAAAAAAAGGAAATTGAATGGAGATGGAAATTGAATAAAAATAGAAGTTGAATAAAAATAGAAGTGGAAACTGCAAAAAACTAAATATGGAAATTCATTAAAGACACCACTATACCTTAACGATCTATTTGGAAATTAAATAAAAAAGGAAATTGAATGGAGATGGAAATTTAATAAAAATAGAAGTTGAATAAAAATAAAAATAGAAACTCCATAAAATTAAACATGGAAGTTCATTCAAGAAACCACTATACCTTAACGATCTATTTGGAAATTAAATAAAAAAAGGAAATTAAATAGAAAAGGAAACTAAATAAAAATGGAAGTGGAATAAAAAACAATATGGAAGTTGCATAAAATTAAAAATGGAAGTTCATTCAACAAACCACAACACCTTAACAATCTGTTTGGAATTAAATAAAAAAGGAAATTCAATAGAAAAAGAAATTGAATAAAAATGGAAGTTGAAAAAAAATAAAAAATAAAAGTTGCATAAAATTAAAAATGGAAGTTCATTCAAGAAACCACTATACATTAACGATCTATTTAGAAATTAAATAAAAAAGCAAATTGAATAGAAAAGGAAATTGAATAAAAATGGAAGTGGAATAAAAATAAAAATGGAAGTTGCATAAAATTAAAAATGGAATTTCATTCAAGAAACCTCTACACCTTAACGATCTATTTGGAACTTAAATAAAAAAGGAAATTCAATAGAAAAGGAAATTGAATAAAAATGGAAGTTGAATAAAAATAAAAATGGAAGTTGCATAAAATAAAAAATGAAAGTTCATTCAAAAAACCACTATACCTTAACGATCTATTTGGAAATTAAATAAAAAAAGGAAATTGAATGGAGATGGAAATTGAATAAAAATAGAAGTTGAATATAAATAGAAGTGGAAAATCCAAAAAATTAAACATGGAAATTCAATCAAGAAACCACTATACCTCAAAGATCTATTAGAAAATTAAATTAAAAAGGGAATTGAATGGAGATGGAAATTTAATAAAAAAGGAAGCTGAATAAAAGTGGAAATGGAAACTGCATAAAATTAAACATTGAAGTTCATTCATGAAACCACTATACCTTAACGATCTATTTGGGAATTAAATAATAAAGGAAATACAATAGAAAAGGAAAATGAATAAAAATGGAAGTTGAATAAAAATATTAAATGGAAGTTGCATAAAATTAAAAATGGAAGTTCATTCAAGAAACCACTACACCTTAACGACATATTTGGAAATTAAATAAAAAAGGAAATTGAATGGAGATGGAAATTGAATAAAAATAGAAGTTGAATAAAAATAGAAGTGGAAACTGCAAAAAATTAAATATGAAAATTCGTTCAAAAAACCACTATACCTTAACGATCTATTTGGAAATTAAATAAAAAAGGAAATTCAATGGAGATGAAAATTTAATAAAAATAGAAGTTGAATAAAAATAGAAATGGAAACTGCATAAAATTAAACATGGAAGTTCATTCAAGAAACCACTACACCTTAACGATCTATTTGGAATAAAATAAAAAAGGAAATTCAATAGAAAAAGAAATTGAATAAAAATGGAAGTTGAAAAAAAATAAAAATTGAAGTTGCATAAAATTAAAAATGGAAACTCATTCAAGAAACCACTATACATTAACGATCTATTTGGAATTAAATAAAAAAAGAAATTGAATAGAAAAGGAAATTAAGTAAAAATAGAAGTGGAATAAAAGTAAAAATGGAAGTTGCATAAAATTAAAAATGGAAGTTCATTCAAGAAACCACTACACCTTAACGATCTATTTGGAAATTAAATAAAAAAGAAAATTCAATAGAAAAGGAAATTGAATAAAAATAAAACTTGAATAAAAATAAAAACGGAAGTTGCATTAAATTAAAAATGAATATTCATTCAAGAAACCACTATACCTTAACGATCTATTTGGAAATTAAATAAAAAAAGGAAATTCAATGGAGATGGAAATTGAATAAAAATAGAAATTGAATAAAAATAGATGTGGAAACCGCATAAAATTAAACATGAAAATTCATTCAAGAAACCAGTATACCTTAACGATCTATTTGGAAATTAAATTAAAAAGGAAATTGAACGGAGATGGAAATTTAATAAAAATAGAAGTTGAATAAAAATAGAAATGGAAACTGCATAAAATTAAACATTGAAGTTCATTCATGAAACCACTGTATCTTAACGATCTATTTGGAAATTAAATAAAAAAGGAAATTGAATAGAAAAGGAAATTGAATAAAAATAGAAGTGGAAACTGCAAAAAACTAAATATGGAAATTCATTCAAGACACCACTATACCTTAACGATCTATTTGGAAATTAAATAAAAAAGGAAATTGAATGGAGACGGAAATTTAATAAAAATAGAAGTTGAATAAAAATAGAAATGGAAACTCCATAAAATAAAACATGGAAGTTCATTCAAGAAACCACTATACCTTAACGATCTATTTGGAAATTAAATAAAAAAAAGAAATTAAATAGAAAAGGAAACTGAATAAAAATGGAAGTGGAATAAAAAACAATATGGCAGTTGCATAAAATTAAAAATGGAAGTTCATTCAACAAACCACAACACCTTAACAATCTGTTTGGAATTAAATAAAAAAGCAAATTCAATAGAAAAAGAAATTGAATAAAAATGGAAGTTGAAAAAAAATAAAAATAAAAGTTGCATAAAATTAAAAATGGAAGTTCAATCAAGAAACCACTATACATTAACGATCTATTTGGAAATTAAATAAAAAAGCAAATTGAATAGAAAAGGAAATTGAATAAAAATGGAAGTGGAATAAAAATAAAAATGGAAGTTGCATAAAATTAAAAATGGAATTTCATTCAAGAAACCTCTACACCTTAACGATCTATTTTTAATTTTATGCAACTTCCATTTTTATTTTTATTCCACTTCCATTTTTATTCAATTTGCTTTTTTATTTAATTTCCAAATAGATCGTTAAGGTACGGTGGTTTCTTGAATGAACTTCCATGTTTAATTTTATGCAGTTTTAATTTCTATTTTTATTCAATTTCCATCTCCATTCAATTTCCTTTTTTTATTTAATTTCCAAATAGATCGTTAAGGCATAGTGGTTTCTTGAATGAACTTCCATTTTCAATTTTATGCACCTTCCATTTGTATTTTTATTCAACTTCCATTTTTATTCAATTTCTTTTTCGTTTCAATTTCCTTTTTTATTTAATTTCCAAATAGATCGTTAAGGTATAGTGGTTTCTTGAATGAACTTCCATTTTTAATTTTATGCAACTTTCATTTATATTTTTATTCAACTTCCATTTTTATTCAATTACCTTTTCTATTCAATTTCCTTATTTATTTAATTTCCAAATAGATCGTTAAGGTGTAGTGGTTTCTTGAATGAACTTCCATGTCTAATTTTATACAGTTTCCATTTCTATTTTTATTCAACTTCTATTTTTATTTAATTTTCATCTCCATTCAATTTCCTTTTTTATTGAATTTCGAAATAGATCGTTAAGGTATAGGGGTTTCTTGAATGAACTTCCATTTTTAATTTTATGCAACTTTCATTTATATTTTTATTCAACTTCCATTTTTATTCAATTACCTTTTCTATTCAATTTCCTTTTTTATTTAATTTCCAAATAGATCGTTAAGGTGCAGTGGTTTCTTCAATTAACTTCCATGTTTAATTTTATGAAGTTTCCATTTCTATTTTTATTCAACTTCTATTTTTATTCAATTTCCTTCTCCATTCAATTTCCTTTTTTATTTAATTTCCAAATTGATCGTTAAGGTGTAGTGGTTTCTTGAATGAACTTCCATTTTTAATTTTCTGCAACTTCCATTTTTACTTTTATTCCACTTCTATTTTTACTTAATTTCCTTTTCTATTCAATTTCTTTTTTTATTTAATTTCCAAATAGATCGTTAATGTATAGTGGTTTCTTGAATGAGTTTCCATTTTTAATTTTATGCAACTTCAATTTTTATTTTTTTTCAACTTCCATTTTTATTCAATTTCCTTTTCTATTCAATTTGCTTTTTTATTTAATTTCCAAATAGATCGTTAATGTATAGTGGTTTCTTGATTGAACTTCCATTTTTAATTTTATGCAACTTTTATTTTTATTTTTTTTCAACTTCCATTTTTATTCAATTTCTTTTTCTATTGAATGTCCTTTTTTATTTAATTCCAAACAGATTGTTAAGGTGTTGTGGTTTGTTGAATGAACTTCCATTTTTAATTTTATGCAACTGCCATATTGTTTTTTATTCCACTTCCATTTTTATTCAGTTTCCTTTTCTATTTAATTTCTTTTTTTTATTTAATTTCCAAATAGATCGTTAAGGTATAGTGGTTTCTTGAATGAACTTCCATTTTCAATTTTATGCACCTTCCATTTGTATTTTTATTCAACTTCCATTTTTATTCAATTTCTTTTTCGTTTCAATTTCCTTTTTTATTTAATTTCCAAATAGATCGTTAAGGTATAGTGGTTTCTTGAATGAACTTCCATTTTTAATTTTATGCAACTTTCATTTATATTTTTATTCAACTTCCATTTTTATTCAATTACCTTTTCTATTCAATTTCCTTTTTTATTTAATTTCCAAATAGATCGTTAAGGTGTAGTGGTTTCTTGAATGAACTTCCATGTCTAATTTTATACAGTTTCCATTTCTATTTTTATTCAACTTCTATTTTTATTTAATTTTCATCTCCATTCAATTTCCTTTTTTATTGAATTTCGAAATAGATCGTTAAGGTATAGGGGTTTCTTGAATGAACTTCCATTTTTAATTTTATGCAACTTTCATTTATATTTTTATACAACTTCCATTTTTATTCAATTACCTTTTCTATTCAATTTCCTTTTTTATTTAATTTCCAAATAGATCGTTAAGGTGCAGTGGTTTCTTCAATTAACTTCCATGTTTAATTTTATGAAGTTTCCATTTCTATTTTTATTCAACTTCTATTTTTATTCAATTTCCTTCTCCATTCAATTTCCTTTTTTATTTAATTTCCAAATTGATCGTTAAGGTGTAGTGGTTTCTTGAATGAACTTCCATTTTTAATTTTCTGCAACTTCCATTTTTTTTTATTCCACTTCCATTTTTATTCAATTTCCTTTTCTATTCAATTTCCTTTTTTTTATTTAATTTCCAAATAGGTCTTTAGGGTATAGTGGTTTCTTAAATGAACTTCCATGTTTAATTTTATGCAGTTTCCATTTCTATTTTAATTCAACTTCTATTTTTATTCAATTTCCATCTCCATTCAATTTCCTTTTTTATTTAATTTCCAAATAGATCGTTAAGGTATAGTCGTTTCTTGAATGAGCTTCCATTTTTAATTTTTTGCAACTTTCATTTATATTTTTATTCAACTTAGATTTTTATTCAATTACCTTTTCTATTCAATTTGCTTTTTTATTTAATTTCCAAATAGATCGTTTAGGTATAGTGGCTTCTTGAATTAATTTCCATGTTTAATTTTATGCAGTTTCCACTTCTATTTTTATTCAACTTCTATTTTTATTCAATTTTCATCTCCATTCAATTTCAATTTTTTATTTAATTTCCAAATAGATCGTTATGGTATAGTGGTTTCTTGAATGAACTTCCATTTTTAATTTTATGCAACTTCCATTTGTATTTTTATTCAACTTCCATTTTTATTCAATTTCCTTTTCTATTCAATTTCCTTTTTTATTTAATTTCCAAACAGATCGTTAAGGTGTAGTGGTTTCTTGATTGAACTTCCATTTTTAATTTTATGCAACTTCCATTTTTATTTTTATTCCACTTCCATTTTTATTCAATTTCCTTTTCTATTCAATTTCCTTTTTTATTTAATTTCAAAACAGTTCGTTAAGGTGTAGTGGTTTCTTGAATGAACTTCCATTTTTAATTTTGTGGAACTTCCATTTTTAATTTTATTCCACTTCCATTTTTATTCAATTTACTTTTCTATTCAATTTCCTTTTTTATTTAATTTCCAAATAGATCGTTCAGGTATAGTGGTTTCTTGAATGAACTTCCATGTTTAATTTTCTGCAGTTTCCATTTCTATTTTTATTCAACTTCTATTTTTATTCAATTTCCATCTCCATTCAATTTCCTTTTTTATTTAATTTCCAAATAGATCGTTAAGGTGTCGTGGTTTCTTGAATGAGCTTCCATTTTTATTCAATTTCCATTTCTATTGAATTTCCTTTTTTATTTAATTTCCAAATAGATCGTTAAGGTGTAGTGGTTTCTTGAATGAACTTCCATTTTTAATTTTATGCAACTTCCATTTTTATTTTTATTCCACTTCCATTTTTATTCAATTTGCTTTTTTATTTAATTTCCAAACAGATCGTGAAGGTATAGTGGTTTCTTGAATGAACTTCCATGTTTAATTTTATGCAGTTTCCATTTCTATTTTTTTTCAACTTCTATTTTTATTCAATTTCCATCTCCATTCAATTTCCTTTTTTATTTAATTTCCAAATATATCATTAAGGTGTAGTGGTTTCTTGAATGAACTTCCATTCTTAATTTTTTGCAACTTCCATTTTTATTCAATTTTCTTTTCTATTCAATTTCCTTTTTTTTTATTGAATTTCCAAATAGATCGTTATGGTATAGTGGTTTCTTGAATGAACTTCCATGTTTAATTTTATGCAGTTTCCATTTCTATTTTTATTCAACTTCTATTTTTACTAAATTTCCATCTCCATTCAATTTCCTTTTTAATTTAATTTCCAAATAGATCGTTAAGGTATAGTGGTTTCTTGAATGAATTTTCATGTTTAATTTTATGCAGTTTCCACTTCTATTTTTATTCAACTTCTATTTTTATTCAATTTCCATCACCATTCAATTTCCTTTTTTTATTTAATTTCCAAATAGATCGTTATGGTATACTCGTTTCTTGAATGAACTTCCATTTTTAATTTTATGCAACTTCCATTTGTATTTTTATTCAACTTCCATTTTTATTCAATTTTCGTTTCTATTAGATTTCCTTTTTTATTTAATTCCCAAATAGATCGTTAAGGTATAGTGGTTTCTTAAATGAACTTCCATGTTTAATTTTATGCTGTTTCCATATCTATTTTTATTCAACTTCTATTTTTATTCAATTTCCTTTTTTTATTTAATTTCCAAATAGATCGTTAAGGTATAGTGGTTTCTTGAATGAACTTCTATTTTTAATTTTATGCACCTTCCATTTGTATTTTTATTCAACTTCCATTTTTATTCAATTTCCTTTTCTATTCAATTTCATTTTTTATTTATTTTTCAAATAAATCGTTAAGGTACAGTGGTTTCTTGAATGAACTTCCGTTTTTAATTTTATGCAACTTTCATTGATATTTTTATTCAATTTCCATTTTTATTCAATTACCTTTTCTATTTAATTTCCTTTTTTATTTAATTTCTAAATAGATCGTTAAGGTGTAGTGGTTTCTTGAATGAACTTTCATTTTTAATTTTATGCCACTTCCATTTTTACTTTTATTCCACTTCCATTTTTATTAAATTTCCTTTTCTATTCAATTTCCTTTTTTATTTAATTTCCAAATAGATCGTTAAGGATTTTTATTCAATTTCCTTTTCTATTCAATTTCCTTTTTTATTTAATTTCCAAATAGATAGTTAATGTATAGTGGTTTCTTGAATGAACTTCTGTTTTTAATTTTATGCAACTTCCATTTTCATTTTTTTTCGACTTCCATTTTTATTCAATTTCTTTTTCTATTGAATTTCATTTTTTATTTAATTACAAATAGATCGTTATGGTGTAGTGGTTTCTAGAATGAACTTCCATTTTTCATTTTATGCAACTTCCATTTTTATTTTTATTCCACTTCCATTTTTATTCCCTTTCCTTTTCTATTCAATTTCCTTTTTTTATATAATTTCCAAATAGATCGTTAAGGTATAGTGGTTTCTTGAATGAACATCCATGTTTAATTTTATGCAGTTTCCATTTCTATTTTTATTCAATTTCCATCTCCATTCAATTTCCTTTTTTATTTAATTTCCAAATTGATCGTTAAGGTGTAGTGGTTTCTTGAATGAACTTCTATTCTTAATTTTATGCAACTTCAATTTTTATTTTTATTCCACTTCCATTTTTATTCAATTTCCTTTTCTATTCAATTTTCTTTTTTATTTAATTTCCAAATAGATCGTTAAGGTATAGTGGTTTCTTGAATGAACTTCCATGTTTGATTTTATGCAGTGTCCATTTCTATTTTAATTCAACTTCTATTTTTATTCCATTTCCGTCTCCATTCAATTTCCTTTTTTATTTATTTTCCAATTAGATTGTTAGGATATATAGGCCATTAGGCCAATGTTGGGGAAAAGGGGTAGAAAACCCTAATTTGTGGTGTAAATTAATTGGTATAATTAATTTGGGAAATTTGTGGACTGAGGGAATTGTGTTGACAATAATGAAATTGACTCATTATGTGGTAAAATAGTGGAGTTGGATTTGTTAATCGCTCACTTTTAAAAACATTGATATTCTGTCTGTTGAAGCTTTTATTATCTGTTTAGAAATAACTGCTTGGGCTACTGGTGGAGGGTAGTTTTGATTGTTGTAGACAATGCATGATGATTAGGCAAATTGAAACTAATCAATTGGATATGTCATAGAGTATGACGGCTGATAGAATACATTAACGTTATGTGTTGATTGATTGTGTATATGACCAATGTGTATATACTTTGTGTGTGTGGGGGGGAGGAGATAGGGGATGTACTCCACGGTTTAGGGGAAGATAGGGGGTGGACCTCTAAACTGGATATTGTTTGGGAGGAGATAGGGGATGGACTCCACTGATACAGCTCATATGCTTGTCAGATAATGTGATGATACAGCTCATATGCTTATCTTTGGAAGTGTTGATACAGCTTGTATGCTTATCGGTTGAAATGTGGATACAGCTTGTGTACTTATCTGTTGAGATGCTGATACAACTAATATGTTTATCTATTGTAGAATGGGAAATGTTTAATATGAGTCACAGTCTCATATAAGTGAATGACTAGGCTCTGAGCCGTTAATGTAAATTGCGGAATTGATAAGAAACGAAAAATGAAATGAAACATGGACATAGTGGTCTTGTAATGGGAAAAGGGTTATGAATTGATGTATGGAATTGAACATTTATCAATTGCTAATGTCTTAGTTATTGCTCATACTGTGTTTAGCATATCTCTACTGGGCGTTGGCTCACCCTATATGGGACATTATTTTTAGGTACAGGTAGCATGCCACCTCCAAGGACGTAGCTTGGATGGATGTGGGAGTTGAAGACTCCTTTTGTTTATTTTGTTTATATTACATGTACATCAAGCCAAGGGCTTCTTTTGTATAGAGTTAGTACTCTTCTTTTGTGTAACCAAGTGTTGACTTGGAAAGCTGTAAGCCCATAGGGCATTTGCTTTTGTTGTTAACATGTAATACCATTGCAAAGTTTACTCTGATGAAATGAAATGGTTGGTTTCCTTTATATGAATGCATGTCAAAAGTGATAGGTTTTATGTATTATTTTGAGGGCGTTACAACTTGGTATCAGAGCGTACCGGGTTCGAATACTTTGGCTACGTGGGAAGTGATTAGTATCACAATGGGTTTGTCTCTCTTGATTAGAGACTTAGATGTAATGTTATGTGTTTAATTTATAACATGCTTATGTGACTATGTGGGTATGGAATGTAGTTTCTAGGATGTTGATTGGATCCTTGGGTTTCCGGGAGTCTTGTTGGAAAAGCACTTGATTAATGCTGTTTCTAACCGGAACTCTAGCAACGCCTCGGGACTATCATTATCGGGAAATGAAATTCGTAAGTGCTTATGTGTTTATGTGCTTATCTGGAGTGAATTACAGTTGTCCATGTATTAGGACGCGAGTGTTATAGCTTCGGCACATTTGTGAATGTGCTAATAGTCTTGGTTACCTTTATTAGGATGTTAGGACGAGGGCGTGGTAGTGTAGCAAGCCCGCGGGGAGGGGGGGGGACCTCACTACAGTTCGGACTCACGATTTTGTGTCGCGGTTCTTAATCTTGAACCAAAGAGTCCAAATCTGGCAAATCGTTTTGAGAAATAGATTTTTGAAAAAGTAGTGCCAAACATGGACTGCTTTGCCAGATACAGAGTCGCCACCTAAATATTTTTTAAAATGGGAAATTTAGGAAACCCTGACTCGGTGCCGAAGGCCACATGTCCGTCATCACCGGAGTTGTCTCGGCTCGGGAGCTTGGGTACGATCGGGGAAGGTCAGCTATGAGCACCCCCTTTCGCCCGGTCCGAAGACCGGCCTCTACTAACCGTGATATCCGTTTTTGAAAACTTTATGCGTTCTTAAACCAATTATTAGCCTAGAATTACTATGTTATGCGCACAACAAACAAGTATAGACTAGATTGCCTAATTTGGAAAGAAACATTGCATATCCGTTCGTTTTGAAGATGCTTTGGAATTTGCTACTCGCAAGTAGGCTAAAATGCGGATTTCAATGAGTTCTTCCAACTCAAACAATCCAACCTTCACCCACAGGCATTCAAAACATTTTTAACACATAAGCATCTAGCCACATGTTAAGCATGCTGACATGGCAACATTCACACTCATGCGATATGCTAAAGCGGAAATACTTACATCGTACTCCGTGCCAAAACAAAGAACTTGTTAGCAAACATGCATGATCCAAGTCCATGTTAAGTGCCTAATGCATCGCATACAAGATGTTGCTAAGATAGGCTCAGCTAACCTAGACATGTCATGTGAAAATGCACAATTAACACACATTCAGTTTGGAATTTGAAAATACATATGCAGTTAGCATGATGTACCGAGCTCAATGCATGTAATACAAATGCATGGATGCACGCATGCATAGCATGAGGTATGCTCATTTAAACGTGTCCTAATACTAACCATTAAAGCGGGTAAGTAAAAGGGAAGAAAGGAGTGAGGTTGGAAGACATACACACCACCCACGCACACTTATTACAGATTTGCCCTCGCTCGGAGGGACCGAATAAATATTACAAATTAATTAACTACGCAAGCTAATTAATATTACAAATTAACTAATTTAGTTAACAAATTAAATAAATTAATCAAAACAGGAAAATGCCTCGGGAAGCGCGTCACCATGCATGGGCTGCCTCTGTTTTCCTTCCTTTCCTCCTCTGGAGGCTGTCAAAGCCTCAGGACTGCTCCCTTGGACAGAGGGGATCACCACCGGCTGATTGAAATTGCCACCGGCAGTGTGGTATGGCCATCGGCACAAAATTGAATCTGTCGGCAGAGAAAATGTTGCCGGTCGGCACATTACACTGCCGGTCGGCAGAGTATTCCTGCAGAACCTGCAATTCACAGCAACAGAGGGCAAGGCAAAGCATGGCAGCACAATTCAAGGCATGTATGCATCAACCATGTCCCTTATCATTGTAATGACTCAAAGGGGCATGTGCCTCGATTCTCGGACCACCAATCACGCATTCCCATGCATGATGGCCCAAAGAACCAAGTATGCAGCTTTGGTTTCAAATGCAATGCAAACCAATCAAACAAAACTCCCAATCCCTATCACTCAAGTCAAGGGACAAGGAATGCATGCAAGATGCAATGCAACCTAGGCATACAAGCTAAGAATGCAACATGGCATGGCAAGGCACTTATGCAAGCATACAAGCATACATATGGCAATGCAAATGTATGGAAAGATGGGCTTATACATGAATTAGGCAGCTCTAATAAGGCCTAAAACAGTGGCCATTAATGCCCAAAATGGATGCTAAGCACACATGCACACACACACATGTTAAGACCCAATACTTAGGCACAATTTAAACAACCCTCAAGCACACTTGAAAGGGACAAACAAGAGCAATTAGCATGCAACATAAGCATTGAAATCATGTCATAAAATGATGCCAAATCATGTCAAACAAGACAAGCAAATGCATGCAAGCATGGTCTAAGTACTTGAGGCAAGTCATGAATCTTTGAAGCATGTTTTATCACAACAAACATGGCATGCATTAAGCGACCTAAAACAGGTTTTTAGCACATTACATAAGGCCCAAAAGACCACTTAGATGGCATCTAGATGGCTTAAAAAACAAAGGCATGCAAAGGCACCAAAACATGGAGCAATGCTACACAAGCTTCCAAAGCGTTAAAGAGGCATGCGAGGCAATCAAACAAGCATGGAAATGGGACTGAAATGGCATGTAGAATGATCCCAAATCACCAAAACAATGCAAAGATGTCATGCTACACATGCACATACTCAAGGCCAACAAGCCCAAATACAAAGGAGCTATATCAAGCATGCCAAAATCGACCCAAACAACCTAGGACAGACCTAGAACATGGCAAGATAAGCACATAATCTTCACAAGACTAAGCCTAAAACATGCTCCAACAAAGGCTAACAACCTAAGACATGTTAAGGCATAAACAAGGCATTACATGGCAACTATGCTAAGCATGCATGAAGTTCCAAAACCAACTTAAAATCATGTTATATTATGGATATATAAGCATGAAAAACAAACCAAATATGCTCAACACACACTCAAGCATAGGCTTCCTTAAGAGGCCAAAATATGCCCTTTTCAAGGACAACAAGGAGAGGGGGTGGCCCTCTCCTTCTTGGGACTTCAAAGCATCATCTTCACCACTGAAATCCCTCAAGATTTCAGTGGTGAAGAGACCTCAACACCAAAATCCCGGAGCTAGCACAAAATGGCTCAAAATGAGGCCTTTTGAGGCCTAAGGGTGGTCAACAACCCTCAAACAACAAAACACTCTTAATAAACAATAAAGAGGGCCTAAAAACAGAACTTTTTTATGTTATACAATAAGCACAAAAACAGCTCTAAGATAGGTATAAGATCAATGCAAAAATGGGGGAAAATGGGATTAGATTCTCACCCTTGATGACCCCTTTACAAGTGGTGCTCCAATGGCCTCCTTTGGCTTGAATCTAACACCAAAACTTCAAAACAAACCCTTTAGAACCTCAGCTCCAAGAGGGAAAGAGAGATAGAGTGTGTATCTAACTCTAACCCTAGAACTCAAACCCTAACAATGGCTGTTCTTGCTCTCAAAAAATCCTAAGTCTCTAACCAAGCCTCCCTTTTTTGCCTTAGAGAGAGCTTCTCTCTATATTGTCTTGTAAAGCTTACAAGACAAGCTTTACAAGAGGGAGATCCCTCCATACACGTGTATGGAGGGGAGCAAAAGCAAGACAACTGTCTAAAAATATCTCCAAAAGCAGATGAACAGCAATCGGCCGGCCAAAAATGCCATCTTGGCCAAAAAGAGTGCCGACCGGCACAACAAAGTGCTGACCGGCAACAAATAGTGCCGGCCGGCAAACTACATTGCCGGTGGCCTCTAGCCACTGCCGGTGGTGGGTAGGGATGGTCTACAAGCCCTACCCTACCTCTCAAAGGCAAGATGCAAGTGTTTGGTGCAAAACCAGACACTAAACGGTCGAGTTCGGGGATCCTGAGGCAAGGCGCACGAGCCGAGGCCTCCGGGAACTCCAAACGAACACAAACATGGATAATCACCGAGTGTTCAAACGGTGACGTCCAAGTCTTGAGGACGGTCAAAAGTGGGGTGTCTACAGGTAGGCGTGGCAGGCGTGGTAGGCAAGAGATGCCTTTATCGGATGACATTCCGGTAGTGCAGGAAGGAGTTGGCCAGGCCAACATGGCCGAGCCAGCGGGTCAGCAGGCTATGGGCGCCTTGGCCCGAGAGATAGCGAGAGCTTTGGGTATTCTCAGAGCTGAGAATCAGATTGCTGAGCCAGGACCTTCTTTCTTGAAGAGGGAGTTCTTCCGGTCTAACCCGGACGAATTTGTTGGGGATCCGAAGGAGCCCCTTAAGGCTGACGAGTGGTTGGAACAGATGGAGAAGACGTTCGAGATGCTTGGCAACGAGGACGGGGGCTTTAAAGGTGACCTTGGCATCCTTCCAGTTGAAGGGAGATGCGGGTCAATGGTGGAAGTACGAGAAGGGCCGTGTTGGTGGTGTATGGGAGACTTTTGTGAATACCTTCCAGGAGAAGTTTTTGTCTTCAGCTGCTAGGGAAAAGCTGAGGGAACAGTTTTGCCAGCTTAAACAGCAGGGCTTGTCAGTGGCTGAGTTTGAGGCTACCTTTACCAGTCTGTCCAGGTTTGCACCTGAACTTGTGGCGTCCGAGGAACGCCATTGCTTTGAGTTTGAGCGAAAACTGAGGCGTGGGCTCAAGTTGAGGATTGGAGGGTCGTTTATCCGGGAGTATAGACGTTTGGTGGATGTTGCAACTCATATGGAGCTCATGATACAGGAGGAGGATGAAGGGTAGAGAGGCTCCAAGAGGAGCCAAGATGGTCAGGGTGATGGCAGGAGACAGAGGGGTTCTAACCCTCAGCAGTCTCAGGGTGGTTTGGCTAGATCGATCTTCCCAGTGCCGAGTGTAGGCTCCGGGAGAGGTGGTCAGGGAGGCTTGACTTGTTTTACATGTGGCCAGCTGGGTCACAAGTCTTCAGTTTGCCCGCAGAGGGGAGGGGTTCAACGAGCTGCTTCTTTTTCAGCTAGACCTCAGGGCTAGAGTCAGGGCAGGGGCCAGCCTTTGTGTTGTTATTAGTGTGGCCAGCCGGGGCACCTGAAGAGGTATTGCCCACAGTTGAGTGCCACATCGGGAGCGTCTGGTTCTAGGCAGACGCAAAGTTATCAGCCAGTTTAGTCTGTGCAGGCCTCGAGGGCCAATCCGGGAGCTTCGACATCCCAGTCTGTGCATCAGTCCTTTGCTCCTAGAGGTGAGCAGGTGGATCAGGGGCCTACAGGGCGCGTGTATGCTGTTACCGCGCAGGACCTAGTACCGGCTCCATCAGTAGTGAGAGGTACCTTTCTGTTTTGCAACTCGGTTGCTAGTGTGTTGATTGATACGGGTGCGTCTCATTCTTTTGTGTCTGCTGCATTTGCATCTGTGTTGGAGCTGGAGTTGGCACTTTTAGCATCTCCTATATGTGTTGTATCACCTGTTGAGGGTGAATTGATTTTGAAACACGGATGTAGTGGTTGTGATACAGAGGTCGCCGACCGTAGGCTTCCTTTTCACTTTGTTGTTATGCCCATGGAGGGCTTTGATGTTATTTTGGGTATGGACTGGCTATCGTCATACCGGACTGTTATTGATTGCTACCGCCAGAGGGTCACGGTATGTACCTTGAGCGGGGAGTATTTCCATTTCTTGGGGGATCGGGTTGGTAGTGTGTTACCACCAATGTATGATCCGCGAGGGCGGGGTGAGCTTAGTGGCCTACTTGCTAGCTTTATGAGTGGTGAGTGTGATGAGACCCAGACTGTGTTACCGAGAGTGGTTTGTGAGTATTCAGATGTTTTTCCCGAAGATCTTGTTAGTCTGCCACCTCACCAAGAGATAGAGTTCTCTATTGATCTAGTGCCCAGCACGGTGCCGATTTCCATGGCACCGTATCGTTTTGCCCCAGTCGAGTTGAGTGAGTTGAAGGTCCAGCTCCAGGAATTGTTAGATAAGGGTTTCGTTCGCCCTAGTGTTTCACCGTGGGGAGCACCGGCCCTCTTTGGTAAGAAGAAAGATGGTGCCTTGAGATTGTGTATCGACTACCGAAAGTTGAATCGGGCTGTGGTTAAGAATAAGTACCCTATGCCCCGTATAGATGATTTGTTTGACCAGTTGAAGGGTTCCCGTTGTTTCTCTAAAATAGATTTGAGATCAGGTTACCACCAGTTGAGGGTCAGGGAGGAGGATATCCCGAAGATGGCATTCCGTACGCGGTATGGCCATTATGAGTTTCTGGTGATGCCATTTGGGCTTACCAATGCACCGGCAGTCTTTATGGACCTGATGAACCGGATCTTCTGAGAATTCTTAGATCGATTTGTGGTCATTTTAGTGGACGACATTCTTATCTATTCGCCTCCTGAGGAGGAGCACGAGAAACACTTGAGAGTGGTGCTTGAATTGCTTAGAGCCCATAGGCTGTATGCCAAGTTTGGGAAGTGTGAGTTCTGGATAGAAGATGTCAAATTCTTAGGCCATGTGGTATCCGGGGGAGGGGTATCGGTTGATACATCCAAAGTAAAGGCAGTGCAAGATTGGGCACAACCTAAGAGTGTTTTTGAGATTTGCAGTTTTCTGGGATTAGCTGGGTATTACCGTCGATTTGTGAAGGATTTCTCCAGGCTAGCTTCGCCGTTGACTAGATTGACACGGAGAGGGGTTAAGTTTGCGTGGAGTGAGGCTTGTGAAAAGTCGTTCCTAGAGTTGAAGGTTAGATTGACCACCGTTCCAGTGTTGATTATTCCGGAGAGAGGGTTGGGTTATGCGGTTTATTGTGATGCCTCACGAGAGGGTTTGGGTTGTGTGTTGATGTAAGAAGGGAAAGTGGTAGCTTATGGCTCACGTCAGTTGAAAATACACGAGAAGAATTACCCTACACACGACTTAGAATTAGCAGCCGTGATTTTTGCCTTAAAGATTTAGAGGCATTACCTTTATGGTGAGAGGTTCGAGGTGTTCTCGGACCATAAAAGTTTGAAGTACCTGTTTACACAGAGGGACTTGAATTTGAGGCAGAGAAGGTGGATGGAGTTCATCGAGGACTATGATTTCGAGTTGCACTATCACCCCGGGAAAGCCAATGTTGTGGTCGATGCCCTTAGTAGGAAATCCAGTAGTGATGTAGCTTGTATAGCCATTCGGGAGTGGGAGATGTTGGGGGCACTTGGTGAGTTTGATTTGCTTCTGGGCGAATCTGTTGAGGCTGCGGCCTTATTTTCTATTTTTGCACAACCTACACTTGTGACTCGAGTGTTAGAGGCACAAAGAGGCGACCTTGAGGTAGAATCCCTCCGAGAGAAGATCTCCAGCGGGAAGGTTGAGAAAGGTTTGACGGTGTATCCCGACCTGAGTGTGAGATACTGAGACCGTTTGTTTGTGCCGGAGTCTTGCCAAGAGGAAGTACTCGGAGAGTTCCATCATTCACGCCTTGCGGTGCATGAGCTGTATCAACACTTCCAAAGATAAGCATATGAGCTGTATCATCACTTCCATAGATAAGCATATGAGCTGTATCATCGCATTATTTGACAAGCATATGAGCTGTATCAGTGGAGTCCATCCCCTATCTCCTCCCAACAACATCCGGTTTAGAGGTCCATCCCCTATCTTCCCCTAAACCGTGGAGTACGTCCCCTATCTCCTCCCCCCCACACACAAAGTATATACACATTGGTCATATACACAATCAATCAATACATAACATTAATGTATTCTATCAACCGTTATACTCTATGACATATCCAATTGATTAGTTTCAATTTGCCTAATCATCATGTATTGTCTACAACAATGTAACAACCCTCACCTTACTCTTGTCATACTTGCATACATTCATGCATGATCTTGTCTCGTTATGTTATTTTGCATGTTTTGCCTTGCCTTGTTTTGTTTAAGTGTTGCTTGCTTGATTTTGTTCCTTGCTTGGTGCGTGGCCTAGGTCATCTTGAGCTTAGTTCACCTCTGAACCTTTGTACTAAGAACTGTTTTGGAACCTTGTTCGACCCCCATCTTCACCCCGGGCATGTTTGCCGAGGTGTTTTGCACTTAGTGATCCTTGTCCTTGGGCAGGTATGACCTAGACCGAGGTGTGGCACACCCAGGCCAAGGTGTAGCACAGCTTAGTCAAATGTCGTCCTCCCTAGCCGATGCCCTTGTTATCCTATTGCCGAAGCCGATGTTATTACTTGCCGATGTGTCTTGCCTTAGCTTGCTGCATACGCTTTGTCAGAGACTTGTCTTATCTATCAATCACCTTTTGAGTTGAGCCAACCCGATAGCGCCACGTGTCCGAGCTGATTGTTAAGACAGCCGGCAGACCTAGAAGCAAATCATTTGGTCTCAAATCTTTGCCTTTAGAGAGAGAAGCTCTGGAGAAAGGAGGAGAAGTTCTTGAGTGAGAATAGATCTTCCAAGCTTGATCTTCGAGGTTTGAACCGTTGGGTTCAAGTTTTGAGGTTAGAATCTTGATCTACTCTACTTGTTGTTATTGATCATCTAGCTGCACTGCATGATCGAATCTGTTTTGCATGTCATGCATCGATTTGAAGTTGGTTTCGAAAGAGAAAGATAGTATTCATGTGTTTTTGAAGAAAAGTCTCGTTTTGATCCGAAAGTTTGAAACAAGAACCATGTTTTGTGTTTATTCTTCCATGACCTTCTTGTATGGGTACCCAGGTTCATGCTTTGAACTCAGGGCATGAAATCTCAGATTTTTGTAACAAGTTTTGAACTTGCATTCATCTTCCTCATGATCATGTTCATCATGTTCTTCATGTTCTCCAAAGGGAAACCCAGGTTTCCCGACTTTGCTTTTGAATGAGGCCAATGGGACCACACCTCGGCAAGGAAGTGTGGGACCTCGGCAAAGACCTGGTTGGTACCCAGTGTGTTTTCATGAGACGGGAGCAGTGTTTAAACTCCTAGCATGTTTTGCTCTGTTATTAACTTGGACCTGGTGTGAATGCCGAGGTCATTCGCATGCATATGAAGCTTGTTTTGAGAATGTGATTGCCATGTGATTGTAGGTCCTTGATCTTTGCTTTGAGCCTACACCCGAGAAGATCTATGTGAGTGGTATTTCTAATAAAGCTATGTTATACCGTTTGATAAATCTTGTCTTGCTTGTTTTGAAAAGTATTCGTTAAGCATGAATGAATAGCTCTGTTTTGATGAATCAAGTATAAGCCTTGTTTTGATAAGCCTTGTTTTGATAAGCCTTGATAAGCCTCGTTTCGATGTCATTCTTGAAAGGGTCCCTTGTACTGGAGAACTATAAACTTTCGCAGTACCAAGTACAAAAGTCTCTCGTGCTGGAGGACTCTAAACTTTCGCAGCACTAAGTATAAAAGGATACAGTCCTTTCTTGGAAGACTATCGTGTTAAAGCGGGCTACGGGCCTAAGTAACACAAGACCATCGTGTTAAAAGGAGCTACGGGCTTAAGTAACACAAGTCCCTTGTGCTGGAGGACTATAAACTTTCGCAGTACCTTGACTAATCGATTATGGATCGTGCAGTCCTTGTTTTGCCACTGACGATTTACCGCGTGGATTTGTTTGTTCGGAAAGCTTGATTTGTGTTTTGCCGATGTCAGTAAGCATCCCTTGAGACTCGTAACACTTTGATAGATGAATACGGTTCATCCCTTGTTTGATAAAGTTTTGATGTGTTTTGCTCTGAAAGGATCTCGGCTAATATTCGTATGGTTTTGGCATGTTTCGTTTTGAAAGACTTCGGCTACATTCATGCAAAACCTTTATTATTTGTACCATTCACTGAGTATCCAAGCTCACCCTCTCTATATATATATGTAGGTGATGAGCAGGACGTCGGCGACGCCTAGACTGTGTTTTTGAAAGCCTGTTTTGGGTCCATGATTATGTTGGCTTTGTTTTGTAATCACGTCGGCAATGTCATTTATTTTATGTCGGCGAATCTTGAAAATCATGCTTCTTGGCTTGTATTCACTGTATTTTGTATATGTCGGCTCAAGAAGCCTTTTGATCAAGATGTAATACGTAATTTGCTTTGTTGTATTCAAGTTGTAAGGATGTATGCCATTTCATTAGACTTATGCACTGCTCTTATGGACCATTTGTATTTTGATTTATTGCTTCCGCATTTGTGAGCCCCCTATATCCATACTCTGATTGTGTTAAGCATTGAAAGTTGGCTTTCGGTAATTACGGATTACTGGCCATCACGGCACCAAACTTTAAGGGGCGGTTTGGGGTCGTGACAAACAATCACGACTACCCTCCACCGGTAGCCCAAAGCAAATATATCTAAACAGATAATAAATGCATTAACAGATAAGATATCAATGTTTTCAAAAGCGAGCGATTGACCAATCCAACTCCGCTATTCTACCATATAATGAGTCAATTTCATTATTTCCAACTCAATTCCAAATGCCAACACTTTTCCCAAATTAATTACACCAATTAATTTATATAACAAATTAGGGTTCTTACCCCCTTTTTCCAATATTGACCCCATGGTCCATATATCAACAACCAACATAAATAACCTCATTTTGACACCCAAAATACACATTTTAGAATCAAAATAACAAAACTCTCTTTTAGCATTTTGAAACCCTAAGTCCCAAAATTTACCCAACTTCAACATTTTATCAAAATCACCAAAAATCTATGTCAAAGACCATAAGGGTGAGTAGGAATCCCTACCTCAAATTCGGAGCCCAAGAGAGGAAGATGAAGAAAACCAAAATGCTCCAAACTCTAAGATCCACGGATCAAAACGAAGCCTTCGACGATCAACACAACTTTTACAAAGGGCAAAGGGAAGGAAAGCACTCTAACTAGATCAAACCCTAGAAAGAAGGGAGTTTCTAGAGAGAGAGGCTCTCAAAATATCCTTTTAGAAAGTAAGAGAGAGAGAGAGAAAGTGTAGAAAGTGATTCAAAAGTGCCCAGCTGCCCTATGTTATACGACATTCCCGCTCGAGCGGAAAACACAACGCTCGAGCGTCAAGCACAAAAATTTAGACACGCTCGAGTGCAAGAAGGCCTGCTCGAGCGCCAAGACACAGGAATAAAGTACACCCGCTCGAGCGAGAAAACCAGTCCGCTCGAGCGTAGATTCCCCCTTCCCAGAACTTACACCAAAACAGAGCTACCTGCTCGAGCGCCAACAATCCCGCTCGAGCGCTACCTGCTCGAGCGTAGAAAACACATCTGCAGAAGTTTTGCAGGGACACAAAATACTAGGAGTGTGCAATCTCCGCTCGAGCATCAGAACACCCGCTCGAGCGGTAAACTAGAAACCAAACTCCACTCGAGCGCAGAACGACCCGCTCGAGCGTAACAACAAAAACCTGGGCAACAAGGATTTAGACCAAGGCTTAACCCACCTGTTCAACACAAGCCCAACACATCCTAAAACTCAAAAAAAGGATTTAAAAGATAGCAACAAGATAGACACAACTACCAACTCCACGGAACCGAGTCCGAAATACAACAGAACAGTAAAGGGACAACCGGGATCGCTATAATTCCACTTCCATTTTTATTCAATTTCCTCTTCTATTCAATTTCCTTTTTTTATTTAATTTCCAAATAGATCGTTAATGTATAGTGCTTTCGTGAATGAACTTCCATTTTTAATTTTATACAACTTCCATTTTTATTTTCATTCAACTTCCATTTTTATCCAATTTCTTTTTCTATTGAATTTCCTTTTTTATTTAATTCCAAATATATCGTTAAGGTATAGTCGTTTCTTGAATGAACTTCCATGTTTAATTTTATGCAGTTTCCATGTCTATTTTTATTCAATTTTCATCTCCATTCAATTTCCTTTTTTATTTAATTTCCAAATAGATCGTTAAGGTTTAGTGGTTTTTTGAATGAACTTCCATTTTTAATTTTATGCAACTTCCATTTGTATTTTTATTCAACTTCCATTATTATTCAATTTCCCTTTGTATTCAATTTCCTTTTTTATTTAATTTCCAAATAGATCGTTAAGGTATAATGGTTTCACGAATGAACTTCCATGTTTAATTTTATGCAGTTTCCATTTCTATTTTTATTCAACTTCTATTTTTATTCAATTTTCATCTCCATCCAATTTCCTTTTATATTTAATTTCCAAATAAATCGTTAAGGTATAGTGGTTTCTTGAATGAACATTTATTTTTAATTTTATGCAACTTCCATTTTTATTTTTATTCAACTTCCATTTTTATTCAATACCCTTTACTATTGGATTTCCTTTTTTATTTAATTTCCTAATAGATCGCTAATATAGCGACCCCGGTCTTTCTCCTTTTGGTTGTTGTATCCGGACTTAGGTTCCCTGGATTCTCTCAATGTATAATTGTGGTTGTCATCCTTTATTTTCTCTTTTTGAGTTATCGGATGTGTTGGGCAGGTTTGTTTTAAATTGGTTGGGTTTGGAAACCAGGTGTTATTGTCCAGAATTTGGATTGGTCGCTCGAGCGAGAGTTTGGTCGCTCGAGCGAGGGTTGAGTTTTGTGTCTGGTGGCTCGAGCCAGGGTTTCTTCGCTCGAGCGAGCGTTTGCGTCTAGTTTAGACCTGAGAGCAGTGTTTCTTAGCTCGAGCGAGCGTTTCCTCGCTCGAGCGAGGCTTTCCTGTGTCTGGTCGCTCGAGCGACCAAGTCTTCGCTCGAGCGAGCCTGTCCAGTTTAAACAGGCAGCAGCGGGTTTTGATCAGTCTTTTCATCCTCTTCTAGTTTCCAAACCCTAGGTCCGACTTCTCTCTTTCTAAACTCATCTTCTTTCTTGGTTTTCATCTACTTCTAGTGTGAATCCATCTTAAGTTCTTTGTAAGTAAGATAGAGGGCAGCTTGGGCTTCATTCTAATCTGAAAAATAGTGGATTTGGAGCACTTGGATTTCGGGTCATCATCTCTTTTTGAGTTCTCTTTTGAGGTAGGGATTCTCCTTGTTTCTTTTCAATACTTCATCTATAGATAGACATGTGGTAGTTTTTGTATTGCATAAAAATTGTATCATGTTGGATTTGTGAAAATCATGGGACTGAACCTTGGGTTGGTTGTTGAATTTGGGTTTATTATCATTAGTTGTGGTTTGGGCTAATTGGAGTGTTAATTAGCATGTGGTTGTTGAAAGGAGAGGGAACCCTAAATTTTCTTATTTGATTTAATAGATTAATTGAGGGGTTTAGATCTTTGGGCAAATACTTAGGTATTTTGAGTCTTAATTGTGGTTATTGTTGTTTGTTGATGTTAATTGGGCCTTTTTGGTCAATATTGAGAAAGAGGAAGGAAAGACCCTAATTTATTGTTTACGACTTAATGTGCATAATTAGTTTGAAATGGCTTTGAAAAGAATGTAGTGAATTTAAATGAAGTATGGCTTTTGTCCATAGGAATGATTTTTGTGAAAACAAAGGAAGTGGAATTCATTTTGTGAAATGGGAAAGGTATTTTGAAACAAGTATAAGAGAATTGTAATGTTGTATCTTGAGTGTTGAACACACTTGTGTGGGGTATAGCTTTAACTACCATGTTCATGTTGTTGCTGAGTTTTGTACTCTCATGTTAGTTGGGTCTGTTAATAGATGTATAATATGCATGCATCTGGATATTTTGGTCATCGGTGGAGGATGATAAGGTTGTGTTGAATTGTTGTGTATGTATTACACCATTGTTGATTGAACATCATATGTAATGAAATGCTGAATTACATTATATTTGTATACCGGTTGGGGAGAAGAGAGGTGTTGTACTCCAGTGTGTGTGAGAAGATAGGGGATGGACTCCACACACTTATGTGTTCTGCGCTTATAATCAGAGGTATCATACCCTTCCAGCTAGCGCCTGGAGAACTGACGCGCTGATAATCTAAGGTACCATACCCTTCCAGCTAGCGCCTGGTAAACTGGTAGATTGTTGTGAGAAGTGTATCTTTGGCTTACTACGCATATAGCTAGTAGTGCATTGTTGTTTTGTTATTGTTTCGGTGTATCTGGAAACATTGTGGATTGTATTTGTTACAGTGTTGGAGGGACGAGTTGACTCATTGATTGATTTTATGTATGTAGTTGAGTTGTTATCTTTTTTATAGAGGTGTGTATGGATAATTATGATATAATGGGAATTGCATTGAAATGCCAAATATGTTTTGAAAAGGCACATCTGTTGTATGTGTGGCAAATGGAAGAGTAATGGGCTTAGTGAATCTATTTTTCTAAATAGTTGTTTATGTTATAAAAGATTGGGAACGGGGGTTAATGAAAGGAAAAAGGAAGGATAAATCGCTTATAGCGGTGAATTAAATGATTGTTTTCAAGAAAAGTTCATATATATATATTCATATATATATTTTGTATAAACTGTCACATTATTATTCTAGTATGAGAATGGATGTTCATGATCATAGCTATCTGTAATGTTGTTATTGTTAAGGAGCATGTTGAGTTCCCTACTGGACTATATGTTCATCCCACGTTGTTGAATCTTTTTCAGGTGTTTAGCAGGGTCTGCTACAAGATTTGGATCTTCTTATTTGTTGGCCACGGGGCCTCTGTTATGTTGGCGGAATGCCATTGTTGTAAAGGGTTACACCCTTCTTCTTGTACTTTTAATGATGTAAGCCCAAGGGCAATTTATTAAGTTAGTTCATGTAATATTTACTTTGCATACGAATGAGAGTATTGTTAATCACTTCTACGAATTGAATGTATGAGTTTATTTCCGCATGTTATCTTTGAAATTGAATTAAGTTAAAGAATTTGGTAATGACTCCGAGTAATAAAAAATGGGGCGTGACAACTTGGTATCAGAGCGAGCCGGGTTTGAATACTGTGGGCTCGTGGGAAATGGTTTTTTTTTACCACAGTGGGTTTACTACGTATTGTGAGGACGTTGCATATAGATATCATGAAAGTTAGGACTTATGTGTTGCATTTATGTGAGCATGGGATTCAGTCTCCTGGATAGTATTCATAGCCGGTGAACTTGCTTTGAGGTCCTTTTGGAAACACGCCTGATCAACGTGGTTTCTGATAGGAATTCCTTGAGAGTTCCGGGATGAGTGGCTATCTTTGTGGACTTGATTCGATTATGTGTTTACATGTTTAGCTGATAATATGCAGTAGAGATGTAAATTTTGAGACTAAGTGTGTCTTGTGACTTAACAGTAGTGGAGTGTGCCTCGGAGAAGGCTATAGTGTTTTGCGCTAAGTGTAATTTACTTTGTGCTTTATAGGATGTCTACACGAGGGAGTAGAGGACGGTTGAGTAGTAGGAACGCCGGGAGAGGCATAGCAGTTCCTTTAGTATCCGCCGTTGCAGCATCGGCTGTCGGCGAGGATGTCGCACGTGAGATTGCGAGAGCAGTGCAAGATGCCCTAGTTCGCACTGAGGGCGGCAACGGGCATGCTCTCAAACTTACTAAGGAGTTTTTCCGTTCCGGCCCACCAGAGTTTGTGGGGGAGGCTAAACCATTGGAGGCAGAGAGTTGGTTAGAACAGATTACCAAGACTTTTGATATGCTCAGAGTCGAAGATGAGGAGTTAAGGGTTTCTTTGGCGACTTTTCAATTGAAGGGCGATGCGAGTTATTGGTGGAAGTATGCTAGGAATATTGTGGGTGGCACGTGGGTTGCTTTTACCGAGGCCTTTCTGGCCAAGTATTTCCCTCCTTCTGCTCGGGAAAGGTTGAGGGATCAGTTTTTGGAGTTGCGTCAGGATGATACTCCTGTGGGGCAGTTTGAGATACGGTTTGCTAGCTTGTCGAGGTTTGCTCCAGAGTTGGTGGCAACAGAGGAGCGTCGTTGTTTTGAGTTTGAAAGGCGGTTGTGTTTCGATATTCGGGAAAAGGTAGCTAGATCCTTGTGGAAGGATTACTATAATCTAGTCGAGGCAGCGGCCCATGTGGAGGCCATGGTTGCAAGTGATGATAGGGTTGAGGAGGAGATCATCTCGGTAGGTTCTACGGTTTCTAAGCACTCTAGGCTCAGTAAGGGGTGGAGGCGGAAACATGCTCTGTCTGGGGCTGGTTCCTTTTCTTCACTAGGGGTTTCGGACCTTTCTGTTGGGGGTTTCGGGGAGGTTCAGGTTCTAGACCAGCCTCTGAGCAGAGGGTTTGGTGGTTGTTTTGTTTGCGGTCAGCTGAGCCATGGTAGACGTTTTTGTCCTTTGCGAGTAAATTCTACGAGTGTTTCAAAATCTAGTCAGACTCAGTCGTACCCGTCCGGTCGGGGGCGGTATCGGTACCAGAAACGGTCAGGCCAGGCTTCGGGAGCCTCGCGAGGGGCGACTTATTAGTTAGCCCTACAGTGTTACCCTGGAGAGGGACTTTTTGTATGATGGCCGGTGGGGTATCATGTTTATTGATTTTGTTGTTGACTGGTGTACTGTTGGATGCTGAGGCACTATGTTTATGTATCGCATATGTATGCATAGTATTGTTTGTTTAATCCTCGTGTATTGGGGAGTATGTATGGAATTTCGAACCCTCTAGTATTTATATTGAGAAGTTGTTGATGGGATCAATGATCCTAGTATTGTTGCTTGCTTGGTACTGTATATTGAGTTAGTCTTGTGACGGCCTGTGGGTCTTGTTCACTTTTAGAGTTTATTTGTTGAGAATGGGAATCTGTGAGTGGATGTGATTGATGAGATGGTTTAGAGAATTGCGTGGTATTGGCAAGGTTATGTGGGATTTGTGTCTCAAGTTAGAAGGAATGGTACTTGTATGTTGGTTCGTGTTTTGGGCCTTGCTATTCAGTGAGTCCGTGGTGACCCCATCGGTTGTGTAGGGGTAGTGTTTGTATTGTGATTGGTTATCAATTATTGGGTATGGGTTGAGTGGCACATCATTGTGTGGATTACTGAGTGTGGAGTTTATTGAGTTGATTAGTCAGCTCGTTGGTATCGGGTTTTGGGTTGACATTGGTCACCATGAGGTTAGCCTCGTTTGTTGTAGACTTTGTGTGTTGACTAGGGGAAAACTGAAATTAATCATCCGGTTGAGTCATTAAATATGACGGTTATTATAATACAGCAATTATGTGTATTGAATTATCATTGTGAATGATTGGATTTTTTTTTTATATACATTATGTGTATGTATATTGTTTGGGAGGAGATAGGGGATGGACTCCGATGATACAACACCAAAATGTGTATCTATTGAAAGATTGATATAGCTTATATGATTATTTATTGTGAAGTGAAAAATGTTTTAAATGAGTTACTATTTCATTTAATTGTTTGGCCAGGTTCTGAGCCGGGTGTATGTTATTTAATTGGGTAAGTAAAAAGAGGCGGAATAGAATTGCAAAACCATGAATTTCTTATGCCTTATGTTTTGATAGTATTGTTGTTATTTCTATTAACTACCATTATAGAAATGTTATGTTCTGTGTTGGTTGTGGCATCACTATGTGCGTGATGGTTGTTCATAGTGTTATTTTGGAAAGAATTGGAAAACAAATTTTTTTTTCTAGTGTTTGGGCTATTTAAGGGCGTTGTTGAGAAATTGATTTAATTCAAGGGTTTTGAGGAATTCCAAATGAATCTTTTGGAAAATAAACTGTGGATGATTATGTGTTTTGGATAACACCGTGGTTGTGAAAAATATATATATATATATATATATTTACAAAACTATTGAGTTTCGCATGGAAAATGAAAGATTTATTTTGGAATGTCTACATTGAGAAATGTCTCTTGAACAAGAAAGTGTTTTCCTATAATTTGCTCAAAAGATTTGCTTTGGTAGTATGGTTGAGAATTATGTTGTTGAATAGTGACTTAGCTTGTTGTGCTGGTCAGTTGTTGGTCATTGTTTCGGGAAAGGTTTGGGTTGTTGAGGTTTTCGTACCTAAGTGTTGTCATTTGGAATGTTTCCCTTGGTTAGTCTTTTCTTTAGCAAGAGTGGATTAAAGGTTTGTTGTGAGATTAATTTCTTCCTTTGGGATTCGGGTGTTGGTGTTGTTTGATCAGTTGGCCTTGTGTTTTGGCGTACCCTTAATTTCGGGGACGAAATTCTTTAAGGGGGGGAGGTTATAGCGACCCCGGTCTTTCTCCTTTTGGTTGTTGTATCCGGACTTAGGTTCCCTGGATTCTCTCAATGTATAATTGTGGTTGTCATCCTTTATTTTCTCTTTTTGAGTTATCGGATGTGTTGGGCAGGTTTGTTTTAGATTGGTTGGGTTTGGAAACCAGGTGTTATTGTCCAGAATTTGGATTGGTCGCTCGAGCGAGAGTTTGGTCGCTCGAGCGAGGGTTGAGTTTTGTGTCTGGTGGCTCGAGCCAGGGTTTCTTCGCTCGAGCGAGCGTTTGCGTCTAGTTTAGACCTGAGAGCAGTGCTTCTTAGCTCGAGCGAGCGTTTCCTCGCTCGAGCGAGGCTTTCCTGTGTCTGGTCGCTCGAGCGACCAAGTCTTCGCTCGAGCGAGCCTGTCCGGTTTAAATAGGCAGCAGCGGGTTTTGATCAGTCTTTTCATCCTCTTCTAGTTTCCAAACCCTAGGTCCGACTTCTCTCTTTCTAAACTCATCTTCTTTCTAGGTTTTCATCTACTTCTAGTGTGAATCCATCTTAAGTTCTTTGTAAGTAAGATAGAGGGCGGCTTGGGCTTCATTCTAATCTGAAAAATAGTGGATTTGGAGCACTTGGATTTCGGGTCATCATCTCTTTTTGAGTTCTCTTTTGAGGTAGGGATTCTCCTTGTTTCTTTTCAATACTTCATCTATAGATAGACATGTGGTAGTTTTTGTATTGCATAAAAATTGTATCATGTTGGATTTGTGAAAATCATGGGACTGAACCTTGGGTTGGTTGTTGAATTTGGGTTTATTATCATTAGTTGTGGTTTGGGCTAATTGGAGTGTTAATTAGCATGTGGTTGTTGAAAGGAGAGGGAACCCTAAATTTTCTTATTTGATTTAATAGATTAATTGAGGGGTTTAGATCTTTGGGCAAATACTTAGGTATTTTGAGTCTTAATTGTGGTTATTGTTGTTTGTTGATGTTAATTGGGCCTTTTTGGTCAATATTGAGAAAGAGGAAGGAAAGACCCTAATTTATTGTTTATGACTTAATGTGCATAATTAGTTTGAAATGGCTTTGAAAAGAATGTAGTGAATTTAAATGAAGTATGGCTTTTGTCCATAGGAATGATTTTTGTGAAAACAAAGGAAGTGGAATTCATTTTGTGAAATGGGAAAGGTATTTTGAAACAAGTATAAGAGAATTGTAATGTTGTATCTTGAGTGTTGAACACACTTGTGTGGGGTATAGCTTTAACTACCATGTTCATGTTGTTGCTGAGTTTTGTACTCTCATGTTAGTTGGGTCTGTTAATAGATGTATAATATGCATGCATCTGGATATTTTGGTCATCGGTGGAGGATGATAAGGTTGTGTTGAATTGTTGTGTATGTATTACACCATTGTTGATTGAACATCATATGTAATGAAATGCTGAATTACATTATATTTGTATACCGGTTGGGGAGAAGAGAGGGGTTGTACTCCAGTGTGTGTGAGAAGATAGGGGATGGACTCCACACACTTATGTGTTCAGAGCTTATAATCAGAGGTATCATACCCTTCCAGCTAGCGCCTGGAGAACTGACGCGCTGATAATCTAAGGTACCATACCCTTCCAGCTAGCGCCTGGTAAACTGGTAGATTGTTGTGAGAAGTGTATCTTTGGCTTACTACGCATATAGCTAGTAGTGCATTGTTGTTTTGTTATTGTTTCGGTGTATCTGGAAACATTGTGGATTGTATTTGTTACAGTGTTGGAGGGACGAGTTGACTCATTGATTGATTTTATGTATGTAGTTGAGTTGTTATCTTTTTTATAGAGGTGTGTATGGATAATTATGATATAATGGGAATTGCATTGAAATGCCAAATATGTTTTGAAAAGGCACATCTGTTGTATGTGTGGCAAATGGAAGAGTAATGGGCTTAGTGAATATATTTTTCTAAATAGTTGTTTATGTTATAAAAGATTGGGAACGGGGGTTAATGAAAGGAAAAAGGAAGGATAAATCGCTTATAGCGGTGAATTAAATGATTGTTTTCAAGAAAAGTTCATATATATATTCATATATATATTTTGTATAAACTGTCACATTATTATTCTAGTATGAGAATGGATGTTCATGATCATAGCTCTGTAATGTTGTTGTTGTTAAGGAGCATGTTGAGTTCCCTACTGGACTATATGTTCATCCCACGTTGTTGAATCTTTTTCAGGTGTTTAGCAGGGTGTGCTACAAGATTTGGATCTTCTTATTTGTTGGCCACGGGGCCTCTGTTATGTTGGCGGAATGCCATTGTTGTAAAGGGTTACACCCTTCTTCTTGTACTTTTAATGATGTAAGCCCAAGGGCAATTTATTAAGTTAGTTCATGTAATATTTACTTTGCATATGAATGAGAGTATTGTTAATCACTTATACGGATTGAATGTATGAGTTTATTTCCGCATGTTATCTTTGAAATTGAATTAAGTTAATGAATTTGGTAATGACTCCGAGTAATAAAAAATGGGGCGTGACAGCTAAGGTGTAGTGGTTTCTTGAATGAACTTCCATTTTTAATTTTATGCAACTTCCATTTTTATTTTTATCACACTTTCATTTTTATTCAATTTCCTTTTCTATTCAATTTCTTTTTTTATTTAATTTCCAAATAGATCGTTAAGGTATAGTGGTTTCTTGAATGGACTTCCATGTTTAATTTTATGCAATTTCCATTTCTATTTTTATTCAGCTTCGATCTGCATTCAATTTCCGTTTTTATTTAATTTCCAAATAGATCGTTAAGGTGTAAGGGTTTTTTGAATGAATTTCCATTTTTAATTTTATGCAACTTCCATTTTTATTTTTATTCCACTTCAATTTTTATTCAATTTCCATCTCCATTCAATTTCCTTTTTTTATTTAATTTCCAAATAGATCGTCAAAGTATAGTGGTTTCTTGAATGAACTTTCATTTTTAATTTTATGCTACTTCCATTTTTATTTTTATTCAACTACCATTTTTATTCAATTCCCTTTTGTATTGAATTTTCTTTTTTATTTAATTTCAAAATATATCGTTAAGGTGTAGTGGTTTCTTGAATGAACTTCCATTTTCAAGTTTACACAACTTCCATTTTTATTTTTATTTCACTTCGATTTTTATTCAATTTCCTTTTTTATTTAATTTCCAAATAGATTGTTAAGGTGTAGTGGTTTCTAGAATGAACTTCCATTTTTAATTTAATGCAACTTCCACTTTTATTTTTATTCCACTTCCATTTTTATTCAATTTCCTTTTTTATTTAATTTCCAAATAGATCGTTAAGGTATAGTGGTTTCTTAAATGAACTTCCATGTTTAATTTTATGCAGTTTCCGTTTCTATTTTTATTCAACTTCTCTTTTTATTCAATTTTCTTTTCTATTCAATTTTCTTTTTTATTTAATTTTCAAATAGATCGTTAAGGTGTAGTGGTTTCTTGAATGAACGTCCATTTTTAATTTTATGCAGTTTCCATTTCTATTTTTATTCAACTACTATTTTTATTCAATTTGCATTTCTATTCAATTTCCTTTTTTAATTAATTTCCAAATAGAGCGTTAAGGTATAGTGGTTTCTTGAATGAACATCCATGTTTAATTTTATGCAGTTTCCATTTCTATTTTTATTCAACTTCTATTTTTATTCAATTTCTATCTCCATTCAATTTCCTTTTTCATTTAATTTCCAAATAGGTCGTTAAGGTATAGTGGTTTCTTTATTGAACTTCCATTCTTAATTTTATGCAATTCCATTTTTATTTTTATTTCACTTCCATTTTTATTCAATTTCTTTTTTATTTAATTTCGAAATAGATCGTTAGGGTATAGTGGTTTCTTCAATAAACTTCCATGTTTAATTTTATGCAGTTTCCATTTCTATTTTTATTCAACATCTATTTTTATTCTATTTCCATCTCCATTCAGTTTCCTTTTTTATTTAATTTCCAAGTAGATCGTTAAGGTATAGTGGTTTTTGAATGAACTTCCGTTTTTAATTTTATGTAACATCCATTTCTATTTTCATTCCACTTCCATTTTTATTCAATTTCCTTTTCTATTGAATTTCCTTTTTTATTTAGTTTCCAAATAAATCGTTAAGGTGTAGTGGTTTCTTGAATAAACTTCCACTTCTAATTTTATGCAACTTCCATTTTTATTTTTATTCCACTTCTATTTTTATTCAATTTTCTTTTCTATTCAATTTCCTTTTTTTATTGAATTTCCAAATAGATCGTTAAGGTATAGTGGTTTCTTGAATAGACTTCCATTTTTAATTTTATGCAACTTCTATTTTTTTTTTATTTGTATTCAACTTCCATTTTTATTTAATTTCTTTCTCAATTGAATTTCTTTTCTTTATTTAATTTTCAAATAGATCGTTAAGGTACAGTGGTTTCTTGAATGAACTTCCATGTTTAATTTTTTGCAACTTCCATTTTTATTTTTATTCAACTTCGATTTTTAATCAATTTCCTTTTCTATTCAATTTCTTTTTTTTATTTAATTTCCAGATAGATCGTTAACGTATAGTCGTTTGTTGAATGAGCTTCCATTTTTAGTTTTATTCAACTTCCAGTTTTATTCAATTTCTTTTCTATTGAATTTCTTTTTTCATTTAATTTCCAAATAGATTGTTAAGGTGTAGTGGTTTGTTGAATAAACTTCCATTTTTAATTTAATACAACTTCCATTTTTATTTTTATTCCACTTCCATTTTTATTCAATTTCCTTTTTCCTTAATTTCCAAATAGATCGTTAAGATTATAGTGGTTTCGTGAATGAACTTCCATGTTTAATTTTATGCAGTTTCCATTTCTATTTTTATTCAACTTCTATTTTTATTCAATTTTCTTTTCTATTCAATTTCCTTTTTTATTTAATTTACAAATAGATCGTTAACGTGTAGTGGTTTCTTGAATGAACTTCTATTTTTAATTTTATGCAGTTTCCATTTCTGTTTTTATTCAACTTCTATTTTTATTCAATTTCCATTTCTATTCAATTTCCTTTTTTAATTAATTTCCAAATAGATCGTTAAGGTATAGTGGTTTCTTGAATGAACATCCATGTTTAATTTTATGCAGTTTCCATTTCTATTTTTTTTTCAACTTCTATTTTTATTCAATTTCTATCTCCATTCAATTTCCTTTTTCATTTAATTTCCAAATAGATCGTTAAGGTATAGTGGCTTCTTGATTGAACTTCCATTCTTAATTTTATGCAGTTCCATTTTTATTTAATTTCCAAATAGATCGTTATGGTATAGTGGTTTCTTGAATGCTCTTCCATGTTTAATTTTATGCAGTTTCCATTTCTATTTTTATTCGACTTTTATTTTTTTTCAATTTCCATCTCCATTCAGTTTCCTTTTTTATTTAATTTCCAAATAGATTGTTAAGGTATAGTGGTTTCTTGAATAAATTTTCATTTTTAATTTTATGCAACTTCCATTTGTATTTTCATTCCACTTCCATTTTTATTCAATTTCTTTTTCTATTGAATTTTCTTTTTTATTTAGTTTCCAAATAAATCGTTAAGGTGTAGTGGTTTCTTGAATGAAATTCCATTTCTAATTTTATGCAACTTCCACTTTTATTTTTATTCCACTTTCATTTTCATTCAATTTTCTTTTCTATTCAATTTCCTTTTTTTTTTTTTAATTTCCAAATAGATCGTTAAGGTATAGTGGTTTCTTGAATAGACTTCCATTTTTAATTTTATGCAACTTCTATTTTTGTTTTTATTGAACTTCCATTTTTATTCAATTTCCTTTTCTACTCATTTTCCTTTTTAATATAATTTCCAAATAGATCGTTAAGGTATAGTGGTTTCTTGAATGAAATTCTAATTTTAATTTTATGCAACTTCCATTTTTATTTTTATTCCACTTCCATTTTTATTCAATTTCCTTTTTTATTCAATTTCCTTTTTTATTTAATTTCCAAATAGATCATTAAGGTATAGTTGTTTCTCGATTAACTTCCATGTTTAATTTTATGCAGTTTCCATTTCAATTTTTATTCAACTTCTATTTTTATTCAATTTCCATCTCCATTCAATTTCCATTTTTATTTAATTTCCAAATAAATCGTTAAGGTGTAGTTGTTTTTTGAATGAACTTCCATTTTTAACTTTATGCAACTTCCATTTGTATTTTTATTCCACTTCCATTTTTATTCAATTTTCTGTTCTATTGAATTTATTTTTTTACTTAATTTCCAAATAGATCGTTAAGGTATAGTGGTTTCTTGAATGAACTTTCATTTTGAATTTTAAGCAACTTCCATTTTTAATTTTCTTCAACTTCCATTTTTATTCAATTTCCTTTTTTTATTTAATTTCCAAATAGATCGTTATGGTATAGTGGTTTCTTGAATAGACTACCATTTTTAATTTTATGCAACTTCGATTTTTGATTTTATTCTACTTCCATTTTTGTTCAATTTCCTTTTCTATTCATTATCCTTTTTTATTTAATTTCCAAATAGATCGTTAAGGTATAGTGGTTTCTTGAATGAACTTCCATTTTTCATTTTATGCAACTTCCATTTTTATTTTTATTCAACTTCCAGTTTTATTCAATTGTCTTTTCTATTCAATTTCCTTTTTTTATTTAATTTCCAAATAGATAGTTAAGGTATAGTGGTTTCTTGAATGAACTTTCGTTTTTAATTTTAAGCAACTTTCATTTTTATTTTTATTCAACTTCAATTTTTATTCAATTTCCTTTTCTATTGAATTTCCTTTTTTATTTAATTTCCAAATAGATCGTTTAGGTTTAGTGGTTAGTTGAACGAACTTTCATTTTTAATTTTATGCAACTTCCATTTTTATTTTTACTAAACTTCCATTTTTATTCAATTTATTTTCTATTCAATTTCCTTTTTTTTATTTGATTTCCAAATAGATCGTTAAGGTATAGTGGTTTCTTGAAAGAATTTTCATTTTTAATTTTATGCAACTTCAGTTTTTATTTTTATTCAACGCCCATTTTTATTCAATTTCCTTTTTTATTTAATTTCCAAATAGATCGTTAAGGTATAGTGGTTTCTTGAATGAACTTGCATGTTTTATTTTATGCAGTTTCCATTTCTATTTTTATTAAACTTCAATTTTTATTCAACTTCGATCTCCATTCAATTTCCTTTTTTATATAATTTCCAAATAGATCGTTAAGGTGTGGTGGTTTCTTAAACGAACTTCCATTTTTAATTTTGTGCAACTTCCATTTTTATTTTTATTCCACTGCCATTTTTATTCAATTTCCATTTCTATTCAATTTCCTTTTTTAATTAATCTCCAAATAGATCGTTCAGGTATAGTGGTTTCTTGAATAAACCTCCATGTTTAATTTTATGCAGTTTCCATTTCTATTTTTAATCAACTTCTGTTTTTATTCAATTTCCATCTCCATTCAATTTCATTTTTCACTGAATTTCCAAATAGATCGTTAGGGTATAGTGGTTTCTTGATTGAACTTCCATTTTTAATTTTTTGCAACTTCCATTTGTATTTTTATTCAACTTCCATTTTTATTCAATTTCCTTTTCTACTCAATTTCCTGTTATATTTAATTTCCAAATAGATCGTTAAGGTATAATGTTTTTTGAATGAACTTCCATGTTTAACGCAGTTTCCATTTCTAATTTTATTCAACTTCGATTTTTATTCAATTTCCATCTCCATTCAATTTCCTTTTTTAGTTAATTTCCAAGTAGATCGTTAACGTGTATTGGTTTCTTGAATGAACTTCCATTTTTAATTTTATGTAACTTCCATTTGTATTTTTATTCCACTTCAGTTTTTATTCAATTTTTTTTTCTATTCAATTTCCTTTTTTATTTAATTTCCAAACAGATCATTAAGGTATAGCCGTTTTTTGAATGAACTTTCATTTTCAAATTTATGCAACTTCCATTTTTATTTTTATTCCACTTCCATTTTTATTCAATTTCCTTTTCTATTCAATTTCCTTTTTTATTTAATTTCCAAATAGATCGTTAATGTATTGTGCTTTCGTGAATGAACTTTCATGTTTAATTTTATGCAGTATCCATTTCTATTTTTATTCAACTTCTATTTTTATTGAATTTCCATCTCCATTCAAATTACTTTTTTATTTAATTTTCAAATAGATCGTTAAGGTATAGTGGTTTCGTGAATGAACTTCCATTTTTAATTTTATGCAACTTCCATTTGTACTGTTATTCCACTTCCATTTTTACTCAATTTCCTTTTCTATTGAATTTCCTTTTTTATTTAATTTCCAAATAGATCGTGAAGGTATAGTGGTTTCTTGACTTTCATTTTTAGTTTTATGCAGCTTCCATTTTTATTTTTATTCAACTTCTATTTTTATTCAATTTTCTTTTCTATTCAATTTCCTTTTTTTATTCAATTTCCAAATAGATCGTTAAGTATAGTGGTTTCTTGAATAGACTTCTATTTTTAATTTTATGCAACTTCTATTTTGGTTTTTATTCAACTTTCACTTTTATTCAATTTCCTTTTCTATTCATTTTTCTTTTTTATTTAATTTCTGAATAGGTCATTAAGGTATAGTGGTTTCTTGAATGAACTTCCATTTTTAATTTTATGCAACTTCCATTTTTATTTTTATTCCACTTCCATTTTTTTTCAATTTCCTTTTCTATTCAATTTCTTTTTTTATTTAATTTCCAAATAGATCGTTAAGGTATAGTGGTTTCCTGAATGAACTTCCATGTTTAATTTTATGCAATTTCCATTTCTATTTTTATTCAACTTCTACTTTTATTCAATTTCCATCTGCATTCAATTTCCTTTTTTATTTAATTTCCAAATAGATCGTTAAGGTGTAGTGGTTTCTTGAATGAACTTTCATTCTTAATTTTATGCAACTTCCATTTTTATTCAATTTCCTTTTCTTTTAAATTTCCTTTTTTATTTAATTTCCAAATTGATCGTTAAGGTGTAGTGGTTTGTTGAATGAACTTCCATTCTTATTTTTATGCAACTTCCATTTTTATTTTTATTCCACTTCCATTTTCGTTCAATTTCCTTTTCTGTTCAATTTTCTTTTTTCTTTAATTTCCTAATAGATCGTTAAGGTATAGTGGTTTCTTGAAAGAACTTCCAAGTTTAATTTTATGCAGTTTCCATTTCTATTTTTATTCAACTTCTATTTTTATTCAATTTCTATCTCCATTCAATTTCCTTTTTTATTTAATTTCCAAATTGATCGTTAAGGTATTGTGGTTTCTTGAATAAACTTGCATTTGTAATTTTACGCAACTTCCATTTGTATTTTTATCCAACTTCCATTTTTCTTCAATTTCTTTTTTTATTCAATTTCCTTTTTTATTTAATTTCCAAATTGTTCGTTAAGGTATAGTGGTTTCTTGAATGAATTTCCATGTTTAATTTTATGCAGTTTCCACTTCTATTTTTATTCAACTTCTATTTTTATTCAATTTCCATCTCCATTCAATTTCTTTTTTTATTCAATTTCCAAATAGATCGTTAAGGTATAGTGGTTTCTTGAATGAACTTTCATTTTTCGTTTTATGCAACTTCCATTTTTATTTTTATTTCACTTTCATTTTTATTCAATTTCCTTTTCTATTCAATTTCCTTTTTTATTTAATTTCCAAATAGATCGTTAATGTATAGTGGTTTCCTGATTGAGCTTCCATTTTTAATTTTATGCAATTTCCATTTCTATTTTTATTCAATTTCCGTCTCCATTCGATTTCCTTTTTTATTTAATTCCCAAATAGATCGTTATGGTGTAGTGGTTTCTTGAATAAATTTCCATTCTTAATTTTTTGCAACTTCCATTTTTATTTTTATTCCACTTCCATTTTTATTCAATTTCCTTTTCTATTCAATTTCCTTTTTTATTCTATTTCCAAAAAGATCGTTAAGATATAGTGGTTTCTTGAATAACTTCCATGTTTAATTTTATGCAGTTTCCATTTCTAATTTTATTCAACTTCTATTTTTATTCAATTTCCATCCCCATTCAATTTTCTTTTTTATTTAATTTCCAAGTACATTGTCAAGGTACAGTGGTTTCTTCAAAGAACTTCCATTTTTAATTTTATACAACTTCCATTTGTATTTTTATTCAACTTCCATTTTTATTCAATTTCTATCTCCATTCAATTTCCTTTTTCATTTAATTTCCAAATATATCGTTAAGGTATAGTGGTTTCTTGAATGAACTTCCATATTTAATTTTATGCTGTTTCCATTTCTATTTTTATTCAACTTCTATATTTATTAAATTTCCATCTCCATTCAATTTCCTTTTTAATTTAATTTCCAAATAGATCTTTAAGGTATAGTGGTTTCTTGAATGAATTTCCATGTTTAATTTTATGCAGTTTCCACTTCTATTTTTATTCAACTTCTATTTTTATTCAATTTCCATCTCCATACAAATTCCTTTTTTCTTTAATTTCCAAACAGATCGTTAAGGTGTAGTGGTTTCTTGAATGAACTTCCATTCTTAATTTTATGCAACTTCCATTTTTATTTTTATTCCACTTCCATTTTTGTTCAATATCCTTTTCTTTTCAATTACCTTTTTTATTTACTTTCCAAATAGATCGTTAAGGTGTAGTGGTTTCTTGAATGAACTTTCATTCTTAATTTTATGCAACTTCCATTTTTATTTTTATTCCACTTCCATTTTTGTTCAATTTCCTTTTCTATTCAATTTTCTTTTTCATTTAATTTCCAAATAGATCGTTAAGGTATAGTGGTTTCTTGAATGAACCTCCATGTTTAATTTTATGCAGTTTCCATTTCTATTTTTATTCAACTTCTATTTTTATTCAATTTCCATCTCCATTCAATTCCCTTTTTCATTTAATTTCCAAATAGATCGTAAAGGTATATTGGTTTCTTGATTGAACTTCCATTTTTAATTTTATGTTACTTCCATTTTTATTTTTATTCCACTTCCGTTTTTATTCAATTTCCTTTTCTTTTCAATTTCCTTTTTTATTTAATTTCCAAATAGATCGTTAAGGTATAGTAGTTTCTTGAATAAACTTCCATGTTTAATTTTATGCAGTTTCCCTTTCAATTTTTATTCAACTTCTATTTTTATTCAATTTCCATCTCCATTCAATTTCCTTTTTTATTTAATTTCCAAATAGATCGTGAAGGTATAGTGGTTTCTTGAATGAATTTCCATATTTAATTTTTTACAGTTTCCACTTCTATTTTTATTCAACTTCTATTTTTGTTCAATTTGCTCTTTTTATTTAATTTCCAAATTGATCATTAAGGTATAGTGGTTCTTTGAATGAACAATTATTTTTAATTTTATTCAACATCCATTTTTATTCAATTCCCTTTTCTATTGAATTTCCTTTCTTTTTTTTTAATTTACAAATAGAACGTTAAGGTGTAGTGGCTTCTTGAATGAACTTCCATTTTTAATTTTATGCAACTTGCTTTTTTATTTTTATTCCACTTCCATTTTTATTCAATTTCCTTTTCTATGCAATTTTCTTTTTTATTTAATTTCCAAATAGATCGTTAAGTTATACTAGTTTCTTGAATGAACTTCCATGTTTAATTTTATTCATTACCATTTCAATTTTTATTCAACTTCTATTTTTATTTAATTTCCATCTCCATTCAATTTTCTTTTTTATTTAATTTCCAAATAGATCGTTAAGGTGTAGTGGTTTCTTAAACGAACTTCCTTTTTTAATTTTATGCAACTTCCATTTGTATTTTTATTCCACTTCCATTTTTATTCAGTTTCCTTTTCTATTTAATTTCCTTTTTTATTTAATTTCCAAATAGATCGTTAAGGTGTAGAGGTTTCTTGAATGAACTTCAATTTTTAATTTTATGCAACTTCCATTTTTATTTTTATTCCACTTCCATTTTTATTCAGTTTCCTTTTCTATTCAATTTCCTTTTTTATTTAATTTCCAAATAGATCGTTAAGGTATAGTGATTTCTTGAATGAACTTCCATGTTTAATTTTATGCAGTTTCCATTTCTACTTTTATTCAACTTCTATTTTTATTCAATTTCCATCTCCGTTCAATTTCCTTTTTTATTTAATTTCCAAACAGATCGTTAAGGGGTAGTGGTTTCTTGAATGAACACCCATTCTTAATTTTATGCAACTTCCACTTTTAATTTTATTCCACATCCATTTTTATTCAATTTCCTTTTTTGTTTAATTTCCAAACAGATCGTTAAGGTATAGTTGTTTCTTGAATGAACTTTCATTTTTAATTTTTTGCAACTTCCATTTTTATTTTTATTCAACTTCGATTTTTATTCAATTTCCCTAATTTATTTAATTTCCAAATAGATCGTTAATGTATACTGGTTTCTTGAATGAAGTTCCATTTTCAAATTTTATGCAATTTCCATTTTGCTTTTTATTAAAGTTCCATTTTTATTCAATTTCCTTTTCTATTCATTTTCCTTTTTTATTTAATTTCCGAATAGATCATTATGGTATAGTGGTTTCTTCAATGAACTTCCATTTTTAATTTTATGCGACTTCCATTTTTATTTTGATTCCACTTCCATTTTTATTCAATTTCCTTTTCTATTCAATTTCCTTTTTTATTTAATTTCCAAATAGATCGTTAAGGTATAGTGGTTTCTTGAATGAACTTCCATGTTTAATTTTATGCAGTTACCATTTCTATTTTTATTCAACTTCTATTTTTAATCAATTTCCATCTCCATTCAATTTCCTTTTTTATTTAATTTCCAAATAGATCGTTAAGGTATAGTGGTTTTTTGAATAAACTTCCATGTTTAATTTTATGCAGTTTCCATTTCTATTTTTATTCAACTTCTATTTTTATTCAATTTGCATCCCTTTCAATTTCCTTTTTTATTTAATTTCCAAATAGATTGTTAAGGTGTAGTGGTTTCTTGAACGATCTTCCATTTTTAATTTTATGCAACTTCCATTTGTATTTTTATTCAACTTCGATTTTTATTCAATTTCCTATTCTATTTAATTTCCAAATAGATCGTGAAGGTATAGTGGTTTCTTGAATGAACTTCCAAGTTTAATTTTTTGCAGTTTCCATTTCTATTTTTATTCAACTTCTATTTTTATTCAATTTCCATATCCATTCAATTTCCTTTTTTATTTAATTTCCAAGTAGATCGTTAAGGTATAGTGGTTTCTTGAATGAACTTCCATGTTTAATTTTATGCAGTTTCCATTTCTATTTTTATTCAACTTCTATTTTTATTTAATTTCCATTTCCATTCAATTTCCTTTTTTATTTAATTTCAAAATATATCGTTCAGGTATAGTGGTTTCTTGAATGAACTTCCATGTTTAATTTTTTGCAACTTCCATTTTTATTTTTATTCAACTTCCATTTTTATTCAATTTCCTTTATTTATTTAATTTCCAAATAAATCGTTAATGTATACTGGTTTCTTGAATGAACTTCCATTTTCAAATTTTATGCAATTTCCATTTTCCTTTTTATTAAAGTTCCATTTTTGTTCAATTTCCTTTTCTATTCATTTTCCTTTTTTCTTTAATTTCCGAATAGATCGTTATGGTATAGTGGTTTCTTGAATGAACTTCCATTTTTAATTTTATGCGACTTCCATTTTTATACAATTTTCTCTTCTTTTCAATTTCCTATTTTATTTAATTTCCAAATAGATCGTTATGGTATAGTGGTTTCTTGAATGAACTTCCATGTTTGATTTTATGCAGTTACCATTTCTATTTTTATTCAACTTCTATTTTAATTCAATTTCCATCTCCATTCAATGTCCTTTTTTATTTAATTTCAAAATAGATCGTTAAGGTATAGTGGTTTCTTCAATGAACTTCCATGTTTAATTTTATGCAGTTTCCACTTCTATTTTTATTCAACTTCTATTTTTATTCAATTTCCATCACCTTTCAATTTCCTTTTTTATTTAATTTCCAAATAGATTGTTAAGGTGTAGTGGTTTCGTGAACGAACTTCCATTTTTAATTTTATGCAACTTCCATTTGTATTTTTATTCAACTTCGATTTTTATTCAATTTCCTTTTCTATTCAATTTCCTTTTCTATTTAATTTCCAAATAGATCGTTAAGGTATAGTGGTTTCTTGAAAGAACTTCCAAGTTTAATTTTATGCAGTTTCCATTTCTATTTTTATTCAACTTCTATTTTCATTCAATTTCCATCTCCATTCAATTTTCTTTTTTATTTAATTTCCAAATAGATCGTTAAGGTATAGTGGTTTCTTGAATGAACTTCCATGTTTAATTGTATGCAGTTTCCATTTCTATTTTTCTTCAACTTCTATTTTTATTTAATTTCCATTTCCATTCAATTTCCTTTTTTATTTAATTTCCAAATAGATCGTTAAGGTATAGTGATTTCTTGAATGAACTTCCATGTTTAATTTTATGCAGTTTCCATTTCTATTTTTATTCAACTTCTATTTTTATTCAATTTCCATCTCCATTTAATTTCATTTTTTATTTAATTTCCAAATTGATCGTTAAGGAGTTGTGGTTTGTTGAATGAACTTCCTTTCTTAATTTTATGCAGCTTCCATTTTTATTTTTATTCCACTTCTATTTTTATTCAATTTCCTTTTATATTCAATTTCTTTTTTTATTTAATTTCCAAATAGGTCGTTAAGGTATGGTGGTTTCTTGAATGAACTTTCATTTTTAATTTTATGTAACTTCCATTTTTATTTTTATTCAACTTCCAATTTTGTTGAATTTCCATTTCTATTCAATTTCCTTTTTTAATTAACTTCCAAATAGAACGTTAAGGTGTAGTAGTTTCTTGAATGAACCTCCATGTTTAATTTTATGCAGTTTCCATTTCTATTTGTATTCAACTTCTATTTTTATTCAATTTCTATCTCCATTCAATTTCCTTTTTCGTTTAATTTCCAAATAGATCGTTAAGGTTCAGTGGTTTTTTGATTGAACTTCCATTTTTAATTTTATGCTACTTCCATTTTTATTTTTATTCCACTTCCATTTTAATTCAATTTCCTTTTCTATTCAATTTCCTTTTTTATTTAATTTCCAAATAGATCGTAAAGGTATAGTGGTTTCTTGTATGAACTTCCATGTTTAATTTTATGCAGTTTCCATTTATATTTTTATTCAACTTCTATTTTTATTCAATTTCCATCTTTATTCAATTTCCTTTTTTATTTAATTTCCAAATAGATCGTTAAGGTATAGTGGTTTCTTGAATGAACTTCCATGTTTAATTTTATGCAGTTTCCATTTCTATTTTTATTCAATTTCTATTTTTATTCCATTTCCATCTCCATTCAATTTCTTTTTTTATTTAATTTCCAAATAGATCGTTAAGCTGTAGTGGTTTCTTGAACGAACTTCCATTTTTAATTTTATGCAACTTCCATTTGTATTTTTATTCAACTTCCATTTTTATTCAATTTTCTTTTCTATTCAATTTCCTTTTTTATTTAATTTCCAAATAGATCGTTAAGGTATAATGGTTTTTGAATGAACTTCCATATTTAATTTTATGCAGTTTCCATTTCTATTTTCATTCAACTTCTATTTTTCTTAAATTTCCATCTCCATTGAATTTCCATTTTTATTTAATTTCCAAATAGATCGTTAAGGTATAGTGGTTTCTTGAATGAATTTCCATATTTAATTTTTTGCAGTTTCCACTACTATTTTTATTCAACTTCTATTTTTATTCAATTTCCATCTCCATTCAGTTTGCTTTTTTTATTTAATTTCCAAATTGATCATTAAGGTATAGTGGTTCTTTGAATGAACATTCATTTTTAATTTTATTCAACATCCATTTTTATTCAATTCCCTTTTCTAATGAATTTCCTTTTTTTTTAATATCCTAATAGATCGTTAAGGTGTGGTGGTTTCTTGAATGAACTTCCATTTTTAATTTTATGCAACATCCATTTTTATTTTTATTCCACTTCCATTTTTATTCAATTTCCTTTTCTATTCAATTTCCTGTTTTATTTAATTTCCAAATAGATCGTTAAGGTATGCTGGTTTCTTGAATGAACTTCCATGTTTAATTTTTTTCATTTCCATTTCAATTTTTATTCAACTTCTTTTTTTATTTAATTTCCATCTCCATTCAATTTCCTTTTTTATTTAATTTCCAAACAGATCGTTATGGTGTAGTGGTTTCTTGAATGAACTTCCATTCTTAATTTTATGCAACTTCCATTTTTATTTTTATTCCACTTCCATTTTTATTCAATTTCCCTTTCTATTCAATTTCCTTTTCTATTTAATTTCTAAACAGATCGTTAAGGTGTAGTGGTTTTTTAATGAACTTCCATTTTTAATTTTATGCAACTTCCATTTTTATTTTTATTCCACTTCCATTTTTATTCAGTTTCCAAATAGATCGTTAAGGTATAGTGATTTCTTGAATGAACTTCCATGTTTAATTTTATGCGACTTCCATTTTTATTTTTATTCCACTTCCATTTTTATTCAATTTCCTTTTCTCTTCAATTTCCTTTTGTATTTAATTTCCGAATATATCGTTAAGGTATAGTGGTTTCTCGAATGAAATTCCATGTTTAATTTTATGCAGTTACCATTTCTATTTTTATTCAACTTCTATTTTTATTCAATGTCCATCTCCATTCAATTTCCTTTTTTATTTAATTTCCAAATAGATCGTTAAGGTATAGTGGTTTTTTGAATGAACTTCCATGTTTAATTTTATGCAGTTTCCATTTCTATTTTTATTCAACTTTTATTTTTATTCAATTTCCATCTCCTTTCAATTTCCTTTTTTATTTAATTTCCAAATAGATTGTTAAGGTGTAGTGGTTTCTTGAACGAACTTACATTTTTAATTTTATGCAACTTCCATTTGTATTTTTATTGAACTTCGATTTTTAGTCAATTTCTTTTTCTATTCAATTTCCTTTTCTATTTAATTTCCAAATAGATCGTTAAGGTATAGTGGTTTCTTGAATGAACATTCATGTTTAATTTTATGCAGTTTCCATTTATATTTTTATTCAACTTCTATTTTTATTCAATTTCCTTTTTTATTTAATTTCCAAATAGATCGTTAAGGTATAGTGGTTTCTTTAATGAACTTCCATGTTTAATTTTATGCAGTTTCCGTTTCTATTTTTATTCAACTTCTATTTTTATTTAATTTCCATTTCCATTCAATTTTCTTTTTTATTTAATTTTCAAATAGATCGTTAAGGTATAGTGGTTTCTTGAATGAACTTTCATGTTTAATTTTATGCGGTTTCCATTTCTATTTTTATTCAATTTCCATCTCCATTCAATTTCATTTTTTATTTAATTTCCAAATAGGTCGTTAAGGTTTTGTGGTTTCTTGAATGAACTTCCATTCTTAATTTTATGCAACTTCCATTTTTATTTTTATTCAACTTCTGTTTTTATTCAATTTCCTTTTATATTCAATTTCTTTTTTTATTTAATTTCCAAATAGATCGTTAAGGTATGGTGGTTTCTTGAATGAACTTTCATTTTTAATTTTATGTAACTTCCATTTTTATTTTTATTCAACTTCCATTTTTGTTCAATTTCCATTTCTATTCAATTTCCTTTTTTAATTAATTTCCAAATAGATCGTTAAGGTGTAGTAGTTTCTTGAATGAACATCCATGCTTAATTTTATGCAGTTTCCATTTCTATTTGTATTCAACTTCTATTTTTATTCAATTTCTATCTCCATTCAATTTCCTTTTTCATTTAATTTCCAAATAGATCGTTAAGGTTTAGTGGTTTCTTGATTGAACTTCCATTTTTAATTTTGTGCTACTTCCATTTTTATTTTTATTTCACTTCCATTTTAATTCAATTTCCTTTTCTATTCAATTTCCTTTTTTATTTAATTTCCAAATAGATCGTTAAGGTATAGTGGTTTCTTGAATGAATTTCCATGTTTAATTTTATGTAGTTTCCATTTCTATTTTTATTCAACTTCTATTTTTATTCAATTTCCATCTCCATTCAATTTCCTTTTTTATTTAATTTCCAAACAAATCGTTAAGGTGTAGTGGTTTCTTGAATGAACTTTCATTCTTAATTTTATGCAACTTCCATTTTTATTTTTATTCCACTTCCATTTTTATTCAATTTCCTTTTCTTTTCAATTACCTTTTTTTATTTACTTTGCAAATAGATCGTTAAGGTGTAGTGGTTTCTTGAATGAACTTCCATTTTTATTTTTATTCCACTTCCATTTTCTTTCAATTTCCTTTTCTATTCAATTTTCTTTTTTATTTAATTTGCAAATAGATCGTTAAGGTATTGTGGTTTCTTGAATGAACCTCCATGTTTAATTTTATGCAGTTTCCATTTCTATTTTTATTCAACTTCTCTTTTTATTCAATTTCCATCTCCATTCAATTCCCTTTTTCATTTAATTTCCAAATAGATCGTTAAGGTACAGTGGTTTCTTGATTGAACTTCCATTTTTAATTTTATGCTGCTTCCATTTTTATTTTTATTCCACTTCCGTTTTTATTCAATTTCCTTTTCTAGCGATCCCGGTTGTCCCTTTACTGTTCTGTTGTATTCCGGACTCGGTTCCGTGGAGTGGTAGTGGTATCTACCTTGTTGTCGTCCTTTAATTCCCCTTGATTGAGTTTTAGGATGTTTTGAGGAAGGTTGTTACAGGTTGGTTAGGCCTTGGTTTCAATTCCTTGTTGTTCAGTTTTTAGGCGGTCCCCTCGAGCGGGTCTTCTTGCGCTCGAGCGGAGATTGCACACTTCCAGTATTTTCGTGTTCCTGCAAAACTTCTGCAGATGTGATTTTTACGCTCGAGCGGGTTTGTTTACGCTCGAGCGGTGGCGCTCGAGCGGGTAGTACTTCCAGAGTATAAGTTCTGGGAGGGGGGAATCTACGCTCGAGTGGACTGGTTTTTGCGCTCGAGCGGATGTGCTTTATTCTTGTGTCTTGGCGCTCGAGCGGGCCTTATTGCGCTCGAGCGTGTCCAGATTTTTGTTCTTGGCGCTCGAGCGTCGTGTTCTCCGCTCGAGCGGGTAATACGTATATGAGTTATCCGCTGGGTGATTTCAAATCACCTTTTGCTTTTCTTTCTCTCTCCTACTTTTTCTAAAACCCATTTTTGAGAGCCTCTCTCTCTAGAAACTCCCTTCTCTCTAGGGTTTGATCTAGTTAGAGTGTCCTCCTTCTCTTCGGCCTTCGTAAAAGTTGTGTTGATCGTCGAGGGCGTCGTTTTGATCCAAGAATCTTGGTCTTTGGAGCACTTTGGTTTTTGGTCTCTTCTCCATCCGAGCTCTAACTTCGAGGTAGGGATATCCTACTCCTCTTTATGAGCTTTGTCTTTAAATTTTAGTATTTTGAGATGTTAGGGTTGGTTTGGTAATTTTGTGAAAGTTTGGGAGCTTTTGTGCAAATTTACAAGAGTTGGGGTTTTAACTATATAAAACCTAGATGCATATCTGGCATGGAAAATGTGAAATTAATGTTAAGACATTAATGAAAATGGAACCTAAGGGTTGTAATATAAATTATGGAAAATGCCCTAATTACATTGGTTAATTAATTTGCATAATTAATTATGAGAAATGAGGAATTGATTTGGAAAGTCATGGGATAAAAAGGGTGTAGTTGGATTAATTATCACTCACCTAGTTGGAATGTTGATTATATATCCATTGTTGCATTTATTTTCTGTATAGAAATAACTGCTTTGGGCTATCGGTGGAGGATAGTCGTGATTGTTGCAGACAATGCATGATGATTAGACAAACTGAAACTAATCACTGGAATGTGTCATTGAGATTGACGATTGAAAGAATACATGTAACGCCCTCAAATTAAACCCATAATATACACAACAATAACATGCATTAATAAAAGAAACGAATCATTTAAGTTATTCATCAGAGTACTTTTATTGAAAGCCATTACATGTAACATCAAAATAAATGCCCTAAGGGCTTACATCTTTCCAAGCTATCACTTGGACACAAAAGAATGAGTACTAGCTCATTTACAAGTTAAGCCCTTGGCTTGAATGTTTATATGTAATCTCAAAGAAAAACAGATAACTAAAGATAAGTCTTCAGAATCCAAAAATTTAATCCTTCCAAGCTAAGTCCTTGGAGGTAGCTTATCACCTGAACCTGAAAATGATGTTCCCATAAAGGGTGAGCCACAGCCCAGTAGGAAAATACTAAACTAAATATAAGCAATGAATAAAGCTATGGCATTCAATAGATGGTTAACCAAGATAATCAATTACATCATTATACAGTTTCATGACACTAATGTCTATGACACGTTTCACTTTTCTTTATTATCAACATGGCTCAGAACCTGGCCAAACTTACAACAGTGAACTGTATATGTTATATCCACATTACTTCCAATATCAAACAAACAAATGAGACTCAGGCTCATATCAAAACACTTCATACTTCCCGTTTGATACACATTTTAGTGCTGTATCAATAACATGTAAAAACACTTCAATATAATAAGCACACATAATAGTGATGCTAATGGAGTCCATCCCCTATCTCCTCCCAAACAAAAATCCGGTTTAGAGGTCCATCCCCTATCTTCCCCTAAACCATGGAGTACATCCCCTATCTCCTCCCAAACAATATGCATATGCAATGCTCAATCAATACATGTATTTTCTGTATTAATTCAATAGTCTAAATTTATGACTTAAACAGATTGACTAGCTTCAATTTTCCCTAATCCACATGCAATGTCTACAACAAACACGACTATCCTCCACCGATAGCCCAAAACAATTATTTCTAGACTGGAAATAAATATACCAACAATACAATAGGCGAGTGATTTAAATTATCCAACTACACCATTTAATCAATGAATTTCCCAATTTCAAGAATTTAACCAAATTCTCCAATTTCCTTAAATTAATACCACAAATTAATTCATTATTACCACTAGGGTTTTTCCCAAAATTACCAAAGTATCCCCAACATATCAAAATACCAAAACTTATAACAAAACTCATAAGATGGAGTAGGAAATCCCTACCTTGAAGTGAAGAACTCAAATGGAGATGATGACCAAAGACCAACGTGCTCCAAATCCCAAGTTTCTCAGATTAAAGCGAAGCCCTCAACCTACTCTTAACTTTTTAATAAAGGACCAAGGTTAGATACTCACCCTAGGTAGATCAATTCTTAGAGAGAAGACAAGTTTAGAGAGAGAGAGAGAGAGAGAGAGAGGGAGAGAGACTCTCAAGGGGCGGTTTTTAAAAGTTAAGAAAGAAAAAGTAGGTCAAAAAGTGATCCAAAAAGTGAAATCACGGACTGATGTAGTCGACTCCCCGCTCGAGCGTGTAAAACCCCGCTCGAGTGTCAGACACAGACTCACGCTCGAGCGTGAAAATAGGCGCGCGAGCGTCGATTGCACACATCCAGAAGTTTTGCAGGCGATGGTACTCGCTCGAGCGTCAAACTCTCCGCTCGAGCGGAGGGACAAAATCAAGGGATAATGCTCGAGCATAAAAAAATACCGCTCGAGCGGACGAACTGCAGAGTAAAGTACTGGGAGATGGAAAACCACGCTCGAGCGTCAAAACTCCCACTCGAGCGAAGAAGCAACAACGAAGGGCCCGCTCGAGCGTTAAGAATTCCGCTCGAGCATGAAGGCCAAAATCTGGGCATCACCTTTTGGTTTCAAAGTGCAACCAACCTGTTTCAAACCTGCCCATCATAACCCAAGACTCAAGTACAAAGAGTAAAGGCTAGAAGTGATAAAGATACAAAAACAAATCCACGGAACCAAGTCTAGAATATAGTATACAAAGAAAGGAAAAACCGGGATCGCTATAACCTCCCCCCCTTAAAGAATTTCGTCCCCGAAATTAAGCATAAGTTTTAATTTCAACAATATGATATTACGAAATTTAAACAATCTGACCCAATACCGGTCATTCCATCTCTTATCAAGAGGCATCTTGCAATATACATAACAACCTGCATTATCAACATGCATTTTCCTTTCAAATTCAACAGTTTTCAATATATATAATTTCCATTTCCATATCATATTCACTCTCATGATATAACTCCAATTCTATAACACATTCAACATATGCAGTGTTTGACTAACTTCCATTAACCAAAACATAAACTACGTTTCACAACTTAAGTTATATTCAATACACTTGAGGTGCAATATTACAATAAAATAAGCAACATATGCTCAAGCATCTACAAATAGATCCGGATATTTCTCTCGGACCTCCAACTCGCGTTCCCAAGTGGCTTCCTCCACCCCGTGATGGTTCCACAAAACCTTTACCAAAGGGATGGTCTTGCCTCGCAAAACTTGATCCCGTCTATCCAAGACCCGAACCGGTCTCTCCTCATACGAGACATCCGCATCTACCTCTAAGTCGGTCCAATCCAATACATGCGATGGATCCGGCTCATACTTCCGGAGCATACTCACATGAAATACGTTATGTACTCCGGATAACTGCGGCGGCAAAGCTAAACGATAAGCAGCCTCGCCAATCCTCTCAAGGATCTCAAAAGGGCCAATAAATCGAGGGGACAACTTCCCGCTTTTTCCGAACCTCATCAATCCCCGCCTAGGTGATATCTTCAGAAAGACATGATCACCCACCTCAAACACCAAAGGTCTCCTCCTATGGTCGGCATAAGATTTCTGACGACTCTGGGCTGTAACAAGCCTCCTACGGATAAGCTCAACTTTCTCCGTCGTTTTCCTTACCAATTCCGGACCCAACAAAGGTGCATCGCCCACCTCGGCCCAGCAAACTGGAGACCTACACAGTCGGCCGTACAAGGTCTCAAACGGTGCCATACTGATACTAGACTGGAAACTATTGTTGTAGGCAAACTCCACCAAAGGCAAGTGACTCTCCCACGACCCACTAAAGTCAAGAACACAACCCCGAAGCATATCTTCAAGGATCTGAATAGTACGCTCGGACTGTCCGTCAGTCTGAGGATGATAAGCCGTGCTAAAGGTCAACTTTGTGCCTAAGGCACTCTGCAAACTCTGCCACAACCTGGCAGTAAAACGAGGGTCTCTATCTGAGACGATCGTCACTGGGACCCCGTGCAACCTCACTATGTCCCGAATATACAAGTCGGCAAGATGATCTACTGAATCTCTAACGCGCATAGGAATGAAGTGCGCCGACTTAGTCAACCGGTCCACAACCACCCAAATAGCATCACTACCCCGCTGAGTCCTCGGAAGACCTACAACGAAGTCCATAGTGACATGCTCCCATTTCCACTCGACAATAGGCAAGGGTTGCAGCAAACCCGCTGGCCTCTGATGCTCGGCCTTCACTTGCTGACAAGTAAGGCACTTAGACACAAAAGCTGCCACATCTCTCTTCATACCCCGCCACCAAAACTGGCAACCCAAATCCCGATACATCTTAGTACCTCCCGGATGCACTGCAAGGCGCGAATGATGAAACTCTCGGAGTACCTCCTCTCGGCAAGACTCTGGCACAAACAGACGGTCTCGGTATCTCACATGCAGGTCGGGATACACCGTCAAACCCTTCTCAACCTTCCCACTGGAAATCTTCTCTCGGAGGGATTCTACCTCAAGGTCACCCCTCTGAGCCTCTAACACTCGAGTCACAAGTGTAAGCTGCGCAACAACAGAAAACAAGGCCTCAGCCTCAACAGATTCGCCCAGAAGCAAATCAAACTCCCCAAGTGCACCCAACATCTTCCACTCCCGAATGGCTATACTAGCTATGTCACCAACAGGTTTCCTGCTAAGGGCATCGGCCACTACATTAGCCTTCCCCGGATGATAATGTAATTCAAAGTCATAATCCTCAATAAACTCCATCCACCTCCTCTGCCTTAAGTTCAAGTCTTTCTGTGTAAACAGATATTTCAGACTCTTATGATCCGAGTATACCTCGAACTTCTCACCATAAAGATAATGCCTCCAAATCTTCAAGGCAAAAATCACAGCTGCTAACTCAAGATCATGCGTAGGGTAATTCTTCTCGTGTATTTTCAACTGACGTGAGCCATAGGCAACCACTTTCCCCTCTTGCATCAACACACAACATAGACCCTCTCGTGAGGCGTCACAATAGACTGCATAGCCTAACCCTCTCTCCGGAATAATCAAGACCGGAGCAGTGGTTAGTCTAACTTTCAACTCCTGGAATGACTTTTCACAAGTCTCACTCCATACAAATTTGACTCCCTTCCGAGTCAATCTAGTCAAAGGTGAAGCTAACCTAGAGAAATCCTTCACAAACCGGCGATAATACCCAGCTAACCCCAGGAAACTGCGGATCTCAAACACACTCTTAGGCTGTGCCCAATCTTGCACTGCCTCAGTCTTGGATGTATCAATAGACACTCCTTCCCCAGAAACTACATGGCCTAAGAACTTGAGCTCTTCTAGCCAGAACTCACACTTCCCAAACTTAGCATAAAGCTTATGGGCTCTAAGTAACTCAAGCACCACTCTCAAATGTTCCTTGTGCTTCTCCTCAGAAGGTGAATAGATAAGGATGTCATCCACGAAGACAACTACAAAACGATCTAAAAATTCTCGAAATATCTGGTTCATCAAATCCATAAATACTGCCGGTGCATTGGTGATCCCAAATGGCATCACCAAAAACTCATAGTGGCCATACCGCGTACGAAATGCCGTCTTCAGAATATCCTTCTCCCTAACTCTCAACTGATGATAACCCGATCTCAAGTCTATCTTCGAGAAACAACGGGATCCCTTCAACTGATCGAACAGATCATCTATACGGGGCATAGGGTACTTATTCTTAACCGTAGCCCGATTCAATTTCCGGTAATCTATACAAAGTCTCAAAGCACGACCTTTCTTTTTAACAAAGAGAGCCGGTGCTCCCCATGGCGAAACACTAGGACGTATAAAGCCCTTATCTTGCAGTTCCTGGAGTTGGACCTTCAACTCAACTAACTCAGCTGGGGCAAAACGATAAGGTGCCATAGAAATCGGCGCCGTGCCTGGCACTAGGTCAATAGAGAACTCAATCTCCCTATGGGGTGGCAAACCAACAAGGTCCTCGGGAAAAACGTCCGAGTACTCACAAACCACTCTTGGCAACACAGTCTGGGTCTCACTACACTCACCACTCTCAAAGCTAGCAAGTAGACCACTAAGCTCACTCCGTCCTCGTAGATCATACCCCGGTGGCAAAACACTACCAACCCGGTCCCCCAGAAAATGAAAACACTCCCCGCTCACGGTACAACAAGTGACCCTCTGGCGGTGGCAATCAATAACTGCCCGGTATGACGATAACCAGTCCATACCCAAAATAACATCAAAGCCCTTCATGGGCATAACTACAAAAGGAAATGGAAGTCTATGATCGGCGACCTCTATATCACAACCCCTGACACCTTGTTTCAAGATCAATTCACCCCCAAGAGGTGATACTACACAAATAGGAGATGCCAACTGTGCTAACTCCAACTCCAAAACAGATGCAAATGCAGCAGACACAAAGGAATGAGATGCACCCGTATCTATCAAAACATTAGCAACCGAGTTGCAAAACAAGAAAGTACCTCTCACAACAGATGGAGCTGGTACAAGATCCTGTGCAGTAACCGCATACACGCGCCCAGACGACCTCTGATCAACCTGCTCACCCCTAGGAGCATAAGACTGCTGCACCGACTGGGACGATGAAGCCCCCTGATTTGCCCTCGAGGCCTGACCCGACTGAGCTGGCTGCTGACCCTGAATCTGCCTCAAACCAGATGCACCAGGTGTGCCACCCAACTGCGGGCAATACCTCTTCATATGCCCTGGCTGACCACACTGATAACACGAGAGCGGCTGGCCTCTACCCTGACTATGGCTCTGAGATCGAGCCGAAGATGATGCTGCTCTCTGCACTCCTCCCCTCTGAGGACAAACTGGAGACTTGTGGCCCAACTGGCCACACTTGAAACAGGTAATGTCTCCCTGACTGCCTTTCCCTTAACTAGCACTCGGCACAGGAAAAGTCGATCTAGAAAAGCTACTCTGAGACTGCTGAGGATTAAAACCCTTCTGTCTCCTACCATCACTCTGACCATCCTGACTTCTCTTGGAGCCCTTCTGTCCTTCCTCCTCCTCCTGCATCATGATTTCCATGTGGGCTGCAGCATCAACCATATGCCCATAATCTCGAATCACAGTTCCCCCAACTCGTAGCTTGAGGCCACGCCTCAACTTCTTCTCAAACTCGATACAACGGCGTTCCTCAGACGCCACCAACTCAGGTGCAAACCTGGACAAGCTAGTAAATGCAGCCTCAAACTCGGCCACTGAAGAACTCGACTGCTTAAGCTGGCAGAACTGGTCTCCCAGCTTCTCCCTAACTGCTGGAGATAAGAACCTCTCCTGGAAAGCATTCACAAAAGCCTCCCATGTACCTCCTATACGACCTTTAGCGAACTTCCACCACTGACCCGCATCCCCCTTTAGCTGGAAAGATGCCAAGGTCACTTTCAACCCCTCGTCTTCGATGCCAAGCATCTCAAACGTCTTCGTTGTCTGTTCGAGCCATTCATCTGCCTTAAGCGGCTCTTTAGGATCACCCACAAATTCCTCCGGATTAGACCGAAAGAATTCCCTCTTCAGAAAGACAGGTCCTGCATCCGCAACAACAACCCGAGCTTGATTCTCAGCTCTGAGAATGCCTACTGACTCCCTGAATGCCCCTGCTATCTCTCGGGCTAAAGCGCCCATAGCCTGCTGGCCTACTGGCTCGGCCTCATTGGCCTGGCCAACTCCCTCCTGTACTGCCGGAATCTCCTCTGGCACAGGCACCTCCTGCCTACTCGGCCTACCACGTCTACCGCGTCCTCGTCCTTTTCCTGACATCCTAATAAAGGAAAACAAAGACGTTAGCACATTAATAAATGTGCTGCAACTAAACACTCGCGTCCTAATGCATTGGACAGCAATAATTCATTCCACGTAAACACATAAGCACCTACGAATTTCATTCCTGGATGATGATAGTCCCGAAGCGTTACTATAGTTCCGGTTGGAAGCAACATTGATGAAGTGCCTTTCCAACAAGACTACTAGAAACTCAAGGGTCCAATCAACATCCTAGGAACTACATTCCATACCCACATAGTCACATAAACATGTTATCATGTAAGCATATAACATTACACTAAGTCTCTATTAAACGAGACGAACCCATTGTGATACTAATCACTTCCCACGTACCCAAAGTATTCAAACCCGGTACGCACTGATACCAAGTTGTAACGCCCTCAAATTAAACCCATAATATACACAACAATAACATGCATTAATAAAAGAAACGAATCATTTAAGTTATTCATCAGAGTACTTTTATTGAAAGCCATTACATGTAACATCAAAATAAATTCCCTAAGGGCTTACATCTTTCCAAGCTATCACTTGGACACAAAAGAATGAGTACTAGCTCATTTACAAGTTAAGCCCTTGGCTTGAATGTTTACATGTAATCTCAAAGAAAAACAGATAACTAAAGACAAGTCTTCAAAATCCAAAAATTTAATCCTTCCAAGCTAAGTCCTTGGAGGTAGCTTATCACCTAAACCTGAAAATGATGTTCCCATAAAGGGTGAGCCACAGCCCAGTAGGAAAATACTAAACCAAATATAAGCAATGAATAATGCTATGGCATTCAATAGATGGTTAACCAAGATAATCAATTACATCATTATACAGTTTCATGACACTAATGTCTATGACACGTTTCACTTTTCTTTATTATCAACATGGCTCAGAACCTGGCCAAACTTACAACAGTGAACTATATATGTTATATCCACATTACTTCCAATATCAAACAAACAAATGAGACTCAGGCTCATATCAAAACACTTCATACTTCCCGTTTGATACACATTTTAGTGCTGTATCAATAACATGTAAAAACACTTCAATATAATAAGCACACATAATAGTGATGCTAATGGAGTCCATCCCCTATCTCCTCCCAAACAAAAATCCGGTTTAGAGGTCCATCCCCTATCTTCCCCTAAACCGTGGAGTACATCCCCTATCTCCTCCCAAACAATATGCATATGCAATGCTCAATCAATACATGTATTTTCTGTATTAATTCAATAGTCTAAATTTATGACTTAAACAGATTGACTAGCTTCAATTTTCCCTAATCCACATGCAATGTCTACAACAAACACGACTATCCTCCACCGATAGCCCAAAACAATTATTTCTAGACTGGAAATAAATATACCAACAATACAATAGGCGAGTGATTTAAATTATCCAACTACACCATTTAATCAATGAATTTCCCAATTTCAAGAATTTAACCAAATTTCCCAATTTCCTTAAATTAATACCACAAATTAATTCATTATTACCACTAGAGTTTTTCCCAAAATTACCAAAGTATCCCCAACATATCAAAATACCAAAACTTAGAACAAAACTCATAAGATGGAGTAGGAAATCCCTACCTTGAAGTGAAGAACTCAAATGGAGATGATGACCAAAGACCAACGTGCTCCAAATCCCAAGTTTCTCAGATTAAAGCGAAGCCCTCAACCTACTCTTAACTTTTTAATAAAGGACCAAGGTTAGATACTCACCCTAGGTAGATCAATTCTTAGAGAGAAGACAAGTTTAGAGAGAGAGAGAGAGAGAGAGGGAGAGAGACTCTCAAGGGGCGGTTTTTAAAAGTTAAGAAAGAAAAAGTAGGTCAAAAAGTGATCCAAAAAGTGAAATCACGGACTGATGTAGTCGACTCCCCGCTCGAGCGTGTAAAACCCCGCTCGAGCGTCAGACACAGACTCACGCTCGAGCGTGAAAATAGGCGCGCGAGCGTCGATTGCACACATCCAAAAGTTTTGCAGGCGATGGTACCCGCTCGAGCGTCAAACTCTCCGCTCGAGCGGAGGGACAAAATCAAGGGATAACGCTCGAGCGTAAAAAAATACCGCGCGAGCGGACGAACTGCAGAGTAAAGTACTGGGAGATGGAAAACCACGCTCGAGCGTCAAAACTCCCGCTCGAGCGGAGAAGCAACAACGAAGGGCCCGCTCGAGCGTTAAGAATTCTGCTCGAGCGTGAAGGCCAAAATCTGGGCATCACCTTTTGGTTTCAAAGTGCAACCAACCTGTTTCAAACCTGCCCATCACAACCCAAGACTCAAATACAAAGAGTAAAGGCTAGAAGTGATAAAGATACAAAAACAAATCCACGGAACCAAGTCTAGAATACAGTATACAAAGAAAGGAAAAATCGGGATCGCTATAATACATTAAATTTATGTATTGTGTGATGATGTGTATAATTGTTGTTTATATGCATTGTGTTGTGTTGAAGGAGATAGGGGATGTACTCCACGGTTTAGGGGAAGATAGGGGATGGACCTCTAAACCGGATGTTGTTGGGAGGAGATAGGGGATGGACTCCGTAGATAGAGCTCATATGCTTATCTAGTGATGTATTGACAGAGCTCATATGCTTGTCATTGGAAGTGTGATAGTGCTCATATGCATATCTATGGAAGTGATGATATAGCTTGTATGCTTATCTGTTGGTGTGTGATATAGCTAGTATGCTTATCTATTATGAAATGGGAAGTGTTTGATATGAGTTACTGTCTCATATGAGTTGTTTGGCCAGGTTCTGAGCCATGGTTATAAATTGAGAATTGAAAAGAAATGGAAAATGGATTGTAATATGGACTTGTATGTCATGAAACCGTAAAGTGTGATAAGGGAAAGTATCTGTGTTGGCCATCTATCAACTGCTAATCTTTTAGTCATTGTTCATATTTGGTTTAGTATATTTCTACTGGGCTGTGGCTCACCCTATATGGGAATATCATTTTCAGGTATAGGTAGCATGCCACCTCCAAGGACGTAGCTTGGGAGGCTGGAGGAGGACACACTTTTGTTGTCTTACTTCTTTTGATGTATTACATGTAAATTCAAGCCAAGGGTTTAATGTGTAAATGAGTTAGTACTCTTTTGTTGTGACCAAGTGTTAACTTGGAAAGCTGTAAGCCTCTAGGGCATTTGCTTTTATTGTTAACATGTAATACTTTTGATTATGGAACTCTGATGAATAAAAGAATGTGGAACTTTTGTAAATCAAGGCATGTTTATATTGACGGGTTTTATGTTATTATTTTGAGGGCGTTACAGATCTACATGGAAATTGAATAAAAATAGAAGTTGAATGAAAATAGAAATGGAAACTGCATAAAATTAAACGTGGAAGTTCATTCAAGAAACCACTACACCTTAACGATCTCTTTGGAAATTAAATAAAAAGGTAATTGAATGGAGATGGAAATTGAATAAAAATAGAAGTTGAATAAAAATAGAAATGGAAATTGCATAAAATTAAACATGGAAATTCATTCAAGAAACCACTATACCTTAACGATCTATTTGGAAATTAAATAAAAATGGAAATTGAATAGAAAAAGAAATTGAATAAAAATGTGAGAATCTAAGTGATTCGTGATTAGATCAAGATTAAAATATTCCAAATCCCAAAAATCCAAAACACACGAGCTAAATCAACAAGCACTTACGAAAGTGATTTAGATTGTTTGTTTTTCAGATTAAATAATAAATCGACACAAACGATTTTAACGTGGAAAAAACCACAATTGGACACCTCCAACTATGATTAAAAAACCACGGGTGAAACGCCACAAATCAATCCACTACTGAAGTAAAAAGATTACAAAGATATCATACAAAGATTACCCAACTTAGTCAATCTGTCTTCGAATCTTCTGTAACTCTTTTTCACGACTTCATCTCGGAACTGATCAATCTTGAAGTTGATTCCACAACCTCACTCACATATAGAATCAAACACCTTTTGAAACTATACGCTAGAATCTTCGGAATCCACCGAAGAGAACTCTCTCTTGAATTTAAAGAAACCAACTCCTTGATGTATGTATTTTAGATCATGAGTGAAGAACTCTTCTCAAGACATCAAGGAAAACTCACCAAAATCTCTCTACAAGAAGACCTCAGAAAATCTCAAAGTAGATCTAAAAAGTAATCCTAAAGTTTGGAGAAACCAACTACTTATAGATTTCCGGATTCTGAAGCTCGCTCGAGCGAAGCTTATCTCGCTCGAGCGAGAAGCTTATCTCGCGTACTTCCATAAGAACCTTCGCTCGAGCCATAAAGTCTTCGCTCGAGCGAGGAATAAACTCTTTCAGGTTTGAACGCAGATGCAGTTCTTCGCTCGAGCCTCCAATGCTTCGCTCGAGCGCACAATGACCTCTTTCAGGTTTGCAGCCAGACTCAATCCTTCGCTCGAGCGAGGCCTTCTTCGCTCGAGCGAGCAACACAAAACAGCACAGAAATTAGAACTCGATTACACAAGTTTGTTCGTGGAATTGACAAGACTTAGGGACCTAACAAAATGGAAGTGGAATAAAAATAAAAATGGAAGTGGAAGTGGCATAAAATTAAAAATGAAAGTTCATTCAAGATACCAATATACCATAACGATCAATTTCGAAATTAAATTAAAATGGAAATTGAATAGAAAAGGAAATTGAATAAAAATGGAAGTGGAATAAAAATAAAAATGGAAGTTACATAAAATTAAGAATGGAAATTCATTCAAGAAACCACTACACCTTAACGATCTATTTGGAAATTAAATAAAAAAAGGAAATTGAATGTAGACGGAAATTAAATAAAAATAGGAGTTGAATAAAAATAGAAATGGAAACTGCGTAAAATTAAACGTGGAAGTTCATTTAAGAAACCACTACACCATAACGATCTATTTGGAAATTAAAAAAAAAAATGAAATTGAATGGACATGGAAATTGAATAAAAATAGAAGTTGAACAAAAGTAGAAACGGAAACTGCATAAAATTAAACATGGAAGTTCATTCAAGAAACCACAACACCTTCACGATCTATTTGGAAATTAAATAAAAAAGGAAATTGAATAGAAAGGGAAATTGAATAGAAAAGGAAATTGAATAAAAATGGAAGTGGAATAAAAATAAAAATGAAAGTTGCATAAAATTAAAAGTGGAAGTTCATTCAAGATACCACTACACCTTAACGATCTCTTTGGAAATTAAACAAAAAAGGAAATTGAATGGAGATGGAAATTGAATAAAAATAGAAGTTGAATAAAAATATAAATGGAAACTCCATAAAATTAAACATGGAAGTTCATTCGAGAAACCACTATAACTTAACGATCTATTTGGAAATTAAATAAAAAAGGAAATTGAATAGAGAAGGAAATTGAATAAAAATGGAAGTGGAATAAAAATAAATGAATAGAAAAAGAAATTGAATAAAAATAGAAGTTGAATAAAAACCAAAGTCAAAGTTGCATAAAATTAAAAATGGAAGTCTATTCAAGAAACTACTATACCTTAACGATCTATTTGGAAGTTAAATAAAAAAAACATATTGAATAGAAAAGAAAATTCAATAAAAACAAAAATGGAAGTTGCATAAAATTAAAAATGAAAGTTCATTCAAGAAACCACTATACCTTAACGATCTATTTGGAAATTAAATAAAAAAAGGAAATTCAAACGACAGGGAAATTGAAAAAAATTGGAAGTTGAATAAAATTAAAAATGAAAGTTCATTCAAGAAACCACTATACCTTTACAATCTATTTGGAAATTAAATAAAAAGGGAAATTGAGTAGAAAAGGAATTTGAACAAAAATGGATGTGGAATAAAAATACAAATGGAAGTTGCATAAAATTAAAAATGGATGTTCATTCAAGAAACTATTATACCTTAACGATCTATTTGGAAATTAAATAAAAAAGTAAATTAAATGGAGATGGAACTTCAATGAAAATAGAAGTTGATTAAAAATAGAAATGGAAACTGCATAAAATTAAACATGAAAGTTCATTCAAGAAACCACTATACCTTGACGATCTATTTCGAAATTAAATAAAAAAGGAAATTGAATGGAGATGGAAATTGAATAAAAATAGAAGTTGAATAAAAATAGAAATGAAAACTACATAAAATTAAACATGGAAGTTCATTCAAGAAACCACTACACGTTAACGATCTATTTGGAAATTAAATAAAAAAGGAAATTGTATGGAGATGGAAATTGAATAAAAAAAAGAAGTTGAATAAAAATAGAAATAGAAATTGCATAAAATGAAACATGGAAGTTCATTCAAGAAACCATTGTACGTTAACGATCTATTTGGAAATTAAATAAAAAAGGAAATTGAATAGAAAAGGAAATTGAATAAAAATGGAAGTGGAAGTGGAATAAAAATAAAAATAAAAGTTGCATAAAATTAAAAATGGAAGTTCATTCAAGAAACCACAATACATTAACGATCTATTTGAAAATTAAATAAAAAAAGGAAATTGAATTGAAAAGGAAATTGAATAAAAATGGAAATTGCATAAAATTAAACTTGGAAGTTCATTCAAGAAACCACTATACCTTAACGATCTATTTGGAAATGAAATAAAAAAAGAAAATAAACAGAAAAGGAAATTGAATAAAAATGGAAGTTGAATAAAAATAAAAATAAAAGTTGCATAAAATTAAAAATGAAAGTTCATTCCAGAAACCACTATACCTTAAATTAAATAAAAAAGGAAATTGAATAGAAAAGGAAATTGAATAAAATTGGAAGTGGAATAAAAATTAAAATGGAAGTCGCATAAAATTAAAAATGGAAGTTCATTCAAGAAACCACTATACCATAACGATCTATTCGGAAATTAGATAAAAAAGGAAATTCATTAGAAAAGGGAATTGAATAAAAATGGAACTTTAATAAAAAGAAAAATGGAAGTTGCATAAAATTTGAAAATGGAAGTTCATTCAAGAAACCATTATACATTAACGATCTATTTCGAAATTAAATAAAAAAAGGAAATTGAATAGAAAAGCAAATTGAATAAAAATCGAAGTTGAATAAAAATAAAAATGGTAGTTGCATAAAATTAAAAATGAAAGTTCATTCAAGGAACCACTATACCTTAACGATCTATTTGGAAATTAAATAAAAAAAGAAATTGAATAGAAAAGGAAATTGAATAAAAATGGAAGTGGAATAAAAATAAAAATGGAAGTTGCATAAAATTAAGAATGGAAGTTCATTGAAGAAACCACTACACCTTAACGATCTGTTTGGAAATTAAATAAGAAAATGAAATTTAATAGAAAAAGAAATTGAATAAAAATGGAAGTGGAATAAAAATAAAAATGAAAGTTGCATAAAATTAAAAATGGAAGTTCATTCAAGAAACCACTACACGTTAACGATTTATTTGGAAATTAAATAAAAAAGGAAATTGATTGGAGATGGAAATTGAATAAAAATAGAAGTTGAATAAAAATGGAAATGGAAACTGCAAAAAATAAAAAATGGAAGTTCGTTTAAGAAACCACAGCACCTTAACGATCTATTTGGAAATTAAATAAAAAAGGAAATTGAATGGAGATGGAAATTAAATAAAAATAGAAGTTGAATAAAAATAGAAATGGAAACTGCATAAAATTAAACATGGAAGTTCATTCAAGAAACCACTATATCTTAACGACATATTTGGAAATTAAATAAAAAAGGAAATTGGATGGAGATGGAAATTAAATAAAAATAGAAGTTGAATAAAAATAGAAATGGAAACTGCATCAAATTAAACATGGAAGTTCATTCAAGAAACCACTATGCCTTAACGATCTATTTCAAAATTAAATAAAAAAGGAAATTGAATGGAGATGGAAATTGAATAAAAATAGAAGTTGAATAAAATTAGAAATGGAAACTGCATAAAATTAAATATGGAAGTTCATTCAAGAAACCACTATACCTTAACGATTTATTTGGAAATTAAATAAAAAAGGAAATTGAATAGAAAAGGAAATTGAATAAAAATCGAAGTTGAATAAAAATACAAATGGAAGTTGCATAAAATTGAAAATGGAAGTTCGTTCAAGAAACCACTACACCTTAACGATCTATTTGGAAATTAAATAAAAAAGGAAATTGAAAGGAGATGGAAATTGAATAAAAATAGAAGTTGAATAAAAATAGAAATGGAAACTGCATAAAACTAAACATGGAAGTTCATTCAAAAAACCACTATACCTTAACGATCTATTTGGAAATTAAATAAAAAAAGAAAATTGAACGGAGATGGAAATTGAATAAAAATAGAAGTTGAATAAAAATAGAAATGGTAACTGCATAAAATTAAACGTGGAAGTTCATTCAAGAAACCACTATACCTTAACGATCTATTTGGAAATTAAATGAAAAAGGAAATTGAATAGAAAGAGAAATTCAATAAAAATGGAAGTGGAATAAAAATAAAAATGGAAGTCGCATAAAATTAAAAATGGAAGTTCATTCAAGAAACCACTATACCATTACGATCTATTCGGAAATTAAATAAAAAAGGAAAATGAATCGAAAAGGAAATTGAATAAAAATGGAACTTTAATAAAAAGAAAAATGGAAGTTGCATAAAATTTGAAAATGGATGTTCATTCAAGAAACCAATATACATTAACGATCTATTTGGGAATTAAATAAATAAAGGAAATTGAATAGAAAAGGAAATTGAATAAAAATGGAGGTTGAATAAAAATACAAATGGAAGTTGTATAAAATTAAAAATGGAAGTTCATTTGAAGAAACCACTGTACCGTAACAATGTATTTGGAAATTAAATAAAAAAAGAAATTGAATGGGGATGGAAATTGAATAAAAATAGAAGTTGAATAAAAATAGAAATAGAAACTGCATAAAATTAAACATGGAAGGTCATTCAAGAAACCACTATACCTTAACGATCTATTTGGAAATTAAATAGAAAAGGAAATTGAATAGAAAAGGAAATTGAATAAAAATGGAAGTGGAATAAAAATAAAAATGGAAGTTGCAAAAAATTAAGAATGGAAGTTCATTCAAGAAACCACTACACCTTAACGATCTATTTGGGAATTAAATAAAAAAGGAAATTGAATGGAGATAGAAATTGAACAAAAATAGAAGTTGAATAAAAATAGAAATGGAAACTGCATAAAATTAAACATGGAAGTTCTTTCAAGAAACCACTATACCTTAACGATCAATTTGGAAATTAAATAAGAAAAGGAAATTGAAGAGAAAATAAAATTGAATAAAAATGGAAGTGGAATAAAAATAAAAATGGAAGTTGCATAAAATTAAAAATGGAAGTTCATTCAAGAAACCACTACACGTTAACGATCTATTTGGAAATTAAAGAAAAAAGGAAATTGATTGAAGATGGAAATTGAATAAAAATAGAAGTTGAATGAAAATGGAAATGGAAACTGCAAAAAATTAAAAATGGAAGTTCGTTTAAGAAACCACTACACCTTAACGATCTATTTGGAAATTAAATAAAACATGTAACGCCCTCAAAATAATAACATTAAACCCTCCATTGAGACATTCATTGACATGCAAAATTTCCACATTCTTCTATTAATCAGAGTTTCATTACAAAAGTATTACGTGTTAACAACAAAAGCAAAATGCCCTACGGGCTTACAGCTTTCCAAGTTAACACTTGGTTACAACAAAAGAGTGCTAACTCATCTACACATTAAGCCCTTGGCTTGAATATACATGTAATACATCAAAAGAAACTAAACAGCAAAAATCTGCTTGCATCTAGCCTCCCAAGCTATGTCCTTGGAGGTGGCATGCTACCTGCACCTGAAAATGATATTCCCATATAGGGTGAGCCGCAGCCCAGTAGAAATGCACTAAACCAACCATGAACAATGACTAAAAGATTAGCAATTGATAGATGGCCAACACTAATACATCCGCATAAATCACATTTTTATGCCATACGACTTATGAGTCCAAGTTACCTTTCATTTTCCCTTTTTCAACAGATAAGCATATTAGCTCTATCATCATCTCAACAGATATATATATAAAGACTATATCTCACATTCACAGATAAGCATATGAGCTATATCCACATTCTCAACAGATATGTATAACAACTATATCCCACATTCACGGATAAGCATATAAGCTGTATCCACACTTCACAAAGATAAGCATATGAGCTCTATCTTCACTTCTCTAGACAAGCATATGAGCTGTATCTACGGAGTTCATCCCCTATCTTCTCCCAATACTATCTGGTTTAGAGGTACATCCCCCATCTTTCCCTAAACCGCGGAGTACATCCCCCATCTCCTCCTCTACACATAATGTATACAAACACATTGGTTCTATATACCATCATTCACTACATACAGTTAATGCATTCTATCAACCGTCAAGTTCCCTGACACATTCCATTGATTAGTTTTCGTTTGCCTAATCATCATGCATTGTCTACAACAATCACGACTATCCTCCACCGATAGCCCAAAGCAGTTATTTCTAAACAGAAAATAAATGCACAAATGGATATTCAATCAACATTTCATTTCGGTGAGTGATAAATAATTCAACTACACCCTTTAACCCCATACATTCCCAATCTCAACAATTCCATTTCATTTCCCCATTTCTCACAATTAATTATCCCAATTAATCGAACAATGTAATTAGGTCATTTTCCATAATTAACATTTCGACCCTTAGGTCCCATTTTCATCAATGATTCAACATTAATTCCATTTCTCCATGCCAAACATGCATCTAGGTTTATTATAAATAAAACCCCAACTTTTGTAAAAATAACACAAAAGCCCCAGACTTTCACAAAATTACCAAACCAACCCCACCATCTCAAAATACTAAAATTTAAAGACAAAATCCATAGAGAGGAGTAGGGTATCCCTACCTCAAATCCGGAGCCCCAAGAGAGAAGATGACAAAACCCAACGTGCTCCAAAACCCGAAATTTTCAGATTAAAATGTAGCCCTCGACGATCAACAACTTTTTTGTAAAGGCCAAAGGTGAGCAAATCACTCCTACTAGATCAAAACCTAGAGAGAAGGTAGAGTTCTAGAGTGAGAGGCTTAACAATGGTGTTTTTGGAAAAGTAGAAGAGAGAAGAGAAAGTGAAAAAGTGATTTGAAAAGTCAAAACACGGAGCTTTAACCCAGTCGCCCTGCTCGAGCGTCAAACACCCCGCTCGAGCGTCACTCACAAACTCCCGCTCGAGCGTCAACCACCCCGCTCGAGCGGCGGATGCACACACCCAGAACTTTTACAGAGCTAGATCTCTGCTCGAGCTTCCAACTCTCCGCTCGAGCGGTAGTCACACAACCCCGCTCGAGCGGCCAATCCCACGCTCGAGCGTCCAACACTGCACAGGAAATACTGGATGGGTGCAATTCCTGCTCGAGCGTCAAAACCCCCGCTCGAGCGGACAGGTCAAAATCTGGGCAACTAGTTTCGGTTTCTAAACTCAACCAACCTGTAACAAACCTGCCCAACACATCCCATAACTCAACAACAAAGTAAAAAGGATGTAAACAAGATAATAATCAACTACCAACATCCACGGACATATATCCGGATCACTGTACAACAAGGGTCAATCCGGAATCGCTATAAAACAGGAAATTGAATGGAGATGGAAATTAAATAAAAATAGAAGTTGAATAAAAATAGAAATGGAAGCTGCATAAAATTAAACATGGAAGTTCATTCAAGAAACCACTATACCTTAACGATATATTTGGAAATTAAATCAAAAAGGAAATTGAATCGAAATGGAAATTAAATAAAAATAGAAGTTGAATAAAAATAGAAATGGAAACTGTATAAAATTAAACAAGGAAGCTCATTCAAGAAACCACTATACCTTAACGATCTATTTGGAAATTAAATAAAAAAAGGAAATTGAATGGAGATGGAAATTGAATAAAAATAGAAGTTGAATAAAAATAGAAATGGAAACTGCATAAAATTAAACATGGAAGTTCATTCAAGAAAACCCTATACCTTAACGATCTATTTGGAAATTAAATAGAAAAAGAAATTGAATAGAAAAGGAAATTGAATAAAAATCGAAATTGAATAAAAATACAAATGGAAGTTGCATAAAATTAAAAATGGTAGTTCGTTCAAGAAACCACTATACCTTAACAATCGATTTGGAAAATAAATAAAAAAGGAAATTGAAAGGAGATGGAAATTAAATAAAAATAGAAGTTGAATAAAAATAGAAATGGAAACTGCATAAAATTAAACATGAAAGTTCATTCAAAAAACCACTGTACCTTAACGATCTATTTGGAAATTAAATAAAAAACCAAATTGAATGGAGATGGAAATTGAATAAAAATAGTAGTTGAATAAAAATAGAAATGGTAACTGCATAAAATTAAACATGGAAGTTCATTCAAGAAACCACTATACCTTAACGATCTATTTGGAAATTAAATAAAAAAGAAATTGAACAGAAAAGGAAATTGAATAAAAATGGAAGTGGTATAAAAATAAAAATGGAAGTCGCATAAAATTAAAAATGGAAGTTCATTCAAGAAACCACTATACCATAACGATCTACTCGGAAATTAAATAAAAAAGGAAAATGAATTGAAAAGGAAATTGAATAAAAATGGAACTTTAATAAAAAGAAAAATGAAAGTTGCATAAAATTTGAAAATGGATATTCATTCAAGAAACCAGTATACATTAACGATCTATTTGGAAATTAAATAAATAAAGGAAATTGAATAGAAAAGGAAACTGAATAAAAATCGAAGTTGAATAAAAATAAAAATGAAAGTTCATTCAAGCAACCACTATAACTTAACGATCAATTTGGAAATTAAATAAAAAAGGAAATTGAAGAGAAAAGGAAATTGAATAAAAATGGAAGTGGAATAAAAATTAAAATGGAAGTTGCATAAAATTAAGAATGGAAGTTCATTCAAGAAACCACCACACCTTAACGATCTGTTTGGAAATTAAATAAAAAAGGAAATTGAATGGAGATGGAAATTGAATAAAAATAGAAGTTGAATAAAAATAGAAATGCAAACTGCATAAAATTAAACATGGAAGTTCATACAAGAAACCACTATACCGTAACGATCTATTTGGAAATCAAATAAAAAAAGGAAATTGAATAGAAAAGGAAACTGAATAAAAATGGATGTGGATTAAAAATAAAAATGGAAGTTGCAAAAAATTAAGAATGGAAGTTCATTCAAGAAACCACTACACCTTAACGATCTATTTGGGAATTAAGTAAAAAAGGAAATTGAATGGAGATGAAAATTGAATAAAAATAGAAATGGAAACGGCATAAAATTAAAGACGGAAGTTCATTCAAGAAACCACTATACCCTAACGATCTATTTGGAAATTAAATAAAAAGGAAATTGAATAAAATAGGAAATTGAATAAAAATGGAAGTGGAATAAAAATAAAAATGGAAGTTGCATAAAATTAAAAATGGAAGTTCATTCCAGAAACCACTATACCTTAACGATCTATTTGGAAATTAAATAAAAAAGGGAATTCATTAGAAAAGGGAATTGAATAAAAATGGAAGTTGAATAAAAATAAAAATAGAAGTTGAATAAAATTAAAAATGAAAGTTCATTCAAAAAACCACTATACCTTAATCAACTATTTGGAAATTAAAGAAAAAAAGGAAATTGAATGGAGATGGAAATTGAATAAAAATAGAAGTTGAATAAAAATAGAAGTGGAAACTCCGAAAAATTAAATAAGGAAATTCATTCCAGAAACCACTATACCTTAACGATCTATTTGCAAATTAAATAAAAAAGGAAATTCAATGGAGATGGAAATTTAATAAAAATAAAAGTGGAATAAAAATAGAAATGGAAACGGCATAAAATTAAACATGGAAGTTCATTCAAGAAACCACTATACCATAACGATCTATTTGGAAATTGAATAAAAAACGAAATTGAATAGAAAAAGAAATTGAATAAAAATGAAAGTTTAATAAAAACACAAATGAAAGTTGTATAGAATTAAAAATGGAAGTTCATTCAAGAAACCATTGTACCTTAAAAATGTATTTGGAAATTAAATAAAAAAGGAAATTGAATGAGGATTGAAATTGAATAAAAACAGAAGTTGAATAAAAATTGAAATGGAAACTGCATAAAATTAAACATGGAAGTTCATTCAAGAAACCACAATACCTTAACGATCTATTTGGAAATTAAATAAAAAAGGAAATTGAATAGAAAAGGAAATTGAATAAAAATGGAAGTTGAATAAAAATAAAAATGGAAGTTGAATAAAAACAAAAATAGAAGTTCCATAAAATTAAAAGTGGAAGTCTATTCAAGAAACCACTATACCTTAACGATCTATTCGAAAATTAAAAAAAAAAGGAAATTGAATAGAAAAGGAAATTGAATAAAAAATGGAAGTGGAATAAAAATAAAAATGGAAATTGCAAAAAATTAAAAATGGAAGTTCATTCAAGAAACCACTATACTATTACGATCTATTTGGAAATTGAAAATCCTATGTGATTTATGATTAGATCAAGATTAACTTATTCCAAATCCCAATAAATCAAAACACTCAACCTAAAATCATCAAACACTTACGAGAGTGATTTTAGTTTGTTTGTTTTTGAGAATAAACAATAAATTGACACAAACGATTTTTTTACGTGGAAAAAACCACAATTGAAGAGCCTTCAATTGTAATCAAAAACCACGGGCGAACCGCCACTATCAATCCACTACTGAAGAACAAAAAGATTACAAAGAAATCATACAAATCACCCAACACTAGTCAATTTGTCTCTGAATCTTCTGTAACTCTTTTCACCACACCTTCGTCACGGAATTGATTCTGAAGTTGATTCCACACCACAACTTCACTTGTCGAATTAACGACTGCGTAGACTCAAACGCCTTTTGGATCCTACGCTTTGATCTTCGGAATCCACCGAAGAGAACTCACTTGAAACTTAAGAAGCAACCTCCTTGATGTATGAATCTCAATGCATAAGTTCAGAACTCTCTTAAGAACATCAAGGAAAACTCTCAAAAATCTCCCAAGAAGACTTTAAACACAACCCTAGTTTGTTTTGATCAGATCTGGGAAAACGTCACAAACAAAACAACGTTAGCAGCTTTAAATAGGAATCTGAATCGCGATCTCCGCTCGAGCTCAACATAGCCTGCTCGAGCGGACTGAACAAAAACTGCATATGAAGAAACAGAGATGCGCTCGAGCGTAGGAGTTTCCGCTCGAGCGTCAAATCACACCCACCAGAATCTGTGCTTGCCCTGTCAAACTACTGTGACCTGCTAATCTACGCTCGAGCTCAAGAGCCTCCGCTCGAGCGGACAGTACAAAAATAGAAAAACAAAGTTTTGAATCAACACAAGATTTTGTCTCCGGATTTGACAACACAGGGACCTAACAGAAATTAAATAAAAAAGGAAAATGAATAGAAAAGGAAATCGACTAGAAATGGAAGTTGAATAAAAACAAAAATAGAAGTTGCATAAAATTAAAAATGGAAGCCTGTTCAATAAACCACTATACCTTAACGATCTATTTAGAAATTAAATAAAAAAGGAAATTGAATAGAAAAGAAAACTGAATAAAAATCGAAGTTGAATAAAAATAAAAATGGAAGTTGCATAAAATTAAAAATGAAAGTTCGTTCAAGAAACCACTCTACCTTAACGATCAATTTGGAAATTAAAGAAAAAAAGGAAATTCAAACGACAAGAAAATTGATAAAAAGTGGAAGTTGCATAAAATTAAAAATGGATGTTCATTCAAAAAACTATTATACCTTAACGATCTATTTGGAAATTAAATAAAAAAGTAAATTAAATGGAGATGGAACTTCAATGAAAATAGAAGTTGATTAAAAATAGAAATGGAAACTGTATAAAATTAAACATGGAAGTTCATTAGAGAAACCACTATACCTGGACGATCTATTTCGAAATTAAATAAAAAAGGAAATTGAATAAAAATTGAAGTGGAATAAAAATAAAAATGGAAGTGCATAAAATTAAAAATAGAAGTTCATTCAAGAAACCGCTACACGTTAACGATCTATTTGGAAATTAAATAAAAAAGGAAATTGATTGGAGATGGAAATTGAATAAAAATAGAGATGGAATAAAAATAGAAATGGAAACTGCATAAAATTCAATATGGAAGTTCATTCAAGAAACCACTATACCTTAACGATCTATTTGGAAATTAAATAAAAAAGGAAATTGAATAGAAAAGGAAACTGAATAAAAATGGAAGGGGAATAAAAATAAAAATGGAAGTTGCATAAAATTAAAAATGGAAGTTCATTCAGGAAACCACTACACCTTAACGATCTATTTGGAAATTAAATAAAAAAGGAAATTGTATGGAGATGGAAATTGAATAAAAATAGAAGTTGAATAAAAATATAAATGGGAACTGCATAAAATGAAACATGGAAGTTCATTCAAAAAACCATTATACGTTAACGATCTATTTGGAAATGAAATAAAAAAGGAAATTGAATAGAAAAGGAAATTGAATAAAAATGGAAGTGGAATAAAAATAAAAATAAAAGTTGCATAAAATTAAAAATGGAAGTTCATTGAAGAAACCAATACACCTTAACGATATATTTAAAATTAAATAAAAAAGGAAATTCAATAGAAAAAGAAATTGAATAAAACTGGAAGTTGAATAAAATTAAAAATGGAAGTTGCAAAAAATTAAAAATGAAAGTTCATTCAAGAAACCACATTACATTAACGATCTATTTGGAAATTAAATAAAAAAAGGAAATTGAATTGAAAAGGAAATTGAATAAAAATGGAAGTTGCATAAAATTAAACTTGGAAGTTCATTCAGGAAACCACTATACCTTAACGATCTATTTGGAAATGAAATAAAAAAAAAAAAGAAATTGAATAAAAATGGAAGTTGAATAAAAATAAAAATAAAAGCTGCATAAAATTAAAAATTAAAGTTCATTCCAGAAACCACTATACCTTAAATTAAATAAAAAAAGGAAATTGAATAGAAAAGGAAATTGAATAAAATTGGAAGTTGAATAAAAATAAAAATGGAAGTTGCATAAAATTAAAAATGGAAGTTCAGTCAAGAAACCACTATACCTTAACGATCTGTTTGGAAATTAAATAAAAAAGTAAATTTAATGGAGATGGAAATTGAATAAAAATAGAAGTTGAATAAAAATAGAAATGGAAACTTCATAAAATTAAACATGGAAGTTCATTCAAGAAACCACTATACCTTAACGATCTATTTGGAAGTTAAATTATAAAAGAAATTGAATAAAAATGGACTTGAAATAAAAATAAAAATGGAAGTTGCATAAAATTAAAAATGAAAGTTCATTCAAGAAACCACTATACCTTAACGATCTATTTGAAAATTAAATAAAAAAGGAAATTGAATGGAGATAGAAATTGAATAAAAATAGAAGTTGAATAAAAATAGAAATGGAAACTGCATAAAATCAAACATGGAAGTTCATTCATGAAACCTCTATACCTTAACGATCTATCTGGAAATTAAATAGGAAAAGGAAATTGAATAGAAAAAGAAATTGAATGGAGATGGAAGTGGAATAAAGATAAAAACGGAAGTTGCATAAAACTAAAAATGGAAGTTCATTCAAGAAACCACTACACGTTAACGATCTATTTGGAAATTAAATAAAAAAGGAAATTGATTGGAGATGGAAATTGAATAAAAATAGAAGTTGAATAAAAATGGAAATGGAAACTGCAAAAAATAAAAAATGGAAGTTTGTTTAAGAAACCACTACACGTTAACGATCTATTTGGAAATTAAATAAAAAAGGAAATAGAATGGAGATGGAAATTAAGTAAAAATAGAAGTTGAATAAAAATAGAAATGGAAACTGCATAAAATTAAACACGGAAGTTCATTCAAGAAACCACTATACCTTAACGATATATTTGGAAATTAAATAAAAAAGGAAATTGAATAGAAAAAGAAATTGAATAAAAATCGAAATTGAATAAAAATACAAATGGAAGTTGCATAAAATTAAAATTGAAGTTCATTGAAGAAACCACTACACCTCAACGATCTATTTGGAAATTAAATAAAAAAGTAAATTGAAAGGAGATGGAAATTGAATAAAAATAGAAGTTGAATAAAAACAGAAATGGAAACTGCATAAAATTAAACATGGAAGTTCATTCAAAAAACCACTATACCTTAACGATCTATTTGGAAATTAAATAAAAAAGGTAATTGAATGGAGATGGAAATTGAATAAAAATAGAAGTTGAATAAAAATAAAAATGGTAACTGCATAAAATTAAACGTGGAAGTTCGTTCAAGAAACCACTATACCTTAACAATCTATTTGGAAATTAAATAAAAAAGGAAATTGAATAGAAAAGGAAACTGAATAAAAATGGAAGTGGAATAAAAATAAGAATGGAAGTTGCATAAAATTAAAAATGGAAGTTCATTTAAGAAACCACTACACCTTAACGATCTATTTGGAAATTAAACAAAAAAAGAAATCGAATGAAGATGGAAGTTGAATAAAAATAGAAATGGAAACTGCATAAAATGAAACATGGAAGTTCATTCATGAAGCCATTATACGTTAACGATCTATTTGGAAATTAAATAAAAAAAAGAAATTGAATAGAAAAGGAAATTGAATAAAAATGGAAGTGGAAAAAAAATAAAAATAAAAGTTGCAAAAAATTAAAAATGGAAGTTCATTGAAGAAACCACTACACCTTAACGATCTATTTGAAATTAAATAAAAAAGGAAATTCAATAAAAAGAAAATTGAATAAAAATGGAAGTTGAATAAAAATAAAAATGGAAGTTGCATAAAATTAAAAATGGAAGTTCATTCAAGAAACAACAATACATTAACGATCTATTTGGAAATTAAATAAAAAAAGGAAATTGAATTGAAAAGGAAATTGAATAAAAATGGAAGTTGCATAAAATTAAACTTGGAAGTTCATTCAAGAAACCACTATACCTTAACGATCTGTTTGGAAATGAAATAAAAAAAAGAAATTAAATAGAAAAGAAAATTGAATAAAAGTGGAAATTGAATAAAAATAAATATGAAAGTTGAATATAATTAAAAATGAAAATTCATTCCAGAAACCACCATACCTTAAATTAAATAAAAAAGGAAATTGAATAGAAAAGGAAATTGAATAAAATTGGAAGTGGAATAAAAACAAAAATGGAAGTTGCATAAAATTAAAAATGGAAGTTTAGGGGAGAAACCACTATACCATAAAGATCTATTTGGAAATTAAATAAAAAAGGAAATTTAATGGAGATGGAAATTGAATAAAAATAGAAGTTGAATAAAAATAGAAATGGAAACTGCATAAAATGAAACATGGAAGTTCATTCAAGAAACCATTATACCTTAACGATCAATTTGGAAATTAAATAAAAAAAAGAAATTGAATAGAACGGGAAATTGAATAAAAATGGAAGTGGAATAAAAATAAAACTAAAAGTTGCATAAAATTAAAAATGGAAGTTCATTGAAGAAACAACTACACCTTAACGATCTATTTGAAATTAAATAAAAATGTAAATTCAATAGAAAAAGAAATTGAATAAAAATTGAAGTTGAAGTTGAATAAAGATAAAAATGGAAGTCGCATAAAATTAAAAATGGAAGTTCATTCAAGAAACCACTATACCATAACGATCTATTCGGAAATTAGATAAAAAAGGAAAATGAATAGAAAAGGAAATTGAATAAAAATGGAACTTTAATAAAAAGAAAAATGGAAGTTGCATAAAATTTGAAAATGGAAGTTCATTCAAGAAACTAGTATACAATAGCGATCTATTTGCAAATTAAATAAAAAAAGGAAATTGAATAGAAAAAGAAATTGAATAAAAAACAAAGTTGAATAAAAATAAAAATGGTAGTTGCATAAAATTAAAAATGAAAGTTCATTCAAGGAACCACTATACCTTAACGATCTATTTGGAAATTAAATAAAAAAGGAAATTGAATAGAAAAGGAAATTGAATAAAAATGGAAGTGTAGTAAAAAAAAATGGAAGTTGCATAAAATTAAGAATGGAAGTTCATTCAAGAAACCACTACACCTTAACGATCTGTTTGGAAATTAAATAAAAAAGGAAATTGAATGGAGATAGAAATTGAATAAAAATAGAAGTTGAATAAAAATAGTAATGGAAACTGCATAAAATTAAACATGGAAGTTCATTCAAGAAACCCCTATACCTTAACGATCTATTTGGAAATTAAATAAAAAAGGAAATTGAATAGAAAAGGAAACTGAATAAAAATGGAAGTGGAATAAAAATAAGAATGGAAGTTGCATAAATTAAAAATGGAAGTTCATTCAAGAAACCACTACACCTTAACGATCTATTTGGAAATTAAATAAAAAAAGAAATTGAATGGAGATGGAAATTGAATAAAAATAGAAGTTGAATAAAAATAGAAATGGAAATTGCATAAAATGAAACATGGAAGTTCATTCAAGAAACCATTATACGTTAACGATCTATTTGGAAATTAAATAAAAAAAAATTGAATAGAAAAGGAAATTGAATAAAAATGGAAGTGGAATAAAAATAAAAATAAAAGTTGCAAAAAATTAAAAATGGAAGTTCATTGAAGAAACCACTACACCTTAACGATCTATTTGAAATTAAATAAAAAAGGAAATTCAATAGAAAAAGAAATTGAATAAAAATTGAAGTTGAATAAAAATAAAAATGGAAGTTGCATAAAATTAAAAATGGAAGTTCATTCAAGAAACAACAATACATTAACGATCTATTTGGAAATTAAATAAAAAAAGGAAATTGAATTGAAAAGGAAATTGAATAAAAATGGAAGTTGCGTAAAATTAAACTTGGAAGTTCATTCAAGAAACCACTATACCTTAACGATCTATTTGGAAATGAAATAAAAAAAAGAAATTAAATAGAAAAGAAAATTGAATAAAAATGGAAGTTGAATAAAAATAAAAATGAAAGTTGCATAAAATTAAAAATGAAAGTTCATTCCAGAAACCACTATACCTTAAATTAAATAAAAAAGGAAATGGAATAGAAAAGGAAATTGAATAAAATTGGAAGTGGAATAAAAACGAAAATGGAAGTTGCATAAAATTAAAAATGGAAGTTCAGTGAAGAAACCACTTGTAGACGTCCCGAATGCCCCGGGAGGGTGAGGTCCCGTTCCGTTCGTTTTGCGGGTCTACTACAGTTCGGACTCAAATTGTCACGGTTCTTAATCTGAACCAAAGAGTCCAAATCTAGCAAATCGTTTTGAGAAAACAAATTTTTAGAAAAAGAAGTGCCAAACATGGATTGCTTTGCCAGATACAGAGTCGCCACCTAAATATTTTATTTTGTGGAATTTAGGAAACCCTGACTCGGTGCCAAAGGCCACGTGTCCGTCATCACCAAAGTTGCCTCGGCCCGGGAACTTGGGTACAATTGGGGAAGGTCAGCTATGAGCACCCCCTCTCGCCCGATCCGAAGATCGGCCTCTACTAACCATGATATCCAATTTTGAAAACGTTATGTGTTCTTAATCCGGTTATTAGTCTAGAATTACTATGTTATGCGCACAGCAAACAAATATAGACCAAATCGCCTAAATTGGAACAAAACATTTCATGCTTGTTTTGAAAATAGTTTGCTACTCGCAAGTAGGCTAAAATGCAGGCTTTGCCACCCTCGAGTGGGCTTTTAGAAAAGATGGTTTTGCCACTATCTAGTGGGCTTAAAACTCGCAGTTTTAATGCGTTATCCCAATTTGGGTAATTTAACCTCCATCCACAGGCATTCAAGCAGTTATATCACATAAGCAGCTAGCCTCATGGTAATCATGTTGTTACGGCAACACTCACACGCATGCGGTATTCTAAAGCATAAATGCTTACCGAGTACTCCGAGCCAAAACAAAAACTAGTTAATAATCATATGCACGATCCTAGTTCATGTTAAGTTGGCTAATGCAACACATGCAAGATGCAACTAAGATAGGCTCGGCTAATCTACAATGACATGTGAAATGCTACAACTAGCACGTATTCAATTTGGAATTGAAAATACAATGCAGTTAGTATGATGCGCCGAGCCCGGTGCATGCAAAACAGATGAATGAATGCAAACATGCTATCATACTGTATGCTAATTGAAACATGCCCTAATCTAACCATCATAAGCTGGTAAATAAAAGGGAGAAAGACGTGGGGTTGGAAGACATACATCACACACACGCACACTTATTACAACATTGCCCTTGCGCAGAGGGTCCGAATAAATATTACAATCAGAATAATAAACACATTAATTATTACAGAATTTCTAATTAATTAACAGAATGAATGCAAAAGGAAAGATGGCCACAGCCCCTGCCTCGGGATGCGCGAATGATGCATGCTCGAACCCATCTCGCCTGGAAAGTCCGTACCATACCACAGCCGCCTCGGTTTACACTGCCCTACTTCTCTGAAAATTGCCAAAGTTCTGGGATAGGTCCCCTGAACACTGTGGAACACCATCGGCTGAAGGAAATGTCCACCGGCCATTGAAAATATCCATCGGCTGCTGATAAAGCTGTAACGCCCTAAAAATTAACCCATTATATATATCAATGACATGCATTATTTAAAGAAAACACTTCAATAATTCATTATAATATTCATCAGAGTCTTACTAAACAAAAGCATTACATGTAACATCAAATTAAATGCCCTAACGGCTTACATCTTTCCAAGCCAACACTTGGACACAAAAGTATGAGTTCTAACTCAAATATAAATAAAGCCCTAGGCTTGAGTGTTTACATGTACTAACAATGAAAAATAAATAACTAGAAATAGTCTTCAAAATCCAAGTCCTTCCAAGCTAAGTCCTCGGAGGTAGCTTATCTCCTGAACCTAAAAATGATGTTCCCATAAAGGGTGAGCCACAGCCCAGTAGAAATATACTAAACCACATATAAGCAATGAATAAAGCAATAGCATTCAACAGATGGTTAACCAAGATAATCAATTACTTCATTTTACAGTCTCATGACACTATTGTCTAAGACACGTTTTACTTTCCAACTTTATCAATATGGCTCAGAACCTGGCCAAACTTACAACAGTGAATTATATATATCATATTCACATTCTTCCAATGTCAACAAACAAATGAGACTCAAGCTCAAATCAAGACACTTCATACTTCCAGATTGATACACATTTTAGTGCTGTATCAATAAAAACACTTCTATATAAATAAGCACACATAAAAGTGATGCTAATGGAGTCCATCCCCTATCTCCTCCCACACAAAACAATGTATGTAAACACATAACATATGCAACACACAATCAATACACATAATGTCTGTATTAATTCAACAGTCAAAATTGATGATTTAGTCAATGATTAGTTTCAGTTATCCCTAATCCTCATGCAGTGTCTACAACAATCACAGCTATCCTCCACCGATAGCCCAAAACAGTTATTTCTAGACTGAAAATAAATATATCAACAATTCAATGGGTGAGCGATTTAAATTATCCAACTACACCTCTTAATCAATGAATTCCTCAATTCCGTGAATTTAATCATATTTCCCCAATTTCCTTTAATTAATTATACAAATTAACTTATTAATGCCACTAGGGTTTTTCCCAAAATTACCAAAGTATCCCCAACATATCAAAATACCAAAACTTAGAACAAAACTTATAGAATGGAGTAGGAAATCCCTACCTCGAAGAAATAGCCCCAAAAGAGAAGATGGAGATGAAGACCCAAACTCCAAAATGCTCCAAACTACCAACAACTCAGATTAAATGGAAGCCCTCGACCCACTCTATCTTTTTAATAAAGGATCTAAGGTAGAAACTCACTCTAAGTAGATCAATCCTAAGAGAGAAGGTGTGTAGAGGGAGAGAGAACTCGTACTTAGGGTTTTGGAATCTGAAAGTGGATAAAAAACTGATCTGAAACACGTCGCTGCCTATTTAAACCTGACAGGCTCGCTCGAGCGAAGACTTGGTAGCTCGAGCGACCAGACACAAAAATCTACGCTCGAGCCAAGGAGGCCTTGCTCGAGCCAACAACCCAAAAGCTCGCTCGAGCTAAAGAAATCTCGCTCGAGCGAAGAACTCAAACCCTCAGGTCCGAAACCAGACACACGCTCGAGCGAAGGAACTCCCGCTCGAGCGAAGAAAAGCTCGCTCGAGCCAAAAACCTCTGCTCTCAGGTCTTACTACAAAATGCAATCCTCGCTCGATCGAAGAAACCCTGGCTCGAGCGACGAACCAAAACAAAGAGTTCGCTCGAGCTAATAACTGCTCGCTCGAGCGAAGGGTCAAAAGTCTAGGCAGCAACCCTTTGCTCCCAAGCCCAACCAACCTGCTACAAACCTGCCCATTGCATCCCCCAACTCAAAAATAGGAAAATAAAGGACGGTAACAATCATAATACAATAGCAGGAGCTACGGAACTTAAGTCCGGATACAATAAACAAATGGGAAAAGACCGGGGTCGCTATAACCTCCCCCCCTTCAAAGAATTTCGTCCCCGAAATTAAGCATAAGTTTTTGAAAACATATTTTTTTTTTTTTTAAATATGATAATTCATTAGTAAACATCTTGACCAAAACTGGTCATTTCATCCCTTATCAAGAAGCATCTCATAATGTGTATATAAAACATGCCCGGGTATTTTTCGCGAACTTCCAACTCACGTTCCCAAGTGGCTTCCTCCACTCCGTGATGTTTCCACAAAACTTTGACCAAAGGGATGGTTTTGCCTCGCAAAACTTGATCCCGCCTATCTAAGACCCGAACCGGTCTCTCCTCATATGAGACATCCTCATCAACCACTAAATCGGTCCAATCCAACACATGTGATGGATCCGGCTCATACTTCCGAAGCATACTCACATGAAACACGTCATGTACTCCGGACAGCTGCGGCGGTAAAGCTAAACGATAAGCAGCTTCGCCAATCCTCTTGAGGATCTCAAACGGACCAATAAACCGAGGGGACAACTTCCCGCTCTTCCCAAACCTCATCAAACCCCGCCTAGGTGATATCTTCAGAAAGACACGATCACCCAACTCAAACACCAAAGGTCTCCTCCTACGGTCTGCATAAGATTTCTGACGACTCTGTGCTGTAACAAGTCTCTTACGGATAAGCTCAACTTTCTCCGTCGTTTCCCTCACCAACTCCGGACCCAACAGAGGTGCATCACCCACCTCGGCCCAACAAACAGGAGATCTACACGGTCGGCCATACAAGGCCTCAAATGGTGCCATACCGATACTAGACTGGAAACTGTTGTTGTAGGCAAACTCCACCAACGGCAAGTGCCTCTCCCATGACCCACTAAAGTCTAGAACACAACCCCGAAGCATATCCTCAAGGATCTAAATAGTACGCTCGGACTGCCCGTCAGTCTGAGGATGGTAAGCCGTGCTAAAGGTCAACTTAGTGCCTAAGGCACTCTGCAAACCCTGCCACAACCTGGCAGTAAAACGAGGATCTCTATCTGAGACGATCGTCACTGGAACCCCGTGTAACCTCACTATGTCCCGAATGTACAAGTCGGCAAGATGATCTACCGAATCTCTCACGTGCATAGGAATGAAGTGCGCCGACTTAGTCAACCGGTCTACAACCACCCAAATAGCATCAGTACCCCGCTGAGTCCTCGGAAGACCCACAACAAAGTCTATAGTGACGTGTTCCCACTTCCACTCGGCAATAGGCAAGGGTTGCAACAAACCCGCCGGCCTCTGATGTTCGGCCTTCACTTGCTGACATACGAAAGCTGCCACATCTCTTTTCATACCCCGCCACCAGAACTGGCGACCTAAATCCCGATACATCTTAGTGCCTCCCGGATGCACCGCAAGACGTGAATGATGGAACTCTCGGAGTACCTCCTCTCGGCAAGACTCCGGCACAAACAGACGGTCTTGGTATCTCACACTCAGGGCGGAATACACCGTCAAACCCTTCTCAACCTTCCCACCAGAAATCTTCTCACGAAGAGATTCTACCTCAGGGTCACCCCTCTGAGCCTCTAACACTCGAGTCACAAGTGTAGGCTGTGCAACAACGGAAAACAAGGCCGCAGCCTCAACGGACTCGCCCAGAAGTAAGTCAAACTCCCCAAGTGTACCCAACATCTCCCATTCTCGGATGGCTATACTAGCTATGTCACCAACAGGTTTTCTGCTAAGGGCATCGGCCACCACATTGGCCTTTCCCGGATGATAATGCAACTCAAAGTCATAATCCTCTATGAACTCCATCCACCTCCTCTGCCTCAAGTTCAAATCTTTCTGTGTAAACAAATATTTCAGACTCTTATGATCCGAGAACACCTCGAACCTCTCACCATAAAGATAATGCCTCCAAATCTTCAAGGCAAATATCACAGCTGCTAACTCTAGATCATGCGTAGGGTAATTCTGCTCGTGAATTTTGAACTGACGTGAGCCATAGGCAACTACTTTCCCTTCTTGCATTAATACACAACCCAGACCCTCTCGTGAGGCGTCACAATAGACTGCATAACCCAACCCTCTCTCTGGAATAATCAATACTGGAGCGGTGGTCAGTCTAACTTTCAACTCCTGAAACGACTTTTCACAAGTCTCACTCCATACAAATTTGACTCCCTTTCGAGTCAATCTAGTCAAAGGCGAAGCTAATCTGGAGAAATCTTTTACAAACCGACGATAATACCCAGCTAACCCCAGAAAACTGCGGATCTCAAACACACTCTTAGGCTGTGCCCAATCTTGCACTGCCTCAGTCTTGGATGTATCAACAGACACTCCTTCCCCAGAAACTACATGACCTAAGAACTTGACCTCTTCTAGCCAGAACTCACACTTCCCAAACTTAGCATAAAGCTTATGGACTCTAAGTAACTCAAGCACCACTCTCAAGTATTCCTTGTGCTTCTCTTCAGAAGGTGAATAGATAAGGATGTCGTCCACGAAAACAACTACAAAACGATCTAAAAATTCCCAGAATATCCGGTTCATCAAATCCATAAAAACTGCTGGTGCATTGGTGAGCCCAAATGGCATCACCAGAAACTCATAGTGGCCATACCGCGTACGGAATGCCATTTTCGGAATATCCTCCTCCCTGACTCTTAACTGATGATAACCCGATCTCAAGTCTATCTTTGAAAAACAACGGGAACCCTTCAACTGATCGAACAGATCATCTATACGAGGCATAGGGTACTTATTCTTAACCGTAGCCCGATTCAACTTCCGGTAATCTATACAAAGTCTCAAAGCACCACCTTTCTTTTTAACAAAGAGGGCCGGTGCTCCCCACGGCGAAACACTAGGACGTATAAAACCCTTATCTAGCAACTCCTGGAGCTGAATCTTCAACTCAACTAACTCGGCTGGGGCAAAACAATAAGGTGCCATAGAAATCGGCGCCGTGCCGGGCACTAGGTCAATAGAGAACTCAATCTCTCGATGCGGTGGCAAACCAATAAGATCCTCGGGAAAGACGTCCGAGTACTCACAAACCATCCTTGGCAACACAATCTGAGTCTCATCATCCTCACTAATCGAAAGGTTAGCAAGTAGACCACTAAGCTCACTCCGTCCTCGCGGAACATACCCCGGTGGCAACACATTACCAACCCGGTCCCCCAGAAAATGAAAATACTCTCCGCTCACGGTACAACAAGTGACCCTCTGGCGGTAGCAATCAATAACTGCCCGGTATGACGATAACCAGTCTATACCCAAAATAACATCGAAACCTCTCATAGGCATAACTACAAATGAAAATGGGATTCTATGGTAATCAACCTCTATATCACAACCCCTAACACCTCGTTTCAAAATCAATTCACCCCCAAGAGGTGACACTACACAAATAGGAGATGCTAATTGTGCTAACTCCAACTCCAAAACAGATGCAAATGCAGCAGACACAAAGGAATGGGATGCACCTGTATCAATCAAAACATTAGCAACCGAGTTGCAAAACAAGAAGGTACCTCCTACCTAACCGGCCTACCACGCCTACCGCGTCCTCGTCCTCGTCCTGACATCCTAATAAAGGAAACAAAGACATTAGCACATTAATAAATGTGCCGAAGCTAAACACTCGTGTCCTAATGCATTGAACAACAATAAGTCATTCCACGTAAGCACATAATCACATAAGCACCTACGAATTTCATTCCCGGATAATGATAGTCCCAATGCGTTACTATAGTTCCGGTTGGAAGCAGCAGTGATCAAGTGCCTTTCCAACAAGACTACTAGAAACTCAAGGGTCCAATCAACATCCTAGAAACTACATTCCATACCCACATAATCACATAAACATGTTATCACATAAGCATATAACATTACACTAAGTCTCTATCAAACGAGACGAACCCAATGTGATACTAATCACTTCCCACGTACCCAAAGTATTCAAACCCGGTACGCTCTGATACCAAGTTGTAACGCCCTAAAAATTAACCCATTATATATATCAATGACATGCATTATTTAAAGAAAACACTTCAATAATTCATTATAATATTCATCCGAGTCTTACTAAACAAAAGCATTACATGTAACATCAAATTAAATGCCCTAACGGCTTACATCTTTCCAAGCCAACACTTGGACACAAAAGTATGAGTTCTAACTCAAATATAAATAAAGCCCTAGGCTTGAGTGTTTACATGTACTAACAATGAAAAATAAATAACTAGAAATAGTCTTCAAAATCCAAGTCCTTTCAAGCTAAGTCCTTGGAGGTAGCTTATCACCTGAACCTGAAAATGATGTTCCCATAAAGGGTGAGCCACAGCCCAGTAGAAATATACTAAACCACATATAAGCAATGAATAAAGCAATAGCATTCAATAGATGGTTAACCAAGATAATCAATTACGTCATTTTACAGTCTCATGACACTATTGTCTAAGACACGTTTTACTTTCCAACTTTATCAATATGGCTCAGAACCTGGCCAAACTTACAACAGTGAATTATATATATCATATTCACATTCTTCCAATGTCAACAAACAAATGAGACTCAAGCTCAAATCAAGACACTTCATACTTCCAGATTGATACACATTTTAGTGCTGTATCAATAAAAACACTTCTATATAAATAAGCACACATAAAAGTGATGCTAATGGAGTCCATCCCCTATCTCCTCCCACACAAAACAATGTATGTAAACACATAACATATGCAACACACAATCAATACACATAATGTCTGTATTAATTCAACAGTCAAAATTGATGATTTAGTCAATGATTAGTTTCAGTTATCCCTAATCCTCATGCAGTGTCTACAACAATCACAGCTATCCTCCACCGATAGCCCAAAACAGTTATTTCTAGACTGAAAATAAATATATCAACAATTCAATGGGTGAGTGATTTAAATTATCCAACTACACCTCTTAATCAATGAATTCCTCAATTCCATGAATTTAACCATATTTCCCCAATTTCCTTTAATTAATTATACAAATTAACTTATTAATGCCACTAGGGTTTTTCCCAAAATTACCAAAGTATCCCCAACATATCAAAATACCAAAACTTAGAACAAAACTTATAGAATGGAGTAGGAAATCCCTACCTCGAAGAAATAGCCCCAAAAGAGAAGATGGAGATGAAGACCCAAACTCCAAAATGCTCCAAACTACCAACAACTCAGATTAAATGGAAGCCCTCGGCCCACTCTATCTTTTTAATAAAGGATCTAAGGTAGAAACTCACTCTAAGTAGATCAATCCTAAGAGAGAAGGTGTGTAGAGGGAGAGAGAACTCGTACTTAGGGTTTTGGAATCTGAAAGTGGATAAAAAACTGATCTGAAACACGCCGCTGCCTATTTAAACCTGACAGGCTCGCTCGAGCGAAGACTTGGTAGCTCGAGCGACCAGACACAGAAAATCTACGCTCGAGCCAAGGAGGCCTTGCTCGAGCCAACAACCCAAAAGCTCGCTCGAGCTAAAGAAATCTCGCTCGAGCGAAGAACTCAAACCCTCAGGTCCGAAACCAGACACACGCTCGAGCGAAGGAACTCCCGCTCGAGCGAAGAAAAGCTCGCTCGAGCCAAAAACCTCTGCTCTCAGGTCTTACTACAAAATGCAATCCTCGCTCGATCGAAGAAACCCTGGCTCGAGCGACGGACCAAAACAAAGAGTTCGCTCGAGCTAATAACTGCTCGCTCGAGCGAAGGGTCAAAATTCTGGGCAGCAACCCTTTGCTCCCAAGCCCAACCAACCTGCTACAAACCTGCCCATTGCATCCCCCAACTCAGAAATAGGAAAATAAAGGACGGTAACAATCATAATACAATGGCAGGAGCTACGGAACTTAAGTCCGGATACAATAAACAAATGGGAAAAGACCGGGGTCGCTATAGATGCTACCGGCCCAGGAAGGATTGCCGGTCGGCACTGAATACTGCTGATCGGCAGTGAATACTGCCGGTCGGCAGAAAGTTCCTGCAGAATCTGGTTTTTGACAGCAACAAGAACAGATAGTGTATGGCATGGAATTTCAAGCAAGTGTATGCATGGCCACTCTCCCAATCATGTAATGGACTCAAGGGAGTATGCCCCTCGACCCTCGGGCCATTAATTACGCATGATGGCCTAAGAGGCCAAGTTCTGCAACTTCGATATCAAATGAAATGCAAGCACAAAACACATCAAAGGGCCCCAACCCCTATCATGATTGATCAAGAGGCAAGGGATGCATGCTCAATGAAATGCAACCTAGGCATGGAGGCTAAGTTTGCAACATGAACATGAAAATGAGCAATGTATACTAGGCGCGCAACCTAAACATGTAAGTAAACATGGCATGCAACAACATGTGATGATGGACTTAAACTAACATGGATAGCTCGCAAGCATGCCAAAATCAGTGGCCATTAGATGAAAATGAGACTCTCGAAACGCGTGCACGCATGCACGCAAACCGAGGACCAAACCTAAGGCATAGTATGAAACTCTAACAAGGCATGGCGAGGCATGAAATATGGCATACAAGCATGTAATTTTAGCACTGAAATGTGATATAAAACAGCCCCAAATCACAGAAACATGGCACCCGATGCATGGAACGAGACCCGAAATGCAAAACTAGGCACACGCAATGGCCTACAGCTATACAAAGCATGCATTATTTGATCATGAAGCATGAAGACAGATTCAAGGCAGCCCCAAAACAAGCATGTTTCCAGTTTTAAGAAAGACCAAACAATGAACACAAATAGGGCTAAACCAATATGCAAAAATGGCCCTAAATGTGAGATAAAGAAGCAAGTCACATCTTCTGGCCCCAAAAAAGAGAGGGACTTTCAACAATGTTGAAGAGGGACCCAAAACATGGCATTTTTCAGTTTATGATCAAACCCAAAACAGTGCACAAGTATGCTCAAAATACTATGCAAAACAAGGCAAAAAAGAGAGCTATAACACAAAGTACAAAAAGGATGCCTCAAACAGTAAAAGACCCTTAATGAAACATGAATAGGGGGTCAAAATAAGACCATTTATAGTTCAGACCAAAGCTCAAAAACAGAATCATAAAAGGCTAACAAATCATGCAAAAATGGAGCCAAAAGAGAGATATAAAGGCAAGTGACAAATGGAAGCCTCAAACAGTGATGAGCCCTTCAACAATGTTGAATAAGGGCTCAAAATGAGCAACTTTACAGTTTATGACATGCCTCAAAACAATTTATACATAGGCCAAAAATACTACACAAGAAAATGGCATACAAAAAAGGCAATGAAGCAAGTGCAACAAGGAGGCCTCAAACAGTGGGAGGCCCTTAAACAAACATGAAAAATAGATCAAAAAAAGCCTAGTTCCAGTTAGGGTCGGAGCCCAAATATGCAAGCATGTATGGCTTAGAAAGGATACAAAAATAAGCTTAAAATGGAGGAAATGTTGCTCACCCTTGAAGACCAAACTTTAGTAGCCTTTTGGCTTGAGAAAAGGTGCCTCCAAAGCTCTGAGAAGGCCCTCCAAGCTGCTGGAATGGAGTGGTGGTGTGGTGCTATAGGGTGTAGTGCAAATGGAGCAAGGATTTTAGGGTTTGGAGGCTTGGATGAGATAGATATATGGAGGATTGTATGCAAGGCTCCAGCTGGTTTTCTAACCTGGTCTAAGGAAGAGGAGAGCTTCCTTTAAAGAGCCAAGAGACTAAAGCTTCCCCTAGAAGCTTCAAACCAAGAGCAAAGATCCTCCATACACGTGTATGGAGGATCCAGTCTGTGCCCTCCAGCTGGCACAGCTGGAATCCACTCAATCTGTAGAATACTCCGGAAGGTCGTCGGCCAGCAAAAATGGTCGGTCGGCTAAAATAAATGGCCGGTCGGCACAATAAATTGCCAGTTGGATAAATAGATTGCCGACAGATTCTGCCAAGGTCAAAAAATGGCCGGTGGGTGTCCAAATTGAAGCTCCGGAAGTTAGCTTTCCAATGGCGCAAACCTTGCATTAAAATTCCTCCTGTGGAAAAAGTAATGCCCATTTTGGTGAAGCCGCGCAGATTCGATCCAACCGGGATGATACCCAACTTCAACCAATCATATCTCCCCCACCTGGACTTGCCTCTAGGAGATTCTTGAGTGCAAAATGAAGCCCCGAAAGTAAGCTTTCCAACGGTGGTGGCCTCATAGCTAAAATCCAAGTATGCAAATGAATAAGCCCGATTCAACGAGGGCTGCTCAACTCTCTCCTACCCGGATTCATGCCGAACTTCTCCCAAACTAGTTTTCTCCTCTCCTTTCCTCTTTTCTTCAACTCCAAACCCCTAAACAAAGTGTTTTGAAATATTTTTCAAAGATTTCATCTCTCTTTCATTCATTTCCACTTCGTCCCTGCTCGGTTTACCGAAAAGCGCAACGTTTGACAAAATGCGAGCCTCGAAACATCGCAAAAACTTTATTTCAAAAATGTTTTGAAAGAGAGGGTTTTAAGGTCTAAAAACCATTCAAAATAGTTTTGATCCAAAAGGGGTGTGAAGTTGGGATTTGGCTCTCTCCTTGCCGAAGAGATTGAACCTTTGCCCTGCACATCTTTTACCACCAAGTAAACCATCAGTAACGCCCAAGTCTAAAGGGCGGTCAAAAATGGGGTGTCTACACCACTATACCTTAAAGATCTATTTGGAAATTAAATAAAAAGGAAATTTAATGGAGATGGAAATTGAATAAAAATAGAAGTTGAATAAAAATAGAAATGGAAACTGCATAAAATGAAACATGGAAGTTCATTCAAGAAACCATTATACGTTAACGATCAATTTGGAAATTAAATAAAAAAAGAAATTGAATAGAAAGGGAAATTGAATAAAAATGGAAGTCGAACAAAAATAAAAATAAAAGTTGCATAAAATTAAAAATGGAAGTTCATTGAAGAAACCACTACACCTTAACGATCTATTTGAAATTAAATAAAAAAGGAAATTCAATAGAAAAAGAAATTGAATAAAAATTGAAGTTGAATAAAAAAAAAATGGAAGTCGCATAAAATTAAAAATGGAAGTTCATTCAAGAAACCACTATACCATAACGATCTATTCGGAAATTAGATAAAAAAAGGAAAATTAATAGAAAAGGAAATTGAATAAAAATGGAACTTTAATAAAAAGAAAAATGGAAGTTGCATAAAATTTGAAAATGGAAGTTCATTCAAGAAACCAGTATACATTAACGATCTATTTGGAAATTAAATAAAAAAAAGGAAATTGAATAGAAAAGGAAATTGAATAAAAATCGAAGTTGAATAAAAATAAAAATGGTAGTTGCATAAAATTAAAAATGAAAGTTCATTCAAGGAACCACTATACCTTAACGATCTGTAACGCCCACAAAATAATAACATTAAACCCATCAAGTAAGACATGCATTGATATGTAAACGTTTCACATTCTTTCAATTATCAGAATTCCATTACATAAGTATTACATGTTAACAACAAAAGCAACTGCCCTATGGGCTTACAGCTTTCCAAGTTAACACTTGGTTACAACAAAAGAGTACTAACTCATTACACATTAAGCCCTTGGCTTGAATTTACATGTAATACATAAGAAAGTAAAACGACAAAAGTATGTCCGCCTCTAGCCTCCCAAGCTATGTCCTTGGAGGTGGCATGCTACCTGTACCTGAAAATGATATTCCCATATAGGGTGAGCCACAGCCCAGTAGAAATACACTAAACCAACCATGAACAATGACTAAAAGATTAGAAATTGATAGATGGTCAACACTGATACATTCACATAAATCACATATTTATGTCATACGACTTATAAGTCCAAGTTACTTCTCATTTTCCCTTTTTCAACAGATAGGCATATAAGCACTACCCACATACTCAACAGATATGTATAACAACAATATCCACATTCTCAGATAAGCAAATAAGCTATATCTACATTCTACAACAGATATGTATAACAACAATGTCCACAGATAAGCATATAAGCTATATCCACACTTCACAAAGATAAGCATATGAGCTCTATCTTCACTTCTCTAGACAAGCATATGAGCTGTATCTACGGAGTTCATCCCCTATCTTCTCCCAACACTATCCGGTTTAGAGGTACATCCCCTATCTTCCCCTAAACCGCGGAGTACATCCCCCATCTCCTCCTCTACACATAACGTATACAAACACAATGGTTCTATATACAATCACTCAATACATATAATTAATGTATTCTATCAGCCGTCAAGTTCCATGACACACTTCACAGATTAGTTTCAGTCTGCCTAATCTTCATGCATTGTCCACAACAATCATGACTATCCTCCACCGAATAGCCCAAAGCAGTTATTTCTAAACAGAAAATAAATGCACAATGGATATTCAATCAACATTTCATTTCCTCATTCTTCACAATTAATTATCCCAATTAATTAAACAATGTAATTAGGTCAATTCCCATAATTAACATTTCAACCCTTAGGTCCCATTTTCATCAATGATTTAACATTTATTCCATTTCTCTATTCCAAATATGCATCTAGGTTTATTATGAATAAAACCCCAACTTTTGTAAAATTGCACAAAAGCCCCAAACTTTCACAAATTACCAAACCAACCCCAACGTCTCAAAATACTAAAATTTAAAGACAAAATCCATAGAGAGGAGTAGGATATCCCTACCTCAAATTCGGAGTCCCAAAGGAGAAGACGACAAAACCCAACGTGCTCCAAAACCTGAGATTTTCAGATTAAAATGAAGCCCTCGACGATCAACAACTTTTTTTGTAAAGGCCAAAGGTGAGCAAATCACTCCTACTAGATCAAAACCTAGAGAGAAGGTAGAGTCTAGAGTGAGAGGCTCAACAATGGTGATTTTGGAAAAGTAAGAGAGAGAAGAGAAAGTAAAAAGTGATTTGAAAAGTCACAATTTCGGGACTTAAACCCAGTCGCCCGCTCGAGCGTAAAACACCCCGCTCGAGCGTCACTCACAGACTCCCGCTCGAGCGTCCAAACTTCCGCTCGAGCGCCGGATGCACTCTCCCAGCATTTATACAGAACCAGGCTTCCGCTCGAGCTTCCAACTCTACGCTCGAGCGGCACTCAGACAACCTCGCTCGAGCGGCCAATCCCACGCTCGAGCGTACAACGCTGCACAGGAAAATACTGAATGGGTGTAATCTCCGCTCGAGCGCCAAAACCCCCGCTCGAGCGTACAGGCCAAAACCTGGGCAACTAGTTTTGGTTTCTAAACTCAACCAACCTGTAACAAACCTGCCCAACACATCCTATAACTCAATTACGAGGTAAAAAGGATGTAAACAAAATAATAAACAACCACCAACATCCACGGACACATGTCCGGATCACTGTACAACAAGGGTAAACCCGGGATCGCTATACGATCTATTTGGAAATTAAATAAAAAAGGAAATTGAATAGAAAAGGAAATTGAATAAAAATGGAAGTGGAATAAAAATAAAAATGGAAGTTGCATAAAAGTAAGAATGGAAGTTCATTTAAGAAACCACTACACCTTAACGATCTGTTTGGAAATTAAATAAAAAAGGAAATTGAATGGAGATGGAAATTGAATAAAAATAGAAGTTGAATAAAAATAGTAATGGAAACTGCATAAAATTAAACATGGAAGTTCATTCAAGAAACCACTATACCTTAACGATCTATTTGTAAATTAAATAAAAAAGGAAATTGAATAGAAAAGGAAACTGAATAAAAATGGAAGAGGAATAAAAATAAGAATGGAAGTTGCATAAAATTAAAAATGGAAGTTCATTCAAGAAACCACTACACCTTAACGATCTATTTGGAAATTAAATAAAAAAGAAATTGAATGGAGATGGAAATTGAATAAAAATAGAAGTTGAAAAAAAATAGAAATGGAAACTGCATAAAATGAAACATGGAAGTTCATTCAAGAAACCATTATACGTTAACGATCTATTTGGAAATTAAATAAAAAAAGAAATTGAATAGAAAAGGAAATTGAATAAAAATGGAAGTGGAATAAAAATAAAAATAAAAGTTGCAAAAAATTAAAAATGGAAGTTCATTGAAGAAACCACTACACCTTAACGATCTATTTGGAAATTAAATAAAAAAGGAAATTGAATAGAAAAGGAAATTGAATAAAAATGGAAGCTCATTCAAGAAATCACAACACCTTAACGATCTATTTGGAAATTAAATAAAAAAGGAAATTGAATGGAGATGGAAATAGAATAAAAATAGAAGTTGAATAAAAATAGATATGGAAACTGCATAAAATTAAACATGGAAGTTCATTCAAGAAAACACTATACGTTAACGATCTATTTGGAAATTAAATAAAAAGGAAATTGAATAGAAAAGGAAATTGAATAAAAATGGAAGTGGAATAAAAATAAAAATAGAAGTTGCATAAAATTAAAAATGAAAGTTCATTCAAGAAACCACTACACCTTAACGATCTATTTGGAAATTAAATAAAAAAAGAAATTGAATAGAAAAGGAAATTGAATAAAAATGGGAGTTGAATAAAAATACAAATGGAAGTTGCATAAAATTGAAAATGGAAGTTCATTCAAGAAACCACTATACCATAACGAACTATTTGGAAATTAAATAAAAAAAGGAATCTGAATGGAGATGGAAATTGAATAAAAATAGAAGTTGAATAAAAATAGAAGTGGAAACTGCATAAAATTAAACATGGAAATTCATTCAAGAAACCACAATACCTTAACGATCTATTTGGAAATTAAATTAAAAAGGAAATTGAATGGAGATGGAAATTTAATAAAAATTGAAGTTGAATAAAAAATAGAAATGGAAACTGCATAAAATTAAACATGGAAGTTCATTCAAGAAACCACTATACTTTAACGATCTATTTGGAAATAAAATAAAAAAGAAATTGAATAGAAAAGAAAATTGAATAAAAATGGAAGTGGAATAAAAATAAAAATGGAAGTTGCAAGAAATTAAGAATGGAAGTTTATTCAAGAAACCACTACACCTTAATGATCTATTTGGAAATTAAATAAAAAAGGAAATTGAATGGAGATGGAAATTGAATAAAAATAGAAGTTGAAAAAAAATAGAAATGGAAACTGCATAAAATTAAACATGGAAGTTCATTCAAGAAACCACTATACCTTAACGATCTATTTGGAAATTAAATAAAAAGGAAATTGAATAAAAATGGAAGTGGAATAAAAATAAAAATAAAAGTTGCAAAAAATTAAAAATGGAAGTTCATTGAAGAAACCACTACACCTTAACGATCTATTTGGAAATTAAATAAAAAAGGAAATTGAATAGAAAAGGAAATTGAATAAAAATGGAAGCTCATTCAAGAAATCACAACACCGTAACGATCTATTTGGAAATTAAATAAAAAAGGAAATTGAATGGAGATGGAAATAGAATAAAAATAGAAGTTGAATAAAAATAGATATGGAAACTGCACAAAATTAAACATGGAAGTTCATTCAAGAAAACACTATACGTTAACGATCTATTTGGAAATTAAATAAAAAGGAAATTGAATAGAAAAGGAAATTGAATAAAAATGGAAGTGGAATAAAAATAAAAATGGAAGTTGCATAAAATTAAAAATGAAAGTTCATTCAAGAAACCACTATACCATAACGAACTATTTGGAAATTAAATAAAAAAAAGGAAACTGAATGGAGATGGAAATTGAATAAAAATAGAAGTGGAAACTGCATAAAATTAAACATGGAAGTTCATTCATGAAAGCACTATACCTTAACGATCTATTTGGAAATTAAATAAAAAAGGAAATTGAATAGAAAAGGAAATTGAATAAAAATGGGAGTTGAATAAAAATACAAATGGAAGTTGCATAAAATTGAAAATGGAAGTTCATTCAAGAAACCACTATACCATAACGAACTATTTGGAAATTAAAAAAAAAAGGAAACTGAATGGAGATGGAAATTGAATAAAAATAGAAGTTGAATAAAAATAGAAGTGGAAACTGCATAAAATTAAACATGGAAATTCATTCAAGAAACCACTATACCTTAACGATCTATTTGGAAATTAAATTAAAAAGGAAATTGAATGGAGATGGAAATTTAATAAAAATTGAAGTTGAATAAAAATAGAAATGGAAACTGCATAAAATTAAATATGGAAGTTCATTCAAGAAACCACTATACTTTAACGATCTATTTGGAAATTAAATAAAAAAATAAATTGAATAGAAAAGAAAATTGAATAAAAATGGAAGTGGAATAAAAATAAAAATGGAAGTTGCAAGAAATTAAGAATGGAAGTTTATTCAAGAAACCACTACACCTTAATGATCTATTTGGAAATTAAATAAAAAAGGAAATTGAATGGAGATGGAAATTGAATAAAAATAGAAGTTGAAAAAAAATAGAAATGGAAACTGCATAAAATTAAACATGGAAGTTCATTCAAGAAACCACTATACCTTAACGATCTATTTGGAAATTAAATAAAAAGGAAATTGAATAGGAAAAGAAATTGAATAAAAATGGAAGTGGAATAAAAATAAAAATGAAAGTTGCATAAAATTAAAAATGGAAGTTCAGTCAAGAAACCACTACACCTTAACGATCTATTTGGAAATGAAATAAAAAAGAAAATTGAATAGAAAAGGAAATTGAATAAAAATGGGAGTTGAATAAAAATACAAATGGAAGTTGCATAAAATTAAGAATGGAAGTTTATTCAAGAAACCACTACACCTTAATGATCTATTTGGAAATTAAATAAAAAAGGAAATTGAATGGAGATGGAAATTGAATAAAAATAGAAGTTGAAAAAAAATAGAAATGGAAACTGCATAAAATTAAACATCGAAGTTCATTCAAGAAACCACTATACCTTCACGATCTATTTCGAAATTAAATAAAAAAGCAAATTGAATTAAAATGGAAGTGGAATAAAAATAAAAATGGAAGCTGCATAAAATTAAAAATGGAAGTTCATTCAAGAAACCACTACACCTTAACGATCTATTTGGAAATTAAATAAAAAAGGAAATTGAATAGAAATGGAAATTGAATAAAAATGGAAGCTCATTGAAGTAACCGTGACACCTTAACGATCTATTTAGAAATTAAATAAAAAAGGAAATTGAATGGAGATGGAAATTGAATAAAAACAGAACTTGAATAAAAATAGAAATGGAAACTGCATAAAATTAAGCATGGAAGTTCATTCAAGAAACCACTATACCTGAACGATCTATTTGGAAATTAAATAAAAAAGGAAATTGAATAGGCAAGGAAATTGAATAAAACTGGAAGCGGAATTAAAATAAAAATGGAAATTGCATAAAATTAAACATGGAAGTTCATTCAAGAAACCACTACACCTTAACGATCTGTTTGGAAATTAAATAAAAAAGGAAATTGAATAGAAAAGGAAATTGAATAAAAATGGAAGTGGAATAAAAATAAAAATGGAAGTTGCATAAAATTAAAAATGGAAGTTCATTCAAGAAACAACTACACCTTAACGATCTGTTTGGAAATTAAATAAAAAAGGAAATTGAATAGAAAAAGAAATTGAACAAAAATGGAAGTTGAATAAAAATACAAATGGAAGTTGCATAAAATTAAAAATGGAAGTTCATTCAAGAAACCACTATACCATAACGATCTATTTGGAAATTAAATAAAAAAAGGAAATTGAATGGAGATGAAAATTGAATAAAAATAGAAGTTGAATAAAAATAAAAGTGGAAACTGCATAAAATTAAACATGGAAATTCATTCCAGAAACCACTATACTTTAACAATCTATTGGGAAAATAAATAAAAAAAGGAAATTGCATGGAGATGGAAATTGAATATAAATAGAAGTTGAATAAAAATAGAAATGGAAACTGCATAAAATTAAACATGGAAGTTCATTCAAGAAACCACTATACCTAAACGATCTATTTGGAAATTAAATAAAAAAGCAAATTGAATAGAAAAGGTAATTGAATAAAAATTGAAGTTAAATAAAAATATAAATGAAAGTTGCAAAAAATTAAAAATGGAAGTTCATTCAAGGAACGACTATACCTTAACGACCTATTTGGAAATGAAATAAAAAAGGAAATTGAATGGAGATGAAAATTGAATAAAAATAGAAGTTGAATAAAAATAGAATTGGAAACTGCATAAAATTAAACATGGTAGTTCATTTAAGAAAGCACTATACCCTAAAGATCTATTTGGAAATTAAATAAAAAAGGAAATTGAATAGAAAAGGAAATTGAATAAAAATGGAAATGGAATAAAAATAAAAAAGGAAGTTGCATAATATTAAAAATGAAAGTTCATTCAAGAAACCACTATACCTTCACAATCTATTTGGAAATTAAATAAAAAAAGAAATTGAATAGAAAAGGAAATTGAGTAAAAATGGAAGTGGAATAACAATACAAATGGAAGTTGCATAAAATTAAAAATGAAAGTTCATTCAAGAAACCACTATACCTTAACGATCTATTTGGAAATTAAAAAGAAAAGTATTTTGAATGGAGATGGAAATTCAATAAAAATAGAAGTTGAATAAAAATAGAAATGGACACTGCATAAAATTAAACATGGAAGTTCATTCACGAAAGCACTATACATTAACGATCTATTTGGAAATTAAATAAAAAAGAAAATTGAATAGAAAAGGAAATTGAATAAAAATGGAAGTGGAATAAAAATAAAAATGGAAGTTGCATAAAATTAAAAATAGAAGTTCATTCAAGAAACCACTATACCTTAATGATCTATTTGGAAATTAAATAAAAAAGGAAATTCAATAGAAAAGGAAATCGAATAAAAATCGAAGTTGAATAAAATTAAAAACGGAAGTTGCATAAAATTAAAAATGAAAGTTCATTCAAGAAACCACTACACCATAACGATCTATTTGGAAATTAAATAAAAAGGAAATTGAATAGAAAAAAAATTCAATAAAAATGGAAGTGGAGTAAAAATTCAAATGCATGTTGCATAAAATTAAAAATGAAAGTTCATTTAAGAAAACACTATACCTTCACGATCTATTTGGAAATTAAATAAAAAAGGAAATTGAATGGAGATGAAAATTGAATAAAATAGAAGTTGAATAAAAGTAGAAACGGACACTGCGTAAAATTAAACATGGAAGTTCGATAAAAAAACGACTATACCTTCACGATCTATTTGCAAATTAAATAAAAAAGGAAATTGAATAAAAATACAAAAGGTAGTTGCATAAAATTAAAAATGGAAGTTCAATCAAGAAACCACTATACCTTAACGATCTATATGGAAATTAATTCAAAAAGGAATTGAATAGAAATAGAAATTAAATAAAAATAGAAGTGGAATAATAATAAAAATGGAAGTTGCATAAAATTAAAAATGGAAGTTCATTCAAGAAACCACTATACCTTAACGATCTATTTGGAAATTAAATTAAAAAGGAAATTGAGTAGAAAAGGAAATTGAATAAAAATGGAAGCAGAATATAAATAAAAATGGAAGTTGCATAAAATTAAAAATGGAAGTTCATTCAAGAAACCACTTTACCTTCACGATCTAATTTTAAATTAAATAAAAAAAGAAATTGAATGATGATGGAAATTGAATAAAAATAGAAGTTGAATAAAAATAGAAATGGATACTGCATAAAATTAAACATGGAAGTTCATTCATGAAAGCACTATACGTTAACGATTTATTTGGAAATTAAATAGAAAAGAAAATTGAATAGAAAATGAAATTGAAAAAAAATTATAGCGACCCCGGTCTTTTCTCTTTAAATTATTGTATCCGGACTTAGGTTCCGTGGATCCTGTCATTACTTATTGGTTGTTGTTGTCCTTTAATCTCTTTGTATTTGAAGTATAGGTTGTGTTGGGCGGGTTTGTTACAGGTTGGTTGATTTTAGATGCCAATAGGTGATGCTCAGATTTTGGCCTTCACGCTCGAGCGGAAGTTTTAACGCTCGAGCGGTCACTTCGTTGTTGCTTCTCTGCTCGAGCGGGAATTTTGACGCTCGAGCGTGATTTTCCATCTCCCAGTATTTTGCTCTGCAGTTCTTCCGCTCGAGCGGTAGTTTTTACGCTCGAGCGTGATCCCTTGTTTTTGCTCCTCCGCTCGAGCGGGGAGTTTGACGCTCGAGCGGGTGCCAGCGCCTGCAAAACTTCTGGAAGGGTGCAATCGACGCTCGAGCGGCTTTCTTCACGCTCGAGCATGATTCTGTGTCTTACGCTCGAGCGGGGCTTTCTACGCTCGAGCGTAGAGTCGATTATATCAGTCCGTGATTTCACTTTTTGGATCACTTTTTGACCTACTTTTCCTTCATAACTTTTTAAAAACCGCCCCTGGAGTGTTTTTATCTCTCTCTCTCCCTCTACACACCTTCTCTCTTTCGATTGATCTACTTAGAGTGAGTTTCTACCTTAGATCCTTTATTAAAAAGTTAGAGTGAGTTGAGGGCTTCGTTTTAATCTGAGAAACTTGGGATTTGGAGCACGTTGGTCTTTGGTCTTCATCTCCATCTTCTCCATATGGGTTATTTTCTTCGAGGTAGGGATTTTCCTACTCCATTTTATATGCTTTGTTCTAAGTTTGGTATTTTGATAGGTTGGGGACACTTTGAAAATTTTGGGAAAAAAAAACCTAGTTGAATTGCTAAATTGATTTGAGTAATTAATTTAAGGAAATTGGGGAATTTGGTTAAATCCATGAAATTGGGGAATTTATTGATTAAATGGTGTAGTTGGATAATATAAATCACTCGCCTATTGAATTGTTGGTATAATTATTTTTCGAGTCTAGAAATAACTGTTTTGGGCTATCGGTGGAGGATAGTCGTGCTTGTTGTAGACATTGCATGCGGATTAGGGAAAATTGAAACTAATCAATTTGTTAAGTCATAAATTTAGACTATTGAATTAATACAGAAATTACATGTATTGATTGAGCATTGCATATGCATATTGTTTGGGAGGAGATAGAGGATGTACTCCACGGTTTAGGGGAAGATAGGGGATGGACCTCTAAACCGGATTTTTGTTTGGGAGGAGATAGGGGATGGACTCCATTAGCACCATTTTTTATGTGTGCTTATTATATTGAAGTGTTTTTACATGATTATTGATACAGCACTAAAATGTGAATCAAATGGGAAGTATGAAGTGTTTTGATATAAGCATGAGTCTCATTTGTTTTGTGGATATTGGAAGTAATGTGAATATGATAAATTATTCACTGTTGTAAGTTTGGCCAGGTTCAGAGCCATGTTGATAATAATGGAAAGTGAAATGTGTCTTAGACATTAGTGTCATGAGACTGTTTAATGATAAAATTGATTATCTTGGTTAACCATCTATTGAATGCTATAGCTTTATTCAATGCTTATATTTGGTTTAGTATTTTTCTACTGGGCTGTGGCTCACCCTTTATGGGAACATCATTTTCAGGTTCAGGTGATAAGCTACCTCCACGGACTTAGCCTGGAAGGATTTGATGTTTGGGATTTTGAAGACTTGTCTTTAGTTATATGTTTTATTTTGTTATTTTTTTTGAGATTTCATGTAAACATTCAAGCCTAGGGCTTAACTTGTAAATGAGTTAGTACTCATCCTTTTTGTGTCCAAGTGTTAGCTTGGAAAGATGTAAGCCCTTAGGGCATTTATTTTGATGTTGCAGGATGTTACATGTGATGTCTTTCAATAAGAATACTCTGATGAATAACTCAAATGATTCGTTTTCTTTTATAAATGCATGTTAATGTTATGGTTATTATGGGTTTATTTTGAGGGCGTGACAAAAATGGAAGTGGAATAAAAATAAAAATGGAAGTGGCATAAAATTAAACATGGAGGTTCATTCAAGAAACTACTACACCTTAACGATCTATTCGGAAATTAATTAAAAAAAGGAAATTGAATAGAAATGGAAACTGAATAAAAATGGTAGTGGAATAAAAATAAAAATGGAAGTTGTATAAAATTAAAAATGGAAGTTCATTCAAGAAACCGCCACACCTTAACGATCTATTTGGAAATTAAATAAAAAAGGAAATTGAATGGAGATCGAAATTGAATAAAAATAGAAGTTGAATAAAAATAGAAATGGAAACTGCATGAAATTAGACATGGAAGTTCATTCAAGAAACCAGTATACCTTAACGATCTATTTGCAAATTAAAGCAAAAAAGGAAATTGAATGGAGATGCAAATTGAATAAAAATAGAAGTTGAATAAAAAAAGAAATGGAAACTGCATAAAATTAAACATGGAAGTTCATTCAAGAAACCACTACACCTTAATGATATATTTTGAAATCAAATAAAAAAAGGAAATTGAATGGAGATTGAAATTGAATAAAAATAGAAGTGGAAACTGCAAAAAATTAAATATGAAAATTCATTCAAGAAACAACTATAGCTTAACGATCTATTTGGAAATTAAATAGAAAAGGAAATTGAATAGAAAAGGAAATTGAATAAAAATGGAAGTTGAATAAAAATACAAATGGAAGTTGCATAAAATTAAAAATGAAAGTTCGTTTAAGAAACCACTACACCTTAACGATCTATTTGGAAATTAAATAAAAAAGGAAATTGAATGGAGATGAAAATTAAATAAAAATAGAAGTTGAATAAAAATAGAAATGGAAACTGCATAAAATTGAACATGGAAGTTCATTCAAGAAACCACAATACCATTACGATCTATTTGGAAATTAAATAAAAAAGAAAATTGAATGGAGATGGAAATTGAATAAAAATAGAAGTTGAATAAAAATAGAAATGGAAACTGCATAAAATTAAACACGGAAGTTCATTCAAGAAACCACTATACCTTAACGATCTATTTGGAAATTAAAAAAAAAAAAGAAAATTCAATAGAAAAGGAAATTGAATAAAAATGAAGTGGAATAAAAATAAAAATGGAAGTTCATTCATGAAGCCACTATACCTTAACGATCTATTTGGAAATTAAATAAAAAAGGAAATTGAATAGAAAAGGAAATTGAATAAAAATGGAAGTTGAATAAAAATACAAATGGAAGTTGCATAAAATTAAAAATGGAAGTTCGTTTAAGAAACCACTACACCTTAACGATCTATTTGGAAATTAAATAAAAAAGGAAATTGAATGGAGATGGAAATTAAACAAAAATAGAAGTTGAATAAAAATAGAAATGGAAACTGCATAAAATTAAACATGGAAGTTCATTCAAGAAACCAATATACCTTAACGATCTATTTGGAAATTAAATAAAAAAGGAAATTGAATGGAGATGGAAATTGAATAAAAATAGAAGTTGAATAAAAATAGAAATCGAAACTGCATAAAATTAAACATGGAAGTTCATTCAAGAAACCAATATACCTTAACGATCTATTTGGAAATTAAAAAAAAGGAAATTGAATAGAAAAGGAAATTGAATAAAAATGGAAGTGGAATAAAAATAAAAATGGAAGTTCATTCATGAAGCCACTATACGTTAACGATCTATTCGGAAATTAAATAAAAAAAGAAAATGAATGGAAAAGGAAATTGAATAAAAAAGGAAGTTTCATAAAAAGAAAAATGGAAGTTGCATAAAATTAAAAATAGAAGTTCATTCAAGAAACCAGAATATATTAACGATCTATTTGGAAATTAAATAAAAAAAGGAAATTGAATAGAAAAGGAAATTGAATAAAAATCGAAGTTGAATAAAAATAAAAATGGAAGTTGCATAAAATTCAAAATGAAAGTTCATTCAAGAAACCACTATACCTTAACGATCTATTTGGAAATTAAGTAAAAAAAGAAATTCAATAGAAAAGATAATTGAATAAAAATGGAAGTGGAATAAAAATACAAATGGAAGCTGCATAAAGTTAAAAATGGAAGTTCATTCAAGAAACAACTACACCTTAACGATCTATTTGGAAATTAAATAAAAATAGAAATTCAATGGAGATGGAAATTGAATAAAAATAGAAGTTGAATAAAAATAGAAATGGAAACCGCATAAAATTAAACATGGAAGTTCATTCGAGAAACCACTATACCTTAATGATCTATTTCGAAATTAAATAAAAAAGGAAATTGAATAAAAAAGGAAATTGAATAAAAATGGAAGTGGAATAAAAATAAAAATGGAAGTTGCATAAAATTAAAAATGGGATTTCATTCAAGAAACCACTATACCTTAACGATCTATTTGGAAATTAAATTAAAAAGGAAAATGAATAGACAAGGAAATTGAATAAAAATGGAAGTTCAATAAAAACAAAAATAGAAGTTGCATAAAATTAAAAATGGAAGTCTATTCAAGAAACAACTATACCTTAACGATCTATTTGGAAATTAAATAAAAAAAGGAAATTGAATAGAAAAGAAAATTGAATAAAAATGGAAGTGGAATAAAAATAAAAATGGAAGTTGCATAAAATTAGACATGGAATTTCATTCAAGAAACCACTACACCTTAACGATCTATTTGGAAACAAAATAAAAAAGGAAATTCAATAGAAAAGGAAATTGAATAAAAATGGAAGTGGAATGAAAATACAAATGGAAGTTGCATAAAATTAAAAATGAAAGTTCATTCAAGAAACCACTATACCTTAACGATCTATTTGGAAATTAAATAAAAAAGGAAACTGAATGGAGATGGAAATTGAAAAAAAATAGAAGTCGAATAAAAATAGAAATGGAAACTACATAAAATTAAACATGGAAGTTCATTCAAGAAACCACTATACCCTAACTATCTATTGGGAAATTAAATAAAAAAGGAAATTGAATAAAAATGGAAATTGAATAAAAATAAAAATGGAATTGCACAAAATTAAGAATGGAAGTTCAATCAAGAAGCCACTATACCTTAACGATCTATTTGGAAACTAAATGAAAAAGGAAATTGAATGGAGATAGAAATTGAATAAAAATAGAAGTTGAATAAAAATAGAAATGGAAACAGCATAAAATTAAACATGGATGTTCATTCAAGAAACTACTATACCTTAACGATCTATTTGGAAATTAATTAAAAAAGGAAATTGAATAGAAATGGAAATTGAATAAAAATAGAAGTTGAATAAAAATAAAAATGGAAACTGCATAAAATTAAAAATGGAAGTTCATTCAAGAAACCACTTCACCTTAACGTTCTATTTGTAAATTAAATAAAAATTGAAATTGAATAGAAAAGAAAATTGAATAAAAATAGAAGTTGAATAAAAATAGAAATGGAAAGTACAGAAAATTAAACATGGAAGTTCATTTAAGAAAGCACAATATCTTAACGATCTATTTGGAAAATAAAGAAAAAAGGAAATTGAATAAAAATGGAAGTGGAATAAAAATAAAAAAGGAAGTAGCATTAAATTAAAAATGGAAGTTCATTCAAGAAGCCACTACACCTTAACGATCTATTTGGAAATTAAATAAAAAAAGAAATTCAATAGAAAAAGAAATTGTGTAAAACTGGAAGTTGAATAAAACTAAAAATGGAAGTTCATTCAAGAAACGACTATACGTTAACGATCTATCTGGAAATGAAATAAAAAAAGGAAATTGAATAGAAAAGGAAATTGATTAAAAATGGAAGTTGAATAAAAATAAAAATGGAAGTTGCATAAAATTAAACATGGAAGTTCATTCAAGAAACCACTGTACCTTAACAATCTATTTGAAAATTAAATAGAAAAAAGAAATTCAATTGAGAAAGAAATTGAAAAAAAATGGAAGTTGAAAAAAAATAAAAACAAAAATAGAAGTTGCATAAAATTTAAAATGGAAGTCTATTTAAGAAACCACTATACCTTAACGATCTATTTGGAAATTAAATAAAAAAAGGAAATTGAATAGAAAAGAAAATTGAATAAAAATAGAAGTGCAATAAAAATAAAAATGGAAATTGCATAAAATTAAAGGTGGAAGTTTATTCAAGAAACCACTACACCTTAACGATTTATTTGGAAACTAAATAAAAAAGGAAATTCAATAGAAAACGAAATTGAATAAAAATGGAAGTGGATTGAAAATACAAATGGAAGTTGCATAAAATTAAAAATGGAAGTTCATTGAAGAAACTACTATACCTTAACGATCTACTTGGAAATTAAATAAAAAAAGAAACTGAATGGAGATGGAAATAGAATAAAAATAGATGTTGAATAAAAATAGATATGGAAACTGCATAAAATTAAACATGGAAGTTTATTCAAGAAACCACTATGCCCTAACGATCTATTTGGAAATTAAATAAAAAAGAAATTGAATAAAAATGGAAGTGGAATAAAAATAAAAATGGAATTGCATAAAATTAAGAATGGAAGTTCAATCAAGAAACCACTATACCTTAACGATCTATTTGGAAATTAAATGAAAAAGGAAATTGAATGGAGATAGAAATTGAGTAAAAATAGAAGTTCAACAAAAATAGAAATGGAAACTGCATAAAATTAAACATGGATGTTCATTCAAGAAACCACTATACCTTAACGATCTATTTGGAAATTAATTAAAAAAAGAAATTGAATAGAAATGGAAATTGAATAAAAATAGTAGTTGAATAAAAATAGAAATGGAAACTGCATAAAATTAAAAATGGAAGTTCATTTAAGAAACCACCACACCTTAACGATCTATTTGAAAATTAAATAAAAAAGGAAATTGAATAGAAAAGAAAATTGAATAAAAATAGAAGTTGAATAAAAATAGAAACGGAAACTGCATAAAATTAAAGAAGGAAGTTCATTTAAGAAACCACTATACCTTAACGATCTATTTGGAAATTAAATAAAAAAGGAAATTGAATAAAAATGGAAGCGGAATAAAAATAAAAATGGAAGTTGCATTAAATTAAAAATGGAAGTTCATTCAAGAAACCACTACACCTTAACGATTTATTTGGAAATTAAATAAAAAAGGAAATTGAATAAAAATGGAAGTGGAATTAAAATAAAAATGGAAGTTGCGTAAACTTAAAAATGGTAGTTCATTCAAGAAACCACTGCACCTTAACGATCTATTTGGAAATTAAATAAAAAAGAAAATTCAATAGAAAAGGGAATAGAATAAAAATGGAAGTTCAATAAAAATAAAAATAGAAGTTGCATAAAATTAAAAATGAAAGTTCATTCAGGAAACCGCTATACTTTAACGATCTATTTGGAAATTAAATAAAAAAAAATTGAATGGAGATGGAAATTCAATAAAAATAGAAGTTTAATTAAAATAGAAGTGGAAACTGCATAAAATTAAACATGGAAATTCATTCAAGAAACCACAATACCTTAATGATCTATTTGGAAATTAAATTAAAAAGGAAATTGAATTGAGGAGGAAATTTAATAAAAATAGAAGTTGAATAAAAGTAGAAATGGAAACTGCATAAAATTAAACATGGAAGTTCATTCATGAAACCACTATACCTTAACGATCAATTTGGAAATTAAATAAAAAAAAGGAAGTTGAATAGAAAAGGAAATTGAATAAAAATGGAAGTTGAATAAAAATACGAATGGAAGTTGCATAAAATTAAGAGTGGAAGTTCATTGAAGAAATCACTATACTTTAACGATCTATTTGGAAATTAAAAAAAAAAAGAAAATTAAATGTGGATGGAAATTAAATAAAAATAGAAATTGAATAAAAATAGAAATGGAAACTGCATAAAATTAAATATGGAAGTCCATTCAAGAAACCACTATACCTTAACGATCTATTTGGAAATTAAATAAAAAAGGAAATTGAATAGAAAAGGAAATTGAATGAAAATGGAAGTGGAATAAAAATAAAAATGGAAGTTGTATAAAATTAAAAATGGAAGTTCATTCAAGAAACCACTATACCTTAATGATCTATTCGGAAATTAAATAAAAAAGGAAAATGAATAGAAAAGGAAATTGAATAAAAGTGGAAGTTGAATAAAAACAAAAATAGAAGTCGCATAAAATTAAAAATGGAAGCCTATTCAAGAAACCAAAATACCTTAACGATCTATTTGGAAATTGAATAAAAAGAGGAAGTTGAATAGAAAAGAAAATTGAATAAAAATCGAAGTGGAATAAAAATAAAAATGGAAGTTGCAAAAAACTAAAAATGAAAGTTCATTCAAGAAACCACTATACCTTCACGATCTATTTGGAAATTAAGTAAAAAAGGAAATTGAATAGAAAAGGAAATTGAATAAAAATGGAAGTGAAATAACAATACAAATGGAAGTTGCATAAAATTAAAAATGGAAGTTCATTCAAGAAACCACTACACCTTAACAATCTATTTGGAAATTAAATGAAAAAGGAAATTGAATGGAGATGGAAATTGAATAAAAATAGAAGTTGAATAAAAATAGAAATGGACACTGCATAAAATTAAACAGGAAAGTTCATTCAAGAAACCACTATACCTTAATGATCTATTTGGAAACTAAATAAAAAAGGAAATTGAATAGAAAAGGAAATTGAATAAAAATGGAAGTGGAATAAAAATAAAAATGGATGTTGCATAAAATTAAGAATGGAAGTTCATTCAAGAAACCATTACACCTTAACGATCTGTTTGGAAATTAAATAAAAAAGGAAATTGAATGGAAATGGAAATGAAATAAAAATAGAAGCTGAATAAAAATAGAAATGGAAACTACATAAAATTAAACAAGGAAGTTCAATCAAGAAACCACTATACCTTATCGATCTATTTGGAAATTAAATAAAAAAGGAAATTGAATTGTAAAGGAAAATAAATAAAAATGGAAGTTGAATAAAAATACGAATGGAAGTTGCATAAAATTAAAAATGGAAGTTCATTCAAGAAACCACTAAACCTTAACGATTTATTTTGGAAATTATATAAAAAAGGAAATTGAATGGATATGAAAATTGAATAAAAATAGAAGTTGAAGAAAATTGGAAATGGAAACTGCATAAAATTAAACATAGAAGTTTATTCAAGAAACCACTATACCTTAACGATCTATTTGGATATTAAATAAAAAAGAAAATTGAATAGAAAAGGAAACTGAATAAAAATGGAAGTGGAATAAAAATAAAAATCGAAGTTGCATAAAATTAAAAATGGAAGTTCATTCAAGAAACCACTACACCTTAACGATCTGTTTGGAAATTAAATAAAAACAGAAATTGAATGGAGATCGAAATTGAATAAAAATAGAATTTGAATGAAAATAGAAATGCAAACTGCACAAAATTAAACATGGAAGTTCATTCATGAAACCACTATACCTTAACGACCTTTTTGGAAATTAAATAAAAATGGAAATTGAATAGAAAAGAAAATTGAATAAAAATGGAAGTTGAATAAAAATACGAATGGAAGTTGCATAAAATGAAAAGTGGAAGTTAAATCATGAAACCACTAAACCTTAACGATCTGTTTGGAAATTATATGAAAAAAGAAATTGAATGGAGATGAAAATTGAATAAAAATAGAAGTTGAATAAAAATGAAAATGGAAACTGCATAAAATTAAATATGGAAGTTCATTAAAAAAACCACTATACCTTAGCGATCTATTTGGAAATTAATTAAAAAAGGAAATTGAATAGAAATGGAAATTGAATAAAAATGGAATTTCATTCAAGAAACCCTTACACCTTAACGATCTATTTGGAAATTAAATAAAAACGAAAATTGAATGGAGATCGAAGCTGAATAAAAATAGAAATGGAAACTGCATAAAATTAAACATGGAAGTCCATTGAAGAAACCATTATACCTTAACGATCTATTTGGAAATTAAATAAAAAAGAAAATTGAATAGAAAAGGAAATTGAATAAAAATGAAAGTGGGATAAAAATAAAAATGGAAGTTGCATAAAATTAAAAATGGAAGTTCATTCAAGAAACCACTACACCTTAACGATCTATTAGGAAATTAAATAAAAAAGGAAATCCAATAGTAAAGGGTATTGAATAAAAATGGAAGTTGAATAAAAATAAAAATGAAAGTTGCATAAAATTAAAAATGAATGTTCATTCAAGAAACCACTATACCTTAACGATTTATTTGGAAATTAAATAAAAAAGGAAATTGAATGGAGATGAAAATTGAATAAAAATAGAAGTTGAATAAAAATAGAAATGGAAACTGCATAAAATTAAACATGGAAGTTCATTCATGAAACCACTATACCTTAACGATCTATTTGAAAATTAAATAAAAAAGAAAATTGAATACAAAGGGAAATTGAATAAAAATGGAAGTTGAATAAAAATACAAATGGAAGTTGCATAAAATTAAAAATGGAAGTTCATTCAAAAAACCACTAAACCTTAACGATCTATTTGGAAATTAAATAAAAAAGGAAATTGAATGGAGATGAAAATTGAATAAAAATAGAAGTTGAATAAAAATAGACATGGAAACTGCATAAAATTAAACATGGAAGTTCATTCAAGAAACCACTGTACCTTAACGATCTATTTGGAATTAAATAAAAAAGGAAATTCAATAGAAAAAGAAATTGAATAAAAATGGAAGTTGAATGAAAATAAAAATGAAAGTTGCATAAAATTAAAAATGGAAGTTAATTCACGAAAGCACTATACATTAACGATCTATTTAGAAATTAAATAAAAAAGGAAATTGAATAGAAGAGGAAATTGAATAAAAATGGAAGTGGAATTATAGCGATCCCGGTTGTCCCTTTACTGTTCTGTTGTATTCCGGACTCGGTTCCATGGAGTTGGTAGTTGTATCTATCTTGTTGCTATCCTTTAAATCCTTTTTTTGAGTTTTAGGATGTGTTGGGCTTGTGTTGAACAGGTGGGTTAAGCCTTGGTCTAAATCCTTGTTGCCCAGGTTTTTGTTGTTACGCTCGAGCGGGTCGTTCTGCGCTCGAATGGAGTTTGGTTTCTAGTTTACCGCTCGAGCGGGTGTTCTGACGCTCGAGCGGAGATTGCACACTCCTAGTATTTCGTGTCCCTGCAAAACTTCTGCATATGTGTTTTCTATGCTCGAGTGGGTTTCTTGCGCTCGAGCGGGATTGTTGGCGCTCGAGCGGGTAGCTCTGTTTTGGTGTAAGTTCTGGGAAGGGGGAATCTACGCTCGAGCGGACTGGTTTTCTCACTCGAGCGAGTGTACTTTATTCCTGTGTCTTGGCGCTCGAGCAGGCCTTCTTGCGCTCGAGCGTGTCCAGATTTTTGTGCTTGACGCTCGAGCGTTGTGTTTTCTGCTCGAGCGGGAATGTCGTATAACAGAGGGCAGCTGGGCACTTTTGAATCACTTTCTACACTTTCTCTCTCTCTCTTACTTTCTAAAAGGATATTTTGAGAGCCTCTCTCTCTAGAAACTCCCTTCTTTCTAGGGTTTGATCTAGTTAGAGTGCTTTCCTTCCCTTTGCCCTTTGTAAAAGTTGTGTTGATCGTCGAGGGCTTCGTTTTGATCCGTGGATCTTAGAGTTTAGAGCATTTTGGTTTTCTTCATCTTCCTCTCTTTGGCTCCGAATTTGAGGTAGGGATTCCTACTCACCCTTATGGTCTTTGACATAGATTTTTGGTGATTTTGATAAAATGTTGAAGTTGGGTAAATTTTGGGACTTAGGGTTTCAAAATGCTAAAAGAAGGTTTTGTTATTTTGATTCTAAAATGTGTATTTTGGGTTTCAAAATGAGGTTATTTATGTTGGTTGTTGGTATATGGACCATGGGGTCAATATTGGAAAAAGGGGGTAAGAACCCTAATTTGTTATATAAATTAATTGTGTAATTAATTTGGGAAAAGTGTTGGCATTTGGAATTGAGTTGGAAATAATGAAATTGACTCATTATATGGTAGAATAGCGGAGTTGGATTGGTCAATCGCTCGCTTTTGAAAACATTGATATCTTATCTGTTAATGCATTTATTATCTGTTTAGATATATTTACTTTGGGCTACCGGTGGAGGGTAGTCGTGATTGTTGTAGACAATACATGATGATTAGGCAAATTGAAACTAATCAATTGGATATGTTATAGAGTATGACGGTTAATAGAATACATTAACGTTATGTATTGATTGATTGTGTATATGACCAATGTGTATATACTTTGTGTGTGCGTGGGAGGAGCTAAGGGATGTACTCCATGGTTTAGGGGAAGATAGGGGATGGACCTCTAAACCGGATGTTGTTGGGAGGAGATAGGGGATGGACTCCACTGATACAACTTATATGCGTGTTAGATAATGCGATGATACAGCTCATATGCTTATCTATGGAAGTGATGATACAGCTCATATGCTTATCTTTGGAAGTGTTGATACAGCTCATGCACCGCAAGGCATGAACGATGGAACTCTCGGAGTACTTCCTCTCGGCAAGACTCTGGCACAAACAAACGGTCTCAGTATCTCACACTCAGGTCGGGATACACTGTCAAACCCTTCTCAACCTTCCCACTGGAGATCTTCTCTCGGAGGGATTCTACCTCAAGGTCACCTCTTTGTGCCTCTAACACTCGAGTCACAAGTGTAGGTTGTGCAACAACAGAAAATAAGGCCGCAGCCTCAACAGATTCGCCCAGAAGCAAATCAAACTCACCAAGTGCCCCCAACATCTCCCACTCCCGAATGGTTATACAAGCTACATCAGTAATGGATTTCCTACTAAGGGCATCGGCCACAACATTGGCTTTTCCGGGGTGATAGTGCAACTAGAAATCATAGTCCTCGATGAACTCCATTCACCTTCTCTGCCTCAAATTCAAGTCCCTCTGTGTAAACAGGTACTTCAAACTTTTATGGTCCGAGAACACCTCGAACCTCTCACCATAAAGGTAATGCCTCTAAATCTTTAAGGCAAAAATCACGGCTGCTAATTCTAAGTCGTGTGTAGGGTAATTCTTCTCGTGTATTTTCAACTGACGTGAGCCATAAGCTACCACTTTCCCTTCTTGCATCAACACACAACCCAAACCCTCTCGTGAGGCATCACAATAAACCGCATAACCCAACACTCTCTCCGGAATAATCAACACCAGAGCGGTGGTCAATCTAACCTTTAACTCTAGGAACAACTTTTCACGAGCCTCACTCCACACAAACTTAACCCCTTTCCGTGTCAATCTAGTCAACGACGAAGCTAGCCTGGAGAAATCCTTCACAAACCGGCGGTAATACCTAGCTAATCCCAGAAAATTGCGGATTTCAAAAACACTCTTAGGTTGTGCCCAATCTTGCACTGCCTTTACTTTGGATGTATCAACCGATAACCCTCCTCCGGATACCACATGGCCTAAGAATTTGACTTCTTCTATCCAGAACTCACACTTCCCAAACTTGGCATACAGCCTATGGGCTCTAAGCAATTCAAGCACCACTCTCAAGTGTTTCTCGTGCTCCTCCTCAGAAGGCGAATAGATAAGAATATCGTCCACGAAAACGACCACAAATCGATCTAAGAATTCCCAGAAGATCCGGTTCATCAGGTCCATAAAGACTGCCGATGCATTGGTAAGCCCAAATGGCATCACCAGAAACTCATAATGGCCATACCACGTACGGAATGCTGTCTTCGGATATCCTCCTCCCTGACCCTCAATTGGTGGTAACCTGATCTCAAATCTATTTTAGAGAAACAACGGGAACCCTTCAACTGGTCAAACAAATCATCTATACGGGCATATGGTACTTATTCTTAATCGTAGCCCGATTCAACTTTCGGTAGTCGATACACAATCTCAAGGCACCATCTTTCTTCTTAGCAAAGAGGGCCGGTGCTCCCCACGGTGAAACACTAGGGCGAACGAAACCCTTATCTAGCAATTCCTGGAGCTGGACCTTCAACTCACTCAACTCAGCTGGGGCAAAACGATACGGTGCCATGGAAATCGGCACCGTGCCGGGCACTAGATCAATAGAGAACTCTATCTCTCGGTGAGGTGGCAAACTAACAAGATCTTCGGGAAAAACATCCGAATACTCACAAACCACTCTCGGTAACACAGTCTGGGTCTCATCACACTCACCACTCATAAAACTAGCAAGTAGGCCACTAAGCTCACCCTACCCTCGCGGATCATACATTGGTGGTAACACACTACCAACCCGATCCCCCAAGAAATGGAAACACTCCCCGCTCAAGGTACATACCGTGACCCTCTAGCGGTAGCAATCAATAACAGTCCGGTATGACGATAGCCAGTCCATATCCAAAATAACATCAAAGCCCTCCATGGGCATAACAACAAAGGGAAAAGGAAGCCTACGGTCGGCGACCTCTATATCACAACCTCTACATCCGTGTTTCAAAATCAATTCACCCCCAACAGGTGATACAACACATATAGGAGATGCTAAAAGTGCCAACTCCAGCTCCAACACAGATGCAAATGCAGCAGACACAAAAGAATGAGACGCACCCGTATCAATCAACACACTAGTAACCGAGTTGCAAAAAAGAAAGGTACCTCTCACTACTGATGGAGCCGGTACTAGGTCCTGCACGGTAATAGCATACACGCGCCCTGTAGGCCCCTGATCCACCTGCTCACCTCTAGGAGCAAAGGACTGATGCATAGACTGGGATGTCGAAGCTCCCGGATTGGCCCTCGAGGCCTGCACAGACTGAACTTGCTGATAACTCTGAGTCTGCCTAGAACCAGACGCTCCCGATGTGGCACTCAACTATGGGCAATACCTCTTCAGGTGCCCCGGCTGGCCACACTGATAACAAGGCAAAGGCTGGCCCCTGCCCTGACTCTGGCCCTGAGGTCTAGCTGAAGAAGAAGTAGCTCGTTGACCCCCTCCCCTCTGCGGGCAAACTGAAGACTTGTGACCCAGCTGGCCACATGCAAAACAAGTCAAGCCTCCCTGACCACCTCTCCCGGAGCCTGCACTCGGCACTGGGAAGGTCGATCTAGCCAAACCACCCTGAGACTGCTGAGGGTTAGAACCCCTCTGTCTCCTGCCATCACCCTGACCATCTTAGCTCCTCTTGGAGCCTCTCTGCCCTTCATCCTCCTCCTGCATCATGAGCTTCATATGAGCTGCAGCATCCACCAAATGTCTATACTCCCGGATAAACGACCCTCCAATCCTCAACTTGAGCCTACGCCTCAGTTTCCGCTCAAACTCAAAGCAACGGCGTTCCTCGGACGCCAGAAGTTCAGGTGCAAACCTAGACAGACTGGTAAAGGTAGCCTCAAACTCAGCCACTGACAAGCCCTACTGTTTAAGCTGGCAAAACTGTTCCCTCAGCTTTTCCCTAGCAGCTGAACACAAAAACTTCTCCTGGAAGGTATTCACAAAAGTCTCCCATACACCACCAACACGACCCTTCTCGTACTTCCACCATTGACCCGTATCTCCCTTCAGCTGGAAGGATGCCAAGGTCATCTTTAAAGCCTCCGTCCTCGATGCCAAGCATCTCGAACGTCTTCTCCATCTGTTCCAACCACTCGTCAGCCTTAAGGGGCTCATTCGGATCCCCAACAAATTCGTCCGGGTTAGACCGGAAGAACTCCCTCTTCAAGAAAGAAGGTCCTGCCTCAGCAATCTGATTCTCAGCTCTGAGAATACCCAAAGCTCCCGCTATCTCTCGGGCCAAGGCGCCTGTAGCCTGCTAACCCGCTGGCTCGGCCATGTTGGCCTGACCAACTCCTTCCTGCACTGCCGGAACGTCATCCGGTAAAGGCATCTCTTGCCTACCACGCCTGCCACGCCTACCACGCCTGCCACGCCTACCACGCCCTTGTCCTGACATCCTAATAAAGGTAACCAAGACTATTAGCACATTCACAAATGTGCCGAAGCTATAACACTCGCGTCCTAATACATGGACAACTGTAATTCACTCCACATAAGCACATAAACACATAAGCACTTACGAATTTCATTTCCCGATAATGATAGTCCCGAGGCGTTGCTAGAGTTCCGGTTAGAAACAGCATGACACATTCCAGTGATTAGTTTTAGTTTGCCTTACCATCATGCATTGTCTACAACAATCAAGACTATCCTCCACCGATAGCCCAAAGCAGTTATTTCTATATAGAATATAAATGCAACAAATGGATACATAATCAACATTTCCAACTAGGTGAGCGATATAAAATCCAACTACACCCTTTAATCCCATACATTCCCAATCTCAACATTTCCACTTCAATTCCTCGTTTCTCACAATTAATTTTACTAATTAATTAACCAATGTAATTCGGGCATTTTCCATAATTAACATTACAACCCTTAGGTTCCATTTTCATCAATGCCTCAACATTTATACCATTTCTCCATGCCAAACATGCATCTAGGTTTTATATAGCTAAAACCCCAACTTTTATAAATTTACACAAAAGCCCCAAACTCTCACCAAATTACCAAACCAATCCCAACATCTCAAAATACTAAAATTTAAAGACAAAATCCATAGTAAGGAGTAGGTTATCCCTACCTCAAAAGATGACTCCCAACCGAGAAGGTGAAGAAAATGAAAATGCTCCAAATCACGAATTTCTCGGATCAAAAGATAGCCCTCGACGATCAACAACTCTTTTGTAAAGGCCAAAGGTGAGGAAATCACTCCTACTATATCAATACCTAGAGAGAAGGTAGGGCTCTAGAGTGAGAAGCTCAACAATGGGGTTTTTGGAAAAGTAAGAGAGAGAAGAGAAATGGAAAAAGTGATTTGAAAAGTCAAAACACGGAGCTTTAACCCAGTCGCCCCGCTCGAGCGTCCAAACCCACGCTCGAGCGTCACTCACAGACTCCTGCTCGAGTGTCCAAAATGCCGCTCGAGCGCTGAATACACACTCCCAGCACTTTTGCAGAACCAGACTCCCGCTCGAGCGTAACACACAAACTCCCGCTCGAGTGTCCAAACTCCCGCTCGAGCGGACAACCCTGCAGAGAAAAATACTGGTAGGTGGATTTTCCCGCTCGAGCGGACAGGCCAAAAACTGGGCAACTACACTTGGTTCCTAAGCTCAACCAACCTGTTTCACACCTGCCCAACACAACCCAAGACTCAAATACAACCCAAGACACAAACTTGACCCCTTTCTGCGTCAATCTAGTCATTGGTGAAGCTAGCCTGGAGAAATCTTTCACAAACCGACGGTAATACCCAGCTAATCCTAGAAAACTGCCGATCTCAAACACACTCTTAGGCTGTGCCCAATCCTGCACTGCCTCAGTCTTGGATGTATTGACAGACACCCCTTCCCTGGAAACTACATGGCCTAAGAACTTGACTTCTCCTAGCCAGAGCTCACACTTCCCAAACTTGGCGTACAGCCTATGGGCTCTAAGTAACTCAAGCACCACTCTCAAGTGTGCCTCGTGCTCCTCCTCTGAAGGTGAATAAATCAGGATGTCGTCCACGAAAACGACTACAAAACGATCCAAGATTTCCCGGAAGATCCAGTTCATCAAGTCCATAAAGACCGCCGGTGCGTTGGTAAGCCCAAATGGCATCACCAGAAACTCATAATGGCCATACCGTGTACGGAATGACGTCTTCGGGATATCCTCCTCTCTGACCCTCAACTGGTGGTAACCCGACCTCAAATCTGTCTTAGAGAAACAACGGGAACCCTTCAACTGGTCAAACAAATCATCTATACGGGGCATAGGGTACTTATTCTTGACCGTAGCCCGATTCAACTTCCGGTAGTCAATATACAATCTCAAGGCACCATCTTTCTTTCTAGCAAAGAGGGCCGGTGCTCCCCACGGCGAAACACTAGGGTGAACAAAACCCTTAGCTAGCAATTCCTGGAGCTGAACTTTCAACTCAATCAACTCTGCTGGAGCAAAACGGTAAGGTGCCATAGAAATCGGCACCGTGCCGGGCACTAGATCAATAGAGAACTCAATCTCCCGGTGAGGTGGCAAACTAACAAGGTCCTCGGGAAAAACATCCGAATACTCATAAACCACCCTCGGCAACATAAGCTGGGTCTCACTACACTCACCACTCTCAAAGCTAGCGAGTAGACCACTAAGCTCACTCTGCCCTCGCGAATCATACCCCGGTGGCAAAACACTACCAACCCGGTCTCCCAAGAAATGGAACCACTCCCCGCTCAAGGTACATAACGTGACCCTCTGGCGGTAGCAATCGATAACAGCCCGGTATGACGATAGCCAGTCCATACCCAAAATAACATCAAAACCCTTCATGGGCATAACTACAAAAGGGAACGCAAGTCTATAGTCGGCGACCTCTATATCGCAACCTCTACAACCCTGTTTCAAGATCAGTTCACCCCCAAGAGGTGACACTACACATATAGGAGATGCTAACTGTGCTAACTCCAACTCCAAAATAGATGCAAATGCAGCAGATACAAAAGAATGAGATGCACCCGTATCAATCAACACATTAGCAACCGAGTTGCAAAACAAAAAGGTACCTCTCACTACTGATGGAGCCGGTACTAGATCCTGCGCGGTAACAGCATACACGCGCCCTGTAGGCCCCTGATCCACCTGCTCACCTCTAGGAGCAAAAGACTGCTGCACTGACTGGGACGACGAAGCCCTCGGATTGACCCTCGAGGCCTGCACAGACTGAGCTTGCTGAAATCCCTGCGTCTGTCTAGGACTAGACGCTCCTGAAGTGACACTCAACTGTGGGCAGAACCTCTTCAGGTGCCCAGGTTGTCCACACTGATAGCAAGATAAGGGCTGCCCCCTGCCCAAACTCTGACTCTGGGGTCTAGCTGAAGAAGAAGCAGCTCTTTGACCTCCGCCCTTCTGCGGGCAAACCGAAGACTTGTGACCCAGCTGGCCACAAGTGTAGCAAGTCAAACCTCCCTGATTACCTCTCCCTGAGCCCGCACTCGGCACCGGAAAGGTCGATCTAGTAACTCCACCCTGAGACTGCTGAGGGTTATAACCCCTCTGTCTCCTGCCATCACCCTGACCCTCCTGGCCCCTCTTGGAGCCTCTATGTTTCTCCTCGTCCTCCTCATGCATCATAAGCTCCATATGAGCTGCAGCATCCACTAAATGTCTATACTCTCGGATGTAAGACCCACCAACCCTCAACTTGAGGCCCCGCCTCAACTTCCACTCAAACTCGTAGCAACGGCGTTCTTCGGACGCCACCAACTCAAGTGCAAACCTGGACAAGCTAGTAAAAGTGGCCTCAAACTCTGCCACAGACATACCCTGCTGATTAAACCGGCTAAACTGATCCCTTAGCTTCTCCCTAGCCACTGTAGATAAGAACCTCTCCTGGAAAGCATTCACAAACGCCTCCCATGTACCACCAACACGAGCCTTCTCATACTTCCACCATTGACCCGCATCTCCCTTCATCTGGAAGGATGCCAAGGTCATTTTCAGTGCCCCGTCCTCGATGCCAAGCATCTCGAACGTCTTACTCATTTGTTCCAACCACTCATCAGCCTTCAGTTGTTCCTTCGGATCTCCAACAAACTCGTCCGGATTAGACCGGAAAAACTCCCTCTTCAAGAAAGAAGGTCCTGCCTCAGTTGCCTGATTCCCTGCTCTGAGAATACCCAAAGCTCCTGCTATCTCTCGGGCCAAGGCACTCATAGCCTGCTGACCCACTGGCTTGGCTACATTGGCCTGGCCAACTCCCTCATGCACTGCCGGAATATCATCCGGTAAAGGTACTTCCTGCCTCGCAGGCCTACCACGCCTAGCACCTCTTCCTCGTCCTGACATCCTAATAAAGGTAATACAGAACGTTAGCACATTCACAAATGTGCCAAAACTAACCACTCACGTCCTAATGCATGGACAACTGTAATTCACTCCACGTAAGGACATAAACACATAAGCACTTACGAATTTCATTTCCGGATAATGACAGTCCCAAGGCGTTACTAGAGTTCCGGTTAGAAACGGCATTGATCAAGTGCCTTTCCAACAGGACTCCCAGAAACCCAAGGATCCAATCAACATCCTAGAAATTAAATCCCATACCCATATAAACACATAAGCATGTTATCAATTCAAACACATAGCATCTGACACTACACCTAAATCTCTATCAAGAGAGACAAACCCATTGTGATACTAATCATTTCCCACGTACCCAAAGTATTCGAACCCAGTACGCTCTGATACCAAGTTGTAACGCCCTCTAAATAATAACATTAAACCCATCAATTTAGACATGCATTGATATATATAAAAGCTTCACATTCTTCTATTCATCAGAGTTCCAACACTAAAAAGTATTACATGTTAACGACAAAAGCAAATGCCCTAAAGGCTTACAGCTTTCCAAGTTAACACTTGGTTACAACAAAGAGTACTAACTCATTTACACATTAAGCCCTTGGCTTGAATATACATGTAATACATCAAAAGAGAAAAGACAACAAAAAGTCTGCCCGCCTCTAGCCTCCCAAGCTACGTCCTTGGAGGTGGCATGCTACCTGTACCTGAAAATGATATTCCCATATAGGGTGAGCCACAACCCAGTGGAAATACACTAAACCAAATATGAACAATGACTAAAAGATTAGCAGTTGATAGATGGCTAACACTGATACTTTCCCTAATCATACTTTACGGTTTCATGACATACAAGTCCATGTTACAATCCATTTCCCAATCCTTTTCAATTCTCAATTTATAACCATGGCTCAGAACCTGGCCAAACAACTTATACGAGATAGTAACTCATATTAAACTTCTTCCCAATTCACATTAGATAAGCGTACTAGCTATATCAACACATCAACAGATAAGCATACAAGCTATATCGTCACTTCCATAGATATGCATAAGAGCACTATCACACTTCCAAAGACAAGCATATGAGCTGTGTCGACACATCACTAGATAAGCATATGAGCTCTATCTATGGAGTCCATCTCCTATCTTCTCCCAACAACATCCGGTTTAGAGGTCCATCCCCTATCATCCCCTAAACCGTGGAGTACATCCCCTATCTCCTCCAACACGACACAATGCATATAAACAACAATTATACACATCATCAATCAATACATAACATTTAATGTATTCATTCAACTGTCATACTCAATGACATATTCCAGTTATTAGTTTTAGTTTGCCTAACCATCATGCATTGTCTACAACAATCAAGACTATCCTCCACCGATAGCCCAAAGCAGTTATTTCTATACAGAATATAAATGCAACAAATGGATACATAATCAACATTTCCAACTAGGTGAGCGATATAAAATCCAACTACACCCTTTAATCCCATACATTCCCAATCTCAACATTTCCACTTCAATTCCTCGTTTCTCACAATTAATTTTACAAATTAATTAACCAATGTAATTAGGCATTTTCCATAATTAACATTACAACCCTTAGGTTCCATTTTCATCAATGCCTCAACATTTATACCATTTTCCATGCCAAACATGCATCTAGGTTTTATATAGCTAAAACCCCAACTTTTATAAATTTACACAAAAGCCCCAAACTCTCACCAAATTACCAAACCAATCCCAACATCTCAAAATACTAAAATTTAAAGACAAAATCCATAGTAAGGAGTAGGTTATCCCTACCTCAAAAGATGACCCCCAACCGAGAAGGTGAAGAAAATGAAAATGCTCCAAATCACGAATTTCTCGGATCAAAAGATAGCCCTCGACGATCAACAACTCTTTTGTAAAGGCCAAAGGTGAGGAAATCACTCCTACTATATCAATACCTAGAGAGAAGGTAGAGCTCTAGAGTGAGAAGCTCAACAATGGGGTTTTTGGAAAAGTAAGAGAGAGAAGAGAAATGGAAAAAGTGATTTGAAAAGTCAAAACACGGAGCTTTAACCCAGTCGCCCCGCTCGAGCGTCCAAACCCACGCTCGAGCGTCACTCACAGACTCCTGCTCGAGTGTCCAAAATGCCGCTCGAGCGCTGAATACACACTCCCAGCACTTTTGCAGAACCAGACTCCCGCTCGAGCGTAACACACAAACTCCCGCTCGAGTGTCCAAACTCCCGCTCGAGCGGACAACCCTGCAGAGAAAAATACTGGTAGGTGGATTTTCCCGCTCGAGCGGACAGACCAAAAACTGGGCAACTACACTTGGTTCCTAAGCTCAACCAACCTGTTTCACACCTGCCCAACACAACCCAAGACTCAAATACAAAGAGTAAAGGATGTAAACAAGATGTACACAACAACCAATGAAAGGGAAACCGGGATCGCTATAGATCGTTAAGGTGTAGTGCTTTTTCTTGAATGAACTTCAACGTTTAATTTTATGCAGTTTCTATTTCTATTTTTATTCAACTTCTATTTTTATTCAATTTCCATCTCCATTCGATTTCCTTTTTTTATTTCATTTCCAAATAGATCGTTAAGGTATAGTGGTTTTTTGAATGAACTTCCGTGTTTAATTTTCTGCAGTTTCCATTTCTATTTTTATTCAACTTCTATTTTTATTCAATTTCCATCTCCATTCAATTTCATTTTTTATTTAATGTCCAAATAGATCGTTAAGGTGTAGTGGTTTCTTGAATGAACTTCCACGTTTAATTTTATGCAGTTTTCATTTCTATTTTTATTCAACTTCTATTTTTATTCAATTTCCATCTCCATTCAATTTCCTTTTTTATTTAATTTCCAAAGAGATCGTTAAGGTGTAGTGGTTTTTTTAATGAACTTCAACGTTTAATTTTATGCAGTTTCTATTTCTATTTTTATTTAACTTCTATATTTATTCAATTTCAATCTCCATTCGATTTCCTTTTTCTATTTCATTTCCAAATAGATCGTTAAGGTATAGTGGTTTTTTGAATGAACTTCCGTGTTTAATTTTATGCAGTTTCCATTTCTATTTTTATTCAACTTCTATTTTTATTCAATTTCTTTTTCTATTCAATTTCCTTTTTTATTTAATTTCCAAATAGATCGTTAAGGTATAGTGGTTTCTTGAATGAACTTCCATGTTTAATTTTACGCAGTTTCCATTTCTATTTTTATTCAATTTCCATCTCCATACAATTTCTTTTTTTATTTAATTTCCAAAGAGGTCGTTAAGGTGTAGTGGTTTCTTGAATGAACTTCAATGTTTAATTTTATGCAGTTTCCATTTCTATTTTTATTCAATTTCCATCTCCATACAATTTCCTTTTTTATTTAATTTCCAAAGAGGTCGTTAAGGTGTAGTGGTTTCTTCAATGAACTTCAATGCTTAATTTTATGCAGTTTCCATTTTTATTTTTATTCAACTTCTATTTTCATTCAATTTCCATCTCCATTCAATTTCTTTTTTTTATTTCATTTCCAAATAGATCGTTAAGGTATAATGGTTTCTTGAATGAGCTTCCGTGTTTCATTTTATGCAGTTTCCATTTTTGTTTTTATTAAACTTCCATTTTTATTCAATTTCCATCTCCATTCAATTTCCATTTTTATTTTATTTCCAAATAGATCGTGAAGGTGTAGTGGTCTCTTGAATGAACTTCCATTCTTAATTTTATGCAACTTCCATTTTGATTTTTATTGCATTTCCATTTTTATTCAATTTCATTTTCTATTCAATTTCCTTTTTTATTTAATTTCCAAATAGATCGTGGAGGTATAGTGGTTTCTTGAATGAACTTCCATGTTGAATTTTATGCAGATTCAACTTCTATTTTTAATCAATTTCCATCTCCATTCAATTTCATTTTTTATTTAATTTCCAAATAGATCGTTAAGGTGTAGTGGTTTCTTGAATGAACTTTCACGTTTAATTTTATGCAGTTTCCATTTCTATTTTTATTCAACTTCTATTTTTATTCAATTTCCTTTTCTCTTCAATTTCCTTTTTTATTTAATTTCCAAATAGATCGTTAAGGTGTAGTGGTTTTTTGAAAAAACTTCCATTCTTAATTTTATGCAACTTCCATTTTTTTTTTATTCTACTTCCATTTTTATTCAATTTCTATTTCTATTCAATTTCCTTTTTTATTTAATTTCCAAATAGATCGTTAAGGTATAGTGGTCTCTTGAATGAACTTCTGTGTTTAATTTTATGCAGTTTCCATTTCTATTTTTATTCAACATCTATTTTTATTCAATTTCCATCTCCATTCAATTTCCATTTTTATTTAATTTCCAAATAGATCGTTAAGGTGTAATGGTTTCTTGAATGAACTTCCATTCTTAATTTTATGCAACTTCCATTTTGATTGTTATTCCACTTCCATTTTCATTCAATTTTCTTTTCTATTCAATTCTCTTTTTTATTTAATTTCCAAATAGATCGTTGAGGTATAGTGGTTTCTTGAATAAACTTCCATGTTTAATTTTTTGCAATTTCCATTTATATTTTTATTCAACTTCTATTTTTAATCAATTTCCATCTCCATTCAATTTCCATTTTTATTTAATTTCCAAATAGATCGTTAAGGTGTATTGGTTTCTTGAATGAACTTCCACGTTTAATTTTATGCAACTTCCATTTTGATTTTTATTCCACTTCCATTTTTATTCAATTTCCTTTTCTATTCAATTTCCTTTTTTGTTTAATTTCCAAATAGATCGTTAAGGTATAGTGGTTTCCTGAATGAACTTCCACGTTTAACTTTATGCAATTTCCATTTCTATTTTTATTCAACTTCTATTTTTATTCAATTTCCTTTTCTATTAAATTTCCTTTTTTATTTAATTTCCAGATAGATCGTTAAGGTGTAGTGGTTTCTTGAATGAACTTCGATTCTTAATTTTATGCAACTTCCATTTTGATTTTTATTCAACTTCTATTTTCATTCAATTTCCTTTTCTATTCAATTTCCTTTTTAATTTAATTTCCGACTAGATCGTTAAGGTATAGTGGTTTCTTGAATGAACTTCCATGTTTAGTTTTATGCAGTTTCCAATTCTATTTTTATTCAACTTCACTTTTTATTCAATTTCCATCTCCATTCAATTTCATTTTTTATTTAATTTCCAAATAGATCGTTAAGGTGTAGTGGTTTTTTGAATGAACTTCCGTGTTTAATTTTATGCAGTTTCCATTTCTATTTTTATTCAACTTCTATTTTTATTCAATTTCCATCTCCATTCAATTTCCATTTTTATTTAATTTCCAAATAGATCGTTAAGGTGTATTCGTTTCATGAATGAACTTCCATTCTTAATTTTATGCAACTTCCATTTTGATTTTTATTCCACTTCCATTTTTATTCAATTTCCTTTTCTATTCAATTTACTTTTTTTACGTAATTTCTAAATAAATCGTTAAGGTATAGTGGTTTCTTGAATACACTTCCATGTTTAATTTTATGCAATTTCCATTTATATTTTTATTCAACTTCTATTTTTAATCAATTTCCATCTCCATTCAATTTCCTTTTTTATTTAATTTCCAAATAGATCGTTAAGGTGTATTGGTTTCTTGAATGAACTTCCACGTTTAATTTTATACAACTTCCATTTTGATTTTTATTCCACTTCCATTTTTAGTCAATTTCCTTTTCTATTTAATTTCCAAATAGATCGTTAAGGTATAGTGGTCTCTTGAATGAACTTTTGTGTTTAATTTTATGCAGTTTCCATTTCTATTTTTATTCAACATCTATTTTTATTCAATTTCCATCTCCATTCAATTTCCATTTTTATTTAATTTCCAAATAGATCGTTAAGGGGTAGTGGTTTTTGAATGAACTTCCATTCTTAATTTTATGCAACTTCCATTTTAATTTTTATTCCACTTCCATTTTTATTCAATTTTCTTTTCTATTCAATTCCCTTTTTTATTTAATTTCCAAATAGATCGTTGAGGTATAGTGGTTTCTTGAATAAACTTCTATGTTCAATTTTATGCAATTTCCGTTTATATTTTTATTCAACTTCTATTTTTAATCAATTTCCATCTCCATTCAATTTCCTTTTTTATTTAATTTCCAAATATATCGTTAAGGTGTATTGGTTTCTTGAATGAACTTCCACGTTTAATTTTATGCAACTTCCATTTTGATTTTTATTCCAGTTCCATTTTTATTCAATTTCCTTTTCTTTTAAATTTCCTTTTTTATTTAATTTCCAAATAGATCGTTAAGGTATAGTGGTTTCTTGAATGAACTTCCACGTTTAAATTTATGCAGTTTCCATTTCTATTTTTATTCAATTTTCTTTTCTATTCAATTTCCATTTTTATTTAATTTCCGAATAGATCGTTAAGGTATAATGGTTTCTTGAATGAACTTTCATGTTTAGTTTTATGCAGTTCCCATTTCTATTTTTCTTCAACTTCACTTTTTCTTCAATTTCCATCTCCATTCAATTTCATTTTTTATTTTTTCGAAATAGATCGTTAAGGTGTAGTTGTTTTTTGAATGAACTTCCGTGTTTAATTTTATGCAGTTTCCATTTCTATTTTTATTCAACTTCACTTTTTATTCAATTTCCATCTCCATTCAATTTCATTTTTTATTTAATTTCCAAATAGATCGTTAAGGTGTAGTGGTTTTTTGAATGGACTTCCGTGTTTAATTTTATGCAGTTTCCATTTCTATTTTTATTCAACATCTATTTTTATTCAATTTCCATCTCCATCCAATTTCAATTTTTATTTAATTTCCAAATAGATCGTTAAAGTGTAGTCGTTTCATGAATGAACTTCCATTCCTAATTTTATGCAACTTCCATTTTGATTTTTATTCCACTTCCGTTTTTATTCAATTTCCTTTTCTATTCAATTTCCTTTTTTTACGTAATTTCCAAATAAATCGTTAAGGTATAGTGGTTTCTTGAATAGACTTCCATGTTTAATTTTATGAAATTTCCATTTATATTTTTATTCAACTTCTATTTTTAATCAATTTCCATCTCCATTCAATTTCCTTTTTTCTTTAATTTCCAAATAGATCGTTAAGGTGTATTGGTTTCTTGAATGAACTTTTGTGTTTAATTTTATGCAGTTTCCATTTCTATTTTTATTCAACTTCTATTTTTATTCAATTTCCTTTTCTATTAAATTTCCTTTTTTATTTAATTTCCAGATAGATCGTTAAGGTGTAGTGGTTTCTTGAATGAACTTCCATTCTTAATTTTATGCAACTTCCATTTTGATTTTTATTCAACTTCTATTTTCATTCAATTTCCTTTTCTATTCAATTTCCTTTTTAATTTAATTTCCGACTAGATCGTTAAGGTATAGTGGTTTCTTGAATGAACTTCCATGTTTAGTTTTATGCAGTTTCCATTTCTATTTTTATTCAACTTCACTTTTTATTCAATTTCCATCTCCATACAATTTCATTTTTTATTTAATTTCCAAATAGATCGTTAAGGTGTAGTGGTTTTTCGAATAAACTTCCGTGTTTAATTTTATGCAGTTTCCATTTCTATTTTTATTCAACTTCTATTTTTATTCAATTTCCATCTCCATTCAATTTCCATTTTTATTTAATTTCCAAATAGATCGTTAAGGTGTAGTCGTTTCATGAATGAACTTCCATTCTTAATTTTATGCAACTTCCATTTTGATTTTTATTCCACTTCCATTTTTATTCAATTTCCTTTTCTATTCAATTTACTTTTTTTACGTAATTTCTAAATAAATCGTTAAGGTATAGTGGTTTCTTGAATACACTTCCATGTTTAATTTTATGCAATTTCCATTTATATTTTTATTCAACTTCTATTTTTAATCAATTTCCATCTCCATTCAATTTCCTTTTTTATTTAATTTCCAAATAGATCGTTAAGGTGTATTGGTTTCTTGAATGAACTTCCACGTTTAATTTTATACAACTTCCATTTTGATTTTTATTCCACTTCCATTTTTAGTCAATTTCCTTTTCTATTCAATTTCCTTTTTTATTTAATTTCCAAATAGATCGTTAAGGTATAGTGGTCTCTTGAATGAACTTTTGTGTTTAATTTTATGCAGTTTCCATTTCTATTTTTATTCAACATCTATTTTTATTCAATTTCCATCTCCATTCAATTTCCATTTTTATTTAATTTCCAAATAGATCATTAAGGGGTAGTGGTTTCTTCAATAAACTTCCATTCTTAATTTTATGCAACTTCCATTTTAATTTTTATTCCACTTCCATTTTTATTCAATTTTCTTTTCTATTCAATTCCCTTTTTTATTTAATTTCCAAATAGATCGTTGAGGTATAGTGGTTTCTTGAATAAACTTCTATGTTCAATTTTATGCAATTTCCATTTATATTTTTATTCAACTTCTATTTTTAATCAATTTCCATCTCCATTCAATTTCCTTTTTTATTTAATTTCCAAATATATCGTTAAGGTGTATTGGTTTCTTGAATGAACTTCCACGTTTAATTTTATGCAACTTCCATTTTGATTTTTATTCCAGTTCCATTTTTATTCAATTTCCTTTTCTTTTCAATTTCCTTTTTTATTTAATTTCCAAATAGATCGTTAAGGTATAGTGGTTTCTTGAATGAACTTCCACGTTTAAATTTATGCAGTTTCCATTTCTATTTTTATTCAATTTCCTTTTCTATTCAATTTCCTTTTTTATTTAATTTCCGAATAGATCGTTAAGGTATAATGGTTTCTTGAATGAACTTCCATGTTTAGTTTTATGCAGTTCCCATTTCTATTTTTCTTCAACTTCACTTTTTCTTCAATTTCCATCGCCATTCAATTTCATTTTTTATTTTTTCCAAATAGATCGTTAAGGTGTAGTTGTTTTTTGAATGAACTTTCGTGTTTAATTTTATGCAGTTTCCATTTCTATTTTTATTCAACTTCACTTTTTATTCAATTTCCATCTCCATTCAATTTCATTTTTTATTTAATTTCCAAATAGATCGTTAAGGTGTAGTGGTTTTTTGAATGGACTTCCGTGTTTAATTTTATGCAGTTTCCATTTCTATTTTTATTCAACATCTATTTTTATTCAATTTCCATCTCCATTCAATTTCAATTTTTATTTAATTTCCAAATAGATCGTTAAAGTGTAGTCGTTTCATGAATGAACTTCCATTCTTAATTTTATGCAACTTCCATTTTGATTTTTATTCCACTTCCGTTTTTATTCAATTTCCTTTTCTATTCAATTTTCTTTTTTTACATAATTTCCAAATAAATCGTTAAGGTATAGTGGTTTCTTGAATAGACTTCCATGTTTAATTTTATGCAATTTCCATTTATATTTTTATTCAACTTCTATTTTTAATCAATTTCCATCTCCATTCAATTTCCTTTTTTCTTTAATTTCCAAATAGATCGTTAAGGTGTATAGGTTTCTTGAATGAACTTCCACGTTTAATTTTATGCAACTTCCATTTTGATTTTCATTCCACTTCCATTTTTATTCAATTTCCTTTTCTATTCAATTTCCTTTTTTATTTAATTTCCAAATAGATCGTTAAGGTATTGTGGTCTCTTGAATGAACTTCTGTGTTTAATTTTATGCAGTTTCCATTTCTATTTATATTCAACATCTATTTTTATTCAATTTCCATCTCCATTCAATTTCCATTTTTATTTAATTTCCAAATAGATCGTTAAGGGGTAGTGGTTTCTTGAATGAACTTCCATTCTTAATTTTATGCAACTTCCGTTTTGATTTTTATTCTACTTCCATTTTTATTCAATTTTCTTTTCTATTCAATTCCCTTTTTTATTTAATTTCCAAATAGAACGTTGAGTTATAGTGGTTTCTTGAATAAACTTCCATGTTTAATTTTATGCAATTTCCATTTATATTTTTATTCAACTTCTATTTTTAATCAATTTCCATCTCCATTCAATTTCCTTTTTTATTTAATTTCCAAATAGATCGTTAAGGTATAGTGGTTTCTTGAATGAACTTCCACGTTTAAATTTATGCAGTTTCCATTTCTATTTTTATTCAACTTCTATTTTTATTCAATTTCCTTCTCTATTCAATTTCCTTTTTTCTTTAATTTCCGAATAGATCGTTAAGGAATTGTGGTTTCTTGACTGAACTTCCATGTTTAGTTTTATGCAGTTCCCATTTCTATTTTTATTCAACTTCACTTTTTCTTCAATTTCCATCTCCATTCAATTTCATTTTTTATTTAATTTCCAAATAGATCGTTAAGGTGTAGTTGTTTTTTGAATGAACTTCCGTGTTTAATTTTATGCAGTTTCCATTTCTATTTTTATTCAACTTCACTTTTTATTCAATTTCCATCTCCATTCAATTTCATTTTTTATTTAATTTCCAAATAGATCGTTAAGGTGTAGTGGTTTTTTGAATGAACTTCCGTGTTTAATTTTATGCAGTTTCCATTTTATTTTTATTCAACATCTATTTTTATTCAATTTCCATCTCCATTCAATTTCCATTTTTATTTAATTTCCATATAGATCGTTAAGGTGTAGTCGTTTCATGAATGAACTTCCATTCTTAATTTTATGCAACTTCCATTTTGATTTTTATTCCACTTCTATTTTTATTCAATTTCCTTTTCTATTCAATTTCCTTTTTTATTTAATTCCCAAATAGATCGTTAAGGTGTAGTGGTTTCTTGAACGAACTTCCATGTTTAATTTTATGCAGTTTCCATTTCTATTTTTATTCAACATCTATTTTTATTCAATTTCCTTTTCTATTCAATTTCCTATTTTATTTAATTTCCAAATAGATCGTTAAGGTATAGTGGTTTCTTGAATGAACTACCATGTTTAATTTTATGCAGTTTCCATTTCAATTTTTATTTAACTTCTATTTTTATTCAATTTCCATCTCCATTCAATTTCCTTTTTTATTTAATTTCCAAAGAGATCGTTAAGGTATAGTGGTTTCTTGAATGAACTTCGACGTTTAATTTTATGCAGTTTCCATTTCTATTTTTATTCAACTTCTATTTTTATTCAATTTCCTTTTCTATTCAATTTCCTTTTTTATTTAATTTCCGAATAGATCGTTAAGGTATAGTGGTTTCTTGAATGAACTTCCATTCTTAATTTTATGCAACTTCCATTTTGATTTTTATTCAACTTCTATTTTTATTCAATTTCATTTGCTATTCAATTTCCTTTTTTATTTAATTTCCAAATAGATCGTTAAGGTATAGTGGTTTCTTGAATGAACTTCCATGTTTTGTTTTATGCAGTTTCCATTTCTATTTTTATTCAACTTCTATTTTTATTCAATTTCCATATCCATTCAATTTCATTTTTTATTTAATTTCCAAATAGATCGTTAAGGTGTAGTGGTTTCTTGAATGAACTTCCACGTTTAATTTTATGTAGTTTCCATTTCTATTTTTATTCAACTTCTATTTTTATTCAATTTCCTTTTTTATTTAATTTCCAAATAGATCGTTAAGGTATAGTGGTTTCTTGAATGAACTTCCATGTTTAATTTTATGCAGTTTCCATTTCTATTTTTATTCAATTTCCATCTCCATTCAATTTCCATTTTTATTTAATTTCCAAATAGATCAATAAGGTGTAGCACTTTTATGAATGAACTTCCATCCTTAATTTTGTGCAACTTCCATTTTTATTTTTATTTTTATTTCACTTCCATTTTTATTCAATTTCCATTTTTATTTAATTTCCAAATAGATCATTAAGGTATAGTGGTTTCTTGAATGACCATCCATGTTTAATTTTATGCAACTTCCACTGGTATTTTTATTCCACTTCCATTTTTATTCACTTTCATTTCCTATTCAATTTCATTTTTTATTTAATTTCCGAATATATCGTTAAGGTTTAGTGGTTTCTTGAATGAACTTTCATTTTTAATTTTATGCAGATTCCATTTCTATTTTTATTCAACTTCTATTTGTATTCAATTTCCATCTCCATTCAATTTCATTTTTATTTAATTTCCAAATCGATCGTTAAGGTGTAGTGGTTTCTTGAATGAACTTCCACGTTTAATTTTATGCAGTTTCCATTGCTATTTTTATTCTACTTCTATTTCTATTCAATTTCCTTTTCTATTCAATTTCCTTTTTTATTTAATTTCCAAATAGATCGTTAAGGTATACTGGTTTCTTGAATGAACTTTCATGTTTAATTTTATGCAGTTTTCGTTTCTATTTTTATTCAATTTCTATTTTTATTCAACTTCTATTTTTATTCAATTTCCATCTCCATTCAATTTGCATTTTTATTAAATTTCCAAATAGATCGTTAAGGTGTAGTGGTTTCTTGAATGAACTTCCATTCTTATTTTTATGCAACTTCCATTTTTATTTTTATTCCACTTCCATTTTTATTCAATTTCCTTTTCTATTCAATTTCCTTTTTTATTTAGTTTCCAAATAGATCGTTCAGGTATAGTGCTTTCTTGAATGAACTTTTGTGTTCAATTTTATGCAGTATCCATTTCTATTTTTATTCAACTTCTATTTTTATTCAATTTCCATCTCCATTCAATTTCCATTTTTATTTAATTTCCAAATAGATCGCTAAGGTGTAGTCGTTTCATGAATGAACTTCCAACCTTAATTTTATGCAACTTCCATTTTGATTTTTATTCCACTTCCACTTCCATTTTTATTCAATTTCCTTTTCTATTCAATTTCCTTTTTTATTTATTTTCCAAATAGATCGTTGAGGTATAGTGGTTTCTTGAATGAACTTTCATGTTTAATTTTATGCAGTTTCCATTTCTATTTTTATTCAACTTCTATTTTTATTCAATTTCCATCTCCATTCAATTTCATTTCTTATTTAATTTCCAAATCGATCGTTAAGGTGTAGTGGTTTCTTGAATGAACTTCCACGTTTAATTTTATGCAGTTTCCATTGCTATTTTTATTCTACTTCTATTTTTATTCAATTTCCTTTTCTCTTCAATTTCCTTTTTTATTTAATTTCCAAATAGATCGTTAAGGTATAGTGGTTTCTTGAATGAACTTTCATGTTTAATTTTATGTAGTTTTCGTTTCTATTTTTATTCAATTTCTATTTTTATTCAACTTCTATTTTTATTCAATTTCCATCTCCATTCAATTTGCATTTTTATTTAATTTCCAAATAGATCGTTAAGGTGTAGTGGTTTCTTGAATGAACTTCCATTCTTAATTTTATGCAACTTCCATTTTTATTCAACTTCCATTTTTATTCAATTTCCTTTTCTATTCAATTTCCTTTTTTATTTAGTTTCCAAATAGATCGTTCAGGTATAGTGCTTTCTTGAATGAACTTTCGTGTTCAATTTTATGCAGTATCCATTTCTATTTTTATTCAACTTCTATTTTTATTCAACTTCCATCTCCATTCAATTTCCATTTTTATTTAATTTCCAAATAGATCGCTAAGGTGTAGTCGTTTCATGAATGAACTTCCAATCTTAATTTTATGCAACTTCCATTTTGATTTTTATTCCACTTCCATTTTTATTCAATTTCCTTTTCTATTCATTTTCCTTTTTTATTTATTTTCCAATTAGATCGTTGAGGTATAGTGGTTTCTTGAATGAACTTTCATGTTTAATTTTATGCAGTTTCCATTTCTATTTTTATTCAATTCTATTTTTATTCAATTTCCATCTCCATTCAATTTCCATTTTTATTTAATTTCCAAATAGATCGATAAGGTGTTGCGCTTTCTTGAATGAAATTCCATCCTTAATTTTGTGCAACTTCCATTTTTATTTTTATTTTTGTTTCACTTCCATTTTTATTCAATTTCCTTTTCTATTCAATTTCCATTTTTATTTAATTTCCAAATAGATCATTAAGGTATATTGTTTCTTGAATGAACATCCATGTTTAATTTTATGCAACTTCCATTGGTATTTTTATTCCACTTCGATTTTTATTCAATTTCCTTTCCTATTGAATTTCATTTTTTATTTAATTTCCGAATATATCGTTAAGGTTTAGTGGTTTCTTGAATGAACTTCCATTTTTAATTTTATGCAGATTCCATTTCTATTTTTATTCAACTTCTATTTTTATTCAATTTCCATCTTCATTCAATTTCATTTTTTATTTAATTGCCAAATCGATCGTTAAGGTGTAGTGGTTTCTTGAATGAACTTCCACGTTTAATTTTATGCAGTTTCCATTGCTATTTTTATTCAACTTCTATTTTTATTCAATTTCCTTTTCTATTCAATTTCCTTTTTTATTTAATTTCCAAATAGATCGTTAAGGTATAGTGGTTTCTTGAATGAACTTCCATGTTTAATTTTATGCAGTTTTCGTTTCTATTTTTATTCAACTTCTATTTTTATTCAATTTCCATCTCCATGCAATTTCCATTTTTATTTAATTTCTAAATAGATCGCTAAGGTGTAGTCGTTTCATGAATGAACTTCCAATCTTAATTTTATGCAACTTCCATTTTGATTTTTATTCCACTTCCATTTTTATTCAATTTCCTTTTCTATTCAATTTCCTTTTGTATTTAATTTCCAAACAGATCGTTAAGGTATAGTGGTTTCTTAAATGAACTTCCATGTTTAATTTTATGCAGTTTCCATTTGTATTTTTATTCAACTTCTATTTTTATTCAATTTCCATTTTTATTTAATTTCCAAATAGAGCGATAAGGTGTAGCGCTTTCTTGAATGAACTTCAATCCTTAATTTTGTGCAACTTCCATTTTTATTTTTATTTTTGTTTCACTTCCATTTTTATTCAATTTCCTTTTCTATTCAATTTCCATTTTTATTTAATTTCCAAATAGATCATTAACGTATAGTGGTTTCTTGAATAAACATCCATGTTTAATTTTATGCAACTTCCATTGGTATTTTTACTCCACTTCCATTTTTATTCAATTTCCTTTCCTGTTCAATTTCATTTTTTATTTAATTTCCGAATATATCGTTAAGGTTTAGTGGTTTCTTGAATGAACTTCCATTTTTAATTTTTTGCAGATTCCATTTCTATTTTTATTCAACTTCTATTTTCATTCAATTTCCATCTCCATTCAATTTCATTTTTTATTTAATTTCCAAATTGATCGTTAAGGTGTAGTGGTTTCTTGAATGAACTTCCACGATTAATTTTATGCAGTTTCCATTGCTATTTTTATTCAATTTCCTTTTCTATTCAATTTCCTTTTTTACTTAATTTCCAAATAGATCGTTAAGGTATAGTGGTTTCTTGAATGAACTTCCATGTTTAATTTTATGCAGTTTTCGTTTCTATTTTTATTCAACTTCTATTTTTATTCAATTTCCATCTCCATTCAATTTCCATTTTTATTTAATTTCCAAATAGATCAATAAGGTGTAGCCCTTTCTTGAATGAGCTTCCATCCTTAATTTTGTGCAACTTCCATTTTTATTTTTATTTTTGTTTCACTTCCATTTTTATTCAATTTCCTTTTCTATTCAATTTCCATTTTTATTTAATTTCCAAATAGATCATTAAGGTATAGTGGTCTCTCGAATAAACATCCATGTTTAATTTTATGCAACTTCCATTGGTATTTTTATTCCACTTCCATTTTTATTCAATTTCCTTTCCTGTTCAATTTCATTTTTTATTTAATTTCCGAATATATCGTTAAGGTTTAGTGGTTTATTGAATGAACTTCCATTTTTAATTTTATGCAGATTCCATTTCTATTTTTATTCAATTTCCATCTCCATTCAATTTCATTTTTTATTTAATTTCCAAATCGATCGTTAAGGTGTAGTGGTTTCTTGAATGAACTTCCACGTTTAATTTTATGCAGTTTCCATTGCTATTTTTACTCAACTTCTATCTTTATTCAATTTCCTTTTCTATTCAATTTCCTTTTTTATTTAATTTCCAAATAGATCGTTAAGGTATAGTGGTTTCTTGAATGAACTTCCATGTTTTATTTTATGCAGTTTTCGTTTCTATTTTCATTCAACTTCTATTTTTATTCAATTTCCATCTCCATTCAATTTGCATTTTTATTTAATTTCCAAATAGATCGTTAAGGTGTAGTGGTTTCTTGAATGAACTTCCATTCTTAATTTTATGCAACTTCCATTTTTATTTTTTTTCCACTTCCATTTTTATTCAATTTCCTTTTTTATTTAGTTTCCAAATAGATTGTTCAGGTATAGTGGTTTCTTGAATGAACTTCCATGTTCAATTTTATGCAGTATCCATATCTATTTTTATTCAACTTCTATTTTTATTCAATTTCCATCTCCAATCAATTTCCATTTTTATTTAATTTCCAAATAGATTGCTAAGGTGTAGTCGTTTGATGAATGAACTTCCATTCTTAATTTTATGCAACTTCCATTTTGATTTTTATTCCACTTCCATTTTTATTCAATTTCCTTTTCTATTAAATTTCCTTTTTTATTTAATTTCCAAATAGATCGTTAAGGTATAGTGGTTTCTTGAATGAACTTCCATGTTTAATTTTATGCAGTTTCCACTTCTATTTTTATTCAACTTCTAATTTTATTCAATTTCCTTTTTTGTTTAATTTTCAAATAGATCGTTAAGGTGTAGGGGTTTCTTGAATGAACTTCCATTTTTAATTTTATGCAACTTCCAATTTTATTTTAATTCCACTTCCATTTTTATTCAATTTCCTTTTCTATTCAATTTCCTTTTTTATTTAATTTCCAAATAGATCGTTAAGGTATTGTGGTTTCTTGAATGAACTTCCTTGTTTAATTTTATGAAGTTTCCACTTCTATTTTTATTCAACTTCTATTTTTATTCAATTTCCGTCTCCATTCAATTTCCTTTTTTATTTAATTTCCAAATAGATCACTAAGGTATAGTGGTTTCTCGAATGAACTTCCATTTTTAATTTTATGCAACTTCCATTTTTTTTTATTCCACTTCCATTTTTATTAAATTTCCTTTTCTATTCAATTTTCTTTTTTATTTAATTTCGAAATAGGTCGTTAAGGTATAGTGGTTTCTTGAATGAACTTTCATTTTTAATTTTATGCAACTTCTATTTTTATTTTTATTCAACTTCCATTTTTATTCAATTTCCTTTCCTATTTAATTTCTTATTTTTATTTCATTTCCAAATAGACCGTTAAGGTATAATGGTTTCTTGAATGAACTTCCAACTTTGATTTTATGTAACTTCCATTTTTATTCCATTTTCTTTTCAATTCAATTTCCTTTTTTTATTTACTATCCAAATTGATCATTAATGTATGGTGGTTTCTTGAATAAACTTTCATTGCTAATTTTATGCAACTTCCATTTTTATTTTTATTCAACTCTCATTTTTTTTTCAATTTCTTTTTCAACTGAATTTTCTTTTTTGTTTAATTTCCAAATAAATCGTTAATGTATAATGGTTTCTTGAATGAACTTCCATTTTTAATTTTATCCAACTTCCATTTTTATTTTTATTCAACTTCCATTTTTATTCAAATTCCTTTTCTACTCAATTTCCTTTTTTTATTTAATTTCCAAATATATCTTTAAGGTATAGTGGTTTCTTGAATAGACTTCCATTTTTAATTTTATGCAACTTCTATTTTTGTTTTTATTCAATTTCCATTTTTATTCAATTTCCATTTCTGTTCAATTTCCTTTTTTATTTAATTTCCAAATAGATCCTTAAGGTATAGTTGTTTCTTGAATGAACCTTCAATTTTAATTTTATGCAACTTCCATTTTTATTTTTATTCAACTTCCATTTTTATTCAATTTCCTTTTCTATTCAATTTTCGTTTTTTGTTTAATTTCCAAATAGATCGTTAAGGTATAGTGGTTTGTCGAATAGACTTCCATTTTTACTTTTATGCAGCTTCTGTTTTTGTTTGTATTCAACTTCCATTTTTGTTCCATTTCCTTTTCTATTCATTTTCCTTTTTTAATGAATTTCCAAATAGATGATTAAGGTATAGTGGTTTCTTGAATAAACTTCTTTTTTTAATTTTATGCAACTTCCATTTTTATTTTTATTCAACTTCCCTTATTATTCAATTTCCTTTCCTATTGATTTTCCTTTGTTATTTAATTTCCAAATAGATCGTTAAGGTTTAGTGGTTACTTTAGTGAACTTTCATTTTTAATTATATGCAACTTCTATTTTTACATTTATTCAACTTCTATTTTTATTCAATTTCCTTTTTTTATTTAATTTCCAAATAGATCGTTAAGGTATACTGGTTTCTTGAATGAACTTCCATTTTTAATTTTATGCAACTTCCATTTTTATTTTTATTCAACTACAATTTTTATTCAATTTCCTTTTTTATTTAATTTCTAAATAGATCGTTAAGGTGTAGTGGTTTCTTGAATGAACTTCCATTTTTAATTTTATGCAACTTCCATTTTTATTTTTATTCAACTTCCATTTTTAATCAATTTCCTTTCTTTTCAATTTTTTTTTATTTAATTTCCAAATAGATCGTTAATGTATAGTTGTTTCTTGAATGAACTTCCATTTTTAATTTTATGCAACTTCCATTTTTATTCAATTTGTTTTTCTATTGAATTTCCTTTTTTATTTAATTTCCAAACAGATCTTTAAGGTGCAGTGGCTTCTTGAATGAACTTCCATTTTTAATTTTATGCAACTTTCATTTTCATTTTTATTCCACTTCCATTTTTATTCAATTTCCTTTTTTGTTTAATTTCCAAATAGATCGTTAAGGTATAGTGGTTTCTTGAATGAACTTCCTTGTTTAATTTTATGAAGTTTACATTTGTATTTTTATTCAACTTCTATTTTTATTCGATTTCCATCTCCATTCAATTTCCTTTTTTATTTAATTTCAAAATAGATCGTTAAGGTATAGTGGTTTCTTGAATGAACTTCCATTTTTAATTTTATGCAACTTCCATTTTTATTATTATTCAACTTTTTTTTTAATCAATTTCTTTTTCTATTCAATTTCCTTTTTTTATTTAATTTCTAAATAGATCGTTGAGGTATACAGGTTTTTTGAATTAACTTCCATTTTTTGCTTTTATGCAACTTCCATTTTTATTTTTATTCAACTTTTATTCCTAGTCAATTTCCTTTTCTATTCAATTTCCTTTTTTTATTTAATTTCCAAATAGATCGTTAATGTATAGTCGTTTCTTGAATGAACTTCCATTTTTATTTTTATTCCACTTCCATTTTTATTCAATTTCCTTTTCTATTCAATTTCCTTTTTTATTTAATTTCCAAATAGATCCTTAAGGTATAGTGGTTTCTTGAGTGAACTTTCATTTTTAATTTTATGCAACTTCTATTTTTTTTTTATTCAACTTCCATTTTAATTCAATTTCCTTTTCTATTTAATTCTTTTTTTATTTCATTTCCAAATAGACCGTTAAGGTATAGTGGTTTCTTGAATGAACTGCCAAGTTTGATTTTATGCAACTTCCATTTTTATTCAATTTCCTTTTCTATTCAATTTTCTTTTTTTATTTACTATCCAAATAGATCGTTAATGTATAGTGGTTTCCTGAATAAACTTTCATTTCTAATTTTCTTCAACTGCGGTTTTTATTCAATTTCCTTTTTTTATTTAATTTCCAAATAGATCGTTGAGGTATACAGGTTTCTTGAATTAACTTCCATTTTTGCTTTTATGCAACATCCATTTTTATTTTTATTCAACTTTTATTCTTAGTCAATTTCTTTTTCTATTCAATTTCCTTTTTTTATTTAATTTCCAAATAGATAGTTAATGTATAGTCGTTTCTTGATGAACTTCCATTTTTAATTTTATGCAACTTCTATTTTTATTTTTATTCAACTTCCATTTTTATTCAATTTTTTTTCTATTGAATTTACTTTTTTATTTAATTTCCAAACAGATCGTTAAGGTGTAGTGGTTTCTTGAATGAACTTCTATTTTTAATTTTATGCAACTTTCATTTTTATTTTTATTCCACTTCCATTTTTATTCAGTTTCCTTTTCTATTCAATTTCCTTTTTAATTTAATTTCCAAATGGATCGTTAAGGTATAGTTGTTTCTTGAATGAACCTCCATGTTTAATTTTATGCAGTTTCCATTTCTATTTTTATTCAACTTCTATTTTTATTCAATTTCCATCTCCATTCAATTTCCTTTTTTATTTAATTTCCAAATAGACCGTTAAGGTGTAGTGGTTTCTTGAATGAAATTCCATTTTTAATTTTATCCAACTTCCTTTTTTATTTTTATTCAACTTTCATTCTTAGTCAATTTCTTTTTCTATTCAATTTCCTTTTTTATTTAATTTCCAAATAGATAGTTAATGTATAGTCGTTTCTTGATGAACTTCCATTTTTAATTTTATGCAACTTCTATTTTTATTTTTATTCAACATCCGTTTTTATTCAATTTCTTTTTCTATTGAATTTTCTTTTTTATTTAATTTCCAAACAGATCGTTAAGGTGTAGTGGTTTCTTGAATGAACTTCTATTTTTAATTTTATGCAACTTTAATTTTTATTTTTATTCCACTTCCATTTTTATTCAGTTTCCTTTTCTATTCAATTTCCTTTTTTATTTAATTTCCAAATAGATTGTTAAGGTATAGTAGTTTCTTGAATGAACTTACATGTTTAACTTTATGCAGTTTCCATTTCTATTTTTATTCAACTTCTAATTTTTTTGAATTTCCATCTCCATTCAATTTCCTTTTTTATTTAATTTCCAAATAGATCGTTAAAGTGTAGTGGTTTCTTGAATGAACTTCCATTTTTAATTTTATGCAACTTCCAATTTTATTTTAATTGCACTTCCATTTTTATTCAATTTCCTTTTCTATTCAATTTCCTTTTTTATTTAATTTCCAAATAGATCGTTAAGGTATTGTGGTTTCTTGAGTCAACTTCCATGTTTAATTTTATTTAGTTTCCACTTCTATTTTTATTCAACTTCTATTTTTATTCAATTTCCATCTCCATTCAATTTCCTTTTTTATTTAATTTCCAAATAGATCGTTAAGGTATAGTGGTTTCTTGAATGAACTTCCATTTTTAATTTTATGCAACTTCCATTTTTATTTTTATTCCACTTCCATTTTTGTTCAATTTCCTTTTTTATTCAGTTTTCTTTTTTATTTAATTTCCAAATAGATAGTTAAGGTATAGTGGTTTCTTGAATGAACTTTCATTTTTAATTTTATGCAACTTCTATTTTTCTTTTTATTCAACTTCCATTTTTATTCAATTTCCTTTTCTATTTAATTTCTTATTTTTATTTCATTTCCAAATAGACCGTTAAGGTATAGTGGTTTCTTGAATGAACTTCCAACTTTGATTTTATGTAAATTCCATTTTTATACAATTTTCTTTTCAATTCAATTTCCTTTTTTTATTTACTATCCAAAATAGATCGTTAATGTATGGTGGTTTCTTGAATAAACTTTCATTGCTAATTTTATGCAACTTCCATTTTTATTTTTATTGAACTCTCATTTTTTTTCAATTTCTTTTTCAATTGAATTTCCCTTTTTATTTAATTTCCAAATAGATCTTTAAGGTATAGTGGTTTCTTGAATGAACTTCCATTTTTAATTTTATGCAGCTTCCATTTTTATTTTTATTCAACTTCCACTTTTATTCAAATTCCTTTTCTATTCAATTTCCTTTTTTTATTTAATTTCCAAATATATCGTTAAGGTATAGTGGTTTCTTGAATAGACTTCCATTTTTAATTTTATGCAACTTCTATTTTTATTTTTATTCAATTTCCATTTTTATTCAATTTCCAATTCTGTTCAATTTTCTTTTTTATTTAATTTCCAAATAGTTCCTTCAGGTATAGTTGTTTCTTGAATGAACCTTCATTTTTAATTTTATCCAACTTCCATTTTTATTTTTATTCAACTTCCATTTTTATTCAATTTCCTTTTCTATTTAATTTTCGTTTTTTGTTTAATTTCCAAATAGATTGTTAAAGTATAGTGGTTTCTTGAATAGACTTCCATTTTTAATTTTTTGCCGCTTCTATTTTTGTTTGTATTCACTTCCATTTTTGTTCAATTTCCTTTTCTATTCATTTTCCTTTTTTAATTAATTTCCAAATTGATGATTAAGGTATAGTGATTTCTTGAATAAACTTCCATTTTTAATTTTATGCAACTTCCATTTTTATTTTTATTCAACTTCCCTTATTATTCAAATTCCTTTCCTATTGAATTTCCTTTGTTATTTAATTTCCAAATAGATCGTTAAGGTTTAGTGGTTACTTGAGTGAACTTTCATTTTTAATTATATGCAACTTCTACTTTTACATTTATTCAACTTCCAATTTTATTCAATTTCCTTTTTTTATTTAATTGCCAAATAGATCGTTAAGGTATACTGGTTTCTTGAATGAACTTCGATTTTTAATTTTATGCAACTTCCATTTTTATTTTTATTTAATTTCCTTTTTTATTTAATTTCCCTTTTTTATTTCATTTCCAAATAGATCGTTACAGTCTAGTGGTTTCTTGAATGAACTTCCATCTTTAATTTTATGCAACTTCAATTTTTATTTTTATTCAACTGCCATTTTTATTCAATTTCCATCTCCATTCAATTTCCTTTTTTTATTTAATTTCCAAATAGATGGTTAATGTATAGTGGTTTCTTGAATGAACTTCCATTTTTAATTTTACGCAAATTCCATTTTTGTTTTTCTTCAACTCCCATTTTTATTTAATTTCCATTTCAATTGAATTTCCTTTTTTTATTTAGTTTCCAAATATATCGTTAAGGTATAGTGGTTTCTTTAATGAACTTCCATGTTTAATTTTGTGCAACTTCCATTTTTATTTTTATTCAACTTCCATTTTTAATCAATTTCCTTTTCTATTCAATTTCCTTTTTCTATTTAATTTCCAAATAGATCGTTAATGTATAGTGGTTTCTTGAATGAACTTCCATGTTTAATTTTATGCAGTTTCCATTTCTATTTTTATTCAATTTCCATCTCCGTTCAATTTCCTTTTTTATTTAATTTCTAAATAGATCGTTAAGGTGTAGTGGTTTCTTGAATGAACTTTCATTTTTAATTTTATGCAACTTCCATTTTTATTTTTATTCAACTTCCATTTTTAATCAATTTCCTTTCTATTCAATTTTCTTTTTTTATTTAATTTCCAAATAGATCGTTAATGTATAGTCGTTTCTTGAATGAACTTCCATTTTTATTTTAATTCAACTTCCATTTTGATTCAATTTCTTTTTCTATTGAATTTCCTTTTTTATTTAATTTCCAAACAGATCTTTAAGGTGCAGTGGCTTCTTGAATGAACTTCCATTTTTTAATTTTATGCAACTTTCATTTTTATTTTTATTCCACTTCCATTTTTATTCAATTTCCTTTTTTGTTTAATTTCCAAATAGATCGTTAAGGTATAGTGGTTTCTTGAATGAACTTCCATGTTTAATTTTATGCAGTTTCCATTTCTATTTTCATTCAACTTCTATTTTTTTTTTTTGATTTCCATCGCCATTCAGTTTCCATTTTTATTTAATTTCCAAATAGATCGTTAAGGTGTAGTGGTTTCTTGAATGAACTTCCATTTTTAATTTTATGCAACTTCCATTTTTATCTTTATTCCACTTCCACTTTTATTCAATTTCCTTTTCTATTCAATTTCCTTTTTTTATTTAATTTCCAAATAGATCGTTAAGGTATAGTGGTTTCTTGAATGAACTTCCTTGTTTAATTTTATGAAGTTTCCATTTCTATTTTTATTCCACTTCTATTTTTATTCGATTTCCATCTCCATTCAATTTCCTTTGTTATTTAATTTCAAAATAGATCGTTAAGGTATAGTGGTTTCTTAAATGAACTTCCATTTTTAATTTTATGCAACTTCCATTTTTATTTTTATTCAACTTCCATTTTTAATCAATTTCCTTTTCTATTCAATTTCCTTTTTTTATTTAATTTCCAAATTGATCGTTAATGTATAGTCATTTCTTGAATGAACTTCCATTTTTAATTTTATGCAACTTCCATTTCTATTTTTATTCAACTTCTACATTTATTCAATTTCCACCTCCATTCAATTTCCTTTTTTATTTAATTTCCGAATAGATTGTTATGGTGTATTGGTTTCTTGAAAGAACTTCCATTCTTAATTCTATGCAACTTTCATTTTTATTTTTATTCCACTTCCATTTTTATTCAATTTCATTTTCTATTCAATTTTCTTTTTTATTTAATTTCCAAATAGATCGTTAAGGTATAGTGGTTTCTTGAATGAACTTCCATGTTTAATTTTATGCAGTTTTCATTTCTATTTTCATTCAACTTCTATTTTTATTCAATTTCATTTCCATTCAATTTGCTTTTTTAGTTAATTTCCAAATAGATCGTTAAGGTGTAGTGGTTTCTTGAATGAACTTCCATTTTTAATTTTATGCAACTTTCATTTTTATTTTTATTCCACTTCCATTTTTATTCACTTTCCTTTTCTATTCAATTTCCTTTTTTATTTAATTTCAAAATAGATCGTTAAGGTATAGTGGTTTCTTGGATGAACTTCCTTGTTTAATTTTATGAAGTTTCCATTTCTATTTTTATTCAATTTCCGTCTCCATTCAATTACCTTTTTTATTTAATTTCCAAATGGATCGTTAAGGTATAGTGGTTTCTTGAATGAACTTCCATTTTTAATTTCATGCAACTTCCATTTTTATTTTTTTTCCACTTCCATTTTTATTCAATTTCCTTTTCTATTCAATTTCCTTTTTTATTTAATTTCCAAATAGATCGTTAAGGTATAGTGGTTTCCTGAGTGAACTTTCATTTTTAATTTCATGCAACTTCTATTTTTATTTTTATTCAACTTCCATTTTTATTCATTTTCCTTTTCTATTTAATTTTTTTTTTATTTCATTTCCAAATAGGCCGTTAAGGTATAGTGGTTTTTTGGATGAACTTCCAAGTTTGATTTTATGCAACTTCCATTTTTATTCAATTTTCTTTTCTATTCAATTTTCTTTTTTTATTTACTATCCAAATAGATCGTTAATGTATAGTGGTTTTATAGCGATCCCGGTTTCCCTTTTTATTGGTTGTTGTGTACATCTTGTTTACATCCTTTACTCTTTGTAATTGAGTCTTGGGTTGTGTTAGGTAGGTTTGAAACAGGTTGGTTGAGCTTAGGAACCAACTGTAGTTGCCCAGATTTTGGCCTTTCCGCTCGAGCAGAGCTTTTGGCGCTCGAGCCGGAAAATCACCCTTCCAGTACTTTCTCTGCAGGGTTGTCCGCTCGAGCGGGAGTTTGTGTGTTACGCTCGAGCGGAGATTTGGACGCTCGAGCAGGGACCTGGTTCTGCAAAAGTGCTGGGAGTGCATATCTAGCGCTCGAGCGGCAGTTTGGACGCTCAAGCGGGAGTCTGTGAGTGACGCTCGGGTGGGGGTTTCCACGCTCGAGCGAAGCATCGGGTTTAAAGCTCCGTGTTTTGACTTTTAAAATCACTTTTTCACTTCTCTTCTCTCTCTTACTTTCCCAAATACTCCATTGTTGAGCCTCTCTCTCTAGAACCTTGCCTTCTCTCTAGGCATTGATTTAGTTAGAGTTGTTTCCTCACCTTTGGCCTTTACAAAAGAGTTGTTGATTGTCGAGGGCTATCTTTTGATCCGGGAAACTTGTGATTTGGAGCATTTTCATTTTCATCATCTTCTTTGTTGGGTGTCAACCTTTGAGGTAGGGATTCCTACTCACTCTTATGATCTTTGACATAGATTGTTGGTTGTTTTGATAAAGTGTTGAAGTTGGGAAATTTTGGGACCTAAGGTTTCAAATTGTTGAATGGGGGTTTTGTCATTTTGATTCTTGAAAATGTATATTGGGTTTCAAAATGAGGTTATTGTTAATGGTTGTTGATATATAGGCCATTGGGCCAATGTTGGGGAAAAGGGGTAGAAAACCCTAATTTGTGGTGTAAATTAATTAGTATAATGAATTTGAGAAATTTGTCGACTTATGGAATTGGGTTAAGAATAATGAAATTGACTCATTATGTGACAAAATAGTGGAGTTGGATTTGTTAATCGCTCACTTTTGAAAAAATTGATATTCTATCTGTTGGAGCTTTTATTATCTGTTTAGAAATAACTGCTTGGGCTACCGGTGGAGGGTAGTTTTGATTGTTGTAGACAATGCATGATGATTAGGCAAATTGAAACTAATCAATTGGATATGTCATAAAGTATGACGGCTAATAGAATACATTAACATTATGTATTGATTGATTGTGTATATGACCAATGTGTATATACTTTGTGTGTGTGTGGGAGGAGATAGGGGATGTACTCCACGATTTAGGGGAAGATAGGGGATGGACCTCTAAATCGGATATTGTTTGGGAGGAGATAGGGGATGGACTCCACTGATACAGCTCATATGCTTGTCAGATAATGTGATGATACAGCTCATATGCTTATCTATGGAAGTGATGATACAGCTTATATGCTTATCTGTGGAAGTGTTGATACAACTTGTATGCTTATCTGTTGAATTGTAGATACAGCTTGTGTGCTTATCTGTTGAAATGCTGATACAACTAATATGTTTATCTATTGTAGAATGGAAAATGTTTAATATGAGTCATGGTCTCATATAAGTGAATGTCTAGGCCCTGAGCCGTTAATGTCAATTGCGGAATTGATAAGAAACGGAAAATGAAATGAAACATGGACATAGTGGTCTTGTAATGGGAAAAGGGTTATGAATTGATGTATGGAATTGAACATTTATCAATTGCTAATGTCTTAGTTATTGCTCATACCGTGTTTAGCATATCTCTACTGGGCGTTGGCTCACCCTATATGGGACATTATTTTCAGGTACAAGTAGCATGCCACTCCAAGGACGTAGCTTGGATAGATGTGGGAGTGAAGACTCCTTTTGTTTATTTTGTTTTATATTACATGTACATCAAGCCAAGGGCTTCTTTTGTATAGAGTTAGTACTCTTCTTTTATGTAACAAAGTGTTGACTTGGAAAGCTGTAAGCCCATAGGGCATTTGCTTTTGTTGTTAACATGTAATATCATTGTAAAGTTTACTCTGATGAACTGAAATGGTTGGTTTCTTTTATATGAATGCATGTCAAAAAAAAAAAGATGGGTTTTATGTATTATTTTGAGGGCGTGACAGGTTTCTTGAATAAACTTTCATTTCTAATTTTATGCAACTTCCATTTTTATTTTTATTCAACTTTCATTTTTATTCAATTTCTTTTTCAATTGAATTTCCTTTTTTATTTAATTTCCAAATAGATCGTTAAGGTATAGTGGTTTCTTGAATGAACTTCCATTTTTAATTTTATGCAACTTCCATTTTTATTTTCATTCAACTTCCATTTTTATTCAATTTCTTTTTCGATTGAATTTTCTTTTTTATTTAATTTAAAGTAGATCAGAAAGGTGTAATGGTTTCTTGAATGAACTTCCATTTTTAATTTTATGTAACTTTCATTTTTATTTTTATTCCACTTCCATTTTTATTCAATTTCCTTTTTTATTTAACTTCCAAATAGAACGTTAAGGTATAGTAGTTTCTTGAATGAACTTCCATGTCTAATTTTATGCAGTTTCCATTTCTATTTTAATTCAATTTCCATCTCCATTCAATTTCCTTTTTTTATTTAATTTCCAAATAGATCGTTAAGGTATAGTGATTTCTTGAATGAACTTTCATTTTTAATTTTATGCAACTTCCATTTTTATTTTTATTCAACTTCCATTTTTATTCAATTCCCTTTTCTATTGAATTTCCTTTTTTATTTAATTTCCAAATAGATCGTTAAGGTGTAGTGGTTTCTTGAATGAACTTTCATTTTTAATTTTATGCAACTTCCATTTTTATTTTTATTCCACTTCTATTTTTATTCAAAATCCTTTTTTATTTAATTTCCAAATAGATCGTTAAGGTATAGTGGTTTCTTGAATGAACTTCCATGTTTAATTTTATGCAGTTTCCATTTCTATTTTTATTCAACTTCTATTTTTATTCAATTTCCATCTCCATTCAGTTACCTTTTTTATTTAATTTCCAAATAGATCGTTAAGGTATAGTGGTTTCTTGAATGAACTTCTATTTTTAATTTCATGCAACTTCCATTTTTATTTTTATTCCACTTCCATTTTTATTCAATTTCCATTTCTATTCAATTTCCTTTTTTAATTAATTTCCAAATAGATCGTTAAGGTATAGTGGTTTCTTCAATGAACTTCCATGTTTAATTTTATGCAGGTTCCATGTCTATTTTTATTCGACTTCTATTTTTATTCAATTTTCATCTCCATTCAATTTCCTTTTTTATTTAATTTCCAAAAAGATCATTAAGGTTTAGTGGTTTTTTGAATGAACTTCCATTTTTAATTTTATGCAACTTCCATTTGTATTTTTATTCAACTTCCATTTTTATTCAATTTCCTTTTCTATTCAATTTCCTTTTTTATTTAATTTCCAAATAGATCGTTAAGGTATAGTAGTTTCATGAATGAACTTCCATGTTTAATTTTATGCAGTTCCCATTTCTATTTTTATTCAACTTCTATTTTTATTCAATTTCCATCTCCATTCGATTTCCTTTTTTATTTAATTTACAAATAGATCGTTAAGGTATAGTGGTTTCTTGAATGAATTTGCATATTTAATTTTATGCAGTTTCCACTTATATTTTTATTCACCTTCTATTTTTATTCAATTTCCATCTACATTCAGTTTCCTTTTTTTATTTAATTTCCAAATAGATCGTTAAGGTATAGTGGTTTCTTTAATGAACTTTCATTTTTAATTTTATGCAACTTCCATTTTTATTTTTATTCAACTTCCATTTTTATTCAATTTCCTTTTCTATTGAATATACTTTTTTATTTAATTTCCAAATAAATCGTTAAGGCTTAGTGGTTTCTTGAATGAACATCCATTTTTAATTTTCTGCAACTTCCATTTTTATTTTTATTCAATTTCCTTTTCTATTCAATTTGCTTTTTTTATTTAATTTAAGGTATAGTGGTTTCTGGAATGAACTTTCACTTTTAATTTTATGCAACTTTCATTTTTATTTTTATTCAACTTCCATTTTCTATTCAATTTCCTTTTTTTATTTAATTTCCAAATTGATCGTTAAGGTATATTAGTTTCTTTAATGAACTTTCATTTTTATTTTTATGCAACTTCCATTTCTATTTTTATCGAACTTTCATATTTATTCAATTTCCATTTTTATTTAATTTCCAAATAGATCGTTAAGGTTTAGCGGTTACTTGAATGAACTTTCATTTTTAATTTTATGCAACTTCCATTTTTACATTTATTCAACTTCCATTTTTATTTAATTTCCTTTTCTATGCAATTTCCTTTTTTTATTTAATTTCCAAATAGATCTTTAAGGTATACTGGTTTCTTGAACGAACTTCCATTTTCAATTTTATGCAACTTCTATTTTTATTTTTATTCAACTTTCATTTTTATTTAATTCCTTTTTCTATTTAATTTCCTTTTTTTATTTCATTTCCGAATTGATCGTTATGGTATAGTGGTTTCTTGAATGAACTTCCATTTTTAATTTTATGCAACTTCAATTTTTATTTTTATTCAACTGCCATTTTTATTCAATTTGATTTTCTATTCAATTTCCTTTTTTTTATTTAATTTCAAAATATATCGTTAAGGTATAGTGGTTTCTAGAATGAACTTCCATGTTTAATTTTGTGCAACTTCCATTTTTATTTTTATTCAACTTCCATTTTTAATCAATTTCTTTTTCTATTCAATTTCCTTTTTTTATTTAATTTCCAAATAGATCGTTAATGTATCGTGATTTCTTAAATGAACTTCCATTTTTGATTTTATGCAACTTCCATTTTTATTTTTATTCAGCTTCCATTTTTATTCATTTTCTTTTTCTATTGAATTTCCTTTTTTATTTAATTTAAAATAGATCGTTAAGGTGTAGTGGTTTCTTGAATGAACTGCCATTTTTAATTTTATGCAACTTTCATTTTTATTTTTATTCCACTTCCATTTTTATTCAATTTCTTTTTCTATTCAATTTCTTTTTTTCTTTAATTTCCTAATAGAACGTTAAGGTATAGTGGTTTCTTGAACGAACTTCCATGCTTAATTTTATGTAGTTTCCATTTATATTTTTATTCAGTTTCCATCTCCATTCAATTTCCTTTTTTATCTAATTTCTACATAGATCGTTAAGGTGTAGTGGTTTTTGAATGAACTTCCATTTTTAATTTTATGGAATTTCTATTTTTATTCAATTTCCTTTTTTTATTTAGTTTCCAAATAGATCGTTAATGTACAGTCGTTTCTTGAAGGAACTTCCATGTTTAATTTTATGCAGTTTCCATTTCTATTTTTATTCAATTTCTATTTTTATTCAATTTGCTTTTTTATTTAATTTCCAAATATATCGTTAAGGTATACTGATTTCTTGAATGAACTTCCATTTTTAATTTTATGCAACTTCCATTTGTATTTTTATTCAACTTCCATTTTTATTTATTTTCCCTTTCTATTCAATTTCTTTTTTTATTTAATTTCCAAATAGATCGTTAAGGCATAGTGGTTTCTTGAATGAACTTCCTTGGTTAATTTTATGAAGTTTCCATTTCTATTTTTATTCAACTTCTATTTTTATTCAATTTTCATCTCCATTCAGTTACCTTTTTTATTTAATTTCCAAATAGATCGTTAAGGTATAGTGGTTTCTTGAATGAACTTCCATTTTTAATTTCATGCAACTTCCATTTTTATTTTTATTCCACTTCCATTTTTATTCAATTTCCTTTTCTATTCAATTTCCTTTTTTATTTAATTTCCAAATAGATCGTTAAGGTATAGTGGTTTCCTGAGTGAACTTTTATTTTTAATTTTATACAACTTCTATTTTTATTTTTATTCAACTTCCATTTTTATTCAATTTCCTTTTCTATTTAATTTCTTTTTTTTATTTCATTTCCAAATAGACCGTTAAGGTATAGTGGTTTCTTGAATCAACTTCCAAGTTTGATTTTATGCAACTTCCATTTTTATTCAATTTCCTTTTCTATTCAATTTTCTTTTTTTATTTACAATACAAATAGATCGTTAATGTATTGTGGTTTCTTGAATAAACTTTCATTTCTAATTTTATGCAACTTCCATTTTTATTTTTATTCAACTTTCATTTTTATTCAATTTCTTTTTCAATTGAATTTCCTTTTTCATTTAATTTCCAAATAGAGCGTTAAGGTATAGTGGTTTCTTGAATGAACTTTCATTTTTAATTTTATGCAACTTCCATTTTTATTTTTATTCGACTTCCATTTTTATTCAAATTCATTTTCTATTGAATTTCTTTTTTTTATTTAATTTCCAAATAGATTGTTAAGGTATAGTGGTTTCTTGAATAGACTTCCATTTTTAGTTTTCTGCAACTTCTATTTTTGCTTTTATTCAACATCCATTTTTATTCAATTTCCTTTTCTAATAAGTTTTCTTTTTTGTTTAATTTCCAAATAGATCCTTAAGGTATAGTGGTTTCTTGAATGAACTTTCATTTTTAATTTTATGCAACTTCCAATTTTATTTTTATTCAACTTCCTTTTTTATTCCATTTCATTTTCTATTCAATTTCCGTTTTTTGTTTAATTTCCAAATAGAATGTTAAGGTATAGTGGTTTCTTGAATAAATTTCCATTTTTAACTTTATGCAACTTCTATTTTTGCTTTTATTCAACTTCCATTTTTATTCAATATCCTTTTCTATTCATTTTCCTTTTTTATTTAATTTCCAAATCGGTCGTTAAGGTATACGGGTTTCTTGAATGAACTTGCATTTTTAATTTTATGCAACTTCCATTTTTATTTTTATTCAACTACCATTTTTATTCAATTTTCTTTTCTATTCAATTTCCTTTTTTTATTTAATTTCCAAATTGATCGTTAAGATATAGTGGTTTCTTGAATGAACTTTCATTTTTATTTTTATGCAACTTCCATTTCTATTTTTTTCCAACTTCCATTTTTATTCAATTTCCTTACCTATTGAATTTCCTTTTTTATTTAATTTTCAAATAGATCGTTAAGGTATAGTGGTTACTTGAATGAACTTTTATTTTTAATTTTATGCAACTTCCATTTTTACTTTTATTCAACTTACATTTTTATTCAATTTCCTTTTCTATTCAATTTCCTTTTTTTATTTAATTTCCAAATAGGTCGTTGAGGTATACTAGTTTCTTGAATGAACTTCCATTTTTAATTTTATGCAACTTCCATTTTTATTTTTATTTAACTTTCATTTTTATTTAATTTCCTTTTCTATTTAATTTCCTGTTTTTATTTCATTTCCAAATAGATCGTTAAGGTATGGTGGTTTCTTGAATGAAATTTCATTTTTAATTTTATACAACTTCAATTTTTATTTTTATTCAACTGCCATTTTTATTCAATTTGATTTTCTATTGAATTTCCTTTTTTTATTTGCTTTCCAAATAGATCGTTAATGTATAGTTGTTTCTTGAATGAACTTTCATTTTTAATTTTATGCAACTTCCATTTTTGTTTTTCTTCAACTTCCATTTTTATTGAATTTCCTTTTCAATTGAATTTCCTTTTTTTATTTAATTTCCAAATATATCGTTAAGGTATAGTGGTTTCTTGAATAAACTTCCATGTTTAATTTTGTGCAACTTCTAGTTTTATTTTTATTCAACATCCATTTTTAATCAATTTCCGTTTCTATTCAATTTCCTTTTTTTATTTAATTTCCAAATAGATCGTTAATGTATAGTGGTTTCTTAAATGAACTTCCATTTTTAATTTTATGCAACTTCCATTTTTATTTTTATTCAACTTCCATTTTTATTCAATTTCTTTTTCGATTGAATTTCCTTTTTTATTTAATTTAAAGTAAATCGTAAAGGTGTAGTGGTTTCTTGAATGAACTTCCATTTTTAATTTTATGCAACTTTCATTTTTATTTTTATCCAATTTCCTTTTCTATTCAATTTCCTTTTTTCTTTACTTTCCTAATAGAACGTTAAGGTATAGTGGTTTCTTGAATGAACTTCCATGTTTAATTTTATGCAGTTTCCATTTCTATTTTTATTCAATTTCCATCTCCATTCAATTTCCTTTTTTTATCTAATTTCTAAATATATCGTTAAGGTGTAGTGGCTTTCGAATGAACTTCCATTTTTAATTTTGTGGAATTTCCATTTTTATTCAATTTCCTTTTCTATTGAGTTTACTAATAGATCATTAAGGTATAGTGGTTTCTTGAATGAACTTCCATGTTTAATTTTATGCAGTTTCCATTTCCATTTTTATTCAACTTCTATTTTTATTCAATTTCCTTTTTTATTTAATTTCCAAATAGATCGTTACGGTATACTGGTTTCTTGAATGAACTTCCATTTTTAATTTTATGCAACTTCCATTTGTATTTTTATTCAACTTCCATTTTTATTTAATTTCCCTTTCTATTCAATTTCCTTTTCTATTTAATTTCCAAATAGATCGTTAAGGTATAGTGGTTTCTTGAATGAACTTCCTCGTTTAATTTTATGAAGTTTCCATTTCTGTTTTTATTCAACTTCTATTTTTATTCAATTTCGATCTCCATTCAATTACCTTTTTTATTTAATTTTCAAATAGATCGTTAAGGTGTAGTGTTTTCTTGAATGAACTTCCATTTTTAATTTCATGCAACTTCCATTTTTATTTTTATTCCACTTCCATTTTTATTTAATTTCCTTTTCTATTCAATTTCCTTTTTTATTTAATTTCCAAATGGATCGTTAAGTTATAGTGGTTTCCGGAGTGAACTTTCATTTTTAATTTTATGCAACTTTTATTTTTATTTTTATTCAACTTCTATTTTTATTCAATTTCCTTTTCTTTTCAATTTTCTTTTGTTGTTTACTCTCCAAATAGATCGTTAATGTATAGTGGTTTCTTGAATAAACTTCCATTTCTAATTTTATGCAACTTCCATTTTTATTTTTATTCAACTTTCATTTTTATTCAATTTCTTTTTCAATAGAATTTCCTTTTTTATTTAATTTCCAAATAGATCGTTAAGGTATAGTGGTTTCTTGAATGAACTTTCATTTTTAATTTCATGCAACTTCCATTTTTATTTTTACTCAACTTCCATTTTTATTCAAATTCCTTTTCTATTGAATTTTTTTTTATTTAATTTCTAAATAGATCGTTAAGGTATAGTGGTTTCTTGAATAGACATCCATTTTTAATTTTCTGCAACTTCTATTTTTGTTTTTATTCAACATCCATTTTTATTCAAATTCCTTTCTATTGAATTTTCTTTTTTGTTTAATTTCCAAATAGATCCTTAATGTATAGTGGTTTCTTGAAGGAACTTTCATTTTTAATTTTATGCAACTTCAATTTTTATTTTTATTCAACTTCCTTTTTTATTCAATTTCCTTTTCTATTCAATTTTTGTTTTTTGTTTAATTTCCAAATAGAACGTTAAGTTATGGTCGTTTCTTGAATAAACTTCCATTTTTAATTTTATGCAACTTCTATTTTTGTTTTTATTCAACTTCAATTTTTATTCAATTTCCTTTTCTATTCATTTTCCTTTTTTATTTAATTTCTAAATAGATCGTTAAGCTATACTGGTTTTTGAATGTGCTTCCATTTTTAATTTTATGCAACTTCCATTTTTATTTTTATTCAACTTTCATTTTTATTCAATTTTCTTTTCTATTCAATTTCCTTTTTTTTATTTAATTTCCAAATTGATCGTTAAGGTATAGTGGTTTCTTGAATGAACTTTCATTTTTATTTTTATGCAACTTCCATTTCTATTTTTATCCAACTTCCATTTTTATTCAATTTTCTTACCTATTGAATTTCTTTTTTTATTTAATTTCCAAATAGATCGTTAAGGTTTAGTGGTTACTTGAATAAGTTTCATTTTCAATTTTATGCAACTTCCATTTTTACTTTTATTCAACTAACATTTTTATTCAATTTCCCTTTCTATTCAATTTCCTTTTTTAATTTAATTTCCAAATAGATCGTTAAGGTATATTGGTTTCTTGAATGAACTTCCATTTTTAATTTTATGCAACTTCGATTTTTATTTTTATTTAACTTTCATTTTTATTTAATTTCCTTTTCTATTTAATTTCCATTTTTTATTTCATTTCCAAATAGATCGTTAAGGTATAATGGTTTCTTGAATGAACTTCCATTTTTAATTTGATACAACTTCAATTTTTATTTTTATTCAACTGCCATTTTTATTCAATTTGATTTTCTATTCAATTTCTTTCTTTTATTTAATTTCCAAATAAATCGTTATTGTGTAGTGGTTTCTCGAATGAACTTTCATTTTTAATTTTATGCAACTTCCATTTTTGTTTTTCTTCAACTTCCATTTTTATTCAATTTCCTTTTCAATTGAATTTCTTTTTTTTATTTAATTTCCAAATATATCGTTAGGGCAGAGTGGTTTTTTGAATGAACTTCCATGTTTAATTTTGTGCAACTTCTAGTTTTATTTTTATTCAACTTCCATTTTTAATCAATTTCCTTTTCTATTCAATTTCCCTTTTTTATTTAATTTCCAAATAGATCGTTAATGTATAGTGGTTTCTTAAATGAACTTCCATTTTTAATTTTATGCAACTTCCATTTTTATTTTTATTCAACTTCTATTTTTATTCAATTTCTTTTTCGATTGAATTTCCTTTTTTATTTAATTTAAAGTAGATCGTAAAGGTGTAGTGGTTTGTTGAATGAACTTCCATTTTTAATTTTATGCAACTTTCGTTTTTATTTTTATTCAACTTCCTTTTTTAATCAATTTCCTTTTCTATTCAATTTCCTTTTTTTCTTTAATTTCCAAATAGATCGTTATTGTATAGTCGTTTCTTGAATGAACTTCCATTTTTAATTTTATGCAACTTTCATTTTTATTTTTATTCAGCTTCCATTTTTATTCAATTTCTTTTTCTATTGAATTTCCTTTTTTATTTAATTTCCAAACAGATCGTTAAGGTGTAGTGGTTTCTTGAATGAACTTCTATTTTTAATTTTATGCAACTTTCATTTTTATTTTTATTCCACTTCCATTTTTATTCAATTTCCTTTTCTATTCAACTTACTTTTTTATTTAATTTCCAAATAGATTGTTAAGGTATAGCGGTTTCTTGAATGAACTTCCATGTTTAATTTTATGCAGTTTCCATTTCTATTTTCATTCAATTTCTATTTTTATTCAATTTCCATCTCCAGTCAATTTCCTTTTTTATTTAATTTCCAAATAGATCGTTAAGGTGTAGTGGTTTCTTGAATGAACTTCCATTTTTAATTTTATGAAACTTTCATTTTTATTTTTATTCCGCTTCCATTTTTATTCAATTTCCTTTTCTATTCAATTTCCTTTTTTATTTTATTTCCAAATAGATCGTTAAGGTATAGTGGTTTCTTGAATGAACTTCCTTGTTTAATTTTATGAAGTTTCCATTTCTATTTTTATTCAACTTCTATTTTTATTCAATTTCCATCTCCATTCAATTTCCTTTTTATTTAATTTCCAAGTAGACCGTTAAGGTATAGTGGTTTCTTGAATGAACTTCCATTTTTAATTTTATGCAACTTCCATTTTTATTCAATTTCCTTTTCTATTCAATTTTCATTTTTATTTAATTTCCAAATAGATCGTTATGGTATAGTGGTTTCTTGAGTGAACTTTCATTTTTAATATTATGCAACTTCTATTTTTATTTTTATTCAACTTCAATTTTTATTCAATTTCCTTTTCTATTTAATTTCTTTTTTTTTATTTCATTTCCAAATAGTCCGTTAAGGTATAGTGGTTTCTTGAATGAATTTCCAAGTTTGATTTTATGCAACTTCCATTTTTATTCAATTTCCTTTTCTATTCAATTTCCTTTTCTATTCAATTTTCTTTTTTTATTTACTATCCAAATAGATCGTTAATGTATAGTGGTCTCTTGAATAAACTCTCATTTCTTATTTTCTGCAACTTCCATTTTTATTTTTATTCAACTTTCATTTTTATTCAATTTCTTTTTCAATTGAATTTCCTTTTTTATTTAATTTCCAAGTAGATCGTTAAGGTATAGTGGTTTCTTGAATGAACTTCCATTTTTAATTTTATGCAACTTCCATTTTTGTTTTTATTCAACTTCCATTTTTATTCAAATTCCTTTTCTATTCAATTTCCTTTTTTTTATTTAATTTCCAAATAGATCGTTAAGGTATTGTGGTTTCTTGAATAGACTTCCATTTTTAATTTTCGGCAACTTCTATTTTTGTTTTTATTCAACTTCCATTTTTTTTCAATTTCCTTTTCTATTCAATTTCCTTTTTTTATTTAATTTCCAAATACATCCTTAAGGTATAGTGGTTTCTTGAATGAACGTTCATTTTTAATTTTATGCAACTTTCATTTTTATTTTTATTCAACTTCCATTTTTATTTAATTTCCTTTTCTATTCAATTTCTGTTTTTTGTTTAATTTCCAAATAGATCGTTAAGGTATAGGTCACTAAGCTAGTAGGTCACTAGCTTAGTAGGTCACTAAGCTCACCCCGCCCTCGCGGATCATACACCGGTGGTAACACACTACCAACCCGATCCCCCAAGAAATGGAAACACTCCCCGCTGAAGGTACAAACTGTGACCCTCTGACGGTAGCAATCAATAACGGCCCGGTATGACGATAGCCAGTCCATACCCAAAATAACATCAAAGCCTTTCATGGGCATAACAACAAAGGGAAAAGGAAGCCTACGGTCGGCGACCTCTATATCACAACCTCTACATCCGTGTTTCAAAATCAATTCACCCCCAACATGTGATACAACACATATAGGAGATGCTAATACTGCCAACTCCAACTCCAACACAGATGCAAATGCAGCAGATACAAAAGAATGAGACGCACCCGTATCAATCAATACACTAGCAACTAAGTTGCAAAACAGAAAGGTACCTCTCACAATTGATGGAGCCGGTACTAGGTCCTGCGCGGTAACAGCATACACGCGCCTTGTAGGCCCCTGATCCACCTGCTCACCTCTAGGAGCAAAAGACTGCTGCACAGATTGGGATGTCGAAGCTCCCGGATTGGCCCTTGAGGCCTGCACAGACTGAACTGGCTGATAACTCTGCGTCTGCCTAGAACCAGACGCTCCCGATGTGGCACTCAACTGTGGGCAATACCTCTTCAGGTGCCCCGGCTGGCCACACTGATAACAAGACAAAGGCTAGCCCTTGCCCTGACTCTGGCCCTGAGGTCTAGCTGAAGAAGAAGCAGCTCGCTGACCCCCTCCCTTCTGCGGGCAAATTGAAGACTTGTGACCCAGCTGGCCACATGCAAAACAAGTCAAGCCTCCCTGACCACCTCTCTCGGAGCCTGCACTCGGCACTGGGAAGGTCGATCTAGCCAAACCACCCTGAGACTGCTGAGGGTTAGAACCCCTCTGTCTCCTGCCATCACCCTGACCATCTTGGCTCCTCTTGGAGCCTCTCTGCCCCTCATCCTCCTCCTGCATCATGAGCTCCATATGAGCTACAGCATCAACCAAACGTCTGTACTCCCGGATAAACGACCCTCCAATCCTTAACTTGAGCCCACGCCTCAGCTTCCGCTCAAACTCAATGCAACAGCATTCCTCGGACGCCACAAGTTCAGGTGGAAACCTGGACAGACTGGTAAAAGTAGCCTCAAACTCAGCCACTGACAAGCCCTGCTATTTAAGCTGGCAAAACTGTTCCCTCAGCTTCTCTCTAGCAGCTGAAGACAAAAACTTCTCCTGGAAGGTATTCACAAAAGTCTCCCATACACGACCAACATGGCCCTTCTCGTACTTCCACCATTGACCCGCATCTTCCTTTAGCTGGAAGGATGCCAAGGTCACCTTTAAAGCCCCGTCCTCGAAGCCAAGCATCTCGAACGTCTTCTCCATCTGTTCCAACCACTCGTCAGCCTTAAGGGGCTCCTTCGGATCCCCAACAAATTCGTCCGGGTTAGACCGAAAGAACTCCCTCTTCAAGAAAGAAGGTCCTGCCTCAGCAACCTGATTCTCAGCTCTGAGAATACCCAAAGCTCCCGCTATCTCTCGGGCCAAGGCGCCCATAGCCTGCTGACCCACTAGCTCGGCCATGTTGGCCTGACCAACTCCCTCCTGTTGTGCCGGAATATCATCCGGTAAAGGCATTTCTTGCCTGTCGCGCCTGCCACGCCTACCACGCCCTCGTCCTGACATCCTAATAAAGGTAACCAAGACTATTAGCACATTCACAAATGTGCCGAAGCTATAACACTCGCGTCCTAATACATGGACAACTGTAATTCACTCCACATAAGCACATAAACACATAAGCACCTACGAATTTCATTTCCGAATAATGATAGTCCCGAGGCGTTACTAGAGTTCCGGTTAGAAACAACATTGATCAAGTGCTTTTCCAACAAGACTCCCAGAAACCCAAGGATCCAATCAACATCCTAGAAACTACATTCCATACCCACATAGTCACATAAGCATGTTATAAATTAAACACATAAAATTACATCTAAGTCTCTAATCAAGCAGGGACCTGGTTCTGCAAAAGTGCTGGGAGTGTGTATTCAGCGCTCGAGCGGCGGTTTGGACGCTCAAGCGGGAGTCTGTGAGTGACGCTTGAGCGGGGGTTTCCACGCTCGAGCGGGGCGTCGGGTTTAAAGCTCCGTGTTTTGACTTTTAAAATCACTTTTTCACAATCTCTTCTCTCTCTTACTTTCCCAAATACTCCATTGTTGAGCCTCTCTCTCTAGAACCTTGCCTTCTCTCTAGGTTTTGATCTAGTTAGAGTTGTTTCCTCACCTTTAGCCTTTACAAAAGAGTTGTTGATCGTCGAGGGCTATCTTTTGATCCGGGAAACTTGTGATTTGGAGCATTTTCATTTTCATCATCTTCTTCGTTGGGTGTCAACTCTTGAGGTAGGGATTCCTACTCACTCTTATGATCTTTGACATAGATTTTTGGTTGTTTTGATAAAATGTTAAAGTTGGGTTTGATTATGGGATCTAGGGTTTCAAAATGTAAAAAGGGGAAATTATTATTTTGATTCTAAAATGTGTATTTTGGGTTTCAAAATAAGGTTATTGATGTGGGTTGTTGATATATAGGCCATTGGGCCAATGTTGGGGAAAAGGGGTAGAAAACCCTAATTTGTGGTGTAAATTGATTGGTATAATTAATTTGGGAAATTTGTGGACTTATGTAATTGGGTTGAGAATAATGAAGTTGACTCATTATGTGGCAAAATAGTGGAGTTGGATTTGTTAATCGCTCACTTTTGAAAACATTTATATTCTATTTGTTGGAGCTTTTATTATCTGTTTAGAAATAACTGCTTGGGCTACCGGTGGAGGGTAGTTTTGATTGTTGTAGACAATGCATGATGATTAGGCAAATTGAAACTAATCAATTGGATATGTCATAGAGTATGACGACTGATAGAATACATTAACGTTATGTATTGATTGATTGTGTATAAGACCAATGTGTATATACTTTGTGTGTGTGTGGGAGGAGATAGGGGATGTACTCCACGGTTTAGGGGAAGATAGGGGATGGACCTCTAAACCGGATGTTGTTTGGGAGGAGATAGGGGATGGACTCCACTGATACAGCTCATATGCTTGTCAGATAATGTGATGATACAGTTCATATGCTTATCTATGGAAGTAATGATACAGCTTATATGCTTATCTTTGGAAGTGTTGATACAGCTTGTATGCTTATCTGTTGAAATGTGGATACAGCTTGTATGCTTATCTGTTGAGATGTTGATTCAACTAATATGTTTATCTATTGTAAAATGGGAAATGTTTAATATGAGTCACGGTCTCATATAAGTGAATGACTAGGCTCTGAGCCGTTAATGTAAATTGCGAAATTGATAAGAAATGGAAAATGAAATGAAACATGGACATAGTGGTCTTGTAATGGAAAAAGGGTTATGAATTGATGTATGGAATTGAACATTTACCAAATGCTAATGTCTTAGTTATTGCTCATGCTGTGTTTAGCATATCTCTAGTGGGCGTTGGCTCACCCTATATGGGACATTATTTTCAGGTACAGGTAGCATGCCACCTCTAAGGACATAGCTTGGATGATGATGAGAGTTGAAAACTCTTTTGTTTATTTGTTTGTGTTACATGTACATCAAGCCAAGGGCTTATTTTGTATAGAGTTAGTACTCTACTTTTGTGTAACCAAGTGTTAACTTGGAAAGCTGTTAGCCCATAGGGCATTTGCTTTTGTTGTTAACATGTAATACCATTGTAAAGTTTACCCTGATGAAATGAAATGGTTGGTTTCTTTTATATCAATGCATGTCAAAAGAGATGGGTTTTATGTATTTTTTTGGGGGCGTGGCAACACCTGCAGAAGTTTTGCAGGGACACGAAATACTGGAAGTGTGCAATCTCCACTCGAGCGCCAAACGACCCGCTCGAGCGGAACAACCAAAAACCTGGCGACAAGGATTTAGAGCAAGGCTCGACCTGCCTGCTCGAAACATGCCCAATGCATCCTAAAACTCAACATAAAGAATTAAAGGATGACCACTAGGTATACAACCACCAACTTCACGGAACCAAAGTCCGGAATACAAGAAGTACAGAAAGGGAAAACCAGGATCGCTATAGGTATAGTGGTTTCTTGAATGAACTTCCATGTTTAATTTTATACAGTTTCCATTTCTATTTTTATTCAACTTCAATTTTTATTTAATTTCCATCTCCATTCAATTTCCGTTTTTATTTAATTTCCAAATATATCGTTAAGGTATAGTGGTTTCTTGAATGAACTTTCATTTTAAATTTTATGCAACTTCCACTTGTATTTTTATTCAACTTCCATTTTTATTCAATTTCCTTTTCTATTCAATATCCTTTGTAATTTAATTTCTAAATAGATCGTTAAGGTATAGTGGTTTCTTGAATGAACTTTCATTTTTAATTTTATGCAACTTCCATTTTTATTTTTATTCAATTTCCATTTTTATTCAATTTCCTTTTCTATTCAATTTCCTTTTTTTATTTAATTTCAAAATAGATTGTTAAGGTATAGTGGTTTCTTGAATCGACTTCCATTTTTAATTTTATGCAACATCTATTTTTGTTTTTATTCAACTTCCATTTTTATTCCATTTCATTTTCTATTCATTTTCCTTTTTTATTTAATTTCCAAATAGATCGTTATCGCATAGTGGTTTTTTGAATGAACTTCCATTTTTAATTTTATGCAACTTCCATTTTTATTTTTATTCAACTTCCATTTTTTTTCAATTTTCTTTTCTATTAAATTTACTTTTTTATTTAATTTCCAAATAGATCGTTAAGGTATAGTGGTTTCTTTAATGAATTTGCATTTTTAATTTTATGTAACTTTCATTTCTATTTTTATTCAACATCCATTTTCATTCAATTTACTTTTCTATTGAATTTCCTTTTTTATTTAATTTCCAAATAGATCGTTGAGGTTTAGTGCTTAGTTCAATGAACTTTCATTTTTAATTTTATGCAACTTCCATTTTTATTTTTACTCAACTTCCATTTTTATTCAATATCTTTTCTATTCAATTTCCTTTTTTTATTTAATTTCCAAATAGATCGTTAGGGTATAGTGGTTTCTTGAATGAACTTCCATTTTTAATTTTATGCAACTTCCACTTTTATTTTTATTCAACTTCCATTTTTATCAAATTTCTTTGCCAATCGAATTTCCTTTTTTTATTTAATTTCCAAATAGATCGTTAAGGTATAGTAGTTTCTTGAATGAACTTCCATGTTTAATTTTATGGAACTTCCATTTTTATTTTTATTCCACTTTCATTTTTAATCAATTTCCTTTTCTATTGAATTTGCTTTTTTTATTTAATTTCCAAATTGATCGTTAATGTATAGTCGTTTCTTGAATGAACTTCCCTTTTTAATTTTATGCAACTGCCCTTTTTATTTTTATTCAACTTCCATTTTTATTCAATTTCTTTTTCTATTGAATTTCCTTTTTTGTTTAATTTCCAAATAGATCATTAAGGTGTGGTGGTTTCTTGAATGAACTTCCATTTTTAATTTTATGCAACTTTCATTTTTATTTTTATTCCACTTTCATTTTTATTCAATTTCCTTTTCTATTCAATTTCCTTTTTTATTTAATTTCCAAATAGATCGTTAAGGTATAGTGATTTCTTGAATGAACTTCCATGTTTAATTTTATGCAGTTTCCATTTCTATTTTTATTCAACATCTATTTTCATTCAATTTCCATCTCCATTCAATTTCCTTTTTTATTTAATTTCCAAATAGATCGTTAAGGTGTAGTGGTTTCTTGAATGTACTTCCATTTTTAATTTTATGTAACTTCCATTTTTATTTTTATTCCGCTTCCATTTTTATTCAATTTCGTTTTCTATTCAATTTCCTTTTTTATTTAATTTCCAAATAGATCGTTATGGTATAGTGGTTTCTTGAATGAACTTTCATTTTTAATTTTATGCAACTTCTATTTTTATTTTTACTCAACTTCCATTTTTATTCAATTTCTATTTCTATTTAATTTCTTTTTTTTATTTCATTTCGAAATAGACCGTTAAGGTATATTGGTTTCTTGAATGAACTTCCAAGTTTGATTTTATGCAACTTCCATTTTTATTCAATTTCCTTTTATATTCAATTTCCTTTTTTTATTTAATATCCAAATAGATAGTTAATGTATGGTGGTTTCTTGAATGAACTTTCATTTTTAATTTTATGCGACTTCCATTTTTATTTTTATTTTACTTTCATTTTTATTCAATTTCTTTTTCAATTGAACTTCCTTTTTTATTTAATTTCCAAATAGATCCTTAAGGCATAGTGGTTTCTTGAATTAACTTTCATTTTTAATTTTTTGCAACTTCAACTTTTATTTTTATTAATCTTCCATTTTAATTCAATTTCCTTTTCTATTCAATTTCCGTTTTTTGTTTAATTTCAAAATAGTTCGTTAAGGTATAGTGGTTTCTTGAATTGACTTCCATTTTTAATTTTATGCAACTTCTATTTTTGTTTTTATTCAACTTCTATTTTTATTCAATTTCCTTCTCTATTCATTTTCCTTTTTTATTTAATTTCCAAATCCATTCAATTTCCTTTTTTATTTAATTTCCAAATAGATCGTTAACGTGTAGTGGTTTCTTGAGTGAACTTTCATTTTTAATTTTATGCAACTTCCATTTTTATTTTATTCCACTTCCATTTTTATTCAATTTCCTTTTCTATTCAATTTCCTTTTTTATTTAATTTCCAAGTAGATCGTTAAGGTATAGTGGTTTTGTAACGCCCTCAAAATAATAACATTAAACCCCTCAATAGAGACATGCATAGATGCATAAAGATCCACATTCATCTATCCATCAGAGTATTTTATTACAAAAGTATTACATGTTTACAACAAAACAAATGCCCTACAGGTTTATAGCTTTCCAAGTTAACACTGGGTTACAAAAGCGAATGCTAACTCAATTACACCCTACGCCCTTGGCTTGAAACTATATATAATACAAAAAAAGAGACAACCAAAGTATGTCTGCCCCTAGCCTCCCAAGCTATGTCCTTGGAGGTGGCAAGTTACCTGTACCTGAAAATGATGTCCCCATATAGGGTGAGCCACAGCCCAATAGAAATATACTAAACCAGCTATGAACAATGACTAAGAGATTAGCAACTGGTAGATGGTCAACACTTACACTTCCATTTACATCTTATTAAAATTTCAGGACGGTCAAGTTTATGCTACAATTCACTTTCCAGTTCTTATTCAACTTTGAATTAGAAAACAAGGTTCAGTATTCTGGCCAAAACATTTGATGAGATTATAGTTCATCACTAGAACATTTTTCTTTTGAAATTCAAGGTGAATACACATTTTGGTGTTGTATCAATAACACATCAACTACTTCCATATTTCACAAACGATGATGACATACATTTTAGTGTTATATCAAATCAAACAAATCTTTCAATAGATAAGCATATGAGCTATATCAACATTCCAATAGATAAGCATATGAGCTATATCAATACTTCAACAGATAAGCATATGAGCTATATCAACATTCCAATAGATAAGTATATGAGCTATATCACTACCACAACAGATAAGCATATGAGCTATATCAATACTTCAACAGATAAGCATATGAGCTATATCAACATTCCAATAGATAAGCATATGAGCTATATCACTACCACAACAGATAAGCATATGAGCTATATCAATACTTCAAGAGATAAGCATATGAGCTATATCACTACCACAACAGATAAGCATATGAGATGTATCAACACTTCAACGGGTGAGCATATGAGCTGCATCACAGGGTCCATCCCCCATCTTCCCTTAACCATTGACCAATTTAGAGGTACATCCCCTATCTTCCCCTAAACCATTAACCAGCTTAGAGGTACATCGCTCATCTTCCTCTAAACCGTGGAGTACATCCCCTATCTCCTCCCATACACAGGTAATGCATATAAACACAGAATCACATACGCAATCAATCATTACAAAAAGTTAATGCATTCCATCAACCGTCTATACATAATGCATATAAACACATCGGCCATATGCACAATCAACCAACACATAAAGTTAGTGTATTCTATCAACCGTCATACTCTATGACACATCCAATTGATTAGTTTTAGTTTGCCTAATCATCATGCATTGTCTACAACAATCAACACTACCCTCCACCGATAGCCCAAAGTAATTATTTCTAAGCAGGAAATAAATGCACAAATGGATAATATATCAACATTTCAATTAGATGAGCAATAAAATATTCAACTACACTCTTTAGTCCCATACATTCCCAATTTTAACATTTTCAATTCAATTCCTTGTTTTCTTCAATTAATTATATGCATTAATTAATTGAACCAATTAGGGCAAATTACCATAATTCACAAAACAACCCTAAGGTTCCATTTCCATCAATGTACCAACATTAATCTCATTTCTCTATGCCTAACATGCATATAGGTTTATATATTTAAAACCCCAACTTTTGTAAAATTACACAAAGGCCCAAACTTTCTCAAAACTACCCAACAACCCCCAACATATCAAAATACTAAAATTTAAAGACAAAGCTCATAAGATGGAGTAGGTTATCCCTACCTCGAATGATGGGGCTCAACGAAGGAGATGAAGAAACAGAAATGCTCCAAATCTCGAAATTTTCAGATTAGAAGATAGCCCTCGACGATCAACACAACTTTTGTAAAGGCCCAAGGTGAGAAAACAACTCCTACTAGATCAATCCTAAGAGAGAAGTTAGGGTTTTAGTGAGAGGAGCTCTCAAAATAGCTTTTTGGAAAAGTAAGAGAGAGAAAGGATGTTGAAAAATGAACAAAAAAGTCAGATCTCGGCTTTATATAAAAGTCGCCCCGCTCGAGCGGCAAAATCCCCGCTCGAGCATCACTCACAGATCCCCGCTCGAGCGTCCAATCCCCCGCTCGAGCGGCGGATGCACGCACCCAGAACTTTTACAGACATGATGCTCGCTCGAGCGTCAAACTCCCCGCTCGAGCGTCAGAAACAAACTCCCGCTCGAGCGTCCAATCCCCCGCTCGAGCGTCTACCACTACAGACGAAATACTGGATGAGTGATTTCCCCGCTCGAGCGGACAAGCACCAACAGAGTCTCGCTCGAGCGTCAAAAGAGCCGCTCGAGCGGAGAGACCAAAAACTGGGCAAGGATTTTACGTTTTAAAACACAACCAACTTATTCCCAACTTGCCCAACACAACCCAAAGCTCGAACACAAAGAGAAAGGAATAGAAAGAGGATAAGACAACAGCACCCTCACGAAACCGAATCCGGATTACAGTTAAACAACAACAGGGAATACCGGGATCGCTATAACCTCCCCCCCTTAAAGAATTTTGTCCCCGAAATTAAGGGTACGCCAAAACACAAGGCCAATTGATCACAGAGCATTCAACAACCGAGCCCCAAGGAAAGAAACTACTTTCACAACAAACCTCCGACTTACTCTTACCAAGGAAGAGACTAACCAAGGGAACACATTCTAAACGACAACACCTTAGGTACGCAAGCCTCAACAAACCAAACCTCCCCCGAAACAACTCATCAATAACCGACTGGTGCTTCAAGCTAAGTCACTACTCAGCAACACGACCAAAGCAAATCTTTAGAGCAGATAATAAGAAAACATTTTTCACAAATACGGCGTTACCCAAAACGCAGAGTCATCCATGGTTTATTTGCCAAAAAGATTAATCTGGAATTCTTTAAAATCCTTGAATTAAATCAACTTTTCAACAATGCATTTAGATGGTCCCAAACACTAGGAAAATTTTGTTTTCCATTTCTTTCCAAAATAGCACTATCAACAACCATCACTCGCATGGTGATGCCACACCAAACACGGAACACAACATTTCTATAATGATAGTTAATAGAAATAACAACAATACTATCAACATATAAGGTATAAGAAATTCATGGTTTTGCAATTTTATCCCGTCTCCCTTTACAAAAGTCATAAATACGGCTCAGGACCTAGCCAACAACCAAATGAGGTCACATCTCATCCCCACAATACCCCCCTTTAACACACAAATGATACACATTTTAGTGCTGTATCAATATCAAACCAAACATCAATTAATACATATTTTAGATGTATTATTCCAACCGTCAGATTCAACGAAAAATGTTCGATTAGTTTCAGTTTTCCCTAATCAACATACAAAGTCTACAACGAACGAGACTAAACTCAAGGTGACCAATGCCAACCCAAAACCCGATACTGACAAGCTGACTAATCAACTCAATAAACTCTACATTCCGTAACCCACACACTGACGTGCCACTAAAACCACTAACCCCAACCACGGAGTTCTCTACACAAACCACAAATTTTGGAATCTCACCGGGTCTCTTAAAATTGAACCGCATCAACACTGCGTCTAAGGGAATCACCATCCCCCCGCCATGGCTATCTAGTAAGCCTGCTCACTTCCTTGACCGAAGACCGACATGGTCAACCTCAATCACAACAACCCGAACACGAAGGACCACTTTGACCAACGCTATACTCATTACTTTAGCACATGAACTGCTCTTCCTTCAAAGAATGCTGCCAGCATCCACTCACAACCCAAACCCAACAATTGATAACCAATCATAATACGAACACTACCCCTATACAACTGATGGGGTCACCACGGACTCACTGACTAGCAAGATCCAAAACACGAACCAACATACAGGTACCATTTCCACTAACTCGAGATACAAATCTCACGTTCCCTCGAACATTCTCACATGGTCTTGCCAACACCGCGCAACTCTCGAAACCATCACATCTAACCATCACATCAAATCTCCACATCTTACTTGCTACTCATCCTGAGAGTACCCTCCAGAGGCCCGGCCTCCATGCTAAACCACTAGTCAAAACTACCGCTAGGCAGCCACCATGAGCCAACCCCGACACTATCGCATGTCGCCAACTAGGCTTTCAAAGACTCACCATCCTAACTATCCAGCAGAGTAAAGGTCCTCACCCTCCTCGCCATTAACCCACATCTCTAACCACAAACACCATACCACTGTGACTCCATCCACAGATCACACCCTAACTACGGACTGTACACCCAATCAACCCTTACGATAGCATCCTCCGACCTAACCAGTGTTAAGGTACAAACCTATCACAGTCGATCATAATCAAGGAGTTTGGAAACTTAGGGAAACACCCGCTATACTACTGCCCGAGATATAGTACCAGCTACCCACAACACATCGCTCCCGATATAACAATCACAACCTTACATAGGGACTAACATCCCCTCACTTAAAACGGCCAGTCAGTACACCTGAAATCTCGGCAACGTTACTTACCACGATGGTACAAGTCCAACCTTAACAAAATTATGCGGTATGCCCCCATAGGACACCATATTAAATACGTGTTACATCTAGTATTAATCGCACACTTCACATCCTCTCGAGTTCTCCCAACAATAGACCAAAAGCTATACCACGCACAAAATTTTAAATGGGTAATACCCATGAAATTCTACACACTCGGCAAGTAAAACAGTTCTCGCTCCAATATTGCCTTGGCTAGGACACGCACTCCTCGGTGGTTCTTCCAAATTTTGAAAACATGACTCCTCAGCCCTCATCTTTCCCAAATCAAGTCACACGCATAATAATAAAATAATGCACTAATACCAAAAAAAAAATTTATGGTTTTACAGCAACTTTATACATTAATAAAACTTTAGAGCTACAACATGCTCCAATTCACTCACTCCAGGGAAATTAATAAACAAAGCATATATGTATATATATAGATAAACAAACAGTTTAGATGTTTCAACATTCCCAAAACACATTGGTTACACAACAGAACTCAATGATTACAAACGATAATTCACCGATTACAAAACGGATTAGCCAAAACGAAACCAACCCCTCGGCATTACCACTACTGCCGTCCCTCGCTGGACCGCCAAAATTGGTCATCTCCAAACACAAGACAACCTACGAGCATACTAACCACGGACAAGAACTACTGACGTGCCCCCTCTGCCCGCACCTGGAACAACTACAAACTTCCCCAACTGGGGCTTGGGAACTTGACTCTACTGAGGCCCTCACAATCTGGCCTGCTAGTCCCCCAAAACGATACTGTTCCTGCCCAGTCGAATGAAACTGAGCCTGGCTAGGTTGCGAAACTCCTAAAGAAGTTCCCGGCTGATTACACATCCAACAAGTAGGCGGTGCCTGAGCACGAGACTGGTTCAGAATCTAGGCTGATGAAGACCCCAACAACTGCCTCCCCACTGAGCATTTGATCGGCCCAAAACCCGGCTGGTTAGATGATCCTGGTGGTACGACTACTGGTTGAACTGCTAACCCTGCCCTCTTTCTCTGTGGGCAACCCGAAACCTTGTGGCCCAGAAGACCACATTTGAAACAAACGACATCCCTCTGTTTACGTTCTCCCGAACCCAAATCCGACACTGGAAGGGTAGTTCTAGCCCGACCTCCCTATTGCGGGTTTAAACCCCTTTGCCTCTTAAAAGGCCTACCCACACCCTGAGTCACGGGAGTTGCCGAGATGGCTCCCTCCCCACTCTGCCCCATTGCTAGCACCGCAATCTCCACATGGGCAGCTGCCTCAACAAGCACACTATATCTCTTATGCCAAGACCCCGCTATCCTTACACGGATGTCGTCACGCAGCTTTCTCTCAAACTCGAAACAACGCAAGTCCTCCGTCTCCATAAATTCTGGAGCAAACCTCGACAGGTTAGCAAACCATCTTTCGAACCGCACCAAAGGTGTAGTACCTTGGCGTAACTCCACAAACTATTTCCGCAACTCTTCCCGAGCGGAATGAGGGAAATCGTAACTTCCTCGCCTAGGCATCCTAGTAAAAGTAACAGAGACACGTTAGCACACTCATACATGTGCCGAAGCTAAACACTCACGTCCTAATACATGGACAACTGTAATTCACTCCACGTAAGCACATAAACACAAAAGCACTTACGAATCTCATTTCCAGATAATGATAGTCCCGAGGCGTTACTAGATTTCGGTTAGAAATAGCATTGATCAAGTGCCTTTCCAACAGGACTCTCAGAAACCCAAGGATCCAATCAACATCCAAGAAACTACATTCCATACCCAAATAATCACATAAACATGTTATCACATAAGTACATAACATTACGTCTAAGTCTCTAACAAGCGAGACAAACCCATTGTGATACTAATCACTTCCCACGTACCCAAAGTATTCGAACCCGGTACGCTCTGATACCAAGTTGTAACGCCCTCAAAATAATAACATTAAACCCCTCAATAGAGACATGCATAGATACATAAAGATCCACATTCATCTATCCATCAGAGTATTTTATTACAAAAGTATTACATGTTTACAACAAAACAAAAGCCCTACGGGCTTACAGCTTTCCAAGTTAACACTTGGTTACAAAAGAGAATGCTAACTCAATTACACCCTACGCCCTTGGCTTGAAACTATATATAATACAAAAAAGAGACAACCAAAGTATGTCTGCCTCTAGCCTCCCAAGCTATGTCCTTAGAGGTGGCAAGCTACCTGTACTTGAAAATGATGTCCCCATATAGGGTGAGCCACAGCCTAGTAGAAATATACTAAACCAACTATGAACAATGACTAAGATATTAGCAACTGGTAGATGGTCAACACTTACACTTCCATTTACATCTTATTAAAATTTCAGGACGGTCAAGTTTATGCTACAATTCACTTTCCAGTTCTTATTCAACTTTGAATTAGAAAACAAGGTTCAGTATTCTGGCCAAAACATTTGATGAGATTATAGTTCATCACTAGAACATTTTTCTTTTGAAATTCAAGGTGAATACACATTTTGGTGTTGTATCAATAACACATAAACTACTTCCATATTTCACAAACGATGATGACATACATTTTAGTGTTTTATCAAATCAAACAAATCTTTCAATAGATAAGCATAGGAGCTATATCAACATTCCAATAGATAAGCATATGAGCTATATCAATACTTCAACAGATAAGCATATGAGCTATATCAACATTCCAATAGATAAGCATATGAGCTATATCACTACCACAATAGATAAGCATATGAGCTATATCAATGCTTCAACAGATAAGCATATGAGCTCTATCAACATTCCAATAGATAAGCATATGAGCTATATCACTACCACAACAGATAAGCATATGAGCTATATCAATACTTCAACAGATAAGCATATGAGTTATATCACTACCACAACAGATAAGCATATGAGCTGTATCAACACATCAACGGGTAAGCATATGAGCTGCATCCCAGGGTCTATCCCCCATCTTCCCTTAACCATTGACCAGTTTAGAGGTACATCCCCTATCTTCCCCTAAACCATTAACCAGCTTAGAGGTACATCCCCCATCTTCCTCTAAACCGTGGAGTACATCCCCTATCTCCTCACATACACAGGTAATGCATATAAACACAGAATCACGTACGCAATCAATCATCACAAAAAGTTAATGCATTCCATCAACCGTCTACACATAATGCATATAAACACATCGGCCATATGCACAATCAACCAACACATAAAGTTAGTGTATTCTATCAACCGTCATACTCTATGACACATCCAATTGATTAGTTTTAGTTTGCCTAATCATCATGCATTGTCTACAACAATCAACACTACCCTCCACCGGTAGCCCAAAGCAATTATTTCTAAGTAGGAAATAAATGCACAAATGGATAATATATCAACATTTTAATTAGATGAGCAATAAAATATTCAACTACACTCTTTAGTCCCATACATTCCCAATTTCAACATTTTCAATTCAATTCCTTGTTTTCTTCAATTAATTATATGCATTAATTAATTGAACCAATTAAGGCAAATTACCATAATTCACAAAACAACCCTAAGGTTCCATTTCCATCAATGTACCAACATTAATCTCATTTCTCTATGCCTAACATGCATATAGGTTTATATATTTAAAACCCCAACTTTTGTAAAATTACACAAAGGCCCAAACTTTCTCAAAACTACCCAACAACCCCCAACATATCAAAATACTAAAATTTAAAGACAAAGCTCATAAGATGGAGTAGGTTATCCCTACCTCGAATGATGGGGCTCAACGAAGGAGATGAAGAAACGGAAATGCTCCAAATCCCAAAATTTTCAGATTAGAAGATAGCCCTCGACGATCAACACAACTTTTGTAAAGGCCCAAGGTGAGAAAACAACTCCTACTAGATCAATCCTAAGAGAGAAGTTAGGGTTTTAGTGAGAGGAGCTCTCAAAATAGCTTTTTGGAAAACTAAGAGAGAAAGGATGCTGAAAAATGAACAAAAAGGTCGGATCTCGGCTTTATATAAAAGTCGCTCCGCTCGAGCGTCACTCATAGATCCCCGCTTGAGCGTCCAATCTCCCGCTTGAGCGGCAGATGCACGCTCCCAAAACTTTTACAGACATGATGCCCGCTCGAGCGTCAAACTCCCCGCTCGAGCGTCAGAAACAAACTCCCGCTCGAGCGTCCAATCCCCCGCTCGAGCGTCTACCACTGCAGACGAAATACTGGATGGGTGATTTCCCCGCTCGAGCGCCAACACCCCCGCTCGAGCGGACAAGCACCAACAGAGTCCCGCTCGAGCGTCAAAAGAGCCGCTCGAGCAGAGAGACCAAAAACTGGGCAAGGATTTTACGTTTTAAAACACAACCAACTTATTCCCAACTTGCCCAACACAACCCAAAGCTCGAACACAAAGAGAAAGGAATGGAAAGAGGACAAGACAACAGCACCCTCACGAAACCAATCAGGATTACAATTAAACAACAACAGGGAATACCGAGATCGCTATAGGTTTCTTGAATGAACTTCCATTTTTAATTTTATGCAACTTCCATTTTTATTTTTCTTCAGCTTCCATTTTTATTCAATTTTCTTTTCTATTCAATTTCCTTTTTTTATTTAATTTCCAAATAGATCGTTAAGGTATAGTGGTTTCTTGAATGAACTATCATTTTTATTTTTATGCAACTTCCATTTCTATTTTTATCCAACTTCCATTTTTATTCAATTTCCTTCACTATAGAATTTCCTTTTTTATTTAATTTCAAATAGATCGTTAAGGTATAGTGGTTTCTTGAATGAACTTCCATTTTTAATTTTATGCAACTTTCATTTTTATTTTTATTCCACTTCCATTTTTATTCAATTTCCTTTTTTGTATTCAATTTCCTTTTTCATTTACTTTCCAAATAGATCGTTAAGGTATAGTGGTTTCTTGAATGAACTTCCATGTTTAATTTTATGCCGTTTCCATTTCTATTTTTATTCAACGTCTATTTTTATTCAATTTCCATCTCCATTGAATTTCCTTTTTTATTTAATTTCCAAATAGATCGTTAAGGTGTAGTGGTTTCTTGAATGAACTTCCATTTTTATTTTTATTCCACTTCCATTTTTATTCAATTTCCTTTTCTATTCAATTTCCTTTTTTATTTAATTTCCAAATAGATCGTTATGGTATAGTGGTTTCTTGAATGAACTTTCATTTTTAATTTTATACAACTTCTATTTTTATTTTTATTCAACTTCCATTTTTATTCAATTTCCTTTTCTATTTAATTTCTTTTTTTTTTATTTCATTTCGAAATAGACCGTTGAGGTATAGTGGTTTCTTGAATGAACTTCCAAGTTTGATTTTATGCAACTTCCACATTTATTCAATTTCCTTTTATATTCAATTTCCTTTTTTTTATTTAATATCCAAATAGATCGTTAGTGTATGGTGGTTTCTTGAATGAACTTTCATTTTTAATTTTATACGACTTCCATTTTTATTTTTATCTAACTTTCATTTTTATTAAATTTCTTTTTCAATTGAATTTCCTTTTTTATTTAATTTCCAAATAGATCCTTAAGGCATAGCGGTTTCTTGAATGAACTTTCATTTTTAATTTTATGCAACTTCAATTTTTATTTTTATTTAACTTGCATTTTTATTCTATTTCCTTTTCTATTCAATTTCCGTTTTTTGTTTAATTTCCAAATAGTTCGTTAAGGTATAGTAGTTTCTTGAATTGACTTCCATTTTTAATTTTATGCAACTTTCAATTTTGTTTTTATTGAACTTCCATTTTTATTCAATTTACTTCTCTATTCATTTTCCTTTTTTATTTAATTTCCAAATAGATCGTGAAGGTATAGTGGTTTCTTGAATGAACTTCCATTTTTAATTTTATGCAACTTCCATTTTTATGCAATTTTCTTTTTTATTCAAGTTCCTTTTTTTATTTAATTTCCAAATAGATCGTTAAGGTATAGTGGTTGTTTGAATGAACTTTCATTTTTATTTTTATGCAACTTCTATTTCTATTTTTATCCAACTTCCATTTTTATTCAATTTCCATCCCTATAGAAATTCGTTTTTTATTTAATTTCAAATAGATCGTTAAGGTGTAGTGGTTTCTTGAATGGACTTCCATTTTTAATTTTATGCAACTTCCATTTTTATTTTTATTCCACTTCCATATTTATTCAATTTCCTTTTCTATTCAATTTCCTTTTGTATTTATATTTCCAAATTGATCGTTAAGGTATAGTGGTTTCTTGAGTGAACTTCCATGTTTAATTTTATGCAGTTTCCATTTCTATTTTTATTCAATGTCTATTTTTATTCAATTTATATCTCTATTCAATTTCCTTTTTTATTTAATTTCCAAATAGATCGTTAAGGTGTAGTGGTTTCTTGAATGAACTGCCATTTTTAATTTTATGCAGCTTCCATTTTTATTTTTATTCCACTTCCATCTCTTTTCAATTTCCTTTTCTATTCAATTTCCTTTTTTATTTAATTTCCAAATAGATCATTATGGTATAGTGGTTTCTTGAATGAACTTTCATTTTTAATTTTATGCAACTTCTATTTTTATTTTTATTCAACTTCCATTTTTATTCAATTTCCATTTCTATTTAATTTCTTTTTTTTATTTCATTTCGAAATAGACCATTAAGGTCTAGTGGTTTCTTGATTGAACTTCCAAGTTTGATTTTATGCAACTTCCATTTTTGTTCAATTTCCTTTTATATTCAATTTCCTTTTTGTATTTAATATCCAAATAGATCCTTAATGTATGGTGGTTTCTTGAATGAACTTTCTTTTTATTCAATTTCCATCTCTATTCAATTTCCTTTTCTATTTAATTTCCAAACAGATCGTTAAGGTGTAGTGGTTTCTTGAATGAACTGCCATTTTTAATTTTATGCAACTTCCATTTTTATTTTTATTCCACTTCCATTTTTATTCAATTTCCTTTTCTATTCAATTTTCTTTTTTATTTAATTTCCAAATAGATCGTTATGGTATAGTGGTTTTTTTAATGAACTTTCATTTTTAATTTTATGCAACTTCCATTTTTATTTTTATTCAACTTCCATTTTTATTCAATTTCCATTTCTATTTAATTTCTTTTTTTTATTTCATTTCGAAATAGACCGTTAAGGTATAGTCGTTTCTTGATTGAACTTCAAGTTTGATTTTATGCAAGTTGCATTTTTATTCAATTTCCTTTTTTTATTTAATATCCAAATAGATCGTTAATGTATGGTGGTTTCTTGAATAAACTTTCATTTTTAATTTTATACGACTTCCATTTTTATTTTTATCCAACTTTTATTTTTATTAAATTTCTTTTTCAAATGAATTTCCTTTTTTATTTAATTCCCGAATAGATCCTTAAGGCATAGTGGCTTTTTGAATGAACTTTCATTTTTAATATTATGCAATTTCAATTTTTATTTTTATTGGACTTGCATTTTTATTAAATTTCAATTTTTATTAAATTTCTTTTTCAAATGAACCCTCACCTTACTCTTGCCATATTTGTGTACATTCTTGCATGGTCTTGCTTGTTATGTTAATTTGAAGGTTTTACCTTGCCTTGGTTCGCTATAGTTGTTTGCATGATTTTGTTCCTTGCTTAGTGTGTGTGTGTGCGTAGCCGAGATCATCTTGAGCTTAGTCCGCCTTTGACCCTTTGTACTTAGAACTATCTTGAGGTCTTGTTTAACCCCATCTTCACCTCGGGCATTCTTTGCCGAGATGTTTCGCACTTGAACCTTGTCCGCAGGCAGGTATGGCCTAGGCCGAGATGTGGCGCACCCCGGCCAAGGTGTGGCACAGCTTAGTCAAGTGTCGTCCTCCCTAGCCGATGTTTTTCTATCCCGTTGCTGGATCCTTGTTTTGAGCCGATGTCATCTCTTTGCCGATGTGTCTTACCCGAGCTTGCTGCATACGATTTGTCAGAGACTTGTCTTGTCTATCAATCACCTTTTTGGAGCTAAACCAACCCGTTAATGCCACGTGTCCGAGCTGTTTGTTAAGACAGCCGGCAGACCTTGGAACAAATCATTTCTTGTCTCAAATCTTTGTTTTAGAGAGAGAAGCTCTAGAAAGGAGGAAGAAGAGTTCTTGAGTGAGAGTTGTCTTCCAAGCTTGATCTTTGTGGCTTGAGCCGTTAGATCCGAGTTTTGAGGTTAGAATCTTGATCCCCTTTGATTGTTTTTGCTGAATATCTAGCTGCATTGCATGATCGGATTTGTTTTGCATGTCATGCATCGTTTTGAAGTTGGTTTGGAAAGAGAAAATGGTTTTTCATGTGTTCTTGAACAAAGTCTCATTTTGATCGAAAAGTTGGAACGAAAATCATGTTTTGTGTTTGTTCTTGCATGCCTTTCTTTGATAGGTACCCAGGTCCATATATTTTGAACTCTTGGCATGAAAACTCAGATTTTTGTAACAAGTTGTGAACTTGCATTCATCTTTCCAATGATCATGTTCTTCATATTCTTCAAAGGAAAAGGAAAACCCAGATTTTTCCTGATCTTGTTTAGCGGGACCTCGGCTTAGCCCGGGACTGTACCCAGTGTGTTTTCGAGAAACGGGAGCAGTGTGTAAGCTCCCAGCTTGTTTTGTTTTGTCCTTGACTTAGATCTGGCATGAATGCCGAGATCATTTGCATGTATATATAGAGCTTGCTTTGAGAATGTGACTTGCCATGTGATTGTAGGTCCTTGATATTGCTTTGAGTTTGCACCTGAAGAACTAGGTGAGTGGTATTATTGATAAAGCTATGTTATACTTGTTTTGATAAACCTTGCTTGCTTTCTTTTGACAAAAGTGTTTTGTTAAGCATGAATGAATAGCTCTTGTTTTGATATGACAAGTATAATCCTTGTTTTGATGCCATCTTTGAAAAGGATACGGTCCTTGTTAAATCGGGCTATGGGCCTAAGTAACACAAGTCCCTTGTGATGGAGGACTTTAAACTTTCGCAGTACTAAGTATAAAAGGATACGGTCCTTGTTAAATCGGGCTACGGGCCTAAGTAACACAAGTCCCTTGTGCTGGAGGACTTTAAACTTTCGCAGTACTAAGTATAAAAGGATACGGTCCTTGTTAAATCGGGCTACGGGCCTAAGTAACACAAGTCCCTTGTATTGGAGGACTCTAAACTTTCGCAATACTTTTGACCAAACGATTACGGATCGTACAGCCCTTGGTACTTGTATGATGAATACGGTTCATCCCTCGCTTTGCCGATGTTACGATACTTGTATGATGAATACGGTTCATCCCTCGCTTTGCCGATGTTACGATACTTGTATGATGAATACGGTTCATCCCTTGTTTTGCCTATGTCAGTAAACACCTTTGGATACTTGTAATGTTTGATTGATGAATACGGTTCATCCCTTACCTTGCTAAGTTTGATGTGTTTCGTTTTGAAGGACCTCGGCTTTATTCATGTAAAACCTTTATTTTTAGTACCATTCACTGAGTTTTGTACTCACCCCTCTATATATATGTAGGTGATGAGCAGGACGGCGGCGACGCCTAGATCGTTTGGATGCTTGTTTTGGTTTTGTACTTATGTCGGCTTGCTTTTGCATTCACGTCGGCGATGCCTACCTTGCATGTCGGCAAATCTTGAAAATCATGCTTCTTGACTTGTATTAGCTGTATTTTGTATATGTCGGATCGAGAAGCCTTTTGATCAAGATGTAACATGAAATTTTACCTTGTTGTATTTAAGTTGTGAAGTTAATTGGAATGTATGGCATTGCTTTGATCTACGCACAGCTCTTATGGACTACTTGTATTTAATTTATTGCTTCCGCATTTGTGAGCCCCCTATATTCATACTCTGAATATGTTAAGTTTTGAAAAGTTGGCCTTCGGTAATTACGGATTACTGGCCATCACGGCACTAAACTACTAGGGGCGGTTTGGGGTCGTGACAAGTGGTTTCTTGAATGAACTTCCAAGTTTGATTTTATACAACTTCCATTTTTGTTCAATTTCCTTTTATATTCAATTTCCTTTTTTTATTTAATAACCAAATAGATCGTTAATGTGTGGTGGTTTCTTGAATGAACTTTCATTTTTAATTTTATACGATTTCCATTTCTATTTTTATTCAACTTTCATTTTTATTCAATTTCTTTTTCAATTGAATTTCCTTTTTAATTTAATTTCCAAATAGATCCGTAAAGTATAGTGGTTTCTTGAATGAACTTTCATTTTTAATTTTATGCAACTTCAATTTTTATTTTTATTCAACTTGCATTTTTATTCTATTTCCTTTTTTATTCAATTTCCGTTTTTTGCTTTATTTCCAAATAGTTCGTTAAGGTATAGTAGTTTCTTGAATTGACTTCCATTTTTAATTTTATGCAACTTTCAATTTTGTTTTTATTGAACTTACATTTTTATTCAATTTACTTCTCTATTCATTTTCCTTTTTTATTTAATTTCCAAATTGTTCGTTAAGGTATAGTGGCTTCTTGAATGAACTTTCATTTTTAATTTTATGCAACTTCCATTTTTATGCAATTTTCTTTTTTATTCAATTTCCTTTTTTTATTTAATTTCCAAATAGATCGTTAAGGTATAGTGGTTGCTTGAATGAACTTTCATTTTTATTTTTCTGCAACTTCCATTTCTATTTTTATCCAACTTCCATTTTTATTCAATTTCCTTCCCTATAGAATTTCCTTTTTTATTTAATTTCAAATAGATCGTTAAGGTGTAGTGCTTTCTTGAATGAACTTCCATTTTTAATTTTATGCAACTTCCTTTTTTATTTTTATTCCACTTCCATATTTATTCAATTTCCTTTTGTATTTAATTTCCAAATTGATCGTTAAGGTATAGTGGTTTCTTGAGTGAACTTCCATGTTTAATTTTATGCAGTTTCCATTTCTATTTTTATTCAACGTCTATTTTTATTCAATTTCCATCTCTATTCAATTTCCTTTTTTATTTAATTTCCAAATAGATCGTTAAGGTGTAGTGGTTTCTTGAATGAACTGCCATTTTCAATTTTATGCAGCTTCCATTTTTATTTTTATTCCACTTTCATTTCTTTTCAATTTCATTTTCTATTCAATTTCCTTTTTTATTTAATTTCGAAATAGATCATTATGGTATAGTGGTTTCTTGAATGAACTTTCATTTTTAATTTTATGCAACTTCTATTTTTATTTTTATTCAACTTCCCTTTTATTCAATTTCCATTTCTATTTAATTTCTTTTTTTTATTTCATTTCGAAATAGACCATTAAGTTATAGTGGTTGCATAAAAATGGAAGTTGCAGAAAATTAAAAAGGGAAGTGCATTCAAGAAACCACTATACCTTAACGATCTATTTGGAAATTAAATGAAAAAGGAAGTTGAATAGAAAAGAAACTTGAATAAAAAAAGAAGTTGAATAAAAATAAAAATGGAAGTTGCAGAAAATTTAAAACGGAAGTTCATTCAAGAAACCACTAAACCTTAACGATCTATTTGGAAATTAAATAAATAAGGAAGTTCAATAGAAAAATAACTTGAATAAAAATGGAAGTCGAATAAAAATAAATATCGAAGTTGCAGAAAATTAAAAAGGGAAGTGCATTCAAGAAACCACTATACCTTAACGATCTATTTGAAAATTAAATAAAAAAGGAAGTTGAATAGAAAAGAAACTTGAATAAAACAAGAAGTTGTATAAAAATAAAAATGGAAGTTGCAGAAAATTTAAAATGGAAGTTCATTCAAGAAACCACTATACCTTAACGATCTATTCGCAAATTAAATAAAAAAGGAAGTTGAATAGAAAAATAACTTGAATAAAAATGGAAGTCGAATAAAAATAAAAATCGAAGTTGCAGAAAATAAAAAAGGGAAGTGCATTCTAGAAACCACTATACCTTAACGATCTATTTGTAAATTAAATAAAAAAGGAAGTTTAATAGAAAACTAAATTGAATAAAAATGAAAGTTGAATAAAAATAAAAATGAAAGTTGCATAAAATTAAGAACGGAAGTTCAATCCAGAAACCACTATACCTTAACGATCTATTTGGAAATTAAATAAAAAAGCAAGTTGAGTAGAAAAGAAACTTGAAGAAAAAATGAAGTTAAATAAAAATAAAAATGGAAGTTGCAGAAAATTTAAAATGGAAGTTCATTCAAGAAACCACTAAACCTTAACGATCTATTTGGAAATTAAATAAAAAAGGAAGTCGATTAGAAATGAAACTTGAATAAAAAAAGAAGTTGAATAAAAATAAAAATCGAAGTTCCAGAAAATTAAAAAGGGAAGTGCATTCAAGAAACCACTATACCTTAACGATCTATTTGGAAATTAAATAAAAAAGGAAGTTGAATAGAAAAGAAACTTGAATAAAAAAGGAAGTTAAATAAAAATAAAAATGGAAGTTGCAGAAAATTTAAAACGGAAGTTCATTCAAGAAACCATTATACCGTAACGATCTATTTGGAAATTAAATAAAAAAGAAAGTTTAATAGAAAACTAAATTGAATAAAAATAAAAGTTAAATAAAAATAAAAATGAAAGTTGCATAAAAGTAAAAATGGAAGTTCAATCCAGAAACCACTATACCATAACGATCTATTTGGAAATTAAATAAAAAAGCAAGTTGAGTAGAAAAGAAACTTGAAGAAAAAATGAAGTTAAATAAAAATAAAAATGGAAGTTGCAGAAAATTTAAAATGGAAGTTCATTCAAGAAACCACTAAACCATAACGATCTATTTGGAAATTTAATAAAAAAGGAAGTTGAACCGAAACGAAACTTGAATAAAAAAAGAAGTTGAATTAAAATAAAAATGGAAGTTGCAGAAAATTTAAAATGGAAGTACATTCAAGAAACCACTAAACCTTAACGATCTATTTAAAAATTAAATAAAAAAGGAAGTTGAATAGAAAAATAACTTCAATAAAAGTAGAAGTCGAAAAAAAATAAAAATGGAAGTTGCAGAAATTTAAAAAGGGTAGTGCATTATAGAAACCACAATACCTTAACAATCTATTTGGAAATTAAATAAAAAAGGAAGTCGAATAGCAAAGAAAATTGTATAGAAAAAGAAGTTGAATAAAAATAAAAATGGAAGTTGCAGAAAATTTAAAATGGAAGTTCATTCAAGAAACCACTATACCTTAACGACCTATTTGGAAATTAAATAAAAAAGGAAGTTGAATAGCAAAAAAACTTGAATGAAAATGGAAGTCGAATAAAAATAAAAATGGAAGTTGCAGAAAATTAAAAAGGGAAGTGCATTCAAGAAACCACTAAACCTTAACGATCTATTTGGAAATTAAACAAAAAAGGAAGTTGAATAGAAAAGAAATTTGAATAAAAAAAGTGGTTGAATAAAAATAAAAATGGAAGTTGCAGAAAATTTAAAATGGAAGTTCATTCAAAAAACCACTATACCTTAACGATCTATTTGGAAATTAAATAAAAAAGGAAGTTTAATAGAAAACTAAATTGAATAAAAGTCAAAGCTGAATAAAAATAAAAATAAAAGTTGCGTAAAATTAAAAATGGAAGTTCAATCCAGAAACCATTATACCTCAACGATCTATTTGGAAATGAAATAAAAAAGGAAGTTGAGTAGAAAAGAAACTTGAAGAAAAAATGAAGTTAAATAAAAACGACAATGGAAGTTGCAAAAATTAAAAATGGAAGTTCATTCAAGAAACCACTAAACCTTAACGATCTATTTTCAAATTAAATAAAAAAGGAAGTTGAATGTCAATTGAAAAGAAACTTGAATAAAAAAAGAATTTAAATTAAAATAAAAATGGAAGTTGCTGAAAATTTAAAATGAAAATTCATTCAAGAAACCACTAAACCTTAACGATCTATTTGGAAATTAAATTAAAAAGGAAGTTGAATAGAAAAAAAAACTTGAATAAAAAAAGAAGTTGAATTAAAATAAAAATGGAAGTTGCAGAAATTTTAAAATGGAAGTTCATTCAAGAAACCACTAAACCTTAACGATCTACTTGGAAATTAAATAAAAAATGAAGTTGAATAGAAAAGAAACTTGAATAAAAAAAGAAGATGAATAAAAATAAAAATGGAAGTTGCAGAAAATTAGAAAGGGAAGTGCATTCAAGAAACCACTATACCTTAACGATCTACTTGGAAATTAAATGAAAGTGGAAGTTGAATAGAAAAGAAACTTGAATAAAAAAAGAAGTTGAATAAAAATAAAAATGGAAGTTGCAGAAAATTTAAAACGGAAGTTCATTCAAGAAACCACTAAACCTTAACGATCTATTTGGAAATTAAATAAAAAATGAAGTTGAATAGAAAAATAACTTGAATAAAAATGGAAGTCGAATAAAAATAAATATCGAAGTTGCAGAAAATTAAAAAGGGAAGTGCATTCAAGAAACCACTGTACCTTAACGATCTATTTGGAAATTAAATAAAAAAGGAAGTTGAATAGAAAAGAAACTTGATTAAAAAAAGAAGTTGAATAAAAATAAAAATGGAAGTTGCAGAAAATTTAAAATGGAAGTTCATTCAAGAAACCACTATACCTTAACAATCTATTTGGATATTAAATAAAAAAGGAAGTTGAATAGAAAAATAACTTGAATAAAAATGGAAGTCGAATAAAAATAAAAATCGAAGTTGCAGAAAATTAAAAAGGGAGGTGCATTCTAGAAACCACTATACCTTAACGATCTATTTGTAAATTAAATAAAAAAGGAAGTTTAATAGAAAACTAAATTGAATAAAAATGAAAGTTAAATAAAAATAAAAATGAAAGTTGCATAAAATTAAAAACGGAAGTTCAATCCAGAAACCACTATACCTTAACGATCTATTTGGAAATTAAATAAAAAAGCAAGTTGAATAGAAAAGAAACTTGAAGAAAAAATGAAGTTAAATAAAAATAAAAATGGAAGTTGCAGAAAATTTAAAATGGAAGTTCATTCAAGAAACCACTAAACCTTAAAGATCTATTTGGAAATTAAATAAAAAAGGAAGTTGAGTAGAAAAGAAACTTGAATAAAAAAAGAAGTTGAATTTAAATAAAAATGAAAGTTGCATAAAATTAAAATGGAAGTTCATTCATGAAACCACTATACCTTAACTATCTATTTGGAAAATAAATAAAAAAGTATGTTTAATAGAAAACTAAATTGAATAAAAATAGAAGTTGAATAAAAATAAAAATAAAAGTTGCATAAAATTAAAAATGGAAGTTCAATCCAGAAACCACTATACCTTAACGGTCTATTTGGAAATTAAATAAAAAAGGAAGTTGAATAGAAAAGAAACTTGAATAAAAAAAGAAGTTGAATAAAAATAAAAATGGAAGTTGCAGAAAATTTAAAATGGAAGTTCATTCAAGAAACCACTATACCTTAACGATCTATTTGGAAATTAAATAAAAAAGGAAGTTTAATAGAAAACTAAATTGAATAAGAATGAAAGTTGAATAAAAATAAAAATGAAAGTTGCATAAAATTAAAAATGGATGTTCAATCCAGCAACCACTATACCTTAACGATCTATTTGGAAATTAAATAAAAAAGGAAGTTGAATAGAAAAATAACTTTCATAAAAATGGAATTTGAATAAAAATAAAAGTGGACGTTGCATAAAATTAAAAATGAAAGTTCATTCATGAAACCACTATATCTTAACGATCTATTTGGAAATTAAATAAAAAAATGATGTTTAATATAAAACTAAATTGAATAAAAATGGAAGTTGAATAAAAATAAAAATGAAAGTTGCATAAAATTAAAAATGGAAGTTCAATCCAGAAACCACTATACCTTAATGATCTATTTGGAAATTAAATAAAAAAGGTTGTTGAATAGAAAAATAACTTCCATAAAAATGGAAGTTGAATAAAAATAAAAATGGACGTTGCATAAAATTAAAAATGGAAGTTCATTCACGAAACCACTATACCTGAACGATCTATTTGGAAATTAAATAAAAAAGGAAGTTTAATAGAAAACTAAACTGTGTAAAAATGAAAGTTGAATAAAAATAAAAATGAAAGTTGCATAAAATTAAAAGTGGAAGTTCAATCCAGAAACCACTATACCTTAACGATCTATTTGGAAATTAAACAAAGAAAGGAAGTTTAATAGAAAAGTAAATTGAACAAAAATGGAAGTTGAATAAAAATAAAAATGAAAGTTGCAAAAAATTAAAAATGGAAGTTCATTCCAGAAACCACTATACCTTAACGATCTATTTGGAAATTAAATAGAAAAGGAAGTTGAATGTGAATAGAAAAGAAACTGGAATAAAAAAAGAAGTTGAATAAAAATAAAAGTGGAAGTTGCATAAAATTTAAAATGGAAGTTCATTCAAGAAACCACAATACCTTACCGATCTATTTGGAAATTAAATAAAAAAGGAAGTTTAATAGAAAACTAAACTGAATAAAAATGAAAGTTGAATAAAAATACAAATGAAAGTTGCATAAAATTAAAAATGGAAGTTCAATCCAGAAACCACTATACCTTAACGATCTATTTGGAAATTAAATAAAAAAGGAAGTTGAATAGAAAAGAAAATTGAATAAAAAAAGAAGTTGAATAAAAATAAAAATCGAAGTTGCAGAAAATTAAAATTGGAAGTTCATCGAAGAAACCACTATACCTTAACGATATATTTGGAAATTAAATAAAAAAAAGAAAGTTGAAAAGAAAAATAACTTCCATAAAAATGGAAGTTGAATAAAAATAAAAATGGACGTTATATAAAATTAAAAATGGATGTTCATTCATGAAACCACTATACCTTAACGATCTATTTGGAAATTAAATAAAAAAGGAAGTTTAATAGAAAACTAAAATGAATAAAAAAGAAAGTTGAATAAAAATACAAATGAAAGTGGCATAAAATTAAAAACGGAAGTTCAATCCAGAAACCACTATACCTTAACGATCTATTTGGAAATTAAATAAAAAAGGAAGTTGAGTAGAAAAGAAACTTGAACAAAAAATGAAGTTAAATAAAAATAAAAATGGAAGTTGCAAAAAATTTAAAATGGAAGTTCATTCAAGAAACCACTAAACCTTAACGATCTATTTGGAAATTAAATAAAAAAGGAAGTTGAATAGAAAAGAAACTTGAATAAAAAAAGAAGTTGAATAAAAATAAAAATGGAAGTTGCAGAAAATTAAAAATGGAAGTTCATTCAAGAAACCACTAAACCTTAACGAACTATTTGGAAATTAAATAAAAAAGGAAGTTGAATAAAAAAATAACTTGAATAAAAATGGAAGTCGAATAAAACTAAAAATGGACATTGCATAAAATTAAAAATGGAAGTTCATTCAAGAAACCACTGTACCTTAACGATCTATTTGGAAATTAAATAAAAAATGAAGTTTAATAGAACTAAACTGAATAAAAACAAAAGTTGAAAAAAAATAAAAATGAAAGTTGCATAAAATTAAAATTGGAAGTTCAGTCCAGAAACCACTATACCTTAACGATTTATTTGGAAATTAAATAAAGAAAGAAGTTTAATAGAAAAGTAAATTGAATAAAAATGGAAGTCAAATAAAAATAAAAAGTAAAGTTGCATAAAATTAGCAATGGAAGTTCAATCCAAAAACCACTATACCTCAACGATCTATTTGGAAATGAAATAAAAAAGGAAGTTGAATAGAAAAGAAACTTGAATAAAAAAAGAAGTTGAATAAAAATAAAAATGGAAGTTGAAGAAAATTAAAAATGGAAGTTCATTCAAGAAACCACTATGCCTTAACGATCTATTTGGAATTTAAATAAAAAAGCAAGTTTAATAGAAAAGTAAATTGAATAAAAATGGAAGTTGAATGAAAATAAAAATGAAAGTTGCATAAAATTAAAAATGGAAGTTCAATCCAGAAACCACTACACCTTAACGACCTATTTGGAAATTAAATAAAGAAGGAAATTGAATGTGAAAAGAAAACAAACTTGAATAAAAAAAGAAGTTGAATAAAAATAAAAATGGAAGTTGCATAAAATTTAAAATGGAAGTTCATTCAAGAAACCACTATACCTTAACGATCTATTTGGAAATTATACAAAAAAGGAAGTTTAATAGAAAACTAAACTGAGTAAAAATGAAAGTTGAATAAAAATACAAATGAAAGTTGCATTAAATCAAAAATGGAAGTTCAATCCAGAAACCACTATACCTTAACGATCTATTTGGAAATTAAATAAAAAAGGAAGTTGAATAGAAAAGAAAATTGAATAAAAAAAGAAGTTGAATAAAAATAAAAATCGAAGTTGTAGAAAATTAAAATTGGAAGTTCATCGAAGAAACCACTATGCCTTAACGATATATTTGGAAATTAAATAAAAAAAGGAAGTTGAAAAGAAAAATAACTTCCATAAAAATGGACGTTACATAAAATTAAAAATGGAAGTTCATTCGTGAAACCACTATACCTTAACGATCTATTTTGAAATTAAATAAAAAAAGAAATTTAATAGAAAACTAAACTGAAAAAAAATTGAAAGTTGAATAAAAATACAAATGAAAGTGGCATAAAATTAAAAATGGAAGTTCAATCCAAAAACCACAATACCTTAACGATCTATTTGGAAATTAAATAAAAAAGGAAGTTGAGTAGAAAAGAAACTTGAAGAAAAAATGAAGTTAAATAAAAATAAAAATGGCAGTTGCAGAAAATTTAAAATGGAAATTCATTCAAGAAACCACTAAACCTTAATGTTCTATTTAGAAATTAAATAAAAAAGCAAGTTGAATAGAAAAGAAACTTGAATAAAAAAAGAAGTTGAATTAAAATAAAAATGGAAGTTGCAGAAAATTTAAAATGGAATTTCATTCAAGAAACAACTAAACCTTAACCATCTATTTGGAAATTAAATAAAAAAGGAAGTTGAATAGAAGAATAACTTGAATAAAAATGGAAGTCGAATAAAAATAAAAATGGAAGTTGCAGAAAATTTAACAGGGAAGTGCATTCAAGAAACCGCTATACCTTAACGATCTATTTGGAAATTAAATAAAAAAAGAAGTTGAATAGAAAAGAAACTTGAATAAAAAAAGAAGTTGCATAAAAATAAAAATCGAAGTTGCAGAAAGTTAAAATTCGAAGTTCATTCAAGAAACCACAATACCTTAACGATATATTTGGAAATTAAATAAAAAAGGAAGTTGAATAGAAAAATTACTTCCGTAAACATGGAAGTTGAATAAAAATAAAAATGGGCGTTGCATAAAATTAAAAATTGAAGTTCTTTCAAAAAACCACTATACCTTAACGATCTATTTGGAAATTAAATAAAAAAGGAAGTTAAATAGAAAAATAACTTGAATAAAAATGGAAGTAGAATAAAAATAAAAATGGAAGTGGCAGAAAATTCAAAATGGAAGTTCATTCCAGAAACCACTATACCTTAACGATCTTTTTGGAAATTAAATAAAAAAAGGAAGTTTAATAGAAAAAGTAAATTTAATAAAAATGGAAGTTGAATAAAAATAAAAATCAAAGTTGCATAAAATTAAAAATGAAAGTTCAATCCAGAAATCACTATACCTTAACGATCTATTTGGAAATTAAATAAAAAAAAGTTGAATGTGAATAGAAAAGAAACTTGAATAAAAAAGAAGTTGAATTAAAATAAAAATGGAAGTTGCATAAAATTTAAAATGGAAGTTCATTCAAGAAATCACTATACCGTAATGATCTATTTGGAAATTAAATAAAAAAGGAAGTTTAATATAAAAGACGCTTGAAAAAAAAAAGAAGTTGATTAAAAATAAAAATGGAAGTTGTAGAAAATTAAAAATAGAAGTTCATTCAAGAAACCACTATACCTTAACCATCTATTTGGAAATTAAATAAAAAAGGAAGTTAAATATAAAAATAACTTGAATAAAAATGGAAGTGGCAGAAAATTAAAAATGGAAGTTCATTCAAGAAACCACTATACCTTAATGATCTATTTGGAAATTAATAAAAAAGAAAGTTTAATAGAAAAGTAAATTGAATAAAAATGGAAGTTGAATAAAAATAAAAATGAAAGTTTCATAAACTTAAAAATGAAGTTCAATGAAGAAACCACTATACCTTAACGATCTATTTGGAAATTAAATAAAAAAGGAAGTTGAATGTGAATAGAAAAGAAACTTGAATAAAAAAGAAGTCGAATAAAAATAAAAATGGAAGTTGCATAAAATTTGAAATGGAAGTTCATTTAAGAAACCACTATACTTTAACGATCTATTTGGAAATTAAATAAAAAAGGAAGTTTACAAGAAAACTAAATTGAATAAAAATGAAAGTTGAATAAAAATACAAATGAAAGTTGAATAAAATTGAAAATGGAAGTTCAATCCAGAAACAACTATACTTTAACGATCTATTTGGAAATTAAATAAAAAAGAAAATTGAATAAAAAAAGAAGTTGAATAAAAATAAAAATTGAAGTTGCAGAAAATTAAAATTGGATGTTCATTGTAGAAACCACTATAACTTAACGATATGATTGGAAATTAAATAAAAAAGGAAGTTTAATAGAAAAATAACTTCCATAAAAATGGAAGTTAAATAAAAATAAAAATGGACGTTGCATAAAATTAAAAATGGAAGTTCATTCATGAAACCACTATACCTTAACGATCTATTTGGAAATTAAATAAAAAAGGACGTTTAATAGAAAACTAAATTGAATTAAAATGAAAGTTGAATAAAAATAAAAATGAAAGTTGCATAAAATTAAAAATGGAAGTTCAATCCAGAAACCACTATACCTTAACGATCTATTTGGAAATTAAATAAAAAAGGAAGTTGAATAGAAAAGAAACTTGAATAAAAAAAGAAGTTGAATAAAAATAAAAATGGAAGTTGCAAAAAATTTAAAATGGAAGTTAATTCAAGAAACCACTATACCGTAACGATCTATTTGGAAATTAAATAAAAAAGGAAGTTAAGTCGAAAAATAACTTGAATAAAAATGGAAGTTGAATAAAAATAAAAATGGAAGTGGCAGAAAATTAAAAATGGAAGTTCAATCCAGAAACCACTATACCTTAACGATCTATTTGGAAATTAAATAAAAAAGGACGTTGAATAGAAAAGAAGTTGAATTAAAATAAAAATGGAAGTTGCAGAAAATTTAAAATGGAAGTTCATTCAAGAAACCACTAAATCTTAACGGTCTATTTGGAAATTAAATAGAAAAGGAAGTTGAATTGAAAAATAACTTGAATAAAAATGGAAGTCGAATAAGAATAAAAATGGAAGTTGCAGAAAATTAAAAAGGGAAGTGCATTCAAGAAACCACTATACCTTAACGATCTATTTGGAAATTAAATAAAAAAGAAAGTTGAATAGAAAAGAAACTTGAATAAAAAAAAAAGTTGCATAAAAATAAAAATCGAAGTTGCAGAAAATTAAAATTGGAAGTTCTTTCAAGAAACCACTATACCTTAACGATATATTTGGAAATTAAATAGAAAAGGAAGTTGAATAGAAAATTAACTTCCATAAAAATGGAAGTTGAATAAAAATAAAAATGAACGTTCCATAAAATTAAAAATGGAAGTTCATTCATGAAACTAGTATACTTTATCGATCTATTTGGAAATCAAATAAAAAAGGATTTTTAATAGAAAACTAAATTGAATAAAAATGGAAGTTGAATAAAAATAAAAATGAAAGTTGCATAAAATTAAAAATGGAAGTTCAATCCAGAAACCACAATACCTTAACGATCTATTTGGAAATTAAATAAAAAATGAAGTTGAATAGAAAAGAAACTTGAATAAAAAAAGAAGTTGAATAAAAATAAAAATGGAAGTTGTAGAAAATTAAAAATTGAAGTTCATTCAAGAAACCACTATACCTTAACGATCTATTTGGAAATTAAATAAAAAATGAAGTTAAATAGAAAAATAACTTGAATAAAAATGGAAGTTGAATAAAAATAAAAATGGAAGTGGCAGAAAATTAAAAATTGAAGTTCATTCAAGAAGCCACTATACCTTAACGATCTTTTTGGAAATTAAATAACAAAGGATGTTAAATAGAAAAATAACTTGAATAAAAATGGAAGTTGAATAAAAATAAAAATGGAAGTGGCAGAAAATTTAAAATGGAAGTTCATTCAAGAAACCACTATACCTTAACGATCTATTTGGAAATTATAGAAAAAAGGAAGTTAAGTAGAAAAATAACTTAAATAAAAATAGAAGTGGAATAAAAATAAAAATGGAAGTGGCAGAAAATTAAAAATGGAAGTTCATTCAAGAAACCACTATACCTTAACGATCTATTTGGAAATTAAATAAAAAAGGTAGTTTAATAGAAAATTAAATTGAATAAAAATGGAGGTTGAATAAAAATAAAAATGAAAGTTGCATAAAATTAAAAATGGAAGTTCAATCCAGAAACCACTGTACCTTAACGATCTATTTGGAAATTAAATAAAAAAGGAAGTTGAATGTGAAAAGAAAAGAAACTTGAATAAAAAAAGAAGTTGAATAAAAATAAAAATGGAAGTTGCATAAAATTTAAAATGGAAGTGCATTCAAGAAACCACTATACCTTAACGATCTATTTGGAAATTAAATAAAAAAGGAAGTTGAATAGAAAAGAAATTTGAATAAAAAAAAAGTTGAATAAAAATAACAATCGAAGTTGCAGAAAATTAAAATTGGATGTTCATTCAAGAAACCACTATACCTTAACGATATATTCGGAAATTAAATAAAAAAGGAAGTTGAACAGAAAAATAACTTCCGTAAAAATGGAAGTTGAATAAAAATAAAAATGAACGTTGCATAAAATTAAAAATAGAAGTTCAATCCAGAAACCACTCTACCTTAACGATCTATTTTGAAATTAAATAGAAAAGGAAGTTGAGTAGAAAAGAAACTTGAAGAAAAAATGAAGTTAAATAAAAATAAAAATGGAAGTTGCAGAAAATTAAAAATGGAAGTTCATTCAAGAAAACACTACACCTTAACGATCTATTTGGAAATTAAATAAAAAAGGAAGTTGAACAGAAAAATAACTTGAACAAAAATGGAAGTTGAATAAAAATAAAAATGGAAGTTCATTCAAGAAATCACTATACCTTAACGATCTATTTGGAAATTAAATAAAAAAGGATGTTTAATAGAAAATTAAATTGAATAAAAATGGAAGTTGAATAAAAATAAAAATGAAAGTTGCATAAAATTAAAAATGGAAGTTCAATCCAGAAACTATAACGCCCGCAAAAAAAAAGATAACAACAAACCCATCAATAACGACATGAATTGGTAATAAAGGTAAACATTCTTCTATTCATCAGAGTAGTTTCTTACAAAAGTATTACATGTTAACAACAAAAGCAAATGCCCTACGGGCTTACAGCTTTCCAAGTTGACACTTGGTTACTACAAAAGAGTACTAACTCATTTTCACATTAAGCCCTTGGCTTGGATTTACATGTAATACATCAAAAATAAAACGACAAAAGTGTGTCCGCCTCCAGCCTCCCAAGCTATGTCCTTGGAGGTGGCATGCTACCTGTACCTGAAAATGATATTCCCATATAGGGTGAGCCACAGCCCGGCAGAAATACACTAAACCAAATATGAACAATGACTAAAAGATTAGCAATTGATAGATGGCCAACACTGATACTTTCCCTTATCACACTTTACATTTTCATGATATACAAGTCCATATTACAACTCATTTTCCAATTCCTTTCAATTCTCAAATCTACAACCATGGCTCAGAACCTGGCCAAACAACTTATATGAGACAATAACTCATATCAAACACTTCCCATTTCATATTAGATAAGCCTACTAGCTATATCACACAACAACAGATAAGCATGTAAGCTATATCATCACTTCCACAGATATGCATATGAGCACTATCACACTTCCAATGACAAGCATATGAGCTCTGTCAACACATTAATTGTCACGACCCCAAACCGCCCCTAGTAGTTTGGTGCCGTGATGGCCAGTAATCCGTAATTACCGAAGGCCAACTTTCGAAAACTTAATATAATCAGAGTATAGATATAGGGGGCTCACAAATGCGGAAGCAATAAATCAAATACAAGTAGTCCATAAGAGCAATGCATAGATCCAATGTAATCGCATACATCTTTATAGCTTGAATACAACAAGGTAAAATACGTATTACATCTTGATCAAAAGGCTTCTTGAGCCGACATATACAAAATACAGCAAATACAAGCAAAGAAGCAAGATTTTCAAGATTCGCCGACATGAATACAAAATAAAGCCGGCATAAGCACGGATCCAAAACAAGCTTTCAAAACAGTCTAGGCATCGTCGACGTCTTGCTCATCACCTACATATATATAGAGAGGGTGAGCTTGGATACTCAGTGAATGGTACTAATAATAAAGGTTTTGCATGAATATAGCCGGAGTCTTTCAAAACAAACGCATCAAACTTTATCAAGACAAGGGATGAACCATATTCATCAATCAAATATCACAAGTCACAAGGGATGCTTACTGACATCGGCGAAACAAGGGATGAACCATATTCATCAATCAAATATTACAAGTCTCAAAGGGTGCTTACTAACATCGGCGAAGCAAGGGATGAACCGTATTCATCAATCAAATATCACAAGTCACAAGGGATGCTTACTGACATCGGCAAAATAAGGGATGAACCGTATTCATCAATCAAGTATCACAAGTCACAAGGGATGCTTACTGACATCGGCAAAACACATCAAGCTCATCAAAACAAGGGTTGTACGATCCGTAATCGTTTAGTCAAAGGTACCGCGAAAGTTTATAGTCCTCCAGCACAAGGGACTTGTGTTACTTAGGCCCGTAGCCCGATTTAACATAGCAAAACTGGTGTTACTTAGGCCCGTAGCCCGATTTAACAAGGACCGTATCCTTTTATGCTTAGTACTGCGAAAGTTTAGAGTCCTCCAGTACAAGGGACTTTTCAAGGTCAACATCAAACGAAGCTTATACTTGATACATCAAAATAGAGCTATTCATTCATGCTTAACAAATACTTTCGTCAAAACAAAGCAAAGCAAGATTTATCAAAACAAGTATAACATAGCTTTATCAATAATACCACTCACATAGTTTTCCTCGGATGCAGGCTCAAAGCAAAGATCAAAGTCCTACAATCACATAGCAAACCACATTCTCAAAACAAGCCTTATATGTATGCAAATGATCTCGGCATCCTCACCAGACCCAAGTCGATAACAAAGTAAAACACGCTGGGAGTTTAAACACTGCTCCCGTCTCATGAAAACACACTGGGTACCAACCAGGTCTTTGTCGAGGTCCCACACATCCTTGCCGAGGTGTGGTCCCGCTGGCCTCAACCAAAAGCAAAGTCGGGGAAACCTGGCTTCCCCTTTGAAGCACATGAAGAACATGATGAACATGATCATGAGAAAGATGAATGCAAGATCAAAACTTGTCACAAAATCTGAGATTTCGTGCCATGAGTTCAAAACATGGACCTGGGTGCCCATACAAGAAGGTCATGCAAGAACAAACATAAAAACATGGTTTTCGTTCCAAACTTTCGGATCAAAACGAGACTTTCTTCAAGAACACATGAAAACCATTTTCTCTTTTCAAAACCAACTTCAAATCGATGCATGACGTGCAAAACGAATCCGATCATGCAATGCAGCTAGATGATCAGCAACAACAACCAAAGGAGATCAAGATTCTAACCTCAAAACTCGAATCCAACGGTTCAAACCACGAAGATCAAGCTTGGAAGATTTACTCTCACTCAAGAACTTCCCTAGAGCTTCTCTCTCTAAAAACAAAGATTTGAGACCAAAATGATTTGTTTCTAAGTCTGTCGGCTGTCTTAACTATCAGCTCGGACACGTGGCGCTACCAGGTTGGCTCAACTCAAAAAGGTGATTGATAGATAAGACAAGTTTCTGACAAAGCGTATGCAGCAAGCTCGGTAAAACGCATCGGCAATAAATGACATCGGCTGAAATCAAGGATCCGGCAACAGGATAACAAAGACATCGGCTAGGGAGGACGACACTTGACTAAGCTGTGCCACACCTTGGCCGGGGTGTGCCACATCTCGGCCTAGGCCATACCTGCCCAAGGACAAGGATCACTAAGTGCAAGACATCTCGGCAACAAGCCCGAGGTGAAGATGGGGGTCGACCAAGGTTCCAAGACAGTTCTAAGTACAAATGTTCAAAGGTGAACTAGGCTCAAGGTAACCTGGGCTACACACCCAGCAAGGAACAAAATCACGCAAGTAACACTTCAACAAAACAAGGCAAGATCATGCATGTATGTATGCAAGTATGACAAAAGTAAGATGAGGGTTGTTACATCCTACCCCCCTTAAAGAAGTTTGGTCCCCAAACTTAGATTACCTTGTTCTATGAACAACTCCAGATAGCAGATTCTCACATCCTCTTCCTTTTCCCATGTGGTATCTGTGCCATAATGCTCCTTCCATTTGACCTTTACCATTGGTATCGATTTGTTTCTCAACTGTCTCACCTGCCTGTCAACAATCCTCATTGGCTTCTCCTCGTAGCCCAAATCCTCATTAACCGTAATCCCGGAATGATCAATTATATGCAGTGGATCTCGGATGTACTTCCTCAACATCGAAACATGAAACACATTGTGGACTTGGCTCAAATCTGGCGGCAAAGCAAGTCTGTAGGCAACGGGGTTAATTCTCTCAAGAATTTCAAATGGCCCAATATAACGAGGTGCTAATTTACCTTTCATTCCAAATTTGGATACTCCTTTCATTGGTGAAACTTTCAGGAATACATGATTCCCGACTTCGAATTCTAACTCATTCCTTCTCTGGTCGGCGTGGCTCTTTTGTCGGCTCTGGGTAGTTTTAATCCTCTGTTGGATAAGTTTAATCTTCTCTGTTGTCACTTGAATCAATTCGGGACCAAGCAGAGCTCTGTCTCCAACTTCGGTCCAACATATCGGCGATCTACATTTCCTTCCGTACAAGGCCTCGTACGGCGCCATGCCAATGCTAGCTTGATAACTGTTATTGTAAGCGAATTCCATTAAGGGCAAATGTGTTCCCCAACTTCCTTGGAAGTCCAATACACAAAGTCTAAGCATATCTTCAAGCGTCTGAATTGCCCTCTCTGTCTGCCCATCTGTCTGGGGATGAAAAGCTGTACTAAATCTCAGCTTGGCTCCGAAAGCCCTCTGTAGACTCTGCCAAAATCTAGAAACAAATTTAGGATCTCGGTCTGACACAATTGATATCGGCACTCCATGAAGTCTGACAATCTCGTTCACATATAACAAGGCAAGTTGATCGGCGTTGAATGTAGTCTTAACTGGTAGAAAGTGTGCTGACTTAGTTAATCTATCAATAACAACCCAAATCGAATCCATACCTTTCGGTGTCTTCGGCAAACCAGTCACAAAATCCATGGAGATGTGTTCCCATTTCCACTCAGGAATCGGCAAAGGTTGAAGAAGTCCTGCTGGTCTTTGATGTTCTGCCTTCACTTGTTGACAATGTAAACACTGGGACACGAATTCGGCTATCTCTCTTTTCATGTTTGGCCACCAGAAGGTCTGCTTCATATCTTGATACATTTTGGTGTTCCCTGGATGAACAGCAAACTTAGAACCGTGAGCTTCCTGCAAAATTTTCCTTTTCAACTCTGGGATGTCGGCCACACATAACCTTCCTTCAAACTTGAGCACTTGATTTTCGATAGTATACCCTGATCTCGGCTTTGCGACAATCTCCTCGGCTATTTTCTTGAAAAGTTTATCTTCCCCCTGGCTTGTCTTTACCTCATCAACAATAGTCGGCTCCACTGTCATCATGGTCAAACACGCCAAATTTCCATCTGACTTTCTGCTCAAAGCGTCGGCTACACTGTTAGCTTTACCTGGGTGGTATTGAATTTGCATATCATAGTCCTTCAACAACTCAAGCCACCTTCTTTGCCTCAAATTCAATTCCTTCTGAGTGAATAGGTACTTTAAACTTTTATGATCTGTAAAAACCTGACAAGAAGCTCCATACAAATAGTGACGCCAAATCTTCAAAGCAAATACCACGGCCGCTAATTCTAAGTCATGGGTAGGATAGTTCTTCTCATGAGGTTTCAACTGACGAGATGCATATACTATAACCTTACCCTTTTGCATTAATACACAACCCAAACCCTTATGCGATGCATCACTATAGACATGAAACTCTTCGTTACCTGATGGTAGTACGAGTACTGGTGCTGTAACTAACCTCATCTTCAGTTCCTGGAAGGCTGACTCCCGATCTTTAGTCCATTCATACAGTGTTCCCTTCTTGGTCAATTGCGTCAATGGAACCGCGATCTTCGAGAAATCTTTCACAAACTTTCTGTAATAACCTGCCAAACCCAGAAAACTACGAATCTCGGACACATTAGTCGGCCTCGGCCAATTTACTACGGCTTCAACTTTGCTAGGATCAACTGAGATACCCTCTTCGTTAATCACATGACCCAAAAATGAGATAGTAGAAAGCCAAAATTCACACTTGTTAAACTTAGCATACAATTTTCGGTCTCTCAAAATCTGTAAGGCAAGTCTCAAATGATTTTCATGTTCAACTTCACTCTTGGAATAGATCAATATATCATCAATGAAGACAACTACAAACTCATCTAAATATGGTTTGAAGATTCTGTTCATCAAATCCATAAATGCGGCAGGGGCATTAGTCACTCCAAAAGGCATTACTAAAAACTCGTAGTGGCCATATCTTGTCCGAAAAGTGGTCTTCTCAACATCTTCAGCTTTAACTTTAAGCTGATGGTAACCAGACCTAAGGTCGATCTTAGAAAAGACTCGTGCTCCTTGTAGTTGATCAAGCAAATCATCAATCCTAGGTAATGGGTACTTGTTTTTGATAGTAACCTTATTAAGTTCTCTGTAATCGATGCAAAGACGGAGTGTACCATCCTTTTTCTTAACAAATAAAACAGGTGCTCCCCATGGTGAAGTGCTCGGCCTAATAAATCCCTTATCTAACAACTCTTGCAATTGCAGTTTCAATTCTATAAGTTCAGCTGGGGCCTTCCTATAAGGTGTTTTGGAGATCGGCTGTGTTCCCGACATGATGTCAACAGTAAACTCTATTTCTCTATCGGTTAAGTGGCCAGGCAATTCGTCTGGAAAGACGTCGGGGAACTCATTAACAACTGGGATGTCGGCTAAATTAACATTTCCTTTCTGATCACTCAGTACACTGCACAAGTAGCCTCGACACCCTTTCTGAATTAACTTATAAGCCTTAATGGACGAAATCAAGTAAGGTGGGGGCACTATCCCTTTACCCTGGAAAATAACCTCTGCTAGGTTTGGGGGTCTCAATGTGACACTTTTCGAAACACAATTAATAGATGCATGATTTGCGACTAACCAATCCATTCCCAGTATAACATCAAAATGAGTCATGTTCAGAGGCATTAAATCTACCAACAGTTCAACATTCTCAATCACAACAACACACGCTCTATAAATGGACACAACAATCATAGGTCTCCCAGATGGAGTAGACACAGATAACACATAATCAAGGGGCTCTAATTCTCTATCAATTTTCTCGGCAAACTTAGTAGATATAAACGAATGAGTAGAACCCGAATCAATCAACACATAGGCATTTTGGGAGCAAATTAGTAGCATACCTGACACCACTGTCTCAGCATTCTGGGTGTCTCCTGGTACTAACGCAAATACTCTGCCCTGTCTCATCTGTCCTTTCCCAACATTTCCCTTCTGAACGGAACCCGAGGTATTCTCACCTTTCTTGTTGTTATCTGCCTTTGCCTTGGGGCAGTCTCTCACATAATGGCCCATCTCACCACATTCATAGCAGGCTCCAGACGTCCGTCGACAGATCCCGAAATGTTGTTTTCCACAGTCCGAACACGTCGGCTTAGCATTACCTTCCTGCCTTAGGTTACTAGTACTACCCATGTTTGTCTTCTTCTTGGTGCCCAGCTGTCCTCGCCGGTTGTCATAGTTCTGTCTCTTTCGGTGGTTCTCTCCCGAGATCTGGTATCGACTCAAGTTAGCTTCGGCCTGAATGGCTTTGTCCAATACTTCGGCATAATTCGGCATATCGAGCAGATTAACCCGGTCTTGAATTGGTCCACGAAGCCCACATTCGAACTTCCTGGCCTTCATATATTCATCGTTGGCCATGTGAGGTACGAACCTCACCAATTCAGTAAAAGTGCGTTCGTATTCAGCCACTGTTCTGTTGCCTTGCGTCAGAGTATGAAATTCGGTAGCCTTGCGGTTTCGAACACTTAGGGAAAAATGTTTCTTGTAGAACAACTCTAAGAATCGGGTCCAGGTCAAATCTGGATTGCTCCCTCTAACCATCATCCACCACCTGCGAGCGTCATCATCTAATGTGAATGCTGCCAACGTCACTTTCTGAGCGTCGGTGCTAGGGAAGATCTCGAACAACTTCTCCATTTCCAAAACCCATGCCTCAGCCTTCATCGGCTCTATACCCCCAGAGAATCTCGGTGGTTCATTTTCTTGAACTCCCGGATCAAAGCTATCGTGCCATCCCTATATAAGGCTGGTTGCGGGGGAACTTGCGGCACTGGAGGAGGTGGAGGCGGAACTACATTCCGGCCGTTGGTCTGCTTGGCCTGAGTCGACGTGGCACTGGCGAACTGTTGTTTTGTTTGCCTCAACTCGCGGGCCAAACCCTCAACTAATCTTTCTAGTCTATCCATTCTGTCTTCGGGCTGATCCCGGCCAATTGGAGGTCTACCTCTCCTCATGATGCTATGAGCATGCAAAGTATGACTTTAAAACAAATAAGCAAATAACCCCGTAGGCAAGCAACAAATAAGCATATCAAAACAATGCACACCTTGTTCAAATAGCAAACACCATGATGCAATCCTAACATCTTTCTCAGGGAAATCCTATGCTCTTTAGGACTCAAGTGTGTGGTTAACGTATACCGAGGAACTTGTGCTCTGATTCCATTCTGTCACGACCCCAAACCGCCCCCAGTAGTTTGGTGCCGTGATGGCCAGTAATCCGTAATTACCGAAGGCCAACTTTCGAAAACTTAACATAATCAGAGTATAGATATAGGGGGCTCACAAATGTGGAAGCAATAAATCAAATACAAGTAGTCCATAAGAGCAATGCATACATCCAATGTAATGGCATACATCTTTATAGCTTGAATACAACAAGGTAAAATACGTATTACATCTTGATCAAAAGGCTTCTTGAGCCGACATATACAAAATACAGCAAATACAAGCCAAGAAGCATGATTTTCAAGATTCGCTGACATGAATACAAAATAAAGCCGGCATAAGCACGGATCCAAAACAAGCTTTCAAAACAGTCTAGGCATCGCCGACGTCCTGCTTATCACCTACATATATATAGAGAGGGTGAGCTTGGATACTCAGTGAATGGTACTAATAATAAAGGTTTTGCATGAATATAGCCGGAGTCTTTCAAAACAAACGCATCAAACTTTATCAAGACAAGGGATGAACCGTATTCATCAATCAAATATCACAAGTCACAAGGGATGCTTACTGACATCGGCGAAACAAGGGATGAACCGTATTCATCAATCAAATATTACAAGTCTCAAAGGGTGCTTACTAACATCGGCGAAGCAAGGGATGAACCGTATTCATCAATCAAATATCACAAGTCACAAGGGATGCTTACTGACATCGGCAAAACACATCAAGCTCATCAAAACAAGGGCTGTACGATCCGTAATCGTTTAGTCAAAGGTACCGCGAAAGTTTATAGTCCTCCAGCACAAGGGACTTGTGTTACTTAGGCCCGTAGCCCGATTTAACATAGCAAAACTGGTGTTACTTAGGCCCGTAGCCCGATTTAATATAGCAAAACTGGTGTTACTTAGGCCCGTAGCCCGATTTAACAAGGACCGTATCCTTTTATGCTTAGTACTGCGAAAGTTTAGAGTCCTCCAGTACAAGGGACTTTTCAAGGTTAACATCAAACGAAGCTTATACTTGATACATCAAAATAGAGCTATTCATTCATGCTTAACAAATACTTTCGTCAAAACAAAGCAAAGCAAGATTTATCAAAACAAGTATAACATAGCTTTATCAATAATACCACTCACATAGTTTTCCTCGGATGCAGGCTCAAAGCAAAGATCAAAGTCCTACAATCACATAGGAAACCACATTCTCAAAACAAGCCTTATATGTATGCAAATGATCTCGGCATCCTCACCAGACCCAAGTCGATAACAAAGCAAAACACGCTGGGAGTTTAAACACTGCTCCCGTCTCATGAAAACACACTGGGTACCAACCAGGTCTTTGCCGAGGTCCCACACATCCTTGCCGAGGTGTGGTCCCGCTGGCCTCAACCAAAAGCAAAGTCGGGGAAACCTGGCTTCCCCTTTGAAGCACATGAAGAACATGATGAACATGATCATGAGAAAGATGAATCCAAGATCAAAACTTGTCACAAAATCTGAGATTTCGTGCCATGAGTTCAAAACATGGACCTGGGTGCCCATACAAGAAGGTCATGCAAGAACAAACATAAAAACATGGTTTTCGTTCCAAACTTTCGGATCAAAACGAGACTTTCTTCAAGAACACATGAAAACCATTTTCTCTTTTCAAAACCAACTTCAAATCGATGCATGACGTGCAAAACGAATCCGATCATGCAATGCAGCTAGATGATCAGCAACAACAACCAAAGGAGATCAAGATTCTAACCTCAAAACTCGAATCCAACGGTTCAAACCACGAAGATCAAGCTTGGAAGATTTACTCTCACTCAAGAACTTCCCTAGAGCTTCTCTCTCTAAAAACAAAGATTTGAGACCAAAATGATTTGTTTCTAAGTCTGTCGGCTGTCTTAACTATCAGCTCGGACACGTGGCGCTACCGGGTTGGCTCAACTCAAAAAGGTGATTGATAGATAAGACAAGTTTCTGACAAAGCGTATGCAGCAAGCTCGGTAAAACGCATCGACAATAAATGACATCGGCTGAAATCAAGGATCCGGCAACAGGATAACAAAGACATCGACTAGGGAGGACGACACTTGACTAAGCTGTGCCACACCTTGGCCGGGGTGTGCCACATCTCGGCCTAGGCCATACCTGCCCAAGGACAAGGATCACTAAGTGCAAGACATCTCGGCAACAAGCCCGAGGTGAAGATGGGGGTCGACCAAGGTTCCAAGACAGTTCTAAGTACAAATGTTCAAAAGTGAACTAGGCTCAAGGTAACCTCGGCTACACACCCAGCAAGGAACAAAATCACGCAAGTAACACTTCAACAAAACAAGGCAAGATCATGCATGTATGTATGCAAGTATGACAAAAGTAAGATGAGGGTTGTTACATTAATAGATAAGCATATGAGCTCTATCTATGGAGTCCATCCCCTATCTCCTCCCAACACATCCGGTTTAGAGGTCCATCCCCTATCTTTCCCTAAACCGTGGAGTACATCCCCTATCTCCTCCAACACAACACAATGCATATAAACAACAATTATACACATCATCATACAATACATAAATGTAATGTATTCTTTCAATCGTCAATCTCAATGACACATTCCAGTGATTAGTTTCAGTTTGCCTAATCATCATGCATTGTCTACAATAATCACGACTATCCTCCACCGATAGCCCAAAGCAGTTATTTCTATACAGATAATAAATGCAACAAATGGATATAAAACTAACATTTCCAACTAGGTGAGTGACATAAAATCCAACTGCACCCTTTAACCCCATATATTCCCAATCTCCTCATTTCCGATTCAATTCCTCATTTATCACAAATTAATTATCCCAATTAATCAAACAATGTAATTAGGTCATTTCCCATAATTAACATTTCAACCCTTAGGCCCCATTTTCATCAATGATTCAACATTTACCAAACCAAACCAACATCTCAAAATACTAAAATTTAAAGACAAAATCCATAGAGAGGAGTAGGATATCCCTACCTTAAATCCGGAGCCCCAAGGGAGAAGATGACAAAACCAAACGTGCTCTAAATCCCGAAATTTTCAGATTAAAATGTAGCCCTCGACGATCAACAACTTTTTTGTAAAGGCCAAAGATGAGCAAATCACTCCTACTAGATCAAAACCTAGAGAGAAGGTAGAGTTCTAGAGTGAGAGGCTCAACAATGGGGTTTTTGGAAAAGTAGGAGAGAGAAGAGAAAGTGAAAAAGTAATTTGAAAAGTCAAAACTCGGAACTTAAACCCAGTCGCCCCGCTCGAGCGTCAACAATCCCGCTCGAGCGGCGGATACACACTCCCAGAACTTTTACAGAACCAGGTCTCCGCTCGAGCTTCCAACTCCCCGCTCGAGCGGCACTCACACAACCCCACTCGAGCGGCCAATCCCATGCTCGAGCGTCCAACACTGCACAGGAAATACTGGATGGGTGCAATTCCCGCTCGAGCGCCAAAACCCCCGCTCGAGCGGACAGGTCAAAATCTGGGCAACTAGTTTTGGTTACTAAACTCAACCAACCTGTAACAAACCTGCCCAACACATCCCATAACTCAAATACGAAATAAAAAGAATGTAAACAAGATATTAATCAACTACAAACATCCACAGACACATGTCCGGATCACTGTACAACAAGGGTAAAATCCGGGATCGCTATAGAAACCACTATACCTTAACGATTTGTTTGGAACTTAAACAAAAAAGGAAGTTGAATAGAAAAGAAACATGAATAAAAAAAGAAGTTGAATAAAAATAAAAATGAAAGTTTTAGAAAATTAAAAATGGAAGTTCATTCAAGAAACAACTATACCTTAACGATCTATTTGGAAATTAAATAAAAGAGGAAGTTAAATAGAAAAATAACTTGAATAAAAATGGAAGTGAATAAAAATAAAAATGGAAGTGGCAGAAAATAAAAAATGGAAGTTTATTCAAGAAACCACTATACCTTAACAATCTATTTGGAAATTAAATGAAAAAGGAAGTTTAATAGAAAAGTAAATTGAATAAAAATTGAAGTTGAATAAAAATAAAAATGAAAGTTGCATAAAATTAAAAATGGAAGTTCAATCCAGAAACCACTATACCTTAACGATCTATGTGGAAATTAAATAAAAAAGGAAGTTGAATGTGAATAGAAAAGAAACTAGAATAAAAAAAAAAAGTTGAATAAAAATAAAAATGGAAGTTGCATAAAATTCGAAATGGAAGTTCATTCAAGAAACCACTATACCTTAACGATCTATTTGGAAATTAAATAAAAAAAGAAGTTTAATAGAAAACTAAATTGAATAAAAATGAAAGTTGAATAAAAATAAAAGTGAAAGTTGCATAAAATTAAAAATGGAAGTTCAATCCAGAAACCTCTATACCTTAACGATCTATTTGGAAATTAAATAAAAAAGGAAGTTGAATAGAAAAGAAACTTGAATAAAAAAAGAAGTTGAATTAAAATAAAAATGAAAGTTTCACAAAATGAAAAAGGGAAGTGCAATCAAGAAACCACTATATCTTAACGATCTATTTGGAAATAAAATAAAAAAGAAGTTGAATAGAAAAGAAACTTGAATAAAAAAAGAAGTTCCATAAAAATAAAAATCGAAGTTGCAAAAAATTAAAATTGGATGTTCATTGAAGAAACCACTATACCTCAACGATATATTTGGAAATTAAATAAAAATGGAAGTTGAATAGAAAAATATCTTCCATAAAAATGGAAGTTCATTCATGCAACCAGTATACCATAACGATCTATTTCGAAATTAAATAAAAAAGGATGTTTAATAGAAAACTAAATTGAATAAAAATGGAAATTAAATAAAAATAAAAATGGAAGTTGCAGAAAATTAAAAAAGGAAGTTCATTCAAGAAACCACTATATCTTAACGATCTATTTGGAAATTAAATAAAAAAGGAAGTTTAATAGAAACGTAAATTGAATAAAAATGGAAGTTGAATAAAAATAAAAATGAAAGTTACAAAAAATTAAAAATGGAAGTTCAATCCAGAAACCACTATACCTTAACGATCTATTTGGAAATTAAATAAAAAACGAAGTTAAATTGAAAAATAACTTGAATAAAAATGGAAATTGAATAAAAAGAAAAATGGAAGTGGCAGAAAATTAAAAATGGAAGTTCATTCAAGAAACCACTATACCTTAACGATCTATTTGGAAATTAAAAAAAAAAAGAAGTTTAATAAAAATGTAAATTAAATAAAAATGGAAGTTGAATAAAAATAAAAATGAAAGTTGAATAAAATTAAAAATGGAAGTTCAATCCAAAAACCACTATACCTTAACGATCTATTTGGAAATTAAAGAAAAAAGGAAGTTGAATGTGAATAGAAAAGAAACTTGAATAAAAAAAAAGTTGAATAAAAATAAAAATGGAAGTTGCAGAAAATTTAAAATGGAAGTTCATTCAAGAAACCACTAAACCTTAACGATCTATTTGGAAATTAAATAAAATAGGTAGTTGAATAGAAAATTAACTTGAATAAAAATAAAAATGGAAGTTGTAGAAAATTAAAAAGGGAAGTGCATTTAAGAAACCACTATACCTTAACGATCTATTTGGAAATTAAATAAAAAAGGAAGTTGAATAGAAAAGAAACTTGAATAAAAAAAGAAGTTGCATAAAAGTAAAAGTCGAAGTTGCAAAAATTTAAAATTTGAAGTTCATTCACGAAACCACTATAGCTTAACGATATATTTGGAAATTAAATAAAAAAGGAAGTTCAATAGAAAAATAACTTCCATAAAAATGGAAGTTGAATAAAAATAAAAATGGACGTTGCATAAAATTAAAAATGAAAGTTCATTCAAGAAACCACAATACCATAACGATCAATTTGGAAATTAAATAAAAAATGAAGTTAAATAGAAAAATAACTTGAATAAAAATGGAAGTTGAATAAAAATAAAAATGGAAGTGGCAGAAAATTAAAAACGGAAGTTCATTCAAGAAACCACTATACCTTAACGATCTATTTGAAAATTAAATAAAAAAAAGAAAGCTTAATAGAAAAGTAAATTGAATAAAAATAGAAGTTGAATAAAAATAAAAATGAAAGTTGCATAAAATTAAAAATGGAAGTTCAATCCAGAAACCACTATACCTTAACGATCTATTTGGAAATTAAATAGAAAAGGAAGTTGAATGTGAATAGAAAAGAAACTTGAATAGAAAAAGAAGTTGAATAAAAATAAAAATGGAAGTTGCATAAAATTTAAAATGGAAGTTCATTCAAGAAACCACTAAACCTTAACGATCTATTTGGAAATTAAATAAAAAAGGAAGTTGAATAGAAAAATAACTTGAATAAAAATGGAAGTCGAATAAAAATAAAAATCGAAGTTGCAAAAAATTAAAAAGGAAAGTGCATTCAAGAAACCACTATACCTTAACGATCTACTTGGAAATTAAATAAAAAAGGAAGTTGAGTAGAAAAGAAACTTGAAGAAAAAATGAAGTTAAATAAAAATAAGAATGGAAGTTTATTCAAGAAAACACTAAACCTTAACGATCTAGTTGGAAATTAAATAAAAAAGGAAGTTGAATATGAATAGAAAATAAACTTGAATAAAAAAAGAAGTTGAATTAAAATAAAAATGGAAGTTACAGAAAATTTAAAATGGAAGTTCATTCAAGAAACCACTAAACCTTAACGATCTATTTGGATATTAAATAAAAAATGAAGTAGAATAGAAAAGAAACTTGAATAAAAAAAGAAGTTGAATTAAAATAAAAATGGAAGTTGCAGAAAATTTAAAATGGAAGTTCATTCAAAAAACCATTACACCTTAACGATATATTTTGAAATTAAATAAAAAAGGAAGTTGAATGTGAATAGAAAAGAAACTTGAATAAAAAAAGAAGTAGAATTAAACTAAAAATGAAAGTTGCATAAAATTAAAAATGGAAGTTCATTCATGAAACCACTATACCTTAACGATCAATTTGGAAAATAAATAAAAAAGGATGTTTAATAGAAAACTAAATTGAATAAAAATAAAAGTTGAATAAAAATACAAATGAAAGTTGCATAAAATTAAAAAAGGATGTTCAATCCAGAAACCACTATACCTTAACGATCTATTTGGAAATTAAATAAAAAAGGAAGTTGAGTAGAAATGAAACTTGAATAAAAAAAGAAGTTGAATAAAAATAAAAATGGAAGTTGCAGAAAATTTAAAATGGAAGTTCATTCAAGAAACCACTAAACCTTAACGATCTATTTGGAAATTAAATAAAAAATGAAGTTGAATAGAAAAGAAACTTGAATAAAAAAAGATGTTGAATTAAAATAAAAATGGAAGTTGCAGAAAATTTAAAATGGAAGTTCATTCAAAAAACCACTATACCTTAACGATATATTTTGAAATTAAATAAAAAGGGAAGTTGAATGTGAATAGAAAAGAAACTTGAATAAAAAAAGAAGTAGAATTAAAATAAAAATGAAAGTTGCATAAAATTAAAAATGGAAGTTCATTCATGAAACCACTATACCTTAACGATCAATTTGGAAAATAAATAAAAAAGGATGTTTAATAGAAAACTAAATTGAATAAAAATAAAAGTTGAATAAAAATACAAATGAAAGTTGCATAAAATTAAAAATGGAAGTTCAATCCAGAAACCACTATACCTTAACGATCTATTTGGAAATTAAATAAAAAAGGAAGTTGAGTAGAAATGAAACTTGAATAAAAAAAGAAGTTGAATAAAAATAAAAATGGAAGTTGCAGAAAATTTAAAATGGAAGTTCATTCAAGAAACCACTATACCTTAACGATATATTTGGAAATTAAATAAAAAAGGAAGTTTAATAGAAAACTAAATTGAATAAAAATGAAAGTTGAATAAAAATAAAAATGAAAGTTGCATAAAATTAAAAATGGAAGTTCAATCCAGAAACCACTATACCTTAACGATCTACTTGGAAATTAAATAAAAGAGGAAGTTGAATAGAAAAATAACTTCCATAAAAATGGAAGTTGAATAAAAATAAAAATGGACGTTGCATAAAATTAAAAATGGAACTTAATTCATTAAACCACTATACCTTAACGATATATTTGGAAATTAAATAAAAAAGGAAGTTGAAAACAAAACTAAACTGAATAAAAAAAAAAGTTGAATGAAAATAAAAATGAAAGTTGCATAAAATTAAAAGTGGAAGTTCAATCCAGAAACCACTATACCTTAACGATCAATTTGGAAATTAAATAAAAAAGGTAATTGAGTAGAAAAGAAACTTGAAGAAAAAATGATGTTGAACAAAAATAAAAATGGAAGTTCCAGAAAATTTAAAATGGAAGTTCATTCAAGAAACCACTAAATCTTAACGATCTATTTGGAAATTAAATAAAAAAGGAAGTTGAATAGGAAATAAACTTGAATAAAAAAAGAAGTTGAATTAAAATAAAAATGGAAGTTGCAGAAAATTTAAAATGGAAGTTCATTCAAGAAACAACTAAACCTTAACGATCTATTTGGAAATTAAATAAAAAAGGAAGTTCAATAGAAAAATAACTTGAATAAAAATGGCAGTCGAATAAAAATAAAAATGAAAGTTGCAGAAAATTAAAAAGGGAAGTGCATTCAAGAAACCGCTATACCTTAACGATCTATTTAGAAATTAAATAAAAAAGGAAGTTGAATTGAAAAGAAACTTGAATAAAAAAAAAAGTTGAATTAAAATAAAAATGGAAGTTGCAGAAAATTTAAAATGGAAGTTCATTCAAGAAACAACTAAACCTTAACTATCTATTTGGAAATTAAATAAAAATGGAACTTGAATAGAAAAATAACTTGAATAAAAATGGTAGTTGAATAAAAATAAAAATGGACGTTGCATAAAATTAAAAATGGAAGTTCATTCATGATACCACTATAACTTAACGATCTATTTGGAAATTAAATAAAATAGAATGTTTAATAAAAAAACTAAATTGAGTAAAAATGGAAGTTGAATAAAAATAAAAATGAAAGTTGCATAAAATTAAAAATGGAAGTTCAATCCCGAAACGACTATACCTTAACGATCTATTTGGAAATTAAATAAAAAGGGAAGTTGAATAGAAAAGAAACTTGAATAAAAAAAGAAGTTGAACAAAAATAAAAATGGAAGCTTTAGAAAATTAAAAACGGAAGTTCATTCAAGAAACCACTATACTTAACGATCTATTTGGAAATTAAATAAAAAAGGAAGTTAAATTGAAAAATAACATGAATAAAGATGGAAGTTGAATAAAAATAAAAATGGAAGTGGTAGAAAATTAAAAATGGAAGTTCATTCAAGAAACCACTATACCTTAACGATCTATTTGGAAATTAAATAAAAAAGGAAGTTAAATAGAAAAATAACTTGAATAAAAATGGAAGTTGAATAAAAATAAAAATGATAGTGGCAGAAAATTAAAAATGGAAGTTCATTCAAGAAACCACTATACCTTAACGATCTATTTGGAAATTAAATAAAAAAAGAAGTTTAATAGAAAAGTAAATTGAATAAAAATGGAAGTTGAATAAAAATAAAAATGAAAGTTGCATAAAATTAAAAATGGAAGTTCATTCCAGAAACCACAATACCTTAACGATCTATTTGGAAATTAAATAAAAAAAGAAGTTGAATAGAAAATAAACTTGAATAAAAAAAGAAGTTGAATAAAAATAAAAATGGAAGTTACTGAAAATTAAAAATGGAAGTTCAATCAAGAAACCAGTATACCTTAACGATCTATTTGGAAATTAAATAAAAAAGGAAGTTGAATGTGAATAGAAAAGAAACTTGAATAAAAAAAGAAGTAGAATTAAAATAAAAATGGAAGTTGCAAAAAATTTAAAATGGAAGTTCATTCAAGAAACCACAAAACCTTAACGATCTATTTGGAAATTAAACAAAAAAGGAAGTTGAATAGAAAAGAAACCAGAATAAAAAAAGAAGTTGAATTAAAATAAAAATGGAAATCGCAGAAAATTTAAAATGGAAGTTCATTCAAAAAACCACTAAGCCTTAACGATCTACTTGGAAATTAAATAAAAAAGGAAGTTGAATTGCAAAAAAACTTGAATAAAAATGGAAGTCGAATAAAAATAAAAATGGAAGTTGAAGAAAATTAAAAAGGAAAGTGCATTAAAGAAACCACTAAACCTTAACGATCTATTTGGAAATTAAATAAAAATGAAGTTGAATAGAAAAGAAACTTGAATAAAAAAAGAAGTTGAATAGAAATAAAAATGGAAGTTGAAGAAAATTTAAATTGGAAGTTCATTCAAGAAACCACTATACCTTAACGATATATTTGGACATTAAATAAAAAAGGAAGTTTAATAGAAAACTAAATTGAATAAAAACGAAAGTTGAATAAAAATAAAAATGAAAGTTGCATAAAATTAAAAATGGAAGTTCAATCCAGAAATCACTATACCTTAACGATCTATTTGGAAATTAGATAAAAAAGGAAGTTGAGTAGAAATGAAACTTGAAGAAAAAATGAAGTTAATGAAAAATAAAAGTGGAAGTTGCAGAAAATTTAAAATGGAAGTTCATTCAAGAAACCACTAAACCTTAACGATCTATTTGGAAATTAAATAAAAAAGGAAGTTGAATGTGAATAGAAAAGAAACTTCAATAAAAAAAGAAGTTGAATTAAAATAAAAATGGAAGTTGCAGAAAATTTAAAATGGAAGTCCACTCAAGAAAGAACTAAATCTTAACGATCTATTTGGGAATTAAATAAAAAAGGAAGTTGAATAGAAAAGAAACTTGAATAAAAAAAGAAGTTGAATTAAAATAAAAATGGAAGTTGCAGAAAATTTAAAATGGAAGTTCATTCAAGAAACCACTATACCTTAACGATCTATTTGGAAATTAAATAAAAAAGAAAGTTTAATAGAAAACTAAATTGAATAAAAATGAAAGTTGAATAAAAATAAAAATGAAAGTTGCATAAAATTAAAAATGGAAGTTCAATCCGGAAACCACTATACCATAACGATCTATTTGGAAATTAAATAAAAAAGCAAGTTGAGTAAAAAAGAAACTTGTAGAAAAAATGAAGTTAAATAAAAATAAAAATGGAAGTTGCAGAAAATTTAAAATAGAAGTTAATTCAATAAGCCACTAAACCTTAATGATCTATTTGGAAATTAAATAAAAAAGGTAGTTGAATAGAAAAATAAATTGAATAAAAATGGAAGTCGAATAAAAATAAAAATGGAAGTTGTAGAAAATTAAAAAGGGAAGTGCGTTTAAGAAACCACTATACCTTAACGATCTATTTGGAAATTAAATAAAAAAGGAAGTTGAATAGAAAAGAAACTTGAATAAAAAAAGAAGTTGCATAAAAGCAAAAATCGAAGTTGCAGAAAATTAAAATTGGAAGTTCATACAAGAAACCACTATACCTTAACGATATATTTGGAAATTAAATAAAAAAGGAAGTTGATTATAAAAATAACTTCCATAAAAATGGAAGTTGAACAAAAATAAAAATGGACGTTGCATAAAATTAAAAAGGAAAGTTCATTCAAGAAACCACTATACTTTAACAATCTATTTGGAAATTAAATAAAAAATGAAGTTAAATAGAAAAATAACTTGAATAAAAATGGAAGTTGAATAAAAATAAAAATGGAAGTGACAGAAAATTAAAAACGGAAGTTCATTCAAGAAACCACTATACCTTAACGATCTATTTGGAAATTAAATAAAAAAAGAAAGTTTAATAGAAAAGTAAATTGAATAAAAATGGAAGTTGAATAAAAATAAAAATGAAAGTTGCATAAAATCAACAATGGAAGTTCAATCCAGAAACCACTATACCTTAACGATCTATTTGGAAATTAAATAAAAAAGGAAGTTGAATGTGAATAGAAAAGAAACATGAATAAAAAAAGAAGTTTAAAAAATAAAAATGGAAGTTGCATAAAAGTTAAAATGGAAGTTCATTCAAGAAACCACTATACCTTAACGATCTATTTGGAAATTAAATAAAAAAGGAAGTTGAACGTGAATAGAAAAGAAACTTGAATAAAAAAAGAAGTTGAATTAAAATAAAAATGGAAGTTGCAAAAAATTTAAAATGGAAGTTCATTCAAGAAACCACAAAACCTTAATGATCTATTTGGAAATAAAATAAAAAAGGAAGTTGAATAGAAAAGAAACTTGAATAAAAAAAGAAGTTCAATTAAAATAAATATGAAAGTTGCAGAAAATTAAAAATGGAAGTTCATTCAAAAAACCCGTAAGCCTTAACGATCTATTTGGAAATTAAATAAAAAATGAAGTTGAATTGCAAAGAAACTTGAATAAAAATGGAAGTCGAATAAAAATAAAAATGGAAGTTGCAGAAAATTAAAAAGGAAAGTGCATTTAAGAAACCACTAAACCTTAACGATCTATTTGGAAATTAAATAAAAAAGGAAGTTGAATAGAAAAGAAACTTGAATAAAAAAAGAAGTTGAATAAAAATAAAAATGGAAGTTGCAGAAAATTTAAAAAGGAAGTTCATTCAAGAAACCACTATACCTTAACGATCTATTTGGAAATTAAATAAAAAAAGAAAGTTTAACAGAAAAGTAAATTGAATAAACATGGAAGTTGAATAAAAATAAAAATGAAAGTTGCATAAAATTAACAATGGAAGTTCAATCCAGAAACCACTATACCTTAACGATCTATTTGGAAATTAAATAAAAAAGGAAGTTGAATGTGAATAGAAAAGAAACATGAATAAAAAAAGAAGTTTAAAAAATAAAAATGGAAGTTGCATAAAAGTTAAAATGGAAGTTCATTCAAGAAACCACTATACCTTAACGATCTATTTGGAAATTAAATAAAAAAGGAAGTTGAACGTGAATAGAAAAGAAACTTGAATAAAAAAAGAAGTTGAATTAAAATAAAAATGGAAGTTGCAAAAAATTTAAAATGGAAGTTCATTCAAGAAACCACAAAACCTTAATGATCTATTTGGAAATAAAATAAAAAAGGAAGTTGAATAGAAAAGAAACTTGAATAAAAAAAGAAGTTCAATTAAAATAAATATGAAAGTTGCAGAAAATTTAAAATGGAAGTTCATTCAAAAAACCCGTAAGCCTTAACGATCTTATAGCGATCCCGGGTTTACCCTTGTTGTACAGTGATCCGGACATGTGTCCGTGGATGTTGGTAGTTGTTTATTTCCTAGTTTGCATCCTCTTTACTTTGTATTTTGAATTATGGGATGTGTTGGGCAGGTTTGTTACAGGTTGGTTGTGTTTGGGAGCCTAGTGTTGCTGCCCAGATTTTTGGTCCTTCGCTCGAGCGAGGAGTCTGTCGCTCGAGCGAGAGTAGTGTTGCCCCGGTTCTGGACCTGAGAGTTGTAGTTTCTGGCTCGAGCGAGATTTTCGTGGCTCGAGCGGTCTGGGTTTTTCTTCGCTCGATCGAGAACTTCTTGGCTCGAGCGAGAGTTTTCTGTGTCTGGTCGCTCGAGCGACCAATCCTTCGCTCGAGCGAGCGTGTTTTATATCAGCGGACAGCAGCGTCTAAAACATCACTTTTTCAGTCCTTTTCTTTGATTAAACCCTAAATCCGACACCCTCTCTCTCTAAACTTGCACTCTCTCTAAGATTTGATCTCCCTAGGGTGTGAATCTAGCCTAAGGCCTTTGTTAAAAAGATAGAGGGCGTTGAGAGCTTCGATTTAATCTGAAAAAGTTTGGATTTGGAGCACGTTGATCTTGGAGTCTTCATCTCCTTTTGGGCTAAAACTTCGAGGTAGGGATATCCTACTCCTCTCTATGGGTTTTGTCTTTAAATTTTGGTATTTTGAGATGTTGGGCTTGGTTTGGTAATTTTGTGAAAGTTTGGGGCTTTTGTGTAATTTTACAAAAGTTGGGGTTTTATTCATAATAAACCTAGATGCATGTTTGGCATAGAAAAATAGAATGATTGTTGAATCATTGATGAAAATGGGACCTAAGGGCTGAAATGGTAATTATGGAAAATGGCCTAATTACATTGTTTAATTAATTGGGATAATTAATTGGTGAGAAATGAGGAAATGAAATGTTGATTGAATATCCATTTGTGCATTTATTTTCTGTTTTAGAAATAACTGCTTTGGGCTATCGGTGGAGGATAGTCGAGATTGTTGTAGACAATGCATGATGATTAGGTAAACGGAAACTAATCAATGGAATGTGTCATGGAACTTGACGGTTGATAAAATACATTAATTGTGTGTATTGTGTGATTGTATATAGAACCAATGTGTTTATATACGTTATGTGTAGAGGAGGAGATAGGGGATGTACTCCGCGGTTTAGGGGAAGATAGGGGATGTACCTCTAAACCGGATAGGTATTGGGAGGAGATAGGGGATGAACTCCGTAGACAGAGCTCATATGCTTGTCTAGAGAAGTGAAGATAGATCTCATATGCTTATCTTTGTGAAGTGAAGTGTGGATACAGCTTGTATGCTTATCTGTGGATATTATTGATATACATATCTGTTGTAGAATGTGGATACAACTTGTATGCTTATCTGTGGATATTGTTGATATACATATCTGTTGAGAATGTGAGATATAGTTTTTATACATATCTGTGGAAATGATAATAGAGCTAGCATGCTTATCTATTGAAAAGGGAAAATGAAAAGTAATTGGGACTTGTAAGTCGTTGACATAAATATGTAATTTATGTGATTGTATCAGTGTTGACCAACTATCAATTGCTAATGTTTTAGCCATTGTCCATGGTTGGTTTAGTGTATTTCTACTGGGCTGTGGCTCACCCTATATGGGAATATCATTTTCAGGTACAGGAAGCATGCCACCTCCAAGGACATAGCTGGGAGGCTAGTGGCGGGCATAGTTTTGTCGTTTTACTTTTGATGTATTACATGTAATTTCAAGCCAAGGGCTTAATGTGTAAACGAGTTAGAACTCTTTGTTGTAACCAAGTGTTAACTTGGAAAGCTGTAAGCCCGTAGGGCATTTTGTTATGAGGTTAACATGTAATACTTATGTCTTGGAATTCTAATGAATGAAAGGAATGCGGTTAGTTTATATGTAAATGCATGTCTTATCTGATGGGTTTAATGTTATTATTTTGAGGGCGTTACAGATCTATTTGGAAATTAAATAAAAAAGGAAGTTGAATTGCAAAGAAACTTGAATAAAAATGGAAGTCGAATAAAAATAAAAATGGAAGTTGCAGAAAATTAAAAAGGAAAGTGCATTCAAGAAACCACAAAACCTTAACGACCTATTTGGAAATTAAATAAAAAAGGAAGTTGAATAGAAAAGAAACTTGAATAAAAAAAGAAGTTGAATAAAAATAAAAATGGAAGTTGCAGAAAATTTAAAATGGAAGTTCATTCAAGAAACCACTATACCTTAACGATATATTTGGAAATTAAATAAAAAAGGACGTTCAATAGAAAACTAAATTGAATAAAAATGAAAGTTGAATAAAAATAAAAATGAAAGTTGCATAAAATTAAAAATGGAAGTTCAATCCAGAAATCACTATACCTTAACGATCTATTTGGAAATTAGATAAAAAAGGAAGTTGAGTAGAAATGAAACTTGAAGAAAAAATGAAGTTAAATAAAAATAAAAGTGGAAGTTGCAAAAAATTTAAAATGGAAGTTCATTCAAGAAACCACTAAACCTTAACGATCTATTTGGAAATTAAATAAAAAAGGAAGTTGAATGTGAATAGAAAAAAACTTCAATAAAAAAAGAAGTTGAATTAAAATAAAAATGGAAGTCCATTCAAGAAACAACTAAATCTTAACGATCTATTTGGAAATTAAATAAAAAAGGAAGTTGAATACAAAAGAAACTTGAATAAAAAAAGAAGTTGAATTAAAATAAAAATGGAAGTTGCAGAAAATTTAAAATGGAAGTTCATTCAAGAAACCACTATACCTTAACGATCTATTTGGAAATTAAATAAAAAAGGAAGTTTAATAGAAAACTAAATTGAATAAAAATGAAAGTTTAATAAAAATAAAAATGAAAGTTGCATAAAATTAAAAATGGAAGTTCAATCCGGAAACCACTATACCATAACGATCTATTTGGAAATTAAATAAAAAAACAAGTTGAGTAGAAAAGAAACTTGTAGAAAAAATGAAGTTAATTAAAAATAAAAATGGAAGTTAGAAAAAATTTAAAATAGAAGTTAATTCAAGAAGCCGCTAAACCATAATGATCTATTTGGAAATTAAATAAAAAAGGTAGTTGAATAGAAAAATAACTTGAATAAAAATGGAAGTCGAATAAAAATAAAAATGGAAGTTGTTGAAAATTAAAAAGGGAAGTGCATTTAAGAAACCACTATACCTTAACAATCTATTTGGAAATTAAATAAAAAAAGGAAGTTGAATAGAAAAGAAACTTGAATAAAAAAAGAAGTTGCATAAAAGTAAAAATCGAAGTTGCAGAAAATTAAAATTGGAAGTTCATTCAAGAAATCACTATACCTTAACGATATATTTGGAAATTAAATAAAAAAGGAAGTTGATTATAAAAATAACTTCCATAAAAATGGACGTTGCATAAAATTAAAAATGAAAGTTCATTCAAGAAACCACTATACTTTAACTATCTATTTGGAAATTAAATAAAAAATGAAGTTAAATAGAAAAATAGCTTGAATAAAAATGGAAGTTGAATAAAAATAAAAATGGAAGTGGCAGAAAATTAAAAAAGGAAGTTCATTCAAGAAACCACTATACCTTAACGATCTATTTGGAAATTAAATAAGAAAAGAAAGTTTAATAGAAAAGTAAATTGAATAAAAATGGAAGTTGAATAAAAATAAAAATGAAAGTTGCATAAAATTTAAAATGGAAGTTCAATCCAGAAACCACTATACCTTAACGATCTATTTGGAAATTAAATAAAAAAGGAAGTTGAATGTGAATAGAAAAGAAACATGAATAAAAAAAAGAAGTTGAATAAAAATAAAAATGAAAGTTGCATAAAATTTAAAATGGAAGTTCATTCAAGAAACCACTATACCTTAACGATCTATTTGGAAATTAAATAAAAAAGGAAGTTTAATAGAAAACTAAATTGAATAAAAATGAAAGTTGAATAAAAATACAAATGAAAGTTGCTTAAAATTAAAAATGGAAGTTCAATCCAGAAACCACTATACCTTAACGATCTATTTGGAAATTAAATAAAGAAAGGAAGTTTAATAGAAAAGTAAATTGAATAAAAATGGAAGTTGAATAAAAATAAAAATGAAAGTTGCAAAAAATTGAAAATCGATGTTCAATCCAGAAACCACTATACCTTAACGATCTATTTAGAAATTAAATAAAAAAGGAAGTTGAATGTGAATAGAAAAGAAACTTGAATAAAAAAAGAAGTTGAACAAAAATAAAAATGGAAGTTGCATAAAATTTAAAATGGAAGTTCATTCAAGAAACCACTATACCTTAACGATCTATTTGGAAATTAAATAAAAAAGGAAGTTTAATTGAAAACTAAATTGAATAAAAATGAAAGTTGAATAAAAATACAAATGAAAGTTGCTTAAAATTAAAAATGGAAGTTCAATCCAGAAACCACTATACCTTAACGATCTATTTGGAAATTAAATAAAGAGAGGAAGTTTAATAGAAAAGTAAATTGAATAAAAATGGAAGTTGAAAAAAATAAAAATGAAAGTTGCAAAAAATTAAAAATGGAAGTTCAATTCAGAAACCAATATACCTTAACGATCTATTTGGAAATTAAATAAAAAAGGAAGTTGAATGTGAATAGAAAAGAAACTTGAATAAAAAAAGAAGTTGAATAAAAATAAAAATAAAAGTTGCTTAAAATTAAAAATGGAAGTTCAATCCAGAAACCACTATACCTTAACGATCTATTTGGAAATTAAATAAAAAAGGAAGTTGAATAGAAAAGAAAATTGAATAAAAAAAGAAGTTGAATAAAAATAAAAATGGAAGTGGCAGAAAATTAAAAATGGAAGTTCATTCATGAAACCACTATACCTTAACGATCTATTTTGAAATTAAATAAAAAAGCAAGTTTAACAGAAAAGTAAATTGAATGAAAATGGAAGTTGCATAAAATTAAAAATGGAAGTTCAATGCAGAAACCACTACACCTTAACGATCTATTTGGAAATTAAATAAGAAAGGAAGTTGAATGTGAAAAGAAAAGAAACTTGAATAAAAAAAGAACTTGAACAAAAATAAAAATGGAAGTTGCATAAAATTTAAAATGGAAGTTCATTCAAGAAACCACTATACCTTAATGATCTATTTGGAAATTAAATAAAAAAGGAAGTTTAATAGAAAACTAAATTGAATAAAAATGAAAGTTGAATAAAAATACAAATGAAAGTGACATAAAATTAAAAATGGAAGTTCAATCCAGAAACCACTATACCTTAACGATCTATTTGGAAATTAAATAAAAAAGGAAGTTGAATAGAAAAGAAAATTGAATAAAAAAAGAAGTTGAATAAAAATAAAAATCGAAGTTGCAGAAAATTAAAATTGGAACTTCATTGAAGAAACCACTATACTTTAACGATATATTTTGAAATTAAAGAACAAAGGAAGTTGAATAGAAAAATAACTTCCGTAAAAATGGAAGTTGAATAAAAATTAAAATGGACGTTGCATAAAATTAAAAATGGAAGTTCATTCATGAAACCACTATACCATAACGATCTATTTGGAAATTAAATAAAAAGGATGTTTAATAGAAAACTAAATTGAATAAAAATGGAAGTTGAATAAAAATAAAAACGAAAGTTGCATAAAATTAAAAATGGAAGTTTAATCCAGAAGCCACTATACCTTAATGATCTATTTGGAAATTAAATAAAAATGGAAGTTGAATAGAAAAGAAACTTGAATAAAAAAAGAAGTTTAATAAAAATAAAAATTGAAGTGGCAGAAAATTAAAATTGGAAGTTCATTCAAGAAAACACAATACCTTAACGATATATTTGGAAATTAAATAAAAAAGGATGTTGAATAGAAAAATAACTTCCATAAACATGGAAGTTGAATAAAAATAAAAATGGACGTTGCATAAATTTAAAAATGAAAGTTCATTCAAGAAACCGCTATACCTTAACGATCAATTTGGAAATTAAATAAAAAAGGAAGTTAAATAGAAAAATAACTTGAATAAAAATGGAAGTTGAATAAAAATAAAAATGGAAGTGGCAGAAAATTAAAAATGGAAGTTCATTCCAGAAACCACTATACCTTAACGATCTATTTGGAAATTAAATAAAAAAAGGAAGTTTAATAGAAAAGTAAATTGAATAAAAATGGAAGTTGAATAAAAATAAAAATGAAAGTTGCATAAAATCAAAAATGGAAGTTCAATCCAGAAACCACTATACCTTAACGATCTATTTGGAAATTAAATAAAAAAGGAAGTTAAATGTGAATAGAAAAGAAACTTGAATAAAAAAAGAAGTTAAATTAAAATAAAAATGGAAGTTGCAGAAAATTAACAATGGAAGTTCATTCAAGAAACCACTATACCTTAACAATCTATTTGGAAATTAAATAAAAAAGCAAGTTTAATAGAAAACTATATAGAAGAAAAATGGAAGTTGAATAAAAATAAAAATGAAAGTTGCATAAAATTGAAAATGGAAGTTCAATCCAGAAACCACTATACCTGAACGATCTATTTGGAAAATAAATAAAAAAGGAAGTTGAACAGAAAAGAAACTTGAATAAAAAAAGAAGTTGAATAAAAATAAAAAAGGAAGTTGCAGAAAATTAAAAATGGAAGTTCATTCAAGAAACCACTAAACCTTAACGATCTATTTGGAAATTAAATAAAAAAGGAAGTTGAATAGAAAAATAACTTGAATAAAAATGGAAGTCGAATAAAAATAAAAATGGACGTTTAAGTAAAAATGAAAGTTGCATAAAATTAAAATTGGAAGGTCAATCCAGAAACAACTATACCTTAACGATCTATTTAGAAATTAAATAAAAAAGGATGTTTAATAGAAAACTAAATTTAGTAAAAATGGAAGTTGAATAAAAATAAAAACGAAAGTTGCATAAAATTAAAAATGGAAGTTCAATCCAGAAATCACTATACATTAACGATATATTTGGAAATTAAATAAAAAAGGAAGTTGAATAGAAAAGAAACTTGAACAAAAAAAGAAGTTGAATAAAAATAAAAATGGAAGTTTTAGAAAATTAAAAATGGAAGTTCATTCAAGAAACCACTATACCTTAACAATCTATTTGGAAATTAAATAAAAAAGGAAGTTAAATAGAAAAATAACTTGAATAAAAATGGAAGTTGAATAAAAATAAAAATGGAAGTTCATTCAAGAAACCACTATACCTTAACGATCTCTTTGGAAATTAAATAAAAAAGGAAGTTTAATAGAAAAGTAAATTGAATAAAAATTGAAGTTGAATAAAAATAAAAATGAAAGTTGCATAAAATTAAAAATGGAAGTTCTATCCAGAAACCACTATACCTTAACGATCTATTTGGAAATTAAATAAAAAAGGAAGTTGAATGTGAATAGAAAAGAAACTTTAATAAAAAAAGAAGTTGAATAAAAATTAAAATGGAAGTTCATTCAAGAAACCACTATACGTTAACGATCTATTTGGAAATTAAATAAAAAAGGAAGTTTAATAGAAAACTAAATTGAATAAAAATGAAAGTTGAATAAAAATACAAATGAAAGTGGCATAAAATTAAAAATGGAAGTTCAATCCAGAAACCACTATATCTTAACGATCTATTTGGAAATTAAATAAAAAAGGAAGTTGAATAGAAAAGAAAATTGAATAAAAAAAGAAGTTGAATAAAAATAAAATTCGAAGTTGCAGAAAATTAAAATTGGAACTTCATTGAAGAAACCACTGTACTTTAACGATATATTTGGAAATTAAAGAACAAAGGAAGTTGAATAGAAAAATAACTTCTGTAAAAATGGAAGTTGAATAAAAATTAAAATGGACGTTGCATAAAATTAAAAATGGAAGTTCATTCATAAAACCACTATACCTTAACGATATATTTGGAAATTAAATAAAAAAGGAAGTTGAATAGAAAAATAACTTCCATAAAAATGGAATTCGAATAAAAATTGCATAAAATTAAAAATGGAAGTTCATTCATGAAACCACTATACCTTAACCATCTATTTTGAAATTAAATAAAAAGGGATGTTTAATAGAAAACTAAATTTAATAAAAATGAAAGTTGATTAAAAATAAAAATGAAAGTTGCATAAAATTAAAAATGGAAGTTCAATCCAGAAACCACTATACATTAACGATATATTTGGAAATTAAATAAAAAAGGAAGTTGAATAGAAAAGAAACTTGAATAAAAAAAGAAGTTGAATAAAAATAAAAATGGAAGTTTTAGAAAATTAAAAATGGAAGTTCATACAAAAAACCACTATACCTTAACGATCTATTTGGAAATTAAATAAAAAAGGAAGTTCAATAGAAAAATAACTTGAATAAAAATGGAAGTTGAATAAAAATAAAAATGGAAGTTCATTTAAGAAACCACTATACCTTAACGATCTCTTTGGAAATTAAATAAAAAAGGAAGTTTAACAGAAAAGTAAATTGAATAAAAATTGAAGTTGAATAAAAATAAAAATGAAAGTTGCATAAAATTAAAAATAGAAGTTCAATCCAGAAACCACTATACCTTAACGATCTATTTGGAAATTAAATAAAAAAGGAAGTTGAATGTGAATAGAAAAGAAACTTGAATAAAAAAAGAAGTTGAATAAAAATTAAAATGGAAGTTCATTCAAGAAACCACTATACGTTAACGATCTATTTGGAAATTAAATAAAAAAGGAAGTTTAATAGAAAACTAAATTGAATAAAAATGAAAGTTGAATAAAAATACAAATGAAAGTGGCATAAAATTAAAAATGGAAGTTCAATCCAGAAACCACTATACCTTAACGATCTATTTGGAAATTAAATAAAAAAGGAAGTTGAATAGAAAAGAAAATTGAATAAAAAAAAAAGTTGAATAAAAATAAAAATCAAAGTTGCAGAAAATTAAAATTGGAAGTTCATCGAAGAAACCACTATACCTTAACGATATATTTGGAAATTAAATAAAAAAAGGAAGTCGAATAGAAAAATAACTTCCAGAAAAATGGAAGTTGAATAAAAATAAAAATGGACGTTGCATAAAATTAAAAATGGAAGTTCATTCAAGAAACCACTATACCTTAACGATCTATTTGGAAATTAAATAAAAAAGGATGTTTAATAGAAAATTAAATTGAATAAAAATGGAAGTTGAACAAAAATAAAAATGAAAGTTGCATAAAATTAAAAATGGAAGGTCAATCCAGAAACCACTCTACCTTAACGATCTATTTGGAAATTAAATACAAAAAGAAGTTGAATAGAAAAGAAACTTGAATAAAAAAAGAAGTTGCATAAAAGTAAAAATCGAAGTTGCAGAAAATTAAAATTGGAAGTTCATTCAAGAAACCACTATACCTTAACGATACATTTGGAAATTAAATAAAAAAGGAAGTTGAATAGAAAAATAACTTCCATAAAAATGGAAGTTGAATAAAAATAAAAATGGACGTTGCATTAAATTAAAAATAAAAGCTCATTCAAGAAACCACTATACCTTAACGATCTATTTGGAAATTAAATAAAAAATGAAGTTAACTAGAAAAATAACTTGAATAAAAATAAAAATGGAAGTGGCAGAAAATTAAAAACGGAAGTTCATTCAAGAAACCACTATACCTTAACGATCTATTTGGAAATTAAATAAAAAAAGAAAGTTTAATAGAAAAGTAAATTGAATAAAAATGGAAGTTGAATAAAAATAAAAATGAAAGTTGCATAAAATTAAAAATGGAAGTTCAATCCAGAAACCACTATACCTTAACGATCTATTTGGAAATTAAATAAAAAAGGAAGTTGAATGTGAATAGAAAAGAAACTTGAATAAAAAAAGAAGTTGAATAAAAATAAAAATGGAAGTTGCATAAAATTTAAAATGGAAGTTCATTCAAGAAACCACTATACTTTAACGATCTATTTGGAAATTAATTAGAAAAGGAAGTTTAATAGAAAACTAAATTGAATAAAAATGAAAGTTGAATAAAAATACAAATGAAAGTTGCATAATATTAAAAATGGAAGTTCAAATCAGAAACCACTATACCTTAACGATCTATTTGGAAATTAAATAAAAAAGGAATTTGAATAGGAAAGAAAATTGAATAAAAAAAGCAGTTGAATAAAAATAAAAATCGAATTTACAGAAAATTAAAATTGGAAGTTCATTCAAGAAACCACTATACCTTAACGATATATTTGGAAATTAAATAAAAAAGGAAGTTGAATAGAAAAATAAATTCCATAAAAATAGAAGTTGAATAAAAATAAAAATGGACGTTGCATAAAATTAAAAATGGAAGTTCATTCATGTAACCACTATACCTTAACGATCTATTTGGAAATTAAATAAAAAAGGAAGTTTAATAGAAAACTAAATTGAATAAAAATGGAAGTTGAATAAAAATAAAAATGAAATGTTCATAAAATTAGAAATGGAAGTTCAATCCAGAAACCACTATACCTTAACCATCTATTTGGAAATTAAATAAAAAAGGAAATTGAATGTGAATAGAAAAGAAACTTGAATAAAAAAAGAATTTGAATAAAAATAAAAGTGGAAGTTGCATAAAATTTAAAATGGAAGTTCATTCAAGAAACCACTATACCTTAACGATCTATTTGGAAATTAAATAAAAAAGGAAGTTGAATAGAAAAGTAACTTCAATAAAAATAGAAGTTGAATAAAAATAAATATGAAAGTTGCATAAAATTGGAAGTGGAAGTTCAATCCAGAAACCACTATACCTTAACGATCTATTTGGAAATTAAATAAAAAAGGAAGTTGAATAGAAAAGAAACTTGAATAAAAAAAAGAAGTTGAATAAAAATAAAAATGGAAGTCGCAGAAAATTGAAAATGGAAGTTCATTCAAGAAACCACTAAACCTTAACGATCTAATTTTAAATTAAATAAAAAAGGAAGTTGAATAGAAAAATAACTTGAATAAAAATGGAAGTCGAATAAAAATAAAAATGGAAGTTGCAGAAAATTGAAAATGGAAGTTCATTCAAGAAACCACTATACATGAACGATCTATTTGGAAATTAAATAGAAAAGAAGTTTAATAGAAAAGTAACTTGAATAAAAATGGAACTTGAATAAAAATAAAAATGGAAGTTGAATAAAATTAAAAATGGAAATTCAATCCAGAAACCACTATACCTTAACGATCTATTTGGAAATTAAATAAAAAAAGGAAGTTGCGTAGAAAAGAAACTGGAAGAAAAAATGATGTTAAATAAAAATAAAAGTGGAAGTTGCAGAAAATTAAAAATAGAAGTTCATTCGAGAAACCACTACACCTTAACGATATATTTGGAAATTAAATAAAAAAGGAAGTTGAATAGAAAAGTAATGTAACGCCCTCAAAATAATAACAATAAACCCATCAGATAAGACATGCATTTACATATAAACTAACCACATTCTTTCATTCATTAGAGTTCCATTACTTAAGTATTACATGTTAACCTCATAACAAAATGCCCTACGGGCTTACAGCTTTCCAAGTTAACACTTGGTTACAACAAAGAGTTCTAACTCGTTTACACATTAAGCCCTTGGCTTGAAATTACATGTAATACATCAAAAGTAAAACGACAAAACTATGCCCGCCACTAGCCTCCCAGCTATGTCCTTGGAGGTGGCATGCTTCCTGTACCTGAAAATGATATTCCCATATAGGGTGAGCCACAGCCCAGTAGAAATACACTAAACCAACCATGGACAATGACTAAAACATTAGCAATTGATAGTCGGTCTACACTGATACAATCACATAAATTACATATTTATGTCAACGACTTACAAGTCCCAATTACTTTTCATTTTCCCTTTTTAACAGATAAGCATGCTAGCTCTATCATCATTTCCACAGATATGTATAAAAACTATATCTCACATTCAGATAAGCATAAAAGCTATCTCCACATTCTACAACAGATATGTATATCAACAATATCCACAGATAAGCATACAAGCTGTATCCACACTTCACAACAGATATGTATATCAACAATATCCACAGATAAGCATACAAGCTGTATCCACACTTCACAACACTTCACAAAGATAAGCATATGAGCTCTATCTTCACTTCTCTAGACAAGCATATGAGCTCTGTCTACGGAGTACATCCCCTATCTCCTCCAAATACCTATCCGGTTTAGAGGTCCATCCCCTATCTTCCCCTAAACCGCGGAGTACATCCCCTATCTCCTCCTCTACACACAACGTATATAAACACATTGGTTCTATATACAATCACACAATACAAACAATTAATGTATTCTAGCAACTGTCAAGTTTCATAACACATTCCATTGATTAGTTTCAGTTTGCCTAATCAACATACATTGTCTACAACAATCATGACTATCCTCCACCGATAGCCCAAAGCAGTTATTTCTAAAACAGAAAATAAATGCACAAATGGATATTCAATCAACATTTCATTTCCTCATTTCTCATCAATTAATTATCCCAATTAATTAAACAATGTAATTAGGCTATTTTCCATAATTACCATTTCAACCCTTAGGTCCAATTTTCTTCAATGATTCAGCAATCATTCCATTTTTTTATGCTAAACATGCATCTAGGTTTATTATGAATAAAACCCCAACTTTTGTATAATTGCACAAAAGCCCCAAACTTTCACAAAATTACCAAACCAAGCCCAACATCTCAAAATACCAAAATTTAAAGACAAAACCCATAGAGAGGAGTAGGTTATCCCTACCTCAAACCCGGAGCCCCAAAGGAGATGAAGACCAAAACCAAAATGCTCCAAACCTCGAAATTTTCAGATCAAAAGGAAGCTCTCGACGATCAACACAACTTTTGTGAAGACAAAAGGTGAGTAAACGATCCTTACTAGATCAAATCTAAGAGAGAAGGGCCGATTTAGAGTGAGAAGCTCTGAAAATGGCTTTTTGGAAAAGTAAGAGAGAGAAGAGAAAGCAAAAAGTGATTTGAAAAGTCACAATTTCGGAACTTTAACCCAGGTCTCCGCTCGAGCGTAAAACACCCCGCTCGAGCGGCCACTCACAGATTTACGCTCGAGCGGCCAACCTCCCGCTCGAGCGCAGAATGCACTCGCTCAGCACTTTTGCAGAACTAGACCTCCGCTCGAGCTCCCAACCCTACGCTCGAGCGTACAACACTGCACAATAAATACTGGATGGGTGTATTCCCCGCTCGAGCGCCAACACCTCCGCTCGAGCGGACAGGCCAAAAATCTGGGCAACTAGTTTTGGTTTCTAAACTCAACCAACCCGAAACAAACCCACCCAACACATCTTATAACTCAAATACAAAGTAAGAAAGGATGTAAACACGATGATAACCAACTACCAACATCCACGGACACATGTCCGGATCACTGTACAACAAGGTTAAACCCGGGATCGCTATAACCTCCCCCCCTTAAAGAATTTCGTCCCCGAAATTAAGCATAAGTTTCTCAAAAACAAGTTTTTTTTTAAACAATGTTATATTTTAACATTTAACAATTCGACCCATTACCGGTCACCCCCTCCCTTTAACAAGAGGCTTTTCACAATATGTAAACAACATATGTACTTTTAACATGCATCAACATTATGCACTATCTTTCCAATTTCAACAATATATTCAGCATATACCATGTTACAATCAACTTCCATATAAGGCAAGTTCCCAAAACATACTTCCAATAACCCAAACATTTTCAATGTTTCACAACTTAAGACATATATAAAAGCTCTTAAGTTCAACAAAATGCAAAATTTAACTACAAGATCACATATTAACAAACAAGTCCGGATATTTCTCTCGGACTTCCAACTCACGTTCCCAAGTGGCTTCCTCCACTCCGTGATGTTTCCACAAGACTTTCACCAAAGGAATGGTCTTGCCACGCAGGACTTGATCCCGCCTATCCAAGACCCGAATCGGTCTCTCCTCATACGAGGCATCCTCATCTACCTCTAAATCAGTCCAATCCAACACATGTGATGGATCTGGCTCAAACTTCCGAAGCATACTCACATGAAACACGTCATGCACTCCGGACAACTGCGGTGGTAAGGCTAATCGATAAGCAACCTCACCAATCCTCTCAAGGATCTCAAAAGGACCAATAAACCGAGGGGATAACTTCCCACTCTTCCCAAACCTCATCAGGCCTCGCCTAGGTGATATCTTCAGAAAGACATGATCACCTACCTCAAACGCCAAAGGCCTCCTCCTACGGTCGGCATAACTCTTTTGTCGACTCTGGGCTGTAACAAGCCTCCTACGGATAAGCTCAACTTTTTCCGTCGTCTCCCTAACCAACTCCGGACCCAACAAAGGTGCATCACCCACCTCGGCCCAACAAACTGGAGACCTACACGGTCGGCCATACAAGGCCTCAAACGGTGCCATACCGATGCTAGACTGAAAACTATTGTTGTAGGCAAACTCTACCAATGGCAAGTGCCTCTCCCACGTCCCACTGAAGTCCAGGACACAACCCCGAAGCATATCCTCGAGGATCTGAATAGTACGCTCGGACTGCCCGTCAGTCTGAGGATGATAAGCCGTACTAAAGGTCAACTTAGTGCCCAAGGCACTCTGCAAACTCTGCCACAATCTAGCAGTAAAACGAGGATCTCTATCTGAGACGATCGTCACTGGGACCCCGTGCAATCTCACTACGTCCCGAATATACAAATCGGCAAGATGGTCTACCGAATCTCTCACGCGCATAGGAATAAAGTGCGCCGACTTAGTCAACCGGTCTACAACCACCCAAATAGCATCACTACCCCGTTGAGTCCTCGGAAGACCTACAACGAAGTCCATAGTGACATGCTCCCACTTCCACTCGGCAATAGGCAAGGGTTGCAACAAACCCGCTGGCCTCTGATGCTCGGCCTTCACTTGCTGACAAGTAAGGCACTTCGATACGAAAACAGCCACATCTCTCTGTGTAAACAGATACTTCAAACTCTTGTGATCCGAGAATACCTCGAACCTCTCACCATAAAGGTAGTGCCTCCAGATTTTCAAGGCAAAGATCACAGCTGCTAACTCTAGGTCGTGTGTGGGGTAATTATTCTCGTGTATTTTCAACTGACGTGAGCCATAAGCTACCACTTTCCCCTCCTGCATCAACACACAACCCAAACCCTCTCGTGAGGCATCACAATAAACCGCATAACCCAACCCTCTCTCCGGAATAATCAACACCGGAGCGGTGGTCAATCTAACCTTCAGCTCTTGGAACGACCTTTCACAAGTCTCACTCCACACAAACTTGACTCCCTTCCGAGTCAGTCTAGTCAACGGTGACGCTAACCTGGAGAAATCTTTCACAAACCGACGGTAATACCCAGCTAATCCCAGAAAACTGCGGATCTCAAACACACTCTTAGGCTGTGCCCAATCTTGCACTGCCTCAACCTTGGATGTATCAACAGACACCCCTTCCCCGGATACCACGTGGCCTAAGAATTTGACTTCCCTCAGCCAGAACTCACACTTCCCAAACTTGGCATACAGCCTATGGGCTCTAAGTAACTCAAGCACCACTCTCAAGTGTTCCTCGTGCTCCTCCTTAGATGACGAATAGATAAGGATATCGTCCACAAAAACAACCACAAAGCGGTCTAAGAACTCCCGGAAAATCCGGTTCATCAAGTCCATAAAGACTGCCGGTGCATTGGTAAGCCCAAATGGCATCACCAGAAACTCATAATGGCCATACCGCGTACGGAATGCCGTCTTCGGAATATCTTCCTCCCTGACCCTCAACTGATGGTAACCCGATCTCAAGTCTATCTTAGAGAAACAACGGGAACCCTTCAATTGGTCAAACAAATCATCTATACGGGGCATAGGATACTTATTCTTAACCGTAGCCCGATTCAACTTCCGGTAGTCAATACACAATCTCAAGGCACCATCTTTCTTTTTAACAAAGAGGGCCGGTGCTCCCCACGGTGAAACACTAGGGCGAACAAAGCCCTTATCGAGCAATTCCTGGAGCTGAACTTTCAACTCAACCAACTCTGCTGGAGCAAAACGGTAAGGTGCCATAGAAATCGGCGCCGTACCAGGCACTAAATCAATAGAGAACTCTATCTCTCGGTGAGGTGGCAAACTAACAAGATCTTCGGGAAAGACATCCGAATACTCACAAACCACCCTCGGTAACACAACCTGGGTCTCAACACACTCGCTACTCTCAAAGCTAGCAAGTAAACCACTAAGCTCACTTCGCCCTCGCGAATCATACCCCGGTGGCAAAACACTACCAACCCGGTCTCCCAAGAAATGGAACCACTCCCCGCTCAAGGTACATAATGTAACCCTCTGGCGGTAGCAATCAATAACAGCCCGGTATGACGATAACCAGTCCATACCCAAAATAACATCAAAACCCCTCATGGGCATGACAACAAACGGAAAAGGAAGCCTATAGTCGGCGACCTCTATATCACATCCTCTAACACCCTGTTTCAGAATCAACTCACCACCCAAAGGCGATACCACACAAATAGGAGATGCTAACTGTGCTAACTCCAATTCCAAAACAGATGCAAATGCAGCAGATACAAAAGAATGAGATGCACCCGTGTCTATCAACACATTAGCAACTGAGTTGCAAAACAGAAAAGTACCTCTCACTACTGATGGAGCCGGTACTAAATCCTGCGCGGTAACAGCATACACGCGCCCCATAGGCCCCTGGTCTACCTGCTCACTCCTCGGAGCAAAAGACTGCTGCACAGACTGGGATGACGAAGCTCCCGGATTGGCCCTCGAGGCCTGCACAGACTGAGCTGGCTGAAAACCCTGCGTCTGCCTAGAACCAGACGCTCCCGAAGTGGCACTCAACTGTGGGCAAAACCTCTTCATGTGCCCAGGTTGTCCACACTGATAACAAATCAAGAGCTGCCCCCTGCCCAAATTCTGACTCGGCGGTCTAGCTGAAGAAGAAGCAGCTTTCTGACCCCCACCCTTCTGCGGGAAAACAGAAACCTTGTGACCCAGCTGGCCACACTTGTAACAAGTGAATTCTCCCTGACTGCCTCTCCCCGAGCCAACACTCGGCACTGGAAAGGTCGATCTAGAGACTGCACCCTGAGACTGCTGAGGGTTATAACCCTTCTGTCTCCTGCCATCACCCTGACTATCCTGGCTCCTCTTGGAGCCTCTCTGACCCTCATCCTCCTCCTGCATCATAAGCTCCATATGAGCTGCAGCATCCACTAGGTGTCTATACTCTCGAATATAAGACCCACCAACTCTCAACTTGAGGCCCCGCCTCAACTTCCGCTCAAACTCATAGCAACGGCGTTCCTCAGACGCCACCAGTTCAGGTGCAAACCTAGACAGACTGGTAAAAGTAGCCTCAAACTCGGCCACTGACAAGCCCTGCTGATTAAGCCGGCTAAATTGATCCCTCAGCTTCTCCCTAGCTGCTGCTGATAAAAACCTCTCCTGAAAAGCATTCACAAACGCCTCCCAAGTACCACCAACACGAGCTTTCTCGTACTTCCACCATTGACCCGCATCTCCCTTCAGTTGGAAAGATGCCAAGGTCACTTTCAGTGCTCCGTCCTCGATGCCAAGCATCTCAAACGTCTTCGTTGTCTGTTCGAGCCATTCATCTGCCTTAAGCGGCTCTTTAGGATCCCCGATAAACTCGTCCGGATTACACCGGAAGAACTCCCTCTTCAAGAAGGAAGGCCCTGTCTCAGCTGCCTGATTCCCAGCTCTAAGAATACCTAAAGCTCCTGCTATCTCTCTGGCCAAGGCACCCATAGCCTGCTGACCTACTGGCTCGGCCACATTGGCCTGCCCAACTCCCTCCTGCACTGCCGGGATCTCACCCTGTAACGGTACTTCCTGCCTCGCAGGTCTACCACGCCTAGCACCTCTTCCTCGTCCTGACATCCTAATAAAGGCAACACAGAACGTTAGCACATTCCTAAGTGTGCCGAAACTAAACACTCACGTCCTAATGCATGGACAACTGTAATTCACTCCACATAAGCACATAAACACATAAGCACTTACGAACTTCATTTCCGGATAATGATAGTCCCGAGGCGTTACTAGAGTTCCGGTTAGAAGCAGCGTTGATCAAGTGCTTTTCCAACAAGACTCCCAGAAACCCAAGGATCCAATCAACATCCTAGAAATTAAATCCCATACCCACATAGTCACATAAGCATGTTATCAAATAAACACATAGCATATGGTACTACATCTACGTCTCTATCAAGCGAGACAAACCCATTGTGATCCTAATCACTTCCCACGTACCCAAAGTATTCGAACCCGGTACGCTCTGATACCAAGTTGTAACGCCCTCAAAATAATAACAATAAACCCATCAGATAAGACATGCATTTACATATAAACTAACCACATTCTTTCATTCATTAGAGTTCCATTACTTAAGTATTACATGTTAACCTCATAACAAAATGCCCTACGGGCTTACAGCTTTCCAAGTTAACACTTGGTTACAACAAAGAGTTCTAACTCGTTTACACATTAAGCCCTTGGCTTGAAATTACATGTAATACATCAAAAGTAAAACGACAAAACTATGCCCGCCACTAGCCTCCCAGCTATGTCCTTGGAGGTGGCATGCTTCCTGTACCTGAAAATGATATTCCCATATAGGGTGAGCCACAGCCCAGTAGAAATACACTAAACCAACCATGGACAATGACTAAAACATTAGCAATTGATAGTCGGTCTACACTGATACAATCACATAAATTACATATTTATGTCAACGACTTACAAGTCCCAATTACTTTTCATTTTCCCTTTTTAACAGATAAGCATGCTAGCTCTATCATCATTTCCACAGATATGTATAAAAACTATATCTCACATTCAGATAAGCATAAAAGCTATCTCCACATTCTACAACAGATATGTATATCAACAATATCCACAGATAAGCATACAAGCTGTATCCACACTTCACAACAGATATGTATATCAACAATATCCACAGATAAGCATACAAGCTGTATCCACACTTCACAACACTTCACAAAGATAAGCATATGAGCTCTATCTTCACTTCTCTAGACAAGCATATGAGCTCTGTCTACGAAGTACATCCCCTATCTCCTCCAAATACCTATCCGGTTTAGAGGTCCATCCCCTATCTTCCCCTAAACCGCGGAGTACATCCCCTATCTCCTCCTCTACACACAACGTATATAAACACATTGGTTCTATATACAATCACACAATACAAACAATTAATGTATTCTAGCAACTGTCAAGTTTCATAACACATTCCATTGATTAGTTTCAGTTTGCCTAATCAACATACATTGTCTACAACAATCATGACTATCCTCCACCGATAGCCCAAAGCAGTTATTTCTAAAACAGAAAATAAATGCACAAATGGATATTCAATCAACATTTCATTTCCTCATTTCTCATCAATTAATTATCCCAATTAATTAAACAATGTAATTAGGCTATTTTCCATAATTACCATTTCAACCCTTAGGTCCAATTTTCTTCAATGATTCAGCAATCATTCCATTTTTTTATGCTAAACATGCATCTAGGTTTATTATGAATAAAACCCCAACTTTTGTATAATTGCACAAAAGCCCCAAACTTTCACAAAATTACCAAACCAAGCCCAACATCTCAAAATACCAAAATTTAAAGACAAAACCCATAGAGAGGAGTAGGTTATCCCTACCTCAAACCCGGAGCCCCAAAGGAGATGAAGACCAAAACCAAAATGCTCCAAACCTCGAAATTTTCAGATCAAAAGGAAGCTCTCGACGATCAACACAACTTTTGTGAAGACAAAAGGTGAGTAAACGATCCTTACTAGATCAAATCTAAGAGAGAAGGGCCGATTTAGAGTGAGAAGCTCTGAAAATGGCTTTTTGGAAAAGTAAGAGAGAGAAGAGAAAGCAAAAAGTGATTTGAAAAGTCACAATTTCGGAACTTTAACCCAGGTCTCCGCTCGAGCGTAAAACACCCCGCTCGAGCGGCCACTCACAGATTTACGCTCGAGCGGCCAACCTCCCGCTCGAGCGCAGAATGCACTCGCTCAGCACTTTTGCAGAACTAGACCTCCGCTCGAGCTCCCAACCCTACGCTCGAGCGTACAACACTGCACAATAAATACTGGATGGGTGTATTCCCCGCTCGAGCGCCAACACCTCCGCTCGAGCGGACAGGCCAAAAATCTGGGCAACTAGTTTTGGTTTCTAAACTCAACCAACCCGAAACAAACCCACCCAACACATCTTATAACTCAAATACAAAGTAAGAAAGGATGTAAACACGATGATAACCAACTACCAACATCCACGGACACATGTCCGGATCACTGTACAACAAGGTTAAACCCGGGATCGCTATAAGTAACTTCAATAAAAATAGAAGTTGAATAAAAATAAAAATGAAAGTTGCATAAAATTGGAAATGGAAGTTCAATCCAGAAACCACTATACCTTAACGATCTATTTGGAAATTAAATAAAAAAGGAAGTTGAATAAAAAAGAAACTTGAATAAAAAAAGAAGTTGAATAAAAATAAAAATGGAAGTTGCAGAAAATTAAAAATAGAAGTTCATTCAACAAACCACTAAACCTTAACGATCTATTTGGAAATTAAATAAAAAAGGAAGTTGAATAGAAAAATAACTTGAATAAAAATGGAAGTCGAATAAAAATAAAAATGGAAGTTGCAGAAAATTGAAAATGGAAGTTCATTCAAGAAACCACTATATCTTAACGATCTATTTGGAAATTAAATAAAAAAGGAATTTGAATAGAAAAGAAACTTGAATAAAAAAAGTAGTTGAATAAAAATAAAAATGGAAGTTGCAGAAAATTGAAAATGGAAGTTCATTCAAGAAACCACTATACCTTAACGATCTGTTTGGAAATTAAATAAAAAAGTAGTGTAACGCCCTCAAAATAATAACATTAAACCATCAATAAGACATGCATTGACCTATTAAAATAACCTCTTCCTTTATACATCAGAGTTTCATACAAAAGCATTACATGTTAACAACTAAAGCAAAATGCCTTACAGGCTTACAGCTTTCCAAGTTAACACTTGGTTACAACAAAAGAGTTCTAACTCGTTTACACATAAAGCCCTTGGCTTGAAGTTACATGTAATACATCAAAAGATACTTATGTCCGCCTCTAGCCTCCCAAGCTATGTCCTTGGAGGTGGCATGCTACCTGTACCTGAAAATGATATTCCCATATAGGGTGAGCCACAGCCCAGTAGAAATACACTAAACCAACCATGAACAATGACTAAAAGATTAGCAATTGATAGATGGCCAACTCTGATACATTCACATAAATCTTATATTTATGTCATATGACTTATGAGTCCAAGTTACTTTTCATTTTCTCTTTTTCAACAGATAAGCAAATAAGCTATATCCACGTTCTCAACAGATATGTAAATCAACAATATCCACAGATAAGCATATAAGCTATATCTACACTTCACAAAGATAAGCATATAAGCTCTATCTTCACTTTACTAGACAAGCATATGAGCTATATCTACGGAGTTCATCCCCTATCTTCTCCCAACACTATCCGGTTTAGAGGTACATCCCCTATCTTCCCCTAAATCGCGGAGTACATCCCCCATCTCCTCCTCTACACATAACGTATACAAACACAATGGTTCTATATACAACCACTCAATACATACAGTTAATGTATTCTATCAACCGTCAAGTCCCATGACACATTCCATTGATTAGTTTCCGTTTGCCTAATCATCATGTATTGTCTACAACAATCACGACTATCCTCCACCGATAGCCCAAAGCAGTTATTTCTATACAGAAAATAAATGCACAATGGATATTCAATCAACATTTCATTTCCTCATTCCTCACAATTAATTATCCCAATTAATTAAACAATGTAATTAGGTCAATTCCCATAATTAACATTTCAACCCTTAGGTCCCATTTTCATCAATGGTTTAACATTTATTCCATTTCTCTATGCCAAACATGCACCTAGGTTTATTATGAATAAAACCCCAACTTTTGTAAAATTGCACAAAAACCCCAAACTTTCACAAAATTACCAAACCAACCCCAACATCTCAAAATACCAAAATTTAAAGACAAAATCCATAGAGAGGAGTAGGATATACCTACCTCGAAGTTTAAGCCAAAAAGGAGAAGGTGACAAAACCCAACGTGCTCCAAAACTCGAAATTTTCAGATTAAAATATAGCCCTCGACGATCAACAACCTTTTTGTAAAGGCCAAAGATGAGCAAATCACTCCTACTAGATCAAAACCTAGAGAGAAGGTAGTATCTAGAGTGAGAGGCTCAACAATGGTGTTTTTGGAAAAGTAGGAGAGAGAAGAGGAAGTGAAAAAGTGATTTGAAAAGTCAAAACACGGAGCTAAAACCCAGTGGTCCGCTCGAGCGTAACTCACAGACTTCCGCTCGAGCGCACATATAGCGATCCCGGGTTTACCCTTGTTATACCGTGATCCGGACATGTGTCCGTGGATGTTGGTAGTTGTTTATTATTTTGTTTACATCCTTTTACTTCGTATTTGAGTTATAGGATGTGTTGGGCGGATTTGTTTCAGGTTGGTTGAGTTTAGAAACCAAAACTAGTTGCCCAGATTTTTGGCCTGTACGCTCGAGCGGAGGTGTTGGCGCTCGAGCGGAGATTACACCCATTCAGTATTTCCTGTGCAGCGTTGTACGCTCGAGCGTGGTATTGGCCGCTCGAGCGGGGTTGTCTGAGTGGCGCTCGAGCGTAGGGTTGGGAGCTTGAGCGGAGGCCTGGTTCTGCAAAAGTGCTGGGCGAGTGCATTCTGCGCTCGAGCGGGAGGTTGGCCGCTCGAGCGAGAGGTTGGCCGCTCGAGCGGAAGTCTGTGAGTGGCCGCTCGAGCGGGGTGTTTTACGCTCGAGCGTAGACCTGGGTTAAAGTCCCGAATTTGTGACTCTTTAAATCACTTTTTCACTTTCTCTTCTCTCTCTTACTTTTCCAAAATCACCATTGTTGAGCCTCTCACTCTAGACTCTACCTTCTCTCTAGGTTTTGACCTAGTAGGAGTGATTTACTCACCTTTGGCCTTTACAAAAAAAGTTGTTGATCGTCGAGGGCTTCATTTTAATCTGAAAATCTCGGGTTTTGGAGCACGTTGGGTTTTGTCGTCTTCTCCTTTGGGACTCCGAATTTGAGGTAGGGATAACCTACTCCTCTCTATGGGTTTTGTCTTTAAATTTTGGTATTTTGAGGTGTTGGGCTTGGTTTGGTAATTTTGTGAAAGTTTGGGACTTTTGTGTAATTTTACAAAAGTTGGGGTTTTATTCATAATAAACCTAGATGCATGTTTGGCATAGAAAAATGGAATGATTGTTGAATCATTGATGAAAATGGGACCTAAGGGTTGAAATGGTAATTATGGAAAATGACCTAATTACATTGTATAATTAATTGGGATAATTAATTGGTGAGAAATGAGGAAATGAAATGTTGATTGAATATCCATTTGTGCATTTATTTTCTGTTTGAGAAATAATTGCTTTGGGCTATCGGTGGAGGATAGTCGAGATTGTTGTAGACAATGCATGATGATTAGGTAAACGGAAACTAATCAATGGAATGTGTCATGGAACTTGACGGATGATAGAATACATTAATTGTGTGTATTGTGTGATTGTATATAGAACCAATGTGTTTATATACGTTATGTGTAGAGGAGGAGATAGGGGATGTACTCCGCGGTTTAGGGGAAGATAGGGGATGTACCTCTAAACCGGATAGGTATTGGGAGGAGATAGGGGATGAACTCCGTAGACAGAGCTCATATGCTTGTCTAGAGAAGTGAAGATAGAGCTCATATGCTTATCTTTGTGAAGTGTGGATACAGCTTGTATGCTTATCTGTGGATATTGTTGATATACATATCTGTTGTAGAGTGTGGATACAGCTTGTATGCTTATCTGTGGATATTGTTGATATACATATCTGTTGAGAATGTGGATATAGCTTTTATGCTTATATGAATGTGAGATATAGTTTTTATACATATCTGTGGAAATGATGATAGAGCTAGCATGCTTATCTGTTGAAAAAGGGAAAATGAAAAGTAATTGGGACTTGTAAGTCGTTGACATAAATATGTAATTTATGTGATTGTATCAGTGTTGACCAACTATCAATTGATAATGTTTTAGTCATTGTCCATGGTTGGTTTAGTGTATTTCTACTGGGCTGTGGCTACCCTATATGGGAATATCATTTTCAGGTGCAGGAAGCATGCCACCTCCAAGGACATAGCTTGGGAGGCTAGAGGCGGACATAGTGTAGTCGTTTTACTTTTGATGTATTACATGTAACTTCAAGCTAAGGGCTTAATGTGTAAACGAGTTAGTACTCTTTTGTTGAAACCAAGTGTTAACTTGGAAAGCTGTAAGCCCGTAGGGCATTTCGTTTTGATGTTAACATGTAATACTTATGTAATGAAACTCAATGAAATAAAGGAATATGGTTGGTTTATATGTAAATGCATGTCTTATCTGATGGGTTTAATGTTACTATTTTGAGGGCGTTACAACTTGGTATCAGAGCGTACCGGGTTCGAATACTTTGGGTACGTGGGAAGTGATTAGGATCACAATGGGTTTGTCTCGCTTGATAGAGACTTAAATGTGGTATCATATGCTATGGGCTTAAGTGATAACATGCTTATGTGACTATGTGGGTATGGGATTTAATTTCTGGGATATTGATTGGATCCTTGAGTTTCTGGGAGTCTTGTTGGAAAAGCACTTGATCAATGCTGTTTCTAACCGGAACTCTAGTAACGTCTCGGGACTATCATTATCCGGAAATGAAATTCGTAAGTGCTTATGTGTTTTTGTGCTTATGTGGAGTGAATTATAGTTGTCCATGTATTAGGACGTGAGTGTTTAGTTTCGGCACATTTATGAATGTGCTAATGTTCTGTGTTGCCTTTATTAGGATGTCAGGACGAGGAAGAGGTGCTAGGCGTGGTAGACCTGCGAGGCAGGAAGTACCGTTACCTGGTGAGATTCCGGTAGTACAGGAGGGGGTTGGGCAGGCCACTGTGGCCGAGCCAGTAGGTCAGCAGGCTATGGGTGCCTTGGCCAGAGAGATAGCGGAAGCTTTGGGTATTCTTAGAGCTGGGAATCAGGCAGCTGAGACAGGGCCTTCCTTCTTGAAGAGGGAGTTCTTTCGGTGTAATCCGGATGAGTTTATCGGGGATCCTAAAGAGCCGCTTAAGGCAGATGAATGGCTCGAACAGACAACGAAGACGTTTGAGATGCTTGGCATCGAGGACGGAGCATTGAAAGTGACCTTGGCATCCTTCCAACTGAAGGGAGATGCGGGTCAATGGTGGAAGTACGAGAAAGCTCGTGTTGGTGGTACTTGGGAGGCGTTTGTGAATGCTTTTCAGGAGAGGTTTTTATCAGCAGCAGCTAGGGAGAAGCTGAGGGATCAGTTTAGCCGGCTTAATCAGCAGGGCTTGTCAGTGGCCGAGTTTGAGGCTACTTTTACCAGTCTATCTAGGTTTGCACCTGAACTGGTGGCGTCTGAGGAACGCCGTTGCTATGAGTTTGAGCGGAAGTTGAGACGGGGCCTCAAGTTGAGAATTGGTGGGTCTTATATTCGAGAGTATAGACACCTAGTGGACGCTGCAGCTCATATGGAGCTTATGATGCAGGAGGAGGATGAGGGTCAGAGAGGCTCCAAGAGGAGCCAGGATAGTCAGGGTGATGGCAGGAGACAGAAGGGTTATAACCCTCAGCAGTCTCAGGGTGCAGTCTCTAGATCGACCTTTCCAGTGCCGAGTGTAGGCTCGGGGAGAGGCAGTCAGGGGGAATTCACCTGTTATAAGTGTGGCCAGCTGGGTCACAAGGTTTCTGTTTGCCCGCAGAAGGGTGGGGGTTAGAAAGCTGCTTCTTCTTCAGCTAGACCGCAGAGTCAGAGTTTGGGCAGGGGGCAGCTCTTGACTTGTTATCAGTGTGGACAACCTGGGCACATGAAGAGGTTTTGCCCACAGTTGAGTGCCACTTCGGGAGCGTCTGGTTCTAGGCAGACGCAGGGTTTTCAGCCAGCTCAGTCTGTGCAGGCCTCGAGGGCCAATCCGGGAGCTTCGTCATCCCAGTCTGTGCAGCAGTCTTTTGCTCCGAGAGGTGAGCAGGTAGACCAGGGGCCTACGGGGCGCGTGTATGCTGTTACCGCGCAGGATTTAGTACCGGCTCCATCAGTAGTGAGAGGTACTTTTCTGTTTTGCAACTCAATTGCTAATGTGTTGATAGACACGGGTGCATCTCATTCTTTTGTATCTGCTGCATTTGCATCTGTTTTGGAATTGGAGTTAGCACAGTTAGCATCTCCTATTTGTGTGGTATCGCCTTTGGGTGGTGAGTTGATCCTGAAACAGGGTGTTAGAGGATGTGATATAGAGGTTGCCGACTATAGGCTTCCTTTTCCGTTTGTTGTCATGCCCATGAAGGGTTTTGATGTTATTTTGGGTATGGACTGGTTATCGTCATACCGGGCTGTTATTGATTGCTACCGCCAGAGGGTTACATTGTGTACCTTGAGCGGGGAGTGGTTCCATTTCTTGGGAGACCGGGTTGGTAGTGTTTTGCCACCGGGGTATGATTCGCGAGGGCGAAGTGAGCTTAGTAGTCTACTTGCTAGCTTTGAGAGTGGTGAGAGTGGTGAGACCCAGCATGTATTGCCGAGGGTGGTTTGTGAGTATTCGGATGTTTTTCCCGAAGATCTTGTTAGTTTGCCACCTCACCGAGAGATAGAGTTCTCTATTGATTTAGTGCCTGGTACGGCGCCGATTTCTATGGCACCTTACCGTTTTGCTCCAGCAGAGTTGGTTGAGTTGAAAGTTCAGCTCCAGGAATTGCTAGATAAGGGTTTTGTTCGCCCTAGTGTTTCACCGTGGGGAGCACCGGCACTCTTTGTTAAAAAGAAAGATGGTGCCTTGAGATTGTGTATAGACTACCGGAAGTTGAATCGGGCTACGGTTAAGAATAAGTATCCTATGCCCCGTATAGATGATTTGTTTGACCAGTTGAAGGGTTCCCGTTGCTTCTCTAAGATAGACTTGAGATCGGGTTACCATCAGTTGAGGGTCAGGGAGGAAGATATTCCTAAAACGGCATTCCGTACGCGGTATGGCCATTATGAGTTTCTGGTGATGCCATTTGGGCTTACCAATGCACCGGCAGTCTTTATGGACTTGATGAACCGGATTTTCCGGGAGTTCTTAGACCGATTTGTGGTCGTCTTCGTGGACGACATTCTTATCTATTCGTCTTCTGAGGAGGAGCACGAGGCACACTTGAGAGTGGTGCTTGAGTTACTTAGAGCCCATAGGCTGTATGCCAAGTTTGGGAAGTGTGAGTTCTGGCTGGGGGAAGTCAAATTCTTAGGCCACGTGGTATCCGGGGAAGGGGTGTCTGTTGATACATCCAAGGTTGAGGCAGTGCAAGATTGGGCACAGCCTAAGAGTGTGTTTGAGATCCGCAGTTTTCTGGGATTGGCTGGGTATTACCGTCGGTTTGTGAAAGATTTCTCCAGGTTAGCGTCACCGTTGACTAGACTGACTCGGAAGGGAGTCAAGTTTGTGTGGAGTGAGACTTGTGAAAAGTCGTTCCAAGAGTTGAAAGTTAGATTGACTACCGCTCCGGTGTTGATTATTCCGGAGAGAGGGTTGGGTTATGCGGTTTATTGTGATGCCTCACGAGAGGGTTTGGGTTGTGTGTTGATGCAGGAGGGGAAAGTGGTAGCTTATGGCTCACGTCAGTTGAAAATACACGAGAAGAATTACCCCACACACGACTTAGAGTTAGCAGCTGTGATCTTTGCCTTGAAAGTCTGGAGGCACTACCTTTATGGTGAGAGGTTCGAGGTATTCTCGGATCATAAGAGTTTGAAGTATCTGTTTACACAGAGAGACTTGAATCTGAGGCAGAGGAGATGGATGGAGTTCATCGAGGATTATGATTTTGAGTTACATTATCATCCGGGAAAGGCCAATGTTGTGGCCGATGCCCTTAGTAGGAAAACCATTAGTGATGTAGCTTGTATAGCCATCCGGGAATGGGAGATGTTGGGGGCACTTGGCGAGTTTGATTTGCTACTGGGCGAATCTGTTGAGGCTGCGGCCTTGTTTTCTGTTGTTGCGCAGCCTACACTTGTGACTAGAGTGTTAGAGGCACAGAGAGGTGACCTTGAGGTAGAATCCCTCCGAGAGAAGATCTCTAGTGGGAAAGTTGAGAAGGGTTTGACGGTGTATCCCGACCTGAGTGTAAGATACCGAAACCGTTTGTTTGTACCGGAGTCTTGCCGAGAGGAAGTACTCCGAGAGTTTCACCATTCGCGCCTTGCGGTGCATCCGGGAGGTACTAAGATGTATCAGGATTTGGGTCGCCAGTTTTGGTGGCGGGGTATGAAGAGAGATGTGGCTGTTTTCGTAACGAAGTGCCTTACTTGCCAGCAAGTGAAGGCCGAGCATCAGAGGCCAGCGGGTTTGTTGCAACCCTTGCCTATTGCCGAGTGGAAGTGGGAGCATGTCACTATGGACTTCGTTGTAGGTCTTCCGAGGACTCAGCGGGGTAGTGATGCTATTTGGGTGGTTGTAGACCGGTTGACTAAGTCGGCGCACTTTATTCCTATGCGCGTGAGAGATTCGGTAGATCATCTTGCCGACCTGTATATTCGGGACGTAGTGAGATTGCACGGGGTCCCAGTGACGATCGTCTCAGATAGAGATCCTCGTTTTACTGCTAGGTTGTGGCAGAGTTTGCAGAGTGCACTGGGCACTAAGTTGACCTTTAGTACGGCTTATCATCCTCAGACTGACGGGCAGTCCGAGCGTACTATTCAGATCCTCGAGGATATGCTTCGGGGTTGTGTCCTGGACTTCAGTGGGACGTGGGAGAGGCACTTGCCATTGGTAGAGTTTGCCTACAACAATAGTTTTCAGTCTAGCATCGGTATGGCACCGTTTGAGGCCTTGTATGGCCGACCGTGTAGGTCTCCAGTTTGTTGGGCCGAGGTGGGTGATGCACCTTTGTTGGGTCCGGAGTTGGTTAGGGAGACGACGGAGAAAGTTGAGCTTATCCGTAAGAGGCTTGTTACAGCCCAGAGTCGACAAAAGAGTTATGCCGACCGTAGGAGGAGGCCTTTGACGTTTGAGGTAGGTGATCATGTCTTTCTGAAGATATCACCTAGACGAGGCTTGATGAGGTTTGGGAAGAGTGGGAAGTTATCCCCTCGGTTTATTGGCCCTTTTGAGATCCTTGAGAGGATTGGTGAGGTTGCTTATCGATTAGCCTTACCGCCGCAGTTGTCCGGAGTGCATGACGTGTTTCATGTGAGTATGCTTCGGAAGTATGAGCCAGATCCATCACATGTGCTGGATTGGAGCGATTTAGAGGTAGATGAGGATGCCTCGTATGAGGAGAGACCGGTTCGGGTCTTGGATAGGCGGGATCAGGTCCTGCGTGGTAAGACCATTCCTTTGGTGAAAATCTTGTGGAAACATCACGGAGTGGAGGAAGCCACTTGGGAACGTGAGTTGGAAGTCCGTGAGAAATATCCGGACTTGTTTGTTGATGTGTGATCTTGTATTTAAATTTTACATTATGTTGAACTTAAGAGCTTTTATATATGTCTTAAGTTGTAAAACATTGAAAATGTTTTGATTATTGGAAGTATGTTTGGAACTTGCCTCATATGGAAGTTGAATGTGACACTATATGTGTTGAATATATTGTTGAAATTGGAAAGATAGTGCATAATGTTAATGCATGTTGAAAATACATATGTTGTTTACATATTGTGATATGTCTCTTGTTAAAGGGATGGGATGACCGGTAATGGGTCGAATTGTTGAATGTTAAATTGTAACATTGTCTAAAATGAAGGAAAACTTGTTTTAAAAACTTGTGCTTAATTTCGGGGGCGAAATTCTTTAAGGGGGGGAGGTTATAGCGATCCCGGGTTTACCCTTGTTATACCGTGATCCGGACATGTGTCCGTGGATGTTGGTAGTTGTTTATTATTTTGTTTACATCCTTTTACTTCGTATTTGAGTTATAGGATGTGTTGGGCGGATTTGTTTCAGGTTGGTTGAGTTTAGAAACCAAAACTAGTTGCCCAGATTTTTGGCCTGTACGCTCGAGCGGAGGTGTTGGCGCTCGAGCGGAGATTACACCCATTCAGTATTTCCTGTGCAGCGTTGTACGCTCGAGCGTGGTATTGGCCGCTCGAGCGGGGTTGTCTGAGTGGCGCTCGAGCGTAGGGTTGGGAGCTTGAGCGGAGGCCTGGTTCTGCAAAAGTGCTGGGCAAGTGCATTCTGCGCTCGAGCGGGAGGTTGGCCGCTCGAGCGGAAGTCTGTGAGTGGCCGCTCGAGCGGGGTGTTTTACGCTCGAGCGTAGACCTGGGTTAAAGTCCCGAATTTGTGACTCTTTAAATCACTTTTTCACTTTCTCTTCTCTCTCTTACTTTTCCAAAATCACCATTGTTGAGCCTCTCACTCTAGACTCTACCTTCTCTCTAGGTTTTGATCTAGTAGGAGTGATTTACTCACCTTTGGCCTTTACAAAAAAAGTTGTTGATCGTCGAGGGCTTCATTTTAATCTGAAAATCTCGGGTTTTGGAGCACGTTGGGTTTTGTCGTCTTCTCCTTTGGGACTCCGAATTTGAGGTAGGGATAACCTACTCCTCTCTATGGGTTTTGTCTTTAAATTTTGGTATTTTGAGGTGTTGGGCTTGGTTTGGTAATTTTGTGAAAGTTTGGGACTTTTGTGTAATTTTACAAAAGTTGGGGTTTTATTCATAATAAACCTAGATGCATGTTTGGCATAGAAAAATGAAATGATTGTTGAATCATTGATGAAAATGGGACCTAAGGGTTGAAATGGTAATTATGGAAAATGACCTAATTACATTGTATAATTAATTGGGATAATTAATTGGTGAGAAATGAGGAAATGAAATGTTGATTGAATATCCATTTGTGCATTTATTTTCTGTTTGAGAAATAATTGCTTTGGGCTATCGGTGGAGGATAGTCGAGATTGTTGTAGACAATGCATGATGATTAGGTAAACGGAAACTAATCAATGGAATGTGTCATGGAACTTGACGGATGATAGAATACATTAATTGTGTGTATTGTGTGATTGTATATAGAACCAATGTGTTTATATACGTTATGTGTAGAGGAGGAGATAGGGGATGTACTCCGCGGTTTAGGGGAAGATAGGGGATGTACCTCTAAACCGGATAGGTATTGGGAGGAGATAGGGGATGAACTCCGTAGACAGAGCTCATATGCTTGTCTAGAGAAGTGAAGATAGAGCTCATATGCTTATCTTTGTGAAGTGTGGATACAGCTTGTATGCTTATCTGTGGATATTGTTGATATACATATCTGTTGTAGAGTGTGGATACAGCTTGTATGCTTATCTGTGGATATTGTTGATATACATATCTGTTGAGAATGTGGATATAGCTTTTATGCTTATCTGAATGTGAGATATAGTTTTTATACATATCTGTGGAAATGATGATAGAGCTAGCATGCTTATCTGTTGAAAAAGGGAAAATGAAAAGTAATTGGGACTTGTAAGTCGTTGACATAAATATGTAATTTATGTGATTGTATCAGTGTTGACCAACTATCAATTGCTAATGTTTTAGTCATTGTCCATGGTTGGTTTAGTGTATTTCTACTGGGCTGTGGCTCACCCTATATGGGAATATCATTTTCAGGTGCAGGAAGCATGCCACCTCCAAGGACATAGCTTGGGAGGCTAGAGGCGGACATAGTGTAGTCGTTTTACTTTTGATGTATTACATGTAACTTCAAGCCAAGGGCTTAATGTGTAAACGAGTTAGTACTCTTTTGTTGAAACCAAGTGTTAACTTGGAAAGCTGTAAGCCCGTAGGGCATTTCGTTTTGATGTTAACATGTAATACTTATGTAATGAAACTCAATAAAATAAAGGAATATGGTTGGTTTATATGTAAATGCATGTCTTATCTGATGGGTTTAATGTTACTATTTTGAGGGCGTTACAGCACAAACTCCCGCTCGAGCGCAGAATGCACTCTCCCATCACTTTTACAGAACCAGGCCTCCGCTCGAGCTCCAAACTCTACGCTCGAGCGGAACTCACACAACCCTGCTCGAGCGGCCAAATCCACGCTCGAGCGTACAACACTGCACAAGAAATACTGGATGGGTGTATTCCCCGCTCGAGCGCCAACACCCCCGCTCGAGCGGACAGGCCAAAATCTGGGCAACTAGTTTTGGTTTCTAAACTCAACCAACCTGTAACAAACCTGCCCAACACATCCTATAACTCAAATACGAAGTAAAAAGGATGTAAACAAGATAAAGAACAACTACCAACATCTACGGACCCATGTCCAGATCACTGTACAACAAGGGTAAACCCGGGATCGCTATAAGTAGTTTAATAGAAAAGCAACTTGAATAAAAATGGAAGTTGCATAAAATTAAAAATGAAAATTCAATCCAGAAACCACTATACCTTAACGATCTATTTGGAAATTAAATAAAAAAGGAAGTTGAATGTGAATAGAAAAGAAACTTGAATAAAAAAAGAAGTTGAATAAAAATAAAAATGGAAGTTGCATAAAATTTAAAATGGAAGTTCATTCAAGAAACCACTATACTTTAACGATCTATTTGGAAATTAATTAGAAAAGGAAGTTTAATAGAAAACTAAATTGAATAAAAATGAAAGTTGAATAAAAATACAAATGAAAGTTGCATAATATTAAAAATGGAAGTTCAAATCAGAAACCACTATACCTTAATGATCTATTTGGAAATTAAATAAAAAAGGAATTTGAATAGGAAAGAAAATTGAATAAAAAAAGCAGTTGAATAAAAATAAAAATCATATTTGGAAATTAAATAAAAAAGGAAGTTGAATAGAAAAATAAATTCCATAAAAATGGAAGTTGAATAAAAATAAAAATGGACGTTGCATAAAATTAAAAATGGAAGTTGATTCATGAAACCACTATACCTTAACGATCTATTTCGAAATTAAATAAAAAAGGAAGTTTAATAGAAAACTAAATTGAATAAAAATGGAAGTTGAATAAAAATAAAAATGAAAGGTTCATAAAATTAGAAATGGAAGTTCAATCCAGAAACCACTATACCTTAACCATCTATTTGGAAATTAAATAAAAAAGGAAATTGAATGTGAATAGAAAAGAAACTTGAATAAAAAAAGAATTTGAATAAAAATAAAAGTGGAAGTTGCATAAAATTTAAAATGGAAGTTCATTCAAGAAACCACTATACCTTAACGATCTATTTGGAAATTAAATAAAAAAGGAAGTTTAATAGAAAACTAAATTGAATAAAAATGGAAGTTGAATAAAAATAAAAATGAAAGTTGCATAAAATTAAAAATGGAAGTTCAATCCAGAAACCACTATACCTTAACGATCTATTTGGAAATTAAATAAAAAAGGAAGTTGAATAGAAAAATAACTTCCATAAAAATGGAAGTTGAATAAAAATAAAAATGGACGTTGCATAAAATAAAAAATGGAAGTTCATTCATGAAACCACTATACCTTAACGATCTATTTGGAAATTAAACAAAAAAGGAAGTTTGATAGAAAACTAAACTGAATTAAATTGAAAGTTGAATAAAAATAAGAATGAAAGTTGCATAAAATTAAAAATGGAAGTTCAATCCAGAAACCACTATACCTTAACGATCTATGTGGAAATTAAATAAAAAAGGTAGTTGAGTAGAAAAGAAACTGGAAGAAAAAATGAAGGTAAATAAAAATGACAATGGAAGTTGCAGAAAATTAAAAATGGAAGTTCATTCAAGAAACCACTAAACCTTAATGATCTATTAGGAAATTAAATAAAAAATGTAATCGAATAGAAAAGAAACTTTTAATAAAAAAAGAAGTTGAATAAAAATAAAAATGGAAGTGGCAGAAAATTAAAAATGGAAGTTCATTCAAGAAACCACTAAACCTTCACGATCTATTTGGAAATTAAATAAAAAAGGAAGTTGAATAGAAAAATAACTTGAATAAAAATGGAAGTCGAATAAAAATAAAAATGGAAGTTGCAGAAAATTGAAAATGGAAGTTCATTCAAGAAACCACTATACCTTAACGATCTATTTGGAAATTAAATAAAAAAAAAGTTTAATAGAAAAGTTACTTGAATAAAAATGGAAGTTGCATAAAATTAAAAATGGAAATTCAATCCAGAAACAACTATACCTTAACGATCTATTTGGAAATTAAATAAAAAAGAAAGTTGAGTAGAAAAGAAACTTGTAGAAAAAATGATGTTAAATAAAAATAAAAGTGGAAGTTGCAGAAAATTAAAAATGGAAGTTCATTCAAGAAACCACTACACCTTAACGATCTATTTGGAAATTAAATAAAAAAGGAAGTTGAATAGAAAAGTAACTTCAATAAAAATAGAAGTTGAATAAAAAAAAATATGAAAGTTGCATAAAATTGGAAATGGAAGTTCAATCCAGAAACCACTATACCTTAACGATCTATTTGGAAATTAAATAAAAAAGGAAGTTGAATAGAAAAGAAACTTGAATAAAAAAAAGAAGTTGAATAAAAATAAAAATGGAAGTCGCAGAAAATTGAAAATGGAAGTTCATTCAAGAAACCACTAAACCTTAACGATCTAATTTTAAATTAAATAAAAAAGGAAGTTGAATAGAAAAATAACTTGAATAAAAATGGAAGTCGAATAAAAATAAAAATGGAAGTTGCAGAAAATTGAAAATGGAAGTTCATTCAAGAAACCACTATACCTTAACGATCTATTTGGAAATTAAATAAAAAAAGAAGTTTAATAGAAAAGTAACTTGAATAAAAATGGAACTTGAATAAAGATAAAAATGGAAGTTGCGTAAAATTAAAAATGGAAATTCAATCCAGAAACCACTATACCTTAACGATCTATTTGGAAATTAAATAAAAAAGGAAGTTGAGTAGAAAAGAAACTTGAAGAAAAAATGATGTTAAATAAAAATAAAAGTGGAAGTTGCAGAAAATTAAAAATGGAAGTTCATTCGAGAAACCACTACACCTTAACGATATATTTGGAAATTAAATAAAAAAGGAAGTTTAATAGAAAACTAAATTGAATAAAAATGGAAGTTGAATAAAAATAAAAATGAAAGTTGCATAAAATTAAAAATGGAAGTTCAATCCAGAAACCACTATACCTTAACGATCTATTTGGAAATTAAATAAAAAAGGAAGTTGAATAGAAAAATAACTTCCATAAAAATGGAAGTTGAATAAAAATAAAAATGGACGTTGCATAAAATAAAAAATGGAAGTTCATTCATGAAACCACTATACCTTAACGATCTATTTGGAAATTAAACAAAAAAGGAAGTTTGATAGAAAACTAAACTGAATTAAATTGAAAGTTGAATAAAAATAAGAATGAAAGTTGCATAAAATTAAAAATGGAAGTTCAATCCAGAAACCACTATACCTTAACGATCTATGTGGAAATTAAATAAAAAAGGTAGTTGAGTAGAAAAGAAACTGGAAGAAAAAATGAAGGTAAATAAAAATGACAATGGAAGTTGCAGAAAATTAAAAATGGAAGTTCATTCAAGAAACCACTAAACCTTAATGATCTATTAGGAAATTAAATAAAAAATGTAATCGAATAGAAAAGAAACTTTTAATAAAAAAAGAAGTTGAATAAAAATAAAAATGGAAGTGGCAGAAAATTAAAAATGGAAGTTCATTCAAGAAACCACTAAACCTTCACGATCTATTTGGAAATTAAATAAAAAAGGAAGTTGAATAGAAAAATAACTTGAATAAAAATGGAAGTCGAATAAAAATAAAAATGGAAGTTGCAGAAAATTGAAAATGGAAGTTCATTCAAGAAACCACTATACCTTAACGATCTATTTGGAAATTAAATAAAAAAAAAGTTTAATAGAAAAGTTACTTGAATAAAAATGGAAGTTGCATAAAATTAAAAATGGAAATTCAATCCAGAAACAACTATACCTTAACGATCTATTTGGAAATTAAATAAAAAAGAAAGTTGAGTAGAAAAGAAACTTGTAGAAAAAATGATGTTAAATAAAAATAAAAGTGGAAGTTGCAGAAAATTAAAAATGGAAGTTCATTCAAGAAACCACTACACCTTAACGATCTATTTGGAAATTAAATAAAAAAGGAAGTTGAATAGAAAAGTAACTTCAATAAAAATAGAAGTTGAATAAAAAAAAATATGAAAGTTGCATAAAATTGGAAATGGAAGTTCAATCCAGAAACCACTATACCTTAACGATCTATTTGGAAATTAAATAAAAAAGGAAGTTGAATAGAAAAGAAACTTGAATAAAAAAAAGAAGTTGAATAAAAATAAAAATGGAAGTCGCAGAAAATTGAAAATGGAAGTTCATTCAAGAAACCACCAAACCTTAACGATCTAATTTTAAATTAAATAAAAAAGGAAGTTGAATAGAAAAATAACTTGAATAAAAATGGAAGTCGAATAAAAATAAAAATGGAAGTTGCAGAAAATTGAAAATGGAAGTTCATTCAAGAAACCACTATACCTTAACGATCTATTTGGAAATTAAATAAAAAAAGAAGTTTAATAGAAAAGTAACTTGAATAAAAATGGAACTTGAATAAAAATAAAAATGGAAGTTGCGTAAAATTAAAAATGGAAATTCAATCCAGAAACCACTATACCTTAACGATCTATTTGGAAATTAAATAAAAAAGGAAGTTGAGTAGAAAAGAAACTTGAAGAAAAAATGATGTTAAATAAAAATAAAAGTGGAAGTTGCAGAAAATTAAAAATGGAAGTTCATTCGAGAAACCACTACACCTTAACGATATATTTGGAAATTAAATAAAAAAGGAAGTTGAATAGAAAAGTAACTTCAATAAAAATAGAAGTTGAATAAAAATAAAAATGAAAGTTGCATAAAATTGGAAATGGAAGTTCAATCCAGAAACCACTATACCTTAACGATCTATTTGAAAATTAAATAAAAAAGGAAGTTGAATAGAAAAGAAACTTGAATAAAAAAAGAAGTTGAATAAAAATAAAAATGGAAGTTGCAGAAAATTAAAAATAGAAGTTCATTCAACAAACCACTAAACCTTAACGATCTATTTGGAAATTAAATAAAAAAGGAAGTTGAATAGAAAAATAACTTGAATAAAAATGGAAGTCGAATAAAAATAAAAATGGAAGTTGCACAAAATTGAAAATGGAAGTTCATTCAAGAAACCACTATACCTTAACGATCTATTTGGAAATTAAATAAAAAAGGAATTTGAATAGAAAAGAAACTTGAATAAAAAAAGTAGTTGAATAAAAATAAAAATGGAAGTTGCAGAAAATTGAAAATGGAAGTTCATTCAAGAAACCACTATATACCTTAACGATCTATTTGGAAATTAAATAAAAAAGTAGTTTAATAGAAAAGTAACTTGAATAAAAATGGAAGTTGCATAAAATTAAAAATGAAAATTCAATCCAGAAACCACTATACCATAACGATCTATTTGGAAATTAAATAAAAAAGGAAGTTGAGTAGAAAAGAAACTTGAAGAAAAAATGATGTTAAATAAAAATAATAGTGGAAGTTGCAGAAAATTAAAAATGGAAGTTCATTCAAGAAACCATTACACCTTAACGATCTATTTGGAAATTAAATAAGAAAGGAAGTTGAATAGAAAAATAACTTGATTAAAAATGGAAGTTGAATAAAAATAAAAATGGAAGTTGCAGAAAATTAAAAATGGAAGTTAATTCAAAAAACCACTGTACCTTAACTATCTATTTTGGAAATTAAATAAAAAAAGAAGTTAAATAGAAAAATAACTTGAATAAAAATGGAAGTTGAATAAAAATAAAAATGGAAGTGGCAGAAAATTAAAAATGGAAGTTCATTCAAGAAACCACTATACCTTAACGATCTATTTGGAAATTAAATAAAAAAGGAAGTTGAATAGAAAAGTAAATTGAATAAAAATGGAAGTTCAATCCAGAAACCGCTATACCTTAACGATATATTTGGAAATTAAATAGAAAACGAAGTTGAACGTGAATAGAAAAGAAACTTGAATATAAAAAGAAGTTGAATAAAAATAAAAATGGAAGTTGCATAAAATTTAAAATGGAAGTTTATTCAAGAAACCACTATATCTTAACGATTTATTTGGAAATTAAATAAAAAAGAAAGTGTAATAGAAAACTAAATTGAATAAAAATGAAAGTTGAATAAAAATACAAATGAAAGTTGCATAAAATTTAAAATGGAAGTTCATTCAAGAAACCACTATACCTTAACGATCTATTTGGAAATTAAATAAAAAAGGAAGTTTAATAGAAAACTAAATTGAATAAAAATGGAAGTCGAATAAAAATAAAAATGAAAGTTGCATAAAATTAAAAATGGAAGTTCAATCTAGAAACCACTATACCTTGACGATCTATTTGGAAATTAAATAAAAAAGGAAGTTGAATAGAAAAATAACTTCCATAAAAATTGAAGTTGAATAAAAATAAAAATGGACGTTGCATAAAATAAAAAATGGAAGTTCATTCATGAAACCACTATACCATAACGATCTATTTGGAAATTAAACAAAAAAGGAAGTTTGATAGAAAACTAAACTGAATTAAAATGAAAGTTGAATAAAAATTAGAATGAAAGTTGCATAAAATTAAAAATGGAAGTTCAATCCAGAAACCACTATACCTTAACGATCTATATGGAAATTAAATAAAAAAGGTAGTTGAGTAGAAAAGAAACTTGAAGAAAAAATGAAGGTAAATAAAAATGACAATGGAAGTTGCAGAAAATTAAAAATGGAAGTTCATTCAAAAAACCACTAAACCTTAATGATCTATTAGGAAATTAAATAAAAAATGTAATCGAATAGAAAAGAAACTTTTTATAAAAAAAGAAGTTGAATAACAATAAAAATGGAAGTTGCAGAAAATTAAAAATGGAAGTTCATTCAAGAAACCACTAAACCTTCACGATCTATTTGGAAATTAAATAAAAAAGGAAGTTGAATAGAAAAATAACTTGAATAAAAATGGAAGTCGAATTAAAATAAAAATGGAAGTTGCAGAAAATTGAAAATGGAAGTTCATTCAAGAAACCACTATACCTTAACGATCTATTTGGAAATTAAATAAAAAAAAAGTTTAATAGAAAAGTTACTTGAATAAAAATGGAAGTTGCATAAAATTAAAAATGGAAATTCAATCCAGAAACCACTATACCTTAACGATCTATTTGGAAATTAAACAAAAAAGGAAGTTTGATAGAAAACTAAACTGAATTAAAATGAAAGTTGAATAAAAATAAGAATGAAAGTTGCATAAAATTAAAAATGGAAGTTCAATCCAGAAACCACTATACCTTAACGATCTATATGGAAATTAAATAAAAAAGGTAGTTGAGTAGAAAAGAAACTTGAAGAAAAAATGAAGGTAAATAAAAATGACAATGGAAGTTGCAGAAAATTAAAAATGGAAGTTCATTCAAGAAACCACTAAACCTTAATGATCTATTAGGAAAGTAAATAAAAAATGTAATCGAATAGAAAAGAAACTTTTAATAAAAAAAGAAGTTGAATAAAAATAAAAATGGAAGTTGCAGAAAATTAAAAATGGAAGTTCATTCAAGAAACCACTAAACCTTCACGATCTATTTGGAAATTAAATAAAAAAGGAAGTTGAATAGAAAAATAACTTGAATAAAAATGGAAGTCGAATAAAAATAAAAATGGAAGTTGCAGAAATTGAAACTGGAAGTTCATTCAAGAAACCACTATACCTTAACGATCTATTTGGAAATTAAATAAAAAAAAAGTTTAATAGAAAAGTTACTTGAATAAAAATGGAAGTTGCATAAAATTAAAAATGGAAATTCAATCCAGAAACAACTATATCTTAACGATCTATTTGGATAATAAATAAAAAAGAAATTTGAGTAGAAAAGAAACTTGTAGAAAAAATGATGTTAAATAAAAATAAAAGTGGAAGTTGCAGAAAATTAAAAATGGAAGTTCATTCAAGAAACCACTACACCTTAACGATCTATTTGGAAATTAAATAAAAAAGAAAGTTGAATAGAAAAGTAACTTCAATAAAAATAGAAGTTGAATAAAAAAAATATGAAAGTTGCATAAAATTGGAAATGGAAGTTCAATCCAGAAACCACTATACCTTAACGATCTATTTGGAAATTAAATAAAAAAGGAAGTTGAATAGAAAAGAAACTTGAATAAAAAAAAAAAGATGAATAAAAATAAAAATGGAAGTCGCAGAAAATTGAAAATGGAAGTTCATTCAAGAAACCACTAAACCTTAACGATCTAATTTTAAATTAAATAAAAAAGGAAGTTGAATAGAAAAATAACTTGAATAAAAATGGAAGTCGAATAAAAATAAAAATGGAAGTTGCAGAAAATTGAAAATGGAAGTTCATTCAAGAAACCACTATACCTTAACGATCTATTTGGAAATTAAATAAAAAAAGAAGTTTAATAGAAAAGTAACTTGAATAAAAATGGAACTTGAATAAAAATAAAAATGGAAGTTGCGTAAAATTAAAAATGGAAATTCAATCCAGAAACCACTATACCTTAACAATCTATTTGGAAATTAAATAAAAAAGGAAGTTGAGTAGAAAAGAAACTTGAAGAAAAAATGATGTTAAATAAAAATAAAAGTGGAAGTTGCAGAAAATTAAAAATGGAAGTTCATTCGAGAAACCACTACACCTTAACGATATATTTGGAAATTAAATAAAAAAGGAAGTTGAATAGAAAAGTAACTTCAATAAAAATAGAAGTTGAATAAAAATAAAAATGAAAGTTGCATAAAATTGGAAATGGAAGTTCAATCCAGAAACCACTATACCTCAACGATCTATTTGGAAATTAAATAAAAAAGGAAGTTGAATAGAAAAGAAACTTGAATAAAAAAAGAAGTTGAATAAAAATAAAAATGGAAGTTGCAGAAAATTAAAAATAGAAGTTCATTCAACAAACCACTAAACCTTAACGATCTATTTGGAAATTAAATAAAAAAGGAAGTTGAATAGAAAAATAACTTGAATAAAAATGGAAGTCGAATAAAAATAAAAATGAAAGTTGCAGAAAATTGAAAATGGAAGTTCATTCAAGAAACCACTATACCTTAACGATCTATTTGGAAATTAAATAAAAAAGGAATTTGAATAGAAAAGAAACTTGAATAAAAAAAGTAGTTGAATAAAAATAAAAATGGAAGTTGCAGAAAATTAAAATGGAAGTTCATTCAAGAAACCATTATACCTTAACGCTCTATTTGGAAATTAAATAAAAAAGTAGTTTAATAGAAAAGTAACTTGAATAAAAATGGAAGTTGCATAAAATTAAAAATGAAAATTCAATCCAGAAACCACTATACCTTAACGATCTATTTGGAAATTAAATAAAAAAGGAAGTTGAGTAGAAAAGAAACTTGAAGAAAAAATGATGTTAAATAAAAATAATAGTGGAAGTTGCAGAAAATTAAAAATGGAAGTTCATTCAAGAAACCATTACACCTTAACGATCTATTTGGAAATTAAATAAGAAAGGAAGTTGAATAGAAAAATAACTTGATTAAAAATGGAAGTTGAATAAAAATAAAAATGGAAGTTGCAGAAAATTAAAAATGGAAGTTAATTCAAAAAACCACTGTACCTTAACTATCTATTTTGGAAATTAAATAAAAAAAGAAGTTAAATAGAAAAATAACTTGAATAAAAATGGAAGTTGAATAAAAATAAAAATGGAAGTGGCAGAAAATTAAAAATGGAAGTTCATTCAAGAAACCACTATACCTTAACGATCTATTTGGAAATTAAATAAAAAAGGAAGTTGAATAGAAAAGTAAATTGAATAAAAATGGAAGTTCAATCCAGAAACCGCTATACCTTAACGATATATTTGGAAATTAAATAGAAAACGAAGTTGAACGTGAATAGAAAAGAAACTTGAATATAAAAAGAAGTTGAATAAAAATAAAAATGGAAGTTGCATAAAATTTAAAATGGAAGTTTATTCAAGAAACCACTATATCTTAACGATTTATTTGGAAATTAAATAAAAAAGAAAGTGTAATAGAAAACTAAATTGAATAAAAATGAAAGTTGAATAAAAATACAAATGAAAGTTGCATAAAATTTAAAATGGAAGTTCATTCAAAAAACCACTATACCTTAACGATCTATTTGGAAATTAAATAAAAAAGGAAGTTTAATAGAAAACTAAATTGAATAAAAATGGAAGTCGAATAAAAATAAAAATGAAAGTTGCATAAAATTAAAAATGGAAGTTCAATCCAGAAACCACTATACCTTAACGATCTATTTGGAAATTAAATAAAAAAGGAAGTTGAATAGAAAAATAACTTCCATAAAAATGGAAGTTGAATAAAAATAAAAATGGACGTTGCATAAAATAAAAAATGGAAGTTCATTCATGAAACCACTATACCTTAACGATCTATTTGGAAATTAAACAAAAAAGGAAGTTTGATAGAAAACTAAACTGAATTAAAATGAAAGTTGAATAAAAATAAGAATGAAAGTTGCATAAAATTAAAAATGGAAGTTCAATCCAGAAACCACTATACCTTAACGATCTATATGGAAATTAAATAAAAAAGGTAGTTGAGTAGAAAAGAAACTTGAAGAAAAAATGAAGGTAAATAAAAATGACAATGGAAGTTGCAGAAAATTAAAAATGGAAGTTCATTCAAAAAACCACTAAACCTTAATGATCTATTAGGAAATTAAATAAAAAATGTAATCGAATAGAAAAGAAACTTTTTATAAAAAAAGAAGTTGAATAACAATAAAAATGGAAGTTGCAGAAAATTAAAAATGGAAGTTCATTCAAGAAACCACTAAACCTTCACGATCTATTTGGAAATTAAATAAAAAAGGAAGTTGAATAGAAAAATAACTTGAATAAAAATGGAAGTCGAATAAAAATAAAAATGGAAGTTGCAGAAAATTGAAAATGGAAGTTCATTCAAGAAACCACTATACCTTAACGATCTATTTGGAAATTAAATAAAAAAGGAAGTTGAATAGAAAAGTAAATTGAATAAAAATGGAAGTTCAATCCAAAAACCGCTATACCTTAACGATATATTTGGAAATTAAATAGAAAACGAAGTTGAACGTGAATAGAAAAGAAACTTGAATATAAAAAGAAGTTGAATAAAAATAAAAATGGAAGTTGCATAAAATTTAAAATGGAAGTTTATTCAAGAAACCACTATATCTTAACGATTTATTTGGAAATTAAACAAAAAAGAAAGTGTAATAGAAAACTAAATTGAATAAAAATGAAAGTTGAATAAAAATACAAATGAAAGTTGCATTAAATTTAAAATGGAAGTTCATTCAAGAAACCACTATACCTTAACGATCTATTTGGAAATTAAATAAAAAAGGAAGTTTAATAGAAAACTAAATTGAATAAAAATGGAAGTCGAATAAAAATAAAAATGAAAGTTGCATAAAATTAAAAATGGAAGTTCAATCCAGAAACCACTATACCTTAACGATCTATTTGGAAATTAAATAAAAAATGAAGTTGAATAGAAAAATAACTTCCATAAAAATGGAAGTTGAATAAAAATAAAAATGGACGTTGCATAAAATAAAAAATGGAAGTTCATTCATGAAACCACTATACCTTAACGATCTATTTGGAAATTAAACAAAAAAGGAAGTTTGATAGAAAACTAAACTGAATTAAAATGAAAGTTGAATAAAAATAAGAATGAAAGTTGCATAAAATTAAAAATGGAAGTTCAATCCAGAAACCACTATACCTTAACGATCTATATGGAAATTAAATAAAAAAGGTAGTTGAGTAGAAAAGAAACTTGAAGAAAAAATGAAGGTAAATAAAAATGACAATGGAAGTTGCAGAAAATTAAAAATGGAAGTTCATTCAAAAAACCACTAAACCTTAATGATCTATTAGGAAATTAAATAAAAAATGTAATCGAATAGAAAAGAAACTTTTTATAAAAAAAGAAGTTGAATAACAATAAAAATGGAAGTTGCAGAAAATTAAAAATGGAAGTTCATTCAAGAAACCACTAAACCTTCACGATCTATTTGGAAATTAAATAAAAAAGGAAGTTGAATAGAAAAATAACTTGAATAAAAATGGAAGTCGAATAAAAATAAAAATGGAAGTTGCAGAAAATTGAAAATGGAAGTTCATTCAAGAAACCACTATACCTTAACGATCTATTTGGAAATTAAATAAAAAAAAAGTTTAATAGAAAAGTTACTTGAATAAAAATGGAAGTTGCATAAAATTAAAAATGGAAATTCAATCCAGAAACCACTATACCTTAACGATCTATTTCGAAATTAAACAAAAAAGGAAGTTTGATAGAAAACTAAACTGAATTAAAATGAAAGTTGAATAAAAATAAGAATGAAAGTTGCATAAAATTAAAAATGGAAGTTCAATCCAGAAACCACTATACCTTAACGATCTATATGGAAATTAAATAAAAAAGGTAGTTGAGTAGAAAAGAAACTTGAAAAAAAAATGAAGGTAAATAAAAATGACAATGGAAGTTGCAGAAAATTAAAAATGGAAGTTCATTCAAGAAACCACTAAACCTTAATGATCTATTAGGAAAGTAAATAAAAAATGTAATCGAATAGAAAAGAAACTTTTAATAAAAAAAGAAGTTGAATAAAAATAAAAATGGAAGTTGCAGAAAATTAAAAATGGAAGTTCATTCAAGAAACCACTAAACCTTCACGATCTATTTGGAAATTAAATAAAAAAGGAAGTTGAATAGAAAAATAACTTGAATAAAAATGGAAGTCGAATAAAAATAAAAATGGAAGTTGCAGAAAATTGAAAATGGAAGTTCATTCAAGAAACCACTATACCTTAACTATCTATTTGGAAATTAAATAAAAAAAAAGTTTAATAGAAAAGTTACTTGAATAAAAATGGAAGTTGCATAAAATTAAAAATGGAAATTCAATCCAGAAACAACTATACCTTAACGATCTATTTGGAAATTAAATAAAAAAGAAAGTTGAGTAGAAAAGAAACTTGTAGAAAAAATGATGTTAAATAAAAATAAAAGTGGAAGTTGCAGAAAATTAAAAATGGAAGTTCATTCAAGAAACCACTACACCTTAACGATCTATTTGGAAATTAAATAAAAAAGGAAGTTGAATAGAAAAGTAACTTCAATAAAAATAGAAGTTGAATAAAAAAAAATATGAAAGTTGCATAAAATTGGAAATGGAAGTTCAATCCAGAAACCACTATACCTTAACGATCTATTTGGAAATTAAATAAAAAAGGAAGTTGAATAGAAAAGAAACTTGAATAAAAAAAAGAAGTTGAATAAAAATAAAAATGGAAGTCGCAGAAAATTGAAAATGGAAGTTCATTCAAGAAACCACTAAACCTTAACGATCTAATTTTAAATTAAATAAAAAAGGAAGTTGAATAGAAAAATAACTTGAATAAAAATGGAAGTCGAATAAAAATAAAAATGGAAGTTGCAGAAAATTGAAAATGGAAGTTCATTCAAGAAACCACTATACCTTAACGATCTATTTGGAAATTAAATAAAAAAAGAAGTTTAATAGAAAAGTAACTTGAATAAAAATGGAACTTGAATAAAAATAAAAATGGAAGTTGCGTAAAATTAAAAATGGAAATTCAATCCAGAAACCACTATACCTTAACGATCTATTTGGAAATTAAATAAAAAAGGAAGTTGAGTAGAAAAGAAACTTGAAGAAAAAATGATGTTAAATAAAAATAATAGTGGAAGTTGCAGAAAATTAAAAATGGAAGTTCATTCAAGAAACCATTACACCTTAACGATCTATTTGGAAATTAAATAAAAAAGGAAGTTGAATAGAAAAATAACTTGATTAAAAATGGAAGTTGAATAAAAATAAAAATGGAAGTTGCAGAAAATTAAAAATGGAAGTTAATTAAAAAAACCACTGTACCTTAACGATCTATTTGGAAATTAAATAAGAAAAGAAGTTAAATAGAAAAATAACTTGAATAAAAATGGAAGTTGAATAAAAATAAAAATGGAAGTGGCAGAAAATTAAAAATGGAAGTTCATTCAAGAAACCACTATACCTTAACGATCTATTTGGAAATTAAATAAAAATGGAAGTTGAATGGAAAAGTAAATTAAATAAAAATGGAAGTTCAATCCAGAAACCGCTATACCTTAACGATATATTTGGAAATTAAATAGAAAACGAAGTTGAACGTGAATAGAAAAGAAACTTGAATATAAAAAGAAGTTGAATAAAAATAAAAATGGAAGTTGCATAAAATTTAAAATGGAAGTTTATTCAAGAAACCACTATATTTTAACGATTTATTTGGAAATTAAATAAAAAGGAAAGTGTAATAGAAAACTAAATTGAATAAAAATGAAAGTTGAATAAAAATACAAATGAAAGTTGCATAAAATTAAAAATGGAAGTTCAATCCAGAAACTACTATACCTTAACGATCTATTTGGAAATTAAATTAGAAATGAAGTTGAATAAAAAAGAAAATTGAATAAAAAAAGAAGTTGAAGAAAAAGAAAAATCGAAGTTGCAGAAAATTAAAATTGGAAGTTCATTCAAGAAACCACTATACCTTAACGATATATTTAGAAATTAAATAAAAAAGGAAGTTGAATAGAAAAATAACTTCCACAAAAATGGAAGTTGAAAAAAAATAAAAATGGACGTTGCATAAAATTTAAAATGGAAGTTCATTCAAGAAACCACTATACCTTAACGATCTATTTGGAAATTAAATAAAAAAGGAAGTTTAATAGAAAACTAAATTGAATAAAAATGAAAGTTGAATAAAAATACAAATAAAAGTTGCATAAAATTAAAAATAGAAGTTCAATCCAGAAACCACTATACCTTAACGATCTATTTGGAAATTAAATAAAAAAGGAAGTTGAATAGAAAAGAAACTTGAATAAAAAAAGAAGTTGAATAAAAATAAAAATGGAAGTTGCAGAAAATTAAAAATAGAAGTTCATTCAAGAAACCACTAAACCTTAACGATCTATTTGGAAATTAAATAAAAAGGGAAGTTGAATAGAAAAATAACTTGAATAAAAATGGAATTTGAATAAAAATAAAAATGGAAGTTGCAAAAAATTAAAAATGGAAGTTCATTCAAGAAACCACTATACCTTAACGATCTATTTGGAAATTATATAAAAAAGAATGTTTAATAGAAAACTAAATTGAATAAAAATGGAAGTTGAATAAAAATAAAAATTAAAGTTGCATAAAATTAAAAATGGAAGCTCTGTCACGCCCTCAAAATAACAACATGAAACCCATTAATATAGACATGCATCGATATACAAAAGCTTCACATTCTTCTATTCATCAGAGTACTTCATTACAAAAGTATTACATGTTAACAATAAAAGCAAATGCCCTACGGGCTTACAGCTTTCTAAGTTAACACTTGGTTACAAAAGAGAGTACTAACTCAATTACATATTAAGCCTTTGGCTTGAATTTACATGTAATACATCAAAAGAAATAAGACAACAAAAGTGTGTCCGCCTCTAGCCTCCCAAGCTAAGTCCTTGGAAGTAGCATGCTACCTGTACCTGAAAATGATATTCCCATATAGGGTGAGCCACAGCTCAGTAGAGATATACTAAACCAAATATGAACAATGGCTAAAAGATTAGCAGTTGATAGATGGGCAACACTGATACTTTCCCTTATCACACTTTACGGTTTTATGACATACAAGTCCATGTTACAATCCATTTTTCAATTCCTTTCAATTCTCAATTTATAACCATGGCTCAGAACCTGGCCAAACAACTTATATGAGACAATAACTCATATTAAGCACTTTCACATTTCATAACAGATAAGCATACTAGCTATATCACACACACCAACAGATAAGCATACAAGCTATATCATCACTTCCACAGATATGCATAAAAGCACTATCACACTTCCAATGATAAGCATATGAGCTTTGTCAACACATTACTAGATAAGCATATGAGCTCTATCTATGGAGTCCATCCCCTATCTTTCCTTAAACCGTGGAGTACATCCCCTATCTCCTCCAACACAACACAATGCATATAAACAATAATTATACACATCATCACACAACACATAATTTAATGTATTCTTTCAACCGTCATACTCAATGACACATTCCAATGATTAGTTTCAGTTTGCCTAATCATCATGCATTGTCTACAACAATCAAGACTTTCCTCCACCGATAGCCCAAAGCAGTTATTTCTATACAGAAATTAAATGCAACAATGGATATATAATCAACATTTCAACTAGGTGAGCGATAAATAATCCAACTACACCCCTTTAATCCCATGCATTTCCAAAATCAATTCCTCATTTCTCATAATTAATTATACAAATTAATTAACCAATGTAATTAGGACATATTCCATAATTAACATTACAACCCTTAGGTTCCATTTTCACAAGTGTTTCAACATTAATTTCACCTTTTCATGCCAAACATGCATCTAGGTTTTATATAGCCAAAACCCCAACTTTTGTAAAAATTACATAAAGGCCCAAACTCTCTCAAAATCACCCAACAACCCCCGACATATCAAAATGCATAAATTTAAAGACAAAGCTCATAAAGAAGAGTAGGATATCCCTACCTCGAAGTTAGAGCTCGGATGGAGAAGAGACCAAAACCAAAGTGCTCCAAAGACCAAGATTCTCGGATCAAAACGACGCCCTCGACGATCAATTCAACGTTTACAAAGGCCGAAGGTGAGGAACTCACCCTAGCTAGATCAAAATCTAGAGAGAAGGCAAGATTTTAGAGAGAGGAGCTCTCAAAATGGCTTTTAGAAAAATAGGAGAGAGAAAGGAAAGTAAAAAGTGATTTAAAATCACTCAGCGGATAACTCATATACGTAAGACCCGTTCGAGCGGAGAACACAACGCTCGAGCACCAAGGACAAAAATCTGGACACGCTCGAGCGCAGTAAGGCCTGCTCGAGCGCCAAGACACAAGGATAAAGCATTTCCGCTCGAGCGTGAAAACCAGTCCGCTCGAGCGTAGATTTCCACCGCCCAGAACTTATATCCAAAAAGTACTACCCGCTCAAGCGCCACCAAACCCGCTCGAGCGCAGCCGTTTGAGCGTAAACAAACCCGCTCGAGCGTAAAAATCACATCTGCAGAAGTTTTGCAGGAACACGAAATACTGGAGGTGTGCAATCCCCGCTCGAGCGAAAGAAGACCCGCTCGAGCGGATTGCCTAAAAATTGGACAACAAGGAATTGAAACCAAGGCCTAACCAACCTGTAACAACCCTGCTCAAAACATCCTAAAACTCAATCAAGTGGAATTAAAGGATGGCAACAAGATAGATACCATTACCAACTTCACGGAACCGAGTCCGGAACACAACAGAACAGTAAAGGGACAACCGGGATCGCTATAACCTCCCCCCCCCCCTTAAAGAATTTCGTCCCCGAAATTAAACACAAGTTTTTCAAAAACAGGTTTTCTCCAATCTCAACAATAATACAATATAATATTAAACAATCCGACCCATTACCGGTCAATCCCATCTCTTTTCAAGAGGCATTTCACAACATATATTACAAGCGCATTATCAACATGCAATTTTCTTCTATTTCCAACCATTTCCAACATACATGGTTCACAGTTCATATCATAATCAATATACATGATATAACTCCAATTCTACAATATAGCCAACATATGCAATATCATAATCAACTCCCATACCAAGGCAATTTCTACAACATACTTCCGTTAAACCAAAACATTACCAATGTTTTACAACTTAAGACATATATAAAGCTCTTAAGTCCAACAACATTACAAAATTTAAATACAAGATTATTCATCATAAACAAGTCCAGATATTTCTCGCGGACCTCCAACTCACGTTCCCAAGTGGCTTCCTCCACTCCGTGATGTTTCCACAAAACCTTAACCAAAGGAATGGTCTTGCCACGCAGGACTTCATCCCGCCTATCCAAGACCCGAACCGGTCTCTCCTCATACGAGGCATCCTCATCTACCTCTAAGTCGGTCCAATCTAACACATGCGATGGATCCGGCTCATACTTCCGAAGCATACTCACATGAAACACGTCATGAACTCCGGACAACTGCGGCGGTAAGGCTAAACGATAAGCAACCTCGCCAACCCTCTCAAGGATCTCAAAGGGACCAATAAATCAAGGGGATAACTTCCCACTCTTCCCAAACCTAATCAACCCCCGTCTAGGTGATATTTTCAGAAAGACATGATCACCTATCTCAAACGCCAAGGGCCTCCTCCTACGGTCAGCATAAGATTCCTGACGACTCTGGGCTGTAACAAGCCTCCTACGAATAAGTTCAACTTTCTCCGTCGTCTCTCTAACCAATTCCAGACCCAACAAAGGTGCGTCACCCACCTCGGCCCAACACACTGGAGACCTACACGGTCGGCCATACAAGGCCTCAAACGGTGCCATACCGATGCTAGACTGAAAGCTGTTGTTGTAGGCAAACTCCACCAATGGTAAGTGCCTCTCCCACGTCCCACTAAAGTCCATGACACATCCTCGAAGCATATCCTCAAGGATCTGAATAGTACGCTCGGACTGCCCGTCAGTCTGAGGGTGATAAGCCGTACTAAAGGTCAACTTAGTACCCAAGGCACTCTGCAAACTCTGCCACAACCTAGCAGTAAAACGAGGATCTCTATCTGAGACGATCGTCACTGGGACCCCGTGCAATCTCACTATGTCCCGAATATACAAGTCTGCGAGATGATCTACCGAATCTCTCACGCGCATAGAAATGAAGTATGCCGACTTAGTCAACCGGTCTACAACCACCCAAATAGCATCACTACCCCGCTGAGTCCTCGGAAGACCTACAACAAAGTCCATAGTGACATGCTCCCACTTCCACTCAGCAATAGGCAAGGGTTGCAACAAACTCGCTGGCCTCTGATGCTCGGCCTTCACTTGCTGGCAAGTAAGGCACTTAGATACGAAAACTGCCACGTCTCTCTTCATGCCCCACCACCAAAACTGGCGACCCAAATCCTGATACATCTTAGTACCTCCTAGATGCACTGCAAGACGTGAATGATGGAACTCTCAGAGTACTTCCTCTCGGTAAGACTCCGGCACAAACAAACAGTCTCGGTATCTCACACTCAGGTCGGGATACACCGTCAAACCCTTCTCGACTTTCCCACTAGAGATCTTCTCTCGGAAGGACTCTACCCCAAGGTCACCTCTCTGTGCCTCTAACACTCGAGTCACAAGTGTAGGCTGCGCAGCAATAGAAAACAAGGCCGCAGCCTCAATGGATTCGCCCAAATGCAAATCAAACTCGCCAAGTACACCTAACATTCCCCATTCCCGGATGGCTATACAAGCTACATCACTAATGGATTTCCTACTAAGGGCATCGGCCACAACATTGGCCTTCCCCGAATGATAGTGCAACTCAAAATCATAGTCCTCAATGAACTCCGTCCATCTCCTCTGCCTCAAATTCAAATCTCTCTGTGTAAACAGATACTTCAAACTCTTGTGGTCTGAGAATGCCTCGAACCTCTCACCATAAAGGTAGTGCCTCCAAATCTTCAAGGCAAAGATCACTGCTACTAACTCTAGGTCGTGTGTAGGGTAATTCTTCTCGTGAATTTTCAACTGACATGAGCCATAAGCTACCACTTTCCCCTCTTGCATCAATACACAACCCAAACCCTCTCGTGAGGTATCACAATAAACCGCGTAACCCGACCCTCTCTCCGGAATAATCAAGGCCGGAGCAGTGGTCAATCTAACCTTCAGCTCTTGGAACGACTTTTCACAAGTCTCACTCCACACAAATTTGACTCCTTTCCGAGTCAATCTAGTCAACGGCGAAGCTAGCCTGGAGAAATCTTTCACAAACCGACGGTAATACCCAGCTAATCCCAGAAAACTGCGAATCTCAAACACACTCTTAGGCTGTGCCCAATCTTGCATTGCCTCAACCTTGGATGCATCAACGGACACCCCTTCCCCGGATACCACATGGCCTAAGAATTTGACTTCCCTCAGCCAGAACTCACACTTCCCAAACTTGGCATACAGCCTATGGGCTCTAAGCAACTCAAGCACCACTCTCAAATGTCCCTCGTGCTCCTTCTCTGAAGGTGAGTAAACCAGTATCTCGTCCACGAAAACGACTACAAAACGGTCTAAGAATTCCCGGAAGATCCGGTTCATCAAGTCCATAAAGACTACCAGTGCATTGGTGAGCCCAAACGGCATCACCAGAAAATCATAATGGCCATACCGCGTACGGAATGCCGTCTTAGGAATATCCTCCTCCTTGACCCTCAACTGGTGGTAACCCGATCTCAAGTCTATCTTAGAGAAACAACAGGAACCCTTTAACTGGTCGAACAAATCATCTGTACTTATTCTTGACCGTAGGGTACTTATTCTTGACCGTAGCCCGATTCTTGACCGTAGCCCGATTCAAATCATCATAGGGTACTTATTCTTGACCGTAGCCCGATTCAACTTTCGGTAGTCGATACACAATCTTAAGGCACCGTCTTTCTTTTTAGCAAAGAGGGCCGGTGCTCCTCACGGCGAAACACTAGGGCGAACAAAACCCTTATCTAGCAATTCCTGGAGCTGAACTTTCAACTCAACCAACTCGGCTGGGGCAAAACGGTAAGGTGCCATAGAAATCGACGCCGTGCTGGGCACTAGATCAATAGAGAACTCTATCTCTCGGTGAGGTGGCAAACTAACCAGGTCTTCGGGAAAGACATCCGAATACTCACAAACCACCCTCGGCAACACAAGCTGGGTCTCACCACACTCACCACTCTCAAAGCTAGCAAGTAGACCACTAAGCTCACTCCGCCCTTGCGAATCATACCCCGGTGGCAAAACACTACCAACTCGGTCTCCCAAGAAATGGAACCACTCCCCGCTCAAGGTACATAACGTAACCCTCTGGCGGTAGCAATCAATAACAGCCCGGTATGACGATAGCCAGTCCATACCCAAAATAACATCAAAACCCTTCATGGGCATAACTACAAATGGAAAAAGAAGCCTATGGTCGGCGACCTCTATATCACAACCTCTAACACCTTGTTTCAAGATCAACTCACCACCAATAGGCGATACCACACAAATAGGAGATGCTAACTGTGCCAACTCCAATTCCAAAACAGATGCAAATGCAGTAGATACAAAAGAATGAGATGCACCCGTGTCAATCAACACACTAGCAACCGAGTTGCAAAACAGAAAAGTACCTCTCACTACTGATGGAGCCGGTACTAGATCCTGCGCGGTACCAGCATACACGCGCCCTGTAGGCCCCTGATTTACTTGCTCACCCCTCGGAGCATACGACTGCTGCACTGACTGGGATGACGAAGCTCCCGGATTGGCCCTCGAGGCCTGCACAGACTGAGCTGGCTGATAACTCTGCGTCTGCCTAGAACCAGACGCTCCCGAAGTAGCACTCAACTGCGGGCAATACCTCTTCAGGTGCCCAGGCTGACCACACTGATAGCAAGACAAGGGCTAGCCCCTGCCCTGACTCTGGCCCTGAGGTCTAGCTGATGAAGAAGCAGCTCGCTGACCCCCTCCCTTCTGCGGGCAAACTGAAAACTTGTGACCCAGCTGGCCACACGCAAAACAAGTCAAGCCTCCCTGACTGCCTCTCCCCGAGCCTGCACTCGGCACCAGAAAGGTCGATCTAGCAACTCCACCCTGAGACTGTTGAGGGTTATAACCCCTCTGTCTCCTGCCATCACCCTGACCCTCCTGGCCCCGCTTGGAGCCTCTATGCTTCTCCTCGTCTTCCTCCTGCATCATAAGCTCCATATGAGCTGCAGCATCCACTAAATGTCTATACTCTCGGATGTAAGACCCACCAACCCTCAACTTGAGGCCCCGCCTCAACTTCCGCTCAAACTCATAGCAACGGCGTTCTTCGGACGCCACCAACTCAGGTGCAAACCTGGACAAACTAGTAAAAGTGGCCTCAAACTCTTCTATAGACATACCCTGCTGATTAAGCCGGCTAAACTGATTCCTCAGCTTCTCCCTAGCCACTGCAGATAAGAACCTCTCTTGGAAAGCATTTACAAACGCCTCCCATGTACCACCAACACGAGCCTTCTCGTACTTCCACTGTTGACCCGCATCTCCCTTCAACTGGAAGGATACCAAGGTCACTTTCAAAGCTCCGTCCTCGATGCCAAGCATCTCGAACGTCTTACTCATTTGTTCTAACCACTCGTTAGCCTTCAGTGGTTCCTTTGGATCTCCAACAAACTCGTCCAGATTAGACCGGAAGAACTCCCTCTTCAAGAAGGAAGGCCCTGCCTCAGCTGCCTGATTTCCTACTCTGAGAATATCCAAAGCTCCTGCTATCTCTCGTGCCAAGGCACTCATAGCCTGTTGATCCGCTGGCTCGGCCGCATTGGCCTGACCAACTCCCTCCTGCATTGCCGGAACCTCCTCCGGTAAAGGCATCTCCTGCCTACCACGCCTGCCACACCTACCGCGTCCTCGTCCTGACATCCTAATAAAGGTAACCAAGACTATTAGCACATTCATAAATGTGCCGAAGCTATAACACTCGCGTCCTAATGCATGGACAACTGTAATTCATTCCACGTAAGCACATAAACACATAAGCACTTATGAATTTCATTTCCGGATAATGATAGTCCCGAGGCGTTACTAGAGTTCCGGTTAGAAACAGCATTGATCAAGTGCCTTTCCAACAAGACTCACAGAAACCCAAGGATCCAATCAACATCCTAGAAATTAAATCCCATACCCACATAGTCACATAAGCATGTTATCAATTAAGCACATAGCATATGACTCTACATCTAAGTCTCTATCAAGCGAGACAAACCCATTGTGATCCTAATCACTTCCCACGTACCCAAAGTATTCGAACCCGGTACGCTCTGATACCAAGTTGTCACGCCCTCAAAATAACAACATTAAACCCATTAATATAGGCATGCATTGATATACAAAAGCTTCACATTCTTCTATTCATCAGAGTACTTCATTACAAAAGTATTACATGTTAACAATAAAAGCAAATGCCCTACGGGCTAACAGCTTTCCAAGTTAACACTTGGTTACAAAAGGGAGTACTAACTCAATTACATATTAAGCCCTTGGCTTGAATTTAAATGTAATACATCAAAAGAAATAAGACAACAAAAGTGTATCCGCCTCTAGCCTCCCAAGCTAAGTCCTTGGAGGTGGCATGCTACTTGTACCTGAAAATGATATTCCCATATAGGGTGAGCCACAGCCCAGTAGAGATATACTAAACCAAATATGAACAATGGCTAAAAGATTAGCAGTTGATAGATGGGCAACACTGATACTTTCCCTTATCACACTTTACGATTTAATGACATACAAGTCCATGTTACAATCCATTTTTCAATTCCTTTCAATTCTCAATTTATAACCATGGCTCAGAACCTGGCCAAACAACTTATATGAGACAATAACTCATATTAAGCACTTTCCCATTTCATAACAGATAAGCATACTAGCTATATCACACACACCAACAGATAAGCATACAAGCTATATCATCACTTCCACAGATATGCATAAAAGCACTATCACACTTCCAATGACAAGCATATGAGCTCTGTCAACACATTACTAGATAAGCATATAAGCTCTATCTATGGAGTCCATCCCCTATCTCCTCCCAACAACATCCGGTTTAGAGGTCCATCCCCTATCTTCCCCTAAACCGTGGAGTACATCCCCTATCTCCTCCAACACAACACAATGCATATAAACAATAATTATACACATCATCACACAACACATAATTTAATGTATTCTTTCAACCGTCATACTCAATGACACATTCCAATGATTAGTTTCAGTTTGCCTAATCATCATGCATTGCCTACAACAATCAAGACTATCCTCCACCGATAGCCCAAAGCAATTATTTCTATACAGAAAATAAATGCAACAATAGATATATAATCAACATTTCAACTAGGTGAGCGATAAATAATCCAACTACACCCCTTTAATCCCAAGCCTTTCCAAAATCAATTCCTCATTTCTCATAATTAATTATACAAATTAATTAACCAATGTAATTAGGACATATTCCATAATTAACATTACAACCCTTAGGTTCCATTTTCACAAGTGTTTCAACATTAATTTCACCTTTTCATGCCAAACATGCATCTAGGTTTTATATAGCCAAAACCCCAACTTTTGTAAAAATTACATAAAGGCCCAAACTCTCTCAAAATCACCCAACAACCCCCGACATATCAAAATGCATAAATTTAAAGACAAAGCTCATAAAGAAGAGTAGGATATCCCTACCTCGAAGTTAGAGCTCGAATGGAGAAGAGACCAAAACCAAAGTGCTCCAAAGACCAAGATTCTCGGATCAAAACGACGCCCTCGACGATTAACACAACTTTTACAAAGGCCGAAGGTGAGGAACTCACCCTAGCTAGATCAAAATCTAGAGAGAAGGCAAGATTTTAGAGAGAGGAGCTCTCAAAATGGCTTTTAGAAAAAGTAGGAGAGAGAAAGAAAAGTAAAATGTGATTTAAAATCACTCAGCGGATAACTCATTTTCGTAAGACCCGCTCGAGCAGAGAACACAACGCTTGAGCGCCAAGGACAAAAATCTGGACACGCTCGAGCGCAGTAAGGCCTGCTCGAGCGCCAAGACACAAGGATAAAGCATTTCCGCTCGAGCGTGAAAACCAGTTCGCTCGAGCGTAGATTTCCACCGCCCAGAACTTATACCCAGAAAGTACTACCCGCTCGAGCTCCACCAAAGCCGCTCGAGCGCAGCCGCTCGAGCGTAAACAAACCCGCTCGAGCGTAAAAATCACATCTGCAGAAGTTTTGCAAGAACACGAAATACTGGAGGTGTGCAATCCCCGCTCGAGCGCAAGAAGACCCGCTCGAGCGGATCGCCTAAAAACTAGACAACAAGGAATTGAAACCAAGGCCTAACCAACCTGTAACAACCCTGCTCAAAACATCCTAAAACTCAAACAAGGGGAATTAAAGGACGGCAACAAGATAGATACCACTACCAACTTCACGGAACCGAGTCCGGAACACAACAGAACAGTAAAGGGACAACTGGGATCGCTATAGACACAATCCAGAAACCACTATACCGTAACGATCTATTTGGAAATTAAATAAAAAAGGAAGTTAAATAGAAAAATAACTTGAATAAAAATGGAAGTTGAATAAAAATAAAAATGGAAGTGGCCGAAAATTTAAATTGGAAGTTCATTCAAGAAACCACTATACCTTAACGATATATTTGGAAATTAAATAAAAAAGAAATTTTAATAGAAAAGAAAATTGAATAAGAATGAAAGTTGAATAAAAATAAAAATAAAAGTTGCATAAAATTAAAAATGGAAGTTCAATCCAGAAACCACTATACCTTAACGATCTATTTGGAAATTAAATAAAAAAGGAAGTTGAATGTGAATAGAAAAGAAACTTGAATAAAAAAAGAAGTTGAATAAAAATAAAAATGGAAGTTGCATTAAATTTAAAATGAAAGTTCATTCAAGAAACCACTATACCTTAACAATCTATTTGGAATTAAATAAAAAAGGAAGTTTAATAGAAAACTAAATTGAATAAAAATGAAAGTTGAATAAAAATAAAAATGAAAGTAGCATAAAATTAAAAATGGAAGTTCAATCCAGAAACCACTATATCTTAACGATCTATTTGGAAATTAAATAAAAAAGGAAGTCGAATAGAAAAGAAAATTGAATAAAAAAAGAAGTTGAATAAAAATAAAAATCGAAGTTGCAGAAAAATAAAATTGAAAGTTCATTAAAGAAACCACTATACCTTAACGATATATTTGGAAAATAAATAGAAAAGGAAGTTGAACAGAAAAATAACTTCCATAAAAACGGAAGTTGAAAAAAAATAAAAATGGACGTTGCATAAAATAAAAAATGGCAGTTCATTCATGAAACCACTACACCTTAACGATCTATTTGGAAATTAAATAAAAAAGGAAGTTGAACAGAAAAATAACTTCCATAAAAACGGAAGTTGAATAAAAATAAAAATGGACGTTGCATAAAATAAAAAATGGCAGTTCATTCATGAAACCACTACACCTTAACGATCTATTTGGAAATTAAATAAAAAAGAAAGTTGAATACAAAAATAACTAGAATAAAAATGGAAGTTGAATAAAAATAAAAATGGAAGTTCATTCAAAAAACCACTATACCTTAACGATCTATTTGGAAATTAAATAAAAAAGAATGTTTAATAGAAAACTAAATTGAATAAAAATGGAAGTTGAATAAAAATAAAAATGAAAGTTGCATAAAATTAAAAATGGAAGCTCAATTCAGAAACCACTATACCTTAACGATCTACTTGGAAATTAAATAAAAAAGGAAGTTGAATAAAAAGAAAAATCGGAGTTGCAGAAAATTAAAATTGGAAGTTCATTCAAGAAACCACTATACGTTAACGATATATTTGGAAATTAAATAAAAAACGAAGTTGAATAGAAAAATAACTTCCATAAAAATGGAAGTTGAATAAAAATAAAAATAGACGTTGCATAAAATATAAAATGGAAGTTCATTCAGGAAACCACTATACCTTAACGATCTATTTGGAAATTAAATAAAAAGGAAGTTGAATGTGAATAGAAAATAAACTTGAATAAAAAAAGAAGTTGAATAAAAATAAAAATGGAAGTTGCATTAAATTTAAAATGGAAGTTCATTCAAGAAACCACTATACCTTAACGATCTATTTCGAAATTAAATAAAAAAGGAAGTTTAACAGAAAACTAAATTGAATAAAAATGAAAGTTGAATAAAATTAAAAATGAAAGTTGCATTAAATTTAAAATAGAAGTTCATTCAAGAAACCACTATACCTTAACGATCTATTTGAATTAAATAAAAAAGGAAGTTTAATAGAAAACTAAATTGAATAAAAATGAATGTTGAATAAAAATAAAAATGAAAGTAGCATAAAATTAAAAATGGAAGTTCATTAAAGAAACCACAATACCATAACGATATATTTTGAAATTAAATAAAAAAGGAAGTTGAATAGAAAAATAACTTCCATAAAAATGGAAGTTGAATAAAAATAAAAATGGACGTTGCATAAAATTAAAAATGGAAGTTCACTCATGAAACCACTACACCTAAACGATCTATTTGGAAATTAAATAAAAAAGAAACTTGAATAGAAAAATAACTTGAATAAAAATGGAAGTTGAATAAAAATAAAAATAGAAGTTGCAGAAAATTAAAAATGGAAGTTCATTCAAAAAACCACTATACCTTAACGATCTATTTGGAAATTAAATAAGAAAGGAAGATGAATAGAAAAGAAAATTGAATAAAAAAAGAAGTTTAATAAAAAGAAAAATCGAAGTTGCAGAAAATTAAATTGGAAGTTCGTTAAAGAAACCACTATACCTTAACGATCTATTTGGAAATTAAATAAAAAAGGAAGTTAAATAGAAAAATTACTTTAATAAAAATGGAAGTTGAATAAAAATAAAAATGGAAGTGACAGAAAATTAAAAATGGATGTTCATTCAAGAAACCACTATACCTTAACGATCAATTTGGAAATTAAATAAAAAAAGAAGTTAAATAGAAAAATAACTGGAATAAAAGGGGAAGTTGAATAAAAATAAAAATGGAAGTGGCAGAAAATTAAAATTGGAAGTTTATTCAAAAACCACTATACCTTAACGATCTATTTGGAAATTAAATAAAAAAAGGAAGTTGAATGTGAATAGAAAAGAAACTTGAATAAAAAAAAGAAGTTGAACAAAAATAAAAATGGAAGTTGAATTAAATTTAAAATGGAAGTTCATTCAAGAAACCACTATACCTTAACGATCTATTTGGAAATTAAATAAAAAAGAAAGTTTAATAGAAAATTAAATTGAATAAAAATGAAAGTTGAATAAAAATAAAAATGAAAGTTGCATAAAATTAAAAATGGAAGTTCAATCCAGAAACCACTATATCTTAACGATCTATTTGGAAATTAAATAAAAAAAGAAGTTGAATAGAAAAGAAAATTGAATAAAAAAAAGAAGTTGAATAAAAATAAAAATCGAAGTTGCAGAAAATTAAAAATGGAAGGTCGTTAAAGAAACCACTATACCTTAACGATATATTTGGAAATTAAATAAAAAAGGAAGTTGAATAGAAAAATAACTTCCATAAAAATGGAAGTTGAATAAAAATACAAATGGACGTTGCATAAAATTAAAAATGGAAGTTCATTCATGAAACCACTACACCTTAACGATCTACTTGAAAATTAAATAAAAAAGAAAGTTGAATAGAAAAATAACTTGAATAAAAATGGAAGTTGAATAAAAATAAAAATGAAAGTTGCAGAAAATTAAAAATGGAAGTTCATTCAAAAAACCACTATACCTTAACGATCTTTTTGGAAATTAAATAAAAAACAATGTTTAATAGAAAACTAAGTTGAATAAAAATGGAAGTTGAATAAAAATAAAAATGAAAGTTGCATAAAATTAAAAATGGAAGCTCAATCCAAAAACCCCTATACCTTAACAACCTATTTGGAAATTAAATAAAAAAGGAAGTTTAATAGAAAAATAACTTTAATAAAAATGGAAGTTGAATAAAAATAAAAATGGAAGTTGCATAAAATTATAAATGGAAGTTCAATCCAGAAACCACTATACATTAACGATCTATTTGGAAATTAAATAAAAAAAGAAGTTGAATGTGAATAGAAAAGAAACTTGAATAAAAAAAAAGTTGTATAAAAATAAAAATGGTAGTCGCATTAAATTTAAAATGGAAGGTCATTCAAGAAACCACTATACCTTAACGATCTTTTTGGAAATTAAATAAAAAAGGAAGTTTAATACAAAAATAAATTGAATAAAAATGAAAGTTGAATAAAAATAAAAATGAAAGTTGCATAAAATAAAAAATGGAAGTTCAATCCAGAAACCACTATATCTTAACGATCTATTTGGAAATTAAATAAAAAAAGGAAGTTGAGTAGAAAAGAAAATTGAATAAAAAAAGAAGTTGAATAAAAATAAAAATCGAAGTTGCAGAAAATTAAAATTGGAAGTTCATTAAAGAAACCACTATACCTTAACGATATATTTGGAAATTAAATAAAAAAGGAAGTTGAATAGAAAAATAACTTCCATAAAAATGGAAGTTGAATAAAAATAAAAATGGACGTTGCATAAAATAAAAAATGGAAGTTCATTCATGAAACCACTACACCTTAACGATCTACTTGAAAATTAAATAAAAAAGAAAGTTGAATAGAAAAATAACTTGAATAAAAATGGAAGTTGAATAAAAATAAAAATGAAAGTTGCAGAAAATTAAAAATGGAAGTTCATTCAAAAAACCACTATACCTTAACGATCTTTTTGGAAATTAAATAAAAAACAATGTTTAATAGAAAACTAAGTTGAATAAAAATGGAAGTTGAATAAAAATAAAAATGAAAGTTGCATAAAATTAAAAATGGAAGCTCAATCCAAAAACCACTATACCTTAACAATCTATTTGGAAATTAAATAAAAAAGGAAGTTTAATAGAAAAATAACTTTAATAAAAATGGAAGTTGAATAAAAATAAAAATGGAAGTTGCATAAAATTATAAATGGAAGTTCAATCCAGAAACCACTATACCCTAACGATCTATTTGGAAATTAAATAAAAAAAGAAGTTGAATGTGAATAGAAAAGAAACTTGAATAAAAAAAAAGTTGTATAAAAATAAAAATGGAAGTCGCATTAAATTTAAAATGGAAGGTCATTCAAGAAACCACGATACCTTAACGATCTTTTTGGAAATTAAATAAAAAAGGAAGTTTAATGCAAAAGTAAATTGAATAAAAATGAAAGTTGAATAAAAATAAAAATGAAAGTTGCATAAAATAAAAAATGGAAGTTCAATCCAGAAACCACTATATCTTAACGATCTATTTGGAAATTAAATAAAAAAAGGAAGTTGAATAGAAAAGAAAATTGAATAAAAAAAGAAGTTGAATAAAAATAAAAATCGAAGTTGCAGAAAATTAAAATTGGAAGTTCGTTAAAGAAACCACTATACCTTAACGATATATTTGGAAATTAAATAAAAAAGGAAGTTGAATAGAAAAATAACTTCCATAAAAATGGAAGTTGAATGAAAATAAAAATGGACGTTGCATAAAATTAAAAATGGAAGTTCATTCATGAAACCACTACACCTTAACGATCTGTTTGGAAATTAAATAAAAAAAGAAGTTGAATAGAAAAATTACTTGAATAACAATGGTCGTTGAATAAAAATAAAAATGGAAGTTGCAAAAAATTAAAAATGGAAGTTCATTAAAAAAACCACTATACCTTAACGATCTATTTGGAAATTAAATAAAAAACAATGTTTAATAGAAAACTAAATTGAATAAAAATGGAATTTGAATAAAAATAAAAAATTAAAGTTGCATAAAATTAAAAATCAAAGCTAAATCCCGAAACCACTATACCTTAACGATCTATTTCGAAATTAAATAAAAAAGGAAGTTGAATAGAAAAATAACTTGAATAAAAATGGAAGTTGAATAAAAATAAAAATGGAAGTGGCAGAAAATTAAAATTGGAAGTTCATTCAAGAAATCAATAAACCTTAACGATCTATTTGGAAATTAAATAAAAAAGGAAGTTTAATAGAAAAGAAAATTGAATAAGAATGGAAGTTGAATAAAAATAAAAATGAAAGTTGTATAAAATTAAAAATGGAAATTCAATGCAGAAACCACTATACCTTTACGATCTATTTGGAAATTAAATAAAAAAGGAAGTTGAATGTGAATAGAAAAGAAACTTGAATAAAAAAAGAAGTCGAATAAAAATAAAAATGGAAGTTGCATTATATTTAAAATGGAAGTTCATTCAAGAAACCACTATACCTTAACGATCTTTTTGGAAATTAAATAAAAAAGGAAGTTTAATAGAAAACTAAATTGAATAAAAATGAAAGTTGAATAAAAATAAAAATGAAAGTTGCATAAAATTAGAAATGGAAGTTCAATCCTGAAACCACTATATCTTGACGATCTATTTGGAAATTAAATAAAAAAGGAAGTTGAATAGAAAAGAAAATTGAATAAAAAAAGAGGTTGAATAAAAATAAAAATCAAAGTTGCAGAAAATTAAAATTGGAAGTTCATTAAAGAAACCGCTATACCTTAACGATATATTTGGAAATTAAATAAAAAAGGAAGTTTAATAGAAAAATAACTTCCATAAAAATGGAAGTTGAATAAAAATAAAAATGGACGTTGCATAAAATTAAAAATGGAAGTTCATTCATGAAACCACTATACCTTAACGATCTATTTGGAAATTAAATAAAAAAAGGAAGTTGAATAGAAAAATAACATGAATAAAAATGGAAGTTGAATAAAAATAAAAATGGAAGTCGCAGAAAATTAAAAATGGAAGTTCATTCAAAAAACCACTATACCTTAACGATCTATTTGGAAATTAAATAAAAAAGAATGTTTAATAGAAAACTAAATTGAATAAAAATGGAAGTTGAATAAAAATAAAAATGAATGTTGCATAAAATTAAAAATGGAAGCTCAATCCCAAAACCACTATACCTTAACGATCTATTTGGAAAGTAAATAAAGAAGGAAGTTAAATAGAAAAATAAGTTGAATAAAAATGGAAGTTGAATAAAAATAAAAATGAAAGTTGCATAAAATTAAAAATGGAAGTTCAATCCAGAAACCATTATACCTTAACGATCTATTTGGAAATTAAATAAAAAACGAAGTTGAATGTGAATAGAAAAGAAACTTGAATAAAAAAAAGAAGTTGAATAAAAATAAAAATGGAAGTTGCATAAAATTTAAAATGGAAGTTCATTCAAGAAACCACTATACCTTAACGATCTATTTGGAAATTAAATAAAAAAGGAAGTTTAATAGAAAACTAAATTGAATAAAAATGAAAGTTGAATAAAAATACAAATGAAAGTTGCATAAAATTAAAAATGGAAGTTCAATCCAGAAACCACTATACCTTGACGATCTATTTGGAAATTAAATAAAAAAGGAAGTTGAATAAAAAAGAAAATTGAATAAAAAGAAAAATCGATGTTGCAGAAAATTAAAATTGGAAGCTCATTCAAGAAACCACTATACGTTCACGATATATTTGGAAATTAAATAAAAAATGAAGTTGAATAGAAAAATAACTTCCATAAAAATGGAAGTTGAATAAAAATAAAAATGGACGTTGCATAAAATTGAAAATGGAAGTTCATTCAAGAAACCACTATACCTTAACGATCTATTTGGAAATTAAATAAAAAAGGAAGTTTAATAGAAAACTAAATTGAATAAAAATGAAAGTTGAATAAAAATACAAATGAAAGTTGCATAAAATTAAAAATGGAAGTTCAATCCAGAAACCACTATACCTTAACGATCTATTTGGAAATTAAATAAAAATGGAAGTAGAATAGAAAAGAAACTTGAATAAAAAAAGAAGTTGAATTAAAATAAAAATGGAAGTTGCAGAAAATTTAAATTGGAAGTTCATTCAAGAAACCACTATACCTTAACAATCTATTTGGAAATTAAATAAAAAAGGAAGTTGAATAGAAAAATAACTTGAATAAAAATGGAAGTCGAATAAAAATAAAAATGGAAGTTCATTCAAGAAACCACTATACCTTAACGATCTATTTAGAAATTAAATAAAAAAGTAGTTTAATTAAAAAGTAACTTGAATTAAAATAAAAATGGTAGTTGCATAAAATTAAAAATGGAAGTTCAATCCAGAAACTACTATACCTTAAGGATCTATTTGGAAATTAAATAAAAAAGGAAGTTGAGTAGAAAAGAAACTTGAAGAAAAAATGAAGTTAAATAAAAATAAAAATGGAAGTTGCAGAAAATTAAAAATGGAAGTACATTCAAGAAACCACTACACCTTAATGATCTATTTGGAAATTAAATAAAAAAGGAAGTTGAATAGCAAAATAACTTGAATAAAAATGGAAGGTTGAATAGTGGTGTTAGATTCATAAATCGCTCACCTTTGAAAATATCGATATTTTATCTGTTGGAGCTTTTATTATCTGTTTAGAAATAATTGCTTGGGCTACCGGTGGAGGGTAGTTTTGATTGTTGTAGACAATGCATGATGATTAGGCAAACCAAAACTAATCAGTTGGATATGTCATTGAATATGACGGTTGATAGAATACATAAACGTTATGTATTGATTGATTGTGTATATGACCTTTGTGTATATATGCATTGTGTGTGTGGGAGGAGATAGCGGATGTACTCCACGTTTTAGGGAAAGATAGGGGATGGACCTCTAAACCGGATGTTGTGTGCGAGGAGATAGGGGATGGACTCCACTGATACAGCTCATATGCTTGTCAAATAATGTGTTGATACAGCTCATATGCTTATCTTTGGAAGTGTTGATATAGCTCATATGCTTGTCATTGGAAGTGTTGATATAGCTAATATGCATATCTGTTGAAATGTGGATATAGCTCGTATGCTTATCTGTTGAGATATTGATATAACCAATGTGTTTATCTATTGAAAAATGGAAAATGTTTAATGTGAGTCTTTGTCTCATATAAGTGGTTGGCCAGGTTCTGAGCCATTGACGTAAATTGTGAAACTGATAAGAAATGGAAATGGATTATTAATTGGTTTATGAAAGCTGAACATTTATCAATTGCTAATGTCTTAGTCATTGCTCATACTGTGTTTAGCATATCTCTACTGGGCTGTGGCTCACCCTATATGGGAATATCATTTTCAGGTACAGGTAGCATGCCACCTCCAAGGACGTAGCTTGGGAGGCTAGGGGCGGACAGGCCTTTTGTTGTTTAGTTTCCTTGATGTATTACATGTATATTCAAGCCAAGAGCTTATTGTGTAAATGAGTTAGTACTCTTTTGTTGTAACCAAGTGTTAACTTGGAAAGCTGTAAGCCCTTAGGGCATTTGCTTTTGTCGTTAACATGTAATACTTTTTGGTAATGGAATTCGGATGAATAGAAGAATGTGGAACTCTTATATATCAATGCATGTCTTTGTTGATGGGTTTAATGTTATTATTTTGAGGGCGTTACAGAAGTTGAATAAAAATAAAAACAAAAATGGAAGTTGCAGAAAATTAAAAATGGAAGTTCATTCAAAAAACCACTATACCTTAACGATCTATTTGGAAATTAAATAAAAAAGAATGTTTAATAGAAATCTAAATTGAATAAAAATGGAAGTTGAATAAAAATAAAAATGGAAGTGGCAGAAAATTAAAAATGGAAGTTCATTCAAGAAAACACTACACCTTAACGATCTATTTGGAAATTAAATAAAAAAGGAAGTCTAATAGAAAAGTAAATTGAATAAGAATGGAAGCAGAATAAAAATAAAAAAGAAAGTTGCATAAAATTATAAATGAAAGTTCAAACCAGAAACCACTGTACCTTAAAGATCTATTTGGAAATTAAATAAAAAAAAGAAGTTGAATTAAAATAAAAATGGAAGTTGCAGAAAATTTAAATTGGAAGTTCATTCAAGAAACCACTAAACCTTAACAATCTATTAGGAAATTAAATAAAAAAGGAAGTTGAATAGAAAAATAACTTGAATAAAAATGAAAGTCGAATAAAAATAAAAATGGAAGTCGAATAAAAATAAAAATGGAAGTTGCATTCTATTTAAAATGGAAGTTCATTCAAGAAACCACTATACCTTAACGATCTTTTTGGAAATTAAATAAAAAAGGAAGTTTAATAGAAAACTAAATTGAATAAAAATGAAAGTTGAATAAAAATAAAAATGAAAGTTGCATAAAATTAGAAATGGAAGTTCAATCCTGAAACCACTATATCTTGACGATCTATTTGGAAATTAAATAAAAAAGGAAGTTGAATAGAAAAGAAAATTGAATAAAAAAAGAGGTTGAATAAAAATAAAAATGGAAGTTGCAGAAAATTAAAATTGGAAGTTCATTAAAGAAACCGCTATACCTTAACGATATATTTGGAAATTAAATAAAAAAGGAAGTTGAATAGAAAAATAACTTCCATAAAAATGGAAGTTGAATAAAAATAAAAATGGACGTTGCATAAAATTAAAAATGGAAGTTCATTCATGAAACCACTATACCTTAACGATCTATTTGGAAATTAAATAAAAAAAGGAAGTTGAATAGAAAAATAACATGAATAAAAATGGAAGTTGAATAAAAATAAAAATGGAAGTCGCAGAAAATTAAAAATGGAAGTTCATTCAAAAAACCACTATACCTTAACGATCTATTTGGAAATTAAATAAAAAAGAATGTTTAATAGAAAACTAAATTGAATAAAAATGGAAGTTGAATAAAAATAAAAATGAATGTTGCATAAAATTAAAAATGGAAGCTCAATCCCAAAACCACTATACCTTAACGATCTATTTGGAAAGTAAATAAAGAAGGAAGTTAAATAGAAAAATAAGTTGAATAAAAATGGAAGTTGAATAAAAATAAAAATGAAAGTTGCATAAAATTAAAAATGGAAGTTCAATCCAGAAACCATTATACCTTAACGATCTATTTGGAAATTAAATAAAAAACGAAGTTGAATGTGAATAGAAAAGAAACTTGAATAAAAAAAAGAAGTTGAATAAAAATAAAAATGGAAGTTGCATAAAATTTAAAATGGAAGTTCATTCAAGAAACCACTATACCTTAACGATCTATTTGGAAATTAAATAAAAAAGGAAGTTTAATAGAAATCTAAATTGAATAAAAATGAAAGTTGAATAAAAATACAAATGAAAGTTGCATAAAATTAAAAATGGAAGTTCAATCCAGAAACCACTATACCTTGACGATCTATTTGGAAATTAAATAAAAAAGGAAGTTGAATAAAAAAGAAAATTGAATAAAAAGAAAAATCGATGTTGCAGAAAATTAAAATTGGAAGCTCATTCAAGAAACCACTATACGTTCACGATATATTTGGAAATTAAATAAAAAATGAAGTTGAATAGAAAAATAACTTCCATAAAAATGGAAGTTGAATAAAAATAAAAATGGACGTTGCATAAAATTGAAAATGGAAGTTCATTCAAGAAACCACTATACCTTAACGATCTATTTGGAAATTAAATAAAAAAGGAAGTTTAATAGAAAACTAAATTGAATAAAAATGAAAGTTGAATAAAAATACAAATGAAAGTTGCATAAAATTAAAAATGGAAGTTCAATCCAGAAACCACTATACCTTGACGATCTATTTGGAAATTAAATAAAAAAGGAAGTTGAATAAAAAAGAAAATTGAATAAAAAGAAAAATCGATGTTGCAGAAAATTAAAATTGGAAGCTCATTCAAGAAACCACTATACGTTCACGATATATTTGGAAATTAAATAAAAAATGAAGTTGAATAGAAAAATAACTTCCATAAAAATGGAAGTTGAATAAAAATAAAAATGGACGTTGCATAAAATTGAAAATGGAAGTTCATTCAAGAAACCACTATACCTTAACGATCTATTTGGAAATTAAATAAAAAAGGAAGTTTAATAGAAAACTAAATTGAATAAAAATGAAAGTTGAATAAAAATACAAATGAAAGTTGCATAAAATTAAAAATGGAAGTTCAATCCAGAAACCACTATACCTTAACGATCTATTTGGAAATTAAATAAAAATGGAAGTAGAATAGAAAAGAAACTTGAATAAAAAAAGTAGTTGAATTAAAATAAAAATGGAAGTTGCAGAAAATTTAAATTGGAAGTTCATTCAAGAAACCACTATACCTTAACAATCTATTTGGAAATTAAATAAAAAAGGAAGTTGAATAGAAAAATAACTTGAATAAAAATGGAAGTCGAATAAAAATAAAAATGGAAGTTCATTCAAGAAACCACTATACCTTAACGATCTATTTAGAAATTAAATAAAAAAGTAGTTTAATTAAAAAGTAACTTGAATTAAAATAAAAATGGTAGTTGCATAAAATTAAAAATGGAAGTTCAATCCAGAAACTACTATACCTTAAGGATCTATTTGGAAATTAAATAAAAAAGGAAGTTGAGTAGAAAAGAAACTTGAAGAAAAAATGAAGTTAAATAAAAATAAAAATCGAAGTTGCAGAAAATTAAAAATGGAAGTTCATTCAAGAAACCACTACACCTTAATGATCTATTTGGAAATTAAATAAAAAAGGAAGTTGAATAGCAAAATAACTTGAATAAAAATGGAAGGTTGAATAGTGGTGTTAGATTCATAAATCGCTCACCTTTGAAAATATCGATATTTTATCTGTTGGAGCTTTTATTATCTGTTTAGAAATAATTGCTTGGGCTACCGGTGGAGGGTAGTTTTGATTGTTGTAGACAATGCATGATGATTAGGCAAACCAAAACTAATCAGTTGGATATGTCATTGAATATGACGGTTGATAGAATACATAAACGTTATGTATTGATTGATTGTGTATATGACCTTTGTGTATATATGCATTGTGTGTGTGGGAGGAGATAGCGGATGTACTCCACGTTTTAGGGAAAGATAGGGGATGGACCTCTAAACCGGATGTTGTGTGCGAGGAGATAGGGGATGGACTCCACTGATACAACTCATATGCTTGTCAAATAATGTGTTGATACAGCTCATATGCTTATCTTCGGAAGTGTTGATATAGCTCATATGCTTGTCATTGGAAGTGTTGATATAGCTAATATGCATATCTGTTGAAATGTGGATATAGCTCGTATGCTTATCTGTTGAGATATTGATATAACCAATGTGTTTATCTATTGAAAAATGGAAAATGTTTAATGTGAGTCTTTGTCTCATATAAGTGGTTGGCCAGGTTCTGAGCCATTGACGTAAATTGTGAAACTGATAAGAAATGGAAATGGATTATTAATTGGTTTATGAAAGCTGAACATTTATCAATTGCTAATGTCTTAGTCATTGCTCATACTGTGTTTAGCATATCTCTACTGGGCTGTGGCTCACCCTATATGGGAATATCATTTTCAGGTACAGGTAGCATGCCACCTCCAAGGACGTAGCTTGGGAGGCTAGGGGCGGACAGGCCTTTTGTTGTTTAGTTTCCTTGATGTATTACATGTATATTCAAGCCAAGAGCTTATTGTGTAAATGAGTTAGTACTCTTTTGTTGTAACCAAGTGTTAACTTGGAAAGCTGTAAGCCCTTAGGGCATTTGCTTTTGTCGTTAACATGTAATACTTTTTGGTAATGGAATTCGGATGAATAGAAGAATGTGGAACTCTTATATATCAATGCATGTCTTTGTTGATGGGTTTAATGTTATTATTTTGAGGGCGTTACAGAAGTTGAATAAAAATAAAAACAAAAATGGAAGTTGCAGAAAATTAAAAATGGAAGTTCATTCAAAAAACCACTATACCTTAACGATCTATTTGGAAATTAAATAAAAAAGAATGTTTAATAGAAATCTAAATTGAATAAAAATGGAAGTTGAATAAAAATAAAAATGGAAGTGGCAGAAAATTAAAAATGGAAGTTCATTCAAGAAAACACTACACCTTAACGATCTATTTGGAAATTAAATAAAAAAGGAAGTCTAATAGAAAAGTAAATTGAATAAGAATGGAAGCAGAATAAAAATAAAAAAGAAAGTTGCATAAAATTATAAATGAAAGTTCAAACCAGAAACCACTGTACCTTAAAGATCTATTTGGAAATTAAATAAAAAAAAGAAGTTGAATTAAAATAAAAATGGAAGTTGCAGAAAATTTAAATTGGAAGTTCATTCAAGAAACCACTAAACCTTAACAATCTATTAGGAAATTAAATAAAAAAGGAAGTTGAATAGAAAAATAACTTGAATAAAAATGAAAGTCGAATAAAAATAAAAATGGAAGTCGAATAAAAATAAAAATGGAAGTTCAAGAAAATTAAAAAGGGAAGTGCATTCAAGAAACCATTATACCTTAACGATCTATTTGGAAATTAAATAAAAAAGGAAGTTGAATAGAAAAGAAACTTGAATAAAAAAAGAAATTGAATAAAAATAAAAATCGAAATTGCAGAAAATTAAAATTGGAAGTTCATTCAAGAAACCACTATACCTTAACGATATATTAGGAAATTAAATAAAAAAGGAAGTTGAATAAAAATAAAAATGGACGTTACATAAAATTAAAAATAGAAGTTCAATCCAGAAACCACTATACCTTAACGATCCATTTGGAAATTAAATAAAAAAGAAAGTTGAGTAGAAAAGAAACTTGAAGAAAAAAAGAAGTTAAATAAAAATAATAATGGAAGTTGTAGAAAATTAAAAATGGAAGTTCAATAAAAAAAACACTACACCTTAACGATCTATTTGGAAATTAAACAAAAAAGGATGTTTAATAGAAAACTAAATTGAATAAAAATGGAAGTTGAATAAAAATAAAAATGAAAGTTGCATAAAATTAAAAATGGAAGTTCAATCCAGAAACCACAGTACCTTAACAATCTATTTGGAAATTAAATAAAAAAGGAAGTTGAATAGAAAAATAACTTCCATAAAAATGGAAGTTGAATAAAAATAAAAATGGACGTTGCATAAAATTAAAAATGGAAGTTCATTCATGAAACCACTATACCTTAACGATCTATTTGGAAATTAAATAAAAAAGGAAGTTTAATAGAAAACTAAACTGAATAAAAATGAAAGTTCAATAAAAATAAGAATGAAAGTTGCATAAAATTAAAAATGGAAGTTCAATCCAGAAACCACTATACCTTAACGATCTATATGGAAATTAAATAAAAAGGGTAGTTGAGTAGAAAAGAAACTTGAAGAGAAAATGAAATTAAATAAAAATAAAAATGGAAGTTGCAGAAAATTAAAAATGGAAGTTCATTCAAGAAACCACTAAACCTTAACGATCTATTAGGAAATTAAATAAAAAAGGAAGTTGAATAGAAAAGAAACTTGAAGAAAAAAAGAAGTTGAATAAAAATAAAAATGGAAGTTGCAGAAAATTGAAAATGGAAGTTCATTCAAAAAACCACTATACCTTAACGATCTATTTGGAAATTAAATAAAAAAGAAGTTTAATAGAAAAGCAACTTGAATAAAAATGGAAGTTGCATAAAATTAAAAATGGAAATTCAATCTAGAAACCACTATACCTTAACGATCTATTTGGAAATTAAATAAAAAAGGAAGTTGAGTAGAAAAGAAACTTGAAGAAAAAATGATGTTAAATAAAAATAAAAGTGGAAGTTGCAAAAAATTAAAAATGGAAGTTCATTCAAGAAACCACTACACCATAACGATCTATTTGGAAATTAAATAAAAAGGAAGTTGAATAGAAAAGTAACTTCAATAAAAATAGAAGTTGAATAAAAATAAAAATGAAAGTTGCATAAAATTGGGAATGGAAGTTCAATCCAGAAACGACTATACCTTAACGATCTATTTGGAAATTAAATAAAAAAGGAAGTTGAATAGAAAAGAAACTTGAATAAAAAAAGAAGTTGAATAAAAATAAAATTGAAGTTGCAGAAAATTATAAATGGAAGTTCATTCAAGAAACCACTAAACCTTAACGATCTATTTGGAAATTAAATAAAAAAGGAAGTTGAATAGAAAAATAACTTGAATAAAAATGGAAGTCGAATAAAAATAAAAATGGAAGTTGCAGAAAATTGAAAATGAAAGTTCATTCAAGAAACCACTATACCTAAACGATATATTTGGAAATTAAATAAAAAAGAAGTTTAACAGAAAAATAACTTGAATAAAAAAGGAACTTGAATAAAAATAAAAATGGAAGTTGCATAATATTAAAAATGGAAATTCAATCCAGAAACCACTATACCTTAATGATCTATTTGACTGCTTTTACAGTACCATTTGGGCATTATGAATGGAATGTTATGCCATTTGGATTAAAAAATGCACCATCTGAATTCCGAATAAAAATAAAAATGAAAGTTGCATAAAATTGGAAATGGAAGTTCAATCCAGAAACCGCTATCCCTTAACGATCTATTTGGAAATTAAATAAAAAAGAAAGTTGAATAGAAAAGAAACTGGAATAAAAAAAGAAGTTGAATAAAAATAAAAATGGAAGTTGCAAAAAATTAAAAATAGAAGTTCATTCAAGAAACCACTAAACCATAACGATCTACTTGGAAATTAAATAAAAAAGGAAGTTGAATAGAAAAATAACTTGAATAAAAATGGAAGTCGAATAAAAGTAAAAATGGAAGTTGCAGAAAATTGAAAATGGAAGTTCATTCAAGAAACCACTATACCTTAACGATCTATTTGGAAGTTAAATAAAAAATAAGTTTAATAGAAAAGTAACTTGAATAAAAATGGAAGTTGAATAAAAATAAAAATGGAAGTTGCATAAAATTAAAAATGGAAATTCAATCTAGAAACCACTATACCTTAACGATCTATTTGGAAATTAAATAAAAAAGGAAGTTGAGTAGAAAAAAAACTTGAAGAAAAAATGATGTTAAATAAAAATAAAAGTGGAAGTTGCAGAAAATTAAAAATGGAAGTTCATTCAAGAAACCACTACACCTTAACGATCTATTTGGAAATTAAATAAAAAAGGAAGTTGAATAGAAAAATAACTTGAACAAAAATGGAAGTTGAATAAAAATAAAAATGGAAGTTGCAGAAAATTAAAAATGGAAGTTAATTCAAAAAACCACTATACCTTGACGATCTATTTGGAAATTAAACAAAAAAGGAAGTTTAATAGAAAACTAAATTGAATAAAAATGAAAGTTGAATAAAAATACAAATGAAAGTTGCCTAAAATGAAAAATGGAAGTTCAATCCAGAAACCACTATACCTTAACGATCTATTTGGAAATTAAATAAAAAAGGAAGTTGAATAGAAAAGAAACTTGAATAAAAAAAGAAGTTGAATAAAAATAAAAATAGAAGTTGCCGAAAATTAAAAATGGAAGTTCGTTCAAGAAACCATTAAAGCTTAACGATCTATTTGGAAATTAAATAAAAAAGGAAGTTGAATAGAAAAATAACTTGAATAAAAATGGAAGTTGAATAAAAATAAAAATGGAAGTTGCAGAAAATTAAAAATGGAAGTTCATTCAAGAAACCACTATACCTTAACGATCTATTTGGAAATGAAATAAAAAAAATGTTTAATTGAAACTAAATTGAATAAAAATGGAAGTTCAATAAAATTAAAAATGAAAGTTGCATTAAATTAAAAATGGAAGCTCAATCCGGAAAGCACTACACCTTAACGATCTATTTGGAAATTAAATAAAAAAGGAAGTTAAATAGAAAAATAACTTGAATAAAAATGGAAGTTGAATAAAAATAAAAATGGAAGTGGCGGAAAATTTAAATTGGAAGTTCATTCAAAAAAAAAATATACCTTAACGATCTATTTGGGAATTAAATAAAAATGGAAGTTTAATAGAAAAGAAAATTGAATAAGAATGGAAGTTGAATAAAAATAAAAATGAAAGTTGCATAAAATTAAAAATGGAAGTTCAATCCAGAAACCACAATACCTTAACAATCTATTTGGAAATTAAATAAAAAAGGAAGTTGAATGTGAATAGAAAAGAAACTTGAATAAAAAAAAAAGTTGAATAAAAATAAAAATGGAAGTTGCATAAAATTTAAAATGGAAGTTCATTCAAGTAACCACTATACCTTAACGATCTATTTGGAAATTAAATAAAAAATGAAGTTTAATAGAAAACTAAATTGAATAAAAATGAAAGTTGAAGAAAAATAAAAATGAAAGTTGCATAAAATTAAAAATAGAAGTTCAATCTAGAAACCACTATATCTTAACGATCTGTTTGGAAATTAAATAAAAAAGGAAGTTGAATAGAAAAGAAAATTGAATAAAAAAAGAAGTTGAATAAAAATAAAAATCGAAATTGTAGAAAATTAAAATTGGAAGTTCATTAAAGAAACCACTATACCTTAAAAATTTATTTGGAAATTAAATAAAAAAGGAAGTTGAATAGAAAAACAACTTCCATAATAATGGAAGTTGAATAAAAATAAAAATGGACGTTGCATAAAATTAAAAATGGAAGTTCATTCATGAAACCACTAGACCTTAACGATCTATTTCGAAATTAAATAAAAAGAAAGTTGAATAGAAAAATAACTTGAATAAAAATGGAAGTTGAAAAAAAATAAAAATAGAAGTTGCAGAAAATTAAAAATGGAAGTTCAATAAAAAAACCACTATACCTTAACGACCTATTTTGAAATTAAATAAAAAAGAATATTTAATATAAAGCTAAATTGAATAAAAATGGAAGTAGAATAAAAATAAAAATGAAAGTTGCATAAAATTGAAAATGGAAGCTCAATCTAGAAACCACTATACCTTAACGATCTATTTGGAAATTAAATAAAAAAGGAAGTTAAATAGAAAAATAACTTAAATATAAATGGAAGTTGAATAAAAATAAAAATGGAAGTGGCAGAAAATTTAAATTGGAAGTTTATTCAAGAAACCACTATACCTTAACGATCTATTTGGAAATTAAACAAAAAAGGAAGTTTAATTGAAAAGAAAATTCAATAAGAATGGAAGTTGAATAAAAATAAAAATGAAAGTTCCATAAAATTAAAAATGGAAGTTCAATCTAGAAACCACTATACCTTAACGATCTATTTGGAAATTAAATAAAAAAGGAAGTTGAATGTGAATAGAAAAGAAACTTGAATAAAAATGAAAGTTGAATAAAAATCAAAATGGAAGTTGCATTAAATTTAAAATGGAAGTTCATTCAAGAAACCACTATACCTTAACGATGTTTTTGGAAATTAAATAAAAAAGGAAGTTTAATAGAAAAGTAAATTGAATAAAAATGAAAGTTGAATAAAAATAAAAATGAAAGTTGCATAAAATAAAAAATGGAAGTTCAATCCAGAAACCACTATATCTTAATGATCTATTTGGAAATTAAATAAAAAAAGGAAGTTGAATAGAAAAGAAAAATGAATAAAAAAAGAAGTTGAATAAAAATAAAAATCAAAGTTGCAGAAAATTAAAATTGGAAGTTCATTAAAGAAACCACTATACCTTAACGATATATTTGGGAATTAAATAAAAAAGGAAGTTGAATAGAAAAATAACTTCCATAAAAATGGAAGTTGAATAAAAATAAAAATGGACGTTGCATAAAATTAAAAATGGAAGTTCATTCATGAAACCACTACACCTTAACGATCTATTTGGAAATAAAATAAAAAAGGAAGTTGAATAGAAAAATTACTTGAATAAAAATGGCAGTTGAATAAAAATAAAAATGGAAGTTGCAAAAAATTAAAAATGGAAGCTCATTCAAAAAACCACTATACCTTAACGATCTATTTGGAAATTAAATAAAAAAGAATGTTTAATAGAAAACTAAATTGAATAAAAATGGAAGTCGAATAAAAATAAAAATGAAAGTTGCATAAAATTAAAAATGGAAGTTCAATCCAGAAACCACAGTACCTTAACAATCTATTTGGAAATTAAATAAAAAAGGAAGTTGAATAGAAAAATAACTTCCATAAAAATGGAAGTTGAATAAAAATAAAAATGGACGTTGCATAAAATTAAAAATGGAAGTTCATTCATGAAACCACTATACCTTAACGATCTATTTGGAAATTAAATAAAAAAGGAAGTTTAATAGAAAACTAAACTGAATAAAAATGAAAGTTCAATAAAAATAAGAATGAAAGTTGCATAAAATTAAAAATGGAAGTTCAATCCAGAAACCACTATACCTTAACGATCTATATGGAAATTAAATAAAAAGGGTAGTTGAGTAGAAAAGAAACTTGAAGAGAAAATGAAATTAAATAAAAATAAAAATGGAAGTTGCAGAAAATTAAAAATGGAAGTTCATTCAAGAAACCACTAAACCTTAACGATCTATTAGGAAATTAAATAAAAAAGGAAGTTGAATAGAAAAGAAACTTGAAGAAAAAAAGAAGTTGAATAAAAATAAAAATGGAAGTTGCAGAAAATTGAAAATGGAAGTTCATTCAAAAAACCACTATACCTTAACGATCTATTTGGAAATTAAATAAAAAAGAAGTTTAATAGAAAAGCAACTTGAATAAAAATGGAAGTTGCATAAAATTAAAAATGGAAATTCAATCTAGAAACCACTATACCTTAACGATCTATTTGGAAATTAAATAAAAAAGGAAGTTGAGTAGAAAAGAAACTTGAAGAAAAAATGATGTTAAATAAAAATAAAAGTGGAAGTTGCAAAAAATTAAAAATGGAAGTTCATTCAAGAAACCACTACACCATAACGATCTATTTGGAAATTAAATAAAAAGGAAGTTGAATAGAAAAGTAACTTCAATAAAAATAGAAGTTGAATAAAAATAAAAATGAAAGTTGCATAAAATTGGGAATGGAAGTTCAATCCAGAAACGACTATACCTTAACGATCTATTTGGAAATTAAATAAAAAAGGAAGTTGAATAGAAAAGAAACTTGAATAAAAAAAGAAGTTGAATAAAAATAAAATTGAAGTTGCAGAAAATTATAAATGGAAGTTCATTCAAGAAACCACTAAACCTTAACGATCTATTTGGAAATTAAATAAAAAAGGAAGTTGAATAGAAAAATAACTTGAATAAAAATGGAAGTCGAATAAAAATAAAAATGGAAGTTGCAGAAAATTGAAAATGAAAGTTCATTCAAGAAACCACTATACCTAAACGATATATTTGGAAATTAAATAAAAAAGAAGTTTAACAGAAAAATAACTTGAATAAAAAAGGAACTTGAATAAAAATAAAAATGGAAGTTGCATAATATTAAAAATGGAAATTCAATCCAGAAACCACTATACCTTAATGATCTATTTGACTGCTTTTACAGTACCATTTGGGCATTATGAATGGAATGTTATGCCATTTGGATTAAAAAATGCACCATCTGAATTCCGAATAAAAATAAAAATGAAAGTTGCATAAAATTGGAAATGGAAGTTCAATCCAGAAACCGCTATCCCTTAACGATCTATTTGGAAATTAAATAAAAAAGAAAGTTGAATAGAAAAGAAACTGGAATAAAAAAAGAAGTTGAATAAAAATAAAAATGGAAGTTGCAAAAAATTAAAAATAGAAGTTCATTCAAGAAACCACTAAACCATAACGATCTACTTGGAAATTAAATAAAAAAGGAAGTTGAATAGAAAAATAACTTGAATAAAAATGGAAGTCGAATAAAAGTAAAAATGGAAGTTGCAGAAAATTGAAAATGGAAGTTCATTCAAGAAACCACTATACCTTAACGATCTATTTGGAAGTTAAATAAAAAATAAGTTTAATAGAAAAGTAACTTGAATAAAAATGGAAGTTGAATAAAAATAAAAATGGAAGTTGCATAAAATTAAAAATGGAAATTCAATCTAGAAACCACTATACCTTAACGATCTATTTGGAAATTAAATAAAAAAGGAAGTTGAGTAGAAAAAAAACTTGAAGAAAAAATGATGTTAAATAAAAATAAAAGTGGAAGTTGCAGAAAATTAAAAATGGAAGTTCATTCAAGAAACCACTACACCTTAACGATCTATTTGGAAATTAAATAAAAAAGGAAGTTGAATAGAAAAATAACTTGAACAAAAATGGAAGTTGAATAAAAATAAAAATGGAAGTTGCAGAAAATTAAAAATGGAAGTTAATTCAAAAAACCACTATACCTTGACGATCTATTTGGAAATTAAACAAAAAAGGAAGTTTAATAGAAAACTAAATTGAATAAAAATGAAAGTTGAATAAAAATACAAATGAAAGTTGCCTAAAATGAAAAATGGAAGTTCAATCCAGAAACCACTATACCTTAACGATCTATTTGGAAATTAAATAAAAAAGGAAGTTGAATAGAAAAGAAACTTGAATAAAAAAAGAAGTTGAATAAAAATAAAAATAGAAGTTGCCGAAAATTAAAAATGGAAGTTCGTTCAAGAAACCATTAAAGCTTAACGATCTATTTGGAAATTAAATAAAAAAGGAAGTTGAATAGAAAAATAACTTGAATAAAAATGGAAGTTGAATAAAAATAAAAATGGAAGTTGCAGAAAATTAAAAATGGAAGTTCATTCAAGAAACCACTATACCTTAACGATCTATTTGGAAATGAAATAAAAAAAATGTTTAATTGAAACTAAATTGAATAAAAATGGAAGTTCAATAAAATTAAAAATGAAAGTTGCATTAAATTAAAAATGGAAGCTCAATCCGGAAAGCACTACACCTTAACGATCTATTTGGAAATTAAATAAAAAAGGAAGTTAAATAGAAAAATAACTTGAATAAAAATGGAAGTTGAATAAAAATAAAAATGGAAGTGGCGGAAAATTTAAATTGGAAGTTCATTCAAAAAAAAAATATACCTTAACGATCTATTTGGGAATTAAATAAAAATGGAAGTTTAATAGAAAAGAAAATTGAATAAGAATGGAAGTTGAATAAAAATAAAAATGAAAGTTGCATAAAATTAAAAATGGAAGTTCAATCCAGAAACCACAATACCTTAACAATCTATTTGGAAATTAAATAAAAAAGGAAGTTGAATGTGAATAGAAAAGAAACTTGAATAAAAAAAAAAGTTGAATAAAAATAAAAATGGAAGTTGCATAAAATTTAAAATGGAAGTTCATTCAAGTAACCACTATACCTTAACGATCTATTTGGAAATTAAATAAAAAATGAAGTTTAATAGAAAACTAAATTGAATAAAAATGAAAGTTGAAGAAAAATAAAAATGAAAGTTGCATAAAATTAAAAATAGAAGTTCAATCTAGAAACCACTATATCTTAACGATCTGTTTGGAAATTAAATAAAAAAGGAAGTTGAATAGAAAAGAAAATTGAATAAAAAAAGAAGTTGAATAAAAATAAAAATCGAAATTGTAGAAAATTAAAATTGGAAGTTCATTAAAGAAACCACTATACCTTAAAAATTTATTTGGAAATTAAATAAAAAAGGAAGTTGAATAGAAAAACAACTTCCATAATAATGGAAGTTGAATAAAAATAAAAATGGACGTTGCATAAAATTAAAAATGGAAGTTCATTCATGAAACCACTAGACCTTAACGATCTATTTCGAAATTAAATAAAAAGAAAGTTGAATAGAAAAATAACTTGAATAAAAATGGAAGTTGAAAAAAAATAAAAATAGAAGTTGCAGAAAATTAAAAATGGAAGTTCAATAAAAAAACCACTATACCTTAACGACCTATTTTGAAATTAAATAAAAAAGAATATTTAATATAAAGCTAAATTGAATAAAAATGGAAGTAGAATAAAAATAAAAATGAAAGTTGCATAAAATTGAAAATGGAAGCTCAATCTAGAAACCACTATACCTTAACGATCTATTTGGAAATTAAATAAAAAAGGAAGTTAAATAGAAAAATAACTTAAATATAAATGGAAGTTGAATAAAAATAAAAATGGAAGTGGCAGAAAATTTAAATTGGAAGTTTATTCAAGAAACCACTATACCTTAACGATCTATTTGGAAATTAAACAAAAAAGGAAGTTTAATTGAAAAGAAAATTCAATAAGAATGGAAGTTGAATAAAAATAAAAATGAAAGTTCCATAAAATTAAAAATGGAAGTTCAATCTAGAAACCACTATACCTTAACGATCTATTTGGAAATTAAATAAAAAAGGAAGTTGAATGTGAATAGAAAAGAAACTTGAATAAAAATGAAAGTTGAATAAAAATCAAAATGGAAGTTGCATTAAATTTAAAATGGAAGTTCATTCAAGAAACCACTATACCTTAACGATGTTTTTGGAAATTAAATAAAAAAGGAAGTTTAATAGAAAAGTAAATTGAATAAAAATGAAAGTTGAATAAAAATAAAAATGAAAGTTGCATAAAATAAAAAATGGAAGTTCAATCCAGAAACCACTATATCTTAATGATCTATTTGGAAATTAAATAAAAAAAGGAAGTTGAATAGAAAAGAAAAATGAATAAAAAAAGAAGTTGAATAAAAATAAAAATCAAAGTTGCAGAAAATTAAAATTGGAAGTTCATTAAAGAAACCACTATACCTTAACGATATATTTGGGAATTAAATAAAAAAGGAAGTTGAATAGAAAAATAACTTCCATAAAAATGGAAGTTGAATAAAAATAAAAATGGACGTTGCATAAAATTAAAAATGGAAGTTCATTCATGAAACCACTACACCTTAACGATCTATTTGGAAATAAAATAAAAAAGGAAGTTGAATAGAAAAATTACTTGAATAAAAATGGCAGTTGAATAAAAATAAAAATGGAAGTTGCAAAAAATTAAAAATGGAAGCTCATTCAAAAAACCACTATACCTTAACGATCTATTTGGAAATTAAATAAAAAAGAATGTTTAATAGAAAACTAAATTGAATAAAAATGGAAGTCGAATAAAAATAAAAATGAAAGTTGCATAAAATTAAAAATGGAAGCTCAATCCAGAAACCACTATACCTCAACGATCTATTTGGAAATTAAATAAAAATGGAAGTTAAATAGAAAAATAATTTGAATAAAAATGGAAGTTGAATAAAAATAAAAATGAAAGTGGCAGAAAATTAAAATTGGAAGTTCAATCAAGAAACCACTAAACCTTAACGATCTATTTGGAAATTAAATAAAAAAGGAAGTTTAATAGAAAAGAAAATTGAATAAGAATGGAAGTTGAATAAAAATAAAAATGAAAGTTGTATAAAACTAAAAATGGAAGTTCAATGCAGAAACCACTATACCTTAACGATCTATTTGGAAATTAAATAAAAAAGGAAGTTGAATGTGAATAGAAAAGAAACATGAATAAAAAAAGAAGTTAAATAAAAATAAAAATGGAAGTTGAATTATATTTCAAATGGAAGTTCATTCAAGAAACCACTATATCTTAACGATCTTTTTGGAAATTAAATAAAAAAAGGAAGTTTAATAGAAAACTAAATTGAATAAAAATGAAAGTTGAATAAAAATAAAAATGAAAGTTGAATAAAATTAGAAATGGAAGTTCAATCCAGAAACCACTATATCGTAACGATCTATTTGGAAATTAAATAAAAATGGAGGTTGAATAGAAAAGAAAATTGAATAAAAAAAGAAGTTGAATAAAAATAAAAATCGAAGTTGTAGAAAATTAAAATTGGAAGTTCATTCATGAAACCACTACACCTTAACGATCTATTTGGAAATTAAATAAAAAAGGAAGTTGAATAGAAAAATAACTTGAATTAAAATGGAAGTTGAATAAAAATAAAAATGGAAGTCGCAGAAAATTAAAAATTGAAGTTCATTCAAAAAACCACTATACCTTAACAATCTGTTCGGAAATTAAATAAAAAAGAATGTTTAATAGAAAACTAAATTGAATAAAAATGGAAGTTGAATAAAAATAAAAATGAAAGTTGCCTAAAATTAAAAATGGAAGCTCAATCCAGAAACCACTATACCATAACGATCTATTTGGAAATTAAATAAAAAAGAAAATTGAATAAAAAAAGAAGTTGAATAAAAAGAAAAATCGAAGTTGCCGAAAATTAAAATTGGAAGTTCATTCAAGAAACCACTATACCTTAACGATATATTTAGAAATTAAATAAAAAAAGAAGTTGAATAGAAAAATAACTTCCCCAATAATGGAAGTTGAAAAAAAATAAAAATGGACGTTGCAAAAAATTTACAATGGAAGTTCATTCAGGAAACCACTATACCTTAACGATCTATTTGGAAATTAAATAAAAAAGGAAGTTTAATAGAAAACTACATTGAATAAAAATGAAAGTTGAATAAAAATACAAATGAAAGTTGCCCAAAATGAAAAATGGAAGTTCAATCCAGAAACCAATATAACTTAACGATCTATTTGGAAATTAAATAAAAAAGGAAGTTGAATAGAAAAGTAACTTGAATAAAAAAAGAAGTTGAATAAAAATAAAAATGGAAGTTGCAGAAAATTAAAAAGGGAAGTTCATTTAAGAAACCACTAAACCTTAACGATCTATTTGGAAATTAAATAAAAAAGGAAGTTGAATAGGAAAATGACATGAATAAAAATGGAAGTTGAATAAAAATAAAAATGGAAGTTGCAGAAAATTAAAAATGGAAGTTCATTCAAGAAACCACTATACCTTAACGATCTATTTGGAAATTAAATAAAAAAGAATGTTTAATAGAAACTAAATTGAATAAAAAAGGAAGTTGAATAAAAATAAAAATGAAAGTTGCATAAAATTAAAAATGGAAGCTCAATCCGGAAACCACTATACCTTAACGATCTATTTGGAAATTAAATAAAAAAGGAAGTTAAATAGAAAAATAACTTGAATAAAAATGGAAGTTGAATAAAAATAAAAATGGAAGTGGCAGAAAATTTAAATTGGAAGTTCATTCAACAAACCACTATACCTTAACGATCTATTTAGGAATTAAATAAAAATGGAAGTTTAATAGAAAAGAAAATTGAATAAGAATGGAAGTTGAATAAAAATAAAAATGAAAGTTGCATAAAAGAAAAAATGGAAGTTCAATCCAGAAACCACTATACCTTAACAATCTATTTCGAAATTAAATAAAAAAGGAAGTTGAATGTGAATAGAAAAGAAACTTGAATAAAAAAAGATGTTGAATAAAAAAAAAATGGAAGTTGCATTAAATTTAAAATCGAAGTTCATTCAAGAAACCACTATACCTTAACGATATATTTGGAATTAAATAAAAAAGGAAGTTTAATAGAAAACTAAATTGAATAAAAATGAAAGTTGAGTAAAAATAAAAATGAAAGTTGCATAAAATTGAAATGGAAGTTCAATCTAGAAACCACTATATCTTAACGTTCTATTTGGAAATTAAATAAAAAAGGAAGTTGAATAGAATAGAAAATTGAATAAAAAAAGAAGTTGAATAAAAATAAAAATCGAAGTTGCAGAAAAATAAAATTGGAAGTTCATTAAAGAAACCGCTATACTTTAACGGTTTATTTGGAAATTAAATAAAAAAGGAAGTTGAACAGAAAAATAACTTCCATAAAAATGGAAGTTGAATAAAAATAAAAATGGACGCTGGATAAAATTAAAAATGGAAGTTCATTCACGAAACCACTACACCTTAACGATCTATTTGGAAATTAAATAAAAAAGAAAGTTGAATAGAAAAATAACTAGAATAAAAATGGAAGTTGAATAAAAATAAAAATGAAAGTTACAGAAAATTAAAAATTGAAGTTCATTAAAGAAACCGCTATACTTTAACGGTTTATTTGGAAATTAAATAAAAATGGAAGTTGAACAGAAAAATAACTTCCATAAAAATGGAAGTTGAATAAAAATAAAAATGGACGCTGCATAAAATTAAAAATGGAAGTTCATTCACGAAACCACTACACCTTAACGATCTATTTGGAAATTAAATAAAAAAGAAAGTTGAATAGAAAAATAACTAGAATAAAAATGGAAGTTGAATAAAAATAAAAATGAAAGTTGCAGAAAATTAAAAATGGAAGCTCATTCAAAAAACCACTATACCTTAACGATCTATTTGGAAATTAAATAAAAAAGAATGTTTAATAGAAAACTAAATTGAATAAAAATGGAAGTTGAATAAAAATAAAAATGAAAGTTGCATAAAATTAAAAATGGAAGCTCAATCCAGAAACCACTATACCTTAACGATCTATTTGGAAATTAAATAAAAAAGAAAGTTGAATAAAAAAGAAAATTGAATAAAAAAAGAAGTTGAATAAAAAGAAAAATCGAAGTTGTAGAAAATTAAAATTGGAAGTTCATTCAAGAAACCACTATACCTTAACGATATATTTGGAAATTAAATAAAAAATGAAGTTGAATAGAAAAATAACTTCCATAAAAATGGAAGTTGAATAAAAATAAAAATGGACGTTGCATAAAATTTAAAATGGAAGTTCATTCAAGAAACCACTATATCTTAACGATCTAGTTGGAAATTAAATAAAAAAGGAAGTTGAATGTGAATAGAAAAGAAACTTGAATAAAAAAAGAAGTTGAATAAAAATAAAATTGGAAGTTGCATTGAATTTAAAATGGAAGTTCATTCAAGAAACCACTATACCTTAACGATCTATTTGGAAATTAAATAAAAAAGGAAGTTTAATAGAAAACTAAATTGAATAAAAATGAAAGTTGAATAAAAATAAAAATGAAAGTTGCATAAAATTAAAAATAGAAGTTCAATCCAGAAACCACTATATCTTAACGACCTATTTGGAAGTTAAATAAAAAAGGAAGTTGAATAGAAAAGAAAATTGAATAAAAAAAGAAGTTGAATAAAAATAAAAATCGAAGTTGTAGAAAATTAAAATTGGAAGTTCATTAAAGAAACCACTATACCTTAACAATTTATTTTGAAATTAAATAAAAAAGGAAGTTGAATAGAAAAACAACTTCCATAAAAATGGAAGTTGAATAAAAATAAAAATGGACGTTGCATAAAATTAAAAATGGAAGTTGATTCATGAAACCACTATACCTTAACGATCTATTTGGAAATTAAATAAAAAAGAAAGTTGAATAGAAAAATAACTTGAATAAAAATGGAAGTTGCAGAAAATTAAAAATGGAAGTTCATTCAAAAAACCACTATACCATAACGATCTATTTGGAAATTAAATAAAAAGGAATGTTTAATATAAAGCTAAATTGAATAAAAATGGAAGTTGAATAAAAATAAAAATGAAAGTTGCATACAATTAAAAATGGAAGCTCAATCTAGAAACCACTATACCTTAACGATCTATTTGGAAATTAAATAAAAAAGGAAGTTAAATAGAAAAATAACTTAAATGAAAATGGAAGTTGAATAAAAATAAAAATGGAAGTGGCAGAAAATTTAAATTGGAAGTTTATTCAAGAAACCTGTAACGCCCTCAAAATAACAACATTAAACCCATCAATATAGACATGCATTGATATATATAAGTTCCACATTCTTCCATTTATCAGAGTTTCTTTACAAAAAGTATTACATGTTAACGACAAAAGCAAATGCCCTAAAGGCTTACAGCTTTCCAAGTTAACAGTTGCTTACAACAAAAGAGTACTAACTCATTGACACATTGAGCCCTTGGCTTGAATTTACATGTAATACATCAAAAATAAAATGACAAAAGTGTGTCCGCCTCTAGCCTCCCAAGCTATGTCCTTGGAGGTGGCATGCTACCTGTACCTGAAAATGATATTCCCATATAGGGTGAGCCGCAGCCTAGTAGAAATACACTAAACCAAATATGAACAATGACTAAAAGATTAGCAGTTGATAGATGGCCAACACTGATACTTTCTCTTATCACACTTTACGGTTTCATGACATACAAGTCCATATTACATTCCATTTTCCAATTCCTTTCAATTCTCAATTTACAACCATGGCTCAGAACCTGGCCAAACAACTCATATGAGACAGTAACTCATATCAAACACTTCCCATTTCGTAATAGATAAGCATACTAGCTATATCACATAACAACAGATAAGCATACAAGCTATATCATCACTTCCACAGATATGCATATGAGCACTATCACACTTCCAATGACAAGCATATAAGCTCTGTCAACACATTACTAGATAACCATATGAGCTCTATCTACGGAGTCCATCCCCTATCTCCTCCCAACACATCCGGTTTAGAGGTCCATCCCCTATCTTCCCCTAAACCGTGGAGTACATCCCCTATCTCCTCCAACACAACACAATGCATATAAACAACAATTATACACATCATCACACAATACATAAATTTAATGTATTCTTTCAATCGTCAATCTCAATGACACATTCCAGTGATTAGTTTCAATTTGCCTAATCATCATGCATTGTCTACAACAATCACGACTATCCTCCACCGATAGTCCAAAGCAGTTACTTCTATACAGAAAATAAATGCAACAATGGATATATAATCAACATTCCAATTAGGTGAGTGATAAATAATCCAACTACACCCTTTTATCCCATAACTTCCCAAATCAATTCCTCATTTCTCATAATTAATTATACAAATTAATTAACCAATGTAATTAGGGCATTTTCCATAATTTACATTACAACCCTTAGGTTCCATTTTCATTAATGTTTCAACATTAATTCCACTTTTTCCATGCCAAACATGCATCTAGGCTTTATTTAGCTAAAACCCCAACCTTTGTAAATTTACTCAAAAGCCCCAAATTTTCACCAAATTACTAAACCAACCCCAACATCTCAAAATACTAAAATTTAAAGACAAAGCTCATAGAAAGGAGTAGGATATCCCTACCTCAAAGTTTGAGCTCCAATGGAGATGAAGACCAAAACCAAAATGCTCCAAATTCCAAAATTTTCAGATTAAAATGTAGCCCTCGACGATCAACACAACTTTCGTAAAGGCCAAAAGTGAGCAAACAACTCCTACTAGATCAAATCTAAGAGAGAAGGGCCAGTTTTAGAGTGAGAAGCTCTGAAAATGGCTTTTTTTGGAAAAGTAAGAGAGAGAAAAGATCTTGAAAAAGTGATCCAAAAGTCGGATCTCGGATTTATATAAAAGTCGCCCCGCTCGAGCGTCAAACTCCCCGCTCGAGCGGCACTCACAGACTCCCGCTCGAGCGGCCAATCCCCCGCTCGAGCTCCGGAAGCACACTCCCAGAACTTTTGCAGACAGGTCTCCCGCTTGAGCGTCCAACTCTCCGCTCGAGCGGCACTCACACAAACCCGCTCGGGCGGCCAATCCTACGCTCGAGCGTCCAACACTGCACAGGAAATACTGGATGGGTGAACTTCCCGCTCGAGCGCCAAAACCCCCGCTCGAGCGGACAGGTCAAAATCTGGGCAACTAGTTTTGGTTTCTAAACTCAACCAACCTGTAACAAACCTGCCCAACACATCCTATAACCCAAATACAAAGTAAGAAAGGATGTACACCAGGTAATAATCAACTACTATCATCCACGGACACATGTCCGGATCACTGTACAACAAGGGTAAACCCGGGATCGCTATAAAACCACTATACCTTAACGATCTATTTGGAAATTAAATAAAAAAGGAAGTTTAATAGAAAAGAAAATTGAATAAGAATGGAAGTTGAATAAAAATAAAAATGAAAGTTCCATAAAATTAAAAATGGAAGTTCAATCCAGAAACCACTATACCTTAACGATCTATTTGGAAATTAAATAAAAAAGGAAGTTGAATGTGAATAGAAAAGAAACTGGAATAAAAATGAAAGTTGAATAAAAATCAAAATGGAAGTTGCATTAAATTTAAAATGGAAGTTCATTCAAGAAACCACTATACATTAACGATCTTTTTGAAAATTAAATAAAAAAGAAAGTTTAATAGAAAAGTAAATTGAATAAAAATGAAAGTTGAATAAAAATAAAAATGAAAGTTGCATAAAATAAAAAACGGAAGTTCAATCCAGAAACCACTATATCTTAACGATCTATTTGGAAATTAAATAAAAAAAGGAAGTTGAATAGAAAAGAAAATTGAATAAAAAAAGAAGTTGAATAAAAATAAAAATCAAAGTTGCAGAAAATTAAAATTGGAAGTTCATTAAAGAAACCACTATACCTTAACGATATATTTGGGAATTAAATAAAAAAGGAAGTTGAATAGAAAAATAACTTCCATAAAAATGGAAGTTGAATAAAAATAAAAATGGACGTTGCATAAAATTAAAAATGGAAGTTCATTCATGAAACCACTACACCTTAACGATCTATTTGGAAATTAAATAAAAAAGGAAGTTGAATAGAAAAATTACTTGAACAAAAATGGAAGTTGAATAAAAATAAAAATGGAAGTTGCAAAAAATTAAAAATGGAAGTTCATTCAAAAAACCACTATACCTTAACGATCTATTTGGAAATTAAATAAAAAAGAATGTTTAATAGAAAACTAAATTGAATAAAAATGGAAGTTGAATAAAAATAAAAATGAAAGTTGCATAAAATTAAAAATGGAAGCTAAATCCAGAAACCACTATACCTTAACGATCTATTTGGAGATTAAATAAAAAAGGAAGTTAAATAGAAAAATAATTTGAATAAAAATGGAAGTTGAATAAAAATAAAAATGGAAGTGGCAGAAAATTAAAATTGGAAGTTCAATCAAGAAACCACTAAAGCTTAACGATCTATTTGGAAATTAAATAAAAAAGAAAGTTTAATAGAAAAGAAAATTGAAAGTTGTATAAAATTAAAAATGGAAGTTCAATGCAGAAACCACTATACCTTAACGATCTATTTGGAAATTAAATAAAAAAGGAAGTTGAATGTGAATAGAAAAGAAACATGAATAAAAAAAGAAGTTAAATAAAAATAAAAATGGAAGTTGAATTATATTTCAAATGGAAGTTCATTGAAGAAACCACTATACCTTAACGATCTTTTTGGAAATTAAATAAAAAAGGAAGTTTAATAGAAAACTAAATTGAATAAAAATGAAAGTTGAATAAAAATAAAAATGAAAATGAAAGTTGAATAAAATTAGAAATGGAAGTTCAATCCAGAAACCACTATATCTTAACGATCTATTTGGAAATTAAATAAAAAAGGAAGTTGAATAGAAAAGAAAATTGAATAAAAAAAGAAGTTGAATAAAAATAAAAATCGAAGTTGCAGAAAATTAAAATTGGAAGTTTATTAAAGAAACCACTATACCTTAACGATATATTTGGAAATTAAATAAAAAAGGAAGTTGAATAGAAAAATAACTTCCATAAAAATGGAAGTTGAATAAAATAAAAATGGACGTTGCATAAAATTAAAAATGGAAGTTCACTCATGAAACCACTATACCTTAACGATCTATTTGGAAATTAAATAAAAAAGGAAGTTGAATAGAAAAATAACTTGAATTAAAATGGAAGTTGATTAAAAATAAAAATGAAAGTCGCAGAAAATTAAAAATTGAAGTTCATTCAAAAAACCACTATACCTTAACGATCTATTTGGAAATTAAATAAAAAAGAATGTTTAATAGAAAACTAAATTGAATAAAAATGGAAGTCGAATAAAAATAAAAATGAAAGTTGCATAAATTTTAAAATGGAAGCTCAGTCCAGAAACCACTATACCTTAACCATCTATTTGGAAAGTAAATAAAAAAGGAAGTTAAATAGAAAAATAACTTGGATAAAAATGGAAGTTGAATAAAAATAAAAATGAAAGTTGCATAAAATTAAAAATGGAAGTTCAATCCAGAAACCACTATACCTTAACGATCTATTTGGAAATTAAATAAAAAACGAAGTTGAATGTGAATAGAAAAGAAACTTGAATAAAAAAAGAAGTTGAATAAAAATAAAAATGGAAGTTGCATAAAATTTAAAATGGAAGTTCATTCAAGAAACACTACACCTTAACGATCTATTTGGAAATTAAATAGAAAAGGAAGTTTAATAGAAAACTAAATTGAATAAAAATGAAAGTTGAATAAAAATACAAATGAAAGTTGCATAAAATTAAAAATGGAAGTTCAATCCAGAAACCACTATACCTTAGCGATCTATTTGGAAATTAAATATAAAAAAAAAAGTTGAATAAAAAGAAAATTGAATAAAAAAAGAAGTTGAATAAAAAGAAAAATCGAAGTTGCAGAAAATTAAAATTGGAAGTTCATTCAAGAAACCACTATACCTTAACGATATATTTGGGAATTAAATAAAAAAGGAAGTTGAATAGAAAAATAACTTCCATAAAAATAGAAGTTGAATAAAAATAAAAATGGACGTTGCATAAAATTTAAAATGGAAGTTCATTCAAGAAACCACTATACCTTAACGATCTATTTGAAAATTAAATAAAAAAGGAAGTTTAATAGAAAACTAAATTGAATAAAAATGAAAGTTGAATAAAAATACAAATGAAAATTGCATAAAATTAAAAATGAAAGTTCAATCCAGAAACCACTATACCTTAACGATCTATTTGGAAATTAAATAAAAAAAGGAAGTAGAATAGAAAAGAAACTTCAATAAAAAAAGAAGTTGAATTAAAATAAAAGTGGAAGTTGCAGAAAATTTAAATTGGAAGTTCATTTAAGAAACCACTATACCTTAACGATCTATTTGGAAATTAAATAAAAAAGGAAGTTGAATAGAAAAATAACTTGAATAAAAATGGAAGTCGAAGAAAAATAAAAATGGAAGTTGCAGAAAATTGAAAATGGAAGTTCATTCAAGAAACCACTATACCTTAACCATCTATTTAGAAATTAAATAAAAAAGAAGTTGAATAAAAAAGTAACTTGAATTAAAATAAAAATGGAAGTTGCATAAAATTAAAAATAGAAGTTCAATCCAGAAACTACTATACCTTAACGATCTATTTGGAAATTAAATAAAAAAGGAAGTTGAGTAGAAAAGAAACTTGAAGAAAAAATGAAGTTAAATAAAAATAAAAATGGAAGTTGCAGAAAATTAAAAATGGAAGTTCATTCAAGAAACCACTACACCTTAACGATCTATTTGGAAAATAAATAAAAAAAGAAATTGAATAGCAAAATAACTTGAATAAAAATGGAAGGTTGAATAGTGGTGTTAGATTCATAAATCGCTCACCTTTGAAAACATCGATATTTTATATGTTGGAGTTTTTATTATATGTTTAGAAATAATTGCTTGGGCTACCGGTGGGGGGTAGTTCTGATTGCTGTAGACAATGCATGATGATTAGGAAAACCAAAACTAATCAGTTGGATATGTCATTGAGTATGACGGTTGATAGAATACATTAACGTTATGTATTGATTGATTGTGTATATGACCTTTGTGTATATATGCATTGTTTGTGTGGGAGGAGATAGGGGATGTACTCCACGGTTTAGGGAAAGATAGGGGATGGACCTCTAAACCGGATGTTGTGTGGGAGGAGATAGGGGATGGACTCCACTGATACAGCTCATATGCTTGTTAGATAATGTGTTGATACAGCTCATATGCTTATCTTTGAAAGTGTTGATACAGCTCATATGCATATCTGTTGAAATGTGGATATAGCTCGTATGCTTATCTGTTGAGATAGTGATATAACCATTGTGTTTATCTATTGAAAAATGGAAAATGTTTAATGTGAGCCTTTGTCTCATATAAGTGGTTGGCCAGGTTCTGAGCCATTGATGTAAATTGTGAAACTGATAAGAAATGGAAATGGATTATGAATTGGTTTATGAAAGCTGAACATTTATCAATTGCTAATGTCTTAGTCATTGCTCATACTGTGTTTAGCATATCTCTACTGGGCTGTGGCTCACCCTATATGGGAATATCATTTTCAGGTGCAGGTAACATGCCACCTCCAAGGACATAGCTTGGGAGGCTAGGGGCGGACAGACCTTTTGTTGTTTAGTTTCCTTGATGTATTACATGTATATTCAAGCCAAGGGCTTATTGTGTAAATGAGTTAGTACCCTTTTGTTGTAACCAAGTGTTAACTTGGAAAGCTGTAAGCCCTTAGGGCATTTGCTTTTGTCGTTAACATGTAATACTTTTTGGTAATGGAACTCTGATGAATAGAAGAATGTGGAACTCTTATATATCAATGCATGTCTTTGTTGATGGGTTTAATGTTATTATTTTGAGGGCATTGCAGAAGTTCAATAAAAATAAAAATGAAAGTTGCAGAAAATTAAAAATGGAAGTTCATTCAAAAAACCACTATACCTTAACGATCTATTTGGAAATTAAATAAAAAAGAATGTTTAACAGAAATCTAAATTGAATAAAAATGGAAGTTGAATAAAAATAAAAATGGAAGTGGCAGAAAATTAAAAATGGAAGTTCATTCAAGAAAACACTACACCTTAACGATCTATTTGGAAATTAAACAAAAAAGGAAGTTTAATAGAAAAGTAAATTGAATAAGAATGGAAATTGAATAAAAATAAAAAAGAAAGTTGCATAAAATTATAAATGGAAGTTCAATCCAGAAACCACTGTACCTTAAAGATCTATCTGGAAATTAAATAAAAAAGGAAGTTGAATAGAAAAGAAACTTGAATAAAAAAAGAAGTTGAATTAAAATAAAAATGAAAGTTGCAGAAAATTTAAATTGGAAGTTCATTCAAGAAACCACTAAACCTTAACGATCTATTTGGAAATTAAATAAAAAAGGAAGTTGAATAGAAAAATAACTTGAATAAAAATGGAAGTCGAATAAAAATAAAAATGGAAGTTGCAGAAAATTAAAAAGGAAAGTGCATTCAAGAAACCATTATACCTTAACGATCTATTTGGAAATTAAATAAAAAAGGAAGTTGAATAGAAAAGAAACTTGAATAAAAAAAGAAATTGAATAAAAATAAAAATCGAAGTTGCAGAAAATTAAAATTGGAAGTTCATTCAAGAAACCACTATACCTTAACGATGTATTTGGAAATTAAATAAAAAAGGAAGTTGAACAAAAAAAAAACTTCCATAAAAATGGAAGTTGAATAAAAATAAAAATGGACGTGACATAAAATTAAAAATAGAAGTTCAATCCAGAAACCACTATACCTTAACGATCCATTTAGAAATTAAATAAAAAAGGAAGTCGAGTAGAAAAGAAACTTGAATAAAAAAAGAAGTTGAACAAAAATAATAATAGAAGTTGCAAAAAATTAAAAATGGAAGTTCATTCAAGAAAACACTACACCTTAACGATCTATTTGGAAATTAAATAAAAAAGGAAGTTGAATAGAAAAATAACTTCAATAAAAATGGAAGTTGAATAAAAATAAAAATGGAAGTTACAGAAAATTAAAAATGGAAGTTCATTCAAGAAACCACTATACCTTAACGATCTATTTCGAAATTAAATAAAAAAGGATGTTTAATAGAAAACTAAATTGAATAAAAATGGAAGTTGAATAAAAATAAAAATGAAAGTTGCATAAAATTAAAAATGAAAATTCAATCCAGAAACCACTATACCTTAACGATCTATTTGGAAATTAAATAAAAAAAGGAGGTTGAATAGAAAAATAACTTCCATAAAAATGGAAGTTGAATAAAAATAAAAATGGACGTTGCATAAAATTAAAAATGGAAGTTCATTCATGAAACCACTATACCTTAACGATCTATTTGAAAATTAGATAAAAAAAAAGTTTAATAGAAAAGTAAATTTGATAAAAGTGGAAGTTGAATAAAAATAAAAATTAAAGTTGCATAAAATTATAAATGGAAGTTCAATCCAGAAACACCTGTACCTTAACGATCTATTTGGAAATTAAATAAAAATGGAAGTTGAATAGAAAAGAAACTTGAATAAAAAAAGTAGTTGAATTAAAATAAAAATGGAAGTTGCAGAAAATTTAAATTGGAAGTTCATTCGAGAAACCACTATATCTTAACGATCTATTTGGAAATTAAATAAAAAAAGAAGTTCAATAGAAAAATAACTTGAATAAAAATGGAAGTCGAATAAAAATAAAAATGGAAGTTGCAGAAAATTGAAAATGGAAGTTCATTCAAGAAACCAGTATACCTTAACGATCTATTTGCAAATTAAATAAAAAAGAAGTTTAATAAAAAAGTAACTTGAATTAAATTAAAAACGGAAGTTGCATAAAATTCAAAATGGAAGTTCAATCCAGAAACTACTATACCTTCACAATCTATTTGGAAATTAAATAAAAAAGGAAGTTGAGTAGAAAAGAAACTTGAAGAAAAAATGAAGTTAAATAAAAATAAAAATGGAAGTTGCAGAAAATTAAAAATGGAAGTTCATTCAAGAAACCACTACACCTTAACGATCTATTTGGAAATTAAATAGAAAATGAAGTTGAATAGAAAAATAACTTGATTAAGAAGGGAAGTTGAATAAAAATAAAAATGAAAGTTACAGAAAATTAAAAATGGAAGTCCATTCAAGAAACCACTATACCTTAACGATCTATTTGGAAATTAAATAAAAAAGAATGTTTAATAGAAACTAAATTGAATAAAAATGGAAGTTGAATAAAAATAAAAATGAAAGTTGCATAAAATTAAAAATGGAAGCTCAATCCAGAAACCACTATATCTTAACGATCTATTTGGAAATTGAATAAAAAAGGAAGTTAAATAGAAAAATAACTTGAATAAAAATGGAAGTTGAATAAAAATAAAAATGGAAGTGGCTGAAAATTAAAAATGGAAGTTCATTCAAGAAACCAGTATACCTTAACGATCTATTTGGAAATTAAATAAAAAAGGAAGTTTAATAGAAAAGTAAATTGAATAAAAATGGAAGTTGAATAAAAATAAAAATGAAAGTTGCATAAAATTAAAAATGGAAGTTCAATCCAGAAACCACTATACCTTAACGATCTATTTGGAAATTAAATAAAAAACGAAATTGATTGTGAATAGAAAAGAAACTTGAAGAAAAAAAGAAGTTGAATAAAAATAAAAATGGAAGTTGCATAAAATTTAAATTGAAAGTTAATTCAAGAAACCACTATACCTTAACGATCTATTTGGAAATTAAATAAAAAAGGAAGTTTAATAGAGAACTAAATTGAATAAAAATGAAAATTGAATAAAAATACAAATGAAAGTTGCATACAATTAAAAATGGAGGTTCAATCCAGAAACAACTATACCTTAACGATCTATTTGGAAATTAAATAAAAAAGGAAGTTGATTAAAAAAGAAAATTGAATAAAAAAAGAAGTTAAATAAAAAGAAAAATCAAAGTTGCAGAAAATAAAAATTGGAAGTTCATTCAAGAAACCACTATACCTTAACGATATATTTGGAAATTAAATAAAAAATGAAGTTGAATAGAAAAATAACTTCCATAAAAATGGAAGTTGAATAAAAATAAAAACGGACGTTGCATAAAATTTAAAATGGAAGTTCATTCAAGAAACCACTATACCTTAACGATCTATTTGAAATTAAATAAAAAATGAAGTTTAATAGAAAACTAAATTGAATAAAAATGAAAGTTGAATAAAAATACAAATGAAAGTTGCATAAAATTAAAAATGGAAGTTCAATCCAGAAACCACTATACCTTAATGATCTATTTGGAAATTAAATAAAAAAGGAAGTTGAATAGAAAAGAACCTTGAATAAAAAAAGAAGTTGAATAAAAATAAAAATGGAAGTTGCAGAAAATTAAAAATGGAAGTTCATTCAAGAAACCACTAAACCTTAACGATCTATTTGGAAATTAAATAAAAAAGAAGTTGAATAGAAAAATAAGTTGAATAAAAATGGAAGTCGAACAAAAATAAAAATGGAAGTTGCAGAAAATTGAAAATTGAAGTTCAGTCAAGAAACCACTATACCTTAACGATCTATTTGGAAATTGAATAAAAAACGAAGTTGAGTAGAAAAGAAACTTGAAGAAAAAATGAAGTTAAATAAAAATAAAAGTGGAAGTTGCAGAAAATTAGAAATGGAAGTTCATTCAAGAAACCACTACACCTTAACGATCTATTTGGAAATTAAATAAAAAAGGAAGTTGACTAGAATAATAACTTGAATAAAAATGGAAGTTGAATAAAAATAAAAATGGAAGTTGCAGAAAATTAAAAATGGAAGTTAATTTAAAAAACCACTATACCTTAACGATCTATTTGGAAATTAAATAAAAAAAGATGTTTAATAGAAAACTAAATTGAATAAAATTGGAAGTTGAATAAAAATAAAAATGAAAGTTGCATAAAATTAAAAATGGAAGCTCAATCCAGAAACAACTATACCTTAACGATCTATTTGGAAATTAAATAAAAAAGGAAGTTGAATAGAAAAGAAACTTGAATAAAAAAAGAAGTTGAATAAAAATAAAAATGGAAGTTGCAGAAAATTAAAAATGGAAGTTCATTCAAGAAAGCACTAAACCTTAACTGTAATGCCCTCAAAATAATAACATTAAACCCATCAAATATAGCTTTGGATTGATATATAAAAGCTCCACATTCTTCTATTCATCAGAGTTCCATTACTAAAAAGTATTATATGTTAACGACAAAAGCAAATGCCCTAAAGGTTTACAGCTTTCCAAGTTAACACTTGGTTACAACAAAAGAGTGCTAACTCATTTACACATTAAGCCCTTGGCTTGAATATACATGTAATACATCAAAGAAACTAAACAACAAAAAGTCTGCCCGCCTCTAGCCTCCCAAGCTACGTCCTTGGAGGTGGCATGCTACCTGTACCTGAAAATGATATTTCCATATAGGGTGAGGCACAGCCCAGTAGAAATACACTAAACCAAATATGAACAATGACTAAAAGATTAGCAATTGATAGATGGCCAACACTGATACTTTCCTTTATCACACTTTACGGTTTCATGACATACAAGTCCATGTTACAATCCATTTTCCGATTCTTTTCAATTCTCAATTTATAACCATGGCTCAGAACCTGGCCAAACAACTTGTATGAGACAATAACCTATATTAAGCCCTTTCTCATTTCATAATAGATAAGCATGCTAGCTATATCACACACCAATAGATAGGCATACAAGCTATATCATCACTTCCATAGATATGCATAAAAGCACTATCACACTTCCAAAAACAAGCATATGAGCTCTGTCAACATTACTAGATAAGCATATGAGCTCTATCTATGGAGTCCATCCCCTATCTCCTCCCAACAACATTCGGTTTAGAGGTCCATCCCCTATCTTCCCCTAAACCGTGGAGTACATCCCCTATCTCCTCCAACACAACACAATGCATATAAATAATAATTATACACATCATCACACAATACATAAATTTAATGTATTCTTTCAACCGTCATACTCAATGACCCATTCCAGTGATTAGTTTTAGTTTGCCTAATCATCATGCATTGTCTACAACAATCAAGACTATCCTCCACCGATAGCCCAAAGCAGTTATTTCTATACAGAAAATAAATGCAACAATGGATATATAATCAACATTTCAACTAGGTGAGCGATAAATAATCCAACTACACCCTTTAATCCCATACCTTCCCAAATCAATTCCTCATTTCTCATAATTAATTATGCAAATTAATTAACCAATGTAATTAGGGCATTTTTCATAATTAACATTACAACCCTCAGGTTCCATTTTCATTAATGTTTTAACATTAATTTCACATGTCCAAGCCAAACATGCATCTAAGTTTTATATAGCTAAAACCCCAACTTTTTGTAAATTTACACTAAAGCCCCAAACTTTCAAAAATTACCAAACCAACCCCAACATCGCAAAGTACTAAAATTTAAAGACAAAGCCCATAGTGAGGAGTAGGTTATCCCTACCTCAAAGAATGACACCCAACCAAGAAGATGATGGAAACGAAAATGCTCCAAACCACGAACTTCTCGGCTCAAAAGATAGCCCTCGACGATCAACAATTTTTTTGTAAAGGCCAAAGGTGAGGAAATCACTCCTACTAGATCAATACCTAGAGAGAAGTCAAGGTTTTAGAGAGAGGAGCTCTCAAAATGGGTTTTAGAAAAAAGTAGGAGAGAGAAAGGAAAGTAAAAAGTGATTTAAAATCACCCAGCGGATAACTCATATACGCATGACCCACTCGAGCGGAGAACACAACGCTTGAGCGCCAAGAACAAGAATCTGGACACGCTCGAGCGCAATAAGGCCTGCTCGAGCGCCAAGACACAAGAATAAAGCACTTCCGCTCGAGCGCGAAACCAGTCCGCTCGAGCGTAGATTTCCTCCTCCCAGAACTTATACCCAGAAAGTACTACCCGCTCGAGCGCTACCGCTCGAGCGTAAACAAACCTACTCGAGCGTAAAAATCACATCTGCAGAAGTTTTGCAGGAACACGAAATACTGGAGGTGTGCAATCCCCGCTCGAGCGCAAGAAGACCCGCTCGAGCGGATCGCCTAAAAACTGGACAACAAGGAATTGAAACCAAGGCCTAACCAACCTGTAACAACCCTGCTCAAAACATCCTAAAACTCAATCAAGTGGAATTAAAGGACGACAACAAGATGGATACCACCACCAACTTCACGGAACCGAGTACAGAATACAACAGAACAGTAAAGGGACAACCGGGGTCGCTATAACCTCCCCCCTTAAAGAATTTCGTCCCCGAAATTAAACACAGTTTTTTTTTTTTCAAAAACAGGTTTTCTCTATTCTCAACAATACTACGACATAATATTAAACACTTCGACCCATTACCGGTCAATTCCATCTCTTTTCAAGAGGCATATCACAACATATATTACAAGTGCATTATCAACATGCAATTTTCTTCCATTTCTATCCATTTCCAACATACATAGTTCACAGTTCATATCATAATCAATGTACATGATACAACTCCAATTCTACAATATAGCCAACATATGCAATATCATAATCAACTCCCATATCAAGGTAAGCTGTACAACATACTTCCATTAAACCAAAACATTACCAATGTTTTACAACTTAAGACATATATAAAGCTCTTAAGTCCAACAACATTACAAAATTTAAATACAAGATTACTCATCAATAAACAAGTCCGGATATTTCTCGCGGACCTCCAACTCATGTTCCCAAGTGGCTTCCTCCACTCCGTGATGTTTCCACAAAAACTTTACCAAAGGGATGGTCTTGCCACGCAGGACTTGATCCCGCCAATCCAAGACCCGAACCGGTCTCTCCTCATATGAAGCATCCTTATCTACCTCTAAGTCAGTCCAATCTAATACATGCGATGGATCCGGCTCATACTTCCGAAGCATACTCACATGAAACACGTCATGGACTTCGGACAATTGCGGCGGTAAGGCTAAACGATAAGCAACCTCGCCAATCCTCTCAAGGATCTCAAAGGGACCAATAAATCGAGGGGATAACTTCCCACTCTTCCCAAACCTCATCAAACCCCGCCTAGGTGATATCTTCAGAAAGACGTGGTCACCTATCTCAAATGTCAAAGGTCTCCTCCTACAGTCAGCGTAGGATTTCTGACGACTCTGGGCTGTAACAAGCCTCCTATGGATAAGTTCAACTTTCTCCGTTGTCTCCCTAACCAACTCCGGACCCAACAAAGGTGCGTCACCCACCTCGGCCCAACACACTGGAGACCTACACGGTCGGCCATACAAGGCCTCAAATGGTGCCATACCGATACTAGACTGAGAGCTGTTGTTGTAGGCAAACTCCACCAATGGTAAGTGCCTCTCCCACGTCCCACTAAAGTCAAGGACACAACCCCGAAGCATATCCTCAAGGATCTGAATAGTACGCTCGGACTGCCCATCAGTCTAAGGATGATAAGCCGTACTAAAGGTCAACTTAGTACCCAAGGCACTCTGCAAACTCTGCCACAACCTAGCAGTAAAACGAGGATCTCTATCTGAGACGATCGTCACTGGGACCCCGTGCAATCTCACTATGTCCCGAATATACAAGTCGGCGAGATGACCTACCGAATCTCTCACGCGCATGGGAATGAAGTGCGCCGACTTAGTCAGCCGGTCTACAACCACCCAAATAGCATCACTACCCCGTTGAGTCCTCGGAAGACCTACAACGAAGTCCATAGTGACATGCTCCCACTTCCATTCGGCAATAGGCAAGGGTTGCAACAAACCCGCTGGCCTCTGATGCTCGGCCTTCACTTGCTGGCAAGTAAGGCACTTCGATACGAAACAGCCACATCTCTCTTCATACCCCCCCACCAAAACTGACAACCCAAATCCCGATACATCTTAGTACCTCCGGGATGCACCGCAAGACGTGAATGATGAAACTCTCTGAGTACTTCCTCTCGGCAAGACTCCGGCACACACAAACGGTCTCGGTATCTCACACTCAGGTCGGGATATACCGTCAAACCCTTCTCAGCTTTTCCATTTGAGATCTTCTCTCGGAAGGACTCTACCTCAAGGTCACCTCTCTGTGTCTCTAACACTCGAGTCACAAGGGTAGGCTGCGTAACAACAGAAAATAAGGCCGCAGCCTCAACAGATTCGCCCAATTGCAAATCAAATTCGCCAAGTGCACCCAACATCTCCCATTCTAGGATGGCTACACAAGCTACCTCACTAACAGATTTCCTACTGAGGGCATTGGCCACAACATTGGCCTTTCCCGGGTGATAGTGCAACTCAAAATCATAATCCTCAATGAACTCTATCCATCTCCTCTGCCTCAAATTCAAGTCTCTCTATGTAAACAGATACTTCAAACTCTTATGGTCCGAGAACACCTCGAACCTCTCACCATAAAGGTAGTGTCTCCAAATCTTCAAGGCAAAGATCACTGCTGCTAACTCTAGGTCATGTGTAGGGTAGTTCTTCTGGTGTATTTTCAACTGACGTGAGCCATAAGCTACCACTTTCCCCTCTTGCATCAACACACAACCCAAACCCTCTCGTGAGGCATCACAATAAACCGCATAACCCAACCATCTCTCCGGAATAATCAAAACCGGAGCGGTGGTCAATCTAACCTTCAGCTCTTCGAACGACTTTTCACAAGTCTCACTCCACACAAATTTGACTCCCTTCCGAGTCAGTCTAGTCAACGGCAAAGCTAGCCTGGAGAAATCCTTCACAAACCGACGGTAATACCCAGCTAATCCCAGAAAACTGTGGATCTCAAACACACTCTTAGGCTGTGCCCAATCTTGCACTGCCTCAACCTTGGATGCATCAACGGACACCCGTTCCTCGGATTCCACATGGCCTAAGAATTTCACCTCTCCTAGCCAGAACTCACACTTCCCAAACTTGGCATACAGCCTATGGGCTCTAAGCAACCCAAGCACCACTCTCAAGTGTTTCTCGTGCTCCTCCTCCGAAGGTGAGTAGATAAGAATGTCGTCCACAAAAACGACTACAAATTGGTCTAAGAATTCTCGGAAGATCCGGTTCATCAAGTCCATAAAGACTGCCGGTGCATTGGTAAGCCCGAATGGCATCACCAGGAACTCATAATGGCCATACCGCGTACGGAATGCCGTCTTAGGAATATCCTCCTCCCTGACCCTCAACTGGTGGTAACCCGATCTCAAGTCTATCTTAGAGAAACAACGGGAACCCTTCAACTGGTCGAACAGATCATCTATACGGGGCATAGGGTATTTATTCTTGACCGTAGCCCGATTCAACTTTTGGTAGTCAATACACAATCTCAAGGCACCATCTTTCTTTTTAGCAAAGAGGGCCGGTGCTCCCCACGGTGAAACAATAGGGCGAACAAAGCCCTTATCTAGCAATTTCTGGAGCTGAACTTTCAACTCAACCAACTCTGCTGGAGCAAAACGGTAAGGTGCCATAGAAATCGGCGCCGTGCCGGGCACTAGATCAATAGAGAACTCTATCTCTCGGTGAGGTGGCAAACTAACAAGGTCCTCGGGAAAGACATTCGAATACTCACAGACCACCCTCGGCAACACAAGCTGGGTCTCACCACACTCACCACTCTCAAAGCCAGCAAGTAGACCACTAAGCTCACTCCACCCTCGCGAATCATACCCCGGTGGCAAAACACTACCAACCCGGTCTCCCAAGAAATGGAACCACTCCCCGCTCAAGGTATATAACGTGACCCTCTGGCCGTAGCAATCGATAACAGCCCGGTATGACGATAGCCAGTCCATAGCCAAAATAACATCAAAACCCTTCATGGGCATGACAACAAAAGGAAAAGGAAGCCTATGGTCGGCGACCTCTATATCACAACCTCTAACAGCTTGTTTCAAGATCAACTCACCACCAATAGGCGATACCACACAAATTGGAGATGCTAACTGTGCCAACTCCAATTCCAAAACAGATGCAAATGCGGCAGATACAAAAGAATGAGATGCACTCGTGTCAATCAACACATTAGCAACCGAGTTGCAAAACAGAAAAGTACCTCTCACTACTGATGGAGCCGGTACTAGATCCTGCGCGGTAACAGCATACACGCGCCCCGTAGGCCCCTGATCCACCTGCTCACCCCTCGGAGCATACGACTGCTGCACTGACTGGGATGACGAAGCTCCCGCATTAGCCCTCGAGGCCTGTACAGACTGAGCTGGCTGATAACACTGCGTCTGCCTAGAACCAGACACTCCAGAAGTAGCACTCAACTGCGGGCAATACCTCTTCAGGTGCCCAGGCTGACCACACTGATAGCAAGACAAGGGTTGGCCCCTGTCCTGACTCTGGCCCTGTGGTCTAGCTGAAGAGGAAGCAGCTCGCTGACCCCCTCCCTTCTGCGGGCAAACCGAAGACTTGTGACCCAGTTGGCCACACGTAAAACAAGTCAAGCCTCCCTGACTACCTCTCCCAGAGCCTGTACTCGGCACCGGAAAGGTCGATCTAGTAACTCCACCCTGAGACTACTGAGGGTTATAACCCCTCTATCTCCTGCCATCACCCTGACCCTCCTAGCCCCTCTTGGAGCCTCTATGTTTCTCCTCGTCCTCCTCCTGCATCATAAGCTCCATATGAGCTGCAACATCCACTAAATGTCTATACTCTTGGATGTAAGACCCATCAACCCTCAACTTGAGGCCCCGCCTCAACTTCCGTTCAAACTCATAGCAACGGCGTTCTTCGGACGCCACCAACTCAGGTGCAAACCTGGACAAACTAGTAAAAGTGGCCTCAAACTCTGCCACAGACATACCCTGCTGATTAAGCCTGCTAAACTGATCCCTCAGCTTCTCCCTAGCCACTGCAGATAAGAACCTCTCCTGGAAAGCATTTACAAACGCCTCCCATGTACCACCAATACGAGCCTTCTCGTACTTCCACTATTGACCCGCATCTCCCTTTAGCTGGAAGGATGCCAAGGTCACTTTCAATGCTCCGTCCTCGATGCCAAGCATCTCGAACGTCTTACTCATTTGTTCTAACCACTCGTCAGCCTTCAGTAGTTCCTTCGGATCTCCAACAAACTCGTCCGGATTAGACCGGAAGAACTCCCTCTTCAAGAGAGAAGGCCCTGCCTCAGCTGCCTGATTCCCTGCTCTGAGAATACCCAAAGCTCCTGCTATCTCTCGGGCCAAGGCACTCATAGCCTGCTGACCCGCTGGCTCGGCCACATTGGCCTGACTAACTCCCTCTTGCACTGCCAGAATATTATCCGGTAAAGGTGCTTCCTGCCTCGCAGGCCTACCACGCCTAGCGCCTCTTCCTCGTCCTGACATCCTAATAAAGGTAATACAGAACGTTAGCACATTCACAAATGTGCAAAAACTAAACACTCACGTCCTAATGCATGGACAACCGTAATTCATTCCACGTAAGCACATAAAAACATAAGCACTTACGAATTTCATTTCCGGATAATGATAGTCCCGAGGCGTTACTAGAGTTCCGGTTAGAAACAGCATTGATCAAGTGCCTTTCCAACAAGACTCACAGAAACCCAAGGATCCAATCAACATCCTAGAAACTAAATCCCATACCCACATAGTCACATAAGCATCTTATCAATTAAGCACATAGCATATGACACTACATCAAAGTCTCTATCAAGCGAGACAAACCCATTGTGATCCTAATCACTTCCCACGTACCCAAAGTATTCGAACCCGGTACGCTCTGATACCAAGTTGTAACGCCCTCAAAATAATAACATTAAACCCATCAAATATGGACTTGCATTGATATATAAAAGCTCCACATTCTTCTATTCATCAGAGTTCCATTACTAAAAAGTATTACATATTAACGACAAAAACAAATGCCCTAAAGGCTTACAGCTTTCCAAGTTAACACTTGGTTACAACAAAAAAGTGCTAACTCATTTACACATTAAGCCCTTGGCTTGAATATACATGTAATACATCAAAGAAACTAAACAACAAAAAGTCTGCCCGCCTCTAGCCTCCCAAGCTACGTCCTTGGAGGTGGCATGCTACCTGTACCTGAAAATGATATTCCCATATAGGGTGAGCCACAGCCCAGTAGAAATACACTAAACCAAATATGAACAATGACTAAAAGATTAGCAATTGATAGATGGCCAACACTGATACTTTCCTTTATCACACTTACAGTTTCATGACATACAAGTCCATGTTACAATCCATTTTCCGATTCTTTTCAATTCTCAATTTATAACCATGGCTCAGAACCTGGCCAAACAACTTATATGAGACAATAACCCATATTAAGCCCTTTCTCATTTCATAATAGATAAGCATACTAGCTATATGACACACCAACAGATAAGCATACAAGTTATATCATCACTTCCATAGATATGCATAAAAGCACTATCACACTTCCAAAGACAAGCATATGAGCTCTGTCAACATTACTAGATAAGCATATGAGCTCTATCTATGGAGTCCATCCCCTATCTCCTCCCAACAACATCCGGTTTAGAGGTCCATCCCCTATCTTCCCCTAAACCGTGGAGTACATCCCCTATTTCCTCCAACACAACACAATGCATATAAACAATAATTATACACATCATCACACAATACATAAATTTAATGTATTCTTTCAACTGTCATACTCAATGACCCATTCCACTGATTAGTTTTAGTTTTCCTAATCATCATGCATTGTCTACAACAATCAAGACTATCCTCCACCGATAGCCCAAAGCAGTTATTTCTATACAGAAAATAAATGCAACAATGGATATATAATCAACATTTCAACTAGGTGAGCGATAAATAATCTAACTACACCCTTTAATCCCATACCTTCCCAAATCAATTCCTCATTTCTCATAATTAATTATGCAAATTAATTAACCAATGTAATTAGGGCATTTTCCATAATTAACATTACAACCCTCAGGTTCCATTTTCATTAATGTTTTAACGTTAATTTCACCTTTCCAAGCCAAACATACATCTAAGTTTTATATAGCTAAAACCCCAACTTTTTGTAAATTTACACTAAAGCCCCAAACTTTCACTAATTACCAAACCAACCCCAACATCTCAAAGTACTAAAATTTTAAGACAAAGCCCATAGTGAGGAGTAGGTTATCCTTACCTCAAAGAATGACACCCAACCAAGAAGATGATGGAAACGAAAATGCTCTAAACCACGAACTTCTCAGCTCAAAAGATAGCCCTCGACGATCAATAATTTTTTTGTAAAGGCCAAAGGCGAGGAAATCACTCCTACTAGATCAATACCTAGAGAGAAGTCAAGGTTTTAGAGAGAGGAGCTCTCAAAATGGGTTTTAGAAAAAGTAGGAGAGAGAAAGGAAAGTAAAAAGTGATTTAAAATCACCCAGCGGATAACTCATATACGCATGACCCGCTCGAGCAGAGAACACAACGCTCGAGCGCCAAGAACAAGAATCTGGACACGGTCGAGCGCAATAAGGCCAGCTCGAGCGCCAAGACACAAGAATAAAGCACTTCCGCTCAAGCGCGAAAACCAGTCCGCTCGAGCGTAGATTTCCCCCTCCCAAAACTTATACCCAGAAAGTACTACCCGCTCAAGCGCCACCAAACCCGCTCGAGCGCTACCGCTCGAGCGTAAACAAACCTGCTCGAGCGTAAAAATCACATCTGCAGAAGTTTTGCAGGAACACGAAATACTGGAGGTGTGCAATCCCCGCTCGAGCGCAAGAAGACCCGCTCGAGCGGATTGCCTAAAAACTGGAAAACAAGGAATTGAAACCAAGGCCTAACCAACCTGTAACAACCCTGCTCAAAACATCCTAAAACTCAATCAAGTGGAATTAAAGGACGGCAACAAGAAGGATACCACCACCAACGTCACGGAACCGAGTCCGGAATACAACAGAACAGTAAAGGGACAACCGGGGTCGCTATATTAACAATCTATTTGGAAATTAAATAAAAAAGGAAGTTGAATAAAAAAATAACTTGAATAAAAATGGAAGTCGAATAAAAATAAAAATGGAAGTTGCAGAAAATTAAAAATGGAAGTTAATTCAAAAAACCACTATACCTTAACGATCTATTTGGAAATTAAATAAAAAAGAATGTTTAATAGAAAACTAAATTGAATAAAAATGGAAGTTGAATAAAAATAAAAATGAAAGTTGCATAAAATTAAAAATGGAAGCTCAATCCAGAAACCACTATACCTTAACGATTTATTTGGAAATTAAATAAAAAAGGAAGTTAAATAGAAAAATAACTTGAATAAAAATGGAAGTTGAATAAAAATAAAAATGGAAGTGGCAGAAAATTAAAAATGGAAGTTCATTCAAGAAACCACTATACCTTAATGATCTATTGGGAAATTAAATAAAAAAGGAAGTTGAATAGAAAAGTAAATTGAATAAAAATGGAAGTTGAATAAAAATAAAAATGAAAGTTGCATAAAATTAAAAGTGGAAGTTCAATCCAGAAACCACTATACCTTAACGATCAATTTGGAAATTAAATAAAAAACGAAGTTGAATGTGAATAGAAAAGAAACTTGAATAAAAAAAGAAGTTGAATAAAAATAAAAATGGAAGTTGCATAAAATTTAAAATGGAAGTTCATTCAAAAAACCACTATACCTTAACGATCTATTTGGAAATTAAATAAAAAAGGAAGTTCAATAGAAAAATAACTTGAATAAAAATGGAAGTTGAATAAAAATAAAAATGGAAGTGGCAGAAAATTAAAAATGGAAGTTCATTCAAGAAACCACTATACCTTAACAATCTATTTGGAAATTAAATAAAAAAGGAAGTTTAATAGAAAAGTAAATTGAATAAAAATAAAAATGGAAGTTCAATCCAGAAACCCCTATACCTTAACGATCTATTTGGAAATTAAATAAAAAAGGAAGTTGAATGTGAATAGAAAAGAAACTTGAATAAAAAAAGAAGTTGAACAAAAAAAAAATTGGAAGTTGCTTAAAATTTAAAATGGATGTTCATTCAAGAAACCACTATACTTTAACGATCTATTGGGAAATTAAATAAAAAAGGAAGTTTAATAGAAAACTAAATTGAATAAAAATGAAAGTTGAATAAAAATACAAATGAAAGTTGCATAAAATTAAAAATGAAAGTTCAATCCAGAAACCACTATACCTTAACAATCTATTTGGAAATTAAATAAAAAATAAAGTTGAATAGAAAACAAAATTGAATAAAAAAAGAAGTTGAATAAAAATAAAAATCGAAGTTGCAGAAAATTAAAATTGGAAGTTCATTCAAGAAACCACTATACCTGAACGATATATTTGGAAATTAAATAAAAAAGGAAGTTAAATAGAAAAATAACTTCCATAAAAATGGAAGTCGAATAAAAATAAAAATGGACGTTGCATAAAATTAAAAATGGAAGTTCATTCATGAAACCACTATACCTTAACGATCTACTTGGAAAGTTGATAAAAATGAAAGTTTAATAGAAAGGTAAATTGGATAAAAATGGCAATTGAATAAAAATAAAAATGAAAGTTGCATAAAATTATATGTGGAAGTTCAACCCAGAAACCACTGTACCTTAACGATCTATTTAGAAATTAAATAAAAAAGGAAGTTGAATAGAAAAGAAACTTGAATAAAAAAAGAAGTTGAATTACAATAAAAATGGAAGTTGCTGAAAATTTAAATTGGAAGTTCATTCAAGAAAAACCACTATACCTTAACGATCTATTTGGAAATTAAATAAAAAAGGAAGTTAAATAGAAAAATAACTTGAATAAAAATGGAAGTCGAATAAAAATAAAAATTGAAGTTGCAGAAAATTAAAATTGAAAGTTCATTCAAGAAACCACTATACCTTAACGATCTATTTGGAAATTAAATAAAAAAGGAAGTTGAATAGAAAAATAACTTGAATAAAAATGGAAGTCGAATAAAAATAAAAATGGAAGTTGCAGAAAATTGCAAATGAAAGTTCATTCAATAAACCACTATACCTTAACGATCTATTTGGAAATTAAGTAAAAAAGAAGTTTAATAGAAATGTAACTTGAATAAAAATGGAAGTTGTATAAAAATAAAAATGGAAGTCGCATAAAATTAAAAATGGAAGTTCAATCCAGAAACCACTATACCTTAACGATCTATTTGGAAATTAAATAAAAAGGAAAGTTGAGTAGAAAAGAAACTTGAAGAAAAAATAAAGTTAAATAAAAATAAAAATGAAAGTTGCAGAAAATTGAAAATGGAAGTACATTCAAAAAACCACTACACCTTAACGATCTATTTGGAAATTAAATAAAAAAGGAAGTTGAATAGAAAAATAACTTGAATAAAAATAGAAGTTGAATAAAAATAAAAATGGAAGACGCAGAAAATTAAAAATGGAAGTTCATTCAAAAAACCACTATACCTTAACGATCTATTTGGAAATCAAATAAAAAAGGATGTTTAATAGAAAACTAAATTGAATAAAAATGGAAGTTGAATAAAAATAAAAACGAAAGTTGCATAAAATTAAAAATGGAAGCTCAATCCATAAACCACTATACCTTAACAATCTGTTTGGAAAGTAAATAAAAAAGGAAGTTAAATAGAAAAATAACTTGAATAAAAATGGAAGTTGAATAAAAATAAAAATGGAAGTGGCAGAAAATTAAAATTGGAAGTTCATTCAAGAAACCACTATACCTTAACGATCTATTTGGAAATTAAATAAAAAAGGAAGTTCAATGGAAAGGAAAATTGAATAAGAATGAAAGTTGAATAAAAATAAAAATGAAAGTTGCATAAAATTAAAAATGGAAGTTCAATCCAGAAACCACTATACCTTAACGATCTATTTGGAAATTAAATAAAAAAGGAAGTTGAGTAGAAAAGAAACTTGAAGAATGTAACACCCTCAAATTAAACCCATAATATACATAACATTAGCATGCATTATTAAAAGAAAACGAATCTTTTGAATTATTCATCAGAGTACTGTTATTGAAAGACATCACATGTAACATCAAAATAAATGTCCTAAGGGCTTACATCTTTCCAAGCTAACACTTGGACACAAAAGAATGAGTACTAACCCATTTACAAGTTAAGCCCTTGGCTTGAATGTTTACATGTAATCTCAAATAAAAACAAATAACTAAAGACAAGTCTTCAAAATCCAAATCCTTCCAAGCTAAGTCCTGGGAGGTAGCCTATCACCTGAACCTGAAAATGATGTTCCCATAAAGGGTGAGCCACAGCCCAGTAGAAATATACTAAACCAAATATAAGCATTGAATAAAGCCATAGCATTCAATAGATGGTTAACCACGATAATCAATTATATCTTAATACTGTTTCATGACATCAATGTCTAAGACACGTTTTACTTTCCAATACATTAATTCAATATGGCTCAGAACCTGGCCAACCTTACAACAGAGTACTATATATATATCAAATTCACATTCTTCCAATATCAACAAACAAATGAGACTCAGGCTCATATCAAAACACTTCATACTTCCCGTTTGATACACATTTTAGTGCTGTATCAATAACATGTAAAACACTTCAATATAATAAGCACACATAAAGTGATGCTAATGGAGTCCATCCCCTATCTCCTCCCAAACAAAATCCGGTTTAGAGGTCCATCCCCTATCTTCCCCTAAACCGTGGAGTACATCCCCTATCTCCTCCCACACAAAACAAAGTATGCAAACACATAACATATTCACCACACAATCAATACACATAATGTCTGTATTAATTCAACAGTCAAAATTCATGACTCAACCAATGTGATTAGTTTCAATTATACCTAATCCACATGCATTGTCTACAACAATCACGACTATCCTCCACCGATAGCCCAAAACAGTTATTTCTAGACTTGGAAATAAATATATCAACAATTCAATAGGCGAGTGATTTAAATTATCCAACTACACCATTTAATCAATAAAATCCCCAATTTCATGAATTTAACCAAATTCCCCAATTCCCTTAAATTAATCATACAAATTAATTAATTAATACAACTAGGGTCTTTCCCAAAATTATCAAAGTAACCCCAACATATCAATATACCAAAACTTAGAACAAAACTTATAAAATGGAGAAGGAAATCCCTACCTTGAAGAAAAGAACTCGAATGGAGAAGATGACGAAAACCAAAGTGCTCCAAACCCAAGATTGTTCAGATTAAACGGAAGCCCTTGACCCACTCTATCTTTTTAACAAAGGACTTAGGGTAGAAATACACTCTAAGTAGATCAAACCTAAGAGAGAAGGTGTGTAGGGAGAGGGAGAAGACGGTTCTAGGGTTTTAAAATCAAAAAGGAGATGAAAAATGATCCAGAAAGTCGGATCTCGGATTTTTATACCAGTCGCCCCGCTCGAGCGTGGAAACCCCCGCTCGAGCGCCACTCACAGACTCCCGCTCGAGCGGCCAAACTCCCGCTCGAGCGGCGAATGCACACTCCCAGAAGTTTTTGCAGACAGGTCCCCGCTCGAGCGTCACTCACGACTTCCCGCTCGAGCGTCCAATCCCCCGCTCGAGCGGCCAATAATACACAGGACATACTGGATGGGTGTATTCCCCGCTCGAGCGTCCAAACCCCCGCTCGAGCGGACAGGCCAAAATCTGGGCAACTGGATTTGGTTCCTAAGCTCAACCAACCTGCTCCAAATCTTCCCAACACAACCCAAGACTCAAAAATAAGGGTTAAAGGGTGCAAACAACATACTCTCAACAACCAGCTCCACGGAACCTAAGTCTGTATATAACAAGTAAAGAAAAGGGAAACCGGGATCGCTATAACCTCCCCCCCTTAAAGAATTTCGTCCCCGAAATTAGCACAAGAAAAAAAAAATATTTGATTTCAAAATGACAATTCAATAGTGCACAACTTGACCCAAAACTGGTCATTTCATCTCTTTATCAAGAAGCATCTTACAATATATATAAAACAACATATATTTCAACCTGTATTACTATTATGCATTATTCCTTCCAATGATAGCAATTTCCATATCATATTCAATTGCATGATATATACAACACGTTCAACAATGTAATCAACATATGTAATGTTACACTAAACTTCTATAATGAAGCAAGTTTCAAGATACACCCATTTACCAAAACATACTCAATGTTTTACAACTTAAGACATATGTAAAGCTCTTAAGTTCAACAATATTACAAAATCTAAATACAAGATTACAAATCGATAAACATGTCCGGGTATTTTTCGCGAACTTCCAACTCACGTTCCCAAGTGGCTTCCTCCACTCCGTGATGTTTCCACAAAACTTTTACCAAAGGGATGGTCTTGCCTCGCAAAACTTGATCCCGTCTATCCAAGACCCGAACCGGTCTCTCCTCATACGAGACATCCTCATCAACCATTAAATCAGTCCAATCCAACACATGTGATGGATCCGGCTCATACTTCCGAAGCATACTCACATGAAACACATCATGTACCCCGGACAACTGCGGCGGTAAAGCTAAACGATAAGCAGCCTCGCCAATCCTCTCAAGGATCTCAAACGGACCAATGAAACGAGGGGACAACTTCCCGCTCTTCCCAAACCTCATCAAACCCCGTCTAGGTGATATTTTCAGAAAGATATGATCACCCACCTCAAACACCAAAGGTCTCCTCTTACGGTCGGCATAAGATTTCTGACGACTCTGTGCTGTAACAAGTCTCTTACGGATAAGCTCAACTTTCTCCGTCGTTTCCCTCACCAATTCCGGACCCAACAGAGGTGCATCACCCACCTCGGCCCAACAAACAGGAGATCTACACGGTCGGCCATACAAGGCCTCAAATGGTGCCATACCGATACTAGACTGGAAACTGTTGTTGTAGGCAAACTCTACTAATGGCAAGTGCCTCTCCCATGACCCACTAAAGTCTAGAACACAACCCCGAAGCATATCCTCAAGGATCTGAATAGTACGCTCGGACTGCCCGTCAGTCTGAGGATGATAAGCCGTACTAAAGGTCAACTTAGTGCCCAAGGCACTCTGCAAACTCTGCCACAACCTGGCGGTAAAACGAGGATCTCTATCTGAGACGATCGTCACTGGGACCCCGTGCAATCTCACTATGTCCTGAATATACAAGTCGGCAAGATGATCTACCGAATCTCTCACGCACATAGGAATAAAGTGCGCCGACTTAGTCAACCGATCTACAACCACCCAAATAGCATCACTACCCCGCTGAGTCCTCGGAAGACCTACAACGAAGTCCATAGTGACATGCTCCCACTTCCACTCGGCAATAGGCAAGGGTTGCAACAAACCCGCTGGCCTCTGATGCTCGGCCTTCACTTGCTGACAAGTAAGGCACTTAGATACGAAAGCTGCCACATCTCTCTTCATACCCCGCCACCAAAACTGGCGACCCAAATCCTGATACATCTTAGTGCCTCCCGGATGCACTGCAAGGCGTGAATGATGAAACTCTCGGAGTACCTCCTCTCGGCAAGACTTCGGCACAAACAGACGGTCTCGGTATCTCACACTCAGGTCGGAATACACCGTCAAACCCTTCTCAACCTTCCCACCGGAAATCTTCTCACGGAGAGATTCTACCTCAAGGTCACCTCTCTGAGCCTCTAACACTCGAGTCACAAGTGTAGGCTGTGCAACAACAGAAAACAAGGTCGCAGCCTCAATGGATTCGCCCAGAAGTAAATCAAACTCCCCAAGTGCACCCAACATCTCCCATTCTCGGATGGCTATACTAGCTATGTCACCAACAGGATTCCTGCTAAGGGCATCGGCCACCACATTGGCCTTTCCCGGATGATAATGCAAGTCAAAGTCATAATCCTCTATAAATTCCATCCACCTCCTCTGCCTCAAGTTCAAGTCTCTCTGTGTAAACAAATATTTCAGACTCTTATGATCCGAGAATACCTCAAATTTCTCACCATAAAGATAATGCCTCCAAATCTTCAAGGCAAATATCACAGCTGCTAACTCTAGATCATGCGTAGGGTAATTCTGCTCGTGAATTTTCAACTGTCGTGAGCCATAGGCAACTACTTTCCCTTCTTGCATTAACACACAACCCAGACCCTCTCGTGAGGCATCACAATAAACCGCGTAACCCAACCCTCTCTCCGGAATAATCAACACCGGAGCGGTGGTTAATCTAACTTTCAGCTCTTGGAACGACTTTTCACAAGTCTCACTCCACACAAACTTGACTCCTTTCCGAGTCAGTCTAGTCAACGGTGATGGTAACCTGGAGAAATCTTTCACAAATCGACGGTAATACCCAGCTAATCCCAAAAAACTACGGATCTCAAATACGCTCTTAGGCTGTGCCCAATCCTGCACTGCCTCTACCTTGGATGTATCAACAGACACACCTTCCCCGGATACCACGTGGCCTAAGAATTTGACTTCCCTCAGCCAGAACTCACACTTTCCAAACTTGGCATACAGCCTATGGGCTCTAAGTAACTCAAGCACCACCCTCAAGTGTGCCTCGTGCTCCTCCTCAGAAGGCGAATAGATGAGGATGTCGTCCACAAAAACGACTACAAACCGATCCAAGAATTCCCGGAAGATCCGGTTCATCATGTCCATAAAGACTGCCGGTGCATTGGTGAGCCCGAATGGCATCACCAGAAACTCATAATGGCCATACCGCGTACGGAATGCCGTCTTCGGAATATCCTCTTCCCTGACCCTCAACTGGTGGTAACCCGATCTCAAGTCTATCTTAGAGAAACAACGGGAACCCTTCAACTGGTCAAACAGGTCATCTATGCGGGGCATAGGGTACTTATTCTTGACCGTAGCCCGATTCAACTTCCGGTAATCTATACAAAGTCTCAAAGCACCACCTTTCTTTTTAACAAAGAGGGCCGGTGCTCCCCACGGCGAAACACTAGGACGTATAAAACCCTTGTCTAGTAACTCCTGAAGCTGAATCTTCAACTCAACTAATTCGGCTGGGGCAAAACGATAAGGTGCCATGGAAATCGGTGCCGTGCCGGGCACTAGGTCAATAGAGAACTCAATCTCCCGATGCGGTGGCAAACCAACAAGATCCTCAGGAAAGACGTCCGAGTACTCACAAACCACCCTTGGCAACACAATCTGTGTCTCCTCATCCTCACTAATCGAAAGGTTAGCAAGTAGACCACTAAGCTCACTCCGTCCTCGTGAAACATACCCTGGTGGCAACACATCACCAACCCGGTCCCCTAGAAAATGAAAATACTCTCCGCTCACGGTACAACAAGTGACCCTCTGGCGGTAGCAATCGATAACTGCCCGGTATGACGATAACCAGTCCATACCCAAAATAACATCGAAACCCCTCATAGGCATAACTACAAAGGAAAATGGGATTCTATGATAATAAACCTCTATATCACAACCCCTAACACCTTGTTTCAAGATCAATTCACCCCCAAGAGGTGACACTACACAAATAGGAGATGCTAACTGTGCTAACTCCAACTCCAAAACAGATGCAAATGCAGCAGACACAAAGGAATGAGATGCACCCGTATCAATCAAAACATTAGCAATCGAGTTGCAAAACAAGAAAGTACCTCTCACAATTGATGGAGCCGGTACAAGATCCTGCGCGGTAACAGCATACACGCGCCCAGACGACCTCTGATCAACCTGCTCACCCCTAGGAGCATAAGATTACTGCACTGACTGGGACGATGAAGCCCCCTGATTGGCCCTCGAGGCCTGACCCGACTGAGCTGGCTGCTGACCCTGAATCTGCCTCAAACCAGATGCACCAGGTGTGCCACCCAACTGCGGGCAATACCTCTTCATATGCCCTGGTTGACCACACTGATAACACGAGAGTGGCTGGCCTCTACCCTGACTCTGGCTCTGAGATCGAGCCGAAGATGATGCTGCTCTCTGCACTCCTCCCCTCTGAGGACAAACTGGAGACTTGTGGCCCAGCTGGCCACACTTGAAACAGGTAATGTCTCCCTGACTGCCTTTCCCTGAACTAGCACTCGGTACAGGAAAAGTCGATCTAGAAAAGCTACCCTGAGACTGCTGGGGATTAAAACCCTTCTGTCTCCTACCATCACTCTGACCATCCTGACTCCTCTTGGAGCCCTTCTGTCCTTCCTCCTCCTCCTGCATCATGATTTCCATATGGGCTGCAGCATCAACCATACGTCCATAATCCCGAATCATAGTTCCCCCAACTCTCAGCTTGAGGCCACGCCTCAACTTCTTCTCAAACTCGATACAACGGCGTTCCTCAGACGCCACCAACTCAGGTGCAAACCTGGACAAGCTAGTAAATGCAGCCTCAAACTCGGCCACTGAAGAACTCGACTGCTTAAGCTGGCAGAACTAGTCTCTCAGCTTCTCCCTGACTGCTGGAGATAAGAACTTCTCCTGGAAAGCATTCACAAAAGCCTCCCATGTACCTCCTATACGACCCTCAGTAAACTTCCACCACTGACCCGCATCCCCCTTCAACTGGAAAGATGCTAAGGTCACTTTCAACCCTTCGTCTTCGATGCCAAGCATCTCAAACGTCTTCGTTGTCTGTTCGAGCCATTCATCTGCCTTAAGCGGCTCTTTAGGATCACCCACAAATTCCTCCGGATTAGACCGGAAGAACTCCCTCTTCAGAAAGGAAGGTCCTGCATCCGCAACAACAACCTGAGCTTGATTCTCAGCTCTGAGAATGCCTACTGACTCCCTGAATGCCCCTGCTATCTCTCGGGCTAGAGCGCCCATAGCCTGCTGGCCTACTGGCTCGGCCACATTGGCCTGGCCAATTCCCTCCTGAACTGCCAGAATCCCCTCTGGCACAGGCACCTCCTGCCTACCCGGCCTACCACACCTACTGCGTCCTCGTCCTCGTCCTGACATCCTAATGAAGGAAACAAAGACGTTAGCACATTAATAAATGTGCTGAAGCTAAACACTCACGTCCTAATGCATTGGACAACAATAATTCATTCCGCGTAAGCACATAATCACATAAGCATCTACGAATTTCATTCCCGGATAATGATAGTCCTAATGCGTTACTATAGTTCCGGTTGGAAGCAGCAGTGATCAAGTGCCTTTCCAACAAGACTACAAGAAACTCAAGGGTCCAATCAACATCCTAGAAACTACATTCCATACCCACATAATCACATAAACATGTTATCACATAAGCATATAACATTACACTAAGTCTCTATCAGACGAGACGAACCCATTGTGATACTAATCACTTCCCACGTACCCAAAGTATTCAAACCCGGTACGCTCTGATACCAAGTTGTAACGCCCTCAAATTAAACCCATAATATACATAACATTAGCATGCATTATTAAAAGAAAATGAATCTTTTGAATTATTCATCAGAGTACTTTTATTGAAAGACATCACATGTAACATCAAAATAAATGCCCTAAGGGCTTACATCTTTCCAAGCTAACACTTGGACACAAAAGAATGAGTACTAACCCATTTACAAGTTAAGCCCTTGGCTTGAATGTTTACATGTAATCTCAAATAAAAACAAATAACTAAAGACAAGTCTTCAAAATCCAAATCCTTCCAAGCTAAGTCCTGGGAGGTAGCCTATCACCTGAACCTGAAAATGATGTTCCCATAAAGGGTGAGCCACAGCCCAGTAGAAATATACTAAACCAAATATAAGCATTGAATAAAGCCATAGCATTCAATAGATGGTTAACCACGATAATCAATTATATCTTAATACTGTTTCATGACATCAATGTCTAAGACACGTTTTACTTTCCAATACATTAATTCAATATGGCTCAGAACCTGGCCAACCTTACAACAGAGTACTATATATATATCAAATTCACATTCTTCCAATATCAACAAACAAATGAGACTCAGGCTCATATCAAAACACTTCATACTTCCCGTTTGATACACATTTTAGTGCTGTATCAATAACATGTAAAACACTTCAATATAATAAGCACACATAAAGTGATGCTAATGGAGTCCATCCCCTATCTCCTCCCAAACAAAATCCGGTTTAGAGGTCCATCCCCTATCTTCCCCTAAACCGTGGAGTACATCCCCTATCTCCTCCCACACAAAACAAAGTATGCAAACACATAACATATTCACCACACAATCAATACACATAATGTCTGTATTAATTCAACAGTCAAAATTCATGACTCAACCAATGTGATTAGTTTCAATTATACCTAATCCACATGCATTGTCTACAACAATCACGACTATCCTCCACCGATAGCCCAAAACAGTTATTTCTAGACTTGGAAATAAATATATCAACAATTCAATAGGCGAGTGATTTAAATTATCCAACTACACCATTTAATCAATAAAATCCCCAATTTCATGAATTTAACCAAATTCCCCAATTCCCTTAAATTAATCATACAAATTAATTAATTAATACAACTAGGGTCTTTCCCAAAATTATCAAAGTAACCCCAACATATCAATATACCAAAACTTAGAACAAAACTTATAAAATGGAGTAGGAAATCCCTACCTTGAAGAAAAGAACTCGAATGGAGAAGATGACGAAAACCAAAGTGCTCCAAACCCAAGATTGTTCAGATTAAACGGAAGCCCTTGACCCACTCTATATTTTTAACAAAGGACTTAGGGTAGAAATACACTCTAAGTAGATCAAACCTAAGAGAGAAGTTGTGTAGGGAGCGGGAGAAGACGGTTCTAGGGTTTTAAAATCAAAAAGGAGATGAAAAATGATCCAGAAAGTTGGATCTCGGATTTTTATACCAGTCGACCCGCTCGAGTGTGGAAACCCCCGCTCGAGCGCCACTCACAGACTCCCGCTCGAGCGGCCAAACTCCCGCTCGAGCGGCGAATGCACACTCCCATAAGTTTTTGCAGACAGGTCCCCGCTCGACCTCCCAACTCCCCGCTCGAGCGTCACTCACGACTTCCCGCTCGAGCGTCCAATCCTGTAACGCCCTCAAAATAATAACAATAAACCCACCAGATAAGACATGCATTTACATTTAAACTAACCACATTCCTTTCATTCATTAGAATTCCGTTACATAAGTATTACATGTTAACCTCATAACAAAATGCCCTACGGGCTTACAGCTTTCCAAGTTAACACTTGGTTACAACAAAGAGTTCTAACTCGTTTACACATTAAGCCCTTGGCTTGAAATTACATGTAATAAATCAAAGTAAAACGACAAAACTATGCCCGCCACAAGCCTCCCAGCTATGTCCTTGGAGGTGGCATGCTTCCTGCACCTGAAAATGATATTCCCATATAGGGTGAGCCACAGCCCAGTAGAAATACACTAAACCAACCATGGACAATGACTAAAACATTAGCAATTGATAGTTGGTCAACACTGATACAGTCACATAAATAACATATTTATGTCAACGACTTACAAGTCCCAATTACTTTTCATTTTCCTTTTAACAACAGATAAGCATACTAGCTCTATCATCATTTCCACAGATATGTATAAAAACTATATCTCACATTCAGATAAGCATAAAAGCTATATCCACATTCTCAACAGATATGTATATCAACAATATCCACAGATAAGCATACAAGCTGTATCCACACTCTACAACAGATATGTATATCAACAATATCCACAGATAAGCATACAAGCTGTATCCACACTTCACTTCACAAAGATAAGCATATGAGCTCTATCTTCACTTCTCTAGACAAGCATATGAGCTCTGTCTACGGAGTACATCCCCTATCTCCTCCAAATACCTATCCGGTTTAGAGGTGCATCCCCTATCTTCCCCTAAACCGCGGAGTACATCCCCTATCTCCTCCTCTACACATAACGTATACAAACACAAAGGTTCTATATACAATCACACAATACATATAATTAATGTATTCTATCAACCGTCAAGTTCCATGACACATTTCATTGATTAGTTTCAGTTTACTTAATCATCAAGCATTGTCTACAACAATCACGACTATCCTCCACCGATAGCCCAAAGCAGTTATTTCTAAATAGAAAATAAATGCACAATGGATATTCAATCAGCATTTCATTCCTTCATTCCTCTCAATTAATTATCCCAATTAATTAAACAATGTAATTAGGTCAATTCCCATAATTAACATTTCAACCCTTAGGTCCCATTTTCATCAATGATTCAACATTAATTCCATTTTCCATGCCAAACATGCATCTAAGTTTATTATGAATAAAACCCCAACTTTTGTAAAATTACACAAAAGCCCCAAACTTTCACAAAATTACCAAACCAAGCCCAACATCTCAAAATACCAAAATTTAAAGACAAAACCCATAGAGAGGAGTAGGTTATCCCTACCTCAAATTCGGAGTCCCAAAGGAGAAGACGACAAAACCCAACGTGCTCCAAAACCCATGATTTTCAGATTAAAATGAAGCCCTCGACGATCAACAACTTTTTTGTAAAGGCCAAAGGTGAGTAAATCACTCCTACTAGATCAAAACCTAGAGAGAAGGTAGTATCTAGAGAGAAAGACTCAACAATGGTGTTTTTGGAAAAGTAAGAGAGAGAAGAGAAAGTGAAAAAGTGATTTGAAAAGTCACAATTTCGGGACTTAAACCCAGTCTTCCGCTCGAGCGTAAAACACCCCGCTCGAGCGGCCACTCACAGACTTCCGCTCGAGCGGCCAACCTCCCGCTCGAGCGCAGAATGCACTCGCCCAGCACTTTTGCAGAACCAGGCCTCCGCTCGAGCTCCCAATCCCTACGCTCGAGCTCACAACACTGCACAACAAGATACTGGATGGATGTAATCTACGCTCGAGCGCCAACACCTCCGCTCGAGCGTACAGGCCAAAAAATCTGGGCAACTAGTTTTGGTTTCTAAACTCAACCAACCTGTGACAAACCCGCTCAACACATCCTATAACTCAAATACAAAGTAAGAAAGGATGTAAACAAGATAATAAACAACTACCAACATCCACGGACACATGTCCGGATCACTATACAACAAGGGTAAACCCGGGATCGCTATAACCTCCCCCCCTTAAAGAATTTCGTCCCCGAAATTAAGCACAAGTTTTCAAAACAAGTTTTTCTCCCTTTTAATCAATGTTACACTTGAACATTCAACAATTCGACCCATTACCGGTCATCCCATCCCTTTAACAAGAGACATATCACAATATGTAAACCACATATGTATTATCAACATGCATCAACATTATGCACTATCTTTCCAATTTCAACAATATATTCAACACATATAGTATCACATTCAACTTCCGTATGAGGCAAGTTCCAAAACATACTTCCAATAACCAAAACATTTTCAATGTTTCACAACTTAAGACATATATAAAAGCTCTTAAGTTCAACAAAATGTAAAATTTAAATACAAGATTACATATCAACAAACAAGTCCGGATATTTCTCACGGACTTCCAACTCACGTTCCCAAGTGGCTTCCTCCACTCCGTGATGTTTCCACAAGATTTTCACCAAAGGAATGGTCTTGCCATGCAGGACCTGATCCCGCCTATCCAAGACCCGAACCGGTCTCTCCTCATACGAGGCATCCTCATCTACCTCTAAATTAGTCCAATCCAACACATGTGATGGATCTGGTTCATACTTCCGAAGCATACTCACATGAAACACATCATGCACTCCGGACAACTGCGTTGGTAAGGCTAATCGATAAGCAACCTCACCAATCCTCTCAAGGATCTCAAAAGGACCAATAAACCGAGGGGATAACTTCCCACTCTTCCCAAACCTCATCAGACCTCGCCTAGGTGATATCTTCAGAAAGACATGATCACCTACCTCAAACGCCAAAGGCCTCCTCCTACGATCGGCATAACTCTTTTGTCGACTCTGGGCTGTAACAAGCCTCTTACGGATAAGCTCAACTTTCTCCGTCGTCTCCCTAACCAACTCCGGACCCAACAAAGGTGCATCACCCACCTCGGCCCAACACACTGGAGACCTACACGGTCGGCCATACAAGGCCTCAAACGGTGCCATACCGATGCTAGACTGAAAACTGTTGTTGTAGGCAAACTCTACCAATGGCAAGTGCCTTTCCCACGTCCCACTGAAGTCCAGGACACAACCCCGAAGCATATCCTCGAGGATCTGAATAGTACGCTCGGACTGCCCGTCAGTCTGAGGATGATAAGCCGTACTAAAGGTCAACTTAGTGCCCAAGGCACTTTGCAAACTCTGCCACAACCTAGCAGTAAAACGAGGATCTCTATCTGAGACGATCGTCACTGGGACCCCGTGCAATCTCACTACGTCCCGAATATACAAGTCGGCAAGATGATCTACCGAATCTCTCACACGCATAGGCATAAAGTGCGCCGACTTAGTCAACCGGTCTACAACCACCCAAATAGCATCACTACCCCGTTGAGTCCTCGGAAGACCTACAACGAAGTCCATAGTGACATGCTCCCACTTCCACTCGGCTATAGGCAAGGGTTGCAACAAACCCGCTGGCCTCTGATGTTCGGCCTTCACTTGCTGGCAAGTAAGGCACTTCGATACGAAAACAGCCACATCTCTCTTCATACCCCGCCACCAAAACTGGCGACCTAAATCCTGATACATCTTAGTACCTCCCGGATGCACCGCAAGGCGCGAATGATGAAACTCTCGGAGTACTTCCTCTCTGCAAGACTCCGGTACAAACAAACGGTTTCGGTATCTCACACTCAGGTCGGGATACACCGTCAAACCCTTCTCAACTTTCCCACTGGGGATCTTCTCTCGGAGGGATTCTACCTCAAGGTCACCTCTCTGTGCCTCTAACACTCTAGTCACAAGTGTAGGTTGCGCAACAACGGAAAACAAGGCCGCAGCCTCAACAGATTCGCCCAATAGCAAATCAAACTCGCCAAGTGCTCCCAACATCACCCATTCCCGGATGGCTATACAAGCTACATCACTAATGGTTTTCCTACTAAGGGCATCGGCCACAACATTGGCCTTTCCCGGATGATAATGTAACTCAAAATCATAGTCTTCGATGAACTCCATCCATTTCCTCTGCCTCAGATTCAAGTCTCTCTGTGTAAACAGATACTTCAAACTCTTATGATCCGAGAATACCTCGAACCTCTCACCATAAAGGTAGTGCCTCCAGATTTTCAAGGCAAAGATCACAGCTGCTAATTCTAGGTCGTGTGTGGGGTAATTCTTCTCGTGTATTTTCAACTGACGTGAGCCATAAGCTACCACTTTCCCCTCCTGCATCAACACACAACCCAAACCCTCTCGTGAGGCATCACAATAAACCGCATAACCCAACCCTCTCTCCGGAATAATCAACACCGGAGCGGTGGTCAATCTAATTTTCAACTCTTGGAACGACTTTTCACAAGTCTCACTCCACACAAACTTGACTCCCTTCCGAGTCAGCCTAGTCAACGGTGATGCTAACCTGGAGAAATCTTTCACAAACCGACGGTAATACCCAGCTAATCCCAGAAAACTGCGGATCTCAAACACACTCTTAGGCTGTGCCCAATCTTGCACTGCCTCAACCTTGGATGTATCAACAGACACCCCTTCCCCGGATACCACGTGGCCTAAGAATTTGACTTCCCTCAGCCAGAACTCACACTTCCCAAACTTGGCATACAGCCTATGGGCTCTAAGTAACTCAAGCACCACTCTCAAGTGTGCCTCGTGCTCCTCCTCAGAAGACGAATAGATAAGGATGTCGTCCACAAAGACAACCACAAATCGGTCTAAGAACTCCCAGAAAATCCGGTTCATCAAGTCCATAAAGACTGCCGGTGCATTGGTAAGCCCGAATGGCATCACCAGAAACTCGTAATGGCCATACCGCGTACGGAATGCCGTCTTAGGAATATCTTCCTCCCTGACCCTCAACTGATGGTAACCCGATCTCAAGTCTATCTTAGAGAAACAACGGGAACCCTTCAACTGGTCAAACAAATCATCTATACGGGGCATAGGATACTTATTCTTAACCGTAGCCCGATTCAACTTCCGGTAGTCTATACACAATCTCAAGGCACCATCTTTCTTTTTAACAAAGAGGGCCGGTGCTCCCCACGGTGAAACACTAGGGCGAACAAAGCCCTTATCGAGCAATTCCTGGAGCTGAACTTTCAACTCAACCAACTCTGCTGGAGCAAAACGGTAAGGTGCCATAGAAATCGGCGCCGTACCAGGCACTAAATCAATAGAGAACTCTATCTCTCGGTGAGGTGGCAAACTAACAAGATCTTCGGGAAAGACATCCGAATACTCACAAACCACCCTCGGTAATACAACCTGGGTCTCACCACCCTCACCACTCTCAAAGATGGCAAGTAGACTACTAAGCTCACTTCGCCCTCGCGAATCATACCCCGGTGGCAAAACACTACCAACTCGGTCTCCCAAGAAATGGAACCACTCCCCGCTCAAGGTACACAATGTAACCCTCTGGCGGTAGCAATCAATAACAGCCCGGTATGACGATAACCAGTCCATACCCAAAATAACATCAAAACCCTTCATGGGCATGACAACAAACGGAAAAGGAAGCCTATAATCGGCGACCTCTATATCACATCCTCTAACACCCTGTTTCAGAATCAACTCACCACCCAAAGGCGATACCACACAAATAGGAGATGCTAACTGTGCTAACTCCAATTTCAAAACAGATGCAAATGCAGCAGATACAAAAGAATGAGATGCACCCGTGTCTATCAACACATTAGCAACTGAGTTGCAAAACAGAAAAGTACCTCTCACTACTGATGGAGCCGGTACTAAATCCTGCGCGGTAACAGCATACACGCGCCCCGTAGGCCCCTGGTCTACCTGCTCACCTCTCGGAGCAAAAGACTGCTGCACAGACTGGGATGACGAAGCTCCCGGATTGGCCCTCGAGGCCTGCACAGACTGAGCTGGCTGAAAACCCTGCGTCTGCCTAGAACCAGACGCTCCCGAAGTGGCACTCAACTGTGGGCAAAACCTCTTCATGTGCCCAGGTTGTCCACACTGATAACAAATCAAGAGCTGCCCCCTGCCCAAACTCTGACTCGGCGGTCTAGCTGAAGAAGAAGCAGCTTTCTGACCCCCACCCTTCTGCGGGCAAACAGAAACGTTGTGACCCAACTGGCCACACTTGTAACAAGTGAATTCTCCCTGACTGCCTCTCCCCGAGCCTACACTAGGCACTGGAAAGGTCGATCTAGAGACTGCACCCTGAGACTGCTGAGGGTTAGAACCCCTCTGCCTCCTGCCATCACTCTGACTATCCTGGCTCCTCTTGGAGCCTCTCTGACCCTCATCCTCCTCCTGCATCATAAGCTCCATATGAGCTGCAGCATCCACTAGGTGTCTATACTCTCGAATATAAGACCCACCAACTCTCAACTTGAGGCCCCGCCTCAACTTCCGCTCAAACTCATAGCAACGGCGTTCCTCAGACGCCACCAGTTCAGGTGCAAACCTAGACAGACTGGTAAAAGTAGCCTCAAACTCGGCCACTGACAAGCCCTGCTGATTAAGCCGGCTAAACTGATCCCTCAGCTTCTCCCTAGCTGCTGCTGATAAAAACCTCTCCTGAAAAACATTCACAAACGCCTCCCAAGTACCACCAACACGAGCTTTCTCGTACTTCCACCATTGACCCGCATCTCCCTTCAGTTGAAAGGATGCCAAGGTCACTTTCAGTGCTCCGTCCTCGATGCCAAGCATCTCAAACGTCTTCGTTGTCTGTTCGAGCCATTCATCTGCCTTAAGCGGCTCTTTAGGATCCCCGATAAACTCATCCGGATTACACCGGAAGAACTCCCTCTTCAAGAAGGAAGGCCCTGTCTCAGCTGCCTGATTCCCAGCTCTAAGAATACCCAAAGCTCCTGCTATCTCTCTGGCCAAGGCACCCATAGCCTGCTGACCTACTGGCTCGGCCACATTGGCCTGCCCAACTCCCTCCTGCACTGCCGGAATCTCACCCTGTAACGGTACTTCCTGCCTCGCAGGTCTACCACGCCTAGCACCTCTTCCTCATCCTGACATCCTAATAAAGGCAACACAGAACGTTAGCACATTCATAGGTGTGCCGAAACTAATCACTCACGTCCTAATGCATGGACAACTGTAATTCACTCCACATAAGCACATAAACACATAAGCACTTACGAACTTCATTTCCGGATAATGATAGTCCCAAGGCGTTACTAGAGTTCCGGTTAGAAACAGCATTGATCAAGTGCTTTTCCAACAAGACTCCCAGAAACTCAAGGATCCAATCAATATCCCAGAAATTAAATCCCATACCCACATAGTCACATAAGCATGTTATCACTTAAGCCCATAGCATAAGATACTACATCTAAGTCTCTATCAAGCGAGACAAACCCATTGTGATCCTAATCACTTCCCACGTACCCAAAGTATTCGAACCCGGTACGCTCTGATACCAAGTTGTAACGCCCTCAAAATAATAACAATAAACCCACCAGATAAGACATGCATTTACATTTAAACTAACCACATTCCTTTCATTCATTAGAATTCCGTTACATAAGTATTACATGTTAACCTCATAACAAAATGCCCTACGGGCTTACAGCTTTCCAAGTTAACACTTGGTTACAACAAAGAGTTCTAACTCGTTTACACATTAAGCCCTTGGCTTGAAATTACATGTAATAAATCAAAGTAAAACGACAAAACTATGCCCGCCACAAGCCTCCCAGCTATGTTCTTGGAGGTGGCATGCTTCCTGCACCTGAAAATGATATTCCCATATAGGGTGAGCCACAGCCCAGTAGAAATACACTAAACCAACCATGGACAATGACTAAAACATTAGCAATTGATAGTTGGTCAACACTGATACAGTCACATAAATAACATATTTATGTCAACGACTTACAAGTCCCAATTACTTTTCATTTTCCTTTTAACAACAGATAAGCATACTAGCTCTATCATCATTTCCACAGATATGTATAAAAACTATATCTCACATTCAGATAAGCATAAAAGCTATATCCACATTCTCAACAGATATGTATATCAACAATATCCACAGATAAGCATACAAGCTGTATCCACACTCTACAACAGATATGTATATCAACAATATCCACAGATAAGCATACAAGCTGTATCCACACTTCACTTCACAAAGATAAGCATATGAGCTCTATCTTCACTTCTCTAGACAAGCATATGAGCTCTGTCTACGGAGTACATCCCCTATCTCCTCCAAATACCTATCCGGTTTAGAGGTGCATCCCCTATCTTCCCCTAAACCGCGGAGTACATCCCCTATCTCCTCCTCTACACATAACGTATACAAACACAAAGGTTCTATATACAATCACACAATACATATAATTAATGTATTCTATCAACCGTCAAGTTCCATGACACATTTCATTGATTAGTTTCAGTTTACTTAATCATCAAGCATTGTCTACAACAATCACGACTATCCTCCACCGATAGCCCAAAGCAGTTATTTCTAAATAGAAAATAAATGCACAATGGATATTCAATCAGCATTTCATTCCTTCATTCCTCTCAATTAATTATCCCAATTAATTAAACAATGTAATTAGGTCAATTCCCATAATTAACATTTCAACCCTTAGGTCCCATTTTCATCAATGATTCAACATTAATTCCATTTTCCATGCCAAACATGCATCTAAGTTTATTATGAATAAAACCCCAACTTTTGTAAAATTACACAAAAGCCCCAAACTTTCACAAAATTACCAAACCAAGCCCAACATCTCAAAATACCAAAATTTAAAGACAAAACCCATAGAGAGGAGTAGGTTATCCCTACCTCAAATTCGGAGTCCCAAAGGAGAAGACGACAAAACCCAACGTGCTCCAAAACCCGTGATTTTCAGATTAAAATGAAGCCCTCGACGATCAACAACTTTTTTGTAAAGGCCAAAGGTGAGTAAATCACTCCTACTAGATCAAAACCTAGAGAGAAGGTAGTATCTAGAGAGAAAGACTCAACAATGGTGTTTTTGGAAAAGTAAGAGAGAGAAGAGAAAGTGAAAAAGTGATTTGAAAAGTCACAATTTCGGGACTTAAACCCAGTCTTCCGCTCGAGCGTAAAACACCCCGCTCGAGCGGCCACTCACAGACTTCCGCTCGAGCGGCCAACCTCCCGCTCGAGCGCAGAATGCACTCGCCCAGCACTTTTGCAGAACCAGGCCTCCGCTCGAGCTCCCAATCCCTACGCTCGAGCTCACAACACTGCACAACAAGATACTGGATGGATGTAATCTACGCTCGAGCGCCAACACCTCCGCTCGAGCGTACAGGCCAAAAAATCTGGGCAACTAGTTTTGGTTTCTAAACTCAACCAACCTGTGACAAACCCGCTCAACACATCCTATAACTCAAATACAAAGTAAGAAAGGATGTAAACAAGATAATAAACAACTACCAACATCCACGGACACATGTCCGGATCACTATACAACAAGGGTAAACCCGGGATCGCTATAAATCCCCCGCTCGAGCGGCCAACAATACACAGGACATACTGGATGGGTGTTTTCCCCGCTCGAGCGTCCAAACCCCCGCTCGAGCGGACAGGCCAAAATCTGGGCAACTAGATTTGGTTCCTAAGCTCAACCAACCTGCTCCAAATCTTCCCAACACAACCCAAGACTCAAAAATAAGGGTTAAAGGGTGCAAACAACATACTCTCAACAACCAGCTCCACGGAACCTAAGTCTGTATATAACAAGTAAAGAAAAGGGAAACCGGGATCGCTATAAAGAAAAAATGAAGTTAAATAAAAATAAAAATGGAAGTTGCAGAAAATTAAAAATGGAAGTTCATTGAAGAAACCACTACACCTTAATCATCTATTTGGAAATTAAATAAAAAAGAAAGTTGAATCGAAAATTAACTAGAATAAAAAAGGAAGTTGAATAAAAATAAAAATGGAAGTTGCAGAAAATTAGAAATGGAAGTTCATTCAAAAAACCACTATACCTTAACGATCTATTTGGAAATTAAATAAAAAAGAATGTTTAATAGAAAACTAAATTGAATAAAAATGGAAGTTGAATAAAAATAAAAATGAAAGTGGCATAAAAGTAAAAATGGAAGCTCAATCCAGAAACCACTATACCATAACGATCTATTTGGAAAGTAAATAAAAAAGGAAGTTAAATAGAAAAATAACTTGAATAAAAATGGAAGTTGAATAAAAATAAAAATGAAAATTGCAGAAAATTAAAAATGGAAGTTCATTCAAGAAACCACTATACCTTAATGATCTATTTGCAAATTAAATAAAAAAGGATGTTGAATAGAAAAGTAAATTAAATAAAAATGGAAGTTGAATAAAAATAAAAATGAAAGTTGCATAAAATTAAAAATGGGAGTTCAATCCAGAAACCACTATACCTTAACGATTTATTTGGAAATTAAATAAAAAAGGAAGTTGAATGTGAATAGAAAAGAAACTTGAATAAAAAAAGAAGTTGAATAAAAATAAAAATGGAAGTTGCATAAAATTTAAAATGGATGTTCATTCAAGAAACCACTATACCTTAACGATCTATTTGGAAATTAAATAAAAAAAGAAGTTTAATAGAAGACTAAATTGAATAAAAATGAAAGTTGAATAAAAATACAAATGAAAGTTGCATAAAATTAAAAATAGAATTTCAATCCAGAAACCACTATAGCTTAACGATCGATTTGGAAATTAAATAAAAAAGAGAGTTGAATAGAAAAGAAAATTGATTAAAAAAAGAAGTTGAATAAAAATAAAAATCGAAGTTGCAGAAAATTAAAATTGGAAGTTCATTCACGAAACCACTATACCTTAACGATATATTTGGAAATTAAATAAAAAAGGAAGTAGAATAGAAAAATAACTTCCATAAAAATGGAAGTTGAATAAAAATAAAAATGGACGTTGCATAAAATTAAAAATGGAAGTTCATTCATGAAACCACTATACCTTAACGATCTATTTGGAAGTTAGATAAAAATGAAAGTTGCTGAAAATTATAAATGGAAGTTCAATCCAGAAACCATTGTACCTTAACGATCTATTTGGAAATTAAATATAAAAGGAAGTTGAATATAAAAATAACTTGAATAAAAAAAGAAGTTGAATTAAAATAAAAATGGAAGTTGCAGAAAATTTAAATTGGAAGTTCATTCAAGAAACCACTATACCTTAACGATCTGTTTGGAAATTAAATAAAAAAGGAAGTCGAATAGAAAAATAACTTGAATAAAAATGGAAGTCGAATAAAAATAAAAATTGAAGTTACAAAAAATTTAAATTGGAAGTTCATTTCCGAAACCACTTTACCTTAACGATCTATCTGGAAATTAAATAAAAAAGGAAGTTGAATAGAAAAATAACTTGAATAAAAATGAAAGTCGAATAAATATAAAAATGGAAGTTGCAGAGAATTGAAAATGAAAGTTCATTCAAGAAAACACTATACCTTAACGATCTATTTGAAAATTGAATAAAAAAGAAGTTTAATAAAAAAATAACTTGAATTAAATTAGAAATGGAAGATGCATAAAATTAAAAATGGAAGTTCATATAGCAATCCTGGGTTTACCCTTGTTGTACAGTGATCCGGACATGTGTCCGTGGATGTTGGTTGTTGTTTATTATCGTGTTTGCATCCTTTGTACTTTGTATATTGAGTTATGGGATGTGTTGGGCAGGTTTGTTACAGGTTGGTTGCGTTTGGGAGCCTAGTGTTGCTGCCCAGATTTTTGGTCCTTCGCTCGAGCGAGGAGTTTGTCGCTCGAGCGAGAGTGGTGTTGCGTCTGGTTCTGGACCTGAGAGTTGCATTTCCTGGCTCGAGCGAGCTTTTCGTGGCTCGAGCGGTCTGGGTTTTTCTTCGCTCGATCGAGAACTTCTTGGCTCGAGCGAGAGTTTTCTGTGTCTGGTCGCTCGAGCGACCAATCTTTCGCTCGAGCGAGCGTGTTTTATATCAGCGGACAGCAGCGTCTAAAACATCACTTTTTCAGTCCCTTTCTTTGATTAAACCCTAAATCCGACACTCTCTCTCTAAACTTGCACTCTCTCTAAGGTTTGATCTCCCTAGGGTGTGAATCTAGTCTAGGGCCTTTGTTAAAAAGGTAGAGGGTGTTGAGAGCTTCGATTTAATCTGAAAAAGTTTGGATTTGGAGCAAGTGGATCTTGGAGTCTTCATCTCCTTTGTGGCTTAAACTTCGAGGTAGGGATATCCTACTCCTCTCTATGGGTTTTGTCTTTAAATTTTGGTATTTTGAGATGTTGGGCTTGGTTTGGTAATTTTGTGAAAGTTTGGGGCTTTTGTGTAATTTTACAAAGGTTAGGGTTTTATTCATAATAAACCTAGATGCATGTTTGGCATAGAAAAATGGAATGATTATTGAATCATTGATGAAAATGGGACCTAAGGGTTGAAATGGTAATTATGGAAAAATGGCCTAATTACATTGTTTAATTAATTGGGATAATTAATTGTGAGAAATGAGGAATGAAATGTTGATTGAATATCCATTGTGCGTTTATTTTCTGTTTAGAAATAACTGTTTTGGGCTATCGGTGGAGGATAGTCGTGATTGTTGTAGACAATGCATGATGATTAGGTAAACTGAAACTAATCAATGAAATGTGTCATGGAACTTGACGGTTGATAGAATACATTATTTGTATGTATTGGGTGATTGTATATAGAACCATTGTGTTTGTATACGTTATGTGTAGAGGAGGAGATAGGGGATGTACTCCGCGGTTTAGGGGAAGATAGGGGATGTACCTCTAAACCGGATAGGTATTGGGAGGAGATAGGGGATGAACTCCGTAGACAGAGCTAATATGCTTGTCTAGAGAAGTGAAGATAGAGCTCATATGCTTATCTTGGTGAAGTGTGGATATAGCTTGTATGCTTATCTGTGGATATTGTTGTTATACATATCTGTTGAGAATGTGGATATAGCTTGTATGCTTATCTGTGGATATTGTTGTTATACATATCTGTTGAGAATGTGGATATAGCTTGTATGCTTATCTGTGGATATTGTTGTTATACATATCTGTTGAGAATGTGGATATAGCTTGTATGCTTATCTGTGGATATTGTTGTTATACATATCTGTTGAGAATGTGGATATAGTTTTTATGCTTATCTGAATGTGAGATATAGTATTTATACGTATCTGTGGAAATGATGATAGAGCTAGTATGCTTATCTGTTGAAAAAGGGAAAATGAAATGTAATTGGGACTTGTAAGTCGTTGACATAAATATGTAATTTATGTGATTGTATCAGTGTTGACCAACTATCAATTGCTAATGTTTTAGTCATTGTCCATGGTTGGTTTAGTGTATTTCTACTGGGCTGTGGCTCACCCTATATGGGAATATCATTTTCAGGTGCAGGAAGCATGCCACCTCCAAGGACATAGCTGGGAGGCTAGTGGCGGGCATAGTTTTGTCGTTTTACTTTTGATGTATTACATGTAATTTCAAGCCAAGGGCTTAATGTGTAAACGAGTTAGAACTCTTTGTTGTAACCAAGTGTTAACTTGGAAAGCTGTAAGCCCGTAGGGCATTTTGTTATGAGGTTAACATGTAATACTTATGTAATGGAATTCTAATGAATGAAAGGAATGCGGTTAGTTTAAATGTAAATGCATGTCTTATCTGATGGGTTTATTGTTATTATTTTGAGGGCGTTACAGTTCAATCCGAAAACCACTATACCCTAACGATCTATTTGGAAATTAAATAAAAAAGGAAGTTGAGTAGAAAAGAAACTTGAAGAAAAAATGAAGTTAAATAAAAACAAAAATGGAAGTGGTAGAAAATTAAAAATGGAAGTTCATTCAAGAAACCACTACACCTTAATGATCTATTTGGAAATTAAATAAAAAAGGAAGTTGAATAGAAAAATAACTTCCATAAAAATGGAAGTTGAATAAAAATAAAATTGGACATTGCATAAAATTAAAAATGGAAGTTCCTTCATGAAACCACTATACCTTAACGATCTATTTGGAAATTAGATCAAAAAGAAAGTTTAATAGAAAAGTAAATTGGATAAAAATGGAAGTTGAATAAAAATAAAAATGAAAGTTGCAGAAAATTATAAATGGAAGTTCAATCCAGAAACCATTGTACCTTAACGATCTATTTGGAAATTAAATAAAAAAGGAAGTTGAATAGAAAAATAACTTGAATAAAAAAAGAAGTTGAATTAAAATAAAAATGGACGTTGCAGAAAATTTAAATTGGAAGTTCATTCAAGAAACCACTATACCTTAACGATCTATTTGGAAATTAAATAAAAAAGGAAGTTGAATAGAAAAATAACTTCAATAAAAATGGAAGTCGAATAAAAATAAAAATTGAAGTTGCAGAAAATTTAAATTGGAAGTTCATTTAAGAAACCACTATACCTTAACGATCTATCTGGAAATTAAATAAAAAAGGAAGTTGAATAGAAAAATAACTTGAATAAAAATGGTAGTCGAATAAAAATAAAAATGGAAGTTGCAGAAAATTGAAAATGAAAGTTCATTCAAGAAACCACTATACCTTAACGATCTATTTGGAAATTAAATAAAATAGAAGTTTAATAGAAATGTAACTTGAATAAAAATGGAAGTTGTATAAAAATAAAATTGGTAGTTGCATAAAATTTAAAAAGGATGTTCAATCCAGAAACCACGATACCTTAACGATTTAGTTGGAAATGAAGTAAAAAAGAAAGTTGAGTAGAAAAGAAACTTGAAGAAAAAATGAAGTTAAATAAAAATAAAAATGGAAATTAAATAAAAAAAGATATTTAATAGAAAACTAAATTGAATAAAAATGCAAGTTGAATAAAAATAAAAACGAAAGCTGCATAAAATTAAAAATGGAAGCTCAATCCAAAAACCACTATACCTTAACGATCAATTTGGAAAGTAAATAAAAAAGTAACTTAAATAGAAAAATAACTTGAATAAAAATGGAAATTGAATAAAAATAAAAATGGAAGTGGCAGAAAATTAAAATTGGAAGTTCAATCTAGAAACCACTATACCTTAATGATATATTTGGAAATTAAATAAAAAAGGAATTTGAATGTGAATAGAAAAGAAACTTGAATAAAAAAAGAAGTTGAATTAAAATAAAAATGGAAGTTGCAAAAAATTTAAAATGGAAGTTCATTCAAGAAACCACTATACCTTAACGATCTATTTGGAAATTAAATAAAAAAGGAAGTTGAATAGAAAAATAACTTGAATTAAAATGGAAGTCGAATAAAAATAAAAATGGAAGTTGCAGAAAATTGAAAGTGGAAGTTCATTCAAGAAAACACCATACCTTAACGATCTATTTGGAAATTAAATAAAAAAGAAGTTTAATAAAAAAGTAACATGAATTAAATTAAAAAAGGAAGATGCATAAAATTCAAAATGGAAGTTCAATCCAGAAACCACTATACCTTAACGATCTATTTGGAAATTAAATAAAAAAGGAAGTTAAGTAGAAAAGAAACTTGAAGAAAAAATGAAGTTAAATAACAACAAAAATAGAAGTTGCAGAAAATTACAAATGGAAGTTCACTGAAGAAACCACTACACCTTAACGATCTATTCGGAAATTATATAAAAAAGGAAGTTGAATAGAAAAATAACTTGAATAAAAAAAGAAGTTGAATAAAAATAAAAATGGAAGTCGCAGAAAATTAAAAATGGAAGTTCATTCAAAAAACCACTATACCTTAACGATATATTTGGAATTTAAATAAAAAAGAATGTATAATAGAAAACTAAATTGAATAAAAATGGAAGTTGAATAAAAATAAAAATGAAAGTTGCATAAAATTAAAAATGGAAGCTCAATCCAGAAACCACTATACCTTAACGATCTATTTGGAAATTAAATAAAAAAGGAAGTTAAATAGAAAAATAACTTGAATAAAAATGGAAGTTGAATAAAAATAAAAATGGAAGTTGCAGAAAATTAAAAATGGAAGTTCATTCAAGAAACCACTATACCTTAACGATCTATTTGGAAATTAAATAAAAAAGGAAGTTTAATAGAAAAAGTAAATTAAATAAATATGGAAGTTGAATAAAAATAAAAATGAAAGTTGTATAAAATTAAAAATGGAAGTTCAATCCAAAAACCACTATACCTTAACGATCTATTTGGAAATTAAATAAAAAAGTAAGTTGAATAGAAAAGAAACTTGAATAAAAAAAGAAGTTGAATAAAAATAAAAATAAAAGTTGCAGAAAATAAAAAAATGGAAGCTCATTCAAGAAACCACTATACCTTAACGATCTATTTGGAAATTAAATAAAAAAGGAAGTTAAATAGAAAAATAACTTGAATAAAAATGGAAGTTGAATAAAAATAAAAATGCAAGTGGTAGAAAATTAAAATTGGTAGTTCATTTAAGAAACCACTACACCTTAACGATCTATTTGGAAATTAAACAAAAAAGGAAGTTTAATAGAAATGTAGATTGAATAAAAATGGAAGTTGAATTAAAATAAAAATGGAAGTTCATTCATGAAAACACTATACCTTAACGATCTCTTTCGAAATTAAATAAAAAAGGAAGTTAAATAGAAAAATAACTTCCATAAAAATGGAAGTTGAAGAAAAATAAAAATGGACGTTGCATAAAATTGAAAATGGAAGTTCATTCATGAAACCATTATACCTTAACGAGCTATTTGAAAATTAGATAAAAAAGGAAGTTAAATAGAAATGAAACTTGAATAAAAAAGAAGTTGAATTAAAATAAAATTGGAAGTTGCAGAAAATTTAAATTGGAAGTTCATTCAAGAAACCACTATACCTTAACGATCTATTTGCAAATTAAATAAAAAAGGATGTTGAATAGAAAAATAACTTGAATAAAAATGGAAGTCAAATAAAAATAAAAATGGAAGTTGCAGAAAATTAAAATTGGAAGTTCATTCACGAAACCACTATACGTTAACGATATCTTTGGAAATTAAATAAAAAAGGATGTTGAATAGAAAAATAACTTCCATAAAAATGGAAGTTGAATAAAAATAAAAAAGGACGTTGCATAAAATTGAAAATGAAAGTTCATTCATGAAACCACTATACCTTAACGATCTATTTGGAAATTAGATAAAAAAGGAAGTTGAATAGAAAAGAAACTTGAATAAAAAAAGAAGTTGAATTAAAATAAAAATGGAAGTTGCAGAAAATTTAAATTGGAAGTTCATTCAAGAAACCACTATACCTTAACGATCTATCTGGAAATTAAATAAAAAAGGAAGTTGAATAGAAAAATAACTTGAATAAAAATGGAAGTCGAATAAAAATAAAAATGGAAGTTGCAGAAAATTTAAATTGGAAGTTCATTCAAGAAACCACTATACCTTAACGATCTATTTGGAAATTAAATAAAAAAGTAAGTTGAATAGAAAAATAACTTGAATAAAAATGGAAAACGCAGAAAATTAAAAATGGAAGTTCATTCAAAAAACCACTATACCTTAACGATCTATTTGGAAAAATTAAATAAAAAAGGATGTTTAATAGAAAACTAAATTGAATAAAAAGGGAAGTTGAATAAAAATAAAAATGAAAGTTGCATAAAATTAAAAATGGAAGTTCAATTCAGAAACCACTATACCTTAACGATCTATTTGGAAATTAAATAAAAAAAAAGTTGAATGTGAATAGAAAAGAAACTTGAATAATAAAAGAAGTTGAATAAAAATAAAAATGGAAGTTGCAAAAAATTTAAAATGGATGTTCATTCAAGAAACCACTATACCTTAACGATCTATTTGGAAATTAAATAAAAAAGGAAGTTTAATAGAATACTAAATTGAATAAAAATGAAAGTTGAATAAAAATACAAATGAAAGTTGCATAAAATTAAAAATGAAAGTTCAACCCAGAAACCTCTATACCTTAAAGATCTATTTGGAAATTAAATAAAAAAGAAAGTTGAAAGGAAAAGAAAATTGAATAAAAAAAGAAGTTGAATAAAAATAAAAATCGAAGTTGCAGAAAATTAAAATTGGAAGTTCATTCAAGAAACCACAATACCTTAACGATATATTTGGAAATTAAATAAAAAAGGAAGTTGAATAGAAAAATAACTTGACTAAAAATGGAAGTCGAACAAAAATAAAAATGGAAGTTGCAGAAAATTTAAATTGGAAGTTCATTCAAGAAACCAATATATCTTAACGATCTATTTGGAAATTAAATAAAAAAGGAAGTTTAATAGAAAAATAAATTGCATAAAACTGGAAGCCGAATAAAAATAAAACTGGAAGCTGCAGAAAATTGAAAATGGAAGTTCATTCAAGAAACAACTATACGTTAACGATCTATTTAGAAATTAAATAAAAAAGAAGTTTAATAGAAATGTAACATGAATAAAAATGGAAGTTGAATAAAAATAAAAATGGATGTTGCATAAAATTAAAAATGGAAGCTCAATCCAGAAACCACTATACCTTAACGATCTATTTTGAAATTAAATAAAAAAGGAAGTTGAGTAGAAAAGAAACTTGAAGAAAAAATGAAGTTAAATAAAAATAAAAATGGAAGTTTCAGAAAATTAAAAATGGAAGTTCATTCAAGAAACCACTACACCTTAACGATCTATTTGGAAATTAAATAAAAAAGGAAATTAAATAGAAAAATAACTTGAATAAAAATGGAAGTTGAATAAAAATAAAAATGGAAGATGCAGAAAATTAAAAATCGAAGTTCATTCAAAAAACCACTATACCTTAACGATCTATTTGGAAATTAAATAAAAAAGGAGGTTTAATAGAAAACTAAATTGAATAAAAATGGAAGTTGAACAAAAATAAAAATGAAAGTTGCATAAAATTAAAAATGGAAGCTCAATCTAGAAACCACTATACCTTAACGATCTATTTGGAAATTAAATAAAAAAAGGAAGTGGAATAGAAAAGAAACTTTGAATAAAAAAAGAAGTAGAATAAAAATAAAAATGGAAGTTGCAGAAAATTAAAAATGGAAGTTCAATCCAGAAACCACTATACCTTAACGATCTATTTGGAAATTAAATAAAAAAGGAACTTAAATAGAAAAATAACTTGAATGAAAATGGATGTTGAATAAAAACAAAAATGGAAGTTGCAGAAAATTAAAAATGGAAGTTCATTCAAAAAACCACTATACCATAACGATCTATTTGGAAATTAAATAAAAAAGGAAGTTCAATAGAAAAAGTAAATTGAATAAATATGGAAGTTGAATAAAAATAAAAATGAAAGTTATATAAAATTAAAAATGGAATTCAATCCAGAAACCACTATACCTTAACGATCTATTTGGAAATTAAATAAAAAAGTAAGTTGAATAGAAAAAGTAAATTGAATAAATATGGAAGTTGAATAAAAATAAAAATGGAAGTTGCAGAAAATTAAAAATGGAAGTTCATTCAAGAAACCACTATACCTTAACGATATATTTGGAAATTAAGTAAAAAAGGAAGTTGAATAAAATAAAAATGGACGTTGCATAAAATTAAAAGTGGAAGTTCATTCATGAAACCACTGTACCTTAACGATCTATTTGGAAATTAGATAAAAAAAAAGAAGTTTAATAGAAAAGTAAATTGAATAAAAATGGAAGGTGAATAAAAATAAAAATAAAAGTTGCATAAAATTATAAATGGAAGTTCAATCCAGAATCCACTGCACCTTAATGATCTATTTGGAAATTAAATAAAAAAGGAAGTTGAATAGAAAAGAAACTTGAATAAAAAAAGAAGTTGAATAAAAACAAAAATGGAAGTTGTAGAAAATTAAAAATAGAAGTTCATTCAAGAAACCACTATACCTTAACGATATGTTTGGAAATTAAATAAAAACGGAAGTAGAATAGGAAAATAACTTTCATAAAAATGGAAGTCAAATAAAAATAAAAATGGACGTTGCATAAAATTTAAAATGGAAGTTCATTCATTAAACCACTATACCTTAACGATCTATTTAGAAATTAGTTAAAAAATGGAAGTTTAATAGAAAAGTAAATTGAATAAAAATGGAAGGTGAATAAAAATAAAAAAAAAAAGTTGCATAAAATTATAAATGGAAGTTCAATCCAGAAACCACTGTACCTTAACGATCTATTTGGAAATTAAATAAAAAAGGAAGTTGAATAGAAAAGAAACTTGAATAAAAAAGAAGTTGAATTAAAAAGAAAATGGAAATTGTAGAAAATTTAAATTAGAAGTTCATTCAAGAAACCACTATACCTTAACGATCTATTTGGAAATTAAATAAAAACGGAAGTTGAAAAGAAAAATAACTTGAATAAAAATGGAAGTCGAATAAAAACAAAAATGGAAGTTCCAGAAAATTCAAAATGGAAGCTCATTCAAAAAACCACTATACCTTAACGATCTATATGGAAATTAAATAAAAAAAAGTTTAACAGAAAAGTAACTTGAATAAAAATGGAAGTCGAATAAAAATAAAAATGGAAGTTGAAGAAAATTAAAAATGGCAGTTCATTCAAGAAACCAATATACCTTAACGATCTGTTTGGAAATTAAATAAAAAAGGAAGTTTAATAGAAAAGTAAATCGAATAAAAATGGAAGTTGAATAAAAATAAAAATGAAAGTTGCATAAAATTATAAATGGAAGTTCAATCCAGAATCCACTGTACCTTAACGATCTATTTGGAAATTAAATAAAAAAGGAAGTTCAATAGAAAAGAAACTAGAATAAAAAAAGAAGTTGAATTAAAATATAAAAGGAAGTTGCAGAAAATTAAAATTGGAAGTTTATTCAAGAAACCACTATACCTTTACGATCTATTTGGAAATTAAATAAAAAAGGATGTTGTATAGAAAAATAACTTGAATAAAAATGGAAGTTGAATAAAAATAAAAATAGAAGTTGCAGAAAATTAAAAATGGAAGTTCATTCAAGAAACCACTATACCTTAACGATCTATTCGGAAATTAAATAAAAAAGGAAGTTTAATAGAAAAGTAAATTGAATAAAAATGGAAGTTGAATAAAAATAAAAATGAAAGTTGCATAAAATTAAAAATGGAAGTTCAATCCGGAAACCACTATACCTTAACGATCTATTTGGAAATTAAGTAAAAAACGAAGTTGAATAGAAAAATAACTTGAATAAAAATGGAAGTTGAATAAAAATAAAAATGGAAGTTGCCGAAAATTAAAAATGGTAGTTCATTCAAAAAACCACTATACCTTAACGATCTATTTGGAAATTAAATAAAAAAGGATGTTTAATAGAAAACTAAATTGAATAAAAATAGAAGTTGAATAAAAATAAAAATGAAAGTTGCATAAAATTAAAAATGGAAGTTCAATCCATAAACCACTATACCTTAACGGTCTATTTGGAAATTAAATAAAAAAGGAAGTTGAATGTGAATAGAAAAGAAACTTGAATAAAAAAAGAAGTTGAATAAAAAAAAAAATGGAAGTTGCATAAAATTATAAATGGAAGTTCAATCTAGAAACCACTGTACCTTAACGATCTTTTTGAAAATTAAATAAAAAAGGAAGTTCAATAGAAAAGAAACTTGAATAAAAAATGAAGTAGAATAAAAATAAAAATGGAAGTTGTAGAAAATTTAAATTGCAAGTTCATTCAAGAAACCACTATACCTTAACGATCTATTTGGAAATTAAATAAAAAAGGAAGTTGAATAAAAAAATAACTTGAATAAAAGTGGAAGTCGAATAAAAAAAAATGGAAGTTGCAGAAAATTAAAAATGGAAGTTCATTCAGGAAACCACTATACCATAGCCATCGATTTAGAAATTAAATAAAAAAGAAGTTTAAGAGAAAAGTAACTTGAATAAAAATGGAAGTTGAATAAAAATAAAAATATTAGTTGCATAAAATTAAAAATGAAATTTCAATCCAGAAACCACTATATCCTAACGATCTATTTGAAAATTAAATAAAAAAGGAAGTTGAGTAGAAAAGAAACCTGAAGAAAAAATGAAGTTCAATAAAAATAAAAATGGACGTTGCAGAAAATTAAAAATGGAAGTTCATTGAAGAAACCACTACACCTTAACGATCTATTTGGAAATTAAATAAAAAAGGAAGTGGAATAGAAAAATAACTTGAATAAAAATGGAAGTTGAATAAAAATAAAAATGGAAGTCGCAGAAAAGTAAAAATGGAAGTTCATTGAAGAAACCACTATACCTTAACGATCTATTTGGAAATTAAATAAAAAAGGAAGTTGAATCAAAAAATAACTTGAATAAAAGTGGAAGTCGAATAAAAAAAAATGGAAGTTGCAGAAAATTAAAAATGGAAGTTCATTCAGGAAACCACTATACCATAACCATCGATTTGGAAATTAAATAAAAAAGAAGTTTAAGAGAAAAGTAACTTGAATAAAAATGGAAGTTGAATAAAAATATAAATATTAGTTGCATAAAATTAAAAATGAAAGTTCAATCCAGAAACCACTATATCTTAACGATCTATTTGGAAATTAAATAAAAAAGGAAGTTGAGTAGAAAAGAAACCTGAAGAAAAAATGAAGTTCAATAAAAATAAAAATAGAAGTTGCAAAAAATTAAAAATGGAAGTTCATTGAAGAAACCACTACACCTTAACGATCTATTTGGAAATTAAATAAAAAATGAAGTGGAATAGAAAAATAACTTGAATAAAAATGGAAGTTGAATAAAAATAAAAATGGAAGTCGCAGAAAAGTAAAAATAGAAGTTCATTCAAGAAACCACTATACCTTAACGATCTATTTGGAAATTAAATAAAAAAGGATATTTAATAGAAAACTAAATTGAATAAAAATGGAAGTTGAGAAAAAATTAAAATGAAAGTTGCATAAAATTAAAAATGGAAGTTCAATCCAGAAACCACTATACCTTAACGATCTATTTGGAAATTAAATAAAAAAGGAAGTTGAATAGAAAAAAAAAGTTGAATAAAAAAAGAAGTTGAATAAAAATAAGAATGGAAGTTGCAGAAAATTAAAAATGGAAGTTCAATCCAGAAACCACTATACCTTAACGATCTATTTGGAAATTAAATAAAAAAAGAAGTTAGATAGAAAAATAACTTGCATAAAAATGGAAGTTGAATAAAAATAAAAATGAAAGTTGTAGAAAATTAAAAATGGAAGTTCATTCAAGAAACCACTATACCTTAACGATTTATTTGGAAATTAAATAAAAAAGGAAGTTCAATAGAAAAGTAAATTGAATAAAAATGGAAGTTGAATAAAAATAAAAATGAGAGTTGCATAAAATTAAAAATGCAAGTTCTATCCAGAAACCACTATACCTTAACGATCTATTTGGAAATTAAATAAAAAAGGATGTTGAGTAGAAAAGAAAGTTGAAGAAAAAATGAAGTTAAATAAAAATAAAAATGGAAGTTGCAGAAAATTAAACATGGAAGTTCATTCAAAAAACCACTACACCTTAACGATCTATTTGTAATTAAATAAAAATGGAAGATGAATAGAAAAATAACTTGAATAAAAACGGAAGTTGAATAAAAATAAAAATGGAAGTTGCAGAAAATTAAAAATGGATGTTCATTCAAAAAACCCCTACACCTTATCGATCTATTTGGAATTAAATAAAAATGGAAGTTGGATAGAAAAATAACATGAATAAAAACGGAAGTTGAATAAAAATAAAAATGGAAGTTGCAGAAAATTAAAAATGGAAGTTCAATCAGGAACCCACTATACCTTAATGACCTATTTGGAAATTAAATAAAAAAGGATGTTTAATAGAAAACTAAATTGAATAAAAATGGAAGTTGAATAAAAATAAAAAAGAAAGTTGCCGAAAATTAAAAGTGGAAGTTCATTCAAGAGACCACTATACCTTAACGATCTATTTGGAAATTAAATAAAAAAGAAGTTTAATAGAAAAGTAACTTGAATAAAAATGGAAGTTGAATAAAAATAAAAATGAAAGTTGCTGAAAATTAAAAATGGAAGTTCATTCAAGAAACCACTATACCTTAACGATCTATTTGGAAATTAAATAAAAAGGATGTTTACTAGAAAGCTAATATAGCGATCCCGGTTTTGCCTTTCGTGCTTAACTGTAATTCGGATTCGATTTCGTAAGAGTGCTGTTATCTTATCATCTTTTTATCCCTTTCTCTTTGTGTTCGAGCTTTTAGGTTGTGTTGGGCAAGTTGGGAATAAGTTGGTTGCGTTTTAAAACGTAAAGTCTTTGCCCAGTTTTTGGTCTCTCCGCTCGAGCGGCGCTTTTGACGCCCGAGCGGGACTCTATTGTTGCTTGTCCGCTCGAGCGGGGGTGTTGGAGCTCGAGCGGGGAAATCACCCATCCAGTATTTCGTCCGCAGTGGTATACGCTCGAGCGGGGGATTGGTCGCTCGAGCGGGGGTATGTGTCCGACGCTCGAGCGGGGGGTTTGACGCTCGAGCGGTCATCATGTCTGTAAAAGTTCTGGGAGCGTGCATCCGCCGCTCGAGCGGGGGATTGGACGATCGAGCGGGGATCTGTGAGTGACGCTCGAGCGGGGAGTTCGACGCTCGAGCGGGGCGACTTTTATATAAAGCCGAGATCCGACCTTTTTGTTCACTTTTCAACATCCTTTCTCTCTCCTACTTTTCCAAAAAGCTATTTTGAGAGTTCCTCTCACTAAAACCCAAACTTCTCTCTTGGGATTGATCTAGTAGGAGTTATTTTCTCACCTTAGGCCTTTACAAAAGTTGTGTTGATCGTCGAGGGCTATCTTCTAATCTGAAAATTTCGGGATTTGGAGCATTTCCGTTTCTTTATCTCCTTCGTTGAGTCCCATCATTCGAGGTAGGGATAACCTACTCCATCTTATGAGCTTTGTCTTTGAATTTTAGCATTTTGATATGTTGGGGGTTGTTGGGTAATTTTGAGAAAGTTTGGGCCTTTGTGTAATTTTACAAAAGTCGGGGTTTTAACTATATAAACCTATATGCATGTTAGGCATAGAGAAATGAGATTAACGTTGGGACATTGATGGAAATGGAACCTTAGGGTTGTTTGTGAATTATGGTAATTTGTCCTAATTGGATTAATTAATTAATGCATATAATTAATTGAAGAAAACGAGGAATTGAATTGAGAATGTTAAAATTGGGAATGTATGGGACTAAAGAGTGTAGTCGAATCTTTCATTGCTCATCTAATTGAAATGTTGATATATTATCCATTTGTGCGTTTATTTCCTGCTTAGAAATAATTGCTTTGGGCTACCGGTGGAGGGTAGTGTTGATTGTTGTAGACAATGCATGATGATTAGGCAAACTAAAACTAATCAATCGGATGTGTCATAGAGTATGACGGTTGATAGAATACATTAATTTTATGTATTGAGTGATCGTGTATATGACCAATGTGTTTATATGCATTATGTGTAGACGGTTGGTAGAATACATTAACTTCATGTATTGATCGATTGTGTATATGATTCTGTGTTTATATGCATTGCTTGTGTAGAGGAGGAGATGGGGGATGTACTCCGCGGTTTAGGGAAAGATGGGGGATGTACCTCTAAACCGGATAGGATTGGGAGGAGATGGGGGATGAACTCCGTAGATACAGCTCATATGCTTGTCTAGCGAAGTGAAGATACAGCTCATATGCTTATCTTTGTGAAGTGTAGATACAGCTCATATGCTTGTCTAGTGAAGTGTGGATACAGCTAATATGCTTATCTGTTGACGTGTAATATGCTTATCTGTTGTGGTGTTGATATAGCTCATATGCTTATCTATTGGAATGTTGATATAGCTCATATGCTTATCTGTTGTAGTATTGATGTAGCTTATACGCTTATCTGTCGTAGTAGTGATATAGCTCATATGCTTATCTATTGAAAAGTTTGTTTGATTTGATATAGCTCTAAAATGTATATCATCATCGTTTGTGAAGTATGGAAGTAGTTTATGTGTTATTAATACAACACCAAAATGTGTATGCACCGTGAATTTTGAAAATATTCTAATGATGAACTATAATCACATCAAAATGTTTTGGCCAGAGTACTGAACCCTGTTTTCAAACTCAAAGTTGAAAAAAAAAATGAAAAGTGAATTGTAGCATAGGCTTGGTTGTCATGGAATTGAAATAAGATGTAAATGGAAGTGTAAGTATCGACCATCTATCAGTTGCTAATCTTTTAATCATTGCTCATAGTTGGTTTAGTATATCTCTGCTGGGCTGTGGCTCACCCTATATGGGAACATCATTTTCAGGTACAGGTAGCATGCCACCTCTGAGGACATAGCTTGGGAGGCTAGGGGCAGACATACTTTTGTTGCCTTATTTTTCTTTTGATGTATTACATGTAAAATTCAAGCCAAGGGCTAAATGTGTAACTGAGTCAATACTCTCTTTTGTAACCAAGTGTTAACTTGGAAAACTGTAAGCCCGTAGGGCATTTACTTTTGTTGTTAACGTGTAATACATTTGTAATGAAGTACTCTGATTAATTGAGGAAATGTGGATCTTTTGAATATAAATGTATGTTTATATTGATGGGTTTAATGTTATTATTTTGAGGGCGTTACAGCTAAATTGAATAAAAATGGAAGTTGAATAAAAATAAAAATGAAAGTTGCATAAAATTAAAAACGGAAGTTCAATCCAGAAACCACTATACCTTAACGATCTATTTGGAAATTAAATAAAAAAGGAAGTTGAATATGAACAGAAAAGAAACTTGAATAAAAAAAGAAGTTGAATAAAAATAAAAATAGAAGTTGCATAAAATTATAAATGGAAGTTCAATCTATAAACCACTGTACCTAAACGATCTTTTTGGAAATTAAAAAAAAATGGAAGTTCATTCAAGAAACCACTACACCTTACTATCTATTTGGAAATTAAAAAAAAAAGGAAGTTGAATAGTAAAATAACTTGAATAAAAATGGAAGTTGAATAAAAATAAAAATGGAAGTTGTAGAAAATTAAAAATGGAAGTTCATTCAAGAAACCACTATACCTTAACGATCTATTTGGAAATTAAATAAAAAAGGATGTTTAATAGAAAACTAAATTGAATAAAAATGGAAGTTGAAAAAAAATAAAATTGAAAGTTGCATGAAATTAAAAATGAAAGTTCAATCCAGAAACCACTATACCTTAACGATCTATTTGGAAATTAAATAAAAAAAAGGAATTTGAATAGAAAAGAAAACCTGAATAAAAACAGAAGTTGAATAAAAATAAAAACGGAAGTTGCAGAAAATTAAAAATGGAAGTTCAATCCAGAAACCACTATACCTTAACGATCTATTTGGAAATTAAATAAAAAAAGAAGTTAAATAGAAAAATAACTTGAATAAAAATGGAAGTTGAATAAAAATAAAAATGAAAGTTGCAGAAAATTAAAAATGGAAGTTCATTCAAGAAACCACTATACCTTAACGATCTATTTGGAAATTAAATAAAAAAGGAAGTTTAATAGAAAAGTAAATTGAATAAAAATAAAAATGAAAGTTGCACAAAATTTAAAATGCAAGTTCTATCCAGAAACCACTATACCTTAACGATCTATTTGGAAATTAAATAAAAAAGATGCTGAGTAGAAAAGAAACTTGAAGAAAAAATGAAGTTAAATAAAAATAAAAATGGAAGTTGCCGAAAATTAAACATGGAAGCTCATTCAAAAAACCACTACACCTTAACGATCTATTTGTAATTAAATAAAAATGGAAGCTGAATAGAAAAATAACTTGAATAAAAACGGAAGTTGAATAAAAATAAAAATGGAAGTTGCAGAAAATTAAAAATGGAAGTTGGATAGAAAAATAACATGAATAAAAACGGAAGTTGAATAAAAATAAAAATGGAAGTTTCAGAAAATTAAAAATGAAAGTTCATTCAGGAACCCACTTTACCTTAACGACCTATTTGGAAATTAAATAAAAAAGGATGTTTAATAGAAAACTAAATTGAATAAAAATGGAAGTTGAATAAAAATAAAAATGAAAGTTGCAGAAAATTAAAAATGGAAGTTCATTTAAGAGACCACTATACCTTAATGATCTATTTGGAAATTAAATAAAAAAGAAGTTTAATAGAAAAGTAACTTGAATAAAAAGGGAAGTTGAATAAAAATAAAAATGGAAGTTCATTCAAAAAACCACTATACCTTAACGATCTATTTGGAAATTAAAAAAAAAAGATGTTTAATAGAAAACTAAATTGAATAAAAATGGACGTTGAATAAAAATAAAAATGAAAGTTGCATAAAATAACAAATGGAAGTTCAATCCATAAACCACTATATCTTAACGATCTATTTGGAAATTAAATAAAAAAGGAAGTTAAATAGAAAAATAACTTGAATTAAAATGGAAGTTGAATAAAAATAAAAATGGAAGTTGCAAAAAATTAAAAATGGAAGTTCATTCAAGAAACCACTATACCTTAACGATCTAGTTCGAAATTAAATAAAAAAGGATGTTTACTAGAAAGCTAAATTGAATAAAAATGGAAGTTGAATAAAAATAAAAATGAAAGTTGCATAAAATTAAAAATGGAAGTTCAATCCAGAAACCACTATACCTTAACGATCTATTTGGAAATTAAAAAAAAAGGAAGTTGAATGTGAATAGAAAAGAAACTTGAATAAAAAAAGAAGTTGAATAAAAATAAAAATGGAAGTTGCATAAAATTATAAATGGAAGTTCAATCTAGAAACCACTGTACCTTAACGATCTTTTTGGAAATTAAATAAAAAAGGAAGTTCAATAGAAAAGAAACTTGAATAAAAAATGAAGTAGAATTAAAATAAAATGGAAGTTGCAGAAAATTTAAATTGGAAGTTCATTCAAGAAACAACTATAGCTTAACGATCTATTTGGAAATTAAATAAAAAACGAAGTTGAATAAAAAAATAACTTGAATAAAGGTGGAAGTCGAATAAAAAAAAATGAAAGTTACAGAAAATTAAAAATGGAAGTTCATTCAAGAAACCAATATACCTTAACGATCTATTTGGAAATTAAATAAAAAGGAATGTTTAATAGAAAACTAAATTGAATAAAAATGGAAGTTGAATAAAAATAAAAATAAAAGTTGCAGAAAATTAAAAATAGAAGTTCATTCAAAAAACCACTACACCTTAACAATCTATTTGGAAATTAAATAAAAAAGGAAGTTGAATAGTAAAATAACTTGAATAAAAATGGAAGTTGAATAAAAATAAAAATGGAAGTTGCAGAAAATTAAAAATGGAAGTTCATTCAAGAAACCACTATTCCTTAACGATCTATTTGGAAATTAAATAAAAAAGGTTGTTTAATAGAAAACTAAATTGAAGAAAAATGGAAGTTGAAAAAAATTAAAAATGAAAGTTGCATAAAATTAAAAATGGAAGTTCAATCCAGAAACCACTATACCTTAATGATCTGTTTGGAAATTAAATAAAAAAAGAAGTTGAATATAAAAAAAGAAGTTGAATAAAAATAAAAATGGAAGTTGCAGAAAATTAAAAATGGAAGTTCAATCCAGAAACCACTATACCTTAACGATCTATTTGGAAATTAAATAAAAAAAGAAGTTAAATAGAAAAATAACTTGCATAAAAATGGAAGTTGAATAAAAATAAAAATGAAAGTTGCAGAAAATTAAAAATGGAAGTTCATTCAAGAAACCACTATACCTTAACGATTTATTTGGAAATTAAATAAAAAAGGAAGTTCAATAGAAAAGTAAATTGAATAAAAATGAAAGTTGCATAAAATTAAAAATGCAAATTCTATCCAGAAACCACTATACCTTAACGATCTATTTGGAAATTAAATAAAAAAGGATGTTGATAAGAAAAGAAAGTTGAAGAAAAAATGAATTTAAATAAAAATAAAAATGGAAGTTGCAGAAAATTAAACATGGAAGTTCATTAAAAAAACCACTACACCTTAACGAGCTATTTGTAATTAAATAAAAATGGAAGCTGAATAGAAAAATAACTTGAATAAAAACGGAAGTTGAATAAAAATAAAAATGCAAGTTGCAGAAAATTAAAAATGGAAGTTCATTCAAAAAACCCCTACACCATATCGATCTATTTGGAATTAACAAAAATGGAAGTTGGATAGAAAAATAATATGAATAAAAACGGAAGTTGAATAAAAATAAAAAAGGAAGTTGCAGAAAATTAAAAATGGAAGTTCATTCAGGAACCCACTATACCTTAACGACCTATTTCGAAATTAAATAAAAAAGGATGTTTAATAGAAAACTAAATTGAATAAAAATGGAAGTTGAATAAAAATAAAAATGAAAGTTGCAGAAAATTAAAAATGGAAGTTCATTCAAGAGACCACTATACCGTAATGATCTATTTGGAAATTAAATAAAAAAGAAGTTTAATAGAAAAGTAACTTGAATAAAAATGGAAGTTGAATAAAAATAAAAACGGAAGTTCATTCAAGAAACCACTATACCTTAACGATCTATTTGGAAATTAAATAAAAAAGGATGTTTAATAGAAAACTAAATTGAATAAAAATAGAAGTTGAATGAAAATAAAAATGAAAGTCGCATAAAATTAAAAATGGAAGTTCAATCCATAAACCACTATACCTTAACGATCTGTTTGGAAATTAAATAAAAAAAGAAGTTAAATAGAAAAATAACTTGAATAAAAATGGAAGTTGAATAAAAATAAAAATGGAAGTTGCAAAAAATTAAAAATGGAAGTTCATTCAAGAAACCACCATACCTTAACGATCTATTTGGAAATTAAATAAAAAAGGATGTTTACTAGAAAGCTAAATTGAATAAAAATGGAAGTTGAATAAAAATAAAAATGAAAGTTACATAAAATTCAAAATGGAAGTTCAATCCAGAAACCACTATACCTTAACGATCTAATTGGAAATTAAATAAAAAAGGAAGTTGAATGTGAATAGAAAAGAAACTTGAATAAAAAAAGAAGTTGAATAAAAATAAAAATGGAAGTTGCATAAAAGTACAAATGGAAGTTCAATCTAGAAACCACTGTACCTTAACGATCTTTTTGGAAATTAAATTAAAAAAGAAGTTCAATAGAAAAGGAACTTGAATAAAAAATGAAGTAGAATTAAAATAAAAATGGAAGTTGCAGAAAATTTAAATTGGAAGTTCATTCAAGAAACCACTATACCTTAACGATCTGTTTGGAAATTACATAAAAAAGGAAGTTGATTAGAAAAATAACTTGAATAAAAATGGAAGTCGAATAAAAAAAAATGGAAGTTGCAGAAAATTGAAAATGAAAGTTCATTCAAGAAACCACTATACCTTAACGATCTATTTGGAAATTAAATAAAAAAGGATGTTTAATGGAAAACTAAATTGATTAAAAATGGAAGTTGAAAAAAAATAAAAATGAAAATTGCATAAAATTAAAAATGGAAGTTCATTCATGAAACCACTATACCTTAACGATCTTTTTGGAAATTAAATAAAAACGAAGTTTAATAGAAAAGTAACTTGAATAAAAATGGAAGTTGTAGAAAATTGAAAATGTAAGTTCATTCAAGAAACCACTATGCCTTAACGATCTATTTGGAAATTAAATAAAAAAGGCTGTTTAATAGAAAACTAAATTGAATAAAAATTGAAGTTGAATAAAAATAAAAATGAAAGTTGCATAAAATTAAAAATAGAAGTTCAATCCATAAACCACTATACCTTAACGATCTATTTGGAAATTTCATAAAAAAGGAAGTTGAATAGAAAAGAAACTTGAATAAAAAAAGAAGTTGAATAAAAAAAAAAGGATGTTGCAGAAAATTAAAAATGGAAGTTCATTCAAGAAACCACTATACCGTAACGCTCTATTCGGAAATTAAATAAAAAAGGATGTTTAATAGAAAACTAAATTGAATAAAAATTAAAGTTGAATAAAAATACAAATGAAAGTTGCATAAAATTAAAAATGGAAGTTCAATCCAGAAACCACTATACCTTAACGATCTATTTGGAAATTAAATAAAAAAGGAAGTTGAATGTGAATAGAAAAGAAACTTGAATAAAAAAAGAAGTTGAATAAAAATACAAATGGAAGTTGTATAAAATTATAAATGGAAGTTCAATCCAAAAACCACTGTACCTTAACGATCTATTTGGAAATTAAATAAAAAAGGAAGTTCAATAGAAAAAAACTTGAATAAAAAATGTAGTAGAATTAAAATAAAAATGGAAGTTGCCGAAAATTTAAATTGCAAGTTCATTCAAGAAACCACTATACCTTAACGATCTATTTGGAAATTAAATAAAAAAGGAAGTTGATTAGAAAAATAACTTGAATAAAAATGGAAGTCGAATAAAAAAAAATGGAAGTTGCAGAAAATTGAAAATGAAAGTTCAATCAAGAAACCACTATACCTTAATGATCTATTTGAAAACTAAATAAAAAAGAAGTTTAATAGAAAAGTAACTTGAATAAAAATGAAAGTTGAATAAAAATAAAAATGGAAGTTGCATAAAATTAAAAATGGAAGTTCAATCCAGAAACCATTATATCTTAACGATCTACTTGGAAATTAAATAAAAAATGAAGTTGAGTAGGAAAGAAACCTGAAGAAAAAATGAAGTTAAATAAAAATAAAAATGGAAGTTGAAGTTGAAGAAAATTAAAAATGAAAGTTCATTCAAGAAACTACTACACCTTAATGATCTATTTGGAAATTAAATAAAAAAAGAAGTTGCATAGAAAAATAACTTGAATAAAAATGGAAGTTGAATAAAAATAAAAATGGAAGTTGCAGAAAATTAAAAATGCAAGTTCATTCAAGAAACCACTATATCATAACGATCTATTCGGAAATGAAATAAAAAATGATGTTTAATAGAAAACTAAATTGAATAAAAGTGGAAGTTGAAAAAAAATAAAAATGAAAATTGCATAAAATTAAAAATTGAAGTTCAATCCAGAAACCACTATACCTTAACGATCTATTTGAAAATTAAATAAAAAAGGAAGTTGAATAAAAAAGAAAACTTGAATAAAAAAAGAAGTTGAATAAAAATAAAAATAGAAATTGCAGAAAATTAAAAATGGAAGTTCATTCCAGAAACCACTATACCTTAACGATCTATTTGTTAATTAAATAAAAAAAGAAGTTAAATAGAAAAATAACTTGAATAAAAATGGAAGTTGAATAAAAATAAAAATGGAAGTTGCAGAAAATTGAAAATGGAAGTTCATTCAAGAAACCACTATACCTTAACGATCTATTTGGAAATTAAATAAAAAAATAAGTTTAATAGAAAAGTAAATTGAATAAAAATGGAAGTTGAATAAAAATAAAAATAAAAGTTGCATAAAATTAAAAATGCAAGTTCTATGCAGAAACCACTATACCTTAACGATCTATTTGGAAATTAAATAAAAAAGGATGATGAGTAGAAAAGAAATTTGAAGAAAAAATGAAGTTAAATAAAAATAAAAATGGAAGTTGCAGAAAATTAAAAATGGAAGTTCATTCAAAAAACCACTACAGCTTAACGATCTATTTGTAATAAAATAAAAATGGAAGTTGAATAGAAAAATAACTTGAATAAAAACGGGTTGAATAAAAAGAAAAATGGAAGTTGCAGAAAATTAAAAATGGAAGTTCATTCAAGAAACCACTATACTTTAACGATCTATTTGGAAATTAAATAAAAAAGGATGTTTAATAGAAAACTAAATTGAACAAAAATGGAAGTTGAATAAAAATAAAAATGAAAGTTGCATAAAATTAAAAATGGAAGTTCAATCCAGAAACTACTATACCTTAACGATCTATTTAGAAATTGAATAAAAAAGGAAGTCGAATAGAAAAGAAACTTGAATAAAAAATGAAGTTTAATAAAAATTAAAATGGAAGTTGCAGAAAATTAAAAATGGAAGTTCATTCAAGAAACCACTATACCTTAACAATCTATTTGGAAATTAAATAAAAAAAGAAGTTTAATAGAAAAGTAACTTGAATAAAAATGGAAGTTGAATAAAAATAAAAGTGGAAGTTGCAAAAAATTGAAAATGGAAGTTCATTCAAGAAACACTATACCTTAACGATCTATTTGGAAATTAAATAAAAAAGGGTGTTTAATAGAAAACTAAATTGAATAAAAATGGAAGTTGAATAAAAATAAAAATGAAGGTTGCATAAAATTAAAAATGGAAGTCCCATCCACAAACCACTATACCTTAATGATCTATTTGGAAATTAAATAAAAAAGGAAGTTGAATAGAAAAGAAACTTGAATAAAAAAAGAAGTTGAATAAAAATAAAAATGGAAGTTGCAGAAAATTAAAAATAGAAGTTCATTCAAGAAACCACTATATCTTAACGATCAATTTGGAAATTAAATAAAAAAGGATGTTTAATAGAAAACTAAATTGAATAAAAATGGAAGTTGAAAAAAAATAAAAATGAAAGTTGCATAAAATTAAAAATGGAAGTTGAAAAAAAATAAAAATGAAAGTTGCATAAAATTAAAAATGGAAGTTCAATCCCGAAACCACTATACCTTAACGATCTATTTGGAAATTAAATAAAAAGGAAGTTGAATATAAAAGAAAACTTAAATAAAAAAAGAAGTTGAATAAAAATAAAAATGGAAGTTCATTCCAGAAACCACTATACCTTAACAATCTATTTGTCAATTAAATAAAAAATGAAGTGAAATAGAAAAATAACTTAAATAAAAATGGAAGTTGAATAAAAGTAAAAATGGAAGTTGCAGAAAATTAAAAATGGAAGTTCTTTCAAGAAACCACTATACCTTAACGATCTATTTGGAAATTAAACAAAAAAGGAAGTTTAATAGAAAAGTAAATTGAATAAAAATGGAAGTTGTATAAAAATAAAAATGAAAGTTACGTAAAATTAAAAATGCAAGTTCTATGCAAAAATCACTATACCTTAACGGTCTATTTGGAAATTAAATAAAAAAGGATGATGAGTAGAAAAGAAACTTGAAGAAAAAATGAAGTTAAATAAAAATAAAAATGGAAGTTGCAGAAACATAAAAATGGAAGTTCATTCAAAAAACCACTACATCTTAACGATCTATTTGGAATTAAATAAAAATGGAAGTTGAATAGAAAAATAACTTGAATAAAAATGGAAGTTGAATAAAAAGAAAAATGGAAGTTGCAGAAAATTAAAAATGGAAGTTCATTCAAGAGATCACTATACCTTAACGATCTATTTGGAAATTAAATAAAAAAGGATGTTTAATACAAAACTAAATTGAACAAAAATGGATGTTGAATAAAAATAAAAACGAAAGTTGCATAAAATTAAAAATGAAAGTTTAATCCAGAAACCACTATACCTTAACGATCTATTTAGAAATTAAATAAAAAGGGAAATCGAATAGAAAAGAAACTTGAATAAAAAAAGAAGTTAAATAAAAATAAAAATGGAAGTTGCATAAAATTAAAAATGGAAGTTCATTCAAGAAACCACTATACCTTAACGATCTATTTGGAAATTAAATAAAAATGAAGTTTAATAGAAAAGTAACTTGAATAAAAATGGATGTTGAATAAAAATAAAAGTGGAAGTTGCAGAAAATTAAAAATGGAAGTTCATTCAAGAAACCACTATACTTTAACGATCTATTTGGAAATTAAATAAAAAAGGATGTTGAATAGAAAACTAAATTGAATAAAAATGGAAGTTGAATAAAAATAAAAATGAAAGTGGCATAAAATTAAAAATGAAAGTTCAATCCACAAACCACTATACCTTAACGATCTATTTAGAAATTAAATAAAAAAGGAAGTTGAATAGAAAAGAAACTTGAATTTTCTTCAACTTTCTTTTTTATTTAATTTCCAAATAGATCGTTAAGGTATAGTGGTTTCTGGATTGGACTTCCATTTCCAATTTTATGCAACTTTTGATTTTATTTTTATTCAACTTCTATTTTTATTGAAGTTACTTTTCTATTCAACTTCCTTTTTTATTTAATTTCCAAATACATCGTTAAGGTATAGTGGTTTCATGAATGAACTTCCATTTTTAATTTTCTGCAACTTTCATTTTTATATTTATTTAACTTACATTTTTATTCAAGTGTCTTTTCTACTCGACTTCCTTTTTTATTTAATTTCCAAATAGATCGTTAACATATAGTGGTTTCTTGAATAAACTTCCATTTTTATTTTTCTGCAACTTCCATTTTTATTTTTATTCAACTTCTATTTTTATTGAAGTTACTTTTCTATTCAACTTCCTTTTTTATTTAATTTCCAAATAGATCGTTAAGGTATAGTGGTTTCTGGAAAAAACTTCCATTTTTATTTTTATTCAACTTCTCTTTTTATTCATGTTACTTTTCTATTTAACTTCCTTTTTTATTTAATTTCCAAATATATCGTTAAGGTATAATGATTTCTGGAATGAAATTCCATTTTTAATTTCATGCAACTTTCATTTTTCTTTTTCATCAACTTCAATTTTTATTCAATTTACTATTCAACTTGTTTTTTTATTTAATTTCTAAATAGATCGTTAAGGTATAATGATTTCTGGAATGAACTTCCATTTTTAATTTTCAGCAACTTCCATTTTTATATTTCTTCAACCTCCTTTTTTATCTAAGTTACTTTTCTATTCAACTTCCTTTTTTATTTAATTTCTAAATAGATCGTTAAGGTATAGTACTTTCTTGAATGAACTTCCATTTTTAATTTTCTGCAACTTCCATTTTTATTTTTATTCAACTTCCATTTTTATTCAAGTGTCTTTTCTACTCGACTTCCTTTTTTATTTAATTTCTAAATAGATCGTTAAGGTATAGTGGTTTCTTGAATGAACTTAAATTTTTAATTTTCAGCAACTTCCATTTTTATTTTTGTTCAACTTCCTTTTTTATTCAATTTACTTTTCTATTCAACTTTCTTTTTTATTTAATTTCCAAATACATCGTTATGGTATAGTGGTTTCTAGAATGAACTTCCATTTTTTATTTTCTACAACTTTCATTTTTATTTTTATTTAACTTCCATTTTTATTCAAATGTCTTTTCTACTCGACTTCCTTTTTTATTTAATTTCCAAATAGATCGTTAAAGTATTGTGGTTTCTTGAATGAACTTCCATTTTTAATTTTCTGCAACTTCTATTTTTATTTTTATTCAACTTCTATTTTTATTCAATTGTCTTTTTTATTCAACTTCTTTTCTTATTTAATTTCCAAATAGATCGTTAAGGTATAGTGGTTTCTGGAATAAACTTCCATTTTTATTTTTATTCAACTTCTATTTTTATTCAAGTTACTTTTCTATTCAACTTCCTTTTTTATTTGATTTCCAAATAGATTGTTAAGGTATAGTGGTTTCTGGATTGAACTTCAATTTTCAATTTTATGCAACTTTCATTTTGATTTTTATTCAACTTCTATTTTTATTGAAGTTACTTTTCTATTCAACTTCCTTTTTTATTTAATTTCCAAATACATCGTGAAGGTATAGTGTTTTCTTGAATGAACTTCCTGTCACGACCCCAAACCGCCCCTAGTAGTTTGGTGCCGTGATGGCCAGTAATCCGTAATTACCGAAGGCCAACTTACAAAATTCACACACAATCAGAGTATTTATATAGGGGGCTCACAAATGCGGAAGCAATAATTCAAGATACAAGTGATCCATAAGAGCAGTGCATAAGTCAAATGAAATGGCATACATCTTTACATAGCTTTACAACTTGAATACATAAAGAAATGAAGTACAAAATACATATCACATCTTAACGAAAGGGCTTCTCAGCCGACATGTTCAAATACAAAAGCTTCAAGATTGCCGACGTCCTCACTGCCGACATAACATGCATACAAAACACACATCTCGGCGTAGCCGACTTCTAACTTGTTACCTACATATATACATAGGGAGGGTGAGCTTGGATACTCAGTGAATGATATAAGTAATAAAGGGGTTAAATGAATGATTCCCGAGGTCTTTACAAAGCAATACATAATATATCAAGTCAAAACCATACTTATCATAACTTGTACAAAACATGAAGTAAATCTTGTTCATCAAACTTGGTCTTGCAAAACTCACATACTTAACACGTGTCAAATCTCATAACATAACCTCGGCATAACCTTGGTCCTTCGAAACATACTTGTGTCACTTAGGCCCGTAGCCCGCTTTGACCATTACTTGTGTCACTTAGGCCCGTAGCCCGCTTTGACCATTACTTGTGTCACTTAGGCCCGTAGCCCGCTTTGACCATTACTTGTGTCACTTAGGCCCGTAGCCCGCTTTGACCATTACTTGTGTCACTTAGGCCCGTAGCCCGCTTTGACCATTACTTGTGTCACTTAGGCCCGTAGCCCGCTTTGACCATTACTTGTGTCACTTAGGCCCGTAGCCCGCTTTGACAAGGACCGTATCCTTTTATACTTAGTACTGCGAAAGTTTAGAGTCCTCCAGCACAAGGGACTTGTGTTACATAGGCTTAACGTCCCCTAACACGAAAGGACGGCGTTACTTAGGCTTAACGTCCCCTAACACGAAAGGACGGTTCCAAGAATGCCATTCAAAACAAAGCTTATACTTGATACATAAAATAGGGGTGATCATTCGTGCTTAACAAATACTTTTATCAAAACAAGGCAAAGCTTTATCAAAACTTTAAGAACATAACTTTATTAAAAATACCACTCACTCTAGTTCTTGGGAAGTCGGGTCAAGGCAAAGGTCCAAGTCCTACAAACACATGGCAAAGCATACTGAACATACTTCTCAAAACAAGTCTCACATGCATGCAATGATTCTCGGGAACACATGCTAGAAGTCAAAACACTGTTTTTCATGTCAGGAAGACATGCTGGGTACCAACCAGGTCTAAGCCGAGGCCCTACACCTCCTGGCCGAGGTGCGGCTACCTAGGCTTCGGCATGCGGCTGCACGCCGAGGTGCGCACAAGACAACCAAAGGTGTAAGTGATTATACAAGGTAGGCCAAGGTGAGATACGATGCTTGGCCTAAGTGTGAGGTCTAGATGAGAGTGGTCTCGGCGACTACACCCCGGAAAGTGAAGTCTGGAGACCTGGGTTTCCACCCGTGAAGAACAGGAAGGACTTGAACATGAAGATCATGAAGAACATGAATGCTAAAATCATAACTTGTTATTACGAGATCTGGGATTTCATGACATGAGTTCGAAAACATGGACCTGGGTACCCATACTTGAAAATCATGCAAGAACAAACACAAAAACATGGATCTAGGCATGAGCCTTCGGATCAAAACATGACTTTTCTTGAAGAACACATGAATGCTATTTTCTCTTTCTAAAACCGAACTTCAAAACAATGCATGGCTTACAAATCATTTTCAATCATGCAATGCAATAACATAAACATAAAGAACATCATGAGCCGATCAAGAATCTAACCTTAGAACGCGGATCTAACGGTTGGATCTCTAGGAATCAAGCTTGGAAATCTACTCTCTCTCAAGAACTCTTCTCCCTCTTCTAGAGCTTCTCTCTCTACTCTTCAAAACAATATACAACAAATGATGGGTTTCTCTCTCTGCCGGCTGACTTAACTCTCAGCTCGGACACGTGGCAACGGTTGGTTGGTTCTCTTCAAAAAGGTGATAGATTGACAAGACAAGGCCCTGACAAGGCGTATTTAGCAAGCTACTCGGAATGGCACTCCGGCAAGGGGTGACATCGGCTAACCACAAGACTTCGGCAACTAGGGTGACAATGACCTCGGCTAGGAAGGACAACACTTGACTAAGCTGTGCCACACCTTGGCCTAGATGTGCCACACCTCGGTCTAGGTCATACCACTCCAGGACAAGGTCGCTCAGGTGCAAGGGTAACATCTCGGCCTAGATGATACACATCTCGGCCTTGGTGATTCACACCTCGGCCCAGATAATGACATCCCGGCCAATATGTCAAAGCAAAGGTGGAGGTCAAACGAAGGGGTTCCAAGATACTTCTATACTGAGGATGACCTCAGCTTGGAATGATCTAGGCTTAACATAACCTAGGCTTGGCATAACATCGGTTAAGATAACTTAGGCTTGGCGCGACCTAGGCTTCACATCAAGGAGGGAGCAAAGCAAGCACACAACACTTAGACAAATCACGAGGCATCAAAGCAAGGCATGGATCTTACTTAAGCAGAACAAGTCAAAATGTGCAAATGCAAGCTTAACAAAACAGAAACATGCAAGTGTGCAGGAACATGACTAGGATATGAATGTGGGTTATTACATTCTTCCCCCCTTAAAGAAGTTTGGTCCCCAAACTTCGCTTACCTTATTTCCAAAACAGTTCCCGATGTCAAGTTCTCATCTTTGCTTATCCCCTCTAGCCTTTATCTTGGGACAATCCTTAATGCGGTGACCCCTCTCTCCGCATCCGAAACATGCTCCAGTCGCTCGAAGACAAACCCCAAAATGTAGCTTCCCACAACTTGCACACGTCGGCCTGGTGCCACTTTCCTGATTCGCGTTGTTGGGACTATCTTCCACTGTCTTCTCCTCGGCATCATTCGGGTCTGCCTCTTCTTCGCGATTGTCGTAGGTCTGTCTCTTCCTTTGACTCTTCCCCGAACTTTGACTTCTGTTCAGGTTGGCTTCTGCAAGGAGGGCTTTGTCTAATACTCCAGCATACGTCGGCATGTCGAGTAAATTGACCTGATCTTGTATCGGCCCTCGAAGTCCACTCTCAAACTTCCTAGCTTTCATGTATTCGTTGTTGGCCATGCGAGGTACAAACCTTGCCAATTCGGTGAAAGCGCGGTCGTATTCCGCCACTGTTCGGTTGCCCTGTGTCAAGGTATGAAATTCGGTGGCCTTGCGATTTCGAACACTTAAGGGAAAATGTTTGTTGTAAAACAATTCCAAAAATCTGGCCCAAGTCAAGTCTGGGTTGCCTTCTCGAATCATCATCCACCATCTACGGGCGTCGTCTTCCAATGTGAATGCTGCTAGTGCTACTTTCTGAGCGTCGGTGCTGGGAAAAACCTCGAACATTTTCTCCATCTCAAGAATCCATGCTTCTGCTTTCATCGGCTCTATACCTCCATGGAACTTCGGCGGTTTCATCTTCTTGAATTCTCTGATCAGGGTCAATGTGTCATCTCCATATAGAGCTGGTTGCGGAGGCACTTGCGGTACTGGCGGTGGTGGAACTGCATGTTGGCCATCTGTTTGCTCGGCCTGGGTGGAGGTAGTACCGGTGTTCTGCTGCCTTGCCTGCCTTAATTCATCGGCCAAACTTTCAACCAATCTTTCTAATCTGTTTATTCTGTCCTCGGATTGATCTCGGCTAACTGGGGGTCTACCTCTTCTCATGATACTGGGGGGTATGCAGGATGTGACTCTTAGAATAAAATGAACAAATGAACATGTATGCAAGTGAACATGATCATGCCGAGATGATGCACACCTCATCAAGTAGCAAGCAACATGATGCAATTCTAAAATCATTCTAAGGGACATCCTATGCTCTTTAGGACTCAAAGTGTGTGAATAACGTACTATAAGGAACTTGTGCTCTGATACCATTCTGTCACGACCCCAAACCGCCCCTAGTAGTTTGGTGCCGTGATGGCCAGTAATCCGTAATTACCGAAGGCCAACTTACAAAATTCACACACAATCAGAGTATTTATATAGGGGGCTCACAAATGCGGAAGCAATAATTCAAGATACAAGTGATCCATAAGAGCAGTGCATAAGTCAAATGAAATGGCATACATCTTTACATAGCTTTACAACTTGAATACATAAAGAAATGAAGTACAAAATACATATCACATCTTAACGAAAGGGCTTCTCAGCCGACATGTTCAAATACAAAAGCTTCAAGATTGCCGACGTCCTCACTGCCGACATAACATGCATACAAAACACACATCTCGGCGTAGCCGACTTCTAACTTGTTACCTACATATATACATAGGGAGGGTGAGCTTGGATACTCAGTGAATGATATAAGTAATAAAGGGGTTAAATGAATGATTCCCGAGGTCTTTACAAAGCAATACATAATATATCAAGTCAAAACCATACTTATCATAACTTGTACAAAACATGAAGTAAATCTTGTTCATCAAACTTGGTCTTGCAAAACTCACATACTTAACATGTGTCAAATCTCATAACATAACCTCGGCATAACCTTGGTCCTTCGAAACATACTTGTGTCACTTAGGCCCGTAGCCCGCTTTGACCATTACTTGTGTCACTTAGGCCCGTAGCCCGCTTTGACCATTACTTGTGTCACTTAGGCCCGTAGCCCGCTTTGACCATTACTTGTGTCACTTAGGCCCGTAGCCCGCTTTGACCATTACTTGTGTCACTTAGGCCCGTAGCCCGCTTTGACCATTACTTGTGTCACTTAGGCCCGTAGCCCGCTTTGACCATTACTTGTGTCACTTAGGCCCGTAGCCCGCTTTGACCATTACTTGTGTCACTTAGGCCCGTAGCCCGCTTTGACAAGGACCGTATCCTTTTATACTTAGTACTGCGAAAGTTTAGAGTCCTCCAGCACAAGGGACTTGTGTTACATAGGCTTAACGTCCCCTAACACGAAAGGACGGCGTTACTTAGGCTTAACGTCCCCTAACACGAAAGGACGGTTCCAAGAATGCCATTCAAAACAAAGCTTATACTTGATACATAAAATAGGGGTGATCATTCGTGCTTAACAAATACTTTTATCAAAACAAGGCAAAGCTTTATCAAAACTTTAAGAACATAACTTTATTAAAAATACCACTCACTCTAGTTCTTGGGAAGTCGGGTCAAGGCAAAGGTCCAAGTCCTACAAACACATGGCAAAGCATACTGAACATACTTCTCAAAACAAGTTTCACATGCATGCAATGATTCTCGGGAACACATGCTAGAAGTCAAAACACTGTTTTTCATGTCAGGAAGACATGCTGGGTACCAACCAGGTCTAAGCCGAGGCCCTACACCTCCTGGCCGAGGTGCGGCTACCTAGGCTTCGGCATGCGGCTGCACGCCGAGGTGCGCACAAGACAACCAAAGGTGTAAGTGATTATACAAGGTAGGCCAAGGTGAGATACGATGCTTGGCCTAAGTGTGAGGTCTAGATGAGAGTGGTCTCGGCGACTACACCCCGGAAAGTGAAGTCTGGAGACCTGGGTTTCCACCCGTGAAGAACAGGAAGGACATGAACATGAAGATCATGAAGAACATGAATGCTAAAATCATAACTTGTTATTACGAGATCTGGGATTTCATGACATGAGTTCGAAAACATGGACCTGGGTACCCATACTTGAAAATCATGCAAGAACAAACACAAAAACATGGATCTAGGCATGAGCCTTCGGATCAAAACATGACTTTTCTTGAAGAACACATGAATGCTATTTTCTCTTTCTAAAACCGAACTTCAAAACAATGCATGGCTTACAAATCATTTTCAATCATGCAATGCAATAACATAAACATAAAGAACATCATGAGCCGATCAAGAATCTAACCTTAGAACGCGGATCTAACGGTTGGATCTCTAGGAATCAAGCTTGGAAATCTACTCTCTCTCAAGAACTCTTCTCCCTCTTCTAGAGCTTCTCTCTCTACTCTTCAAAACAATATACAACAAATGATGGGTTTCTCTCTCTGCCGGCTGACTTAACTCTCAGCTCGGACACGTGGCAACGGTTGGTTGGTTCTCTTCAAAAAGGTGATAGATTGACAAGACAAGGCCCTGACAAGGCGTATTTAGCAAGCTACTCGGAATGGCACTCCGGCAAGGGGTGACATCGGCTAACCACAAGACTTCGGCAACTAGGGTGACAATGACCTCGGCTAGGAAGGACAACACTTGACTAAGTTGTGCCACACCTTGGCCTAGATGTGCCACACCTCGGTCTAGGTCATACCACTCCAGGACAAGGTCGCTCAGGTGCAAGGGTAACATCTCGGCCTAGATGATACACATCTCGGCCTTGGTGATTCACACCTCGGCCCAGATAATGACATCCCGGCCAATATGTCAAAGCAAAGGTGGAGGTCAAACGAAGGGGTTCCAAGATACTTCTATACTGAGGATGACCTCGGCTTGGAATGATCTAGGCTTAACATAACCTAGGCTTGGCATAACATCGGTTAAGATAACTTAGGCTTGGCGCGACCTAGGCTTCACATCAAGGAGGGAGCAAAGCAAGCACACAACACTTAGACAAATCACGAGGCATCAAAGCAAGGCATGGATCTTACTTAAGCAGAACAAGTCAAAATGTGCAAATGCAAGCTTAACAAAACAGAAACATGCAAGTGTGCAGGAACATGACTAGGATATGAATGTGGGTTATTACACTTCCATTTTTAATTTTCTGCAACTTTCATTTTTATTTTTATTTAACTTCCATTTTTATTCAAGTGTCTTTTCTACTCGACTTCCTTTTTTATTTAATTTCCGAATAGATCGTTAAGATATAGTGGTTTCTTAAATAAACTTCCATTTTTAATTTTCTGCAACTTCCATTTTTATTTTTATTCAATTTCTATTTTTGTTGAAATTACTTTTCTATTCAACTTCCTTTTTTATTTAATTTCCAAATAGATCGTTAGGGTATAGTGGTTTCTGGAATGAACTTCTATTTTTATTTTTATTCAACTTCTATTTTTATTCAAGTTCTTTTTCTATTCAACTTCCTTTTTTATTTAATTTCCAAATAGATCGTTAAGGTATAGTGGTTTCTGGAATGAACTTCCATTTTTAATTTCATGCAACTTTCATTTTTTTTTTCATCAATTTCCATTTTTATTCAATTTACTTTTCTATTAATCTTGTTTTTTTATTTAATTTCTAAATATATCGTTAAGGTATAGTGATTTCTTGAATGAACTTCCATTTTTAATTTTTTGCAACTTCAATTTTTATTTTTGTTCAACCTCCTTTTTAATTCAAGTTACTTTTCTAGTCAGCTTCCTTTTTTATTTAATTTCCAAATAGATCGTTAAGGTATAGTGGTTTCTTGAATGAAATTCCATTTTTAATTTTCTGCAACTTCCATTTTTATTTTCGTTCAACTTCCTTTTTTATTCAAGTTTCTTTTCTATTCAACTCCCTTTTTTATTTAATTTCCAAATAGATCGTTAAGGTATAGTGGTTTCTGGATTGAACTTCCATTTCTATTTTTATGCAACTTTCATTTTTATTTTTATTCAACTTCTATTTCTTTTCAACTTCCTTTTTTATTTAATTTCAAAATAGATCGTTAAGGTATAGTGGTTTCTGGAATGAACTTCCATTTTTAATTTTCTGGAACTTCCATTTTTATTTTTGTTCAACTTTTTTTTTTCTTCAACTTCCATTTTTATTTAATTTCCAAATAGATCGTTGAGGTATAGTGGTTTCTAGATTGAACTTCCATTTCCAATTTTATGCAACTTTCATTTTTATTTTTATTCATCTTCTATTTTTATTGAAGTTACTTTTCTATTCAACTTCCTTTTTTACTTAATTTCCAAATATATCGTTAAGGTATAGTGGTTTCTTGAATGAACTTTCGTTTTTAATTTTCTGCAACTTTCATTTTTATATTTATTTAACTTACATTTTTATTCAAGTGTCTTTTCTACTCGACTTCCTTTTTTATTTAATTTCCAAATAGATCATTAAGATATAGTGGTTTCTTTAATAAACTTTCATTTTTAATTTTCTGCAACTTCCATTTTTATTTTTATTCAACTTCTATTTTTATTGAAATTACTTTTCTATTCAACTTCCTTTTTTATTTAATTTCCAAATAGATTGTTAAGGTATAGTGGTTTCTGTCACGACCCCAAACCGTCCCTAGTAGTTTGGTGCCATGATGGCCAGTAATCCGAGATTACCGAAGGCCAACTTTCAAAAAGTTAACACAATCAGAGTATAGCATGCGAGGCTCACAAATGCGGAAGCAATAAATTAAAATACAAGTGGTCCATAAGAGCAGTGCATAAGTTCCATGAAATGGCATACATCTTTACAACTTGAATACAACAAAGTAAAATACGTGTTACATCTTAATCAAAAGGCTTCTCGAGCCGACATATACAAAATACAGTGAATACAAGCCTAGAAGCATGATTTTCAAGATTCGCCGACGTGAATACAAAACAAGGCCGACCAAAAATCAAGGATCCAAAACAGTCTTTCAAAAACACATCTAGGCGTCGCCGCGGTCCTGCTCATCACCTACATATATATAGAGAGGGGTGAGCTTGGATACTCAGTGAATGGTGCAAATAATAAAGGTTTTTGCATGAATATAGCCGAAGTTTTTCAAAACAAAACATGCCGAAACCATACGAATTTAGCCGAGGTCCTTACAGAACCAAAACACGTCAAAATTTTATCAAAACAAGGAATGAATCGTATTCATCTATCAGGTCTTACAAGTCTCAAAGGATGCTTACTGACATCGGCAAAACACATCAAAACCTTATCAAAACAAGGGATGAACCGTATTCATCTATCAAGTCTTACAAGTCTCAATGGATGCTTACTGACATCGGCAAAACACATCAAAACCTTATCAAAATAAGGGATGAACCGTATTCATCTATCAAGTCTTACAAGTCTCAAAGGATGCTTACTGACATCGGCGAAACACAAATCAAGCTTTCTGAACAAACAAACCCACACGGTAAACCGTCAGTGGCAAAACAAAGACTACACGATCCGTAATCGATTAGTCACAGGTACTGCGAAATTTTATAGTCCTCCAGCACAAGGGACTTGTGTTACTTAAGCCCGTAGCTCTTTTTAACATGATGGTCTTGTGTTACTTAGGCCCGTAGCCCGCTTTAACACAATAGTCTTCCCAAGAAAGGACCGTATCCTTTTATACTTAGTGCTACGAAAGTTTAGAGTCCTCCAGCACAAGGGACTTTTATACTTGGTACTGCGAAAGTTTAGAGTCCTCCAGTACAAGGACTTTTTATACTTGGTACTGCGAAAGTTTAGAGTCCTCCAGTACAAGGGACTTTTCAAGAATGACATCAAAACAAAGCTTATACCTCAAAACAGGCTATTCATTCATGCTTAACAAGTACTTTCGTCAAAACAAAGTAGAGCAAGATTTATCAAAACAGTATAACATAGCTTTATTAAAAACACCACTCACCTAGTTCTTCAGGTGTAGGCTCAAAGCAAAGATCAAGGACCTACAATCACATGGCAATCACATTCTCAAAACAAGCTTTATATGCATGCAGATGATTCCGGCATTCTCACCAGATCCAAGTCAATGGCAAAGCAAAACATGCTGGGAGTTTAAACACTGCTCCCTTCTCATGAAAACACACTGGGTACCAACCAGGTCTTTGCCGAGGTCCTACACCTCCTTGCCGAGGTGCGGTCCCGATAGCCTCATTCAAAAGCAAAGTCGGGAAAACCTGGGTTTCCCTTTGAAGAACATGATCATGAAGAAGACGAATGCAAAGATCATAACTTGTTACAAAAATCAGAGGTTTCATGCCATGAGTTCAAAACATGGACCTGGGTACCCATACAAGAAGGTCATGCAAGAATAAACACAAAAACATGGTTTTGGTTCCAAACTTTCAGATCAAAACGAGACTTTTCTTTAAGAACACATGAATACTATTTTTCTCTTCCAAAACCAACTTCAAATCAATGCATGACATGCAAAACAGATTCGATCATGCAATGCAGCTAGATGATCGATAAGAACAACAAGAGTAGGTTAAGATTCTAACCTCAAAACTCGAATCCAACGGTTCAAACCTCAAAGATCAAGCTTGGTAGATCTATTCTCATTCAAGAACTTCTCCTCCTTTCTCTAGAGCTTCTCTCTCTAAAGGCAATGATTTGAGACAAAATGATTTGTTTCTAGGTCTGCCGGCTATCTTAACCTTCAGCTCGGACACGTGGCGCTATCGGGTTGGTTCAACTCAAAAGGTGATTGATTGATAAGACAAGTCTATGACAAAGCGTACACAGCAAGCTAAGGCAAGACACATCGGCAAGTAATGACATCGGCTAAGGTAAAAGCTCGGCAATAGGGTAACAAAGACATCGGCTAGGGAGGACGACACTTGACTAAGCTATGCTACACCTTGGCCGGGGTGTGCCACACCTCGGTCTAGGCCATACCTGCCCAAGGACAATGATTACTAAATAAAAAACATCTCGGCAAACAAAGCCCGAGGTGAAGATGGGAGTCGACCAAGTGGTTCCAAAACAGTTCTAAGTACAAAGGTTCAGGGGTGAACTAAGCTCAAGATGACCTCGGCCACACACACACCAAGCAAGGAACAAAATCATGCAAACAATACTTAAACAAAACAAGGAAAGGCAAAACTTCCAAAACAATATAACAAGACAAGTTCATGCATGAGGGTATGCAAGTATGACAAGAGTAAGATGAGGGTAGCTACAGGTTTCTGGAATGAACTTCCATTTTTATTTTTATTCAACTTCTATTTTTATTCAAGTAACTTTTCTATTCAACTTCCTTTTTTATTTAATTTCCAAATAGATCGTTAAGGTATAGTGGTTTCTGGAATGAACTTCCATTTTTAATTTCATGCAACTTTCATTTTTATTCAATTTACTTTTCTATTAATCTTGTTTTTTTATTTAATTTCTAAATAGATTGTTAAGGCATAGTGGTTTCTTGAATGAACTTCCATTTTTAATTTTCTTCAACTTCTATTTTTATTTTTGTTCAACCTCCTTTTTTATTCAAGGTACTTTTCTAGTCAACTTCCTTTTTAATTTAATTTCCAAATAGATCGTTAAGGTATAGTGGTTTCTCGAATGAACTTCCATTTTTAATTTTCTGGAACTTCCATTTTTATTTTCGTTCAACTTCCTTTTTTATTCAACTTCCTTTTTATTTAATTTCCAAATAGATCGTTAAAGTAAAGTGGTTTCTGGATTGAACTTTCATTTCCAATTTTATGCAACTTTCATTTTTATTTTTATTCAACTTCTATTTCTATTGAAGTTACTTTTCTATTCAACTTCCTTTTTTATTTAATTTTCAAATAAATCGTCAAGGTATAGTGGTTTCTTGAATGAACTTCCATTTTTAATTTTCTGGAACTTCCATTTATATTTTGTTCAACTTTTTTTTTTTTCTTCAACTTCCTTTTTTATTTAATTTCCAAATAGATCGTTAAGGTATAGTGGTTTCTGGATTGAACTTCCATTTCCAATTTTATGCAACTTTCATTTTTATTTTTATTCAACTTCTATTTTTATTGAAGTTACTTTTCTATTCAACTTTCTTTTTTATTTAATTTCCAAATACATCGTCAAGATATAGTGGTTTCTTGAATGAACTTCCATTTTTAATTTTCTACAACTTTCATTTTTATATTTATTTAACTTCCATTTTTATTCAATTGTCTTTTCTACTAGACTTCCTTTTTTATTTAATTTCCAAATAGATCGTTAAGATACAGTGGTTTCTTGAATAAACTTCCATTTTTAATTTTCTGCAACTTCCATTTTTATTTTTATTCAACTTCTATTTTTATTGAAGTTACTTTTCTATTCAACTTCCTTTTTTATTTAATTTCCAAATAGATCGTTAAGGTATAGTGGTTTCTGGAAAGAACTTCTATTTTTATTTTTATTCAACTTCTATTTTTATTCAAGTTACTTTTCTATTCAACTTCCTTTTTTATTTAATTTCCAAATATATCGTTAACGTATAGTGGTTTCTGGAATGAACTTCCATTTTTAATTTCATACAACTTTCATTTTTCTTTTTCATCAACTTCCATTTTTATTCAATTTACTTTTCTATTCAACTTGTTTTTCTATTTAATTTCTAAATAGATCGTTAAGGTATAGTGGTTTCTTTAATGAACTTCCATTTTTAATTTTCTGCAACTTCCATTTTTATTTTTGTTTAACCTCCTTTTTTATTCATGTTACTTTTCTATTCACATTCAACATCCTTTTTTATTTAATTTCCAAATAGATCGTTAAGGTATAGTGGTTTCTTGAATGAACTTCCATTTTTTTATTTTCTGCAACTTTCATTTTTATTTTTATTCAACTTCTTTTTTTATTCAAGTTTCTTTTCTATTCAACTTACTTTTTTATTTAATTTCCAAATAGATCGTTAAGGTATAGTGGTTTCTTGAATGAACTTCCATTTTTAATTTTCTGTAACTTCCATTTTATTTTTGTTCAACTTCCATTTTTATTCAAGTGTCTTTTCAACTCGACTTCCTTTTTTATTTAATTTCGAAATAGATCGTTAAGGTATAGGGGTTTCTTGAATGAACTTCAATTTTTAATTTTCTGCAACTTCCATTTTTATTTTTGTTCAACTTCCTCTTTTATTCAATTTACTTTTCTATTCAACTTCCTTTTTTATTTAATTTCCAAATACATCGTTAAGGTATAATGGTTTCTTGAATAAACTTCCATTTTTAATTTTCTACAACTTCCATTTTTATTTTTATTTAACTTCCATTTTTATTCAAGTGTCTTTTCTACTCGACTTCCTTTTTTATTTAATTTCCAAATAGATCGTTAAGGTATAATGGTTTCTTGAAGAACTTCCATTTTTAATTTTCTGCAACTTCCATTTTTATTTTTATTCAACTTCTATTTTTATTCAATTGTCTTTTCTATTCAACTTCCTTTGTTATTTAATTTCCAAATAGATCGTTAAGGTACAGTGGTTTCTGGAATGAAATTCCATTTTTATTTTTGTTCAACTTCTAATTTTATTTAGTTACTTTTCTATTCGACTTCCTTTTTTATTTAATTTCTAAATAGATCGTTAAGGCATAGTGGTTTCTGGATTGAACTTCTATTTCCAATTTTATGCAACTTTCATTTTTATTTTTATTCAACTTCTATTTTCATTGAAGTTACTTTTCTATTCAAGTTCCTTTTTTATTTAATTTCCAAATACATCGTTAAGGTATAGTGGTTTCTTGAATGAACTTCCATTTTTATTTTTATTCAACTTCTATTTTTATTCAAGTTACTTTTCTAGGTAACTTCCTTTTTTATTTAATTTGCGAATAGATCGTTAAGGTATAGTGGTTTCTGGAATAAACTTCGATTTTTAATTTCATGCAATTTTCATTTTTCTTTTTCATCAACTTCCATTTTTATTCAATTTACTTTTCTATTAATCTTGTTTTTTTATTTAATTTCTAAATAGATCCTTAAGGTATAGTGGTTTCTTGAATGAACTTCCATTTTTAATTTTCTGCAACTTCCATTTTCATTTTTCTTGAATCTCCTTTTTTATTCAAGTTACTTTTCTAGTCAACTTCTTTTTTTTATTTAATTTCCAAATAGATCGTTAAGGTATAGTGGTTTCTTGAATGAACTTCCATTTTTAATTTTCTGCAACTTCCATTTTTATTTTCGTTCAACTTCCTTTTTTATTCAAGTTTCTTTTCTATTCAACTTCCTTTTTTATTTAATTTCCAAATAGATCGTTAAGGTATAGTGGTTTCTGGATTGAACTACCATTTCCAATTTTATGCAACTTTCATTTTTATTTTTATTCAACTTCTATTGCTATTGAAGTTACTTTCTATTCAACATCCATTTTTATTTAATTTCCAAATATATCGTTAAGGTATAGTGGTTTCTTGAATGAACTTCCATTTTTAATTTTCTGGAACTTCCATTTTTGTTTTTGTTCAACTTTGTATTTTCTTCAACTTCCTTTTTTATTTAATTTCCAAATAGATCGTTAAGGTATAGTGGTTTCTGGATTGAACTTCCATCTCCAATTTTTTGCAATTTTTATTTTTATTTTTATTCAACTTCTATTTTTATTGAAGTTACTTTTCTATTCAACTTCATTTTTTATTTAATTTCCAAATACATCGTTAAGGTATAGTGGTTTCTTGAATGAACTTCCATTTTTAATTTTCTACAACTTTCATTTTTATATTTATTTAACTTCCATTTTTATTCAAGTGTCTTTTCTACTCGACTTCCTTTTTTATTTAATTTCCAAATAGATCGTTAAGATATAGTGGTTTCTTTAATAAACTTCCATTTTTGATTTTCTGCAACTTCCATTTTTATTTTTATTCAACTTCTATTTTTATTGAAGTTACTTTTCTATTCAACTTCTTTTGTTATTTAATTTCCAAATAGATCGTTAAGGTATAGTTGTTTCTTGAAAGAACTTCCATTTTATTTTTATTCAACTTCTATTTTTATTCATGTTACTTTTCTATTCAACTTCCTTTTTTATTTAATTTCCAAATAGATCATTAAGGTATAGTGGTTTCTGGAATGAACTTCCATTTTTAATTTCATGCAACTTTCATTTTTCTTTTTCATCAACTTCCATTTTTATTCAATTTACTTTTCTATTCAACTTGTTTTTTTATTTAATTTCTAAATAGATCGTTAAGGTATATTGGTTTCTTGAATGAACTTCCATTTTTTATTTTCTGCAACTTCCATTTTTATTTTTGTTCAACCTCCTTTTTTATTCATGTTACTTTTCTAGTCAACTTCCTTTTTTATTTAATTTCCAAATAGATCGTTAAGGTATAGTGGTTTCTTGAATAAACTTCCATTTTTAATTTTCTGCAACTTCCATTTTATTTTTATTCAACTTTCATTTTTATTCAAGTGTCGTTTCTACTCGACTTCCTTTTTTATTTAATTTCCAAATAGATCGTTAAGGTATAGTGGTTTCTTGAATGAACTTCAATTTTTAATTTTCTTCAACTACCATTTTTATTCAATTTACTTTTCTATTCAACTTCTGTTTTTATTTAATTTCCAAATACATCGTTAAGGTATAGTGGTTTCTTGAATGAACTTCCATTTTTAATTTTCTACAACTTTCATTTTTATTTTTATTTAACTTCCATTTTTATTCAAGTGTCTTTTCTACTCGACTCCTCTTCTTATTTAATTTCCAAATAGATCGTTAAGGTATAGTGGTTTCTTGAATGAACTTCCATTTTTTACTTTCAGCAACTTCCATTTTTATTTTTATTCAATTTCTATTTTTATTCAATTGTCTTTTCTATTCAACTTCCTTTCTTATTTAATTTCCAAATAGATTGTTAAGGTATAGTGGTTTCTGGAAAGAACTTCCATTTTTATTTTCATTCAACTTCTATTTTTATTCAAGTTACTTTTCTATTCCACTTCCTTTTTTATTTAATTTCCAAATAGATCGTTAAGGTATACTGGTTTCTGGAATGAACTTCCATTTTTAATTTCATGCAACTTTCATTTTTCATTTTCATCAACTTCCATTTTTATTCAATTTACTTTTCAATTCGACTTGCTTTTTTATTTAATTTTTAAATAGATCGTTAAGGTATAGTGGTTTCTTGAATGAACTTCCATTTTTAATTTTCTGCAACTTCCATTTTTATTTTTGTTCAACCTCCTTTTTTATTCAAGTTTTTTTCTATTCAACTTTTTTTTTTTTTATTTAATTTCCAAATAGATCGTTAAGGTATAGTGGTTTCTGGATTGAACTTCCATTTCCAATTTTATGCAACTTTCATTTTTATTTTTATTCAACTTCTGTTTCTATTGAAGTTACTTTTCTATTCAACTTCCTTTTTTATTTAATTTCCAAATAGATCGTTAAGGTATAGTGGTTTTTTGAATGAACTTCCATTTTTAATTTTCTGGAACTTCCATTATTATTTTTGTTCAACTTTTTTTTTTTTCAACTTTCTTTTTTATTTAATTTCCAAATAGATCGTTAAGGTATAGTTGTTTTTGGATTGGACTTCCATTTCCAATTTTATGCAACTTTCGATTTTATTTTTATTCAACTTCTATTTTTATTGAAGTTACTTTTCTATTCAACTTCCTTTGTTATTTAATTTCCAAATACATCGTTAAGGTATAGTGGTTTCTTGAATGAACTTCCATTTTTAATTTTCTACAACTTTCAATTTTATTTTTATTTAATTTCCATTTTTATTCAAGTGTCTTTTCTACTAGACTTCCTTTTTTATTTAATTTCCAAATAGATCGTTAAGGTGTAGTGGTTTCTGGAATGAACTTCCATTTTCAATTCATGCAACCTTCATTTTTCTTTTTCATCAACTTCCATTTTTATACAATTTACTTTTCTATTAATCTTGTTTTTTTATTTAATGTCTAAATAGATCGTTAAGGTATAGTGGTTTCTTGAATGAACTTCCATTTTTATTTTTCTGCAACTTCCATTTTTATTTTTGTTCAACCTCCTTTTTTATTCAAGTTACTTTTCTAGTCAACATCCATTTTTATTTAATTTCCAAATAGGTCGTTACGGTATAGTGGTTTCTTGAATGAACTTCCATTTTTAATTTTCTGCAACTTTCATTTTTATTTTCGTTCAACTTCCTTTTTTATTCAAGTTTCTTTTCTATTCAACTTCCTTTTTTATTTAATTTCCAAATAGATCGTTACGGTATAGTGGTTTCTGGATTGAACTTCCATTTCCAATTTTATGCAACTTTCATTTTTATTTTTATTCAACTTCTATTTCTATTGAAGTTACTTTTCTATTCAACTTCCTTTTTTATTTAATTTCCAAATAGATCGTTAAGGTATAGTGGTTTTGTCACGACCCAAACCCGCCCCCATGGGTTAAGGACGTAACCGGCCAGTAATCCTAAGATTACCTACGGCCTCAAACCAAAACAGACTTAACACATCAGAGTAAATGGGGGGCCAAAAGGGAAGCAAAAATTTAAAACTTTTTCCATAGAGCCGTGCTTACATGCACATCAACAGACCATATTCAGTTACGTTAATAACCCACATCAAAAGTACAGTTTCACAAAATTCATTACAGACAGGATCATCCAAAACGAGTCAACCTATGACGGACTATTTACAGATATACATAAAGTCCTTGCCGGCAAGACAAAATATAATTACATAACACCAAAGGCAAGGGTAGGTCTCAAGAGTGAGACGCAAGGCTGACTTCCTCAAAACTCAAAATTTTCCTAGCAGACTTCACTGGGGCTGGGTTTGGACTTCCCTTGGCTCACCTACAAACACAGGAATGAGCGTGAGCGATAGCCCAGTGAATAATGCCAAATGCAGAAATTACATAACAATGTAAAACAACATGTTCCAAACGGCCTTTGGCCCAATTCACATTTGTACTTAACATATATATATACTTATACAAAATTTAGATCAAGTGACTGTAGTTCCAACATACTGGCCTTTGGCCCATTCAGGTTTCCATTCTTGTCAAAACGGCCTTCGGCCCATTCATTTATGTCGAAATGGCCTTCGGCCCATTTATTTCTGTCAAAATGGCCTTCGGCCCAGTCATTTCTGTCAAAATGGCCTTCGGCCCATTCATTTCTGTCAAAATGGCCTTTAGCCCATTCATTCACATCAAAACGGCCTCCGGCCCACTCATTCATGACAGAACGACCTTCGGTCCATTCATATAGGTCAAAACGACCTTCGATTCATTCATTCTTATCAAAACGACCTTTGGTCCATTCATTGATTCCTGTCAGACATTTGTCCACAATCCCAATTAACAAGTCATAAAGTTTATAAGGGAATAACAATTGGACATTGACAAGCTTTCAAACATTGATATTACTCACAGTGATCGGCTTGTGGATTTGCCCTGGAGCTTGACCCTACACGTTTCATGAACACAAAAGGGTGATTGACAGTTCAATCCGTTCTTTAATTCACATATTCCTCTTTAGGCTTTATTATTATCTCATTAACTCATTTACAATGCTTAACATATGCCTAAGAGTGCTTGCAAGTGAAAGAGAACGGAAAACAGAACACAAAATGCAAAAACAGGATTTTAGAAAATAAGGTCCCCGCTCGAGCGTGGACTTCCCCGCTCAAGCGGACCCTTAGGTCTGCAAAAGTACTGGTTGCCTTCAATTCCAGCTCGAGCGTGAACTCGGCCGCTCGAGCGTACTTCCTGTCTACATAGCTCCCCGCTCGGGCGTCAAATTCCCCCGCTCAAGCGGGAACCATGTTTGCAAAAAAATGCTGGGAGCTCGTTTTCTCCGCTCGAGCGGCACTTCACCCGCTCGAGCGGACATCGAAAATCTGGGTTTTCCAGATTGAGTTCTTGAGCTTCATCTCGACATTCAAAGGCTCTAAATGCATGATTTCAGTCCAAACTTCACATAATCATGTACTAACATGGTACAAACATAGAATTACAACATATTGAAGCTCAATTTCATAATTTATCTACATACATGGCTCATTTTCCACCAACTCATTACCAATGTAACCATTTCATGCATTCAAAGCTTCTACTTCCATGGATTGTACATGCATGTGACATATAACCTTCATTCTCATCTCATATGATGAAAAGATGGTCAAATACATGGATTTCAACCAAAATTGCAACATGAGTCATGTAATTCAAGCTCAAATATGCAAATTCAAAACAATACATACATGCATGCATATATAGTCTTCAAATTCATCAAAACCAACTCCTTTCATGTTCTAGATCACAAATTAATCTTCAATTCACGAAATCACAACTCAAATTCATGAGTTAGGGGTTGGTTACTCACCTAGGAGCTTTAATCTTCCAAATTCTAGTCAATTCTTGAGTTAAATCTTCAAATTAACAAGCTAGAGCCAAAAATTGCTCAAGTCTCTTCCTTTCTCTCTCTATAGCCGGCCTCTCTCTCACTCTCAATTGTCTAACTCAGATTTTGAGTTTTAAGAGAGCTAAAGGAGAGTGCAATGCAAATATACAACAAGCCCCACTAACAATTATTTTAATATAAAATAATGGGGTACTTAATTTATCAATTTAATCAGTTTAAATTGACCAGAATCAATTTTCAATTAAATTTCACCGTAGGCTCTAAAAATTATGCCAATCACAATGGCGTAATCAATTTCGGGTTCTGTGGCCGATAAGGCCCTCAATTTAATTCCCGAAGCGGATTATTCAAACAGATATTCCTACGGTGAACAGAAACGAATTCAAAATCATATATTATCACATAATGGCACACAAAATCATGCTAAACACATAACCATAAACAAATTAAGGACCAATTTAGCATAATACAGAACAGGGGTATCACAGGTTTCTTGAATGAACTTCCATTTTTAATTTTCTGGAATTTCCATTTTTATATTTGTTCAACTTTTTTTTTTCTTCAACTTCCTTTTTTATTTAATTTCCAAATAGATCGTTAAGGTATATTGGTTTCTAGATTGAACTTCCATTGACAATTTTATGCACGTTTCATTTTTATTTATATTCAACTTCTATTTTTATTGAAGTTACTTTTCTATTCAACTTCCTTTTTTATTTAATTTCCAAATACATCGTTAAGGTATAGTGGTTTCTTGAATGAACTTCCATTTTTAATTTTCTGTAACTTCCATTTTTATTTTCGTTCAACTTCCTTTTTCATTCAAGTTTCTTTTCTATTCAACTTCATTTTTTATTTAATTTCCAAATAGATCGTTAAGGTATAGTGGTTTTTGGATTGAACTTCCATTTCCAATTTTATGCAACTTCCATTTTTATTTTTGTTCGACTTCCATTTTTATTCAAGTTATTTTTCTATTCAACTTCCTTTTTTATTTAATTTCCAAATAGATCGTTAAGGTATAGTGGTTTCCTGAATGAACTTCCATTTTTAATTTTCTGGAATTTCCATTTTTATTTTTGTTTAAATTTTTTTTTCTTCAACTTCCTTTTTTATTTAATTTCCAAATAGATCGTTAAGGTATAGTGGTTTCTGGATTGAACTTCCATTTCCAATTTCATGCAACTTTCATTTTTATTTTTATTCAACTTCTATTTTTATTGAAGTTACTTTTCTATTCAACTTCCTTTTTTATTTAATTTCCAAATAGATCGTTAAGGTATAGTGGTTTCTGGATTGAACTTCCATTTCCAATTTCATGCAACTTTCATTTTTATTTTTATTCAACTTCTATTTTTATTGAAGTTACTTTTCTATTCAACTTGCTTTTTTATTTAATTTCCAAATACATCGTTAAGGTATAGTGGTTTCTTGAATGAACTTCCATTTTTAATTTTCAGCAACTTTCATTTTTGTATTTATTTAACTTCCATTTTTATTCAAGTGTATTTTCTACTCGACTTCCTTTTTTATTTAATTTCCAAATAGATCGTTAAGATATAGTGGTTTCTTGAATAAACTTCCATTTTTAATTTTCTGCAACTTCCATTTTTATTTTTATTCAACTTCTATTTTTATTGAAGTTACTTTTCTATTCAACTACCTTTTTTATTTAATTTCCAAATAGATCGTTAAGATATAGTTGTTTCTGGAAAGAACTTCCAGTTTTATTTTTATTCAACATCTATTTTATTTAAGTTACTTTTTTATTCAACTTCCTTTTTTATTTAATTTCCAAATTGATCGTTAAGGTAGAGTGGTTTCTGGAATGAACTTCCATTTTTAATTTCATGAAACTTTCATTTTTGTTTTTCTTCAACTTCCATTTGTATTCAATTTACTTTTCTATTCAACTTGTTTTTTTATTTAATTTCCAAATAGATCGTTAAGGTATAGTGGTTTCTTGAATGAACTTCCATTTTTCATTTTCTGCAACTTTCATTTTTATTTTTGTTCAACTTCCTTTTTTATTCAAGTATCTTTCCTATTCAACATCCTTTTTTTATTTAATTTCCAAATAGATCGTTAAGGTATAGTGGTTTCTAGATTGAACTTCCATTTCCATTTTTATGCAACTTTCATTTTTATTTTTATTCAACTTCTATTTTTATTGAAGTTACCTTTTTATTTTACTTCCAAATAGATCGTTAAGGGATATTGGTTTCTTGAATGAACTTCCAATTTTAATTTTCTGCAACTTTCATTTTTATTTTTGTTCGACTTCCTTTTTTATTCAAGTTTCTTTTCTATTCAATTTCCGTTTTAATTTAATTTCCAAATAGATCGTTAAGGTATAGTTGTTTCTGGATTGAACTGCCATTTACAATTTTATGCAACTTTCATTTTTATTTATATTCAACTTCTATTTTTATTGAAGTTACTTTTTCTATTCAACTTACTTTTTTATTTAATTTCCAAATAGATCGTTAATGTATAGTGGTTTCTTGAATGAAATTCCATTTTTAATTTTCTGCAACTTCCATTTTTATTTTTATTTAACTTCCATTTTTATTCAAATGTTTTTCCACTAGACTTCCTTTTTTATTTTATTTCCAAATAGATCGTTAAGGTATAGTGGTTTCTTGAATGGACTTCAATTTTCAATTTTATGCAACTTCCATTTTGGTTTTTATTCAACTTCAATTTTTATTGAAGTTACTTTTCTATTCAACTTCCTTTTTTATTTAATTTTTCCAAATAGATAGTTAAGGTATAGTAGTTTCTGGAATGAACTTCCATTTTTAATTTCATGCAATTTTCATTTTTCTTTTCCTTCAACTTCTATTTTTATTCAATCTACTTTTCTATTCAACTTGCTTTTTTATTTAATTTCCAAATAGATCGTTAAGGTATAGTGGTTTCTTGAATGAACTTCCATTTTAAATTTTCAGCAACTTCCATTTTTATTTTTGTTCAACCTCCTTTGTTATTCAAGTTTCTTTTCTATTCAACTTTCTTTTTTATTTAATTTTCAAATAGATCGTTAAGGTATAGTGGTTTCTGGATTGAACTTCCATTTCCATTTTTATGCAACTTTCATTTTTATTTTTATTCAACTTCTATTTTTATTGAAGTTACTTTTCTAGTCAACTTACGTTGTTATTTTATTTCCAAATAGATCGTTAAGGTATAGTGGTTTCTTGAATGAACTTCTATTTTTAATTTTCTGAACTTCCATTTTTATTTTTATTCAACTTCTATTTTTATTCAAGTTACTTTTCTATTCAACTTCCTTTTTTATCTAATTTCCAAATAGATCGTTAAGGTATAGTGGTTTTTTGAATGAACTTCCATTTTTAATTTTCTGCAACTTCCATTTTTATTTTTATTTAACTTCCATTTTTATTCAAGTGTCTTTTCTACTCGACTTCCTTTTTTATTTTATTTCCAAATATATCGTTAAGGTTTAGTGGTTTCTTGAAAGAACTTCCATTTTTAATTTTATGCAACTTCCATTTTTATTTTTATTCAACTTGAATTTTTATTGAAGTTACTTTTCTATTCAACTTCCTTTTTTATTTAATTTCCAAATAGATTCTTAAGGTATAGTGGTTTCTGGATTGAACTTCCATTTTTGATTTCATGCAACTTTCATTTTTCTTTTTCTTCAACTTCCATTTTTATTCAATCTACATTTCTATTCAACTTGCTTTTTTATTTAATTTCCAAATAGATCGTTAAGGTATAGTGGTTCTTAAATGAACTTCCATTTTTAATTTTCTGCAACTTCTATTTTTATTTTTGTTCAACTTCCATTTTTATTCAAGTTTCTTTCCTATTCAACTTACTTTTTTTATTTAATTTCCAAGTAGATTGTTAAGGTACAGGGGTTTCTGGATTGAACTTCCATTTCCAATTTTATGCAACTTTCCTTTTTTTTTTATACAACTTCTATTTTTATTGAAGTTACTTTTCTATTCAACTACCTTTTTTATTTAATTTCCAAATAGATCGTTAAGGTATAGTGGTTTCTTGAATGAACGTCCATTTTTAATTTCATGCAACTTTCATTTTTCTATTTCTAAAAACTTTCATTTTTATTCAATTTACTTTTCTATTCAATTTGGTTTATTATTTAATTTCCAAATAGATCATTAAGGTATAGTGGCTTCTTGAATGAACTTCCATTTTAAGTTTTCTGCAACTTCCATTTTTATTTTTATTCAACTTCTTTTTTTATTGAAGTTTCTTTTCTATTCAACTTCCTTTTTTTATTTAATTTCCAAATAGATCGTTAAGGTATAGTGGTTTCTTGAATGAACTTCCATTTTTAATTTTCTGCAACTTCCATTTTTATTTTTATTTAACTTCCATTTTTATTCAAGTGTCTTTTCTACTCGACTTCCTTTTTTCTTTTATTTCTAAATATCTCGTTAAGGTATAGTGGTTTTTGAAAGAACTTCCATTTTTAATTTTATGCAACTTCCATTTTTATTTTTATTCAACTTCAATTTTTATTGAAGTTACTTTTCTATTCAATTTCCTTTTTTATTTAATTTCCAAATAGATCGTTAAGGTATAGTGGTTTCTGGATTGAACTTCCATTTTCGATTTCATGCAACTTTCATTTTTCTTTTTCTTCAACTTCCATTTTTATTCAATCTATTTTTCTATTCAACTTGCTTTTTTATTTTATTTCCAAATAGATCGTTAAGGTATAGTGGTTTCTTGAATGAACTTCCATTTTTAATTTTCTGCAACTTCCATTTTTATTTTTGTTCAACTTCTTTTTTTATTCAAGTTTCTTTCCTATTCAACATACTTTTTTATTTAATTTCCAAATAGATCGTTAAGGTACAGTGGTTTCTGGATTGAACTTCCATTTCCAATTTTTTGCAACTTTCATTTTTTTTATACAACTTCTATTTTTATTGAAGTTACTTTTCTATTCAACTGCCTTTTTTATTTAATTTCGAAATAGATCGTTAAGGTATAGTGGTTTCTTGAATCAACTTCCATTTTTAATTTGATGCAACTTTCATTTTTCTTTTTCTTCAACTTGCTTTTTTATTCAATTTACTTTTCTATTCAACTTGGTTTTTTATTTAATTTCCAAATAGATCATTAAAGTATAGTGGCTTCTTGAACAAACTTCCATTTTAAGTTTTCTGCAACTTGCATTTTTATTTTTATTCAACTTTTTTTTTATTGAAGTTTGTTTTCTATTCAACTTCCTTTTTTTATTTAATTTCCAAATAGATCGTTAAGGTATAGTGTTTTCTTGAATGAACTTCCATTTTTAATTTTCTGGAACTGTCATTTTTATTTTTGTTCAACCACCTTTTTTATTCAAGTTTCTTTTCTATTCAACTTCCTTTTTTATTTAATTTTCAAATAGATCGTTAAGGTATAGTAGTTTCTGGAATGAACTTCCATTTCCATTTTAATGTAACTTTCATTTTTATTTTTATTCCACTTCGATTTTTATTGAAGTTACTTTTCTAGTCAACTTACCTTTTTATTTTATTTCCAAATAGATCGTTAAGGTATAGTGGTTTCTTGAATAAACTTCCATTTTTAATTTTCTGGAACTTCCATTTTTATTTTTTTTCAACTATCTTTTTTATTGAAGTTTCTTTTCTATTCAATTTCCGTTTTTATTTAATTTCCAAACAGATCGTTAAGGTATAATGGTTTTTGGATTGAACTTCCATTTACAATTTTATGCAACTTTTATTTTTATTTATATTCAACTTCTATTTTTATTGAAGTTACTTTTCTATTCAACTCACTTTTTTATTTAATTTCCAAATATATCGTTAAGGTATAGTGGTTTCTTGAATGAACTTCCATTTTTAATTTTCTGCAACTTCCATTTTTATATTTATTTAACTTCCATTTTTATTCAAGTGTCTTTTCTACTCGACTTCCTTGTTTATTTTATTTCCAATTAGATCGTTAAGGTATAGTGGTTTCTTGAAAGAACATCCATTTTTAATTTTATGCAACTTCCAATTTTATTTTTATTCAACTTCTATTTTTATTGAAGTTACTTTTCTATTGAACTTCCTTTTTTATTTAATTTCCAAATAGATCGTTAAGGTATAATGGTTTCTGGATTTAACTTCCATTTTTGATTTCATGCAACTTTCAATTTTCTTTTTCTTCAACTTCCATTTTTATTCAATCTACTTTTCTATTCAACTTGCTTTTTTTATTTAATTTCCAAATAGATCGTTAAGGAATAGTGGTTTCTTGAATGAACTTCCATTTTTAATTTTCTGCTACTTCCATTTTTATTTTTGTTCAACTTCCTTTGTTATTCAAGTTTCTTTCCAATTCAACTTCCTTTTTTATTTAATTTCCAAATAGATCGTTAAGGTACAGTGGTTTTTGGATTGAACTTCCATTTCCAATTTTATGCAACTTTCATTTTTATTTTTATACAACTTGTACTTTTATTGAAGTTACTTTTTTATTCAACTGCCTTTTTTATTTAATTTCCAAATAGATCGTTAAGGTATAGTGGTTTCTTCAATGAACTTCTATTTTTAATTTCATGCAACTTTCATTTTTCTTTTTCTTCGACTTGCATTTTTATTCAATTTACTTTTCTATTCAACTTGGTTTTTTATTTAATTTCCAAATAGATCATTAAGGTATAGTGGCTTCTTGAATGAACTTCCATTTTAAGTTTTCTGCAACTACCATTTTTATTTTTATTCAACTTCTTTTTTTATTCAAGTTTCTTTTCTATTCAACTTCCTTTTTTTATTTAATTTCCAAATAGATCGTTAAGGTATAGTGGTTTCTTGAATGAACTTCCATTTTTAATTTTCTGCAACTTCCATTTTTTTTTATTTAACTTTCATTTTTAGTCAAGTGTCTTTTCTACACGACTTCCTTTTTTATTTAATTTCCAAACAGATCGTTAAGGTATAGTGGTTTCTTGAATGAACTTCCATTTTTAATTTTCTACAACTTCCTTTTTTATTTTTATTCAATTTCTATTTTTATTGAAGTTACTTTTCTATTAAACTTCCTTTTTTATATAATTTCCAAATAGGTCGTTAAGGTTTAGTGGTTTCTGGAATGTACTTCCATTTTCACTTTCATGCAACTTTCATTTCTCTTTTTCTTCAACTTCCATTTTTATTCAATTTACTTTTCTATTCAACTTGCTTTTTTATTTAATTTCCAAATAGATCGTTAAGGTGTAGTGGTTTTTGAATGAACTTCTATTTTTCATTTTCTGCAACTTCCATTTTAATTTTTGCTCAACTTCCTTTTTTAGTCATGTTTCTTTTCTATTCAACTTACTTTTTTATTTAATTTCCAAATAGATCGTTAAGGTATAGTGGTTTCTGGATTGAACTTCCATTTTCACTTTCATGCAACTTTCATTTCTCTTTTTCTTCAACTTCCATTTTTATTCAATTTACTTTTCTATTCAACTTGCTTTTTTATTTAATTTCCAAATAGATCGTTAAGGTGTAGTGGTTTTTGAATGAACTTCTATTTTTCATTTTCTGCAACTTCCATTTTAATTTTTGCTCAACTTCCTTTTTTAGTCATGTTTCTTTTCTATTCAACTTACTTTTTTATTTAATTTCCAAATAGATCGTTAAGGTATAGTGGTTTCTGGATTGAACTTCCACTTATAATTTTATGAACTTCCATTTTTATTTTTATTCATCTTCTATTTTTATTCAAGTTATGTTTCTATTAAACTTGCTTTTTTATTTAATTTCTAAATAGATCGTTAAGCTATAGTGGTTTCTGGAATGAACTTCCATTTTTAATTTTCTGCAACTTCCATTTCTATTTTTGTTCATCCTCCTTTTTTATTAAAGTTACTTTTCTGGTCAACATCCTTTTTTATTTAATTTCCAAATAGATCGTTAAGGTATAGTGGTTTCTCGAACGAACTTCCATTTTTAATTTTTTGCAACTTCTATTTTTATTTTTGTTCAACCTCCTTTTCTATTCAAGTTACTTTTCTGGACAACTTCCTTTTTATTTAATTTACGAATAGATCGTTAACGTATAGTGGTTTCTTGTATGAACTTCCATTTTTTATTTTCTGCAACTTCCATTTTCATTTTCGTTCAACTTCCTTTTTTATTCATGTTTCTTTTCTATTCAACTTCCTTTTTTATTTAATTTCTAAATAGATCGTTAAGGTATAGTGGTTTCTTGAATGAACTTATATTTTTAATTTTATGCAACTTTCATTTTTATTTTTATACAACTTCTATTTTTATTGAAGTTACTTTTCTATTCAACTTCCTTTTTTATTTAATTTTCAAATAGATCGTTAAGGTATAGTGGTTTCTTGATTGAACTTCCATTTTTAATTTCATGCAACTTTCATTTTTCTTTTTCTTCAACTTGCGTTTTTATTCAATTTACTTTTCTATTCAACTTGGTTTTTTATTTAATTTCCAAATTGATCATTAAGGTATAGTGGCTTCTTGAATGAACTTCCATTTTAAGTTTTCTGCGACTTCCATTTTTATTTTTATTCAACGTCTTTTTTTATTCAAGTTTCTTTTCTATTCAACTTCATTTTTTTATTTAATTTCCAAATAGATCGTTAAGGTATAGTGGTTTCTTGAATGAACTTCCATTTTTAATTTTCTGCAACATCGAGTTTTATTTTTTTTCAACTTCTTTTTTTATTCAAGTTTCTTTTCAATTCAACTTCGTTTTTTATTTAATTTCCAAATAAATAGTTAAGGAATAGTGGTTTCTAGATTGAACTTTCATTTTTAATTTCATGCAACTTTCATTTTTTTTTTCATCAACTTCCATTTTTATTCAATTTACTTTTCTATTCAACTTGTTTTTTTATTTAATTTCTAAATAAATCGTTAAGGTATAGTGGTTTCTTGAATGAACTTCCATTTTTAATTTTCTGCAACTTCCATTTTTATTTTCGTTCAACTTTCTTTTTTATTCAAGTTTCTTTTCTATTCAACTTCCTTTTTTATTTAATTTCCAAATAGATCGTTAAGGTATAGTGGTTTCTTGAATGAACATCCATTTTTAATTTTCTGCAACTTCAATTTTTATTTTCGTTCGACTTCCTTTTTTATTAAAGTTTCTTTTCTATTCAACTTCCTTTTTTATTTAATTTCCAAATAGATCGTTAAGGTATAGTGGTTTCGGGATTGAACTTCCATTTCCAATTTTATGCAACTTTCATTTTTATTTTATTCAACTTCTATTTCTATTGAAGTTACTTTTCTATTCAACTTCCGTTTTTATTTAATTTCCAAATGTATCGTTAAGGTATAGTGGTTTCTTGAATGAACTTCTATTTTTAATTTTATGCAACCTTCATTTTTATTTTAATACAACTTCTATTTTTATTGAAGTTACTTTTCTATTCAACTTCTTTTTTTATTTAATTTTCAAATAGATCATTAAGGTATAGTGGTTTCTTGAATGAACTTGCATTTTTAATTTCATGCAACTTTCATTTTTCTTTTTCTTCAACTTGCATTTTTATTCAATTTACTTTTTTCTATTCAACTTGGTTTTTTATTTAATTTCCAAATAGATCATTAAGGTATAGTGGCTTCTTGAATGAACTTCCATTTTAAGTTTTCTGCGACTTCCATTTTTATTTTTATTCAACTTCTTTTTTTATTCAAGTTTCTTTTCTATTCAACTTCCTTTTTTTATTTAATTTCCAAATAGATCGTTAAGGTATAGTGGTTTCTTGAATGAACTTCCATTTTTAATTTTCTGCAACATCGAGTTTTATTTTTTTTCAACTTCTTTTTTTATTCAAGTTTCTTTTCAATTCAACTTCGTTATTTATTTAATTTCCAAATAAATAGTTAAGGTACAGTGGTTTCTGGAATGAACTTCCATTTTTAATTTCATGCAACTTTCATTTTTCTTTTTCATCAACTTCCATTTTTATTCAATTTACTTTTCTATTCAACTTGTTTTTTTATTTAATTTCTAAATAGATCGTTAAGGTATAGTGGTTTCTTGAATGAACTTCCATTTTTAATTTTCTGCAACTTCCATTTTTATTTTCGTTCAACTTCCTTTTTTATTCAAGTTTCTTCTCTATTCAACTTCCTTTTTTATTTAATTTTCAAATAGATCGTTAAGGTATAGTAGTTTCTGGATTGAACTTCCATTTCCAATTTTATGCAACTTTCATTTTTATTTTTATTCAACTTGTAGTTTTATTGAAGTTACATTTCTATTCAACTTCCTTTTTTATTTAATTTCAAAATACATCGTTAAGGTATAGTGGTTTTTTGAATGAACTTCTATTTTTAATTTTCTGCAACTTTCATTTTTATATTTATTTAATTTCCATTTTTATTCAAGTGTCTTTTCTACTCGACTTCCTTTTTTATTTAATTTCCAAATAGATCGTTAAGATATAGTGGTTTCTTGAATAAACTTCCATTTTTAATTTTCTGCAACTTCTATTTTTATTTTTATTCAACTTCTATTTTTATTGAAGTTACTTTTCTATTGAACTTCCTTTTTTATTTAATTTCGAAATAGATCGTTAGGGTATAGTGGTTTCTTGAATGAACTTCCATTTTTATTTTTGTTCAACTTCCTTTTTTTATTGAAGTTACTTTTCTATTCAACTTCCTTTTTTATTTAATTTCCAAATAGATCGTTGAGGTATAGTGGTTTCTATAATGAACTTATATTTTTATTTTTATTCAACTTCTATTTTTATTCAAGTTACTTTTCTATTCAACTTCCTTTTTTTACATACATTGTTTACACACAAAACAATGTATGTAAACACATAACATATACAACACACAATCAATACACATAATGTCTGTATTAATTCAGCAGTCAAGATTGATGACTTAAACAATGATTAGTTTCAGTTATCCCTAATCCACATGCAGTGTCTACAACAAGTACGGCTATCCTCCACCGATAGCCCAAAACAGTTATTTCTAAACTGAAAATAAATATATCAACAATTCAATAGGCGAGTGATTTAAATTATCCAACTACGCCATTTAATCAATGAATTCCCCAATTCCATGAATTTAACCATATTTCCCAATTTCCTTAAATTAATTATACAAATTAATGTATTAATACACCTAGAGTTTTTCCCAAAATTACCAAAGTGCTCCCAACATATCAAAGTACCAAAACTTAGAACAAAACTTATAAGATGGAGTAGGAAATCCCTACCTCAAAGAAATAGCCCCAAAAGAGAAGATGGAGATGAAGAGCCAAACTCTAAATTGCTCCAAACCACCAACAATTCAGATTAAAACGAAGCCCTCGACTCACACGCGCTATTTAATGGAGAATCTAAGGTAGAAACGCACCCTAAGTACATCAAATTTAAGAAAGAAGGTGAGCAGGGTGAGAGAGAAGTCGGACCTTAGGGTTTGAAGTCCAAAAAGAGGGTGAAAAACTGATAAAAAACCCGCTGCTGTCTAATTAAACTGGACAGGCTCGCTCGAGCGAAGACTTGGTCGCTCGAGCGACCAGACACAAGAAATCCTCGCTTGAGCGAAGGAACTCTCGCTCGAGCCAAGAATGCAATGCTTCAGGTCAATACTGGACGCAATCGCTCGCTCGAGCGAAGAAAATCTGGCTCGAGCCACCAGACACAAAAACAACCCTCGCTCGAGCGACCAAGTACTCGCTCGAGCGACCAACCCAAAAACTGGACAGCAATACTTGGTTTCCGCACCCAACCAACCTGAAACAAGCCTGCCCAACACATTCTATAACTCCAAATGAGAAAATAAGGGAACGACAACAACAATTATACAATGATAGAGTCTACGGAACCTAAGTCCGGATACAATAATCAAATGGGAAAAGACAGGGGTCGCTATAAGTGGTTTCTTGAATGAACTTCCATTTTTAATTTTCTGCGAGTTCCATTTTTATTTTTATTCGACTTCTATTTTTATTGAAGTTACTTTTCTATTCAATTGCCTTTTTTATTTAATTTCCAAATAGATCATTAAGGTATTGTGGTTTCTTGAATGAACTTCCATTTTAAATTTTCTGCAACTTCCATTTTTATTTTTATTCAAGTTTCATTTCTATTAAACTTCCTTTTTTATTTAATTACCAAATAGATCGTTAAGGTATAGTGGTTTCTGGAATGAACTTTCATTTTTAATTTCATGCAACTTTCATTTTTCTTTTTCATCAACTTTCATTTTTATTCAATTTACTTTTCTATTCAACTTGGTTTTTCATTTAATATCCAAATAGATCGTTAAGGTATAGTGGTTTCTTGAATGAACTTCCAATTTTAATTTTCTGCAACTTCCATTTTTATTTTTGTTCAACCTCCTTTTTTATTCAAGTTTCTTTTCTATTCAACTTCCTTTTTTATTTAATTTCCAAATAGATCGTTAAGGTATAGTGGTTTCTGGATTGAACTTCCATTTCCAATTTTATGAAACTTTTATTTTTATTTTTATTCAACTTCTATTTTTATTCAAGTTACTTTTCTATTCAACTTCATTTTTTATTTAATTTCCAAATAGATCGTTATGGTATAGTGGTTTCTGGAATGAAATTCCATTTTTAATTTTATGCAACTTTCATTTTTCTTTTTCATCGAGTTCCATTTTTATTCAATTTACTTTTCTATTCAACTTGCTTTTTTATTCAATTTCCAACTAGATCGTTAAGGTATTGTAGTTTCTTGAATGAACTTCCATTTTTAATTTTCTGCAACTTCCATTTTTATTTTTATTTAACTTCTATTTTTATTGTAGTTACTTTTCTATTCAACTTCCTTTTTTAGTTAATTTCAAATAGGTCATTAAGGTATAGTGGTTTCTGTAATGAACTTCCATTTTTAATTTCATGCAACATCCATTTTTTTTTTGTTCAACGTCCTTTTTTATTCAAGTTACTTTTCTATTCAACTTCCATTTTTACTTAATTTCCAAATAGATCGTTATGGTATAGTGGTTTCTGGGTTGAACTTCCATTTCCAATTTTGTGCAACTTTTATTTTTATTTTTATTCAACTTCTATTTTTATTGAAGTTACTTTTCTATTCAACTTCCTTTTTTATTTAATTTCCAAATAGATCGTTAAGGTATAGTGGTTTCTTCAATGAACTTCCATTTTTAATTTTCTGGAACTTCTATTTTCATTTTTGTTCAACTTCCTTTTTTATTCAAGTTTTTTTTTATTAAACTTCCTTTTTTATTTAATTTCCAAATAGATCGTTAAGGTATAGTGGTTTCTAGATTGAACTTCCATTTCCAATTTTATGCAACTTTCATTTTTATTTTTATTCAACTTCTATTTTTATTGATGTTACTTTTCTATTCAGCTTCCTTTTTTATTTAATTTCCAAATAGATCGTTAAGGTATAGTGGTTTCTTGAATGAACTTCCATTTTTAATTTTCTGCAACTTCCATTTTTATTTTTATTTAACATCTATTTTTATTGAAGTTACTTTTCTATTCAACTTCCTTTTTTATTTAGTTTCCAAATAGGTCATTAAGGTATAGTGGTTTCTGGAATGAACTTCCATTTTTAATTTCATGCAACTTTCATTTTTCTTTTTCTTCAACTTCCATTTTTATTCAGTTTACTTTTCTATTCAACTTGCTTTTTTATTTAATTTCCAAATAGATCGTTAAGGTAGAGTGGTTTCTTGAATGAACTTCTATTTTTAATTTTCTGCGACTTCCATTTTTATTATTATTCGACTTCTATTTTTGTTGAAGTTACTTTTCTATTCAACTGCCTTTTTTATTTAATTTCCAAATAGATCGTTAAGGTATAATGGTTTCTTGAATGAACTTCAATTTTAAATTTTCTGCAACTTCCATTTTTATTTTTATTCACATTCTATTTTTATTCAAGTTTCATTTCTATTAAACTTCCTTTTTTATTTAATTACCAAATAGATCGTTAAGGTATAGTGGTTTCTGGAATGAACTTCCATTTTTAATTTCATGCAACTTTCATTTTTCTTTTTCTTCAACTTCCATTTTTATTCAATTTACTTTTCTATTCAACTTCCTTTTTTATTTAATTTCCAAATAGGTCATTAAGGTATAGTGGTTTCTAGAATGAACTTCCATTTTTAATTTCATGCAACTATCATTTTTCTTTTTCTTCAGCTTCCGTTTTTATTCAATTTACTTTTCTATTCAACTTGCGTTTTTATTTAATTTCCAAATAGATCGTTAAGGTAGAGTGGTTTCTTGAATGAACTTCCATTTTTAATTTTCTGCGACTTCCATTTTTATTTTTATTTGACTTCTATTTTTATTGAAGTTGCTTTTCTATTCAACTGCCTTTTTTATTTAATTTGCAAATAGATCGTTAAGGTATAGTGGTTTCTTGAATGAACTTCCATTTTAAATTTTCTGCAACTTCCATTTTTATTTTTATTTAACTTCTATTTTTATTGAAGTTACTTTTCTATTCAACTTGCTTTTTTATTTAATTTTCTGATAAGTCATTAAGGTATAGTGGTTTCTGGAATGAACTTCCATTTTTAATTTTCTGCTACTTCCATTTTTATTTTTATTTAACTTCTATTTTTATTGTAGTTACTTTTCTATTCAACTTCTTTTTTATTTAATTTCAAATAGGTCATTATGGTATAGTGGTTTCTGGAATGAACTTCCATTTTTACTTTCATGCAACTTCCATTTTTCTTTTTGTTCAACGTCCTTTTTTATTCAAGTTTATTTTCTATTCAACTCCAGTTTTATTTAATTTCGAATAGATCGTTAAGGTGTAGTGGTTTCGGGGTTCAACTTCCATTTCCAATTTTGTGCAACTTTCATTTTTTTTTATTCAACTTCTATTTTTATTGAAGTTACTTTTCTATTCAACTTCCTCTTTTATTTAATTTCCAAATAGATCGTTAAGGTATAGTGGTTTCTTTAATGAACATCCATTTTTAATTTTCTTGAACTTCTATTTTTATTTTTGTTCAACTTCCTTTTTTATTCAAGTTTTTTTTTATTCAACTTCCTTTTTTATTTAATTTCCAAATAGATCGTTAAGGGATATTGGTTTCTGGATTGAACTTCCATTTCCAATTTTATGCAACTTTCATTTTTTTTTTTATTCAACTTCTGTTTTTATTGAAGTTATTTTTCTTTTCAGCTTCCTTTTTTATTTAATTTCCAAATAGATCGTTAAGGTATAGTGGTTTCTTGAATGAACTTCCATTTTTAATTTTCTGCAACTTCCATTTTTATTTTTATTTAACTTCTATTTTTATTGAAGTTACTTTTCTATTCAACTTCCTTTTTTATTTAATTTCCAAATAGGTCATTATGGTAGAGTGGTTTCTGGAATGAACTTCCATTTTTAATTTCATGCAACTGTCATTTTTCTTTTTCTTCCGCTTCCATTTTTATTCAATTTACTTTTCTATTCAACTTGCGTTTTTATTTAATTTCCAAATAGATTGTTAAGGTAGAGTGGTTTCTTGAATGAACTTCCATTTTTATTTTTATTTGACTTCTATTTTTATTGAAGTTGCTTTTCTATTCAACTGCCTTTTTTATTTAATTTGCAAATAGATCGTTAAGGTATAGTGGTTTCTTGAATGAACTTCCATTTTTATTTTTATTCACATTCTATTTTTATTCAAGTTTCATTTCTATTAAACTTCCTTTTTTATTTAATTACCAAATAGATCGTTAAGGTATAGTGGTTTCTGGAATGAACTTCCATTTTTAATTTCATGCAACTTTCATTTTTCTTTTTCTTCAACTTCCATTTTTATTCAATTTACTTTTCTATTCAACTTGTTTTTTTATTTAATTTCCAAATACATCTTTAAGGTATAGTGGTTTCTTGAATGAACTTCCATTTTAAATTTTCTGCAACTTCCATTTTTATTTTTATTCTACTTCTTTTTTTTTTCAAGTTTCATTTCTATTAAACTTCCTTTTTTATTTAATTTCCAAATAGATCGTTAAGGTATAGTGGTTTCTTGAATGAACTTTCATTTTTAATTTTCTGCAAATTCCATTTTTATTTTTATTTAACTTTCATTTTTATTCAAGTGTCTTTTCTACTCGACTTCCTTTTTTATTTAATTTCGAAATAGATCATTAAGCTATAGTGGTTTCTTGAATGAACTTCCATTTTTAATTTTCTCCAACTTCAATTTTTATTTTTATTTAACTTCTATTTTTATTGAAGTTACTTTTCTATTCAACTTCCTTTTTTATTTAATTTTCAGATAGGTCATTCAGGTATAGTGGTTTCTGGAATGAAATTCCATTTTTAATTTTCTACAACTTCCATTTTAATTTTTATTCAACATCTATTTTTATTGAAGTTACTTTTCTATTCAACTGCCTTTTTTTATATAATTTCCAAAAATATCGTTAAAGTATAGTGGTTTCTGGAATTAACTTCCATCTTTAATTTTCTGGAACTTCTGTTTTTATTTTTGTTCGACTTCCTTTTTTATTCAAGTTTTTTTTTTTATTCAACTTCCTTTTTTATTTAATTTCTAAATAGATCGTTAAGGTATAGTGGTTTCTAGATTGAACTTCCATTTCTAATTTTATGCAACTTTCATTTTTATTTTTATTCAACTTCTATTTTTAATGAAGTTACTTTTCTATTCAACTTCCTTTTTTATTTAATTTCCAAATATATCGTTAAGGTATAGTGGATTCTTGAATGAATTTCCATTTTTAATTTTCTGCAACTTCCATTTTTCTTTTTGTTTAACTTCCATTTTTATTCAAGTTTCTTTTCTACTCGACTTCATTTTTTATTTAATTTCCAAATAGATCGTTAAGGTATAGTGGTTTCTTGAATGAATTTCCATTTTTAATTTTCTGCAACTTCCATTTTTATTTTTATTTAACTTCCATTTTTATTCAAGTGTCTTTTCTACTCGACTTCATTTTTTATTTAATTTCCAAATAGATCGTTAAGGTATAGTGGTTTCTTCAATGAACTTCCATTTTTAATTTTCTGCAACTTCCATTTTTATTTTTATTTAAACTCTGTTTTTATTGAAGTTACTTTTCTATTCAACTTCCATTTTTATTTAATTTCGAAATAGGTCATTATGGTATAGTGGTTTCTGGAATGAACTTCCATTTTTAATTTTCTGCAACTTCCATTTTTATTTGTTCGACTTCTATTTTTATTGAAGTTACTTTTCTATTCAACTGCCTTTTTTATTTAATTTCCAAATAGATCGTTAAGGTATAGTGGTTTCTTGAATGAACTTCCATTTTAAATTTTCTGCAACTTCCATTTTTATTTTTATTCAACTTCTTTTTTTATTCAAGTTTCATTTCTATTAAACTTCCTTTCTTATTTAATTTCCAAACAGATCATTAAGGTATAGTGGTTTCTTCAATAAACTTCCATTTTTAATTTTCTGTAACTTCCATTTTTATTTTTATTTAACTTCCATTTTTATTCAAGTGTCGTTTCTACTCGACTTCCTTTTTTATTTAATTTCCAAATAGATCTTTACGTATAGTTGTTTTGTAACGCCCTCAAAATAAACCCATAATATATAACATTGACATGCATTAATAAAAGAAGACCAACCATTATACCATTCATCAGAGTATTCTTATTGAAAAGCCTTACACGTAACATCAAAGTAAATGCCCTACGGGCTTACATCTTTCCAAGCCAACACTTGGACACAAAATATGAGTACTAACTCAACTACAAGTTAAGCCCTTGGCTTGAGTGTTTACATGTAATAACAAATAAAATAAATGACAACTAAACTAAATAGAGTCTTCAACTCCAATTCCTTCCAAGCTAAGTCCTTGGAGGTAGCTTATCACCTGAACCTGAAAATGATGTTCCCATAAAGGGTGAGCCACAGCCCAGTAGAAATATACTAAACCAAATATAAGCATTGATTAAAGCATTAGTATTTAATAGGTGGTTAACCAAGATAATCAATTACATCATTATACAGTCTCATGACACTAATGTCTAAAATACGTTTTACTTTCCAACATTATCAATATGGCTCAGAACCTGGCCAAACTTACAGCAGTGAACTATATATATATCATATTCACATTCCTCCAATGTCAACAAACAATTGAGACTCAGGCTCAAATCAAAACACTTCATACTTCCCGTTTGATACACATTTTAGTGTTGTATCAATAAAACACTTCAATATAGATAAGCACACATAAAAGTGATGCTAATGGAGTCCATCCCCTATCTCCTCCCAAACAAAATCCGGTTTAGAGGTCCATCCCCTATCTTCCCCTAAACCGTGGAGTACATCCCCTTTCTCCTCCCACACAAAATAATATATGTAAACACATAACATATACAACACACAATCAATACACATAATGTCTGTATTAATTCAACAGTCAAAATTGATGACTTAATCAATGATTAGTTTCAGTTATCCCTAATCCACATGCAGTGTCTACAATAATCACAACTATCCTCCACCGATAGCCCAAAACAGTTATTTCTAGACTTGAAATAAATATATCAACAATTCAATAGGCGAGTGATTTAAATTATCCAACTACACCATTTAATCAATAAATTCCCCAATTTCATGAATTTAACCAAATTCCCCAATTCCCTTAATTTAATTATACAAATTAATTAATTAATACAATTAGGATTTTCCCAAAATTATCAAAGTAACCCCAACATATCAATATACCAAAACTTAGAACAAAACTTATAAGATGGAGAAGGAAATCCCTACCTTGAAGTGAAGAACTCGAATGGAGAAGATGACGAAAACCAAAGTGCTCCAAACCCAAGATTGTTCAGATTAAACGGAAGCCCTCGACCCACTCTATCTTTTTAACAAAGGACTTAGGGTAGAAATACACTCTAAGTAGATCAAACCTAAGAGAGAAGGTGTGTAGGGAGAGGGAGAAGACGGTTCTAGGGTTTTAAAATAAAAAAGGAGATGAAAAATGATCCAAAAAGTGAAATCACGGACTGATGTAGTCGACTCTACGCTCGAGCGTGAAAAACCCCGCTCGAGCGTAAGACACAGACTCACGCTCGAGCGTGAAAAGAGCCGCTCGAGCGTCGATTGCACCCTTCCAGAAGTTTTGCAGGCGGTGGTATCCGCTCGAGCGTAAAACTCTCCGCTCGAGTGTAGGGACAAAATCAAGGGATCACGCTCGAGTGTAAAAATATACCGCTCGAGCGGACGAACTGCAGAGAAAAGTACTGGGAGATGGAAAACCACGCTCGAGCGTCCAAACTCCCGCTCGAGGGGAGAAGCAACAACGAATAGCCCGCTCGAGCGTTAAAAGTTACGCTCGAGCGTGAAGGCCAAAATCTGGGCATCACCTTTTGGTTTCAAAGTGCAACCAACCTGTTTTAAACCTGCCCATCACAACCCAAGACTCAAACACAAGAGTAAAGGCTAGAAGTGATAATGATACAAAAACAAGCCCACGGAACCAAGTCCAGAATACAGTATACAAAGGAAGGAAAAGCCGGGATCGCTATAACCTCCCCCCCTTAAAGAATTTCGTCCCTGAAATTAGGTACAAGATTTTTTTTTTTTAAAGAGTTTTCTCAATTTCTCATAATATGCCAACATTCTATTAAACAACCTGACCCATTACCGGTCAATCCCATCTCTTTTCAAAAGGCATTTCACATTATACATAACAACTTGTATTATCAACATGCATTTTCCTTTCAAATTCAACAGTTTTCAATATCTATAATTTCTATTTCCATATCATATTCAATCTCATGATATAATTCCAATTCTACAACACATTCAACATATGCAGTGTTACACTAACTTCCATTATGAGGCAAGTTTCAAAATACTTCCATTAACCAAAACATAAACTATGTTTCACAACTTAAGTTATGTTCAATACACTTAAGGTGCAATGTTACAATAAAATAAGCAACATATGCTCAAGCATCTACAAATAGATCCGGATATTTCTCTCGGACCTCCAACTCGCGTTCCCAAGTGGCTTCCTCCACCCCGTGATGTTTCCACAAAACCTTTACTAAAGGGATGGTCTTACCTCGCAAAACTTGATCCCGCCTATCCAAGACCCGAACCGGTCTCTCCTCATACGAGACATCCTCATCTACCTCTAAGTCAGTCCAGTTCAATACATGCGATGGATCCGGCTCATATTTCCGGAGCATACTCACATGAAACACGTCATGTACTCCGGATAACTGCGGTGGTAAAGCTAAACGATAAGCAGCCTCGCCAATTCTCTCAAGGATTTCAAAAGGACCTATGAATCGAGGGGATAACTTCCCGCTCTTCCCGAACCTCATCACTCCTCGCCTAGGTGATACCTTCAGAAAGACATGATCACCCACCTCAAACACCAAAGGTCTCCTCCTACGGTCGGCATAGGATTTCTGGCGACTCTGGGCTGTAATAAGCCTCTTACGGATAGGCTCAACTTTCTCCGTCGTTTCCCTTACCAATTCCGGACCCAACAAAGGTGCATCACCCACCTCGGCCCAGCAAACTGGAGACCTACACGGTCGGCCGTACAAGGCCTCAAACGGTGCCATACCGATACTAGACTGGAAACTGTTGTTGTAGGCAAACTCCACCAACGGCAAGTGCCTCACCCACGACCCACTAAAGTCCAGAACACAACCCCGGAGCATATCCTCAAGGATCTGAATAGTACGCTCGGACTGCCCGTCAGTCTGAGGATGATAAGCCGTGCTAAAGGTCAACTTAGTGCCTAAGGCATTCTGCAAACTCTGCCACAACCTGGCAGTAAAACGAGGATCTCTATCTGAGACAATTGTCACCGGGACCCCGTGCAACCTCACTATGTCCCGAATATATAAACCGGCAAGATGGTCTACCGAATCTCTCACGGGCATAGGAATGAAGTGCGCCGACTTAGTCAACCGGTCTACAACCACCCAAATGGCATCACTACCCCGCTGAGTCCTCGGAAGACCTACAACGAAGTCCATAATGACATGTTCCCATTTCCACTCGGCAATAGGCAAGGGTTGCAGCAAACCCGCTGGCCTCTGATGCTCGGCCTTCACTTGCTGACAAGTAAGGCACTTAGACACAAAAGCTGCCACATCTCTCTTCATACCCCGCCACCAAAACTGGCGACCCAAATCCTGATACATCTTAGTACCTCCCGGATGCACCGCAAGGCGTGAATGATGGAACTCTCGGAGTACCTCCTCTCGGCAAGACTCCGGCACAAACAGACGGTCTCGGTATCTCACACTCAGGTCGGAATACACCGTCAAACCCTTCTCAACCTTCCCATTGGAGATCTTTTCTCGGAGGGATTCTACCTCAAGGTCACCCCTCTGAGCCTCTAACACTCGAGTCACGAGTGTAGGCTCCGTAGCCTCAACGGATTCGCCCAGAAGTAAATTAAACTCCCCAAGTGCACCTAACATCTCCCACTCTCGGATGGCTATACTAGCTATGTCACCAACAGGTTTCCTGCTAAGGGCGTCGGCCACTACATTGGCCTTTCTCGGATGATAATGCAACTCAAAGTCATAATCCTCTATGAATTCCATCCACCTCCTCTGCCTCAAGTTCAAGTCTTTCTGTGTAAACAAATATTTCAGACTCTTATGATCCGAGAATACCTCGAATCTCTCACCATAAAGATAATGCCTCCAAATCTTCAGGGCAAATATCACAGCTGCTAACTCTAGATCATGCGTAGGGTAATTCTGCTCGTGAATTTTCAACTGACGTGAGCCATAGGCAACTACTTTCCCTTCTTGCATCAACACACAACCCAGACCCTCTCGTGAGGCGTCACAATAAACTGCATAACCCAACCCTCTCTCCGGAATAATCAAGGCTGGAGCGGTGGTCAGTCTAACTTTCAACTCCTGGAACGACTTTTCACAAGTCTCACTCCATACAAACTTGATTCCCTTCCGAGTCAATCTAGTCAAAGGTGAAGCTAACCTGGAGAAATCCTTCACAAACCGGCGATAATACCCAGCTAACCCCAGAAAACTGCGGATCTCAAACACACTCTTAGGCTGTGCCTAATCTTGCACTGCCTCAGTCTTGGATGTATCAACAGACACTCCTTCTCCAGAAACCACATGGCCTAAGAACTTGACCTCTTCTAGCTAGAACTCACACTTCCCAAACTTAGCATAAAGCTTATGGGCTCTAAGTAACTCAAGCACCACTCTCAAATGTTCCTTGTGCTTCTCCTTAGAAGGTGAATAGATAAGGATGTCGTCCACGAAGACAACTACAAAACAATCTAAAAATTCTCGAAATATCCGGTTCATCAAATCCATAAATACTGCCGGTGCATTGGTGAGCCCAAATGGCATTACCAAAAACTCATAGTGGCCATGCCGCGTACGGAATGCCGTCTTCGGAATATCCTCCTCCCTGACTCTCAACTGATGATAACCCGATCTCAAATCTATCTTCGAGAAACAACGGGATCCCTTCAACTGATCGAACAGATCATCTATACGAGGCATAGGGTACTTATTCTTAACCGTAGCCCGATTCAATTTCCGGTAATCTATACAAAGTCTCAAAGCACCACCTTTCTTTTTAACAAAGAGGGCCGGTGCTCCCCACGGCGACACACTAGGACGTATATAGCCCTTATCTAGCAACTCCTGGAGTTGGATCTTCAACTCAACTAACTCGGCTGGGGCAAAACGATAAGGTGCCATAGAAATCGGCGCTGTGCCGGGCACTAGGTCAATAGAGAATTCAATCTCCCGATGCGGTGGCAAACCAACAAGATCCTCAGGAAAGACGTCCGAGTACTCACAAACCACCCTTGGCAACACAATCTGAGTCTCATCATCCTCACTAATCGAAAGGTTAGCAAGTAGACTACTAAGCTCACTCCGTCCTCACGGAACATACCCCGGTGGCAACACACTACCAACCCGGTCCCCCAGAAAATGAAAACACTCTCCGCTCACGGTACAACAAGTGACCCTCTGGCGGTAGCAATCAATAACTGCCCGGTATGACTGTCACGCCCCCAAACCGCCCCTAGTAGTTTGGTGCCGTGATGGCCAGTAATCCGAGATTACCAAAGGCCGACTTACAAGAATCACACACAATCAGAGTATAAAATATGGGGCTTACAAGTGCGGAAGCATCGTATACATGTATATATATATGGAATCTAAATAGTCCATGAGAGCCGTGCTTAAGTCCAATGAAATGACATACATTCTTACAAAGTCTTACAACTTAGATACAATAAGGAAATGAAATACAAAATACATCTTGACCAAAAGGCTTCTCAAGCCGACATATACAAATTACAAATGGAACATAAGCTAAGAAGCATGATCTTCAAGACGTTACAAAATACTAATCCAAAACACGTCGGCACAGCACTCAAAACACATCGGCAACACACCTAGGCCTCAATGCCTACTTGCTCATCACCTACATATATATAGAGAGGGTGAGCTTGGATACTCAGTGAATGATATTATAAATAAAGGTTTTTGCATGAGTGATATCCGAGATTCTTTCAAAAACATACATAGCATATATTACAAGCAAGGGGAAAAATCAAGTTCATTGCCGGTCTTTCAAATTCCTTGGATGTTAATAACATCTATATAATACGAGTGCGATGACATTTCAAGACAAGAGTGCAGTTGCATTATAGTCCCCTGCAACTAAGGACTTTCAAGACAAGAGTGCAGTTGCATTATAGTCCCTTGCAACTAAGGACTTTCAAGACAAGAGTGCAGTTGCATTATAGTCCCCTGCAACTAAGGACTTTCAAGACATGTCATCAAAACAAGATAGTGTTTGATATTCAAATAGGGATAGGCATCATGCTAAATCAAATACCTTTCATCAAACAAGGCGAAACGAGATTCATCAAAACAAGTATAACATAGCTTTATTAAAAATACCACTCACATAGTTCTTCGAACGTCGGGGTCGAGACAAGTCCAAGTCCTACAAGCACATGGCAAGGCCTATTGAATGCACCTTCAAACAAGCTTCATATGTATACAAATGATCTCGGAAAAACATGCTGGGCACTAGCCAGGTCTAGGCCGAGGTTCCACACCTCCTTGCCGAGGTGTGTCCCCGAGGGCCACATGCAAGAGAAAGAGGTCGGGAAATTCTGGGTTTCCCTCTGTTGATGATCATGAAGAACATGAAGAACATGAATGCTAAAATCATAACTTGTTATTACAAGATCTGGGATTTCATGACATGAGTTCGAAAACATGGACCTGGGTACCCATACTTGAAAATCATGTGGAAACAAACACAAAAACATGGATCTTGGCATGAGCTTTCGGATCAAAACATGACTTTTCTTGAAGAACACATGAAAACCATTTTCTCTTTCTAAAATCGAACTTCAAAGCAATGCATGGCTTACACATCATATTCAATCATGCAATGCAATATCATAAACATATAGAACAACAAGAGCGGATCAAGAATCTAACCTTAGAACACGGATCTAACGGTTCGATCTCTCGGAATCAAGCTTGAAGACTTACTTTCTCACTCTAAAACTCCTTCTTCCTCCTAGAGTTTCTCTCTCTACAAGGCAAGGTTATGACACTAAAATGATAAGTGTTCTCACTCGGTTCTGGGCTTAATCCCTCTGCTGGGACACGCGGCGGCGACTGGTTGGGTTCACCCTGAAAAGGTGGCTGACAGACTGGACAAAGCATGGTGAAAGGGTGTTCAACAAGCAAAACAGTATGGGCTTCCTGACGAGGCAACGACATCGGCGAATAACAAGGCGTATCTAACAAGCTACACGGAACGGTACTCCGGCAAGGGGTGACATCGGCTAACAAAAGGGCTTCGGCAACTAAGGTGACAATGACCTCGGCTAGGAAAGACAACACTTGACTAAGCTGTGCCACATCTTGGCCTAGATGGGCCACACCTCGGTCTAGGTCGTACCACTCCAGGACGAGATCACTAGGGCGCATAGGTGACATCTCGGCTAATGCGTCAAAACAAGGATGGTGGTCAACAAAAGGGGTTTCCAAGATACTTCTAGGCTGAGGATGACCTCGGCTCGGAATGGTCTAGGCGCAACGTAACCTAGGCTTGGCATAACGTCGGCTAATCATAACTTAGGCAAGCACATAACACTTAGACAAATCACAAAGGTATCAAATCAAGGCATGGATCTCACTCACTTAAGCAGGACAAGTCACGAACATACACATGCAAGCTTAACAAACCATAATCATACAGATGCTCATGAACATGATTAAGATGAAAAATGTGGGTTCCTACAATGACGATAACCAGTCCATACCCAAAATAACATCGAAACCCCTCATAGGCATAACTACAAAGGAAAATGGGATTCTATGATAATCAACCTCTATATCACAACCCCTAACCTTGTTTCAAAATCAATTCACCCCCAAGAGGTGACACTACACAAATAGGAGATGCCAACTGTGCTAACTCCAACTCTAAAACAGATGCAAATGCAGCAGACACAAAGGAATGGGATGCACCCGTATCAATCAAAACATTAACAACCGAGTTGCAAAACAAGAAGGTACCTCTCACAACTGATGGTGCCGGCACAAGATCCTGTGCGGTAACAGCGTACACGCGCCCAGACGACCTCTGATCAACCTGCTCACCCCTAGGAGCATAAGATTGCTGCACCGACTGGGACGATGAAGCCCCCTGATTGGCCCTCGAGGCCTGACCCGACTGAGTTGGCTGCTGACCCTGTATCTGCCTCAAACCAGATGCACCGGGTGTGCCACCCAACTGCGGGCAATACCTCTTCATATGCCCTGGCTGACCACACTGATAACACGAGAGTGGCTGGCCTCTACCCTGACTCTGGCTCTGAGATCGAGCCAAAGATGATGCTGCTCTCTGCACTCCTCCCCTCTGAGGACAAACTGGAGACTTGTGGCCCAGTTGGCCACACTTGAAACAGGTAATGTCTCCCTGACTGCCTTTCCCCGAACTAGCACTCGGCACAGGAAAAGTCGATCTAGAAAAGCTACCCTGAGACTGCTGAGGATTAAAACCCTTCTGTCTCCTACCATCACTCTGACCATCCTGACTCCTCTTGGAGCCCTTTTGTCCTTCATCCTCTTCCTGCATCATGATTTCCATGTGGGCTGCAGCATCAACCATACGCCCATAATCCCGAATCATAGTTCCCCCAACTCTCAGCTTGAGGCCACGCCTCAACTTCTTCTCAAACTCGATACAATGGCGTTCCTCAGACGCTACCAACTTAGGTGCAAACCTGGACAAACTAGTAAATGCAGCCTCAAACTCGGCCACTGAAGAACTCGACTGCTTAAGCTGGCAGAACTGGTCTCTCAGCCTCTCCCTAACTGCTAGAGACAAGAACCTTTCCTGGAAAGCATTCACAAACGCCTCCCATGTACCTCCTATACGACCCTTAGTGAACTTCCACCACTGACCCGCATCCCCTTTCAGCTGGAAAGATGCCAAGGTCACTTTCAACCCCTCGTCTTTGATGCCAAGCATCTCAAACGTCTTCGTTGTCTGTTCGAGCCATTCATCTGCCTTAAGCGGCTCTTTAGGATCACCCACAAATTCATCCGGGTTAGACCGGAAGAACTCCCTCTTCAGAAAGGAAGGTCCTGCATCCGCAACGACAACCCGAGCTTGATTCTCAGCTCTGAGAATGCCTACTGACTCTCTGAATGCCCCTGCTATTTCTCGGGCTAGAACGCCCATAGCCTGCTGGCCTACTAGCTCGGCCACATTGGCCTGGCCAATTCCCTCCTGAACTGCTGGAATCTCTTCTGGCACAGGCACCTCCTGCCTACCCGGCCTACCACGCCTACCGCGTCCTCGTCCTCGTCCTGACATCCTAATAAAGGAAACAAGACGTTAGCACATTAATAAATGTACCGAAGCTAAACACTCGCGTCCTAATGCATGGGACAACAATAATTCATTCCACGTAAGCACATAATCACATAAGCACCTACGAATTTCATTCCTGGATAATGATAGTCCCAATGCGTTACTATAGTTCCGGTTGGAAGCAACAGTGATCAAGTGCCTTTCCAACAAGACTACTAGAAACTCAAGGGTCCAATCAACATCCTAGAAACTACATTCCATACCCACATAATCACATAAACATGTTATCATATAAGCATATAACATTTCACTAAGTCTCTATCAAACGAGATGAACCCATTGTGATACTAATCACTTCCCACGTACCCAAAATATTCAAACCCGGTACGCTCTGATACCAAGTTGTAACGCCCTCAAAATAAACCCATAATATATAACATTGACATGCATTAATAAAAGAAGACCAACCATTATACCATTCATCAGAGTATTCTTATTGAAAAGCATTACACGTAACATCAAAGTAAATGCCCTACGGGCTTACATCTTTCCAAGCCAACACTTGGACACAAAATATGAGTACTAACTCAACTACAAGTTAAGCCCTTGGCTTGAGTGTTTACATGTAATAACAAATAAAATAAATGACAACTAAACTAAACAGAGTCTTCAACTCCAATTCCTTCCAAGTTAAGTCCTTGGAGGTAGCTTATCACCTGAACCTGAAAATGATGTTCCCATAAAGGGTGAGCCACAACCCAGTAGAAATATACTAAACCAAATATAAGCATTGATTAAAGCATTAGTATTTAATAGGTGGTTAACCAAGATAATCAATTACATCATTATACAGTCTTATGACACTAATGTCTAAAATACGTTTTACTTTCCAACATTATCAATATGGCTCAGAACCTGGCCAAACTTACAGCAGTGAACTATATATATATCATATTCACATTCCTCCAATGTCAACAAACAATTGAGACTCAGGCTCAAATCAAAACACTTCATACTTCCAGTTTGATACACATTTTAGTGCTGTATCAATAAAACACTTCAATATAGATAAGCACACATAAAAGTGATGCTAATGGAGTCCATCCCCTATCTCCTCCCAAACAAAATCCGGTTTAGAGGTCCATCCCCTATCTTCCCCTAAACCGTGGAGTACATCCCCTATCTCCTCCCACACAAAATAATGTATGTAAACACATAACATATACAACACACAATCAATACACATAATGTCTGTATTAATTCAACAGTCAAAATTGATGACTTAATCAATGATTAGTTTCAGTTATCCCTAATCCACATGCAGTGTCTACAATAATCACAACTATCCTCCACTGATAGCCCAAAACAGTTATTTCTAGACTTGAAATAAATATATCAACAATTCAATAGGCGAGTGATTTAAATTATCCAACTACACCATTTAATCAATAAATTCCCCAATTTCATGAATTTAACCAAATTCCCCAATTCCCTTAATTTAATTATACAAATTAATTAATTAATACAATTAGGATTTTTCCCAAAATTATCAAAGTAACCCCAACATATCAATATACCAAAACTTAGAACAAAACTTATAAGATGGAGTAGGAAATCCCTACCTTGAAGCGAAGAACTCGAATGGAGAAGATGACGAAAACCAAAGTGCTCCAAACCCAAGATTGTTCAGATTAAATGGAAGCCCTCGACCCACTCTATCTTTTTAACAAAGGACTTAGGGTAGAAATACACTCTAAGTAGATCAAACCTAAGAGAGAAGGTGTGTAGGGAGAGGGAGAAGACGGTTCTAGGGTTTTAAAATCAAAAAGGAGATGAAAAATGATCCAAAAAGTGAAATCACGGACTGATGTAGTCGACTCTACGCTCGAGCGTGAAAAACCCCGCTCGAGCGTAAGACACAGACTCACGCTCGAGCGTGAAAAGAGCCGCTCGAGCGTCGATTGCACCCTTCCAGAAGTTTTGCAAGCGGTGGTATCCGCTCGAGCGTAAAACTCTCCGCTCGAGCGTAGGGACAAAATCAAGGGATCACGCTTGAGCGTAAAAATATACCGCTCGAGCGGACGAACTGCAGAGAAAAGTACTGGGAGATGGAAAACCACGCTCGAGCGTCCAAACTCCCGCTCGAGCGGAGAGGCAACAACGAATAGCCCGCTCGAGCGTTAAAAGTTACGCTCGAGCGTGAAGGCCAAAATCTGGGCATCACCTTTTGGTTTCAAAGTGCAACCAACCTGTTTTAAACCTGCCCATCACAACCCAAGACTCAAACACAAGAGTAAAGGCTAGAAGTGATAATGATACAAAAACAAGCCCACAGAACCAAGTCCAGAATACAGTATACAAAGGAAGGAAAAGCCGGGATCGCTATATGTTTATTGAATGAACTTCCATTTTTATTTTTATTTAACTTCTATTTTTATTGAATTTACTTTTCTATTCAACTTCCTTTTTTATTTAATTTCCAAATAGGTCATTAAGGTATAGTGGTTTCTGGAATGAACTTCCATTTTTAATTTCATGCAACTTTCATTTTTATTCAATTTTCTTTTCTATTCAACTTGCTTTTTTATTTAATTTCCAAATAGATCGTTAAGGTAGAGTGGTTTCTTGAATGAACTTCCATTTTTAAATTTTTGCAACTTCCATTTTTATTTTTATTCGACTTCTATTTTTATTGAAGTTACTTTTCTATTCAACTGCCTTTTTTATTTCATTTCCAAATAGATCATTAAGGTATAGTGGTTTCTTGAATGAACTTCCATTTTAAATTTTCTGCAACTTCCATTTTTATTTTTATTCAACTTCTTTTTTTGTTCAAGTTTCAGTTCTATTGAACTTCCTTTTTTATTTAATTACCAAATAGATCGTTAAGGTATAGTGGTTTCTGGAATGAACTTCCATTTTTAATTTTATGCAACTTTCATTTTTATTTTTATTTAACTTCTATTTTTGTTGAAGTTACTTTTCTATTCAACTTCCTTTTTTATTTAATTTCCAAATAGGTCATTAAGGTATAGTGGTTTCTGGAATGAACTTCCATTTTTAATTTCATGCAACTTTCATTTTTCTTTTTCTTCAACTTCCATTTTTATTCAATTTACTTTTCAATTCAACTTGCTTTTTTTATTTAATTTCCAAATAGATCGTTAAGGTATAGTGGTTTCTGGAATGAAATTTCATTTTTAATTTTCTGCAACTTCCATTTTTCTTTTTGTTCAATCTCCGTTTTTATTCAAGTTTCTTTTCTATTCAACTTCCATTTTTATTTAATTTCCAAATAGATCGTTAAGGTATAGTGGTTTCTGGGTTGAACTTCCATTTCTAATTTTATGCAACTTTCATTTTTATTTTTATTCAACTTCTATTTTTATTGAAGTTACTTTTCTATTCAACTTCCTTTTTTATTTAATTTCCAAGTAGATCGTTAAGGTATAGTGGTTTTATAGCGATCCCGGTTGTCCCTTTACTGTTCTATTGTGTTCCGGACTCGGTTTCGTGAAGTTGGTAGTGGTATCCATCTTGTTGCCGTCCTTTAATTCCACTTGATTGAGTTTTAGGATGTTTTGAGCAGGGTTGTGACAGGTTGGTTAGGCCTTGGTTTCAATTCCTTGTTGTCCAATTTTGAGGCGATCCGCTCGAGCGGGTCTTCTTGCGCTCAAGTGGGGATTGCACACCTCCAGTATTTCGTGTTCCTGCAAAACTTCTGCAGATGTGATTTTTACGCTCGAGCGGGTTTGTTTACGCTCGAGCGGTGGCGCTCGAGCGGGTTTGGTGGCACTCGAGCGGGTAGTACTTTCTGGGTATAAGTTCTGGGAGATGGAAATCTACGCTCGAGCGGACTGGTTTTTGCGCTCGACCGGAAGTGCTTTATTCTTGTGTCTTGGTGCTCGAGCGGGCCTTATTGCGCTCGAGCGTGTTCAGATTTTCGTTCTTGGCGCTCGAGCGTTGTGTTCTCCGCTCGAGCGGGTCATGCGTATATGAGTTATCCGCTGGGTGATTTTAAATCACTTTTTACTTTCCTTTCTCTCTCCTACTTTTTCTAAAACTCGTTTTGAAAGCTCCTCTCTCTAAAACCTTGACTTCTCTCTAGGTATTGATCTAGTAGGAGTGATTTCCTCACCTTTGGTCTTTACAAAAAGGTTGTTGATCGTCAAGGGCTATCTTTTGAGCCGAGAAGTTCGTGGTTTGAAGCATTTTCGTTTCCATCATCTTCTTGGTTGGGTGTCATTCCTTGAGGTAGGGATATCCTACTCCTCTTTATGAGCTTTGTCTTTAAATTTTTGCATTTTGATATGTTGGGGGTTGTTGGGTAATTTTGAGAGAGTTTGGGCCTTTGTGTAAATTTTTACAAAAGTTGGGATTTTGGCTATATGAAACCTAGATGCATGTTTGGCATGGAAAAGTGAAATTAATGTTAAAACATTAATGAAAATGGAACCTAAGGGTTGTAAATGTTAATTATGGAAAATGCCCTAATTACATTGGTTATTTAATTTGCACAAATAATTATGAGAAATGAGGAATTGACTTGGAAAGGTATGGAATCAAAGGGTGTAGTTGGATTATCTATCGCTCACCTAGTTGAAATGTTGATTATATATCCATTGTTGCACTTATTTCCTGTATAGAAATAACTGCTTTGGGCTATCGGTGGAGGATAGTTTTGATTGTTGTAGACAATGCATGATGATTAGGCAAACTGAAACTAATCACTGGAATGGGTCATTGAGCATGACGGTTGAAAGAATACATTAAATTTATGTATTGTGTGATGATGTGTATAATTATTGTTTATATGCATTGTGTTGTGTTGGAGAAGATAGGGGATGTACTCCACAGTTTAGGGGAAGATAGGGGATGGACCTCTAAACCGGATGTTGTTGGGAGGAGATAGGGGATGGACTCCAAAGATAGAGCTCATATGCTTATCTAGTAGTGTGTTGACAGAGCTCATATGCTTGTCATTGGAAGTGCGATAGTGCTCTTATGCATATCTGTGGAAGTGATGATATAGCTTGTATGCTTATCTGTTGGTGTGTGATATTGCTTGTATGCTTATCTGTTGGTGTGTGATATAGCTAGTATGCTTATCTATGATGAAATGGGAAAGTGCTTAATGTGAGTTATTGTCTCATATGAGTTGTTTGGTCAGGTTCTGAGCCAGGGTTATAAACTGAGAATTTGAAAAGAATTGGAAAATGGATTGTAACATGGACTTGTATGTCATAAAACCGTAAAATGTGGTAAGGGAAAGTATCAGTGTTATCCATCTATCAACTGCTAATCTTTTAGTCATTGTTCATATTTGGTTTAGTGTATCTCTGCTGGGCTGTGGCTCACCCTATATGGGAACATCATTTTCAGGTACAGGTAGCATGCCACCTCCAAGGACATAGCTTGGGAGGCTAGAGGCGGACACACTTTTGTTGTCTTATTTCTTGGATGTATTACATGTATCTTCAAACCAAGGGCTTAATGTGTAAATGAGTTAGCACTCTTTTGTTGTAACCAAGTGTTAACTTGGAAAGCTGTAAGCCAATAGGGCATTTGCTTTTGTTGTTAACATGTAATACTTTTGTAATGGAACTCTGATGAATAGAAAAAAGTGGAGCTTTTATGTATCATTGCATGTCTCTATTGATGGATTAAATGTTATTATTTTGAGGGCGTGACAGGTTTCTTGAATGAACTTCCATTTTTAATTTTCTGGAACTTCTAATTTTTTTTTGTTCAACTTCCTTTTTTATTCAAGTTTTTTTTTATTCAACTTCCTTTTTTATTTAATTTCAAAATAGATCGTTAAGGTATAGTGGTTTCTGGATTAATTGAACTTCCATTTCCAACTTTATGCAACTTTCATTTTTATTTTTATTCAACTTCTATTTTTATTGAAGTAATTTTCTATTCAACTTCCTTTTTTATTTAATTTCCAAATAGATCGTTAAGGTATAGTTGTTTCTTGAATGAACTTCCATTTTTCATTTTCTGCAACTTCCATTTTTATTTTTATTTAACTTCCATTTTTATTCAAGTATTTTTTCTACTCGACTTCTTTTTTTATTTAATTTCCAAATAGATCGTTAAGGTATAGTGGTTTCTTGAATGAACTTCCATTTTTAATTTTCTGCAACTTCCATTTCTATTTTTATTTAACTTCTATTTTTATTGAAGTCACTTTTCTATTCAACTTCCTTTTTTATTTAATTTCCAAATAGGTCATTAAGGTATAGTGGTTTCTGCATGAACTTCCATTTTTAATTTCATGCAACTTTCATTTTTCTTTTTCTTCAACTTCCATTTTTATTCAACTTACTTTTCGATTCAACTTACTTTTTTATTGAATTTTCAAATAGATCGTTAAGGTATAGTGGTTTATTGAATGAACTTCCATTTTTAATTTTCTACAACTTCTATTTTTATTTTTATTTAACTTCCATTTTTATTCAAGTGTCATTTCTACTCGACTTCCTTTTTTATTTAATTTCCAAATAGATCGTTAAGGAATAGTGGTTTCTTGAATGAACTTCCATTTTTAATTTTCTGCAACTTCTATTTTTATTGAAGTTACTTTTCTATTCAACTTCCTTTTTTTTTAAATTTCCAAATAGATCGTTAAGGTATCGTGGTTTCGGGAATGAACTTCCATTTTTTTTTATTCAACTTCTATTTTTATTCAAGGTACTTTTCTATTCAACATCCTTTTTTATTTAATTTCCAAATAGATTGTTAAGGTATAGTGGTTTCTTGAATGAAATTCCATTTTTAATTTCATGCAACTTTCATTTTTCTTTTTCATCAACTTCCATTTTTATTCAATTTACTTTTCTATTCAACTTGCTTTTTTATTTAATATCCAAATCGATCGTTAAGGTATAGTGGTTTCTTGAATGAACTTCAATTTTTAATTTTCTGAAACTTTCATTTTAATTTTTATTCAACTTCTATTTTTATTGAAGTTACTTTTCTATTCAACTTTCTTTTTTATTTAATTTGCAAATAGGTCGTTAAGGTATAGTGGTTTCTGGAATGAACTTCCATTTTTAATTTCATGCAACTTTCATTTTTTTTTCTTCAACTTCCGTTTTTATTCAATTTACTTTTCTCTTCAACTTGCTTTTTATTTAATTTCCAAATAGATCGTTAAGGTATAGTGGTTTATTGAATGAACTTCCATTTTTAATTTTCTACAACTTCTATTTTTGTTTTTATTTAACTTCCATTTTTATTCAAGTGTCATTTCTACTCGACTTCCTTTTTTATTTAATTTCAAAATAGATCGTTAAGGAATAGTGGTTTCTTGAATGAACTTCCATTTTTAATTTTCTGCAACTTCTATTTTTATTTTTATTCAACTTCTATTTTTATTGAAGTTACTTTTCTATTCAACTTCCTTTTTTATTTAATTTCTAAATAGGTCGTTAAGGTATAGTGGTTTCTAGGATGAACTTCCATTTTTAATTTCATGCAACTTTCATTTTTCTTTTTCTTCAACTTCCATTTTTATTCAATTTACTTTTCTATTCAAATTGCTTTTTTATTTAATTTCCAAATTGTAACGCCCTCAAAATAAACCCATAATAACCATAACATTAACATGCATTTATAAAAGAAAACGAATCATTTGAGTTATTCATCAGAGTATTCTTATTGAAAGACATCACGTGTAACATCCTGCAACATCAAAATAAATGCCCTAAGGGCTTACATCTTTCCAAGCTAACACTTGGACACAAAAGGATGAGTACTAACTCATTTACAAGTTAAGCCCTAGGCTTGAATGTTTACATGAAATCTCAAAAATAACAAAATAAAACATATAACTAAAGACAAGTCTTCAAAAGCCCAAACATCAAATCCTTCCAGGCTAAGTCCGTGGAGGTAGCTTATCACCTGAACCTGAAAATGATGTTCCCATAAAGGGTGAGCCACAGCCCAGTAGAAAAATACTAAACCAAATATAAGCATTGAATAAAGCTATAGCATTCAATAGATGGTTAACCAAGATAATCAATTTTATCATTAAACAGTCTCATGACACTAATGTCTAAGACACATTTCACCTTCCATTATTATCAACATGGCTCAGAACCTGGCCAAACTTACAACAGTGAATTATATATCATATTTACATTACTTCCAATATCAACAAAACAAATGAGACTCATGCTCATATCAAAACACTTCATACTTCCCATTTGATACACATTTTAGTGCTGTATCAATAATCATGTAAAAACACTTCAATATAATAAGCACACATAAAAATGGTGCTAATGGAGTCCATCCCCTATCTCCTCCCAAACAATAATCCGGTTTAGAGGTCCATCCCCTATCTTCCCCTAAACCGTGGAGTACATCCCCTATCTCCTCCCAAACAATATGCATATGCAATGCTCAATCAATACATGTAATTTCTGTATTAATTCAATAGTCTAAATTTATGACTTAAACAAATTGATTAGTTTCAATTTTCCCTAATCCGCATGCAATGTCTACAACAAGCACGACTATCCTCCACCGATAGCCCAAAACAATTATTTCTAGACTTGAAAAATAAATACACTATCAATTCATTAGGCGAGTGATTTATATTATCCAACTACACCATTTAATCAATAAATTCCCCAATTTCATGGATTTAACCAAATTCCCCAATTTCATGGATTTAACCAAATTCCCCAATTACCTTAAATTAATTACTCAAATCAATTTAGCAATTCAACTAGGGTTTTCTTTTCCCAAGATTTTCAAAGTGTCCCCAACCTATCAAAATACCAAACTTAGAACAAAGCATATAAAATGGAGTAGGAAAATCCCTACCTCGAAGAAAATAACCCGTATGGAGAAGATGGAGATGAAGACCAAAGACCAACGTGCTCCAAATCCCAAGTTTCTCAGATTAAAACGAAGCCCTCAACTCACTCTAACTTTTTAATAAAGGATCTAAGGTAGAAACTCACTCTAAGTAGATCAATCGAAAGAGAGAAGGTGTGTAGAGGGAGAGAGAGAGATAAAAAAAACACTCTAGGGGCGGTTTTTAAAAAGTTATGAAGGAAAAGTAGGTCAAAAAGTGATCCAAAAAGTGAAATCACGGACTGATATAATCGACTCTACGCTCGAGCGTAGAAAGCCCCGCTCGAGCGTAAGACACAGAATCATGCTCAAGCGTGAAGAAAGCCGCTCGAGCGTCGATTGCACCCTTCCAGAAGTTTTGCAGGCGCTGCACCCGCTCGAGCGTCAAACTCCCCGCTCGAGCGGAGGAGCAAAAACAAGGGATCACGCTCGAGCGTAAAAACTACCGCTCGAGCGGAAGAACTGCAGAGCAAAATACTGGGAGATGGAAAATCCCGCTCGAGCGTCAAAATTCCCGCTCGAGCGGAGAAGCAACAACGAAGGGACCGCTCGAGCGTTAAAACTTCCGCTCGAGCGTGAAGGCCAAAATCTGGGCATCACCTATCGGCATCTAAAATCAACCAACCTGTACCAGACCCGTCCAACACAACCTATACTTCAAATACAAAGAGATTAAAGGACAACAACAACCAATAAGTAATGACAGGATCCACGGAACCTAAGTCCGGATACAATAATTTAAAGAGAAAAGACCGGGGTCGCTATAACCTCCCCTCCTTAAAAGAATTTCGTCCCCGAAATTTAGCACAAGGTTTCGAAAACAAGTTTTTCTCAAATTCAAACAATATGATAACTCACTAATAAACAACTTGACCCAACACCGGCCATTCCATCTCTTAACAAAGAGATATGCCACAATATGCAAAACAACCATATATTTCAACCTGCATTAACACTATGCAATTTTCTTTCAATTTCAACAATTTTCAATATATTCAATATATACAATGTTCCATTAAACTTCCATTTCGAGGCAAGTTCCAAAATATTTCCATTAACCAAAACATTCTAAATGTTTCACAGCTTAAGACATATATAAAAAGCTTTAAAGTTTGACAATATTACAAAATCTAACTACAAGATTACAAATCAATAAACATGTCCGGATATTTCTCGCGGACTTCCAACTTACGTTCCCATGTGGCTTCCTCCACCCCGTGATGTTTCCACAAAACTTTCACCAAAGGAATGGTCTTGCCTCGCAAGACTTGATCCCGTTTATCCAAGACTCGAACCGGTCTCTCCTCATACGAGACATCCTCATCAACTACTAAATCGGTCCAATCCACACTACAACAAGTTGGGCCTTGAGTGACGAAATTTTTTTGTCTTCAAAGAGCTAATTTCGTCACTATAGATATTTGTGAGGAAATATTTTCGTCACCGGTTTCGTCATTGAATGTTTGTCACTAAAAACCAACGTGACGAAAAATAATTTCGTCACCAATGAAATTACTTCAGCGACGAAATTTTTTGTCACCAATAAAACAACATTTTGTCGCCAAAAATTCTCATTTTCGTCACCAAATAGTTTTTCAATACCATATTTATAACTTTAGTTGACGAATAAATTTGTCACGCATGTTGATCATTGATGAGGAAATAATTTCGTCACAATAAGATGTAAAGATGACGAAATTTTTCGTCTTCAAAAGTCATAATTTTGTCACCAATAAAATAATATTTTGTCGCCAAAAATTCTCATTTTCGTCACCAAATAGTTATTCAGTACCATATTTATAACTTTAGTTGACGAATAAATTTGTGACGCATGTTGATCATTGATGAGGAAATAATTTCGTCACAATAAGATGTAAAGGTGACGAAATTTTTCGTCTTCAAAAGTCATAATTTTGTCACCAATAAAATAACATTTTGTTGCCAAAAAATCTCATTTTCGTCACCAAATAATTATTCAGTACCATATTTATAATTTTAGTTGACGAATAAATTTGTCACGCATGTTGATCATTGATGAGGAAATAATTTCGTCACAATAAGATGTAAAGGTGACGAAATTTTTCGTCTTCAAAAGTCATACATGGGTGACGAAATATATTTCGTCATAAATATATATATACGTGATGAAATTTTTAGTCACCAAACAACAAAATAAATAAAAACTTTCATATATAAACTGCAGTAAATTTTGTCACAAAAAAAGTTTATTGGTGACGAATAATCACTTTGTCATAATAACAAGTACAAATGACGAAACAAATTCATCACTAAACTCGTTCCGTATTTTATATTCAATTTAAATTATTATTTCACAAATATCCCTACTCATATCCCAATAGCCTTTTAATTGTACTAAGAAATCCACTAGCTATTATACAGCACTCCACAAAAAAATTCACTAAACAATTTATTTTATAAATCAAAATATATCCATCAAACAACCTTTAATAATAATCCATTAAGTATCACAAAAAAACCATCAAAGTAAATCTCAAAATAAACTAACGTGGAGTCCACCAAAAAAAATCAACACTCAATCTTAATTTGCAACTACAACTAAGCATCAGTTTAGGAAAAAAATTCAACAGTTGATTTTCATTTGCAAGTATGCTTCCGAACATCATCAAAACCAATCTACAAAAAAAATAAACAAGGCAAACATTAGCATAGAATGTATATATATAAAGTTTATTATAATAGCAAAGTTTTATTATAAACTTAAAGCCAAATATCATAAACTTAACAAATATATAGAACTGTTCTCAAGATCACAAGCTTGAAGTTATTTGAATAGAAATTAACAGAGATTAACTAAAAAGATGAATACCATGCTCATTCCCACCCATGGGCTTTGCAATGATCACCTTAACATGGCAATTAACTATATCCCTAGAATTATGCTCGGATCAAAAACTGGCTGTGACCCACGGACAGCAGCCAAACCAGTTATAACACTACAACATCTCATGGTAAGAACCAAAGCATGCAGTCAATGAGAATGGGAAGGAACAAATATTGTGGCTGCTGCACAAATGGGATTTAAAAAAATTTTGAAGAGAGAGAGAGAGCAACAACCTACAATGCAAAAAATGGAAAACTGGACCATTAGCTTGGTGAGTTGTGACAGCAATGACCAAAATGGATGTAGATAATAAGCTTATTATTTTTAACATTAGCATTAAAAGGCCACGCGCAAAACCTAAAAACAGCTCCCTTCTAAATTTAGAAAATAATACACACTGCTATACGTATTATTTTGTTTTAACATTGATTGCTTCCTTTTTTTTTTTCTTTTTTTTTTTGATCAACAAAAACTTTATTGATGAAAGAACCTTACAAGAAGGAGAAAATACATCAATAAAGGGGACAAGAAAGGACAGGGGAGAGGGGGATGATGCACAGCACCAAAACCAAACTGTTGGTGACGGACCAACAAGAACACAAAAAACACACCAGACAGCAGGATAAAACGCACACAGCAAGCTACCCATCCCAGCAAAGGTATATAGAAAATATACATCACCAGGCCTACAATTAGATTCATATCCAAAACTGAAGCAAAACTGAAGCAAAATTACCCAGACCAGCTGCCCAGCAGATCTGTCCACTCACACAGCATAGAGATACAACCAGCAAAGCAGAATGATACCAACAGCAGAGCATACAGATACCAATAGCAGAGCATACAGATACTTGTGACTTAGGCTATACAGATACCAACATCCACAGATGGAAACACACCTAACAGCAGGCTATTATCTGACTTAGTTTTGTCTCTACTTTGGTTCGTGTGTATTTTAACTAGAGTCATGCTAAGTAAGAATTTTGATAATGAATCTATTTTCATTAAATACATCTTCAAACTTGTTAAATCTTAGTTAATAAGTAGTCAAACTATTGTACTTTAACTAGTATATACTAACCAACATGAGAAAAATAAAATGATAAAGCGAGCGAGACTTACCAAAAAGGCGATGTACGAGTTCATGGGATACCTCATCCTCTAAATTGTCCTTTGAAACCTTGCTTCTTAAGAAACTCCATGATGCTTGATGTGATCTCAAAATGCTCGTCAATCGACCCATTCATCTTCTCTATCTCATTATTTTGTGCTTGAATTTCCTCTCTTTGTACTTGAACTTAATAATGACATAGCAATATGCTAAAGTGGCGTTACAAAAAACTGCATGTAAGATTAATACAACTAGGGAGGGGAAGTAAGGAGCAATTTACAGTCAACCTCGGAAGATAAATGAACAGCAAAGTTTGTCGGCAACACATATAATGGCATACCTTATTGGACAATTTAGTGAAATTCGTGATGGCCCTTCAATAATCTCAGAATCTAATATGACAAAGAGAGAGAAAAAAACAATAGTTATTCAAAGCATCACAAAGATATATAATCATCAAAAAACCAAAACAAAATCACTTGGCATAATTTATTTTTTTGTCTCATTCCTTTCCATGAGCATACCTGAATCCAGTGCAGCAACAGCAGGCTGAACACAATCTTGTAGGACAGGACGATCAAGGTTTGAAATCATGCCCATATAGGCAACCACTATGATATAGTCTCCTTTACAAAGACAATAGACTGGGTCAGAGCGCAGATGAATTGCAAGCAACAAAAACAAGAAAGTAAGAGAAAACCTATGTTCAAGCATACCACTAAACTGACCCACAACTTGAAGAAGATTTGTTCCATATTTAAGCATATGCATCACGACAGTTGGAAGCTGTGGACCAGTGTCCTAATGGGGGTGGGGGAAAACACAAAATGTTTGTTACAATTTGCATTCATTGTGCATAATGTTGTCACAAAAAATAACTTCCCCAAAACTAAACAAGCACAAACCATGAACACATTAGTCCTTTTATCCACTCCTTTTCCATTTAACAGAAAGCTACAGAAGTTAAACAACAAAAAGCTGGTCAGAATGAAAATGTAATAATTCAACTTAGCCAAAAACAAGGGAGAAAAAAGGTCATACTTCACTTGTGGGGGTGTTGTGATACATGAAGATGTCTCAATATTATCTGTTTGAGCCACAAATAACCGCTGCAGGAAAAACAAAGGCAAACTAACTAAGCAAGCAACCCACTGAGTGCTTTCAATAAATATTTTTTACCATTTAATAGATAGGAAAAATAACAAGATGAGGAATCAAAAAAATTGAATCAGAAGACACTGATATATCCCTGTCACTTCCCAGAGGGCTCCACAGCCTACTGATCCCCTTACCACCCACAATGGACAGGTATTATGGTCTCAATCCATCTGATCATACCGATTATTTGCACAACAGTGTTCATGACAATGCCATAGGAAAAATAAATAAATAAACAAAAACTGAGAAAATTCTTGATAGCCCTGATTGCTTGGAAAAAAACAAATATTGCTCCAATCTACAGATTGCTTCTTGGAACATAAGCAAGACTTATGACATATATATTAAATTAATTACATTAATACATCGAGTACGAAGAAAAGCTACAAATCAGGTGAAAAAGAAAACTGAACTTGGATAATTATGTTTAACAAAAATGGTCCCATGAATTAAGCTAGGCAATAAAAAGTGGTGTGGAAGGAAAGCTGGACAGTGATCCTAAAAGTCAAATGGAGTGGACTTTCAAGGAAAGGTACATAATATTAATTAAGAAGTAGCTTAAGAAGAGAATATTTATAACTTCTTGAAAGATAGAGCCACTGTTTGGTGCAGAAGTAAAATTTCAAACAGTCAAGCATGTCAGCCATTTCACATGATTTAAGCTAGTTCCACATCCATTATAACCCTCAGCCCTTCCAATACCTCAAATACATGGGACGACAGCTACATGATGGCCTTATTTTAAATAATTTCGAGAAAGTAGTAGCATGCATTTCAGCGACACAAGTTTGGTGGGTTTGTCACATAGCAGAATGTTTCCCAATTAAATTAGGTCGAGCAAAGAGGATTATAAATATAGGAACCTTGGTAAAACATTTCCACTGAAATCAAATATATCTCATAAATCACAAAGACTTTGCCTGAGCATATAGAACTTTATTTGTGTTATCCAAAATGGTTTAAACAATACTTACCACTTTATCTTCTGCAGAAGGTTTTGCATTCTTCAAAATATGGAAATCATATGCAAATGTCCCATAGCCAGGCTACAATATAGAACAGAATTATTACCAACTTCTGTTCTTCAAAGTAAATGAATAATTAGGTATGAGAGGAAAAGGAAAAACAACCTTAACTTCAAGAAAAGCAAGTATCTGGCCCATTTTCATTCGTGGATAGAATCTGCGCGCAGAGAGACAATTCTAAGCATATAATTCAGTAATGAATGTAATTAATCATTGGCCAACGATTTAACATCTGTCCATGTGGAAATATTCTTAAAGCATATTGTGTAAAAGAAAACTCAATAAGCTACAAAACCAGGTTTAATTAGACGCCTAGTTGTAAGCTCGATCACTTCGAACCTAAGAAGCACGGACACGTGACACGATACGGATACGACACAGACACGCCGACACATTAATTTTCAAAAAATGCAGGACACGACACATGGGGGACACGCATGAAATATATAATTTTATATATTTATTATATATTATATACATAAATATATCATTCAAAGATAATAAAAAATGCAATATGACACTAATTCCTATAAATTTATATGGGTTTTGTTTTATAATTGTATCTTAAGTTGTTTTGTTCAAATTTATAATTAGTTTCACATGTGTTTAATCGATAGACACGTGTGTTTCAGCGATTTACACTTGTGTCATCCGAGTGTCCAAAGAGTGTCTGAATTTTTTAAAAAAATTTAAAAATAGAACACGTTTTGAAGAGTGTCGGACACGTGTCCTAAGACTGTCGGTGTCCGACACGGACATGACACGGATACGTCACCTTCTTAGAAGTGTCCGTGCTTTCGAACCATTTTAATCACACTGCCTGATAAACAGTCACCAAACTGACCAAGAAAAATGCCAAAATAAACATAATAATTGCTCACTCACCAACAAAGGCTATCATAAAATGTTATTTGTAAAAAAGTAAAAGAATAAAATAAAATGCAAGAAATTTATCCCCTCCCTTAGTTCACATAAGTTGGTCTTTGTACAATGCATAACAACATAATACAGAAACTCGATCTGACAATTGGTCAACTTTTGACCACTATGGAAAATAATATATTATAGAAGAGACACAGAACTCAAACAAGACGAGTGTCATTGAACACTAAGTTTGCTTATACCGACATAAATAGGCTATGCAGGTCAGAAGCTTGGTTTTTTTAGATTGGGTAGGTATATGATTTTGTATGTCTGCACAATACCCTTGGCCTTTCCAATAATATGGCCTCAACTACAAATTTTTCTCATCAATTTTGGAGGAAAAAGAGGCCTGCCATCACACAGGTTGCACCCCTGGTCCAAAAGGGGTGAAGTGGAATAAGAGATTCACATTACTAGGCCTATCATGCTGGTGTTTGGAACATTGGAAGACAAATATTCATATTTCATGAACATGACATGGTTAAATATTGCATCCTTGCAACTAGAAAAAGGTGAACTAGTCAGGAGATGCAGCATACATCTTGTCTTCCACCGACCTAGCTCATACAATGGATAAAAATAACCAAAGAAAGATAATTGATCCCCTATAATAGCAGTCAACTTTGGTACATATACAGCCTTGCGCAAGACTCTGCCTATAATTGGCTTTTAAAAAACTAGGAAGATTAAGAAGAAATGTCTGATTGAAACAACCAAGCCAATGAGAGACTTTTCCAACCATCAATGTAGGTAGACTGTAATAAAACATGTAATTTCAGTAACTACTATGATACACACAGTATTGCATGGAAAAATTGAACTAAAAGAAAATTAGTATTCTATTAATCTCATATTAGTAAAAGATATATGTACAACAGAATATAACTTACACCCAAAGAGGAAGGGGATGGGAGGCAGAGGACAAAAAAGTTTCTACCTTGACATAATTGTTGAGATAGTTTGGAGATAATTGTTCGCTTCAGTGTTCATATCTCTTACACTGCAGAAGCTGCTCCCTATCTAAATATGCAGAAAGAAAACTTATAAGATATAAGTAGGAAAAGAATTGCACAAAAAAGTCAAGCAGACTCAGTAGACCGCAAAACCTCATCTGCAAGACTAAGAAGTTCTTCGGAATCCTTGTCGGCAAACCATCCATTCTTACAAGCATTCTGCCAAATAAAAGACTAGGTAAGTACGAAACTATGGGCATTGTTAGAGATATAGAATGAAAGAGAGATTTAAAGGGCATAAACTCAATAAAACACATGCACAAACTAATGAAATCAGGATATCAAAACTTTCAAGTTAAATAAATAGATAGATAAATAAAAACAAAAAATTGAGGAGAGGTCTCCGTGCATGCTATACATAGCATGACAAGTTCGGACTTCAGACCTGCCCCTAAGCATCAATAGTGGCATTGAACAGGAGATGTTGCCATGATCAGCATCCAAAACATGTCCTAATTTATTGTATATAATTAACAACTAATTAATTCATAATCTTCAAAGGGAGGAAAAAAACAAAAAAACAAAAAAAACACTAAATTTAAAGCCTTTTTCTTCTCTATATATCAAATGCCACTAAAGAAAACACTTATTGTTTGGGCAATGCATGCTCGAGCAAGGCAGGCGATGATTCAACAATGCAGAGAGAGATCCTGAGAGCTTCACCCAAAGTGCACTTGAGTGGGCCAGAAAATTTCAAAATCATCACACGACCTGGTCTGGAAAATATAAATAGGGTATTTATTTGCTTTTCAATTTGATACACACAAAAAACACACACACAGATCAGAAACAGGTTTCATACAGATACTTGTGACTTAGGCTATACAGATACCAACATCCACAGATGGAAACACACCTAACAGCAGGTTATTATCTGACTTAGTTTTGTCTCTACTTTGGTTAGGGTGTATTTTAACTAGGGTCATGCTAAGTAAGAATTTTGATAATGAATCTATTTTCATTAAATACATCTTCAAACTTGTTAAATCTTAGTTAATAAGTAGTCAAACTGCTATACTTTAACTAGTATATACTAACCAACATGAGAAAAATAAAAAGATAAAACAAGCGAGACTTACCGAAAAGGCGATGTACGAGTTCATGAGATACCTCATCCTCTAAATTGTCCTTTGAAACCTTGCTTCTTAAGAAACTCCATGATGCTTGACGTCATCTCAAAATTCTCATCAATCGACCCAGTTCAATTAATATATATGTCTGACAAAGAAAAACTTGATATATCTACATGGAAAACAAAAAGAGAGAAAATTCACTCTCAAATTACAAATATGTAAACATACTTGGGGAAAGAAGGTTTTAGAAAGACGTTCTGTTTTCCCATCAGCATATATTGCTTGGATAAGGTATGATATGCCATAGTTCAAATAATATATATGTTTGATGAAAAACTTGATATATCTTCAAGTAAAAAATAAGGAGAAAAAAAACACTCAAACTACAAATATGTAAACATACTGGGGAAAGAAGGTATCATTAGCAAAAGACACAGAAAGTCATAATATATTACCCAGAGCTTCCCTTTCCATCAGCATATCTTACTTGGATAGGACGCACTCCCTGAAAAACACAAGAATGATCAAACTATTAAACAAAAGCTAGTCAACTCACATGACAGACCATGCATAGCAGCAAAAGACCTCACCCCAGGCAAAGTGTGTTGGTTCTGTAAAGCACTCATTGCCCTATCAGCTTCTTCAGAAGTAGTGTATTTTACAAAACAACATCCTGCAGAAGTAAAAAGTTCGTACCCTGATTTCATTTACTTCTACCTTTTCTAGTGTGAGACAAGTAGATGTAAACGCTCGTACCAGTTGACTATGCTTATGTGATAAAAAGATACATAAAAATTATTGAACAGTAAACATCAAGAAAAGTAATACTGATACTACATCAAGGATTACATATCAAAATTCACAAATCCAAGACATATCAAGTCACGTTGTTCGAAAACAGCAGCGCTGTGTTGCTATCATTAAATAAGATATATATAGTTTTTTTTTTACACCGAAGCTTCTGGACAGACATAAACAACAACCAAAATTAATGTGCAAGAGCTACATATTGTGTATATATTCGTCAAAACAATAGGTGCCAACAAATTTAAATATGGTGTTCGCTATAATCAACAAAAAAGTTCACTTCAGGCTTCTCAAATTAATAACAGTGGTGATTTGAGTGGGATTGGTTGAGTAGGATTTGGGTGATTTGAGTGAATTTTCTCAACTACTAGAATAAAAGAACAGGCATGAATTGTACAGAGAGAACAAATGCACCCACACAAATTCCAACATCCAATACACCTTTAAAAAGGAGAAATTAGTTTATATATAATTGTCAGGAAATTAAAAATCAAAACATCCAGAGGAAGCCAACACATAGACCATCATCTTCAGGATAAAATTTAGTCACTCTAAAAATAGAACCATGTTGAAAATTACTCGAATATCAACAGGCACAAAAAAATGCATTAGAAAATAATAACCAAACCAAAATAAGCTTTGTGTCCCAATCAAGTAGGGAAGGCTATGTGAATCCTTTTTCTCCATTCTACTCCAAAAAACAAAAAACAAAAAAAAAATAGGAAAAGAATATCAAGCCCCATTGCATTCACCACAGTAGTCATTCAAAATTGATTCCCATTCAGAATAAAAAGATGAATGGCTATTATGTCTGCACCACCTGATTCACTTGTCTAATTGTTATCTCATTCTTTTCCTCCATTTATTTAGATCTAAATGAACACAACCATAGAAGGAGAACATAATGAAATCTGACAAATATATGCATCAACTGATATGCAGAATCTAAGTGATTCAATAGCTGAAAGGAGAAGGTCAATTTAATACTCAGCAATTCAACATCACTAAAACATGTTGGTGAATAAAACTAAGCTATACAATATCAATTTTCAGTCCTAAACAAAATATACATTATTGCAAGGAGGGAGGCCAAGGCCAATCCACTTGGTTGGCAAACTAACCAGCCATGAGAAGGACAAGTCCTAGTTTCTGTTGGCTTCACATTAATAGCTTTAATCAATCTCCATGTTCTGCAATCCATCAAAGATGAAGATGGATACCCTTGTCCCATTCACAAGTTTCATAATTCATAAATAAAAACTCAAAGCTACACTAGGCCATTAGAAAACATGCAATGACTAAAGTTGCTTCAAAAGTCGCTCTCAATTTTGCCTTGTCGACATGATGATTGACTGAAACACCAGTCACAACACCAAAGAAAATATTGTTGCATCATGCCAATTCAAAGATTATCAGCAACATATTAAATCATTGACATGTTTTGGTGAATTTTTGCTTACTTATTATCAGCAACATATTAAATCATTGACATGTTTTGGTGAATTTTGGCTTGCTTACAAGCTTTCCCATGTATTTTCCATCATAGGAATGTCTGGCTAATGTAGTGTACGGGGAGCAAATATTCAGGCGTGCCCGTATTCCTTTCTTCCTAGCTCCGTCGATATCCGATCACCTGCGCGCAAATAACGGTGAGCTACCCGGCGGTGTGTGGCCGGAAACACCCTCCGACGGTCAAATTAGCACACACCTTAGAGGGAATAGAGAGAAGGGAGAGAGTGTTTGAGTGTAAGGATTTCTTACAGAGATGTTCCCCTCACGTATGGGGGGCGCAGACATGCTTTTATACCTTCTGAGCCCCATATCCACTCCCAGTCATCTCCTGGCACGTGGCTCTGCTATCCCATCTGTCAGCATAAACCATGCCATTCACCACCTAACCTCAACTGCCTGACTTCACAGCTGGAGCTCGGCAGCCGAGCTGCTCTACCTCGGCCATGTCATGCTTCAAACCCATGCGCCTAGCCGAACAAACACATGAAGGACCGGGCTAGGCGGCATCCCGGCAAAGCCTAGCTCGGGCTCCTCCTTTGGTTGGCCTTCTTGCCGGTCAATCAACTACCTCGGCTGACCGCGCCTTTCCGGGCGCCGGTCTCTCGGTCTGTCCGGTTTCGACCATCCTCGGACCGAGCATCCTGGTCTGACCGGTCACTTCCTGGCCGAGCGGTTTCTGTACGGTCCGGGGTGGCACACACACTCAGTCCAACTCTGCCCGGCCCAAGTTCCCTCAGCCCATTTCCGGGCGGATAGTTGATCAGCTCGGCCCCATACACCGTTGGGCCCTCAACCTGCTTGGCCGTCACCTCGGCCCAACTCCAGATCATAAATTACCCTCTCATGTAGTTTACCATGTATTGAACAGAATTCTTCATCTCATACATTTCTAAATAACAAACTAAATGTCTATCAACGGCTGTTTATCATTTGATCAAGTCATTACAAGAGAAAACAACAAAATAAATTTGGGCCACGTTCAACTTTTCTAAACCAGGGACTTATGATATGCAGTACAGTTTTGAGATGATAGTTTTCTGCAAGGAATCTGATGTAATATATTAGATTGTCTCAATTGACTAATAGATGTTAGTGGATATATGCTCAAAGGATATGTCTCAGACCTCTCTCATCTTTTTAATATGGAAGAAACTATGAATACTTAAATAATAATATGTGTGATATTAAATTAGATTAGATTCTCTCTGCTGTACTTAAACTAAGGATACATTGTTTTACCCCTAACCAATAAAACCCCCTGGCTTTGGCATTTTTTTTTTTTTTTAATTTCAGGTAACATTAGCTATACCCTAAACTGATAAAATCTACATGTGCTAACTATGAGACCAAAAAGCATCCTAGGGAACAAAAGTGAAAAAATGGAAGCTTTACCTGCAACATGTAGGTGACTATTCAACCCTGTCAAATACAAAACAGAAACACAGATTCAATCCAATGTCAGTCTCTTAACAAGCAGATAATCTTTTCTCAAGAAATATACATAGTATTTTGGAGGGAAAAATAAAATAAAATAGTCAAGAATCAAACCTGTGTGAATGATTAGAAAAAAAAAATAAACAGACAATTTAAGTGTTAACATTGGTTCAGGGATTGTTTGCATTTTCGCCCAAAAAGCCAAATCACAAGGATACTGCCTGTGATAGCCATACATTGGTTCAGGGATTGTTTTGCATTTTCGCCCCCTGTGACAGCCAAATTTCCTTTTTCTAGAAAAGTAAGAGGGGGCCAGACATAAAAAAGTTAAAAGTGTACAATGTTTGATTTCGACTAAACAAAAGAACAACCAACATGATTATGTCCAAGAAAAAGTTATCTGTTATGACCAACTAGAAATTAACAAACAGTAAACAATAAGCAAACTTCGACCATATGAAAGTTTGCACAAACATTAAATATAAACAATAAATAAATAAATAAAATAAACCTATACAAATATACTTGATATATTATTAAAATAAACATTAATTTATATATCTTTGTGTCTACGAACCCATTCAAACCAAGCTCTCTACTCAAACTTGACTCGATTATTAAACAAGCCAAGCATCAAAACAATGCGTAATTTTTGTCTCAATTTTTGGTGAAATTTGAAATTTCAAATCCGATAACTACTCTATTCATTACCTTGCCACCCAGGAGCCTTCTAAGTCATGCCTAGTTGATTTAAGTTCTTCAGACTGATGCAAGTGATTATTGCTGACACTTACAACTTCAATAACAATGAACCAAATCAGCACCCCAAACATGATTTAGCAAATAAAACCAAAAATATTAGTTGAAGTTCCATGCATGACAGATTGTATATATACCAACAATAACAGCCATTCATCATAAGCCACAATCAAGATGAGCCAAAAACAAAAATTACCTGAAAGATGACAGAAGAAATAGTGTAGAATCAAACCAGGTATAAAGCATTTTAACTGTCCTAGTGGTTATTGCTCCTATAGTGAGCATTTATTACACATGCAGGGTTGAGCCACATTAAAACCATAAAAGCATAATTTTTGTGAGGATGAAATGGTCTGAACCCAAAGAGGACCAAAATAAAGTTAAAGCTATCATATTTCTGCCCCAAAAAGCACAACATAAAAGATTAAAATCTATTAAGTCCAGTCCAAGCCCTCCATTCTTGAAGCCTACACCACCGCACTTGAAATTAACTACCACATATGGTTTATTATGCAAGATACTGAAAACAATCTAAATTTTACAACATCCATGAAATAGAAAAAGATGAAACTACAAAATTCTCATAGACTACCTAGGCTTACTCAACTAACGTATTTCTAGAAGCAATGCTCACAACACACAGACGCAACATATGCACATTGACAGAACAAATGTGAAAAAACAAGCATTAAAGGTTAAGTTCTATTATTAAAGCCAAAACACTCATTTCCTCAAATCATAATACTACACTGAAACTAACCATACATAAAATTTACCTAAGATACCAGAAGGTAAGGCATTAAAAAAAAAAAAAAACAAAAGACTATCAAAGTATCCAAAGATTACTGACCGGTGCATAAAGGACTTTTGTGCCTCGCTTTCCATATTGGCTATTTTATCCAACAATGTCTTTGCAGTACCTTGGCCATCACCAGCATCCCTTTTAGGAAAACAATGCCTAAGCAATATATCTGAAAAATGTTGTGGGATGACAAATAAGAAAAATAAACCTATAACTGAAAGCAACCTTTTGCTCCTGCTTGTATCCAGTATCAAATTTAACATAGATGTCTAAACCATCATTCGTTAACCACTTCCCACCTGACATAAGGACAAATGGCATACCTACATAACTGTCATCTTCAATTTCTATTTCTAAGGAGTGAACCTAAACATTTAATTGAGGATGAGCTTGTTGCCTATAAATCACATTGTCTATTAATTCACAGGCATAGGATCAAATCAAATGCATCTTGGCACACCTTGTCAATTGAAACATAGTTAATTTTTTTTTCAAACAAATTTCACCAAATTAACAACAAAATTCTTTAAACATTTTTTTTTTTTTTGGATATGTTTTAAACAGATTCATACAAACTTTTTTTATTTAAAAAAAAAAAAATTTCACCGAAAACAACAGCATTAATCAATTTCAAAAAAAATTATTGGTAATCTCAAAAAAATTTCAACAAATCTCAACCAAACAACAACAATCTCAAGCAAAGATTCCAAAATCTAATGTAAATTTTAAACAAGAAATACCTATATTTCAATATGCTTGCGAGTTTGGGCCTGTAATATGTGATCTATGAATAGGGCTGCGATTTGCGATGAGGGTTTGTGATCTTTGATCTCGTCGATAGATGTTTATCGAAGAGGGGCTTGTGATGTTAGATCCTCGTCAACTGTTGTTCACCGAAGGGAGATGAAAGAGATGGAGAGAAAGAGGGGTGTGGGATGTCAACTATGAGAGACCGATCGACAACGAGAAGAGAAGGTTCTGGATTGGGAGAAAGACTCTCACAGTCGTTGATGAGATAAAGTGAGGGGGTCGGTGATGAGAAGGTTCTGGATTGGGAGAGCACAAATGAGAGAGAGATGAGAGAATGAAAAGGATGGAAAAAGAGCCAGACCAAGTGGTCTGATGAACTCAAAAAAATATATTTTTTAAAGAATTATTTTTTTCAAACAATAATCTCAAGTAAATTTTATTTTTTAAAGAATTATTTTTCTCAAGTAAATTTTATTTTTTAAAGAATTATTTTTTTCAAACAATAATCTCAAGTAAATTTTATTTTTCAATGGTGGAGTGAATTATATATGTATATATATTTTAAATTTTTGTTTAGTCAGATATAATATATATATTTAATTTTTAAAAATTTTTAAATTTTATTTTTCGAATAAGCAACATCGGCGGCGCTAATGATTGCTCGGAAGAGAACGCGGGTGACGTCGGTGGTGGCACTGAAGAAGGAGGAGAAAAAGTTGAAGGAGGAGAAGGGGGCTGATGGCAAAGACAGTGTGTTTTGCAAGAGAAGAATGAGAGGAAAACTGAAACACCAAAACAAAGGGAGGGGGGAAATTAGTAGGTTTTTTTTTTTTTCATTACCGCTAATATCACAAACTTCTTCCTCCAATATTAGTGATAAAATAATTTTCTCCCCAAAAATTTTAAAATGTTAAAATATTGACGACGAAAATATTCATCAAATAGTTTCAAAATATTTAAAATCAAAATTTTCAAAAAAAAATATTTAAAATTATTGGTGACGAAATTCCTCACTAATAATTTATTATTGGTGATAAATATTTTTCTCACCAAAAGTCTCAAAATTTTGGCGCCACCCAAAAAAATTAGAAATAGAACCTTTGGTAATGAAATTTAATTTTTCTTCACCTAAAAAGAAATATTTACTGACGAAAATAAATTTCGTCACCTATTATTTTCAATTTTTTATTATATGTAGCAAAATTTTATAATTCGTCATGGAATATTTCTATTTAGTGACGAAATTTATTTTCTTCACTACTTTTCGTCACCATAGGTTACTTAAAGGGCTAATTAACTTGTGTTTTGTTTTGAGAGAAAGAGAGAGAGAGAGAAAGAGGGGAGAGGAAAACTGATAAAAAAAAAGGGGGGGGAGAGGGAAGTTAGTAGTCTATTTTTTTTATTACCGCCCAATATGTCAAAATTTTCCCTCCAAAATTAATGACAAAATAATTTCCTCCCTAAAAAGTCTCAAAATATTAAAAATTATTAATGACAAAAATATATTTCTCACCAAATGGTCTTAAAATATTTAAAATCAAGTTTCTCAAAAATATATATATAAAAAATTATTGGTGACGAAAATATATTCCTCAATAATAATTTTACAATTGGTGACAAATTTTTTTCTCACCAAAAGTCTCAAAATTTTAGCGTTACCAAAAAAAAATTAGCAGGAAAACCTTTGGTGACGAAACTTAATTTTTCCTCACCTAAAAAGAAGTATTTGTTGACGAAAATAAATTTCGTCACCTATTATTTTTATCTTTTTGTTATATGTGACAAAATTTTATAATTCGTCACGGATTATTCTTATTTAGTGACAAAATTTATTTTCTTCACTACTTTTCGTCACCATAGGTTACTTAAAGAACTAATTAACTTGTGTTTTGTTTTGAGAGTGAGAGAGAGAGAAAAAAGGGGAAAGGAAAATTGATAAACAATAAAAAGGGGAGGGGGGAGTTAGTAGTCTATTTTTTTCATTACCGCCCAATATGTCAAAATTTTCCTTCCAAAATTAGTGACAAAATAATTTCCTCACTAAAAAGCCTCAAAATATTAAAAATTATCAGTGATAAAAATATATTTCTCATCAAATGGTCTTAAAATATTTAAAATCAAGTTTTTCAAAAAAAATATATATATGTATATATAAAATTATTGGTGACGAAAATATATTCCTCACTAATAATTTTATAATTGGCGACAAATTTTTTTCTCACCAAAAGTCTCAAAATTTTGGCGCCACCAAAAAAATATTAGTGGAAAACTTTCGGTGACGAAACTTATTTTTTCCTCACCTAAAAATAAGTATTTGTTGACGAAAATAAATTTCGTCACCTATTATTTTTATTTTTCTATTATATGTGACAAAATTTTGTAATTCGTCACGAATTATTCTTATTTAGTGACGAAATTTATTTTCTTCACTACTTTTCGTCACCATAGGTTACTTTTGTTGTAGTGCCAATACATGTGATGGATCCGGCTCATACTTCCGAAGCATACTCACATGAAACACGTCATGTACTCCGGACAACTGCGGCGGCAAAGCTAAATGATAAGCAGTCTCGCCAATCCTCTCAAGGATCTCAAAAGGACCAATGAATCGAGGGGACAACTTCCCGCTCTTCCCAAACCTCATCAATCCCCGTCTTGGTGATATCTTCAAAAAGACATGATCACTCACCTCAAACACCAAAGGTCTCCTCCTACGGTCGGCATAAGATTTCTGACGACTCTGGGCTGTAACAAGCCTCTTACGGATAAGCTCAACCTTCTCCGTCGTTTCCCTCACTAACTCCGGACCCAACAGAGGTGCATCACCCACCTCGGCCCAACAAACAGGAGACCTACACGGTCGGCCGTATAAGGCCTCAAACGGTGCCATACCGATACTAGATTGGAAGCTGTTGTTGTAGGCAAACTCCACTAATGGCAAGTGCCTCTCCCATGACCCGCTAAAGTCAAGAACACAACCCCGAAGCATATCTTCAAGGATCTGAATAGTACGCTCGGACTGCCCATCAGTCTGAGGATGATAGGCTGTGCTAAAGGTCAACTTAGTACCTAAGGCGCTCTGCAAGCTCTGCCATAATTTGGCAGTAAAACGAGGATCTCTATCCGAGACGATCGTCACTGGAACCCCGTGCAATCTCACTATGTCCCGAATATACAAGTCGGCAAGATGATCTACCGTATCTCTCACGCGCATAGGAATAAAATGCGCCGACTTAGTTAACCGGTCTACAACCACCCAAATAGCATCACTACCCCGCTGAGTCCTCGGAAGACCCACAACGAAGTCCATAGTGACGTGCTCCCACTTCCACTCAGCAATAGGCAAGGGTTGCAACAAACCCGCTGGCCTCTGATGTTCAGCCTTCACTTGCTGACAAGTAAGGCACTTAGATACGAAAGCTGCCACATCCCTCTTCATACCCCGCCACCAGAACTGGCGACCCAAATCCCGATACATCTTAGTGCCTCCCAGATGCACCGCAAGGCGTGAATGATGAAAATCTCGGAGTACCTCTTCTCGATGAGACTCCGGCACAAACAGACGGTCTCGGTATCTCACACTCAGGTCGGGATACACCGTCAAACCTTTCTCAACCTTCCCACCAGAAATCTTCTCACGGAGGGATTCTACCTCAAGGTCGCCCCTCTGAGCCTCTAACACTCGAGTCACAAGTGTAGGTTGCGCAACAACAGAAAACAAGGCCGCAGCCTCAACGGATTCGCCCAGAAGCAAATCAAACTCTCCAAGTGCACCTAACATCTCCCACTCTCGGATGGCTATACTAGCTATGTCACCAACAGGTTTCCTGCTAAGGGCGTCGGCCACCACATTGGCCTTTCCCGGATGATAATGCAATTCAAAGTCATAATCCTCAATAAATTCCATCCACCTCCTCTGCCTCAAGTTCAAGTCTTTCTGTGTGAACAGATATTTCAGACTCTTATGATCCGAGAATACCTCGAACCTCTCACCGTAAAGATAATGCCTCCAAATCTTCAAGGCAAATATCACAGCTGCTAACTCTAAATCATGCGTAGGGTAATTCTTCTCGTGAACTTTCAACTGACGTGAGCCATAGGCAACCACTTTCCCCTCTTGCATCAACACACAACCAAGACCCTCTCGTGAGGCGTCACAATAGACTGCATAACCCAACCCTCTCTCCGGAATAATCAAGACTGGAGCAGTGGTCAGTCTAACTTTCAACTCCTAGAACGACTTTTCACAAGTCTCACTCCAAGCAAATTTGACTCCCTTCCGAGTCAATCTAGTCAAAGGCGAAGCTAATCTGGAGAAATCTCTTACAAACCGGCGATAATACCCAGCTAATCCCAGAAAACTGCGGATCTCAAACACACTCTTAGGCTGTACCCAATCTTGCACTGCCTCTGTCTTGGATGTATCAACAGACACCCCTTCCCAAGAAACTACATGGCCTAAGAACTTCACCTCCTCTAGCCAGAACTCACACTTCCCAAACTTAGCATAAAGCTGATGGGCTCTAAGTAAATCAAGCACCACCCTCAAGTGTTCCTCGTGCTCTTCCTCTGAAGGTGAATAGATAAGGATGTCGTCCACGAAGACGACTACAAAACGATCTAGAAATTCCCGGAATATCCGGTTCATCAAATCCATAAATACTGCCGGTGCGTTGGTGAGCCCAAATGGCATCACCAAAAACTCATAGTGGCCATACCGCGTACGGAATGCCGTCTTTGGAATATCCTCCTCCCTGACTCTCAACTGATGATAACCTGATCTCAAGTCTATCTTCGAGAAACAACGGGAACCTTTCAACTGATCGAACAGATCATCTATACGGGGCATAGGGTACTTATTCTTAACCGTAGCCCGATTCAATTTCCGGTAATCTATACAAAGTCTCAAAGCACCACCTTTCTTTTTAACAAAGAGGGCCGGTGCTCCCCAAGGCGAAACACTAGGACGTATAAAGCCTTTATCTAGCAACTCCTGGAGTTGGATTTTCAACTCAACTAACTCAGCTGGGGCAAAACGATAGGGTGCCATAGAAATCGGCGCCGTGCCGGGCACTAAGTCAATAGAGAATTCAATCTCTCGATGCGGTGGCAAACCAACAAGATCCTCGGGAAAAACCTCCGAGTACTCACACACCACCCTTGGCAACACAATCTGAGTCTCACCGTCCTCACTAATCGAAAGGTTAGCAAGTAGACCACTAAGCTCACTCCGTCCTCGCGGAACATACCCCGGTGGCAAAACACTACCAACACGGTCCCCCAGAAAATGAAAACACTCACCATTCACGGTACGACAAGTGACTCTCTGGCGGTAGCAATCAATAACTGCCCGGTATGACGATAACCAGTCCATACCCAAAATAACATCGAAACCTCTCATAGGCATAACTACAAAGGAAAATGGGATTCTATGGTAATCAACCTCTATATCACAACCCCTAACACCGTGTTTCAAAATCAATTCACCCCCAAGAGGCGACACTACACAAATAGGAGATGCTAACTGTGCTAACTCCAACTCCAAAACAGATGCAAATGCAGCAGACACAAAGGAATGAGATGCACCCGTATCAATCAAAACATTAGCAACCGAGTTGCAAAACAAGAAAGTACCTCTCACAAAAGATGGAGCCGGTACAAGATCCTGCGCGGTAACAGCATACACGCGCCCAGATGACCTCTGATCAACCTGCTCACCCCTAGGAGCATAAGATTGTTGCACCGACTGAGACGATGAAGCCCCCTGATTGGCCCTCGAGGCCTGACCCGACTGAGCTGGCTGTTGACCCTGAATCTGCCTCAAACCAGATGCACCAGGTGTGCCACCCAACTGCGGGCAATACCTCTTCATATGCCCTGGCTGACCACACTGATAACACGAGAGTGGCTGGCCTCTACCCTGACTCTGGCTCTGAGATCGAGCCGAAGATGATGCTGCTCTCTGCACTCCTCCCCTCTGAGGACAAACTGGAGACTTGTGGCCCAGCTGGCCACACTTGAAGCAGGTAATGCCTCCTTGACTGCCTTTCCCCGAACTAGCACTCGGCACAGGAAAAGTCGATCTAGAAAAGCTACTCTGAGACTGTTGGGGATTAAAACCCTTCTGTCTCCTACCATCACTCTGACCATCCTGACTCCTCTTGGAGCCCTTCTGTCCTTCCTCCTCCTCCTGCATCATGATTTCCATGTGGGCTGCAGCATCAACCAAACGCCCATAATCCCGAATCATAGTTCCCCCAACTCTCAGCTTGAGGCCACGCCTCAACTTCCTCTCAAACTCAATACAGCGGCGTTCCTCAGACGCCACCAATTCAGGTGCAAACCTGGATAAACTAGTAAATGCAGCCTCAAACTCGGCCACTGAAGAACTCGACTGCTTAAGCTGGCAGAACTGGTCTCTCAGCTTCTCCCTAACTGCTGGAGATAAGAACTTCTCCTGGAAAGCATTCACAAAAGCCTCCCATGTACCTCCTATACGCCCCTTAGTGAACTTCCACCACTGACCCGCATCCCCCTTCAACTGGAATGATGCCAAGGTCACCTTCAACCCCTCGTCTTCGATGCCAAGCATCTCAAACGTCTTCGTTGTCTGTTCGAGCCATTCGTCTGCCTTAAGCGGCTCTTTAGGATCACCCACAAATTCATCCGGATTAGACCGGAAGAACTCCCTCTTCAGAAAGGAAGGTCCTGCATCCGCAACAACAACCTGGGCTTGATTCTCAGCCCTAAGAATGCCTACTGACTCCCTGAATGCCCCTGCTATCTCTCGGGCTAAAGCGCCCATAGCCTGCTGGCCTACTGGCTCGGCCACATTGGCCTGGCCAATTCCCTCATGAACTGCCGGAATCTCCTCTGGCACCGGTACCTCCTGCCTACCCGGCCTACCACGCCTACCGCGTCCTCGTCCTCGCCCTGACATCCTAATAAAGGAAACAAACAAAGACGTTAGCACATTAATAAATGTGCCGAAACTAAACACTCGCGTCCTAATGCATTGGACAAAAATAATTCATTCCACGTAAGCACATAATCACATAAGCACCTACGAATTTCATTCCCGGATAATGATAGTCCCAATGCGTTACTATAGTTTCGGTTGGAAGCAGCAGTGATCAAGTGCCTTTCCAACAAGACTACTAGAACTCAAGGGTCCAATCAACATCCTAGAAACTACATTCCATACCCACATAATCACATAAACATGTTATCACATAAGCATATAACGTTACACTAAGTCTCTATCAAACGAGACGAACCCATTGTGATACTAATCACTTCCCACGTACCCAAAGTATTCAAACCCGGTACGCTCTGATACCAAGTTGTAACGCCCTCAAAATAAACCCATAATAACCATAACATTAACATGCATTTATAAAAGAAAACGAATCATTTGAGTTATTCATCAGAGTATTCTTATTGAAAGACATCACGTGTAACATCCTGCAACATCAAAATAAATGCCCTAAGGGCTTACATCTTTCCAAGCTAACACTTGGACACAAAAGGATGAGTACTAACTCATTTACAAGTTAAGCCCTAGGCTTGAATGTTTACATGAAATCTCAAAAATAACAAAATAAAACATATAACTAAAGACAAGTCTTCAAAATCCCAAACATCAAATCCTTCCAGGCTAAGTCCGTGGAGGTAGCTTATCACCTGAACCTGAAAATGATGTTCCCATAAAGGGTGAGCCACAGCCCAGTAGAAAAATACTAAACCAAATATAAGCATTGAATAAAGCTATAGCATTCAATAGATGGTTAACCAAGATAATCAATTTTATCATTAAACAGTCTCATGACACTAATGTCTAAGACACATTTCACCTTCCATTATTATCAACATGGCTCAGAACCTGGCCAAACTTACAACAGTGAATTATATATCATATTTACATTACTTCCAATATCAACAAAACAAATGAGACTCATGCTCATATCAAAACACTTCATACTTCCCATTTGATACACATTTTAGTGCTGTATCAATAATCATGTAAAAACACTTCAATATAATAAGCACACATAAAAATGGTGCTAATGGAGTCCATCCCCTATCTCCTCCCAAACAATAATCCGGTTTAGAGGTCCATCCCCTATCTTCCCCTAAACCGTGGAGTACATCCCCTATCTCCTCCCAAACAATATGCATATGCAATGCTCAATCAATACATGTAATTTCTGTATTAATTCAATAGTCTAAATTTATGACTTAAACAAATTGATTAGTTTCAATTTTCCCTAATCCGCATGCAATGTCTACAACAAGCACGACTATCCTCCACCGATAGCCCAAAACAATTATTTCTAGACTTGAAAAATAAATACACTATCAATTCATTAGGCGAGTGATTTATATTATCCAACTACACCATTTAATCAATAAATTCCCCAATTTCATGGATTTAACCAAATTCCCCAATTTCATGGATTTAACCAAATTCCCCAATTACCTTAAATTAATTACTCAAATCAATTTAGCAATTTAACTAGGGTTTTCTTTTCCCAAGATTTTCAAAGTGTCCCCAACCTATCAAAATACCAAACTTAGAACAAAGCATATAAAATGGAGTAGGAAAATCCCTACCTCGAAGAAAATAACCCGTATGGAGAAGATGGAGATGAAGACCAAAGACCAACGTGCTCCAAATCCCAAGTTTCTCAGATTAAAGCGAAGCCCTCAACTCACTCTAACTTTTTAATAAAGGATCTAAGGTAGAAACTCACTCTAAGTAGATCAATCGAAAGAGAGAAGGTGTGTAGAGGGAGAGAGAGAGATAAAAAAAACACTCCAGGGGCGGTTTTTAAAAAGTTATGAAGGAAAAGTAGGTCAAAAAGTGATCCAAAAAGTGAAATCACGGACTGATATAATCGACTCTACGCTCGAGCGTAGAAAGCCCCGCTCGAGCGTAAGACACAGAATCATGCTCAAGCGTGAAGAAAGCCGCTCGAGCGTCGATTGCACCCTTCCAGAAGTTTTGCAGGCGCTGCACCCGCTCGAGCGTCAAACTCCCCGCTCGAGCGGAGGAGCAAGAACTGCAGAGCAAAATACTGGGAGATGGAAAATCCCGCTCGAGCGTCAAAATTCCCGCTCGAGCGGAGAAGCAACAACGAAGGGACCGCTCGAGCGTTAAAACTTCCGCTCGAGCGTGAAGGCCAAAATCTGGGCATCACCTATCGGCATCTAAAATCAACCAACCTGTACCAGACCCGTCCAACACAACCTATACTTCAAATACAAAGAGATTAAAGGACAACAACAACCAATAAGTAATGACAGGATCCATGGAACCTAAGTCCGGATACAATAATTTAAAGAGAAAAGACCGGGGTCGCTATACAAATAGATCGTTAAGGTATAGGGGTTTCTGGAATGAACTTCCATTTTTAATTTCATGCAACTTTCATTTTTCTTTTCTATTCAACCTGCTTTTTTATTTAATTTCCAAATAGATCGTTAAGGTAGAGTGGTTTCTTGAATGAACTTCCATATTTAATTTTCTGCAACTTCCATTTTTATTTTTATTCAACTTCTATTTTTATTGAAGTTACTTTTTTATTCAACTTCCTTTTTTATTTAATTTCCAAATAGATCATTAAGGTATAGTGGTTTCTGGAATAAACTTCCATTTTTATTTTTATTCAACTTCTATTTTTATTCAAGTTACTTTTCTATTCAACTTCCTTTTTTATTTAATATCCAAATATATCGTTAAGGTATAGTGGTTTCTTGAATGAACTTCCATATTTAATTTTCTACAACTTCAATTTTTATTTTTGTTCAACCTCCTTTTTTATTCAAGTTTTTTTTCTATTCAACTTCATTTTTTATTTAATTTCCAAATTGATCGTTAAGGTATATTGGTTTCTGGATTGAACATCCGTTTCCAATTTTTTGCAGCTTTCAATTTTATTTTTATTCACCTTCTATTTTTATTGAAGTTACTTTTCTAGTCAACTTCCTTTTTTATTTAATTTTCAAACAGATCGTTATGGTATAATGGTTTCTTGAATGAACTTCCAATTTTTAATTTTCTGCAACTTCCATTTTTATTTTTGTTCAACTTCCTTTTTTATTCAAGTTTCATTTCTATTAAACTTCCTGTTTTATTTAATTTCCAAATAAATCGTGAAGGTATAGTGGTTTCTGGATTGAACTTCCATTTTTAATTTTATGCAACTTTCATTTTTATTTTTATTCAACTTCCATTTTTATTCAATTTACTTTTCTATTAACCTTCCTATTTTATTTAATTTCCAAATAGATCGTTAAGGTATATTGGTTTCTGGATTGAACTTCCGTTTCCAATTTTTTGCAGCTTTCAATTTTATTTTTATTCACCTTCTATTTTTATTGAAGTAACTTTTCTAGTCAACTTCCTTTTTTATTTAATTTTCAAACAGATCGTTATGGTATAATGGTTTCTTGAATGAACTTCCAATTTTTAATTTCTGCAACTTCCATTTTTATTTTTGTTCAACTTCCTTTTTTATTCAAGTTTCATTTCTATTAAACTTCCTGTTTTATTTAATTTCCAAATAAATCGTGAAGGTATAGTGTTTTCTGGATTGAACTTCCATTTTTAACTTTATGCAACTTTCATTTTTATTTTTGTTCAACTTCCATTTTTATTCAATTTACATTTCTATTAACCTTCCTATTTTATTTAATTTCCAAATAGATCGTTAAGGATTACTGGTTTCTTGAATGAACTTTCATTTTTAATTTTTTGCATATTCCGTTTTTATTTTCATTCAACTTCTATTCTTATTAAAGGTACTTTTCTAGTCAAATTCCTTTTACATTTAATTTCCAAAAAGATCGTTAAGGTATAGTGGTTTCTAGAATGAACTTCCATTTTTAATCTTATGCAACTTTCATTTTTCTTTTTCTTCAACATTCATTTTTATTCAATTTACTTTTCAATTCAGCTTGTTTTTTTATATAATTTCCAAATAGATCGTTAAGGTATAGTGGTTTCTTGAATGAACTTTCCATTTTTAATTTCTTGCAACTTCCATTTTTCTTTTTCTTCAACTTCCATTTTTATTCAATTTACTTTTCTATTCAACTTGCTTTTTTTATTTAATTTCCAAATAGATCGTTAAGGTATAGTGGTTTCTTCAATGAACTTCCATTTTTAATTTTATGCAACTTTCATTTTTATTTTTATTCAACTTCCATTTTTATTCAATTTACTTTTCTATTCACTTCCTTTTTTATTTAATTTTCAAATAGGTCGTTAAGGTATAGTGGTTTATTGAATGAACTTCCATTTTCAATTTTCTACGACTTCTATTTTTATTTTTATTTAACTTCCATTTTTATTCAAGTGTCTTTTCTACCCGACTTCCTTTTTTATTTAATTTCCAAATAGATCGTTAAGGTATAGTGGTTTCTTGAATGAACTTCCATTTTTAATTTTCTGCAACTTCCATTTTTATTTTTATTCAACTTCTATTTTTATTTAAGTTATTTTTCTATTCAACTTCCTTTTTTATTTAATTTCCAAATAGATCGTTAAGGTATTGTGGTTTCTTTAATGAACTTCCATTTTTATTTTTATTCAACTTCTATTTTTATTCAAGTTACTTTTCTATTCAACTTCCTTTTTTATTTAATTTCCAAACAGATCATTAAGGTATAGTGTTTTCGGGAATGAAATTCCATTTTTAATTTCATGCAACTTTCATTTTTTTTTTCATCAACTTCCATTTTTATTCAATTTACTTTTCTGTTCAACTTGCTTTTTTAATTAATTCCCAAATAGATCGTTAAGGTATAGTGGTTTCTTGAATGAACTTCCATTTTCAATTTTCGGCAACTTCAATTTTTATTATATATTTAACTTCCATTTTTGTTCAAGTGTCTTTTCTACTCAACTTCCTTTTTTATTTGATTTCCAAATAGATCGTTCAGGTATAGTGGTTTCTTCAATGAACTTCCATTTTTAATTTTCTGCAACTTTCATTTTTATTTTTATTTAACATCTATTTTTATTAAAATTACTTTTCTATTCAAATTCCATTTTTATTTAATTTCCAAATAGGTCATTAAGGTATAGTGGTTTCTGGAATGAACTTCCATTTTTAATTTTCTGTGACTTCCATTTTTATTTTTATTCGACTTTCATTTTTATTGAAGTTACTTTTCTATTCAACTGCCTTTTTTATTTAATTTCCAAATAGATCGTTAAGGTATAGTGGTTTCTTGAATGAACTTCATTTTTAAATTTTCTGCAACTTCAGTTTTTATTTTTATTCAACTTCTTTTTTTATTCAAGTTTCATTTCTATTAAACCTCCTTTTTTATTTAATTTCCAAATAGATCGTTAAGGTATAGTGGTTTCTTGAATGAACTTCCATTTTTAATTTTCTGCAACTTCCATTTTTTTTTATTTAACTTCCATTTTTATTCAAGTGTCTTTTCTACTCGACTTCCTTTTCTATTTAATTTCCAAATAGATCGTTAAGGTATAGTGGTTTCTTGAATGAACTTCCATTTTTAATTTTCTGCAACTTCCTTTCTTATTTTTATTTAACTTCTATTTTTATTGCAGTTACTTTTCTATTCAACTTCCTTTTTTATTTAATTTCCAAATAGGTCATTAAGATATAGTGGTTTCTGGAATGAACTTCCATTTTTAATTTCATGCAACTTTCATCTTTCTTTTTCTTCAATATACATTTTTATTCAATTTTCTTTTCTATTCAACTTGCTTTTTTATTTAATTTCCAAATAGATCGTTAAGGTAGAGTGGTTTCTTGAATGAACTTCCATATTTAATTTTCTGCAACTTCCATTTTTATTTTTATTCGACTTCTATTTTTATTGAAGTTACTTTTCTATTCAACTGCCTTTTTTATTTAATTTCCAAATAGATCGTTAAGGTATAGTGGTTTCTTGAATGAACTTCCATTTTAAATTTTCTGCAACTTCCATTTTTATTTTTCTTCAACTTCTTTTTTTATTCAAGTTTCATTTCTATTAAACTTCCTTTTTTATTTAATTTCCAAATACATCGTTAAGGTATGGTGGTTTCTGGAATGAACTTCCATTTTTAATTTTGAGCAACTTTCATTTTTATTTTTATTTAACTTCTATTTTTATTGAAGTTACTTTTCTATTCAACTTCCTTTTTTTATTTAATTTCCAAATAGGTCATTAAGGTATAGTGGTTTCTGGAATGGACTTCCATTTTTAATTTCATGCAACTTTCGTTGTTCTTTTTCTTCCACTTCCATTTTTATTCAATTTACTTTTCTATTCAGCTTGCTTTTTTATTTAATTTCCAAATAGATCGTTAAGGTATAGTGGTTTCCGGAATGAAATTTCATTTTTAATTTTCTGTAACTTCCATTTTTTCTTTTTGTTCAACCTCATTTTTTATTCTAGTTTCTTTTCTATTCAACTTCCATTTTTATTTAATTTCCAAATAGATCGTTAAGGTATAGTGGTTTCTGAAACGAACTTCCATTTTTAATTTTATGCAACTTTCATTTTTATTTTTATTTAACTTCTATTTTTATTGAAGTTACTTTTCTATTCAACTTCCTTTTTTGTTTAATTTCCAAATAGGTCATTAAGGTATAGTGGTTTCTGGAATGAACTTCCATTTTTAATTTCATGCAACTTTCATTTTTCTTTTTTCTTCAACTTTCATTTTTCTTCAATTTACTTTTCTATTCAACTTGCTTTTTTATTTAATTTCCAAATAGATCGTTAAGGTATAGTGGTTTCTACAATGAAATTCCATTTTTATTTTTCTGCAACTTCCATTTTTTCTTTTTGTTCAACCTCCTTTTTTATTCAAGTTTCTTTTCTATTCAACTTCCATTTTTATTTAATTTCCAAATAGATCGTTAAGGTATAGTGGTTTCTGGAATGAACTTCCATTTTTAATTTCGTGCAACTTTCATTTTTCTTTTTCATCAACTTCCATTTTTATTCAATTTACTTTTCTATTCAACTTGCTTTTTTATTCAATTTCCAAATAGATCGTTAAGGTATAGTGGTTTCTTGAATGAACTTCAATTTTTAATTTTCTGAAACTTTCATTTTAATTTTTATTCAACTTCTATTTTTATTGAAGTTACTTTTCTATTCAACTTCCTTTTTTATTTAATTTGCAAATAGGTCGTTAAGGTATAGTGGTTTCTGGAATGAACTTCCATTTTTAATTTCATGCGACTTTCATTTTTCTTTTTCTTCAACTTCCGTTTTTATTCAATTTACTTTTCTATTCAACTTGCTTTTTTATTTAATTTCCAAATAGATCGTTAAGGTATAGTGGTTTATTGAATGAACTTCCATTTTTAATTTTCTACAACTTCTATTTTTATTTTTATTTAACTTCCATTTTTATTCAAGTGTCATTTCTACTCGACTTCATTTTTTATTTAATTTCCAAATAGGTCGTTAAGGAATAGTGGTTTCTTGAATGAACTTCCATTTTTAATTTTCTGCAACTTCTATTTTTATTTTTATTCAACTTCTATTTTTATTGAAGTTACTTTTCTATTCAACTTCCTTTTTTTTTTAATTTCCAAATAGATCGTTAAGGTATGGTGGTTTCGGGAATGAACTTCCATTTTTTTTTTATTCAACTTCTATTTTTATTCAAGTTACTTTTCTATTCAACATCCTTTTTTATTTAATTTCCAAATAGATCGTTAAGGTATAGTGGTTTCTTGAATGAAATTCCATTTTTAATTTCATGCAACTTTCATTTTTCTTTTTCATCAACTTCCATTTTTATTCAATTTACTTTTCTATTCAACTTGCTTTTTTATTTAATATCCAAATCGATCGTTAAGGTATAGTGGTTTCTTGAATGAACTTCAATTTTTAATTTTCTGAAACTTTCATTTTAATTTTTATTCAACTTCTATTTTTATTGAAGATACTTTTCTATTCAAATTCCTTTTTTAATTAATTTGCAAATAGGTCGTTAAGGTATAGTGGTTTCTGGAATGAACTTCCATTTATAATTTCATGCAACTTTCATTTTTTTTTCTTCAACTTTCGTTTTTATTCAATTTACTTTTCTCATCAACTTGATTTTTTATTTAATTTCCAAATAGATCGTTAAGGTATAGTGGTTTATTGAATGAACTTCCATTTTTCATTTTCTACAACTTCTATTTTTATTTTTATTTAACTTCCATTTTTATTCAAGTGTCATTTCTACTCGACTTCCTTTTTTATTTAATTTCCAAATAGATCGTTAAGGAATAGTGGTTTCTTGAATGAACTTCCATTTTTAATTTTCTGCAACTTCTATTTTTATTTTTATTCAACTTCTATTTTTATTGAAGTTACTTTTCTATTCAACTTCCTTTTTTATTTAATTTCTAAATAGGTCGTTAAGGTATAGTGGTTTCTAGTATGAACTTCCATTTTTAATTTCATGCAACTTTCATTTTTCTTTTTCTTCAACTTCCATTTTTATTCAATTTACTTTTCTATTGAAATTGCTTTTTTATTTAATTTCCAAATAGATCGTTAAGGTATAGGGGTTTCTGGAATGAACTTCCATTTTTAATTTCATGCAACTTTCATTTTTCTTTTTCTTCAACATCCATTTTTATTCAATTTTCTTTTCTATTCAACCTGCTTTTTTATTTAATTTCAAAATAGATCGTTAAGGTAGAGTGGTTTCTTGAATGAACTTCCATATTTAATTTTCTGCAACTTCCATTTTTATTTTTATTCAACTTCTATTTTTATTGAAGTTACTTTTTTATTCAACTTCATTTTTTATTTAATTTCCAAATTGATCGTTAAGGTATAGTGGTTTCTTGAATGAACTTCCATTTTTAATTTTCTGCAACTTCTATTTTTATTTTTATTCAACTTCCTTTTTTATTTAATTTCCAAATAGATCGTTAAGGTATAGTGGTTTCGGGAATGAACTTCCATATTTATTTTTATTCAACTTCTATTTTTATTCAAGTTACTTTTCAATTCAACATCCTTTTTTATTTAATTTCCAAATAGATCGTTAAGGTATAGTGGTTTCTGGAATGAAATTCCATTTTTAATTTCATGCAACTTTCATTTTTCTTTTTCATCAACTTCCATTTTTATTCAATTTACTTTTCTATTCAACTTGCTTTTTTATTTAATATCCAAATAGATCGTTATGGTATAGTGGTTTCTTGAATGAACTTCCATTTTTAATTTTCTGCAACTTTCATTTTTATATTTATTCAACATCCATTTTTATTCAATTTACTTTTCTATTCAACTTCCTTTTTTATTTAATTTCCAAATAGGTCGTTAAGGTATAGTGGTTTATTGAATGAACTTCCATTTTTAATTTTCTTAAACTTCTATTTTTGTTTTTGTTTAACTTCCATTTTTATTCAAGTGTCTTTTCTACTCGACTCCTTTTTTATTTAATTTCCAAATAGATCGTTAAGGTATAGTGGTTTCTTGAATGAACTTCCATTTTTAATTTTCTGCAACTTCAATTATTATTTTTATTCAACTTCTATTTTTGTTTAAGTTACTTTTCTATTCAACTTCCTTTTTTATTTAATTTCCAAATAGATCGTTAAGTTATCGTTGTTTCTGGAATGAACTTCCATTTTTTTTTTATTCAACTTCTATTTTTATTCAAGTTACTTGTCTATTCAACATCCTTTTTTATTTAATTTCCAAATAGATCGTTAAGGTATAATGGTTTCTGGAATGAAATTCCATTTATAATTTCATGCAACTTTCACTTTTCGTTTTCATCAACTTCCATTTTTATTCAATTTACTTTTCTATTCAACTTGCTTTTTTATTTAATTCCCAAATAGATCGTTAAGGTATAGTGGTTTCTGGAATGAAATTGCATTTATAATTTCATGCAACTTTTATTTTTCTTTTTCATCAACTTCCATTTTTATTCAATTTACTTTTCTATTCAACTTGCTTTTTAATTTAATTCCCAAATAGATCGTTAAGGTATAGTGGTTTCTTGAATGAACTTCCATTTTTATTTTTATTCAACTTCTATTTTTGTTGAAGTTACTTTTCTATTCAACTTCCTCTTTTATTTAATTTCTAAATAGGTCGTTAAGGTATAGTGCTTTCTGGAATGAACTTCTATTTTTAATTTCATGCAACTTTCATTTTTCTTTTTCTTCAACTTCCATTTTTATTCAATTTACTTTTCTATTCAACTTGCTTTTTTATTTAATTTCCAAATAGATCGTTAAGGTATTGTGGTTTATTGAATGCACTTCAATTTTTAATTTCCTACAATTTCTATTTTTATTTTTATTTAACTTCCATTTTTATTCAAGTGTCTTTTCTACTCGACTTCCTTTTTTATTTAATTTCCAAATAGATCGTTAAGCTATAGTGGTTTCTTGAATGAACTTCTATTTTTAATTTTCTCCAACTTCGATTTTTATTTTTATTCAACTTCTATTTTTATTGAAGTTACTTTTCTATTCAACTTCCTTTTTTATTTAATTTCCAAATAGATCGTTAAGGTATAATGGTTTCTGGAATGAACTTCCATTTTTATTTTCATTCAACTTCTATTTCTATTCAAGTTACTTTTCTATTCAACTTCCTTTTTTATTTAATTTCCAAATAGATCGTTAAGGTATAGTGGTTTCTAGAATGAAATTCCATTTTTAATTTAATGCAACTTTCATTTTTCTTTTTCATCAACTTCCATTTTTATTCAATTTACTTTTCTATTCAACTTGCTTTGTTTATTTAATATCCGGATAGATCGTTAAGGTATAGTGGTTTCTTGAATGAACTTTCATTTTTAATTTTCTGCAACTTCCATTTTTATTTTTATTCAACTTCTATTTTTGTTGAAATTACTTTTCTATTCAACTTCCTTTTTCACTTAATTTCCAAATAGATCGTTAAGGTATAGTGGTTTCTGGAATGAACTTCCATTTTTATTTTTATTCAACTTCTATTTTTATTCAATTTACTTTTCTATTCAATTTTTTTTTTATTTAATTTCCAAATAGATCGTTAAGGTATAGTGGTTTATGGAATGAAATTCCATTTTTAATTTCATGCAACTTCAATTTTTCTTTTTCGTCAACTTCCATTTTTATTCAATTTACTTTTCTATTCAACATGCTTTTTTATTCAATTTCCAAATAGATCGTTAAAGTATAGTGGTTTCTTAAATGAACTTCAATTTTTAATTTTCTGTAACTTTCATTTTAATTTTTATTCAACTTCTATTTTTATTGAAGTTACTTTTCTATTCAACTTCCTTTTTTATTTAATTTGCAAATAGGTCGTTAAGGTATAGTGGTTTCTACATGAACTTCCATTTTTAATTTCATGCGACTTTCATTTTTCTTTTTCTTCAACTTTCGTTTTTATTCAATTTACTTTTCTATTCAACTTGCTTTTTTATTTAATTTCCAAATAGATCGTTAAGGTATAGTGGTTTATTGAATGAACTTCCATTTTTAATTTTCTACAACTTCTATTTTTATTTTTATTTAACTTCCATTTTTATTCAAGTGTCTTTTCTACTCGACTTCCTTTTTTATTTAATTTCCAAATAGATCGTTAAGGTATAGTTGTTTTTGAATGAACTTCCATTTTTAATTTTCTGTAACTTCGATTTTTATTTTTATTCAACTTCTATTTTTATTGAAGTTACTTTTCTATTCAACTTCCTTTTTCATTTAATTTCCAAATAGATCGTTAAGGTATAGTGGTTTCTGGAATGAACTTCCATTTTTATTTTCATTCAACTTCTATTTCTATTCAAGTTACTTTTCAGTTCAACTTCCTTTTTTATTTAATTTCCAAATAGATCGTTAAGGTATAGTGATTTCTAGAATGAAATTCCATTTTTAATTTCATGCAACTTTCATTTTTCTTTTTCATCAACTTCCATTTTTATTCAATTTACTTTTCTATTCAACTTGCAATTTTTTTTTTTAATTTCTGAATAGATCGTTAAGGTATAGTTGTTTCTGCAATGAAATTCCGTTTTTAATTTTCTGCAACTTCCATTTTTTCTTTTTGTTCAACCTCCTTTTTTATTCAAGTTTCTTTTCTATTCAACTTCCATTTTTATTTAATTTCCAAATAGATCGTTAAGGTATAGTGGTTTCTGTAATGAAATTCCATTTTTAATTTCATGCAACTTTCATTTTTCTTTTTCATCAACTTCCATTTTTATTCAATTTACTTTTCTATTCAACTTGCTTGTTTATTCAAATTCCAAATAGATCGTTAAGGTATAGTGGTTTCTTGAATGAACTGCAATTTTTAATTTTCTGAAACTTTCATTTTAATTTTTATTCAACTTCTATTTTTATTGAAGTTACTTTTCTATTCAACTTCCTTTTTTATTTAATTTGCAAATAGGTCGTTAAGGTATAGTGGTTTCTGGAATGAACTTCCATTTTTAATTTCATGCGACTTTCATTTTTCTTTTTGTTCAACTTCCGTTTTTATTCAATTTAATTTTCTATTCAACTTGCTTTTTTATTTAATTTCGAAATAGATCGTTAAGGTATAGTGGTTTATTGAATGAAGTTCCATTTTTAATTTTCTACAACTTCTATTTTTATTTTTATTTAACTTTCATTTTTATTCAAGTGTCTTTTCTACTCGACTTCCTTTTTTATTTAATTTCCAAATAGATCGTTAAGGTATAGTTGTTTTTGAATGAACTTCCATTTTTAATTTTCTGTAACTTCCATTTTTATTTTTATTCAACTTCTATTTTTATTGAAGTTACATTTCTATTCAACTTCCTTTTTTATTTAATTTCCAAATAGATCGTTAATGTATAGTGGTTTCTGGAACGAACTTCCATTTTTATTTTCATTCAACTTCTATTTCTATTCAAGTTACTTTTCAGTTCAACTTCCTTTTTTATTTAATTTCCAAATAGATCGTTAAGGTATAATGGTTTCTAGAATGAAATTCCATTTTTAATTTCATGCAACTTTCATTTTTCTTTTTCATCAACTTCCATTTTTATTCAATTTACTTTTCTATTTAACTTGCTTTTTTATTTAATTTCTAAATAGATCGTTAAGGTATAAAGGTTTCTGCATTGAAATTCCACTTTTAATTTTCTGCAACTTCCATTTTTTCTTTTTGTTCAACTTCCTTTTTTTTTCAAGTTTCTTTTCTATTGAACTTCCATTTTTATTTAATTTCCAAATAGATTGTTGAGGTATAGTGGTTTCTGGAATGAAATTCCATTTTTAATTTCATGCAACTTTCATTTTTCTTTTTCATCAACTTCCATTTTTATTCAATTTACTTTTCTATTCAACTTGCTTTTTTATTCAATTTTCAAATAGATCGTTAAGGTATAGTGGTTTCTTGAATGAACTTCAAATTTTAATTTTCTGAAACTTTCATTTTCATTTTTATTCAACTTCTATTTTTATTGAAGTTATAGCGATCCCGGGTTTACCCTTGTTGTATAGTGATCCGGACATGTGTCCGTGGATGTTGGTGGTTGTTTATTATCTTGTTTACATCCTTTCTTACTTTGTATTTGAGTTATAGGATGTGTTGAGCGGGTTTGTTACAGGTTGGTTGAGTTTAGAAACCAAAACTAGTTGCCCAGATTTTTGGCCTGTACGCTCGAGCGGAGGTGTTGGCGCTCGAGCGTAGATTACACCCATTCAGTATTTTTCCTGTGCAGCGTTGTACGCTCGAGCGTGGTGTTGGCCGCTCGAGCGGGGTTGTCTGAGTGCCGCTCGAGCGTAGGGTTGGGAGCTCGAGCGGAGGCCTGGTTCTACAAAAGTGCTGGGCGATTGCATTCTGCGCTCGAGCGGGAGGTTGGCCGCTCGAGTGGAAGTCTGTGAGTGGCCGCTCGAGCGGGGTGTTTTACGCTCGAGCGGAGACCTGGGTTAAAGTCCCGAATTTGTGACTCTTTAAATCACTTTTTCACTTTCTCTTCTCTCTCTTACTTTTCCAAAATCACCATTGTTGAGCCTCTCACTCTAGACTCTACCTTCTCTCTAGGTTTTGATCTAGTAGGAGTGATTTACTCACCTTTGGCCTTTACAAAAAATTTGTTGATCGTCGAGGGCTTCATTTTAATCTGAAAATCTCGGGTTTTGGAGCACGTTGGGTTTTGTCGTCTTCTCCTTTGGGACTTCGAATTTGAGGTAGGGATAACCTACTCCTCTCTATGGGTTTTGTCTTTAAATTTTGGTATTTTGAGATGTTGGGCTTGGTTGGGTAATTTTGTGAAAGTTTGGGGCTTTTGTGTAATTTTACAAAGGTTGGGGTTTTATACATAATAAACCTAGATGCATGTTTGGCATGGAAAAATGGAATGATTGGTGAATCATTGATGAAAACGGGACCTAAGGGTTGAAATGGTAATTATGGAAAATGGCCAAATTACATTGTTTAATTAATTGGGATAATTAATTGGTGAGAAATGAGGAAATGAAATGTTGATTGAATATCCATTTGTGCATTTATTTTCTGTATTAGAAATAACTGCTTTGGGCTATCGGTAGAGGATAGTCGAGATTGTTGTAGACAATGCATGATGATTAGGTAAACAGAAACTAATCAATGGAATGTGTCATGGAACTTGACGGTTGATAGAATACATTAATTGTGTGTATTGTGTGATTGTATATAGAACCAATGTGTTTATATACGTTATGTGTAGAGGAGGAGATAGGGGATGTACTCCGCGGTTTAGGGGAAGATAGGGGATGTACCTCTAAACCGGATAGGTATTGGGAGGAGATAGGGGATGAACTCCGTAGACAGAGCTCATATGCTTGTCTAGAGAAGTGAAGATAGAGCTCATATGCTTATCTTTGTGAAGTGTGGATACAGCTTGTATGCTTATCTGTGGATATTGTTGATATACATATCTGTTGTAGAATGTGGATACAGCTTGTATGCTTATCTGTGGATATTGTTGATATACATATCTGTTGAGAATGTGGATATAGCTTTTATGCTTATCTGAATGTGAGATATAGTTTTTATACATATCAGTGGAAATGATGATAGAGCTAGCATGCTTATCTGTTGAAAAAGGGAAAATGAAAAGTAATTGGGACTTGTAAGTCGTTGACATAAATATGTAATTTATGTGATTGTATCAGTGTTGACCAACTATCAATTGCTAATGTTTTAGTCATTGTCCATGGTTGGTTTAGTGTATTTCTACTGGGTTGTGGCTCACCCTATATGGGAATATCATTTTCAGGTACAGGAAGCATGCCACCTCCAAGGACATAGCTTGGGAGGCTAGAGGCGGACATAGTGTAGTTGTTTTACTTTTGATGTATTACATGTAACTTCAAGCCAAGGGCTTAATGTGTAAACGAGTTAGTACTCTTTTGTTGAAACCAAGTGTTAACTTGGAAAGCTGTAAGCCCGTAGGGCATTTTGTTTTGATGTTAACATGTAATACTTATGTAATGAAACTCAATGAAATAAAGGAATGTGGTTAGTTTAATGTTATTATTTTGAGAGCGTTACAGAAGTAACTTTTCTATTCAACTTCCTTTTTTTATTTAATTTGCAAATAGGTCGTTAAGGTATAGTGGTTTCTGGAATGAACTTCCATTTTTAATTTCATGCGACTTTCATTTTTCTTTTTCTTCAACTTCCGTTTTTATTCAATTTACTTTTCTATTCAACTTGCTTTTTTATTTAATTTCCAAATAGATCGTTAAGGTATAGTGGTTTATTGAATGAACTTCCATTTTTAATTTTCTACAACTTCTATTTTTATTTTTATTTAACTTCCATTTTTATTCAAGTGTCTTTTCTACTCGACTTCCTTTTTTATTTAATTTCCAAATAGATCGTTAAGGTATAGTTGTTTTTGAATGAACTTCCATTTTTAATTTTCTGTAACTTCCATTTTTATTTTTATTCAACTTCTATTTTTATTGAAGTTACTTTTCTATTCAACTTCCTTTTTTATTTAATTTCCAAATAAATCGTTATGGTATAGTGGTTTCTGGAATGAACTTCCATTTTTATTTTCATTCAACTTCTATTTCTATTCAAGTTACTTTTCAGTTCAACTTCCTTTTTTATTTAATTTCCAAATAGATCGTTAAGGTATAGTGGTTTCTAGAATGAAATTCCATTTTTAATTTCATGCAACTTTCATTTTTCTTTTTCATCAACTTCCATTTTTATTCAATTTACTTTTCTATTTAACTTGCTTTTTTATTTAATTTCTAAATAGATCGTTAAGGTATAAAGGTTTCTGCAACGAAATTCCACTTTTAATTTTCTGCAACTTCCATTTTTTCTTTTTGTTCAACTTCCTTTTTTTTTTCAAGTTTCTTTTCTATTGAAATTCCATTTTTATTTAATTTCCAAATAGATTGTTGAGGTATAGTGGTTTCTGGAATGAAATTCCATTTTTAATTTCATGCAACTTTCATTTTTCTTTTTCATCAACTTCCATTTTTATTCAATTTATTTTTCTATTCAACTTGCTTTTTTATTCAATTTTCAAATAGATCGTTAAGGTATAGTGGTTTCTTGAATGAACTTCAAATTTTAATTTTCTGAAACTTTCATTTTCATTTTTATTCAACTTCTATTTTTATTGAAGTTACTTTTCTATTCAACTTCCTTTTTTTATTTAATTTGCAAATAGGTCGTTAAGGTATAGTGGTTTCTGGAATGAACTTCCATTTTTAATTTCATGCGACTTTCATTTTTCTTTTTCTTCAACTTCCGTTTTTATTCAATTTACTTTTCTATTCAACTTGCTTTTTTATTTAATTTCCAAATAGATCGTTAAGGTATAGTGGTTTATTGAATGAACTTCCATTTTTAATTTTCTACAACTTCTATTTTTATTTTTATTTAACTTCCATTTTTATTCAAGTGTCTTTTCTACTCGACTTCCTTTTTTATTTAATTTCCAAATAGATCGTTAAGGTATAGTTGTTTTTGAATGAACTTCCATTTTTAATTTTCTGTAACTTCCATTTTTATTTTTATTCAACTTCTATTTTTATTGAAGTTACATTTCTATTCAACTTCCTTTTTTATTTAATTTCCAAATAGATTGTTAATGTATAGTGGTTTCTGGAACGAACTTCCATTTTTATTTTCATTCAACTTCTATTTCTATTCAAGTTACTTTTCAGTTCATCTTCCATTTTTATTTAATTTCCAAATAGATCGTTAAGGTATAGCGGTTTCTAGAATGAAATTCCATTTTTAATTTCATGCAACTTTCATTTTTTTTTCATCAACTTCCATTTTTATTCAATTTACTTTTCTATTCAACTTGCTTTTTTATTTAATATCCAAATAGATCGTTAAGGTATAGTGGTTTCTTGAATGAACTTCCATTTTTAATTTTCTGCAACTTCCATTTTTATTTTTATTCAACTTCTATTTTTGTTGAAGTTACTTTTCTATTCAACTTCCTTTTTTATTTAATTTCCAAATAGGTCGTTAAGGTATAGTGCTTTCTGCTTGAAATTCCATTTTTAATTTCATGCAACTTTCATTTTTCTTTTTCTTCAACTTCCATTTTTATTCGATTTACTTTTCTATTCAACTTATTTTTTTATTTAATTTCCAAATAGATCGTTAAGGTCTAGTGGTTTATTGAATGAACTTCCATTTTTAATTTTCTACAGCTTCTATTTTTATTTTTATTTAACTTCCATTTTTATTCAAGTGTCTTTTCTACTCGACTTCCTTTTTTATTTAATTTCCAAATGGATCGTTAAGGTATAGTGGTTTCTTGAATGAACTTCCATTTTTAATTTTCTGCAACTTCCATTTTTATTTTTATTCAACTTCTATTTTTATTGAAGTTACTTTTCTATTCAACTTGCTTTTTTATTTAATTTCCAAATAGATCGTCAAGGTATAGTGGTTTATTGAATGAACTTCCATTTTTATTTTTATTCAACTTCTATTTTTATTCAAGTTACTTTTCTATTCAACTTCCTTCTTTATTTAATTTCCAAATAGATCGTTAAGGTACAGTGGTTTCTAGAATGAAATTCCATTTTTAATTTCATGCAACATTCATTTTTCTTTTTCTTCAACTTCCATTTTTATTCAATTTACTTTTCTATTCAGCATGCTTTTTTATTTAATATCCAAATAGATCGTTAAGGTATAGTGGTTTCTTGAATGAACTTCCATTTTTAATTTTCTGCAACTTCCATTTTTATTTTTGTTCAACCTCCTTTTTTATTCAAGTTTCTTTTCTATTCCACTTCCTTTTTTATTTAATTTCCAAATAGATCGTTAACGTATAGTAGTTTCTGGATTGAACTTCCATTTCCAATTTTATGCAACTTTCATTTTTATTTTTATTCAACTTCCATTTTTATTCAAGTATCTTTTCTGGTCGACTTCCTTTTTTATTTAATTTCCCAATAGATCGTTAAGGTATAGTGGTTTCTTGAATGAATTTCCATTTTTAATTTTCTGTAACTTCCATTTTTATTTTTATTCAACTTCTATTTTTATTCAATTTATTTTTCTATTTAACTTCCTTTTTTATTTAATTTCCAAAAAGATCGTTAAGGTATAGTGGTTTTTGGATTGAACTTCCATTTCCAATTTTATGCAACTTTCATTTTTCTTTTATTCAACTTCTATTTTTATTGAAGTTACTTTTCTATTCAACTTCCTTTTTTATTTAATTTCCAAATAGATCGTTAAGGTATAGTGTTTTCTTGTATGAACTTCCGTTTTTAATTTCATGCAACTTTCATTTTTCTTTTTCTTCAACTTCCATTTTTATTCAATTTACTTTTCTATTCAACTTGCATTTTTAATTAATTTCCAAATAGATCATTAAGTTATATTGGTTTCTTGAATGAACTTCCATTTTAAATTTTCTACAACTTCCATTTTTATTTTTATTCAACTTCTTTTTTTATTCTAGTTTCTTTTTTATTCAACTTCCTTTTTTTATTTAATTTCCAAATAGATCGTTAAGGTATAGTCGTTTTTGGATTGAACTTCCATTTTGAATTTTATGCAACTTTCATTTTTATTTTTATTCAACTTCCATTTTTATTCAATGTACTTTTCTATTAAACTTCCTTTTTTATTTAATTTCCAAATAGATCGTTAAGGTATAGTGGTTTCTTGATGAACTTCCATTTTTTATTTTCGGCAACTTCCAATTTAATTTTTATTCAACTTCCATTTTTATTCAAGTTATTTTTCTATTCAACTTCCTTTTTTATTTACTTTCCAAATAGATCGTTAAGGTAAAATGGTTTCTGGATTGAACTTCCATTTTTAATTTTATGCAACTTTAATTTTTATTTTAATTCAACTTCCATTTTTATTTAATTTCCAAATGGATCATTAAGGTATAGTGGTTTTTTGAATGAACTTTCACTTTTAATTTTCTGCAACTTCAATTTTTATTTTTATTCAACTTCCATTTTTATTCAAGTTATTTTTCTATTCAACTTCCTTTTATATTTCATTTCCAAATAGATCGTTAAGGTATAGTGGTTTCTTGAATGAACTTCCATTTTTAATTTTTTGCAGCTTCCATTTTTATTTTTATTCGACTTCCATTTTTCTTCAACTTTCTTTCTTATTTAATATCCAAACAGATAGTTAAGGTATAGTGGTTTCTTGAATGAACTTCCAATTTTAATTTTCTGCAACTTTCATTTTTATTTTTACTCAACTTCTTTTTTTATTCAAGTTTCTTTTCTACTCAACATCCTTTTTTATTTAATTTCCAAATAGATCGTTAAGGTATAGTGGTTTCTGGATTGAACTTCCTTTTATAATCTTATGCAACTTTCATTTTTATTTTTATTCAACTTTCATTTTTATTCAATTTATTATTCTATTAAACTTCCTTTTTTATTTAATTTCCAAACGGATCGTTAAGGTATAGTGGTTTCTTGAATGAACTTCCATTTTTAATTTTCTGCAACTTCCATTTTTATTTTTATTCAACTTCTATTTTTATTGAAGTTACTTTTCTATTCAACTTTCTTTTTTATTTAATTTCCAAATAGATCGTTAAGGTATAGTGGTTTATTGAATGAACTTCCATTTTTATTTTTATTCAACTTCTATTTTTTTTCAAGTTACTTTTCTATTCAACTTCCTTTTTTATTTAATTTCCAAATAGATTGTTAAGGTATAGTGGTTTCTAGAATGAAATTCCATTTTTAATTTCATGCAACATTCATTTTTCTTTTTCTTCAACTTCCATTTTTATTCAATTTACTTTTCTATTCAGCATGCTTTTTTATTTAATATCCAAATAGATCGTTAAGGTATAGTGGTTTCTTGAATGAACTTCCATTTTTAATTTTCTGCAACTTCCATTTTTATTTTGGTTCAACCTCCTTTTTTATTCAAGTTTTTTTTCTATTCCACTTCCTTTTTTATTTAATTTCCAAATAGATCGTTAAGGTATAGTAGTTTCTGGATTGAACTTCCATTTCCAATTTTATGCAACTTTCATTTTTATTTTTATTCAACTTCCATTTTTATTCAAGTATCTTTTCTAGTCGACTTCCTTTTTTATTTAATTTCCAAATTGATCGGTAATGTATAGTGGTTTCTTGAATGAATTTCCATTTTTAATTTTCTGCAACTTCCATTTTTATTTTTATTCAACTTCTATTTTTATTCAATTTATTTTACTATTTAACTTCCTTTTTTATTTAATTTCAAAAAAGATCGTTAAGGTATAGTGGTTTTTGGATTGAACTTCCATTTCCAATTTTATGCAACTTTCATTTTTCTTTTATTCAACTTCTATTTTTATTGAAGTTACTTTTCTATTCAACTTCCTTTTTTATTTAATTTCCAAATAGGTCGTTAAGGTATAGTGTTTTCTTGTATGAACTTCCGTTTTTAATTTCATGCAACTTTCATTTTTCTTTTTCTTCAACTTCCATTTTTATTCAATTTACTTTTCTATTCAACTTGCATTTTTAATTAATTTCCAAATAGATCATTAAGTTATATTGGTTTCTTGAATGAACTTCCATTTTAAATTTTCTGCAACTTCCATTTTTATTTTTATTCAACTTCATTTTTTATTCAAGTTTCTTTTCTATTCAACTTCCTTTTTTTATTTAATTTCCAAATAGATTGTTAAGGTATAGTGGTTTCTGGATTGAACTTCCATTTTGAATTTTATGCAACTTTCATTTTTATTTTTATTCAACTTCCATTTTTATTCAATGTACTATTCTATTAAACTTCCTTTTTTATTTAATTTCCAAATAGATCGTTAAGGTATTGTGGTTTCTTGAAAGAGCTTCCATTTTTTATTTTCGGCAACTTCCAATTTAATTTTTATTCAACTTCCATATTTATTCAAGTTATTTTTCTATTCAACTTCCTTTTTTATTTACTTTCCAAATAGATCGTTAATGTAAAATGGTTTCTGGATTGAACTTCCATTTTTAATTTTATGCAACTTTAATTTTTATTTTAATTCAACTTCCATTTTTATTCAATTTACTTTTCTATTAAGCTTCCTTTTTTATTTAATTTCCAAATGGATCGTTAAGGTATAGTGGTTTCTTGAATGAACTTCCATTTTTAATTTTCTGCAACTTCCATTTTTATTTTTATTCAACTTCTATTTTTATTCAAGTTATTTTTCTATTCAACTTCCTTTTTTATTTAATTTCCAAATAGATCGTTAAGGTATAGTGGTTTCTTGAATGAACTTCCATTTTTAATTTTCTGCAACTTCTATTTTTATTTTTATTCAACTTGTATTTTTATTCAAGTTATTTTTCTATTCAACTTCCTTTTTTATTTACTTTCCAAATAGATCGTTGAGGTATAGTGGTTTCTTGAATGAACTTCCATTTTTAATTTTCTGCAACTTCCATTTTTATTTTTATTCAACTTCCATTTTTATTCAAGTTATTTTTCTATTCAACTTCCTTTTTTATTTCATTTCCAAATAGATCGTTAAGGTATAGTAGTTTCTTGAATGAACTTCCATTTTTATTCAAGTTATTTTTCTATTCAACTTTCTTTCTTATTTAATATCCAAATAGATAGTTAAGGTATAGTGGTTTCTTGAATGAACTTCCAATTTTAATTTTCTGCAACTTTCATTTTTATTTTTATTCAACTTCTTTTTTTATTCAAGTTTCTTTTCTACTCAACATCCTTTTTTATTTAATTTTCAAATAGATCGTTAAGGTATAGTTGTAACGCCCTCAAAATAATAACAATAAACCCATCAGATAAGACATGCATTTACATTTAAACTAACCGCATTCCTTTCATTCATTAGAATTCCATTACATAAGTATTACATGTTAACCTCATAACAAAATGCCCTACGGGCTTACAGCTTTCCAAGTTAACACTTGGTTACAACGAAGAGTTCTAACTCGTTTACACATTAAGCCCTTGGCTTGGAATTACATGTAATACATCAAAAGTAAAACGACAAAACTATGCCCGCCACTAGCCTCCCAGCTATGTCCTTGGAGGTGGCATGCTCCCTGCACCTGAAAATGATATTCCCATATAGGGTGAGCCACAGCCCAGTAGAAATACACTAAACCAACCATGGACAATGACTAAAACATTAGCAATTGATAGTTGGACAACACTGATACAATCACATAAATTACATATTTATGTCAACGACTTACAAGTCCCAATTACTTTTCATTTTCCCTTTTTCAACAGATAAGCATGCTAGCTCTATCATCATTTCCACAGATATGTATAAAAACTATATCTCACATTCAGATAAGCATAAAAGCTATATCCACATTCTACAACAGATATGTATATCAACAATATCCACAGATAAGCATACAAGCTGTATCCACACTTCACTTCACAAAGATAAGCATATGAGCTCTATCTTCACTTCTCTAGACAAGCATATGAGCTCTGTCTACGGAGTACATCCCCTATCTCCTCCAAATACCTATCCGGTTTAGAGGTACATCCCCTATCTTCCCCTAAACCGCGGAGTACATCCCCTATCTCCTCCTCTACACAAAACGTATATAAACACATTGGTTCTATATACAATCACACAATACAAACAATTAATGTATTCTAGCAACTGTCAAGTTCCATAACACATTCCATTGATTAGTTTCAGTTTGCCTAATCAACATACATTGTCTACAACAATCACGACTATCCTCCACCGATAGCCCCAAGCAGTTATTTCTAAAACAGAAAATAAATGCGCAAATGGATATTCAATCAACATTTCATTTCCTCATTTCTCACCAATTAATTATCCCAATTAATTAAACAATGTAATTAGGCCATTTTCCATAATTACCATTTCAACCCTTAGGTCCCATTTTCATCAATGATTCAACAATCATTCTATTTTTCTATGCCAAACATGCATCTAGGTTTATTATGAATAAAACCCCAACTTTTGTAAAATTACACAAAAGCCCCAAACTTTCACAAAATTACCAAACCAAGCCCAACATCTCAAAATACCAAAATTTAAAGACAAAACCCATAGAGAGGAGTAGGTTATCCCTACCTTGAAGTTTAAGCCAAAAAGGAGATGAAGACTCCAAGATCAACTTGCTCCAAGTCCAAACTTTTTCAGATTAAATCGAAGCTCTCAACGCCCTCTATCTTTTTAACAAAGGCCCTAGGCTAGATTTACACCTTAGGGAGATCAAACCTTAGAGAGAGTGCAAGTTTAGAGAGAGAGGGTGTCGGATTTAGGGTTTAATCAAAGAAAAGGACTGAAAAAGTGATGTTTTAGACGCTGCTGTCCGCTGATATAAAACACCCTCGCTCGAGCGAAGGATTTGTCGCTCGAGCGACCAGACACAGAAAACTCTCGCTCGAGCCAAGAAGTTCTCGATCGAGCGAAGAAAAACCCAGACCGCTCGAGCCACGAAACTCTCGCTCGAGCCAGAAACTACAACTCTCAGGTCCAGAACCAGGTGCAACACAACTCTCGCTCGAGCGACATACTCCTCGCTCGAGCGAAGGACCAAAAATCTGGGCAGCAACACTAGGCTCCCAAACGCAACCAACCTGAAACAAACCTGGCCAACGCATCTTATAACTCAATATACAAAGTAAAGAGGATGCAAACTAGAAAATAAACAACTACCAACATCCACGGACACATGTCCGGATCACTGTACAACAAGGGTAAACCCGGGATCGCTATAACCTCCCCCCCTTAAAGAATTTCGTCCCCGAAATTAAGTACAAGTTTTCAAAAACAAGTTTTTTTTTTTTTTTTTTTTTTTTAAACAATGTTACACTTGAACATTCAACAATTCGACCCATTACCGGTCATCCCATCCCTTTAACAAGAGACATATCACAATATGTAAACAACATATGTATTATTAACATGCACCAACATTATGCACTAACTTTCCAATGTCAACAATATACTTAACACATATAATGTTACATTCAACTTCCATATGAGGCAAGTTCCAAAACATACTTCCAATAACCAAAACATTTTCAATGTTTCACAACTTAAGACATATATAAAAGCTCTTAAGTTCAACAAAATGTAAAGTTTTAAATACAAGATTACATATCAACAAACAAGTCCGGATATTTCTCTCGGACTTCCAACTCACGTTCCCAAGTGGCTTCCTCCACTCCGTGATGTTTCCACAAGACTTTCACCAAAGGAATGGTCTTGCCACGCAGGACCTGATCCCGCCTATCCAAGACCCGAACCGGTCTCTCCTCATACGAGGCATCCTCATCTACCTCTAAATCAGTCCAATCCAACACATGTGATGGATCTGGCTCATACTTCCGAAGCATACTCACATGAAACACGTCATGCACTCCGGACAACTGCGGTGGTAAGGCTAATCGATAAGCAACCTCGCCTATCTTCTCAAGGATCTCAAAAGGACCAATAAACCGAGGGGATAACTTCACACTCTTCCCAAACCTCATCAGGCCTCGCCTAGGTGATATTTTCAGAAAGACATGATCACCTACCTCAAACGCCAAAGGCCTCCTCCTACGGTCGGCATAACTCTTTTGTCGACTCTGGGCTGTAACAAGCCTCTTACGGATAAGCTCAACTTTCTCCGTCGTCTCCCTAAACAACTCCGGACCCAACAAAGGTGCATCACCCACCTCGGCCCAACAAACTGGAGACCTACACGGTCGGCCATACAAGGCCTCAAACGGTGCCATACCAACGCTAGACTGAAAACTGTTGTTGTAGGCAAACTCTACCAATGACAAGTGTCTCTCCCACGTCCCACTGAAATCCAGGACACAACCCCGAAGCATATCCTCGAGGATCTGAATAGTACGCTCGGACTGCCCGTCCGTCTGAGGATGATAAGCCGTACTAAAGGTCAACTTAGTGCCCAGTGCACTCTGCAAACTCTGCCACAACCTAGCAGTAAAACGAGGATCTCTATCTGAGACGATCGTCACTGGGACCCCGTGCAATCTCACTACGTCCCGAATATACAAGTCGGCAAGATGATCTACCGAATCTCTCACGCGCATAGGAATAAAGTGCGCCGACTTAGTCAACCGGTCTACAACCACCCAAATAGCATCACTACCCCGCTGAGTCCTCGGAAGACCTACAACGAAGTCCATAGTGACATGCTCCCACTTCCACTCGGCAATAGGCAAGGGTTGCAACAAACCCGCTGGCCTCTGATGCTCGGCCTTCACTTGCTGGCAAGTAAGGCACTTTGATACGAAAACAGCCACATCTCTCTTCATACCCCGCCACCAAAACTGGCGACCCAAATCCTGATACATCTTAGTACCTCCCGGATGCACCGCAAGGCGCGAATGGTGAAACTCTCGGAGTACTTCCTCTCGGCAAGACTCCGGTACAAACAAACGGTTTCGGTATCTCACACTCAGGTCGGGATACACCGTCAAACCCTTCTCAACTTTCCCACTGGAGATCTTCTCTCGGAGGGATTCTACCTCAAGGTCACCTCTCTGTGCCTCTAACACTCTAATCACAAGTGTAGGCTGCGCAACAACAGAAAACAAGGCCGCAGCCTCAACAGATTCGCCCAGTAGCAAATCAAACTCGCCAAGTGCTCCCAACATCTCCCATTCCCGGATGGCTATACAAGCTACATCACTAATGGTTTTCCTACTAAGGGCATCGGCCACAACATTGGCCTTTCCCGGATGATAATGTAACTCAAAATCATAATCCTCGATGAACTCCATCCATCTCCTCTGCCTCAGATTCAAGTCTCTCTGTGTAAACAGATACTTCAAACTCTTGTGATCCGAGAATACCTCGAACCTCTCACCATAAAGGTAGTGCCTCCAGATTTTCAAGGCAAAGATCACAGCTGCTAACTCTAGGTCGTGTGTGGGGTAATTCTTCTCGTGTATTTTCAACTGACGTGAGCCATAAGCTACCAGTTTCCCCTCTTGCATCAACACACAACCCAAACCCTCTCGTGAAGCATCACAATAAACCGCATAACCCAACCCTCTCTCCGGAATAATCAACACCGGAGCGGTGGTCAATCTAATTTTCAACTCTTGGAACGACTTTTCACAAGTCTCACTCCACACAAACTTGACTCCCTTTCTAGTCAGTCTAGTCAACGGTGACGCTAACCTGGAGAAATCTTTCACAAACCGACGGTAATACCCAGCTAATCCCAGAAAACTGCGGATCTCAAACACACTCTTAGGCTGTGCCCAATCTTGCACTGCCTCAACCTTGGATGTATCAACAGACACCCCTTCCCCGGATACCACGTGGCCTAAGAATTTGACTTCCCTCAGCCAGAACTCACACTTCCCAAACTTGGCATACAGCCTATGGGCTCTAAGTAACTCAAGCACCACTCTCAAGTGTGCCTCGTGCTCCTCCTCAGAAGACGAATAGATAAGGATGTCATCCACGAAAACAACCACAAATCGGTCTAAGAACTCCCGGAAAATCCGGTTCATCAAGTCCATAAAGACTGCCGGTGCATTGGTAAGCCCAAATGGCATCACCAGAAACTCATAATGGTCATACCGCGTACGGAATGCCGTTTTCGGAATATCCTCATCCCTGACCCTCAACTGGTGGTAACCCGATCTCAAGTCTATCTTAGAGAAACAACGGGAACCCTTCAACTGGTCAAACAAATCATCTATACGGGGCATAGGGTACTTATTTTTAACCGTAGCCCGATTCAACTTCCGGTAGTCTATACACAATCTCAAGGCACCATCTTTCTTTTTAACAAAGAGTGCCGGTGCTCCCCACGGTGAAACACTAGGGCGAACAAAGCCCTTATCTAGCAATTCCTGGAGCTGAACTTTCAACTCAACCAACTCTGCTGGAGCAAAACGGTAAGGTGCCATAGAAATCGGCGCCGTACCAGGCACTAAATCAATAGAGAACTCTATCTCTCGGTGAGGTGGCAAACTAACAAGATCTTCGGGAAAGACATCCGAATACCCACAAACCACCCTCGGTAACACAATCAGTGTCTCATCACACTTACTACTCTCAAAGCTAGCAAGTAGACTACTAAGCTCACTTCGCCCTCGCGAATCATACCCCGGTGGCAAAACACTACCAACCCGGTCTCCCAAGAAATGGAACCACTCCCCGCTCAAGGTACACAATGTAACCCTCTGGCGGTAGCAATCAATAACAGCCCGGTATGACGATAACCAGTCCATACCCAAAATAACATCAAAACCCTTCATGGGCATGACAACAAACGGAAAAGGAAGCCTATAATCGGCGACCTCAATATCACATCCTCTAACACCCTGTTTCAGGATCAACTCACCACCCAAAGGCGATACCACACAAATAGGAGATGCTAACTGTGCTAACTCCAATTCCAAAACAGATGCAAATGCAGCAGATACAAAAGAATGAGATGCGCCCGTGTCGATCAACACATTAGCAACTGAGTTGCAAAACAGAAAAGTACCTCTCACTACTGATGGAGCCGGTACTAAATCCTGCGCGGTAACAGCATACACGCGCCCCGTAGGCCCCTGGTCTACCTGCTCACCTCTCGGAGCAAAAGACTGCTGCACAGACTGGGATGACGAAGCTCCCAGATTGGCCCTCGAGGCCTGCACAGACTGAGCTGGCTGAAAACCCTGCGTCTGCCTAGAACCAGACGCTCCCGAAGTGGCACTCAACTGTGGGCAAAACCTCTTCATGTGCCCAGGTTGTCCACACTGATAACAAGTCAAGAGCTGCCCCATGCCCAAACTCTGACTCTGCGGTCTAGCTGAAGAAGAAGCAGCTTTCTGACCCCCACCCTTCTGCGGGCAAACAGAAACCTTGTGACCCAGCTGGCCACACTTGTAACAAGTGAATTCTCCCTGACTGCCTCTCCCCGAGCCTACACTAGGCACTGGAAAGGTCGATCTAGAGACTGCACCCTGAGACTGCTGAGGGTTAGAACCCCTCTGCCTCCTGCCATCACTCTGACTATCCTGGCTCCTCTTGGAGCCTCTCTGACCCTCATCCTCCTCCTGCATCATAAGCTCCATATGAGCTGCAGCATCCACTAGGTGTCTATACTCTCGAATATAAGACCCACCAACTCTCAACTTGAGGCCCCGCCTCAACTTCCGCTCAAACTCATAGCAACGGCGTTCCTCAGACGCCACCAGTTCAGGTGCAAACCTAGACAGACTGGTAAAAGTAGCCTCAAACTCGGCCACTGACAAGCCCTGCTGATTAAGCCGGCTAAACTGATCCCTCAGCTTCTCCCTTGCTACTGCAGACAAAAACCTCTCCTGAAAAGCATTCACAAACGCCTCCCAAGTACCACCAACACGAGCTTTCTCGTACTTCCACCATTGACCCGCATCTCCCTTCAGTTGGAAGGATGCCAAGGTCACTTTCAGTGCTCCGTCCTCGATGCCAAGCATCTCAAACGTCTTCGTTGTCTGTTCGAGCCATTCATCTGCCTTAAGCGGCTCTTTAGGATCCCCGATAAACTCGTCCGGATTACACCGGAAGAACTCCCTCTTCAAGAAAGAAGGCCCTGTCTCAGCTGCCTGATTCCCAGCTCTAAGAATACCCAAAGCTCCTGCTATCTCTCTGGCCAAGGCACCCATAGCCTGCTGACCCACTGGCTCGGCCACATTGGCCTGCCCAACTCCCTCCTGCACTGCCGGAATCTCACCCTGTAACGGTACTTCCTGCCTCGCAGGTCTACCACGCCTAGCACCTCTTCCTCGTCCTGACATCCTAATAAAGGCAACACAGAACGTTAGCACATTCATAAGTGTGCCGAAACTAAACACTCACGTCCTAATGCATGGACAACTGTAATTCACTCCACATAAGCACATAAACACATAAGCACTTACGAATTTCATTTCCGGATAATGATAGTCCCAAGGCGTTACTAGAGTTCCGGTTAGAAACAGCAGTGATCAAGTGCTTTTCCAACAAGACTCCCAGAAACTCAAGGATCCAATCAATATCCTAGAAATTAAATCCCATACCCACATAGTCACATAAGCATGTCATCAAATAAGCACATAGCATATGGTACTACATCTAAGTCTCTACCAAGCGAGACAAACCCATTGTGATACTAATCACTTCCCACGTACCCAAAGTATTCGAACCCGGTACGCTCTGATACCAAGTTGTAACGCCCTCAAAATAATAACAATAAACCCATCAGATAAGACATGCATTTACATTTAAACTAACCGCATTCCTTTCATTCATTAGAATTCCATTACATAAGTATTACATGTTAACCTCATAACAAAATGCCCTACGGGCTTACAGCTTTCCAAGTTAACACTTGGTTACAACGAAGAGTTCTAACTCGTTTACACATTAAGCCCTTGGCTTGGAATTACATGTAATACATCAAAAGTAAAACGACAAAACTATGCCCGCCACTAGCCTCCCAGCTATGTCCTTGGAGGTGGCATGCTCCCTGCACCTGAAAATGATATTCCCATATAGGGTGAGCCACAGCCCAGTAGAAATACACTAAACCAACCATGGACAATGACTAAAACATTAGCAATTGATAGTTGGACAACACTGATACAATCACATAAATTACATATTTATGTCAACGACTTACAAGTCCCAATTACTTTTCATTTTCCCTTTTTCAACAGATAAGCATGCTAGCTCTATCATCATTTCCACAGATATGTATAAAAACTATATCTCACATTCAGATAAGCATAAAAGCTATATCCACATTCTACAACAGATATGTATATCAACAATATCCACAGATAAGCATACAAGCTGTATCCACACTTCACTTCACAAAGATAAGCATATGAGCTCTATCTTCACTTCTCTAGACAAGCATATGAGCTCTGTCTACGGAGTACATCCCCTATCTCCTCCAAATACCTATCCGGTTTAGAGGTACATCCCCTATCTTCCCCTAAACCGCGGAGTACATCCCCTATCTCCTCCTCTACACAAAACGTATATAAACACATTGGTTCTATATACAATCACACAATACAAACAATTAATGTATTCTAGCAACTGTCAAGTTCCATAACACATTCCATTGATTAGTTTCAGTTTGCCTAATCAACATACATTGTCTACAACAATCACGACTATCCTCCACCGATAGCCCCAAGCAGTTATTTCTAAAACAGAAAATAAATGCGCAAATGGATATTCAATCAACATTTCATTTCCTCATTTCTCACCAATTAATTATCCCAATTAATTAAACAATGTAATTAGGCCATTTTCCATAATTACCATTTCAACCCTTAGGTCCCATTTTCATCAATGATTCAACAATCATTCTATTTTTCTATGCCAAACATGCATCTAGGTTTATTATGAATAAAACCCCAACTTTTGTAAAATTACACAAAAGCCCCAAACTTTCACAAAATTACCAAACCAAGCCCAACATCTCAAAATACCAAAATTTAAAGACAAAACCCATAGAGAGGAGTAGGTTATCCCTACCTTGAAGTTTAAGCCAAAAAGGAGATGAAGACTCCAAGATCAACTTGCTCCAAGTCCAAACTTTTTCAGATTAAATCGAAGCTCTCAACGCCCTCTATCTTTTTAACAAAGGCCCTAGGCTAGATTTACACCTTAGGGAGATCAAACCTTAGAGAGAGTGCAAGTTTAGAGAGAGAGGGTGTCGGATTTAGGGTTTAATCAAAGAAAAGGACTGAAAAAGTGATGTTTTAGACGCTGCTGTCCGCTGATATAAAACACCCTCGCTCGAGCGAAGGATTTGTCGCTCGAGCGACCAGACACAGAAAACTCTCGCTCGAGCCAAGAAGTTCTCGATCGAGCGAAGAAAAACCCAGACCGCTCGAGCCACGAAACTCTCGCTCGAGCCAGAAACTACAACTCTCAGGTCCAGAACCAGGTGCAACACAACTCTCGCTCGAGCGACATACTCCTCGCTCGAGCGAAGGACCAAAAATCTGGGCAGCAACACTAGGCTCCCAAACGCAACCAACCTGAAACAAACCTGGCCAACGCATCTTATAACTCAATATACAAAGTAAAGAGGATGCAAACTAGAAAATAAACAACTACCAACATCCACGGACACATGTCCGGATCACTGTACAACAAGGGTAAACCCGGGATCGCTATAATAGTGGTTTCTGGATTGAACTTCCATTTATAATTTTATGCAACTTTCATTTTTATTTTTATTCAATTTACTATTCTATTAAACTTCATTTTTTATTTAATTTCCAAATAGATCGTTAAGGTATAGTGGTTTCTTGAATGAACTTCCATTTTTAATTTTCTGCAACTTCTATTTTTATTTTTATTCAACTTGTATTTTTATTCAAGTTATTTTTCTATTCAACTTCCTTTTTTATTTAATTTCCAAATAGATCGTTAAGGTATAGTGGTTTCTTGAATGAACTTCCATTTTTAATTTTCTGCAACTTCCATTTTAATTTTTTTTTCATCTTCCTTTTTTATTCAAGTTTCTTTTCTATTCAACTTCCTTTTTTATTTAATTTCCAAATAGATCATTAAGTTATAGGGTTTTCTTGAATGAACTTTCATTTTTAATTTTCTGCAACTTCCATTTTTATTCATCTTCTATATTTATTGAAGTTACTTTTCTATTCAACTTCCTTTTTTATTTAATTTCCAAATAGATCGTTAAGGTATAGTTGTTTCTGGCATGAACTGTTGGAAAAAATGATTTTTGGGGACTTTAATTTAATATTAAAGTGTGGTGACTTTAATTAAATATTAAAGTGGGTCCTAACCATTTTTTGTGTTGTGTCCAAGTGAGCCAAAAACCATTGGGTTTTGGATAAGAAATTGCCAAGAAATTGCTTCATGATGTTAGATTCATGAATAGGATTTTAAAGAGTATTTAAATCTTTTTTCTTGGCTAAAGGGTGTGAATCCTTTGGGCATCCATACTTTTCATTTTGTGGAAAGGGGCTACGGATGCTTGGTGTTTTAATGACTAGCCTTGAAGGCTGGAGGCTTTTCCTCTCTCCCCTATACATGTATAAATTGAGACCCTCCTGTCAAGTTTCAATATAGAAATTTTTGCTTCCATTTTACAAGTCAGTTTGCTTGATAGTTCCTATTGTGAGAGAGCGTTGCCATTGTTTTGTTCGCTAAGCTAGACAGATAGTGCTTCTGCCGTAGCTGGTTTTGACCGTCGTATCCTGGGAGACAGACGCCGGGTTTCCTCAAGTACTCGACCCGTGAGGCGGCGAAATCTGTTTTAAGGAAACTGCTTCCGTGCAGGCTTCGGTTTTGTCTCTTTACCCTTTATTGTTTTTTGTGTATTTCTGTTGAAATTTAGTTGTAATTATCAGCATATGTTCTTGGTACATAATTTGTTTTCTTCATAAATCTATTTATTTAATTTCACAATTATGAACAACAAGCTTAAAACAGATTTTATATATCTTTTCTATAAAATTGATCAAATAGATTTATATAGACTATTAGGTTAGCTTTGTATAATGTTACTAGGAATTGTTGAGGAATTGCTCACTATTTCAATAATTGTAAATTATGCAATGGTACTCTCTAATTGCTTAGTTTAATTAGAATGCTCTATTATAATTTGCATACTTAATTGTATTAGTATGATCTTGTTTTATGCGTATGGTTCATCATTTCCCTACCATGATTCGCATGAATTTTAAGGTTATAAAATATAATTTATGGATGTTGCAATTTTGACATGCTAATTCTATTCTAGTCTCAATTTGTTACATGCTTATTATTTTCTAGGCTAGATTACATAATTTAATGTATTTGGAGTTATAGAGTTTTATGAATTGTGTACATGATTAATCTAAATTATTTAATTGGGTGCATTAATCTAAATTATCTAATTGGGTGCATTAATCTGAGTTATTTAATTAGGTGCATTAATCTGAATTATTTAATTAGGTGCATTAATCTGAATTATTTAATTGGGTGCATTAACTTTGAATTTGACTTATCTATTTGGAGTTATTAGTTTAAATGTTTATTATGAATTAATTTCATTCATGACTCATGAGTATTGAACTTTATTTTAAAGTTGTAATTTAATTTTGAAGTTACAAATTGTATTTTGTTTTGGTACCTTATATTAGTTGGTTACTTATATAATTAATAGTTGGCTAGATGGTTTCAATTATTTATTATAATTAAATTTTTTAGATTATTTGTTTGTATTTTGTTGTGGTTTGCTACTAACTTTCTTTGTAGGGATACCAATGCGAAAAAAAAATATAAAACCAAATGAATAGAATTTGGGATGTAAAAACAAAAAATGTTTGAATCATGTTTGCTTGAGATGTAATTGATTTGTTTACCAATTTATAGTAGCAAGTTTTATTTGCTTATATTGTTGTAGCAATGGTTTTACATTGCTTGTAAACGTTTTGGACCCTGGTTTTCTTTAACCTAGTTCATCCCTAAGAAAATTTAATTCTTAATTTGTTTATCACGGACTAGGAGTCAACATGCTCTTAAAAGTTTTGTCAAAAGGTTAACTGGGTTTTAAGTGGGACCGATGTGACCCCTCCAGTCTTCCTGGGAACTTTCTTGACCATGTTCGATTCTAGGTTTTGTGGTGAGACTAATTTTTGAATTAATTTTCCTTCTAAGGGATTTTCTAAGGGTTAAGTTTAATTTCTGGAAACACAGAAGTGATATTCTGGTGTAATTTTCCGAAATGGAAACTATCACTGATGTTGTTGCTACTGCTAATGTTACTGGGGATTTGAACCCCGGGGCAACTGGATTGCCAACCCCTACTGCTGTGACCTCTGTGGTCAACCCTGATGTTACTCTAGCTGTTCCGGGAGGACCACTTAGTCACCATGAGCGCGCAGAAAAATTTGCTGGGGAAAACTTTGAGAGATGGCAGCAAAAGATGCTGTTTTACTTGACCACGCTAAACCTTGCCAAGGTTCTGAGTGAGGATCCTCCAGCCGTGGCAGAGAATGAGCCTGACAGGCAGAAAGTCATGGCGCTTGACACATGGAAGCAGACAGACTATCTTTGCCAGAACTATGTGTTCAACAGCTTGGCAGACTCACTCTATAGTGTGTTTTGTTCCAAGAGCTCAGCAAAAGAATTATGGGAATCTCTGGACAAAAAGTACAGGACTGAGGATGCCGGGGCAAAGAAATTTGTGGTTGGCCGTTTCCTTGATTTTAAAATGGTAGATTCTAAAACTGTGATAAGCTAAGTCCAGGAGTTCCAAGTGATCTTGCATGAAATTCATGCTGAGGGGATGCCTTTGAACGAGTCATTCCAAGTTGCTGTGATCATTGAGAAACTTCCCAATGGTTGGAAGAATTTCAAGAATTACTTGAAGCACAAGCGCAAGGAAATGTCTGTTGAAGAGCTGGTTGTCCGACTCTGGATTGAAGAGGATAATAGAAAGAAAGGAGGGAGTACCTCCTCAGCAAAAGCCAATGTCGTTGAGCATGGCAAATCTTCTAGGATAAGGAAGAAGCCCCCTGTGAACAAGAGCTCTAAGCTGGGGCCAAGGGGTGGTGTTGCAAAGAAGTCGGCTTACAAGCCGGAGGAACCTGGTTATCGGTTCTTTGGGAAGTGTTATAACTGTGGTAACGAGGGGCATCAGGCTAGTGACTGCCGCAAGCAGAAGAAGCCATACAAGACCAAACCTCGTGCTCATATGGCAGACTTACAAGAGCACTCCCATGAGGAGGATGATATGCACTTGTCTGCCGTTGTCTCTAAAGTGAATCTGGTGGGTTCAAACCCAAGAGAATGGTGGATTGATACTGGGGCTACACGCCATATCTGCTCCGAGCAGAAATTGTTTACAACTTTCGAACCGGTTACAAACGGTGAGAAGTTGTTTATGGGAAACTCTACTACCTCGATTGTTGAGGGGAAAGGAAAGGTGGTCCTGAAGTTGACGTCAGGAAATGAGCTGACCTTGAACGAAGTCCTGTGTGTTCTGGACATTCGTAAAAATCTTGTCTCAGGGTCTCTTCTTAGTAAACATGGTTTTCGCATGGTTTTTGAGTCCGACAAGGTCGTTCTTACCAAAAGCGGAATGTATGTGGGTAAGGGTTATATGTTGGGGGGTATGTTTAAACTCAATGTTACGACTGTTATCCCAAAGATGAATAAAGGTGCATCTTCTTCTGTTTACATGCTTGAGTCTTCCAATTTGTGGCATGGTAGACTAGGACATGTGAACTTTGAATCTTTACGTAGATTAATCAAGTTAGATCACATACCATCTTTTAAGATTAATCTGAAACACAAGTGTGAAACTTGTGTTGAAGCGAAGTTGACAAGATCTTCGTTTCATTCTATTGAAAGAAGTTCAGAACCGTTGGATTTAGTGCATAGTGATGTGTGTGACTTAAAATTTATACAATCACGTGATGGCAATAAGTACTTCATCACTTTTGTTGATGATTGCACTAAGTATTGTTATGTCTATTTGCTCAAAAGCAAAGATGAGGCGATTGACAAGTTTGTTCTTTATAAGAATGAAGTTGAGAATCAAGTAGGCCGCAAGATTAAGGCTCTAAGAAGTTATCGTGGTGGTGAGTATGAATCTCCGTTTATTGAGACTTGTGCTCAATCTGGGATTATCCACCAAACCACGGCGCCTTATTCTCCTCAGTCTAATGGGATTGCTGAGCGGAAGAATAGGACGCTAAAGGAAATGATGAATGCAATGTTGATAAGTTCTGGATTGCCACAAAACTTGTGGGGGGAAGCAATTCTCTCTGCAAATTACATCTGAATAAAGTACCCCAGAAAAAGGTGGACAAGATGCCGTATGAGTTATGGAAAGGCGTTAAGTCTTCGTATAAATTCTTACGAATGTGGGGGTGTCTTGCAAAAGTGGCGATTCCTACACCCAAACGGATTAGGATAGGCCCGAAATCTGTGGATTGTATATTCATTGGTTATGCACATAACAGTAGTGCATATCGGTTTCTTGTTCATAAGTCTGAAATTCCAGACATACACAAGAATACCATCATGGAGTCAAGGAATGCATGTTTCTTTGAAGACATTTTTCTTTGCCGAACCCATGCAGGGGTTCCAAGGTCTTTGGAGCAATTTGATGAGCTTGCTAGTGAGGATGATCATGTTGATGATCCAAGTGATGATCAAATTGAGGTTTTAGATGAGCCTAGACGGAGTAAAAGGGCTAGGACATCCAAATCTTTTGGTCCAGACTTCTTGACTTATATGGTTGAGAACGAACCTCAAACTTTCCATGAAGCTGTGACTTCTCCTGAGAGTCCTTTATGGAAAGAAGCGATCAAAAGTGAGATTGACTCCATCTTACAGAACCACACCTGGGAGTTGGTAGATTTACCTCCAGGTTGTAAGCCTTTAGGCTGCATATGGATTTTTAAACGAAAGATGGAGGCCGATGGGTCTATTGAAAAGTATAAGGTGAGGCCCGTTATCAAAGGGTACAGGCAACGAGAAGGCCTGGATTACTTTGATACGTACTCACCTGTAACTAGGATAACATCCATTCGCATAGTGATTGCGATAGCAGCTTTGCGCAATCTTGAGATACACCAGATGGATGTAAAGACAGTTTTCTTAAATGGGGATTTGAATGAAGAAATCTACATGGAGCAACCTGAAGGGTTTTCAGCTCCAGGACAAAGCAAGAAATTCTGTAAACTTGTCAAATCTTTGTATGGTTTGAAGCAAGCGCCTAAACAATGGCATGAGAAGTTTGACAATGTAATGTTGTCAAATGGGTTTCGAATCAACGAATGTGACAAGTGTATTTATGTCAAAGACACTGACAGAGGTTATGTCATTTTGTGTCTATATGTTGATGATATGCTCATTATAGGTAGTAACGATGAAATGATCAAAACTACCAAGAAGTTGTTAAACTCTAAATTTGACATGAAGGATATGGGCATTGCAGATGTTATTCTGGGAATTAAGATTACCAGAATCTCTGGCGGAATTGTACTTTCTCAGTCTCATTATGTTGATAAGATACTTGAGAAGTTTAGTAGATCAGATACGAGTGTGTCATCGACACCTGTAGACTTAAGTCTACACTTTACCAAGAATAATAAAGAGAGTGTCTCTCAGTTAGAATATTCTCGGGTAATTGGAAGTTTAATGTATCTGATGAGTTGTACTAGGCCAGATATAGCTTACTCGGTTAGCAGGTTTAGTAGATACACAAGTAATCTTGATGCTTCTCATTGGAAGGGCATTGTGTGGGTGTTAAGGTATTTACGCTACACTCGGGATTATGGGCTGCATTATACTCGATATCCAGCGGTGCTTGAAGGATATAGTGACGCGAATTGGATATCAGATATAAAGGACTCAAAGTCCACTAGTGGATATGTGTTCACTCTTGGTGGGGCAGCCGTGTCTTGGAAATCTTCCAAGCAAACGTATATATCTAGATCAACGATGGAATCAGAGTTTATTGCTTTGGATAAAGCAACGGAAGAAGCAGAATGGCTTCACCATTTCATTGAAGATATTCCACGCTGGTCTAAACCTGTGCCAGCTATTTGTATTCATTGTGATTGTCAATCCGCAATTGGTAGGGCACAGAGTAATATGTATAATGGAAAGTCTAGACATATCCGTCGTGGACATAATTCCATACGACAACTACTCTCGAATGGAGTTGTCTCTTTAGACTAGATAAAGTCTAAGGACAACATTGCAAATCCGCTAACCAAAGGGTTAAGTCGAGTGTTAGTCGAAACGTCGTCAAAAGGAATGGGGTTAAGGCCTTTGGAAGTTACCGGAATGGAAACCCAACCTAGTTGATTGGAGATCCCAAGATCTAGGTTCAATGGGACAACCTAATTGCGTGTAACGGTGGTATGTCACTGAGGAGGTTAAACCTCCAGCCATTCCTTCTATTAGTGATACCTGCAAGTGTAGAGGATAAGCTGAGCTTTTAATGACTCTTATGTGTTAAGATGTTGAGCTAAGTATTGCAGGATACTTTAGTAGAGTCACCTATGTGAGTTTGAAGTGGGGCCGCTTCTAGAAGAATTGGGCAGGCCAAGATTCTTTGAAACCACTCGCTGAACCAGGCTAGTGTCCAGGGCCACACAAGGCACACCAGTGAGAACATAATGGTGGTAGGAGTAATTCCCGTGTGAGATCTATTGTCTCAGTTTACATAAACGGTAGAGCAGTTCAAGATGTCTTATTCACTGATCTGCCAGTAAACTCGATAGATTTTCACTGGGAGAGGTTCAAAGCCAAAAGCTACCTTCTCTGATGTCGGGGTTAGTCCGTTGTACTCTCTCTCAGAGTCTTTATTGTTGAACGATGTCCGTTTGTTGAGTCATTCGATCAATTTTTATTCATGTGGGGGATTGTTGGAAAAAATGATTTTTGGGGACTTTAATTTAATATTAAAGTGTGGTGACTTTAATTAAATATTAAAGTGGGTCCTAACCATTTTTTGTGTTGGGTCCAAGTGAGCCAAAAACCATTGGGTTTTGAATAAGAAATTGCCAAGAAATTGCTTCATGATGTTAGATTCATGAATAGGATTTTAAAGAGTATTTAAATCTTTTTTCTTGGCTAAAGGGTGTGAATCCTTTGGGCATCCATACTTTTCATTTTGTGGAAAGGGGCTATGGATGCTTGGTGTTTTAATGACTAGCCTTAAAGGCTGGAGGCTTTTCCTCTCTCCCCTATACATGTATAAATTGAGACCCTCCTGTCAAATTTCAATATAGAAATTTTTGCTTCCATTTTACAAGTCAGTTTGCTTGATAGTTCCTATTGTGAGAGAGTGCTGCCATTGTTTTGTTCGCTATGCTAGACAGATAGTGCTTCTGCCGTAGCTGGTTTTGACCGTCGTATCCTGGGAGACAGACGCCGGGTTTCCTCAAGCACCCAACCCGTGAGGCGGCGAAATCTGTTTTAAGGAAACTGTTTCCGTGCAGGCTTCGGTTTTGTCTCTTTACCCTTTATTCTTTTTTGTGTATTTCTGTTGAAATTTAGTTGTAATTATCAGCATATGTTCTTGGTATATAATTTGTTTTCTTCAGAAATCTATTTATTTAACTTCACAATTATGAACAACATGAACTTCCATTTTTAATTTCATGCAACTTTCATTTTTCTTTTTCTTCAACTTCCATTTTTATTCAATTTACTTTTCTATTCAGCTTGCTTTTTTATTTAATTTCCAAATAGATCGTTAAGGTATAATGATTTCTTGAATGAACTTCCATTTTAAATTTCATACAACTTTCATTTTTCTTTTTCTTCAACTTCCATTTTTATTCAATTTACTTTTCTATTCAACTTGCTTTTTTATTTAATTTCCAAATAGATCGTTAAGGTATAGTGGTTTCTCGAATGAACTTCCATGTTAAATTTTCTGCAACTTCCATTTTTATTTTTATTCAACTTCTTTTTTTATTCAAGTTTCTTTTCTATTCAACTTCCTTTTTTATTTAATTTCCAAATAGATCGTTAAGGTATAGTGGTTTTTGGATTGAACTTCCATTTTTAATTTTATTGCAACTTTCATTTTTATTTTTATTCAACTTCCATATTTATTCAATGTACTTTTCTATTAAACTTCCTTTTTTATTTAATTTCCAAATAGATCGTTAAGGTATAGTGGTTTCTTGAATGAACTTCCATTTTTTATTTTCGCCAACTTCCAGTTTCATTTTTATTCAACTTCCATTTTTATTCAAGTTATTTTGCTATACAAATTCCTTTTTTATTTACTTTCCAAATAGATCGTTAATGTAAAACGGTTTCTGGATTGAACTTCCATTTTTAATTTTACGCAACTTTCATTTTTATTTTAATTCAACTTCCATTTTTATTCAATTTACTTTTCTATTAAACTTCATTTTTTATTTAATTTCAAAATAGATCGTTAAGGTATAGTGGTTTCTTGAATGAACTTCCATTTTTAATTTTCTGCAACTTCCATTTTTATTTTTATTCAACTTCTTTTTTTATTAAAGTTTCTTTTCTATTCAACATCCTTTTTTATTTAATTTCCAAATAGATCGTTAAGGTATAGTGGTTTCTGGATTGAACTTCCATTTATAATTTATGCAACTTTCATTTTTATTTTTATTCAACTTCCATTTTTATTTAATTTACTATTCTATTAAACTTCTTTTTATATTTAATTTCCATATAGATCGTTACAGTATAGTGGTTTCTTGAATGAACTTCCATTTTTAATTTCCTGCAACTTCTATTTTTATTTTTATTCAACTTCTATTTTTATTCAAGTTATTTTTCTATTCAACTTCCTTTTTTATTTAATTTTCAAATAGATCGTTAAGGTATAGTGGTTTCTTGAATGAACTTCCGTTTTTAATTTTCAGCAACTTCCATTTTTATTTTTTTTCTACTTCCTTTTTTATTCAAGTTTCTTTTCTATTCAACTTCCTTTTTTATTTAATTTTCAAATAGATCGATAAAGTATAGTGGTTTCTTGAATGAACTTCCATTTTTATTTTTATTCAACTTCTATTTCTATTGAAGTTACTTTTCTATTCAACTTCCTTTTTTATTTACTTTCCAAATAGATCGTTAATGTAAAATGGTTTCTGGATTGAACTTCCATTCTTTTTCATCAACTTCCATTTTTATTCAATTTATTTTTCTATTCAGCATGTTTTTTTATTTAATTTCCAAATAGATCGTTAATGTATAATGGTTTCTTGAATGAACTTTCATTTTTAATTTCATGCAACTTTCATTTTTATTTTTCTTCAACTTCGATTTTTATTCAATTTACTTTTCTATTCAACTTGCTTTTTTTTTTTAATTTCCAAATAGATCGTTAAGGTGTAGTGGTTTCTTGAATGAAATTCTATTTTTAATTTTCTGCAACTTCTATTTTTATTTTTCTTCAACTTCTATTTTTATTCAAGTTATTTTTCTATTCAACATCCTTTTTTATTTAACTTCCAAATAGATCGTTAAGGTCTAGTGGTTTCTTGAATGAACTTCCATTTTTAATTTTCTGCAACTTCCATTTTTATTCAAGTTTCTATTCTATTCAACTTCCTTTTTTATTTAATTTCCAAATAGATCGTTATGGTATAGTGGTTTCTGGAATGAACTTCCACTTTTAATTTTCTGCAACTTCTATTTTTATTTTTATTCAACTTCTATTTTTATTGAAGTTACTTTTCTATTCAACTTTCTTTTTTATTTAATTTCCAAATAGATCGTTAAGATATAGTGGTTTCTGGAATGAACTTCCATTTTTAATTTTATGCAACTTTCATTTTTCTTTTTCTTCAACTTCTATTTTTATTCAATTTACTTTTCTATTCAGCATGCTTTTTTATTTAATTTCCAAATGGATCGTTAATGTACAATGGTTTTTTGAATGAACTTCCATTTTTAATTTCATGCAACTTTCATTTTTCTTTTTCTTCACCTTCCATTTTTATTCAATTTATTTTTCCGTTCAACTTGCTTTTTTATTTAATTTCCAAATAGATCGTTAACGTGTGGTGGTTTCTTGAAAGAACTTCTATTTTTAATTTTCTGCAACTTCAATTTTTATTCAAGTTATTTTTCTACTCAACTTCCTTTTTTATTTAATTTCCAAATAGATCGTTAAGGTATGGTGGTTTCTTGAATGAACTTCCATTTTTAATTTTTTGCAACTTCTATTTTTATTTGTTTTTCAACCTCCTTTTTTATTCAAGTTTCTTTTCTATTCAACTTCCTTTTTTATTTAATTTCCAAACAGATCGTTAAGGTATAGTGGTTTCTGGATTGAACTTCCATTTATAATTATATGCAACTTTCATTTTTATTTTTATTCAACTTTCTTTTTTATTCAATTTACTATTTTATTAAACTTCCTTTTATATTTAATTTCCAAATAGATCGTTAAGGTATAGTGGTTTCTTGAATGAACTTCAATTTGTAATTTCCTGCAACTTCTATTTTTATTCTTATTCAACTTCTATTTTTATTCAAGTTATTTTTCTATTCAACTTCCTTTTTTATTTACTTTCCAAATAGATCGTTAAGGTATACTGGTTTATTGAATGAACTTCCATTTTTATTTTTCTGCAACTTCCATTTTTATTTTTTTTCAACTTCCTTTTTTATTCAAGTTTATAGCGATCCCGGGTTTACCCTTGTTGAACAGTGATCCGGACATGTGTCCGTGGACGTTAGTAATTGATTATTATCTTGTTTACATCTGTTACTACTTTGAATATTGAGTTATAGGATGTGTTGGGCAGGTTTGTTACAGGTTGGTTGTGTTTGGGAGCCTAGTGTTGCTGCCCAGATTTTTGGACCTTCGCTCGAGCGAGGAGTTGGTCGCTCGAGCGAGAGTTGAGTTCGTGTCTGGTGGATCGAGCCAGAGTGGCTTCGCTCGAGCGAGCGATTGCGTCTGGTTCTGGACCTGAGAGTTGCATTTCTTGGCTCGAGCGAGATGTCTTCGCTCGAGCGGTCTGGTTTGTTCTTCGCTCGAGCGAGAAGTCTGTCACTCGAGCGTGCTGGTGGCAGACCTAAGGGTTTGAGTTGTTAGCTCGAGCGAGCATTCTTTCGCTCGAGCGCACTTCTAGCTTTTCGGCTCGAGCGAGAACTTCTTGGCTCGAGCAAGAGTTTTCTGTGTCTGGTCGCTCGAGCGACAAAGGCTTCGCTCGAGCGAGCGTGTTTTATATCAGCGGACAGTAGCGTTTTTGAACATCAGTTTTTCACTTCTTTTTCTTTCAAACCCTAGATCCGAGACTCTCTCTCTCTAAACCTACACTCTCTCTAAGATTTGATCTCCCTAGAGTGTGAATCTAGCCTAGGGCCTTTGTTAAAAAGATAGAGGGCGTTGAGAGCTTCGACTTAATCTGAAAAGTTTGGATTTGGAGCACGTTGATCTTCGAGTCTTCATCTCCTTTTTGGCTCAAACTTCGAGGTAGGGATAACCTACTCCATCTTATGAGCTTTGTCTTTGAATTTTAGCATTTTGATATGTTGGGGGTTGTTGGGTAATTTTGAGAAAGTTTGGGCCTTTGTGTAATTTTACAAAAGTCGGGGTTTTCAATATATAAACCTATATGCATGTTAGGCATAGAGAAATGAGATTAATGTTGGTACACTGATGGAAATGGAACCTTAGGGTTGTTTTGTGAATTATGGTAATTTGCCCTAATTGGTTTAAATTAGTTAATGCATATAATTAATTGAAGAAAACGAGGAATTGAATTGAAAATGTTGATATATTATCCATTTGTGCATTTATTTCCTGCTTAGAAATAATTGCTTGGGCTACCGGTGGAGGGTAGTGTTGATTGTTGTAGACAATGCATGATGATTAGGCAAACTAAAACTAATCAATCGGATGTGTCATAGAGTATGACGGTTGATAGAATACGTTAACTTTATGTATTGAGTGATTGTGTATATGACCAATGTGTTTATATGCATTATTTGTAGACGGTTGGTAGAATACAATAACTTTATGTATTGATTGATTGCGTATGTGATTCTGTGTTTACATGCGTTATATTGTGTATAGAACCTTTGTGTTTATATGCATTGTGTAGAGGAGGAGATGGGGGATGTACTCCGCGGTTTAGGGGAAGATGGGGGATGTACCTCTAAACCGGATAGGATTGGGAGGAGATGGGGGATGAACTCTGTAGATACAGCTCATATGCTTGTCTAGTGAAGTGTAGATACAGCTCATATGCTTGTCTAGTGAAGTGTAGATACAGCTCATATGCTTGTCTAGTGAAGTGTAGATACAGCTAATATGCTTATCTGTTGATGTGTGATATGCTTATCTATTGGAATGGTGATATAGCTCATATGCTTATCTGTTGTAGTAGTGATATAGCTCATATGCTTATCTACTGAAAAGTCTGTTTGATTTGATATAGCACTAAAATGTATATCATCATCGTTTGTGAAGTATGGAAGTAGTTTATGTGTTATTGATACAACACCAAAATGTGTATCCACCGTGAATTTTGAAAATGTTCTAGTGATGAACTATAATCTCATCAAAATGTTTTGGCCAGAGTACTGAACCCTGTTTTCAAACTCGAAGTTGAATAAGAAAAGAAAAGTGAATTGTAACATAGGTTTGGTTGTCATGGAAGTGTAAGTATCGACCATCTAACAGTTGCTAATCTTTTTATCATTGTTCATAGTTGGTTTAGTAAATCTCTGCTGGGCTGTGGCTCACCCTATATTGGAACATCATTTTCAGGTACAGGTAGCATAACGCCTCTAAGGACATAGTTTGGGAGGCTAGGGGCGGGACATACTTTTGTTGCCTTGTTTTCCTTTTGATGTATTACATGTAAATTCAAGCCAAGGGCTTAATGTGTAACCGAGTTAATACTCTCTTTTGTAACCAAGTGATAACTTGGAAAGCTGTAAGCCCGCAGAGCATTTACTTTTGTTGTTAACGTGTAATACTTTTGTAATGAAGTACTCTGTTTAATTGAGGGAATGTGGATCTTTTGTATATAAATGTATGTTTATATTGATGGGTTTAATGTTATTTTTTGAGGGCGTTACAAAGTTTCTTTTTTATTCAACTTCCTTTTTTATTTAATTTCCAAATAGATCGTTAAGGTATAGTGGTTTCTTGAATGAACTTCCATTTTTAATTTTCTGCAACTTTCATTTTTATTTTTATTCAACTTCTATTTTTATTGAAATTACTTTTCTATTCAACTTCCCTTTTTATTTAATTTCCAAATAGATCGTTAAGTTATAGTGGTTTCTGGAATGAACATCCACTTTTAATTTGATGCAACTTTCATTTTTCTTTTTCTTCAACTTCCATTTTTATTCAATTTATTTTTTTATTCAGCATTCTTTTTTATTTAATTTCCAAATAGATCGTTACGGTATAATGTTTTGTGGAATGAACTTCCATTTTTAATTTCATGCAACTTTCATTTTTCTTTTTCTTCAACTTCCATTTTTATTCAATTTACTTTTCTATTCAACTTGCTTTTTTATTTAATTTCCAAATAGATCGTTAAGGTGTAGTGGTTTCTTGAATGAACTTCTATTTTTAATTTTCTGCAACTTCTATTTTTATTTTTATTCAATTTCTATTTTTATTAAAGTTATTTTTCTATTCAACTTCCTTTTTTATTTAATTTCCAAATAGATCGTTAAGGTATAGTGGTTTCCTGAATGAACTTCCATTTTTAATTTTCTGCAACTTCCATTTTTATTTTTTTTCAACCTCCTTTTTTATTCAAATTTCTTTTCTATTCAACTTCCTTTTTTATTTAATTTCCAAATAGATCGCTAAGGTATAGTGGTTTCTAGATTGAACTTCCATTTTTAATTTCATGCAACTTTCATTTTCTTTCTCTTCAACTTCCATTTTTATTCAATTTACTTTACTATTCAGCTTACTTTTTTATTTAATTTCTAAATAGATCGTTAAGGTGTAGTGGTTTCTTGAATGAACTTCCATTTTTAATTTTCTGCAACTTCTATTTTTATTTTTATTCAAACTCTATTTTTATTCAAGTTATTTTTCTATTCAACTTCCTTTTTTATTTAATTTCCAAATAGATCGTTAAAGTATAATGGTTTCTTGAATGAACTTCCATTTTTAATTTTCTGCAACTTCCATTTTTTTTTTCAACCTCCCTTTTTATTCAAGTTTCTTTTCTATTCAACTTCATTTTTTATTTAATTTCCAAATAGATTGTTATGGTATAGTGGTTTCTGGATGGAACTTCCATTTTTAATTTCATGCAACTTTCATTTTTCTTTTTCTTCGACTTCCATTTTTATTCAATTTACTTTTCTATTCACCTTGCTTTTTTATTTAATTTCCAAATAAATCGTTAAGGTATAGTTGTTTCTGGATTGCACTTCCATTTTTAATTTTATGCAACTTTCATTTTTATTTTTATTCATCTTCCATTTTATTCAAGTTATTTTTCTGTTTTACTTCCTTTTTTATTTAATTTCCAAATAGATCGTTAAGGTATAGTGGTTTCTTGAATGAACTTTCATTTTTCATTTTTTGCAACTTCAATTTTTATTTTTATTCAACTTCTTTTTATATTCAAGTTTCTTTTCTATTCAACTTTCTTTTTTATTTAATTTCCAAATAGATCGTTAAGGTATGGTGGTTTCTGGATTAAACTTCCATTTTTAATTTTATGCAACTTTGATTTTTATCTTTATTCAACTTCCATTTTTATTCAATTTACTATTCTATTAAACATCATTTTTCATTTAATTTCCGAATAGATCGTTAAGGTATAGTGGTTTTTTGAATGAACTTCAATTTTTTCTTTTCGGCAACTTCCATTTTAATTTTTATTCAACTTCCATTTTTATTCAAGTTATTTTTCTATTCAACTTCCTTTTTTATTTAATTTCCAAATAGTTTGTTAAGGTAAAATGGTTTCTGGATTGAACTTCCATTTATAATTTTATGCAACTTTAATTTTTATTTTTATTCAACTTCTATTTTTATTCAATTTACTTTTCTATTAAACTTCCTTTTTTATTTAATTTCCAAATAGATCGTTAAGGTATAGCGGTTTCTTGAATGAACTTCCATATTTCATTTTCGGCAACTTCCATTTTCATTCAATTTACTTTTCTATTCAGCTTACTTTTTTATTTAATTTCCAAATAGATCGTTAAGGTATAATGGTTTCTAGAATGAACTTCCATTTTTAATTTTATGCAACTTTCATTATTCTTTTTCTTCAACTTCCATTTTTATTCAATTTACTTTTCTATTCAACTTGCTTTTTATTTAATTTCCAAATAGATCGTTAAGGTATAGTGGTTTCTCGAATGAACTTCCATTTTAATTTTTCTGCAACTTCCATTTTTATTTTTATTCAACTTCTTTTTTTATTCAAGTTTCTTTTCTATTCAACTTCCTTGTTTTATTTAATTTCCAAATATATCGTTATGGTATTGTGGTTTTTGGATTGAACTTTCATTTTTAATTTTATGCAACTTTCATTTTTATTCAATGTACTTTTCTATTAAACTTCCGTTTTTATTTAATTTCCAAATAGATCGTTAAGGTATAGTGGTTTTCTTGAATGAACTTCAATTTTTTATTTTCGGCAACTTCCAATTTCATTTTTATTCAACTTACATTTTTATTCAAATTATTTTTCTATTCAACTTCCTTTTTTATTTACTTTCAAATAGATCGTTAAGGTAAAATGGTTTCTGGATTGAACTTTCATTTTTAATTTTATGCAACTTTCATTTTTATTTTAATTCAACTTCCATTTTTATTCAATTTACTTTTCTATTAAACTTCATTTTTTATTTAATTTCCAAATAGATCGTTAAGGTATAGTGGTTTCTTTAATGAACTTCCATTTTTAATTTTCTGCAACTTCCATTTTTATTTTTTTTCAACCTCTTTTTTTATTAAAGTTTCTTTTCTATTCAACTTCATTTTTTATTTAATTTCCAAATAGATCGTTAAGGTATAGTGGTTTCTGGATTGAACTTCCATTTATAATTTTATGCAACTTTCATTTTTATTTTTATTCAACTTCCATTTTTATTTAATTTACTATTCGATTAAACTTCTTTTTATATTGAATTTCCAAATAGATCGTTAAGGTATAGTGATTTTTTGAATGAACTTCCATTTTTAATTTCCTGCAACTTCTATTTTTATTTTTATTCAACTTTTATTTTTATTCCAGTTATTTTTCTATTCAACTTCCTTTTTTATTTAATTTTCAAATAGATCATTAAGGTACAGTGGTTTCTTGAATGAACTTCCATTTTTAATTTTCTGCAACTTCCATTTTTATTTTTTTTCAACTTCCTTTTTTATTCAAGTTTCTTTTCTATTCAACTTCCTTTTTTTATTTAATTCCCAAATATATCGATAAGGTATAGTGGTTTCTTGAATGAACTTCCATTTTTATTTTTATTCAACTTCTATTTTTATTGAAGTTACTTTTCTATTCAACTTCATTTTTTATTTAATTTCCAAATTGACCGTTAAGGTATAGTGGTTTCTGGAATGAACTTCCATTTTTAATTTTATGCAACTTTCATTTTTCTTTTTCTTCAACTTCCATATTTATTCAATTTACTTTTCTATTCAGCATGCTTTTTTATATAATTTCCAAATAGATCGTTAAGGTATAGTGGTTTCTGGATTGAACTTCCATTTATAATTTTATGCAACTTTCATTTTTATTTTTATTCAACTTCCATTTTTATTTAATTTACTATTCGATTAAACTTCTTTTTATATTGAATTTCCAAATAGATCGTTAAGGTATAGTGATTTTTTGAATGAACTTCAATTTTTAATTTCCTGCAACTTCTATTTTTATTTTTATTCAACTTCTATTTTTATTCCAGTTATTTTTCTATTCAACTTCCATTTTTATTTAATTTTCAAATAGATCGTTAAGGTACAGTGGTTTCTTGAATGAACTTCCATTTTTAATTTTCTGCAACTTCCATTTTTATTTTTTTTCAACTTCCTTTTTTATTCAAGTTTCTTTTCTATTCAACTTCCTTTTTTATTTAATTCCCAAATAGATCGATAAGGTATAGTGGTTTCTTGAATGAACTTCCATTTTTATTTTTATTCAACTTCTATTTTTATTGAAGTTACTTTTCTATTCAACTTCATTTTTTATTTAATTTCCAAATTGACCGTTAAGGTATAGTTGTTTCTGGAATGAACTTCCATTTTTAATTTTATGCAACTTTCATTTTTCTTTTTCTTCAACTTCAATATTTATTCAATTTACTTTTCTATTCAGCATGCTTTTTTATTTAATTTCCAAATAGATCGTTAATGTATAATGGTTTCTTGAATGAACTTCCATTTTTAATTTTATGCAACATTCATTTTTCTTTTTCTTCAAATCCATTTTTATTCAATTTACTGTTCTATTCAACTTGCTTTTCTATTTAATTTCCAAATAGATTGTTAAGGTGTAGTGGTTTCTTGAATGAACTTCTATTTTTAATTTTCTGCAACTTCTATTTTTATTTTTATTCAACTTCTATTTTTATTGAAGTTACTTTTCTATTCAGCTTCGTTTTTTATTTAATTTCCAAATAGATCGTTAAGATATAGTGGTTTCTGGAATGAACTTCCATTTTTAATTTTATGCAACTTTCATTTTTCTTTTTCTTCAACTTCCATTTTTATTCAATTTACTTTTCTATTCAGCATGCTTTTTTATTTAATTTCCAAATAGATCGTTAATGTATAAAGGTTTTTTGAATGAACTTCCAATTTTAATTTCATGCAACTTTCATTTTTCTTTTTCTTCACCTTCCATTTTTATTCAATTTACTTTTCCATTCAACTTGCTTTTTTATTTATTTTCCAAATAGATCGTTAAGGTGTTGTGGTTTCTTGAAAAAACTTCTATTTTTAATTTTCTGCAACTTCTATTTTTATTTTTATTCAACTTCTATTTTTATTCAAGTTATTTTTCTATTCAACTTCCTTTTTTATTTAATTTCCAAATAGATCGTTAAGGTATGGCGGTTTCTTGAATAAACTTCCATTTTTAATTTTTTGCAACTTCCATTTTTATTTTTTTTAACCCTCCTTTTTTATTCAAGTTACTTTTCTATTCAACTTCCTTTTTTATTTAATTTCCAAACAGATCGTTAAGATATAGTGGTTGCTGGATTGAACTTCCATTTATAATTATATGCAACTTTCATTTTTATTTTTATTTAACTTTCATTTTTATTCAATTTACTATTTTATTAAACTTCCTTTTTTATTTAATTTCCAAATAGATCGTTATGGTATAGTGGTTTCTTGAATGAACTTCCATTTTTAATTTTCTGCAACTTCTTTTTTTATTAAAGTTTCTTTTCTCTTCAACATCCTTTTTTATTTAATTTCCAAATAGATCGTTAAGGTATACTGGTTTCTGGATTGAACTTTCATTTTTAATTTTATGCAACTTTCATTTTATTTTTATTCAACTTCCATTTTTATTTAATTTACTATTGTATTAAACTTTTTTTTATATTTAATTTCCAAATAGATCATTAAGGTATAGTGGTTTTTTGAATGAACTTCCATTTTTAATTTCCTGCAACTTCTATTTTTATTTTTATTCAACTTCTATTTTTATTCCAGTTATTTTTCTATTCAACTTCCATTTTTATTTAATTTTCGAATAGATCGTTAAGGTACAGTGGTTTCTTGAATGAACTTCCATTTTTAATTTTCTGCAACTTCAATTTTTATTTTTTTTCAGCTTCCTTTTTTATTCAAGTTTTTTTCTATTCAACTTCCTTTTTTATTTAATTCCCAAAAGATCGATAAGGTATAGTGGTTTCTTGAATGAACTTCCATTTTTATTTTTATTCAACTTCTATTTTTATTGAAGTTACTTTTCTATTCAACTTCATTTTTTATTTAATTTCCAAATTGACCGTTAAGGTATAGTGGTTTCTGGAATGAACTTCCATTTTTAATTTTATGCAACTTTCATTTTTCTTTTTCTTCAACTTCCATATTTATTCAATTTACTTTTCTATTCAGCATGCTTTTTTATTTAATTTCCAAATAGATCGTTAATGTATAATGGTTTCTTGAATGAACATCCATTTTTAATTTCATGCAACTTTCATTTTTATTTTTCTTCAACTTCGATTTTTATTCAATTTACTTTTCTATTCAACTTGCTTTTTTATTTAATTTCCAAATAGATCGTTAAGGTGTAGTGGTTTCCTGAATGAAATTCTATTTTTAATTTTCTGCAACTTCTATTTTTATTTTTCTTCAACTTCTATTTTTATTCAAGTTATTTTTCTATTCAACATATTTTTTTATTTAACTTCCAAATAGATCGTTAAGGTATAGTGGTTTCTTGAATGAACTTCCATTTTTAATTTTCTGCAACTTCCATTTTTATTCAAGTTTCTATTCTATTCAACTTCCTTTTTTATTTAATTTCCAAATAGATCGTTATGGTATAGTGGTTTCTGGAATGAACTTCCACTTTTAATTTTCTGCAACTTCCATTTTTATTTTTTTTCAACCTCCTTTTTTATTCAAGTTTCTATTCAATTCAACTTCCTTTTTTATTTAATTTCCAAATACATCGTTAAGGTATAGTGGTTTCTGGAATGAACTTCCACTTTTAATTTTCTGCAACTTCTATTTTTATTTTTATTCAACTTCTATTTTTATTGAAGTTAATTTTCTATTCAACTTCCTTTTTTATTTAATTTCCAAATAGATCGTGAAGATATAGTGGTTTCTGGAATGAACTTCCATTTTCAATTTTATGCAACTTTGATTTTTATTTTTATTCAACTTCCATTTTTACTCAATTTACTATTCTATTAAACATCCTTTTTCATTTAATTTCCGAATAGATCGTTAAGGTATAGTGGTTTTTTGAATGAACTTCAATTTTTTCTTTTCGGCAACTTCCATTTTAATTTTTATTCAACTTCTGTAACGCCCTAAAAATTAACCCATTATATATAAGATTGACATGCATTATTTAAAGAAAACACTTTAATAATTCATTATAATAATCATCAGAGTCTTACTAAACAAAAGCATTACATGTAACATCAAGGTAACTGCCCTACAGGCTTACATCTTTCCAAGCCATCACTTGGACACAAAAGTATGAGTTCTAACTCAATTACAAACAAAGCCCTAGGCTTGAGAGTTTACATGTACTAACAAATAAAAGCAAACAACTGAAAATAGTCTTCAGAATCCAAGTCCTTCCAAGCTAAGTCCTTGGAGGTAGCTTATCACCTGAACCTGAAAATGATGTTCCCGTAAAGGGTGAGCCACAGCCCAGTAAAAATATACTAAACCACATATAAGTAATGAATAAAGCAACAGCATTCAACAGATGGTTAACCAAAATAATCAATTACTTCATTTTACAGTCTCATGACACTATTGCCAAAGATACGTTTTACTTTCCAATTTTATCAACATGGCTCAGAACCTGGCCAAACTTATAACAGTGAATCACGTATATCATATTCACATCCTTCCAATATCAACAAACAAATGAGACTCAAGCTCAAATCATACACTTCATACTTCCAGATTGATACACATTTTAGTGCTGTATCAATAAACACTTCTATATAAATAAGCACACATAAAAGTGATGCTAATGGAGTCCATCCCCTATCTCCTCCCAAACAAATAATCCGGTTTAGAGGTCCATCCCCTATCTTCCCCTAAACCGTGGAGTACATCCCCTATCTCCTCCCACACAAAATAAAGTATGTAAACACATCACATAAACAACACACAATCAATACACATAATGTCTGTATTAATTCAACAGTCAAAATTAATGACTCAACCAATGTGATTAGTTTCAGTTATACCTAATCCACATGCATTGTCTACAACAATCATGACTATCTTCCACCGATAGCCCAAAACAATTATTTCTAGACTTGGAAATAAATATATCAACAATTCAATAGGCGAGTGATTTAAATTATCTAACTACACCATTTAATCAATAAATTCCCCAATTTCATGAATTTAACCCAATTCCTCAATTCCCTTAACTCAATTATACAAATTAATTAATTATTACAACTAGGGTTTTTCCCAAGATTATCAAAGTATCCCCAACATATCAAAATACCAAAACTTAGAACAAAACTTATAGAATGGAGTAGGAAATCCCTACCTCGAAGAAATAGCCCCAAAAGAGAAGAAGGAGATGAAGACCCAAACTTCAAAGTGCTCCAAACTACCAACAATTCAGATTAAAACGAAGCCCTTGACTCACACACTCTTTTTAATGAAGGATCTAGGGTAGAAACACACCCTAAGTGGATCAAATCTAAGAGAGAAGGTGAGTAGGGTGAGAGAGAAGTCGGACCTTAGGGTTTGGAATCTAAAAAGATGATGAAAAACTGTTCAAAACCCGCTGCTGTCTAATTAAACTGGACAGGCTCGCTCGAGCGAAGACTTGGTTGCTCGAGCGACCAGACACAGAGAAACTACGCTCGAGCCAAGGAAACCTTGCTCGAGCCAACAACTCAAAAGCTCGCTCGAGCGAAAGAAAGCTCGATCGAGCGAAGAACTCAAACCCTCAGGTCTGCACCAAGACATACGCTCGAGCGAAGGAACTATTGCTCGAGCGAAGGACGAACTAACTCGCTCGAGCGAAGAAAAGCTCGCTTGAGCCAAGAATGCACAGCTACAGGTCCAAATCAGACGCAACCTCTCGCTCGAGCGAACAACTCCTCGCTCGAGCGAAGAACCAAAAACCTGGACAGCAACACTTGGTTTCTAAAACCAACCAACCTGAAACAAACCTGCCCAACACATCCTATAATTCCAAATGAGAAAATAAGGGACAACAACAACAATTTACAATGACAGAATCTACGGAACGTAAGTCCGGATACAATAAACAAGTGGGAAAAAGACCGGGGTCGCTATAACTTCCATTTTTATTCAAGTTATTTTTCTATTCAACTTCCTTTTTTATTTAATTTCCAAATAGTTTGTTAAGGTAAAATGGTTTCTGGATTGAACTTCCATTTATAATTTTATGCAACTTTAATTTTTATTTTTATTCAACTTCCATTTTTATTCAATTTACTTTTCTATTAAACTTCCTTTTTTATTTAATTTCCAAATAGATCGTTAAGGTATAGCGGTTTCTTGAATGAACTTCCATATTTCATTTTCGGCAACTTCCATTTTTATTTTTATTCAACTACAATTTTTATTCAATTTACTTTTCTATTCAGCTTACTTTTTTATTTAATTTCCAAATAGATCGTTAAGGTATAATGGTTTCTAGAATGAACTTCCATTTTTAATTTTATGCAACTTTCATTATTCTTTTTCTTCAACTTCCATTTTTATTCAATTTACTTTTCTATTCAACTTGCTTTTTATTTAATTTCCAAATAGATCGTTAAGGTATAGTGGTTTCTCGAATGAACTTCCATTTTAATTTTTCTGCAACTTCCATTTTTATTTTTATTCAACTTCTTTTTTTATTCAAGTTTTTTTCTATTCAACTTCCTTGTTTTATTTAGTTTCCAAATAGATCGTTATGGTATTGTGGTTTTTGGATTGAACTTTCATTTTTAATTTTATGCAACTTTCATTTTTATTCAATGTACTTTTCTATTAAACTTCCGTTTTTATTTAATTTCCAAATAGATCGTTAAGGTATAGTGGTTTCTTGAATGAACTTCCATTTTTTATATTCGGCAACTTCCAATTTCATTTTTATTCGACTTACATTTTTATTCAAATTATTTTTCTATTCAACTTCCTTTTTTATTTACTTTCCAAATAGATCGTTAAGGTAAAATGGTTTCTGGATTGAACTTCCATTTTTAATTTTATGCAACTTTCATTTTTATTTTAATTGAACTTCCATTTTTATTCAATTTACTTTTCTATTAAACTTCATTTTTTATTTAATTTCCAAGTAGATCGTTAAGGTATAGTGGTTTCTTGAATGAACTTCCATTTTTAATTTTCTGCAACTTCCATTTTTATTTTTTTTCAACCTCCTTTTTTATTAAAGTTTCTTTTCTATTCAACTTCATTTTTTATTTAATTTCCAAATAGATCGTTAAAGTATAGTGGTTTCTGGATTGAACTTCCATTTATAATTTTATGCAACTTTCATTTTCATTTTTATTCAACTTCCAATTTATTTAATTTAGTACTCTATTAAACTTCTTTTTATATTGAATTTCCAAATAGATGGTTAAGGTATAGTGATTTTTTGAATGAACTTCCATTTTTAATTTCCTGCAACTTCTATTTTTATTTTTATTCAACTTCTATTTTTATTCCAGTTATTTTTCTATTCAACTTCCTTTTTTATTTAATTTTCAAATAGATGGTTAAGGTACAGTGGTTTCTTGAATGAACTTCCACTTTTAATTTTCTGCAACTTCCATTTTTATTTTTTTTCAACTTCCTTTTTTATTCAAGTTTCTTTTCTATTCAACTTCCTGTTTTATTTAATTCCCAAATAGATCGATAAGGTATAGTGGTTTCTTGAATGAACTTCCATTTTTATTTTTATTCAACTTCTATTTTTATTGAAGTTACTTTTCTGTTCAACTTCATTTTTTATTTAATTTCCAAATTGACCGTTAAGGTATAGTGGTTTCTGGAATGAACTTCCATTTTTAATTTTATGCAACTTTCATTTTTCTTTTTCTTCAACTTCCATATTTATTCAATTCACTTTTCTATTCAGCATGCTTTTTTATTTAATTTCCAAATAGATCGTTAATGTATAATGGTTTCTTGAATGAACTTCCATTTTTAATTTTATGCAACTTTCATTTTTCTTTTTCTTCAACTTCCATATTTATTCAATTCACTTTTCTATTCAGCATGCTTTTTTATTTAATTTCCAAATAGATCGTTAATGTATAATGGTTTCTTGAATGAACTTCCATTTTTAATTTTATGCAACTTTCATTTTTCTTTTTCTTCAAATACATTTTTATTCAATTTACTTTTCTATTCAACTTGCTTTTTTATTTAATTTCCAAATAAATCGTTAAGGTGTAGTAGTTTCTTGAATGAACTTCTATTTTTAATTTTCTGCAACTTCTATTTTTATTTTTATTCAACTTCTATTTTTATTGAAGTTACTTTTCTATTCAACTTCCTTTTTTATTTAATTTCCAAATAGATCGTTAAGATATAGTGGTTTTTGGAATGAACTTCCATTTTTAATTTTATGCAACTTTCATTTTTCTTTTTCTTCAACTTCCATTTTTATTCAATTTACTTTTCTATTCAGCATGCTTTTTTATTTAATTTCCAAATAGATCGTTAATGTATAATGCTTTTTTAAATGAACTTCCAATTTTAATTTCATGCAACTTTCATTTTTCTTTTTCTTCACCTTCCATTTTTATTCAATTTACTTTTCCATTCAACTTGCTTTTTTATTTAATTTCCAAATAGATCGTTAAGATATAGTGGTTTCTGGAATGAACTTCCATTTTTAATTTTGTGCAACTTGCATTTTTCTTTTTCTTCAACTTCCATTTTTATTCAATTTACTTTTCTATTCAGCATGTATAGCGATCCCGGGTTTACCCTTGTTGTATAGTGATCCGGACATGTGTCCGTGGATGTTGGTAGTTGTTTATTATCTTGTTTACATCCTTTCTTACTTTGTATTTGAGTTATAGGATGTGTTGAGCGGGTTTGTTACAGGTTGGTTGAGTTTAGAAACCAAAACTAGTTGCCCAGATTTTTGGCCTGTACGCTCGAGCGGAGGTGTTGGCGCTCGAGCGTAGATTACATCCATCCAGTATCTTGTTGTGTAGTGTTGTGAGCTCGAGCGTAGGGATTGGGAGCTCGAGCGGAGGCCTGGTTCTGCTAAAGTGCTGGGCGAGTGCATTCTGCGCTCGAGCGGGAGGTTGGCCGCTCGAGCGGAAGTCTGTGAGTGGCCGCTCGAGCGGGGTGTTTTACGCTCGAGCGGAAGACTGGGTTTAAGACCCGAAGTTGTGACTTTCCAAATCACTTTTTCACTTTCTCTTCTCTCTCTTACTTTTCCAAAATCACCATTGTTGAGCCTCTCACTCTAGACTCTACCTTCTCTCTAGGTTTTGATCTAGTAGGAGTGATTTACTCACCTTTGGCCTTTACAAAAAAGTTGTTGATCGTCGAGGGCTTCATTTTAATCTGAAAATCTCGGGTTTTGGAGCACGTTGGGTTTTGTCGTCTTCTCCTTTGGGACTCCGAATTTGAGGTAGGGATAACCTACTCCTCTCTATGGGTTTTGTCTTTAAATTTTGGTATTTTGAGATGTTGGGCTTGGTTTGGTAATTTTGTGAAAGTTTGGGGCTTTTGTGCAATTATACAAAAGTTGGGGTTTTATTCATAATAAACCTAGATGCATGTTTAGCATGAAAAAAAATGGAATGATTGCTGAATCATTGAAGAAAATGGGACCTAAGGGTTGAAATGGTAATTATGGAAAATGGCCTAATTACATTGTTTAATTAATTGGGATAATTAATTGGTGAGAAATGAGGAAATGAAATGTTGATTGAATATCCATTTGCGCATTTATTTTCTGTTTTAGAAATAACTGCTTGGGGCTATCGGTGGAGGATAGTCGTGATTGTTGTAGACAATGTATGTTGATTAGGCAAACTGAAACTAATCAATGGAATGTGTTATGGAACTTGACAGTTGCTAGAATACATTAATTGTTTGTATTGTGTGATTGTATATAGAACCAATATGTTTATATACGTTATGTGTAGAGGAGGAGATAGGGGATGTACTCCGCGGTTTAGGGGAAGATAGGGGATGGACCTCTAAACCGGATAGGTATTTGGAGGAGATAGGGGATGTACTCCGTAGACAGAGCTCATATGCTTGTCTAGAGAAGTGAAGATAGAGCTCATATGCTTATCTTTGTGAAGTGAAGTGTGGATACAGCTTGTATGCTTATCTGTGGATATTGTTGATATACATATCTGTTGTAGAGTGTGGATACAGCTTGTATGCTTATCTGTGGATATTGTTGATATACATATCTGTTGAGAATGTGGATATAGCTTTTATGCTTATCTGAATGTGAGATATAGTTTTTATACATATCTGTGGAAATGATGATAGAGCTAGTATGCTTATCTGTTGTTAAAAGGAAAATGAAAAGTAATTGGGACTTGTAAGTCGTTGACATAAATATGTTATTTATGTGACTGTATCAGTGTTGACCAACTATCAATTGCTAATGTTTTAGTCATTGTCCATGGTTGGTTTAGTGTATTTCTACTGGGCTGTGGCTCACCCTATATGGGAATATCATTTTCAGGTGCAGGAAGCATGCCACCTCCAAGGACATAGCTGGGAGGCTTGTGGCGGGCATAGTTTTGTCGTTTTACTTTGATTTATTACATGTAATTTCAAGCCAAGGGCTTAATGTGTAAACGAGTTAGAACTCTTTGTTGTAACCAAGTGTTAACTTGGAAAGCTGTAAGCTCGTAGGGCATTTTGTTATGAGGTTAACATGTAATACTTATGTAACGGAATTCTAATGAATGAAAGGAATGTGGTTAGTTTAAATGTAAATGCTTGTCTTATTTTGAGGGCGTTACAACTTGGTATCAGAGCGTACCGGGTTCGAATACTTTGGGTACGTGGGAAGTGATTAGGATCACAATGGGTTTGTCTCGCTTGATAGAGACTTAGATGTAGTATCATATGCTATGTGCTTAATTGATGACATGCTTATGTGACTATGTGGGTATGGGATTTAATTTCTAGGATGTTGATTGGATCCTTGAGTTTCTGGGAGTCTTGTTGGAAAAGCACTTGATCAATGCTGTTTCTAACCGGAACTCTAGTAACGTCTCGGGACTATCATTATCCGGAAATGAAGTTCGTAAGTGCTTATGTGTTTATGTGCTTATGTGGAGTGAATTATAGTTGTCCATGCATTAGGACGTGAGTGATTAGTTTCGGCACACCTATGAATGTGCTAACGTTCTGTGTTACCTTTATTAGGATGTCAGGACGAGGAAGAGGTGCTAGGCGTGGTAGACCTGCAAGGCAGGAAGTACCGTCACAGGGTGAGATTCCGGCAGTGCAGGAGGGAGTTGGGCAGGCCAATGTGGCCGAGCCAGTGGGTCAGCAGGCTATGGGTGCCTTGGCCAGAGAGATAGCAGGAGCTTTAGGTATTCTTAGAGCTGGGAATCAGGCAGCTGAGACAGGGCCTTCCTTCTTGAAGAGGGAGTTCTTCCGGTGTAATCCGGACGAGTTTATCGGGGATCCTAAAGAGCCGCTTAAGGCAGATGAATGGCTCGAACAGACAACGAAGACGTTTGAGATGCTTGGCATCGAGGACGGAGCACTGAAAGTGACCTTGGCATCCTTCCAATTGAAGGGAGATGCGGGTCAATGGTGGAAGTACGAGAAAGCTCGTGTTGGTGGTACTTGGGAGGCGTTTGTGAATGCTTTTCAGGAGAGGTTTTTGTCTGCAGTAGCAAGGGAGAAGCTGAGGGATCAGTTTAGCCGGCTTAATCAGCAGGGCTTGTCAGTGGCCGAGTTTGAGGCTACTTTTACCAGTCTGTCTAGGTTTGCACCTGAACTGGTGGCGTCTGAGGAACGCCGTTGCTATGAGTTTGAGCGGAAGTTGAGGCGGGGCCTCAAGTTGAGAGTTGGTGGGTCTTATATTCGAGAGTATAGACACCTAGTGGATGCTGCAGCTCATATGGAGCTTATGATGCAGGAGGAGGATGAGGGTCAGAGAGGATCCAAGAGGAGCCAGGATAGTCAGAGTGATGGCAGGAGGCAGAGGGGTTCTAACCCTCAGCAGTCTCAGGGTGCAGTCTCTAGATCGACCTTTCCAGTGCCTAGTGTAGGCTCGGGGAGAGGCAGTCAGGGAGAATTCACTTGTTACAAGTGTGGCCAGCTGGGTCACAAGGTTTCTGTTTGCCCGCAGAAGGGTGGGGGTCAGAAAGCTGCTTCTTCTTCAGCTAGACCGCCGAGTCAGAGTTTGGGCAGGGGGCAGCTCTTGATTTGTTATCAGTGTGGACAACCTGGGCACATGAAGAGGTTTTGCCCACAGTTGAGTGCCACTTCGGGAGCGTCTGGTTCTAGGCAGACGCAGGGTTTTCAGCCAGCTCAGTCTGTGCAGGCCTCGAGGGCCAATCCGGGAGCTTCGTCATCCCAGTCTGTGCAGCAGTCTTTTGCTCCGAGAGGTGAGCAGGTAGACCAGGGGCCTACGGGGCGCGTGTATGCTGTTACCGCGCAGGATTTAGTACCGGCTCCATCAGTAGTGAGAGGTACTTTTCTGTTTTGCAACTCAGTTGCTAATGTGTTGATAGACACGGGTGCATCTCATTCTTTTGTATCTGCTGCATTTGCATCTGTTTTGGAATTGGAGTTAGCACAGTTAGCATCTCCTATTTGTGTGGTATCGCCTTTGGGTGGTGAGTTGATTCTGAAACAGGGTGTTAGAGGATGTGATATTGAGGTCGCCGATTATAGGCTTCCTTTTCCGTTTGTTGTCATGCCCATGAAGGGTTTTGATGTTATTTTGGGTATGGACTGGCTATCGTCATACCGGGCTGTTATTGATTGCTACCGCCAGAGGGTCACGTTATGTACCTTGAGCGGGGAGTGGTTCCATTTCTTGGGAGACCGGGTTGGTAGTGTTTTGCCACCGGGGTTTGATTCGCGAGGGCGAAGTGAGCTTAGTGGTTTACTTGCTAGCTTTGAGAGTAGCGAGTGTGTTGAGACCCAGGTTGTGTTACCAAGGGTGGTTTGTGAGTATTCGGATGTCTTTCCCGAAGACCTTGTTAGTTTGCCACCTCACCGAGAGATAGAGTTCTCTATTGATTTAGTGCCTGGTACGGCGCCGATTTCTATGGCACCTTACCGTTTTGCTCCAGCAGAGTTGGTTGAGTTGAAAGTTCAGCTCCAGGAATTGCTCGATAAGGGCTTTGTTCGCCCTAGTGTTTCACCGTGGGGAGCACCGGCCCTCTTTGTTAAAAAGAAAGATGGTGCCTTGAGATTGTGTATAGACTACCGGAAGTTGAATCGGGCTACGGTTAAGAATAAGTACCCTATGCCCCGTATAGATGATTTGTTTGACCAGTTGAAGGGTTCCCGTTGTTTCTCTAAGATAGACTTGAGATCGGGTTACCATCAGTTGAGGGTCAGGGAGGAAGATATTCCGAAGACGGCATTCCGTACGCGGTATGGCCATTATGAGTTTCTGGTGATGCCATTTGGGCTTACCAATGCACCGGCAGTCTTTATGGACTTGATGAACCGGATTTTCCGGGAGTTCTTAGACCGCTTTGTGGTTGTTTTTGTGGACGATATCCTTATCTATTCGTCATCTAAGGAGGAGCACGAGGAACACTTGAGAGTGGTGCTTGAGTTACTTAGAGCCCATAGGCTGTATGCCAAGTTTGGGAAGTGTGAGTTCTGGCTGGGGAAAGTCAAATTTTTAGGTCACGTGGTATCCGGGGAAGGGGTGTCTGTTGATACATCCAAGGTTGAGGCAGTGCAAGATTGGGCACAGCCTAAGAGTGTATTTGAGATCCGCAGTTTTCTGAGATTAGCTGGGTATTACCGTCGGTTTGTGAAAGATTTCTCCAGGTTAGCGTCACCGTTGACTAGGCTGACTCGGAAGGGAGTCAAGTTTGTGTGGAGTGAGACTTGTGAAAAGTCGTTCCAAGAGTTGAAAGTTAGATTGACTACCGCTCCGGTGTTGATTATTCCGGAGAGAGGGTTGGGTTATGCGGTTTATTGTGATGCCTCACGAGAGGGTTTGGGTTGTGTGTTGATGCAAGAGGGGAAAGTGGTAGCTTATGGCTCACGTCAGTTGAAAATACACGAGAAGAATTACCCCACACACGACCTAGAGTTAGCAGCTGTGATCTTTGCCTTGAAAATCTGGAGGCACTACCTTTATGGTGAGAGGTTCGAGGTATTCTCGGATCATAAGAGTTTGAAGTATCTGTTTACACAGAGAGACTTGAATCTGAGGCAGAGGAGATGGATGGAGTTCATCGAGGATTATGATTTTGAGTTACATTATCATCCGGGAAAGGCCAATGTTGTGGCCGATGCCCTTAGTAGGAAGACCATTAGTGATGTAGCTTGTATAGCCATCCGGGAATGGGTGATGTTGGGAGCACTTGGCGAGTTTGATTTGCTACTGGGCGAATCTGTCGAGGCTGCGGCCTTGTTTTCTGTTGTTGCGCAGCCTACACTTATGATTAGGGTGTTAGAGGCACAGAGAGGTGACCTTGAGGTAGAATCCCTCCGAGAGAAGATCTCCAGTGGGAAAGTTGAGAAGGGTTTGACGGTGTATCCCGACCTGAGTGTGAGATACCGAGACCGTTTGTTTGTACCGGAGTCTTGCCGAGAGGAAGTACTCCGAGAGTTTCACCATTCGCGCCTTGCGGTGCATCCGGGAGGTACTAAGATGTATCAGGATTTGGGTCGCCAGTTTTGGTGGCGGGGTATGAAAAGAGATGTGGCTGTTTTCGTATCAAAGTGCCTTACTTGCCAGCAAGTGAAGGCCGAGCATCAGAGGCCAGCGGGTTTGTTGCAACCCTTGCCTATTGCCGAGTGGAAGTGGGAGCATGTCACTATGGACTTCGTTGTGGGTCTTCCGAGGACTCAGCGGGGTAGTGATGCTATTTGGGTGGTTGTAGACCGGTTGACTAAGTCGGCGCACTTTATTCCTATGCGCGTGAGAGATTCGGTAGATCATCTTGCCGACTTGTATGATTCGGGACGTAGTGCGATTGCATGGGGTCCCAGTGACGATCGTCTCAGATAGAGATCCTCGTTTTACTGCTAGGTTGTGGCAGAGTTTGCAGAGTGCCTTGGGCACTAAGTTAACCTTTAGTACGGCCTATCATCCTCAGACTGACGGGCAGTCCGAGCGTACTATTCAGATCCTCGAGGATATGCTTCGGGGTTGTGTCCTGGACTTCAGTGGGACGTGGGAGAGGCACTTGCCATTGGTAGAGTTTGCCTACAACAACAGTTTTCAGTCTAGCATCGGTATGGCACCGTTTGAGGCCTTGTATGGCCGACCGTGTAGGTCTCCAGTGTGTTGGGCCGAGGTGGGTGATGCACCTTTGTTGGGTCCGGAGTTGGTTAGGGAGACGACGGAGAAAGTTGAGCTTATCCGTAAGAGGCTTGTTACAGCCCAGAGTCGACAAAAGAGTTATGCCGATCGTAGGAGGAGGCCTTGGGCGTTTGAGGTAGGTGATCATGTCTTTCTGAAGATATCACCTAGGCGAGGTCTGATGAGGTTTGGGAAGAGTGGGAAGTTGTCCCCTCGGTTTATTGGTCCTTTGAGATCCTTGAGAGGATAGGTGAGGTTGCTTATCGGTTAGCCTTACCGCCGCAGTTGTCCGGAGTGCATGATGTGTTTCATGTGAGTATGCTTCGGAAGTATGAACCAGATCCATCACATGTGTTGGATTGGACTAATTTAGAGGTAGATGAGGATGCCTCGTATGAGGAGAGACCGGTTCGGGTCTTGGATAGGCGGGATCAGGTCCTGCGTGGTAAGACCATTCCTTTGGTGAAAGTCTTGTGGAAACATCACGGAGTGGAGGAAGCCACTTGGGAACGTGAGTTGGAAGTCCGTGAGAAATATCCGGACTTGTTTGTTGGTGTGTGATCTTGTATTTAAATTTTACATTATGTTGAACTTAAGAGCTTTTATATATGTCTTAAGTTGTGAAACATTGAAAATGTTTTGGTTATTGGAAGTATGTTTTGGAACTTGCCTCATACGGAAGTTGAATGTGATACTATATGTGTTGAATATATTGTTGAAATTGGAAAGATAGTGCATAATGTTGATGCATGTTGATAATACATATGTGGTTTACATATTGTGATATGTCTCTTGTTAAAGGGATGGGATGACCGGTAATGGGTCGAATTGTTGAATGTTCAAGTGTAACATTGATTAAAAGGGAGAAAAACTTGTTTTGAAAACTTGTGCTTAATTTCGGGGACGAAATTCTTTAAGGGGGGGAGGTTATAGCGATCCCGGGTTTACCCTTGTTGTATAGTGATCCGGACATGTGTCCGTGGATGTTGGTAGTTGTTTATTATCTTGTTTACATCCTTTCTTACTTTGTATTTGAGTTATAGGATGTGTTGAGCGGGTTTGTTACAGGTTGGTTGAGTTTAGAAACCAAAACTAGTTGCCCAGATTTTTGGCCTGTACGCTCGAGCGGAGGTGTTGGCGCTCGAGCGTAGATTACATCCATCCAGTATCTTGTTGTGTAGTGTTGTGAGCTCGAGCGTAGGGATTGGGAGCTCGAGCGGAGGCCTGGTTCTGCTAAAGTGCTGGGCGAGTGCATTCTGCGCTCGAGCGGGAGGTTGGCCGCTCGAGCGGAAGTCTGTGAGTGGCCGCTCGAGCGGGGTGTTTTACGCTCGAGCGGAAGACTGGGTTTAAGACCCGAAGTTGTGACTTTCCAAATCACTTTTTCACTTTCTCTTCTCTCTCTTACTTTTCCAAAATCACCATTGTTGAGCCTCTCACTCTAGACTCTACCTTCTCTCTAGGTTTTGATCTAGTAGGAGTGATTTACTCACCTTTGGCCTTTACAAAAAAGTTGTTGATCGTCGAGGGCTTCATTTTAATCTGAAAATCTCGGGTTTTGGAGCACGTTGGGTTTTGTCGTCTTCTCCTTTGGGACTCCGAATTTGAGGTAGGGATAACCTACTCCTCTCTATGGGTTTTGTCTTTAAATTTTGGTATTTTGAGATGTTGGGCTTGGTTTGGTAATTTTGTGAAAGTTTGGGGCTTTTGTGCAATTATACAAAAGTTGGGGTTTTATTCATAATAAACCTAGATGCATGTTTAGCATGAAAAAAAATGGAATGATTGCTGAATCATTGAAGAAAATGGGACCTAAGGGTTGAAATGGTAATTATGGAAAATGGCCTAATTACATTGTTTAATTAATTGGGATAATTAATTGGTGAGAAATGAGGAAATGAAATGTTGATTGAATATCCATTTGCGCATTTATTTTCTGTTTTAGAAATAACTGCTTGGGGCTATCGGTGGAGGATAGTCGTGATTGTTGTAGACAATGTATGTTGATTAGGCAAACTGAAACTAATCAATGGAATGTGTTATGGAACTTGACAGTTGCTAGAATACATTAATTGTTTGTATTGTGTGATTGTATATAGAACCAATGTGTTTATATACGTTATGTGTAGAGGAGGAGATAGGGGATGTACTCTGCGGTTTAGGGGAAGATAGGGGATGGACCTCTAAACCGGATAGGTATTTGGAGGAGATAGGGGATGTACTCCGTAGACAGAGCTCAAATGCTTGTCTAGAGAAGTGAAGATAGAGCTCATATGCTTATCTTTGTGAAGTGAAGTGTGGATACAGCTTGTATGCTTATCTGTGGATATTGTTGATATACATATCTGTTGTAGAGTGTGGATACAGCTTGTATGCTTATCTGTGGATATTGTTGATATACATATCTGTTGAGAATGTGGATATAGCTTTTATGCTTATCTGAATGTGAGATATAGTTTTTATACATATCTGTGGAAATGATGATAGAGCTAGTATGCTTATCTGTTGTTAAAAGGAAAATGAAAAGTAATTGGGACTTGTAAGTCGTTGACATAAATATGTTATTTATGTGACTGTATCAGTGTTGACCAACTATCAATTGCTAATGTTTTAGTCATTGTCCATGGTTGGTTTAGTGTATTTCTACTGGGCTGTGGCTCACCCTATATGGGAATATCATTTTCAGGTGCAGGAAGCATGCCACCTCCAAGGACATAGCTGGGAGGCTTGTGGCGGGCATAGTTTTGTCGTTTTACTTTGATTTATTACATGTAATTTCAAGCCAAGGGCTTAATGTGTAAACGAGTTAGAACTCTTTGTTGTAACCAAGTGTTAACTTGGAAAGCTGTAAGCCCGTAGGGCATTTTGTTATGAGGTTAACATGTAATACTTATGTAACGGAATTCTAATGAATGAAAGGAATGTGGTTAGTTTAAATGTAAATGCTTGTCTTATTTTGAGGGCGTTACAGCATGCTTTTTTATTTAATTTCCAAATAGATCGTTAATGTATAATGCTTTTTTGAATGAACTTCCAATTTTAATTTCATGCAACTTTCATTTTTCTTTTTCTTCACCTTCCATTTTTATTCAATTTACTTTTCCATTCAACTTGCTTTTTTATTTATTTTCCAAATAGATCGTTAAGGTGGTGTGGTTTCTTGAAAGAACTTCTATTTTTAATTTTCTGCAACTTCTATTTTTATTTTTGTTCAACTTCTATTTTTATTCAAGTTATTTTTCTATTCAACTTCCTTTTTTATTTAATTTTCAAATAGGTCGTTAAGGTATGGCGGTTTCTTGAATGAACTTCCATTTTTAATTTTTTGCAACTTCCATTTTTATTTTTTTTCAACCTCCATTTTTATTCAAGTTTCTTTTCTATTCAACTTCCTTTTTTATTTAATTTCTAAACAGATCGTTAAGGTATAGTGGTTTCTGGATTGAACTTCCATTTATAATTATATGCAACTTTCATTTTTATTTTTATTTAACTTTCATTTTTATTCAATTTACTATTTTATTAAACTTCCTTTTTTAGTTAATTTCCAAATAGATCGTTAAGGTATAGTGGTTTCTTCAATGAACTTCCATTTTTAATTTTCTGCAATTTCCATTCTTATTTTTATTCAACTTCTTTTTTTATTAAAGTTTCTTTTCTCTTCAACATCCTTGTTTATTTAATTTCCAAATAGATCGTTAAGGTATAGTGGTTTCTGGATTGAACTTCCATTTTTAATTTTATGCAACTTTCATTTTATTTTTATTCAACTTCCATTTTTATTTAATTTACTATTCTATTAAACTTCTTTTTATATTTCATTTCCAAATAGATCATTAAGGTATAGTGGTTTTTTGAATGAACTTCCATTTTTAATTTCCTGCAACTTCTATTTTTATTTTTATTCAACTTCTATTTTTATTCCAAGTATTTTTCTATTCAACTTCCTTTTTTATTTAATTTTCAAATAGATCGTTAAGGTACAGTGGTTTCTTGAATGAACTTCCATTTTTAATTTTCTGCAACTTCCATTTTTATTTTTTTTCAACTTCCTTTTTTATTCAAGTTTCTTTTCTATTCAACTTCCTTTTTTATTTAATTCCCAAATAGATCGATAAGGTATAGTGGTTTCTTGAATGAACTTCCATTTTTATTTTTATTCAACTTCTATTTTTATTGAAGTTACTTTTCTATTCAACTTCATTTTTTATTTAATTTCCAAATTGACCGTTAAGGTATAGTGGTTTCTGGAATGAACTTCCATTTTTAATTTTATGCAACTTTCATTTTTCTTTTTCTTCAACTTCCATATTTATTCAATTTACTTTTCTATTCAGGATGCTTTTTTATTTAATTTCCAAATAGATCGTTAATGCATAATGGTTTCTTGAATGAACTTCCATTTTTAATTTCATGCGACTTTCATTTTTCTTTTTCTTCAACTTCCTTTTTTATTCAATTTATTTTTCTATTCAACTTGCTTTTTTATTTAATTTCCAAATAGATCGTTAAGGTGTAGTGGTTTCTCGAATGAACTTCTATTTTCAATTTTCTGCAGCTTCTATTTTTATTTTTATTCAACTTCTATTTTTATTTAAGTTATTTTTCTATTGAACATCCTTTTTTATTTAATTTCCAAATAGATCGTTAAGGTATCGTGAATTCTTGAATGAACTTCCATATTTCATTTTCTGCAACTTCCATTTTTATTTTTATTGAACTTCCATTTTTATTCAATTTACTTTTCTATTCAGCTTGCTTTTTTATTTAATTTCCAAATAGATTGTTAAGGTATAATGGTTTCTTGAATGAACTTCCATTTAATATTTTATGCAACTTTCATTATTCTTTTTCTTCAACTTCCATTTTTATTCAATTTACTTTTCTATTCAACTTGCTATTTATTTAATTTCCAAATAGATCGTTAAGGTATAGTGGTTTCTCGAATGAACTTCCATTTTAATTTTTCTGCAACTTCCATTTTTTTTTTATTCAACTTCTTTTTTTATTCAAGTTTCTTTTCTATTCAACTTCCTTGTTTTATTTAATTTCCAAATAGATCGTTAAGGTATTGTTGTTTCTGGATTGAACTTCCATTTTTCATTTTATGCAACTTTCATTTTTATTCAATTTACTTTTCTATTAAACTTTCTTTTTTAATTAATTTCCAAATAGATCGTAAAGGTATAGTGGTTTCTTGGATGAACTTCCATTTTTTATTTTCGGCAACTTCCAATTTCATTTTTATTCAACTTCCATTTTTATTCAAGTTATGGTTTCTTGATTGAACTTCCATTTTTAATTTTATGCAACTTTTTTTTTTTTTTTTTCATTCAACTTCCTTTTTTATTCAATTTACTTTTCTATTAAACTTCATTTTTTATTTAATTTCCAAATAGATCGTTAAGGTACAGTGGTTTCTTGAATGAACTTCCATTTTTAATTTTCTGCAACTTCTTTTTTTATTCAAGTTTATTTTCTATTCAAAATCCTTTTTTATTTAATTTCTAAATAGATCGTTAAGGTATAGTGGTTTCTGGATTGAACTTCCATTTATAATTTATGCAACTTCCATTTTTATTTTTATTCGACTTCCATTTTTATTCAATTTACTATTCTATTAAACTTCTTTTTATACTTAATTTCCAAATAGATCGTTAAGGTATAGTGGTTTCTTGAATAAATTTCCATTTTTAATTTTCTGCAACTTCCATTTTTATTTTTTCTCAACATCCTTTTTTATTCAAGTTTCTTTTCTACTTAACTTCCTTTTTTTATTTAATTTCCAAATAGATAGTTAAGGTATAGTGGTTTCTTGAATGAACTTCCATTTTTAATTTTCAGCAGCTTCCATTTTTATTTTTGTTCAACTTCTATTTTTATTGAAGTTACTTTTCCATTCAATTTCCTTTTTTATTTAATTTCCAAATAGATCGTTAAGGTATAGTGGTTTCTGGAATGAACTTCAATTTTTAATTTTAGGCAACTTTCATTTTTCTTTTTCTTCAACTTCTATTTTTATTCAATTTACTTTTCAATTCAGCATGCTTTTTTAATTAATTTCCAAATAGATCGTTAAGGTATAATGGTTTCTTGAATGAGCTTCCATTTTTAATTTCATGCAACTTTCAATTTTCTTTTTCTTCAACTTCTATTTTTTTCAATTTACCTTTCTATTCAACTTGTTTTTTTATTTAATTTCCAAATAGATCGTTAAGGTGTAGTGGTTTCTTGAATGAACTTCTATTTTTATTTTTATTCAATTTCTATTTTTATTCAAGTTATTTTTCTATTCAACTTCCTTTTTTAATTAATTTCCAAATAGATCGTTAAGGTATAGTGGTTTCTTGAATGAACTTTCATTTTTAATTTTCTGCAACTTCCATTTTTAATTTTTTTCAACCTCCTTTTTTATTCAAGTTTCTTTTCTATTCAACTTCCTTTTTTCTTTAATTTCCAAATAGATCGTTAAGGCATAGTGGTTTCTGGAATGAACTTCCATTTTTAATTTTATGCAACTTTCATTTTTCTTTTTCTTCAACTTCCATTTTTATTCAATTTACTTTTCTATTCAGCTAGCTTGTTAATTTAATTTCCAAATAGATCGTTAAGGTATAGTGGTTTCTTGAATGAACTTCCATTTTTAATTTTCTGCAACTTCTATTTTTATTTTTATTCAACTTCTATTTTTTTCAAGTTATTTTTCTATTCGACTTCCTTTTTTATTTAATTTCCAAATAGATCGTTAAGGTATAGTGGTTTCTTGAATGAACTTCCATTTTTAATTTTCTGCAACTTCCATTTTTATTTTTTTTTCAACCTCCTTTTTTATTCAAGTTTCTTTTCTATTCAACTTCCTTTTTTATTTAATTTCCAAATAGATCGTTAAAGTATAGTGGTTTCTGGATTGAACTTCCATTTTTAATTTCACGCAACTTTCATTTTTCTTTTTCTTCAACCTCCATTTTTATTCAATTTACTTTTCTATTCAGCTTGCTTTTTAATTTAATTTCCAAATAAATCGTTAAGGTATAGTGGTTTCTGGATTTAACTTCCATTTTTAATTTTATGGAACTTTCATTTTTATTTTTATTCAACTTCCATTTTTATTCAATTTTTTTTCTGTTTTACTTCCTTTTATATTTAATTTCCAAATAGATCGTTAAGGTATAGTTGTTTCTGGAATGAACTTCCATTTTTAATTTTCTGCAACTTCCATTTTTATTTTTATTCAACTTCCTTTTTTATTCACGTTTCTTTTCTATTCAACTTCCTTTTTTATTTAATTTTCAAATAGATCGTTAAGGTATAGTGGTTTCTGGATTGAACTTCCATTTTTAATTTTATGCAACTTTCATTTTTATTTTTATTCAACTTCCATTTTTATTGAATTTACTTTCCAATTAAACTTCCTTTTTCATTTAATTTCCAAATATCATTAAGGTATAGTGGTTTCTTGAATGAACTTCCATTTTTTATTTTCGGCAACTTCCATTTTAATTTTTATTCAATTTCCATTTTTATTCAAGTTATTTTTCTATTCAACTTCCTCTTTTATTTAATTTCCAAATAGATTGTTAAGGTAAAATGGTTTCTGGATTGAACTTCCATTTTTAATTTTAAGCAACTTTCATTTTTATTCAATTTAGTTTTCTATTAAACATCCTTTTTTATTTAATTTCCAAATAGATCATTAGGGTATAGTGGTTTCTTGAATGAACTTCCATTTTAATTTTTTGCAACATCATTTTTATTTTTATTCAACTTCCATTTTTATTCAAGTTATTTTTCTATTTAACTTCCTTTTTTATTTAATATACAAATAGATGGTTAAGGTATAGTGGTTTCTTGAATGAACTTCCAATTTTAATTTTCTGCAACTTCTATTTTTATTTTTATTCTACTTCTTTTTTTATTCAAGTTTCTTTTCTATTCAACATCCTTTTTTATTTAATTTCCAAATAGATCGTTAAGGTATAGTGGTTTCTGGATTGAAATTCCATTTATAATTTTATGCAACTTTCATTTTTATTTTTATTCAACTTCCATTTTTATTCAATTTACTATTCTATTAAACTTCCTTTTATATTTAATTTCCAAATAGACCGTTAAGGTATAGTGGTTTCTTGAATGAACTTCCACTTTTAATTTCCTGCAACTTCTATTTTTATTTTTATTCAACTTCTATTTTTATTCAAGTTATTTTTCTATTCAACTTCCTTTTTTATTTAATTTCCAAATAGATCGTTAAGGTATAGTGGTTTCTTGGATGAACTTCCACTTTTAATTTCCTGCAACTTCTATTTTTATTTTTATTCAACTTCTATTTTCATTCAAGTTATTTTTCTATTCAACTTCCTTTTTTATTAAATTTCCAAATAGATCGTTAAGGTACAGTTGTTTCTTGTATGAATTTTCATTTTTAATTTTCTGCAAATTCCATTTTTACTTTTTTTCAACTTCCTTTTTTATTCAAGTTTCTTTTCTATTCAACTTCATTTTTTATTTAATTTCCAAATAGATCGTTAAGGTATAGTGGTTTCTTGAATGAACTTCCATTTTTAATTTTCTGCAACTTCCATTTTTATTTTTATTCAACTTCTATTTTTATTGAAGTTACTTTTCGATTCAACTTCCTTTTTTTATTTAATTTCCAAATAGATCGTTAAGGTATAGTGGTTTCTGGAATGAACTTCCTTTTTTAATTTTATACAACTTTCATTTTTCTTTTTCTTCAACTTCCATGTTTATTCAATTTACTCTTCTATTCAGCATGCTTTTTTATTTAATTTCCAAATAGATCGTTAAGGTATAATGGTTTCTTGAATGAACTTCCATTTTTAATTTCATGTAACTTTAATTTTTCTTTTTCTTCAACTTCCATTTTTATTCAATTTTCTTTTCTATTCAACTTGCTTTTTTATTTAATTTCCAAATAGATCGTTAAGGTGTAGGGGTTTCTTGAATGAACTTCCATTTTTAATTTTCTGCAACTTCGATTTTTATTTTTTTTCAACCTCCTTTTTTATTCAAGTTTCTTTTCTATTCAACTTCCTTTTTTCTTTAATTTCCATATAGATCGTTAAAGTATAGTGGTTTCTGGAATGAACTTCCATTTTTAATTTCATGCAACTTTCATTTTTCTTTTTCTTCAACTTCCATTTTTATTCAATTTACTTTTTTATTCAGCTTGCTTTTTTATTTAATTACCAAATAGATCGTTAAGGTGTAGTGGCTTCTTCAATGAACTTCCATTTTTAATTTTCTGCAACTTCTATTTTTATTTTTATTCAACTTCTATTTTTATTCAAGTTATTTTTCTATTCAACTTCCTTTTTTTTTTTAATTTCCAAATAGATCGTTAAGGTATAGTGGTTTCTTGAATGAACTTCCATTTTTAATTTTCTGCAACTTCCATTTTTATTTTTTTTCAACATCCTTTTTTATTCAAGTTTCTTTTCTATTCAACTTCCTTTTTTATTTAATTTTCAAATAGATCGTTAAGGTATAGTGGTTTCTTGAATGAACTTCTATTTTTATTTTTATTCAACTTCTATTTTTATTGAAGTTACTTTTCGACTCAACTTCGTTTTTTATTTAATTTCCAAATAGATCATTAAGGTATAGTGGTTTCTAGAATGAACTTCCATTTTTAATTTTATGCAACTTTCATTTTTCTTTTTCTTCAACTTCCATTTTTATTCAATTTACTTTTCTATTCAGCATGCTTTTTTATTTTATTTCCAAATAGATCGTTAAGGTATAATGGTTTCTTGAATGAACTTCCATTTTTAATTTCATGCAACTTTAATTTTCCTTTTTCTTCAACTTCCATTTTTATTCAGTTTACTTTTCTATTCAACTTGCTTTTTTATTTAATTTCTAAATAGATCGTTAAGGTGTAGTGGTTTCTTGAATGAACTTCCATTTTTATTTTTTTTTCAAGTTCCTTTTTTATTCAAGTTTCTTTTCTATTAAACTTCCTTTTTTATTTAATTTCCAAATAGATCGTTAAGGTATAGTGGTTTCTTGAATGAACTTCCATTTTTAATTTTCTGCAACTTCCATTTTTATTTTTATTCAACTTCTATTTTTATTGAAGTTACTTTTCGATTCAACTTCCTTTTTAAATTAATTTCCAAATAGATCGTTAAGGTATAGTGGTTTTTGAATGAACTTCCATTTTTAATTTTATGCAATTTTCATTTTTCCTTTTCATCAACTTCCATTTTTATTAAATTTACTTTTCTTTTCAACTTGCTTTTTTATTTAATTTCCAAATAGATCACAAAGGTGTAGTGGTTTCTTGAATGAACTTCCATTTTTAATTTTCTGCAACTTCTATTTTTATTTTTATTCAACTTCTATTTTTTTTTCAAGTTATTTTTCTATTCAACTTCCTTTTTTATTTAATTTCCAAATAGATCGTTAAGGTATAGTGGTTTCTTGAATGAACTTCCATTTTTAATTTTCTGCAACTTCCATTTTTATTTTTTTTTCAACCTCCTTTTTTATTCAAGTTTCTTTTCTATTCAACTTCCTTTTTTATTTAATTTCCAAATAGATCGTTAAGGTATAGTGGTTTCAGGAATGAACTTCCATTTTTAATTTCATGCAACTTTCATTTTTCTTTTTCTTCAACCTCCATTTTTATTCAATTTACTTTTCTATTCAGCTTGCTTTTTAGTTTAATGTCCAAATAAATCGTTAAGGTATAGTGGTTTCTGGATTGAACTTCCATTTTTAATTTTATGCCACTTTCATTTTTATTTTTATTCAACTTCCATTATTATTCGAGTTATTTTTGTATTTTACTTCCTTTGTTATTTAATTTCCAAATAGATCGTTAAGGTATTGTGGTTTCTGGATTGAACTTCCATTTTTAATTTAATGCAACTTTCATTTTTATTTTTATTCAATTTCCATTTTTATTCAAGTTATTTTTTTATTCAACTTCCTTTTTTATTTAATTTCCAAATAGATCGTTAAGGTATAGTGGTTTCTTGAATAAACTTCCACTTTTAATTTTTTGCAACTTCCAGTTTCTTTTCTATTCAACTTCCTTTTTTATTTAATTTCCAAATAGATCTTTAAGGTATAGTGGTTTCTGGATTGAACTTCCATTTCTATTTTTATTCAACTTCTATTTTTATTCAATTTACTTTTCTATTAAACTTCCTTTTTTATTTAATTTCCAAATAGATCGTTAAGGTATAGTGGTTTCTTGAATGAACTTCCATTTTTATTTTTATTCAACTTCTTTTTTTATTCAAGTTTCTTTTCTATTCAACTTCCTTTTTTATTTAATTTCCAAATAGATCGTTAAGGTATAGTGGTTTCTTTAATGAACTTCCATTTTTAATTTTCTGCAACTTCCATTTTTTATTTTTATTCAACTTCTTTTTTTATTCAAGTTTCTTTTCTATTCAACGTCCTTTTTTGTTTAATTTCTAAATAGATCGTTAAGGTATAGTGGTTTCCGGATTTAACTTCCATTTTTAATTTTATGCAACTTTCATTTTTATTTTTATTCAACTTCCATTTTTATTCAATTTAATTTTCTATTAAACAACCTTTTTTATTTAATTTCCAAATAGATCGTTAAGGTATAGTGGTTTTTTGAATGAACTTCCATTTTTAATTTTCTGCAACTTCCATTTTTATTTTTATTCAACTTCCGTTTTTATTCAAGTTATTTTTCTATTAAACTTCCTTTTTTACTTAATTCCAAATAGATCGTTAAGGTATTGTGGTTTTTTTAATGAACTTCCATTTTCAATTTCCTACAACTTCCATTTTTATTTTTATTTAACTTCATTTATTCTTCAAGTTCCTTTTCTACTCAACATCCTTTTTTATTTAATTTCTAAATAGATCGTTAAGGTATAGTTGTTTTTGGTTTGAACTTGCACTTTTAATTTTATGCAACTTTCAATTTTAATTTTTTTCAACTTCCATTTTTATTCAATTTACTTTTCTATTAAACTTTCTTTTTATTTAATTTCCAAATAGATCGTTAAGGTATAGTGGTTTCTTTAATCAACTTCCATTTTTAATTTTCTTAACTTCCATTTTTATTTTTATTCAATTTCCATTTTTATTCAAGTTATTTTTCTATTTAACTTCCTTTTTTATTTAATTTTCAAATAGAACGTTAAGGTATAGTGGTTTCTGGAATGAACTTCCATTTTTAATTTTCTGCAACTTCCATTTTTATTTTTATTCAACTTCTTTTTTTATTCAAGTTTCTTTTCTATTCAACTTCCTTTTTTATTTAATTTGCAAATAGATCGTTAAGGTATAATGGTTTCTGGATTGAACTTCCATTTTTAATTTTTTACAACTTTCATTATTATTTTTTTTCAACTTCCATTTTTATTCAATTTAGTTTTCTATTAAACATCCTTTTTTATTTAATTTCCAAATAGATCGTTAGGGTATAGTGGTTTCTTGAATGAACTTCCATCTTTAATTTTCTGCAATGTCTATTTTTATTTTTATTCAACTTCCATTTTTATTCAAGTTATTTTTCTATTCAACTTCCGTTTTTATTTAAATTCCAAATAGTTCGTCAAGGTATAGTGGTTTCTTGAATGAACTTCCATTTTCAATTTTCTGCAACTTCCATTTTTTTTTTTCTTCGACTTCCATTTTTTTTCAACTTATTTTTCTATTCAACTTCCTTTTATATTTAATTTCCAAATAGATCGTTATGGTATAGTGGATTCTTGAATGAACTTCCAATGTAAATTTTCTGCAACTTCCATTTTTATTTTAATTCTACTTCTTTTTTTATTCAAGTGTCTTTTCTATTGAACTTCCTTTTTTATTTAATTTCCAAATAGATCGTTAAGGTATAGTGGTTTCTGGATTGAACTTCCATTTACAATTTTTTGCAACTTCCATTTTTATTTTTATTCAACTTCCATTTTTATTCAATTTACTTTTCTAGTAAACTTCCTTTTTTATCTAATTTCCAAATAGATCGTTAAGGTATAGTGGCTTCATGAATGAACTTCCATTTTTAATTTTATGCAACGTCCATTTTTAATTTTATTCAACTTCCATTTTTATGGAAGTTATTTTTCTATTCAACTTCCTTTTTTATTTAATTACTAAATATATCGTTAAGGTATAGTGGTTTCTTAAATGAACTTCTATTTTTAATTTTATGCAACGCCCATTTTTATTTTTATTCAACTTCCATTTTTATGGAAGTTATTTTTCTATTCAACTTTCTCTTTTATTTAATTTCCAAATAGATTGTTAAGGTATAGTTGTTTCTGGATTGAACTTCCATTTTTAATTTTATGCAACTTTCATTTTTATTTTTATTCAACTTCCATTTTTATTCAATTTACTTTTCTATTAAACTTTCTTTTTTATTTAATTTCCAAATAGATCGTTAAGGTATAGTGGTTTCTTGAATGAACTTCCATTTTTATTTTTATTCAACTTCTTTTTTTATTCAAGTTTCTTTTCTATTCAACTTCCTTTTTTATTTAATTTCCAAATAGATCGTTAAGGTATAGTGGTTTCTGCATTGAACTTCCATTTTTAATTTTATGCAACTTTCATTTTTATTTTTATTCGACTTCTATTTTTATTCAATTTACTTTTCTATTAAACTTTATTTTTTATTTAATTTCCAAATAGATCGTTAAGGTATAGTGGTTTCTTGAATGAACTTCCATTTTTAATTTTCTGCAACTTCTATTTTTATTTTTATTCAACTTCTATTTTTTTTCAAGTTATTTTTCTATTCAACTTTCTCTTTTATTTAATTTCCAAATAGATCGTTAAGGTATAGAGGTTTCTGGATCGAACTTCCATTTTTAATTTTATGCAACTTTCTTTTTTATTTTTATTCCACTTTCATTTTTATTCAATTTACTTTTCTATTAAACTTTCTTTTTTATTTATTTTCCAAATAGATCGTTAAGGTATAGTGGTTTCTTGAATGAACTTCCATTTTTATTTTTATTCAACTTCTTTTTTTATTCAAGTTTCTTTTCTATTCAACTTCCTTTTTTATTTAATTTCCCAATAGATCGTTAAGGTATAGTTGTTTCTGCATTGAACTTCCATTTTTAATTTTATGCAACTTTCATTTTTATTTTTATTCGACTTCTATTTTTATTCAATTTACTTTTCTATTAAACTTTATTTTTTATTTAATTTCCAAATAGATCGTTAAGGTATAGTGGTTTCTTGAATGAACTTCCATTTTTAATTTTCTGCAACTTCTGTTTTTATTTTTATTCAACTTCTATTTTTTTTCAAGTTATTTTTCTATTCAACTTCCTTTTTTATTTAATTTCCAAATCGATCGTTAAGGTATAGTGGTTTCTTGAATGAACTTCCATTTTTAATTTTCTGCAACTTCCATTTTTATTTTTTTTCAACCACCTTTTTCATTCAAGTTTCTTTTCTATTCAACTTCCTTTTTTATTTAATTTCCAAATAGATCGTTAAAGTATAGTGATTTCTTGAATGAACTTCCATTTTTAATTTTCTGCAACTTCCATTTTTATTCAAGTTATTTTCTATTTAACTTCCTTTTTTATTTAATTTCCAAATAGATCGTTAAGGTATAGTGGTTTCTGGATTGAGCTTCCATTTTTAATTTTATGCTACTTTCATTTTTATTTTTATTCAACTTCAATTTATATTCAATTTAGTTTTCTATTAAACATCCTTTTTTATTTAATTTCCAAATAGATCGTTAAGATATAGTGGTTTCGTGAATGAACTTCCTTTTTAAATTTTCTGTAACTTCCATTTTTATTTTTATTCAACTTCCATTTTTATTCAAGTTTCAATTCGATTCAACTTCCTGTTTCATTTAATTTCCAAATAGATCGTTAAGATGTAGTGGTTTCTTGAATGAACTTTCATTTTTTGTTCAAGTTTCTTTTCTGCTCAACATCCTTTTTTATTTAATTTCAAAATAGATCGTTAAGATATAGTGGTTTCTGGATTGAACTTTAATTTTTATTTTTACTCAATTTCCATTTTTATTCAAGTTACTTTTCTATTAAACTTCTTTTTTATTTAATTTCCAAATAGATCGTTAAGTTATAGTGGTTTCTTGAATTAACTTCCATTTTCAATTTTTTTGCAACTTCCATTTTTATTTATTCGACTTCTATTTTTATTCAAGTTATTTTTCTATTTTTTTTAATTTACAAATAGATCCTTAAGGTATAGTGGTTTCTTGAATGAACTTCCAATTTAAATTTTCTGCAACTTCCATTTTTATTTTAATTCTACTTCTTTTTTTATTCATGATTCTTTCCTATTGAACTTCCTTTTTTATTTAATTTCCAAATAGATCGTTAAGGTACAGTGGTTTCTGGATTGAACTTCCATTTATAATTTTATGCAACTTTCATTTTTATTTTTATTCAACTTCAATTTTTATTCAATTTACTTTTCTATTAAACTTCCTTTTTTATCTAATTTCCAAATAGATCGTTAAGGTATAGTGGTTTCATGAATGAACTTTCATTTTTAATTTTATGCAACGCCCATTTTTATTTTTATTCAACTACAATTTTTATGGAAGTTATTTTTCTATTCAACTTCCTTTTTTATTTATTTTCCAAATATATCTTTAAGGTGTAGTAGTTTCTTGAATGAACTTCCATTTTAAATTTTCAGCAACTTCCATTTTTATTTTTATTCAACTTTTTTTTCTATTCGACTTCCTTTTTTATTTAATTTCCAAATAGATCGTTAAGGTATAGTGGTTTCTGGATTGAACTTCCGTTTTTAATTTTATACAACTTTCATTTTTATTTTTATTCAACTTCTATTTTTATTCAATTTACTTTTCTATTAAACTTCCTTTTTTATTTAATTTACAAATATATCCTTAAGGTATAGTGGTTTCTTGAATGAACTTCCATTTTTAATTTTATGCAACGCCCATTTTTATATTTATTCAACTTCCATATTTATGGAAGTTATTTTTCTATTCAACTTCCTTTTTTATTTAATTTCCAAATATGTCTTTAAGGTATAGTGGTTTCTTGAATGAACTTCCATTTTAAATTTTCAGCAACTTCCATTTTTATTTTAATTCTACTTTTTTTTTATTTATTCAAGTTTCTTTTCTATTCAACTTCCTTTTTTATTTAATTTCCAAATAGATCGTTAAGGTACAGTGGTTTCTGGATTGAACTTCCATTTATAATTTTATTCAACTTCTATTTTTATTCAATTTACTTTTCTATGAAACTTCCTTTTTTATCTAATTTCCAAATAGATCGTTAAGGTATAGTGGTTTCATGAATGAATTTTCATTTTTAATTTTATGCAACGCCCATTTTTATTTTTATTCAACTTCCATTTTTATGGAAGTTATTTTTCTATTCAACTTCCTTTTTTATTTAATTTCCAAATATATCTTTAAGGTATAGTGGTTTCTTGAATGAACTTCCATTTTTATTTTTATTCAACTTTTTTTTTTATTCAAGTTTCTTTTCTATTCAACTTCCTTTTTTATTTAATTTCCAAATAGATCTTTAAGGTACAGTGGTTTCTGGATTGAACTTCCATTTTTAATTTTATGCAACTTTCATTTCTATTTTTATTGAACTTCCATTTTTATTCAATTTACTTTTCTATTAAACTTCCTTTTTTATCTAATTTCCAAATATATCGTAAAGGTATAGTGGTTTCATGAATGAACTTCCATTTTTAATTTTATGCAACGTCCATTTTTATTTTTATTCAACTTCTATTTTTATGGAAGTTATTTTTCTATTCTACTGCCTTTTTTATTTAATTTCCAAATATATCGTTAAGGTATAGTGGTTTTGTCACGACCCCATTTCGCCCCTAGTAGAATGGTGCCGTGATGGCCAGTAATCCGAGATTACCGAAGGCCAACTTTCAAAATTCACACAAAATCAGAGTGTTACATATGGGGTTAACATGTGTGGAAGCAATGTATACAAATCTAATTAGTCCATAAGAGCTGTGCATTATCAAATGAAATGACATACATCCTTACATAGCTTTACAACTTGATTATAAGCAAAATAAAATACATATTACATCTTGACTAAAAGGCTTCTCAAGCCGACATGTTCAAAATACATAAGCTTCAAGATTGCCGACATAACATGCATTCCAAAACATCTTGCAAAACACATATCTCGGCGTCACCGCCTTCTAGCTTGTTGCCTACATATATATAGAGAGAGGGTGAGCTTGGATACTCAGTGAATGGTATAAGTAATAAAGGGGTAAATGAATGATTCCCGAGGTCCTTGTCAAAACAATACATATATCATAACTTGTACAAAACAAAGCATGGGATGAATCAAGTTCATTAATCAAATCTTTCAAAGCTTCTTGGATGTTAAAACATCAACATGTACTTGGGTTGATGACATTCCAAACAAAACAAATCCACCCGTTCATAGACCGTTGATAGCAGATTTAGACAAATCCACCCGTTCATAGACCGTCGATAGCAGATTTAGACAAATCCACCCGTTCATAGACCGTCAGTGGGGGCTATCCGTTCATAGACCGTCGATAGGAGATTTAGACAAATCCACCCGTTCATAGACCGTCGGTGGGGGCTATCCGTTCATAGACCGTCGATAGCAGATTTTCCAAACATAATGCAACATGGGCTTAGAGTCCCCTAGCATGGAAGGACTTTCTAAGAATGTCATCCAAAACAAAGCTAATTACTTGATACCCGAACTTATACTTGATACACAAAATAGGGGTAATCATTCATGCTTAACAAATACTTTCAAAACAAAGCAAAGCAAAGCCTTTATCAAAACGTATAACATGGCTTTATTAAAATACCACTCACATAGTTCTTGGGATGTCGGGATCAAGGCAAAGGTCCAAGTCCTACAAACACATGGCAAAGTCTATTGAATGTACTCTTAAAAACAAGCTTTACATGAATTCAAATGATCTAGGGAAAACATGCTGGAAAACATCTAGGGAAAATGTAACAACCCTCATTTTGACTTAGTCATACTTACATACATTTGTGGATGATCTTGTGTTAATATGTGCATTTGCAAATCTTGTCTTGTTTTGCTTGAATGATTGCTTGCACGCTTTGTTCTTGTCTGGTGTGTTGCCGAGGTCATCTTAAGCCTAGACACCTTTGAAACCTTTATCACTTAGAACTATCTTGGAACCCCTTTGGTTGACCTCTATCTTTACCCTGGCATATTGGCCGAGATGTCACCATCTAGGCCGAGGTGCGCGTCGCCTAGGCCGAGATGTGCATCATCTGGGCCGAGATGTTAATATCTAGGCGTTCTAGATCCTTGATCCTCGCGTGAGTGGTTTTGTTCCTGGAATGGCGTGACCTAGACCGAGGTGTGGCACATCTAGGCCAAGGTGTGGCACAGTTTAGTCAAGTGTTGACCTTCCAAGCCGATGTCCTTGCCCTTTAATTCCCGGAGTCTTGTTGTTAGCCGATGTGGTTACTTGCCGGAGTATTCGTGCCGCCTAGCTTGTTGAGTACACTTTGTCTTGGTCTTGTCTTGTCAAGTCAGTCACCTTTTTGAGTTGAGCGAATTGGCCGATGCCACGTGTCCCGACAGAGGGATTAAGTCAATGTTTGTCATGTGAGGCAGATCATTTTTGTATCAATCTTGCCTTTTTAGAGAGAGAAGCTCTAGTTAGAAGAAGGAGAAGTTTGAGCTAGAGGGGGGGGCTTCCAAGCTTGATCGTTGGAGCTTGAACCGTTAGATTCGAGTTTTAAGGTCAGAATCTTAACCTACTCTGGTTGTTCTTATTGATCATCTAGCTGCATTGCACGATCGAACCTGTTCGGCACGTCATGCATTGATTTAAAATTGGTTTTAGAAAGAGAAAACGGTTTTCATGTGTTTTTGGAAGAAAAGCCTCGTTTGATCCAAAAGTTTGCTTTTAAGCTCATGTTTTTGTGTTTGTTCTGATAAGATCCTTGAGTATGGGTACCCAGGTCCAAGTTTTTGAATTCATAGCATGAAGTCTCAGCTGTTGTAATAGCAAGTTTGATCTTTGCATTCATCTCCCTCATGTTCATGTTCTACAAGTTCTTCATGCTCTTGTTCTCCATGTCTATCAAGAGGGAAACTCAGATTTTTCCCAACTACACTTTCGAATGTGGCCGTCGGGACCACACCTCGGCGAGAAGGTGTGGGACCTCGGCCAAGTCCTGGTAGTTGCCCAGCGTATTTTTCCAAAGATAAGAAACTGTGTTTCGATTTGATTGACTTAGTTTTTTTTGAAGAATGCTGAGGTCATTTGCATGTGTGCTACACTTGTTTTGAGTAGTGCATTCAATGGACTTTGCCATGTGTTTGTCAGGACTTGGACTTGCCTTGACCCCGTCGTTTGAAGAACTAGGTGAGTGGTATTTTTAATAAAGCTATGTTATATGTTTTGATAAAGACTTTGCTTTGCTTTGTTTTGAAAGTGTTTGTTAAGCATGAATAATTGTCCTTGTTTTGTATACCAAGTATGACCTTGTCTTGATGACCTTCTCGGAAAGTCCTTTGTGCTGGAGGACTCTAAACTTTCACAGCACATCTTGTTTTGAAAGTCCCTCGTGCTGGAGGACTCTAAACTTTCGCAGCACTTCTCGTTTTGGAAGTCCCTTGTGCTGGAGGACTCTAAACTTTCGCAGCACCCCTGATTTGTACTCTAGTGTTAAAGGGCTACGGGCCCTTGTAACATAGGTCCCTCGTGCTGGAGGACTCTAAACTTTCGCAGCACATCTTGTCTTGAAAGTCCCTTGTGCTAGAGGACTCTAAACTTTTGTAGCACCCTTGGTTGAGATGCCTCTTTTGCTTTGTCTTGATTTGCCACGGAGGGTTTACCGCGTGGACCTGCTGCCGAAATGTTGTCATTTGTGATATATGATGCTAGCAAGAATCCCTTGGAACTTTGAAGATTTGTTTGATGGGCGAGGTTCATTCCTTGTTATATATAGAGTTTGTCTTGTATTGTTTTGAAAGGATTTCGGCTATTATTCATGCAAACCCCTTTATTATTTATACCATTCACTGAGTATTCAAGCTCACCTTCTCTCTATATATGTAGGTGATGAACAAGAAGGCGGTGACGCCTAGATGTGATTTATGGAGCTTGTTTTGGGTCTTGATTATGTCGGCTTAACCTGCATTTATGTCGGCAGTCTTGAAAATCATACTTCTCGACTTGTAATATTTGTATTTCGAACACGTCGGCTGAGAAGCCTTTTGATCAAGATGTATGTTTTGTATGATTGTTATGTCGGCAAAGAAGATGTCGGCAACCTGGCAGACTGTGTACTTAAACCTGTAATTTGTACAATTTGTTTATGTCGGCTTGTGGAGCCCTTTGCTAATATGAAAAATATAACTTGCACTTTGCTTGTTTGTTATTAAGTCATAAACCATATGTAAATGGTTGCTATCTCATTTGACTTATGCACAGCTCTTATGGACCACTTGTATTCTAAATTTTGCTTCCGTACTTGAGAGCCCCATGTATCTATACTCTGTATGTGTGTGAATTTTGCAAGTTGGCCTTCAGTAATCTCGGATTACTGGCCATCACGGCACCAAACTACTAGGGGCGGTTTGGGGTCGTGACAGAATGGTATCAGAGCACAAGTTCCTTAGTATACGTTGTTCACACACTTTGAGTCCTAAAGAGCATAGGATTTCCCCTTAGAAGGAAGTTAGAATTGCATCATATTGCTTGCTATGTGAACAAGTTGTACATTGTCCCGACATGCTTAACTGTTACTTGCCTACATGATTGTTTGCTCATTTTGTTTTAAAAGCCACATTTTTGCATACAACTAGCATCATGAGGAGAGGTAGACCTCCAGTTGGCCGAGATCAGTCAGAGGACAGAATAGACAGGCTGGAGAGGCTAGTTGAAGGTTTGACCTGCGAGTTAAGGCAGACAAGACAACAATATTCTAGTGCTACATCAACTAAGGCCGAGCAGACAAACGGCTAGAATGCAGTTCCACCTCCACCTCCTCCAGTACCACAAGTGCCCCCACAGCCAGCTTTATATGGGGACGGCACGATAGCTCTGATCAGGGAGTTCAAGAAAATGAAGCCACCAAGATTCCAAGGGGGTATAGAACCGATGAAGGCCGAAGCTTGGGTTTTGGAGATGGAAAAGCTGTTCGAGATCTTTCCCAACACTGACACCCAGAAGGTGACATTAGCAGCTTTTACACTAGATGACGATGCCCGCAGATGGTGGATAATGGTTCGAGAAAGCAATCCAGACTTGACCTGGACCCGATTTTTAGAATTGTTCTACACCAAGCATTTTCCCTTAAGTGTTTGGAATCGCAAGGCTACCGAATTTCAGACTCTTACGTAAGGCAGTAGAACAGTAGCTGAATATGACCGTGCCTTTACAGAGTTGGCAAGGTACGCACCCCATATGGTCAATGATGAATATATGAAGGCTAGGAAGTTCGAAAGTGGACTCCGTGGACCGATACAAGACCGGGTCAACATGCTCAACATGCTCAACTCGGTGAAAGCACGATCATATTCAGCCACTGTTTTGCTACCCTATGACAACATCTGGAATTCTGTGGTCTTGCGATCTCGGACACTGAGCGGAAAGTGTTTGTCATAAAACAACTCCAAAAATCTGGCCCAAGTCAAGTCTGGATGACCTTCTCGGATCATCATCCACCACCTACGAGCGTCGTCTTCCAATGTGAATGCTGCCAACGACACCTTCTGGGCATCGGTGCTGGGAAAAACCTCAAACAACTTCTCTATTTCAAGAACCCATGCTTCTGCTTTCATCGGCTCTATACCTCCATGGAACTTCGGCGGTTTCATCTTCTTGAATTCTTTGATCAAGGTCAAGGTGTTGTCTCCATACAAAGCTGGCTGCGGCTGCACTTGTGGTACTGGAGGAGGTGGAGGTGGAGGTGGAACTGCATGTCGGCCATCTATCTGCTCGGCCTGAGTGGAAGTGGTACCTGTGTCTTGTGGTTTCTGGATTGAACTTCCATTTTTAATTTTATGCAACTTTCATTTTTATTTTTATTCAACTTCCATTTTTATTCAATTTACTTTTCTATTAAACTTCATTTTTTATTTAATTTTCAAATAGATCGTTAAGGTATAGTGGTTTCTTGAATGAACTACCATTTTCAATTTTCTGCAACTTCCATTTTTATTTTTATTCACCTTCCATTTTTATTCAAGTTATTTTTCTATTTAACTTCCTTTTTTTTATTTAATTTCTAAATAGATCGTTAAGGTATAGTGGTTTCTGGATTGAACTTCCATTTATAATTTTATGCAACTTTCATTTTTATTTTTATTCAACTTCTATTTTTATTCAATTTAGTTTTCTATTAAACTTCCTTTTTTATTTAGTTTCCAAATAGATCGTTAAGGTATAGTGGTTTCTTGAATGAACTTCCATTTTAAATTTTATCCAACTTCCATTTTTATTTTTATTCAACTTCCTTTTTTATTCAAGTTATTTTTCTATTAAACATCCTTTTTTATTTAATTTCCAAATAGATCGTTAAGGCATAGTGGTTTCTGGATTGAACTTCCATTTTTAATTTTATGCAACTTTCATTTTTATTTTTATTCAACTTCATTTTTATTCAATTTACTTTTCTATTAAACTTTCTTTTTTATTTAATTTCCAAATAGATCGTTAAGGTATAGTGGTTTCTTGAATCAACTTCCATTTTAAATTTTATGCAACTTCCATTTTTATTTATATTCAAGTTCCATTTTTATTCAAGTTATTTTTCTATTTCACTTCCTTTTTTATTTAATTTTCAAATAAATCGTTAAGGTAAAGTGGTTTCTGGATTGAACTTCCATTTTTAATTTTATGCAACTTTCATATTTATTTTTATTCAACTTTCATTTTTATTCAATTAAGTTTTCTATTAAACTTCCTTTTTTATTTATTTTTCCAAATAGATCGTTAAGGTATACTAGTTTCTTGAATGAACTTCCATTTTTCATTTTCTGCAACTTCCATTTTTATTTTTATTCAACTTCTATTTTTTTTCAACTTATTTTTCTATTCAACTTCCTTTTTTATTTAATTTCCAAATAGATCGTTAAGGTATAGTGGTTTCTTGATTGAACTTCCATTTTTAATTTTCTGCAACTTCCATTTTTATTTTTATTCAACTTCTTTTTTTATTCATGTTTCTTTTCTATTCAACTTCATTTTTTACTTAATTTCCAAATAGATCGTTAAGGTATAGTGGTTTCTTGAATGAACTTTCAATTTTTAATTTTCTGCAACTTCCATTTTTATTTTTATTCAACTTCCTTTTTCATTTAGTTAACTTGCTTTTTTATTTAATTTCCAAATAGATCGTTAAGGTATAGTGGTTTCTTGAATGAATTTCAATTTTTAATTTTCTGCAACATTTATTTTTATTTTTATTTAACTTCCATTTCTATTCAATTTACTTTTCTATTCTACTTCCTTTTTTATTTAATTTCCATATAGATCGTTAACGTATAGTGGTTTCTGGACTGAACTTCCATTTTTAATTTTATGCAACATTCAATTTTATTTTTATTAAACTTCCATTTTTATTAAATTTACTTTACTATTAAACTTCATTTGTTATTTAATTTCCAAATAGATAGTTAAGGTATAGTGATTTCTTGAATGAACTTCCATTTTTAATTTTTTGAAACTTCCATTTTTATTTTTATTCAACTGCCATTTTTATTCACGTTATTTTTCTATTTAACTTCATTTTTTATTTAATTTCCAAATAGATCGTTAAGGTATAGTGGTTTCTGGATTGAATTTCTATTTTTAATTTTATGCAACTATCATTATTATTTTTATTCAACTTCCATTTTTCTTCAATTTAGTTTTCTATTAAACTTCCTTTTTTATTTAGTTTCCAAATAGATCGTTAAGGTATAGTGGTTTCTTGAATGAACTTCCATTTTAAATTTTATGCAACTTCCATTTTTATTTTTCTTCAACTTCCATTTTTATTTAATTTCCAAATAGATCGTTAAGGTATAGTGGTTTCTTGAACGAACTTCCTTTTTTAATTTTCTGCAACTTCCATTTTTATTTTTATTCAACTTCTTTTTTTATTCAAGTTTGTTTTCCCTTCAACTTCCTTTTTTATTTAATTTCCAAATAGATCGTTAAGGTATAGTGGTTTCTGGATTGAACTTCCACTTTTAATTTTATGCAACTTTCATTTTTATTTTCATTCAACTTCCATTTTTATTCAATTTACTTTTCCATTAAACTTCCTTTTTTATTTAATTTCCAAATAGATTGTTAAGATATAGTGGTTTCTTGAATGAACTTCCATTTTTAATTTTATGCAACTTTCATTTTTATTTTTATTCAACTTCCATTTTTATTCAATTTACTTTTCAATTAAACTTTCTTTTTTATTTAATTTCCAAATAGATCGTGAAGGTATAGTAGTTTCTTGAATGAACTTCCATTTTAATTTTACGCAACTTCCATTTTTATTTTTATTCAACTTCCATTTTTATTCAAGTTATTTTCTATTTAACTTCCTTTTTTTATTTAATTTCCAAATAGATCGTTAAGGTAAAGTGGTTTCTGGATTGAACTTTCATTTTTAATTTTATGCAACTTTCATTTTTATTTTTATACAACTTCCATTTTAATTCAAGTTATTTTTCTATTCAACTACCTTTTTTATTTAATTTCCAAAATAGATCGTTAAGGTATAGTGGTTTCTGGAATGAACTTCAAATTTTAATTTTCTGCAACTTCGATTTTTATTTTTATTCACCTTCTTTTTTTATTCAAGTTTCTTTTCTAATCAACTTCCTTTTTTATTTAATTTCCAAATAGATCATTATGGTATAGTGGTTTCTTAAATGAACTTCCAATTTTCATTTTCTGCAACTTCGATTTTTATTTTTATTCAACTTCTTTTTTTATACAAGTTTCTTTTCTACTCAACTTCCTTTTTTGTTTAATTTCCAAATAGATCGTTAAGGTATAGTGGTTTCTTGAATGAACTTCCATTTTTAATTTTCTGCAACTTCCATTTTTATTTTCATTCAACTTCCATTTTTATTCAAGTTATTTTTCTATTCAACTTCCTTTTTTATTTAATTTCCAAATTGATCGTTAAGGTATAGTGGTTTCTTGAATGAATTTCCATTTTTAATTTTCTGCAACTTCCAATTTTAGTTTTAAGGAACTTCCATTTTTATTCAAGTTACTTTTCTGTTCAACTTCCTTTTTTATTTAATTTCCAAATAGATCGTTAACGTATAGTGGTTTCGAGACTCAACTTCCATTTTTAATTTTCTGCAACTTCCATTTTTATTTTTATTCAACTTCTTTTTTTATTCAAGTTTCTTTTCTATTCAACTTCCTTTTTTATTTAATTTCTAAATAGATCGTTAAGGTATAGTGGTTTCTTGAATGAACTTCCAATTTTTAATTTTCTGCAACTTCCATTTTTATTTTTATTCAACTTCAATTTTCATTCAAGTTATTTTTCTATTCAACTTATTTTTTTATTTAATTTCCAAAGAGATAGTTTAGGCATATTGGTTTTTTGAATGAATTTTCATTTTTAATTTTCTGCAACATTTATTTTTATTTTTATTTAACTTCCATTTTTATTCAATTTACTTTTCTATTCAACTTCCTTTTTTTTTTTAATTTCCAAATAGATCATTAATGTATATTGGTTTCTTGAATAAATTTCCATTTTTAATTTTCTGCAACTTCCAATTTTAGTTTTAAGGAACTTCCATTTTTATTCAAGTTACTTTTCTGTTCAACTTCCTTTTTTATTTAATTTCCAAATAGATCGTTAACGTATAGTGGTTTCGAGACTCAACTTCCATTTTTAATTTTATGCAACTTTCATTTTTATTTTTATTAAACTTCCATATTTGTTAAATTTACTTGTCTATTAAACATCATTTGTTATTTAATTTCCAAATAGATCGTTAAGGTATAGTGATTTCTTGAGTGAACTTCCATTTTTACTTTTCTGCAACTTCCATTTTTATTTTTATTCAACTTCCATTTTTATTCAAGTTATTTTTCTATTCAACTTGCTTTTTTATTTAATTTCCAAATAGATCGTTAAGGTATAGTCGTGTCTTGAATGAACTTCCATTTTTAATTTTTTGCAACTTCCACTTTTATTTTTATTCGACTTCTATTTTTATTCAAGTTATTTTTTTATTCAACTTCCTTTTCAATTTAATTTCCAAATAGATCATTAAGGTATAGTGTTTCTGGAATGAACTTTCAATTTTAACTTTCTGCAACTTCCATTTTTATTTTTATTAAACTTCTTTTTTTATTAAAGTTATTTTTCTGTTCAACTTTCTTTTTTATTTAATTTCCAAATAGATCGTTAAGGTATAGTGGTTTCTGGATTGAACTTTCATTTTTAATTTTATGCAACATTCATTTTTATTTTTATTCAACCTTCATTTTTTTTCAATTTAGTTTTCTATTAAATTTCCTTTTTTATTTAATTTCAAAATAGATCGTTAAGATATAGTGGTTTCTTGAATGAACTTTCATTTTTAATTTTCTGCAACTTCCATTTTTATTTTTATTCGACTTCCATTTTTATTAAATTTACATTTCTATTAAACTTCTTTTTTTATTTAATTTCCAAATAGATCGTTGAGGTATAGTTGTTTCTTGACTGAACTTCCACTTTAAATTTTCTGCAACTTTTATTTTTATTTTTATTTAACTTCAATTTTTATTCAATTTACTCTTCTATTCAACTTCAGTTTTTATTTAATTTTTAAAATAGATCATTAAGGTATAGTGGTTTCTTGAATTAATTTGTAGTTTTAATTTTCTGCAACTTCCATTTTTATTTTTACGTAACTTCCATTCTTATTCAAATTACTTTTCTATTCAACTTCCTTTTTTATTTAATTTCCAAATAGATCATTAACGTATAGTAGTTTCTGGATTGAACTTCCATTTTTAATTTTATGCAACTTTCATTTTTATTTTTATTCGACTTCCATTTTTATTAAATTTACTTTTCTATTAAACTTCATTTTTTGTTTAATTTCCAAATAGATCGTTAAGGTACAGTGGTTTCTTGAATGAACTTCCATTTTTAATTTTCGGCAACTTCCATTTCTATTTTCATTGGACTTCCATTTTTATTCAATTTACTTTTCTATTAAACTTCCGTTTTTATTTAATTTCCAAATAGATCGTTAACGCATAGTGGTTTCTGGAATGAACTTCCATTTTTAATTTTATGCAACTTTCATTTTTATTTTTATTCAACTTCCATTTTTATTCAATTTAGTTTGCTATTAAACTTCATTTTTTATTTAATTTCCAAATAGATCGTTAAGTTATAGTGGTTTCATTAATGAACTTCCATTTTTAATTTTATGCAACTTTCAATTTTATTTTTATTCAACTTCCATTTTTATTGAAGTTATTTTTCTATTCAACTTCCTTTTTTATTTAATTTCCAAGGAGATCGTTAAGGTATAGTGGTTTTCTTGAATGAACTTCCAATTTTAATTTTCTGCAACTTCCATTTTTATTTTTATTCAACTACTTTTTTTATTCAAGTTTTTTTTCTATTCAACTTCCTTTTTTACTTAATTTCCAAATGGATCGTTAAGGTATAGTGGTTTCTGGATTGAACTTCCATTTTTAATTTTATGCAACTTTCATATTTATTTTTATTCAACTTTCATTTTTATTCAATTAAGTTTTCTATTAAACTTCCTTTTTTATTTATTTTTCCAAATAGATCGTTAAGGTATACTAGTTTCTTGAATGAACTTCCATTTTTTATTTTCTGCAACTTCCATTCTTATTTTTATTCAACTTCCATTTTTTTTCAAGTTATTTTTCTATTCAACTTCCTTTTTTATTTAATTTCTAAATAGATCGTTAAGGTATAGTGGTTTCTTGATTGAACTTCCATTTTTAATTTTCTGCAACTTCCATTTTTATTTTTATTTAACTTCTTTTTTTATTGAAGTTTCTTTTCTATTCAATTTCCTTTTTTACTTAATTTCCAAATAGATCGTTAAGGTATAGTGGTTTCTTAAATGAACTTCCAATTTTTAATTTTCTGCAACTTCCATTTTTATTTTTATTCAACTTCCTTTTTCATTCAAGTTATTTTTCTATTCAGCTTGCTTTTTTATTTAATTTCCAAATAGATCGTTAAGGTATAGTGGTTTCTTGAATAAATTTCAATTTTTAATTTTCTGCAACATTTATTTTTATTTTTATTGAACTTCCATTTCTATTCAATTTACTTTTCTATTCAACTTCCTTTTTTATTTAATTTCCATATAGATCGTTCAGGCATAGTGGTTTCTTGAATGAATTTCCATTTTTAATTTTCTGCAACTTCCAATTTTATTTTTAAGTAACTTCCATTTTTATTCAAGTTACTTTTCTGTTAAACTTCTTTTTTTATTTAATTTCCAAATAAATCGTTAACGTATAGTGGTTTCTAGACTGAACTTCCGTTTTTAATTTTATGCAACTTTCAATTTTATTTTTATTAAACTTCCATTTTTATTAAATTTACTTTACTATTAAACTTCATTTGTTATTTAATTTCCAAATAGACCGTTAAGGTATAGTGATTTCTTGAATGAACTTCCATTTTTAATTTTTTGAAACTTCCATTTTTATTTTTATTCAACTTCCATTTTTATTCAAGTTATTTTTCTATTCAACATGCTTTTTTATTTAATTTCCAAATAGATCGTTTAGGTATAGTCGTTTCTTGATTGAACTTCAATTTTTAATTTTCTGCAACTTCCATTTTTATTTTTATTCGACTTCCATTTTTATTCAAGTTATTTTTTTATTCAACTTCCTTTTTAATTTAATTTCCAAATAGATCATTAAGGTATAGTGGTTTCTGCAATGAACTTTCAATTTTAACTTTCTGCAATTTCCATTTTTATTTTTATTCAACTTCTTTTTTTATTCAAGTTATTTTTCTGTTCAACTTCCTTTTTTATTTTATTTCCAAATGGATCGTTAAGGTATAGTGGTTATTGGATTGAGCTTCCATTTTTAATTTTATGCCACTTTCATTTTTATTTTTATTCAACTTTCATTTTTATTCAATTTAGTTTTCTAATAAACATCCTTTTTTATTTAATTTCAAAATAGATCGTTAAGATATAGTGGTTTCATGAATTAACTTTCATTTTTAATTTTCTGCAACTTCCATTTTTATTTTCATTTAACTTCCTTTTTTTTTAAGTTTCTTTTCTACTCAACTTCCTTTTTTATTTAATTTCCAAATAGATCGTTTTGGTATAGTGGTTTTTGGATTGAACTTCCATTGTTAATTTTAAGCAACTTTCATCTTTATTTTTATTCGACTTCAATTTTTATTAAATTTACTTTTCTATTAAACTTCCTTTTTTATTTCATTTCCAAATAGATCGTTAACGTATAGTGGTTTCTTGACTGAACTTCCACTTTTAATTTTCTGCAACTTTTATTTTTATTTTTATTTAACTTCCATTTTTATTCAATTTACTCTTCTATTCGACTTCATTTTTTATTTAATTTCCAAATAGATCATTAAGGTATAGTGGTTTCTTGAATGAATTTGTATTTTTAATTTTCTGCAACTTCCATTTTTATTTTGAAGTAACTTCCATTTTTATTCAAGTTACTTTTCTATTCAACTTCCTTTTTTATTTAATTTACAAATAGATCGTTAACGTATAGTGGTTTCTGGATTGAACTTCCATTTTTAATTTTATTCAACTTTTATTTTTATTTTTATTCGACTTCCATTTTTATTAAATTTGCTTTTCCAATAAACTTCATTTTTTATTTAATTTCCAAATAGATCGTTAAGGTATAGTGGTTTCTGGAATGAACTGCCATTTTTAATTTTGCTGCAACTTCCATTTTTATTTTAATTCGACTTCCATTTTTATTCAAGTCATTTTTCTATTCAACTTCCTTCTTTATTTAATTTCCAAACAGATCGTTAAGGTATAATGGTTTATTGAATGAACTTCCTTTTTTAATTTTCTGCACCTTCCATTTTAATTTTTATTTCACTTCTATTTTTATTCAAGTCATTTTTCTATTCAACTTCCTTTTTTATTTAATTTCCAAATACGTCTTTAAGGTATAGTTGTTTCTGGATTGAACTTCCATTTTTAATTTTATGCAACTTTCATTTTTATTTTTATTCAACTTTCATTTTTATTCAATTTACTTTTCTATTAGACTTCCTTTTTTATTTAATTTCCAAATAGATCGTTAAGGTATAGTGGTACTTTGAATGAACTTCCATTTTTAATTTTCTGCAACTTCCATTTTTATTTTTGTTTGACTTCCATTTTTATTCAATTTACTTTTCTATTCAACTTCCTTTTTTATTTAATTTCCAAATAGATCGTTAAGGTGTAGTGGTCTCTGTATTGAACTTCCATTTTTAATTTTATGCGACTTTTATTTTTATTTTTATTCAACTTCCATTTTTATTCAATTTACTTTTCTATTAAACTTCCTTTTTTATTTAATTTCCAAATTGGTCGTTAATGCATAGTGGTTTCTTGAATGAACTTCCATTTTTAATTTTCTGCAATTTCCATTTTTATTTTTATTTAACTTCCTTTTTTATTCAAGTTTCTTTTCTACTCAACTTCCTTTTTTATTTAATTTCCAAATAGATCGTTAACGTATAGTGGTTTCTTGAATGAACTTCCATTTTTAATTTTATGCAGCTTTCATTTTTATTTTTATTCAACTTCCATTTTCACTCAATTTAGTTTTCTATTAAACTTCCTTTTTTATTTAGTTTCCAAATAGATCGTTAAGGTATAGTTGTTTCTTTAATGAATTTCTATTTTTAATTTTCTGCAGCTTCCATTTTCATTTTTAATTAACTTCCATTTTTATTCAAGTTACTTTTCAATTCAACTTCCTTTTTTATTTAATTTCCAAATAGATCGTTAAGGTATAGTGGTTTCTTGAATGAACTTCCAATTTTAATTTTCTGCAACTTCCATTTTTATTTCTATTCAACGTCTTTTTTTATTCAAGTTTCTTTTCTAATCAACTTCCTTTTTCATTTAATTTCTAAATAGATCGTTAAGGTATAGTGGTTTCTAGATTGAACTTCCATTTTTAATTTTATGCAACTTTCACTTTTATTTTTATTCTACTTCCATTTTTATTCAATTTACTTTTCTATTAAACTTCCTTTTTTATTTAACTTCCGAATAGATCGTTAAGGTATAGTGGTTTTTTCAATAAACTTTCATTTTTAATTTTCTGCAACTTCCTTTTTTTTTTTATTCGGCTTCCATTTTTATTCAAGTTATTTTTCTATTCAACTTACTTTTTTATTTAATTTCCAAATACATCGTTAAGGTATAGTGGTTTCTTGAATGAACTTCCATTTTTATTTTTATTTAACTTCCTTTTTCAATCAAGTTTCTTTTCTACTCAATTGCCTTTTTTGTTTAATTTCTAAATAGATCGTTAAGGTATAGTGTTTTCTGGATTGAACTTCCATTTTTAATTTTATGCAACTTTCCTTTTTATTTTTATTCAACTTCCATTTTTATTCAATTTGCTTTTCTATTAAACTTCCTTTTTTATTTAATTTCCAAATAGATCGTTAAGGTATAGTGGTTTCTTGAATGAACTTCCATTTTTAATTTTCGGCAACTTCTATTTTTATTTTTATTCGACTTCCATTTTTATTCAAGTTATTTTTCCATTCAACTTCCTTTTTTATTTAATTTCCAAATAGATCGTTAAGGTATAGTGGTTTATTGAATGAACTTCCAATTTTAATTTTATGCAACTTTCATTTTTATTTCTATTCAACTTCTTTTTTTATTCAAGCTTCTTTCTATTCTACTTCCTTAATTATTTAATTTCCAAATAGATCGTTAAGGTGTACTGGTTTCTGGATTGAACTTCAATTTTTAATTTTATGCAACTTTCACTTTTATTTTTGTTCAACTTCCATTTTTATTTAATTTACTTTTCTATTAAACTTCCTTTTTTTCTTTAATTTCCAAATAGATCGTTAAGGTATAGTGGTTTCTTTAACGAACTTCCATTTTAAATTTTCTGCAACTTCCATTTTTATTTTTATTGGACTTCCATTTTTATTCAATTTACTTTTCTATTCAACATCCTTTTTTATTTAATTTCCAAATAGATCGTTAAGGTATAGTGGTTTCTGGATTGAACTTCCATTTTTAATTTTATGCAACTTTCATTTTTCATTTTATTCAACTTCCATTTTTATTCAATTTACTTTTCTATTCGACTTCCTTTTTTAGTTAATTTCCAAATTGATCGTTAAGGTATAGTGGTTTCTTGAATGAACTTCCATTTTTAATTTTCTGCGACTTCCATTTTTATTTTTATTTAACTTCTTTTTTTATTCAAGTTTCTTTTCTACTCAACTTCCTTTTTTCTTTAATTTCCTAATAGATCGTTAAGGTATAGTGGTTTCTGGATTGAACTTCCATTGTTAATTTTATGCAACTTTCATTTTTATTCTTATTCGATTTCCATTTTTATTCAATTTACTTTTCTATTGAACTTCCTTTTTTATTTAATTTCCAAATAGATCGTAAAGGTATAGTGGTTTCTTGAATGAACTTCCATTTTTAATTTTCTGCAACATTTATTTTTATTTTTATTTAACTTCCATTTTTATTCAATTTATTTTTCTATTCAACTTCCTTTTTTATTTAATTTCCAAATAGATTGTTAAGGTATAGTCGTTTCTTGAATGAATTTCCATTTTTAATTTTCTGCAACTTCCATTTTTATTTTTAAGTAATTTCCATTTTTATTCAAGTTACTTTTCTATTCAACTTCCTTTTTTATTTAATTTCCAAATAGATCGTTAACGTATAGTGGTTTCTGGATTGAACTTCCATTTTTAATTTCCAAAAAGATCGTTAAGGTATAGTGGTTTCTTTAACGAACTTCCATTTTTAATTTTCTGTAAATTCCATTTTTATTTTTATTTGACTTCCATTTTTATTAAATTTACTTTTCTATTCAACTTCCTTTTTTATTTAATTTCCAAATAGATCGTTAAGGTATAGTGGTTTCTTGAATGAACTTCCAGTTTGTCACGCCCTCAAAATAATCACATTAAACCCGTCAATATAGACTTGCATTGATATATAAAAGCTCCACATTCTTCTATTCATCAGAGTTCCATTACCAAAAGTATTACATGTTAACGACGAAAGCAAATGCCCTAAAGGCTTACAGCTTTCCAAGTTAACACTTGGTTACAACAAAAGAGTACTAACTCAATTATAAATTAAGCCCTTGGCTTGAATATACGTGTAATACATCAAAAGAATAAAACAGCAAAAGTCTGCCTGCCTCTAGCCTCCTAAGCTACGTCCTTGGAGGTGGCATGCTACCTGTACCTAAAAATGATATTCCCATATAGGGTGAGCTACAGCCCAGCAGAGGTACACTAAACCAAATATGAACAATGATTAAAAGATTAGCAGTTGATAGATGGCTAACACTGATACTTTCCCTTATCACATTTTACAGTTTCATGACATACAAGTCCATGTTACAATCCATTTCCAATTCTTTTCAAATTCTCAGTTTATAACCCTGGCTCAGAACCTGGCCAAACAACTCATGTGAGACAATTACTCACATTAAACACTTTCCCATTTCATCATAGATAAGCATACTAGCTATATCACACACACCAACAGATAAGCATACAAGCTATATCATCACTTCCACAGATATGCATAAGAGCACTATCACACTTCCAATGACAAGCATATGAGCTCTGTCAACACATTACTAGATAAGCATATGAGCTCTATTTATGGGGTCCATCCCCTATCTCCTCCCAACAACATCCGGTTTAGAGGTCCATCCCCTATCTTCCCCCAAACCGTGGAGTACATCCCCTATCTCCTCCAACACAACACAATGCATATAAACAATAATTATACACATCATCACACAACACATAATTTAATGTATTCTTTCAACCGTCATACTCAATGACACAATCCAATGATTAGTTTCAGTTTGCCTAATCATCATGCATTGTCTACAACAATCAAGACTATCCTCCACCGATAGCCCAAAGCAGTTATTTCTATACAGAAAATAAATGCAACAATGGATATATAATCAACATTTCAACTAGGCGAGCGATAAATAATCCAACTACACCCCTTTAATCCCAAGCCTTTCCAAAATCAATTCCTCATTCCTCATAATTAATTATACAAATTAATTAACCAATGTAATTTGGACATATTCCATAATTAACATTTACAACCCTTAGGTTCCATTTTCATTATTGTTTTAACATTAATTTCACTTTTCCATGCCAAACACGCATCTAGGTTTCATATAACCAAAACCCCAACTTTTGTAAAAATTACACAAAAGCCCCCAAACTCTCACAAATTACCAAACCAACCCCAACATCTTAAAATACTAAAATTTAAAGACAAAGCTCATAAAGAGGAGTAGGATATCCCTACCTCGAAGTTAGAGCTCGGATGGAGAAGAGACCTAAACCAAAGTGCTCCAAAGACCAAGATTCTCGGATCAAAACGACGCCCTCGACGATCCACACAACTTTTACAAAGGCCGAAGAGAAGGAGGACACTCTAACTAGATCAAACCCTAGAGAGAAGGGAGTTTCTAGAGAGAGAGGCTCTCAAAAATGGGTTTTAGAAAAAGTAGGAGAGAGAAAGAAAAGCAAAAAGTGATTTAAAATCACCCAGCGGATAACTCATATACGTATGACCCGTTCGAGCGAAGAACACAACGCTCGAGCGCCAAGAACAAAAATCTGGACATGCTCGAGCGCAATAAGGCCTGCTCGAGCGCCAAGACACAAGAATAAAGCACTTCCGCTCCAGCGCGAAAACCAGTCCGCTCGAGCGTAGATTTCCACCTCCCAGAACTTATACCCAGAAAGTACTACTCGCTCGAGCGCCACCAAACCCGCTCGAGCGCCACCGCTCGAGCGTAAACAAACCCGCTCGAGCGTAAAAATCACATCTGCAGAAGTTTTACAGGAACACGAAATACTGGAGGTGTGCAATCCCTGCTCGAGCGCGAGAAGACCCGCTCAAGCGGATCGCCTAAAAACTGGACTACAAGGAATTGAAACCATGGCCTAACCAACCTGTAACAACCCTGCTCAAAACATCCTAAAACTCAATCAAGTGGAATTAAAGGACGACAACAAGATAGACATCACTACCAACTTCACGGAACCGAGTCCGGAACACAACAGAACAGTAAAGGGACAACCGGGATCGCTATACAGTTATAATTTAATGCAACTTCCATTTTTATTTTTATTCGACTTCCATTTTTATTCAATTTACTTTTCTATTAAACTTCCTTTTTTATATTATTTCCAAATAGATCGTTAAGGTATAGTGGTTTCTTGAATGAACTTCCATTTTTAAATTTCTGCAACTTCCATTTTTTTTTATTCGACTTCCATTTATATTCAATTTACTTTTCTATTCAACTTCGTTTTTTCTTTAATTTCCAAATAGATCGTTAAGGTATAGTGGTTTCGGGATTGAACTTCTATAGCGATCCCGGGTTTAACCTTGTTGTACAGTGATCCGGACATGTGTCCGTGGATGTTGGTAGTTGGTTATCATCGTGTTTACATCCTTTCTTACTTTGTATTTGAGTTATAAGATGTGTTGGGTGGGTTTGTTTCAGGTTGGTTGAGTTTAGAAACCAAAACTAGTTGCCCAGATTTTTGGCCTGTCCGCTCGAGCGGAGGTGTTGGCGCTCGAGCGGAGAATACACCCATCCAGTATTTATTGTGCAGTGTTGTACGCTCGAGCGTAGGGTTGGGAGCTCGAGCGGAGGTCTAGTTCTGCAAAAGTGCTGAGCGAGTGCATTCTGCGCTCGAGCGGGAGGTTGGCCGCTCGAGCGTAAATCTGTGAGTGGCCGCTCGAGCGGGGTGTTTTACGCTCGAGCGGAGACCTGGGTTAAAGTTCCGAAATTGTGACTTTTCAAATCACTTTTTGCTTTCTCTTCTCTCTCTTACTTTTCCAAAAAAGCCATTTTCAGAGCTTCTCACTCTAAATCGGCCCTTCTCTCTTAGATTTGATCTAGTAAGGATCGTTTACTCACCTTTTGTCTTCACAAAAGTTGTGTTGATCGTCGAGAGCTTCCTTTTGATCTGAAAATTTCGAGGTTTGGAGCATTTTGGTTTTGGTCTTCATCTCCTTTGGGGCTCCGGGTTTGAGGTAGGGATAACCTACTCCTCTCTATGGGTTTTGTCTTTAAATTTTGGTATTTTGAGATGTTGGGCTTGGTTTGGTAATTTTGTGAAAGTTTGGGGCTTTTGTGCAATTATACAAAAGTTGGGGTTTTATTCATAATAAACCTAGATGCATGTTTAGCATAAAAAAAATGGAATGATTGCTGAATCATTGAAGAAAATTGGACCTAAGGGTTGAAATGGTAATTATGGAAAATAGCCTAATTACATTGTTTAATTAATTGGGATAATTAATTGATGAGAAATGAGGAAATGAAATGTTGATTGAATATCCATTTGTGCATTTATTTTCTGTTTTAGAAATAACTGCTTTGGGCTATCGGTGGAGGATAGTCATGATTGTTGTAGACAATGTATGTTGATTAGGCAAACTGAAACTAATCAATGGAATGTGTTATGAAACTTGACAGTTGCTAGAATACATTAATTGTTTGTATTGTGTGATTGTATATAGAACCAATGTGTTTATATACGTTGTGTGTAGAGGAGGAGATAGGGGATGTACTCCGCGGTTTAGGGGAAGATAGGGGATGGACCTCTAAACCGGATAGGTATTTGGAGGAGATAGGGGATGTACTCCGTAGACAGAGCTCATATGCTTGTCTAGAGAAGTGAAGATAGAGCTCATATGCTTATCTTTGTGAAGTGTTGTGAAGTGTGGATACAGCTTGTATGCTTATCTGTGGATATTGTTGATATACATATCTGTTGTGAAGTGTGGATACAGCTTGTATGCTTATCTGTGGATATTGTTGATATACATATCTGTTGTAGAATGTGGAGATAGCTTTTATGCTTATCTGAATGTGAGATATAGTTTTTATACATATCTGTGGAAATGATGATAGAGCTAGCATGCTTATCTGTTAAAAAGGGAAAATGAAAAGTAATTGGGACTTGTAAGTCGTTGACATAAATATGTAATTTATGTGATTGTATCAGTGTAGACCGACTATCAATTGCTAATGTTTTAGTCATTGTCCATGGTTGGTTTAGTGTATTTCTACTGGGCTGTGGCTCACCCTATATGGGAATATCATTTTCAGGTACAGGAAGCATGCCACCTCCAAGGACATAGCTGGGAGGCTAGTGGCGGGCATAGTTTTGTCGTTTTACTTTTGATGTATTACATGTAATTTCAAGCCAAGGGCTTAATGTGTAAACGAGTTAGAACTCTTTGTTGTAACCAAGTGTTAACTTGGAAAGCTGTAAGCCCGTAGGGCATTTTGTTATGAGGTTAACATGTAATACTTAAGTAATGGAACTCTAATGAATGAAAGAATGTGGTTAGTTTATATGTAAATGCATGTCTTATCTGATGGGTTTATTGTTATTATTTTGAGGGCGTTACAACTTGGTATCAGAGCGTACCGGGTTCGAATACTTTGGGTACGTGGGAAGTGATTAGGATCACAATGGGTTTGTCTCGCTTGATAGAGACGTAGATGTAGTACCATATGCTATGTGTTTATTTGATAACATGCTTATGTGACTATGTGGGTATGGGATTTAATTTCTAGGATGTTGATTGGATCCTTGGGTTTCTGGGAGTCTTGTTGGAAAAGCACTTGATCAACGCTGCTTCTAACCGGAACTCTAGTAACGCCTCGGGACTATCATTATCCGGAAATGAAGTTCGTAAGTGCTTATGTGTTTATGTGCTTATGTGGAGTGAATTACAGTTGTCCATGCATTAGGACGTGAGTGTTTAGTTTCGGCACACTTAGGAATGTGCTAACGTTCTGTGTTGCCTTTATTAGGATGTCAGGACGAGGAAGAGGTGCTAGGCGTGGTAGACCTGCGAGGCAGGAAGTACCGTTACAGGGTGAGATCCCGGCAGTGCAGGAGGGAGTTGGGCAGGCCAATGTGGCCGAGCCAGTAGGTCAGCAGGCTATGGGTGCCTTGGCCAGAGAGATAGCAGGAGCTTTAGGTATTCTTAGAGCTGGGAATCAGGCAGCTGAGACAGGGCCTTCCTTCTTGAAGAGGGAGTTCTTCCGGTGTAATCCGGACGAGTTTATCGGGGATCCTAAAGAGCCGCTTAAGGCAGATGAATGGCTCGAACAGACAACGAAGACGTTTGAGATGCTTGGCATCGAGGACGGAGCACTGAAAGTGACCTTGGCATCTTTCCAACTGAAGGGAGATGCGGGTCAATGGTGGAAGTACGAGAAAGCTCGTGTTGGTGGTACTTGGGAGGCGTTTGTGAATGCTTTTCAGGAGAGGTTTTTATCAGCAGCAGCTAGGGAGAAGCTGAGGGATCAATTTAGCCGGCTTAATCAGCAGGGCTTGTCAGTGGCCGAGTTTGAGGCTACTTTTACCAGTCTGTCTAGGTTTGCACCTGAACTGGTGGCGTCTGAGGAACGCCGTTGCTATGAGTTTGAGCGGAAGTTGAGGCGGGGCCTCAAGTTGAGAGTTGGTGGGTCTTATATTCGAGAGTATAGACACCTAGTGGATGCTGCAGCTCATATGGAGCTTATGATGCAGGAGGAGGATGAGGGTCAGAGAGGCTCCAAGAGGAGCCAGGATAGTCAGGGTGATGGCAGGAGACAGAAGGGTTATAACCCTCAGCAGTCTCAGGGTGCAGTCTCTAGATCGACCTTTCCAGTGCCGAGTGTTGGCTCGGGGAGAGGCAGTCAGGGAGAATTCACTTGTTACAAGTGTGGCCAGCTGGGTCACAAGGTTTCTGTTTGCCCGCAGAAGGGTGGGGGTCAGAAAGCTGCTTCTTCTTCAGCTAGACCGCCGAGTCAGAATTTGGGCAGGGGGCAGCTCTTGATTTGTTATCAGTGTGGACAACCTGGGCACATGAAGAGGTTTTGCCCACAGTTGAGTGCCACTTCGGGAGCGTCTGGTTCTAGGCAGACGCAGGGTTTTCAGCCAGCTCAGTCTGTGCAGGCCTCGAGGGCCAATCCGGGAGCTTCGTCATCCCAGTCTGTGCAGCAGTCTTTTGCTCCGAGGAGTGAGCAGGTAGACCAGGGGCCTATGGGGCGCGTGTATGCTGTTACCGCGCAGGATTTAGTACCGGCTCCATCAGTAGTGAGAGGTACTTTTCTGTTTTGCAACTCAGTTGCTAATGTGTTGATAGACACGGGTGCATCTCATTCTTTTGTATCTGCTGCATTTGCATCTGTTTTGGAATTGGAGTTAGCACAGTTAGCATCTCCTATTTGTGTGGTATCGCCTTTGGGTGGTGAGTTGATTCTGAAACAGGGTGTTAGAGGATGTGATATAGAGGTCGCCGACTATAGGCTTCCTTTTCCGTTTGTTGTCATGCCCATGAGGGGTTTTGATGTTATTTTGGGTATGGACTGGTTATCGTCATACCGGGCTGTTATTGATTGCTACCGCCAGAGGGTTACATTATGTACCTTGAGCGGGGAGTGGTTCCATTTCTTGGGAGACCGGGTTGGTAGTGTTTTGCCACCGGGGTATGATTCGCGAGGGCGAAGTGAGCTTAGTGGTTTACTTGCTAGCTTTGAGAGTAGCGAGTGTGTTGAGACCCAGGTTGTGTTACCGAGGGTGGTTTGTGAGTATTCGGATGTCTTTCCCGAAGATCTTGTTAGTTTGCCACCTCACCGAGAGATAGAGTTCTCTATTGATTTAGTGCCTGGTACGGCGCCGATTTCTATGGCACCTTACCGTTTTGCTCCAGCAGAGTTGGTTGAGTTGAAAGTTCAGCTCTAGGAATTGCTCGATAAGGGCTTTGTTCGCCCTAGTGTTTCACCGTGGGGAGCACCGGCCCTCTTTGTTAAAAAGAAAGATGGTGCCTTGAGATTGTGTATTGACTACCGGAAGTTGAATCGGGCTACGGTTAAGAATAAGTATCCTATGCCCCGTATAGATGATTTGTTTGACCAATTGAAGGGTTCCCGTTGTTTCTCTAAGATAGACTTGAGATCGGGTTACCATCAGTTGAGGGTCAGGGAGGAAGATATTCCGAAGACGGCATTCCGTACGCGGTATGGCCATTATGAGTTTCTGGTGATGCCATTTGGGCTTACCAATGCACCGGCAGTCTTTATGGACTTGATGAACCGGATTTTCCGGGAGTTCTTAGACCGCTTTGTGGTTGTTTTTGTGGACGATATCCTTATCTATTCGTCATCTAAGGAGGAGCACGAGGAACACTTGAGAGTGGTGCTTGAGTTACTTAGAGCCCATAGGCTGTATGCCAAGTTTGGGAAGTGTGAGTTCTGGCTGAGGGAAGTCAAATTCTTAGGCCACGTGGTATCCGGGGAAGGGGTGTCTGTTGATACATCCAAGGTTGAGGCAGTGCAAGATTGGGCACAGCCTAAGAGTGTGTTTGAGATCCGCAGTTTTCTGGGATTAGCTGGGTATTACCGTCGGTTTGTGAAAGATTTCTCCAGGTTAGCGTCACCGTTGACTAGACTGACTCGGAAGGGAGTCAAGTTTGTGTGGAGTGAGACTTGTGAAAGGTCGTTCCAAGAGCTGAAGGTTAGATTGACCACCGCTCCGGTGTTGATTATTCCGGAGAGAGGGTTGGGTTATGCGGTTTATTGTGATGCCTCACGAGAGGGTTTGGGTTGTGTGTTGATGCAGGAGGGGAAAGTGGTAGCTTATGGCTCACGTCAGTTGAAAATACACGAGAATAATTACCCCACACACGACCTAGAGTTAGCAGCTGTGATCTTTGCCTTGAAAATCTGGAGGCACTACCTTTATGGTGAGAGGTTCGAGGTATTCTCGGATCACAAGAGTTTGAAGTATCTGTTTACACAGAGAGACTTGAATCTGAGGCAGAGGAGATGGATGGAGTTCATCGAGGATTATGATTTCGAGTTGCATTATCATCCGGGAAAGGCCAATGTTGTGGCCGATGCCCTTAGTAGGAAGACCATTAGTGATGTTGCTAGTATAGCCATCCGGGAATGGGAGATGTTGGGAGCACTGGGCGAGTTTGATTTGCTACTGGGCGAATCTGTCGAGGCTGCGGCCTTGTTTTCTGTTGTTGCGCAGCCTACACTTGTGATTAGAGTGTTAGAGGCACAGAGTGGTGACCTTGAAGTAAAATCCCTCCGAGAGAAGATCTCCAGTGGGAAAGTTGAGAAGGGTTTGACGGTGTATCCCGACCTGAGTGTGAGATACCGGGACCGTTTGTTTGTACCGGAGTCTTGCCGAGAGGAAGTACTCCGAGAGTTTCATCATTCGCGCCTTGCGGTGCATCCGGGAGGTACTAAGATGTACCAGGATTTGAGCCGCCAGTTTTGGTGGCGGGGTATGAAGAGAGATGTGGCTGTTTTCGTATCGAAGTGCCTTACTTGTCAGCAAGTGAAGGCCGAGCATCAGAGGCCAGCGGGTTTGTTGCAACCCTTGCCTTTTGCCGAGTGGAAGTGGGAGCATGTCACTATGGACTTCGTTGTAGGTCTTCCGAGGACTCAACGGGGTAGTGATGCTATTTGGGTGGTTGTAGACCGGTTGACTAAGTCGGCGCACTTTATTCCTATGCGCGTGAGAGATTCGGTAGACCATCTTGCCGATTTGTATATTCGGGACGTAGTGAGATTGCACGGGGTCCCAGTGACGATCGTCTCAGATAGAGATCCTCGTTTTACTGCTAGATTGTGGCAGAGTTTGCAGAGTGCCTTGGGCACTAAGTTGACCTTTAGTACGGCTTATCATCCTCAGACTGACGGGCAGTCCGAGCGTACTATTCAGATCCTCGAGGATATGCTTCGGGGTTGTGTCCTGGACTTCAGTGGGACGTGGGAGAGGCACTTGCCATTGGTGGAGTTTGCCTACAACAATAGTTTTCAGTCTAGCATCGGTATGGCACCGTTTGAGGCCTTGTATGGCCGACCGTGTAGGTCTCCAGTTTGTTGGGCCGAGGTGGGTGATGCACCTTTGTGGGGTCCGGAGTTGGTTAGGGAGACGACGGAGAAAGTTGAGCTTATCCGTAGGAGGCTTGTTACAGCCCAGAGTCGACAAAAGAGTTATGCCGACCGTAGGAGGAGGCCTTTGGCGTTTGAGGTAGGTGATCATGTCTTTCTGAAGATATCACCTAGGCGAGGCCTGATGAGGTTTGGGAAGAGTGGGAAGTTATCCCCTCGGTTTATTGGTCCTTTTGAGATCCTTGAGAGGATTGGTGAGGTTGCTTATCGATTAGCCTTACCACCGCAGTTGTCCGGAGTGCATGACGTGTTTCATGTGAGTATGCTTCGGAAGTATGAGCCAGATCCATCACATGTGTTGGATTGGACTGATTTAGAGGTAGATGAGGATGCCTCGTATGAGGAGAGACCGATTCGGGTCTTGGATAGGCGGGATCAAGTCCTGCGTGGCAAGACCATTCCTTTGGTGAAAGTCTTGTGGAAACATCACGGAGTGGAGGAAGCCACTTGGGAACGTGAGTTGGAAGTCCGAGAGAAATATCCGGACTTGTTTGTTAATATGTGATCTTGTAGTTAAATTTTGCATTTTGTTGAACTTAAGAGCTTTTATATATGTCTTAAGTTGTGAAACATTGAAAATGTTTGGGTTATTGGAAGTATGTTTTGGGAACTTGCCTTATATGGAAGTTGATTGTAACATGGTATATGCTGAATATATTGTTGAAATTGGAAAGATAATGCATAATGTTGATGCATGTTGAAAGTACATATGTTGTTTACATATTGTGAAAAGCCTCTTGTTAAAGGGAGGGGGTGACCGGTAATGGGTCGAATTGTTAAATGTTAAAATATAACATTGTTTAAAAAAAAAACTTGTTTTTGAGAAACTTATGCTTAATTTCGGGGACGAAATTCTTTAAGGGGGGGAGGTTATAGCGATCCCGGGTTTAACCTTGTTGTACAGTGATCCGGACATGTGTCCGTGGATGTTGGTAGTTGGTTATCATCGTGTTTACATCCTTTCTTACTTTGTATTTGAGTTATAAGATGTGTTGGGTGGGTTTGTTTCAGGTTGGTTGAGTTTAGAAACCAAAACTAGTTGCCCAGATTTTTGGCCTGTCCGCTCGAGCGGAGGTGTTGGCGCTCGAGCGGGGAATACACCCATCCAGTATTTATTGTGCAGTGTTGTACGCTCGAGCGTAGGGTTGGGAGCTCGAGCGGAGGTCTAGTTCTGCAAAAGTGCTGAGCGAGTGCATTCTGCGCTCGAGCGGGAGGTTGGCCGCTCGAGCGTAAATCTGTGAGTGGCCGCTCGAGCGGGGTGTTTTACGCTCGAGCGGAGACCTGGGTTAAAGTTCCGAAATTGTGACTTTTCAAATCACTTTTTGCTTTCTCTTCTCTCTCTTACTTTTCCAAAAAAGCCATTTTCAGAGCTTCTCACTCTAAATCGGCCCTTCTCTCTTAGATTTGATCTAGTAAGGATCGTTTACTCACCTTTTGTCTTCACAAAAGTTGTGTTGATCGTCGAGAGCTTCCTTTTGATCTGAAAATTTCGAGGTTTGGAGCATTTTGGTTTTGGTCTTCATCTCCTTTGGGGCTCCGGGTTTGAGGTAGGGATAACCTACTCCTCTCTATGGGTTTTGTCTTTAAATTTTGGTATTTTGAGATGTTGGGCTTGGTTTGGTAATTTTGTGAAAGTTTGGGGCTTTTGTGCAATTATACAAAAGTTGGGGTTTTATTCATAATAAACCTAGATGCATGTTTAGCATAAAAAAAATGGAATGATTGCTGAATCATTGAAGAAAATTGGACCTAAGGGTTGAAATGGTAATTATGGAAAATAGCCTAATTACATTGTTTAATTAATTGGGATAATTAATTGATGAGAAATGAGGAAATGAAATGTTGATTGAATATCCATTTGTGCATTTATTTTCTGTTTTAGAAATAACTGCTTTGGGCTATCGGTGGAGGATAGTCATGATTGTTGTAGACAATGTATGTTGATTAGGCAAACTGAAACTAATCAATGGAATGTGTTATGAAACTTGACAGTTGCTAGAATACATTAATTGTTTGTATTGTGTGATTGTATATAGAACCAATGTGTTTATATACGTTGTGTGTAGAGGAGGAGATAGGGGATGTACTCCGCGGTTTAGGGGAAGATAGGGGATGGACCTCTAAACCGGATAGGTATTTGGAGGAGATAGGGGATGTACTCCGTAGACAGAGCTCATATGCTTGTCTAGAGAAGTGAAGATAGAGCTCATATGCTTATCTTTGTGAAGTGTTGTGAAGTGTGGATACAGCTTGTATGCTTATCTGTGGATATTGTTGATATACATATCTGTTGTGAAGTGTGGATACAGCTTGTATGCTTATCTGTGGATATTGTTGATATACATATCTGTTGTAGAATGTGGAGATAGCTTTTATGCTTATCTGAATGTGAGATATAGTTTTTATACATATCTGTGGAAATGATGATAGAGCTAGCATGCTTATCTGTTAAAAAGGGAAAATGAAAAGTAATTGGGACTTGTAAGTCGTTGACATAAATATGTAATTTATGTGATTGTATCAGTGTAGACCGACTATCAATTGCTAATGTTTTAGTCATTGTCCATGGTTGGTTTAGTGTATTTCTACTGGGCTGTGGCTCACCCTATATGGGAATATCATTTTCAGGTACAGGAAGCATGCCACCTCCAAGGACATAGCTGGGAGGCTAGTGGCGGGCATAGTTTTGTCGTTTTACTTTTGATGTATTACATGTAATTTCAAGCCAAGGGCTTAATGTGTAAACGAGTTAGAACTCTTTGTTGTAACCAAGTGTTAACTTGGAAAGCTGTAAGCCCGTAGGGCATTTTGTTATGAGGTTAACATGTAATACTTAAGTAATGGAACTCTAATGAATGAAAGAATGTGGTTAGTTTATATGTAAATGCATGTCTTATCTGATGGGTTTATTGTTATTATTTTGAGGGCGTTACAACTTCCATTTTTAATTTTCTGCAACTTCCATTTTTATTCAAGTTATTTTTCTATTCAACTTCTTTTTTTATTTAATTTCCAAATAGATCGTTAAGGTATAGTGGTTTCTTGAATGAACATTCAATTTTAATTTTCTGCAACTTCCATTTTTATTTTTATTTAACTTCTTTTTTTATTCAAGTTTCTTTTCTACTCCACTTCCTTTTTTATTCAATTTCCAAATAGATCGTTAAGGTATAGTGGTTTCTGGATTGAACTTCTATTTTTAATTTTATGCAACTTTCATTTTTATTTTCATTCAACTTCCATTTTTATTAAGTTTACTTTTCAATTAAACTTCCTTTTTTATTTAATTTCCAAATAGATCGTTAAGGTATGGTGGTTTCTTGAATAAATTTCCTTTTTTAATTTTCTGCAACTTCCATTTTTATTTTTAATTAACTTCCATTTTTCTTCAAGTAACTTTTCTATTCCACTTCCTTTTTTATTTAATTTCCAAATAGATCGTTAACGTATAGTGCTTTCTGGAATGAACTTTCATTTTTAATTTTATGCAACTTTCACTTTTATTTTTATTCAACATCCATTTTTATTCAATTTACTTTTCTATTAAACTTCCTTTTCTATTTAACTTCCGAATAGATCGATAAGGTATAGGGGTTTCTTGAATGAACTTCCATTTTTAATTTTCTGCAACTTCCATTTTTTTTTATTCGACTTCCATTTTTATTCAAGTTATTTTTCTATTCAACTTCCATTTTTATTTAATTTCCAAATACATCGTTAAGGTGTAGTGGTTTCTTGAATGAACTTCCATTTTAAATTTTCTGCAACTTCCATTTTTATTTCTATTTAACTTCCTTTTTCAATCAAGTTTCTTTTCAACCCAACTGCCTTTTTTTGTTTAATTTACAAATAGATCGTTAAGGTATAGTGTTTAAAAATGGAAGTCGAATAAATATAAAAATGGAAGTTGCCGAAAATTAAAAATGGAAGTTCATTCAAGAAACCACTATACCTTAACGATCTATTTGCAAATTAAATAAAAAAGGAAGTTTAATAGAAAAGCAAATTGGATAAAAATGGAAGTGGAATAAAAATAAAAATGAAAGTTGCGTAAAATTAAAAATGGAAGTTCAATCCAAAAAACACTATACCTTAACGATCTATTTGGAAATTAAACAAAAAAGGCAGTTGAGTTGAAAAGAAACTTGATTCAAAATGGAAGTTGCAGAAAATTAAAAATGGAAGTTAATTCAAGAAACCACTATACCTTAACGATGTATTTGGAAATTAAATAAAAAAGGAAGTTGAATAGAAAAATAACTTGAATAAAAATGGAAGACGAATAAAAAAAATGGAAGTTGCAGAAAATTAAAAATGGAAGTTCATTCAAGAAACCACTATACCTTATCGATCTATTCGAAAGTTAAATAAAAAAGGAAGTTTAATAAAAAAGTAAATTGAATAAAAATTGATGTTGAATAAAAATAAAAGTGAAAGTTGCATAAAATTAAAAATGGAAGTTCATTCCAGAAACCACTATACGTTAACAATCTATTTGGAAATTAAATAAAAAAGGAAGTGGAATAGAAAAGTAACTTGAAGAAAAATGGAACTTAATTAAAAAATAAAAATGGAAATTGCAGAAAATTAAAAAAGGAAATTCATTCAAGAAACCACCATACCTTAACGATCTATTTGGAAATTAAATAAAAAAGGAAGTTTAATTGAAAAGTAAATTGAATAAATATGGAAGTTGAATGAAAATAAAAATGAAAGTTGCATAAAATAAAAAATAGAAGTTCAATCCAGAAACCACTATACCTTAACGATCTATTTGGAAATTAAATAAAAAAGGAAGTTGAGTAGAAAAGAAACTTGAATAAAAAAGGAAGTTAAATAAAAATAAAAATGGAAGTTACAGAAAATTATAAATGAAAGTTCATTGAAGAAACCGCTATACCTTAACGATCTATTTGGAAATTAAATAAAAAAAAGAAGTTGAATAGAAAAATAACTTGAATAAAAATGGAAGTCAAATAAAAATAAAAATGGAAGTTGCAGAAAATTAAAAATGGAAGTTCAATCTTGAAACCACTATACCTTAACGATCTATTTGGAAATTAAATAAAAAACGAAGTTGAATAGAAAAGTAAATTGAATAAAAATGGAAGTCGAATAAAAAAAAATGAAAGTTGCAGAAATTTAAAAATGGAAGTTCATTCAAGAAACCACTATACCTTAACGATTTATCTGGAAATAAAATAAAAAAGGAAGTATAATAGAAAAGTAAATTGAATAAAAATGGAAGTTGAATAAAAATAAAAATGAAAGTTGCATAAAATTAAAAATGGAAGTTCAATCCAGAAACCACTATTCCTTAACGATCTATTTGGAAATTAACTAAAAAAGGAAGTTGAATAGAAAAGTAAATTGAATAAAAATGGAAGTCGAATAAAAATAAAAATGGATGTTGCAGAAAATTAAAAATGGAAGTTCATTCCAGAAACCTCTATACCTTAACGATCTATTTGGAAATAAAATAAAAAAGGATGTTTAATAGAAAAGTAAATTGAATAAAAATGGAAGTTGAATAAAAATAAAATGAAAGTTGCATAAAATTAAAAATGGAAGTTCAATCCATAAACCACTATTCCTTAACGATCTATTTGGAAATTAAATAAAAAAGGAAGTTGAATAGAAAAGAAAATTGAAGAAAAATGGAAGTCAAATAAAAATAAAAATGGAAGTTGCAGAAAATTAAAAAGGGAAGTTCATTCAAGAAACCACTATATACCTTAACGATCTATTTGGAAATTAAATCAAAAAGGAAGTTTAATAGAAAAGTATACTGAATAAAAATGGAATTTGTATAAAAATAAAAATGAAAGTTGCACAAAATTAAAAATGGAAGTTCAATCCGGAAACCACTATACCTTAACGATCTATTTGGAAATTAAATAAAAAAGGAAGTTGAATGGAAAAGTAAATTTATTAAAAATGGAATTTGAATAAAAATAAAAATGAAAGTTGCACAAAATCAAAAATGGAAGTTCAATCCAGAAACCACTATACCTTAACGATCTATTTGGAAATTAAATAAAAAAGGAAGTTGAATAGAAAAGTAAATTTATTAAAAATGGAATTTGAATAAAAATAAAAATGAAAGTTGCACAAAATCAAAAATGGAAGTTCAATCCAGAAACTAATATACCTTAACGATCTATTTGGAAATTAAATAAAAAAGGAAGTTGAATAGAAAAGTAAATTTAATAAAAATGGAAGTCAAATAAAAATAAAAATGGAAATTGCAGAAAATTAAAAATGGAAGTTCGTTCTAGAAACCACTATACCTTAACGATCTGTTTAGAAATTAAATAAAAACGAAGTTGAATAGAAAAGTAAATTGAATAAAAATGGAAGTCGAATAAAAAAAAATGGAAGATGCAGAAATTTAAAAATGGAAGTTCATTCAAGAAACCACTATACCTTAACGATCTATTTAGAAGTAAAATAAAAAAGGAAGTTTAATAGAAAAGTGAATTGAATAAAAATGGAAGTTGAATAAAAATAAAAATGAAAGTTGCAAAAAATTAAAAATGGAAGTTCAATCCAGAAACCACTATTCCTTAATGATCTATTTGGAAATTAAATAAAAAAGAAGTTGAATAGAAAAGTAAATTGAATATAAATGGAAGTCGATTAAAAATAAAAATGGAAGTTGCAGAAAATTAAAAATGGAAGTTCATTCAAGAAACCCCTATACCTTAACGATCTATTTGGAAATAAAATAAAAAAGGAAGTTTAATAGAAAAGTAAATTGAATAAAAATGGAAGTTGAATAAAAATAAAAATGAAAGTTGCATAAAATTAAAAATGGAAGTTCAATCCAGAAACCACTATTCCTTAACGATATATTTGGAAATTAAATAAAAAAGGAAGTTGAATAGCAAAGTAAATTGAATAAAAATGGAAGTCGAATAAAAATAAGAATAGAAGTTGCAGAAAATTAAAAATGGAAGTTCATTCAAGAAACCACTATGCCGTAACAATCTATTTGGAAATTAAACAAAAAAGGAAGTTTAATAGAAAAGTAAACTGAATAAAAATGGGATTTGTATAAAAATAAAAATGAAAGTTGCACAAAATTAAAAATGAAAGTTCAATCCAGAAATCACTATACCTTAACGATCTATTTGTAAAATAAATAAAAAAGGAAGTTGAATAGAAAAGTAAATTTAATAAAAATGGAAGTCAAATAAAAATAAAAGTGGAAGTTCCAGAAAATTAAAAATGAAATTTCGTTAATAAGACCACTACACCTTAACGATCTATTTGGAAATTAATAAAAAAGGAAGTTTAATAGAAAAGTAAATTAAATAAAAATGGAAGTTGAACGAAAATAAAAGTGAAAGTTGCATAAAATTAAAAATGGAAGTTCAATCCAGAAACCTATATACCTTAACGATCTATTTGGAAATTAAATAAAAAAGGAAGTTGAATAGAAAAGAAACATGAATAAAAAAAGAAGTTCAGTAGAAATAAAAATGAAAGTGGCATAAAATTAAAATTGGATGTTCATTCAAGAAACCACTATACCATAACGATCTATTTGGAAATTAAATAAAAAAGGAAGTTGAACGGAAAAATAACTTGAATAAAAATGGAAGTCGAATAAATATAAAAATGGAAGTTGCCTAAAATTAAAAATGGAAGTTCATTCAAGAAACCACTATACCTTAACGATCTATTTGCAATTTAAATAAAAAAGGAAGTTTAAAAGAAAAGCAAATTGAATAAAAATGGAAGTGGAATAAAAATAAAAATGAAAGTTGCATAAAATTAAAAATGGAAGTTCAATCCAGAATAACTTCCATTTTTAATTTTCTGCAACTTCCATTTTTATTTTTATTCGACTTCCATTTTTATTCAATTTACTTTTCTATTCAACTTCATTTTTTATTTAATTTCCAAATAGATCGTTAAGGAATAGTGGTTTCTGGATTGAACTTCCATTTTTAATTTTATGCAACTTTCATTTTTATTTTTATTCAACTTCCATTTTTATGCTATTTACTTTTCTATTAAACTTCATTTTTTATTTTATTTCCAAATAGATCGTTAAGGTACAGGGGTTTCTTGAATAAACTTCCATTTTTAATTTTCTGCAACTTCCATTTTTATTTTTAATCGACTTCCATTTTTATTCAATTTACTTTTCTATTCAACTTCTTTTTTTATTTAATTTCCAAATAGATCATTAAGGAATAGTGGTTTCTGGATTGAACTTCCATTTTTAATTTTATGCAACTTTCATTTTTATTTTTATTCAACTTCCATTTTTATTCAATTCACTTTTCTATTAAACTTCCTTTTTTATTTTACTTCCAAATAGATCGTTAAGGTATAGTGGTTTCTTGAATGAACTTCCATTTTTAAATTTCTGCATCTTCCATTTTTTTTTATTCGACTTCCATTTTTATTCAATTTACTTTTCTATTCAACTTCGTTTTTTATTTAATTTCCAAACAGATCGTTAAGGTATAGTGGTTTCTAGAACGGACTTCCATTTTTAATTTTCTGCAACTTCCATTTTTATTTTTATTTGACTTCCATTTTTATTAAATTTACTTTTCTATTCAACTTCCTTTTTTATTTAATTTCCAAATAGATCGTTAAGGTATATTAGTTTCTGGATTGAACTTCCATTTTTGATTTTGTGCAACTTTCATTTTTATTTTTATTCAAATTCCATTTTTAATAAATTTACTTTTCTATTCAACTTCCTTTTTTATTTAATTTCCAAATACATCGTTAAGGTATAGTGGTTTCTGGATTGAACTTCCATTTTTAATTTTGTGCAACTTTCATTTTTATTTTTACACAAATGCCATTTTTATTCAGTATACTTTTCTATTCAACTTCCTTTTTTATTTAATTTCCAAATAGATCGTTAAGGTATATAGTGGTTTCTTGAATGAACTTCAATTTTTAATTTTCTGCAACATCCATTTTCATTTTTATTTGACTTCCATTTTTCTTCAATTTACTTTTCTATTCAACTTCCTTTTTTATTTAATTTCCAAATAGATCGTTAAGGAATAGTGGTTTATGGATTGAACTTCCATTTTTAATTTTATGCAACTTTCATTTTATTTTTATTCAACTTCCATTTTTATTCAATTTACTTTTCTATTAAACTTCCTTTTTTATTTTACTTCCAAATAGATCGTTAAGGTATAGGGGTTTCTAGAATGAACTTCCATTTTTAATTTTCTACAACTTCCATTTTTATTTTTATTCGACTTCCATTTTTATTCAATTTACTTTTCTATTCAACTTCCTTTTTTATTTAATTTACCAATAGATCGTTAAGGAATAGTGGTTTCTGGATTGAACTTCCATTTTTAATTTTATGCAACTTTCATTTTTATTTTTATTCAACTTCCTTTTTAATTTTATTTCCAGATAAATCGTTAAGGTATAGTGGTTTCTTGAATGAACTTCCATTTTTAAATTTTTGCAACTTCCATTTTTTTTATTCGACTTCCATTTTTATTCAATTTACTTTTCTATTCAACTTCCTTTTTTATTTAATTTCCAAATAGATCGTTAAGGTATAGTGGTTTCAAGATTGAACTTCCATTTTAAATTTTCTATAACTTCCATTTTTATTTTTATTTGACTTCCATTTTTATTCAAGTTATTTTTCTATTCAACTTATTTTTTTATTTAATTTCCAAATAGATCGTTAAGGTATAGTGGTTTCTTCAATGAACTTTCATTTTTAATTTTCTGCAACTTCCATTTTTATTTTTATTTAACTTCCTTTTTTATTCAAGTTTCTTTTCTACTCAACTTCCTTTTTTTATTTAATTTCCAAATAGATCGTTAAGGTATAGTGGTTTCTGGATTGAACTTCTATTTTTTATTTTATGCAACTTTCATTTTTATTTTCATTCAACTTCCATATTTATTCAATTTACTTTTCAATTAAACTTCCTTTTTTATTTAATTTCCAAATAGATCGTTAAGGTATGGTGGTTTCTTGAATGAATTTCCTTTTTTAATTTTCTGCAACTTCCATTTATATTTTTAATTAAGTCCCATTTTTCTTCAAGTTACTTTTCTATTCCACTTCCTTTTTTATTTAATTTCCAAATAGATCATTAACGTATAGTGGTTTCTGGAATGAACTTCCATTTTTAATTTTATGCAACTTTTACTTTTATTTTTATTCAACATCCATTTTTATTCAATTTACTTTTCTGTTAAACTTCCTTTTTTATTTAACTTTCGAATAGATCGATAAGGTATAGTGGTTTCTTGAATGAACTTCCATTTTTTGTTTTCTGCAACTTCCATTTTTTTTATTCGTCTTCCATTTTTGTTCAAGTTATTTTTCTATTCAACTTCCGTTTTTATTTAATTTCCAAATACATCGTTAAGGTATAGTGTTTTCTTGAATTAACTTCCAGTTTTAATTTTCTGCAACTTCCAATTTTATTTCTATTTAACTTGCATTTTCAATCAAGTTTCTTTTCAACTCAACTGCCTTTTTTGTTTAATTTCCAAATAGATCGTTAAGGTATAGTGTTTTTTGGATTGAACTTCCATTTTTAATTTTATGCAACTTTCATTTTTATTTTTATTCCACTTCCATTTTTATCCAATTTGCTTTTCTATTAAACTTCCTTTTTTATTTAATTTGCAAATAGATCGTTAAGGAATAGTGGTTTCTTGAATGAACTTCCATTTTTAATTTTCGGCAACTTCCATTTTTATATTTATTCAACTTTCATTTTTATTGAAGTTATTTTTCCATTCAACTTCCTTTTTTATTTAATTTCCAAATAGATCGTTAAGGTATAATGGTTTCTTGAATGACTTTCCAATTTTAATTTTATGCCACTTTTATTTTCATTTCTATTCAACTTCTTTTTTTATTCAAGTTTCTTTTCTATTCAACTTCCTTTTTTTATTTAATTTCCAAATAGATGGTTAAGGTATACTGGTTTCTGGATTGAACTTCCATTTTTAGTTTTATGCAACTTTCACTTTTATTTTGGTTCAACTTGCATTTCTATTTAATTTACTTTTCTATTAAACTTCCGTTTTTTATTTAATTTCCAAATAGATCGTTAAGGTATAGGGGTCTCTTTCACGAACTTCCATTTCTAATTTTCTGCAACTTCCATTTTTATTTTTATTTGACTTCCATTTTTATTAAATTTACTTTTCTATTCAACTTCCTTTTTTATTTAATTTCCAAATAGATCGTTAAGGTATAGTGGTTTCTGGATTGAACTTCCATTTTTGATTTTGTGCAACTTTCATTTTTATTTTTATTCAAATACCATTTTTATTTAGTTTACTTTTCTATGAAACTTCCTTTTTTATTTAATTTTCAAATAGATCGTTAAGGTATAGTGGTCTCTTTAACGAACTTCCATTTTTAATTTTCTGCAACTTCCATTTTTATTTTTATTTGACTTTCATTTTTATTAAATTTGCTTTTCTATTTAACTTCCTTTTTTATTTAATTTCAAAATAGATCGTTAAGGAACAGTGGTTTCTGGATTGAACTTTCATTTTTAATTTTATTCAACTTTCATTTTTATTTTTATTCAACTTCCATTTTTATTCAATTTACTTTTCTATTAAACTTCCTTTTTTATTTTATTTCCAAATAGATCGTTAAGGTATAGTGGTTTCTTGATTGAACTTCCATTTTTAATTTTCAGCAACTTCCATTTTTATTTTTATTCAACTTCTATTTTTATTCAATTTACTTTTCTATTAAACTTCCTTTTTTATTTTCTTTCCAAATAGATCGTTAAGGTATATTGGTTTTCGAATGAACTTCCATTTTTAAATTTCTGCAACTTCCATTTTTTTTTTTCGACTTCCATTTTTATTCAATTCACTTTTCTATTCAACTTCCTTTTTTATTTAATTTCCAAATAGATCGTTAAGGTATAGTGGGTTCTGGATCGAACTTCCATTTTTAATTTTCAGCAACTTCCATTTTTATTTTTATTCGACTTCCATTTTTATTCAAGTTATTTTTCTATTCAACTTCTTTTTTTATTTAATTTCCAAATAGATCGTTAAGGTATAGTGGTTTCTTGAATGAACTTTCATTTTTAATTTTCTGCAACTTCCATTTTTATTTTTATTTAAATTCCTTTTTTATTCAAGTTTCTTTTCTACTCAACTTCCTTTTTTATTTAATTTCCAAATAGATCGTTAAGGTATAGTGGTTTCTGGATTGAACTTCTATTTTTAATTTTATGCAACTTTCATTTTTATTTTCATTCAACTTCCATTTTTATTCAATTTATTTTTCTATTAAACTTCTTTTTTTATTTAATTTCCAAATGGATCGTTAAGTTATGGTTGGTTCTTGAATGAATTTCCTTTTTTAATTTTCTGCAACTTCCATTTTTATTTTTAATCAACTTCCATTTTTCTTCAAGTTACTTTTCAATTCTACTTCCTTTTTTATTTAATTTCCAAATAGATCGTTAACGTATAGTGCTTTCTGGAATGAACTTCCATTTTTAATTTTATGCTACTTTCACTTTTATTTTTATTCAACATCAATTTTTATTCAATTTACTTTTCTATTAAACTTCCTTTTATATTTAACTTCCGAATAGATCGATAAGGTATAGTGGTTTCTTGAATGAACTTCCATTTTTAATTTTCTGCAACTTCCATTTTTTTTATTCGACTTCCATTTTTATTCAAATTATTTTCCTATTCAACTTCCTTTTTTATTTAATTTCCAAATCCATCGTTATGGTATAGTGGTTTCTTGAATGAACTTCCATTTTTAATTTTCTGCAACTTCCATTTTTATTTCTATTTAACTTCCTTTTTCAATCAAGTTTCTTTTCTACTCAACTGCCATTTTTGTTTAATTTCGAAATAGATCGTTAAGGTATAGTGTTTTCTGGATTGAACTTCCATTTTTAATTTTATGCAACTTTCATTTTTATTTTTATTCCACTTCCATTTTTATTCAATTTGCTTTTCTATTAAACTTCCTTTGTTATTTAATTTCAAAATAGATCGTTAAGGTATAGTGGTTTCTTGAATGAACTTCCATTTTTAATTTTCGGCAACTTCCATTTTTATTTTTTTTCGACTTCCATTTTTATTCAAGTTATTTTTCCATTCAACTTCCTTTTTTATTTAATTTCCAAATAGATCGTTAATGTATAGTGGTTTCTTGAATGAACTTCCAATTTTAATTTTATGCCACTTTCATTTTTATTTCTATTCAACTTCTTTTTTTATTTAGGTTTCTTTTCTATTCAACTTCCTTTTTTATTTAATTTCCAAATAGATCGTTAAGGTATGCTGGTTTCGGGATTGAATTTCCATTTTTTATTTTATGCAACTTTCACTTTTATTTTTGTTCAACTTCCATTTTTATTTAATTTACTTTTCTATTAAACTTCCTTTTTTAATTAATTTCCAAATCGATCGTTAAGGTATAGTGGTTTCTTTAACGAACTTCCATTTTTAATTTTCTGCAACTTCCATTTTTATTTTTATTTGACTTCCATTTTTATTAAATTTACTTTTCTATTCAACTTCCTTATTTATTTAATTTCCAGATAGATCGTTAAGGTATAGTGGTTTCTGGATTGAACTTCCATTTTTAATTTTGTGCAACTTTCATTTTTATTTTTATTCAAATTCCATTTTTATTCAGTTTACTTTTCTATTAAACTTCCTTTTTTATTTAATTTCGAAATAGATCGTTAAAGTATAGTGGTTTCTTGAATGAACTTCCATTTTTAATTTTCTCCAACTTCCATTTTTATTTTTATTCGACTTCCATTTTTATTCAATTTACATTTCTATTCAACTTCCTTTTTTATTTCATTTCCAAATCGATCGTTAAGGAATAGTGGTTTCTGGATTGCACTTCCATTTTTAATTTTATGCAACTTTCATTTTTATTTTTATTCAACTTCCATTTTTATTCAATTTACTTTTCTATTAACCTTCCTTTTTTATTTTATTTCCAAATAGATCGTTAAGGTATAGTGGTTTCTTGAATGAACTTCCATTTTTAATTTTCTGCAACATTTATTTTTATTTTTATTTAACATCCATTTTTATTCAATTTACTTTTCTATTCAACTTCCTTTTTTATTTAATTTCCAAATAGATCGTTATGGTATGGTGGTTTCTTGAATGAATTTCCATTTTTAATTTTCTGCAACATCCATTTTTACTTTTAAGTAACTTCCATTTTTATTCAAGTTACTTTTCTATTCAACTTCATTTTTTATTTAATTTCCAAATAGATCGTTAACGTATAGTGGTTTCTGGATTGAACTTCCATTTTTTATTTTATGCGACTTTCGTTTTTATTTTTATTCAACTTCCATTTTTATTAAATTTATTTTTCTATTAAACTTTATTTTTTATTTAATTTCCAAATAGATCGTTAAGGTATAGTGGTTTCTTTAACGAACTTCCATTTTTAATTTTCTGCAACTTTCATTTTTATTTTTATTTGACTTCCATTTTTATTAAATTTACTTTTCTATTCAACTTCCTTTTTTATTTAATTTCCAAATATATCGTTAAGGTATTGTGGTTTCTGGATTGAACTTCCATTTTTTATTTTATGCAACTTTCATTTTTAGTTTTATTCAACTTCCATTTTTATTCAATTTACTTTTCTATTCGACTTCCTTTTTTATTTAATTTCCAAATAGATCGTTAAGGTATAGTGGTTTCTTGAATGAATATCCATTTTTAATTTTCTGAAACTTCCATTTTTATTTTTATTTAACTTCCTTTTTTATTCAAGTTTCTTTTCTACTCAACTTCCTTTTTTATTTAATTTCCAAATAGATCATTAAGGTATAGTGGTTTCTGGATTGAACTTCCATTGTTAATTTTATGCAACTTTCATTTTTATTTTTATTCGACTTCCATTTTTATTCAAATTACTTTTCTATTGAACTTCCTTTTTTATTTAATTTCCAAATAGATCGTTAAGGTATAGTGGTTTCTTGAATGAACGTCCATTTTTAATTTTCCGCAAATTTTATTTTTATTTTTATTTAACTTTCTTTTTTATTCAATTTACTTTTCTATTCAACTTCCTTTTTTATTTAATTTCCAAATAGATCATTAAGGTATAGTGGTTTTTTTAATGAAATTCCATTTTCATTTTCTGCAACTTCCATTTTTATTTTTATGTAACTTTCATTTTTATTCAACTTACTTTTCTATTCAACTTCCTTTTTTATTTAATTTCCAAATAGATCTTTAACGTATAGTGGTTTCTGGATTGAACTTCCATTTTTAATTTTATGCCACTTTCATTTTTATTTTTTTTCAACTTTCATTTTTATTCAATTTGCTTTTCTATTAAACTTCCTTTTTTATTTAATGTCCAAATAGATCGTTAAGGTATAGTGGTTTTTTGAATGAATTTTCAATTTTAATTTTCTGCAATTTCCATTTTTATTTTTAAGTAACTTTCATTTTTATTCAAGTTACTTTTCTATTCAACTTCCTTTTTTATTTAATTTCCAAATAGATCTTTAACGTATAGTGGTTTCTGGATTGAACTTCCATTTTTAATTTTATGCAACTTTCATTTTTATTTTTATTCAACTTCCATTTTTATTAAATTTACTTTTCTATTAAACTTCATTTTTTATTTTATTTCCAAATAGATCGTTAAGATATTGTGGTTTCTGGATTGAACTCATTGTTAATTTTATGCAACTTTCATTTTTATTTTTATTCAACTTTCATTTTTATTTTTATTCAACTTCCATTTTTATTCAATTTACTTTTCTATTGAACTTCCTTTTTTATTTAATTTCCAAATAGATCGTTAAGGTATAGTGGTTTCTTGAATGAACTTCCATTTTTAATTTTCTGCAACATTTATTTTTATTTTTATTTAACTTCCATTTTTATTCAATTTACTTTTCAATTCAACTTCCTTTTTTATTTAATTTCCAAATAGAATGTTAAGGTATAGTGGTTTCTTGAATGAATTTCCATTTTTAATTTTCTGCAACTTCCATTTTTATTTTTAAGTAACTTTCATTTTTATTCAAGTTTTTTTTCTATTCAACTTCCTTGTTTATTTAATTTCCAAATAGATCTTTAACGTATTGTGGTTTCTGGATTGAACTTCCATTTTTAATTTTACGCAACTTTCATTTTTATTTTTATTCAACTTCCATTTTTATTAAATTTACTTTTCTATTAAATTTCATTTTTTATTTAATTTCCAAATAGATCGTTAGGGTGTATTGGTTTCTGGATTGAGCTTCCATTTTTAATTTTATGCAACTTTCATTTTTATTTCTATTCAAAGTCCATTTTTATTCAGTTTACTTTTCTATTAAACTTCATTTTTTATTTAATTTCCAAATAGATCGTTAAGGTATAGTGGTTTCTTGAACGAACTTCCATTTTTAATTTTCTGCAACTTCCATTTTTATTTTTATTCGACTTCCATTTTTATTCAATTTACTTTTCTATTCAACTTCCTTTTTTATTTAATCTCCAAATAGATCGTTAAGGAATAGTGGTTTCTGGATTGAACTTCCATTTTTAATTTTATGCAACTTTCATTTTTATTTTTATTCAACTTCCATTTTTATTAAATTTACTTTTCTATTAAACTTCATTTTTTGTTTAATTTCCAAATAGATCGTTAAGGTATATTGGTTTCTGGATTGAACTTCTATTTTTAATTTTATGCAACTTTCATTTTTATTTTTATTCAAATTCCATTTTTATTCAGTTTACTTTTCTATTAAACTTCATTTTTTATTTAATTTCCAAATAGATCGTTAAGGTATAGTGCTTTCTTGAATGAACTTCCGTTTTTAATTTTCTGCAACTTTCATTTTTATTCAATTTACTTTTCTATTTAACTTCCTTTTTTATTTAATCTCCAAATAGATTGTTAATATAGCGATCCCGGATTTACCCTTGTTGTATAGTGATCCGGACATGTGTCCGTGGATGTTGGTAGTTGATTAATATCTTGTTTACATCCTTTTTACTTCGTATTTGAGTTATGGGATGTGTTGGACAGGTTTGTTACAGGTTGGTTGAGTTTAGAAACCAAAACTAGTTGCCCAGATTTTGACCTGTCCGCTCGAGCGGGGGTTTTGGCGCTCGAGCGGGAATTGCACCCATCCAGTATTTCCTGTGCAGTGTTGGACGCTCGAGCGTGGGATTGGCCGCTCGAGCGGGGTTGTGTGAGTGCCGCTCGAGCGGGGAGTTGGAAGCTCGAGCAGAGACCTGGTTCTGTAAAAGTTCTGGGAGTGTGTATCCGTCGCTCGAGCGGGACTGTTGACGCTCGAGCGGGAGTCTGTGAGTGACGCTCGGGCGGGGTGTTTGACGCTCGAGCGGGCAACTGGGTTTAAGTTCCGAGTTTTGACTTTTCAAATCACTTTTTCACTTTCTCTTCTCTCTCCTACTTTTCCAAAAACACCATTGTTGAGCCTCTCACTCTAGAACTCTACCTTCTCTCTAGGTTTTGATCTAGTAGGAGTGATTTGCTCATCTTTGGCCTTTACAAAAAAGTTGTTGATCGTCGAGGGCTACATTTTAATCTGAAAATTTCGGGATTTGGAGCACGTTGGGTTTTGTCATCTTCTCCCTTGGGGCTCCGAATTTGAGGTAGGGATATCCTACTCCTCTCTATGGATTTTGTCTTTAAATTTTAGTATTTTGAGATGTTGGGGTCGGTTTGGTAATTTTGTGAAGGTTTGGGGCTTTTGTGTTATTTTTACAAAAGTTGGGGTTTTATTTATAATAAACCTAGATGCATGTTTGGCATAGAGAAATGGAATAAATGTTGAATCATTGATGAAAATGGGACCTAAGGGCTGAAATGGTAATTATGGAAAATGCCCTAATTACATTGGTTGATTTATTGGTATAATTAATCGTTGGAAATGAGGAATTGATTTGAGAAATGTGGAAATTGGAAAGGGAAGGGGTTAAAGTGTAACAACCCTCACCTTACTCTTGTCATACTTGCATACATTCTTGCATGATCTTGCTTTGTTATGTTAATTTGAAGGTTTTGTCTTGCCTTGATTTACTTAAAGTTGCTTGCATGATTTTGTTCTTTGCTTAGTGAGTGTGTGTGTGTGTGTGTGTGGCCGAGGTCGCCTTGAGCTTAGTTCGCCTTTGAACCCTTGTACTTAGAACTGTTTTGAGACCTTGGTCGACCCCCACCTTCACCTCGGGCATTTATTGCCGAGATGTTTTGCACTCAGTGAACCTTGTCTGCAGGCAGGTATGGCCTAGGCCGAGATGTGGCACACCCCGGCCAAGGTGTGGCACAGCTTAGTCAAGTGTCGTCCTCCCTAGCCGATGTTTTGTTGTCCTGTTGCCGGATCCTTGATTTGAGCCGATGTCATTTCTTGCCGATGTATCTTGCCGAGCTTGCTGCATACGCTTTGTCAGAGACCTGTCTTATCTATCAATCACCTTTTTGAGCTGAACCAACCCGATAGCGCCACGTGTCCGAGCTGTTTGTTAAGACAGCCGGCAGACCTTGGAACACATCATTTTCTTGCCTCAAATCTTTGTTTGAGAGAGAGAAGTTCTTGAGTGAGAGTAAGTCTCCCAAGCTTGATCTTCGTGGTTTGAACCGTTGGATCCGAGTTTTGAGGTTAGAATCTTGATCTCCTTTGGTTATTCTTGCTGATCGTCTAGCTGCATTGCATGATCGAATTTGTGTTGCATGTCGTGCATTGTTTTGAAGTTGGTTTTTGAAGGGAGAAAATGGTTTTCCATATGTTCTTGAAGAAAGCCTCGTTTTGATCGAAAGTTTGGAACGGAAATCATGTTTTTGTGTTTATTCTTGCATAACCTTCTTGTATGGGTATCCAGGTCCATGTTTTGAACTCATGGCATGAAATCTTAGATTTTTGTAACAAGTTTTGAACTTGCATTCATCTTCCTCTCGACCATGTTCATCATGTTCTTCATGTTATTTCAAGGGGGACCCAGGTTTCCCCGACTTTGTTTTTTGGTTAAGGCCAGCAGGACCACACCTCGGCTAGGATGTGTGGGACCTCGGCAAGGACCTGGTTGATACCCAGTGTGTTTCCATGAGTCAGGGGCAGTGTTTAAACTCCCAGCGTGTTTTGCTTTGTTTTGACTTGGATCTGGTGAGTATGCCGAGATCATTTGCATGCTTATAAAGCTTGTTTTGAGAATGTGGTTTGCCGTGTGATTTGGAGGACCTTGACCCTTGCTTTGAGTCTACACCTAAAGAACTAGGTGAGTGGTATTATTGATAAAGCTATGTTATACTTGTTTTGATAAATCTTGCTTGCTTTGTTTTGTCAAAAGTGTTTTGTTAAGCATGAATGAATAGCTCTTGTTTTGATGTGGCAAGTATACTCCTTGTTTTGATGCCATCTTTGAAAAGGATACGGTCCTTGTTAAATCGGGCTACGGGCCTAAGTAACACAAGTCCCTTGTACTGGAGGACTCTAAACTTTCGCGGTACCAAGTGCACAAGTCCCTTGTACTGAAGGACTCTAAACTTTCGCAGTACCTCTGACTAAACGATTACGGATCGTACAGCCCTTAATACTTGATCGATGAATACGGTTCATCCCTTGCTTCGCCGATGTTGTAATATTTGAATGATGAATACGGTTCATCCCTTGCTTCGCCGATGTTGTAACTTGTGATACTTGATCGATGAATACGGTTCATCCCTTGCTTCGCCGATGTTGTAATATTTGAATGATGAATACGGTTCATCCCTTGCTTCGCCGAATGATGAATACGGTTCATCCCTTGCTTCGCCGATGTTGTAATATTTGAATGATGAATACGATTCGTCCCTTGTTTTGCCAATATCAGTAAACATCTTTGGATACTTGTAATATTTGATTGATGAATACGGTTCATCCCTCATCTTGCTAAAGTTTGATGTGTTTCGTTTTGAAGGACCTCGGCTATATTCATGCAAACCTTTATCATTAGTACCATTCACTGAGTATTTGTACTCACCCCTCTATATATATGTAGGTGATGAGCAGGACGGCGGCGACGCCTAGATCGTTTTGGATGCTTGTTTTGGATTCGTGCTTATGTCGGCTTTGCTTTTGTATTTACGTCTGCGATGCCCTTCATTGCATATCGGCAAATCTTGAAAATCATGCTTCTTGACTTGTATTTTATTGTATTTTGTATATGTCGGCTCGAGAAGCCTTTTGATCAAGATGTAACATGTATTTTGCTTGGCTGTATTCAAATTGTAAGATGAATGTCATTACATTTGATCTATGCACAGCTCATATGGACGACTTGTATTTTGATTTACTTCTTCCGCATTTGTGAGCCCCGTTCATTATTACTCTGATTGTATTAAGTTTTTTTGAAAGTTGGCCTTCGGTAATTACGGATTACTGGCCATCACGGCACCAAACTACTAGGGGCGGTTTGGGGTCGTGACATAAAGGGTGTAGTTGGATTATTTATCGCTCACCTAATTGAAATGTTGATTATATATCCATTGTTGCATTTATTTTCTGTATAGAAATAACTGCTTTGGGCTATCGGTGGAGGATAGTCGTGATTGTTGTAGACAATGCATGATGATTAGGCAAACCGAAACTAATCACTGGAATGTGTCATTGAGATTGACGGTTGAAAGAATACATTAAATTTACGTATTGTGTGATGATGTGTATAATTGTTGTTTATATGCATTGTGTTGTGTTGGAGGAGATAGGGGATGTACTCCACGGTTTAGGGAGAGATAGGGGATGGACCTCTAAACCGGATGTGTTGGGAGGAGATAAGGGATGGACTCCATAGATAGAGCTCATATGCTTATCTATTAATGTGTTGACAGAGCTCATATGCTTGTCATTGGAAGTGTGACAGTGCTCATATGCATATCTGTGAAAGTGATGATATAGCTTGTATGCTTATCTGTTGTTGTGTGATATAGCTAGTATGCTTATCTAATATGAAATGGGAGGTGTTTGATATGAGTTGTTGTCTCATGTGAGTTGTTTGGCCAGGTTCTGAGCCATGGTTGTAATTTGAGAATTGAAAGGAATTGGAAAATGAGTTGTAATATGGACTTGTATGTCATGAAAATGTAAAGTGTGATAAGGGAAAGTATCAGTGTTGACCAACTATCAACTGCTAATCTTTTAGTCATTGTTCATATTTGGTTTAGTGTATTTCTACTGGGCTGTGGCTCACCCTATATGGGAATCTCATTTTCAAGTGCAGGTAGCATGCCACTTCCAAGGACGTAGCTTGGGAGGCTAGAGGCGGACACATTTTTGTTGTCTTATTTTGATGTATTACATGTAAATTCAAGCCAAGGGCTTAATGTGTAATTGAGTTAGTACTCTTTTGTTGTCACCAAGTGTTAACTTGGAAAGCTGTAAGCCTTTAGGGCATTTGCTTTTGTCGTTAACATGTAATACTTTTTGTAATGAAATTCTGATAAATGGAAGAATGTGGAGCTTTTACATATCAATGCATGTCTTTATTGATGGGTTTAATGTTGTTATTTTGAGGGCGTTACAGTTAACGAATAGTGGTTTCTGGATTGAACTTTCATTTTTAATTTTATGCAATTTCATTTTTATTTTTATTCAAATTCCATTTTTATTCAGTTTACTTTTCTATTAAACTTCATTTTTAATTAAATTTCCAAATAGATCGTTAAGGTATAGGGGTTTCTGGATTGCACTTCCATTGTTAATTTTATGCAACTTTCACATTTATTTTTATACGACTTCCATTTTTATTCAATTTACATTTCTATTGAACTTCCTTTTTTATATAATTTCCAAATAGATCGTTAAGGTATAGTGGTTTTTTGAATGAATTTCCATTTTTAATTTTCTGCAACTTCCATTTTTATTTTTAAGTAACTTTCTTTTTATTCAAGTTACTTTTCTATTCAACTTCCATTTTTTATTTAATTTCCAAATAGATCTTTAACGTATAGTGGTTTCTGGATTGAACTTCCATTTTTAATTTTATACAACTTTCATTTTTATTTTTATTCAACTTCCATTTTTTTTTAAATTTACTTTTCTATTAAACTTTCTTTTTTATTTAATTTCCAAATAGATCGTTAAGGTATAGTGGTTTTTTGAATGAATTTCCATTTTTAATTTTCTGCAACTTCCATTTTTATTTTTAAGTAACTTTCATTTTTATTCAAGTTACTTTTCTATTCAACTTCCTTTTTTATTTAATTTCCAAATAGATCTTTAACGTATAGTGGTTTCTGGATTGAACTTCCATTTTTAATTTTATTCAACTTTCATTTTTATTTTTATTCAACTTACATTTTTATTAAATTTACTTTTCTATTAAACTTCATTTTTTATTTAATTTGCAAATAGATCGTTAACGTATAGTGGTTTCTGGATTGAACTTCCATTTTTAATTTTCTGCAACTTTCATTTTTATTTTTATTCAAATTTCATTTTTATTCAGTTTACTTTTCTATTTAATTTCCAAATATATCGTTAAGGTATAGTGCTTTCTTGAATGAACTTCCATTTTTAATTTTCTACAACTTTCATTTTTATTCAATTTACTTTTCTATTTAACTTCCTTTTTTATTTAATCTCCAAATAGATCGTTAAGGAATAGTGGTTTCTGGATTGAACTTCCATTTTTATTTTTATTCAAATTCCATTTTTATTCAGTTTACTTTTCTATTAAACTTCATTTTTAATTTAATTTCCAAATAGATCGTTAAGGTATAGTGGTTTCTGGATTGAACTTCCATTGTTAATTTTATGCAACTTTCATTTTTATTTTTATACGACTTCCATTTTTATTCAATTTACTTTTTTTATTGAACTTCCTTTTTTATTTAATTTCCAAATAGATCGTTAAAGTATAGTGGTTTTTTGAATGAATTTCCATTTCTAATTTTCTGCAACTTCCATTTTTATTTTTAAGTAACTTTCTTTTTATTCAAGTTACTTTTCTATTCAACTTCCATTTTTATTTAATTTCCAAATAGATCTTTAACGTATAGTGGTTTCTGGATTGAACTTCCATTTTTAATTTTATGCAACTTTCATTTTTATTTTTATTCAACTTCCATTTTTTTTTAAATTTACTTTTCTATTAAACATTCTTTTTATTTAATTTCCAAACAGATCGTTAAGGTATAGTGGTTTTTTGAATGAATTTCCATTTTTAATTTTCAGCAACTTCCATTTTTATTTTCAAGTAACTTTCATTTTTATTCAAGTTACTTTTCTGTTCAACTTCCTTTTTTATTTAATTTCCAAATAGATCTTTAACGTATAGTGGTTTCTGGATTGAACTTCCATTTTTAATTTTATGCAACTTTCATTTTTATTTTTATTCAACTTCCATTTTTATTAAATTTACTTTTCTATTAAACTTCATTTTTTATTTAATTTCCAAATAGATTGTTAAGGTATAGTGGTTTCTGGATTGAACTTCCATTGTTAATTTTATGCAACTTTCATTTTTATTTTTATTCGACTTCCATTTTTATTCAATTTACTTTTCAATTGGACTTCCTTTTTTATTTAATTTCCAAATAGATCGTCAAGGCATAGTAGTTTCTTGAATGAACTTCCATTTTTAATTTTCTGCAACATTTATTTTTATTTTAATTTAACTTCCATTTTTATTGAATTTACTTTTCTATTCAACTTCCTTTTTTATTTAATTTCAAAATAGATCGTTAAGGTATAAGGGTTTCTTGAATGAATTTCCATTATTAATTTTCTGCAACTTCCATTTTTATTTTTAAGTAACTTTTCATTTTTATTCAACTTCCTTTTTTATTTAATTTCCAAATAGATCTTTAACGTATAGTGGTTTCTGGATTGAACTTCCATTTTTAATTTTAGGCAACTTTCAGTTTTATTTTTTTCAACTTCCTTTTTTCTTAAATTTACTTTTCTATTAAACTTCATTTTTTATTTAATTTCCAAATAGATCGTTAAGGTATATTGGTTTCTGGATTGAACTTCCATTTTTAATTTTATGCAACTTTCATTTTTATTTTTATTCAAATTCCATTTTTATTCAGTTAACTTTTCTATTAAACATCATTTTTTATTTAATTTCCAAATAGATCGTTAAGGTATAGTGGTTTCTTGAATGAACTTCCATTTTTAATTTTCTGCAACTTTCATTTTTATTTTTATTTGACTTCCATTTTTATTCAATTTACTTTTCTATTCAACTTCCTTTTTTATATAATCTCCAAATAGATCGTTAAGGAATAGTGGTTTCTGGATTGAACTTCCATTTTTAATTTTATGCAACTTTCATTTTTATTTTTATTGAACTTCCATTTTTATTCAATTTACTTTTCTGTTAAACTTCGTTTTTTATTTTATTTCCAAATAGATCGTTAAGGTATAGTGGTTTCTTGAATGAACTTCCATTTTTAATTTTCTGCAACTTCCATTTTTATTTTTATTTGACTTCCATTTTTATTCAATTTACTTTTCTATTCAACTTCCTTTTTTATTTAATCTCCAAATAGATCGTTAAAGAATAGTGGTTTCTGGATTGAACTTCCACTTTTAATTTTATGCAACTTTCATTTTTATTTTTATTCAACTTCCATTTTTATTCAATTTACTTTTCTGTTAAACTTCCTTTTTTATTTTATTTCCAAATAGATCGTTAAGGTATAGTGGTTTCTTGAATGAACTTCCATTTTTAATTTTCTGCAACATTTATTTTTATTTTTAAGTAACTTCCATTTTTATTCAAGTTACTTTTCTATTCAATTTCCTTTTTTATTGAATTTCTAAATAGATCGTTAACGTATAGTGGTTTCTGGATTGAACCTCCATTTTTTATTTTATGCAACTTTCATTTTTATTTTTATTCAACTTCCATTTTTATTAAATTTACTTTTCTGTTAAACTTCACTTTTTATTTAATTTCCAAATAGATCGTTAAGTAATAGTGGTTTCTTTAACGAACTTCCAGCTTTAATTTTCAGCAAGTTTCATTTTTATTTTTATTTGACTTCCATTTTTATTAAATTTTCTTTTCTATTCAACTTCCTTTTTTATTTAATTTCCAAATATATCGTTAAGGTATAGTGGTTTCTGGATTGAACTTCCATTTTTAATTTTATGCAACTTTCATTTTTATTTTTATTCGACTTCCATTTTTATTCAATTTACTTTTCTACTCGACTTCCTTTTTTATTTTATTTCCAAATAGATCGTTAAGGTATATTGGTTTTTTGAATGAACTTCCATTTTTAATTTTCTGCAACTTCCATTTTTATTTTTATTTAACTTCCTCTTTTCTTCAAGTTTCTTTTCTACTCAACTTCCTTTTTTATTTAATTTCCAAATAGATCGTTAAGGTATAGTGGTTTCTGGATTGAACTTCCATTGTCAATTTTATGCAACTTTCATTTTTAATTTTATTCGACTCCCATTTTTATTCAATTTACTTTTCTATTAAACTTCCTTTTTTATTTAATTTCGAAATAGATCATTAAGGTATAGTGATTTCTTGAATGAACTTCCAGTTTTTATTTTTCAGCAACATTTATTTTTCTTTTTATTTAAATTCCATTTTTATTCAATTTACTTTTCTATTCAACTTTCTTTTTTACTTAATTTGCAAATAGATCGTTAAGGTATAGTGGTTTCTTGAATGAATTTCCATTTTTAATTTTCTGCAACTTCCATTTTTATTTTTAAGTAACTTTCATTTTTATTCAAGTTACTTTTCTATTCAACTTCCTTTTTTATTTAATTTCCAAATAGATCTTTAAGATATAGTGGTTTCTGGATTGAACCTCCATTTTTAATTTTATGCGACTTTCATTTTTATTTTTTTTCAACTTCTATTTTTATTAAATTTACTTTTCTATTAAACTTCATTTTTTATTTAATTTCCAAATAGATTGTTAAGGTATAGTGGTTTTTTGAATGAACTTCCATTTTTTATTTTCTGCAACTTCCATTTTTATTTTTATTTTTATTTGTCTTCCATTTTTATTCATTTTACTTTTCTATTCAACTTTCTTTTTTATTTAATTTCCAAATAGATCGTTAAGGTATATTGGTTTCTGGTTTGAACTTCCATTTTTAATTTTATGCAACTTTCGTTTTTATTTTTATTCAAATTCCATTTTTATTCAGTTTACTTTTCTATTAAACATCATTTTTTATTTAATTTCCAAATAGATCGTTAAGGTATATGGTTTCTTGAATGAACTTCCATTTTTAATTTTCTGCAACTTCCATTTTTATTTTTATTTGACTTCCATTTTTATTCAATTTACTTTTCCATTCAACTTCCTTTTTTTTTTTAATCTCCAAATAGATCGTTAAGGAATAATGGTTTCTGGACTGAACTTCCATTTTTAATTTTATGCAACTTTCATTTTTATTTTTATTCTACTTCCATTTTTATTCAATTTACTTTTCTGTTAAACTTCTTTTTTTATTTTATTTCCAAATATATCGTTAAGGTATAGTGGTTTCTTGAATGAACTTCCATTTTTAATTTTCTGCAACATTTATTTTTATTTTTAAGTAACTTCCATTTTTATTCAAGTTACTTTTCTATTCAATTTCCTTTTTTATTTAATTTCTAAGTAGATCGTTAACGTATAGTGGTTTCTGGATTGAACCTCCATTTTTTATTTTATGCAACTTTCATTTTTATTTTTATTCAACTTCCATTTTTATTAAATTTGCTTTTCTGTTAAACTTCATTTTTTATTTAATTTCCAAATAGATCGTCAAGTTATAGTGGTTTCTTTAACGAACTTCCATTTTTAATTTTCAGCAAGTTTCATTTTTATTTTTATTTGACTTCCATTTTTATTAAATTTACTTTTCTATTTAACTTCCTTTTTTATTTAATTTCCAAATATATCGTTAAGGTATAGTGCTTTCTGGATTGAACTTCCATTTTTAATTTTATGCAACTTTCATTTTTATTCAATTTACTTTTCTATTAAACTTCATTTTTTATTTAATTTCCAAATAGATTGTTAAGGTATAGTGGTTTTTTGAATGAACTTCCATTTTTTATTTTCTGCAACTTCCATTTTTATTTTTATTTTTATTTGTCTTCCATTTTTATTCATTTTACTTTTCTATTCAACTTTCTTTTTTATTTAATTTCCAAATAGATCGTTAAGGTATATTGGTTTCTGGTTTGAACTTCCATTTTTAATTTTATGCAACTTTCGTTTTTATTTTTATTCAAATTCCATTTTTATTCAGTTTACTTTTCTATTAAACATCATTTTTTATTTAATTTCCAAATAGATCGTTAAGGTATATGGTTTCTTGAATGAACTTCCATTTTTAATTTTCTGCAACTTCCATTTTTATTTTTATTTGACTTCCATTTTTATTCAATTTACTTTTCCATTCAACTTCCTTTTTTTTTTTAATCTCCAAATAGATCGTTAAGGAATAATGGTTTCTGGACTGAACTTCCATTTTTAATTTTATGCAACTTTCATTTTTATTTTTATTCTACTTCCATTTTTATTCAATTTACTTTTCTGTTAAACTTCTTTTTTTATTTTATTTCCAAATATATCGTTAAGGTATAGTGGTTTCTTGAATGAACTTCCATTTTTAATTTTCTGCAACATTTATTTTTATTTTTAAGTAACTTCCATTTTTATTCAAGTTACTTTTCTATTCAATTTCCTTTTTTATTTAATTTCTAAGTAGATCGTTAACGTATAGTGGTTTCTGGATTGAACCTCCATTTTTTATTTTATGCAACTTTCATTTTTATTTTTATTCAACTTCCATTTTTATTAAATTTGCTTTTCTGTTAAACTTCATTTTTTATTTAATTTCCAAATAGATCGTCAAGTTATAGTGGTTTCTTTAACGAACTTCCATTTTTAATTTTCAGCAAGTTTCATTTTTATTTTTATTTGACTTCCATTTTTATTAAATTTACTTTTCTATTTAACTTCCTTTTTTATTTAATTTCCAAATATATCGTTAAGGTATAGTGCTTTCTGGATTGAACTTCCATTTTTAATTTTATGCAACTTTCATTTTTATTCAATTTACTTTTCTATTCGACTTCCTTTTTTATTTTATTTCCAAATAGATCGTTATGGTATATTGGTTTTTTGAATGAACTTCCATTTTTAATTTTCTGCAACTTCCATTTTTATTTTTATTTAACTTCCCCTTTTCTTCAAGTTTCTTTTATACTCAACTTCATTTTTTATTTAATTTCCAAATAGATCGTTAAGGTATAGTGGTTTCTGGATTGAACTTCCATTGTCCATTTTATGCAACTTTCATTTTTAATTTTATTCGACTTCCATTTTTATTCAATTTACTTCTCTATTAAACTTCCTTTTTTATTTAATTTCGAAATAGATCGTTAAGGTATAGTGATTTCTTGAATGAATTTCCAGTTTTTATTTTTCAGCAACATTTATTTTTATTTTTATTTAAATTTCATTTTTATTCAATTTACTTTTCTATTCAACTTTCTTTTTTACTTAATTTCCAAATAGATCGTTAAGGTACAGTGGTTTCTTGAATGAATTTCCATTTTTAATTTTCTGCAACTTCCATTTTTATTGTTAAGTAACTTTCATTTTTATTCAAGTTACTTTTCTATTCAACTTCCTTTTTTATTTAATTTCCAAATAGATCTTTAACATATAGTGGTTTCTACATTGAACATCCATTTTTAATTTTATGCAACTTTCATTTTTATTTTTATTCAACTCCTATTTTTATTAAATTTACTTTTCTATTAAACTTCATTTTTTATTTAATTTCCAAATAGATTGTTAAGGTATAGTGGTTTTTTGAATGAACTTCCATTTTTAATTTTCTGCAACTTCCATTTTTATTTTTATTTGACTTCCATTTTTATTCGTTTTACTTTTCTATTCAACTTCCTTTTTTATTTAATTTCCAGATAGATCGTTAAGGTATATTGGTTTCTGGATTGAACTTCCATTTTTAATTTTATGCAACTTTCATTTTTATTTTTATTCAAATTCCATTTTTATTCAGTTTACTTTTCTATTAAACATCATTTTTGATTTAATTTCCAAATAGATCGTTAAGGTATAGTGGTTTCTTGAATGAACTTCCATTTTTAATTTTCTGCAACTTCCATTTTTATTTTTATTTGACTTCCATTTTTATTCAATTTACTTTTCTATTCAACTTCCTTTTTTATTTAATCTCCAAATAGATCGTTAAAGAATAGTTGTTTCTGGATTGAACTTCCACTTTTAATTTTATGCAACTTTCATTTTTATTTTTATTCAACTTCCATTTTTATTCAATTTACTTTTCTGTTAAACTTCCTTTTTTATTTTATTTCCAAATAGATCGTTAAGGTATAGTGGTTTCTTGAATGAACTTCCATTTTTAATTTTCTGCAACATTTATTTTTATTTTTAAGTAACTTCCATTTTTATTCAAGTTACTTTTCTATTCAATTTCCTTTTTTATTTAATTTCTAAATAGATCGTTAACGTATAGTGGTTTCTGGATTGAACCTCCATTTTTTATTTTATGCAACTTTCATTTTTATTTTTATTCAACTTCCATTTTTATTAAATTTACTTTTCTATTAAACTTCATTTTTTATTTAATTTCCAAATAGATCGTTAAGTTATAGTGGTTTCTTTAACGAACTTCCAGTTTTAATTTTCAGCAAGTTTCATTTTTATTTTTATTTGACTTCCATTTTTATTAAATTTACTTTTCTATTCAACTTCCTTTTTTATTTAATTTCCAAATATATCGTTAAGGTATAGTGGTTTCTGGATTGAACTTCCATTTTTAATTTTATGCAACTTTCATTTTTATTTTTATTCGACTTCCAATTTTATTCAATTTACTTTTCAATTGGACTTCCTTTTTTATTTTATTTCCAAATACATCGTCAAGGTATAGTAGTTTCTTGAATGAACTTCCATTTTTAATTTTCTGCAACATTTATTTTTATTTTTATTTAACTTCCATTTTTATTGAATTTACTTTTCTATTCAACTTCCTTTTTTATTTAATTTCAAAATAGATCGTTAAGGTATAAGGGTTTCTTGAATGAATTTCCGTTATTAATTTTCTGCAACTTCCATTTTTATTTTTAAGTAACTTTCATTTTTATTCAACTTCCTTTTTTATTTAATTTCCAAATAGATCTTTAACGTATAGTGGTTTCTGGATTGAACTTCCATTTTTAATTTTAGGCAACTTTCAGTTTTATTTTTTTCAACTTCCTTTTTTCTTAAATTTACTTTTCTATTAAACTTCATTTTTTTATTTAATTCCCAAATAGATCGTTAAGGTACATTGGTTTCTGGATTGAACTTCCATTTCTAATTTTATGCAACTTTCATTTTTATTTTTATTCAAATTCCATTTTTATTCAGTTTACTTTTCTATTAAACATCATTTTTTATTTAATTTCCAAATAGATCGTTAAGGTATAGTGGTTTCTTGAATGAACTTCCATTTTTAATTTTCTGCAACTTTCATTTTTATTTTTATTTGACTTCCATTTTTATTCAATTTACTTTTCTATTCAACTTCCTTTTTTATTTAATCTCCAAATAGATCGTTAAGCAATAGTGGTTTCTGGATTGAACTTCCATTTTTAATTTTATGCAACTTTCATTTTTATTTTTATTCAACTTCCATTTTTATTCAATTTACTTTTCTGTTAAACTTCGTTTTTTATTTTATTTCCAAATAGATCGTTAAGGTATAGTGGTTTCTTGAATGAACTTCCATTTTTAATTTTCTGCCACTTCCATTTTTATTTTTATTTGACTTCCATTTTTATTCAATTTACTTTTCTATTCAGCTTCCTTTTTTATTTAATCTCCAAATAGATCGTTAAAGAATAGTGGTTTCTGGATTGAACTTCCACTTTTAATTTTATGCAACTTTCATTTTTATTTTTATTCAACTTCCATTTTTATTCAATTTACTTTTCTGTTAAACTTCCTTTTTTATTTTATTTCCAAATAGATCGTTAAGGTATAGTGGTTTCTTGAATGAACTTCCATTTTTAATTTTCTGCAACATTTATTTTTATTTTTAAGTAACTTCCATTTTTATTCAAGTTACTTTTCTATTCAATTTCCTTTTTTATTTAATTTCTAAATAGATCGTTAACGTATAGTGGTTTCTGGATTGAACCTCCATTTTTTATTTTATGCAACTTTCATTTTTATTTTTATTCAACTTCCATTTTTATTAAATTTACATTTCTATTAAACTTCACTTTTTATTTAATTTCCAAATAGATCGTTAAGTTATAGTGGTTTCTTTAACGAACTTCCAGTTTTAATTTTCAGCAAGTTTCATTTTTATTTTTATTTGACTTCCATTTTTATTAAATTTACTTTTCTATTCAACTTCCTTTTTTATTTAATTTCCAAATATATCGTTAAGGTATAGTGGTTTCTGGATTGAACTTCCATTTTTAATTTTATGCAACTTTCATTTTTATTTTTATTTGACTTCCATTTTTATTCAATTTACTTTTCTATTCGACTTCCTTTTTTATTTTATTTCCAAATAGATCGTTAAGGTATATTGGTTTTTTGAATGAACTTCCATTTTTAATTTTCGGCAACTTCCATTTTTATTTTTATTTAACTTCCTCTTTTCTTCAAGTTTCTTTTCTACTCAACTTCCTTTTTTACTTAATTTCCAAATAGATCGTTAAGGTATAGTGGTTTCTGGATTGAACTTCCATTGTCAATTTGATGCAACTTTCATTTTTAATTTTATTCGACTTCCATTTTTATTCAATTTACTTTTCTATTAAACTTCCTTTTTTATTTAATTTCGAAATAGATCGTTAAGGTATAGTGATTTCTTGAATGAACTTCCAGTTTTTATTTTTCAGCAACATTTATTTTTATTTTTATTTAAATTCCATTTTTATTCAATTTACTTTTCTATTCAACTTTCTTTTTTCCTTAATTTGCAAATAGATCGTTAAGGTACAGTGGTTTCTTGAATGAATTTCCATTTTTAATTTTCTGCAACTTCCATTTTTATTTTTAAGTAACTTTCATTTTTATTCAAGTTACTTTTCTATTCAACTTCCTTTTTTATTTAATTTCCAAATAGATCTTTAACATATAGTGGTTTCTGGATTGAACCTCCATTTTTAATTTTATGCAACTTTCATTTTTATTTTTTTTCAACTTCTATTTTTATTAAATTTACTTTTCTATTAAACTTCATTTTTTATTTAATTTCCAAATAGATCGTTAAGGTATAGTGGTTTCTTGAATGAACTTCCATTTTTAATTTTCTGCAACTTTCATTTTTATTTTTATTTGACTTCCATTTTTATTCAATTTACTTTTCTATTCAACTTCCTTTTTTATTTAATCTCCAAATAGATCGTTAAGCAATAGTGGTTTTATAGCGACCCCGGTCTTTTCTCTTTAAATTATTGTATCCGGACTTAGGTTCCGTGGATCCTGTCATTACTTATTGGTTGTTGTTGTCCTTTAATCTCTTTGTATTTGAAGTATAGGTTGTGTTGGACGGGTCTGGTACAGGTTGGTTGATTTTAGATGCCGATAGGTGATGCCCAGATTTTGGCCTTCACGCTCGAGCGGAAGTTTTAACGCTCGAGCGGTCCCTTCGTTGTTGCTTCTCCGCTCGAGCGGGAATTTTGACGCTCGAGCGGGATTTTCCATCTCCCAGTATTTTGCTCTGCAGTTCTTCCGCTCGAGCGGTAGTTTTTACGCTCGAGCGTGATCCCTTGTTTTTGCTCCTCCGCTCGAGCGGGGAGTTTGACGCTCGAGCGGGTGCAGCGCCTGCAAAACTTCTGGAAGGGTGCAATCGACGCTCGAGCGGCTTTCTTCACGCTTGAGCATGATTCTGTGTCTTACGCTCGAGCGGGGCTTTCTACGCTCGAGCGTAGAGTCGATTATATCAGTCCGTGATTTCACTTTTTGGATCACTTTTTGACCTACTTTTCCTTCATAACTTTTTAAAAACCGCCCCTGGAGTGTTTTTTTTATCTCTCTCTCTCCCTCTACACACCTTCTCTCTTTCGATTGATCTACTTAGAGTGAGTTTCTACCTTAGATCCTTTATTAAAAAGTTAGAGTGAGTTGAGGGCTTCGTTTTAATCTGAGAAACTTGGGATTTGGAGCACGTTGGTCTTTGGTCTTCATCTCCATCTTCTCCATACGGGTTATTTTCTTCGAGGTAGGGATTTTCCTACTCCATTTTATATGCTTTGTTCTAAGTTTGGTATTTTGATAGGTTGGGGACACTTTGAAAATCTTGGGAAAAGAAAACCCTAGTTGAATTGCTAAATTGATTTGAGTAATTAATTTAAGGTAATTGGGGAATTTGGTTAAATCCATGAAATTGGGGAATTTATTGATTAAATGGTGTAGTTGGATAATATAAATCACTCGCCTAATGAATTGATAGTGTATTTATTTTTCAAGTCTAGAAATAATTGTTTTGGGCTATCGGTGGAGGATAGTCGTGCTTGTTGTAGACATTGCATGCGGATTAGGGAAAATTGAAACTAATCAATTTGTTTAAGTCATAAATTTAGACTATTGAATTAATACAGAAATTACATGTATTGATTGAGCATTGCATATGCATATTGTTTGGGAGGAGATAGGGGATGTACTCCACGGTTTAGGGGAAGATAGGGGATGGACCTCTAAACCGGATTATTGTTTGGGAGGAGATAGGGGATGGACTCCATTAGCACCATTTTTATGTGTGCTTATTATATTGAAGTGTTTTTACATGATTATTGATACAGCACTAAAATGTGTATCAAATGGGAAGTATGAAGTGTTTTGATATGAGCATGAGTCTCATTTGTTTTGTTGATATTGGAAGTAATGTAAATATGATATATAATTCACTGTTGTAAGTTTGGCCAGGTTCTGAGCCATGTTGATAATAATGGAAGGTGAAATGTGTCTTAGACATTAGTGTCATGAGACTGTTTAATGATAAAATTGATTATCTTGGTTAACCATCTATTGAATGCTATAGCTTTATTCAATGCTTATATTTGGTTTAGTATTTTTCTACTGGGCTGTGGCTCACCCTTTATGGGAACATCATTTTCAGGTTCAGGTGATAAGCTACCTCCACGGACTTAGCCTGGAAGGATTTGATGTTTGGGATTTTGAAGACTTGTCTTTAGTTATATGTTTTATTTTGTTATTTTTGAGATTTCATGTAAACATTCAAGCCTAGGGCTTAACTTGTAAATGAGTTAGTACTCATCCTTTTGTGTCCAAGTGTTAGCTTGGAAAGATGTAAGCCCTTAGGGCATTTATTTTGATGTTGCAGGATGTTACACGTGATGTCTTTCAATAAGAATACTCTGATGAATAACTCAAATGATTCGTTTTCTTTTATAAATGCATGTTAATGTTATGGTTATTATGGGTTTATTTTGAGGGCGTTACAACTTGGTATCAGAGCGTACCGGGTTTGAATACTTTGGGTACGTGGGAAGTGATTAGTATCACAATGGGTTCGTCTCGTTTGATAGAGACTTAGTGTAACGTTATATGCTTATGTGATAACATGTTTATGTGATTATGTGGGTATGGAATGTAGTTTCTAGGATGTTGATTGGACCCTTGAGTTCTAGTAGTCTTGTTGGAAAGGCACTTGATCACTGCTGCTTCCAACCGGAACTATAGTAACGCATTGGGACTATCATTATCCGGGAATGAAATTCGTAGGTGCTTATGTGATTATGTGCTTACGTGGAATGAATTATTTTTGTCCAATGCATTAGGACGCGAGTGTTTAGTTTCGGCACATTTATTAATGTGCTAACGTCTTTGTTTGTTTCCTTTATTAGGATGTCAGGGCGAGGACGAGGACGCGGTAGGCGTGGTAGGCCGGGTAGGCAGGAGGTACCGGTGCCAGAGGAGATTCCGGCAGTTCATGAGGGAATTGGCCAGGCCAATGTGGCCGAGCCAGTAGGCCAGCAGGCTATGGGCGCTTTAGCCCGAGAGATAGCAGGGGCATTCAGGGAGTCAGTAGGCATTCTTAGGGCTGAGAATCAAGCCCAGGTTGTTGTTGCGGATGCAGGACCTTCCTTTCTGAAGAGGGAGTTCTTCCGGTCTAATCCGGATGAATTTGTGGGTGATCCTAAAGAGCCGCTTAAGGCAGACGAATGGCTCGAACAGACAACGAAGACGTTTGAGATGCTTGGCATCGAAGACGAGGGGTTGAAGGTGACCTTGGCATCATTCCAGTTGAAGGGGGATGCGGGTCAGTGGTGGAAGTTCACTAAGGGGCGTATAGGAGGTACATGGGAGGCTTTTGTGAATGCTTTCCAGGAGAAGTTCTTATCTCCAGCAGTTAGGGAGAAGCTGAGAGACCAGTTCTGCCAGCTTAAGCAGTCGAGTTCTTCAGTGGCCGAGTTTGAGGCTGCATTTACTAGTTTATCCAGGTTTGCACCTGAATTGGTGGCGTCTGAGGAACGCCGCTGTATTGAGTTTGAGAGGAAGTTGAGGCGTGGCCTCAAGCTGAGAGTTGGGGGAACTATGATTCGGGATTATGGGCGTTTGGTTGATGCTGCAGCCCACATGGAAATCATGATGCAGGAGGAGGAGGAAGGACAGAAGGGCTCCAAGAGGAGTCAGGATGGTCAGAGTGATGGTAGGAGACAGAAGGGTTTTAATCCCCAACAGTCTCAGAGTAGCTTTTCTAGATCGACTTTTCCTGTGCCGAGTGCTAGTTCGGGGAAAGGCAGTCAAGGAGGCATTACCTGCTTCAAGTGTGGCCAGCTGGGCCACAAGTCTCCAGTTTGTCCTCAGAGGGGAGGAGTGCAGAGAGCAGCATCATCTTCGGCTCGATCTCAGAGCCAGAGTCAGGGTAGAGGCCAGCCACTCTCGTGTTATCAGTGTGGTCAGCCAGGGCATATGAAGAGGTATTGCCCGCAGTTGGGTGGCACACCTGGTGCATCTGGTTTGAGGCAGATTCAGGGTCAACAGCCAGCTCAGTCGGGTCAGGCCTAGAGGGCCAATCAGGGGGCTTCATCGTCTCAGTCGGTGCAACAATCTTATGCTCCTAGGGGTGAGCAGGTTGATCAGAGGTCATCTGGGCGCGTGTATGCTGTTACCGCGCAGGATCTTGTACCGGCTCCATCTGTTGTGAGAGGTACTTTCTTGTTTTGCAACTCGGTTGCTAATGTTTTGATTGATACGGGTGCATCTCATTCCTTTGTGTCTGCTGCATTTGCATCTGTTTTGGAGTTGGAGTTAGCACAGTTAGCATCTCCTATTTGTGTAGTGTCGCCTCTTGGGGGTGAATTGATTTTGAAACACGGTGTTAGGGGTTGTGATATAGAGGTTGATTACCATAGAATCCCATTTTCCTTTGTAGTTATGCCTATGAGAGGTTTCGATGTTATTTTGGGTATGGACTGGTTATCGTCATACCGGGCAGTTATTGATTGCTACCGCCAGAGAGTCACTTGTCGTACCGTGAATGGTGAGTGTTTTCATTTTCTGGGGGACCGTGTTGGTAGTGTTTTGCCACCGGGGTATGTTCCGCGAGGACGGAGTGAGCTTAGTGGTCTACTTGCTAACCTTTCGATTAGTGAGGACGGTGAGACTCAGATTGTGTTGCCAAGGGTGGTGTGTGAGTACTCGGAGGTTTTTCCCGAGGATCTTGTTGGTTTGCCACCGCATCGAGAGATTGAATTCTCTATTGACTTAGTGCCCGGCACGGCGCCGATTTCTATGGCACCCTATCGTTTTGCCCCAGCTGAGTTAGTTGAGTTGAAAATCCAACTCCAGGAGTTGCTAGATAAAGGCTTTATACGTCCTAGTGTTTCGCCTTGGGGAGCACCGGCCCTCTTTGTTAAAAAGAAAGGTGGTGCTTTGAGACTTTGTATAGATTACCGGAAATTGAATCGGGCTACGGTTAAGAATAAGTACCCTATGCCCCGTATAGATGATCTGTTCGATCAGTTGAAAGGTTCCCGTTGTTTCTCGAAGATAGACTTGAGATCAGGTTATCATCAGTTGAGAGTCAGGGAGGAGGATATTCCAAAGACGGCATTCCGTACGCGGTATGGCCACTATGAGTTTTTGGTGATGCCATTTGGGCTCACCAACGCACCGGCAGTATTTATGGATTTGATGAACCGGATATTCCGGGAATTTCTAGATCGTTTTGTAGTCGTCTTCGTGGACGACATCCTTATCTATTCACCTTCAGAGGAAGAGCACGAGGAACACTTGAGGGTGGTGCTTGATTTACTTAGAGCCCATCAGCTTTATGCTAAGTTTGGGAAGTGTGAGTTCTGGCTAGAGGAGGTGAAGTTCTTAGGCCATGTAGTTTCTTGGGAAGGGGTGTCTGTTGATACATCCAAGACAGAGGCAGTGCAAGATTGGGTACAGCCTAAGAGTGTGTTTGAGATCCGCAGTTTTCTGGGATTAGCTGGGTATTATCGCCGGTTTGTAAGAGATTTCTCCAGATTAGCTTCGCCTTTGACTAGATTGACTCGGAAGGGAGTCAAATTTGCTTGGAGTGAGACTTGTGAAAAGTCGTTCCAGGAGTTGAAAGTTAGACTGACCACTGCTCCAGTCTTGATTATTCCGGAGAGAGGGTTGGGTTATGCAGTCTATTGTGACGCCTCACGAGAGGGTCTTGGTTGTGTGTTGATGCAAGAGGGGAAAGTGGTTGCCTATGGCTCACGTCAGTTGAAAGTTCACGAGAAGAATTACCCTACGCATGATTTAGAGTTAGCAGCTGTGATATTTGCCTTGAAGATTTGGAGGCATTATCTTTACGGTGAGAGGTTCGAGGTATTCTCGGATCATAAGAGTCTGAAATATCTGTTCACACAGAAAGACTTGAACTTGAGGCAGAGGAGGTGGATGGAATTTATTGAGGATTATGACTTTGAATTGCATTATCATCCGGGAAAGGCCAATGTGGTGGCCGACGCCCTTAGCAGGAAACCTGTTGGTGACATAGCTAGTATAGCCATCCGAGAGTGGGAGATGTTAGGTGCACTTGGAGAGTTTGATTTGCTTCTGGGCGAATCCGTTGAGGCTGCGGCCTTGTTTTCTGTTGTTGCGCAACCTACACTTGTGACTCGAGTGTTAGAGGCTCAGAGGGGCGACCTTGAGGTAGAATCCCTCCGTGAGAAGATTTCTGGTGGGAAGGTTGAGAAAGGTTTGACGGTGTATCCCGACCTGAGTGTGAGATACCGAGACCGTCTGTTTGTGCCGGAGTCTCATCGAGAAGAGGTACTCCGAGATTTTCATCATTCACGCCTTGCGGTGCATCCGGGAGGCACTAAGATGTATCGGGATTTGGGTCGCCAGTTCTGGTGGCGGGGTATGAAGAGGGATGTGGCAGCTTTCGTATCTAAGTGCCTTACTTGTCAGCAAGTGAAGGCTGAACATCAGAGGCCAGCGGGTTTGTTGCAACCCTTGCCTATTGCTGAGTGGAAGTGGGAGCACGTCACTATGGACTTCGTTGTGGGTCTTCCGAGGACTCAGCGGGGTAGTGATGCTATTTGGGTGGTTGTAGACCGGTTAACTAAGTCGGCGCATTTTATTCCTATGCGCGTGAGAGATACGGTAGATCATCTTGCCGACTTGTATATTCGGGACATAGTGAGATTGCACGGGGTTCCAGTGACGATCGTCTCGGATAGAGATCCTCGTTTTACTGCCAGATTATGGCAGAGCTTGCAGAGCGCCTTAGGTACTAAGTTGACCTTTAGCACAGCCTATCATCCTCAGACTGATGGGCAGTCCGAGCGTACTATTCAGATCCTTGAAGATATGCTTTGGGGTTGTGTTCTTGACTTTAGCGGGTCATGGGAGAGGCACTTGCCATTAGTGGAGTTTGCCTACAACAACAGCTTCCAATCTAGTATCGGTATGGCACCGTTTGAGGCCTTATACGGCCGACCGTGTAGGTCTCCTGTTTGTTGGGCCGAGGTGGGTGATGCACCTCTGTTGGGTCCGGAGTTAGTGAGGGAAACGACGGAGAAGGTTGAGCTTATCCGTAAGAGGCTTGTTACAGCCCAGAGTCGTCAGAAATCTTATGCCGACCGTAGGAGGAGACCTTTGGTGTTTGAGGTGAGTGATCATGTCTTTTTGAAGATATCACCAAGACGGGGATTGATGAGGTTTGGGAAGAGCGGGAAGTTGTCCCCTCGATTCATTGGTCCTTTTGAGATCCTTGAGAGGATTGGCGAGACTGCTTATCGTTTAGCTTTGCCGCCGCAGTTGTCCGGAGTACATGACGTGTTTCATGTGAGTATGCTTCGGAAGTATGAGCCGGATCCATCACATGTATTGGATTGGACCGATTTAGTAGTTGATGAGGATGTCTCGTATGAGGAGAGACCGGTTCGAGTCTTGGATAAACGGGATCAAGTCTTGCGAGGCAAGACCATTCCTTTGGTGAAAGTTTTGTGGAAACATCACGGGGTGGAGGAAGCCACATGGGAACGTGAGTTGGAAGTCCGCGAGAAATATCCGGACATGTTTATTGATTTGTAATCTTGTAGTTAGATTTTGTAATATTGTCAAACTTTAAAGCTTTTTATATATGTCTTAAGCTGTAAAACATTTAGAATGTTTTGGTTAATGGAAATATTTTGGAACTTGCCTCGAAATGGAAGTTTAATGGAACATTGTATATATTGAATATATTGAAAATTGTTGAAATTGAAAGAAAATTGCATAGTGTTAATGCAGGTTGAAATATATGGTTGTTTTGCATATTGTGGCATATCTCTTTGTTAAGAGATGGAATGGCCGGTGTTGGGTCAAGTTGTTTATTAGTGAGTTATCATATTGTTGGAATTTGAGAAAAACTTGTTTTCGAAACCTTGTGCTAAATTTCGGGGACGAAATTCTTTTAAGGAGGGGAGGTTATAGCGACCCCGGTCTTTTCTCTTTAAATTATTGTATCCGGACTTAGGTTCCGTGGATCCTGTCATTACTTATTGGTTGTTGTTGTCCTTTAATCTCTTTGTATTTGAAGTATAGGTTGTGTTGGACGGGTCTGGTACAGGTTGGTTGATTTTAGATGCCGATAGGTGATGCCCAGATTTTGGCCTTCACGCTCGAGCGGAAGTTTTAACGCTCGAGCGGTCCCTTCGTTGTTGCTTCTCCGCTCGAGCGGGAATTTTGACGCTCGAGCGGGATTTTCCATCTCCCAGTATTTTGCTCTGCAGTTCTTCCGCTCGAGCGGTAGTTTTTACGCTCGAGCGTGATCCCTTGTTTTTGCTCCTCCGCTCGAGCGGGGAGTTTGACGCTCGAGCGGGTGCAGCGCCTGCAAAACTTCTGGAAGGGTGCAATCGACGCTCGAGCGGCTTTCTTCACGCTTGAGCATGATTCTGTGTCTTACGCTCGAGCGGGGCTTTCTACGCTCGAGCGTAGAGTCGATTATATCAGTCCGTGATTTCACTTTTTGGATCACTTTTTGACCTACTTTTCCTTCATAACTTTTTAAAAACCGCCCCTGGAGTGTTTTTTTTATCTCTCTCTCTCCCTCTACACACCTTCTCTCTTTCGATTGATCTACTTAGAGTGAGTTTCTACCTTAGATCCTTTATTAAAAAGTTAGAGTGAGTTGAGGGCTTCGTTTTAATCTGAGAAACTTGGGATTTGGAGCACGTTGGTCTTTGGTCTTCATCTCCATCTTCTCCATACGGGTTATTTTCTTCGAGGTAGGGATTTTCCTACTCCATTTTATATGCTTTGTTCTAAGTTTGGTATTTTGATAGGTTGGGGACACTTTGAAAATCTTGGGAAAAGAAAACCCTAGTTGAATTGCTAAATTGATTTGAGTAATTAATTTAAGGTAATTGGGGAATTTGGTTAAATCCATGAAATTGGGGAATTTGGTTAAATCCATGAAATTGGGGAATTTATTGATTAAATGGTGTAGTTGGATAATATAAATCACTCGCCTAATGAATTGATAGTGTATTTATTTTTCAAGTCTAGAAATAATTGTTTTGGGCTATCGGTGGAGGATAGTCGTGCTTGTTGTAGACATTGCATGCGGATTAGGGAAAATTGAAACTAATCAATTTGTTTAAGTCATAAATTTAGACTATTGAATTAATACAGAAATTACATGTATTGATTGAGCATTGCATATGCATATTGTTTGGGAGGAGATAGGGGATGTACTCCACGGTTTAGGGGAAGATAGGGGATGGACCTCTAAACCGGATTATTGTTTGGGAGGAGATAGGGGATGGACTCCATTAGCACCATTTTTATGTGTGCTTATTATATTGAAGTGTTTTTACATGATTATTGATACAGCACTAAAATGTGTATCAAATGGGAAGTATGAAGTGTTTTGATATGAGCATGAGTCTCATTTGTTTTGTTGATATTGGAAGTAATGTAAATATGATATATAATTCACTGTTGTAAGTTTGGCCAGGTTCTGAGCCATGTTGATAATAATGGAAGGTGAAATGTGTCTTAGACATTAGTGTCATGAGACTGTTTAATGATAAAATTGATTATCTTGGTTAACCATCTATTGAATGCTATAGCTTTATTCAATGCTTATATTTGGTTTAGTATTTTTCTACTGGGCTGTGGCTCACCCTTTATGGGAACATCATTTTCAGGTTCAGGTGATAAGCTACCTCCACGGACTTAGCCTGGAAGGATTTGATGTTTGGGATTTTGAAGACTTGTCTTTAGTTATATGTTTTATTTTGTTATTTTTGAGATTTCATGTAAACATTCAAGCCTAGGGCTTAACTTGTAAATGAGTTAGTACTCATCCTTTTGTGTCCAAGTGTTAGCTTGGAAAGATGTAAGCCCTTAGGGCATTTATTTTGATGTTGCAGGATGTTACACGTGATGTCTTTCAATAAGAATACTCTGATGAATAACTCAAATGATTCGTTTTCTTTTATAAATGCATGTTAATGTTATGGTTATTATGGGTTTATTTTGAGGGCGTTACAGGTTTCTGGATTGAACTTCCATTTTTAATTTTATGCAACTTTCATTTTTATTTTTATTCAACTTCCATTTTTATTCAATTTACTTTTCTGTTAAACTTCGTTTTTTATTTTATTTCCAAATAGATCGTTAAGGTATAGTGGTTTCTTGAATGAACTTCCATTTTTAATTTTCTGCCACTTCCATTTTTATTTTTATTTGACTTCCATTTTTATTCAATTTACTTTTCTATTCAACTTCCTTTTTTATTTAATCTCCAAATAGATCGTTAAAGAATAGTGGTTTCTGGATTGAACTTCCACTTTTAATTTTATGCAACTTTCATTTTTATTTTTATTCAACTTCCATTTTTATTCAATTTACTTTTCTGTTAAACTTCCTTTTTTATTTTATTTCCAAATAGATCGTTAAGGTATAGTGGTTTCTTGAATGAACTTCCATTTTTAATTTTCTGCAACATTTATTTTTATTTTTAAGTAACTTCCATTTTTATTCAAGTTACTTTTCTATTCAATTTCCTTTTTTATTTAATTTCTAAATAGATCGTTAACTTATAGTGGTTTCTGGATTGAACCTCCATTTTTTATTTTATGCAACTTTCATTTTTATTTTTATTCAACTTCCATTTTTATTAAATTTACTTTTCTATTAAACTTCACTTTTTATTTAATTTCCAAATAGATCGTTAAGTTATAGTGGTTTCTTTAACGAACTTCCAGTTTTAATTTTCAGCAAGTTTCATGTAACGCCCTCAAAATAATAACAATAAACCCATCAGATAAGACATGCATTTACATTTAAACTAACCACATTCCTTTCATTCATTAGAATTCCGTTACATACGTATTACATGTTAATCTCATAACAAAATGCCCTACGGGCTTACAGCTTTCCAAGTTGACACTTGGTTACAACAAAGGGTTCTAACTCGTTTACACATTAAGCCCTTGGCTTGAAATTACATGTAATAAATCAAAGTAAAACGACCAAACTATGCCCGCCACAAGCCTCCCAGCTATGTCCTTGGAGGTGGCATGCTTCCTGCACCTGAAAATGATATTCCCATATAGGGTGAGCCACAGCCCAGTAGAAATACACTAAACCAACCATGGACAATGACTAAAACATTAGCAATTGATAGTTGGTCAACACTGATACAATCACATAAATTACATATTTATGTCAACGACTTAAAAGTCCCAATTACTTTTCATTTTCCCTTTTTCAACAGATAAGCATGCTAGCTCTATCATCATTTCCACAGATATGTATAAAAACTATATCTCACATTCAGATAAGCATAAAAGCTATATCCACATTCTCAACAGATATGTATATCAACAATATCCACAGATAAGCATACAAGCCGTATCCACACTTTACAACAGATATGTATATCAACAATATCCACAGATAAGCATACAAGCTGTATCCACACTTTACAACAGATATGTATATCAACAATATCCACAGATAAGCATACAAGCTGTATCCACACTTCACAACACTTCACAAAGATAAGCATATGAGCTCTATCTTCACTTCTCTAGACAAGCATATGAGCTCTGTCTACGGAGTACATCCCCTATCTCCTCCAAATACCTATCCGGTTTAGAGGTCCATCCCCTATCTTCCCCTAAACCGCGGAGTACATCCCCTATCTCCTCCTCTACACATAACGCATATAAACACATTGGTTCTATATACAATCACACAATACAAACAATTAATGTATTCTAGCAACTGTCAAGTTCCATAACACATTCCATTGATTAGTTTCAATTTGCCTAATCAACATACATTGTCTACAACAATCACGACTATCCTCCACCGATAGCCCCAAGCAGTTATTTCTAAAACAGAAAATAAATGCACAAATGGATATTCAATCAACATTTCATTTCCTCATTTCTCACCAATTAATTATCCCAATTAATTAAACAATGTAATTAGGCCATTTTCCATAATTACCATTTCAACCCTTAGGTCCCATTTTCATCAATGATTCAACAATCATTCTATTTTCTTCATGCCAAACGTGCATCTAGGTTTATTATGAATAAAACCCCAACCTTTGTAAAATTACACAAAAGCCCCAAACTTTCACAAAATTACTCAACCAAGCCCAACATCTCAAAATACCAAAATTTAAAGACAAAACCCATAGAGAGGAGTAGGTTATCCCTACCTCAAATTCGGAGTCCCAAAGGAGAAGACGACAAAACCCAACGTGCTCCAAAACCCGTGATTTTCAGATTAAAATGAAGCCCTCGACGATCAACAACTTTTTTGTAAAGGCCAAAGGTGAGTAAATCACTCCTTCTAGATCAAAACCTAGAGAGAAGGTAGTATCTAGAGTGAGAGGCTCAACAATGGTGTTTTTGGAAAAGTAAGAGAGAGAAGAGAAAGCAAAAAGTGATTTGAAAAGTCACAATTTCGGGACTTAAACCCAGTCTTCCGCTCGAGCTTAAAACACCCCGCTCGAGCGGCCACTCACAGACTTCCGCTCGAGCGGCCAACCTCCCGCTCGAGCGCAGAATGCACTCGCCCAGCACTTTTGCAGAACCAGGCCTCCGCTCGAGCTCCCAACCCTACGCTCGAGCTCACAACACTGCACAACAAGATACTGGAAGGATGTAATCTACGCTCGAGCGCCAACACCTCCGCTCGAGCGTACAGGCCAAAAATCTGAGCAACTAGTTTTGGTTTCTAAACTCAACCAACCTGTAACAAACCTGCTCAACACATCCTATAACTCAAATACAAAGTAAGAAAGGATGTAAACAAGATAGTAAACAACTACCAACATCCACGGACACATGTCCGGATCACTATACAACAAGGGTAAACCCGGGATCGCTATAACCTCCCCCCCTTAAAGAATTTCGTCCCCGAAATTAAGCACAAGTTTTCAAAACAAGTTTTTCTCCCTTTTAATCAATGTTACACTTTAACATTCAACAATTCGACCCATTCCCGGTCATCCCATCCCTTTAACAAGAGACATATCACAATATGTAAACAACATATGTACTTTCAACATGCATTAACATTATGCACTATCTTTCCAATTTCAACAATATATTTAACACATATAATGTCACTTTCAACTCCCATATGAGGCAAGTTCCAAAACATACTTCCAATAACCAAAACATTTTCAATGTTTCACAACTTAAGACATGTATCAAAGCTCTTAAGTTCAACAAGATGTAAAATTTAAATATAAGATTACATATCAACAAACAAGTCCGGATATTTCTCTCGGACTTCCAACTCACGTTCCCAAGTGGCTTCCTCCACTCCGTGATGTTTCCACAAGACTTTCACCAAAGGAATGGTCTTGCCACGCAGGACCTGATCCCGCCTATCCAAGACCCGAACCGGTCTCTCCTCATACGAGGCATCCTCATCTACCTCTAAATCGCTCCAATCCAGCACATGTGATGGATCTGGCTCATACTTCCGAAGCATACTCACATGAAACACGTCATGCACTCCGGATAACTGCGGCGGTAAGGCTAACCGATAAGCAACCTCACCTATCCTCTCAAGGATCTCAAAAGGACCAATAAACCGAGGGGACAACTTCCCACTCTTTCCAAACCTCAACAGACCTCGCCTAGGTGATATCTTCAGAAAGACATGATCACCTACTTCAAACGCCAAAGGTCTCCTCCTACGGTCGGCATAACTCTTTTGTCGACTCTGGGCTGTAACGAGCCTCCTACGGATAAGCTCGACTTTCTCCGTCGTCTCCCTAACCAATTCCGGACCCAACAAAGGTGCATCACCCACCTCGGCCCAACAAACTGGAGACCTACACGGTCGGCCATACAAGGCCTCAAACGGTGCCATACCGATGCTAGACTGAAAACTGTTGTTGTAGGCAAACTCTACCAATGGCAAGTGCCTCTCCCACGTCCCACAGAAGTCCAGGACACAACCCCGAAGCATATCCTCGAGGATCTGAATAGTACGCTCGGACTGCCCATCAGTCTGAGGATGATAAGCCGTACTAAAGGTCAACTTAGTGCCCAAGGCACTCTGCAAACTCTGCCACAACCTAGCAGTAAAACGAGGATCTCTATCTGAGACAATCGTCACTGGGACCCCGTGCAATCTCACTACGTCCCGAATATACAAATCGGCAAGATGATCTACCGAATCTCTCACGCGCATAGGAATAAAGTGCGCCGACTTAGTCAACCGGTCTACAACCACCCAAATAGCATCACTACCCCGCTGAGTCCTCGGAAGACCTACAACGAAGTCCATAGTGACATGCTCCCACTTCCACTCGGCAATAGGCAAGGGTTGCAACAAACCCGCTGGCCTCTGATGCTCGGCCTTCACTTGCTGGCAAGTAAGGCACTTCGATACGAAGACAGCCACATCTCTTTTCATACCCCGCCACCAAAACTGGCGACCCAAATCCTGATACATCTTAGTACCTCCCGGATGCACCGCAAGGCGCGAATGGTGAAACTCTCGGAGTACTTCCTCACGGCAAGCCTCCGGTACAAACAAACGGTCTCGGTATCTCACACTCAGGTCGGGATACACCGTCAAACCCTTCTCAACTTTCCCACTAGAGATCTTCTCTCGGAGGGATTCTACCTCAAGGTCACCTCTCTGTGCCTCTAACACTCTAATCATAAGTGTAGGCTGCGCAACAACAGAAAACAAGGCCGCAGCCTCGACAGATTCGCCCAGTAGCAAATCAAACTCGCCAAGTGCTCCCAACATCACCCATTCCCGGATGGCTATACAAGCTACATCACTAATGGTCTTCCTACTAAGGGCATCGGCCACAACATTGGCCTTTCCCGGATGATAATGCAACTCAAAATCATAATCCTCGATGAACTCCATCCACCTCCTCTGCCTCAGATTCAAGTCTCTCTGTGTAAACAGATACTTCAAACTCTTATGATCCGAGAATACCTCGAACCTCTCACCATAAAGGTAGTGCCTCCAGATTTTCAAGGCAAAGATTACAGCTGCTAACTCTAGGTCGTGTGTGGGGTAATTCTTCTCGTGTATTTTCAACTGACGTGAGCCATAAGCCACCACTTTCCCCTCTTGCATCAACACACAACCCAAACCCTCTCGTGAGGCATCACAATAAACCGCATAACCCAACCCTCTCTCCGGAATAATCAATACCGGAGCGGTGGTCAATCTAACTTTCAACTCTTGGAACGACTTTTCACAAGTCTTACTCCACACAAACTTGACTCCCTTCCGAGTCAGTCTAGTCAACGGTGACGCCAACCTGGAGAAATCTTTCACAAACCGACGGTAATACCCAGCTAATCCCAGAAAACTGCGGATCTCAAACACACTCTTAGGCTGTGCCCAATCTTGCACTGCCTCAACCTTGGATGTATCAACAGACACCCCTTTCCCGGATACCACGTGGCCTAAGAATTTGACTTCCCCCAGCCAGAACTCACACTTCCCGAACTTGGCATACAGCCTATGAGCTCTAAGCAACTCAAGCACCACTCTCAAGTGTGCCTCATGCTCCTCCTCAGAAGACGAATAGATAAGGATATCGTCCACGAAAACAACCACAAATCGGTCTAAGAACTCCCGGAAAATCCGGTTCATCAAGTCCATAAAGACTGCCGGTGCATTGGTAAGCCCAAATGGCATCACCAGAAACTCATAATGGCCATACCGCGTACGGAATGCCGTCTTCGGAATATCTTCCTCCCTGACCCTCAACTGATGGTAACCCGATCTCAAGTCTATCTTAGAGAAACAACGGGAACCCTTCAACTGGTCAAACAAATCATCTATTCGGGGCATAGGATACTTATTCTTAACCGTAGCCCGATTCAACTTCCGGTAGTCTATACACAATCTCAAGGCACCATCTTTCTTTTTAACAAAGAGGGCCGGTGCTCCCCACGGTGAAACACTAGGGCGAACAAAGCCTTTATCGAGCAATTCCTGGAGCTGAACTTTCAACTCAACCAACTCTGCTGGAGCAAAACGGTAAGGTGCCATAGAAATCGGCGCCGTACCAGGCACTAAATCAATAGAGAACTCTATCTCTCGGTGAGGTGGCAAACTAACAAGATCTTCGGGAAAGACATCCGAATACTCACAAACCACCCTCGGTAACACAATCAGTGTCTCATCACACTCACTACTCTCAAAGCTAGCAAGTAGACCACTAAGCTCACTTCGCCCTCGCGAATCAAACCCCGGTGGCAAAACACTACCAACCCGGTCTCCCAAGAAATGGAACCACTCCCCGCTCAAGGTACATAACGTGACCCTCTGGCGGTAGCAATCAATAACAACCCGGTATGACGATAACCAGTCCATACCCAAAATAACATCAAAACCCTTCATGGGCATGACAACAAACGGAAAAGGAAGCCTATAATCGGCGACCTCAATATCACATCCTCTAACACCCTGTTTCAGAATCAACTCACCGCCCAAAGGCGATACCACACAAATAGGAGATGCTAACTGTGCTAACTCCAATTCCAAAACAGATGCAAATGCAGCAGATACAAAAGAATGAGATGCACCCGTGTCTATCAACACATTAGCAACCGAGTTGCAAAACAGAAAAGTACCTCTCACTACTGATGGAGCTGGTACTAAATCCTGCGCGGTAACAGCATACACGCGCCCCGTAGGCCCCTGGTCTACCTGCTCACCTCTCGGAGCAAAAGACTGCTGCACAGACTGGGATGACGAAGCTCCCGGATTGGCCCTCGAGGCCTGCACAGACTGAGCTGGCTGAAAACCCTGCGTCTGCCTAGAACCAGACGCTCCCAAAGTGGCACTCAACTGTGGGCAAAACCTCTTCATGTGCCCAGGTTGTCCACACTGATAACAAATCAAGAGCTGCCCCCTGCCCAAACTCTGACTCTGTGGTCTAGCTGATGAAGAAGCAGCTTTCTGACCTCCACCCTTCTGCGGGCAAACAGAAACCTTGTGACCCAGCTGGCCACACTTGTAACAAGTGAATTCTCCCTGACTGCCTCTCCCCGAGCCTACACTTGGCACTGGAAAGGTCGATCTAGAGACTGCACCCTGAGACTGCTGAGGGTTATAACCCTTCTGTCTCCTGCCATCACCCTGACTATCCTGGCTCCTCTTGGAGCCTCTCTGACCCTCATCCTCCTCCTGCATCATAAGCTCCATATGAGCTGCAGCATCTACTAGGTGTCTATACTCTCGAATATAAGACCCACCAATTCTCAACTTGAGGCCCCGCCTCAACTTCCGCTCAAACTCATAGCAACGGCGTTCCTCAGACGCCACCAGTTCAGGTGCGAACCTGGACAGACTGGTAAAAGTAGCCTCAAACTCGGCCACTGACAAGCCCTGCTGATTAAGCCGGCTAAACTGATCCCTCAGCTTCTCCCTAGCTGCTGCTGATAAAAACCTCTCCTGAAAAGCATTCACAAACGCCTCCCAAGTACCACCAACACGAGCTTTCTCGTATTTCCACCATTGACCCGCATCTCCCTTCAGTTGGAAAGATGCCAAGGTCACTTTCAGTGCTCCGTCCTCGATGCCAAGCATCTCAAACGTCTTCGTTGTCTGTTCGAGCCATTCATCTGCCTTAAGCGGCTCTTTAGGATCCCCGATAAACTCGTCCGGATTACACCGAAAGAACTCCCTCTTCAAGAAGGAGGGCCCTGTCTCAGCTGCCTGATTCCCAGCTCTAAGAATACCCAAAGCTCCTGCTATCTCTCTGGCCAAGGCACCCATAGCCTGCTGACCTACTGGCTCGGCCACATTGGCCTGCCCAACTCCCTCCTGCACTGCTGGGATCTCACCCTGTAACGGTACTTCCTGCCTCGCAGGTCTACCACGCCTAGCACCTCTTCCTCGTCCTGACATCCTAATAAAGGCAACACAGAACGTTAGCACATTCATAGGTGTGCCGAAACTAATCACTCACGTCCTAATGCATGGACAACTGTAATTCACTCCACATAAGCACATAAACACATAAGCACTTACGAACTTCATTTCCGGATAATGATAGTCCCGAGACGTTACTAGAGTTCCGGTTAGAAACAGCATTGATCAAGTGCTTTTCCAACAAGACTCCCAGAAACTCAAGGATCCAATCAACATCCTAGAAATTAAATCCCATACCCACATAGTCACATAAGCATGTTATCAATTGAGCACATAGCATATGATACTACATCTAAGTCTCTATCAAGCGAGACAAACCCATTGTGATCCTAATCACTTCCCACGTACCCAAAGTATTCGAACCCGGTACGCTCTGATACCAAGTTGTAACGCCCTCAAAATAATAACAATAAACCCATCAGATAAGACATGCATTTACATTTAAACTAACCACATTCCTTTCATTCATTAGAATTCCGTTACATACGTATTACATGTTAATCTCATAACAAAATGCCCTACGGGCTTACAGCTTTCCAAGTTGACACTTGGTTACAACAAAGGGTTCTAACTCGTTTACACATTAAGCCCTTGGCTTGAAATTACATGTAATAAATCAAAGTAAAACGACCAAACTATGCCCGCCACAAGCCTCCCAGCTATGTCCTTGGAGGTGGCATGCTTCCTGCACCTGAAAATGATATTCCCATATAGGGTGAGCCACAGCCCAGTAGAAATACACTAAACCAACCATGGACAATGACTAAAACATTAGCAATTGATAGTTGGTCAACACTGATACAATCACATAAATTACATATTTATGTCAACGACTTAAAAGTCCCAATTACTTTTCATTTTCCCTTTTTCAACAGATAAGCATGCTAGCTCTATCATCATTTCCACAGATATGTATAAAAACTATATCTCACATTCAGATAAGCATAAAAGCTATATCCACATTCTCAACAGATATGTATATCAACAATATCCACAGATAAGCATACAAGCCGTATCCACACTTTACAACAGATATGTATATCAACAATATCCACAGATAAGCATACAAGCTGTATCCACACTTTACAACAGATATGTATATCAACAATATCCACAGATAAGCATACAAGCTGTATCCACACTTCACAACACTTCACAAAGATAAGCATATGAGCTCTATCTTCACTTCTCTAGACAAGCATATGAGCTCTGTCTACGGAGTACATCCCCTATCTCCTCCAAATACCTATCCGGTTTAGAGGTCCATCCCCTATCTTCCCCTAAACCGCGGAGTACATCCCCTATCTCCTCCTCTACACATAACGCATATAAACACATTGGTTCTATATACAATCACACAATACAAACAATTAATGTATTCTAGCAACTGTCAAGTTCCATAACACATTCCATTGATTAGTTTCAATTTGCCTAATCAACATACATTGTCTACAACAATCACGACTATCCTCCACCGATAGCCCCAAGCAGTTATTTCTAAAACAGAAAATAAATGCACAAATGGATATTCAATCAACATTTCATTTCCTCATTTCTCACCAATTAATTATCCCAATTAATTAAACAATGTAATTAGGCCATTTTCCATAATTACCATTTCAACCCTTAGGTCCCATTTTCATCAATGATTCAACAATCATTCTATTTTCTTCATGCCAAACGTGCATCTAGGTTTATTATGAATAAAACCCCAACCTTTGTAAAATTACACAAAAGCCCCAAACTTTCACAAAATTACTCAACCAAGCCCAACATCTCAAAATACCAAAATTTAAAGACAAAACCCATAGAGAGGAGTAGGTTATCCCTACCTCAAATTCGGAGTCCCAAAGGAGAAGACGACAAAACCCAACGTGCTCCAAAACCCGTGATTTTCAGATTAAAATGAAGCCCTCGACGATCAACAACTTTTTTGTAAAGGCCAAAGGTGAGTAAATCACTCCTTCTAGATCAAAACCTAGAGAGAAGGTAGTATCTAGAGTGAGAGGCTCAACAATGGTGTTTTTGGAAAAGTAAGAGAGAGAAGAGAAAGCAAAAAGTGATTTGAAAAGTCACAATTTCGGGACTTAAACCCAGTCTTCCGCTCGAGCTTAAAACACCCCGCTCGAGCGGCCACTCACAGACTTCCGCTCGAGCGGCCAACCTCCCGCTCGAGCGCAGAATGCACTCGCCCAGCACTTTTGCAGAACCAGGCCTCCGCTCGAGCTCCCAACCCTACGCTCGAGCTCACAACACTGCACAACAAGATACTGGAAGGATGTAATCTACGCTCGAGCGCCAACACCTCCGCTCGAGCGTACAGGCCAAAAATCTGAGCAACTAGTTTTGGTTTCTAAACTCAACCAACCTGTAACAAACCTGCTCAACACATCCTATAACTCAAATACAAAGTAAGAAAGGATGTAAACAAGATAGTAAACAACTACCAACATCCACGGACACATGTCCGGATCACTATACAACAAGGGTAAACCCGGGATCGCTATATTTCATTTTTATTTTTATTTGACTTCCATTTTTATTAAATTTACTTTTCTATTCAACTTCCTTTTTTATTTAATTTCCAAATATATCGTTAAGGTATAGTGGTTTCGGGATTGAACTTCCATTTTTAATTTTATGTAACTTTCATTTTTATTTTTATTTGACTTCCATTTTTATTCAATTTACTTTTCTATTCGACTTCCTTTTTTATTTTATTTCCAAATAGATCGTTAAGGTATATTGGTTTTTTGAATGAACTTCCATTTTTAATTTTCTGCAACTTCCATTTTTATTTTTATTTAACTTCCTCTTTTCTTCAAGTTTCTTTTCTACTCAACTTCCTTTTTTATTTAATTTCCAAATAGATCGTTAAGGTATAGTGGTTTCTGGATTGAACTTCCATTGTCAATTTGATGCAACTTTCATTTTTAATTTTATTCGACTTCCATTTTTATTCAATTTACTTTTGTATTAAACTTCCTTTTTTATTTAATTTCGAAATAGATCGTTAAGGTATAGTGATTTCTTGAATGAACTTCCAGTTTTTATTTTTCAGCAACATTTATTTTTATTTTTATTTAAATTCCATTTTTATTCAATTTACTTTTCTATTCAACTTTCTTTTTTCCTTAATTTGCAAATAGATCGTTAAGGTACAGTGGTTTCTTGAATGAATTTCCATTTTTAATTTTCTGCAACTTCCATTTTTATTTTTAAGTAACTTTCATTTTTATTCAAGTTACTTTTCTATTCAACTTCCTTTTTTATTTAATTTCCAAATAGATCTTTAACATATAGTGGTTTCTGGATTGAACCTCCATTTTTAATTTTATGCAACTTTCATTTTTATTTTTTTTCAACTTCTATTTTTATTAAATTTACTTTTCTATTAAACTTCATTTTTTATTTAATTTCCAAATAGATTGTTAAGGTATAGTGGTTTTTTGAATGAACTTCCATTTTTTATTTTCTGCAACTTCCATTTTTATTTTTATTTTTATTTGTCTTCCATTTTTATTCATTTTACTTTTCTATTCAACTTCCTTTTTTATTTAATTTCCAAATAGATCGTTAAGGTATATTGGTTTCTGGATTGAACTTCTATATTTAATTTTATGCAACTTTCATTTTTATTTTTATTCAAATTCCATTTTTATTCAGTTTACTTTTCTATTAAACATCATTTTTTATTTAATTTCCAAATAGATCGTTAAGGTATAGTGGTTTCTTGAATGAACTTCCATTTTTAATTTTCTGCAACTTCCATTTTTATTTTTATTTGACTTCCATTTTTATTCAATTTACTTTTCTACTCAACTTCCTTTTTTTTTTAATCTCCAAATAGATCGTTAAGGAATAATGGTTTCTGGATTGAACTTCCATTTTTAATTTTATGCAACTTTCATTTTTCTTTTTATTCTACTTCCATTTTTATTCAATTTACTTTTCTGTTAAACTTCTTTTTTTATTTTATTTCCAAATAGATCGTTAAGGTATAGTGGTTTCTTGAATGAACTTCCATTTTTAATTTTCTGCCACTTCCATTTTTATTTTTATTTGACTTCCATTTTTATTCAATTTACTTTTCTATTCAACTTCCTTTTTTATTTAATCTCCAAATAGATCGTTAAAGAATAGTGGTTTCTGGATTGAACTTCCACTTTTAATTTTATGCAACTTTCATTTTTATTTTTATTCAACTTCCATTTTTATTCAATTTACTTTTCTGTTAAACTTCCTTTTTTATTTTATTTCCAAATAGATCGTTAAGGTATAGTGGTTTCTTGAATGAACTTCCATTTTTAATTTTCTGCAACATTTATTTTTATTTTTAAGTAACTTCCATTTTTATTCAAGTTACTTTTCTATTCAATTTCCTTTTTTATTTAATTTCTAAATAGATCGTTAACGTATAGTGGTTTCTGGATTGAACCTCCATTTTTTATTTTATGCAACTTTCATTTTTATTTTTATTCAACTTCCATTTTTATTAAATTTACTTTTCTATTAAACTTCACTTTTTATTTAATTTCCAAATAGATCGTTAAGTTATAGTGGTTTCTTTAACGAACTTCCAGTTTTAATTTTCAGCAAGTTTCATATTTTTTTTTATTTGACTTCCATTTTTATTAAATTTACTTTTCTATTCAACTTCCTTTTTTATTTAATTTCCAAATATATCGTTAAGGTATAGTGGTTTCTGGATTGAACTTCCATTTTTAATTTTATGCAACTTTCATTTTTATTTTTATTTGACTTCCATTTTTATTCAATTTACTTTTCTATTCGACTTCCTTTTTTATTTTATTTCCAAATAGATCGTTAAGGTATATTGGTTTTTTGAATGAACTTCCATTTTTAATTTTCTGCAACTTCCATTTTTATTTTTATTTAACTTCCTCTTTTCTTCAAGTTTCTTTTCTACTCAACTTCCTTTTTTATTTAATTTCCAAATAGATCGTTAAGGTATAGTGGTTTCTGGATTGAACTTCCATTGTCAATTTGATGCAACTTTCATTTTTAATTTGATTCGACTTCCATTTTTATTCAATTTACTTTTCTATTAAACTTCCTTTTTTATTTAATTTCGAAATAGATCGTTAAGGTATAGTGATTTCTTGAATGAACTTCCAGTTTTTATTTTTCAGCAACATTTATTTTCATTTTTATTTAAATTCCATTTTTATTCAATTTACTTTTCTCTTCAACTTTCTTTTTTACTTAATTTGCAAATAGATCGTTAAGGTACAGTGGTTTCTTGAATGAATTTCCATTTTTAATTTTCTGCAACTTCCATTTTTATTTTTAAGTAACTTTCATTTTTATTCAAGTTACTTTTCTATTCAACTTCCTTTTTTATTTAATTTCCAAATAGATCTTTAACATATAGTGGTTTCTGGATTGAACCTCCATTTTTAATTTTATGCAACTTTCATTTTTATTTTTTTTCAACTTCTATTTTTATTAAATTTACTTTTCTATTAAACTTCATTTTTTATTTAATTTCCAAATAGATCGTTAAGGTATAGTGGTTTCTTGAATGAACTTCCATTTTTTATTTTCTGCAACTTCCATTTTTATTTTTATTTTTATTTGTCTTCCATTTTTATTCATTTTACTTTTCTATTCAACTTCCTTTTTTATTTAATTTCCAAATAGATCGTTAAGGTATATTGGTTTCTGGATTGAACTTCTATATTTAATTTTATGCAACTTTCATTTTTATTTTTATTCAAATTCCATTTTTATTCAGTTTACTTTTCTATTAAACATCATTTTTTATTTAATTTCCAAATAGATCGTTAAGGTATAGTGGTTTCTTGAATGAACTTCCATTTTTAATTTTCTGCAACTTCCATTTTTATTTTTATTTGACTTCCATTTTTATTCAATTTACTTTTCTATTCAACTTCCTTTTTTTTTTAATCTCCAAATAGATCGTTAAGGAATAATGGTTTCTGGATTGAACTTCCATTTTTAATTTTATGCAACTTTCATTTTTCTTTTTATTCTACTTCCATTTTTATTCAATTTACTTTTCTGTTAAACTTCTTTTTTTATTTTATTTCCAAATAGATCGTTAAGGTATAGTGGTTTCTTGAATGAACTTCCATTTTTAATTTTCTACCACTTCCATTTTTATTTTTATTTGACTTCCATTTTAATTCAATTTACTTTTCTATTCAACTTCCTTTTTTATTTAATCTCCAAATAGATCGTTAAAGAATAGTGGTTTCTGGATTGAACTTCCACTTTTAATTTTATGCAACTTTCATTTTTATTTTTATTCAACTTCCATTTTTATTCAATTTACTTTTCTGTTAAACTTCGTTTTTTATTTTATTTCCAAATAGATCGTTAAGGTATAGTGGTTTCTTGAATGAACTTCCATTTTTAATTTTCTGCAACATTTATTTTTATTTTTAAGTAACTTCCATTTTTATTCAAGTTACATTTCTATTCAATTTCCTTTTTTATTTAATTTCTAAATAGATCATTAACGTATAGTGGTTTCTGGATTGAACCTCCATTTTTTATTTTATGCAACTTTCATTTTTATTTTTATTCAACTTCCATTTTTATTAAATTTACTTTTCTATTAAACTTCACTTTTTATTTAATTTCCAAATAGATCGTTAAGTTATAGTGGTTTCTTTAACGAACTTCCAGTTTTAATTTTCAGCAAGTTTCATTTTTATTTTTATTTGACTTCCATTTTTATTAAATTTACTTTTCTATTCAACTTCCTTTTTTATTTAATTTCCAAATATATCGTTAAGGTATAGTGGTTTCTGGATTGAACTTCCATTTTTAATTTTATGCAACTTTCATTTTTATTTTTATTCGACTTCCATTTTTATTCAATTTACTTTTCTATTCGACTTCCTTTTTTATTTTATTTCCAAATAGATCGTTAAGGTATATTGGTTTTTTGAATGAACTTCCATTTTTAATTTTCTGCAACTTCCATTTTTATTTTTATTTAACTTCCTCTTTTCTTCAAGTTTCTTTTCTACTCAACTTCCTTTTTTATTTAATTTCCAAATAGATCGTTAAGGTATAGTGGTTTCTGGATTGAACTTCCATTGTCAATTTGATGCAACTTTCATTTTTAATTTTATTCGACTTCCATTTTTATTCAATTTACTTTTCTATTAAACTTCCTTTTTTATTTAATTTCGAAATAGATCGTTAAGGTATAGTGATTTCTTGAATGAACTTCCAGTTTTTATTTTTCAGCAACATTTATTTTTATTTTTATTTAAATTCCATTTTTATTCAATTTACTTTTCTATTCAACTTTCTTTTTTACTTAATTTGCAAATAGATCGTTAAGGTACAGTGGTTTCTTGAATGAATTTCCATTTTTAATTTTCTGCAACTTCCATTTTTATTTTTAAGTAACTTTCATTTTTATTCAAGTTACTTTTCTATTCAACTTCCTTTTTTATTTAATTTCCAAATAGATCTTTAACATATAGTGGTTTCTGGATTGAACCTCCATTTTTAATTTTATGCAACTTTCATTTTTATTTTTTTTCAACTTCTATTTTTATTAAATTTACTTTTCTATTAAACTTCATTTTTTATTTAATTTCCAAATAGATTGTTAAGGTATAGTGGTTTTTTGAATGAACTTCCATTTTTTATTTTCTGCAACTTCCATTTTTATTTTTATTTGACTTCCATTTTTATTCATTTTACTTTTCTATTCGACTTCCTTTTTTATTTAATTTCCAAATAGATCGTTAAGGTATATTGGTTTCTGGATTGAACTTCCATTTTTAATTTTATGCAACTTTCATTTTTATTTTTATTCAAATTCCATTTTTATTCAGTTTATTTTTCTATTAAACTTCATTTTTTATTTAATTTCCAAATAGATCGTTATGGTATAGTGATTTTTAATGAACTTCATTTTTTCAAATTCCTTTTTTATTCACGTTTCTTTTCTACACAACTTCCTTTCTTATTTAATTTCCAAATAGATCGTTAAGGTATAGTTGTTTCTGGATTGAACTTCCATTGTTAAATTTATGCAACTTTCATTTTCATTTTTATTCAACTTCCATTTTCAGTCAATTTAATTTTCTATTGAACTTCCTTTTTTTATTTAATTTCCAAATAGATCGTTAAGGTATAGTGGTTTCTTGAATGAACTTCCATTTTTAATTTTTTGCAACATTTATTTTTATTTTTATTTAACTTTCATTTTTGTTCAATTTACTTTTCTATTCAACTTCCTTTTTTATTTAATTTCCAAATAGATCGTTAAGGTATAGTGGTTTTTTGAATGAATTTCCATTTTTAATTTTCTGCAACTTCCATTTTTATTTTTATGCAACTTTCAGTTTTATTCAAGTTACTTTTCTATTCAGCTTCGTTTTTTATTTAATTTCCAAATAGATCTTTAACGTATAGTGGATTTTGGATTGAACTTCCATTTTTAATTTTATACAACTTTCATTTTTATTTTTATTCAACTTCCATTTTTATTCAATTTACTTTTCTATTAAACTTCCTCTTTTATGTAATTTCCAAATAGATCGTTAAGGTATAGTGGTTTTTTGAATGAATTTGCATTTTTAATTTTCTGCAACTTCCATTTTTATTTTTAAGTAACTTTCATTTTTATTCAAATTACTTTTCTATTCAACTTCCTTTTTTATTTAATTTCCAAATAGATCTTTAACGTATAGTGGTTTCTGGATGGAACCTCCATTTTTAATTTTATGCAACTTTCATTTTTATTTTTATTCAACTTTCATTTTTATTAAATTCACTTTTCTATTAAACTTCATTTTTTATTTAATTTCTAAATAGATCGTTAAGGCATAGCGGTTTCTTGAATGAACTTCCATATTTTATTTTCTGCAACTTTCATTTTTATTTTTATTTGACTTCCATTTTTATTCATTTTACTTTTCTATTCAACTTCCTTTTTTCATTTAATTTCCAAATATATCGTTAAGGTATATTGGTTTCTGGATTGAACTTCCATTTTTAATTTTATGCAACTTTCATTTTTATTTTTATTCAAATTCCATTTTTATTCAGTTTACTTTTCTATTAAACTTCATTTTTTATTTAATTTCCAAATAGATCGTTAAGGTATAGTTGTTTCTTGAATGAACTTCCATTTTTAATTTTCTGCCACTTCCATTTTTATTTTTATTCGACTTCCATTTTTGTTCAATTTACTTTTCTGTTCAACTTCCTTTTTTATTTAATCTCCAAATAGACCGTTAAGGAATAGTGGTTTCTGGATTGAACTTCCATTTTTAATTTTATGCAACTTTCATTTTTATTTTTATTCAACTTCCATTTTTATTCAATTTAGTTTTCTATTAAACTTTCTTTTTTATTTTATTTCCAAACAGATCGTTAAGGTATATTGGTTTCTTGAATGAACTTCCATTTTTAATTTTCTGCAACTCCCATTTTTAGTTTTATTTGACTTCCATTTTTATTCAAGTTATTTTTCTATACAACTTTCTTTTTTATTTTATTTCCAAATTAATCGTTAATGTATAGTGGTTTCTAGAATGAACTTCCATTTTTAATTTTTTGCAATTTCCATTTTTATTTTTGGTTAACTTCCTTTTTTATTCAAACTTCTTTTCTACTCAACTTCCTTTTTTATTTAATTTCCAAATAGATTGTTAACGTATAGTGGTTTCTGGATTGAACTTCCATTTTTTATTTTTTGCAACTTTCATTTTTATTTTTATTCAACTTCCATTTTTATTAAATTTACTTTTCTATTAAACTTCATTTTTTATTTAATTTCCAAATAGATCGTTAAGGTATAGTGGTTTCTTGAATGAACTTCCATTTTTTATTTTCTGCAACTTTCATTTTTATTTTTATTTGACTTCCATTTTTATTCATTTTACTTTTCTATTCAACTTCCTTTTTTTATTTAATTTCCAAATAGATCGTTAAGGTATATTGGTTTCTGGATTGAACTACCATTTTTAATTTTATGCAACTTTCATTTTTATTTTTATTCAAATTCCATTTTTGTTCAGTTTACTTTTCTATTAAACTTCATTTTTTTTATTTAATTTCCAAAAAGATCGTTAAGGTATAGTGGTTTCTTGATTGAACTTCCATTTTTAATTTTCTGCAACTTCCATTTTTATTTTTATTCAACTTCCATTTTTGTTCAATTTACTTTTCAGTTCAACTTCCTTTTTTATTTATTCTCCAAATAGATCGTTTAGGAATAGTGGTTTCTGGATTGAACTTCCATTTTTAATTTTGTGCAACTTTCATTTTTATTTTTATTCAACTTCCATTTTTATTCAATTTACTTTTCTATTCGACTTCCTTTTTTATTTAATTTCCAAAGAGATCGTTAACGTATAGTAGTTTCTGGATTAAACATCCATTTTTTGTTTTATGCAACTTTCATTTTTATTTTTATTCATCTTCCATTTTTATTAAATTTACTTTTCTATTAAACTTCATTTTTTATTTAATTTCCAAATAGTTCGTTAAGGTATAATGGTTTCTTTAACGAACTTCCATTTTTAATTTTCTGCAACTTTTATTTTTTTTATTTGACTTCCATTTTTATTAAATTTACTTTTCTATTCAACATCCTTTTTTATTTAATTTCCAAATATATCGTTAAGGTATAGTGGTTTCTGGATTGAACTTCCATTTTTAATTTTATGCAACTTTCATTTTTATTTTTATTCAACTTCCATTTTTATTCAATTTACTTTTCTATTCGACTTCCTTTTTTATTTAATTTCCAAATAGATCGTTAAGGTATAGTGGTTTCTTGAATGAACTTCCATTTTTAATTTTCTGCAACTTCCATTTTTATTTTTATTTAACTTCCTTTTTTATTCAAGTTTCTTTTCTACTCAACTTCCTTTCTTATTTAATTTTCAAATAGATCGTTAAGGTATAGTTTTTTCTGGATTGAACTTCCATTGCTAATTTTATGCAACTTTCATTTTTATTTTTATTCGACTTCAATTTTTATTCAATTTACTTTTCTCTTGAACTTCCTTTTTTATTTAATTTCCAAATAGATTGTTAAGGTATAGTGGTTTCTTGAATGAACTTTCATTTTTAATTTTCTGCAACATTTACTTTTATTTTTATTTAACTTTCATTTTTATTCAATTTACTTTTCTATTCAACTTTATTTTTTATTTAATTTCCAAATAGATCGTTAAGGTACAATTGTTTTTTGAATGAATTTCCATTTTTAATTTTCTGCAACTTCCATTTTTATTTTTAAGTAACTTTCATTTTTATTCAAGTTACTTTTCTATTCAACTTCCTTTTTTATTTAATTTCCAAATAGATCTTTAACGTATAGTGGTTTTTGGATTGAACTTCCATTTTTAATTTTATGCAACTTTCATTTTTATTTTTATTCAACTTCCATTTTTATTCAATTTACTTTTCTATTACACTTCCTTTTTTATGTAATTTCCAAATAGATCGTTAAGGTATAGTGGTTTTTTGAATGAATTTCCATTTTTAATTTTCTACAACTTCCATTTTTATTTTTAAGTAACTTTCATTTTTATTCAAGTTACTTTTCTATTCAACTTCCTTTTTTATTTCATTTCCAAATAGATCTTTAATGTATAGTGGTTTCTGGATTGAACCTCCATTTTTAATTTTATACAACTTTCATTTTTATTTGTATTCAACTTCCATTTTTATTAAATTTACTTGTCTATTAAACTTTATTTTTTTATTTAATTTCTAAATAGATCGTTAAGGTATAGTGGTTTCTTGAATGAACTTCCATTTTTTATTTTCTGCAACTTTCATTTTTATTTTTATTTGACTTCCATTTTTATTCATTTCACTTTTCTCTTCAACTTCCTTTTTTTATTTAATTTCCAAATAGATCGTTAAGGTATATTGGATTCTGGATTGAACTTCCATTTTTAATTTTATGCAACTTTCATTTTTATTTTTATTCAAATTCCATTTTTATTCAATTTACTTTTCTACTAAACTTCATTTTTTATTTAATTTCCAAATAGATCGTTAAGGTATAGTGGTTTCTTGAATGAACTTCCATTTTTAATTTTCTGCAACTTCCATTTTTATTTTTATTCGACTTCCATTTTTGTTCAATTTACTTTTCTGTTCAACTTCCTTTTCTATTTAATCTCCAAATAGATCGTTAAGGAATAGTGGTTTCTGGATTGAACTTCCATTTTTAATTTTATGCAACTTTCATTTTTATTTTTATTCAACTTCCATTTTTATTCAATTATTGTTCTATTAAACTTCCTTTTTTATTTTATTTCCAAATAGATCGTTAAGGTATAGTGGTTTCTTGAATGAACTTCCATTTTTAATTTTCTGCAACTCCCATTTTTAGTTTTATTTGACTTCCATTTTTATTCAAGTTATTTTTCTATACAACTTCCTTTTTTATTTAATTACCAAATTGATCGTTAATGTATAGTGGTTTCTAGAATGAACTTTCATTTTTAATTTTCTGCAATTTCCATTTTTATTTTTATTTAACTTCCTTTTTTATTCAAATTTCTTTTCTACTCAACTTCTTTTTTATTTAATTTCCAAATAGATCGTTAACGTATAGTAGTTTCTGGATTTAACTTCCATTTTTATTTTATGAAACTTTCATTTTTATTTTGATTCAACTTCCATTTTTATTAAATTTACTTTTCTATTAAACTTAATTTTTTATTTAATTTCCAAATAGATCGTTAAGGTATAGTGGTTTCTTTATCGAATTTCCAGTTTTAATTTTTTGCAACTTTTATTTTTTTTATTTGACTTCCATTTTTATTAAATTTATTTTTCTATTCAACATCCTTTTTTATTTAATTTCCAAATATATCGTTAAGCTATAGTGGTTTCTGGATTGAACTTCCATTTTTAATTTTATGCAACTTTCATTTTTATTTTTATTCAACTTCCATTTTTATTCAATTTACTTTTCTATTCGACTTCCTTTTTTATTTAATTTCCAAATAGTTCGTTAAGGTATAGTGGTTTCTTGAATGAACTTCCATTTTTTTTTATTTAACTTCCTTTTTTATTCAAGTTTCTTTTCTACTCAACTTCCTTTTTTATTTAAAATCCAAATAGATCGTTAAGGTATAGTGGTTTCTGGATTGAACTTCCATTGTTAATTTTCTGCAACTTTCATTTTTATTTTTATTCAACTTCCATTTTTATTCAATTTACTTTTCTATGGAGCTTCCTTTTTTATTTAATTTCCAAATAGATCGTTAAGGTATAGCGGTTTCTTGAATGAACTCTATTTTTAATTTTCTGCAACATTTATTTTTATTTTTGTTTAACTTTCGTTTTTATTCAATTTACTTTTCTATTGAACTTCCTTTTTTATTTAATTTCCAAATAGATCGTTAAGGTATAGTGGTTTTTTGAATGAATTTCCATTTTTAATTTTCTGCAACTTCCATTTTTATTTTTAAGTAACTTTCATTTTTATTCAAGTTACTTTTCTATTCAACTTCCTTTTTTATTTAATTTCCAAATAGATCTTTAACGTATAGTGGTTTTTGGATTGAACTTCCATTTTTAATTTTATGCAACTTTCATTTTTATTTTTATTCAACTTCCATTTTTATTCAATTTACTTTTCTATTAAACTTCCTTTTCTATGTAATTTCCAAATTGATCGTTAAGGTACAGTGGTTTTTTGAATGAATTTCCATTTTTAATTTTCTGCAACTTTCATTTTCATTTTTAAGTAACTTTCATTTTTATTCAAGTTACTTTTCTATTCAACTTCCTTTTTTATTTCATTTCCAAATAGATCTTTAACGTATAGTGGTTTCTGGAATGAACTTCCATTTTTAATTTTATGCAACTTTCATTTTCATTGTTATTCAACTTCCATTTTTGTTAAATTTACTTTTCTATTAAACTTCATTTTCTATTTAATTTCCAAATAGATCGTTAAGGTATAGTGGTTTCTGGATTGAACTTCCATTGTTAATTTTATGCAACTTTACTTTTTATTTTTATTTGAGTTCCATTTTTATTCAATTTACTTTTCTATTCAACTTCCTTTTTTATTTAATTTCCAAATAGATCGTTAAGGTATAGTGATTTTTTGAATGAATTTCCATTTTTAATTTTCTGCAACTTCCATTTTTATTTTTAAGTAACTTTCATTTTTATTCAAGTTACTTTTCCATTCAACTTCCTTTTTTATTTGATTTCCAAATAGATCTTTAACGTATAGTGGTTTCTGGATTGAACTTCCGTTTTTAATTTTATGCAACTTTCATTTTTATTTTTATTCAACTTCCATTTTTATTAAATTTACTTTTCTATTAAACTTCATTTTTTATTTAATTTCCAAATAGATCGTTAAGGTATAGTGGTTTCTTGAATGAACTTCCATTTTTTATTTTCTGCAAATTCCATTTTTATTTTTATTTGACTTCCATTTTTATTCATTTTACTTTTCTATTCGACTTCCTTTTTTATTTAATTTCCAAATAGATCGTTAAGGTATATTGGTTTCTGGATTGAACTTCCATTTTTAATTTTATGCAACTTTCATTTTTATTTTTATTCAAATTCCATTTTTATTCAGTTTATTTTTCTATTAAACTTCATTTTTTATTTAATTTCCAAATAGATCGTTATGGTATAGTGATTTTTTTAATGAACTTCCATTTTTAATTTTTTGCAACTTCCATTTTATTTTTTTTCGACTACCATTTTTATTCAATTTACTTTTCTATTCAACTTCCTTTTTTATTTAATCTCCAAATAGATCGTTAAGGAATAGTGGTTTCTGGATTGAACTTCCATTTTTAATTTTATGCAACTTTCATTTTTATTTTTATTCAACTTCCATTTTTGTTCAATTTAATTTTCTATTAAACTTCTTTTTTTATTTTATTTCCAAATAGATCGTTAAGGTATAGTGGTTTCTTGAATGAACTTCCATTTTTAATTTTCTGCAACTCACATTTTTATTTTTATTTGACTTCCATTTTTATTCAAGTTATTTTACTATTCAACTTCCTTTTTTATTTAATTTACAAATTGATCGTTAATGTATTGTGGTTTCTTGTATGAACTTCCATTTTTAATTTTCGTCAATTTTCATTTTTATTTTTATTTAACTTCCATTTTTATTCAAGTTTCTTTTCTACTCAACTTCCTTTTTTATTTAATTTCCAAATAGATCGTTAACGGATAGTGGTTTCTTGAACGAACTTCCATTTTTAATTTTATGCAACTGTCACTTTTATTTTTATTCAACTTCCATTTATGTTCAATTTACTTTTCTATTAAACTTCCTTTTTTATTTAATTTCCATATAGATTGTTAAGGTATAGTGGTTTCTTGAATGAACTTCCATTTTTAATTTTATGCAACTTCCATTTTTTTTTTATTCGACTTCCATTTTTATTTAATTTACTTTTCTATTCAACTTCCGTTTTTATTTAATTTCCAAATAGATCGTTAAGGTATAGTGGTTTCTGGATTGAACTTCCATTGTTAATTTTCTGCAACTTTCGTTTTTATTTTTATTCAACTTCCATTTTTATTCAATTTACTTTTCTATTGAACTTCCTTTTTTATTTAATTTCCAAATAGATCGTTAAGGTATAGTGGTTTATTGAATGAACTCCATTTTTAATTTTCTGCAACATTTATTTTTATTTTTATTTAACTTCCCTTTTTATTCAATTTACTTTTCTATTCAACTTCCTTTTTTATTTAATTTTCAAATAGATCGTTAAGGTATAGTGGTTTCTTGAATGAATTTCCATTTTTAATTTTCTGCAACTTCCATTTTTATTTTTATTTAACTTCCTCTTTTCTTCAAGTTTCTTTTCTACTCAACTTCCTTTTTTATTTAATTTCCAAATAGATCGTTAAGGTATAGTGGTTTCTGGATTGAACTTCCATTGTCAATTTGATGCAACTTTCATTTTTAATTTGATTCGACTTCCATTTTTATTCAATTTACTTTTCTATTAAACTTCCTTTTTTATTTAATTTCGAAATAGATCGTTAAGGTATAGTGATTTCTTGAATGAACTTCCAGTTTTTATTTTTCAGCAACATTTATTTTCATTTTTATTTAAATTCCATTTTTATTCAATTTACTTTTCTCTTCAACTTTCTTTTTTACTTAATTTGCAAATAGATCGTTAAGGTACAGTGGTTTCTTGAATGAATTTCCATTTTTAATTTTCTGCAACTTCCATTTTTATTTTTAAGTAACTTTCATTTTTATTGAAGTTACTTTTCTATTCAACTTCCTTTTTTATTTAATTTCCAAATAGATCTTTAACATATAGTGGTTTCTGGATTGAACCTCCATTTTTAATTTTATGCAACTTTCATTTTTATTTTTTTTCAACTTCTATTTTTATTAAATTTACTTTTCTATTAAACTTCATTTTTTATTTAATTTCCAAATAGATCGTTAAGGTATAGTGGTTTCTTGAATGAACTTCCATTTTTTATTTTCTGCAACTTCCATTTTTATTTTTATTTTTATTTGTCTTCCATTTTTATTCATTTTACTTTTCTATTCAACTTCCTTTTTTATTTAATTTCCAAATAGATCGTTAAGGTATATTGGTTTCTGGATTGAACTTCTATATTTAATTTTATGCAACTTTCATTTTTATTTTTATTCAAATTCCATTTTTATTCAGTTTACTTTTCTATTAAACATCATTTTTTATTTAATTTCCAAATAGATCGTTAAGGTATAGTGGTTTCTTGAATGAACTTCCATTTTTAATTTTCTGCAACTTCCATTTTTATTTTTATTTGACTTCCATTTTTATTCAATTTACTTTTCTATTCAACTTCCTTTTTTTTTTAATCTCCAAATAGATCGTTAAGGAATAATGGTTTCTGGATTGAACTTCCATTTTTAATTTTATGCAACTTTCATTTTTCTTTTTATTCTACTTCCATTTTTATTCAATTTACTTTTCTGTTAAACTTCTTTTTTTATTTTATTTCCAAATAGATCGTTAAGGTATAGTGGTTTCTTGAATGAACTTCCATTTTTAATTTTCTGCCACTTCCATTTTTATTTTTATTTGACTTCCATTTTAATTCAATTTACTTTTCTATTCAACTTCCTTTTTTATTTAATCTCCAAATAGATCGTTAAAGAATAGTGGTTTCTGGATTGAACTTCCACTTTTAATTTTATGCAACTTTCATTTTTATTTTTATTCAACTTCCATTTTTATTCAATTTACTTTTCTGTTAAACTTCCTTTTTTATTTTATTTCCAAATAGATCGTTAAGGTATAGTGGTTTCTTGAATGAACTTCCATTTTTAATTTTCTGCAACATTTATTTTTATTTTTAAGTAACTTCCATTTTTATTCAAGTTACATTTCTATTCAATTTCCTTTTTTATTTAATTTCTAAATAGATCATTAACGTATAGTGGTTTCTGGATTGAACCTCCATTTTTTATTTTATGCAACTTTCATTTTTATTTTTATTCAACTTCCATTTTTATTAAATTTACTTTTCTATTAAACTTCACTTTTTATTTAATTTCCAAATAGATCGTTAAGTTATAGTGGTTTCTTTAACGAACTTCCAGTTTTAATTTTCAGCAAGTTTCATTTTTATTTTTATTTGACTTCTATTTTTATTAAATTTACTTTTCTATTCAACTTCCTTTTTTATTTAATTTCCAAATATATCGTTAAGGTATAGTGGTTTCTGGATTGAACTTCCATTTTTAATTTTATGCAACTTTCATTTTTATTTTTATTCGACTTCCATTTTTATTCAATTTACTTTTCTATTCGACTTCCTTTTTTATTTTATTTCCAAATAGATCGTTAAGGTATATTGGTTTTTTGAATGAACTTCCATTTTTAATTTTCTGCAACTTCCATTTTTATTTTTATTTAACTTCCTCTTTTCTTCAAGTTTCTTTTCTACTCAACTTCCTTTTTTATTTAATTTCCAAATAGATCGTTAAGGTATAGTGGTTTCTGGATTGAACTTCCATTGTCAATTTGATGCAACTTTCATTTTTAATTTTATTCGACTTCCATTTTTATTCAATTTACTTTTCTATTAAACTTCCTTTTTTATTTAATTTCGAAATAGATCGTTAAGGTATAGTGATTTCTTGAATGAACTTCCAGTTTTTATTTTTCAGCAACATTTATTTTTATTTTTATTTAAATTCCATTTTTATTCAATTTACTTTTCTATTCAACTTTCTTTTTTACTTAATTTGCAAATAGATCGTTAAGGTACAGTGGTTTCTTGAATGAATTTCCATTTTTAATTTTCTGCAACTTCCATTTTTATTTTTAAGTAACTTTCATTTTTATTCAAGTTACTTTTCTATTCAACTTCCTTTTTTATTTAATTTCCAAATAGATCTTTAACATATAGTGGTTTCTGGATTGAACCTCCATTTTTAATTTTATGCAACTTTCATTTTTATTTTTTTTCAACTTCTATTTTTATTAAATTTACTTTTCTATTAAACTTCATTTTTTATTTAATTTCCAAATAGATTGTTAAGGTATAGTGGTTTTTTGAATGAACTTCCATTTTTAATTTTCTGCAACTTCCATTTTTATTTTTATTTAACTTCCTCTTTTCTTCAAGTTTCTTTTCTACTCAACTTCCTTTTTTATTTAATTTCCAAATAGATCGTTAAGGTATAGTGGTTTCTGGATTGAACTTCCATTGTCAATTTGATGCAACTTTCATTTTTAATTTTATTCGACTTCCATTTTTATTCAATTTACTTTTCTATTAAACTTCCTTTTTTATTTAATTTCGAAATAGATCGTTAAGGTATAGTGATTTCTTGAATGAACTTCCAGTTTTTATTTTTCAGCAACATTTATTTTTATTTTTATTTAAATTCCATTTTTATTCAATTTACTTTTCTATTCAACTTTCTTTTTTACTTAATTTGCAAATAGATCGTTAAGGTACATTGGTTTCTTGAATGAATTTCCATTTTTAATTTTCTGCAACTTCCATTTTTATTTTTAAGTAACTTTCATTTTTATTCAAGTTACTTTTCTATTCAACTTCCTTTTTTATTTAATTTCCAAATAGATCTTTAACATATAGTGGTTTCTGGATTGAACCTCCATTTTTAATTTTATGCAACTTTCATTTTTATTTTTTTTCAACTTCTATTTTTATTAAATTTACTTTTCTATTAAACTTCATTTTTTATTTAATTTCCAAATAGATTGTTAAGGTATAGTGGTTTTTTGAATGAACTTCCATTTTTTATTTTCTGCAACTTCCATTTTTATTTTTATTTGACTTCCATTTTTATTCATTTTACTTTTCTATTCGACTTCCTTTTTTATTTAATTTCCAAATAGTTCGTTAAGGTATATTGGTTTCTGGATTGAACTTCCATTTTTAATTTTATGCAACTTTCATTTTTATTTTTATTCAAATTCCATTTTTATTCAGTTTATTTTTCTATTAAACTTCATTTTTTATTTAATTTCCAAATAGATCGTTATGGTATAGTGATTTTTAATGAACTTCATTTTTTCAAATTCCTTTTTTATTCACGTTTCTTTTCTACACAACTTCCTTTCTTATTTAATTTCCAAATAGATCGTTAAGGTATAGTTGTTTCTGGATTGAACTTCCATTGTTAAATTTATGCAACTTTCATTTTCATTTTTATTCAACTTCCATTTTCAGTCAATTTAATTTTCTATTGAACTTCCTTTTTTTATTTAATTTCCAAATAGATCGTTAAGGTATAGTGGTTTCTTGAATGAACTTCCATTTTTAATTTTTTGCAACATTTATTTTTATTTTTATTTAACTTTCATTTTTGTTCAATTTACTTTTCTATTCAACTTCCTTTTTTATTTAATTTCCAAATAGATCGTTAAGGTATAGTGGTTTTTTGAATGAATTTCCATTTTTAATTTTCTGCAACTTCCATTTTTATTTTTATGCAACTTTCAGTTTTATTCAAGTTACTTTTCTATTCAGCTTCGTTTTTTATTTAATTTCCAAATAGATCTTTAACGTATAGTGGATTTTGGATTGAACTTCCATTTTTAATTTTATACAACTTTCATTTTTATTTTTATTCAACTTCCATTTTTATTCAATTTACTTTTCTATTAAACTTCCTCTTTTATGTAATTTCCAAATAGATCGTTAAGGTATAGTGGTTTTTTGAATGAATTTCCATTTTTAATTTTCTGCAACTTCCATTTTTATTTTTAAGTAACTTTCATTTTTATTCAAATTACTTTTCTATTCAACTTCCTTTTTTATTTAATTTCCAAATAGATCTTTAACGTATAGTGGTTTCTGGATGGAACCTCCATTTTTAATTTTATGCAACTTTCATTTTTATTTTTATTCAACTTTCATTTTTATTAAATTCACTTTTCTATTAAACTTCATTTTTTATTTAATTTCTAAATAGATCGTTAAGGCATAGCGGTTTCTTGAATGAACTTCCATATTTTATTTTCTGCAACTTTCATTTTTATTTTTATTTGACTTCCATTTTTATTCATTTTACTTTTCTATTCAACTTCCTTTTTTCATTTAATTTCCAAATATATCGTTAAGGTATATTGGTTTCTGGATTGAACTTCCATTTTTAATTTTATGCAACTTTCATTTTTATTTTTATTCAAATTCCATTTTTATTCAGTTTACTTTTCTATTAAACTTCATTTTTTATTTAATTTCCAAATAGATCGTTAAGGTATAGTTGTTTCTTGAATGAACTTCCATTTTTAATTTTCTGCCACTTCCATTTTTATTTTTATTCGACTTCCATTTTTGTTCAATTTACTTTTCTGTTCAACTTCCTTTTTTATTTAATCTCCAAATAGACCGTTAAGGAATAGTGGTTTCTGGATTGAACTTCCATTTTTAATTTTATGCAACTTTCATTTTTATTTTTATTCAACTTCCATTTTTATTCAATTTAGTTTTCTATTAAACTTTCTTTTTTATTTTATTTCCAAACAGATCGTTAAGGTATATTGGTTTCTTGAATGAACTTCCATTTTTAATTTTCTGCAACTCCCATTTTTAGTTTTATTTGACTTCCATTTTTATTCAAGTTATTTTTCTATACAACTTTCTTTTTTATTTTATTTCCAAATTAATCGTTAATGTATAGTGGTTTCTAGAATGAACTTCCATTTTTAATTTTTTGCAATTTCCATTTTTATTTTTGGTTAACTTCCTTTTTTATTCAAACTTCTTTTCTACTCAACTTCCTTTTTTATTTAATTTCCAAATAGATTGTTAACGTATAGTGGTTTCTGGATTGAACTTCCATTTTTTATTTTTTGCAACTTTCATTTTTATTTTTATTCAACTTCCATTTTTATTAAATTTACTTTTCTATTAAACTTCATTTTTTATTTAATTTCCAAATAGATCGTTAAGGTATAGTGGTTTCTTGAATGAACTTCCATTTTTTATTTTCTGCAACTTTCATTTTTATTTTTATTTGACTTCCATTTTTATTCATTTTACTTTTCTATTCAACTTCCTTTTTTTATTTAATTTCCAAATAGATCGTTAAGGTATATTGGTTTCTGGATTGAACTACCATTTTTAATTTTATGCAACTTTCATTTTTATTTTTATTCAAATTCCATTTTTGTTCAGTTTACTTTTCTATTAAACTTCATTTTTTTTATTTAATTTCCAAAAAGATCGTTAAGGTATAGTGGTTTCTTGATTGAACTTCCATTTTTAATTTTCTGCAACTTCCATTTTTATTTTTATTCAACTTCCATTTTTGTTCAATTTACTTTTCAGTTCAACTTCCTTTTTTATTTATTCTCCAAATAGATCGTTAAGGAATAGTGGTTTCTGGATTGAACTTCCATTTTTAATTTTGTGCAACTTTCATTTTTATTTTTATTCAACTTCCATTTTTATTCAATTTACTTTTCTATTCGACTTCCTTTTTTATTTAATTTCCAAAGAGATCGTTAACGTATAGTAGTTTCTGGATTAAACATCCATTTTTTGTTTTATGCAACTTTCATTTTTATTTTTATTCATCTTCCATTTTTATTAAATTTACTTTTCTATTAAAGTTCATTTTTTATTTAATTTCCAAATAGTTCGTTAAGGTATAATGGTTTCTTTAACGAACTTCCATTTTTAATTTTCTGCAACTTTTATTTTTTTTATTTGACTTCCATTTTTATTAAATTTACTTTTCTATTCAACATCCTTTTTTATTTAATTTCCAAATATATCGTTAAGGTATAGTGGTTTCTGGATTGAACTTCCATTTTTAATTTTATGCAACTTTCATTTTTATTTTTATTCAACTTCCATTTTTATTCAATTTACTTTTCTATTCGACTTCCTTTTTTATTTAATTTCCAAATAGATCGTTAAGGTATAGTGGTTTCTTGAATGAACTTCCATTTTTAATTTTCTGCAACTTCCATTTTTATTTTTATTTAACTTCCTTTTTTATTCAAGTTTCTTTTCTACTCAACTTCCTTTCTTATTTAATTTTCAAATAGATCGTTAAGGTATAGTTTTTTCTGGATTGAACTTCCATTGCTAATTTTATGCAACTTTCATTTTTATTTTTATTCTACTTCAATTTTTATTCAATTTACTTTTCTCTTGAACTTCCTTTTTTATTTAATTTCCAAATAGATTGTTAAGGTATAGTGGTTTCTTGAATGAACTTTCATTTTTAATTTTCTGCAACATTTACTTTTATTTTTATTTAACTTTCATTTTTATTCAATTTACTTTTCTATTCAACTTTATTTTTTATTTAATTTCCAAATAGATCGTTAAGGTACAATTGTTTTTTGAATGAATTTCCATTTTTAATTTTCTGCAACTTCCATTTTTATTTTTAAGTAACTTTCATTTTTATTCAAGTTACTTTTCTATTCAACTTCCTTTTTTATTTAATTTCCAAATAGATCTTTAACGTATAGTGGTTTTTGGATTGAACTTCCATTTTTAATTTTATGCAACTTTCATTTTTATTTTTATTCAACTTCCATTTTTATTCAATTTACTTTTCTATTACACTTCCTTTTTTATGTAATTTCCAAATAGATCGTTAAGGTATAGTGGTTTTTTGAATGAATTTCCATTTTTAATTTTCTACAACTTCCATTTTTATTTTTAAGTAACTTTCATTTTTATTCAAGTTACTTTTCTATTCAACTTCCTTTTTTATTTCATTTCCAAATAGATCTTTAATGTATAGTGGTTTCTGGATTGAACCTCCATTTTTAATTTTATACAACTTTCATTTTTATTTGTATTCAACTTCCATTTTTATTAAATTTACTTGTCTATTAAACTTTATTTTTTTATTTAATTTCTAAATAGATCGTTAAGGTATAGTGGTTTCTTGAATGAACTTCCATTTTTTATTTTCTGCAACTTTCATTTTTATTTTTATTTGACTTCCATTTTTATTCATTTCACTTTTCTCTTCAACTTCCTTTTTTTATTTAATTTCCAAATAGATCGTTAAGGTATATTGGATTCTGGATTGAACTTCCATTTTTAATTTTATGCAACTTTCATTTTTATTTTTATTCAAATTCCATTTTTATTCAATTTACTTTTCTATTAAACTTCATTTTTTATTTAATTTCCAAATAGATCGTTAAGGTATAGTGGTTTCTTGAATGAACTTCCATTTTTAATTTTCTGCAACTTCCATTTTTATTTTTATTCGACTTCCATTTTTGTTCAATTTACTTTTCTGTTCAACTTCCTTTTCTATTTAATCTCCAAATAGATCGTTAAGGAATAGTGGTTTCTGGATTGAACTTCCATTTTTAATTTTATGCAACTTTCATTTTTATTTTTATTCAACTTCCATTTTTATTCAATTATTGTTCTATTAAACTTCCTTTTTTATTTTATTTCCAAATAGATCGTTAAGGTATAGTGGTTTCTTGAATGAACTTCCATTTTTAATTTTCTGCAACTCCCATTTTTAGTTTTATTTGACTTCCATTTTTATTCAAGTTATTTTTCTATACAACTTCCTTTTTTATTTAATTACCAAATTGATCGTTAATGTATAGTGGTTTCTAGAATGAACTTTCATTTTTAATTTTCTGCAATTTCCATTTTTATTTTTATTTAACTTCCTTTTTTATTCAAATTTCTTTTCTACTCAACTTCTTTTTTATTTAATTTCCAAATAGATCGTTAACGTATAGTAGTTTCTGGATTTAACTTCCATTTTTATTTTATGAAACTTTCATTTTTATTTTGATTCAACTTCCATTTTTATTAAATTTACTTTTCTATTAAACTTAATTTTTTATTTAATTTCCAAATAGATCGTTAAGGTATAGTGGTTTCTTTATCGAATTTCCAGTTTTAATTTTTTGCAACTTTTATTTTTTTTATTTGACTTCCATTTTTATTAAATTTATTTTTCTATTCAACATCCTTTTTTATTTAATTTCCAAATATATCGTTAAGCTATAGTGGTTTCTGGATTGAACTTCCATTTTTAATTTTATGCAACTTTCATTTTTATTTTTATTCAACTTCCATTTTTATTCAATTTACTTTTCTATTCGACTTCCTTTTTTATTTAATTTCCAAATAGTTCGTTAAGGTATAGTGGTTTCTTGAATGAACTTCCATTTTTTTTTATTTAACTTCCTTTTTTATTCAAGTTTCTTTTCTACTCAACTTCTTTTTTTATTTAAAATCCAAATAGATCGTTAAGGTATAGTGGTTTCTGGATTGAACTTCCATTGTTAATTTTCTGCAACTTTCATTTTTATTTTTATTCAACTTCCATTTTTATTCAATTTACTTTTCTATGGAGCTTCCTTTTTTATTTAATTTCCAAATAGATCGTTAAGGTATAGCGGTTTCTTGAATGAACTCTATTTTTAATTTTCTGCAACATTTATTTTTATTTTTGTTTAACTTTCGTTTTTATTCAATTTACTTTTCTATTGAACTTCCTTTTTTATTTAATTTCCAAATAGATCGTTAAGGTATAGTGGTTTTTTGAATGAATTTCCATTTTTAATTTTCTGCAACTTCCATTTTTATTTTTAAGTAACTTTCATTTTTATTCAAGTTACTTTTCTATTCAACTTCCTTTTTTATTTAATTTCCAAATAGATCTTTAACGTATAGTGGTTTTTGGATTGAACTTCCATTTTTAATTTTATGCAACTTTCATTTTTATTTTTATTCAACTTCCATTTTTATTCAATTTACTTTTCTATTAAACTTCCTTTTCTATGTAATTTCCAAATTGATCGTTAAGGTACAGTGGTTTTTTGAATGAATTTCCATTTTTAATTTTCTGCAACTTTCATTTTCATTTTTAAGTAACTTTCATTTTTATTCAAGTTACTTTTCTATTCAACTTCCTTTTTTATTTCATTTCCAAATAGATCTTTAACGTATAGTGGTTTCTGGAATGAACTTCCATTTTTAATTTTATGCAACTTTCATTTTCATTGTTATTCAACTTCCATTTTTGTTAAATTTACTTTTCTATTAAACTTCATTTTCTATTTAATTTCCAAATAGATCGTTAAGGTATAGTGGTTTCTGGATTGAACTTCCATTGTTAATTTTATGCAACTTTACTTTTTATTTTTATTTGAGTTCCATTTTTATTCAATTTACTTTTCTATTCAACTTCCTTTTTTATTTAATTTCCAAATAGATCGTTAAGGTATAGTGATTTTTTGAATGAATTTCCATTTTTAATTTTCTGCAACTTCCATTTTTATTTTTAAGTAACTTTCATTTTAATTCAAGTTACTTTTCCATTCAACTTCCTTTTTTATTTGATTTCCAAATAGATCTTTAACGTATAGTGGTTTCTGGATTGAACTTCCGTTTTTAATTTTATGCAACTTTCATTTTTATTTTTATTCAACTTCCATTTTTATTAAATTTACTTTTCTATTAAACTTCATTTTTTATTTAATTTCCAAATAGATCGTTAAGGTATAGTGGTTTCTTGAATGAACTTCCATTTTTTATTTTCTGCAAATTCCATTTTTATTTTTATTTGACTTCCATTTTTATTCATTTTACTTTTCTATTCGACTTCCTTTTTTATTTAATTTCCAAATAGATCGTTAAGGTATATTGGTTTCTGGATTGAACTTCCATTTTTAATTTTATGCAACTTTCATTTTTATTTTTATTCAAATTCCATTTTTATTCAGTTTATTTTTCTATTAAACTTCATTTTTTATTTAATTTCCAAATAGATCGTTATGGTATAGTGATTTTTTTAATGAACTTCCATTTTTAATTTTTTGCAACTTCCATTTTATTTTTTTTCGACTACCATTTTTATTCAATTTACTTTTCTATTCAACTTCCTTTTTTATTTAATCTCCAAATAGATCGTTAAGGAATAGTGGTTTCTGGATTGAACTTCCATTTTTAATTTTATGCAACTTTCATTTTTATTTTTATTCAACTTCCATTTTTGTTCAATTTAATTTTCTATTAAACTTCTTTTTTTATTTTATTTCCAAATAGATCGTTAAGGTATAGTGGTTTCTTGAATGAACTTCCATTTTTAATTTTCTGCAACTCACATTTTTATTTTTATTTGACTTCCATTTTTATTCAAGTTATTTTACTATTCAACTTCCTTTTTTATTTAATTTACAAATTGATCGTTAATGTATTGTGGTTTCTTGTATGAACTTCCATTTTTAATTTTCGTCAATTTTCATTTTTATTTTTATTTAACTTCCATTTTTATTCAAGTTTCTTTTCTACTCAACTTCCTTTTTTATTTAATTTCCAAATAGATCGTTAACGGATAGTGGTTTCTTGAACGAACTTCCATTTTTAATTTTATGCAACTGTCACTTTTATTTTTATTCAACTTCCATTTATGTTCAATTTACTTTTCTATTAAACTTCCTTTTTTATTTAATTTCCATATAGATTGTTAAGGTATAGTGGTTTCTTGAATGAACTTCCATTTTTAATTTTATGCAACTTCCATTTTTTTTTTATTCGACTTCCATTTTTATTTAATTTACTTTTCTATTCAACTTCCGTTTTTATTTAATTTCCAAATAGATCGTTAAGGTATAGTGGTTTCTGGATTGAACTTCCATTGTTAATTTTCTGCAACTTTCGTTTTTATTTTTATTCAACTTCCATTTTTATTCAATTTACTTTTCTATTGAACTTCCTTTTTTATTTAATTTCCAAATAGATCGTTAAGGTATAGTGGTTTATTGAATGAACTCCATTTTTAATTTTCTGCAACATTTATTTTTATTTTTATTTAACTTCCCTTTTTATTCAATTTACTTTTCTATTCAACTTCCTTTTTTATTTAATTTTCAAATAGATCGTTAAGGTATAGTGGTTTCTTGAATGAATTTCCATTTTTAATTTTCTGCAACTTCCATTTTTATTTTTATTTAACTTCCTCTTTTCTTCAAGTTTCTTTTCTACTCAACTTCCTTTTTTATTTAATTTCCAAATAGATCGTTAAGGTATAGTGGTTTCTGGATTGAACTTCCATTGTCAATTTGATGCAACTTTCATTTTTAATTTGATTCGACTTCCATTTTTATTCAATTTACTTTTCTATTAAACTTCCTTTTTTATTTAATTTCGAAATAGATCGTTAAGGTATAGTGATTTCTTGAATGAACTTCCAGTTTTTATTTTTCAGCAACATTTATTTTCATTTTTATTTAAATTCCATTTTTATTCAATTTACTTTTCTCTTCAACTTTCTTTTTTACTTAATTTGCAAATAGATCGTTAAGGTACAGTGGTTTCTTGAATGAATTTCCATTTTTAATTTTCTGCAACTTCCATTTTTATTTTTAAGTAACTTTCATTTTTATTGAAGTTACTTTTCTATTCAACTTCCTTTTTTATTTAATTTCCAAATAGATCTTTAACATATAGTGGTTTCTGGATTGAACCTCCATTTTTAATTTTATGCAACTTTCATTTTTATTTTTTTTCAACTTCTATTTTTATTAAATTTACTTTTCTATTAAACTTCATTTTTTATTTAATTTCCAAATAGATCGTTAAGGTATAGTGGTTTCTTGAATGAACTTCCATTTTTTATTTTCTGCAACTTCCATTTTTATTTTTATTTTTATTTGTCTTCCATTTTTATTCATTTTACTTTTCTATTCAACTTCCTTTTTTATTTAATTTCCAAATAGATCGTTAAGGTATATTGGTTTCTGGATTGAACTTCTATATTTAATTTTATGCAACTTTCATTTTTATTTTTATTCAAATTCCATTTTTATTCAGTTTACTTTTCTATTAAACATCATTTTTTATTTAATTTCCAAATAGATCGTTAAGGTATAGTGGTTTCTTGAATGAACTTCCATTTTTAATTTTCTGCAACTTCCATTTTTATTTTTATTTGACTTCCATTTTTATTCAATTTACTTTTCTATTCAACTTCCTTTTTTTTTTAATCTCCAAATAGATCGTTAAGGAATAATGGTTTCTGGATTGAACTTCCATTTTTAATTTTATGCAACTTTCATTTTTCTTTTTATTCTACTTCCATTTTTATTCAATTTACTTTTCTGTTAAATTTCTTTTTTTATTTTATTTCCAAATAGATCGTTAAGGTATAGTGGTTTCTTGAATGAACTTCCATTTTTAATTTTCTGCCACTTCCATTTTTATTTTTATTTGACTTCCATTTTAATTCAATTTACTTTTCTATTCAACTTCCTTTTTTATTTAATCTCCAAATAGATCGTTAAAGAATAGTGGTTTCTGGATTGAACTTCCACTTTTAATTTTATGCAACTTTCATTTTTATTTTTATTCAACTTCCATTTTTATTCAATTTACTTTTCTGTTAAACTTCCTTTTTTATTTTATTTCCAAATAGATCGTTAAGGTATAGTGGTTTCTTGAATGAACTTCCATTTTTAATTTTCTGCAACATTTATTTTTATTTTTAAGTAACTTCCATTTTTATTCAAGTTACATTTCTATTCAATTTCCTTTTTTATTTAATTTCTAAATAGATCATTAACGTATAGTGGTTTCTGGATTGAACCTCCATTTTTTATTTTATGCAACTTTCATTTTTATTTTTATTCAACTTCCATTTTTATTAAATTTACTTTTCTATTAAACTTCACTTTTTATTTAATTTCCAAATAGATCGTTAAGTTATAGTGGTTTCTTTAACGAACTTCCAGTTTTAATTTTCAGCAAGTTTCATTTTTATTTTTATTTGACTTCTATTTTTATTAAATTTACTTTTCTATTCAACTTCCTTTTTTATTTAATTTCCAAATATATCGTTAAGGTATAGTGGTTTCTGGATTGAACTTCCATTTTTAATTTTATGCAACTTTCATTTTTATTTTTATTCGACTTCCATTTTTATTCAATTTACTTTTCTATTCGACTTCCTTTTTTATTTTATTTCCAAATAGATCGTTAAGGTATATTGGTTTTTTGAATGAACTTCCATTTTTAATTTTCTGCAACTTCCATTTTTATTTTTATTTAACTTCCTCTTTTCTTCAAGTTTCTTTTCTACTCAACTTCCTTTTTTATTTAATTTCCAAATAGATCGTTAAGGTATAGTGGTTTCTGGATTGAACTTCCATTGTCAATTTGATGCAACTTTCATTTTTAATTTTATTCGACTTCCATTTTTATTCAATTTACTTTTCTATTAAACTTCCTTTTTTATTTAATTTCGAAATAGATCGTTAAGGTATAGTGATTTCTTGAATGAACTTCCAGTTTTTATTTTTCAGCAACATTTATTTTTATTTTTATTTAAATTCCATTTTTATTCAATTTACTTTTCTATTCAACTTTCTTTTTTACTTAATTTGCAAATAGATCGTTAAGGTACAGTGGTTTCTTGAATGAATTTCCATTTTTAATTTTCTGCAACTTCCATTTTTATTTTTAAGTAACTTTCATTTTTATTCAAGTTACTTTTCTATTCAACTTCCTTTTTTATTTAATTTCCAAATAGATCTTTAACATATAGTGGTTTCTGGATTGAACCTCCATTTTTAATTTTATGCAACTTTCATTTTTATTTTTTTTCAACTTCTATTTTTATTAAATTTACTTTTCTATTAAACTTCATTTTTTATTTAATTTCCAAATAGATTGTTAAGGTATAGTGGTTTTTTGAATGAACTTCCATTTTTTATTTTCTGCAACTTCCATTTTTATTTTTATTTGACTTCCATTTTTATTCATTTTACTTTTCTATTCGACTTCCTTTTTTATTTAATTTCCAAATAGATCGTTAAGGTATATTGGTTTCTGGATTGAACTTCCATTTTTAATTTTATGCAACTTTCATTTTTATTTTTATTCAAATTCCATTTTTATTCAGTTTATTTTTCTATTAAACTTCATTTTTTATTTAATTTCCAAATAGATCGTTATGGTATAGTGATTTTTAATGAACTTCATTTTTTCAAATTCCTTTTTTATTCACGTTTCTTTTCTACACAACTTCCTTTCTTATTTAATTTCCAAATAGATCGTTAAGGTATAGTTGTTTCTGGATTGAACTTCCATTGTTAAATTTATGCAACTTTCATTTTCATTTTTATTCAACTTCCATTTTCAGTCAATTTAATTTTCTATTGAACTTCCTTTTTTTATTTAATTTCCAAATAGATCGTTAAGGTATAGTGGTTTCTTGAATGAACTTCCATTTTTAATTTTTTGCAACATTTATTTTTATTTTTATTTAACTTTCATTTTTGTTCAATTTACTTTTCTATTCAACTTCCTTTTTTATTTAATTTCCAAATAGATCGTTAAGGTATAGTGGTTTTTTGAATGAATTTCCATTTTTAATTTTCTGCAACTTCCATTTTTATTTTTATGCAACTTTCAGTTTTATTCAAGTTACTTTTCTATTCAGCTTCGTTTTTTATTTAATTTCCAAATAGATCTTTAACGTATAGTGGATTTTGGATTGAACTTCCATTTTTAATTTTATACAACTTTCATTTTTATTTTTATTCAACTTCCATTTTTATTCAATTTACTTTTCTATTAAACTTCCTCTTTTATGTAATTTCCAAATAGATCGTTAAGGTATAGTGGTTTTTTGAATGAATTTCCATTTTTAATTTTCTGCAACTTCCATTTTTATTTTTAAGTAACTTTCATTTTTATTCAAATTACTTTTCTATTCAACTTCCTTTTTTATTTAATTTCCAAATAGATCTTTAACGTATAGTGGTTTCTGGATGGAACCTCCATTTTTAATTTTATGCAACTTTCATTTTTATTTTTATTCAACTTTCATTTTTATTAAATTCACTTTTCTATTAAACTTCATTTTTTATTTAATTTCTAAATAGATCGTTAAGGCATAGCGGTTTCTTGAATGAACTTCCATATTTTATTTTCTGCAACTTTCATTTTTATTTTTATTTGACTTCCATTTTTATTCATTTTACTTTTCTATTCAACTTCCTTTTTTCATTTAATTTCCAAATATATCGTTAAGGTATATTGGTTTCTGGATTGAACTTCCATTTTTAATTTTATGCAACTTTCATTTTTATTTTTATTCAAATTCCATTTTTATTCAGTTTACTTTTCTATTAAACTTCATTTTTTATTTAATTTCCAAATAGATCGTTAAGGTATAGTTGTTTCTTGAATGAACTTCCATTTTTAATTTTCTGCCACTTCCATTTTTATTTTTATTCGACTTCCATTTTTGTTCAATTTACTTTTCTGTTCAACTTCCTTTTTTATTTAATCTCCAAATAGACCGTTAAGGAATAGTGGTTTCTGGATTGAACTTCCATTTTTAATTTTATGCAACTTTCATTTTTATTTTTATTCAACTTCCACTTTTATTCAATTTAGTTTTCTATTAAACTTTCTTTTTTATTTTATTTCCAAACAGATCGTTAAGGTATATTGGTTTCTTGAATGAACTTCCATTTTTAATTTTCTGCAACTCCCATTTTTAGTTTTATTTGACTTCCATTTTTATTCAAGTTATTTTTCTATACAACTTTCTTTTTTATTTTATTTCCAAATTAATCGTTAATGTATAGTGGTTTCTAGAATGAACTTCCATTTTTAATTTTTTGCAATTTCCATTTTTATTTTTGGTTAACTTCCTTTTTTATTCAAACTTCTTTTCTACTCAACTTCCTTTTTTATTTAATTTCCAAATAGATTGTTAACGTATAGTGGTTTCTGGATTGAACTTCCATTTTTTATTTTTTGCAACTTTCATTTTTATTTTTATTCAACTTCCATTTTTATTAAATTTACTTTTCTATTAAACTTCATTTTTTATTTAATTTCCAAATAGATCGTTAAGGTATAGTGGTTTCTTGAATGAACTTCCATTTTTTATTTTCTGCAACTTTCATTTTTATTTTTATTTGACTTCCATTTTTATTCATTTTACTTTTCTATTCAACTTCCTTTTTTTATTTAATTTCCAAATAGATCGTTAAGGTATATTGGTTTCTGGATTGAACTACCATTTTTAATTTTATGCAACTTTCATTTTTATTTTTATTCAAATTCCATTTTTGTTCAGTTTACTTTTCTATTAAACTTCATTTTTTTTATTTAATTTCCAAAAAGATCGTTAAGGTATAGTGGTTTCTTGATTGAACTTCCATTTTTAATTTTCTGCAACTTCCATTTTTATTTTTATTCAACTTCCATTTTTGTTCAATTTACTTTTCAGTTCAACTTCCTTTTTTATTTATTCTCCAAATAGATCGTTAAGGAATAGTGGTTTCTGGATTGAACTTCCATTTTTAATTTTGTGCAACTTTCATTTTTATTTTTATTCAACTTCCATTTTTATTCAATTTACTTTTCTATTCGACTTCCTTTTTTATTTAATTTCCAAAGAGATCGTTAACGTATAGTAGTTTCTGGATTAAACATCCATTTTTTGTTTTATGCAACTTTCATTTTTATTTTTATTCATCTTCCATTTTTATTAAATTTACTTTTCTATTAAACTTCATTTTTTATTTAATTTCCAAATAGTTCGTTAAGGTATAATGGTTTCTTTAACGAACTTCCATTTTTAATTTTCTGCAACTTTTATTTTTTTTATTTGACTTCCATTTTTATTAAATTTACTTTTCTATTCAACATCCTTTTTTATTTAATTTCCAAATATATCGTTAAGGTATAGTGGTTTCTGGATTGAACTTCCATTTTTAATTTTATGCAACTTTCATTTTTATTTTTATTCAACTTCCATTTTTATTCAATTTACTTTTCTATTCGACTTCCTTTTTTATTTAATTTCCAAATAGATCGTTAAGGTATAGTGGTTTCTTGAATGAACTTCCATTTTTAATTTTCTGCAACTTCCATTTTTATTTTTATTTAACTTCCTTTTTTATTCAAGTTTCTTTTCTACTCAACTTCCTTTCTTATTTAATTTTCAAATAGATCGTTAAGGTATAGTTTTTTCTGGATTGAACTTCCATTGCTAATTTTATGCAACTTTCATTTTTATTTTTATTCTACTTCAATTTTTATTCAATTTACTTTTCTCTTGAACTTCCTTTTTTATTTAATTTCCAAATAGATTGTTAAGGTATAGTGGTTTCTTGAATGAACTTTCATTTTTAATTTTCTGCAACATTTACTTTTATTTTTATTTAACTTTCATTTTTATTCAATTTACTTTTCTATTCAACTTTATTTTTTATTTAATTTCCAAATAGATCGTTAAGGTACAATTGTTTTTTGAATGAATTTCCATTTTTAATTTTCTGCAACTTCCATTTTTATTTTTAAGTAACTTTCATTTTTATTCAAGTTACTTTTCTATTCAACTTCCTTTTTTATTTAATTTCCAAATAGATCTTTAACGTATAGTGGTTTTTGGATTGAACTTCCATTTTTAATTTTATGCAACTTTCATTTTTATTTTTATTCAACTTCCATTTTTATTCAATTTACTTTTCTATTACACTTCCTTTTTTATGTAATTTCCAAATAGATCGTTAAGGTATAGTGGTTTTTTGAATGAATTTCCATTTTTAATTTTCTACAACTTCCATTTTTATTTTTAAGTAACTTTCATTTTTATTCAAGTTACTTTTCTATTCAACTTCCTTTTTTATTTCATTTCCAAATAGATCTTTAATGTATAGTGGTTTCTAGATTGAACCTCCATTTTTAATTTTATACAACTTTCATTTTTATTTGTATTCAACTTCCATTTTTATTAAATTTACTTGTCTATTAAACTTTATTTTTTTATTTAATTTCTAAATAGATCGTTAAGGTATAGTGGTTTCTTGAATGAACTTCCATTTTTTATTTTCTGCAACTTTCATTTTTATTTTTATTTGACTTCCATTTTTATTCATTTCACTTTTCTCTTCAACTTCCTTTTTTTATTTAATTTCCAAATAGATCGTTAAGGTATATTGGATTCTGGATTGAACTTCCATTTTTAATTTTATGCAACTTTCATTTTTATTTTTATTCAAATTCCATTTTTATTCAATTTACTTTTCTATTAAACTTCATTTTTTATTTAATTTCCAAATAGATCGTTAAGGTATAGTGGTTTCTTGAATGAACTTCCATTTTTAATTTTCTGCAACTTCCATTTTTATTTTTATTCGACTTCCATTTTTGTTCAATTTACTTTTCTGTTCAACTTCCTTTTCTATTTAATCTCCAAATAGATCGTTAAGGAATAGTGGTTTCTGGATTGAACTTCCATTTTTAATTTTATGCAACTTTCATTTTTATTTTTATTCAACTTCCATTTTTATTCAATTATTGTTCTATTAAACTTCCTTTTTTATTTTATTTCCAAATAGATCGTTAAGGTATAGTGGTTTCTTGAATGAACTTCCATTTTTAATTTTCTGCAACTCCCATTTTTAGTTTTATTTGACTTCCATTTTTATTCAAGTTATTTTTCTATACAACTTCCTTTTTTATTTAATTACCAAATTGATCGTTAATGTATAGTGGTTTCTAGAATGAACTTTCATTTTTAATTTTCTGCAATTTCCATTTTTATTTTTATTTAACTTCCTTTTTTATTCAAATTTCTTTTCTACTCAACTTCTTTTTTATTTAATTTCCAAATAGATCGTTAACGTATAGTAGTTTCTGGATTTAACTTCCATTTTTATTTTATGAAACTTTCATTTTTATTTTGATTCAACTTCCATTTTTATTAAATTTACTTTTCTATTAAACTTAATTTTTTATTTAATTTCCAAATAGATCGTTAAGGTATAGTGGTTTCTTTAACGAATTTCCAGTTTTAATTTTTTGCAACTTTTATTTTTTTTATTTGACTTCCATTTTTATTAAATTTATTTTTCTATTCAACATCCTTTTTTATTTAATTTCCAAATATATCGTTAAGCTATAGTGGTTTCTGGATTGAACTTCCATTTTTAATTTTATGCAACTTTCATTTTTATTTTTATTCAACTTCCATTTTTATTCAATTTACTTTTCTATTCGACTTCCTTTTTTATTTAATTTCCAAATAGTTCGTTAAGGTATAGTGGTTTCTTGAATGAACTTCCATTTTTTTTTATTTAACTTCCTTTTTTATTCAAGTTTCTTTTCTACTCAACTTCCTTTTTTATTTAAATTCCAAATAGATCGTTAAGGTATAGTGGTTTCTGGATTGAACTTCCATTGTTAATTTTCTGCAACTTTCATTTTTATTTTTATTCAACTTCCATTTTTATTCAATTTACTTTTCTATGGAGCTTCCTTTTTTATTTAATTTCCAAATAGATCGTTAAGGTATAGCGGTTTCTTGAATGAACTCTATTTTTAATTTTCTGCAACATTTATTTTTATTTTTGTTTAACTTTCGTTTTTATTCAATTTACTTTTCTATTGAACTTCCTTTTTTATTTAATTTCCAAATAGATCGTTAAGGTATAGTGGTTTTTTGAATGAATTTCCATTTTTAATTTTCTGCAACTTCCATTTTTATTTTTAAGTAACTTTCATTTTTATTCAAGTTACTTTTCTATTCAACTTCCTTTTTTATTTAATTTCCAAATAGATCTTTAACGTATAGTGGTTTTTGGATTGAACTTCCATTTTTAATTTTATGCAACTTTCATTTTTATTTTTATTCAACTTCCATTTTTATTCAATTTACTTTTCTATTAAACTTCCTTTTCTATGTAATTTCCAAATTGATCGTTAAGGTACAGTGGTTTTTTGAATGAATTTCCATTTTTAATTTTCTGCAACTTTCATTTTCATTTTTAAGTAACTATCATTTTTATTCAAGTTACTTTTCTATTCAACTTCCTTTTTTATTTCATTTCCAAATAGATCTTTAACGTATAGTGGTTTCTGGAATGAAATTCCATTTTTAATTTTATGCAACTTTCATTTTCATTGTTATTCAACTTCCATTTTTGTTAAATTTACTTTTCTATTAAACTTCATTTTCTATTTAATTTCCAAATAGATCGTTAAGGTATAGTGGTTTCTGGATTGAACTTCCATTGTTAATTTTATGCAACTTTACTTTTTATTTTTATTTGAGTTCCATTTTTATTCAATTTACTTTTCTATTCAACTTCCTTTTTTATTTAATTTCCAAATAGATCGTTAAGGTATAGTGATTTTTTGAATGAATTTCCATTTTTAATTTTCTGCAACTTCCATTTTTATTTTTAAGTAACTTTCATTTTTATTCAAGTTACTTTTCCATTCAACTTCCTTTTTTATTTGATTTCCAAATAGATCTTTAACGTATAGTGGTTTCTGGATTGAACTTCCGTTTTTAATTTTATGCAACTTTCATTTTTATTTTTATTCAACTTCCATTTTTATTAAATTTACTTTTCTATTAAACTTCATTTTTTATTTAATTTCCAAATAGATCGTTAAGGTATAGTGGTTTCTTGAATGAACTTCCATTTTTTATTTTCTGCAAATTCCATTTTTATTTTTATTTGACTTCCATTTTTATTCATTTTACTTTTCTATTCGACTTCCTTTTTTATTTAATTTCCAAATAGATCGTTAAGGTATATTGGTTTCTGGATTGAACTTCCATTTTTAATTTTATGCAACTTTCATTTTTATTTTTATTCAAATTCCATTTTTATTCAGTTTATTTTTCTATTAAACTTCATTTTTTATTTAATTTCCAAATAGATCGTTATGGTATAGTGATTTTTTTAATGAACTTCCATTTTTAATTTTCTGCAACTTCCATTTTATTTTTTTTCGACTACCATTTTTATTCAATTTACTTTTCTATTCAACTTCCTTTTTTATTTAATCTCCAAATAGATCGTTAAGGAATAGTGGTTTCTGGATTGAACTTCCATTTTTAATTTTATGCAACTTTCATTTTTATTTTTATTCAACTTCCATTTTTGTTCAATTTAATTTTCTATTAAACTTCTTTTTTTATTTTATTTCCAAATAGATCGTTAAGGTATAGTGGTTTCTTGAATGAACTTCCATTTTTAATTTTCTGCAACTCACATTTTTATTTTTATTTGACTTCCATTTTTATTCAAGTTATTTTACTATTCAACTTCCTTTTTTATTTAATTTACAAATTGATCGTTAATGTATTGTGGTTTCTTGTATGAACTTCCATTTTTAATTTTCGTCAATTTTCATTTTTATTTTTATTTAACTTCCATTTTTATTCAAGTTTCTTTTCAACTCAACTTCCTTTTTTATTTAATTTCCAAATAGATCGTTAACGGATAGTGGTTTCTTGAACGAACTTCCATTTTTAATTTTATGCAACTGTCACTTTTATTTTTATTCAACTTCCATTTATGTTCAATTTACTTTTCTATTAAACTTCCTTTTTTTATTTAATTTCCATATAGATTGTTAAGGTATAGTGGTTTCTTGAATGAACTTCCATTTTTAATTTTATGCTACTTCCATTTTTTTTTTATTCGACTTCCATTTTTATTTAATTTACTTTTCTATTCAACTTCCGTTTTTATTTAATTTCCAAATAGATCGTTAAGGTATAGTGGTTTCTGGATTGAACTTCCATTGTTAATTTTCTGCAACTTTCGTTTTTATTTTTATTCAACTTCCATTTTTATTCAATTTACTTTTCTATTGAACTTCCTTTTTTATTTAATTTCCAAATAGATCGTTAAGGTATAGTGGTTTATTGAATGAACTCCATTTTTAATTTTCTGCAACATTTATTTTTATTTTTATTTAACTTCCCTTTTTATTCAATTTACTTTTCTATTCAACTTCCTTTTTTATTTAATTTTCAAATAGATCGTTAAGGTATAGTGGTTTCTTGAATGAATTTCCATTTTTAATTCTTTGCAACTTCCATTTTTATTTTTAAGTAACATCCATTTTTATTTGAAGTTACTCTTCTATTCAACTTCCTTTTTTATTTAATTTCCAAATAGATCGTTAATATATAGTGGTCTCTTGAATGAACTTCCATTTTTAATTTTCTGCAATTTCTATTTTTATTTTTATTTAACATCCTTTTTTATTCAAGTTTCTTTTCTACTCAACTTCCTTTTTTATTTAATTTCCAAATAGATCGTTAACGTATGGTGTTTTCTTGAATGAACTTCCATTTTTAATTTTATGCAACTTTCACTTTTATTTTTATTCAACTTCCATTTTTAGTAAATTTACTTTTCTATTAAACTTCACTTTTTATTTAATTTCCAAATAGATCGTTAAGGTATATTGGTTTCTTGAATGAACTTCCATTTTTTATTTTCTGCAACTACCATTTTTTTTTATTGGACTTCCATTTTTATTCATTTTACTTTTCTATTCAACTTCCTTTTTTATTTAATTTCCAAACAGATCGTTAAGGTATAATGGTTTCTCGATTGAACTTTCATTTTTAATTTTATGCAACTTTCATTTTTATTTTTATTCAAATTCCATTTTTATTCAGTTTACTTTTCAATTAAACTTCCACTTTTATTTAATTTCCAAATAGATCGTTAAGGTATAGTGGTTTCTTTAAAGAACTTCCATTTTTAATTTTATGAAACTTCCATTTTTATTTCTATGCAGCTTCAATTTTTATTCAAGTTATTTTTCTGTTCAACTTAGTTATTTATTTAATTTCCAAATAGATCGTTAAGGTATAGTGGTTTCTTGAATGAACTTCCATTTTTAATTTTCTGCAACTTCCATTTTTTTTATTCGTCTTCCATTTTTATTCAAGTTATTTTTCTATTCAACTTCTTTTTTTATTTAATTTCCAAATACATCGTTAAGGTATAGTGGTTTCTTGCATGAACTTCCATTTTTATTTTTCTGCAACTTCCATTTTTATTTCTATTTAACTTCCTTTTTCAATCAAGTTTCTTTTCTACTCAACTGCCTTTTTTGTTTAATTTCCAAATAGATCGATACGGAATAGTGTTTTCTGGATTGAACTTCCATTTTTAATTTTATGCAACTTTCATTTTTCTTTTTATTCCACTTCCATTTTTATTCAATTTGTTTTTCTACTAAACTTCCTTTTTTATTTAATTTCCAAATAAATCGTTAAGGTATAGTGGTTTCTTGAATGAACTTCCATTTTTAATTTTTGGAAACTTCCATTTTTATTTTTATTCGACTTCCATTTTTATTCAAGTTATTTTTCCATTCAACTTCCTTTTTTATTTAATTTCCAAATAGATCGTTAAGGTACAGTGGTTTCTTGAATGAACTTCCATTTTTAATTTTCTGCAACTTCCATTTTTTTTTCTAGTCCACTTCTTTTTTTATTCAAGTTTCTTTTCTATTCAACTTCCTTTTTTATTTAATTTCCAAATAGATCGTTAAGGTATATTGGTTTCTAGATTGAACTTCCATTTTTAATTTTATGCAACTTTCACTTTTATTTTTGTTCAACTTCCATTTTTATTTAATTTACTTTTCTATTAAACTTCCTTTTTCATTTAAGTTCCAAATAGATCGTTAAGGTATAGTGGTTTCTTTAACGAACTTCCATTTTTAATTTTCTGCAACTTCCATTTTTAGTTTTATTTGACTTCCATTTTTATTAAATTTACTTTTCTGTTCAACTTCCTTTTTTATTTAATTTCCAAATAGATCATTAAGGTATAGTGGTTTCTGGGTTGAACTTCCATTTTTAATTTTGTGCAACTTTCATTTTTATTTTTATTCAAATTCCATTTTTATTTAGTTTTCTTTTCTATTAAACTTCATTTTTTATTTAATTTCCAAATAGATCGTTAAAGTATAGTGGCTTCTTGAATGAACTTCCATTTTTAATTTTCTGCAACTTCCATTTTTATTTTTATTCGACTTTCATTTTTATTCAATTTACTTTTCTATTCAACTTCCTTTTTTATTTCATTTCCAAATCGATCGTTAAGGAATAGTGGTTTCTGGATTGCAGTTCCATTTTTAATATTATGCAACATTCATTTTTATTTTTATTCAACTTCCATTTTTATTCAATTTACTTTTTTATTAAATTTCCTTTTTTATTTTATTTCCAAATAGATCGTTAAGGTATAGTGGTTTCTTCAATGAACTTCCATTTTTAATTTTCTGCAGCCTTTATTTTTATTTTTCTTTAACATCCATTTTTATTCAATTTACTTTTCTATTCAACTTCCTTTTTTATTTGATTTCCAAATAGATCGTTAAGGTGTGGTGGTTTCTTGAATGAATTTCCATTTTTAATTTTCTGCAACTTCCATTTTTATTTTTAAGTAACTTCCATTTTTATTCAAGTTTTTTTTCTATTCAACTTGCTTTTTTATTTAATTTCCAAATAGATCGTTAACGTATAGTGGTTTCTGGATTGAACTTCCATTTTTTATTTTATGCAACTTTCATTTTTATTTTTATTCAACTTCCATTTTTATTAAATTTACTTTTCTATTAAACTTCATTTTTTATTTAATTTCCAAATAGATCGTTAAGGTATAGTGGATTCTATAACGAACTTCCATTTTTAATTTTCTGCAACTTTCATTTTTATTTTTATTTGACTTCCATTTTTATTAAATTTACTTTTCTATTCAACTTCCTTTTTTATTTAATTTCCAAATATATCGTTCAGGTATAGTGGTTTCTGGATTGAACGTCCGTTTTTTATTTTATGCAACTTTCATTTTTATTTTTATTCAACTTCCATTTTTATTCACTTTACTTTTCTATTTGACTTCCTTTTTTATTTAATTTCCAAATAGATCGTTAAGGTATAGTGGTTTCTTGAATGAACTTCCATTTTTATTTTTATTTAACTTCCTTTTTTATTCAAGTTTCCTTTCTACTAAACTTCCTTTTTTATTTAATTTCCAAATAGATCGTTAAGGTATAGTGGTTTCTGGATTGAACTTCCATTGTTAATTTTATGCAACTTTCATTTTTATTTTTATTCGACTTCAATTTTTATTCAATTTACTTTTCTATTGAACTTCCTTTTTTATTTAATTTCCAAATAGATCGTTAAGGTATAGTGGTTTCTTGAATGAACTTCCATTTTTCATTTTCTTCAACATTTATTTTTATTTTTATTTAACTTTCATTTTTATTCAATTTACTTTTCTATTCAACTTCCTTTTTTATTTAATTTCCAAATAGATCGTTAAGGTATAGTGGTTTTTTGAATGAATTTCCATTTTTAATTTTCTGCAACTTCCGTTTTTATTTTTAAGTAACTTTCATTTTTATTCAAGTTACTTTTCTATTCAACTTCCTTTTTTATTTAATTTCCAAATAGATCTTTAACGTATAGTGGTTTTTGGATTGAACTTCCATTTTTAATTTTATGCAACTTTCTTTTTTATTTTTATTCAACTTCCATTTTTATTCAATTTACTTTTCTATTAAACTTCCTTTTTTATGTAATTTCCAAATAGATCGTTAAGGTATAGGGGTTTTTTGAATGAATTTCCATTTTTAATTTTCTGCAACTTCCATTTTTATTTTTAAGTAACTTTCATTTTTATTCAAGTTACTTTTCTATTCAACTTCCTTTTTTATTTAATTTCCAAATAGATCTTTAACGTATAGTGGTTTCTGGATTGAACTTCCATTTTTAAATTTATGCAACTTTTATTTTTATTTTTATTCAACTTCTGTTTTTATTAAATTTACTTTTCTATTAAACTTCATTTTTTATTTAATTTCCAAATAGATCGTTAAGGTATAGTGGTTTCTGCATTGAACTTCCAATGTTAATTTTATGCAACTTTTATTTTTATTTTTATTTATAGCGATCCCGGGTTTACCCTTGTTGTACAGTGCTCCAGACATGTGTCCGTGGATGTTGGTAATTGTTCATTATCTTGCTTACATCCTTTTTACTTTGTATTTGAGTTATAGGATGTGTTGGGCAGGTTTGTTACAGGTTGGTTGTGTTTGGGAGCCTAGTGTTGCTGCCCAGATTTTTGGACCTTCGCTCGAGCGAGGAGTTGGTCGCTCGAGCGAGAGTTGAGTTTGTGTCTGGTGGGTTGAGCCAGAGTGGCTTCGCTCGAGCGAGCGATTGCGTCTGGTTCTGGACCTGAGAGTTGCATTTCTTGGATCGAGCGAGCTTTCTTCGCTCGAGCGAGAAGTTGGTCGCTCGAGCGTGCTTCTGGTTGCAGACCTGAGGGTTTGAGTTGTTGGCTCGAGCGAGCATTCTTTCGCTCGAGCGCACTTTTGAGTTTTCGGCTCGAGCAAGAACTTCTTGGCTCGAGCGAGAGTTTTCTGTGTCTGGTCGCTCAAGCGACCAAGTCTTCGCTCGAGCGAGCGTGTTTTATATCAGCGGACAGTAGCGTTTTTGAACATCACTTTTTCACTCTCTTTTTCTTTCAAACCCTAGATCCGAGACCCTCTCTCTCTAAACTTACACTCTCTCTAAGATTTGATCTCCCTAGAGTGTAAATCTAGCCTAGGGTCTTTGTTAAAAAGATAGAGGGCGTTGAGAGCTTCGACTTAATCTGAAAAAGTTTGGATTTGGAGCACGTTGATCTTCGAGTCTTCATCTCCTTTTTGGCTTAAAGGTAGGGATATCCTACTCCTCTCTATGGATTTTGTCTTTAAATTTTAGTATTTTGAGATGTTGGGGTTGGTTTGGTAATTTGGTAAAAGTTTGGGGCTTTTGTGTTATTTTACAAAAGTTGGGGTTTTATTCATAATAAACCTAGATGCATGTTTGGCATAGAGAAATGGAATAAATGTTAAATCATTGATGAAAATGGGACCTAAGGGTTGAAATGTTAATTATGGGAATTGACCTAATTACATTGTTTAATTAATTGGGATAATTAATTGTGAGGAATGAGGAAATGAAATGTTGATTGAATATCCATTGTGCATTTAATTTTCTGTATAGAAATAACTGCTTTGGGCTGTCGGTGGAGGATAGTCGTGATTGTTGTAGACAATGCATGATGATTAGGCAAACGGAAACTAATTAATGGAATGTGTCATGGAATTTGACGATTGATAGAATACATTAACTACATGTATTGAGTGATTGTATATAGAACCAATGTGTTTGTATACGTTATGTGTAGAGGAGGAGATGGGGGATGTACTCCGCGGTTTAGGGGAAGATAGGGGATGTACCTCTAAACCGGATAGTGTTGGGAGAAGATAGGGGATGAACTCCGTAGATACAGCTCATATGCTTGTCTAGAGAAGTGAAGATAGAGCTCATCTGCTTATCTTTGTGAAGTGTGGATACAGCTTATATGCTTATCTGTGAATGTGGGATATTGTTGTTATACATATCTGTAGAGAATGTGGATATAGCTTATATGCTTATCTGTGAATGTGGGATATAGTTTTTATACTTATCTGTTGAAATAATGATAGAGCTAACATGCTTATCTGTTGAAAAAGGGAAAATGAAAGGTAACTCGGACTCATAAGTCGGATGACATAAATATAAAATTTATGTGAATGTATCAGTGTTGACCATCTATCAATTGCTAATCTTTTAGTCATTGTTCATGGTTGGTTTAGTGTATTTCTACTGGGTTGTGGCTCACCCTATATGGGAATATCATTTTCAGGTACAGGTAGCATGCCACCTCCAAGGACTTAGCTTGGAAGGAATTGGAGTTGAAGACTCTGTTTAGTTTAGTTGTCATGTATTTTATTTGTTATTACATGTAAACACTCAAGCCAAGGGCTTAACTTGTAGTTGAGTTAGTACTCATATTTTGTGTCCAAGTGTTGGCTTGGAAAGATGTAAGCCCGTAGGGCATTTACTTTGATGTTACGTGTAATGCTTTTCGATAAGAATACTCTGATGAATGGTATAATGGTTGGTTTTCTTTTATTAATGCATGCCAATGTTATATATATTATGGGTTTATTTTGAGGGCGTGACAACTTGGTATCAGAGCGTACCGGGTTTGAATACTTTGGGTACGTGGGAAGTGATTAGTATCACAATGGGTTCGTCTCGTTTGATAGAGACTTAGTGTAATGTTATATGCTTATGTGATAACATGTTTATGTGATTATGTGGGTATGGAATGTAGTTTCTAGGATGTTGATTGGACCCTTGAGTTTCTAGTAGTCTTGTTGGAAAGGCACTTGATCACTGCTGCTTCCAACCGGAACTATAGTAACGCATTGGGACTATCATTATCCAGGAATGAAATTCATAGGTGCTTATGTGATTATGTGCTTACGTGGATTGAATTGTTGTTGTCCAATGCTTTAGGACGCGAGTGTTTAGTTTCGGCACATTTATTAATGTGCTAACGTCTTTGTTTCCTTTATTAGGATGTCAGGACGAGGACGAGGACGCGGTAGGCGTGGTAGGCCGGGTAGGTAGGAGGTGCCTATGCCAGAGGAGATTCCGACAGTTCAGGAGGGAATTGGCCAGGCCAATGTGACCGAGCCAGTAGGCCAGCAGGCTATGGGCACTCTAGCCCGAGAGATAGCAGGGGCATTCAGGGAGTCAGTAGGCATTCTCAGAGCTGAGAATCAAGCTTGGGTTGTTGTTGCGGATGCAGGACCTTCCTTTCTGAAGAGGGAGTTCTTCCGGTCTAATCCGGATGAATTTGTGGGTGATCCTAAGGAGCCGCTTAAGGCAGATGAATGGCTCGAACAGACAACGAAGACGTTTGAGATGCTTGGCATCGAAGACGAGGGATTGAAAGTGACCTTGGCATCTTTCCAATTGAAGGGGGATGCGGGTCAGTGGTGGAAGTTCACTAAGGGTCGTATAGGAGGTACATGGGAGGCTTTTGTGAATGCTTTTCAGGAGAGGTTCTTGTCTGCAGCAGCTAGGGAGAAGCTGAGGGATCAGTTTAGCCGGCTTAATCAGCAGGGCTTGTCAGTGGCCGAGTTTGAGGCTACCTTTACTAGTCTGTCCAGGTTTGCACCTGAACTGGTGGCGTCTGAGGAACGCCGTTGCTATGAGTTTGAGCGGAAGTTGAGGCGGGGCCTCAAGTTGAGGGTTGGTGGGTCTTACATCCGGGAGTACAGACACCTAGTGGACGCTGCAGCTCATATGGAGCTCATGATGCAGGAGGAGGATGAGGGGCAGAGAGGCTCCAAGAGGAGCCAAGATGGCCAGGGTGATGGCAGGAGGCAGAGGGGTTCTAACCCTCAGCAATCGCAGGGTGGTGTTGCTAGATCGACCTTCCCAGTGCCGAGTGCAGGCTCCGGGAGAGGTGGTCAGGGGGATTTCACCTGTTACAAGTGTGGCCAGCTGGGTCACAAGGTTTCTATTTGCCCGCTGAAGGGTGGAGGTCAGAGAGCTGCTTCTTCTTCAGCTAGACCGCAGAGTCAGAGTTTGGGCAGGGGGCAGCCCTTGTCCTGTTATCAGTGTGGACAGCCTGGGCACCTGAAGAGGTTTTGCCCACAGTTGAGTGCCACTTCGGGAGCGTCTGGTTCCAGGCAGACGCAGGGTTTTCAGCTAGCTTAGTCTGTGCAGGCCTCGAGGGCCAATCCGGGAGCTTCGTCATCCCAGTCTGTGCAGCAGTCTTTTGCTCTGAGAGGTGAGCAGGTAGACCAGGGGCCTACGGGGCGCGTGTATGCTGTTACCGCGCAGGATTTAGTACCGGCTCCATCGGTAGTGAGAGGTACTTTTCTGTTTTGCAACTCGGTTGCTAATGTGTTGGTAGACACGGGTGCATCTCATTCTTTTGTATCTGCTGCATTGGCATCTGTTTTGGAATTGGAGTTAGCACAGTTAGCATCTCCTATTTGTGTAGTGTCACCTCTTGGTGGTGAGTTGATCTTGAAACAGGGTGTTAGAGGATGTGATATAGAGGTTGCCGACTATAGGCTTCCTTTTTCGTTTGTTGTCATGCCCATGAAGGGCTTTGATGTTATTTTGGGTATGGACTGGCTATCGTCATACCGGGCTGTTATTGATTGCTACCGCCAGAGGGTCACATTATGTACCTCGAGCGGGGAGTGGTTCCATTTCTTGGGAGACCGGGTTGGTTGTGTTTTGCCACCGGGGTATGATTCGCGAGGGCGAAGTGAGCTTAGTAGTCTACTTGCCAGCTTTGAGAGTGGTGAGACCCAGCTTGTGTTACCGAGGGTGGTTTGTGAGTATTCGAATGTCTTTCCCGAAGATCTTGTTAGTTTGCCACCTCACCGAGAGATAGAGTTCTCTATTGATTTGGTGCCCGGCACGGCGCCGATTTCTATGGCACCTTACCGTTTTGCTCCAGCGGAGTTGGTTGAGTTGAAAGTTCAGCTCCAGGAATTGCTAGATAAGGGTTTTGTTCACCCTAGTGTTTCGCCGTGGGGAGCACCGGCCCTCTTTGTTAAAAAGAAATATGGTGCCTTGAGATTGTGTATTGACTACCGGAAGTTGAATCGGGCTACGGTTAAGAATAAGTATCCTATGCCCCGTATAGATGATTTGTTTGACCAGTTGAAGGGTTCCCGTTGTTTCTCTAAGATAGACTTGAGATCAGGTTACCACCAGTTGAGGGTCAGGGAAGAGGATATTCCGAAAACGGCATTCCGTACGTGGTATGGCCATTATGAGTTTCTGGTGATGCCATTTGGGCTTACCAATGCACCGGCCGTCTTTATGGACTTGATGAACCAGATTTTCTGGGAGTTCTTAGACCGATTTGTAGTCGTCTTCGTGGACGACATCCTTATCTATTCGCCTTCAGAGGAGGAGCACGAGGAACACTTGAGAGTGGTGCTTAAGTTGCTTAGAGCCCATAGGCTGTATGCCAAGTTTGGGAAGTGTGAGTTCTGGCTGAGGGAAGTCAAATTCTTAGGCAACGTGGTATCCGGGGAAGGGGTGTCTGTCGATACATCCAAGATTGAGGCAGTGCAAGATTGGGCACAGCCTAAGAGTGTGTTTGAGATCTGCAGTTTTCTGGGATTGGCTGGGTATTATCGTCGGTTTGTGAAAGATTTCTCCAGGCTAGCGTCACCGTTGACTAGACTGACTCGGAAGGGAGTCAAGTTTGTGTGGAGTGAGACTTGTGAAAAGTCGTTTCAAGAGTTGAAAGTTAGATTGATCACCGCTCCGGTGTTGATTATTCCGGAGAGAGGGTTGGGTTATGCGGTTTATTGTGATGCCTCACGAGAGGGTTTGGGTTGTGTGTTGATGCAAGAGAGGAAAGTGGTAGCTTATGGCTCACGTCAGTTGAAAATACACGAGAAGAATTACCCCACACACGACCTAGAGTTAGCGGCTGTGATCTTTGCCTTGAAAATCTGGAGGCACTACCTTTATGGTGAGAGGTTCGAGGTGTTCTCGGACCACAAGAGTTTGAAGTATCTGTTTACACAGAGAGACTTGAATCTGAGGCAGAGGAGGTGGATGGAGTTCATCGAGGATTATGATTTTGAGTTGCACTATCATCCGGGAAAGGCCAATGTTGTAGCCGATGCCCTTAGTAGGAAATCCATTAGTGATGTAGCTAGTATAGCCATCCGGGAATGGGAGATGCTGGGTGCACTTGGTGAGTTTGATTTGCTACTAGGCGAATCTGTCGAGGCTGCGGCCTTGTTTTCTGTTGTTGCGCAGCCTACACTTGTGACACGAGTGTTAGAGGCACAGAGAGGTGACCTTGAGGTAGAATCCATCCGAGGGAAGATCTCCAGTGGGAAAGTTGAGAAGGGTTTAGCGGTGTATCCCGACCTGAGTGTGAGATACCGAGACCGTTTGTTTGTACCGGAGTCTTGCCGAGAGGAAGTACTTCGAGAGTTTCACCATTCGCGCCGAGCGGTGCATCCGGGTGGTACTAAGATGTATCAGGATTTGGGTCGCCAGTTTTGGTGGCGGGGTATGAAGAGAGATGTGGCGGTTTTCGTATCGAAGTGCCTTACTTGCCAGCAAGTGAAGGCCGAGCATCAGAGGCCAGCGGGTTTGTTGCAACCCTTGCCTGTTGCCAAGTGGAAATGGGAGCATGTCACTATGGACTTCGTTGTAGGTCTTCCGAGGACTCAGCGAGGTAGTGATGCTATTTGGGTGGTTGTAGACCGGTTGACTAAGTCGGCGCACTTCATTCCTATGCGCGTGAGAGATTCGGTAGATCATCTTGCCGACTTGTATATTCGGGACATAGTGAGATTGCACGGGGTCCTAGTGACGATCGTCTCAGATAGAGATCCTCGTTTTACTGCTAGGTTGTGGCAGAGTTTGCAGGGTGCCTTGGGCACTAAGTTGACCTTTAGTACGGCTTATCATCCTCAGACTGACGGGCAGTCCGAGCGTACTATTCAGATCCTTGAAGATATGCTTCGAGGTTGTGTCCTGGACTTTAGCGGGACGTGGGAGAGGCACTTGCCCTTGGTAGAGTTTGCCTACAACAACAGTTTTCAGTCTAGCATCGGTATGGCACCGTTTGAGGCCTTGTATGGCCGACCGTGTAGGTCTCCAGTTTGTTGGGCCGAGGTGGGTGATGCACCTTTGTTGGGTCCGGAGTTGGTTAGGGAGACGACGGAGAAAGTTGAGCTTATCCGTAGGAGGCTTGTTACAGCCCAGAGTCAACAAAAGAGTTATGCCGACCGTAGGAGGAGGCCTTTGGCGTTTGAGGTAGGTGATCATGTCTTTCTGAAGATATCACCTAGGCGAGGCTTGATGAGATTTGGGAAGAGTGGGAAGTTATCCCCTCGGTTTATTGGTCCTTTTGAGATCCTTGAGAGGATTGGCGAGGTTGCTTATCGATTAGCCTTACCACCGCAGTTATCCGGAGTTCATGACGTGTCTCATGTGAGTATGCTTCGAAAGTATGAGCCAGATCCATCACATGTGTTGGATTGGACCGATTTAGAGGTAGATGAGGATGCCTTGTATGAGGAGAGACCGGTTCGGGTCTTGGATAGGCGGGATCAGGTCCTGCGTGGCAAGACCATTCCTTTGGTGAAAGTCTTGTGGAAACATCACGGAGTGGAGGAGGCCACTTGGGAACGTGAGTTGGAAGTCCGTGAAAAATATCCAGACTTGTTTGTTGATATGTAATCTTGTATTTAAATTTTGAACAATTGTTGAACTTAAGAGCTTTTATATATGTCTTAAGTTGTGAAACATTGAAAATGTTTGGTTTATTGGAAGTATGTTTTGGAAACTTGCCTCATATGGAAGTTGAATGTAACATTATATATGTTGCATATATTGTTGAAATTGGAAAAGAAATGCGTAATGTTGATGCATGTTGAAAGTACATATGTTGTTTACATATTGTGAGATGCCTCTTGTTAAAGGGAGGGGTGACCGGTAATGGGTCGAATTGTTGAATGTTAAAATGTAACATTGTCTAAAAAAGAGGAAAACCTGTTTTTGAAAACTTGTGCTTAATTTCGGGGACGAAATTCTTTAAGGGGGGGAGGTTATAGCGATCCCGGGTTTACACTTGTTGTACAGTGATCCGGACATGTGTCCGTGGATGTTGGTAATTGTTCATTATCTTGCTTACATCCTTTTTACTTTGTATTTGAGTTATAGGATGTGTTGGGCAGGTTTGTTACAGGTTGGTTGTGTTTGGGAGCCTAGTGTTGCTGCCCAGATTTTTGGACCTTCGCTCGAGTGAGGAGTTGGTCGCTCGAGCGAGAGTTGAGTTTGTGTCTGGTGGGTCGAGCCAGAGTGGCTTCTCTCAAGCGAGCGATTGCGTCTGGTTCTGGACCTGAGAGTTGCATTTCTTGGATCGAGCGAGCTTTCTTCGCTCTAGCGGTCTGGTTTGTTCTTCGCTCGAGCGAGAAGTTGGTCGCTCGAGCGTGCTTCTGGTTGCAGACCTGAGGGTTTGAGTTGTTGGCTCGAGCGAGCATTCTTTCGCTCGAGCGCACTTTTGAGTTTTCGGCTCGAGCGAGAACTTCTTGGCTCGAGCGAGAGTTTTCTGTGTCTGGTCGCTCAAGCGACCAAGTCTTCGCTCGAGCGAGCGTGTTTTATATCAGCGGACAGTAGCGTTTTTGAACATCACTTTTTCACTCTCTTTTTCTTTCAAACCCTAGATCCGAGACCCTCTCTCTCTAAACTTACACTCTCTCTAAGATTTGATCTCCCTAGAGTGTAAATCTAGCCTAGGGTCTTTGTTAAAAAGATAGAGGGCGTTGAGAGCTTCGACTTAATCTGAAAAAGTTTGGATTTGGAGCACGTTGATCTTCGAGTCTTCATCTCCTTTTTGGCTTAAACTTCGAGGTAGGGATATCCTACTCCTCTCTATGGATTTTGTCTTTAAATTTTAGTATTTTGAGATGTTGGGGTTGGTTTGGTAATTTGGTAAAAGTTTGGGGCTTTTGTGTTATTTTACAAAAGTTGGGGTTTTATTCATAATAAACCTAGATGCATGTTTGGCATAGAGAAATGGAATAAATGTTAAATCATTGATGAAAATGGGACCTAAGGGTTGAAATGTTAATTATGGGAATTGACCTAATTACATTGTTTAATTAATTGGGATAATTAATTGTGAGGAATGAGGAAATGAAATGTTGATTGAATATCCATTGTGCATTTAATTTTCTGTATAGAAATAACTGCTTTGGGCTATCGGTGGAGGATAGTCGTGATTGTTGTAGACAATGCATGATGATTAGGCAAACGGAAACTAATTAATGGAATGTGTCATGGAATTTGACAATTGATAGAATACATTAACTACATGTATTGAGTGATTGTATATAGAACCAATGTGTTTGTATACGTTATGTGTAGAGGAGAAGATGGGGGATGTACTCCGCGATTTAGGGGAAGATAGGGGATGTACCTCTAAACCGAATAGTGTTGGGAGAAGATAGGGGATGAACTCCGTAGATACAGCTCATATGCTTGTCTAGAGAAGTGAAGATAGAGCTCATCTGCTTATCTTTGTGAAGTGTGGATACAACTTATATGCTTATCTGTGAATGTGGGATATTGTTGTTATACATATCTGTAGAGAATGTGGATATAGCTTATATGCTTATTTGTGAATGTGGGATATAGTTTTTATACTTATCTGTTGAAATAATGATAGAGCTAACATGCTTATCTGTTGAAAAAGGGAAAATGAAAGGTAACTCGGACTCATAAGTCGGATGACATAAATATAAAATTTATGTGAATGTATCAGTGTTGACTATCTATCAATTGCTAATCTTTTAGTCATTGTTCATGGTTGGTTTAGTGTATTTCTACTGGGCTGTGGCTCACCCTATATGGGAATATCATTTTCAGGTACAGGTAGCATGCCACCTCCAAGGACTTAGCTTGGAAGGAATTGGAGTTGAAGACTCTGTTTAATTTAGTTGTCATGTATTTTACTTGTTATTACATGTAAACACTCAAGCCAAGGGCTTAACTTGTAGTTGAGTTAGTACTCATATTTTGTGTCCAAGTGATGGCTTGCAAAGATGTAAGCCCGTAGGGCATTTACTTTGATGTTACGTGTAATGCTTTTCGATAAGAATACTCTGATGAATGGTATAATGGTTGGTTTTCTTTTATTAATGCATGCCAATGTTATATATATTATGGGTTTATTTTGAGGGCGTGACATTATTCGACTTCCATTTTTATTCAAATTACTTTTCTATTCAACTTCCTTTTTTATTTAATTTCCAAATAGATCGTTAAGGTATAGTGGTTTCTTGAATGAACTTCCATTTTTAATTTTATACAACATTTATTTTTATTTTTATTTAACTTTCATTTTTATTCAATTTACTTTTCTATTCAACTTCCTTTTTTATTTAATTTCCAAATAGATCGTTAAGGTATAGTGGTTTCTTGAATGAATTTCCATTTTTAATTTTTTGCAACTTCCATTTTTATTTTTAAGTAACTTTCATTTTTATTCAAGTTACTTTTCTATTCAACTTCCTTTTTTATTTAATTTTCAAATAGATCTTTAACGTATAGTGGTTTCTGGATTGAACTTCCATTTTTAATTTTATGCAACTTTCATTTTTATTTTTATTCAACTTCCATTTTTATTAAATTTACTTTTCTATTAAACATCATTTTTTATTTAATTTCCAAATAGATCGTTAAGGCATAGTGGTTTCATGAATGAACTTCCATTTTGAATTTTCTGCAACTTCCATTTTTATTTTTATTCGACTCCCATTTTTATTCAATTTACTTTTCTATTCAACTTCCTTTTTTATTTAATCCCCAAATAGATCATTAAGGAATAGTGGTTTCTGGATTGAACTTCCATTTTTAATTTTATGCAACTTTCATTTTTATTTTTATTCAACTTCCTTTTTTATTCAATTTAGTTTTCTATAAAACTTCCTTTTTTATTTTATTTCCAAATAGATCGTTAAGGTATAGTGGGTTCTTCAATGAACTTCCATTTTTAATTTTCTGCAACATTGATTTTTATTTTTATTTAACATCCATTTTTATTGAATTTACTTTTCTATTCAACTTCCATTTTTATTTAATTTCCAAATAGATCGTTAACGTATAGTGGTTTCTGGATTGAACTTCCATTTTTTATTTTATGCAACTTTCATTTTTATTTTTATTTAACTTCCATTTTAATTCAATTTACTTTTCTATTCGACTTCCTTTTTTATTTAATTTCCAAATAGATCGTTAAAGTATAATGGTTTCTTGTATGAACTTCCATTTTTAATTTTCTGCAACATTTATTTTTATTTTCATTTGACTTCCATTTTTATTCAATTTACTTTTCTATTCCACTTCCTTTTTTATTTAATTTCCAAATAGATCGTTAAGGTATAGTGGTTTCTTGAATGAATTTTCATTTTTAATTTTCTGCAACTTCCATTTTTATTTTTAAGTAACTTTCATTTTTATTCAAGTTACTTTTCTATTCAACTTCCTTTTTTATTTAATTTCCAAATAGATCTTTAACATATAGTGGTTTCTGGATTGAACTTCCATTTTTAATTTTATGCAACTTTCATTTTTATTTTTATTCAACTTCCATTTTTATTAAATTTACTTTTCTATTAAACTACATTTTTTATTTAATTTCCATATAGATTGCTAAGGTATAGTGGTTTCTTGAATGAACTTCCATTTTTTATTTTCTGCAACTTTCATTTTTATTTTTATTTGACTTCCATTTTTATTCATTTTACTTTTCTATTCAACTTCCTTTTTATTTAATCTCCAAATAGATCGTTAAGGAATTGTGGTTTCTGGATAGAACTTCCATTTTTAATTTTATGCAACTTTCACTTTTATTTTTATTTAACTTCCATTTTTATTAAATTTACTTTTCTATTAAACTTCCTTTTTTTATTTAATTTCCAAATAGATCGTTAAGGTATAGTGGTTTCTTGAATGAACTTCCATTTTTAATTTTCTGCAACTTGCATTTTTTATTTTTATTTAACTTCCTTTTTTATTCAAGTTTCTTTTCTACTCAACTTCCTTTTCTATTTAATTTCCAAGTAGATCGTTAAGGTATAGTGGTTTATGGATTGAACTTCCATTGTTAATTTTATGCAACTTTCATTTTTATTTTTATTCGGCTTCCATTTTTATTCAATTTACTTTTCTATTGAACTTTCTTTTTTATTTAATTTCCAAATAGATCGTTAAGGTATAGTGGTTTCTTGTATGAACTTCCGTTTTTAATTTTCTGCAACATTTATTTTTATTTTTATTTAACTTTCATTTTTATTCAATTTACTTTTCTATTCAACTTCCTTTTTTATTTAATTTCCAAATAGATCGTTAAGGTATAGTGGTTTTTTGAATGAATTTCCATTTTTAATTTTCTGCAACTTCCATTTTTATTTTTAACTAACTTTCATTTTTATTCAAGTTACTTTTCTATTCAACTTCCTTTTTTATTTAATTTCCAAATAGATCTTTAACGTATAGTGGTTTCTGGATTGAACAGCCTTTTTTAATTTTATGCGACTTTCATTTTTATTTTTATTCAACTTCCATTTTTATTAAATTTAGTTTTCTATTAAACTTCCTTTTTTATTTAATTTCCAAATAGATCGTTAAGGTATAGTCGTTTCTTGAATGAACTTCCATTTTTAATTTTCTACAACATTTATTTTTATTTTTATTCAACTTCCATTTTTATTCAATATACTTTTCTATTCAACTTCCGTTTTTATTTAATATCCAAATAGATCGTTAAGGTATAGTGGTTTCTTGAATGAATTTCCATTTTTAATTTTCTGCAACTTCCATTTTTATTTTTAAGCAACTTTCATTTTTATTCAAGTTACATTTCTATTCAGCTTCATTTTTTATTTAATTTCTAAATAGATCTTTAACGAATAGTGCTTTCTGGATTGAATTGCCCTTTTTAATTTTATGCAACTTTCATTTTTATTTTTATTCAACTTCCATTTTTATTAAATTTACGTTTCTATTAAACTTCATTTTTTATTTAATTTTCAAATAGATCGTTAAGGTATATTGGTTTCTGGATTGAACTTCCATTTTTAATTTTATGCGACTTTCATTTTTATTTTTATTCAACTTCTATTTTTATTCAATTTACTTTTCTATTCAAGTTCCTTTTTTATTTAATCTCCAAATAGATCTTTAAGGAATAGTAGTTTCTGGATTGAACTTCCATTTTTAATTTTATGCAACTTTCATTTTTATTTGTATTCAACTTCCATTTTTATTCAATTTAGTTTTCTATTAAACTTCCTTTTTTATTTTATTTCCAAATAGATCGTTAAGATATAGCAGTTTCTTGAATGAACTTCCATTTTTAATTTTCTGCAACTCCCATTTTTATTTTTCTTTGACTTCCATTTTTATTTAAGTTATTTTTCTATTCAACTTCCTTTTTTATTTAATTTCCAAATAGATCGTTAAGGTATAGTGGTTTCTGGATTGAACTTCCATTGTTAATTTTATGCAACTTTCGTTTTTATTTTTATTCGACGTCCATTTTCATTCAATTTACTATTCTATTCAACTTCCTTTTTTATTTAATTTCCAAATAGATCGTTAAGGTATAGTGGTTTCTTGAATGAACTTCCATTTTTAATTTTCTGCAACATTTATTTTTATTTTTATTTAACTTCCATTTTTATTCAATATACTTTTCTATTCAACTTCCTTTTTTATTTAATTTCCAAATAGATCGTTAAGGTATAGTGGTTTCTCGAATGAATTTCCATTTTCAATTTTCTGCAACTTCCATTTTTATTTTTAAGTAACTTTCATTTTTATTCAACTTACTTTTCTATTCAACTTCCTTTGTTATTTAATTTCCAAATAGATCTTTAAGGTATAGTGATTTCTGGATTGAACTTCAATTTTTAATTTTACGCAACTTTCATTTTTATTTTTATTCAACTTCTGTTTTTATTAAATTTACTTTTCTATTAAACTTCATTTTTTATTAAATTTCCAAATAGATCGTTAAGGTATAGTGGTTTCTTGAATGAACTTCCATTTTTTATTTTCTGCAACTTCCATTTTTATTTTTATTTGACTTCCATTTTTATTCATTTTACTTTTCTATTCAACTCCCTTTTTTATTTAATTTCCAAATAGATAGTTAAGGTATATTGGTTTCTGGATTGAACTTCCATTTTTAATTTTATGCAACTTTCATTTTAATTTTTATTCAAATTCCATTTTTATTCAGTTTACTTTTCCATTAAACTTCATTTTTTAATTAATTTCCAAATAGATCGTTAAGGTATAGTGGTTTCTTGAATGAACTTCCATTTTTAATTTTCGGCAACTTCCATTTTTATTTTTATTCGACTTCCATTTTTATTCAATTTACTTTTCTATTCAACTTCCTTTTTTATTTAATCTCCAAATAGATCGTTAAGGAATTGTGGTTTCTGGATTGAACTTCCATTTTTAATTTTATGCAAATTTCATTTTTATTTTTATTCAACTTCCATTTTTATTCAATTTAGTTTTCTATTAAACTTCCTTTTTTATTTTATTTCCAAATAGATCGTTAAGGTATAGTGGTTTCCTGAATGAACTTCCATTTTTAATTTTCTGCAACATTTATTTTTATTTTTATTTAACATCCATTTTTATTCAATTTACTTTTCTATTCAACTTCCTTTTTTATTTAATCTCCAAATAGATCATTAAGGAATTGTGGTTTCTGGATTGAACTTCCATTTTTAATTTTATGCAATTTTCATTTTTATTTTTATTCAACTTCCATTTTTAATCAATTTAGTTTTCTATTAAACTTTTTTTTTATTTAATTTCCAAATAGATCGTTAAGTTATAGTGGTTTCTTGAATGAATTTTCATATTTAATTTTCTGCAACTTCCATTTTTATTTTTAAGTAACTTTCATTTTTATTCATGTTACTTTTCTATTCAACTTCCTTTTTTATTTAATTTCCAAATAGATCTTTAACGTATAGTGGTTTCTGGATTGAACTTTCATTTTTAATTTTATGCAACTTTCATTTTTATTTTTATTCAACTTCCATTTTTATTCAATTTACTTTTCTATTAAACTTCATTTTTTATTTAATTTCCCAATAGATCGTTATGGTATAGTGGTTTCTTGAACAAACTTCCATTTTTTATTTTCTGCAACTTTCATTTTTATTTTTATTTGACTTCCATTTTTATTCATTTTACTTTTCTATTCAACTTCCTTTTTTATTTAATTTCCAAATAGATCGTTAAGGTATATTGGTTTCTGGATTGAACTTCCATTTTTAATTTTATGCAACTTTCATTTTAATTTTTATTCAAATTCCATTTTTATTCAGTTTACTTTTCCATTAAACTTCATTTTTTAATTAATTTCCAAATAGATCGTTAAGGTATAGTGGTTTCTTGAATGAACTTCCATTTTTAATTTTCGGCAACTTCCATTTTTATTTTTATTCGACTTCCATTTTTATTCAATTTACTTTTCTATTCAACTTCCTTTTTTATTTAATCTCCAAATAGATTGTTAAGGAATTGCGGTTTCTGGATTGAACTTCCATTTTTAATTTTATGCAACTTTCATTTTTATTTTTATTCAGGTTCCATTTTTATTGAATTTAGTTTTCTACTAAACTTCATTTTTTATTTTATTTCCAAATAGATCGTTAAGGTATAGTGGTTTCCTGAATGAACTTTCATTTTTGATTTTCTGCAACATTTATTTTTATTTTTATTTAACATCCATTTTTATTCAATTTACTTTTCTATTCAACTTCCTTTTTTATTTAATCTCCAAATAGATCGTTAAGGAATTGTGGTTTCTGGATTGAACTTTCATTTTTAATTTTATGCAACTTTCATTTTTATTTTTATTCAACTTCCATTTTTATTCAATTTAATTTTCTATTAAACTTCCTTTTTTATTTTATTTCCAAATAGATCGTTAAGGTATAGTGGTTTCCTGAATGAACTTCCACTTTTAATTTTTTGCAACATTTATTTTTATTTTTATTTAACATCCATTATTATTCAATTTACTTTTCTATTCAACTTCCTTTTTTATTTAATTTCCAAATAGATCGTTAAGGTATAGTGGTTTCTTGATTGAACTTCCATTTTTAATTTTCTGCGACTTCCACTTTTATTTTTAAGTAACTTCCATTTTTATTCAAGTTACTTTTCTATTCAACTTCCTTTTTTATTTAATTTCCAAATAGATCGTTAAGGTATAGTGGTTTCTGGATTGAACTTTCATTTTTTATTAAATGCAACTTTCATTTTTATTTTTATTCAAGTTCCATTTTTATTAAATTTATTTTTCTATTAAACTTCATTTTTTATTTAATTTCCAAATAGATCGTTATGGTATAGTGGTTTATTTAACGAACTTCCATTTTTCATTTTCTGCGACTTTCATTTTTATTTTTATTTGACTTCCATTTTTATTAAATATACTTTTCTATTCAACTTCCTTTTTTATTTAATTTCCAAATATATCGTTAAGGTATAGTGGTTTCTGGATTGAACTTCCATTTTTAATTTTATGCAACTTTCATTTTTATTTTTATTCAACTTCCATTTTTATTCAATTTACTTTTCTATTAAACTTCATTTTTTATTTAATTTCCAAATAGATTGTTAAGGTATAGTGGTTTCTTGAACGAACTTCCATTTTTTATTTTCTGCAACTTTCATTTTTATTTTTATTTGATTTCCATTTTTATTCATTTTACTTTTCTATTCAACTTCCTTTTTTATTTAATTTCCAAATAGATCGTTAAGGTATATTGGTTTCTGGATTGAACTTCCATTTTTAATTTTATGCAACTTTCATTTTAATTTTTATTCAAATTCCATTTTTATTCAGTTTATTTTTCCATTAAACTTCATTTTTTAGTTAATTTCCAAATAGATCGTTAAGGTATAGTGGTTTCTTGAATGAACTTCCATTTTTAATTTTCGGCAACTTCCATTTTTATTTTTATTCGACTTCCATTTTTATTCAATTTACTGTTCTATTCAACTTCCTTTTTTATTTAATCTCCAAATAGATCGTTAAGGAATTGCGGTTTCTGGATTGAACTTCCATTTTTAATTTTATGCAACTTTCATTTTTATTTTTATTCATCTTCCATTTTTATTCAATTTAGTTTTCTACTAAACTTCATTTTTTATTTTATTTCCAAATAGATCATTAAGGTATAGTGGTTTCCTGAATGAACTTCCATTTTTGATTTTCTGCAACATTTATTTTTATTTTTATTTAACATCCATTTTTATTCAATTTACTTTTCTATTCAACTTCCTTTTTTATTTAATCTCCAAATAGATCGTTAAGGAATTGTGGTTTCTGGATTGAACTTCGATTTTTAATTTTATGCAACTTTCATTTCTATTTTTATTCAACTTCCATTTTTATTCAATTTAGTTTTCTATTAAACTTCGTTTTTTATTTTATTTCCAAATAGATCGTAAAGGTATAGTGCTTTCCTGAATGAACTTCCACTTTTAATTTTCTGCAACATTTATTTTTAATTTTATTTAACATCCATTATTATTCAATTTACTTTTCTATTCAACTTCCTTTTTTATTTAATTTCCAAATAGATTGTTAAGGTATAGTGGTTTCTTGATTGAACTTCCATTTTTAATTTTCTGCGACTTCCACTTTTATTTTTAAGTAACTTCGATTTTTATTCAAGTTACTTTTCTATTAAACTTTTTTTTATTTAATTTCCAAATAGATCGTTAAGGTATAGTGGTTTCTTTAACGAACTTCCATTTTTAATTTTCTGCAACTTTCATTTTTATTTTTATTTGACTTCCATTTTTATTAAATTTACTTTTCTATTCAACTTCCTTTTTTATTTAATTTCCAAATATATCGTTAAGGTATAGTGGTTTCTGGATTGAACTTCCATTTTTAATTTTATGCAACTTCCATTTTTATTCAATTTACTTTTCTATTAAACTTCATTTTTTATTTAATTTCCAAATAGATCGTTAAGGTATAGTGGTTTCTTGAACGAACTTCCATTTTTTATTTTCTGCAACTTTCATTTTTATTTTTATTTGACTTCCATTTTTATTCATTTTACTTTTCTATTCCACTTCCTTTTTTATTTAATTTCCAAATAGATGGTTAAGGTATATTGGTTTCTGGATTGAACTTCCATTTTTAATTTTATGCAACTTTCATTTTAATTTTTATTCAAATTCCATTTTTATTCATTTTACTTTTCCATTAAACTTCATTTTTTAATTAATTTCCAAATAGATCGTTAAGGTATAGTGGTTTCTTGAATGAACTTCCATTTTTAATTTTCGGCAACTTCCATTTTTATTCAATTTACTTTTCTATTCAACTTCCTTTTTTATTTAATCTCCAAATAGATCGTTAAGGAATTGCGGGTTCTGGATTGAACTTCCATTTTTAATTTTATGCAACTTTCATTTTTATTTTTATTCAGCTTCCATTTTTATTCAATTTAGTTTTCTACTAAACTTCATTTTTTATTTTATTTCCAAATAGATCGTTAAGGTATAGTGGTTTCCTGAATGAACTACCATTTTTGATTTTCTGCAACATTTATTTTTATTTTTATTTAACATCCATTTTTATTCAATTTACTTTTCTATTCAACTTCCTTTTTTATTTAATCTCCAAATAGATCGTTAAGGAATTGTGGTTTCTGGATTGAACTTCCATTTTTAATTTTATGCAACTTTCATTTTTATTTTTATTCAACGTCCATTTTTATTCAATTTAGTTTTCTATTAAACTTCCTTTTTTATTTTATTTCCAAATAGATCGTTAAGGTATAGTGGTTTCCTGAATGAACTTCCACTTTTAATTTTCTGCAACATTTATTTTTATTTTTATTTAACATCCATTATTATTCAATTTACTTTTCTATTCAACTTCCTTTTTTATTTAATTTCCAAATAGATCGTTGAGGTATAGTGGTTTCTTGATTGAACTTCCATTTTTAATTTTCTGCGACTTCCACTTTTATTTTTAAGTAACTTCCATTTTTATTCAAGTTATTTTTCTATTCAACTTCCTTTTTTATTTAATTTCCAAATAGATCGTTAAGGTATAGTGGTTTCTGGATTGAACTTCCATTTTTTATTAAATGCAACTTTCATTTTTATTTTTAGTCAAGTTCCATTTTTATTAAATTTACTTTTCTATTAAACTTCATTTTTTATTTAATTTCCAAATAGATCGTTAAGTTATAGTGGTTTCTTTAACGAACTTCCATTTTTAATTTTCTGCAACTTTCATTTTTATTATTATTTGACTTCCATTTTTATTAAATTTACTTTTCTATTCAACTTCCGTTTTTATTTAATTTCCAAATATATCGTTAAGGTATTGTGGTTTCTGGATTGAACTTCCATTTTTAATTTTATGCAACTTTCATTTTTATTTTTATTCAACTTCCATTTTTATTCAATTTACTTTTCTATTCGACTTCCTTTTTTATTTAATTTCCAAATAGATCGTTAAGGTATAGTGGTTTCTTGAATGAACTCCCATTTTTATTTTTATTTAACTTCCTTTTTTATTCAAGTTTCTTTTCTACTCATCTTCCTTTTTTATTTAATTTCCAAATAGATCGTGATGGTATAGTGGTTTCTGGATTGAACTTCCATTTTTAATTTTATGCAACTTTCATTTTTATTTTTATTCGGCTTCCATTTTTATTCAATTTACTATTCTATTGAACTTCCTTTTTTATTTAATTTCGAAATAGATCGTTAAGGTATAATGGTTTCTTGAATGAACTTCCATTTTTAATTTTCTGCAACATTTATTTTTATTTTTATTTAACTTTCATTTTTATAAAATTTACTTTTCTATTCAACTTCTTTTTTTATTTAATTTCCAAATAGATTGTTAAGATATAGTGGTTTTTTGAATGAATTTTCATTTTTATTTTTCTGCAACTTCCATTTTTATTTTTAAGTAACTTTCATTTCAATTCAAGTTACTTTTCTATTCAACTTCCTTTTTTATTTAATTTCCAAATAGTTCTTTAACGTATAGTGGTTTCTGGATTTAACTTCCATTTTTAATTTTATGCAACTTTCATTTTTATTTTTATTCAACTTCCATTTTTATTAAATTTACTTTTCTATTAAACTTCATTTTTTATTTAATTTCCAAATAGATCGTTAAGGTATAGTGGTTTCTGGATTGAACTTCCATTGTTAATTTTATGCAACTTTCAATTTTATTTTTATTCGACTTCCATTTTTATTCAATTTACTTTTCTATTGAACTTCCTTTTTTATTTAATTTCCAAATAGATCGTTAAGGTATAGTGGTTTTTCTTCAATGAACTTTCATTTTTAATTTTCTCCAACATTTATTTTTATTTTTATTTAACTTCCATTTTTATTCAATTTACTTTTATATTCAACTTCCTTTTTTATTTAATTTCCAAATATATCGTTAAGGTATCGTGGTTTCTTGAATGAATTTCCATTTTTAATTTTCTGCAACTTCCATTTTTATTTTTAAGTAACTTTCATTTTTATTCAAGTTACTTTCTATTCAACTTCCTTTTTTATTTAATTTCCAAATAGATCTTTAACGTATAGTGGTTTCTGGATTGAACTTTCATTTTTAATTTTATACAACTTTCAATTTTATTTTTATTCAACTTCCATTTTTATTAAATTTACTTTTCTATTAAACTTCATTTTTTATTTAATTTCCAAATAGATCGTTAAGGTATATTGGTTTCTGCATTGAACTTTCATTTTTAATTTTATCCAACTTTCATTTTTATTTTTATTCAACTTCCATTTTTATTCAATTTACTTTTCTATCAAACTTCCTTTTTTATTTTATTTCCAAATAGATCGTTAAGATATAGTGGTTTCTTGAAAGAACTTCCATTTTTAATTTTCTTCAACTTCCATTTTTATTTTTATTCGACTTCCATTTTTATTCAATTTACTTTTCGATTCAACTTCCTTTTTTATTTAATCTCCAAATAGATCGTTAAGGAATAGTGGTTTCTGGATTGAACTTCCATTTTTAATTTTATGCAACTTTCATTTTTATTTTTATTCAACTTCCATTTTTATTCAAATTAGTTTTCTAGTAAACTTCCTTTTTTATTTTATTTCCAAATAGATCGTTAAGGTATAGTGGTTTCTTGAACGAACTTCCATTTTTAATTTTCTGCAACTCCCATTTTTATTTTTATTTGACTACCATTTTTATTCAAGTTATTTTTCTACTCAACTTCCTTTTTTATTTAATTTCCAAATTGATCGTTAATGTATAGTGGTTTCTTGAATGAACTTCCATTTTTAATTTTTTGCAATTTCCATTTTTATTTTTATTTAACTTCCTTTTTTATTCAAGTTTCTTTTCTACTCAACTTCCTTTTCTATTTAATTTCCAAATAGATCATTATCGTATAGTGGTTTCTGGATTGAAATTCCATTTTTTATTTTATGCAACTTTCATTTTTATTTTTATTCAACTTCATTTTTTATTTAATTTCCAAATAGATCGTTAATGTATAGTGGTTACTTTAACGAACTTCCATTTTTAATTTTTTGGAACTTTCATTTTTTTTTATTTGACTTCCATTTTTATTAAATTTACTTTTCTATTCAACTTCCTTTTTTATTTAATTTCCAAATATATCGTTAAGGTATAGTGGTTTCTGGATTGAACTTTCATTTTTAATTTTATGCAACTTTCATTTTTATTTTTATTCAACTTCCATTTTTATTCAATTTACTTTTCTATTCGACTTCCTTTTTTATTCAATTTCCAAATAGATCGTTAAGGCATAGTGGTTTTTTGAATGAACTTCCATTTTTAATTTTCTGCAACTTCCATTTTTATTTTTATTTAACTTCCTTTTTTATTCAAGTTTCTTTTCTACTCAACTTCCTTTTCTATTTAATTTCCAAATAGATCGTTAAGGTATAGTGGTTTATGGATTGAACTTCCATTGTTAATTTTATGCAACTTTCATTTTTATTTTTATTCGACTTCCATTTTTATTCAATTTAGTTTTCTACTAAACTTCCTTTTTCATTTAATTTCCAAGTAGATCGTTAAGGTATAGTGGTTTCTTGTATGAACTTCCGTTTTTAATTTTCTGCAACATTTATTTTTATTTTTATTTAACTTTCATTTTTATTCAATTTACTTTTCTATTCAACTTCCTTTTTTTATTTAATTTCCAAATAAATCGTTAAGGTATAGTGGTTTTTTGAATGAATTTCCATTTTTAATTTTCTGCAACTTCCATTTTTATTTATAAGTAACTTTCAATTTTATTCGAGTTACTTTTCTATTCAACTTCCTTTTTTATTTAATTTCCAAATAGATCTTTAACGTGTTGTGGTTTCTGGATTGAACAACCTTTTTTAATTTTATGCGACTTTCATTTTTGTTTTTATTCAACTTCCATTTTTATTAAATTTAGTTTTCTATTAAACTTCATTTTTTATTTAATTTCCAAATAGATCGTTAAGGTATAGTGGTTTTTGGATTGAACTTCCATTGTTAATATTATGCAACTTTCATTTTTATTTTTATTCGACTTCCATTTTTATTAAATTTACTTTTCTATTGAACTTCCTTTTTTATTTAATTTTCAAATAGATCGTTTAGGTATAGTGGTTTCTTGAATGAACTTTCATTTTTAATTTTCTACAACATTTATTTTTATTTTTATTTAACTTCCATTTTTATTCAATATACTTTTCTATTCAACTTCCGTTTTTATTTAATTTCCAAACAGATCGTTAAGAGGTATAGTGGTTTCTTGAAAGAATTTCCATTTTTAATTTTCTGCAACTTCCATTTTTATTTTTAAGCAACTTTCATTTTTATTCAAGTTACTTTTCTATTCAGATTCCTTTTTTATTTAATTTCTAAGTAGATCTTTAACGTATAGTGCTTTCTGGATTGAACTGCCCTTTTTAATTTTATGCAACTTTCATTTTTATTTTTATTCAACTTCCATTTTTATTAAATTTACGTTTCTTTTAAAGTTCATTTTTTATTTAATTTCCTAATAGATCGTTAAGGTATATTGGTTTCTGGATTGAACTTCCATTTTTAATTTTATGCAACTTTCATTTTTATTTTTATTCAACTTCTATTTTTATTCAATTTACTTTTCCATTCAACTTCCTTTTTTATTTAATCTCCAAATAGATCTTTAAGGAATAGTGGTTTCTGGATTGAACTTCCATTTTTAATTTTATGCAACTTTCATTTCTATTTTTATTCAACTTCCATTTTTATTCAATTTAGTTTTCTATTAAACTTCCTTTTTTATTTTATTTCCAAGTAGATCGTTAAGATATAGTAGTTTCTTGAATGAACTTTCATTTTTAATTTTCTGCAACTCCCATTTTTATTTTTATTTGACTTCCATTTTTATTCAAGTTATTTTTCTATTCAACTTCCTTTTTTATTTAATTTCCAAATAGATCGTTAAGGTATAGTGGTTTCTGGATTGAACTTCCATTGTTAATTTTATGCAACTTTCATTTTTATTTTTATTCGACGTCCATTTTCATTCAATTTTGTTTTCTGTTCAACTTCATTTTTTATTTAATTTCCAAATAGATCGTTAAGGTATACTGGTTTCTTGAATGAACTTCCATTTTTAATTTTCTGCAACATTTATTTTTATATTTATTTAACTTCCATTTTTATTCAATATACTTTTCTATTCAACTTCCTTTTTTATTTAATTTCCAAATAGATCGTTAAGGTATAGTGGTTTCTTGAATGAATTTGCATTTTCAATTTTCTGCAACTTCCATTTTTATTTTTAAGTAACTTTCAATTTTATTCAAGTTACTTTTCTATTCAACTTCCTTTGTTATTTAATTTCCAAATAGATCTTTAACGTATTGTGGTTTCTGGATTGAACTTCCATTTTTAATTTTATGCAACTTTCATTTTTATTTTTATTCAACTTCTGTTTTTATTAAATTTACTTTTCTATTAAACTTCATTTTTTATTTAATTTCCAAATAGATCGTTAAGGTATGGTGGTTTCTTGAATGGACTTCCATTTTTATTTTTATTTGACTTCCATTTTTATTCATTTTACTTTTCTATTCGACTTACTTTTTTATTTAATTTCCAAATAGATCGTTAATGTATATTGGTTTCTGGATTGAACTTCCATTTTTAATTTTATGCAACTTTCATTTTTATTTTTATTCAAATTCCATTTTTATTCAGTTTACTTTTCTATTAAACTTCAGTTTTTATTTAATTTCCAAATAGATCGTTAAGGTATAGTGGTTTCTTGAATGAACTTCCATTTTTAATTTTCTGCAACTTCCATTTTTATTTTTATTCGACTCCCATTTTTAATCAATTTACTTTTCTATTCAACTTCTTTTTTTATTTAATCTCCAAATAGATCGTTAAGGAATAGTTGTTTCTGGATTGAACTTCCATTTTTAATTTTATGCAACTTTCATTTTTATTTTTATTCAACTTCCGTTTTTATTCAATTTAGTTTTCTATTAAACTTCCTTTTTTATTTTATTTCCAAATAGATCGTTAAGGTATAGTGGTTTCTTGAATGAACTTCCATTTTTAATTTTCTGCAACTTCCATTTTTATTTTTATTCAACTTCCATTTTTAATTTTTTGCAACTCCCATTTTTTTTTTTGACTTTCATTTTTATTCAAGTTATTTTTCTATTCAACTTCCTTTTTCATTTAATTTCCAAATTGGTCGTTAATGTATAGTGGTTTCTTGAATGAACTTCCATTTTTAATTTTCAGCAATTTTCATTTTTATTTTTATTTAACTTCCTTTTTTGTTTAATTTCTAAATAGATCGTTAAGGTATAGTGGTTTCTTGAATGAACTTCCATTTTTAATTTTATACAACTTTCACTTTTATTTTTATTTAACTACCATTTTTATTAAATTTACTTTTCTATTAAACTTCCTTTTTTATTTAATTTCCAAATAGATCGTTAAGGTATAGTGGTTTCTTGAATGAACTTCCATTTTTAATATTCTGCAACTTCCATTTTTTTTTATTCGACTTCCATTTTTATTCAATTTACTTTTCTATTCAACTTCCATTTTTATTTAATTTCCGAATAGATCGTTAAGGTATAGTGGTTTCTGGATTGAACTTCCATTGTTAATTTTCTGCAACTTTCATTTTTATTTTTATTCAACTTCCATTTTTATTTAATTTACTTTTCTATTGAACTTCCTTTTTTATTTAATTTCCAAATAGATCGTTAAGGTATAGTGGTTTCTTGAATGAATTTCCATTTTTAATTTTTTGCAACTTCCAGTTTTATTTTTAAGTAACTTCCATTTTTATTTTAAGTTATTTTTCTATTCAACTTCCATTTTTATTTAATTTCCAAATAGATCGTTAATGTATAGTGGTTTCTTGAATGAACTTCCATTTTTAATTTTCTGCAATTTCCATTTTTATTTTTATTTAACTTACTTTTTTATTCAAGTTTCTTTTCTACTCAACTTCCTTTTTTATTTAATTTCTAAATAGATCGTTAACGTATAGTGGTTTCTTGAATGAACTTCCTTTTTTAATTTTATGCAACTTTCACTTTTATTTTTATTCAGCTTCCATTTTTATTCGATTTACTTTTCTATTAAACTTCCTTTTTAATTTAATTTCCAAATTGATCGTTAAGGTATTGTGGTTTCTTGAATGAACTTCCATTTTTAATTTTCTGCAACTTCCATTTTCTTTTTATACGACTTCCATTTTTATTCATTTTATTTTTCTATTCGACTTCTGTTTTTATTTAATTTCCAAATAGATCTTTAACGTATAGTGGTTTCTGGATTGAACTTCCGTTTTTAATTTTATGCAACTTTCTTTTTTATTTTTATTCAACTTCCATTTTTATTAAATTTGCTTTTCTATTAAACTTTATTTTTTATTTAATTTCCAAATTGATCGTTAAGGTATAGTGGTTTCTTGAATGAACTTCCATTTTTTATTTTCTGCAACTTCCATTTTTTTTTATTTGACTTCCATTTTTATTCATTTTACTTTTCTATTCAACTTCATTTTTTATTTATTTTCCAAATAGATCGTTAACGTATAGTGGTTTCTAGTTTGAACTTTCATTTTTAATTTTATGCAACTTTCATTTTTATTTTTATTCAAATTCCATTTTTATTCAGTTTACTTTTCTATTAAACTTCGACTTTTATTTAATTTCCAAATACATCGTTAAGGTATAGTGGTTTCTTGAATGAACTTCCATTTTTAATTTTCGGCAACTTCCATTTTTATTTTTAATTAACTTCCAATTTTCTTCAAGTTACTTTTCTATTCAACTTCTTTTCTTATTTAATTTCCAAATAGATCGTTAACATATAGTGGTTTATGGAATAAACTTCCACTTTTAATTTTATGGAACTTCCATTTTTATTTTTATTCAACTGCCATTTTTATTCAATTTGCTTTTCTATTAAACTTCCACTTTTATTTTATTTCCAATTAGATCGTTAAGGTATAGTGGTTTGTTGAATGAACTTCAATTTTTAATTTTCTGGTACTTCCATTTTTGTTATAGCGATCCCGGGTTTACCCTTGTTGTACAGTGATCCGGACATGTGTCCGTGGATGTTGGTAGTTGTTTATTATCTTGTTTACATCCTTTCTTACTTTGTATTTGAGTTATAGGATGTGTTGGGCGGGTTGGTTACAGGTTGGTTGAGTTTAGAAACCAAAACTAGTTGCCCAGATTTTTGGCCTGTCCGCTCGAGCGGAGGTGTTGGCGCTCGAGCGGGGAATACATCCATCCAGTATCTTGTTGTGCAGTGTTGTGAGCTCGAGCGTAGGGATTGGGAGCTCGAGCGGAGGCCTGGTTCTGCTAAAGTGCTGGGCGAGTGCATTCTGCGCTCGAGCGGGAGGTTGGCCGCTCGAGCGGAAGTCTGTGAGTGGCCGCTCGAGCGGGGTGTTTTACGCTCGAGCGGAAGACTGGGTTTAAGTCCCGAAATTGTGACTTTTCAAATCACTTTTTCACTTTCTCTTCTCTCTCTTACTTTTCCAAAAACACCATTGTTGAGTCTTTCTCTCTAGATACTACCTTCTCTCTAGGTTTTGATCTAGTAGGAGTGATTTACTCACCTTTGGCCTTTACAAAAAAGTTGTTGATCGTCGAGGGCTTCATTTTAATCTGAAAATCACGGGTTTTGGAGCACGTTGGGTTTTGTCGTCTTCTCCTTTGGGACTCCGAATTTGAGGTAGGGATAACCTACTCCTCTCTATGGGTTTTGTCTTTAAATTTTGGTATTTTGAGATGTTGGGCTTGGTTTGGTAATTTTGTGAAAGTTTGGGGCTTTTGTGCAATTATACAAAAGTTGGGGTTTTATTCATAATAAACCTAGATGCATGTTTAGCATGAAAAAAAATGGAATGATTGCTGAATCATTGAAGAAAATGGGACCTAAGGGTTGAAATAGTAATTATGGAAAATGGCCTAATTACATTGTTTAATTAATTGGGATAATTAATTGGTGAGAAATGAGGAAATGAAATGTTGATTGAATATCCATTTGCGCATTTATTTTCTGTTTTAGAAATAACTGCTTGGGGCTATCGGTGGAGGATAGTCGTGATTGTTGTAGACAATGTATGTTGATTAGGCAAACTGAAACTAATCAATGGAATGTGTTATGGAACTTGACAGTTGCTAGAATACATTAATTGTTTGTATTGTGTGATTGTATATAGAACCAATGTGTTTATGTACGTTATGTGTAGAGGAGGAGATAGGGGATGTACTCCGCGGTTTAGGGGAAGATAGGGGATGGACCTCTAAACCGGATAGGTATTTGGAGGAGATAGGGGATGTACTCCGTAGACAGAGCTCATATGCTTGTCTAGAGAAGTGAAGATAGAGCTCATATGCTTATCTTTGTGAAGTGAAGTGTGGATACAGCTTGTATGCTTATCTGTGGATATTGTTGATATACATATCTGTTGTAGAGTGTGGATACAGCTTGTATGCTTATCTGTGGATATTGTTGATATACATATCTGTTGAGAATGTGGATATAGCTTTTATGCTTATCTGAATGTGAGATATAGTTTTTATACATATCTGTGGAAATGATGATAGAGCTAGCATGCTTATTTGTTGAAAAAGGGAAAATGAAAAGTAATTGGGACTTGTAAGTCATTGACATAAATATGTAATTTATGTGATTGTATCAGTGTTGACCAACTATCAATTGCTAATGTTTTAGTCATTGTTCATGGTTGGTTTAGTGTATTTCTACTGGGCTGTGGCTCACCCTATATGGGAATATCATTTTCAGGTACAGGAAGCATGCCACCTCCAAGGACGTAGCTGGGAGGCTAGTGGCGGGCATAGTTTTGTCGTTTTACTTTTGATGTATTACATGTAATTTCAAGCCAAGGGCTTAATGTGTAAACGAGTTAGAACTCTTTGTTGTAACCAAGTGTTAACTTGGAAAGCTGTAAGCCCGTAGGGCATTTTGTTATGAGGTTAACATGTAATACTTATGTCTTATCTGATGGGTTTATTGTTATTATTTTGAGGGCGTTACAACTTGGTATCAGAGCGTACCGGGTTCGAATACTTTGGGTACGTGGGAAGTGATTAGGATCACAATGGGTTTGTCTCGCTTGATAGAGACTTAGATGTAGTACCATATGCTATGTGCTTATTTGATGACATGCTTATGTGACTATGTGGGTATGGGATTTAATTTCTAGGATGTTGATTGGATCCTTGAGTTTCTGGGAGTCTTGTTGGAAAGGCACTTGATCAATGCTATTTCTAACCGGAACTCTAGTAACGCCTTGGGACTATCATTATCCGGAAATGAAATTCGTAAGTGCTTATGTGTTTATGTGCTTATGTGGAGTGAATTACAGTTGTCCATGCATTAGGACGTGAGTGATTAGTTTCGGCACACCTATGAATGTGCTAACGTTCTGTGTTGCCTTTATTAGGATGTCAGGACGAGGAAGAGGTGCTAGGCGTGGTAGACCTGCGAGGCAGGAAGTACCGTTACAGGGTGAGATTCCGGCAGTGCAGGAGGGAGTTGGGCAGGCCAATGTGGCCGAGCCAGTAGGTCAGCAGGCTATGGGTGCCTTGGCCAGAGAGATAGCAGGAGCTTTGGGTATTCTTAGAGCTGGGAATCAGGCAGCTGAGACAGGGCCTTCCTTCTTGAAGAGGGAGTTCTTCCGGTGTAATCCGGATGAGTTTATCGGGGATCCTAAAGAGCCGCTTAAGGCAGATGAATGGCTCGAACAGACAACGAAGACGTTTGAGATGCTTGGCATCGAGGACGGAGCACTGAAAGTGACCTTGGCATCCTTTCAACTGAAGGGAGATGCGGGTCAATGGTGGAAGTACGAGAAAGCTCGTGTTGGTGGTACTTGGGAGGCGTTTATAAATGCTTTTCAGGAGAGGTTTTTGTCTGCAGTAGCAAGGGAGAAGCTGAGGGATCAGTTTAGCCGGCTTAATCAGCAGGGCTTGTCAGTGGCCGAGTTTGAGGCTACTTTTACCAGTCTGTCTAGGTTTGCACCTGAACTGGTGGCGTCTGAGGAACACCGTTGCTATGAGTTTGAGCGAAAGTTGAGGCGGGGCCTCAAGTTGAGAGTTGGTGGGTCTTATATTCGAGACTATAGACACCTAGTGGATGCTGCAGCTCATATGGAGCTTATGATGCAGGAGGAGGATGAGGGTCAGAGAGGCTCCAAGAGGAGCCAGGATAGTCAGAGTGATGGCAGGAGACAGAAGGGTAATAACCCTCAGCAGTCTCAGGGTGCAGTCTCTAGATCGACCTTTCCAGTGCCTAGTGTAGGCTCGGGGAGAGGCAGTCAGGGAGAATTCACTTGTTACAAGTGTGGCCAGCTGGGTCACAAGGTTTCTGTTTGCCCGCAGAAGGGTGGGGGTCAGAAAGCTGCTTCTTCTTCAGCTAGACCGCCGAGTCAGAGTTTGGGCAGGGGGCAGCTCTTGATTTGTTATCAGTGTGGACAACCTGGGCACATGAAGAGGTTTTGCCCACAGTTGAGTGCCACTTCGGGAGCGTCTGGTTCTAGGCAGACGCAGGGTTTTCAGCCAGCTCAGTCTGTGCAGGCCTCGAGGGCCAATCCGGGAGCTTCGTCATCCCAGTCTGTGCAGCAGTCTTTTGCTCCGAGAGGTGAGCAGGTAGACCAGGGGCCTATGGGGCGCGTGTATGCTGTTACCGCGCAGGATTTAGTACCGGCTCCATCAGTAGTGAGAGGTACTTTTCTGTTTTGCAACTCGGTTGCTAATGTGTTGATAGACACGGGTGCATCTCATTCTTTTGTATCTGCTGCATTTGCATCTGTTTTGGAATTGGAGTTAGCACAGTTAGCATCTCCTATTTGTGTGGTATCGCAACAGGGTGTTAGAGGATGTGATATAGAGGTCGCCGACTATAGGCTTCCTTTTCCGTTTGTTGTCATGCCCATGAAGGGTTTTGATGTTATTTTGGGTATGGACTGGCTATCGTCATACCGGGCTGTTATTGATTGCTACCGCCAGAGGGTTACATTATGTACCTTGAGCGGGGAGTGGTTCCATTTCTTGGGAGACCGGGTTGGTAGTGTTTTGCCACCGGGGTATGATTCGCGAGGGCGAAGTGAGCTTAGTGGTCTACTTGCTAGCTTTGAGAGTAGTAAGTGTGATGAGACACTGATTGTGTTGCCGAGGGTGGTTTGTGAGTATTCGGATGTTTTTCCCGAAGATCTTGTTAGTTTGCCACCTCACCGAGAGATAGAGTTCTCTATTGATTTAGTGCCTGGTACGGCGCCGATTTCTATGGCACCTTACCGTTTTGCTCCAGCAGAGTTGGTTGAGTTGAAAGTTCAGCTCCAGGAATTGCTCGATAAGGGCTTTGTTCGCCCTAGTGTTTCACCGTGGGGAGCACCGGCACTCTTTGTTAAAAAGAAAGATGGTGCCTTGAGATTGTGTATAGACTACCGGAAGTTGAATCGGGCTACGGTTAAGAATAAGTATCCTATGCCCCGTATAGATGATTTGTTTGACCAGTTGAAGGGTTCCCGTTGTTTCTCTAAGATAGACTTGAGATCGGGTTACCATCAGTTAAGGGTCAGGGAGGAAGATATTCCGAAGACGGCATTCCGTACGCGGTATGGCCATTATGAGTTTCTGGTGATGCCATTTGGGCTTACCAATGCACCGGCAGTCTTTATGGACTTGATGAACCGGATTTTCCGGGAGTTCTTAGACCGATTTGTGGTTGTTTTCGTGGACGATATCCTTATCTATTCGTCTTCTGAGGAGGAGCACGAGGCACACTTGAGAGTGGTGCTTGAGTTACTTAGAGCCCATAGGCTGTATGCCAAGTTTGGGAAGTGTGAGTTCTGGCTGAGGGAAGTCAAATTCTTAGGCCACGTGGTATCCGGGGAAGGGGTGTCTGTTGATACATCCAAGGTTGAGGCAGTGCAAGATTGGGCACAGCCTAAGAGTGTGTTTGAGATCCGCAGTTTTCTGGGATTAGCTGGGTATTACCGTCGGTTTGTGAAAGATTTCTCCAGGTTAGCGTCACCGTTGACTAGGCTGACTCGGAAGGGAGTCAAGTTTGTGTGGAGTGAGACTTGTGAAAAGTCGTTCCAAGAGTTGAAAGTTAGATTGACCACCGCTCCGGTATTGATTATTCCGGAGAGAGGGTTGGGTTATGCGGCTTATTGTGATGCCTCACGAGAGGGTTTAGGTTGTGTGTTGATGCAAGAGGGGAAAGTGGTAGCTTATGGCTCACGTCAGTTGAAAATACACGAGAAGAATTACCCCACACACGACCTAGAGTTAGCAGCTGTGATCTTTGCCTTGAAAATCTGGAGGCACTACCTTTATGGTGAGAGGTTCGAGGTATTCTCGGATCATAAGAGTTTGAAGTATCTGTTTACACAGAGAGACTTGAATCTGAGGCAGAGGAGGTGGATGGAGTTCATCGAGGATTATGATTTTGAGTTGCATTATCATCCGGGAAAGGCCAATGTTGTGGCCGATGCCCTTAGTAGGAAGACCATTAGTGATGTAGCTTGTATAGCCATCCGGGAATGGGTGATGTTGGGAGCACTTGGCGAGTTTGATTTGCTACTGGGCGAATCTGTCGAGGCTGCGGCCTTGTTTTCTGTTGTTGCGCAGCCTACACTTATGATTAGAGTGTTAGAGGCACAGAGAGGTGACCTTGAGGTAGAATTCCTCCGAGAGAAGATCTCCAGTGGGAAAGTTGAGAAGGGTTTGACGGTGTATCCCGACCTGAGTGTGAGATACCGAGACCGTTTGTTTGTACCGGAGTCTTGCCGAGAGGAAGTACTCCGAGAGTTTCACCATTCGCGCCTTGCGGTGCATCTGGGAGGTACTAAGATGTATCAGGATTTAGGTCGCCAGTTTTGGTGGCGGGGTATGAAGAGAGATGTGGCTGTTTTCGTATCGAAGTGCCTTACTTGCCAGCAAGTGAAGGCCGAGCATCAGAGGCCAGCGGGTTTGTTGCAACCCTTGCCTATTGCCGAGTGGAGGTGGGAGCATGTCACTATGGACTTCGTTGTAGGTCTTCCGAGGACTCAGCGGGGTAGTGATGCTATTTGGGTGGTTGTAGACCGGTTGACTAAGTCGGCGCACTTTATTCCTATGCGCGTGAGAGATTCGGTAGATCATCTTGCCGACTTGTATATTCGGGACGTAGTGAGATTGCACGGGGTCCCAGTGACGATCGTCTCAGATAGAGATCCTCGTTTTACTGCCAGGTTGTGGCAGAGTTTGCAGAGTGCCTTGGGCACTAAGTTAACCTTTAGTACGGCCTATCATCCTCAGACTGACGGGCAGTCCGAGCGTACTATTCAGATCCTCGAGGATATGCTTCGGGGTTGTGTCCTGGACTTCAGTGGGACGTGGGAGAGGCACTTGCCATTGGTAGAGTTTGCCTACAACAACAGTTTTCAGTCTAGCATCGGTATGGCACCGTTTGAGGCCTTGTATGGCCGACCGTGTAGGTCTCCAGTTTGTTGGGCCGAGGTGGGTGATGCACCTTTGTTGGGTCCGGAGTTGGTTAGGGAGACGACGGAGACAGTTGAGCTTATCCGTAAGAGGCTTGTTACAGCCCAGAGTCGACAAAAGAGTTATGCCGATCGTAGGAGGAGGCCTTTGGCGTTTGAGGTAGGTGATCATGTCTTTCTGAAGATATCACCTAGGCGAGGTCTGATGAGGTTTGGGAAGAGTGGGAAGTTGTCCCCTCGGTTTATTGGTCCTTTTGAGATCCTTGAGAGGATAGGTGAGGTTGCTTATCGGTTAGCCTTACCGCCGCAGTTGTCCGGAGTGCATGATGTGTTTCATGTGAGTATGCTTCGGAAGTATGAACCAGATCCATCACATGTGTTGGATTGGACTAATTTAGAGGTAGATGAGGATGCCTCGTATGAGGAGAGACCGGTTCGGGTCTTGGATAGGCGGGATCAGGTCCTGCGTGGCAAGACCATTCCTTTGGTGAAAGTCTTGTGGAAACATCATGGAGTGGAGGAAGCCACTTGGGAACGTGAGTTGGAAGTCCGTGAGAAATATCCGGACTTGTTTGTTGATATGTAATCTTGTATTTAAATTTTACATTTTGTTGAACTTAAGAGCTTTTATATATGTCTTAAGTTGTGAAACATTGAAAATGTTTTGGTTATTGGAAGTATGTTTTGGAACTTGCCTCATATGGAAGTTGAATGTGATACTATATGTGTTGAATATATTGTTGAAATTGGAAAGATAGTGCATAATGTTGATGCATGTTGATAATACATATGTGGTTTACATATTGTGATATGTCTCTTGTTAAAGGGATGGGATGACCGGTAATGGGTCGAATTGTTGAATGTTCAAGTGTAACATTGATTAAAAGGGAGAAAAACTTGTTGTTGAAAACTTGTGCTTAATTTCGGGGGCGAAATTCTTTAAGGGGGGGAGGTTATAGCGATCCCGGGTTTACCCTTGTTGTACAGTGATCCGGACATGTGTCCGTGGATGTTGGTAGTTGTTTATTATCTTGTTTACATCCTTTCTTACTTTGTATTTGAGTTATAGGATGTGTTGGGCGGGTTGGTTACAAGTTGGTTGAGTTTAGAAACCAAAACTAGTTGCCCAGATTTTTGGCCTGTCCGCTCGAGCGGAGGTGTTGGCGCTCGAGCGGGGAATACATCCATCCAGTATCTTGTTGTGCAGTGTTGTGAGCTCGAGCGTAGGGATTGGGAGCTCGAGCGGAGGCCTGGTTCTGCTAAAGTGCTGGGCGAGTGCATTCTGCGCTCGAGCGGGAGGTTGGCCGCTCGAGCGGGGTGTTTTACGCTCGAGCGGAAGACTGGGTTTAAGTCCCGAAATTGTGACTTTTCAAATCACTTTTTCACTTTCTCTTCTCTCTCTTACTTTTCCAAAAACACCATTGTTGAGTCTTTCTCTCTAGATACTACCTTCTCTCTAGGTTTTGATCTAGTAGGAGTGATTTACTCACCTTTGGCCTTTACAAAAAAGTTGTTGATCGTCGGGGGCTTCATTTTAATCTGAAAATCTCGGGTTTTGGAGCACGTTGAGTTTTGTCTTCTTCTCCCTTGGAGCTCCGAATTTGAGGTAGGGATAACCTACTCCTCTCTATGGGTTTTGTCTTTAAATTTTGGTATTTTGAGATGTTGGGCTTGGTTTGGTAATTTTGTGAAAGTTTGGGGCTTTTGTGCAATTATACAAAAGTTGGGGTTTTATTCATAATAAACCTAGATGCATGTTTAGCATGAAAAAAAATGGAATGATTGCTGAATCATTGAAGAAAATGGGACCTAAGGGTTGAAATAGTAATTATGGAAAATGGCCTAATTACATTGTTTAATTAATTGGGATAATTAATTGGTGAGAAATGAGGAAATGAAATGTTGATTGAATATCCATTTGCGCATTTATTTTCTGTTTTAGAAATAACTGCTTGGAGCTATCGGTGGAGGATAGTCGTGATTGTTGTAGACAATGTATGTTGATTAGGCAAACTGAAACTAATCAATGGAATGTGTTATGGAACTTGACAGTTGCTAGAATACATTAATTGTTTGTATTGTGTGATTGTATATAGAACCAATGTGTTTATGTACGTTATGTGTAGAGGAGGAGATAGGGGATGTACTCCGCGGTTTAGGGGAAGATAGGGGATGGACCTCTAAACCGGATAGGTATTTGGAGGAGATAGGGGATGTACTCCGTAGACAGAGCTCATATGCTTGTCTAGAGAAGTGAAGATAGAGCTCATATGCTTATCTTTGTGAAGTGAAGTGTGGATACAGCTTGTATGCTTATCTGTGGATATTGTTGATATACATATCTGTTGTAGAGTGTGGATACAGCTTGTATGCTTATCTGTGAATATTGTTGATATACATATCTGTTGAGAATGTGGATATAGCTTTTATGCTTATCTGAATGTGAGATATAGTTTTTATACATATCTGTGGAAATGATGATAGAGCTAGCATGCTTATCTGTTGAAAAAGGGAAAATGAAAAGTAATTGGGACTTGTAAGTCATTGACATAAATATGTAATTTATGTGATTGTATCAGTGTTGACCAACTATCAATTGCTAATGTTTTAGTCATTGTTCATGGTTGGTTTAGTGTATTTCTACTGGGCTGTGGCTCACCCTATATGGGAATATCATTTTCAGGTACAGGAAGCATGCCACCTCCAAGGACGTAGCTGGGAGGCTAGTGGCGGGCATAGTTTTGTCGTTTTACTTTTGATGTATTACATGTAATTTCAAGCCAAGGGCTTAATGTGTAAACGAGTTAGAACTCTTTGTTGTAACCAAGTGTTAACTTGGAAAGCTGTAAGCCCGTAGGGCATTTTATTATGAGGTTAACATGTAATACTTATGTCTTATCTGATGGGTTTATTGTTATTATTTTGAGGGCGTTACATTTATTTTTATTCGACTGCCAATTTTATTCAAGTTGTTTTTCTATTAAACTTCCTTTTTTATTTAATTTCCAAATAGATCGTTAAGGTATAGTGGTTTCTTGAATGAACTTCCATTTTTAATTTTCTGCAACATTTATTTTTATTTTTATTTAACTTCCATTTTTATTCAATTTACTTTTGTATTCAACTTCCTTTTTTATTTAATTTCCAAATAGATCGTTAAGGTATAGTGGTTTCTTGAATGAATTTCCATTTTTAATTTTCTGCAACTTCCATTTTTATTTTTAAGTAACTTCCATTTTTATTCAAGTTTCTTTTGTACTCAACTTCCTTTTTTATTTAATTTCCAAATAGATCGTTAATGTATTGTGGTTTCTGGATTGAACTTCCATTTTTAATTTTATGCAACTTTCATTTTCATTTTTATTCAACTTCCATTTTTATTAAATTTACTTTTCTATTAAACTTTATTTTTTATTTAGTTTCCAAATATATCGTTAAGGTATAGTGGTTTCTTGATTGAACTTTCATTTTTAATTTCATGCAACTTTCATTTTTATTTTTATTAAAATTCCATTTTTATTCAGTTTACTTTTCTATTAAATTTACACTTTTATTTAATTTCCAAATAGATCATTAAGGTATAGTGGTTTCTTGAATGAACTTCCATTTTTAATTTTTTGCAACTTCCATTTTTATTTTTAATTAACTTCCAATTTTCTTTAAGTTACTTTTCTATTCAACTTCTTTTCTTATTTAATTTCCAAATAGATCGTTAACGTATAGTGGTTTCTGGAATGAACTTCCATTTTTAATTTTTTGCAACTTCTATTTTTATTTTTATTCTGCTGCCATTTTTATTCAATTTGCTTTTCTATTAAACTTCCACTTTTATTTAATTTTCAAATAGATCGTTAAGGTATAGTGGTTTCTTGAATGAACTTCCATTTTTAATTTTCTGCAACTTCCATTTTTATTTTTAATTAACTTCCAATTTTCTTCAAGTTACTTTTCTATTCGACTTCTTTTCTTATTTAATTTCCAAATAGATCGTTAACGTATAGTGGTTTCTCGAATGAACTTCCACTTTTAATTTTATGGAACTTCCATTTTTATTTTTATTCAACTGCCATTTTTATTCAATTTGCTTTTCTATTAAACTTCCACTTTTATTTAATTTCCAAATAGATCGTTAAGGTATAGTGGTTTCTTGAATGAACTTTCATTTTTTATTTTCTGCAACTCCCATTTCTATTTTTATTTAACTTCCTTTTTTATTCAAGTTTATTTTCTACTCAACTTCCTTTTTTATTTAATTTCTAAATAGATCGTTAAGGTATAGTGGTTTTTGGATTGAACTTCCATTGTTAAGTTTATGCAACTTTCATTTTTATTTTTATTCGACTTCCATTTTTAATCAATTTACTTTTCTATTAAACTTCCTTTTTTATTTAATTTCCAAATAGATCGTTAAGGTATACTAGTTTCTTGAATGAAGTTCCATTTTTAATTTTGTACAACTTTTATTTTAATTTTCATTCAACTTCCATTTTTATTCAATTCACTTTTCTATTAAACTTCCTTTTTTATTTAATTTCCAAATAGATCGTTAACGCATAGTGGTTTCTGGAATGAACTTCCATTTTTAATTTTATGCAACTTTCATTTTTATTTTTATTCAACTTCCATTTTTATTCAATTTAGTTTTCTATTAAACTTCATTTTTTATTTAATTTCCAAATAGATCGTTAAGTTATAGTGGTTTCATGAATGAACTTCCATTTTTAATTTTATGCAACTTCCAATTTTATTTTTATTCAACTTCCATTTTTATTGAAGTTATTTTTCTATTCAACTTCCTTTTTTATTTAATTTCCAAATAGATCGTTAAGGTATAGTGGTTTCTTGAATGAACTTCCATTTTTAATTTTCTGCAACTTTCATTTTTATTTTTATTCAACTACTTTTTTTATTCAAGTTTATTTTCATTTCAACTTCCTTTTTTATTTAATTTCCAAATAGATCGTTAACGTATAGTGGTTTCTGGATTGAACTTCCATTTTTAATTTTATGTAACATTCATTTTTATTTTTATTCAACTTCTATTTTTATTCAATTTAGTTTTCTATTAAACTTCCTTTTTTATTTAATTTCAAAATTGATCGTTAAAGTATAGTGGTTTCCTGAATGAACTTCCATTTTTAATTTTCTGCAACTTCCATTTTTATTTTTATTCAACTTCCATTTTTATTCAATTTACTTTTCTGTTCGACTTCTTTTTTTATTTAATTTCCAAATTGATCGTTAAGGTATAGTGGTTTCTTGAATGAACTTCCATTTTTAATTTTCTGCAACTTCCATTTTTATTTTTATTTAACTTCCTTTTTTATTCAAGTTTCTTTTCTACTCAATTTCCTTTTTTATTTAATTTCCAAATAGATTGTTAAGGTATAGTGGTTTCTGGATTGAACTTCTATTGTTAATTTTATGCAACTTTCATTTTTATTTTTATTCGACTTCCATTTTTATTCAATTTACTTTTCTATTGAACTTCCTTTTTTATTTAATTTCCATGTAGATCATTAAGGTATAGTGGTTTCTTGAATGAACTTCCATTTTTAATTTTCTGCAACATTTATTTTTATTTTTATTTAACTTCCATTTTTATTCAATTTACTTTTCTATTCAACTTCCTTTTTTATTTAATTTCCAAATAGATCGTTAAGGTATAGTGGTTTCTTGAATGAATTTCCATTTTTAATTTTCTGCAACTTCCATTTTTATTTTTAAGTAACTTTCATTTTTATTCAAGTTACTTTTCTATTCAACTTCCTTTTTTATTTAATTTCCAAATAGATCTTTAACGTATAGTGGTTTCTGGATTGAACTTCCATTTTTAATTTTATGCAACTTTCATTTTTATTTTTATTCAACTTCCATTTTTATTAAATTTGCTTTTCTATTAAACTTCATTTTTTATTTAATTTCCAAATAGATCGTTAAGGTATAGTGGTTTCTGGATTGAACTTCCATTGTTAATTTTATGCAACTTTCATATTTATTTTTATTCGACTTCCATTTTTATTTAATTTCCAAATAGATCGTTAAGGTATAGTGGTTTCTTGAATGAATTTCCATTTTTAATTTTCTGCAACTTCCATTTTTATTTTTAAGTAACTTTCATTTTTATTCAAGTAACTTTTCTATTCAACTTCCTTTTTTATGTAACTTCCAAATAGATCTTTAACGTATAGTGGTTTCTGGATTGAACTTCCATTTTTAATTTTATGCAACTTTCATTTTTATTTTCATTCAATTTCCATTTTTATTAAATTTACTTTTCTATTAAACTTCCCTTTTTATTTAATTTGCAAATAGATCGTTAAGGTATAGTGGTTTCTTGAATGAACTTCCATTGTTAATTTTCTGCAACTTCCATTTCTTTAATTTTCTACAATTTTCTGGATTATTGTAATTTTCTAGAGTTCCGGTTAGAAACAGCATTGATCAAGTGCCTTTCCAACAAGACTCACAGAAACCCAAGGATCCAATCAACATCCTAGAAACTAAATCCCATACCCACATAGTCACATAAGCATGTTATCAATTAAGCACATAGCATATGACACTACTTCTAAGTCTCTATCAAGCGAGACAAACCCATTGTGATCCTAATCACTTCCCACGTACCCAAAGTATTCGAACCCGGTATGCTTTGATACCAAGTTGTAACGCCCTCAAATAAATAGCATTTGACCCATCAATGTAGACATACATTTATATACAAAGATCCACATTTTTTTGTTATTCATCAGACTACTTCATTACAAAAATATTACATGTTAACAACAAAAGCAAATGCCCTACGGGCTTACAGCTTTCCAAGTTAACACTTGGTTACAAAAGAGAGTGCTAACTCAATTACATATTAAGCCCTTGGCTTGAATTTACATGTAATACATCAAAAGAAATAAGACAACAAGAGTGTGTCCACCTCTAGCCTCCCAAGCTATGTCCTTGGAGGTGGCATGGTACCTGTACCTGAAAATGATATTCCCATATAGGGTGAGCCACAGCCCAGCAGAGATATACTAAACCAACTATGAACAATGACTAAAAGATTAGCAGTTGATAGATGGCCAACACTGATACATCCACATATGTCACGTCACAATTTCATAACATATGAGTCTATGTCACTTTTCATTCTCCATCTTTATTTAATAGATAAGCATATTAGCTATATCAACACATCAACAGATAAACATATTACGCATCAACAGATAAGCATATTAGCTGTATCCACACTTCACTAGACAAGCATATGAGCTGTATCTACACTTCTCAAAGATAAGCCTATGAGCTATATCTTCACTTCTCTAGACAAGCATATGAGCTGTATCTACGGAGTTCATCCCCCATCTCCTTCCAACACTATCCGGTTTAGAGGTTCATCCGCCATCTTCCCCTAAATCGCGGAGTACATCCCCCATCTCCTCCTCTACACACAATGCATATAAACACAAAGGTTCTATACACAATCAATCAATACATAGAATTAATGTATTCTATCCACCGTCATACTCTATGACACATTCAATCGATTAGTTTTAGTTTGCCTAATCATCATGCATTGTCTACAACAATCAAGACTATCCTCCACCGATAGCCTAAAGCAGTTATTTCTAAACAGAAAATAAATGCACAAAAATGGATATTAAATCAACATTTCAATTAGGTGAGCGATAAATGATCCAACTACACCCTTTAATCCCTTCCCTTTCCAATTCCCACATTCTCAATTCAACCCTTCTTTTCCAACAATTAATTATACAAATTAATCAATCAATGTAATTAGGGCATTTTCCATAATTAACATTTCAACCCTTCACGGTTTCATTTTTGTCAATGTTTCAACATTTATTTCATTCCTTCATGCCAAACATGCATTTAGGTTTTATATATTTAAAACCCCAACTTTTGTAAAATTACACAAAGGCCCAAACTCTCTCAAAATTACCCAACCACCCCCAACATATCAAAATGCCAAAATTTAAAGACAAAACTCATAGAGAGAAGTAGGATAACCCTACCTCAAAAGATGACTCCTAACCAAGAAGGTGAAGAAGACGAAAATGCTCCAACCCACGAATTTCTCGGATCAAAAGATAGCCCTCGACGATCAACAATTTTTTTGTAAAGGCCAAAGGTGAAGAAATCACTCCTACTAGATCAATACCTAGAGAGAAGTCAAGGTTTTAGAGAGAGGAGCTCTCAAAATGGGTTTTAGAAAAAGTAGGAGAGAGAAAGGAAAGTAAAAAGTGATTTAAATTCACCCAGCGGATAACTCATATACGCATGACCCGCTCGAGCGGAGAACACAACGCTCGAGCACCAAGAACAAAAATCTGGACACGCTCGAGCGCAATAAGGCCCGCTCGAGCGCCAAGACACAAGAATAAAGCACTTCCGCTCGAGCGCGAAAACCAGTCCGCTCGAGCGTAGATTTCCCCCTCCCAGAACTTATACCCAGAACGTACTACCCGCTCGAGCGCCAACAAACCCGCTCGAGTGCCAACAAACCCGCTCGAGCGTAAAAATCACATCTGCAGAAGTTTTGCAGGGACACGAAATACTGGAGGTGTGCAATCCCCGCTCGAGCGCAAGAAGACCCGCTCGAGCGGATTGCCTAAAAACTGGACAACAAGGAATTGAAACCAAGGCCTAACCAACCTGTAACAACCCTGCTCAAAACATCCTAAAACACAATCAAGTGGAATTAAAGGATGGCAACAAGATAGATACCACTACCAACTTCACGGAACCGTGTCCGGAATACAACAGAACAGTAAAGGGACAACCGGGATCGTTATATATATTCAAGTTATTTTTCTATTAAAATTTCGTTTTTATTTAATTTCAAAATAGATCGTTAAGGTATTGTGGTTTCTTAAATGAACTTCCATTTTTATTTTCATTCAACTACTTTTTTTATTCAAGTTTCTTTTCTATTCAACTTCATTTTTTATTTAATTTCGAAATAGATCATTAAGGTATAGTGGTTTCTTGAATGAACTTCCATTTTCAATTTTCTGAAACTTCCATTTTTATTTTTATTCGACTTCCATTTTTATTCTAGTTATTTTTCTATTCAACTTCCTTTTTTATTTAATTTCCAAATAGATCGTTAAGGTATAATGGTTTCTTGAATGAACTTCCAATTTTAAATTTCTGCAACTTCCATTTTTATTTTCATTCAACTTCCATTTTTAATCAATTTACTTTTCTATTAAACTTCATTTTTTATTTAATTTCCAAATAGATCGTTAACGCATAGTGGTTTCTGGAATGAACTTCCATTTTTAATTTAATGCAACTTCCATTTTTATTTTTATTCGACTTCCATTTTTATTCAATTTACTTTTCTATTAAACTTCGTTTTTTATTTAATTTCCAAATAGATCATTAAGGTATACTGGTTTCTTGAATGAATTTCCATTTTTAATTTTCTGCAACTTCCATTTTTATTTTTAATTAACTTCCATTTTTATTCAAGTTACTTTTTTATTCAACTTCCTTTTTTATTTAATTTCTAAATAGATCGTTAAGGTACAGTGGTTTCTGGAATAAACTTCCATTTTTAATTTTATGCAACTTTCACTTTTTTTTTTTAGCTTCCATTTTTATTCAATTTACTTTTCTATTAAACTTCGTTTTTTATTTAATTTCCAAATAGATCGTTAAGGTATAGTGGTTTCTTCAATGAACTTCCACTTTTAATTTTCTGCAACTTCCATTTTTATTTTTATTCGACTTCCGTTTTTATTCAAGTTATTTTTTTATTCAACTTCCTTTTTAATTTAATTTCCAAACAGATCATTAAGGTATAGTGGTTTCTTTAATGAACTTCCAATTTTAATTTTCTGCAACTTCCATTTTTATTTTTATGCAACTTCTTTTTTAATTCAAGTTTCTTTTCTATTCAACTTCCTTTTTTATTTAATTTCCAAATAGATCGTTAAGGTATAATGGTTTCTTGAATAAACTTCCATTTTTAATTTTCTGCAACTTCCATTTTTATTTTTATTCAACTTCCTTTTTCATTCAAGTTATTTTTCTATTCAACTTCCTTTTTTATTTAATTTCCAAATAGATCGTTAAGGTATAATGGTTTCTTGAATAAACTTCCATTTTTAATTTTCTGCAACTTCCATTTTTATTTTTATTCAACTTCCTTTTTCATTCAAGTTATTTTTCTATTCAACTTCCTTTTTTTATTTAATTTCCAAATAGATCGTTTAGGTATAGTGGTTTCTTGAATGAACTTCAATTTCTAATTTTCTGCAACTTCCATTTTTATTTTTATTCAAATTCCAATTTTATTCAAGTTATTTTTCTATTCAACTTCCTTTTTTATTTAATTTCCAAATAGATCGTTAAGGTATAGTGGTTTCTTGAATGAATTTCCATTTTTAATTTTCTACAACTTCCATTTTCATTTTTAATTAACTTCCATTTTTATTCAAGTTACTTTTCAATTCAACTTCCTTCTTTATTTAATTTCCAAATAGATCGTTAAGGTATAGTGGTTTCTTGAATGAACTTCCAATTTTAACTTTCTGCAACTTCCATTATTATTTTTATTCAACTTCTTTTTTTCTTCAAGTTATTTTTCTATTCAACTTCCTTTTTTATTTAATTTCCAAATAGATCGTTAAGGTATAGTGGTTTCTACATTGAACTTCCATTTTTAATTTTATGCAACTTTCATTTTTATTTTTATTCAACTTCCATATTTATTTAATTTACTTTTCTATTAAACTTCCCTTTTTATTTAATTTGCAAATAGATCGTTAAGGTATAGTGGTTTCTTGAATGAACTTCCATTTTTAATTTTCTGCAACTTCCATTTTAATTCAAGTAATTTTTGTATTCAACTACCTTCTTTTATTTAATTTCCAAAATAGATCATTAAGGTATAGTGGTTTCTTGAATGAACTTCCAATTTTAATTTTCCGCAACTTCGATTTTTATTTCTATTCAACTTCTTTTTTTATTCAAGTTTCTTTTCTATTCAACTTCCATTTTTTATTTAATTTCCAAATAGATCATTAAGGTATAGTGGTTTCTTGAATGAACTTCCAATTTTCATTTTCTGGAACATCGATTTTTATTTTTGTTCAACTTCTTTTTTTATTCAAGTTTCTTTTCTATATACTTCCTTTTTTATTTAATTTCGAAATAGATCGTTAAGGTATAGTGGTTTCTTGAATGAACTTCCATTTTTAATTTTCTGCAACTTGCATTTTTATTCAAGTTACTTTTCTATTCAACTTCATTTTTTATTTAATTTCCAAATAGATCGTTAAGGTATAGTGGTTTCTTGATTGAACTTGCATTTTTAATTTTCTGCAACTTCCACTTTTATTTTTATTAAATTCTTTTTTTATTCAAGTTTCTTTTCCATTCAACTTCCTTTTTTATTTAATTTCCAACTAGATCGTTAAGGTATAGTAGTTTCTAGAATGAACTTTCATTTTTAATTTTCTGCACCTTCCAATTTTATTTTTATTTCATTTCCATTTTTATTCAAGTCATTTTTCTATTCAACTTCCTTTTTTATTTAATTTCCAAATAGATCGTTAAGGTATAGTGATTTCTTGAATGAACCTCCATTTTTAATTTTCTGCAACTTCCATTTTTATTTTTATTCAACTTCCTTTTTCATTCAAGTTATTTTTCTATTCCCCTTCCTTTTTTATTTAATTTTCAAATAGATCGTTAAGGTATAGTGGTTTCTTGAATGAACTTCCATTTTTAATTTTCTGCAACATTTATTTTTATTTTTATTTAACTTCCATTTTTATTCAATTTACTTTTCTATTCAACTTCCTTTTTTATTTAATTTCCAAATAGATCGTTAAGGTATAGTGGTTTCCTGAATGAATTTCCATTTTTACTTTTCGGCAACTTCCATTTTTATTTTTAAGTAACTTCCATTTTTATTCAAGTTACTTTTCTATTCAACTTCCTTTTTTATTTAATTTCCAAATATATCGTTAACGTATAGTGGTTTCTGGACGGAACTTCCATTTTTAATTTTATGCAACTTTCATTTTAATTTTTATTCAACTTCCATTATTATTCAAGTTATTTTTGTATTTTACTTCCTTTGTTATTTAATTTCCAAATAGATCGTTAAGGTATAGTGGTTTCTGGATTGAACTTCCATTTTTAATTTAATGCAACTTTCATTTTTATTTTTATTCAACTTTCATTTTTATTCAAGTTATTTTTTTATTCAACTTCCTTTTTTGTTTAATTTCGAAATAGATCGTTAAGGTATAGTCGTTTCTTGAATGAACTTCCATTTTTAATTTTCTGCAACTTCCATTTTTATTTTTATTCGACTTCCAATTTTATTCAAGTTATTTTTTTATTCAACTTCCTTTTTAATTTAATTTCCAAATAGATCGTTAAGGTATAGTGGTTTCTGGAATGAACTTCCAATTTTAACTTTCTGCAACTTCCATTTTTATTTTTATTCAACTTCTTTTTTTATGCAAGTTATTTTTCTGTTCGACTTCCTTTTTATTTAATTTCCAAATAGATCGTTAAGGTATAGTGGTTTCTGGATTGAATTTCCATTTTTAATTTTATGCAACTTTCATTTTTATTTTTATTCAACTTTCATTTTTATTCAATTTAGTTTTCTGTTAAACATCATTTTTTATTTAATTTCAAAATAGATCGTTAAGATAGAGTGGTTTCTTGAATGAACTTTCATTTTTAATTTTCCGCAACTTCCATTTTTATTTTTATTTAACTTCCTTTTTTTTTTTCAAGTTTCTTTTCTACTCAACTTCCTTTTTTATTTAATTTCCAAATAGATCGTTATGGTATAGTGGTTTTTGGATTGAACTTCCATTTTTATTTTTATTCGACTTCCATTTTTATTAAATTTACTTTTCTATTAAACTTCCTTTTTTATTTAATTTCCAAATAGATCGTTAAGGTATAGTGGTTTCTGGACTGAACTTCCATTTTTAATTTTCTGCAACTTTTATTTTTATTTTTATTTAACATCCATTTTTATTCAATTTACTCTTCTATTCGACTTCATTTTTTATTTAATTTCCAAATAGATCATTAAGGTATAGTGGTTTCTTGAATGAATTTGTATTTTTAATTTTCTGCAACTTCCATTTTTATTTTTAAGTAACTTTCATTTTTATTCAAGTTACTTTTCTATTCAACTTCCTTTTTTATTTAATTTCCAAATTGATCGTTAACGTATAGTGGTTTCTGGATTGAACTTCTATTTTTAATTTTATGCAACTTTCATTTTTATTTTTATTCTACTTCCATTTTTATTAAATTTACTTTTCTATTAAACTTCATTTTTTATTTAATTTCCAAATAGATTAAGGTATAGTGGTTTCTTGAATCAACTTCCATTTTTAATTTTCTACAACTTCCATTTTTGTTTTCATTCTACTTCCATTTTTATTCAAGTCATTTTTCTATTCAATTTCCTTTTTTATTTAATTTCCAAATAGATCGTTAAGGTATAGTTGTTTCTTGAATGAACTTTCATTTTTAATTTTCTGCACCTTCCATTTTTATTTTTATTTGATTTCCATTTTTATTCAAGTCATTTTTCTATTCAACTTCCTTTTTTATTTAATTTCCAAATAGGTCGTTAAGGTATAGTGGTTTCTGGATTGAACTTTCATTTTTAATTTTATGCAACTTTTATTTGTATTTTTATTCAACTTCCATTTTTATTCAATTTACTTTTCTATTAAACTTCCTTTTTTATTTAATTTCCAAATAGATCGTTAAGGTATAGTGGTACTTTGAATGAACTTCCATTTTTAATTTTCTGCAACTTCCATTTTTATTCAATTTACTTTTCTATTCAACTTCCTTTTTTTATTTAATTTCCAAATAGATCGTTAAAGTGTAGTGGTCTCTGGATTGAACTTCCATTTTTAATTTTATGCAACTTTTATTTTTATTTTTATTCAACTTCTATTTTTATTCAATTTACTTTTCTATTAAACTTCCTTTTTTATTTAATTTCCAAATTGGTCGTGTCACGTCCCCAAACTGCCCCTAGTTGTTTGGTGCCGTAATGGCCAGTAATCTGAGATTACGGAAGGCCAACTTTCAAAATTCATACACAATCAGAGTATAAATGAATGGGGCTCACAAGTGCGGAAGCAATAATTTTAAAAAAATACAAGTGGTTCATAAGAGCAGTGCGTAAGTTACATGGAATATCATACAACTTTACATAATTTTACAACTTGAATACGAATACAATGAAGTACCAAAATACATGTTACATCTTGAGCTACAAATCATGGAACATAATCTTCGGGATTGCCGACATCCTAACAGCCGACATAACATGCATACAAAACACACATCTCGGCGTAGCCGACTTCTTGCTTGTTACCTACATGCATACGTAGGGAGGGTGAGCTTGGGGTACTCAGTGAATGGTACGAGTAATAAAGAGGTTAAATGAATGATACCCAAGATCTTTTCAAAACAATACATATAATATCCTTGTCAAAACCATACATAACATAGCTTAGCTTGGCTTGAAACAAAACATCAATCGAACCTTGGTTTTTTTCCAAAAACTTGCTTACTTACTTAACATACGTCAAATCTTAAAACATAGGGTGATGACATCCCGGGCAAAACAAAGCATGACCTCGGCAGCGAGCACACCCGTTCATAGTCCGTCGGTGGCCGATATCATAACAAGGGTGCTACTTAGGCTTAACGTCCCCTAGCACGGAAGGACGGTGCTACCTAGGCTTAAAGTCCCCTAGCACGAAAGGACTATGCTACATAGGCTTAGAGTCCCCTAGCACGGAAGGACTTGTGCCACAAATGCTTAAAGTCCCCTGGCACTTACGGACTATGTTACCTAGGTTTAACGTCCCCTAACACGAAAGGACCGTGTGACTTAGGCTTAACGTCCCCTAACACGAAAGGACCATGTTACTTAAGCTTAACGTCCCCTAACACAAAAGGACGGTTCCAAGAATGTCATCCAAAACAAAGCTTATACTTGATACATAAAATAGGGATATCATTCATGCTTAACAAATACTTTTATCAAGACAAGGCAAAGCTTTATCAAAAACCTTAAGAACATAACTTTATTAAAAATACCACTCACATTAGTTCTTGGGACGTCGGGATCAAGGCAAAGGTCCGAGTCCTACAAACACATGGCAAAGCACACTGAATGCACTTCTCAAAACAAGTCTCACATGCAGGCAAATGATCTCGGGAAAACATGCTGGAAGTCAAAACGCTGCTTTACATGTCAGGAAGACATGCTGGGTACCAACCAGGTCTTTGCCGAGGTCCCACACCTCCTGGCCGAGGTGTGGCTACCTAGGCTTCGGTACGCGGCTGCATGCCGAGGTGCGCACAAGACGAACTAAAGGTGTAAGTGATCATGCAAGGTAGGCCAAGGTGAGGTACGATGCTTGGCCTAAGTGTGAGGTCTAGGTAAGAGTGATCTCGACGAATACACCTCGGGAAGTGAGGTCGGGAGATCTGGGTTTCCACCCGTGAAGAACAGGAAGAACATGAACATGAAGATCATGAAGAACATGAATGCTAAAATCATAACTTCTCTATTTATAAAATCTGGGATTCATGCTATGAGTTCAAAAACGTGGACCTGGGTACCCATACTTGAAAATCATGTGAAAACAAACACAAAAACATGGATCTTGGCATGAACTTTCGGATCAAATCATGACTTTTCTCGAAGAACACATGAATGCTATTTTCTCTTTCTTAAACCGGACTTCAAAACAATGCATGGCTTACAAATCATATTCAATCATGCAATGCAATAACATAAACATAAGGAACAACAAGAGCGGAGCAAGAATCTAACCTTAGAACACGGATCTAACAGTTCGATCTCTAGGGATCAAGCTTGGAAATCTACTCTCCCTCAAGAACTCTTCTTCCTCTCTTAGAGCTTCTCTCTCCTCTTCAAAACAAAGATACAACAAATGATAGGTTTCCTCTCTCTATCGGTTGACTTGACACTCAGCTCGGACACGTGGCAACGGCTGGTTGGTTCTCTTCAAAAAGGTGATAGATTAACAAGACAAGACTATGACAAAGCATATCTAACAAGTTACTCGGTAAGGCACTCCGGCAAGTGGTGACGTCGGCTAAGGACAAAGCCTCGGCAACTAAGGTAACAATGACCTTGGCTAGGAAGGACAACACTTGACTAAGCTGTGCCACACCTTGGCCTAGATGTGCCACACCTCGGTCTAGGTCATACCACTCCAAGACAAGATCACTCAGGTGCAAAGGTAACATCTCGGCCTTGGTGATTCACACCTCGGCCTAGATAACGACATCTCGGGCAATATGCCAGGGCGAAGGTGGGGGTCAAACGAAGAGGTTCCAAGATACTTCTAGACTGAAGATGACCTCGGCTTGGAACGATCTAGGCATAACATAACCTAGGCTTGGCATGACTTCGGCTAAACATAACTTAGGCTTGAGGCACCAAGGAAGGAACAGAGCATGCAAGCAACACTTAGGCAAATCACATAAACACAAAGCAACACAAGATTCATGAATGCAACCTTAACCGGACAAAGTTATGTAACAGAACATGAACATGACAACAACATGAATATGGGTTGCTACAGCAATCTTAACATGGCAAAACATATAAATGCATGCAAACATGACCAAGCCATAAATGTGGGTTGTTACAGGTCGTTAATGCATAGTGGTTTCTTGAATGAACTTCCATTTTTAATTTTCTGCAATTTTCATTTTTATTTTTATTTAACTCCCTTTTTTATTCAAGTTTCTTTTCTACTCAACTTCCTTTTTTATTTAATTTCCAAATAGATCGTTAACGTATAGTGGTTTCCTGATTGAACTTCCATTTTTAATTTTATGCAACTTTCATTTTTATTTTTATTCAACTTCCATTTTCACTCAATTTACTTTTCTATTAAACTTCCTTTTTTATTTAATTTCCAAATAGATCGTTAAGGTATAGTGGTTTCTTGAATGAATTTCCATTTTTAATTTTCTACAACTTCCATTTTCATTTTTAATTAACTTCCATTTTTATTCAAGTTACTTTTCAATTCAACTTCCTTCTTCATTTAATTTCCAAACAGATCGTTAAGGTATAGTGGTTTCTTGAATGAACTTCCAATTTTAACTTTCTGCAACTTCCATTATTATTTTTATTCAACTTCTTTTTTTCTTCAAGTTATTTTTCTATTCAACTTCATTTTTTATTTAATTTCCAAATAGATCGTTAAGGTATAATGGTTTCTCGATTGAACTTCCATTTTTAATTTTATGCAACTTTCAATTTTTTTTTTATTCAACATCCATTTTTATTCAATTTACTTTTCTATTAAACTTCCTTTTTTATTTAACTTCCGAATAGATCGTTAAGGTATAGTGGTTTCTTGAATGAACTTCCATTTTTAACTTTCTGCAACTTCCATTTTTTTTTTATTTGACTTCCATTTTTATTCAAGTTATTTTTCTATTCAACTTCCTTTTTTATTTAATTTCAAAATAGATCGTTAACGTGTAGTGGTTTCCAGAATGAACTTCCAATTTTAACTTTCTGCAACTTCCATTTTTATTTTTATTCAACTTCTTTTTTTATGCAAGTTATTTTTCTGTTCGACTTCCTTTTTATTTAATTTCCAAATAGATCGTTAAGGTATAGTGGTTTCTGGATTGAACTTCCATTTTTAATTTTATGCAACTTTCATTTTTATTTTTATTCAACTTCCATTTTTATTCAATTTGCTTTTCTATTAAACTTCCTTTTTTTTATTTAATTTCCAAATAGATCGTTAAGGTATAGTGGTTTCTTGAATGAACTTCCATTTTTAATTTTCGGCAACTTCCATTTTTATTTTTATTCGACTACCATTTTTATTCAAGTTATTTTTCTGTTCAACTTCCTTTTTATTTAATTTCCAAATAGATCGTTAAGGTATGGCGGTTTCTTGAATGAACTTCCAATTTTAATTTTACGCAACTTTCACTTTTATTTCTATTCAACTTCTTTTTTTTATTAAAGTTTCTTTTCTATTCAGCTTCCTTTTTTATTTAATTTCCAAATATATCGTTAAGGTATACTGGTTTCTGAATTGAACTTCCATTTTTCATTTTATACAACTTTCACTTTTATTTTTGTTCAACTTCCGTTTTTATTTAATTTACTTTTCTATTAAACTTCCTTTTTTATTTAATTTCCAAATAGATCGTTAAGGTATAGTGGTTTCTTTAACGAAATTCCATTTTTAATTTTCTGCAACTTCCATTTTTATTTTTATTTGACTTCTATTTTTATTCAATTTACTTTTCTATTCAACTTCCTTTTTTATTTAATTTCCAAATAGATCGTAAAGGTATAGTGGTTTCTGGATTGAACTTCCATTTTTAATTTTATGCAACTTTTATTTTTATTTTTATTCAACTTGCATTTTTATTCAATTTACTTTTCTATTCGACTTCCTTTTTTATTTAATTTCCAAATTGATCGTTAAGGTATAGTGGTTTCTTGAATGAACTTCTATTTTTAATTTTCTGCAACTTCCATTTTTTTTTTATTTAACTTACTTTTTTATTCAAGTTTTTTTTCTACTCGACTTCCTTTTTTATTTAATTTCCAAATAGATCGTTAAGGTATAGTGGTTTCTGGATTGAACTTCTATTGTTAATTTTATGCAACTTTCATTTTTATTTTTATTCAACTTCCATTTCTATTTAATTTACTTTTCTATTGAACTTCCTTTTCTATTTAATTTCCTAATAGATCGTTAAGGTATAGTGGTTTCTTGAATGAACTTCCATTTTTAATTTTCTGCAACATTTATTTTTATTTTTATTTAACTTCCATTTTTATTCAATTTACTTTTCTATTCAACTTCCTTTTTTATTTAATTTCCAAATAGATCGTTAAGGTATAGTGGTTTCTTGAATGAATTTCCTTTTTTAATTTTCTGCAACTTCCATTTTTATTCAAGTTATTTTTCTATTCAACTTCCTTTTTTTTATTTAATTTCCAAATATATCGTTAACGTATAGTGGTTTTGGATTGAACTTCCATTTTTAATTTTAGGCAACTTTCATTTTTATTTTTATTCAACTTCCATTTTTATTAAATTTACTTTTCTGATAAACTTCATTTTTTATTTAATTTCCAAACAGATCGTTAAGGTATAGTGGTTTCTTGAATGAAATTTCATTTTTTATTTTCTGCAACTTCCATTTTTATTTTTATTTAACTTCCATTTTTGTTCATTTTACTTTTCTATTCAACTTCCTTTTTTATTTAATTTCCAAATAGATTGTTAACGTATAGTTGTTTCTGGTTTGAACTTTCATTTTTAATTCTATGCAACTTTCATATTTATTTTTATTCAAATTCCATTTTTATTCAGTCTACTTTTCTATTAAACTTCATTTTTTATTTAATTTCCAATTAGATCGTTAAGGTATAGTGGTTTCTTGAATGAACTTCCATTTTTAATTTTCTGCAGCTTCCATTTTTATTTTTATTCGACTTTCATTTTTATTCAATTTACTTTTCTATTCCCCTTCCTTTTTTAGTTAATTTCCAAATAGATCGTTAAGGAATTGTGGTTTCTGGATTGAACTTCCATTTTTAATTTTATGCAACTTTCATTTTTATTTTTATTCAACTTCCATTTTTATTTTTATTCAACTTCCATTTTTATTCAATTTACTTTTCTATTGAACTTCCTTTTTTATTTAATTTCCTAATAGATCGTTAAGGTATAGTGGTTTCTTGAATGAATTTCCATTTTTAATTTTCTGCAACATTTATTTTTATTTTTATTTAATTTCCATTGTTATTCAATTTACTTTTCTATTCAACTTCCTTTTTTATTTAATTTCCAAATAGATCGTTAAGGTATAGTGGTTTGTTGAATGAATTTCCATTTTTAATTTTCTGCAACTCTATTTTTATTCAAGTTAGTTTTTTATTCAACTTCCTTTTTTATTTAATTTCCAAATAGATCGTTAACGTATAGTGGTTTTTGGATTCAACTTCCATTTTTAATTTTATGCAACTTTCATTTTTATTTTTATTCAACTTTCATTTTTATTAAATTTACTTTTCTATTAAACTTCATTTTTTATTTAATTTCCAAATAGATCGTTAAGGTATAGTGGTTTCTTGAATGAACTTCCATTTTTTATTTTCTGCAACTTCCATTTTTATTTTTATTCAACTTCCATTTTTATTCATTTTACTTTTCTATTCAACTTCCTTTTTTACTTAATTTTCAAATAGATTGTTAACATATAGTGGTTTCTGGATTGAACTTCCATTTTTAATTTTATGCAACTTTCAATTTTATTTTTATTAGAATTCCATTTTTATTCAGTTTACTTTCCTATTAAACTTCCTTTTTTATTTAATTTCCAAATAGATCATTATGGTATAGTGGTTTTTTGAATGAACTTCCATTTTTAATTTTTTCCAACTTCCGTTTTTATTTTTATTCGACTTCCATTTTTATTCAAGTTTTTTTTTTTGTATTCAACTTCCTTTTTTATTTAATTTCCAAATAGATCGTCAAGGAATAGTGGTTTCTGGATTGAACTTCCATTTTTAGTTTTATGCAACTTTCTTTTTTATTTTTATTCAACTTCCATTTTTTTTCAATTTACTTTTCAATTAAACTTCCTTTTTTATTTTATTTCCAAATAGATCGTTAAGGTATAGTGGTTTCTTGAATGAACTTCCATTTTTAATTTTCTGCAACTCCCATTTTTATTTCAATTCGACTTCCATTTTTATTCAAATTATTTTTCTATTCAACTTTCTTTTTTATTTAATTTCCAAATTGATCGTTAATGTACAGTGGTTTTTTGAATGAACTTCCATTTTTAATTTTCTGCAATTTCCAATTTTATTTTTGTAACTTCCTTTTTTATTCAAGTTTGTTTTCTACTCAACTTCTTTTTTTATGTAATTTCCGAATAGATCATTAACGTATAGTGGTTTATTGAATGAACTTCCATTTTTAATTTTATTCAACTTTCACTTTTATTTTTATTCAACTTCCATTTTTATTCAATTTACATTTCAATTAAACTTCCTTTTTTATTTAATTTCCAAATAGATCGTTAAGGTATAGTGGTTTCTTGAATGAACTTCCATTTTTAATTTTCTGCAACTTCCATTTTTTTTTTGTGTTCGACTTCCATTTTTATTCAATTTACTTTTCTATTCAACTTCCTTTTTTATTTAATTTCCAAATAGATCGTTAAGGTATAGTGGTTTCTGGATTGAACTTCCATTATTAATTTTTTGCAAATTCCATTTTTATTTTTACTCGACTTCCATTTTTATTCAAGTTATTTTTCTATTCAACTTCTTTTTTTATTTAGTTTCGAAATAGATCATTAAAGTTTCTTGAATGAACTTCATTTTTAATTTTCTGCAACTTCCATTTTTATTTTTATTGAACTTCCTTTTTTATTCAAGTTTCTTTTCTACTCAACTTCCTTTTTTATTTAATTTCCAAATAGATCGTTAAGTTATATTGGCTTCTGGATTGAACTTCTATTCTTAATTTTATGCAACTTTCATTTTTATTTTCATTCAACTTCCATTTTTATTCAATTTACTTTTCTATTAAACTTCATTTTTCATTTAATTTCCAAATAGATCGTTAGGGTATTGTGGTTTCTGGATTGAATTTCTATTTTTAATTTTATGCAACTTTCATTTTTATTTTCATTCAACTTCCATTTTTATTCAAGTTATTTTTCTGTTTTACTTCCTTTTTTATTTAATTTCCAAATAGATCGTTAAGTTATAGTGGTTTCTGGATTGAATTTCTATTTTTAATTTTATGCAACTTTTATTTTTTTTTTCATTCAACTTCCATTTTTATTCAATTTACTTTTCTATTAAACTTCCTTTTTTATTAAATTTCCAAATAGAACGTTATGGTATAGTGGTTTCTTGATTGAACTTCAATTTTTAATTTTAAGGAACTTTCATTTTTATTTTTATTCAACTTCCGTTTTTATTCAATTTACTTTTTTATTAAACTTCCTTTTTTATTTAATTTCCAAATAGCTCGTTAAGGTATAGTGGTTTCTTGAATGAACTTTCATTTCTAATTTTATTCAACTTCCATTTTTATTCAATTTACTATTCTATTAAATTTCCTTTTTTATTTAATTTCCAAATAGATCGTTAAAGTATGGTGGTTTCGTGAATGAATTTCAATTTTTAATTTTCTGCAACTTCCATTTTTGTTTTTATTCAACTTCCATTTTTATTCAATTTGATTTTCTATTAAACTTCCACTTTTATTTAATTTCCTAATAAATCGTTAAGGTATAGTGGTTTCTTGAATGAACTTTCATTTTTAATTTTCTGCAACTTTCATTTTTATTTTTATTCGACTTCCAATTTTATTGAAGTTGTTTTTCTATTCAACTTCCTTTTTTATTTAATTTCCAAATAGATCGTTCAGGTATAGTGGTTTCTTGAATGAACTTCCAATTTTAATTTTCTGCAACTTCCATTTTTATTTCTATTCAACTTCTTTTTTTATTCAAGTTTCTTTTCTATTCAACTTCCATTTTTATTTAATTTCCAAATAGATCGTTAAGGTATAGTGGTTTCTGGATTGAACTTCTATTTTTAATTCTAAACAACTTTCACTTTTATATTTATTCAACTTTCATTTTTATTCAATTTACTTTTCTATTCAACTTCCTTTTTTAATTAAATTCCAAATAGATCGTTAACGTATAGTGGTTTCTGGATTGAACTTTCATAATTAATTTTATGCAACTTCCATTTTTATTTTTAATCAACTTCCATTTTTATTCAATTTACTTTTCTATTAAACTTCGTTTTTTAGTTAATTTCCAAATAGATCGTTAACGTATAGTGGTTTCTTGAATGAACTTGCATTTTTAATTTTTTTCAACTTTCATTTTTATGTGTATTCGACTTCCATTTTTATTCAAGTTATTTTTCTATTCAACTTCCTTTTTTATGTAATTTCCAAATATATAGTTAAGGTATAGTGGTTTCTTGAATGAATTTCCAATTTTTAATTTTCTGCAACTTCCATTTTTATTCAAATTACTTTTCTATTCAACTTCCTTTTTTTATTTAATTTCCAAATAGATCGTTAACGCATAGTGTTTTGTGGATTGAACTTCCATTTTTAATTTTATGCAACTTTCATTTTTATTTTAATTCAACTTCCATTTTTGTTGAATTTACTTTTCTATTAAACTTCATTTTTTATTTAATTTCCAAATAGATCGTTAAGGTATAATGGTTTCTTGAATGAATTTCCATTTTTAATTTTCTGCAACTTCCATTTTTATTTTTATTCGACTTCCATTTTTAGTCAAGTCATTTTTCTATGCAACTTCCTTTTTTATGTAATTTCCAAATAGATTGTTAAGATATAGTGGTTTCTTGAATGAACTTCCATTTTTAATTTTCTGCACCTTCCATTTTTATTTTAATTTGACTTCCATTTTTATTCAAGTCATTTTTCTATTCAACTTCCTTTTTTATTTAATTTCCAAATAGATTGTTAAGATATAGTGGTTTCTTGAATGAACTTCCATTCTTAATTTTCTGCATCTTCCATTTTTATTTTTATTTGACTTCCATTTTTATTCAAGTCATTTTTCTATTCAACTTCCTTTTTTATTTAATATCCAAATAGATCGTTAAGGTATAGTGATTTTCGGATTGAACTTCCGTTTTTAACTTTATCCAACTTTCATTTTTATTTTTATTCAATTTCCATTTTTATTCAATTTACTTTTCTATTAAACTTCCTTTTTTATTTAATATCCAAATAGATCGTTAAGGTATAGTGGTTTCTTCAATGAAGTCCATTTTTGATTTTCTGCAACTTTTATTTTTATTTTTGTTTAACTTCCATTTTTATTCGATTTACTTTTCGATTCAACTTCCTTTTCTATTTATTTTCCAAATAGATCGTTAAGGTATGGTGGTTTCTTGAATGAATTTCCTTTTTTAATTTTATGCAACTTCCACTTTTATTTTTAATTAACTTCCATTTTTCATCAAGTTACTTTTCTATTCAACTTCCTTTTTTATTTAATTTCAAAATAGATCGTTAACGTATAGTGGTTTCTGGATTGAACTTCCATTTTTAATTTTATCTAACTTTCGTTTTTATTTTTATTCAACTCCCTCTTTTATTCAATTTACTTTTCTATTAAACTTCCTTTTTTATTTAATTTCCAAATAGATCGTTAAGGTATAGTGGTTTCTTCAATGAACTTCCATTTTTAATTTTCTGTAAATTTTATCTTTATTTTTGTTTAACTTTCATTTTTATTCAATTTACTTTTCTATTCAACTTCCTTTTTTACTTACTTTCTAAATAGATCGTTAAGGTATAGTCGTTTCTTGAATGAACTTCCATTTTTAATTTTCTGCAACTTCCATTTTTATTTTTATTTAACTTACTTTTTCAATCAAGTTTCTTTTATACTCAACTGCTTTTTTTATTAAATTTCCAAATAGATCGTTAAGGTATAGTGGTTTCTTGAATGAACTTCCATTTTTATTTTTCTGCAACTTCCATTTTTATTTTTATTCGACTTCCAATTTATTCAAGTTATTTTTCTATTCAACTTCATTTTTTATTTAATTTCCAAATAGATCGTTAAGGTATAGTGGTTTCTTGAATGAACTTCCATTTTTAATTTTCTGCACCTTCCATTTTTATTTTTAATTAATTTCCATTTTTCTTCAAGATACGTTTCTATTCAGCTTCCTTTTTTATTTAAATTCCAAATAGATCGTTAACGTATAGTGGTTTCTGGATTGAACTTCCATTATTAATTTTATGCAACTTTCATTTTTATTTTTATTCAACTTCCATTTTTATTCAATTTACTTTTCTATTAAACTTCCTTTTTTATTTAATTTCCAAATAGATCGTTAACGTATAGTGGTTTCTTGAATGAATTCCATTTTTGATTTTCTGCAACATTTATTTTTATTTTTATTTAACTTCCATTTTTATTCAATTTACTTTTCTATTCAACTTCTTTTTTATTTAATTTCCAAATAGATCGTTAAGGTATAGTGGTTTCTTGAATGAATTTCCATTTTTAATTTTCTGCAACTTCCATTTTTATTCAAGTTACTTTTCTATTCAACTTCCTTTTTTATTTAATTTCCAAATAGATCATTAACGTATAGTGGTTTCTAGATTGAACTTCCATTTTTAATTTTATGCAACTTTCATTTTTATTTTTATTCGACTTCCATTTTTATTGAATTTACTTTTCTATTAAACTTCATTTTTTATTTAATTTCCAAATAGATCGTTAAGTTATAGGGGTTTCTTGAACGAACTTTCATTTTTAATTTTCTGCAACTTCCATTTTTATTTTTATTCGACTTCCATTTTTATTCAAGTCATTTTTCTATTCAACTTCCTTTTTTTTTGTAATTTCCAAATAGATTGTTAAGACATAGTGGTTTTTGAATGAACTTCCATTTTTAATTTTCTGCACCTTCCATTTTTATTTTTATTTGACTTCCATTTTTATTCAAGTCATTTTTCTATTCAATTTCCTTTTTTATTTAATTTCCAAATAGATCGTTAAGGTATAGTGGTTTCCGGATTGAACTTCCGTTTTTAATTTTATCCAACTTTCATTTTCATTTTTATTCAACTTTCATTTTTATTCAATTTGCTTTTCTATTAAACTTCCTTTTTTATTTAATTTCCAAATAGATCGTTAAGGTATAGTAGTTTCTTGAATGAATTCCATTTTTGATTTTCTGCAACTTCTATTTTTATTTTTGTTTAACTTCGATTTTTATTCAATTTACTTTTCGATTCAACTTCCTTTTTGATTTATTTTCCAAATAGATCGTTAAGGTATGGTGGTTTCTTGAATGAATTTCCTGTTTTAATTTTCTGCAACTTCCATTTTTATTTTTAATTAACTTCCATTTTTCTTCATGTTACTTTTCTATTCAACGTCCTTTTTTATTTAATTTCCAAATAGATCGTTAACGTATAGTGGTTTCTGGATTGAACTTCCATTTTTAATTTTATGCAACTTTCATTTTTATTTTTATTCGACTTCCATTTTTATTGAATTTACTTTTCTATTAAACTTCATTTTTTATTTAATTTCCAAATAGATCGTTAAGTTATAGGGGTTTCTTGAACGAACTTCCATTTTTAATTTTCTGCAACTTTCATTTTTATTTTTATTCGACTTCCATTTTTATTCAAGTCATTTTTCTATTCTACTTCATTTTTTATGTAATTTCCAAATAGATTGTTAAGATATATTGGTTTCTTGAATGAACTTCCATTTTTAATTTTCTGCACCTTCCATTTTTATTTTTATTTGACTTCCATTTTTGTTCAAGTCATTTTTCTATTCAACTTCCTTTTTTATTTAATTTCCAAATAGATCGTTAACGTATAGTGGTTTCCGGATTGAACTTCCGTTTTTAATTTTATCCAACTTTCATTTTTATTTTTATTCAACTTCCATTTTTATTCAATTTACTTTTCTATTAAACTTCCTTTTTTATTTAATTTCCAAATAGATCGTTAAGGTATAGTGGTTTCTTGAATGAATTCATTTTTTATATTCTGCAACTTCTATTTTTATTTTTGTTTAACTTCCAGTTTTATTCAATTTGCTTTTCGATTCAACTTCCTTTTTTATTTATTTTCCAAATAGATCGTTAAGGTATGGTGGTTTCTTGAATGAATTTCCTTTTTTAATTTTCTGCAACTTCCATTTTTATTTTTAATTAACTTCCATTTTTCATCAAGTTACTTTTCTATTCAACTTCCTTTTTTATTTTATTTCCAAATAGATCGTTAACGTATAGTGGTTTCTGGATTGAACTTCCATTTTTAATTTTATGCAACTTTCATTTTTATTTTTATTCAACTGCCATTTTTATTGAATTTACTTTTCTATTAAACTTCCTTTTTTATTTAATTTCCAAATAGATAGTTAAGGTATAGTGGTTTTTTGAATGAACATCCATTTTTAATTTTCTGTAACTTTTATTTTTATTTTTGTTTAACTTTCATTTTTATTCAATTTACTTTTTCTATTCAACTTCCTTTTTTACTTACTTTCCAAATAGATCGTTACGGTATAGTGGTTTCTTGAATGAATTTCTATTTTTAATTTTCTGCAACTTCCATTTTTATTCAAGTTATTTTTTTATTCAACTTCCTTTTTTATTTAATTTCCAAATGGATCGTTAAGGTATAGTGGTTCTTCAATGAACTTCCATTTTTAATTTTTTGCAACTTCCATTTTTATTTTCATTTAACTTCCTTTTTCAATCAAGTTTCTTTTATACTCAACTGCCTTTTTTATTTTATTTCGAAATAGATCGCTAAGGTTTAGTGGTTTCTTGAATGAACTTCCATTTTTATTTTTCTGCAACTGCCATTTTAATTTTTATTTGACTTCCAATTTATTCAAGTTATTTTTCTATTCAACTTCCTTTTTTATTTAATTTGCAAATAGATCGTTAAGGTATAGTGGTTTTTGAATAAACTTCCATTTTTAATTTTCTGCACCTTTCATTTTTATTTTTAATTAACTTCCATTTTTCTTCAAGTTACTTTTCTATTCAATTTCCTTTTTTATTTCAATTCCAAATAGATCGTTAACGTAGATTGGTTTCTAGATTGAACTTCCATTATTAATTTTATACAACTTTCATTTTTATTTTTAATCAACTTCCATTTTTATTCAATTTACTTTTCTATTGAACTTCCTTTTTAATTTAATTTCCAAATAGATCGTTAACATATAGTGGTTTCTTGAATGAACTTGCATTTTTAATTTTCTGCAACTTCCATTTTTATTTGTATTCGAATTCCATTTTTATTCAAGTTATTTTTCTATTCCACTTCCTTTTTTATTTAATTTCAAAATTGATTGTTAATGTATAGTGTTTTCCTCAATGAACTTCCATTTTTAATTTTCTGCAATTTCCAATTTTATTTTTATTTAACTTCCTTTTTTATTCAAGTTTCCTTTCTACTCAACTTCCTTTTTTATTTAATTTCCAAATAGATCGTTAACGTATAGTGGTTTCTTGAATGAACTTCAATTTTTAATTTTATGCAACTTTCACTTTTATTTTTATTCAACTTTCATTTTTATTCAATTTACTTTTCTATTAAACTTCATTTTTTATTTAATATCCAAATAGATCGTTAAGGTATAGGGGTTTCTTGAATGAACTTCCATTTTTAATTTTCTGCAACTTCTATATTTTTTTTATTCAACTTCCATTTTTATTCAAGTTATTTTTCTATTCAACATCATTTTTTATTTAATTTCCAAATAGATCGTTAAGGTATAGTGGTTTCTTGAATGTACTTCCATTTTTAATTTTCTACAGCTTCCATTTTCATTTTTATTTAACTTCCTTTTTTATTCAAGTTTCCTTTCTACTCGACTTCCTTTTTTATTTAATTTCCAACTAGATCGTTAAGGTATATTGGTTTCTCGATTGAACTTCTATTTTTAATTTCATGCAACTTTCGTTTTTATTTTCATTCAACTTCCATTTTTATTCAATTTACTTTTTCTATTAAACTTCCTTTTTTATTTTATTTCCAAATAGATCGTTAAGGTATGGTGGTTTCTTGAATGAATTTCCATTTTTAATTTTCTGCAACTTCCTTTTTTATTTTTAGTTAACTTCCATTTTTCTTCAAATTACTTTTCTATTCAACTTCCTTTTTTATTTAATTTCCAAATAGATCGTTAACGTATAGTGGTTTCTGGATTGAACTTCCATTTTTAATTTTATGCAACTTTCATTTTTATTTTTATTCAACTTCCATTTTTATTCAATTTACTTTTCTATTAAACTTCCTTTTTTATTTTATTTCCAAATAGATCGTTAAGGTATAGTGGTTTCTTGAATGAACTTCCATTTTTAATTTTCTGCAACTTCCATTTTTATTTGTATTCGACTTCCATTTTTATTCAAGTTATTTTTCTATTGAACTTCCTTTTTTATTTAATTTCCAAACAGATCGTTAAGGTATACTGGTTTCTGGATTGAACTTCCATTTTTAATTTTCTGCAATTTCCATTTTCATTTTTATTTGACTTCCTTTATTATCCAAGTTTCTTCTCTACACAACTTTCTTTTTTATTTAATTTCGAAATAGATCGTTAACGTATAGTGGTTTCTTGAATGAACTTCCATTTTTAATTTTATTCAACTTTCACTTTTATTTTTATTCAACTTCCATTTTTATTCAATTAACTTTTCTATTAAACTTCCTTTTTTATTTAATTTCCAAATAGATCGTTAAGGTATAGTGGTTTCTTGAATGAACTTCCATTTTTAATTTTCTGCAACTTTTATTTATTTTTTTTTAGTCAACTTCCATTTTTATTCAAGTTATTTTTCAATTCAACTTCTTTTTTTATTTAATTTCCAAATAGATCGTTATGGTATAGTCGTTTCTTGAATCAACTTCCACTTTTAATTTTCTGCAACTTCCATTTTTATTTTTATTCGACTTCCATTTTTATTAAATATACTTTTCTATTAAACTTCATTTTTTATTTAATTTCCAAATAGATCATTGAGGTATAGTGGTTTCTTGAATGAACTTCCGTTTTTAATTTTCTGCAACTTCCATTTTTATTTTCATTCGACTTCCATTTTTATTCAAGTCAGTTTTCTATTCAACTTCCTTTTTATTGTATTTTCCAAATAGATTGCTAAGGTATAGTGGTTTCTGGAATGAACTTCCATTTTTAATTTTCTGCACCTTCCATTTTTATTTTTATTTGACTTCCATTTTTATTCAACTCATTTTTCTATTCAACTTCCTTTTTAATTTAATTTTGCAAATAGATCGTTAAGGTATAGTGGTTTCTGGATTGAACTTCCAATTTTAATTTTATGCAACTTTCATTTTTATTTCTATTCAACTTCCATTTTTATTCAATTTACTTTTCTATTAAGCTTCATTTTTTATTTAATTTCCAAATGGATCGTTAAGGTATAGTGGTTTCTTTAATGAACTTCCATTTTTAATTTTCTGTAACTTTTATTTTTATTTTTGTTTAACTTTCATTTTTATTCAATTTACTTTTTTATTCAACTTCCTTTTTTACTTACTTTCCAAATAGGTCTGTAAGAACCCACATTTTTATCTTAATCATGTTCATGAGCATTTGTATGATTATGACTTGTTAAGCTTGCATGTGTATGTTGTGACTTGTTTTGCTTTAGCAAGTGAGATCCGTGCCTCGATTTGGAGCCTTGTGATTTGTCTAAGTGTAGTGTAATTGTCTCATTCCTTCCTTGATGTAAAAACTTAGGTCGCGCCTTGTCTCTAGCCGATGTAATTCCAAGCCGAGGTCACCCTTAGTCTAGTAGCAGCATCTTGGAACCCCTTGTTGATCTCCGTCCTTGCCTCGACCACGTTAGCCGAGATGTCACCTTGCACCCCAGTGATCTCGTCCTGGAGCGGTATGACCTAGGCCGAGGTGTGGCGCATCTAGGCCAAGATGTGGCACAGCTTAGTCAAGTGTTGTCCTTCCTAACCGAGGTCATTGTCACCTTAGTTGCCGAAGTCTTTTGTTAGCCGATGTCACCCCTTGCCGGAGTGTCATTCTGTGTAGCTTGTTAGATACGCCTTGTTGTTAGCCGATGTCTTCGCCCTGGCAGAGAGCCCATACCGCCTTGCTTGTTGAACACCCTTCCACCATGCTTTGTCTGGTCTGTCAGTCACCTTTTCAGGTAGAACCCAATCAGTCGCCGCCACGTGCCTCAGCAGAGGGTTAACCCCAGAACCGAGTATAGAAAACTATCATTTTAGTATCATAAACTTGTCTTGTAGAGAGAGAAGCTCTAGGAGGAAGAAAGAGTTTTAGAGTGAGGAAGTAGATCTTCAAGCTTGATTCCTAGAGATCCAACCGTTAGATCCGCGTTCTAAGGTTAGATTCTTGACCTGCTCATGATGTTCTTTATGTTTATGTTATTGCGTTGCATGATTGAAAATGATTTGTAAGCCATGCATCGTTTTGAAGCTCGATTTTAGAAAGAGAAAATGACATTCATGTGTTCTTCAAGAAAAGTCTTGTTTGATCCGAAAGCTTGCATAAAGAATCATGATTTTGTGTTTATTTCCACAAGGATTTCAAGTACGGGTACCCAGGTCCATGTTTTCAAACTCATAGCACGAAAATCCCAGATTTGTGATGGCAGATTATGATCAAACATTCGTATTTTTCATGTTTTCACACTCATGTTCTTCATGTTCATCAACAGAGGGAAACCCAGGGTTTCCCGACCTCTTTTCCTTGCATGTGGCCCTCGGGAACACACCTCGGCAAGGAGGTGTGGAACCTCGGCCTAGACCTGATTGGTGCCCAGCATGTTTTCCGAAAACATTTGTGTACATGAGAGACTTGTTTGAAAGCGCATTCAATAGGCTTTGCCATGTGTTGTAGGACTTGGGCTTGTCTCGACCCCGACGTGTGAAGAAACGATGTGAGTGGTATTTTTAATAAAGCTATGTTACACTTGCTTTCATAAATCTCGTCTTGCCTTGTTTTGAAAAGTACTTGATCTAGCATGAATGACTATCCCTATTTTGTATATCAAATGCTATCTTGTTTTGATGACTTGTCTTGACAGTCCTTAGTGCTAGAGGACTCTAAACTTTCGCAGCACAGCTTGTCTTGACAGTCCTTAGTGCTAGAGGACTCTAAACTTTCGCAGCACAGCTTGTCTTGACAGTCCTTAGTGCTAGAGGACTATAAACTTTCGCAGCACAGCTTGTCTTGAAAGTCCTTAGTTGCAGGGGACTATAATGCAACTGCACTCTTGTCTTGATATGTCATCACCCCTTGAAATAAGTAGATGTTATTAACATCCAAGGAACTTGAAAGCCGGCAAATGAACTTGACTTTTCCCTTGATTGTAAAGTATACTATGTATTATTTTGTAAGAAATCTTGGATATCAATCATGCAAAACCTTTATTTCTAATATCATTCACTGAGTATCCAAGCTCACCCTCTCTATATATATGTAGGTGATGAACAAGAAGGCATTGAGGCCTAGACGTGATTGCCGACATGTTTTGGATTTGCGTCTTGCATCGTCTTGAAGATTATGCTTCTCGGCTTATGTTTTCTTTGTTTGTTTTGGCATATGTCGGCTTGAGAAGCCTTTTGGTCAGGATGTGTTTTGTATCTCATTCTTGTTGTATCTAAATTGTAAGACTTGTAAAGATGTTTGATGTACGACATTCCATTGGACTTATGCACGGCTCTCAGGGACTATTTAGATTTTGTATATATATATATATTGCTTCCGCACTTGTAAGCCCCATATTTTATACTCTGATTGTGTGTGATTTTTGTAAGACGGCCTTCGGTAACCTCGGGTTACTGGCCATCACGGCACCAAACTACTAGGGGTGGTTTGGGGGCGTGACAGATTGGTATCAGAGCACAAGATCCTTGTAGTACGTTAATCACACACCTTGAGTCCTAGAGAGCCTAGGATTTCCCTTAGAAGAATGTTAAGATTGCATCATATTGCTTGCTACTTGACTATGTGTGCATCGTTTTAGCCTAGACGCTCGTTACTTGCATATGTGTTATCTGTTTAGTTGTTTTAAAGTCTCATCTTGCATCCCCCCCCCTAGCGTCATGAGGAGAGGCAGACCCCCGGTTGGCCGAGATCGATCGGAAGACAGGTTGGAGAGATTGGAAAGGTTAGTCGAAGGCTTGGTTCGTGAGCAGAGACAACCTAGGCCGCAGGATACTGGTACCACTTCTATGCATGCCGAACAGACGAATGGCCGATATGCAGCTCCACCCCCTCCAGTGCCACAAGTGCCTCCCGCAGCAAGCTTTGTATGGGAACGACACGATAACTCTAATCAGAGAGTTCAAGAAGATGAAACCGCCGAGATTTCAGGGAGGCATAGAACCAATGAAAGCCGAGGCATAGGTTTTAGAGATGGAGAAGTTGTTTGAAGTTTTCCCCAGTACAGACGCCCAGAAGGTATCTCTGGCAGCATTCACATTAGACGACGATGCTCGTAGGTGGTGGATGATGGTCCGAGAAAGCAATCCGGGTTTGACTTGGGCAAAATTTTTGGAGTTGTTCTACAACAAGCATTTCCCCCTCAGCGTCCGAGACCGAAAGACCACGGAGTTTCAGAATCTGATCCAAGGGAACAAGACGGTCGCAGAATACGATCGTGCCTTTACTGAACTAGCGAGATATGCGCCTCATATGGTTGACGACGAGTACCGAAAGGCGAGGAAGTTCGAAAGTGGGTTGCGGGGACCGATACAAGATCGGGTCAATATGCTCAATATGCCGACGTACGCCGGAGTACTGGACAAGGCCATCCTGGCTGAAGCTAACTTGAACCGATACCAGAGTTCAGGTTAGGGTCAGAGGAAGAGACAGAGTTATGATAATCGCCGAGTTCCGTTCAATGCCAAGAAGAAGATGAGTACGGACAATTCTAGCAACTCCAATCAAGAGGGTAACGTTAAGCCGATGTGCGCGAGTTGTGGAAAGCTACATTTCGGGGTTTGTCGTTGGGCAACAGGAGCTTGTTATGAGTGCGGCGAGATAGGCCATCGCGTGAAGGACTGCCCGAAAGCAAGGACCGATGATGGGAGGAGGAATGGAAGCACCTCAGGCTCTGCACAGAAGAATAACGTCGGGGGAATACAGGCGAGGCAAGGCAGAGTCTTTGCATTAGTACCAGGAGACGCCCAGAATGCCGAGGCGGTAGTGTCAGGTACCCTCTCAATTTGTTCTCGAGATGCATACGTATTGATTGATTCGGGTTCTACGCATTCATTTGTGTCCACTATATTCGCCGAGAAGTTGGATAGAGAATTAGAACCCCTTGATTATGTATTATCTGTGTCTACTCCATCTGGGAGAAATATGATTGTTACATCCATTTATAGGGCGTGCATTGCTATGATTGAGAGTGTAGAATTGTTAGTTGATTTGATGCCATTAAACATGACTCACTTCGATGTTATATTGGGAATGGATTGGTTAGTGGCGAATCATGCATCCATTAATTGTGTTACTAAGAACGTCACATTGAAGACCCCAAGTCAAGCCGAGGTCATTTTCCAGGGTAAAGGAGTAGTACCCCCACCTTACTTAATCTCATCCATGAAGGCCTACAAGTTGATCCAAAAAGGATGTAAGGGTTATTTATGCAGTATACTAAGTGATTTGAATGGAAATGTTGAGTTAGCCGACATACCCGTTGTTGAGGAATTCCCCGACGTCTTTCCGAATGAGTTGCCTGGCCACCTTGTCGATAGAGAAATACAGTTTACTGTGGACGTCTTGCCAGGAACACAACCTATCTCCAAAACACCCTACAGAATGGCTCCAGCCGAACTTAGAGAACTGAAATCGCAATTACAGGAATTGTTGGATAAGGGATTCGTCAAGCCGAGCACTTCACCGTGGGGAGCACCCGTTCTATTTGTTAAGAAAAAGGACGGCACCCTTCGTCTTTGCATTGACTACAGAGAACTTAATAAGGTGACCATTAAGAACAAATACCCATTGCCAAGAATCGATGATTTGCTTGATCAAATACGAGGAGCACGAGTCTTTTCCAAGATTGACCTTAGGTCAGGCTACCACCAGTTGAAGGTTAAAGCCGAGGACATTGAGAAAACCGCTTTTCGGACAAGATATGGCCACTACGAATTTTTGGTAATGCCCTTCGGAGTAACCAATGCCCCAGCAGCATTCATGGACTTGATGAACAGAGTCTTTAAGCCGTACCTAGATGAATTTGTCATTATTTTTATCGACGACATATTGATCTATTCCGGGAGTGCGAGCGAGCACGAGAATCATCTGAGACTTGCCCTGCAGACCTTGAGAAATAAGAAGTTGTACGCCAAGTTAAGTAAATGCGAGTTTTGGCTTTCCAGCATTTCATTTCTAGGGCATGTGATTAATGAAGACGGTATATCAGTTGACCCCAGTAAGATTGAAGCCGTTGTGAATTGGCCGACGCCGACCAACGTGTCCGAGGTTCGTAGTTTCCTGGGTTTGGCAGGTTATTACAGAAAGTTTGTGAAGGATTTCTCGAGGATTGCGGTGCCATTGACACAACTAACGAAGAAGGGAGCAGCTTATGAATGGACAGACGAAAGAGAATCAGCTTTCCAGGAGCTGAAGGCGAGGTTAGTTACAGCACCAGTTCTGGTACTACCATCAGCTAATGAAGAATTTCAGATTTACAGCGATGCTTCACACAAAGGTTTGGGTTGCGTTTTAATGCAAAAAGATAAAGTCATAGCGTACGCGTCTCGTCAGTTGAAGCCCAATGAAAAGAATTATCCTACCCATGACCTGGAGTTAGCTGCCGTGGTTTTTGCTTTGAAGATCTGGCGTCATTACCTGTACGGAACATCTTGCCAAGTTTTCACCGACCACAAGAGTCTGAAGTACTTGTTCACTCAGAAAGAGTTAAATATGAGGCAGAGAAGATGGCTCGAACTACTGAAGGATTATGACATGCAGATTCAGTACCACCCAGGTAAGGCAAATTCCGTAGCCGACGCATTGAGCAGGAAGTTAGCTGGAAGTTTGGCGTGCCTGACAGCGGTTTCGGTGGAACCAACCATTATTGAGGAAGTGAAGACCAGACAGAGGGAGGATAAATTCCTCAAGAAGGTAATTGATGAATTCGTCACCAAGCCGAGGCCGGGATACACTATGGGGAATCAAGTGCTTAGGTTCGAAGGAAGATTGTGTGTAGCCGACGTACCAGAGTTAAAAAGGAAGATTTTGCAAGAGGCGCATAGTTCCAAGTTTGCCATTCATCCAGGAAGCACCAAGATGTATCAGGACGTAAAGCGGACCTTTTGGTGGCCAAACATGAAAAGAGAGATAGCCGAGTTTGTATTTCAGTGTCTGTGTTGTCAGCAAGTGAAGGCGGAACACCAGAGACCGGCAGGACTTCTCCAACCCTTGTCAATTCCTGAGTGGAAATGGGAGCACATCTCCATGGATTTCGTAGTGGGCTTGCCAAGGACGCAAAGAGGTATGGATTCCATTTGGGTTATAGTCGACAGGTTTACTAAGTCAGCTCACTTCTTGCCTGTCAAGACTACATTCAATGCCGACCGACTTGCCGAATTGTACGTGAATGAAATCGTTAGGCTTCATGGCGTGCCGATGTCCATTGTGTCAGACCGAGATCCGAAGTTCGTTTCTAGATTTTGGCAGAGTCTACAAGGAGCCTTGGGAACAGAGTTGAGATTTAGCACAGCCTTTCACCCCCAGACCGACGGGCAGACAGAAAGAATGATTCAGACACTCGAAGACATGCTCAGACTGTGCGTGTTGGATTTCCAGGGTAGTTGGGAGTCACATTTGCCATTAGTAGAGTTCGCGTACAACAACAGTTATCAAGCCAGCATAGGCATGGCGCCGTATGAAGCTCTGTATGGAAGAGAGTGCAGATCGCCGATATGTTGGACTGAAGTAGGAGACAAAGCTCTAATTGGCCCCGAGTTGGTTCAGATGACAACTGAAAAGATCAAACTCATTCAGCAGAGGATTAAAACCGCACAGAGTCGACAGAAGAGTTATGCCGACCAAAGAAGGAGGGAGTTGGAATTTGAAATTGGGGATCATGTGTTTTTGAAAGTTTCGCCAATGACAGGAGTTTCGAGATTTGGGAAGAAGGGTAAACTTGCACCCCGATATATTGGGCCATTTGAAATTCTTGAGAGGATCAACACCGTTGCTTACAGACTTGCTTTGCCACCAGATTTGAGTCGAGTCCACAGTGTGTTTCATGTTTCGATGTTGAGGAAATATATCCGAGACCCACTGCATGTAATAGATTATTCCGGAGTTGTGGTTAATGAAGACTTGGGCTACGAAGAGAAGCCGATGAGAATTGTCGACAGACAAGTGAGACAGTTGAGAAACAAGTCGATATCAATGGTGAAAATCGAATGGGAGAAGCATTATGGCGGGGAGGCCACATGGGAAAAGGAAGAGGAGATGAAAATCTGCTACCCGGAGTTATTCGTAGGTCAAGGTAACTTAAGTTTGGGGACCAAACTTCCTTAAGGAGGGTAGACTGTAAGAACCCACATTTTTATCTTAATCATGTTCATGAGCATTTGTATGATTATGACTTGTTAAGCTTGCATGTGTATGTTGTGACTTGTTTTGCTTTAGCAAGTGAGATCCGTGCCTCGATTTGGAGCCTTGTGATTTGTCTAAGTGTAGTGTACTTGTCTCATTCCTTCCTTGATGTAAAAACTTAGGTCGCGCCTTGTCTCTAGCCGATGTTATTCCAAGCCGAGGTCACCCTTAGTCTAGTAGCAGCATCTTGGAACCCCTTGTTGATCTCCGTCCTTGCTTCGACCACGTTAGCCGAGATGTCACCTTGCACCCCAGTGATCTCGTCCTGGAGCGGTATGACCTAGGCCGAGGTATGGCGCATCTAGGCCAAGATGTGGCACAGCTTAGTCAAGTGTTGTCCTTCCTAACCGAGGTCATTGTCACCTTAGTTGCCGAAGTCTTTTGTTAGCCGATGTCACCCCTTGCCGGAGTGTCATTCTGTGTAGCTTGTTAGATACGCCTTGTTGTTAGCCGATGTCTTCGCCCTGGCAGAGAGCCCATACCACCTTGCTTGTTGAACACCCTTCCACCATGCTTTGTCTGGTCTGTCAGTCACCTTTTCAGGTAGAACCCAATCAGTCGCCGCCACGTGCCTCAGCAGAGGGTTAACCCCAGAACCGGGTATAGAAAACTATCATTTTAGTATCATAAACTTGTCTTGTAGAGAGAGAAGCTCTAGGAGGAAGAAAGAGTTTTAGAGTGAGGAAGTAGATCTTCAAGCTTGATTCCTAGAGATCCAACCGTTAGATCCGCGTTCTAAGGTTAGATTCTTGATCTGCTCATGATGTTCTTTATGTTTATGTTATTGCATTGCATGATTGAAAATAATTTGTAAGCCATGCATCGTTTTGAAGCTCGATTTTAGAAAGAGAAAATGACATTCATGTGTTCTTCAAGAAAAGTCTTGTTTGATCCGAAAGCTTGCATAAAGAATCATGATTTTGTGTTTATTTCCACAAGGATTTCAAGTACGGGTACCCAGGTCCATGTTTTCAAACTCATAGCACGAAAATCCCAGATTTGTGATGGCAGATTATGATCAAACATTCGTATTTTTCATGTTTTCACACTCATGTTCTTCATGTTCATCAACAGAGGGAAACCCAGGGTTTCCCGACCTCTTTTCCTTGCATGTGGCCCTCGGGAACACACCTCGGCAAGGAGGTGTGGAACCTCGGCCTAGATCTGATTGGTGCCCAGCATGTTTTCCGAAAACATTTGTGTACATGAGAGACTTGTTTGAAAGCGCATTCAATAGGCTTTGCCATGTGTTGTAGGACTTGGGCTTGTCTCGACCCCGACGTGTGAAGAAACGATGTGAGTGGTATTTTTAATAAAGCTATGTTACACTTGCTTTCATAAATCTCGTCTTGCCTTGTTTTGAAAAGTACTTGATCTAGCATGAATGACTATCCCTATTTTGTATATCAAATGCTATCTTGTTTTGATGACTTGTCTTGACAGTCCTTAGTGCTAGAGGACTCTAAACTTTCGCAGCACAGCTTGTCTTGACAGTCCTTAGTGCTAGAGGACTCTAAACTTTCGCAGCACAGCTTGTCTTGACAGTCCTTAGTGCTAGAGGACTCTAAACTTTCGCAGCACAGCTTGTCTTGACAGTCCTTAGTGCTAGAGGACTATAAACTTTCGCAGCACAGCTTGTCTTGAAAGTCCTTAGTTGCAGGGGACTATAATGCAACTGCACTCTTGTCTTGATATGTCATCACCCCTTGAAATAAGTAGATGTTATTAACATCCAAGGAACTTGAAAGCCGGCAAATGAACTTGACTTTTCCCTTGATTGTAAAGTATACTATGTATTGTTTTGTAAGAAATCTTGGATATCAATCATGCAAAACCTTTATTTCTAATATCATTCACTGAGTATCCAAGCTCACCCTCTCTATATATATGTAGGTGATGAACAAGAAGGCATTGAGGCCTAGACGTGATTGCCGACATGTTTTGGATTTGCGTCTTGCATCATCTTGAAGATTATGCTTCTCGGCTTATGTTTTCTTTGTTTGTTTTGGCATATGTCGGCTTGAGAAGCCTTTTGGTCAGGATGTGTTTTGTATCTCATTCTTGTTGTATCTAAATTGTAAGACTTGTAAAGATGTTTGATGTACGACATTCCATTGGACTTATGCACGGCTCTCAGGGACTATTTAGATTTTGTATATATATATATATATTGCTTCCGCACTTGTAAGCCACATATTTTATACTCTGATTGTGTGTGATTTTTGTAAGACGGCCTTCGGTAACCTCGGGTTACTGGCCATCACGGCACCAAACTACTAGGGGCGGTTTGGGGGCGTGACAAGGTCGTTACGGTATAGTGGTGTCTTGAATGAATTTCTATTTTTAATTTTCCGCAACTTCCACTTTTATTTTTAAGTAACTTCCATTTTTATTCAAGTTATTTTTTTATTCAACTTCCTTTATTATTTAATTTCTAAATAGATCGTTAAGGTATAGTGGTTTCTTGAATGAACTTCCATTTCTAATTTTCTGCAACTTCCATTTTTGTTTTTATTCAACTTCCAATTTTATTCAAGTTATTTTTCTATTCAACTTCCTTTTTTATTTAATTTCCAAATAGATCGTTAAGGTATGGTGGTTTCTGGATTGAACTTCCATTTTTAATTTTATGCAACTTTCATTTTTATTTCTATTCGACTTCCATATTAATTTAATTTACTTTTCTATTGAACTTCCTTTTTTATTTAATTTGCGAATAGATCGTTAAGGTATAGTGGTTTCTTGAATGAACTTCCATTTTTAATTTTCTGCATCTTCAATTTTTTTTTTTAGTTAACTTCCATTTTTCTTCAAGTTACTTTTCTATTCAACTTCCTTTTTTATTTAAATTCCAAATAGATCGTTAACGTATAGTGGTTTCTGGATTGAACTTCCATTATTAATTTTATGCAACATTCATTTTTATTTTTATTCAACTTCCATTTTTATTCAATTTACTTTTCTATTAAACTTCCTTTTTTATTTAATTTCCAAATAGATCGTTAACGTATAGTGGTTTCTTGAATGAACTTCCATTTTTAATTTTCGGCAACTCCCATATTTATTTGTATTCGACTTTCATTTTTATTCAAGTTATTTTTCTATTCAACTTCCTTTTTTATTTAACTTCCAAATTGATCGTTAATGTATAGTGTTTTCTTGAATGAACTTCCATTTTTAATTTTCTGCAATTTCCAATTTTATTTTTATTTAATTTCCTTTTTTGTTCAAGTTTCTTTTCTACTTAACTTCCTTTTTATTTAATTTCCAAATAGATCGTTAACGTATAGTGGTTTCTTGAATGAACTTCAATTTTTAATTTTATGCAACTTGCACTTTTATTTTTATTCAACTTCCATTTTTATTCAATTTACTTTTCTATTAAACTTCATTTTTTATTTAATTTCCAAATAGATCGTTAAGGTATAGTGGTTTTTTGAATGAACTTCCATTTTTAATTTTCTGCAACTTTTATTTTTTTTTTTATTCAACTTCCATTTTTATTCAAGTTATTTTTCTATTCAACTCCTTTTTTTATTTAATTTCCAAATAGATCGTTATGGTATAGTGGTTTCTTGAATCAACTTCCACTTTTAATTTTCTGCAACTTCCATTTTTATTTTTATTTAACTCCCTTTTTTATTCAAGTTTCTTTTCTACCCGACTTCCTTTTTTATTTAATTTCCAAATAGATCGTTAAGGTATAGTGGTTTCTGGATTGAACTTCTATTTTTAATTTTATGCAACTTTCATTGTTATTTTTATTCGACTTATATTTTTATTAAATATACTTTTCTATTAAACTTCATTTTTTATTTAATTTCCAAATAGATCGTTAAGGTATAGTGGTTTCTTGAATGAACTTCCATTTTTAATTTTCTGCAGCTTCCATTTTTATTTTCATTCGACTTCCATTTTTGTTCAAGTCATTTTTCTATTGAACTTCCTTTTTTTTGTAATTTCCAAATAGATCGCTAAGGTATAGTGGTTTCTTGAATGAACTTCCATTTTTAATTTTCTGCACCTTCTATTTTTATTTTTATTTGACTTCCATTTTTATTCAAGTCATTTTTCTATTCCACTTCCTTTTTAATTTAATTTCCAAATAGATCGTTAAGGTATAGTGGTTTTTTGAATCAACTTCCATTTTTAATTTTCTTCACCTTCTATTTTTATTTTTATTTGACTTCCATTTTTATTCAAGTCATTTTTCTATTCAACTTCCTTTTTAATTTAATTTCCAAATAGATCGTTAAGGTATAGTGGTTTCTTTAATCAACTTCCATTTTTAATTTTCTGTAACTTTTATTTTTATTTTCGTTTAACTTTCATTTTTATTCAATTTACTTTTCTATTCAACTTCCTTTTTTACTTACTTTCCAAATAGATCGTTACGGTATAGTGGTGTCTTGAATGAATTTCTATTTTTAATTTTCTGCAACTTTCATTTTTATTTTTAAGTAACTTCCATTTTTATTCAAGTTATTTTTTTATTCAACTTCCTTTATTATTTAATTTCTAAATAGATCGTTAAGGTATAGGGGTTTCTTGAATGAACTTCCATTTCTAATTTTCTGCAACTTCCATTTTTATTTTTATTCAACTTCCAATTTTATTCAAGTTATTTTTCTGTTCAACTTCCTTTTTTATTTAATTTCCAAATAGATCGTTAAGGTATGGTGGTTTCTGGATTGAACTTCCATTTTTAATTTTATGCAACTTTCATTTTTATTTTTATTCGACTTCCATATTTATTTATTTTACTTTTCTATTGAACTTCCTTTTTTATTTAATTTGCAAATAGATCGTTAAGGTATTGTGGTTTCTTCAATGAACTTCCATTTTTAATTTTCTGCACCTTCCATTTTTTTTTAATTAACTTCAATTTTTCTTCAAGTTACTTTTCTATTCAACTTCTTTTTTTATTTAAATTCCAAATAAATCGTTAACGTATAGTGGTTTCTAGATTGAACTTCCATTATTAATTTTATGCAACTTTCATTTTTATTTTTATTCAACTTCCATTTTCATTCAATTTACTTTTCTATTAAACTTCCTTTTTTATTTAACTTCCAAATAGATCGTTAACGTATAGTGGTTTCTTGAATGAACTTCCATTTTTAATTTTCTGCAACTCCCATTTTTATTTGTATTCGACTTCCATTTTTATTCAAGTTATTTTTCTATTCAACTTCCTTTTTTATTTAACTTCCAAATTGATCGTTAATGTATAGTGTTTTCTTGAATGAACTTCCATTTTTAATTTTCTGCAATTTCTAATTTTATTTTTATTTAACTTCCTTTTTTATTCAAATTTCTTTTCTACTCAACTTCCTTTTTTATTTAATTTCCAAATAGATCGTTAACGTATAGTGGTTTCTTGAATGAACTTCAATTTTTAATTTTATGCGACTTTAACTTTTATTTTTATTCAACTTTCATTTTTATTCAATTTATTTTTCTATTAAACTTCCTTTTTTATTTAATTTCCAAATAGATCGTTAAGGTATAGTGGTTTCCTGAATGAACTTCTATTTTTAATTTTCTGCAACTTCCATTTTTTTTTATTCAACTTCCATTTTTATTCAACTTATTTTTCTGTTCAACTTCATTTTTTATTTAATTTCCAAATAGATCGTTAAGGTATAGTGTTTTCTTGAATAAACTTTCATTTTTAATTTTTTACAACTTCCATTTTTATTTTTATTTAACTTCCTTTTTTATTTAATTTCCAAATAGATCGTTAAGGTATAGTGGTTTCTAGATTGAACTTCTATTTTTAATTTTATGCAACTTTCATTTTTATTTTCATTCAACTTCCATTTTTATTCAATTTACTTTTCTATTAAACTTCATTTTTTATTTAATTTCCAAATAGATCGTTATGGTATGGTGGTTTCTTGAATGAATTTCCATTTTTAATTTTCTGCAACTTCCTTTTTTATTTTTAGTTAACTTCCATTTTTCTTCAAGTTACTTTTCTATTCAACTTCCTTTTCTATTTAATTTCCAAATAGATCGTTAACGTATAGTGGTTTCTGGATTGAACTTCCATTTTTAGTTTTATGAAACTTTCATTTTTATTTTTATTCGACTTCCATTTTTATTCAATTTACTTTTCTATTAAACTTCCTTTTTTATTTCATTTCCAAATAGATCGTTAAGGTATAGTGGTTTCTTGAATAAACTTCCATTTTTAATTTTCTGCAACTGCCATTTTTATTTGTATTCGACTTCCATTTTTATTCAAGTTATTTTTCTATTCAACTTCCTTTTTTATTTAATTTCCAAATAGATCGTTATGGTATACTGGTTTCTGGATTGAACTTCCATTTTTAATTTTCTGCAATTTCCATTTTTATTTTTATTTGACTTCCTTTATTATTCAAGTTTCTTTTCTACACAACTTCCTTTTTTATTTAATTTCGAAATAGATCGTTAACGTATCGTGGTTTCTTGAATGAACTTCCATTTTTAATTTTATGCAACTTTCACTTTTATTTTTATTCAACTTCCATTTTTATTCAATTTACTTTTCTATTAAACTTCCTTTTTTTATTTAATTTCCAAATAGATCGTTTAGGTATAGTGGTTTGTTGAATGAACTTCCATTTTTAATTTTCTGCAACTTTCATTTTTTTTTATTCAACTTCCATTTTTATTCAAGTTATTTTTCTATTCAACTTCTTTTTTTATTTAATTTCCAAATAGATCGTTAAGGTATAGTGGTTTCTTGAATGAACTTCCATTTTTAATTTTCTACAACTTCCGTTTTTATTTTTATTTAACTTCATTTTTTATTCAAGTTTCCTTTCTACTCGACTTCCTTTTTTATTTAATTTCCAAATAGATCGTTAAGGTATAGTGGTTTCTGGATTGAACTTCTATTTTTAATTTTATGCGACTTTCATTTTTATTTTCATTCAACTGCCATTTTTATTCAATTTACTTTTCTATTAAACTTCTTTTTTATTTAAATTCCAAATAGATCGTTTAGGTAGAGTGGTTTGTTGAATGTATTTCCTTTTTTAATTTTCTGCAGCTTCCATTTTTATTTTTATTCGACTTCCATTTATATTCAAGTTATTTTTTCTGTTAAACTTCCTTTTTATTTAATTTCAAAATAGATCGTTAAGGTATTGTGGTTTCTTAAATGAACTTCCATTTTTATTTTCATTCAACTTCTTTTTTTATTCAAGTTTCTTTTCTATTCAACTTCATTTTTTATTTAATTTCGAAATAGATCGTTAAGGTATAGTTGTTTCTTGAATGAACTTCCATTTTCAATTTTCTGCAACTCCCATTTTTATTTTTATTCGATTTCCATTTTTATTCTAGTTATTTTTCTATTCAACTTCCTTTTTTATTTAATTTCCAATTAGATCATTAAGGTATAGTGGTTTCTTGAATGAACTTCCATTTTTAATTTTCTGCAACTTCCATTTTTATTTTCATTCAACTTCCATTTTTATTCAATTTACTTTTCTATTAAACTTCCTTTTTTATAAAGTTGGGCAATTGAGAGGGTAATTTTTGTAAAAATTGGGCCGAGCTGGGAGATGGGTCATTATGGCCCACAATGCGAAGGACTGAGTAAAAAGGTCGTAAAGTTACTCCGGCCCACAATGCGAAGGACTGAGTAAAAAGGTCGTAAATTTACTCCGGCCCAATAGAGGTATAAAGTTACTCCGGCCCAAGATAAATGTAAAGATACTCCGGTCCGGCAGCGACTTGAAGTTAGGCCGATCTGAGTTAGTCCGGTCATGGTATATTGTGGTTAAAACGACCAGAACCTTGTTACTTGGTAGCTCAGTCTAAACACACCATGGTTCGTGCATGAGAGAACTGAGATAAGGTGTAACGAAAAGAAGAACCGGACTGATGATAACGGCTTACTCTGTGGCACAACATAGCCATGATTACTTCGGTCATGTGCGAGTTCGGCCATGGTAATAACCATCTCACTTGGTTTGAGCAGTGAGGGGGGTGTTGAAGGATAAGCATTATCTTTCGGGAGTATGAATCCTAGGAGGAATCTGCATGGAGGAGTAGAAGTCCTACTAGGATTGTGCCACACGAAACCTATAAAAGCTCACAAACATCACCTTTGGGGAGGTAACGCACAACTTTGCTTTCTGAATACACAGAGCTTTTGTCTATTTGTCAAGCTTACTGACTTAGGTATCGAAGAGGTTTCCGGCGCACACCCGCCGGCTAGCTCACGTTTGTGTTTTCAGGTGATAAAGTGACGGCGTACGGAGGATCGCAGGCTTGGTCAACAGGATTATACGAGAAATTATATTTCTTTCCCGTACAATTGGCGCCGTCTGTGGGAAAAACAGACAGAACAAAACCTCTTGATTAAGCTTCTCCTCTTTTCAAACAATGGCACACATTGAAGAATTGCCGCAGTCCGCCGTCGATGGGCTAACTCCAGATGGGGGCGCAAGGCGTGAAGGATTACCTTCTGTCCCTCCCATGGCGGACTTAGAGTCCCAGCGACATAACCCCAGGAGAGATACTAGGAGAAGATGGACTCACAGCCCCCGTCAATCTCATTCTCAAAGTCCTGACAGGCAAAGGTGGAGGGTTGATCCTCAAGTTCTGGAGGACCGCGTGAAGGAGCAAGATGAATTAATAAGGAAGATGGCGGCGGACATGGAGGCCTTGAAACGCCAGATGAAGAGAAAAAAAGTGGCGATAGAAGAGGGGCACAAAAACAAGACGCCCCCTCGCCACTCAGAAAATCGTAGTAGGAATACCACACCCTCACAAGGAGAGAGTAGAAGCCTCAGGACAGGCGATACTCAATCCTGGTCTTCCAGAACTCGTCACTCCAGGTCTGAGAGGACGAGATCTAAAAGGTCATACACTGAAGGAAGCACATATTGGCCCTCACACACACACCAAACCAGATCTAGACAAACGGAGTTACCCAGGTCATCCGACTTACGAACCGTGCTCGAAGAAAAAGCACGATGCAAGGAGGATGCCAGGGCACGGGATCCACACAGAGTCTCTGCCTTACAACGGTTGGCTCCTCGGACGCATGGAAGCATCGAGGTTGGAATGCCAATACCGCGCCCTGCCTACGAACCAACGGACAAAGCATTGGTAAGGCTACAGACTTCGCCGTTTGTTCCGACGATTGAAATCGCGCCCCTACCATCGGGCTTCCTGTAGCCAAAATTCACTACATATGAAGGGAAGACGGACCCCTACTCACACTTGAGTCACTTTCGCCAGGTCATGGCTGTATATAGGCGAAACGAGGCCTTAATGTGCATACTCTTCCCATCCAGCCTTGGCGACCTAGGCTTGACTTGGTTTGAGAAACTTCCAGAGGGCAGCATAGCCTCTTGGGCGCAATTGGCAGAGGCCTTCGTAACAAGGTTCCGAACAAACACCAAAACCCCAGTGGAGATCGACCAGCTACTCTCCATCGACATGGGCGATAAAGAGACCCTAAGATCTTACAATAGTCGCTACTGGGAGACATTCAATCAGATTGGGGACTGCCCCACCAATCTCGCCATTGCACAATATAAAAGAGGCCTTCCAGTCGGGAACAGACTAAGGGACTCAATCACCATGATGCCGCCCCTCACCATGGAAGCCTTGATGGAAAAAGTGCACCAGCACATCAGGGTAGAAGAGGATGGCGCACGTGCCAAAGCAAAATCTGGGACAACCACAGTACCAGAAAAGAAGACCTCAGCAAAGGTCAACACGGTAGATCGAAGTAACAGAAACGGACGCGGCAAACGAGATAACGAAGAAGACCCGGATAAAAGATGGTTGAGAATCCGCACTGCCATAACCACGGTGTTCAAGAAACTGATATATCGGATTCTGAGTGAAATAAGAGATGAGCCTTTCATCAAGTGGCCAGCCAAATTAGGGGAAGCACATAAGGACTATGACGAAAGATCACGGTGCAACTTCCATAAAGAAAAGGGACACCGCACTGAGAATTACACACCATTAAGACAACACCTGGAGGAGTTGGTGGCAGCAGGCCACTTGGATAAATACATTGAAGGAGGGACGCAACCAGCCCTCCAGGATCACAATAACCCCAACGGGATGCCAGTTGACGCCCCACCTCAAGGCGTTATCAATGTGATACATGGAGTCTTTGAACCTGAGCGTGTATGCGAGCTCAGAGGATCAATCAAAAAGGCTGAACACTTAAGAGAGGTGCTATGTGCCCAACCTGCCACCAAGAAGGGGAAGACAGAGGCAACAAACGTCATGTCTTTTTCGGATAAAGACTTAGAACGGATATATTGCCCTCACAATGATGCCCTGGTCGTCACTCTCCGTGTCAAGGATTTTGACGTCAAGCGGATTCTGATTGACCAGGGTAGTTCATGTGAAATCATGTATTACGAAACATTTAAACAACTGAAGCTACAAGACAAAGACTTGGTGCCTGCTGTATCACCCCTAATTGGATTCAACTCTATGCCAGAATGGCCCGTCAGCAAAATAATTCTTCCAGTTAGAGCAGGAAGCGTGACGAAACAAGTGGAGTTCTGGGTATTGAAGGTCCCCTCCACTTACAATATCATATTGGGCAGAACATGGCTGCATGCCATGCGATCGGTGGCATCGTCCTACCACCAAGTGATGCGGTTTCCCAACGACACTGGAGTAATTGAAGAAGTCTATGGAGATCAGATCATGTCGAAGCAATGCTTCGTCACGGTGAATGGGAGCCGCGCTACCAAAGGATACGTTCATTCTGTGGAAGAACCTAAGAGTAATGAGCTATTTGCAGATGTCGGCAAAGCGGCGGATCAGAAAGTAGTGGAGGACTTGGTAGAGGTAAAAATAGATGAAAAGAACCCGGATAAGTTCTTTTTGCTCGGTTCGTCGTTGTCCAGCACTGAGAGATTAGAGGTCTTGGAATTCTTAACCTCTAACATCGAAGTGTTCGCCTGGACACCCTACGACATGCCAGGCATTGATCCAAACTTCATCTGTCACCAACTCAATGTCCACCCATCTGCCAGACTAATCATTCAGCGCACTCGTAGATCGGCACTTCACCATGCCGAAATAGTGGCAGAAGAAGTAGGTAACCTGCTTGAGGCAGGAGCAATTAGAGAGGTGCACTACCCAAAATGGATCTCCAACACGGTCGTAGTGCCAAAAAAGAATGGAAAATGGCGTGTCTGCGTCGACTACAAAACAGTCAACAAGGCGTGTCCAAAAGATAGCTTTCCTCTACCACGGATAGATCAGCTGGTAGACCTAACGGCGGGGCACAACCGACTTAGCTTTCTGGATGCATACAGAGGCTATCACCAAATCGCCATGCATGAACCAGACCAGGAGGTCACATCCTTTACAACTCCGAGAGGACTATACTGTTACAAGGTCATGCCCTTTGGCCTGAAGAACGCAAGGGCAACATTCCAGCGAATGGTCACCAAGATGTTTGAACCATTGTTAGAAAGAACGATGGAGGCTTACATCGACGACATGGTGGTCAAAAGCAAGGATGAGAATGACCATCTAAAGGACCTAGGAGAAATGTTTGATATCCTAAGGAAGCACAAGTTGTGCCTCAATGCATCTAAGTGTGCATTCGGTGTAGGATCTGGCAAATTCTTAGGCTTCCTTGTGACCAATCGGGGTATAGAAGCGGACCCCTCCCAAATCAAAGCAATTCAGGAGTTGGAGAGACCAAACTCAGTAAAAGAAGTATAGCATCTCACCGGCATGGCGGCCGCGCTCAATCGGTTCATAAGCCGATCATCAGAAAGACTACGACCATTCTTTCAAGCCTTAAAAGCCAAGTTCGAATGGGACGAAGAATGCGACCAAGCACTGGAAAGCTTGAAAGAATACATGTCCTCCCCACCATTGCTGGTCACCCCAATACCAGGCGAAGAACTCTTCCTATACCTTGCAGTCTCACAGCACGCAATTAGCGCAGTGTTGGTCCGTGCGGAAGGAATTCAACATCTGCCCATCTATTATGTCAGCAAGACATTGCTAGGAGCCGAAACAAGGTACTTGCCATTGGAAAAACTTGCATTGGCCCTAATGATGGCCTCCAGGAAATTGGCACACTACTTTCACGCCCACACCATAATTGTCCTCACAGCTTTTCCACTAAAAGCTTTGTTTGAGAGGGAAAATTTTTCTAGGCGAATTTTGAAGTGGGCAGTAGAGTTGGGACAATTCGACATCAAGTTCCAACCCAGGACCGCAGTAAAGGCCCAATCTTTGGCAGACTTCATCGCAGAGTTTACTCCTGGAAGTCATCATATCTGCCCAGTCGACCTAACTGACACAACCGAACTAGGGATGGAAGATGATGCCGGAATAGCGCAATCCCTAGTAGAAGGTACTTAGTCAGACTCCAAGGCAAACTGGACTAAAGATAGCAAGGAAGAAACAAACCAAGCTTCAACAAACCAAGACTCACCAACAAATAAAGACTTGGTTCAATCAGATAGCGAGGGGCAAACAACAAGCATAGACCTTGAAGAAAACACCAGCAACATTCTTGACCCTACGACATCATCCGACCCCTCCACTTGCTGGAAATTATTCGTTGGTGAGATGTGGAAGCTCTTTGTGGATGGAGCATCCAACCGGCATGGTGCAGGGCTTAGCATAGTCCTCATCTCACCAGACGGCTTGGTTGTGGAGCCAGCAATCAACCTTGGCTTCCCAGCATCAAACAACGAAGCGGAATATGAAGCACTTCTAGCAGGACTCAAATCAGCATACCATATGAAGGCTACCGAATTAATGGTTTACAGCGACTCATAGCTGGTGGTAAACCAAATTTCTGGTGACTATGAAGCAAAGGATGACAGGATGGCCAAGTACCAAGAATTGGTCAGAACAGAGATCAAGAAATTCGAAGTAGTAAGGATAGAGCAAATCGGCAGGGAGGAAAACAGCAGAGCAGACGAACTAGCTGGCTTCGCCTCAATGGCAGACACCTCCATCCCTCATCCACTACTAATCGACTACCTCCCTAGACCAAGCATTGAGGACCCCGAAGCAGAAGAGGTCTGTTGCACAGAACTAGGCCCCTCATGGATGGATCCCATCATACTATTCTTGAAAGACGGTATCCTACCGGAAGAAAAGAAAGAAGCCAACAAAATTAGAGCAAAGTCACAGCGATTTTGGCTCTCCCCATCTTTGGCATTATACAAAAAGTCGTTCTCAGGACCCTATCTAAAGTGTGTCCACCCCAGCAAAGTGGAAGCATTCTTGTACGAGATACACGAAAGGGTGTGCAGAAGCCATCAAGGAGGAAGATCGCTAGCTTACAGGGCCATTTCACAAGGATACTGGTGGCCATACATGCAGGCAGACTCAGAGAAATATGTGAAGAAGTGTGAGAAATGCCAAAAATTCGCACACCAAATACATCAACCAGCAAGAGAACTCCTACCATTAACTAGCCCATGGCCTTTCGCAATATGGGGCTTGGACATAGTAGGACCACTTCCAACAGCACCCAGCAACAGAAGGTTCTTTCTCGCAGCAACAGACTACTTCACAAAGTGGGTGGAAGCAGAAGCATTGGCATCAATCAAGGAAAGAGATGTGAAGAAGTTCGTCTGGCAAAACATCATCACTCGGTTTGGCATACCAAAAGCCCTTATCTCAGACAATGGCACTCAGTTCGACGGCAGAATCTTCAGAGGCTTTTGTGAAGAATACAAAATAGAGTTCTATAATTCTACACCGGCATATCCCCAAGCAAATGGACAGGCAGAAGCTTCAAACAAAGTAGTCTTGGATGGGTTAAAGAAAAGATTGGAGAAAGCCAAAGGCAAATGGGCGGAAGAGCTTCCTCATGTGTTATGGGCTTACCGCACCACACCGCGACAATCAACCGGAGAAACACCATTCTCCTTAGCCTATGGAATGGAAGCAGTAATCCCACTACAAATTGGCCTCCCCACAATTCGAAGCGAAAATTTTGATCCCGACTTAAATGGGGAGGCCATAACATTTGAGCTCGACCTCGCCGAAGAAAGAAGAGAAAAAGCACTAGTCCACATTGCCTCGTATCAACAAGAGTTATCCAGAAAATACAACAAAATGGTGCATCCAAGACAATTCAAGATCGGAGATTGGGTACTACGCAAAGTGATGGGAAACACCTTGATACCAGGAGATGGCAAGCTAGGGCCAAACTGGGAAGGTCCTTACAAAGTGGTTGGGTTAGCAGGCGAAGGAACATACCACTTAGAAGACAAGGACGACAAAGCAATCCCTAGGCCATGGAACACGGCCAATCTCAAGTTATTTTATTTTTAACTTTCTTCTTTTCAAACATGTGTAATTTCTTTTTCCTCAATAAAAACAATCGATTTTTTTCAACATAAGTTGCTCTCTGTAAAGATTAGCTTTAGTAAAGTTTAGGTACATTGCAAACATTATTCTAAGTTAACTGGAAAAACTAACTTAGAGGTTGGCTGGAATAAACCAACACCCCTCCTAAGCCCAGGATAAGGATCCAGGCTGCAGGACGTTTGGTCGAAATACCCAAAACACTTTATTCTAAGTTAGCTGGAAAAAACTAACTTAGAGGTTGGCTGGAATAAACCAACACCCCTCCTAAGCCCAGGATAAGGATCCAGGCTGCAGGACGTTTGGTCGGAATAACCAAACATTATGCTAAGTTGGCTGGAAAACTAACTTAGAGGTTGGCTGGATTAAACCAACTCCTTGTACTCTTCAACCGAAGTAAGGGTATGGCTGAAGAATGGTTGGCTGGATTAAACCAACTCTTTGTACTCTTCAGCCGAAGTAAGGGTATGGCTGAAGAGTGGTTGGCTGGATTAAACCAACTCCTTGTACTCTTCAGCCGAAGTAAGGGTATGGCTGAAGAGCGGTTGGCTGGATTAAACCAACTCTTTGTACTCTTCAGCCGAAGTAAGGGTATGGCTGAAGGGCGGTTGGCTGGATTAAACCAACTCTTTGTACTCTTCAGCTGAAGTAAGGGTACGGCTGGAGAGTGGTTGGCTGGATTAAACCAACTCTTTGTACTCTTCAGCCGAAGTAAGGGTATGGCTGAAGAGTGGTTGGCTAGATTAAACCAACTCTTTGTACTCTTCAGCCGAAGTAAGGGTATGGCTGAAGAGTGGTTCGCTGGATTAAACCAACTCTTGGTACTCTTCAGCCGAAATAAAGGTATGGCTGAAGAGTAGTTGGCTGGATTAAACCAACTCTTTGTACTCTTCAGCCGAAGTAAGGGTATGGCTGAAGAGTGGTTGGCTGGATTAAACCAACTCTTTGTACTTGTCACGACCCCAAACCGCCCCTAGTAGTTTGGTACCGTGATGGCTAGTAATCCGTAATTACCGAAGGACAACTTCCAAAATCCACACACGATCAGAGTATTTATATAGGGGACTCACAAATGCGGAAGCAATAATTCAAAATACAAGTGGTCCATAAGAGCTGTGCATAAGTCAAATGGAATGGCATACATCTTTACATAGCTTTACAACTTGAATACAAAAGTACATATTACATCTTGGCAAAAGGCTTCTCAAGCCGACATAAATATAACACATGAAATACAAATCAAGAATACATAATCTTCAGATTGCCGACATCCTCAAAGCCGACATAACATGCATAAAAATACACATCTCGGCGAAGCCGACTTCTTGCTTGTTACCTACATATATACATAGGGAGGGTGAGCTTGGATACTCAGTGAATGGTACAAGTAATAAAGGGGTTAAATGAATGATTCCCGAGGTCTTTGTCAAAATAATACATATATATATCTCTTTGTCAAAACCATACTTATCATAGCTTGTACAAAACATGAGATAAATCTTGTTCATTAAACTTGATCTTGCAAAACTTACATACTTAACATGCGTCAAATCTTATAACATAACCTCGGCATAATGGAGCTCGTGTTACTTAGGCCCGTAGCCTGCTTTAACACTGTGGAGCTCGTGTTACGTAGGCCCGTAGCCCGCTTTAACACGATAGTCTTTCCAAGAAAGGACCATATCCTTTTACACATAGTGCTGCGAAAGTTTAGAGTCCTCCAGCACAAGGGACTTTTCGAGAAGGTCATCAAAACAAAGCTTGTACTTGATTCATAAAATAGGGATATCATTCATGCTTAACAAATACTTTCGTCAAAACAAGCAAAGCAAGATTTATCAAAACAGTATAACATAGCTTTATGAAAAGCACCACTCACTCTAGTTCTTGGGACGTCGGGGTCAAGGCAAAGGTCCAAGTCCTACAAACACATGGCAAAGCATACTGAACATACATCTCAAAGCAAGTCTTACATGCATGCAAATGATCTCGGAGAGACATGCTAGAAGTCAAAACACTATTTTACATGTCAGGAAGACATGCTGGGTACCAACCAGGTCTAAGCCGAGGTCCTACACCTCCTTGCCGAGGTGTGGTCCCGATGGCCTCATTCAAAAGCAAAGTCGGGAAAACCTGGGTTTCCCTTTGAAGAACATGAAGAACATGATCATGAGAAAGATGAATGCAAGATCGTAACTTGTTACAAAAATCTGAGATTTCATGCCATGAGTTCGAAAACATGGACCTGGGTACCCATACTTGAAAATCATGCAAGAACAAACACAAAACACATGGATTTAGGCGTGAGCCTTCAGATCAAAACATGGCTTTTCTTGAAGAACACATGAATGCTATTTTCTCTTTCTAAAACCGAACTTCAAAGCAATGCATGGCTTACAAATCATATTCAATCATGCAATGCAATAACATGAACATAAAGGATGATAAGAGCGGATCAAGAATCTAACCTTAGAACACGAATCTAACGGTTCGATCTCTAGGGATCAAGCTTGGAAATCCACTCTCTCTCAAGAACTCTTCTTCCTCTCCTAGAGCTTCTCTCTCCTCTTCAAAACAAGGATACAACAAAATGATGGGTTCTCTCTCTCTATCGGCTGACTTAACTCTCAGCTCGGACACGTGGCAACGGCTGGTTGGTTCTCTTAAAAAAGGTGATAGATTGACAAGACAAGGCAATGACAAAGCGTATCTAACAAGCTACTTGAAATGGCACTCCAGCAAGTGGTGACATCGGCTAGGGACAAGGCTTCGGTAACTAAGGTGACAATGACCTCGGCTAGGAAGGACGACACTTGACTAAGTTGTGCCATACCTTGGCCTAGATGTGCCACACCTCGGTCTAGGTCATACCACTCCAGGACAAGATCACTCAGGTGCAAAGGTAACATCTCAGCCTAGATAATACACATGTCGGCCTTGGTGATTCACACCTCGGCCTAGATAATGACATCTCGGCCAATATGTCAAAGCAAAGGTGGAGGTCAAACGAAGGGGTTCCAAGATACTTCTAAACTGAAGATGACCTCGGCTTGGAATGATCTAGGCATAACGCAACCTAGGCTTGTCATAACATCGGCTAACATAACTTAGGCTTGGCGCGACCTAGGCTTCACATCAAGGAGGGAGCAAAGCATGCACGTAACACTTAGGCAAAACAAGATAAGATTCATGAATGTAAACTTAATAAGGCAAGGTTATGCAAGTGCACATGAACATGACTAAGACATGAATGTGGGTTATCACATACTCCCCCCCTTAAAGAAGTTTGGTCCCCAAACTTCACTTACCTTGTTCCCAGAACGACTCCGGCTGTCAAGTTCTCATCCCTGCTTATCCCCTCTAGCCTTTATCTTGGGGCAATCCTTAATACGGTGACCTCTCTCTCCGCATCCGAAACATGCTCCAGTCGCCCGAAGACAAACCCCAAAATGTAGCTTCCCACAACTCGCACATGTCGGCCTGGTGCCACCTTCCTGATTCGCGTTGTTGGGACTATCCTCCTCTGTCCTCTCCTCGGCATCGTTCGGGCCTGCCTCTTCTTCGCGATTGTCGTAGGTCTGCCTCTTCCTTTGACTCTTCCCCGAACTTTGACTTCTGTTTAGGTTGGCTTCTGCAAGGAGGGCTTTGTCTAATACTCCAGCATACGTCGGCATGTCGAGTAAATTAACCTGATCTTGTATCAGCCCTCGAAGTCCACTCTCAAACTTCCTAGCTTTCATGTATTCGTTGTCGACCATGCGGGGTGCATACCTTGCCAACTCAGTGAACGCACGATCATACTCTGCCACTATTTTACTACCCTGTGTCAACATCAGGAACTCTGTAGTCTTGCGATCTCGGACACTGAGTGGAAAGTGCTTGTCATAGAACAGCTCCAAAAATCTGGCCCAAGTCAAGTCTGGGTTGCCTTCTCGAATCATCATCCACCATCTACGGGCGTCGTCTTCCAATGTGAATACTGCTAGTGCCACTTTCTGAGCGTCGGTGCTGGGAAAAACCTCGAACATTTTCTCCATCTCGAGAATCTATGCTTCTGCTTTCATCGGCTCTATACCTCCCTGGAACTTTGGCGGTTTCATCTTCTTGAATTCCCTGATCAGGGTCAATGTGTCATCTCCGTACAAAGCTGGTTGCGGAGGCACTTATGGTACTGGCGGTGGTGGAACTGCATGTCGGCCATCTGTCTGCTCGGCCTGGGTGGAGGTGGTACCGGTATTCTGCTGCCTTGCTCGCCTTAACTCATCGGCTAAACTTTCAACCAATCTTTCTAATCTGTCTATTCTATCCTCGGATTGATTTCGGCCAACTGGGGGTCTACCTCTTCTCATGATGCTGGGGGTATGCAGGATGTGACATTTAAACAAAATGAACAAATGAACATGTATGCAAGTGAACATGATCATGCCGATGTATCAAAATGTTCATGCCGAGATGATGCACACCTTGTCAAGTAGCAAGTAACATGATGCAATCCTAACATTCTTCTAAGGGACATCCTATGCTCTTTAGGACTCAAAATGTGTGAATAACGTACTATAAGGAACGCGTGCTCTGATACCATTCTGTCACGACCCCAAACCGCCCCTAGTAGTTTGGTACCGTGATGGCCAGTAATCCGTAATTACCGAAGGCCAACTTCCAAAATCCACACACGATCAGAGTATTTATATAGGGGGCTCACAAATGCGGAAGCAATAATTCAAAATACAAGTGGTCCATAAGTGTCACGACCCCAAACCGCCCCTAGTAGTTTGGTGCCGTGATGGCCAGTAATCCGTAATTACCGAAGGCCAACTTCCAAAATTCACACACAATCAGAGTATATATATAGGGGGATCACAAATGCGGAAGCAACAATTCAAAATACAAGTGGTCCGTAAGAGCAGTGCATAAGTCAAATGAAATGGCATACATCTTTTCATAGCTTTAAAACTTGAATACAAATAAAATAAAGTACAAAATACATGTTACATCTTGATAAAAGGCTTCTCAAGCCAACATGAACAGAATACATGAAATACAAATCAAGAAACATAATCTTCAAAATTGCCGACATAACATGCATACAAACACACATCTCGGCGAAGCCGACTTCTCGCTTGCTACCTACATACATACATAGGGAGGGTGAGCTTGGATACTCAGTGAATGATATAAGTAATAAAGGGGTTAAATGAATGATACCTGAGATCCTTTCAAAACGATACATATTATATCCGTGTCAAAACCATACATAACAAAGCTTTACTTGGCTTAAAACAAGAAATCATCCGAAACTTGGTCTTTCAAAACTTACTTACATACTTAACATACGTCAAATCTTAAAACATGGGGTGATGACATTCCGGGCAAAACAAAAGCATAACCTCAGCATCGAGCACACCCGTTCATAGTCCGTCGGCGGCTGATATCTTAACAAGGGTGCTACTTAGGCTTAACGTCCCCTAGCACGAAAGGACGGTGCTACCTAGGCTTAAAGTCCCCTAGCACGGAAGGACTATGTTACATAGGCTTAACGTCCCCTAACACGAAAGGACGGCGTTACTTAGGCTTAACGTCCCCTAACACGAAAGGACGGCGTTACTTAGGCTTAACGTCCCCTAACACGAAAGGACGGTTCCAAGAATGTCATCCAAAACAAAGCTTATACTTGATACATAAAATAGGGATATCATCCATGCTTAACAAATACTTTTATCAAGACAAGGCAAAGCTTTATCAAAACCTTAAGAACATAACTTTATTAAAAATACCACTCACTTAGTTCTTGGGACGTCGAGGTCAAGGCAAAGGTCCAAGTCCTACAAACACATGGCAAAGCATACTGAACATACTTCTCAAAACAAGTCTTACATGCATGTGAATGATCTCGGGAAAACATGCTAGAAGTCAAAACACTATTTTACATGTCAGGAAGACATGCTGGGTACCAACCAGGTCTAAGCCGAGGTCCTACACCTCCTTGCCGAGGTGTGGTCCTGGTGGCCTCATTCAAAAGCAAAGTCGGGAAAACCTGGGTTTCCCCTTTGAAGAACATGAAGAACATGATGAACATGATCATGAGAAAGATGAATGCAAGATCGTAACTTGTTACGAAAATCTGAGATTTCATGCCATGAGTTCGAAAACATGGACCGGGGTACCCATACTTGAAAATCATGCAAGAACAAACACAAAAACATGGATTTAGGCATGAGCCTTCGGATCAAAACATGGCTTTTCTTGAAGAACACATGAATGCTATTTTCTCTTTCTAAAACCGAACTTCAAAGCAATGCATGGCTTACAAATCTTATCCAATCATGGAATGCAATAACATAAACATAAAGGATGACAAGAGCGGATCAAGAATCTAACCTTAGAACACGAATCTAACGGTTCGATCTCTAGGGATCAAGCTTGGAAATCCACTCTCTCTCAAGAACTCTTCTTCCTCTCCTAGAGCTTCTCTCTCCTCTTCAAAACAAGGATACAACAAAATGATGGGTTCTCTCTCTCTATCGGTTGACTTAACTCTCAGCTCGGACACGTGGCAACGGCTGGTTGGTTCTCTTCAAAAAGGTGATAGATTGACAAGACAAGGCAATGACAAAGCGTATCTAACAAGCTACTCGGAATGGCACTCCGGCGAGTGGTGACATCGGCTAAGGACAAGGCTTCGACAACTAAGGTGACAATGACCTCGGCTAGGAAGGACAACACTTGACTAAGCTGTGCCGCACCTTGGCCTAGATGTACCACACCTCGGTCTAGGTCATACCACTCCAGGACAAGGTCGCTCAGGTGAAAAGGTAACATCTCGGCCTAGATAATACACATCTCGACCTTGGTAATGCATGCCTCGGCCTGGACAATGACATCTCGGCCGATATGTCAAAGCAAAGGTGGAGGTCAAACGAAGGGGTTCCAAGATACTTCTAAACTGAAGATGACCTCGGCTTGGAATGATCTAGGCATAACGTAACCAAGGCTTGGCATAACATCGGCTAACATAACTTAGGCTTGGCGTGACCTAGGCTTCACATCAAGGAAGGAGCAAAGCATGCAACAACACTTAGACAAATCACATAGGCATCAAAACAAGGCAAGACAAGATTCATGGATGCAAACTTAGCAAGACAAAGTTGTGTAAGTGAACATGATCATGACTACAACACGAATATGGATTGTTGCAGCAACTTAACATGGCAAAACATATAAATGCATGCAACATGAGTAGGACATGAAATGTGGGTTGCTACAATAAGAGCTGTGCATAAGTCAAATGGAATGGCATACATCTTTACATAGCTTTATAACTTGAATACAAAAGTACATATTACATCTTGGCAAAAGGCTTCTCAAGCCGACATAAATATAACACATGAAATACAAATCAAGAATACATAATCTTCAGATTGCCGACATCCTCAAAGCCGACATAACATGCATAAAAATACACATCTCGGCGAAGCCGACTTCTTGCTTGTTACCTAGATATATACATAGGGAGGGTGAGCTTGGATACTTAGTGAATGGTACAAGTAATAAAGGGGTTAAATGAATGATTCCCGAGGTCTTTGTCAAAACAATACATATATATATCTCTTTGTCAAAACCATACTTATCATAGCTTGTACAAAACATGAGATAAATCTTGTTCATCAAACTTGATCTTGCAAAACTTACATACTTAACATGCGTCAAATCTTATAACATAACCTCGGCATAATGGAGCTCGTGTTACTTAGGCCCGTAGCCCGCTTTAACACTGTGGAGCTCGTGTTACATATGCCCGTAGCCCGCTTTAACACTGTGGAGCTCGTGTTACTTAGGCCCGTAGCCCGCTTTAACACTGTGGAGCTCGTGTTACTTAGGCCCGTAGCCCGCTTTAACACGATAGTCTTTCCACGAAAGGACCGTATCCTTTTACACTTAGTGCTGCGAAAGTTTAGAGTCCTCCAGCACAAGGGACTTTCCGAGAAGGTCATCAAAACAAAGCTTGTACTTGATTCATAAAATAGGGATATCATTCATGCTTAACAAATACTTTCATCAAAACAAGCAAAGCAAGATTTATCAAAACAGTATAACATAGCTTTATTAAAAGCACCACTCACTCTAGTTCTTGGGACGTCGGGGTCATGGCAAAGGTCCAAGTCCTACAAACATATGGCAAAGCATACTGAACATACATCTCAAAACAAGTCTTACATGCATGCAAATGATCTCAGAGAGACATGCTAGAAGTCAAAACACTGTTTTACATGTCAGGAAGACATGCTGGGTACCAACCAGGTCTAAGCCGAGGTCCTACACCTCCTTGCCGAGGTGTGGTCCCGATGGCCTCATTCAAAAGCAAAGTCGGGAAAACCTGGGTTTCCCTTTGAAGAACATGAAGAACATGATCATGAGAAAGATGAATGCAAGATCGTAACTTGTTACAAAAATCTGAGATTTCATGCCATGAGTTCGAAAACATGGACCTGGGTACCCATACTTGAAAATCATGCAAGAACAAACACAAAAACATGGATTTAGGCGTGAGCCTTCGGATCAAAACATGGCTTTTCTTGAAGAACACATGAATGCTATTTTCTCTTTCTAAAACCGAACTTCAAAGCAATGCATGGCTTACAAATCATATTCAATCATGCAATGCAATAACATGAACATAAAGGATGACAAGAGCGGATTAAGAATCTAACCTTAGAACACGAATCTAACGGTTCGATCTCTAGGGATCAAGCTTGGAAATCCACTCTCTCTCAAGAACTCTTCTTCCTCTCCTAGAGCTTCTCTCTCCTCTTCAAAACAAGGATACAACAAAATGATGGGTTCTCTCTCTCTATCGGTTGACTTAACTCTCAGCTCGGACACGTGGCAACGGCTGGTTGGTTCTCTTCAAAAAGGTGATAGATTGACAAGACAAGGCAATGACAAAGCGTATCTGACAAGCTACTCGGAATGGCACTCCGGCAAGTGGTGACATCGGCTAAGGACAAGGCTTCGGTAACTAAGGTGACAATGACCTCGGCTAGGAAGGACGACACTTGACTAAGTTGTGCCACACCTTGGCCTAGATGTGCCACACCTCGGTCTAGGTCATACCACTCCAGGACAAGATGACTCAGGTGCAAAGGTAACATCTCGGCCTAGATAATACACATCTCGGCCTTGGTGATTCACACCTCGGCCTAGATAATGACATCTCGGCCAATATGTCAAAGCAAAGGTAGAGGTCAAACGAAGGGGTTCCAAGATACTTCTAAACTGAAGATGACCTCGGCTTGGAATGATCTAGGCATAACGCAACCTAGGCTTGGTATAACATCGGCTAACATAACTTAGGCTTGGCGCGACCTAGGCTTCACATCAAGGAGGGAGCAAAGCATGCACGTAACACTTAGGCAAAACAAGATAAGATTCATGAATGTAAACTTAATAAGGCAAGGTTATGCAAGTGCACATGAACATGACTAAGACATGAATGTAGGTTATCACAGTACTCTTCAGCCGAAGTAAGGGTATGGCTGAAGAGTGGTTGGCTAGTAAGCGTAGTTAGTTTAACCAGCCAAAATCGAGATAACAGTTGAAACTAAAAAAGATCATGGAAAAATCATAACAAGTACAAACATACACATCAACCGAAGTAAGAGTTCATGAAAATTTTCATTCATCAGAAAGCAAATACAAAGGAGGGACCGTAGCCCGGTTACAAAAGTAAAGAAGTAGCAAAAAAAAGAAAAAGTACAAAATCAAGAGAAAAGGTCTTCAATTTCGGCATCAATGTCAACTTGAACGCCGGTTGCAGATGGAACATCCGTCTTAGTAGCAACTGGCAAAACGATATCAGTCGATGGCTCAACAGTCAGGTCTTCCACCGTTGCCTCCAACCGAGCTGATTGATTGTTGACTTGCGCGTTGACTACCGGAATAACAGTTTGTTTGTTTTCATCGTCTGAATCATCTGAATCCTGCAAGAATTGTTCTTGGACCGAAGCAGCATATTCCGCAAGCGAGGCCGGAATGAAGTACTGTGGAGCATTGTAGACCTCGGTTTCAGGCCCACAGCTGAGCTGCTCCACAGCACTTCTCTAGCCGCACTTGAAGAACAAATCCTTTGCCCCCTCGCATTGCGGAATATATAGGCCCTCCGCCTCTTTGAAACCTTGGGCGTTGGCATCACTGACCTTCTTCTTGAGTTCAGCTATTTCGGCATCTTTTTTGCCTTCGAGTTTGACCAACTCACGCAAGTACTTGTCTTTCACCGTTGCTGCAATTTTTTGTTTTTCAGCTTCAGCCGAGCTAACAAGTCCGGTCAAGTGACCATTCTCAAACTGTAGCTCAGCTATCTGCTTTTTGGCGCGCTCAAGCTCGGCTGTCTTGGCCTCGGCTTCCGCCATGGCATGCCTTGTTGTCTTGCGGAGCTCCAGCACTTTTTTATGTGCAATATTGTTCTTCTAAATGGCCTGCAAAAGAATAGTAACCCTCTTCAGCCGGACTGACAGTTGGGAAAAATTAGACAGAAAAGGGAGAGCCACTTACCAGGATCATTGATTTTGTAGAAGACCGGATGGCCTTCAGCTCGGTGTTTAATTGCTTGTTGTGGTGCTCCATATCCTTCGGAAGGTAAACACTCTTGGCTAGATTGAAAGCTATCGAGTGATCCTTCTCAGCAACGACCGAATCAGACTCCTGGATATCTCGGTCTTGAAAAGTGAGAATTGGAGCCCATTTGGAGGAGTCAGCTCGGTCAGATTGCTCCGGTTGAAGGATGGGTTGAGGACTTGGTGGAGGGATGGATTCGTCCTCATCCACAAGTTGTTGTTCAATCGGGGTAGACCGGGCGCGCTTAGAGGGGCGTGATGAAGAAGGCTGTTGAGAAGGGAGGGCCACAACAGCAGGCTGCGTTTGGCTTGGTGGCGGTACTTCGGGTCTGTTAGTTTCGGTTAGAAGCGCCCTTACTCTGTTCTTTTTAGCCATCTCTTCTTCGGCAGTTAGTGGGATTAATCTGATTTCGGGCAAGGTTGGGTCCGGTTCTGGGGCCTCCTCAAGAAGAAAGTCGGTCACTCTCGCTTTTCGGCGACCGCTGTATCTGTAAGTCGGCTCGAACTTTAACAGCTTAGCCCAGCTACGTTCTGGATACCGTAGTGCGGCGCGCAAAGTCGCTAGATTGGGGTAGCTGTATAAAGAATGAAGGTAGGCAGAATCTGTGAAAAAAGACAACTGTTAGTTCGGCTGAAAGATTGACAAACTGAAATATAAAATAGCAAGCAAGAAAACCGAGGTAAATATACCGGGTTCTCCTTTTTTCCAGTCTATACATCGGCCAGGAATATGGGCTTGATGATCCTCAAAGTTCCTAGACACCCAAAAAAAATCGTCGTCGTTTAAGTCTTTATCCGGTGTGTGTTTTATTATCTTCTCTCGGCGACGGCGTATTCTTAAATAGTAGACCCATCCATCTTCTTTTGAACCGATGGAGTATTGGTGGAAGATTTCGGCCAGACCGAGGTTGAGTCCGGCTTGGCGGTTTAGTTCGGCTATTCCCATTATGATGCGGTATGAGTTGGTGGATAGTTGGGTTGGGTATAGTCTGGTTTGCCTAAGAAACTCACAAATTAAGGGTTGGACTAGAAATCGTAGTCCGGTCTCAATTATGGACAAAAGGGTAAAGGGAACAAATCCTTCATTACCCCAAGGAATGACATCTTTTTCGGCTAAAATCAGGTGGACGTCATCGGGTATATTGTAGTCTTTTCTGAATTCGGCTAGGCCGCCCGGAGTATTTACTAGATACCTATACTTCCCCATTTATTGTATAATTTACGAATAAATTAGTTCGGTCCAGAAATTGTGCTCAGTAGCTCGGTTGAGCGCGCAGAGGAGTACCTGGGCAACCTAAGTCTGCAAAGTAGAAAACAAAGGGGTTAAGCACAGATCAATGGACCGTGCTACAAAATAAAAAGTTAAAAATAGGAGCCCTACTTCGGCTATGAGGATGCTACAGGTCTTATCTTGGTTTCTGCAAGGTGATTGGTAGCTCGGTTTGAGCAGGGCTTTGTTAGTTCGGGCTTGGCAAACATCTAGATATCTCGGTTGTGAAAACGGTTCTGTTTGACCGGTTGATCGCCTAGGGGCAGCTTTCTGAGTTCCAGTTAAAAAACTAAGAAAGCTGGTTTAGCCCCGAAGGCCTAGATCGATTGGAGTTCAGGTATCTCGGTATGCTAAGCGCAAAACGTAGTTCGGTTGGTTACCTCGGCTAGGGTCTATTAAGAAGTGGTTTGACTTATCCAAAGCTACTGGTGTAAACACAAGTGTTAATCCGGTTGTAAGCTGACTAGACTTCTACCTAGCCTAAACAGTATCCTAGTTCGGTTGCATCATGATTTTGGATCAAAAATCTGTTTTCTACAGGATATTTCATATACTCATGCGTTCTACTGTTAAGTTTTTTCCATAGAAATACAAAGCAAAGCAAAACGGAAAAACGTGTTCGCAGAAAATACAGAAAACAAAACGCATAGGACAAATACGAAAACAAACAGAGCAAGAAGGATAGATTTGCTTACCAGATTAAAGAAGAAGACCTAGATGGAAGCAGCGACAGTAGAGGAGGCACAGGAAACAAGCTTCACAATTGCAAAAGCAAGAGAGCAAGGGAGCTTGATAGAAAGAATGAGGGAAATAAGAAATGCGGTGGTAAAAACCAAAGATGAAGAGATTGATTTGTGAAAAAAGACGAAAGTGAAAGGGCGGGAACTGTTCAAATTTCTCGAAATACGAAGACAGCGTGACAGCCGTCCTCAGTCAATCAGAGTGTGCCACGTGTCATTAGAATGGGAAGCGTTACAGTCGCTGTGATTGAAAAGACGTTTTGACCGGACAAGCAGTGCCCGAAGTGAAATTAGCTCGGCTGAAAGGTTAAAGAGTTTTTAGCTCGGATGGAAAGGCTTAAAAACTTCAGCTCGGTTGGTAGACAGGTAATCCCTATCATGCTGTGCAGATGGGATTAAGGGGCAATTGAGAGGGTAATTTTTGTAAAAATTGGGCCGAGCTGGGAGATGGGTCATTATGGCCCACAATGCGAAGGACTGAGTAAAAAGGTCGTAAAGTTACTCCGGCCCAATAGAGGTATAAAGTTACTCCGGCCCAATAGAGGTATAAAGTTACTCCGGCCCAAGATAAATGTAAAGATACTCCGGTCCGGCAGCGACTTGAAGTTAGGCCGGTCTGAGTTAGTCCGGTCATGGTATATTGTGGTTAAAACGGCCAGAACCTTGTTACTTGGTAGCTCGGTCTAAACACACCATGGTTCGTGCATGAGAGAACCGAGATAAGGTGTAACGAAAAGAAGAACCGGACTGATGATAGTACGGCTTACTCTGTGGCACAGCATAGCCATGATTACTTCGGTCATGTGGGAGTTCGGCCATGGTAATAACCATCTCACTTGGTTTGAGCAGTGAGGGGGGTGTTGAAGGATAAGCATTATCTTTCGGGAGTATGAATCCTAGGAGGACTCTGCATGGAGGAGTAGAAGTCCTACTAGGATTGTGCCACACGAAACCTATAAAAGCTCACAAACATCACCTTTGGGGAGGTAACACACAACTTTGCTTTCTGAATACACAGAGCTTTTGTCCATTTGTCAAGCTTACTGACTTAGGCATCGGAGAGGTTTCCGGCACACACCTGCCGGCTAGCTCACGTTTGTGTTTTTAGGTGATAAAGTGACGGCGTACGGAGGATCGCAGGCTTGGTCAACAGGATTATACGAGAAAGTATATTTCTTTCCCGTACACTTCCAATTTTATTTTATTCGACTTCCATTTTTATTAAATTTACTTTTCTATTCAACTTCCGTTTTTATTTAATTTCCAAATAGATCGTTAAGGTATAGTGGTTTCTGGATTGAATTTCCATTGTTAATTTTCTGCAACTTTCATTTTTATTTTTATTCAATTTCCATTTTTATTCAATTTACTTTTCTATTAAACTTCCTTTTTTATTTAATTTCCTGATAGATCGTTAAGGTATAGTGGTTTCTTGAATGAACTTCCATTTTTAATTTTCTGCAACATTTATTTTTATTTTTATTTAACTTCCATTTTAATTCAATTTACTTTTCTATTCAACTTCCTTTTTTTAATTTCCAAATAGATCGTTAAGGTGTAGTGGTTTTTTGAATGAATTTCCATTTTTAATTTTCTGCAACTTCCATTTTTATTTTTAAGTAACTTCCATTTTTATTCAAGTTACTTTTCTATTCAACTTCCTTTTTTATTTAATTTCCAAATAGATCGTTAATGTATAGTGGTTTCTGGATTGAACTTCTATTTTTAATTTTATGCAACTTTCATTTTTATTTTTATTCAACTTCCATTTTTATTAAATTTACTTTTCTCTTAAACTTCATTTTTTTATTTAATTTCCAAATAGATCGTTAAGGTATAGTGGTTTCTTGAATGAACTTCCATTTTTTATTTTCTGCAACTGCCATTTTTTTTATTTGACTTCCATTTTTATTCATTTTACTTTTCTATTCAACTTCCTTTTTTATTTAATTTCCAAATAGATCGTTAAGGTATAATGGTTTCTGGATTGAACTTTTATTTTTAATTTTATGCAACTTTCATTTTTATTTTTATTCAAATTCTATTTTTATTCAGTTTACTTTTCTATTAAACTTCCACTTTTATTTAATTTCCAAATAGATCGTTAAGGTATAGTGGTTTCTTGAATGAACTTCCATTTTTAATTTTCTACAACTTCCATTTTTATTTTTATTCGACTTCCATTTTTCTTCAAGTTACTTTTCTATTCAACTTCTTTTCTTGTTTAATTTCCAAATAGATCGTTAACGGATAGTGGTTTCTGGAATGAACTTCCATTTTTAATTTTATGCAATTTCTATTTTTATTTTTATTCAACTGCATTTTTATTCAATTTGCTTTTCTATTAAACTTCCACTTTTATTTAATTTCCAAATAGATCGTTAAGGTATAGTGGTTTCTTGAATGAACTTCCATTTTTAATTTTCGGCAACTTCCATTTTTATTTTTATTCGACTTCTAATTTTATTCAAGTTGTTTTTCTATTAAACTTCCTTTTTTATTTAATTTCCAAATAGATAGTTAAGGTATAGTGGTTTCATGAATGAACTTCCAATTTTAATTTCTGCAACTTCCATTTTTATTTCTATTCAACTTTTTTTTTTTATTCAAGTTTCTTTTCTATTCAACTTCCTTTTTTTTTTAATTTCCAAATAGATCGTTAAGGTATAGTGGTTTCTGGATTGAACTTCCATTTTTAATTTTAAGCAACTTTCACTTTTTTTTTTATTCAACTTCCATTTTTATTCAATTTACTTTTCTATTAAACTTCATTTTTTATTTAATTTTCAAATAGATCGTTAAGGTATAGTGGTTTCTTTAAAGAACTTCCATTTTTAATTTTATGAAACTTCCATTTTTATTTTTATTCAGCTTCAATTTTTATTCAAGTTATTTTTCTGTTCAACTTAGTTATTTATTTAATTTCCAAATAGATCGTTAAGGTATACTGGTTTCTTGAATTAACTTCCATTTTTAATTTTCTGCATCTTCCATTTCTATTTTTATTTAACTTCCTTTTTTATTTAAGTTTCTTTTCTACTCAACTTCCTTTTTTATTTAATTTCTAAACAGATCGTTAAGGTATAGTGGTTTTTGGATTGAACTTCCATTGTTAATTTTATGCAACTTTCATTTTTATTTTTATTCGACTTCCATTTTTATTCAATTTACTTTTCTATTAAACTTCCTCTTTTATTTAATTTCCAAATAGATCGTTGAGGTATAGTGGTTTCTTGAATGAATTTCCATTTTTAATTTTCTGCAACTTCCATTTTTATTTTTATTCGACTTCTATTTTTATTCAATTTATTTTTCTATTAAACTTCCTTTTTTTATTTAGTTTCCAAATAGATCGTTGATGTATAGTGGTTTCTTGAATGAACTTCCATTTTTAATTTTCTGCAACTTCCATTTTTATGTTTATTCGACTTCTCTTTTTATTGAAGTTACTTTTCTATTCCACTTCCTTTTTTATTTAATATCCAGATAGATCGTTAAGGTATAGTGGTTTCTATATTGAACTTCCATTTTTAATTTTATGCAACTTTCATTTTTCTTTTTATTCAACTTCCTTTTTTATTCAATTTATTTTTCTGTCCAACTTTCTTTTTTTTTTTTTTTTAATTTTCAAACAGATCATTAAGGTATAGTGGTTTCTTGATTGAACTTCCATTTTTAATTTTCTACAACTTCCAATTTTATTTTTGTTAAGCTTCATTTTTTATTGAAGTTTACTCTCTATTCAACTTCCTTTTTAATTTAATTTCCAAATAGATCGTTAAGGTATAGTGGTTTCTTGAATAAACTTCCATTTTTAATTTTTTGCAACTTCCATTTTTATTTTTGTTCAACTTCCTTTTTTATTCAAGTTTCTTTTCTATTCAACTTCCTTTTTTATTTAATTTCCAAATAGATCATTAAGGTATAGTGGTTTCTTTAATGAACTTCGTTTTTTAATTCTCAAAAACTTCAATTTTTATTTTTATTCGACTTCAATTTTTATTCAAGTTATTTTTTTATTCAACTTCCTTTTTAATTTAATTTCCAAATACATCATTAAGGTATAGTGGTTTCTTGAATGAACTTCCAATTTTAATTTTCTGCAAGTTCCATTTTTATTTTTATTCAACTTCTTTTTTTATTCAAGTTACTTTTCTATTCAATTTCGTTTTTTGTTTAATTTCCAAATAGATCGTTAATGTATAGTGGTTTCTGGATTGAACTTCCATTTTTAATTTTATGCAACTTCTATTTTTATTTTTGTTTAACTTTTTTTTTTATTTAATTTCCAAATAGATCGTTAAGGAGGAGGCCTTTGGCGTTTGAGGTAGGTGATCATGTCTTTCTGAAGATATCACCTAGGCGAGGTCTGATGAGGTTTGGGAAGAGTGGGAAGTTGTCCCCTCGGTTTATTGGTCCTTTTGAGATCCTTGAGAGGATAGGTGAGGTTGCTTATCGGTTAGCCTTACCGCCGCAGTTGTCCGGAGTGCATGATGTGTTTCATGTGAGTATGCTTCGGAAGTATGAACCAGATCCATCACATGTGTTGGATTGGACTAATTTAGAGGTAGATGAGGATGCCTCGTATGAGGAGAGACCGGTTCGGGTCTTGGATAGGCGGGATCAGGTCCTGCGTGGCAAGACCATTCCTTTGGTGAAAATCTTGTGGAAACATCACGGAGTGGAGGAAGCCACTTGGGAACGTGAGTTGGAAGTCCGTGAAAAATATCCGGACTTGTTTGTTGATATGTAATCTTGTATTTAAATTTTACATTTTGTTGAACTTAAGAGCTTTTATATATGTCTTAAGTTGTGAAACATTGAAAATGTTTTGGTTATTGGAAGTATGTTTTGGAACTTGCCTCATACGGAAGTTGAATGTGATACTATATGTGTTGAATATATTGTTGAAATTGGAAAGATAGTGCATAATGTTGATGCATGTTGATAATACATATGTGGTTTACATATTGTGATATGTCTCTTGTTAAAGGGATGGGATGACCGGTAATGGGTCGAATTGTTGAATGTTCAAGTGTAACATTGATTAAAAGGGAGAAAAACTTGTTTTGAAAACTTGTGCTTAATTTCGGGGACGAAATTCTTTAAGGGGGGGAGGTTATAGCGATCCCGGGTTTACCCTTGTTGTATAGTGATCCGGACATGTGTCCGTGGATGTTGGTAGTTGTTTATTATCTTGTTTACATCCTTTCTTACTTTGTATTTGAGTTATAGGATGTGTTGAGCGGGTTTGTTACAGGTTGGTTGAGTTTAGAAACCAAAACTAGTTGCCCAGATTTTTTTGGCCTGTACGCTCGAGCGGAGGTGTTGGCGCTCGAGCGTAGATTACATCCATCCAGTATCTTGTTGTGCAGTGTTGTGAGCTCGAGCGTAGGGATTGGGAGCTCGAGCGGAGGCCTGGTTCTGCAAAAGTGCTGGGCGAGTGCATTCTGCGCTCGAGCGGGAGGTTGGCCGCTCGAGCGGAAGTCTGTGAGTGGCCGCTCGAGCGGGGTGTTTTACGCTCGAGCGGAAGACTGGGTTTAAGTCCCGAAATTGTGACTTTTCAAATCACTTTTTCACTTTCTCTTCTCTCTCTTACTTTTCCAAAAACACCATTGTTGAGTCTTTCTCTCTAGATACTACCTTCTCTCTAGGTTTTGATCTAGTAGGAGTGATTTACTCACCTTTGGCCTTTACAAAAAAGTTGTTGATCGTCGAGGGCTTCATTTTAATCTGAAAATCACGGGTTTTGGAGCACGTTGGGTTTTGTCGTCTTCTCCTTTGGGACTCCGAATTTGAGGTAGGGATAACCTACTCCTCTCTATGGGTTTTGTCTTTAAATTTTGGTATTTTGAGATGTTGGGCTTGGTTTGGTAATTTGTGAAAGTTTGGGGCTTTTGTGCAATTATACAAAAGTTGGGGTTTTATTTATAATAAACCTAGATGCATGTTTAGCATAAAAAAAATGGAATGATTGCTGAATCATTGAAGAAAATGGGACCTAAGGGTTGAAATGGTAATTATGGAAAATGGCCTAATTACATTGTTTAATTAATTGGGATAATTAATTGGTGAGAAATGAGGAAATGAAATGTTGATTGAATATCCATTTGCGCATTTATTTTCTGTTTTAGAAATAACTGCTTGGGGCTATCGGTGGAGGATAGTCGTGATTGTTGTAGACAATGTATGTTGATTAGGCAAACTGAAACTAATCAATGGAATGTGTTATGGAACTTGACAGTTGCTAGAATACATTAATTGTTTGTATTGTGTGATTGTATATAGAACCAATGTGTTTATATACGTTATGTGTAGAGGAGGAGATAGGGGATGTACTCCGCGGTTTAGGGGAAGATAGGGGATGGACCTCTAAACCGGATAGGTATTTGGAGGAGATAGGGGATGTACTCCGTAGACAGAGCTCATATGCTTGTCTAGAGAAGTGAAGATAGAGCTCATATGCTTATCTTTGTGAAGTGAAGTGTGGATACAGCTTGTATGCTTATCTGTAGATATTGTTGATATACATATCTGTTGTAGAGTGTGGATACAACTTGTATGCTTATCTGTGGATATTGTTGATATACATATCTGTTGAGAATGTGGATATAGCTTTTATGCTTATCTGAATGTGAGATATAGTTTTTATACATATCTGTGGAAATGATGATAGAGCTAGTATGCTTATCTGTTGTTAAAAGGAAAATGAAAAGTAATTGGGACTTGTAAGTCGTTGACATAAATATGTTATTTATGTGACTGTATCAGTGTTGACCAACTATCAATTGCTAATGTTTTAGTCATTGTCCATGGTTGGTTTAGTGTATTTCTACTGGGCTGTGGCTCACCCTATATGGGAATATCATTTTCAGGTGCAGGAAGCATGCCACCTCCAAGGACATAGCTGGGAGGCTTGTGGCGGGCATAGTTTTGTCGTTTTACTTTGATTTATTACATGTAATTTCAAGCCAAGGGCTTAATGTGTAAACGAGTTAGAACTCTTTGTTGTAACCAAGTGTTAACTTGGAAAGCTGTAAGCCCGTAGGGCATTTTGTTATGAGGTTAACATGTAATACTTATGTAACGGAATTCTAATGAATGAAAGGAATGTGGTTAGTTTAAATGTAAATGCATGTCTTATCTGGTGGGTTTATTGTTATTATTTTGAGGGCGTTACAACTTGGTATCAGAGCGTACCGGGTTCGAATACTTTGGGTACGTGGGAAGTGATTAGGATCACAATGGGTTTGTCTCGCTTGATAGAGACTTAGATGTAGTATCATATGCTATGTGCTCAATTGATAACATGCTTATGTGACTATGTGGGTATGGGATTTAATTTCTAGGATGTTGATTGGATCCTTGAGTTTCTGGGAGTCTTGTTGGAAAAGCACTTGATCAATGCTGTTTCTAACCGAAACTCTAGTAACGTCTCGGGACTATCATTATCCGGAAATGAAGTTCGTAAGTGCTTATGTGTTTATGTGCTTATGTGGAGTGAATTATAGTTGTCCATGCATTAGGACGTGAGTGATTAGTTTCGGCACACCTATGAATGTGCTAACGTTCTGTGTTGCCTTTATTAGGATGTCAGGACGAGGAAGAGGTGCTAGGCGTGGTAGACCTGCGAGGCAGGAAGTACCGTTACAGGGTGAGATTCCGGCAGTGCAGGAGGGAGTTGGGCAGGCCAATGTGGCCGAGCCAGTAGGTCAGCAGGCTATGGGTGCCTTGGCCAGAGAGATAGCAGGAGCTTTGGGTATTCTTAGAGCTGGGAATCAGGCAGCTGAGACAGGGCCTTCCTTCTTGAAGAGGGAGTTCTTCCGATGTAATCCGGATGAGTTTATCGGGGATCCTAAAGAGCCGCTTAAGGCAGATGAATGGCTCGAACAGACAACGAAGACGTTTGAGATGCTTGGCATCGAGGACGGAGCACTGAAAGTGACCTTGGCATCCTTTCAACTGAAGGGAGATGCGGGTCAATGGTGGAAGTACGAGAAAGCTCGTGTTGGTGGTACTTGGGAGGCGTTTGTGAATGCTTTTCAGGAGAGGTTTTTGTCTGCAGTAGCAAGGGAGAAGCTGAGGGATCAGTTTAGCCGGCTTAATCAGCAGGGCTTGTCAGTGGCCGAGTTTGAGGCTACTTTTACCAGTCTGTCTAGGTTTGCACCTGAACTGGTGGCGTCTGAGGAACGCCGTTGCTATGAGTTTGAGCGGAAGTTGAGGCGGGGCCTCAAGTTGAGAGTTGGTGGGTCTTATATTCGAGAGTATAGACACCTAGTGGATGCTGCAGCTCATATGGAGCTTATGATGCAGGAGGAGGATGAGGGTCAGAGAGGCTCCAAGAGGAGCCAGGATAGTCAGAGTGATGGCAGGAGGCAGAGGGGTTCTAACCCTCAGCAGTCTCAGGGTGCAGTCTCTAGATCGACCTTTCCAGTGCCTAGTGTAGGCTCGGGGAGAGGCAGTCAGGGAGAATTCACTTGTTACAAGTGTGGCCAGTTGGGTCACAAGGTTTCTGTTTGCCCGCAGAAGGGTGGGGGTCAGAAAGCTGCTTCTTCTTCAGCTAGACCGCCGAGTCAGAGTTTGGGCAGGGGGCAGCTCTTGATTTGTTATCAGTGTGGACAACCTGGGCACATGAAGAGGTTTTGCCCACAGTTGAGTGCCACTTCGGGAGCGTCTGGTTCTAGGCAGACGCAGGGTTTTCAGCCAGCTCAGTCTGTGCAGGCCTCGAGGGCCAATCCGGGAGCTTCGTCATCCCAGTCTGTGCAGCAGTCTTTTGCTCCGAGAGGTGAGCAGGTAGACCAGGGGCCTACGGGGCGCGTGTATGCTGTTACCGCGCAGGATTTAGTACCGGCTCCATCAGTAGTGAGAGGTACTTTTCTGTTTTGCAACTCAGTTGCTAATGTGTTGATAGACACGGGTGCATCTCATTCTTTTGTATTTGCTGCATTTGCATCTGTTTTGAAATTGGAGTTAGCACAGTTAGCATCTCCTATTTGTGTGGTATCGCCTTTGGGTGGTGAGTTGATTCTGAAACAGGGTGTTAGAGGATGTGATATTGAGGTCGCCGATTATAGGCTTCCTTTTCCGTTTGTTGTCATGCCCATGAAGGGTTTTGATGTTATTTTGGGTATGGACTGGCTATCGTCATACCGGGCTATTATTGATTGCTACCGCCAGAGGGTCACGTTATGTACCTTGAGCGGGGAGTGGTTCCATTTCTTGGGAGACCGGGTTGGTAGTGTTTTGCCACCGGGGTTTGATTCGCGAGGGCGAAGTGAGCTTAGTGGTTTACATGCTAGCTTTGAGAGTAGCGAGTGTGTTGAGACCCAGGTTGTGTTACCGAGGGTGGTTTGTGAGTATTCGGATGTCTTTCCCGAAGATCTTGTTAGTTTGCCACCTCACCGAGAGATAGAGTTCTCTATTGATTTAGTGCCTGGTACGGCGCCGATTTCTATGGCACCTTACCGTTTTGCTCCAGCAGAGTTGGTTGAGTTGAAAGTTCAGCTCCAGGAATTGCTCGATAAGGGCTTTGTTCGTCCTAGTGTTTCACCGTGGGGAGCACCGGCACTCTTTGTTAAAAAGAAAGATGGTGCCTTGAGATTGTGTATAGACTACCGGAAGTTGAATCGGGCTACGGTTAAAAATAAGTACCCTATGCCCCGTATAGATGATTTGTTTGACCAGTTGAAGGGTTCCCGTTGTTTCTCTAAGATAGACTTGAGATCGGGTTACCATCAGTTGAGGGTCAGGGAGGAAGATATTCCGAAGACGGCATTCCGTACGCGGTATGGCCATTATGAGTTTCTGGTGATGCCATTTGGGCTTACCAATGCACCGGCAGTCTTTATGGACTTGATGAACCGGATTTTCCGGGAGTTCTTAGACCGCTTTGTGGTTGTTTTTGTGGACGATATCCTTATCTATTCGTCATCTAAGGAGGAGCACGAGGAACACTTGAGAGTGGTGCTTGAGTTACTTAGAGCCCATAGGCTGTATGCCAAGTTTGGGAAGTGTGAGTTCTGGCTGAGGGAAGTCAAATTCTTAGGCCACGTGGTATCCGGGGAAGGGGTGTCTGTTGATACATCCAAGGTTGAGGCAGTGCAAGATTGGGCACAGCCTAAGAGTGTGTTTGAGATCCGCAGTTTTCTGGGATTAGCTGGGTATTACCGTCGGTTTGTGAAAGATTTCTCCAGGTTAGCATCACCGTTGACTAGGCTGACTCGGAAGGGAGTCAAGTTTGTGGAGTGAGACTTGTGAAAAGTCGTTCCAAGAGTTGAAAATTAGATTGACCACCGCTCCGGTGTTGATTATTCCGGAGAGAGGGTTGGGTTATGCGGTTTATTGTGATGCCTCACGAGAGGGTTTGGGTTGTGTGTTGATGCAGGAGGGGAAAGTGGTAGCTTATGGCTTACGTCAGTTGAAAATACACGAGAAGAATTACCCCACACACGACCTAGAATTAGCAGCTGTGATCTTTGCCTTGAAAATCTGGAGGCACTACCTTTATGGTGAGAGGTTCGAGGTATTCTCGGATCATAAGAGTTTGAAGTATCTGTTTACACAGAGAGACTTGAATCTGAGGCAGAGGAGATGGATGGAGTTCATCGAGGATTATGATTTTGAGTTACATTATCATCCGGGAAAGGCCAATGTTGTGGCCGATGCCCTTAGTAGGAAGACCATTAGTGATGTTGCTTGTATAGCCATCCGGGAATGGGAGATGTTGGGAGCACTTGGCGAGTTTGGTTTGCTATTGGGCGAATCTGTTGAGGCTGCGGCCTTGTTTTCCGTTGTTGCGCAACCTACACTTGTGACTAGAGTGTTAGAGGCACAGAGAGGTGACCTTGAGGTAGAATCCCTCCGAGAGAAGATCCCCAGTGGGAAAGTTGAGAAGGGTTTGACGGTGTATCCCGACCTGAGTGTGAGATACCGAGACCGTTTGTTTGTACCGGAGGCTTGCCGTGAGGAAGTACTCCGAGAGTTTCACCTTTCGCGCCTTGCGGTGCATCCGGGAGGTACTAAGATGTATCGGGATTTGGGTCGCCAGTTTTGGTGGCGGGGTATGAAGAGAGATGTGGCTGTTTTCGTATCGAAGTGCCTTACTTGCCAGCAAGTGAAGGCCGAGCATCAGAGGCCAGCGGGTTTGTTGCAACCCTTGCCTATTGCCGAGTGGAAGTGGGAGCATGTCACTATGGACTTCGTTGTGGGTCTTCCGAGGACTCAGCGGGGTAGTGATGCTATTTGGGTGGTTGTAGACCGGTTGACTAAGTCGGCGCACTTTATTCCTATGCGCGTGAGAGATTCGGTAGATCATCTTGCCGACTTGTATGTTCGGGACGTAGTGCGATTGCATGGGGTCCCAGTGACGATCGTCTCAGATAGAGATCCTCGTTTTACTGCTAGGTTGTGGCAGAGTTTGCAGAGTGCCTTGGGCACTAAGTTGACCTTTAGTACGGCTTATCATCCTCAGACTGACGGGCAGTCCGAGCGTACTATTCAGATCCTCGAGGATATGCTTCGGGGTTGTGTCCTGGACTTCAGTGGGACGTGGGAAAGGCACTTGCCATTGGTAGAGTTTGCCTACAACAACAGTTTTCAGTCTAGCATCGGTATGGCACCGTTTGAGGCCTTGTATGGCCGACCGTGTAGGTCTCCAGTGTGTTGGGCCGAGGTGGGTGATGCACCTTTGTTGGGTCCGGAGTTGGTTAGGGAGACGACGGAGAAAGTTGAGCTTATCCGTAAGAGGCTTGTTACAGCCCAGAGTCGACAAAAGAGTTATGTCGATCATAGGAGGAGGCCTTTGGCGTTTGAGGTAGGTGATCATGTCTTTCTGAAGATATCACCTAGGCGAGGTCTGATGAGGTTTGGGAAGAGTGGGAAGTTGTCCCCTCGGTTTATTGGTCCTTTTGAGATCCTTGAGAGGATAGGTGAGGTTGCTTATCGGTTAGCCTTACCGCCGCAGTTGTCCGGAGTGCATGATGTGTTTCATGTGAGTATGCTTCGGAAGTATGAACCAGATCCATCACATGTGTTGGATTGGACTAATTTAGAGGTAGATGAGGATGCCTCGTATGAGGAGAGACCGGTTCGGGTCTTGGATAGGCGGGATCAGGTCCTGCGTGGCAAGACCATTCCTTTGGTGAAAATCTTGTGGAAACATCACGGAGTGGAGGAAGCCACTTGGGAACGTGAGTTGGAAGTCCGTGAAAAATATCCGGACTTGTTTGTTGATATGTAATCTTGTATTTAAATTTTACATTTTGTTGAACTTAAGAGCTTTTATATATGTCTTAAGTTGTGAAACATTGAAAATGTTTTGGTTATTGGAAGTATGTTTTGGAACTTGCCTCATACGGAAGTTGAATGTGATACTATATGTGTTGAATATATTGTTGAAATTGGAAAGATAGTGCATAATGTTGATGCATGTTGATAATACATATGTGGTTTACATATTGTGATATGTCTCTTGTTAAAGGGATGGGATGACCGGTAATGGGTCGAATTGTTGAATGTTCAAGTGTAACATTGATTAAAAGGGAGAAAAACTTGTTTTGAAAACTTGTGCTTAATTTCGGGGACGAAATTCTTTAAGGGGGGGAGGTTATAGCGATCCCGGGTTTACCCTTGTTGTATAGTGATCCGGACATGTGTCCGTGGATGTTGGTAGTTGTTTATTATCTTGTTTACATCCTTTCTTACTTTGTATTTGAGTTATAGGATGTGTTGAGCGGGTTTGTTACAGGTTGGTTGAGTTTAGAAACCAAAACTAGTTGCCCAGATTTTTTTGGCCTGTACGCTCGAGCGGAGGTGTTGGCGCTCGAGCGTAGATTACATCCATCCAGTATCTTGTTGTGCAGTGTTGTGAGCTCGAGCGTAGGGATTGGGAGCTCGAGCGGAGGCCTGGTTCTGCAAAAGTGCTGGGCGAGTGCATTCTGCGCTCGAGCGGGAGGTTGGCCGCTCGAGCGGAAGTCTGTGAGTGGCCGCTCGAGCGGGGTGTTTTACGCTCGAGCGGAAGACTGGGTTTAAGTCCCGAAATTGTGACTTTTCAAATCACTTTTTCACTTTCTCTTCTCTCTCTTACTTTTCCAAAAACACCATTGTTGAGTCTTTCTCTCTAGATACTACCTTCTCTCTAGGTTTTGATCTAGTAGGAGTGATTTACTCACCTTTGGCCTTTACAAAAAAGTTGTTGATCGTCGAGGGCTTCATTTTAATCTGAAAATCACGGGTTTTGGAGCACGTTGGGTTTTGTCGTCTTCTCCTTTGGGACTCCGAATTTGAGGTAGGGATAACCTACTCCTCTCTATGGGTTTTGTCTTTAAATTTTGGTATTTTGAGATGTTGGGCTTGGTTTGGTAATTTGTGAAAGTTTGGGGCTTTTGTGCAATTATACAAAAGTTGGGGTTTTATTTATAATAAACCTAGATGCATGTTTAGCATAAAAAAAATGGAATGATTGCTGAATCATTGAAGAAAATGGGACCTAAGGGTTGAAATGGTAATTATGGAAAATGGCCTAATTACATTGTTTAATTAATTGGGATAATTAATTGGTGAGAAATGAGGAAATGAAATGTTGATTGAATATCCATTTGCGCATTTATTTTCTGTTTTAGAAATAACTGCTTGGGGCTATCGGTGGAGGATAGTCGTGATTGTTGTAGACAATGTATGTTGATTAGGCAAACTGAAACTAATCAATGGAATGTGTTATGGAACTTGACAGTTGCTAGAATACATTAATTGTTTGTATTGTGTGATTGTATATAGAACCAATGTGTTTATATACGTTATGTGTAGAGGAGGAGATAGGGGATGTACTCCGCGGTTTAGGGGAAGATAGGGGATGGACCTCTAAACCGGATAGGTATTTGGAGGAGATAGGGGATGTACTCCGTAGACAGAGCTCATATGCTTGTCTAGAGAAGTGAAGATAGAGCTCATATGCTTATCTTTGTGAAGTGAAGTGTGGATACAGCTTGTATGCTTATCTGTAGATATTGTTGATATACATATCTGTTGTAGAGTGTGGATACAACTTGTATGCTTATCTGTGGATATTGTTGATATACATATCTGTTGAGAATGTGGATATAGCTTTTATGCTTATCTGAATGTGAGATATAGTTTTTATACATATCTGTGGAAATGATGATAGAGCTAGTATGCTTATCTGTTGTTAAAAGGAAAATGAAAAGTAATTGGGACTTGTAAGTCGTTGACATAAATATGTTATTTATGTGACTGTATCAGTGTTGACCAACTATCAATTGCTAATGTTTTAGTCATTGTCCATGGTTGGTTTAGTGTATTTCTACTGGGCTGTGGCTCACCCTATATGGGAATATCATTTTCAGGTGCAGGAAGCATGCCACCTCCAAGGACATAGCTGGGAGGCTTGTGGCGGGCATAGTTTTGTCGTTTTACTTTGATTTATTACATGTAATTTCAAGCCAAGGGCTTAATGTGTAAACGAGTTAGAACTCTTTGTTGTAACCAAGTGTTAACTTGGAAAGCTGTAAGCCCGTAGGGCATTTTGTTATGAGGTTAACATGTAATACTTATGTAACGGAATTCTAATGAATGAAAGGAATGTGGTTAGTTTAAATGTAAATGCATGTCTTATCTGGTGGGTTTATTGTTATTATTTTGAGGGCGTTACAAAGGTATAGTGATTTCTTGAATGAACTTCCATTTTTAATTTTCTGCAACTTCCATTTTTATTTTTATTTACCATCCAATTTTCATTTTCTGCAACTTCCATTTTTATTTTTATTCAACTTCTTTTTTTATTCAAGTTTCTTTTCTACGCAACTTTCTTTTTTATTTATTTACCAAATAGATCGTTAAGGTATAGTGGTTTCTTGAATGAATTTCCATTTTTAATTTTATGCAACTTTCATTTTTATTTTTATTCAACTTCCATTTTTATTCAAATTATTTTTCTATGAAACTTCATTTTTTATTTAATTTCCAAATAGATCATTAAGGTATAGTGGTTTCCTGAATGAACTTCCATTTTTAATTTTATGCAACTTTCATTTTTATTTTTATTCAACTTCCATTTTTATTCAAGTTATTTTTCTATTCAACTTCTTTTTTTATTTAATTTCCAAATAGATCGTTAAGGTATAATGGTTTCTGGATTGAACTTCTATTTTAAATTTTATGGAACCTTCATTTTTATATTTATTCAACTTCCATTTTTATTCAATTTACTTTTCTATTAAAATTCCTTCTTTATTTAATTTCCAAATAGATCGTTAAGGTATACTGGCTTTTTGAATGAACTTCCATTATTAATTTTATTCAACTTTCATTTTTATTTTTATTCAACTTCCGTTTTTATTCAAGTTATTTTTCTAATCAACTTCCTTTTTTATTTAATTTCCAAATAGATCGTTAAGGTATAGTGGTTCCTTGAATGAACTTCCAATTTTAATTTTATGCAACTTTCATTTTTATTTTTATTCAACTTCCATATTTATTCAAGTTATTTTTCTATTCAGCTTCCTTTTTTATTTAATTTCCAAATAGATCGTTAAGGTATAATAGTTTCTGGATTGAACTTCTATTTTTAATTTTATGCAACTTTCATTTTTATTTTTATTCAACTTCCATTTTTATTCAATTTACTTTTCTATTCAACTTCCTTTTATATTTAATTTCCAAATAGATCGTTAAGGTATAATGGTTTCTGGATTGAACTTCCATTTTTAATTTTATGCAACTTTCGTTTTTATTTTTATTGAACTTCCATTTTTATTCAATTTACTTTTATTCAACTTTCATTTTTATTTTTATTCAACTTCCGTTTTTATTCAAGCTATTTTTCTAATCAACTTCCTTTTTTATTTAATTTCCAAATAGATCGTTAAGGTATAGTGGTTCCTTGAATGAATTTCCAATTTTAATTTTATGCAACTTTCATTTTTATTTTTATTCAACTTCCATATTTATTCAAGTTTTTTTTCTATTCAACTTCCTTTTTTATTTAATTTCCAAATAGATCGTTAAGGTATAATGGTTTCTGGATTGAACTTCTTTTTTTAATTTTATGCAACTTTTATTTTTATTTTTAGTCAAATTATTTTTCTATTCAACTTCGTTTTTTATTTAATTTCCAAATAGATCGTTAAGGTATAATGGTTTCTGGATTGAACTTCCATTTTTAATTTTATGCAACTTTCATTTTTATTTTTATTCGACTTCCATTTTTATTCAATTTACTTTTATTCAACTTTCATTTTTATTTTTATTCAACTTCCGTTTTTATTCAAGTTATTTTTCTAATCAACTTCCTTTTTTATTTTATTTCCAAATAGATCGTTAAGGTATAGTGGTTCCTTGAATGAACTTCCAATTTTAATTTTATGCAACTTTCATTGTTATTTTTATTCAACTTCCATATTTATTCAAGTTTTTTTTCTATTCAACTTCCTTTTCTATTTAATTTCCAAATAGATCGTTAAGGTATAATGGTTTCTGGATTGAACTTCGTTTTTTAATTTTATGCAACTTTTATTTTTATTTTTAGTCAAATTATTTTTCTATTCAACTTCGTTTTTTATTTAATTTCCAAATAGATCGCTAAGGTATAGTGGTTTCTTGAATGAACTTCCATTTTTAATTTTATGCAACTTCCATTTTTATTTTTATTCGACTCCCATTTTTATTCAATTTATTTTTCTATTAAACTTTCTTTTTTATTTAATTTCCAAATAGATCGCTAAGGTATAGTGGTTTCTTGAATGAATTTCCATTTTTAATTTTATGCAACTTCAATTTTTATTTTTAATAAACTTCCATTTTTATTCAAGTTACTTTTTCATTCAACTTCCTTTTTTATTAAATTTCGAAATAGATCGTTAAGGTATAATGGTTTCTGGATTGAATTTCTATTTTTAATTTTTTGCAACTTTCGTTTTTATTTTTATTCAACTTCCATTTTTATTCAATGTAATTTTCTATTCAACTTGCTTTTTTATTTAATTTCCAAATAGATCGTTAAGGTATAGTGGTTTCTTGAATGAACTTCCAATTTTAATTTTCTGCAACTTCCATTTTTATTTTTATTCAACTTCTTTTTTTATTCATGTTTCTTTTCTATTCAACTTCCTTTTTTATTCAATTTTCAAATAGATCGTTAAGGTATAGGGGTTTCTGGATTGAACTTCCATTTATAATTTAATGCAACTTTCATTTATATTTTTATTCAAATTCCATTTTTATTCAACTTACTATTCTGTTAAACCTCCCTTTTTATTTAATTTGCAAATAGATCGTTAAGGTATAGTGGTTTCTTCAATTAACTTCCATTTTTAATTTTCTGCAACTTCCATTTTTATTTTTATTCAACTTCCATTTTTATTCAAGTTATTTTTCTATTCAAATTCCTTTTTATTTAAATTCCAAATAGAACGTTAAGGTATAGTGCTTTCTTGAATGAACTTCCAATTTTAATTTTCTGCAACTTACATTTTTATTTTTATTCAACTTCCATTTTTATTCAAGTTATTTTTCTAATCAACTTCCTTTTTTATTTAAATTCCAAATAGATCGTTAAGGTATACTGGTTTCTTGAATGAACTTCCAATTTTAATTTTCTGCAACTTCCATTTTAATTTTTATTCAACTTCTTTTTTTATTCAAGTTACTTTTCTAATCAATTTCGTTTTTTATTTAATTTCCAAATAGATCGTTAAGGTATAGTGGTTTCTGAATTAAACTTCCATTTTTAATTTTATGCAACTTTCATTTTTATTTTTGTTTAACTTCTTTTTCTATTTAATTTCCAAATAGATCGTTAAGGTATAGTGGTTTCTGGATTGAACTTCCATTTCCAATTTTACGCAACTTTCATTTTTATTTTTATTCAACTTCTATTTTTATTGAAGTTACTTTTCTATTCAACTTCCTTTTTTATTCAATTTCCAAATAGATCGTTAAGGTATAGTGATTTCTTGAATGAACTTCCATTTTTAATTTTCTGCAACTTCCATTTTTATTTTTATTTACCTTTCATTTTTATTCAAGTGTCTTTTCTACTAAACTTCCTTTTTTATTTAATTTCCAAATAGATCATTAAGGTATAGTGGTTTCTTGAATGAATTTTCATTTTTAATTTTATGCAACTTCCATTTTTATTTTTAATTAACTTCCATTTTTATTCAAGTTACTTTTCTAGTCAACATCCTTTTTTATTTAATTTCGAAATAGATCGTTAAGGTATAGTGGTTTCTTGACTGAATTTCCAATTTTAATTTTATGCAACCTCCATTTTTATTTTTAATTAACTTCCAAATAGACCGTTAAGGTATAATGGGTTCTGGATTGAACTTCCATTTATAATTTAATGCAACTTTCATTTTTATTTTTATTCAACTTCCATTTTTGTTCAACTTACTATTCCATTAAACTTCCCTTTTTGTTTAATTTGCAAATAGATCGTTAAGGTATAGTGGTTTCTTCAATGAACTTCCATTTTTATTTTTATTCGACTTCCGTTTTTATTCAAGTTATTTTTTTATTCAACTTCCTTTTTAATTTAATTTCCAAACAGATAGTTAAGGTATAGCGGTTTCTTGAATGAAATTCCAATTTTAATTTTCTGCAACATCTATTTTTGTTTTTATGCAACTTCTTTTCTTATTCAAGTTTCTTTTCTATTCAACTTCCTTTTTTATTTAATTTTCAAATAGACCGTTAAGATATAGTGATTTCTTCAATGAACTTCCATTTTTATTTTTATTCAACTTCCTTTTTCATTCAAGTTATTTTTTTATTCAATTTCCTTTTTTATTTATTTTCCAAATAGATCGTTAAGGTATTGTGATTTCTTGAATGAACTTCCATTTTTAATTTTCTTCAACTTTCATTTTTATTTTTATCCCACTTCCATTTTTCTTGAATTTACTTTTCTATTAAACTTCTTTTTTTATTTAATTTCCAAATAGATCGTTAAGGTATAATGGTTTCTTGAATGAACTTCAATTTTTAATTTTATGCAACTTTCATTTTTATTTTTATTCAACTTCCATATTTATTCAAGTTATTTTTCAATTCAACCTCCTTTTTTTATTTAATTTCCAAAGAGATCGTTAAGGTATAATGGTTTCTGGATTGAACTTCTATTTTTAATTTTATGCAACTTTCATTTTTATTTTTATTCAACTTCCATTTTTATTCAACTTATTTTTCTATTCAACTTCCTTTTTTATTTAATTTCCAAATAGATCGTTAAGGTATAATAGTTTCTGGATTGAACTTCCATTTTTAATTTTATGCAACCTTCATTTTTATTTTTATTCAACTTCCATTTTTATTCTATTTACTTTTCTATTAAACTTACTTTTTTATTTAATTTCCAAATAGATCGTAAAGGTATAGTGGTTCCTTGAATGAACTTCCATTTTTAATTTTATACAACTTTCATTTTTATTTTTATTCGACTCCCATTTTTATTCAATTTATTTTTCTATTAAACTTGCTTTTTTATTTAATTTCCAAATAGATCGTTAAGGTATAGTGGTTTCTTGAATGAATTTTCATTTTTAATTTTATGCAACTTCCATTTTTATTTTTGATTAACTTCCATTTTGATTCAAGTTACTTTTCCATTCAACTTCCTTTTTTATTTAATTTCGAAATAGATCGTTAAGGTATAATGGTTTCTGGATTGAATTTCTATTTTTAATTTTATGCAACTTTCATTTTTATTTTTATTCAAATTCCATTTTTATTCAATTTACTTTTCTATTCAACTTCCTTTCTTATTTAATTTCCAAATAGATCGTTAAGGTATAGTGGTTTCTTGAATGAACTTCCAATTTTAATTTTCTGCAACCTCCATTTTTATTTTTATTCAACTTCTTTTTTTATTCAAGTTTCTTTTCTATTCAACTTCCTTTTTTATTCAATTTCCAAATAGATTGTTAAGGTATAGTGGTTTCTTGAATGAACTTCCATTTTTAATTTTCTGCAACTTCCATTTTTATTTTTATTCGACTTCCATTTTTATTCAAGTTATTTTTCTATTCAACTTCATTTTTTATTTAAATTCCGAGTAGATCGTTAAGGTATAGTCGTTTCTTGAATGAACTTCCAATTTTAATTTTCTGCAACTTCCATTTTTATTTTTATTCAACTTTTATTTTTATTCAAGTTTCTTTTCTATTCAACTCCCTTTTTTATTTAATTTCCCAATAGATCGTTAAGGTATAGTGGTTTCTGGATTGAACTTCCATTTCCAATTTTACGCAACTTTCATTTTTATTTTTATTCAACTTCTTTTTTTATTCAAGCTTCTTTTCTACGCAACTTCCTTTTTTATTTAATTTCTAAATAGATGTTAAGGTATAGTGGTTTCTTGAATGAACTTCCATTTTTAATTTTATGCAACTTTCAATTTTATTTTTATTCAACTTCCATTTTTATTCAAATTATTTTTCTATTAAACTTCCTTTTTTATTTAATTTCCCAATAGATCATTAAGGTATAGTGGTTTCCTGAATGAACATTCATTTTTAATTTTATGCAACTTTCATTTTTATTTTTATTCAACTTCCATTTTTATTCAAGTTATTTTTCTATTCAACTTCCTTTTTTATTTAATTTCCTAATAGATCGTTAAGGTATAATGGTTTCTGGATTGAACTTCTATTTTAAATTTTATGGAACTTTCATTTTTATATTTATTCAACTTCCATTTTTATTCAATTTACTTTTCTATTAAAATTCCTTCTTTATTTAATTTCCAAATACATCGTTAAGGTATACAGGCTTCTTGAATGAACTTCCATTATTAATTTTATGCAACTTTCATTTTTATTTTTATTCAACTTCCGTTTTTATTCAAGATATTTGTCTATTCAACTTCCTTGTTTATTTAATTTCCAAATAGACCGTTAAGGTATAGTGGTTCCTTGAATGAACTTCCAATTTTAATTTTATGCAACTGTCATTTTTATTTTTATTCAACTTCCATATTTATTCAAGTTATTTTTCTATTCAGCTTCCTTTTTTTATTTAATTTCCAAATAGATCGTTAAGGTATAATAGTTTCTGGATTGAACTTCTATTTTTAATTTTATGCAGCTTTCATTTTTATTTTTATTCAACTTTCATTTTTATTCAATTTACTTTTCTATTCAACTTCCTTTTATATTTAATTTCCAAATAGATCGTTAAGGTATAGTGGTTTCTTGAATGAACTTCCAATTTTAATTTTCTGCAACCTCCATTTTTATTTTTATTCAACTTCTTTTTTTATTCAAGTTTTTTTCTATTCAACTTCCTTTTTTATTCAATTTCCAAATAGATCGTTAAGGTATAGTGGTTTCTTGAATGAACTTCCATTTTTAATTTTCTGCAACTTCCATTTTTATTTTTATTCGACTTCCAATTTTATTCAAGTTATTTTTCTATTCAACTTCATTTTTTATTTAAATTCCAAATAGATCGTTAAGGTATAGTCGTTTCTTGAATAAACTTCCAATTTTAATTTTCTGCAACTTCCATTTTTATTTTTATTCAACTTTTTTTTTTATTCAAGTTTCTTTTCTATTCAACTTCCTTTTTTATTTAATTTCTCAATAGATCGTTAAGGTATAGTGGTTTCTGGATTGAACTTCCATTTCCAATTTTACGCAACTTTCATTTTTATTTTTATTCAACTTCCATTTTTATTCAATTTACTTTTCTATTCAACTTCCTTTTTTATTTAATTTCCAAATAGATCGTTAAGGTATAGTGGTTTCTTGAATGAACATCGAATTTTAATTTTCTGCAACCTCCACTTTTATTTTTATTCAACTTCTTTTTTATTCAAGTTTCTTTTCTATTCAACTTCCTTTTTTATTTAATTTCCAAATAGATCGTTAAGGTATAGTGGTTTCTTGAATGAACTTCCATTTTTAATTTTCTGCAACTTCCATTTTTATTTTTATTCGACTTCCATTTTTATTCAAGTTATTTTTCTATTCAACTTCATTTTTTATTTAAATTCCAAACAGATCGTTAAGGTATAGTCGTTTCTTGAATGAACTTCCAATTTTAATTTTCTGCAACTTCTATTTTTATTTTTATTCAACTTTTTTTTTATTCAAGTTTCTTTTCTATTCAACTTCCTTTTTTATTCAATTTCCATATAGATCGTTAAGGTATAGTGGTTTGTTGAATAAACTTCTAATTTTAATTTTCTGCAACCTCCATTTTTATTTTTATTCAACTTCTTTTTTTATTCAAGTTCCTTTTCTATTCAACTTCCTTTTTTATTCAATTTCCAAATAGATCGTTAAGGTATAGTGGTTTCTTGAATAAACTTCTAATTTTAATTTTCTGCAACCTCCATTTTTATTTTTATTCAACTTCTTTTTTTATTCAAGTTCCTTTTCTATTCAACTTCCTTTTTTATTCAATTTCCAAATAGATCGTTAAGGTATAGTGGTTTCTTGAATCAACTTCCATTTTTAATTTTCTGCAACTTCCATTTTTGTTTTTATTCGACTTCCATTTTTATTCAAGTCATTTTTCTATTCAACTTCATTTTTTATTTAATTTCGAAATAGATCGTTAAGGTATAGTGGTTTCTTGAATGAACTTCCATTTTTAATTTTCTGCAGCTTCCATTTATATTTTTATTCGACTTCCATTTTTATTCAAGTTATTTTTCTATTCAACTTCATTTTTTATTTAAATTCCAAGTAGATCGTTAAGGTATAGTCGTTTCTTGAATGAACTTCCAATTTTAATTTTCTGCAACTTCCATTTTTATTTTCATTCAACTTCCATTTTTATTCAATTTACTTTTCTATTAAACTTCCTTTTTTATTCAATTTCCAAATAGATCGTTAAGGTATAGTGGTTTCTTGAATGAATTTCCATTTTCAATTTTATGTAACTTCCATTTTTATTCAAGTTACTTTTCCATTCAACTTCCTTTTTTATTTAATTTCGAAATAGATCGTTGAGGTATAATTGTTTCTGGATTGAATTTCTATTTTTAATTTTATGCAACTTTTGTATTTATTTTTATTCAACTTCCTTTTTTATTGAATTTCCAAATAGATCGTTAAGGTATAGTGGTTTCTTGAATGAACTTCCAATTTTAATTTTCTGCAACTTCCATTTTTATTTTTATTCAACTTCTTTTTTTATTCAAGTTTCTTTTTTATTCAACTTCCTTTTTTATTCAATTTCCAAATAGATCGTTACCGTATAGTGGGTTCTGGATTGAACTTCCATTTATAATTTAATGCAACTTTCATTTTTATTTTTATTCAACTTCCATTTTTATTCAACTTACTATTCTATTAAACTTCCCTTTTTATTTAATTTGCAAATAGATCGTTAAGGTATAGTGGTTTCTTGAATGAACTTCCATTTTTAATTTTCTGCAACTTCCATTTTTATTTTTATTCAACTTCCATTTTTATTCAAGTTATTTTTCTATTCAACTTCCTTTTAGATTTAAATTCCAAATAGATCGTTAAGGTATAGTCGTTGCTTGAATGAACTTTCAATTTTAATTTTCTGCAACTTCCATTTTTATTTTTATTCAACTTCTTTTTTTATTCAAGTTTCTTTTCTATTCAACTTCATTTTTTATTTAATTTCCCAATAGATCATTAAGGTATAGTGGTTTCCGAATTGAACTTCCATTTTTAATTTTATGCAACTTTCATTTTTCTTTTTATTCAACTTCCATTTTTATTCAATTTAATTTTCTATTGAACTTCCTTTTTAATTTAATTTCCAGATAGATCGTTAAGGTATAGTGGTTTCTTGAATAAACTTCCATTTTTAATTTTTTGCAACTTCCATTTCTTTTTTATTCGACTTCCATTTTTAGTCAAGTTATTTTTCTATTAAACTTCCTTTTTTATTTAATTTCAAAATAATCATTAAGGTACAGTGGTTTCTTAAATGAACTTCCATTTTTATTTTCATTCAAGTTCTTTTTTTATTCAAGTTTCTTCTCTATTCGCCTTCATTTTTTATTTAATTTCGACGTAGATCGTTAAGGTATAGTGGTTTTGTCAAGACCCGAACCCGCCTCTATGGGTTAAGGACATGACCGGCCAGTAATCCTGTGATTACCTACGGCCTCAGACCGAAACAAGAAGAAGACTTGTCAGAGTAAAGGGGCCAAACGGAAGCAAAAATTAAAAACTTTGTCCATAGAGCCGTGCTTATATGCACATCAAACAAACCATACTCAGATACGTTAATAACCCACATCAAAAGTACAGTTTCACAAAATTCATTACAGACAGGATCATCCAAAAACGAGTCAACCTATGACAGACTATTTACAGATATACATAAAGTCCTTGCCGGCAAGACAAAATATAATTACATAGCAAAAGGCAAGGGTAGGTCTCAAGAGTGAGACGCAAGGCTGACTTCCTCAAAACTCGGATTTTTCCTAGCAGACTTCACTGGGGCTGGGTTTGGACTTCCCTTGGCTCACCTACAACCACATGAATGAGCGTGAGCGATAGCCCAGTGAATAATATCAAATATGACAGTTACATAACAATATGTAGAACAACATGCTCCAAACGGCCTCGGGCCCAATTCATATTTCTTTTTAACAAATATATATGACTATACGAATTGCAAATCGAGTAACTGTAGTTCCGAACATTCTGGCCCTTGGCCCATTCGGGTTTCCATTCATGGCACAACGGCCTTCGGCCCATTCACTTATGTCGAAACGGCCTTCGGCCCATTCATTTCTATCAAAGTGGCCTTCGGCCCATTCATTTATGTCGAAACGGCCTTTGGCCCACTCGTTCATGTCAAAACGGCCTTCGGCCTACTCATTTATGTCAAAACAGCCTTCGGCCTACTCATTCATGTCAAAACGACCTTTGGTCCATTCATTTACATCAGAACGACCTTCGGTCCATTCATTTATATCAAAACGACCTTCGGTCCATTCATTCATATCAAAACGACCTTTGGTCCATTCATTCACATCAAAACGACCTTTGGTCCATTCATTCACACCAAAACGACCTTTGGTCCATTCATTCGTTCCTGTCAGACTTTTGTCCACAATCCCAATGAACAACTCATAAAGTTTATAAGGGAATAAACAATTGGACATTGACAAGCTTTCAAATATTGATATTACTCATAGTGATCGGCTTGTGGATTCGCCCTGGAGCTTGACCCTACACATTCCATGAACACAGAAGGGTCATTAACAATTCAATCCATTCCTTAATTCACATATTCCTCTTTAGGCTTTATTCCTATCTCATTAACTCATTTGTAACGCTTAACACATGCCTAAGAGTGATTACAAGTGAAAGAGAACGGAAAACGAAACACAGGATGCAAGAACAAAATTTCAGAAAATAGGGTCCCCGCTCGAGCGTGTACTTACCCGCTCGAGCGGACCCTTAAGGCCTGCAAAAGTACTGGTTGCATGAAAAATGCGCTCGAGCGTGGAATAGAGCACTCGAGCTGAAGGCCTGTCTACAAAACTCCACGCTCGAGCGTGAGGTGTCCCGCTCGAGCGGACATCCAACTCTGCAAAAGTGCTGGGAGCACGATTTTCCAGCTCGAGCAGCCATTACCCCGCTCGAGCGGACATCAAAATTCTGGGTTTCCCAGATTGTGTTCTTGAGCTCCAAATCGGTTTTCCAGCTACATTACTTGCATGCAATAGCTCAAATTACACATTTACACATGCTAACATGCTACTAATACAAGATTACAACATCAGGAAGCTCAATTTCACGATTTATCTACATGCATGTCCCAAAATATCTCAAACCCATCATCAACATGCTCAAATTCAAACATTCAAGACTTATACTCCCATGATTTGTACATGCATGTGGGAGATGCTCATCATTCTCAACTTAGATGGTACAAATGGTGATTACAACATGAGCTTTAACCAAAACTCTACATGAATCATGTGTTTCAAGCTCAAACATGCAGATTCAAAGTAACAAATTACAAACAAGAGTCCATGAATTCACTTACCTAAGAGCTTCAACCCTCAAGCTCTAGCCAAATCTTGAGCTAGATCTTCAAATTCCCAAGTCTTGAGCCCAAATTACACAAGTCTCTCCCTTTCTCTCTATACAACCGGCCCTCTCTTCTCTTCTTTGAGTTTAATATCAGTCAAAATGAGGCTAGGGAGGGAGAGATTGAGTGTTTAAAGCTTGACAACAAAATCTACTAAAGCCAAGATTATAATAATAAAGTAGTTGGGCTCTAATTCATCAATTTAATCGGTTTAATCTAACCCGAATCAATTTTCAATTAAATTTCACCGTAGGCTCTAAAAATTATGCCAATCACAACGGCGTAATCAATTTCGGGTTCTGTGGCCGATAAGGCCTCCAATTTAATTTCCGAAGCGGTAAAATCAAAGAGATATTCCTACGGTGAACAGATAGAAATTCAAAACCACATATTTTCACATAATGGCATACAAAACCATGCTAAACACATAACCATAAACAACTTAAGGACCAATTAGCATAATACAGAACAGGGATGTCACAGGTTTCTTGAATGAACTTCCATTTTCAATTTTCTGCAACTTCCATTTTTATTTTTATTCGACTTCTATTTTTATTCAAGTTATTTTTCTATTCAACTTCCTTTTTTATTTAATTTCCAAATAGATCGTTAATGTATTGTGGTTTCTTTTATGAACTTCCATTTTTAATTTTATGGAACTTCCATTTTTATTTTTATTCAGCTTCCATTTTTATTCAAGTTATTTTTCTATTCAACTTCCTTTTTTATTTAATTTCCAAACAGATGGTTAAGGTATAGTAGTTTCTTCAATGAACTTCCATTTTTAATTTCCAAATAGATCGTTAAGGTGTAGTGGTCTCTGGATTGAACTTCCATTTTTAATTTTTATTTTTATTTTTATTCAACTTCCATTTTTATTCAATTTACTTTTATATTAAACTTCCTTTTTTATTTAATTTCCAAATTGGTCGTTAATGCATAGTGGTTTTTTGAATGAACTTCCATTTTTAATTTTCTGCAATTTCCATTTTTATTTTTATTTAACTTCCTTTTTTATTCAAGTTTCTTTTCTACTCAACTTCCTTTTTTATTTAATTTCCAAATAGATCGTTAACGTATAGTGGTTTCTTGAATGAACTTCCATTTTTAATTTTATGCAACTTTCATTTTTATTTTTATTCAACTACCATTTTTATTCAATTTACTTTTCTATTAAACTTCCTTTTTTATTTAATTTCCAAATAGATCGTTAAGATATAGTGGTTTCTGGATTGAACTTCCATTTTTAATTTTATGCAACTTTCATTTTTATTTTTATTCAGCTTTCATTTTTATTCAATTTAGTTTTCTATTAAACATCCTTTTTTATTTAATTTCAAAATAGATCGTTAAAGTATAGTGGTTTCTGGATTGAACTTCCATTTTTAATTTTATGCAACTTTCATTTTTATTTTTATTCAACTTACAGATTTATTCAATTTAGTTTTCTATTAAACATCCTTTTTTGTTTAATTTCAAAATAGATCGTTAAGATATAGTGGTTTCTTCAATGAACTTTCATTTTTAATTTTCTGCAACTTCCATTTTTATTTTTATTTAACTTCCATTTTTTTTCAAGTTTCTTTTCTACACAACTTCCTTTTTTATTTAATTTCCAAATAGATCGTTATGGTATAGAGGTTTTTGGAATGAACTTCCATTGTTAATTTTATGCAACTTTAATTTTTATTTTCATTCGACTTGCATTTTTATTAAATTTACTTTTCTATTAAACTACCATTTTTATTTAATTTCCAGATAGATCGTTAAGGTATAGTGGTTTCTTGACTGAACTTTCATTTTTAATTTTCTGCGACTTTTATTTTTATTTTTATTTAACTTCCATTTTTATTCAATTTACACTTCTATTCAACTTCATTTTTTATTTAATTTCCAGATAGATCATTAATGTATAGTGGTTTCTTGAATGAATTTGTATTTTTAATTTTCTGCAGCTTCCATTTTTATTTTTAAGTAACTTCCGTTTTGATTCAAGTTACTTTTCTATTCAACTTCATTTTTTATTTAATTTCCAAATAGATCGTTAACGTATAGTGGTTTCTGGATTGAACTTCCATTTTTAATTTTATGCAACTTTCATTTTTATTTTTATTCAACTTCTATTTTTATTAAATTTACTTTTCTATTTGACTTCCTTTTTTATTTAATTTCCAAATAGATTGTTAAGGTATAGTGGTTTCTTGAATGAACTTCCATTTTTAATTTTCGGTAACTTCCATTTTTATTTTTATTTAACTTCCTTTTTTATTCAAGTTTCTTTTCTACTCAACTTCCTTTTTTATTTAATTTCCAAATAGATCGTTAAGGTATAGTGGTTTCTGGACTGAACTTCCATTGTTAATTTTATGCACCTTTCATTTTTATTTTTATTCAACTTCCATTTTTATTCAATTTACTTTTCTATTAAACTTCCTTTTTTATTTAATTTCCTAATAGATCGTTAAGGTATAGTGGTTTCTTGAACGAACTTCCATTTTTAATTTTCTGCAACATTTATTTTTATTTTTATTTAACTTCCATTTTTATTTAATTTACTTTTCTATTCAACTTCCTTTTTTATTTCATTTCCAAATAGATCGTTAAGGTATAGTGGTTTCTTGAATGAATTTCCATTTTTAATTATCTGCAACTTCCATTTTTATTTTTAAGTAACTTCCATTTTTATTCAAGTTACTTTTCTATTCAAGTTCCTTTTTTATTTAATTTCCAAATAGATCGTTAAGGTATAGTGGTTTCGGGATTGAACATCCATTTTTTATTTTATGAAACTTTCATTTTCATTTTTATTCAACTTCCATTTTTATTAAATTTACTTTTCTATTAAACTTCATTTTTTATTTCATTTCCAAATAGATCGTTCAGGTATAGTGGTTTCTTGAATGAACTTCCATTTTTTATTTTCTGCAACTTCCATTTTTATTTTTATTTGACTTCCATTTTTATTCATTTTACTTTTCAATTCAACTTCCTTTTTTATTTAATTTCCAAATAGATCGTTAAGGTTTAGTGGTTTCTGGATTGAACTTCCTTTTTTAATTTTATGCAACTTTCATTTTTATTTTTATTAAGTTTACTTTTCTATTAAACTTTCTGTTTTATTTAATTTCCAAATAGATCGTTAAGGTATAGTGGTTTCTTGAATGAACGTCCATTTTTAATTTTCTGCAACTTCCATTTTTATTTTTATTCGACTTCCATTTTTATTTAATTTACTTTTCTATTCAACTTCCTTTTTTATTTAATTTCCAAATAGGTCGTTAAGGAATAGTGGTTTCTGGATTGAACTTCCATTTTTAATTTTATGCAACTTTCATTTTTATTTTTAATCAACTTCCATTTTTATTCTATTTACTTTTCTATTAAACTTCCTTTTTTATTTTATTTCCAAATAGATCGTTAAGGTATAGTGGTTTCTTGAATGAACTTCCATTTTTATTTTTATTCGACTTCCATTTTTATTCAAGTTATTTTTCAATTCAACTCCCTTTTTTATTTAATTTCCAAATTGATCGTTAATGTATAGTAGTTTCTTAAATGAACTTCTATTTTTAATTTTCAGCAATTTCCATTTTTATTTTAATTTAACATCCTTTTTTATTCAAGTTTCTTTTATTTAACTTCCATTTTTATTTTTATTCGACTTCCATTTTTATTCAATTTACTTTTCTATTCAACTTCCTTTTTTATTTAATTTCCAAATAGATCGTTAAGGTATAGTGGATTCTAGATTGAACTTCCATTTTTAATTTTCTGCAACTTCCATTTTTATTTTTATTCGACTCCCATTTTTAGTCAAGTTTTTTTTCTATTCAACTTCTTGTTTTATTTAATTTCCAAATAGATCGTTAAGGTATAGTGGTTTCTTGAATGAACTTCCATTTTTAATTTTCTGCAACTTCTATTTTTATTTTTATTTAACTTCCTTTTTCATTCAAGTTTCTTTTCTACTCAACTTCCTTTTTTATTTAATTTCCAAATAGGTCGTTAAGGTATAGTGGTTTCTGGATTGAACTTCTATTTTTAATTTTACGCAACTTTCATTTTTATTTTCATGCAACTTCCAGTTTTATTCAATTTCCTTTTCTATTAAACTTCCTTTTTTATTTAATTTCCAAATAGATCGTTAAGGTATGGTGGTTTCTTGAATGAATTTCCTTTTTTAATTTTCTGCAACTTCCATTTTTATTTTTAATTAACTTCCATTTTTATTTTTAATTAACTTCCATTTTTCTTCAAGTTCCTTTTCTATTCAACTTCCTTTTTTATTTAATTTCCACATAGATCGTTAACGTATAGTGGTTTCTGGAATGGACTTCCACTTTTTATTTTATGCAACTTTCATTTTTATTTTTATTCAACTTCCATTTTTATTCAATTTACTTTTTTATTAAACTTCCTTTTTTGTTTAATTTCCAAATAGATCGTTAAAGTATAGTGGTTTCTTGAATGAACTTCCATTTTTAATTTTCTGTAACTTTCATTTCTATTTTTATTGAACTTCCATTTTTATTCAATTTACTTTTCTATTAAACTACCTTTTTTATTTAATTTCCAAATAGATCGTAAAGGTATTGTGGTTTCTTGAATGAATTTTCATTTTTAATTTTCTGCAACTTCAACTTTTATTTTTAATTAACTTCCAATTTTCTTCAAGTTACTTTTCTATTTAACTTCTTTTTTTATTTAATTTCCAAATAGATCGTTAAGGTATAGTGGTTTCTTGAATGAACTTCCATTTTTAATTTTATGCAACTTCCATTTTTATTTTTATTCAACTTCTATATTTATTCAATATGCTTTTCTATTCAAATTCCACTTTTATTTAATTTCCAAATAGATCGTTATGGTATAGTGGTTTCTTAAATGAACTTCCATTTTTAATTTTCTGCAACTTCCATTTTTATTTTTATTCGACTTCCAATTTTATTCATGTTGTTTTTCTATTCAACTTCCTTTTTTATTTAATTTCCAAATAGATCGTTAAGGTATAGTAGTTACTTGAATGAACTTCCAATTTTAATTTTCTGCAACTTCCATTTTCATTTCTATTTAACTTCCTTTTTTATTCAAGTTTCTTTTCTACTCAACTTCCTTTTTTATTTAATTTCCAAATTGATCGTTAAGGTATAGTGGTTTCTCGGTTGAACTTCCATTTTTAATTTTATGCAACTTTCATTTTTATTTTTATTCAATTAAGTTTTCTATTAAACTTCATTTTTTATTTAATTTCCAAATAGATCGTTAGGGTATAGTAGTTTCTTGAATGAACTTCCATTTTTAATTTTCTGCAACATCCACTTTTATTTTTATTCGACTTCCATTTTTATTCAATTAATTTTCTATTAAACTTCCTTTTTATTTAATTTCAAAATAGATCGTAAAGGTGTTGTGGTTTCTTGAATGAACTTCCATTTTTAATTTTATGCAACTTTCATTTTTATTTTTGTTTAACTTTCATTTTTATTCAATTTACTTTTCTATTAAACTTCATTTTTTATTTAATTTCCAAGTAGATCGTTAAGGTATAGTGGTTTCTTGAATCAACTTCCATTTTTAATTTTCTGCAACTTCCATTTTTTTTTATTTGACTTCAATTTTTATTCAATTCACTTTTCTATTCAACTTTCTTTTTTATTTAATTTCCAAACAGATCGTTAAGGTATAGTGGTTTCTGGATTGAACTTCTATTTTTAATTTTATGCAACTTTCATTTTTATTTTCTTTCAACTTCCATTTTTATTCAATTTACTTTTCTATTAAACTTCCTTTTTTATTTAATTTCCAAATAGATCGTTAATGTATGGTGGTTTCTTGAATCAATTTCCTATTTTAATTTTCTGCAACTTCCATTTTTATTTTTAATTAACTTCCATTTTTCTTCAAGTTCCTTTTCTATTCCACTTCCTTTTTTATTTAATTTCCAAATACATCGTTAACGTATAGTGGTTTCTGGAATGAACTTCCATTTTTTATTTTATGCAACTTTCATTTTTATTTTTATTCAACTTCCATTTTTATTCAATTTACTTTTTTATTAAACTTCCTTTTTTATTTAATTTCCAAATAGATCGTTAAGGTATAGTGGTTTCTGGAATGAACTTCCATTTTTTATTTTATGCAACTTTCATTTTTATTTTTATTCAACTTCCATTTTTATTCAATTTACTTTTTTATTTAATTTCCAAATCGATCGTTAAGGTATAGTGGTTTCTTGTATTAACTTCCATTTTTAATTTTCTGCAACTTTCATTTCTATTTTTATTCAACTTCCATTTTTATTCAATTTACTTTTCTATTAAACTTCCTTTTTTATTTAATTTCCAAATAGATCGTAAAGGTATGGTGGTTTCTTGAATGAACTTCCACTTTTAATTTTATGCAACTTCCATTTTTATTTTTATTCAACTTCCATTTTTATTCAATTTGCTTTTCTATTCAAATTCCACTTTTATTTAATTTCCAAATAGATCGTTAACGTATAGTGGTTTCTTGAATGAACTTCTATTTTTTATTTTCTACAACTTCCATTTTTATTTTTATTCGACTTCCAATTTTATTCATGTTGTTTTTCTATTCAATTTCCTTTTTTATTTAGTTTCCAAATAGATCGTTAAGGTATAGTAGTTTCTTGAATGAACTTCCAATTTTAATTTTCTGCAACTTCCATTTTTATTTCTATTTAACTTCCTTTTTTATTCAAGTTTCTTTTCTACTCAACTTCCTTTTTTATTTAATTTCCAAATTGATCGTTAAGGTATAGTGGTTTCTCGATTGAACTTCCATTTTTAATTTTATGCAACTTTCATTTTTATTTTTATTCAATTAAGTTTTCTATTAAACTTCATTTTTTATTTAATTTCCAAATAGATCGTTAGGGTATAGTAGTTTCTTGAATGAACTTCCATTTTTAATTTTCTGCAACTTCCACTTTTATTTTTATTCGACTTCCATTTATATTCAATTAATTTTCTATTAAACTTCCTTTTTTATTTAATTTCAAAATAGATCGTTAAGGTATTGTGGTTTCTTGAATGAACTTCCATTTTTAATTTTATGCAACTTTCATTTTAATTTTTGTTCAACTTCCATTTTTATTCAATTTACTTTTCTATTAAACTTCATTTTTTATTTAATTTCCAAATAGATCGTTAAGGTAAACTGGTTTCTTGAATGAACTTCCATTTTTAATTTTCTACAACTTCCATTTTTTTTTGTTCGACTTCAATTTTTATTCAATTCACTTTTCTATTAAACTTCCTTTTTTAATTAATTTCCAAATAGATCGTTAAGGTATAGTGGTTTCTGGATTGAACTTCTATTTTTAATTTTACGCAACTTTCATTTTTATTTTCATTCAACTTCCATTTTTATTCAATTTACTTTTCTATTAAACTTCCTTTTTTATTTAATTTCCAAATAGATCGTTAAGGTATGGTGGTTTCTTGAATCAATTTTCTTTTTTAATTTTCTGCAACTTTCATTTTTATTTTTAATTAACTTCCATTTTTCTTCAAGGTACTTTTCTATTCAACTTCCTTTTTTATTTAATTTCCAACTAGATCGTTAACGTATAGTGGTTTCTGGAATCAACTTCCACTTTTTGTTTTATGCAACTTTCATTTTTATTTTTATTCAACATCCATTTTTATTCAATTTACTTTTTTATTAAACTTCATTTTTTATTTAATTTCCAAATCGATCGTTAAGGTATATTGGTTTCTTGAATGAACTTCTATTTTTAATTTTCTGCAACTTTCATTTCTATTTTTATTCAACTTCCATTTTTATTCAATTTACTTTTCTATTAAACTTCCTTTTTTATTTAATTTCCAAACAGATCGTTAAGCTATGGTGGTTTCTTGATTGAATTTCCATTTTTAATTTACTGCAACTTCAATTTTTATTTTAATTAACTTCCAATTTTCTTCATGTTACTTTTCTATTTAACTACTTTTTTTATTTAATTTCCAAATAGATCGTTAAGGTATAGTTGTTTCTAGAATGAACTTCCATTTTTAATTTTATGCAACTTCCATTTTTATTTTTACTCAACTTCCATTTTTATTCATTTTGCTTTTCTATTCAACTTCCACTTTTATTTTATTTCCAAATAGATCGTTAAGGTATAGTGGTTTCTTGAATGAACTTCCATTTTTAATTTTCTGCAACTTCCATTTTTATTTCTATTCAACTTCTTTTTTTATTCAAGTTTCTTTTCTATTCAACTTCCTTTTTTATTTAATTTCGAAATAGATCGTTAAGGTATAGTGATTTTTTTAATGAACCTCCATTTTTAATTTTCTGCAACTTCTATTTTTATTTTTATTCAACTTCCTTTTTCATTCAAGTTATTTTTCTATTCAACTTCTTTTTTTATTTAATTCCCAAATAGATCGTTAAGGTATAGTGGTTTCTTGAATGAAATTCCATCTTTAATTTTCTGCAACATTTGTTTTTATTTTTATTTAACTTCCATTTTTATTCAATTTACTTTTCTATTCAACTTCCTTTTTTATTTAATTTCCAAATAGATCGTTAATGTATAGTGGTTTCCTGAATGAATTTCCATTTTTACTTTTCTGCAACTTCCATTTTTATTTTTATGTAACTTCCATTTTTATTCATGTTACTTTTCTATTCAACTTCCTTTTTTACTTAATTTCCAAATAGATCGTTAACGTATAGTGGTTTCTAGACTGAACTTCCATTTTTAATTTTATGCAACTTTCATTTTTATTTTTATTCGACTTCCATTTTTATTAAATTTACTTTTCTATTAAACTTCATTTTTTTTTTTTAATTTCCAAATAGATCGTTAACGTATAGTGGTTTCTTGAATGAACTTCCATTTTTATTTTTATTCAACTTCCATTTTTATTCAAGTTATTTTTCTATTCAACTTCCTTTTTTTATTTAATTTCCAAATAGATCGTTAAGGTATAGTCGTTTCTTGAATGAACTTCCATTTTTAATTTTCTGCAACTTCCATTTTTATTTTTATTCGACTTCCATTTTTATTCAAGTTATTTTTTTATTCAACTTCCTTTTCAATTTAATTTCAAAATAGATCGTTAAGGTATAGTGGTTTTTGGAATGAACTTCCAGTTTAAACTTTCTGCAACTTCCATTTTTATATTTATTCAACTTCTTTTTTTATTCAAGTTATTTTTCTGTTCGACTTCCTTTTTTATTTAATTTCCAAATAGATCGCTAAGGTATATTGGTTTCTGGATTGAACTTCCATTTTTAATTTTATGCAACTTTCATTTTTATTTTTATTCAACTTTCATTTTTATTCAATTTAGTTTTCTATTAAACATCCTTTTTTGTTTAATTTCAAAAATAGATCGTTAAGATAGAGTGGTTTCTTGAATGAACTTTCATTTTTAATTTTCTACAACTTCCATTTTTATTTTTATTTAACATCCTTTTTTTTTCAAGTTTCTCTTCTACTCAACTTCCTTTTTTATTTAATTTCCACATAGATCGTTATGGTATAGTGGTTTTTGGATTGAACTTCGATTGTTAATTTTATGCCACTTTCATTTTTATTTTTATTCGACTTCCATTTTTATTAAATTTACTTTTCTATTAAACTTCCTTTTTTATTTAATTTCCAAATAGATCGTCAAGGTATAGTGGTTTCTGTACTGAAGTTCCATTTTTAATTTTCTGCAACTTTTATTTTTATTTTTATTAAACTTCCATTTTTATTCAATTTACACTTCTATTCAACTTCATTTTTTTATTTAATTTCCAAATAGATTATTAAGGTATATTGGTTTCTTGAATGAATTTGTATTTTTAATTTTCTGCAACTTCTATTTTTATTTTTAAGTAACTTCCATTTTTATTCAAGTTACTTTTCTATTCAACTTCCTTTTTTATTTAATTTCCAAATTGATCGCTAACGTATAGTGGTTTCTGGATTGAACTTCCATTTTTAATTTTATGCAACTTTCATTTTTATTTTAATTCGACTTCCATTTTTATTAAATTTACTTTCCTATTAAACTTCATTTTTTATTTAATTTCCAAATAGATTGTTAAGGTATAGTGGTTTCTTGAATCAAGTTCCACTTTTAATTTTCTGCAACTTCCATTTTTACATTTATTCAACTTCCATTTTAATTAAAGTTATATTTCTATTCAACTACCTTTTTTATTTAATTTCCAAAATAGATCGTTAAGGTATAGTGGTTTCTTGAATGAACTTCCAATTTTAATTTTCTGTAACTTCGATTTTTATTTTTATTCAACTTCTTTTTTTATTCAAGTTTCTTTTCTATTCAACTTCCTTTTTTTATTTAATTTCCAAATAGAACGTTAAGGTATAGTGATTTCTTGAATGAACCTCCATTTTTAATTTTCTACAGCTTCCATTTTTATTTTTATTCAATTTCCTTTTTCATTCAATATATTTTTCTGTTCAACTTCCTTTTTCATTTAATTTCCAAATAGATCGTTAAGGTACAGTGGTTTCTTGAATGAACTTCCATTTTTAATTTTCTGCAACTCCCATTTTTTTTTTTTTTGACTTTCATTTTTATTCAAGTTATTTTTCTATTCAACTTCCTTTTTCATTTATTTTCCAAATATATCGTTAAGGTATAGTGGTTTCCTGAATGAATTTCCATTTTTACTTTTCTGCAACTTCAATTTTTATTTTTAAGTAACTTCCATTTTTATTCAAGTTACTTTTCTATCCAACTTACTTTTTTATTTAATTTCCAAATAGATCGTTAACGTATAGTGGTTTCTAGACTGAACTTCCATTTTTAATTTTATGCAACTTTCATTTTTATTTTTATTCAACTTTATTTTTTATTTAATTTCCAAATAAATCGTTAAGGTATAATGGTTTCTGGATTGAACTTCCATTTTTAATTTTATGCAACTTTCATTTTTATTTTTATTCAACTTTCATTTTTATTCAATTTAGTTTTCTATTAAACATCCTTTTTTATTTAATTTCAAAATAGATCGTTAAGATAGAGTGGTTTCTTGAATGAACTTTCATTTTTAATTTTCTGCAACTTCCATTTTTATTTTTATTTAACTTCCTTTTTTTTAAAAAGTTTCTTTTCTACTCAACTTCCTTCTTGATTTAATTTCCAAATAGATCGTTATGGTATAGTGGTTTTTGGATTGAACTTCCATTGTTAATTTTATGCAACTTTCATTTTTATTTTTATTCGACTTCCATTTTTATTAAATTTACATTTCTATTAAACTACCTTTTTTATTTAATTTCCAAATAGATCGTTAAGGTATAGTGGTTTCTGGACTGAACTTCCATTTTTAATTTTCTGCAACTTTTATTTTTATTTTTATTTAACACCCATTTTTATTCAATTTACTCTCCTATTCAACTTCATTTTTTATTTAATTTCCAAATAGATGATTAAGGTATAGTTGTTTCTTGAATGAATTTGTATTTTTAATTTTCGGCAACTTCCATTTTTATTCAAGTTACTTTTCTATTCAACTTCCTTTTTTATTTACTTTCCAAATTGATCGTTAACGTATAGTGGTTTCTGGATTGAGCTTCCATTTTTAATTTTATGCAACTTTCATTTTTATTTTTATTCGACTTCCATTTTTATTAAATTTACTTTTCTATTAAACTTCATTTTTTATTTAATTTCCAAATAGATCGTTAAGGTATAATGGTTTCTTGAATCAACTTCTATTTTTAATTTTCTGCAACTTCCGTTTTTATTTTTATTCGACTTCCATTTTTATTCAAGTCATTTTTCTATTCAACTTCCTTTTTTATTTAATTTCCAAATAGATCGTTAAGGTATAGTGGTTTCTTGAATGAACTTCCATTTTTAATTTTCTACACCTTCCATTTTTATTTTTATTTGATTTCCATTTTTATTCAAGTCATTTTTCTATTCAACTTCCTTTTTCATTTAATTTCCAAATAGGTCGTTAAGGTATAGTGGTTTCTAGATTGAACTTTCATTTTTACTTTTCTGCAACTTCAATTTTTATTTTTAAGTAACTTCCATTTTCATTCAAGTTACTTTTCTATTCAACTTCCTTTTTTATTTAATTTCCAAATAGATCGTTAAGGTATAGTGGTTTCCTGAATGAATTTCCATTTTTACTTTTCTGCAACTTCAATTTTTATTTTTAAGTAACTTCCATTTTTATTCAAGTTACTTTTCTATTCAACTTCCTTTTTTATTTAATTTCCAAATAGATCGTTAACGTATAGTGGTTTCTAGACTGAACTTCCATTTTTAATTTTATGCAACTTTCATTTTTATTTTTATTCAACTTTATTTTTAATTTAATTTCCAAATAGATCGTTAAGGTATAGTGGTTTCTTGAATGAACTTACATTTTTAATTTTCTGCAACTTCCATTTTTATTTTTATTCAACTTCCATTTTTATTCAAGTTATTTTTCTATTCAACTTCCTTTTTTTTATTTAATTTCCAAATAGATCTTTAAGGTATAGTCGTTTCTTGAATGAACTTCCATTTTTAATTTTCTGCAACTTTCATTTTTATTTTTATTCGACTTCCATTTTTATTCAAGTTATTTTTTTATTCAACTTCCTTTTTAATTTAATTTCCAAATAGATCGTTAAGGTATATTGGTTTCTGGAATGAACTTCCAATTTTAACTTTCTGCAGCTTCCATTTTTATTTTTATTCAACTTCTTTTTTTATTCAAGTTATTTTTCTGTTCGACTTCCTTTTTTATTTAATTTCCAATTAGATCGTTAAGGTATAATGGTTTCTGGATTGAACTTCCATTTTTAATTTTATGCAACTTTCATTTTTATTTTTATTCAACTTTCATTTTTATTCAATTTAGTTTTCTATTAAACATCCTTTTTTATTTAATTGCAAAATAGATCGTTAAGATAGAGTGGTTTCTTGAATGAACTTTCATTTTTAATTTTCTGCAACTTCCATTTTTATTTTTATTTAACTTCCTTTTTTTTTTAAAGTTTCTTTTCTACTCAACTTCCTTCTTGATTTAATTTCCAAATAGATCGTTATGGTATAGTGGTTTTTGGATTGAACTTCCATTGTTAATTTTATGCAACTTTCATTTTTATTTTTATTCGACTTCCATTTTTATTAAATTTACATTTCTATTAAACTACCTTTTTTATTTAATTTCCAAATAGATCGTTAAGGTATAGTGGTTTCTGGACTGAACTTCCATTTTTAATTTTCTGCAACTTTTATTTTTATTTTTATTTAACACCCATTTTTATTCAATTTACTCTCCTATTCAACTTCATTTTTTATTTAATTTCCAAATAGATGATTAAGGTATAGTTGTTTCTTGAATGAATTTGTATTTTTAATTTTCGGCAACTTCCATTTTTATTCAAGTTACTTTTCTATTCAACTTCCTTTTTTATTTACTTTCCAAATTGATCGTTAACGTATAGTGGTTTCTGGATTGAGCTTCCATTTTTAATTTTATGCAACTTTCATTTTTATTTTTATTCAACTTCCATTTTTATTAAATTTACTTTTCTATTAAACTTCATTTTTTATTTAATTTCCAAATAGATCGTTAAGGTATAATGGTTTCTTGAATCAACTTCTATTTTTAATTTTCTGCAACTTCCGTTTTTATTTTTATTCGACTTCCATTTTTATTCAAGTCATTTTTCTATTCAACTTCCTTTTTTATTTAATTTCCAAATAGATCGTTAAGGTATAGTGGTTTCTTGAATGAACTTCCATTTTTAATTTTCTACACCTTCCATTTTTATTTTTATTTGATTTCCATTTTTATTCAAGTCATTTTTCTATTCAACTTCCTTTTTCATTTAATTTCCAAATAGGTCGTTAAGGTATAGTGGTTTCTAGATTGAACTTTCATTTTTACTTTTCTGCAACTTCAATTTTTATTTTTAAGTAACTTCCATTTTCATTCAAGTTACTTTTCTATTCAACTTCCTTTTTTATTTAATTTCCAAATAGATCGTTAAGGTATAGTGGTTTCCTGAATGAATTTCCATTTTTACTTTTCTGCAACTTCAATTTTTATTTTTAAGTAACTTCCATTTTTATTCAAGTTACTTTTCTATTCAACTTCCTTTTTTGTAACGCCCTCAAAATAATAACAATAAACCCATCAGATAAGACATGCATTTACATATAAACTAACCACATTCTTTCATTCATTAGAGTTCCATTACTTAAGTATTACATGTTAACCTCATAACAAAATGCCCTACGGGCTTACAGCTTTCCAAGTTAACACTTGGTTACAACAAAGAGTTCTAACTCGTTTACACATTAAGCCCTTGGCTTGAAATTACATGTAATACATCAAAAGTAAAACGACAAAACTATGCCCGCCACTAGCCTCCCAGCTATGTCCTTGGAGGTGGCATGCTTCCTGTACCTGAAAATGATATTCCCATATAGGGTGAGCCACAGCCCAGTAGAAATACACTAAACCAACCATGGACAATGACTAAAACATTAGCAATTGATAGTCGGTCTACACTGATACAATCACATAAATTACATATTTATGTCAACGACTTACAAGTCCCAATTACTTTTCATTTTCCCTTTTTAACAGATAAGCATGCTAGCTCTATCATCATTTCCACAGATATGTATAAAAACTATATCTCACATTCAGATAAGCATAAAAGCTATCTCCACATTCTACAACAGATATGTATATCAACAATATCCACAGATAAGCATACAAGCTGTATCCACACTTCACAACAGATATGTATATCAACAATATCCACAGATAAGCATACAAGCTGTATCCACACTTCACAACACTTCACAAAGATAAGCATATGAGCTCTATCTTCACTTCTCTAGACAAGCATATGAGCTCTGTCTACGGAGTACATCCCCTATCTCCTCCAAATACCTATCCGGTTTAGAGGTCCATCCCCTATCTTCCCCTAAACCGCGGAGTACATCCCCTATCTCCTCCTCTACACACAACGTATATAAACACATTGGTTCTATATACAATCACACAATACAAACAATTAATGTATTCTAGCAACTGTCAAGTTTCATAACACATTCCATTGATTAGTTTCAGTTTGCCTAATCAACATACATTGTCTACAACAATCATGACTATCCTCCACCGATAGCCCAAAGCAGTTATTTCTAAAACAGAAAATAAATGCACAAATGGATATTCAATCAACATTTCATTTCCTCATTTCTCATCAATTAATTATCCCAATTAATTAAACAATGTAATTAAGCTATTTTCCATAATTACCATTTCAACCCTTAGGTCCAATTTTCTTCAATGATTCAGCAATCATTCCATTTTTTTATGCTAAACATGCATCTAGGTTTATTATGAATAAAACCCCAACTTTTGTATAATTGCACAAAAGCCCCAAACTTTCACAAAATTACCAAACCAAGCCCAACATCTCAAAATACCAAAATTTAAAGACAAAACCCATAGAGAGGAGTAGGTTATCCCTACCTCAAACCCGGAGCCCCAAAGGAGATGAAGACCAAAACCAAAATGCTCCAAACCTCGAAATTTTCAGATCAAAAGGAAGCTCTCGACGATCAACACAACTTTTGTGAAGACAAAAGGTGAGTAAACGATCCTTACTAGATCAAATCTAAGAGAGAAGGGCCGATTTAGAGTGAGAAGCTCTGAAAATGGCTTTTTGGAAAAGTAAGAGAGAGAAGAGAAAGCAAAAAGTGATTTGAAAAGTCACAATTTCGGAACTTTAACCCAGGTCTCCGCTCGAGCGTAAAACACCCCGCTCGAGCGGCCACTCACAGATTTACGCTCGAGCGGCCAACCTCCCGCTCGAGCGCAGAATGCACTCGCTCAGCACTTTTGCAGAACTAGACCTCCGCTCGAGCTCCCAACCCTACGCTCGAGCGTACAACACTGCACAATAAATACTGGATGGGTGTATTCCCCGCTCGAGCGCCAACACCTCCGCTCGAGCGGACAGGCCAAAAATCTGGGCAACTAGTTTTGGTTTCTAAACTCAACCAACCTGAAACAAACCCACCCAACACATCTTATAACTCAAATACAAAGTAAGAAAGGATGTAAACACGATGATAACCAACTACCAACATCCACGGACACATGTCCGGATCACTGTACAACAAGGTTAAACCCGGGATCGCTATAACCTCCCCCCCTTAAAGAATTTCGTCCCCGAAATTAAGCATAAGTTTCTCAAAAACAAGTTTTTTTTTTTAAACAATGTTATATTTTAACATTTAACAATTCGACCCATTACCGGTCACCCCCTCCCTTTAACAAGAGGCTTTTCACAATATGTAAACAACATATGTACTTTCAACATGCATCAACATTATGCACTATCTTTCCAATTTCAACAATATATTCAGCATATACCATGTTACAATCAACTTCCATATAAGGCAAGTTCCCAAAACATACTTCCAATAACCCAAACATTTTCAATGTTTCACAACTTAAGACATATATAAAAGCTCTTAAGTTCAACAAAATGCAAAATTTAACTACAAGATCACATATTAACAAACAAGTCCGGATATTTCTCTCGGACTTCCAACTCACGTTCCCAAGTGGCTTCCTCCACTCCGTGATGTTTCCACAAGACTTTCACCAAAGGAATGGTCTTGCCACGCAGGACTTGATCCCGCCTATCCAAGACCCGAATCGGTCTCTCCTCATACGAGGCATCCTCATCTACCTCTAAATCAGTCCAATCCAACACATGTGATGGATCTGGCTCATACTTCCGAAGCATACTCACATGAAACACGTCATGCACTCCGGACAACTGCGGTGGTAAGGCTAATCGATAAGCAACCTCACCAATCCTCTCAAGGATCTCAAAAGGACCAATAAACCGAGGGGATAACTTCCCACTCTTCCCAAACCTCATCAGGCCTCGCCTAGGTGATATCTTCAGAAAGACATGATCACCTACCTCAAACGCCAAAGGCCTCCTCCTACGGTCGGCATAACTCTTTTGTCGACTCTGGGCTGTAACAAGCCTCCTACGGATAAGCTCAACTTTCTCCGTCGTCTCCCTAACCAACTCCGGACCCCACAAAGGTGCATCACCCACCTCGGCCCAACAAACTGGAGACCTACACGGTCGGCCATACAAGGCCTCAAACGGTGCCATACCGATGCTAGACTGAAAACTATTGTTGTAGGCAAACTCCACCAATGGCAAGTGCCTCTCCCACGTCCCACTGAAGTCCAGGACACAACCCCGAAGCATATCCTCGAGGATCTGAATAGTACGCTCGGACTGCCCGTCAGTCTGAGGATGATAAGCCGTACTAAAGGTCAACTTAGTGCCCAAGGCACTCTGCAAACTCTGCCACAATCTAGCAGTAAAACGAGGATCTCTATCTGAGACGATCGTCACTGGGACCCCGTGCAATCTCACTACGTCCCGAATATACAAATCGGCAAGATGGTCTACCGAATCTCTCACGCGCATAGGAATAAAGTGCGCCGACTTAGTCAACCGGTCTACAACCACCCAAATAGCATCACTACCCCGTTGAGTCCTCGGAAGACCTACAACGAAGTCCATAGTGACATGCTCCCACTTCCACTCGGCAATAGGCAAGGGTTGCAACAAACCCGCTGGCCTCTGATGCTCGGCCTTCACTTGCTGACAAGTAAGGCACTTCGATACGAAAACAGCCACATCTCTCTTCATACCCCGCCACCAAAACTGGCGGCTCAAATCCTGGTACATCTTAGTACCTCCCGGATGCACCGCAAGGCGCGAATGATGAAACTCTCGGAGTACTTCCTCTCGGCAAGACTCCGGTACAAACAAACGGTCCCGGTATCTCACACTCAGGTCGGGATACACCGTCAAACCCTTCTCAACTTTCCCACTGGAGATCTTCTCTCGGAGGGATTTTACTTCAAGGTCACCACTCTGTGCCTCTAACACTCTAATCACAAGTGTAGGCTGCGCAACAACAGAAAACAAGGCCGCAGCCTCGACAGATTCGCCCAGTAGCAAATCAAACTCGCCCAGTGCTCCCAACATCTCCCATTCCCGGATGGCTATACTAGCAACATCACTAATGGTCTTCCTACTAAGGGCATCGGCCACAACATTGGCCTTTCCCGGATGATAATGCAACTCGAAATCATAATCCTCGATGAACTCCATCCATCTCCTCTGCCTCAGATTCAAGTCTCTCTGTGTAAACAGATACTTCAAACTCTTGTGATCCGAGAATACCTCGAACCTCTCACCATAAAGGTAGTGCCTCCAGATTTTCAAGGCAAAGATCACAGCTGCTAACTCTAGGTCGTGTGTGGGGTAATTATTCTCGTGTATTTTCAACTGACGTGAGCCATAAGCTACCACTTTCCCCTCCTGCATCAACACACAACCCAAACCCTCTCGTGAGGCATCACAATAAACCGCATAACCCAACCCTCTCTCCGGAATAATCAACACCGGAGCGGTGGTCAATCTAACCTTCAGCTCTTGGAACGACCTTTCACAAGTCTCACTCCACACAAACTTGACTCCCTTCCGAGTCAGTCTAGTCAACGGTGACGCTAACCTGGAGAAATCTTTCACAAACCGACGGTAATACCCAGCTAATCCCAGAAAACTGCGGATCTCAAACACACTCTTAGGCTGTGCCCAATCTTGCACTGCCTCAACCTTGGATGTATCAACAGACACCCCTTCCCCGGATACCACGTGGCCTAAGAATTTGACTTCCCTCAGCCAGAACTCACACTTCCCAAACTTGGCATACAGCCTATGGGCTCTAAGTAACTCAAGCACCACTCTCAAGTGTTCCTCGTGCTCCTCCTTAGATGACGAATAGATAAGGATATCGTCCACAAAAACAACCACAAAGCGGTCTAAGAACTCCCGGAAAATCCGGTTCATCAAGTCCATAAAGACTGCCGGTGCATTGGTAAGCCCAAATGGCATCACCAGAAACTCATAATGGCCATACCGCGTACGGAATGCCGTCTTCGGAATATCTTCCTCCCTGACCCTCAACTGATGGTAACCCGATCTCAAGTCTATCTTAGAGAAACAACGGGAACCCTTCAATTGGTCAAACAAATCATCTATACGGGGCATAGGATACTTATTCTTAACCGTAGCCCGATTCAACTTCCGGTAGTCAATACACAATCTCAAGGCACCATCTTTCTTTTTAACAAAGAGGGCCGGTGCTCCCCACGGTGAAACACTAGGGCGAACAAAGCCCTTATCGAGCAATTCCTGGAGCTGAACTTTCAACTCAACCAACTCTGCTGGAGCAAAACGGTAAGGTGCCATAGAAATCGGCGCCGTACCAGGCACTAAATCAATAGAGAACTCTATCTCTCGGTGAGGTGGCAAACTAACAAGATCTTCGGGAAAGACATCCGAATACTCACAAACCACCCTCGGTAACACAACCTGGGTCTCAACACACTCGCTACTCTCAAAGCTAGCAAGTAAACCACTAAGCTCACTTCGCCCTCGCGAATCATACCCCGGTGGCAAAACACTACCAACCCGGTCTCCCAAGAAATGGAACCACTCCCCGCTCAAGGTACATAATGTAACCCTCTGGCGGTAGCAATCAATAACAGCCCGGTATGACGATAACCAGTCCATACCCAAAATAACATCAAAACCCCTCATGGGCATGACAACAAACGGAAAAGGAAGCCTATAGTCGGCGACCTCTATATCACATCCTCTAACACCCTGTTTCAGAATCAACTCACCACCCAAAGGCGATACCACACAAATAGGAGATGCTAACTGTGCTAACTCCAATTCCAAAACAGATGCAAATGCAGCAGATACAAAAGAATGAGATGCACCCGTGTCTATCAACACATTAGCAACTGAGTTGCAAAACAGAAAAGTACCTCTCACTACTGATGGAGCCGGTACTAAATCCTGCGCGGTAACAGCATACACGCGCCCCATAGGCCCCTGGTCTACCTGCTCACTCCTCGGAGCAAAAGACTGCTGCACAGACTGGGATGACGAAGCTCCCGGATTGGCCCTCGAGGCCTGCACAGACTGAGCTGGCTGAAAACCCTGCGTCTGCCTAGAACCAGACGCTCCCGAAGTGGCACTCAACTGTGGGCAAAACCTCTTCATGTGCCCAGGTTGTCCACACTGATAACAAATCAAGAGCTGCCCCCTGCCCAAATTCTGACTCGGCGGTCTAGCTGAAGAAGAAGCAGCTTTCTGACCCCCACCCTTCTGCGGGCAAACAGAAACCTTGTGACCCAGCTGGCCACACTTGTAACAAGTGAATTCTCCCTGACTGCCTCTCCCCGAGCCAACACTCGGCACTGGAAAGGTCGATCTAGAGACTGCACCCTGAGACTGCTGAGGGTTATAACCCTTCTGTCTCCTGCCATCACCCTGACTATCCTGGCTCCTCTTGGAGCCTCTCTGACCCTCATCCTCCTCCTGCATCATAAGCTCCATATGAGCTGCAGCATCCACTAGGTGTCTATACTCTCGAATATAAGACCCACCAACTCTCAACTTGAGGCCCCGCCTCAACTTCCGCTCAAACTCATAGCAACGGCGTTCCTCAGACGCCACCAGTTCAGGTGCAAACCTAGACAGACTGGTAAAAGTAGCCTCAAACTCGGCCACTGACAAGCCCTGCTGATTAAGCCGGCTAAATTGATCCCTCAGCTTCTCCCTAGCTGCTGCTGATAAAAACCTCTCCTGAAAAGCATTCACAAACGCCTCCCAAGTACCACCAACACGAGCTTTCTCGTACTTCCACCATTGACCCGCATCTCCCTTCAGTTGGAAAGATGCCAAGGTCACTTTCAGTGCTCCGTCCTCGATGCCAAGCATCTCAAACGTCTTCGTTGTCTGTTCGAGCCATTCATCTGCCTTAAGCGGCTCTTTAGGATCCCCGATAAACTCGTCCGGATTACACCGGAAGAACTCCCTCTTCAAGAAGGAAGGCCCTGTCTCAGCTGCCTGATTCCCAGCTCTAAGAATACCTAAAGCTCCTGCTATCTCTCTGGCCAAGGCACCCATAGCCTGCTGACCTACTGGCTCGGCCACATTGGCCTGCCCAACTCCCTCCTGCACTGCCGGGATCTCACCCTGTAACGGTACTTCCTGCCTCGCAGGTCTACCACGCCTAGCACCTCTTCCTCGTCCTGACATCCTAATAAAGGCAACACAGAACGTTAGCACATTCCTAAGTGTGCCGAAACTAAACACTCACGTCCTAATGCATGGACAACTGTAATTCACTCCACATAAGCACATAAACACATAAGCACTTACGAACTTCATTTCCGGATAATGATAGTCCCGAGGCGTTACTAGAGTTCCGGTTAGAAGCAGCGTTGATCAAGTGCTTTTCCAACAAGACTCCCAGAAACCCAAGGATCCAATCAACATCCTAGAAATTAAATCCCATACCCACATAGTCACATAAGCATGTTATCAAATAAACACATAGCATATGGTACTACATCTACGTCTCTATCAAGCGAGACAAACCCATTGTGATCCTAATCACTTCCCACGTACCCAAAGTATTCGAACCCGGTACGCTCTGATACCAAGTTGTAACGCCCTCAAAATAATAACAATAAACCCATCAGATAAGACATGCATTTACATATAAACTAACCACATTCTTTCATTCATTAGAGTTCCATTACTTAAGTATTACATGTTAACCTCATAACAAAATGCCCTACGGGCTTACAGCTTTCCAAGTTAACACTTGGTTACAACAAAGAGTTCTAACTCGTTTACACATTAAGCCCTTGGCTTGAAATTACATGTAATACATCAAAAGTAAAACGACAAAACTATGCCCGCCACTAGCCTCCCAGCTATGTCCTTGGAGGTGGCATGCTTCCTGTACCTGAAAATGATATTCCCATATAGGGTGAGCCACAGCCCAGTAGAAATACACTAAACCAACCATGGACAATGACTAAAACATTAGCAATTGATAGTCGGTCTACACTGATACAATCACATAAATTACATATTTATGTCAACGACTTACAAGTCCCAATTACTTTTCATTTTCCCTTTTTAACAGATAAGCATGCTAGCTCTATCATCATTTCCACAGATATGTATAAAAACTATATCTCACATTCAGATAAGCATAAAAGCTATCTCCACATTCTACAACAGATATGTATATCAACAATATCCACAGATAAGCATACAAGCTGTATCCACACTTCACAACAGATATGTATATCAACAATATCCACAGATAAGCATACAAGCTGTATCCACACTTCACAACACTTCACAAAGATAAGCATATGAGCTCTATCTTCACTTCTCTAGACAAGCATATGAGCTCTGTCTACGGAGTACATCCCCTATCTCCTCCAAATACCTATCCGGTTTAGAGGTCCATCCCCTATCTTCCCCTAAACCGCGGAGTACATCCCCTATCTCCTCCTCTACACACAACGTATATAAACACATTGGTTCTATATACAATCACACAATACAAACAATTAATGTATTCTAGCAACTGTCAAGTTTCATAACACATTCCATTGATTAGTTTCAGTTTGCCTAATCAACATACATTGTCTACAACAATCATGACTATCCTCCACCGATAGCCCAAAGCAGTTATTTCTAAAACAGAAAATAAATGCACAAATGGATATTCAATCAACATTTCATTTCCTCATTTCTCATCAATTAATTATCCCAATTAATTAAACAATGTAATTAAGCTATTTTCCATAATTACCATTTCAACCCTTAGGTCCAATTTTCTTCAATGATTCAGCAATCATTCCATTTTTTTATGCTAAACATGCATCTAGGTTTATTATGAATAAAACCCCAACTTTTGTATAATTGCACAAAAGCCCCAAACTTTCACAAAATTACCAAACCAAGCCCAACATCTCAAAATACCAAAATTTAAAGACAAAACCCATAGAGAGGAGTAGGTTATCCCTACCTCAAACCCGGAGCCCCAAAGGAGATGAAGACCAAAACCAAAATGCTCCAAACCTCGAAATTTTCAGATCAAAAGGAAGCTCTCGACGATCAACACAACTTTTGTGAAGACAAAAGGTGAGTAAACGATCCTTACTAGATCAAATCTAAGAGAGAAGGGCCGATTTAGAGTGAGAAGCTCTGAAAATGGCTTTTTGGAAAAGTAAGAGAGAGAAGAGAAAGCAAAAAGTGATTTGAAAAGTCACAATTTCGGAACTTTAACCCAGGTCTCCGCTCGAGCGTAAAACACCCCGCTCGAGCGGCCACTCACAGATTTACGCTCGAGCGGCCAACCTCCCGCTCGAGCGCAGAATGCACTCGCTCAGCACTTTTGCAGAACTAGACCTCCGCTCGAGCTCCCAACCCTACGCTCGAGCGTACAACACTGCACAATAAATACTGGATGGGTGTATTCCCCGCTCGAGCGCCAACACCTCCGCTCGAGCGGACAGGCCAAAAATCTGGGCAACTAGTTTTGGTTTCTAAACTCAACCAACCTGAAACAAACCCACCCAACACATCTTATAACTCAAATACAAAGTAAGAAAGGATGTAAACACGATGATAACCAACTACCAACATCCACGGACACATGTCCGGATCACTGTACAACAAGGTTAAACCCGGGATCGCTATAACCTCCCCCCCTTAAAGAATTTCGTCCCCGAAATTAAGCATAAGTTTCTCAAAAACAAGTTTTTTTTTTTAAACAATGTTATATTTTAACATTTAACAATTCGACCCATTACCGGTCACCCCCTCCCTTTAACAAGAGGCTTTTCACAATATGTAAACAACATATGTACTTTCAACATGCATCAACATTATGCACTATCTTTCCAATTTCAACAATATATTCAGCATATACCATGTTACAATCAACTTCCATATAAGGCAAGTTCCCAAAACATACTTCCAATAACCCAAACATTTTCAATGTTTCACAACTTAAGACATATATAAAAGCTCTTAAGTTCAACAAAATGCAAAATTTAACTACAAGATCACATATTAACAAACAAGTCCGGATATTTCTCTCGGACTTCCAACTCACGTTCCCAAGTGGCTTCCTCCACTCCGTGATGTTTCCACAAGACTTTCACCAAAGGAATGGTCTTGCCACGCAGGACTTGATCCCGCCTATCCAAGACCCGAATCGGTCTCTCCTCATACGAGGCATCCTCATCTACCTCTAAATCAGTCCAATCCAACACATGTGATGGATCTGGCTCATACTTCCGAAGCATACTCACATGAAACACGTCATGCACTCCGGACAACTGCGGTGGTAAGGCTAATCGATAAGCAACCTCACCAATCCTCTCAAGGATCTCAAAAGGACCAATAAACCGAGGGGATAACTTCCCACTCTTCCCAAACCTCATCAGGCCTCGCCTAGGTGATATCTTCAGAAAGACATGATCACCTACCTCAAACGCCAAAGGCCTCCTCCTACGGTCGGCATAACTCTTTTGTCGACTCTGGGCTGTAACAAGCCTCCTACGGATAAGCTCAACTTTCTCCGTCGTCTCCCTAACCAACTCCGGACCCCACAAAGGTGCATCACCCACCTCGGCCCAACAAACTGGAGACCTACACGGTCGGCCATACAAGGCCTCAAACGGTGCCATACCGATGCTAGACTGAAAACTATTGTTGTAGGCAAACTCCACCAATGGCAAGTGCCTCTCCCACGTCCCACTGAAGTCCAGGACACAACCCCGAAGCATATCCTCGAGGATCTGAATAGTACGCTCGGACTGCCCGTCAGTCTGAGGATGATAAGCCGTACTAAAGGTCAACTTAGTGCCCAAGGCACTCTGCAAACTCTGCCACAATCTAGCAGTAAAACGAGGATCTCTATCTGAGACGATCGTCACTGGGACCCCGTGCAATCTCACTACGTCCCGAATATACAAATCGGCAAGATGGTCTACCGAATCTCTCACGCGCATAGGAATAAAGTGCGCCGACTTAGTCAACCGGTCTACAACCACCCAAATAGCATCACTACCCCGTTGAGTCCTCGGAAGACCTACAACGAAGTCCATAGTGACATGCTCCCACTTCCACTCGGCAATAGGCAAGGGTTGCAACAAACCCGCTGGCCTCTGATGCTCGGCCTTCACTTGCTGACAAGTAAGGCACTTCGATACGAAAACAGCCACATCTCTCTTCATACCCCGCCACCAAAACTGGCGGCTCAAATCCTGGTACATCTTAGTACCTCCCGGATGCACCGCAAGGCGCGAATGATGAAACTCTCGGAGTACTTCCTCTCGGCAAGACTCCGGTACAAACAAACGGTCCCGGTATCTCACACTCAGGTCGGGATACACCGTCAAACCCTTCTCAACTTTCCCACTGGAGATCTTCTCTCGGAGGGATTTTACTTCAAGGTCACCACTCTGTGCCTCTAACACTCTAATCACAAGTGTAGGCTGCGCAACAACAGAAAACAAGGCCGCAGCCTCGACAGATTCGCCCAGTAGCAAATCAAACTCGCCCAGTGCTCCCAACATCTCCCATTCCCGGATGGCTATACTAGCAACATCACTAATGGTCTTCCTACTAAGGGCATCGGCCACAACATTGGCCTTTCCCGGATGATAATGCAACTCGAAATCATAATCCTCGATGAACTCCATCCATCTCCTCTGCCTCAGATTCAAGTCTCTCTGTGTAAACAGATACTTCAAACTCTTGTGATCCGAGAATACCTCGAACCTCTCACCATAAAGGTAGTGCCTCCAGATTTTCAAGGCAAAGATCACAGCTGCTAACTCTAGGTCGTGTGTGGGGTAATTATTCTCGTGTATTTTCAACTGACGTGAGCCATAAGCTACCACTTTCCCCTCCTGCATCAACACACAACCCAAACCCTCTCGTGAGGCATCACAATAAACCGCATAACCCAACCCTCTCTCCGGAATAATCAACACCGGAGCGGTGGTCAATCTAACCTTCAGCTCTTGGAACGACCTTTCACAAGTCTCACTCCACACAAACTTGACTCCCTTCCGAGTCAGTCTAGTCAACGGTGACGCTAACCTGGAGAAATCTTTCACAAACCGACGGTAATACCCAGCTAATCCCAGAAAACTGCGGATCTCAAACACACTCTTAGGCTGTGCCCAATCTTGCACTGCCTCAACCTTGGATGTATCAACAGACACCCCTTCCCCGGATACCACGTGGCCTAAGAATTTGACTTCCCTCAGCCAGAACTCACACTTCCCAAACTTGGCATACAGCCTATGGGCTCTAAGTAACTCAAGCACCACTCTCAAGTGTTCCTCGTGCTCCTCCTTAGATGACGAATAGATAAGGATATCGTCCACAAAAACAACCACAAAGCGGTCTAAGAACTCCCGGAAAATCCGGTTCATCAAGTCCATAAAGACTGCCGGTGCATTGGTAAGCCCAAATGGCATCACCAGAAACTCATAATGGCCATACCGCGTACGGAATGCCGTCTTCGGAATATCTTCCTCCCTGACCCTCAACTGATGGTAACCCGATCTCAAGTCTATCTTAGAGAAACAACGGGAACCCTTCAATTGGTCAAACAAATCATCTATACGGGGCATAGGATACTTATTCTTAACCGTAGCCCGATTCAACTTCCGGTAGTCAATACACAATCTCAAGGCACCATCTTTCTTTTTAACAAAGAGGGCCGGTGCTCCCCACGGTGAAACACTAGGGCGAACAAAGCCCTTATCGAGCAATTCCTGGAGCTGAACTTTCAACTCAACCAACTCTGCTGGAGCAAAACGGTAAGGTGCCATAGAAATCGGCGCCGTACCAGGCACTAAATCAATAGAGAACTCTATCTCTCGGTGAGGTGGCAAACTAACAAGATCTTCGGGAAAGACATCCGAATACTCACAAACCACCCTCGGTAACACAACCTGGGTCTCAACACACTCGCTACTCTCAAAGCTAGCAAGTAAACCACTAAGCTCACTTCGCCCTCGCGAATCATACCCCGGTGGCAAAACACTACCAACCCGGTCTCCCAAGAAATGGAACCACTCCCCGCTCAAGGTACATAATGTAACCCTCTGGCGGTAGCAATCAATAACAGCCCGGTATGACGATAACCAGTCCATACCCAAAATAACATCAAAACCCCTCATGGGCATGACAACAAACGGAAAAGGAAGCCTATAGTCGGCGACCTCTATATCACATCCTCTAACACCCTGTTTCAGAATCAACTCACCACCCAAAGGCGATACCACACAAATAGGAGATGCTAACTGTGCTAACTCCAATTCCAAAACAGATGCAAATGCAGCAGATACAAAAGAATGAGATGCACCCGTGTCTATCAACACATTAGCAACTGAGTTGCAAAACAGAAAAGTACCTCTCACTACTGATGGAGCCAGTACTAAATCCTGCGCGGTAACAGCATACACGCGCCCCATAGGCCCCTGGTCTACCTGCTCACTCCTCGGAGCAAAAGACTGCTGCACAGACTGGGATGACGAAGCTCCCGGATTGGCCCTCGAGGCCTGCACAGACTGAGCTGGCTGAAAACCCTGCGTCTGCCTAGAACCAGACGCTCCCGAAGTGGCACTCAACTGTGGGCAAAACCTCTTCATGTGCCCAGGTTGTCCACACTGATAACAAATCAAGAGCTGCCCCCTGCCCAAATTCTGACTCGGCGGTCTAGCTGAAGAAGAAGCAGCTTTCTGACCCCCACCCTTCTGCGGGCAAACAGAAACCTTGTGACCCAGCTGGCCACACTTGTAACAAGTGAATTCTCCCTGACTGCCTCTCCCCGAGCCAACACTCGGCACTGGAAAGGTCGATCTAGAGACTGCACCCTGAGACTGCTGAGGGTTATAACCCTTCTGTCTCCTGCCATCACCCTGACTATCCTGGCTCCTCTTGGAGCCTCTCTGACCCTCATCCTCCTCCTGCATCATAAGCTCCATATGAGCTGCAGCATCCACTAGGTGTCTATACTCTCGAATATAAGACCCACCAACTCTCAACTTGAGGCCCCGCCTCAACTTCCGCTCAAACTCATAGCAACGGCGTTCCTCAGACGCCACCAGTTCAGGTGCAAACCTAGACAGACTGGTAAAAGTAGCCTCAAACTCGGCCACTGACAAGCCCTGCTGATTAAGCCGGCTAAATTGATCCCTCAGCTTCTCCCTAGCTGCTGCTGATAAAAACCTCTCCTGAAAAGCATTCACAAACGCCTCCCAAGTACCACCAACACGAGCTTTCTCGTACTTCCACCATTGACCCGCATCTCCCTTCAGTTGGAAAGATGCCAAGGTCACTTTCAGTGCTCCGTCCTCGATGCCAAGCATCTCAAACGTCTTCGTTGTCTGTTCGAGCCATTCATCTGCCTTAAGCGGCTCTTTAGGATCCCCGATAAACTCGTCCGGATTACACCGGAAGAACTCCCTCTTCAAGAAGGAAGGCCCTGTCTCAGCTGCCTGATTCCCAGCTCTAAGAATACCTAAAGCTCCTGCTATCTCTCTGGCCAAGGCACCCATAGCCTGCTGACCTACTGGCTCGGCCACATTGGCCTGCCCAACTCCCTCCTGCACTGCCGGGATCTCACCCTGTAACGGTACTTCCTGCCTCGCAGGTCTACCACGCCTAGCACCTCTTCCTCGTCCTGACATCCTAATAAAGGCAACACAGAACGTTAGCACATTCCTAAGTGTGCCGAAACTAAACACTCACGTCCTAATGCATGGACAACTGTAATTCACTCCACATAAGCACATAAACACATAAGCACTTACGAACTTCATTTCCGGATAATGATAGTCCCGAGGCGTTACTAGAGTTCCGGTTAGAAGCAGCGTTGATCAAGTGCTTTTCCAACAAGACTCCCAGAAACCCAAGGATCCAATCAACATCCTAGAAATTAAATCCCATACCCACATAGTCACATAAGCATGTTATCAAATAAACACATAGCATATGGTACTACATCTACGTCTCTATCAAGCGAGACAAACCCATTGTGATCCTAATCACTTCCCACGTACCCAAAGTATTCGAACCCGGTACGCTCTGATACCAAGTTGTAACGCCCTCAAAATAATAACAATAAACCCATCAGATAAGACATGCATTTACATATAAACTAACCACATTCTTTCATTCATTAGAGTTCCATTACTTAAGTATTACATGTTAACCTCATAACAAAATGCCCTACGGGCTTACAGCTTTCCAAGTTAACACTTGGTTACAACAAAGAGTTCTAACTCGTTTACACATTAAGCCCTTGGCTTGAAATTACATGTAATACATCAAAAGTAAAACGACAAAACTATGCCCGCCACTAGCCTCCCAGCTATGTCCTTGGAGGTGGCATGCTTCCTGTACCTGAAAATGATATTCCCATATAGGGTGAGCCACAGCCCAGTAGAAATACACTAAACCAACCATGGACAATGACTAAAACATTAGCAATTGATAGTCGGTCTACACTGATACAATCACATAAATTACATATTTATGTCAACGACTTACAAGTCCCAATTACTTTTCATTTTCCCTTTTTAACAGATAAGCATGCTAGCTCTATCATCATTTCCACAGATATGTATAAAAACTATATCTCACATTCAGATAAGCATAAAAGCTATCTCCACATTCTACAACAGATATGTATATCAACAATATCCACAGATAAGCATACAAGCTGTATCCACACTTCACAACAGATATGTATATCAACAATATCCACAGATAAGCATACAAGCTGTATCCACACTTCACAACACTTCACAAAGATAAGCATATGAGCTCTATCTTCACTTCTCTAGACAAGCATATGAGCTCTGTCTACGGAGTACATCCCCTATCTCCTCCAAATACCTATCCGGTTTAGAGGTCCATCCCCTATCTTCCCCTAAACCGCGGAGTACATCCCCTATCTCCTCCTCTACACACAACGTATATAAACACATTGGTTCTATATACAATCACACAATACAAACAATTAATGTATTCTAGCAACTGTCAAGTTTCATAACACATTCCATTGATTAGTTTCAGTTTGCCTAATCAACATACATTGTCTACAACAATCATGACTATCCTCCACCGATAGCCCAAAGCAGTTATTTCTAAAACAGAAAATAAATGCACAAATGGATATTCAATCAACATTTCATTTCCTCATTTCTCATCAATTAATTATCCCAATTAATTAAACAATGTAATTAAGCTATTTTCCATAATTACCATTTCAACCCTTAGGTCCAATTTTCTTCAATGATTCAGCAATCATTCCATTTTTTTATGCTAAACATGCATCTAGGTTTATTATGAATAAAACCCCAACTTTTGTATAATTGCACAAAAGCCCCAAACTTTCACAAAATTACCAAACCAAGCCCAACATCTCAAAATACCAAAATTTAAAGACAAAACCCATAGAGAGGAGTAGGTTATCCCTACCTCAAACCCGGAGCCCCAAAGGAGATGAAGACCAAAACCAAAATGCTCCAAACCTCGAAATTTTCAGATCAAAAGGAAGCTCTCGACGATCAACACAACTTTTGTGAAGACAAAAGGTGAGTAAACGATCCTTACTAGATCAAATCTAAGAGAGAAGGGCCGATTTAGAGTGAGAAGCTCTGAAAATGGCTTTTTGGAAAAGTAAGAGAGAGAAGAGAAAGCAAAAAGTGATTTGAAAAGTCACAATTTCGGAACTTTAACCCAGGTCTCCGCTCGAGCGTAAAACACCCCGCTCGAGCGGCCACTCACAGATTTACGCTCGAGCGGCCAACCTCCCGCTCGAGCGCAGAATGCACTCGCTCAGCACTTTTGCAGAACTAGACCTCCGCTCGAGCTCCCAACCCTACGCTCGAGCGTACAACACTGCACAATAAATACTGGATGGGTGTATTCCCCGCTCGAGCGCCAACACCTCCGCTCGAGCGGACAGGCCAAAAATCTGGGCAACTAGTTTTGGTTTCTAAACTCAACCAACCTGAAACAAACCCACCCAACACATCTTATAACTCAAATACAAAGTAAGAAAGGATGTAAACACGATGATAACCAACTACCAACATCCACGGACACATGTCCGGATCACTGTACAACAAGGTTAAACCCGGGATCGCTATATTTTTTATTTAATTTCCAAATAGATCGTTAACGTATAGTGGTTTCTAGACTGAACTTCCATTTTTAATTTTATGCAACTTTCATTTTTATTTTTATTCAACTTTATTTTTAATTTAATTTCCAAATAGATCGTTAAGGTATAGTGGTTTCTTGAATGAACTTACATTTTTAATTTTCTGCAACTTCCATTTTTATTTTTATTCAACTTCCATTTTTATTCAAGTTATTTTTCTATTCAACTTCCTTTTTTTTATTTAATTTCCAAATAGATCTTTAAGGTATAGTCGTTTCTTGAATGAACTTCCATTTTTAATTTTCTGCAACTTTCATTTTTATTTTTATTCGACTTCCATTTTTATTCAAGTTATTTTTTTATTCAACTTCCTTTTTAATTTAATTTCCAAATAGATCGTTAAGGTATATTGGTTTCTGGAATGAACTTCCAATTTTAACTTTCTGCAGCTTCCATTTTTATTTTTATTCAACTTCTTTTTTTATTCAAGTTATTTTTCTGTTCGACTTCCTTTTTTATTTAATTTCCAATTAGATCGTTAAGGTATAATGGTTTCTGGATTGAACTTCCATTTTTAATTTTATGCAACTTTCATTTTTATTTTTATTCAACTTTCATTTTTATTCAATTTAGTTTTCTATTAAACATCCTTTTTTATTTAATTGCAAAATAGATCGTTAAGATAGAGTGGTTTCTTGAATGAACTTTCATTTTTAATTTTCTGCAACTTCCATTTTTATTTTTATTTAACTTCCTTTTTTTTTAAAAGTTTCTTTTCTACTCAACTTCCTTCTTGATTTAATTTCCAAATAGATCGTTATGGTATAGTGGTTTTTGGATTGAACTTCCATTGTTAATTTTATGCAACTTTCATTTTTATTTTTATTCGACTTCCATTTTTATTAAATTTACATTTCTATTAAACTACCTTTTTTATTTAATTTCCAAATAGATCGTTAAGGTATAGTGGTTTCTGGACTGAACTTCCATTTTTAATTTTCTGCAACTTTTATTTTTATTTTTATTTAACACCCATTTTTATTCAATTTACTCTCCTATTCAACTTCATTTTTTATTTAATTTCCAAATAGATGATTAAGGTATAGTTGTTTCTTGAATGAATTTGTATTTTTAATTTTCTGCAACTTCCATTTTTATTCAAGTTACTTTTCTATTCAACTTCCTTTTTTATTTAATTTCCAAATTGATCGTTAACATATAGTGGTTTCTGGATTGAGCTTCCATTTTTAATTTTATGCAACTTTCATTTTTATTTTTATTCGACTTCCATTTTTATTAAATTTACTTTTCTATTAAACTTCATTTTTTATTTAATTTCCAAATAGATCGTTAAGGTATAATGGTTTCTTGAATCAACTTCTATTTTTAATTTTCTGCAACTTCCGTTTTTATTTTTATTCGACTTCCATTTTTATTCAAGTCATTTTTCTATTCAACTTCCTTTTTTATTTAATTTCCAAATAGATCGTTAAGGTATAGTGGTTTCTTGAATGAACTTCCATTTTTAATTTTCTACACCTTCCATTTTTATTTTTATTTGATTTCCATTTTTATTCAAGTCATTTTTCTATTCAACTTCCTTTTTCATTTAATTTCCAAATAGGTCGTTAAGGTATAGTGGTTTCTAGATTGAACTTTCATTTTTACTTTTCTGCAACTTCAATTTTTATTTTTAAGTAACTTCCATTTTCATTCAAGTTACTTTTCTATTCAACTTCCTTTTTTATTTAATTTCCAAATAGATCGTTAAGGTATAGTGGTTTCCTGAATGAATTTCCATTTTTACTTTTCTGCAACTTCAATTTTTATTTTTAAGTAACTTCCATTTTTATTCAAGTTACTTTTCTATTCAACTTCCTTTTTTATTTAATTTCCAAATAGATCGTTAACGTATAGTGGTTTCTAGACTGAACTTCCATTTTTAATTTTATGCAACTTTCATTTTTATTTTTATTCAACTTTATTTTTAATTTAATTTCCAAATAGATCGTTAAGGTATAGTGGTTTCTTGAATGAACTTACATTTTTAATTTTCTGCAACTTCCATTTTTATTTTTATTCAACTTCCATTTTTATTCAAGTTATTTTTCTATTCAACTTCCTTTTTTTTATTTAATTTCCAAATAGATCTTTAAGGTATAGTCGTTTCTTGAATGAACTTCCATTTTTAATTTTCTGCAACTTTCATTTTTATTTTTATTCGACTTCCATTTTTATTCAAGTTATTTTTTTATTCAACTTCCTTTTTAATTTAATTTCCAAATAGATCGTTAAGGTATATTGGTTTCTGGAATGAACTTCCAATTTTAACTTTCTGCAGCTTCCATTTTTATTTTTATTCAACTTCTTTTTTTATTCAAGTTATTTTTCTGTTCGACTTCCTTTTTTATTTAATTTCCAATTAGATCGTTAACGTATAATGGTTTCTGGATTGAACTTCCATTTTTAATTTTATGCAACTTTCATTTTTATTCAATTTAGTTTTCTATTAAACATCCTTTTTTATTTAATTGCAAAATAGATCGTTAAGATAGAGTGGTTTCTTGAATGAACTTTCATTTTTAATTTTCTGCAACTTCCATTTTTATTTTTATTTAACTTCCTTTTTTTTTAAAAGTTTCTTTTCTACTCAACTTCCTTCTTGATTTAATTTCCAAATAGATCGTTATGGTATAGTGGTTTTTGGATTGAACTTCCATTGTTAATTTTATGCAACTTTCATTTTTATTTTTATTCGACTTCCATTTTTATTAAATTTACATTTCTATTAAACTACCTTTTTTATTTAATTTCCAAATAGATCGTTAAGGTATAGTGGTTTCTGGACTGAACTTCCATTTTTAATTTTCTGCAACTTTTATTTTTATTTTTATTTAACACCCATTTTTATTCAATTTACTCTCCTATTCAACTTCATTTTTTATTTAATTTCCAAATAGATGATTAAGGTATAGTTGTTTCTTGAATGAATTTGTATTTTTAATTTTCTGCAACTTCCATTTTTATTCAAGTTACTTTTCTATTCAACTTCCTTTTTTATTTAATTTCCAAATTGATCGTTAACGTATAGTGGTTTCTGGATTGAGCTTCCATTTTTAATTTTATGCAACTTTCATTTTTATTTTTATTCGACTTCCATTTTTATTAAATTTACTTTTCTATTAAACTTCATTTTTTATTTAATTTCCAAATAGATCGTTAAGGTATAATGGTTTCTTGAAACAACTTCTATTTTTAATTTTCTGCAACTTCCGTTTTTATTTTTATTCGACTTCCATTTTTATTCAAGTCATTTTTCTATTCAACTTCCTTTTTTATTTAATTTCCAAATAGATCGTTAAGGTATAGTGGTTTCTTGAATGAACTTCCATTTTTAATTTTCTACACCTTCCATTTTTATTTTTATTTGATTTCCATTTTTATTCAAGTCATTTTTCTATTCAACTTCCTTTTTCATTTAATTTCCAAATAGGTCGTTAAGGTATAGTGGTTTCTAGATTGAACTTTCATTTTTACTTTTCTGCAACTTCAATTTTTATTTTTAAGTAACTTCCATTTTCATTCAAGTTACTTTTCTATTCAACTTCCTTTTTTATTTAATTTCCAAATAGATCGTTAAGGTATAGTGGTTTCCTGAATGAATCTCCATTTTTACTTTTCTGCAACTTCAATTTTTATTTTTAAGTAACTTCCATTTTTATTCAAGTTACTTTTCTATTCAACTTCCTTTTTTATTTAATTTCCAAATAGATCGTTAACGTATAGTGGTTTCTAGACTGAACTTCCATTTTTAATTTTATGCAACTTTCATTTTTATTTTTATTCAACTTTATTTTTAATTTAATTTCCAAATAGATCGTTAAGGTATAGTGGTTTCTTGAATGAACTTACATTTTTAATTTTCTGCAACTTCCATTTTTATTTTTATTCAACTTCCATTTTTATTCAAGTTATTTTTCTATTCAACTTCCTTTTTTTTATTTAATTTCCAAATAGATCTTTAAGGTATAGTCGTTTCTTGAATGAACTTCCATTTTTAATTTTCTGCAACTTTCATTTTTATTTTTATTCGACTTCCATTTTTATTCAAGTTATTTTTTTATTCAACTTCCTTTTTAATTTAATTTCCAAATAGATCGTTAAGGTATATTGGTTTCTGGAATGAACTTCCAATTTTAACTTTCTGCAGCTTCCATTTTTATTTTTATTCAACTTCTTTTTTTATTCAAGTTATTTTTCTGTTCGACTTCCTTTTTTATTTAATTTCCAATTAGATCGTTAACGTATAATGGTTTCTGGATTGAACTTCCATTTTTAATTTTATGCAACTTTCATTTTTATTCAATTTAGTTTTCTATTAAACATCCTTTTTTATTTAATTGCAAAATAGATCGTTAAGATAGAGTGGTTTCTTGAATGAACTTTCATTTTTAATTTTCTGCAACTTCCATTTTTATTTTTATTTAACTTCCTTTTTTTTTAAAAGTTTCTTTTCTACTCAACTTCCTTCTTGATTTAATTTCCAAATAGATCGTTATGGTATAGTGGTTTTTGGATTGAACTTCCATTGTTAATTTTATGCAACTTTCATTTTTATTTTTATTCGACTTCCATTTTTATTAAATTTACATTTCTATTAAACTACCTTTTTTATTTAATTTCCAAATAGATCGTTAAGGTATAGTGGTTTCTGGACTGAACTTCCATTTTTAATTTTCTGCAACTTTTATTTTTATTTTTATTTAACACCCATTTTTATTCAATTTACTCTCCTATTCAACTTCATTTTTTATTTAATTTCCAAATAGATGATTAAGGTATAGTTGTTTCTTGAATGAATTTGTATTTTTAATTTTCTGCAACTTCCATTTTTATTCAAGTTACTTTTCTATTCAACTTCCTTTTTTATTTAATTTCCAAATTGATCGTTAACGTATAGTGGTTTCTGGATTGAGCTTCCATTTTTAATTTTATGCAACTTTCATTTTTATTTTTATTCGACTTCCATTTTTATTAAATTTACTTTTCTATTAAACTTCATTTTTTATTTAATTTCCAAATAGATCGTTAAGGTATAATGGTTTCTTGAATCAACTTCTATTTTTAATTTTCTGCAACTTCCGTTTTTATTTTTATTCGACTTCCATTTTTATTCAAGTCATTTTTCTATTCAACTTCCTTTTTTATTTAATTTCCAAATAGATCGTTAAGGTATAGTGGTTTCTTGAATGAACTTCCATTTTTAATTTTCTACACCTTCCATTTTTATTTTTATTTGATTTCCATTTTTATTCAAGTCATTTTTCTATTCAACTTCCTTTTTCATTTAATTTCCAAATAGGTCGTTAAGGTATAGTGGTTTCTAGATTGAACTTTCATTTTTACTTTTCTGCAACTTCAATTTTTATTTTTAAGTAACTTCCATTTTCATTCAAGTTACTTTTCTATTCAACTTCCTTTTTTATTTAATTTCCAAATAGATCGTTAAGGTATAGTGGTTTCCTGAATGAATCTCCATTTTTACTTTTCTGCAACTTCAATTTTTATTTTTAAGTAACTTCCATTTTTATTCAAGTTACTTTTCTATTCAACTTCCTTTTTTATTTAATTTCCAAATAGATCGTTAACGTATAGTGGTTTCTAGACTGAACTTCCATTTTTAATTTTATGCAACTTTCATTTTTATTTTTATTCAACTTTATTTTTAATTTAATTTCCAAATAGATCGTTAAGGTATAGTGGTTTCTTGAATGAACTTACATTTTTAATTTTCTGCAACTTCCATTTTTATTTTTATTCAACTTCCATTTTTATTCAAGTTATTTTTCTATTCAACTTCCTTTTTTTTATTTAATTTCCAAATAGATCTTTAAGGTATAGTCGTTTCTTGAATGAACTTCCATTTTTAATTTTCTGCAACTTTCATTTTTATTTTTATTCGACTTCCATTTTTATTCAAGTTATTTTTTTATTCAACTTCCTTTTTAATTTAATTTCCAAATAGATCGTTAAGGTATATTGGTTTCTGGAATGAACTTCCAATTTTAACTTTCTGCAGCTTCCATTTTTATTTTTATTCAACTTCTTTTTTTATTCAAGTTATTTTTCTGTTCGACTTCCTTTTTTATTTAATTTCCAATTAGATCGTTAACGTATAATGGTTTCTGGATTGAACTTCCATTTTTAATTTTATGCAACTTTCATTTTTATTTTTATTCAACTTTCATTTTTATTCAATTTAGTTTTCTATTAAACATCCTTTTTTATTTAATTGCAAAATAGATCGTTAAGATAGAGTGGTTTCTTGAATGAACTTTCATTTTTAATTTTCTGCAACTTCCATTTTTATTTTTATTTAACTTCCTTTTTTTTTAAAAGTTTCTTTTCTACTCAACTTCCTTCTTGATTTAATTTCCAAATAGATCGTTATGGTATAGTGGTTTTTGGATTGAACTTCCATTGTTAATTTTATGCAACTTTCATTTTTATTTTTATTCGACTTCCATTTTTATTAAATTTACATTTCTATTAAACTACCTTTTTTATTTAATTTCCAAATAGATCGTTAAGGTATAGTGGTTTCTGGACTGAACTTCCATTTTTAATTTTCTGCAACTTTTATTTTTATTTTTATTTAACACCCATTTTTATTCAATTTACTCTCCTATTCAACTTCATTTTTTATTTAATTTCCAAATAGATGATTAAGGTATAGTTGTTTCTTGAATGAATTTGTATTTTTAATTTTCTGCAACTTCCATTTTTATTCAAGTTACTTTTCTATTCAACTTCCTTTTTTATTTAATTTCCAAATTGATCGTTAACGTATAGTGGTTTCTGGATTGAGCTTCCATTTTTAATTTTATGCAACTTTCATTTTTATTTTTATTCGACTTCCATTTTTATTAAATTTACTTTTCTATTAAACTTCATTTTTTATTTAATTTCCAAATAGATCGTTAAGGTATAATGGTTTCTTGAATCAACTTCTATTTTTAATTTTCTGCAACTTCCGTTTTTATTTTTATTCGACTTCCATTTTTATTCAAGTCATTTTTCTATTCAACTTCCTTTTTTATTTAATTTCCAAATAGATCGTTAAGGTATAGTGGTTTCTTGAATGAACTTCCATTTTTAATTTTCTACACCTTCCATTTTTATTTTTATTTGATTTCCATTTTTATTCAAGTCATTTTTCTATTCAACTTCCTTTTTCATTTAATTTCCAAATAGGTCGTTAAGGTATAGTGGTTTCTAGATTGAACTTTCATTTTTACTTTTCTGCAACTTCAATTTTTATTTTTAAGTAACTTCCATTTTCATTCAAGTTACTTTTCTATTCAACTTCCTTTTTTATTTAATTTCCAAATAGATCGTTAAGGTATAGTGGTTTCCTGAATGAATTTCCATTTTTACTTTTCTGCAACTTCAATTTTTATTTTTAAGTAACTTCCATTTTTATTCAAGTTACTTTTCTATTCAACTTCCTTTTTTATTTAATTTCCAAATAGATCGTTAACGTATAGTGGTTTCTAGACTGAACTTCCATTTTTAATTTTATGCAACTTTCATTTTTATTTTTATTCAACTTTATTTTTAATTTAATTTCCAAATAGATCGTTAAGGTATAGTGGTTTCTTGAATGAACTTACATTTTTAATTTTCTGCAACTTCCATTTTTATTTTTATTCAACTTCCATTTTTATTCAAGTTATTTTTCTATTCAACTTCCTTTTTTTTATTTAATTTCCAAATAGATCTTTAAGGTATAGTCGTTTCTTGAATGAACTTCCATTTTTAATTTTCTGCAACTTTCATTTTTATTTTTATTCGACTTCCATTTTTATTCAAGTTATTTTTTTATTCAACTTCCTTTTTAATTTAATTTCCAAATAGATCGTTAAGGTATATTGGTTTCTGGAATGAACTTCCAATTTTAACTTTCTGCAGCTTCCATTTTTATTTTTATTCAACTTCTTTTTTTATTCAAGTTATTTTTCTGTTCGACTTCCTTTTTTATTTAATTTCCAATTAGATCGTTAACGTATAATGGTTTCTGGATTGAACTTCCATTTTTAATTTTATGCAACTTTCATTTTTATTTTTATTCAACTTTCATTTTTATTCAATTTAGTTTTCTATTAAACATCCTTTTTTATTTAATTGCAAAATAGATCGTTAAGATAGAGTGGTTTCTTGAATGAACTTTCATTTTTAATTTTCTGCAACTTCCATTTTTATTTTTATTTAACTTCCTTTTTTTTTAAAAGTTTCTTTTCTACTCAACTTCCTTCTTGATTTAATTTCCAAATAGATCGTTATGGTATAGTGGTTTTTGGATTGAACTTCCATTGTTAATTTTATGCAACTTTCATTTTTATTTTTATTCGACTTCCATTTTTATTAAATTTACATTTCTATTAAACTACCTTTTTTATTTAATTTCCAAATAGATCGTTAAGGTATAGTGGTTTCTGGACTGAACTTCCATTTTTAATTTTCTGCAACTTTTATTTTTATTTTTATTTAACACCCATTTTTATTCAATTTACTCTCCTATTCAACTTCATTTTTTATTTAATTTCCAAATAGATGATTAAGGTATAGTTGTTTCTTGAATGAATTTGTATTTTTAATTTTCTGCAACTTCCATTTTTATTCAAGTTACTTTTCTATTCAACTTCCTTTTTTATTTAATTTCCAAATTGATCGTTAACGTATAGTGGTTTCTGGATTGAGCTTCCATTTTTAATTTTATGCAACTTTCATTTTTATTTTTATTCGACTTCCATTTTTATTAAATTTACTTTTCTATTAAACTTCATTTTTTATTTAATTTCCAAATAGATCGTTAAGGTATAATGGTTTCTTGAATCAACTTCTATTTTTAATTTTCTGCAACTTCCGTTTTTATTTTTATTCGACTTCCATTTTTATTCAAGTCATTTTTCTATTCAACTTCCTTTTTTATTTAATTTCCAAATAGATCGTTAAGGTATAGTGGTTTCTTGAATGAACTTCCATTTTTAATTTTCTACACCTTCCATTTTTATTTTTATTTGATTTCCATTTTTATTCAAGTCATTTTTCTATTCAACTTCCTTTTTCATTTAATTTCCAAATAGGTCGTTAAGGTATAGTGGTTTCTAGATTGAACTTTCATTTTTACTTTTCTGCAACTTCAATTTTTATTTTTAAGTAACTTCCATTTTCATTCAAGTTACTTTTCTATTCAACTTCCTTTTTTATTTAATTTCCAAATAGATCGTTAAGGTATAGTGGTTTCCTGAATGAATTTCCATTTTTACTTTTCTGCAACTTCAATTTTTATTTTTAAGTAACTTCCATTTTTATTCAAGTTACTTTTCTATTCAACTTCCTTTTTTATTTAATTTCCAAATAGATCGTTAACGTATAGTGGTTTCTAGACTGAACTTCCATTTTTAATTTTATGCAACTTTCATTTTTATTTTTATTCAACTTTATTTTTAATTTAATTTCCAAATAGATCGTTAAGGTATAGTGGTTTCTTGAATGAACTTACATTTTTAATTTTCTGCAACTTCCATTTTTATTTTTATTCAACTTCCATTTTTATTCAAGTTATTTTTCTATTCAACTTCCTTTTTTTTATTTAATTTCCAAATAGATCTTTAAGGTATAGTCGTTTCTTGAATGAACTTCCATTTTTAATTTTCTGCAACTTTCATTTTTATTTTTATTCGACTTCCATTTTTATTCAAGTTATTTTTTTATTCAACTTCCTTTTTAATTTAATTTCCAAATAGATCGTTAAGGTATATTGGTTTCTGGAATGAACTTCCAATTTTAACTTTCTGCAGCTTCCATTTTTATTTTTATTCAACTTCTTTTTTTATTCAAGTTATTTTTCTGTTCGACTTCCTTTTTTATTTAATTTCCAATTAGATCGTTAACGTATAATGGTTTCTGGATTGAACTTCCATTTTTAATTTTATGCAACTTTCATTTTTATTTTTATTCAACTTTCATTTTTATTCAATTTAGTTTTCTATTAAACATCCTTTTTTATTTAATTGCAAAATAGATCGTTAAGATAGAGTGGTTTCTTGAATGAACTTTCATTTTTAATTTTCTGCAACTTCCATTTTTATTTTTATTTAACTTCCTTTTTTTTTAAAAGTTTCTTTTCTACTCAACTTCCTTCTTGATTTAATTTCCAAATAGATCGTTATGGTATAGTGGTTTTTGGATTGAACTTCCATTGTTAATTTTATGCAACTTTCATTTTTATTTTTATTCGACTTCCATTTTTATTAAATTTACATTTCTATTAAACTACCTTTTTTATTTAATTTCCAAATAGATCGTTAAGGTATAGTGGTTTCTGGACTGAACTTCCATTTTTAATTTTCTGCAACTTTTATTTTTATTTTTATTTAACACCCATTTTTATTCAATTTACTCTCCTATTCAACTTCATTTTTTATTTAATTTCCAAATAGATGATTAAGGTATAGTTGTTTCTTGAATGAATTTGTATTTTTAATTTTCTGCAACTTCCATTTTTATTCAAGTTACTTTTCTATTCAACTTCCTTTTTTATTTAATTTCCAAATTGATCGTTAACGTATAGTGGTTTCTGGATTGAGCTTCCATTTTTAATTTTATGCAACTTTCATTTTTATTTTTATTCGACTTCCATTTTTATTAAATTTACTTTTCTATTAAACTTCATTTTTTATTTAATTTCCAAATAGATCGTTAAGGTATAATGGTTTCTTGAATCAATTTCTATTTTTAATTTTCTGCAACTTCCGTTTTTATTTTTATTCGACTTCCATTTTTATTCAAGTCATTTTTCTATTCAACTTCCTTTTTTATTTAATTTCCAAATAGATCGTTAAGGTATAGTGGTTTCTTGAATGAACTTCCATTTTTAATTTTCTACACCTTCCATTTTTATTTTTATTTGATTTCCATTTTTATTCAAGTCATTTTTCTATTCAACTTCCTTTTTCATTTAATTTCCAAATAGGTCGTTAAGGTATAGTGGTTTCTAGATTGAACTTTCATTTTTACTTTTCTGCAACTTCAATTTTTATTTTTAAGTAACTTCCATTTTCATTCAAGTTACTTTTCTATTCAACTTCCTTTTTTATTTAATTTCCAAATAGATCGTTAAGGTATAGTGGTTTTCTGAATGAATTTCCATTTTTACTTTTCTGCAACTTCAATTTTTATTTTTAAGTAACTTCCATTTTTATTCAAGTTACTTTTCTATTCAGTGGTTTCTAGACTGAACTTCCATTTTTAATTTTATGCAACTTTCATTTTTATTTTTATTCAACTTTATTTTTTATTTAATTTCCAAATAGATCGTTAAGGTATAGTGGTTTCTTGAATGAACTTACATTTTTAATGTAACGCCCTCAAAATAATAGTTTTAAACCCATTAAATAAGGCATGCATTGATATTCAAAAGCTCCACATTCTTTCAATTAACAGAGTTTCATTACAAAAAATATTACATGTTAACAACAAAAGCAAATGCCCTATGGGCTTACAGCTTTCCAAGTTAACACTTGGTTACAACAAAAGAGTACTAACTCAAACACGTTAAGCCCTTGGCTTGAATTTACATGTAATACATCAAGTAAAACAACAAAAAGTCCGCCTCTGGCCTCCCAAGCTACGTCCTTGGAGGTGGCATGCTACCTGTACCTGAAAATGATATTCCCATATAGGGTGAGCCACAGCCCAGTAGAAATACACTAAACCAACCATGAACAATGACTAAAAGATTAGCAACTGATAGACGGTCAACACCGACACTTCCATTTACATCTCCCTACGTTTCCATGACAGCCAAGTCTATGTTACAATTCACTTTTCGGTTTTGTTCAACTTTGAGTTTGAAAACAAGGCTCAGTACTCTGGCCAGAACATTTGATGAGATTATAGTTCATCACTAGAACACTTTCGAAATCCAAGGTGGATACACATTATTTTGTTGTATCACTAACACATAAACTACTCCCATACTTCGCAAACAATGATGATATACATTTTAGTGCTATATCAAATCAAACAAACTTTTCAATAGATAAGCATATGAGCTATATCACTACTACAACAGATAAGCATATGAGCTGTATCAACATTCCGATAGATAAGCATATGAGCTGTATCGACACTTCAACCGATAAGCATATGAGCTATATCAACATTCCAACAACCGGTTTAGAGGTACATCCCCCATCTTCCCCTAAACCATTAACCGGTTTAGAGGTACATCCCCCATCTTCCCCTAAACCGTGGAGTACATCCCCTATCTCCTCCCATACACAAGTAATGCATATAAACACAGAATCACATATGCAATCAATCAATACATAAAATTAATGTATTCTATCAACCGACATGCTCTATGACACATCCAATTGATTAGTTTTAGTTTGCCTAATCATCAAGCATTGTCTACAACAATCAACACTACCCTCCACCGGTAGCCCAAAGCAACTATTTCTAAGCAGGAAATAAATGCACAATGGATATTCAATCGACATTTCAATTCGGTGAGTAATAAATAATTCAACTACACCCTTTAACCCCATGCACTCCCAATCTCAGCAATTCCATTTCATTTCCTCATTTCCCACAATTAATTATCTCAATTAATTAAACAATGTAATTAGGTCATTTTCCATAATTACCATTACCACCCTTAGGTCCCATTTTCATCAATGATTCAACATTTATTCCATTTCTCTATACCAAACATGCATCTAGGTTTATTACAAATGAAACCCCAACTTTTGTAAAATAACACAAATGGCCCAAACTTTCACAAAATTACCAAACCAACCCCAACATCTCAAATTACCAAAATTTAAAGACAAAATCCATAGAGAGGAGTAGGATATCCCTACCTCAAATTCAGAGCTCCAAGGGAGAAGATGAGTAAAACTCAGAAGTGCTCCAAATCCCAAATTTCTCAGATCTCAACAAAGCCCTCGACGATCAACACACTTCTTACAAAGGCCCAAGGTGAGGAAAACACTCTAGGTAGATCAATCCTAAGAGAGAAGTTCGGTTTTAGAGTGAGGTGCTCTCCAATGGAGGTTTTGAAAAAGTAAGAGAGAGAAAGGAAATCAAAAAGTGATCAAAAAGGTGGTTTCACGAACTGATATAAAAGCAGGTCCGCTCGAGCGTACAACACCCCGCTCGAGCGTACAGACACAAGTTCACGCTCGAGCGTCCAAAGATCCGCTCGAGCGCCGGGTGCACTCTCCTAGAATTTTCTGCAGACGACCAAAATGCTGAGAGAAGGAAATTCACGCTCGAGCGTCCAAACTGCCGCTCGAGCGTAAAGGCAGCAACAAAAGCTCGCTCGAGCACAAAACCGCCGCTCGAGCGGAGAGACCAAAACCTGGGCAAAATTTCAAAGCTTTAAAACACAACCAACTAATTCCCAACTTGCCCAACACAACCCAAAACTCTAAAACAAAGAGTAAGGGATAGAAATGAGGATAAGACAACAACGAATCTACGAAACTGAGTCCAGATTATAGTTATACAACAACAGGAAATACCGGGATCGCTATAACCTCCCCCCCTTAAAGAATTTCGTCCTCGAAATTAAAGATACATCAAAACACAAGGCCAAATGATCATAGAGCATTCAACAACCGAACCCCAAGGACAGAAATTACTTTCAAAACAAGCCTCCGACTCACTCTACCAAGGAAAAGAACAACCAAGGGAACACATTCTAAATAACACCACCTTAGGTGCGCAAGTCTCAACAAACCAAACCTCCCCCGAAACAATTCACCAAAAACCGACTAGTGCTCCAAGCTTAGTCACTACTCAACAACACGACTAAAACAAATCTTAAAGTAGATAATAAGAAAACATTTTCTTGTTCAAGAGGCATTTCTCAAAGATGTTTAAATTTTCAACGTTAACGTTCCAGGATAAATCTTGCATTTTCCATACGAAAACTCAAAAGCTTTGTAAACATTTTTCACAAATACGCTGTTACCCAAAACGCAGAGTTATCCACAGTTTATTTGCCCAAAAGAGTAATCTGGAATTCTAAAAAAGAAAATCCTTGAATTAAATCAACTTTTCAACAATGCATTTGGATGACCCCAAACACTAGGAAAATTTTGTTTTCCATTTCTTTCCAAATTAACACTATCAACAACCATCACTCACGTAGTGATGACACAACCAACACGGAACACAACATTTCTATAATGATAATTAATAGAAATAACAACCGTACTACCAACACATAAGGTATAAGAAATTCATGGTTTTGCAATTTTATCCCGCCTCCCTTTACTTAACCATTTTATAATCATAAACAGGGCTCAGAAACACACAAATGATACACATTATAGTGCTGTATCAACATCAAACTAGACACCATACATTCATAATGTATAAAAAGCCAATCATTCACAATGATCAATCAATACATATATTAGATGTATTATTCCAACCGTCAGACTCAACGACAAAACATGTTCGATTAATTTCAGTTTTCCTTAATCAACATACGGAGTCTACAACGAACGAGACTAAACTCAAGGTGACCAATGCCACCCCAACATCCGATACCGACAAGCTGACTAGTCAACTCAATAAACTCTACACTCAGTAATCCACACACTGATGTGCTACTCAGACCACTAACCCCAACCACAGAGTTCTCTACACGAACCACAAATTTTGGAATCTCATCGGATTTCCTAAAATTTAACCGCCTCAACATCGCGTCTAAGGGAATCACCATCCCCCGCCATGGTTATCTAGCAAGCCTGCTCACTTCCTTGACCGAAGACCGACATGGTCAACCTCAATCACAACATCCCGAATACGAAGGACTACTTTGACCCACGCTATACTCATTACTTTAGAACACGAATTGCTCTTAATTCAAAGAATGCTGGCAGCATCCACTCATAACCCACACCCAACAATGGATAACAAATCACAATATGAACACTACCCCTATACAACCAAGGGGGTCACCACGGACTCACTATCTAGCAAGGCCCAACACACGAACCAGCATACAGGTACCATTCCCACTAACTCGAGATACAAATCTCACGTTCCCTCGAACATTCTCATATAGTCTTGCCAACACCGCGCAACTCTCGAAACCATCCCATCTAATACATTCAACCGTACTAGGCAAAACCTCCTTATTTTGCAAGCCCTCTTACTCCTACACCGAATCCTCCAATAACTCATAGGGTCCACTCGTTACTCTATATCTTACTTGTCACTCATCTCGAGAGTACCATCAAGAGGCCCGGCCTCCGTGCTAAACCACTAGTCCACACTACCGCTAGGCAACCATCATGAACCAAACCCCGACACCGTCACAAGTCGCCGATAGGGCTTCCAAAGATTCACTCTTCTAACTTTCCAGAGGGGTAAAAGTCCTCGCCTCCCTCGTCATTAACCCACATCTTCATCCGCAAACACCATACCACTGTGACTCCACCCACGGGTCACACTCTAACCATGGGCTATATACCCAATTAACGCTTCTGATAATATCCTCTGACTTGACCAGTGCTAAGGTACGAACTTATCACATTCAATCCAAATAAAGAAATTTGAAAACTTAGGGAGACATCCATTATACTACAGCCCGAGGTATAGTACCAGCTACTCACAACACATCGCTCCCGATACAACAATCACAACCTTATATAGGGACTGACATCCCTTCACTTGAAACGGCCAATCAGTACACCTGCAATCTAGACAACGTTACTTACCACGAAGGTACGAGTCCAACCTTGACAAAATTATGTGCCATGCCCCCGTAGGACACCATATTAAATACGTGTTACATCTAGTATTAATCGTACACTTCACATCCTCTCAAGTTCACTCGACAGTAGATCAAAAGCTATACCACGCACAAAACTTTAAATGGGTAGTACCCATGTAATTCCACACACTCGGCAAGTAAAACAGTTCTCGCTCCAATATTACCTTGGCTAGGACACGTACCCCTCGGTGGTTCTTCCAAATTTTGAAAACATGGCTCTCTAGCCCTCATCCTCCCCAAATCAAATCACAAGCATAAATTTTTTTTTTAGCAACTTTATACATTAATAAAATTTTAGAGCTACGACATGTTCCAATTCACCCACTCTAGGGAAATTAACAAACAAAGCATATATGTATATATATAGATAAACAAACAGTTTAGATGTTTCAACCTTCCCAAAACACATTGGTTACACAACGGAACCCAATGATCACAAAACAATAATCCACTGATTACAAAACGGATTAGTCAAAACAAAACCATCCCATCAGTATTACTACTACTACCGTCCCTTGTTGGACCGCCGAAGTTGGTCATCCCCGAACATAAGGCAACCTACGAGCTTACAAGTCACGGACAAGAACCACTGGTATGCCCCCTCTGCCCACACCTGGAACAACTACAAACTTCCCTAGCTGGGGCTTGGGAACTCGACTCTACTGAGGCCCTCGCAATCTGGCCTGCTAGTCCCCCAAAACGATACTGTTCCTGCCCAGTCGAAAGAAACTGAGCCTGGCTAGGTTGCAAAACCCCTAAAGAAGCTCCCGACTGAGTACAAAAACGTCGAATATGACCCGGCTGATTACACACCCAACAGGTAGGCGGTGCCTGAGCACGAGATTGGTTCAGAATCTGGGCTGATGAAGACCCCAACAACTGCCTCCCCACTGAGCATTTAATCGGTCCAAAACCCGGCTGGTTGGATGATCCTGGTGGTACAACTACTGGTTGAACTGCTAACCCCACCCCTTTCTTCTGTGGGCAAACCGAAACCCTGTGGCCCAGCAGACCACATCTGAAACAAATGATGCCCCTCTGCTTATTTTCCCCCGAACCCAAATCTGACACTAGAAGGGCAGTTCTAGCCCGTCCTTCCTGTTGCGAGTTTAAAACCCTCTGCCTCTTAAATGGCCTACCAACACCCTGAGTCACAGGAGTCGCCGAGATGGCTTCCTCCCCACTCTGCCCCATTGCTAGCACTGCGGCCTCTACATGGGCGGCCGCCTCAACAAGCGCCCTATATCTTTTATGCCAAGACCCCGCTATCCTTACACGGATGTCGTCATGCAGCTTACTCTCAAACTCGAAACAACGTAAGTACTCCGTCTCCACCAATTCTGGAGCAAACCTCGACAGATTAGCAAACCATCTTTCGAACCGCACCAAAGGTGTAGTACCTTGGCGTAATTCCACAAATTGTTTCCGCAGCTCTTCCTGAGCGGAAGGAGGGAAATCGCAACTTCCTCGCCTAGGCATCCTAGTAAAAGTAACGGAGACACGTTAGCACACTCATACATGTGCCGAAGCTAAACACTTACATCCTAACACATGGATAACTGTAATTCACTCCACATAAGCACATAAACATGTAAGCACTTACGAATTTCATTTCCAGATAATGATAGTCCCGAGGCGTTACTAGAGTTCCGATCAGAAACAGCATTGATCAAGTGCCTTTCCAACAGGACTCCCAGAAACCCAAGGATCCAATCAACATCCAAGAAACTACATCCCATACCCAAATAGTCACATAAACATGTTATCACAAAAGTACATAACATTACGTCTAAGTCTCTAACAAGCGAGAGAAACCCATTGTGATACTAATCACTTCCCACGTACCCAAAGTATTCGAACCCGGTACGCTCTGATACCAAGTTGTAACGCCCTCAAAATAATAGTTTTAAACCCATTAAATAAGGCATGCATTGATATTCAAAAGCTCCACATTCTTTCAATTAACAGAGTTTCATTACAAAAAATATTACATGTTAACAACAAAAGCAAATGCCCTATGGGCTTACAGCTTTCCAAGTTAACACTTGGTTACAACAAAAGAGTACTAACTCAAACACGTTAAGCCCTTGGCTTGAATTTACATGTAATACATCAAGTAAAACAACAAAAAGTCCGCCTCTGGCCTCCCAAGCTACGTCCTTGGAGGTGGCATGCTACCTGTACCTGAAAATGATATTCCCATATAGGGTGAGCCACAGCCCAGTAGAAATACACTAAACCAACCATGAACAATGACTAAAAGATTAGCAACTGATAGACGGTCAACACCGACACTTCCATTTACATCTCCCTACGTTTCCATGACAGCCAAGTCTATGTTACAATTCACTTTTCGGTTTTGTTCAACTTTGAGTTTGAAAACAAGGCTCAGTACTCTGGCCAGAACATTTGATGAGATTATAGTTCATCACTAGAACACTTTCGAAATCCAAGGTGGATACACATTATTTTGTTGTATCACTAACACATAAACTACTCCCATACTTCGCAAACAATGATGATATACATTTTAGTGCTATATCAAATCAAACAAACTTTTCAATAGATAAGCATATGAGCTATATCACTACTACAACAGATAAGCATATGAGCTGTATCAACATTCCGATAGATAAGCATATGAGCTGTATCGACACTTCAACCGATAAGCATATGAGCTATATCAACATTCCAACAACCGGTTTAGAGGTACATCCCCCATCTTCCCCTAAACCATTAACCGGTTTAGAGGTACATCCCCCATCTTCCCCTAAACCGTGGAGTACATCCCCTATCTCCTCCCATACACAAGTAATGCATATAAACACAGAATCACATATGCAATCAATCAATACATAAAATTAATGTATTCTATCAACCGACATGCTCTATGACACATCCAATTGATTAGTTTTAGTTTGCCTAATCATCAAGCATTGTCTACAACAATCAACACTACCCTCCACCGGTAGCCCAAAGCAACTATTTCTAAGCAGGAAATACATGCACAATGGATATTCAATCGACATTTCAATTCGGTGAGTAATAAATAATTCAACTACACCCTTTAACCCCATGCACTCCCAATCTCAGCAATTCCATTTCATTTCCTCATTTCCCACAATTAATTATCTCAATTAATTAAACAATGTAATTAGGTCATTTTCCATAATTACCATTACCACCCTTAGGTCCCATTTTCATCAATGATTCAACATTTATTCCATTTCTCTATACCAAACATGCATCTAGGTTTATTACAAATGAAACCCCAACTTTTGTAAAATAACACAAATGGCCCAAACTTTCACAAAATTACCAAACCAACCCCAACATCTCAAATTACCAAAATTTAAAGACAAAATCCATAGAGAGGAGTAGGATATCCCTACCTCAAATTCAGAGCTCCAAGGGAGAAGATGAGTAAAACTCAGAAGTGCTCCAAATCCCAAATTTCTCAGATCTCAACAAAGCCCTCGACGATCAACACACTTCTTACAAAGGCCCAAGGTGAGGAAAACACTCTAGGTAGATCAATCCTAAGAGAGAAGTTCGGTTTTAGAGTGAGGTGCTCTCCAATGGAGGTTTTGAAAAAGTAAGAGAGAGAAAGGAAATCAAAAAGTGATCAAAAAGGTGGTTTCACGAACTGATATAAAAGCAGGTCCGCTCGAGCGTACAACACCCCGCTCGAGCGTACAGACACAAGTTCACGCTCGAGCGTCCAAAGATCCGCTCGAGCGCCGGGTGCACTCTCCTAGAATTTTCTGCAGACGACCAAAATGCTGAGAGAAGGAAATTCACGCTCGAGCGTCCAAACTGCCGCTCGAGCGTAAAGGCAGCAACAAAAGCTCGCTCAAGCACAAAACCGCCGCTCGAGCGGAGAGACCAAAACCTGGGCAAAATTTCAAAGCTTTAAAACACAACCAACTAATTCCCAACTTGCCCAACACAACCCAAAACTCTAAAACAAAGAGTAAGGGATAGAAATGAGGATAAGACAACAACGAATCTACGAAACTGAGTCCAGATTATAGTTATACAACAACAGGAAATACCGGGATCGCTATATTTAATTTTCTGCAACTTCCATTTTTATTTTTATTCAACTTCCATTTTTATTCAAGTTATTTTTCTATTCAACTTCCTTTTTTTTATTTAATTTCCAAATAGATCTTTAAGGTATAGTCGTTTCTTGAATGAACTTCCATTTTTAATTTTCTGCAACTTTCATTTTTATTTTTATTCGACTTCCATTTTTATTCAAGTTATTTTTTTATTCAACTTCCTTTTTAATTTAATTTCCAAATAGATCGTTAAGGTATATTGGTTTCTGGAATGAACTTCCAATTTTAACTTTCTGCAGCTTCCATTTTTATTTTTATTCAACTTCTTTTTTTATTCAAGTTATTTTTCTGTTCGACTTCCTTTTTTATTTAATTTCCAATTAGATCGTTAAGGTATAATGGTTTCTGGATTGAACTTCCATTTTCAATTTTATGCAACTTTCATTTTTATTTTTATTCAACTTTCATTTTTATTCAATTTAGTTTTCTATTAAACATCCTTTTTTATTTAATTTCAAAATAGATCGTTAAGATAGAGTGGTTTCTTGAATGAACTTTCATTTTTAATTTTCTGCAACTTCCATTTTTATTTTTATTTAACTTCCTTTTTTTTTTAAAGTTTCTTTTCTACTCAACTTCCTTCTTGATTTAATTTCCAAATAGATCGTTATGGTATAGTGGTTTTTGGATTGAACTTCCATTGTTAATTTTATGCAACTTTCATTTTTATTTTTATTCGACTTCCATTTTTATTAAATTTACATTTCTATTAAACTACCTTTTTTATTTAATTTCCAAATAGATCGTTAAGGTATACTGGTTTCTGGACTGAACTTCCATTTTTAATTTTCTGCAACTTTTATTTTTATTTTTATTTAACATCCATTTTTATTCAATTTACTCTCCTATTCAACTTCATTTTTTATTTAATTTCCAAATAGATGATTAAGGTATAGTTGTTTCTTGAATGAATTTGTATTTTTAATTTTCTGCAACTTCCATTTTTATTTTTAAGTAACTTCCATTTTTATTCAAGTTACTTTTCTATTCAACTTCCTTTTTTATTTAATTTCCAAATTGATCGTTAACGTATAGTGGTTTCTGGATTGAGCTTCCATTTTTAATTTTATGCAACTTTCATTTTTATTTTTATTCGACTTCCATTTTTATTAAATTTACTTTTCTTTTAAACTTCATTTTTTATTTAATTTCCAAATAGATCGTTAAGGTATAGTGGTTTCTTGAATCAACTTCTATTTTTAATTTTCTGCAACTTCCGTTTTTATTTTTATTCGACTTCCATTTTTATTCAAGTCATTTTTCTATTCAACTTCCTTTTTTATTTAATTTTCAAATAGATCGTTAAGGTATAGTGGTTTCTTGAATGAACTTCCATTTTTAATTTTCTACACCTTCCATTTTTATTTTTATTTGATTTCCATTTTTATTCAAGTCATTTTTCTATTCAACTTCCTTTTTCATTTAATTTCCAAATAGGTCGTTAAGGTATAGTGGTTTCTAGATTGAACTTTCATTTTTAATTTTATGCAACTTTCATTTTTATTTTTATTTTTATTCAACTTCCATTTTTATTCAATTTACTTTTCTATTAAACTTCCTTTTTTATTTAATTTCCAAATAGATCGTTATGGTATAGTGGTACTTTGAATGAACTTCCATATTTAGTTTTCTGCAACTTCCATTTTTATTTTTTTTTTACTTCCATTTTTATTCAATTTACTTTTCTATTCAACTTCTTTTTTTTTTTTTTTAATTTCCAAATAGATCGTTAAAGTGTAGTGGTCACTGGATTGAACTTTCATTTTTAATTTTATGCAACTTTTATTTTTATTTTTATTCAACTTCCATTTTAATTCAATTTACTTTTCTCTTAAACTTTCTTTTTTATTTAATTTCCAATTTGGTCGTGTCACGTCCCCAAACCGCCCCTATTAGTTTGGTGCCGTGATGGCCAGTAATCCGAGATTACCGAATGCCAACTTTCAAAATTCATATACAATCAGAGTATAAATGTATGGGGCTCCCAAGTGCGGAAGCAATAATTTAAAAAAAAAATACAAGTGGTCCATAAGAGCAGTGTGTAAGTTACATGGAATGGCATACAACTTTACATAATTTTACAACTTGAATACGAATACAATGAAGCACCAAAATAAATGTTACATCTTGAGCTACAAATCATGCAACATAATCTTCGGGATTGCCGACATCCTAACAGCCGACATAACATGCATACAAAACACACATCTCGGCGTAGCCGACTTCTTGCTTGTTACCTACATACATACGTAGGGAGAGTGTGCTTGGGTACTCAGTGAATGGTACAAGTAATAAAGGGGTTAAATGAATGATACCCGAGATCTTTTCAAAACAATACATATAATATCCTTGTCAAAACCATACATAACATAGCTTAGCTTGGCTTGAAACAAAACATCAATCGAACCTTGGTTTTTTTCCAAAAACTTGCTTACTTACTTAACATACGTCAAATCTTAAAACATAGGGTGATGACATCCCGGGCAAAACAAAGCATGACCTCGGCATCGAGCACACCCGTTCATAGTCCGTCGGTGGCCGATATCATAACAAGGGTGCTACTTAGGCTTAACGTCCCCTAGCACGGAAGGACGGTGCTACCTAGGCTTAAAGTCCCCTAGCACGAAAGGACTATGCTACATAGGCTTAGAGTCCCCTAACACGGAAGGACTTGTGCCACAAATGCTTAAAGTCCCCTGGCACTTACGGACTATGTTACCTAGGCTTAACGTCCCCTAACACGAAAGGACCGTGTGACTTAGGCTTAACGTCCCCTAACACGAAAGGGCGGTGTTACTTAAGCTTAACGTCCCCTAACACGAAAGGATGGTTCCAAGAATGTCATCCAAAACAAAGCTTATACTTGATACATAAAATAGGGATATCATTCATGCTTAACAAATACTTTTATCAAGACAAGGCAAAGCTTTATCAAAAACCTTAAGAACATAATTTTATTAAAAATACCACTCACATTAGTTCTTGGGACGTCAGGATCAAGGCAAAGGTCCAAGTCCTACAAACACATGGCAAAGCACACTGAATGCACTTCTCAAAACAAGTCTCACATGCATGCAAATGATCTCGGGAAAACATGCTGGAAGTCAAAACGCTGCTTTACATGTCAGGAAGACATGCTGGGTACCAACCAGGTCTTTGCCGAGGTCCCACACCTCCTAACCGAGGTGTGGCTACCTAGGCTTCGGTACGCGGCTGCATGTCGAGGTGCGCACAAGACGAACTAAAGGTGTAAGTGATCATGCAAGGTAGGCCAAGGTGAGGTACGATGCTTGGCCTAAGTGTGAGGTCTAGGTAAGAGTGATCTCGACGACTACACCTCGGGAAGTGAGGTCTGGAGATCTGGGTTTCCACCCGTGAAGAACAGGAAGAACATGAACATGAAGATCATGAAGAACATGAATGCTAAAATCATAACTTCTCTATTTATAAAATTTGGGATTTCATGCTATGAGTTCGAAAACGTGGACCTGGGTACCCATACTTGAAAATCATGTGAAAACAAACACAAAAACATAGATCATGGCATGAACTTTCGGATCAAATCATGACTTTTCTCGAAGAACACATGAATGCTATTTTCTCTTTCTAAAACCGGACTTCAAAACAATGCATGGCTTACAAATCATATTCAATCATGCAATGCAATAACATAAACATAAGGAACAACAAGAGCGGAGCAAGAATCTAACCTTAGAACAGGGATCCAACGGTTCGATCTCTAGGGATCAAGCTTGGAAATCTACTCTCCCTCAAGAACTCTTCTTCCTCTCTTAGAGCTTCTCTCTCCTCTTCAAAACAAAGATACAACAAATGATAGGTTTCCTCTCTCTATCGGCTGACTTGACACTCAGCTCGGACACGTGGCAACGGCTGGTTGGTTCTCTTCAAAAAGGTGATAGATTGACAAGACAAGACTATGACAAAGCGTATCTAACAAGTTACTCGGTAAGGCACTCCGGCAAGTGGTGACATCGGCTAAGGACAAAGCCTCGGCAACTAAGGTAACAATGACCTCGGCTAGGAAGGACAACACTTGACTAAGCTGTGCCACACCTTGGCCTAGATGTGCCACACCTCGGTCTAGGTCATACCACTCCAAGACAAGATCACTCAGGTGCAAAGGTAACATCTCGGCCTTGGTGATTCACACCTCGGCCTAGATAACGACATCTCGGGCAATATGCCAGGGCAAAGGTGGGGGTCAAACAAAGGGGTTCCAAGATACTTCTAGACTGAAGATGACCTCGGCTTGGAACGATCTAGGCATAACATAACCTAGGCTTGGCATGACTTCGGCTAAACATAACTTAGGCTTGAGGCACCAAGGAAGGAACAGAGCATGCAAGCAACACTTAGGCAAATCACATAAACACAAAGCAACACAAGATTCATGAATGCAACCTTAACAGGACAAAGTTATGTAAAAGAACATGAACATGACTTCAACATGAATATGGGTTGCTACAGCAATCTTAACATGGCAAAACATATAAATGCATGCAAACATGACCAAGCCATAAATGTGGGTTGTTACAAGTCGTTAATGCATAGTGGTTTCTTGAATGAACTTCCATTTTTAATTTTCTGCAATTTCCATTTTTATTTTTATTTAACTCCCTTTTTTATTCAAGTTTCTTTTCTACTCAACTTCCTTTTTTATTTAATTTCCAAATAGAACGTTAACGTATAGTGGTTTCTTGATTGAACTCCCATTTTTAATTTTATGCAACTATCATTTTTATTTTTATTCAACTTCCATTTTTACTCAATTTACTTTTCTATTAAACTTCCTTTTTTATTTAATTTCCAAATAGATCGTTAAGGTATAGTGGTTTCTTGAATGAATTTCCATTTTCAATTTTCTAAAACTTCCATTTTCATTTTTAATTAACTTCCATTTTTATTCAAGTTACTTTTCAATTCAACTTCCATTTTTATTCAAGTTACTTTTCAATTCAACTTCCTTTTTTATTTAATTTCCAAATAGATCGTTAAGGTATAGTGGTTTGTTGAATGAACTTCCAATTTTAACTTTCTGCAACTTCTATTATTATTTTTATTCAACTTCTTTTTTTCTTCAAGTTATTTTTCTATTCAACTTCCTTTTTTATTTAATTTCCATATAGATCGTTAAGGTATAGTAGTTTTTGGATTGAACTTCCATTTTAAATTTTATGCAACTTTCAATTTTTTTTTATTCAACTTCCATTTTTATTCAATTTACTTTTCTATTAAACTTCCTTTTTTATTTAACTTCCAAATAGATCGTTAAGGTATAGTGGTTTCTTCAATGAACTTTCATTTTTAATTTTCTGCAACTTCTATTTTTTTTTATTTGACTTCCATTTTTATTCAAGTTATTTTTCTATTCAACTTCCTTTTTTATTTAATTTCCAAATAGATCATTAAGGTATAGTGGTTTCTTGAATGAACTTTCGTTTTTAATTTTCTGCAACTTCTATTTTTATTTTTATTTAACTTCCTTTTCAATCAAGTTTCTTTTCTACTCAACTGCCTTTTTTATTTAATTTGCAAATAGATCGTTAAGGTATAATGGTTTCTGGATTGAACTTCCACTTTTAATTTTATGCAACTATCATTTTTATTTTTATTCAACTTCCATTTTTATTCAATTTGCTTTTCTATTAAACTTCCTTTTTTTATTTAATTTCCAAATAGATCGTTAAGGTATAGTGGTTTCTTGAATGAACTTCCATTTTTAATTTTCGGCAACTTCCATTTTTATTTTTATTCGACTTCCATTTTTATTCAAGTTATTTTTCTATTTTACTTCCCTTTTTATTTAATTTCCAAATAGATTGTTAAGGTATAGTGGTTTCTTGAATGAACTTCCAATTTTAATTTTATGCAACTTTCATTTTTATTTCTATTCAACTTCTTTTTTTTATTAAAATTTCTTTTCTATTCAGCTTCCTTTTTTATTTAATTTCCAAATAGATCGTTAAGGTATACTGGTTTCTGAATTGAACTTTCATTTTTAATTTTATACAACTTTCACTTTTATTTTTGTTCAACTTCCATTTTTGTTTATTTTACTTTTCTATTAAACTTCCTTTTTTATTTAATTTCCAAATAGATCATTAAGGTATAGTGGTTTCTTTAATGAACTTTCATTTTTAATTTTCTGCAACTTCCATTTTTATTTGTATTTGATTTCCATTTTTATTCAATTTACTTTTCTATTCAACTTCCTTTTTTATTTAATTTCCAAATAGATCGTTAAGGTATAGTGGTTACATGAATGAACTTCCATTTTTGATATTCTGCAACTTACATTTTTTTTTTATTCGACTTTCATTTTTATTCAAGTTATTTTTCTATTCAACTTCCTTTTTTATTTAATTTCCAAACAGATCGTTAAGGTATAGTGGTTTCTTGAATGAACTTCCATTTTTAATTTTCTGCAACTTCCATTTTTATTTTTATTTAACTTCGTTTTTCAATCAAGTTTCTTTTCTACTCAACTTCCTTTTTTATTTAATTTCCAAATAGATCGTTAAAGTGTAGTGGTCTCTGGATTGAACTTCCATTTTTAATTTTATGCAACTTTTATTTTTATTTTTATTCAACTTGCATTTTTATTCAATTTATTTTTCTATTCGACTTCCTTTTTCATTTAATTTCCAAATTGATCGTTAAGGTATAGTGGTTTCTTGAATGAACTTCCATTTTTAATTTTCTACAACTTCCATTTCTATTTTTATTTAACTTCCTTTTTTATTCAAGTTTCTTTTCTACTCAACTTCCTTTTTAATTAATTTCCAAATAGATCGTTAAGGTATAGTGGTTTCTGGATTGAACTTCTATTGTTAATTTTCTGCAACTTTCATTTTTATTTCTATTCAACTTCCATTTTTATTCAATTTACTTTTCTATTGAACTTCCTTTTTTATTTAATTTCCTAATAGATCGTTAAGGTATAGTGGTTTCTTGAATGAACTTCCATTTTTAATTTTCTGCAACTTCCATTTTTATTTTTATTCGACTTCTATTTTTATTCAAGTCATTTTTCTATTCAACTTCCTTTTTTATTGTAATTTACAAATAGATCGTTAAGGTATAGTTGTTTCTTGAATGAACTTCCATTTTTAATTTTCTGCACCTTCCATTTTTATTTTTATTTGACTTCCATTTTTATTCAAGTCATTTTTCTATTCAACTTCCTTTTTTATTTAATTTCCAAATAGATCGTTAAGGTATAGTGGTTTCTGGAATGAACTTCCATTTTTAATTTTATGCAACATTCATTTTAATTTTTATTCAACTTCCATTTTTATTCAATTTACTTTTCTATTAAACTTCCTTTTTTATTTAATTTCCAAATAGATCGTTAAGGTACAGTGGTTTCTTGAATGAACTTCCATTTTTAATTTTCTACAACTTTTATTTTTATTTTTGTTTAACTTCCACTTTTATTTAATTTACTTTTCTATTCAACTTCCTTTTTTACTTACTTTCCAAATAGATCGTTACGGTATAGTGGTTTCTTGAATGAATTTCTATTTTTAATTTTCTGCAACTTCCATTTTTATTTTTAAGTAACATCCATTTTTATTCAACTTATTTTTCTATTCAACTTCCTTTTTTATTTAATTTCCAAATAGATCGTTAAGGTATAGTGGTTTCTAGAATGAACTTCCATGTTTAATTTTCTGCAACTTCCATTTTTATTTTTATTTAACTTCCTTTTTCAATCAAGTTTCTTTTATACTCAACTGCCTTTTTTATTTTATTTCCAAATAGATCGTTAAGGTATAGTGGTTTCTTGAATGAACTTCCATTTTTATTTTTCTGCAACTTCCACTTTATTTTATTCGACTTCCAATTTTATTCAAGTCATTTTTCTATTCAACTTTCTTTTTTATTTAATTTCCAAATAGATCGTTAAGGTATAGTGGTTTTTTGAATGAACTTCAATTTTTAATTTTCTGCACCTTCCGTTTTGATTTTTAATTAACTTCCATTTTTCTTCAAGTTACTTTTCTATTCAACTTCCTTTTTTATTTAAATTCCAAATAGATCGTTAACGTATAGTGGTTTCTGGACTGAACTTCCATTGTTAATTTTATGCAACTTTCATTTTTATTTTTATTCAACTTTCATTTTTATTCAATTTACTTTTCTACTAAACTTCTTTTTTTATTTAATTTCCAAATAGATCGTTAACGTATAGTGGTTTCTTGAATAAACTTCCATTATTAATTTTCTGCAACTTCCATTTTTATTCAAGTTATTTTTCTATTCAACTTCCTTTTTTATTTAATTTCCAAATTGATCGTTAATGTATAGTGGTTTCTAGAATGAACTTCCATGTTTAATTTTCTGCAACTTCCATTTTTATTTTTAAGTAACATCCATTTTTATTCAACTTATTTTTCTATTCAACTTCCTTTTTTATTTAATTTCCAAATAGATCGTTAAGGTATAGTGGTTTCTAGAATGAACTTCCATGTTTAATTTTCTGCAACTTCCATTTTTATTTTTATTTAACTTCCTTTTTCAATCAAGTTTCTTTTATACTCAACTGCCTTTTTTATTTTATTTCCAAATAGATCGTTAAGGTATAGTGGTTTCTTGAATGAACTTCCATTTTTATTTTTCTGCAACTTCCACTTTATTTTATTCGACTTCCAATTTTATTCAAGTCATTTTTCTATTCAACTTTCTTTTTTATTTAATTTCCAAATAGATCGTTAAGGTATAGTGGTTTTTTGAATGAACTTCAATTTTTAATTTTCTGCACCTTCCGTTTTGATTTTTAATTAACTTCCATTTTTCTTCAAGTTACTTTTCTATTCAACTTCCTTTTTTATTTAAATTCCAAATAGATCGTTAACGTATAGTGGTTTCTGGACTGAACTTCCATTGTTAATTTTATGCAACTTTCATTTTTATTTTTATTCAACTTCCATTTTTATTCAATTTACTTTTCTACTAAACTTCTTTTTTTATTTAATTTCCAAATAGATCGTTAACGTATAGTGGTTTCTTGAATAAACTTCCATTATTAATTTTCTGCAACTTCCATTTTTATTCAAGTTATTTTTCTATTCAACTTCCTTTTTTATTTAATTTCCAAATTGATCGTTAATGTATAGTGTTTTCTGGAATGAACTTCCATTTTTAATTTTCTGCAATTTCCAATTTTATTTTTATTTAACTTCCTTTTTTATTCAAGTTTCTTTTCTACTCAACTTCCTTTTTTATTTAATTTCCAAGTAGATCGTTAACGTATAGTGGTTTCTTGAATGAACTTCAATTTTTAATTTTATGCAACTTTCACTTTTATTTTTATTCAACTTTCATTTTTATTCAATTTACTTTTCTAGTAAACTTCCTTTTTTATTTAATTTTCAAATAGATCGTTAAGGTATATAGTGGTTTCTTGAATGAACTTCCATTTTTAATTTTCTGCAACTTCCATTTTTTTTTATTCAACTTCCATTTTTATTCAAATTATTTTTCTATTCAACTTCATTTTTTATTTAATTTCCAAATAGATCGTTAAGGTGTAGTGGTTTATTGAATGAACTTGAATTTTTAATTTTCTACAACTTCCATTTTTATTTATATTTAACTTCCTTTTTTTATTCAAGTTTCCTTTCTACTCGACTTCCTTTTTTATTTAATTTCCAAACTGATCATTAAGGTATAGTGGTTTCTGGATTGAACTTCTATTTTTAATTTTATGCAACTTTCATTTTTAATTTCATTCAACTTCCATTTTTATTAAGTTTGCTTTTCTATTAAATTTCCTTTTTTATTTATTTTCCAAATAGATCGTTAAGGTATGGTGGTTTCTTGAATGAATTTCCTTTTTAAATTTTCTGCAACTTCCTTTTTTATTTTTAGTTAACTTCCATTTTTCTTCAAGTTACTTTTCTATTCAACTTCCTTTTTTATTTAATTTCCAAATAGATCGTTAACGTATAGTGGTTTCTGGATTGAACTTCCATTTTTAATTTTATGCAACTTACATTTTTATTTTTATTCAACTTCCATTTTTATTCAATTTACTTTTCTATTTTACTTCCTTTTTTATTTTATTTCCAAATAGATCGTTAAAGTATAGTGGTTTCTTGAATGAACTTCCATTTTTAATTTTCTGCAACTTCCATTTTTATTCAAGTTATTTTTCTATTCCACTACTTTTTTTATTTAATTTCCAAATTGATCGTTAATGTATAGTGTTTACATGAATGAACTTCCATTTTCAATTTTCTGCAATTTCCAATTTTATTTTAATTTAACTTCCTTTTTTATTCAAGTTTTTTTCTACGCAACTTGCTTTTTTGTTTAATTTCCAAATAGATCGTTAACGTATAGTGGTTTCTTGAATGAACTTCCATTTTTAATTTTATGCAACTTTCACTTTTATTTTTATTCAACTTCCATTTTTATTCAATTTACTTTTCTATTAAACTTTCTTTTTTATTTAATTTCCAAATAGATCGTTTAGGTATAGTGGTTTCTTGAATGAATTTCCATTTTTAATTTTCTGCAACTTCCATTTTTTTTATTCAACTTCCATTTTTATTCAAGTTATTTTTCAATTCAACTTCTTGTTTTATTTAATTTCCAAATAGATCGTTAAGGTATAGTGGTTTCTTGAATGAACTTCCATTTTTAATTTTCTACAACTTCCATTTTTATTTTTATTTAACTTCCTTTTTTATTCAAGTTTCCTTACTGCTTGACTTCCTTTTTTATTTAATAGATCGTTATGGTATAGTGGTTTCTGGATTGAACTTCTATTTTCTATTTTATGCAACTTTCATTTTTATTTTCATTCAACTGCCATTTTTATTCAATTTACTTTTCTATTAAACTTCTTTTTTATTTAATTTTCAAATAGATCGTTAAGGTAGTGTGGTTTCTTCAATGAATTTCCTTTTTTAATTTTCTGCAACTTCCATTTTTCTTCAAGTTACTTTTCTATTCAACTTCCTTTTTTATTTAATTTCCAAATAGATCGATAACGTATAGTGGTTTCTGCAATGAACTTCCATTTTTTATTTTTTGCAACTTTCATTTTTCATTTTTATTCAACTTCCATTTTTATTCAATTTACTTTTTTTTATTAAACTTCCTTTTTTATTTAATTTCCAAATAGATCGTTAAGGTATAGTGGTTTCTTGAATGAACTTCCATTTTTAATTTTCTGTAACTTTCATTTCTATTTTTATTTAACTTCCTTTTTTATTTAACTTCCAAATAGAACGTTCAGGTATGGTGGTTTCTTGAATGAATTTCCATTTTTAATTTTCTGCAACTTTCATTTTTATTTTTAATTAACTTACAATTTTCTACAAGTTACTTTTCTATTCAACTTCTTTTTTTATTTACTTTCCAAATAGATCGTTAACGTATAGTTGTTTCTGGAATGAACTTCAATTTTTAATTTTATGCAACTTCCATTTTTATTTTTGTTCAGCATCCATTTTTATTCAATTTACTTTTCTATTAAACTTCGTTTTTTTATTTAATTTCCAAATAGATCATTATGGTATAGTGGTTTCTTGAATGAACTTCTATTTTTAATTTTCTGCAACTTCCATTTTTATTTGTATTCAACTTCTTTTTTTATTCAAGTTTCTTTTCTATTCAACTTCCTTTTTTTATTTAATTTCCAAATAGAACGTTAAGGTATAGTGGTTTCTGGATTGAACTTCCATTTTTAATTTTATGCAACTTTCACTTTTATTTTCTATTAAACTTCCTTTTTTATTTAATTTTCAAATAGATCGTTAAGGTATAGTGGTTTCTTTAATGAACTTCTATTTTTATTTTTAGTCAGCTTCCATTTTTATTCAAGTTATTTTTGTATTCAACTTAGTTTTTTTATCTAATTTCCAAATAGATCGTTAAGGTATAGTGGTTTCTTGAACGAACTTTCATTTTTAATTTTCTGCAACTTTCATTTTTATTTTTATTTAACTTCCTTTTTTATTCAAGTTTCTTTTCTTCTTAACTTCCTTTTTTGTTTTTAATTTCCAAATAGATCGTTAAAGTATAGTGGTTTTTGGATTGAATTTCCATTGTTAATTTTATGCAAATTTCATTTTTATTTTGTTCGACTTCCATTTTTATTCAATTTATTTTTCTATTAAACTTCCTTTTTTATTTAATTTCCAAATAGATCGTTAAGGTATAGTGGTTTCTTGAATGAAGTTCCATTTTTAATTTTCTACAACTTTTATTTTTATTTTTATTTAACTTCCATTTTTATTCAATTTACTTTTCTATTCAACTTCATTTTTTAATTAATTTCCAAATAGATCGTTAAGGTATACTATTTTCTTGAATGAATTTCTATTTTTAATTTTCTACAACTTCCATTTTTATTTTTACGTAACTTCAATTTTTATTCAAGTTACTTTTCTATTCAACTTCCTTTTTTATTTAATTTCCAAATAGATCGTTAACGTATAGTGGTTTCTGGATTGAACTTTCATTTTTAATTTAATGCAACTTTCATTTTTATTTTTATTCGACTTCCATTTTTATTAAATTTACTTTTCTTTTAATCTTTATTTTTTATTTAATTTCCAAACAGATCATTAAGGTATAGTGGTTTCTTGAATGAACTTCCATTTTTAATTTTCTGCAACTTCAATTTTAATTTTTATTCGATTTCCATTATTATTCATGTCATTTTTCTATTCAACTTCCTTTTTTATTTAATTTCCATATAGATCGTTAACTTATAGTGGTTTCTTGAATGAACTTCCATTTTTAATTTTCTGCATCTTCCATTTTTATTTTTATTTGACTTCCATTTTTATTCAAGTCATTTTTCTATTCAACTTCCTTTTTCTATTTAATTTCCAAATAGATCGTTAAGGTATAGTGGTTTCTGGATTGAACTTCCATTTTTAATTTTACGCAACTTTCATTTTTATTTTTATTCAACTTCCATTTTTATTCAATTTACTTTTCTATTAAACTTCCTTTTTTATTTAATTTCCAAATAGATCGTTAAGGTATAGTGGTTTCTTGAATGAACTTCCATTTTTACTTTTCTGCAACTTTTATTTTTTTTTTGTTTAACTTCCATTTTTATTCAATTTACTTTTCAATTCAACTTCCTTTTTTATTTAATTCCCAAATAGATCGTTACGGTATAGTGGTTTCTTGAATGAATTTCTATTTTTAATTTTCTGCAACTTCCATTTTTATTTTTATGTAACTTCCATTTTTATTCAAGTTACCTTTCTATTCAATTTCCTTTTTTATTTAATTTCCAAATAGATCATTAACGTATAGTGGTTTTTGGATTGAACTTCCATTTCTAATTTTATGCAACTTTCATTTTTATTTTTAGTCACCCTCCATTTTTATTCAATTTTCTTTTCTACTCAACTTCCTTTTGTATTTAATTTCCAAATAGATCGTTAAGGTGTAGTGGTTTCTTGAATGAACTTCCATTTTTAATTTTATGCAACTTTCACTTTCATTTTTATTCAACTTCCATTTTTATTCAATTTACTTTTCTATAAAACTTCCTTTTTTATTTAATTTCCAAATAGATCGTTAAGGTATAGTGGTTTCTTGAATGAACTTCCATTTTTAATTTTCTGCAACTTCTATTTTTTTTATTCGATTTTCATTTTTATTCAAGTTACTTTTCTATTCAACTTCTTTTTTTTATTTAATTTCCAAATAGATCGTTAAGGTGTAGTGGTTTCTTGAATGAACTTCCATTTTTAATTTTCTGCAACTTCCATTTTTATTTTTATTTAACTTCCACTTTTATTCAAGTTTCTTTTCTATTCAACTTCCTTTTTTATTTAATTTCCAAATAGATCGTTAACGTATAGTGGTTTCTGGAATGAACTTCCATTTTTAATTTTATGCCACTTCCATTTTTATTTTTGTTCAACTTCCATTTTTATTCAATTTAGTTTTCTATGAAGCTTCATTTTTTTATTTAATTTCCAAATAGATCGTTGTGGTATAGTAGTTTCTTGAATGAACTTCTATTTTTAATTTTTTGCAACTCCCATTTTTGTTTCTATTCAAATTCTTTTTTCATTCAAGTTTCATTTCTATTCAACTTCTTTTTTTATTTAATTTCCAAATAGATCGTTAAGGTATAATGGTTTCTCGATTGAACTTCCATTTTTAATTTTATGCAACTTTTATTTTTATTTTTATTTAACTTCGATTTTTATTCAATTTACTCTTCTATTCAACTTCATTTTTTATTTAATTTCCAAATAGATCGTTAAGGTATAGTGGTTTCTTGAATGAATTTCTATTTTTTATTTTCTGCAACTTCCATTTCTTTTTTTTAAGTAACTTCAATTTTTATTCATGTTACTTTTCTATTCAACTTCCTTTTTTATTTAATTTCCAAATAGATCGTTAAGGTATAGTGGTTTCTCGAATGAACTTCTATTTTTAATTTTCTGCTACTTTCATTTCTATTTTTCTTCGACTTCCATTTTTATTCAATTTACTTTTCTATTAAACTTCCTTTTGTATTTAATTTCCAAACAGATCGTTAAGGTATGGTGGTTTCTTTAATAAATTTATATTTTTAATTTTCTGCAACTTCTATTTTTATTTTTAATTAACATCCAATTTTCTTCAAGTTACTTTTCTATTCTACTTCATTTTTTATTTAATTTGCAAATAGATCGTTAACGTATAGTGGTTTCTGGAATGAACTTCCATTTTTTATTTTATGCCACTTCCATTTTTATTTTTGTTCAACTTCCATTTTTATTCAAATTACTTTTCTATGAAACTTCATTTTTTTCTATAATTTCTAAATAGATCGTTATGGTATAGTGGTTTCTTGAATGATCTTCTATTTTAAATTTTCTGCAACTTCCATTTCTATTTCTATTCAGCTTCTTTTTTCATTCAAGTTTCTTTTCTATTCAACTTCCTTTTTTATTTAATTTCCAAATAGATCGTTAAGGTATAATGGTTTCTGGATTGAACTTCCATTTCTAATTTTATTCAACTTTCACTTTTATTTTTATTCAACTTCTATTTTTATTCAATTTACTTTTCTATTAAACTTCTTTTTTTATTTAATTTCGAAATAGATCGTTAAGGTATAGTGGTTTCTTGAATGAACTTCCATTTTTAATTTTCTGCAACTTTTATTTTTATTTTTATTTAACTTCAATTTTTATTAAATTTACTCTTCTGTTCAACTTCATTTTTTATTTAATCTAGATCGTTAAGGTATAGTGGTTTCTTGAATGAATTTCTATTTTTAATTTTCTGCAACTTCCAATTCTATTTTTAAGTAACTTCAATTTTTCTTCAAGTTACTTTTCTATTCAACTTCCTTTTTTATTTAATTTCCTAATAGATCGTTAACGTATAGTGGTTTCTGGATTGAACTTCCGTTTTTAATTTTGTGCAACTTTCATTTTTATTTTTATTCAATTTCCATTTTTATTAAATTTACTTTTCTATTAAACTTCATTTTTTAATTAATTTCCAAATAGATCGTTAAGGTATAGTGGTTTCTTGAATGAACTTTCAATTTTAATTTTTTGCAACTTCCATTTTTATTTTTATTTAACTTCCTTTTTCAATCAAGTTTCTTTTCTATACAACTTCCTTTTTTATTTACTTTCCAAATAGATCGTTATGGTATAGTGGTTTTTGGATTGAACTTCCATTGATAATTTTATGCAACTTTCATTTTTATTTTTATTCGACTTCCATTTTTATTCAATTTACTTTTCAATTCAACTTCCTTTTTTATTTAATTCCCAAATAGATCGTTACGGTATAGTGGTTTCTTGAATGAATTTCTATTTTTAATTTTCTGCAACTTCCATTTTTATTTTTATGTAACTTCCATTTTTATTCAAGTTACCTTTCTATTCAACTTCCTTTTTCATTTAATTTCCAAATAGATCATTAACGTATAGTGGTTTTTGGATTGAACTTCCATTTCTAATTTTATGCAACTTTCATTTTTATTTTTAGTCAACCTCCATTTTTATTCAATTTACTTTTCTATTAAACTTCCTTTTTTATTTTATTTCCAAATAGATCGTTAAGGTATAGTGGTTTCTTGAATGAACTTCCATTATTAATTTTCTGCAACTTTCATTTTTGTTTTTATTTGGCTTCCATTTTTATTCAAGTTATTTTTCTATTCAACTTCCTTTTTTATTTTATTTCCAAATTGATCGGTAATGTATAGTGGTTTCTTGAATGAACTTCCATTTTTAATTTTTTGCAATTTCCATTTTTATTTTTATTTAACTTCCTTTTTTATTAAAGTTTCTTTTCTACTCAACTTCCTTTTGTATTTAATTTCCAAATAGATCGTTAAGGTGTAGTGGTTTCTTGAATGAACTTCCTTTTTTAATTTTATGCAACTTTCACTTTCATTTTTATTCAGCTTCCATTTTTATTCAATTTACTTTTCTATAAAACTTCCTTTTTTATTTAATTTCCAAATAGATCGTTAAGGTATAGTGGTTTCTGGAATGAACTTCCATTTTTAATTTTCTGCAACTTCTATTTTTTTTATTCGATTTCCATTTTTATTCAAGTTACTTTTCTATTCAACTTCTTTTTTTTATTTAATTTCCAAATAGATCGTTAAGGTGTAGTGGTTTCTTGAATGAACTTCCATTTTTAATTTTCTGCAACTTCCATTTTTATTTTTATTTAACTTCCACTTTTATTCAAGTTTCTTTTCTATTCAACTTCCTTTTTTATTTAATTTCCAAATAGATCGTTAACGTATAGTGGTTTCTGGAATGAACTTCCATTTTTAATTTTATGCCACTTCCATTTTTATTTTTGTTCAACTTCCATTTTTATTCAATTTAGTTTTCTATGAAGCTTCATTTTTTTATTTAATTTCCAAATAGATCGTTATGGTATAGTAGTTTTTCGAATGAACTTCTATTTTTAATTTTTTGCAACTCCCATTTTTGTTTCTATTCAACTTCTTTTTTCATTCAAGTTTCATTTCTATTCAACTTCTTTTTTTATTTAATTTCCAAATAGATCGTTAAGGTATAATGGTTTCTCGATTGAACTTCCATTTTTTATTTTATGCAACTTTTATTTTTATTTTTATTTAACTTCGATTTTTATTCAATTTACTCTTCTATTGAACTTCATTTTTTATTTAATTTCCAAATAGATCGTTAAGGTATAGTGGTTTCTTGAATGAATTTCTATTTTTTATTTTCTGCAACTTCCATTTCTTTTTTTTAAGTAACTTCAATTTTTATTCATGTTACTTTTCTATTCAACTTCCTTTTTTATTTAATTTCCAAATAGATCGTTAACGTATAGTGGTTTCTGGATTGAACTTTCATTTTTAATTTTGTGCCACTTTCATTTTTATTTTTATTCGACATCCATTTTTATTAAATTCACTATTCTATTAAACTTCATTTTTTATTTAATTTCCAAACAGATCGTTAAGGTATAGTGGTTTCTTGAATGAACTTCCATTTTTAATTTTCTGCAACTTCCATTTTTATTTTTATTTAACTTCCTTTTTCAATCAAGTTTCTTTTCTACTCAACTTCCTTTTTTATTTAATTTCCAAATAGATCGTTCAGGTATAGTGGTTTCTGGATTGAACTTCCATTTTTAATTTTCTGCAACTTTCATTTTTATTTTTATTCAACTGTCATTTTTATTCAATTTTTTATCAATTAAACTTCATTTTTTATTTAATTTCCAAACAGATCGTTAAGGTATAGTGGTTTCTTGAATGAACTTTTATTTTTAATTTTCTGCACCATCCATTTTTATTTTTATTTGACTTCCATTTTTATTCAAGTCATTTTTCTATTCAACTTCCTTTTCTATTTAATTTCCGAATAGATCGTTAAGGTATAGTGGTTTCTGGATTGAACTTCCATTTTTAATTTTATGCAACTTTCATTTTGATTTTTATTCAACTTCCATTTTTATTCAATTTACTTTTCTAATAAACAACATTTTTCATTTAATTTCCAAATAGATTGTTAGGGTATAGTGGTTTCTTAAATGAACTTCTATTTTTAATTTTCTTCAACTTTTACTTTTATTTTTATTCGGCTTCCATTTTTGTTCAACTTAGTTTTCTATTCAACTTCCTTTTTTATTTAATTTCCAAATTGATCGTTAATGTATAGTTGTTTCTTGAATGAACTTCCATTTTTAATTTTCTGCAATTTCTGTTTTTGTTTTTATTTAACTTCGTTTTTTATTCAAGTTTCTTTTCTACACAACTTCCTTTTGTATTTAATTTCCAAATAGATCGTTAAGGTATAGTGGTTTCTTGAATGAACTTCCATTTTTAATTTTATTCAACTTTCACATTTATTTTTATTCAACTTCCATTTTTATTCAATTTACTTTTCTATAAAACTTCATTTTTTATTTAATTTCCAAATAGATCGTTAAGGTATAGTGGTTTCTTGGATGAACTTCCATTTTTAATTTTCTGCAACTTCCATTTTTTTTTATTCAACTTCCATTTTTATTCAAGTAATTTTTCTATTCAACTTCTTTTTTTTATTTAATTTCCAAATAGATCGTTAAGGTATAGTGGTTTCTTGAATGAACTTCCATTTTTAATTTTCTGCAACTTCCATTTTTATTTTTATTTAACTTCCATTTTTATTCAAGTTTCTTTTCTACCCAACTTCCTTTTTTATTTAATTTTCAAATAGATCGTTAAGGTATGGTGGTTTCTTGAATGAATTTCCATTTTTAATTTTCTGCAACTTCCATTTTTATTTTTAATTAACTTCCATTTTTCTTCAAGTTACTTTTCTATTCAACTTCCTTTTTTATTTAATTTCCAAATAGATCGTTAAGGTATAGTGGTTTCTCGAATGAACTTCTATTTTTAATTTTCTGCTACTTTCATTTCTATTTTTCTTCGACTTCCATTTTTATTCAATTTACTTTTCTATTAAACTTCCTTTTGTATATAATTTCCAAATAGATCGTTAAGGTATGGTGGTTTCTTTAATAAATTTCTATTTTTAATTTTCTGCAACTTCTATTTTTATTTTTAATTAACATCCAATTTTCTTCAAGTTACTTTTCTATTCTACTTCCTTTTTTATGTAATTTGCAAATAGATCGTTAACGTATAGTGGTTTCTGGAATGAACTTCCATTTTTTATTTTATGCCACTTCCATTTTTATTTTTGTTCAACTTCCATTTTTATTAAAATTACTTTTCTATGAAACTTCATTTTTTTCTATAATTTCTAAATAGATCGTTATGGTATAGTGGTTTCTTGAATGATCTTCTATTTTAAATTTTTATTTTTATTCAACTTCACTTTTATTTTTATTCAACTTCTATTTTTATTCAATTTACTTTTCTATTAAACTTCTTTTTTTATTTAATTTCCAAATTGATCGTTAAGGTATAGTGGTTTCTTTAATGTACTTCCATTTTTAATTTTCTGCAACTTCCATTTTTATTTTTATTTGACTTCCATTTTTATTCAATTTATTTTTCTATTCAACTTCCTTTTTTTATTTAATTTCCAAGCAGATCGTTAAGGTATAGTGGTTTCTGGACTGAACTTTCATTTTTAATTTTTTGCAACTTTCATTTTTATTTTTATTCAACTTGCATTTTTATTCAATTTACGTTTCTATTCGACTTCCTTTTTAATTTAATTTCCAAATTGATCGTTAAGGTATAGTGGTTTCTTGAATGAACTTCCATTTTTAATTTTCTGCAACTTCCATTTTTTTTTTATTTAACTTCCTTTTTTATTCAAGTTTCTTTTCTAATCAACTTCCTTTTTTATTTAATTTCCAAATAGATCATTAAGGTACAGTGGTTTCTGGACTGAACTTCTATTGTTAATTTTATGCAACTTTCATTTTTATTTTTATTCGACTTCCATTTTTAATAAATTTACTTTTCTACTAAACTTCATTTTTTATTTAATTTCCAAATAGATCGTTAAGGTATAGTGGTTTCTTGAATAAACTTCCATTTTTAATTTTCTGCAACTTCCATTTTTATTTTTAAGTAACTTCTATTTTTAGTCAAGTTATTTTTTTATTCAACTTCCTTTTTTATTTAATTTCCAAATAGCTCGTTAAGGTATAGTGGTTTCTTGAATAAACTTCTATTTTTAATTTTCTGCAACTTCCAATTTTATTTTTATTTAACTTCCTTTTTCAATCAAGTTTCTTTTATACTCAACTGCCTTTTTCATTTTATTTCCAAATAGATCGTTAGGTATAGTGGTTTCTTGAATGAACTTCCATTTTTATTTTTCTGCAACTTCCATTTTTATTTTTATTCGATTTCCAATTTTATTCAAGTCATTTTTCTATTCAACTTTCTTTTTTATTTAATTTCCAAATAGATCGTTAAGTTATAGTGGTTTCTTGAATGAACTTCCATTTTTAATTTTCTGCACCTTGCATTTTTATTCTCAATTAACTTCCATTTTCTTCAAGTTACTTTTCTATTCAACTTCCTTTTTTATTTAAATTACAAATAGATCGTTAACGTATAGTGATTTCTGGATTGAACTTCCATTGTTAATTTTATGCAACTTTCATTTTTATTTTTATTCAACTTGCATTTTTATTCAATTTACATTTCTATTAAACTTCCTTTTTTATTTAATTTCCCAAGAGATCGTTAACGTATAGTGGTTTCTGGATTGAACTTCCAATTTTAATTTTATGCTACTTTCATTTTTATTTTTATTCGACTTCCATTTTTATTAAATTTAGTTTTCTATTAAACTTCATTTTTTATTTAATTTCCAAATAGATCGTTTAGGTATAGTGCTTTCTTGAATGAACTTCAATTTTTAATTTTTTGCAACTTTCATTTTTTTTTATTCGACTTCCATTTTTATTCAAGTTATTTTTCTATGTAGCTTCCTTTTTTATTTAATTTCCAAATAGATCGTTAAGGTATAGTTGTTTTTTGAACGAACTTCCATTTTTAATTTTGTGCAACTTCCATTTTTATTTTTATTTAACTTCCTTTTTCAATCAAGTTTCTTTTCTACTCAACTTCCATTTTTATTTAATTTCCAAATTGATCGTTAAGGTACAGTGGTTTCTGGATTGAACTTCCATTTTTAATTTTATGCAACTTTCGTTTTTATTTTTATTCAACTTCTATTTTTAATCAATTTGCTTTCCTATTAAACTTGCACTTTTATTTAATTTCCAAATAGATCGTTAAGGTATAGTGATTTCTTGACTGAACTTCCATTTTTAATTTTCTGCAACTTCCATTTTTATTTTTATTCGGCTTCCATTTTTATTCAAGTTGTTTTTCTATTCAACTTCCTTTTTTTATTTAATTTCCAAATAGATCGTTAAGGTATAGTGGTGTCTTGAATGAACTTCCAATTTTTATTTTCTGCAACTTCCATTTTTATTTCTATTCAACTTCTTTGTTTATCAAAGTTTCTTTTATATTCGACTTCCCTTTTTATTTAATTTCCGAATAGATCGTTAAGGTATAGTGGTTTCTGGATTGAACTTTCATTTTTAATTCTATGCAACTTACACTTTTATTTTTATTCAACTTCCATTTTTATTCAATTTACTTTTCTATTAAACTTCCTTTTTTATTTAATTTCCAAATAGATCGTTAAGGTATACTGTTTTCTTGAATGAACTCCCATTTTTAATTTTCTGCAACTTCCATTTTTTTTTATTCAACTTCCATTTTTATACAGGTTATTTTTTTATTCAACTTCCTTTTTATTTAATTTCCAAATAGATCGTTAAGGTATAGTGGTTTCTTGAATGAACTTCCATTTTTAATTTTCTGCAACTTTTATTTTTATTTTTATTTAACTTCCATTTTTATTCAACTTCATTTTTTATTTAATTTCAAAATAGATCGTTGAGGTATAGTGGTTTCTTGAATGAATTTCTATTTTTATTTTTCTACTGCTTCCATTTTTATTTTTAAGTAACTTCAATTTTAATTCAAATTAGTTTTCTATTCAACTTCCTTTTTTACTTAATTTCCAAATAGATCGTTAAGGTATAGTAGTTTCGGGATTGAACTTCCATTTTTAATTTTGTGCAACTTTCATTTTATTTTTATTCGACTTCCATTTTTATTCAATTTACTTTTTTATTAAACTTCCTTTTTTATTTAATTTCCAAATAGATCGTTAAGGTATAGTGGTTTCTTGTATGAACTTCCATTTTTAATTTTCTGCAACTTTCATTTCTATTTTTATTCAACTTTCATTTTTATTCAATTTACTTTTTTGTTAAACTTCATTTTTTATTTAATTTCCAAATAGATCGTTAAGGTATGGTTGTTTCTTGAATGAATTTTCATTTTTAATTTTCCAAAACTTCCATTTTTATTTTTAATTAACTTCCAATTTTCTTCAAGTTACTGTTCTATTCAACTTCATTTTTTATTTAATTTCCAAATAGATCGTTAACGTATAGTGGTTTCTGCAATGAACTTCCATTTTTAATTTTATGCAACTTCCATTTTTATTTTTATTCGACTTCCATTTTTATTCAATTTACTTTTCTATTAAACATTGTTTTTTTTATTTCATTTCCAAATAGATCGTTATGGTATAGTGGTTTCTTGGATGAACTTCCATTTTTAATTTTCTGCAACTTCCTTTTTTATTTCTATTCAACTTCTTTTTTTATTCAAGTTTCTTTTCTATTCAACTTCCTTTTTTATTTAATTTCCAAATAGATCCTTAAGGTATAGTTGTTTCTGGATTAAACTTCCATTTTTAATTTTACGCAACTTTCACTTTTATTTTTATTCAACTTCCATTTTTATTCAATTTACTTTTCTATTAAACTTCATTTTTTATTTAATTTTCAAATAGATCGTTAAGGTATAGTGGTTTCTTTAATGAACTTCCTTTTTTAATTTTATGAAACTTCCATTTTTATTTTTATTCAGCTTCCATTTTTATTCAAGTTATTTTTCTATTCAACTTAGTTTTTTATTTAATTTCCAAATAGATCGTTTAGGTATAGTGGTTTCTTGAATGAACTTGCATTTTTAATTTTCTGCAACTTCCATTTTCATTTTTATTTAACTTCCTTTTTTATTCAAGTTTCTTTTCTACTCAACTTCCTTTTTTATTTAATTTCCAAATAGATTGTTAAGGTATAGTGGTTTTTGGATTGAACTTTCATTTTTATTTTTATTCAACAGCCATTTTTATTCAATTTGCCTTTCTATTAAACTTCCTTTTTTATTTAATTTCCAAATAGATCGTTAAGGTATAGTGGTTTCTTGAATGAAGTTCCATTTTTAATTTTCTACAACTTTAGTTTTTATTTTTATTTAACTTCCATTTTTAATCAATTTACTTTTCTATTCAACTTCCTTTTTTATTTAATTTCCAAATAGATCGTTAAGGTATAGTGGTTTCTTGAATGAACTTCCATTTTTAATATTTTGCACCTTCCATTTTTATTTTTATTTGACTTCCATTTTTGTTCAAGTCATTTTTCTATTCAACTTCCTTTTTTATTTAATTTCCAAATAGATCGTTAAGGTATAGTGGTTTCTGGATTGAACTTCCATTTTTAATTTTATGAAACTTTCATTTTTATTTTTATCCAACTTCCATTTTTATTAAATTTACTTTTCGATTAAACTTCATTTTTTATTTAATTTCCAAATAGATCGTTAAGGTATAGTGGTTTCTTGAATGAGCTTCCATTTTTAATTTTCGTGAACTTCCATTTTTATTTTTATTCGACTTCCGTTTTTATTCAAGCCATTTTTCTATTCAACTTCCTTCGTTATTTAATTTCCAAAAAGATCATTAAGGTATAGTTGTTCCTTGAATGAACTTCAATTTTTAATTTTATGCACCTTCCATTTTTATTTTTATTTGACTTCCCTTTTTATTCAAGTCATTTTTCTATTCAACTTCTTTTTTTATTTAATTTCCAAATAGATCGTTAACGTATAGTGGTTTCTGGATTGAACTTCCAATTTTAATTTTTTACAACTTTCATTTTTATTTTTATTTGACTTCCAATTTTATTAAATTTACTTTTCTATTAAACTTCATTTTTTATTTAATTTCCAAATAGATCGTTAAGGTATAATTTTTTCTTGAATGAACTTCAATTTTTAATTTTCTGCAACTTCCATTTTTTTTTATTCGACTTCCATTTTTATTCAATTATTTTTCTATTCAACTTCCTTTTTTATTTAATTTCCAAATATATCGTTAAGGTATAGTTTTTTTTTTGAACGAACTTCCATTTTTAATTTTTAGCAACTTCCATTTTTATTTTTATTTAACTTCCTTTTTCAATCAAAGTTCTTTTCTACTCAACTTCCTTTTTTATTTAATTTCCAAATAGATCGTTAAGGTATAATGATTTCTGGATTGTACTTCCATTTTTAATTTTAGGCAACTTTCATTTTTATTTTTATTCAACTTCCATTTTTAATCAATTTGCTTTTCTGTTAAACTTGCACTTTTATTTAATTTCGAAATAGATCGTTAAGGTGTAGTGGTTTCTTGACTGAACTTCCATTTTTAATTTTCTGCAACTTCCATTTTTATTCAAGTTGTTTTTCTATTCAACTTCCTTTTTTATTTAATTTCCAAATAGATCGTTAAGGTATAGTGGTGTCTTGAATGAACTTCCAATTTTAATTTTCTGCAACTTCCATTTTTATTTCTATACAACTTCTTTTTTTTATTAAAGTTTCTTTTATATTCAACTTCCTTTTTTATTTAATTTCCAAATAGATCGTTAAGGTATAGTGGTTTCTGGATTGAACTTCCATTTTTAATTTTATGCAACTTTCACTTTTATTTTTATCCAACTTCTATTTTTATTAAACTTCCTTTTTTATTTAATTTCCAAATAGATCGTTAAGGTATAGTGTTTTCTGGAATGAACTTCCATTTTTAATTTTCTGCAACTTCCATTTTTATTAAGGTTGTTTTTCTATTCAACTTCTTTGTTTATTTAATTTCCAAATAGATCGTTAAGGTATAGTGGTTTCTTTAATGAACTTCCTTTTTTAATTTTATGAAACTTCCATTTTTATTTTTATTCAGCTTCCATTTTTATTCAAGTTATTTTTCTATTCAACTTAGTTTTTTATTTAATTTCCAAATAGATCGTTTAGGTATAGTGGTTTCTTGAATGAACTTCCATTTTTAATTTTCTGCAACTTCCATTTTCATTTTTATTTAACTTCCTTTTTTATTCAAGTTTCTTTTCTACTCAACTTCCTTTTTTATTTAATTTCCAAATAGATTGTTAAGGTATAGTGGTTTTTGGATTGAACTTCCATTGTTAATTTTATGCAACTTTCATTTTTATTTTTATTCAACAGCCATTTTTATTCAATTTGCCTTTCTATTAAACTTCCTTTTTTATTTAATTTCCAAATAGATCGTTAAGGTATAGTGGTTTCTTGAATGAAGTTCCATTTTTAATTTTCTACAACTTTAGTTTTTATTTTTATTTAACTTCCATTTTTAATCAATTTACTTTTCTATTCAACTTCCTTTTTTATTTAATTTCCAAATAGATCGTTAAGGTATAGTGGTTTCTTGAATGAACTTCCATTTTTAATATTTTGCACCTTCCATTTTTATTTTTATTTGACTTCCATTTTTGTTCAAGTCATTTTTCTATTCAACTTCCTTTTTTATTTAATTTCCAAATAGATCGTTAAGGTATAGTGGTTTCTGGATTGAGCTTCCATTTTTAATTTTATGAAACTTTCATTTTTATTTTTATCCAACTTCCATTTTTATTAAATTTACTTTTCTATTAAACTTCATTTTTTATTTAATTTCCAAATAGATCGTTAAGGTATAGTGGTTTCTTGAATGAGCTTCCATTTTTAATTTTCGTGAACTTCCATTTTTATTTTTATTCGACTTCCGTTTTTATTCAAGCCATTTTTCTATTCAACTTCCTTCGTTATTTAATTTCCAAAAAGATCATTAAGGTATAGTTGTTCCTTGAATGAACTTCAATTTTTAATTTTATGCACCTTCCATTTTTATTTTTATTTGACTTCCCTTTTTATTCAAGTCATTTTTCTATTCAACTTCTTTTTTTATTTAATTTCCAAATAGATCGTTAACGTATAGTGGTTTCTGGATTGAACTTCCAATTTTAATTTTTTACAACTTTCATTTTTATTTTTATTTGACTTCCAATTTTATTAAATTTACTTTTCTATTAAACTTCATTTTTTATTTAATTTCCAAATAGATCGTTAAGGTATAATTTTTTCTTGAATGAACTTCAATTTTTAATTTTCTGCAACTTCCATTTTTTTTTATTCGACTTCCATTTTTATTCAAATATTTTTCTATTCAACTTCCTTTTTTATTTAATTTCCAAATATATCGTTAAGGTATAGTTTTTTTTTTTAACGAACTTCCATTTTTAATTTTTAGCAACTTCCATTTTTATTTTTATTTAACTTCCTTTTTCAATCAAAGTTCTTTTCTACTCAACTTCCTTTTTTATTTAATTTCCAAATAGATCGTTAAGGTATAATGATTTCTGGATTGTACTTCCATTTTTAATTTTAGGCAACTTTCATTTTTATTTTTATTCAACTTCCATTTTTAATCAATTTGCTTTTCTGTTAAACTTGCACTTTTATTTAATTTCGAAATAGATCGTTAAGGTGTAGTGGTTTCTTGACTGAACTTCCATTTTTAATTTTCTGCAACTTCCATTTTTATTCAAGTTGTTTTTCTATTCAACTTCCTTTTTTATTTAATTTCCAAATAGATCGTTAAGGTATAGTGGTGTCTTGAATGAACTTCCAATTTTAATTTTCTGCAACTTCCATTTTTATTTCTATACAACTTCTTTTTTTTATTAAAGTTTCTTTTATATTCAACTTCCTTTTTTATTTAATTTCCAAATAGATCGTTAAGGTATAGTGGTTTCTGGATTGAACTTCCATTTTTAATTTTATGCAACTTTCACTTTTATTTTTATCCAACTTCTATTTTTATTAAACTTCCTTTTTTATTTAATTTCCAAATAGATCGTTAAGGTATAGTGTTTTCTGGAATGAACTTCCATTTTTAATTTTCTGCAACTTCCATTTTTATTAAGGTTATTTTTCTATTCAACTTCTTTGTTTATTTAATTTCCAAGTAGATCGTTAAGGTATAGTGGTTTCTTTAATGAACTTCCTTTTTTAATTTTATGAAACTTCCATTTTTATTTTTATTCAGCTTCCATTTTTATTCAAGTTATTTTTCTATTCAACTTAGTTTTTTATTTAATTTCCAAATAGATCGTTTAGGTATAGTGGTTTCTTGAATGAACTTCCATTTTTAATTTTCTGCAACTTCCATTTTCATTTTTATTTAACTTCCTTTTTTATTCAAGTTTCTTTTCTACTCAACTTCCTTTTTTATTTAATTTCCAAATAGATTGTTAAGGTATAGTGGTTTTTGGATTGAACTACCATTGTTAATTTTATGCAACTTTCATTTTTATTTTTATTCAACAGCCATTTTTATTCAATTTGCCTTTCTATTAAACTTCCTTTTTTATTTAATTTCCAAATAGATCGTTAAGGTATAGTGGTTTCTTGAATGAAGTTCCATTTTTAATTTTCTACAACTTTAGTTTTTATTTTTATTTAACTTCCATTTTTAATCAATTTACTTTTCTATTCAACTTCCTTTTTTATTTAATTTCCAAATAGATCGTTAAGGTATAGTGGTTTCTTGAATGAACTTCCATTTTTAATATTTTGCACCTTCCATTTTTATTTTTATTTGACTTCCATTTTTGTTCAAGTCATTTTTCTATTCAACTTCCTTTTTTATTTAATTTCCAAATAGATCGTTAAGGTATAGTGGTTTCTGGATTGAACTTCCATTTTTAATTTTATGAAACTTTCATTTTTATTTTTATCCAACTTCCATTTTTATTAAATTTACTTTTCTATTAAACTTCATTTTTTATTTAATTTCCAAATAGATCGTTAAGGTATAGTGGTTTCTTGAATGAGCTTCCATTTTTAATTTTCGTGAACTTCCATTTTTATTTTTATTCGACTTCCGTTTTTATTCAAGCCATTTTTCTATTCAACTTCCTTCGTTATTTAATTTCCAAAAAGATCATTAAGGTATAGTTGTTCCTTGAATGAACTTCAATTTTTAATTTTATGCACCTTCCATTTTTATTTTTATTTGACTTCCCTTTTTATTCAAGTCATTTTTCTATTCAACTTCTTTTTTTATTTAATTTCCAAATAGATCGTTAACGTATAGTGGTTTCTGGATTGAACTTCCAATTTTAATTTTTTACAACTTTCAATTTTATTTTTATTTGACTTCCAATTTTATTAAATTTACTTTTCTATTAAACTTCATTTTTTATTTAATTTCCAAATAGATCGTTAAGGTATAATTTTTTCTTGAATGAACTTCAATTTTTAATTTTCTGCAACTTCCATTTTTTTTTATTCGACTTCCATTTTTATTCAATTATTTTTCTATTCAACTTCCTTTTTTATTTAATTTCCAAATATATCGTTAAGGTATAGTTTTTTTTTTTGAACGAACTTCCATTTTTAATTTTTAGCAACTTCCATTTTTATTTTTATTTAACTTCCTTTTTCAATCAAAGTTCTTTTCTACTCAACTTCCTTTTTTATTTAATTTCCAAATAGATCGTTAAGGTATAATGATTTCTGGATTGTACTTCCATTTTTAATTTTAGGCAACTTTCATTTTTATTTTTATTCAACTTCCATTTTTAATCAATTTGCTTTTCTGTTAAACTTGCACTTTTATTTAATTTCGAAATAGATCGTTAAGGTGTAGTGGTTTCTTGACTGAACTTCCATTTTTAATTTTCTGCAACTTCCATTTTTATTCAAGTTGTTTTTCTATTCAACTTCCTTTTTTATTTAATTTCCAAATAGATCGTTAAGGTATAGTGGTGTCTTGAATGAACTTCCAATTTTAATTTTCTGCAACTTCCATTTTTATTTCTATACAACTTCTTTTTTTTATTAAAGTTTCTTTTATATTCAACTTCCTTTTTTATTTAATTTCCAAATAGATCGTTAAGGTATAGTGGTTTCTGGATTGAACTTCCATTTTTAATTTTATGCAACTTTCACTTTTATTTTTATCCAACTTCTATTTTTATTAAACTTCCTTTTTTATTTAATTTCCAAATAGATCGTTAAGGTATAGTGTTTTCTGGAATGAACTTCCATTTTTAATTTTCTGCAACTTCCATTTTTATTAAGGTTATTTTTCTATTCAACTTCTTTGTTTATTTAATTTCCAAATAGATCGTTAAGGTATAGTGGTTTCTTTAATGAACTTCCTTTTTTAATTTTAGGAAGCTTCCATTTTTATTTTTATTCAGCTTCCATTTTTATTCAAGTTATTTTTCTATTCAACTTAGTTTTTTATTTAATTTCCAAATAGATCGTTTAGGTATAGTGGTTTCTTGAATGAACTTCCATTTTTAATTTTCTGCAACTTCCATTTTCATTTTTATTTAACTTCCTTTTTTATTCAAGTTTCTTTTCTACTCAACTTCCTTTTTTATTTAATTTCCAAATAGATTGTTAAGGTATAGTGGTTTTTGGATTGAACGTCCATTGTTAATTTTATGCAACTTTCATTTTTATTTTTATTCAACAGCCATTTTTATTCAATTTGCCTTTCTATTAAACTTCCTTTTTTATTTAATTTCCAAATAGATCGTTAAGGTATAGTGGTTTCTTGAATGAAGTTCCATTTTTAATTTTCTACAACTTTAGTTTTTATTTTTATTTAACTTCCATTTTTAATCAATTTACTTTTCTATTCAACTTCCTTTTTTATTTAATTTCCAAATAGATCGTTAAGGTATAGTGGTTTCTTGAATGAACTTCCATTTTTAATATTTTGCACCTTCCATTTTTATTTTTATTTGACTTCCATTTTTGTTCAAGTCATTTTTCTATTCAACTTCCTTTTTTATTTAATTTCCAAATAGATCGTTAAGGTATAGTGGTTTCTGGATTGAACTTCCATTTTTAATTTTATGAAACTTTCATTTTTATTTTTATCCAACTTCCATTTTTATTAAATTTACTTTTCTATTAAACTTCATTTTTTATTTAATTTCCAAATAGATCGTTAAGGTATAGTGGTTTCTTGAATGAGCTTCCATTTTTAATTTTCGTGAACTTCCATTTTTATTTTTATTCGACTTCCGTTTTTATTCAAGCCATTTTTCTATTCAACTTCCTTCGTTATTTAATTTCCAAAAAGATCATTAAGGTATAGTTGTTCCTTGAATGAACTTCAATTTTTAATTTTATGCACCTTCCATTTTTATTTTTATTTGACTTCCCTTTTTATTCAAGTCATTTTTCTATTCAACTTCTTTTTTTATTTAATTTCCAAATAGATCGTTAACGTATAGTGGTTTCTGGATTGAACTTCCAATTTTAATTTTTTACAACTTTCATTTTTATTTTTATTTGACTTCCAATTTTATTAAATTTACTTTTCTATTAAACTTCATTTTTTATTTAATTTCCAAATAGATCGTTAAGGTATAATTTTTTCTTGAATGAACTTCAATTTTTAATTTTCTGCAACTTCCATTTTTTTTTATTCGACTTCCATTTTTATTCAATTATTTTTCTATTCAACTTCCTTTTTTATTTAATTTCCAAATATATCGTTAAGGTATAGTTTTTTTTTTTGAACGAACTTCCATTTTTAATTTTTAGCAACTTCCATTTTTATTTTTATTTAACTTCCTTTTTCAATCAAAGTTCTTTTCTACTCAACTTCCTTTTTTATTTAATTTCCAAATAGATCGTTAAGGTATAATGATTTCTGGATTGTACTTCCATTTTTAATTTTAGGCAACTTTCATTTTTATTTTTATTCAACTTCCATTTTTAATCAATTTGCTTTTCTGTTAAACTTGCACTTTTATTTAATTTCGAAATAGATCGTTAAGGTGTAGTGGTTTCTTGACTGAACTTCCATTTTTAATTTTCTGCAACTTCCATTTTTATTCAAGTTGTTTTTCTATTCAACTTCCTTTTTTATTTAATTTCCAAATAGATCGTTAAGGTATAGTGGTGTCTTGAATGAACTTCCAATTTTAATTTTCTGCAACTTCCATTTTTATTTCTATACAACTTCTTTTTTTTATTAAAGTTTCTTTTATATTCAACTTCCTTTTTTATTTAATTTCCAAATAGATCGTTAAGGTATAGTGGTTTCTGGATTGAACTTCCATTTTTAATTTTATGCAACTTTCACTTTTATTTTTATCCAACTTCTATTTTTATTAAACTTCCTTTTTTATTTAATTTCCAAATAGATCGTTAAGGTATAGTGTTTTCTGGAATGAACTTCCATTTTTAATTTTCTGCAACTTCCATTTTTATTAAGGTTATTTTTCTATTCAACTTCTTTGTTTATTTAATTTCCAAATAGATCGTTAAGGTATAGTGGTTTCTTTAATGAACTTCCTTTTTTAATTTTATGAAACTTCCATTTTTATTTTTATTCAGCTTCCATTTTTATTCAAGTTATTTTTCTATTCAACTTAGTTTTTTATTTAATTTCCAAATAGATCGTTTAGGTATAGTGGTTTCTTGAATGAACTTCCATTTTTAATTTTCTGCAACTTCCATTTTCATTTTTATTTAACTTCCTTTTTTATTCAAGTTTCTTTTCTACTCAACTTCCTTTTTTATTTAATTTCCAAATAGATTGTTAAGGTATAGTGGTTTTTGGATTGAACTTCCATTGTTAATTTTATGCAACTTTCATTTTTATTTTTATTCAACAGCCATTTTTATTCAATTTGCCTTTCTATTAAACTTCCTTTTTTATTTAATTTCCAAATAGATCGTTAAGGTATAGTGGTTTCTTGAATGAAGTTCCATTTTTAATTTTCTACAACTTTAGTTTTTATTTTTATTTAACTTCCATTTTTAATCAATTTACTTTTCTATTCAACTTCCTTTTTTATTTAATTTCCAAATAGATCGTTAAGGTATAGTGGTTTCTTGAATGAACTTCCATTTTTAATATTTTGCACCTTCCATTTTTATTTTTATTTGACTTCCATTTTTGTTCAAGTCATTTTTCTATTCAACTTCCTTTTTTATTTAATTTCCAAATAGATCGTTAAGGTATAGTGGTTTCTGGATTGAACTTCCATTTTTAATTTTATGAAACTTTCATTTTTATTTTTATCCAACTTCCATTTTTATTAAATTTACTTTTCTATTAAACTTCATTTTTTATTTAATTTCCAAATAGATCGTTAAGGTATAGTGGTTTCTTGAATGAGCTTCCATTTTTAATTTTCGTGAACTTCCATTTTTATTTTTATTTGACTTCCGTTTTTATTCAAGCCATTTTTCTATTCAACTTCCTTCGTTATTTAATTTCCAAAAAGATCATTAAGGTATAGTTGTTCCTTGAATGAACTTCAATTTTTAATTTTATGCACCTTCCATTTTTATTTTTATTTGACTTCCCTTTTTATTCAAGTCATTTTTCTATTCAACTTCTTTTTTTATTTAATTTCCAAATAGATCGTTAACGTATAGTGGTTTCTGGATTGAACTTCCAATTTTAATTTTTTACAACTTTCATTTTTATTTTTATTTGACTTCCAATTTTATTAAATTTACTTTTCTATTAAACTTCATTTTTTATTTAATTTCCAAATAGATCGTTAAGGTATAATTTTTTCTTGAATGAACTTCAATTTTTAATTTTCTGCAACTTCCATTTTTTTTTATTCGACTTCCATTTTTATTCAATTATTTTTCTATTCAACTTCCTTTTTTATTTAATTTCCAAATATATCGTTAAGGTATAGTTTTTTTTTTGAACGAACTTCCATTTTTAATTTTTAGCAACTTCCATTTTTATTTTTATTTAACTTCCTTTTTCAATCAAAGTTCTTTTCTACTCAACTTCCTTTTTTATTTAATTTCCAAATAGATCGTTAAGGTATAATGATTTCTGGATTGTACTTCCATTTTTAATTTTAGGCAACTTTCATTTTTATTTTTATTCAACTTCCATTTTTAATCAATTTGCTTTTCTGTTAAACTTGCACTTTTATTTAATTTCGAAATAGATCGTTAAGGTGTAGTGGTTTCTTGACTGAACTTCCATTTTTAATTTTCTGCAACTTCCATTTTTATTCAAGTTGTTTTTCTATTCAACTTCCTTTTTTATTTAATTTCCAAATAGATCGTTAAGGTATAGTGGTGTCTTGAATGAACTTCCAATTTTAATTTTCTGCAACTTCCATTTTTATTTCTATACAACTTCTTTTTTTTATTAAAGTTTCTTTTATATTCAACTTCCTTTTTTATTTAATTTCCGAATAGATCGTTAAGGTATAGTGGTTTCTGGATTGAACTTCCATTTTTAATTTTATGCAACTTTCACTTTTATTTTTATCCAACTTCTATTTTTATTAAACTTCCTTTTTTATTTAATTTCCAAATAGATCGTTAAGGTATAGTGTTTTCTGGAATGAACTTCCATTTTTAATTTTCTGCAACTTCCATTTTTATTAAGGTTATTTTTCTATTCAACTTCTTTGTTTATTTAATTTCCAAATAGATCGTTAAGGTATAGTGGTTTCTTTAATGAACTTCCTTTTTTAATTTTATGAAACTTCCATTTTTATTTTTATTCAGCTTCCATTTTTATTCAAGTTATTTTTCTATTCAACTTAGTTTTTTATTTAATTTCCAAATAGATCGTTTAGGTATAGTGGTTTCTTGAATGAACTTCCATTTTTAATTTTCTGCAACTTCCATTTTCATTTTTATTTAACTTCCTTTTTTATTCAAGTTTCTTTTCTACTCAACTTCCTTTTTTATTTAATTTCCAAATAGATTGTTAAGGTATAGTGGTTTTTGGATTGAACTTCCATTGTTAATTTTATGCAACTTTCATTTTTATTTTTATTCAACAGCCATTTTTATTCAATTTGCCTTTCTATTAAACTTCCTTTTTTATTTAATTTCCAAATAGATCGTTAAGGTATAGTGGTTTCTTGAATGAAGTTCCATTTTTAATTTTCTACAACTTTAGTTTTTATTTTTATTTAACTTCCATTTTTAATCAATTTACTTTTCTATTCAACTTCCTTTTTTATTTAATTTCCAAATAGATCGTTAAGGTATAGTGGTTTCTTGAATGAACTTCCATTTTTAATATTTTGCACCTTCCATTTTTATTTTTATTTGACTTCCATTTTTGTTCAAGTCATTTTTCTATTCAACTTCCTTTTTTATTTAATTTCCAAATAGATCGTTAAGGTATAGTGGTTTCTGGATTGAACTTCCATTTTTAATTTTATGAAACTTTCATTTTTATTTTTATCCAACTTCCATTTTTATTAAATTTACTTTTCTATTAAACTTCATTTTTTATTTAATTTCCAAATAGATCGTTAAGGTATAGTGGTTTCTTGAATGAGCTTCCATTTTTAATTTTCGTGAACTTCCATTTTTATTTTTATTCGACTTCCGTTTTTATTCAAGCCATTTTTCTATTCAACTTCCTTCGTTATTTAATTTCCAAAAAGATCATTAAGGTATAGTTGTTCCTTGAATGAACTTCAATTTTTAATTTTATGCACCTTCCATTTTTATTTTTATTTGACTTCCCTTTTTATTCAAGTCATTTTTCTATTCAACTTCTTTTTTTATTTAATTTCCAAATAGATCGTTAACGTATAGTGGTTTCTGGATTGAACTTCCAATTTTAATTTTTTACAACTTTCATTTTTATTTTTATTTGACTTCCAATTTTATTAAATTTACTTTTCTATTAAACTTCATTTTTTATTTAATTTCCAAATAGATCGTTAAGGTATAATTTTTTCTTGAATGAACTTCAATTTTTAATTTTCTGCAACTTCCATTTTTTTTTATTCGACTTCCATTTTTATTCAATTATTTTTCTATTCAACTTCCTTTTTTATTTAATTTCCAAATATATCGTTAAGGTATAGTTTTTTTTTTTGAACGAACTTCCATTTTTAATTTTTAGCAACTTCCATTTTTATTTTTATTTAACTTCCTTTTTCAATCAAAGTTCTTTTCTACTCAACTTCCTTTTTTATTTAATTTCCAAATAGATCGTTAAGGTATAATGATTTCTGGATTGTACTTCCATTTTTAATTTTAGGCAACTTTCATTTTTATTTTTATTCAACTTCCATTTTTAATCAATTTGCTTTTCTGTTAAACTTGCACTTTTATTTAATTTCGAAATAGATCGTTAAGGTGTAGTGGTTTCTTGACTGAACTTCCATTTTTAATTTTCTGCAACTTCCATTTTTATTCAAGTTGTTTTTCTATTCAACTTCCTTTTTTATTTAATTTCCAAATAGATCGTTAAGGTATAGTGGTGTCTTGAATGAACTTCCAATTTTAATTTTCTGCAACTTCCATTTTTATTTCTATACAACTTCTTTTTTTTATTAAAGTTTCTTTTATATTCAACTTCCTTTTTTATTTAATTTCCAAATAGATCGTTAAGGTATAGTGGTTTCTGGATTGAACTTCCATTTTTAATTTTATGCAACTTTCACTTTTATTTTTATCCAACTTCTATTTTTATTAAACTTCCTTTTTTATTTAATTTCCAAATAGATCGTTAAGGTATAGTGTTTTCTGGAATGAACTTCCATTTTTAATTTTCTGCAACTTCCATTTTTATTAAGGTTATTTTTCTATTCAACTTCTTTGTTTATTTAATTTCCAAATAGATCGTTAAGGTATAGTGGTTTCTTTAATGAACTTCCTTTTTTAATTTTATGAAACTTCCATTTTTATTTTTATTCAGCTTCCATTTTTATTCAAGTTATTTTTCTATTCAACTTAGTTTTTTATTTAATTTCCAAATAGATCGTTTAGGTATAGTGGTTTCTTGAATGAACTTCCATTTTTAATTTTCTGCAACTTCCATTTTCATTTTTATTTAACTTCCTTTTTTATTCAAGTTTCTTTTCTACTCAACTTCCTTTTTTATTTAATTTCCAAATAGATTGTTAAGGTATAGTGGTTTTTGGATTGAACTTCCATTGTTAATTTTATGCAACTTTCATTTTTATTTTTATTCAACAGCCATTTTTATTCAATTTGCCTTTCTATTAAACTTCCTTTTTTATTTAATTTCCAAATAGATCGTTAAGGTATAGTGGTTTCTTGAATGAAGTTCCATTTTTAATTTTCTACAACTTTAGTTTTTATTTTTATTTAACTTCCATTTTTAATCAATTTACTTTTCTATTCAACTTCCTTTTTTATTTAATTTCCAAATAGATCGTTAAGGTATAGTGGTTTCTTGAATGAACTTCCATTTTTAATATTTTGCACCTTCCATTTTTATTTTTATTTGACTTCCATTTTTGTTCAAGTCATTTTTCTATTCAACTTCCTTTTTTATTTAATTTCCAAATAGATCGTTAAGGTATAGTGGTTTCTGGATTGAACTTCCATTTTTAATTTTATGAAACTTTCATTTTTATTTTTATCCAACTTCCATTTTTATTAAATTTACTTTTCTGTTAAACTTCATTTTTTATTTAATTTCCAAATAGATCGTTAAGGTATAGTGGTTTCTTGAATGAGCTTCCATTTTTAATTTTCGTGAACTTCCATTTTTATTTTTATTCGACTTCCGTTTTTATTCAAGCCATTTTTCTATTCAACTTCCTTCGTTATTTAATTTCCAAAAAGATCATTAAGGTATAGTTGTTCCTTGAATGAACTTCAATTTTTAATTTTATGCACCTTCCATTTTTATTTTTATTTGACTTCCCTTTTTATTCAAGTCATTTTTCTATTCAACTTCTTTTTTTATTTAATTTCCAAATAGATCGTTAACGTATAGTGGTTTCTGGATTGAACTTCCAATTTTAATTTTTTACAACTTTCATTTTTATTTTTATTTGACTTCCAATTTTATTAAATTTACTTTTCTATTAAACTTCATTTTTTATTTAATTTCCAAATAGATCGTTAAGGTATAATTTTTTCTTGAATGAACTTCAATTTTTAATTTTCTGCAACTTCCATTTTTTTTTATTCGACTTCCATTTTTATTCAATTATTTTTCTATTCAACTTCCTTTTTTATTTAATTTCCAAATATATCGTTAAGGTATAGTTTTTTTTTTTGAACGAACTTCCATTTTTAATTTTTAGCAACTTCCATTTTTATTTTTATTTAACTTCCTTTTTCAATCAAAGTTCTTTTCTACTCAACTTCCTTTTTTATTTAATTTCCAAATAGATCGTTAAGGTATAATGATTTCTGGATTGTACTTCCATTTTTAATTTTAGGCAACTTTCATTTTTATTTTTATTCAACTTCCATTTTTAATCAATTTGCTTTTCTGTTAAACTTGCACTTTTATTTAATTTCGAAATAGATCGTTAAGGTGTAGTGGTTTCTTGACTGAACTTCCATTTTTAATTTTCTGCAACTTCCATTTTTATTCAAGTTGTTTTTCTATTCAACTTCCTTTTTTATTTAATTTCCAAATAGATCGTTAAGGTATAGTGGTGTCTTGAATGAACTTCCAATTTTAATTTTCTGCAACTTCCATTTTTATTTCTATACAACTTCTTTTTTTTATTAAAGTTTCTTTTATATTCAACTTCCTTTTTTATTTAATTTCCAAATAGATCGTTAAGGTATAGTGGTTTCTGGATTGAACTTCCATTTTTAATTTTATGCAACTTTCACTTTTATTTTTATCCAACTTCTATTTTTATTAAACTTCCTTTTTTATTTAATTTCCAAATAGATCGTTAAGGTATAGTGTTTTCTGGAATGAACTTCCATTTTTAATTTTCTGCAACTTCCATTTTTATTAAGGTTATTTTTCTATTCAACTTCTTTGTTTATTTAATTTCCAAATAGATCGTTAAGGTATAGTGGTTTCTTTAATGAACTTCCTTTTTTAATTTTATGAAACTTCCATTTTTATTTTTATTCAGCTTCCATTTTTATTCAAGTTATTTTTCTATTCAACTTAGTTTTTTATTTAATTTCCAAATAGATTGTTTAGGTATAGTGGTTTCTTGAATGAACTTCCATTTTTAATTTTCTGCAACTTCCATTTTCATTTTTATTTAACTTCCTTTTTTATTCAAGTTTCTTTTCTACTCAACTTCCTTTTTTATTTAATTTCCAAATAGATTGTTAAGGTATAGTGGTTTTTGGATTGAACTTCCATTGTTAATTTTATGCAACTTTCATTTTTATTTTTATTCAACAGCCATTTTTATTCAATTTGCCTTTCTATTAAACTTCCTTTTTTATTTAATTTCCAAATAGATCGTTAAGGTATAGTGGTTTCTTGAATGAAGTTCCATTTTTAATTTTCTACAACTTTAGTTTTTATTTTTATTTAACTTCCATTTTTAATCAATTTACTTTTCTATTCAACTTCCTTTTTTATTTAATTTCCAAATAGATCGTTAAGGTATAGTGGTTTCTTGAATGAACTTCCATTTTTAATATTTTGCACCTTCCATTTTTATTTTTATTTGACTTCCATTTTTGTTCAAGTCATTTTTCTATTCAACTTCCTTTTTTATTTAATTTCCAAATAGATCGTTAAGGTATAGTGGTTTCTGGATTGAACTTCCATTTTTAATTTTATGAAACTTTCATTTTTATTTTTATCCAACTTCCATTTTTATTAAATTTACTTTTCTATTAAACTTCATTTTTTATTTAATTTCCAAATAGATCGTTAAGGTATAGTGGTTTCTTGAATGAGCTTCCATTTTTAATTTTCGTGAACTTCCATTTTTATTTTTATTCGACTTCCGTTTTTATTCAAGCCATTTTTCTATTCAACTTCCTTCGTTATTTAATTTCCAAAAAGATCATTAAGGTATAGTTGTTCCTTGAATGAACTTCAATTTTTAATTTTATGCACCTTCCATTTTTATTTTTATTTGACTTCCCTTTTTATTCAAGTCATTTTTCTATTCAACTTCTTTTTTTATTTAATTTCCAAATAGATCGTTAACGTATAGTGGTTTCTGGATTGAACTTCCAATTTTAATTTTTTACAACTTTCATTTTTATTTTTATTTGACTTCCAATTTTATTAAATTTACTTTTCTATTAAACTTCATTTTTTATTTAATTTCCAAATAGATCGTTAAGGTATAATTTTTTCTTGAATGAACTTCAATTTTTAATTTTCTGCAACTTCCATTTTTTTTTATTCGACTTCCATTTTTATTCAATTATTTTTCTATTCAACTTCCTTTTTTATTTAATTTCCAAATATATCGTTAAGGTATAGTTTTTTTTTTTGAACGAACTTCCATTTTTAATTTTTAGCAACTTCCATTTTTATTTTTATTTAACTTCCTTTTTCAATCAAAGTTCTTTTCTACTCAACTTCCTTTTTTATTTAATTTCCAAATAGATCGTTAAGGTATAATGATTTCTGGATTGTACTTCCATTTTTAATTTTAGGCAACTTTCATTTTTATTTTTATTCAACTTCCATTTTTAATCAATTTGCTTTTCTGTTAAACTTGCACTTTTATTTAATTTCGAAATAGATCGTTAAGGTGTAGTGGTTTCTTGACTGAACTTCCATTTTTAATTTTCTGCAACTTCCATTTTTATTCAAGTTGTTTTTCTACTCAACTTCCTTTTTTATTTAATTTCCAAATAGATCGTTAAGGTATAGTGGTGTCTTGAATGAACTTCCAATTTTAATTTTCTGCAACTTCCATTTTTATTTCTATACAACTTCTTTTTTTTATTAAAGTTTCTTTTATATTCAACTTCCTTTTTTATTTAATTTCCAAATAGATCGTTAAGGTATAGTGGTTTCTGGATTGAACTTCCATTTTTAATTTTATGCAACTTTCACTTTTATTTTTATCCAACTTCTATTTTTATTAAACTTCCTTTTTTATTTAATTTCCAAATAGATCGTTAAGGTATAGTGTTTTCTGGAATGAACTTCCATTTTTAATTTTCTGCAACTTCCATTTTTATTAAGGTTATTTTTCTATTCAACTTCTTTGTTTATTTAATTTCCAAATAGATCGTTAAGGTATAGTGGTTTCTTTAATGAACTTCCTTTTTTAATTTTATGAAACTTCCATTTTTATTTTTATTCAGCTTCCATTTTTATTCAAGTTATTTTTCTATTCAACTTAGTTTTTTATTTAATTTCCAAATAGATCGTTTAGGTATAGTGGTTTCTTGAATGAACTTCCATTTTTAATTTTCTGCAACTTCCATTTTCATTTTTATTTAACTTCCTTTTTTATTCAAGTTTCTTTTCTACTCAACTTCCTTTTTTATTTAATTTCCAAATAGATTGTTAAGGTATAGTGGTTTTTGGATTGAACTTCCATTGTTAATTTTATGCAACTTTCATTTTTATTTTTATTCAACAGCCATTTTTATTCAATTTGCCTTTCTATTAAACTTCCTTTTTTATTTAATTTCCAAATAGATCGTTAAGGTATAGTGGTTTCTTGAATGAAGTTCCATTTTTAATTTTCTACAACTTTAGTTTTTATTTTTATTTAACTTCCATTTTTAATCAATTTACTTTTCTATTCAACTTCCTTTTTTATTTAATTTCCAAATAGATCGTTAAGGTATAGTGGTTTCTTGAATGAACTTCCATTTTTAATATTTTGCACCTTCCATTTTTATTTTTATTTGACTTCCATTTTTGTTCAAGTCATTTTTCTATTCAACTTCCTTTTTTATTTAATTTCCAAATAGATCGTTAAGGTATAGTGGTTTCTGGATTGAACTTCCATTTTTAATTTTATGAAACTTTCATTTTTATTTTTATCCAACTTCCATTTTTATTAAATTTACTTTTCTATTAAACTTCATTTTTTATTTAATTTCCAAATAGATCGTTAAGGTATAGTGGTTTCTTGAATGAGCTTCCATTTTTAATTTTCGTGAACTTCCATTTTTATTTTTATTCGACTTCCGTTTTTATTCAAGCCATTTTTCTATTCAACTTCCTTCGTTATTTAATTTCCAAAAAGATCATTAAGGTATAGTTGTTCCTTGAATGAACTTCAATTTTTAATTTTATGCACCTTCCATTTTTATTTTTATTTGACTTCCCTTTTTATTCAAGTCATTTTTCTATTCAACTTCTTTTTTTATTTAATTTCCAAATAGATCGTTAACGTATAGTGGTTTCTGGATTGAACTTCCAATTTTAATTTTTTACAACTTTCATTTTTATTTTTATTTGACTTCCAATTTTATTAAATTTACTTTTCTATTAAACTTCATTTTTTATTTAATTTCCAAATAGATCGTTAAGGTATAATTTTTTCTTGAATGAACTTCAATTTTTAATTTTCTGCAACTTCCATTTTTTTTTATTCGACTTCCATTTTTATTCAATTATTTTTCTATTCAACTTCCTTTTTTATTTAATTTCCAAATATATCGTTAAGGTATAGTTTTTTTTTTTGAACGAACTTCCATTTTTAATTTTTAGCAACTTCCATTTTTATTTTTATTTAACTTCCTTTTTCAATCAAAGTTCTTTTCTACTCAACTTCCTTTTTTATTTAATTTCCAAATAGATCGTTAAGGTATAATGATTTCTGGATTGTACTTCCATTTTTAATTTTAGGCAACTTTCATTTTTATTTTTATTCAACTTCCATTTTTAATCAATTTGCTTTTCTGTTAAACTTGCACTTTTATTTAATTTCGAAATAGATCGTTAAGGTGTAGTGGTTTCTTGACTGAACTTCCATTTTTAATTTTCTGCAACTTCCATTTTTATTCAAGTTGTTTTTCTACTCAACTTCCTTTTTTATTTAATTTCCAAATAGATCGTTAAGGTATAGTGGTGTCTTGAATGAACTTCCAATTTTAATTTTCTGCAACTTCCATTTTTATTTCTATACAACTTCTTTTTTTTATTAAAGTTTCTTTTATATTCAACTTCCTTTTTTATTTAATTTCCAAATAGATCGTTAAGGTATAGTGGTTTCTGGATTGAACTTCCATTTTTAATTTTATGCAACTTTCACTTTTATTTTTATCCAACTTCTATTTTTATTAAACTTCCTTTTTTATTTAATTTCCAAATAGATCGTTAAGGTATAGTGTTTTCTGGAATGAACTTCCATTTTTAATTTTCTGCAACTTCCATTTTTATTAAGGTTATTTTTCTATTCAACTTCTTTGTTTATTTAATTTCCAAATAGATCGTTAAGGTATAGTGGTTTCTTTAATGAACTTCCTTTTTTAATTTTATGAAACTTCCATTTTTATTTTTATTCAGCTTCCATTTTTATTCAAGTTATTTTTCTATTCAACTTAGTTTTTTATTTAATTTCCAAATAGATCGTTTAGGTATAGTGGTTTCTTGAATGAACTTCCATTTTTAATTTTCTGCAACTTCCATTTTCATTTTTATTTAACTTCCTTTTTTATTCAAGTTTCTTTTCTACTCAACTTCCTTTTTTATTTAATTTCCAAATAGATTGTTAAGGTATAGTGGTTTTTGGATTGAACGTCCATTGTTAATTTTATGCAACTTTCATTTTTATTTTTATTCAACAGCCATTTTTATTCAATTTGCCTTTCTATTAAACTTCCTTTTTTATTTAATTTCCAAATAGATCGTTAAGGTATAGTGGTTTCTTGAATGAAGTTCCATTTTTAATTTTCTACAACTTTAGTTTTTATTTTTATTTAACTTCCATTTTTAATCAATTTACTTTTCTATTCAACTTCCTTTTTTATTTAATTTCCAAATAGATCGTTAAGGTATAGTGGTTTCTTGAATGAACTTCCATTTTTAATATTTTGCACCTTCCATTTTTATTTTTATTTGACTTCCATTTTTGTTCAAGTCATTTTTCTATTCAACTTCCTTTTTTATTTAATTTCCAAATAGATCGTTAAGGTATAGTGGTTTCTGGATTGAACTTCCATTTTTAATTTTATGAAACTTTCATTTTTATTTTTATCCAACTTCCATTTTTATTAAATTTACTTTTCTATTAAACTTCATTTTTTATTTAATTTCCAAATAGATCGTTAAGGTATAGTGGTTTCTTGAATGAGCTTCCATTTTTAATTTTCGTGAACTTCCATTTTTATTTTTATTCGACTTCCGTTTTTATTCAAGCCATTTTTCTATTCAACTTCCTTCGTTATTTAATTTCCAAAAAGATCATTAAGGTATAGTTGTTCCTTGAATGAACTTCAATTTTTAATTTTATGCACCTTCCATTTTTATTTTTATTTGACTTCCCTTTTTATTCAAGTCATTTTTCTATTCAACTTCTTTTTTTATTTAATTTCCAAATAGATCGTTAACGTATAGTGGTTTCTGGATTGAACTTCCAATTTTAATTTTTTACAACTTTCATTTTTATTTTTATTTGACTTCCAATTTTATTAAATTTACTTTTCTATTAAACTTCATTTTTTATTTAATTTCCAAATAGATCGTTAAGGTATAATTTTTTCTTGAATGAACTTCAATTTTTAATTTTCTGCAACTTCCATTTTTTTTTATTCGACTTCCATTTTTATTCAATTATTTTTCTATTCAACTTCCTTTTTTATTTAATTTCCAAATATATCGTTAAGGTATAGTTTTTTTTTTTGAACGAACTTCCATTTTTAATTTTTAGCAACTTCCATTTTTATTTTTATTTAACTTCCTTTTTCAATCAAAGTTCTTTTCTACTCAACTTCCTTTTTTATTTAATTTCCAAATAGATCGTTAAGGTATAATGATTTCTGGATTGTACTTCCATTTTTAATTTTAGGCAACTTTCATTTTTATTTTTATTCAACTTCCATTTTTAATCAATTTGCTTTTCTGTTAAACTTGCACTTTTATTTAATTTCGAAATAGATCGTTAAGGTGTAGTGGTTTCTTGACTGAACTTCCATTTTTAATTTTCTGCAACTTCCATTTTTATTCAAGTTGTTTTTCTACTCAACTTCCTTTTTTATTTAATTTCCAAATAGATCGTTAAGGTATAGTGGTGTCTTGAATGAACTTCCAATTTTAATTTTCTGCAACTTCCATTTTTATTTCTATACAACTTCTTTTTTTTATTAAAGTTTCTTTTATATTCAACTTCCTTTTTTATTTAATTTCCAAATAGATCGTTAAGGTATAGTGGTTTCTGGATTGAACTTCCATTTTTAATTTTATGCAACTTTCACTTTTATTTTTATCCAACTTCTATTTTTATTAAACTTCCTTTTTTATTTAATTTCCAAATAGATCGTTAAGGTATAGTGTTTTCTGGAATGAACTTCCATTTTTAATTTTCTGCAACTTCCATTTTTATTAAGGTTATTTTTCTATTCAACTTCTTTGTTTATTTAATTTCCAAATAGATCGTTAAGGTATAGTGGTTTCTTTAATGAACTTCCTTTTTTAATTTTAGGAAACTTCCATTTTTATTTTTATTCAGCTTCCATTTTTATTCAAGTTATTTTTCTATTCAACTTAGTTTTTTATTTAATTTCCAAATAGATCGTTTAGGTATAGTGGTTTCTTGAATGAACTTCCATTTTTAATTTTCTGCAACTTCCATTTTCATTTTTATTTAACTTCCTTTTTTATTCAAGTTTCTTTTCTACTCAACTTCCTTTTTTATTTAATTTCCAAATAGATTGTTAAGGTATAGTGGTTTTTGGATTGAACGTCCATTGTTAATTTTATGCAACTTTCATTTTTATTTTTATTCAACAGCCATTTTTATTCAATTTGCCTTTCTATTAAACTTCCTTTTTTATTTAATTTCCAAATAGATCGTTAAGGTATAGTGGTTTCTTGAATGAAGTTCCATTTTTAATTTTCTACAACTTTAGTTTTTATTTTTATTTAACTTCCATTTTTAATCAATTTACTTTTCTATTCAACTTCCTTTTTTATTTAATTTCCAAATAGATCGTTAAGGTATAGTGGTTTCTTGAATGAACTTCCATTTTTAATATTTTGCACCTTCCATTTTTATTTTTATTTGACTTCCATTTTTGTTCAAGTCATTTTTCTATTCAACTTCCTTTTTTATTTAATTTCCAAATAGATCGTTAAGGTATAGTGGTTTCTGGATTGAACTTCCATTTTTAATTTTATGAAACTTTCATTTTTATTTTTATCCAACTTCCATTTTTATTAAATTTACTTTTCTATTAAACTTCATTTTTTATTTAATTTCCAAATAGATCGTTAAGGTATAGTGGTTTCTTGAATGAGCTTCCATTTTTAATTTTCGTGAACTTCCATTTTTATTTTTATTCGACTTCCGTGTTTATTCAAGCCATTTTTCTATTCAACTTCCTTCGTTATTTAATTTCCAAAAAGATCATTAAGGTATAGTTGTTCCTTGAATGAACTTCAATTTTTAATTTTATGCACCTTCCATTTTTATTTTTATTTGACTTCCCTTTTTATTCAAGTCATTTTTCTATTCAACTTCTTTTTTTATTTAATTTCCAAATAGATCGTTAACGTATAGTGGTTTCTGGATTGAACTTCCAATTTTAATTTTTTACAACTTTCATTTTTATTTTTATTTGACTTCCAATTTTATTAAATTTACTTTTCTATTAAACTTCATTTTTTATTTAATTTCCAAATAGATCGTTAAGGTATAATTTTTTCTTGAATGAACTTCAATTTTTAATTTTCTGCAACTTCCATTTTTTTTTATTCGACTTCCATTTTTATTCAATTATTTTTCTATTCAACTTCCTTTTTTATTTAATTTCCAAATATATCGTTAAGGTATAGTTTTTTTTTTTGAACGAACTTCCATTTTTAATTTTTAGCAACTTCCATTTTTATTTTTATTTAACTTCCTTTTTCAATCAAAGTTCTTTTCTACTCAACTTCCTTTTTTATTTAATTTCCAAATAGATCGTTAAGGTATAATGATTTCTGGATTGTACTTCCATTTTTAATTTTAGGCAACTTTCATTTTTATTTTTATTCAACTTCCATTTTTAATCAATTTGCTTTTCTGTTAAACTTGCACTTTTATTTAATTTCGAAATAGATCGTTAAGGTGTAGTGGTTTCTTGACTGAACTTCCATTTTTAATTTTCTGCAACTTCCATTTTTATTCAAGTTGTTTTTCTATTCAACTTCCTTTTTTATTTAATTTCCAAATAGATCGTTAAGGTATAGTGGTGTCTTGAATGAACTTCCAATTTTAATTTTCTGCAACTTCCATTTTTATTTCTATACAACTTCTTTTTTTTATTAAAGTTTCTTTTATATTCAACTTCCTTTTTTATTTAATTTCCAAATAGATCGTTAAGGTATAGTGGTTTCTGGATTGAACTTCCATTTTTAATTTTATGCAACTTTCACTTTTATTTTTATCCAACTTCTATTTTTATTAAACTTCCTTTTTTATTTAATTTCCAAATAGATCGTTAAGGTATAGTGTTTTCTGGAATGAACTTCCATTTTTAATTTTCTGCAACTTCCATTTTTATTAAGGTTATTTTTCTATTCAACTTCTTTGTTTATTTAATTTCCAAATAGATCGTTAAGGTATAGTGGTTTCTTTAATGAACTTCCTTTTTTAATTTTAGGAAACTTCCATTTTTATTTTTATTCAGCTTCCATTTTTATTCAAGTTATTTTTCTATTCAACTTAGTTTTTTATTTAATTTCCAAATAGATCGTTTAGGTATAGTGGTTTCTTGAATGAACTTCCATTTTTAATTTTCTGCAACTTCCATTTTCATTTTTATTTAACTTCCTTTTTTATTCAAGTTTCTTTTCTACTCAACTTCCTTTTTTATTTAATTTCCAAATAGATTGTTAAGGTATAGTGGTTTTTGGATTGAACGTCCATTGTTAATTTTATGCAACTTTCATTTTTATTTTTATTCAACAGCCATTTTTATTCAATTTGCCTTTCTATTAAACTTCCTTTTTTATTTAATTTCCAAATAGATCGTTAAGGTATAGTGGTTTCTTGAATGAAGTTCCATTTTTAATTTTCTACAACTTTAGTTTTTATTTTTATTTAACTTCCATTTTTAATCAATTTACTTTTCTATTCAACTTCCTTTTTTATTTAATTTCCAAATAGATCGTTAAGGTATAGTGGTTTCTTGAATGAACTTCCATTTTTAATATTTTGCACCTTCCATTTTTATTTTTATTTGACTTCCATTTTTGTTCAAGTCATTTTTCTATTCAACTTCCTTTTTTATTTAATTTCCAAATAGATCGTTAAGGTATAGTGGTTTCTGGATTGAACTTCCATTTTTAATTTTATGAAACTTTCATTTTTATTTTTATCCAACTTCCATTTTTATTAAATTTACTTTTCTATTAAACTTCATTTTTTATTTAATTTCCAAATAGATCGTTAAGGTATAGTGGTTTCTTGAATGAGCTTCCATTTTTAATTTTCGTGAACTTCCATTTTTATTTTTATTCGACTTCCGTGTTTATTCAAGCCATTTTTCTATTCAACTTCCTTCGTTATTTAATTTCCAAAAAGATCATTAAGGTATAGTTGTTCCTTGAATGAACTTCAATTTTTAATTTTATGCACCTTCCATTTTTATTTTTATTTGACTTCCCTTTTTATTCAAGTCATTTTTCTATTCAACTTCTTTTTTTATTTAATTTCCAAATAGATCGTTAACGTATAGTGGTTTCTGGATTGAACTTCCAATTTTAATTTTTTACAACTTTCATTTTTATTTTTATTTGACTTCCAATTTTATTAAATTTACTTTTCTATTAAACTTCATTTTTTATTTAATTTCCAAATAGATCGTTAAGGTATAATTTTTTCTTGAATGAACTTCAATTTTTAATTTTCTGCAACTTCCATTTTTTTTTATTCGACTTCCATTTTTATTCAATTATTTTTCTATTCAACTTCCTTTTTTATTTAATTTCCAAATATATCGTTAAGGTATAGTTTTTTTTTTGAACGAACTTCCATTTTTAATTTTTAGCAACTTCCATTTTTATTTTTATTTAACTTCCTTTTTCAATCAAAGTTCTTTTCTACTCAACTTCCTTTTTTATTTAATTTCCAAATAGATCGTTAAGGTATAATGATTTCTGGATTGTACTTCCATTTTTAATTTTCGGCAACTTTCATTTTTATTTTTATTCAACTTCCATTTTTAATCAATTTGCTTTTCTGTTAAACTTGCACTTTTATTTAATTTCGAAATAGATCGTTAAGGTGTAGTGGTTTCTTGATTGAACTTCCATTTTTAATTTTCTGCAACTTCCATTTTTATTCAAGTTGTTTTTCTATTCAACTTCCTTTTTTATTTAATTTCCAAATAGATCGTTAAGGTATAGTGGTGTCTTGAATGAACTTCCAATTTTAATTTTCTGCAACTTCCATTTTTATTTCTATACAACTTCTTTTTTTTATTAAAGTTTCTTTTATATTCAACTTCCTTTTTTATTTAATTTCCAAATAGATCGTTAAGGTATAGTGGTTTCTGGATTGAACTTCCATTTTTAATTTTATGCAACTTTCACTTTTATTTTTATCCAACTTCTATTTTTATTAAACTTCCTTTTTTATTTAATTTCCAAATAGATCGTTAAGGTATAGTGTTTTCTGGAATGAACTTCCATTTTTAATTTTCTGCAACTTCCATTTTTATTAAGGTTATTTTTCTATTCAACTTCTTTGTTTATTTAATTTCCAAATAGATCGTTAAGGTATAGTGGTTTCTTTAATGAACTTCCTTTTTTAATTTTAGGAAACTTTTATTTTTATTTTTATTTAACTTCCATTTTTATTCAATTTACTTTTCTATTCAACTTAGTTTTTTTATTTAATTTCCAAATAGATCGTTTAGGTATAGTGGTTTCTTGAATGAACTTCCATTTTTAATTTTCTGCAACTTTTATTTTTATTTTTATTTAACTTCCATTTTTATTCAATTTACTTTTCTATTCGACTTCATTTTTTATTTAATTTCAAAATAGATCGTTAAGGTATAGTGGTTTCTTGAATGAATTTCTATTTTTAATTTTCTGCAACTTCCATTTTTATTTTTAAGTAACTTCAATTTTTATTCAAGTTACTTTTCTATTCAACTTCCTTTTTTATTTAATTTCCAAATATATCGTTAAGGTATAGTGGTTTCTGGATTGAACTTCCCATTTTAATTTTGTGCAACTTTCATTTTTATTTTTATTCGACTTCCATTTTTATTAAATTTACGTTTCAATTAAACTACATTTTTTATTTAATTTCCAAATAGATCGTTAAGGCATAGTGGTTTCTTGAATGAACTTCTATTTTTAATTTTCTGCAACTTCGATTTTTCTTTTATTCAACTTCCATTTCTATTCATGTTATTTTTCTATTCAACTTCTTTTTTTATTTAATTTCCAAATAGATTGTTAAGGTATAGTGGTTTATAGAATGAACTTCCATTTTTAATTTTCTCCAGCTTCCATTATTATTTTTATTTAACTTCCTTTTTTATTCAAGTTTCTTTTCTACTCAACTTCCTTTTTTATTTATTTTCCAAATAGATCGTTAAAGTATAGTGGTTTCTGGAATGAACTTCTATTTTTAATTTTATCCTACTTTCATTTTTATTTTCATTCAACTTCCATTTTTATTCAATTTACTTTTCTATTAAACTTCCTATTTTCTTTAATTTCCAAATAGATTGTTAAGGTATGGTGGTTTCTTGAATGAATTTCCTTTTTTAATTTTCTGCAACTTCCATTTTTATTTTTAATTACCATCCATTTTACTTCAAGTTACTTTTCTATTCAACTTCCCTTTTTATTTAATTTCCAAATAGATCGTAAACGTATAGCGGTTTCTGGAATGAACTTCCATTTTTTATTTTATGCAACTTTCATTTTTATTTTTATTCAACTTCCATTTTTATTCAATTTACTTTTTTATTAAACTTCCTTTTTTATTTTATTTCCAAATAGGTCGTTAAGGTATAGTGGTTTCTTGAATGAACTTCCATTTTTAATTTTCTTCAACTTTCATTTCTATTTTTATTCAACTTTCATTTTTATTCAAATTACTTTTCTGTTAACTTCCTTTTTTATTTAATTTCCAAATAGATCGTTAAGGTATGGTGGTTTCTTGAATGAATTTCCATTTTTAATTTTCCGAAACTTCCATTTTTATTTTTAATTAACTTCCAATTTTCTTCCAGTTACTGTTCTATTCAACTTCCTTTTTTATTTAATTTCCAAATAGATCGTTAACGTATAGTGGTTTCTGGAATGAACTTCCATTTTTAATTTTATGCAACTTCCATTTTTATTTTTATTCGACTTCCATTTTTATTCAATTTACTTTTCTATTAAACTTTGTTTTTTTATTTAATTTCCAAATAGATCGTTATGGTATAATGGTTTCTTGAATGAACTTCCATTTTTAATTTTCTGCAACTTCCATTTTTATTTCATTTCAACTTCTTTTTTTATTCAAGTTTCTTTTCTATTCAACTTCCTTTTTTATTTAATTTCCAAATAGATCCTTAAGGTATAGTTGTTTCTTGATTGAACTTCCATTTTTAATTTTATGCAACTTTCACTTTTATTTTTATTCAACTTCCATTTTTATTCAATTTACTTTTCTATTAAACTTCCTTTTTTATTTAATTTTCAAATAGATCGTTAAGGTATAGTGGTTTCTTGAATGAACTTCCATTTTTAATTTTCTGCAACTTCCATTTTTATTTAAGTTTCTTTTCTACTCAACTTCCTTTTTTATTTAATTTGTAAATAGATCGTTAAGGTATAGTGGTTTTTGGATTGAACTTCCATTGTTAATTTTATGCAACTTTCATTTTTATTTTTATTCAACTGCCATTTTTATTCAATTTGCCGTTCTATTAAACTTCCTTTTTTATTTAATTTCTAAATAGATCGTTAAGGTATAGTGGTTTCTTGAATGATATAGCGATCTCGGTTATTCCTTTACTGTTCTGTTGTGTTCCGAACTTGGTTCCGTGAAGTTGGTAGTGGTATCTATCTTGTTGTGTCCTTTAATTCCACATGATTGAGTTTTAGAATGTTTTGAACAGGGTTGTTACAGGTTGGTTAGGCCTTGGTTTCAATTCCTTGTTGTTCAGTTTTTAGGCGTTCCGCTCGAGCGGGTCTTGCGCTCGAGTGGGGATTGCACACCTCCAGTATTTCGGGTTTCTGCAAAACTTCTACAGATGTGATTTCTGCGCTCGAGCGGGTTTCGTTACGCTCGAGCGGGTTTGTTGGCTCTCGAGCGGGTAGTACTTTCTCGGTGTAAGTTGTCACGCTCTCAAAATAAACCCATTAAATATATATAACATCAACGTGCAGTGTTAAAAAAGGAAACAATTCATCAGTGTCTTACTAAATAAAAGCATTACATGTAACATCAACTTAAATGCCCCACAGGCTTACATCTTTCCAAGCCAACACTTGGACACAAAAGTATGAGTTCTAATTCAAATACAATTAAAGCCCTAGGCTTGAGTGTTTACATGTACTAACAAACAAAAACAAATAACTGAAAATAGTCTTCAAATCCAAGTCTTTCCAAGCTAAGTCCTTGGAGGTAGCTTATTACCTGAACCTGAAAATGATGTTCCCATAAAGGGTGAGCCACAGCCCAATAGAGATATACTAAACCAAATATAAGCATTGAATAAAGCATTAGTATTTAATAGGTGGTTAACCAAGATAATCAATTACAACATTATCCAATCTCATGACACTATTGTCAATAACACGTTCCACTTTCCAACATTATCAATATGGCACAGAACCTGGCCAAACTTACAACAGTGAATCATATATATCATATTCACATTCTTCCAATGTCGACAAACAAATGAGACTCAAGCTCAAATCAAAACACTTCATACTTCCAGATTGATACACATTTTAGTGCTGTATCAATTAAAACACTTCTATATAAATAAGCACACATAAAAGTGATGCTAAGTCCATCCCCTATCTCCTCCCAAACAAAATCCGGTTTAGAGGTCCATCCCCTATCTTCCCCTAAACCGTGGAGTACATCCCCTATCTTCTCCCACACAAACACAATGTATGTAAACACATAACATATACATCACACAATCAATACACATAATGGCTGTATTAATTCAACAGTCGGAATTGATGACTTAATCAATGATTAGTTTCAGTTATCCCTAACCTACATACAGTGTCTACAACAATCACAGCTATCCTCCACCGATAGCCCAAAACAGTTATTTCTAAACTGAAAATAAATATAACAACAATTCAATAGGCGAGTGATTTAAATTATCCAACTACGCCATTTAATCAATGAGTTCCTCAATTTCATGAATTAAACCAAATTCCCAATTCTCTTAAATTAATTATACAAATTAATTAATTAATACAACTAGGGTTCTTCCCAAAATTATCAAAGTAACCCCAACATATCAAAATACCAAAACTTAGAACAAAACTTATAAAATGGAGTAGGAAATCCCTACCTCAAAGAAATAGCCCCAAAAGAGAAGATGGAGATGAATACCCAAATTCCAAATGCTCCAAATCACCAAACATTCAGATTAAATGGAAGCCCTCGACTCACACACTCTTTTTAATGAAGGATCTAGGGTAGAAACACACCCTAAGTAGATCAAATCTAAGAGAGAAGGTGAGTAGGGTAAGAGAGAAGTCGGACCTTAGGGTTTGGAATCAAAAAGAGAATGAAAAAACTGATTAAAACCCGCTGCTGTCTAATTAAACTGGACAGGCTCGCTCGAGCGAAGACTTGGTCGCTCGAGCGACCAGACACAAGAAAATACTCGCTCTAGCGAAGGAACTCTCGCTCGAGCCAAGAATGCAATGCTTCAGGTCTATACTGGACGTAATCACTCGCTCGAGCGAAGAAAATCTGGCTCGAGCCACCAGACACAAAAACAACCCTCGATCGAGCGACCAAGTACTCGCTCGAGCGACCAACCCAAAAACTGGACAGCAACACTTGGTTCCCGCACCCAACCAACCTGAAACAAACCTGCCCAACACATTCTATAACTCCAAATGAGAAAATAAAGGACGACAACAACAATTATACAATGATAGAATCTACGGAACCTAAGTCCGGATACAATAATCAAATGGGAAAAGACCGGGGTCGCTATAACCTCCCCCCCTTAAAAGAATTTCGTCCCCGAAATTAAGCATAAGTTTGTAAAAATAATAAGTTTTTCTCAATTCCCAAAGATATGCTATAACAATAATAAACAACTTGCCCCAATACTGGTCACTTCATCTCTTTATCAAGAAGTACCTCACAGTATATATAAAACAACATATATTTCAACCTGCATCACTATTATGCATTATTCCTTTCAATGTTAATAATTCCATATCATATTCAATTGCATGATATATACAACGCATTCAACAATGTAATCGACATATGCAATGTTACACCAAACTTTTACAATGAAGCAAGTTTCAAGATATACCCATTTACCAATACATACTCAATGTTTTACAACTTAAGACATATGTAAGGCTCTTAAGTTCAATAATATAACAGAATCTAATTATAAGATTACAAATCAACAAACATGTCCGGATATTTCTCGCAGACTTCCAATTCACGTTCCCAAGTGGCTTCCTCCACTCCGTGATGTTTCCACAAAACTTTTACCAAAGGGATGGTTTTGCCCCGCAAAACTTGATCCCGCCTATCCAAGACTCGAATCGGTCTCTCCTCATACGAGACATCCTCATCAACCCCTAAATCGGTCCAATCCAACACATGTGATGGATCCGGCTCATACTTCCGAAGCATACTCACATGAAACACGTCATGTACTCCGGACAACTGCGGTGGTAAAGCTAAACGATAAGCAGCCTCGCCAATCCTCTCAAGGATCTCAAAAGGACCTATGAATCGAGGGGATAACTTCCCGCTCTTCCTGAACCTCATCACTCCCCGCCTAGGTGATACCTTCAGAAAGACATGATCACCCACCTCAAACACCAAAGGTCTCCTCCTACAGTCGGCATAAGACTTCTGACGACTCTGTGCTGTAACAAGCCTCTTACGGATAAGCTCAACTTTCTCCGTCGTTTCCCTTACCAATTCCGGACCCAACAAAGGTGCATCGCCCACCTCGGCCCAGCAAACTGGAGACCTACACGGTCGGCCGTACAAGGCCTCAAACGGTGCCATACCGACACTAGACTGGAAACTGTTGTTGTAGGAAAACTCCACCAACGGCAAGTGCCTCTCCCACGACCCACTAAAGTCCAGAACACAACCCCGGAGCATATCCTCAAGGATCTGAATAGTACGCTCGGACTGCCCGTCAGTCTGAGGATGATAAGCCGTGCTAAAGGTCAACTTAGTGCCTAAGGCATTCTGCAAACTCTGCCACAACCTGGCAGTAAAACGAGGATCTCTATCTGAGACAATCGTCACCGGGACCCCGTGCAACCTCACTATGTCCCGAATATATAAACCGGCAAGATGGTCTACCGAATCTCTCACGTGCATAGGAATGAAGTGTGCTGACTTAGTCAACTGGTCTACAACCACCCAAATAGCATCACTACCCCGCTGAGTCCTCGGAAGACCCACAACGAAGTCCATAGTGACGTGTTCCCACTTCCACTCGGCAATAGGCAAGGGTTGTAACAAACCCGCTGGCCTCTGATGTTCGGCCTTCACTTGCTGACAAGTAAGGCACTTAGATACAAATGCTGCCACATCTCTCTTCATACCCCGCCACCAGAACTGACGACCCAAATCCCGATACATCTTAGTACCTGCCGGATGCACCGCAAGGCGTGAATGATGAAACTCTCGGAGTACTTCCCACTACAACAAGTTGGGTCTTGAATGACGAAATTTTTTTGTCTTCAAAGAGCTAATTTCGTCACTATAGATATTTGTGAGGAAATATTTTCGTCACCAGTTTCGTCATTGAATGTTTGTCACTAAAAACCAACGTGACGAAAAATAATTTCGTCACCAATGAAATTACTTCAGTGACGAAATTTTTTGTCACCAATAAAACAACATTTTGTCGCCAAAAATTCTCATTTTCGTCACCAAATAGTTATTCAGTACCATATTTATAACTTTAGTTGACGAATAAATTTGTCACGCATGTTGATCATTGATGAGGAAATAATTTCGTCACAATAAGATGTAAAGATGACGAAATTTTTCGTCTTCAAAAGTCATAATTTTTTGTCACCAATAAAACAACATTTTGTCGCCAAAAATTCTCATTTTCATCACCAAATAGTTATTCAGTACCATATTTATAACTTTAGTTGACGAATAAATTTGACACGCATGTTGATCATTGATGAGGAAATAATTTCGTCACAATAAGATGTAAAGATGACGAAATTTTTCGTCTTCAAAAGTCATAATTTTTTGTCACCAATAAAACAACATTTTGTCGCCAAAAATTCTCATTTTCGTCACCAAATAGTTATTCAGTACCATATTTATAACTTTAGTTGACGAATAAATTTGTCACGCATGTTGATCATTGATGAGGAAATAATTTCGTCACAATAAGATGTAAAAGTGACGAAATTTTTCGTCTTCAAAAGTCATACATGGGTGACGAAATATATTTCGTGACAAATATATATATACGTGATGAAATTTTTAGTCACCAAACAACAAATAAATAAAAACTTTCATATATAAACTGCAGTAAATTGTCACAAAAAAGTTTATTAGTGACGAATAATCACTTCGTCATATACAAATGACAAAACAAATTCGTCACTAAACTTGTTCCATATTTTATATTCAATTTAAATTATTATTTCATAAATATCCCTGCTCATATCCCAATAGCCTTTTAATTGTACTAAGAAATCCACTAGCTATTATACATCACTCCACAAAAAAATTCACTAAACCATTTATATTATAAATCAAAATATATCCATCAAACAACTTTACTAATAATCCATTAAGTATCACAAAAAAACCATCAAAGCAAATCCCAAAATGAACTAACGTGGAGTCCACAAAAAAAAATCAATACTCAATCTTGATTTGCAACTACAACTAAGCATCAGTTTAGGGAAAAAAATTCAACAATTGATCTTCATTTGCAAGTATGCTTCCGAACGTCATCAAAACCAATCTGCAAAGAAAATAAACAAGGCAAACATTAATATATTATCAATTACATCTAAACTCATATATAAATAATTTTATTTTATAAACCAATTTAGTAGAAATGCATATAAAAATTCAAAACTTCAAAGAGTTGAGGTGATCCTTGATGATAAAGCAACACGGAAATAGAGACTTAGTTGATGAGACGTATTACAAGCAGCTGGTGGGTAGTTTAATGTATCTCACAGCCACGAGACCGGACATGATGTTTGTAATAGAGAACAAATAAAAAAGAAAAACATGGTAGTATTTTGCACATATTCAAATATACAAGTGCCCTTTATGTTTCACAAAATGATTTTGAATCCCAATGTAATTGAGCGTAGTTGCCTCAAATCATTTAAAATCACTGCAATGCCCAATATGACTTAACAAATATGCACTTGAATACCACTCCTATAAATGATAGAAAATTGCAAGCTAATTGAATACCACTCCTATTCAATGTTAAATCAATGGGAAGTAGGTGTTTCAGTGTTAAACAATTAAGAAGTAGGTGTTTCAGAGTTTAATCAGAAGATTCTTTAGATATAGAGAAAAAAAAAATTGAAAGATTCATACCTTAAACAAACCAGATTCTTCTAAAGTACAACTATGGTGAGCCCTAGGGAGGAGCAGCGCTTGGGGAAGAGGCAGAAGGAATGCCGTGAGAGAGAGAGAGAGAGAGAGAGAGGAGAGCAAAAGAAATGAAGGAAAGTGAAAGAGGATTAAGGTTGAGCATAAAGAACTGAGATTGAGCTAATTCATGTGTAGTAACAATGTTGTACAATTCTGTCCACAACTTTTAGGACCAAAGAGAGAGAGAGCAAATACTACACACCCAAAAAAATTTCAATAATCAAAAAGCTTCTATATATGGATGAGAAATAAACCAACATAGATGAGCCAAAATATCAAGCTAAGATTAATTAAAAACAATTTTTACTATATATTGTTGTAAAAGCCTGAAGGAAAAGAATTTTACTCTTCAGTTTTAGAAGCCATAGATGAACAGTACATGAACCTGCAACCTAGAAATGACAGAAGAAAACAATTTCAATTTGCAAGGCAGAAATAACATTAAAGGAAAGGTACTTTGAGAGTAATATTGAAACATAATTCAAGTGCACAATATTTGCAGAAAATAACCGTCTATACTGACAAAGCAACAAATCTCTTCAAGTAGTCTTTAGCTAGTTTGGGTTTTAGATCTTACAATCTTTGCAATGCCAACATCAGCATCACTTTCAAATGAAACAGCAACTTCATCCAAGATTGGAGCCAAGTTTTTGCAATGACCGCACCAGGGTGCATAAAATTCCAAAGGAACTGTGTAACAAAACCTAACCACATATCAACATGAATTGACTGATAAACCACTTTTCAACGCTTCTGTCCTCAACTAGTGATAAAGTAAGCTCACTTGTCCTGGGAGAGGAACACAAATGACCCCATGGTTCTTTGCAATTTTTCATTTCACAAAGTTGGTCAATCTAGTATAAAGTTCAAACATCATGTCATAATTTGTTATTTGATTTGCAACTGATGTTTATGCATTTTAATTAGGTTTGGAGTTCTTATTTGTGAGATATTATGCTCTCATAATTTGTGTATTTTTTGTCTTAAAAAAACTATATGTGAATTTGTGAGGGGGTGTTCCTTCTTGCCTTGAAAATAGATGTTGTCTAGTTGTGGGGAATGTGTATGGATACTGTTTCACAAGGAATAAGTTTTGCATCCACTAATAGCAAAAAAATAGAATGAGCACTGCTATGAAAATCTGTCTACATGACAAGTTTCAATTACAATACTTATAACCTAGATGCTTATGGCAATGTCAATGAAGATTTCAGCAAGGAAATTACAAAAATCAAACAAGCCATCTAAATACAAAGGAAAGAAACATAATTAGAACAACCTTTAGGATTTGCTAAGTTTAGACCAACTAACTAGTTTTCTTGACATGACCATAATGCTGTTTGGAAGCTTGGAAAAAAGAAGATAGAGAATATAAGAAATTCTGAGTATCACATCAAGTAGGTTGCTAATCTTTGGACTGGAAAATTTCTATCAAATTCAGGCAACAAATGCATCAAGATTTCACTATGTCAAATGATTCAAGATTTTGGTTGGCAAAGTTCAGTTCAATTTAACAGAATTATGAGGATGAAAGGATTATTAAGTAGCATCTAGAGAAACAAACCCTTGGCAGCATCATAACCCAAACTAAGATCATCTTACTCCAAAAATGAAATGTAATTGGCCATCAAAAATGAAAAAGACAAACTTGCCTGGAACAATTCCCTTTTCCACAGCTGCTCTTGTTGCTTTTAAAGCATCTGTAACCCGATCTTTCCTTTCTCCAACTTCTGCCTTGCCAGCCTTTCTAACCTGAAAGAATAAGACTTGCAATGAAGTCATTAAAATACGTGCAACAGTAGAAATTCAGTAAATATTTACCTTGAAAACAGTAACACCGCCAGATAGCTTTGACAATCGCTTATGTGCTTTCTCTTTGTCAAAAATAGCAGTACTCTTCTTAATGGCGGCCCTTAGCTATTCAAATATATAAATAGTATCTCGTTAACATTTTTCTATGCAAATCAATGGCTTTAAGACCCTACATGATAACATGGGAATTCTATGTCTCTTCAATTAAGTACTTGAGAACATTTCTTTAGTAAAAACCATAACTCTAATTAAAATCAAATCCAAGAAAAAAAATTATTATCAATATTTAGTGCTCAAATTAATGGTTAGGAAATAGATTTCTCCCATGAAATGGAAGTTTTAAACTATAAACATCGTGTGTTGACCATGGGTATTAGGGAGGATAAGGCCCATCTTCCCTATTAACTTCAAGCACTTCCTACTACGACCATTCAAATTTCCACAAAAAAGATATGTTGCAGCACATCAAGCATGGAATTACACTATTATGTATTTAGCACAAAAAATGAATGCTAAATAGTACCTGCACAGGACAAAACAAAACATAAATCTTTAAAAGGAAACAAGTGCATACCTCTAACCACATGGATGTTTTCACCACTTTTTGGATTCCATATTCTCAAAGTTGCATCATTAAAACCAGTACAAATTGTTACCTAAAGTTACCAGGAAGTAAAACACACAGGCATAGATAAAATTTAGTTTCTGAATGAAAATCCTTAAATATACAATTTCTATTTTGTTGTCACCAAAAGTAGGATAGTGCCATCAAGTGTAAAATCACCACAAGTCACACTACTAGCATGACTGAAAACAGATTAAGATAGGCACTTTTGTCAGCATTCCACATCCAAACAGTGGAATCCTCCGAACTAGCCAAGACCAAATGTCCTTTTGGATGCCACGTGACCCACTGTGTAGGCAGATAGTTCATACTCAATCTTCATACATTAACTATGTGACAAAAAACACTAAGAGTAGTCATAAAATCTCACCTCAATGCCCCATTAGGACCATCAAGCGTACACTTAAGATTCCCAGAATTTATGTCCCAGATTTTAACAAGTCCATCAAAACTTCAAGATGCAAGCAACTGTCCATCAATACTAAAGGCTAAACTAGACACAGATTGTAGTGACCCTAATTTTTGTAATATATTATTAGTAATTATTTCAGTTAAACCTTTGAATTTTCGCTTTCTCACAAAATAGAATTCTACATTCATTAATTATATACTAATAATAAATATTTTTGGTTACAAAATTTCATTTGGCATCCTTACACTTATTTTGTATATATATATATATTTAATTTTGTACCAGTTATTTATTATATGATTTAATATATGCTATAAATCCCTTAAGTGTGTCTAATTTGATTCTTTGGGGAAGGGGTGGCAAATCCATGCTCCATCAGTTCCTTGTAACTCCCATGCTCCTTTATTCCCTTGTAACTTGTGGGAATCTCACCAGAACACCACACTTCTTTTGCAAAGAGGGGCCAAACATGCAACCCTATAGTTCTAATTTTTCAGTCTATATTATGTATATATATTTTCACCTCTTTTAGCCCCTCATCCTCGTTTGTGAGCTGCTGAAGCAACAGGAGTAGAGAGTTTGAGACTTAAAAGAAAAAAAAGAAAGAAGAGAGAGAGAGAGAGAGAGAGAGAGAGAGAGAGAGAGAGTAAGGAAGTAGAACTTGAAAGCTAGCTTCATAGTAAATTACACACCCCTCTTCTCTTCTCTAATCCTGCTTACTCTTCTTAATCTACCTCCTAGCATGTCCCGTGTATGTATGAAATGTTGGTATGCTTGGAAATGGGGTGTAAATTTAGGTGTTAGTATGAATAAGTGATGCTACCTTGTATTTTCTGCTGATTTCATGACTGCTGCAACTTTATCACTCTTGGAAAAATATCAAACTTACTTCTTTTTCAAAACTGAATGTAGGGGATGATCTTTGAGGTATTTAGAGCATGTGACATTTTTTGTAGCCCCTAATTAGACGTTTTTATAGTCTAAACAATTTTTTTAAACAATCTAGCCCTGTGTTTCCAGAAAACAGTCCACTTCGTGTATTTTAAAAAAAAATAGAAATCTAGAAAAATCATCTTAGGTTGGTTCTTATGTCAAAACTTAGCATTTTTAGTCCTCTTTCCAACAAAATTTATTTGAGTAAAAGTTATTGGGTAGATTGAGAGAAACGCTCATTTTCCTAATAGTGTGTTAAATCTGGACAGAATATGGTGTGTGGCCTATTGATAAAAATTCTAGTTAGGTTATGCAAATTCTGAAATTGGAAATGAAAGTAAACTTATTATTCTATATTTCTGTTAATTTTCAGAACCTAAAAAGGTCAAAAGTATTTTTACCGACCCAATCCTTTGGCTCCTATACTAATCTAAAAATATGTTACTTTTTTGTGTCAAGTGTTCCTGAGTGCTTAAAAGCATGCCAAATGTGGTTTACTTGCCTTACCATGCTTGTATGTATTAGTGTGTTATATTTCATCCCATATACTTGCCTTACATTCATGTATATTATTTGATTCAAATCTAATTATATCAACCAGGGCAATTACCTTTATATCACAAGAAACCATAACATTGGAATGGTGAGAACGCATTGGACCACCTTAAGAAACTCAAATTAGAAGTAGATGAATTCCTCTAATCAATATTACAAGAATCATACAGCATACAGTACGAATCATACAACATACAGAACAGATCAAGCCTCTGCATAGAAAAAAACCCCTAAATCTAGAACAAAAATCAAAACACATTTATTCATTTCACAGAAATCAAGATTCTATAGCATCAAAAACAAAGTAAAAACCCTAGAGCTAGAGTGAAATGGGGAAATAGAGAGAGAGAGAGAGAGAGAGAGAGAGAGAGAGAGAGAGAGAGAGAGAGACCCCTGAATCAAAATCGATGGGAGGCGAGACGGTGTACCGACTGTGGCAATAAGACGGTGAGACATAGGGAGGGACGGTGATCACTGTCGATGAGAGGGACGATGAGCGATATGAGAAGGAGACCAAACGATGCTCTGTTGTTTGGTTTGTTCTTTGTGTATGTATCATGCATACAGAGAATAAATCTAAAAAATATATAATGATACTTAATTGAAAAGTAATATAAAAAATAAATATAATCCCATATTAACTAGAAAGTGTGATTAAAAAAATATAAATAATCATAATTGAAAAGTGATATAAAAAATAAATATTATTATACTTAATCAAATCAAGTGTGATTAAAATATTAATCTAATTTTTTTATCACACTTTTAATAAAAGTGAGATATTTTTATTTGTCAAAGTGTGATCTTTAACTGTTTTTTTAGTAGTGATTGGTTATAATATGAATATCATAATCAGAATATCGAACATGATAATCATTATATTTTTCATATTTTTTTCCCAAATTAAAATCATTCAAGTTGTTCATGGAACCTTCAAAGTAGAGAGGTTATAGAAATGTTAGAAGCAATGAATGGAATGGATTTAATCTCATCTTGACCCAAACGCGTCTGAAGACAGAGTAAGGGTAGAGAATGAGAAACGAGAGACCCGAATAGAGAGAGGGGTAGAGAAAGAGGAACAGAGACTACAACTAACCTGATTTCGTGGACGGTGCTGTGAGTTGGACAATGGTGCGAGAGAGAGAAACGAAGAGCTTTGATGAAGCTATACAGTCTGCCTCTGCGTGTGAAATGAGAGCAATGGATCATTTGGGTCAAGAGAATAGATTTGGTGAGGAATAGAATTTGTCTCCAAAACACAAAACTACGTAGTTTTATAAATTGAAATATTTGGTGGCAAAATATTTATCCTCACTAATAATATTTTTAATGGAGACGGAATTTTTTGTCACTAACTTGGCGACATAATTCCCCTCAAATTTTTTAATAGCGGGAAAAAATTTTGGTGACGAAAAAAATAAAAATAATGACGAAAAATAATTTTGTCACCTAATTTTTTATTATGTATGTAGATTGGTGACGAAGTTTTATTTTTCTCTCTAAAAATGGCACATTTGGAGACAAAATATTATTTTCTTCACTAAAGGGTAAGTCTTTCGTGACAAAATTTATTTTCGTCATTAGTTTTCATCTCCAAAGACACTTTTTGTTGTAGTGGAGAGATAGATAGAGATACAGATTAATACGAAGACTGATAAAAAAAAAACAAAAAAAGAAAAAAAAAGGAGGGAAAAATAAACTGATCCAAAAAAAAAAAGGAGGGAAAAATAATTTAGGAAAATTGATCCAAAAAAAAAAGGAGGGAAAAATAATAGACTATTTTTTTTCATCACTGCTTAATATGTTAAAATTCTTCTTTCAAAATTAGTGACAAAACAATTTTCTCACTAAAAGGCCTAAAAATATTAAAAATTATTGGTGACGAAAATATATATCTCACCAAATGGTTTTAAAATATTTAAAATCAAATTTTTCAAAAAAAAAAAATTTATTGGTGACGCGAATATATTCTTCATTATTAATTTTTTAATTGTTGAAAAAAAAATCTCACCAAAAGTTTCTAAATTTTGGCACCATCAAAAAAAATTAGTGGGAAAAATTTAGGTGACGAAACTTATTTTTTTTCTCACCTAAAAGTAAGTATTTATTGACGGAAATACATTTCGTCACCTATTATTTTTATATTCTTATTATACGTGACAAAATTTATAATTCCTCATGGATTATTCTTATTTAGTGACGAAATTTGTTTTCTTCACTAATTTTCGTCACCATACCAATACAGAGAATAAGAGAAAGAGATATCAGAAAAAGAGCAAAGAGAAATCAAGTACCAAATCACCGAGCGAAGAAGATGTGGCGGTTACCGGCAAAGCTACTAGTGGCGGCGACGATTGGCAAGGCTAATAGAGGCGACGATGGTGATCGGCGTGGTGGAGGAGCAAGAGATAAGATAAATTAATACCCTATTTTGAGAGAGAGAGAGAGAGATAGAGATGATAAACAGAAAAGGGGTAAAAAAAATTAATAGCCTATTTTTTCTTAATTGCCGCTCAATATATCAAAAATTTCCCACCAAAATTGGTGACAATATTATTTCCTCACCAAAAGATATCAAAAATATTAAAACGTTTTGGTGACGAAAATATATTCCTCACAAATAATTTTATAATTAGTGACAAAATTTTTTCTCACCAAAAGTCTCAAAATTTTGGCGCCACCCAAAAAAAATAGCGGGAAAATTTTTGGTGACGAAACTTAATTTTTCCTCACTTAAAATGAAGTATTTATTGACGAAAATAAATTTTGTCACCTATCATTTTTATTTTTTTATTATATGTGACAAAATTTATAAATTCCTCACAAATTATTTTCATTTAGTGACGAATTTTATTTTCTTCACTAGTTTTCGTCACCATAGGTTACTTTTGTTGTAGTGTCCTCTCGGCAAGACTCCGGCACAAACGGACGGTCTCGGTATCTCACACTCAGGTCGGAATACACCGTCAAACCCTTCTCAACCTTCCCATTGGAGATCTTTTCTCGGAGGGATTCTACCTCAAGGTCACCCCTCTGGGCCTCTAACACTCGAGTCACAAGTGTAGGCTGCGCAACAACAGAAAACAAGGCCGCAGCCTCAACGGATTCGCCCAAAAGTAAATCAAACTCCCCAAGTGCACCTAACATCTCCCACTCTCGGATGGCTATACTAGCTATGTCACCAACAGGTTTCCTGCTAAGGGCGTCGGCCACTACATTGGCCTTTCCCGGATGATAATGCAACTCAAAGTCATAATCCTCTATGAATTCCATCCACCTCCTCTGCCTCAAGTTCAAGTCTTTCTGTGTAAACAAATATTTCAGACTCTTATGATCCGAGAATACCTCGAATCTCTCACCATAAAGATAATGCCTCCAAATCTTCAAGGCAAATATCACAGCTGCTAACTCTAGATCATGCGTAGGGTAATTCTGCTCGTGAGTTTTCAACTGACGTGAGCCATAGGCAACTACTTTCCCTTCTTGCATCAACACACAACCCAGACCCTCTCGTGAGGTGTCACAATAAACTGCATAACCCAACCCTCTCTCTGGAATAATCAATACTGGAGCAGTGGTCAATCTAACTTTCAATTCCTGAAACGACTTTTCACAAGTCTCACTCCATACAAATTTAACTCCCTTCCGAGTCAATCTAGTCAAAGGCGAAGCTAATCTGGAGAAATCTTTCACAAACCGGCGATAATACCCAGCTAACCCCAGAAAACTGCGGATCTCAAACACACTTTTAGGCTGTGCCCAATCTTGCACTGCCTCAGTCTTGGATGTATCAACAGACACTCCTTCCCCAGTAACTACATGGCCTAAAAACTTGACCTCTTCTAGCCAGAACTCACACTTCCCAAACTTAGCATAAAGCTTATGGGCTCTAAGTAACTCAAGCACCACTCTCAAGTGTTCCTTGTGCTTCTCCTCAGAAGGTGAATAGATAAGGATGTCGTCCACGAAGACAACTACAAAACGATCTAAAAATTCTCGACATATCCGGTTCATTAAATCCATAAATACTGCCGGTGCATTGGTGAGCCCAAATGGCATCACCAAAAACTCATAGTGGCCATACCGCGTACGGAATGCCGTCTTTGGAATATTCTCCTCCCTAACTCTTAACTGATGATAACCCGATCTCAAGTCTATCTTCGAGAAACAACGGGAACCCTTCAACTGATCGAACAGATCATCTATACGAGGCATAGGGTACTTATTCTTAACTGTAGCCCGATTCAATTTCTGATAATCTATACAAAGTCTCAAAGCACCACCTTTCTTTTTAACAAAAAGGGCCGGTGCTCCCCACGGCGAAACACTAGGACGTATAAAACCCTTGTCTAGTAACTCTTGAAGCTGAATCTTCAACTCAACTAACTCGGCTGGGGCAAAACGATAAGGTGCCATAAAAATCGGCGCCGTGCCGGGCACAAGGTCAATAGAGAACTCAATCTCTCGATGCGGTGGCAAACCAACAAGATCCTCAGGAAAGACGTCCGAGTACTCACAAACCACCCTTGACAACACAATCTAAGTCTCATCATTCTCACTAATCGAAAGGTTAGCAAGTAGACTACTATGCTCACTCCGTCCTCGCAGAACACACCCCGGTGGCAACGCACTACCAACCCGGTCCCCCAGAAAATGAAAACACTCTCCGCTCACGGTACAACAAGTGACCCTCTGGCGGTAGCAATCAATAACTGCCCGGTATGACAATAACCAGTCCATACCCAAAATAACATCGAAACCCCTCATAGGCATAACTACAAAGGAAAATGGGATTCTATGATAATCAACCTCTATATCACAACCCCTAACACCTTGTTTCAAAATCAATTCACCCCCAAGAGGTGACACTACACAAATAGGAGATGCTAACTGTGCTAACTCCAACTCCAAAACAGATGCAAATGCAGCAGACACAAAGGAATGAGATGCACCCGTATCAATCAAAACATTAGCAACCGAGTTGCAAAACAAAAAGGTACCTCTCACAACCGATGGTGCCGGTACGAGATCCTGCGCGGTAACAGCGTACACGCGCCCAGACGACCTCTGATCAACCTGCTCACCCCTAGGAGCATAAGATTGCTGCACCGACTGGGACGATGAAGCCCCCTGATTGGCCCTCGAGGCCTGACCCGACTGAGCTGGCTGCTGACCCTGTATCTGCCTCAAACCAGATGCACCCGGTGTGCCACCCAACTGCGGGCAATACCTCTTCATATGCCCTGGCTGACCACACTGATAACACGAGAGTGGCTGGCCTCTACCCTGACTCTGGCTCTGAGATCGAGCCGAAGATGATGCTGCTCTCTGCACTCCTCCCCTCTGAGGACAAACTGGAGACTTGTGGCCCAGCTGGCCACACTTGAAACAGGTAATGTCTCCCTGACTGCCTTTCCCCGAACTAGCACTCGGCACAGGAAAAGTCGATCTAGAAAAGCTTCCCTGAGACTGCTGAGGATTAAAACCCTTCTGTCTCCTACCATCACTCTGACCATCCTAACTCCTCTTGGAGCCCTTCTGTGCTTCCTCCTCTTCCTGCATCATGATTTCCATGTGGGCTGCAGCATCAACCATACGCCCACAATCCCGAATCATAGTTCCCCCAACTCTCAGCTTGAGGCCACGCCTCAACTTCTTTTCAAACTCGATACAACAACGTTCCTCAGACGCTACCAACTTAGGTGCAAACCTGGACAAACTAGTAAATGCAGCCTCAAACTCGGCCACTGAAGAACTCGACTGCTTAAGCTGACAGAAATGGTCTCTCAGCTTCTCCCTAACTGCTGGAGATAAGAACCTCTCCTGGAAAGAATTCACAAAAGCCTCCCATGTACCTCCTATACGACCTTTAGTGAACTTCCACCACTGACCCGCATCCCCCTTCAACTGGAAAGATGCCAAGGTCACTTTCAACCCCTCGTCTTCGATGCCAAGCATCTCAAACGTCTTTGTTGTCTGTTCGAGCCATTCATCTGCCTTAAGCAGCTCTTTAGGATCACCCACAAATTCATCCGGATTAGACCGGAAGAACTCCCTCTTCAAAAAGGAAGGTCCTGCATCTGCAGCAACATCCCTAGCTTGATTCTCAGCTCTGAGAATGCCTACTGACTCCCTGAATGCCCCTACTATCTCTCGGGCTAGAGCGCCCATAGCCTGCTGGCCTACTGGCTCGGCCACATTGGCCTGACCAATTCCCTCCTGAACTGCCGGAATCTTCGCTGGCACAGGCACCTCCTGCCTACCCGGCCTACCACGCCTACCGCGTCCCCGTCCTCGTCCTGACATCCTAATAAAGGAAACAAAGACGTTAGCACATTAATAAATGTGCCGAAGCTAAACACTCGCGTCCTAATGCATTGGACAACAATAATTCATTCCACGTAAGCACATAATCACATAAGCACCTACGAATTTCATTCCCGGATGATAATAGTCCCAATGCGTCACTATAGTTCCGGTTGGAAACAACAGTGATCAAGTGCCTTTCCAACAAGACTACTAGAAACTCAAGGTCCAATCAACATCCTAGAAACTACATTCCATACCCACATAGTCACATAAACATGTTATCATGTAAGCATATAACATTACACTAAGTCTCTATCAAACGAGACGAACCCATTGTGATACTAATCACTTCCCACATACCCAAAGTATTCAAACCCGGTACGCTCTGATACCAAGTTGTCACGCTCTCAAAATAAACCCATTAAATATATATAACATCAACGTGCAGTGTTAAAAAAGGAAACAATTCATCAGTGTCTTACTAAATAAAAGCATTACATGTAACATCAACTTAAATGCCCCACAGGCTTACATCTTTCCAAGCCAACACTTGGACACAAAAGTATGAGTTCTAACTCAAATACAATTAAAGCCCCAGGCTTGAGTGTTTACATGTACTAACAAACAAAAACAAATAACTGAAAATAGTCTTCAAATCCAAGTCTTTCCAAGCTAAGTCCTTGGAGGTAGCTTATTACCTGAACCTGAAAATGATGTTCCCATAAAGGGTGAGCCACAGCCCAATAGAGATATACTAAACCAAATATAAGCATTGAATAAAGCATTAGTATTTAATAGGTGGTTAACCAAGATAATCAATTACAACATTATCCAATCTCATGACACTATTGTCAATAACACGTTCCACTTTCCAACATTATCAATATGGCACAGAACCTGGCCAAACTTACAACAGTGAATCATATATATCATATTCACATTCTTCCAATGTCGACAAACAAATGAGACTCAAGCTCAAATCAAAACATTTCATACTTCCAGATTGATACACATTTTAGTGCTGTATCAATTAAAACACTTCTATATAAATAAGCACACATAAAAGTGATGCTAATGGAGTCCATCCCCTATCTCCTCCCAAACAAAATCCGGTTTAGAGGTCCATCCCCTATCTTCCCCTAAACCGTGGAGTACATCCCCTATCTTCTCCCACACAAACACAATGTATGTAAACACATAACATATACATCACACAATCAATACACATAATGGCTGTATTAATTCAACAGTCGGAATTGATGACTTAATCAATGATTAGTTTCAGTTATCCCTAACCTACATACAGTGTCTACAACAATCACAGCTATCCTCCACCGATAGCCCAAAACAGTTATTTCTAAACTGAAAATAAATATAACAACAATTCAATAGGCGAGTGATTTAAATTATCCAACTACGCCATTTAATCAATGAGTTCCTCAATTTCATGAATTAAACCAAATTCCCAATTCCCTTAAATTAATTATACAAATTAATTAATTAATACAACTAGGGTTCTTCCCAAAATTATCAAAGTAACCCCAACATATCAAAATACCAAAACTTAGAACAAAACTTATAAAATGGAGTAGGAAATCCCTACCTCAAAGAAATAGCCCCAAAAGAGAAGATGGAGATGAATACCCAAATTCAAAATGCTCCAAATCACCAAACATTCAGATTAAATGGAAGCCCTCGACTCACACACTCTTTTTAATGAAGGATCTAGGGTAGAAACACACCCTAAGTAGATCAAATCTAAGAGAGAAGGTGAGTAGGGTAAGAGAGAAGTCGGACCTTAGGGTTTGGAATCAAAAAGAGAATGAAAAAACTGATTAAAACCCGCTGCTGTCTAATTAAACTGGACAGGCTCGCTCGAGCGAAGACTTGGTCGCTCGAGCGACCAGACACAAGAAAATACTCGCTCGAGCGAAGGAACTCTCGCTCGAGCCAAGAATGCAATGCTTCAGGTCTATACTGGACGAAATCGCTCGCTCGAGCGAAGAAAATCTGGCTTGAGCCACCAGACACAAAAACAACCCTCGATCGAGCGACCAAGTACTCGCTCGAGCGACCAACCCAAAAACTGGACAGCAACACTTGGTTCCCGCACCCAACCAACCTGAAAGAAACCTGCCCAACACATTCTATAACTCCAAATGAGAAAATAAAGGACGACAACAACAATTATACAATGATAGAATCTACGGAACCTAAGTCCGGATACAATAATCAAATGGGAAAAGACTGGGGTCGCTATATAAGTTCTGGGAGGTGGAAATCTACGCTCGAGTGGACTGGTTTTCGCGCTCGAGCGGAAGTGCTTTATTCTTGTGTCTTGGCGCTCGAGCGAGTATTATTGCGCTCGAGCGTGTCCAGAGTTTTGTTCTTGACGCTCGAGCGTCGTGTTCTCCGCTCAAGCGGGTCATACGTATATGAGTTATCCGCTGGGTGATTTCAAATCACTTTTTTCTTTTCTTTCTCTCTCTTACTTTTTCTAAAAACCATTTTGAGAGCTTCTCTCTCTAGATACTCCCTCCTCTTTAGGGTTTGATCTAGTTAGAGTGTCCTCCTTCTCTTCGGCCTTTGTAAAAGTTGTGTTGATCGTCGAGGGCATCATTTTAATCTGAAAATTTCGGGATTTGGAGCACGTTGGGTTTTGTCATCTTCTCCCTTGGGGCTCCAGATTTGAGGTAGGGATATCCTACTCCTTTCTATGAGCTTTGTCTTTAAATTTTAGTATTTTGAGATGTTGGGGTTGGTTTGGTAATTTGGTGAAAGTTTGGGGCTTTTGTGTAAATTTACAAAGGTTGGGGTTTTAGCTAAATAAAGCCTAGATGCATGTTTGGCATGGAAAAAGTGAAATTAATGATAAAACATTAATGAAAATGGAACCTAAGGGTTGTAATGTTAATTATGGAAAATGCCCTAATTACATTGGTGGATTAAATTGTATAATTAATCGTTGGAAATGAGGAATTGATTTGAGAATGTGGAAATTGGAAAGGAAAGGGGTTAAAGGGTGTAGTTGGATTATTTATCGCTCACCTAGTTGAAATGTTGATTATATATCCATTGTTGCATTTATTTTCTGTATAGAAATAACTGCTTTGGGCTATCGGTGGAGGATAGTCGTGATTGCTGTAGACAATGCATAATGATTAGGCAAACTGAAACTAATCACTGGAATGTGTCATTGAGATTGACGATTGAAAGAATACATTAAATTTATGTATTGTGTGATGATGTGTATAATTGTTGTTTACATGCATTGTGTTGTGTTGGAGAAGATAGGGGATGTACTCCACGGTTTAGGGGAAGATAGGGGATGGACCTCTAAACCGGATGTGTTGGGAGGAGATAGGGGATGGACTCCATAGATAGAGCTCATATGCTTATCATTGGAAGTGTGATAGTGCTCATATGCATATCTATGGAAGTATTGATATAGCTTGTATGCTTATCTGTTGTTGTGTGATATAGCTTGTATGCTTATCTAATATGAAATGGGAAGTGTTGATATGAGTTATTGTCTCATATGAGTTGTTTGGCCAGGTTCTGAGCCATGGTTGTAATTTGAGAATTTAAAGGAATTGGAAAATGAGTTGTAATATGGACTTGTATGTCATGAAAATGTGAAGTGTGATAAGGGAAAGTATCAGTGTTGACCATCTATCAACTGCTAATCTTTTAGTCATTGTTCATATTTGGTTTGGTATGTTTTTACTGGGCTGTGACTCACCCTATATGGGAATATCATTTTCAGGTACAGGTAGCATGCCACCTCCAAGGACGTAGCTTGGGAGGCTAGAGGCGGACACACTTTTGTTGTCTTATTTTTGATGTATTACATGTAAATTCAAGCCAAGGGCTTAATGTGTTATTGAGTTAGTACTCTTTTGTTATAACCAAGTGTTAACTTGGAAAGCTGTAAGCCTTTAGGGCATTTGCTTTTGTCGTTAACATGTGGAACTTTTATATATCCATGCATGTCTCTATCGATGGGTTTAATGTTGTTATTTTGAGGGCGTTACAAATGAAGTTCCATTTTTAATTATCTACAACTTTTGTTTTTATTTTTATTTAACTTCCATTTTTATTCAATTTACTTTTCTATTCAACTTCCTTTTTTATTTAATTTCCAAATAGATCGTTAAGGTATAGTGGTTTCTTGAATGAACTTCTATTTTTAATTTTCTACACCTTCAATTTTTATTTTTATTTGACTTCCATTTTTATTCAAGTCATTTTTCTATTCAACTTCCTTTTTTATTTAATTTCCAAATAAATTGTTAAGGTATAGTGGTTTCTGGAATGAACTTTCATTTTTAATTTTATGCAACTTTCATTTTTATTTTTATTCAACTTCCATTTTTATGAAATTTACTTTTCTATTAAACTTCATTTTTTATTTAATTTCCAAATAGATCCTTAAGGTATAGTGGTTTCTTCAATGAGCTTTCATTTTTAATTTTCTTCAACTTCCATTTTTATTTCTATTCGACTTCCATTTTTATTCAAGCCATTTTTCCATTCAACTTCCTTTTTTATTTAATTTCCAAAAAGATCGTTAAGGTATAGTGGTTCCTTGAATGAACTTCCATTTTTAATTTTATGCACCTTCCATTTTTTTTTTATTTGACTTCCCTTTTTATTCAAGTCATTTTTCTATTCAACTTCTTTTTTTATTTAATTTCCAAATAGATCGTTAAGGTATAGTGGTTTTTTGAACGAACTTCCATTTTTAATTTTTTGCAACTTCCATTTTTATTTTTATTTAACTTCCTTTTTCAATCAAGTTTCTTTTCTACTCAACTTCCTTTTTTATTTAATTTCCAAATAGATCGTTAAGGTATAGTGGTTTCTTGAATGAAGTTCCATTTTTAATTTTCTACAACTTTTATTTTTAATTTTATTTAACTTCCGTTTTTATTCAATTTACTTTTCTATTCAACTTCACTTTTTAATTAAGTTCCAAATAGATCGTTAAGGTATAGTGGTTTCTTGAATGAATTTCTATTTTTAATTTTTTGCAACTTCCATTTTTATTTTTAAGTAACTTCAATTTTTATTCAAGTTACTTTTCTATTCAACTTCCTTTTTTATTTAATTTCCAAATAGATCGTTAACGTATAGTGGTTTCTCGATTGAACTTTCATTTTTAATTTAACGCAACTTTCATTTTTATTTTTATTCGACTTCCATTTTTATTAAATTTACTTTTCTATTAAACATCATTTTTTATTTAATTTCCAAATAGAGCGTTAAGGTATAGTAGTTTCTTGAATGAACTTCCATTTTTAATTTTCTGCAACTTCCATTTTAATTTTTATTCGACTTCCATTTTTATTCATGTCATTTTTCTATTCAACTACATTTTTTATTTCATTTCCAAATAGATCGTTAAGGTATAGTGGTTTCTTGAATGAACTTCGATTTTTAATTTTCTGCACCTTCCATTTTTATTTTTATTTGACTTCCATTTTTATTCAAGTCATTTTTCTATTCGACTTCCTTTTCAATTTAATTTCCAAATAGATCGTTAAGGTATAGTGGTTTCTGGATTGAACTTCCATTTTTAATTTTATGCAACTTTTATTTTTATTTTTATTCAACTTCCATTTTTATTCAATTTGCTTTTCTATTAAACTTCCTTTTTTATTTAATTTCCAACTAGATCGTTAAGGTATAGTGGTTTCTTGAATAAATTTCCATTTTTAATTTTCTGCAACTTTTATTTTTATTTTTGTTTAACTTCCATTTTTATTCAATTTACTTTTCAATTCAACTTCCTTTTTTATTTAATTTCCAAATAGATCGTTACGGTATATTGGTTTCTTGAATGAATTTTTATTTTTAATTTCCTACAACTTCTATTTTTATTCAAGTTACCTTTCTATTCAACTTCCTTTTTTATTTCATTTCCAAATAGATCGTTAACGTATAATGGTTTTTGGATTGAACTTCCATTTTTAATTTTATGCAACTTTCATTTTTATTTTTATTCAACTTCGATTTTTATTCAATTTACTTTTCTATTAAACTTCCTTTTTTATTTTATTTCCAAATAGATCGTTATGGTATAGTGGTTTCTTGAATGAACTTCCATTTTTAATTTTCTGCAACTTTGATTTTTATTTTTATTCGGCTTCCAATTTTATTCAAGTTATTTTTCTATTCAACTTCCTTTTTTATTTAATTTCCAAATTGATCGTTAATGTATAGTGGTTTCTTGAATGAACTTCCATTTTTAAATTTCTGCCATTTCCATTTTTATTTTTATTTAACTTCCTTTTTTATTCAAGTTTCTTTTCTACTCAACTTCCTTTTGTATTTAATTTCCAAATAGATCGTTAAGGTATAGTGGTTTCTTGAATGAACTTCCGTTTTTAATTTTAGGCAACTTTCACTTTTATTTTTATTCAACTTCCATTTTTATTCAATTTACTTTTCTATTAAACTTGCTTTTTTATTTAATTGCAAAATAGATCGTTAAGGTATATTGGTTTCTTGAATGAACTTCCATTTTTAATTTTCTGCAATTTACATTTTTATTTTTATTTAACTTCCATTTTTATTCAAGTTATTTTTCTATTCAACTTCCTTTTTTATTTAATTTCCAAATAGATCGTTAAGGTATAGTGGTTTCTGGATTGAACTTCTATTTTTAATTTTATGCAACTTTCATTTTTATTTTCATTCAACTTCCATTTTTATTCAATTTGCTTTTCTATTAAACTTTCTTTTTTATTTAATTTCCAAATAGATCGTTAAGGTATAGTGGTTTCTGGAATGAACTTCCATTTTTAATTTTCTGCAACTTTTATTTTTATTATTGTTTAACTTTCATTTTTATTCAACTTCCTTTTTTATTTAATTTCCAAATAGATCGTTACGGTATAGTGGTTTCTTGAATGAATTTCTATTTTTAATTAACTACAACTTCCATTTTTATTTTTAAGTAACTTCCATTTTTATTCAAGTTACCTTTCTATTCAACTTCCTTTTTTATTTAATTTCCAAATAGATCGTTAACGTATAATGGTTTTTGGATTGAACTTCCAATTTTAATTTTATGCAACTTTCATTTTTATTTTTATTCAAGTTCCATTTTTATTAAATTTACTTTTCTATTAAACTTCCTTTTTTATTTTATTTCCAAATAGATCGTTAAGGTATAGTGGTTTCTTGAATGAACTTCCACTTTTAATTTTCTGCAACATTCATTTTTATTTTTATTCGGCTTTCATTTTTATTCAAGTTATTTTTCAATTCAACTTGCTTTTTTATTTAATTTCCAAATTGATCGTTAATGTATAGTGGTTTCTTGAATGAACTTCCTTGTTTAATTTTCTGCAATTTCCATTTTTATTTTTATTTAACTTCCTTTTTTATTCAAGTTTCTTTTCTACTCAACTTCCTTTTGTATTAAATTTCCAAATAGGTCGTTAAGGTATAGTGGTTTCTTGAATGAACTTTCATTTTTAATTTTATGTAACTTTCACTTTTATTTTTATTCAATTTACTTTTCTATGAAACTTCCTTTTTTGTTTAATTTCCAAACAGATCGTTAAGGTATATTGGTTTCTTGAATGAACTTCCATTTTTAATTTTCTGCAACTTCCATTTTATTTTTTATTCAACTTCCATTTTTATTCAAGTTATTTTTCTATTCAACTTCTTTTTTTTATTTAATTTCCAAATAGATCGTTAAGGTATAGTGGTTTCTTGAATGAAATTCCATTTTTAATTTTCTGCAACTTCCATTTTTATTCAAGTTTCTTTTCTACTCAACTTCCTTTTTTGTTTAATTTCCAAATAGATCGTTAAGGTATATTGGTTTCTGGATTGAACTGCTATTTTTAATATTATGCAACATTTATTTTTATTTTCATTCAACTTCCATTTTTATTCAATTCACTTTTCTATTAAACTTCCGTTTTTATTTAATCTCCAAATAGATCGATAAGGTATAGTGGTTTTTTGAACGAACTTCCATTTTTAATTTTTTGCAACTTCCATTTTTATTTTTATTTAACTTCCTTTTTCAATCAAGTTTCTTTTCTACTCAACCTTCTTTTTTATTTAATTTCCAAATAGATTGTTAAGGTATAGTGGTTTCTTGAATGAAGTTCCATTTTTAATTTTCTACAACTTTTATTTTTAATTTTCTTTAACTTCCGTTTTTATTCAATTTACTTTTCTATTCAACTTCATTTTTTAATTAAGTTCCAAATAGATCGTTAAGGTATAGTGGTTTCTTGAATGAATTTCTATTTTTAATTTTCTGCAACTACCATTTTTATTTTTAAGTAACTTCAATTTTTATTCAAGTTACTTTTCTATTCAACTTCCTTTTTTATTTAATTTCCAAATAGATCGTTAACGTATAGTGGTTTCTGGATTGAACTTTCATTTTTAATTTAATGCAATTTTCATTTTTATTTTTATTCGACTTCCATTTTTATTAAATTTACTTTTCTATTAAACTTCATTTTTTATTTAATTTCCAAATAGATCGTTAAGGTATAGTGGTTTCTTGAATGCACTTCCATTTTTAATTTTCTGCAACTTCCATTTTAATTTTTATTCGACTTCCATTTTTATTCATGTCATTTTTCTATTCAACTTCCTTTTTTATTTAATTTCCAAATAGGTCGTCAAGGTATATTGGTTTTTTGAATGAACTTCCATTTTTTATTTTCTGCACCTTCCATTTTTATTTTTATTTGACTTCCATTTTTATTCAAGTCATTTTTCTATTCAACTTCCTTTTCAATTTAATTTCCAAATAGATCGTAAAGGTATAGTGGTTTCTGGATTGAACTTCCATTTTTAATTTTAAGCAACTTTCATTTTTGTTTTTATTCAACTTCCATTTTTATTCAGTTTACATTTCTATTAAACTTCCTTTTTTATTTAATTTCCAAATAAATCGTTAAGGTATAGCGGTTTCTTAAATAAACTTCCATTTTTAATTTTCGGCACCTTTTATTTTTATTTTTGTTCAACTTACATTTTAATTCAATTTACTTTTCAATTAAACTTCCTTTTTTATTTAATTTCCAAATAGATCGTTACGGTATATTGGTTTCTTGAATGAATTTCTATTTTTAATTTACTGCAACTTCCAATTTTATTTTTAAGTAACTTCCATTTTTATTCAAGTTACCTTTCTATTCAACTTCCTTTTTTTATTTAATTTCCAAATAGATCGTTAACGTATAGTGGTTTTTGAATTGAACTTCCATTTTTCATTTTATGCAACTTTCATTTTTATTTTTATTCAACTTCCATTTTTATTCAATTTACTTTTCTATTAAACTTCCTTTTTTATTTTATTTCCAAATAGATCGTTAAGGTATAGTGGTTTCTTGAATGAACTTCCATTTTTAATTTTCTGCAACTTTTATTTTAATTTTTATTTAACTTCCATTTTTATTCAATTTACTTTTCAATTCAACTTCCTTTTTTATTTAATTTCCAAATAGAACGTTACGGTATAGTGGTTTCTTGAATGAATTTCTATTTTTAATTTACAGCAACTTCCATTTTTATTTTTAAGTAACTTCCATTTTTATTCAAGTTACCTTTCCATTCAACTTCCTTTTTTGTTTAATTTCCAAATAGATCGTTAACGTATAGTGGTTTTTGGATAGAACTTCCATTTTTAATTTTATGCAACTTTCATTTTTATTTTTATTCAACTTCCATTTTTATTAAATTTACTTTTCTATTAAACTTCCTTTTTTATTTTATTTCCAAATAGATCGTTAAGGTATAGTGGTTTCTTGAATGAACTTCCATTTTAAATTTTCTGCAACATTCATTTTTATTTTTATTCGGCTTCCATTTTTATTCAAGTTATTTTTCTATTCAACTTCCTTTTTTATTTAATTTCATAATTGATCGTAAATGTATATTGGTTTCTTGAATGAACTTCCATGTTTAATTTTCTGCAATTTCCATTTTTATTTTTATTTAACTTCCTTTTTTATTCAAGTTTCTTTTCTACTCAACTTCCTTTTGTATTTAATTCCAAATAGATCGTTAAGGTATAGTGGTTTCTTGAATGAACTTCCATTTTTATTCAATTTACTTTTCTATTAAACTTCCTTTTTTATTTAATTTCCAAATAGATCGTTACGGTATATTGGTTTCTTGAATGAATTTCTATTTTTAATTTACTGCAACTTCCAATTTTATTTTTAAGTAACTTCCATTTTTATTCAAGTTACCTTTCTATTCAACTTCCTTTTTTTATTTAATTTCCAAATAAATCGTTAACGTATAGTGGTTTTTGAATTGAACTTCCATTTTTAATTTTATGCAACTTTCATTTTTATTTTTATTCAACTTCCATTTTTATTCAATTTACTTTTCTATTAAACTTCCTTTTTTATTTTATTTCCAAATAGATCGTTAAGGTATAGTGGTTTCTTGAATGAACTTCCATTTTTAATTTTCTGCAACTTTTATTTTTATTTTTATTTAACTTCCATTTTTATTCAATTTACTTTTCAATTCAACTTCCTTTTTTATTTAATTTCCAAATAGATCGTTACGGTATAGTGGTTTCTTGAATGAATTTTTATTTTTAATTTACAGCAACTTCCATTTTTATTTTTATGTAACTTCCATTTTTATTCAAGTTACCTTTCCGTTCAACTTCCTTTTTTATTTAATTTCCAAATAGATCGTTAACGTATAGTGGTTTTTGGATAGAACTTCCATTTTTAATTTTATGCAACTTTAATTTTTATTTTTATTCAACTTCCATTTTTATTAAATTTACTATTCTATTCAACTTCCTTTTTTATTTAATTTCCAAATAGATCGTTAACGTATAGTGGTTTCTGGATTGAACTTTCATTTTTAATTTAATGCAATTTTCATTTTTATTTTTATTCGACTTCCATTTTTATTAAATTTACTTTTCTATTAAACTTCATTTTTTATTTAATTTCCAAATAGATCGTTAAGGTATAGTGGTTTCTTGAATGCACTTCCATTTTTAATTTTCTGCAACTTCCATTTTAATTTTTATTCGACTTCCATTTTTATTCATGTGATTTTTCTATTCAACTTCCTTTTTTATTTAATTTCCAAATAGGTCGTCAAGGTATATTGGTTTTTTGAATGAACTTCCATTTTTTATTTTCTGCACCTTCCATTTTTATTTTTATTTGACTTCCATTTTTATTCAAGTCATTTTTCTATTCAACTTCCTTTTCAATTTAATTTCCAAATAGATCGTAAAGGTATAGTGGTTTCTGGATTGAACTTCTATTTTTAATTTTAAGCAACTTTCATTTTTGTTTTTATTCAACTTCCATTTTTATTCAGTTTACATTTCTATTAAACTTCCTTTTTTATTTAATTTCCAAATAAATCGTTAAGGTATAGTGGTTTCTTAAATAAACTTCCATTTTTAATTTTCGGCACCTTTTATTTTTATTTTTGTTCAACTTACATTTTAATTCAATTTACTTTTCAATTAAACTTCCTTTTTTATTTAATTTCCAAATAGATCGTTACGGTATATTTGTTTCTTGAATGAATTTCTATTTTTAATTTACTGCAACTTCCAATTTTATTTTTAAGTAACTTCCATTTTTATTCAAGTTACCTTTCTATTCAACTTCCTTTTTTTATTTAATTTCCAAATAGATCGTTAACGTATAGTGGTTTTTGAATTGAACTTCCATTTTTCATTTTATGCAACTTTCATTTTTATTTTTATTCAACTTCCATTTTTATTCAATTTACTTTTCTATTAAACTTCCTTTTTTATTTTATTTCCAAATAGATCGTTAAGGTATAGTGGTTTCTTGAATGAACTTCCATTTTTAATTTTCTGCAACTTTTATTTTAATTTTTATTTAACTTCCATTTTTATTCAATTTACTTTTCAATTCAACTTCCTTTTTTATTTAATTTCCAAATAGAACGTTACGGTATAGTGGTTTCTTGAATGAATTTCTATTTTTAATTTACAGCAACTTCCATTTTTATTTTTAAGTAACTTCCATTTTTATTCAAGTTACCTTTCCATTCAACTTCCTTTTTTGTTTAATTTCCAAATAGATCGTTAACGTATAGTGGTTTTTGGATAGAACTTCCATTTTTAATTTTATGCAACTTTCATTTTTATTTTTATTCAACTTCCATTTTTATTAAATTTACTTTTCTATTAAACTTCCTTTTTTATTTTATTTCCAAATAGATCGTTAAGGTATAGTGGTTTCTTGAATGAACTTCCATTTTAAATTTTCTGCAACATTCATTTTTATTTTTATTCGGCTTCCATTTTTATTCAAGTTATTTTCTATTCAACTTCCTTTTTTATTTAATTTCATAATTGATCGTAAATGTATATTGGTTTCTTGAATGAACTTCCATGTTTAATTTTCTGCAATTTCCATTTTTATTTTTATTTAACTTCCTTTTTTATTCAAGTTTCTTTTCTACTCAACTTCCTTTTGTATTTAATTCCAAATAGATCGTTAAGGTATAGTGGTTTCTTGAATGAACTTCCATTTTTATTCAATTTACTTTTCTATTAAACTTCCTTTTTTATTTAATTTCCAAATAGATCGTTACGGTATATTGGTTTCTTGAATGAATTTCTATTTTTAATTTACTGCAACTTCCAATTTTATTTTTAAGTAACTTCCATTTTTATTCAAGTTACCTTTCTATTCAACTTCCTTTTTTTATTTAATTTCCAAATAAATCGTTAACGTATAGTGGTTTTTGAATTGAACTTCCATTTTTAATTTTATGCAACTTTCATTTTTATTTTTATTCAACTTCCATTTTTATTCAATTTACTTTTCTATTAAACTTCCTTTTTTATTTTATTTCCAAATAGATCGTTAAGGTATAGTGGTTTCTTGAATGAACTTCCATTTTTAATTTTCTGCAACTTTTATTTTTATTTTTATTTAACTTCCATTTTTATTCAATTTACTTTTCAATTCAACTTCCTTTTTTATTTAATTTCCAAATAGATCGTTACGGTATAGTGGTTTCTTGAATGAATTTTTATTTTTAATTTACAGCAACTTCCATTTTTATTTTTTTGTAACTTCCATTTTTATTCAAGTTACCTTTCCGTTCAACTTCCTTTTTTATTTAATTTCCAAATAGATCGTTAACGTATAGTGGTTTTTGGATAGAACTTCCATTTTTAATTTTATGCAACTTTCATTTTTATTTTTATTCAACTTCCATTTTTATTAAATTTACTTTTCTATTAAACTTCCTTTTTTATTTTATTTCCAAATAGATCGTTAAGGTATAGTGGTTTCTTGAATGAACTTCCATTTTAAATTTTTTGCAACATTCATTTTTATTTTTATTCGGCTTCCATTTTTATTCAAGTTATTTTTCTATTCAACTTCCTTTTTTATTTAATTTCATAATTGATCGTAAATGTATATTGGTTTCTTGAATGAACTTCCATGTTTAATTTTCTGCAATTTCCATTTTTATTTTTATTTAACTTCCTTTTTTATTCAAGTTTCTTTTCTACTCAACTTCCTTTTGTATTTAATTCCAAATAGATCGTTAAGGTATAGTGGTTTCTTGAATGAACTTCCATTTTTATTCAATTTACTTTTCTATTAAACTTCCTTTTTTATTTAATTTCCAAATAGGTCGTTACGGTATATTGGTTTCTTGAATGAATTTCTATTTTTAATTTACTGCAACTTCCAATTTTATTTTTAAGTAACTTCCATTTTTATTCAAGTTACCTTTCTATTCAACTTCCTTTTTTTATTTAATTTCAAAATAGATCGTTAACGTATAGTGGTTTTTGAATTGAACTTCCATTTTTAATTTTATGCAACTTTCATTTTTATTTTTATTCAACTTCCATTTTTATTCAATTTACTTTTCTATTAAACTTCCTTTTTTATTTTATTTCCAAATAGATCGTTAAGGTATAGTGGTTTCTTGAATGAACTTCCATTTTTAATTTTCTGCAACTTTTATTTTTATTTTTATTTAACTTCCATTTTTATTCAATTTACTTTTCAATTCAACTTCCTTTTTTATTTAATTTCCAAATAGATCGTTACGGTATAGTGGTTTCTTGAATGAATTTCTATTTTTAATTTACAGCAACTTCCATTTTTATTTTTAAGTAACTTCCATTTTTATTCAAGTTACCTTTCCATTCAACTTCCTTTTTTGTTTAATTTCCAAATAGATCGTTAACGTATAGTGGTTTTTGGATAGAACTTCCATTTTTAATTTTATGCAACTTTCATTTTTATTTTTATTCAAGTTCCATTTTTATTAAATTTACTTTTCTATTAAACTTCCTTTTTTATTTTATTTCCAAATAGATCGTTAAGGTATAGTGGTTTCTTGAATGAACTTCCATTTTTAATTTTCTGCAACATTCATTTTTATTTTTATTCAAGTTATTTTTCTATTCAACTTCCTTTTTTATTTAATTTCATAATTGATCGTAAATGTATATTGGTTTCTTGAATGAACTTCCATGTTTAATTTTCTGCAATTTCCATTTTTATTTTTATTTAACTTCCTTTTTTATTCAAGTTTCTTTTCTACTCAACTTCCTTTTGTATTTAATTCCAAATAGATCGTTAAGGTATAGTGGTTTCTTGAATGAACTTCCATTTTTATTTAATTTACTTTTCTATTAAACTTCCTTTTTTATTTAATTTCCAAATAGATCGTTAAGGTATATTGGTTTCTTGATTGAACTTCCATTATTAATTTTCTGCAACTTATATTTTATTTTTTATTCAACTTCCATTTTTATTCAAGTTATTTTTCTAGTCAACTTCTTTTTTTTTATTTGATTTTCAAATAGATCGTTAAGGTATATTGGTTTCTTGAATGAACTTCCATTTTTAATTTTCTGCAACTTCCATTTTTATTTTTAAGTAACTTCCATTTTTATTCAAGTTACCTTTCTATTCAACTTCCCTTTTTATTTAATTTCCAAATAGATCGTTAACGTATAGTGGTTTCTTGAATGAATTTCTATTTTTAATTTACTGCGACTTCCATTTTCATTTTTAAGTAACTTCCATTTTTATTCGAGTTACCATTATATTCAACTTCCTTTTTTATTTAATATCCAAATAGATCGTTAACGTATAGTGGTTTTTGGATTGAACTTCCATTTTTAATTTTATGCAACTTTCATTTTTATTTTTATTCAACTTCCATTTTTATTCAATTTACTTTTTTATTAAACTTCATTTTTTATTTTATTTCCAAATAGATCGCTAAGGTATAGTGGTTTCTTGAATGAACTTCCATTTTTAATTTTTTGCAACTTCCATTTTTATTTTTATTTAACTTCCTTTTTCAATCAAGTTTCTTTTATACTCAATTGTCTTTTTTATTTTATTTCCAAATAGATCGTTAAGGTATAGTGGTTTCTTGAATGAACTTCCATTTTTATTTTTCTGCAACTTCCATTTTTATTTTTATTCGACTTCCGATTTTATTCACGTCATTTTTCTATTCAACTTTTTTTTTATTTAATTTCCAAATAGATCGTTTAGGTATAGTGGTTTCTTGAATGAACTTCCATTTTTAATTTTCTGCACCTTGCATTTTTATTTTTAATTAACTTCCATTTTTCTTCAAGTTACTTTTCTATACAACTTCCTTTTTTATTTAAATTCCGAATAGATCGTTAACGTATAGTGGTTTCTGGATTGAACTTCCATTGTTAATTTTATGCAACTTTCATTTTTATTTTTATTCAACTTCCATTTTTATTCAATTTACTTTTATATTAAACTTCCTTTTTTATTTAATTTCCAAATACATCGTTAACGTATAGTAGTTTGTTGAATGAACTTCCATTTTTAATTTTCTGTAACTTCCATTTTTATTTGTATTCGACTTCCATTTTTATTCAAGTTATTTTTCTATTCAACTTCCTTTCTTATTTAATTTCCAAATTGATCATTAATGTATAGTGTTTTCTTGAATGAACTTCCATTTTTAATTTTCTGCAATTTCCAATTTCGTTTTTATTTAACTTCCTTTTCTATTCAAGTTTCTTTTCTACTCAACTTCTTTTTTTAGTTAATTTCCAAATAGATCGTTAACGTATAGTGGTTTCTTGAATGAACTTTAATTTTTAATTTTATGGAACTTTCACTTATATTTTTATTCAACTTTCATTTTTATTCAATTTACTTTTCTATTAAACTTCCTTTTTTATTTAATTTCGAAATAGATCGTTAAGGTATAGTGGTTTCTTGAATGAACTTCCAATTTTAATTTTCTGCAACTTCCATTTTTATTCAAGTTATTTTTCTATTCAACTTCATTTTTTATTTAATTTCCAAATAGATCGTAAAGGTATAGTGGTTTTTTGAACGAACTTCCATTTTTAAATTTTTGCAACTTCCCTTTTTATTTTTATTTAACTTCCTTTTTTATTCAAGTTTCCTTTCTACTCGACTTCCTTTTTTATTTAATTTCCAAATAGATCGTTAAGGTATAGTGGTTTCTGGATTGAACTTCTATTTTTAATTTTATGCAACTTTCATTTTTATTTTCATTGAACTTCCATTTTTATTAAATTTACTTTTCTATTAAACTTCCTTTTTTATTTAATTTCCAAATAGATCGTTAAGGTATGGTGGTTTCTTGAATGAATTTCCTTTTTTAATTTTCTGCAACTTCCTTTTTTATTTTTAGTTAACTTCCATTTTTCTTCAAGTTCCATTTCTATTCAACTTCCTATTTTATTTAATTTCCAAATAGATCGTTAACGTATAGTGGTTTCTGGATGGAACTTCCATTTTTAATTTTATGCAACTTTCATTTTTATTTTCATTCAACTTCCATTTTTATTCAATTTACTTTTCTATTAAACTTCCTTTTTTATTTTATTTCCAAATAGATCGTTAAGGTATAGCAGTTTCTTGAATGAACTTCCATTTTCAATTTTCTGCAACTTCCATTTTTATTTGTATTCGACTTCCATTTTTATTCAAGTTATTTTTCTATTCAATTTCCTTTTTTATTTAATTTCCAAATTGATCGTTAATGTATATTGTTTACTTGAATGAACTTCCATTTTTAATTTTCTGCAATTTCCAATTTTATTTTTTATTTAACTTCCTTTTTTGTTCAAGTTTCTTTTCTACTCAACTTCCTTTTTTATTTAATTTCCAAATAGATCGTTAACGTATAGTGGTTTCTGGATTGAACTTCCAATTTTAATTTTATGCAACTTTCATTTTTATTTTTATTCGACTTCCATTGTTATTAAATTTACTTTTCTATTAAACTTCATTTTTTATTTAATTTCCAAATAGATCGTTAAGGTATAGTGCTTTCTTGAATGAACTTCAATTTTTAATTTTCTGCAACTTCCATTTTTTTTTCTTCGACTTCCATTTTTATTCAAGTTATTTTGCTATTCAACTTCATTTTTTATTTAATTTCCAAATAGATCATTAAGGTATAGTGGTTTTTTGAACGAACTTCCATTTTTAATTTTTTGCAACTTCCACTTTTATTTTTATTTAACTTCCTTTTTCAATCAAGTTTCTTTTCTACCCAACTTCATTTTTTATTTAATTTCCAAATAAATCGTTAAGTTATAGTGGTTTCTGGGAACTTTCATTTCCAATTTTATGCAACTTTCATTTTTATTTTTATTCAACTACTATTTTTATTGAAATTACTTTTCTATTCAACTTCCTTTTTTATTTAATTTCCAAATAGATCGTTATGGTATAGTGGTTTCTTGAATGAACTTCCATTTTTAATTTTCTGCAACTTCCATTTTTATTTTTATTTAACTTCCTTTTTCAATCAAGTTTCTTTACTACTCAACTTCCTTTTTTATTTAATTTCCAAATAGATCGTTAAGGTATAATGGTTTCTGGATTGAACTTCAATTTTTAATTTTCTGCAACTTTCATTTTTATTTTTATTCAACTGTCATTTTTATTCAATTTGCTTTTCTATTAAACTTCATTTTTTATTTAATTTCCAAATAGATCGTTAAGGTATAGTGGTTTCTTGAATGAACTTTCATTTTTAATTTCTTGCATCTTTCATTTTTATTTTTATTTGACTTCCATTTTTATTCAAGTCATTTTTCTATTCAACTTCCTTTTCTATTTAATTTCCAAATAGATCGTTAAGGTATAGTGGTTTCTGGATTGAACTTCGATTTTTAATTTTATGCAACTTTCATTTTTATTTTTATTCAACTTCCATTTTTATTCAATTTACTTTTTATTAAACTTCCTTTTTTATTTAATTTCGAAATAGATCGTTAAGGTATAGTGGTTTCTTGAATGAACTTCCATTTTTAATTTTCTGCAACTTTAATTTTTATTTTTGTTTAACTTCCATTTTTATTCAATTTACTTTTCAGTTCAACTTCCTTTTTTATTTAATTTCCAAATAGATCGTTACGGTATAGCGGTTTCTTGCATGAATTTCTATTTTTAATTTTCTGCAACTTCCATTTTTATTTCTAAGTAACTTCCATTTTTATTCATGTTACCTTTCTATTCAACTTCTTTTTTTATTTAATTTCCAAATGGATCGTTAACGTATAGTGGTTTTTGGATTGAACTTCCATTTTTAATTTTATGCAACTTACATTTTTATTTTTATTCGACTTCCAATTTTATTCAAGTCATTTTTCTATTCAACTTTCTTTTTTATTTAATTTCCAAATAGATCGTTAAGGTATAGTGGTTTTTTGAATGAATTTCCGTTTTTAATTTTTTGCACCTTCCTTTTTTATTTTTAATTAACTTCCATTTTTCTTCAAGTTACTTTTCTATTCAACTTCTTTTTTTTTATTTAAATTCCAAATAGATCGTTAACGTATAGTGGTTTCTGGATTGAACTTCCATTGTGAATTTTATGCAACTTTCATTTTTATTTTTGTTCAACTTCCATTATTATTCAATTTACTTTTCTATTAAACTTCTTTTTTTATTTAATTTCCAAATAGATCGTTAACGTATAGTGGTTTCTTAAATAAACTTCCATTTTTAATTTTATGCAACATTCACTTTTTTTTTTATTCAACTTCCATTTTTATTCAATTTACTTTTCTACAAAACTTCCTTTTTTATTTAATTTCCAAATAGATCGTTAAGTTATAGTGGTTTCTTGAATGAACTTCCATTTTTAATTTTCTGCAACTTTCATTTTTTTTTTATTCAACTTCCATTTTTATTCAAGTTATTTTTCTATTCAACTTCATTTTTTTATTTAATTTCCAAATAGATCGTTAAGGTATAGTGGTTTCTTGAATGAACTTCCATTTTTATTTTTGTTTAACTTCCATTTTTATTCAAGTTTCTTTTCTACTCAACTTCCTTTTTTATTTAATTTTCAAATAGATCGTTAAGGAATAGTGGTTTCTGGATTGAACTTCTTTTTTTAATTTTATGCAACTTTCATTTTTATTTTCATTCCACTTCCATTTTTATTCAATTTACTTTTCTATTAAACTTCCTTTTTTATTTAATTTCCAAATAGATCGTTAAGGTATGGTGGTTTCTTGAATGAATTTCCTTTTTCAATTTTCTGCAACTTCCATTTTTATTTTTAATTAACTTCCATTTTTCTTCAAGTTACTTTTCTATTCAACTACCTTTTTTATTTAATTTCCAAATAGATCGTTAATGTATAGTGGTTTCTCGAATGAACTTCCATTTTTAATTTTCTGCAACTTTCATTTCTATTTTTATTCAACTTCCATTTTTATTCAATTTACTTTTCTATTAAACTTCCTTTTGTATTTAATTTCCAAATAGATCGTTAAGGTATCATGGTTTCTTGAATAAATTTCCATTTTTAATTTGCTGCAACTTCCATTTTTATTTTTACTTAACATCCAATTTTCTTCAAGTTACTTTTCTATTCTACTTCCTTTTTTATTTAATTTCCAAACAGATCGTTAGCGTATAGTGGTTTCTGGAATGAACTTCCATTTTTAATTTTATGCCACTTCCATTTTTATTTTTGTTCAACTTCCATTTTTATTCAATTTACTTTTCTATGAAACTTCATTTTTTTATTTAATTTCCAAATAGATCGTTATGGTATGGTGGTTTCTTGATTGAACTTCTATTTTTAATTTTCTGCAACTTCCATTTTTATTTCTATTCGACTTCCATTTTTATTCAAGTTAGTTTTCTATTCAAGTTCCTTTTTTATTTAATTTCGAAATAGATCGTTAAGGTATAGTGGTTTCTTGAATGAACTTCCGTTTTTAATTTTCTGCAACTTCCATTTTTATTTTTGTTTAACTTCCTTTTTCAATCAAGTTTCTTTTCTACTCAACTTCCTTTTTTATTTAATTTCCAAATAGATGGTTAAGGTATAGTGGTTTCTGGATTGAACTTCCATTTTTAATTTTCTGCAACTTTCATTTTTATTTTTATTCCACTGCCATTTTTATTCAATTTACTTTTCTATTAAACTTCCTTTTTTTTTTTAATTTCCAAATAGATCGTTAAGGTATTGTGGTTTCTTGAATGAATTTCTATTTTTAAATTTCTGCAACTTCCATTTCTATTTTTAAGTAACTTCAATTTTTATTCAAGTTACTTTTCTATTCAACTTCCTTTTTTATTTAATTTCCAAATAGATCGTTAACGTATAATGGTTTCTGGATTAAACTTTGATTTTTAATTTTGTGCAACTTTTATTTTTATTTTTATTCGACTTCCATTTTTATTAAATTTACTTTTCTATTAAACTTCATTTTTTAATTAATTTCCAAATAGATCGTTAAGGTATAATGGTTTCTTGAATGAACTTTCAATTTTAATTTTCTGCAACTTCCATTTTTATTTTTATTTGACTTCCACTTTTATTCAATTTACTTTTCTATTCAACTTCCTTTTTTATTTAATTTCCAAATAGATCGTTAAGGTATACTGGTTTTTGGATTGAACTTCCATTGTTAATTTTATGCAACTTTCATTTTTATTTTTATTTGACTTCCATTTTTATTAAATTTACTTTTCTATTAAACTTCGTTTTTTATTTAATTTCCAAATAGATCGTTAAGGTATAGTGGTTTCTTTAATGAACTTCCATTTTTAATTTTCTGCAACTTCCATTTACATTTTTATTTGACTTCCATTTTTATTCAATTTACTTTTCTATTCAACTTCCTTTTTTATTTAATTTCCAAATAGATCGTTAAAGTATAGTGGTTTCTGGATTGAACTTCCATTTTTAATTTTATGCAACTTTCATTTTTATTTTTATTCAACTTGCATTTTTATTCAATTTACTTTTCCATTCGACTTCCTTTTTTATTTAATTTCCGAATTGATCGTCAAGGTAGAGTGGTTTCTTGAACGAACTTCCATTTTTAATTTTCTGCAACTTCCATTTTTATTTTTATTTAACTTCCTTTTTTATTCAAGTTTCTTTTATGCTCAACTTCCTTTTTTATTTAATTTCTAAATAGATCGTTAAGGTATAGTGGTTTCTGGATTGAACTTCTATTGTTAATTTTATGCAACTTTCATTTTTATTTTTATTCAACTTCCATTTTTATTAAATTTACTTTTCTATTAAACTTCATTTTTTATTTAATTTCCAAATAGATCGTTAAGGTATAGTGGTTTCTTGAATAAACTTCCATTTTTAATTTTCTGCAACTTCCATTTTTATTTTTAAGTAACTTCCATTCTTATTCAAGTTATTTTTCTTTTCGAAATCCTTTTTTATCTAATTTCCAAATAGATCGTTAAGGTATAGTGGTTTCTTGAATGAACTTCCATTTTTAATTTTCTGCAACTTCATTTTTTATTTAAATTCCAAATAGATCGTTAACGTATAGTAGTTTCTGGATTGAACTTCCATTGTTAATTTTATGCAACTTTCATTTTTATTTTTATTCAACTTCCATTTTTATTCAATTTACTTTTCTATTAAACTTCCTTTTTTATTTAATTTCCAAATAGATCGTTAACGTATAGTGGTTTCTTGAATGAACTTCCATTTTTAATTTTCTGCAACTTCCATTTTTATTTGTATTCGACTTCCATTTTTATTCAAGTTATTTTTCTATTCAACTTCCTTTTTTATTTAGTTTCCAAATTGACCGTTAATGTATAGTGTTTTCTTGAATGAACTTTCATTTTTAATTTTCTGCAATTTCCAATTTTATTTTTATTTAACTTCCTTTTTTATTTAATTTCCAAATAGATCGTTAACGTATAGTGGTTTCTTGAATGAACTTGAATTTTTAATTTTATGCAACTTTCACTTTTATTTTTATTCAACTTTCATTTTTATTCAATTTACTTTTCTATTAAACTTCCTTTTGTATTTAATTTCCAAATAGATGGTTTAGGTATCATGGTTTCTTGAATAAATTTCCATTTTGAATTTTCTGCAACTTCCATTTTTATTTTTACTTAACATCCAATTTTCTTCAAGTTACTTTTCTATTCTACTTCCTTTTTTTATTTAATTTCCAAACAGATCGTTAACGTATAGTGGTTTCTGGAATGAACTTCCATTTTTAATTTTATGCCACTTCCATTTTTATTTTTGTTCAACTTCCATTTTTATTCAATTTACTTTTCTATGAAACTCCAGTTTTTTATTTAATTTCCAAATAGATCGTTATGGTATAGTGGTTTCTTGAATGAACTTCTATTTTTAATTTTCTGCAACTTCCATTTTTATTTCTATTCGACTTCCATTTTTATTCAAGTTAGTTTTCTATTCAAGTTCCTTTTTTATTTAATTTCCAAATAGATCGTTAAGGTATAGTGGTTTCTTGAATGAACTTCCGTTTTTAATTTTCTGACCCTTCCATTTTTATTTTTGTTTAACTTCCTTTTTCAATCAAGTTTCTTTTCTACTCAACTTCCTTTTTTATTTAATTTCCAAATAGATAGTTAAGGTATAGTGGTTTCTGGATTGAACTTCCATTTTTAATTTTCTGCAACTTTCATTTTTATTTTTATTCCACTGCCATTTTTATTCAATTTGCTTTTCTATTAAACTTCCTTTTTTATTTAATTTCCAAATAGATCGTTAAGGTATTGTGGTTTCTTGAAAGAATTTCTAATTTTAAATTTCTGCAACTTCCATTTCTATTTTTAAGTAACTTCAATTTTTATTCAAGTTACTTTTCTATTCAACTTCCTTTTTTATTTAATTTCCAAATAGATCGTTAACGTATAGTGGTTTCTGGATTAAACTTTGATTTTTAATTTTGTGCAACTTTTATTTTTATTTTTATTCGACTTCCATTTTCAATAAATTTACTTTTCTATTAAACTTCATTTTTTAATTAATTTCCAAATAGATCGTGAAGGTATAGTGGTTTCTTGAATGAACTTTCAATTTTAATTTTCTGTAACTTCCATTTTTATTTTTATTTGACTTCCATTTTTATTCAATTTACTTTTCTATTCAACTTCCTTTTTTATTTAATTTCCGAATAGATCGTTAAGGTATACTGGTTTTTGGATTGAACTTCCATTGTTAATTTTATGCAACTTTCATTTTTATTTTTATTCGACTTCCATTTTTATTAAATTTACTTTTCTATTAAACTTCGTTTTTTATTTAATTTCCAAATAGATCGTTAAGGTATAGTGGTTTCTTTAATGAACTTCCATTTTTAATTTTCTGCAACTACCATTTTCATTTTTATTTGACTTCCATTTTTATTCAATTTACTTTTCTATTCAACTTCCTTTTTTATTTAATTTCCAAATAGATCGTTAAGGTATAGTGGTTTCTGGATTGAACTTCCATTTTAAATTTTATGCAACTTTCATTTTTATTTTTATTCAACTTGCATTTTTATTCAATTTACTTTTCTATTCGACTTCCTTTTTTATTTAATTTCCGAATTGATCGTCAAAGTATAGCGGTTTCTTGAATGAACTTCCATTTTTAATTTTCTGCAACTTCCATTTTTATTTTTATTTAACTTCCTTTTTTATTCAAGTTTCTTTTCTACTCAACTTCTTTTTTTATTTAATTTCCAAAAAGATCGTTAAGGTATAGTGGTTTCTGGATTGAACTTCTATTGTTAATTTTATGCAACTTTCATTTTTATTTTTATTCGACTTCCATTTTTATTAAATTTACTTTTCTATTAAACTTCATTTTTTATTTAATTTCCAAAAAGATCGTTAAGGTATAGTGGTTTCTTGAATAAACTTCCATTTTTAATTTTCTGCAACTTCCATTTTTATTTTTAAGTAACTTCCATTCTTATTCAAGTTATTTTTCTTTTCAAATTCCTTTTTTATTTAATTTCCAAATAGATCGTTAAGGTATAGTGGTTTCTTGAATGAACTTCCATTTTTAATTTTCTGCAACTTCATTTTTTATTTAAATTCCAAATTGATCGTTAACGTATTGTAGTTTCTGGATTGAACTTCCATTGTTAATTTTATGCAACTTTCATTTTTGTTTTTATTCAACTTCCATTTTTATTCAATTTACTTCTCTATTAAACTTCCTTTTTTATTTAATTTCCAAATAGATCGTTTAGGTATAGTGGTTTCTTGAATGAACTTCCATTTTTAATTTTCTGCAACTTCCATTTTTATTTGTATTCGACTTCCATTTTTATTCAAGTTATTTTTCTATTCAACTTCCTTTTTTATTTAATTTCCAAATTGACCGTTAACGTATAGTGTTTTCTTGAATGAACTTTCATTTTTAATTTTCTGCAATTTCCAATTTTATTTTTATTTAACTTCCTTTTTTATTTAATTTCCAAATAGATCGTTAACGTATAGTAGTTTCTGGTTTGAACTTCCATTTTTAATTTTATGCAACTTTCACTTTTATTTTTATTCAACTTTCATTTTTATTCAATTTACTTTTCTATTAAACTTCCTTTTTTGTTTAATTTCGAAATAGATCGTTAAGGTATAGTGCTTTCTTGAATGAACTTCCATTTTTAATTTTCTGCAACTTCCGTTTTCATTCATGATATTTTTCTATTCAACTTCATTTTTTATTTAATTTCCAAATATATCATTAAGGTATAGTGGTTTCTTGATTGAACTTCAATTTTTAATTTTCTACAACTTCCATTTTTATTTTTATTTAACTTCCTTTTTTATTCAAGTTTCCTTTCTACTCAACTTCCTTTTTTATTTAATTTCCAAATAGATCGTTAAGGTATAGTGGTTTCTGGATTGAACTTCTATTTTTAATCTTATGCAACTTTCATTTTTATTTTCATTCAACTTCCATTTTTATTAAATTTACTTTTCTATTAAACTTCCTTTTTTATTTAATTTCCAAATAGATCGTTATGGTATGGTGGTTTCTTGAATGAATTTCCTTTTTTAATTTTCTGCAACTTCCTTTTTTATTTTTAGTTAACTTCAATTTTTTTCAAATTACAATTCTATTCAACTTCCTTTTTTATTTAATTTCCAAACAGATCGTTAACATATAGTGGTTTTTGGATTGAACTTCCATTTTTAATTTTATGCAACTTTCATTTTCATTTTTATTCAACTTCCATTTTTATTCAATTTACTTTCTATTAAACTTCTTTTTTTTTTTATTTCCAAATAGATCGTTAAGGTATAGTGGTTTCTTGAATGAACTTCCATTTTTAATTTTCTGCAACTTCCATTTTTATTTGTATTCGACTTCCGTTTTTATTCAAGTTATTTTTCTATTCAACTTCCTTTTTTATTTCATTTCAAAATTGATCGTTCATGTATAGTGTTTACTTGAATGAACTTCCATTTTTAATGTTTTGCAATTTCCATTTTTATTTTTATTTAACTTCCTTTTTTATTCAAGTTTCTTTTCTACTCAACTTCCTTTTTTATTTAATTTTCAAATAGATCGTTAATGTATAGTGGTTTCTGGATTGAACTACGAATTTTAATTTTATGCAACTTTCATTTTTATTTTTATTCGACTTCCATTTTTATTAAATTTACTTTTCCATTAAACTTCATTGTTTATTTAATTTCCAAATAGATCGTTAAGGTATAGTGCTTTCTTGAATGAACTTCAATTTTTAATTTTCTGCAACTTCCATTTTTTTTATTCGACTTCCGTTTTTATTCAAGTTATTTTTCGATTCAACTTCCTTTTTTATTTAATTTCCTAATAGATCGTTAAGGCATAGTGGTTTTTTGAACGAACTTCCATTTTTAATATTTTGCAACTTCCATTTTTATTTTTATTTAACTTCCTTTTTCTATCAAGTTTCTTTTCTACACAAATTCCTTTTTTATTTAATTTCCAAATAGATTGTTAAGGTATAGTAGTTTCTTGAATGAACTTCCATTTTTAATTTTCTGCAACTTCATTTTTTATTTAAATTCCAAATAGATCGTTAACGTATAGTAGTTTCTGGATTGAACTTCCATTGTTAATTTTATGCAACTTTCATTTTTATTTTTATTCAACTTCCATTTTTATTCAATTTACTTTTCTATTAAACTTCCTTTTTTATTTAATTTCCAAATAGATCGTTAACGTATAGTGGTTTCTTGAATGAACTTCCATTGTTAATTTTCTGCAACTTCCATTTTTATTTGTATTCGACTTCCATTTTTATTCAAGTTATTTTTCTATTCAACTTCCTTTTTTATTTAATTTCCAAATTGACCGTTAATGTATAGTGTTTTCTTGAATGAACTTTCATTTTTAATTTTCTGCAATTTCCAATTTTATTTTTATTTAACTTCCTTTTTTATTTAATTTCCAAATAGATCGTTAACGTATAGTGGTTTCTTGAATGAACTTCAATTTTTAATTTTATGCAACTTTCACTTTTATTTTTATTCAACTTTCATTTTTATTCAATTTACTTTTCTATTAAACTTCCTTTTTTATTTAATTTCGAAATAGATCGTGAAGGTATAGTGGTTTCTTGAATGAACTTCCATTTTTAATTTTCTGCAACTTCCGTTTTTATTCATGATATTTTTCTATTCAACTTCATTTTTTATTTAATTTCCAAATATATCATTAAGGTATAGTGGTTTCTTGATTGAACTTCAATTTTTAATTTTCTACAACTTCCATTTTTATTTTTATTTAACTTCCTTTTTTATTCAAGTTTCCTTTCTACTCGACTTCCTTTTTTATTTAATTTCCAAATAGATCGTTAAGGTATAGTGGTTTCTAGATTGAATTTCTATTTTTAATCTTATGCAACTTTCATTTTTATTTTCATTCAACTTCCATTTTTATTAAATTTACTTTTCTATTAAACTTCCTTTTTTATTTAATTTCCAAATAGATCGTTAAGGTATGGTGGTTTCTGGAATGAATTTCCTTTTTTAATTTTCTGCAACTTCCTTTTTTATTTTTAGTTAACTTCCATTTTTTTCAAATTACATTTCTATTCAACTTCCTTTTTTATTTAATTTCCAAACAGATCGTTAAGATATAGTGGTTTTTGGATTGAACTTCCATTTTTAATTTTATGCAACTTTCATTTTCATTTTTATTCAACTTCCATTTTTATTCAATTTACTTTTCTATTAAACTTCCTTTTTTTTTTTATTTACAAATAGATCGTTAAGGTATAGTGGTTTCTTGAATGAACTTCCATTTTTAATTTTCTGCAACTTCTATTTTTATTTGTATTCGACTTCCATTTTTATTCAAGTTATTTTTCTATTCAACTTCCTTTTTTATTTAATTTCAAAATTGATCGTTAATGTATAGTGTTTACTTGAATGAACTTCCATTTTTAATGTTTTGCAATTTCCATTTTTATTTTTATTTAACTTCCTTTTTTATTCAAGTTTCTTTTCTACTCAACTTCCTTTTTATTTAATTTTCAAATAGATCGTTAATATATAGTGGTTTCTGGATTGAACTACGAATTTTAATTTTATGCAACTTTCATTTTTATTTTTATTCGACTTCCATTTTTATTAAATTTACTTTTCCATTAAACTTCATTTTTTATTTAATTTCCAAATAGATCGTTAAGGTATAGTGCTTTCTTGAATGAACTTCAATTTTTAATTTTCTGCAACTTCCATTTTTTTTTTATTCGACTTCCGTTTTTATTCAAGTTATTTTTCGATTCAACTTCCTTTTTTAATTAATTTCCTAATAGATCGTTAAGGTATAGTGGTTTTTTGAACGAACTTCCATTTTTAATATTTTGCAACTTCCATTTTTATTTTTATTTAACTTCCTTTTTCTATCAAGTTTCTTTTCTACTCAATTTCCTTTTTTATTTAATTTCCAAATAGATCGTTAAGGTATCGTGGTTTCTGGATTGAACTTCCATTTTTAATTTCATGCAACTTTCATTTTTATTTTTATTCAACTTCCATTTTTAATCAATTTGCATTTCTATTAAACTTGCACTTTTATTTAATTTCCAAATAGATCCTTAAGGTATAGTGGTTTCTTGACTGAACATCCATTTTTAATTTTCTGCAACTTCCATTTTTATTTTTATTCGACTTCCATTTATATTCAAGTTATTTTTCTGTTCAACTTCCTTTTTTATGCAATTTCCAAATTGATCGTTAAGGTATAGTGGTGTCTTGAATGAACTTCCAATTTTCATTTTCTGCAACTTCCATTTTTATTTCTATTCAACTTCTTTTTTTATTAAAGGTTCTTTTATATTCAACTTCCCTTTTTATTTAATTTCCAAATAGATCGTTAAGGTGTAGTGGTTTCTGGATTGAACTTCCATTTTTCATTCTATGCAACTTACAGTTTTATTTTTATTCAACTTCCATTTTTATTCAATTTACATTTCTATTAAACTTACTTTTTTATTTCATTTCCAAATAGATCGTTAAGGTATAGTGTTTTCTTGAATGATCTTCCATTTTTAATTTTCTGCAACTTCCATTTTTTTTATTCAACTTCCATTTTTATTTTAATTCCAAATAGATTGTTAAGATATAGTGGTTTCTTGAATGAACTTCCATTTTTAATTTTCTGCAACTTTTATTTTTATTTTTATTTAACTTCCATTTGTATTCAATTTTCTTTTCTGTTTAACTTCATTTTTATTTAATTTCATAATAGATCGTTAAGGTATAGTGGTTTCTTGAATGAATTTCTATTTTTAATTTTCAGCAACTTCCATTTTTATTTTTAAGTAACTTCAATATTTATTCAAGTTACTTTTCTATTCAACTTCCTTTTTTATTTAATTTCCATATAGATCGTTAAGGTATAGTGGTTTCTGGATTGAACTTCCATTTTTAATTTTGTGCAACTTTCATTTTTATTTTTATTCGATTTCCATTTTTATTCAATTTACTTTTTTGTTAAACTTCCTTTTTTATTTAATTTCCAAATAAATCGTTATGGTATAGTGGTTTCTTGAATGAACTTCCATTTTTAATTTTCTACAACTTTCATTTCTATTTTTATTCAACTTTCATTTTTATTCAATTTACTTTTCTGTTAAACTTCCTTTTTTATTTAATTTCCAAATAGATGGTCAAGGTATGGTGGTTTCTTGAATGAATTCCCATTTTTAATTTTCCGGAACTTCCATTTTTATTTTTAATTAACTTCCAATTTTCTTCAAGTTACTGTTCTATTCAACTTCCCTTTTATTTAATTTCCAAATAGATTGTTAACGTATAGTGGTTTCTGGAATGAACTTCCATTTTTAATTTTATGCAACTTCCATTTTTCTTTTTATTCGACTTCCATTTTTATTCAATTTACTTTTCTATTAAACTTTGTTTTTTTATTTAATTTCCAAATAGATCGTTATGGTATAGTGGTTTCTTGAATGAACTTCCATTTTTATTTTTTTGCAACTTCCATTTTTATTTCTATTCAACTTCTTTTTTTATTCAAGTTTCTCTTCTATCCAACTTCCTTTTTTATTTAATTTCCAAATAGATCCTTAAGACATAGTTGTTTCTAGATTGAACTTCCATTTTTAATTTTATGCAACTTTCACTTTTATTTTATTCAACTTCTATTTTTATTCGATTTACTTTTCTATTAAACTTCCTTTTTTATTTAATTTTCAAATAGATCGTTAAGGTATAGTGGTTTCTTTAATGAACTTCCGTTTTTAATTTTATGAAACTTCCATTTTTATTTTTACTCAGCTTCCATTTTTATTCAAGTTATTTTTTTATTCAACTTAGTTTTTTATTTAATTTCCAAATAGATCGTTAAGGTATAGTGGTTTCTTGAATGAAATTGCATTTTTAATTTTCTGCAACTTTTATTTTTATTTTTATTTAACTTCAATTTTTATTCAATTTACTCTTCTAATCAACTTCATTTTTTATTTAATTTCCAAATAGATCGTTAAGGTATAGTGGTTTCTTGAATGAACTTCCATTTTTAATTTTCTGCAACTTCCATTTTTATTCATGATATTTTTCTATTCAACTTCATTTTTTATTTAATTTCCAAATAGATCATTAAGGTATAGTGGTTTCTTGATTGAACTTCAATTTTTAATTTTCTACAACTTCCATTTTTATTTTTATTTAACTTCCTTTTTTATTCAAGTTTCCTTTCTACTCGACTTCCTTTTTTATTTAATTTCCAAATAGATCGTTAAGGTATAGTGGTTTCTGGATTGAACTTCTATTTTTAATCTTATGCAACTTTAATTTTTATTTTCATTCAACTTCCATTTTTATTAAATTTACTTTTCTATTAAACTTCCTTTTTTATTTAATTTCCAAATAGATCGTTAAGGTATGGTGGTTTCTTGAATGAATTTCCTTTTTTAATTTTCTGCAACTTCCTTTTTTATTTTTAGTTAACTTCCATTTTTTTCAAATTACATTTCTATTCAACTTCCTTTTTTATTTAATTTCCAAACAGATCGTTAACATATAGTGGTTTTTGGATTGAACTTCCATTTTTAATTTTATGCAACTTTCATTTTCATTTTTATTCAACTTCCATTTTTATTCAATTTACTTTTCCATTAAACATTTTTTTTTCTTTTATTTCCAAATAGATCGTTAAGGTATAGTGGTTTCTTGAATGAACTTCCATTTTTAATTTTCTGGAACTTCCATTTTTATTTGTATTCGACTTCCATTTTTATTCAAATTATTTTTCTATTCAACTTCCTTTTTTATTTAATTTCCAAATTGATCGTTAATGTATAGTGTTTACTTGAATGAACTTCCATTTTTAATTTTTTACAATTTCCAATTTTATTTTTATTTAACTTCCTTTTTTATTCAAGTTTCTTTTCTACTCAACTCCCTTTTTTATTTAATTTCCAAATAGATCGTTAATGTATAGTGGTTTCTGGATTGAACTACCAATTTTAATTTTATGCAACTTTCATTTTTATTTTTATTTGACTTCCATTTTTATTAAATTTACTTTTCCATTAAACTTCATTTTTTATTTAATTTCCAAATAGATCGTTAAGGTATAGTGCTTTCTTGAATGAACTTCCTTTTTTATTTAATTTCCTAATAGATCGTTAAGGTATAGTGGTTTTTTGAACGAACTTCCATTTTTCATTTTTTGCAACTTCCATTTTTATTTTTATTTAACTTCCTTTTTCTATCAATTTTCTTTTCTACTCAATTTCCTTTTTTATTTAATTTCCAAATAGATGGTTAAGGTATAGTGGTTTCTGGATTGAACTTTCATTTTTAATTTTATGCAACTTTCATTTTTATTTTTATTCAACTTCCATTTTTAATCAATTTGCATTTCTATTAAACTTGCACTTTTATTTAATTTCCAAATAGATCGTTAAGGTATAGTGGTTTCATGACTGAACATCCATTTTTAATTTTCTGCAACTTCCATTTTTATTTTTATTCGACTTCCATTTATATTCAAGTTATTTTTCTATTCAACTTCCTTTTTTATTTAATTTCCAAATAGATCGTTAAGGTATAGTGGTGTCTTGAATGAACTTCCAATTTTCATTTTGTGCAATTTCCATTTTTATTTCTATTCAACTTCTTTTTTTATTAAAGTTTCTTTTATATTCAACTTTCCTTTTTATTTAATTTCCAAATAGATCGTTAAGGTATAGTGGTTTCTGGATTGAACTTCCATTTTTAATTCTATGCAACTTACACTTTTATTTTTATTCAACTTCCATTTTTATTCAATTTACATTTCTATTAAACTTCCTTTTTTATTTAATTTCCAAATATATCGTTAAGGTATAGTGTTTTCTTGAATGAACTTCCATTTTTAATTTTCTGCAACTTCCATTTTTTTTTATTCAACTTCCATTTTTATTCAGGTTATTTTTCTATTCAACTTCTTTTTTTATTTAACTTCCAAATAGATCGTTAAGATGTAGTGGTTTCTTGAAGGAACTTCCATTTTTAATTTTCTGCAACTTTTATTTTTAATTTTATTTAACTTCCATTTGTATTCAATTTACTTTTCTGTTTAACTTCATTTTTTGTTTAATTTCATAATAGATCGTTAAGGTATAGTGGTTTCTTGAATGAATTTCTATTTTTAATTTTCAACAACTTCCATTTTTATTTTTAAGTAACTTCAATATTTGTAACGCCCTCAAAATAGTAACATTAAACCCATCAGATAAGACATGCATTTACATATAAACCAACCATATTTCTTTATTTCATTGAGTTTCATTACATAAGTATTACATGTTAACATCAAAACAAAATGCCCTACGGGCTTACAGCTTTCCAAGTTAACACTTGGTTACAACAAAGAGTACTAACTCGTTTACACATTAAGCCCTAGGCTTGAAGTTACATGTAATACATCAAAAGTTAAGCGACAAAAGTATGTCCGCCACTAGCCTCCCAGCTATGTCCTTGGAGGTGGCATGCTTCCTGCACCTGAAAATGATATTCCCATATAGGGTGAGCCACAGCCCAGTAGAAATACACTAAACCAACCATGGACAATGACTAAAATATTAGCAATTGATAGATGGTCAACACTGATACAATCACATAAATCACATATTTATGTCAACGACTTACAAGTCCCAATTACTTTTCATTTTCCCTTTTTCCAACAGATAAGCATGCTAGCTCTATCATCATTTCCACAAATATGTATAAAAACAATATCTCTCATTCAGATAAGCATAAAAGCTATATCCACATTCTCAACAGATATGTATATCAACAATATCCACAGATAAGCATACAAGCTATATCCACACTTCACAACAGATATGTATATCAACAATATCCACAGATAAGCATACAAGCTATATCCACACTTCACAAAGATAAGCATATGAGCTCTATCTTCACTTCTCTAGACAAGCATATGAGCTCTGTCTACGGAGTTCATCCCCTATCTCCTCCCAATACCTATCCGGTTTAGAGGTACATCCCCTATCTTCCCCTAAACCGCGGAGTACATCCCCTATCTCCTCCTCTACACATAACGTATATAAACACATTGGTTCTATATACAATCACACAATACACACAATCAATGTATTCTATCAACCGTCAAGTTCCATGACACATTCCATTAATTAGTTTCCGTTTACCTAATCATCATGCATTGTCTACAACAATCTCGACTATCCTCCACCGATAGCCCATAGCAATTATTTCTAAAACAGAAAATAAATGCACAAATGGATATTCAATCAACATTTCATTTCTTCATTTCTCACCAATTAATTATCCCAATTAATTATACAATGTAATTAGGCCATTTTCCATAATTACCATTTCAACCCTTAGGTCCCATTTTCATTCATTCTTTTCATGTCAAACATGCATCTAGGTTTATTATGAATAAAACCCCAACTTTTGTAAAATTACACAAAAGTCCCAAACTTTCACAAAATTACCAAACCAAGCCCAACATCTCAAAATACCAAAATTTAAAGACAAAACCCATAGAGAAGAGTAGGTTATCCCTACCTCAAATTCGGAGTCCCAAAGGAGAAGACGACAAAACCCAACGTGCTCCAAAACCCGAGATTTTCAGATTAAAATGAAGCCCTCGACGATCAACAACTTTTTTGTAAAGGCCAAAGGTGAGTAAATCACTCCTACTAGATCAAAACCTAGAGAGAAGGTAGAGTCTAGAGTGAGAGGCTCAACAATGGTGATTTTGGAAAAGTAAGAGAGAGAAGAGAAAGTGAAAAAGTGATTTGAAAAGTCACAATTTCGGGACTTTAACCCAGGTCTCCGCTCGAGCGTAAAACACCCCGCTCGAGCGTCCACTCACAGACTTCCGCTCAAGCGGCCAACCTCCCGCTCGAGCGCAGAATGCACTCGCCCAGCACTTTTGCAGAACCAGACCTCCGCTCGAGCTCCCAACCCTACGCTCGAGCGGCACTCAGACAACCCCGCTCGAGCGGCCAATACCACGCTCGAGCGTACAACGCTGCACAGGAAAAATACTGAATGGGTGTATTACCCGCTCGAGCGCCAATACCTCCGCTCGAGCGCACAGGCCAAAAATCTGGGCAACTAGTTTTGGTTTCTAAACTCAACCAACCTGAAACAAAACCGCCCAACACATCCTATAACTCAAATACGAAGTAAAAGGATGTAAACAAAATAATAAACAACTACCAACGTCCACGGACACATGTCCGGATCACGGTATAACAAGGGTAAACCCGGGATCGCTATAACCTCCCCCCCTTAAAGAATTTCGCCCCCGAAATTAAGCACAAGTTTTCAAAACAAGTTTTCCTTCATTTTAGACAATGTTACAATTTAACATTCAACAATTCGACCCATTACCGGTCATCATATCCCTTTAACAAGAGACATATCACAATATGTAAACAACATATGTATTTTCAACATGCATTAACATTATGCACTATCTTCTCAATTTCAACAATATATTCAACACATATAGTGTCACATTCAACTTCCATATGAGGCAAGTTCCAAACATACTTCCAATAATCAAAACATTTTCAATGTTTCACAACTTAAGACATATATAAAAGCTCTTAAGTTCAACAAAAGTAAAATTTAAATACAAGATTACATATCAACAAACAAGTCTGGGTATTTCTCACGGACTCCCGACTCATGTTCCCAAGTGGCTTCCTCCACTCCGTGATGTTTCCACAAGACTTTCACCAAAGGAATGGTCTTGCCACGCAGGACCTGATCCCGCCTATCCAAGACCCGTACCGGTCTCTCCTCATACGAGGCATCCTCATCTACCTCTAAATCGCTCCAATCCAGCACATGTGATGGATCTGGCTCATACTTCCGAAGCATACTCACATGAAACACGTCATGCACTCCGGACAACTGCGGTGGTAAGGCTAATCGATAAGCAACCTCACCAATCCTCTCAAGGATCTCAAAAGGACCAATAAACCGAGGGGATAACTTCCCACTCTTCCCAAACCTCATCAGGCCTCGTCTAGGTGATATCTTCAGAAAGACATGATCACCTACCTCAAACGCCAAAGGCCTCCTCCTACGGTCGGCATAACTCTTTTGTCGACTCTGGGCTGTAACAAGCCTCTTACGGATAAGCTCAACTTTCTCCGTCGTCTCCCTAACTAACTCTGGACCCAACAAAGGTGCATCACCCACCTCGGCCCAACACACTGGAGACCTACACGGTCGGCCATACAAGGCCTCAAACGGTGCCATACCGATGCTAGACTGAAAACTGTTGTTGTAGGCAAACTCTACCAATGGCAAGTGCCTCTCCCACGTCCCACTGAAGTCCAGGACACAACCCCGAAGCATATCCTCGAGGATCTGAATAGTACGCTCGGACTGCCCGTCAGTCTGAGGATGATAAGCCGTACTAAAGGTCAACTTAGTGCCCAAGGCACTCTGCAAACTCTGCCACAACCTAGCAGTAAAATGAGGATCTCTATCTGAGACGATCGTCACTGGGACCCCGTGCAATCTCACTACGTCCCGAATATACAGGTCGGCAAGATGATCTACCGAATCTCTCACGCGCATAGGAATAAAGTGCGCCGACTTAGTCAACCGGTCTACAACCACCCAAATAGCATCACTACCCCGCTGAGTCCTCGGAAGACCCACAACGAAGTCCATAGTGACATGCTCCCACTTCCACTCGGCAATAGGCAAGGGTTGCAACAAACCCGCTGGCCTCTGATGCTCGGCCTTCACCTGTTGGCAAGTAAGGCATTTCGATACGAAAACAGCCACATCTCTCTTCATACCCCGCCACCAAAACTGGCGACCCAAATCCTGATACATCTTAGTACCTCCCGGATGCACCGCAAGGCGCGAATGATGAAACTCTCGGAGTACTTCCTCTCTGCAAGACTCCGGTACAAACAAACGGTTTCGGTATCTCACACTCAGGTCGGGATACACCGTCAAACCCTTCTCAACTTTCCCACTGGAGATCTTCTCTCGGAGGGATTCTACCTCAAGGTCATCTCTCTGTGCCTCTAACACTCTAATCACAAGTGTAGGCTGCGCAACAACAGAAAACAAGGCCGCAGCCTCGACAGATTCGCCCAATAGCAAATCAAACTCGCCAAGTGCTCCCAACATCTCCCATTCCCGGATGGCTATACAAGCAACATCACTAATGGTCTTCCTACTAAGGGCATCGGCCACAACATTGGCCTTTCCCGGATGATAATGCAACTCAAAATCATAATCCTCGATGAACTCCATCCATCTCCTCTGCCTCAAATTCAAGTCTTTCTGTGTAAACAGATACTTCAAACTCTTATGATCCGAGAATACCTCGAACTTCTCACCATAAAGGTAGTGCCTCCAGATTTTCAAGGCAAAGATCACAGCTGCTAACTCTAGGTCGTGTGTGGGGTAATTCTTCTCGTGTATTTTCAACTGACGTGAGCCATAAGCTACCACTTTTCCTTCTTGCATCAACACACAACCCAAACCCTCTCGTGAGGCATCACAATAAATCGCATAACCCAACCCTCTCTCCGGAATAATCAACACCGGAGCGGTGGTCAATCTAACTTTCAGCTCTTGGAACGACTTTTCACAAGTCTCACTCCACACAAACTTGACTCCCTTCCGAGTCAGCCTAGTCAACGGTGACGCTAACCTGGAGAAATCTTTCACAAACCGACGGTAATACCCAGCTAATCCCAGAAAACTGCGGATCTCAAACACATTCTTAGGCTGTGCCCAATCTTGCACTGCCTCAACCTTGGATGTATCAACAGACACCCCTTCCCTGGATACCACGTGGCCTAAGAATTTGACTTCCCTCAGCCAGAACTCACACTTCCCAAACTTGGCATACAGCCTATGGACTCTAAGTAACTCAAGCACCACTCTCAAGTGTGCCTCGTGCTCTTCCTCAGAAGGCGAATAGATAAGAATGTCGTCCACGAAGACGACCACAAATCGGTCTAAGAACTCCCGGAAAATCCGGTTCATCAAGTCCATAAAGACTGCCGGTGCATTGGTAAGTCCAAATGGCATCACCAAAAACTCGTAATGGCCATACCGCGTACGGAATGCCGTCTTAGGAATATCTTCCTCCCTGACCCTCAACTGATGGTAACCCGATCTCAAGTCTATCTTAGAGAAACAACGGGAACCCTTCAACTGGTCAAACAAATCATCTATACGGGGCATAGGGTACTTATTCTTAACCGTAGCCCGATTCAACTTCCGATAGTCAATACACAATCTCAAGGCACCATCTTTCTTTTTAACAAAGAGTGCCGGTGCTCCCCACGGTGAAACACTAGGGCGAACAAAATCCTTATCGAGCAATTCCTGGAGCTGAACTTTCAACTCAACCAACTCTGCTGGAGCAAAACGGTAAGGTGCCATAGAAATCGGCGCCGTACCAGGCACTAAATCAATAGAGAACTCTATCTCTCGGTGAGGTGGCAAACTAACAAGATCTTCGGGAAAGACATCCGAATACTCACAAACCACCCTCGGCAATACATGCTGGGTCTCACCACTCTCACCACTCCCAAAACTAGCAAGTAGACTACTAAGTTCACTCCGCCCTCGCGAATCATACCCCGGTGGCAAAACACTACCAACCCGGTCTCCCAAGAAATGGAACCACTCCCCGCTCAAGGTACATAACGTAACCCTCTGGCGGTAGCAATCAATAACAGCCCGGTATGACGATAGCCAGTCCATACCCAAAATAACATCAAAACCCTTCATGGGCATGACAACAAACGGAAAAGGAAGCCTATAATCGGCGACCTCTATATCACATCCTCTAACACCCTGTTTCAGGATCAACTCACCGCCTAAAGGCGATACCACACAAATAGGAGATGCTAACTGTGCTAACTCCAATTCCAAAACAGATGCAAATGCAGCAGATACAAAAGAATGAGATGCACCCGTGTCTATCAACACATTAGCAACTGAGTTGCAAAACAGAAAAGTACCTCTCACTACTGATGGAGCCGGTACTAAATCCTGCGCGGTAACGGCATACACGCGCCCCGTAGGCCCCTGGTCTACCTGCTCACCTCTCGGAGCAAAAGACTGCTGCACAGACTGGGATGACGAAGCTCCCGGATTGGCCCTCGAGGCCTGCACAGACTGAGCTGGCTGAAAACCCTGCGTCTGCCTAGAACCAGACGCTCCCGAAGTGGCACTCAACTGTGGGCAAAACCTCTTCATGTGCCCAGGTTGTCCACACTGATAACAAGTCAAGAGCTGCCCCCTGCCCAAACTCTGACTCTGCGGTCTAGCTGAAGAAGAAGCAGCTTTCTGACCCCCACCCTTCTGCGGGCAAACAGATACCTTGTGACCCAGCTGGCCACACTTGTAACAGGTGAATTCTCCCTGACTGCCTCTCCCTGAGCCAACACTCGGCACTGGAAAGGTCGATCTAGAGACTGCACCCTGAGACTGCTGAGGGTTATAACCCTTCTGTCTCCTGCCATCACCCTGACTATCCTGGCTCCTCTTGGAGCCTCTCTGACCCTCATCCTCCTCCTGCATCATAAGCTCCATATGAGCTGCAGCGTCCACTAGGTGTCTATACTCTCGAATATAAGACCCACCAATTCTCAACTTGAGGCCCCGCCTCAACTTCCGCTCAAACTCATAGCAACGGCGTTCCTCAGACGCCACCAGTTCAGGTGCAAACCTAGACAGACTGGTAAAAGTAGCCTCAAACTCGGCCACTGACAAGCCCTGCTGATTAAGCCGGCTAAACTGATCCCTCAGCTTCTCCCTAGCTGCTGCTGATAAAAACCTCTCCTGAAAAGCATTCACAAACGCCTCCCAAGTACCACCAACACGAGCTTTCTCGTACTTCCACCATTGACCCGCATCTCCCTTCAGTTGGAAGGATGCCAAGGTCACTTTCAGTGCTCCGTCCTCGATGCCAAGCATCTCAAACGTCTTCGTTGTCTGTTCGAGCCATTCATCTGCTTTAAGCGGCTCTTTAGGATCCCCGATAAACTCGTCCGGATTACACCGAAAGAACTCCCTCTTCAAGAAGGAAGGCCCTGTCTCAGCTGCCTGATTCCCAGCTCTAAGAATACCCAAAGCTCCTGCTATCTCTCTGGCCAAGGCACCCATAGCCTGCTGACCTACTGGCTCGGCCACATTGGCCTGCCCAACTCCCTCCTGCACTGCCGGAATCTCACCCTGTAACGGTACTTCCTGCCTCGCAGGTCTACCACGCCTAGCACCTCTTCCTCGTCCTGACATCCTAATAAAGGCAACACAGAACGTTAGCACATTCATAAATGTGCCGAAACTAACACTCACGTCCTAATACATGGACCACTGTAATTCACTCCACATAAGCACATAAACACATAAGCACTTACGAATTTCATTTCCGGATAATGATAGTCCCGAGACGTTACTAGAGTTCCGGTTAGAAACAGCATTGATCAAGTGCTTTTCCAACAAGACTCCCAGAAACTCAAGGATCCAATCAATATCCCAGAAATTAAATCCCATACCCACATAGTCACATAAGCATGTTATCAATTAAGCACATATCATATGATACTACATCTAAGTCTCTATCAAGCGAGACAAACCCATTGTGATGCTAATCACTTCCCACGTACCCAAAGTATTCGAACCCGGTACGCTCTGATACCAAGTTGTAACGCCCTCAAAATAGTAACATTAAACCCATCAGATAAGACATGCATTTACATATAAACCAACCATATTTCTTTATTTCATTGAGTTTCATTACATAAGTATTACATGTTAACATCAAAACAAAATGCCCTACGGGCTTACAGCTTTCCAAGTTAACACTTGGTTACAACAAAGAGTACTAACTCGTTTACACATTAAGCCCTAGGCTTGAAGTTACATGTAATACATCAAAAGTTAAGCGACAAAAGTATGTCCGCCACTAGCCTCCCAGCTATGTCCTTGGAGGTGGCATGCTTCCTGCACCTGAAAATGATATTCCCATATAGGGTGAGCCACAGCCCAGTAGAAATACACTAAACTAACCAAGGACAATGACTAAAATATTAGCAATTGATAGATGGTCAACACTGATACAATCACATAAATCACATATTTATGTCAACGACTTACAAGTCCCAATTACTTTTCATTTTCCCTTTTTCCAACAGATAAGCATGCTAGCTCTATCATCATTTCCACAAATATGTATAAAAACAATATCTCTCATTCAGATAAGCATAAAAGCTATATCCACATTCTCAACAGATATGTATATCAACAATATCCACAGATAAGCATACAAGCTATATCCACACTTCACAACAGATATGTATATCAACAATATCCACAGATAAGCATACAAGCTATATCCACACTTCACAAAGATAAGCATATGAGCTCTATCTTCACTTCTCTAGACAAGCATATGAGCTCTGTCTACGGAGTTCATCCCCTATCTCCTCCCAATACCTATCCGGTTTAGAGGTACATCCCTTATCTTCCCCTAAACCGCGGAGTACATCCCCTATCTCCTCCTCTACACATAACGTATATAAACACATTGGTTCTATATACAATCACACAATACACACAATCAATGTATTCTATCAACCGTCAAGTTCCATGACACATTCCATTAATTAGTTTCCGTTTACCTAATCATCATGCATTGTCTACAACAATCTCGACTATCCTCCACCGATAGCCCATAGCAATTATTTCTAAAACAGAAAATAAATGCACAAATGGATATTCAATCAGCATTTCATTTCCTCATTTCTCACCAATTAATTATCCCAATTAATTATACAATGTAATTAGGCCATTTTCCATAATTACCATTTCAACCCTTAGGTCCCATTTTCATTCATTCTTTTCATGTCAAACATGCATCTAGGTTTATTATGAATAAAACCCCAACTTTTGTAAAATTACACAAAAGTCCCAAACTTTCACAAAATTACCAAACCAAGCCCAACATCTCAAAATACCAAAATTTAAAGACAAAACCCATAGAGAGGAGTAGGTTATCCCTACCTCAAATTCGGAGTCCCAAAGGAGAAGACGACAAAACCCAACGTGCTCCAAAACCCGAGATTTTCAGATTAAAATGAAGCCCTCGACGATCAACAACTTTTTTGTAAAGGCCAAAGGTGAGTAAATCACTCCTACTAGATCAAAACCTAGAGAGAAGGTAGAGTCTAGAGTGAGAGGCTCAACAATGGTGATTTTGGAAAAGTAAGAGAGAGAAGAGAAAGTGAAAAAGTGATTTGAAAAGTCACAATTTCGGGACTTTAACCCAGGTCTCCGCTCGAGCGTAAAACACCCCGCTCGAGCGTCCACTCACAGACTTCCGCTCGAGCGGCCAACCTCCCGCTCGAGCGCAGAATGCACTCGCCCAGCACTTTTGCAGAACCAGACCTCCGCTCGAGCTCCCAACCCTACGCTCGAGCGGCACTCAGACAACCCCGCTCGAGCGGCCAATACCACGCTCGAGCGTACAACGCTGCACAGGAAAAATACTGAATGGGTGTATTACCCGCTCGAGCGCCAATACCTCCGCTCGAGCGCACAGGCCAAAAATCTGGGCAACTAGTTTTGGTTTCTAAACTCAACCAACCTGAAACAAAACCGCCCAACACATCCTATAACTCAAATACGAAGTAAAAGGATGTAAACAAAATAATAAACAACTACCAACATCCACGGACACATGTCCGGATCACGGTATAACAAGGGTAAACCCGGGATCGCTATAATATTTATTCAAGTTACTTTTCTATTCAACTTCCTTTTTTATTTAATTTCCATATAGATCGTTAAGGTATAGTGGTTTCTGGATTGAACTTCCATTTTTAATTTTGTGCAACTTTCATTTTTATTTTTATTCGACTTCCATTTTTATTCAATTTACTTTTTTATTAAACTTCCTTTTTTATTTAATTTCCAAATAGATCGTTAAGGTATAGTGGTTTCTTGAATGAACTTCCATTTTTAATTTTCTGCAACTTTCATTTCTATTTTTATTCAACTTTCATTTTTATTCAATTTACTTTTCTGTTAAACTTCCTTTTTTATTTAATTTCCAAATAGATCGTCAAGGTATGGTGGTTTCTTGAATGAATTCCCATTTTTAATTTTCCGGAACTTCCATTTTTATTTTTAATTAACTTCCAATTTTCTTCAAGTTACTGTTCTATTCAACTTCCCTTTTATTTAATTTCCAAATAGATTGTTAACGTATAGTGGTTTCTGGAATGAACTTTCATTTTTAATTTTATGCAACTTCCATTTTTCTTTTTATTCGACTTCCATTTTTATTCAATTTATTTTTCTATTAAACTTTGTTTTTTTATTTAATTTCCAAATAGATCGTTATGGTATAGCGGTTTCTTGAATGAACTTCCATTTTTAATTTTTTGCAACTTCCATTTTTATTTCTATTCAACTTTTTTTTTTATTCATGTTTCTTTTCTATCCAACTTCCTTTTTTATTTAATTTCCAAATAGATCCTTAAGGCATAGTTGTTTCTGGATTGAACTTCCATTTTTAATTTTATGCAACTTTCACTTTTATTTTAGTCAACTTCTATTTTTATTCAATTTACTTTTCTATTAAACTTCCTTTTTTATTTAATTTTCAAATAGATCGTTAAGGTATAGTGGTTTCTTTAATGAACTTCCATTTTTAATTTTATGAAACTTCCATTTTTATTTTTACTCAGCTTCCATTTTTATTCAAGTTATTTTTCTATTCAACTTAGTTTTTTATTTAATTTCCAAATAGATCGTTAAGGTATAGTGGTTTCTTGAATGAAATTCCATTTTTAATTTTCTGCAACTTTTATTTTTATTTTTATTTCACTTCAATTTTTATTCAATTTACTCTTCTATTCAACTTCATTTTTTATTTAATTTCCAAATAGATCGTTAAGGTATAGTGGTTTCCTGAATGAATTTCTATTTTTAATTTTCTGCAACTTCCATTTTTATTTTTAAGTAACTTCCATTTTTATTCAAGTTATTTTTCTTTTCAAATTCCTTTTCTATTTAATTTCGAAATAGATCGTTAAGGTATAGCGGTTTCTTGAATGAACTTCCATTTTTCATTTTCTGCAACTTCCAATTTTATTTTTATTTAACGTCCTTTTTCAATCAAGTTTCTTTTATACTCAACTGCCTTTTTTATTTGATTTCCAAATAGATCGTTAAGGTATAGTGGTTTCTTGAATGAACTTCCATTTTTATTTTTCTGCAACTTCCATTTTTATTTTTATTCGACTTCCAATTTTATTCAAGTCATTTTTCTATTCAACTTTTTTTTTTTATTTAATTTCAAATAGATCGTTAAGGCATAGTGGTTTTTCTTGAATGAACTTCCATTTTTAATTTTCTGCACCTTCCTTCTTTATTTTTAATTAACTTCTATTTTTCTTCAAGTTACTTTTCTATTCAACTTCCTTTTTTATTTAAATTCCAAATAGATCGTTAACGTATAGTGGTTTCTGGATTGAACTTCCATTGTTAATTTTATGCAACTTTCATTTTTATTTTTATTCAACTTCCATTTTTATTCAATTTATTTTTCTATTAAACTTTCTTTTTTATTTAATTTCCAAATAGATCGTTAAGGTATAGTGGTTTCTTGAATGAACTTCCATTTTTAATTTTCTGCAACTTCCATTTTTAGTTGTATTCGACTTCCATTTTTATTCAAGTTATTTTTCTATTCAACATCCTTTTTTATTTAATTTCCAAATTGATCGTTAATGTATAGTGTTTTCTTGAATGAACTTCCATTTTTAATTTTCTGCAATTTCCAATTTTATTTTTATTCAACTTCCTTTTTTATTTAATTTCCAAATAGATCGTTAACGTATAGTGGTTTCTTGAATGAACTTCAATTTTTAATTTTATGCAACTTTCACTTTTATTTTTATTCAACTTTCATTTTTATTCAATTTACTTTTCCATTAAACTTCCTTTTTTATTTAATTTCCAAATAGATCGTTAAGATATAGTGGTTTCTTGAATGAACTTCCGTTTTTAATTTTCTGCAACTTCCATTTTTATTCAAGATATTTTTCTATTCAATTTTATTTTTTTATTTAATTTCCAAATATATCATTAAGATATAGTGGTTTTTTTAATGAACTTCAATTTTTAATTTTCTACAACTTCCATTTTTATTTTTATTTAACTTCCTTTTTTATTCAAGTTTCCTTTCTACTCGACTTCCTTTTTTATTTAATTTCCAAATAGATCGTTAGGGTATAGTGGTTTCTGGATTGAACTTCTATTTTTAATCTTATGCAACTTTCATTTTTATTTTCACTCAACTTCCATTTTTATTAAATTTACTTTTCTATTAAACTTCCTTTTTTATTTAATTTCCAAATAGATCGTTAAGGTATGGTGGTTTCTTGAATGAATTTACTTTTTTAATTTTCTGCAACTTCCTTTTTTATTTTTAGTTAACTTCCATTTTTTTCAAATTACATTTCTATTCGACTTCCTTTTTTATTTAATTTCCAAATAGATCGTTAACATATAGTGGTTTTTGGATTGAACTTCCATTTTTAATTTTATGCAACTTTCATTTTCATTTTTATTCAACTTCCATTTTTATTCAATTTACTTTGCTATTAAACTTCCTTTTTTATTTTATTTCCAAATAGATCGTTAAGGTATAGTAGTTTCTTGAATGAACTTCCATTTTTAATTTTCTGCAACTTCCATTTTTATTTGTATTCGACTTTCATTTTTGTTCAAGTTATTTTTCTATTCAACATCCTTTTTTATTTAATTTCCAAATTGATCGTTAATGTATAGTGTTTACTTGAATGAACTTCCATTTTTAATTTTCTGCAATTTTTAATTTTATTTTTATTTAACTTCCTTTTTTATTCAAGTTTCTTTTCTACTCAACTTCCTTTTTTATTTAATTTCCAAATAGATCGTTAATGTATAGTGTTTTCTGGATTGAACTACCAATTTTAATTTTGTGCAACTTTTATTTTTATTTTTATTCGACTTCCATTTTTATTAAATTTACTTTTCTATTAAACTTCATTTTTTATTTAATTTCCAAATAGATAGTTAAGATACAGTGCTTTCTTGAATGAACTTCAATTTTTAATTTTCTGCAACTTCCATTTTTTTTTATTCGACTTCCGTTTTTATTCAAGTTATTTTTCTATTCAACTTCCTTTTTTATTTAATTTCCTAATAGATCGTTAAGGTATTGTGGTTTTTTGAATGAACTTCTATTTTTCATTTTTTGCAACTTCCATTTTTATTTCTTTTTAACTTCCTTTTTCTATCAATTTCTTTTCTACTCAATTTCCTTTTTTATTTAATTTCCAAATAGATCGTTAAGGTATAGTGGTTTCTGGATTGAACTTCCATTTTTAATTTTATGCAACTTTCATTTTTGTTTTTATTCCACTTCCATTTTTAATCAATTTGCTTTTCTATTAAACTTGCACTTTTATTTAATTTCCAAATAGATCGTTAAGGTATAGTGGTTTCTTTACTGAACTTCCATTTTTAATTTTATGCAACTTCCATTTTTATTTTTCTTCGACTTCCATTTATATTCAAGTTGTTTTTCTACTCAACTTCCTTTTTTATTTAATTTCCAAATAGATCGTTAAGGTATAGTGGTGTCTTGAATGAACTTCCAATTTTAATTTTCTGCAACTTCCATTTTTATTTCTATTCAACTTCTTTTTTTATTAAAGTTTCTTTTATATTCAACTTCCCTTTTTATTTAATTTCCAAATAGATCGTTAAGGTATAGTGGTTTCTGGATTGAACTTCCATTTTTAATTCTATGCAACTTACACTTTTATTTTTATTCAACTTCCATTTTTATTCAATTTACTTTTCTATTAAACTTCCTTTTTTATTTAATTTCCTAATAGATCGTTAAGGTATAGTGTTTTCTTTAATGAACTTTCATTTTTAATTTTCTGCAACTTTCATTTTTTTTATTCAACTTCCATTTTTATTCAGGTTATTTTTCTATTCAACTTCTTTTTTTATTTAACTTCCAAATAGATCGTTAAGATATAGTGCTTTCTGGAATGAACTTCCATTTTCAATTTTCTCCAACTTTTATTTTTATTTTTATTTAACTTCCATTTTTATTCAATTTACTTTTCTATTTAACTTCATTTTTTATTTAATTTCAAAATAGATCGTTAAGGTATTGTGGTTTCTTGAATGAATTTCTATTTTTAATTTTCAGCAACTTCCATTTTAATTTTTAAGTAACTTCAATATTTATTCAAGTTACTTTTCTATTCAACTTCCTTTTTTATTTAATTTCCAAATAGATCGTTAAGGTATAATGGTTTCTGGATTGAACTTCCATTTTTAATTTTGTGCAACTTTCATTTTTATTTTTATTCGACTTCCATTTTTATTCAATTTACTTTTTTATCAAATTTCCTTTTTTATTTAATTTCGAAATAGACCGTTAAGGTATATTGGTTTCTTGAATGATCTTCCATTTTTAATTTTCTGCAACTTTCATTTCTATTTTTATTCAACTTTCATTTTTATTCAATTTACTTTTCTGTTAAACTTCCTTTTTTATTTAATTTCCAAATAGATCGTCAAGGTATGGTGGTTTCTTGAATGAATTTCCATTTTTAATTTTCCGGAACTTCCATTTTTATTTTTAATTAACTTCCAATTTTCTTCAAGTTACTGTTCTATTCAACTTCCTTTTTTATTTAATTTCCAAACAGATCGTTAAGGTATAGTGGTTTCAGCAATGAACTTCCATTTTTTATTTTATGCAACTTCCATTTTTATTTTTGTTCGACTTCCATTTTTATTTAATTTACTTTTCTATTAAACTTTGTTTTTTTATTTAATTTCCAAATAGATCGTTATGGTATACTGGTTTCTTGAATGAACTTCCATTTTTAATTTTCTGCAACTTCCATTTTTATTTTTATTCAACTTCTTTTTTTATTCAAGTTTCTTTTCTATTCAACTTCCTTTTTTATTTAATTTCCAAATAGATCCTTAAGGCATAGTTGTTTCTGGATTTAACTTCCATTTTTAATTTTATGCAACTTTCACTTTTATTTTTATTCAACTTCCATTTTTATTCCATTTACTTTTCTATTAAACTTCCTTTTTTATTTAATTTTCAAATAGATCGTTAAGGTATAGTTGTTTCTTTAATGAACTTCCATTTTTAATTTTATGAAACTTTCATTTTTATTTTTACTCAGCTTCCATTTTTATTCAAGTTATTTTTCTATTCAACTTAGTTTTTTATTTCATTTCCAAATAGATCGTTAAGGTATTGTGGTTTCTTGAATGAACTTCCGTTTTTAATTTTCTGCAACTTCCATTTTCATTTTTATTTAACTTCCTTTGTTATTCAAGTTTCTTTTCTGCTCAACTTCCTTTTTTATTTAATTTCCAAATAGATCGTTAAGGTATAGTGTTTTTTGGATTGAACTTCCATTGTTAATTTTATGCAACTTTCATTTTTATTTTTATTCAACTGCCATTTTTATTCAATTTGCCTTTCTGTTAAACTTCCTTTTTTATTTAATTTCCAAATAGATCGTTAATGTATAGTGGTTTCTTGAGTGAAGTTCCATTTTTAGTTTTCTACACCCTTTTTTTTATTTTTATTTAACTTCCATTTTTATTTAATTTACTTTTCTATTCAACTTCCTTTTTTATTTAATTTCCAAATAGATCGTTAACGTACAGTGGTTTCTTGAATTAACTTCCATTTTTAATTTTCTGCACCTTCCATTTTTATTGTTATTTGACTTCCATTTTTATTCAAGTCCTTTTTCTATTAAACTTCCTTTTTTATTTAATTTCCAAATAGATCGTTAAGGTATAGGGGTTTCTGGATTGAACTTCCATTTTTAATTTTATGCAACTTTCATTTTTATTTTTATTCAACTTCATTTTTTATTTAATTTCCAAATAGATCGTTAAGGTATAGTGGTTTCTTGAATGAGCTTCCATTTTTAATTTTCTTCAACTTCCATTTTTATTTTTATTCGACTTCATTTTTATTCAAGCCATTTTTCTATTCAACTTCCTTTGTTATTTAATTTCCAAAAAGATTGTTAAGGTATAGTGGTTCTTTGAATGAACTTCCATTTTTAATTTTACGCACCTTCCATTTTTATTTTTATTTGACTTCCCTTTTTATTCAAGTCATTTTTCTATTCAACTTCTTTTTTTATTTAATTTCCAAATAGATCGTTAACGTATAGTGGTTTCTGGATTGAACTTCCAATTTTAATTTTATACAACTTTCATTTTTATTTTTATTTGACTTCCATTTTTATTAAATTTACTTTTCTATTAAACTTCATTTTTTATTTAATTTCCAAATAGATCATTAAGTTATAGTGTTTCCTTGAATGAACTTCAATTTTTAATTTTCAGCAACTTCCATTTTTTTTTATTCGACTTCCATTTTTATTCCAGTTATTTTTCTATTCAACTTCCTTTTTTATTTAATTTCCAAATAGATCGTTAATGTATAGTGGTTTTTTGAATGAACTACCATTTTTAATTTTTTGCAACTTCCATTTTCATTTTTATTTAACTTCCTTTTTCAATCAAGTTTCTTTTCTACTCAACTTCCTTTTTTATTTAATTTCCAAAAAGATCGTTAAGGTATAGTGGTTTCTTGAATGAACTTCTATTTTTATTTTCTGCAACTTCCATTTTTATTTTTATTTAACTTCCTTTTTCATTCAAGTTTCTTTTCTACTCAACTTCCTTTTTTATTTAATTTCCAAATAGATCGTTAAGGTATAGTGGTTTCTTGAATGAAGTTCCATTTTTAATTTTCTACAACTTTTATTTTTATTTTTATTTTTATTTAACTTCCATTTTTATTCAATTTACATTTCTATTCAACTTCATTTTTTATTTAATTTCCAAATAGATCGTTAAGGTATAGTGGTTTCTTGAATGAATTTCTATTTTTAATTTTCTGCAACTTCCATTTTTATTTTTACGTAACTTCAATTTTTATTCAACTTATTTTTCTATTCAACTTCCTTTTTTATTTCATTTCCAAATAGATCGTTAACGTATAGTCGTTTCTGGATTGAACTTTCATTTTTAATTTAATTGAACTTTCATTTTTATTTTTATTCGACTTCCATTTTTATTAAATTCACTTTTCTATTAAACTTCATTTTTTATTTAATATCCAAATAGATCGTTAAGGTATAGTGTTTTCTGGAATGAACTTCCATTTTAATTTTTATTCGACTTCCTTTTTTATTTAATTTCCAAATAGATCGTTACGGTATAGTGGTTTCTTGATTGAACTTCCATTTTTAATTTTCTGCAACTTCCATTTTTTTTTATGCAACTTCCATTTTTATTCAAGTTATTTTTCTATTCGACTTCTTTTTTTATTTAATTTGCAAATAGATCGTTAAGGTATAGTTGTTTCTTGAATGAACTTCCATTTTTAATTTTATGCAACTTCCATTTTTATTCAAGTTTCTTTTCTACTCAACTTCCTTTTTTATTTAATTTCCAAATAGATCGTTAACGTATAGTGGTTTCTGGAATGAACTTCCACTTTTAATTTTATGCCACTTTCATTTTTATTTTAGTTCAACTTCCATATTTATTCAATTTACTTTTCTATGAAACTTCATTTTTTTATTTAATTTCCAAATAGATCGTTATGGTATAGTGGTTTCTTGAATGAACTTCCATTTTTGTCTCTATTCAACTACTTTTTTCATTCAAGTTTCTTTTCTATTCAACTTCCTTTTTTATTTAATTTCCAAATAGATCGTTAAGGTATAATGGTTTCTGGATTGAATTTCCATTTCTAATTTTATTCAACTTTCACTTTTATTTTTATTCAACTTCCATTTTTATTCAATTTACTTTTCTATTAAACTTCTTCTTTTATTTAATTTCCAAATAGATCGTTAAGGTATAGTGGTTTCTTGAACGAACTTCCATTTTTAATTTTCTGCAACTTTATTTTTATTTTTATTTTTATTTAACTTCAATTTTTATTCAATTTACTCTTCTATTCAACTTCATTTTTTGTTTAATTTCCAAATAGATCGTTAAGGTATAGTGATTTTTTGAATGAATTTCTATTCTTAATTTTTTGCAACTTCCATTTCTATTTTTAAGCAACTTCAATTTTTATTCAAATTATTTTTCTATTCAACTTCCTTTTTTATTTAATTTCCAAATAGATCGTTAAGGTATAGTGGTTTTTTGAACGAACTTCCATTTTTAATTTTATTTAACTTCCTTTTTCAATCAAGTTTCTTTTCTACTCAACTTCCTTTTTTATTTAATTTCCAAATAGATCGTTAAGGTATAGTGGTTTCTTGAATGAACTTCCATTTTTAATTTTCTGCAACTTCCATTTTTCTTCAAGTTACTTTTCTATTGAACTTCCTTTTTTATTTAATTTTCAAATAGATCATTAAGGTATAGTGGTTTCTCGAATGAACTTCCATTTTTAATTTTCTGCAACTTTCATTTCTATTTTTATTCAACTTCCATTTTTATTCGATTTACTTTTCTATTAAACTTCCTTTGTTATTTAATTTCCAAATAGATCGTTATGGTATGGTGGTTTCTTGAATGAATTTCCATTTTTAATTTTCTACAACTTTTGTTTTTATTTTTATTTAACTTCCATTTTTATTCAATTTACTTTTCTATTCGACTTTCTTTTTTATTTAATTTCCAAATAGATCGTTAAGGTATAGCGGTTTCTTGAATGAACTTCCATTTTTAATTTTCTGCACCTTCCATTTTTATTTTTATTTGACTTCCATTTTTATTCAAGTCATTTTTCTATTCAACTTCCTTTTTTAATTAATTTCCAAATAGATCGTTAAGGTATAGTGGTTTCTGGATTGAACTTTCATTTTTAATTTTTTGCAACTTTCATTTTTATTTTTATTCAACTTCCATTTTTGTTAAATTTACTTTTCTATTAAACTTCATTTTTTTATTTAATTTCCAAATAGATCGTTAAGGTATAGTGGTTTCTTGAATGAACTTCCAATCTTAATTTTCTGCAACTTCCATTTTTATTTCTATTCAACTTCTTTTTTTATTCAAGCTTCGTTTTTATTCAACTTCCTTTTTTTTTTAATTTCCAAATAGATCGTTAAGGTATAGCGGTTCCGTGAATGAACTTCCATTTTTAATTTTATGCACCTTCCGTTTTTATTTTTATTTGACTTCCCTTTTTATTCATGCCATTTTTCTATTCAACTTCTTTTTTTATTTAATTTCCAAGTAGATCGTTAACGTATAGTGGTTTCTGGATTGAACTTCCAATTTTAATTTTATGCAACTTTCATTTTTATTTTTATTCGACTTCCATTTTTATTAAATTTATTTTTCTAGTAAACTTCATTTTTTATTTAATTTCCAAATAGATCGTTATGGTATAGTGTTTTCTTGAATGGCCTTCAATTTTTAATTTTCTGCAACTTCCATTTTTTTTTATTCGACTTCCATTTTTATTCGAGTTATTTTTCTATTCAACTTCCTTTTTTATTTAATTTCCAAATAGATCGTTAAGGTATAGTGGTTTTTTGAACGAACTTTCATTTTTTATTTTTTGCAACTTCCATTTTTATTTTTATTCAACTTCCTTTTTTAATCAAGTTTCTTTTCTACTCAACTTCCTTTTTTATTTAATTTCCAAATAGATCGTTAAGGTATAGTGGTTTCTTGAATGAAGTTTCATTTTTAATTTTCTACAACTTTTATTTTTATTTTTATTTAACTTCCATTTTTATTCAATTTACTTTTCTATTCTACTTTATTTTTTAATTAATTTCCAAATAGACCGTTAAGGTATAGTGGTTTCTGGAACGAATTTCTATTTTTAATTTTCTGCAACTTCCATTTTTATTTTTACGTAACTTCAATTTTTATTGAAGTTACTTTTCTATTCAACTTCCTTTTTTATCTGATTTCCAAATAGATCGTTAACGTATAGTGGTTTCTGGATTGAACTATCATTTTTAATTTAATGCAACTTTCATTTTTATTTTTATTCGACTTCCATTTTTATTAAATTTACTTTTCTATTAAACTTCATTTTTTATTTAATTTCCAAATAGATCGTTAAGGTATAGTGGTTTCTTGAATGAAGTTCCATTTTTAATTTTCTACAACTTTAGTTTTTATTTTTATTTAACTTCCATTTTTAATCAATTTACTTTTCTATTCAACTTCCTTTTTTATTTAATTTCCAAATAGATCGTTAAGGTATAGTGGTTTCTTGAATGAACTTCCATTTTTAATATTTTGCACCTTCCATTTTTATTTTTATTTGACTTCCATTTTTGTTCAAGTCATTTTTCTATTCAACTTCCTTTTTTATTTAATTTCCAAATAGATCGTTAAGGTATAGTGGTTTCTGGATTGAACTTCCATTTTTAATTTTCTGGAACTTCCATTTTTATTCAAGTTTCTTTTCTACTCAACTTCCTTTTTTATTTAATTTCCAAATAGATCGTTAAGGTATAGTGGTTTCTGGATTGAACTTCTATTTTTAATTTTATTCAACTTTCGTTTTTATTTTCATTCAACTTCCATTTTTATTCAATTTACTTTTCTATTAAACTTCCTTTTTTATTTAATTTCCAAATAGATCGTTAAGGTATGGTGGTTTCTTGAATGAATTTCCTTTTTTAATTTTCTGCAACTTCCATTTTTGTTTTTAATTAACTTCCATTTTTCTTCAAGTTACTTTTCTATTCAACTTCCTTTTTTATTTAATTTCCAAATAGATCGTTAAGGTATAGTGGTTTCTCGAATGAACTTCCATTTTTAATTTTCTGCAACTTTCATTTCTATTTTTATTCAACTTCTATTTTTATTCAATTTACTTTTCTATTAAACTTCCTTTGTTATTTAATTTCCAAATAGATCGTTAAGGTATGGTGGTTTCTTGAATGAATTTCCATTTTTAATTTTCTGCAACTTCCATTTTTATTTTAAATTAACATCCAATTTTCTTCAAGTTACTTTTCTATTCTACTTCCTTTTTTATTTAATTTCCAAATAGATCGTTAACGTATAGTGGTTTCTGGAATGAACTTCCACTTTTAATTTTATGCCACTTCCATTTTTATTTTTGTTCAACTTCCATTTTTATTCAATTTACTTTTCTATGAAACTTCATTTTTTTATTTAATTTCCAAATAGATCGTTATGGTATAGTGGTTTTTGAATGAACTTCTATTTTTAATTTTCTACAACTTCCATTTTTATCTCTATTCAACTTCTTTTTTTATTTAATTTCCAAATAGATCGTTAAGGTATAATGGTTTCTGGATTGAACTTCCATTTCTAATTTTATTCAACTTTCACTTTTATTTTTATTCAACTTCCATTTTTATTCAATTTACTTTTCTATTAAACTTCCTTTTTTATTTAATTTCCAAATAGATCGTTAAGGTATAGTAGTTTCTTGAATGAACTTCCATTTTTAATTTTCTGCAACTTTTATTTTTATTTTTATTTAACTTCAATTTTTATTCAATTTACTCTTCTATTCAACTTCATTTTTTGTTTAATTTCCAAATAGATCGTTAAGGTATAGTGGTTTCTTGAATGAATTTCTATTCTTAATTTTCTGCAACTTCCATTTCTATTTTTAAGTAACTTCAATTTTTATTCAAATTATTTTTCTATTCAACTTCTTTTTTTATTTAATTTCCAAATAGATCGTTAAGGTATAGTGGTTTTTTGAACGAACTTCCATTTTTAATTTTTTGCAACTTCCATTTTTATTTTTATTTAACTTCCTTTTTCAATCAAGTTTCTTTTCTACTCAACTTCCTTTTTTATTTAATTTCCAAATAGATCGTTAAGGTATAGTGGTTTCTTGAATGAACTTCCATTTTTAATTTTCTGCAACTTCCATTTTTATTTTTATTTAACTTCCTTTTTTATTCAAGTTTCTTTTCTACTCAACTTTCTTTTTTATTTAATTTCCAAATAGATCGTTAAGTTATAGTGGTTTTTGGATTGAACTTCCATTGTTAATTTTATCCAACTTTCATTTTTATTTTTATTCAACTGCCATTTTTATTCAATTTGCCTTTCTGTTAAACTTCCTTTGATGTAAGTTGGAACTTTGTTCTGGTAATCACATGCTATTGAAGATCAGTACAAGACTTGGACTACAACTGAAGGACAAGTTATTCATGCTGTTCATCCTCCTCCTCAAGCTTTAGAATTAGCCCCTAATGGAAAAACAACCAGACAACCTCTATTAGCAACTGCTTATATCGACGCTCAATCAGGAAAATTTACTAAAACAGAAAGTTTAAAATTCCTGATCTGGAGAGAATTTCCACTTGCACTGGTAAGACTTTAAGTAGTCTTTGTAAAATACCTGGTTGGAACTATACCTTCTTGGATACAGTTCATGTCTGCTCCACTATCGACTAAAGCAATAGCATCCTTGATTATAAAATCAGGTTTAATCATGAAAGAGATTTTAATATACCATTTCTGGAAAGTCTGCTGGTTCAATCCAGAGGACTGTTTCCTTGGTGATACTGTTAGGAGTATACGGATCTTCAGTCTTAAGGAGAATATGCTTTAATTATCACATAATAAAAATATAAATTAAATAAATTAGGCATATATGATCACAGTACAACCATGTCAGAACAACAAGAAAATACCGTAGAAATACCAGGATCAGAATCAGTAACCACTGTAGGAAATACAGTTTCCACCAAATATACATACTGGGATTACATTGATGCTTTTACCCAGGTATTTTATTACCAGAATCCAATCAAGAATCATTCTTGGTTCATCCGTGTTATGTAAGATCTACCCTATAGGGGGGAATAGATCGGAAACTGTTATTGGAAAAACTTCTAGGTGCAGTGCGAAAACTGGCATTAGAAGAATCGTGGCCGCGAATTACTGCAAAATCTTCGCTGTCCCTCTCTTACTCATTTCCGTTGGTGTCACTCCCCGTGGAGTTGTACCGCTTTCGGTCGAGCATAATAGTTCCGAGTAGGGGGTAACATAGCAGGTCTAGAGGAACTATAGGAATGCAGTTTGTTAACTGATGAGGGTTCTTGGAAATTCGGACGAGCTCTAGTTGGAATATATTTTTCATCAAAATCTGGTTCATATGGTAAGGTTACTGTATACTTTTTGCGATTCCAAAAAGCATTAGGAACATTACCACATACTTCTGTTTGAAATTCTTGTTCTAAGAATTTAATTTTCTGTTTTAATGAAGGTTGTGGATGACAGATCCGTGGGAGATTAAACGTCGTTATCTCACCACTCAACAGTCACCTCCCCATTTTGATCAGTACCGGTACATCTATGAACAGATGTTAATTGAAACTGGGGCTGCTGAAATCAAGCATACTCTGCATGATGTCAACAAAGCCGCCAGTCTAATTCAATACAGTAAAATTGTCATCCGTAACATTCTACCCAATTAAAAGTCCCAGAAGACTAGCCATCCGCGATCTACCAAGAAGTTTTATCCAAAGAAATCAACCAGCAAACCTAAAAGTAAAAATAAATCTGAAGTCAAATGCTACAAATGTGGCCAAACAGGGCATTATGCTAACCGTTGCAAATCAAAAGCTAAATCTAAGATTAATGAATTAAATCTTGATTTAGACATCAAAAATCAGCTAATACAAGCTCTAGAAGCTAAAGAAAATTCCACTGAAGAAGAAACTCCTTCTGAAAATGAAATTAATCAGTTATATTCAGATTCCTCTACTGACACTGAACCCGAAGAATCTTGCCCCTGTAGTACTAATCAGGAACACATATCAGAAATTAATTACTGGAAATCCATTGTAGAAATGAATGGTTTACATCTAGGTGAACCCAGCAGTATTAACGTTTTAACAGATACTCAAAAAGATATGCTTGCTGTAGGAGATCAAATTCAGGATCCAGAAATGAAAATGAAATATTTAAAAATGTGTTATGAACACCAGCAAACAGCTCAGGAGATTCCTCCTATACCCGACTACTCTTATAGCCTTCAGCATGTAATCAACAGAATTCAAACCAAATCTGTGGTTGAAATACCCGACTACTCTTATAGCCTTCAGCATGTAATCAACAGAATTCAAACCAAATCTGTGGTTGAACAACCAACTACACTCCAGGATCTAAAGATGGAAATTAATATCCTAAAAACAGAAGTCAAACACTTGCAAACTACTATTGAAGCCGCTATTAAAGATATTAAATATCTTCATACCCAGATTCCAAAACAGAAAGAAAAAGAAACTGAACAAAAACTTGAAACAAAAAATGAATCCGAATCCTCCACTTAAAAATAGAAATGGAAGTTGCGGAAAATTAAGAATAGAAATTCATTCAAGAAACCACTATACCTTAACGATCTATTTGGAATTTAAACAAAAAATGAAGTTGAATAGAAGAGTAAATTGAATAAAAATTGAAGTTAAATAAAAATAAAAATAAAAGTTGCAGAAAATTAAAAATGGAAGTAACTTCAATTTTTATTCAAATTATTTTTCTATTCAACTTCATTTTTTATTTAATTTCCAAATAGATTGTTAAGGTATAGTGGTTTTTTGAACGAACTTCCATTTTTTATTTTTTGCAACTTCCATTTTTATTTTTATTTAACTTCCTTTTTCAATCAAGTTTCTTTTCTACTCAACTTCCTTTTTTATTTAATTTCCAACTAGATCGTTAAGGTATAGTGGTTTCTTGAATGAACTTCCATTTTTAATTTTCTGCAACTTCCATTTTTATTTATATTTAACTTCCTTTTTTATTCAAGTTTCTTTTCTACTCAACTTTCTTTTTTATTTAATTTCCAAATAGATCGTTAAGTTATAGTGGTTTTTGGATTGAACTTCCATTGTTAATTTTATCCAACTTTCATTTTTATTTTTATTCAACTGCCATTTTTATTCAATTTGCCTTTCTATTAAACTTCCTTTTTTATTTAATTTCCAAATAGGTCGTTAAGGTATAGTGGTTTCTTGAATAAAGTTCCATTTTTAATTTTCTACAACTTTTGTTTTTATTTTTATTTAACTTCCATTTTTATTCAATTTACTTTTCTATTCGACTACCTTTTTTATTTAATTTCCAAATAGATCGTTAAGGTATAGTGGTTTCTTGAATGAACTTCCACTTTTAATTTTCTGCACCTTCCATTTTTATTTTTATTTGATTTCCATTTTTATTCAAGTCATTTTTATATTCAACATCCTTTTTTATTTAATTTCCAAATAGATCGTTAAGGTATAGTGGTTTCTGAATTGAAGTTTCATTTTTAATTTTATGCAACTTTCATTTTTATTTTTATTCAACTTCCATTTTTATTAAATTTACTTTTCGATTAAACTTCATTTTTTATTTAATTTCCAAATAGATCGTTAAGGTATAGTGGTTTCTTGAATGAACTTCCAATTTTAATTTTCTGCAACTTCCATTTCTATTTCTATTCAACTTCTTTTTTTATTCAAGCTTCGTTTTTATTCAACTTCCTTTTTTATTTAATTTCCAAATAGATCGTTAAGGTATAGCGGTTCCGTGAATGAATTCCATTTTTAATTTTATGCACCTTCCGTTTTTATTTTTATTTGACTTCCTTTTTTATTCAAGTCATTTTTCTATTCAACTTCTTTTTTTATTTAATTTCCAAACAGATCGTTAACGTATAGTGGTTTCTGGATTGAACTTCCAATTTTAATTTTATGCAACTTTCATTTTTATTTTTATTCGACTTCCATTTTTATTAAATTTACTTTTCTATTAAACTTCATTTTTTATTTAATTTCCAAATAGATCGTTATGGTATAGTGTTTTCTTGAATGAACTTCAATTATTAATTTTCTGCAACTTCCATTTTTTTTTATTCGACTTCCATTTTTATTCAAGTTATTTTTCTATTCAACTTCCTTTTTTATTTAATTTCCAAATAGATCGTTAAGGTATAGTGGTTTTTTGAACGAACTTCCATTTTTTATTTTTTGCAACTTCCATTTTTATTTTTATTTAACTTCCTTTTTCAATCAAGTTTCTTTTCTACTCAACTTCCTTTTTTATTTAATTTCCAAATAGATCGTTAAGGTATAGTGGTTTCTTGAATGAAGTTCCATTTTCAATTTTCTACAACTTTTATTTTTATTTTAATTTAACTTCCACTTTTATTCAATTTACTTTTCTATTCAACTTTATTTTTTAATTAATTTCCAAATAGATCGTTAAGGTATAGTGGTTTGTGGAATGAATTTCTATTTTTAATTTTCTGCAACTTCCATTTTTATTTTTACGTAACTTCAATTTTTATTCAAGTTACTTTTCTATTCAACTTCCTTTTTTATTTAATTTCCAAATAGATCGTTAACGTATAGTGGTTTCTGGATTGAAATTTCATTTTTAATTTAATACAACTTTCATTTTTATTTTTATTCGACTTCCACTTTTATTAAATTTACTTTTCTATTAAACTTCATTTTTTATTTAATTTTCAAATTGATCGTTAAGGTATAGTGGTTTCTTGAATGAACTTCCATTTTTAATTTTCTGCAACTTCCATTTTAATTTTTATTCGACTTCCATTTTTATTCATGTCATTTTTCTATTCAACTTTCTTTTTTATTTAATTTCCAAATAGATCGTTAAGGTATAGTGGTTTCTTGAATGAACTTCCATTTTTAATTTTCTGCAACTTCCATTTTTTTTTATGCAACTTCCATTTTTATTCAAGTTATTTTTCTATTCGACTTCTTCTTTTTATTTAATTTCCAAATAGATTGTTAAGGTATAGTTGTTTCTTGAATGAACTTCAATTTTTAATTTTCTACAACTTCCATTTTTATTCAAGTTTCTTTTCTACTCAACTTCCTTTTTTATTTAATTTCCAAATTGATCGTTAAGGTATAGTGGTTTCTGGATTGAACTTCTATTTTTAATTTTATTCAACTTTCATTTTTATTTTCATTCAACTTCCATTTTTATTCAATTTACTTTTCTATTAAACTTCCTTTTTTATTTAATTTCCAAATAGATCGTTAAGGTATGGTGGTTTCTTGAATGAATTTCCTTTTTTAATTTTCTGCAACTTCCATTTTTGTTTTTAATTAACTTCCATTTTTCTTCAAGTTACTTTTCTATTCAACTTCCTTTTTTATTTAATTTCCAAATAGATCGTTAAGGTATAGTGGTTTCTCGAATGAACTTCCTTTTTTAATTTTCTGCAACTTTCATTTCTATTTTTATTGAACTTCCATTTTTATTCAATTTACTTTTCTATAAAACTTCTTTTGTTATTTAATTTCCAAATATATCGATAAGGTATGGTGGTTTCTTGAATGAATTTCCATTTTTAATTTTCTGCAACTTCCATTTTTATTTTTAATTAACATCCAATTTTCTTCAAGTTACTTTTCTATTCTACTTCCTTTTTTATTTAATTTCCAAATAGATCGTTAACGTATAGTGGTTTCTGGAAAGAACTTCCACTTTTAATTTTATGCCACTTCCATTTTTATTTTTGTTCAACTTCCATTTTTATTCAATTTACTTTTCTATGAAACTTCATTTTTTTTATTTAATTTCCAAATTGATCGTTATGGTATGGTGGTTTTTTGAATGAACTTCTATTTTTAATTTTCTGCAACTTCCAATTTTATCTCTATTCAACTTCTTTTTTCATTCAAGTTTCTTTTCTATTCAACTTCCTTTTTTATTTAATTTCCAAATAGATCGTTAAGGTATAATGGTTTCTGGATTGAACTTCCATTTCTAATTTTATTCAACTTTCACTTTTATTTTTATTCAACTTCCATTTTTATTGAATTTACTTTTCTATTAAACTTCCTTTTTTATTTAATTTCCAAATAGATCGTAAAGGTATAGTGGTTTCTTGAATGAACTTCCATTTTTAATTTTCTGCAACTTTTATTTTTATTTTTATTAAACTTCAATTTTTATTCAATTTACTCTTCTATTCAACTTCATTTTTTGTTTAATTTCCAAATTGGTCGTTATGGTATAGTAGTTTCTTCAATGAATTTCTATTCTTAATTTTCTGCAACTTCCATTTCTATTTTTAAGTAACTTCAATTTTTATTCAAGTTATTTTTCTATTCAACTTCCTTTTTTATTTAATTTCCAAATTGATCGTTAAGGTATAGTTGTTTTTTGAACGAACTTCCATTTTTAATTTTTTGCAACTTGCATTTTTATTTTTATTTAACTTCCTTTTTCAATCAAGTTTCTTTTCTACTCAACTTCCTTTTTTATTTAATTTCCAAATAGATCGTTAAGGTATAGTGGTTTCTTGAATGAACTTTCATTTTTAATTTTCTGCCACTTCCAGTTTTATTTTTATTTAACTTCCTTTTTTTATTCAAGTTTCTTTTCTACTCAACTCCCCTTTTTATTTAATTTCCAAATAGATCGTTAAGTTATAGTGGTTTTTGGATTGAACTTCCATTGTTAATTTTATGCAACTTTCATTTTTATTTTTATTCAACTCCCATTTTTATTCAATTTGCCTTTCTATTAAACTTCCTTTTTATTTAATTTCCAAATAGATCGTTAAGGTATAGTGGTTTCTTGAATAAAGTTCCATTTTTAATTTTCTACAACTTTTGTTTTTATTTTTATTTAACTTCCATTTTTATTCAACTTACTTTTCTATTCGACTTTCTTTTTTATTTAATTTCAAAATAGATCGTTAAGGTATAGTGGTTTCTTGAATGAACTTCCATTTTTAATTTTCTGCACCTTCCATTTTTATTTTTATTTGACTTCCATTTTTGTTCAAGTCATATTTCTATTCAACTTCCTTTTTTATTTAATTTCCAAATAGATCATTAAGGTATAGTGGTTTCTGGATTGAACTTTCATTTTTAATTTTATGCAACTTTCATTTTTATTTTTATTCAACTTCCATTTTTATTAAATTTACTTTTCTATTAAACTTCATTTTTTATTTAATTTCCAACTAGATCGTTAAGGTATAGTGGTTTCTTGAATGAGCTTCCATTTTTAATTTTCTTCAACTTCCATTTTTATTTTTATTCGACATCCATTTTTATTCAAGCCATTTTTCTATTCAACTTCCTTTTTTATTTAATTTCCAAAAAGATCATTATGGTATAGTGGTTCCGTGAATGAACTTCCATTTTTAATTTTATGTACCTTGCATTTTTATTTTTATTTGACTTCCCTTTTTCTTCAAGTCATTTTTCTATTCAACTTCTTTTTTTATTTAATTTCCAAATAGATCGTTAACGTATAGTGGTTTCTGGATTGAACTTTCAATTTTAATTTTTTGCAACTTTCATTTTTATTTTTATTCGACTTCCATTTTTATTATATTTACTTTTCTATTAAACTTCATTTTTTATTTAATTTCCAAATAGATCGGTAAGGTATAGTGTTTTCTTGAATGAACTTCAATTTTTAATTTTTTGGAACTTCCATTTTTTTTTATTCGACTTCCATTTTTATTCAAGTTATTTTTCTATTCAACTTCCTTTTTTATTTAATTTCCAAATAGATCGTTAAGGTATAGTGGTTTTTTGAACGAACTTCCATTTTTTATTTTTAGCAACTTCCATTTTTATTTTTATTTAACTTCCTTTTTCCATCAAGTTTCTTTTCTACTCAACTTCCTTTTTTATTTAATTTCCAAATAGATCGTTAAGGTATAGTGGTTTCTTGAATGAAGTTCCATTTTTAATTTTCTACAACTTTTATTTTTTTTTTATTTAACTTCCATTTTTATTCAATTTACTTTTCTATTCAACTTCCTTTTTTAATTAATTTCCAAATAGATCGTTAAGGTATAGTGGTTTCTTGAATGAATTTCTATTTTTAATTTTCTGCAACTTCCATTTTTATTTTTAAGTAACTTCAATTTTTATTCAAGTTACTTTTCTATTCAACTTCCTTTTTTATTTAATTTCCAAATAGATAGTTAAGGTATATTGATTTCTTGAATGAACTTCCATTTTTAATTTTTTGCACCTTCCATTTTTATTTTTATTTGACTTCCATTTTTATTCAAGTCATTTTTCTATTCAACTTCCTTTTCTATTTAATTTCCAAATAGATCGTTAAGATATAGTGGTTTCTGGATTGGACTTCCATTTTTAATTTTATGCAACTTTCATTTTTATTTTTATTCAACTTCCATTTTTATTCAATTTACTTTTCTATTAAACTTCCTTTTTTATTTAATTTCCAAATAGATCGTTAAGTTATAGTGGTTTCTTGAATGAACTTCCATTTTTAATTTGCTGCAACTTTTATTTTTATTTTTGTTTGACTTCCATTTTTATTCAATTTACTTTTCTATTCAACTCCTTTTTTAATTAATTCCCAAATAGATCGTTACGGTATACTGGTTTCTTGAATGAATTTCTATTTTTAAATTTCTGCAACTTCATTTTTATTTTTAAGTAACTTCCATTTTTATTCAAGTTACCTTTCTATTCAACTTCCTTTTTTATTTAATTTCCAAATAGATCGTTAGCGTATAGTGGTTTTTGGATTGAACTTCCATTTTTAATTTTCTACAACTTTTATTTTTATTTTTATTCAATTTACTTTTCAATTAAACTTCCTCTTTTATTTTATTTCCAAATATATCGTTAAGGTATAGTGGTTTCTTGAATGAACTTCCATTTTTAATTTTCTGCAATTTCCATTTTTATTTTTATTTAACTTCCTTTTTTGTTAAAGTTTCTTTTCTACTCAACTTCCTTTTGTATTTAATTTCCAAATAGATCGTTAAGGCATAGTGGTTTCTTCAATGAACTTCCATTTTTAATTTATGCAACTTTCACTTTTATTTTTATTCAACTTCCATTTTTATTCAATTTACTTTTCTATTAAACTTCCTTTTTTATTTAATTTCCAAATAGATCGTTAAGGTATATTGGTTTCTTGAATGAACTTCCATTTTTAATTTTCTGCATCTTCCATTTTTTTTTATTCAACTTCCATTTTTATTCAAGTTATTTTTCTATTCAACTTCTTCTTTTTATTTAATTTCCAAATAGATCGTTAAGGTATATTTGTTTCTTAAATGAACTTCCATTTTTATTCAAGTTTCTTTTCTACTCAACTTCCTTTTTTATTTAATTTCCAAATAGATCGTTAAGGTATAGTGGTTTCTGGATTGAACTTCTATTTTTAATTTTGTTCAACTTTCATTTTTATTTTCATTCAACTTCCATTTTTATTCAATTTACTTTTCTATTAAACTTCCTTTTTTATTTAATTTCCAAATAGATCGTTATGGTATGGTGGTTTCTTGAATGAATTTCCTTTTTAATTTTCTGCAACTTCCATTTTTGTTTTTAATTAACTTCCATTTTTCTTCAAGTTACTTTTCTATTGAACTTCCTTTTTTATTTAATTTTCAAATAGATCATTAAGGTATAGTGGTTTCTCGAATGAACTTCCATTTTTAATTTTCTGCAACTTTCATTTCTATTTTTATTCAACTTCCATTTTTATTCGATTTACTTTTCTATTAAACTTCCTTTGTTATTTAATTTCCAAATAGATCGTTATGGTATGGTGGTTTCTTGAATGAATTTCCATTTTTAATTTTCTGCACCATCCATTTTTATTTTTAATTAACATCCAATTTTCTTCAAGTTTCTTTTCTATTCAACTTCCTTTTTTATTTAATTTCCAAATAGATCGTTATGGTATAATGGTTTCTGGATTGAACTTCCATTTCTAATTTTATTCAACTTTCACTTTTATTTTTATTCAACTTCCATTTTTATTCAATTTACTTTTCTATTAAACTTCCTTTTTTTTTTAATTTCAAAATAGATCGTTAAGGTATAGTGGTTTCTTGAATGTACTTCCAGTTTTAATTTTCTGCAACTTTTATTTTTATTTTTACTTAACTTCAATTTTTATTCAATTTAATCTTCTATTCAACTTCATTTTTTGTTTAATTTCCAAATAGATCGTTAAGGTATAGTGGTTTCTTGAATGAATTTCTATTCTTAATTTTCTGCAACTTACATTTCTATTTTTAAGTAACTTCAATTTTTATTCAAGTTACTTTTCTATTCAACTTCCTTTTTTATTTAATTTCCAAATAGATCGTTAACGTATAGTGGTTTCTGGATTGAACTTCCATTTTTTATTTTGTGCAACTTTCATTTTTATTTTTATTCGACTTCCATTTTTATTAAATTTACTTTTCTATTAAGCTTCATTTTTTATTTTATTTCCAAATAGATCATTAAGGTATAGTGGTTTCTTGAATGAACTTCCTTTTTTTTTTTTATTCGACTTCCATTTTTATTCAAGTTATTTTTCTATTCAAGTTCCTTTTTTATTTAATTTCCAAATAGATTGTTAAGGTATAGTGGTTTCTTGAATGAACTTCCATTTTTAATTTTCTGCAACTTCCATTTTTATTTTTATTTAACTTCCTTTTCCAATCAAGTTTCTTTTCTACTCAACTTCCTTTTTTATTTAATTTCCAAATAGATCGTTAAGGTATAGTGGTTTCTGGATTGAACTTCCATTTTTATTTTTATTCAACTGCCATTTTTATTCAATTTGCTTTTCTATTAAACTTCCATTTTTATTTAATTTCGAAATAGATCGTTAAGGTATTGTGGTTTCTTGAATGAATTTCTATTTTTAAGTAAATTTAATTTTTATTCAAGTTACTTTTCTATTCAACTTCTTTTTTATTTAATTTCCAAATAGATCGTTAACGTATAGTGATTTCTGGATTAAACTTCCATTTTTAATTTTGTGCAACTTTCATTTTTATTTTTATTCGACTTCCATTTTTATTAAATTTACTTTTCTATTAAACTTCATTTTTTAATTAATTTCCAAATAGATCGTTAAGGTATAGTGGTTTCTTGAATGAACTGCCAATTTTAATTTTCTGCAACTTTCATTTTTATTTTTATTTAACTTCCTTTTTCAATCAAGTTTCTTTTCTACTCAACTTCCTTTTTTATTTAATTTCCAAATAGATCGTTAAGGTATAGTGGTTTTTGGATTGAACTTCAATTGTTAATTTTATGCAACTTTCATTTTTATTTTTATTCGACTTCCATTTTTATTAAATTTACTTTTCTATTAAACTTCATTTTTTATTTAATTTCCAAATAGATCGTTAAGGTATAGTGGTTTCTTTAATGAGCTTCTATTTTTAATTTTCTGCAACTTCCATTTTTATTTTTATTTGACTTCCATTTTTATTCAATTTACTTTTCTATTCAACTTCCTTTTTTATTTAATTTCCAAATAGATCGTTAAGGTATAGTGGTTTCTGGATTGAACTTCTGTGTGGGTGTTTTTTCGACCACACTGCCCGCCTAGTAATCAGCTGGAGAGCACTGGCAGAATAGATGGCTTCAGCAAACCTGTAACAGAAAGAAAAAGGCTCCGGCGGTGGCTCTTCCACCCGGGGGTACTCCGACGATCAAGTCAGTATATCTCTCAAAGATAATCAAGTGCTAAACTCACAAGCTTGAGTATAAAACTGCGTACCTTAGACCCATGGGGGTGCCTCTCTTTTATAGTTTACTTAATCCAAGTCCTACTAGAAGCCTGACTTCTATGGACTCCAACTTAGTACTTACTTTGGATTCCTCAAGAGATAAAGATAAATTCCCTAAGAGCTTTATCCTTTTCTTAGCAAAGTCTTCTCTTTTATCTAGGACTTTTATCCCTTATTCGCTTATCTCGGATTCCGATATCTTCGGAGATAACCTCGGCAATTCCAAGATCACCTCGGCATAACTATCACGACACGTGGTACTTCGGCTGACACGTCGGCGTCGCCATGCCACGTGTTGGTATCCAAAAAATATATCCCCACAACTGCCCCCTAGGTTCTATTACCTCGGCATTCTGAGGTGATGGAACCTATATCGATATTTCTTTCTGCATAGTGGCTCAAAAACTATTTGGCCAAGATAATTCATTTTGAAGCCGATATGTTCTCTTCGGAGAACAAGAATGCAAATGAACTCCACCACGCGCATGAGCTGTCATGCACATCTAACCGTTCCTTTCACGTGCTTTGTCTTCATTGGCCCGTGTCTGTGACGCGCCTGAAAGCTGTCTTTTATTTGTCTGCGCCGTCTGACGTATCCGGTGCTCCAGGCGCAATAAATGCCCTGTTTTGCCGTTGTTTTAAGTTTTTTACAAAACTTTTCTTTCCCTCTTCCTTTCTCCACTTTCTGTATTCTGATTTCTTGCTTTTTCTCTCTCTAAAAGCTTTAGCATTCTTCGAATCTGCCATTGCTCTAAGCCCCAAATTCTGCGACCGTCTTTATTCTTCCATTCCTGTGAAGCTTTTGCCACTGTTTCAACTGTCGTCTGATCTCGGCGAATATTGCTCCGGCTTCACTTTATCTGGTAAGCAACTGGCCCCCCTTAACCCTTTTTTTTCAGTTCTTGATTAGTTCTGGAGTTTCTTGCTATTACTGTTCTTCTTAAGCATTATTTGTGAATCATTCACCTGAATGCGTCTTATTTCATGATTTTTCACATGCTATGAACACTTGCACTGTTTCACCACTGTTTTTGGCCCTTAACCCTTTGTATTCTTCATGTTCTTGATAGCCCATCCCTGTTCTTATTTCTGAAACTTTGCTTTTGTTCTCTGTTTTTTGTGTTTTTACCAGATCTGTGCCCTCGATCTTCGTCTTTATAGTTTTAGGTTTGGGATTTGTCTGTAGAACCTTCAATCTTTAGGAAAAACTGAAACAAACCTTACCAGTCCTTACCCAGGTTTTGAAACCGGGGTTCTAGCAACCCTTCTGAAACACCTATCTTCTGAAACACAGCCTTCTTTGTTTTAGGCCGACATAATGGGTATGTGGAGACACCGGGTAGACACCCCAACTAAACTTGAATTCTTTAGGCAAGAATTCTCAATTCCAGTCGATGTTCACCTCAGGCTAGGTGGGGATGATGAATCTATTATGCCTACAGATCATACGATGCCCTTTCCTATAGTAGCTTTTACTGAATGTGGACTTCGACTTCCACTTAATCCCTTCTTTCGTGAAGTTCTTCATTTCTACAAGCTGAACCCCATGCAACTTACCATCAATTCCTCTAGGGTGATTAATGGTATCATAGCCTTAGCTAGGCAGGAGAATGTTAGGATTACCCTGGCCGACCTCCAGTACTATTATACAATGTGTCCCCTCAATCTGAAGGAAAGGGGCTTTGTTTATTACCTTAAGCCGAGGTCTACCGAATTCAAAATTATAGCCGACCTCCCAGATTCCAATAAAGGGGCTGGGGATGACTATGTTATCGCTTCAGAAAATTGGGAGTTCGGCCCAGATGAAGATGTCCATATTTACCCTCTTCCTCGGACAGTTAAAGAGGGCAAGGGTAAGAGCCCAGCATCAATACTTAGTTGCTTTTCTCAAGTCTTCAATACTTTGTCTGTTTCTGATGTCTGTTTGTTTTGTTTTGCAGATCTTCATCAGCCACCCAAAAACTTCCGTCAAACCTACTTTCCAAGTAAAGACCTGAAGAAGCTCCTAGATCTTCCAATCCACAAACGTAAGGCGCCTCTGTTACTAAACTTTATTCCAACATACAAATCCACACTACCTAACGTCCCAAAAGGGAAGAAAAAGAGTCTTTCTCCACCTTCTGCCACAACTCCTCCCATTGCTTCCACATCACGAGCAGACGAAAGATCCACTTCTGACCCAGTCGACCTGCCATCTACTTCAGCCCCATACTTAGTCCCTATACCAGAAAGAAAACGTCGGCGTCGACTTGTCAAGACTGCTGAGATGGGCCGCCCGAAGCCTATTGCTGTAGATCTTTTAACAAACTTACCTGCTGATGTTGATGTTGTTCCAGCTCAATCCATGCCCCCACCAAAGCCCAAAAGAATCAAAAAGGCTCAGCCCAAGGCCAAATCCGCAGAGGTTGAGGCTGAGGATGCTCTGCCCATCTCTCAATTGGCCGAGAATAGAAAGAGTACCTCTACTTCTGCCAAGAGGCCTGCTGAAGCCCAACCATTAGGATCCACTCAATCAAAGAAGCCGAGGTCATCGTCTGCGACGACCTCGGGTTCCAAGAAACCCGATGTCCCCTGGGCCCCAAAGTTGACTTTGGAGGATAGGCCAATTATGTCAACTGAGAGTGCCGACGACATTAATGTCGGTGTCGCCCTCAGTACTGCTCTTCTTCTTCCAAGCGATCTAGAGCGAAATGCTGGGTACAGCGAGTATGAAAACTATGCGCTAATGCTCCAGCACTCCGTTCAAGTAAGTGTTTCCTGTTTTGACTTTTCTTTCTGCTTCATACTTAGAAGATTTTCTAACACTTCTATTTTCTTTCAGGCCATCCAGCACGCCCATTCGTTTTCAATGCAATCTTTTGAAAATCAACAAAGAGTGGTCAACATGAAGAGGGAGGTTTCTGCCCTCAAAAAGGATAGTAAATCTCTTGAATCAAAGATGAAGAAATTGAAAGATCAGGCCGAGGCCGCTACCAAGGCCCAGCAGATAGCAGAAGAAAAAGCGGAGTCTGCTGAGGCTATTAGAAAAGTTGCTGAAGCTGAAAAGGAGGAGTTTAAATTGAAAATGGCTCAGGCTGAGAAAGAGCTTCAAAAGGCTCTAGCCACAAAAAAAAAGCCGAAATCAAAGAAGTTGATGAGAAGGCCTACGCCTAGGGCATGGCCGACATCACTGAGGACTACAAACTTCATGTTAAGCAGGCATGCAACAGGGGCTTCTCCCTTGGTTGGATGGCCCTTGCCAAAAAACTCAACATCCCAGATGACTCGCCGTTGCGCAAGGCTGAAGCTATTCCTTTCCCATTTCCTCCTCTTCTACCTCCAAGTCAGGCTGAAGAAGAATCTGAGTCTGAGTCTGAAGCCAAAGATGAGGATAACGATGACGGTGATGCTCTAGTAAGGAAGCCCAAGGACGCTGGTGAGATCCAATCTCTTCCTCAGGATGATCAAATCCTAGACCTGACTCACGAAGAGGATGAGGAGGTTATTAAGGAGGCTACTCCTGAACAAGCATCATCTGACGTCCTTCCAACCGATGATAGTCTTAATCAAACAGTTGCCGAAATTGATGCCGAGATCATGGCCGAGAAGGCTGCCGAAGTAGAGCTTTTCAAGAACCTACCGAGGTCCAAATTCAAATTGCTCCTGAGGCTGAAGAATCATAACTTCCATGTCTTTTGTACTTTTTTGTTTTTTGGACAATATAAGTTTCTTTGTATGGCCGATGTGCCTTCCTCAGAACAGTTATTCTTGGATTGTTCCCGCTTTTATGAAAGACTACAACTGTATTGTCGGAATGCTTTAATCTTTTAATTTCTGTTTGATTTGCTTCTGCATGATGCTGTCCTTAGAATATTTTGCTACCTTTGTGCAATCTCCTTGGGGTTACATACCTCGGGTATGACAACTTCAAACTTTACTTCGGCAAGATATAGACCTGAAAACTCTTGATAAATTCTAACAAGTGTTTAACATATACTATTCAATATTAACTTCTGCAAGTTTCTTCTCAAGTTTCAATAAGTATGTAAACAGTGATCTCGGTCTAGCCCACTTGTAAATTGCTATAAATTTCAACAAGTGTTAACATATACTGTAAACTGTTCTCAAGTTATAACAAGTGTTTAAATAATGGTCTACTTGTAAATTGCTATAAATTTCAACAAGTGTTTGAACAATATACTTTGCTTTTACTTTAACCTGTAAATTGCTGTAAATTTCGACGGATGATCACATGTCGGCTTAACATTATCTTGTAAATTGCTACAAATTTCAACAAGTGTTAAGCATCTTCTTTGGTTGGATCAACCTGTAGTTTGCTATAAGTCGCAAACTATAACATCGGCTTCAAATTTCAACAAGTGAAGATAAGCAATCAGCTTAATTCCAACTTGTAAATTGTTACAAATTTCAACAAGTGAATTAAGGAATCAGCTTGACTCTAACTTGTAAATTGCTACAAATTTCAACAAGTGAAGACAAGGAATCAGCTTGACTCCAACTTGTAAATTGCTACAAATTTCAACAAGTGAAGACAAGGAATCAGCTTGACTCCAACTTGTAAATTGCTACAAATTTCAACAAGTGAAGACATGGAATCAGCTTAATTCCAACTTGTAAATTGCTACAAATTTCAACAAGTGAATTAAGGAATCAGCTTGACTCCAACTTGTAAATTGCTACAAATTTCAACAAGTGAAGACAAGGAATCAGCTTGACTCAAACTTGTAAATTACTACAAATTTCAACAAGTGAAGACAAGGAATCAACCTGACTCCAACTTGTAAATTGCTACAAATTTCAACAAGTGAAAACAAGGAATCAGCTTAATTCCAACTTGTAAATTGCTACAAATTTCAACAAGTGAATTAAGGAATCAGCTTGACTCCAACTTGTAAATTGCTACAAATTTCAACAAGTGAAGACAAGGAATCATCTTGACTTCAACTTATAAATTGCTACAAATTTCAACAAGTGGTGAACACATTCTTCTTCTTCCAGCCCCCAATGTGAACCTGAGTTCTACTGAGGTTCTCATTTATTCATGTCTCCAAAAACATTAGCATATAATTTTATCAGTCATATGTGTTGAAAGAACTCTTGAAAAAACTTTATTAAAGACATCGGCAAAAAATACTCCATATCTAATGATAGAAGAATTTTAAATTACAAGTGTTCCAAGGTCTTGGCAGTGCTTTGCCCATGTTATCTTCAAGCCGATAAGCTCCATTGCCTAATACCGAAGTAATTCTATAGGGTCCTTCCCAGTTTGGGCCAAGCTTGCCTTCTCTGGGATCCTTTTTGTTGCCGACGACTTTTCTCAAGACTAGGTCGCCGACTTGAAAATCTCTTGGATTGACCTTTTTGTTGTAAGTTCTAGCAAGCTGCTGCTGGTATATTGCTAGCTGAATTGCAGCCCTTTCTCGTCGTTCTTCCAAAAGGTCCAGATCTCGGGCTAAGACTATGTCGTTAGTGCCATTCTCTACTCCCTGGGTCCTGATCCTTGGGATGCCGATCTCTAATGGGATGACAGCTTCTGTGCCATAAGCCATGGCAAAAGGGGATTCCCCTGTTGATCTTCTCGGCGTAGTTCGATATGCCCAAAGTACGTTGGGCAACTCGTCTACCCACTTTCCTTTTGCTGCCTGCAGCCTCTTCTTTATTCCATCCAAAATTACTTTGTTGGATGCTTCTGCTTGACCATTACTTTGGGAAAAACTTGGTGTTGAAAAGTAGTTCTTGATCTTGAATTTGGCACAAAAGTTCTTGATGAGTTTGCTGTCAAACTTTGTTCCGTTGTCGGTAACTATTGCTCTTGGAATGCCAAATCTGGTGATGATGTTTCTCCATATAAAGTTCTTGACGTCCACATCTCGGATTTTGGTAAGAGGTTCTGCCTCTATCCATTTTGTAAAGTAATCTGTTGCCACCAGCAAGTATTTTCTCTGCCCAGTTGCCTGGGGAAGTTTCCCAACCAGATCCATGCCCCATTGGGCAAACGGCCAAGGGCTGGATACTGGGTTTAGGTCAGCAGCTGGCTGATGTATCAAAGGTGCGAACTTTTGGCATTGTTCACACTTCTTTACGTAGGCTTCAGCATCCTTTTGCGTGTAGGGCCACCAATACCCTTGGGTAATGGCCCTATGGGCTAATGACCTGCCTCCAGCATGGCTTCCACAAATTCCTTCATGAATTTCATACAGGAAATCTTCAACCTGTAAAGGGTGTACGCACCTTAAAAGTGGTCCAGTGAAGGACCTTCTGTAGAGGTGTCCATCTTCTATCAGACTGAATCTTGCCGATTTCAATCTAACTTTGTGTGCCTCCTTATGGTCTTCTGGCAACTTTTCTTCTTTCAGGAATGCAACAATTGCATCCATCCAGCTTGGCCCCATATCCACACACATTGCTTTCTGCTTTGTGCTCTCTGGTTCTATGCTCGGGCCCGACATATAGTCGATCATAAGTGTTCTTGTTTTTCCAGTCTGTATTGAACTTGCCAGGTAAGCCAACGCGTCGGCGTGGGTGTTGTCATCTCGGCTGACTTGCAGTAGTCGGCAGTTCTGAAATAGGGCTGCCAATCTAATGACCTCTTTTGCATATGCCGACATTCTTTCGTCCCTGGCTGCAAATTCACCTGTGGACTGGTTAACAATAAGTTGTGAATCACAAAAAACTATTACCTCATCTGCTTCTGCTGCTGCTGCCAGTTTTAGCCCTGCAATTAATGCTACGTATTCCGCCTCATTGTTTGAGGCCTTGAACCCCAAACGGATGGACTGTTCTATTATTTCTCCATCGGGAGATATCAGTAGTACTCCTGCCCCTGCTCCTTGACGGTTTGAACTTCCATCGACGAACAGTCTGAATGAATCGCCGATGTAGATGCTGCAGGGTCTGAGTTTTTCCTTCCTTTGCTCTTTTGCCTTTGGCTGGGTTTCTCCTTGCTTACTGGGATACTGCTCATCTTGGCTCAACGGAGCCCGATGTTTGATGGTTTCAGGTGTGAATTCTGCCACGAAGTCGGCCAAAACTTGGCCCTTTATTGCTGTTCTCGGCCTGAACTCCAGGTCATATTGGCCCAGGGCCACTGCCCATCTTGCTATCCTTCCTGTTAAGTCTCCTTGTTGCAACAAGGACTTCAGTGGGTGCTCTGTTAGGACCACAATCTTGTGCGCCTGAAAATAATGGTTCAGCTTCTTGGAAGCCATTACTAAGGCCAACATTAATTTCTCCAGTGGTAGATACCTTGTTTCTGCGCTGGCCAAGGTTTTGCTTATATAGTAAACCGCCTTTTGCTCCCCTTTTTCTTCTCGGATTAGTACTGCACTTACTGCGTGTTCTGAAACTGCCAAGTACAAGAACAGTTCTTCCCCTGGTCCTAGATTGGAAAGGACCGGAGTTGTGGTTAAGTACTTCTTTTGGTCGGTTAGAGCGGCTTCGCATTCTTCTGTCCACAGAAAGTCTGTGGCTTTTTTCAACAAGTTGAAGAAGGGTCTGCATTTATCTGAGCTTCTGTTGATGAATCTGTTTAGGGCTGCGGCCCTTCCAGTAAGCATCTGAAACTGTTTTGCCGACGTCGGGCTCTACAGCTCAAGGATGGCCTTGATTTGGTCTGGGTTGGCCTCAATGCCCTTTCTTGTTACCAGATACCCTAAAAACTTGCCTGATCCAACTCCAAACGCGCACTTTGATGCATTGAGTCGGAGCCGGTATGTTTTAAGTATATCAAAGACCTCTTTTAGGTCGGCAAGATGATCCTTAGATTCCTTGGTCTTCATGACCATGTCATCGATGTAGACTTCTACCGTTTTGCCAATTAGGTGCTTGAACATTTTTGTTACTAACCTTTAGTAAGTTGCTCTTGCATTTTTCAACCCAAAAGGCATTACCTTGTAACAGTACAAGCCTTTAGGGGTGATGAACGTAGTCTTCTCCTCGTCTGGTGGGTACATGGCAATCTGGTGGTACCCCCTGTATGCATCCAAAAAACTCATCCTTTCGTGCCCTGAAGTTGCATCTACTAGCTGGTCAATCTTGGGCAGAGGAAAGCTGTCTTTGGGGCAGGCTTTGTTAAGGCTGGTAAAGTCTACACAGACCCTCCATTTACCGTTCTTCTTTTTCATTACTACTGTGTTGGACAGCCATGTCGGATAGTGAACTTCTCAGATGGCCCTGGCTTCCAGAAGTTTGTCTACTTCTTCTTCTACTGCTTCGACGTGCATCAACGCCGGTCTTCTGGCTCGTTGAATCACAGGTTTTGCCGACCTGTCGACATTCAGTCTGTGGCAAGTGACCTCGGGGTCAATGCCAGGCATTTCATAAGGTGTCCAGGCGAACACCTCAATGTTGGCTCTCAAAAAATCTTCCAGTTCTCTTTCCTCTTCTTCGGCTAAACCTGAACCGAGAAGAAAGAAACGTTCTTCGTCGCCCTCCTGGACTAGGATTTTTTTTAGTGTCTCTTCACTCTTTTCGGTTGGCTCCTTGCCGATATCATCTAGGACCTCCATGTCCTTGTCTTCAATCTCTGCCTCTTTTGGCTCTCGAATGTTGCAAGTAGACTTCGTTGCTGCCATGGAGCAACTTTTTGCCTGCAGTTGATCTCCTCTGACTTCTTCAATTCCATGCTCTGTGGGAAACCGTAGTAGTTGATGTAATGTTGAGGGAACTGCCCCCATTGCGTGCAACCATGGTCTTCCCAAGATGATGTTATATGGTGAAGGTGTGTCAATCACCATAAATTCTGTTTTGATCTTCTTAGTACCAGCTTGTACTTCCACGCTTGCTGCGCCAAGTGGCCATGTCGGCGTTCCATTGAAGCCGACCATAGGGTTACTGGATTGTTCCAGGTCGTCAGGATGAAGGCCCAGCTCCTTGTAACATCTGACGTACATGATGTCACAAGAGCTGCCTTAATCTGTTAGGATGCATTTTACTTGGCATTCCCCAACCTGGAGGGATACTACCAAGGCATCATTATGCGGATGCTGGGCCATATCTAGGTCGGCTTCAGTGAAGGTTATCATTGGTCCTTGGCTTTCTTCAGGCCGAGGTCTTTTTTCCCCGATTTGGTAGATATGCTGTAAATGCCTTACCCTCTGGGTCTCTCCTCTGACTTTGTTCTCGTTGACCCTTGAGTGGATCACATTAACCACCCTTGGTCCTCCTGCCTGTGGTTGCTGTGCTGGAGGTGGTGGAGCTGCTGGTGCTTGAGGCAATCTTGCCTGTTCTTCTCTGGTCCTGGCCTCATCAACAACATCCCTCAGATGGCCTTGCCTTACCAAGTCTTCTAAGTGTGCTTTTAGGGCTCTGCAACCTTGGGTTGGGTGCCCTTCTTCATTGTGGTAAGCACAACGCCTACCCATGTTTCTTCCCATGAATTCCCCTGGTGCTCTTGCTGGAGGTCTGAAATAGGGTTGGTTTCGTATTTGATCCAGGACTTTATGGATGGGGATTCGGAACACCGTCGTCACTGCTTGTTTGCCCTTCAATTCCGTTTCTTGTTTGGATGGTCCGTTGTTACCTCGGCCTCGCTTCGGCAAGCCGTTTGCTTTCTCCTGCTTTATCTCTTTGTTTCCCGATGTATCTTCCTCGGCTCTGGCGTATTTCTCAATTCTTGCCATGAGTTCTTCCATGCTTTTTGGCAGTGTTTTTGCCAAAGACTTCCGTAGTGGGCAGTCATCTTTCAGGCCGTTCTTGAAAGATACGACCGCCACTTCTTGGTTGCATTCGGGTATTCGATTGAACACCTCGTAGTATCTCTTCGCGTAGGCCCTAAGGCCTTCTTCCTTAGTGATTCTTAAAGCCATCAGGGCGTCGACCCTCAAGGGCTGTAGTTTGTTTGTTACAAACCTGGCCACAAACATCTCAGCCAGGCCTTCCCATGTCTTCACGCTTCCCTTTGGTAGCTTATGGAACCAATCGGATGCAATTTCCCCAAAGGATGAGGGAAATACTTTGCAGAGCAATGGCTCGTTCCCACTGTATAATGCCATTGAGTTCAGGTATAGTCCAACATGAAAGTTGGGGTCTGACTTACCATCATAAATTTGGAATCTCGGCATATTGAATCTCTTTGGTGCTTCAAATTTGTCAAGTTCCACCGAGAATGGTGTTCTCGGCTTAACTTTGGAAGTCACCTCGGTGTCAGCATTCTGCTGTCTCCTTTTGAAGTAGTCCCTCAAGTCTTCCTTACTCCTACCTGGAGCTCGGCTATCTCTGGACTTCAATCTTTTTGGCACACTACTTTCGGCCTCGTGGTGGGCCCGTTTTGATCTTTCTCCATGGGTTGTGTCAAAGCAGAGTGCTTGCCTTTGAACATGACGATGTTCTTTGGGCCCTGGATCCTTCATGCGATGTGTCCTTTGGGACTCTCCTTGCCTTGGTTCCTCTCGTCTGACTTCCCTGGAAGGTCGGTGAGAGTGGCTTCCACTCCTGGTGTGCTGAGGGGCTTCGGGGATTGCTTTTTTTCCTCCCTTCTGGGTATTAATCACTGGCATTGGCGTATCATGCAGCGGGTATGGTGGCTGCATAACATTATTTTGCATCATGAAGTTGACGACCGACTGTAGGTCCGCCAACTTGTTTGCCAAGTCTTTTACTTCCTCATCCCTCCGTAGGCACCTATCCCTCCATACCTGAAGGTTATCTTCGTTATAGTACTGGTCTTGGTCTGTTTTCTTTGAAGTGTTGCCCTCCTGGCCGACGTCTTTCTCGACGTGGCCTTGGTCATGAATTCCTGCATTATGGTTGTCTCCTTCAACATCAAGGTCAATTGGTCTGCCACTTCCAGCAGGAGCGTTGCCCCCAATGTTTTCCCTCTGTTCGTTACTGGCCATCTATTCTTCTAAGATTCCCACAGACGGCGCCAAATTGTGTGGGTGATTTTTCGACCACACTGCCCGCCTAGTAATCAGTTGGAGAGCACTGGCAGAATATATGGCTTCAACAAACCTGTAACAGAAAGAAAAAGGCTCCGGCGGTGGCTCTTCCACCCGGGGGTACTCCGACGATCAAGTCAGTATATCTCTCAAAGATAATCAAGTGCTAAACTCACAAGCTTGAGTATAAAACTGCGTACCTTAGACCCATGGGGGTGCCTCTTTTTTATAGTTTACTTAATCCAAGTCCTACTAGAAGCCTGACTTCTATGGACTCCAACTTAGTACTTACTTTGGATTCCTCAAGAGATAAAGATAAATTCCCAAAGAGCTTTATCCTTATCTTAGCAAAGTCTTCTCTTTTATCTAGGACTTTTAACCCTTATCCGCTTATCTCGGATTCCGATATCTTCGGAGATAACCTCGGCAATTCCGAGATCACCTCGACATAACTATCACGACACGTGGTACTTCGGCTGACACGTCGGCATCGCCATGCCACGTGTTGGTATAGTGGTTTCTGGATTGAACTTCCATTTTTAATTTTATGCAACTTTCATTTTTATTTTTATTCAACTTGCATTTTTATTCAATTTACTTTTCTATTCGACTTCCTTTTTTATTTAATTTCCAAATTGATCGTTAAGGTATAGTGGTTTCTAAAATGAACTTCCATTTTTAATTTTCTGTAACTTCCATTTTTATTTTTATTTAACTTCCTTTTTTATTCAAGTTTCTTTTCTACTCAACTTCTTTTTTTATTTAATTTCTAAATAGATCGTTAAGGTATAGTGGTTTCTGGATTGAACTTCTATTGTTAATTTTATGCAACTTTCATTTTTATTTTTATTCGACTTCCATTTTTATTAAATTTACTTTTCTATTAAACTTCATTTTTTATTTAATTTCCAAATAGATCGTTAAGGTATAGTGGTTTCTTTAATGAACTTCCATTTTTAATTTTCTGTAACATCCATTTTTATTTTTAAGTAACTTCTATTTTTATTCAAGTTATTTTTCTATTCAACTTCCTTTTTTATTTAATTTCCAAATAGATCGTTAAGGTATAGTGGTTTCTTGAATGAACTTCCATTTTTAATTTTCTGCAACTTCCATTTTTATTTTTATTTAACTTCCTTTTTCAATCAAGTTTCTTTTATACTCAACTGCCTTTTTTTATTTTATTTCCAAATAGATCGTTAAGGTATAGTGGTTTCTTGAATGAACTTCCATTTTTATTTTTCTGCAACTTCCATTTTTATTTTTATTCGACTTCCAATTTTATTCAAGTCATTTTTCTATTCAACTTTCTTTTTTATTTAATTTCCAAATAGATCGTTAAGGTATAGTGGTTTCTTGAATGAACTTCCATTTTTATTTTTCTGCAACTTCCATTTTTATTTTTATTCGACTTCCAATTTTATTCAAGTCATTTTTCTGTTCAACTTTCTTTTTTATTTAATTTCCAAATAAATCGTTAAGGTATAGTGGTTTCTTGAATGAACTTCCATTTTTAATTTTCTGCACCTTCCATTTTTATTTTTAATTAACTTCCATTTTTTTTCAAGTTACTTTTCTATTCAACTTCCTTTTTTATTTAAATTCCAAATAGATCGTTAACGTATAGTGGTTTCCAGATTGAACTTCTATTGTTAATTTTATGCAACTTTCATTTTTATTTTTATTTAACTTCCATTTTTAATCAATTTACTTTTCTATTAAACTTCCTTTTTTATTTAATTTCCAAATAGATCGTTAACGTATAGTGGTTTCTTGAATAAACTTTCATTTTTAATTTTCTGCAACTTCCATTTTTATTTGTATTTGACTTCCATTTTTATTCAAGTTATTTTTCTATTCAACTTCCTTTTTTATTTAATTTCCAAATTGATCGTTAATGTATAGTATTTTCTTGAATGAACTTCCATTTTTAATTTTCTGCAATTTCCAATTTTATTTTTATTTAACTTCCTTTTTTATTCAAGTTTCTTTTCTACTCAACTTCCTTTTTTATTTAATTTCCAAACAGATCGCTAACATATAGTGGTTTCTTGAATGAACTTCAATTTTTAATTTTATGCAACTTTCACTTTTATTTTTATTCAACTTTCATTTTTATTCAGTTTACTTTTCTATTAAACTTCCTTTTTTATTTAACTTCCAAATAGATCGTTAATGTATAGTGGTTTCTTGAATGAACTTCCATTTTTAATTTTTTGCAACTTCCATTTTTTTTTATTCAACTTCCATTTTTATTCAAGTTATTTATCTATTCAACTTCATTTTTTATTTAATTTCCAAATAGATCGTTAAGGTATAGTGGTTTTTTGAACGAACTTCCATTTTTAATTTCTTGCAACTTCCATTTTTATTTTTATTTAACTTCCTTTTTTATTCAAGTTTCCTTTCTACTCGACTTCCTTTTTTCTTTAATTTCCAAATAGATCGTTAAGGTATAGTGGTTTCTGGATTGAACTTCTATTTTTAATTTTATGCAACTTTCATTTTTATTTTCATTCAACTTCCATTTTTATTAAATTTACTTTTCTATTAAAGTTCGTTTTTTATTTAATTTCCAAATAGATCGTTAAGGTATGGTGGTTTCTTGAATGAATTTCCTTTTTTAATTTTCTGCAACTTCCTTTTTTATTTTTAGTTAACTTCCATTTTTCTTGAAGTTATATTTCTATTCAACTTCCTTTTTTAATTACTTTCCATATAGATCGTTAACGTATAGTGGTTTCTGGATTGAACTTACATTTTTAATTTTATGCAACTTTCATTTTTATTTTTATTCAACTTCCATTTTGATTCAATTTACTTTTCTATTAAACTTCCTTTTTTATTTTATTTCCAAATAGATCGTTAAGGTATAGTGGTTTCTTGAATGAACATACATTTTTTATTTTCTGCAACTTCCATTTTTATTTGTATTCGACTTTCATTTTTATTCAAGTTATTTTTCTATTCAACTTGTTTTTTTTTTATTTAATTTCCAAATAGATCGTTAATGTATAGGGTTTACTTGAATGAACTTCCATTTTTAATTTTTTGCAATTTCCAATTTTATTTTTATTTAACTTCCTTTTTTATTCAAGTTTCTTTTCTACTCAACTTCCTTTTTTATTTAATTTCCAAATAGATCATTAATGTATAGTGGTTTCTGGATTGAACTTCCAATTTTAATTTTATGCAACTTTCATTTTTATTTTTATTCGACTTCCATTTTTATTAAATTTACTTTTCTATTAAACTTCATTTTTTATTTAATTTCCAAATAAATCGTTAAGGTATAGTGCCTTCTTAATGAACTTCAATTTTTAATTTTCTGCAAACTTCCATTTTTTTTATTCGACTTCCATTTTTATTCAAGTTATTTTTCTATTGAACTTCCTTTTTTATTTAATTTCCAAATACATCGTTAAGGTATAATGGTTTTTTGAACGAACTTCCATTTTTAATTTTTTGCAACTTCTATTTTTATTTTTATTTAACTTCCTTTTTCAATCAAGTTTCTTTTCTACTCAACTTCCTTTTTTATTTAATTTCCAAATAGGTCGTTAAGGTATAGTGGTTTCTAGATTGAACTTCCATTTTTAATTTTATGCAACTTTCATTATTATTTTTAATCAACTTCCATTTTTAATCAATTTGCTTTTCTATTAAACTTGCACTTTTATTTAATTTCCAAATAGATCGTTCAGGTATAGTGGTTTCTTAACTGAACTTCCATTTTTAATTTTCTACAACTTCCATTTTTATTTTTATTCGACTTCCATTTTTATTCAAGTTGTTTTTCTATTCGACTTCCTCTTTTATTTAATTTCCAAATAGATCGTTAAGGTATAGTGGTGTCTTGAATGAACTTCCAACTTTAATTTTCTGCAACTTCCATTTTTATTTCTATTCAACTTCTTTTTTTATTAAAGTTTCTTTTATATTCAACTTCCCTTTTTATTTAATTTCCAAATAGATCGTTAAGGTATAGTGGTTTCTGGATTGAACTTCCATTTTCAATTCTATGGAACTTACACTTTTATTTTTATTCAACTTCCATTTTTATTCAATTTACTTTTCTATTAAACTTCCTTTTTTATTTAATTTCCAAATAGATCGTTAAGGTATAGTGTTTTCTAGAATGAACTTCCATTTTTAATTTTCTGCAACTTCCAATTTTTTTTTATTCAACGTCCATTTTTATTCAGGTTATTTTTCTATTCAACTTCTTTTTTTATTTAATTTCCAAATAGATCGTTAAGATATAGTGGTTTCTTGAATGAACTTCCATTTTTAATTTTCTGCAACTTTTATTTTTATTTTTATTTAACTTCCATTTTTATTCAATTTACTTTTCTATTCAACTTCATTTTTTCTTTAATTTCAAAATAGATCGTTAAGGTATAGCGGTTTCTTGAATCAATTTCCATTTTTAATTTTCTGCAACTTCTATTTTTATTTTTAAGTAACTTCAATTTTTATTCAAGTTACTTTTCTATTCAACTTCCTTTTTTATTTAATTTCCAAATAGATCGTTAAGGTATAGTGGTTTCTAGATTGAACTTCCATTTTTAATTTTGTTCAACTTTCATTTTTATTTTTATTCGACTTCCATTTTTATTCAATTTACTTTTTATTAAACTTCCTTTTTTATTTAATTTCCAAATAGATCGTTAAGGTATACTGGTTTCTTGAATGAACTTCCATTTTTCATTTTCTGCAACTTTCATTTCTATTTTGATTCAACTTTCATTTTTATTTAATTTACTTTTCTGTTAAACTTCCTTTTTTATTTAATTTCCAAATGGATCGTGAAGGTATGGTGGTTTCTTGAATGAATTTCCATTTTTAATTTTCCGGAACTTCCATTTTTATTTTTAATTAACTTCCAATTTTCTTCAAGTTACTGTTCTATTCAACTTCCTTTTTTATTTAATTTCCTAATAGATTGTTAACGTATACTGGTTTCTGGAATGAACTTCCATTTTTAATTTTATGCAACTTCCATTTTTATTTTTATTCGACTTCCATTTTTATTCAATTTACTTTTCGATTAAACTTTGTTTTTTTATTTAATTTCCAAATAGATCGTTATGGTATAATGGTTTCTGGAATGAACTTCTACTTTTAATTTTCTGCAACTTCCATTTTTATTTCTGTTCAACTTCTTTTTTTGTTCAAGTTTCTTTTCTATTCAACTTCCTTTCTTATTTAATTTCCAAATAGATCCTTAAGGTATAGTTGTTTCTGGATTGAACTTCCATTTTTAATTTTATGCAACTTTCACTGTTATTTTTATTCAATTTACTTGTCTATTCAACTTTCTTTTTTATTTAATTTTCAAATAGATCGTTAAGGTATAGTGGTTTCTTTAATGAACTTCCATTTTTAATTTTATGAAACTTCCATTTTTATTTTTATTCAGCTTCCATTTTTATTCAAGTTATTTTTCTATTCAACTTAGTTTTTTATTTAATTTCCAAATAGATCGTTAAGGTATAGTGGTTTCTTGAATGAACTTCCATTTCTAATTTTCTGCAACTTCCATTTTTATTTTTATTTAACTTCCTTTTTTGTTCAAGTTTCTTTTCTACTCAACTTCCTTTTTTATTTAATTTCCGAATAGATCGTTAAGGTATAGTTGTTTCTTGAATGAAGTTCCATTTTTAACTTTCTACAACTTTTGATTTTATTTTTATTTAACTTCCACTTTTATTCAATTTATTTTTCTATTCAACTTCCATTTTTATTTAATTTCGAAATGGATCGTTAAGGTATAGTGGTTTCATGAATGAACTTCCATTTTTAATTTTCTGCACCTTCCATTTTTATTTTTATTTGACTTCCATTATTATTCAAGTCATTTTTCTATTCAACTTCCTTTTTTATTTAATTTCCAAATAGATCGTTAAGGTATAGTGGTTTGTGGATTGAACTTTCATTTTTAATTTTATGCAACTTTCATTTTTATTTTTATTCAACTTCAATTTTTATTAAATTTACTTTTTTATTAAACTTCCTTTTTTATTTAATTTCACAATAGATCGTTAAGGTATAATGCTTTCTTGAATGAACTTCAATTTTTAATTTTCTGCAACTTTCATTTTTTTTTATTCAACTTCCACTTTTATTCAAGTTATTTTTTTATTCAACTTCCTTTTTTATTTAATTTCCAAATAGATCGTTAAGGTATAGTGGTTTTTTGAACGAACTTCCATTTCTAATTTTTTGCAACTTCCATTTTTATTTTTATTTAACTTCATTTTTCAATCAAGTTTCTTTTCTACTCAACTTCCTTTTTTATTTAATTTCCGAATAGATTGTTAAGGTATAGTTGTTTCTTGAATGAAGTTCCATTTTTAACTTTCTACAACTTTTGATTTTATTTTTATTTAACTTCCACTTTTATTCAATTTATTTTTCTATTCAACTTCCATTTTTATTTAATTTCCAAATAGATCTTTAAGGTATAGTGGTTTCATGAATGAACTTCCATTTTTAATTTTCTGCACCTTCCATTTTTATTTTTATTTGACTTCCATTATTATTCAAGTCATTTTTCTATTCAACTTCCTTTTTTATTTAATTTCCAAATAGATCGTAAAGGTATAGTGGTTTCTGGAATGAACTTTTATTTTTAATTTTATCCCACTTTCATTTTTATTTTTATTCAACTTCAATTTTTATTAAATTTACTTTTTTATTAAACTTCCTTTTTTATTTAATTTCACAATAGATCGTTAAGGTATAATGCTTTCTTGAATGAACTTCAATTTTTAATTTTCTGCAACTTTCATTTTTTTTTATTCAACTTCCATTTTTATTCAAGTTATTTTTCTATTCAACTTCCTTTTTTATTTAATTTCCAAATAGATCGTTAAGGTATAGTGGTTTTTTGAACGAACTTCCATTTCTAATTTTTTGCAACTTCCATTTTTATTTTTATTTAACTTCCTTTTTCAATCAAGTTTCTTTTCTACTCAACTTCCTTTTTTATTTAATTTCCAAATAAATCGTTAAGGTATAGTGGTTTCTGGATTGAACTTCCATTTTTAATTTTATGCAACTTTCATTTTTATTTTTATTCAACTTCCATTTTTAATCAATTTGCTTTTCTATTAAACTTGCACTTTTATTTAATTTCCAAATAGATCGTTAAGGTATAGTGGTTTCTTGACTGAACACCATTTTTAATTTTCTGCAACTTCCACTTTTATTTTTATTCGACTTCCATTTTTATTCAAGTTGTTTTTCTATTCAACTTCTTTTTTTATTTAATTTTCAAATAGATCGTTAAGGTATAGTGGCGTCTTGAATGAACTTCCAATTTTAATTTTCTGCAATTTCGATTTTTATTTCTATTCAACTTCTTTTTTTATTAAAGTTTCTTCTATATTCAACATCCTTTTTTATTTAATTTCCAAATAGATCGTTAAGGTATAGTGGTTTCTGGATTGAACTTCCATTTTTAATTTTATGCAACTTTCACTTTTATTTTTATTAAACTTCCATTTTTATTCAATTTACTTTTCTATTAAACTTCCTTTTTTATTTAATTTCTAAATAGATCGTTAAGGTATAGTGTCTTCTTGAATGAATTTCCATTTTTAATTTTCTGCAACTTCCATTTTTTTTTATTCAACTTCCATTTTTATTCAGGTTATTTTTCTATTCAACTTCTTTTTTTATTTAATTTCCAAATAGATCGTTAAGGTATAGTGGTTTCTTGAATGAACTTCCATTTTTAATTTTCTGCAACATTTATTTTTATTTTTATTTAACTTCCATTTTTATTCAATTTACTTTTCTATTCAACTTCATTTTTTGTTTAATTTCGAAATAGATCGTTACGGTATAGTGGTTTCTTAAATGAATTTCTATTTTTAATTTTCTGCAACTTCCATTTTTATGTTTAAGTAACTTCAATTTTTATTCAAGTTACTTTTCTATTCAACTTCCTTTTTTATTTAATTTCCAAATTGATCGCTAATGTTTAGTGGTTTCTGGATTGAACTTTCATTTTTAATTTTGTGCAACTTTCATTTTTATTTTTATTCGACTTCCATTTTTATTAAATTTACTTTTCTTTTAAACTACTTTTTTTTTTAATTTCCAAATAGATCGTTACGGTATAGTGGTTTCTTGAATGAACTTCCATTTTTTATTTTCTGCAACTTCCATTTTTTTTTATTCAACTTCTATTTCTATTCAAGTTATTTTTCTATTCAACTTCTTTTTTTTATTTAATTTCCAAATAGAATGTTAAGGTATAGTGGTTTCTTGAATGAACTTCCATTTTAATTTTCTGCAACTTCCATTATTATTTTTATTTAACTTACTTTTTTATTCAAGTTTCTTTTCTACTCAACTTCCTTTTTTATTTAATTTCCAAATAGATCGTTATGGTATAATGGTTTCTAGAATGAACTTCTATTTTTAATTTTACCCAATTTTCATTTTTATTTTCTTTCAACTTCCATTTTTATTCAATTTATTTTTCTATTCAACTTCCTTTTTTATTTAATTTCCAAATTGATCTTTCAGGTATGGTGGCTTCTTAAATGAATTTCCTTTTTTAATTTTCTGCAACTTCCATTTTTATTTTTAATTAACATCCATTTTTCTTCAAGTTAATTTTCTATTCAACCTCCTTTTTTATTTAATTGCCAAATAGATCGTTAACGTATAGTGGTTTCTGGAATTAAATTCCATTTTTTATTTTATGCAACTTTCATTTTTATTTTTATTCAACTTCCATTTTTATTCAATTTACTTTTTTATTAAACTTCCTTTTTTATTTTATTTCCAAATAGATCGTTAAGGTATAGTGGTTTCTTAAATGAGCTTCCATTTTTAATTTTCTGCAACTTTCATTTCTATTTTTATTCAACTTTCATTTTTATTCAATTTACTTTTCTGTTAAACTTCCTTTTTTATTTAATTTCCAAATAGATCGTTAAGGTATGGTGGTTTCTTGAATGAATTTCCATTTTTAATTTTCCGGAACGTCCATTTTTATTTTTAATTAACTTCCAATTTTCTTCAAGTTACTGTTCTATTCAACTTCCTTTTTTATTTAATTTCCAAATAGATCGTTAACGTATAGTGGTTTCTGGAATGAACTTCCATTTTTAATTTTATGCAACTTCCATTTTTATTTTTATTCGACTTCCATTTTTATTCAATTTACTTTTCTATTAAACTTTGTTTTTTTATTTAATTTCCAAATAGATTGTTATGGTATAGTGGTTTCTTGAATGAACTTTCATTTTTTATTTTCTGCAACTTCCATTTTTATTTCTATTCAACTTCTTTTTTTATTCAAGTTTCTTTTCTATTCAACTTCCTTTTTTATTTAATTTCCAAATAGATCCTTAAGCTATAGTTTTTTCTGGATTGAACTTCCATTTTTAATTTTATGCAACTTTCACTTTTATTTTTATTCAACTTCCATTTTTATTCAATTTACTTTTCTATTAAACTTCCTTTTTTATTTAATTTTCAAATAGATTGTTAAGGTATAGTGGTTTCTTTAATGAACTTCCATTTTTATTTTTGTTCAGCTTCCATTTTTATTCAAGTTATTTTTCTATTCAACTTAGTTTTTTATTTAATTTCCAAATAGATCGTTAAGGTATAGGGGTTTCTTGAATGAAATTCCATTTTTAATTTTTTGCAACTTCCATTTTTATTTTTATTTAACTTCCTTTTTTATTCAAGTTTCTTTTCTACTAAACTTCCTTCTTTATTTAATTTCCAAATAGATTGTTAAGGTATAGTGGTTTTTGGATTGAACTTCCATTGTTAATTTTATGCAACTTTCATTTTTATTTTTATTTAACTGCCATTTTTATTCAATTTTCCTTTCTATTAAACTTCCTTTTTTATTTAATTTCCAAATAGATCGTTAAGGTATAGTTGTTTCTTGAATGAAGTTACATTTTCAATTTTCTACAACTTTTGTTTTTATTTTTATTTAACTTCCATTTTTATTCAATTTACTTTTCTATTCAACTTCCATTTTTATTTAATTTCCAAATAGATCGTTAAGTAGAGTGGTTTCTTGAATGAACTTTCATTTTTAATTTTCTGCACCTTCCATTTTTATTTTTATTTGACTTCCATTTTTATTCAAGTCATTTTTCTATTCAACTTACTTTTTTATTTAATTTCCAAATAGATCTTTAAGTAATAGTGGTTTCTGGATTGAACTTCCATTTTTAATTTTATGCAACTTTCATTTTTATTTTTATTCAACTTCCATTTTTATTAAATTTACTTTTCTATTAAACTTCATTTTTTAATTAATTTCCAAATAGATCGTTAAGGTATAGCGGTATCTTTAACAAACTTCCATTTTTAATTTTATGAAACTTCCATTTTTATTTTTATTCTGCTTCCATTTTTATTCAAGTTATTTTTCTATTCAACTTAGTTTTTTATTTAATTTCCAAATAGATCGTTAAGGTATAGTGGTTTCTTGAATGAACTTCCATTTTTAATTTTCTGCAACTTCCATTTTTATTTTTATTTAACTTCCTTTTTTATTCAAGTTTCTTTTCTACTCAACTTCCTTCTTTATTTAATTTCCAAATAGATCGTTAAGGTATAGTGGTTTTTGGATTGAACTTCCATTGTTAATTTTATGCAACTTTCATTTTTATTTTTATTCAACTGCAATTTTTATTCAATTTGCCTTTCTATTAAACTTCATTTTTTATTTAATTTCCAAATAGATTTTTAAGGTATGGTGGTTTCTTGAATGAAGTTCCATTTTTAATTTTCTACAACTTTTGTTTTTATTTTTATTTAACTTCCATTTTTATTCAATTTACTTTTCTATTCAACTTCCATTTTTATTTAATTTCCAAATAGATCGTTAAGGTATAGTGGTTTCTTGAATGAACTTCCATTTTTAATTTTCTGCACCTTCCATTTTTATTTTTATTTGACTTCCATTTTTATTCAAGTCATTTTTCTATTCAACTTCCATTTTTATTTAATTTCCAAATAGATCGTTAAGGTATAATGGTTTCTGGATTGAACATCCATTTTTAATTTTATGCAACTTTCATTTTTATTTTTCTTCAACTTTCATTTTTGTTGAATTTACTTTTCTATTAAACTTCATTTTTTATTTAATTTCCAAATAGATCGTTAAGGTATTGTGGTTTCTTGAATGAGCTTCCATTTTTAATTTTCTTCAACTTCCATTTTTATTTTTATTCGACTTCCATTTTTATTCAAACCATTTTTCTATTCAACTTAGTTTTTTATTTAATTTCCAAAAAGATCGTTAAGGTATATTGGTTCCTTGAATGAACTTCCATTTTTAATTTTATGCACCTTCCATTTTTATTTTTATTTGACTTCCCTTTTTATTCAGGTCATTTTTCTATTCAACTTCTTTTTTTATTTAATTTCCAAATAGATCGTTAACGTATAGTGGTTTCTGGATTGAACTTCCAATTTTAATTTTATGCAACTTTCATTTTTATTTTTATTCGACTTCCATTTTAAATAAATTTACTTTTCTATTAAACTTCATTTTTTATTTAATTTCAAATAGATCGTTAAGGTATAGTGTTATCTTGAATGAACTTCAATTTTTAAATTTCGGCAACTTCCATTTTTTTTATTCGACTTTCATTTTTATTCAAGTTATTTTTCTATTCAACTTCCTTTTTTATTTAATTTCCAAATACATCGTTAAGGTATCGTGGTTTTTTGAACGAACTTCCATTTTTAATTTTTTGCAACTTCCATTTTTATTTTTATTTAACTTCCTTTTTCAATCAAGTTTCTTTTCTACTCAACTTCCTTTTTTATTTAATTTCCAAATAGATCATTAAGATATAGTGGTTTCTGGATTGAACTTCCATTTTTAATTTTATGCAACTTTCACTTTTATTTTTATTCAACTTCCATTTTTATTCATTTTACTTTTCTATTAAACTTCCTTTTTTATTTAATTTCCAAATAGATCGTTAAGGTCTAGTGTTTTCTTGAATGAACTTCCATTTTTATTTTTCTGCAACTTCCATTTTTTTTATTCAACTTCCAATTTTATTCAGGTTTTTTTTTTATTCAACTTCTTTTTTTATTTAATTTCCAAATAGATCGTTAAGGTATAGTGGTTTCTTCAATGAACTTGCATTTTTAATTTTCTGCAACTTTTATTTTTATTTTTATTTAACTTCCATTTTTATTCAATTTACTTTTCTATTAAACTTCCTTTTTTATTTAATTTCCAATTAGATCGTTAAGGTATAGTGGTTTCTTGAATGAATTTCTATTTTTAATTTTTTGCAACTTCAATTTTTATTCAAGTTACTTTTATATTCAACTTCCTTTTTTATTTAATTTCCAAATAGATCGTTAAGGTATAGTGGTTTCTGGATTGAACTTCCATTTTTAATTTTGTGCAACTTTCATTTTCATTTCTGTTCGACTTCCATTTTTATTAAATTTCCTTTTCTATTAAACTTCCTTTTTTATTTAATTTCCAAATAGATCGTTAAGGTATAGTGGTTTCTTGAATGAACTTCCATTTTTAATTTTCTGCAACTTTTATTTTTATTTTTATTTAACTTCCATTTCTATTCAATTTACTCTTCTATTCAACTTCATTTTTTATTTAATTTCCAAATAGATCGTTAAGGGATAGTGGTTTCTTGAATGAATTTCTATTTTTAATTTTCTGCAACTTCCATTTCTATTTTCAAGTAACTTCAATTTTTATTCAAGTTACTTTTCTATTCAACTTCCTTTTTTATTTAATTTCCAAATAGATTGTTAACGTATAGTGGTTTCTGGATTGAACTTCCATTTTTTATTTTGTGCAACTTTCATTTTTATTTTTATTCGACTTCCATTTTTATTAAATTTACTTTTCTATTAAACTTCCTTTTTTATTTAATTTCCAAATAGATCGTTAAGGTATAGTGGTTTCTTGAATGAACTTCCATTTTTAATTTTCTGCAACTTCCATTTTTTTTTATTCGACTTCCATTTTTATTCAATTTTTTTTTCTATTCAAGTTCCTTTCTTTATTTAATTTCCAAATAGATCGTTAAGGTATAGTGGTTTCTTGAATGAACTTCCATTTTTAATTTTCTGCAACTTCCATTTTTTTTTATTCGACTTCCATTTTTATTCAATTTTTTTTTTCTATTCAAGTTCCTTTCTTTGTTTAATTTCCAAATAGATCGTTAAGGTATAGTGGTTTCTTGAATGAACTTCCATTTTTAATTTTCTGCAACTTTCATTTTTATTTTTATTTAACTTCCTTTTTCAATCAAGTTTCTTTTCTACTCAACTTCCTTTTTTATTTAATTTCCCAATAGATCGTTAATGTATAGTGGTTTCTGGATAGAACTTCCATTTTTAATTTTTTGCAACTTTTATTTTTATTTTTATTCAACTGCCATTTTTATTCAATTTGCTTTTCTACTAAACTTCCCTTTTTATTTAATTTCTAAATAGATCGTTAAGGTATAGTGGTTTCTTGAATGAACTTCCATTTTTAATTTTCTGCAACTTTTATTTTTATTTTTATTTAACTTCCATTTCTATTCAATTTACTCTTCTATTCAACTTCATTTTTTATTTAATTTCCAAATAGATCGTTAAGGGATAGTGGTTTCTTGAATGAGCTTCCATTTTTAATTTTCTTCAACTTCCATTTTTATTTTTATTCGACTTCCATTTTTATTCAAACCATTTTTCTATTCAACTTAGTTTTTTATTTAATTTCCAAAAAGATCGTTAAGGTATATTGGTTCCTTGAATGAACTTCCATTTTTAATTTTATGCACCTTCCATTTTTATTTTTATTTGACTTCCCTTTTTATTCAGGTCATTTTTCTATTCAACTTCTTTTTTTATTTAATTTCCAAATAGATCGTTAACGTATAGTGGTTTCTGGATTGAACTTCCAATTTTAATTTTATGCAACTTTCATTTTTATTTTTATTCGACTTCCATTTTAAATAAATTTACTTTTCTATTAAACTTCATTTTTTATTTAATTTCAAATAGATCGTTAAGGTATAGTGTTATCTTGAATGAACTTCAATTTTTAAATTTCGGCAACTTCCATTTTTTTTATTCGACTTTCATTTTTATTCAAGTTATTTTTCTATTCAACTTCCTTTTTTATTTAATTTCCAAATACATCGTTAAGGTATCGTGGTTTTTTGAACGAACTTCCATTTTTAATTTTTTGCAACTTCCATTTTTATTTTTATTTAACTTCCTTTTTCAATCAAGTTTCTTTTCTACTCAACTTCCTTTTTTATTTAATTTCCAAATAGATCATTAAGATATAGTGGTTTCTGGATTGAACTTCCATTTTTAATTTTATGCAACTTTCACTTTTATTTTTATTCAACTTCCATTTTTATTCATTTTACTTTTCTATTAAACTTCCTTTTTTATTTAATTTCCAAATAGATCGTTAAGGTCTAGTGTTTTCTTGAATGAACTTCCATTTTTATTTTTCTGCAACTTCCATTTTTTTTATTCAACTTCCAATTTTATTCAGGTTTTTTTTTTATTCAACTTCTTTTTTTATTTAATTTCCAAATAGATCGTTAAGGTATAGTGGTTTCTTCAATGAACTTGCATTTTTAATTTTCTGCAACTTTTATTTTTATTTTTATTTAACTTCCATTTTTATTCAATTTACTTTTCTATTAAACTTCCTTTTTTATTTAATTTCCAATTAGATCGTTAAGGTATAGTGGTTTCTTGAATGAATTTCTATTTTTAATTTTTTGCAACTTCAATTTTTATTCAAGTTACTTTTATATTCAACTTCCTTTTTTATTTAATTTCCAAATAGATCGTTAAGGTATAGTGGTTTCTGGATTGAACTTCCATTTTTAATTTTGTGCAACTTTCATTTTCATTTCTGTTCGACTTCCATTTTTATTAAATTTCCTTTTCTATTAAACTTCCTTTTTTATTTAATTTCCAAATAGATCGTTAAGGTATAGTGGTTTCTTGAATGAACTTCCATTTTTAATTTTCTGCAACTTTTATTTTTATTTTTATTTAACTTCCATTTCTATTCAATTTACTCTTCTATTCAACTTCATTTTTTATTTAATTTCCAAATAGATCGTTAAGGGATAGTGGTTTCTTGAATGAATTTCTATTTTTAATTTTCTGCAACTTCCATTTCTATTTTCAAGTAACTTCAATTTTTATTCAAGTTACTTTTCTATTCAACTTCCTTTTTTATTTAATTTCCAAATAGATTGTTAACGTATAGTGGTTTCTGGATTGAACTTCCATTTTTTATTTTGTGCAACTTTCATTTTTATTTTTATTCGACTTCCATTTTTATTAAATTTACTTTTCTATTAAACTTCCTTTTTTATTTAATTTCCAAATAGATCGTTAAGGTATAGTGGTTTCTTGAATGAACTTCCATTTTTAATTTTCTGCAACTTCCATTTTTTTTTATTCGACTTCCATTTTTATTCAATTTTTTTTTCTATTCAAGTTCCTTTCTTTATTTAATTTCCAAATAGATCGTTAAGGTATAGTGGTTTCTTGAATGAACTTCCATTTTTAATTTTCTGCAACTTCCATTTTTTTTTATTCGACTTCCATTTTTATTCAATTTTTTTTTTCTATTCAAGTTCCTTTCTTTGTTTAATTTCCAAATAGATCGTTAAGGTATAGTGGTTTCTTGAATGAACTTCCATTTTTAATTTTCTGCAACTTTCATTTTTATTTTTATTTAACTTCCTTTTTCAATCAAGTTTCTTTTCTACTCAACTTCCTTTTTTATTTAATTTCCCAATAGATCGTTAATGTATAGTGGTTTCTGGATAGAACTTCCATTTTTAATTTTTTGCAACTTTTATTTTTATTTTTATTCAACTGCCATTTTTATTCAATTTGCTTTTCTACTAAACTTCCCTTTTTATTTAATTTCTAAATAGATCGTTAAGGTATAGTGGTTTCTTGAATGAACTTCCATTTTTAATTTTCTGCAACTTTCATTTTTATTTTTATTTAACTTCATTTTTCAATCAAGTTTCTTTTCAACTCAACTTCCTTTTTTTTTTTTAATTTCCAAATAGATCGTTAATGTATAGTGGTTTCTGGATAGAACTTCCATTTTTAATTTTTTGCAACTTTTATTTTTATTTTTATTCAACTGCCAATTTTATTCAATTTGCTTTTCTACTAAGCTTCCTTTTTTATTTAATTTCTAAATAGATCGTTAAGGTATAGTGGTTTTTGAATGAACTTCCATTTTTAATTTTCTGCAACTTCCATTTTTATTTTTATTCGACTTCCATTTTTATTCAAGTTGTTTTTCTTTTCAATTTCCTTTTTTATTTAATTTCCAAATAGATCGTTAAGGTATAGAGGTTTCTTTAATAAACTTCCAATTTTAATTTTCTGCAACTTCCATTTTTATTTCTATTCAACTTCTTTTTTATTCAAGTTTCTTTTCTATTCAACTTCCTTTTTTATTTAATTTCCACCTAGATCGTTAAAATATACTGGTTTCAGGATTGAACTTCCATTTTTAATTTTATGCAACTTTCAGTTTTATTTTTACTCAACTTCCCTTTTTATTCAAGTTGTTTTTATATTCAACTTCCTTTTTTATTTAATTTCCAAATAGATGGTTAAGGTATAGTGGTGTCTTGAATGAACTTCCAATTTTAATTTTCTGCAACTTCCATTTTTATTTCTATTCAACTTCTTTTTTTATTAAAGTTTCTTTTATATTCAACTTCCTTTTTTATTTAATTTCCAAATAGATCGTTAAGGTATTGTGGTTTCTGGATTGAACTTCCATTTTTAATTTTATGCAACTTTCACTTTTATTTTTATTTAACTTCCTTTTTTATTCAAGTTTCTTTTCTACTCAATTTCCTTTTTTATTTAATTTCCAAATAGATCGTTAAGGTATAGTGGTTTTTAGATTGAACATCCATTGTTAATTTTATGCAATTTTCATTTTTATTTTTATTCGACTTCCATTTTTATTAAATTTACTTTTCTATTAAACTTCCTTTTTTATTTAATTTCCAAATGGATCGTTAAGGTATAGTGGTTTCTAGAATGAACTTCCATTTTTAATTTTCTGCAACTTTAATTTTTACTTTTATTTAACTTCTATTTTTATTCAATTTACTCTTCTATTCAACTTCATTTTTTATTTAATTTCCAAATAGATCGTTAAGGTATAGTGCTTTCTTTAATGAATTTCTATTTTTAATTTTCTTTAACTTCCATTTTTATTTATATGTAATTTCAATTTTTATTCAAGTTACTTTTCTATTCAACCTCCTTTTATATTAAATTTCCAAATACATCTTTAACGTATAGTGGTTTCTGGATTGTACTTCCATTTTTAATTTTATGCAACTTTCATTTTTATTTTTATTCGACTTCCATTTTTATTAAAAATACTTTTCTATTAAACTTCATTTTTTATTTAAATTCCAAATAGATCGTTAAGGTATAGTGGTTTCTTGAATGGACTTCCATTTTTAATTTTCTGCAACTTCCATTTTTTTTTTATTCGACTTCCATTTTTATTCAAATTTTTTTTCTATTCGAGTTCCTTTTTTTATTTCATTCCCAAATAGATCGTTAAGGTATACTAATTTCTTGAATGAACTTCCATTTTTAATTTTCTGCAACTTCCATTTTTATTTTTATTTAACTTCCTTTTTCAATCAAGTTTCTTTTCTACTCAACTTCCTTTTTTATTTAATTTCCAAATAGATCGTTAAGGTATAGTGGTTTCTGAATAGAACTTCCATTTTTAATTTTTTGCAACTTTTATTTTTATTTTTATTCAACTGCCATTTTTATTCAATTTGCTTTTCTACTAAACTTCCTTTTTTATTTAATTTCGAAATAGATCGTTAAGGTATAGTGGTTTCTTGAATGAACTTCAGTTTTTAGTTTTCTGCAACTTCCATTTTTTTATTTTTATTTGACTTCCATTTTTATTCAAGTTGTTTTTCTATTCATGTTCCTTTCTTTATTTAATTTCCAAGTAGATCGTTAAGGTATAGTGCTTTCTTGAATGAACTTCCATTTTTAATTTTCTACAACTTCCATTTTTATTCAAGTTGTTTTTCTATTCAACTTCCTTTTTTATTTAATTTCAAAATAGATTGTTAAGGTATAATGGTTTCTTGAATGAACTTCCAATTTTAATTTTCTGCAACTTCCATTTTTATTTCTATTCAACTTCTTTTTTTATTCAAGTTTCTTTTCTATTCAACTTCCTTTTTTGTTTAATTTCCAAATCGATCGTTAAAGTATACTGGTTTCAGGATTGAACTTCCATTTTTAATTTTATGCAACTTTCACTTTTATTTTTATTCAACTTCCCTTTTTATTCAATTTACTTTTCTATTAAACTTCATTTTTTATTTAATTTCCAAACAGATCATTAAGGTATAGTGATCTCTTTAATGAACTTCCATTTTTAATTTTCTGCAACTTTTATTTTTATTTTTATTTAACTTCCATTTTTATTCAATTTACTATTCTATTCAACTTCATTTTTTATTTAATTTCCAAATAGATCGTTAAATTACAGTGGTTTCTTGAATGAATTTCTATTTTTAATTTTCTGCAACTTCCACTTCTATTTTTAAGTAACTTCAATTTTTATTCAAGTTACTTTTCTATTCAACTTCCTTTTTTATTTAATTTCCAAATAGATCGTTAACGTATAGTGGTTTCTGGATTGAACTTTCATTTTTAATTTTGTCCAACTTTCATTTTTATTTTTGTTCCACTTCCATTTTTATTAAATTTATTTTTCTATTAAACTTCATTTTTTATTTAATTTCCAAATAGATCGTTAAGGTATAGTGGTTTTCTTCAATGAACTTCCATTTTTAATTTTCTGCAACTTTAATTTTTATTTTTATTTAACTTCTATTTTTATTCAATTTACTCTTCTATTCAACTTCATTTTTTATATAATTTCCAAATAGATCATTAAGGTATAGTAGTTTCTTGAATGAATTTCTATTTTTAATTTTCTGTAACTTCCATTTTTATTTATAAGTAACTTCAATTTTTATTCAAGTTACATTTCTATTCAACTTCCTTTTTTATTTAATTTCCAAATAGATCGTTAACGTATAGTGGTTTCTAGATTGAACTTCCATTTTTAATTTTGTGCAACTTTCATTTTTGTTTTTATTCGACTTCCATTTTTATTAAATTTACTTTTCTATTAAACTTCATTTTTTATTTAATTTCCAAATAGATCGTTAAGGTATAGTGGTTTCTTGAATGAACTTCCATTTTTAATTTTTTGCAACTTTCATTTTTTTTTTATTCAACTTCCATTTCTATTCAAGTTATTTTTCTATTCAACTTCTTTTTTTATTTAATTTCCAAATAGATCGTTAAGGTATAGTGATTTTTTGAATGAACTTCCATTTTTATTTTTATTTTTATTTAACTTCCTTTTTTATTCAAGTTTCTTTTCTACTCAACTTCCTTTTATATTTAATTTCCAAATAGATCGTTAAGGTGTAGTGGTTTCTGGATTGAACTCCTATTTTTAATTTTATCCAACTTACATTTTTATTTTCATTCAACTTCCATTTTTATTCAATTTACTTTTCTATTAAATTTTCTTTTTTATTTAATTTCCAAATAGATCGTTAAGGTATGGTGGTTTCTTGAATGAATTTCCTTTTTTAATTTTCTGCAACTTCCATTTTTATTTTTAATTAACGTCCATTTTTCTTCAAGTTACTTTTCTATTCAACTTCCTTTTTTATTTAATTTCCAAATAGATCGTTAACGTATAGTGGTTTCTGGAATGAACTTCCATTTTTTATTTTATGCAACTTTCATTTTTATTTTTATTCAACTTCCATTTTTATTCAATTTACTTTTTTATTAAACTTCCTTTTTTATTTAATTTCCAAATAGATCGTTAAGGTATAGTGGTTTCTTGAATGAACTTCCATTTTTAATTTTCTGCAACTTTCATTTCTATTTTTATTCAACTTTCATTTTTATTCAATTTACTTTTCTATTAAACTTCCTTTTTTATTTAATTTCCAAATAGATCGTTAAGGTATGGTGGTTTCTTGAATGAGTTTCCATTTTTAATTTTCCGCAACTTCCATTTTTATTTTTAATTCACTTCCAATTTTCTTCAAGTTACTTTTCTATTCAACTTCCTTTTTTATTTAATGTCCAAATAGATAGTTAACGTATAGTGGTTTCTGGAATGAACTTCCATTTTTATTTTTATTCAACTTCCATTTTTATTCAATTTACTTTTCTATTAAACTTCGTTTTTTTATTTAATTTCCAAATAGATCGTTATGGTATAGTTGTTTCTTGAATGAACTTCCATTTTTAATTTTCTGCAACTTCAATTTTTATTTCTATTCAACTTCTTTTTTTATTCGAGTTTCTTTTCTATTCAACTTCGTTTTTTATTTAATTTCCAAATAGATCATTAAGGTATAGTGGTTTCTAGATTGAACTTCCATTTTTAATTTTATACAACTTTCAGTTTTATTTTTATTCAACTTCCATTTTTATTCAATTTACTTTTCTATTAAACTTCCTTTTTTATTTAATTTTCCAATAGATCGTTAAGATATAGTGGTTTCTTTAATGAACTTCCATTTTTAATTTTATGAAACTTCCTTTTTTGTTTTTATTTAGCTTCCATTTTTATTCAAGTTTTTTTTCTATTCAAGATAGTTTTTTATTTAATTTCCAAATAGATCGTTAAGGTATAGTGGTTTCTTGAATGAACTTCCATTTTTAATTTTCACTTCCTTTTTTATTCAAGTTTCTATTCTACTCAACTTCCTTTTTTATTAAATTTCCAAATAGATCGTTAAGGTATAGTGGTTTTTTGATCGAACTTCCATTGTTAATTTTATGCAACTTTGATTTTTATTTTTATTCAACTGCCATTTTTATTCAATTTGCCTTTCTATTAAACTTCCTTTTTTATTTAATTTCCAAATAGATCGTCAAAGTATAGTGGTTTCTTGAATGAAGTTCCATTTTTAATTTTCTACAACTTTTGTTTTTATTTTTATTTAACTTCCATTTTTATTCAATTTACTCTTCTATTCAACTTCATTTTTTATTTAATTTCCAAATAGATCGTTAAGGTATAGTGGTTTCTTGAATGAACTTTCATTTTTAATTTTCTGCAACTTCCATTTTTATTCAAGTTGTTTTTCTATTCAACTTCCTTTTTTATTTAATATCCAAATAGATCATTAAGGTATAGTGGTTTCTTGAATGAACTTCCAATTTTAATTTTCTGCAACTTCTTTTTTTATTCAAGTTTCTTTTCTATTCAACTTCTGTCACGCCCCACTTTTTATTATTCGGAGTCATTACCAAATTCTTTAACTTAATCCAATTTCAGAGATAACATGCGGAAATAAACTCATACATTCAATCCGTAGAAATGATTAACAATACTCTCAGTCGTATGCAAAGTAAACATTACATGAACTAACTTAATAAATTGCCCTTGGGCTTACATCATTAAAAGTACAAGAAAAAGGGTGTAACCCTTTACAACAATGGCATTCCGCCAACATAACTAAGGCCCCGTGGCCAACAAATAAGAAGATCCAAATCTTGTAGCACACCCTGCTCAACACCTGAAAAAAAATTCAACAACGTGGGATGAACATATAGTCCAGTAGGGAACTCAACATGCTCCTTAACAATAACAACATTACAAATAGCTATGATCATGAACACCCATTCTCATACTAGAATAATAATGTGACAGTTTATACAAAATATATATATAAATATATATATGAACTTTTCTTGAAAACAATCATTTAATTCACCGCTATAAGCGATTTATCCTCCCTTTTTCCTTTCATTAACCCCCGTTCCCAATCTTTTATAACATTAACAACTACTTAGAAACATAGATTCACTAAGCCCATTACTCTTCCATTTGCCACACATACAACAGATGTGCCTTTTCAAAACATATTTGGCATTTCAATGCAATTCCAATTATATCATAATTATCCATGCACACCTCTATAAAAAGATAACAACTCAACTACATACATAAAATCAATCAATGAGTCAACTCGTCCCTCCAACACTGTAACAAATACAATCCACAATGTTTCCAGATACACTGAAACAATAACAAAACAACACTGCACTACTAGCTATATGCGTAGTAAGCCAAAGATACACTTCTCACCACAATCTACCAGTTTACCAGGCGCTAGCTGGAAGGGTATGGTACCTTAGATTATCAGCGCGTCAGTTCTCCAGGCGCTAGCTGGAAGGGTATGATACCTTTGATTATAAGCGCTGAACACATAAGTGTGTGGAGTCCATCCCCTATCTTCTCACACACACTGGAGTACAACCCCTCTCTTCTCCCAAACCAGTATACAAATATAATGTAATTCAGCATTTCATTACATACAATGTTCAATCAACAATGGTGTATTACATACACAGCAATTCAACACAACCACATCATCCTCCACCGATGACCAAGGATAAAACCTCTAGATGCAAATATTTAGTACACCTATTAAAGACTCAATTATTATGAGACCACAAACCCGACAACAACATTAACATGGTAGTTCAAGATACAATTCCACACATGTGTGTGTTCAACACTCATGAAACAATAATCCAATTTTCATACGTATTTCAAAACACCTTTCCCATTTCACAAAACAAGTTCCACTTCCCTCTTTGTTTTAACAAAACCAACTCCGTCTCTTTAGTTGTCACAAAACCAAACCCATCCCTTTTATTTTACAAAAAACCGATTCCTACCAATAAGGAAGCCATAACTCACATTAGTACACTACATACATTTCAAACCCATTTCAAAACCAAAGTTAACCCCTTAGGCATTAACACCTTCACCCAATTCGCATTAACAATAGAGATTTACAACATAGGTTAACTACCCTCCATTTTAATTTACCAAATCAAAATATAATTTAGGGCTTTTTCTTCTTTCAAATATAACATGCTAATTTACACTCCAATTAGCCCAAGACAACCATCAATGATAAAATAACCATTTTCAAACAACCAACCCTAGGTTCCTTCTCATGATTTCAAACAAATCCAACATGGATATGATTTTCATGCAATACAAAACTACCACATGCCTATCTATAGACGAAGTATTGAAAAAGAACAAGGAAATCCCTACCTCAAGCTTAGGAGAGAAAACCACCCAAAAATCACCGGCGACGAAACCACGAACCACTCAGACCAAAAGGAAGCCCTTGACGAGATCTACAATCCATCTCAAAGGACCATGGTGAAAAGATCACTCTAGGTGAGTAGATCTAGAGATCTTAGAGTAAAAGTGCCTTTTGAGAGAGAGAGAGAAGGTGTTTCACGGTTTAGAGAGAGGAAAGGGAAGAAAAAGTGAAAGAAAAGGTTAAGTGAGGGCCTTTATATAGTACTAGGTCAAAAATAGATATAAGCCCCAAAGTCAACTCAAAATATCTAGTCAAAATATCCCCAAAAAGTAGGTCCAAACCGTGAGAAAAATCTGGGAAACAGTCGCAGGTGTCGACCCCTGCAATAGTGGTGTCGACACCAAAGAAGAAATCTGGAACACTTAAGTGTGACTACACTGCAGGTGTCGACCCTACCCTAGGCTGGTGTCGACACCAAAATGCAGCAGGCAAATTCAGAACAAGGGTCGACCCTTCCCAGCTTTGGTGTCGACCCTTATGGCGAGCAAAAGAGAAGGTGTCGACACCACCAAGACTGGTGTCGACCCCAGAACATGATTTTCAAGTTTCCAAACAACTTTTCAACGCGAACAAGCGTGAACGAGCAATCCCAACAAGTTTAAATAAATTTCACTCATCCAAAACCAAGGTACAACAACACCGAAGATTCCCAAAACATAATACATGATTCAAATACACTTCCCAAAAGTTTTAAAAGGGCCCAAGTTCTACAACCTCCCCACCTTAGGAAATTTCGTCCCCGAAATTAAGGAAACTCCAAAACACAAGGCCAGCTGATCACAAAGCACTCAACACTCGGGCACCAAGGAAGGAAATACTCTCACAACAAACCTTCGATTCACTCTTGCCAAGGAAGAGACTAATTAAGGGAACACGTTCCAAACGACAACACTGTAGGCATAAAAGCCACAACAAAATCAACCCTTCTGAAACAGTTTACTCACATCTGACCAGCGCTTCAAGCTAAGTCACTATGCAACAACAATTACTTCCAATAAAAGGATACTCAAGGCAAATCTTTCACCTTAATATAAGGAAAACATTTTCTTGCTCATGAGACATTTCTCAAAGATGGTCAAATTTTCAATGCTGACATTTCAAAATAAACTTTGCATTTTCCATGCGAAACTAAAAAGAAAACGTTGTATACATTTTTCACCCACACGGTGTTATCCAAAACACAATCATCCACCGTTTATTTACCAAAATCATTCATTTGAAAATCCTCAAAACCCTTGAATTAAATCAATTTCTCAACAACGCCTTTAGGTGGCCCAACCACTAGAAAAATTTTGTTTTCCATTTTCTTTTCAAAATAACACCATCAACAACCATCACTCACACAGTGATGCCACAACCAACACGGAACAACACTTTTCTATAACGATAGTTAATAGAAATAATAACAGTACTATCAACACAAAAGACATAAGAAATTCATGGTTTTGCAATTTCATGTTGCCTCCCTTTACTTAACCAGTTTAATAACATACACCTGGCTCAGAACCTGGCCAAACAATTAAATGAGATAGTAACTCATATAAACATTTTTTTCACTTCACCATAGATAAGCATATGAGCTATATCAATCTTTCAACAGATACACATTTTGGTGCTGTATCATCGGAGTCCATCCCCTATCTCCTCCCAAACAATATACATATATAATGTATAAAAAAAAATCCAATCATTTACAATGATCATTCAATGCACAAATTTGCTGTATTATTATAACCGTCATATTCAATGACACAACCGGATGATTAGTTTCGGTTTTCCTCAATCAACACACAAAGTCTACAACGAATGAGACTAACTTCACGGTGACCAAGGTCAACCCAAAACCCTATACCAGTGAGCTGACTAATCAACTCAATAAACTCCACACTCAGTAATCCACCCACTGATGTGCCACTAACCCCACACACGGAGTTCCCCACACAAACCCCCAAATTTTGGAATCTCAACGGGTCTCCTAAAACCAAACCACAACAATACTATGTCTAAGGGAATTACTATTCCCCCCCCCATGGCTACGTAGCAAGCCTACTCATCTCCTCGACCGAAAACCAACTTGGTAAACCTCAATCACAGCAACCCAATCACGAAGGACAATTTTGACCAACGCTATTCTCATTACTCTAGAACTCAAACTGTTCTCCCTCCAAAGAATGCTGCCAGCATCCACTCACAAACCATACCCCACAATTGATAACCAATCTCAATACAAACACTACCCCTATACAACGGATGGGGTCACCACGGACCTCTTAACCAGCAAAGCCCAAAACACAAATCAACATATAGGTACCAAGCAAGCAACAACATCAGGATCATTGATCCCTTTGACAACTTCTCAATAGGAAAAGAGGATTTTAGATTCCACACACACTCCCCAATGCATGAGGGTTAAACAAACAACAATATGCATACATAAGCGATACATAAACATGGTGCCTCAGCATCCAACAACACACCGGTCAACAACAAGATGACTGATATAATACACCACCGGCCAACAAATACAAAAGTCCCCCTCTAGGGTAATACCAAAGGACTAACTAACAAGTCGCCCCTCGCGAGGCTCCCGAAGCCTGGCCCGCACGTTTTTGGTACCGATAACGTCCCCGACTAGATGGGCACGACTGAGTCTGACTGGGTTTTGAAACACCCGAAGGATTCACACGCAAAGGACAAGAACGTCTACCATGGCCCTGCTGGCCACAAACGAAACAACCACCAGGTCCCCTACTCTGAGACTGGTCTGAAACCTGCACTTCCCCGGACCTTCCAACCGAAGTGTCTGAAACCCCTGGTGAAGAAAAGGAACCAGCCCCCGACTGAGCATGTTTCCGCCTCCACCCCTTACTGAGCCTAGAGTATTTAGGAACCGAAGGACTTACCACTATAATCTCCTCCTTAATCCCATCATCACTCGCAACCATGGCCTCCACATGGGCCGCTGCCTCAACTAAATAATAATAATCCTTCCAAAAGGATCCAGCTACCTTCTCCCGAATATTGAAACACAACCGCCTTTCAAACTCAAAACAACGACGCTCCTCTGTTGCCACCAACTCTGGAGCAAACCTCGACAAGCTAGCAAACCGCATCTCAAACTGTGCCACAGGAGTATCATCCTGACGCAACTCCAAAAACTGATCCCTCAACCTTTCCCGAGCAGAAGGAGGGAAATACTTGGCCAAAAAGGCCTTGGTAAAAGCAACCCACGTGCTACCCGCATTATTCTTAACATACTTCCACCAATAACTCGCATCGCCCTTCAATTGAAAAGTCGCCAAAGAAACCCTCAACTCCTCCTCTTCGACTCTGAGCATATCAAGAGTCTTGGTAATCTGTTCCAACCAACTCTCTGCCTCCAACGGTTTAGCCTCCCCCACAAACTCTGGTGGGCCGGAGCGGAAAAACTCCTTAGTAAGCTTGAGAGCATGCCCACTGCCGCCCTCAGTGCGAGCTAGGGCGTCTTGCACTGCTCTCACAATCTCACGTGCGACGTCCTCACCGACAGCCGATGCTGCAACGACGGGTGCTAAAGGAGCTGCAGTGCCCCTACCGACACTCCTACTACTCAACCGTCCTCTACTTCCTCGTGTAGACATCCTATAAAGCACAAAAGCAAACACTACGCTTAGTGCACAACACAATAGCCTTCTCCGAGGCGCACTCCACTACTAAGTCACAAAATATACATCTCTATTGCATATAATCATCTAAACATGTAGACACATAATCGAATCAAGTCCACAAAGATAGCCACTCATCCCGGAACTCTCAAGGAATTCCTATCAGAAACCACGTTGATCAAGCGTGTTTCCGAAAGGACCTCAAAGCAAGTTTACCGGCTATGAATACTATCCGAGAGACTGAATCCCATGCTCACATAAATGCAACACACAAGTCCTAACTTTCATGATATCTATATGCAACGCCCTCACTATACGTAGTAAACCCACTGTGGTAAAAACCACTTCCCACGAGCCCAAAGTATTCAAACCCGGCTGGCTCTGATACCAAGTTGTCACGCCCCACTTTTTATTATTCGGAGTCATTACCAAATTCTTTAACTTAATCCAATTTCAGAGATAACATGCGGAAATAAACTCATACATTCAATCCGTAGAAATGATTAACAATACTCTCAGTCGTATGCAAAGTAAACATTACATGAACTAACTTAATAAATTGCCCTTGGGCTTACATCATTAAAAGTACAAGAAAAAGGGTGTAACCCTTTACAACAATGGCATTCCGCCAACATAACTAAGGCCCCGTGGCCAACAAATAAGAAGATCCAAATCTTGTAGCACACCCTGCTCAACACCTGAAAAAAAATTCAACAACGTGGGATGAACATATAGTCCAGTAGGGAACTCAACATGCTCCTTAACAATAACAACATTACAAATAGCTATGATCATGAACACCCATTCTCATACTAGAATAATAATGTGACAGTTTATACAAAATATATATATAAATATATATATGAACTTTTCTTGAAAACAATCATTTAATTCACCGCTATAAGCGATTTATCCTCCCTTTTTCCTTTCATTAACCCCCGTTCCCAATCTTTTATAACATTAACAACTACTTAGAAACATAGATTCACTAAGCCCATTACTCTTCCATTTGCCACACATACAACAGATGTGCCTTTTCAAAACATATTTGGCATTTCAATGCAATTCCAATTATATCATAATTATCCATGCACACCTCTATAAAAAGATAACAACTCAACTACATACATAAAATCAATCAATGAGTCAACTCGTCCCTCCAACACTGTAACAAATACAATCCACAATGTTTCCAGATACACTGAAACAATAACAAAACAACACTGCACTACTAGCTATATGCGTAGTAAGCCAAAGATACACTTCTCACCACAATCTACCAGTTTACCAGGCGCTAGCTGGAAGGGTATGGTACCTTAGATTATCAGCGCGTCAGTTCTCCAGGCGCTAGCTGGAAGGGTATGATACCTTTGATTATAAGCGCTGAACACATAAGTGTGTGGAGTCCATCCCCTATCTTCTCACACACACTGGAGTACAACCCCTCTCTTCTCCCAAACCAGTATACAAATATAATGTAATTCAGCATTTCATTACATACAATGTTCAATCAACAATGGTGTATTACATACACAGCAATTCAACACAACCACGTCATCCTCCACCGATGACCAAGGATAAAACCTCTAGATGCAAATATTTAGTACACCTATTAAAGACTCAATTATTATGAGACCACAAACCCGACAACAACATTAACATGGTAGTTCAAGATACAATTCCACACATGTGTGTGTTCAACACTCATGAAACAATAATCCAATTTTCATACGTATTTCAAAACACCTTTCCCATTTCACAAAACAAGTTCCACTTCCCTCTTTGTTTTAACAAAACCAACTCCGTCTCTTTAGTTGTCACAAAACCAAACCCATCCCTTTTATTTTACAAAAAACCGATTCCTACCAATAAGGAAGCCATAACTCACATTAGTACACTACATACATTTCAAACCCATTTCAAAACCAAAGTTAACCCCTTAGGCATTAACACCTTCACCCAATTCGCATTAACAATAGAGATTTACAACATAGGTTAACTACCCTCCATTTTAATTTACCAAATCAAAATATAATTTAGGGCTTTTTCTTCTTTCAAATATAACATGCTAATTTACACTCCAATTAGCCCAAGACAACCATCAATGATAAAATAACCATTTTCAAACAACCAACCCTAGGTTCCTTCTCATGATTTCAAACAAATCCAACATGGATATGATTTTCATGCAATACAAAACTACCACATGCCTATCTATAGACGAAGTATTGAAAAAGAACAAGGAAATCCCTACCTCAAGCTTAGGAGAGAAAACCACCCAAAAATCACCGGCGACGAAACCACGAACCACTCAGACCAAAAGGAAGCCCTTGACGAGATCTACAATCCATCTCAAAGGACCATGGTGAAAAGATCACTCTAGGTGAGTAGATCTAGAGATCTTAGAGTAAAAGTGCCTTTTGAGAGAGAGAGAGAAGGTGTTTCACGGTTTAGAGAGAGGAAAGGGAAGAAAAAGTGAAAGAAAAGGTTAAGTGAGGGCCTTTATATAGTACTAGGTCAAAAATAGATATAAGCCCCAAAGTCAACTCAAAATATCTAGTCAAAATATCCCCAAAAAGTAGGTCCAAACCGTGAGAAAAATCTGGGAAACAGTCGCAGGTGTCGACCCCTGCAATAGTGGTGTCGACACCAAAGAAGAAATCTGGAACACTTAAGTGTGACTACACTGCAGGTGTCGACCCTACCCTAGGCTGGTGTCGACACCAAAATGCAGCAGGCAAATTCAGAACAAGGGTCGACCCTTCCCAGCTTTGGTGTCGACCCTTATGGCGAGCAAAAGAGAAGGTGTCGACACCACCAAGACTGGTGTCGACCCCAGAACATGATTTTCAAGTTTCCAAACAACTTTTCAACGCGAACAAGCGTGAACGAGCAATCCCAACAAGTTTAAATAAATTTCACTCATCCAAAACCAAGGTACAACAACACCGAAGATTCCCAAAACATAATACATGATTCAAATACACTTCCCAAAAGTTTTAAAAGGGCCCAAGTTCTACAACTTCTTTTTTTGTTTAATTTCGAAATAGATCGTTAAAGTATACTGGTTTCAGGATTGAACTTCGATTTTTAATTTTATGCAACTTTCACTTTTATTTTTATTCAACTTCCTTTTTTATTCAATTTACTTTTCTATTAAACTTCCTTTTTTATTTAATTTCCAAATAGATCGTTAAGGTATAGTGGTCTCTTTAATGAACTTCCATTTTTAATTTTCTGCAACTTTTATTTTTATTTTTATTTGACTTTCATTTTTATTCAATTTACTCTTCTATTCAACTTCATTTTTTATTTAATTTCCAAATAGATCGTTAAATTATAGTGGTTTCTTGAATGAATTTCTATTTTTAATTTTCTGCAACTTCCACTTCTATTTTTAAGTAACTTAAATTTTTATTCAAGTTACTTTTCTATTCAACTTCCTTTTTTATTTAATTTCCAAATAGATCGTTAACGTATAGTGGTTTCTGGAAAAATATAAAGATTTTTGAGATTGGTATTTTGCAAACCACACTCCTAACCAGTTAGAAAAATATAAAACTCAATATTACCAACACCTTGAGTTTAACCAGAAGTTAATACCTTTCGTCGAATGGTACCAGACAGTATCTCAACCCCAGCTTAACGCAATCGAGGATCAATATAAGACCTGGACCACAACCGAAGGACAAGCTATCAACGCTATCCATCCGCCTCCTCAAGCCCTAGAGTTAGCTCCTAATGGTGAGACTACCCGTCAACCCTTATTAGCTACAGCATATATAGATGCCCAATCAGGAAAATTTGCTAAAAATGAGTACATTAAATTGGTAGATTTAGGTTTAACAGTTAAACAACATAATTACACCAATCTAATATGTCAAACCATGGGTAAACAATTAACCAGAATTGAAGAAGCTATTTCAACCTTCAAAGATAGAAGTTTAACCTTACCAGTAACCGGATCCTCTACCTTACATCCAGTATCCATTAAACCACCTTTAGAGGTTACTAACTTTAAATTAAAAGCCTCTAATACCGAATTTATGGACACCCTTTTACAGAAAATGCAGACATTAAATGTCCGACCTCCAGAACCCAGTCCACCACCTGGACAATCTAGTGGCTCAGTCTAGATGCTAAGTTTGGGCTTTCCCTTGATATATGTCACGCCCTCAAAATTAACCCAATATATAACATTGACATGCATTATTTAAAGAAGACAATTTATGAATTCATTCATCAGAGTAATACTAAATTAAGCATTACATGTAATATCGAATAAAACGCCCTACAGGCTTACATCTTTCCAAGCCAACACTTGGATACAAAAATATGAGTTCTAACTCAATACAAGGAAAGCCCTAGGCTTGAATGTTTACATGTAATAATAATTAAAGACAATTAACTAAAGGTAGTCTCCTCCAATCCAGAAGCCAAACCCTCCCAAACTAAATCCTTGGAGGTAGTTTATCACCTGAACCTGAAAATGATGTTCCCATAAAGGGTGAGCCACAGCCCAGTAGAAATATACTAAACCACATATAAGCAATGAATAAAGCAATAGCATTCAACAGATGGTTAACCAAAATAATCAATTACTACATTTTACAGACTCATGACATTATTGCCAAAGATACGTTTTACTTTCCAGTTTTATCAACATGGCTCAGAACCTGGCTAAACTTATAACAGTGAAATCACATATATCATATTCACATCCTTCCAATATTAACAACAAATGAGACTCAAGCTCAAATCAAACACTTCATACTTCCAGATTGATACACATTTTAGTGCTGTATCAATAAAACACTTCTATATAAATAAGCACACATAAAAGTGATGCTAATGGAGTCCATCCCCTATCTCCTCCCAAACAAAATCCGGTTTAGAGGTCCATCCCCTATCTTCCCCTAAACCGTGGAGTACATCCCCTATCTCCTCCCACACACAAAACAATGTATGCAAATGCAATGCTCAATCAATACACGTATTTTCTGTATCAATGCCATAGTCAAAATTAATGACTTAACCGATGTGATTAGTTTCAGTTATTCCTAATCCACATGCAATGTCTACAACAATCACGACTATCCTCCACCGATAGCCCAAAACAGTTATTTCTAAACTGAAAATAACTATGTCAACAATTCAATAGACAAATTATACCAATTATCCAATTACGCCATTTAATCAATAAATTCCATGAATTTAACCCTCTTTTCCCAATTCCATGAATTACTTATACAAATTAATTCAATAATACAACTAGGGTTTTTCCCAAAATTTACCAAAGTATCCCCAACATGCTAAAATACCAAAACTTAGAACAAAACCTATAAAATGGAGTAGGAAATCCCTACCTCGAAGAGAGTAACCCGAATGGAGAAGATGGAGATGAATGCCCAAATACAAAAGTGCTCCAAATCGCCAAATGCTCAGATTAAATGGAAGCTCTCGACTCCCTCTATCTTTTTAATAAAGCAACTAGGGTTGAAACACTCTCTAAACAGATCAAACCTAAGAGAGAAGGTGAGTAGGGAGAGAGAGAGGTCGAACCTGGGGTTTTGAATCAAATGAATATGAAAAAGACTGATCAAATCCCGCTGCTGTGTATTTAAACTGGACAGGCTCGCCCGAGCGATGACTTTGTCGCTCGAGCGACCAGACACAGAGAAACTACGCTCGAGCCAAGGAAGCCTTGCTCGAGCCAACAACTCAAAAGCTCGCTCGAGCGAAAGAAAGCTCGGTCGAGCGAAGAACTCAAACCCTCAGGTCTGAACCCAGACACACGCTCGAGCGAAGGAACTATAGCTCGAGCGAAGGATGAACTAACTCGCTCGAGCGAAGAAAAGCTCGCTCGAGCCAAGAATGCACAGCTACAGGTCCAAATCAAACACTACCTCTCGCTCGAGCGAACAACTCCTCGCTCGAGCGAAGAACCAAAAACCTGGACAGCAACACTTGGTTTCTAAACCCAACCAACCTGAACAAACCTGCCTAACACATCCTATAATTCCAAAAGAGAAAATAAGGAACAACAACAACAACCATTATACAATGACAGAATCTACGGAACCTAAGTCCGGATACAATAATCAAATGGAAAAAGACCGGGGTCGCTATAACCTCCCCCCCTTCAAAGAATTTCGTCCCCGAAATTAAGCATAAGTTTTTTTCTTATAACAGATTTTTTTTTAAACAATTCATTAGTAAACATTTTGACCCAAAACTGGTCATTTCATCTCTTTATCAAGAGGCATTTCATACCAAATATATAACACAAAATATATTTCAATCTGTATCATTATTATGCATTATTCCTTTCAATGCTAACAATCCCATATCATATTTAATTACATGATATACATAACACACTAAGCAATGTAATCAACATATGCAATACTATACTAAACTTCTATAATGAAGCAAGTTTCAAGATACACCCCTTTTCCAAAACATACTCAACGTTTTACAACCTAAGACATATGCAAAGCTCTTAGGTTCAACAATATTACAAAATCTAAATATAAGATTACAACTGAATAAACATGTCCGGGTATTTTTCGCGGACTTCCAATTCACGCTCCCAAGTGGCTTCCTCCACTCCATGATGTTTCCACAAAACTTTTACCAAAGGGATGGTCTTGCCTCGCAAAACTTGATCCCGCCTATCCAATACCCGAACCTGTCTCTCCTCATATGAGACATCCACATCAACCACTAAATCGGTCCAATCCAACACATGTGATGGATCCGGCTCATACTTCCGAAGCATACTCACATGAAACACGTCATGTATTCCAGACAACTGCGGCGGCAAAGCTAAACGATAAGCAACCTCGCCAATCCTCTCAAGGATCTCAAACGGACCAATGAATCGAGGGGACAACTTCCCACTCTTCCCAAACCTCATCAAACACCGTCTAGGTGATATCTTCAGAAAGACATGATCACCCACCTCAAACACCAAAGGTCTCCTCCTACGGTCGACATACGATTTCTGACGACTCTGTGCTGTAACAAGCCTCTTACGGATAAGCTCAACTTTCTCCGTAGTTTCCCTCACCAACTCTGGACCCAACAAAGGTGCATCACCCACCTCGGCCCAACACACAGGAGATCTACACGGTCGGCCATACAAGGCCTCAAATGGTGCCATACCGATACTAGACTGGAAACTGTTGTTGTAGGCAAACTCCACCAACGGCAAGTGCCTCTCCCACGACCCACTAAAGTCTAGAACACAACCCCGAAGCATATCCTCAAGTATCTGAATAGTACGCTCGGACTGTCCGTCAGTCTGAGGATGATAAGCCGTGCTAAAGGTCAACTTAGTGCCTAAGGCACTCTGCAAACTCTGCCACAACCTGGCAGTAAAACGAGGATCTCTATCTGAGACGATCGTCACTGGGACCCCGTGCAATCTCACTATGTCCCGAATATACAAGTCGGCAAGATGATCTACCGAATCTCTCACGCGCATAGAAATAAAGTGCGCCGACTTAGTCAACCGGTCTACAACCACCCAAATAGCATCACTACCCCGCTGAGTCCTCGGAAGACCTACAACGAAGTCCATAGTGACATGCTCCCACTTCCACTCGGCAATAGGCAAGGGTTGCAACAAACCCGCTGGCCTCTGATGTTCGGCCTTCACTTGCTGACAAGTAAGACACTTAGATACGAAAGCTGCCACATCTCTCTTCATACCCCGCCACCAGAACTGACGACCCAAATCCCGATACATCTTAGTGCCTCCCGGATGCACCGCAAGGCGTGAATGATGAAACTCTCGGAGTACCTCCTCTCGGCAAGACTCCGGCACAAACGGACGGTCTCGGTATCTCACACTCAGGTCGGAATACACCGTCAAACCTTTCTCAACCTTTCCACTGGAAATCTTCTCACGGAGAGATTCTACCTCAAGGTCACCTCTCTGAGCCTCTAACACTCGAGTCACAAGTATAGGCTGTGCAACAACAGAAAACAAGGCCGCAGCCTCAACGGATTCGCCCATAAGTAAATCAAACTCTCCAAGTGCACCCAACATCTCCCACTCTCGGATGGCTATGCTAGCTATGTCACCAACAGGTTTCCTGCTAAGGGCATCGGCCACCACATTGGCCTTTCCCGGATGATAATGAAACTCAAAGTCATAATCCTCTATGAACTCCATCCACCTCCTCTGCCTCAAGTTTAAGTCTTTCTGTGTAAATAAATACTTCAAACTCTTATGATCCGAGAACACCTCGAATTTCTCACCATAAAGATAATGCCTCCAAATCTTCAAGGCAAATATCACAGCTGCTAACTCTAGATCATGTGTAGGGTAATTCTGCTCGTGAATTTTCAACTGACGAGAGCCATAGGCAACTACTTTCCCTTCTTGCATTAATACACAACCCAGACCCTCTCGTGAGGCGTCACAATAGACCGTATAACCCAACCCTCTCTCTGGAATAATCAATACTGGAGCGGTAGTCAGTCTAACTTTCAACTCCTGAAACGACTTTTCACAAGTCTCACTCCATACAAATTTGACTCCCTTCCGAGTCAGTTTAGTCAACGGTGATGCTAACCTGGAGAAATCTTTCACAAACTGACGGTAATACCCAGCTAACCCCAGAAAACTGCGGATCTCAAATACACTCTTAGGCTGTGTCCAATCCTGCACTGCCTCTACCTTGGATGTATCAACAGACACTCCTTCACCGGATACCACATGGCCTAAGAATTTGACTTCTTTCAGCCAGAACTCACACTTCCCAAACTTGGCATACAGCCTATGGGCTCTAAGTAACTCAAGCACCACCCTCAAATGTGCCTCGTGCTCCTCCTCAGAAGGCGAATAGATAAGGATGTCGTCCACAAAAACGACTACAAACCGATCCAAGAATTCCCGGAAGATCCGGTTCATTAAATCCATAAAAACTGCCGGTGCATTGGTGAGCCCGAATGGCATCACCAAAAACTCATAATGGCCATACCGCGTACGGAATGCCGTCTTCGGAATATCCTCTTCCCTGACCCTCAACTGGTGGTAACCCGATCTCAAGTCTATCTTAGAGAAACAACGGGAACCCTTCAACTGGTCAAACAAATCATCGATACGAGGCATAGGGTACTTATTCTTAACCGTAGCCCGATTCAATTTCCGATAATCTATACAAAGTCTCAAAGCACCACCTTTCTTTTTAACAAAGAGGGCCGGTGCTCCCCACGGTGAAATACTAGGACGTATAAAGCCCTTATCTAGCAACTCCTGGAGTTGGATCTTCAACTCAACTAACTCGGCTGGGGCAAAACGATAAGGTGCCATGGAAATCGGCGCCGTGCCGGGCACTAGGTCAATAGAGAACTCAATCTCCCGATGCGGTGGCAAACCAACAAGATCCTCGGGAAAGACATCCGAGTACTCACAAACCACCCTTGGCAACACAATCTGAGTCTCATTATCCTCACTAATCAAAAGGTTAGCTAGTAGCCCACTAAGCTCACTCCTTCCTCGCCGAACATACCCCGGTGGCAACACATCACCAACCCGGTCCCCCAAAAAATGAAAATACTCTCCGCTCACGGTACAACAAGTGACCCTCTGGCGGTAGCAATCAATAACTGCCCGGTATGATGATAACCAGTCCATACCCAAAATAACATTGAAACCCCTCATAGGCATAACTACAAAGGAAAATGGGATTCTATGATAATCAACCTCTATATCACAACCCCTAACGCCTTGTTTCAAAATCAATTCACCCCCAAGAGGTGACACTACACAAATAGGAGATGCTAGCTGTGCTAACTCCAACTCCAAAACAGATGCAAATGCAGCAGACACAAAGGAATGAGATGCACCCGTATCAATCAAAACATTAGCAACCGAGTTGCAAAACAAGAAGGTACCTCTCACAACTGATGGTGCTGGCACAAGATCCTGCGCGGTAACAGCATACACGCGCCCAGACGACCTCTGATCAACCTGCTCAACCCTAGGAGCATAAGATTGCTGCACCGACTGAGACGATGAAGCCCCTTGATTGGCCTTTGAGGCCTGACTCGACTGAGCTGGCTGCTGACCCTGAATCGGCCTCAAACCAGATGCACCAGATGTGCCACCCAACTGCGGGCAATACCTCTTCATATGCCCTGGCTGACCACACTGATAACACGAGAGTGGCTGACCTCTACCCTGACTCTGGCTCTGAGATCGAGCCGAAGAAGATGCTGCTCTCTGAACTCCTCCCCTCTGAGGACAAACTGGAGACTTGTGGCCCAGCTGGCCACACTTGAAACAGGTAATGTCTCCCTGGCTGCCTTTCCCCGAACTAACACTCGGTACAGGAAAAGTCGATCGAGAAAAGCTACCCTGAGACTGCTGGGGATTAAAACCCTTCTGTTTCCTACCATCATTCTGACCATCCTGACTCCTCTTGGAGCCCTTCTGCCCTTCGTCCTCCTCCTGCATCATGATTTCCATGTGGGCTGCAGCATCAACCATACGCCCATACTCCCGAATCATAGTTCCCCCAACTCTCAGCTTGAGGCCACGCCTCAACTTCTTCTCAAACTCAATACAACGGCGTTCCTCAGACGCCACCAACTCAGGTGCAAACCTGGACAAACTAGTAAATGCAGCCTCAAATTCGGCCACTGAAGAACTCGCCTGCTTAAGCTGACAAAACTGGTCTCGCAGCTTCTCCCTGACTGCTGGAGATAAGAACTTCTCCTGGAAAGCATTCACAAAAGCCTCCCATGTACCTCCTATACGCCCCTTAGTAAACTTCCACCACTGACCTGCATCCCCCTTCAACTGGAAAGATGCCAAGGTCACTTTCAATCCCTCGTCTTCGATGCCAAGCATCTCAAACGTCTTCGTTGTCTGTTCGAGCCATTCATCTGCCTTAAGTGGCTCTTTAGGATCACCCACAAATTCATCCGGATTGGACCGGAAGAACTCCCTCTTCAGAAAGGAAGGTCCTACATCCGCAATACCAGCCTGAGCTTGATTCTCAGCTCTAAGAATGCCTACTGACTCCCTGAATGCCCCTTCTATCTCTCGGGCTAGAGCGCCCATAGCCTGCTGGCCTACTGGCTCGGCCACATTGGCCTGGCCAATTCCCTCCTGAACTGCCGGAATCTCTTCTGGCACAGGCACCTCCTGCCTACCCGGCCTACCACGCCTACCGCGTCCTCGTCCTCGTCCTGACATCCTAATAAAGGAAACAAAGACATTAGCACATTAATAAATGTGCCGAAGCTAAACACTCGCGTCCTAATGCAATGGACAACAATAATTCATTCCACGTAAGCACATAATCACATAAGCACCTACGAATTTCATTCCCGGATAATGATAGTCCCAAAGGGTTACTATAGTTCCGGTTGGAAGCAGCAGTGATCAAGTGCCTTTCCAACAAGACTACTAGAAACTCAAGGGTCCAATCAACATCCTAGAAACTACATTCCATACCCATATAATCACATAAACATGTTATCACATAAGCATATAACATTACACTAAGTCTCTATCAAACGAGACGAACCCAATGTGATACTAATCACTTCCCACGTACCCAAAGTATTCAAACCCGGTACGCTCTGATACCAAGTTGTCACGCCCTCAAAATTAACCCAATATATAACATTGACATGCATTATTTAAAGAAGACAATTTATGAATTCATTCATCAGAGTAATACTAAATTAAGCATTACATGTAATATCGAATAAAACGCCCTACAGGCTTACATCTTTCCAAGCCAACACTTGGATACAAAAATATGAGTTCTAACTCAATACAAGGAAAGCCCTAGGCTTGAATGTTTACATGTAATAATAATTAAAGACAATTAACTAAAGGTAGTCTCCTCCAATCCAGAAGCCAAACCCTCCCAAACTAAATCCTTGGAGGTAGTTTATCACCTGAACCTGAAAATGATGTTCCCATAAAGGGTGAGCCACAGCCCAGTAGAAATATACTAAACCACATATAAGCAATGAATAAAGCAATAGCATTCAACAGATGGTTAACCAAAATAATCAATTACTACATTTTACAGACTCATGACATTATTGCCAAAGATACGTTTTACTTTCCAGTTTTATCAACATGGCTCAGAACCTGGCTAAACTTATAACAGTGAAATCACATATATCATATTCACATCCTTCCAATATTAACAACAAATGAGACTCAAGCTCAAATCAAACACTTCATACTTCTAGATTGATACACATTTTAGTGCTGTATCAATAAAACACTTCTATATAAATAAGCACACATAAAAGTGATGCTAATGGAGTCCATCCCCTATCTCCTCCCAAACAAAATCCGGTTTAGAGGTCCATCCCCTATCTTCCCCTAAACCGTGGAGTACATCCCCTATCTCCTCCCACACACAAAACAATGTATGCAAATGCAATGCTCAATCAATACACGTATTTTCTGTATCAATGCCATAGTCAAAATTAATGACTTAACCGATGTGATTAGTTTCAGTTATTCCTAATCCACATGCAATGTCTACAACAATCACGACTATCCTCCACCGATAGCCCAAAACAGTTATTTCTAAACTGAAAATAACTATGTCAACAATTCAATAGACAAATTATACCAATTATCCAATTACGCCATTTAATCAATAAATTCCATGAATTTAACCCTCTTTTCCCTATTCCATGAATTACTTATACAAATTAATTCAATAATACAACTAGGGTTTTTCCCAAAATTTACCAAAGTATCCCCAACATGCTAAAATACCAAAACTTAGAACAAAACCTATAAAATGGAGTAGGAAATCGCTACCTCGAAGAGAGTAACCCGAATGGAGAAGATGGAGATGAATGCCCAAATACAAAAGTGCTCCAAATCGCCAAATGCTCAGATTAAATGGAAGCCCTCGACTCCCTCTATCTTTTTAATAAAGCAACTAGGGTTGAAACACTCTCTAAACAGATCAAACCTAAGAGAGAAGGTGAGTAGGGAGAGAGAGAGGTCGAACCTGGGGTTTTGAATCAAATGAATATGAAAAAGACTGATCAAATCCCGCTGCTGTGTATTTAAACTGGACAGGCTCGCTCGAGCGAAGACTTTGTCGCTCGAGCGACCAGACACAGAGAAACTACGCTCGAGCCAAGGAAGCCTTGCTCGAGCCAACAACTCAAAAGCTCGCTCGAGCGAAAGAAAGCTCGGTCGAGCGAAGAACTCAAACCCTCAGGTCTGAACCCAGACACACGCTCGAGCGAAGGAACTATAGCTCGAGCGAAGGATGAACTAACTCGCTCGAGCGAAGAAAAGCTCGCTCGAGCCAAGAATGCACAGCTACAGGTCCAAATCAAACACTACCTCTCGCTCGAGCGAACAACTCCTCGCTCGAGCGAAGAACCAAAAACCTGGACAGCAACACTTGGTTTCTAAACCCAACCAACCTGAACAAACCTGCCTAACACATCCTATAATTCCAAAAGAGAAAATAAGGAACAACAACAACAACCATTATACAATGACAGAATCTACGGAACCTAAGTCCGGATACAATAATCAAATGGAAAAAGACCGGGGTCGCTATAATATCTTACCAGAACCTATCCGTAATGCTTTCAATGAATGGCATGTGGCTTATTCCCAAGCCTATGCTTATTTAAATAAAAACCGTGATCTTTCTATCAGTAAGTCTTTGGTCCATTTCACTATCCGTTTCAGTATCCCATGGATATGGAAGTGGGACTTTGCATGTGATTACCAGAACAAAGTTCCCCGCCTGAAAAGAATTTATTTCGTCAAATGGTGGGATAAGGGTATGACCCCTGTAATAACAGAAACCGTCCAGAAAATTCAACAGCACACTCAGGTATGTTGGGAATCTGTCAAGCAACCAGCTCTTCCTACACCACCACCAGCATTATCCAATAATCCGTTCATCCAAATTCAAAAAGAATTGAAACAACAGTACCCTCATCTTTCAGAGAATGAACTCATTATCAAAAGCATGGATTTCTTGAAAGAACAATTTTTCCAAACAGTACCACAAGATGATGACGCATCTATGAGATCAGGCACAAGTCAGCCTTCATCCGAACCAGACACTGATCCAGCCGAACACGTGCTAGCAGGAGAATCGCAATTACCAGAACATGAGGAGCCCAACTTGGGAGATTTTTGGGATTCCCTTACAGCTGTCATTGCCGAAAAACTAGCAAAGGACAAAAAAGGAAAGGGACACGACTGAGTGTCGGCACAACAGGACAAGCAACTTTGAAAAAGAAGATGCCCATTATCCGCAACTTTAGCTAAAGCAGCCATCCACTATCAGAAAAGAAAAGATGCTGTCTCCACATCCGAAAAGTAAAGTTTTGAGATAAGGATAAGATGTAATCCGTCGGTCCTCTAAGCTTTGTACATCTGTCCTTACCTTTTTCCGTTTTTATATTATAAAAGGGAAGGCTTCACCCTTGTTGAAGCAAAGTGAAATTTGCATTTTCTCTTTCATTTTCTTTTTCCTTCTTATTGTAATCTCTTCCAACCCCTCTTGTAAAATAGTCGTACTTCCTCAATAAAAAGTTTGAAGTTCTATGTGCATCCTCCATGTCTGTAAGTATGAATGCCTTCTGTTGATGTTTTAGAACAGTATGTTGCTTTATTAGAATTTTGGCAAAATTAGAAAAATTATTATCTGAATACACCAGTAGACCTATATACTCAACAGTATATATCCGATCGTATATCAGAGTGTGATAGGCGTATAGCCGATCTTCATATTCTGATTAACGAACAGATTGTGGCGTGGGCGGCCAGTAGGCCTCCACCTCCCCAACAGTAAATTTATGAGATCATATATGTTGTAATTTATTTTCTTATACATGTATTATGTGAATGATTATTCCTGGGTTTGTGCCTTTGTAAGGTTAATTAATTGTTAGGGTTAGTGGGACGTCACCCAAGTCGCGTAAGGATAGGATACGTCGTTTAGCAGAGATTGCGGTTTGACCATTCATACCTGGAAGTCGTTGACAGATGTGCTAGCCTCAACCTTTAGTGAGCACCTTTATTGGTATCAGAGCCAAGTTTAATTATTAACATAATACAGGTATAATTAAATTAAATTAGACATATATGATCACCATACAACCATGACTGAACAACAAGAAAATACTGTAGAAATACCAGGATCAGAATCAGTAACCACTGTAGGAAATACCGTGTCCTCTTTGGCCGAAGCAGCTGAAATGGTAGCTTACCAGGATGTTAAAGAAGCCCTAGATAAATGGACTATCCCAACAGTAGATCCAAAAACGAATTCTGTTTTGGGATAATCGGATTCCTTGGATTTCGAAATTCATCGGATCCATCTGATGTAATTTCTTATAAATACCATATTCGGATTCACCATCTATATTCCATTCATAGATAGTTTTGCCATGATAACTTCCCTGGTCATTGATGTAGGTTTCTTCATAGAGAACATCAGGAGGAGTCGGTCGAGCGTAATAGTTCCTACTAGGTGGTAACATAGCAGGTCGGGAGGAACTATGCGAATGAAGTTTATTAACAGATGAGGGTTCCTGGAAAAGCATTTCGACGGTGGAGGTATTGCTAATCAAGAGTGATAAAAAAAATTATTAAAAAATCTACGTCAATAAATTTTTATTTTAACTTCACAAATGGTTGATATATATATATATATATATATTTAATAAACTTAAATAATTTGATAGGTATAGACTGTTAATTTTTAAAATTATAATCATATAATATAATCTTATGAAATCAAATAGAAATCTCGACATAATCGTTCAAAATTCTAATATTTAGAGCTTGTTTGGCATGAGGGTTTTTGATGAAAATAGTCAAAATGTCAAAACATCCAATCAGATCACTTTTTTACTTTTTATACATCTTTTCTTAAAACATAAAAAAAATCAATTAAAAGAATCAATTCCGAAATAACCCCTAATGTCTTTTTTCACCTCTCCATTTATTTATATTAATCGTAACTAATAAATTAAAATTTTACAATACATATGGCACGTTTGTTTGTTTGGTGAGTGCTACATATGAACTTAATATTCATTTCATCAACTTTTTTCTATTATAATTTGAACTCACAAAATGATTACAGAGGTGCGAACCAAAATGATAAGCAAATGAGTCTCAAAAATTAAGGTTCCGTTTGGAAAGTCTCTCAAAATATGGTTCCACTCGTTGATTTGAGTGTGTTGTTTGTTTGGATCTTTCAAATCATAATTCTACACCCATTTCTCAAAACTCAATTTAAAATAGAATTGTTACATTTCAAAACTCATAACCAAACACATAATTCAAAACTTTTTTCAAAACTTAATTCAAATCAATATTTTAATATTTTAAATATTTAAATATTTTAATTTTGTTAAGATTTTAAATATTCTAATATTCAAATATGTTATGCATTTTTTAATTTTTTAATTTTTTTGAATATTTTAATTTCAAAATATTACGATTCCCATTTTTTAAATTTTAAAATATTTTATTAAAATAAATTCAAACTCTTTTCTATAAAAATATTTTTAAATATTTTAATTTTTTTTGTTATGTATTTGGTTACGATTTGGGTGTAGAGTTGTGAAAGTATTATGGAGTTTCGAGTTATGCATTTGGTTATGAGTTTTAAAAGTAATTTCATAATTGAGTTTTGTTTTATGTGTTTGGTTACGATTTGAGTGTAGAGTTGTTTTTAAATTTAAAATATTAATATTTGAAATTATTTAAATTTTTGGAATATTTAAATTATTTAAATTTTTACGATTTAAATTTTTTGAATATTTATTTTAATTTTTTACTTAAATTTTTTAGATTATTTAAATTATTTAAATATTTATGATTTTAATTTTTTGAATATTTATTTTGAAAAAAAATTATTTCCTCTGCTGTATTTTCAATTAAAAAATTGATTAATGTTATTTTCTGTTAACAATAATTTTTTTAATTGAATTTTAAAAAGAGTTTGGTTATTAGTGTTGATCAGAATTTTCAATAGTGTGAAAGTAGTATGTTTTGTTTTGAGTTATAATAATTTGAATTAAGTTTTGAAAACTCTTTCCAAAACTCATAACCAAACAAATTTTCTTACTTCACATGTCAGATCAAACTTTCAAAACTCAATTCCACACTCTATTCAAAAACTATAACCAAACAAATTTTCTACACTCAAATCATAATTTCATAACTCACAAACTCAAAATACAACTCATACTTTCAAATCATATTTACAAAACTCTACCAAACGTAACCTAAAATTATATATCATTCAATACTCAAGATATAAGAATAATTAAAACAAAAAAAAATAAAAATTTAAAAATTTTGCCAAACGGGCCTTACGAAGTTGAAATCGAGACGTAATATAATTTGTTTTTATCAATTTAAATAGAATGGTTCACGACACTAGAACTATTATAAAACTACACAATTCAAAGGATTTGTAAATTCATACCAACTCAACTCGAGTCAATGCCCGAACCCACAAACAAATTAAGAATATTATTTAACAGATACCCAAAAAAATAATAAATAAATAAATAAATTTAATTTGATTCAACTCGTTACAAATATATTATTAACATTGCAGTTATAAGAAGTATGCCATACAATGGTATTATTAAATTTTCAAAAATATCCCATGGCTTTTACTCAACCGCCTTACTATAGAGGCTAATAAATTGTGTGCGTGACATTAGTAAGGCCAATCATCTAGCCACACAAGATCTTATGTCCCTATTTTTCCCTCCACATATTTCAAATTATTTATTTGTCATACGATAAGTTTGACCGTATAAAAAGAAATGATTTGAGACAATGGGTCCAGCCCGTGTGGTGATTTTTGGATCCAATGGGTCAAGCCCATTTTGCCCATAACCTCCCTCTCTACAAAACTTAGGCACCCCTTGGGGCACATCCCAAGGTCCAATCCCGTGCCTTATAAACCCACTCAAAACATCCCACCAAATCAATGTGGGACAAGCCATTTTCCAACCTTAAGGAATTTCCACCGAAACTCCATTTCCATGGAGCTCACTTTGGCTTCAATTTCCCATTCACCCGATAATGGTTTTGAGCAACCAAATATACCACGTGAATCACAACGCGGCATAGAACGCGCTACCGCTTAGACCCGCCAAAATAGACGTATGGTTCCCATCTAAATAATAAACTAAACTTACCAAAAAATTCTGTTTTTACCCAAAATTTTTCAACCATTTCCAACAAATTGTTATACAGTAGGGATTAGTTTTAGGTGTGAAAGTATTTTATGAAAAAACTTGAATGTTTGATTATGATGCTTGCATTTAGACAAGACCATGTGCATTGTGGTTACATGAAATATTATTGGCCATTCAGATTTGCCAGCTCTAAGGTTGTGTTTTTCTATCCCGATCTGATCATGGTCGATTCTCATTATTGAATCTATTGATAACCGGACTAGTAAATCTATTTGTCCAAAAAAAAGGGTCAAAAATTTTATTGAGAATTTGATTATGTGGGCTTTCTTTTTTAATAAAAAGGCGCTTCTATGATGAAGGAGGTATTGTGGACTATCTTGTACATTATTTGTAGCGTTCATGGTGAATACATAGCCCAACTACCACCTTGAGGCATGGACAACACATTGCCCAGCCAACAGCTAGAAGTATTGTCCGCTTTGGCCTAAGCATGATAGCTGGCAAGCCGCACGGATTTATTCCTTTGATTTCCCAAGGACGCCTCCACAATGGAAGTGTCCAATGCTATCTTATAAGTCTATTTTAAATATTATATACAATCGATGTGGGATGGCAGCACATATTTGAAACAAGATAATTGAGAATATTATCCGCAATCGATGTGGGATGGCAACCCATATATTTGAAACAAATGATATAATAACAAATATATAGCTTGGACATGAACATTGAATACATCATATTAATATTTTTCCAAACTGGTGTCGTTCAATGGTCAATTTTATTGAATTATTTTAGAAAATTTGAAGTTATTTTCAAATTTTCAAAACTTTAATTTATATTTCTTTATTTATCTTGATGAAACTTTGTCAATGAATGGCATGTGGCTTATTCCCGAGCCTATGCTTATTTAAATAAAAACCGTGATCTTTCTATCAGTAAGTCTTTGGTCCATTTCACTATCCATTTCAGTATCCCATGGATATGGAAGTGGGACTTTGCATGTGATTACCAGAACAAAGTTCCCCGCCTGAAAAGAATTTATTTCGTCAAATGGTGGGATAAGGGTATGACCCCTGTAATAACAGAAACCGTCCAGAAAATTCAACAGCACACTCAGGCATGTTGGGAATCTGTCAAGCAACCAGCTCTTCCTACACCACCACCAGCATTATCCAATAATCCGTTCATCCAAATTCAAAAAGAATTGAAACAACAGTACCCTCATCTTTCAGAGAATGAACTCATTATCAAAAGCATGGATTTCTTGAAAGAACAATTTCTCCAAACAGTACCACAAGATGATGACGCATCTATGAGATCAGGCACAAGTCAGCCTTCATCCGAGCCATACACTGATCCAGCCGAACACGTGCTAGCAGGAGAATCGCAATTACCAGAACATGAGGAGCCCAACTTGGGAGATTTTTGGGATTCCCTTACAGCTGTCATTGCCGAAAAAATAGCAAAGGACAAAAAAAGAAAGGGACACGACTGAGTGTCGGCACAACAGGACAAGCAACTTTGAAAAAGAAGATGCCCATTATCCGCAACTTTAGCTAAAGCAGCCATCCACTATCAGAAAAGAAAAGATGATGTCTCCACATCCGAAAAGTAAAGTTTTGAGATAAGGATAAGATGTAATCCGTCGGTCCTCTAAGCTTTGTACATCTGTCCTTACCTTTTTCCGTTTTTATATTATAAAAGGGAAGGCTTCACCCTTGTTGAAGCAGACTGAAATTTGCATTTTCTCTTTCATTTTCTTTTTCCTTCTTATTGTAATCTCTTCCAACCCCTCTTGTAAAATAGTCATATTTCCTCAATAAAAAGTTTGAAGTTCTATGTGCATCCTCCATGTCTGTAAGTATGAATGCCTTCTGTTGATGTTTTAGAACAGTATGTTGCTTTATTAGAATTTTGGCAAAATTAGAAAAATTATTATCTGAATACACCAGTAGACCTATATACTCAACAGTATATATCCGATCGTATATCAGAGTGTGATAGGCGTATAGCCGATCTTCATATTCTGATTAACGAACAGATTGTGGCGTGGGCGGCCAGTAGTAGGCCTCCACCTTCCCAACAGTAAATTTATGAGATCATATATGTTGTAATTTATTTCCTTATACATGTATTATGTGAATGATTATTCCTGGGTTTGTGCCTTTGTAAGGTTAATTAATTGGTAGGGTTAGTGGGACGTCACCCAAGTCGCGTAAGGATAGGATAGGTCGTTTAGCAGAGATTGCGGTTTGACCATTCATACCTGTAAGTCGTTGACAGACGTGCTAGCCTTAACCTTTAGTGAGCACCATTTTTATTCAAGTTATTTTTCTATTCAACTTAGTTTTTTATTTAATTTCCAAATAGATCGTTAAGGTATAATGGTTTCTTGAATGAACTTTCATTTTTAATTTTCTGCAACTTCCATTTTTATTTTTATTTAACTTCCTTTTTTATTCAAGTTTCTTTTCTACTCAACTTCCTTTTTTATTTAATTTCCAAATAAATCGTTAAGGTATAGTGGTTTTTGGATTGAACATCCATTGTTTATTTTATGCAACGTTCATTTTTATTTTTATTCTACTGCCATTTTTATTCAATTTGCCTTTCTATTAAACTTCCTTTTTTATTTAATTTCCAAATAGATCGTTAAGGTATAGTGGTTTCTTGAATGAAGTTCCATTTTTAATTTTCTACAACTTTTGTTTTTATTTTTATTTAACTTCCATTTTTATTCAATTTACATTTCTATTCAACTTCCTTTTTTATTTAATTTCCAAATAGATCGTTAAGGTATAGTGGTTTCTTGAATGAACTTCCATTATTAATTTTCTGCAACTTTTATTTTTATTTTTGTTTAACTTCCATTTTTATTCAATTTACTTTTCTATTCACCTTCCTTTTTTATTTAATTTCCAAATAGATCGTTACGGTATAGTGGTTTCATGAATGAATTTCTATTTTTAATTTTCTGCAACTTCCATTTTTATTTTTAAGTAACTTTCATTTTTATTCAAGTTACTTTTCTGTTCAACTCCCTTTTTTATTTAATTTCCAAATAGATCGTTAACGTATAGTGGTTTCTATATTGAACTTCCATTTTTAATTTTATGCAACTTTCATTTTTATTTTTATTCGACTTCCATTTTTATTAAATTTACTTTTCTATTAAACTTCATTTTTTATTTAATTTCCAAATAGATCGTTAAGGTATAGTGGTTTTTTGAATGAATTTCTATTTTTAATTTTCTGCAACTTCCATTTCTATTTTTAAGTAACTTCTATTTTTATTCAAGTTACTTTTCTATTCAACTTCCTTTTTTATTTAATTTCCAAATAGATCGTTAACGTATAGTGGTTTCTGGATTGAACTTCCATTTTTAATTTTGTGCAACTTTCATTTTCATTTTTATTCGACTTCCATTTTTATTAAATTTACTTTTGTATTAAACTTCATTTTTTATTTAATTTCCAAATAGATCGTTAAGGTATAGTGGTTTCTTGAATGAACTTCCATTTTTAATTTTCTGCAACTTCCATTTTTTTTTATTCGACTTCCATTTTTATTCAAATTTTTTTTCTATTCAAGTTCCTTTTTTATTTAATTTCCAAATAGATCGTTAAGGTATAGTGATTTCTTGAATGAATTTCCATTTTTAATTTTCTGCAACTTCCATTTTTATTTTTATTTAACTTCCTTTTTCAATCAAGTTTCTTTTCTACTCAACTTCCTTTTTTATTTAATTTCCGAATAGATCGTTAAGGTATAGTGATTTCTGGATAGAACTTCCATTTTTAATTTTTTGCACCTTTTATTTTTATTTTTATTCAACTGCCATTTTTATTCAATTTGCTTTTCTACTAAACTTCGTTTTTTAAATCGATCGTTAAGGTATAGTGGTTTCTTGAATGAACTTCCATTTTTAATTTTCTGCAACTTCCATTTTTTTTATTCGACTTCCATTTTTATTCAATTTTTTTTTTCTATTCAAGTTCCTTTTTTATTTAATTTCCAAATTGATCGTTAAGGTATAGTGATTTCTTGAATGAACTTCCATTTTTAATTTTCTGCAACTTCCATTTTTATTTTTATTTAACTTCCTTTTTCAATCAAGTTTCTTTTCTACTCAACTTCCTTTTTTATTTAATTTCCAAATAGATCGTATTGTGGTTTCTGGATAGAACTTCCATTTTTAATTTTTTGCACCTTTTATTTTTATTTCTATTCAACTGCCATTTTTATTCAATTTGCTTTTCTACTAAACTTCCTTTTTTAAATCTATCGTTAAGGTATAGTGGTTTCTTGAATGAACTTCCATTTTTAATTTTCTGCAACTTCTATTTTTATTTTTATTCGACTTCCATTTTTATTCAAGTTGTTTTTCTATTCAATTTCCTTTTTTATTAAATTTCCAAATAGATCGTTAAGGTATAGTGGTTTCTTGAATGAACTTCCAATTTTAATTTTCTACAACTTTCATTTTTATTTCTATTCAACTTCTTTTTTTATTCAAGTTTCTTTTCTATTCAACTTCCTTTTTTATTTAATTTCCACATAGATCGTTAAAATATACTGGTTTCAGGATTGAACTTCCATTTTTAATTTTATGCAACATTCACATTTATTTTTATTCAACTTCCCTTTTTATTCAATTTACTTTTCTATTAAACTTCTTTTTTTATTTAATTTCCAAATAGATCGTTAAGGTATGGTGGTTTCTTGAATGAATTTCCATTTTTAATTTTCCCCAACTTCCATTTTTATTTTTAATTCACTTCCAATTTTCTTCAAGTTACTTTTCTATTCAACTTCCCTTTTTATCTAATTTCCAAATAGATAGTTAACGTATAGTGGTTTCTGGAATGAACTTCCATTTTTAATTTTATTCAACTTCCATTTTTATTCAATTTACTTTTCTATTAAACTTTGTTTTTTTATTTAATTTCCAAATAGATCGTTATGGTATAGTGGTTTCTTGAATGAACTTCCATTTTTTATTTTCTGCAACTTCAATTTTTATTTCTATTCAACTTCTTTTTTTATTCAAGTTTCTTTTCTATTCAACTTCGTTTTTTATTTAATTTCCAAATAGATCGTTAAGGTATAGTGGTTTCTGGATTGAACTTCCGTTTTTAATTTTATACAACTTTCACTTTTATTTTTATTCAACTTCCATTTTTATTCAATTTACTTTTCTATTAAACTTCCTTTTTTATTTAATTTTCCAATAGATCGTTAAGGTATAGTGGTTTCTTTAATGATGTTCCATTTTTAATTTTATGAAACTTCCATTTTTATTTTTATTCAGCTTCCATTTTTATTCAAGTTATTTTTCTATTCAACATAGTTTTTTATTTAATTTCCAAATAGATCGTTAAGGTATAGTGGTTTTTTAAATGAACTTCCATTTTTAATTTTCTGCAACTTCCATTTTTATTTTTATTCAACTTCTATTTTTATTGAAGTTACTTTTCTATTAAACTTCCTTTTTTATTTAATTTTCAAATAGATCGTTAAGGTATAGTGGTTTCTGGATAGAACTTCCTTTTTTAATTTTTTGCAACTTTTATTTTTATTTTTATTCAACTACCATTTTTATTCAATTTGCTTTTCTACTAAACTTCCTTTTCTATTTAATTTCCAAATAGATCGTTAAGGTATAGTGGTTTCTTGAATGAACTTCATTTTTTAATTTTCTGCAACTTCCATTTTTATTTTTATTCGACTTCCATTTTTATTCAAGTTGTTTTTCTATTCAATTTCCTTTTTTTATTTAATTTCCAAATAGACCGTTAAGGTGTAGTGGTTTCTTGAATGAACTTCCAATTTTAATTTTCTGCAACTTCCATTTTTATTTCTATTCAATTTCTTTTTTTACTCAAGTTTCTTTTCTATTCAGCTTCCTTTTTTATTTAATTTCCACATAGATCGTTAAAATATTCTGGTTTCAGGATTGAACTTCCATTTTTAATTTTTTGCAACTTTTATTTTTATTTTTATTCAACTGCCATTTTTATTCAATTTGCTTTTCTACTAAACTTCATTTTTTATTTAATTTCCAAATAGATCGTTAAGGTATAGTGGTTTCTGGAATGAACTTCCATTTTTTATTTTATGCAACTTTCATTTTTATTTTTATTCAACTTCCATTTTTATTCAATTCACTTTTTTAGTAAACTTCCTTTTTTATTTAATTTCCAAATAGATCGTTAAGGGATAGTGGTTTCTTGAATGAACTTCCAATTTTCTTCAAGTTACTGTTCTATTCAACTTCCTTTTTTATTTAATTTCCAAATAGCTCGTTAATGTAACGCCCTCAAAATAACAACATAAAACCCATCAATATAGACATGCATTGATTTACAAAAGATCCACATTCTTCCATTCATCAGAGTTTCATTACAAAAATATTACATGTTAACAATAAAAGGAAATGGCCTAGAGGCTTACAGCTTTCCAAGTTAACACTTGGTTACAACAAAAGAGTATTAACTCATTTACACATTAAGCCCTTGGCTTGAATATACATGTAATACATCAAAATAAGACAACAAAAGTGTGTCCGCCTCTAGCCTCCCAAGCTACGTCCTTGGAGGTGGCATGCTACCTGCACCTGAAAATGATATTCCCGTATAGGGTGAGCCACAGCCCAGTAGAAACATACTAAACCAAATATGAACGATGACTAAAAGATTAGCAGTTGATAGATGGTCAACACAGATACTTTCCCTTATCACACTTTACGGTTTCATGACATACAAGTCCATATTACATTCCATTTTCCAATTCCTTTCAACTCTTAATTTACAACCATGGCTCAGAACCTGGCCAAACATCTCATATGAGACAGTAACTCATATCAAACACTTCCCATTTCATAATAGATAAGCATACTAGCTATATCACACAACAACAGATAAGCATACAAGCTACATCATCACTTCCACAGATATGCATATGAGCACTATCACACTTCCAATGACAAGCATATGAGCTCTGTCAACACATTACTAGATAAGCATATGAGCTCTATCTACGGAGTCCATCCCCTATCCCCTCCCAACAACATCCGGTTTAGAGGTCCATCCCCTATCTTCCCCTAAACCGTGGAGTACATCCCCTATCTCCTCCAACACAACACAATGCATATAAGTAACAATTATACACATCATCACACAATACATAAATTTAATGTATTCTTTCAATCGTCAATCTCAATGACACATTCCAGTGATTAGTTTCAGTTTGCCTAATCATCATGGATTGTCTACAACAATCACGACTATCCTCCACCGATAGCCCAAAGCAGTTATTTCTATGCAGAAAATAAATGCAACAATGGATATATAATCAACATTTCAACTAGGTGAGCGATAAATAATCCAACTACACCCTTTAACCCCTTCTCTTTCCAATTTCCACATACTCAAATCAATTCCTCATTTCCAACGATTAATTATACAAATTAATCAACCAATGTAATTAGGGCATTTTCCATAATTGACATTACAACCCTTAGGTCCCATTTTCATTAATGTTTTATTATTAATTTCACTTTTTCCATGCCAAACATGCATCTAGGCTTTATTTAGCTAAAACCCCAACCTTTGTAAATTTACACAAAAGCCCCAAATTTTCACCAAATTACCAAACCAACCCCAACATCTCAAAATACTAAAATTTAAAGACAAAGCTCATAGAAAGGAGTAGGATATCCCTATCTCAAAGTTTGAGCTCCAATGGAGATGAAGACCAAAACCAAAATGCTCCAAATTCTGAAATTTTCAGATTAAAATGTAGCCCTCGACGATCAACACAACTTTCGTAAAGGCCAAAAGTGAGCAAACAACTCCTACTAGATCAAATCTAAGAGTGAAGGGCCGGTTTTAGAGTGAGAAGCTCTGAAAATGGCTTTTTGGAAAAGTAAGAGAGAGAAAAGATCTTGAAAAAGTGATCCAAAAGTCGGATCTCGGATTTATATAAAAGTCGCCCCGCTCGAGCGTCAAACTCCCCGCTCGAGCGGCACTCACAGACTCCCGCTCGAGCGGCCAATCCCCCGCTCGAGCTCCAGATGCACACTCCCAGAACTTTTACAGACAGGTGTCCCGCTCGAGCGTCCAACTCCCCGCTCGAGCGGCACTCACACAATCCCGCTCGAGCGGCCAATCCCACGCTCGAGCGTCGAACACTGCACAGGAAATACTGGGTGGGTGAAACTTACGCTCGAGCGCCAAAACCCCCGCTCGAGCGGACAGGTCAAAATCTGGGCAACTAGTTTTGGTTTCTAAACTCAACCAACCTGTAACAAACCTGTCCAACACATCCTATAACTCAAATACAAAGTAAGAAAGGATGTACACAAGGTAATAATCAACTACTATCATCCACGGACACATGTCCGGATCACTGTACAACAAGGGTAAACCCGGGATCGCTATAACCTCCCCCCCTTAAAGAATTTCGTCCCTGAAATTAAACACAAGTTTTCAAAAATAGGTTTTCTCCATTTTCAACAATATTATAACATAATATTAAACAACCCGACCCATTACCGGTCATTCCATCTCTTATCAAGAGGCATTTCACAACATAATTTACAAGTGCATTATCAACATGCAATTCTCTTCCACTTTCAGCCATTTCCAACATACATGGTTCACAGTTCATATCATAATCAATATACATGATATAACTCCAATTCTACAATATAGCCAATATATGCAATATCATAATCAACTCCCATATCAGGGTAAGTTCTACAACATACTTTCATCAAACTAAAACATTACCAATGTTTTACAACTTAACACATATTTAAAGCTCTTAAGTCCAACAATATTACAGAATTTCATTACAAAATTACTCATCAATAAACAAGTCCGGATATTTCTCGCAGACCTCCAACTCACGTTCCCAAGTGGCTTCCTCCACTCCGTGATGTTTCCACAAAACCTTAACCAAAGGGATGGTCTTGCCACGCAGGACTTGATCCCGTCTATCCAAGACCCGAACCGGTCTCTCCTCATACGAGGCATCCTCATCTACCTCTAAGTCGGTCCAATCTAATACATGCGATGGATCCGGCTCATACTTCCGAAGCATACTCACATGAAACACGCCATGAACTCCGGACAACTGTGGCGGTAAGGCTAAACGATAAGCAACCTCGCCAATCCTCTCAAGGATCTCAAAAGGCCCAATAAACCGAGGGGATAACTTCCCACTCTTCCCAAACCTCATCAAACCTCGTCTAGGTGATATTTTCAAGAAAACATGATCACCCACCTCAAACGCCAAAGGCCTCCTCCTACGGTCGGCATAAGATTTCTGACGACTCTGGGCTGTAACAAGCCTCCTACGGATAAGTTCAACTTTCTCCGTCGTCTCCCTAACCAACTCCGGACCCAACAAAGGTGCGTCACCCACCTCGGCCCAACAAACTGGAGACCTACATGGTCGGCCATACAAGGCCTCAAACGGTGCCATACCGATACTAGACTGAAAGCTGTTGTTGTAGGCAAACTCCACCAATGGTAAGTGCCTCTCCCACGTCCCACTAAAGTCAAGGACACAACCTCGAAGCATATCCTCAAGGATCTGAATAGTACGCTCGGACTGCCCGTCAGTCTGCGGATGATAAGCCGTACTAAAGGTCAACTTAGTGCCCAAGGCACTCTACAAACTCTGCCACAACCTAGCAGTAAAACGAGGATCTCTATCTGAGACGATCGTCACTGGGACCCTGTGCAATCTCACTATGTCCCGAATATACAAGTCGGCAAGATGATCTACCGAATCTCTCACGCGCATGGGAATAAAGTGCGCCGACTTAGTCAACCGGTCTACAATCACCCAAATAGCGTCACTACCCCACTGAGTCCTCGAAAGACCTACAACGAAATCCATAGTGATATGCTCCCACTTTCACTCGGCAATAGGCAAGGGTTGGAACAAACCCGCTGGCCTCTGATGCTCGGCCTTCACTTGCTGGCAAGTAAGGCACTTCGACACGAAAACAACCACATCTCTCTTCATACCCCGCCACCAAAACTGGCGACCCAAATCCCGGTACATCTTAGTGCCTCCCGGATGCACTGCAAGACGTGAATGGTGAAACTCTCGGAGTACTTCCTCTCAGCAAGACTCCGGCACAAACAAACGATCGCGGTATCTCGCACTCTGGTCGGGATACACCGTCAAACCCTTCTCAACCTTCCCACCTGAGATCTTCTCTCGGAGGGATTCTTCCTCAAGGTCACCTCTCTGTGCCTCTAACACTCTAGTCACAAGTGTAGGCTGCGCGACAACGGAAAACAAGGTCGCAGCCTCAACAGATTCGCCCAGTAGCAAATCAAACTCGCCAAGTGCCCCCAACATCCCCCATTCCCGGATGGCTATACAAGCTACATCACTAAAGGATTTCCTGCTAAGGGCATCGGCCACAACATTGGCCTTCCCCGGGTGGTAATGCAACTCAAAATCATAGTCCTCAATGAACTCCACCCATCTCCTCTGCCTCAAATTCAAGTCTCTCTGTGTAAACAGATACTTCAAACTCTTGTGGTCCGAGAACACCTCGAACTTCTCACCATAAAGGTAGTGCCTCCAGATCTTCAAGGCAAAGATCACTGCTGCTAACTCTAGGTCGTGTATAGGGTAATTCTCCTCGTGAATTTTCAACTGACGTGAGCCATAAGCTACCACTTTCCCCTCTTGCATCAACACACAACCCAAACCCTCTCGCGAGGCATCACAATAAACCGCATAACCCAACCCTCTCTCCGGAATAATCAAAATCGGAGCGGTGGTCAATCTAACCTTCAACTCTTGGAACGACTTTTCACAAGTCTCACTCCATACAAACTTGACCCCCTTCCGCGTCAGTCTAGTCAACAGCGAAGCTAGCCTGGAGAAATCTTTCACAAACCGACGGTAATACCCAGCTAATCCCAGAAAACTGCGGATCTCAAACACACTCTTAGGCTGTGCCCAATCTTGCACTGCCTCTACCTTGGATGTATCAATAGACACCCCTTCCCTAGATACCACGTGGCCTAAGAATTTCACCTCTCCTAGCCAGAACTCACACTTCCCAAACTTGGCATACAGCCTATGGGCTCTAAGTAACTCAAGCACCACTCTCAAGTGTGCCTCGTGCTCCTCCTCTGAAGACGAATAAACAAGAATGTCGTCCACGAAAACGACTACAAATCGATCCAAGAATTCCCAGAAGATCCGGTTCATCAAGTCCATAAAGACTGCCGGTGCATTGGTAAGCCCGAATGGCATCACCAGAAACTCATAATGGCCATACCGTGTACGGAATGCAGTCTTAGGAATATCCTCCTCCCTGACCCTCAACTGGTGGTAACCCGATCTCAAGTCTATCTTAGAGAAACAACGGGAACCCTTCAACTGGTCAAACAGATCATCTATACGGGGCATAGGGTACTTATTCTTGATCGTAGCCCGATTCAACTTCCGGTAGTCTATACACAATCTCAAGGCACCATCTTTCTTTTTAGCAAAGAGGGCCGGTGCTCCCCACGGTGAAACACTAGGGCGAACAAAACCCTTATCTAGCAATTCCTGGAGCTGAACTTTCAACTCAATCAACTCTGCTGGAGCAAAACGGTAAGGTGCCATAGAAATCGGCGCCGTGCCGGGCACTAGATCAATAGAGAACTCTATCTCTCGGTGAGGTGGCAAACTAACAAGGTCTTCAGGAAAGACATCCGAATACTCACAAACCACCCTCAGCAACACAACACAGGTCTCATCACACTCACCACTCTCAAAGCTAGCAAGTAGACCACTAAGCTCACTTCGCCCTCGCGAATCATACCCCGGTGGCAAAACACAACCAACCCGGTCTCCCAAGAAATGGAACCACTCCCCGCTCAAGGTACATAACGTGACCCTCTGGCGGTAGCAATCGATAACAGCCCGGTATGACGACAGCCAGTCCATACCCAAAATAACATCAAAGCCCTTCATGGGCATGACAACAAACGGAAAAGGAAGCCTATGGTCGGCGACCTCTATATCACAACCTCTAACACCCTGTTTCAAGATCAACTCACCACCAATAGGCGATACCACACAAATAGGAGATGCTAACTGTGCTAACTCCAATTCCAAAACAGATGCAAATGCAGCAGATACAAAAGAATGAGATGCACCCGTGTCAATCAACACACTAGCAACCGAGTTGCAAAACAGAAAAGTACCTCTCACTACTGATGGAGCCGGTACTAAATCCTGCGCAGTAACAGCATACACGCGCCCTGTAGGCCCCTGATCTACCTGCTCACCTCTCGGAGCAAAAGACTGCTGCACAAACTAGGATGGCGAAGCTCTAGGATTGGCCCTCGAGGCCTGCACAGACTGAGCTGGCTGAAAACCCTGCGTCTGCCTAGAACCAGACGCTCCTGAAGTAGCACTCAACTGCGGGCAATACCTCTTCAGGTGCCCAGGCTGACCACACTGATAGCAAGACAAAGGCTGGCCTCTGCCCTGACTCTGGCCCTGAGGTCTAGCTGAAGAAGAAGCAGCTCACTAACCCCCTCCCTTTTGCGGGCAAACCGAAGACTTGTGACCCAGCTGGCCACACGCAAAACAAGTCAGGCCTCCCTGACTACCTCTCCCCGAACCTGCACTCGGCACCGGAATGGTCGATCTAGCAACTCCACCCTGTGACTGCTGAGGGTTAGAACCCCTCTGCCTCCTGCCATCACCCTGGCCATCTTGGCTCCTCTTGGAGCCTCTCTGCCCCTCATCCTCCTCCTGCATCATGAGCTCCATATGAGCTGCAGCATCCACTAAATGTCTATACTCTCGGATGTAAGACCCACCAACCCTTAACTTGAGGCCCCACCTCAACTTCCGCTCAAACTCATAGCAACGGCGTTCTTCAGACGCCACCAACTCAGGTGCAAACCTGGACAAACTAGTGAAAGTGGCCTCGAACTCTGCCACAGACATACCCTGCTGATTAAGCCGGCTAAACTGATCCCTCAGCTTCTCCCTAGCCACTGCAGACAAGAACCTCTCCTGGAAAGCATTCACAAACGCCTCCCATGTACCACCAACACGAGCCTTCTCGTACTTCCACCATTGACCCGCATCTCCCTTCAGCTGGAAGGATGCCAAGGTCACGTTCAATGCCCCGTCCTCGATGCCAAGCATCTCGAACGTCTTACTCATTTGTTCTAACCACTCGTCAGCCTTCAGTGGTTCCTTCGGATCTCCAACAAACTCGTCCGGATTAGACCGGAAGAACTCCCTCTTCAAGAAAGAAGGCCCTGCATCAGCTACCTGATTCCCAGCCCTGAGAACACCCAAAGCTCCTGCTATCTCTCGTGCCAAGGCACTCATAGCCTGCTGACCCGCTGGCTCAGCCACGTTGGCCTGGCCAACTCCCTCCTGCACTGTCGGAATATCATCCGGTAAAGGTACTTCCTGCCTCGCAGGTCTACCACGCCTAGCACCTCTTCCTCGTCCTGACATCCTAATAAAGATAATACAGAACGTTAGCACATTCACAAATGTGCCAAAACTAAACACTCACGTCCTAATGCATGGACAACTGAAATTCACTCCACCTAAGCACATAAACACATAAGCACTTACGAATTTCATTTCCGGATAATGATAGTCCCGAGGATCCAATCAGCATCCTAGAAACTAAATCCCATACCCACATAGTCACATAAGCATGTTATCAATTAAGTACATAGCATATGACACTACATCTAAGTCTCTATCAAGCGAGACAAACCCATTGTGATCCTAATCACTTCCCACGTACCCAAAGTATTCGAACCTGGTACGCTCTGATACCAAGTTGTAACGCCCTCAAAATAACAACATAAAACCCATCAATATAGACATGCATTGATTTACAAAAGATCCACATTCTTCCATTCATCAGAGTTTCATTACAAAAATATTACATGTTAACAATAAAAGCAAATGCCATAGAGGCTTACAGCTTTCCAAGTTAACACTTGGTTACAACAAAAGAGTATTAACTCATTTACACATTAAGCCCTTGGCTTGAATATACATGTAATACATCAAAATAAGACAACAAAAGTGTGTCCGCCTCTAGCCTCCCAAGCTACGTCCTTGGAGGTGGCATGCTACCTGTACCTGAAAATGATATTCCCGTATAGAGTGAGCCACAACCCAGTAGAAACATACTAAACCAAATATGAACGATGACTAAAAGATTAGCAGTTGATAGATGGCCAACACAGATACTTTCCCTTATCACACTTTACGGTTTCATGACATACAAGTCCATATTACATTCCATTTTCCAATTCCTTTCAACTCTCAATTTACAACCATGGCTCAGAACCTGGCCAAACATCTCATATGAGACAGTAACTCATATCAAACACTTCCCATTTCATAATAGATAAGCATACTAGCTATATCACACAACAACAGATAAGCATACAAGCTACATCATCACTTCCACAGATATGCATATGAGCACTATCACACTTCCAATGACAAGCATATGAGCTCTGTCAACACATTACTAGATAAGCATATGAGCTCTATCTACGGAGTCCATCCCCTATCTCCTCCCAACAACATCCGGTTTAGAGGTCCATCCCCTATCTTCCCCTAAACCGTGGAGTACATCCCCTATCTCCTCCAACACAACACAATGCATATAAGTAAAAATTGTACACATCATCACACAATACATAAATTTAATGTATTCTTTCAATCGTCAATCTCAATGACACATTCCAGTGATTAGTTTCAGTTTGCCTAATCATCATGCATTGTCTACAACAATCACGACTATCCTCCACCGATAGCCCAAAGCAGTTATTTCTATGCAAAAAATAAATGCAACAATGGATATATAATCAACATTTCAACTAGGTGAGCGATAAATAATCCAACTACACCCTTTAACCCCTTCTCTTTCCAATTTCCACATTCTCAAATCAATTCCTCATTTCCAACGATTAATTATACAAATTAATCAACCAATGTAATTAGGGCATTTTCCATAATTGACATTACAACCCTTAGGTCCCATTTTCATTAATGTTTTGTCATTAATTTCACTTTTTCCATGCCAAACATGCATCTAGGCTTTATTTAGCTAAAACCCCAACCTTTGTAAATTTACACAAAAGCCCCAAATTTTCACCAAATTACCAAACCAACCCCAACATCTCAAAATACTAAAATTTAAAGACAAAGCTCATAGAAAGGAGTAGGATATCCCTACCTCAAAGATTGAGCTCCAATGGAGATGAAGACCAAAACCAAAATGCTCCAAATTCCGAAATTTTCAGATTAAAATGTAGCCCTCGACGATCAACACAACTTTCGTAAAGGCCAAAAGTGAGCAAACAACTCCTACTAGATCAAATCTAAGAGAGAATGGCCGGTTTTAGAGTGAGAAGCTCTGAAAATGGCTTTTTGGAAAAGTAAGAGAGAGAAAAGATCTTGAAAAAGTGATCCAAAAGTCAGATCTCGGATTTATATAAAAGTCGCCCCGCTCGAGCGTCAAACTCCCCGCTCGAGCGGCACTCATAGACTCCCGCTCGAGCGACCAATCCCCCGCTCGAGCGCCCAATCCCCCGCTCGAGCTCCGGATGCACACTCCCAGAACTTTTGCAGACAGGTCTCCCGCTCGAGCGTCCAACTCCCCGCTCGAGTGGCACTCACACAATCCCGCTCGAGCGGCCAATCCCACGCTCGAGCGTCGAACACTGCACAGGTATAGTGGTTTCTTTAATGAACTTCCATTTTTAATTTTCTGCAACTTTAATTTTTATTTTTATTTAATTTCTATTTTTATTCAATTTACTCTTCTATTCAACTTCATTTTTTATTTAATTTCCAAATAGATCGTTAAGGTATCGTGGTTTCTTGAATGAATTTCTATTTTTAATTTTCTGTAACTTCCATTTTTATTTTTAAGTAACTTCAATTTTTATTCAAGTTACTTTTCTATTGAACTTCCTTTTTTATTTAATTTCCAAATAGATCGTTAACGTATAGTGGTTTCTGGATTGAACTTCCATTTTTGATTTTGTGCAACTTTCATTTTTATTTTTATTCGACTTCCATTTTCATAAAATTTACTTTTCTATTAAACTTCATTTTTTATTTAATTTCCAAATAGATCGTTAAGGTATAGTGGTTTCTTGAATGAACTTCCATTTTTAATTTTCTGCAACTTCCATTTTTTTTTATTCAACTTCCATTTCTATTCAAGTTATTTTTCTACTCAACTTCTTTTTTTATTTAATTTCCAAATAGATCGTTAAGGTATAGTGGTTTCTTGAATGAACTTCCATTTTTAATTTTCTGCAACTTCCATTTTTATTTTTATTTAACTTCCTTTTTTATTCAAGTTTCTTTTCTACTCAATTTCCTTTTTTATTTAATTTCCAAATAGATCGTTAAGGTATAGTGGTTTCTGGATTGAACTTCTATTTTTAATTTCATCCAACTTACATTTTTAATTTCATTCAACTTCCATTTTTATTCAATTTACTTTTCTATTAAATTTTCTTTTTTATTTAATTTCCAAATAGATCGTTAAGGTATGGTGGTTTCTTGAATGAATTTCCTTTTTTAATTTTCTGCAACTTCCATTTTTATTTTTAATTAACATCCATTTTTCTTCAAGTTACTTTTCTATTCAACTTCCTTTTTTATATAATTTCCAAATAGATCGTTAACGTATAGTGGTTTCTGAAATGAACTTCCATTTTTTATTCTATGCAACTTTCATTTTTATTTTTATTCAACTTCCATTTTTGTTCAATTTACTTTTTTATTAAACTTCCTTTTTTATTTAATTTCCAAATAGATCGTTAAGGTATAGTGGTTTCTTAAATGAACTTCCATTTTTAATTTTCTGCAACTTTCATTTCTATTTTTATTCAACTTGCATTTTTATTCAATTTACTTTTCTATTAAACTTCCTTTTTTATTTAATTTCCAAATAGATCGTTAAGGTGTGGTGGTTTCTTGAATGAATTTCCATTTTCAATTTTCCGCAACTTCCATTTTTATTTTTATTTAACTTCCAATTTTGTTCAAGTTACTTTTCTATTCAACTTCCTTTTTTATTTAATTTCCAAACAGATCGTTAACGTATAGTGGTTTCTGGAATGAACTTCCATTTTTAATTTTATGCAACTTCCATTTTTATTTTTATTCGACTTCTATTTTTATGAAATTTACTTTTCTATTAAACTTCCTTTTTTATTTAATTTCCAAATAGATCGTTAAGGTATAGTGGTTTCTTGAATGAACTTTCATTTTTAATTTTCTGCAACTTTTATTTTTATTTTTATTTAACTTCCATTTTTATTCAATTTACTCTTCTATTCAACTTCAATTTTTATTTAATTTCCAAATAGATCGTTAAATTATAGTGGTTTCTTGAATAAATTTCCTTTTTTAATTTTCTGCAACTTCGATTTTTATTTTTAATTAACATCCACTTTTCTTCAAGTTACTTTTCTATTCAACTTCCTTTTTTATTTAATTTCCAAATAGATCGTTAACGTATAGTGGTTTCTGGATTGAACTTTCAATTTTAATTTTGTCCAACTTTCATTTTTATTTTTGTTCCACTTCCATTTTTATTAAATTTATTTTTCAATTAAACTTCATTTTTATTTAATTTCCAAATAGATCGTTAAGGTATAATGGTTTTTTGAATGAACTTCCATTTTTAATTTTCTGCAACTTTAATTTTTATTTTTATTTAACTTCTATTTTTATTCAATTTACTCTTCTATTCAACTTCATTTTTTATTTAATTTCCAAATAGATCGTTAAGGTATCGTGGTTTCTTGAATGAATTTCTATTTTTAATTTTCTGTAACTTCCATTTTTATTTTTAAGTAACTTCAATTTTTATTCAAGTAACTTTCCTATTCAACTTCCTTTTTTATTTAATTTCCAAATAGATCATTAACGTATAGTGGTTTCTGGATTGAACTTCCATTTTTAATTTTATGCAACTTTCATTTTTATTTTTATTCGTCTTCCATTTTTTTTAAATTTACTTTTCTATTAAACTTCATTTTTTATTTAATTTCCAACTAGATCGTTAAGGTATAGTGGTTTCTTGAATGAACTTCCATTTTTAATTTTCTGCAACTTTCATTTTTTTTTTTATTCAACTTCCATTTCTATTCAAGTTATTTTTCTATTCAACTTCTTTTTTTATTTAATTTCCAAATAGATCGTTAAGGTATAGTGGTTTCTTGAATGAACTTCCATTTTTAATTTTCTGCAACTTCCATTTTTATTTTTATTTAACTTCCTTTTTTATTCAAGTTTCTTTTCTACTCAACTTCCTTTTTTATTTAATTTCCAAATAGATCGTTAAGGTATAGTGGTTTCTTGAATGAACTTCCATTTTTAATTTTCTGCAACTTCTATTTTTATTTTTATTTAACTTCCTTTTTTATTCAAGTTTCTTTTCTACTCAACTTCCTTTTTTATTTAATTTCCAAATAGATCGTTAAGGTATAGTGGTTTCTGGATTGAACTTCTATTTTTAATTTTATCCAACTTACATTTTTATTTTCATTCAACTTCCATTTTTATTCAATTTACTTTTCTATTAAATTTCCTTTTTTATTTAATTTCCAAATAGATCGTTAAGGTATAGTGGTTTCTTGAATGAACTTCCATTTTTAATTTTCTGCAACTTCCATTTTTATTTTTATGAAACTTCCATTTTTATTCAAGTTTCTTTTCTATTCAACTTCCTTTTTTATTTAATTTCAAAATAGATCGTTAAGGTATAGTGGTTTCTTGAATGATCTTCTATTTTTAATTTTCTGCAACTTTCTTTTATATTTTTATTCAACTTTCATTTTTACTCAATTTACTTTTCTATTAAACTTCCTTTTTTATTTAATTTCCAAATAGATCGTTAAAGTATGGTGGTTTCTTGAATGAATTTCCATTTTTAATTTTGCGCAACTTCCATTTTTCTTTTTATTTAACTTCCAATTTTCTTCAAGTTACTTCTCTATTCAACTTCCTTTTTTATTTAATTTCCAAATAGATCGTTCACGTATAGTGGTTTCTGGAATGAAGTTCCGTTTTTAATTTTATGCAACTTCCATTTTTATTTTTATTCGACTTCCATTTATATTCAATTTACTTTTCTATTAAACTTCATTTTTTTATTTAATTTCCAAATAGATCGTTATGGTATAGTGGTTTCTTGAATGAACTTCCATTTTTATTTCTATTCAACTTCTTTTTTTATTCAAGTTTCTTTTCTATTCGACTTCCTTTTTTATTTAATTTCCAAATAGATCGTTAAGGTATAGTGGTTTCTTGAATGAACTTCCATTTTTAATTTTCTGCAACTTCCATTTTTATTTTTATGAAACTTCCATTTTTATTCAGGTTACTTTTCTATTAAACTTCTTTTTTATTTAATTTCCAAATAGAACGTTAAGGTATAGTGGTTTCTTGAATGAACTTCCATTTTTAATTTTCTGCAACTTCCATTTTTATTTTTATTCAACCTCTTTTTTTATTCAAGTTTCTTTTCTATTCAACTTCCCTTTTTATTTAATTTCAAAATAGATCGTTAAGGTATAGTGGTTTCTAGATTGAATTCCATTTTTAATTTTCTGCAACTTTAATTTTTATTTTTATTTAACTTCTATTTTTATTCAATTTACTCTTCTATTCAACTTCATTTTTTGTTTAATTTCCAAATAGATCGTTAAGGTATAGTGGTTTCTTGAATGAATTTCTATTTTTAATTTTCTGTAACTTCCATTTTTATTTTTAAGTAACTTCAATTTTTATTGAAGTTACTTTGCTATTCAACTTCCTTTTTTATTTAATTTCCAAATAGATCGTTAAGGTATGGTGGTTTCTTGAATGAATTTCCATTTTTAATTTTCCGCAACTTCCATTTTTCTTTTTAATTCAATTCCAATTTTATTCAAGTTACTTTTCTATTCAACTTCCTTTTTTTATTTAATTTCCAAATAGATAGTTAACGTATAGTGGTTTATGGAATGAACTTCCATTTTTATTTTTATTCAACTTCCATTTTTATTCAATTTACTTTTCTATTAAATTTCGTTTTTTTATTTAATTTCTAAATAGATCGTTATGGTATAGTGGTTTCTTGAATGAACTTCCATTTTTAATTTTCTGCAACTTCAATTTTTATTTCTATTCAACTTCTTTTTTTATTCATGTTTCTTTTCTATTCAACTTCGTTTTTTATTTAATTTCCAAATAGATCGTTAAGATATAGTGGTTTCTGGATTGAACTTCCATTTTTAATTTTATACAACTTTCACTTTTATTCTTATTCAACTTCCATTTTTATTCAATTTACTTATCTATTAAACTTCCTTTTTATTTAATTTTCAAATAGATCGTTAAGGTATAGTGGTTTCTTTAATGAACTTCCATTTTTAATTTTATGAAACTTCCATTTTTATTTTTATTCAGCTTCCATTTTTATTCAAGTTATTTTTCTATTCGACTTCTTTTTTTATTTAATTTCCAGATAGATCGTTAAGGTATAGTGGTTTCTTGAATGAACTTCCATTTTTAATTTTCTGCAACTTTCATTTTTATTTTTATTTAACTTCCTTTTTTATTCAAGTTTCTTTTCTACTCAACTTCCTTTTTTATTTAATTTCCACACCGATCGTTAAGGTATAGTGGTTTCTGGATTGAACTTCTATTTTTAATTTTATCCAACTTTAATTTTTATTTTCATTCAACTTCCATTTTTATTCAATTTCCTTTTCAATTAAACTTCCTTTTTTATTTAATTTCCAAATAGATCGTTAAGGTATGTTGGTTTCTTGAATGAATTTCTATAGCGATCCCGGTTTCCCTTTTCTTTAATTGTTGTATCCGGACTTAGGTTCCGTGGAGTTAGTTGTTGTGTGTGTTTTGTTTACATCCTCTACTCCTTGTGTTCGAGTCTTGGGTTGTGTTGGGCAAGTTTGAAACAGGTTGGTTGAACTTGGAAAACCAAGAGTAGTTGCCCAGATTTTGGCCTTCACGCTCGAGCTGGGATTTTGATGCTCGAGCGGGCACTTCGTTGTTGTCTGTCCGCTCGAGCGGAGTTTTCGACGCTCGAGCGTAGTTTTTCATCTTCCAGTATCTCCTCTGCAGTGTTGTACGCTCGAGCGGGAGTTTTGACGCTCGAGCGGGATGCTGTGTGTGACGCTCGAGCGGGAGAGTTGACACTCGAGCGGAGACCTAGTTCTGTAAAAGTTCTGGGAGTGTGTATCCGCCGCTCGAGCAGGAGTCTGTGAGTGACGCTCGAGCGGGGCGTTTGACGCTCGAGCGGGGCGACTAGGTTAAAGCTCCGTGTTTTGACTTTTCAAATCACTTTTTCCACTTCTCTTCTCTCTCTTACTTTTCCAAAAACACCATTGTTGAGCTTCTCACTCTAGAGCTCTACCTTCTCTCTAGGTATTGATCTAGTAGGAGTGATTTCCTCACCTTTGGCCTTTACAAAAAAGTTGTTGATCGTCGAGGGCTATCTTTTGATCCGAAAAGTTCGTGGTTTGGAGCATATTCGTTTTCTTCACCTTCTTGGTTGGGAGCCATTCTTTGAGGTAGGGATATCTTACTCCTCTCTATGAGTTTTGTCTTTAAATTTTAGTATTTTGAGATGTTGGGGTTGGTTTGGTAATTTCGTGAAAGTTTGGGGCCTTTGTGTAAATTTACAAAAGTTGGGGTTTTAGCTATATAAAACCTAAATGCATGTTTGACATGAATGAATGAAGTAAATGTTGAAACATTGATGAAAGTGAAACCGTGTAGGGTTGAAATGTTAATTATGGAAAATGCCCTAATTACATTGATTGATTAATTTGTAAAATTAATTGTTGGAAATTGGAAAGGGAAGGGATAAAAGGGTGTAGTAGAGTCACTTATCGCTCACCGAATTAAAATGTTGATTTAATATCCATTTGTGCATTTATTTTCTGTTTAGAAATAACTGCTTTGGGCTATCGGTGGAGGATAGTCGTGATTGTTGTAGACAATGCATGATGATTAGGCAAACTAAAACTAATCGATTGAATGTGTCATAGAGTATGACGGTGGATTGAATACATTAATTTTATGTATTGATTGATTGTGTATAGAACCTTTGTGTTTATATGCATTGTGTATAGAGGAGGAGATGGGGGATGTACTCCGCGGTTTAGGGGAAGATGGGGGATGTACCTCTAAACCGAATAGTGTTGGGAGGAGATGGGGGATGAACTCCGTAGATACAGCTCATATGCTTGTCTAGAGAAGTGAAGATACAGCTCATAGGCTTATCTTTGAGAAGTGTAGATACAGCTCATATGCTTGTCCAGTGAAGTGTGGATATAGCTTATATGCTTATCTGTTGATGCGTGATATGTTTATCTATTGATATGTTGATATAGCTAATATGCTTATCTACTAAATAAAGGTGGAGAATGAAAAGTAACATAGACTTGTATGTTATGAAACTGTGATGAGATATATGTGGATGTATCGGTATTGGCCATCTATCAATTGCTAATCTTTTAGTCATCGTTCATAGTTGGCTTAGTATATCTCTGCTGGGCTGTGGCTCACCCTATATGGGAATATCATTTTCAGGTACAGGTAGCATGCCACCTCCAAGGACATAGCTTGGGAGGCTAGAGGCAGGCGGACTTCTGTCGTTTTATTTGTAACACCCTCAAAATTAACCCATTATATATCATTGACATGCATTATTTAAAGAAGACAATTTATTAAATTCATTCATCAGAGTATTACTAAATAAAGCATTACATGTAACATCGAATAAAATGCCCTACAGGCTTACATCTTTCCAAGCCAACACTTGGATTCAAAAATATGAGTTCTAATCTCAATACAAGAAAAGCCCTAGGCTTGAATGTTTACATGTACTAATAAATAAAAACTATTAACTAAAGGTAGTCTTCTTCGATCCAGAAGCCAAACCCTCCCAAGCTAAGTCCTTGGAGGTAGTTTATCACCTGAACCTGAAAATGATGTTCCCATATAGGGTGAGCCACAGCCCAGTAGAAATATACTAAACCACATATAAGCAATGAATAAAGCAATAGCATTCAACAGATGGTTAACCAAAATAATCAATTACTTCATTTTACAGTCTCATGACACTATTGCCAAAGATACGTTTTACTTTCCAATTTTATCAACATGGCTCGGAACCTGGCCAAACTTACAACAGTGAGTCACATATATCACATTCACATCCTTCCAATATCAACAAACAAATGAGACTCAAGCTCAAATCAAACACTTCATACTTCCAGATTGATACACATTTTAGTGCTGTATCAATAAAACACTTCTATATAAATAAGCACACATAAAAGTGATGCTAATGGAGTCCATCCCCTATCTCCTCCCAAACAAAATCCGGTTTAGAGGTCCATCCCCTATCTTCCCCTAAACCGTGGAGTACATCCCCTGTCTCCTCCCACACACAAAACAATGTATGCAAATGCAATGCTCAATCAATACACGTATTTTCCGTATCAATGCCTTAGTCAAAATTAATGACTTAACCAATGTGATTAGTTTCAGTTATTCCTAATCCACATGCAATGTCTACAACAATCACGACTATCCTCCACCGATAGCCCAAAACAGTTATTTCTAAACTGAAAATAACTATGTCAACAATTCAATAGACAAATGATTCCAATTACCCAATTACGCTATTTAATCAATGAATTCCCCAATTCCATGAATTTAACCATCTTTTCCCAATTCCATGAATTATTTATACAAATTAATTCAATAATACAACTAGGGTTTTTCCCAAAATTTACCAAAGTATCCCCAACATATCAAATTACCAAAGCTTAGAACAAAACCTATAAAATGGAGTAGGAAATCCCTACCTCGAAGAAAACAACACAAATGGTGAAGACAAAGATGAGTGCCCAAATACCAAAGTGCTCCAAATCGCCAAATGTTCAGATTAAATGAAAGCCCTCGACTCCCTCTATCTTTTTAATGAAGGATCTAGGGTAGAAACACACCCTAAGTGGATCAAATCTAAGAAAGAAGGTGAGTAGGGAGAGAGAGAAGTCGGACCTAGGGTTTGGAATCAAAAGAAAATCAAAAAGACTGATCAAAACCCGCTGCTGTGTATATAAACTGGACAGGCTCGCTCGAGCGAAGACATGGTCGCTCGAGCGACCAGACACAGAAAAGCAACGCTCGAGCCAAGGAAGCCTTGCTCGAGCCAACAATCCAAAAGCTCGCTCGAGCGAAAGAAAACTCGATCGAGCGAAGAACTCAAACCCACAGGTCTGTAACCAGACACACGCTCGAGCGAAGGAACTATTGCTCGAGCGAAGAACAAACTAACTCGCTCGAGCGAAGAAAAGCTCACTCGAGCCAAGAATGCACAGCTACAGGTCCAAATCAGAAGCAACCTCTCGCTCGAGCGAAAAACTCCTCGCTCGAGCGAAGAACCAAAAACCTGGACAGCAACACTTGGTTTCTAAACCCAACCAACCTGAAACAAACCTGCCCAACACATCCTATAATTCCAAATGAGAAAATAAGGGACAACAACAACAATTATACAATGACAGAATCTACGGAACCTAAGTCCGGATACAATAATCAAATGGGAAAAGACCGGGGTCGCTATATTATTTCTTTGATGTATTACATGTATATTCAAGCCAAGGGCTTAATGTGTAAATGAGTTAGCACTCTTTTGTTGTAACCAAGTGTTAACTTGGAAAGCTGTAAGCCCGTAGGGCATTTGCTTTTGTTGTTAACATGTAATACTTTTGTAAGTAACTACTCTGATGAATAGAAGAATGTTTATCTTTATTACCAATTCATGTCTATATTGATGGGCTTAATGTTATTATTTTGAGGGCGTTACAATTTCCTTTTTTAATTCTCTGCAACTTCCATTTTTATTTTTAATTAACATCCATTTTTCTTCAAATTACTTTTCTATTCAACTTCCTTTTTTATTTAATTTCCAAATAGATCGTTAACGTATAGTGGTTTCGGGAATGAACTTCCATTTTTTATTTGGTACAACTTTCATTTTTATTTTTATTTTACTTCCATTTTTATTCAATTTACTTTTTTTATTAAACTTCGTTTTTTATTTAATTTCCAAATAGATCGTTAAGGTATAGTGGTTTCTTGAATGAACTTCCATTTTTAATTTTCTGCAACTTTCATTTCTATTTTTATTCAACTTTCATTTTTATTCAATTTACTTTTCTGTTAAACTTTCTTTTTTATTTAATTTCAAAATAGATCGTTAAGGTATGGTGGTTTATTGAATAAACTTCCATTTTTATTTTTATTCGACTTCCATTTTTATTCAATTTACTTTTCTATTAAACTTCCTTTTTTTATTTAATTTCCAAATAGATCGTTATGGTATAGTGGTTTCTTGAATGAACTTCCATTTTTAATTTTCTATAACTTTTGTTTTTATTTTTATTTAACTTCCATTTTTATTCAATTTACTTTTCTATTCAACTTCCTTTTTTATTTAATTTCCAAATAGATCGTTAAGGTATAGTCGTTTCATGAATGAACTTCCATTTTTAATTTTCTGCAACTTTTATTTTTATTTTTGTTTAAATTCCATTTTTATTCAAATTCCTTTTTTATTTAATTTCCAAATAGATCGTTACGGTATAGTGGTTTCTTGAATGAATTTATATTTTTAATTTTCTGCAACTTCCATTTTTATTTTTAAGTAACTTCCATTTTTATTCAAGTTACTTTTCTGTTCAACATCCTTTTTTATTTAATTTCCAAATAGATCGTTAACATATAGTGGTTTCTGGATTGAACTTCCATTTTTAATTTTATGCAACTTTCATTTTTATTTTTGTTCGACTTCCATTTTTATTAAATTTAATTTTCTATTAAACATCCTTTTTTATTTAATTTCCAAATAGATCGTTAAGGTATAGTGGTTTTTTGAATGAACTTCCATTTTTAATTTTCTGCAACTTTTATTTTTATTTTTATTTAACTACCATTTTTATTCAATTTACTCTTCAATTCAACTTCATTTTTTATTTAATTTCTAAATAGATCGTTAAATTATAGTGGTTTCTTGAATGAATTTCTATTTTTAATTTTCTGCAACTTCCACTTCTATTTTTAAGTTACTTCAATTTTTATTCAAATTACTTTTCTATTCAACTTTCTTTTTTATTTAATTTCCAAATAGATCGTTAACGTATAGTGGTTTCTGGATTGAACTTTCATTTTTAATTTTGTGCAACTTTCATTTTTATTTTTGTTCGACTTCCAATTTTATTAAATTTATTTTTCGATTAAACTTCATTTTTTATTTAATTTCCAAATAGATCGTTAAGGTGTAGTAGTTTTTTGAATGAACTTCCATTTTTAATTTTCTGCAACTTCCATTTTTTTTTATTCGACTTCCATTTTTATTCAAGTTTTTTTTTCTATTCAAGTTCCTTTTTTACTTAATTTTCAAATAGATCGTTAAGGTATAGTGGTTACTGGAATGAACTTCAATTTTTAATTTTCTGCAACTTCCATTCTTATTTTCATTTAACTTCCTTTTTCAATCAAGTTTCTTTTCTACACAACTTCCTTTTTTATTTAATTTCCAAATAGATCGTCAAGGTATAGTGGTTTTTTAATGAACTTCCGTTTTTAATTTTATGAAACTTCCATTTTATTTTTATTCAGCTTTCATTTTTATTCAAGTTATTTTTCTATTCAACTTAGTTTTTTATTTAATTTCCAAATAGATCGTTAAGGTATAGTGGTTTCTTGAATGAACTTCCATTTTTAATTTTCTGCAACTTCTATTTTTATTCTAGTTGTTTTTCAATTCAACTTCCTTTTTTATTTAATTTTCAAATAGATCGTTAAGGTATAGTGGTTTTTGGATTGAACTTCCATTGTTAATTTTATGCAACTTTCATTTTTATTATTATTCAACTGCCATTTTTATTCAATTTGACTTTCTATTAAACTTCCTCTTTTATTTAATTTCCAAATAGATCGTTAAGGTATAGTGGTTTTTTGAATGAATTTCCATTTTTAATTTTCTACAACTTTTGTTTTTATTTTTATTTAACTTCCATTTTTATTCAATTTACTTTTCAATTCAACTTCCTTTTTTATTTAATTTCCAAATAGATCGTTAAGGTATAGTGGTTTCTTGAATGAACTTCCTTTTTTAATTTCTGCAACGTTTATTTTTATTTTTGTTTAACTTCCATTTTTATTCAGTTTACTTTTCTTTTCAACTTCCTTTTTTATTTAATTTCCAAATAGATCGTTACAGCATAGTGGTTTCTTGAATGAATTTATATTTTTAATTTTCTGCAACTTCTATTTTTATTTTTAAGTAACTTCCATTTTTATTAGAGTTACTTTTCTATTCAACTTCCTTTTTTATTTAATTTCCAAATAGATCGTTAACGTATAGTGGTTTCTGGACTGAACTTCCATTTTTAATTTTATGCAACTTTCATTTTTATTTTTATTCGACTTCCATTTTTATTAAATTTCCTTTTCTATTAAACTTCGTTTTTTATTTAATTTCCAAATAGATCGTTAAGGTATAGTGGTTTTTTGAATGAACTTCCATTTTTAATTTTCTGCAACTTTTATTTTTATTTTTATTTAACTTCCATTTTTATTCAATTTACTCTTCTATTCAACTTCATTTTTTGTTTAATTTCCAAATGGATCGTTAAGGTATAGTGATTTCTTGAATCAATTTCTATTTTTAATTTTTTGCAACTTCCACTTCTATTTTTAAGTAACTTCAATTTTTTTTGAAGTTACTTTTCTATTCAACTTCCTTTTTTATTTAATTTCCAAATAGATAGTTAACGTATAGTGGTTTCTGGATTGAACTTCCATTTTCAATTTTGTGCAACTTTCATTTTTATTTTTATTCGACTTCCATTTTTATTAAATTTATTTTTCTATTAAACTTCATTTTTTATTTAATTTCCAAATAGATCGTTAAGGTATAGTGGTTTCTTGAATGAACTTCCATTTTTAATTTTCTGCAACTTCCATTTTTTTTTATTCGACTTCCATTTTTATTCAAGTTTTTTTTCTATTCAAGTTCCTTTTTTATTTAATTTCCAAATAGATCGTTAAGGTATACTAGTTTCTTGAATGAACTTTCATTTTTAATTTTCTTCAACTTCTATTTTTATTTTTATTTAACTTCCTTTTTCACCAAGTTTCTTTTCTACTCAACTTTCTTTTTTATTTAATTTCCAAATAAATCGTTAAGGTATAGTGGTTTCTAGATTGAACTTCCATGTTAAATTTTTTACAACTTTTATTTTTATTTTTATTCAACTGCCATTTTTATTCAATTTGCTTTTCTATTAAACTTCTTTTTTATTTAAATTCCAAATAGATCGTTAAGGCATAGTGGTTTCTTGAATAAACTTCCAATTTTACTTTTCTGCAACTTCCATTTTTGCTTCTATTCAACTTCTTTTTTTATTCAAGTTTCTTTTCTATTCAACTTTCTTTTTTATTTAATTTCCAAATAGATCGTTAAAGTATACTGGTTTCAAGATTGAACTTCCATTTTTAATTTTATGCAACTTTCACTTTTATTTTTATTCAACTTCCCTTTTTATTCAATTTACGTTTCTATTAAACTTCCTTTTTTATTTAATTTCCAAATAGATTGTTAAGGTATAGTCGTTTCTTTAATGAACTTCCATTTTTAATTTTCTGCCACTTCCATTTTTATTTTTATTCAGCTTCCATTTTTATTTAAGTTATTTTTCCATTCAACTTCCTTTTTTATTTAATTTCCAAACAGATCGTTAAGGTATAGTTGTTTCTTGAATGAACTTCCATTTTTAATTTTCTGCAACTTCCATTTTTATTTTTGTTTAACGTCCTTTTTTATTCAAGTTTCTTTTGTACTCAACTTCCTTTTTTATTTAATTTCCAAATAAATCGTTAAGGTATAGTGGTTTTTAAATTGAACTTCCATTGTTAATTTTATGCAACTTTCATTTTTATTTTTATTCGACTTCGATTTTTATTAAATTTACTTTTCTATTAAACTTCCTTTTTTATTTAATTTCCAAATAGATCGTTAAGGTATAGTGCTTTCTTGAATGAACTTCCATTTTTAGTTTTCTGCAACTTTAATTTTTATTTTTATTTAACTTCTATTTTTATTCAATTTACCCTTCTATTCAACTTCATTTTTTATTTAATTTCCAAATAGATTGTTAAGGTATAGTGGTTTCTTGAATGAATTTACTATTTTTAATTTTCTGTAACTTCCATTTTTATTTTCAAGTAATTTCAATTTTTATTCAAATTACTTTTCTATTCAACTACCTTTTTAATTTAATTTCCAAATACATCGTTAACGTATAGTAGTTTCTGGATTGTACTTTCATTTTTAATTTTATGCAACTTTCATTTTTATTTTTATTCGACTTCCATTTTTTTTTAAATATACTTTTCTGTTAAACTTCATTTTTTATTTAATTTCCAAATAGATCGTTAAGGTATAGTGGTTTCTTGAATGAACTTCCATTTTTAATTTTCTACAACTTTCATTTCTATTTTTATTCAACTTCCATTTTTATTCAATTTACTTTTCTATTAAACGTTCTTTTTTATTTAATTTTCAAATAGATCGTTAAGGTATGGCGGTTTCTTGAATGAATTTTCATTTTTAATTTTCTGCAACTTCCATTTTTATTTTTATTTCACTTCCAATTTTCTTCAAGTTACTTTTCCGTTCAATTTCCTCTTTTATTTAATTTCCAAATAGATCGTTAACGTATTGTGGTTTCTGGAATGAACTTCCATTTTTAATTTTATGCAACTTCCATTTTTATTTTTATTCAACTTCCATTTTTATTCAATTTACTTTTCTATTAAACTTCGTTTTTTTATTTAATTTCCAAATAGATCGTTATGGTATAGTGGTTTCTTGACTGAACTTCCATTTTTAATTTTTTGCAGCTTCTATTTTTTTTTTATTCGACTTCCATTTTTATTCAAGTTATTTTTCTATTCAAGTTCCTTTTTTATTTAATTTCCAAATAGATCGTTAAGTTATAGTGGTTTCTTGAATAAACTTCCATTTTTAATTTTCTGCAACATCCATTTTTATTTTTATTTAACGTCCTTTTTCAATCAAGTTTCTTTTCTACTCAACTCTTTTTTTTTTTAATTTCCAAAAAGATCGTTAAGGTATAGTGGTTTCTGGATTGAACTTCTATTTTTAATTTTATGCAACATTCATTTTTATTTTTATTCGACTTCCATTTTTATTAAATTTACTTTTCTATTAAACTTCATTTTTTATTTAATTTCCAAATAGATCGTTAAGGTATAGTGGTTTCTTGAATGAACTTCCATTTTTAATTTTCTGCAACTTCCATTTTTTTTTTATTCGACTTCTATTTTTATTCAATTTACTTTTCTATTCAACTTCCTTTTTTATTTAATTTCCAAATCGATCGTTACGGTATATTGGTTTCTTGAATGAATTTCTATTTTTAATTTTCTGCAACTTCCATTTTTATTATTATTCTCAGCTTCCATTTTTATTCAAGTTATTTTTCTATTCAACTTCCTTTTGTATTTAATTTCCAAATAGATCGTTAAGGTATAGTGGTATCTTGAATGAACTTCCATTTTTATTTTTATTTAACTTCTATTTTTATTCAATTTACTCTTCTATTCAACTTCCTTTTTTATTTAATTTCAAAGTAGATCGTTAACGTATAGTGGTTTCTGGATTGAACTTCCATTTTTAATTTTATGCAACTTTCATTTTTATTTTTATTCGACTTCCATTTTTATTAAATTTACATTTCTATTAAACTTCATTTTTTATTCAATTTCCAAATTGATCGTTGAGGTACAGTGGTTTCTTGAATAAACTTCCATTTTTAATTTTCTGCACCTTCCATTTTTTTTTTATAATTGACTTCCATTTTTATTCAAGTCATTTTTCTATTCAACTTCCTTTTTTATTTAATTTCCAAATCGATCGTTAACGAATAGTGGTTTCTTGAATGAACTTCAATTTTTAATTTTTTGCACCTTCCATTTTTATTTTTATTTGACTTCCATTTTTATTGAAGTCATTTTTCTATTCAAGTTCATTTTTTATTTAATTTCCAAACAGATCGTTAAGGTATAGTGGTTTCTGGATTGAACTTCCATTTTTAATTTCATGCAACTTTCATTTTTATTTTTATTCAACTTCCATTTTTATTCAATTTATTTTTCTATTAAATTCCTTTTTTCTTTAATTTCCAAATAGATCGTTAAGGTATAGTGGTTTCTTGAATGAACTTCCATTTTTAATTTTCTGCAACTTTTATTTTTATTTTTGTTTAACTTCCATTTTTATTCAATTTACTTTTCTATTCAACTTCCTTTTTTATTTAATTTCCAAATAGATCGTTACGGTACAGTGGTTTCTTGAATGAATTTCTATTTTTAATTTTCTGCAACTTCCATTTTTATTATATTCAGCTTCCTTTTTTATTCATGTTATTTTTCTATTCAACTTCCTTTTGTATTTAATTTCCAAATAGATCGTTAAGGTATAGTGGTATCTTGAATGAACTTCCATTTTTATTTTTATTTAACTTCTATTTTTATTCAATTTACTCTTCTATTCAACTTCCTTTTTTATTTAATTTCAAAGTAGATCGTTAACGTATAATGGTTTCTGGATTGAACTTCCATTTTTAATTTTATGCAACTATCATTTTTATTTTTATTCGACTTCCTTTTTTGTTAAATTTACATTTCTATTAAACTTCATTTTTTATTCAATTTCCAAATTGATCGTTGAGGTACAGTGGTTTCTTGAATAAACTTCCATTTTTAATTTTCTGCACCTTCCATTTTTTTTTATAATTGACTTCCATTTTTATTCAAGTCATTTTTCTATTCAACTTCCTTTTTTATTTAATTTCCAAATCGATCGTTAACGAATAGTGGTTTCTTGAATGAACTTCAATTTTTAATTTTTTGCACCTTCCATTTTTATTTTTATTTGACTTCCATTTTTATTGAAGTCATTTTTCTATTCAAGTTCCTTTTTTATTTAATTTCCAAACAGATCGTTAAGGTATAGTGGTTTCTGGATTGAACTTCCATTTTTAATTTCATGCAACTTTCATTTTTATTTTTATTCAACTTCCATTTTTATTCAATTTACTTTTCTATTAAATTCCTTTTTTCTTTAATTTCCAAATAGATCGTTAAGGTATAGTGGTTTCTTGAATGAACTTCCATTTTTAATTTTCTGCAACTTTTATTTTTATTTTTGTTTAACTTCCATTTTTATTCAATATACTTTTCTATTCAACTTCCTTTTTTATTTAATTTCCAAATAGATCGTTACGGTACAGTGGTTTCTTGAATGAATTTCTATTTTTAATTTTCTGCAACTTCCATTTTTATTGTATTCAGCTTCCTTTTTTATTCATGTTATTTTTCTATTCAACTTCCTTTTGTATTTAATTTCCAAATAGATCGTTAAGGTATAGTGGTATCTTGAATGAACTTCCATTTTTATTTTTATTTAACTTCTATTTTTATTCAATTTACTCTTCTATTCAACATCCTTTTTTATTTAATTTCAAAGTAGATCGTTAACGTATAGTGGTTTCTGGATTGAACTTCCATTTTTAATTTTATGCAACTTTCATTTTTATTTTTATTCGACTTCCATTTTTATTAAATTTACATTTCTATTAAACTTCATTTTTTATTCAATTTCCAAATTGATCGTTGAGGTACAGTGGTTTTTTGAATAAACTTCCATTTTTAATTTTCTGCACCTTCCACTTTTATTTATAATTGACTTCCATTTTTATTCAAGTCATTTTTCTATTCAACTTCCTTTTTTATTTAATTTCCAAATCGATCGTTAACGAATAGTGGTTTCTTGAATGAACTTCAATTTTTAATTTTTTGCACCTTCCATTTTTATTTTTATTTGACTTCCATTTTTATTGAAGTCATTTTTCTATTCAAGTTCCTTTTTTATTTAATTTCCAAACAGATCGTTAAGGTATAGTGGTTTCTGGATTGAACTTCCATTTTTAATTTTATGCAACTTTCATTTTTATTTTTATTCAACTTCTATTTTTATTTAATTTACTTTTCTACTAAATTCCTTTTTTATTTAATTTCCAAATAGATCGTTAAGGTATAGTGGTTTCTTGAATGAACTTCCATTTTTAATTTTCTGCAACTTTTATTTTTATTTTTGTTTAACTTCCATTTTTATTCAATTTACTTTTCTATTCAACTTCCTTTTTTATTTAATTCCCAAATAGATCGTTACGGTACAGTGGTTTCTTGAATGAATTTCTATTTTTAATTTTCTGCAACTTCCATTTTTATTATATTCAGCTTCCTTTTTTATTCAAGTTATTTTTCTATTCAACTTCCTTTTGTATTTAATTTCCAAATAGATCGTTAAGGTATAGTGGTATCTTGAATGAACTTCCATTTTTATTTTTATTTAACTTCTATTTTTATTCAATTTACTCTTCTATTCAACTTCCTTTTTTATTTAATTTCAAAGTAGATCGTTAACGTATAGTGGTTTCTGAATTGAACTTCCATTTTTAATATTATGCAACTATCATTTTTATTTTTATTCGACTTCCATTTTTATTAAATTTACATTTCTATTAAACTTCATTTTTTATTCAATTTCCAAATTGATCGTTGAGGTACAGTGGTTTCTTGAATAAACTTCCATTTTTAATTTTCTGCACCTTCCATTTTTATTTATAATTGACTTCCATTTTTATTTAAGTCATTTTTCTATTCAACTTCCTTTTTTATTTAATTTCCAAATCGATCGTTAACGAATAGTGGTTTCTTGAATGAACTTCAATTTTTAATTTTTTGCACCTTCCATTTTTATTTTTATTTGACTTCCATTTTTATTCAAGTCCTTTTTCTATTCAAGTTCCTTTTTTATTTAATTTCCAAACAGATCATTAAGGTATAGTGGTTTCTGGATTGAACTGCCATTTTTAATTTTATGCAACTTTCATTTTTATTTTTATTCAACTTCCATTTTTATTCAATTTACTTTTCTATTAAACTTCCTTTTTTATTTAATTTCCAAATAGATCGTTAAGGTATAGTGGTTTGTTGAATGAACTTCCATTTTTATTCAATTTACTTTTCTATTCAACTTCCTTTTTTATTTAATTTCCAAATAGATCGTTACGGTATAGTGGTTTCTTGAATGAACTTCCATTTTTAATTTTCTGCAACTTTTATTTTTATTTTTGTTTAACTTCCATTTTTATTTAATTCCCAAATAGATCGTTACGGTACAGTGGTTTCTTGAATGAATTTCTATTTTTAATTTTCTGCAACTTCCATTTTTATTATATTCAGCTTCCTTTTTTATTCAAGTTATTTTTCTATTCAACTTCCTTTTGTATTTAATTTCCAAATAGATCGTTAAGGTATAGTGGTATCTTGAATGAACTTCCATTTTTATTTTTATTTAACTTCTATTTTTATTCAATTTACTCTTCTATTCAACTTCCTTTTTTATTTAATTTCAAAGTAGATCATTAATGTATAGTGGTTTCTGGATTGAACTTCCATTTTTAATTTTATGCAACTTTCATTTTTATTTTTATTCGACTTCCATTTTTATTAAATTTACTTTTCTATTAAACTTCATTTTTTATTCAATTTCCAAATAGATCGTTGAGGTATAGTTGTTTCTTCAATAAACTTTCATTTTTAATTTTAGGCACCTTCCATTTCTATTTTTAATTGACTTCCATTTTTATTCAAGTCATTTTTCTGTTCAACTTTCTTTTTTATTTAATTTCCAAATAGATCATTAACGAATAGTGTTTTCCTGAATGAACTTCCATTTTTAATTTTTTGCACCTTCCATTTTTATTTTTATTTGACTTCCATTTTTATTCAAGTCATTTTTCTATTCAAGTTCCTTTTTTATTTAATTTCCAAACAGATCGTTAAGGTATAGTTGTTTCTGGATTGAACTTCCATTTTTAATTTTATGCAACTTTCATTTTCATTTTTATTCGACTTCCATTTTTATTCAATTTACTTTTCTATTAAACTTCCTTTTTTATTTAATTTCCAAATAGATCGTTAAGGTATAGTGGTTTGTTGAATGAACTTCCATTTTTATTCAATTTACTTTTCTATTCAACTTCCTTTTTTATTTAATTTCCAAATAGATCGTTACGATATAGTGGTTTCTTGAATGAATTTCTATTTTTAATTTTCTGCAACTTCCATTTTTATTATATTCAGCTTCCATTTTTATTCAAGTTATTTTTCTTTTTAACTTCCTTTTTTATTTAATTTCCAAATACATCGTTAAGGTATAGTGGTATCTTGAATGAACTTCCATTTTTAATTTTCTGAAACTTTCATTTTTATTTTTATTTAACTTCTATTTTTATTCAATTTACTCTTCTATTCAATTTCATTTTTTATGTAATTTCCAAATAGATCGTTAAGGTATGGAGGTTTCTTGAATGAACTTCCATTTTTAATTTTCAGCACCTTCTATTTTTATTTTTATTTAACTTTTTTTTGATTCAAGTTTCTTTTCTACTCAACTTCTTTTTTTATTTAATTTCCAAATAGATCGTTAAGGTATAGTGGTTTTTGGATTGAACTTCCATTGTTAATTTTATGCAACTTTCATTTTTATTTTTATTCGACTTCCATTTTTATTAAATTTACTTTTCTATTAAACTTCCTTTTTTATTTAATTTCCCAATAGATCGTTAAGGTATAGTGGTTTCTTGAATGAACTTCCATTTTTAATTTTCTGCAACTTTAATTTATATTTTTATTTAACTTCTATCTTTATTCAATTTACTCTTCTATTCAACTTCATTTTTTATTTAATTTCCAAATAGATCGTTAAGGTATAGTGGTTTCTTGAAAGAACTTCCATTTTTAATTTTCTGCAGCTTCCATTTTTATTTTTAATTAACTTCCTTTTTCAATCAAGTTTCTTTTCTACTCAACTTCCTTTTTTATTTAATTTCCAAATAGATCGTTAAGGTATAGTGGTTTCTGGATTGAACTTCCATTGTTAATTTTATGCAACTTTCATTTTTATTTTTATTCGACTTCCATTTTTATTAAATTTACTTTTCTATTAAACTTCCATTTTTATTTAATTTCCCAATAGATCGTTAAGGTATAGCGGTTTCTTGAATGAACTTCCATTTTTATTTTTATTCGACTTCCATTTTTATTCAAGTTGTTTTTCTATTCAACTTCCTTTTTTATTTAGTTTCCAAATAGATCGTTAAGGTATAGTGGTTTCTTGAATGAGCTTGCAATTTTAATTTTCTGCAACTTCCATTTTTATTTCTAATGAACTTCTTTTTTTATTCAAGTTTCTTTTCTATTCAACTTCCGTTTTTATTTAATTTCCAAATAGATCGTTAAGGTATACTGGTTTCAGGATTGGACTTCCATTTTTAATTTTATGCAACTTTCACTTTTATTTTTATTCAACTTCCATTTTTATTCAATTTACTTTTCTATTAAACTTCCTTTTTTATTTAGTTTCCAAATTGATCGTTAACGTATAGTGGTTTCTTTAATGAACTTCCATTTTTATTTTATTCAGCTTCCATTTTTATTCAAGTTATTTTTCTATTCAACTTCCTTTTTTATTTAATTTCCAAATAGATCGTTAAGGTATAGTGGTATCTTGAATGAACTTCCATTTTTAATTTTCTGCAACTTTCATTTTTATTTTTATTTTTATTTAACTTCTATTTTTATTCAATTTACTGTTCTATTCAACTTCATTTTTGATGTAATTTCCAAATAGATCGTTAAGGTATAGTAGTTTCTTGAATGAACTTCCATTTTCAATTTTCTGCAACTTCCATTTTTATTTTTATTTAACTTCCTTTTTCAATCAAGTTTTTTTCTACTCAACTTCCTTTTTTATTTAATTTACAAATAGATCGTTAAGGTATAGTGATTTCTGGATTGAACTTCCATTTTTAATTTTATGCAACTTTCATTTTTATTTTTATTCAACGGCGATTTTTTTTAAATTTGCTTTTCTATTAAACTTCCTTTTTTATTTAATTTCCAAATAGATCGTTAAGGTATAACGGTTTCTTGAATAAACTTCCATTTTTAATTTTCTGCAACTTCCATTTTTATTTCTATTCGACTTCCATTTTTATTCAAGTTGTTTTTCTATTCAACTTCCTTTTTTATTTAATTTCCAAATAGATCGTTAAGGTATAGTGGTTTTTTGAATGAGCTTCCAATTTTAATTTTCTGCAACTTCCATTTTTATTTCTATTCGACTTCTTTTTTTTGTTCAAGTTTCTTTTCTATTCAACTTCCGTTTTTAATTAATTTCCAAATAGATCGTTAAGGTATATTGTTTTCAGGATTGAACTTCCATTTTTAATTTTATGCGACTCTCACTTTTATTTTTTTTCAATTTCCATTTTTATTCAATTTACTTTTCTATTAAACTTCATTTTTTATTTAATATCCAAATAGATCGTTAAGGTATAGTGGTTTCTTTAATGAACTTCCATTTTTAATTTTCTGCAACTTCCTTTTTTATTTTGTTCAGCTTCCATTTTTATTCAAGTTATTTTTCTATTCAACTTCGTTTTTTATTTAATTTCCAAATAGATCGTTAAGGTATAGTGGTATCTTGAATGAACTTCCATTTTTAATTTTCTGCAACTTTCATTTTTATTTTTATTTAACTCCTTTTTTATTCAAGTTTCTTTTCTACTCAACTTCCTTTTTTATTTAATTTCCAAATAGATCGTTAAGGTATAGTGGTTTCTGGATTGAACTTCTATTTTTAATTTTATGCAAGTTTCATTTTTATTTTTATTCAACGGCTATTTTTATTCAATTTGCTTTTCTATTAAACTTCCTTTTTTATTTAATTTCCAAATAGATCGTTAAGGTATAGCGGTTTCTTGAATGAACTTCCATTTTTAATTTTCTGCACCTTCCATTTTTATTTTTATTTAACTTCCTTTTTTATTCAAGTTTCTTTTCTACTCATCTTCCTTTTTTATTTAATTTCCAAATAGATCGTCAAGGTACAGTGGTTTTGGATTGAACTTCCATTGTTAATTTTATGCAACTTTCATTTTTATTTTTATTCGACTTCCATTTTTATTAAATTTACTTTTCTATTAAACTTCCTTTTTTATTTAATTTCCAAATAGATCGTTAAGGTATAGTGGTTTCTTGAATGAACTTCCATTTTTAATTTTCTGAAACTTTCATTTTTATTTTTATTCGACTTCCATTTTTATTCAAGTCATTTTTCTATTCAACTTCCTTTTTTATTTAATTTCCAAATACATCGTTAAGCTATCGTGGTTTCTTAAATGAACTTCCATTTTTAATTTTCTGCACCTTTCATTTTTATTTTAATTTGACTTCCATTTTTGTTCAAGTCATTTTTCTATTCAACTTCCTTTTTTATTTAATTTCCAAATAGACCGTTAAGGTATAGTGGTTTCTGGATTGAACTTCCATCTTTAATTTTATGCAACTTTCATTTTTATTTTTATTTAACTTCCATTTTTATTAAATTTACTTTTCTATTGAACTTCATTTTTTATTTAATTTCCAAATAGATCGTTAAGGTATAGTGGTTTCTTGAATGAACTTCCATTTTTAATTTTCTGAAACTTTGATTTTTATTTTTATTCGACTTCCATTTTTATTCAAGTCATTTTTCTATTCAACTTCCCTTTTTATTTAATTTCAAAATACATCGTTAAGGTATAGTGGTTTCTTAAATGAACTTCCATTTTTAATTTTCTGCACCTTTCATTTTTATTTTAATTTGACTTCCATTTTTGTTCAAGTCATTTTTCTATTCAACTTCCTTTTTTATTTAATTTCCAAATAGACCGTTAAGGTATAGTGGTTTCTGGATTGAACTTCCATTTTTAATTTTATGCAACTTTCATTTTTATTTTTATTCAACTTCCATTTTTATTAAATTTACTTTTCTATTGAACTTCATTTTTTATTTACTTTCCAAATAGATCATTAAGGTATAGTGGTTTCTTTAATGAACATCCATTTTTAATTTTCAGCAACTTTGATTTTTATTTTTATTCGACTTCCATTTTTATTCAAGTCCTTTTTCTATTCAACTTCCTTTTTTATTTAATTTCCAAAATAGATTGTTAAGGTATAGTGGTTTTTTTAATGAACTTCCATTTTTAATTTTCTGCACCTTTCATTTTTATTTTTATTTGACTTCCATTTTTATTCAAGTCCTTTTAATATTCAACTTTCTTTTTTATTTAATTTCCAAATAGATCTTTAACGTATATTGGTTTCTGGATTGATCTTCCATTTTTAATTTTATTCAACTTTCATTTTTAATTTTATTCGACTTCCAGTTTTATTAAATTTACTTTTCTATTAAACTTCATTTTTTATTTAATTTCCAAATAGATCGTTCACGTATAGTGGTTTCTTGAATGAACTTCCATTTTTAATTTTCTGCAACTTCCATTTTTTTTTTATTCGACTTCCATTTTTATTCAAGTTATTTTTCTATTCAACTTCCTTTTTTATTTAATTTTCAAATAGATCGTTAAGGTATAGTGGTTTCTTCATTGAACTTCCATTTTTAATTCTATTCGACTTCCATTTTTTTTTTATTCGACTTCCATTTTTATTCCAGTTATTTTTCTATTCAAGTTCCTTTTTTATTTAATTTTCAAATAGATCGTTAAGGTATAGTGGTTTCTTGAATGAACTTCCATTTTCATTTTTATTTAACTTCCTTTTTCAATCAAGTTTCTTTTCTAGTCAACTTCCTTTTTTATTTAATTTCCAAATAGATCGTTTAGGTATAGTGGTTTCTGGATTAAACTTCCATTTTGAATTTTTTGCAACTTTCATTTTTATTTTTATTCAACTGCCATTTTTATTCAATTTGCCTTTCTATTAAACTTCCTTTTTTATTTAATTTCCAAATAGATCGTTAAGGTATAGTGGTTTCTTGAATGAACTTCCATTTTAATTTTTCGCAACTTCCATTTTTATTTTTATTCGACTTCCATTTTTATTCGAGTTGTTTTTCTATTCAATTTCCTTTTTTATTTAATTTCCAAATAGATCGTTAAGGTATAGTGGTTTATTGAATGAACTTCTAATTTTAATTTTCTTCAACTTCCATTTTTATTTCTATTCAACTTCTTTTTTTATTCAAGTTTCTTTTCTATTCAACTTCCTTTTTTATTTAATTTCCAAATAGATCGTTAAGGTATAGTGGTTTATTGAATGAACTTCTAATTTTAATTTTCTTCAACTTCCATTTTTATTTCTATTCAACTTCTTTTTTTATTCAAGTTTCTTTTCTATTCAACTTCCTTTTTTATTTAATTTCCAAATAGATCGTTAAGGTATACTAGTTTCAGGATTGAACTTCCATTTTTAATTTTATGCAACTTTTACTTTTATTTTTATTCAACTTCCATTTTTATTCAATTTACTTTTCTATTAAACTTCCTTTTTTTATTTAATTTTCAAATAGATTGTTAAGGTATAGTGGCTTCTTTAATGAACTTCAATTTTTAATTTTCTGCAACTTCCATTTTTATTTTTATTCAGCTTCCATTTTTCTGCAACTTCCATTTTTATTTTTATTCAGCTTCCATTTTTGTTTAAGGTATAGTGGCGAAGTTTTGTATATGTCTGCTTATAGTTTTTATGGGTTGACTTAGTTTTGGATGATCCTGTCTGTACAGAACCTATGTCGCTATGTTTCTGTTGTGAGTTATTAACGTACTTATGTATGGTTTGTTTTGATGTGCCATGTAAGCACAGCTCTATGGACAAAGTTTTAAAATTTGCTTCCCTTTTGGCCCCTTTACTCTGATGTGTTAAGTCTGTTTTGGTTTGAGGCCGTAGGTAATCTTAGGATTACTGGCCGATTACGTCCTTAACCCATGGGGGCGGGTTCGGGTCGTGACAATGCTTCTTGGCTTGTATTCACTGTATTTTGTATATGTCGGCTCGAGAAGCCTTTTGATCAAGATGTAATACGTATTTTGCTTTGTTATATTCAAGTTGTAAAGATGTATGCCATATCATTGGACTTATGCACTGCTCTTACGGACCACTTGTATTTGATTTATTGCTTCCGCATTTGTGAGCCCCGCATATTATACTCTGATTGTGTTAAACTTTTGTAAGTTGGCCTTCGGTAATTACGGATTACTGGCCATCACGGCACCAAACTACTAGGGGCGGTTTGGGGTCGTGACAGAATGGTATCAGAGCACAAGTTCCACAGTATACGTTATTCACACACTTTAGTCCTAAAGAGCATAGGATTTCCTTTAGAAAGATGTTAGGATTGGATCATGGTGCTTGCTATTTGAATGAGATGTGCATTGTCTTGACATACCTGTTTGTTACTTGCCTACGTGGTTATTTGCTTATTTGTTTTAAAGTCACACTTTGCATGCTCATAGTATCATGAGGAGAGGTAGACCTCCAGTTGGCCGGGATCAAGCCGAAGATAGATTGGACAGACTGGAAAGATTAGTGGAGGGTTTGGCCCGCGAGTTGAGGCAAACCAGACAGCAGTATGCTAGTGCTACGTCGACTCAGGCCGAGCAGACCAACGGCCGAAATGTAGTTCCGCCTCCACCTCCTCTAGTGCCGCAAATTCCCCCGCAGCCAGCCTTATATGGGGATGGCACGATAGCTTTGATCAGGGAGTTCAAGAAGATGAAACCACCGAGATTCTCTGGGGGTATAGAGCCAATGAAGGCCGAGGCATGGGTTTTAGAAATGGAAAAGTTGTTCGAGATCTTTCCTAGCACCGACACTCAGAAGGTGACGTTGGCAACATTCACCTTAGATGATGACGCTTGCAGGTGGTGGATGATGGTTCGAGAAAACAATCCAGATCTGACCTGGACTCGATTCTTACAGTTGTTCTACAACAAACATTTTCCCCTCAGTGTTCGAAACCGCAAGGCTACCGAATTTCAGACTTTGACGCAAGGCAACCGAACAGTGGCGGAATATGACCGCGCTTTTACTGAATTGGCGAGGTTTGCACCTCATATGGTCAACGATGAATACACGAAGGCCAAGAAATTCGAGAGTGGGCTCCGCGGACCGATTCAAGACCGGGTTAACTTGCATAATATGCCGACTTACGCCGAAGTGTTGGACAAAGCCATTCAGGCCGAAGCTAACCTGAATCGATACCAGAGCTCAGTGGAGAACCAGCGGAAGACACAGAACTATGATAATCGTCGAGCACAGCAGGGCACCAAGAAGAAGACGAACATGGGCAGTGCTGGTAACCTAAGGAAAGAAGGTAGTGCTAAGCCGACGTGTTCGGATTATGGGAAGCAACATTTCGGGGTCTGTCGTCGGACGTCTGGAGCTTGTTATGAATGTGGCGAATTGGGTCATTATGTGAAAGATTTCCCTAAGACAAAGACCGATAACAACAAGAAAGGCGAGAATACCTCGAGTTCCGCCCAGAAGGGTAATGTGGGAAAAGGACAGATGAGACAGGGCAGAGTATTTGCGCTAGTACCAGGAGACACTCAGAATGCCGAGACAGTGGTGTCAGGTATACTCCTAATTTGCTCCCAAAATGCCTATGTGTTGATTGATTCGGGTTCTACGCATTCATTTGTGTCTGCTAAATTTGCCGAGAAAATTGATAGAGAACTAGAGCCCCTTGATTATGAGTTATCTGTGTCTACTCCATCTGGGAGATCTATGATTGTTGCATCCATCTATAGAGCATGTGTTGTTATGATTGAGAATGTTGAATTGTTAGTAGATTTAATGCCTCTGGACATAACTCATTTTGACGTTATACTGGGAATGGATTGGTTAGTCGCGAATCATGCATCTATTAATTGTGTTTCGAAAAGTGTCACACTGAGACCCCCAAACCTAGCCGAGGTTATTTTCCAGGGTAAAGGGATAGTGCCCCCACCTTACTTGATTTCGTCCATTAAAGCCTATAAGTTAATTCAGAAAGGGTGTCGAGGCTACTTGTGTAGTATACTGAGTGATCAGAATGGAAATGTTAATTTAGCTGACATCCCAGTTGTTAGTGAATTCCCCGACGTCTTCCCAAACGAATTGCCTGGCCACTTAGCCGATAGAGAAATAGAGTTTACTGTTGACATCATGTCGGGAACACAGCCGATCTCCAAAACACCTTACAGGATGGCCCCAGCTGAACTTAGGGAATTAAAACTACAATTACAAGAATTGTTGGATAAGGGATTTATTAGGCCGAGCGCTTCACCATGGGGAGCACCTGTTTTATTTGTTAAGAAAAAGGATGGCACACTCCGTCTTTGTATCGATTACAGAGAACTTAATAAGGTCACCATTAAGAACAAGTACCCATTACCTAGGATTGATGATTTGCTTGACCAATTACAAGGAGCACGAGTCTTTTCTAAGATTGACCTTAGGTCTGGCTACCACCAGCTTAAAGTTAAAGACGAAGATGTTGAGAAGACTGCTTTTCGGACAAGGTATGGCCACTACGAGTTTTTAGTAATGCCATTTGGAGTGACCAATGCCCCTGCTGCATTTATGGATTTAATGAACAGAGTCTTCAAGCCATATTTAGATGAGTTTGTAGTTGTCTTCATTGATGATATATTGATCTATTCCAAGAGTAAAGCTGAACATGAAAATCATTTGAGACTTGCCTTACAGATTTTGAGAGACCGGAAATTATATGCTAAGTTTAACAAGTGTGAGTTTTGGCTTCCTACTATCTCATTCTTGGGTCATGTGATTAATGAAGAGGGTATCTCGGTTGATCCTAGCAAAATTGAAGCCGTAGTAAATTGGCCGAGGCCGACTAATGTATCTGAGATTCGTAGTTTTCTAGGTTTGGCAGGTTATTACAGGAAATTTGTGAAGGATTTCTCTAGGATTGCAATTCCATTGACGCAATTGACTAAGAAGGGAACACTGTATGAATGGACTAAAGATCGGGAGTCAGCTTTCCAGGAACTGAAGATGAGGTTAGTTACAGCACCAGTACTCGTACTTCCATCAGGTAATGAAGAGTTTCACATCTATAGCGATGCTTCACATAAGGGCTTGGGTTGTGTGTTAATGCAAGGGGGTAAGGTTATAGCTTATGCATCTCGTCAGTTGAAACCCCATGAGAAGAACTATCCTACCCATGATTTAGAATTAGCGGCTGTGTATTTGCTTTGAAGATTTGGCGTCACTATTTGTATGGAGCTTCTTGTCAAGTTTTTACAGATCATAAAAGTTTAAAGTACCTGTTCACTCAGAAAGAATTGAATTTGAGACAAAGAAGGTGGCTTGAGTTGTTGAAGGACTATGATATGAAAATTCAATATCACCTAAGTAAAGCTAACAGCGTGGCCGACGCTTTGAGTAGGAAGTCAGATGGAAATTTGGCGTGTTTGACCATGGTAGCAGTGGAACCGACTATTGTTGATGAGGTAAAGACAAGACAGATGGAGGATAAATTCTTCAAGAAAATGGCCGAGGAGATCGTCACAAAGCCGAGATCAGGGTATACCATCGAAAATCAAGTGCTCAAGTTTGAAGGAAGGTTATGTGTGGCCGACATCCCAGAGTTAAAAAGGAAGATTTTGCAAGAAGCCCACAACTCCAAATTTGCTGTTCATCCAGGGAACACTAAGATGTATCAGGATGTGAAACAGACGTTTTGGTGGCCAAACATGAAAAGAGAAATAGCCGAATTCGTGTCCCAGTGTTTGCATTGTCAACAAGTGAAAGCAGAACATCAAAGACCGGCAGGACTTCTTCAACCTTTGCCGATTCCTGAGTGGAAATGGGAACGCATCTCCATGGATTTTGTGATTGGTTTGCCAAAGACACCGAAAGGTATGGATTCGATTTGGGTTGTTGTTGATAGATTAACTAAGTCAGCACACTTTTTACCTGTTAAGACTACCTTCAACGCCGAACAACTTGCCTTGTTATATATGAACGAGATTGTTAGACTTCATGGAGTGCCGATGTCAATTGTGTCAGACCGAGATCCTAAATTTGTTTCTAGATTTTGGCAGAGTCTACAGAGGGCTTTCGGAACCGAGCTGAGGTTTAGTACAGCTTTTCATCCCCAAACGGATGGGCAGACAGAGAGGACAATTCAGACACTTGAAGATATGATTAGGCTTTGTGTAATGGACTTCCTAGGAAGTTGGGGAGCGCACTTGCCCTTAGTGGAATTCGCTTACAACAACAGTTACCAAGTTAGCATTGGCATGGCGCCGTATGAAGCTTTGTACGGAAGAAAGTGTAGGTCGCCGATATGTTGGACCGAAATTGGAGACAAAGCTCTGCTTGGTCCCGAATTGATTCAAGTAACAATAGAAAAGATTAAACTTATCCAACAGAGGATTAAAACTGTCCAGAGCCGACAAAAGAGCTATGCCGACCAGAGAAGGAATGAGTTAGAATTCAAAGTTGGGGATCATGTATTCCTGAAGGTTTCACCAATGAAAGGAGTTTCCAAGTTTGGGAAGAAAGGTAAGTTAGCACCTCACTATATTGGGCCATTTGAAATTCTTGAGAGAATTAACCCCGTTGCCTACAGACTTGCTTTGCCGCCAGATTTAAGCCAAGTCCACAATGTGTTTCATGTTTCAATGTTGAGGAAGTACATCTGAGATCCACTGCATATAATTGATCATTCCGGGATTTCGATTAATGAGGATTTGGGCTACGAGGAGAAGCCAATGAGGATTATTGACAGGCAAGTGAGACAGTTGAGAAACAAATCGATACCAATGGTAAAGGTTGAATGGAAGGAGCATTACGGCACAGAAGCCACGTGGAAAAAGGAAGAGGATGTGAGAATCCGTTATCCGGAGTTGTTTATAGAGCAAGGTAATTTAAGTTTGGGGACCAAACTTCTTTAAGGGGGGTAGACTGTAGCAACCCTCACCTTACTCTTGTCATACTTGCATTCATTCATGCATGATCTTGTCTTGTTATGTAGTTTTGCAAGTCTTGCCTTGCCTTGTTTTGTTTAAGTATTGCTGCATGATTTTGTTCCTTGCTTGGTGTGTGGCCGAGGTCATCTTGAGCTTAGTTCACCTCTGAACCTTTGTACTTAGAACTGTTTTGGAACCGCTTGGTCGACTCCCATCTTCATCTCGGGCTTTGTTTGCCGAGGTGTTTTGCACTTAGTAATCCTTGTCCTTGGGCAGGTATGGCCTAGACCGAGGTGTGGCACACCCCGGCCAAGGTGTGGCACAACTTAGTCAAGTGTCATCCTCCCTAGCCGATGTCTTTGTTACCCTGATGCCGAAGCTTTGACTTTAGCCGATGTCATTACTTGCCGATGTGTCTCGCCTTAGCTTGCTGTGTACGCTTTGTCATAGACTTGTCTTATCAATCAATCACCTTTTGAGTTGAACCAACCCGATAGCGCCACGTGTCCGAGCTGATTGTTAAGACAGCCGGCAGATCTAGAAACAAATCATTTTTTTTGTCTCAAATCTTTGCCTTTAGAGAGAGAAGCTCTAGAGAAGGGGAAGAGAAGTTCTTGAGTGAGAATAGATCTTCCAAGCTTGATCTTCGACGTTTGAACCGTTGAGTTCGAGTTTTGAGGTTAGAATCTTAACCTACTCTTGTTGTTCTCATTGATCATCTAGCTGCATTGCATGATCGAATCTGTTTTGCATGTCATGCATCGATTTGAAGTTGGTTTCGGAAGAGAAAAATAGTATTCATGTATTCTTGAAGAAAAGTCTCGTCTTGATCCGAAAGTTTGGAACCAGAACCATGTTTTTGTGTTTGTTCTTGCATGACCTTCTTGTATGGGTACCCAGGTCCATGTTTTGAACTCATGGCATGAAATCTCAGATTTTTGTAACAAGTTGTGATCTTGCATTCATTTTTCCTCATGATCATGTTCTTCATGTTCTTCAAAGGGAAACCCAGGTTTTCCCGACTTTGTTTTTGAATGAGGCCATCGGGACCACACCTCGGCAAGGAGGTGTGGGACCTCGGCAAAGACCTGGTTGGTACCCAGTGTGTTTTCATGAGACGGGAGCAGTGTTTAAACTCCCAGCATGTTTTGTTTTGTTATTGACTTGGATTTGGTGAGAATGCCGAGACCATTTGCATGTATATAAAGCTCGTTTTGAGAATGTGATTGCTATGTGATTGTAGGACCTTGATCCTTGCTTTGAACCTACACCTGAAGAACTAGGTGAGTGGTGCTTTTAATAAAGCTATGTTATACTATTTTGATAAATCTTGTTTTACTTTGTTTTGACGAAAGTATTTGTTAAGTATGAATGAATAGCTCTGTTTTGATGTATCAAGTATAAGCTTTGGTTTGATGTCATTCTTGAAAGGTCCCTTGTGCTGGAGGACTCTAAACTTTCGCAGCACTAAGTATAAAAGGATACGGTCCTTTCTTGGAAAGACTATCGTGTTAAAGCGGGCTAAGGGCCTAAGTAACACAAGACTATCGTGTTAAAACGGGCTACGGGCCTAAGTAACACGAGACCATCGTGTTAAAAGGAGCTACGGGCTTAAGTAACACAAGTCCCTTGTGCTGGAGGACTATAAACTTTCGCAGTACCTTTGACTAATCGATTACGGATCGTGCAGTCCTTGTTTTGCCACTGACGGTTTACCGCGTGGACTTGTTTGTTCGGAAAGCTTGATTTGTGTTTTGCCGATGTCAGTAAGCATCCCTTGAGACTTGTAAGACTTTGATAGATGAATACAGTTCATCCCGATAAAGTTTTGATGTGTTTTGCTTTGAAAGGATCTCGGCCAATATTGTATGGTTTTGGCATGTTTTGTTCTGGAAAAGACTTCGGCTATATTCATGCAAAAACCTTTATTACTAGTACCATTCACTGAGTATCCAAACTTACCCCTCTCTATATATATGTAGGTGATGAGCAGGACGTCAGCGACGCCTAGAACATGTTTTTGAAAGCTTGTTTTGGATCCATGATTTTGTCAACCTTGTTTTGTATTCATGTCGGCGATGTCATTTTTATTTATGTCGGCAATTCTTGAAAATTATGCTTCTTGGCTTGTATTCACTGTATTTTGTATATGTCGGCTCGAGAAGCCTTTTGATCAAGATGTAATACGTATTTTGCTTTGTTATATTCAAGTTGTAAAGATGTATGCCATATCATTGGACTTATGCACTGCTCTTACGGACCACTTGTATTTGATTTATTGCTTCCGCATTTGTGAGCCCCGCATATTATACTCTGATTGTGTTAAACTTTTGTAAGTTGGCCTTCGGTAATTATGGATTACTGGCCATCACGGCACCAAACTACTAGGGGCGGTTTGGGGTCGTGACATGAATGAACTTCTATTTTTAATTTTCTGCAATTTTAATTTTAATTTTTATTTAACTTCTATTTTTATTCAATTTACTCTTCTATTCAACTTCATTTTTTATTTAATTTCCAAATAAATCGTTAAGGTATAGTGGTTTCTTGAATAAATTTCTATTTTTAATTTTCTGTAACTTCCATTTTTATTTTTAAGTAATTTCAATTTTTCTTCAAGTTACTTTTCTATTCAACTTCCTTTTTTATTTAATTTCCAAATAGATCGTTAACGTATAGTGGTTTCTGGATTGAACTTCCATTTTTAATTCTATGCAACTTTCATTTTTATTTTTATTCGACTTCCATTTTTATTAAATATACTTTTCTATTAAACGTGATTTTTTATTTAATTTCCAAATAGATTGTTAATGTATAGTGGTTTCTTGAATGAACTTTCATTTTTAATTTTCTGCAACTTCTATTTTTATTTTTATTCGACTTCCATTTTTATTCAAGTCATTTTTCTATTCAACTTCCTTTTTTATTTAATTTCCAAATAGATAGTTAAGGTATAGTGGTTTCTTGAATGAAATTCCATTTTTAATTTTCTGCACATTCCATTTTTATTTTTATTTAATTTCCTTTTTTATTCAAGTTTCTTTTCTACTCAACTTCCCTTTTTATTTAATTTCCAAATAGATCATTAAGGTACAGCGGTTTTTGGATTGAACTTCCATTGTTAATTTTATGCAACTTTCATTTTTATTTTTATTCGACTTCCATTTTTATTAAATTTACATTTCTATTAAACTTCCTTTTTTATTTAATTTCCAAATAGATCGTTAAGGTATAGTGGTTTCTTGAATGAACTTCCATTTTTAATTTTTTGCAACTTTCATTTTTATTTTTATTTAACTTCTATTTTTATTCAATTTACTCTTCTATTCAACTTCATTTTTTATATAATTTCCAAATAGATCGTTAAGGTATAGTGGTTTCTCGAATAAATTTCTATTTTTAATTTTCTGTAACTTCCATTTTTATTTTTAAGTAATTTCAATTTTTATTCAAGTTACTTTTCTATTCAACTTCCTTTTTTATTTAATTTCCAAATAGCTCGTTAACGTATAGCGGTTTCTGGATTGAACTTCCATTTTTAATTTTATTCAACTTTCATTTTTATTTTTATTCGACTTCCATTTTTATTAAATATACTTTTCTATTAAAACTTGATTTTTTATTTAATTTCCAAATAGATCGTTAAGTTATAGTGGTTTGTTGAATGAACTTCCATTTTTAATTTTCTGCAACTTCCATTTTTATTTTTATTCGACTTTCATTTTTATTCAAGTCATTTTTCTATTCAACTTCCTTTTTTATTTAATTTCCAAATAGATAGTTACGGTATAGTGGTTTCTTGAATGAACTTCCATTTTTAATTTTCTGCACCTTCCATTTTTATTTTTATTTAATTTCCTTTTTTATTCAAGTTTCTTTTCTACTCAACTTCCTTTTTTATTTAATTTCCAAATAGATCGTTAAGGTATAGTGGTTTTTGGATTGAACTTCCATTGTTAATTTTATGCAACTTTCATTTTTATTTTTATTCGACTTCCATTTTTATTAAATTTACTTTTCTATTAAACTTCCTTTTTTATTTACTTTTCAAATTGATCGTTAAGGTATAGTGATTTCTTTAATGAACTTCCGTTTTTAGTTTTATGAAACTTCAATTTTTATTTTTATTCAGCTTCCATTTTTATTCAAGTTATTTTTCTATTCAACTTCATTTTTTATTTAATTTCAAAATAGATCGTTAAGGTATTGTGGTTTCTTGAATGAACTTCCATTTTTAATTCTATTCGACTTCCATTTTTTTTTATTCGACTTCCATTTTTATTCCAGTTATTTTTCTATTCAACTTCCTTTTTTATTTAATTTCCAAATAGATCGTTAAGGTATAGTGGTTTCTTGAATGAACTTCCATTTTTAATTTTCTGCAACTTCCATTTTTATTTTTATTTTACTTCCTTTTCAATCAAGTTTCTTTTCTACTCAACTTCGTTATTTATTTAATTTCCAAATAGATCGTTTAGGTATACTGGTTTCTGGATTGAACTCCCATTTTGAATTTTTTGCAACTTTTATTTTTATTTTTATTCAGCTGCCACTTTTATTCAATTTGCCTTTCTATTAAACTTCCTTTTTTATTTAATTTCCAAATAGGTCGTTAAGGTATAGTGGTTTCTTGAATGAACTACCATTTTTAATTTTTCGCAACTTCCATTTTTATTTTTATTCGACTTCCATTTTTGTTCAAGTTGTTTTTCTATTCAACTTCCTTTTTTTATTTAATTTCCAAATAGATCGTTAAGGTATAGTGGTTTCTTGAATGAACTTCTAATTTTACTTTTCTACAACTTCCATTTTTAATTCTATTCAACTTCTTTTTTTATTCAAGTTTCTTTTCTATTCAACTTCCTTTTTATTTAATTTCCACATAGATCGTTAAGGTATACTGGTTTCAGGATTGAACTTCCATTTTTAATTTTCTGCAACTTTAACCTTTATTTTTATTCAACTTCCATTTTTATTCAATTTACTGTTCTATTAAACATCCTTTTTTCTTTAATTTCCGAATAGATCGTTAAGGTATAGTGGTTTCTTTAATGAACTTCAATTTTTAATTTTCAGCAACTTCCATTTTTATTTTTATTCAGCTTCCATTTTTGTTCAAGTTATTTTTCTATTCAACTTTCTTTCTTATTTAATTTCCAAATAGATCGTTAAGGTATTGTGGTTTCTTGAATGAACTTACATTTTTAATTTTCTGCAACTTCCATTTTTATTTTTATTTAACTTACTTTTTTATTCAAGTTTCTTTTCTACTCAACTTCTTTCTTTATTTAATTTCCAAATAGATCGTTAAGGTATAGTGGTTTTTGGATTGAACTTCCCTTGTTAATTTTATGCAACTTTCATTTTTATTTTTATTCCACTTCCATTTTTATGAAATTTACTTTTCTATTAAACTTCCTTTTTTTATTTAATTTCCAATTAGATCGTTAAGGTATAGTGGTTTCTCGAATGAACTTCCATTTTTAATTTTCTACAACTTCCATTTTTATTTTTATTTAACTTCTATTTTTATTCAATTTACTCTTCTATTCAACTTCATTTTTTTATATAATTTCCAAATAGACCGTTAAGGTATAGTGGTTTCTTGAATAAATTTTTGTTTTTAATTTTCTGTAACTTCCATTTTTATTTTTAAGTAATTTCAATTTTTATTCAAGTTACTTTTCTATTCAACTTCCTTTTTTATTTAATTTCCAAATAGATCGTTAAGGTATAGTGGTTTCTTGAATGAACTTCTAATTTTAATTTTCTACAACTTCCATTTTTAATTCTATTCAACTTCTTTTTTTATTCAAGTTTCTTTTCTATTCAACTTCCTTTTTATTTAATTTCCAAATAGATCGTTAAGGTATACTGGTTTCAGGATTGAACTTCCATTTTTAATTTTCTGCAACTTTAACCTTTATTTTTATTCAACTTCCATTTTTATTCAATTTACTGTTCTATTAAACATCCTTTTTTATTTAATTTCCAAATAGATCGTTAAGGTATAGTGGTTTCTTTAATGAACTTCAATTTTTAATTTTCAGCAACTTCCATTTTTATTTTTATTCAGCTTCCATTTTTGTTTAAATTATTTTTCTATTCAACTTTCTTTTTTATTTAATTTCCAAGTAGATCGTTAAGGTATAGTGGTTTTTTGAATGAACTTACATTTTTAATTTTCTGCAACTTCCATTTTTTTTTTATTTAACTTACTTTTTTATTCAAGTTTTTTTTTTACTCAACTTCTTTTTTTATTTAATTTCCAAATAGATCGTTAAGGTATAGTGGTTTTGGATTGAACTTCCATTGTTAATTTTATGCAACTTTCATTTTTATTTTTATTCGACTTCCATTTTTATTAAATTTACTTTTCTATTAAACTTCATTTTTTATTTAATTTCCAATTAGATCGTTAAGGTATAGTGGTTTCTTGAATGAACTTCCATTTTTATTTTTATTTAACTTCTATTTTTATTCAATTTACTCTTCTATTCAACTTCATTTTTTATATAATTTCCAAATAGATCGTTAAGGTATTGTGGTTTCTTGAATAAATTTCTATTTTTAATTTTCTGTAACTTCCATTTTTATTTTTAAGTAATTTCATTTTTTATTCAAGTTACTTTTCTATTCAACTTCCTTTTTTATTTAATTTCCAAATAGATCGTTAACGTATAGCGGCTTCTGGATTGAACTTCCATTTTTAATTTTATGCAACTTTCATTTTTATTTTTATTCGACTTCCAATTTTATTAAATATACTTTTCTATTAAACTTGATTTTTTATTTAATTTCCAAATAGATCGTTAAGGTCTAGTGGTTTGTTGAATGAACTTCCATTTTTAATTTTCTGCAACTTCCATTTTTATTTTTATTCGACTTCCATTTTTGTTCAAGTCATTTTTCTATTCAACTTCTTTTTCTATTTAATTTCCAAATAGATAGTTAAGGTATAGTGGTTTCTTGAATGAACTTCCATTTTTAATTTTCTGCCCCTTCCATTTTTATTTTTATTTAATTTCCTTTTTTATTCAAGTTTCTTTTCTACTCAACTGCCTTTTTTATTTAATTTCCAAATAGATCGTTAAGGTAAAATGGTTTTTTGATTGAACTTCCGTTGTTAATTTTATGCAACTTTCATTTTTATTTTTATTCGACTTCCATTTTTATTAAATTTACTTTTCTATTGAACTTCCTTTTTTATTTACTTTTCAAATAGATCGTTAAGGTATAGTGGTTTCTTTAATGAACTTCCGTTTTTAGTTTTATGAAACTTCAATTTTTATTTTTATTCAGCTTCCATTTTTATTCAAGTTATTTTTCTATTCAACTTCATTTTTTATTTAATTTCAAAATAGGTCGTTAAGGTATTGTGGTTTCTTGAATGAACTTCCATTTTTAATTCTATTCGACTTCCATTTTTTTTTTATTCGACTTCCATTTTTATTCCAGTTATTTTTCTATTCAACTTCCTTTTTTATTTAATTTCCAAATAGATCGTTAAGGTATAGTGGTTTCTGGAATGAACTTCTATTTTTAATTTTCTGCAACTTCCATTTTTATTTTTATTTTACTTCCTTTTTCAATCAAGTTTCTTTTCTACTCAACTTCCTTATTTATTTAATTTCCAAATAGATCATTTAGGTTTCTGGATTGAACTTCCATTTTGAATTTTTTGCAAGTTTCATTTTTATTTTTATTCAGCTTCCATTTTTATTCAATTTGCCTTTCTATTAAACTTCCTTTTTTATTTAATTTCCAAATAGGTCCTTAAGGTATAGTGGTTTCTTGAATGAACTACCATTTTTACTTTTCCGCAGCTTCCATTTTTATTTTTATTCGACTTCCATTTTTGTTCAAGTTGTTTTTCTATTCAACTTCCTTTTTTATTTAATTTCCAAATAGATCGTTAAGGTATAGTGGTTTCTTGAATGAACTTCTAATTTTAATTTTCTGCAACTTCCACTTTTAATTCTATTCAACTTCTTTTTTTATTCAAGTTTCTTTTCTATTGAACTTCCTTTTCATTTAATTTCCAAATAGATCGTTAAGGTATACTGGTTTCAGGATTGAACTTCCATTTTTAATTTTCTGCAACTTTAACCTTTATTTTTATTTAACTTCCATTTTTATTCAATTTACTGTTCTATTAAACATCCTTTTTTATTTAATTACAAATAGATCGTTAAGGTACAGTGGTTTCTTTAATGAACTTCAATTTTTAATTTTCTGCAACTTCCATTTTTATTTTTATTCAGCTTCCATTTTTGTTTAAGTTATTTTTCTATTCAACTTTCTTTTTTATTTAATTTCCAAATAGATCGTTAAGGTATAGTGGTTTCTTGAATGAGCTTACATTTTTAATTTTCTGCAACTTCCATTTTTATTTTTATTTAACTTACTTTTTTATTCATGTTTCTTTTCTACTCAACTTCTTTTTTTGTTTAATTTCCAGATAGATCGTTAAGGTATAGTGGTTTTGGATTGAACTTCCATTGTTAATTTTATGCAACTTTCATTTTTATTTTTATTCGACTTCCATTTTTATTAAATTTACTTTTCTATTAAACTTCCTTTTTTTTATATAATTTCTAATTAGATCGTTAAGGTATAGTGGTTTCTTGAATGAACTTCCATTTTTAATTTTCTATAACTTCCATTTTTATTTTTAAGTAATTTCAATTTTTATTCAAGTTACTTTTCTATTCAACTTCCTTTTTTATTTAATTTCCAAATAGATCGTTAACGTATAGTGGTTTCTGGATTGAACTTCCATTTTTAATTTTATGCAACTTTCATTTTTATTTTTATTCGACTTCCATTTTTATTAAATATAATTTTCTATTAAACTTGATTTTTTATTTAATTTCCAAATAGATCGTTAAGGTGTAGTGGTTTGTTGAATGAACTTCCACTTTTAATTTTCTGCAACTTCCATTTTTATTTTTATTCGACTTTCATTTTTATTCAAGTCATTTTTCTATACAACTTCCTTTTTTATTTAATTTCCAAATAGATAGTTAAGGTATAGTGGTTTCTTGAATGAACTTCCATTTTTAATTTTCTGCACCTTCCATTTTTATTTTTATTTAATTTCCTTTTTTATTCAAGTTTCTTTTCTACTCAACTTCCTTTTTTATTTAATTTCCAAATAGATCGTTAAGGTATAGTGGTTTTTGGATTGAACTTCCATTGTTAATTTTATGCAACTTTCATTTTTAATTTTATTCGACTTCCATTTTTATTAAATTTACTTTTTTATTAAACTTCCTTTTTTATTTATTTTTCAAATAGATCGTGAAGGTATAGTGGTTTCTTTAATGAACTTCTGTTTTTAGTTTTATGAAACTTCAATTTTTATTTTTATTCAGCTTCCATTTTTATTCAAGTTATTTTTCTATTCAACCTCATTTTTTATTTAATTTCAAAATAGATCGTTAAGGTATTGTGATTTCTTGAATGAACTTCCATTTTTAATTCTATTCGTCTTCCATTTTTATTCCAGTTATTTTTCTATTCAACTTCCTTTTTTATTTAATTTCCAAATAGATCGTTAAGGTATAGTGGTTTCTTGAATGAACTTCTATTTTTAATTTTCTGCAACTTCCATTTTTATTTTTATTTTACTTCCTTTTTCAATCAAGTTTCTTTTCTACTCAACTTCCTTATTTATTTAATTTCCAAATAGATCGTTTAGGTATACTGGTTTCTGGATTGAACTTCCATTTTGAATTTTTTGCAACTTTCATTTTTATTTTTATTCAGCTGCCATTTTTATTCAATTTGGCTTTCCATTAAACTTCCTTTTTTATTTAATTTCCAAATAGGTCATTAAGGTATAGTGGTTTCTTGAATGAACTACCATTTTTAATTTTCCGCAACTTCCATTTTTATTTTTATTCGACTTCCATTTTTGTTCAAGTTGTTTTTCTATTCAACTTCCTTTTTTATTTAATTTCCAAATAGATCGTTAAGGTATAGTGGTTTCTTGAATGAACTTCTAATTTTAATTTTCTGCAACTTCCATTTTTAATTCTAGTCAACTTCTTTTTTTATTCAAGTTTCTTTTCTATTCAACTTCCTTTTTATTTAATTTCCAAATAGATCGTTAAGGTATACTGGTTTCAGGATTGAACTTCCATTTTTAATTTTCTGCAACTTTAACCTTTATTTTTATTCAACTTCCATTTTTATTCAATTTACTGTTCTATTAAACATCTTTTTTTATTTAATTTCCAAATAGATCGTTAAGGTATAGTGGTTTCTTTAATGAACTTCAATTTTTAATTTTCAGCAACTTCCATTTTTATTTTTATTCAGCTTCCATTTTTGTTTAAGTTATTTTTCTATTCAACTTTCTTTTTTAATTAATTTCCAAATAGATCGTTAAGGTATAGTGGTTTCTTGAATGAACTTACATTTTTAATTTTCTGCAACTTCCATTTTTATTTTTATTTAACTTACTTTTTTATTCAAGTTTCTTTTCTACTCAACTTCTTTTTTTATTTAGTTTCCAAATAGATCGTTAAGGTATAGTGGTTTTGGATTGAACTTCCACTGTTAATTTTATGCAACTTTCATTTTTATTTTTATTCGACTTCCATTTTTATTAAATTTACTTTTCTACTAAACTTCCTTTTTTATTTAATTTCCAATTAGATCGTTAAGGTATAGTGGTTTCTTGAATGAACTTCCATTTTTAATTTTCTGCAACTTCCATTTTTATTTTTATTTAACTTCTATTTTTATTCAATTTACTCTTCTATTCAACTTCATTTTTTTATATAATTTCCAAATAGATCGTTAAGGTATAGTGGTTTCTTGAATAAATTTCTATTTTTAATTTTCTGTAACTTCCATTTTTATTTTTAAGTAATTTCATTTTTTATTCAAGTTACTTTTCTATTCAACTTCCTTTTTTATTTAATTTCCAAATAGATCACTAACGTATAGCGGTTTCTGGATTGAACTTCCATTTTTAATTTTATGCAACTTTCATTTTTATTTTTATTCGACTTCCATTTTTATTAAATATACTTTTCTATTAAACTTGATTTTTTATTTAATTTCCAAATAGATCGTTAAGGTGTAGTGGTTTGTTGAATGAACTTCCATTTTTAATTTTCTGCAACTTCCATTTTTATTTCTATTCGACTTCCATTTTTATTCAAGTCATTTTTCTATTCAACTTCCTTTTTTATTTAATTTCCAAATAGATAGTTAAGGTATAGTGGTTTCTTGAATGAACTTCCATTTTTAATTATCTGCACCTTCCGTTTTTATTTTTATTTAATTTCGTTTTTTATTCAAGTTTCTTTTCTACTCAAATTCCTTTTTTATTTAATTTCCAAATAGATCGTTAAGGTATAGTGGTTTTTGGATTGAACTTCCATTGTTAATTTTATGCAACTTTCATTTTTATTTTTATTCGACTTCCATTTTTATTAAATTTACTTTTCTATTAAACTTCCTTTTTTATTTACTTTTCAAATTGATCGTTAAGGTATAGTGGTTTCTTTAATGAACTTCCGTTTTTAGTTTTATGAAACTTCAATTTTTATTTTTATTCAGCTTCCATTTTTATTCAAGTTATTTTTCTATTCAACATCATTTTTTATTTAATTTCAAAATAGATCGTTAAGGTATTGTGGTTTCTTGAATGAACTTCCATTTTTAATTCTATTCGACTTCCATTTTTTTTCCAGTTATTTTTCTATTCAACTTCTTTTTTTATTTAATTTCCAAATAGATCGTTAAGGTATAGTGGTTTCTTGAATGAACTTCTATTTTTAATTTTCTGCAACTTCCATTTTTATTTTTATTTTACTTCCTTTTTGAATCAAGTTTCTTTTCTACTCAACTTCCTTATTTATTTAATTTCCAAATAGATCGTTTAGGTATACTGGTTTCTGGATTTAACTTCCATTTTGAATTTTTTGCAACTTTCATTTTTCTTTTTATTCAGCTTCCATTTTTATTCAATTTGCCTTTCTATTAAACTTCCTTTTTTATTTAATTTCCAAATAGGTCGTTAAGGTATAGTGGTTTCTTGATTGAACTACCATTTTTAATTTTCCGCAACTTCCATTTTTATTTTTATTCGACTTCCATTTTTGTTCAAGTTGTTTTTCTATTCAACTTCCTTTTTTATTTAATTTCAGAATAGATTGTTAAGGTATAGTGGTTTCTTGAATGAACTTCTAATTTTAATTTTCTGCAACTTCCATTTTTAATTCTATTCAACTTCTTTTTTTATTCAAGTTTCTTTTCTATTCAACTTCCTTTTTATTTAATTTCCAAATAGATCGTTAAGGTATACTGGTTTCAGGATTGAACTTTCATTTTTAATTTTCAGCAACTTTAACCTTTATTTTTATTCAACTTCCATTTTTATTCAATTTACTGTTCTATTAAACATCATTTTTTATTTAATTTCCAAATAGATCGTTAAGGTATAGTGGTTTCTTTAACGAACTTCAATTTTTAATTTTCAGCAACTTCCATTTTTATTTTTATTCAGCTTCCATTTTTGTTTAAGTTATTTTTCTATTCAACTTTCTTTTTTATTTAATTTCTAAACAGATCGTTAAGGTATAGTGGTTTCTTTAATGAACTTCAATTTTTAATTTTCAGCAACTTCCATTTTTATTTTTATTTAATTTACTTTTTTATTCAAGTTTCTTTTCTACTCAACTTCTTTTTTTTATTTAGTTTCCAAATAGATCGTTAAGGTATAGTGGTTTTGGATTGAACTTCTATTGTTAATTTTATGCAACTTTCATTTTTGTTTTTATTCGACTTCCATTTTTATTAAATTTACTTTTCTATTAAACTTCCTTTTTTATTTAATTTCCAATTAGATTATAGCGATCCCGGGTTTACCCTTGTTGTACAGTGATCCGGACATGTGTCCGTGGATGTTGGTAGTTGTTTATTACCTTGTTTACATCCTTTCTTACTTTGTATTTGAGTTATAGGATGTGTTGGGCGGGTTGGTTACAGGTTGGTTGAGTTTAGAAACCAAAACTAGTTGCCCAGATTTTTGGCCTGTCCGCTCGAGCGGAGGTGTTGGCGCTCGAGCGGGGAATACATCCATCCAGTATCTTGTTGTGCAGTGTTGTGAGCTCGAGCGTAGGGTTGGGAGCTCGAGCGGAGGCCTGGTTCTGCAAATGTGCTGAGCGAGTGCATTCTGAGCTCGAGCGGGAGGTTGGCCGCTCGAGCGGAAGTCTGTGAGTGGCCGCTCGAGCGGGGTGTTTTACGCTCGAGCGGAGACCTGGGTTAAAGTCCCGAAATTGTGACTTTTGAAATCACTTTTTCACTTTCTCTTCTCTCTCTTACTTTTCCAAAATCACCATTGTTGAGCCTCTCACTCTAGACTCTACCTTCTCTCTAGGTTTTGATCTAGTAGGAGTGATTTACTCACCTTTGGCCTTTACAAAAAAGTTGTTGATCGTCGAGGGCTTCATTTTAATCTGAAAATCTCGGGTTTTGGAGCACGTGGGGTTTTGTCGTCTTCTCCTTTGGGACTCCGAATTTGAGGTAGGGATAACCTACTCCTCTCTATGGGTTTTGTCTTTAAATTTTGGTATTTTGAGATGTTGGGCTTGGTTTGGTAATTTTGTGAAAGTTTGGGGCTTTTGTGTAATTTTGCAAAAGTTGGGGTTTTATTCATAATAAACCTAGATGCATGTTTGGCATAGAAAAATGGAATGATCGTTGAATCATTGATGAAAATGGGACCTAAGGGTTGAAATGGTAATTATGGAAAATGGCCTAATTACATTGTTTAATTAATTGGGATAATTAATTGGTGAGAAATGAGGAAATGAAATGTTGATTGAATATCCATTTGTGCATTTATTTTCTGTATTAGAAATAACTGCTTTGGGCTATCGGTAGAGGATAGTCGAGATTGTTGTAGACAATGCATGATGATTAGGTAAACGGAAACTAATCAATGGAATGTGTCATGGAACTTGACGGTTGATAGAATACATTAATTGTGTGTATTGTGTGATTGTATATAGAACCAATGTGTTTATATACGTTATGTGTAGAGGAGGAGATAGGGGATGTACTCCGCGGTTTAGGGGAAGATAGGGGATGTACCTCTAAACCGGATAGGTATTGGGAGGAGATAGGGGATGAACTCCGTAGACAGAGCTCATATGCTTGTCTAGAGAAGTGAAGATAGAGCTCATATGCTTATCTTTGTGAAGTGTGGATACAGCTTGTATGCTTATCTGTGGATATTGTTGATATACATATCTGTTGTAGAGTGTGGATACAGCTTGTATGCTTATCTGTGGATATTGTTGATATACATATCTGTTGTAGAGTGTGGATACAGCTTGTATGCTTATCTGTGGATATTGTTGATATACATATCTGTTGAGAATGTGGATATAGCTTTTATGCTTATCTGAATGTGAGATATAGTTTTTATACATATCTGTGGAAATGATGATAGAGCTAGCATGCTTATCTGTTGAAACAGGGAAAATGAAAAGTAATTGGGACTTGTAAGTCGTTGACATAAATATGTAATTTATGTGATTGTATCAGTGTTGACCAACTATCAATTGCTAATGTTTTAGTCATTGTCCATGGTTGGTTTAGTGTATTTCTACTGGGCTGTGGCTCACCCTATATGGGAATATCATTTTCAGGTACAGGAAGCATGCCACCTCCAAGGACATAGCTTGGGAGGCTAGAGGCGGACATAGCGTAGTTGTTTTACTTTTGATGTATTACACGTAACTTCAAGCCAAGGGCTTAATGTGTAAACGAGTTAGTACTCTTTTGTTGTAACCAAGTGTTAACTTGGAAAGCTGTAAGCCCGTAGGGCATTCTGTTTTGATGTTAACATGTAATACTATGTAATGAAACTCAATTTAAAAAAAGAAATGTGGTTAGTTTATACGTAAATGCATGTCTTATCTGATGGGTTTAATGTTATTATTTTGAGGGCGTTACAACTTGGTATCAGAGCGTACCGGGTTCGAATACTTTGGGTACGTGGGAAGTGATTAGTATCACAATGGGTTTGTCTCGCTTGATAGAGACTTAGATGTAGTATCATATGCTATGTGCTTAAATGCTAACATGCTTATGTGACTATGTGGGTATGGGATTTAATTTCTAGGATGTTGATTGGATCCTTGAGTTTCTGGGAGTCTTGTTGGAAAGGCACTTGATCAATGCTGTTTCTAACCGGAACTCTAGTAACGTCTCGGGACTATCATTATCCGGAAATGAAATTCGTGAGTGCTTATGTGTTTATGTGCCGATGTGGAGTGAATTACACTTGTCCATGCATTAGGACGTGAGTGTTTAGTTTCGGCACACCTATGAATGTGCTAACGTTCTGTGTTGCCTTTATTAGGATGTCAGGACGAGGAAGAGGTGCTAGGCGTGGTAGACCTGCGAGGCAGGAAGTACCGTTACAGGGTGAGATTCCGGCAGTGCAGGAGGGAGTTGGGCAGGCCAATGTGGCCGAGCCAGTAGGTCAGCAGGCTATGGGTGCCTTGGCCAGAGAGATAGCGGGAGCTTTGGGTATTCTTAGAGCTGGGAATCAGGCAGCTGAGACAGGGCCTTCCTTCTTGAAGAGGGAGTTCTTCCGGTGTAATCCAGACGAGTTTATCGGGGATCCTAAAGAGCCGCTTAAGGCAGATGAATGGCTCGAACAGACAACGAAGACGTTTGAGATGCTTGGCATCGAGGACGGAGCACTGAAAGTGACCTTGGCATCCTTTCAACTGAAGGGAGATGCGGGTCAATGGTGGAAGTACGAGAAAGCTCGTGTTGGTGGTACTTGGGAGGCGTTTGTGAATGCTTTTCAGGAGAGGTTTTTATCAGCAGCAGCTAGGGAAAAGCTGAGGGATTAGTTTAGCCGGCTTAATCAGCAGGGCTTGTCAGTGGCCGAGTTTGAGGCTACTTTTACCAGTCTGTCTAGGTTTGCACCTGAACTGGTGGCGTCTGAGGAACGCCGTTGCTATGAGTTTGAGCGGAAGTTGAGGCGGGGCCTCAAGTTGAGAATTAGTGGGTCTTATATTCGAGAGTATAGACACCTAGTGGACGCTGCAGCTCATATGGAGCTTATGATGCAGGAGGAGGATGAGGGTCAGAGAGGCTCCAAGAGGAGCCAGGATAGTCAGGGTGATGGCAGGAGACAGAAGGGTTATAACCCTCAGCAGTCGCAGGGTGGTGTTGCTAGATCGACCTTCCCAGTGCCGAGTGCAGGCTCCGGGAGAGGTGGTCAGGGGGATTTCACTTGTTACAAGTGTGGCCAGCTGGGTCACAAGGTATCTGTTTGCCCGCAGAAGGGTGGGGGTCAGAAAGCTGCTTCTTCTTCAGCTAGACCGCAGAGTCAGAGTTTGGGCAGGGGGAAGCTCTTGACTTGTTATCAGTGTGGACAACCTGGGCACATGAAGAGGTTTTGCCCACAGTTGAGTGCCACTTCGGGAGCGTCTGGTTCTAGACAGACGCAGGGTTTTCAGCCAGCTCAGTCTGTGCAGGCCTCGAGGGCCAATCCGGGAGCTTCGTCATCCCAGTCTGTGCAGCAGTCTTTTGCTCCGAGAGGTGAGCAGGTAGACCAGGGGCCTACGGGGCGCGTGTATGCTGTTACCGCGCAAGATTTAGTACCGGCTCCATCAGTAGTGAGAGGTACTTTTCTGTTTTGCAACTCAGTTGCTAATGTGTTGATAGACACGGGTGCATCTCATTCTTTTGTATCTGCTGCATTTGCATCTGTTTTGGAATTGGAGTTAGCACAGTTAGCATCTCCTATTTGTGTGGTATCGCCTTTGGGTGGTGAGTTGATTCTGAAACAGGGTGTTAGAGGATGTGATATAGAGGTCGCCGACTATAGGCTTCCTTTTCCGTTTGTTGTCATGCCCATGAAGGGTTTTGATGTTATTTTGGGTATGGACTGGTTATCGTCATACCGGGCTGTTATTGATTGCTACCGCCAGAGGGTTACATTGTGTACCTTGAGCGGGGAGTGGTTCCATTTCTTGGGAGACCGGGTTGGTAGTGTTTTGCCACCGGGGTATGATTCGCGAGGGCGAAGTGAGCTTAGTAGTCTACTTGCTAGCTTTGAGAGTGGTGAGCGTGGTGATACCCAGTATGTATTACCGAGGGTGGTTTGTGAGTATTCGGATGTCTTTCCCGAAGATCTTGTTAGTTTGCCACCTCACCGAGAGATAGAGTTCTCTATTGATTTAGTGCCTGGTACGGCGCCGATTTCTATGGCACCTTACCGTTTTGCTCCAGCAGAGTTGGTTGAGTTGAAAGTTCAGCTCCAGGAATTGCTAGATAAGGGCTTTGTTCGCCCTAGTGTTTCACCGTGGGGAGCACCGGCCCTCTTTGTTAAAAAGAAAGATGGTGCCTTGAGATTGTGTATAGACTACCGGAAGTTGAATCGGGCTACGGTTAAGAATAAGTACCCTATGCCCCGTATAGATGATTTGTTTGACCAGTTGAAGGGTTCCCGTTGTTTCTCTAAGATAGACTTGAGATCGGGTTACCATCAGTTGAGGGTCAGGGAGGAAGATATTCCTAAGACGGCATTCCGTACGCGGTATGGCCATTACGAGTTTTTGGTGATGCCATTCGGACTTACCAATGCACCGGCAGTCTTTATGGACTTGATGAACCGGATTTTCCGGGAGTTCTTAGACCGATTTGTGGTTGTCTTCGTGGACGATATCCTTATCTATTCGTCTTCTGAGGAGGAGCACGAGGCACACTTGAGAGTGGTGCTTGAGTTACTTAGAGCCCATAGGCTGTATGCCAAGTTTGGGAAGTGTGAGTTCTGGCTGAGGGAAGTCAAATTCTTAGGCCACGTAGTATCCGGGAAAGGGGTGTCTGTTGATACATCCAAGGTTGAGGCAGTGCAAGATTGGGCACAGCCTAAGAGTGTGTTTGAGATCCGCAGTTTTCTGGGATTAGCTGGGTATTACCGTCGGTTTGTGAAAGATTTCTCCAGGTTAGCGTCACCGTTGACTAGGCTGACTCGGAAGGGAGTCAAGTTTGTGTGGAGTGAGACTTGTGAAAAGTCGTTCCAAGAGTTGAAAATTAGATTGACCACCGCTCCGGTGTTGATTATTCCGGAGAGAGGGTTGGGTTATGCGGTTTACTGTGATGCCTCACGAGAGGGTTTGGGTTGTGTGTTGATGCAAGAGGGGAAAGTGGTAGCTTATGGCTCACGTCAGTTGAAAATACATGAGAAGAATTACCCCACACACGACCTAGAGTTAGCAGCTGTGATCTTTGCCTTGAAAATCTGGAGGCACTACCTTTATGGTGAGAGGTTCGAGGTATTCTCGGATCATAAGAGTTTGAAGTATCTGTTTACACAGAGAGACTTGAATTTGAGGCAGAGGAGATGGATGGAGTTCATCGAGGATTATGATTTTGAGTTACATTATCATCCGGGAAAGGCCAATGTTGTGGCCGATGCCCTTAGTAGGAAAACCATTAGTGATGTAGCTTGTATAGCCATCCGGGAATGGGTGATGTTGGGAGCACTTGGCGAGTTTGACTTGCTACTGGGCGAATCTGTTGAGGCTGCGGCCTTGTTTTCTGTTGTTGCGCAGCCTACACTTGTGACTAGAGTGTTAGAGGCACAGAGAGGTGACCTTGAGGTAGAATCCCTCCGAGAGAAGATCTCCAGTGGGAAAGTTGAGAAGGGTTTGACGGTGTATCCCGACCTGAGTGTGAGATACCGAGACCGTTTGTTTGTACCGGAGTCTTGCCGAGAGGAAGTACTCCGAGAGTTTCATCATTCGCGCCTTACGGTGCATCCGGGAGGTACTAAAATGTATCAGGATTTGGGTCGCCAATTTTGGTGGCGGGGTATGAAGAGAGATGTGGCTGTTTTCGTATCGAAGTGCCTTACTTGCCAGCAAGTGAAGGCCGAGCATCAGAGGCCAGCGGGTTTGTTGCAACCCTTGCCTATTGCCGAGTGGAAGTGGGAGCATGTCACTATGGACTTCGTTGTAGGTCTTCCGAGGACTCAGCGGGGTAGTGATGCTATTTGGGTGGTTGTAGACCGGTTGGCTAAGTCGGCGCACTTTATTCCTATGCGCGTGAGAGATTCGATAGATCATCTTGCCGATTTGTATATTCGGGATGTAGTAAGATTGCATGGGGTCCCAGTGACGATCGTCTCAGATAGAGATCCTCGTTTTACTGCTAGGTTGTGGCAGAGTTTGCAGAGTGCCTTGGGCACTAAGTTGACCTTTAGTACGGCTTATCATCCTCAGACTGACGGGCAGTCCGAGCGTACTATTCAGATCCTCGAGGATATGCTTCGGGGTTGTGTCCTGGACTTCAGTGGGACGTGGGAGAGGCACTTGCCATTGGTAGAGTTTGCCTACAACAATAGTTTTCAGTCTAGCATCGGTATGGCACCGTTTGAGGCCTTGTATGGCCGACCGTGTAGGTCTCCAGTTTGTTGGGCCGAGGTGGGTGATGCACCTTTGTTGGGTCCGGAGTTGGTTAGGGAGACAACGGAGAAAGTTGAGCTTATCCGTAGGAGGCTTGTTACAGCCCAGAGTCGACAAAAGAGTTATGCCGACCGTAGGAGGAGGCCTTTGGCGTTTGAGGTAGGTGATCATGTCTTTCTGAAAATATCACCTAGGCGAGGCCTGATGAGGTTTGGGAAGAGTGGGAAATTATCCCCTCGGTTTATTGGTCCTTTTGAGATCCTTGAGAAGATAGGTGAGGTTGCTTATCGGTTAGCCTTACCGCCGCAGTTGTCCGGAGTGCATGACGTGTTTCATGTGAGTATGCTTCGGAAGTATGAGCCAGATCCATCACATGTGCTGGATTGGAGCGATTTAGAGGTAGATGAGGATGCCTCGTATGAGGAGAGACCGGTTCGGGTCTTGGATAGGCGGAATCAGGTCCTGCGTGGCAAGACCATTCCTTTGGTGAAAGTCTTGTGGAAACATTACGGAGTGGAGGAAGCCACTTGGGAACGTGAGTTGGAAGTCCGTGAGAAATATCCGGACTTGTTTGTTGATGTGTGATCTTGTATTTAAATTTTACGTTTTGTTGAACTTAAGAACTTTTATATATGTCTTAAGTTGTGAAACATTGAAAATGTTTGGTTTAATGAAAGTACGTTTAGGAACTTGCCTCATATGGAAGTTGAATGTAACATTATATCTGTTGAATATATTGTTGAAATTGGAAAGATAGTGCATAATGTTAATGCATGTTGAAAGTACATATGTTGTTTACATATTGTGTTATGTCTCTTGTTAAAGGGATGGGATGACCGGTAATGGGTCGAATTGTTGACTGTTCAAGTGTAACACTGTTTAAAATGGAGGAAAGCTTGTTTTGCAACTTGTGCTTAATTTCGGGGACGAAATTCTTTAAGGGGGGGAGGTTATAGCGATCCCGGGTTTACCCTTGTTGTACAGTGATCCGGACATGTGTCCGTGGATGTTGGTAGTTGTTTATTACCTTGTTTACATCCTTTCTTACTTTGTATTTGAGTTATAGGATGTGTTGGGCGGGTTGGTTACAGGTTGGTTGAGTTTAGAAACCAAAACTAGTTGCCCAGATTTTTGGCCTGTCCGCTCGAGCGGAGGTGTTGGCGCTCGAGCGGGGAATACATCCATCCAGTATCTTGTTGTGCAGTGTTGTGAGCTCGAGCGTAGGGTTGGGAGCTCGAGCGGAGGCCTGGTTCTGCAAATGTGCTGAGCGAGTGCATTCTGAGCTCGAGCGGGAGGTTGGCCGCTCGAGCGGAAGTCTGTGAGTGGCCGCTCGAGCGGGGTGTTTTACGCTCGAGCGGAGACCTGGGTTAAAGTCCCGAAATTGTGACTTTTGAAATCACTTTTTCACTTTCTCTTCTCTCTCTTACTTTTCCAAAATCACCATTGTTGAGCCTCTCACTCTAGACTCTACCTTCTCTCTAGGTTTTGATCTAGTAGGAGTGATTTACTCACCTTTGGCCTTTACAAAAAAGTTGTTGATCGTCGAGGGCTTCATTTTAATCTGAAAATCTCGGGTTTTGGAGCACGTGGGGTTTTGTCGTCTTCTCCTTTGGGACTCCGAATTTGAGGTAGGGATAACCTACTCCTCTCTATGGGTTTTGTCTTTAAATTTTGGTATTTTGAGATGTTGGGCTTGGTTTGGTAATTTTGTGAAAGTTTGGGGCTTTTGTGTAATTTTGCAAAAGTTGGGGTTTTATTCATAATAAACCTAGATGCATGTTTGGCATAGAAAAATGGAATGATCGTTGAATCATTGATGAAAATGGGACCTAAGGGTTGAAATGGTAATTATGGAAAATGGCCTAATTACATTGTTTAATTAATTGGGATAATTAATTGGTGAGAAATGAGGAAATGAAATGTTGATTGAATATCCATTTGTGCATTTATTTTCTGTATTAGAAATAACTGCTTTGGGATATCGGTAGAGGATAGTCGAGATTGTTGTAGACAATGCATGATGATTAGGTAAACGGAAACTAATCAATGGAATGTGTCATGGAACTTGACGGTTGATAGAATACATTAATTGTGTGTATTGTGTGATTGTATATAGAACCAATGTGTTTATATACGTTATGTGTAGAGGAGGAGATAGGGGATGTACTCCGCGGTTTAGGGGAAGATAGGGGATGTACCTCTAAACCGGATAGGTATTGGGAGGAGATAGGGGATGAACTCCGTAGACAGAGCTCATATGCTTGTCTAGAGAAGTGAAGATAGAGCTCATATGCTTATCTTTGTGAAGTGTGGATACAGCTTGTATGCTTATCTGTGGATATTGTTGATATACATATCTGTTGTAGAGTGTGGATACAGCTTGTATGCTTATCTGTGGATATTGTTGATATACATATCTGTTGTAGAGTGTGGATACAGCTTGTATGCTTATCTGTGGATATTGTTGATATACATATCTGTTGAGAATGTGGATATAGCTTTTATGCTTATCTGAATGTGAGATATAGTTTTTATACATATCTGTGGAAATGATGATAGAGCTAGCATGCTTATCTGTTGAAACAGGGAAAATGAAAAGTAATTGGGACTTGTAAGTCGTTGACATAAATATGTAATTTATGTGATTGTATCAGTGTTGACCAACTATCAATTGCTAATGTTTTAGTCATTGTCCATGGTTGGTTTAGTGTATTTCTACTGGGCTGTGGCTCACCCTATATGGGAATATCATTTTCAGGTACAGGAAGCATGCCACCTCCAAGGACATAGCTTGGGAGGCTAGAGGCGGACATAGCGTAGTTGTTTTACTTTTGATGTATTACACGTAACTTCAAGCCAAGGGCTTAATGTGTAAACGAGTTAGTACTCTTTTGTTGTAACCAAGTGTTAACTTGGAAAGCTGTAAGCCCGTAGGGCATTCTGTTTTGATGTTAACATGTAATACTATGTAATGAAACTCAATTTAAAAAAAGAAATGTGGTTAGTTTATACGTAAATGCATGTCTTATCTGATGGGTTTAATGTTATTATTTTGAGGGCGTTACATAGATCGTTAAGGTATAGTGGTTTCTTGAATGAACTTCCATTTTTATTTTTATTTAACTTCTATTTTTATTCAATTTACTCTTCTATTCAACTTCATTTTTTATATAATTTCCAAATAGATCGTTAAGGTATAGTGGTTTCTTTAATAAATTTATATTTTTAATTTTCTGTAACTTCCGTTTTTATTTTTAAGTAATTTCAATTTTTATTCAAGTTACTTTTCTATTCAACTTCCTTTTTTATTTAATTTCCAAATAGATCGTTAACGTATAGCGGCTTCTGGATTGAACTTCCATTTTTAATTTTATGCAACTTTCATTTTTATTTTTATTCGACTTCCATTTTTATTAAATATACTTTTCTATTAAACTTGATTTTTTATTTAATTTCCAAATAGATCGTTAAGGTGTAGTGGTTTGTTGAATGAACTTCCATTTTTAATTTTCTGCAACTTCCATTTTTATTTTTATTCGACTTCCATTTTTGTTCAAGTCATTTTTCTATTCAACTTCTTTTTCTATTTAATTTCCAAATAGATAGTTAAGGTATAGTGGTTTCTTGAATGAACTTCCATTTTTAATTTTCTGCCCCTTCCATTTTTATTTTTATTTAATTTCCTTTTTTATTCAAGTTTCTTTTCTACTCAACTGCCTTTTTTATTTAATTTCCAAATAGATCGTTAAGGTAAAATGGTTTTTTGATTGAACTTCCGTTGTTAATTTTATGCAACTTTCATTTTTATTTTTATTCGACTTCCATTTTTATTAAATTTACTTTTCTATTAAACTTCCTTTTTTATTTACTTTTCAAACAGATCGTTAAGGTATAGTGGTTTCTTTAATGAACTTCCGTTTTTAGTTTTATGAAACTTCAATTTTTATTTTTATTCAGCTTCCATTTTTATTCAAGTTATTTTTCTATTCCACTTCATTTTTATTTAATTTCAAAATAGGTCGTTAAGGTATTGTGGTTTCTTGAATGAACGTCCATTTTTAATTCTATTCGACTTCCATTTTTTTTATTCGACTTCCATTTTTATTCCAGTTTTTTTTCTATTCAACTTCCTTTTTTATTTAATTTCCAAATAGATCGTTAAGGCATAGTGGTTTCTTGAATGAACTTCCATTTTTAACTTTCTGCGACTTCCATTTTTATTTTTATTCAACTTCCATTTTTATTTTTGTTATTTTTCTATTCAACTTCCTTTTTTATTTAATTTCCAAATAGATCGTTAAGGTATAGTGGTTTCCTTAATGAACTTTAATTTTTAATTTTACGCAACTTCCATTTATATTTTTGTTCAACTTCCATTTTTATTCAAGTTAGTTTTCTATTCAACTTTCTTTTTTCTATTCAACTTCCATTTTTATTTAATTTCCTAATAGATCGTTAAGGTATAGTGGTTTCTTGAATGAACTTCCATTTTTAACTTTCTGCGACTTCCATTTTTATTTTTATTTAACTTCCTTTTTTATTCAAGTTTCTTTTCTACTCAACTACCTTTTTTATTTAATTTCCAAATAGATCGTTAAGGTATAGTGGTTTCTGGATTGAACTTCCATTTTTAATTTTCTGCAACTTTCATTTTTGTTTTTATTGAACTTCCTTCTTTATTCAATTTAATTTTCTATTAAACTTCTATTTTTATTTAATTTCCAAATAGATCGTTAAGGTATAGTGGTTTCTTGAATAAACTTCTATTTTTAATTTTCTGCAACTTTTATTTTTCTTTTTATTCAACTCTCATTTTTATTGAATTTACTTTTCTATTCAACTTCCTTTTTTATTTAATTTCCAAATAGATCGTTAAGGTATAGTGGTTTATTCAATGAATTTCTATTTTTAATTTTCTGCAACTTCCATTTTTATTTTTAAGTAACTTCCATTTTTAATCAAGTAACTTTTCTATTCGAGTTCCTTTTTTATTTAATTTCCAAATAGATCGTTAACGTATAGTGGTTTCTGGATTGAACTTCCATTTTTAATTTTCTGCAATTTTTATATTTATTTTTTTTCAACTTTCATTTTTATTCAATTTACTCTTCTATTCAACTTCCTTTTTTATTTAATTTCCATATTGATCGTTAACGTACAATGGTTTCTTGAATGAACTTCCTTTTTTAATTTTTTGCAACTTCCATTTATATTTTTATTAGATTTCCATTTTTATTCAAGTCATTTTTCTGTTCAACTTACTTTTTTATTTAATTTCCAAATAGATCGTTAAGGTATAGTGGTTTCTGGATTGAACTTCCATTTTAAATTTTATGCAACTTCCATTTTTAATTTTATGTAACTTCCATTTTTATTCAAGTTATTTTTCTATTCATCTTCCTTTTTTATTTAATTTCGAAATAGATCGTTAAGGTATAGCGGTTTCTTAAATGAACTTCCAATTTTAATTTTCTGCAACTTCCATTTTTCTTTCTTTTCAACTTCTTTTTTTATTCAAGCTTCTTTTCTTTTGAACTTCCTTTTTTATTTAATTTCCAAATAGATTGTTAAGGTATAGTGGTTTCTGGATTGAACTTAAATTTTTAATTTTATGCAACTTTCATTTTTGTTTTTACTCAACTTCCATTGTTATTCAATTTACTTTTCTATTAAAGTTCCTTTTTTATGTAATTTCCAAATAGATCGTTAAGGTATAGTGGTTTCTGGATTGAACTTCAATTTTTAATTTTATGCTAGTTCCATTTTTATTTTTATTCAACTTCCATTTTTATTCAATTTACTTTTCTATTAAACTTCCTTTTTTTTTTTTAATTTCCAAATAGATCGTTAAGGTATAGTGGTTTGTAGAATGAACTTCCATTTTTAATTTTTGGCAACTTCCATTTTTATTTTTATTTAACTTCCTTTTTTGTTCTGGTTTCTTTTATACTCAACTTCCTTTTTTATTTAATTTCCAAATAAATCGCTAAGGAATAGTGGTTTCTGGATTGAACTTCTGTTGTTAATTTTATGCAAGTTTCATTTTTATTTTTATTCGACTTCCATTTTCATTCAATTTACTTTTCTACTTTTTTATTAAATTTCCAAATAGATCGTTATGGTATAGTGGTTTTTTGAATGAACTTCCAATTTTAATTTTTTGCAACTTCAATTTTTATTTCTATTCTACTTCTTTTTTTATTCAAGCTTCTTTTCTATTCAACTTCTTTTCTTATTTAATTTCCAAATAGATCGTTAAGGTATAGTGGTTTCTGGATTAAACTTACATTTTTAATTTTATGCAACTTTCATTTTTATTTTTACTCAACTTCTATTTTTATTCAACTTACTTTACTATTAAAGTTCCTTGTTTATTTAATTTCCAAATATATCGTTAAGGTATAGTGGTTTCTTTCATGAACTTCCATTTTTAATTTTATGCAACTTTCATTTTCATTTTTATTCAACTTCCATTTTTATTCATGTTATTTTTCTATTCAACTGCCTTTTTTATTTAATTTCCTAATATATCGTTAAGGTATAGTGGTTTCTGGATTGAACTTCCATTTTTAATTTTAGGCAACTTACATTTTTATTTTTATTCAACTTCCATTATTATTCAATTTACTTTTCTATTAAACTTCTTTTTTTATTAGATTTCCAAATAGATCGTTAAGGTATAGTGGTTTCTAGAATTAATTTCCATTTTTAATTTTCGGCAACTTCCATTTTTATTTTTATTCGACTTCCAATTTTATTCAAGTTATTTTTCTATTCAACTTCCTTTTTTATTTAATTTCCAAATAGATCGTTAAGGTATAGTGGTTTCTTGAATGAACTTCCATTTTTAATTTTTTGCAACTTCTATTTTTATTTTTATTTAACTTCCTTTTTTGTTCAGGTTTCTTTTATACTCAACTTCCTTTTTTATTTAATTTCCAAATAAATCGCTAAGGAATAGTGGTTTCTGGATTGAACTTCCATTGTTAATTTTATGCAAGTTCCATTTTTATTTTTATTCAACTTCCATTTTTATTCAATTTACTATTCTATTGAACTTCGTTTTTTACATAATTTCCAAATTGATCGTTAAGGTATAGTGGTTTCTTGACTGAACTTCCATTTTTAATTTTCTGCGACTTCCATTTTTATTTTTATTCGATTTCCATTTTTATTCCGGTTATTTTTCTATTCAACTTCCTTTTTTATTTAATTCCCAAATAGATCGTTAAGATATAGTGGTTTCTTGAATGAACTTCTATTTTTAATTTTCTGCAACTTCCATTTTTATTTTTGTTTGACTTCCATTTTTATTCAAGTCATTTTTCTATTCAACTTATTTTTTTATTTAATTTCCAAATAGATCGTTAAGGTATAGTGGTTCTAGGATTGAACTTACATTTTTAATTTTATGCAACTTTCTTTTTTATTTTTATTCAACTTCACTTTTTATTCAATTTACTTTTCTGTTAAAGTTACTTTTTTATTTAATTTCCAAATAGATCATTAAGGTAGAGTGGTTTCTTTAATGAACTTTCATTTTTAATTTTATGCAGCTTCCAATTTTATTTTTATTCAACTTCCATTTTTATTCAAGTTATTTTTCTATTAGACTTTCTTTTTTATTTAATTTCCTAATATATCGTTAAGGTATCGTGGTTTCTTGAATGAACTTCCATTTTTAATTTTCTGTGACTTCCATTTTTATCTTTATTTAACTTCCTTTTTTATTCAAGTTTCTTTTCTACTCAACTACCTTTTTTGTTTAATTTCCAAATAGATCGTTAAGCTATAGTGGTTTCTGGATTGAACCTCCATTTTTAATTTTCTGCAACTTTCATTTTTATTTTTATTGAACTTCCATTTTTATTTAATTTCCAAATAGATCGTTAAGGTATAGTGGTTTCTTGAATGAACTTCTATCTTTAATTTTCTGCAACTTTTATTTTTATTTTTATTCGACTTTTATTTTTATTCAATTTACTTTTCTATTCAACATCCTTTTTTATTTAATTTTCAAATAGATCGTTAAGGTATAGTGGTTTCTTGAATGAATTTCCATTTTCAATTTTCTGCAACTTCCATTTTTATTTTTAAGTAACTTCCATTTTTATTCAAGTAACTTTTCTATTCGACTTCCTTTTTTATTTAATTTCCAAATAGATGGTTAAGGTATAGTGGTTTCTGGATTGAACTTCCATTTTTAATTTTCTGCAACTTTTATATTTATTTTTATTCAACTTTCATTTTTATTCAATTTAGTTTTCTATTCAACTTCCTTTTTTATTTAATTTCCAAATAGATCGTTAAGGTATAGTGGTTTCTTGAATGAACTTCCATTTTTAATTTTCTGCAACTTCCATTTTTTTATTTTGACTTCCATTTTTATTCAAGTCATTTTTCTATTCAACTTATTTTTTTATTTAATTTCCAAATAGATCGTTAAGGTATTGTGGTTTCTTGAATGAACTTCCATTTTTAATTCTATTCGACTTCCATTTTTAATTCTATTCGACTTCTATTTTTATTCAATTTACTATTCTATTAAACTTCCTTTTTTATTTAATTTCCAAATAGATCGTTAAGGTGTAGTGGTTTCTTCAACGAACTTCCATTTTTAATTTTCTGCAACTTCCATTTTTATTTTTTTTCGACCTCCATTTTTATTCAAGTTATTTTTCTATTCAACTTCCTTTTTAATTTAATTTCCAAATAGATCGTTAAGATATAGTGGTTTCTTGAATGAACTTCAATTTTTAATTTTCTGCAACTTCCATTTTTATTTTTATTTGACTTCCATTTTCATTCAAGTCATTTTTCTATTCAACTTACATTTTTATTTAATTTCCAAATAGATCGTTAAGGTATAGTTGTTTCTGGATTGAACTTCCATTTTTAATTTTATGCAACTTTCGTTTTTATTTTTATTCGACTTCCATTTTTATTCAATTTACTGTTCTATTGAACTTCCTTTTTTATTTAATATCCAAATAGATCGTTAAGGTATAGTGGTTTCTTCAATGAACTTCCATTTTTCATTTTCTGCAACTTCCATTTTCATTTTTATTCGACTTCCATTTTTATTCAAGTTATTTTTCTATTCCACTTCCTTTTTTATTTAATTTCCAAATAGATTGTTAAGATATAGTGGTTTCTTGAATGAACTTCTATTTTTAATTTTCTGCAACTTCCATTTTTATTTTTATTTAACTTCCTTTTTTATTCAAGTTTCATTTCTACTCAACTTCCTTTTTTATTTAATTTCCAAATAGATCGTTAACGTATACTGGTTTCTGGATTGAACTTCCATTTTTAATTTTCTGCAATTTCCATTTTTATTTTTATTCGACTTCCATTTTTATTTAAGTTATTTTTCTACTCAACTTCTTTTTTAATTTAATTTCCAAATAGATCGTTAAGGTATAATGGTTTCTTGAATGAACTTCCACTTTTAATTTTCTGCAACTTTCATTTTTATTTTTATTTAACTTCCTTTTTTTTTCAAGTTTCTTTTCTACTCAACTTCCTTTTTTATTTAATTTCCAAATAGATCGTTAAGGTATAGTGGTTTCTTGAATAAACTTCCACTTTTAATTTTATGCAACTTCCTTTTTTATTTGTATTCGACTTCCATTTTTATTCAAGTCGTTTTTCTTTTCAACTTCGTTTTTTATTTAATTTCCAAAAAAATCGTTAAGGTATAGTGGTTTCTTGAATGAACTACCAATTTTAATTTTTTGCAACATCGATTTTTATTTCTATTCCGCTTCTTTTTTTCTTCAAATTTTTTTTCTATTCAACTTCCTTTTTTATTTAATTTCCAAATAGATCGTAAAGGTATAGTGGTTTCTGGATTGAACTTCCATTTTTAATTTTATGCGACATTCATTTTTATTTTTATTCAACTTCCTTTTTTATTCAATTTTCTTTTCTATTAAACTTCCTTTTTTATTTAATTTCCAAATAGATCGTTAAGGTATAGTGGTTTCTTCAATGAACTTCCATTTTTAATTTTCTGCAACTTCCATTTTTATTTTTATTCGACTTCCATTTTTATTCAAGTCATTTTTCTATTCAACTTCCTTTTTTATTTAATTTCCAAATAGATCGTTAAGATATAGTATTTTTTTGAATGAACTTCTATTTTTAATTTTCTGCAACTTCGATTTTTATTTTTATTTAACTTCCTTTTTTATTCAGGTTTATTTTCTACTCAACTTCCTTTTTTATTTAATTTCCCACTAGATCGTTAATGTATAGTGGTTTCGGTATTGAACTTCCATTTTTAATTTTATGCAACTTCCATTTTTATTTTTATTGAACTTCCATTATTATTCAATTTACTTTTCTATTAAACTTCCTTTTTTATTTAATTTCCAAATAGATCGTTAAGGTATAGTTGTTTTCTAGAATGAACTTCCATTTTTAATTTTCGGCAACTCCAATTTTTATTTTTATTCGACTTCCATTTTTATTCAAGTTAATTTTCTATTCAACTTCCTTTTTTATTTAATTTCCAAATAGATCGTTAAGGTATAGTGGTTTCTAAAATGAACTTCCATTTTTAATTTTCGGCAACTTCAATTTTTATTTTTATTCGACTTCCATTTTTATTCAAGTTATTTTTCTATTCAACTTCCTTTTTTATTTAATTTCGAAATAGATCGTTTAGGTATAGTGGTTTCTTGAATGAACTTCCATTTTTAATTTTCTGCAACTTCTATTTTTATTTTTATTTAACTTCTTTTTTTGTTCAGGTTTCTTTTATAGTCAACTTCCTTTTTTATTTACTTTCCAAATAATTCGCTAAGGAATAGTGGTTTCTGGATTGAACTTCCACTGTTAATTTTATGCAAGTTTCATTTTTATTTTTATTCAACTTCCATTTTTATTCAATTTACTTTTCTATTAAACTTCCTTTTTTATTAAATTGCCAAATAGATCGTTAAGGTATAGTGGTTTTTTGAATGAACTTCCAATTTTAATTTTCTGCCACTTCCGTTTTTATTTCTATTCAACTTCTTTTTTTATTCAAGCTTCTTTTCTATTCAACTTCTTTTTTTTATTTAATTTCCAAATAGATCGTTAAGGTATTGTGGTTTGTACATTGAACTTACATTTTTAATTTTATGCAACTTCCATTTTTATTTTTCCTCAACTTCCATTTTTATTCAATTTATTTTACTATTAAAGTTCCTTTTTATTTAATTTCCAAATATATCGTTAAGGTATAGTGGTTTCTTTAATGAACTTCCATTTTTAATTTTATACAACTTCCATTTTTATTTTTATTCAACTTCCATTTTTATTCATGTTATTTTTCAATTCAACTTCCTTTTTTATTTAATTTCCTAATAGATCGTTAAGGTATAGTGGTTTCTGGATTGAACTTTCATTTTTAATTTTATGCAACTTCCATTTTTATTTTTATTCGACTTCCATTTTTATTCAATTTACTTTTCTATTAATCTTCCTTTTTTATTTAATTTCTAAATAGATCGTTAAGGTATAGTGGTTTCTTGAATGAACTTCCAATTTTAATTTTCTGCAACTTCCATTTTTCTTTCTTTTCAACTTCTTTTTTTATTCAAGCTTCTTTTCTTTTCAACTTCCTTTTTTATTTAATTTCCAAATAGATTGTTAAGGTATAGTGGTTTCTGGATTGAACTTAAATTTTTAATTTTATGCAACTTTCTTTTTTGTTTTTACTCAACTTCCATTGTTATTCAATTTACTTTTCTATTAAAGTTCCTTTTTTATTTAATTTCCAAATAGATCGTTAAGGTATAGTGGTTTCTTTAATGCACTTCCATTTTTAATTTTATGCAACTTCCATTTTTATTCAAGTTATTTTTCTATTCATCTTCCTTTTTTATTTAATTTCGAAACAGATCGTTAAGGTATAGCGGTTTCTTGAATGAACTTCCAATTTTAATTTTCTGCAACTTCCATTTTTCTTTCTTTTCAACTTCTTTTTTTATTCAAGCTTCTTTTCTTTTGAACTTCCTTTTTTATTTAATTTCCAAATAGATTGTTAAGGTATAGTGGTTTCTGGATTGAACTTAAATTTTTAATTTTATGCAATTTTCTTTTTTGTTTTTACTCAACTTCCATTGTTATTCAATTTACTTTTCTATTAAAGTTCCTTTTTTATTTAATTTCCAAATAGATCGTTAAGGTATAGTGGTTTCTTTAATGCACTTCCATTTTTAATTTTATGTAACTTCCATTTTTATTCAAGTTATTTTTCTATTCATCTTCCTTTTTTATTTAATTTCGAAATAGATCGTTAAGGTATAGCGGTTTCTTGAATGAACTTCCAATTTTAATTTTCTGCAACTTCCATTTTTCTTTCTTTTCAACTTCTTTTTTTATTCAAGCTTCTTTTCTTTTGAACTTCCTTTTTTATTTAATTTCCAAATAGATTGTTAAGGTATAGTGGTTTCTGGATTGAACTTAAATTTTTAATTTTATGCAACTTTCATTTTTGTTTTTACTCAACTTCCATTGTTATTCAATTTACTTTTCTATTAAAGTTCCTTTTTTATGTAATTTCCAAATAGATCGTTAAGGTATAGTGGTTTCTTTAATGAACTTCCATTTTTAATTTTATGCAACTTCCATTTTTATTTTTATTCAACTTCCATTTTTATTCAAGTTATTTTTCTTTTCATCTTCCTTTTTTATTTAATTTCCAAATAGATCGTTAAGGTATAGTGGTTTCTTGAATGAACTTCCATTTTTAATTTTCTGCAACTTCCATTTTTATTTTTATTTAACTTCCTTTTTTGTTCAGGTTTCTTTTATACTCAACATCCTTTTTTATTTAATTTCCAAATAAATCGCTAAGGAATAGTGGTTTCTGGATTGAACTTCCACTGTTAATTTTATGCAAGTTTCATTTTTATTTTTATTCGACTTCCATTTTTATTCAATTTACTTTTCTATTAAACTTCCATTTTTATTTAATTTCCAAATAGATCATTAAGGTATAGTGGTTTCTTGAATGAACTTCCATTTTTAATTTTCTGCAACTTTTATTTTTATTTTTATTCAACTTTCTTTTTTATTTAGGTTTCTTTTAAACTCAACTTTCTTTTTTATTTAATTTCCAAATAAATCGCTAAGGAATATTGGTTTCTGGATTGAACTTCCATTGTTAATTTTATGCAAGTTTCATTTTTATTTTTATTCGACTTCCATTTTTATTCAATTTACTTTTCTATAAAACTTCCTTTTTTTTTTTTAATTTCCAAATAGATGGTTAAGGTATAGTGGTTTCTTGAATGAACTTCCATTTTTAATTTTCTGCAACTTTTATTTTTATTTTTATTCAACTTTCTTTTTTATTCAATTTACTTTTCTATTCAACTTCCTTTTTTATTTAATTTCCAAATAGATCGTTAAGGTATAGTGGTTTCTTGAATGAATTTCCATTTTTAATTTTCTGCAACTTCCATTTTTATTTTTAAGTAACTTCCATTTTTATTCAAGTAACTTTTCTATTCAACGTCCTTTTTTATTTAATTTCCAAATAGATCATTAAGGTATAGTGGTTTCTTGAATGAACTTCCATTTTTAATTTTCTGCGACTTTCATTTTTATTTTTATTTAACTTCCTTTCTTATTCAAGTTTCTTTTCTACTCAACTACCTTTTTTGTTTAATTTCCAAATAGATCGTTAAGGTATAGTGGTTTCTGGATTGAACTTTCATTTTTAATTTTATGCAACTTTCATTTTTATTTTTATTCGACTTCCATTTTTATTCAATTCATTTTTCTATTCAATTTCCTTTTTTATTTAATTTCCAAATTGATCGTTAAGGTATAGAGATTTCTTGACTGAACTTCCATTTTAAATTTTCTTCGACTTCCATTTTTATTTTTATTCAATTTCCATTTTTATTCAGGTTATTTTCCTATTCAACTAACTTTTTTATTTGATTTCCATATAGATGGTTAAGGTATAGTGGTTTCTTGAATGAAATTCCAATTTTAATTTTCTGCAACTTCTATTTTTATTTCTATTCAACTTCTTTTTTTATTCAAGCTTCTTTTCTATTCAACTTCCTTTTTTATTTAATTTCCAAATAGATCGTAAAGGTATAGTGCTTTCTGGATTGAACTTACATTTTTAATTTTATGCAACTTTCATTTTTATTTTTATTCAACTTCACTTTTTATTCAATTTACTTTTCTGTTAAAGTTATTTTTTTATTTAATTTCCAAATAGATCGTTAAGGTATAGTGGTTTCTTTAATGAACTTTCATTTTTAATTTTATCCAACTTCCATTTTTATTTTTATTCAACTTCCATGTTTATTCAAGTTATTTTTCTATAAGACTTTCTTTTTTATTTAATTTCCTAATAGATCGTTAAGGTATAGTGGTTTCTTGAATGAACTTCCATTTTTAATTTTCTGCGACTTCCATTTTTATTTTTATTTAACTTCCTTTTTTATTCAAGTTTCTTTTCTACTCAACTACCTTTTTTGTTTAATTTCCAAATAAATCGTTAAGGTATACTGGTTTCTGGATTGAACTTCCATTTTTAATTTTCTGCAACTTTCATTTTTATTTTTATTGAACTTCCATTTTTATTCAATTTAATTTTCTATTAAACTTCCATTTTTATTTGATTTCCAAATAAAACGTTAAGGTATAGTGGTTTCTTGAATGAACTACTATTTTTAATTTTCTGCAACTTCCATTTTTATTTTTATTTTTATCCAACTTTCATTTTTATTCAATTTACTTTTCTATTCAACATCCTTTTTTTATTTAATTTCCAAATAGATCGTTAAGGTATAGTGGTTTCTTGAATGAATTTCCATTTTTAATTTTCTGCAACTTCCATTTTTATTTTTAAGTAACTTCCATTTTTATTCAAGTAACTTTTCTATTCGACTTCCTTTTTTATTTAATTTCCAAATAGATCGTTAACGTATAGTGGTTTCTTGAATGAACTTCCTTTTTTAATTTTCTGCAGCTTCCATTTTTATTTTTATTTGACTTCCATTTTTATTCAAGTCATTTTTCTATTCAACTTACTTTTTTATTTAATTTCCAAATAGATCGTTAACGTATAGTGGTTTCTGGATTGAACTTCCATTTTTAATTTTATGCAACTTTCGTTTTTATTTTTATTCGACTTCCATTTTTACTCAATTTACTATTCTATTAAACTTCCTTTTTTTTTTTAATTTCCAAATAGATCGTTAAGGTATAGTTGTTTCTTCAATGAGCTTCCATTTTTAATTTTCTGCAACTTCCATTTTTATTTTTATTCGACTTCCATTTTTATTCAAGTTATTTTTCTATTCAACTTTCTTTTTTATTTAATTTCCAAATAAATCGTTAAGATATAGTGGTTTCTTGAATGAACTTCTATTTTTAATTTTCTGCGACTTCCATTTTTATTTTTATTTAACTTCCTTTTTTATTCATGTTTCTTTTCTACTCAACTTCCTTTTTTTTTAATTTCCGAATAGATCGTTAAGGTGTAGTGTTTTCTAGATTGAACTTCCATTTTTAATTTTATGCAACTTCCATTTTTATTTTTATTCAACTTCCATTTTTATTCAGTTTACTTTTCTATTAAACTTCCTTTTTTTTTTTAATTTCCAAATAGATCGTTAAGGTATAGTGGTTTCTTGAATGAACTTCCATTTTTAATTTTCTGCAACTTCTATTTTTATTTTTATTTAACTTCCTTTTTTCTTTAAGTTTCTTTTATACTCAACATCGTTTTTTATTTAATTTCCAAATAGATGGTTAAGGTATAGTGGTTTCTGGATTGAACTTCCATTTTTAATTTTCTCCAACTTCCTTTTTTATTTTTATTCAACTTCTATTTTTATTCAATTTACTTTTCTATTAAACTTCTATTTTTATTTAATATCCGAATAGATCGTTAAGGTATAGTGGTTTCTTGAATGAACTTCCATTTTTAATTTTCTGCAACTTTTATTTTTATTTTTATTCAACTTTCATTTTTATTCATTTTAGTTTTGCATTCAACTTCCTTTTTTATTTAATTTCCAAATAGATCGTTAAGGTATAGTGGTTTCTTGAATGAATTCCCATTTTTAATTTTCTGCAACTTCCATTTTTATTAAAGTAACTTTTCTATTCAACTTCCTTTTTTATTTAATTTCCAAATAGATCGTTAACGTATAGTGGTTTCTGGAATGAACTTCCCTTTTAAATTTTATGCAGCTTTAATTTTTATTTTTATTCAACTTCCATTTTTATTCAATTTACTTTTCTATTAAACTTCCTTTTTTATTTAATTTCCAAATAGATCGTTAAGGTATAGTGGTTTCTTGAACGAACTTCGATTTTTAATTTTCTACAACTTCCATTTTTATTTTTATTCGACTTCCATTTTTATTCAAGTCATTTTTCTATTCAATTTCCTTTTTTATTTAATTTCCAAATTGATCGTTAAGGTATAGAGGTTTCTTGACTGAACTTCCATTTTTAATTTTCTTCGACTTCCATTTTTATTTTTATTCGATTTCCATTTTTATTCAGGTTTTTTTTTCTATTCAACTTCCTTTTGTATTTGATTTCCATATAGATCGTTAAGGTATAGTGGTTTCTTGAATGAACTTCCAATTTTAATTTTCTGCAACTTCCATTTTTATTTCTATTCAACTTCTTTTTTTATTCAAGCTTCTTTTCTATTCAACTTCCTTTTTTATTTATTTTCCAAATAGATCGTTAAGGTATAGTGGTTTCTGGATTGAACTTACATTTTTAATTTTATGCTACTTTCATTTTTATTTTTATTCAACTTCACTTTTTATTCAATTTACTTTTCTGTTAAAGTTATTTTTTTATTTAATTTCCAAATAGATCGTTAAGGTATAGTGGTTTCTTTAATGAACTTTCATTTTTAATTTTATACAACTTCCATTTTTATTTTTATTCAACTTCCATTTTTATTCAAGTTATTTTTCAATTAGACTTTCTTTTTTATTTAATTTCCTAATAGATCGTTAAGGTATATTGGTTTCTTGAATGAACTTCCATTATTAATTTTCTGCAACTTCCATTTTTATTTTTATTTAACTTCCTTTTTTATTCAAGTTTCTTTTCTACTCAACTACCTTTTTTGTTTAATTTCCAAATAGATCGTTAAGGTATAGCGGTTTCTGGATTGAACTTCCATTTTTAATTTTCTGCAACTTTCATTTTTATTTTTATTGAACTTCCATTTTTATTCAATTAACTTTTCTATTCGACTTCCTTTTTATTTAATTTCCAAATAGATCGTTAAGGTATAGTGGTTTCTTGAATAAATTTCCATTTTTAATTTTCTGCAACTTCCATTTTTATTTTTAAGTAACTTCCATTTTTATTCAAGTAACTTTTCTATTCGACTTCTTTTTAATTTAATTTCCAAATAGATCGTTAACGTACAGTGGTTTCTTGAATGAACTTCCTTTTTTAATTTTCCGCAACTTCCATTTTTATTTTTATCTGACTTCCATTTTTATTCATGTTATTTTTCTATTCAACTTCCTTTTTTATTTAATTTCCAAATAGATCGTTAACGTATAGTGGTTTCTGTATTGAACTTCCATTTTTAATTTTATGCAACTTTCGTTTTTATTTTTATTCGACTTCCATTTTTATTCAATTTACTATTCTATTAAACTTCCTTTTTTTATTTAATTTCCAAATAGATCGTTAAGGTATAGTGGTTTCTTCAATGAGCTTCCATTTTTAATTTTCTGCCACTTTCATTTTTATTTTTATTCGACTTCCATTTTTATTCAAGTTATTTTTCTATTCAACTTCCTTTTTATTTAATTTCCAAATAAATAGTTAAGATATAGTGGTTTCTTGAATGAACTTCTATTTTTAATTTTCTGCAACTTCCATTTTTATTTTTATTTAACTTCCTTTTTTATTCATGTTTCTTTTCTACTCAACTTCCTTTTTTATTTAATTTCCAAATAGATCGTTAAGGTGTAGTGGTTTCTGGATTGAACTTCCATTTTTAATTTTATGCAACTTCCATTTTTATTTTTATGCAACTTCCATTTTTATTCAATTTACTTTTCTATTAAACTTCCTTTTTTATTTAATTTCCAAATAGATCGTTAAGGTATAGTAGTTTCTAGAATGAACTTCCATTTTTAATTTCCGGCAACTTCCATTTTTATTTTTATTCGACTTCCATTTTTATTCAAGTTATTTTTCTATTCAACTTTCTTTTTTATTTAATTTCCAAATAGATCGTTAATGTATAGTGGTTTCTGGAATGAACTTCCGTTTCTAATTTTCTGCAACTTCTATTTTTATTATTATTTAACATCCTTTTTTGTTCAGGTTTCTTTTATACTCAACTTCCATTTTTATTTAATTTCCAAATAAATCGATAAGGAATAGTGTTTTCTGGATTGAACTTCATTGTTAATTTTATGCATGTTTCATTTTTATTCTAGTTATTTTTCGACACAACTTCCTTTTTTATTTAATTTCCAAATAGATCGTTAAGGTATAGTGGTTTCTTCAATGAACTTCCATTTTTAATTTTCTGCAAATTCTATTTTTATTTTTATCTAACTTCCTTTTTTGTTCAGGTTTCTTTTATACTCAACATCGTTTTTTATTTAATTTCCAAATAGATGGTTAAGGTATAGTGGTTTCTGGATTGAACTTCCATTTTTAATTTTCTGCAACTTCCTTTTTTATTTTTATTCAACTTCTATTTTTATTCAATTTACTTTTCTATTCAACTTCCTTTTTTATTTAATTTCCAAATAGATCGTTAAGGTATGGTGGTTTCTTGAATGAATTTCCATTTTCAATTTTCTGCAACTTCCATTTTTATTCAAGTAACTTTTCTATTCAACTTCCTTTTTTATTTAATTTCCAAATAGATCGTTAACGTATAGTGGTTTCTAGAATGAACTTCCCTTTTTAATTTTATGCAGCTTTAATTTTTATTTTTATTCAACTTCCATTTTTATTCAATTTACTTTTCTATTAAACTTCCTTTTTTATTTAATTTCCAAATAGATCGTTAAGGTATAGTGGTTTGTTGAACGAACTTCCATTTTTAATTTTCTGCAACTTTCATTTTTATTTTTATTCGACTTCCATTTTTATTCTAGTCATTTTTCTATTCAATTTCCTTTTTTATTTAATTTCCAAATTGATCGTTAAGGTATGGTGGTTTCTTGACTGAACTTCTATTTTTAATTTTCTTCGACTTCCATTTTTATTTTAATTCGATTTCCATTTTTATTCAGGTTATTTTTCTATTCAACTTCCTTTTTTATTTGATTTCCATATAGATCGTTAAGGTATAGTGATTTCTTGAATGAACTTCCAATTTTAATTTTCTGCAACTTCCATTTTTATTTCTATTCAACTTCCTTCTTTTATTTAATTTCCAAATAGCTCGTTAAGGTATAGTGGTTTCTGGATTGAACTTACATTTTTAATTTTATGCAACTTTCATTTTTATGCAACTTCCATTTTTATTTCTAGTTATTTTTTGACACAACTTCCTTTTTTATTTAATTTCCAAATAGATCGTTAAGGTATAGTGGTTTCTTCAATGAACTTCCAGTTTTAATTTTCTGCAACTTCTATTTTTATTTTTATCTAACTTCCTTTTTTGTTCAGGTTTCTTTTATACTCAACATCGTTTTTTATTTAATTTCCAAATAGATGGTTAAGGTATAGTGGTTTCTGGATTGAACTTCCATTTTTAATTTTCTGCAACTTCCTTTTTTATTTTTATTCGACTTCCATTTTTATTCAATTTACTTTTCTATTAAACTTCCTTTTTTTTTTTTTTTAATTTCCAAATAGATGGTTAAGGTATAGTGGTTTCTTGAATGAACTTCCATTTTTAATTTTCTGCAACTTTTATTTTCATTTTTATTCAACTTTCTTTTTTGTTCAATTTACTTTTCTATTCAACTTCCTTTTTTATTTAATTTCCGAATAGATCGTTAAGGTATAGTGGTTTCTTGAATGAATTTCCATTTCTAATTTTCTGCAACTTCCATTTTTATTTTTAAGTAACTTCCATTTTTATTCAAGTAACTTTTCTATTCAACGTCCTTTTTTATTTAATTTCCAAATAGATCGTTAAGGTATAGTGGTTTCTTGAATGAACTTCCATTTTTAATTTTCTGCGACTTTCATTTTTATTTTTATTTAACTTCCTTTCTTATTCAAGTTTCTTTTCTACTCAACTACCTTTTTTGTTTAATTTCCAAATAGATCGTTATGGTATAGTGGTTTCTGGATTGAACTTTCATTTTTAATTTTATGCAACTTTCATTTTTATTTTTATTGGACTTCCATTTTTATTCAAGTCATTTTTCTATTCAATTTCCTTTTTTATTTAATTTCCAAATTGATCGTTAAGGTATAGAGGTTTCTTGACTGAACTTCCATTTTTAATTTTCTTCGACTTCCATTTTTATTTTTATTCGACTTCCATTTTTATTCAAGTTATTTTTCTATTCAACTTTCTTTTTTATTTAATTTCCAAATAGATCGTTAATGTATAGTGGTTTCTGGAATGAACTTCCATTTCTAATTTTCTGCAACTTCTATTTTTATTATTATTTAACATCCTTTTTTGTTCAAGTTTCTTTTATACTCAACTTCCTTTTTTATTTAATTTCCAAATAAATCGCTAAGGAATAGAGTTTTCTGGATTGAACTTCATTGTTAATTTTATGCATGTTTCATTTTTATTCAAGTTATTTTTCGACACAACTTCCTTTTTTATTTAATTTCCAAATAGATCGTTAAGGTATAGTGGTTTCTTGAATGAACTTCCATTTTTAATTTTCTGCAACTTCCATTTTTCTTTCTTTTCAACTTCTTTCTTTATTCAAGCTTCTTTACTTTTCAACTTCCTTTTTTATTTAATTTCCAAATAGATTGTTAAGGTATAGTGGTTTCTGGATTGAACTTAAATCTTTAATTTTATGCAACTTTCTTTTTTGTTTTTACTCAACTTCCATTGTTATTCAATTTACTTTTCTATTAAAGTTCCTTTTTTATTGAATTTCCAAATAGATCGTTAAGGTATAGTGGTTTCTTTAATGAACTTCCATTTTTAATTTTATGCAACTTCCATTTTTATTTTTATTCAACTTCCATTTTTATTCAAGTTATTTTTCTATTCATCTTCCTTTTTTATTTAATTTCTAAATAGATCGTTAAGGTATAGCGGTTTCTTGTATGAACTTCCAATTTTAATTTTCTGCAACTTCCATTTTTCTTTCTTTTCAACTTCTTTTTTTATTCTAGCTTCTTTTCTTTTGAACTTCCTTTTTTATTTAATTTCCAAATAGATTGTTAAGGTATAGTGGTTTCTGGATTGAACTTAAATTTTTAATTTTATGCAACTTTCATTTTTGTTTTTACTCAACTTCCATTGTTATTCAATTTACTTTTCTATTAAAGTTTCTTTTTATTTAATTTCCAAATAGATCGTTAAGGTATAGTGGTTTCTTTAATGAACTTCATTTTTAATTTTATGCAACTTCCATTTTTATTTTTATTCAGGTTATTTTTCTATTCATCTTCCTTTTTTATTTAATTTCCAAATAGATCGTTAAGGTATAGTGGTTTCTTGAATGAACTTCCATTTTTAATTTTCTGCAACTTCCATTTTTATTTTTATTTAACTTCCTTTTTTGTTCAGGTTTCTTTTATACTCAACATCCTTTTTCATTTAATTTCCAAATAAATCGCTAAGGAATAGTGGTTTCTGGATTGAACTTCCACTGTTAATTTTATGCAAGTTTCATTTTTATTTTTATTCGACTTCCATTTTTATTTAATTTACTTTTCTATTAAACTTCCATTTTTATTTAATTTCCAAATAGATCATTAAGGTATAGTGGTTTCTTGAATGAACTTCCATTTTTAATTTTCTGCAACTTTTATTTTTATTTTTATTCAACTTTCTTTTTCATTCAGGTTTCTTTTAAACTCAACTTTCTTTTTTATTTAATTTCCAAATAAATCGCTAAGGAATAGTGGTTTCTGGATTGAACTTCCATTGTTAATTTTATGCAAGTTTCATTTTTATTTTTATTCGACTTCCATTTTTATTCAATTTACTTTTCTATTAAACTTCCTTTTTTTTTTAATTTCCAAATAGATGGTTAAGGTATAGTGGTTTCTTGAATGAACTTCCATTTTTAATTTTCTGCAACTTTTATTTTCATTTTTATTCAACTTTCTTTTTTATTCAATTTACTTTTCTATTCAACTTCCTTTTTTATTTAATTTCCAAATAGATCATTAAGGTATAGTGGTTTCTTGAATGAATTTCCATTTTTAATTTTCTGCAACTTCCATTTTTATTTTTAAGTAACTTCCATTTTTATTCAAGTAACTTTTCTATTCAACGTCCTTTTTTATTTAATTTCCAAATAGATCGTTAAGGTATAGTGGTTTCTTGAATGAACTTCCATTTTTAATTTTCTGCGACTTTCATTTTTATTTTTATTTAACTTCCTTTCTTATTCAAGTTTCTTTTCTACTCAACTACCTTTTTTGTTTAATTTCCAAATAGATCGTTATGGTATAGTGGTTTCTGGATTGAACTTTCATTTTTAATTTTATGCAACTTTCATTTTTATTTTTATTGGACTTCCATTTTTATTCAAGTCATTTTTCTATTCAATTTCCTTTTTTATTTAATTTCCAAATTGATCGTTAAGGTATAGAGGTTTCTTGACTGAACTTCCATTTTTAATTTTCTTCGACTTCCATTTTTATTTTTATTCGACTTCCATTTTTATTCAAGTTATTTTTCTATTCAACTTTCTTTTTTATTTAATTTCCAAATAGATCGTTAATGTATAGTGGTTTCTGGAATGAACTTCCATTTCTAATTTTCTGCAACTTCTATTTTTATTATTATTTAACATCCTTTTTTGTTCAGGTTTCTTTTATACACAACTTCCTTTTTTATTTAATTTCCAAATAAATCGCTAAGGAATAGTGTTTTCTGGATTGAACTTCATTGTTAATTTTATGCATGTTTCAATTTTATTCAAGTTATTTTTCGACACAACTTCCTTTTTTATTTAATTTCCAAATAGATCGTTAAGGTATAGTGGTTTCTTGAATGAACTTCCATTTTTAATTTTCTGCAACTTCTATTTTTGTTTTTATCTAACTTCCTTTTTTGTTCAGGTTTCTTTTATACTCAACATCGTTTTTTATTTAATTTCCAAATAGATGGTTAAGGTATAGTGGTTTCTGGATTGAACTTCCATTTTTAATTTTCTGCAACTTCCTTTTTTATTCTTATTCAACTTCTATTTTTATTCAATTTACTTTTCTATTCAACTTCCATTTTTATTTAATTTCCAAATAGATCGTTAAGGTATGGTGGTTTCTTGAATGAATTTCCATTTTCAACTTTCTGCAACTTCCATTTTTATTCAAGTAACTTTTCTATTCAACTTCCTTTTTTATTTAATTTCCAAATAGATCGTTAACGTATAGTGGTTTCTAGAATGAACTTCCCTTTTTAATTTTATGCAGCTTTAATTTTTATTTTTATTCAACTTCCATTTTTATTCAATTTACTTTTCTATTAAACTTCCTTTTTTATTTAATTTCCAAATAAATCATTAAGGTATAGTGGTTTGTTGAACGAACTTCCATTTTTAATTTTCTGCAACTTTCATTTTTATTTTTATTCGACTTCCATTTTTATTCTAGTCATTTTTCTATTCAATTTCCTTTTTTATTTAATTTCCAAATTGATCGTTAAGGTATAGTGGTTTCTTGACTGAACTTCTATTTTTAATTTTCTTCGACTTCCATTTTTATTTTAATTCGATTTCCATTTTTATTCAGGTTATTTTTCTATTCAACTTCCTTTTTTATTTGATTTCCATATAGATCGTTAAGGTATAGTGATTTCTTGAATGAACTTCCAATTTTAATTTTCTGCAACTTCCATTTTTATTTCTATTCAACTTCCTTTTTTTATTTAATTTCCAAATAGCTCGTTAAGGTATAGTGGTTTCTGGATTGAACTTACATTTTTAATTTTATGCAACTTTCATTTTTATTTTTATTCAACTTCAATTTTTATTCAATTTACTTTTCTGTTAAAGTTATTTTTTTATTTAATTTCAAAATAGATCGTTAAGGTATAGTGGTTTTTTTAATGAACTTTCATTTTTAATTTTATACAACTTCCATTTTTATTTTTATTCAACTTCCATTTTTATGCAAGTTATTTTTCTATTAGACTTTGTTTTTTATTTAATTTCCTAATAGATCGTTAAGGTATAGTGGTTTCTTGAATGAACTTTCATTTTTAATTTTCTGCGACTTCCATTTTTATTTTTATTTAACTTCATTTTTTATTCGAGTTTATTTTCTACTCAACTACCTTTTTTGTTTAATTTCCAAATAGATCGTGAAGGTATAGTAGTTTCTGGATTGAACTTCCTTTTTTAATTTTCTGCAACTTCTATTTTTATTTTCATTCGACTTCCATTTTTATTCAAGTTATTTTTCTATTCAACTTCCTTTTTTATTTAATTTCCAAATAAATCGTTAAGATATAGTGGTTTCTTGAATGAACTTCTATTTTTAATTTTCTGCAACTTCCATTTTTATTTTTATTTAACTTCTTTTTTTATTCATGTTTCTTTTCTACTCAACTTCTTTTTCTATTTAATTTCCAAATAGATCGTTAAGGTATAGTGGTTTCTTGAATGAATTTCCATTTTTAATTTTCTGCAACTTCCATTTTTATTTTTAAGTAACTTCCATTTTTATTCAAGTAACTTTTCTATTCGACTTCCTTTTTTATTTAATTTCCAAATAGAGCGTTAACGTATAGTGGTTTCTGGATTGAACTTCCATTTTTAATTTTCTGCAACTTTTGTCTTTATTTTAATTCAACTTTCAATTTTATTCAATTTACTTTTCTATTCAACTTCCTTTTTTATTTAATTTCCAAATTGAACGTTAAGGTGTAGTGGTTTCTTGAATGAACTTCCTCTTTTAATTTTTTGCAACTTCCAATTTTATTTTTATTCGACTTCCATTTTTATTCAAGTCATTTTTCTATTCAACTTACTTTTTTATTTAATTTCCAAACAGATCGTTAAGGTATAGTGGTTTCTGGATTGAACTTCCATTTTTAATTTTATGCAACTTTCGTTTTTATTTTTATTCGACTTCCATTTTTATTCAATTTACTATTATTTTAAACTTCCTTTTTTATTTAATTTCCAAATAGATCGTTATGGTATAGTGGTTTCTTCAATGAACTTCCATTTTTAATTTTCTGCAACTTCTATTTTTATTTTCATTCGACTTCTATTTTTATTCAAGTTATTTTTCTATTCAACTTCCTTTTTTATTTAATTTCCAAATAAATCGTTAAGATATTGTGGTTTCTTGAATGAACTTCTATTTTTAATTTTCTGCAACTTCCATTTTTATTTTTATTTAACTTCTTTTTTTATTCATGTTTCTTTTCTACTCAACTTCTTTTTTTATTTAATTTCCAAATAGATCGTTAAGGTATAGTGGTTTCTTGAATGAATTTTCATTTTTAATTTTCTGCAACTTCCATTTTTATTTTTAAGTAACTTCCATTTTTATTCAAGTAACTTTTCTATTCGACTTCCTTTTTTATTTAATTTCCAAATAGAGCGTTAACGTATAGTGGTTTCTGGATTGAACTTCCATTTTTAATTTTCTGCAACTTTTGTCTTTATTTTAATTCAACTTTCATTTTTATTCAATTTACTTTTCTATTCAACTTCCTTTTTTATTTAATTTCCAAATTGAACGTTAAGGTGTAGTGGTTTCTTGAATGAACTTCCTCTTTTAATTTTTTGCAACTTCCAATTTTATTTTTATTCGACTTCCATTTTTATTCAAGTCATTTTTCTATTCAACTTACTTTTTTATTTAATTTCCAAACAGATCGTTAAGGTATAGTGGTTTCTGGATTAAACTTCCATTTTTAATTTTATGCAACTTTCGTTTTTATTTTTATTCGACTTCCATTTTTATTCAATTTACTATTCTTTTAAACTTCCTTTTTTATTTAATTTCCAAATAGATCGTTAAGGTATAGTGGTTTCTTCAATGAACTTCCATTTTTAATTTTCTGCAACTTCCATTTTTATTTTTATTCAATTTTTATTTTTATTCAATTTACTTTTCTATTAAACTTTCTTTTTAATTTAATTTCCAAATAGATCGTTAAGGTATAGTGGTTTCTAGAAGGAACTTCCATTTTTAATTTTCGGCAACTTCCATTTTTATTTTTATTCGACTTCCATTTTTATTCAAGTTATCTTTCTATTCAACTTCCTTTTTTATTTAATTTCCAAATAGATCGTTAAGGTATAGTGGTTTCTTGAATGAACTTCCATTTTTAAATTTCTGCAACTTCTATTTTTATTTTTATAGCGACCCCGGTCTTTTTCCATTTGATTATTGTATCCGGACTTAGGTTCCGTAGATTCTGTCATTGTATAATGGTTGTTGTTGTTGTTCCTTATTTTCTCTTTTGGAATTATAGGATGTGTTAGGCAGGTTTGTTCAGGTTGGTTGGGTTTAGAAACCAAGTGTTGCTGTCCAGGTTTTTGGTTCTTCGCTCGAGCGAGGAGTTGTTCGCTCGAGCGAGAGGTAGTGTTTGATTTGGACCTGTAGCTGTGCATTCTTGGCTCGAGCGAGCTTTTCTTCGCTCGAGCGAGTTAGTTCATCCTTCGCTCGAGCTATAGTTCCTTCGCTCGAGCGTGTGTCTGGGTTCAGACCTGAGGGTTTGAGTTCTTCGCTCGACCGAGCTTTCTTTCGCTCGAGCGAGCTTTTGAGTTGTTGGCTCGAGCAAGGCTTCCTTGGCTCGAGCGTAGTTTCTCTGTGTCTGGTCGCTCGAGCGACAAAGTCTTCGCTCGAGCGAGCCTGTCCAGTTTAAATACACAGCAGCGGGATTTGATCAGTCTTTTTCATATTCATTTGATTCAAAACCCCAGGTTCGACCTCTCTCTCTCCCTACTCACCTTCTCTCTTAGGTTTGATCTGTTTAGAGAGTGTTTCAACCCTAGTTGCTTTATTAAAAAGATAGAGGGAGTCGAGGGCTTCCATTTAATCTGAGCATTTGGCGATTTGGAGCACTTTTGTATTTGGGCATTCATCTCCATCTTCTCCATTCGGGTTACTCTCTTCGAGGTAGGGATTTCCTACTCCATTTTATAGGTTTTGTTCTAAGTTTTGGTATTTTAGCATGTTGGGGATACTTTGGTAAATTTTGGGAAAAACCCTAGTTGTATTATTGAATTAATTTGTATAAGTAATTCATGGAATTGGGAGAAGAGGGTTAAATTCATGGAATTTATTGATTAAATGGCGTAATTGGATAATTGGTATAATTTGTCTATTGAATTGTTGACATAGTTATTTTCAGTTTAGAAATAACTGTTTTGGGCTATCGGTGGAGGATAGTCGTGATTGTTGTAGACATTGCATGTGGATTAGGAATAACTGAAACTAATCACATCGGTTAAGTCATTAATTTTGACTATGGCATTGATACAGAAAATACGTGTATTGATTGAGCATTGCATTTGCATACATTGTTTTGTGTGTGGGAGGAGATAGGGGATGTACTCCACGGTTTAGGGGAAGATAGGGGATGGACCTCTAAACCGGATTTTGTTTGGGAGGAGATAGGGGATGGACTCCATTAGCATCACTTTTATGTGTGCTTATTTATATAGAAGTGTTTTATTGATACAGCACTAAAATGTGTATCAATCTGGAAGTATGAAGTGTTTGATTTGAGCTTGAGTCTCATTTGTTGTTAATATTGGAAGGTTGTGAATATGATATATGTGATTTCACTGTTATAAGTTTGGCCAGGTTCTGAGCCATGTTGATAAAACTGGAAAGTAAAACGTATCTTTGGCAATAATGTCATGAGTCTGTAAAATGTAGTAATTGATTATTTTGGTTAACCATCTGTTGAATGCTATTGCTTTATTCATTGCTTATATGTGGTTTAGTATATTTCTACTGGGCTGTGGCTCACCCTTTATGGGAACATCATTTTCAGGTTCAGGTGATAAACTACCTCCAAGGATTTAGTTTGGGAGGGTTTGGCTTCTGGATTGGAGGAGACTACCTTTAGTTAATTGTCTTTAATTATTATTACATGTAAACATTCAAGCCTAGGGCTTTCCTTGTATTGAGTTAGAACTCATATTTTTGTATCCAAGTGTTGGCTTGGAAAGATGTAAGCCTGTAGGGCGTTTTATTCGATATTACATGTAATGCTTAATTTAGTATTACTCTGATGAATGAATTCATAAATTGTCTTCTTTAAATAATGCATGTCAATGTTATATATTGGGTTAATTTTGAGGGCTTGACAACTTGGTATCAGAGCGTACCGGGTTTGAATACTTTGGGTACGTGGGAAGTGATTAGTATCACATTGGGTTCGTCTCGTTTGATAGAGACTTAGTGTAATGTTATATGCTTATGTGATAACATGTTTATGTGATTATATGGGTATGGAATGTAGTTTCTAGGATGTTGATTGGACCCTTGAGTTTCTAGTAGTCTTGTTGGAAAGGCACTTGATCACTGCTGCTTCCAACCGGAACTATAGTAACCCTTTGGGACTATCATTATCCGGGAATGAAATTCGTAGGTGCTTATGTGATTATGTGCTTACGTGGAATGAATTATTGTTGTCCATTGCATTAGGACGCGAGTGTTTAGCTTCGGCACATTTATTAATGTGCTAATGTCTTTGTTTCCTTTATTAGGATGTCAGGACGAGGACGAGGACGCGGTAGGCGTGGTAGGCCGGGTAGGCAGGAGGTGCCTGTGCCAGAAGAGATTCCGGCAGTTCAGGAGGGAATTGGCCAGGCCAATGTGGCCGAGCCAGTAGGCCAGCAGGCTATGGGCGCTCTAGCCCGAGAGATAGCAGGGGCATTCAGGGAGTCAGTAGGCATTCTTAGAGCTGAGAATCAAGCTCAGGCTGGTATTGCGGATGCAGGACCTTCCTTTTTGAAGAGGGAGTTCTTCCGGTCCAATCCGGATGAATTTGTGGGTGATCCTAAAGAGCCACTTAAGGCAGATGAATGGCTCGAACAGACAACGAAGACGTTTGAGATGCTTGGCATCGAAGACGAGGGATTGAAAGTGACCTTGGCATCTTTCCAGTTGAAGGGGGATGCAGGTCAGTGGTGGAAGTTTACTAAGGGGCGTATAGGAGGTACATGGGAGGCTTTTGTGAATGCTTTCCAGGAGAAGTTCTTATCTCCAGCAGTCAGGGAGAAGCTGCGAGACCAGTTTTGTCAGCTTAAGCAGGCGAGTTCTTCAGTGGCCGAATTTGAGGCTGCATTTACTAGTTTGTCCAGGTTTGCACCTGAGTTGGTGGCATCTGAGGAACGCCGTTGTATTGAGTTTGAGAAGAAGTTGAGGTGTGGCCTCAAGCTGAGAGTTGGGGGAACTATGATTCGGGAGTATGGGCGTATGGTTGATGCTGCAGCCCACATGGAAATCATGATGCAGGAGGAGGAGGAAGGGCAGAAGGGCTCCAAGAGGAGTCAGGATGGTCAGAATGATGGTAGGAGACAGAAGGGTTTTAATCCCCAGCAGTCTTAGGGTAGCTTTTCTCGATCGACTTTTCCTGTACCGAGTGTTAGTTCGGGGAAAGGCAGCCAGGGAGACATTACCTGTTTCAAGTGTGGCCAGCTGGGCCACAAGTCTCCAGTTTGTCCTCAAAGGGGAGGAGTTCAGAGAGCAGCATCTTCTTCGGCTCGATCTCAGAGCCAGAGTCAGGGTAGAGGTCAGCCACTCTCGTGTTATCAGTGTGGTCAGCCAGGGCATATGAAGAGGTATTGCCCACAATTGGGTGGCACATCTGGTGCATCTGGTTTGAGGCCGATTCAGGGTCAGCAGCCAGCTCAGTCGGGTCAGGCCTCAAAGGCCAATCAAGGGGCTTCATCGTCTCAGTCGGTGCAGCAATCTTATGCTCCTAGGGTTGAGCAGGTTGATCAGAGGTCGTCTGGGCGCGTGTATGCTGTTACCGCGCAGGATCTTGTGCCAGCACCATCAGTTGTGAGAGGTACCTTCTTGTTTTGCAACTCGGTTGCTAATGTTTTCATTGATACGGGTGCATCTCATTCCTTTGTGTCTGCTGCATTTGCATCTGTTTTGGAGTTGGAGTTAGCACAGCTAGCATCTCCTATTTGTGTAGTGTCACCTCTTGGGGGTGAATTGATTTTGAAACAAGGCGTTAGGGGTTGTGATATAGAGGTTGATTATCATAGAATCCCATTTTCCTTTGTAGTTATGCCTATGAGGGGTTTCGATGTTATTTTGGGTATGGACTGGTTATCGTCACACCGGGCAGTTATTGATTGCTACCGCCAGAGGGTCACTTGTTGTACCGTGAGCGGAGAGTATTTTCATTTTCTGGGGGACCGGGTTGGTGATGTGTTGCCACCGGGGTATGTTCGGCGAGGAAGGAGTGAGCTTAGTGGGCTACTAGCTAACCTTTTGATTAGTGAGGATAATGAGACTCAGATTGTGTTGCCAAGGGTGGTTTGTGAGTACTCGGATGTCTTTCCCGAGGATCTTGTTGGTTTGCCACCGCATCGGGAGATTGAGTTCTCTATTGACCTAGTGCCCGGCACGGCGCCGATTTCCATGGCACCTTATCGTTTTGCCCCAGCCGAGTTAGTTGAGTTGAAGATCCAACTCCAGGAGTTGCTAGATAAGGGCTTTATACGTCCTAGTATTTCACCGTGGGGAGCACCGGCCCTCTTTGTTAAAAAGAAAGGTGGTGCTTTGAGACTTTGTATAGATTATCGGAAATTGAATCGGGCTACGGTTAAGAATAAGTACCCTATGCCTCGTATCGATGATTTGTTTGACCAGTTGAAGGGTTCCCGTTGTTTCTCTAAGATAGACTTGAGATCGGGTTACCACCAGTTGAGGGTCAGGGAAGAGGATATTCCAAAGACGGCATTCCGTACGCGGTATGGCCATTATGAGTTTTTGGTGATGCCATTCGGGCTCACCAATGCACTGGCAGTTTTTATGGATTTGATGAACCGGATCTTCCGGGAATTCTTGGATCGGTTTGTAGTCATTTTTGTGGACGACATCCTTATCTACTCGCCTTCTGAGGAGGAGCACGAGGCACATTTGAGGGTGGTGCTTGAGTTACTTAGAGCCCATAGGCTGTATGCCAAGTTTGGGAAGTGTGAGTTCTGGCTGAAAGAAGTCAAATTCTTAGGCCATGTGGTATCCGGTGAAGGAGTGTCTGTTGATACATCCAAGGTAGAGGCAGTGCAGGATTGGGCACAGCCTAAGAGTGTATTTGAGATCCGCAGTTTTCTGGGGTTAGCTGGGTATTACCGTCGGTTTGTGAAAGATTTCTCCAGGTTAGCATCACCGTTGACTAAACTGACTCGGAAGGGAGTCAAATTTGTATGGAGTGAGACTTGTGAAAAGTCGTTTCAGGAGTTGAAAGTTAGACTGACTACCGCTCCAGTATTGATTATTCCAGAGAGAGGGTTGGGTTATACGGTCTATTGTGACGCCTCACGAGAGGGTCTGGGTTGTGTATTAATGCAAGAAGGGAAAGTAGTTGCCTATGGCTCTCGTCAGTTGAAAATTCACGAGCAGAATTACCCTACACATGATCTAGAGTTAGCAGCTGTGATATTTGCCTTGAAGATTTGGAGGCATTATCTTTATGGTGAGAAATTCGAGGTGTTCTCGGATCATAAGAGTTTGAAGTATTTATTTACACAGAAAGACTTAAACTTGAGGCAGAGGAGGTGGATGGAGTTCATAGAGGATTATGACTTTGAGTTTCATTATCATCCGGGAAAGGCCAATGTGGTGGCCGATGCCCTTAGCAGGAAACCTGTTGGTGACATAGCTAGCATAGCCATCCGAGAGTGGGAGATGTTGGGTGCACTTGGAGAGTTTGATTTACTTATGGGCGAATCCGTTGAGGCTGCGGCCTTGTTTTCTGTTGTTGCATAGCCTACACTTGTGACTCGAGTGTTAGAGGCTCAGAGAGGTGACCTTGAGGTAGAATCTCTCCGTGAGAAGATTTCCAGTGGAAAGGTTGAGAAAGGTTTGACGGTGTATTCCGACCTGAGTGTGAGATACCGAGACCGTCCGTTTGTGCCGGAGTCTTGCCGAGAGGAGGTACTCCGAGAGTTTCATCATTCACGCCTTGCGGTGCATCCGGGAGGCACTAAGATGTATCGGGATTTGGGTCGTCAGTTCTGGTGGCGGGGTATGAAGAGAGATGTGGCAGCTTTCGTATCTAAGTGTCTTACTTGTCAGCAAGTGAAGGCCGAACATCAGAGGCCAGCGGGTTTGTTGCAACCCTTGCCTATTGCCGAGTGGAAGTGGGAGCATGTCACTATGGACTTCGTTGTAGGTCTTCCGAGGACTCAGCGGGGTAGTGATGCTATTTGGGTGGTTGTAGACCGGTTGACTAAGTCGGCGCACTTTATTTCTATGCGCGTGAGAGATTCGGTAGATCATCTTGCCGACTTGTATATTCGGGACATAGTGAGATTGCACGGGGTCCCAGTGACGATCGTCTCAGATAGAGATCCTCGTTTTACTGCCAGGTTGTGGCAGAGTTTGCAGAGTGCCTTAGGCACTAAGTTGACCTTTAGCACGGCTTATCATCCTCAGACTGACGGACAGTCCGAGCATACTATTCAGATACTTGAGGATATGCTTCGGGGTTGTGTTCTAGACTTTAGTGGGTCGTGGGAGAGGCACTTGCCGTTGGTGGAGTTTGCCTACAACAACAGTTTCCAGTCTAGTATCGGTATGGCACCATTTGAGGCCTTGTATGGCCGACCGTGTAGATCTCCTGTGTGTTGGGCCGAGGTGGGTGATGCACCTCTGTTGGGTCCAGAGTTGGTGAGGGAAACTACGGAGAAAGTTGAGCTTATCCGTAAGAGGCTTGTTACAGCACAGAGTCGTCAGAAATCGTATGTCGACCGTAGGAGGAGACCTTTGGTGTTTGAGGTGGGTGATCATGTCTTTCTGAAGATATCACCTAGACGGGGTTTGATGAGGTTTGGGAAGAGTGGGAAGTTGTCCCCTCGATTCATTGGTCCGTTTGAGATCCTTGAGAGGATTGGCGAGGTTGCTTATCGTTTAGCTTTGCCGCCGCAGTTGTCTGGAATACATGACGTGTTTCATGTGAGTATGCTTCGGAAGTATGAGCCGGATCCATCACATGTGTTGGATTGGACCGATTTAGTGGTTGATGTGGATGTCTCATATGAGGAGAGACCGGTTCGGGTATTGGATAGGCGGGATCAAGTATTGCGAGGCAAGACCATCCCTTTGGTAAAAGTTTTGTGGAAACATCATGGAGTGGAGGAAGCCACTTGGAAGCGTGAATTGGAAGTCCGCGAAAAATACCCGGACATGTTTATTCAGTTGTAATCTTATATTTAGATTTTGTAATATTGTTGAACCTAAGAGCTTTGCATATGTCTTAGGTTGTAAAACGTTGAGTATGTTTTGGAAAAGGGGTGTATCTTGAAACTTGCTTCATTATAGAAGTTTAGTATAGTATTGCATATGTTGATTACATTGCTTAGTGTGTTATGTATATCATGTAATTAAATATGATATGGGATTGTTAGCATTGAAAGGAATAATGCATAATAATGATACAGATTGAAATATATTTTGTGTTATATATTTGGTATGAAATGCCTCTTGATAAAGAGATGAAATGACCAGTTTTGGGTCAAAATGTTTACTAATGAATTGTTTAAAAAAAAAATCTGTTATAAGAAAAAAACTTATGCTTAATTTCGGGGACGAAATTCTTTGAAGGGGGGGAGGTTATAGCGACCCCGGTCTTTTTCCATTTGATTATTGTATCCGGACTTAGGTTCCGTAGATTCTGTCATTGTATAATGGTTGTTGTTGTTGTTCCTTATTTTCTCTTTTGGAATTATAGGATGTGTTAGGCAGGTTTGTTCAGGTTGGTTGGGTTTAGAAACCAAGTGTTGCTGTCCAGGTTTTTGGTTCTTCGCTCGAGCGAGGAGTTGTTCGCTCGAGTGAGAGGTAGTGTTTGATTTGGACCTGTAGCTGTGCATTCTTGGCTCGAGCGAGCTTTTCTTCGCTCGAGCGAGTTAGTTCATCCTTCGCTCGAGCTATAGTTCCTTCGCTCGAGCGTGTGTCTGGGTTCAGACCTGAGGGTTTGAGTTCTTCGCTCGACCGAGCTTTCTTTCGCTCGAGCGAGCTTTTGAGTTGTTGGCTCGAGCAAGGCTTCCTTGGCTCGAGCGTAGTTTCTCTGTGTCTGGTCGCTCGAGCGACAAAGTCTTCGCTCGAGCGAGCCTGTCCAGTTTAAATACACAGCAGCGGGATTTGATCAGTCTTTTTCATATTCATTTGATTCAAAACCCCAGGTTCGACCTCTCTCTCTCCCTACTCACCTTCTCTCTTAGGTTTGATCTGTTTAGAGAGTGTTTCAACCCTAGTTGCTTTATTAAAAAGATAGAGGGAGTCGAGGGCTTCCATTTAATCTGAGCATTTGGCGATTTGGAGCACTTTTGTATTTGGGCATTCATCTCCATCTTCTCCATTCGGGTTACTCTCTTCGAGGTAGGGATTTCCTACTCCATTTTATAGGTTTTGTTCTAAGTTTTGGTATTTTAGCATGTTGGGGATACTTTGGTAAATTTTGGGAAAAACCCTAGTTGTATTATTGAATTAATTTGTATAAGTAATTCATGGAATTGGGAGAAGAGGGTTAAATTCATGGAATTTATTGATTAAATGGCGTAATTGGATAATTGGTATAATTTGTCTATTGAATTGTTGACATAGTTATTTTCAGTTTAGAAATAACTGTTTTGGGCTATCGGTGGAGGATAGTCGTGATTGTTGTAGACATTGCATGTGGATTAGGAATAACTGAAACTAATCACATCGGTTAAGTCATTAATTTTGACTATGGCATTGATACAGAAAATACGTGTATTGATTGAGCATTGCATTTGCATACATTGTTTTGTGTGTGGGAGGAGATAGGGGATGTACTCCACGGTTTAGGGGAAGATAGGGGATGGACCTCTAAACCGGATTTTGTTTGGGAGGAGATAGGGGATGGACTCCATTAGCATCACTTTTATGTGTGCTTATTTATATAGAAGTGTTTTATTGATACAGCACTAAAATGTGTATCAATCTGGAAGTATGAAGTGTTTGATTTGAGCTTGAGTCTCATTTGTTGTTAATATTGGAAGGTTGTGAATATGATATATGTGATTTCACTGTTATAAGTTTGGCCAGGTTCTGAGCCATGTTGATAAAACTGGAAAGTAAAACGTATCTTTGGCAATAATGTCATGAGTCTGTAAAATGTAGTAATTGATTATTTTGGTTAACCATCTGTTGAATGCTATTGCTTTATTCATTGCTTATATGTGGTTTAGTATATTTCTACTGGGCTGTGGCTCACCCTTTATGGGAACATCATTTTCAGGTTCAGGTGATAAACTACCTCCAAGGATTTAGTTTGGGAGGGTTTGGCTTCTGGATTGGAGGAGACTACCTTTAGTTAATTGTCTTTAATTATTATTACATGTAAACATTCAAGCCTAGGGCTTTCCTTGTATTGAGTTAGAACTCATATTTTTGTATCCAAGTGTTGGCTTGGAAAGATGTAAGCCTGTAGGGCGTTTTATTCGATATTACATGTAATGCTTAATTTAGTATTACTCTGATGAATGAATTCATAAATTGTCTTCTTTAAATAATGCATGTCAATGTTATATATTGGGTTAATTTTGAGGGCGTGACAACTTGGTATCAAAGCGTACCGGGTTTGAATACTTTGGGTACGTGGGAAGTGATTAGTATCACATTTTTTTTAACTTTGGGTACCGGGTTCTATTCAACTTCTTTTTTTATTCAAGTTTCTTTTCTATCCAACTTCCTTTTTTATTTAATTTCCAAATAGATCGTTAAGGTACAGTGGTTTCTGGATTGAACTTACATTTTTAATTTTATATAACTTTAATTTTTTTTTATTCAACTTCAATTTTTATTCAATTTACTTTTCTGTTAAAGTTATTTTTTTATTTAATTTCCAAATAGATCGTTAAGGTATAGTGGTTTCTTTAATGAACTTTCATTTTTAATTTTATGCAACTTCCATTTTTATTTTTATTCAACCTCCATTTTTATTCAATTTACTTTTCTATTAAACTTCCTTTTTTATTTAATTTCGAAATAGATCATTAAGGTATAGTGGTTTCTTCAATGAACTTCCATTTTTAATTTTCTGCAACTTCCATTTTTATTTTTATTCGACTTCCATTTTTATTCAAGTTATTTTTCTATTCAACTTCATTTTTTATTTAATTTCCAAATAAATCGTTAAGATATAGTGGTTTCTTGAATGAACTTCTATTTTTAATTTTCTGCAACTTCCATTTTTATTTTTATTTAACTTCCTTTTTTATTCATGTTTCTTTTCTGCTCAACTTCCTTTTTTATTTATTTTCCAAATAGATGGTTAAGGTATAGTGGTTTCTGGATTGAACTTCCATTTTTAATTTTATGCAACTTCCATTTTTATTTTTATTCAACTTCCATTTTTATTCAATTTACTTTTCTATTAAACTTCCTTTTTTATTTAATTTCCAAATAGATCGTTAAGGTATAGTGGTTTCTAGAATGAACTTCCATTTTTAATTTTCGGCAACTTCCATTTTTTTTTTTATTCAACTTCCATTTTTATTCAATTTACTTTTTCTATTAAACTTCCTTTTTTATTTAATTTCCAAATAGATCGTTAAGGTATAGTGGTTTCTGGATTGAACTTACATTTTTAATTTTACGAAACTTTCATTTTTATTTCTATTCAACTTCTTTTTTTATTCAAGCTTCTTTTCTATTCAACTTCCTTTTTTATTTAATTTCCAAAAAGATCGTTAAGGTATAGTGGTTTCTGGATTGAACTTACATTTTTAATTTTATGCAACTTTCATTTTTATTTTTACTCAACTTCCATTTGTATTCAATTTACTTTCCTATTAAAGTTCCTTTTTTATTTAATTTCCAAATATATTGTTAAGCTATAGTGGTTTCTTTAATGAACTTCCATTTTTAATTTTATGCAACTTGCATTTTTATTTTTATTCAACTTCCATTTTTTTCATGTTATTTTTCTATTCAACTTCCGTTTTTATTTAATTTCCTAATAGATCGTTAAGGTATAGTGGTTTCTAGATTGAACTTCCATTTTTAATTTTATGCAACTTCCATTTTTATTTTTATTCAACCTCCATTTTTATTCAATTTACTTTTCTATTAAACTTCCTTTTTTATTTAATTTCCAAATGGATCGTTAAGGTATAGTGGTTTCTAGAAAGAATTTCAATTTTTAATTTACGGCAACTTCCATTTTTATCTTTATTCGACTTCAATTTTTTTTCAAGTTATTTTTCTTATAAACTTCCTTTTTAATTTATTGTCCAAATAAATCGCTATGGAATAGTGGTTTCTGGATTGAACTTCCATTGTTAATTTTATGCAAGTTTCATTTTTATTTTTATTCAACTTCCATTTTTATTCAATTTACTTTTCCATTAAACTTCCTTTTTTATTTAATTTCCAAATAAATCGTTAAGGTATAGTGGTTTCTTGAATGAACTTCCAATTTTAATTTTCTGAAACTTCCAATTTTAATTTTCTGAAACTTCCAATTTTATTTCTATTCAACTTGTTTTTTTATTCAAGCTTCTTTTCTATTCGACTTCCTTTTTTATTTAATTTCCAAATGGATCAGTAAGGTATAGTGGTTTCTGGATTGAACTTACATTTTTTATTTTATGAAACTTTCATTTTTATTTTTACTCAGCTTCCACTGTTATTCAATTTACTTTTCTATTAAAGTACCTTTTTTATTTAATTTCCAAATAGATTGTTAAGGTATAGTGGTTTCTTTAATGAACTTCCATTTTTATTCTTGTTATTTTTCGATTCAACTTCCATTTTTATTTAATTTCCTAATAGATCGTTAAGGTATAGTGGTTTCTTGAATGAACTTCCATTTTTAATTTTCTGCAACTTCCATTTTTATTTTTATTTAACTTCCTTTTTTATTCAAGTTTCTTTTCTACTCAACTACCTTTTTTATTTAATTTCCAAATAGATCGTTAAGGTATAGTGGTTTCTGGATTGAACTTCCATTTTTAATCTTCTACAACTTCCATTTTTATTTTTATTCAACTTCTATTTTTATTCAATTTACTTTTCTATTAAACTTCCATTTTTATTTAATTTCCAAACTGATCGTTAAGGTATAGTGGTTTCTGGATTGAACTTCCATTGTTAATTTTATGCAAGTTTCATTTTTATTTTTATTCAACATCCATTTTTATTCAATTTACTTTTCTATTAAATTTCCTTTTTTATCTAATTTCCAAATAGATCGTTAAGGTATAGTGGTTTATTGAATGAATTTCCATTCTTAATTTTCTGCAACTTTCATTTTTATTTTTAAGTAACTTCCATTTTTATTCAAGTAACTTTTCTATTCGACTTCCTTTTTTATTTAACTTCCAAATAGATCGTTAAGGTATAGTGGTTTCTGGATTGAACTTCCATTGTTAATTTTATGCAAGTTTCATTTTTATTTTTATTCAACATCCATTTTTATTCAATTTACTTTTCTATTAAATTTCCTTTTTTATCTAATTTCCAAATAGATCGTTAAGGTATAGTGGTTTATTGAATGAATTTCCATTCTTAATTTTCTGCAACTTTCATTTTTATTTTTAAGTAACTTCCATTTTTATTCAAGTAACTTTTCTATTCGACTTCCTTTTTTATTTAACTTCCAAATAGATCGTTAAGGTATAGTGGTTTCTGGATTGAACTTCCATTTTTAATTTTTTGCAACTTTCATTTTTATTTTTATTCAACTTCCATTTTTATTCAATTTACTTTTCTATTAAACTTCCTTTTTTATTTAATTTCCAAATAGATCGTTAAGGTATAGTGGTTTCTAGAATGAACTTCCATTTTTAATTTTCGGCAACTTCCATTTTTTTTTTTATTCAACTTCCATTTTTATTCAATTTACTTTTTCTATTAAACTTCCTTTTTTATTTAATTTCCAAATAGATCGTTAAGGTATAGTGGTTTCTGGATTGAACTTACATTTTTAATTTTACGAAACTTTCATTTTTATTTCTATTCAACTTCTTTTTTTATTCAAGCTTCTTTTCTATTCAACTTCCTTTTTTATTTAATTTCCAAAAAGATCGTTAAGGTATAGTGGTTTCTGGATTGAACTTACATTTTTAATTTTATGCAACTTTCATTTTTATTTTTACTCAACTTCCATTTGTATTCAATTTACTTTCCTATTAAAGTTCCTTTTTTATTTAATTTCCAAATATATTGTTAAGCTATAGTGGTTTCTTTAATGAACTTCCATTTTTAATTTTATGCAACTTGCATTTTTATTTTTATTCAACTTCCATTTTTTTCATGTTATTTTTCTATTCAACTTCCGTTTTTATTTAATTTCCTAATAGATCGTTAAGGTATAGTGGTTTCTAGATTGAACTTCCATTTTTAATTTTATGCAACTTCCATTTTTATTTTTATTCAACCTCCATTTTTATTCAATTTACTTTTCTATTAAACTTCCTTTTTTATTTAATTTCCAAATGGATCGTTAAGGTATAGTGGTTTCTAGAAAGAATTTCAATTTTTAATTTACGGCAACTTCCATTTTTATCTTTATTCGACTTCAATTTTTTTTCAAGTTATTTTTCTTATAAACTTCCTTTTTAATTTATTGTCCAAATAAATCGCTATGGAATAGTGGTTTCTGGATTGAACTTCCATTGTTAATTTTATGCAAGTTTCATTTTTATTTTTATTCAACTTCCATTTTTATTCAATTTACTTTTCCATTAAACTTCCTTTTTTATTTAATTTCCAAATAAATCGTTAAGGTATAGTGGTTTCTTGAATGAACTTCCAATTTTAATTTTCTGAAACTTCCAATTTTAATTTTCTGAAACTTCCAATTTTATTTCTATTCAACTTGTTTTTTTATTCAAGCTTCTTTTCTATTCGACTTCCTTTTTTATTTAATTTCCAAATGGATCAGTAAGGTATAGTGGTTTCTGGATTGAACTTACATTTTTTATTTTATGCAACTTTCATTTTTATTTTTACTCAGCTTCCACTGTTATTCAATTTACTTTTCTATTAAAGTACCTTTTTTATTTAATTTCCAAATAGATTGTTAAGGTATAGTGGTTTCTTTAATGAACTTCCATTTTTATTCTTGTTATTTTTCGATTCAACTTCCATTTTTATTTAATTTCCTAATAGATCGTTAAGGTATAGTGGTTTCTTGAATGAACTTCCATTTTTAATTTTCTGCAACTTCCATTTTTATTTTTATTTAACTTCCTTTTTTATTCAAGTTTCTTTTCTACTCAACTACCTTTTTAATTTAATTTCCAAATAGATCGTTAAGGTATAGTGGTTTCTGGATTGAACTTCCATTTTTAATCTTCTACAACTTCCATTTTTATTTTTATTCAACTTCTATTTTTATTCAATTTACTTTTCTATTAAACTTCCATTTTTATTTAATTTCCAAACTGATCGTTAAGGTATAGTGGTTTCTGGATTGAACTTCCATTGTTAATTTTATGCAAGTTTCATTTTTATTTTTATTCAACATCCATTTTTATTCAATTTACTTTTCTATTAAATTTCCTTTTTTATCTAATTTCCAAATAGATCGTTAAGGTATAGTGGTTTATTGAATGAATTTCCATTCTTAATTTTCTGCAACTTTCATTTTTATTTTTAAGTAACTTCCATTTTTATTCAAGTAACTTTTCTATTCGACTTCCTTTTTTATTTAACTTCCAAATAGATCGTTAAGGTATAGTGGTTTCTGGATTGAACTTCCATTTTTAATTTTTTGCAACTTTCATTTTTATTTTTATTCAACTTCCATTTTTATTCAATTTACTTTTCTATTAAACTTCCTTTTTTATTTAATTTCCAAATAGATCGTTAAGGTATAGTGGTTTCTAGAATGAACTTCCATTTATAATTTTCTGCAACTTCTATTTTTATTTTTATTTAACATCCTTTTTGGTTCAGGTTTCTTTTATACTCAACTTCCTTTTTTATTTAATTTCAAAATAAATCGCTAAGGAATAGTGGTTTCTGGATTGAACTTCCATTGTTAATTTTATGCAAGTTTCATTTTTATTTTTATTCAACTTCCATTTTTATTCAATTTATTATCTATTAAACTTCCTTTTTTATTTAATTTCCAAATAGATCGTTAAGTTATAGTGGTTTCTTGAATGAACTTCCAATTTTAATTTTCTGCAACTTCTATTTTTATTTCTATTCAACTTCTTTTTTTATTCGAGCTTCTTTTCTATTCAACTTCCTTTTTTATTTAATTTCCAAATAGATCGTTAAGGTATAGTGGTTTCAGGATTGAACTTACATTTTTAATTTTATGCAACTTTCATTTTTATTTTTACTAAACTTTCATTTTTATTCAATTTACTATTCTATTCAATTCCTTTTTTATTTAATTTCCAAATAAATCGTTAAGGTATAGTGGTTTCTTTAATGAACTTCCATTTTTAATTTTATGCAACTTCCATTTTTAATTTTCTGCAACTTCAATTTTTATTTTTATTTAACTTCCTTTTTTATTCAAGTTTCTTTTCTACTCAACTACCTTTTTTATTTAATTTCCAAATAGATCGTTAAGGTATAGTGGTTTCTGGATTGAACTTTCATTTTTAATTTTTTGCAACTTCCATTTTTATTCAATTTACGTTTCTATTAAACTACCATTTTTATTTAATTTCCAAATATATCGTTAAGGTATAGTGGTTTCTTGAATGAATTTCCATTTTTTATTTTCTGTAACTTCCATTTTTATTTTTAAGCGACTTCCATTTTTATTCGAGTAACTTTTCTGTTCGACTTCCTTTTTTATTTAATTTCCAAATTGGTCGTTAACGTATAGTGGTTCGTAGATTGAACTTCCATTTTTAATTTTGTGCAACTTTCATTTTTATTTTTATTCAACTTCCATTTTTATTCAATTTACTTTTCTATTAAACTTCCTTTTTTATTTAATTTCCAAATATATTGTTAAGGTATAGTGGCTTCTTTAATGAACTTCCATTTTTAGTTTTATTCGACTTCCATTTTTATTCAAGTTATTTTTCTATTCAACTTCCTTTTTTATTTAATTTCCAAATTGATCGTTAAGGTATAGTGGTTTCTTGAATGAACTTCCATTTTTAATTTTCTGCAACTTCCATTTTTATTTTTATTTAACTTCCTTTTTTATTCAAGTTTCTTTTCTACTCAACTTCCTTTTTTAATTAATTTCTAAATATATCGTTAAGGTATAGTGGTTTCTGGATTGAACTTCCATTGTTAATTTTATGCAAGTTTCATTTTTATTTTTATTCAACATCCATTTTTATTCAATTTACTTTTCTATTAAATTTCCTTTTTTATCTAACTTCCAAATAGATCGTTAAGGTATAGTGGTTTCTTGAATGAACTTTCAATTTTAATTTTCTGCAACTTCCATTTTTATTTCTATTCAACTTGTTTTTTTCTTCAAGTTTTTTTTCTATTCCACTTCCTTTTTTATTTAATTTCCAAATAGATCGTTAAGGTATAGTGGTTTATGGATTGAACTTCCATTTTTAATTTTATGCAACATTCATTTTTATTTTTATTCAACTTCCATTTTTATTCAATTTGCTTTTCTATTAAACTTCCTTTTTTATTTGATTTCCAAATAAATCGTTAAGATATAGTGGTTTCTTTAATGACCTTCCATTTTTAATTTTATGGAATTTCCATTTTTATTTTTATTCAGCTTCCATTTTTATACAAGTTATTTTTCTATTCAACTTCCTTTTTTATTTAATTTCCAAATTGATCGTTAAGGTATAGTGGTTTCTTGAATGAACTTCCATTTTTAATTTTCTGCCACTTCCATTTTTATTTTTATTTAACTTCCTTTTTAATTAAATTTTCTTTTCTACTCAACTTCCTTTTTTATTTACTTTCCAAATAGATCGTTAACGTATATTGGTTTCTGGATTGAACTTCCATTGTTAATTTTATGCACGTTTCATTTTTATTTTTATTCAGCTTCCATTTTTATTCAATTTACTTTTCTCTTAAACTTCCTTTTTTTATTTAATTTCCTAATAGATCGTTAAGGTATAGTGGTTTCTTGAATGATATAGCGACCCCGGTCTTTTCTCTTTAAATTATTGTATCCGGACTTAGGTTCCGTGGATCCTGTCATTACTTATTGGTTGTTGTTGTCCTTTAATCTCTTCGTATTTGAAGTATAGGTTGTGTTGGGCGGGTCTGTTACAGGTTGGTTGATTTTAGATGCCAATAGGTGATGCCCAGATTTTGGCCTTTACGCTCGAGCGGAAGTTTTAACGCTCGAGCGGTCCCTTCGTTGTTGCTTCTACGCTCGAGCGGGAATTTTGACGCTCGAGCGTGATTTTCCATCTCCCAGTATTTTGCTCTGCAGTTCTTCCGCTCGAGCGGTAGTTTTTACGCTCGAGCGTGATCCCTTGTTTTTGCTCCTCCGCTCGAGCGGGGAGTTTGACGCTCGAGCGGGTGTCAGCACCTGCAAAACTTCTGGAAGGGTGCAATCGACGCTCGAGCGGCTTTCTTCACGCTCGAGCATGATTCTGTGTCTTACGCTCGAGCGGGGCTTTCTACGCTCGAGCGTAGAGTCGATTATATCAGTCCGTGATTTCACTTTTTGGATCACTTTTTGACCTACTTTTCCTTCATAACTTTTAAAAACCGCCCCTGGAGTGTTTTTATCTCTCTCTCCCTCTACACACCTTCTCTCTTTCGATTGATCTACTTAGAGTGAGTTTCTACCTTAGATCCTTTATTAAAAAGTTAGAGTGAGTTGAGGGCTTCGTTTTAATCTGAGAAACTTAGGATTTGGAGCACGTTGGTCTTTGGTCTTCATCTCCATCTTCTCCATACGGGTTATTTTCTTCGAGGTAGGGATTTTCCTACTCCATTTTATATGCTTTGTTCTAAGTTTGGTGTCTTGATAGGTTGGGGACACTTTGAAAATTTTGGGAAAAAAACCCTAGTTGAATTGCTAAATTGATTTGAGTAATTAATTTAATGAAATTGGGAAATTTGGTTAAATCCATGAAATTGGGGAATTTATTGATTAAATGGTATAGTTGGATAATATAAATCACTCGCCTATTAAATTGTTAGTATATATTTTTTTTTTTTTTGAGTATAGAGATAACTGTTTGGGCTATCGGTGGAGGATAGTCGTGCTTGTTGTAGACATTGCATGCGGATTAGGGAAAATTGAAACTAATCAATTTGTTAAGTCATAAATTTAGACTATTGAATTAATACAGAAATTACATGTATTGATTGAGCATTGCATATGCATATTGTTTGGGAGGAGATAGGGGATGTACTCCACGGTTTAGGGGAAGATAGGGGATGGACCTCTAAACCGAAATTTGTTTGGGAGGAGATAGGGGATGGACTCCATTAGCACCATTTTTATGTGTGCTTATTATATTGAAGTGTTTTTACATGATTATTGATACAGCACTAAAATGTGTATCAAATGGGAAGTATGAAGTGTTTTGATATGAGCATGAGTCTCATTTGTTTTGTTGATATTGGAAGTAATGTGAATATGATATATAATTCACTGTTGTAAGTTTGGCCAGGTTCTGAGCCATGTTGATAATAATGGAAAGTGAAATGTGTCTTAGACATTAGTGTCATGAGACTGTTTAATGATAAAATTGATTATCTTGGTTAACCATCTATTTAATGCTATAGCTTTATTCAATGCTTATATTTGGTTTAGTATTTCTCTACTGGGCTGTGGCTCACCCTTTATGGGAACATCATTTTCAGGTTCAGGTGATAAGCTACCTCCACGGACTTAGCCTGGAAGGATTTGATGTTTGGGATTTTGAAGACTTGTCTTTAGTTATATGTTTTATTTTGTTATTTTTGAGATTTCATGTAAACATTCAAGCCTAGGGCTTAACTTGTAAATGAGTTAGTACTCATCTTTTTTGTGTCCAAGTGTTAGCTTGGAAAGATGTAAGCCCTTAGGGCATTTATTTTGATGTTGCAGGATGTTACATGTGATGTCTTTCAATAAGAATACTCTGATGAATAACTCAAATGATTCGTTTTCTTTTATAAATGCATGTTAATGTTATGGTTATTATGGGTTTATTTTGAGGGCGTTACAACTTGGTATCAGAGCGTACCGGGTTCGAATACTTTGGGTACGTGGGAAGTGATTAGTATCACAATGGGTTCGTCTCGCTTGATAGAGACTTAGATGTACTGTTATGTGCTTATATGATGGCATGTTTATGTGATTATGTGGGTATGGAATGTAGTTTCTAGGATGTTGATTGGACCCTTGAGTTTCTAGTAGTCTTGTTGGAAAGGCACTTGATCACTGCTGCTTCCAACTGGAACTATAGTAACGCTTCGGGACTATTATTATCCAGGAATGAAATTCGTAGGTGCTTATGTGATTATGTGCTTACGTGGAATGAATTATTTTTGTCCAATGCATTAGGACGCGAGTGTTTAGCTTCGGCACATTTATTAATGTGCTAATGTCTTTGTTTCCTTTATTAGGATGTCAGGACGAGGACGAGGACGCGGTAGGCGTGGTAGGCCGGGTAGGCAGGAAGTGCCTGTGCCAGAAGAGATTCCGGCAGTTCAAGAGGGAATTGGCCAGGCTAATGTGGCCGAGCCAGTAGGCCAGCAGGCTATGGGCGCTTTAGCTCGAGAGATAGCAGGAGCATTCAGGGAGTCAGTAGGCATTCTTAGGGCTGAGAATCAAGCCCAGGTTGTTGTTGCGGATGCTGGACCTTCCTTTCTAAAAAGGGAGTTCTTCCGGTCTAATCCGGATGAATTTGTGGGTGATCCTAAAGAGCCGCTTAAGGCAGATGAATGGCTCGAACAGACAACGAAGACGTTTGAGATGCTTGGCATCGAAGACGAGGGGTTGAAGGTGACCTTGGCATCATTCCAGTTGAAGGGGGATGTGGGTCAGTGGTGGAAGTTCACTAAGGGACGTATAGGAGGTACATGGGAGGCTTTTGTGAATGCTTTCCAGGAGAAGTTCTTATCTCCAGCAGTTAGGGAGAAGCTGAGAGACCAGTTCTGCCAGCTTAAGCAGTCGAGTTCTTCAGTGGCCGAGTTTGAGGCTGCATTTACTAGTTTGTCTAGGTTTGCACCTGAATTGGTGGCGTCTGAGGAACGCCGTTGTATTGAGTTTGAGAGGAAGTTGAGGCGTGGCCTCAAGCTGAGAGTTGGGGGAACTATGATTCGGGATTATGGGCGTTTGGTTGATGCTGCCGCCCACATGGAAATCATGATGCAGGAGGAGGAGGAAGGACAGAAGGGCTCCAAGAGGAGTCAGGATGGTCAGAGTGATGGTAGGAGACAGAAGGGTTTTAATCCCCAACAGTCTCAGAGTAGCTTTTCTAGATCGACTTTTCCTGTGCCGAGTGCCAGTTCGGGGAAAGGCAGTCAAGGAGACATTACCTGCTTCAAGTGTGGCCAGCTGGGCCACAAGTCTCCAGTTTGTCCTCAGAGGGGAGGAGTGCAGAGAGCAGCATCATCTGCGGCTCGATCTCAGAGCCAGAGTCAGGGTAGAGGTCAGCCACTCTCGTGTTATCAGTGTGGTCAGCCAGGGCATATGAAGAGGTATTGCCCACAGTTGGGTGGCACACCTGGTGCATCTGGTTTGAGGCCGATTCAGGGTCAGCAGCCAGCTCAGTCGGGTCAGGCCTCGAGGGCCAATCAGGGGGCTTCATCGTCTCAGTCGGTGCAGCAATCTTATGCTCCTAGGGGTGAGCAGGTTGATCAGAGGTCATCTGGGCGCGTGTATGCTGTTACCGCGCAGGATCTTGTACCGGCTCCATCTGTTGTGAGAGGTACTTTCTTGTTTTGCAACTCGGTTGCTAATGTTTTGATTGATACGGGTGCATCTCATTCCTTTGTGTCTGCTGCATTTGCATCTGTTTTGGAGTTGGAGTTAGCACAGTTAGCATCTCCTATTTGTGTAGTGTCGCCTCTTGGGGGTGAATTGATTTTGAAACACGGTGTTAGGGGTTGTGATATAGAGGTTGATTACCATAGAATCCCATTTTCTTTTGTAGTTATGCCTATGAGAGGTTTCGATGTTATTTTGGGTATGGACTGGTTATCGTCATACCAGGCAGTTATTGATTGCTACCGCCAGAGAGTCACTTGTTGTACCGTGAATGGTGAGTGTTTTCATTTTCTGGGGGACCGTGTTGGTAGTGTTTTGCCATCGGGGTATGTTCCGCGAGGACGGAGTGAGCTTAGTGGTCTACTTGCTAACCTTTCGATTAGTGAGGATGTTGAGACTCAGATTGTGTTGCCAAGGGTGGTTTGTGAGTACTCAGACGTTTTTCTCGAGGATCTTGTTGGTTTGCCACCGCATCGAGAGATTGAGTTCTCTATTGACCTGGTGCCCGGCACGGCGCCGATTTCTATGGCACCTTATCGTTTTGCCCCAGCCGAGTTAGTTGAGTTGAAGATCCAACTCCAGGAGTTGCTAGATAAAGGCTTTATACGTCCTAGTGTTTCGCCTTGGGGAGCACCGGCCCTCTTTGTTAAAAAGAAATGTGGTGCTTTGAGACTTTGTATAGATTACCGGAAATTGAATCGGGCTACGGTTAAGAATAAGTACCCTATGCCCCGTATAGATGATCTGTTCGATCAGTTGAAAGGTTCCCGTTGTTTCTCGAAGATAGACTTGAGATCAGGTTATCATCAGTTGAGAGTCAGTGAGGAGGATATTCCAAAGACGGCATTCTGTACGCGGTATGGCCACTATGAGTTTTTGGTGATGCCATTTGGGCTCACCAATGCACCGGCAGTATTTATGGATTTGATGAACCGGATATTCCGGGAATTTCTAGATCGTTTTGTAGTCGTATTCGTGGACGACATCCTTATCTATTCACCTTCAGAGGAAGAGCACGAGGAACACTTGAGGGTGGTGCTTGATTTACTTAGAGCCCATCAGCTATATGCTAAGTTTGGGAAGTGTGAGTTCTGGCTAGAGGAGGTGAAGTTCTTAGGCCATGTAGTTTCTAGGGAAGGGGTGTCTGTTGATACATCCAAGACAGAGGCAGTGCAAGATTGGGTACAGCCTAAGAGTGTGTTTGAGATCCGCAGTTTTCTGGGATTAGCTGGGTATTATCGCCGGTTTGTAAGAGATTTCTCTAGATTAGCTTCGCCTTTGACTAGATTGACTCGGAAGGGAGTCAAATTTGTTTGGAATGAGACTTGTGAAAAGTCATTTCAGGAGTTGAAAGTTAGACTGACTACCGCTCCAGTATTGATTATTCTAGAGAGAGGGTTGGGTTATACAGTCTATTGTGACGCCTCACGAGAGGGTCTGGGTTGTGTGTTAATGCAAGAGGGAAAAGTAGTTGCCTATGGCTCACGTCAGTTGAAAATTCACGAGCAGAATTACCCTACACATGATCTAGAGTTAGCAGCTGTGATATTTGCCTTGAAGATTTGGAGACATTATCTTTACGGTGAGAGGTTCGAGGTATTCTCGGATCATAAGAGTCTGAAATATCTGTTCACACAGAGAGACTTGAACTTGAGGCAGAGGAGGTGGATGGAGTTCATAGAGGATTATGACTTTGAGTTGCATTATCATCCGGGAAAGGCCAATGTGGTGGCCGATGCCCTTAGCAGGAAACCTGTTGGTGACATAGCTAGTGTAGCCATTCGAGAATGGGAGATGTTGGGTGCACTTGGGGAGTTTGATTTATTTCTGGGCGAATCCATTGAGGCTGCGGCCTTGTTTTCTTTTGTTGTTCAGCCTACGCTTGTGACTCAAGTGTTAGAGGCTCAGAGAGGTGACCTTGAGGTAGAATCCCTCCGTGAGAAGATTTCTGGTGGGAAGGTTGAGAAAGGTTTGACGGTGTATCCCGACCTGAGTGTGAGATACCGAGACCGTCTGTTTGTGCCGGAGTCTCATCGAGAGGAGGTACTCCGAGAGTTTCATCATTCACGCCTTGCGGTGCATCTGGGAGGTACTAAGATGTATCGGGATTTGGGTCGCCAGTTTTGGTGGCGGGGTATGAAGAGAGATGTGGCAGCTTTCGTGTCTAAGTGCCTTACTTGTCAGCAAGTGAAGGCCGAACATCAGAGGCCAGCGGGTTTGTTGCAACCCTTGCCTATTGCCGAGTGGAAGTGGGAGCATGTCACTATGGACTTCGTTGTAGGTCTTCCGAGGACTCAGCGGGGCAGTGATGCTATTTGGGTGGTTGAAGACCGGTTGACTAAGTCGGCGCACTTCATTCCTATGCGCGTTAGAGATTCAGTAGATCATCTTGCCGACTTGTATATTCGGGACATAGTGAGGTTGCACGGGGTTCCAGTGACGATCGTCTCCGATAGGGACCCTCGTTTTACTGCCAGATTATGGCAGAGCTTGCAGAGCGCCTTAGGTACTAAGTTGACCTTTAGCACAGCATATCATCCTTAGACTGATGGGCAGTCCGAGCGTACTATTCAGATCCTTGAAGATATGCTTCGGGGTTGTGTTCTTGACTTTAGCGGGTCATGGGAGAGGCACTTGCCATTAGTGGAGTTTGCCTACAACAACAGCTTCCAGTCTAGTATCGGTATGGCACCGTTTGAGGCCTTACACGGCCGACCGTGTAGGTCTCCTGTTTGTTGGGCCGAGGTGGGTGATGCACCTCTGTTGGGTCCGGAGTTGGTGAGGGAAACGACGGAGAAAGTTGAGCTTATCCGTAAGAGGCTTGTTACAGCACAGAGTCGTCAGAAATCGTATGCCGACCGTAGGAGGAGACCTTTGGTGTTTGAGGTGGGTGATCATGTCTTTCTGAAGATATCACCTAGACGGGGTTCGATGAGGTTTGGGAAGAGTGGGAAGTTGTCCCCTCGATTCATTGGTCCGTTTGAGATCCTTGAGAGGATTGGCGAGGCTGCTTATCGTTTAGCTTTGCCACCGCAGTTGTCCGGAGTACATGACGTGTTTCATGTGAGTATGCTTCGGAAGTATGAGCCGGATCCATCACATGTGCTGGATTGGACCGATTTAGTGGTTGATGAAGATGTTTCGTATGAAGAGAGACCGGTTCGGGTCTTGGATAGGCGGGATCAAGTTTTGCGAGGCAAGACCATCCCTTTGGTAAAAGTTTTGTGGAAACATCATGGAGTGGAGGAAGCCACTTGGGAGCGTGAGTTGGAAGTCCGCGAGAAATATCCGGACATGTTTATTGATTTGTAATCTTGTAGTTAGATTTTGTAATATTGTCGAACTTTAAAGTTTTTTATATATGTCTTAAGCTGTAAAACATTTAGAATGTTTTGGTTAATGGGAATATTTTGGAACTTGCCTCAAAATGGAAGTTTAAGGGAACATTGTATATATTGAATATATTGAAAATTGTTGAAATTGAAAGAAAATTGCATAGTGTTAATGCAGGTTGAAATATATGGTTGTTTTTCATATTGTGGCATGCCTCTTTGTTAAGAGATGGAATGGCCGGTGTTGGGTCAAGTTGTTTATTAGTGAGTTATCATATTGTTGGAATTTGAGAAAAACTTGTTTTCGAAACCTTGTGCTTAATTTCGGGGACGAAATTCTTTTAAGGAGGGGAGGTTATAGCGACCCCGGTCTTTTCTCTTTAAATTATTGTATCCGGACTTAGGTTCCGTGGATCCTGTCATTACTTATTGGTTGTTGTTGTCCTTTAATCTCTTCGTATTTGAAGTATAGGTTGTGTTGGGCGGGTCTGTTACAGGTTGGTTGATTTTAGATGCCAATAGGTGATGCCCAGATTTTGGCCTTTACGCTCGAGCGGAAGTTTTAACGCTCGAGCGGTCCCTTCGTTGTTGCTTCTACGCTCGAGCGGGAATTTTGACGCTCGAGCGTGATTTTCCATGTCCCAGTATTTTGCTCTGCAGTTCTTCCGCTCGAGCGGTAGTTTTTACGCTCGAGCGTGATCCCTTGTTTTTGCTCCTCCGCTCGAGCGGGGAGTTTGACGCTCGAGCGGGTGTCAGCACCTGCAAAACTTCTGGAAGGGTGCAATCGACGCTCGAGCGGCTTTCTTCACGCTCAAGCAAGATTCTGTGTCTTACGCTCGAGCGGGGCTTTCTACGCTCGAGCGTAGAGTCGATTATATCAGTCCGTGATTTCACTTTTTGGATCACTTTTTGACCTACTTTTCCTTCATAACTTTTAAAAACCGCCCCTGGAGTGTTTTTATCTCTCTCTCCCTCTACACACCTTCTCTCTTTCGATTGATCTACTTAGAGTGAGTTTCTACCTTAGATCCTTTATTAAAAAGTTAGAGTGAGTTGAGGGCTTCGTTTTAATCTGAGAAACTTAGGATTTGGAGCACGTTGGTCTTTGGTCTTCATCTCCATCTTCTCCATACGGGTTATTTTCTTCGAGGTAGGGATTTTCCTACTCCATTTTATATGCTTTGTTCTAAGTTTGGTGTCTTGATAGGTTGGGGACACTTTGAAAATTTTGGGAAAAAAACCCTAGTTGAATTGCTAAATTGATTTGAGTAATTAATTTAATGAAATTGGGAAATTTGGTTAAATCCATGAAATTGGGGAATTTATTGATTAAATGGTATAGTTGGATAATATAAATCACTCGCCTATTAAATTGTTAGTATATTTATTTTTTTTTTTGAGTATAGAGATAACTGTTTGGGCTATCGGTGGAGGATAGTCGTGCTTGTTGTAGACATTGCATGCGGATTAGGGAAAATTGAAACTAATCAATTTGTTAAGTCATAAATTTAGACTATTGAATTAATACAGAAATTACATGTATTGATTGAGCATTGCATATGCATATTGTTTGGGAGGAGATAGGGGATGTACTCCACGGTTTAGGGGAAGATAGGGGATGGACCTCTAAACCGAAATTTGTTTGGGAGGAGATAGGGGATGGACTCCATTAGCACCATTTTTATGTGTGCTTATTATATTGAAGTGTTTTTACATGATTATTGATACAGCACTAAAATGTGTATCAAATGGGAAGTATGAAGTGTTTTGATATGAGCATGAGTCTCATTTGTTTTGTTGATATTGGAAGTAATGTGAATATGATATATAATTCACTGTTGTAAGTTTGGCCAGGTTCTGAGCCATGTTGATAATAATGGAAAGTGAAATGTGTCTTAGACATTAGTGTCATGAGACTGTTTAATGATAAAATTGATTATCTTGGTTAACCATCTATTGAATGCTATAGCTTTATTCAATGCTTATATTTGGTTTAGTATTTCTCTACTGGGCTGTGGCTCACCCTTTATGGGAACATCATTTTCAGGTTCAGGTGATAAGCTACCTCCACGGACTTAGCCTGGAAGGATTTGATGTTTGGGATTTTGAAGACTTGTCTTTAGTTATATGTTTTATTTTGTTATTTTTGAGATTTCATGTAAACATTCAAGCCTAGGGCTTAACTTGTAAATGAGTTAGTACTCATCTTTTTTGTGTCCAAGTGTTAGCTTGGAAAGATGTAAGCCCTTAGGGCATTTATTTTGATGTTGCAGGATGTTACATGTGATGTCTTTCAATAAGAATACTCTGATGAATAACTCAAATGATTCGTTTTCTTTTATAAATGCATGTTAATGTTATGGTTATTATGGGTTTATTTTGAGGGCGTTACAAATGAACTTTCAATTTTAATTTTCTGCAACTTCCATTTTTATTTCTATTCAACTTCTTTTTTTTTTTCAAGTTTTTTTTCTATTGCACTTCCTTTTTTATTTAATTTCCAAATAGATCGTTAAGGTATAGTGGTTTCTGGATTGAACTTCCATTTTTAATTTTATGCAACATTCATTTTTATTTTTATTCAACTCCCATTTTTATTCAATTTGCTTTTCTATTAAACTTCCTTTTTTATTTGATTTCCAAATAAATCGTTAAGGCATAGTGGTTTCTTTAATGAACTTCCATTTTTAATTTTATGGAACTTTCATTTTTATTTTTATTCAGCTTCCATTTTTATACAAGTTATTTTTCTATTCAACTTCCTTTTTTATTTAATTTCCAAATTGATCGTTAAGGTATAGTGGTTTCTTGAATGAACTTCCATTTTTAATTTTCTGCAACTTCCATTTTTATTTTTATTCGACTTCCATTTTTATTCAAGTCATTTTTCCATTCAACTTCCTTTTTTATTTAATTTCCAAATAGATCGTTAAGGTATAGTGGTTTTTGGATTGAACTTTCATTTTTAATTTTATGCAACTTTCATTTTTATTTTTATTCAACTTCCATTTTTATTCAATTTACTTTTCTATTAAACTTCATTTTTTATTTAATTTTAAAATAGATCGTTAACGTATAGTGGTTTCTTGAATGAACTTCCATTTTTAATTTTCTGCAACTTCCATTTTATTTTTATTCGACTTCCATTTTTATTCAAGTCATTTTTCCATTCAAATTCCTTTTTTATTTAATTTCCAAATAGATCGTTAAGGTATAGTGTTTTCTGGATTTAACTTCCATTTTTAATTTTATGAAACTTTCGTTTTTATTTTTATTCGACTTCCATTTTTTTTCAATTTTCTTTTATATTAAACTTCCTTTTTTATTTAATTTCCAAATTGATCGTTATGTTATACTGGTTTCTTCAATGAACTTCCATTTTTAATCTTCTGCAACTTCCATTTTTATTTTTATTTTACTTCCTTTTTCATTCAAGTTTCTTTTCTACTCAACTTCGTTTTTTATTTAATTTCCAAATAGGTCGTTAAGGTATAGTGGTTTCGGGATTGAACTTCCATTTTTAATTTTATGCAACTTTCATTTTTATTTTTATTCAACTTCCGTTTTTATTCAATTTACTTTTCTATTAAACTTTCTTTTTTATTTAATTTCCAAATAGATCGTTAAGGTATAGTGGTTTCTTGAATGAACTTCCATTTTTATTCAAGTTATGATTCTATTCAACTTCCTTTTCCATTTAATTTCCAAATAGATTGTTATGGTATAGTGGTTTCTGGATTGAACTTCCATTTTTAATTTTATGCAACTTTCGCTTTTATTTTTATTCAATTTCCATTTTTACTCAATTTACTTTTCTATTAAACTTCCTTCCTTATTTAATTTCCAAATAGATCGTTAAGGTATAGTGGTTTCTCTAATAAACTTCCATTTTTAATTTTATGCAACTTCCATATTTAGTTTTATTCGACTTCCATTTTTATTCAAGTCATTTTTCTATTCAACTTCCTTTTTTATTTAATTTCCGAATAGGTCGGTAAGGTATAGTGGTTTTTTGAATGAACTTCCATTTTTAATTTTCTGAAACTTCCTTTTTTATTTTTATTTAAGTTCCTTTTTCATTCAAATTTCTTTTCTACTCAATTTCCTTTTTTATTTAATTTCCAAATAGATCGTTAAGGTATAGTGGTTTCTGGATTGAACTCCCATTGTTAATTTTATGCAAGTTTTATTTTTATTTTTTTTCAATTTACTGTTCTGTTAAACTTCCTTTTTTATTTAATTTCCAACTAGATCGTTAAGGTATAGTGATTTCTTGAATGAACTTCCGATTTTAATTTTGTACAACTTCTGTTTTTATTTCTATTCAACTTCTTTTTTTATTCAAGCTTCTTTTCTATTCAACTTTATTTTTTATTTAATTTCCAAATAGATCGTTAAGGTATAATGGTTTCTGGATTGAACTTTCATTTTTAATTTTATGCAACTTTCATTTTTATTTTTATTCAACTTCCATTTTTATGAAATTTACTTTTCTATTAAAGTTCCATTTTTATTTAATTTCCAAATAGATCGTTAAGGTATAGTGGTTTTTTAATGAACTTCCATTTTTAATTTTATGCTGCTTCCATTTTTATTTTTATTCAACTTCCATTTTTATTCAAGTTATTTTTCCATTCAACTTCCTTTTTTATTTGATTTCCTAATAGATCGTTAAGGTATAGTGGTTTCTTGAATGAGTTTCCATTTTTAATTTTCTGCAACTTCAATTTTTATTTTTATTTAACTTCTTTTTTATTCAAGTTTCTTTTGTACTCAACTTCCATTGTTATTTAATTTCCAAATAGATCGTTAAGGTATACTGGTTTCCGGATTGAACTTCCATTTTTAATTTTCTGCAACTTCCATTTTTATTTTTATTCAACTTTCCGTTTTTATTCAATTTACTTTTCTATTAAACTTCCTTTTTTATTTAATTTCCAAATAGATCGTTAAGGTATAATGGTTTCTTGAATGAATTCCATTTTTAATTTTATGCAACTTCCATTTTTATTTTTATTCGACTTCCATTTTTATTCAAGTCATTTTTCTATTCAACTTCCTTTTTTATTTAATTTCCAAATAGATCGTTAAGGTATAGTGGTTTCTTGAATGAACTTCCATTTTTAATTTTCTGCCACTTCCGTTTTTATTTTTGTTTAACTTCCTTTTTCATTCATGTTTTTTTTCTGCTCAACTTCCATTATTATTTAATTTCCAAATAGATCGTTAAGGTATAGTGGTTTCTGGATTGAACTTCCATTTTGAATTTTATGCAACTTTCATTTTTATTTTTATTCAATTTCCATTTTTATTCAATTTACTTCTCTATTAAACTTCCTTTTTTTATTTAATTTCCAAATAGATCGTTAAGGTCTAGTGGTTTCGTGAATGAACTTCCATTTTTAATTTTCAGCAACTTCCATTTTTATTTTTATTTAACTTCCTTTTTCATTCAAGTTTTCTTTTCTACTCAACTTCCTTTTTTATTTAATTTCCAAATAGATCGTTAAGTTATAGTGGTTTCTGGAGTGAACTTCCATTTTTAATTTTATGCAACTTTCATTTTTATTTTTATTCAATTTCCATTTTTATTCAATTTACTTTTCTATTAAACTTCCTTTTTTATTTAATTTCCAAATAGATCATTAAGGTATAGTGGTTTCTTTAATGAACTTCCATTTTTAATTTTATGCAACTTCCATTTTTAGTTTTATTCGACTTCCATTTTTATTGAAGTTATTTTTCTATTTAACTTCCATTTTTATTTAATTTCCAAATTGATCGTTAAGGTATAGTGGTTTCTTGAATGAACTTCCATTTTTAATTTTCTGCAACTTCCATTTTTATTTTTACTTAACTTCCTTTTTTATTCGAGTTTCTTTTCTACTCAACTTCTTTTTTTAATTAATTTCCAAATAGATCGTTAAGGTATAGTGGTTTCTAGATTGAACTTCCATTGTTAATTTTATGCAAGTTTAATTTTTATTTTTATTCAACATCCATTTTTATTCAATTTACTTTTCTATTAAATTTCCTTTTTTATTTAATTTCCAAATAGATCGTTAAGGTATAGTGGTTTCTTGAATGAACTTTCAATTTTAATTTTCTGCAACTTCCATTTTTATTTCTATTCAACTTCTTTTTTTCTTCAAGTTTTTTTTTCTATTCCACTTCCTTTTTTGTTTAATTTCCAAATAGATCATTAAGGTATATTGGTTTCTGGATTGAACTTCCATTTTTAATTTTATGCAACATTCATTTTTATTTTTATTCAATTTACTTTTCTATTAAACTTCCTTTTTTATTTGATTTCCAAATAAATCGTTAAGGTATAGTGGTTTCTTTAATGAACTTCCATTTTTAATTTTATGGAATTTCCATTTTTATTTTTATTCAGCTTCCATTTTTATACAAGTTATTTTTCTATTCAACTTCCTTTTTTATTTAATTTCCAAATTGATCGTTAAGGTATAGTAGTTTCTTGAATGAACTTCCATTTTGAATTTTCTGCAACTTCCATTTTTATTTTTATTTACTTCATTTTTAATTAAAGTTTCTTTTCTACTCAACTTCCTTTTTTATTTATTTTCCAAATAGATCGTTAAGGTATATTGGTTTCTGGATTGAACTGCCATTGTTAATTTTATGCACGTTTCATTTTTATTTTTATTCTTCTTCCATTTTTGTTCAATTTACTTTTCTATTAAACTTCCTTTTTTATTTAATTTCCTAGTAGATCGTTAAGGTATAGTGGTTTCTTGAATGAACTTTCAATTTTAATTTTCTGCAACTTCCATTTTTATTTCTTTTCAACTTCATTTTTTCTTCAAGTTTTTTTTTTCTATTCTGCTTCCTTTTTTATTTAATTTCCAAATAGATCGTTAAGGTATAGTGGTTTCTGGATTGAACTTCCATTTTTAATTTTATGCAACATTCATTTTTATTTTTATTCAACTTCCATTTTTATTCAATTTACTTTTCTATTAAACTTCCTTTTTTATTTAATTTCCAAATAGATCGTTGAGGTACAGAGGTTTCTGGATTGAACTTCGACTTTTAATTTTATGCAACATTCATTTTTATTTTTATTCAACTTCCATTTTTATTCAATTTACTTTTCTTTTAAAGTTCAATTTTTATTTAATTTTCCAATAGATCGTTGAGGTATAGTGGTTTCTTTAATGAACTTTCGATTTTTAATTTTATGCAACTTCCATTTTTATTTTTATTCAACTTCCGTTTTTATTTAAGTTATTTTTCTATTCAACTTCCTTTTTTATTTAATTTCCTAATAGATCGTTAAGGTATAGTGGTTTCTTGAATGAACTCCATTTTTAATTTTCTGCAACTTCCATTTTTATTTTTATTTAACTTCCTTTTTTATTCAAGTATCTTTTCTACTCAACTTCCTTTTTTATTTACTTTCCAAATAGATTGTTAAGGTATAGTGGTTTTTGGATTGAACTTCCATTTTTAATTTTCTGCAACTTCCATTTTTATTTTTATACAACTTCTATTTTTATTCAATCTACTTTTCTATTAAACTTCCATTTTTATTTAATTTCCAAATAGATCGTTGAGGTATAGTGGTTTCTTGAATGAACTTCCATTTTTAATTTTCTGCAACTTTTATTTTTATTTTTATTCAACTTTCATTTTCCTTCAATTTACTTTTCTACTCAATTTCCTTTTTTATTTAATTTCCAAATGGATCGTTAAACTATGGTGGTTTCCTGAATGAATTTTCATTTTTAATTTTCTGCAACTTCCATTTTTATTTTTAAGTAACTTCCATTTTTATTCAAGTTACTTTTCTATTCAATTTCCTTTTTTATTTAATTTCCAAATAAATCGTTAACGTATAGTGGTTTTTGGATTGAACTTTCATTTTTAATTTTATGCATCTTTCATTTTTATTTTTATTCAACATCCATTTTTATTCAATTTACTTTTCTATTAAACTTCCTTTTTTATTTAATTTTCAAATAGATCGTTAAGGTATAGTGGTTTCTTGAATGAACTTCCATTTTTAATTTTCTGCAACTTCCATTTTATTTTTATTCGACTTCCATTTTTATTCAAGTCATTTTTCTGTTCAACTTCCTTTTTTATTTAATTTCCAAATAGATCGTGAAGGTATAGTGTTTTCTGGATTTAACTTCCATTTTTAATTTTATGCAACTTTCGTTTTTATTTGGATTCGACTTCCATTTTTTTTCAATTTACTTTTATATTAAACTTCCTTTTTTATTTAATTTCAAAATTAATCGTTATGTTATAGTGGTTTCTTGAATGAACTTCCATTTTTAATATTCTGCAACTTCCATTTTTATTTTTATTTAACTTCCTTTTTCATTCAAGTTTCTTTTCAACTCAACTTCTTTTTTTATTTAATTTCCAAATAGATCGTTAAAGTATAGTGGTTTCTGGATTGAACTCCATTGTTAATTTTATGCAAGTTTTATTTTTATTTTTATTCAATTTACTTTTCTATTAAACTTCCTTTTTTATTTAATTTCCAACAAGATCGTTAAGGTATAGTGATTTCTTGAATGAACTTCCAATATTAATTTTCTACAACTTCTGTTTTTATTTCTATTCAACTTCTTTTTTTATTCAAGCTTCTTTTCTATTCAACTTCATTTTTTATTTAATTTCTAAATAGATCGTTAAGGTATAATGGTTTCTGGATTGAACTTACATTTTTAATTTTATGCAACTTTCATTTTTATTTTTATTCAACTTCCATTTTTATTCAATTTACTTTTCTATTAAAGTTCCATTTTTATTTAATTTCCAAATAGATCGTTAAGGTATAATGTTTTTTTAATGAACTTCCATTTTTAATTTTATGCAGCTTCCATTTTTATTTTTATTCAACTTCCATTTTTATTCAAGTTATTTTTCCATTCAACTTCCTTTTTTATTTGATTTCCTAATAGATCGTTAAGGTATAGTGGTTTCTTGAATGAGCTTCCGTTTTAAATTTTCTGCAACTTCCATTTTTATTTTCATTTAACTTCCTTTTTTATTCAAGTTTCTTTTCTACTCAACTTCCTTTTTTATTTAATTTCCAAATAGATCGTTAAGGTATATTGGTCTCCGGATTGAACTTCCATTTTTAATTTTCTGCAACTTCCATTTTTATTTTTATTCAACTTTCCGTTTTTATTCAAATTAATTTCCTATTAAACTTCCTTTTTTATTTAATTTCCAAATAGATCGTTAAGGTATAGTGGTTTCTTGAATGAATTCCATTTTTAATTTTATGCAACTTCCATTTTTATTTTTATTCGACTTCCATTTTTATTCAAGTCATTTTTCTATTCAAGTTCTTTTTTTTTATTTAATTTCCAAATAGATCGTTAAGGTATAGTGGTTTCCTGAATGAACTTCCATTTTTAATTTTCTGCAACTTCCGTTTTTATTTTTATTTAACTTCCTTTTTCATTCAAGTTTCTTTTCTACTCAACTTCCTTTTTTATTTAATTTCCAAATAGATCGTTAAGGTATAGTGGTTTCTAGATTGAACTTCCATTTTTAATTTTATGCAACTTTCATTTTTATTTTTATTCAATTTCCATTTTTATTCAATTTACTTCTCTATTAAACCTCCTTTTTTATTTAATTTCCAAATAGATCGTTAAGGTATAGTGATTTCTTGAATGAAGTTCCAAGTTTAATTTTCTGCAACTTCCATTTTTATTTCTATTCAACTTCTTTTTTTATTTAAGTTTCGTTTCTTCTCAACTTCCTTTTTTATTTAATTTCCAAATAGATCGTTAACGTACCGTGGTTTCTGGATTGAACTTCCATTTTTAATTTTATGCAACTTTCATTTTTATTTTTATTCAGTTTCCATTTTTATTCAATTTACTTTTCTATTAAACTTCCTTTTTTTATTTAATTTCCAAATAGATCGTTAAGGTATAGTGGTTTCTAGAATGAATTTCCATTTTTAATTTGCTGCAACTTCCATTTTTATTTTTATTACACTTACTTTTTGATTTAATTTTCAAATAGATCGTAAAGGTATAGTGGTTTCTGGATTGAACTTCCATTTTTAATTTTATGCAACTTTCATTTTTATTTTTATTCAATTTCCATTTTTTTTCAATTTACTTTTCTATTAAACTTCCTTTTTTATTTAATTTCCAAATAGATCGTTATGGTATTGTGGTTTCTTGAATAAACTTCCATTTTTAATTTTATGCAACGTCCATTTTTATTTTTATTCGACTTCCATTTTTATTCAAGTCATTTTTCTATTCAACTTTCTTTTTTCTTTAATTTCAAAATAGATCGTTAAGGTATAGTGGTTTCTTGAATGAACTTGCATTTTTAATTTTCTGCAACTTCCACTTTTATTTTTATTTAACTTCCTTTTTCATTCAAGTTTCTTTTCTGCTCAACTTCCTTTTTTATTTACATTCATAATAGATCGTTAAGGTGTAGTGGTTTCTGGTTTGAACTTCCATTATTAATTTTTTGCAAGTTTCATTTTTATTTTTGTTCAACTTCCATTCTTGTTCAATTTTATTTTCTTTTAAACTTCCTTTTTTATTTAATTTCAAAATAGATCGTTAAGGTATAGTGGTTTCTTGAATGAACTTCCAAGTTTAATTTTCTGCATCTTCCATTTTTATTTCTGTTCAACTTCTTTTTTTATTCGAGCTTCTTTTCTATTCAACTTCCTTTTTTATTTACTTTCCACATAGATCGTTAAGGTATAGTGATTTCTGGATTGAACTTACATTTTTAATTTTATGCAACTATCATTTTTATTCTTATTCAACTTCCATTTTTATTCAATTTACTTTTCTATTAAACTTCCTTTTTTATTTAATTTCCAAATAGATCGTTAAGGTATAGTGGTTTCTTTAATGAACTTCCATTGTTAATTTTATGCAAGTTTCATTTTTATTTTTATTCAACTTCCATTTTTGTTCAATTTACTTTTCTGTTAAACTTTCTTTTTTATTTAATTTCCAAATAGATCGTTAAGGTATAGTGGTTTCTTGAATGAAGTTCCAAGTTTAATTTTCTGCAACTTCCATTTTTATTTCTATTCAACTTCTTTTTTTATTCAAGTTTCGTTTCTACTCAACTTCCTTTTTTATTTAATTTCCAAATAGATCGTTAGCGTATAGTGGTTTCTGGATTGAACTTCCATTTTTAATTTTATGCGACTTTCATTTTTATTTTTATTCAATTTCCATTTTTATTCAATTTACTTTTCTATTAAACTTCCTTTTTTATTTTATTTCCAAATATATCGTTAAGGTATAGTGGTTTCTTTAATGAATTTCCATTTTCATTTTGCTGCAACTTCCATTTTTATTTTTATTTAACTTCCTTTTTCATTCAAGTTTCTTTTCTACTCAACTTCCTTTTTTATTTAATTTCCTAATAGATCGTAAAGGTATAGTGGTTTCTGGATTGAACTTCCATTTTTAATTTTATGCAACTTTCATTTTTATTTTTATTCAATTTCCATTTTTTTTCAATTTAGTTTTCTATTAAACTTCCTTTTTTATTTAATTTCCAAATAGATCGTTAAGGAATAGTGGTTTCTTGAATGAACTTTCATTTTTAATTTTCTGCAACTTCCATTTTTATTTTTATTCGACTTCCATTTTTATTCAAGTTATTTTTCTATTCAACTTCCTTTTTTATTTAATTTCCAAATAGATCGTTAAGGTATAGTGGTTTCTTGAATGAACTTCCATTTTTGTTTTTATTTAACTTCCTTTTTCAATCAATTTCTTTTCTACTCAACATCCTCTTTTATTTAAGTTCCAAATAGATCGTTAAGGTATGGTGGTTTCTTCAATGAATTTCCATTTTTAATTTTCTGCAACTTCCATTTTCATTTTTAAGTAACTTCCATTTTTATTCAAGTTACTTTTCTATTCAACATCCTTTTTTATATAATTTCCAAATAGATCGTTAACGTATAGTGGTTTCTGGATGGAACTTCTATTTTTAATTTTATGCAACTTTCATTTTTATTTTTATTCAATTTACTTTTCAATTAAACTTCCTTTTTTATTTAATTTCCAAATAGATCGTTAAGGTATAGTGGTTTCTTGAATGAATTTTCATTTTTAATTTGCTGCAACTTTCACTTTTATTTTTATTTAACTTCCTTTGCCATTCAAGTTTCTTTTCTACTCAACTTCCTTTTTTATTTAATTTCCAAATAGATCGTTAAGGTATAGTTTGTTTTCTGGATTGAACTTCCGTTTTTAATTTTATGCAACTTTCATTTTTATTTTTATTCAATTTCCATTTTTGTTCAATTTACTTCTGTATTAAATTTCATTTTTTATTTAATTTCCAAATAGATCGTTAAGGTATAGTGGTTTCTTGAATGAACTTCTATTTTTAATTTTCAGCAACTTCCATTTTTATTTTTATTCGACTTCCACTTTTATTCTTGTTATTTTTCTATTCAACTTCCTTTTTTTATTTAATTTCCTAATAGATCGTTCAGGTATAGTGGTTTCTTGAATGAACTTCCATTTTTAATTTTCTGCAACTTCCATTTTTATTTTCATTTAACTTCCTTTTTTATTCAAGTTTCTCTTCTTCTCAACTTCCTTTTTTATTTAATTTCCAAATAGATCGTTAAGATATACTGGTTTCTGGATTGAACTTCCATTTTTAATTTTCTGCAACTTCCATTTTTATTTTTATTCAACTTCCATTTTTATTCAATTTACTTTTCTATTAAACTTCCTTTTTTATTTAATTTCCAAATAGATCGTTAAGGTATAGTGGTTTCTTGAATGAACTTCCATTTTTAATTTTCTGCAACTTCCATTTTTATTTTTATTCGACTTCCATTTTTATTCAAGCTATTTTTCTATTCAACTTCCTTTTTTATTTAATTTTCAAATAGATCGTTAAGGTATAGTGGTTTCTTGAATGAACTTCCAATTTTAATTTTCTGCAACTTCTATTTTTATTTCTATTCAACTTCTTTTTTTATTCAAGTTTTTTTCCTATTCAACTTCCTTTTTTATTTAAGTTCCAAATATATCGTTAAGGTATACTGGTTTCTGGATTGAACTTCCATTTTTAATTTTATGCTACTTTCACTTTTATTTTTATTCAACTTCCATTTTTATTCAATTTTCTTTTCTATTAAATTTCCTTTTTTATATAATTTCCAAATAGATCGTTAAGGTATAGTGGCTTCTTTAATGAACTTCCATTTTTAATTTTATGGAACTTCCATTTTTAATTTTATTCAGCTTCCATTTTGTTCAAGTTATTTTTCTATACAATAACCTTTTTTATTTAATTTCCAAATAGATCATTAAGGTATAGTGGTTTCTTGAATGAACTTCCATTTTTAATTTTCTGAAACTTTCATTTTTATTTTTATTTAACTTCCTTTTTTATTCAAGTTTCTTTTCTTCTTAACTTCTTTTTTTTTGTAATTTCCAAATCGATCGTTAAGGTATAGCGGTTTCTGGATTGAACTTTCATTTTTAATTTTCCGCAACTTTCATTTTTATTTTTATTTAACTTCCATTTTTATTCAATTTACTTTTCTATTAAACTTCCTTTTTTATTTTATTTCCAAATAGATCGTTAAGGTATAGTGGTTTCTTGAATGAATTTCCATTTTTAATTTGCTGCAACTTCCATTTTTATTTTTATTTAACTTCCTTTTTCATTCAAGTTTCTTTTCTACTCAACTTCTTTCTTTATTTAATTTCCAAATAGATCGTTAACGTACAGTGGTTTCTGAATTGAACTTCCATTTTTAATTTTATGCAACTTTCATTTTTATTTTTATTCAATTTCCATTTTTATTCAATTTATTTTTCTATTAAACATCCTTTTTTATTTAATTTCCAAATAGATCGTTAAGGTATAGTGGTTTCTTGAATGAATTTTCATTTTTAATTTGCTGCAACTTCCATTTTTATTTTTATTTAACTTCCTTTTTCATTCAAGTTTCTTTTCTACTCAACTTCATTTTTTATTTAATTTCCAAATAGATCGTAAAGGTATAGTCGTTTCTGGATTGAACTTCCATTTTTAATTTTATGCAACTTTCATTTTTATTTTTATTCAATTTCCATTTTTTTTCAATTTACTTTTCTATTAAACTTCTTTTTTTATTTAAATTCCAAATAGATCGTTAAGGTATAGTGGTTTCTTGAATGAACTTTCATTTTTAATTTTCTGCCACTTCCATTTTTATTTTTATTCGACTACCATTTTTATTCAAGTTATTTTTCTATTCAACTTCCTTTTTTATTTAATTTCCAAATAGATCTTTAAGGTATAGTGGTTTCTTAAATGAACTTCCATCTTTAATTTTCTGCAACTTCCATTTTAATTTTTAAGTAGCTTCCATTTTTATTCAAGTTACTTTTCTATTCAACTTCCTTTTTTATTTAATTTCCAAATAGATCGTTAAGGTATGGTGGTTTCTTGAATGAATTTCCATTTTTAATTTTCTGCAACTTCCATTTTAATTTTTAAGTAACTTCCATTTTTATTCAAGTTACTTTTCTATTCAACTTCCTTTTTAGTTTAATTTCCAAATAGATCGTTAACGTATAGTGGTTTCTGGATTGAACTTCTATTTTTAATTTTATGCAACTTTCATTTTTATTTTTATTGAATTTCCATTTTTATTCAATTTACTTTTCTTGTTAAACTTCCTTTTTTATTTGATTTCCAAATAGATCGTTAAGGTATACTGGTTTCTTGAATGAATTTCCATTTTTAATTTGCTGCAACTTTCATTTTTATTTTTATTTAACTTCCTTTTTCATTCAAGTTCCTTTTCTACTCAACTTCCTTTTTTATTTAATTTCCAAATAGATCGTTAAGGTATAGTGGTTTCTAGATTGAACTTCCATTTTTAATTTTATGCAACTTTCATTTTTATTTTTATTCAATTTCCATTTTTATTCAATTTACTTTTCTATTAAACTTCCTTTTTTATTTAATTTCCAAATAGATCGTTAAGGTATAGTGGTTTCTTGAATGAACTTCCATTTTTAATTTTCTGCAACTTCTATTTTTATTTTTATTCGACTTCCATTTTTATTCAAGTTATTTTTCTATTCAACTTCCTTTTTTATTTAATTTCCAAATAGATCGTTAAGGTATAGTGGTTTTGTAACAACCCACATTTCATGTCCCAGTTATGTTGCTTGCATTATATGTTTTGCCATGTTAAGTTGCTGTCACAGCCCATATTTATGCCTTAGTCATGTTCATGAGCATTTGTATGATTATGACTCGTTGAGCTTGCATCTGTATGTTTATGACTTGTTTTGCCTAAGTAAGATCCATGCCTTGTTCTGATGTCTATGTGATTACTTAAGTGTTGTGTACATGCTCTGTTCCTTCCGTGGTGCCTCAAGCCTAAGTTATGTTTAGCCGAAGTCATGCCAAGCCTAGGTTATGTTAGCCTAGATCATTCCAAGCCGAGGTCATCTTCAGTCTGAAAGTATCTTGGAACCCCTTTGTTTGACCTCCACCTTCGCCCTGGCATATTGGCTGAGATGTCGTTATCTAGGCCGAGATGTGAATCACCAAGGCCGAGATGTCTATCATCTAGGCCGAGATGTTACCTTTGCACCTGAGTGATCTTGTCTTGGAGTGGTATGACCTAGACCGAGGTGTGGCACATCTAGGCCAAGGTGTGGCACGGCTTAGTCAAGTGTTGTCCTTCCTAGCCGAGGTCATTGTCACCTTAGTTGCCGAAGCTTTGTCCTTAGCTGACGTCATCATTTGCCGGAGTGCCATACCGAGTAGCTTGTTAGATACACTTTGTCAGAGTCTTGTCTTGTCAATCCATCACCTTTTTGAAGAGAACCAACCAGCCGTTGCCACGTGTCCGAGCTGAGTGTTAAGTCAGCCGATAGAGAGAGGAAACCTATCATTTGTTGTATCCTTGTTTTGAAGAGGAGAGAGAAGCTCTAAGAGAGGAAGAAGAGTTCTTAAGGGAGAGTAGATTTCCAAGCTTGATCCCTAGAGGTCGAACCGTTAGATCCGTGTTCTAAGGTTAGATTCTTGCTCCGCTTTTGTTGTTCTTTATGTTTATGTTATTGCATTGCATGATTGAATATGATTTATAAGCCATGCATTGTTTTGAAGTCCGATTTTAGAAAGAGAAAATAGCAGTTATAGCGATCCCGGTTGTCCCTTTACTGTTCTGTTGTATTCCAGACTCGGCTCCGTGAAGTTGGTAGTGGTATCTATGTTGTTGCCATCCTTTAATTCCACTTGATTGAGTTTTAGGATGTTTTGAGCAGGGTTGTTACAGGTTGGTTAGGCCTTGGTTTCAATTCCTTGTCGTCCAGCTTTTTGGCGATCTGCTCGAGCGGGTCTTCTTGCGCTCGAGCGGGGATTGCACACCTCCAGTATTTCGTGTCCCTGCAAAACTTCTGCAGATGTGATTTTTACGCTCGAGCGGGTTTGTTTACGCTCGAGCGGGTTTGTTGGCGCTCGAGCGGGTAGTACGTTCTGGGTATAAGTTCTGGGAGGGGGAAATCTACGCTCGAGCGGACTGGTTTTCGCGCTCGAGCGGAAGTGCTTTATTCTTGTGTCTTGGCGCTCGAGCGGGCCTTATTGCGCTCGAGCGTGTCTAGATTTTTGTTCTTGGCGCTCGAGCGTTGTGTTCTCCGCTCGAGCGGGTCATGCGTATGAGATTATCCGCTGGGTGATTTCAAATCACTTTTTACTTTCCATTCTCTCTCCTACTTTTTCTAAAACCCATTTTGAGAGCTCCTCTCTCTAAAACCTTGACTTCTCTCTAGGTATTGATCTAGTAGGAGTGATTTCCTCACCTTTGGCCTTTACAAAAAAGTTGTTGATCGTCGAGGGATATCTTTTGATCCGAGAAATTCGTGGGTTGGAGCATTTTCTTCTTCTTCACCTTCTTGGTTGGGAGTCATCTTTTGATGTCACGACCCCAAACCGCCCCTAGTAGTTTGGTGCCGTGATGGCCAGTAATCCGTAATTACCGAAGGCCAACTTTTCAAAACTTAACACAATCAGAGTATGAATATAGGGGCTCACAAATGCGGAAGCAATAAATCAAATGCAAGTGGTCCATAAGAGCTGTGCGTAGATCAAAGCAATGCCAAACATTCCAATTAACTTTACAACTTGGATACAACAGGATAAAAAGCATGTTACATCTTGATCAAAAGGCTTCTCGAGCCGACATATACAAAATACAGCTAATACAAGTCAAGAAGCATGATTTTCAAGATTTGTCGACATGCAAGGTAGGCATCGCCGACGTAAATGCAAAAGCAAGCCGCCATAAGTACAAATCCAAAACAAACATCCAAACGATCTAGGTGTCGCCGCCGTCCTGCTCATCACCTACATATATATAGAGGGGTGAGTACAAAACTCAGTGAATGGTACTAAAAATAAAGGTTTTGCATGAATAAAGCCGAGGTCCTTCAAAACGAAACACATCAAAACTTTAATAAGACAAAGGATGAACCGTATTCATCAATCAATTATTACAAGTATCCAGAGATGTTTACAGATATAGGCAAGACAAGGGATGAACCGTATTCATCATTCAAGCATCATAACATCGGCGAAGCAAGGGATGAACCGTATTCATCATTCAAGTATCATAACATCGGTGAAGCAAGGGATGAACCGTATTCATCAATCAATTATTACAAGTATCCAGAGATGTTTACAGATATAGGCAAGACAAGGGATGAACCGTATTCATCATTCAAGCATCATAACATCGGCGAAGCAAGGGATGAACCGTATTCATCATTCAAGTATCATAACATCGGTGAAGCAAGGGATGAACCGTATTCATCAATCAATTATTACAAGTATCCAGAGATGTTTACAGATATAGGCAAGACAAGGGATGAACCGTATTCATCATTCAAGCATCATAACATCGGCGAAGCAAGGGATGAACCGTATTCATCATTCAAGTATCATAACATCGGTGAAGCAAGGGATGAACCGTATTCATCATTCAAGTATCATAACATCGGCGAAGCAAGGGGTCAACCGTATTCATCATTCAAGTATCAAGGCTGTACGATCCGTAATCGTTTGGTCAAGAGTATTGTGAAAGTTTAACGTCCTCCAATACAAGGGACTTGTGTTACTTAGGCCCGTAGCCCGTTTTAACAAGGACCGTATCCTTTTACACTTGGTACTGCGAAAGTTTAGAGTCCTCCAGCACAAGGGACTTGTGTTACTTAGGCCCGTAGCCCGATTTAACAAGGACCGTATCCTTTTACGCTTGGTACTGCGAAAGTTTAGAGTCCTCCAGCACAAGGGACTTTCCAAGGTTAACAATCAAACAAGGCCATTTATTCATGCTTAGCAAATACCACGTCAAAACAAACAAAACAAGATTTATCAGGAGCAAGTGTAACATAGCTTTATTAGAAATACCACTCACCTAGTTCTTCAGGTGTAGACTCAAGCAAATGTCAAGGACCTACAATCACATGGCAAGTCACATTCTCAAAGCAAGCTCTATATATATACATGCAAATGATCTCGGCATTCTTGCCAGATCCAAGTCAAAGACAAAACAAAACAAGCTGGAAGCTTAACCACTGCTCCCGTTTCTCGAAAACACACTGGGTACCGTCCAGGACTAAGCCGAGGTCCGCTAAACAAAGTCAGGAAAAACCTGGGTTTTCCTTTGAAGAATATGAAGAACATGATCATTTGAAAGATGGATGCAGCTCACAACTTGTTACAAAAATCTGAGTTTTTCATGCCAAGAGTTCAAAATATACAGACCTGGGTACCCATCAAAGAAAGGCATGCGAGAACAAACACAAAACATGATTTTCGTTCCAAACTTCTCGATCAAAAAGAGACCTTTTTCAAGAACACAGAAAACCGTTTTCTCTTTCCAAAGCCAATCTTCAAAACGATGCATGACATGCAAAACAAATCCGATCATGCAATACAGTTAGGTATCCAGCAAGAACAATCAAAGGGGATCAAGATTCTAACCTCAAAACTCAGATCTAACGGCTCAAGCCACAAAGATCAAGCTTGGAAGACTACTCTCACTCAAGAACTCTTCTTCCTCTTCTCTAGAGCTTCTCTCTCCAAAACAAGGATTTGAGACAAGAAAATGATTTGTTTCAAGGTCTGTCGGCTGCCTTAACAAACAGCTCGGACACGTGGCATAATCAGGTTGGTTCAGCTCCAAAAAGGTGATTGATAGACAAGACAAGTCTCTGACAAATCGTATGCGGTAAGCTCGGGTAAAACACATCGACAAAGAGATGACATCGGCTCAAAACAAGGATCCAGCAACAGGATAGAAAAACATCGGCTAGGGAGGACGACACTTGACTAAGCTGTGCCACACCTTGGCCGGGGTGCGCCACATCTCGGCCTAGGCCATACCTGCCTGCGGACAAGGTTCTAGTGCAAAACATCTCGGCAAGGAATGCCCGAGGTGAAGGTGGGGTTGAACAAGATCTCAAAACAAGTCTAAGTACAAAGGGTCAAAGGCGGACTAAGCTCAAGATGATCTCGGCTACGCACACGCACTAAGCAAGGAACAAAATCGTATAAACAACTTAAGCGAACCAAGGCAAGATAAAACCTTCAAATTAACATAACAAGCAAGACCATGCAAAAATGTATGCAAGTATGGCAAGAGTAAGGTGAGGGTTGTTACATTTGAGGTAGGGATATCCTACTCCTCTCTATGAGTTTTGTCTTTAAATTTTGGCATTTCGATATGTTGGGGGTGGTTGGGTAATTTTGAGAGAGTTTGGGCCTTTGTGTAGTTTTACAAAAGTTGGGGTTTTAAATATATAAAACCTAAATGCATGTTTGGCATGAAGTAATGAAATAAATGTTGAAACATTGACGAAAATGAAACCGTGAAGGGTTGAAATGTTAATTATGGAAAATGCCCTAATTACATTGATTGATTAATTTGTATAATTAATTGTTGGAAATGAGGGATTAAATTGAGAATATGGAAATTGGAAAGGGAAAGGATTAAAGGGTGTAGTTGAATCATTTATCGCTCACCTAATTGAAATGTTGATTTAATATCCATTTTGTGCATGTATTTCCTGTTTAGAAATAACTGCTTTGGCTATCGGTGGAGGATAGTCTTGATTGTTGTAGACAATGCATGATGATTAGGCAAACTAAAACTAATCGATTGAAAGTGTCATAGAGTATGACGGTGGATGGAATGCATTAATTCTATGTGTTGATTGATTGTGTATAGAACCTTTGTGTTTATATGCATTGTGTGTAGAGGAGGAGATGGGGGATGTATTCCGCGATTTAGGAGAAGATGGGGGATGTACCTCTAAACCGGATAGCGTTGGGAGGAGATGGGGGATGAACTCCGTAGATACAGCTCATATGCTTGTCTAGAGAAGTGAAGATACAGCTCATAGGCTTATCTTTGAGAAGTGTAGATACAGCTCATATGCTTGTCTAGTGAAGTGTGGATACAGCTTAAATGCTTATCTGTTGATGCGTGATATGTTTATCTGTTGACATGTTGATATAGCTAATATGCTTATCTATTAAATAAAGATGGAGAAGGAAAAGTGGCATAGACTCGTATGCTATGAAATTGTGGCGTGATAGATGTGGATGTATCAGTGTTGGCCATCTATCAATTGCTAATCTTTTAGTCATTGTTCATAGTTGGTTTAGTATATCTCTACTAGGCTGTGGCTCACCCTATATGGGAATATCATTTTCAGGTACAGGTAGCATGCCACCTCCAAGGACATAGCTTGGGAGGCTAGAGGTGGACACACTTTTGTTGTCTTATTTCTTTTGATGTATTACATGTAAATTCAAGCCAAGGGCTTAATATGTAATTGAGTTAGTACTCTCTTTTGTAACCAAGTGTTAACTTGGAAAGCTGTAAGCCCGTAGGGCATTTGCTTTTGTTGTTAACATGTAATACTTTTGTAATGAAGTACTCTGATGAATTGAAAAATGTGGACCTTTTGTATATAAATGTATGTCTATATTGATGGGTTTAATGCTATTTAATTGAGGGCGTTACAACTTGGTATCAGAGCGTACCGGGTTCGAATACTTTGGGTACGTGGGAAGTGATTAGGATCACAATGGGTTTGTCTCGCTTGATAGAGACTTAGATGTAGAGTCATATGCTATGTGCTTAATTGATAACATGCTTATGTGACTATGTGGGTATGGGATTTAGTTTCTAGGATGTTGATTGGATCCTTGGGTTTCTGGGAGTCTTGTTAGAAAGGCACTTGATCAATGCTGTTTCTAACCGGAACTCTAGTAACGCCTCGGGACTATCATTATCCGGGAATGAAATTCGTAAGTGCTTATGTGTTTATGTGCTTACGTGGAGTGAATTACAGTTGTCCATGCATTAGGACACGAGTGTTATAGCTTCGGCACATTTGTGAATGTGCTAATAGTCTTGGTTACCTTTATTAGGATGTCAGGACGAGGACATGGTAGGCGTGGTAGGCAGGAGGTACCTTCATCGGGTGACGTTCCAACAGTGCAGGAGGGAGTTGGTCAGGCCAACGTGGCCGAGCCAGCGGGTCAGCAGGCTATGGGCGCCTTGGCCCGAGAGATAGCGGGGGCTTTGGGTATTCTCAGAGCTGAAAATCAGGTTGCTGAGGCAGGGCCTTCTTTCTTGAAGAGGGAGTTCTTCTGGTCTAACCCGGACGAGTTTGTTGGGGATCCGAAGGAGCCACTTAAGGTTGACGAGTGGTTGGAACAGATGGAGAAGACGTTCGAGATGCTTGGCATCGAAGATGGGGCTTTAAAGGTGACCTTGGCATCCTTCCAACTGAAGGGAGATGCGGGTCAATGGTGGAAGTACGAGAAGGGCAGTGTTGGTGGTGCATGAGAGGCGTTTGTGAATGCTTTCCATGAGAAGTTTTTATCTTCAGCTGCAAGGGAGAAGCTGAGGGAACAGTTTTGCCAGCTTAAACAGCAGGGCTTATCTGTGGTTGAGTTTGAGGCTACTTTTACCAGTCTGCCCAGGTTTGCACCTAAACTGGTGGCGTCCGAGGAACGCCGTTGCTTTGAGTTTGAACGGAAGTTGAGGCGAGGCCTCAAGTTGAGGGTTGGTGGATCTTTCATCCGAGAGTATAGACGTTTGGTAGATGCAGCAGCTCATATGGAGCTCATGATGCAGGAGGAGGATGAGGGGCAGAGAGGCTCCAAGAGGAGCCAAGATGGTCAGGGTGATGGTAGGAGACAGAGGGGTCCTAATCCTCAACAGTCTCAGGGTGGTTTGGCTAGGTCGACCTTTCCAGTGCCGAGTGTAGGCTCCGGGAGAGGTAGTCAGGGGGATTTCACCTATTACAAGTGTGGCCAGCTGGGTCACAAAGTTTCGGTTTGCTCGCAGAAGGGACGGGGTCAGCGAGCTGCTTCTTCATCAGCTAGACCTCAGGGCCAGAGTCAGGGCAGAGGCCAGTCCTTGTCTTGCTATCAGTGTGGGCAGCCTGGGCACCTGAAGAGGTTTTGCCCACAGTTGAGTGCCACTTCAGGAGCATCTGGTTCTAGGCAGACGCAGGGATTTCAGCCAGCTCAGTCTGTGCAGGCCTCGAGGGCCAATCCGGGAGCTTCGTCGTCCCAGTCAGTGTAACAGTCGTATGCTCCGAGGGGTGAGCAAGTAGATCAGGGGCCTACGGGGCACGTGTATGCTGTTACCGCGCAGGATCTAGTACCGGCTCCATCAGTAGATAACCCACAGGTCCCAGGATCGAAACCTGGCTCTGATAGGGGATGTACCTCTAAACCGGATAGGTATTGGGAGGAGATAGGGGATGAACTCCGTAGACACAGCTAATATGCTTGTCTAGAGAAGTGAAGATAGAGCTCATATGCTTATCTTTGTGAAGTGTGGATACAGCTTGTATGCTTATCTGTGGATATTGTTGATATACATATCTGTTGTAGAATGTGGATACAGCTTATATGCTTATCTGTGGATATTGTTGATATACATATCTGTTGTAGAATGTGGATACAGCTTATATGCTTATCTGAGGATATTGTTGTTATACATATCTGTTGAGAATGTGGATATAGTTTTTATGCTTATCTGAATGTGAGATATAGTTTTTATACAGATCTATGGAAATGATGATAGAGCTAGTATGCTTATCTGTTGTTAAAGGGAAAATGAAAAGTAATTGGGACTTGTAAGTCGTTGACATAAATATGTTATTTATGTGATTGTATCAGTGTTGACCAACTATCAATTGCTAATGTTTTAGTCATTGTCCATGGTTGGTTTAGTGTATTTCTACTGGGCTGTGGCTCACCCTATATGGGAATATCATTTTCAGGTACAGGAAGCATGCCACCTCCAAGGACATAGCTTGGGAGGCTAGAGGCGGACATAGTGTAGTTGTTTTACTTTTGATGTATTACATGTAACTTCAAGCCAAGGGCTTAATGTGTAAACGAGTTAGTACTCTTTTGTTGAAACCAAGTGTTAACTTGGAAAGCTGTAAGCCCGTAGGGCATTTTGTTTTGATGTTAACATGTAATACTTTTGTAATGAAACTCAATGAAATAAAGGAATGTGGTTAGTTTATATGTAAATGCATGTTATTATTTTGAGGGCGTTACAACTTGGTATCAGAGCCAGGTTTCAATACTTTGGGTACGTGGGAAGTGATTAGTATCACATTGGGTTCGTCTCGTTTGATAGAGACTTAGTGTAATGTTATATGCTTACGTGACAACATGTTTATGTGACTATGTGGGTATGGGATTTAATTTCTAGGATGTTGATTGGATCCTTGAGTTTCTGGGAGTCTTGTTGGAAAAGCACTTGATCAATGCTGTTTCTAACCGGAACTCTAGTAACGCCTCGGGACTATTATTATCCGGAAATGAAATTCGTAAGTGCTTATGTGTTTATGTGCTTATGTGGAGTGAATTACAGTTGTCCATGTATTAGGACGTGAGTGTTTAGTTTCGGCACATTTATGAATGTGCTAATGTTCTGTGTTGCCTTTATTAGGATGTCAGGACGAGCAAGAGGTGCTAGGCGTGGTAGACCTGCGAGGCAGGAAGTACCGTTACCTGGTGAGATTCCGGCAGTACAGGAAGGGGTTGGGCAGGCCACTGTGGCCGAGCCAGTAGGTCAGCAAGCTATGGGCGCCTTGGCCAGAGAGATAGCGGGAGCTTTGGGTATTCTTAGAGCTGGGAATCAGGCAGCTGAGACAGGGCCTTCCTTCTTGAAGAGGGAGTTCTTCCGGTGTAATCCGGACGAGTTTATCGGGGATCCTAAAGAGCCGCTTAAGGCAGATGAATGGCTCGAACAGACAACGAAGACGTTTGAGATGCTTGGCATCGAGGACGGAGCACTGAAAGTGACCTTGGCATCCTTCCAACTGAAGGGAGATGCGGGTCAATGGTGGAAGTACGAGAAAGCTCGTGTTGGTGGTACTTGGGAGGCGTTTGTGAATGCTTTTCAGGAGAGGTTTTTATCAGCAGCAGCTAGGGAGAAGCTGAGGGATCAGTTTAGCCGGCTTAATCAGCAGGGCTTGTCAGTGGCCGAGTTTGAGGCTACTTTTACCAGTCTGTCTAGGTTTGCACCTGAACTGGTGGCGTCTGAGGAACGCCGTTGCTATGAGTTTGAGCGGAAGTTGAGGCGGGGCCTCAAGTTGAGAATTGGTGGGTCTTATATTCGAGAGTATAGACACCTAGTGGACGCTGCAGCTCATATGGAGCTTATGATGCAGGAGGAGGATGAGGGTCAGAGAGGCTCCAAGAGGAGCCAGGATAGTCAGGGTGATGGCAGGAGACAGAAGGGTTATAACCCTCAGCAGTCGCAGGGTGGTGTTGCTAGATCGACCTTCCCAGTGCCGAGTGCAGGCTCCGGGAGAGGTGGTCAGGGGGATTTCACCTGTTACAAGTGTGGCCAGCTGGGTCACAAGGTATCTGTTTGCCCGCAGAAGGGTGGGGGTCAGAAAGCTGCTTCTTCTTCAGCTAGACCGCAGAGTCAGAGTTTGGGCAGGGGGCAACTCTTGACTTGTTATCAGTGTGGACAACCTGGGCACATGAAGAGGTTTTGCCCACAGTTGAGTGCCACTTCGGGAGCGTCTGGTTCTAGGCAGACGCAGGGTTTTCAGCCAGCTCAGTCTGTGCAGGCCTCGAGGGCCAATCCGGGAGCTTCGTCATCCCAGTCTGTGCAGCAGTCTTTTGCTCCGAGAGGTGAGCAGGTAGACCAGGGGCCTACGGGGCGCGTGTATGCTGTTACCGCGCAGGATTTAGTACCGGCTCCATCAGTAGTGAGAGGTACTTTTCTGTTTTGCAACTCAGTTGCTAATGTGTTGATAGACACGGGTGCATCTCATTCTTTTGTATCTGCTGCATTTGCATCTGTTTTGGAATTGGAGTTAGCACAGTTAGCATCTCCTATTTGTGTGGTATCGCCTTTGGGTGGTGAGTTGATCCTGAAACAGGGTGTTAGAGGATGTGATATAGAGGTCGCCGACTATAGGCTTCCTTTTCCGTTTGTTGTCATGCCCATGAAGGGTTTTGATGTTATTTTGGGTATGGACTGGTTATCGTCATACCGGGCTGTTATTGATTGCTACCGCCAGAGGGTTACATTGTGTACCTTGAGCGGGGAGTGGTTCCATTTCTTGGGAGACCGGGTTGGTAGTGTTTTGCCACCGGGGTATGATTCGCGAGGGCGAAGTGAGCTTAGTAGTCTACTTGCTAGCTTTGAGAGTGGTGAGAGTGGTGAGACCCAGCATGTATTACCGAGGGTGGTTTGTGAGTATTCGGATGTCTTTCCCGAAGATCTTGTTAGTTTGCCACCTCACCGAGAGATAGAGTTCTCTATTGATTTAGTGCCTGGTACGGCGCCGATTTCTATGGCACCTTACCGTTTTGCTCCAGCAGAGTTGGTTGAGTTGAAAGTTCAGCTCCAGGAATTGCTAGATAAGGGCTTTGTTCGCCCTAGTGTTTCACCGTGGGGAGCACCGGCCCTTTTTGTTAAAAAGAAAGATGGTGCCTTGAGATTGTGTATAGACTACCGGAAGTTGAATCGGGCTACGGTTAAGAATAAGTATCCTATGCCCCGTATAGATGATTTGTTTGACCAGTTGAAGGGTTCCCGTTGTTTCTCTGAGATAGACTTGAGATCGGGTTACCATCAGTTGAGGGTCAGGGAGGAAGATATTCCTAAGACGGCATTCCGTACGCGGTATGGCCATTATGAGTTTTTGGTGATGCCATTCGGACTTACCAATGCACCGGCAGTCTTTATGGACTTGATGAACCGGATTTTCCGGGAGTTCTTAGACCGATTTGTGGTTGTTTTCGTGGACGACATCCTTATCTATTCGTCTTCTGAGGAGGAGCACGAGGCACACTTGAGAGTGGTGCTTGAGTTACTTAGAGCCCATAGGCTGTATGCCAAGTTTGGGAAGTGTGAGTTCTGGCTGGGGGAAGTCAAATTCTTAGGCCACGTGGTATCCGGGGAAGGGGTGTCTGTTGATACATCCAAGGTTGAGGCAGTGCAAGATTGGGCACAGCCTAAGAGTGTGTTTGAGATCCGCAGTTTTCTGGGATTAGCTGGGTATTACCGTCGGTTTGTGAAAGATTTCTCCAGGTTAGCGTCACCGTTGACTAGGCTGACTCGGAAGGGAGTCAAGTTTGTGTGGAGTGAGACTTGTGAAAAGTCGTTCCAAGAGTTGAAAATTAGATTGACCACCGCTCCAGTGTTGATTATTCCGGAGAGAGGGTTGGGTTATGCGGTTTATTGTGATGCCTCACGAGAGGGTTTGGGTTGTGTGTTGATGCAAGAGGGGAAAGTGGTAGCTTATGGCTCACGTCAGTTGAAAATACACGAGAAGAATTACCCCACACACGACCTAGAGTTAGCAGCTGTGATCTTTGCCTTGAAAATCTGGAGGCACTACCTTTATGGTGAGAGGTTCGAGGTATTCTCGGATCACAAGAGTTTGAAGTATCTGTTTACACAGAGAGACTTGAATTTGAGGCAGAGGAGATGGATAGAGTTCATTGAGGATTATGATTTTGAGTTGCATTATCATCCGGGAAAGGCCAATGTTGTGGCCGATGCCCTTAGTAGGAAAACCATTAGTGATGTAGCTTGTATAGCCATCCGGGAATGGGTGATGTTGGGAGCACTTGGCGAGTTTGATTTGCTACTGGGCGAATCTGTTGAGGCTGCGGCCTTGTTTTCTGTTGTTGCGCAGCCTACACTTGTGACTAGAGTGTTAGAGGCACAGAGAGGTGACCTTGAGGTAGAATCCCTCCGAGAGAAGATCTCCAGTGGGAAAGTTGAGAAGGGTTTGACGGTGTATCCCGACCTGAGTGTGAGATACCGAGACCGTTTGTTTGTACCGGAGTCTTGCCGAGAGGAAGTACTCCGAGAGTTTCACCATTCGCGCCTTGCGGTGCATCCGGGAGGTACTAAGATGTATCAGGATTTGGGTCGCCAGTTTTGGTGGCGGGGTATGAAAAGAGATGTGGCTGTTTTCGTATCGAAGTGCCTTACTTGCCAGCAAGTGAAGGCCGAGCATCAGAGGCCAGCGGGTTTGTTACAACCCTTGCCTATTGCCGAGTGGAAGTGGGAGCATGTCACTATGGACTTCGTTGTAGGTCTTCCGAGGACTCAGCGGGGTAGTGATGCTATTTGGGTGGTTGTAGACCGGTTGACTAAGTCGGCGCACTTTATTCCTATGCGCGTGAGAGATTCGGTAGATCATCTTGCCGATTTGTATATTGGGGATGTAGTGAGATTGCACGGGGTCCCAGTGACGATCGTCTCAGATAGAGATCCTCGTTTTACTGCTAGGTTGTGGCAGAGTTTGCAGAGTGCACTGGGCACTAAGTTGACCTTTAGTACGGCTTATCATCCTCAGACTGACGGGCAGTCCGAGCGTACTATTCAGATCCTCGAGGATATGCTTCGGGGTTGTGTCCTGGACTTCAGTGGGACGTGGGAGAGGCACTTGCCATTGGTAGAGTTTGCCTACAACAATAGTTTTCAGTATAGCATCGGTATGGCACCGTTTGAGGCCTTGTATGGCCGACCGTGCAGGTCTCCAGTTTGTTGGGCCGAGGTGGGTGATGCACCTTTGTTGGGTCCAGAGTTAGTTAGGGAGACGACGGAGAAAGTTGAGCTTATCCGTAGGAGGCTTGTTACAGCCCAGAGTCGACAAAAGAGTTATGCCGACCGTAGGAGGAGGCCTTTGGCGTTTGAGGTAGGTGATCATGTCTTTCTGAAGATATCATCTAGACGAGGCCTGATGAGGTTTGGGAAGAGTGGGAAGTTATCCCCTCGGTTTATTGGTCCTTTTGAGATCCTTGAGAGGATTGGTGAGGTTGCTTATCGATTAGCCTTACCACCGCAGTTGTCCGGAGTGCATGCCGTGTTTCATGTGAGTATGCTTCGAAAGTATGAGCCAGATCCATCACATGTGCTGTATTGGAGTGATTTAGAGGTAGATGAGGATGCCTCGTATGAGGAGAGACCGGTTCGGGTCTTGGATAGGCGGGATCAGGTCCTGCGTGGTAAGACCATTCCTTTGGTGAAAGTCTTGTGGAAACATCACGGAGTGGAGGAAGCCACTTGGGAACGTGAGTTGGAAGTCCGTGAGAAATATCCGGACTTGTTTGTTAATGTGTGATCTTGTATTTAAATTTTACATTATGTTGAACTTAAGAGCTTTTATATATGTCTTAAGTTGTAAAACATTGAGAATGTTTTGATTATTGGAAGCATGTTTTGGAACTTGCCTCATATGGTAGTTGGATGTAACACTATATATGTTGAATATATTGTTGACATTGGAAAGTTAGTGCATAATGTTGGTGCATGTTAATAATACATATGTTGTTTACATATTGTGATATGTCTCTTGTTAAAGGGATGGGATGACCGGTAATGGGTCGAATTGTTGAATGTTAAAATGTAACATTGTTTAAAATGGAGGAAAACTTGTTTTTGAAAACTTGTGCTTAATTTCAGGGACGAAATTCTTAAAGGGAGGGAGGTTATAGCGATCCCGGGTTTACCCTTGTTGTATAGTGATCCGGACATGTGTCCGTGGATGTTGGTAGTTGTTTATTATCTTGTTTGCATCCTTTCTTACTTGGTATTTGAGTTATAGGATGTGTTGAGCGGGTTTGTTACAGGTTGGTTGAGTTTAGAAACCAAAACTAGTTGCCCAGATTTTTGGCCTGTACGCTCGAGCGAAGGTGTTGGCGCTCGAGCGTAGATTACACCCATTCAGTATTTTCCTGTGCAGCGTTGTACGCTCGAGCGTGGTATTGGCCACTCGAGCGGGGTTGTCTGAGTGCCGCTCGAGCGTAGGGTTGGGAGCTCGAGCGGAGGCCTGGTTCTGCAAAAGTGCTGGGCGAGTGCATTCTGCGTTCGAGCGGGCGGTTGGCCGCTCGAGCGGAAGTCTGTGAGTGGACGCTCGAGCGGGGTGTTTTACGCTCGAGCGGAGACCTGGGTTAAAGTCCCGAAATTGTGACTTTTCAAATCACTTTTTCACTTTCTCTTCTCTCTCTTACTTTTCCAAAATCACCATTGTTGAGCCTCTCACTCTAGACTCTACCTTCTCTCTAGGTTTTGATCTAGTAGGAGTGATTTACTCACCTTTGGCCTTTACAAAAAAGTTGTTGATCGTCGAGGGCTTCATTTTAATCTGAAAATCTCGGGTTTTGGAGCACGTTGGGTTTTGTCGTCTTCTCCTTTGGGACTCCGAATTTGAGGTAGGGATAACCTACTCCTGTCTATGGGTTTTGTCTTTAAATTTTGGTATTTTGAGATGTTGGGCTTGGTTTGGTAATTTTGTGAAAGTTTGGGGCTTTTGTGTAATTTTACAAAAGTTGGGGTTTTATTCATAATAAACCTAGATGCATGTTTGGCATAGAAAAATGGAATGATTGTTGAATCATTGATGAAAATGGGACCTAAGGGTTGAAATAGTAATTATGGAAAATGGCCTAATTACATTGTTTAATTAATTGGGATAATTAATTGGTGAGGAATGAGGAAATGAAATGTTGATTGAATATCCATTTGTGCATTTATTTTCTGTTTTAGAAATAACTGCTTTGGGCTATCGGTGGAGGATAGTCGAGATTGTTGTAGACAATGCATGATGATTAGGTAAACGGAAACTAATCAATGGAATGTGTCATGGAACTTGACGGTTGATAGAATACATTAATTGTGTGTATTGTGTGATTGTATATAGAACCAATGTGTTTATATACGTTATGTGTAGAGGAGGAGATAGGGGATGTACTCCGCGGTTTAGGGGAAGATAGGGGATGTACCTCTAAACCGGATAGGTATTGAGAGGAGATAGGGGATGAACTCCGTAGACACAGCTAATATGCTTGTCTAGAGAAGTGAAGATAGAGCTCATATGCTTATCTTTGTGAAGTGTGGATACAGCTTGTATGCTTATCTGTGGATATTGTTGATATACATATCTGTTGTAGAATGTGGATACAGCTTATATGCTTATCTGTGGATATTGTTGATATACATATCTGTTGTAGAATGTGGATACAGCTTATATGCTTATCTGAGGATATTGTTGTTATACATATCTGTTGAGAATGTGGATATAGTTTTTATGCTTATCTGAATGTGAGATATAGTTTTTATACATATCTATGGAAATGATGATAGAGCTAGTATGCTTATCTGTTGTTAAAGGGAAAATGAAATGTAATTGGGACTTGTAAGTCGTTGACATAAATATGTTATCTATGTGATTGTATCAGTGTTGACCAACTATCAATTGCTAATGTTTTAGTCATTGTCCATGGTTGGTTTAGTGTATTTCTACTGGGCTGTGGCTCACCCTATATGGGAATATCATTTTCAGGTACAGGAAGCATGCCACCTCCAAGGACATAGCCTGGGAGGCTAGAGGCGGACATAGTGTAGTTGTTTTACTTTTGATGTATTACATGTAACTTCAAGCCAAGGGCTTAATGTGTAAACGAGTTAGTACTCTTTTGTTGAAACCAAGTGTTAACTTGGAAAGCTGTAAGCCCGTAGGGCATTTTGTTTTGATGTTAACATGTAATACTTATGTAATGAAACTCAATGAAATAAAGGAATGTGGTTAGTTTATATGTAAATGCATGTTATTATTTTGAGGGCGTTACAGTAGTGAGAGGTACTTTTCTGTTTTGCAACTCGGTTGCTAGTGTGTTGATTGACACGGGTGCATCTCATTCTTTTGTATCTGCTGCATTTGCATCTGTTTTGGAATTGGAGTTGGCACAGTTAGTATCTCCTATTTGTGTGGTATCGCCTATTGGTGGTGAGTTGATCTTGAAACAAGGTGTTAGAGGTTGTGATATAGAGGTCGCCGACCATAGGCTTCCTTTTCCTTTTGTTGTCATGCCCATGAAGGGTTTTGATGTTATTTTGGGTATGGACTGGCTATCGTCATACCGGGCTGTTATCGATTGCTACCGCTAGAGGGTCACGTTATGTACCTTGAGCGGGGAGTGGTTCCATTTCTTGGGAGACCGGGTTGGTAGTGTTTTGCCACCGGGGTATGATTCGCGAGGGCGGAGTGAGCTTAGTGGTTTACTTGCTAGTTTTGAGAGTGGTGAGTGTGGTGGGACCCAACATGTGTTGCCGAGGGTGGTTTGTGAGTATTCAGATGTCTTTCCCGAGGACCTCGTTAGTTTGCCACCTCACCAAGAGATTGAGTTCTCTATTGATCTAGTGCTCGGCACGGTGCCGATTTCTATGGCACCTTACCGTTTTGCTCCAGCAGAGTTGGTTGAGTTGAAAGTTCAGCTCCAGGAATTGCTAGATAAGGGCTTTGTTCGCCCTAGTGTTTCACCGTGGGGAGCACCGACCCTCTTTGCTAAAAAGAAAGATAGTGCCTTGAGATTGTGTATAGACTACCGGAAGTTGAATCGGGCTACGGTTAAGAATAAGTACCCTATGCCCCGTATAGATGATCTGTTTGACCAGTTGAAGGGTTCCCGTTGTTTCTCTAAGATAGACTTGAGATCAGGTTACCACCAGTTGAGGGTCAGGGAGGAGGATATTCCTAAGACGGCATTTCGTACGCGGTATGGCCATTATGAGTTTTTGGTGATGCCATTCGGGCTTACCAATGCACCGGCAGTCTTTATGGACTTGATGAACCGGATCTTCCGGGAGTTCTTAGACCGTTTTGTAGTCATTTTCGTGGACGACATCCTGATTTACTCACCTTCAGAGGAGGAGCACGAGAAACACTTGAGAGTGGTACTTGAGTTGCTTAGAGCCCATAGGCTGTATGCCAAGTTTGGTAAGTGTGAGTTCTGGCTAGGAGAGCTGAAATTCTTAGACCATGTGGTATCTGGGGAAGGGGTGTCTGTTGATACATCCAAGGTAGAGGCAGTGCAAGATTGGGCACAACCTAAGACTGTGTTTGAGATCCGCAGTTTTCTGGGATTAGCTGGGTACTACCGTCGGTTTGTGAAGGATTTCTCCAGGCTAGCGTCGCCGTTGACTAGATTGACGCGGAAAGGGGTCAAGTTCGTATGGAGTGAGACTTGTGAAAAGTCGTTCCAAGAGTTGAAGGTTAGATTGACCACTGCTTCAGTTTTGATTATTCCAGAGAGAGGGTTGGGTTACGCGGTCTATTGTGATGCCTCACGAGAGGGTTTGGCTTGTGTGTTGATGCAAGAGGGGAAAGTGGTAGCTTATGGCTCACGTCAGTTGAAAATACACGAGAAGAACTATCCTACACACGACCTAGAGTTAGCAGCAGTGATTTTTGCCTTGAAGATTTGGAGGCACTACCTTTATGGTGAGAGGTTCGAGGTGTTCTCGGACCACAAGAGTTTGAAGTATCTGTTTTCACAGAGAGACTTGAATTTGAGGCAGAGGAGATGGATAGAGTTCATTGAGGATTATGATTTTGAGTTGCACTATCACCCGGGTAAGGCCAATGTTGTGGCCGATGCCCTTAGTAGGAAATCCTTAGTGATGTAGCTTGTATAGCCATCTGGGAATGGGAGATGTTGGGTGCACTTGGCGAGTTTGAATTGCATCTAGGCGAACCTGTTGAGGCTGCGGCCTTGTTTTCTGTTGTTGCGCAGCCTACACTTGTGACTAGAGTGTTAGAGGCACAGAGGGGTGACCTTGAGGTAGAGTCCTTCCGAGAGAAGATCTTCGGTGGGAAAGTTGAGAAGCGTTTGACGGTGTATCCCGACCTGAGTGTGAGATACCAAGACCGTTTGTTTGTGCCGGAGTCTTGCCGAGAGAAAGTACTCCGAGAGTTCCATCATTCACGCCTTGCGGTGCATCCGGGAGGCACTAAGATGTATCGGGATTTGGGTTGCCAGTTTTGGTGGTGAGGTATGAAGAGAGATGTGGCAGCTTTCGTGTCTAAGTGCCTTACTTGCCAACAAGTGAAGGCCAAGCATCAGAGGCCAGCGGGTTTGTTGCAACCCTTGCCTATTGCCGAGTGGAAGTGGGAACATGTCACTATGGACTTCGTTGTAGGTCTTCCGAGGACTCAGCGGGGTAGTGATGCTATTTGGGTGGTTGTAGACCGGTTGACTAAGTCGGCGCACTTCATCCCCATGCGCGTGAGAGATTCGGTAGATCATCTTGCCGACTTGTATATTCGGGACATAGTGAGATTGCACGGGGTCCCAGTGACGGTCGTCTCAGATAGAGATCCTCGTTTTACTGCTAGGTTGTGGCAGAGTTTGCAGAGTGCCTTGGGCACTAAGTTGACCTTTAGTACGGCCTATCATCCTCAGACTGACGGGCAGTCCGAGCATACTATTCAGATCCTTGAGGATATGCTTCGAGGTTGTGTCCTGGACTTCAGTGGGACATGGGAGAGGCACTTGCCATTGGTAGAGTTTGCCTACAACAACAGCTTTCAGTCTAGCATCGGTATGGCACCGTTTGAGGCCTTATATGGCCGACCGTGTAGGTCTCCAGTGTGTTGGGCCGAGGTGGGTGATGCACCTTTGTTGGGTCCAGAGTTGGTTAGAGAGACGACAGAGAAAGTTGAGCTTATCCGTAGGAGGCTTGTTACAGCCCAGAGTCACCAAAAGAGTTATGCCGACCGTAGGAGGAGACCTTTAGTGTTTGAGGTAGGTGATCATGTCTTTCTAAAGATATCACCCAGGCGGGGATTGATGAGGTTTGGGAAGAGTGGGAAGTTATCCCCTCGGTTTATTGGTCCTTTCAAGATCCTTGAGAGGATTGGCGAGGTTGCCTATCGTTTAGCCTTGCCGCTGCAGTTGTCCGGAGTACATGACGTGTTTCATGTGAGTATGCTTCGGAAGTATGAGCCGGATCCGTCCCATGTGTTAGATTGGACCGGTTTGGAGGTAGATGAGGATGCCTCGTATGAGGAGAGACCGGTACGGGTCTTGGATATGCGGGATCAAGTCCTGCGTGGCAAGACCATTCCTTTGGTAAAGGTTTTGTGGAAACATCACGGAGTGGAGGAAGCCACTTGGGAACGTGAGTTGGAGGTCCGCGAGAAATATCCGGACTTGTTTATTGATGAGTAATCTTGTATTTAAATTTTGTAATGTTGTTGGACTTAAGAGCTTTATATATGTCTTAAGTTGTAAAACATTGGTAATGTTTTGGTTTAATGGAAGTATGTTGTAGAACTTACCTTGATATGGGAGTTGATTATGATATTGCATACGTTGGCTATATTGTGGAATTGGAGTTGTATCATGTATATTGATTATGATATGAACTGTGAACCATGTATGTTGGAAATGGTTGGAAATGGAAGAAAATTGCATGTTGATAATGCACTTGTAATGTATGTTGTGAAATGCCTCTTGAAAAGAGATGGAATTGACCGGTAATGGGTCGAAATGTTTAATATTATGTCGTAATATTGATGAGAATGGAGAAAACCTGTTTTTTTTTGAAAACTTGTAATTAATTTTGGGGACGAAATTTTTTAAGGGGGGGAGGTTATAGCGATCCCAGTTGTCCCTTTACTGTTCTGTTGTATTCCGGACTCGGCTCCGTGAAGTTGGTAGTGGTATCTATCTTGTTGCCATCCTTTAATTCCACTTGATTGAGTTTTAGGATGTTTTGAATAGGGTTGTTACAGGTTGGTTAGGCCTTGGTTTCAATTCCTTGTCGTCCAGTTTTTAGGCGATCCGCTCGAGCGGGTCTTCTTGCGCTCAAGCGGGGATTGCACACCTCCAGTATTTCGTGTCCCTGCAAAACTTCTGCAGATGTGTTTTTTACGCTCGAGCGGGTTTGTTTACGCTCGAGCGGGTTTGTTGGCGCTCGAGCGGGTAGTACGTTCTGGGTATAAGTTCTGGGAGGGGGGAATCTACGCTCGAGCGGACTGGTTTTCGCGCTCGAGCGGAAGTGCTTTATTCTTGTGTCTTGGCGCTCGAGCGGGCCTTATTGCGCTCGAGCGTGTCCAGATTTTTGTTCTTGGCGCTCGAGCGTTGTGTTCTCCGCTCGAGCGGGTCATGCGTATATGAGATTATCCGCTGGGTGATTTCAAATCACTTTTTACTTTCCTTTCTCTCTCTTACTTTTTCTAAAACCCATTTTGAGAGCTCCTCTCTCTAAAACCTTGACTTCTCTCTAGGTATTGATCTAGTAGGAGTGATTTCCTCACCTTTGGCCTTTACAAAAAAGTTGTTGATCGTCGAGGGCTATCTTTTGATCCGAGAAATTCGTGGGTTGGAGCATTTTCTTCTTCTTCACCTTCTTGGTTGGGAGTCATCTTTTGAGGTAGAGATATCCTACTCCTCTCTATGAGTTTTGTCTTTAAATTTTGGCATTTCGATATGTTGGGGGTGGTTGGGTAATTTTGAGAGAGTTTGGGCCTTTGTGTAGTTTTACAAAAGTTGGGGTTTTAAATATATAAAACCTAAATACATGTTTGGCATGAAGGAATGAAATAAATGTTGAAACATTGACGAAAATGAAACCGTGAAGGGTTGAAATGTTAATTATGGAAAATGCCCTAATTACATTGATTGATTAATTTGTATGATTAATTGTTGGAAATGAGGGATTAAATTGAGAATATGGAAATTGGAAAGGGAAGGGATTAAAGGGTGTAGTTGAATCATTTATCGCTCACCTAATTGAAATGTTGATTTAATATCCATTTTGTGCATTTATTTCCTGTTTAGAAATAACTGCTTTGGGCAATCGGTGGAGGATAGTCTTGATTGTTGTAGACAATGCATGATGATTAGGCAAACTAAAACTAATCGATTGAAAGTGTCATAGAGTATGACGGTGGATGGAATGCATTAATTCTATGTATTGATTGATTGTGTATAGAACCTTTGTGTTTATATGCATTGTGTGTAGAGGAGGAGATGTGGGATGTACTCCGCGGTTTAGGGGAAGATGGGGGATGTACCTCTAAATCGGATAGCGTTGGGAGGAGATGGGGGATGAACTCCGTAAATACAGCTCATATGCTTGTCTAGAGAAGTGAAGATACAGCTCATAGGCTTATCTTTGAGAAGTGTAGATACAGCTCATATGCTTGTCTAGTGAAGTGTGGATACAACTTAAATGCTTATCTGTTGATGTGTGATATGTTTATCTGTTGACATGTTGATATAGCTAATATGCTTATCTATTAAATAAAGATGGAGAAGGAAAAGTGGCATAGACTCGTATGCTATGAAATTGTGGCGTGATAGATGTGGATGTATCAGTGTTGGCCATCTATCAATTGCTAATCTTTTAGTCATTGTTCATAGTTGGTTTAGTATATCTCTACTGGGTTGTGGCTCACCCTATATGGGAATATCATTTTCAGGTACAGGTAGCATGCCACCTCCAAGGACATAGCTTGGGAGGCTAGAGGCGGACACACTTTTGTTGTCTTATTTCTTTTGATGTATTATATGTAAATTCAAGCCAAGGGCTTAATATGTAATCGAGTTAGTACTCTCTTTTGTAACCAAGTGTTAACTTGGAAAGCTGTAAGCCCGTAGGGCATTTGCTTTTGTTGTTAACATGTAATACTTTTGTAATGAAGTACTCTGATGAATTGAAAAATGTGGACCTTTTGTATATAAATGTATGTCTATATTGATGGGTTTAATGCTATTTAATTGAGGGTGTTACAATTCATGTGTTCTTTAAGAAAAGTCATGATCTGATCCGAAAGTTCATGCCAAGATCCATGTTTTTGTGTTTGTTTTCACATGATTTTCAAGTATGGGTACCCAGGTCTACGTTTTCGAACTCATAGCATGAAATCCCTGATTTTATAAATAGAGAAGTTATGATTTTAGCATTCATGTTCTTCATGATCTTCATATTCATGCTCTTCTTGTTCTTCACGGGTGGAAACCCAGATCTCCAGACCTAACTTCCCGAGGTGTAGTCGCCGAGATCACTCTTACCTAGACCTCACACTTAGGCCAAGCATCGTATCTCACCTTGGCCTACCTTGCATGATCACTTACACCTTTAGTTTGTCTTATGCTCACTTCGGCATGTAGCTGCATGCCGAAGCCTTGGTTGCCACACCTCGGCCAGGAGGTGTGGGATGGGACCTCGGCAATGACCTGGTTGGTACCCGGCATGTCTTCCTGACATGTAAAACAGTGTTTTGACTTGTAGCATGTTTTCCTTAGATGTTTTGCATTCATGTGAAGCTTGTATTTTAAGAGTACGTTCAGTAGACCTTACTATGTGTTTGTAGGACTTAGACCTTCGCCTTGACCCCGACGTCTCAAGAACTATGTGAGTGGTATTTTTAATAAAGTTATGTTCTTAAGGTTTTGATAAAGCTTTGCCTTGTCTTGATAAAAGTATTTGTTAAGTATGAATGATATCCCTACTTTATGTATCAAGTATAAGCTTTGTTTTGGATGACATTCTTGGAACCGTCCTTTCGTGTTAGGGGACGTTAAGCCTAAGCAACACCGTCCTTTCGTGTTAGGGGACGTTAAGCCTATGTAACATAGTCCTTCCATGCTAGGGGACTTTAAGCCTATGTAGCATAGTCCTTTCGTGTTAGGGGACGTTAAGCCTAAGTAACACCATCCTTTCGTGTTAGGGGACGTTAAGCCTATGTAACATAGTTCTTCCGTGCTAGGGGACTTTAAGCCTATGTAGCATAGTCCTTTCGTGTTAGGGGACGTTAAGCCTATGTAACATAGTCCTTCCGTGCTAGGGGACTTTAAGCCTAGGTAGCACCGTCCTTTCGTGCTAGGGGACGTTAAGCCTAAGTAGCGCCCCTGTTAAGATATCGGCCGCCGACGGACTATGAACGGGTGTGCTCGATGCCGAGGTTACGCTTTTGTTTTGCCCGGAATGTCATCACCCCATGTTTTAAGATTTGACGTATGTTAAGTAAGTTTTGAAAGGCCAAGTTTCAGATGATTTCTTGTTTTAAGCCAAGTAAAGCTTTGTTATGTATGGTTTTGACACGGATATAATATGTATCGTTTTGAAAGGATCTCGGGTATCATTCATTTAACCCCTTTATTAGTTATACCATTCACTGAGTATCCAAGCTCACCCTCCCTATGTATATATGTAGGTAACAAGCAAGAAGTCCGCTTCGCCGAGATGTGTGTTTTGTATGCATGTTATGTCGGCTGTAAGGATGTCGGCAATCCCGAAGATTATGTTCCATGATTTGTAACTCAAGTGTTTTGTTTATGTCGGCAATTTTGATGCTTATGTATTTCGAACATGTCGGCTTGTAAAGCCATTTGTTAAGATGTAATATGTATTTTGTACTTTATTTTATTTGTATCCAGGTTGTAAAGCTATGTAAAGATGTATGCCATTCCATTTGATTTATGCACTGCTCTTATGGACCACTTGTATTTTAGATTATTGCTTCCGCACTTGTGAGCCCCTTATATCTATACTCTGATTGTGTGTGAATTTTGAAAGTTGGCCTTCGGTAATCTCGGATTACTGGCCATCACGGCACCAAACTACTAGGGGCGGTTTGGGGTCGTGACAGGTTTCTTGAATGAACTTCCATCTTTAATTTTCTGCAACTTCCATTTTTATTTTTATTTAACTTCCTTTTTCAATCAGTTTCTTTTTTACTCAACTTCTTTTTTTATTTAATTTCCAAATAGATCGTTAAGGTATAGTGGTTTCTGCATTGAACTTTCATTTTTAATTTTATGCAACTTTCATTTTTATTTTTATTCCACTTCCATTTTTATTCAATTTACTTTTCTATTAAACATCCTTTTTTATTTAATTTCCAAATAGATCGTTAATATAGCGATCCCGGGTTTACCCTGGTTGTACAGTGATCCGGACATGTGTCCGTGGATGATAGTAGTTGGTTATTACCTGGTGTACATCCTTTCTTACTTTGTATTTGGGTTATAGGATGTGTTGGGCAGGTTTGTTACGGGTTGGTTGAGTTTAGAAACCAAAACTAGTTGCCCAGATTTTGACCTGTCCGCTCGAGCGGGGGTTTTGGCGCTCGAGCGGGAGTTTCACCCATCCAGTACTTTCTGTGCAGTGTTGGACGCTCGAGCGTGTGATTGGCCGCTCGAGCGGGGTTGTGTGAGTGCCGCTCGAGCGGGGAGTTGGAAGCTCGAGCGGAGACCTGGTTCTGTAAAAGTTCTGGGAGTGTGTATCCGCCGCTCGAGTGGGATTGTTGACGCTCGAGCGGGGGTCTGTGAGTGACGCTCGAGCGGGGTGTTTGACGCTCGAGCGGGGCGACTGGGTTTAAGTTCCGAGTTTTGACTTTTCAAATCACTTTTTCACTTTCTCTTCTCTCTCCTACTTTTCCAAAAACACCGTTGTTGAGCCTCTCACTCTAGAACTCTACCTTCTCTCTAGGTTTTGATCTAGTAAGAGTGATTTGCTCATCTTTGGCCTTTACAAAAAAGTTGTTGATCGTCGAGGGCTACTTTTTAATCTGAAAATTTTGAGATTTGGAGCACGTTGGGTTTTGTCATCTTCTCCCTTGGGGCTCCGGATTTGAGGTAGGGATATCCTACTCCTCTCTATGGATTTTGTCTTTAAATTTTAGTATTTTGAGATGTTGGGGTTGGTTTGGTAATTTTGTGAAGGTTTGGGGCTTTGTGTTATTTTTACAAAAGTTGGGGTTTTATTTATAATAAACCTAGATGCATGTTTGGCATAGAGAAATGGAATAAATGTTGAATCATTGATGAAAATGGGACCTAAGGATTGAAATGTTAATTATGGAAAATGACCTAATTACATTGTTTGATTAATTGGGATAATTAATCGTGAGAAATGAGGAAATGAAGTGGAATCGTTGAGATGGGAAATGTATGGGGTTAAAGGGTGTAGTTGGATTATTTATCGCTTACCTAATTGAAATATTGATTATATATCCATTGTTGCATTTATTTTCTGTATAGAAATAACTGCTTTGGGCTATCGGTGGAGGATAGTCGTGATTGTTGTAGACAATGCATGATGATTAGGCAAACTGAAACTAATCACTGGAATGTGTCATTGAGATTGACGATTGAAAGAATACATTAAATTTATGTATTGTGTGATGATGTGTATAATTGTTGTTTATATGCATTGTGTTGTGTTGGAGGAGATAGGGGATGTACTCCACGGTTTAGGGGAAGATAGGGGATGGACCTCTAAACCGGATATGTTGGGAGGAGATAGGGGATGGACTCCATAGATAGAGCTCATATGCTTATCTATTAATGTGTTGACAGAGCTCATATGCTTGTCATTGGAAGTGTGATAGTGCTCATATGCATATCTGTGGAAGTGATGATATAGCTTGTATGCTTATCTGTTGTTGTGTGATATAGCTAGTATGCTTATCTAATATGAAATGGGAAGTGTTTGATATGAGTTACTGTCTCATATGAGTTGTTTGGCCAGGTTCTGAGCCATGGTTGTAATTTGAGAATTGAAAGGAATTGGAAAATGAGTTGTAATATGGACTTGTATGTCATGAAAGAGTAAAGTGTGATAAGGGAAAATATCAGTGTTGACCATCTATCAACTGCTAATCTTTTAGTCATTGTTCATATTTAGTTTAGTATGTTTCTACTAGGCTGTGGCTCACCCTATATGGGAATATCATTTTCAGGTACAGGTAGCATGGCACCTCCAAGGACGTAGCTTGGAAGGCTAGAGGTGGACACCCTTTTGTTGTCTTATTTTGATGTATTACATATAAATTCAAGCCAAGGGCTTAATGTGTAATTGAGTTAGTACTCTTTTGTTGTAACCAAGTGTTAACTTGGAAAGCTGTAAGCCTTTAGGGCATTTGCTTTTGTCGTTAACATGTAATACTTTTTGTAATGAAACTCTGATAAATGGAAGAATGTGGAACTTTTATATATCAATGCATGTCTCTATTGATGGGTTTAATGTTGTTATTTTGGGGGCGTTACAACTTGGTATCAGTGCGTACCGGGTTCGAATACTTTGGGTACGTGGGAAGTGATTAGGATCACAATGGGTTTGTCTCGCTTGATAGAGACTTAGATGTAGTGTCATATGCTATGTGCTTAATTGATAACATGCTTATGTGACTATGTGGGTATGAAATGTAGTTTCTAGGATGTTGATTGGATCCTTCGGTTCTGGGAGTCTTGTTAGAAAGGCACTTGATCAATGCTGTTTCTAACCGGAACTCTAGTAACGCCTCGGGACTATCATTATCCGGAAATGAAATTCATAAGTGCTTATGTGTTTATGTGCTTACGTGGAGTGAATTACTGTTGTCCATGCATTAGGACGTGAGTGTTTGGTTTTGGCACATTTGTGAATGTGCTAACGTTCTGTATTACCTTTATTAGGATGTCAGGACGAGGAAGAGGTGCTAGACGTGGTAGACCTGCGAGGCAGGAAGTACCGTTACCGGAAGAGGTTCCGGCAGTACAGGAGGGAGTTGGTCAGGCCAACGTGGCCGAGCCAGCGGGTCAGCAGGCTATGAGTGCCTTGGCACGAGAGATAGCAGGGGCTTTGGGTATTCTCAGAGCACGGAATCAGGCAGCTGAGGCAGGGCCTTCTTTCTTGAAGAGGGAATTCTTCCGGTCTAATCCGGACGAATTTGTTGGAGATCCAAAGGAGCCACTGAAGGCTGACGAGTGGTTAGAACAGATGAGTAAGACGTTCGAGATGCTTGGCATCGAGGACGGGGCACTGAAAGTGACCTTGGCATCCTTCCAGCTGAAGGGAGATGCGGGTCAATGGTGGAAGTACGAGAAGACTCGTGTTGGTGGTACATGGGAGGCGTTTGTAAATGCTTTCCAGGAGAGGTTTTTATCTGCAGTGGCTAGGGAGAAGTTGAGGGATCAGTTTAGCTGGCCCAGAGTTAGGGCAGAGGCCAGCCTTTGTCTTGTTATCAGTGTGGTCAGCCTGGGCACCTGAAGAGGTATTGCCCGCAGTTGAGTGCTACTTCGGGAGCGTCTGGTTCTAGGCAGACGTAGGGTTTTCAGCTAGCTCAGTCTGTGCAGGCCTCGAGGGCCAATTCGGGAGCTTCGTCATCCCAGTCTGTGCAGTAGTCTTTTGCTCCGAGGGGTGAGCAGGTAGATCAGGGGCCTACAGGGCGCGTGTATGTTGTTACCGCGCAAGATTTAGTACCGGCTCCATTAGTGGTGAGAGGTACTTTTCTGTTTTACAACTCGGTTGCTAGTGTGTTGATTGACACGGGTGCATCTCATTCTTTTGTATCTGCTGCATTTGCATCTGTTCTGGAATTGGAGTTAGCACAGTTAGCATCTCCTATTTGTGTGGTATCGCCTATTGGTGGTGAGTTGATCCTGAAACAGGGTGTTAAAGGTTGTGATATAGAGGTCGCCGACCATAGGCTTCCTTTTCCGTTTGTTGTCATGCCCATGAAGGGCTTTGATGTTATTTTGGGAATGGACTGGCTATCGTCATACCGGGCTGTTATCGATTGCTACCGCCAGAGGGTCACGTTATGTACCTTGAGCGGGGAGTGGTTCCATTTCTTGGGAGACCGGGTTGGTTGTGTTTTGCCACCGGGGTATGATTCGCGAGGGCGAAGTGAGCTTAGTGGTCTACTTGCTAGCTTTGAGAGTGGTGAGTGTGATGAGACCCAGACTGTATTGCCGAGGGTGGTTTGTGAGTATTCGGATGTCTTTCCCGAAGACCTTGTTAGTTTGCCACCTCATCGAGAGATAGAGTTCTCTATTGATTTAGTGCCCAGCACGGCGCCGATTTCTATGGTACCTTACCGTTTTGCTCCAGCAGAGTTGGTTGAGTTGAAAGTTCAGCTCCAGGAATTGCTAGATAAGGGTTTTGTTCGCCCAAGTGTTTCACCGTGGGGAGCACCGACCCTCTTTGCTAAAAAGAAAGATGGTGCCTTGAGATTGTGTATAGACTACCGGAAGTTGAATCGGGCTACGGTCAAGAATAAGTACCCTATGCCCCGTATAGATGATTTGTTTGACCAGTTGAAGGGTTCCCGTTGTTTCTCTAAGATAGACCTGAGATCGGGTTACCACCAGTCGAGGGTCAGGGAGGAGGATATTCCTAAGACGGCATTCCGTACACGGTATGGCCATTATGAGTTTCTGGTGATGCCATTTGGGCTTACCAATGCACCGGCAGTCTTTATGGACTTGATGAACCGGATCTTCCGGGAATTCTTGGATCGATTTGTAGTTGTTTTCGTGGACGACATCCTTATCTATTCGCCCTCTGAGGAGGAGCACGAGGAACACATGAGAGTGGTGCTTGAGTTACTTAGAGCCCATAGGCTGTATGCCAAGTTTGGGAAGTGTGAGTTCTGGCTAGGAGAGGTGAAATTCTTAGGCCATGTGGTATCCGGGAAAGGGGTGTCTGTTGATACATCCAAGGTTGAGGCAGTGCAAGATTGGGCACAGCCTAAGAGTGTGTTTGAGATCCGCAGTTTTCTGGGATTAGCTGGGTACTACCGTCGGTTTGTGAAGGATTTCTCTAAGTTAGCCTCGCCGTTGACTAGATTGACGCGGAAAGGGGTCAAGTTTGCGTGGAGTGAGACTTGTGAAAAGTCGTTCCAAGAGTTGAAAGTTAGGCTAACCACCGCTCCGGTTTTGATTATTCCGGAGAGAGGGTTGGGTTATGCGGTTTATTGTGATGCCTCGAGGGAGGGTTTGGGTTGTGTGTTGATGCAGGAGGGGAGCGTGGTAGCTTATGGCTCACGTCAGTTGAAAATTCACGAGAAGAATTACCCTACACACGACCTAGAGTTAGCATCAGTGATCTTTGCCTTGAAAATCTGGAGGCACTACCTTTATGGTGAGAGGTTCGAGGTGTTCTCGGACCACAAGAGTTTGAAGTATCTGTTTACACAGAGAGACTTGAATTTGAGGCAGAGGAGATGGATGGAGTTCATTGAGGACTACGACTTTGAGTTGCACTATCACCCGGGAAAGGCCAATGTTGTGGCCGATGCCCTTAGTAGGAAATCCATTAGTGATGTAGCTTGTATTGCCATCCGAGAATGGGAGATGTTGGGAGCACATGGCGAGTTTGATTTGCTCCTGGGCGAATCTGTTGAGGCTGCGGCCTTGTTTTCCGTTGTCGCGCAGCCTACACTTGTGACTAGAGTGTTAGAGGCACAGAGAGGTGACCTTGAGGCAGAGTCCTTCCGAGAGAGGATCTCCAGTGGAAAGGTTGAGAAGGGTTTGACGGTGTATCCCGACCTGAGTGTGAGATACCGAGACCGTTTGTTTGTGCCGGAGTCTTGCCGAGGGGAAGTACTCCGAGAGTTTCACCATTCACGTCTTGTGGTGCATCCCGGAGGTACTAAGATGTATCGGGATTTGGGTCGCCAGTTTTGGTGGCGAGGTATGAAGAGAGATGTGGCTGTTTTCTTATCGAAGTGCCTTACTTGCCAGCAAGTGAAGGCCGAGCATCAGAGGCCAGCGGGTTTGTTGCAACCCTTGCCTATTGCCGAGTGGAAGTGGGAGCATGTCACTATGGACTTCGTCGTGGGTCTTCCGAGGACTCAGCGGGGTAGTGATGCTATTTGGGTGGTTGTAGACCGGTTGACTAAGTCAGCGCACTTTATTCCTATGCGCGTGAGAGATTCGGTAGATCATCTTACCGACTTGTATATTCGGGACATAGTGAGATTGCACGGGGTCCCAGTGACGATCGTCTCAGATAGAGATCCTCGTTTTACTCCTAGGTTGTGGCAGAGTTTGCAGAGTGCCTTGGGCACTAAGTTGACCTTTAGTACGGCTTACCATCCGCAGACTGACGGGCAATCCGAGCGTACTATTCAGATCCTTGAGGATATGCTTCGAGGTTGTGTCCTTGACTTTAGTGGGACGTGGGAGAGGCACTTGCCATTGGTAGAGTTTGCCTACAACAACAGCTTTCAGTCTAGTATCGGTATGGCACCGTTTGAGGCCTTGTACGGCCGACCGTGTAGGTCTCCAGTGTGTTGGGCCGAGGTGGGTGATGCACCTTTGTTGGGTCCGGAGTTGGTTAGGGAGACGACGAAGAAAGTTAAGCTTATCCGTAGGAGGTTTGTTACAGCCCAGAGTCGTCAGAAATCTTATGCTGACCGTAGGAGGAGACCTTTGGCGTTTGAGGTAGGTGATCATGTCTTTCTGAAGATATCACCTAGGCGAGGTTTGATGAGGTTTGGGAAGAGTGGGAAGTTATCCCCTCGGTTTATTGGTCCTTTTGAGATCCTTGAGAGGATTGGCGAGGTTGCTTATCGGTTAGCTTTACCGCCGCAGTTGTCCGGAGTTCATGACGTGTTTCATATGAGTATGCTTCGGAAGTATGAGTCGAATCTATCACATGTATTGGATTGGACCGACTTAGAGCTAGATGAGGATGCCTCGTATGAGGAGAGACCGGTTCGGGTCTTGGATAGGCGGGATCAGGTCTTACATAGCAAGACCATTCCTTTGGTGAAAGTCTTGTGGAAACATCACGGAGTAGAGGAAGCCACTTGGGAACGTGAGTTGGAAGTCCGTGAGAAATATCCAGACTTGTTTGTTGATAGGTAATCTTGTATTTGGATTTTGAACTATTGTTGAACTTAAGAGCTTTTATATATGTCTTAAGTTGTGAAACATTGAAAATGTTTTGGTTTATTGGAAGTATGTTTTGGGACTTGCCTTCTATGGAAGTTGAATGTAACATTATATATGTTGAATAAATTGTTGAAATTGGAAAGGAAATGCGTAATGTTAATGCATGTTGAAAGTACATATGTTGTTTACATATTGTGAAATGCCTCTTGTTAAAGGGATGAGATGACCGGTAATGGGTCGAATTGTTGAATGTTAAAATGTAACATTGTTTAAAATGGAGGAAAACCTGTTTTTGAAAACTTGTGCTTAATTTCGAGGACGAAATTCTTTAAGGGGGGAGGTTATAGCGATCCCGGGTTTACCCTGGTTGTACAATGATCCGGACATGTGTCCATGGATGATAGTAGTTGGTTATTACCTGGTGTACATCCTTTCTTATTTTGTATTTGGGTTATAGGATGTGTTGGGCATGTTTGTTACAGGTTGGTTGAGTTTAGAAACCAAAACTAGTTGCCCAGATTTTGACCTGTCCGCTCGAGCGGGGGTTTTGGCGCTCGAGCGGGAGTTTCACCCATCCAGTACTTTCTGTGCAGTGTTGGACGCTCGAGCATGGGATTGGCCGCTCGAGCGGGGTTGTGTGAGTGCCGCTCGAGCGGGGAGTTGGAAGCTCGAGCGGAGACCTGATTCTGTAAAAGTTCTGGGAGTGTGTATCTGCCGCTCGAGCGGGATTGTTGACGCTCGAGTGGGGGTTTGTGAGTGACGCTCGAGCGGGGTGTTTGACGCTCGAGCGGGGCGACTGGGTTTAAGTTCCGAGTTTTGACTTTTCAAATCACTTTTTCACTTTTTCACAATGCATTGAGATTGACGATTGAAAGAATACATTAAATTTATGTATTGTGTGATGATGTGTATAATTGTTGTTTATATGCATTGTGTTGTGTTGGAGGAGATAGGGGATGTACTCCACGGTTTAGGGGAAGATAGGGGATAGATCTCTAAACTGGATGTGTTGGGAGGAGATAGGGGATGGATTCCATAGATAGAGCTCATATGCTTATCTATTAATGTGTTGACAGAGCTCATATGCTTGTCATTGGAAGTGTGATAGTGCTCATATGCATATCTGTGGAAGTGATGATATAGCTTGTATGCTTATTTGTTGTTGTGTGATATAGCTAGTATGCTTATCTAATATGAAATGGGAAGTGTTTGATATGAGTTACTGTCTCATATGAGTTGTTTGGCCAGGTTCTGAGCCATGGTTGTAATTTGAGAATTGAAAGGAATTGGAAAATGAGTTGTAATATGGACTTGTACGTCATGAAAGAGTAAAGTGTGATAAGGGAAAGTATCAGTGTTGACCATCAATCAACTGCTAATCTTTTAGTCATTGTTCATATTTGGTTTAGTATGTTTCTACTGGGCTGTGGCTCACCCTATATGGGAATATCATTTTCAGGTACAGGTAGCATGCCACCTCCAAGGACGTAGCTTGGAAGGCTAGAGGCGGACACCCTTTTGTTGTCTTATTTTGATGTATTACATATAAATTCAAGCCAAGGGCTTAATGTGTAATTGAGTTAGTACTCTTTTGTTGTAACCAAGTGTTAACTTGGAAAGCTGTAAGCTTTTAGGGCATTTGCTTTTGTCGTTAACATGTAATACTTTTTGTAATGAAACTCTGATAAATGGAAGAATGTGGAACTTTTATATATCAATGCATGTCTCTATTGATGGGTTTAATGTTGTTATTTTGGGGGCGTTACAGTTAAGGTATAGTGGTTTCTTGAATGAACTTCCATTTTTAATTTTCTGCAACTTCCATTTTTTTTTTATTCGACTTCCATTTTTATTCAAGTTATTTTTCTATTTAACTTCCTTTTTTATTTAATTTCCAAATAGATTGTTAAGGTATAGTGGTTTTTTGAATGAACTTCCAATTTTAATTTTCTGCAACTTCCACTTTATTTCTATTCAACTTCTTTCTTTATTCAAGTTTCTTTTCTATTCAACTTCCTTTTTTATTTAATTTCCAAATAGATCGTTAAGGTATACTGGTTTCTGGATTGAACATCCATTTTTAATTTTATGCAACTTTCACTTTTATTTTTATTCAACTTCCATTTTTATTCAATTTACTTTTCTATTAAACATCCTTTTTTATTTAATTTCCAAATAGATCGTTAAGGTATAGTTGTTTCTTTAATGAACTTCCATTTTTAATTTTATGGAACTTCCATTTTTAATTTTATGGAACTTCCATTTTTATTTTTATTCAGCTTCCATTTTTATTCAAGTTATATTTCTATACAACATCATTTTTTATTTAATTTTCAAATAGATCGTTAAGGTATAGTGGTTTCTTTAATGAACTTCCATTTTTAATTTTCTACAACTTCCATTTTTATTTTTATTTAACTTCCTTTTTTATTCAAGTTTCATTTCTACTCAACTACCTTTTTATGTAATTTCCAAATAGATCGTTAAGGTATAGTGGTTTCTAGATTGAACTTCCATTTTTAATTTTCCGCAACTTTCATTTTTATTTTTATTCAACTTCCATTTTTATTCAATTTACTTTTCTATTAAACTTCCTTTTTTATTTAATTTCCAAATAGATCGTTACGGTATACTGGTTTCTTGAATGAATTTCCATTTTTAATTTGCTGCAACTTCCATTTTTATTTTTATTTAACTTCCTTTTTCATTCAAGTTTCTTTTTTACTCAACTTCCTTTTTTAATTAATTTCCAGATAGATCGTTAAGGTATAGTGGTTCTTGAATGAACTTCCAATTTTAATTTTCGGCAACTTCCATTTTTATTTCTATTCAACTTCTTTTTTTGTCCAAGTTTCTATTCTATTCAACTTCCTTTTTTATTTAATTTCCAAATAGATCGTTAAGGTATACTGATTTCTGGATTGAACTTCCATTTTTAATTTTATGCAACTTTCACTTTTATTTTTATTCAACTTCCATTTTTATTCAACTTACTTTTCTATTAAACTTCCATTTTTATTTAATTTCCAAATAAATCGTTAAGGTATACTGGTTTCTTTAAGGAACTTCCATTTTTAATTTTATGGAACTTCCATTTCTATTTTTATTCAGTTTCCAATTTTATTCAAGTTATTTTTCTATTCAACTTCATTTTTTATTTAATTTCCAAATAGATCGTTAAGGTATAGTGGTTTCTTGAATGAACTTCCATTTTTAATTTTCTGCAACTTCCATTTTTATTTTTATTTAACTTCCTTTTTTATTCAAGTTTCTTTTCTACTCAACTTCCTTTTTTATGTAATTTCCAAATAGATCGTTAAGGTATAGTGATTTCTGGATTGAACTTCCATTTTTAATTTTCTGCAACTTTCATTTTTATTTTTATTCAACTTCCACTTTTATTCAATTTACTTTTCTATTAAACGTCCATTTTTATTTAATTTCCAAATAGATCGTTAAGGTATATTGCTTTCTTGAATGAACATCCATTTTTAATTTTCTGCAACTTCCATTTTTATTTTTATTCGACTTCCATTTTTATTCAAGTTATTTTTCTATTCAACTTCCTTTTTTATTTAATTTCGAAATAGATCGTTAAGGTATAGTTGTTTCTTGAATGAACTTCCATTTTTAATTTTCTGCAACTTCCATTTTCATTTTTATTTAACTTCCTTTTTTTTCAGGTTTTTTTCTGCTCAACTTCCTTTTTTATTTAATTTCCAAATAGATCGTTAAGGTATAGTGGTTTCTGGATTGAACTTCCATTTCTAATTTTCTGCAACTTCCATTTTTATTTTTATTCAACTTCAATTTTTATCCAATTTACTTTTCTATTAAACTTCCTTTTTTATTTAATTTCCAAATAGATCGTTAAGGTATAGTGGTTTCTGGAATGAACTTCCATTTCTAATTTTCTGCAACTTCCATTTTTATTTTTATTTAACTTCCATTTTCAATCAGTTTCTTTTCTACTCAACTTCCTTTTTTATTTAATTTCCAAATAGATCGTTTAGGTATGGTGATTTCTTGAATGAATTTCCATTTCTAATTTTCTGCAACTTCCATTTTTATTTTTAAGTAACTTCCATTTTTATTCAAGTTACTTTTCTATTCAACTTCCTTTTTTATATAATTTCCAAATATATCGTTAACGTATAGTGGTTTCTGAATTGAACTTCTATTTTTAATTTTATGCAACTTTCATTTTTATTTTTATTCAATTTCCATATTTTTTATTAAACTTCCTTTTTTATTTAATTTCCAAATAGATCGTTAAGGTATAGTGGTTTCTTGAATGAATTTCCATTTTTAATTTGCGGCAACTTCCATTTTTATTTTTATTTAACTTCGTTTTTCATTCAAGTTTCTTTTCCACTCAACCTCCTTTTTTATTTAATTTCCAAATAGATCGTTAAGGTATAGTGGTTTCTGGATTGAACTTCCATTTTTATTTTTATTCAACTTCCATTTTTATTCAATTTACTTTTCTATTAAACTTCCTTTTTTATTTAATTTCCAAATAGATCGTTAAGGTATAGTGGTTTCTTGAATGAATTTCCATTTTTAATTTGCTGCAACTTCCATTTTTATTTTTATTTAACTTTTTTTTTCATTCAAGTTTCTTTTCTACTCAACTTCCTTTTTTATTTAATTTCCAAATAGATCGTAAAGGTATAGTGGTTTCTGGATTGAACTTCCATTTTTAATTTTATGCAACTTTCATTTTAATTTTTATTCAATTTCCATTTTTATTCAATTTACTTCTCTATTAAACTTCTTTTTTTATTTAATTTCCAAATGTATCGTTAAGGTATAGTGGTTTCTTGAATGAACTTCCATTTTTAATTTTCTGCAACTTCCATTTTTATTTTTATTCGACTTCCATTTTTATTCAAGTTATTTTTCTATTCTACTTCCTTTTTTATTTAATTTCCAAATAGATCGTTAAGGTATAGTGGTTTCTTGAATGAACTTCCAATTTTAATTTTCTGCAACTTCCATTTTTAATTCTATTCAACTTCTTTTTTTATTCAAGTTTTTTTTCTATTCAACTTCCTTTTTTATTGAATTTCCAAATATATCGTTAAGGTATACTGGTTTCTGGATTGAACTTCCATTTTTAATTTTATGCAACTTTCACTTTTATTTTTATTCAACTTCCGTTTTTATTCAATTTACTTTTCTATTAAACATCATTTTTTATTTAATTTCCAAATAGATCGTTAAGGTACAGTGGTTTCTTTAATGAACTTCCATTTTTAATTGTATGGAACTTCTATTTTTATTTTTATTCAGCTTCCATTTTTATTCACGTTATTTTTCTATACAACATCCTTTTTTATTTAATTTACAAATAGATCGTTAAGGTATAGTGGTTTCTTGAATGAACTTCCATCTTTAATTTTCTGCAACTTCTATTTTTATTTTTATTTAACTTTCTTTTTCAATCAGTTTTTTTTCTACTCAACTTCTTTTTTTATTTAATTTTCAAATAGATCGTTAAGGTATAGTGGTTTCTGGATTGAACTTTCATTTTTAATTTTGTGCAACTTTCATTTTTATTTTCAATTTACTTTTCTATTAAACTTCCTTTTTCATTTAATTTCCAAATAGATCGTTAAGGTATAGTGGTTTCTTCAATGAACTTTCATTTTTAGTTTTCTACAACTTCTATTTTTATTTTTATTCGACTTCCATTTTTATTCAAGTTATTTTTCTATTAAACTTCCTTTTTTATTTAATTTCAAAATTAGATCGTTAAGGTATAGTGGTTTCTTGAATGAACTTCCATCTTTAATTTTCTGCAACTTCCATTTTTATTTTTATTTAACTTCCTTTTTCAATCAGTTTCTTTTCTACTTAACTTCCTTTTTTATTTAATTTTCAAATAGATCGTTAAGGTATGGTGGTTTCTTGAATGAATTTCCATTTTTAATTTTCTGCAACTTCCATTTTTATTATTAAGTAACTTCCATTTTTATTCAAGTTACTTTTCTATTCAACTTCCTTTTTAATTTAATTTCCAAATAGATCGTTAATGTATTGTGGTTTCTGGATTGAACTTCTATTTTTAATTTTATGCAACTTTCATTTTTATTTTTATTCAATTTCCATTTTTTTTATTAAACTTCCTTTTTTATTTAATTTCCAAATAGATCGTTAAGGTATAGTGGTTTCTTGAATGAATTTCAATTTTTAATTTGCTGCAACTTCCATTTTTATTTTTATTTAACTTCCTTTTTCATTCAAGTTTCTTTTCCACTCAACCTCCTTTTTTATTTAATTTCCAAATAGATCGTTAAGGTATAGTGGTTTCTGGATTGAACTTCCATTTTTAGTTTTATGCAACTTTCATTTTTATTTTTATTCAGTTTCCATTTTTATTCAATTTATTTCTCTATTAAACTTCCTTTTTTATTTAATTTCCAAATAGATCATTAAGGTATAGTGGTTTCTTGAATGAACTTCCATTTTTAATTTTCTGCAACTTCTATTTTTATTTTTATTCGACTTCCATTTTTATTCAAGTAATTTTTTTATTCAACTTCCTTTTTTATTTAATTTCCAAATAGATCGTTAAGGTATAGTGGTTTCTTGAATGAACTTCCATTTTTAATTTTCTGCAACTTCCATTTTTATTTTATTTAACTTCCTTTTTCAATCAGTTTTTTTTCTACTCAACTCCTTTTTTTATTTAATTTTCAAATAGACCGTTAAGGTATAGTGGTTTCTGGATTGAACTTTCATTTTTAATTTTATGCAACTTTCATTTTTATTTTTCTTCAATTTACTTTTCTATTAAACTTCCTTTTTTATTTAATTTCCAAATAGATTGTTAAGATATAGCGGTTTCTTGAATGAACTTCTATTTTTAATTTTCTACAACTTCCATTTTTATTTTAATTCGACTTCCATTTTTATTCAAGCTATTTTTCTATTCAACTTCCTTTTTTGTTTAATTTCCAAATAGATCGTTAAGGTATAGTGGTTTCTTGAATGAACTTCCAATTTTAATTTTCTGCAACTTCCATTTTTATTTCTATTCAACTTCTATTTTTATTCAAGTTTCTTTTCTATTCAACTTCCTTTTTTATTTAATTTCCAAATAGATCGTTAAGGTATAGTGGTTTCTTGAATGAACTTCCATTTTTATCTTTATTCGACTTCCATTTTTATTCAAGTTATTATTCTGTTCAACTTCCATTTTTATTTAATTTCCAAATAGATCGTTAAGGTATTGTGGTTTCTGGATTGAACTTCCATTTTTAATTTTATGCAACTTTCACTTTTATTTTTATTCACCTTCCATTTTTATTCAATTTACTTTTCTATTAAATTTCATTTTTCATTTAATTTCCAAATAGATCGTTAAGGTATAGTGGTTTCTTTAATGAACTTCCATTTTTAATTTTTTGGAACTTCCATTTTTATTTTTATTCTGCTTCCATTTTTATTCAAGTTATTTTTCTATACAACAACCTTTTTTACTTAATTTCCAAATAGATCGTTAAGGTATATTGGTTTCCTGAATGAACTTCCATTTTTAATTTTCTGCAACTTTCATTTTTATTTTTATTTAACTTCCTTTTTTTATTCAAGTTTCTTTTCTACTAATTTCCTTTTTTATGTAATTTCCAAATAGATCGATAAGGTATAGTGGTTTCTGGATTGAACTTCCATTTTTATTTTTATTCAACTTCCATTTTTATTAAATTTACTTTTCTATTAAACTTCCTTTTTTATTTAATTTCCAAATAGATCGTTAAGGTATAGTGGTTTCTTGAATGAATTTCCATTTTTAATTTGCTGCAACTTCCATTTTTATTTTTATTTAACTTTTTTTTTCATTCAAGTTTCTTTTCTACTCAACTTCCTTTTTTATTTAATTTCCAAATAGATTGTAAAGGTATAGTGGTTTCTGGATTGAACTTCCATTTTTAATTTTATGCAACTTTCATTTTAATTTTTATTCAATTTCTATTTTTATTCAATTTACTTCTCTATTAAACTTCTTTTTTTATTTAATTTCCAAATGTATCGTTAAGGTATAGTGGTTTCTTGAATGAACTTCCATTTTTAATTTTCTGCAACTTCTATTTTTATTTTTATTCGACTTCCATTTTTATTCAAGTTATTTTTCTATTCTACTTCCTTTTTTATTTAATTTCCAAATAGATCGTTAAGGTATAGTGGTTTCTTGAATGAACTTCCAATTTTAATTTTCTGCAACTTCCATTTTTAATTCTATTCAACTTCTTTTTTTATTCAAGTTTTTTTTCTATTCAACTTCCTTTTTTATTGAATTTCCAAATATATCGTTAAGGTATACTGGTTTCTGGATTGAACTTCCATTTTTAATTTTATGCAACTTTCACTTTTATTTTTATTCAACTTCCGTTTTTATTCAATTTACTTTTCTATTAAACATCATTTTTTATTTAATTTCCAAATAGATCGTTAAGGTACAGTGGTTTCTTTAATGAACTTCCATTTTTAATTGTATGGAACTTCTATTTTTATTTTTATTCAGCTTCCATTTTTATTCACGTTATTTTTCTATACAACATCCTTTTTTATTTAATTTACAAATAGATCGTTAAGGTATAGTGGTTTTTCTTGAATGAACTTCCATCTTTAATTTTCTGCAACTTCTATTTTTATTTTTATTTAACTTCCTTTTTCAATCAGTTTTTTTTCTACTCAACTTCTTTTTTTATTTAATTTTCAAATAGATCGTTAAGGTATAGTGGTTTCTGGATTGAACTTTCATTTTTAATTTTGTGCAACTTTCATTTTTGTTTTTATTCCATTTCCATTTTTTTTCAATTTACTTTTCTATTAAACTTCCTTTTTCATTTAATTTCCAAATAGATCGTTAAGGTATAGTGGTTTCTTCAATGAACTTTCATTTTTAGTTTTCTACAACTTCTATTTTTATTTTTATTCGACTTCCATTTTTATTCAAGTTATTTTTCTATTAAACTTCCTTTTTTATTTAATTTCAAAATTAGATCGTTAAGGTATAGTGGTTTCTTGAATGAACTTCCATCTTTAATTTTCTGCAACTTCCATTTTTATTTTTATTTAACTTCCTTTTTCAATCAGTTTCTTTTCTACTTAACTTCCTTTTTTATTTAATTTTCAAATAGATCGTTAAGGTATGGTGGTTTCTTGAATGAATTTCCATTTTTAATTTTCTGCAACTTCCATTTTTATTATTAAGTAACTTCCATTTTTATTCAAGTTACTTTTCTATTCAACTTCCTTTTTAATTTAATTTCCAAATAGATCGTTAATGTATGTGGTTTCTGGATTGAACTTCTATTTTTAATTTTATGCAACTTTCATTTTTATTTTTATTCAATTTCCATTTTTTTTATTAAACTTCCTTTTTTATTTAATTTCCAAATAGATCGTTAAGGTATAGTGGTTTCTTGAATGAATTTCAATTTTTAATTTGCTGCAACTTCCATTTTTATTTTTATTTAACTTCCTTTTTCATTCAAGTTTCTTTTCTACTCAACTTTCTTTTTTATTTAATTTCCAAATAGATCGTTAAGGTATAGTGGTTTCTGGATTGAACTTCCTTTTTTAATTTGATGCAACTTTCATTTTTATTTTTATTCAATTTCCATTTTTATTCAATTTACTTCTCTATTAAACTTCCTTTTTTGTTTAATTTCCAAATAGATCGTTAAGGTATAGTGGTTTCTTGAATGAACTTCCATTTTTAATTTTCTGCAACTTCTATTTTTATTTTTATTCGACTTCCATTTTTATTCAAGTTATTTTTCTATTCAACTTCCTTTTTTATTTAATTTCCAAATAGATCGTTAAGGTATAGTGGTTTTGTAACAACCCCCATTTCATGTCCTAGTTATGTTGCTTGCATTATATTTTTGCCGTGTTAAGTTGCTGTCATAGCCCATATTTATGCCTTAGTCATGTTCATGAGCATTTGTATGATTATGACTCGTTGAGCTTGCATCTGTATGTTTATGACTTGTTTTGCCTAAGTAAGATCCATGCCTTGTTCTGTTGTCTATGTGATTACTTAAGTGTTGTGTACATGCTCTGTTCCTTCCGTGGTGCCTCAAGCCTAAGTTATGTTTAGCCGAAGTCATGCCAAGCCTAGGTTATGTTACGCCTAGATCATTCCAAGCCGAGGTCATCTTCCATCTGAAAGTATCTTTGTAGCAACCCTCATCTTACACTTGTCATACTTGCATACATTCATGCATGATCTGTCTTGAAATGTTGTTTCAAAGTTTTGCCTTGCCTTGTTTTGCTTAAGTGTTGCTTGCATGATTTTGTTCCTTGCTTGGTGTGTAGCCAAGGTCATCTTGAGCTTAGTTCACCTCTGAACCTTTGTACTTAGGACCGTTTTGGAATCCACTTGGTCGACCCTCATCTTCACCCGGGCATGTTTGCCGAGATGTTTTGCACTTAGTGATCCTTGTCCTTGGGCAGGTATGGCCTAGGCCGAGGTGTGGCACACCCAGGCCGAGGTGTGGCACAGCTTAGTCAAGCATCGACCTCCCTAGCCAATGTCTTTGTTACCCTGTTGCCGAGCTTTTACCTTAGCCGATGTCATTACTTGCCGATGTGTCTTGCCTTAGCTTGCTGTATACACTTTGTCATAGACTTGTCTTATCAATCAGTTACCTTTTGAGTTGAACCAACCCAATAGCGCCACGTGTCCGAGCTGATTATTAAGACAGCCGGCAGACCTAGAAACAAATCATTTTTGTCTCAAATCTTTGTCTTTAGAGAGAGAGGAGCTCTAGAAGAAGGAGGAGAAAGTTCTTGAGTGAGAATAGGTCTTCCAAGCTTGATCTTCGAGGTTTGAACCGTTGGGTTTGAGTTTTGAGGTTAGAATCTTAACCTACTCTTGTTGTTCTCATTGATCATCTAGCTGCATTGCATGATCGAATCTGTTTTGTATGTCATGCATCGATTTGAAGTTGGTTTTGGAAGACAAAAGTAGTATTCATGTGTTCTTGAAGAAAAGTCTCATATTGATCCGAAAGTTTGGAACCAGAACCATGTTTTTGTGTTTGTTCTTGCATGACCTTCTTGTATGGGTACCCAGGTCCATGTTTTGAACTCATGGCATGAAATCTCTGATTTTTGTAACAAGTTATGATCTTTGCATTCGTCTTCTTCATGATCATGTTCTTCAAAGGGAAACCTAGGTTTTCCCGACTTTGCTTTTGAATGAGGCCATCGGGACCACACCTCGGCAAGGAGGTGTAGGACCTCGGCAAAGACCTGGTTGGTACCCTGTCACGCCCCCAAACTGCCCCTAGTAGTTTGGTGCCGTGATGGCCAGTAATCCGAGATTACCGAAGGCCAACTTTCAAAGGTTTAACACAATCAGAGTATAGTATGCGGGGCTCACAAATGCGGAAGCAATAAATCAAAATACAAGTGGTCCATAAGAGCAGTGCATAAGTCCAATGATATGGCATACATCTTTACAACAAGGAGTACAACAAGGCAAAATACGTATTACATCTTGATCAAAAGGCTCCTCAAGCCGACATATACAAAATACAGTGAATACAAGCCAAGAAACATGATTTTCAAGATTCGCCGACATAAAAGAAATGACATCGCCGACGTGAATACAAAACAAAGCCGACAAAATCATGGATCCAAAACAAGCTTTCAAAAACACATTCTAGGCGTCGCCGACGTCCTGCTCATCACCTACATATATATAGAGAGGGTGAGCTTGGATACTCAGTGAATGGTGCAAATAATAAAGGTTTTTGCATGAATATGGCCGAAGTCTTTTCCAAACAAAACATGCCAAGATTCTACGAATATTAGCCGAGATCCTTTCAGGGCAAAAACACAATAAAACTTTATCAGAACAAGAGATGAACCGTATTCATCTATCAAGTCTTACAAGTTTCAAGGAATGCTTACTGACATCGGCAAAACACAGATCAAGCTCTCCGAACAAACAAACCCACGCGGTAAACCGTCAGTGGCAAAACAAAGACTGCACGATCCGTAATCGATTAGTCACAGGTACTGCGAAAGTTTATAGTCCTCCAGCACAAGGGACTTGTGTTACTTAAGCCCGTAGCTCTTTTTAACACGATGGTCTTGTGTTACTTAGGCCCGTAGCCCACTTTAACACGATAGTCTTGTGTTACTTAGGCCCGTAGCCCGCTTTAGCACGATAGTTTTTCGAAGAAAGGACCGTATCCTTTTATGCTTAGTGCTGCGAAAGTTTAGAGTCCTCCAGCACAAGGGACTTCTCAAGAACGACATCAAAACAAGGCTTATACTTCAAAACAGGGCTATTCATTCATGCTTAACAAATACTTTCGTCAAAACAAAGCAGAGCAAGATTTATCAAAACAGTATAACATAGCTTTATTAAAAACACCACTCACATAGATCTCCTCGGGTGTAGGCTCAAAGCAAAGATCAAGGACCTACAATCACATGGCAATCACATTCTCAAAACAAGCTTTATATGCATGCAAATGATCCCGGCATTCTCACCAGATCCAAGTCAAAAGCAAAGCAAAACATGCTGGGAGTTTGAACATTGCTCTCGTCTCATGAAAACACACTGGGTACCAACCAGGTCTCTGCCGAGGTCCTACACCTCCTCGCCGAGGTGTGGTCCCGATGGCCTCATTCAAAAGCAAGGTCGGGAGAACCTGGGTTTCCCTTTAAAGAACATGAAGAACATGATCATGAAGAAGATGAATGCAAGATCATAACTTGTTACAAAAATCTGAGATTTCATGCCATGAGTTCAAAACATGGACCTGGGTACCCATACAAGAAGGTCATGCAAGAATAAACACGAAAACATGGTTCTGGTTCCAAACTTTTCGGATCAAAACGAGACTCTTCTCCAAGAACACATGAATACTCTTTTTCTCTTCCAAAACCAACTTCAAATCGATGCATGACATGCAAAATAAATTCGATCATGCAATGCAGCTGGATGATCAATAACAACAACCAAAGTAGATGAGGATTCTAACCTCAAAACTCGAATCCAACAGTTCAAACCTCGAAGATCAAGCTTGGAAGACCTATTCTCACTCAAGAACTTCTCCTCCTCTCTCTATAGCTTCTCTCTCTCTAGGCAAAGATTTGAGGCAAAATGATTTGGTTCTAGGTCTGCTGGCTGTCTTAACAATCAGCTCGGACACGTGGCACTATCGGGTTGGTTCAACTCAAAAGGTGATTGATTGAGAAGACAAGTCTATGACAAAGCGTATGCAGCAAGCTAAGGCAAGACACATCGGCAAGTAATGACATCGGCTAAAGTCAAAGCTTCGGCAACTGAGTAACAAAGACATCGGATAGGGAGGACGACACTTGACTAAGCTGTGCCACACCTTGGCCGGGGTGTGCCACACCTCGGTCTAGGCCATACCTGCCCAAGGACAAGGATTACTAAGTGCAAAACATCTCGGCAAACAAAGCCCGAGGTGAAGATGGGGGCTGACCAAGTGGTTCCAAAACAATTCTAAGTACAAAGGTTCAGAGGTGATCTATGCTCAAGATGACCTCGGCTACATGTCAAGCAAGGAACAAAATCATGCAAGCAACACTTAAACAAAACAAGGCAAGGCAAAACTTGCAAAACAACACAACAAGACAAGATCATGCATGAATGTATGCAAGTATGACAAGAGTAAGGTGAGGATTGCTACAGTCTACCCCCCTTAAAGAAGTTTGGTCCGCAAACTTAAATTACCTTGCTCTGTAAACAACTCCAGATAACGGATTCTTACATCTTCTTCCTTTTCCCACGTGGCTTCTGTGCCGTAATGCTCCTTCCATTCGACCTTTACCATTGGTATCCATTTGTTTCTCAACTGTCTCACTTGCCTGTCAATAATCCTCATTGGTTTCGCCTCGTAGCCCAAATCCTCATTAATCGTAATCCAAGAATGATCAATTATATGTAGTGGATCTCGGATGTACCTCCTCAACATCGAAACATGAAACACATTGTGGACTTGGCTTAAATCTGGCGGCAAAGCAAGTTTGTAGGCAACGGGGTTAATTCTCTCAAGAATTTCAAACTGTCCAATATATCGGGGTGCTAATTTACCTTTCTTTCCAAATCTTGAAACTCCTGTCATCGGCGAGATCCTCAAAAAAACATGATCCCCAACCTCGAATTCTAGCTCCCTTCTCCTCTGGTCAGCATAACTCTTCTGTCGACTCTGCGCGGTCCTAATCCTCTGCTGAATGAGCTTAATCTTTTCGGTTGTTCTTTGAACTAACTCGGGGCCAATCAAAGCTGTATCTCCCACCTCGGTCCAACATATCGGCGACCTGCACTCCCTTCCATACAAAGCTTCGTACGGCGCCATTCTAATGCTGGCTTGATAACTGTTGTTGTATGCGAATTCTACTAATGGCAGATGCGATTCCCAACTTCCCTTGAAATCCAATACACACATTCTGAGCATATCCTCAAGTGTCTGAATGGTTCTTTCCGTTTGCCCATCAGTCTGGGGGTGAAAAGCGGTGCTAAACCTCAATTCAATCCCCAAGGCTTCTTGCAGGCTCTGCCAAAATCTAGAAACGAATTTCGAATCTCGGTCTAATAATCTCATTCATATATAGTTCGGCAAGTCGGTCGGCATTGAACATAGTTTTAACTGGCAAGAAGTGTGCTGACTTAGTTAATCTGTCAACGATAACCCAAATTGAATCCATACCTCTTTGCGTCCTCGGCAAACCCACCACAAAATCCATGGAGATGTGTTCCCATTTCCACTCAAGAATCGACAAAGGTTGAAGAAGTCCTGCCGGTCTTTGATGTTCTGCTTTCACTTGTTGACAATGCAAACATTGGGACACGAATTCGGCTATTTCTCTTTTCATTTTGGCCACCAGAAGGTCCGCTTCACATCTTGATACATCTTGGTACTCCCTGGATGAACAGCAAACTTGGAACCATGGGCTTCCTGCAAAATTCTCCTTTTCAACTCTGGGATGTCGGCCACGCATAACCTTCCTTCAAACTTGAGCACCTGATTTTCGATGGTATACCCTGATCTCGGCTTTGTGACAATCTCCTTGGCTACTCTCTCGAAGAATTTATCCTCCATCTGTCTTGTCTTTACCTCATCAACAATAGTCGGCTCCACTGCTATCATAGTCAAACACGCCAAATTTCCATCTGACTTTCTGCTCAAAGCGTCGGCCACGCTGTTACCCTTACCTGGGTGATATTGAATTCGCATATCATAGTCTTTCAACAACTCAAGCCACCTTCTCTGTCTCAAATTCAGTTCCTTCTGAGTGAACAGGTACTTTAAACTCTTATGATCTGTAAAAACCTGACAAGAAGCTCCATACAAATAGTGACGCCAAATCTTTAAAGCAAATACCACGACCGCTAATTCTAAGTCATGGGTAGGATAGTTCTTCTCATGGGGTTTCAACTGACGAGATGCATAAGCTATGACCTTACCCCCTTGCATTAACACACAACCCAAGCCCTTATGTGAAACATCGCTATAGATATGAAACTCTTCGTTACCTGATGGAAGTACGAGTACTGGAGCTGTAACTAACCTCGTCTTCAGTTCCTGGAAAGCAGACTCCCGATCTTTAGTCCATTCATACAGTGTTCCCTTCTTAGTCAATTGCGTCAATGGAATTGCAATCCTTGAGAAATCCTTCACAAACTTCCTGTAATAACTTGCCAAACCCAGAAAACTACGAATCTCGGACACATTAGTCGGCCTCGGCCAATTTACTACGGCCTCAATTTTGCTAGGATCAACCAAGATACCCTCTTCATTAATCACATGACCCAGGAATGAGATTGTAGGAAGCCAAAACTCACACTTGTTAAACTTAGAATACAATTTCCGGTCTCTCAAAATCTGTAAGGCAAGTCTCAAATGATTTTCATGTTCAGCTTTACTCTTGGAATAGATCAATATATCATCAATGAAGACAACTACAAACTCATCTAAATATGGGTTGAAGACTCTGTTCATTAAATCCATAAATGCAGCAGGGGCATTGGTCAACCCAAAAGGCATTACTAAAAACTCGTAGTGGCCATATCTTGTCCGAAAAGCAGTCTTCTCAACATCTTCAGCTTTAACTTTAAGCTGGTGGTAACCAGACCTAAGGTCAATCTTAGAAAAGACTCGTGCTCCTTGTAATTGGTCAAGCAAATCGTCAATCCTAGGTAATGGGTACTTGTTCTTGATAGTGACCTTATTAAGTTCTCTATAATCGATACAAAGACGGAGTGTGTCATCCCTTTTCTTAACAAATAAAACAGGTGCTCCCCATGGTGAAGTGCTCGGCCTAATAAATCCCTTATCCAACAATTCTTGTAATTGCAGTTTCAATTCCCTAAGTTCAGCTGGGGCCATCCTATAGGGGGTTTTGGAGATCGGTTGGGTTCCCGGCATGATATCAACAGTAAACTCTATTTCTCTATTGGCTAAGTGGCCAGGCAATTTGTTTGGGAAGACGTCGGGAAATTCACTAACAACTGGGATGTCGGCTAAATTAACATTTCCATTCTGGTCACTTAGTATACTACACAAGTAGCCTCGACACCCTTTCTGAATTAACTTATAGGCTTTAATGGATGAAACCAAGTAAGGTGGGGGCACTATCCCTTTACCCGGGAAAATAACCTCGGCTAGGTTTGCTGGTCTCAGTGTAACACTTTTCGAAACACAATTAATAGATGCATGATTCGTGACTAACCAATCCATTCCCAGTATAACGTCAAAATGAGTTATGTCCAGAGGCATTAAATCTACTAACAATTCAACATTCTCAATCACAACGACACATGCTCTATAGATGGATGCAACAATCATAGATCTCCCAGATGGAGTAGACACAGATAACACATAATCAAGGGGCTTTAGTTCTCTATCAATTTTCTCGACAAATTTAGCAGACACAAACGAATGCGTAGAACCCGAATCAATCAACCATAGGCATTTTGGGAGCAAATTAGGAGTATACATGACACCACTGTCTCGGCATTCTGAGTGTCTCCTGGTACTAGCGCAAATACTCTGCCCTGTCTCATGTGTCCTTTTCCCACATTACCCTTCTGGACGGAACCCGAGGTATTCTCACCTTTCTTGTTGTTATCAGCCTTTGTCCTAGGGCAATCTTTCACATAATGACCCAATTTGCCAGATTCATAACAAGCTCCAGACGTCCGACGACAGACCCCGAAATGTTGCTTCCCACAATCCAAACACGTCGACTTAGCACTACCTTCTCGCCTTAGGTTACCAGCACTGCCCATGTTCATCTTCTTCTTGGTGCCTTGCTGTGCTCGGCGATTATCATAGTTCTGTCTCTTTCGCTGGTTCTCCCCCGAGCTCTGGTATCGATTCAGGTTAGCTTCGGCCTGAATGGCTTTGTCCAATACTTCGGCGTAAGTCGACATATTGTGCAAGTTAACCCGGTCTTGAATCGGTCCGCGAAGCCCACTCTCGAACTTCCTGGCCTTCATGTATTCATCGTTGGCCATGTGAGGTGCAATCCTCGCCAACTCAGTAAAAGCGCGGTCGTATTCCGCCACTATTCGGTTGCCTTGCGTCAAAGTCTGGAATTCGGTAGCCTTGCGGTTTCGAACACTTAAGGGAAAGTGTTTGTTGTATAACAACTCTAAGAATCGGGTCTAGGTCAGATCTGGATTGCTTTCTCGAACCATCATCCACTATCTGCGAGTGTCATCATCTAAGGTGAATGCTGCCAACGTCACCTTCTGAGCGTTAGTGCCAGGAAAGATCTCGAACAACTTTTCCATTTCTAAAACCCACGCCTCAGCCTTCATTGGCTCTATACCCCCAGAGAATCTCGGTGGTTTCATCTTCTTGAACTCCCTGATCAAAGCTATCGTGCCATCCCCATATAAGGCTGGCTGCGGGGGAACTTGCGGCACTGGAGGGAGTGGAGGCGGAACTACATTTCGGCGATTAGTCTGCTCGGCCTGAGTCAACGTAGCACTAGCGTATTGTTGTCTTGTTTGCCTCAACTCGCGGGCCAAACCTTCAACTAATCTTTCCAGTCTGTCCAATCTGTCTTCAGACTGATTCCGGCCAATTGGAGGTCTACCTCTCCTCATGATGCTATGAGCATGCAAGGTGTGACTTTAAAACAAATAAGCAAATGACCACGTAGGTATGTAACAAATAGGTATGTCAAGACAATGCACACCTCGTTCAAATAGCAAGTACCATGATGCAAACATCTTTCTAAGGGAAATCCTATGCTTTATAGGACTCGAAGTGTGTGAATAACGTATACTGAGGAACTTGTGCTCTGATACCATTCTGTCACACCCCCAAACCGCCCCTAGTAGTTTGGTGCCGTGATGGCCAGTAATCCGAGATTACCGAAGGCCAACTTTCAAAGGTTTAACACAATCAGAGTATAGTATGCAGGGCTCACAAATGCGGAAGCAATAAATCAAAATACAAGTGGTCCATAAGAGCAATGCATAAGTCCAATGATATGGCATACATCTTTACAACTGGAGTACAACAAGGCAAAATACGTATTACATCTTGATCAAAAGGCTCCTCAAGCCGACATATACAAAATACAGTGAATACAAGCCAAGAAACATGATTTTCAATATTCGCCGACATAAAAGAAATGACATCGCCGACGTGAATACAAAACAAAGCCGACAAAATCATGGATCCAAAACAAGCTTTCAAAAACACATTCTAGGCGTCGTCGACGTCCTGCTCATCACCTACATATATATAGAGAGGGTGAGCTTGGATACTCAGTGAATGGTGCAAATAATAAAGGTTTTTGCATGAATATGGCCGAAGTCTTTTCCAAACAAAACATGCCAAGATTCTACGAATATTAGCCGAGATCCATTCAGAGCAAAAACACAATAAAACTTTATCAGAACAAGAGATGAACCGTGTTCATCTATCAAGTCTTACAAGTCTCAAGGAATGCTTACTGACATCGGCAAAACACAGATCAAGCTCTCCGAACAAACAAACCCACGCGGTAAACCGTCAGTGGCAAAACAAAGACTGCACGATCCGTAATCGATTAGTCACAGGTATTGTGAAAGTTTATAGTCCTCTAGCACAAGGGACTTGTGTTACTTAAGCCCGTAGCTCTTTTTAACACGATGGTCTTGTGTTACTTAGGCCCGTAGCCCGCTTTAACACGATAGTCTTGTGTTACTTAGGCCCGTAGCCCGCTTTAACACGATAGTCTTTCCAAGAAAGGACCGTATCCTTTTATGCTTAGTGTTGCGAAAGTTTAGAGTCCTCCAGCACAAGGGACTTCTTAAGAACGACATCAAAACAAGGCTTATACTTCAAAACATGGCTATTCATTCATGCTTAACAAATACTTTCGTCAAAACAAAGCAGAGCAAGATTTATCAAAACAGTATAACATAGCTTTATTAAAAACACCACTCACATAGATCTCCTCGGGTGTAGGCTCAAAGCAAAGATCAAGGACCTACAATCACATGGCAATCACATTCTCAAAACAAGCTTTATATGCATGCAAATGATCCCGGCATTCTCACCAGATCCAAGTCAAAAGCAAAGCAAAACATGCTGGGAGTTTGAACACTGCTCTCGTCTCATGAAAACACACTGGGTACCAACCAGGTCTCTGCCGAGGTCCTACACCTCCTCGCCGAGGTGTGGTCCCGATGGCCTCATTCAAAAGCAAGGTCGGGAGAACCTGGGTTTCCCTTTAAAGAACATGAAGAACATGATCATGAAGAAGATGAATGCAAGATCATAACTTGTTACAAAAATCTGAGATTTCATGCCATGAGTTCAAAACATGGACCTGGGTACCCATACAAGAAGGTCATGCAAGAATAAACACGAAAACATGGTTCTGGTTCCAAACTTTTCGGATCAAAACGAGACTCTTCTCCAAGAACACATGAATACTCTTTTTCTCTTCCAAAACCAACTTCAAATCAATGCATGACATGCAAAACAAATTCGATCATGCAATGAAGCTAGACGATCAATAACAACAACCAAAGTAGATGAGGATTCTAACCTCAAAACTCGAATCCAACGGTTCAAACCTCGAAGATCACGCTTGGAAGATCTATTCTCACTCAAGAACTTCTCCTCCTCTCTCTAGAGCTTCTCTCTCTAAAGGCAAAGATTTGAGGCAAAATGATTTGGTTCTAGGTCTACCGGCTGTCTTAACAATCAGCTCGGACACGTGGCGCTATCGGGTTGGTTCAACTCAAAAGGTGATTGATTGAGAAGACAAGTCTATGACAAAGCGTATGCTGCAAGCTAAGGCAAGACACATCGGCAAGTAATGACATCGGCTAAAGTCAAAGCTTCGGCAACTGAGTAACAAAGACATCGGCTAGGGAGGACGACACTTGACTAAGTTGTGCCACACCTTGGCCGGGGTGTGCCACACCTCGGTCTAGGCCATACCTGCCCAAGGACAAGGATTACTAAGTGCAAAACATCTCGGCAAACAAAGCCCGAGGTGAAGATGGAGGCTGACCAAGTGGTTCCAAAATAATTCTAAGTACAAAGGTTTAGAGGTGATCTATGCTCAAGATGACCTCGGCTACACGCCAAGCAAGGAACAAAATCATGCAAGCAACACTTAAACAAAACAAGGCAAGGCAAAACTTGCAAAACAACACAACAAGACAAGATCATGCATGAATGTATGCAAGTATGACAAGAGTAAGGTGAGGGTTGCTACATACCCAGTGTGTTTTCATGAGACGGGAGCAGTGTTTAAACTCCCAGCATGTTTTGCTTTGCTTTTGACTTGGATCTGGTGAGAATGCCGGGATCAATTGCATGCATATAAAGCTTGTTTTGAGAATGTGATTGTCGTGTGATTGTAGGACTTTGATCTTTGCTTTGAGCCTACACCTAAAGAACTAGGTGAGTGGTGCTTTTAATAAAGCTATGTTATACTGTTTTGATAAATCTTGCTTTGCTTGTTTTGACGAAAGTATTTGTTAAGCATGAATGAATAGCTCTGTTTTGATGTATCGAGTAATAAAGCTTTGTTTTGATGTCATCCTTGAAAAGTCCCTTGTACTGGAGGACTCTAAACTTTCGCAGCACTAAGTATAAAAGGATACGGTTCTTTCTTGGAAAGACTATCGTGTTAATGCGGCTACGGGCCTAAGTAACACAAGACCAACGTGTTAAAGCGGGCTACAGGCCTAAGTAACACAAGACCATCGTGTTAAAAAGAGCTACGGGCTTAAGTAACACAAGTCCCTTGTGCTGGAGGACTATAAACTTTCGCAGTACCTTTGACTAATCGATTACGGATCGTGCAGTCTTTGTTTTGCCACCGACGGTTTACCGCATGGACTTGTTTGTTCGGAAAGCTTGATTTGTGTTTTGCCGATGCCAGTAACCATCCCTTGAGACTTGTAAGACTTGATAAATGAATCCAGTTCATCTCTTGTTTTGATAAAGTTTGATGTGTTTTGCTCTAAAAGGATCTCGGCTAATATTCGTATGATTTTGGCATGTTTTGTTTGGAAAAGACTTCGGCTATATTCATGCAAAACCTTTATTTCTAGTACCATTCACTGAGTAACCAAGCTCACCCTCTCTATATATATGTAGGTGATGAGCAGGACGTCGGCGACGCCTAGAATGTGTTTTTGAAAGCTTGTTTTGGATCCATGATTTTGTCGGCTTTGTTTTGTATTCACGTCGGCGATGTCATTTCTTTTATGTCGGGGAATCTTGAAAATCATGCTTCTTGGCTTGTATTCACTGTATTTTGTATATGTCGGCTCGAGAAGCCTTTTGATCAAGATGTAATACGTATTTTGCTTTGTTGTATTCTAGTTGTAAAGTTGTATGCCATTTCATTGGACTTATGCACTGCTCTTATGGACCACTTGTATTTTGATTTATTGTTTCCGCATTTGTGAGCCCCGCATACTATACTGTGGTTGTGTTGAGTTTTTTGAAAGTTGGCTTTCGGTAATCTCGGATTACTGGCCATCACGGCACCAAACTACTGGGGGCGGTTTGGGGGCGTGACAGAATGGTATCAGAGCACAAGTTCCCCAGTATACGTTATTCACACACTTTGAGTCCTAAAGAGCATAGGATTTCCCTTAGAAAGATGTTAGGATTGCATAATAGTGTTTGCTATTTGAACGAGGTGTGCATTGTCTTGACATACCTATTTGTTACTTGCCTACGTGGTTATTTGCTTACTTGTTTTAAAGTCACACTTTGCATGCTCATAGCATCATGAGGAGAGGTAGACCTCCAATTGGCCGGGATCAGCCCGAAGACAGATTGGACAGACTGGAAAGATTAGTTGAAGGTTTGGCTCGCGAGTTGAGGCAAACAAGACAGCAGTACGCTAGTGCTACGTCGACTCAGGCCGAGCAGACCAACGGCCGAAATGTAGTTCCGCCTCCACCTCCTCCAGTGCCGCAAATTCCTCCACAGCCAGCCTTATATGGGGATGGCACGATGGCTTTGATCAGGGAGTTCAAGAAGATGAAACCACCAAGATTCTCTGGGGGTATAGAGCCAATGAAGGCTGAAGCGTGGGTTTTGGAAATGGAAAAGTTGTTCGAGATCTTTCCTAGCACCGACGCTCAGAAGGTGACGTTGGCAGCATTCACGTTAGATGATGACGCTCGCAGATGGTGGATGATGGTTTGAGAAAGCAATCCAGATCTGACCTGGACCCGATTCTTAGAGTTGTTCTACAACAAACACTTTCGCCTAAGTGTTCGAAACCGCAAGGTTACCGAATTCTAGACTTTGATGCAAGGCAACCGAACAGTGGCAGAATACGACCGCGCTTTTACTGAGTTGGCGAGGTTTGCACCTCACATGGCCAACAATGAATACATGAAGGCCAGGAAGTTCGAGAGTGGGCTTCGCAGACCGATTCAAGACCGGGTTAACTTGCACAATATGCCGACTTACGTCGAAGTATTGGACAAAGCCATTCAAGCCGAAGCTAACCTGAATCGATACCAGAGCTCGGGGGAGAACCAGCGAAAGAGACAGAACTATGACAATCGTCGAGCACAGCAGGGCACCAAGAAGAAGATGAACATGGGCAGTGCTGGTAACCTAAGGCGAGAAGGTAGTGCTAAGCCGACGTGTTTGGACTGTGGGAAGCAACATTTCGGGGTCTGTCGTCGGACGTCTGGAGCTTGTTATGAATGTGGCGAATGGGGTCATTATGTGAAAGATTGCCCTAAGACAAAGGCTGATAACAACAAGAAAGGTGAGACTACCTCGAGTTTCGTCCAGAAGGGTAATGTGGGAAAAGGACACATGAGATAGAGCAGAGTATTTGCGCTAGTACCAGGAGACACTCAGAATGCCGAGACAGTGGTGTCAGTTATACTCCTAATTTGCTCCCAAAATGCCTATGTGTTGATTGATTCGGGTTCTACGAATTCATTTGTGTCTGCTAAATTTGCTGAGAAAATTGATAGAGAACTAGAGCCCCTTGATTATGTGTTATTTGTGTCTACTCCATCTGGGAGATCTATGATTGTTGCATCCATCTATAGAGCATGTGTTGTTGTGATTGAGAATGTTGAATTGTTAGTAGATTTAATGCCTCTGGACATAACTCATTTTGACGTTATACTGGGAACGGATTGGTTAGTCGCGAATCATGCATCTATTAATTGTGTTTCGAAAAGTGTCACACTGAGACCCCCGAACCTAGCCGAGGTTATTTTCCAGGGTAAAGGGGTAGTGTCCCCACCTTACTTGATTTCGTCCATTAAAGCCTATAAGTTAATTCAGAAAGGGTGTCGAGGCTACTTGTGTAGTATACTGAGTGACCAGAATGGAAGTGTTAATTTAGCCGACATCCCAGTTGTTAGTGAATTCCCCGACGTCTTCCCAAACGAATTACCTGGCCACTTAACCGATAGAGAAATAGAGTTTACTGTTGACATCATGTTGGGAACACAGCCGATCTCCAAAACACCCTAAAGGATGGCCCCAGCTGAACTTAGGGAATTGAAACTGCAATTACAAGAATTGTTGGATAAGGGATTTATTAGGCCGAGCACTTCACCATGGGGAGCACCTGTTTTATTTGTTAAGAAAAAGGATGGCACACTCCGTCTTTGTATCAATTACAGAGAACTTAATAAGGTCACCATTAAGAACAAGTACCCATTACCTAGGATTAATGATTTGCTTGACCAATTACAAGGAGCACGAGTCTTTTCTAAGATTGACCTTAGGTCTGGTTATCACCAGCTTAAAGTTAAAGCCGAAGATGTTGAGAAGACTGCTTTTCGGACAAGATATGGCCACTATGAGTTTTTAGTAATGCCTTTTGGAGTGACCAACGCCCCTGCTACATTCATGGATTTAATGAACACAGTCTTCAAGCCATATTCAGATGAGTTTGTAGTTGTCTTTATTGATGATATATTGATCTATTCCAAGAGTAAAGCTGAACATGAAAATCATTTGAGACTTGCCTTACAGATTTTGAGAAAACGAAAATTGTATGCTAAGTTTAACAAGTGTGAGTTTTGGCTTCCTACTATCTCATTCTTGGGTTATGTGATTAATGAAGAGGGTATCTCGGTCGATCCTAGCAAAATTGAAGCCGTAGTAAATTGGCCGAGGCCAACTAATGTGTCCGAGATTCGTAGTTTTCTGGGTTTGGCAGGTTATTATAGGAAGTTTGTGAAGGATTTCTTAAGGATTGCAATTCCATTAATGCAATTGACTAAGAAGGGAACGCTGTATGAATGGACCAAAGATCGGGAGTCAGCTTTCCAGGAACTGAAGACGAGGTTAGTTATAGCACCAGTACTCGTACTTCCATCAGGTAATGAAGAGTTTCATATCTATAGTGATGCATCGCATAAGGGTTTGGGTTGTGTATTGATGCAAAAGGGTAAAGTCATAGCATATGCATCTCGTCAGTTAAAGCCACATGAGAGGAACTATCCCACCCATGATTTGGAGCTAGCAGCCGTCGTATTCACTTTAAAGATTTGGCGTCACTATTTGTATGGAGCTCCTTGTCAAGTTTTTACAGATCATAAGAGTTTAAAGTACCTATTCACTCAGAAGGAATTGAATTTGAGACAGAGAAGGTGGCTTGAGTTGTTAAAAGACTATGATATGCAAATTCAATATCACCCAAGTAAGGCTAACAGCGTGGCCGACGCTTTGAGCAGAAAGTCAGATGGAAATTTGGCGTGTTTGACCATGATAGCAGTGGAGCCGACTATCGTTGACGAGGTAAAGACAAGAGATGAAGGATAAATTCTTCAAGAAAATAGCCGAGGAGATTGTCACAAAGCCGAGATCAGGATACACCATCAAAAATCAAGTGCTCAAGTTTGAAGGAAGGTTATGCGTGGCCGACATCCCAAAGTTAAAAAGGAAGATCTTGCAGGAAGCCCACAACTCCAAATTTGCCGTCCATCCAAGAAGCACTAAGATGTATCAAGATGTGAAGCGGACCTTCCGGTGGCCAAATATGAAAAGAGAAATAGCTGAGTTCGTATTGCAATGTCTGTGTTGTCAGCAGGTGAAGGCAGAACACCAGAGACCAGCAGGACTTCTACAACCCTTGCCAATTCCTGAGTGGAAATGGGAACACATCTCCATGGATTTTGTGGTGGGTTTTCCGAGGACGCAAAGAGGTATGGATTCAATTTGGGTTATCGTTGACAGGTTAACTAAGTCAACACACTTCTTGCCAGTTAAAACTACGTTCAATGCCGACCGACTCGCCGAACTGTATATGAATGAGATTATTAGACTTCACGGTGTGCCGGTGTCCATTGTATCGGACCGAGATTCGAAATTCGTTTCTAGATTTTGGCAGAGCCTGCAAGGAGCCTTGGGGACTGAGTTGAGGTTTAGCACCGCTTTTCACCCCCAGACTGATGGGCAAATGGAAAGAACCATTCAGACACTTGAGGATATGCTTAGGATGTGTTTATTGGATTTCAAGGGAAGTTGGGAATCGCATCTGCCATTAGTGGAATTTGCATACAACAACAGTTATCAAGCCAGCATTAGAATGGCGCCGTACGAAGCTTTGTATGGAAGGAAGTGCAGATCGCCGATATGTTGGACCGAGGTGGGAGATACAGCTATGAATGGTCCCGAGTTAGTCCAAAGAACGACCGAAAAGATTAAGCTCATTCAGCAGAGGATTAGGACCGCGCGGAGTCGACAGAAGAGTTATGCCGACCAGAGGAGAAGGGAGCTAGAATTCGAGGTTGGGGATCATGTGTTTTTGAGGATCTCGCCGATGACAGGAGTTTCAAGATTTGGAAAGAAAGGTAAATTAGCACCCCGATATATTGGACCGTTTGAGATTCTTGAGAGAATTAACCCCGTTGCCTACAGACTTGCTTTGCCGCCAGATTTAAGCCAAGTCCACAATGTGTTTCATGTTTCGATGTTGAGGAAGTACCTCCGAGATCCACTGCATATAATTGATCATTCTGGGATTACGGTTAATGAGGATTTGGGCTATGAGGAGAATCCAATAAGGATTATTGACAGGTAAGTGAGGCAACTGAGAAACAAATCGATACCCATGGTAAAGGTCGAATGGAAGGAGCATTATGGCACAGAAGCCACGTGGGAAAAGGAAGAGGATGTGAGAATCTGTTATCCAGAGTTGTTTATAGAGCAAGGTAATTTAAGTTTGGGGACCAAACTTCTTTAAGGGGGGTAGACTGTAGCAACCCTCACCTTACTCTTGTCATACTTGCATACATTCATGCATGATCTGTCTTGATATGTTGTTTGAAAGTTTTGCCTTGCCTTGTTTTGCCTAAGTGTTGCTTGCATGATTTTGTTCCTTGCTTGGTGTGTAGCCGAGGTCATCTTGAGCTTAGTTCACCTCTGAACCTTTGTACTTAAGACCGTTTTGGAATCCACTTGGTCGACCCTCATCTTCACCCGGGCATGTTTGCCGAGATGTTTTGCACTTAGTGATCCTTGTCCTTGGGCAGGTATGACCTAGGCCGAGGTGTGGCACACCCAGGCCGAGGTGTGGCACAGCTTAGTCAAGCGTTGACCTCCCTAGACAATGTCTTTGTTACCCTGTTGCCGAGCTTTTACCTTTGCCGATGTCATTACTTGCCGATGTGTCTTGCCTTAGCTTGCTGTATACGCTTTGTCATAGACTTGTCTTATCAATCAGTCACCTTTTGAGTTGAACCAACCCAGTAGCACCACGTGTCCGAGCTGATTGTTAAGACAGCCGGCAGACCTAGAAACAAATCATTTCTGTCTCAAATCTTTGTCTTTAGAGAGAGAGAAGCTCTAGAGGAAGGAGGAGAAAGTTCTTGAGTGAGAATAGGTCTTCCAAGCTTGATCTTAGAGGTTTGAACCGTTGGGTTCGAGTTTTGAGGTTAGAATCTTAACCTACTCTTGTTGTTCTCATTAATCATCTAGCTGCATTGCATGATCGGATCTGTTTTGCATGTCATACATCGATTTGAAGTTGGTTTTGGAAGAGAAAAATAATATTCATGTGTTCTTGAAGAAAAGTCTCGTTTTGATCCGAAAGTTTGGAACCAGAACCATGTTTTTGTGTTTGTTCTTGCATGACCTTCTTGTATGGGTACCCAGGTCCATGTTTTGAACTCATGGCATGAAATCTCTGATTTTTGTAACAAGTTATGATCTTTGCATTCGTCTTCTTCATGATCATGTTCTTCAAAGGGAAACCCAGGTTTTCCCGACTTTGCTTTTGAATGAGGCCATCGGGACCACACCTCAGCAAGGAGGTGTAGGACCTTGGCAAAGACCTGGTTGGTACCCAGTGTGTTTTCATGAGACGGGAGCAGTGTTTAAACTCCCAGCATGTTTTGCTTTGCTTTTGACTTGGATCTGGTGAGAATGTCGGGATCAATTGCATGCATATAAAGCTTGTTTTGAGAATGTGATTGCCGTGTGATTGTAGGACCTTGATCTTTGCTTTGAGCCTACACCTGAAGAACTAGGTGAGTGGTGCTTTTAATAAAGCTATGTTATACTGTTTTGATAAATCTTGCTTTGCTTGTTTTGACGAAAGTATTTGTTAAGCATGAATGAATAGCTCTGTTTTGATGTATCGAGTAATAAAGCTTTGTTTTGATGTCATCCTTGAAAAGTCCCTTGTGCTGGAGGACTCTAAACTTTCGCAGCACTAAGTATAAAAGGATACGGTCCTTTCTTGGAAAGACTATCGTGTTAAAGCGGGCTACGGGCCGAAGTAACACAAGACCAACGTGTTAAAGCGGGCTACAGGCCTAAGTAACACAAGACCATCGTGTTAAAAAGAGCTACGGGCTTAAGTAACACAAGTCCCTTGTGCTGGAGGACTATAAACTTTCGCAGTACCTTTGACTAATCGATTATGGATCGTGCAGTCTTTGTTTTGCCACCGACGGTTTACCGCGTGGACTTGTTTGTTCGGAAAGCTTGATTTGTGTTTTGCTGATGCCAGTAACCATCCCTTGAGACTTGTAAGACTTGATAAATGAATACGGTTCATCTCTTGTTTTGATAAAGTTTGATGTGTTTTGCTCTGAAAGGATCTCGGCTAATATTCGTATGATTTTGGCATGTTTTGTTTGGAAAAGACTTCGGCTATATTCATGCAAAACCTTTATTTCTAGTACCATTCACTAAGTATCCAAGCTCACCCTCTCTATATATATGTAGGTGATGAGCAGGACGTCGGCAACGCCTAGAATGTGTTTTTGAAAGCTTGTTTTGGATCCATGATTTTGTCGGCTTTGTTTTGTATTCACGTCGGCGATGTCATTTCTTTTATGTCGGCGAATCTTGAAAATCATGCTTCTTGGCTTGTATTCACTGTATTTTGTATATGTCGGCTCGAGAAGCCTTTTGATCAAGATGTAATACGTATTTTGCTTTGTTGTATTCTAGTTGTAAAGTTGTATGCCATTTCATTGGACTTATGCACTGCTTTTATGGACCACTTGTATTTTGATTTATTGCTTCCGCATTTGTGAGCCCTGCATACTATACTCTGATTGTGTTGAGTTTTTTGAAAGTTGGCTTTTGGTAATCTCGGATTACTGGCCATCACGGCACCAAACTACTAGGGGCGGTTTGGGGGCGTGACAATCTTGGAACCCCTTTGTTTGACCTCTACCTTCGCCCTGGCATATTGGCCGAGATGTCGTTATCTAGGCCGAGGTGTGAATCACCAAGGCCGAGATGTCTATCATCTAGGCCGAGATGTTACCTTTGCACCTGAGTGATCTTGTCTTGGAGTGGTATGACCTAGACCGAGGTGTGGCACATCTAGGCCAAGGTGTGGCACAGCTTAGTCAAGTGTTGTCCTTCCTAGCCGAGGTCATTGTCACCTTAGTTGCCGAAGCTTTGTCCTTAGCCGACGTCATCATTTGCCGGAGTGCCATACCGAGTAGCTTGTTAGATACACATTGTCAGAGTCTTGTCTTGTCAATCCATCACCTTTTTGAAGAGAACCAACCAGCCGTTGCCACGTGTCCGAGCTGAGTGTTAAGTCAGCCGATAGAGATAGGAAACGTATCATTTGGTGTATCCTTGTTTTGAAGAGGAGAGAGAAGCTCTAAGAGAGGAAGAAGAGTTCTTGAGGGATAGTAGATTTCCAAGCTTGATCCCTAGAGATCGTATAGCGATCCCGGTTTTCCCTTTCGTGCTTAACTGTAATCCGGATTCGGTTTCGTAAGAGTGCTGCTGTCTTATCCTCTTTCTATTCCTTTCTCTTTGTGTTCGAGCTTTGGGTTGTGTTGGGCAAGTTGGGAATAAGTTGGTTGTGTATTATAACGTAAAATCTTTGCCCAGTTTTTGGTTCCTCCGCTCGAGCGGCGCTTTGGACGCTCGAGCGGGACTCTGTTGTTGCTTGTCCGCTCGAGCCGGGGTGGTGGCGCTCGAGCGGGGAAATCATCCATCCAGTATTTCGTCTGCGGTGGTATACGCTCGAGCAGGGGATTGGACGCTCGAGTGGGAGTATGTGTCTGACGCTCGAGCGGGGAGTTTGACGCTCGAGCGGGGAGTTTGTTTGTAAAAGTTCTGGGAGTGTGCATCCGCCGCTCGAACGGGGGATTGGACGCTCGAGCGGGGATCTGTGAGTGACACTTGAGCGGGGAGTTCGACGCTCGAGCGGGGCGACTTTTATATAAAGCCGAGATCCGACCTTTTTGCTCTCTTTTCAACATCTCTTCTCTCTCTTACTTTTCCAAAAAGGTGTTTTGAGAGCTCCTCTCACTAAAACCCTAACTTCTCTCTTAGGATTGATCTAGTAAGAGTTGTTTTCTCACCTTGGGCCTTTACAAAAGTTGTGTTGATCGTCAAGGGCTATCTTCTAATCTGAAAATTTCGGGATTTGGAGCATTTCCGTTTCTTCATCTCCTTCGTTGGGTCCCGTCATTCGAGGTAGGGATAACCTACTCCATCTTATGAGCTTTGTCTTTGAATTTTAGCATTTTGATATGTCGGAGGTTGTTGGGTAATTTTGAGAAAGTTTTAGGCCTTTGTGCAATTTTACAAAAGTTGGGGTTTTAAATATATAAACCTATATGCATGTTAGGCATAGAGAAATGAGATTAATGTTGGGACATTGATGGAAATGGAACCTTAGGGTTGTTTTGTGAATTATAGTAATTTGCCCTAATTGGTTTAATTAATTAACGTATATAATTAATTGAAGAAAACGAGGAGAATTGAGAATGTTGAAATTGGAAATGTATGGGACTAAAGAGTGTAGTCGAATCTTTTATTGCTCATCTAGTTGAAATGTGATATATTATCCATGTGTGCATTTATTTGCTGCTTAGAAATAATTGCTTTGGGCTATCGGTGGAGGGTAGTATTGATTGTTGTAGACAACGCATGATGATTAGGCAAACTAAAACTAATCAATCGGATGTGTCATATAGTATGACGGTTGGTAGAATACATTAACTTTATGTATTGAATGATTGTGTATATGACCAATGTGTTTATATGCATTATGTGTAGACGGTTGGTAGAATACATTAACTTTATGTATTGATCGATTGTGTATATGATTCTGTGTTTATATGCATTACTTGTGTAGAGGAGGAGATGGGGGATGTACTCCACGGTTTAGGGGAAGATAGGGGATGTACCTCTATACCGGATAGGATTGGGAGGAGATGGGGGATGAACTCCGTAGATACAGCTCATATGCTTATCTGTTGTTGTGAAGATATAGCTCATATGCTTGTCTAGTGAAGTGTAGATATAGCTCATATGCTTATCTGTTGTAGTATTGATATAGCTCATATGCTTATCTGTTGTAGTATTGATATAGCTCATATGCTTATCTGTTGTAGTATTGATATGGCTCGTATGCTTATCTATCAAAAAGTTTGTTTGATTTGATATAGCACTAAAATGTATATCATCATCGTTTGTGAAGTATGGAAGTAGTTCATGTGTTATTGATACAACACCAAAATGTGTATCCACCGTGAATTTTGAAAATGTTCTAGTGATGAACTATAATCTCATCAAAATGTTTTGGCCAGAGTACTGAGCCCTGTTTTCAAACCCAAAGTTGAACAAGATATGAAAAGTAACTTGTAACGTAGACTTGGTTGTCATGGAATTGAAATAAGATGTGAATGGAGATGTAAGTATCGACCATCCTTCAGTTGCTAATCTTTTAGGCATTGTTTATAGTTGGTTTAGTATATCTCTGCTGGGCTGTGGCTCACCCTATATGGGAACATCATTTTCAGGTACAGGAAGCATGCCACTTCTGAGGACATAGCTTGGGAGTCTAGGGACAACTTACTTTTGTTGCCTTATTTTCCTTTTGATGTATTACATGTAAATTCAAGCCAAGGGCTTAATGTGTAACCGAGTCAATATTCTCTTTTGTAACTAAGTGTTAACTTGGGACGCTGTAAGCCCGTAGGGCATTTACTTTGTTGTTAACGTGTAATACTTTTGTAATGAAGCACTCTGATGAATTGAGGAAAGGTGGATCCTTTGTATATAAATGTATGCTTATATTGTTGGGTTTAATGTTATTATTTTGAGGGCGTTACAGATCGAACCGTTAGATCCGTGTTCTAAGGTTAGATTCTTGCTCCTCTCTTGTTGTTCTTTATGTTTATGTTATTGCATTGCATGATTGAATATGATTTGTAAGCCATACATTATTTTGAAGTCCGATTTTAGAAAGAGAAAATAGCATTCATGTGTTCTTCAAGAAAAGTCATGATTTGATCCGAAAGTTCATGCCAAGATCCATGTTTTTGTGTTTGTTTTCACATGATTTTCAAGTATGGGTACCCAGGTCCACGTTTTCGAACTCATAGCATGAAATCCTAGATTTTATAAATAGAGAAGTTATGATTTTAGCATTCATGTTCTTCATGATCTTCATATTCATGTTCTTCCTGTTCTTCACGGCTGGAAACCCAGATCTCCAGACCTCACTTCCCAAGGTGTAGTCGCCGAGATCACTCTTACCTAGACCTCACACTTAGGCCAAGCATCGTATCTCACCTTGGCCTACCTTGCATGATCACTTACACCTTTAGTTTGTCTTGTGCGCACCTCGGCATGCAGCCGCATGCCGAAGCCTTGGTAGCCACACCTCGGCCAGGAGGTGTGGGACCTCGGCAATGACCTGGTTGGTACCCGGCATGTCTTCCTGACATGTAAAACAGTGTTTTGACTTGTAGCATGTTTTCCCTAGATGTTTTGCATTCATGTGAAGCTTGTATTTTAAGAGTACGTTCAGTAGACCTTGCTATGTGTTTGTAGGACTTGGACCTTCGCCTTAACCCCGACGTCCCAAGAACTATGTGAGTGGTATTTTTAATAAAGTTATGTTCTTAAGGTTTTGATAAAGCTTTGCCTTGTCTTGATAAAAGTATTTGTTAAGTATGAATGATATCCCTACTTTATGTATCAAGCATAAGCTTTGTTTTGGATGACATTCTTGGAACCGTCCTTTCGTGTTAGGGGACATTAAGCCTAAGTAACACCGTCCTTTCGTGTTAGGGGACGTTAAGCCTATGTAACATAGTCCTTCCGTGCTAGGGGACTTTAAGCCTATGTAGCATAGTCCTTTCGTGTTAGGGGACGTTAAGCCTAAGTAACACCGCCCTTTCGTGTTAGGGGACGTTAAGCCTATGTAACATAGTCCTTCCGTGCTAGGGGACTTTAAGCCTATGTAGCATAGTCCTTTCGTGTTAGGGGACGTTAAGCCTAAGTAACACCGTCCTTCCGTGTTAGGGGACGTTAAGCCTATGTAACATAGTCCTTCCGTGCTAGGGCACTTTAAGCCTAGGTAGCACCATCCTTTTGTGCTAGGGGATGTTAAGCCTAAGTAGCACCTTTGTTAAGATATCGGCCGCCGACGGACTATGAACGGGTGTGCTCGATGCCGAGGTTACGCTTTTGTTTTGCCCGGAATGTCATCACCCCATGTTTTAAGATTTGACGTATGTTAAGTATGTAAGTAAGTTTTGAAAGGCCAAGTTTCGGATGATTTCTTGTTTTAAGCCAAGTAAAGCTTTGTTATGTATGGTTTTGACACGGATATAATATGTATCGTTTTGAAAGGATCTCGGGTATCATTCATTTAACTCCTTTATTACTTATACCATTCACTGAGTATCCAAGCTCACCCTCCCTATGTATATATGTAGGTAACAAGCAAGAAGTCGGCTTCGCCGAGATGTGTGTTTTGTATGCATGTTATGTTGGCCGTAAGGATGTCGGCAATCTCGAAGATTATGTTCCATGATTTGTAACTCAAGTGTTTTGTTTATGTCGGCAATTTTGATGCTTATGTATTTCGAACATGTCGGCTTGTAAAGCCTTTTGTTAAGATGTAATATGTATTTTGTACGTTATTTTATTTGTATCCAAGTTGTAAAGCTATGTAAAGATGTATGCCATTCCATTTGACTTATGCACTGCTCTTATGAACCACTTGTATTTTAGATTATTGCTTCCGCACTTGTGAGCCCCCTATATCTATACTCTGATTGTGTGTGAATTTTGAAAGTTGGCCTTCGGTAATCTCAGATTACTGGCCATCACGGCACAAAACTACTAGGGGCGGTTTGGGGTCGTGACAGGTTTCTTGAATGAACTTCCATCTTTAATTTTCTGCAACTTCCATTTTTATTTTTATTTAACTTCCTTTTTCAATCAGTTTCTTTTCTACTCAACTTCTTTTTTTATTTAATTTCCAAATAGATCGTTAAGGTATAGTAGTTTCTGGATTGAACTTTCATTTTTAATTTTACGCAACTTTCATTTTTATTTTTATTCCACTTCCATTTTTATTTAATTTACTTTTCTATTAAACTTCCTTTTTTATTTAATTTCCAAATAGATCGTTAAGGTATAGTGGTTTCTTGAATGAACTTTCATTTTTAATTTTCTGCAACTTCCATTTTTATTTTTATTCGACTTCCATTTTTATTCAAGTTATTTTTCTATTCAACTTCCTTTTTTATTTAATTTCCAAATAGATCGTTAAGGTATAGTGGTTTCTTGAATGAACTTCCAATTTTAATTTTCTGCAACTTTCATTTTTAATTCTATTCAACTTCTTTTTTTATTCAAGTTTCTTTTCGATTCAATTTTCTTTTTTATTTAATTTCCAAATATATCGTTAAGGTATACTGGTTTCTGGATTGAACTTCCATTTTTAATTTTATGCAACTTTCACTTTTATTTTTATTCAACTTCCATTTTTATTCAATTTACTTTTCTATTAAACATCCTTTTTTTATTTAATTTCCAAATAGATCGTTAAGGTATAGTGGTTTCGTTAATGAACTTTCATTTTTAATTATATGGAACTTCCATTTTTATTTTTATTCAGCTTCCATTTTTATTCAAGTTATTTTTCTATACAACATCCTTTTTTATTTAATTTACAAATAGATCGTTAAGGTATAGTGGTTTCTTGAATGAACTTCCATTTTTAATTTTCTATAACTTCCATTTTTAGTTTTATTTAACTTCCTTTTTTATTCAAGTTTCTTTTCTACTCAACTTCCTTTTTTATGTAATTTCCAAATAGATCGTTAAGGCATAGTGGTTTTTGGATTGAACTTCCATTTTTAATTTTCTGCAACTTTCATTTTTATTTTTATTTAACTTCCATTTTTATTCAATTTACTTTTCTATTAAACTTCCTTTTTTATTTAATTTCCATATAGATCGTTAAGGTATAGTGGTTTCTTGAATGAATTTCCATTTTTAATTTGCTGCAACTTCCCTTTTTATTTTTATTTAACTTCATTTTTCATTCAAGTTTCTTTTCTACTCAACTTCCTTTTTTATTTAATTTCCAAATAGATCGTTAAGGTATAGTAGTTTCTTGAATGAACTTCCGATTTTAATTTTCTGCAACTTCCATTTTTATTTCTATTCAACTTCTTTTTTTGTTCAAGTTTCTTTTCTCTTCAACTTCCTTTTTTAGTTAATTTCCAAATAGATTATTAAGGTATACTGGCTTCTGGATTGAACTTCCATTTTTAATTTTATGCAACTTTCACTTTTAATTTTATTCAAACTTCCATTTTTATTCAATTTACTTTTCTATTAAACTTCCTTTTTTATTGAATTTCCAAATAGATCGTTAAGGTATAGTGGTTTCTTTAATGAACTTCCATTTTTAATTTTATGGAACTTCCATTTTTATTTTTATTCAGCTTCCATTTTTATTCAAGTTATTTTTCTATTCAACTTCCTTTTTTATTTAATTTCCAAATAGATCGTTAAGGTATAGCGGTTTCTTGAATGAACTTTCATTTTTAATTTTCTGCAACTTCCATTTTTATTTTTATTTAACTTCCTTTTTTATTCAAGTTTCTTTTCTACTCAACTTCCTTTTTTATGTAATTTCCAAATAGATCGTTAAGGTATAGTGGTTTCTGGATTGAACTTCCATTTTTAATTTTCTGCAACTTTCATTTTTATTTTTATTCAACTTCCATTTTTATTCAATTTACTTTTCTATTAAACTTCATTTTTTATTTAATTTCCAAGTAGATCGTTAAGGTATATTGGTTTCTTGACTGAACTTCCATTTTTAATTTTTTGCAACTTCCATTTTTATTTTTATTCGACTCCCATTTTTATTCAAGTTATTTTTCTATTCAACTTCCTTTTTTATTTAATTTCCAAATAGATCGTTAAGGTATAGTTGTTTCTTGAATGAACTTCCATTTTTAATTTTCTGCAACTTCCATTTTTATTTTTATTTAACTTCTTTTTTTTTCAGGTTTCTTTTCTACTCAACTTCCTTTTTTATTTAATTTCCAAATAGATCGTTAAGGTATAGTTGTTTCTGGATTGAACTTCCATTTTTAATTTTCTGCAACTTCCATTTTTATTTTTATTCAACTTCCATTTTTATTCAATTTACTTTTCTATTAAACTTTCTTTTTTATTTTATTTCCAGATAGATCGTTAAGGTATAGTGGTTTCTTGAATGAACTTCCACTTTTAATTTTCTGCAACTTCCCTTTTTATTTTTATTCGATTTCCATTTTTATTCCAGTCATTTTTCTATTCAACTTCTGTCACACCCTCAAAATAATAACATTTAATCCATCAATAGAGACATGCAATGATACATAAAAGCTCCACTTTCTTCTATTCATCAGAGTTCCATTACAAAAGTATTACATGTTAACAACAAAAGCAAATGCCCTACTGGCTTACAACTTTTCAAGTTCACACTTGGTTACAACAAAAGAGTGTTAACTCATTTACACAATAAGCCCTTGGCTTGAATATACATGTAATACATCAAAGAAATAAGACAACAAAAGTGTGTCCGCCTCTAGCCTCCCAAGCTATGTCCTTGGAGGTGGCATGCTACCTGTACCTGAAAATGATGTTCCTATATAGGGTGAGCCACAACCCATCAGAGATACACTAAACCAAATATGAACAATGACTAAAAGATTAGCAGTTGATAGATGGCTAACACTGGTACTTTCCCTTATCACATTTTACGATTTTATGACATACAAGTCCATGTTACAATCCATTTTCCAATTCTTTTCAAATTCTCAGTTTATAACCCTGGCTCAGAACCTGGCCAAACAACTCATATGAGACAATAACTCACATTAAGCACTTTCCCATTTCATCATAGATAAGCATACTAGCTATATCACACACCAACAGATAAGCATACAAGCTATATCACACACCAACAGATAAGCATACAAGCTATATCATCACTTCCACAGATATGCATAAGAGCACTATCACACTTCCAATGACAAGCATATGAGCTCTGTCAACACATTACTAGATAAGCATATGAGCTCTATCTATGGAGTCCATCTCCTATCTCCTCCCAACAACATCCGGTTTAGAGGTCCATCCCCTATCTTCCCCTAAACCGTGGAGTACATCCCCTATCTTCTCCAACACAACACAATGCATATAAACAATAATTATACACATCATCACACAATACATAAATTTAATGTATTCTTTCAACCGTCATGCTCAATGACCCATTCCAGTGATTAGTTTCAGTTTGCCTAATCATCATGCATTGTCTACAACAATCAAAACTATCCTCCACCGATAGCCCAAAGCAGTTATTTCTATACAAAAAATAAGAGCAACAATGGATATATAATCAACATTTCAACTAGGTGAGCGATAAATAATCCAACTACACCCTTTGATCCCATACCTTTCCAAGTCAATTTCTCATTTCTCATAATTAATTGTGCAAATCAATTAACCAATGTAATTAGGGCATTTTCCATAATTAACATTTACAACCCTTAGGTTCCATTTTCATTAATATTTTAACATTAATTTCACTTTTCTATGCCAAACATGTATCTAGGTTTCATATAGCCAAAACCCCAACTTTTGTAAAAAATCACACAAAGGCCAAAACTCTCTCAAAATTACCCAACAACCCCCAACATATCAAAATGAAAAAATTTAAAGACAAAGCTCATAAAGAGGAGTAGGATATCCCTACCTCAAGGAATGACACCCAACCAAGAAGATGATAGAAACGAAAATGCTCCAAACCACGAACTTCTCAGCTTAAAAGATAGCCCTCGACGATCAACAACCTTTTTGTAAAGACCAAAGGTGAGGAAATCACTCCTACTAGATCAATACCTAGAGAGAAGTCAAGGTTTTAGAGAGAGGAGCTCTCAAAATGAGTTTTAGAAAAAGTAAGAGAGAGAAAGGAAAGTAAAAAGTGATTTAAAATCACCCAGCGGATAACTCATATACGCATGACCCGCTCGAGCGGAGAACACAACGCTCGAGCGCCAAGAACGAAAATTTGAACACGCTCGAGCGCAATAAGGCCCGCTCGAGCGCCAAGACACAAGAATAAGGCACTTCCGCTCGAGCGCGAAAACCAGTCCGCTCGAGCATAGATTTCCATCTCCCAGAACTTATACCCAGAAAGTACTACCCACTCGAGCGCCACCAGACCCGCTCGAGCGTAAACAAACCCGCTCGAGTGTAAAAATCACATCTGTAGAAGTTTTGCAGGAACACGAAATACTGGAGGTGTGCAATCCCCGCTCGAGCGCAAGAAGACCCGCTCGAGCGGATCGCCTAAAAACTGGACAACAAGGAATTGAAACCAAGGCCTAACCAACCTGTAACAACCCTGCTCAAAACATCCTAAAACTCAATCAAGTGGAATTAAAGGATGGCAACAAGATGGATACCACTACCAACTTCACGGAACCGAGTCCGGAACACAACAGAACAGTAAAGGGACAACCGGGATCGCTATAACCTCCCCCCCTTAAAGAATTTCGTCCCCGAAATTAAACACAAGTTTTTCAAAAACAGGTTTTCCTACATTCTCAACAGTATTACGACATAATATTAAACACTTCGACCCATTACCGGTCAATTCCATCTCTTTTCAAGAGGCATTTCACAACATATATTACAAGTGCATTATCAATCATGCAATTCTCTTCCATTTCCAATACATGGTTCACAGTTCATATCATAATTAATATACATGATACAACTCCAATTCTACAATATAGCCAACATATGCAATATCATAATCAATTCCCATATCAAGGTAAGTTCTACAACATACTTCCATTAAACCAAAACATTACCAATGTTTTACAACTTAAGACATATATAAAGCTCTTAAGTCCAACAACATTACAAAATTTAAATACAAGATTACTCATCAACAAACAAGTCCGGATATTTCTCGCGGACCTCCAGCTCACGTTCCCAAGTGGCTTCCTCCACTCCGTGATGTTTCCACAAAACCTTAACCAAAGGGATGGTCTTGCCACGCAGGACTTGATCCTGCCTATCCAAGACCCGAACCGGTCTCTCCTCATACGAGGCATCCTCATCTACCTCTAAGTCGGTCCAATCTAACACATGCGATGGATCCGGCTCATACTTCCGAAGCATACTCACATGAAACACGTCATGAACTCCGGACAACTGTGGCAGCAACGCTAAACGATAAGCAACCTCGCCAATCCTCTCAAGGATCTCAAAAGGCCCAATAAATCGAGGGGATAACTTCCTACTCTTCCCAAATCTCATCAAACCTCGCCTAGGTGATATTTTCAAGAAGACATGATCACCTACCTTGAACGCCAAAGGCCTCCTCCTACGGTCAGCATAACTCTTTTGGCGACTCTGGGCTGTAACAAGCCTCCTACGGATAAGCTCAACTTTCTTCGTCGTCTCTCTAACCAACTCCGGACCCAACAAAGGTGCGTCACCCACCTCGGCCCAACAAATCGGAGACCTACACGGTCGACCATACAAGGCCTCAAACGGTGCCATACCAATACTAGACTGAAAGCTGTTGTTGTAGGCAAACTCCACCAATGGTAAGTGCCTCTCCCACGTCCCACTAAAGTCAAGGACACAACCCCGAAGCATATCCTCAAGGATCTGAATAGTACGCTCGGACTGCCCGTCAGTCTGAGGATGATAAGCCGTACTAAAGGTTAACTTAGTACCCAAGGCACTCTGCAAACTCTGCCACAACCTAGCAGTAAAACGAGGATCTCTATCTGAGACGATCGTCACTGGGACCCCGTGCAATCTCACTATGTCCCGAATATACAAGTCGGCTAGATGATCTACCGAATCTCTCACGCGCATGGGAATGAAGTGCGCCGACTTAGTCAATCGGTCTACAACCACCCAAATAGCATCACTACCCCGCTGAGTCTTTGGAAGACCTACAACAAAGTCCATAGTGACATGTTCCCACTTTCACTCAGCAATAGGCAAGGGTTGCAACAAACCCGCTGGCCTCTGATGCTCGGCCTTCACTTGCTGGCAAGTAAGGCACTTAGATACGAAAACTGCCACATCTCTCTTCATACCCCGCCACCAAAACTGGCGACCCAAATCCCGATACATCTTAGTACCTCCCGGATGCACCGCAAGACGTGAATGATGGAACTCTCGGAGTACTTCCTCTCTGCAAGACTCCGGCACAAATAAACGGTCTCAGTATCTCACACTTAGGTCGGGATACACCGTCAAACCCTTCTCAACTTTCCCACTGGAGATCTTCTCTCGGAAGGACTCTACCTCAAGGTCGCCTTTCTGTACCTCTAACACTCTAGTCACAAGTGTAGGCTGCGCAACAACAGAAAACAAGGCCGCAGCCTCAACAGATTCGCCCAGATGCAAATCAAACTCGCCAAGTACACCCAACATTTCCCATTCCCGGATGGCTATACAAGCTACATCACTAATGGATTTCCTACTAAGGGCATCAGCCACAACATTGGCCTTCCGGGGATGATAGTGCAACTCAAAATCATAGTCCTCAATGAACTCCATCCATCTCCCCTGCCTCAAATTCAAGTCTCTCCGTGTAAACAGATACTTGAAACTCTTGTGGTTCGAGACACCTCGAACCTCTCATCATAAAGGTAGTGCCTCCAAATCTTCAAGGCAAAGATCACTGCTGCTAACTCGAGGTCGTGTGTAGGGTAATTCTTCTCGTGAATTTTCAACTGACGAGAGCCATAAGCTAACACTTTCCCTTCTTGCGTCAACGCACAACCCAAACCCTCTCGTGAGGCATCACAATAAACCGCGTAACCAGACCCTCTCTCCGGAATAATCAAGACCGGAGCAGTGGTCAATCTAACCTTCAGCTCTTGGAACGACTTTTCACAAGTCTCACTCCACACAAATTTGACTACCTTCCGAGTCAATCTAGTCAGCGGCGAAGCTAGCTTGGAGAAATCTTTCACAAATCGACGGTAATACCCAGCTAATCCCAGAAAACTGCGGATCTTAAACACACTCTTAGGCAGTGCCCAATCTTGCACTGCCTCAACCTTGGATGCATCAACGGACACCCCTTCCTCATATACCACGTGGCCTAAGAATTTGACTTCCCTCAGCCAGAACTCATACTTCCCAAACTTGGCATACAGCCTATGGGCTCTAAGCAACTCAAGCACCACTCTCAAGTGTGCCTCGTGCTCCTCCTCTGAAGGTGAATAAATCAGGATGTCGTCCACGAAAACGACTACAAAACGGTCTAAGAATTCTCGGAAGATCCGGTTCATCAAGTCCATAAAGACTGTCGGTGCATTGGTAAGCCCGAATGGCATCACCAAAAACTCATAATGGCCATACCGTGTACGGAATGCCGTCTTAGGAATATCCTCCTCCCTAACCCTAAACTGGTGGTAACCCGATCTCAAGTCTATCTTAAAGAGGAGTAGGATATCCCTACCTCAAGGAATGACACCCAACCAAGAAGATGATGGAAACGAAAATGCTCCAAACCACGAACTTCTCGGCTCAAAAGATAGCCCTCGACGATCAACAACCTTTTTGTAAAGACCAAAGGTGAGGAAATCACTCCTACTAGATCAATACCTAGAGAGAAGTCAATGTTTTAGAGAGAGGAGCTCTCAAAATGAGTTTTAGAAAAAGTAGGAGAGAGAAAGGAAAGTAAAAAGTGATTTAAAATCACCCAGCGGATAACTCATATACGCATGACCCGCTCGAGCGGAGAACACAACGCTCGAGCGCCAAGAACGAAAATCTAAACACGCTCGAGCGCAATAAGGCCCGCTCAAGCGCCAAGACACAAGAATAAGGCACTTCCGCTCGAGCGCGAAAACCAGTCCACTCGAGCATAGATTTCCATCTCCCAGAACTTATACCCAGAAAGTACTACCCGCTCGAGCGCCACCAAACCCGCTCGAGCGTAAACAAACCCGCTCGAGCGTAAAAATCACATCTGCAGAAGTTTTGCAGGAACACGAAATACTGGAGGTGTGCAATCCCCGCTCGAGCGCAAGAAGACCCGCTCGAGCGGATCGCCTAAAAAATGGACAACAAGGAATTGAAACCAAGGCCTAACCAACCTGTAACAACCTTGCTCAAAACATCCTAAAACTCAATCAAGTGGAATTAAAGGACGGCAACAAGATGGATACCACTACCAACTTCACGGAACCGAGTCCGGAACACAACAGAACAGTAAAGGGACAACCGGGATCGCTATAACCTCCCCCCCTTAAAGAATTTCGTCCCCGAAATTAAACATAAGTTTTTCAAAAACAGGTTTTCCTACATTCTCAACAGTATTACGACATAATATTAAACACTTCGACCCATTACCGGTCAATTCCATCTCTTTTCAAGAGGCATTTCACAACATATATTACAAGTGCATTATCAATCATGCAATTCTCTTCCATTTCCAATACACATGGTTCACAGTTCATATCATAATTAATATACATGATACAACTCCAATTCTACAATATAGCCAACATATGCAATATCATAATCAATTCCCATATCAAGGTAAGTTCTACAACATACTTCCATTAAACCAAAACATTACCAATGTTTTACAACTTAAGACATATATAAAGCTCTTAAGTCCAACAACATTACAAAATTTAAATACAAGATTACTCATCAACAAACAAGTCCGGATATTTCTCGTGGACCTCCAGCTCACGTTCCCAAGTGGCTTCCTCCACTCCGTGATGTTTCCACAAACCTTAACCAAATGGATGGTCTTGCCACGCAGGACTTGATCCCGCCTATCCAAGACCCGAACCGGTCTCTCCTCATACGAGGCATCCTCATCTACCTCTAAGTCGGTCCAATCTAACACATGCGATGGATCTGGCTCATACTTCCGAAGCATACTCACATGAAACACGTCATGAACTCCGGACAACTACGGCGGCAACGCTAAACGATAAGCAACCTCGCCAATCCTCCCAAGGATCTCAAAAGGCCCAATAAATCGAGGGGATAACTTCCCACTCTTCCCAAATCTCATCAAACCTCGCCTAGGTGATATTTTGAAGAAGACATAATCACCTACCTCGAACGCCAAAGGCCTCCTCCTACGGTCAGCATAACTCTTTTGGCGACTCTGGGCTATAACAAGCCTCCTACGGATAAGCTCAACTTTCTCCGTCGTCTCTCTAACCAACTCCGGACCCAACAAAGGTGCGTCACCCACCTCGGCCCAACAAATCGGAGACCTACACGGTCGACCATACAAGGCCTCAAACGGTGCCATACCAATACTAGACTGAAAGTTGTTATTGTAGGCAAACTCTACCAATGGTAAGTGCCTCTCCCACGTCCCACTAAAGTCAAGGACACAACCCCGAAGCATATCCTCAAGGATCTGAATAGTACTTTCGGACTGCCCGTCAGTCTGAGGATGATAAGCCGTACTAAAGGTCAACTTAGTACCCAAGGCACTCTGCAAACTCTGCCATAACCTAGCAGTAAAACGAGGATCTCTATCTGAGATGATCGTCACTGGGACCCCGTGCAATCTCACTATGTCCCGAATATATAAGTCGGCGAGATGATCTACTGAATCTCTCACGCGCATGGGAATGAAGTGCGCCGACTTAGTCAACCGGTCTACAACCACCCAAATAGCATCACTACCCCGCTGAGTCTTTGGAAGACCTACAACAAAGTCCATAGTGACATGTTCCCACTTCCACTCAGCAATAGGCAAGGGTTGCAACAAACCCGCTGGCCTCTGATGCTCGGCCTTCACTTGCTGGCAAGTAAGGCACGTAGATACGAAAACTGCCACATCTCTCTTCATACCCCGCCACCAAAATTGGCGACCCAATTCCCGATACATCTTAGTACCTCCTGGATGCACCGCAAGACGTGAATGATGGAACTCTCGGAGTACTTCCTCTCTACAAGACTCCGGCACAAATAAACGGTCTCGGTATCTCACACTCAGGTCGGGATACACCGTCAAACCCTTCTCAACTTTCCCACTAGAGATCTTCTCTCGGAAGGACTCTACCTCAAGGTCGCCTTTCTGTACCTCTAACACGTTAGTCACAAGTGTAGGCTGCGCAACAACAGAAAACAAGGCCGCAGCCTCAACAGATTCGTCCAGATGCAAATCAAACTCACCAAGTACAGCCAACATTCCCCATTCCCGGATGGCTATACAAGCTACATCACTAATGGATTTCCTACTAAGGGCATCAGCCACAACATTGGCCTTCCCGGGATGATAGTGCAACTCAAAATCATAGTCCTCAAAATCAGCCACAACATTGGCCTTCCCGGGATGATAGTGCAACTCAAAATCATAGTCCTTCCCGGGATCCTTTGCCTCAAATTCAAGTCTCTCTGTGTGAACAGATACTTCAAACTCTTGTGGTCCGAGAACACCTCGAACCTCTCACCATAAAGGTAGTGCCTCCAAATCTTCAAGGCAAAGATCACTGCTGCTAACTCAAGGTCGTGTGTAGGGTAATTCTTCTCGTGAATTTTCAACTGACGAGAGCCATAAGCTACCACTTTCCCCTCTTGCATCAACACACAACCCAAACCCTCTCGTGAGGCATCACAATAAACGCGAAACCTGACCCTCTCTCCGGAATAATCTAGACCGGAGCAGTGGTCAATCTAACCTTCAGCTCTTGGAACGACTTTTCACAAGTCTCACTCCACACAAATTTGACTCCCTTCCGAGTCAATCTACTCAGCAGCGAAGCTAGCCTGGAGAAATCTTTCACAAATCGACGGTAATACCCAGCTAATCCCAGAAAACTGCGGATCTCAAACACACTCTTAGGCAGTGCCCAATCTTGCACTGCCTCAACCTTGGATGCATCAACGGACACCCCTTCCCCGGATACCACGTGGCCTAAGAATTTGACTTCCTTCAGCCAGAGCTCATACTTCCCAAACTTGGCATACAGCCTACGGGCTCTAAGCAACTCAAGCACCACTCTCAAGTGTGCCTCGTGCTCCTCCTCTGATGGTGAATAAATCAGGATGTTGTCCACGAAAACGACTACAAAACGGTCTAAGAATTCTCGGAAGATCCGGTTCATCAAGTCCATAAAGATTGCTGGTGCATTTGTAAGCCCGAATGACATCACCAAAAACTCATAATGGCCATACCGTGTACGGAATGCCGTCTTAGGAATATCCTCCTCCCTGACCCTCAACTGGTGGTAACCCGATCTCAAGTCCATCTTAGAGAAACAACAGGAACCCTTCAAATGGTCAAACAAATCATCTATACGGGGCATAGGGTACTTATTCTTGACCGTAGCCCGATTCAATTTCCGGTAGTCGATACACAATCTCAAGGCACCATCTTTCTTTTTAGCAAAGAGGGTCGGTGCTCCCCATGGCGAAACTCTAGGGCGAACAAAACCCCTATCTAGCAATTCCTGGAGTTGAACTTTCAACTCAACCAACTCTGCTGGAGCAAAACGGTAAGGTGCCATAGAAATTGGCGCCGTGCCGGGCACTAGATCAATAGAGAACTCTATCTCTCGGTGAGGTGGCAAACTAACCAGGTCTTCGGGAAAGACATCCGAATACTCACAAACCACCCTTGGCAACACAAGCTGGGTCTCACCACACTCACCACTCTCAAAGCTAGCAAGTAGACCACTAAGCTCACTCCACCCTCGCGAATCATACCCCGGTGGCAAAACACTACCAACCCGATCTCCCAAGAAATGGAACCACTCCCCGCTCAAGGTACATAACGTAACCCTCTGGCGGTAGCAATCAATAACAGCCCGGTATGACGATAGCCAGTCCATACCCAAAATAACATCAAAACCCTTCATGGGCATAACTACAAAGGGAAAAGGAAGCCTATGGTCGGCGACCTCTATATCACAACCTCTAACACCCTGTTTCAAGATCAACTCACCACCAATAGGCGATACTACACATATAGGAGATACTAACTGTGCCAACTCCAATTTCAAAACAGATGCAAATGCAGCAGATACAAAAGAATGAGATGCACCCGTGTCAATCAATACATTAGCAACCAAGTTGCAAAACAAGAAGGTACCTCTCACTACTGATGGAGCCGGTACTAGATCCTGCGCGGTAACAGCATACACGCGCCCTGTAGGCCCCTGATCCACCTGCTCACCCCTCGGAGCATACGACTGCTGCACTGACTGGGATGACGACGCTCCCGGATTGGCCCTCGAGGCCTGCACAGACTGAGCTGGCTGATAACTCTGCGTCTGCCTAGAACCAGACGCTCCTGAAGTAGCACTCAACTGTGGGCAATACCTCTTCAGGTTCCCAGGCTGACCACACTGATAGCAAGACAAGGGCTGGCCTCTGCCCTAACTCTGGCTCTGAGGTCTAGCTGAAGAGGAAGCAGCTCGCTGACCCCCTCCTTTCTGCGAGCAAACCGAAGACTTGTGACCCAGCTGGCCACACGCAAAACAAGTCAAGCCTCCCTGACTGCCTCTCCCCGAGCTTGCACTCGGCACCGGAAAGGTCGATCTAGCAACTTCACCCTGAGATTGCTGAGGGTTATAACCCCTCTGTCTCCTGCCATCACCCTGACCCTCCTGGCCCCGCTTGGAGCCTCTATGTTTCTCCTCATCCTCCTCCTGTATCATAAGCTCCATATGAGTTGCAGCATCCACTAAATGTCTATACTCTCGGATGTAAGACCCACCAACCCTCAACTTGAGGCCTCGCCTCAACTTCCGTTCAAACTCATAGCAACGGCGTTCTTTGGACGCCACCAACTCAGGTGCAAACCTGGACAAACTAGTAAAAGTGGCCTCAAACTCTGCCACAGACATACCCTGCTGATTAAGCCGGCTAAACTGATCCATCAGCTTCTCCCTAGCCACTGCAGATAAGAACCTCTCCTGGAAAGCATTTACAAACGCCTCCTAAGTACCACCAACACGAGCCTTCTCGTACTTCCACCATTGACCCGCATCTCCCTTCAACTGGAAGGATGCCAAGGTCACTTTCAAAGCTCCGTCCTCGATGCCAAGCATCTCGAACGTCTTACTCATTTGTTCTAACCACTCGTCAGCCTTTAGTGGTTCCTTTGGATCTCCAACAAACTCGTCCGGGTTAGACCGGAAGAACTCCCTCTTCAAGAATGAAGGCCCTGCCTCGGCTGCCTGATTCCCAGCTCTGAGAATACCCAAAGCTCTTGCTATCTCTCGTGCCAAGGCACTCATAGCCTGCTGATCCACTGGCTCGGTCGCATTGGCTTGACCAACTCCCTCCTGCACTGCCGGAACCTCCCCCGGTAAAGGCATCTCCTGCCTACCAAGTCTGCCACGCCTACCGCGTCCTCGTCCTGACATCCTGATAAAGGTAACCAAGACTATTAGCACATCCATAAATGTGCCGAAGCTATAACACTCGCGTCCTAATGCATGGACAACTGTAATTCATTCCACGTAAGCACATAAACACATAAGCACTTACGAATTTCATTTCCGGATAACGATAGTCCCGAGGCGTTACTAGAGTTCCGGTTAGAAACAGCATTGATCAAGTGCTTTTCCAACAAGACTCACAGAAACCCAAGGATCCAATCGACATCCTAGAAATTAAATCCCATACCCACATAGTCACATAAGCATGTTATCAATTAAGCACATAGCATATGGCTCTACATCTAAGTCTCTATCAAGCGAGACAAGCCCATTGTGATCCTAGTCACTTCCCACGTACCCAAAGTATTCGAACCCGGTACGCTCTGATACCAAGTTGTCACGCTGTAGACACCCCATTTTTGACCGTCCTCAAGACTTGGACGTCGCCGTTTGAACACTCGGTGATCATCCATGTTTTTGTTCGTTTGGAGTTCCCGGAGGTCTCGGCTTCGTGTCTTGCCTCGGGATCTCCGAATTCGACCGTTTAGTGTCTGGTTTTGCACCAAACACTTGCATTTTGCCTTGGAAGGGCAGGGAATGCCTTGTGAGGCATCCCCACACATCACCGGCAGTGGCTAGAGGCCACCGGCTGGTTTTTGCTGCCACCGGCAATGTATTTAATGCCGGTCGGCACTCAATTTTGCCAAAATGGCATCTTTGGCCGGCCGACTACTGTGCATCTGCTTTTGTAGATATTTTAAGACAGCTGTCTTGCTTTTTGCTCCCCTCCATACACGTGTATGGAGGGATCTCCCTCTTATGAAGCTTGTCTTGTAAGCTTTACAAGACAAGAAGTTCTATAAAGAGAGGGGCTCTCTCTTGTTGCAAGGGTTAGACACTTGAGATATTTTGGAGAGCTTAGACAGCCATTTTTAGGGTTTTGAGTTCTAGGGTTAGGGTTTGATACACATTATCTCTCTCTTTTTCCCTCTTGTGTGTGTTAAAGTGTGTTTGTGTCTTACTATTGCACATAAACACATAGTGTTTCACCTTCCCTAGGTTACTGAGGTTCTAAGGGATTGATTTTGGTGTTTTGGTGTTGGATTCAAGCCAAGGAGGGCCATTGGAGCATCACTTGTGAAGAGGTCTTCAAGGGTAAGAATCTTACCCCTTTTTCCCCCATTTTTGCATCTTGTTTTTACCTGTCTTAAAATCATTTTTGAGCTTGGTGTATAATACAAGAAAGTTCTTTTTTTTAGCCCTCTTGATTGTTTATTAAGAGTGTTTTGTGGTTTGGAGGTGTTTGACCCCTCCTAGGCCTTAAAAGGCCTCATTTTGTGCTATTTTGAGTGAGTTTCGAGACATTGGTGTTTGGGCCTGTCCACCACTGAAATCTTGAGGGATTTCAGTGGCGGAGATGGTGCCTTGAAGTCTCCAAAAGGGGAGGGCTACCCCCTCTCCTTGTTGTCCTTGAAACGGACCTTTTTTGGCCTCTTGAGGGAGCATCATGTTAGAGTATGTTTTGATCATGCCTTGGCTGTTTTTTGTGCCTATCATATCATAATATACCTCTGTTTTGTCTTGGTTTTGGTACACCATGCATGCTTAGCATACTTAACATGTAGTGCCATGTTATTGCCTTAATATGCCTTAGGTTGTTAGCCTTTGTTCGAGCATGTTTTAGGCTTAGTCTTGTGAAGGTTTTGTGCATATTTTGCCATGTTTTAGGTCTGTCCATAGTTGTTTGGGTCGGATTTGGCATGCTTAGTATAGCCCCTTTGCTTTCCGGCTTATTGGCCTTAAGTGTGTGAATGTATAGCATGACATCTTTGCATTGATTTGGTGATTTGGAACCATCCACCATGTCATTTCAGGCCCATTTTCATGCCTATATGTTTACCTTGGACGTATCTTTAATGCTTTGAAAGCTTGTGTAGCATGCTCCATGTTTTGGCCATTGCACGCGCCTTTGAATTGAGCCACTTAGATGCCATCTAGGGAGTCCCCTTTGCATGGTCTAGGTCTGCCTTGAGCCTATCTTAAGCCCCCTTAGCCTTGTGAGGCTTGGTTGGCTTACCCATGGTTCAAGTCCCTTTGACTTGCTTCAAGTACTTGGACCATTTGCATGCTAATGTTTAGCCTATCTTGTTGCTTGGTTTGACATCATCCTAACATGATTTTCAATGCTCACCTTGCATGCTATTTTTCCATGATTGCCTCATTCAAATGTGCTTAGAAATAGCCCTTTGATGCTTAAGCATTTGGGCCTTAACATGTGCATGTGTGTACGTGTATCTTGGTCCCTTGTTTTGGTCATTTTAGCCACTGTTTTGGGCCTATTTAGAGTTGCCCAAATCATGTTTAAGACCACCTTTTCATTGGTTGGCATTGCCTCGTGTTTGCTTGTATGCTTGCATAAGTGTCTTGCCATGCCATGTTGCATCCTTAGCTTGTATGCCTAGGTTGCATTACATCTTGCATGCATGCCTTGTTCCTTGACTTGGTGATGGGAATTGGGCCTTGGTTTGTTTGTATAGTTTGCATTTCATTTGACATGAAAGTTGCATACTTGGTTCTTTGGGCCATCATGCATGGAAATGCGTGATTGGTGGTCCGAGAATCGAGACACATGTCCTTTTGAGTCATTACCATGATAAGGGACATGATTGGTGCATATATGCCTTGAATTGTGCTGCCATGCTTTGCCTTGTCCTCTGTTGCTGTCAATTGCAGATTCTGCAGGAACACTTTGCTGACCGGCAGTGCCAAGTGCCGACCGGCAATCCCTTCCCAGCCGATAGCTTTATTTTGTGCCGGTGACCACACCACACTGCCGGTGGCAATTCCATTCAGCCAGTGGCACTCCTCAATTTCCAGAGAAGCAGTCCTGAGGTTTTGGAAGCCTCCAGAGGAGTAAAGGAAGGAAAACAGAGGCAGCCTATGCATGGCGGTGCATTTCCGAGCAGGACCGAGCGTGCATTGCATCTGGCTCTCCTCCCGAGGCGGTTTACTGCTTTTCCTAGATTAATTAATTTGCTTAGTTGATTAGGCAATTTGTAATATTTAATTAGCTTGCGTAGTTAATTATTTGTATTATTTATTTGGTCCCTCCGAGTGAGGGCAAATCTGTAATAAGTGTGTGTGAGTGGTGTGTATGTCTTCCAATCCCCACTTCTTTCTTCCCTTTTACTTACCTACTTTGTTGGTTAGTATTAGGGCACGTTTAATTTAGCATGCCTTATGCTATACATGCGTGCATTCATGCATTTGTATTGCATGCATTGGGCTCGGTACATCACGCTAACTGCATTTGTATTTCAATTCCAAATTGAATACGTGCATCAATTGATCGCATTTCATATGCCATGCTTAGGTTAGCCGAGCCTACTTCGATTGCATCCTGCAAGTGTTGCATTAGACATTTAAACATGAACTAGGACACGCATGTTTGCTAACTAGTTTATTGTTTTGGCACGGAGTACGATGTAAGTATTTATGCCTTAGCATCCCGCATGCGTGTGAGTGTTGCCATGACAGTATGCTTAACATGCGGCTAAGTGCTTATGTGATAAAATTGTTTGAATGCCTGTGGGTGAAGGTTGGATTGTTTGAGTTGGAAAAACTCATTGAAATCCGTGTTTTATCCTACTTGCGAGTAGCAAATTCCAAAACATTTTCCAAAACAAACGGATATGCAATGCTTATTTCCAAATTAGGCAATCTAGTCTATACTTGTTTGCTGTGCGCATAACATAGTAATTCTAGGCTAATAACTGGTTTAAGAACGCATAATGTTTAAAAAAACGGATATCACGGTTAGTAGAGGCCGATCTTCGGATCGGGCGAGAGGGGGTGCTCATAGCTGACCTTCCCCAATCGTACCCTAGCTCCCGAGCCGAGACAACTCCGGTGATGACAGACATGTGGCCTTCAGCACCGAGTCAGGGTTTCCTAAATTCCCCCGTTTTAAAATATTTAGGTGACGACTCTGTATCTGGCAAAGCAATCCATGTTTGGCACTACTTTTCAAAAATCTGTTTCTCAAAACGATTTGCTGGATTTGGACTCTTTGGTTCAAGATTAAGAACCGTGACACAAATCGAGTCCGAACTGTAGTAGCGAGGTCCCCCTTCGCGGGCGCGTCTACAGTTTCTGGCGACTCTGCTGGGGATTTTAGAGAGCTTAACTCGAATTGTGATATCCCGTTTTGATTTCGTTTATGTGTTTCTTTGCATTGCATGTGCATTGGTGCGCCTAGGAACACGGTGTTTGCCATCTGCCATTCCTGAACGGTTTGCCGGAGGCTTGTCTTGTCAAGGCATGACCATAAGGCTGACCGGCTATGGGCTCTGACAGTATGGGAACACAAACCCCGGTTCTACCGGGGCACCCTTTTCGACCATTCGACCTAGTACATATTCGGATCCATAGTGACCATTCTAAGTTAGGACAGGCTGCTTACCCGATGTTAGGTTGTTTGAAAACTGCTGCGTGCATAGTGAAACCCTATCTCCTGACAAAATAGGACAGGGAAACCCTACCCCAACATAGGGGTGTTTTGGTTCTTTTTACTTGCTATGTGCTTTTAGAATGTATTTCTACAGGAAAGTACATACCAGTTTGCAAGTTTGAGTATCGGGCCCGAGGGCACCAGTATCAGTGTTGTTGGGAATCAGTTATATCCGCGGGTATCAGGTTCAGTATGTTTGGGACAGTGATTTCTGGGGAACAGTGATCAGTAGTGGAGTACAGTTGTTCGGCTACACCTGTGTTTGATCCGTTTGGGGCTGAAATGCTGGTTGTTTTCCCTTTCAGTTCAGAGGGTCAGAGAGTTGATACAGAATAGCCAGCGTTCCCCCTTGCCAAGGCAGGACTTATGACGACGCAGAATTCAGAAGAGTTCATGGCTGTGACGACTGCATTAGATCAAGGGATCACTCTGCAAAGTGAGACCAACATGGATATGCCACATCTACCCAGGTCGCCTGTCGTGCACCCGGTCTAGGCCCCCCAGTTGTATCAAGCTCGTGAGCCCACCACCTTTGAATTAATGGGGATAATAGGTGATCTCCAGAGGTCTGTGGCGGATCTCGCCTACGGAATGTCAGCTTCACCTCCAGCCGCACCATATGCCGGGAGTTTTGTACCCCAGGAGCCCCCGCTGTTGGGGCGAATTGTGATTGAACTTAGCCAACCGGAGATGGCCTCCAGTTACGGTAATGACATGCCGACATCGACCCAAACCCTCGATCAGGTTGACGCCAGAGGAAAAGGCAAAGCGAAGATAGACGCTGATCCCGTCGAACAACTGCTGTGGGCAGTCGAGGCTTTGAAAGCCGGGGGGATGAACAAGCAACAGATAACTGCAGTTGTGGCAAAAACTGTGGAAGATGCTTTCCCCACTCTACCTGAGGGTAGTTCAAGTCAATCGAAAAATCGGGTTGGGCCCCGTCATGCTAGAACAGTTCCTCCTATTCCCGCCCCTGCACCCGGGAAAGATCAGAAAGCTAAGGTGGCGCCAACCGACCTTTTTGCTTGTGCGTCTAGTAAGAGCGCTCAGACTCCAAGGTACCTGCCCCGAGGGCGCAGGGCCTTTCATGCTCTCTACATGCCTCTGTCTAAGGCACTTCAGATCCTTGCCGAGAAGGGGCACCTTAAACCCTTGGAGCCTCGTCCTCTCCCAAAGAATCTCCCTGCCACGCATGATGCTGCTCAGTACTGTGCGTACCACCAGCAGACAGGCCATCCAACCGACAATTGCTCCCGCCTCCGTCATGAGGTGCAAGATTTGATTGATAACAAGGTTATCCTCCCGCCCACCTTAGCCAAGTCCGTTACCACCCAGTTGTTAGATTTTGAGGGCTCAGATACTGCGAGTATGTAGTCAGAGAGTGAACCACCTGCGGGCGGCATTCGGCATATTTCGGATGTGGCGTCTGGCACGTATTTTTGAGCATCGGTGAAACCGAGTTTTGTAAATTTTGGCTTGGGTATCGAGTCAGTCTTTTGTTTTGAGTCTGTCTCTTTGTTTTGAGTCAGTCTTTTTGCTTAAGGGTCTGTCTTGTTGTATCGAGTCAGTCCCCTCTGTATAGAATACCAGGTGATTCTGGGATTGTTGTCCCGAACACCGTTTTGTCTTGTAATTATCTGTTTTTTTTTTTTTGTTTTTAGTCTGTTTCTGCCGAGGGGCCAGTTATACCAACAGATCTGAATGAAACAGCCGTGGCTATCTCATTTTCACGCTTGCTTCCAGTATAAGTTAATTGTGCCAGAGGACTTGAATGGGCTGACAGTACATCTCGCCTGCTCTCCTGCGCGCCAAGCTCATTGCATTAGCCTAAGTTTTTCAAAACTTTTCGAACACTGTGGTGATAAAAACAAAGAGGAAGGAATTCCTCGGGTTTTGCAAAATTTTGATCATTATGAGAGAAAGAGAAGCATGCTAATTTTTTTTAATGAATGAAACCATGCTTGTCAGCGTGAGTACTGGGAAGGACCTTGGCTTGATCCAGATTGGTTCCACACTATCTTCGGCACGAGCGATTCGTCGCTTTCTTAAAAACTTTCAAAAACAAATGTTTTACACGGCCTTGTGAAGACCTGTGTGGAACCGCTCTTGAGATTGTGCAGCCTAGGATCGCTCTCAGCCTCAAGATTCGACCTGTTTGTTTTGAAACACGGACTCATCCTGAACATTCAACGGTCAAACGTCATGCAAGGTCTGTATGGCCATATCAGAAGCAGCCCTCGAGCAAGAGGCACCAAAGCCAAATCAGAAAGATTAGGCCTCACCAGAAGAAGCTCGTGGAGCAACCGGGATGGATTCTTCTGCAAATCATTGCAACAGCCGTTCTCCTAGACACAGAGAGGCTTCAATTTCAAAAACCGTTTGGCATGGACTTGTTACACTTTTACCCTTTGAGAGGCTTGCTGGGCCGAAAACCCGAAAGGGCGACCCAGGCAAAAGTTAGAGCAAGAGAAAAATACAAAAAATACAAAAAAAATGCAAAAAAAAAGAGAAAAGAAAAGAAAAGAAAAGAAAAGAAAATGCGAAAAAGAAAAGAAAAAGAAATGAACAAAAGAAAATGAAAAGAAGCTCGCAAGGTCGAAAACCCGCATCGGGCACCTTGGCAAAAGTCAGAGCCTGAAAAGTGAAGGTTAAAATACCCAAGTGTACCTTAACCGGAACTACGTAAGGCTTGATTCCCATGTTTGGGATATGTAGGCAACTTCATCCTGAAGTCCAGCCCCCAACGCTTTCATAGCGTCTCAGTCCATGCAATGGTTTCGATTTCATCCCAAAGTCTAGTCGCCAACACCTTCCAAGGTGACTGTGTCCATATATCTGTTATGACCGTCTTCGTCATCTCTGTGTCCAAGAGTTCGACCACCACCAATGAAGACTGTCTGCGGACTGCTGCGGCACCATCCAAACAAGGGGCAACTTTCCGTTGCCACGAGTTATCGTGAGCCACCATTCAAACCAGGGGCAACTTTCCGTTGCCGTGCGGCGTTCTTCAAGCCAGGGGCAATTTTCCATTGCCTCCGATCCGAGGTCGCGCATCTCAAAGAGTAAGTTCCATGCTCGTTGAGCATCAGCCGTTTGCAAAAATAGTTTTTGAAAATTTTTACTAAGGTTGACTATTTTCTCGAAAACTATTTCGTTTTCCAAAACTGGACCATTTTCTTGGACCCAAAAAGGAAAATTTTCAGTGCTTACATGCCTGACTTACATGGCTTTCAAATCAAAAGTCGGACGAGTACGTTAATCCAACTCTCACCCTGATCAAAACTCTTTTAGTTGAAAACCAAAACGAAAAATGGTCAAAGTGATGGACTAGGGGCACAGTTGAGTCAGGTGTTCTGTCTTTTCCCCCGTTATCGACGTACTTGCCAGGAGGGCACTCCACCTACCAGAAGAGATAGCTGTGAGCTAACGGCATTGGGCATGAACCCGCACCTTCCTATTCATTCATTAATCACCTCGGGGAGGGACGAAAAATGAGAGAATAAAGAATAGAGAGGTGTAAGTTGAGAGAAAAAGCGAGCCAGAGGGTTTTGAGAGAAAAACCGAGCTTGAGTGCCAGAGTGATGTGAGAATCACAAATGAGAAAAGGGTGGGAAATAATGTCCAGGGAAACTGGCTCCTCGTGATCTGAGGTCCCCCGTCGTCGTTAACGCGTCTGTGTGTCGTGTCTCTTGCTTTTATTTACCTCAACCTTTGTCCTAGGTTTCTCCCGAGCGTGTCTCGTTGTGTTTAGGTCGCGTACCTCTTTGTTTGAGTCCTCCCCGCTGTGTTCAGTTGTAGGCTCGATACTCCGGTTAAGAAAACCCCTTTTCCGAAAGTTAATCGTTTATGCTCAGAATGTTGTGTCATCCTCTATATTCGATTGTGTTTCAACTCCAGCTGGTTTCACCTCCGTAGCCTGTCTTGTCAGATTGGGCTGCTTGTTTGGGATTTGCTATGTGCAGAATGAACCGAATGCTATGTTACGGGCTGTATGCAGATTAATCCCCAACAGAGTGAGGGTTGTGTGTCCAGAATCAGGCAGTGGGTTGCTTGGGTTATTTTGCTGCGGGCAGTTTAGTTATCTGATTATTACCGTGCAAGTGTTCAATTTTCAGACAACCAATCAATTTCATTTACATTGAGGTGTAATATGGTGTGATGCGATGCAAAGTATGAAATGTAAAGATATACGGATGTAACACTTTTTAAGACAAAAAGTTTGTTCATTTCATAATCTTTTCAAATATACAAGTTTTGGAAACAAAAATCTGCCTGCGGCAGTACAAGGTAATCTAACTACCAACAAAAGAGAAAAATACAAGAAGAAAAATAACAAAATCTATATCCAGGACGGGCACTATGGGGGGCCATCAGTCTGTCCTAGTCCTCTTCCTGGACGAAGGTCCAGGAGCATCATCAGCGTCGTCGTCAGAGCCCGAGCTAGTGCTGCCTCCGGTCTCCTCCGCCTCCGACTCTGCCTCCACCTCTGACTCCTCGTCATCATCATCATCCGGGACTGGAGCTCGCGAGCTAATCCCGACATGAGTGCGCCCCGCCTTCGTGCGGGGGAATGCTCTACCCTCCTCATCTCTCCCTTAAGTTGGGACGGAAGGTCCAGCTGGAATGCCTCCTACAGCAGGAATCTGGAAAGGAGGCTGATAAAGTACATAAAAGGGAAACGCATCAGTATACTGCGGACAGTTCATCAGTGCAGAATGCAGTGTATGACTACAGTATGTGAATGCCGTGAGCAGTTTCTCAGTGCAGAATGCAGTGTATGACTACAGTATGTGAATGCCGTGAGCAGTTTATCAGTGCAGAGTGCAGAGTACAGTGAGAGAATGCCGTGAGCAGTTTATCAGTGTAGAGTACAGTGCAGAATGCAGTATATGCAATGTATCAGATACTGTGAGATCAGTGTATCAGGTGTTGTGCCATGCATCAGATTATGTAAAGCAGTGTGTGAATGGTTTGAGGCCAGTGCCAGAAGAACATACCGGAATGCTGTAGAGGGCTAGGAGGTCAAAAGTCCACTGAAGCATCCCCATCATAGAGGCATTCATCGCCAATGACTGACGGGTATACTCAAAAGCAGCTTGCAAAAGTATCAGATGCATCAATATTCTGGGAAATATCAAATAAACTGAAATGAAATGACTATACAAAAATGCAGTAATACATACCGGAGGCAAGTCGGGGACACCGACGAACTCGTGATTAGCTGGCGGAGGGGCAAAGGGGATCTGATAGGTCGCCCCACCCTGCCCCCGGAAAGTCAGTACAGCAGGCAGGGCGGGCCAGCCAGCCCCCCGTCCTCTCTGAACTCCGCCCCTGCCCCGGACTCGGGCCCTCCTCGAAGCTCCCGCTCCTCCCCCAGCTGCTGGCGCCACGGGCCTAGCCCCCTCCGCTCGACGGCCGCCGCTCAGAGGTCGCATCTGGTACGTCAGCACGTACTCTCGGTAGTCGCTGATGCCTCTGAAGCGGGCCTCCTCCCAGCCAATAGTTTAATCATCCATCTGCTCGGTGGTGAGCCTCTCGGTCTCCCTCATGTCCGCAGGAGGGTGAACCGGGATTATCTGCTCAGGTAACCCCAGGGTCTGGCGTAGGAAACGCTCACCCAGGTACCAAGCCCGACAGACGGGGCCCTCCAGCAAGATCCGAAAACGCGAGGTCTCCTCCGCACCGGCAAATCGGTCCCGCGTCACCGCCGGCAATGGAGCCTACGGCCGCCAAGTGATCTGAAAGTGACATATAGTTTGTTATCTACTGTTTTTGAAATATGCAGTGGAAAGGCGAAGCTTAAATAAACTGCAAGTAAAACATACCTCGGCAGGGGTAATGGTGTCGAAGTATCGGCGGAAAAAGCCGAATGTCTCTCGTGGCCGCCGGGTGCATCTCCCGTCAAAGCGGCGTGAAAAGGGGACGACCAGAGGAGTCTCCGTGACTGGTACGGGAGCGAGCCTAGGAAAGTAGGCGTAAACACACAACTGCAAGATAAATATCAGTGCATTTATCAGATAAAGCAGAATACAGAATAAAGCAGAAATGGCAGAGCCGTGTGTTATGCAGTGTATTGTGTACAGTGTATAGTGTGAGCAGTGTACAGTCAGTGTAAAGCAGAATGTATGTGTGTGCCGTGTGTACAGTATACAGCACGCATAAAGCAGACTACAGTGTGTGCAGTGTACAGAGTACAGAAAATATAGGGCAGAAATGAAAGCGGAAAAGAAATGTACCTCCCAAGCCCGCCAATAGCCTCCGAGCAACTGGCCGCTGCCGCGAGAAGCCGAGCTCATGTACCCGTAGAGGGTGGCCAGAGCAGCGCCACCCCGATCATAATGCAGGATGTCTCGGACGTCCACCAGTGCGCTGAGAAGACAGAGAGGCACGGTGTTCGCCCGGTCGGCGAAGATGGTCGTCCCGAATAAGAACATGAGGAAGCCGCGAGCGTACCTCTCCACGGCCTCCGGGCTCATCGGATTTGCATCAACGATAGTGGGCTGGACCCTAAACTGTACCTCGAACCAGGAGTACCGCACAAAACCTGGACGAGCAAGAGGTGGCGCCTCACCCAGCAGATGGACCTGAGCGGCGGTCCACTCATCCATGTCGATATCGAAGGGGATCGGATCACCCCTGTAGACACCCCATTTTTGACCGACCTTGAGACTCAGACGTCACCAGTTGAGCACTCGGTGATATTGCATGTTGTGCTTGTTCAGAAGTCTCAGAGTCGCGGCTGCGAGCCTTGCCTCCGGACTTCCGAACCCTCTTCTGTGCCTTGCCTCGGTTTGCGAACCAGACTCGGTTTTCTCTGTTTCTTTTCCTGAGGGAAGAGAGAGGTCCCGTAAACCATCTCTCAGTAGCCGTGGGCCACATTTCGTGGCCGTAGGCCATTTTGCCCATTTCGGAGCCCGGTTTCCGATTTTTCGGGACCGTTGGCCGTGTGCCTCGGTTCGGGACCGCCTAACCATCTCCGTTTGCCCCGGTTTTTGGCATACTTCTTATTTACTCCCTTTTGAGGGACGCTGGGGTCTGAGAAACCCACTTCGTGGCCGAATGCCACTTTCGGTGCTTAACGGCCCATTTTCGGGATCCCGAACTGCGCGTTTTGGCCCCCGAACATTCGTTTTGCAACGGTTTTCGTTCATTTTTGCCAGGTACCTCTGTTTTATCACCGGGAAGGCCGTAGAAGGGTGGGAGGCTAGTAATTGTTGCAGCAACCAGTTATATATCCTCCGGCGCCCTCCGACGCCCGTTTTTCTCACTTCCGGGCTAATGTTGAACACCTTGGGGCCACTTTCTTGAACTTTCAACCACATATTTGTGATGTACACACATGGGAGGACCCTAAAAGTTGGTGGCCGGCCAGTAATGTTGCTTGACCCTTTTGAACCCCTCCTTCCGGGCTAATGTTGAACACCTTGGGGCCACTTTCTTGAACTTTCAACCACATATTTGTGATATACACACATGGGAGGACCCTAAAAAGTGGTGGCCGGCCACTATTTCAACTTGACCGTTTTGACCCCTAGCCGGCCGGCTAGGTGGGGTGGCCGGCCGGCCACCTGGAGCTCCAAAAAGGGGCCGGCCATGATCCTCTCAATTCACACTTTACAGCTGTATAGCTGTTTCCCCCATAAAATATCTCAATCTAGGGGATATTTTGTGGGGGAAAACTTGCCTCCTTTTCCCCCACCTTTGCCCCTCCTTTACTCCCCCTTTTTTGTCCATATAACCAGCGGGAAACATAGAGTTCAAGGGTTAGAAAAATTAGTCTTCAAGCTTGAATACAAGAATCCTCCTCTATCTCTCTCATTTCCTTGAAAAACCTCCAAGTCCTACACCACCATTCCTTCTACACCACCACCCCCCACCCTTCCATCCTCCATTCCAGAAGATTGAAGGTGTTCTCCAAGGCCTAAGGAGCCACAAACTCAAGCCAAGAGGCAACCAAAGTCAAGTCTTCAAGGGTAAGTTCACTTTCCCTCTTTTCTAGCTCATTTTTGCAACATTTCTTAGCCTCTCTTTCTTGTATATTTGAGCTCCGACCAAAACTGAAAAGGTCATTTTTTTGAGCTCATTTTCATGTCTCATTAAGGGCTCAACCCTGTTTGAGGCCCCCATCTTGCACTTGCTTCAATATCCTTCTTGAATGTCATTTTCTTGCATGATATTTTTAGCCTATGTGTGACCTGTTTTGGAGCATATTATAAACTGTAAGAAGGCTTATTTTGAGCCCCTCTTCAACATTGAAGAAGGGCTCATCCTTGTTTGGGACCTCCATGTACCACTGGTCTTTATATCCACTTTTGGTCCCCATTTCTTGCATGACTTGGCAGCCTATTGTGCTTTTGTTTTTGGTCATTTTACAGAGCTAGAAATAGTCTTATTTTGGCCCATTATTCATGTTTCATTAAGGGCCTTGCATGGTTTGAGGTATATTTTATACACTTCATGTTATATTTCTGTTTTAATCCCCATTTTTGCATGATTTGTTAGCCTATCTTGCTTCTATTTTTGGACATTTTACAGAACTTGAAATAGTCTTATTTTGGACCATTCTTCATGTTTCATTAAGGGTCTTTGGCTATTTGATGAATGTTTTGTATACTTTGTGTTTTAACCTCTTTTGGCTCCTATTTTGCATAGCATTTTTGACATATTTGTATACTGTTTTGGGTCCGGCCATAAACTGTAAATGTGCATAATTTTGGTCCCTCATCAGTTTTGTAGAAGAGTCTTTTTCTTTCTGGGCTTTGCATCTACCACTTCCTTCTTTGGCCACCTTTTGGCCCTTTTCTTGCATAGGAGTGCAGCCATACCAGTGTTTGTTTTTGGGGTTTTTACAGTTCTGGAAAACATCATATTTTGGACCCCTCTTCAACTTTGTTGAAGGGTCCTAACCTGTTTGAGGACAGAAGCTGTGAGTTGCTTCTTAATCTCATGTTTAGGGCCATTTCTTGCATGCTAGTTTTGCCCTGTTTTTGTTTGCTGTTTGGCCATGCTTTGAACTACAAAAGTGCTTATTTTGGGGCTGCCTTGCTTCTGTCTATTCATTGCATGTCCATATTGTGCATGTTTGGTATAGTTATAGGCCATTTCGGGTGCCAAAATTTGCATTTCGGGAGAGATTCCATGCATCGGGTGTCATTTCGCCTCGTTTCGGGGCTGTTTTCCCCCACATTTCAGTGCTTAAATTCCATTAGCATGTTTTCATATCATTTCCACACCATATCGCATTGCGTATGCCATTACCTCAGTTTGCGTGCCCGTGTGCACGCATTTCGAGGCACTTCATTTTCATCCATCGGCCTCTTGTGTGAGTGTGGCTGAGGCTCTCTCATGTCAGTATAAGTCCATGTTGCATTCTATATGCCATTCCATGCCATTGCATTGCGTATGCCATTGCCTCGGTTTGTGTGCAGGTGTGCACGCATTTCGAGGCACTTCATTTTCGTCCATCGGCCTCTTGTGTGAGTGTGGCTGAGGCTCTCTCATGTTAGTATAAGTCCATGTTGCATTCTATATGCCATTTTAGCCATATTGCATTGCGTATGCATTTCCTCGATTTGCGTGCCCGTGTGTACGCATTTCGAGATTTCTCATTTTCACAGCATAGTGCATACTAGGTTGTATCTTAGATCGCATTCATGCATTTCCTCGGTTTGCGTGCCTGTGTGCACGCATTTCGAGGCATCTCATTTTCACAGCATAGTGCATACTAGGTTGTATCTTAGATCGCATTCATGCATTTCCTCGGTTTGCGTGCCCGTGTGCACGCATTTCGAGGCATCTCATTTTCACAGCATAGTGCATACTAGGTTGTACCTTAGATCACATTCATGCATTTCCTCGATTTGCGTGCCCATGTGCACGCACTTCGAGGCATCTCATTTTCATAACATTGTGTATGTTAGGATTGTATCTTAGTTGCATTTCATGCATGTCATGCATATTGCACTGTGTTCGGAATAGGAGTTAGCCCGGGCACAGGAAACGAGGTGCGTTTCGTACTCCGAGTGACGGAACGCGTCTCAATTCCCCAGTCACCGACACTCCGGATTATCCATGATGGAGTTAGGTTTTAGTTGTGTTTTCATGTGCATTCATCCTATATTGAGTTGTGCAATTCGACTCCTCAGCCATCATGCCTCGGTATGCGTGATTGGTGGCACGAGGATCGAGGCATGCATATATCTGTGAAAATACATTGCTATGCCCCTTTCCTGCTCTCTGTTGCAACAAAATGAAGAATCAGCAACTTTTCAGAGCTCGGCACGCTTTCCAAGAATAATTGCTAAACAGAGGCTAATTGGGGCATCCCGGTGGATTTCCACGCGAGGCAGCCCAGGCATACATCATTCATCAGAAGCGAGGCAGTCCCTGGCTTGCATGCCAGTTTTATTTATTTTCTTAGTTAATTTGTTAATTAATTAGGAATTTGTATATTATTCGGACTGTAATATTTGGACTGTAATATTCTTTCATTCGGGACTGTATACTTATTCGGACCCTCTGCGCGAGGGCATAACTGTAATAAGTGTGCGTGTGTGTGTTGTATGTCTTCCAATCCCACGTCTTTCTCTCTTTTATTTATCCACTTATAATGGTTAGATTAAGGCATATTTCAATTAGCATACAGTATGACAGCATGTTTGCATCATTCATCTGTTTTGCATGCACCGGGCTCGGCGCACCATACTAACTGCATTGTACTTTCAATTCCAAATCGAATACATGTTAGTTGTAGCATTCCATATGCCATGTTTAGAATAGCCGAGCCTGCTATAGTTGCATTTTTGCATGTGTTGCATTAGGCATTTCTGTATACTTAGGATCATGCATGATTTCTAATGTAGTTTCTATTTTGGCTTGGAGTACTCGGTAAGTTCTATGCTTTAGCATCCTTGCATGCGTGTGAGTGCTGCCATGAATAGCATGCTCACCATGAGGCTACATGCTTACGTGATATAACTGCCTGAATGCCTGTGGGTGAAGGTTGGGTTGTTTGGATTGGGACAAATCATCAATTGGTTGTTTTAAGCCCACTAAATAGTGGCAAAACCACCTTTTTTAAGCCCACCTGCGGGTGGCAAAATCTGCATTTTAAGCCTACTTGCAGGTAGCAAACCATTTTCAAAAAGCAAACATGAAATGTTTTGTTCCAATTCAGGCGACCTGATCTATACTTGTATGCTGTGCGCATCACATAGTAACCTAGGCTAAATAACCGGAATAAGAACTCACAAAGCTTTCAAAAATAGATATCATGGTTAGTAGAGGCCGATCTTTGATCGGGCGAGCGGGGGTGCTCACGAAGTGACCTTCCCCAATCGTACCCAAGTTCCCGAGCCGAGGCAACTTTGGTGATGACGGACACGTGGCCTTTTGGCACTGAGTCAGGGTTTCCTAAATTTCCCAAAATAAAATATTTAGGTGGCGACTCTGCATCTGGCAAAGCAGTCCATGTTTGGCACTTCTTTCAAAAATCTGTTTTCTCAAAACGATTTGCCGGATTTGGACTCTTTGGTTCAGACTTAGAACCGTGACTACGAAATCGAGTCCGAGCTGTAGCGAGGTCCCCCGCGGGCTTGTCTACAACCCCCTACCCCGATGCCTGTGAGCATCGAGAAATCGTAAGGGGTCATCGTCATGTCCCCTGCTGTGGAGAAGTGAAACGAATCGGTGGTGTCCCACCACCTCTCCGCCAGAGCGGCAAGGAGAGGTCTGCAGGTAGAAAGCCTGGAGAGTCCTCGGCAGAAGGCGCCGAAGCCCGCTCGGTCCACTATGCGACGGACTGCGTCAGGAAGCTCGTCGTACCACTCCCGAGCGCCAGTGTTCCCATACCCGCGGATGGTATGGGAATCCTCCTGTAAACAGAAAATAACAATTGCAAGACAACATTCAAAATGTAGTTTTAAGAAGCACACAGATGTGGCACGCGTGCAAGTTTAACAGATTCAGACAAATACCAGGTGCCGGTGTGCTTACAGTGAACTACAGCGTGTGATGCGTCGGCGTGTTTGGGTGGTTCAGAACAGATATGGCATGTGTGCAAGTTTGACAGGTTTAAACAAATACCGGGTGCCGGTATGCTTACAGTGAACTACAGCGTGTGATGTGTCAGCGTGTTTGGGTGGTCCAGAACAGATATAGCATGTGTGCAAGTTTGACAGGTTTGAACAGCTATCGGGTATCGATGCGTTTGCAGTGAAATACAGTGTGCGCCGTGTGTTTGAGTGATTCGGGGCTAGTGCAGTGTGTGTGCATGTGTCAGTTTCAAGCAGATGTCAGTTGTATGTATGTTTACAGTCAACTACGGTGTATAGCACATCAGATTCAAGCAGTTAAAGAGTACAACTAACTACGACAGTTTTGTATCCTACATTGCGGAAAGCAAAGCAGAAAAAAGAGAGTTACCTCGGAAACGCCGAAGGACAGGTGGGTGGTAGGCTCGCGCAGCAATAGCTCGGGTGGCACGTGCCTCTCGAAGCTCCGGAACTGGCGGAGTCCATCAGGGGGCAGAACATGGATCGCCGGTCGATAGGTCGCCGGGTCGAACGGGCGCTCGCTCAAAGGTAGAAGCTCGACCTCGGGATCCATCTCGTGGTCCGGGGAAGTCCCGCCGCGTGGAATGTCGTCCGCCATGTCAGGAATGGTGGGAAAATAGCCGGAGGAAGGAAAACCGGACCGGAATGCGAAGAGTCAACCGAAAGGTCAACCCCCGAGAAGGTCAAAAATGGCCGGGAAGGCCGGAATGTGAAAAGGCACGGAAATCAAGAGGAAAGCGAGGGGAACAAACCCCGAAAAAGTGGGAACGCCAAACGAGGCACCGAAACAAAGATGTGTTCGGTTGAAAATGTCCGAAACGCGAAGAAAATCGCGAATCCGACGATGAAACGGGCGTAGAACGCGAAGAAACGGGTGAAAAATGAGAGAAAAATGCTCTAGAGAGAGAGAGTGAGAGTTTTCGGTGGAGAGGAAGTAAGGAAATAGGGTTTGAAACCCTATTTTAAAACACCCGAGGTGAAATGTCGAATCTGCCCCGACTCAGTAACTTTTTGCCGGTCGGCAATATTTTGTGCCGGCCGGCATTATATTGTGCCGATGGAGTTATTTTGCAGCCGGTGGACAGCCGGTGGCGTCCCCTCCCGGCCGGTGGTGTTCCCACAACCTTGTTTAGGCGATATTAGTAGTTTTTGGTCTTCATAGCTCAAGAAAGTGCAAGAAAGTGTACCTCCGTTGCTCAACCGGCCTCCGTTTTGACCTCGGACCGCATCTCCCGTGCGTAGCACTCCAACTTATGCAAGGTTGTATCCTTTGGTATCCTTTTTGCCTCTTACGAGATCCAAAAGTTACCCCGTGTGCGTTGCACGCGTTCATCGCATTGTTTCGATGCATTATATCGCGCTATCATGCGCCTCACAGTTGCATTGTTATGCACATACTACATGCGTTGTAACACGCACCCCTTGCATTGTCATGCACATCTCTCATGCATTGTCATTGCATTTTTATTACAAGCATTGTCATGTATTTCAATACATACGTCGCCTCGCGCATCGTTCGCGTTGTCGTGCATTCCATTACCATGCATTGTCGTGCATTCCGAAACACGTGCGTTGTTACGCATTTAATTCCGTTTGCATCATTTTACATTCCGTGTGGCATACGTGTCACATGGGGCATCATTTTGCATCTTATAAGGCACGCGTGTCTCATTTGTATCATTTGCATTGGCACGTGTGCCTCATTTGCATTGGCACGTGTGCCCCATTCCCATTGGCACGTGTGCCTCATTTGCATCAGCACGTGTTCCTCATTCCCATCGGCACGTGCGCCTCATTTGCATCGGCACGTGCACCTCATTTGCATAGAACATGTATTCACTCGCACTGTTTTGTGCAGTTCATCATTCGCGCTATTTTGCGCATCGCACTGTTTTGTGCAGTTTATCATTCGCGCTATTTTGCGCATCGCACTGTCTTGTGCATTTCAAAATCAATCGCACTGTTTTGTGCATCGCATTTCAATCGCACTGTTTTGTGCAGTTTACATTCACGCTTTTTTGTGCATCGCACTGTTTTGTGCAGTTTACTTTCGCGCTATTTTGCGCACCTCTCTACACTTGTTAGTGCATTGCATCGCGCTATCTTGCGCACATTCTCTCAATCGCACTGTTTTGTGCATTTCAAATCAATCGCACTATTTTGTGCATTTCAAAAATCATTCGCGCTATTTTGCGCATCGCACTGTTTTGTGCATTACATGCCATCGCACTGTCTTGTGCACTCGCGTTGTCTAACGCATCGCGCTATTTTGCACATCTCATTGCATTTCGCATGCATTTCATCGTACTGTCCTGTGCACTCGCGTTGTCTAACGCATCGCACTATTTTGTCCATCTGTTTAGCACTGTTTTGTGCATTCACTCTGCATTGCACTGTCTTGTGCACCCTCCGGTCTAGGAGACCTTAAATCCTCTAAAGGTGCAATTCCTTTGGTGTTTGTCATGCCCGAATGACTTTCGGTGGTCTGGTAAAGCCACCTACCTATGTTTGCGGTGAGTTCCTAGAAGACCAACTGGGACGGTGGAAACTAGAGTTCGAACGGCTTATGCCTAGAACGCAAAGGTTCGGGAGTTCCGAGACTAAAGTCTGGTTTAAATACCCAGGGGTGTATCCTCGCCTTGAAATCTGTATGGAAGCCCCATAGATTGAGGCGGCATGTCTGCGCCTCATTTCTGGATACTGGACCAACCTAGTATACCGCCCTGTTGGTAAGATAGGGAAAGCTGCAATCATAGCCGTTGCATCATAATGCATTGTCATGCATACATGGTAAATATTGCATTGTAGAAAATAAACACGCATTGTCATGCATTTCTATTGTAGCTTGCATGCATCCATTGCATTTTCTCCAGTAGATCACATCATACTGCATTGTCATGCATATTTGTGAATATCCATCCCATTGCATATTTGTAGATATTGCATTGTAGTTTGCATGCATTCATTGCATCGCCTTCCGTCTATGGCTTGCGCCTTTCCAGGTTGAGCTTGGTCTGGTATGTGCCCTTACTTTTCATGTTAAAACACAGTTCTGCATGTGTACGCGCCTATTCTACGCTGGTATGTTGGTTTGAGGGTTGCGGCACCTTTTCTGTGTTACACATGGCTCGTATGCGTACATGCCTTTCCTAGGCAAGATTTGGTTTGGCCTGCGTGCCATATCCATTGCATTGTAGATTGCATGCATCCGTTGCATCACCTTCCATCTATGGCTTGCGCCTTTCCATGTTGAGCTTGGTCTGGTATGTGCCCATACTTCTCGTGTCGAAGCATAGTTCAGTAGACCGTTCTATGTTAAACATGGCTTGTATGCGTACATGCCTTTCCTAGGCAAGATTTGGTTTGGCCCGCGTGCCATATCCATTTGCCATTTCCCCAGCATATCCATATATATTACATTGTAGTGTAATTGTTGCATCCGGCATTAGGATCGTTGTCCTTTCTCCAGCGGGTCGTTTCCCCACTTATGTCATTCCACCCAATACTTGTTCTTGTGTCTGTCTACGATGCTCATAGTTCAGTTGACCGTTCTATGGTAGACAGACTTGTTACCTCCATCAATCTATTTGACATAGGTGTGGTTTCGAACCGCTCGTGATTGGATCGTGATTCAATTGCTTTGCATGTAGTTTGTATTGTTTCAATTGCATTGCATCTTCATTTGCATTGTTTATACATTGTTTTGTATATATTGCATATCGTTTTGCATCCATTTTGCATTGTCATGCATGTTGCTAACGATATTGTACCTGTTAAGTTTGTTTTCTTTGCAGGCACGATATTGCATGTACGGTTCACTTGAGGCTGGTGTAACCAGATGAGCCGCACAGGTATTATATCCTCCGAGTGAGAAGTATCGAGAATTGCATAATTCTCTTACATCCTTTCCGCATTGTCGTGTAGTTTGGTGTATGCTAGCTTAAAATTGTCGCATGTATGCTTCATTACAGCTTTCTTTGCATGATCATAAGTTATGTCCGGCTCTGTGCATTGTCTTGCATTTTGCCCCCGCCTTCGGGCGCATACCTTGTTTGTCTTGCATGTTTGTCTAAGTCTTCGGCCTTGTCAAAAATGGGTCGTCTCTAGGCTTTGACATTCACTCCCGTCATTGTTATGACTTTCGAGTTCTGTCAAAGAGGGGCAACTGTAGACACCCCATTTTTGACCGTCCTCAAGACTTGGACGTCACCGTTTGAACACTCGGTGATCATCCATGTTTTTGTTCGTTTGGAGTTCCCGGAGGTCTCGGCTTCGTGCCTTGCCTCGGGATCTCCGAATTCGACCGTTTAGTGTCTGGTTTTGCACCAAACACTTGCATTTTTCCTTGGAAGGGCAGGGAATGCCTTGTGAGGCATCCCCACACACCACCGGCAGTGGCTAGAGGCCACCGGCTGGTTTTTGCTGCCACCGGCAATGTATATTGCCGGTCGGCACTATTTAATGCCGGTCGGCACTCAATTTTGCCAAAATGGCATCTTTGGCCGGCCGACTACTGTGCATCTGCTTTTGCAGATATTTTAAGACAGCTGTCTTGCTTTTTGCTCCCCTCCATACACGTGTATGGAGGGATCTCCCTCTTATGAAGCTTGTCTTGTAAGCTTTACAAGACAAGAAGTTCTATAAAGAGAGGGGCTCTCTCTTGTTGCAAGGGTTAGACACTTGAGATATTTTGGAGAGCTTAGACAGCCATTTTTAGGGTTTTGAGTTCTAGGGTTAGGGTTTGATACACATTATCTCTCTCTTTTTCCCTCTTGTGTGTGTTAAAGTGTGTTTGTGTCTTACTATTGCACATAAACACATAGTGTTTCACCTTCCCTAGGTTACTGAGGTTCTAAGGGACTGATTTTGGTGTTTTGGTGTTGGATTCAAGCCAAGGAGGGCCATTGGAGCATCACTTGTGAAGAGGTCTTCAAGGGTAAGAATCTTACCCCTTTTTCCCCCATTTTTGCATCTTGTTTTTACCTATATTAAAATCATTTTTGAGCTTGGTGTATAATACAAGAAAGTTCTGTTTTTTAGCCCTCTTGATTGTTTATTAAGAGTGTTTTGTGGTTTGGAGGTGTTTGACCCCTCCTAGGCCTTAAAAGGCCCCATTTTGTGCTATTTTGAGTGAGTTTCGAGACTTTGGTGTTTGGGCCTCTCCACCACTGAAATCTTGAGGGATTTCAAAGGCGGAGATGGTGCCTTGAAGTCTCCAAAAGGGAAGGGCTACCCCCTCTCCTTGTTGTCCTTGAAACGGACCTTTTTTTGGCCTCTTGAGGGAGCATCATGTTAGAGTATGTTTTGATCATGCCTTGGCTGTTTTTTGTGCCTATCATATCATAATATACCTCTGTTTTGTCTTGGTTTTGGTACACCATGCATGCTTAGCATACTTAACATGTAGTGCCATGTTATTGCCTTAATATGCCTTAGGTTGTTAGCCTTTGTTCGAGCATGTTTTAGGCTTAGTCTTGTGAAGGTTTTGTGCATATTTTGCCATGTTTTAGGTCTGTCCATAGTTGTTTGGGTTGGATTTGGCATGCTTAGTATAGCCCCTTTGCATTCCGGCTTATTGGCCTTAAGTGTGTGAATGTATAGCAGGACATCTTTGCATTGATTTGGTGATTTGGAACCATCCACCATGTCATTTCAGTCCCATTTTCATGCCTATATGTTTACCTTGGACGCATCTTTAATGCTTTGAAAGCTTGTGTAGCATGCTCCATGTTTTGGCCATTGCACGCTCCTTTGAATTGAGCCACTTAGATGCCATCTAGGGAGTCCCCTTTGCATGGTCTAGGTCTGCCTTGAGCCTATCTTAAGCCCCCTTAGCCTTGTGAGGCTTGGTTGGCTTACCCATGGTTCAAGTCCCTTTGACTTGCTTCAAGTACTTGGACCATTTGCATGATAATGTTTAGCCTATCTTGTTGCTTGGTTTGACATCATCCTAACATGATTTTCAATGCTCACCTTGCATGCTATTTGTCCATGATTGCCTCATTCAAATGTGCTTAGAAATAGCCCTTTGATGCTTAAGCATTTGGGCCTTAACATGTGCATGTGTGTACGTGTATCTTGGTCCCTTGTTTTGGTCATTTTAGCCACTGTTTTGGGCCTATTTAGAGTTGCCCAAATCATGTTTAAGACCACCTTTTCATTGGTTGGCATTGCCTCCTGTTTGCTTGTATGCTTGCATAAGTGTCTTGCCATGCCATGTTGCATCCTTAGCTTGTATGCCTAGGTTGCATTGCATCTTGCATGCATGCCTTGTTCCTTGACTTGGTGATGGGAATTGGGCCTTGGTTTGTTTGTATAGTTTGCATTTCATTTGACATGAAAGTTGCATACTTGGTTCTTTGGGCCATCATGCATGGAAATGCGTGATTGGTGGTCCGAGAATCGAGACACATGTCCCTTTGAGTCATTACCATGATAAGGGACATGATTGGTGCATATATGCCTTGAATTGTGCTGCCATGCTTTGCCTTGTCCTATGTTGCTGTCAATTGCAGATTCTGCAGGAACACTTTGCCGACCGGCAGTGCCAAGTGCCGACCGGCAATCCCTTCCCAGCCGATAGCTTTATTTTATGCCGGTGGCCACACCACACTGCCGGTGGCAATTCCATTCAGCCGGTGGCACTCCTCAATTTCCAGAGAAGCAGTCCTGAGGTTTTGGAAGCCTCTAGAGGAGTAAAGGAAGGAAAACAGAGGCAGCCTATGCATGGCGGTGCATTTCCGAGTAGGACCGAGCGTGCATTGCATCTGGCTCTCCTTCCGAGGCGGTTTACTGCTTTTCCTAGATTAATTAATTTGCTTAGTTGATTAGGCAATTTGTAATATTTAATTAGCTTGCGTAGTTAATTATTTGTATTATTTATTTGGTCCCTCCGAGCGAGGGCAAATCTGTAATAAGTGTGTGTGAGTGGTGTGTATGTCTTCCAATCCTCACTTCTTTCTTCCCTTTTACTTACCTGCTTTGTTGGTTAGTATTAGGACACGTTTAATTTAGCATACCTTATGCTATGCATGCGTGCATTCATGCATTTGTATTGCATGCATTGGGCTCGGTAAATCACGCTAACTGCATTTGTATTTCAATTCCAAATTGAATACGTGCATCAATTGATCGCATTTCATATGCCATGCTTAGGTTAGTCGAGCCTACTTCGATTGCATCCTGCATGTGTTGCATTAGACATTTAAATATGAACTAGGACACGCATGTTTGCTAACTAGTTTATTGTTTTGGCACGGAGTACGATGTAAGTATTTATGCCTTAGCATCCCGCATGCGTGTGAGTGTTGCCATGACAGTATGCTTAACATGCGGCTAAGTGCTTATGTGATAAAATTGTTCGAATGCCTGTGGGTGAAAGTTGGATTGTTTGAGTTGGAAAAACTCATTGAAATCCGTGTTTTAGCCTACTTGCGAGTAGCAAATTCCAAAACATTTTCCAAAACAAACGGATATGCAATGCTTATTTCCAAATTAGGCAATCTAGTCTATACTTGTTTGCTGTGCGCATAACATAGTAATTCTAGGCTAATAACTGGTTTAAGAACGCATAACATTTTCAAAAACGGATATCACGGTTAGTAGAGACCGATCTTCGGATCGGGCGAGAGGGGGTGCTCATAGCTGACCTTCCCCAATCGTACCCTAGCTCCCGAGCCGAGACAACTCCGGTGATGACGGGCATGTGGCCTTCAGCACCGAGTCAGGGTTTCCTAAATTCCCCCGTTTTAGAATATTTAGGTGGCGACTCTGTATCTGGCAAAGCAGTCCATAGTGACCATTCCAAGTTAGGACAGGCTGCTTACCCGATGTTAGGTTGTTTGAAAACTGCTGCGTGCATAGTGAAACCCTAGCTCCTGACAAAATAGGACAGGGAAACCCTACCCCAACATAGGGGTGTTTTGGTTCTTTTTACTTGCTATGTGCTTTTAGAATGTATTTCTACAGGAAAGTACATACCAGTTTGCAAGTTTGAGTATCGGGCCCGAGGGCACCAGTATCAGTGTTGTTGGGAATCAGTTATATCCGCGGGTATCAGGTTCAGTATGTTTGGGACAGTGATTTCTGGGGAACAGTGATCAGTAGTGGAGTACAGTTGTTCGGCTACACCTATGTTTGATCCGTTTGGGGCTGAAATGCTGTTTGTTTTCCCTTTCAGTTCAGAGGGTCAGAGAGTTGATACAGAATAGCCAGCGTTCCCCCTTGCCGAGGCAGGACTTATGACGACACAGAATTCAGAAGAGTTCATGGCTGTGACGACTGCATTAGATCAAGGGATCACTCTGCAAAGTGAGACCAACATGGATATGCCACATCTACCCAGGTCGCCTGTCGTGCACCCGGTCTGGACCCCCCAGTTGTATCAAGCTCGTGAGCCCACCACCTTTGAATTAATGGGGATGATAGGTGATCTCCAGAGGTCTGTGGCGGATCTCGCCTACGGAATGTCAGCTTCACCTCCAGCCGCACCATATGCCGGGAGTTTTGTACCCCAGGAGCCCCCGCTGTTGGGGCGAATTGTGATTGAACTTAGCCAACCGGAGATGGCCTCCAGTTACGGTAATGACATGCCGACATCGACCCAAACCCTCGATCAGGCTGACGCTAGAGGAAAAGGCAAAGCGAAGATAGACGCCGATCCCGTCGAACAACTGCTGTGGGCAGTCGAGGCTTTGAAAGCTGGGGGGATGAACAAGCAACAGATAACCGCAGTTGTGGCAAAAACTGTGGAAGATGCTTTCCCCACTCTACCTGAGGGTAGTTCAAGTCAATCGGAAAATCGGGTTGGGCCCCGTCATGCCAGAACAGTTCCTCCTATTCCCGCCCCTGCACCCGAGAAAGATCAGAAAGCTAAGGTGGCGCCTGCCGACCCTTTTGCTTGTGCGTCTAGTAAGAGCGCTCAGACTCCAAAGTACCTGCCCCGACGGCGCAGGGCCTTTCATGCTCTCTACATGCCTCTGTCCAAGGCACTTCAGATCCTTGCCGAGAAGGGGCACCTTAAACCCTTGGAGCCTCGTCCTCTCCCAAAGAATCTCCCTGCCACGCATGATGCTGCTCAGTACTGTGCGTACCACCAGCAGACAGGCCATCCAACCGACAATTGCTCCCGCCTCCGTCATGAGGTGCAAGATTTGATTGATAACAAGGTTATCCTCCCACCCACCTCAGCCAAGTCCGTTACCACCCAGTTGTTAGATTTTGAGGGCTCAGATACTGCGAGTATGTAGTCAAAGAGTGAACCACCTGCGGGCGGCATTCGGCATATTTTGGATGTGGCGTCTGGCACGCATTTTTGAGCATCGGTGAAATCGAGTTTTGTAAATTCTGGCTTGGGTATCGAGTCAGTCTTTTGTTTTGAGTCAGTCTCTTTGTTTTGAGTCAGTCTTTTTGCTTAAGGGTCTGTCTTGTTGTATCGAGTTAGTCCCCTCTGTATAGAATACCAGGTGATTCTGAGGTTGTTGTCCCAAACACCGTTTTGTCTTGTAATTATCTATTTTTTTTTTTGTTTTTAGTCTGTTTCTGCCGAGGGGCCAGTTATACCAACAGATCTGAATGAAACAGCCGTGGCTATCTCATTTTCACGCTTGCTTCCAGTATAAGTTAATTGTGCCAGAGGACTTGAATGGGCTGACAGTACATCTCGCCTGCTCTCCTGCGCGCCAAGCTCATTGCATTAGCCTAAGTTTTTCAAAACTTTTCGAACACTGCGGTGATAAAAACAAAGAGGAAGGAATTCCTGGGGTTTTGCAAAATTTTGATCATTATGAGAGAAAGAGAAGCATGCTAATTTTTTTTAATGAATGAAACCATGTTTGTCAGCGTGAGTACTGGGAAGGACCCTGGCTTGATCCAGATTGGTTCCACACTATCTTCGGCACGAGCGATTCGTCGCTTTCTTAAAAACTTTCAAAAACAAATGTTTTACACGGCCCTGTGAAGACCTGTGTGGAACCGCTCTTGAGATTGTGCAGCCTAGGATCGCTCTCAACCTCAAGATTCGACCTGTTTGTTTTGAAACATGGACTCATCCAGAGCATTCAACGGTCAAACGTCATGCAAGGTCTGTATGGCCATATCAGAAGCAGCCCTCGAGCAAGAGGCACCAAAGCCAAATCAGAAAGATTAGGCCTCACCAGAAGAAGCTCGTGGAGCAACCGGGATGGATTCTTCTGCAAATCATTGCAACAGCCGTTCTCCTAGACACAGAGAGGCTTCAATTTCAAAAACCGTTTGGCATGGACTTGTTACACTTTTACCCTTTGAGAGGCTCGCTGGGCCGAAAACCCGGAAGGGCGACCCAGGCAAAAGTTAGAGCAAGAGAAAAATACAAAAAATACAAAAAAAATGCAAAAAAAAGAGAAAAGAAAAGAAAAGAAAAAAAAATGCGAAAAAGAAAAGAAAAAGAAATGAACAAAAGAAAATGAAAAGAAGCTCGCAAGGTCAAAAACCCGCATCGGGCACCTTGGCAAAAGTCAGAGCCTGAAAAGTGAAGGTTAAAATACCCGAGTGTACCTTAACCGGAACTACGTAAGGCTTGATTTCCATGTTTGGGATGCGTAGGCAACTTCATCCTGAAGTCCAGCCCCCAACGCTTTCATAGCGTCTCAGTCCATGCAATGGTTTCGATTTCATCCCAAAGTCTAGTCGCCAACACCTTCCAAGGTGACTGTGTCCATATATCTGTTATGACCGTCTTCGTCATCTCTGTGTCCAAGAGTTCGATCACCACCAATGAAGACTGTCTGCGGACTGCTGCGGCACCATCCAAACAAGGGGCAACTTTCCATTGCCACGAGTTGTCGTGAGCCGCCATTCAAACCAGGGGAAACTTTCCGTTGCCGTGCGGCGTTCTTCAAGCCAGGGGCAATTTTCCATTGCCTCCGATCCGAGGTCGCGCATCTCAAAGAGTAAGTTCCATGCTCGTTGAGCATCAGCCGTTGCAAAAATAGTTTTTGAAAATTTTTACTGAGGTTGACTATTTTCTCGAAAACTTTTTCGTTTTCCAAAACTGGACCATTTTCTTGGACCCAAAAAGGAAAATTTTCAGTGCTTACATGCCTGACTTACATGGCTTTCAAATCAAAAGTCGGACGAGTACGTTAATCCAACTCTCACCCTGATCAAAACTCTTTTAGTTGAAAACCAAAACGAAAAATGTTCAAAGTGATGGACTAGGGGCACAGTTGAGTCAGGTGTTCTGTCTTTTCCCCCGTTATCGACGTACTTGCCAGGAGGGCACTCCACCTACCAAAAGAGATAGCTGTGAGCTAACGGCATTGGGCATGAACCCGCACCTTCCTATTCATTCATTAATCACCTCGAGGAGGGACGAAAAATGAGAGAATAAAGAATAGAGAGGTGTAAGTTGAGAGAAAAAGCGACCAGAGGGTTTTGAGAGAAAAACCGAGCTTGAGTGCCAGAGTGATGTGAGAATCACAAATGAGAAAAGGGTGGGAAATAATGTCCAGGGAAACTGGCTCCTCGTGATCTGAGGTCCCCCGTCGTCGTTAACGCGTCTGTGGGTCGTGTCTCTTGTTTTTATTTACCTCAACCTTTGTCCTAGGTTTCTCCCGAGCGTGTCTCGTTGTGTTTAGGTCGCGTACCTCTTTGTTTGAGTCCTCCTCGCTGTGTTCAGTTGTAGGCTCGATACTCCGGTTAAGAAAACCCCTTTTCCGAAAGTTAATCATTTATGCTCAGAATGTTGTGTCATCCTTTATATTCGATTGTGTTTCAACTCCAGCTGGTTTCACCTCCATAGCCCGTCTTGTCAGATTGGGCTGTTTGTTTGGGATTTGCTATGTGCAGAATGAACCGAATGCTGTGTTACGGGCTGTATGCAGATTAATCCCTAACAGAGTGAGGGCTGTGTGTCCAGAATCAGGCAGTGGGTTGCTTGGGTTATTTTGCTGCGGGCTGTTTAGTTATCTGATTATTACCGTGCAAGTGTTCAATTTTCAGACAACCAATCAATTTCATTTACATTGAGGTGTAATATGGTGTGATGCGATGCAAAGTATGAAATGTAAAGATATACGGATGTAACACTTTTTAAGACAAAAAGTTTGTTCATTTCATAATCTTTTCAAATATACAAGTTTTGGAAACAAAAATCTGCCTGCGGCAGTACAAGGTAATCTAACTACCAACAAAAGAGAAAAGTACAAGAAGAAAAATAACAAAATCTATATCCAGGACGGGCACTCCGGGGGGCCATCAGTCTGTCCTAGTCCTCTTCCTGGACGAAGGTCCAGGAGCATCATCAGCGTCGTCGTCAGAGCCCGAGCTAGTGCTGCCTCCGGTCTCCTCCGCCTCCGACTCTACCTCCGCCTCTGACTCCTCGTCATCATCATCATCCGGGACTGGAGCTCGCGAGCTACTCCCGACATGAGTGTGCCCCGCCTTCGTGCGGGGGAATGCTCTACCCTCCTCATCTCTCCCTCGAGCCGGAACGGAAGGTCCAGCTGGAATGCCTCCTACAGTAGGAATCTGGAAAGGAGGCTGATAAAGTACATAAAAGGGAAACGCATCAGTATACTGTGGACAGTTCATCAGTGCAGAGTGCAGTGTATGACTACAGTATGTGAATGCCGTGAGCAGTTTGTCAGTGCAGAATGCAGTGTGTGACTACAGTATGTGAATGCCGTGAGCAGTTTATTAGTGCAGAGTGCAAAGTACAATGTGAGAATGCCGTGAGCAGTTTATCAGTGTAGAGTATAGTGCAGAATGCAATATATGCAATGTATCAGATACTGTGAGATCAGTGTATCAGGTGTTGTGCCATGCATCAGATTATGTAAAGCAGTGTGTGAATGGTTTGAGGCCAGTGCCAGAAGAACATACCGGAATGCTGTAGAGGGCTAGGAGGTCAAAAGTCCGCTGAAGCATCCCCATCATAGAGGCATTCATCGCCAATGACTGACGGGTATACTCAGAAGAAGCCTGCAAAAGTATCAGATGCATCAATATTCTGGGGAATATCAAATAAACTGAAATGAAATGACTATACAAAAATGCAGTAATACATACCGGAGGCAAGTCGGGGACACGGACGAACTCGTGATCAGCTGGCGGAGGGGCGAAGGGGATCTGATAGGTCGCCCCACCCTGCCCCCAGAAAGTCAGTACAGCAGGCAGGGCGGGCCAGCCAGCCCCCCGTCCTCCCTGAACTCCGCCCCTGCCCCAAACTCGGGCCCTCCTCGAAGCTCCGGCTCCTCCCCCAGCCGCTGGCGCCACAGGCCTAGCCCCCTCCGCTCGACGGCCGCCGCTCAGAGGTCGCATCAGGTACGTCAGCACGTACTCTCGGTAGTCGCCGATGCCTCTGAAGCGGGCCTCCTCCCAGCCAATAGTGTAATCATCCATCTGCTCGGTGGTGAGCCTCTCGGTCTCTCTCATGTCCGCAGAAGGATGAACCGGGACTATCTGCTCAGGTAACCCCAGGGTCTGGCGTAGGAAACGCTCACCCAGGTACCAAGCCCGACAGACCGGGCCCTCCAGCAAGATCTGAAAACGCGAGGTCTCCTCCGCACCGGCAAATCGGTCCCGCGTCACCGCCGGCAATGGAGCCCACGGCCGCCAAGTGATCTGAAAGTGACATACAGTTTGTTATCTACTGTTTTTGAAATATGCAGTGGAAAGGCGAAGCTTAAATAAACTGCAAGTAAAACATACCTCGGCAGGGGTAATGGTGTCGAAGTATCGGCGGAAAAAGCCGAATGTCTCTCGTGGCCGCCGGGTGCATCTCCCGTCAAAGCGGCGTGAAAAGGGGACGACCAGAGGAGTCTCCGTGACTGGTACGGGAGTGAGCCTAGGAAAGTAGGCATAAACCCACAACTGCAAGATAAATATCAGTGCATTTATCAGATAAAGTAGAATACAGAATAAAGCAGAAATGGCAGAGCCGTGTGTTGTGCAGTGTATTGTGTACAGTGTACAATGTGAGCAGTGTACAGTCAGTGTAAAGCAGAATGTATGTGTGTGCCGTGTGTACAGTATACAGCACGCATAAAGTAGACTACAGTGTGTGCAGTGTACAGAGTACAGAAATATAGGGCAGAAATGAAAGCGGAGAAGAAATGTACCTCCCAAGCCCGCCAATAGCCTCCGAGCAACTGGCCGCTGCCGCGAGAAGCCGAGCTCATGTACCCGTAGAGGGTGGCCAGAGCAGCGCCACCCCAATCATAATGCAGGATGTCTCGGACGTCCACCAGTGCGCTGAGAAGGCAGAGAGGCACGGTGTTCGCCCGGTCGGCGAAGATGGTCGTCCCGAATAAGAACATGAGGAAGCCGCGAGCGTACCTCTCCACGGCCTCCGGGGTCATCGGATCTGCATCAACGAGAGTGGACTGGACCCTAAACTGTACCTCGAACCAGGAGTACCGCACAAAACCTGGACGAGCAAGAGGTGGCGCCTCACCCAGCAGATGGACCTGAGCGGCGGTCCACTCATCCATGTCGATATCGAAGGGGATCGGATCACCCCCTACCCCGATGCCTGTGAGCATCGAGAAATCGTAAGGGGTCATCGTCATGTCCCCTACTGTGGAGAAGTGAAACGAATCGGTGGTGTCCCACCACCTCTCCTCCAGAGCGACAAGGAGAGGTCTGCAGGTAGAAAGCCTGGAGAGTCCTCGGCAGAAGGCGCCGAAGCCCGCTCGGTCCACTATGCGACGAACTGCGTCAGGAAGCTCGTCGTACCACTCCCGAGCGCCAGTGTTCCCATACCCGCGGATGGTATGGGAATCCTCCTGTAAACAGAAAATAACAATTGCAAGACAACATTCAAAATGCAGTTTTAAGAAGCATACAGATGTGGCACGCGTGCAAGTTTAACAGATTCGGACAAATACCGGGTGCCGGTGTGCTTACAGTGAACTACAGCGTGTGATGCGTCGGCGTGTTTGGGTGGTTCAGAACAGATATGGCATGTGTGCAAGTTTGACAGGTTTAAACAAATACCGGGTGCCGGTATGCTTACAGTGAACTACAGCGTGTGATGTGTCAGCGTGTTTGGGTGGTCTAGAACAAATATAGCATGTGTGCAAGTTTGACAGGTTTGAATAGCTATCGGGTATCGATGTGTTTGCAATGAAATACAGTGTGCGCCGTGTGTTTGAGTGACTCGGGGCTAGTGCAGTGTGTGTGCATGTGTCAGTTTCAAGCAGATGTCAGTTGTATGTATGTTTACAGTCAACTACGGTGTATAGCACATCAGATTCAAGCAGTTAAAGAGTACAACTAACTACGACAGTTTTGTATCCTACATTGCGGAAAGTAAAGCAGAAAAAAGAGAGTTACCTCGGAAACGCCGAAGGACAGGTGGGAGGTAGGCTCGCGCAGCAATAGCTCGGGTGGCACGTGCCTCTCGAAGCTCCGGAACTGGCGGAGTCCGTCAGGGGGCAGAACATGGATTGCCGGTCGGTAGGTCGCCAGGTCGAACGGGCGCTCGCTCAAAGGTAGAAGCTCGACCTCGGGATCCATCTCGTGGTCCGGGGAAGTCCCGCCGCGTGGAATGTCGTCTGCCATGTCGGGAATGGTGGGAAAATAGCCAGAGGAAGGAAAACCGGACCGGAATGCGAAGAGTCAACCGAAAGGTCAACCCCCGAGAAGGTCAAAAATGGCCGGGAAGGCCGGAATGTGAAAAGGCACAGAAATCAAGAGGAAAGCGAGGGGAACAAACCCCGAAAAGATGGGAACGCCAAACGAGGCACCGAAACAAAGATGTGTTCGGTTGAAAATGTCCGAAACGCGAAGAAAATCGCGAATCCGACGACGAAACGGGCGTAGAACGCGAAGAAACGGGTGAAAAAGGAGAGAAAAACGCTCTAGAGAGAGAGAGTGAGAGTTTTCGGCGGAGAGGAAGTAAGGAAATAGGGTTTGAAACCCTGTTTTAAAACACCCAAGGTGAAATGTCGAATCTGCCCCGACTCAGCAACTTTTTGCCAGTCGGCAATATTTTGTGCCGGCCGGCATTATATTGTGCCGATGGAGTTATTTTGCAGCCGGTGGACAGCCGGTGGCCTCCCTTCCTGGCCGGTGGTGTTCCCACAACCTTGTTTAGGCCATATTAGTAGTTTTTGGTCTTCATAGCTCAAGAAAGTGCAAGAAAGTGTACCTCCGATGCTCAACCGGCCTCCGTTTTGACCTCGGACCGCGTCTCCCGTGCGTAGCACTCCAACTTATGCAAGGTTGTATCCTTTGGTATCCTTTTTGCCTCTTACGAGATCCAAAAGTTACCCCGTGTGCGTTGCACGCGTTCATCGCATTGTTTCGATGCATTATATCGCGCTATCATGCGCCTCACAGTTGCATTGTTATGCACATACTACATGCGTTGTAACACGCACCCCTTGCATTGTCATGCACATCTCTCATGCATTGTCATTGCATTTTTATTACAAGCATTGTCATGTATTTCAATACATATGTCGCCTCGCGCATCGTTCGCGTTGTCGTGCATTCCCTTACCATGCATTGTCGTGCATTCCGAAACACGTGCGTTGTTACGCATTTAAGTTCGTTTGCATCATTTTACATTCCGTGTGGCATACGTGTCACATTGGGCATCATTTTGCATCTTATAAGGCACGCGTGTCTCATTTGTATCATTTGCATTGGCACGTGTGCCTCATTTGCATTGGCACGTGTGCCCCATTCCCATTGGCATGTGTGCCTTATTTGCATCAGCACGTGTGCCTCATTCCCATCGGCACGTGCGCCTCATTTGCATCGGCACGTGCACCTCATTTGCATAGAACATGCATTCACTCGCACTGTTTTGTGTAGTTCATCATTCACGCTATTTTGCGCATCGCACTGTTTTGTGCAGTTTATCATTCGCGCTATTTTGCGCATCGCACTGTCTTGTGCATTTCAAAATCAATCGCACTATTTTGTGCATCGCATTTCAATCGCACTATTTTGTGCAGTTTACATTCGCGCTTTTTTGCGCATCGCACTGTTTTGTGCAGTTTACTTTCGCGCTATTTTGCGCACCTCTCTACACTTGTTAGTGCATTGCATCGCGCTATCTTGCGCACCTTCTCTCAATCGCACTGTTTTGTGCATTTCAAATCAATCGCACTGTTTTGTGCATTTCAAAAATCATTCGCGCTATTTTGCGCATCGCACTGTTTTGTGCATTACATGCCATCGCACTGTCTTGTGCACTCGCGTTGTCTAACGCATCGCGCTATTTTGCGTATCTCATTGCATTTCGCATGCATTCCATCGCATTGTCTTGTGCACTCGCGTTGTCTAACGCATCGCACTATTTTGTGCATCTGTTTAGCACTGTTTTGTGCATTCACTCTGCATCGCACTGTCTTGTGCACCCTCCGGTCTAGGAGACCTTAAATCCTCTAAAGGTGCAATTCCTTTGGTGTGTGTCGTGCCCGAACGACTTTCGGTGGTCTGGTAAAGCCACCTGCCTATGTTTGCGGTGAGTTCCTAGAAGACCAACTGGGACGGTGGAAACTAGAGTTCGAACGGCTTATGCCTAGAACGCAAAGGTTCGGGAGTTCCGAGACTAAAGTCTGGTTTAAATACCCAGGGGTGTATCCTCGCCTTGAAATCTGTATGGAAGCCCCATAGATTGAGGCGGCATGTCTGCGCCTCATTTCTGGATACTGGACCAACCTAGTATACCGCCCTGTTGGTAAGATAGGGAAAGCTGCAATCATAGCCGTTGCATCATAATGCATTGTCATGCATACATGGTAAATATTGCATTGTAGAAAATAAACATGCATTGTCATGCATTTCTATTGTAGCTTGCATGCATCCATTGCATTTTCCCCAGTAGAACACATCATACTGCATTGTCATGCATATTTGTGAATATCCATCCCATTGCATATTTGTAGATATTGCATTGTAGTTTGCATGCATTCATTGCATCGCCTTCCGTCTATGGCTTGCGCCTTTCCAGGTTGAGCTTGGTCTGGTATGTGCCCTTACTTTTCATGTTAAAACACAGTTCTGCATGTGTACGCGCCTATTCCACGCTGGTATGTTGGTTTGAGGGTTGCGGCACGTTTTCTGTGTTACACATGGCTCGTATGCGTACATGCCTTTCCTAGGCAAGATTTGGTTTGGCCTGCGTGCCATATCCATTGCATTGTAGATCGCATGCATCCGTTGCATCACCTTCCATCTATGGCTTGCGCCTTTCCATGTTGAGCTTGGTCTGGTATGTGCCCATACTTCTCGTGTCGAAGCATAGTTCAGTAGACTGTTCCATGTTAAACATGGCTTGTATGCGTACATGCCTTTCCTAGGCAAGATTTGGTTTGGCCCGCGTGCCATATCCATTTGCCATTTCCCCAGCATATCCATATATATTACATTGTAGTGTAATTGTTGCATCCGGCATTAGGATCGTTGTCCTTTCTCCAGCGGGTCGTTTCCCCACTTATGTCATTCCACCCAATACTTGTTCTTGTGTCTGTCTACGATGCTCATAGTTCAGTTGACCGTTCTATGGTAGACAGACTTGTTACCTCCATCAATCTATTTGACATAGGTGTGGTTTCGAACCGCTCATGATTGGATCGTGATTCAATTGCTTTGCATGTAGTTTGTATTGTTTCAATTGCATTGCATCTTCATTTGCATTGTTTATACATTGTTTTGTATATATTGCATATCGTTTTGCATCCGTTTTGCATTGTCATGCATGTTGCTAACGATATTGTACCTGTTAAGTTTGTTTTCTTTGCAGGCACGATATTGCATGTACGGTTCATTTGAGGCTGGTGTAACCAGACGAGCCGCACAGGTATTGTATCCTCCGAGTGAGAAGTATCGAGAATTGCATAATTCTCTTTCATCCTTTCCGCATTGTCATGTAGTTTGGTGTATGCTAGCTTAAAATTGTCGCATGTATGCTTCATTACAGCTTTCTTTGCATGATCATAAGTTATGTCCGGCTCTGTGCATTGTCTTGCATTTTGCCCCCGCCTTCGGGCGCATACCTTGTTTGTCTTGCATGTTTGTCTAAGTCTTCGGCCTTGTCAAAAATGGGTCGTCTCTGGGCTTTGACATTCACTCCCGTCATTGTTATGACTTTCGAGTTCTGTCAAAGAGGGGCAACTGTAGACACCCCATTTTTGACCGTCCTCAAGACTTGGACGTCACCGTTTGAACACTCGGTGATCATCCATGTTTTTGTTCGCTTGGAGTTCCCGGAGGTCTCGGCTTCGTGCCTTGCCTCGGGATCTCCGAATTCGACCGTTTAGTGTTTGGTTTTGCACCAAACACTTGCATTTTGCCTTGGAAGGGCAGGGAATGCCTTGTGAGGCATCCCCACACACCACCGGCAGTGGCTAGAGGCCACCGGCTGGTTTTTGCTGCCACCGGCAATGTATATTGCTGGTCGGCACTATTTAATGCCGGTCGGCACTCAATTTTGCCAAAATGGCATCTTTGGCCGGCCGACTTGTCACGACCCCAAATCGCCCCTAGTAGTTTGGTGCCGTGATGGCCAGTATTCCGTAATTACCGAAGGCCAACTTTCAAAAACTTAATACAGTCAGAGTAATAATGAACGGGGCTCACAAATGCGGAAGTAGTAAATCAAAATACAAGTCGTCCATAAGAGCGGTGCATAGATCAAATGTATTGGCATTCATCTTACAATTTGAATACAGCCAAGCAAAATACATGTTACATCTTGATCAAAAGGCTTCTCGAGCCGACATATACAAAATACAATAAAATACAAGTCAAGAAGCATGATTTTCAAGATTTGCCGACATGCAATGAAGGGCATCGCCGACGTAAATACAAAAGCAAAGCCGACGTAAGCACGAATCCAAAACAAGCATCCAAAACGATCTAGGCGTCGCCGCCGTCCTGCTCATCACCTACATATATATAGAGGGGTGAGTACAAACACTCAGTGAATGGTACTAATAATAAAGGTTTTTGCATGAATATAGCCGAGGTCCTTCAAACCGAAACACATCAAACTTTAGCAAGACGAGGGATGAACCGTATTCATCAATCAAGTATTACAACATCGGCGAAGCAAGGGATGAACCGTATTCATCATTCAAATATTACAACATCGGCGAAGCAAGGGATGAACCGTATTCATCAGTCAAATATTACAAGTATCAAGGGCTGTACGATCCGTAATCGTTTAGTCAAGGGTACTGCGAAAGTTTATAGTCCTCCAGCACAAGGGACTGGTGTTACTTAGGCCCGTAGCCCGATTTAACATAGTAATCTTTTCAAGAAAGGACCGTATCCTTTTACACTTAGTACTGCGAAAGTTTAGAGTCCTTCAGTACAAGGGACCTGTGCACTTGGTACCGCGAAAGTTTAGAGTCCTCCAGTACAAAGGACTTGTGTTACTTAGGCCCATAGCCCGATTTAACATAGCAAAACTAGTGTTACTTAGGCCTGTAGCCCGATTTAACAAGGACCGTATCCTTTTATACTTAGTACTGCGAAAGTTTAGAGTCCTCCAAGGACCGTATCCTTTTATACTTGGTACTGCGAAAGTTTAGAGTCCTCCAGCACAAGGGACTTGTGTTACTTAGGCCCGTAGCCCGATTTAACAAGGACCGTATCCTTTTATACTTAGTACTGCGAAAGTTTAGAGTCCTCCAGCACAAGGGACTTGTGTTACTTAGGCCCGTAGCCCGATTTAACAAGGACCGTATCCTTTTATACTTAGTACTGCGAAAGTTTAGAGTCCTCTAGCACAAGGGACTTTCCAAGAATAACAATCAAAACAAGGCTATATATTCATGCTTAGCAAATACCCACGTCAAAACAAACAAAACAAGATTTATCAAAAGCAAGTGTAACATAGCTTTATTAGAAATACCACTCACCTAGTTCTTCAAGTGTAGACTCAAAGCAAATAATCAAGGACCTACAATCACATGGCAAGTCACATTCTCAAAGCAAGCTCTATATACATGCAAATGATCTCGGCATTCTTGCCAGATCCAAGTCAAAGACAAAGCAAAACAAGCTGGAAGCTCGAACACTGCTCCCGTCTTATGAAAACATACTGGGTACCATCCAGATCTTTGCCGAGGTCCCACACATCCTTGCCGAGGTGTGGTCCCGCTGGCCTCAACCAAAAACAAGGTCGGGAAAAACCTGGGTTTCCCTTTGAATAACATGAAGAATATGACGAATATGAATATGACGAATATGAATACAATCAGCTCGGACACGTGGCGCTGCCGGGTTGGTTCGACTCAAAAAGGTGATTGATAGATAAGACAAGTCTCTGACAAAGCGTATGCAGCAAGCTCGACAAGACACATCGGCAAGAAATGACATCGGCTCAAATCAAGGATCCGGCAACAGGATAACAAAACATCGGCTAGGGAGGACGACACTTGACTAAGCTGTGCCACACCTTGGCCGGGGTGTGCCACATCTCGGCCTAGGCCATACCTGCCTGCAGACAAGGTTCACTGAGTGCAAAACATCTCGGCAATAAATGCCCGAGGTGTAGGTGGGGATCGACCAAGGTCTCAAAATAGTTCTAAGTACAAGGGTTCAAAGGTGAACTAAGCTCAAGGCGACCTCGGCCACACACACACACTAAGCAAGGAACAAAATCATGCAAGCAACTTTAAGCAAATCCAGGCAAGACAAAACCTTCAAATTAACATAACAAAGCAAGATCATGCAAGAATGTATGCAAGTATGACAAGAGTAAGGTGCGGGTTGTTACACGACTACTGTGCATCTGCTTTTGCAGATATTTTAAGACAGCTGTCTTGCTTTTTGCTCCCCTCCATACACGTGTATGGAGGGATCTCCCTCTTATGAAGCTTGTCTTGTAAGCTTTACAAGACAAGAAGTTCTATAAAGAGAGGGGCTCTCTCTTGTTGCAAGGGTTAGACACTTGAGATATTTTGGAGAGCTTAGACAGCCATTTTTAGGGTTTTGAGTTCTAGGGTTAGGGTTTGATACACATTATCTCTCTCTTTTTCCCTCTTGTGTGTGTTAAAGTGTGTTTGTGTCTTACTATTGCACATAAACACATAGTGTTTCACCTTCCCTAGGTTACTGAGGTTCTAAGGGACTGATTTTGGTGTTTTGGTGTTGGATTCAAGCCAAGGAGGGCCATTGGAGCATCACTTGTGAAGAGGTCTTCAAGGGTAAGAATCTTACCCCTTTTTCCCCCATTTTTGCATCTTGTTTTTACCTATATTAAAATCATTTTTGAGCTTGGTGTATAATACAAGAAAGTTCTATTTTTTAGCCCTCTTGATTGTTTATTAAGAGTGTTTTGTGGTTTGGAGGTGTTTGACCCCTCCTAGGCCTTAAAAGGCCCCATTTTGTGCTATTTTGAGTGAGTTTCGAGACTTTGGTGTTTGGGCCTCTCCACCACTAAAATCTTGAGGGATTTCAATGGCGGAGATGGTGCCTTGAAGTCTCCAAAAGGGGAGGGCTACCCCCTCTCCTTGTTGTCCTTGAAACGGACCTTTTTTGGCCTCTTGAGGGAGCATCATGTTAGAGTATGTTTTGATCATGCCTTGGCTGTTTTTTGTGCCTATCATATCATAATATACCTCTATTTTGTCTTGGTTTTGGTACACCATGCATGCTTAGCATACTTAACATGTAGTGCCATGTTATTGCCTTAATATGCCTTAGGTTGTTAGCCTTTGTTCGAGCATGTTTTAGGCTTAGTCTTGTGAAGGTTTTGTGCATATTTTGCCATGTTTTAGGTCTGTCCATAGTTGTTTGGGTCGGATTTGGCATGCTTAGTATAGCCCCTTTGCATTCCGGCTTATTGGCCTTAAGTGTGTGAATGTATAGCATGACATCTTTGCATTGATTTGGTGATTTGGAACCATCCACCATGTCATTTCAGTCCCATTTTCATGCCTATATGTTTACCTTGGACGCATCTTTAATGCTTTGAAAGCTTGTGTAGCATGCTCCATGTTTTGGCCATTGCACGCTCCTTTGAATTGAGCCACTTAGATGCCATCTAGGGAGTCCCCTTTGCATGGTCTAGGTCTGCCTTGAGCCTATCTTAAGCCCCCTTAGCCTTGTGAGGCTTGGTTGGCTTACCCATCGTTCAAGTCCCTTTGACTTGCTTCAAGTACTTGGACCATTTGCATGATAATGTTTAGCCTATCTTGTTGCTTGGTTTGACATCATCCTAACATGATTTTCAATGCTCACCTTGCATGCTATTTGTCCATGATTGCCTCATTCAAATGTGCTTAGAAATAGCCCTTTGATGCTTAAGCATTTGGGCCTTAACATGTGCATGTGTGTACGTGTATCTTGGTCCCTTGTTTTGGTCATTTTAGCCACTGTTTTGGGCCTATTTAGAGTTGCCCAAATCATGTTTAAGACCACCTTTTCATTGGTTGGCATTGCCTCGTGTTTGCTTGTATGCTTGCATAAGTGTCTTGCCATGCCATGTTGCATCCTTAGCTTGTATGCCTAGGTTGCATTGCATCTTGCATGCATGCCTTGTTCCTTGACTTGGTGATGGGAATTGGGCCTTGGTTTGTTTGTATAGTTTGCATTTCATTTGACATGAAAGTTGCATACTTGGTTCTTTGGGCCATCATGCATGAAAATGCGTGATTGGTGGTCCGAGAATCGAGACACATGTCCCTTTGAGTCATTACCATGATAAGGGACATGATTGGTGCATATATGCCTTGAATTGTGCTGCCATGCTTTGCCTTGTCCTATGTTGCTGTCAATTGCAGATTCTGCAGGAACACTTTGCCGACCGGCAGTGCCAAGTGCCGACCGGCAATCCCTTCCCAGCCGATAGCTTTATTTTATGCCGGTGACCACACCACACTGCCGGTGGCAATTCCATTCAGCCGGTGGCACTCCTCAATTACCAAAGAAGCAGTCCTGAGGTTTTGGAAGCCTCTAGAGGAGTAAAGGAAGGAAAACAGAGGCAGCCTATGCATGGCGGTGCATTTCCGAGTAGGACCGAGCGTGCATTGCATCTGGCTCTCCTCCCGAGGCGGTTTACTGCTTTTCCTAGATTAATTAATTTGCTTAGTTGATTAGGCAATTTGTAATATTTAATTAGCTTGCGTAGTTAATTATTTGGTCCCTCCGAGCGAGGGCAAATCTGTAATAAGTGTGTGTGAGTGGTGTGTATGTCTTCCAATCCTCACTTCTTTCTTCCCTTTTACTTACCTGCTTTGTTGGTTAGTATTAGGACACGTTTAATTTAGCATACCTTATGCTATGCATGCGTGCATTCATGCATTTGTATTGCATGCATTGGGCTCGGTACATCACGCTAACTGCATTTGTATTTCAATTCCAAATTGAATACGTGCATCAATTGATCGCATTTCATATGCCATGCTTAGGTTAGCCGAGCCTACTTCGATTGCATCCTACATGTGTTGCATTAGACATTTAAACATGAACTAGGACACGCATGTTTGCTAACTAGTTTATTGTTTTGGCACGGAGTACGATGTAAGTATTTATGCCTTATCATCCCGCATGCGTGTGAGTGTTGCCATGACAGTATGCTTAACATGCGGCTAAGTGCTTATGTGATAAAATTGTTTGAATGCCTGTGGGTGAAGGTTGGATTGTTTGAGTTGGAAAAACTCATTGAAATCCGTGTTTTAGCCTACTTGCGAGTAGCAAATTCCAAAACATTTTCCAAAACAAACGGATATGCAATGCTTATTTCCAAATTAGGCAATCTAATCTATACTTGTTTGCTGTGCGCATAACATAGTAATTCTAGGCTAATAACTGGTTTAAGAACGCATAACGTTTTCAAAAACGGATATCACGGTTAGTAGAGGCCGATCTTCGGATCGGGTGAGAGGGGGTGCTCATAGCTGACCTTCCCCGATCGTACCCTAGCTCCCGAGCCGAGACAACTCTGGTGATGACGGACATGTGGCCTTCGGCACCGAGTCAGGGTTTCCTAAATTCCCCCATTTTAAAATATTTAGGTGGCGACTCTGTATCTGGCAAAGCAGTCCATGTTTGGCACTACTTTTCAAAAATTTGTTTCTCAAAACGATTTGCCGGATTTGGACTCTTTGGTTCAAGATTAAGAACCATGACACAAATCGAGTCCGAACTGTAGTAGCGAGGGCCCCCTTCGCGGGCGCGTCTACACACGCCCTCAAAATAATAACATTTAATCCATCAATAGAGACATCCAATGACACATAAAAGCTCCACTTTCTTCTATTCATCAGAGTTCCATTACAAAAGTATTACATGTTAACAACAAAAGCAAATGCCCTACTGGCTTATAGCTTTCCAAGTTAACACTTGGTTACAACAAAAGAGTGCTAACTCATTTACACATTAAGCCCTTGGCTTGAATATACATGTAATACATCAAAGAAATAAGACAACAAAAGTGTGTCCGCCTCTAGCCTCCCAAGCTATGTCCTTGGAGGTGGCATGCTACCTGTACCTGAAAATGATGTTCCCATATAGGGTGAGCCACAGCCCAGCAGAGATACACTAAACCAAATACGAACAATGACTAAAAGATTAGCAGTTGATAGATGGCTAACACTGGTACTTTCCCTTATCACATTTTACGGTTTTATGACATACAAGTCCATGTTACAATCCATTTTCCAATTCTTTTCAAATTCTCAGTTTATAACCCTGGCTCAAAACCTGGCCAAACAACTCATATGAGACAATAACTCACATTAAGCACTTTCCCATTTCATCATAGATAAGCATACTAGCTATATCACACACCAACAGATAAGCATACAAGCTATATCACACACCAATAGATAAGCATACAAGCTATATCATCACTTCCACAGATATGCATAAGAGCACTATCACACTTCCAACGACAAGCATATGAGCTCTGTCAACACATTACTAGATAAGCATATGAGCTCTATCTATGGAGTCCATCCCCTATCTCCTCCCAACAACATCCGGTTTAGAGGTCCATCCCCTATCTTCCCCTAAACCGTGGAGTACATCCCCTATCTCCTCCAACACAACACAATGCATATAAACAATAATTATACACATCATCACATAATACATAAATTTAATGTATTCTTTCAATCATCATGCTCAATGACCCATTCCAGTGATTAGTTTCAGTTTGCCTAATCATCATGCATTGTCTACAACAATCAAAACTATCCTCCACCGATAGCCCAAAGCAGTTATTCTATACAGAAAATAAGTGCAACAATGGATATATAATCAACATTTCAAATAGGTGAGCGATAAATAATCCAACTACACCCTTTGATCCCATACCTTTCCAAGTCAATTCCTCATTTCTCATAATTAATTGTGCAAATTAATTAACCAATGTAATTAGGGCATTTTCCATAATTAACATTTACAACCCTTAGGTTCCATTTTCATTAATGTTTTAACATTAATTTCACTTTTCCATGCCAAACATGCATCTAGGTTTCATATAGCCAAAACCCCAACTTTTGTAAAAAATTACACAAAGGCCCAAACTCTCTCAAAATTACCCAACAACCCCCAACATATCAAAATGCAAAAATTTAAAGACAAAGCTCATAAAGAGGAGTAGGATATCCCTACCTCAAGGAATGACACCCAACCAAGAAGATGATGGAAATGAAAATGCTCCAAACCATGAACTTCTCGGCTTAAAAGATAGCCCTCGATGATCAACAACCTTTTTGTAAAGACCAAAGGTGAGGAAATCACTCTTACTAGATCAATACCTAGAGAGAAGTCAAGGTTTTAGAGAGAGGAGCTCTCAAAATGAGTTTTAGAAAAAGTAGGAGAGAGAAAGGAAAGTAAAAAGTGATTTAAAATCACCCAGCAGATAACTCATATACGCATGACCCGCTCGAGCGGAGAACACAACGCTCGAGCGCCAAGAACGAAAATCTGAACACGCTCGAGCGCCAAGACACAAGAATAAGGCACTTCCGCTCGAGCGCGAAAACCAGTCCGCTCGAGCATAGATTTCCATCTCCTAGAACTTATACCCAGAAAGTACTACCCGCTCGAGCGCCACCAAACCCGCTCGAGCGTAAACAAACCCGCTCGAGCATAAAAATCACATCTCCAGAAGTTTTGCAGGAACACGAAATACTGGAGGTGTGCAATCCCCGCTCGAGGGCAAGAAGACCCGCTCGAGCGGATCGCCTAAAAACTGGACAACAAGGAATTGAAACGAAGGCCTAACCAACCTGTAACAACCCTGCACAAAACATCCTACAACTCAATCAAGTGGAATTAAAGGACGGCAACAAGATGGATACCACTACCAACTTCACAGAACCGAGTCCGGAACACAACAGGACAGTAAAGGGACAACCGGGATCGCTATAACTTCCTTTTTTATTTAATATCAAAATAAATCGTTAAGGTATAGTGGTTTCTTGAATGAACTTCCAATTTTAATTTTCAACAACTTCCATTTTTATTTCTATTCAACTTCTTTTTTCTTCAAGTTTTTTTTTCTATTCAACTTCCTTTTTTATTTAATTTCCAAATAGATCGTTAAGGTATAATGGTTTCTGGATAGAACTTCCATTTTTTATTTTATGCAACATTCATTTTTATTTTTATTCAACTTCCATTTTTATTCAATTTACTTTTCTATTAAACTTCCTTCTTTATTTATTTTCCAAATAGATCGTTAAGGTATAGTGGATTCTTGAATAAACTTCCATTCTCAATTTTATGCAACTTCCATTTTTATTTTTATTCGACTTCCATTTTTCTATTCAACTTCCTTTTTTATTTATTTTCCAAATTGATCGTTAAGGTATAGTGGTTTCTTGAATGAACATCCATTTTTATTTTTATTTAACTTCCTTTTTCATTCAAGTTTCTTTTCTACTCAACTTCCTTTTTTATTTAATTTCCAAATAGATCCTTAAGGTATAGTGGTTTCTGGATTGAACTTCCATTTTTAATTTTACGCAACTTTCATTTTTATTTTTAAGTAACTTTCATTTTTATTGAAGTTACTTTTCTGTTCAACTTCCTTTTTTATTTAATTTCCAAATAGATCGTTAACGTACAGTGGTTTCTAGATTGAACTTCCATTTTTAATTTTATGCAACTTTCATTTTTATTTTTATTCAATTTCCATTTTTATTAAATTTACTTTTCTATTAAACTTCCATTTTTATTTAATTTCAAAATATATCGTTAAGGTATATTGGTTTCTTGAATGAATTTCCATTTTTAACTTGCTGCAACTTCCATTTTTATTTTTATTTAACTTCCTTTTTCATTCAAGTTTCTTTTCTACTCAACTTCTTTTTTTATTTAATTTCCAAATAGATCGTAAAGGTATAGTGGTTTCTGAATTGAACTTCCATTTTTAATTTTATGCAACTTTCATTTTTATTTTTATTCAATTTCCATTTTTTTTCAATTTTCTTTTCTATTAAACTTCCTTTTTAATTTAATTTCCAAATAGATCGTTAACGTATAGTGCTTTCTTGAATGAATTTCCATTTTTAATTTGTTGCAACTTCCATTTTTATTTTTATTTAACTTCCTTTTTCATTCAAGTTTCTTTTCTACTCAACTTCCTTTTTATTTAATTTCTAAATAGATCGTTAAGGTATAGTAGTTTCTTGAATGAACTTTCAATTTTAATTTTCTGCAACTTCCATTTTTATTTCTATTCAACTTCTTTTTTTGTTCAAGTTTCTTTTCTATTCAACTTCCTTTTTTATTTAATTTCCAAATAGATCGTTAAGGTATACTGGTTTCTGGATTGAACTTCTATTTTTAATTTTATGCAACTTTCACTTTTATTTTTATTCAACTTCCATTTTTATTCAATTTACTTTTCTATTAAACTTCCTTTTTTATTTAATTTCCAAATAGATCGTTAAGGTATATTGGTTTCTTTAATGAACTTCCATTTTTTATTTTATGGAACTTCCATTTTTATTTTTATTCAGCTTCCATTTTTATTCAAGTTATTTTTCTATTCAACTTCCTTTTTTATTTAATTTCCAAATAGATCGTTAATGTATAGTGGTTTCTTAAATGAACTTCCATTTTTAATTTTCTACAACTTCCATTTTTATTTTTATTTAACTTCTTTTTTTATTCAAGTTTCTTTTCTACTCAACTTCATTTTTTATGTAATTTCCAAATAGATCGTTAAGGTATAGTGGTTTCTGGATTGAACTTCCATTTTTAAATTTCTGCAACTTTCATTTTTATTTTTATTCAACTTCCATTTTTATTCAATTTACTTTTCTGTTAAACTTCATTTTTTATTTAATTTCTAAATAGATCGTTAAGGTATATTGATTTTTTGAATGAGCTTCCATTTTCAATTTTCTGCAATGTAACGCCCTCAAAATAATAACATTAAACCCATCAATATAGACATGCATTGATATTTAAAGGTTCCACATTCTTCTATTCATCAGAGTTCCATTACCAAATGTATTACCTGTTAACGACAAAAGCAAATGCCTAAAGGCTTACAGCTTTCCAATTTAACACTTGGTTACAACAAAAGAGTGCTAACTCATTTACACATTAAGCCCTTGGCTTGAATATACATGTAATACATCAAAGAAATAAAACCATAAAAGTCTGCCCGCCTCTAGCCTCCCAAGCTACGTCCTTGGAGGTGGCATGCTACCTGTACCTGAAAATGATATTCCCATATAGGGTGAGCCACAGCCCAGTAGAAATATACTAAACCAAATATGAACAATGACTAAAAGATTGGCAGTTGATAGATGGCCAACACTGAGACTTTCCCTTATCACAGTTTACGGTTTCATGACATACAAGTCCACATTACAATCCATTTTCCAATTCTTTTAAATTCTCAATTTACAACCATGGCTCAAAACCTGGCCAAACAACTCATATGAGACCGTAACTCACATTAAGCACTTTCTCATTTCATAATAGATAAGCATACTAGCTATATCACACACCAACAGATAAGCATACAAGCTATATTATCACTTCCACAGATATGCATAAGAGCACTATCACACTTCCAATGACAAGCATATGAGCTCTGTCAACACATTACTAGATAAGCATATGAGCTCTATCTATGGAGTCCATCCCCTATCTCCTCCCAACAACATCCGGTTTAGAGGTCCATCCCCTATCTTCCCCTAAACCGTGGAGTACATCCCCTATCTCCTCCAACACAACGCAATGCATATAAACAATAATTATACACATCATCACACAACACATAAATTTAATGTATTCTTTCAGTCGTCATACTCAATGACACATTCCAGTGATTAGTCTCAGTTTGCCTAATCATCATGCATTGTCTACAACAATCAAGACTATCCTCCACCGATAGCCCAAAGCAGTTATTTCTATACAAAAAATAAATGCAACAATGGATATATAATCAACATTTCAACTAGGTAAGCGATAAATAATCCAACTACACCCTTTCATCCCATGCCTTTCCAAATCAATTCCTAATTTCTCATAATTAATTATACAGATCAATTAACCAATGTAATTAGGACATACTCCATAATTAACATTGCAACCCTTAGGTTCCATTTTCACTAGTGTTTCAACATTAATTTCACTTTTCCATGCCAAACATGCATCTAGGTTTTATATAGCCAAAACCCCAACTTTGTAAAAATTACACAAAGGCCCAAACTCTCTCAAAATTACCCAACAAACCCCAACATATCAAAATGCAAAAATTTAAAGACAAAGCCCATAAAGAGGAGTAGGATATTCCTACCTCGAAGTTAGAGCTCGGATGGAGAAGAGACCAAAACCAAAGTGCTCCAAAGACCAAGATTTTCGGATCAAAACGACGCCCTCGACGATCCACACAACTTTTACAAAGGCCGAAGGTGAGGAACTCACTCCTACTAGATCAATACTTAGAGAGAAGTCAAGGTTTTAGAGAGAGGAGCTCTCAAAATGAGTTTTAGAAAAAGTAGGAGAGAGAAAGGAAAGTAAAAAGTGATTTAAAATCACGCAGCGGATAACTCATAAACGCATGACCCGCTCGAGCGGAGAACACAACGGTCGAGCGCCAAGAACAAAAATCTGAACACGCTCAAGCGCAATAAGTCCCGCTCGAGCGCCAAGACACAAGAATAAAACACTTCCGCTCGAGCGCGAAAACCAGTCCGCTCGAGCGTAGATTTCCCCCTCCCATAACTTACACCCAGAAAGTACTACCCGCTCGAGCTCCACCAAACCCGCTCGAGCGCCACCGCTCGAGCGTAAACAAACCCGCTCGAGCGTAAAAATCACATCTGCAAAAGTTTTGCAGGAACACGGAATACTGGAGGTGTGCAATCCCCGCTCGAGCGCCAGAAGACCCGCTCGAGCGGATCGCCTAAAAACTGGACAACAAGGAATTGAAACCAAGGCCTAACCAACCTGTAACAACCCGGCTCAAAACATCCTTAAACTCAATCATGTGGAATTAAAGGACGGCAACAAGGTAGATACCACTACCAACTTCACGGAACCGAGTCCGGAACACAACAGAACAGTAAAGAGACAACCGGGATCGCTATATGCAACTTCCATTTTAATTTTTATTCGACTTCCATTTTTATTCAAGTTATTTTTCTATTCAACTTCCTTTGTTATTTAATTTCCAAATAGATCGTTAAGGTATAGTTGTTTCTTGAATAAACTTCCATTTTTAATTTTCTGCAACTTCCATTTTTATTTTTATTTAACTTCCTTTTTTTTCAGGTTTCTTTTCTACTCAACTTCTTTTTTTATTTAATTTCCAAATAGATCGTTAAGGTATAGTGGTTTCTGGATTGAACTTCCATTTTTAATTTTCTGCAACTTCCATTTTTATTTTTATTCAACTTCTATTTTTATTCAATTTACTTTTCTATTAAACTTCCTTTTTTTATTTAATTTCCAAATAGATCATTAAGGTATAGTGGTTTCTAGAATGAACTTCCACTTTTAATTTTCTGCAACTTCCATTTTTATTTTTATTCGACTTCCATTTTTATTCCTGTCATTTTTCTATTCAACTTCCTTTTTTATTTAATTTAAAAATAAATCGTTATGGTATAGTGGTTTCTTGAATAAACTTCCAATTTTAATTTTCAGCAACTTCCATTTTTATTTCTATTCAACTTTTTTTTTTCTTTAAGTTTTTTTTCTATTCAACTTCCTTTTTTATTTAATTTCCAAATAGATCGTTAAGGTATAGTGGTTTCTGGATTGAACTTCCATTTTTTATTTTATACAACATTCATTTTTATTTTTATTCAACTTCCATTATTATTCAATTTACTTTTCTATTAAACTTCCTTTTTTATTTAATTTCCAAATAGATCGTTAAGGTATAGTTGTTTCTTTAATGAACTTCCATTTTCAATTTTATACAACTTCCATTTTTATTTTTATTCGACTTCCATTTTTATTCAAGTCATTTTTCTATTCAACTTCCTTTGTTATTTATTTTCCAAATTGATCGTTAAGGTATAGTGGTTTCTTGAATGAACTTCCATTTTTAATTTTCTGCAACTTCCATTTTTATTTTTATTTAACTTCCTTTTTCATTCAAGTTTCTTTTCTACTCAACTTCCTTTTTTATTTAAATTCCAAATAGATCATTAAGGTGTAGTGGTTTCTAGATTGAACTTCCATTTTCAATTTTATGTAACTTTCATTTTTATTTTTATTCAATTTCCATTTTTATTAAATTTACTTTTCTATTAAACTTCTCTTTTTATTTAATTTCCAAATAGATCGTTAAGGTATAGTGGTTTCTTGAATGAATTTCCATTTTTAATTTGCTGCAACTTCAATTTTTATTTTTATTTAACTTCCTTTTTCATTCAAGTTTCTTTTCTACTCAACTTCCTTTTTTATTTAATTTCCAAATAGATCGTAAAGGTATAGTGGTTTCGGGATTGAACTTCCATTTTTAATTTTATGCAACTTTCATTTTTTTTATTCAATTTCCATTTTTTTTCAATTTTCTTTTCTATTAAACTTCCTTTTTTATTTAATTTCCAAATAGAATGTTAAGGTATAGTGGTTTCTTGAATGAACTTCCATTTTTAATTTTCAGCAACTTTCATTTTTATTTTTATTTAACTTCCTTTTTTATTCTACTTTCTTTTCTACTCAACTTCCTTTTTTATTTAATTTCCAAATAGATCATTCAGGTATAGTGGTATCTGGATTGAACTTCCATTTTTAGTTTTATGCAACTTTCATTTTAATTTTTAAGTAACTTCCATTTTTATTTAAGTTACTTTTCTGTTCAACTTCTTTTTTTATTTAATTTCCAAATAGATCGTTAACGTATAGTGGTTTCTGGATTGAACTTCCATTTTTAATTTTATGCAACTTTTATTTTTATTTTTATTCAATTTCCATTTTATTAAATTTACTTTTCTATTAAACTTCCTTTTCTATTTAACTTTCAAATAGATCGTTAACGTATAGTGGTTTCTTGAAAAAATTTACATTTTTAATTTGCTGCAACTTCCATTTTTATTTTTATTTAACTTTCTTTTTCATTCAAGTTTCTTTTCTACTAAACTTCCTTTTTTATTTAATTTCCAAATAGATCGTAAAGGTATAGTGGTTTCTGGATTGAACTTCCATTTTTAATTTTATGCAACTTTCAATTTTATTTTTATTCAATTTCCATTTTTTTTTCAATTTTCTTTTCTATTAAACTTCCTTTTTTATTTAATTTCAAAATAGATCGTTAAGGTATAGTGGTTTCTAGATTGAACTTCCATTTTTAATTTTATGCAACTTTCATTTTTATTTTTAAGTAACTTCCATTTTTATTTAAGTTACTTTTCTGCTCAACTTCCTTTTTATTTAATTTCCAAATAGATCGTTAACGTACAGTGGTTTCTGGATTCAACTTCCATTTTTAATTTTATGTAACTTTCTTTTTTATTTTTATTCAATTTCCATTTTTATTAAATTTACTTTTCTATTAAACTTCCCTTTTTATTTAATTTCCAAATAGATCGTTAAGGTATAGTGGTTTCTTGAATGAATTTCCATTTTTAATTTGCTGCAACTTCAATTTTTATTTTTATTTAACTTCCTTTTTCATTCAAGTTTCTTTTCTACTCAACTTCCTTTTTTATTTAATTTCCAAATAGATCGTAAAGGTATAGTGGTTTCGGGATTGAACTTCCATTTTTAATTTTATGCAACTTTCCATTTTTATTCAATTTACTTTTCTATTGAGCTTCCTTTTTTATTTAATTTCCAAATAGATCGTTAACGTATATTTGTTTCTTGAATGAACTTCCATTTTTAATTTTCTGCAACATCCATTTTTTTTTTTATTCGAGTTCCATTTTAATTCAAGTTATTTTTCTATTCGACTTCCTTTTTTATTAAATTTCGAAATAGATCGTTAAGGTATAGTGGTTTCTTGAATGAACTTCAATTTTTAATTTTCTGCAACTTCCATTTTTATTTTTATTTAACTTCCTTTATTTTTTCAGGTTTCTTTTCTACTCAACTTCATTTTTTATTTAATTTCCAAATAGATTGTTAAGGTATAATGGTTTCTGGATTGAATTCCATTTTTAATTTACTGCAACTTCCGTTTTTATTTTTATTCAACTTCCATTTTTATTCAATTTACTTTTCTATTAAACTTCATTTTTTGTTTAATTTCAAAATAGATCGTTAAGGTATAGTGGTTTCTTGAATGAACTTCCACTTTTAATTTTCTGCAACTTCCATTTTTATTTTTATTCGACTTCCATTTTTATTCCAGTCATTTTTTTATTCAACTTCCTTTTTTATTTAATTTCAAAATAAATCATTAAGGTATAGTGGTTTCTTGAATGAACTTCCAATTTTAATTTTCTGCAACTTCCATTTTTATTTCTATTCAACTTCTTTTTTAATTCAATTTTATTTTTCTATTCAACTTCCCTTTTTATTTAATTTCCAAATAGATCGTTAAGGTATAGTGGTTTCTGGATTGAACTTCCACTTTTAATTTTATGCAACATTCATTTTTATTTTTATTCAACTTCCGTTTTTAATCAATTTACTTTTCTATTAAACTTCCTTTTGTATTTAATTTCCAAATAGATCGTTGAGGTATAGTGATTTCTTGAATGAACTTCCATTTTCACTTTTATGCAACTTCCATTTTTATTTTTATTCAACTTCCATTTTTATTCAAGTCATTTTTCTATTCAACTTCCTTTTTTATTTATTTTCGAAATTGATTGTTATGGTATATTGATTTTTTGAATAAACTTCCATTTTTAATTTTCTGCAACTTCCATTTTTTTTATTTAACTTCCTTTTCCATTCAAGTTTCTCTTCTACTCAACTTCCTTTTTTATTTAATTTCCAAATAGATCGTTAAGGTATAGTAGTTTCTGGATTGAACTCCATTTTTAATTTTATGCAACTTTCATTTTTATTTTTATTCAGTTTACTTTTCTATTAAACTTGCTTTTTTATTTAATTTCCAAATAGATCGTTACGGTATAGTGGTTTCTTGCACGAATTTTCATTTTTAATTTTTTGCAACTTCCATTTTTATTTTTATTTAACTTCCTTTTTCATTCAAGTTTCTTTTCTACTCAACTTCCTTTTTTATTTAATTTCCAAATAGGTCGTAAAGGTATAGTGGTTTCTCTATTGAACTTCCATATTAAATTTTCTGCAACTTCCATTTCTATTTTTATTCTACTTCCATTTTTATTCAAGTCATTTTTCTATTCAACTTCCTTTTTTGTTTAATTTCCAAATAGATCGTTAAGGTATAGTGGTTTCTTGAATGAACTTCCATTTTTATTTTTATTTAACTTCCATTTTCATTCCAGTTTCTTTTCTACTCAACTTCCTTTTTTATTTAATTTCCAAATAGATCGTTAAGGTATAGTGGTTTCTGGATTGAACTTCCATTTTCATTCAAGTTTCTTTTCTGCTCAACTTCCTTTTTTATTTAATTTCCAAATAGATCGTTAAGGTATAGTGGTTTCTGGATTGAACTTCCATTTTTAATTTTATGCAACATTCATTTTTATTTTTATTCAACTTCCATTTTTATTCAATTAACTTTTTTATTAAACTTCCTTTTTTATTTAATTGCCGAATAGATCGTTAAGCCATAGTGGTTTCTTTAATGAACCTCCGTTTTCAATTTTATGCAACTTTCATTTTTTTTTTTACTCTATTTCCATTTTTATTAAATTTACTTTTCTATTAAACTTTCTTTTTTGTTTAATTTCCAAATGGATCGTTAAGGTATAGTGATTTCTTGAATGAATTTCCATTTTTAATTTGCTGCAACTTCCATTTTTATTTTTATTTAACTTCCTTTTTTGTTTAATTTCCAAATATATCGCTAAGGTATAGTGGTTTCTAGAATGAACTTCCATTTTTAATTTTATGCAACTTTCATTTCTATTTTTATTTAACTTCCTTTTTCAATCAGTTTTTTTCTACTCAAATTCCTTTTTTATTTAATTTCCAAATAGATCGTTAAGGTATAGTGGTTTCTTGAATGAACTTCCACCTTTAATTTTTTGCAACTTCCATTTTTATTTTTATTCGACTTCCATTTTTATTCTTGTCATTTTTCTATTCAACTTCCTTTTTTATTTAATTTCAAAATAAATCGATAAGGTATAGTGGTTTCTTGAATGAACTTCCAATTTTAATTTTCAGCAACTTCCATTATTATTTCTACACAACTTCTTTTTTTCTTCATGTTTTTTTTCTATTCAACTTCATTTTTTATTTAATTTCCAAATAGATCGTTAAGGTATAATGGTTTCTGGATTGAACTTCCATTTTTAACTATATGCAACATTCATTTTCATTTTTATTCAACTTTCATTTTTATTCAATTTACTTTTCTATTAAACTTCCTTTTTTATTTAATTTCTAAATAGATCGTTAAGGTATAGTGGTTTTTTGAATGAACTTCCATTTTCAGTTTTATGCAACTTTCATTTCTATTTTTATTCAATTTCCATTTTTATTCAATTTACTTTTCTATTAAACTTCCTTTTCTATTTAATTTCCAAATAGATCGTTAAGGTATAGTGGTTTCTTGAATGAATTTCCATTTTTAATTTGCTGCAACTTCCATTTTTATTTTTATTTAACTTCCTTTTTTATTCAAGTTTCTTTTCTACTCAACTTCCTTTTTTATTTAATTTTCAAATAGATCGTTAAGGTATAGTGGTTTCTGGATTGAACTTCCATTTTTAATTTTATGCAACATTCATTTTTATTTTTATCCAACTTCCATTTTTATTCAATTAACTTTTTTATTAAACTTCTTTTTTTTTAATTTCCAAATAGATCGTTAAGGCATAGTGGTTTCTTTAACGAACCTCGATTTTCAATTTTATGCAGCTTTCATTTTTTTTTATTCTATTTCCATTTTTATTAAATTTACTTTTCTATTAAACTTTCTTTTTTATTTAATTTCCAAATGGATCGTTAAGGTATAGTGGTTTCTGGATTGAATTTCCATTTTTAATTTTATGAAACTTTCGTTTTTATTTTTAAGTAACTTCCATTTTTATTCAAGTTACTTTCCTATTCAACTTCCTTTTTTATTTACTTTCAAAATAGATCGTTGACGTATAGTGGTTTCTGGATTGAACTTCCATTTTTAATTTTATGCAACTTTCATTTTTATTTTTATTCAATTTCCATTTTTATTCAATTTACTTTTCTATTAAACTTCCATTTTTATTTAATTTCCAAATAGATCGTTAAGGTATAGTGGTTTCTTGAATGAATTTGCATTTTTAATTTGCTGCAACTTCCATTTTTATTTTTATTTAACTTCTTTTTTCATTCAAGTTTCTTTTCTACTCAGCTTCCTTTTTTATTTAATTTCCAAATAGATCGTAAAGGTATAGTGGTTTTTGGATTGAACATCCATTTTTAATTTTATGAACTTTCATTTTTATTTTTATTAAATTTCCATTTTTTTATCAATTTTCTTTTCTATTAAACATCCTTTTTTACATAATTTCCAAATAGATCGCTTAGGTATAGTGGTTTCTTGTATGAACTTCCATTTTTAATTTTCTGCAATTTTCATTTTTATTTTTATTCGACTTCCATTTTTATTCAAGTTATTTCTCTATTCAACTTCCTTTTTAATTTAATCTCCAAATAGATCGTTAAGGTATAGTGGTTTCTTGAATGAACATCCATTTTTAATTTTTTGCAATTCCATTTCTATTTTTATTTAACTTCATTTTTCAATCAGTTTCTTTTCTACTCAACTTCCTTTTTTATTTAATTTCCAAATAGATCGTTAAGGTATAGTGGTTTCTTGAATCAATTTCCATTTTTAATTTTTTGCAACTTCGATTTTTATTTTTAAGTAACTACCATTTTTATTCAAGTTACTTTTCTATCCAACTTCCTTTTTTATTTAAATTCCAAATAGATCGTTAACGTATAGTGGTTTCTAGATTGAACTTCTATTTTTAATTTTATGCAACTTTCATTTTTATTTTTATTCAATTTCCATTTTTATTCAATTTACTTTTCTATTAAACTTCATTTTTTATTTAATTTCCAAATAGATCGTTAAGGTATGGTGGTTTCTTGAATGAATTTCCATTTTTAATTTGCTGCAACTTCAATTTTTATTTTTATTTAACTTTTTTTTTATTCAAGTTTCTTTTCTACTCAACTTCCTTTTTTATTTAATTTCCAAATAGATCGTTAAGGTATAGTGGTTTCTGGATTGAACTTCCATTTTTAATTTTCTGCAACTTCCATTTTTATTTTTATTCAACTTCTATAGCGATCCCGGGTTTACCCTTGTTGTACAGTGATCCGGACATGTGTCCGTGGATCATTTTTCAATCTGTTTCTTTTCTACTCAACTTCCTTTTTTATTTAATTTCCAAATAGATCGTTAAGGTATAGTGGTTTCTTGAATCAATTTCCATTTTTAATTTTCTGCAACTTCCATTATATTTTTAGGCAACTTCCATTTTTATTCAAGTTACTTTTCTATTCAACTTCCTTTTTTATTTAATTTTCAAATAGGTCGTTAACGTATAGTGGTTTCTAGATTGAACTTCCATTTTTAATTTTATGCAACTTTCATTTTTATTTTTATTCAATTTCCATTTTTATTCAATTTACTTTTCTATTAAACTTCATTTTTTATTTAATTTCCAAATAGATCGTTAAGGTATGGTGGTTTCTTGAATGAATTTCCATTTTTAATTTGCTGCAACTTCAATTTTTATTTTTATTTAACTTTTTTTTTATTCAAGTTTCTTTTCTACTCAACTTCCTTTTTTATTTAATTTCCAAATAGATCGTTAAGGTATAGTGGTTTCTAGATTGAACTTCCATTTTTAATTTTCTGCAACTTCCATTTTTATTTTTATTCAACTTCTATTTTCATTCAATCTACTTTTCTATTAAACTTCCATTATTATTTAATTTCCAAATAGATCGTTCAGGTATAGTGGTTTCTTGAATGAACTTTCATTTTTAATTTTCTGCAACTTCCATTTTTCTTTTTATTCAACTTCCATTTTTATTCAAGTTATTTTTCTATTAAACTTCCTTTTTTATTTAATTTCCAAATATATCGTTAAGGTATAGTGGTTTCATGAATGAACTTCCATTTTTGATTTTTTGCAACTTTCATTTTTTTTTTATTCAACATCCATTTTTACTCAACCTAATTTTCGATTGAACTTCCTTCCTTATTTAATTTCCAAACAGATCGTTTTGGTATACTGGTTTCTTTAATGAACTTTCATTTTTAATTTTCTGCAACTTCCATTTTTAGTTTTATTCGACTTCCATTTTTGTTCAAGTTATTTTTCTATTCAACTTCCTTTTTTGTTTAATTTCCGAATAGAACGTTAAGGTATAGTGGTTTCCTGAATGAACTTCCATTTTTATTTTTATTCAACTTCCTTTTTTATTCATGTTTCTTTTCTACTCAACTTCTTTTTTTATTTAATTTCCAAATAGATCGTTAAGGTATAGTGGTTTCTGGATGGAGCTTCCATTTTTAATTTTCTGCAACTTTCATTTTTATTTTTATTCAAACTACTTTTGTATTAAACTTCCATTTTAATTTAATTTCCAAATAGATCGTTGAGGTATAGTGGTTTCTTGAATGAACATCCATTTTTAATTTTCTGCAATTCCATTTCTATTTTTATTTAACTTCATTTTTCAATCAGTTTCTTTTCTACACAACTTCCTTTTTTATTTAATTTCCAAATAGATCGTTAAGGTATAGTGGTTTCTTGAATCAATTTCCATTTTTAATTTTCTGCAACTTCCATTATATTTTTAAGTAACTTCCATTTTTATTCAAGTTACTTTTCTGTTCAACTTCCTTTTTTATTTAATTTCCAAATAGGTCGTTAACGTATAGTGGTTTCTAGATTGAACTTCGAATTTTAATTTTATGCCACTTTCATTTTTATTTTTATTCAATTTCCATTTTTATTCAATTTACTTTTCTATTAAACTTCATTTTTTATTTAATTTCCAAATAGATCGTTAAGGTATGGTGGTTTCTTGAATGAATTTCCATTTTTAATTTGCTGCAACTTCAATTTTTATTTTTATTTAACTTTTTTTTTATTCAAGTTTCTTTTCTACTCAACTTCCCTTTTTATTTAATTTCCAAATAGATCGTTAAGGTATAGTGGTTTCTGGATTGAACTTCCATTTTTAATTTTCTGCAACTTCCATTTTTATTTTTATTCGACTTCCATTTTTATTCCTGTCATTTTTCTATTAAACTCCTTTTTTATTTAATTTCCAAATAGATCATTAAGGTATAGTGGTTTCTTAAATGAACTTCCACCTTTAACTTTCTGCCACTTTTATTTTTATTTTTATTCGACTTCCATTTTTATTCCTGTCATTTTTCTATTCAACTTCCTTTTTTATTTAATTTCAAAATAAATCGATAAGGTATAGTGGTTTCTTGAATGAACTTCCAATTTTAATTTTCAGCAACTTCCATTTTTATTTCTATACAACTTCTTTTTTTCTTCAAGTTTTTTTTCTATTCAACTTCATTTTTTATTTAATTCCCAAATAGATCGTTAAGGTATAGTGGTTTCTGCATTGAACTTCCATTTTTAACTTTATGCAACATTCATTTTTATTTTTATTCAACTTCCATTTTTATTCAATTTACTTTTCTATTAAACTTCCTTTTTTATTTAATTTCCAAATAGATCGTCAAGGTATAGTGGTTTCTTGAATGAACTTCCATTTTCAATTTTATGCAACTTTCATTTTTATTTTTATTCAATTTCTATTTTTATTCAATTTACTTTTCTATTAAACTTCCTTTTTTTTTTTAATTTCCAAATAGATCGTTAAGGTATAGTGGTTTCTTGAATGAATTTCCATTTTTAATTTGCTGCAACTTCCATTTTTATTTTTATTTAACTTCCTTTTTTATTCAAGTTTCGTTTCTACTCAACTTCTTTTTTTATTTAATTTCCAAATAGATCGTTAAGGTATAGTGATTTCTGGATTGAACTTCCATTTTTAATTTTATGCAACTTTCATTTTTATTTTTATTCAATTTCCATTTTTATTCAATTTACTTTTCTATTAAACTTCCTTTTTTATTTAATTTCCAAATAGGTTGTTAAAGTATAGTGGTTTCTTGAATGAACATCCATTTTTAGTTTTCTGCAATTCCATTTCTATTTTTATTTAACTTCATTTTTCAATCAGTTTCTTTTCTACTCAACTTCCTTTTTTATTTAATTTCCAAATAGATCGTTAAGGTATAGTGGTTTCTTGAATCAATTTCCATTTTTAATTTTCTGCAACTTCCATTATATTTTTAAGTAACTTCCATTTTTATTCAAGTTTCTTTTCTATTCAACTTCCTTTTTTATTTAATTTCCAAATAGGTCGTTAACGTATAGTGGTTTCTAGATTGAACTTCCAATTTTAATTTTATGCAACTTTCATTTTTATTTTTATTCAATTTCCATTTTTATTCAATTTACTTTTCTATTAAACTTCATTTTTTATTTAATTTCCAAATAGATCGTTAAGGTATGGTGGTTTCTTGAATGAATTTCCATTTTTAATTTGCTGCAACTTCAATTTTTATATTTATTTAACTTTTTTTTTTATTCAAGTTTCTTTTCTACTCAACTTCCTTTTTTATTTAATTTCCAAATAGATCGTTAAGGTATAGTGGTTTCTGGATTGAACTTCCATTTTTAATTTTCTGCAACTTCCATTTTTATTTTTATTCGACTTCCATTTTTATTCCTGTCATTTTTCTATTAAACTTCCTTTTTTATTTAATTTCCAAATAGATCGTTAAGGTATAGTGGTTTCTTAAATGAACTTCCACCTTTAATTTTCTGCAACTTTTATTTTTATTTTTATTCGACTTCCATTTTTATTCCTGTCATTTTTCTATTCAACTTCCTTTTTTATTTAATTTCAAAATAAATCGATAAGGTATAGTGGTTTCTTGAATGAACTTCCAATTTTAATTTTCAGCAATTTCCATTTTTATTTCTATACAACTTCTTTTTTTCTTCAAGTTTTTTTTTCTATTCAACTTCATTTTTTATTTAATTCCCAAATAGATCGTTAAGGTATAGTGGTTTCTGCATTGAACTTCCATTTTTAACTGTATGCAACATTCATTTTTATTTTTATTCAACTTCCATTTTTATTCAATTTACTTTTCAATTAAACTTCCTTTTTTATTTAATTTCCAAATAGATCGTCAAGGTATAGTGGTTTCCTGAATGAACTTCCATTTTCAATTTTATGCAACTTTCATTTTTATTTTTATTCAATTTCTATTTTTATTCAATTTACTTTTCTATTAAACTTCCTTTTTTTTTTTAATTTCCAAATAGATCGTTAAGGTATAGTGGTTTCTTGAATGAATTTCCATTTTTAATTTGCTGCAACTTCCATTTTTATTTTTATTTAACTTCCTTTTTTATTCAAGTTTCGTTTCTACTCAACTTCTTTTTTTATTTAATTTCCAAATAGATCGTTAAGGTATAGTGATTTCTGGATTGAACTTCCATTTTTAATTTTATGCAACTTTCATTTTTATTTTTATTCAATTTCCATTTTTATTCAATTTACTTTTCTATTAAACTTCCTTTTTTATTTAATTTCCAAATAGGTTGTTAAAGTATAGTGGTTTCTTGAATGAACATCCATTTTTAATTTTTGCAATTCCATTTCTATTTTTATTTAACTTCATTTTTCAATCAGTTTCTTTTCTACTCAACTTCCTTTTTTATTTAATTTCCAAATAGATCGTTAAGGTATAGTGGTTTCTTGAATCAATTTCCATTTTTACTTTTCTGCAACTTCCATTATATTTTTAAGTAACTTCCATTTTTATTCAAGTTACTTTTCTATTCAACTTCCTTTTTTATTTAATTTCCAAATAGGTCGTTAACGTATAGTGGTTTCTAGATTGAACTTCCAATTTTAATTTTATGCAACTTTCATTTTTATTTTTATTCAATTTCCATTTTTATTCAATTTACTTTTCTATTAAACTTCATTTTTTATTTAATTTCCAAATAGATCGTTAAAGTATGGTGGTTTCTTGAATGAATTTCCATTTTTAATTTGCTGCAACTTCAATTTTTATTTTTATTTAACTTTTTTTTTTATTCAAGTTTCTTTTCTACTCAACTTCCTTTTTTATTTAATTTCCAAATAGATCGTTAAGGTATAGTGGTTTCTGGATTGAACTTCCATTTTTAATTTTCTGCAACTTCCATTTTTATTTTTATTCGACTTCCATTTTTATTCCTGTCATTTTTCTATTAAACTTCCTTTTTTATTTAATTTCCAAATAGATCGTTAAGGTATAGGGGTTTCTTAAATGAACTTCCACCTTTAATTTTCTGCAACTTTTATTTTTATTTTTATTCGACTTCCATTTCTATTCCTGTCATTTTTCTATTCAACTTCCTTTTTTATTTAATTTCAAAATAAATCGATAAGGTATAGTGGTTTCTTGAATGAACTTCCAATTTTAATTTTCAGCAACTTCCATTTTTATTTCTATACATCTTCTTGTTTTCTTCAAGTTTTTTTTCTATTCAACTTCATTTTTTATTTAATTCCCAAATAGATCGTTAAGGTATAGTGGTTTCTGCATTGAACTTCCATTTTTAACTGTATGCAACATTCATTTTTATTTTTATTCAACTTCCATTTTTATTCAATTTACTTTTCTATTAAACTTCCTTTTTTATTTAATTTCCAAATAGATCGTCAAGGTATAGTGGTTTCTTGTATGAACTTCCATTTTCAATTTTAAGCAACTTTCATTTTTATTTTTATTCAATTTCTATTTTTATTCAATTTACTTTTCTATTAAACTTCCTTTTTTTTTTTTAATTTCCAAATAGATCGTTAAGGTATAGTGGTTTCTTGAATGAATTTCCATTTTTAATTTGCTGCAACTTCCATTTTTATTTTTATTTAACTTCCTTTTTTATTCAAGTTTCGTTTCTACTCAACTTCTTTTTTTATTTAATTTCCAAATAGATCGTTAAGGTATAGTGATTTCTGGATTGAACTTCCATTTTTAATTTTATGCAACTTTCATTTTTATTTTTATTCAATTTCCATTTTTATTCAATTTACTTTTCTATTAAACTTCCTTTTTTATTTAATTTCCAAATAGGTTGTTAAAGTATAGTGGTTTCTTGAATGAACTTCCATTTTTATTTTTATTTAACTTTACTTTTTCATTCAAGTTTCTTTTCTACTCAACTTCCTTTTTTATCTAATTTCCAAATAGATCGTTAAGGTATAGTGATTTCTGGATTGAACTTCCATTGCTAATTTTATTCAAGTTTCATTTTTATTTTTATTCATCTTCCATTTTTATTCAATTTATATTTCTATTAAACTTTCTTTTTTATTTAATTTCCATTTCTTGAATGAACTTCAAATTCTAATTTTCAGCAACTTCCATTTTTATTTCTATTCAACTTCTTTTTTTCTTCAAGTTTTTTTTCTATTCAACTTCCTTTTTTATTTAATTTCCAAATAGATCGTTAAGGTATAGTGGTTTCTGGATTGAACTTCCATTTTTAATTTTATGCAAAATTCATTTTTATTTTTATTCAACTTCCATTTTTATTCAATTAACTTTTCTATTAAACTTCGTTTTTTATTAAATTTCCAAATAGATCGTTAAGGCATAGTGGTTTCTTTAATGAACTTTCATTTTCAATTTTATGCAACTTTCATTTTTTTTTATTCTATTTCCATTTTTATTAAATTTACTTTTCTATTAAACTTCCTTTTTTATTTAATTTCCAAATAGATCGTTAAGGTATAGTGGTTTCTTGAATGAATTTCCATTTTTAATTTGCTGCAACTTCCATTTTTATTTTTATTTAACTTCCTTTTTTATTCACGTTTCTTTTCTACTCAACTTCCTTTTTTATTTAATTTCCAAATAGATCGCTAAGGTATAGTGGTTTCTTTATTGAACTTCCATTTTTACTTTTATGCAACTTTCATTTTTATTTTTATTTAACTTCCTTTTTCAATCAGTTTCTTTTCTACATAAGCATGAATCCAAAACAAGCATCCAAAACGATCTAGGCGTCGCCGCCGTCCTGCTCATCACCTACATATATATAGAGGGGTGAGTACAAAACTCAGTGAATGGTACTAAAAATAAAGGTTTGCATGAATCAAGCCGGAGTCCTTTCAAACGAAACACATCAAACTTAGCAAGGCAAGGGATGAACCGTATTCATCAATCAAATATTACAAGTATCCAAAGGTGTTTACTGACATAGACAAAACAAGGGATGAACCGTATTCATCATACAAGTATCATAACATCGGCGAAGCAAGGGATGAACCGTATTCATCATTCAATTATCATAACATCGGCGAGGCAAGGGATGAACCGTATTCATCATTCAATTATCATAACATCGGCGAGGCAAGGGATGAACCGTATTCATCATTCAAATATCATAATATCGGCGAGGCAAGGGATGAACCGTATTCATCATTCAAATATCATAAGCTGTACGATCCGTAATCGTTTGGTCAAAAGTATTGCGAAAGTTTAAAGTCCTCCAATACAAGGGACTTGTGTTACTTAGGCCCGTAGCCCGATTCAACAAGGACCGTATCCTTTTATACTTAGTACTGCGAAAGTTTAGAGTCCTCCAGCACAAGGGACTTGTGTTACTTAGGCCCGTAGCCCGATTTAACAAGGACCGTATCCTTTTATACTTAGTACTGCGAAAGTTTAGAGTCCTCCAGCACAAGGGACTTGTGTTACTTAGGCCCGTAGCCCGATTTAACAAGGACCGTATCCTTTCCAAAGATGGCATCAAAACGAGGAGTATACTTGGCACATCAAAACAAGAGCTATTTATTCATGCTAACAAAATACTTTTGTCAAACAAGGCAAACAAGATTTATCAAAACAAGTATAACATAGCTTTATCAATAATACCACTCACCTAGTTCTTCAGGTGCAGACTCAAAGCAATATCAAGGACCTACAATCACATGGCAAGTCACATTCTCAAAGCAAGCTCTATGTATACATGCAAATGATCTCGGCATTCATGCCAGATCCAAGTCAAAGACAAAACAAAACAAGCTGGGAGCTTAACCACTGCTCCCGCTCATAAAACACACCGGGTACTGACCAGGACTAAGCCGAGGTCCCGTTAAACAAAGTCAGGAAAGACCTGGGTTTTCCTTTGAAGAATATGAAGAACATGATCATTTGAAAGATGGATGCAAGTTCACAACTTGTTATAAAGATCTGCGTTTTCATGCCAAGAGTTCAAAATATATGGACCTAAGTACCCATTCAAGAAGGTCAAGCAAGAACAAACACAAAACATGGTTTTCGTTCTAAACTCTTCGATCAAAAAGAGACTTTCTTCAAGAACACATGAAAAACCATTTTCTCTTTCTAAAACCAACTTCAAAACGATGCATGACATGCAAAACAAATCCGATCACGCAATGCAGCTAGGTATTCAGCAAGAACAATCAAAGGGGATTAAGATTCTAACCTCAAAACTCGGATCTAACGGTCCAAGCCACAAGGATCAAGCTTGGAAGACAACTCTCACTCAAGAACTCTTCTTCCTCCTCTAGAGCTTCTCTCTCTAAAACAAAGATTTGAGACAAGGAAAATGATTTGTTTTAGGGTCTGCCGGCTGCCTTAACAAACAGCTCGGACACGTGGCATTAACGGGTTGGTTCAGCTCCAAAAAGGTGATTGATAGACAAGACAAGTCTCTGACAAATCGTATGCAGCAAGCTCGGGTAAGACACATCGGCAAAGAGATGACATCGGCTCAAAACAAGGATCCAGCAACGGGATGGAAAAACATCGGCTAGGGAGGACGACACTTGACTAAGCTGTGCCACACCTTGGCCGGGGTGCGCCACATCTCGGCCTAGGCCATACCTGCCTGCGGACAAGGTTCAAGTGCGAAACATCTCGGCAAAGAATGCCCGAGGTGAAGATGGGGTTAAACAAGACCTCAAGATAGTTCTAAGTACAAAGGGTCAAAGGCGGACTAAGCTCAAGATGACCTCGACCACACACACACTAAGCAAAGAACAAACTCATGCAAGCAACTTTAAGCAAATCAAGACAAGGCAAAACCGTGCAAAAAAAAAAAAAAAATGTATGCAAGTATGACAAGAGTAAAGTGAGGGTTGTTACATCCTACCCCCCTTAAGGAAGTTTGGTCCCCAAACTTAGATTACCTTGCTCAGAAAACAACTCCGGATAACGGATTCTCATATCCTCTTCCTTTTCCCACGTGGCTCCTGTGCCATAATGCTCTTTCCACTCGACCTTTACCATCGGTATCGATCTGTTCCTCAATTGTCTCACTTGTCTGTCAACAATCTTCATTGGCTTCTCCTCGTAGCCCAAATCTTCATTAACTGTGATCTCGGAATGATCAATTATATGCAGTGGATCTCGGATGTATTTTCTCAACATCGAAACATGAAACACATTATGGACTTGGCTCAAATCTGGCGGCAAAGCAAGTCTGTAGGCAACGGGATTAATTCTCTCAAGAATTTCAAATGGCCCAATATAGCGGGGTGCTAACTTACCTTTCTTTCCAAATCTGGAAACTCCTTTCATTGGTGAGACTTTCAGGAATACGTGATTCCCAACCTCGAACTCTAACTCATTCCTTCTCTGGTCGGCGTAGCTCTTTTGTCGGCTCTGGGCAGTTCTAATCCTCTGTTGGACAAGTTTAATCTTTTCTGTTGTCACTTGAATCAATTCGGGACCAAGCAGAGTTCTGTCTCCGACTTCGGTCCAACATATCGGTGACCTACATTTCCTTCCGTACAAGGCTTCATACGGCGCCATGCCAATGCTAGCTTGATAACTGTTATTGTAAGCGAATTCTACTAAGGGCAAATGTGTACCCCAACTTCCTTGGAAGTCCAACACACAAAGTCTAAGCATATCTTCAAGCGTCTGAATGGTTCTCTCTGTCTGCCCATCTGTCTGGGGATGAAAGGCCGTACTAAATCTCAGCTCGGCTCCAAAAGCTCTCTGAAGACTCTGCCAAAATCTAGAAACAAATTTAGGATCTCGGTCTGAAACAATTGACATCGGCACTCCATGAAGTCTGACAATCTCGTTCACATATAGCAAAGCAAGTTGGTTGGCGTTGAAGGTAGTCTTAACGGGTAGAAAGTGTGCTGACTTAGTTAACCTATCCACAACAACCCAAATTGAATCCATGCCCTTAGGTGTTTTCGGCAACCCAATCACAAAATCCATGGAGATGTGCTCCCATTTCCACTCAGGAATCGGCAAAGGTTGAAGAAGTCCGGCTGGTCTTTGATGTTCTGCTTTCACTTGCTGACAATGTAAACACTGGGACACGAATTCGGCTATTTCTCTCTTCATATTTGGCCACCAGAAGGTCTGCTTCACATCTTGATACATCTTGGTGTTCCCTGGATGGACAGCAAACTTAGTGCTATGAGCTTCCTGCAAAATCTTTTTCTTCAGCTCTGGGATGTCGGCCACACATAACCTTCCTTCAAACTTGAGTACTTGGTTTTCGATGGTATACCCTGGTCTCGGCCTTGTGTCAATCTCCTCGGCTATTTTCTTGAGGAAGTTATCTTCCCTCTGACTTGTCTTTACCTCGTCAACAATAGTCGGCTCCGCTGACATCACGGTTAAACACGCCAAATTTCCATCTGACTTCCTGCTCAAAGCGTCGGCTACACTGTTAGCTTTCCCGGGGTGATATTGAATTTGCATATCATAGTCTTTCAACAACTCAAGCCACCGTCTCTGTCTCAAATTCAATTCCTTCTGAGTGAATAGATACTTTAAGCTCTTATGATCTGTAAAAACCCGACAAGTAGCTCCATACAAATAGTGACGCCAAATCTTTAAAGCAAATACTACGGCTGCTAATTCTAAGTCATGGGTAGGATAGTTTTTCTCATGAGGTTTCAACTGACGAGATGCATAAGCTATAACCTTACCCTTCTGCATTAATACACAACCCAAACCCTTATGCGATGCATCACTATAGACATGAAACTCTTCGTTACCTGTTGGGAGTACAAGTACTGGTGCTGTAATTAACCTCGTCTTCAGTTCCTGGAAGGCTGATTCCCGATCTTCAGTCCATTCATACGGTGTTCCCTTCTTAGTCAGTTGTGTTAACGGAATTGCAATCCTTGAGAAATCTTTCACAAACTTTCTGTAGTAACCTGCCAAACCCAGAAAACTACGAATCTCGGACACATTAGTCGGCCTCGGCCAATTTACTACGGCTTCGATTTTGCTAGGATCAACTGAGATACCCTCTTCACTAATCACATGACCTAAGAATGAGATAGTAGGAAGCCAAAACTCACACTTGTTAAACTTAGCATACAATCTCCGTTCTCTCAAAATCTGCAAGGCAAGTCTCAAGTGATTTTCGTGCTCAGTCTTACTCTTGGAATAGATCAAGATATCGTCAATGAAAACAACTACAAATTCATCTAAATACGGCTTGAAGATTCTGTTCATTAAATCCATAAATGCAGCAGGGGCATTAGTCACTCCAAAAGGCATTACTAAAAACTCGTAGTGGCCATATCTTGTTCGAAAGGCAGTCTTTTCGACATCTTCGGCTTTAACCTTAAGCTGATGGTAACCAGACCTAAGGTCGATCTTAGAAAAGACTCGCGCTCCTTGTAATTGGTCAAGCAGATCATCAATTCTAGGTAACGGGTACTTGTTCTTAATGGTGACTTTATTAAGTTCTCTATAGTCGATACACAGACGGAGTGTGCCATCCTTCTTTTTAACAAATAGAACAGGTGCTCCCCACGGTGAAGTGCTCGGCCTGATAAATCCCTTATCTAACAACTCTTGCAATTGCAGTTTCAATTCTCTAAGTTCAGCTGGGGCCATCCTATAAGGCGTTTTGGAAATCGGCTGTGTTCCTGACACGATGTCAACAGTAAACTCTATTTCCCTATCGGTTAGGTGGCCAGGCAACTCGTCTGGAAAGACGTCGAAAAATTCATTCACAATTGGGATGTCGGCTAAACCAACGTTTCCATTCTGACCACTCAGTATACTACACAAATAACCTCGGCACCCTTTCTGAATTAACTTACAGGCCTTAATGGACGAAATCAAGTATGGTGGGGGCACTACCCCTTCACCCTGGAAAATAACCTCGGCTAGGTTTGGGGGTCTCAGTGTGACACTTTTCGAAACACAATTAATAGATGCATTGTTTGCAACTAACCAGTCCATTCCCAGTATGATATCAAAATGAGCTAGGTCTAGAGGCATTAAATCTACTAGCAACTCAACATTCTCAATCACAACAACACATGCTCTGTAAATGGATACAACAAACATAGATCTCCCAGATGGAGTAGATACAGACAACACATAATCAAGGGGCTCTAGTTCTCTATTAATTTTCTCGGCAAACTTAGTAGATATAAACGAATGAGTAGAACCCGAGTCAATCAACACATAGGCATCTTGGGATCAAATTAGTAACATACCTGACACTACTGCCTCAGCATTCTGAGTGTCTCCTGGCACTAACGCAAACACTCTGCCCTGCCTCATCTGTCCTTTCCCAGCATTTCCCTTCTGAACGGAACCCGAGGTATTCTCGCCTTTCTTGTTGTTATCAGTCTTTGCTTTGGGGCAATCTCTCACATAGTGGCCCATCTCGCCGCATTCATAACAGGCTCCAGACGTTCGTCGACAGATCCCGAAATGCTGTTTCCCACAATCCGAACACATCGGTTTAGTACTCCCTTCCTGCCTTAGGTTACTAGTACTGCCCATGTTTGTTCTCTTCTTGGTGCCCAGCTGTCCTCGGCGATTGTCATAGTTCTGCCTTTTTCGCTGGTTTTCTCCCGAGCTCTGGTATCGGTTCAAATTAGCTTCGGCCTGAATGGCTTTGTCCAATACTTCAGCATAAGTTGGCATATCAAGCAAGTTGACCCGGTCTTGAATCGGTCCACGAAGCCCACACTCGAACTTCCTGGCCTTCATATATTCATCGTTGGTCATGTGAGGTACAAACCTTACCAATTCAGTAAAAGCGCGGTCATATTCCGCCACTGTTCTGTTGCCTTGCGTCAGAGTATGAAATTCGGTAGCCTTGCGGTTTCGAACACTTAGGGGAAAATGTTTCTTGTAAAACAACTCTAAGAATCGGGTCCAGGTCAAATCTGGATTGCTCCCTCTAACCATCATCCACCACCTACGGGCGTCATCATCTAATGTGAACGCTGCCAACGTCACTCTCTGAGCGTCGGTGCTAGGGAAGATCTCAAACAACTTTTCCATCTCCAAAACCCATGCTTCAGCCTTCATCGGCTCTATACCCCCAGAGAACCTTGGTGGTCTCATTTTCTTGAACTCCCTGATCAAAGCTATCGTGCCATCCCCATATAAGGCTGGTTGCGGGGGAATCTGCGGCACTGGAGGAGGTGGAGGTGGAGCTACATTTCGGCCGTTGGTCTGCTCGGCCTGAGTCGACGTAGCACTAGCGAACTGCTGCCTGGTTTGCCTCAACTCGCGGGCCAAACCCTCAACTAATCTTTCCAATCTGTCCATTCTGTCTTCGGGCTGATCTCGGCCAAGCGGTGGTCTACCTCTCCTCATGATGCTATGAGTATGCAAGATATGACTTTAAAACAATTAAGCAAATAACCACATAGGCAAATAGCAACTAAGCATATCAAGACAATGCACACTTCACTCAAACAACAAATACCATGATGCAACCCTAACATTTTTCTAGGGGAAATCCTATGCTCTTCAGGACTCAAAGTGTGTGAATAGCGTATACCGAGGAACTTGTGCTCTGATACCACTCTGTCACGACCCCAAACCGCCCCTAGTAGTTTGGTGCCGTGATGGCCAGTAATCCGTAATTACCGAAGGCCAACTTTTCCAAAACTTAACACAATCAGAGTATGAATATAGGGGGCTCACAAGTGCGGAAGCGATAAATCAAATACAAGTGGTCCATAAGAGCTGTGCGTAGATCAAGCAATGTCAGACATTTCCAATTAACTTTACAACTTGAATACAACAAGGAAAGGAAAATACATGTTACATCTTGATCAAAAGGCTTCTCGAGCCGACATATACAAAATACAGCTAATACAAGTCAAGAAGCATGATTTTCAAGATTTGCCGACATGCAAAGCAGGGCATTGCCGACGTAAATACAAAGTGAAGCCGACATAAGCATGAATCCAAAACAAGCATCCAAAACGATCTAGGCGTCGCCGCCGTCCTGCTCATCACCTACATATATATAGAGGGGTGAGTACAAAACTCAGTGAATGGTACTAAAAATAAAGGTTTGCATGAATCAAGCCAGAGTCCTTTCAAACGAAACACATCAAACTTAGCAAGGCAAGGGATGAACCGTATTCATCAATCAAATATTACAAGTATCCAAAGGTGTTTACTGACATAGACAAAACAAGGGATGAACCGTATTCATCATACAAGTATCATAACATCGGCGAAGCAAGGGATGAACCGTATTCATCATTCAATTATCATAACATCGGCGAGGCAAGGGATGAACCGTATTCATCATTCAATTATCATAACATCGGCGAGGCAAGGGATGAACCGTATTCATCATTCAAATATCATAATATCGGCGAGGCAAGGGATGAACCGTATTCATCATTCAAATATCATAAGTTGTACGATCCGTAATCGTTTGGTCAAAAGTATTGCGAAAGTTTAAAGTCCTCCAATACAAGGGACTTGTGTTACTTAGGCCCGTAGCCCGATTCAACAAGGACCGTATCCTTTTATACTTAGTACTGCGAAAGTTTAGAGTCCTCCAGCACAAGGGACTTGTGTTACTTAGGCCCGTAGCCCGATTTAACAAGGACCGTATCCTTTTATACTTAGTACTGCGAAAGTTTAGAGTCCTCCAGCACAAGGGACTTGTGTTACTTAGGCCCGTAGCCCGATTTAACAAGGACCGTATCCTTTCCAAAGATGGCATCAAAACGAGGAGTATACTTGGCACATCAAAACAAGAGCTATTTATTCATGCTAACAAAATACTTTTGTCAAACAAGGCAAACAAGATTTATCAAAACAAGTATAACATAGCTTTATCAATAATACCACTCACCTAGTTCTTCAGGTGCAGACTCAAAGCAATATCAAGGACCTACAATCACATGGCAAGTCACATTCTCAAAGCAAGCTCTATGTATACATGCAAATGATCTCGGCATTCATGCCAGATCCAAGTCAAAGACAAAACAAAACAAGCTGGGAGCTTAACCACTGCTCCCGCTCATAAAACACACCGGGTACTGACCAGGACTAAGCCGAGGTCCCGTTAAACAAAGTCAGGAAAGACCTGGGTTTTCCTTTGAAGAATATGAAGAACATGATCATTTGAAAGATGGATGCAAGTTCACAACTTGTTATAAAGATCTGCGTTTTCATGCCAAGAGTTCAAAATATATGGACCTAAGTACCCATTCAAGAAGGTCAAGCAAGAACAAACACAAAACATGGTTTTCGTTCTAAACTCTTCGATCAAAAAGAGACTTTCTTCAAGAACACATGAAAAACCATTTTCTCTTTCTAAAACCAACTTCAAAACGATGCATGACATGCAAAACAAATCCGATCACGCAATGCAGCTAGGTATTCAGCAAGAACAATCAAAGGGGATTAAGATTCTAACCTCAAAACTCGGATCTAACGGTCCAAGCCACAAGGATCAAGCTTGGAAGACAACTCTCACTCAAGAACTCTTCTTCCTTCTCTAGAGCTTCTCTCTCTAAAACAAAGATTTGAGACAAGGAAAATGATTTGTTTTAGGGTCTGCCGGCTGCCTTAACAAACAGCTCGGACACGTGGCATTAACGGGTTGGTTCAGCTCCAAAAAGGTGATTGATAGACAAGACAAGTCTCTGACAAATCGTATGCAGCAAGCTCGGGTAAGACACATCGGCAAAGAGATGACATCGGCTCAAAACAAGGATCCAGCAACGGGATGGAAAAACATCGGCTAGGGAGGACGACACTTGACTAAGCTGTGCCACACCTTGGCCGGGGTGCGCCACATCTCGGCCTAGGCCATACCTGCCTGCGGACAAGGTTCAAGTGCGAAACATCTCGGCAAAGAATGCCCGAGGTGAAGATGGGGTTAAACAAGACCTCAAGATAGTTCTAAGTACAAAGGGTCAAAGGCGGACTAAGCTCAAGATGACCTCGACCACACACACACTAAGCAAAGAACAAACTCATGCAAGCAACTTTAAGCAAATCAAGACAAGGCAAAACCGTGCAAAAAAAAAAAAAATGTATGCAAGTATGACAAGAGTAAAGTGAGGGTTGTTACAATTTCCATTTTTAATTTGCTGCAACTTCCATTTTTATTTTTATTTAACTTCCTTTTTTATTCAAGTTTCGTTTCTACTCAACTTCTTTTTTTATTTAATTTCCAAATAGATCGTTAAGGTATAGTGATTTCTGGATTGAACTTCTATTTTTAATTTTATGCAACTTTCATTTTTAATTTTATTCAATTTCCATTTTTATTCAATTTACTCTTCTATTAAACTTCCTTTTTTATTTAATTTCCAAATAGGTTGTTAAGGTATAGTGGTTTCTTGAATGAACTTCCATTTTTATTTTTATTTAACTTTACTTTTTCATTCAAGTTTCTTTTCCACTCAACTTCCTTTTTTATTTAATTACCAAATAGATCGTTAAGGTATAGTGGTTTCTGGATTGAACTTCCATTGCTAATTTTATTCAAGTTTCATTTTTATTTTTATTCAACTTCCATTTTTATTCAATTTACTTTTCTATTAAACTTCCTTTTTTATTTAATTTCCATTTCTTGAATGAACTTCCAATTTTAATTTTCAGCAACTTCTGTTTTTATTTCTATTCAACTTCTTTTTTTCTTCAAGTTTTTTTTCTATTCGACTTCCTTTTTTATTTAATTTCCAAATAGATCGTTAAGGTATAGTGGTTTCTGGATTGAACTTCCATTTTTAATTTTATGCAACATTCATTTTTATTTTTATTCAACTTCCATTTTTATTCAATTAACTTTTTATTAAACTTCGTTTTTTATTTAATTTCCAAATAGATTGTTAAGGCATAGTGGTTTCTTTAATGAACTTCCATTTTCAATTTTATGCAACTTTCATTTTTTTTTATTCTATTTCCATTTTTATTAAATTTACTTTTTTATTAAACTTCCTTTTTTATTTAATTTCCAAATAGATCGTTAAGGTATAGTGGTTTCTTGAATGAATTTCCATTTTTAATTTGCTGCAACTTCCATTTTTATTTTTATTTAACTTCCTTTTTTATTCACGTTTCTTTTCTACTCAACTTCCTTTTTTATTTAATTTCCAAATAGATCGCTAAGGTATAGTGGTTTCTGGATTGAACTTCTATTTTTAATTTTATGCAACTTTCATTTTTATTTTTATTTAACTTCCTTTGTCAATCAGTTTCTTTTCTACTGAACTTCCTTTTTTATTTAATTTCCAAATAGATCGTTAAGGTATAGTTGTTTCTTGAATGAACTTCCACCTTTAATTTTCTGCAACTTCTATTTTTATTTTTATTCGACTTCCATTTTTATTCCCGTCATTTTTCTATTCAACTTCCTTTTTTATTTAATTTCAAAATAAATCGATAAGGTATAGTGGTTTCTTGAATGAACTTCCAATTTTAATTTTCAGCAACTTCCATTTTTATTTCTATACAACTTCTTTTTTTCTTCAAGTTTTTTTTTCTATTCAACTTCATTTTTTATTTAATTTCCAAATAGATCGTTAAGGTATAGTGGTTTCTGGATTGAACTTCCATTTTTAACTGTATGCGACATTCATTTTTATTTTTATTCAACTTCCATTTTTATTCAATTTACTTTTCTATTAAACTTCCTTTTTTTATTTAATTTCCAAATAGATCGTTAAGGTATAGTGGTTTTTGAATGAACTTCCACCTTTAATTTTCTGCAACTTCAATTTTTATTTTTATTCGACTTCCATTTTTATTCCTGTCATTTTTCTATTGAACTTCCTTTTTTATTTAATTTCCAAATAGATTGTTAAGGTATAGTGGTTTCCTGAATGAATTTCCATTTTTAATTTGCTGCAACTTCCATTTTTATTTTTATTTAACTTCCTTTTTTATTCAAGTTTCGTTTCTACTCAACTTCTTTTTTTATTTAATTTCCAAATAGATCGTTAAGGTATAGTGATTTCTAGATTGAACTTCCATTTTTAATTTTATGCAACTTTCATTTTTATTTTTATTCAATTTCCATTTTTATTCAATTTACTTTTCTATTAAACTTCCTTTTTTATTTAATTTCCAAATAGGTTGTTAAGGTATAGTGGTTTCTTGAATGAACTTCCATTTTTATTTTTATTTAACTTTACTTTTTCATTCAAGTTTCTTTTCTACTCAACTTCCTTTTTTATTTAATTTCCAAATAGATCGTTAAGGTATAGTGGTTTCTGGATTGAACTTCCATTGCTAATTTTATTCAAGTTTCATTTTTATTTTTATTCAACTTCCATTTTTATTCAATTTACTTTTCTATTAAACTTCCTTTTTTATTTAATTTCCATTTCTTGAATGAACTTCCAATTTTAATTTTCAGCAACTTCTGTTTTTATTTCTATTCAACTTCTTTTTTTCTTCAAGTTTTTTTTCTATTCGACTTCCTTTTTTATTTAATTTCCAAATAGATCGTTAAGGTATAGTGGTTTCTGGATTGAACTTCCATTTTTAATTTTATGCAACATTCATTTTTATTTTTATTCAACTTCCATTTTTATTCAATTAACTTTTTATTAAACTTCGTTTTTTATTTAATTTCCAAATAGATCGTTAAGGCATAGTGGTTTCTTTAATGAACTTCCATTTTCAATTTTATGCAACTTTCATTTTTTTGTATTCTATTTCCATTTTTTTTAAATTTACTTTTCTATTAAACTTCCTTTTTTATTTAATTTCCAAATAGATCGTTAAGGTATAGTGGTTTCTTGAATGAATTTCCATTTTTAATTTGCTGCAACTTCCATTTTTATTTTTATTTAACTTCCTTTTTTATTCACGTTTCTTTTCTACTCAACTTCCTTTTTTATTTAATTTCCAAATAGATCGCTAAGGTATAGTGGTTTCTGGATTGAACTTCTATTTTTAATTTTATGCAACTTTCATTTTTATTTTTATTTAACTTCCTTTGTCAATCAGTTTCTTTTCTACTAAACTTCCTTTTTTATTTAATTTCCAAATAGATCGTTAAGGTATAGTTGTTTCTTGAATGAACTTCCACCTTTAATTTTCTGCAACTTCTATTTTTATTTTTATTCGACTTCCATTTTTATTCCTGTCATTTTTCTATTCAACTTCCTTTTTTATTTAATTTCAAAATAAATCGATAAGGTATAGTGGTTTCTTGAATGAACTTCCAATTTTAATTTTCAGCAACTTCCATTTTTATTTCTATACAACTTCTTTTTTTCTTCAAGTTTTTTTTTCTATTCAACTTCATTTTTTATTTAATTTCCAAATAGATCGTTAAGGTATAGTGGTTTCTGGATTGAACTTCCATTTTTAACTGTATGCAACATTCATTTTTTTTTTATTCAACTTCCATTTTTATTCAATTTACTTTTCTATTAAACTTCCTTTTTTTATTTAATTTCCAAATAGATCGTTAAGGTATAGTGGTTTCTTGAATGAACTTCCATTTTCAATTTTATGCAACTTTCATTTTTATTTTTATTCAATTTCTATTTTTATTCAATTTACTTTTCTATTAAACTTCCTTTTTTATTTAATTTCCAAATAGATCGTTAAGGTACACTGGTTTCTTTAATGAATTTTTATTTTTAATTTGTTGCAACTTCAATTTTTATTTTTATTTAACTTCCTTTTTTATTCAAGTTTCGTTTCTACTGAACTTCCTTTTTTATTTAATTTCCAAATAGATCGTTAAGGTATAGTGGTTTCTGGATTAAACTTCCATTTTTAATTTTATGCAACTTTCATTTTTATTTTTATTCAATTTCCATTTTTATTCAATTTACTTTTCTATTGAACTTTCTTTTTTATTTAATTTCCAAATAGGTTGTTAAGGTATAGTGGTTTCTTGAATGAACTTCCATTTTTTTTTTTATTTAACTTCCTTTTTCATTCAAGTTTCTTTTCTACTCAACTTCCTTTTTTTTTTTAATTTCCAAATAGATCGTTAAGGTATAGTGGTTTCTGGATTGAACTTCCATTGCTAATTTTATTCAAGTTTCATTTTTATTTTTATTCAACGTCCATTTTTATTCAGTTTACTTTTCTATTAAACTTCCTTTTTTATTTAATTTCCATTTCTTGAATGAACTTCCAATTTTAATTTTCAGCAACTTCTTTTTTATTTCTATTCAACTTCTTTTTTTCTTCAAGTTTTTTTTCTAGTCAACTTCATTTTTTATTTAATTTCCAAATAGATCGTTAAGGTATAGTGGTTTCTGGATTGAACTTCCATTTTTAATTTTATGTAACATTCATTTTTATTTTTATGCAACTTCCATTTTTATTCAATTAACTTTTTTATTAAACTTCATTTTTTATTTAATTTCCAAATAGATCGTTAAGGCATAGTGGTTTCTTTAATGAAATTCCATTTTCAATTTTATGCAACTTTCATTTTTTTTTATTCTATTTCCATTTTTATTAAATTTACTTTTCTATTAAACTTCCTTTTTTATTTAATTTCCAAATAGATCGTTAAGGTATAGTGGTTTCTTGAATGAATTTCCATTTTTAATTTGCTGCAACTTCCATTTTTATTTTTATTTAACTTCCTTTTTTTATTCACGTTTCTTTTCTACTCAACTTCCTTTTTTATTTAATTTTCAAATAGATCGCTAAGGTATTGTGGTTTCTGGATTGAACTTCCATTTTTAATTTTATGCAACTTTTATTTTTATTTTTATTTAACTTCCTTTGTCAATCAGTTTCTTGTCTACTCAACTTCCTTTTTTATTTAATTTCCAAATAGATCGTTAAGGTATAGTGGTTTCTGGAATGAACTTCCACCTTTAATTTTCTGCAACTTCTATTTTTATTTTTATTCGACTTCCATTTTTATTCCTATCATTTTTCTATTCAACTTCCTTTTTTATTTAATTTCAAAATAAATCGATAAGGTATAGTGGTTTGTTGAATGAACTTCCAATTTTAATTTTCCGCAACTTCCATTTTTATTTCTATACAACTTCTTTTTTTCTTCAAGTTTTTTTTCTATTCAACTTCATTTTTTATTTAATTTCCAAATAGATCGTTAAGGTATAGTGGTTTCTTGAATGAATTTCCATTTTTAATTTGCTGCAACTTCCATTTTTATTTTTATTTAACTTCCTTTTTTTATTCACGTTTCTTTTCTACTCAACTTCCTTTTTTATTTAATTTTCAAATAGATCGCTAAGGTATTGTGGTTTCTGGATTGAACTTCCATTTTTAATTTTATGCAACTTTCATTTTTATTTTTATTTAACTTCCTTTGTCAATCAGTTTCTTGTCTACTCAACTTCCTTTTTTATTTAATTTCCAAATAGATCGTTAAGGTATAGTGGTTTCTGGAATGAACTTCCACCTTTAATTTTCTGCAACTTCTATTTTTATTTTTATTCGACTTCCATTTTTATTCCTATCATTTTTCTATTCAACTTCCTTTTTTATTTAATTTCAAAATAAATCGATAAGGTATAGTGGTTTGTTGAATGAACTTCCAATTTTAATTTTCCGCAACTTCCATTTTTATTTCTATACAACTTCTTTTTTTCTTCAAGTTTTTTTTCTATTCAACTTCATTTTTTATTTAATTTCCAAATAGATCGTTAAGGTATAGTGGTTTCTTGAATGAATTTCCATTTTTAATTTGCTGCAACTTCCATTTTTATTTTTATTTAACTTCCTTTTTTTATTCACGTTTCTTTTCTACTCAACTTCCTTTTTTATTTAATTTTCAAATAGATCGCTAAGGTATTGTGGTTTCTGGATTGAACTTCCATTTTTAATTTTATGCAACTTTCATTTTTATTTTTATTTAACTTCCTTTGTCAATCAGTTTCTTGTCTACTCAACTTCCTTTTTTATTTAATTTCCAAATAGATCGTTAAGGTATAGTGGTTTCTGGAATGAACTTCCACCTTTAATTTTCTGCAACTTCTATTTTTATTTTTATTCGACTTCCATTTTTATTCCTATCATTTTTCTATTCAACTTCCTTTTTTATTTAATTTCAAAATAAATCGATAAGGTATAGTGGTTTGTTGAATGAACTTCCAATTTTAATTTTCCGCAACTTCCATTTTTATTTCTATACAACTTCTTTTTTTCTTCAAGTTTTTTTTCTATTCAACTTCATTTTTTATTTAATTTCCAAATAGATCGTTAAGGTATAGTGGTTTCTGGATTGAACATTCATTTTTAACAGTATGCAACATTCATTTTTATTTTTGTTCAACTTCCTTTTTTATTCAGTTTACTTTTCTATTAAACTTCCTTTTTTATTTAATTTCCAAATAGATCGTTAAGGTATAGTGGTTTCTTGAATGAACTTCCATTTTCAATTTTATGCAACTTTCATTTTTATTTTTATTCAATTTCCATTTTTATTCAATTTACTTTTCTATTAAACTTCCTTTTTTATTTAATTTCCAAATAGATCGTTAAGGTGTAGTGGTTTCTTGAATGAATTTTCATTTTTAATTTGCTGCAACTTCCATTTTTATTTTTATTTAAATTTCTTTTTTATTCAAGTTTCTTTTCTACTCAACTTCCTTTTTTATTTAATTTCCAAATAGATCGTTAAGGTATAGTGGTTTCTGGATTGAACTTCCATTTTTAATTTTATGCAACTTTCATTTTTATTTTTATGCAATTTCCATTTTTATTCAATTTACTTTTCTATTGAACTTCCTTTTTTATTTAATTTCCAAATAGATCGTTAAGGTATAGTGGTTTCTTGAATGAACTTCCATTTTTAATTTTCAGCAACTTTCATTTTTATTTTTATTTAACTTCCTTTTTCATTCAAGTTTCTTTTCTACTCAACTTCCTTTTTTATTTAATTTCCAAATAGATCGTCAAGGTATAGTGGTTTCTGGATTGAACTTCCATTTTTAATTTTATGCAACTTCCATTTTTAATTTTAAGTAACTTCCATTTTTATTCAAGTTAATTTTCTATTCAACTTCCGTTTTTCTTTAATTTCCAAATAGATCGTTTACGTACAGTGGTTTCTGGATTGAACTTCCATTTTTAATTTTATGCAACTTTCATTTTTATTTTTTTTCAATTTCCATTTTTATTCAATTGACTTTTTTATTAAACTTCTTTTTTTATTTAATTTCCAAGTAGATCGTTAAGGTATAGTGGTTTCTTAAATGAATTTTCATTTTTAATTTGCTGCAACTTCCATTTTTATTTTTATTTAACTTCCTTTTTCATTCATGTTTCTTTTCTACTCAACTTCCTTTTTTATTTAATTTCCAAAGAGGTCGGAAAGGTATAGTGGTTTCTGGATTGAACTTCCATTTTTAATTTTATGCAACTTTGATTTTTATTTTTATTCAATATCCATTTTTATAGCGATCCCGGATTTACCCTTGTTGTACAGTGATCCGAACATGTGTCCGTGGATGATAGTAGTTGATTATTACCTTGTGTACATCCTTTCTTACTTTGTATTTGAGTTATAGGATGTGTTGGGCAGGTTTGTTACATGTTGGTTGAGTTTAGAAACCAAAACTAGTTGCCCATATTTTGACCTGTCCGCTTGAGCGGGGTTTTGGGGCTCGAGCGGGAGTTTCACCCATCCAGTATTTCCTGTGCAGTGTTCGACGCTCGAGCGTGGGATTGGCCGCTCGAGCGGGATTGTGTGAGTGCCGCTCGAGCGGGGAGTTGGATGCTCGAGCGGGAGACCTGTCTGCAAAAGTTCTGGGAGTGTGCATCTGGAGCTCGAGCGAGGGATTGGCCGCTCGAGCGGGGAGTTTGACGCTCGAGCGGGGCGACTTTTATATAAATCCGAGATCCAACTTTTGGATCACTTTTTCAAGATCTTTTCTCTCTCTTACTTTTCTAAAAAGCCATTTTCAGAGCTTCTCACTCTAAAACCGGCCCTTCTCTCTTAGATTTGATCTAGTAGGAGTTGTTTGCTCACTTTTGGCCTTTACGAAAGCTGTGTTGATCGTCGAGGGCTACATTTTAATCTGAAAATTTCGAAATTTGGAGCATTTTGGTTTTGGTCTTCATCTCCATTGGAGCTCAAACTTTGAGGTAGGGATATCCTACTCCTTTCTATGAGCTTTGTCTTTAAATTTTAGTATTTTGAGATGTTGGGGTTGGTTTGGTAATTTGGTGAAAATTTGGGGCTTTTGTGTAAATTTACAAAGGTTGGGGTTTTAGCTAAATAAAGCCTAGATGCATGTTTGGCATGGAAAAAGTGAAATTAATGATAAAACATTAATGAAAATGGGACCTAAGGGTTGTAATGTCAATTATGGAAAATGCCCTAATTACATTGGTTGATTAATTTGTATAATTAATCGTTGGAAATGAGGAATTGATTTGAGAATGTGGAAATTGGAAAGGGAAGGGGTTAGAGGGTGTAGTTGGATCATTTATCGCTCACCTAGTTGAAATGTTGATTATATATCCGTTGTTGCATTTATTTTCTGCATAGAAATAACTGCTTTGGGCTATCGGTGGAGGATAGTCGTGATTGTTGTAGATAATGCATGATGATTAGGCAAACTGAAACTAATCACTGGAATGTGTCATTGAGATTGACGATTGAAAGAATACATTAAATTTATGTATTGTGTAATGATGTGTATAATTGTTACTTATATGCATTGTGTTGTGTTGGAGGAGATAGGGGATGTACTCCACGGTTTAGGGGAAGATAGGGGATGGACCTCTAAACCGGATGTTGTTGGGAGGAGATAGGGGATGGACTCCGTAGATAGAGCTCATATGCTTATCTAGTAATGTGTTGACAGAGCTCATATGCTTGTCATTGGAAGTGTGATAGTGCTCATATGCATATCTGTGGAAGTGATGATATAACTTGTATGCTTATCTGTTGTTGTGTGATATAGCTAGTATGCTTATCTATTATGAAATGGGAAGTGTTTGATATGAGTTACTGTCTCATATGAGATGTTTGGCCAGGTTTCGAGCCATGGTTGTAAATTGAGAGTTGAAAGGAATTGGAAAATGGAATGTAATATGGACTTGTATGTCATGAAACCATAAAGTGTGATAAGGGAAAGTATTTGTGTTGGCCATCTATCAGCTGCTAATCTTTTAGTCATCGTTCATATTTGGTTTAGTATGTTTCTACTGGGCTGTGGCTCACCCTATACGGGAATATCATTTTCAGGTACAAGTAGCATGCCACCTCCAAGGACGTAGCTTGGGAGGCTAGAGGCGGACACACTTTTGTTGTCTTATTTTGATGTATTACATGTATATTCAAGCCAAGGGCTTAATGTGTAAATAAGTTAATACTCATTTGTTGTAACCAAGTGTTAACTTGGAAAGCTGTAAGCCTCTAGGGCATTTGCTTTTATTGTTAACATGTAATATTTTTGTAATGAAACTCTGATGAATGGAAGAATGTGGATCTTTTGTAAATCAATGCATGTCTATATTGATGGGTTTTATGTTGTTATTTTGAGGGCGTTACATTAACGAGCTATTTGGAAATTAAATAAAAAAGGAAGTTGAATAGAACAGTAACTTGAAGAAAATTAGAAGTTCATTCAAGAAACCACTATCCCTTAACGATCTATTTGGAAATTAAATAAAAAAGGAAGTTTACTAAAAAAGTAAATTGAATAAAAATGGAAGTTGAATAAAAATAAAAATGAGAGTTGCATAAAATAAAAAATGGAAGTTCATTCCAGAAACCACTATACGTTAACGATCTATTTGGAAATTAAATAAAAAAAGGAAGTTGAATAGAAAAGTAAATTGAATAAAAAAGGAGGTATTGCCCGCAGTTGAGTGCTACTTCAGGAGCGTCTGGTTCTAGGCAGATGCAGAGTTATCAGCCAGTTCAGTTTGTGCTGGCCTCGAGGGCCAATCCGGGAGCTTCGTCATCCCAGTCTGTGCAGCAGTCTTTTGCTCCGAGGGGTGAGCAGGTAGATCAGGGGCTTACAGGGCTCTTGTATGCTGTTACCGCGCAGGATTTAGTACCGGCTCCATCAGTAGTGAGAGGTACTTTTCTGTTTTGCAACTCGGTTGCTAGTGTGTTGATTGACACGGGTGCATCTCATTCTTTTGTATCTGCTGCATTTGCATCTGTTTTGGAATTGGAGTTAGCACAGTTAGCATCTCCTATTTGTGTGGTATCGCCTATTGGTGGTGAGTTGATCTTGAAATAGGGTGTTAGAGGTTGTGATATAGAGGTCGCCGACCATAGGCTTCCTTTTCCGTTTGTTGTCATGCCCATGAAGGGCTTTGATGTTATTTTGGGTATGGACTGGCTGTCGTCATACCGGGCTGTTATCGATTGCTACCGCCAGAAGGTCACGTTATGTACCTTGAGCGGGGAGTGGTTCCATTTCTTCGGAGATCGGGTTGGTTGTGTTTTGCCACCGGGGTATGATTCACGAGGGCGAAGTGAGCTTAGTGGTCTACTTGCTAGATTTGAGAGTGGTGAGTGTAATGAGACCTGTGTTGTGTTGCTAATGGTGGTTTGTGAGTATTCGGATGTCTTTCCTGAAGACCTTGTTAGTTTGCCACCTCACCGAGAGATAGAGTTCTCTATTGATCTAGTGCCCGGCACGGCGCCGATTTCTATGGCACCTTACCGTTTTGGTCCAGCAGAGTTGTTTGAGTTGAAAGTTCAACTCCAGGAATTGCTAGATAAGGGTTTTGTTCGCCCTAGTGTTTCACCGTGGGGAGCACCGGCCCTCTTTGCTAAAAAGAAAGATGGTGCCTTGAGATTGTGTATAGACTACCGGAAGTTGAATCGGGCTACGGTCAAGAATAAGTACCCTATGCCCCGTATAGATGATCTGTTTGACCAGTTGAAGGGTTCCCGTTGTTTCTCTAAGATAGACTTGAGATCGGGTTACCACCAGTTGAGGGTCAAGGAGGAGGATATTCCTAAGACGGCATTCCGTACACGGTATGGCCATTATGAGTTTCTGGTGATGCCATTCGGGCTTACCAATGCACCGGCAGTCTTTATGGACTTGATGAACCGGATCTTCCAGGAATTCTTGGATCGATTTGTAGTCATTTTCGTGGACGGCATTCTGGTTAATTCGCCTTCAGAGGAGGAGCACGAGGCACACTTGAGAGTGGTGCTTGAGTTACTTAGAGCCCATAGGCTGTATGCCAAGTTTGGGAAGTGTGAGTTGTGGCTAGGAGAGGTGAAATTCTTAGGCCATGTGGTATCCAGGGAAGGGGTGTCTGTTGATGCATCCAAGGTAGAGGCAGTGCAAGATTGGGCACAGCCTAAGAGTGTGTTCGAGATCTGCAGTTTTCTGGGATTAGTTAGGTATTACCGTCGGTTTGTGAAGGATTTCTCCAGGGTAGCTTCGCCGTTGACTAGGTTGACGCGGAAAGGGCTCAAGTTTGTATGGAGTGAGACTTGTGAAAAGTCGTTCCAGGAATTAAACGTTAGATTGACCACCGCTCCGATCTTGATTATTCCGGAGAGAGGGTTGGGTTATGCGGTTTATTGTGATGCCTCACAAGAGGGTTTGGGTTGTGTGTTGATGCAAGAGGGGAGCGTGGTAGCTTATGGCTCACGTCAGTTGAAAATTCACGAGAAGAATTACCCTACACACGACCTAGAGTTAGCAGCAGTGATGTTTGCCTTGAAAATCTGGAGGCACTACCTTTATGGTGAGAGGTTCGAGGTGTTCTCGGACCACAAGAGTTTGAAGTATCTGTTTACACAGAGAGACTTGAATTTGAGGCAGGGGAGATGGATGGAGTTCATTGAGGACTATGATTTTGAGTTGCATTATCACCCGGAGAAGGCCAATGTTGTGGCCGATGCCCTTAGTAGGAAATCCATTAGTGATGTAGCTTGTATAGCCATCCGGGAATGGGGAATGCTGGGTGTACTAGGCGAGTTTGATTTGCATCTGAGCGAATCTGTTGAGGCTGCGGCCTTGTTTTCTGTTGTTGCACAGTCCACACTTGTGACTAGAGTGTTAGAGGCACAGAGAGGTGACCTTGAGGTAGAGTCCTTCCGAGAGAAGATCTCAGGTGGGAAGGTTGAGAAGGGTTTGACGGTGTATCCCGACCTGAGTGTGAGATACCGAGACCGTTTGTTTGTGCCGGAGTCTTGCCGAGAGGAAGTACTCCGAGAGTTTCACCATTCACGTCTGGCGGTGCATCCGGGAGGTACTAAGATGTATCGGGATTTGGGTCGCCAGTTTTGGTGGCGGGGTATGAAGAGAGATGTGGCTGTTTTCGTATCGAAGTGCCTTACTTGCTAGCAAGTGAAGGCCGAGCATCAGAGGCCAACGGGTTTATTGCAACCTTTGCCTATTGCCAAGTGGAAGTGGGAGCATGTCACTATGGACTTCGTTGTAGGTCTTCCGAGGACTCAGCGGGGTAGTGATGCTATTTGGGTGGTTGTAGACCGGTTGACTAAGTCGGCGCACTTCATTCCTATGCGCGTGAAAGATTCGGTAGATCATCTTGCCGACTTGTATATTCGAGACATAGTGAGATTGCACGGGGTCCCAGTGACGATCGTCTCAGATAGAGATCCTCGTTTTACTGCTAGGTTGTGGCAGAGTTTGCAGAGTGCCTTGGGTACTAAGTTGACCTTTAGTACGGCTTAACATCCTCAGACTGACGGGCAGTCCGAGCGTACTATTCAGATCCTTGAGGATATGCTTTGAGGTTGTGTCCTTGACTTTAGTGGGACGTGGGAGAGGCACTTGCCATTGGTAGAGTTTGCCTACAACAACAGCTTTCAGTCTAGTATCGGTATGGCACCGTTTGAGGCCTTGTATGGCCGACCGTGTAGGTCTCCAGTGTGTTGGGCCGAGGTGGGTGATGCACCTTTGTTGGGTCCGGAGTTGGTTAGGGAGACGACGGAGAAAGTGGAACTTATCTGTAGGAGGCTTGTTACAGCCCAGAGTCGTCAGAAATCTTATGCCGACCGTAGGAGAAGGCCTTTGGCGTTTGAGATAGGTGGTCATGTCTTTTTGAAGATATCACCTAGGCGAGGTTTGATGAGGTTTGGGAAGAGTGGGAAGTTATCCCCTCGGTTTATTGGGCCTTTTGAGATCCTTGAGAGGATTGGCGAGGTTGCTTATCGTTTAGCCTTACCGCCGCAGTTGTCCGGAGTGCATGACGTGTTTCATGTGAGTATGCTTCAGAAATATGAGCCAGATCCATCGCATGTGTTAGATTGGACCGACTTAGAGGTAGATGAGGATGCCTCGTATGAGGAGAGACCGGTTCGGGTCTTGGATAGGCGGGATCAAGTCCTGCGTGGCAAGACCATCCCTTTGGTTAAGGTTTTGTGGAAACATCAGGGAGTGGAGGAAGCCACTTGGGAACGTGAGTTGGAGGTCCGCGAGAAATATCCGGACTTGTTTATTGATGAGTAATTTTGTAATCAAATTCTGTAATATTGTTGGACTTAAGAGCTTTAAATATGTCTTAAGTTGTAAAACATTGGTAATGTTTTGGTTTAATAAAAGTATGTTGTAGAACTTACCCTGATATGGGAGTTGATTATGATATTGCATTTGTTGGCTATATTGTAGAATTGGAGTTATATCATGTATATTGATTATGATATGAACTGTGAACCATGCATGTTGAAAATGGTTGGAAATGGAAGGAAATTGCATGATAATAATGCACCTGTAAATTATGTTGTGAAATGCCTCTTGAAAAGAGAAGGAATTGATCGGTAATGGGTTGGGTTGTTTAATATTATGTTATAATATTGTTGAAAATGGAGAAAACCTGTTTTTGAAAACTTGTGTTTAATTTCGGGGACGAAATTCTTTAAGGGGGGGAGGTTATAGCGATCCCGGGTTTACCCTTGTTGTACAGTGATCCGGACATGTGTCCGTGGATGATAGTAGTTGATTATTACCTAGTGTACATCCTTTCTTACTTTGTATTTGAGTTATAGGATGTGTTGGGCAGGTTTGTTACAGGTTGGTTGAGTTTAGAAACCAAAACTAGTTGCCCAGATTTTGACCTGTCCGCTCGAGCGGGGGTTTTGGAGCTCGAGCGGGAATTGCACCCATCCAGTATTTCCTGTGCAGTGTTGGAAGCTCGAGCGTGGGATTGGCCGCTCGAGCGGGGTTCTGTGTGTGACGCTCGAGCGGGAGAGTTGAAGCTCGAGCGGAGACCTAGTTCTGTAAAAGTTCTGGGAGTGTGCATCCGCCGCTCGAGCGGGATTGTTGACACTCGAGCGAGAGTCTGTGAGTGACGCTCGAGCGGGGCGTTTGACGCTCGAGCGGGGCGACTGGGTTAAAGCTCCGTGTTTTGACTTTTCAAATCACTTTTTCCACTTCTCTTCTCTCTCTTACTTTTCCAAAAACACCATTGTTGAGCTCTTCACTCTAGAGCTTTACCTTCTCTCTAGGTATTGATCTAGTAGGAGTGATTTCCTCACCTTTGGCCTTTACAAAAAAGTGTTGATCGTCGAGGGCTATCTTTTGATCCGAAAAGTTCGTGGTTTGGAGCATTTTCGTTTTCTTCACCTTCTTGGTTGGGAGTCATTCTGTGAGGTAGGGATATCCTACTCCTTTCTATGAGCTTTATCTTTAAATTTTAGTATTTTGAGATGTTGGGGTTGGTTTGGTAATTTGGTGGAAATTTGGGGCTTTTGTGTAAACTTACAAAGGTTGGGGTTTTAGCTAAATAAAGCCTAGATGCATGTTTGGCATGGAAAAGTGAAATTAATGTTGAAACCTTAATGAGAATGGAACCTACGGGTTGTAATGTTAATTATGGAAAATGCCCTAATTACATTGATTGATTAATTTGTATAATTAATTGTTGGAAATGAGGAATTGAATTGAGAATGTGAAAATTGGAAAGGGAAGGGCTTAAAGGGTGTAGTTGGATTATTTATCGCTCACCTAGTTGAAATGTTGATTATATATCCATTGTTGCATTTATCTTCTATATAGAAATAACTGCATTGGGCTATCGGTGGAGGATAGTCTTGATTGTTGTAGACAATGCATGATGATTAGGCAAACGGAAACTAATCACTGGAATGAGTCGTTGAGTATGATGATTGAAAGAATACATTAAATTTATGTATTGTGTGATGATGTGTATAATTGTTATTTATATGCATTGTGTTATGTTGGAGGAGATAGGGGATGTACTCCACTTTTTAGGGGAAGATAGGGGATGGACCTCTAAACCGGATGTGTTGGGAGGAGATAGGGGATGGACTCCATAGATAGAGCTCATATGCTTATCTATTAATGTGTTGACAGAGCTCATATGTTTGTCATTGGAAGTGTGATAGTGCTCATATGCATATCTGTGGAAGTGATGATATAGCTTGTATGCTTATCTATTGTTGTGTGATATAGCTAGTATGCTTATCTATTATGAAATGGGAAGTGTTTGATATGAGTTACCGTCTCATATGAGTTATTTGGCCAGGTTCTGAGCCATGGTTGTAAATTGAGAATTGAAAGAAATGGAAAATGGACTGTAATCTGGATTTGTATGTCATGAAACCATAAAGTGTGATAAGGGAAAGTACCTGTGTTGGCCATCTATCAATTGCTAATCTTTTAGTCATTGTTCATATTTGGTTTAGTGTATTTCTACTGGGCTGTGGCTCACCCTATATGAGAATATCATTTTCAGGTACAGGTACCATGCCACCTCCAAGGACGCAGCTTGGGAGGCTAGAGGCGAACACATTTTTTTGTTGTCTTATTTTTGATGTATTACATGTATATTCAAGCCAAGGGCTTAATGTGTAAATGTGTTAGTACTCTTTTGTTGTAACCAAGTGTTAAATTGGAAAGCTGTAAGCCTTTAGGGCATTTGCTTTTGTCGTTAACATGTAATACTTTTGTAATGAAACTCTGATAAATGGAAGAATATGAAATTTTTATATATCAATGCATGTCTATATTGATTGGTTTAATGTTATTATTTTGAGGGCGTTACAGGTTTCTTGAATGAATTTCCATTTATAATTTGCTGCAACTTCCATTTTTATTTTTATTTAACTTCCTTTTTCATTCAAGTTTCTTTTCAACTCAACTTCCTTATTTATTTAATTTCCAAATAGATCGTAAAGGTATAGTGGTTTATGGATTGAACATCCATTTTTAATTTTATGAACTTTCAATTTTATTTTTATTCAGTTTCCATTTTTTTTCAATTTACTTTTCTATTAAACTTCCTTTTTTACTTAATTTCAAAATAGAACGTTAAGGTATAGTGGTTTCTTGATGAACTTCCATTTTTATTTTTATTCGACATCCATTTTTATTCAAGTTATTTCTCTATTCAACTTCCTTTTTAATTTAATTTCCAAATAGATCGTTAAGGTATTGTGGTTTCTTGAATGAACATCCATTTTTAATTTTCTGCAACTTCCATTTTTATTTTTATTTAACTTCCTTTTTAATCAGTTTCTTTTCTACTCAACTTCCTTTTTTATTTAATTTCCAAATAGATCGTTAAGGTATAGTGGTTTCTTGAATTAATTTCCATTTTTAATTTTTTGCAACTTCCATTTTTATTTTTAAGTAACTACCATTTTTATTCAAGTTACTTTTCTATTCAACTTCCTTTTTTATTTAAATTCCAAATAGATCGTTAACGTATAGTGGTTTCTGGATTGAACTTCTATTTTTAATTTTATGCAACTTTCATTTTTATTTTTATTCAATTTCCATTTTTATTCAATTTACTTTTCTATTAAACTTCATTTTTTGTTTAATTTCCAAATAGATCGTTAAGGTATAGTGGTTTCTTGAATGAATTTCCATTTTTAATTTGCTGCAACTTCCATTTTTATTTTTATTTCACTTTTTTTTTTTTATTCAAGTTTCTTTTCTACTCAACTTCCTTTTTTATTTAATTTCCAAATAGATCGTTAAGGTATAGTGGTTTCTGGATTGAACTTTCATTTTTAATTTTCTGCAACTTCCATTTTTATTTTTATTCAACTTCTATTTTTATACAATCTACTTTTCTATTAAACTTCCATTTTTATTTAATCTTCAAATTGATCGTTGAGGTATAGTTGTTTTTTGAAAGAACTTCCATTTTTAATTTTCTGCAACTTCCATTTTTATTTTTATTCAACTTCCATTTTTATTCAATTTACTTTTCTATTAAACTTCCTTTTTTATTTAATTTCGAAATATATCGTTAAGGTATAGTGGTTTCTTGAATGAACGTCCATTTTTAATTTTCTGTATCTTCCATTTTTATTTTTATTCGGCTTTCATTTTTATTCAAGTTATTTTTCTATTCAACTTCCCTTTTTATTTAATTTCCAAATAGATCGTTAAGGTATAGTGGTTGCTTTAATGAACTTCGATTTTTAATTTTATGCAACTTTCATTTTTATTTTTATTTAACTTTCTTTTTTGTTCTGGTTTCTTTTCTACTCAACTTCCTTTTTTATTTAATTTCCAAATAGATCGTTATGGTATATTAGTTTCTGGATTGAACTTCCATTTTTCATTTTCGGCAACTTACATTTTTATTTTTATTCAACTTCCATTTTTATTCAATTAACATTTTTATTAAACTTCCTTTTTTATTTAATTTCCAAATAGATCGTTAAGGTATGCTGGTTTGTTTAATGAACTTCCATTTTCAATTTTATGCAACTTTCATTTTTTTTTATTCAATTTCCATTTTTATTAAATTTACGTTTCTATTAAACTTCCTTTTTTATTTAATTTCCAAATAGATCGTTAAAGTATAGTGGTTTCTTGAATGAATTTCCATTTTTAATTTGTTGCAACTTCTATTTTTATTTTTATTTAACTTCCTTTTTTATTCACGTTTATTTTCTACTCAACTTCCTTTTTTTATTTAATTTCCAAATAGATCGCTAAGGTATAGTGGTTTCTTGAATGAACTTCCATTTTTAATTTTCAGCAACTTCCATTTTTATTTTTATTTAACTTCCTTTTTCATTCAATTTTCTTTTCTACTCAACTTCCTTTTTTATTTAATTTCCAAATTGATCGTTAAGGTATAGTGGTTTCTATATTGAACTTCCATTTTTAATTTTATGCAACTTTCATTTTTATTTTTATGTAATTTATATTTTTATTCAAGTTACTTTTCTATACAACTTCCTTTTTTATTTAATTTCCAAATAGATCGTTAACGTACAGTGGTTTCTGGATTGAACTTCCATTTTTAATTTTATGCAACTATCATTTTTCTTTTTATTCCACTTCCATTTTATTCAATTTGCTTTTCTATTAAACTTCATTTTTTATTTAATTTCCAAATAGATCGTTAAGGTATAGTGGTTTCTTGAATGAACTTCCATTTTTAATTTTCTGCAACTTCCATTTTTATTTTTATTCAACTTCCAATTTTATTCAAGTCATTTTTCTATTCAACTTCCTTTTTTATTTAATTTCCAAATAGATCGTTAAGGTATAGTGGTTTCTTGTATGAACTTCCATTTTTGATTTTTTGCAACTTTCATTTTTGTTTTTATTCAACATCCATTTTTATTCAACTTAATTTTCAATTAAACTTCCTTCCTTATTTAATTTCCAAACAGATTGTTTTGGTATAGTGGTTTCTTTAATGTAATTTCATTTTTAATTTTCTGCAACTTCCATTTTTAGTTTTATTCGACTTCCATTTTTATTCAAGTTATTTTTCTATACAACTTCCTTTTTTGTTTAATTTCCTAATAGATCATTAAGGTATAGTGGTTTCTTGAATGAACTTCCATTTTTATTTTTATTTAACTTCCTTTTTTATTCAAGTTTTTTTTCTACTCAACTTCTTTTTTTATTTAATTTCCAAATAGATCGTTAAGGTATAGTGGTTTCTGGATGGAGCTTCCGTTTTTAATTTTCTGCAACTTTCATTTTTATTTTTATTCAAACTACTTCTGTATTAAACTTCCATTTTTATTTAATTACGAAATAGATCGTTGAGGTATAGTGGTTTCTTGAATGAACTTTCATTTTTAATTTTCTGCAACTTCCATTATATTTTTAAGTAACTTCCACTTTTATTCAAGTTACTTTTCTATTCAACTTCGTTTTTTATTTAATTTCCAAATAGATCGTTAACGTATAGTGGTTTCTGGATTGAACTTCCATTTTTAATTTTATGCAACTTTCATTTTCATTTTCATTCAACTTCCATTTTTATTCAATTTACTTTTCTGTTAAACTTCCATTTTTAACAGTTTCTTTTCTACTCAACTTCTTTTTTTATTTAATTTCCAAATAGATCGTTAAGGTATAGTGGTTTCTGGATTGAACTTCCATTTTTAATTTATGCAACTTTCGTTTTTATTTTTATTCGACTTCCATTTTTATTCAAGTTATTTTTCTATTCAACTTCCTTTTTTATTTAATTTCCAAATAGATCGTTAAGGTATAGTGGTTTCTTTAAAGAACTTCCATTTTTAATTTTCTGCAACTTCCATTTTTATTTTTATTTAACTTCCTTTTTCATTCATGTTTCTTTTCTACTCAACTTCCTTTTTTATTTAATTTCTAAATAGATCGTTAAGGTATAATGGTTTCTGGATTGAACTTTCATTTTTAATTTTATGCAACTTTCGTTTTTATTTTTATTCGACTTCCATTTTTAATCAAGTTATTTTTCTATTCAACTTCTTTTTTTATTTAATTTCCAAATAGATCGTTAAGGTGTAGTGGTTTCTTTAATGAACTTTCATTTTTATCTTTATTCAACTTCCATTTTTATTGAAGTTATTATTCTATTCAACTTCCATTTTTATGTAATTTCCAAATAGATCGTTTAGGTATTGTGGTTTCTGGATTGAACTTCCATTTTTAATTTTATGCAACTTTCATTTATATTTTTATTCAATTTCCATTTTTATTCAATTTACTTTTCTATTAAACTTCTTTCCTTATTTAAATTCCAAATAGATCGTTAAGGTATAGTGGTTTCTCTATTGAACTTCCATTTTAAATTTTATGCAACTCCCATTTTTATGTTTATTCTACTTCCATTTTTATTCAAGTCATTTTTCTATTCAACTTCCTTTTTTGTTTAATTTCCAAATAGGTTGTTAAGGTATAGTGGTTTCTTGAATGAACTTCCATTTTTATTTTTATTTAACTTCCTTTTTCATTCAAGTTTCTTTTTTACTCAACTTCCTTTTTTATTTAATTTCCAAATAGATCGTTAAGGTATAATGGTTTCTGGATTGAACTTCCATTGTTAATTTTATTCAAGTTTCATTTTTATTTTTATTCAACTTCCATTTTTATTCAATTTACTTTTCTATTAAACTTTCTTTTTTATTTAATTTCCAAATAGATCGTTAAGGTATAGTGGTTTTTTAATGAACTTCCATTTTTATCTTTATTCGACTTCCATTTTTATTCAAGTTATTATTCTATTCAACTTCCATTTTTATTTAATTTCCAAATAGATCGTTAAGGTATTGTGGTTTCTGGATTGAACTTCCATTTTTAAATTTATGAAACTATCATTTATATTTTTATTCAATTTCCATTTTTATTCAATTTACTTTTCTATTAAACTTCTTTCCTTATTTAATTTCCAAATAGATCGTTAAGGTATAGCGGTTTATCTATTGAACTTCCATTTTTAATTTTATGCAACTTCCATTTTTATTTTTATTCGACTTCCATTTTTTATCAAGTCATTTTTCTATTCAACTTCCTTTTTTATTTAATTTCCAAATAGATCGTTAAGGTATAGTGGTTTATTGTATGAACTTCCATTTTTGATTTTTTGCAACTTTCATTTTTGTTTTTATTCAAAATCCATTTTTTTTCAACTTAATTTTCAATTAAACTTCCTTCCTTATTTAATTTCCAAACAGATTGTTTTGGTATAGTGGTTTCTTTAATGAAATTTCATTTTTAATTTTCTGCAACTTCCATTTTTAGTTTTATTCGACTTCCATTTTTATTCAAGTTATTTTTCTATTCAATTCCTTTTTTGTTTAGTTTCCTAATAGATCGTTAAGGTATAGTGGTTTCTTGAATGAACTTCCATTTTTATTTTTATTTAACTTCCTTTTTTATTCAAGTTTCTTTTCTACTCAACTTCTTTTTTTATTTAATTTCCAAATAGATCGTTAAGGTATAGTGGTTTCTGGATGGAGCTTCCGTTTTTAATTTTCTGCAACTTTCATTTTTATTTTTATTCAAACTACTTTTGTATTAGACTTCCATTTTTATTTAATTTCCAAATAGATCGTTGAGGTATAGTAGTTTCTTGAATGAACTTCCATTTTTAATTTTCTGCAACTTTTATTTTTATTTTTATTCAACTTCCATTTTTATTCAATTTGCTTTTCTATTCAACTTCCTTTTTTATTTATTTTCCAAATAGATCGTTAAACTACAATGGTTTCTTGAATGAATTTTCATTTTTAATTTTCTGCAACTTCCATTATATTTTTAAGTAACTTCCACTTTTATTCAAGTTACTTTTCTATTCAACTTCGTTTTTTATTTAATTTCCAAATAGATCGTTAACGTATAGTGGTTTCTGGATTGAACTTCCATTTTTAATTTTATGCAACTTTCATTTTCATTTTCATTCAACTTCCATTTTTATTCAATTTACTTTTCTGTTAAACTTCCTTTTTTAACAGTTTCTTTTCTACTCAACTTCTTTTTTTATTTAATTTCCAAATAAATCGTTAAGGTACAGTGGTTTCTGGATTGAACTTCCATTTTTAATTTATGCAACTTTCGTTTTTATTTTTATTGGACTTCCATTTTTATTCAAGTTATTTTTCTATTTAACTTCCTTTTTTATTTAATTTCCAAATAGATCATTAAGGTATAGTGGTTTCTTAAATGAACTTCCATTTTTAATTTTCTGCAACTTCCATTTTTATTTTTATTTAACTTCCTTTTTCATTCATGTTTCTTTTCTACTCAACTTCCTTTTTTATTTAATTTCTAAATAGATCGTTAAGGTATAGTGGTTTCTGGATTGAACTTTCATTTTTAATTTTATGCAACTTTCGTTTTTATTTTTATTCGACTTCCATTTTTATTCAAGTTATTTTTCTATTCAACTTCCTTTTTTATTTAATTTCCAAATAGATCGTTAAGGTATAGTGGTTTCTTTAATGAACTTTCATTTTTATCTTTATTCGACTTCCATTTTTATTGAAGTTATTATTCTATTCAACTTCCATTTTTATTTAATTTCCAAATAGATCGTTAAGGTATTGTGGTTTCTGGATTGAAATTCCATTTTTAATTTTATGCAACTTTCATTTATATTTTTATTCAATTTCCATTTTTATTCAATTTACTTTTCTACTAAACTTCTTTCCTTATTTAATTTCCAAATAGATCATTAAGGTATAGTGGTTTCTCTATTGAACTTCCATTTCAAATTTTATGCAACTTCCATTTTTATTTTTATTCTACTTCCATTTTTATTCAAGTCATTTTTCTATTCAACGTCCTTTTTTGTTTAATTTCCAAATAGGTTGTTAAGGTATAGTGGTTTCTTGAATGAACTTCCATTTTTATTTTTATTTAACTTCCTTTTTCAGTCAAGTTTCTTTTCTACTCAACTTCCTTTTTTATTTAATTTCCAAATAGATCGTTAAGGTATAGTGGTTTCTGGATTGAACTTCCATGGTTAATTTTTTTTCAAGTTTGATTTTTATTTTTATTCAACTTCCATTTTTATTCAATTTACTATTCTATTAAACTTCCTTTTTTATTTAATTTCCATTTCTTGAATGAACTTCCAATTTTAATTTTCTGCAACTTCCATTTTTATTTGTATTCAACTTCTTTTTTTATTCAAGCTTCTTTTCTATTCCAATTCATTTTTTATTTAATTTCCAAATAGATCGTTATGGTATAGTGGTTTCTTTAATGAACTTCCATTTTTAATTTTATGTAACTTCCATTTTTATTCAAATTATTTTTCTATTCAAATTTCTTTTTTATTTAATTTCCTAATAGATCGTTAAGGTATAGTGGTTTCTTGAATGAACTTCCATTTTTAATTTTCTGCAACTTCCATTTTTATTTTTATTCAACTTCCATTTTTATTCACTTTACTTTTCTATTAAACCTCCTTTTTTATTTAATTTCCAAATAGATCGTTAAGGTATACTGGTTTCTGGACTGAACTTCCATTTTTAATTTTCTGCAACTTCCATTTTTATTTTTATTCAACTTCCATTTTTATTCACTTTACTTTTCTATTAAACCTCCTTTTTTACTTAATTTCCAAATAGATCGTTAAGGTATAATGGTTTCTAGAATGAACTTTCATTTTTAATTTTCTGCAACTTCCATTTTTCTTTTTATTTAACTTCCTTTTTCAATCAGTTTCTTTTCTACTCCACTTCCTTTTTTATTTAATTTCCAAATAGATCGTTAAGGTATAATGGTTTCTTGAATTAACTTCCATTTATAATTTTCTGCAACTTCCTTTTTTATTTTTAAGTAACTTCTATTTTTATTCAAGTTACTTTTCAATTCAACTTCCTTTTTTATTTAATTTCCAAATAGATCGTTAACGTACAGTGGTTTCTGGATTGAACTTCCATTTTTAATTTTGTTGAACTTTCTTTTTTATTTTTATTCAATTTCCATTTTCATTCAATTTACTTTTCTATTAAAATTCCTTTTTTATTTAATTTGAAAATAGATCGTTAAGGTATAGTGGTTTCGTGAATGAATTTCCATATTTAATTTGCTGCAACTTGCATTTTTATTTTTATTTAACTTCCTTTTTATTTCAAGTTTCTTTTCTACTCGACTTCCTTTTCTATTTAATTTCCAAATAGATCGTAAAGGTACAGTGGTTTCTGGATTGAACTTCCATTTTTAATTTTATGCAACTTTCATTTTTATTTTTATTTAACTTTCTTTTTTGTTCTGGTTTCTTTTCTACTCAACTTCCTTTTTTATTTAATTTCCAAATAGATCGTTATGGTATATTAGTTTCTGGATTGAACTTCCATTTTTCATTTTCGGCAACTTACATTTTTATTTTTATTCAACTTCCATTTTTATTCAATTAACATTTTTATTAAACTTCCTTTTTTATTTAATTTCCAAATAGATCGTTAAGGTATGCTGGTTTGTTTAATGAACTTCCATTTTCAATTTTATGCAACTTTCATTTTTTTTTTTATTCAATTTCCATTTTTATTAAATTTACGTTTCTATTAAACTTCCTTTTTTATTTAATTTCCAAATAGATCGTTAAAGTATAGTGGTTTCTTGAATGAATTTCCATTTTTAATTTGTTGCAACTTCTATTTTTATTTTTATTTAACTTCCTTTTTTATTCACGTTTATTTTCTACTCAACTTCCTTTTTTTATTTAATTTCCAAATAGATCGCTAAGGTATAGTGGTTTCTTGAATGAACTTCCATTTTTAATTTTCAGCAACTTCCATTTTTATTTTTATTTAACTTCCTTTTTCATTCAATTTTCTTTTCTACTCAACTTCCTTTTTTATTTAATTTCCAAATTGATCGTTAAGGTATAGTGGTTTCTATATTGAACTTCCATTTTTAATTTTATGCAACTTTCATTTTTATTTTTATGTAATTTATATTTTTATTCAAGTTACTTTTCTATACAACTTCCTTTTTTATTTAATTTCCAAATAGATCGTTAACGTACAGTGGTTTCTGGATTGAACTTCCATTTTTAATTTTATGCAACTATCATTTTTCTTTTTATTCCACTTCCATTTTATTCAATTTGCTTTTCTATTAAACTTCATTTTTTATTTAATTTCCAAATAGATCGTTAAGGTATAGTGGTTTCTTGAATGAACTTCCATTTTTAATTTTCTGCAACTTCCATTTTTATTTTTATTCAACTTCCAATTTTATTCAAGTCATTTTTCTATTCAACTTCCTTTTTTATTTAATTTCCAAATAGATCGTTAAGGTATAGTGGTTTCTTGTATGAACTTCCATTTTTGATTTTTTGCAACTTTCATTTTAGTTTTTATTCAACATCCATTTTTATTCAACTTAATTTTCAATTAAACTTCCTTCCTTATTTAATTTCCAAACAGATTGTTTTGGTATAGTGGTTTCTTTAATGAAATTTCATTTTTAATTTTCTGCAACTTCCATTTTTAGTTTTATTCGACTTCCATTTTTATTCAAGTTATTTTTCTATACAACTTCCTTTTTTGTTTAATTTCCTAATAGATCGTTAAGGTATAGTGGTTTCTTGAATGAACTTCCATTTTTATTTTTATTTAACTTCCTTTTTTATTCAAGTTTTTTTTCTACTCAACTTCTTTTTTTATTTAATTTCCAAATAGATCGTTATGGTATAGTGGTTTCTGGATGGAGCTTCCGTTTTTAATTTTCTGCAACTTTCATTTTTATTTTTATTCAAACTACTTCTGTATTAAACTTCCATTTTTATTTAATTACGAAATAGATCGTTGAGGTATAGTGGTTTCTTGAATGAACTTTCATTTTTAATTTTCAGCAACTTCCATTATATTTTTAAGTAACTTCCACTTTTATTCAAGTTACTTTTCTATTCAACTTCGTTTTTTATTTAATTTCCAAATAGATCGTTAACGTATAGTGGTTTCTGGATTGAACTTCCATTTTTAATTTTATGCAACTTTCATTTTCATTTTCATTCAACTTCCATTTTTATTCAATTTACTTTTCTGTTAAACTTCCATTTTTAACAGTTTCTTTTCTACTCAACTTCTTTTTTTATTTAATTTCCAAATAGATCGTTAAGGTATAGTGGTTTCTGGATTGAACTTCCATTTTTAATTTATGCAACTTTCGTTTTTATTTTTATTCTGTAACGCCCTCAAAATAATAACAATAAACCCACCAGATAAGACATGCATTTACATTTAAACTAACCACATTCCTTTCATTCATTAGAATTCTGTTACATAAGTATTACATGTTAACCTCATAACAAAATGCCCTACGGGCTTACAGCTTTCCAAGTTAACACTTGGTTACAACAAAGAGTTCTAACTCGTTTACACATTAAGCCCTTGGCTTGAAATTACATGTAATAAATCAAAGTAAAACGACAAAACTATGCCCGCCACAAGCCTCCCAGCTATGTCCTTGGAGGTGGCATGCTTCCTGCACCTGAAAATGATATTCCCATATAGGGTGAGCCACAGCCCAGTAGAAATACACTAAACCAACCATGAACAATGACTAAAACATTAGCAATTGATAGTTGGTCAACACTGATTCAATCACATAAATTACATATTTATGTCAACGACTTACAAGTCCCAATTACTTTTCATTTTCCCTTTTTCAACAGATAAGCATGCTAGCTCTATCATCATTTCCACAGATATGTATAAAAACTATATCTCACATTCAGATAAGCATAAAAGCTATATCCACATTCTCAACAGATATGTATATCAACAATATCCACAGATAAGCATACAAGCTGTATCCACACTCTACAACAGATATGTATATCAACAATATCCACAGATAAGCATACAAGCTGTATCCACACTTCACTTCACAAAGATAAGCATATGAGCTCTATCTTCACTTCTCTAGACAAGCATATGAGCTCTGTCTACGGAGTACATCCCCTATCTCCTCCAAATACCTATCCGGTTTAGAGGTCCATCCCCTATCTTCCCCTAAACCGCGGAGTACATCCCCTATCTCCTCCTCTACACATAACGTATATAAACACATTGGTTCTATATACAATCACACAATACAAACAATTAATGTATTCTAGCAACTGTCAAGTTCCATAACACATTCCATTGATTAGTTTCAGTTTGCCTAATCAACATACATTGTCTACAACAATCACGACTATCCTCTACCGATAGCCCCAAGCAGTTATTTCTAAAACAGAAAATAAATGCGCAAATGGATATTCAATCAACATTTCATTTCCTCATTTCTCACCAATTAATTATCCCAATTAATTAAACAATGTAATTAGGCCATTTTCCATAATTACCATTTCAACCCTTAGGTCCCATTTTCTTCAATGATTCAGCAATCATTCCATTTTTTTCATGCTAAACATGCATCTAGGTTTATTATAAATAAAACCCCAACTTTTGTATAATTGCACAAAAGCCTCAAACTTTCACAAAATTACCAAACCAAGCCCAACATCTCAAAATACCAAAATTTAAAGACAAAACCCATAGAGAGGAGTAGGTTATCCCTACCTCAAATTCGGAGTCCCAAAGGAGAAGAAGACAAAACTCAACGTGCTCCAAAACCCGAGATTTTCAGATTAAAATGAAGCCCTCGACGATCAACAACTTTTTTGTAAAGGCCAAAGGTGAGTAAATCACTCCTACTAGATCAAAACCTAGAGAGAAGGTAGAGTCTAGAGTGAGAGACTCAACAATGGTGTTTTTGGAAAAGTAAGAGAGAGAAGAGAAAGTGAAAAAGTGATTTGAAAAGCCACAATTTCGGGACTTAAACCCAGTCTTCCGCTCGAGCGTAAAACACCCCGCTCGAGCGGCCACTCACAGACTTCCGCTCGAGCGGCCAACCTCCCGCTCGAGCGCAGAATGCACTCGCCCAGCACTTTAGCAGAACCAGGCCTCCGCTCGAGCTCCCAATCCCTACGCTCGAGCTCACAACACTGCACAACAAGATACTGGATGGATGTAATCTACGCTCGAGCGCCAACACCTCCGCTCGAGCGTACAGGCCAAAAATCTGGGCAACTAGTTTTGGTTTCTAAACTCAACCAACCTGTAACAAACCCGCTCAACACATCCTATAACTCAAATACAAAGTAAGAAAGGATGTAAACAAGATAATAAACAACTACCAACATCCACGGACACATGTCCGGATCACTATACAACAAGGGTAAACCCGGGATCGCTATATATTCGACTTCCATTTTTATTCAAGTTATTTTTCTATTCAACTTCCTTTTTTCTTTAACTTCCAAATAGATCGTTAAGGTATAGTGGTTTCTTTAAAGAACTTCCATTTTTAATTTTCTGCAACTTCCATTTTTATTTTTATTTAACTTCCTTTTTCATTCATGTTTCTTTTCTACTCAACTTCCTTTTTTATTTAATTTCTAAATAGATCGTTAAGGTATAATGGTTTCTGGATTGAACTTTCATTTTTAATTTTATGCAACTTTCATTTTTATTTTTATTCGACTTCCATTTTTAATCAAGTTATTTTTCTATTCAACTTCCTTTTTTATTTAATTTCCAAATAGATCGTTAAGGTGTAGTGGTTTCTTTAATGAACTTTCATTTTTATCTTTATTCAACTTCCATTTTAATTGAAGTTATTATTCTATTCAACTTCCATTTTTATGTAATTTCCAAATAGATCGTTAAGGTATAGTGGTTTCTAGATTGAACTTCCATTGTTAATTTTATTCAAGTTTCATTTTTATTTTTATTCAACTTCCATTTTTATTCAATTTACTTTTCTATTAAACTTTCTTTTTTATTTAATTTCCAAATAGATCGTTAAGGTATAGTGGTTTTTTAATGAACTTCCATTTTTATCTTTATTCGACTTCCATTTTTATTCAAGTTATTATTCTATTCAACTTCCATTTTTATTTAATTTCCAAATAGATCGTTAAGGTATTGTGGTTTCTGGATTGAACTTCCATTTTTAAATTTATGAAACTATCATTTATATTTTTATTCAATTTCCATTTTTATTCAATTTACTTTTCTATTAAACTTCTTTCCTTATTTAATTTCCAAATAGATCGTTAAGGTATAGCGGTTTATCTATTGAACTTCCATTTTTAATTTTATGCAACTTCCATTTTTATTTTTATTCGACTTCCATTTTTTATCAAGTCATTTTTCTATTCAACTTCCTTTTTTATTTAATTTCCAAATAGATCGTTAAGGTATAGTGGTTTATTGTATGAACTTCCATTTTTGATTTTTTGCAACTTTCATTTTTGTTTTTATTCAAAATCCATTTTTTTTCAACTTAATTTTCAATTAAACTTCCTTCCTTATTTAATTTCCAAACAGATTGTTTTGGTATAGTGGTTTCTTTAATGAAATTTCATTTTTAATTTTCTGCAACTTCCATTTTTAGTTTTATTCGACTTCCATTTTTATTCAAGTTATTTTTCTATTCAATTCCTTTTTTGTTTAGTTTCCTAATAGATCGTTAAGGTATAGTGGTTTCTTGAATGAACTTCCATTTTTATTTTTATTTAACTTCCCTTTTTATTCAAGTTTCTTTTCTACTCAACTTCTTTTTTTATTTAATTTCCAAATAGATCGTTAAGGTATAGTGGTTTCTGGATGGAGCTTCCGTTTTTAATTTTCTGCAACTTTCAGTTTTATTTTTATTCAAACTACTTTTGTATTAGACTTCCATTTTTATTTAATTTCCAAATAGATCGTTGAGGTATAGTAGTTTCTTGAATGAACTTCCATTTTTAATTTTCTGCAACTTTTATTTTTATTTTTATTCAACTTCCATTTTTATTCAATTTGCTTTTCTATTCAACTTCCTTTTTTATTTATTTTCCAAATAGATCGTTAAACTACAATGGTTTCTTGAATGAATTTTCATTTTTAATTTTCTGCAACTTCCATTATATTTTTAAGTAACTTCCACTTTTATTCAAGTTACTTTTCTATTCAACTTCGTTTTTTATTTAATTTCCAAATAGATCGTTAACGTATAGTGGTTTCTGGATTGAACTTCCATTTTTAATTTTATGCAACTTTCATTTTCATTTTCATTCAACTTCCATTTTTATTCAATTTACTTTTCTGTTAAACTTCCTTTTTTAACAGTTTCTTTTCTACTCAACTTCTTTTTTTATTTAATTTCAAAATAGATCGTTAAGGTACAGTGGTTTCTGGATTGAACTTCCATTTTTAATTTATGCAACTTTCGTTTTTATTTTTATTCGACTTCCATTTTTATTCAAGTTATTTTTCTATTTAACTTCCTTTTTTATTTAATTTCCAAATAGATCATTAAGGTATAGTGGTTTCTTAAATGAACTTCCATTTTTAATTTTCTGCAACTTCCATTTTTATTTTTATTTAACTTCCTTTTTCATTCATGTTTCTTTTCTACTCAACTTCCTTTTTTATTTAATTTCTAAATAGATCGTTAAGGTATAGTGGTTTCTGGATTGAACTTTCATTTTTAATTTTATGCAACTTTCGTTTTTATTTCTATTCGACTTCCATTTTTATTCAAGTTATTTTTCTATTCAACTTCCTTTTTTATTTAATTGCCAAATAGATCGTTAAGGTATAGTGGTTTCTTTAATGAACTTTCATTTTTATCTTTATTCGACTTCCATTTTTATTGAAGTTATTATTCTATTCAACTTCCATTTTTATTTAATTTCCAAATAGATCGTTAAGGTATTGTGGTTTCTGGATTGAACTTCCATTTTTAATTTTATGCAACTTTCATTTATATTTTTATTCAATTTCCATTTTTATTCAATTTACTTTTCTACTAAACTTCTTTCCTTATTTAATTTCCAAATAGATCATTAAGGTATAGTGGTTTCTCTATTGAACTTCCATTTCAAATTTTATGCAACTTCCATTTTTATTTTTATTCTACTTCCATTTTTATTCAAGTCATTTTTCTATTCAACGTCCTTTTTTGTTTAATTTCCAAATAGGTTGTTAAGGTATAGTGGTTTCTTGAATGAACTTCCATTTTTATTTTTATTTAACTTCCTTTTTCAGTCAAGTTTCTTTTCTACTCAACTTCCTTTTTTATTTAATTTCCAAATAGATCGTTAAGGTATAGTGGTTTCTGGATTGAACTTCCATGGTTAATTTTTTTTCAAGTTTCATTTTTATTTTTATTCAACTTCCATTTTTATTCAATTTACTATTCTATTAAACTTCCTTTTTTATTTAATTTCCATTTCTTGAATGAACTTCCAATTTTAATTTTCTGCAACTTCCATTTTTATTTGTATTCAACTTCTTTTTTTATTCAAGCTTCTTTTCTATTCCAATTCATTTTTTATTTAATTTCCAAATAGATCGTTATGGTATAGTGGTTTCTTTAATGAACTTCCATTTTTAATTTTATGTAACTTCCATTTTTATTCAAATTATTTTTCTATTCAACTTTCTTTTTTATTTAATTTCCTAATAGATCGTTAAGGTATAGTGGTTTCTTGAATGAACTTCCATTTTTAATTTTCTGCAACTTCCATTTTTATTTTTATTTAACTTCCTTTTTTATTCAAGTTTCTTTTCTACTCAACTTCCTTTTTTATTTAATTTCCAAATAGATCGTTAAGGTATACTGGTTTCGGGACTGAACTTCCATTTTTAATTTTCTGCAACTTCCATTTTTATTTTTATTCAACTTCCATTTTTATTCACTTTACTTTTCTATTAAACCTCCTTTTTTATTTAATTTCCAAATAGAACGTTAAGGTATAATGGTTTCTAGAATGAACTTTCATTTTTAATTTTCTGCAACTTCCATTTTTCTTTTTATTTAACTTCCTTTTTCGATCAGTTTCTTTTCTACTCCACTTCCTTTTTTATTTAATTTCCAAATAGATCGTTAAGGTATAATGGTTTCTTGAATTAACTTCCATTTTTAATTTTCTGCAACTTCCTTTTTTATTGTTAAGTAACTTCTATTTTTATTCAAGTTACTTTTCAATTCAACTTCCTTTTTTATTTAATTTCCAAATAGATCGTTAACGTACAGTGGTTTCTGGATTGAACTTCCATTTTTAATTTTGTTGAACTTTCTTTTTTATTTTTATTCAATTTCCATTTTCATTCAATTTACTTTTCTATTAAAATTCCTTTTTTATTTAATTTGAAAATAGATCGTTAAGGTATAGTGGTTTCGTGAATGAATTTCCATATTTAATTTGCTGCAACTTGCATTTTTATTTTTATTTAACTTCCTTTTTATTTCAAGTTTCTTTTCTACTCGACTTCCTTTTCTATTTAATTTCCAAATAGATCGTAAAGGTACAGTGGTTTCTGGATTGAACTTCCATTTTTAATTTTATGCAACTTTCATTTTTATTTTTATTCAATCTCCATTTTTTTTTTCCATTTACTTTTCTATTAAACTTCCTTTTTTATTTAATTTCCAAATAGATCGTTAAGGTATAGTGGTTTCTTGAATGAATTTCCATTTTTAATTTGCTGCAACTTCCATTTTTATTTTTATTTACCTTCCTTTTTCGTTCAAGTTTCTTTTCTACTCAACTTCCTTTTTTATTTAATTTACAAATAGATCGTTAAGGTATAGTGGTTTCTGGATTGAACTTCCATTTTTAAATTTATGCAACTTTCATTTTTATTTTTATTCGACTTCCATTTTTATTGAAGTTATTTTTCTATTCAACTTCCTTTTTTATTTAATTTCCAACTAGATCGTTAAGGTATAGTAGTTTCATGAATGAACTTCCATTTTTAATTTTCTGCAACTTCCATTTTTATTTTTATTTAACTTCCTTTTCAATCAGTTTCTTTTCTAGTCAACTTCTTTTTTTATGTAATTTCCAAATAGATCGTTAAGACATAGTGGTTTCTGGATTGAACTTTCATTTTTAATTTTATGCAACTTTCATTTTTATTTTTATTCCACTTCCATTTTTATTCAATTTACTTTTCTATTAAACTTACTTTTTTATTTAATTTCCAAATAGATCGTTAAGGTATAGTGGTTTCTTTAATGAACTTCCATTTTTAATTTTATGGAACTTCCATTTTTATTTTTATTCAGCATCCATTTTTATTCAAGTTATTTTTCTATTCAACTTCCTTTTTTATTTAATTTCCAAATAGATCATTAAGGTATAGTGGTTTCTTGAATGAACTTCAATCTTTAATTTTCGGCAACTTCCATTTTTATTTTTGTTTAACTTCCTTTTTCAATCAGTTTCTTTTCTACTCAACTTCTTTTTTTATTTAATTTCCAAATAGATCGTTAAGGTATAGTGGTTCTGTATTGAACTTCCAGTGTTAATTTTATGCAAGTTTTATTTTTATTTTTATTCAACTTCCATTTTTATTCAATTTACTTTTCTATAAAACTTCCTTTTTTATTTAATTTCCAAATAGATCGATAAGGTATAGTGGTTTCTTTAATGAACTTCCATTTTTAATTTTATCTAACTTCCATTTTTATTTTTAACCAGCTTCCATTTTTATTCAAGTTATTTTGCCATTCAACTTCCTTTTTTATTTAATTTCCAAATAGATCGTTAAGGTATAGTGGTTTCTTAAATGAACTTCCATCTTTAATTTTCTGCAACTTCCATTTTTATTTTTATTTAACTTCCTTTTTCAATCAGTTTTTTTTCTACTCAACTTCTTTTTTTATTTAATTTCCAAATCGATTATTAAGGTATAGTGGTTTCTGGATTGAACTTCTAGTGTTAATTTTATGCAAGTTTCATTTTTATTTTTATTCAACTTCCATTTTTATTCAATTTACTTTTCTATTAAACACCCTTTTTTATTTAATTTCCATTTCATGAATGAACTTCCATTTCTAATTTTCTGCAACTTCCATTATTATTTCTATTTAACTTCTTTTTTTATTCAGGCTTCTTTTCTATTCAACCTCATTTTTTAGTTAATTTCCAAATAGATCGTTAAGGTATAATGGTTTCTGTATTGAACTTACATTTTTAATTTTATGCAACTTTCATTTTTATTTTTATTCAACTTCCATTTTTATTCAATTTGCTTTTTTATTAAACTTCCTTTTTTATTTAATTTCCAAATAGATCGTTAAGGTATAGTGGTTTATTTAATGAACTTCCATTTTCAATTTTATATAACATCCATTTTTATTCTTATTCAACTTCCATTTTTTATTCAAGTTATTTTTCTATTCAACTTCCTTTTTTATTTAATTTCCTAATAGATCGTTAAGGTATAGTGGTTTCTTGAATGAACTTCCATTTTTAATTTTCTGCAACTTCCATTTTTATTTTTATTTAACTTCCTTTTTTATTCAAGTTTCTTTTTCTACTCAACTTCCTTTTTTATTTAATTTCCAAATAGTTCGTTAAGGTATACTGGTTTCTGGATTGAACTTCCATTTTTAATTTCTGCAACTTTCATTTTTATTCAATTTACTTTTCTATTCAACTTCCTTTTTTATTTAATTTCCAAAGAGATCATTAAGGTATAGTGGTTTCTTGAATGAACTTCCATTTTTAATTTTATGGAACTTCCAATTTTATTTTTATTCGACTTCCATTTTTATTCAAGTCATTTTTCTATTCAACTTCCTTTTTTATTTAATTTCCAAATAGATCGTTAAGGTATAGTGGTTTCTTGAATAAACTTCCATTTTTAATTTTCTGCAACTTCCATTTTTATTTTTGTTCAACTTCCATTTTTATTCAATTTACTTTTCTATTAAACTTCCTTTTTTATTTAATTTCCAAATAGATCATTATGGTATAGTAGTTTCTTTAATGAACTTCCATTTTTAATTTAATGGAACTTCCATTTTTATTTTTCTGCAATTTCCCTTTTTATTCAATTTACTTTTCTAATAAAGTTCCTTTTTTATTTAATTTCCAAATAGATCATTATGGTATAGTAGTTTCTTTAATGAACTTTCATTTTTAATTTTATGGAACTTCCATTTTTATTTTTATGCAATTTCCCTTTTTATTCAATTTACTTTTCTAATAAAGTTCCTTTTTTATTTAATGTCCAAATAGATCGTTAAGGTATAGTGGTTTCTTGAATGAATTTTCATTTTTAATTTGCTGCAACTTCAATTTTTATTTTTATTTAACTTCCTTTTTCATTCAAGTTTCTTTTCTACTCAACTTTCTTTTTTATTTAATTTCCAAACAGATCGTAAAGGTAATGTGGTTTCTGGATTGAACTTCCATTTTTAATTTTATGCAACTTTCATTTTCATTTTTATTCAATTTCCATTTTTTTTCAATTTACTTTTCTATTAAACTTCCTTTTTTATTTAATTTCCAAATAAATCGTTAAGGTATAGTGGTTTCTTTAATGAACTTCCGTTTTTAATTTTCTGCAACTTCCATTTTTATTTTTATGCGACTTCCATTTTTATTCAAGTTATTTTTCTATTCAACTTCCTTTTTTATTTAATTTCCAAATAGATCGTTAAGGTATAGTGGTTTCTTTAATGAACTTCTATTTTTAATTTTATGGAACTTCCATTTTTATTTTTATTTTTCTTCCATTTTTATTCAAGTTCTTTTCTATTGAACTTCCTTTCCTATTTAATTTCCAAATAGATCGTTAAGTTATAGTGGTTTCTTAAATGAACTTCTATCGTTAATTTTCTGCAACTTTAATTTTTATTTTTATTTAACATCCTTTTTTCAATCAGTTTCCTTTCTACTCAACTCCTTTTTTTATTTAATTTCCAAATAGATCGTTTAGGTATAGTGATTTCTGAATTGAACTTTCATTTTTAATTTTATGCAACTTTCATTTTTATTTTTATTCCACTTCCATTTTTATTCAATTTACTTTTCTATTAAACTTCCCTTTTTATTTAATTTCCAAATAGATAGTTAAGGTATAGTGGTTTCTTGAATGAACTTCCAATTTTAATTTTCTGCAACAAACATTTTTATTTCTATTCAACTTTTTTTTTTTATTCAAGTTTCTTTTCTATTCAACTTCCTTTTTTAATTAATTTCCAAATAGATCGTTAAGTTATACTAGTTTCAGCATTGAACTTCCATTTTTAATTTTCTGCCACTTTCACTTTTATTTTTATTCAACTTCCATTTTTATTCAATTTACTTTTCTATTAAACTTCCTTTTATATTTAATTTCCAAATAGATCGATAAGGTATAGTGGTTTCTTTAATGAACTTCCATTTTTAATTTTATGGAACTTGCAATTTTATTTTTATTCAGCTTCCATTTTTATTCAAGTTATTTTTCTAGTCAACTTTCTTTTTTATTTAATTTCCAAATAGATCGTTAAGGTATAGTGGTTTCTTGAATGAATTTCCATTTTTAATTTTCTGCAACTTCCATTTTTATTTTTATTTAACTTCCTTTTTTATTCAAGTTTCTTTTCTACTCAACTTCCTTTTTTATGTAATTTTCAAATATATCGTTAAGGTATACTGGTTTCTGGATTGAACTGCCATTTTTAATTTTCTGCAACTTTCATTTTTATTTTTATTCAACATCCATTTTTATTAAATTTACTTTTCTATTAAACTTCCATTTTTAATTTTCTGCAACTTCCATTTTTATTTTTATTCGACTTCCATTTTTATTCAAGTTATTTTTCTATTCAACTTCCTTTTTTATTTAATTTCCAAATAGATCGTTAAGGTATAGTGGTTTCTTGAATGAACTTCCATTTTTAATTTTCTGCAACTTCCATTTTTATTTTTATTTAACTTCCTTTTGTTTTCAAGTTTCTTTTCTACTCAACTTCCTTTTTTATTTAATTTCGAAATAGATCGTTAAGGTATAGTGGTTTCTGGATTGAACATCCATTTTTAATTTTCTGCAACTTCCATTTTTATTTTTATTCAACTTCCATTTTTATTCAATTTACTTTTCTATTAAACTTCCTTTTTTATTTAATTTCCAAACAGATCGTTAAGGTATTGTGGTTTCTTGAATGAACTTCCACTTTAAATTTTCTGCAACTTCCATTTTTATTTTTATTCGATTTCCATTTTTATTCCAGTCATTTTTCTATTCAACTTCCTTTTTTATTTAATTTAAAAATAAATCGTTAAGGTATAGTGGTTTCTTGAATGAGCTTCCAATTTTAATTTTCAGCAACTTCCATTTTTATTTCTTTTCAACTTCTTTTTTTCTTCAAGTTTTTTTTCTATTCAACTTCCTTTTTTATTTAATTTCCAAGTAGATCGTTAAGGTATAGTGGTTTCTGGATTGAACTTCCATTTTTAATTTTATGCAACATTTATTTTTATTTTTATTCAATTTACTTTTCTATTCAACTTCCTTTTTTATTTAATTTCCAAATAGATCGTTACGGTAAAGTGGTTTCTTGAATGAACTTCCATTTTCAAGTTTATGCAACTTCCATTTTTATTCAAGTCATTTTTCTATTCAACTTCCTTTTTTATTTATTTTTCAAATTGATCGTTAACGTATAGTAGTTTCTTGAATGAACTTCCATTTTTAATTTTCTGCAACTTCCATTTTTAATTTTATTTAACTTCCTTTTTCATTCAATTTTTCTTTTCTACTCAACTTCCTTTTTTATTTAATTTCCAAATAGATCGTTAAGGTATAGTGGTTTCTTGAATGAACTTCCATTTTTAATTTTCTGCAACTTCCATTTTTATTTTTATTTAACTTCCTTTTGTTTTCAAGTTTCTTTTCTACTCAACTTCCTTTTTTATTTAATTTCCAAATAGATCGTTAAGGTATAGTGGTTTCTGGATTGAACATCCATTTTTAATTTTCTGCAACTTCCATTTTTATTTTTATTCAACTTCCATTTTTATTCAATTTACTTTTCTATTAAACTTCCTTTTTTATTTAATTTCCAAATAGATCGTTAAGGTATAGTGGTTTCTAGAATGAACTTCCACTTTAAATTTTCTGCAACTTCCATTTTTATTTTTATTCGATTTCCATTTTTATTCCAGTCATTTTTCTATTCAACTTCCTTTTTTTATTTAATTTAAAAATAAATCGTTAAGGTATAGTGGTTTCTTGAATGAACTTCCAATTTTAATTTTCAACAACTTCCATTTTTATTTCTTTTCAACTTCTTTTTTTCTTCAAGTTTTTTTTTCTATTCAACTTCCTTTTTTATTTAATTTCCAAGTAGATCGTTAAGGTATAGTGCTTTCTGGATTGAACTTCCATTTTTAATTTTATGCAACATTCATTTTTATTTTTATTCAACTTCCATTTTTATTCAATTTACTTTTCTATTAAACTTTCTTTTTTATTTAATTTCCAAATAGATCGTTAAGGTAAAGTGGTTTCTTGAATGAACTTCCATTTTCAATTTTATGCAACTTCCATTTTTATTTTTATTTTTATTCAACTTCCTTTTTTATTTATTTTTCAAATTGATCGTTAAGGTATAGTAGTTTCTTGAATGAACTTCCATTTTTAATTTTCTGCAACTTCCATTTTTATTTTTATTTAACTTCCTTTTGTTTTCAAGTTTCTTTTCTACTCAACTTCCTTTTTTATTTAATTTCCAAATAGATCGTTAAGGTATAGTGGTTTCTGGATTGAACATCCATTTTTAATTTTCTGCAACTTCCATTTTTATTTTTATTCAACTTCCATTTTTATTCAATTTACTTTTCTATTAAACTTCCTTTTTTATTTAATTTCCAAATAGATCGTTAAGGTATAGTGGTTTCTAGAATGAACTTCCACTTTAAATTTTCTGCAACTTCCATTTTTATTTTTATTCGACTTCCATTTTTATTCCAGTCATTTTTCTATTCAACTTCCTTTTTTATTTAATTTCAAAATAAATCGTTAAGGTATAGTGGTTTCTTGAATGAACTTCCAATTATAATTTTCAGCAACTTCCATTTTTATTTCTATTCAACTTCTTTTTTTCTTCAAGTTTTTTTTCTATTGTACTTCCTTTTTTATTTAATTTTCAAATAGATCGTTAAGGTATAGTGGTTTCTGGATTGAACTTCCATTTTTAATTTTATGCACCATTCATTTTTATTTTTATTCAACTTCCATTTTTATTCAATTTACTTTTCTATTAAACTTTCTTTTTTATTTAATTGCCAAATAGACCGTTAAGTTATAGTGGTTTCTTGAATGAACTTCCACTACAACAAGTTGGGCCTTGAGTGACGAAATTTTTTTGTCTTCAAAGAGCTAATTTCGTCACTATAGATATTTGTGAGGAAATATTTTCGTCACCGGTTTCGTCATTGAACGTTTGTCACTAAAAATCAACGTGACGAAAAATTATTTCGTCACCAATGAAATTACTTCAGCGACGAAATTTGTTGTCACCAATAAAACAACATTTTGTCACAAAAAATTCTCATGTTCGTCACCAAATAGTTTTTCAATACCATATTTATAACTTTAGTTGACGAATAAATTTGTCACGCATGTTGATCATTAATGAGGAAATAATTTCGTCACAATAAGATGTAAAGATGACGAAATTTTTCGTCTTCAAAAGTCATAATTTTGTCACCAATAAAACAATATTTTGTCGCCAAAAATTCTCATTTTCGTCACCAAATAGTTATTCAGTACCATATTTATAACTTTAGTTGACGAATAAATTTGTCACGCATGTTGATCATTGATGAGGAAATAATTTCGTCACAATAAGATGTAAAGGTGACGAAATTTTTCGTCTTCAAAAGTCATAATTTTGTCACCAATAAAACAACATTTTGTTGCCAAAAATTCTCATTTTCGTCACCAAATAATTATTCAGTACCATATTTATAATTTTAGTTGACGAATAAATTTGTCACGCATGTTGATCATTGATGAAGAAATAATTTCGTCACAATAAGATGTAAAGGTGACGAAATTTTTCGTCTTTAAAAGTCATATATGGGTGACGAAATATATTTCGTCACAAATATATATATACGTGACGAAATTTTTAGTCACCAAATAACAAAATAAATAAAAACTTTCATATATAAACTTCAGTAAATTTTGTCACCAAAAAAGTTTATTAGTGACGAATAATCACTTTGTCATAATAACAAGTACAAATGACGAAACAAATTCATCACTAAACTTGTTTCATATTTTATATTCAATTTAAATTATTATTTCACAAATATCCCTGCTCATATCCCAATAGCCTTTTAATTGTACTAAGAAATCCACTAGCTATTATACAGCACTCCACAAAAAAATTCACTAAACAATTTATTTTATAAATCAAAATATATCCATCAAACAACCTTAATAATAATCCATTAAGTATCACAAAAAAACTATCAAAGTAAATCCCAAAATAAACTAACGTGGAGTCCACCAAAAAAAATCAACACTCAATCTTAATTTGCAACTACAACTAAGCTTCAGTTTAGGAAAAAAATTCAACAGTTGATCCTCATTTGCAAGTATGCTTCTGAACGTCATCAAAATCAATCTACAAAAAAAATAAACAAGGCAAACATTAGCATAGAATGTATATATATAAAGTTTATTAAATAGCAAAGTTTTATTATAAACTTAAAGCCAAATATCAGAAACTTAACAAATATACAGAACTGTTCTGAAGATCACAAGCTTGAAGTTATTTGAATAGAAATATCAAATTTTTTGTAATGATATTGCTGGCAATTTTGAGGGCAATCATTGGCATCTCAACATCCTATATTTCCAACATGACTTTAAAATCTTACATCTCCATCCATATAATTTATGCCTAAACAATTTTCCATCTAGTTCCGTTGCTAATAAAGGGTGAGAAAATGACACAACATAAAAAAAATTTAACCCATGTAGTTTCCACTGTTTTAGGTTCCCAAATGTGAACATCTCAACTCAAGCAACCCAAAGTTGTATTAGTCTAAGCATAGTGCATATTTAGTAACTTTAGTATGATGAAAAAAATCAAGGACCCAAGCTATTGTTTTCATTTCGTATTCTATTCACAGAACTAACAGATTATGTAAAACAAAATAGAGAAACATTAAGAATGTTCGGGAAGAGAAAGACTGACCCTTTTTTTTCTGAGAGCAGAGTGACCACACCAAAGATGAAGAACATGAGAAGCATTCCAGAGTGCTCAAAATCGTTCATGTGAGATGGGTTCAAGACACCGTTGACAAAGAACTTGAGGTGCGTAGAATTCAAAAGTTCTATGTACATATCAATAAAAGCACCAATTGCTATAATGTGAGAACGAAGGGGAGAGAGAGAGAGGAAACTGAGTATTGGGTAGTTTTTTTTGAGCAACCAAGTATTGGGTAGTTGATTGAGGGAGAAACTGGAAAACGTGGGATGTGATTTTTTTTTTTTCGGTCAAATCATCTAATTTACACGTGGACATGGTAGAGGCTTCATGACACCAAAATTGGTGTTGGCTTTTAAAAATAGAATAGATAATACACACTGCTATACGTATTATTTTGTTTTAACATTGATTGCTTCCTTTTTTTTTTTTTTTTTTTGATCAACAAAAACTTTATTGATGAAAGAACCTTACAAGAAGGAGAAAATACATCAATAAAGGGGACAAGAAAGGACAGGGGAGAGGGGGATGATGCACAGCACCAAAACCAAACTGTTGGTGACAGACCAACAAGAACACAAAAAACACAACAGACAGCAGGATAAAACGCACACAGCAAGCTACCCATCCCAGCAAAGGTATATAGAAAATATACATCACCACGCCTACAATTAGATTCACATCCAAAACTGAAGCAAAATTACCCAGACCAGCTGCCTAGCAGATCTGTCCACTCACACAGCATAGAGATACAACCAGCAAAGCAGAATGATAGCAACAGCAGAGCATACAGATACCAACAGCAGAGCATACAGATACTTGTGACTTAGGCTATACAGATACCAACATCCACAGATAGAAACACACCTAACAGCAGGCTATTATCTGACTTAGTTTTGTCTCTACTTTGGTTCGTGTGTATTTTAACTAGGGTCATGCTAAGTAAGAATTTTGATAATGAATCTATTTTCATTAAATACATCTTCAAACTTGTTAAATCTTAGTTAATAAGTAGTCAAACTATTGTACTTTAACTAGTATATACTAACCAACATGAGAAAAATAAAATGATAAAGCGAGCGAGACTTACCAAAAAGGCGACGTACGAGTTCATGGGATACCTCATCCTCTAAATTGTCCTTTGAAACCTTGCTTCTTAAGAAACTCCATGATGCTTGATGTGATCTCAAAATGCTCGTCAATCGACCCATTCATCTTCCCTATCTCTTTATTTTGTGCTTGAATTTCCTCTCTTTGTACTTGAATTTCATGTTTCTGTGCTGTAATTTCCTCTTTATGTGACTGAATTTCCTCTTTTTGTGACTGAATTTCCTCTTTTTGTGACTGAATTTGCTCCTTTTGCTCTTGTATTTCCATCTGTAGACGCCTCACATAGTCACTGTCAGTCGAAGCACTGGTAGTCCTGACAGAGAAGGAACGCCTCAACCCGAGTCCTTTAACATATCCCGACCTTGGCTTTAGCACCTTCACAGATAGCTCCTCCGGAGTAATTGGAACCACACCAGGTCGGGAGCAATGTTCAGCTTGGATCTTTATCATATTATCCTGTCATTTAAAAAAAAAAATTAGAAAAATGAATAAAGATACATTTAAAATTGCAATCATCCTAATACAAAAGGTAAATATACATACATAATTCTCTTCGCACTCCGGAGAAATCCACTGCTTTGTGACATCATTAAAGTGTGTAGATTTGTAAACACATGGCAACTCTGGCAGTTGGCCCCCATTTGCAATTGTCTGATTTTTTTTGTTCAACTAGTAAGTTAAATAAGAATGATGGTAGTAGAATCATCTTTAAAAAAAAAAACCGAAAAAAAAATTAAAGAAGACCCACCGCCGCGTGCACCCTAACTGGGAGAGATTTTGACCCACACCTATGCTTCGTCTTCAATTGATTTCTATTGTCAATGTTAGCATTTGATTGCTTCTACAAGGAGGAAGTTCCAATAGAAAAATATATATATTAGGAAGACAAGGTAATTGTCAACAATAAATAAACATAAGAAAAGTTTACCAGCCAATTGGCATCATTCCACTTCTTGTCAATCAAGTTTTTCCATTTCTCGAGGTCACATTCAGGCGGTGGGTGGCTTCTAGCATACTCCTCTCCCTTAGCACTTTTAAGGTTCAGGTATTTTTTTCGTAGTCTGTAGGTGTAGCTGCTCAAGCTCCGTCCACACTTTGTTGCCACCGCTTTGCTAACATTTGTGGAGTCACCTTCCATGTCAAATTGATCCTAGCAACAGGCACAAATCTTGTAAGTCATAATTAATTATATTACATTAATTCAATCAATTATGTAAAACTTTTACCGTTAGACGCTGAAACATAGGTGCCGTAACTTCTTCGTTGACATGTTTCCACCTGCGAATGCTAAAGTCTGGCAAGTGTGTTCGGACCTCAACACCAATTTTGGAGACTAATTGAGAGGCATGATCCCCCACTGGTGCACGATACTCCTGTGGTATAGGAACTTTGAGCTTTCCATCTTTTTGAACCATTGCTTGAACCTTCAACCCGCGTGTCAAGCCACGAGGGTGTCTAGTAGGCACTGTTTTAAAGACATAACATTGACTGGTTAGCAATTAATTAAAGCGAAATCATAAAAGCAATATAAGTAACTTTTTTTACACATTGAACGGTTCTACACAAATACAAGAAAAAGATTGCTAAGTTTGCATTAAAGATAATGTGCTTCTTAGGTACGTAGTTTACCTTTTGCTCATCTCCTAAAATTTCCATTTATGCAGATGGAAAATACATAAAATGGAGAAATATTATGTTCAAGACACAGTAGCTGTAAATAAACTAAGTATGACAATAATGATTTGGTACAACAAAAAGAAAATACACCTTAAAAACACAATTAGTACTTCTCATCAAACCTCTCCACATAAAAGGGTCAGATTGAACACCAGTAGTGGGGGAAGATGATATGGGATATGCCAATTTGAGAAAATTTCAACTTCAAAGGCAACGCTAGAAGAAGTGGCCTATCGATCTGTGCCTGTTTTAGAATTGCAGTTCTTTGTTCTAGCTTCGGTTGTGATCTCTTAAGAGGTTCTAGTTTCTGTCATGTGCTCTTAGAGTGGTGAATTCAAGCGGCGTATGCATGTAAAACTTCATTCTTCATTTGATTCTCCCTTGTGGTGCTGGTTGCAATTTGTACGGATTCTGTGTACCGAATGATACAATCATCAATGTTTGCCATCGAATGTAGTCAATTTGTTTCTGGATTTTGCTTCTTCCTTTCATTGCATTTTTTGACTCCCTGTTTAGGTTTTGGGTTAACTTGTTTCTGGTTTTTCTAAATTTTGTATTTATTTATAGCTTTGGAATTGCCAAGCAGGGCAGAGGTATGAGAAAAATGTTCAATACTGAGACCTTAATCTAAGAAGCATGTTGGTAGGGGTGGACATAAACCAGGCCGGAATCAAGTTATTAGACTTCGAGCCATGTGAAGCACAATGCCATTTCCAAGTTCTTTAACAGCAAAGAATTATATATATATTTTGTAGCTGGAATATCAGTTGTAATGGCACCACTGGTTTTCTTAGCTAGAATCGCTAGAAGCAATTAATTCACTGTGACTGAACAGGGAAAAGAAGTGTAACCTATGAAAGAGACATTTGAGCACCATTTCCAAAATTGAATCAGAAACTTAATAAATTTTCAGCAACGCAAAAAATATTACTCATTGCACGATACACGGTTTCAAATTCCATATCACAAAACCATCCAATTAGACAAATAAGCAGCCACTCACATAAATAGCCAACTGATGGTGCTAACCAAACAACTAAACATAGCTTCTGTTAATGGACACCAACTAAACAATACTGATAGAGCATTCATCCTCCATTACTGAGAATCATCAAGCCACACAGTAGTATAGATCAACAAACAGCAATAATAAACAACACCAAGACAGAGCAGCAATAGTAGGTCTTATCAAAAGCAAAACAGAACAGCCCCATGCTACCATAGACTCCACCCATCTCAGCAACAATCCATATCAGCAGCAAAGGAGACTTGAACACCTCTATTTAAATGTTGTCACTAATAAATTTTTATTTATTAACAGATTACAAAAATATGTTCTATAAAGATGCTTTGAGATATATAAAATTATCAATAATTAAATGAAACTATGATCGTTTGTGAAGATCATGAAGATCATTGTTGAATGTTTTAAATGAATGTTTAAGCCTTGATGTTCTTTAATATATTCTTCCTATCTAGTTGGGGTGCATAGGCACTAATTACATTAATTATACTTTCTCCATTACAAGTTTAATTAGCATTATTATGTCTCCTATTTTTGTTATCTGTTTAGTTTCTCGTAAACATGCTATATTAATTTTCCTTCTAATCATAGTATCTACTAATACCAGTCTTACTTGTTAGTGTACAAACATACCAAGTTGCCAATTTAAACCAACAACTCTGGTCTAACTTCTTTACCCACGGTCGTCTAGGAAAGTGCAGGGACCCTTCCCAATTTTTCATTACACCTGATCACTGACGCAATGCCCCTTGCCCATTTTTTTGAAGTGTCTCAGCAGGTGCAGCTCATTGCTTACAGAGAATGCCCCTATCCCTAATGCAAGAACACCCTAGCCCTTACAAACATGAAATCTATCCTTAGAAGCCTAAGGCAGGGGCCATTGCTTAGAGAAAAAGAAACAAAATATTAAATGAAATAATTGCTCTCTCAATTCAAGAGATCAACAGTTGTCTCCATATTTAAAGCGGGGAAAGATGTCTTTCTGGTTGAAGTGACAGTAACAGTAACCGTATTTTATGGTGATGGGAGTGGTCTTCCAACGCAATACACTGTTACTCTCCTAAAACATGGCTGCTGTAAAGATCTCAGTCAGGCTCTGAGTACTACATGCTGCTTAAGGAGCGATGAAAGCCTGTTGCTTGCAGAGGTAATTTATATCTTCTTGACTTCTATTATATATTTACTAATCTGTTGCTAATTCTTTATGTATTAGTCTTCTGAAGCCCTGGATTTTTAATATGCAGGTTTACGAACATCGAACATATCGATATTTAGAGAACCCTTCGGAACCATTACCTTCTATAAAAGATGATGAACATATTGTAGCCTACGGGCTTCCAAAGCGGGCAGAATTAACAAGACTAGAGATATGTCATCGATACTTGGAAAAGTGAGTTCTCATTCTTGAATCCTTAGTTGTTACGTTTCCACTTGGCTAAGATTCAAAAATCTTGAATCCTATCATGCCTTGTGTGTTTGGTCTTTATTGGGTAGAGTTGACATGTCTGAATGAGTCTATGGTTTTTATTTCCTTGTTAGGGATGCCAAATTGCCTAGTTGCATAGATGCTCTGATTGATCTTTTTAGTTTTTTGGTCTGAAGGCAATGAACTACATTATAGGAATAACCCTTGAACAAAAAGCCAAAAAGGAAGGAAAAGTAATAAAAAAAGTGAATGAAGGTGGGATGTAACCCAGGTCTGAAGTCTGGTTGCTGTGTACTAGGATAGATGACACCTTTGTTTTAAGTAAACATTTATTAGGTTTAAGACTTTTTCCTTGTAACTAAAGCATCATTGCTTTCCAGATGTTTGTCAGATAATTTCAAGGGCAGTGAGAGGAAACTTTTGTTGACACCACTGGTTACTTATCTGGAGGACACACAAACTGGAGCTGACATTGATCTTGCTATTAGTAGAGTGTTGTCCCCATTGAGAAAGAAAACTTTTTTTAGTTCAACTATTGTTCATAGTGGCAAGGAAAATGGCTCTGCTGTGGAAGCTATTGATGAATCAGCAAACATCTACGCTACCCATTCTGGACCTGGAAACCTGTCAATGGACAGCTTAGAACTGGAAGAAATGTCCTACAGGGAGTTGAGCTTTCAGCTCTGCATAACAGATAACAGAGGTTTGAACTGCAGGCCTATTTCAAAGGATTCACTCATAAAAACTGGTCAACTGGTTAAAGTTATGTTGGATTGGACTGATAAAGAACACAAATTATATGATTCCAGCTACTTAAAGGATGTTCCTGAGGTTCACAAGACCAAGCTTACTGTGAAGAAAACTCGACAAGAAGCTATCTCTTTATTTTCATGCTTGGATGCATTTTTAAATGAGGAACCTTTAGGGCCTGATGACATGTGGTAGAACACTTTTAATGCTTTTGACCAGCTGAATTGCATATTTTCAGAGCAATTCACCTCAAGTATTACTGCCTCATTTTTTGTTGTTTCAAAATTTCAATGTAGGTACTGCCCTCGTAAAATTTGTGGGTAGGGAGGATGCATCAACATTTTAAACTAGAAAAATTCAGCCTTCCCATTGGAAACATATTCTGTCTATACAAAAACCACATGCTACAGAAACAAATTACAATACGAAAATTTCCTACATTTATGCTAATTATAACCATGCTTATAAGTTATATCAATATAAACGTGACAAAGCTGCTTCTGAAATGGGTATTGAATCCCGTATAGATTATAAATTTCTTGAACATCATTACATTTCAAGTTCTAAACAGTGGAAATAAGTTGGAGAGGAAGCGATAGAGAGATTGAGGATGTTAATGATCAAAGGCTATGGTATATAAAGCTTCAAGATAAACACTGTCACATCTTTATGTAGACAGCTGGGGAAAAAAAACGGCAATTTTAATGTAACAAGTAAACAAAATAAGCCTATCAAGTACATGGCAACAATGTTTTATTGATCATGAAGTATTTGGAGTATTTGGAAATGCCAACAATAACTTGAGGCTTCTGATCTCATTTACAACAATTGAAAAAATAAGACTGTCAACACAGCAACCGACTGCCTTCCACTGGTTCTATCATACAACCACCTCAAACAAGACTCTTCGTAACCAATAAAATAAACCATAGTGCAAATTAAGTATGATTAATATTGCAATAAAATTAGTACAAAAGCTAACAACATTCGAACTTACTCATATCCAGGATAAGATAAAAGCAATATTAAGAGGGTGAAATAGTATAGAAAAGATATCTGTAAAGACACAAAATTAAATAGTAACTGAACAACCAAACATAGCAAGCTTGTGAAAATCAAACATGTGAATTTTAAAAACAAAAGTTCAACAAAAGTAATTTTCTCAGGGGAAAAAATTAACACAATCAACCATAAAAATACTAATTTTAAGTAATAGAATCATTGTTAAGCTTTAAGAGAATCAAAACGTGTTACAATTTAAAGATCACGTACATGCGGACAGGCCTCTAAGGACTATGATCAAGATAAAGACAAAATAACTAAACCAACTTGATATTTTGGCATCATCACCATAAAGAAAAGCTTTCGAATTTTTCAGTTGCAACTAGTATTTGGGACACTACTTGATTCAAATGGTTCTTACAAAGACCGAATATATCTAATTAAATTTCAAATTCAACAGTCCATCTTTCAAAATTAAGGAAAAATAATTATTGCACAAATTTCAGTCCCTAGACCTCCCATTCTAGAAAATAGATCTGTTTTAATCTTTTCTCTGTTCATCCTCACATACAGCTTTCCAATTAAGCTCCATTCCAGAAAACGTAATATGTAATGGGTATAGAACTATATCAGCAATTTGAAGGAAAAAAAAAATACACAATCTGAAAAAAAAATAAAAAATAAAGAGAAGATGCCCACAGCCAACTAAAACAAAGGCAAGAAATAATTGCAGTAGCAAAGCATCAGGCATGTACAAGAATCCTCAAATAGCCATGTACAAAGATCCTCAAATAGCCATGTACAAGGATCCTCAAATAGCGAATCAGGAGGATGATCACAGAAGCAAAGGAATCAATCGATATCAGTAAGTAATCAATTTTATTTTTTTATGAATAACCTAAGTAGAAAAACCTATAAAATAAACAGATATTAAACAAACATTCAAATATAGAGAGGAGTTGAACCCTAATTTTATTAAAAATACAGAGAAACAATCCAAATCATATGAAATATTCAAATTTAGTCAAGGGCTTTTACTAAATTCAAACTCTTAATTATAATCAATAGGACATTCATTCTCAAGTTTATAGCAGAAAACTTGCTGGAAAGAATAAAATACAGCATTAATTCTGAAAATTAATTTCGAAAATTAGGGAAAACAGAGATAGAGAAATAGAGAAATTGAGTGAGAGAGAGAGGGGGAGAGAGAAAGAGGACCCATACCTGATGGAAGAGAACACACAGCAGTAAAGGAGATACGACGTCTGTGGCGACACTGAAGGAGGAAAACAGGGACGGCGCTGGAGAAGAATACACTGAAGGGGCGCTGGAGAAGAACACACAGCACTTGTGTTTTGAGAGGGAGAGGGGGAGAGACAGAGATTGATAGGAAAACTATTCGTCAGTTTGTTTTGAGAGGGAGAGACAGAGATAGAGGCCCATGCGAAGACTGATAAAAAAATAATAAAAAAAAAGGAGGGAAAAATAAAACTTATCAAAAAAAAAAAAAAGAGGGAAAAAAAAATCTAGGCAAAAAAAAAAGAAAAAATAATATTTTTTTTTTTTTATTACCGCTTAATATGTAAAAATTCTTCTTTCAAAATTGGTGGCAAAATAATTCTCACTAAAAGGCCTAAAAATATTAAAAATTATTAGTGACGAAAATATATTTCTCACCAAATGTTCTTAAAATATTCAAAATCAAGTTTTTCAAAAACAAAAAAAAAAATTAGATTACTGGTGACACAAATATATACCTCATTAATAATATTTTAATTATTGAAAAAAAAAATTCTCACCAAAACTTTCAAAATTTTGGCACCATAAAAAAAAATTAGTGGGAAAAATTTAGGTGACGAAACTTATTTGTTTCTCACCTAAAAGTAAATATTTATTGACGAAAATAAATTTCGTCACCTATTATTTTTCTTTTTTTATTATACGTGACAAAATTTATAATTCCTCATGGATTATTCTTATTTAGTGACGAAATTTGTTTTCTTCACTAATTTTTGTCACCACACCAAAACAGAGAATAAGAGAAAAAGACACCAGAAAAAGAGCAAAGAGAAATCATATACCAAATCATCAAGCAAAGAAGATGTGGCGGTTACCGGCAAGGCTGCTATTGGCGGTGACGATCGACAAGACTAATAGAGGCGACGATGGCGATCGGCATGGTGGAGGAGCAAGAGGTAAGACAAATTAATACCCTATTTTGAGAGAGAGAGATGATAAACAGAAAAAAGGATAAAAAAAATTAATACCTTTTTTTTTTATTGTCGCTCAAAATATCAAAAATTTTCCACCAAAATTGGTGACAATATTATTTCCTCATCAAAAGATATCAAAAATATTAAAACGTTTTGGTGACGAAAATATATTCATCACAAATAATTTTATAATTAGTGACAAATTTTTTTGTCACCAAAAGTCCCAAAATTTTGGCGCCACCCAAAAAAAATAACGGGAAAATTTTAAGTGACGAAACTTAAGTTTTCCTCACTTAAAATGAAGTATTTATTGACGAAAATATATTTTGTCACTTATCATTTTTATTTTTTTATTATATGTGACAAAATTTATAAATTCCTCACGAATTATTTTCATTTAGTGACGAATTTTATTTTCTTCACTAGTTTTCGTCACCATAGGTTACTTTTGTTGTAGTGTTCTATTTTTAATTTTATGCAACTTCCATTTTTATTTTTATTCGACTTCTGTAATGCCCTCAAAATAATAACATTAAACCCATCAATAGAGACATGCAATGATATATAAAAGCTCCACTTTCTTCTATTCATCAGAGTTCCATTACCAAAAGTATTACATGTTAACAACGAAAGGCAAATGCCCTAAAGGCTTACAGCTTTCCAAATTAACACTTGGTTACAACAAAAGAGTACTAACTCATTTACACATTAAGCCCTTGGCTTGAATATACATGTAATACATCAAAGATATAAAACAGCAAAAGTCTGCCTGCCCCTAGCCTCCTAAGCTACGTCCTTGGAGGTGGCATGCTACCTGTACCTGAAAATGATATTCCCATATAGGGTGAGCCACAGCCCAGTAGAAACATACTAAACCAAATATGAACAATGACTAAAAGATTGGCAGTTGATTGATGGCCAACACTGATACTTTCCCTTATCACACTTTACAAGTTCATGACATACAAGTCCACATTACAATCCATTTTCCAATTCTTTTAAATTCTCAATTTACAACCATGGCTCAGAACCTGGCCAAACAACTCATATGAGACAGTAACTCACATTAAGCACTTTCCCATTTCATAATAGATAAGCATACTTGCTATATCACACACCAACAGATAAGCATACAAGCTACATCATCACTTCCATAGATATGCATAAGAGCACTATCACACTTCCAATGACAAGCATATGAGCTCTGTCAACACATTACTAGATAAGCATATGAGCTCTATCTATGGAGTCCATCCCCTATCTCCTCCCAACAATATCCGGTTTAGAGATCCATCCCCTATCTTCCCCTAAACCGTGGAGTACATCCCCCATCTCCTCCAACACAACACAATGCATATAAACAATAATTATACACATCATCACACAATACATAAATTTAATGTATTCTTTCAACCGTCATACTCAATGACCCATTCTAGTGATTAGTTTCAGTTTGCCTAATCATCATGCATTGTCTACAACAATCAAGACTATCCTCCACCGATAGCCCAAAGCAGTTATTTCTATACAGAAAATAAGTGCAACAATGGATATATAATCAACATTTCAACTAGGTGAGCGATAAATAATCCAACTACACCCTTTCATCCCATGCCTTTCCAAATCAATTCCTCATTTCTCATAATTAATTATACAAATTAATTAACCAATGTAATTAGGACATATTCCATAATTAACATTACAACCCTTAGGTTCCATTTTCACTAGTGTTTCAACATTAATTTCACTTTTCCATGCCAAACATGCATCTAGGTTTTATATAGCCAAAACCCCAACTTTTGTAAAAATTACACAAAGGCCCAAACTCTCTCAAAATTTCCCAACAACCCCCAACATATCAAAATGCAAAAATTTAAAGACAAAGCTCATGAAGAGGAGTAGGATATCTCTACCTCGAAGTTAGAGCTCGGATGGAGAAGAGACCAAAACCAAAGTGCTCCAAAGACCAAGATTTTCAGATCAAAACGACGCCCTCGACGATCCACACAACTTTTACAAAGGCCGAAGGTGAAACTCACTCCTACTATATCAATACCTAGAGAGAAGTCAAGGTTTTAGAGAGAGGAGCTCTCAAAATGGGTTTTAGAAAAAGTATGAGAGAGAAAGGAAAGTAAAAAGTGATTTAAAATCACCCAGCGGATAACTCATATATGCATGACCCGCTCGAGCGGAGAACACAACGCTCGAGCGCCAAGAACAAAAATCTGAACACGCTCGAGCGCAATAAGGCCCGCTCGAGCGCCAAGACACAAGAATAAAGCACTTCCGCTCGAGCGCGAAAACCAGTCCGCTCGAGCGTAGATTTCCACCTCCCAGAACTTATACCCAGAAAGTACTACCCACTCGAGCGCCACCAAACGCGCTCGAGCGCCACCGCTCGAGCGCAAACAAACCCGCTCGAGCGTAAAAATCACATCTGCAGAAATTTTGCAGGAACACGAAATACTGGAGGTGTACAATCCCCGCTCGAGCGCAAGAAGACCCGCTCGAGCGGATCGCCTAAAAACTGGACAACAAGGAATTGAAACCAAGGCCTAACCAACCTGTAACAACCCTGCTCAAAACATCCTAAAACTCAATCAAGTGGAATTAAAGGACGGCAACAAGGTAGATACCACTACCAACTTCACGGAACCGAGTCCGGAACACAACAGAACAGTAAAGGGACAACCGGGATCGCTATAACTTCCATTTTTATTCAAGTCATTTTTCTATTCAACTTCCTTTTTTATTTATTTTCCAAATTGATCGTTAAGGTATAGTGGTTTCTTGAATGAACTTCCATTTTTAATTTTCTGCAACTTCCATTTTTATTTTTATTTAACTTTCTTTTTCATTCAAGTTTCTTTTCTACTCAACTTCCTTTTTTATTTAATTTCCAAATAGATCGTTAAGGTATAAGGGTTTCTGGATTGAACTTCCATTTTTAATTTTATGCAACTTTCATTTTTATTTTCATTCAATTTCCATTTTTATTCAATTTACTTTTCTATTAAACTTCCTTTTTTATTTAATTTCCAAATAGATCCTTCAGGTATAGTGGTTTCTTGAATAAACTACTATTTTTAATTTTTTGCAACTTCCATTTTTATTTCTACTCAACTTCTTTTTTTATTCAAGTTTCTTTTCTATTCAACTTCCTTTTTTATTTAATTTCCAAATAGATCGTTAACGTATACTGGTTTCTGGATTGAACTTCCATTTTTAATTTTATGCAACTTTCATTTTTATTTTTATTCAACTTCCATTTTTATTCAATTTACTTTTCTACAAAACTTCCTTTTTTATTTAATTTCCAAGTAGAACGTTAAGGTATAGTGGTTTCTTTAATAAACTTCCATTTTTAATTTTATGGAACTTCCATTTTTATTTTTATTCAGCTTCCATTTTTATACAAGTTATTTTTCTATTCAACTTCCTTTTTTATTTAATTTCCGAATAGATCGTTAAAGTATAGTAGTTTCTTGAATGAACTTCCATTTTTAATTTTCTGCAACTTCTATTTTTATTTTTATTTGACTTCCTTTTTCATTCAAGTTTCTTTTCTACTCAACATCCCTTTTTATTTAATTTCCAAATAGATCGTTAAGGTATAGTGGTTTCTTGAATGAACTTCCATTTTTTATTTTCTGCAACTTTCATTTTTATTTTTATTTAACTTCCTTTTTTTATTCAAGTTTCTTTTCTACTCAACTTCCTTTTTTATGTAATTTCCAAATAGATCGTTAAGGTATAGTGGTTTCTGGATTGAACTTCCATTTTTAATTTTCTGCAACTTTCATTTTTATTTTTAATCAACTTCCATTTTTATTCAATTTACTTTTCTATTAAACTTCCTTTTTAATTTAATTTCCAAATAGATCGTTAAAGTATATTGGTTTCTTGAAGGAACTTCCATTTTTAATTTTCTGCAACTTCCATTTTTATTTTTATTCGACTTCCATTTTTATTCAAGTTATTTTTTCTATTCAACTTCCTTTTTTATTTAATTTCCTAATAGGTCGTTAAGGTATAGTGGTTTCTTGAATGAACTTCTATTTTTAATTTTCTGCAACTTCCATTTTTATTTTTATTTAACTTCCTTTTTTTTCAGGTTTCTTTTCTACTCAACTTCATTTTTTATTTAATTTTCAAATAGATCGTTAAGGTATAGTGGTTTCTGGATTGAACTTCAATTTTTAATTTTCTGCAACTTCCATTTTTATTTTTATTCAACTTCCATTTTTATTCAATTTACTTTTCTAGTAAAATTCCTTTTTTATTTAATTTCCAAATAGATCGTTAAGGAATAGTGGTTTCTTGAATGAACTTCCACTTTTAATTTTCTGCAACTTCCATTTTTATTTTTATTCGACTTCCATTTTTATTCCAGTCATTTTTCTATTCAACTTCCTTTTTTATTTAATTTCAAAATAAATCGTTAAGGTATAGTGGTTTCTTGAATGAACTTCCAATTATAATTTTCAGGAACTTCCATTTTTTTTTCTATTCAACTTCTTTTTTTCTTCAAGTTTTTTTTCTATTCAACATCCTTTTTTATTTAATTTTCAAATAGATCGTTAAGGTATAGTGGTTTCTGGATTGAACTTGCATTTTTAATTTTCTGCAACTTCCATTTTTATTTTTATTTGACTCCCATTTTTATTCAAGTTATATTTCTATTCAACTTCCTTTTTTATTTAATTTCCAAATAGGTTGTTAAGGAATAGTGGTTTCTTGAATGAACTTCCATTTTTAATTTTCTGCAACTTCCATTTTTATTTTTATTTAACTTCCTTTTTTTTCAGGTTTCTTTTCTACTCAACTTCCTTTTTTATTTAATTTCCAAATAGATCGTTAAGGTATAGTGGTTTCTGGATTGAACTTGCATTTTTAATTTTCTGCAACTTCCATTTTTATTCAATTTACTTTTCTATTAAACTTCCTTTTTTATTTAATTTCCAAATAGACCGTTAAGGTATAGTGGTTTCTTTAATGAACTCCTATTTTTAATTTTATGCAACTTCCCTTTTTATTTTTATTCGACTTCCAATTTTAATTAAGTCATTTTTCTATTCAACTTCCTTTTTTATTTATTTTCCAAATTCATCGTTAAGGTATAGTGGTTTCTTGAATGAACTTCCATTTTTAATTTTTTGCAACTTCCGTTTTTATTTTTATTTAACTTCCTTTTTCATTCAATTTACTTTTCTACTCAACTTCCTTTTTTACTTAATTTCCAAATAGATCGTTAAGCTATAGTGGTTTCTGGATTGAACTTCCATTTTTAATTTTATGCAACTTCCATTTTTATTTTTATTCGACTTCCATTTTTATTCAAGTCATTTTTCTATTCAACTTCCTTTTTTATTTATTTTCCAAATTGATCGTTAAGGTATAGTGGTTTCTTGAATGAACTTCCATTATTAATTTTCAGCAACTTCCATTTTTATTTTTATTTAACTTCATTTTTCATTCAAGTTTTTTTTCTACTCAACTTCCTTTTTTATTTAATTTCCAAATAGATTGTTAAGGTATAGTGGTTTCTGGATTGAACTTCCATTTTTAATTTTATGCAACTTTCATTTTTATTTTTAAGTAACTTCCATTTTTATTCAAGGTACTTTTCTATTCAACTTCCTTGTTTATTTAATTTCCAAATAGATCGTTAACATACAGTGGTTTCTGGATTGAACTTCCATTTTTAATTTTATGCAACTTTCATTTTTATTTTTAATCAATTTCCATTTTTATTCAATTTACTTTTCTATTAAACTTCTTTTTTTATTTAATTTCTAAATAGATCGTTAAGGCATAGTGGTTTCTTGAATGAATTTCCATTTTTAATTTGCTGCAACTTCTATTTTTATTTTTATTTAACTTCCTTTTTCTTTCAAGTTTCTTTTCTACTCAACTTCCTTTTGTAATTAATTTCCAAATAGATTGTTAAGGTATAGTGGTTTCTAGATTGAACTTCCATTGTTAATTTTATGCAAGTTTCATTTTTATTTTTATTCAACTTCCGTTTTTATTCAATTTACTTTTCTATTAAACTTCCTTTTTTATATAATTTCCAAATAGATCGTTAAGGTATAGTTGTTTTTTGAATAAACTTTGAATTTTAGTTTTCTGCAACTTCCATTTTTATTTTTTTTTAACTTCCTTTTTTATTCAAGTTTCTTTTCTACTCAACTTCCTTTTTTATTTTATTTCCAAATAGATCGTTAAGGTATAGTGGTTTTTTTTAATGAACTTCCATTTTTAATTTTATGGAACTTCCATTTTTATTTTTATTAAGCTTCCAGTTTTATACAAGTTATTTTTCTATTCAACTTCCTTTTTTATTTAATTTCCAAATTTGTCGTTAAGGTATAGTGGTTTCTTGAATGAACTTCCATTTTTAATTTTCTGCAATTTCTATTTTTATTTTTTTTAACTTTCTTTTTTATTCAAGTTTCTTTTCTACTCAACTTCCTTTTTTTATTTTATTTCCAAATAGATCGTTAAGGTTTAGTGGTTTCTGGATTGAACTTCCATTTTTAATTTTCTGCAACTTCCATTTTTATTTTTATTCCACTTCCATTTTTATTCAATTTACTTTTCTATTAAACTTCCTTTTTTATTTAATTTCCAAATAGATCGTTAAGGTATAGTGTTTCTTGAATGAACTTCCACTTTTAATTTTCTGCAACTTTCATTTTTATTTTTATTTAACTTCCTTTTTTATTCAAGTTTCTTTTCTACTCAACTTCCTTTTTTATTTAATTTCCAAATAGATCGTTAAGGTATTCTGGTTTCTGGATTGAACTTCCATTTTTAATTTTATGCAACTTTCATTTTTATTTTTAATCAATTTCCATTTTTATTCAATTTACTTTTCTATTAAAGATGGAAATTAATGTCCTAAAAACAGAAGTCAAACACTTGCAGACTGCAAGTGAAGCTGCCACTAAAGATATTAAATATCTTCACAATCAGTTAAGACAGCAAACAGGAAAAGCCGCTGAGAAAGCCACTGAGAAAATTGAACAAAAATCTGAACCTGAACCTTCTACGCCGTACTTATTACTTGTAAATCAGGTAACCTTTCAGAAATGGTATATTAAAATTTCATTTTTAATAAAACCCGATTTTATGATTAAAGATGCTATTGCTTTAGTAGATAGTGGAGCAGATATGAACTGTATCCAAGAAGGTATAGTTCCTACCAGATATTTTGAAAAGACTACCCAGAGTCTAACCAGTGCAAGGGGTAATTCCTTACAGATCTGGTATAAAATTCCAGAAGCTTATATCTGTAATCAAGATTTATGTCTACCTACATCTTTTGTATTAGTCAAAAATCTTGCTCAGAATATAATTCTAGGCACACCTTTTTTATGTCTTTTAATGCCTATCCAGAAAATCGATCAAACAGGTATTTATTCTCAAATACAGGGAAAATCAGTAATTTTTGAATTCATAACAGAACCTTATACAAAAGAATTAGATCAAATCCGTGATTTAGTTACCTTTAAAGAAAACCAGATAAATTTTCTTTAAAAGGAAGTTCAATTCTTAACAACAGAACAAAGACTGCAACAACCTTCTTTACTACAGAAAATTAAATTAATTGAAAAAGAATTTCAAACAGAAGTGTGTAATGATGTTCCAAATGCTTTTTGGGAACGCAAAAAACATACGGTCACATTACCATATGAACCAGACTTTGATGAAAAATATAGTCCCACTAGAGCTCGTCCCAGCCAAATAAAAAAGGAATATATGGAATTATGCAAAACAGAAATCAGTAATCTTCTTGCTAAACAATTGATCCGACCTAGTCACTCTCCGTGGAGTTGTACCGCTTTTTATGTAAACAAAAATGCTGAAATTGAACGAGGAGTTCCACGCCTTGTAATAAATTATAAACCGTTAAATGATAAATTAAAATGGATTCGATATCTTATTCCGAATAAAAAAGATCTTTTAGATCGTCTCCAGGATGCAATTATTTTTTCTAAATTTGATCTTAAATCAGGATATTGGCAAGTTCAAATTGAAGAACAGGATCGCTATAAAACAGCTTTTACAGTACCCTTTGGGCATTACGAATGGAATGTCATGCCATTTGGTTTAAAAAATGCTCCATCAGAATTTCAACATATCATGAATGATATTTTTAATCCGTATACAGCGTTTACTTTATCTTATATTGATGATGTCTTAATTTTTTCCTCATCAATTGATCAGCATATTAAACATCTTAATATTTTTAAGAATGTTATTATCAGAAATGGTTTAGTTATTTCTGCCCCAAAAATGCAGCTATTTCAAACCAATATCAGATATTTAGGTCATAATATTTCCAATGGTAGTATTATACCTATTAACCGCAGTATGGAGTTTGCTTCTAAATTTCCCAACGAAATTAAAGATAAAACCCAATTACAGAGATTTTTAGGTAGTCTTAACTATGTTAGAGACTATTATCATAATTTATCTGCCGATGCTAACATTCTCTATACCAGATTAAGGAAAAATCCGCCACCTTTGTAACGACCCTCACCTTACTCTTGCCATACTTGCATACATTCTTGCATGGTCTTGCTTGTTATGTTAATTTAAAGGTTTTATCTTGGCTTGATTTGCTTAAGTTGCTTGCATGATTTTGTTCCTTGCTTAGTGCGTGTGCGTAGCCGAGATCATCTTGAGCTTAGTCCGCCTTTGACCCTTTGTACTTAGAATTATCTTGAGGTCTTGTTCAACCCCATCTTCACCTCGGGCATTCTTTGCCGAGATGTTTCGCACTTGAACCTTGTCCGCAGGCAGGTATGGCCTAGGCCGAGATGTGGCACACCCCGGCCAAGGTGTGGCACAGCTTAGTCAAGTGTCGTCCTCCTTAGCCGATGTTTTTCTATCCTGTTGCTGGATCCTTGTTTTGAGCCGATGTCATCTCTTTGCCGATGTGTCTTACCCGAGCTTGCTGTATACGATTTGTCAGAGACTTGTCTTGTCTATCAATCACCTTTTTGGAGCTGAACCAACCCGTTAATGCCACGTGTCCGAGCTGTTTGTTAAGGCAGCCGACAGACCTTGAAACAAATCATTTCAAGTCTCAAATCTTTGTTTGAGAGAGAGAAGCTCTAGAAAGGGAGGAAGAAGAGTTCTTGAGTGAGAGTAGTCTTCCAAGCTTGATCTTTGTGGTTTGAACCGTTAGATTCGAGTTTTGAGGTTAGAATCTTGATCTCCTTTGGTTGTTCTTGCTGAATATCTAGCTGCATTGCATGATCGGATTTGTTTTGCATGTCATGCATCGTTTTGAAGTTGGTTTTAGAAAGAGAAAATGGTTTTCCATGTGTTCTTGAAGAAAGTCTCATTGTGATCGAAGAGTTTGGAACGAAAATCATGTTTTGTGTTTGTTCTTGCATGCCTTTCTTTGATGGGTACCCAGGTCCATATATTTTGAACTCTTGGCATGAAAACTCAGATTTTTGTAACAAGTTGTGAGCTTGCATCCATCTTTCAATGATCATGTTCTTCATATTCTTCAAAGGAAAACCCAGATTTTTCCTGACCTTGTTTAGCAGGACCTCGGCTTAGCCCTGGACTGTACCCAGTGTGTTTTCGAGGAACGGGAGCAGTGTTTAAGCTCCCAGCTTGTTTTGTTTTGTCTTTGACTTGGATCTGGCAAGAATGCCGAGATCATTTGCATGTATATATATAGAGCTTGCTTTGAGAATGTGACTTGCCATGTGATTGTAGGTCCTTGATATTTGCTTTGAATCTACACCTGAAGAACTAGGTGAGTGGTATTATTGATAAAGCTATGTTATACTTGTTTTGATAAATCTTGTTGCCTTGTTTGACAAAAGTATTTTGTTAGCATGAATAAATAGCTCTTGTTTTGATGTGCCAAGTATACTCCTTGTTTTGATGCCATCTTTGGAAAGGATACGGTCCTTGTTAAATCGGGCTACGGGCCTAAGTAACACAAGTCCCTTGTGCTGGAGGACTCTAAACTTTCGCAGTACTAAGTATAAAAGGATACGGTCCTTGTTAAATCGGGCTACGGGCCTAAGTAACACAAGTCCCTTGTACTGGAGGACTCTAAACTTTCGCGGTACCAAGTGCACAAGTCCCTTGTATTGGAGGACTCTAAACTTTCGCAATACTTTGACCAAACGATTACGGATCGTACAGCCCTTGATACTTGACTGATGAATATGGTTCATCCCTTGTTTCGCCGATGTTATGATAATTGAATGATGAATACGGTTCATCCCTTGTTTCGCCGATGTTATGATAATTGAATGATGAATACGGTTCATCCCTTGTTTCGCCGATGTTATGATATTTGATGATGAATACGGTTCATCCCTTGTTTCGCCGATGTTATGATAATTGAATGATGAATACGGTTCATCCCTTGTTTCGCCGATGTTATGATAATTGAATGATGAATACGGTTCATCCCTTGTTTCGCCGATGTTATGATATTTGATGATGAATACGGTTCATCCCTTGTTTCGCCGATGTTATGATAATTGAATGATGAATACGGTTCATCCCTTGTTTCGCCGATGTTATGATATTTGATGATGAATACGGTTCATCCCTTGTTTCGCCGATGTTATGATACTTGTATGATGGATACGGTTCATCCCTTGTTTCGCCTATGTCAGTAAACACCTTTGGGTACTTGTAATATTTGATTGATGAATACGGTTCATCCCTTGCCTTGCTAAGTTTGATGTGTTTCGTTTTGAAGGACTCCGGCCTTATTCATGCAAACCTTTATTTTTAGTACCATTCACTGAGTTTTGTACTCACCCCTCTATATATATGTAGGTGATGAGCAGGACGGCGGCGACGCCTAGTTCGTTTTGGATGCTTGTTTTGGATTCGTGTATATGTCGGCCTTACTTTTGTATTTACGTCGGCGATGCCCTGCTTTGCATGTCGGCAAATCTTGAAAATCATGCTTCTTGACTTGTATTAGCTGTATTTTGTATATGTCGGCTCAAGAAGCCTTTTGATCAAGATGTAACATGTATTTTACCTTGTTGTATTTAAGTTGTAAAGTTAATTGGAATGTTTGGCATTGCTTTGATCTACGCACAGCTCTTACGGACCACTTGTGTTTGATTTATTGCTTCCGCATTTGGGAGCCCCCTATATCCATACTCTGATTGTGTTAAGTTTTGAAAAGTTGGCCTTCGGTAATTACGGATTACTGGCCATCACGGCACCAAACTACTAGGGGCGGTTTGGGGTCGTGACAACCTTGGTCACCTGAACATACTTTAGCTGTTCCCCGAATTAAGGCTAAAGTCCAACAGTTACCTTGCTTACAGCTACCTAATCCTAATTGGAAAAAGATTGTTAAAACTGATGCTTCCAATGAAGGCTTTGGTGGAATTTTAAAACAGCTTAATCCCAAAACCCAGAAAGAGGAATTATTACGATTCCATTCTGGACATTGGAATCAAGCCGCTTTAAATTATCTGACCATTAAACAGGAATGCTTAGCCATTGTTAAATGTGTTATTAAATTTCAGGATGATTTATTAAACCAGCATTTTCTTATTAGAGTTGACTGCTCTGCTGCTAAACAGATTTTCAAACAGGATGTAAAAAATCTTGCATCCAAACAGATATTCTTGACTTGGCAGAGTTATTTATCCAATTTTGATTTTTACATTGAATATATTAAAGGAGAAACTAACTCTTTGCCTGATTTCTTAACCTGTGAATATTTGCTGAAATCTGTAAATGACCAGTAGAGGCCATCGTGGGCGTGGTCGTGGCCGGGGTAACACCCTCGCTATGATCAAACAGAATATCCACCCCTCTCTCGAGGAGGTCAAACCAGTAATCCCTCGTCTAAGGATATTCTCCTTAAGACCGAAGACTCGTACACACCTAACAGTATTACCGAAGAGACTGTCCTCTGGATTGAACCCGCAGATGAATAGTGGATGACTGATCCATGGGAGATTAAACGAAGGTATCTTACCACTCAGCAATCTCCTCCGCTGTGATACCCCTGTTCTGTATTATGCTAATTGGTCCCAAATGTCATTGTGATTATATGTTTTGATATGATTTTGTGTGCCATTATGTGATTTTGAAGTTTTATCTGTTCACCGTAGGAATATCTGTTTGAATAATCAGCTTTGGAAATTTAATTGAGGGCCTTATCGGCCACAGAACCCGAAATTGATTACGCCATTGTGATTGGCATAATTTTTAGAGCTTACGGTGAAAGTTAATTGAAAATTGATTCGGGCCAGATTAAATTGAATTATTTAATGGCATTGTGCTCAAATTGTTAATATCTTAATTGTGGCTAGTGGGGCTTCTTGTATTTGAGCACTACACTTCTCATACTCTCATATACCTTCATTTTGGCTGATCAAACTCTAAGAAAGGGAGGAGGTCGGCTGTTAGAGAGAGTGAGGGAGAAAGTTGTGCAATTTTTGGCCCAAGGTTATGAATTTGAAGTCCAACTCAAGAACTAACCATAGATTGAGCTTCTAGGTAAGTGATTGTTTATGAATTCATGAGTTTGAACTTGTAATTTTGTGAATTAAAGGTTAATTGGTGATCAAGAACAAAAGTTGTACTCTAATTGATGAATTTGAAGTTAAAATGCACATGCATGTATAGGATCACCATGGTTTTGCATAATCAAGCATGCATTGGGATGAATATGGAAAAATGAGTGTTAAATCCTACATGCAAGCATGTTTTTGTTGTGTCCCATGAGAATGAACACCATTTGCATTGATTGGAATAGAAATGGAGTCAAGAATTGACATGCATGCATGATTGATGAAGATATGAGACTTAAATGCATGAATTTAATGTATTGGAAGTAAGTTTGGTCTAATTTGGGTTTGCATGTGATTAATTCATGGGAATTGAGTTTCAATATGTTGTAATTTGGTGTTTATATCATGTTAGTACACATATATATGAAGTTTGAGCCGAAATCATGCATTTGGGGCCTTTGAATTCGATGTTAAAGCTCAAGAACTCAATCTGGAAAACCCAGATTTTTGATGTCCACTCGAGCGGGTGATGTGCCGCTCGAGCGGAGAAATCGAGCTCCCAGCATTTTCTGCAGACATGGTTCCCGCTCGAGCGGAGAATTTGACGCTCGAGCGGGGAGCTATGTAGACAGGCAGTCCGCTCGAGCGGCCGAGTTCACGCTCGAGCTGGAATTGAAGGCAACCAGTACTTTCGCAGACCTAAGGGTCCGCTCGAGCAGGGAAGTCCACGCTCGAGCGGGGACCCTATTTTCTGAAATCCTGTTTTTGCATTTTGTGTTCTGTTTTCCGTTCTCTTCCACTTGCAAGCACTCTTAGGCATATGTTAAGCATTGCAAATGAGTTAATGAGATAATAATAAAGCCTAAAGAGGAATATGTGAATTAAAGAACAGATTGAACTGTTAATGACCCTTTTGTGTTCATGAAACGTGTAGGGTCAAGCTCCAGGGCAAATCCACAAGCCGATCACTGTGAGTAATATCAATATTTAAAAGCTTGTCAATGTCCAATTGTTTATCCCCTTATAAATTCTATGAGCTGTTAATTGGGATGGCGGACAAAAGTTTTGATATAAATGAATGGGCCAAAGGCCGTTTTGATATAAATGAATGGGCCAAAGGCCGTTTTGATGTAAATGAATGGGCCAAAGGCCGTTTTGATGTAAATGAATGGGCCAAAGGCCGTTTTGATGTAAATGAATGGGCCAAAGGCCGTTTTGATGTAAATGAATGGGCCAAAGGCCGTTTTGATGTAAATGAATGGGCCAAAGGCCGTTTTGATATAAAGGAATGGGCCAAAGGCCGTTTTGATGTAAATGAATGGGCCAAAGGCCGTTTTGATGTAAACGAATGGGCCGAAGGCCATTTTGATGTAAATGAATGGGCCGAAGGCCGTTTTGATGTAAACGAATGGGCCGAAGGCCGTTTTGATATAAATGGATGGGCCGAAGGCCGTTTTGACACGAATGGATGGGCTGAAGGCCGTTTTGACACGAATGGAAACCAAAGAACGGGCCAAAGGCCAGTATGTGGGAACTACAGTCACTCGATCGAAATTGTATAAGTATATATATATGTTAAATATTTATGTGAATTGGGCCAGAGGCCATTTGGAATACGCTGTTCTACATTGTTATGTAATTTTTGTATTTGATATTATTCACTGGGCCATTGCTCACACTCATCCATGTGTTCGTAGGTGAGCCAAGAGAAGTCCAAACCCAGCCCCAGTGAAGTCTACCAGGAACAACACAAGTTTTGAAGAGTCAGCCTTGCGTCTCATGCACGAGACCCACCCCTGCCATTTTGTTTGCATTCATAGTTTGTCCTGTTGGCAAGGACTTTATGTATATCTGTATATAGTTTTGATATGGGTTGACTCAGTTTAGATGATCCTGTCTGTAAAGTTTTCATGGTACTGAATAACTGTTTGTGGGTTATTAACATATACGTGTATGGTTTGTTTGATGTGCATATAAGCACGGCTCTATGGACAAAGTTTTAAACTTTTGCTTCCCTTTTGGCCCCCTTTACTCTGATGTCTTAAGTCTATCTTGGAGTTGAGGCCGTAGGTGATCTTAGGGTTACTGGCCGGTTACGTCCTTAACCCATGGGGGCGGGTTCGGGTCGTGACATCCGCATTTTGATCAGTATCGCTATATCTATGAACAGATGTTAACCGAAACCGGGGCCACTGAGATCAAGCATACTTTGCATGATGTCAACAAAGCCGCTAGCCCCATCCAGTACAGTAAGATTGTTATTCGAAACATTATGCCCATTTCCACCTGGGGCATTCATCCGCATACAACCCGGGATCTTGATCTCAGGAATAGACAGACAAAGTATACTTACTGGGATTATATTGATGCCTTTACACAAGTTTTTTATTACCAGAATCCTATCAAGAATCATTCTTGGTTTATCCGTATTGCTTCCGAAATCCTTAAAAATGATGTACCTAATTGGTTCTTCATTTGGTGGGATAAATTTGGACTTTCCCTTGAAATTTTACCAGAATCAGTTCGAACAGCATTTAATGAATGGCATGTGGCTTATTCCCGTGCTTATTCATTTTTAAATAAAAACAGAGAACTCTCCATCAGTAAGTCTGTTGTCCATTTCTCTATCCGTTTTGGAATCCCTTGGATATGGAAATGGGATTTTGCCTGTGACTACCAGAACAAAGTTCCCCGCCTTAAAAGAATCTTTTTTGTTAAATGATGGGATAAAATGGATATCAAAGAACTCCTTCAGAAAATTCACTAGCACACCCAAGCTTGTTGGGAATCCGTTAAACAGCCAGCCTTACCAGCACCTTCTCCGGCAGCAGCCATTAACCCGTTTATACAAATTCAGAAGGAATTAAAACAGAAATATCCCCATCTTTCCGACAATGAATTAATTGTTAAAAGTATGGATTATCTGAAAGACCAGTTCCTCCAATCAGTTAGCCAGGATGATGATGTATCCATGAGGTCAGGCACAAGTCAGACTCCATCCGAACAAGACAGTGATCCATCTGAACACATGTTGGCAGGAGAATCACAATTACCCGAAGATGCTGAGCCCAATCTTGGAGATTTTTGGGATTCGCTTACAGCTGTCATCGCAGAAAAAGTTGCTAAAGACAAAAGCAATAAAGGAAAGGGACCCGAGCACTAGGCGTCGGTAGAACCAGACAAAGGACTTTTGCCAAAGCAGATACTCGCCAACAGTAAAAAGGAGATGCTGCTCCCCACTCCGTCAAAAGTTGAAGATAAGCTGATAAGGTGGAATCCGTCGGTCCATTTGAAGATGCACACCTGTCCCCCTGTAATAATTTCCTTATCTTCTTTTAGTCTATAAAAGGGCAGTCCTCACCCTTGTTGAGGCAAAGTCTTTCGGAGTCAGTTTTTTTTTTTATTTTGCTCTCATAATATCTCTTCCAACCCCTCTGTGTAAAATAGTTTTACTTCCTCAATAAAAATTCTCTTTTAATGGTGTATGCCCTCAGTTAATGCCTTAGAACAGTATTTGTGGTTATTACAATTTTGGCAAAACCAGAAAGAGCATTATCTTAATACTCCTGTAGACCAATATACGCACCAATACATTGCAGAGCGCTTAGCCGAGTGTGATCAGCGGATAGCAGATTTGCAGACGTTGATTCACGAACAGATCATCGCGTGGGAGGCCAGTAGGCCTCCACCACCTCAACAGTAAGGTAATGAGATCATATATGTTGTAATTTATTTTCTTTATAATTATATTATGTGTATGTTAATTCCTGGGTTTGTGCTATTGTAAGGTTAATTAATTGTTAGGGTTAGTGGGACGTCACCCAAGTCGCGTAGGGATTAGGTCGTTTAGCAGAGAGTGCGTTTGACCGTCTGATGCCCGTAAGTCGTTGACAGACGTGCTAGCCTTAACCTTTAGTGAGCACCTTTAATGGTATCAGAGCCAAGTTTAATTATCACATAAAATGAATATAAATTAAACAAATTAGACATATATGATCATTATACAACCATGACTGAACACCAAGATAATACTGTAGAAATACCAGGATCTGAATCAGTAACAACAGTAGGAAATACAATTTCCTCCTTAGCTGAAGCAGCTGAACTAGTAGCTTACCAGGATGTGAAGGAAGCCCTAGATAAATGGACTATCCCATCTGTAGATCCACAAACCATTTGTAAGAAAGGACGCTTTCAATTTTTCAGTAAAACTATAATCAAGACATTTGAACATGCATCTTGTATCCAAAATAATGATGAAATAATCCGTTTAATTCACATAAATGACTTTATTCTGTTTTTAAAAACATATAAGTAAATCCATATAGGATTAGTACAAATTGCATTTAAACCATTGACCCTTCTTGGTCAAAACACCAGTATCCAGTGCACCCTTCGAGATGGTAGATGTCTGAACTGGAGAGCTTCGCTTATGGGAGCTATTGAGACCAGTTTGTCTCATGGACCAGTATATTTAGATATTTATCCGAACCTTAGCATAGCCCTGTGTGATGCTAATCTTTCTGATGTATTAGAACTAAGAGTTCTTACTCATGGATATGAGTATAAACCCGGAACCCCTCCTTTTTCAGTACATTCCAGAATTTATATTAAGGCTTTAACAACGTTAAATCCTTATGTTAAAAAGAAAACTGAAACAGACCAAACAATATTAATTGAAACCAATCTGTACAGTAGTCAGGTAGCCGTACCCAAGTTAATCCCCTGGAAGGATATAACATTTCCCGATAGATGGCATATTCCAAATGCTGTTCCGCCAAAACCGCTTATTCAACATAACATCGAGGATGTTATCCAAACACAAGGAGGTAATGTTTACCTTCAATTCCAGAAACCTTTGCTTACCCGTAGTAGTTCTTCTAATGCTAGTTTTCGAACAGCACCCAGAAGTTTTTCTAATAATAGTTTTAGATCTATGCCATCCTATAGGGTAGATCTTCCCGAATCTAGTAGACAGTCCGTTGACTCTCTTCTGCAACAGATTCCTTCTAGACCTCCCAGTAGACCACCTAGTGATCCACAGGAAGATCCAATGAATTCAGAAATCCAAGGAATCAGGTTATCCCAAAACAGAATTCCTCATGGTGTCTATACAACACCTGCACCAGATAGACCAACGGCCAGTGATATGAATTTTGAAATTTAATGGATTTTACACCAGGAAGTGAAAATAGAAAAATATTGAACCAGGAATTTAACCAGGATAAGTATAAAGACTTTAGAGATTGGTATTTTGCCAACCATACTCCTGACCAGTTAGCAGAATATAAAACTAAATACTACCAACACCTTGAGTTCCACCATAAGTTAATACCTTTCGTCGAATGGTATCAAACAGTTCTATCATCGCAGAAAAAGTTGCTAAAGAAAAAAGCAATAAAGGAAAGGGACCCGAGCACTAGGCGTTGGTAGAACCAGACAAAGGACTTTTGCCAAAGCAGATACTCGCCAACAGTAAAAAGGAGATGTTGCGCCCCACTCCGTCAAAAGTTTAAGATAAGCTGATAAGGTGGAATCTGTCGGTCCATTTGAAGATGCACACCTGTCCCCCTGTAATAATTTCCTTATCTTCTTTTAGTCTATAAAAGGGCAATCCTCACCCTTGTTGGCTTTCTAATGGGTGCTGTTACCATCAGGGCGTTGCATAACCTTGATGAGGAAAACATCCTTATATCAACGGAAATGGGTAAGAGAAGGGCAACGAAGGTTTTGAAGTAATTCACGGCCACGATCCTGAGAAGAAGTACTGGTGCCAACAAAATGAAGAATAATGGTCTGGATGAGAGTATAAACAGCATCCTGCTGTTGGACAGGTTGATGGGTAGTTGGATTAACTTCAATTTTAACGGAATTAAGGATTTCTAACTGTTGAGTTAGGGTGAGGATATTATCCCACCATCCTTTGAGTTGTCCGGTAAAACCATTAATAATAAATTTAGCAATGGCTTGGCCCTGGTTACTATACTGGCGACAAACGGTTGCATACATCAACATCTGATGTAATTTCTTATAAATGCTGTATTCGGATTCACCATCGATATTCCATTCATAGATGGTCTTGCCATGATAGCTTCCCTGGTCATTGATGTAAGTCTCTTCATAGAGAACATCAGGAGGAGTCGGTCGAGCATAATAGTTCCTACTGGGTGGTAACATAGCAGGTCTAGAGGAACTATATGAATGCAGTTTATTAACAGATGAGGGTTCTTGAAAATTCATTTGAATTTCATAAATTTGGTCTGGTGATAGGTTGTCGTCAGGTGGTGACTCAGCTCTGAGCATCTGGACAGAGCCACTGGATTGTCCAGGTGGGGGTAGGACTGGTTCTGGAGGGCGGACATTCAATGTCTGCATTTTCTGTAAAAAGGTGTCCATAAATTCTGTATTAGAGGCTTTTAACTTAAAGTTAGTAACCTCTAAGGGTGGTTTGATGGATACGGGATGTAAGGTAGAAGATCCTGTTACAGGTAAAGCTAAACTTCGATCCTTGAAAGTGGAAATAGCTTCTTCAATTCTGGTTAATTGTTTACTCATGGTTTGACAGATTAAATTGGTATAATTATGTTGTTTAACTGTTAGGCCTAAATCGACTAATTTAATATAATCGTTTTTAGCAAATTTTCCTGATTGGGCATCTATATAAGCTGTAGCTAATAAGGGTTGACGGGTAGTCTCACCATTAGGAGCTAACTCTAGTGCTTGAGGAGGCGGATGGATAGCGTTAATAGTTTGTCCTTCGGTTGTAGTCCAGGTTTTATACTGATCTTCAATAGTATTTAGCTGAGGTTGAATAACTGTTTGGTACCATTCTACGAAAGGTATTAACTTCTGGTGTAACTCAAGGTATTGATAGTATTGAGTTTTATATTGTTCTAACTGGTCAGGAGTATGATTGGCAAAATACCAATTTCTAAAGTCTTTATATTTTTCCTGGTTAAATTCCTGGTTTAATACTTTTCTATTTTCACTTCCTGGTGTAAAATCCATTAAATTTCAAAATTCATATCGCTGGCCGTTGGGCTATCTGGTGGAGGTGCTGTATAGACACCATGAGGTATTCTGTTTTGGGATAATCGGATTCCTTGGATTTCGGAATTCATTGGATCTTCCTGTGGATCACTGGGTGGTCTACTGGGAGGTCTAGAAGGAATCTTTTGGAGAAGAGAGTCAACGGACTGTCTACTAGATTCTGGAAGATCTACTCTATAGGGTGGAATAGATCGGAAGCTGCTGTTAGAAAAACTTCTAGGTGCTGTCCTAAAACTAGATTTTGGAATATGCCATCTTTCGAGAAATGTTATATCCTTCCAGGGGATTAACTTTGGTACGGCTACCTGACTACTGTAAAGATTGGTTTCAATTAATATTGTTTGTCCTGTTTCAGTTTTCTTTCTAACATAAGGATTTAACGTTGTTAAAGCCTTAATATAAATTCTGGAATGTACTGAAAAAGGAGGGGTTCCGGGTTTATACTCATATCCATGAGTAAGAACTCTTAGTTCTAAGACATCAGAAAGATTAGCATCACACAGAGCTATGCTAAGATTCGGATAAATATCGAAATATACTGGTCCATGAGACAGACTTGTCTCAATAGCGCCCATAAGCGAAGCTCTCCAGTTCAGGCATCTACCATCTCTAAGGGTACACTGGATACTGGTGTTTTGACCAAGAAGGGTCAATGGTTTAAATGCAATTTGTACTAATCCTATATGGATGTACTTATATGTTTTTAAGAACGAAATAAAGTCATTTATATGAATTAAACGGATTATTTCATCATTATTCTGGATACAAGATGCATGTTCAAATGTCTTGATTATAGTTTTACTGAAAGATTGAAAGCGTCCTTTCTTATAAATGGTTTGTGGATCTACAGATGGGATAATCCATTTATCTAGGGCTTCCTTCACATCCTGATAAGCTACTAATTCTGCTGCTTCGGCTAAGGAGGAAATTGTATTTCCTACTGTTGTTACGGATTCTGATCCAGGTATTTCTACAGTATTTTCTTGGTGTTCAGTCATGGGTGTATAATGATCATATATGTCTAATTTGTTTAATTTATATTCATTTTATGTGATAATTAAAACTTGGCTCTGATACCATTAAAGGTGCTCACCAAAGGTTAAAGCTAGCACGTTTGTCAACGACTTACGGGCATCAAACGGTCAAACGCAATCTCTGCTAAACGACCTAATCCCTACGCGACTTGGGTGACGTCCCACTAACCCTAACAATTAATTAACCTTACAATAGCACAAACCTAGGAATTAATATACACATAATACGATTATAAAGAAAACAAATTACAACATATATGATCTCATTACCTTACTGTTGAGGTGGTGGAGGCCTACTGGCCGCCCACGCAATGATCTGTTCGTGGATCAGCGTCTGCAAATCTGCTATCCGTTGGTTACATTCGGCTAAGCGCTCTGCAATGTATTGGCGTGTATACTGGTCTACAGGAGTATTAAGATAATGCTCTTTCTGATTTTGCCAAAATTGTAATAACCACAAATACTGTTCTAAGGCATTAACGGAGGGCATACACCATAAATACAAAAGAGAATTTTTATTGAGGAAGTAAAACTATTTTACACAGAGGGGGGTTGGAAGAGATATTACAAGAGAAATTAAAAATTAAAACTGACTCTGATTCACTCTACCTCAACAAGGGTGAGGACTGCCCTTTTATAATACAAAAGAAGATAAGAAAATTATTGCAGGGGGACAGGTGTTCTTCTTCGACTGGGTCGACAGATTCCACCTTATCATCTTATCTTCAACTTTTGACGGAGTGGGGAGCATCATCTCCTTTTTTACTGTTGGCGAGCATCTGCTTTTACAAAAGTCCTTTGTCTGGTTCTACCGACGCCTAATGCTCGGGTCCCTTTCCTTTATTGCTTTTGTCTTTGGCGACCTTTTCTGTGATGACAGCTGTAAGGGAGTCCCAAAAATCTCCAAGATTGGGCTCAGCATCTTCGGGTATCTGTGATTCTCCTGCCAACACGTGTTCGGCTGGATCACTATCGTGTTCGGATGGAGTCTGACTTGTGCCTGATCTCATGGATACGTCATCATCCTGGCTGACTGATTGGAGGAACTGGTCTTTCAGATAATCCATACTTTTAACAATTAATTCATTGTCAGAAAGATGGGGATATTTCTGTTTTAATTCCTTCTGAATTTGTATAAACGGGTTAATGGCTGCTGTCGGAGAGGGTGCTGGTAAGGCTGGCTGTTTAACGGATTCCCAACAGGCTTGGGTATGCTGGTGAATTTTCTGAAGGAGTTCTTTTATATCCATTTTATCCCACCATTTAACAAAAAAGATTCTTTTCAGTCAGGGGACTTTGTTCTGGTAGTCACAGGCAAAATCCCATTTCCATATCCAAGGTATGCTAAACCGGATAGTGAAATGGACAACAGACTTACTGATGGAGATTTCTCTGTTTTTATTTAAAAATGAATAAGCACGGGAATAAGCCACATGCCATTCATTAAATACTGTTCGAACTGATTCTGGTAAAATTTCAAGGGAAAGGCCAAATTTATCCCACCAAATGAGGAACTAATTTGGAACATCGTTTTTAAGGATTTCGGAAGCAGTACGGATAAACCAAGAATGATTCTTGATAGGGTTCTGGTAATAAAAAACCTGGGTAAAAGCATCAATATAGTCCCAGTAAGTATATTTTGTCTGTTTATTTCGGAGATCGAGATCACGGGTTGTATGCGGATGAATGCCCCAAGTGGAAATGGGCATAATATTACGGATAACAATCTTACTGTACTGGATGGGGCTAGCGGCTTTGTTGACATCATGCAAAGTATGCTTGATTTCAGCGGCCTCGGTTTCGGTTAACATCTGTTCATAGATGTAACGATTCTGGTCAAAATGTGGAGGAGATTGCTGAGTGGTAAGATATCGTCGTTTAATCTCCCATGGATCAGTCATCCATTGTTCATCTGCTGGTTCAATCCAGAGGACAGTTTCCTCGGCAATACTGTTAGGTGTGTACGGGTCTTCTGTCTTAAGGAGAATGTCCTTAGACGAGGGATTACTGGTTTGACCTCCTCGAGAGAGGGGTGGATATTCTGTTTGATCATAGCGAGGGGTATTACCCCGGCCACGACCATGCCCACGATGGCCTCTACTGGTCATTGACAGATTTCTGCAAATATTCACGGGTTAAGAAATCAGGCAAAGAGTTAGTTTCACCTTTGATATATTCAATATCAAAATCAAAATTGGATAAATAACTCTGCCAAGTCAAGAATATCTGTTTGGATGCAAGATTTTTTACATCCTATTTAAAAATCTGTTTAGCAGCAGAGCAGTCAACTCTGATAAGAAAATGCTGATTTAATAAATCATCCTGAAATTTAATAATTTAACAATGGCTAAGCATTCCTGTTTCATGGTCGGATAATTTAAAGCGGCTTGATTCCAATGTCCAGAATGAAATCGTAATAATTCCTCTTTCTGGGTCTTGGGATTAAGCTATTTTAAAATTCCACCAAATCCTTCATTAGAAGCATCAGTTTCAACAATCTTCTTCCAATTAGGATTAGGTAACTGTAAGCAAGGTAACTGTTGGACTTTAGCCTTAATTCGGCGAACAGCTAAAGTATGTTCAGGTGACCAAGGTGGCGGATTTTTCCTTAACCTGGTATAGAGAATGTTAGCATCTGCAGATAAATTATGATAGTAGTCTCTAACATAGTTAAGACTGCCTAAAAATCTCTGTAACTGAGTTTTATCTTTAATTTCATCGGGAAATTTAGAAGCAAACTCCATACTGCGGTTAATAGGTATAATACTACCATTAGAAATATTATGACCTAAATATCTGATAGTGGTTTGAAATAGCTGCATTTTTGGAGCAGAAATAACTAAACCATTTCTGATAATAACATGCTTAAAAATATTAAGATGTTTAATATGCTGGTCAATTGATGAGGAAAAAATTAAAACATCATCAATATAGGATAAAGTAAACTCTGCATACGGATTAAAAATATCATTCATGATATGTTGGAATTCTGATGGAGCATTTTTTAAACCAAATGGCATGACATTCCATTCGTAATGCCCAAAGGGTACTGTAAAAGCTGTTTTATAGCGATCCTGTTCGGCAATTTGGACTTGCCAATAACCTGATTTAAGATCAAATTTAGAAAAAATAATTGCATCCTGGAGGCGATCCAAAAGATCTTTTTTATTCGGAATAGGATAGCGAATCCATTTTAATTTATCATTTAACGGTTTATAATTTATTACAAGACGTGGAACTCCTCGTTCAATTTCAGCATTCTTGTTTACATAAAAAGCGGTACAACTCCACGGGGAGTGACTAGGTCGGATTAATTTTTTAGCAAGAAGATTAGTTATTTCTGTTTTGTACAATTCCATATATTCCTTTTTCATCTAGCTAGGACGAGCTCGAGTGGGAATATACTTTTCGTCAAAGTCTGGTTCATATGGTAATGTGACTGTATGTTTTTTGCGCTCCCAAAAGGCATTGGGGACATCATTACAAACTTCTGTTTTAAATTCATCTTCAATGATTTTAATCTTCTGTTTTAAAGAGGGTTGTTGTAACCTTTGTTCTGTTGTTAAGAATTGAACTTCCTTTTGAAGAAAATTTATCTGGTTTTCTTTAAAAGTAACCAAATCATGAATCTGATCTAATTCTTTTGTATAAGGTTCTGTTATGAATTCAAAAATTACTGATTTTCCTTGTATTTGAGAATAAATACCTGTTTGATCGATTTTCTGGATAGGCATTAAAAGACATAAAAGGTGTGCCTAAAATTATATTATGGGCAAGATTTTTGACTAATACAAAGGATGTAGGTAGACATAAATCTTGATTACAGATATAAGCTTCTGGAATTTTATACCTGATCTGTAAGGAATTACCACTTGCACTGGTTAGACTCTGGGTAGTCTTTTCAAAATACCTGGTAGGAACTATACCTTCTTAGATACAGTTCATATCTGCTCCACTATCGACTAAAGCAATAGCATCTTTAATCATAAAATCGGGTTTTATTAAAAATGAAATTTTAATATACCATTTCTGAAAAGTTACTTGATTAACAAGTAATAAGTACGGGGTAGAAGTTTCAGGTTCAGATTTGTGTTCAATCTGTTCAGTGGCTTTCTCAGCGGCTTTTCCTATTTGTTGTCTTAACTGGTTGTGAAGATATTTAATATCTTTAGTAGCAGCTTCACTTGCAGTCTGCAAGTGTTTTACTTCTGTTTTTAAGACATTAATTTCCATTTTTAAATCCTGGATTGTAGTTGGTTGTTCTAACACAGGTTTTGTGTGAATTTTGTTAATTACATTTTGGAGATTGTAAGAGTAATCTGGTATAGGAGGAGTTTCTTGGATTGTCTGTTGATGTTCATAACACATTTTTAAATATTTCATTTTCATTTCTGGATCTTGGATCTGATCTGCAACAGCAAGCATATCCTTTTGTGTATCAGTTAACACATTAATACTGCTGGGTTCACCTAAGTGTAAACCATTCATTTCAACAATTGATTTCCTGTAATTAATTTCTGATATGTGTTCCTGGTTAGTATTACAAGGGCAAGATTCTTCTGGTTCATCATCTTCAATAGTTGAAGTGGAATATAACTGATTAATTTCATCTTCAGAAGGGGTTTCTTCATCAGTTGAATTTTCTTCAGCCTCAAGGGCTTGAATAATCTGTTCTTTAATGCCTAAATCAAGATTTAATTCATTAACCTTAGATTTAGCTTTTGATTTACAACGGTTTGCATAGTGTCCTGTTTGGCCACATTTGTAGCACTTAAATTCTGATTTATTTTTACCTTTATTTTTACTGGTTGATTTTTTAGGATAAAACTTCTTAGTAGGTTGCGGATGACTAGTCTTGTGTGACTTTTTTCTGAAGGGTTTTGAGGATTTCTTCTGGGAAATCTTACGAGTTTTTCCTGGATATTTAATGACGGGTTCATAGGCAAACTGTTCACAAAATTCGCCTAATTCTTTTCGTCCTGTAAGATTCTGTTGTTTCATTTGGTAATGCAGTTTAAGGTCATTACACAGAGAAAGACCTTCATCGGTAATTATGGAACAAAGTTGTCCATAAGTATACTGTTCGTAAGGAATAGACATCCGGTCATGGCAGTCCCGAAGTTTTTTCCTAACACGTTCGGCGAAAAGGGTAGGAAGGCCATCAATAAACTTGGCTTTCCAATGGGTGCTGTTACCATCAGGGCGTTGCATAACCTTGATGAGGAAAACATCCTTATACCAACGGAAATTGGTAAGAGAAGGGCAACGAAGGTTTTGAAGTAATTCGCGGCCACGATCCTGAGAAGAAGTACTGGTGCCAACAAAATGAAGAATAATGGTCTGGATGAGAGTATAAACAGCATCCTGCTGTTGGACAGGTTGATGGGTAGTTGGATCACCTTCAATTTTAACGGAATTAAGGATTTCTAACTATTGAGTTAGGGTGAGGATATTATCCCACCATCCTTTGAGTTGTCCGGTAAAACCATTAATAATAAATTTAGCAATGGCTTGGTCCTGGTTACTTCTGAAGATGAATTTTAATTTTCTGCAACTTCCATTTTTATTTTTTTTTAACTTCCTCTTTTATTCAAGTTTCTTTTCTACTCAACTTCCTTTTTTATTTTATTTCCAAATAGATCGTTAAGGTATAGTGGTTTTTTTAATGAACTTCCATTTTTAATTTTATGGAACTTCCATTTTTATTTTTATTAAGCTTCCATTTTTATACAAGTTATTTTTCTATTCAACTTCCTTTTTTATTTAATGTCCAAATTGATCGTTAAGGTATAGTGGTTTCTTGAATGAACTTCCATTTTTAATTTTCTGCAATTTCTATTTTTATTTTTTTTAACTTTCTTTTTTATTCAGGTTTCTTTTCTACTCAACTTCCTTTTTTTATTTTATTTCCAAATAGATCGTTAAGGTTTAGTGGTTTCTGGATTGAACTTCCATTTTTAATTTTCTGCAACTTCCATTTTTATTTTTATTCCACTTCCATTTTTATTCAATTTACTTTTCTATTAAACTTCCTTTTTTATTTAATTTCCAAATAGATCGTTAAGGTATAGTGGTTTCTTGAATGAACTTCCACTTTTAATTTTCTGCAACTTTCATTTTTATTTTTATTTAACTTTCCTTTTTTATTCAAGTTTCCTTTCTACTCAACTTCCTTTTTTATTTAATTTCCAAATAGATCGTTAAGGTATACTGGTTTCTGGATTGAACTTCCATTTTTAATTTTATGCAACTTTCATTTTTATTTTTAATCAATTTCCATTTTTATTCAATTTACTTTTCTATTAAACTTTTTTTTTAATTTTATTTCCAAATAGATCGTTAAGGTATAGTGGTTTCTTGAATGAATTTCCATTTTTAATCTGCTGCAACTTCCATTTTTATTTTTATTTAACTTCCTTTTTCATTCAAGTTTCTTTTCTACTCAACTTCCTTTTTTATTTAATTTCCAAATAGATCGTTAAGGTATAGTGGTTTCTTGAATGAACTTTGAATTTTAATTTTCAGCAACTTCCATTTTTATTTCTATTCAGCTTCTTTTTTTATTCAAGCTTCTTTTCTATTCAACTTCCTTTTTTATTTTATTTCCAAATAGATCGTTAAGGTTTAGTGGTTTCTTTAATGAACTTCCATTTTTAATTTTATGGAACTTCTATTTTTGTTTTTATTAAGCTTCCATTTTTATACAAGTTATTTTTCTATTCAACTTCCTTTTTTATTTAATTTCCAAATTGATCGTTAAGGTATAGTGGTTTCTTGAATGAACTTCCATCTTTAATTTTCTGCAACTTCCATTTTTATTTTTTTTAACTTCCTTTTTTAATCAAGTTTCTTTTCTACTCAACTTCCTTTTTTATTTTATTTCCAAATAGATCGTTAAGGTTTAGTGGTTTCTGAATTGAACTTCCATTTTTAATTTTCTGCAACTTCCATTTTTATTTTTATTCCACTTCCATTTTTTTTCAATTTACTTTTTTTATTAAACTTCCTTTTTTATTTAATTTCTAAATAGATCGTTAAGGTATAGTGGTTTCTTGAATGAACTTCCATTTTTAATTTTCTGCAACTTCCATTTTTATTTTTATTCGACTTCCATTTTTATTCATGTCACTTTTCTATTCAACTTCCTTTTTTATTTAATTTCCAAATAAATCATTAAGGTATAGTGGTTTCTTGAATGAACTTCCAATTTTAAATTTCAGCAACTTCCATTTTTATTTCTATTCAACTTCTTTTTTTCTTCAAGTTTTTTTTATTCAACTTCTTTTTTTATTTAATTTCCAAATAGATCGTTAAGGTATACTGGTTTCTGGATTGAACTTCCATTTTTAATTTTATGCAACTTTCACTTTTATTTTTATTCAACTTCCATTTTTGTTCAATTTACTTTTCTATTAAACTTGCTTTTTTATTTAATTTCCAAATAGATCGTTAAGGTATAGTGGTTTCTTGAAGGAACATCCAATTTTAATTTTCTGCAACTTCCATTTTTATTTCTATTCAACTTCTTCTTCTTTTTTTTTAAGTTTCTTTCCTATTCAACTTCCTTTTTTATTTAATTTCCAAATAGATCATTAAGGTATACTGGTTTCTGGATTGAACTTCCATTTTTAATTTTATGCAACTTTCACTTTTATTTTTATTCAACTTCCATTTTTATTCAATTTACTTTTCTATTAAACTTCATTTTTTATTTAATTTCCAAATAGATCGTTAAGGTATAGTTGTTTCTTTAATGAACTTCCATTTTTAATTTTATGGAACTTCCATTTTTATTTTTATTCAGCTTCCATTTTTATACAAGTTATTTTTCTATTCAACTTCCTTTTTTATTTAATTTCCAAATTGATCGTTAAGGTATAGTGATTTCTTGAATGAACTTCCATTTTTAATTTTCTGCAACTTTCATTTTTATTTTTATTTAACTTCCTTTTTTATTCAAGTTTCTTTTCTACTCAACTTCCTTTTTTATTTAATTTCCAGATAGATAGTTAAGGTATAGTGGTTTCTGGATTGAACTTCCATTTTAAATTTTCTGCAACTTCCATTTTTATTTTTATTCAACTTCCATTTTTATTCAATTTACTTTTCTATTAAACTTCCTTTTTTATTTAATTTCCAAATATATTTGTAACAACCCTCATTTTGACTTAGTCATACTTACATACATTTGTGGATGATCTTGTGTTAATATGTGCATTTGCAAATCTTGTCTTGTTTTGCTTGAATGATTGCTTGCGCGCTTTGTTCTTGTCTGGTGTGTTGCCGAGGTCATCTTAAGCCTAGACGCCTTTGAAACCTTTATCACTTAGAACTATCTTGGAACCCCTTTGGTTGACCTCCATCTTCACCCTGGCATATTGGCCGAGATGTCACCATCTAGGCCGAGGTGCGCGTCGCCTAGTCCGAGAAGTGCATCATCTGGGCCGAGATGTTAATATCTAGGCGTTCTAGATCCTTGATCCTTGCATGAGTGATTTTGTTCCTGGAATGGTATGACCTAGACCGAGGTGTGGCACATCTAGGCCAAGGTGTGGCACAGTTTAGTCAAGTGTTGTCCTTCCAAGCCGATGTCCTTGCCCCTTGATTGCCGGAGTCTTGTTGTTACCGATGTCGTTACTTGTCGGTGTGTTCGTGCCGCCTAGCTTGTTGAGTACGCTTTGTCTTAGTCTTGTCTTGTCAAGTCAGTCACCTTTTCGGGTTGAGCGAATCAGCCGGTGCCACGTGTCCCGACAGAGGGTTTAAGTCAGTGTTTGTCGTGTGAAGCATATCATTTTGTATCAATCTTGCCTTTTTAGAGAGAGAAGCTCTAGGAAGAAGAAGGAGAAGTTTGAGCTAGAGAGGGTGACTTCCAAGCTTGATCGTTAGAGCTTGGGCCGTTAGATTCAAGTTTTGAGGTTAGAATCGTAACCTATTCTTGTTGTTCTTATTGATCATCTAGCTGTATTGCACGATCAAACCTGTTCCGCACACCATTCATCGATTTAAAGTTGGTTTTAGAAAGAGAAAAATGATTTTCATGTATTTTTAATGAAAAGCCTCGTTTGATCTGAAAGTTTGCATTAAAGCTCATGTTTTTGTGTGTGCTTTGCTAAGATCCTTGAGTGTGGGTACCCAAGTCCATGTTTTCTAATTCATAGCATGAAGTCTCAGCTGTTGTAATAGCAAGTTTCAATCTTTGCATTCATCTTCCCCATGTTCATGTTCTTCAAGTTTTTCATGCTCATGTTCTTCATGTTATCAAGAGGGAAACCCAGATTTTTCCCGACTTCGCTTTTGAATGTGGCCATCAAGGCTACACCTCGGCATGGAGGTGTGGGACCTCGGCCTAGACCTGGTAGTTGCCCAGCGTGTTTTTCCAGGGATAAGAAACTGTGTTTCAATTTGATTGACTTAGTTTTGAAGAATGCTGAGGTCATTTGCATGAAAGCTAGACTTGTTTAGAGTAGTGCATTCAATAGACTTTGCCATGTGTTGTAGGACTTGGACTTGCCTTGACCTCGACGTTTGAAGAACTAGGTGAGTGGTATTTCTGATAAAGTTATGTTATCAATGTTTTGAAGAACTTTGCTTTGCTTGTCTTGAAAGATATTTGTTAAGCATGAATGATTGTCCTTAGTTTCGTATCTCGTATCATATTTGTTTGAATGACCTTCCCGGAAAGTCCCTTGTGCTGAAGGACTCTAAACTTTCGCAGCACATCTCGTTTGAAAGTCCCTTGTGCTAGAGGACTCTAAACTTTCGCAGCACATCTTGTTTTGAAAGTCCCTTGTGCTGGAGGACTCTAAACTTTCGCAGCACCCTTGATTTGTACTTTAGTGTTAAAGGGCTACGGGCCTTTGTAACATAGGTCCCTCGTGTTGGAGGACTCTAAACTTTCGCAACACTTCTTGTCTTGAAAGTCCCTTGTGCTAGAGGACTCTAAACTTTTGTAGCACCCTTGTTTGAGATGCCTCTTTTGCTTTGTCTGGATTTGCCACGGACGGTTTTACCGCGTGGACATGTTTGCCGAAATGTTATCATTTGTAGTATATGATGCCAGTAAGTATCCCTGGAAACTTTGAAGATTTGTTTGATGGGCGAGGTCCATTCCTTGTTATATATATAGAGTTTGTCTTGCATTGTTTTGAAAGGATTTCGGTTATTATTCATGCAAACCCCTTTATTATTTATACCATTCACTGAGTATCCAAGCTCACCCTCTCTATATATATGTAGGTGATGAACAAGAAGGCGGTGACGCCTAGATGTGATTTCTGGAGCTTGTTTTGGGTTTTGATTATGTCGGCTTAACCTGCATTTATGTCGGCAGTCTTGAAAATCATGCTTCTCGACTTGTAATAATTGTATTTCGAACACATCGGCTGAGAAGCCTTTTGATCAAGATGTATGTTTTTGTATGATTGTTATGTCGGCAAAGAAGACGTCGGCAATCCGGCAGACTGTATTCTTAGACCTGTAATTCGTACAATTTGTTTATGTCGGCTTGTGAAGCCCTTTGCTAATGTGAAAAACAACAAGGGGAAATTGTACTTTGTTTTGTTTGTAATTAAGTTATAATCCATATGTAAATGGTTGCTATCTCATTTGACTTATGCACAGCTCTTACTTTGTTTGTATAAATCGCTTCCGCACTTGTGAGCCCCATATATTTATAATCTGTTGTGTGTGAAATTTGTAAGTTGGCCTTCGGTAATCTCGGATTACTGGCCATCACGGCACCAAACTACTAGGGGCAGTTTGGGGTCGTGACAGAATGGTATCAGAGCACAAGTTCCTTATAGTACGTTATTCACACACTTTGAGTCCTAAAGAGCATAGGATGTCCCTTAGAAGAATGTTAGAATTGCATCATATTGCTTGCTACGTGAACAAGGTGTACATTGTCTCGGCATGCTTAACTGTTACTTGCCTACGTGATTACTTGCTCATTTTGTTTTAAAGTCGCATTTTTGCATACTCATAGCATCATGAGAAGAGGTAGACCTCCAGTTGGCCGAGATCAGTCGGAGGACAGAATAGACAAACTGGAGAGGCTAGTTAAAGGTTTAGCCCGCGAGTTAAGGCAGACAAGACAGCAGTACGCTAGTGCTACATCGACTCAGGCCGAGCAGACAAACGGCCAGAATGCAGTCCCACCTCCACCCCCTCCAGTATCACAAGTGCCCCCACAGCCAGCTTTATATGGGGATGGCACGATAGCTTTGATTAGAGAGTTTAAGAAAATGAAACCGTCGAGATTTCAAGGAGGCATAGAACCGATGAAAGCCGAAGCCTGGGTCTTGGAAATGGAAAAGCTATTCGAGATCTTTCCCAGCACCAACACACAGAAGGTGACATTAGCAGCTTTCACACTAGATGATGACGCCCGCAGATGGTGGATGATGGTTCGAGAAAGCAATCCAGACTTGACCTGGACCCAATTTTTAGAATTGTTCTACACCAAGCATTTTCCCTTAAGTGTTCGAAATCGCAAGGCCACCGAGTTTCAGACGTTGACGCAAGGTAGTAGGACAGTAGCTAAATATGACCGTGCCTTTACCGAGTTGGCAAGGTACCCACCCCACATTGTCAATGATGAATATATGAAGGCTAGGAAGTTCGAAAGTGGACTTCGTGGACCGATACAAGACCGGGTTAACATGCTCAACATGCCAACTTATGCCGAAGTGCTGGACAAAGTTATTTTGGCCGAAGCTAACTTGATCAGATACCAGGGTTCGGGAGAGAGCTAGAGGAAGAGGCAGAGTTATGACAACCGCCGAGCACAGTTTGGTACCAAGAAGAAAGTGAACGTCAGCAGTTCAAGCAACCCAAGGCAAGAGAGTGGTACTAAGCCGATATGTTCCAGTTGTGGGAAGCCACATTTCGGGATCTGTCGTCGGGCATCTGGGGCTTGTTACGAATGTGGTGAAGTAGGTCATTTTGTGAGGGACTGTCCGAAAATGAAGGCTGGGGAAAGCAAGAAAGATGAGAATACTTCGGGCTCCGTGCAGAAAGGTAACGCTGGGAAAGGGCCGATGAGGCAAGGCAGAGTTTTTGCACTGGTGCCAGGGGACACTCAAAACGCTGAGACAGTGGTGTCAGGTATGCTTTCAATTTGCTCTCAAAGTGCATATGTATTGATTGATTCGGGTTCTACGCATTCATTCATTTCTGCTAAGTTTGCCGAGAAGATTGATAGGAAACTAGAACCCCTTGATTATGTATTATCTGTATCTACTCCATCTGGGAGAACTATGAATGTTGCATCCATCTATCGAGCATGTGTTATTGTGATCAGGAATGTTGACCTGGTAGCTGATTTAATGCCTTTGGACATAACTCATTTTGATGTTATTTTGGGGATGGATTGGTTAGTGGCAAATCACGCGTCCATAAATTGTGTTTCTAAGAGTGCCACGTTAAAACCCCCAAACCTCACCGAGGTCATGTTTCAGGGAGAAGGAGTAGTATCCCCACCTTACTTAATCTCAACCATGAAAGCCTATAGATTGATCCAAAAGGGGTGTCGAGATTATCTGTGTAGCATATTAAGTAATTTGAATGGAAGTGTTGAGTTAGCCGACGTCCCGGTGGTTAGTGAATTCCCCGACGTCTTTCCAAATGATTTGCCTGGTCACCTTGTTGATAGAGAGGTAGAGTTTACGGTCGACATCATGCCGGGAACCCAACCCATCTCTAAAACACCCTATAGGATGGCCCCCGCCGAGCTTAAGGAATTGAAACTTCAACTACAAGAGTTGCTAGATAAGGGTTTTATTAGGCCGAGCACTTCACCCTGGGGAGCACCCGTCTTGTTTGTTAAGAAGAAGGATGGCACACTCTGTCTTTGTATTGATTACCAGGAACTGAATAAGGTAACCATTAAGAATAAGTACCCGTTGCCGAGGATAGACGATTTGTTCGATCAGTTGCAAGGAGCACGAGTCTTTTCCAAGATTGACCTTAGATCGGGCTACCATCAGCTTAAAGTCAAAGCCGAGGATGTTGAGAAGACTGCTTTTCGGACAAGGTATGGCCACTACGAGTTTTTAGTGATGCCTTTTGGAGTGACCAATGCCCCTGCAGCCTTTATGGATTTGATGAATAGAGTCTTTACGCCATACCAAGATGAGTTTGTGGTAGTCTTCATCGATGACATATTGATCTACTCTAAGAGTAAAGCCGAACACGAGGAGCATTTGAGGATTACCTTACAGACTTTGAGGGATCGGAAACTGTATGCTAAATTTAACAAATGTGAGTTTTGGCTTTTCACTGTTTCATTTTTAGGGCATGTAATTGATGAGGAGGGTATTTTGGTCGATCCTAGTAAAATTGAAGCCGTGGTGAATTGGCCGAGACCGACTAATGTGTCCGAGGTTCGTAGTTTTCTGCGATTGGCTAGTTATTACAGAAATTTCGTAAAGGATTTCTCAAGGATTGCAATTCCGTTGACCCAACTGACTAAGAAGGGAGTGGCTTACGAATGGACTAAGAATAGAGAAGCAGCCTTCCAGGAGTTGAAGACGAGGTTAGTCGCAGCACCAATTCTTGTACTACCATCAGGTAATGAAGAGTTCCATGCCTACAGTGATGCTTCGCATAAAGGTCTGGGTTGTGTATTAGTGCAAAAAGGTAGGGTTATAGCATATGCCTCTCGCCGGTTAAAGCCACATGAAAAGAACTACCCCACCCATGATCTAGAGTTAGCTGCCGTGGTATTTGCTTTGAAGATTTGGCGCCACTACTTGTATGGAGCTTCTTGTTAGATTTTTACAGATCATAAAAGTTTAAGGTACTTGTTTACTTAGAAGGAATTGAATATGAGGCAGAGAAGATGGCTTGAGTTGTTGAAAGATTACGACATGCAGATTCAATATCATCCAGGAAAAGCTAACACCGTGGCCGACGCTCTGAGCAGAAAGGTGGTTGGAAATTTGGCATGCCTAACTGCGATCTCAGTGGAGCCGACTATTGTTGAGGAGGTAAAGACAAGGCAAATGGAGGATGAATTCTTCAAGAAGGTAGCCGGTGAGATTGTCAGAAAGCCGAGATCCGGGTACACCTTAGAAAATCAAATACTCAAGTTTGAAGGAAGGTTGTGTGTGGCCGACATCCCAGAGTTGAAAAGAAAAATTCTGCAGGAAGCTCATGGTTCTAAGTTTGCTGTACACCCCGGGAACACCAAGATGTATCAAGATGTGAAGCAGACGTTTTGGTGGCCAAATATGAAAGGAGAGATAGCCGAGTTCGTGTCCCAGTGTCTGTATTGTCAACAAGTAAAAGCGGAACATCAAAGGCCAACAGGACTTCTTCAACCATTGCCAATCCCTGAGTGGAAGTGGGACCACATCTCCATGGACTTTGTGGTTGGTTTGCCGAAGACACAAAAGGGTATGGATTCGATTTGGGTTATCGCGGATAGACTAACTAAGTCAGCACACTTCTTGCCTGTTAAAACCACCTTCAACACCGATAAGCTTGCTTTGTTGTATGTGAATGAGATTGTTAGACTTCATGGAGTGCCGATGTCGATTGTGTCAGACCGAGATCCGAAGTTGGTTTTTAGATTTTGGCAGAGCTTTCCGAGCCGAGTTAAGGTTTAGCACAGCTTTTCATCCCCAGACTGATGGGCAAACAGAGAGGACGATTCAGACACTTGAAGATATGCTTAGACTATGTGTATTGGACCTCCAAGGAAGTTGGGGAGTACATTTGCCTTTGGTGGAATTTCCCTACAACGACAACTACCAAGCTAGCATTGGCATGGCGCCGTATGAGGCACTGTATGGCAGAAAGTGCAGGTCACCAATATGTTGGACCGAGGTGGGAGACAAAGCTCTGCTTGGTCCCAAGTTAATTCAAGTAACAACCGAGAAGATTAAGCTTATTCAGCAAAGAATCAAAACCGCACAAAGTCGACAGAAGAGTTATGCCGACCAGAGAAGGAGAGAGTTAGAATTTGAAGTCGGGGACCACGTGTTCCTGAAGATTTCGCCGACGAAAGGAGTTACAAGATTTGGGAAGAAGGGTAAGTTGGCACCCCGTTACATCGGGCCTTTTGAAATCCTTGAGAAGATTAACCTCGCCGCCTACAGACTTGCTTTGCCGCCAGGATTGAGCCAAGTCCATAATGTATTTCATGTTTCGATGTTGAGGAAATACATTCGAGATCCGCTACATGTGATCGACTATTTCGGAATTGTAATTAATGAAGATTTAGGCTACGAAGAGAAGCCGATACGGATTGTCGATAGACAGGTGAGGCAGTTGAGAAACAAGTCGATACCCATGGTGAAATTTGAATGAAAGGAGCATTACGGGGAGGATGCTACATGGGAAATGGAAGAGGAAATGAAAGTCCGACATCCAGAATTGTTTTTGGAACAAGATAACTCAAGTTTGGGGACCAAACTTCTTTAAGGGGGGGTAGGATGTAACAACCCTCATTTTGACTTAGTCATACTTACATACATTTGTGGATGATCTTATGTTAATATGTGCATTTGCAAATCTTGTCTTGTTTTGCTTGAATGATTGCTTGCACGCTTTGTTCTTGTCTAGTGTGTTGCCGATTTCATCTTAAGCCTAGACACCTTTGAAACCTTTATCACTTAGAACTATCTTGGAACCCCTTTGGTTGACCTCCATCTTCACCCTGGCATATTGGCCGAGATGTCACCATCTAGGCCGAGGTGCGTGTCGCCTAGGCCGAGAAGTGCATCATCTGGGCCAAGATGTTAATATCTAGGCGTTCTAGATCCTTGATCCTTGCATGAGTGATTTTGTTCCTAGAATGGTATGACCTAGACCGAGGTGTGGCACATCTAGGCCAAGGTGTGGCACAGTTTAGTCAAGTGTTGTCCTTCCAAGCCGATGTCCTTGCCCCTTGATTGCCGGAGTCTTGTTGTTACCGATGTCGTTACTTGCCGGTATGTTCGTGCCGCCTAGCTTGTTGAGTATGCTTTATCTTAGTCTTGTCTTGTCAAGTCAGTTACCTTTTGGGTTAAGCAAATCAGCCGGTGCCACGTGTCCCGACAGAGGGTTTAAGTCAGTGTTTGTCGTGTGAAGCATATCATTTTGTATCAATCTTGCCTTTTTAGAGAGAGAAGCTCTAGGAAGAAGAAGGAGAAGTTTGAGCTAGAGAGGGTGACTTCCAAGCTTGATTGTTAGAGCTTGGGCCGTTAGATTCAAGTTTTGAGGTTAGAATCGTAACCTATTCTTGTTGTTCTTATTGATCATCTAGCTGCATTGCACGATCAAACCTGTTCCGCACACCATTCATCGATTTAAAGTTGGTTTTAGAAAGAGAAAAACGATTTTCATGTATTTTTGAGGAAAAGCCTCGTTTGATCCGAAAGTTTGCATTAAAGCTCATGTTTTTGTGTGTGCTTTGCTAAGATCCTTGAGTGTGGGTACCCAGGTCCATGTCTTCGCATTCATAGCATGAAGTCTCAGCTGTTGTAATAGCAAGTTTCGATCTTTGCATTCATCTTCCCCATGTTCATGTTCTTCAAGTTTTTCATGCTCATGTTCTTCATGTTATCAAGAGGGAAACCCAGATTTTTCCCGGCTTCGCTTTTGAATGTGGCCATCAAGGCTACACCTCGGCAAGGAGATGTGGGACCTCGGCCTAGACCTGGTAGTTGCCCAGCGTGTTTTTCCAGGGATAAGAAACTGTGTTTCAATTTGATTGACTTAGTTTTGAAGAATGCCGAGGTCATTTGCATGAAAGCTAGACTTGTTTTGAGTAGTGCATTCAATAGACTTTGCCATGTGTTGTAGGACTTGGACTTGCCTTGACCCCGATGTTTGAAGAACTAGGTGAGTGGTATTTCTGATAAAGTTATGTTATCAATGTTTTGAAGAACTTTGCTTTGCTTGTCTTGAAAGATATTTGTTAAGCATGAATGATTGTCCTTAGTTTCGTATCTCGTATCATATTTGTTTGAATGACCTTCCCGGAAAGTCCCTTGTGCTGGAGGACTCTAAACTTTCGCAGCATATCTCGTTTGAAAGTCCCTTGTGCTGGAGGACTCTAAACTTTCGCAGCACATCTTATTTTGAAAGTCCCTTGTGCTGGAGGACTCTAAACTTTCGCAGCACCCTTGATTTGTACTTTAGTGTTAAAGGGCTACGGGCCTTTGTAACATAGGTCCCTCGTGCTGGAGGACTCTAAACTTTCGCAGCACATCTTGTCTTGAAAGTCCCTTGTGCTAGAGGAGTCTAAACTTTTGTAGCACCCTTGTTTGAGATGCCTCTTTTGCTTTGTCTGGATTTGCCACGGACGGTTTTACCGCGTGGACATGTTTGCCGAAATGTTATCATTTGTAGTATATGATGCCAGTAAGTATCCCTGGAAACTTTGAAGATTTGTTTGATGGGCGAGGTCCATTCCTTGTTATATATATAGAGTTTGTCTTGCATTGTTTTGAAAGGATTTCGGTTATTATTCATGCAAACCCCTTTATTATTTATACCATTCACTGAGTATCCAAGCTCACCCTCTCTATATATATGTAGGTGATTCAATTTACTTCCATTCTCTGTAACTTCCATTTTTATTTTTATTCAATTTACTTTTCTATTAAATTTCCTTTTCTATTTAATTCCCAAATAGATCGTTAAGGTATAGTGGTTTCTTGAATGAACATCCAATTTTAATTTTCTGCAACTTCCATTTTTATTTCTATTGAACTTCTTTTTTTTTCAAGTTTCTTTTCTATTCAATTTCCTTTTTTATTTAAATTTCCGAATAGATCGTTGAGGTATACTGGATTCTGGATCGAACTTCCATTTTCAATCTTATGCAACTTTCACTTTTATTTTTATTCAACTTCCATTTTTATTCAATTTACTTTTCTATTAAACTTCCGTTTTTATTTAATTTTCAAATAGATCGTTAAAGTATACTGGTTTCTTTAATGAACTTCCAGTTTTTATTTTATGGAACTTCCATCTTTATTTTTATTCAGCTTCCATTTTTATACAAGTTATTTTTCTATTCAACTTCTTTTTTTATTTAATTTCCAAATTGATCGTTAAGGTATATTGGTTTCTTGAATGAACTTCCATTTTTAATTTTCTGCAACTTCCATTTTTATTTTTATTTAACTTCCTTTTTTATTCAAGTTTCTTTTCTACTCAACTTCCTTTTTTATTTAATTTCCAAATAGATCGTTAAGTTATTGTGGTTTCTGGATTGAACTTCCATTTTTAATTTTCTACAACTTCCATTTTTATTTTTATGCAACTTCCATTTTTATTCAATTTACTTTTCTATTAAACTTCGTTTTTTATTTAATTTCCAAATATATCATTAAGGTATAGTGGTTTCTTGAATGAACTTCCATTTTTAATTTTCTGCAACTTCCATTTTTATTTTTATTCGACTTGCATTTTTATTCAAGTCATTTTTCTATTCAACTTCATTTTTTATTTAATTTCCAAATAGATCGTTAAGGTATAGTGGTTTCTTTAACGAACTTCGATTTTTAATTTTCTGCAACTTCCATTTTTATTTTTATTTCACTTTTTTTTTGTTCTCGTTTGTTTTCTACTCAACTTCTTTTTTTTCTAAATTCCAAATAGATCGTTAAGGTATAGTGGTTTCTGGATTGAACTTCCATTTTTAATTCTCTGCAACTTCCATTTTTATTTTTATTCAATTTACTTTTCTATTAAATTTCCTTTTCTATTTAATTTCCAAATAGATCGTTAACGTATAGTGGTTTCTTGAATGAACATCCAATTTTAATTTTCTGCAACTTCCATTTTTATTTCTATTGAACTTCTTTTTTTTTCAACTTTCTTTTTTATTCAATTTCCTTTTTTATTTAAATTTCCGAATAGATCGTTGAGGTATACTGGTTTCTGGATCGAACTTCCATTTTCAATCTTATGCAACTTTCACTTTTACTTTTATTCAACTTCCATTTTTATTCAATTTACTTTTCTATTAAACTTCCGTTTTTATTTAATTTTCAAATAGATCGTTAAGGTATACTAGTTTCTTTAATGAACTTCCATTTTTGATTTTATGGAACTTCCATTTTTATTTTTATTCAGCTTCCATTTTTATACAAGTTATTTTTCTATTCAACTTCCTTTTTTATTTAATTTCCAAATTGATCGTTAAGGTATATTTGTTTCTTGAATGAACTTCCATTTTTAATTTTCTGCAACTTCCATTTTTATTTTTATTTAACTTCCTTTTTTATTCAAGTTTCTTTTCTACTCAACTTCCTTTTTTATTTAATTTCCAAATAGATCGTTAAGTTATTGTGGTTTCTGGATTGAACTTCCATTTTTAATTTTCTGCAACTTCCATTTTTATTTTTATGCAACTTCCATTTTTATTCAATTTACTTTTCTATTAAACTTCGTTTTTTATTTAATTTCCAAATATATCGTTAAGGTATAGTGGTTTCTTGAATGAACTTCCATTTTTAATTTTCTGCAACTTCCATTTTTATTTTTATTCGACTTGCATTTTTATTCAAGTTATTTTTCTATTCAACTTCATTTTTTATTTAATTTCCAAATAGATCATTAAGGTATAGTGGTTTCTTTAACGAACTTCGATTTTTAATTTTCTGCAACTTCCATTTTTATTTTTATTTCACTTTTTTTTTGTTCTCGTTTGTTTTCTACTCAACTTCCTTTTTTTTTTTAATTTCCAAATAGATCGTTAAGGTATAGTGGTTTCTGGATTGAACTTCCATTTTTAATTCTCTGCAACTTCCATTTTTATTTTTATTCAATTTACTTTTCTATTAAATTTCCTTTTCTATTTAATTTCCAAATAGATCGTTAAGGTATAGTGGTTTCTTGAATGAACATCCAATTTTAATTTTCTGCAACTTCCATTTTTATTTCTATTGAACTTCTTTTTTTTTTCAAGTTTCTTTTCTATTCAATTTCCTTTTTTATTTAAATTTCCGAATAGATCGTTGAGGTATACTGGTTTCTGGATCGAACTTCCATTTTCAATCTTATGCAACTTTCACTTTTATTTTTATTCAACTTCCATTTTTATTCAATTTACATTTCTATTAAACTTCCGTTTTTATTTAATTTTCAAATAGATCGTTAAGGTATACAGGTTTCTTTAATGAACTTCCATTTTTGATTTTATGGAACTTCCATTTTTATTTTTATTCAGCTTCCATTTTTATACAAGTTATTTTTCTATTCAACTTCCTTTTTTATTTAATTTCCAAATTGATCGTTAAGGTATATTGGTTTCTTGAATGAACTTCCATTTTTAATTTTCTGCAACTTCCATTTTTATTTTTATTTAACTTCCTTTTTTATTCAAGTTCTTTTTCTACTCAACTTCCTTTTTTATTTAATTTCCAAATAGATCGTTAAGTTATTGTGGTTTCTGGATTGAACTTCCATTTTTAATTTTCTGCAACTTCCATTTTTATTTTTATGCAACTTCCATTTTTATTCAATTTGCTTTTCTGTTAAACTTCGTTTTTTATTTAATTTCCAAATATATCGTTAAGGTATAGTGGTTTCTTGATTGAACTTCCATTTTTAATTTTCTGCAATTTTTATTTTTATTCGACTTCCATTTTTATTCAAGTCATTTTTCTATTCAGCTTCCTTTTTTATTTAATTTCCAAATAAATCATTAAGGTATAGTGGTTTCTTGAATGAACTTCCAATTTTAATTTTCAGCAACTTCCATTTTTATTTCTATTCAACTTCTTTTTTTCTTCAAGCTTTTTTTTATTCAACTTCTTTTTTTATTTAATTTCCAAATAAGTCGTTAAGGTACAGCGGTTTCTGGATTGAACTTCCATTTTTAATCTTATGCAACATTCATTTTTATTTTTATTCAACTTCCATTTTTATTCAATTTACTTTTCTATTAAACTTCATTTTTTATTTAATTTCCAAATAGATTGTTAAAGTATAGTGGTTTCTTGAATGAACTTCCATTTTTAATTTTATGCAACTTCAATTTTTATTTTTATTCGACTTCCATTTTTATTCGAGTCATTTTTCTAGTCAACTTCCTTTTTTATTTAATTTCCAAATTGATCGTTAAGGTATATTGGTTTCTTGAATGAACTTCCATTTTTAATTTTCTGCAACTTCCATTTTTATTTTTATTTAACTTCCTTTTTTATTCAAGTTTCATTCCTATTCAACTTCCTTTTTTATTTAATTTCCAAATAGATCGTAAAGGTATAGTGCATTCTGGATCGAACTTCCATTTTTAATTTTATGCAACTTTCATTTTTATTTTTATTCAATTTCTATTTTTATTCAATTTACATTTCTATTAAACTTCCTTTCTTATTTAATTTCCAAATACATCATTAAGGTATAGTGGTTTCTTTAATGACCTTTCATTTTTAATTTTCTGCAACTTCCATTTTTGGTTTTATTCGACTTCCATTTTTATTCAAGTTATTTTTCTATTCAACTTCCTTTTTTATTTAATTTCCAAATAGATCGTTAAGGTATAATGGTTTCTTTAATGAACTTCGATTTTTAATTCATTGCAACTTCCATTTTTATTTTTATTTAACTTTCTTTTTTGTTCAGGTTTCTTTTCTACTCAACTTCCTTTTTTATTTAATTTCCAAATAGATCGTTAAGGTATAGTGGTTTCTGGATTGAACTTTCATTTTTAATTTTATGCAACTTTCATTTTTATTATTATCCCACTTCCATTTTTATTCAATTTACATTTCTATTAAACTTCCTTTTTTATTTAATTTCCAAATAGATCGTTAAGGTATAGTGGTTTCTCGAATGAACTTCCAATTTTAAATTTCTGCAACTTCCATTTTTATTTCTATTCAACTTCCTTTTTTATTCAAGTTTCTTTTCTATTCAACATCCTTTTTTATTTAATTTCCAAATAGATCGTTAAGGTATAGTGGTTTCTGGATTGAACTTCCATTTTAAATTTTCTGCAACTTCCATTTTTATTTTTATTCAACTTCCATTTTTATTCAATTTACTTTTCTATTAGATTTCGTTTTTTTATTTAATTTCCAAATATATTGTTAAGGTATAGTGGTTTCTTGAATGAACTTCCATTTTTAATTTTCTGCAACTTCCATTTTTATTTTTATTCGACTTGCATTTTTATTCAAATTATTTTTCTATTCAACTTCATTTTTTATTTAATTTCCAAATAGATCGTTAAGGTATAGTGGTTTCTTTAACGAACTTCGATTTTTAATTTTCTGCAACTTCCATTTTTATTTTTATTTCACTTTTTTTTTGTTCTCGTTTCTTTCCTACTCAACTTCCTTTTTTATTTAATTTCCAAATAGATCGTAAAGGTATAGTGGTTTCTGGATTGAACTTCCATTTTTAATTCTCTGCAACTTCCATTTTTATTTTTATTCAATTTACTTTTCTATTAAATTTCCTTTTCTATTTAATTTCCAAATAGATCGTTAAGGTATAGTGGTTTCTTGAATGAACATCCAATTTTAATTTTCTGCAACTTCCATTTTTATTTCTATTCAACTTCTTTTTTTTTTCAAGTTTCTTTTCTATTCAACTTCCTTTTTTATTTAAATTTCCGAATAGATCGTTGAGGTATACTGGTTTCTGGATCGAACTTCCATTTTCAATCTTATGCAACTTTCCCTTTTATTTTTATTCAACTTCCATTTTTATTCAATTTACTTTTCTATTAAACTTCCGTTTTTATTTAATTTTCAAATAGATCGTTAAGGTATACAGGTTTCTTTAATGAACTTCCATTTTTGATTTTATGGAACTTCCATTTTTATTTTTATTCAGCTTCCATTTTTATACAAGTTATTTTTCTATTCAACTTCTTTTTTTATTTAATTTCCAAATTGATCGTTAAGGTATATTAGTTTCTTGAATGAACTTCCATTTTTATTTTTATTTAACTTCCTTTTTTGTTCAAGTTTCTTTTCTATTCAACTTCCTATTTTATTTAATTTCCAAATAGATCGTTAAGTTATTGTGGTTTCCGGATTGAAGTTCCATTTTTACTTTTCTGCAACTTCCATTTTTATTTTTATTCCGTTTCCATTTTTATTCAATTTACTTTTCTATTAAACTTCGTTTTTTATTTAATTTCCAAATATATCGTTAAGGTATAGTGATTTCTTGAATGAACTTCCATTTTTAATTTTCTGCAACTTCCAATTTTATTTTTATTCGACTTCCATTTTTATTTAAGTCATTTTTCTATTCAACTTCCTTTTTTATTTAATTTCCAAATAAATCATTAAGGTATAGTGGTTTCTTCAATGAACTTCCAATTTTAATTTCTATTCGACTTCCATTTTTATTTCTATTCAACTTCTTTTTTTCTTCAAGCTTTTTTTTATTCAACTTCCTTTTTTATTTAATTTCCAAATAAATCGTTAAGGTACAGTGGTTTTTGGATCGAACTTGCATTTTTAATCTTATGCAACATTCATTTTTATTTTTATTCAACTTCCATTTTTATTCAATTTACTTTTCTATTAAACTTCATTTTTTATTTAATTTCCAAATAGATTGTTAAGGTATAGTGGTTTCTTGAATGAACTTCCATTTTTAATTTTATGCAACTTCAATTTTTATTTTTATTCGACTTCCATTTTTATTCGAGTCATTTTTCTAGTCAACTTATTTTTTATTTAATTGCCAAATAGATCGTTAAGGTATAGTGGTTTCTTGAATGAACTTCCAATTTTAATTTTCTGCAACTTCCATTTTTATTTTTATTTAACTTCCTTTTTCATTCAAGTTTCATTCCTATTCAACTTCCTTTTTTATTTAACTTCCAAATACATCGTAAAGGTATAGTGCATTCTGGATTGAACTTCCATTTTTAATTTTATGCAACTTTCATTTTTATTTTTATTCAATTTCTATTTTTATTCAATTTACATTTCTATTAAACTTCCTTTCTTATTTAATTTCCAAATAGATCATTAAGGTATAGTGGTTTCTTTAATGACCTTCCATTTTTAATTTTTTGCAACTTCCATTTTTGGTTTTATTCGACTTCCACTTTTATTCAAGTTATTATTCTATTCAACTTCCTTTTTTATTTAATTTCCAAATAGATCTTTAAGGTATAATGGTTTCTTTAATGAACTTCGATTTTTAATTTATTGCAACTTCCATTTTTATTTTTATTTAACTTTCTTTTTTGTTCAGGTTTCTTTTCTACTCAACTTCCTTTTTTATTTAATTTCCAAATAGATCGTTAAGGTATAGTGGTTTCTGGATTGAACTTCCATTTTTAATTTTCTGCAACTTCCATTTTTATTTTTATTCAAGTTCCATTTTTATTCAATTTACTTTTCTATTAGACTTCATTTTTTATTTAATTTCCAAATATATCGTTAAGGTATAGTTGTTTCTTGAATGAACTTCCATTTTTAATTTTCTGCAACTTCCATTTTTATTTTTATTCGACTTCCATTTTTATTCAAGTTATTTTTCTATTGAACTTCCTTTTTCATTTAATTTCCAAATAGATCGTTAAGGTATAGTGGTTTCTTTAATGAACTTCGAATTTTAAGTTTCTACAACTTCCATTTTTATTTTTATTTCACTTACTTTTTTGTTCTCGTTTCTTTTCTACTCAACTTCTTTTTTTATTTAATTTCTAAATAGATCGTTAAGGTATAGTGGTTTCAGGATTAAACTTCGATTTTTAATTTTCTGCAACTTCCATTTTTATTTTTATTCAACTTCCATTCTTATTGAATTTACTTTTATATTAAACTTCCTATTTTATTTAATTTGCAAATAGATCGTTAAGGTATAGTGGTTTCTTGAATGAGCATCCAATTTTTATTTTCTGCAACTTCCATTTTTATTTCTATTCAACTTCTTCTTTTTTTTTCAAGTTTCTTTTCTATTCAACTTTCTTTTTTATTTAATTTCCAAATAGATCGTGAAGGTATACTGGTTTCTGTATTGAACTTCCATTTTTAATTTTATGCAACTTTCACTTTTATTTTTATTCAACTTCCATTTTTATTCAATTTACTTTTCATTAAACTTCCTTTTTTATTTAATTTCCAAATAGATCGTTAGGGTATTGTGGTTTCTTTAATGAACTTCCATTTTTAATTTTATGGAACTTCCATTTTTATTTTTATTTAGCTTCCATTTTTATACAAGTTATTTTTCTATTCAACTTCCTATTTTATTTAATTTCCAAATTGATCGTTAAGGTATAGTAGTTTCTGGATTGAACTTCCATTTTTAATTTTCGGCAACTTCCATTTTTATTTTTATTCAACTTCCATTTTTATTCAATTTACTTTTCTATTAAACTTCTTTTTTTTATTTAATTTCAAAATATATCATTAAGGTATAGTGGTTTTTTGAATGAACTTCCATTTTTATTTTTTTGCAACTTCCATTTTTATTTTTATTCGACGTCCATTTTTATTCAAGTTATTTTTCCATTCAACTTCCTTTTTTATTTAATTTCCAAATAGATCATTAAGGTATAATGGTTTCTTTAATGAACTTCGATTTTTAATTTATTGCAACTTCCATTTTTATTTTTATTTAACTTTCTTTTTTGTTCAGGTTTCTTTTCGACTCAACTTCCTTTTTTATTTAATTTCCAAATAGATCGTTAAGGTATAGTGGTTTCTGGATTGAACTTCCATTTTTAATTTTCTGCAACTTCCATTTTTATTTTTATTCCATTTCCATTTTTATTCAATTTACTTTTCTATTAGACTTCATTTTTTATTTAATTTCCAAATATATCGTTAAGGTATAGTGGTTTCTTGAATGAACATCCAATTTTTACTTTCTGCAACTTCCATTTTTATTTCTATTCAACTTCCTTTTTTACTTAATTTCCAAATAGATCGTTAAGGTATACTGGTTTCTGGATTGAACATCCATTTTTAATTTTATGCAACTTTCACTTTTATTTTTATTCAACTTCCATTTTTGTTCAATTTACTTTTCATTTAAACTTCCTTTTTTATTTAATTTCCAAATAGATCGTTAAGGTATAGTGGTTTCTTTAATGAACTTCCATTTTTAATTTTATGAAACTTCCATTTTAATTTTTATTCAACTTCCATTTGTATACAAGTTATTTTTCTATTCAACTTCCTATTTTATTTAATTTCCAAATTGATCGTTAAGGTATAGTGGTTTCTTGAATGAACTTCCAATTTTAATTTTCTGCAACTTTCATTTTTATTTTTATTTAACTTCCTTTTTCATTCAAGTTTCATTCCTATTCAACTTCCTTTTTTATTTAACTTCCAAATACATCGTAAAGGTATAGTGCATTCTGGATTGAACTTCCATTTTTAATTTTATGCAACTTTCATTTTTATTTTTATTCAATTTCTATTTTTATTCAATTTACATTTCTATTAAACTTCCTTTCTTATTTAATTTCCAAATAGATCGTTAAGGTATAGTGGTTTCTTTAATGACCTTCCATTTTTAATTTTTTGCAACTTCCATTTTTGGTTTTATTCGACTTCCACTTTTATTCAAGTTATTTTTCTATTCAACTTCCTTTTTTATTTAATTTCCAAATAGATCTTTAAGGTATAATGGTTTCTTTAATGAACTTCGATTTTTAATTTATTGCAACTTCCATTTTTATTTTTATTTAACTTTCTTTTTTGTTCAGGTTTCTTTTCTACTCAACTTCCTTTTTTATGTAATTTCCAAATAGATCGTTAAGGTATAGTGGTTTCTGGATTGAACTTCCATTTTTAATTTTCTGCAACTTCCATTTTTATTTTTATTCAACTTCCATTTTTATTCAATTTACTTTTCTATTAGACTTCATTTTTTATTTAATTTCCAAATATATCGTTAAGGTATAGTTGTTTTTGAATGAACTTCCATTTTTAATTTTCTGCAACTTCCATTTTTATTTTTATTCGACTTCCATTTTTATTCAAGTTATTTTTCTATTGAACTTCCTTTTTCATTTAATTTCCAAATAGATCGTTAAGGTATAGTGGTTTCTTTAATGAACTTCGAATTTTAAGTTTCTACAACTTCCATTTTTATTTTTATTTCACTTACTTTTTTGTTCTCGTTTCTTTTCTACTCAACTTCTTTTTTTATTTAATTTCTAAATAGATCGTTAAGGTATAGTGGTTTCAGGATTAAACTTCGATTTTTAATTTTCTGCAACTTCCATTTTTATTTTTATTCAACTTCCATTCTTATTGAATTTACTTTTATATTAAACTTCCTATTTTATTTAATTTGCAAATAGATCGTTAAGGTATAGTGGTTTCTTGAATGAGCATCCAATTTTTATTTTCTGCAACTTCCATTTTTATTTCTATTCAACTTCTTCTTTTTTTTTCAAGTTTCTTTTCTATTCAACTTTCTTTTTTATTTAATTTCCAAATAGATCGTGAAGGTATACTGGTTTCTGTATTGAACTTCCATTTTTAATTTTATGCAACTTTCACTTTTATTTTTATTCAACTTCCATTTTTATTCAATTTACTTTTAATTAAACTTCCTTTTTTATTTAATTTCCAAATAGATCGTTAGGGTATAGTGGTTTCTTTAATGAACTTCCATTTTTAATTTTATGGAACTTCCATTTTTATTTTTATTTAGCTTCCATTTTTATACAAGTTATTTTTCTATTCAAATTCCTATTTTATTTAATTTCCAAATTGATCGTTAAGGTATAGTAGTTTCTGGATTGAACTTCCATTTTTAATTTTCGGCAACTTCCATTTTTATTTTTATTCAACTTCCATTTTTATTCAATTTACTTTTCTATTAAACTTCTTTTTTTTATTTAATTTCAAAATATTTCATTAAGGTATAGTGGTTTTTTGAATGAACTTCCATTTTTATTTTTTTGCAACTTCCATTTTTATTTTTATTCGACGTCCATTTTTATTCAAGTTATTTTTCCATTCAACTTCCTTTTTTATTTAATTTCCAAATAGATCATTAAGGTATAATGGTTTCTTTAATGAACTTCGATTTTTAATTTATTGCAACTTCCATTTTTATTTTTATTTAACTTTCTTTTTTGTTCAGGTTTCTTTTCTACTCAACTTCCTTTTTTATTTAATTTCCAAATAGATCGTTAAGGTATAGTGGTTTCTGGATTGAACTTCCATTTTTAATTTTCTGCAACTTCCATTTTTATTTTTATTCCATTTCCATTTTTATTCAATTTACTTTTCTATTAGACTTCATTTTTTATTTAATTTCCAAATATATCGTTAAGGTATAGTGGTTTCTTGAATGAACATCCAATTTTTACTTTCTGCAACTTCCATTTTTATTTCTATTCAACTTCCTTTTTTACTTAATTTCCAAATAGATCGTTAAGGTATACTGGTTTCTGGATTGAACATCCATTTTTAATTTTATGCAACTTTCACTTTTATTTTTATTCAACTTCCATTTTTGTTCAATTTACTTTTCATTTAAACTTCCTTTTTTATTTAATTTCCAAATAGATCGTTAAGGTATAGTGGTTTCTTTAATGAACTTCCATTTTTAATTTTATGAAACTTCCATTTTAATTTTTATTCAACTTCCATTTGTATACAAGTTATTTTTCTATTCAACTTCCTATTTTATTTAATTTCCAAATTGATCGTTAAGGTATAGTGGTTTCTTGAATGAACTTCCAATTTTAATTTTCTGCAACTTCCATTTTTATTTTTATTTAACTTCCTTTTTCATTCAAGTTTCATTCCTATTCAACTTCCTTTTTTATTTAACTTCCAAATACATCGTAAAGGTATAGTGCATTCTGGATTGAACTTCCATTTTTAATTTTATGCAACTTTCATTTTTATTTTTATTCAATTTCTATTTTTATTCAATTTACATTTCTATTAAACTTCCTTTCTTATTTAATTTCCAAATAGATCGTTAAGGTATAGTGGTTTCTTTAATGACCTTCCATTTTTAATTTTTTGCAACTTCCATTTTTGGTTTTATTCGACTTCCACTTTTATTCAAGTTATTTTTCTATTCAACTTCCTTTTTTATTTAATTTCCAAATAGATCTTTATGGTATAATGGTTTCTTTAATGAACTTCGATTTTTAATTTATTGCAACTTCCATTTTTATTTTTATTTAACTTTCTTTTTTGTTCAGGTTTCTTTTCTACTCAACTTCCTTTTTTATGTAATTTCCAAATAGATCGTTAAGGTATAGTGGTTTCTGGATTGAACTTCCATTTTTAATTTTCTGCAACTTCCATTTTTATTTTTATTCAACTTCCATTTTTATTCAATTTACTTTTCTATTAGACTTCATTTTTTATTTAATTTCCAAATATATCGTTAAGGTATAGTTGTTTTTGAATGAACTTCCATTTTTAATTTTCTGCAACTTCCATTTTTATTTTTATTCGACTTCCATTTTTATTCAAGTTATTTTTCTATTGAACTTCCTTTTTCATTTAATTTCCAAATAGATCGTTAAGGTATAGTGGTTTCTTTAATGAACTTCGAATTTTAAGTTTCTACAACTTCCATTTTTATTTTTATTTCACTTACTTTTTTGTTCTCGTTTCTTTTCTACTCAACTTCTTTTTTTATTTAATTTCTAAATAGATCGTTAAGGTATAGTGGTTTCAGGATTAAACTCGATTTTTAATTTTCTGCAACTTCCATTTTTATTTTTATTCAACTTCCATTCTTATTGAATTTACTTTTATATTAAACTTCCTATTTTATTTAATTTGCAAATAGATCGTTAAGGTATAGTGGTTTCTTGAATGAGCATCCAATTTTTATTTTCTGCAACTTCCATTTTTATTTCTATTCAACTTCTTCTTTTTTTTTCAAGTTTCTTTTCTATTCAACTTTCTTTTTTATTTAATTTCCAAATAGATCGTGAAGGTATACTGGTTTCTGTATTGAACTTCCATTTTTAATTTTATGCAACTTTCACTTTTATTTTTATTCAACTTCCATTTTTATTCAATTTACTTTTCATTAAACTTCCTTTTTTATTTAATTTCCAAATAGATCGTTAGGGTATAGTGGTTTCTTTAATGAACTTCCATTTTTAATTTTATGGAACTTCCATTTTTATTTTTATTTAGCTTCCATTTTTATACAAGTTATTTTTCTATTCAACTTCCTATTTTATTTAATTTCCAAATTGATCGTTAAGGTATAGTAGTTTCTGGATTGAACTTCCATTTTTAATTTCGGCAACTTCCATTTTTATTTTTATTCAACTTCCATTTTTATTCAATTTACTTTTCTATTAAACTTCTTTTTTTTATTTAATTTCAAAATATATCATTAAGGTATAGTGGTTTTTTGAATGAACTTCCATTTTTATTTTTTTGCAACTTCCATTTTTATTTTTATTCGACGTCCATTTTTATTCAAGTTATTTTTCCATTCAACTTCCTTTTTTATTTAATTTCCAAATAGATCATTAAGGTATAATGGTTTCTTTAATGAACTTCGATTTTTAATTTATTGCAACTTCCATTTTTATTTTTATTTAACTTTCTTTTTTGTTCAGGTTTCTTTTCTACTCAACTTCCTTTTTTAGTTAATTTCCAAATAGATCGTTAAGGTATAGTGGTTTCTGGATTGAACTTCCATTTTTAATTTTCTGCAACTTCCATTTTTATTTTTATTCCATTTCCATTTTTATTCAATTTACTTTTCTATTAGACTTCATTTTTTATTTAATTTCCAAATATATCGTTAAGGTATAGTGGTTTCTTGAATGAACATCCAATTTTTACTTTCTGCAACTTCCATTTTTATTTCTATTCAACTTCCTTTTTTACTTAATTTCCAAATAGATCGTTAAGGTATACTGGTTTCTGGATTGAACATCCATTTTTAATTTTATGCAACTTTCACTTTTATTTTTATTCAACTTCCAGTTTTGTTCAATTTACTTTTCATTTAAACTTCCTTTTTTATTTAATTTCCAAATAGATCGTTAAGGTATAGTGGTTTCTTTAATGAACTTCCATTTTTAATTTTATGAAACTTCCATTTTAATTTTTATTCAACTTCCATTTGTATACAAGTTATTTTTCTATTCAACTTCCTATTTTATTTAATTTCCAAATTGATCGTTAATGTATAGTGGTTTCTGGATTGAACTTCCATTTTTAATTTTCTGCAACTTCCATTTTTATTTTTATTCAACTTCCATTTTTATTCAATTTACTTTTCTATTAAACTTCCTTTTTTATTTAATTTCCAAATATATCGTTAAGGTATAGTGGTTTCTTGAATGAACTTCCATTTTTAATTTTCTGCAACTTCCATTTTTATTTTTATTCGACTTCCATTTTTATTCAAGTTATTTTTCTATTCAACTTCATTTTTTATTTAATTTCCAAATAGATCGTTAAGGTATAGTGGTTTCTTTAATGAACTTCGAATTTTAATTTTCTACAACTTCCATTTTTATTTTTATTTCACTTTCTTTTTTGTTCTCATTTCTTTTCTACTCAACTTCTTTTTTTATTTAATTTCCAAATATATCGTTAAGGTATAGTGGTTTCAGGATTAAGCTTCCATTTTTATTTTTATTCAACTTCCATTTTTATTGAATTCACTTTTATATTCAACTTCCTATTTTATTTAATTTGCAAATAGATCGTTAAGGTATAGTGGTTTCCTGAATGAACATCCAATTTTTATTTTCTGCAACTTCCATTTTTATTTCTATTCAACTTCTTTTTTTTTTTTCAAGTTTCTTTTCTATTCAACTTTCTTTCTTATTTAATTTCCAAGTAGATCGTTCAGGTATACTGGTTTCTGTATTGAACTTCCATTTTTAATTTTATGCAACTTTCACTTTTATTTTTATTCAACTTCCATTTTTATTCAATTTACTTTTCTATTAAACTTCCTTTTTTATTTAATTTCCAAATAGATCGTTAGGGTATAGTGGTTTCTTTAATGAACTTCCATTTTTAATTTTATGGAACTTCCATTTTTATTTTTATACAAGTTATTTTTCTATTCAACTTCCTATTTTATTTAATTTCCAAATTGATCGTTAACGTATAGTGGTTTCTGGATTGAACTTCCATTTTTAATTTTCGGCAACTTCCATTTTTATTCAATTTACTTTTCTATTAAACTTCTTTTTTTATTTAATTTCCAAATATATCATTAAGGTATAGTGGTTTTTTGAATGAACTTCCATTTTTATTTTTATGCAACTTCCATTTTTATTTTAATTCGACGTCCATTTTTATTCAGGTTATTTTTCCATTCAACTTCCTTTTTTATTTAATTTCGAAATAGATCATTAAGGTATAGTGGTTTCTTTAATAAACTTCGATTTTTAATTTTCTGCAACTTCCATTTTTATTTTTATTTAAATTTCTTTTTTATTCTAGTTTCTTTTCTAATCAACTTCCTTTTTTATTTAATTTCCAAATAGATCGTTAAGGTATAGTGGTTTCTGGATTGAACTTCATTTTTAATTTTCTGCAACTTCCATTTTTATTTTTTGTACTTTCCATTTTTATTCAATTTACTTTTCTATTAAACTTCCATTTTTATTTAATTCCGAAATAGATTGTTAAGGTATAGTGGTCTCTTGAATGAACATCCAATTTTTACTTTCTGCAACTTCCATTTTTATTTCTATTCAACTTCCTTTTTTACTTAATTTCCAAATAGATCGTTAAGGTATACTGGTTTCTGGATTGAACTTCCATTTTTAATTTTATGCAACTTTCACTTTTATTTTTATTCAACTTCCATTTTTATTCAATTTACTTTTCATTTAAACTTCCTTTTTTATTTAATTTCCAAATAGATCGTTAAGGTATAGTGGTTTCTTTAATGAACTTCCATTTTATTTTTATGAAACTTCCATTTTAATTTTTATTCAGCTTCCATTTGTATACAAGTTATTTTTCTATTCAACTTCCTATTTTATTTAATTTCCAAATTGATCGTTAAGGTATAGTGGTTTCTGGATTGAACTTCCATTTTTAATTTTCTGCAACTTCCATTTTTATTCAATTTACTTTTCTATTAAACTTCCTTTTTTATTTAATTTCCAAATATATCGTTAAGGTATAGTGGTTTCTTGAATGAACTTCCATTTTTAATTTTCTGCAACTTCCATTTTTATTTTTATTCGACTTCCATTTTTATTCAAGTTATTTTTCTATTCAACTTCATTTTTTATTTAATTTCCAAATAGATCGTTAAGGTATAGTGGTTTCTTTAATGAACTTCGAATTTTAATTTTCTACAACTTCCATTTTTATTTTTATTTCACTTTCTTTTTTGTTCTCGTTTCTTTTCTACTCAACTTTTTTTATTTAATTTCCAAATAGATCGTTAAGGTATAGTGGTTTCAGGATTAAACTTCCATTTTTAATTTTCTGCAACTTCCATTTTTATTTTTATTCAACTTCCATTTTTATTGAATTTACTTTTATATTAAACTTCCTATTTTATTTAATTTACAAATAGATCGTTAAGGTATAGTGGTTTCCTGAATGAACATCCAATTTTTATTTTCTGCAACTTCTATTTTTATTTCTATTCAACTTCTTTTTTTTTTTCAAGTTTCTTTTCTATTCAACTTTCTTTCTTATTTAATTTCCAAATAGATCGTTAAGGTATACTGGTTTCTGTATTGAACTTCCATTTTTAATTTTAGGCAACTTTCACTTTTATTTTTATTCAACTTCCATTTTTATTCAATTTACTTTTCTATTAAACTTCCTTTTTTATTTAATTTCCAAATAGATCGTTAGGGTATAGTGGTTTGTTTAATGAACTTCCATTTTTAATTTTATGGAACTTCCATTTTTATTTTTATTTAGCTTCCATTTTTATACAAGTTATTTTTCTATTCAACTTCCTATTTTATTTCATTTCCAAATTGATCGTTAAGGTATAGTGGTTTCTGGATTGAACTTCCATTTTTAATTTTCGGCAACTTCCATTTTTATTTTTATTCAACTTCCATTTTTATTCAATTTACTTTTCTATTAAACTTCTTTTTTTTATTTAATTTCCAAATATATCATTAAGGTATAGTGGTTTTTTGAATGAACTTCCATTTTTATTTTTTTGCAACTTCCATTTTTATTTTTATTCGACGTCCATTTTTATTCAAGTTATTTTTCCATTCAACTTCCTTTTTTATTTAATTTCGAAATAGATCATTAAGGTATTGTGGTTTCTTTAATAAACTTCGATTTTTAATTTTCTGCAACTTCCATTTTTATTTTTATTTAAATTTCTTTTTTATTCTAGTTTCTTTTCTACTAAACTTCCTTTTTTATTTAATTTCCAAATAGATCATTAAGGTATAGTGGTTTCTGGATTGAACTTCATTTTTAATTTTCTGCAACTTCCATTTTTATTTTTTTTAATTTCCATTTTTATTCAATTTACTTTTCTATTAAACTTCCATTTTTATTTAATTTCCAAATAGATCGTTAAGGTATAATGGTTTCTTGAATGAACATCTAATTTTTACTTTCTGCAACTTCCATTTTTTTTTTCTATTCAACTTCCTTTTTTATTTAATTTCCAAATAGATCGTTAAGGTATACTGGTTTCTGGATTGAACTTCCATTTTTAATTTTATGCAACTTTCACTTTTATTTTAATTCAACTTCCATTTTTATTCAATTTACTTTTCATTTAAACTTCCTTTTTTATTTAATTTCCAAATAGATCGTTATGGTATAGTGGTTTCTTTAATGAACTTCCATTTTTAATTTTATGAAACTTCCATTTTAATTTTTATTCAGCTTCCATTTGTATACAAGTTATTTTTCTATTCAACTTCCTATTTTATTTAATTTCCAAATTGATCGTTAAGGTATAGTGGTTTCTGGATTGAACTTCCATTTTTAATTTTCGGCAACTTCCATTTTTATTTTTATTCAACTTCCATTTTTATTCAATTTACTTTTCTATTAAACTTCTTTTTTTTTATTTAATTTCCAAATATATCATTAAGGTATAGTGGTTTTTTGAATGAACTTCCATTTTTATTTTTTTGCAACTTCCATTTTTATTTTTATTCGACGTCCATTTTTATTCAAGTTATTTTTCCATTCAACTTCCTTTTTTATTTAATTTCGAAATAGATCATTAAGGTATAGTGGTTTCTTTAATAAACTTCGATTTTTCATTTTCTGCAACTTCCATTTTTATTTTTATTTAAATTTCTTTTTTATTCTAGTTTCTTTTCTACTAAACTTCCTTTTTTATTTAATTTCCAAATAGATCGTTAAGGTATAGTGGTTTCTGGATTGAACTTCATTTTTAATTTTCGGCAACTTCCATTTTTATTTTTTTTAATTTCCATTTTTATTCAATTTACTTTTCTATTAAACTTCCATTTTTATTTAATTTCCAAATAGATCGTTAAGGTATAGTGGTTTCTTGAATGAACATCTAATTTTTACTTTCTGCAACTTCCATTTTTATTTCTATTCAACTTCCTTTTTTATTTAATTTCCAAATAGATCGTTAAGGTATACTGGTTTCTGGATTGAACTTCCATTTTTAATTTTATGCAACTTTCACTTTTATTTTTATTCAACTTCCATTTTTATTCAATTTACTTTTCATTTAAACTTCCTTTTTTATTTAATTTCCGAATAGATCGTTAAGGTATAGTGGTTTCTTTAATGAACTTCCATTTTTAATTTTATGAAACTTCCATTTTAATTTTTATTCAGCTTCCATTTGTATACAAGTTATTTTTCTATTCAACTTCCTATTTTATTTAATTTCCAAATTGATCGTTAAGGTATAGTGGTTTCTGGATTGAACTTCCATTTTTAATTTTCTGCAACTTCCATTTTTATTTTTATTCAACTTCCATTTTTATTCAATTTACTTTTCTATTAAACTTCCTTTTTTATATAATTTCCAAATTTATCGTTATGGTATAGTAGTTTCTTGAATGAACTTCCATTTTTAATTTTCTGAAACTATCATTTTTATTTTTATTCGACTTTCATTTTTATTCAAGTTATATTTCTATTCAACTTCCTTTTTTATTTAATTTCCAAATAGATCGTTAAGGTATAGTGGCTTCTTTAATGAACTTCGAATTTTAATTTTCTGCAACTTCCATTTTTATTTTTATTTAACTTTCTTTTTTGTTCTGGTTTCTTTTCTACTCAACTTCCTTTTTTATTTAATTTCCAAATAGATCGTTAAGGTATAGTGGTTTCTGGATTGAACTTCCATTTTTAATTTTCTGCAACTTCCATTTTTATTTTTACCCAACTTCCATTTTTATTCAATTTACTTTTCTATTAAACTTCCTTTTTTATTTAATTTCCAAATAGATCGTTAAGGTATAGTGGTTTCTTGAATGAACAACCAATTTTAATTTTCTGCAACTTCCATTTTTATTTCTATTCAACTTCTTTTTTTTTTCAAGTTATATTTCTATTCAACTTCCTCTTTTATTTAATTTCCAAATAAATCGTTAAGGTATACTGGTTTCTGGATTAAACTTCCATTTTTATTTTTTCTCAACTTCCTTTTTTAATCAATTTACTTTTCTATTAAACTTCATTTTTTATTTAATTTCCAAATAGATTGTTAAGGTATAGTGGTTTCTTGAATGAACTTCCATTTTTAATTTTATGCAACTTGAATTTTTATTTTTATTCGACTTCCATTTTTATTCGAGTCATTTTTCTAGTCAACTTCCTTTTTTATTTAATTCCCAAATAGATCGTTAGGGTATAGTGGTTTCTTGAATGAACTTCCAATTTTAATTTTCTGCAACTTCATTTTTATTTTTATTTAACTTCCTTTTTCATTCAAGTTTCATTCCTATTCAACTTCCTTTTTTATTTAATTTCGAAATAGATCGTAAAGGCATAGTGCATTCTGGATTGAACTTCCATTTTTAATTTTATGCAACTTTCATTTTTATTTTTATTCAATTTCTATTTTTATTCAAATTACATTTCTATTAAACTTCCTTTCTTATTTATTTTCCAAATAGATCGTTAAGGTATAGTGGTTTCTTCAATGACCTTCCATTTTTAATTTTCTGCAACTTCCATTTTTGGTTTTATTCGACTTCCATTTTTATTCAAGTTATTTTTCTATTCAACTTCCTTTTTTATTTAATTTCCAAATAGATCGTTAAGGTATAATGGTTTCTTTAATGAACTTCGCTTTTTAATTTATTGCAACTTCCATTTTTATTTTTATTTCACTTTCTTTTTTGTTCTGGTTTCTTTTCTACTCAACTTCCTTTTTTATTTAATTTCCAAATAGATCGTTAAGGTATGGTGGTTTCTGGATTGTACTTCCATTTTTAATTTTCTGCAACTTCCATTTTTATTTTTACTCAACTTCCATTTTTATTCAATTTACTTTTCTATTAAACTTCCTTTTTTCTTTAATTTCCAAATAGATCGTTAAGGTATAGTGGTTTCTTGAATGAACATCCAATTTTAATTTTCTGCAACTTCCATTTTTATTTTTATTCAACATCCATTTTTATTCAATTTACTTTTATATTAAACTTCCTATTTTATTTAATTTCCAAATAGATCGTTAAGGTATAGTGGTTTCTTGAATGAACATCCAATTTTTATTTTCTGCAACTTCCATTTTTATTTCTATTCAACTTCTTTTTTTTTTTCAAGTTTCTTTTCTATTCAACTTTCTTTTTTATTTAATTTCCAAATAGATCGTTATGGTATACTGGTTTCTGTATTGAACTTCCATTTGTAATTTTATGCCACTTTCACTTTTATTTTTATTCAACTTCCATTTTTATTCAATTTACTTTTCTATTAAACTTCCTTTTTTATTTAATTTCCAAATAGATCGTTAAGGTATAGTGGTTTCTTTAATGAACTTCCATTTTTAATTTTATGGAACTTCCATTTTTATTTTTATTCAGTTTCCATTTTTATACAAGTTATTTTTCTATTCAACTTCCTTTTTTGTTTAATTTCCAAATTGATCGTTAAGGTATAGTGGATTCTGGATTGAACTTCCATTTTTAATTTTCGGCAACTTCCATTTTTATTTTTATTCAACTTCCATTTTTATTTAATTTCCAAATATGTCGTTAAGGTATAGTGGTTTCTTGAATGAACTTCCATTTTTAATTTTCTGCAACTTCCATTTTTATTTTTATTCGACTTCCATGTTTATTCAAGTTATTTTTCTATTCAACTTCCTTTTTTATTTAATTTCCAAATAGATCATTAAGGTATAGTGTTTTATTTAATGTACTTCGATTTTTAATTTTTTGCAACTTCAATTTTTATTTTTATTTAAATTTCATTTTTTGCCTATTTTCTTTTCTACTCAACTACCTTTTTTATTTAATTTCCAAATAGATCGTTAAGGTATAGTGGTTTCAGGATTGAACTTCCATTTTTATTTTTACTCAACTTCCATTTTTATTCAATTTACTTTTCTACTAAACTTTCTTTTTTATTTAATTTCCAAATAAATCGTTAAGGTATAGTGGTTTCTTGAATGAACATCCAATTTTTACTTTCTACAACTTCCATTTTTATTTCTATTCAACTTCCTTTTTTATTTAATTTCCATATAGATCGTTAAGGTATACTGGTTTCTGGATTGAACTTCCATTTTTAATTTTAGGCAACTTTCACTTTTATTTTTATTCAACTTCCATTTTTATTCAATTTACTTTTCATTTAAACTTCCTTTTTTATTTAATTTCCAAATAGATCGTTAAGGTATAGTGGTTTCTTTAATGAACTTCCATTTTTAATTTTATGGAACATCCTTTTTAATTTTTATTCAGCTTCCATTTGTATACAAGTTATTTTTCTATTCAACTTCCTATTTTATTTAATTTCCAAATTGATCATTAAGGTATAGTGGTTTCTGGATTGAACTTCCATTTTTAATTTTCTGCAACTTCCATTTTTATTTTTATTCAACTTCCATTTTTTTTCAATTTACTTTTCTATTAAACTTCCTTTTTTATATAATTTCCAAATATATCGTTAAGGTATAGCAGTTTCTTGAATGAACTTCCATTTTTAATTTTCTGAAACTTTCATTTTTATTTTTATTCGACTTCCATTTTTATTCAAGTTATATTTCTAATCAACTTCAACTTCCTTTTTTATTTAATTTTCAAGTTGATCGTTAAGGTATAGTGGTTTCTAGATTGAACTTCCATTTTTAATTTTCGGCAACTTCCATTCTTATTTTTATTCAACTTCCATTTTTATTCAATTTACTTTTCTATTAAACTTCCTTTTTTATTTAATTTCCGAATAGATCGTTAAGGTGTAGTGGTTTCTTGAATGAACTTCCATTTTTAATTTTATGGAACTTCCATTTTTATTTTTATTTAGCTTCCATTTTTATACAAGTTATTTTTCTATTCAACTTCCTTTTTTAATTTAATTTCCATATTGATCGTTAAGGTATAGTGGTTTTTGGATTGAACTTCCATTTTTAATTTTCGGCAGCTTCCATTTTTATTTTTATTCAATTCCATTTTTATTCAATTTACTTTTCTATTAAACTTCCTTTTTTATTTAATTTCCAAATATATCGTTAAGGTATAGCGGTTTCTTGAATGAACTTCCATTTTTAATTTTATGCAACTTCAGTTTTTATTTTTATTCGACTTCCATTTTTATTCAAGTTATTTTTCTATCCAACTTCCTTTTTTATTTATTTTCCAAATAGATCGTTAAGGTATAGTGGTTTCTTCAATGAACTTCGATTTTTAATTTTTTGCAACTTCCATTTTTATATTTATTTAAATTTCTTTTTTGTTCTATTTTCTTTTCTACTCAACTTCCTTTTTTATTTAATTTCCAAATAGATCGTTAAGGTATAGTGGCTTTTGGATTGAACTTCTATTTTTAATTTTCTGCAACTTCCATTTTTATTTTTACTCAACTTCCATTTTTATTCAATTTACTTGTCTATTGAACTTCCTTTTTTATTTAATTTCCAAATAGAGCGTTAAGGTATAGTGGTTTCTTGAATGAACATCCAATTTTTACTTTCTACAACTTCCATTTTTATTTCTATTTAACTTCCTTTTTTATTTAATTTCCAAATAGATCGTTAAGGTATACTGGTTTCTGGATTGAACTTCCATTTTTAATTTTATGCAACTTTCACTTTTATTTTTATTCAACTTCCATTTTTATACAATTTACTTTTCTTTTAAACTTCCTTTTTTATTTAATTTCCAAATAGATCGTTAAGGTATAGTGGTTTCTTTAATGAACTTCCATTTTTAATTTTATGGAACTTCCATTTTTATTTTTATTCAGCTTCCATTTTTATGCAAGTTATTTTTCTATTCAACTTCCTATTTTATTTAATTTCCAAATTGATGGTTAAGGTATAGTGGTTTCTGGATTGAACTTCCATTTTTAATTTTCTGCAACTTCCATTTTTATTTTTATTCAACTTCCATTTTTATTCAATTGACTTTTCTATTAAACTTCCTTTTTTATATAATTTCCAAATATATCGTTAAGGTATAGTGGTTTCTTGAATGAACTTCCATTTTTAATTTTCTGCAACTTCCATTTTTATTTTTATTCGACTTCCCTTTTTATTCAAGTTATTTTTCTATTCAACTTCCTTTTTTATTTAATTTCCAAATAGATCGTTAAGGTATAGTGGTTTCTTTATTGAACTTCGATTTTTAATTTTCAGCAACTTCCATTTTTATTTTTATTTAACTTTCTTTTTTGTTCTGGTTTCTTTTCTACTCAACTTCTATAGCGATCCCGGGTTTACCCTTGTTGTATAGTGATCCGGACATGTGTCCGTGGATGTTGGTAGTTGTTTATTATCTTGTTTACATCCTTTTTACTTCGTATTTGAGTTATAGGATGTGTCGAGCGGATTTGTTACAGGTTGGTTGAGTTTAGAAACCAAAACTAGTTGCCTAGATTTTTGGCCTGTCCGCTCGAGCGGAGGTGTTGGCGCTCGAGCGGGGAATACATCCATCCAGTATCTTGTTGTGCAGTGTTGTGAGCTCGAGCGTAGGGTTGGGAGCTCGAGCGGAGGCCTGGTTCTGCAAAAGTGCTGGGCGAGTGCATTCTGCGCTCGAGCGGGAGGTTGGCCGCTCGAGCGGACGTCTGTGAGTGGACGCTCGAGCGGGGTGTTTTACGCTCGAGCGGGAGACTGGGTTAAAGTCCCGAATTTGTGCCTTTTCAAATCACTTTTTGCTTTCTCTTCTCTCTCTTACTTTTCCAAAATCACCATTGTTGAGCCTCTCACTCTAGACTCTACCTTCTCTCTAGGTTTTGATCTAGTAGGAGTGATTTACTCACCTTTGGCCTTTACAAAAAAGTTGTTGATCGTCGAGGGCTTCTTTTTAATCTGAAAATCTCGGGTTTTGGAGCACGTTGGGTTTTGTCGTCTTCTCCTTTGGGACTCCGAATTTGAGGTAGGGATAACCTACTCCTCTCTATGGGTTTTGTCTTTAAATTTTGGTATTTTGAGATGTTGGGCTTGGTTTGGTAATTTTGTGAAAGATTGGGACTTTTGTGTAATTTTACAAAAGTTGGGGTTTTATTCATAATAAAACTAGATGCATGTTTGGCATAGAAAAATAGAATGATTGTTGAATCATTGATGAAAATGGAACCTAAGGGTTGAAATAGTAATTATGGAAAATGGCCTAATTACATGGTTTAATTAATTGAGATAATTAATTGGTGAGAAATGAGGAAAAGAAATGTTGATTGAATATCCATTTGTGCATTTATTTTCTGTTTAGAAATAACTGCTTTGGGCTATCGGTGGAGGATAGTCGTGATTGTTGTAGACAATGCATGATGATTAGGTAAACTGAAACTAATCAATGGAATGTGTCATGGAACTTGACGGTTGATAGAATACATTAATTGTGTGTATTGTGTGATGGTATATAGAACCAATGTGTTTATATACGTTATGTGTAGAGGAGGAGATAGGGGATGTACTCCGCGGTTTAGGGGAAGATAGGGGATGTACCTCTAAACCGGATAGGTATTGGGAGGAGATAGGGGATGAACTCCGTAGACAGAGCTCATATGCTTGTCTAGAGAAGTGAAGATAGAGCTCATATGCTTATCTTTGTGAAGTGTGGATACAGCTTGTATGCTTATCTGTGGATATTGTTGATATACATATCTGTTGTGAAGTGTGGATATAGCTTGTATGCTTATCTGTGGATATTGTTGATATACATATCTGTTGAGAATGTGAGATATATTTTTTATACATATCTGTGGAAATGATGATAGAGCTAGTATGCTTATCTGTTGTTAAAAGGGAAATGAAAAGTAATTGGGACTTGTAAGTCGTTGACATAAATATGTTATTTATGTGACTGTATCAGTGTTGACCAACTATCAATTGCTAATGTTTTAGTCATTGTCCATGGTTGGTTTAGTGTATTTCTACTGGGCTGTGGCTCACCCTATATGGGAATATCATTTTCAGGTGCAGGAAGCATGCCACCTCCAAGGACATAGCTGGGAGGCTAGTGGCGGGCATAGTTTTGTCGTTTTACTTTGATGTATTACATGTAATTTCAAGCCAAGGGCTTAATGTGTAAACGAGTTAGAACTCTTTGTTGTAACCAAGTGTTAACTTGGAAAGCTGTAAGCCCGTAGGGCATTTTGTTATGAGGTTAACATGTAATACTTATGTCTTGGAATTCTAATGAATGAAAGGAATGCGGTTAGTTTAAATGTAAATTCATGTCTTATCTGATGGGTTTATTGTTATTATTTTGAGGGCGTTACAACTTCCTTTTTTATTTAATTTCCAAATAGATCGTTAAGGTGTAGTGGTTTCTGGATTGAACTTCCATTTTTTATTTTCTGCAACTTCCATTTTTATTTTTACTCAACTTCTATTCTTATTCAATTTACATTTCTATTAAACTTCCTTTTTTATTTAATTTCCAAATAGATCGTTAAGGTATAGTGGTTTCTTTAATGAACTTCCATTTTTAATTTTATGGAACTTCCATTTTTATTTTTATTCAGCTTCCATTTTTATACAAGTTATTTTTCTATTCAACTTCCTTTTTTATTTAATTTCCAAATTGATCGTTAAGGTATAGTGGTTTCTGGATTGAACTTCCATTTTTAATTTTCGGCAACTTTCATTTTTATTTTTATTCAACTTCCATTTTTATTCAATTTACTTTTCTATTAAACTTCCTTTTTTATTTAATTTCCAAATAGATCGTTAAGCTATAGTGGTTTCTTTAATGAACTTCCATTTTTAATTTTATGGAACTTCCATTTTTATTTTTATAGAGCTTCCATTTTTATACAAGTTATTTTTCTATTCAACTTCCTTTTTTATTTAATTTCCAAATTGATCGTTAAGGTATAGTGGTTTCTGGATTGAACTTCCATTTTTAATTTTCGGCAACTTCCATTTTTATTTTTATTCAACTTCCATTTTTATTCAATTTACTTTTCTATTAAACTTTCTTTTTTATTTAGTTTCCAAATATATCGTTAAGGTATAGTGGTTTCTTGAATGAACTTCCATTTTTAATTTTATGCAACTTCAATTTTTATTTTGATTCGACTTCCATTTTTATTCAAGCCATTTTTTTATTCAACTTCCTTTTTTATTTATTTTCCAAATAGGTCATTGAGGTATAGTGGTTTCTTGAATGAACTTCCATTTTTAATTTTCTGCAACTTCCATTTTTATTTTTATTTAACTTCCTTTTTTATTCAAGTTTCTTTTCTACTCAAGTTCGTTTTTTATTTAATTTCCAAATAGATCGTTATGGTATAGTGGTTTCTGGATTGAACTTCTATTTTTAATTTTCTTCAACTTTCGTTTATATTTTTATTCAATTTCTATTTTTATTCAATTTACATTTCTATTAAACTTCCTTTCTTATTTAATTTCCAAATAGACCATTAAGGTATAGTGATTTCTTTAATGAACTTCCATTTTAAATTTTCTATAACTTTCATTTTTAGCTTTATTCGACTTCCATTTTTATTCAAATTATTTTTCTATTCAACTTCCTTTTTTATTTAATTTCCAAATAGATCGTTAAGGCATAATGGTTTCTTTAATGAACTTCCATTTTTAATTTTTTGCAACTTCCATTTTTATTTTTATTTAACTTTCTTTTTTGTTCTGGTTTTTTTTCCACTCAACTTCCTTTTTTATTTAATTTCCAAATAGATCGTTAAGGTATAGTGGTTTCTCGAATGAACATCCAATTTTAATTTTCTGCAACTTCCATTTTTATTTCTATTCAACTTCTTTTTTTTTTCAAGTTTCTTTTCTATTCAACTTCCTTTTTTATTTAATTTCCAAATAGATCGTTAAGGTATACTGGTTTTTTTAATGAACTTCCATTTTTAATTTTATGGAACTTCCATTTTAATTTTTATTCACCTTCCATTTGTATACAAGTTATTTTTCTATTAAACTTCCAATTTTATTTAATTTCCAAATAGATCGTTAAGGTATAGTGGTTTCTGGATTGAACTTTCATTTTTAATTTTATGCAACTTTCATTTTTATTACTATCCCACTTCCATTTTTATTCAATTTACTTTTCTATTAAACTTCCTTTTTTGTTTAATTTCCAAATAGATCGTTAAGGTATAGTGGTTTCTTTAATGAACTTCCATTTTTAATTTTTTGCGACTTCCATTTTTATTTTTATTCAACTTCCATTTTTATTCAATTTACTTTTCTATTAAACTTCCTTTTTTTATTTAATTTCCAAATAGATTGTTAAGGTATAGTGGTTTCTCGAATGAACATCCAATTTTAATTTTCTGCAACTTCCATTTTTATTTCTATTCAACTTCTTCTTTTTTTTTTTCAAGTTTCTTTTCTATTCAACTTCCCTTTTTATTTAATTTCCAAATAGATTGTTAAGGTATACTGGTTTCTGTATTGAACTTCCATTTTTAATTTTATGCAACTTTCACTTTTATTTTTATTCAACTTCCATTTTTATTCAATTTACTTTTCTATTAAACTTCCTTTTTTATTTAATTTCCAAATAGATCGTTAAGGTATAGTGGTTTCTTTAATGAACTTCCATTTTTAATTTTATGGAACTTCCGTTTTTATTTTTATTCAGCTTCCATTTTTATACAAGTTATTTTTCTATTCAACTTCTATTTTTATTTAATTTCCAAATTGATCGTTAATATAGCGATCCCGGGTTTACCCTTGTTGTACTGTGATCCGGACATGTGTCCGTGGATGTTGGTAGTTGTTTATTATCTTGTTTGCATCCTCTTTACTTTGTTTATTGAGTTATGGGATGTGTTGGGCAGGTTTGTTTCAGGTTGGTTGTGTTTGGGAGCCTAGTGTTGCTGCCCAGATTTTTGGCCCTTCGCTCGAGCGAGGAGTTGGTCGCTCGAGCGAGAGTGAGGTTCGTGTCTGGTGGGTCGAGCCAGGGTGGCTTCCCTCGAGCGAGTGTTGCGTCTGGTTCTGGACCTGAGAGTTGCCTTTCTTGGCTCGAGCGAGCTTCCTTCGCTCGAGCGGTCTGGGTTTTTATTCGCTCGATCGAGAACTTCTTGGCTCGAGCGAGAGTTTCTGTTTCTGGTCGCTCGAGCGACCAAGGCTTCGCTCGAGCGAGCGTGTTTTATATCAGCGGACAGTAGCGTTTTGAACATCACTTTTTCATCTTCTTTTTTTGATCAAACCCTAAATCCGAGACCCTCTCTCTCTAAACTTACACCCTCTCTAAGATTTGATCTCCCTAGAGTGTGAATCTAGCCTAGAGCCTTTGTTAAAAAGATAGAGGGCATTGAGAGCTTTGATTTAATCTGAAAAAGTTTGGATTTGGAGCACGTTGGTCTTCGAGTCTTCATCTCCTTTTTGGCTTAAACTTTGAGGTAGGGATATCCTACTCCTCTCTATGGATTTTGTCTTTAAATTTTGGTATTTTAAGATGTTGGGCTTGGTTTGGTAATTTGGTAAAAGTTTGGGGCTTTTGTGCAATTTTACAAAAGTTGGGGTTTAATTCATAATAAACCTAGATGCATGTTTGGCATAGAAAAATGGAATAAATGTTAAATCATTGATGAAAATGGGACCTAAGGGTTGAAATGTTAATTATGGGACTTGACCTAATTACACTGTTTAATTAATTGGGATAATTAATTGTGAGGAATGAGGAAATGAAATGTTGATTGAATATCCATTGTGCATTTATTTTCTGTATAGAAATAACTGCTTTGGGCTATCGGTGGAGGATAGTCGTGATTGTTGTAGACAATGCATGATGATTAGGCAAACGAAAACTAATCAATGGAATGTGTCATGGAATTTGACGTTTGATAGAATACATTAACTATATGTATTGAGTGATTGTATATAGAACCAATGTGTTTGTATACGTTATGTGTAGAGGAGGAGATGGGGGATGTACTCCGCGGTTTAGGGGAAGATAGGGGATGTACCTCTAAACCGGATAGTGTTGGGAAAAGATAGGGGATGAACTCCGTAGATACAGCTCATATGCTTGTCTAAAGAAGTGAAGATAGAGCTTATATGCTTATCTTTGTGATGTGTGGATATAGCTTTTATGCTTATCTGTGGATATTGTTGTTATACATATCTGTTGTAGAATGTGGATATAGCTTATTTGCTTATCTGAGAATGTGGATATTGTTGTTATACATATCTGTTGTGCATGTGGGTAGTGTTTATATGCCTATCTGTTGAAAAAGGGGAAATGAAAAGTAATTGGGACTTGTAAGTCGTATGACATAAATATGTGATTTATGGGAATGTATCAGTGTTGGCCATCTATCAATTGCTAATATTTTAGTCATTGTTCATGGTTGGTTTAGTGTATTTCTACTGGGCTATGGCTCACCCTATATGGGAATATCATTTTCAGGTGCAGGTAGCATGCCACCTCCAAGGACATAGCTGGGAGGCTAGAGGCGGACATACTTTTGTCGCTTAACTTTTGATGTATTACATGTAACTTCAAGCCAAGGGCTTAATGTGTAAACGAGTTAGTACTCTTTTGTTGTAACCAAGTGTTAACTTGGAAAGCTGTAAGCCCGTAGGGCATTTTGTTTTGATGTTAACATGTAATACTTATGTAATGGAACTCTAATGAATAAAAGAATGTGGTTAGTTTATATGTAAATGCATGTCTTATTTGTTGGGTTTAATGTTATTATTTTGAGGGCGTTACAACTTGGTATCAGAGCGTACCGGGTTCGAATACTTTGGGTACGTGGGAAGTGATTAGTATCACAATGGGTTTGTCTCGCTTGATAGAGACTTAGATGTAGTATCATATGCTATGTGCTTAATTGATAACATGCTTATGTGACTATGTGGGTATGGGATTTAATTTCTAGGATGTTGATTGGATCCTTGGGTTTCTGGGAGTCTTGTTGGAAAAGCACTTGATCAACGCTATTTCTAACCGGAACTCTAGTAACGCCTCGGGACTATCATTATCCGGAAATGAAATTCGTAAGTGCTTATGTGTTTATGTGCTTACGTGGAGTGAATTACAGTTGTCCATGTATTAGGACGTCAGTGTTTAGTTTCGGCACATTTATGAATGTGCTAATGTTCTGTGTTACCTTTATTAGGATGTCAGGACGAGGAAGAGGTGCTAGGCGTGGTAGACCTGCGAGGCAGGAAGCACCGTTACAGGGTGAGATTCCGGCAGTACAGGAGGGGGTTGGTCAGGCCAATGTGGCCGAGCCAGTGGGTCAGCAGGCTATGGGTGCCTTGGCCAGAGAGATAGCAGGAGCTTTGGGTATTCTTAGAGCTGGGAATCAGGCCGCTGAGGCAGGGCCTTCTTTCTTGAAGAGGGAGTTTTTCCGGTCTAATCCGGATGAGTTTGTCGGGGATCCGAAGGAGCCACTGAAGGCTGATGAGTGGCTAGAGCAAATGAGTAAGACGTTCAAGATGCTTGGCATCGAGGACGGAGCACTGAAAGTGACCTTGGCATCCTTCCAACTAAAGGGAGATGCGGGTCAATGGTGGAAGTACGAGAAGGCTCGTGTTGGTAGTACTTGGGAGGTGTTTGTAAATGCTTTTCAGGAGAGGTTTTTGTCTGCAGCAGCTAGAGAGAAGCTGAGGGATCAGTTCAGCCGGCTTAATCAGCAGGGCTTGTCAGTGGCTGAGTTTGAGGCTACCTTTACTAGTCTGTCCAGGTTCGCACCTGAACTGGTGGCGTCCGAGGAACGCCGTTGCTATGAGTTTGAGCGGAAGTTGAGGCGGGGCCTCAAGTTGAGAGTTGGTGGGTCTTATATCCGAGAGTATAGACACCTGGTAGATGCTGCAGCTCATATGGAGCTCATGACGCAGGAGGAGGATGAGGGGCAGAAGGGCTCTAAGAGGAGCCAGGATAGTCAGAGTGATGGCAGGAGGCAGAGGGGCTCTAACCCTCAGCAGTCGCAGGGTGGTGTTGCTAGATCGACCTTCCCAGTCCCGAGTGCAGGCTCTGGGAGAGGTGGTCAAGGGGATTTCACCTGTTACGAGTGTGGCCAGCTGGGTCACAAGGTTTCTGTTTGCCCGCAGAAGGGTGGGGGTCAGAGAGCTGCTTCTTCTTCAGCTAGACCGCAGAGTCAGAGTTTGGGCAGGGGGCAGCCCTTGTCTTGTTATCAGTGTGGACAGCCTGGGCACCTGAAGAGGTTTTGCCCACAGTTGAGTGCCACTTCAGGAGCGTCTGGTTCTAGGCAGACGCAGGGTTTTCAGCCAGCTCAGTCTGTGCAGGCCTTGAGGGCCAATCCGGGAGCTTCGTCATCCCAGTCAGTGCAGCAGTCTTTTGCTCCGAGAGGTGAGCAGGTAGACCAGGGGCCTATGGGGCGCGTGTATGCTGTTATCGCGCAGGATTTAGTACCGGCTCCGTCAGTAGTGAGAGGTACTTTTCTGTTTTGCAACTCGGTTGCTAATGTATTGATAGACACGGGTGCATCTCATTCTTTTGTATCTGCTGCATTTGCATCTGTTTTGGAATTGGAGTTAGCACAGTTAGCATCTCCTATTTGTGTGGTATCGCCTTTGGGTGGTGAGTTGATCCTGAAACAGGGTGTTAGAGGATGTGATATAGAGGTCGCCGACTATAGGCTTCCTTTTCCGTTTGTTGTCATGCCTATGAAGGGTTTTGATGTTATTTTGGGTATGGACTGGCTATCGTCATACCGGGCTGTTATTGATTGCTACCGCCAGAGGGTCACGTTATGTACCTTGAGCGGGGAGTGGTTCCATTTCTTGGGAGACCGGGTTGGTAGTATTTTGCCACCGGGGTATGATTCGCGAGGGTGAAGTGAGCTTAGTGGTCTACTTGCTAGCTTTGAGAGTAGTGAGTGTGTTGACACCCAGGTTATATTGCCGAGGGTGGTTTGTGAGTATTCGGATGTCTTTCCCGAAGATCTTGTTAGTTTGCCACCTTACCGAGAGATAGAGTTCTCTATTGATCTAGTGCCCGGCACGACGCCGATTTCTATGGCACCTTACCGTTTTGCTCCAGCAGAGTTGGTTGAGTTGAAAGTTCAGCTCCAGGAATTGCTCGATAAGGGCTTTGTTCGCCCTAGTGTTTCGCCGTGGGGAGCGCCGGCCCTCTTTGTTAAAAAGAAAGATGGTGCCTTGAGACTGTGTATTGACTACCGGAAGTTGAATCGGGCTACGGTTAAGAATAAGTATCCTATGCCCCGTATAGATGATTTGTTTGACCAGTTGAAGGGTTCCCGTTGTTTCTCTAAGATAGACTTGAGATCGGGTTACCACCAGTTGAGGGTCAGGGAGGAGGACATTCCGAAGACGGCATTCCGTACGCGGTATGGCCATTATGAGTTTCTGGTGATGCCATTTGGGCTTACCAATGCACCGGCAGTCTTTATGGACTTGATGAACCGGATTTTCTGGGAGTTCTGAGATCGATTTGTGGTCGTCTTTGTGGACGATATCCTTATCTATTCGCCTTCAGAGGAGGAGCACGAGGAACACTTGAGAGTGGTGCTTGAGTTGCTTAGAGGCCATAGGCTGTATGCCAAGTTTGGGAAGGGTGAGTTCTGGCTGAGGGAAGTCAAATTCTTAGGCCACGTGATATCCGGGGAAGGGGTGTCTGTTGATACATCCAAGGTTGAGGCAGTGCAAGATTGGGCACAGCCTAAGAGTGTGTTTGAGATCCGCAGTTTTCTGGGATTAGCTGGGTATTACCGTCAGTTTGTGAAAGATTTCTCCAGGTTAGCGTCACCGTTGACTAGACTGACTCGGAAGGGAGTCAAGTTTGTGTGGAGTGAGACTTGTGAAAATTCGTTCCAAGAGCTGAAAGTTAGATTGACCACCGCTCCGGTGTTGATTATTCCGGAGAGAGGGTTGGGTTATGCGGTTTACTATGATGCCTCACGAGAGGGTTTGGGATGTGTGTTGATGCAAGAAGGGAAAGTGGTAGCTTATGGCTCACGTCAGTTGAAAATACACGAGAAGAATTACCCTACACACGACCTAGAGTTAGCAGCTGTGATCTTTGCCTTGAAAATCTGGAGGCACTACCTTTATGGTGAAAGGTTCGAGGTATTCTCGGATCATAAGAGTTTGAAGTATCTGTTTACCCAGAGAGACTTGAATTTGAGGCAGAGGAGATGGATGGAGTTCATCGAGGATTATGATTTTGAGTTGCACTATCATCCGGGAAAGGCCAATGTTGTGGCCGATGCCCTTAGTAGGAAGACCATTGGTGATGTAGCTAGTATAGCCATCCGGGAATGGGAGATGTTGGGAGCACTTGGCGAGTTTGACTTGCTACTGGGCGAATCTGTTGGGGCTGCGGCCTTGTTTTCTATTGTTGCGCAGCCTACACTTGTGGTTAGAGTGTTAGAGGCACAGAGAGGTGACCTTGAGGTAGAATCCCTCCGAGAGAAGATCTCCAGTGGGAAAGTTGAGAAGGGTTTGACGGTGTATCCCGACCTGAGTGTGAGATACCGAGACCGTTTGTTTGTACCGGAGTCTTGCCGAGAGGAAGTACTCCGAGAGTTTCATCACTCGCGCCTTGCGGTGCATCCGGGAGGTACTAAGATGTATCAGGATTTGGGTCACCAGTTTTGGTGGCGGGGTATGAAGAGAGATGTGGCTATTTTCGTATCGAAGTGCCTTACTTGCCAGCAAGTGAAGGCCGAGCATCAGAGGCCAGCGGGTTTGTTGCAACCCTTGCCTATTGCCGAGTGGAAGTGGGAGCATGTCACTATAGACTTCGTTGTGGGTCTTCCGAGGACTCAGCGGGGTAGTGATGCTATTTGGGTGGTTGTAGACCGGTTGACTAAGTCGGTGCACTTTATTCCTATGCACGTGAGAGATTCGGTGGATCATCTTGCCGATTTGTATATTCGGGACATAGTGAGATTGCACGGGGTCCCAGTGACGATCATCTCAGATAGAGATCCTCGTTTTACTGCTAGGTTGTGGCAGAGTTTGCAGAGTGCCTTGGGCACTAAGTTGACCTTTAGTACGGCTTATCATCCTCAGACTGACGGGCAGTCCGAGCGTACTATTTAGATCCTCGAGGATATGCTTCGGGGTTGTGTCCTGGACTTCAGTGGGACGTGGGAGAGGCACTTGCCATTGGTAGAGTTTACCTACAACAACAGTTTTCAGTCTAGCATCGGTATGGCACCGTTTGAGGCCTTGTATGGCCGACCGTGTAGGTCTCCAGTTTGTTGGGCCGAGGTGGGTGATGCACCTTTGTTGGGTCCGGAGTTGGTTAGGGAGACGACGGAGAAAGTTGAGCTTATCCGTAGGAGGCTTGTTACAGCCCAGAGTCGGCAGAAATCTTATGCTGACCGTAGGAGGAGGCCTTTGGCGTTTGAGGTAGGTGGTCATGTCTTTCTGAAGATATCACCTAGGCGAGGTTTGATGAGATTTGGGAAAAGTGGGAAGTTATCCCCTCGGTTTATTGGTCCTTTTGAGATCCTTGAGAGGATTAGTGAGGTTGCGTGTCGGTTAGCCTTACCGCCGCAGTTGTCCGGAGTACATGACGTGTTTCATGTGAGTATGCTTCGGAAGTATGAGCCAGATCCATCACATGTGTTGGATTGGACCGATTTAGAGGTAGATGAGGATGCCTCGTATGAGGAGAGACCGGTTCGGGTCTTGGATAGGCGGGATCAGGTCCTGCGTGGCAAGACCATTCCTTTGGTGAAAGTCTTGTGGAAACATCACGGAATGGAGGAGGCCACTTGGGAACGTGAGTTAGAAGTCCGAGAGAAATATCCGGACTTATTTGTTGATATGTGATCTTGTATTTAAATTTTGCATTTTGATTGAACTTAAGAGCTTTTATATATGTCTTAAGTGTGAAACATTGAAAATGTTTTGGTTTATTGAGTTATGGGATGTGTTGGGCAGGTTTGTTTACCCTTGTTGTACTGTGATCCGGACATGTGTCCGTGGATGTTGGTAGTTGTTTATTATCTTGTTTGCATCCTCTTTACTTTGTTTATTGAGTTATGGGATGTGTTGGGCAGGTTTGTTTCAGGTTGGTTGTGTTTGGGAGCCTAGTGTTGCTGCCCAGATTTTTGGCCCTTCGCTCAAGCGAGGAGTTGGTCGCTCGAGCGAGAGTGAGGTTCGTGTCTGGTGGGTCGAGCCAGGGTGGCTTCGCTCGAGCGAGTGTTGCGTCTGGTTCTGGACCTGAGAGTTGCCTTTCTTGGCTCGAGCGAGCTTCCTTCGTTCGAGCGGTCTGGGTTTTTATTCGCTCGATCGAGAACTTCTTGGCTCGAGCGAGAGTTTCTGTGTCTGGTCGCTCGAGCGACCAAGGCTTCGCTCGAGCGAGCGTGTTTTATATCAGCGGACAGTAGCGTTTTGAACATCACTTTTTCATCTTCTTTTTTTGATCAAACCCTAAATCCGAGACCCTCTCTCTCTAAACTTACACCCTCTCTAAGATTTGATCTCCCTAGAGTGTGAATCTAGCCTAGAGCCTTTGTTAAAAAGATAGAGGGCGTTGAGAGCTTTGATTTAATCTGAAAAAGTTTGGATTTGGAGCACGTTGGTCTTCGAGTCTTCATCTCCTTTTTGGCTTAAACTTTGAGGTAGGGATATCCTACTCCTCTATATGGATTTTGTCTTTAAATTTTGGTATTTTGAGATGTTGGGCTTGGTTTGGTAATTTGGTAAAAGTTTGGGGCTTTTGTGCAATTTTACAAAAGTTGGGGTTTAATTCATAATAAACCTAGATGCATGTTTGGCATAGAGAAATGGAATAAATGTTAAATCATTGATGAAAATGGGACCTAAGGGTTGAAATGTTAATTATGGGACTTGACCTAATTACATTGTTTAATTAATTGGGATAATTAATTGTGAGAAATGAGGAAATGAAATGTTGATTGAATATCCATTGTGCATTTATTTTCTGTATAGAAATAACTGCTTTGGGCTATCGGTGGAGGATAGTCGTGATTGTTGTAGACAATGCATGATGATTAGGCAAACGAAAACTAATCAATGGAATGTGTCATGGAATTTGACGTTTGATAGAATACATTAACTATATGTATTGAGTGATTGTATATAGAACCAATGTGTTTGTATACGTTATGTGTAGAGGAGGAGATGGGGGATGTACTCCGCGGTTTAGGGGAAGATAGGGGATGTACCTCTAAACCGGATAGTGTTGGGAGAAGATAGGGGATGAACTCCGTAGATACAGCTCATATACTTGTCTAAAAAAGTGAAGATAGAGCTTATATGCTTATCTTTGTGATGTGTGGATATAGCTTTTATGCTTATCTGTGGATATTGTTGTTATACATATCTGTTGTAGAATGTGGATATAGCTTATTTGCTTGTCTGAGAATGTGGATATTGTTGTTATACATATCTGTTGAGCATGTGGGTAGTGTTTATATGCCTATCTGTTGAAAAAGGGGAAATGAAAAGTAATTGGGACTTGTAAGTCGTATGACATAAATATGTGATTTATGGGAATGTATCAGTGTTGGCCATCTATCAATTGCTAATATTTTAGTCATTGTTCATGGTTGGTTTAGTGTATTTCTACTGGGCTGTGGCTCACTCTATATGGGAATATCATTTTCAGGTGCAGGTAGCATGCCACCTCCAAGGACATAGCTGGGAGGCTAGAGGCGGACATACTTTTGTCGCTTAACTTTTGATGTATTACATGTAACTTCAAGCCAAGGGCTTAATGTGTAAACGAGTTAGTACTCTTTTGTTGTAACCAAGTGTTAACTTGGAAAGCTGTAAGCTCGTAGGGCATTTTGTTTTGATGTTAACATGTAATACTTATGTAATGGAACTCTAATGAATAAAAGAATGTGGTTAGTTTATATGTAAATGCATGTCTTATTTGTTGGATTTAATGTTATTATTTTGAGGGCGTTACAGTTAAGGTATTGTGGTTTCTGAATTGAACTTCCTTTTTTAATTTTCTGCAACTTCCATTTTTATTTTTATCCAACTTCCATTTTTATTCAATTTACTTTTCTATTAAACTTCCTTTTTTATTTAATTTCCAAATATATCGTTAAGGTATATTGGTTTCTTGAATGAACTTCCATTTTTAATTTTCTGCAACTTCCATTTTTATTTTTATTTAACTTTCTTTTTTGTTCTGGTTTCTTTTCCACTCAACTTCCTTTTTTATTTAATTTCCAAATAGATCGTTAAGGTATAGTGGTTTCTCGAATGAACATCCAATTTTAATTTTCTACAACTTCCATTTTTATTTCTATTCAACTTCTTTTTTTTTCAAGTTTCTTTTCTATTCAACTTCCTTTTTAATTTAATTTCCAAATAGATCGTTAAGGTATACTGGTTTCTTTAATGAACTTCTATTTTTAATTTTATGGAACTTCCATTTTAATTTTTATTCAGCTTCCATTTGTATGCAAGTTATTTTTCTATTCAACTTCCTATTTTATTTAATTTCCAAATAGATCGTTAAGCTATAGTGGTTTCTGCATTGAACTTTCATTTTTAATTTTATGCAACTTTCATTTTTATTATTATCCCACTTCCATTTTTATTCAATTTACTTTTCTATTAAACTTCCTTTTTTATTTAATTTCCAAATAGATCGTTAAGGTATAGTGGTTTCTTTAATGAACTTCCATTTTTAATTTTCTGCAACTTCCATTTTTATTTTTATTCAACTTCCATTTTTATTCAATTTACTTTTCTATTAAACTTCCTTTTTTTATTTAATTTCCAAATAGATTGTTAAGGTATAGTGGTTTCTCGAATGAACATCCAATTTTAATTTTCTGCAACTTCCATTTTTATTTCTATTCAACTTCTTTTTTTTTTTCAAGTTTCTTTTCTATTCAACTTCCCTTTTTATTTAATTTCCAAGTAGATCGTTAAGGTATACTGGTTTCTGTATTGAACTTCCATTTTTAATTTTATGCAACTTTCACTTTTATTTTTATTCAATTTACTTTTCTATTAAACTTCCTTTTTTATTTAATTTCTAAATAGATCGTTAAGGTATAGTGGTTTCTTTAATGAACTTCCATTTTTAATTTTATGGAACTTCCATTTTTATTTTTATTCAGCTTCCATTTTCATACAAGTTATTTTTCTATTCAACTTCCTTTTTTATTTAATTTCCAAATTGATCGTTAAGGTATAGTGGTTTCTGAATTGAACTTCCATTTTTAATTTTCTGCAACTTCCATTTTTATTTTTATCCAACTTCCATTTTTATTCACTTTACTTTTCTATTAAACTTCCTTTTTTATTTAATTTCCAAATATATCGTTAAGGTATATTGGTTTCTTGAATGAACTTCCATTTTTAATTTTCTGCAACTTCTATTTTTATTTTTATTCGACTTCCTTTTTTATTCAAGTTATTTTTCTATTCAACTTCCTTTTTTATTTAATTTCCAAATAGATCATTAAGGTATAGTGGTTTCTTTAATGAACTTCGATTTTTAATTTTTTGCAACTTCCATTTTTATTTTTATTTAAATTTCTTTTTTGTTCTAGTTTCTTTTCTACTCAACTTCCTTTTTAATTTAATTTCGAAATAGATCATTAAGGTATAGTGGTTTCTGGATTGAACTTCCATTTTTAATTTCCTGCAACTTCCATTTTTATTTTTATTCAATTTCTATTTTTATTCAATTTACTTTTCTACTCAACTTCCTTTTTTATTTAATTTCCAAATAGACCGTTAAGGTATAGTGGTTTCTTGAATGAACATCCAATTTTTACTTTCAGCAACTTCCAGTTTTATTTCTATTCAACTTCCTTATTTATTTAATTTTCAAATAGATCATTAAGGTATACTGGTTTCTGGATTGAACTTCCATTTTTAATTTTATGCAACTTTCACTTTTATTTTTATTCAACTTCCATTTTTATTCAATTTACTTTTCTATTAAACTTCCTTTTTTATTTAATTTCCAAATAGATCGTTAAGGTATAGTGGTTTCTTTAATGAACTTCCATTTTTAATTTTATGGAACTTCCATTTTTATTTTTATTCAGCTTCCATTTTCATACAAGTTATTTTTCTATTCAACTTCCTTTTTTATTTAATTTCCAAATTGATCGTTAAGGTATAGTGGTTTTTGAATTGAACTTCCATTTTTAATTTTCTGCAACTTCCATTTTTATTTTTATTCAACTTCCATTTTTATTCAATTTACTTTTCAATTAAACTTCCTTTTTTATTTAATTTCCAAATAGATCGTTAAGGTATAGTGGTTTCTTTAATGAACTTCCATTTTTAATTTTATGGAACTTCCATTTTTATTTTTTTTCAGCTTCCATTTTTATATAAGTTATTTTTCTATTCAACTTCCTATTTTATTTAATTTCCAAATTGATCGTTAAGGTATAGTGGTTTCTGGATTGAACTTCCATTTTTAATTTTCTGCAACTTCCATTTTTATTTCTATTCAACTTTTTTTTTTCAAGTTTTTTTCTATTCAACTTCCTTTTTTATTTAATTTCCAAATAGATCGTTAAGGTATACTGGTTTCTGGATTGAACTTCCATTTTTAATTTTATGCAACTTTCACTTTTATTTTTATTCAACTTCCATTTTTATTCAATTTACTTTTCTATTAAACTTCCTTTTTTATTTAATTTCCAAATAGATCGTTAAGGTATAGTGGGTTTTTTAATGAACTTCCACTTTTAATTTTATGGAACTTCCGTTTTTATTTTTATTTACCCTCCATTTTTATACAAGTTATTTTTCTATTCAACTTCCTTTTTTGTTTAATTTCCAAATTGATCGTTAAGGTATAGTGGTTTCTTGAATGAACTTCCATTTTTAATTTTCTGCAACTTCCATTTTTATTTTTATTTAACTTCCTTTTTTTTTTCAAGTTTCTTTTCTACTGAACTTCCTTTTTTATTTAATTTCCAAATAGATCGTTAAGGTGTAGTGGTTTCTGGATTGAACTTCCAGTTTTAATTTTCTGTAACTTCCATTTTTATTTTTATTCAACTTCCATTTTTATTCAATTTACTTTTCTATTAAACTTCCTTTTTATTTAATTTCCAAATATATCATTAAGGTATAGTGGTTTCTTGAATGAATTTCCATTTTTAATTTTTTGCAACTTCCATTTTTATTCAAGTTATTTTTCTATTCAACTTCCTTTTTTATTCAATTTCCATATAGATCGTTAAGGTATAGTGGTTTCTTGAATGAACATCCAATTTTAATTTTCTGCAACTTCCATTTTTATTTCTATTCAACTTTTTTTTTTTTTTAAGTTTCCTTTCAATTCATATAGCGATCCCGGTTATCCCTTTACTGTTCTGTTGTATTCCGGACTCGGTTCCGTGAAATTGGTAGTGGTATCTATCTTGTTGTCGTCCTTTAATTCCACTTGATTGAGTTTTAGGATGTTTATGGGCTTGTGTTGAACAGGTAGATTAAGCCTTGGTCTTTATCCTTGTTGCCCAGGTTTTTCGTGTTACGCTCGAGCGGGTCATTCTGCGCTCTAGCGGAGTTTGGTTTCTAGTCTAGCGCTCGAGCGGGTGTTCTGGCGCTCGAGCGGGTATTGCACACCTCCAGTATTTCGGGTTCCTGCAAAACTTCTGCAGATGTGATTTCTGCGCTCGAGCGGGTTTGTTTACGCTCGAGCGGTGGCTCTCGAGCGGGCCGTTTGGCGCTCGAGCGAGTAGTACTTTCTGGGTGTATGTTCTGGGAGGTGGAAATCTGCGCTCGAGCGGACTGGTTTTCGCGCTCGAGCGGAAGTGTTTTATTCTTGTGTCTTGGCGCTCGAACGGGCCTTATTGCGCTCGAGCGTGTCCAGATTTTTGTTCTTGGCGCTCGAGCGTCGTGTCCTCCGCTCGAGCGGGTCATACGTATATGAGTTATCCGCTGGGTGATTTCAAATCACTTTTTTCTTTTCTTTCTCTCTCCTACTTTTTCTAAAAACCCTTTTGAGAGCCTCTCTCTCTAGATATTCCCTTCTCTCTAGGGTTTGATCTAGTTAGAGTGTCCTCCTTTGTAAAAGTTGTGTTGATCGTCGAGGGCGACATTCTAATCTGAAAATTTTGGGATTTGGAGCACGTTGGGTTTTGTCATTTTTTCCTTTGGGGCTCCGGATTTGAGGTAGGGATATCCTACTCCTCTCTATGGATTTTGTCTTTAAATTTTAGTATTTTGAGATGTTGGGGTTGGTTTGGTAATTTTGTAAAAGTTTGGGGCTTGTGTGTGATTTTACAAAAGTTGGGGTTTTATTTATAATAAACCTAGATGCATGTTTGGCATAGAGAAATTGAATAGATGTTGAATCATTGATGAAAATAGGACCTAAGGGTTGAAATGTTAATTATGGAAGTTGACCTAATTACATTGTTGATTAATTGGGATAATTAATTGTGAGAAATGAGGAAATGAAATGGAATTGTTGAGATTGGGAATGTATGGGGTTAAAGGGTGTAGTTGAATTATTTATCACTCACCGAATTGAAATGTTGATTGAATATACATTTGTGCATTTATTTTCTGTTTAGAAATAACTGCTTTGGGCTATCGGTGGAGGATAGTCGTGATTGTTGTAGACAAGGCATGATGATTAGGCAAACGAAAACTAATCAATGGAATGTGTCATGGATTTTGACGGTTGATAGAATACATTAACTGTATGTATTGAAGGATTGTATATAGAACCAATGTGTTTGTATACGTTATGTGTAGAGGAGGAGATGGGGGATGTACTCCGCGGTTTAGGGGAAGATGGGGGATGTACCTCTAAATCGGATAGTACTCCGCGATTTATGGGAAAAAGGGAAAATGAAAAGTAACTTGGACTCATAAATCGTATGACATAAAAATGTGATTTATGTGGATGTATCAGTGTTGGCCGTCTATCAATTGCTAATCTTTTAGTCATTGTTCATGGTTGGTTTAGTGTATTTCTGCTGGGCTGTGGCTCACCCTATATGGGAATATCATTTTCAGGTACAGGTAGCATGCCATCTCCAAGGACGTAGCTTGGGAGGCTAGAGGCAGGCGGACTTTTGTCGTTTTATTTCTTGATGTATTACATGTATATTCAAGCCAAGGGCTTAACGTGTAATTGAGTTAGTACTCTTTTGTTGTAACCAGGTGTTAACTTGGAAAGATGTAAGCCTTTAGGGCACTTGCTTTTGTCGTTAACATGTAATACTTTTTGTAATGAAACTCTGATAGAAGGAAGAATGTGGAACTTTTATATATCAATGCATGTCTTTATTGATGGGTTTAATGTTATTATTTTGAGGGCGTTACAACTTGGTATCAGAGCGTACCGGGTTCGAATACTTTCGGTACGTGGGAAGTGATTAGTATCACAATGGGTTTGTCTCGCTTGGTAGAGACTTAGATATAGTGTTATATGCTATGTGTTTAATTGATAACATGCTTATGTGTTTATTTGGGTATGGGATTTAATTTCTAGGATGTTGATTGGATCCTTGGGTTTCTGGGAGTCTTGTTGGAAAGGCACTTGATCAATGCTGTTTCTAACCGGAACTCTAGTAACGCCTCAGGACTATCATTATCCGGAAATGAAATTCGTAAGTGCTTATGTGTTTATGTGCTTACGTGGAGTGAATTACAGTTGTCCATGTATTAGGACGCGAGTGTTATAGCTTCGGCACATTTGTGAATGTGCTAATAGTCTTGGTTACCTTTATTAGGATGTCAGGACGAGGAAGAGGTGCTAGGCGTGGTAGGCCTGCGAGGCAGGAAGTACCGTTACCGGAGGAGGTTCCGGCAGTGCAGGAGGGAGTTGGTCAGGCCAATGTGGCCGAGCCAGCGGGTCAGCAGGCTATGAGTGCCTTGGCACGAGAGATAGCAGGAGCTTTGGGTATTCTCAGAGCAGGGAATCAGGCAACTGAGGCAGGGCCTTCTTTCTTGAAGAGGGAGTTTTTTCGGTCTAATCCGGATGAGTTTATCGGGGATCCGAAGGAGCCACTGAAGGCCGACGAGTGGTTAGAACAAATGAGTAAGACGTTTGAGATGCTTGGCATCGAGGATGGGGCACTGAAAGTGACCTTGGCATCCTTCTAGCTGAAGGGAGATGCGGGTCAATGGTGGAAATACGAGAAGGCTCGTGTTGGTGGTACATGGGAGGCGTTTGTAAATGCTTTCCAGGAGAGGTTTTTATCTGCAGCAGCTAGGGAGAAGCTCAGGGATCAGTTTAGCCGGCTTAATCAGCAGGGCATGTCTGTGGCAGAGTTTGAGGCCACTTTTACTAGTTTGTCCAGGTTTGCACCTGAGTTAGTGGCGTCTGAAGAACGCCGTTGCTATGAGTTTGAGCGGAAGTTGAGGCGGGGCCTCAAGTTGAGGGTTAGTGGATCTTTCACTCGAGAGTATAGGCACCTAGTGGATGCTGCAGCTCATATGGAGCTCTTGATGCAGGAGGAGGATGAGGGGCAGAGGGGCTCCAAGAGGAGCCAAGATGGCCAGGGTGATGGCAGGAGGCAGAGGGGTTCTAACCCTCAGCAGTCGCAGGGTGGTGTTGCTAGATCGACCTTTCCGGTGCAGAGTGCAGGTTCTGGGAGAGGTAGTCAGGGGGATTTCACCTGTAACAAGTGTGGCCAGCTGGGTCACAAGGTTTTAGGTTGCCCGCAGAAGGGTGGGGGTCAGAGAGCTGCTTCTTCTTCAGCTAGACCGCAGAGTCAGAGTTTGGGCAGGGGACAGCCCTTGTCCTGTTATCAGTGTGGTCAGCCCGGGCACCTGAAGAGGTTTTGCCCGCAGTTGAGTGCCACTTCGGGAGCGTCTGGTTCTAGGCAGACGCAGAGTTATCAGCCAGCTCAGTCTGTGCAGGCCTCGAGGGCCAATCCGAGAGCTTCGTCATCCCAGTCTGTGCAGCAGTCTTTTGCTCCGAGGGGTGAGCAGGTAGATCAGGGGCCTACAGGGCGCGTGTATGCTGTTACCGCGCAGGATCTAGTACCGGCTCCATCAGTAGTGAGAGGTACTTTTCTGTTTTGCAACTCGGTTGCTAGTGTGTTGATAGACACGGGTGCATCTCATTCTTTTGTATCTGCTGCATTTGCATCTGTTTTGGAATTGGAGTTAGCACAGTTAGCATCTCCTATTTGTGTAGTGTCACCTCTTGGGGGTGAACTGATCTTGAAACAAGGTGTTAGAGGTTGTGATATAGAGGTCGCCGACCATAGGCTTCCTTTTCCTTTTGTTGTCATGCCTATAAAGGGTTTTGATGTTATTTTGGGTATGGACTGGCTATCGTCATACCAGGCTGTTATTGATTGCTACTGCCAGAGGGTCACAGTTTGTACCTTGAGCGGGGAGTGTTTCCATTTCTTGGGGGACCGGGTTGGTAGTGTTTTGCCACCGGGGTATGATCCGCGAGGGCGGAGTGAGCTTAGTGGTTTACTTGCTAGCTTTGAGAGTGGTGAGTGTGACGAGACCCAGGTTGTGTTGCCGAGGGTAGTTTGTGAGTACTCGGACGTTTTTTTCGAGGATCTCGTTAGTTTGCCACTTCATCGGGAGATAGAGTTCTCTATTGATCTAGTGTCCGGCACGGCGCCGATTTCTATGGCACCTTATCGTTTTGCTCCAGCAGAGTTGGTTCAGTTAAAAGTTCAGCTCCAGGAATTGCTAGATAAGGGTTTTGTTCGCCCTAGTGTTTCACTGTGGGGAGCACCGGCCCTCTTTGCTAAAAAGAAAGATGGTGCCTTGAGATTGTGTATAGACTACCGAAAGTTGAACCGGGCTACGGTTAAGAATAAGTACCCTATGCCCCGTATAGATGATTTGTTTGACCAGTTGAAGGGTTCCCGTTGTTTCTCTAAGATAGACTTGAGATCGGGTTACCACCAGTTTAGGGTCAGAGAGGAGGATATTCCTAAGACGGCATTCCGTATGCGGTATGGCCATTATGAGTTTCTGGTGATGCCATTCGGGCTTACCAATGCACCGGCAGTTTTTATGGACCTAATGAACCGGATCTTCCGGGAATTCTTGGATCGATTTGTAGTTGTCTTCGTGGACGACATTCTTATCTACTCGTCTTCTGAGGAGGAGCACGAGGAGCACTTGAGAGTGGTGCTTGAGTTGCTTAGAGCCCATAGGCTGTATGCCAAGTTTGGGAAGTGTGAGTTCTGGCTAGGAGAGGTGAAATTCTTAGGCCATGTGGTATCCAGGGAAGGGGTGTCTGTTGATACATCCAAGGTTGAGGCAGTGCAAGATTGGGCACAGCCTAAGAAAGTGTTTGAAATCTGCAGTTTTCTGGGATTAGCTGGGTATTACCGCCGGTTTGTGAAAGATTTTTCCAGGTTAGCGTCACCGTTGACTAGGCTGACTCGGAAGGGAGTCAAGTTTGTGTGGAGTGAGACTTGCGAAAAGTCGTTCCAAGAGCTAAAAGTTAGATTGACCACCGCTCCGGTGTTGATTATTCCGGAGAGAGGGTTGGGTTATGCGGTTTATTGTGATGCCTCACGAGAGGGTTTGGGTTGTGTGTTGATGCAAGAAGGGTAAGTGGTAGCTTATGGCTCACGTCAGTTGAAAATACACGAGAAGAATTACCCTACACACGATCTAGAGTTAGCGGCTGTGATCTTTGCCTTGAAAATCTGGAGGCATTACCTTTATGGTGAGAGGTTCGAGGTGTTCTCGGACCACAAGAGTTTGAAGTATCTATTTACACAGAGGGACTTGAATTTGAGGCAGAGGAGGTGGATGGAGTTCATCGAGGATTATGATTTTGAGTTGCACTATCATCCAGCAAAGGCCAATGTTGTGGCCGATGCCCTTAGTAGGAAATCCATTAGTGATGTAGCTTGTATAGCCATCCGGGAATGGGAGATGTTGGGTGCACTTGGGGAGTTTGATTTACTTCTGGGCGAATCTATTGAGGCTGCGGCCTTGTTTTCTATTGTTGCACAGTCCACACCTGTGACTAGAGTGTTAGAGGCACAGAGAGGTGACCTTGAGGTAGAGTCTTTCTGAGAGAAAATCTCCAGTGGGAAAGTTGAGAAGGGTTTGACGGTGTATCCCGACCTGAGTGTGAGATACCGAGACCGTTTGTTTGTACCGGAGTCTTGCCGAGAGGAAGTACTCCGAGAGTTCCATCATTCGCGCCTTGCAGTGCATCCGGGAGGTAGTAAGATGTATCGGGATTTGGGTCGCCAGTTTTGGTGGCGGGGTATGAAGAGAGATGTGGCTGTTTTCGTATCGAAGTGCCTTACTTGCCAGCAAGTGAAGGCCGAGCATCAGAGGCCAGCGGGTTTGTTACAACCCTTGCCTATTGCCGAGTGGAAGTGGGAGCATATCACTATGAACTTTGTTGTAGGTCTTCCGAGGACTCAGCGGGGTAGTGATGCTATTTGGGTGGTTGTAGACCGGTTGACTAAGTCGGCGCACTTCATTCCTATGCGCGTGAGAGATTCGGTAGATCATCTTGCCAACTTGTATGTTCGGGACATAGTGAGATTGCACGGGGTCCCAGTGACGATCGTCTCAGATAGAGACCCTCGTTTTACTGCTAGGTTGTGGCAGAGTTTGCAGAGTGCCTTGGGCACTAAGTTGACCTTTAGTACGGCTTATCATCCTCAGACTGATGGGCAGTCCGAGCGTACTATTCAGATCCTTGAAGATATGCTTCGGGGTTGTGTCCTGGACTTCAGTGGGACGTGGGAGAGGCACTTACCCTTGGTAGAGTTTGCCTACAACAACAGTTTTCAGTCTAGCATCGGTATGGCACCGTTTGAGGCCTTGTATGGCCGACCGTGTAGGTCTCCAATTTGTTGGGCCGAGGTGGGTGATGCACCTTTGTTGGGTCCAGAGTTGGTTAGGGAGACGACGGAGAAAGTTGAGCTTATCCGTAGGAGGCTTGTTACAGCCCAGAGTCGTCAGAAATCTTATGCTGACCGTAGGAGGAGGCCTTTGGCGTTTGAGGTAGGTGATCATGTCTTTCTGAAGATATCACCTAGGCGAGGTTTGATGAGGTTTGGGAAGAGTGGGAAGTTATCCCCTCGGTTTATTGGTCCTTTTGAGATCCTTGAGAGGATTGGCGAGGTTGCTTATCGGTTAGCTTTACCGCCACAGTTGTCCGGAGTTCATGATGTGTTTCACGTGAGTATGCTTCGGAAGTATGAGCCAGATCCATCACATATATTGGATTGGACCGATTTAGAGGTAGATGAGGATGCCTCGTATGAGGAGAGACCGATTCGGGTCTTGGATAGGCGGGATCAGGTCCTGCGTGGCAAGACCATTCCTTTGGTGAAAGTCTTGTGGAAACATCACGGAGTGAAGGAAGCCACTTGGGAACGTGAGTTGGAGGTCCGTGAAAAATATCCGGACTTGTTTGTTGATATGTAATCTTGTATTTAGATTGTGAACTATTGTTGAACTTAAGAGCTTTTATATATGTCTTAAGTTGTGAAACATTGAAAATGTTTTGGTTTATTGGAAGTATGTTTTGGAACTTGCCTCATATGGAAGTTGGATGTAACATTATATATGTTGAATATATTGTTGAAATTGGAAAGGAAATGCGTAATGTTGATGCATGTTGAAAATACATATGTTGTTTACATATTGTGAAATGCCTCTTGTTAAAGGGATGGGATGACCGGTAATGGGTCGAATTGTTGAATGTTAAAATGTAACATTGTTTAAAATGGAGGAAAACCTGTTTTTCTGAAAACCTGTGTTTAATTTCGGGGACGAAATTCTTTAAGGGGGGGAGGTTATAGCGATCCCGGTTATCCCTTTACTGTTCTGTTGTATTCCGGACTCGGTTCCGTGAAGTTGGTAGTGGTATCTATCTTGTTGTCGTCCTTTAATTCCACTTGATTGAGTTTTAGGATGTTTATGGGCTTGTGTTGAACAGGTAGATTAAGCCTTGGTCTTTATCCTTGTTGCCCAGGTTTTTCGTGTTACGCTCGAGCGGGTCATTCTGCGCTCGAGCGGAGTTTGGTTTCTAGTCTAGCGCTCGAATGGGTGTTCTGGCGCTCGAGCGGGGATTGCACACCTCCAGTATTTCGGGTTCCTGCAAAACTTCTGCAGATGTGATTTCTGCGCTCGAGCGGGTTTGTTTACGCTCGAGCGGTGGCGCTCGAGCGGGCCGTTTGGCGCTCGAGCGGGTAGTACTTTCTGGGTGTAAGTTCTGGGAGGTGGAAATCTACGCTCGAGCGGACTGGTTTTCGCGCTCGAGCGGAAGTGCTTTATTCTTGTGTCTTGGCGCTCGAGCGGGCCTTATTGCGCTCGAGCGTGTCCAGATTTTTGTTCTTGGCGCTCGAGCGTCGTGTCCTCCGCTCGAGCGGGTCATACGTATATGAGTTATCCGCTGGGTGATTTCAAATCACTTTTTGCTTTTCTTTCTCTCTCATACTTTTTCTAAAAACCCTTTTGAGAGCCTCTCTCTCTAGATACTCCCTTCTCTCTAGGGTTTGATCTAGTTAGAGTGTCCTCATTCTCTTCGGCCTTTGTAAAAGTTGTGTTGATCGTCGAGGGCGACATTCTAATCTGAAAATTTCGAGATTTGGAGCACCTTGGGTTTTGTCATCTTTTCCTTTGGGGCTCCGGATTTGAGGTAGGGATATCCTACTCCTCTCTATGGATTTTGTCTTTAAATTTTAGTATTTTGAGATGTTGGGGTTGGTTTGGTAATTTTGTGAAAGTTTGGGGCTTGTGTGTGATTTTACAAAAGTTGGGGTTTTATTTATAATAAACCTAGATGCATGTTTGGCATAGAGAAATGGAATAGATGTTGAATCATTGATGAAAATAGGACCTAAGGGTTGAAATGTTAATTATGGAAGTTGACCTAATTACATTGTTGATTAATTGGGATAATTAATTGTGAGAAATGAGGAAATGAAATGGAATTGTTGAGATTGGGAATGTATGGGGTTAAAGGGTGTAGTTGAATTATTTATCACTCACCGAATTGAAATGTTGATTGAATATACATTTGTGCATTTATTTTCTGTTTAGAAATAACTGCTTTAGGTTATCGGTGGAGGATAGTCGTGATTGTTGTAGACAATGCATGATGATTAGGCAAACGAAAACTAATCAATGGAATGTGTCATGGAATTTGACGGTTGATAGAATACATTAACTGTATGTATTGATGGATTGTATATAGAACCAATGTGTTTGTATACGTTATGTGTAGAGGAGGAGATGGGGGATGTACTTCGCGGTTTAGGGGAAGATGGGGGATGTACCTCTAAACCGGATAGTGTCGGGAGAAGATAGGGGATGAACTCCGTAGATACAGCTCATATGCTTGTCTAGAGAAGTGAAGATAGAGCTCATATGTTTATCTTTGTGAAGTGTAGATACAGCTTATATGCTTATCTGTGAATGTGGGATATAGTTGTTGTACATATCTGTTGAGAATGTGGATATAGCTTATATGCTTATCTGTGAATGTGGGATATAGTTTTTATACATATCTGTTGAGATGATGATAGAGCTAATATGCTTATCTGTTGAAAAAGGGAAAATGAAAAGTAACTTGGACTCATAAATCGTATGACATAAAAATGTGATTTATGTGGATGTATCAGTGTTGGCCATCTATCAATTGCTAATCTTTTAGTCATTGTTCATGGTTGGTTTAGTGTATTTCTGCTGGGCTGTGGCTCACCCTATATGGGAATATCATTTTCAGGTACAGGTAGCATGCCACCTCCAAGGACGTAGCTTGGGAGGCTAGAGGCAGGCGGACTTTTGTCGTTTTATTTCTTGATGTATTACATGTATATTCAAGCCAAGGGCTTAACGTGTAATTGAGTTAGTACTCTTTTGTTGTAACCAAGTGTTAACTTGGAAAGCTGTAAGCCTTTAGGTCACTTGCTTTTGTCATTAACATGTAATACTTTTTGTAATGAAACTCTGATAGAAGGAAGAATGTGGAACTTTTATATATCAATGCATGTCTTTATTGATGGGTTTAATGTTATTATTTTGAGGGCGTTACAACTCAACTTCCTTTTTTATTTAATTTCCAAATAGATCGTTAAGGTACAGTGGTTTCTGGATTGAACTTCCATTTTTAATCTTATGCAACATTCAATTTTATTTTTATTCAACTTCCATTTTTATTCAATTTACTTTTCTATAAAACTTCATTTTTTATTTAATTTCCAAATAGATCGTTAAGGTAAAGTTGTTTCTTGAAGAAACTTCCATTTTTAATTTTATTCAACTTCAATTTTTATTTTTATTCGACTTCTATTTTTATTCAAGTCATTTTTTTATTCAACTTCCTTTTTTATTTAATTTCCAAATAGATCGTTAAGATATAGTGGTTTCTTGAATGAACTTCCATTTTTAATTTTCTGGAACTTCCATTTTTATTTTTATTTAACTTCCTTTTTTATTCAAGTTTCTTTTCAACTCAACTTCCTTTTTTATTTAATTTCCAAATAGATCGTTAAGGTATAGTGGTTTCTGGATTGAACTTCCATTTTTAATTTTCTGCAACTTTCATTTACATTTTTATTCAATTTCTATTTTTATTCAATTTACATTTCTATTGAACTTCCTTTCTTATTTAATTTCCAAATAGATCGTTAAGGTATAGTGATTTCTTTAATGAACTTCCATTTTTAATTTTCTGCAACTTTCATTTTTAGTTTTATTCGACTTCCATTTTTATTCAAGTTATTTTACTATTCAACTACCTTTTTTATTTAATTTCCAAATAGATCGTTAAGGCATAATGGTTTCTTTAATGAACTTCGATTTTTAATTTTTTGCAACTTCCGTTTTTATTTTTATTTAACTTTCATTTTTGTTCTGGTTTCTTTTCTACTCAACTTCCTTTTTTATTTAATTTCCAAATAGATCGTTATGGTATAGTGGTTTCTGGATTGAACTTCCAGTTTTAATTTTCTGCAACTTCCATTTTTATTTTTATTCAACTTCCATTTTTATTCAATTTACTTTTCTATTAAACTTCCTTTTTATTTAATTTCGAAATATATCGTTAAGGTATAGTGGTTTCTTGAATGAACATCCAATTTTAAATTTCTGCAACTTCCATTTTTATTTCTATTCAACTTCTTTTTTTTTCAAGTTTCTTTTCTTTTAAACTTCCTTTTTTATTTAATTTCCAAATAGATCGCTAAGGTATACTGGTTTCCGGATTGAACTTCCATTTTTAATTTTATGCAACTTTCACATTTATTTTTATTCAACTTCCGTTTTTATTCAATTTACTTTTCTATTAAACATCATTTTTTGTTTAACTTCCAAATAGATCGTTAAGGTATAGTAGTTTTTTAATGAACTTCCATTTTTTTTTTTATTCGGCTTTCATTTTTATACAAGTTATTTTTCTATTCAACTTTCTTTTTTATTTAATTTCCAAATTGATCGTTAAGGTGTAGTGGTTTCTTGAATGAACTTCGATTTTTAATTTTCTGCAACTTCCATTTTTATTTTTATTTAACTTCCTTTTTTATTCAAGTTTCTTTTCTACTCAACTTCCATTTTTATTTAATTTCCAAATAGATCGTTAAGGTATAGTGGTTTCTGGATTGAACTTCCGTTTTTAATTTTCTGCAACTTCCATTTTTATTTTTATTCAACTTCCATTTTTATTCAATTTAATTTTCTATTAAACTTCCTTTTTTATTTAATTTGCAAATATATCGTTAAGGTATAGTGGTTTCTTGAATGAACTTCCATTTTTAATTTTCTGCAACTTCCATTTTTATTTTTATTCGACTTCCATTTTTATTCAAGTTATTTTTCAATTCAACTTCCTTTTTTATTTAATTTCCAAATAGATCATTAAGGTATACTGGTTTCTTTAATGAACTTCGATTTTTAATTTTCTGCAACTTCCATTTTTATTTTTATTTAACTTTCTTTTTTGTTCTCGTTTCTTTTCTACTCACCTTCCTTTTTTATTTTATTTCCAAATAGATCGTTAAGATACAGTGGTTTCTGGATTGAACTTCCATTTTTAATCTAATGCTACATTCATTTTTATTTTTATTCAACTTCCATTTTTATTCAATTTACTTTTCTATTCAACTTCCTTTTTTATTTAATTTCCAAATAGATCGTTAAGGTACAGTGGTTTCTCGATTGAACTTCCATTTTTAATCTTATGCAACATTCATTTTTAATTTTATTCAACTTCAATTTTTATTCAATTTACTTTTCTATTAAACTTCATTTTTTATTTAATTTCCAAATAGATCGTAAAAGTATAGTGGTTTCTTTAATGAACTTCCGTTTTTAATTTTATGGAACTTCCATTTTTATTTTTATTCAGCTTCCATTTTTATACAAGTTATTTTTCTATTCAACTTCCTTTTTTATTTAATTTCCAAATTGATCGTTAAGGTGTAGTGGTTCTTAAATGAACATCCATTTTTAATTTTCTGCAACTTCCATTTTAATTTTTATTTAACTTCCTTTTTTATTCAAGTTTCTTTTTTACTGAACTTCCTTTTTTATTTAATTTCCAAATAAATCGTTAAGGTATAGTGGTTTCTGGATTGAACTTCCATTTTTAATTTTCTGCAACTTCCATTTTTATTTTTTTTCAACTTCCATTTTTATTCAATTTAATTTTCTATTAAACTTCCTTTTTTATTTAATTTGCAAATATATCGTTAAGGTATCGTGGTCTCTTGAATGAATTTCATTTTTAATTTTCTGCAACTTACAATTTTATTTTTATTCGACTTCCATTTTTATTCAAGTTATTTTTCTATTCAACTTCCTTTTTTATTTAATTTCCAAATAGATCGTTAAGGCATAATGGTTTCTTTAATGAACTTCGATTTTTAATTTTTTGCAACTTCCATTTTTATTTTTATTTAACTTTCTTTTTTGTTCTGTTTTATTTTGTACTCAACTTCCTTTTTTATTTTATTTCCAAATAGATCATTAAGGTATAGTGGTTTCTGGATTGAACTTCCATTTTTAATTTTCTGCAACTTCAATTTTTATTTTTATTCAACTTCCATTTTTATTCAATTTACTTTTCTATTAAACTTCCTTTTTTATTTAATTTCCAAATAGATTGTTAAGGTATAGTGGTTTCTTGAATGAACATCCAATTTTAATTTTCTGCAACTTCCATTTTAATTTGTATTCAACTTTTTTTTTTCAAGTTTCTTTTCTATTCAACTTCCTTTTTTATTTAATTTGCAAATAGATCGTTAAGGTATACTAGTTTCTGAATTGAACTTCCATTTTTAATTTTATGCAACTTTCACATTTATTTTTATTCAGCTTCCATTTTTATACAAGTTATTTTTCTTTTCAATTTCCTTTTTTATTTAATTTCCAAATTGATCGTTAAGGTGTAGTGGTTTCTTGAATGAACATCCATTTTTAATTTTCTGCAACTTCCATTTTTATATTTATTTAACTTCCTTTTTTATTCAAGTTTCTTTTCTACTCAACTTCCTTTTTTATTTAATTTCCAAATAGATCGTTAAGGTATAGTGGTTTCTGGATTGAACTTCCATTTTTAATTTTCTGCAACTTCCATTTTTATTTTTTTTCAACTTCCGTTTTTATTCAATTTAATTTTCTATTAAACTTCCTTTTTATTTAATTTGCAAATATATCGTTAAGGTATCGTGGTTTCTTGAATGAATTTCCATTTTTAATTTTTTGCAACTTCCATTTTTAATTTTCTTGAGTGCAGATCGCCGATATGTTGGACCGAGGTAGGAGACAAAGCTCTAATTGGCCCCGAGTTGATTCAGGTGACAACTGAAAAGATCAAACTCATTCAGCAGAGGATTAAAACCGCACAGAGTCGACAGAAGAGTTATGCCGATCAGAGAAGGAGGGAGTTAGAATTTGAAATTGGGGATCATGTATTTTTGAAGGTCTCACCGATGACAGGAGTTTCGAGATTTGGGAAGAAGGGTAAACTTGCACCCCGGTATATTGGGCCGTTTGAAATTCTTGAGAAAGTTAACACCGTTGCTTACAGACTCGCTTTGCCACCAGATTTGAGCCAAGTCCACAGCGTGTTCCATGTTTCGATGCTAAGAAAATATATCCGAGACCCACTGCATGTAATAGATTACTCTGGGGTTGTAGTCAATGAAAACCTGGGCTACGAAGAGAAGCCGATAAGAATTATCGACAGACAAGTGAGATAGTTGAGAAACAAGTCGATATCAATGGTGGAAATCGAATGGGAGAAGCATTACGGCAAGGAGGCCACGTGGGAAAAGGAGGAAGAAATGAAAATCTGTTATTCGGAGTTATTTGTAGGACAAGGTAACTTAAGTTTGGGGACCAAACTTCCTTAAGGAGGGTAGACTGTAAGAACCCACATTTTTCATCTTAATCATGTTCATGAACATGTGTATGTTCGTGACTTGCCCTGCTTAAGTGAGTGAGATCCATGCCTTGATTTGATACCTTTGAGATTTGTCCAAGTGTTATGTGCTTGTCTAAGTTATGATTAGCCGACGTTACGCCAAGCCTAGGTTACGTTGCGCCTAGACCATTCCGAGCCGAGGTCATCCTCAGCTTAGAAGTATCTTGAAAACCCCTTTTGTTGACCACCATCCTTGCTTTGATGCGTTAGCCGAGATGTTACCTTCGCACCCAAGTGATCTCGTCCTGGAGTGGTATGACCTAGACCGAGGTGTGGCGCATCTAGGCCAAGATGTGGCACAGCTTAGTCAAGTGTCGTCCTTCCTAGCCGAGGTCATTGTCACCTTAGTTGCCGAAGTCCTTTTGTTGGCCGATGTCACCCCTTGCCGGAGTACCGTTCCGTGTAGCTTGTTAGATACGCCTTGTTATTAGCCGATGTCGTTGCCTTGTCAGGAAGCCCATACCGTTTTGCTTATTGAACACCCTTTCACCATGCTTTGTCCAGTCTGTCAGCCACCTTTTCAGGGTGAACCCAACCAGTCGCCGCCACGTGTCCCAACAGAGGGATTAAGCACAGAACCGAGTGAGAGCACTTATCATTTTAGTGTCATAACCTTGCCTTGTAGAGAGAGAAACTCTAGGAGGAAGAAGGAGTTTTAGAGTGAGAAAGTAAGTCTTCAAGCTTGATTCCTTGAGATCAAACCGTTAGATTCGTGTTCTAAGGTTAGATTCTTAATCTGCTCATGACGTTCTCTATGTTCATGTTATTGCATTGCATGATCGGATATGATTTGTAAGCCATGCATCGTCTTGAAATTCGGTTTTAGAAAGAGAAAATGACATTCATGTGTTCTTCAAGAAAAGTCATGTTTTGATCCGAAAGCTTTTTGCCTAGACTCATGTTTTGTGTTTGTTCTTGCATGATTTTCAACTATGGGTACCCAGGTCCATGTTTTCAAACCCGTAACATGAAAATCCCAGATTTGTGATAGCAGATTGTGATCGAACATTCGTATTTTCCATGTTTTCATACTCATGTTCTTCATATTCATCAGCAGAGGGAAACCCAGAGTTTCCCGACCTCTTCTCCTTGCATGTGGCCCTCTGGAACACACCTCGGCGAGGAGGTGTGGAACCTCGGCCTAGACCTGGTTGGTGCCCAGCATGTTTTCCGAAAATCATTTGTGTACATACGAAACTTGTTGAAGGTGCATTCAATAGGCTTTGTCATGTGTTTGTAGGACTTGGGCTTGTCTCGACCCCGATGTGTGAAGAACTATGTGAGTGGTATTTTTAATAAAGCTATGTTACACTTGCTTTCATAAATCTCGTCTTGCCTTGTTTTGAAAAGTACTTGATCTAGCATGAATGACTATCCCTACTTGTATATTAAGCTCTATCTTGTTTTGATGACTTGTCTTGAAAGTCCTTAGCTGCAGGGCACTATAATGCAACTGCACTCTTGTCTTGAAAGTCCTTAGCTGCAGGGGACTATAATGCAACTGCACTCTTGTCTTGAAAGTCCTTAGCTGCAGGGGACTATAATGCAACTGCACTCTTGTCTTGAAAGTCCTTAGTTGCAGGGGACTATAATGCAACTGCACTCTTGTCTTGAAAGTCCTTAGCTGCAGGGGACTATAATGCAACTGCACTCTTGTCTTGAAAGTCCTTAGTTGCAGGGGACTATAATGCAACTGCACTCTTGTCTTGAAAGTCCTTAGCTGCAGGGGACTATAATGCAACTGCACTCTTGTCTTGAAAGTCCTTAGTTGCAGGGGACTATAATGCAACTTCCATTGTTAATTTTCTGCAACTTCCATTTTTATTCTTATTTAACTTCCTTTTTCAATCAGTTTCTTTTCTACTCAACTTCCTTTTTTATTTCATTTCCAAATAGATCGTTAAGAGATAGTGGTTTCTGGATTGAACTTTCATTTTTAATTTTATGCAATTTTCATTTTTATTTTTATTGATCTTCCATTTTTATTCAATTTACTTATCAATTAAACTTCCTTTTTTACTTAATTTCCAAATAGATCGTTAAGGTATAGTGGTTTCTTTAATGAACTTCCATTTTTAATTTTATGGAACTTCCATTTTTATTTTTATTCAGCTTCCATTTTTATACAAGTTATTTTTCTATTCACCTTCCTTTTTTATTTAATTTCCAAATTGATCATTAAGGTATAGTGGTTTCTGGATTGAACTTCCATTTTTTATTTTCAGCAACTTCCATTTTTATTTTTATTCAACTTTCATTTTTATTCAATTTACTTTTCTATTAAACTTCCTTTTTTATTTAATTTCCAAATATATCGTTAAGGTATAGTGGTTTCTTGAATGAACTTCCATTTTTAATTTTCTACAACATCCATTTTTATTTTTATTCGACTTCCATTTTTATTCAAGTTATTTTTCTATTCAACTTCCTTTTTTATTTAATTTCGAAATAGATCGTTAAGGTATAGTCGTTTCTTTAATGAGCTTCGATTTTTAATTTTCTGCAACTTCCATTTTTATTTTTATTTAACTTTCGTTTTTGTTCTGGTTTCTTTTCTACTCAACTTCCTTTTTTATTTAATTTCCAAATAGATCGTTAAGGTATAGTGGTTTCTGGATTGAACTTCCATTTTTAATTTTCTGCAACTTCCATTTTTATTTTTATTCAACTTCCATTTTTATTCAATTTACTTTTCTATTAAACTTCCTTTTTTATTTAATTTCCAAATAGATCGTTAAGGTATAGTGGTTTTTCTTTAATGTATATCCAATTTTAATTTTCTACAACTTTCATTTTTATTTCTATTCAACTTCTTTTTTTTTTTCAAGTTATTTTTCTATTCAACTTCCTTTTTTATTTAATTTCCAAATAGATCGTTAAGGTATAGTGGTTTCTTTAATGAGCTTCGATTTTTAATTTTCTACAACTTCCATTTTTATTTTTATTTAACTTTCTTTTTTGTTCTGGTTTCTTTTCTACTCAACTTCCTTTTTTATTTAATTTCCAAATAGATCGTTAAGGTATAGTGGTTTCTGGATTGAACTTCCACTTTTAATTTTCTGCAACTTCCATTTTTATTTTTATTCAACTTTCATTTTTATTCAATTCACTTTTCTATTAAACTTCCTTTGTTATTTAATTTCCAAATAGATCGTTTAGCTATAGTGGTTTCTTTAATGTATATCCAATTTTAATTTTCTACAACTTTTATTTTTATTTCTATTCAACTTCTTTTTTTTTTCAAGTTTCTTTTCTATTCAGCTTCCTTTTTTATTAAATATCCAAATAGATCGTTAAGGTATACTGGTTTCTGGATTGAACTTCCATTTTTAATTTTATGCAACTTTCACTTTTATTTTCTTTCAACTTCCATTTTTATTCAATTTACTTTTCTATTAAACTTCCTTTTTTATTTAATTTCCAAATAGATCGTTAAGGTATAGTGGTTTCTTTACTGAACTTCCATTTTTAATTTTATGGAACTTCCATTTTTATTTTTATTCAGCTTCCATTTTTATACAAGTTATTTTTCTATTCACCTTCCTTTTTTATTTAATTTCCAAATTGATCATTAAGGTATAGTGGTTTCTGGATTGAACTTCCATTTTTATTTTTATTCAACTTTCATTTATATTCAATTTACTTTTCTATTAAACTTCCTTTTTTATTTAATTTCCAAATATATCGTTAAGGTATAGTGGTTTCTTGAATGAACTTCCATTTTTAATTTTCTACAACATCCATTTTTATTTTTATTCGACTTCTATTTTTATTCAAGTTATTTTTCTATTCAACTTCCTTCTTTATTTAATTTCGAAATAGATCGTTAAGGTATAGTCGTTTCTTTAATGAGCTTCGATTTTTAATTTTCTGCAACTTCCATTTTTATTTTTATTTAACTTTCGTTTTTGTTCTGGTTTCTTTTCTACTCAACTTCCTTTTTTATTTAATTTCCAAATAGATCGTTAAGGTATAGTGGTTTCTGGATTGAACTTCCATTTTTAATTTTCTGCAACTTCCATTTTTATTTTATTCAACTTCCATTTTTATTCAATTTACTTTTCTATTAAACTTCCTTTTTTATTTAATTTCCAAATAGATCGTTAAGGTATAGTGGTTTTTCTTTAATGTATATCCAATTTTAATTTTCTACAACTTTCATTTTTATTTCTATTCAACTTCTTTTTTTTTTCAAGTTATTTTTCTATTCAACTTCCTTTTTTATTTAATTTCCAAATAGATCGTTAAGGTATAGTGGTTTCTTTAATGAGCTTCGATTTTTAATTTTCTACAACTTCCATTTTTATTTTTATTTAACTTTCTTTTTTGTTCTGGTTTCTTTTCTACTCAACTTCCTTTTTTATTTAATTTCCAAATAGATCGTTAAGGTATAGTGGTTTCTGGATTGAACTTCCACTTTTAATTTTCTGCAACTTCCATTTTTATTTTTATTCAACTTCCATTTTTATTCAATTCACTTTTCTATTAAACTTCCTTTGTTATTTAATTTCCAAATAGATCGTTTAGCTATAGTGGTTTCTTTAATGTATATCCAATTTTAATTTTCTACAACTTTTATTTTTATTTCTATTCAACTTCTTTTTTTTTTCAAGTTTCTTTTCTATTCAGCTTCCTTTTTTATTAAATATCCAAATAGATCGTTAAGGTATACTGGTTTCTGGATTGAACTTCCATTTTTAATTTTATGCAACTTTCACTTTTATTTTCTTTCAACTTCCATTTTTATTCAATTTACTTTTCTATTAAACTTCCTTTTTTATTTAATTTCCAAATAGATCGTTAAGGTATAGTGGTTTCTTTACTGAACTTCCATTTTTAATTTTATGGAACTTCCATTTTTATTTTTATTCAGCTTCCATTTTTATAGAAGTTATTTTTCTATTCAACTTCCTTTTTTATTTAATTTCCAAATTCATCGTTAAGGTATAGTGGTTTCTGGATTGAACTTCCATTTTTAATTTTCTGCAACTTCCATTTTTATTTTTATTCAACTTCCATTTTTATTCAATTTAGTTTTCTATTAAACTTCCTTTTTTTATTTAATTTCCAAATATATCGTTAAGGTATAGTGGTTTCTTTAACGAACATCCATTTTTAATTTTATTTAACTTCCATATTTATTTTTATTCAGCTTCCATTTTTATACAAGTTATTTTTCCATTCAACTTCCTTTTTTATTTAATTTCCAAATTGATCGTTAAGGTATAGTGGTTTCTGGATTGAACTTCCATTTTTAATTTTCTTCAACTTCCATTTTTATTTTTATTCAACTTCTATTTTTATTCAATTTACTTTTCTATTAAACTTCCTTTTTATTTAATTTCCAAATATATCGTTAAGGTATAGTGGTTTCTTGAATGAACTTCCATTTTTAATTTTCTGCAACATCCTTTTTTATTCAAGTTATTTTTCTATTCAACTTCTTTTTTTATTTAATTTCGAAATGGATCGTTAAGGTATAGTGGTTTATTTAATGAACTTCAATTTTTAATTTTCTGCAACTTCCATTTTTATTTTTATTTAACTTTGTTTTTTGTTGTTGTTTCTTTTCTACTCAACTTCCTTTTTTATTTAATTTCCAAACAGATCATTAAGGTATAGTGGTTTCTAGATTGAACTTCCAATTTTAATTTCATGCAAGTTTCATTTTTGTTTTGTTTCAATTTCCGTTTTTATTCAATTTACTTTTCTATTAAACTTCCATTTTTATTTAATTTCCAAATAGATCGTTACGGTATAGTTGTTTATTGAATGAACTTCAACTGTTAATTTTCTGCAACTTCCATTTTTATTCTTATTTAACTTCCTTTTTCAATCAGTTTCTTTTCTAGTCAACTTCTTTTTTTATTTCATTTCCAAATAGATCGTTAAGAGATAGTGGTTTCTGGATTGAACTTTCATTTTTAATTTTATGCAACTTTCATTTTTATTTTTATTAAACTTCCATTTTTATTCAATTTACTTTTCAATTAAACTTCCCTTTTTATTTAATTTCCAAATAGATCGTTAAGGTATAGTGGTTTCTTTAATGAACTTCCATTTTTAATTTTATGGAACTTCCATTTTTATTTTTATTCAGCTTCCATTTTTATACAAGTTATTTTTCTATTCACCTTCCTTTTTTATTTAATTTCCAAATTGATCATTAAGGTATAGTGGTTTCTGGATTGAACTTCCATTTTTAATTTTCGGCAACTTCCATTTTTATTTTTATTCAACTTTCATTTTTATTCAATTTACTTTTCTATTAAACTTCCTTTTTTATTTAATTTCCAAATATATCGTTAAGGTATAGTGGTTTCTTGAATGAACTTCCATTTTTAATTTTCTGCAACTTCCATTTTTATTTTTATTCGACTTCCATTTTTATTCAAGTTATTTTTCTATTCCACTTCATTTTTAATTTAATTTCGAAATAGAATCGTTAAGGTATAGTCGTTTCTTTATTGAACTTCGATTTTTAATTTTCTGCAACATCCATTTTTATTTTTATTTAACTTTCGTTTTTGTTCTGGTTTCTTTTCTACTCAACTTCCTTTTTTATTTAATTTCCAAATAGATCGTTAAGGTATAGTGGTTTCTGGATTGAACTTCCGTTTTTAATTTTCTGCAACTTCCATTTTTATTCAATTTACTTTTCTATTAAACTTCCTTTTTTATTTAATTTCCAAATAGATAGTTAAGGGATAGTGGTTTCTTTAATGTATATCCAATTTTAATTTTCTACAACTTTCATTTTTATTTCTATTCAACTTCTTTTTTTTTCAAGTTATTTTTCTATTCCACTTCCTTTTTTATTTAATTTCGAAATAGATCGTTAAGGTATAGTGGTTTCTTTAATGAGCTTCGATTTTTAATTTTCTGCAACTTCCATTTTTATTTTTATTTAACTTTCGTTTTTGTTCTGGTTTCTTTTCTACTCAACTTCCTTTTTTATTTAATTTCCAAATAGATCGTTAAGGTATAGTGGTTTCTGGATTGAACTTCCATTTTTTATTTTCTGCAACTTCCATTTTCATTTTTATTCAACTTCCATTTTTATTCAATTTACTTTTCTATTAAACTTCCTTTTTAATTTAATTTCCAAATAGATCGTTAAGGTATAGTGGTTTCTTTAATGTGCATCCAATTTTAATTTTCTACAACTTTTGTTTTTATTTCTATTCAATTTCTTTTTTTTTTCAAGTTTCTTTTCTATTCAGCTTCCTTTTTTGTTTAATTTCCAAATAGATCGTTAAGGTATACTGGTTTCTGGATTGAACTTCCATTTTCAATTTTATGCAACTTTCACTTTTATTTTCATTCAACATCCATTTTTATTCAATTTACTTTTCTCTTAAACTTCCTTTTTTATTTAATTTCCAAACAGATCGTTAAGGTATAGTGGTTTCTTTACTGAACTTCCATTTTTAATTTTATGGAACTTCCATTTTTATTTTTATTCGGTTTCCATTTTTATAGAAGTTATTTTTCTATTCAACTTCCTTTTTTATTTAATTTCCAAATTCATCGTTAAGGTATAGTGGTTTCTGGATTGAACTTCAATTTTTAATTTTCTGCAACTTCCATTTTTATTTTTATTCAACTTCCATTTTTATTCAATTTACTTTTCTATTAAACTTCCTTTTTTTATTTAATTTCCAAATATATCATTAAGGTATAGTGGTTTCTTTAATGAACATCCATTTTTAATTTTATTTAACTTGCATATTTATTTTTATTCAGCTTCCATTTTTATACAAGTTATTTTTCCATTCAACTTCCTTTTTAATTTAATTTCCAAATTGATCGTTAAGGTATAGTGGTTTCTGGATTGAACTTCCATTTTTAATTTTCTTCAACTTCCATTTTTATTTTTATTCAACTTCCATTTTTATTCAATTTACTTTTCTATTAAACTTCCTTTTTATTTAATTTCCGAACATATCGTTAAGGTATAGTGGTTTCTTCAATGAACTTCCATTTTTAATTTTCTGCAACATCGATTTTTATTTTTATTCGACTTCCATTTTTATTCAAATTATTTTTCTATTCAACTTCCTTTTTTATTTAATTTCGAAATAGATCGTTAAGGTATAGTGGTTTATTTAATGAACTTCGATTTTTAATTTTTTGCAACTTCCATTTTTATTTTTATTTAACTTTCTTTTTTGTTCTAGTTTATTTTCTACTCAACTTCCTTTTTTATTTAATTTCCAAATAGATCGTTAAGGTATATTGGTTTCTGGATTGAACTTCCATTTTTAATTTCATGCAACTTTCATTTTTGTTTTTTTTCAATTTCCATTTTTATTCAATTTACATTTCTATTAAACTTCCATTTTTATTTAATTTCCAAATAGATCGTTACGGTATAGTGGTTTATTGAATGAACTTTCATTGTTAATTTTCTGCAACTTCCATTTTTGTTCTTATTTATCTTCCTTTTTCAATCAGTTTCTTTTCTACTCAACTTCCTTTTTTATTTCATTTCCAAATAGATCGTTAAGAGATATTGGTTTCTGGATTGAAATTTCATTTTTAATTTTATGCAACTTTCATTTTTATTTTTATTAAACTTCCATTTTTATTCAATTTACTTTTCAATTAAACTTCCTTTTTTATTTAATTTCCAAATAGATCGTTAAGGTATAGTGGTTTCTTTAATGAACTTCCATTTTTAATTTTATGGAACTTCCATTTTTATTTTTATTCAGCTTCCATTTTTATACAAGTTATTTTTCTATTCACCTTCCTTTTTTATTTAATTTCCAAATTGATCCTTAAGGAATAGTGGTTTCTGGATTGAACTTCCATTTTTTATTTTCAGCAACTTCCATTTTTATTTTTATTCAACTTTCATTTTTATTCAATTTAATTTTCTATTAAACTTCCTTTTTTATTTAATTTCCAAATATATCGTTAAGGTATAGTGGTTTCTTGAATGAACTTCCATTTTTAATTTTCTGCAACTTCCATTTTTATTTTTATTCGACTTCCATTTTTACTCAAGTTATTTTTCTATTCAACTTCCTTTTTTATTTAATTTCGAAATAGAATCGTTAAGGTATAGTCATTTCTTTAATGAGCTTCGATTTTTAATTTTCTGCAACTTCCATTTTTATTTTTATTTAACTTTCGTTTTTGTTCTGGTTTCTTTTCTACTCAACTTCCTTTTTTATTTAATTTCCAAATAGATCGTTAAGGTATAGTGGTTTCGGGATTGAAATTCCATTTTTATTTTTATTCAACTTCCATTTTTATTCAATTTACTTTTCTAATAAACTTCCTTTTTTATTTAATTTCCAAATAGAACGTTAAGGTATAATGGTTTCTTTAATGTATATCCAATTTTAATTTTCTACAACTTTCATTTTTATTTCTATTCAACTTCTTTTTTTTTTAAAGTTATTTTTCTATTCAACTTCCTTTTTTATTTAATTTCCAAATAAATCGTTAAGGTATAGTGGTTTCTTTAATGAGCTTCGATTTTTAATTTTCAGCAACTTCCATTTTTATTTTTATTTAACTTTCTTTTTTGTTCTGGTTTCTTTTCTACTCAACTTCCTTTTTTATTTAATTTCCAAATAGATCGTTAAGGTATAGTGGTTTCTGGATTGAACTTCCATTTTTAATTTTCTGCAACTTCCATTTTTATTTTTATTCAACTTCCATTTTTATTCAATTTATTTTTCTATTAAACTTCCTTTTTTATTTAATTTCCAAATAGATCGTTAAGGTATAGTGGTTTCTTTAATGTATATCCAATTTTAATTTTCTACAACTTTTATTTTTATTTCTATTCAACTTCTTTTTTTTTCAAGTTTCTTTTCTATTCAGCTTCCTTTTTTATTAAATATCCAAATAGATCGTTATGGTATACTGGTTTCTGGATTGAACTTCCATTTTTAATTTTATGCAACTTTCACTTTTATTTTCATTCAACTTCCATTTTTATTCAATTTACTTTTCTATTAAACTTCCTTTTTTATTTAATTTTCAAATAGATCGTTAATGTATAGTGGTTTCTTTACTGAACTTCCATTTTTAATTTTATGGAACTTCCATTTTTATTTTTATTCAGCTTCCATTTTTATAGAAGTTATTTTTCTATTCAACTTCCTTTTTTATTTAATTTCCAAATTCATCGTTAAGGTATAGTGGTTTCTGGATTGAACTTCCATTCTAATTTTCTGCAACTTTCATTTTTATTTTTATTCAACTTCCATTTTTATTCAATTTACTTTTCTATTAAACTTCCTTTTTTTATTTAATTTCCAAATATATCATTAAGGTGTAGTGGTTTCTTTAATGAACTTCCATTTTTAATTTTATTTAACTTCCATATTTATTTTTATTCGGCTTCCATTTTTATACAAGTTATTTTTCCATTCAACTTCCTTTTTAATTTAATTTCCAAATTGATCGTTAAGGTGTAATGGTTTCTGGATTGAACTTCCATTTTTAATTTTCTTCAACTTCCATTTTTATTTTTATTCAACTTCCATTTTTATTCAATTTACTTTTCTATTAAACTTCCTTTTTATTTAATTTCCAAATATATCGTTAAGCTATAGTGGTTTCTTGAATGAACTTCCATTTTTAATTTTCTGCAACATCCATTTTTATTTTTATTCGACTTCCATTTTTATTCAAGTTATTTTTCTATTCAACTTCCTTTTTTATTTAATTTTGAAATAGATCGTTAAGGTATAGTGGTTTATTTAATGGACTTCGATTTTTAATTTTCTGCAACTTCCATTTTTATTTTTATTTAACTTTCTTTTTTGTTCTAGTTTCTTTTCTACTCAACTTCCTTTTTTATTTAATTTCCAAATAGATCGTTAAGGTATAGTGGTTTCTGGATTGAACTTCCATTTTTAATTTCATGCAACTTTCATATTTGTTTTTTTTCAATTTCCATTTTTATTCAATTTACTTTTCTATTAAACTTCCATTTTTATTTAATTTCCAAATAGATCGTTACGGTATAGTGGTTTATTGAATGAACTTGCATTGTTAATTTTCTGCAACTTCCATTTTTATTCTTATTTAACTTCCTTTTTCAATCAGTTTCTTTTCTACTCAACTTCCTTTTTTATTTCATTTCCAAATAGATCGTTAAGAGATAGTGGTTTCTGGATTGAACTTTCATTTTTAATTTTATGCAACTTTCATTTTTATTTTATTAAACTTCCATTTTTATTCAATTTACTTTTCAATTAAACTTCCTTTTTTATTTAATTTCCAAATAGATCGTTAAGGTATAGTGGTTTCTTTAATGAACTTCCATTTTTAATTTTATGGAACTTCCATTTTTATTTTTATTCAGCTTCCATTTTTATACAAGTTATTTTTCTATTCACCTTCCTTTTTTATTTAATTTCCAAATTGATCCTTAAGGTATAGTGGTTTCGGGATTGAAGTTCCATTTTTTATTTTCGGCAACTTCCATTTTTATTTTTATTCAACTTTCATTTTTATTCAATTTACTTTTCTATTAAACTTCCTTTTTTATTTATTTTTCAAATATATCGTTAAGGTATAGTGGTTTCTTGAATGAACTTCCATTTTTAATTTTCTGCAACTTCCATTTTTATTTTTATTCGACTTCCATTTTTATTCAAGTTATTTTTGTATTCAACTTCCTTTTTTATTTAATTTCGAAATAGATCGTTAAGGTATAGTCGTTTCTTTAATGAGCTTCGATTTTTAATTTTCTGCAACTTCCATTTTTATTTTTATTTAACTTTCTTTTTTGTTCTGTTTCTTTTCTACTAAACTTCCTTTTTTATTTAATTTCCAAATAGATCGTTAAGGTATAGTGGTTTATGGATTGAACTTCCATTTTTAATTTTCTGCAACTTTCATTTTTATTTTTATTCAACTTCCATTTTTATTCAATTTACTTTTCTGTTAAACTTGCTTTTTTATTTAATTTCCAAATAGATCGTTAAGGTATAGTGGTTTCTTTAATGTATATCCAATTTTAATTTTCTACAACTTTCATTTTTATTTCTATTCAACTTCTTTTTTTTTTCAAGTTTCTTTTCTATTCAACTTCCTTTTTTATTTAATTTCCAAATAGATCGTTAAGGTATACTGGTTTCTGGATTGAACTTCCATTTTTAATTTTATGCAACTTTCACTTTTATTTTTATTCAACTTCCATTTTTATTCAATTTACTTTTTGCTATTTAACTTCCTTTTTTATTTAATTTCCAAATAGATCGTTAAGGTATAGTGGTTTCTTTAATGAACTTCCATTTTTAATTTTATGGAACTTCCATTTTTATTTTTATTCAGCTTCCAGTTTTATAAAACTTATTTTTCTATTCAACTTCCTTTTTTATTTAATTTCCAAATTGATCGTTAAGGTATAGTGGTTTCTGGATTGAACTTCAATTTTTAATTTTCTGCAACTTCCATTTTTATTTTTATTCAACTTCCATTTTTATTCAATTTACTTTTCTATTAAACTTCCTTTTTTATTTAATTTCCAAATATATCGTTAAGGTATAGTGGTTTCTTGAATGAACTTCCATTTTTAATTTTCTGCAGCATCCATTTTTATTTTTATTCGACTTCCATTTGCAGAGAGTGCGTTTGACTGTTTGATGCCCGTAAGTCGTTGATAGACGTGCTAGCCATAACCTTTAGTGAGCACCTTTCATGGTATCAGAGCCACGTTTTAATTATCACATAATAAAAATATGAACAAATTAAATTAGGCATATATGATCACAGTACAACCATGTCAGAACAACCAGAAAATACCGTAGAAATACCAGAATCAGGATCAGTAACAGCCGTAGGAAATACAGTTTCCTCATTAGCCGAAGCCGCTGAAATGGTAGCTTATCAGGATGTAAAGGAAGCCCTTGATAAATGGACTATCCCAACAGTAGACCCAAAAACCATTTATAAGAAAGGAACTTTTAGCTTTCTTAGTAAAACAATTATCAAGACATTTGAACATGCATCTTGTATTCAGAATAATGATGAAATCATCCGTTTAATTCACATAAATGATTTTGTTCCATTTGTAAAACAGTACAAGTACATCCATATAGGATTGGTACAAATTGCTTTTAAACCTTTGACCCTTCTTGGTCAAAATACCAGTATTCAGTGTACTCTTCGAGATGACAGATGTCTTAACTGGAGAGCCTCTCTCATGGGTGCAATTGAGACAAGTTTGTCTCACGGACCAGTTTATTTTGATATCTATCCGAACCTTAGTATTGCACTGTGCGATGCTAATCTGCCCGATGTACTCGAATTAAGAGTTCTTACTCATGGATATGAGTATAAACCAGGAACCCCTCCTTTTTCAGTCCATTCTAGAATATACATAAAGGCTTTAACAACCTTAAACCCTTATGTTAAAAAGAGAACTGAAACAGGAAAAACAGTACTAATTGAAACAAACCTTTACAGTAGCCAAGTCGCCGTTCCTAAGTTAATCCCATGGAAGGATATAACTTTTCCAGATCGATGGCATATTCCAAATGCTGTCCCTCCAAAACCTCTCATCCAGTACAATATAGATGATGTTATCCAGACACAAGGAGGTAATGTTTATCTCCAATTCCAAAGACCTTTACTTACCAGGAGCAATTCTTCTAATGCTAGTTTTAGGACTGCACCTCGTAGTTTTTCTAATAACAGCTTTAGATCTATTCCACCTTATCAAGTGGACCTTCCCGAATCAAGCCGTCAATCAGTTGATAATATACCCTCTCGAAGGCAAATTGAAAATATTTTTCAACAGATACCTTCTAGACCTCCTAGTAGACCACCTAGTGATCCACAGGAAGATCCTATGAATTCCGAAATCCAGGGAATTAGATTATCCCAAAATCGAATTCCGCATGGTGTCTATACAACACCAACACCAGATAGCCCCACGGCCAGTGATATGAATTTTGAGATCTAATGGATTTTACACCAGGAAGTGAAAATAGAAAAATTTTAAACCAGGAATTTAACCAGGAACAATACAAACAATTTCGAGATTGGTATTTTGCTCACCATACTCCTGAACAATTAACAGAATATAAAACTCAATATTATCAACATCTTGAGTTACACCAGAAGTTAATACCTTTTGTTGAATGGTATAATACTGTTACTCAACCTCAATTGATTGTAATTGAAGACCAGTATAAAACATGGACAACTACAGAAGGACAAGTAATCCATTCTGTTCATCCTCCTCCACAAGCTTTAGAATTAGCCCCGAATGGCGAAACTACCAGACAACCGCTCTTAGCCACTGCATATATTGATGCACAATCAGCAAAATTTACCAAAGCCGAAGGATCATTAGCTCGACAGAATAATTATACTAACCTTATCTGTCAAACTATAAGTAAACAGTTAACCAGAGTAGAAGAAGCCATTTATACCTTCAAGGATAGAACCTTAACTCCACCAGTAACAGGAATTTCACCTCTACATCCAGTCTCCATTAAACCACCATTAGACATCACTAATTTCAAATTAAAGGCGTCTAATACGGAGTTTATGGACACTCTTTTACAGAAAATGCAGACACTTAATGTCCGCCCTCCAGAACCTCCTAAACCACCAGGACCTTCTGGTGGATCCATCCACATGTTAAGAGCTGACTCCAGCCCTGACCAGGATACTTTAACTCCAGCACAAATACATGAAATTCAAATGAATTTCCAAGAACCTTTATCCGTCAATAAATTACATTCTTATACTCCTTCTCGACCAGCTATCTTATCACCTACCCGAAATTATTATTCCAGACCAACTCCACCCGATATTCTCTATGAAGAGACATATCTCAATGATCAGGGAAGTTATCATGGAAAAACAATCTATGAGTGGAACATAGATGGAGAATCAGAATATGGCATCTACAAGAAATTACACCAGATGATGATGTATGCCACCGTTTGCCGTCAATACAGTAATAATGACCAAGCCATCGCTAAATTTATTATTAATGGCTTTACCGGTATTCTTAAGGGATGGTGGGATAATAGCCTTAATCTCGCTCAACAAACCGAAATTCTTACCGCTGTTAAGTTAGAACTTGATCCGACTACCAGTCAACCCATCCAACAGCAGGATGTAGTTTATACTCTCATCCAAACTATCATCCTCCATTTTGTTGGTACCAGTACATCTTCTCAGGATCGTGGCCGTGAATTACTTCAAAATCTTCGTTGTCCGTCCTTGACCCATTTCCGTTGGTAAAAGGATGTTTTCCTCCTTAAGGTCACCCAACGACCTGATGCTAACAGTACTCATTGGAAAGCCAAATTTATTGATGGCCTTCCTACCCTCTTTGCCGAATGAGTTAGGAAAAAACTTCGGGACCGCCATGACCGGATGTCTATTCCTTACGAACAGTACACTTATGGACAACTTTGTTCCATTTTTACCGATGAAGGTCTTTCTCTATGTAATGACCTTAAACTTCACCATCAAATGAAACAACAGAACCTAACAGGAAGAAAAGAATTAGGTGAATTTTGTGAACAATTTGCCTATGAACCTGTTATTAAATATCCCGGTAAAACCCGAAAGATTTCCCATAAGAAATCATCTAAACCTTTCAGGAAAAAGTCATCCAAGACAAGCCATCCGCCAACTACCAAGAAGTTTTATCCGAAAAAATCAACCAGTAAATCTAAAGGGAAAAGTAAATCCGAAGTTAAGTGCTACAAATGTGGTCAAACAGGACATTATGCAAACCGCTGTAAATCAAAAGCTAAATCTAAGGTTAATGAATTAAACCTTGCTCCAGATATTAAAGAACAGCTAATTCAAGCGTTAGAAGCCGAAGAAATTTCCACTGAAGAAGACATTCCTTCTGACGACGAAATTAACCAGTTATATTCTACTTCCACCAGTGAAGATGAACCAGAAGAATCCTGTCCCTGTAGTACTAATCAGGAACAAATTTCAGAAATTAATTACTGGAAATCTATTGTAGAGATGAATGGTTTACATCTTGGAGAACCTAGCAGTATTAATGTTTTAACAGATACTCAAAAGGATATGCTTGCTATAGCAGATCAAATTCAGGATCCAGAAATAAAAATGAAATATTTAAAAATGTGTTATGAACACCAACAAACAGTACAAGAAACCCCTCCTATACCAGATTACTCTTACAACCTGCAACATGTAATAAACAGAATTCAAACCAAATCTGTGGTTGAACAACCAACGACACTTCAGGATTTAAAAATGGAAATTAATATTCTAAAAACAGAAGTTAAACACTTGCAAACTGCCAGTGAAGCTGCAATAAAAGATATTAAATATCTTCATACTCAAATTCCTAAACAGAAAGAAAAAGAAACTGAACAAAAACTTGAAACAAAAAATGAACCAGAAACCTCCACTCCTTATCTATTACTTGTTAATCAGGTAACCTTCCAGAAATGGTACATTAAAATCTCTTTTATGATTAAACCGGATTTTATCATCAAGGATGCCATTGCCTTAGTTGATAGTGGAGCAGATATGAACTGTATTCAAGAAGGTATAGTTCCAACCAGGTATTTTGCTAAGACTACTCAAAGTCTCACCAGTGCAAGTGGAAATTCTCTCCAGATCAGGTATAAAATTCCAGAAGCTTATATTTGTAACCAAGATTTATGTCTTCCAACATCTTTTGTTTTAGTGAAAAATCTTGCTACAAACATCATCTTAGGCACACCTTTTCTTTGTCTTTTAATGCCTATTCAGAAAATTGACCAAACAGGAATTTACTCTCAATTACAAGGTAAAACAGTAATTTTTGAATTTATTACTCAACTGTACACAAAAGAATTAGATCAGATTCGTGATTTAATATCTGTAAAACAAAACCAGATAAATTTAATTCAAAAGGAAGTTCAATTTTTAACAACAGAACAACGGTTACAGCAACCATCTTTGCAACAGAAAATTAAATTACTAGAACAAGAATTCCAAACAGAAGTTTGTGGTACTGTTCCTAATGCTTTTTGGAATCGCAAAAAGTATACAGTAACTTTACCATATGAACCAGATTTTGATGAAAAATATATTCCAACCAGAGCTCGCCCTAGTCAGATGAAAAAGGAATATATGGAATTATGTAAAACAGAAATCCAAAGTCTTCTTGATAAGAAACTCATCCGACCTAGTCACTCCCCGTGGAGTTGTACCGCTTTTTATGTTAATAAAAATGCAGAATTAGAACGCGGCATTCCTCGCCTTGTGATAAACTACAAACCGTTAAATGATAAGCTAAAATGGATTAGATATCCTATTCCGAATAAAAAAGATCTTTTAGATCGTCTCCAGGATGCTATAATCTTTTCCAAATTTTATCTTAAATCAGGATATTGGCAAGTAGAAATTGCAGAACAGGATCGCTATAAAACAGCATTTACCGTACCCTTTGGGCATTACGAATGGAATGTTATGCCATTTGGTTTAAAGAATGCTCCATCAGAATTTCAGCATATCATGAATGATATTTTTAATCCATATACAGAATTTACTTTATCTTATATTGATGATGTTTTAATTTTCTCCTCATCAATTGATCAGCATGTTAAACATCTTAGCATTTTTAAGAATGTTATTATCCAAAATGGTTTAGTGCTTTCTGCCCCAAAAATGCAATTATTCCAAACCACCATCAGATATTTAGGTCATAATATTTCCAATGGTAGTATTATACCTATTAACCGTAGTATGGAGTTTGCATCTAAATTTCCTGATGAAATTAAGGACAAAACTCAACTACAGAGATTTTTAGGAAGTCTTAACTATGTTAGAGACTATTACCATAATTTATCTGCAGATGCTAACATCTTGTATACCAGGTTAAGGAAGAATCCACCACCATGGTCACCAGAACATACTCTAGCTGTTCAGAAAATTAAGGCTAAAGTTCAACAGTTACCTTGTTTACATTTACCTAATCCTGAATGGAAGAAAATTGCTGAAACTAATGCTTCCAATGAAGGATTCGGTGGTATTTTAAAACAGTTTAATCCCAAGACCCAGAAAGAGGAATTATTAAGATTCCATTCTGGACATTGGAATCAAGCTGCTTTAAATTATCCAACCATTAAACAGGAATGTTTAGCCATTGTTAAATGTGTTATCAAATTCCAGGATGATTTGTTAAACCAACATTTTCTCATCAGAGTTGATTGCTCTGCTGCTAGACAGATATTTAAACAAGATGTCAAAAATCTTGCCTCCAAACAGATATTCTTAAGTTGGTAGAGTTATTTATCTAACTTTGATTTTGATATTGAATACATTAAAGGAGAAACTAACTCTTTGCCTGACTTTTTAACCCGTGAATATTTGCAGAAATCTGTAAATGACCAGTAGAGACCATCGTGGGCGTGGTCGTGGCAGGGGTAACACCCCTCGTTATGACTCAACAGAATATCCACCCCTCTCTCGAGGAGGTCAAACCAGTAATTCAACGTCTAAGGATATTCTCCTTAAGACAGAAGATCCATATACCCCTAACAGTATTACTGAGGAAACAGTCCTCTGGATTGAACCATTCGATGAGCAGTGGATGACCGACCCATGGGAGATTAAACGCCGTTATCTCACCACTCAACAGTCACCTCGACACTTTGATCAGTACAGATACATTTTTGAACAGATATTGATCGAAACTGGAGCTGCTGAAATCAAGCATACGTTGCATGATATCAACAAAGCTGCCAGCCCAATTCAGTACATTAAAATTTTTATCCGTAGTATAATGCCTATTTCCACATGGGGCATTCATCCGCACACCACCCGGGATCTTGATCTCCGGAATAAACAGACTAAATATTCGTACTGGGACTATATTGATGCCTTTACCCAGGTCTTTTATTACCAGAATCCAATCAAGAATCATTCTTGGTTTATCCGTGTCATGTCTGATGTTCTCAAAAATGATGTCCCTAACTGGTTCCTCATTTGGTGGGATAAGTTCGGACTTTCCCTTGATATCTTACCCGATTGCGTTAGAAACGAATTTAATGATTGGCATGTGGCTTACTCCCGTGCTTATTCATTCTTAAACAAAAACAGAGAACTTTCAATCAGTAAATCCATTGTCCATTTCTCCATCCGTTTTGGTATCCCTTGGATATGGAAATGGGATTTTGCTTGCGATTACCAGAACAAAGTCCCCCGACTAAAAAGAATCTTTTTTGTAAAATGGTGGGATAAAATGGATCTTAAGGATCTCCTTCCAAAAATTCAACAGCATACTAAAGCTTGCTGGGATTCCGTCAAGCAGCCAGCTTTACCAGCACCATCCTCTTCACCAGCCATTAATCCTTTTGTTCAAATTCAAAAGGAATTAAAGCAGAAATATCCTCATCTTTCAGATAATGAATTAATTGTTAAAAGCATGGATTACCTGAAAGAACAATTTCTTCAATCCGTTAATCCAGAAGATGACGTCTCCATGAGGTCAGGTACCAGTCAGACTCCATCTGAACCAGATCATGATCCAGCCGAACACGTGTTGGCAGGAGAGTCTCAATCTAAAGATGAAGTGGAACCCAACCTTGGCGACTTTTGGGATTCTTTAACAGCTGTAATTGCAGAAAAGATGGCTAAAGACAAAAGCAGTAAAGGCAAGGGCCCCGAGCTTTAGGCGTCGGCATAACAGGACAAGCGACTTTCTGAAAAGCAAATATTCGCCAACAGTATACAGGAAAAGTTGTTCCCCATTCCGAAAAAGCTGAAGATAAGAAGATCAGGTGTAATCTGTCGGTTCAATCGAAGTTAGCCACCTGTCTATATGTAATAATTATCTTATCTTTCTTTGTTTTATAAAAGGGCATCCCTCACCCTTGTTGAGGTAGAGTAGTCCAGAGTCTGTTCTAGAGTCCATCTCCCTTGTCTATTTGTTGTAAAGGTCGTGGCAGGGGTAACACCCCTCGTTATGACTCAACAGGCCGTCAATCAGTTGATAATATACCCTCTCGAAGGCAAATTAAACTTCTTGGTAGTTGGCGGAAGGCTAGTCTTGGATGACTTTTTCCTTAAAGGTTTAGACGATTTCTTAGGGGAAATCTTTCGGGTTTTACCGGGATATTTAATAACAGGTTTAGACGATTTCTGCAACTTCCATTTTTATTTTTATTCAACTTCCATTTTTATTCAATTTACTTTTCTATTAAACTTCCTTTTTTATTTAATTTCCAAATAGATTGTTAAGGTATAGTGGTTTCTTGACTGAATATCCAATTTTAATTTTCTGCAACTTCCATTTTTATTTCTATTCAACTTTTTTTTTTCAAGTTTCTTTTCTATTCAACTTCCTTTTTTATTTAATTTCCAAATAGATCGTTAAGGTATACTGGTTTCTGGATTGAACTTCCATTTTTAATTTTATGCAACTTTCACATTTATTTTTATTCAACTTCCATTTTTATTCAATTTACTTTTCTATTAAACTTCCTTTTTTATTTAATTTCCAAATAGATCGTTAAGGTATAGTGGTTTCTTTAATGAACTTTCATTTTTAATTTTATGGAACTTCCATTTTTATTTTTATTCAGTTTCCATTTTTATACAAGTTATTTTTCTATTCAACTTCCTTTTTTATTTAATTTCCAAATTGATCGTTAAGGTGTAGTCGTTTCTTGAATGAACATCCATTTTTAATTTTCTGCAAATTCCATTTTAATTTTTATTTAACTTCCTTTTTTATTCAAGTTTCTTTTCTACTCAACTTCCTTTTTTATTTACTTTCCAAATAAATCATTAAGGTATAATGGTTTCTGGATTGAACTTCCATTTTTAATTTTCTGCAACTTCCATTTTTATTTTTTTTCAACTTCCATTTTTATTCAATTTAATTTTCTATTAAACTTCCTTTTTTATTTAATTTGCAAATATATCGTTAAGGTATCGTGGTCTCTTGAATGAATTTCCATTTTTAATTTTCTGCAACTTCCATTTTTATTTTTATTCGACTTCCATTTTTATTCAAGTTATTTTTCTATTCAACTTCCTTTTTTATTTAATTTCCAAATAAATCGTTAAGGCATAATGGTTTCTTTAATGAACTTCGATTTTTAATTTTTTGTAACTTCCATTTTTATTTTTATTTAACTTTCTTTTTTGTTCTGTTTTCTTTTCTACTCAACTTCCTTTTTTATTTAATTTCCAAATAGATCATTAAGGTATAGTGGTTTCTGGATTGAACTTCCATTTTTAATTTTCTGCAACTTCCATTTTTATTTTTATTCAACTTCCATTTTTATTCAATTTACTTTTCTATTAAACTTCCTTTTTTATTTAATTTCCAAATAGATTGTTAAGGTATAGTGGTTTCTTGAATGAACATCCAATTTTAATTTTCTGCAACTTCCATTTTAATTTCTATTCAACTTTTTTTTTTTCAAGTTTCTTTTCTATTCAACTTCCTTTTTTATTTAATTTCCAAATAGATCGTTAAGGTATACTGGTTTCTGAATTGAACTTCCATTTTTAATTTTATGCAACTTTCACATTTATTTTTATTCAGCTTCCATTTATGTACAAGTTATTTTTCTATTCAATTTCGTTTTTTATTTAATTTCCAAATTAATCGTTAAGGTGTAGTGGTTTCTTGAATGAACATCCATTTTTAATTTTCTGCAACTTCCATTTTTATATTTATTTAACTTCCTTTTTTATTCAAGTTTCTTTTCTACTCAACTTCCATTTTTATTCAATTTACTTTTCTATTAAACTTCCTTTTTTATTTAATTTCCAAATAGATTGTTAAGGTATAGTGGTTTCTTGAATGAACATCCAATTTTAATTTTCTGCAACTTCCATTTTTATTTCTATTCATCTTTTTTTTTTTTCAAGTTTCTTTTCTATTCAACTTCTTTTTTTATTTAATTTCCAAATAGATCGTTAAGGTATACTGGTTTCTGGATTGAACTTCCTTTTTTAATTTTATGCAACTTTCACATTTATTTTTATTCAACTTCCATTTTTATTCAATTTACTTTTCTATTAAACTTCCTTTTTTATTTAATGTCCAAATAGATCGTTAAGGTATAGTGGTTTCTTTAATGAACTTCCATTTTTAATTTTATGGAACTTCCATTTTTATTTTTAGTCAGCTTCCATTTTTATACAAGTTATTTTTCTATTCAATTTCTTTTTTTATTTTATTTCCAAATTGATGGTTAAGGTGTAGTGGTTTCTTGAATAAACTTCCATTTTGAATTTTCTGCAACTTCCATTTTTATTTTTATTTAACTTCCTTTTTTATTCAAGTTTATTTTCTACTCAACTTCCTTTTTTATTTAATTTCCAAATAGATCGTTAAGGTATAGTGGTTTCTGGATTGAACTTCCATTTTTAATTTTCTGCAACTTCCATTTTTATTTTTCTTCAACTTCCATTTTTATTCAATTTAATTTTCTAATAAACTTCCTTTTTTATTCAATTTGGAAATATATCGTTAAGGTATAATGGTTTCTTGAATGAACTTCGAATTTTAATTTTCTGCAACTTCCTTTTTTATTTTTATTCGACTTCCATTTTTATTCAAGTCATTTTTCTATTCAACTTCCTTTTTTATTTAATTTCCAAACAAATCATTATGGTATAGTGGTTTCTCGAACGAACTTCCAATTTTAATTTTCAGCAACTTCCATTTTTATTTCTATTCAACTTCTTTTTTTCTTCAATCTTTTTTTTATTCAACTTCCTTTTTTATTTAATTTCCAAATATATCGTTAAGGTACAGTGGTTTCTGGATTGAACTTCCATTTTTAATCATATGCAACATTCATTTTTAATTTTATTCAACTTCCATTTTTATTCAATTTACTTTTCTATTAAACTTCATTTTTTATTTAATTTCCAAATAGATCGTAAAAGTATAATGGTTTCTTGAATGAACTTCCATTTTTAATTTTATGCAACTTCAATTTTTATTTTTATTCGACTTCCATTTTTATTCAAGTTATTTTTCTATTCAACTTCTTTTTTTATTTAATTTCCAAATTGATCGTTAAGGTATAGTGGTTTCTTGAATGAACTTCCATATTTAATTTTCTGCAACTTCCATTTTTATTTTTATTTAACTTCCTTTTTCATTCAAGTTTCTTTTCAACTCAACTTCCTTTTTTATTTAAATTCGAAATAGATCATTAAGGTATAGTGGTTTCAGGATTGAACTTCCATTTTTAATTTTATGCAATTTTTATTTTTATTTTTATTCAATTTCTATTTTTATACAATTTACATTTCTATTAAACTTCCTTTCTTATTTAATTTCCAAATAGATCGTTAAGTTATAGTGGTTTCTTTAATGAACTTCCATTTTTAATTTTCTGCAACTTCCACTTTTAGTTTTATTCGACTTCCATTTTTATTAAAGTTATTTTTCTATTCAACTTCCTTTTTTATTTAATTTCCAAACAGATCGTTAAGGCATAATGGTTTTTTTAATGAACTTCGATTTTTAATTTTCTGCAACTTCCATTTTTATTTTTATTTAAATTTCTTTTTTGTTCTGGTTTCTTTTCTACTCAACTTCCTTTTTTATTTAATTTCCAAATAGATCATTAAGGTATAGTGGTTTCTGGATTGAACTTCCATTTTTAATTTTCTGCAACTTCTATTTTTATTTTTATTCAACTTCCATTTTTATTCAATTTACTTTTCTTTTAAACTTCCTTTTTTATTTAATTTCCAAATAGATCGTTAAGGTATAGTGGTTTCTTTAATGTATATCCAATTTTAATTTTTCTGGATTGAACTTCCATTTTTTATTTTCGGCAACTTCCATTTTTATTTTTATTCAACTTTCATTTGTATTCAATTTACTTTTCTATTAAACTTCCTTCTTTATTTAATTTCCAAATATATCGTTAAGGTATAGTGGTTTCTTGAATGAAGTTCCATTTTTAATTTTCTGCAACTTCCATTTTCATTTTTATTCGACTTCCATTTTTATTCAAGTTATTTTTCTATTCAACTTCCTTTTTTATTTAATTTCGAAATAGATCGTTAAGGTATAGCGGTTTCTTTAATGAACTTCAATTTTTAATTTTCTGCAACTTCCATTTTTATTTTTATTTAACTTTCTTTTTTGTTCTGGTTTCTTTTCTACTCAACTTCCTTTTTTATTTAATTTCCAAATAGATCGTTAAGGTATAGTGGTTTCTGGATTGAACTTCCATTTTTAATTTTCTGCAACTTCTATTTTTATTTTTATTCAACTTCCATTTTTATTCAATTTACTTTTCTATTAAACTACCTTTTTTATTTAATTTCCAAATAGATCGTTAAGGTATAGTGGTTTGTTTAACGTATATCCAATTTTAATTTTCTACAACTTTCATTTTTATTTCTATTCAACTTCTTTTTTTTTTCAAGTTTCTTTTCTATTCAACTTCCTTTTTTATTTAATTTTCAAATAGATCGTTAAGATATAGTGGTTTCTGGATTGAACTTCCATTTTTAATTTTATGCAACTTTCACATTTATTTTTATTCAGCTTCCATTTTTATACAAGTAATTTTTCAATTCAATTTCCTTTTTTATTTAATTTCCAAATTGATCGTTAAGGTGTAGTGGTTTCTTGAATGAACATCCATTTTTAATTTTCTGCAACTTCCATTTTTATATTTATTTAACTTCCTTTTTTATTCAAGTTTCTTTTCTACTCAACTTCCTTTTTTATTTAATTTCCAAATAGATCGTTAAGGTATAGTGGTTTTTGGATTGAACTTCCATTTTTAATTTTCTGCAATTTCCATTTTTATTTTTTTTCAACTTCCATTTTTATTCAATTTTATTTTCTATTAAACTTCCTTTTTTGTTTAGTTTGCAAATATATCGTTAAGGTATCGTGGTTTCTTGAATGAATTTCCATTTTTAATTTTCTGCAACTTCCATTTTTATTTTTATTCGACTTTCATTTTTATTCAAGTTATTTTTCTATTCAACTTCCTTTTTTATTTAATTTCCAAATAGTTCGTTACGGCATAATGGTTTCTTTAATGAACTTCGATTTTTAATTTTTTGCCACTTCCATTTTTATTTTTATTTAACTTTCTTTTTTGTTCTGTTTTCTTTTCTACTCAACTTCCTTTTTTATTTAATTTCCAAATAGATCATTAAGGTATAGTGGTTTCTGGATTGAACTTCCATTTTTAATTTTCTGCAACTTCCATTTTTTTTTATTCAACTTCCATTTTTATTCAATTTACTTTTCTATTAAACTACCTTTTTTATTTAATTTCCAAATAGATTGTTAAGGTATAGTGGTTTCTTTAATGAACATCCAATTTTAATTTTCTGCAACGTCCATTTTAATTTCTATTCAACTTTTTTTTTTTCAAGTTTCTTTTCTATTCAACTTCCTTTTTTATTTAATTTCCAAATAGATCATTAAGGTATACCGGTTTCTGGATTGAACTTCCATTTTTAATTTTATGCAACTTTCACATTTATTTTTATTCAACTTCCATTTTTATTCAATTTACTTTTCTATTAAACTTCCTTTTTTATTTAATTTCCAAATAGATCGTTAAGGTATAGTGGTTTCTTTAATGAACTTCCATTTTTAATTTTATGGAACTTCCATTTTTATTTTTAGTCAGCTTCCATTTTTATACAAGTTATTTTTCTATTCAACTTCCTTTTTTATTTAATTTCCAAATTGATCGTTAAGGTGTAGTGGTTTCTTGAATGAACTTCCATTTTTAATTTTCTGCAACTTACATTTTTATTTTTATTTAACTTCCTTTTTTATTCAAGTTACTTTTCTACTCAACTTCCTTTTTTATTTAATTTCCAAATAGATCATTAAGGTATAGTGGTTTCTGTGTTGAACTTCCATTTTTAATTTTCTGCAACTTCTATTTTTACTTTCATTCAACTTCCATTTTTATTCAATTTAATTTTCTAATAAACTTCCTTTTTTATTCAATTTGCAAATATATCGTTAAGGTATAGTGGTTTCTTGAATGAACTTCGATTTTTAATTTTCTACAACTTCCTTTTTTATTTTTATTCGACTTCCATTTTTATTCAAGTCATTTTTCTATTCAACTTCATTTTTTATTTAATTTCCAAATAAATCATTATGGTATAGTGGTTTCTCGAACGAACTTCCATTTTTATTTCAATTCAACTTTTTTTTTTGTTCAATCTTTTTTTTATTCAACTTCCATTTTTATTTAATTTCCAAATAGATCATTAAGGTACAGTGGTTTCTCGATTGAACTTCCATTTTTAATATTATACAACATTCATTTTTAATTTTATTCAACTTCCATTTTTATGCAATTTACTTTTCTATTAAACTTCATTTTTTATTTAATTTCCAAATAGATCGTAAAAGCATAATGTTTTCTTGAACGAACTTTAATTTTTAATTTTATGCAACTTCAATTTTTATTTTTATTCTCCTTCCATTTTTATTCAAGTCATTTTTCTATTCAACTTCTTTTTTTATTTAATTTCCAAATAGATCGTTAAGGTATAGTGGTTTCTTGAATGAACTTCCATTTTTAATTTTTTGCAACTTTCATTTTTATTTTTATTTAACTTCCTTTTTCATTCAAGTTTCTTTTCTACTCAACTTCCTTTTTTATTTAATTTCGAAATAGATCGTTAAGGAATAGTGGTTTCTGGATTGAACTTCTATTTTTATTTTTATGCAACTTTCATTTTTATTTTTATTCAATTTCTATTTTTATACAATTTACATTTCTATTAAACTTCCTTTCTTATTTAATTTCCAAATAGATCGTTAAGGTATTGTGGTTTCTTTAATGAACTTCCATTTTTAATTTTCTGCAACTTCCACTTTTAGTTTTATTCGACTTCCATTTTTATCAAGTTATTTTTCTATTCAACTTCCTTTTTTATTTAATTTCCAAATAGATCGTTAAGGCATAATGGTTTCTTTAATGAACTTCGATTTTTAATTTTTTGTAACTTCCATTTTTATTTTTATGTAACTTTCTTTTTTGTTCTGGTTTCTTTTCTACTGAACTTTCTTTTTTATTTCATTTCCAAATAAATCGTTAAGGTATAGTGGTTTCTGGATTGAACTTCCATTTTTAATTTTCTGCAACTACCATTTTTATTTTTATTCAACTCCCATTTTTATTCAATTTACTTTTCTATTAAACTTCCTTTTTTTATTTAATTTCCAAATAGATTGTTAAGGTATAGTGGTTTCTTGAATGAACATCCAATTTAATTTTCTGCAACTTCCATTTTTATTTCTATTCAAGTTCTTTTTTTTTTTCAAGTTTCTTTTCTATTCAACTTCCTTTTTTATTTAATTTCCAAATAGATCGTTAAGGTATACTGGTTTCTGGATTGAACTTCCATTTTTAATTTTATGCAACTTTCACATTTATTTTTATTCAACTTCCATTTTTATTTAATTTACTTTTCTATAAAACTTCCTTTTTATTTAATTTTCAAACAGATCGTTAAGGTATAGTGGTTTCTTTAATGAACTTCCATTTTTAATTTTATGGAACTTCCATTTTTATTTTTATTCATCTTCCATTTTTATACAAGTTATTTTTCTATTCAGCTTCCTTTTTTATTTAATTTCCAAATTGATCGTTAAGGTGCAGTGGTTTCTTGAATGAACATCTATTTTTAATTTTCTGCAACTTCCATTTTTATTTTTATTTAACTTCCTTTTTTATTCAAGTTTCTTTTCTACTCAACTTCTTTTTTTTATTTAATTTCCAAATAGATCGTTAAGGTATAGTGGTTTCTGGATTGAACTTCCATTTTTAATTTTCTGCAACTTCCATTTTTATTTTTACTCAACTTCCATTTTTATTCAATTTAATTTTCTTTTAAGCTTCTTTTTTTATTTAATTTGCAAATATATCGGTAAGGTATAGTGGTTTCTTGAATGAATTTTCATTTTTAATTTTTTGCAACTTCCATTTTTATTTTTATTCGACTTCCTTTTTTATTCAAGTTATTTTTCTATTCAACTTCCTTTTTTATTTAATTTCCAAATAGATCATTAAGGTGTAATGGTTTGTTTAATGAACTTCGATTTTTAATTTTCTGCAACTTCCATTTTTATTTTTATTTATCTTTCTTTTTTGTTCTGGTTTCTTTTCTACTCAACTTCCTTTTTTTATTTTATTTCCAAATAGATCGTTAAGGTATAGTGGTTTCTGGATTGAACTTCCATTTTTAATTTTCGGCAACTTCCATTTTTATTCAATTTACTTTTCTATTAAACTTCCTTTTTTATTTAATTTCCAAATATATCGTTAAGGTATAGTGGTTTTTTGAATGAACATCCATTTTTAATTTTCTGCAAGTACCATTTTTATTTTTATTCGACTTCCATTTTTATTCAAATCATTTTTCTATCCAACTTCCTTTTTTCTTTAATTTCCAAATAAATCATTGTGGTATAGTGGTTTCTCGAACGAACTTCCAATTTTAATTTTCAGCAACTTCCATTTTTATTTCTATTCAACTTCTTTTTTTCTTCAATCTTTTTTTTATTGAACTTCCTTTTTTATTTAATTTCCAAATAGATGGTTAAGGTATAGTGGTTTCTGGATTGAACTTCCATTTTTAATCTTATGAAACATTCATTTTTATTTTTATTCAACTTCCATTTTTAATCAATTTACTTATCTCTAAAACTTCCTTTTTTATTTAATTTCCGAATAGATCGTTAAGGTATAGTGGTTCCTTTAATGTACATCCAATTTTAATTTTCTGAAACTTCCATTTTTATTTCTATTCAAGTTCTTTTTTTTTTTCTAGTTTCTTTTCTATTCAACTTCCTTTTTTATTTAATTTCCAAATAGATCGTTAAGGTATACTGGTTTCTGGATTGAACTTCCATTTTTAATTTTATGCAACTTTCACTTTTATTTTTATTCAACTTCCTTTTTTATTCACTTTACTTTTCTATTAAACTTCCTTTTTATTTAATTTCCAAATAGATGTATAGTGGTTTCTTTAATGAACTTCCATTTTCAATTTTATGGAACTTCCATTTTTATTTTTATTCTGCTTCCATTTTTATACAAGTTATTTTTCTATTCAACTTCCTTTTCTATTTAATTTTCAAATTGATCGTTAAGGTATAGTGGTTTCTGGATTGAACTTCCATTTTTAATTTTCTGCATCTTCCATTTTTATTTTTATTCAACTTCCATTTTTATTCAATTTACTTTTCTATTAAACTTCCTTTTTTATTTAATTTCCAAATATATCGTTAAGGAATAGTGGTTTCTTGAATGAACATCTATTTTTAATTTTCTGCAACTTCCATTTTTATTTTTATTTAACTTCCTTTTTTATTCAAGTTTCTTTTCTACTCAACTTCTTTTTTTTATTTAATTTCCAAATAGATCGTTAAGGTATAGTGGTTTCTGGATTGAACTTCCATTTTTAATTTTCTGCAACTTCCATTTTTATTTTTACTCAACTTCCATTTTTATTCAATTTAATTTTCTTTTAAGCTTCTTTTTTTATTTAATTTGCAAATATATCGGTAAGGTATAGTGGTTTCTTGAATGAATTTTCATTTTTAATTTTTTGCAACTTCCATTTTTATTTTTATTCGACTTCCTTTTTTATTCAAGTTATTTTTCTATTCAACTTCCTTTTTTATTTAATTTCCAAATAGATCATTAAGGTGTAATGGTTTGTTTAATGAACTTCGATTTTTAATTTTCTGCAACTTCCATTTTTATTTTTATTTATCTTTCTTTTTTGTTCTGGTTTCTTTTCTACTCAACTTCCTTTTTTTATTTTATTTCCAAATAGATCGTTAAGGTATAGTGGTTTCTGGATTGAACTTCCATTTTTAATTTTCGGCAACTTCCATTTTTATTCAATTTACTTTTCTATTAAACTTCCTTTTTTATTTAATTTCCAAATATATCGTTAAGGTATAGTGGTTTTTTGAATGAACATCCATTTTTAATTTTCTGCAAGTACCATTTTTATTTTTATTCGACTTCCATTTTTATTCAAATCATTTTTCTATCCAACTTCCTTTTTTCTTTAATTTCCAAATAAATCATTGTGGTATAGTGGTTTCTCGAACGAACTTCCAATTTTAATTTTCAGCAACTTCCATTTTTATTTCTATTCAACTTCTTTTTTTCTTCAATCTTTTTTTTATTGAACTTCCTTTTTTATTTAATTTCCAAATAGATGGTTAAGGTATAGTGGTTTCTGGATTGAACTTCCATTTTTAATCTTATGAAACATTCATTTTTATTTTTATTCAACTTCCATTTTTAATCAATTTACTTATCTCTAAAACTTCCTTTTTTATTTAATTTCCGAATAGATCGTTAAGGTATAGTGGTTCCTTTAATGTACATCCAATTTTAATTTTCTGAAACTTCCATTTTTATTTCTATTCAAGTTCTTTTTTTTTTTCTAGTTTCTTTTCTATTCAACTTCCTTTTTTATTTAATTTCCAAATAGATCGTTAAGGTATACTGGTTTCTGGATTGAACTTCCATTTTTAATTTTATGCAACTTTCACTTTTATTTTTATTCAACTTCCTTTTTTATTCACTTTACTTTTCTATTAAACTTCCTTTTTATTTAATTTCCAAATAGATGTATAGTGGTTTCTTTAATGAACTTCCATTTTCAATTTTATGGAACTTCCATTTTTATTTTTATTCTGCTTCCATTTTTATACAAGTTATTTTTCTATTCAACTTCCTTTTCTATTTAATTTTCAAATTGATCGTTAAGGTATAGTGGTTTCTGGATTGAACTTCCATTTTTAATTTTCTGCATCTTCCATTTTTATTTTTATTCAACTTCCATTTTTATTCAATTTACTTTTCTATTAAACTTCCTTTTTTATTTAATTTCCAAATATATCGTTAAGGAATAGTGGTTTCTTGAATGAACTTCCATTTTTAATTTTCTGCAACTTCCATTTTTATTTTTATTCGACTTCAATTTTTATTCAAGTTATTTTTCTATTCAACTTCCTTTTTTATTTAATTTCGAAATAGATCGTTAAGGTATAGTGGTTTCTTTAATGAACTTTGATTTTTAATTTTCTGCAACTTCCATTTTTATTTTTATTTAACTTTCTTTTTTGTTTTGGTTTCTATTCTACCCAACTTCCTTTTTTATTTTATTTCCAAATAGATCGTTATGGTATAGTGGTTTTTGGATTGAACTTCCATTTTTAATTTTCTGCAACTTTCATTTTTATTTTTATCCAACTTCCATTTTTATTCAATTTACTTTTCTATATAGCTTCGTTTTTTATTTAATTTCCAAATATATCGTTAAGGTATAGTGGTTTCTTGAATGAACTTCCATTTTTAATTTCCTACAACTTCCTTTTTTATTTTTATTCGACTTCCATTTTTATTCAAGTCATTTTTCTATTCAACTTCCTTTTTTATTTAATTTCCAAATAAATCATTATGGTATAGTGGTTTCTCGAACGAAGTTCCAATTTTAATTTTCAGCAACTTCCATTTTTATTTCTATTCAACTTCTTTTTTTCTTCAATCTTTTTTTTATTCAACTTCTTTTTTTATTTAATTTCCAAATAGATCGTTAAGCTACAGTGGTTTCTGGATGGAACTTCCATTTTTAATCTTATGCAACATTCATTTTCATTTTTATTCAACTTCCATTTTTATTCAATTTTCTTTTCTATAAAACTTCCTTTTTTATTTAATTTCTGAATAGATCGTTATGGTATAGTGGTTCCTTTAATGTACATCAAATTTTAATTTTCTGAAACTTCCATTTTTATTCCTATTCAACTTCTTTTTTTTTCAAGTTTCTTTTCTATTCAACTTCCTATTTTATTTAATTTCCAAATAGATCGTTAAGGTATAGTGGTTTCTTTAATGAACTTCCATTTTTAATTTTATGCAACTTCAATTTTTATTTTTATTCGACTTCCTTTTTTATTTAATTTCCAAATAGATCGTTAAGGTATCGTGGTTTCTTGAATGAACTTCCATTTTTAAATTTCTGCAACTTCATTTTTTATTTTTATTTAACTTCCTTTTTTATTCATGTTTCTTTTCTACTCAACTTCCTTTTTTATTTAATTTCCAAATAGATCGTTAAGGTATAGTGGTTTCTGGATTGAACTTCCATTTTTAATTTTCGGCAACTTTCATTTCTATTTTTATTCAATTTATGTTTCTATTAAACTTCCATTCTTATTTAATTTCCAAATAGATCGTTAAGGTATAGTGATTTCTTTAATGAACTTCCATTTTTAATTTTCTGCAACTTTAATTTTTAGTTTTCTTCGACTTCCATTTTTATTCAAGTTATTTTTCTATTCAACTTCCTTTTTTATTTAATTTCCAAATAGATCGTTAAGGCATAATGGTTTCTTTAATGAACTTTGATTTTTAATTTTTTGTAACTTTCATTTTTATTTTTATTTAACTTTCTTTTTTGTTCTTGTTTCTTTTCTACTCAACTTCCTTTTTTATTTAATTTCCAAATAGATCGTTAAGGTATAGTGGTTTCTGGATTGAACTTCCATTTTTAATTTTCTGCAACTTCCATTTTTATTTTTATTCAACTTCCATTTTATTCAATTTACTTTTCTATTAAACTTCCTTTTTTATTTAATTTCCAAATAGATTGTTAAGGTATCGTGGTTTCTTGAATAAACATCCAATTTTAATTTTCTGCAACTTCCATTTTTATTTCTATTCAACTTCTTTTTTTTTTCAAGTTACTTTTCTATTCAACTTCATTTTTTATTTAATTTCCAAATAGATCGTTAACGTATACTGGTTTCTGGATTGAACTTCCATTTTTAATTTTATGCAACTTTCACATTTATTTTTATTCAACTTCCATTTTTATTTAATTTACTTTTCTTTAAAACTTCCTTTTTATTTAATTTCCAAATAGATCGTTAAGGTATAGTGGTTTCTTTAATGAACTTCCATTTTTAATTTTATGGAACTTCCATTTTTATTTTTATTCATCTTCCATTTTTATACAAGTTATTTTTCTATTCAACTTCCTTTTTTATTTAATTTCAAAATTGATCGTTAAGGTGTAGTGGTTTCTTAAATGAACATCCATTTTTAATTTTCTGCAACTTCCATTTTTATTTTTATTTAACTTCCTTTTTTATTCAGGTTTCTTTTCTACTCAACTTCCTTTTTTATTTAATTTTTAAACAGATCGTTAAGGTATAGTAGTTTCTGGATTGAACTTCCATTTTTAATTTTCTGCAACTTCCATTTTTATTCAATTTAATTTTGTATTAAACTTCCTTTTTTATTTAATTTGCAAATAGATCGTTAAGGTATAGTGGTTTCTGGATTGAACTTCCATTTTTAATTTTCGGCAACTTTCATTTCTGTTTTTATTCAATTTATGTTTCTATTAAACTTCCATTCTTATTTAATTTCCAAATAGATCGTTAAGGTATAGTGATTTCTTTAATGAACTTCCATTTTTAATTTTCTGCAACTTTAATTTTTAGTTTTCTTCGACTTTCATTTTTATTCGAGTTATTTTTCTATTCAACTTCCTTTTTTGTTTAATTTCCAAATAGATCGTTAAGGCATAATGGTTTCTTTAATGAACTTTGATTTTTAATTTTTTGTAACTTCCATTTTTATTTTTATTTAACTTTCTTTTTTGTTCTGGTTTCTTTTCTACTCAACTTCCTTTTTTATTTAATTTCCAAATAGATCGTTAAGGTATAGTGGTTTCTGGATTGAACTTCCATTTTTAATTTTCTGCAACTTCCATTTTTATTTTTATTCAACTTCCATTTTTATTCAATTTACTTTTCTATTAAACTTCCTTTTTTATTTAATTTCCAAATAGATTGTTAAGGTATCGTGGTTTCTTGAATAAACATCCAATTTTAATTTTCTGCAACTTCCATTTTTATTTCTTTTCAACTTCTTTTTTTTTCAAGTTACTTTTCTATTCAACTTCATTTTTTATTTAATTTCCAAATAGATCGTTAACGTATACTGGTTTCTGGATTGAACTTCCATTTTTAATTTTATGCAACTTTCACATTTATTTTTATTCAACTTCCATTTTTATTTAATTTACTTTTCTATAAAACTTCCTTTTTATTTAATTTCCAAATAGATCGTTAAGGTATAGTGGTTTCTTTAATGAACTTCCATTTTTAATTTTATGGAACTTCCATTTTTATTTTTATTCATCTTCCATTTTTATACAAGTTATTTTTCTATTCAACTTCCTTTTTTATTTAATTTCAAAATTGATCGTTAAGGTGTAGTGGTTTCTTAAATGAACATCCATTTTTAATTTTCTGCAACTTCCATTTTTATTTTTATTTAACTTCCTTTTTTATTCAGGTTTCTTTTCTACTCAACTTCCTTTTTTATTTAATTTTTAAACAGATCGTTAAGGTATAGTAGTTTCTGGATTGAACTTCCATTTTTAATTTTCTGCAACTTCCATTTTTATTCAATTTAATTTTATATTAAACTTCCTTTTTTATTTAATTTGCAAATATATCGTTAAGGCATAGTGGTTTCTTTAATAAATTTCCATTTTTAATTTTCTGTAACTTCCATTTTTATTTTTATTCGACTTCCATTTTTATTCAAGTTATTTTTCTATTCAACTTCCTTTTTTATTTAATTTCCAAATAGATCATTAAGGTGTAATGGTTTCTTTGATGAACTTCGATTTTTAATTTTCTGCAACTTCCATTTTTATTTTTATTTAAATTTCTTTTTTGTTCTGGTTTCTTTTCTACTCAACTTCCTTTTTTATTTTATTTCCAAATAGATCATTAAGGTATAGTGGTTTCTGGATTGAACTTCCATTTTTAATTTTCTGCAACTTCCATTTTTATTTTTATCCAACTTCCATTTTCATTCAATTTACTTTTCTATTAAACTTCCTTTTTTATTTAATTTCAAAATATATCGTTAAGGTATAGTGGTTTCTTGAATAAACTTCCATTTTTAATTTTCTGCAAATTCCTTTTTTTATTTTTATTCGACTTCCATTTTTATTCAAGTCATTTTTCTATTCAATTTCCTTTTTTATATAATTTCCAAATAAATCATTATGGTATAGTGGTTTCTCGAACAAACTTCCAATTTTAATTTTCAGCAACTTCCATTTTTATTTCTATTCAACTTCTTTTTTTCTTCAATCTTCTTTTTATTCAACTTCCTTTTTTATTTAATTTCCAAATAGATCGTTAAGGTACAGTGGTTTCTGGATTGAACTTCCATTTTTAATCTTATGCGACATTCATTTTTATTTTTATTGAACTTCCATTTTTATTCTATTTACTTTTCTATAAAACTTCCTTTTTTATTTAATTTCCGAATGGATCGTTAAGGTATAGTGGTTACTTTAATGTACATCCAATTTTAATTTTCTGAAACTTCCATTTTTATTTCTATTGAACTTCTTTTTTTTTTTCAAGTTTCTTTTCTATTCAACTTCCTTTTTTATTTAATTTCCAAATAGATCTGTAACGCCCTCAAAATTAACCCATTATATATCATTGACATGCATTATTTAAAGAAGACAATTTATTAATTCATTCATCAGAGTATTACTAAATAAAACATTACATGTAACATCGAATAAAATGCCCTACAGGCTTACATCTTTCCAAGCCAACACTTGGATTCAAAAATATGAGTTCAAATCTCAATACAAAAAAAAAAAAAAAAAAAAAAAACCCTAGGCTTGAATGTTTACATGTACTAATAAATAAAAACTATTAACTAACGGTAGTCTTCTTCAATCCAGAAACCAAACCCTCCCAAGCTAAGTCCTTGGAGGTAGTTTATCACCTGAACCTGAAAATGATGTTCCCATAAAGGGTGAGCCACAGCCCAGTAGAAATATACTAAACCACATATAAGCAATGAATAAAGCAATAGCATTCAACAGATGGTTAACCAAAATAATCAATTACTTCGTTTTACAGTCTCATGACACTATTGCCAAAGATACGTTTTACTTTCCAATTTTATCAACATGGCTCAGAACCTGGCCAAACTTACAACAGTGAATCACATATATCATATTCACATCTTTCCAATATCAACAAACAAATGAGACTCAAGCTCAAATCAAACACTTCATACTTCCAGATTGATACACATTTTAGTGCTGTATCAATAAAACACTTCTATATAAATAAGCACACATAAAAGTGATGCTAATGGAGTCCATCCCCTATCTCCTCCCAAACAAAATCCGGTTTAGAGGTCCATCCCCTATCTTCCCCTAAACCGTGGAGTACATCCCCTATCTCCTCCACACACAAAACAATGTATGCAAATGCAATGCTCAATCAATACACGTATTTTCTGTATCAATGCCATAGTCAAAATTAATGACTTAACCAATGTGATTAGTTTCAGTTATTCCTAATCCACATGCAATGTCTACAACAATCACGACTATCCTCCACCGATAGCCCAAAACAGTTATTTCTAAACTGAAAATAACTATGTCAACAATTCAACAGACAAATGATTCCAATTACCCAATTACGCTATTTAATCAATGAATTTCCCAATTCCATGAATTTAACCATCTTTTCCCAATTCCATGAATTACTTATACAAATTAATTCAATAATACAACTAGGGTTTTTCCCAAAATTTACCAAAGTATCCCCAACATATCAAATTACCAAAGCTTAGAACAAAACCTATAAAATGGAGTAGGAAATCCCTACCTCGAAGAAAACAACACAAATGGTGAAGACAAAGATGAGTGCCCAAATACCAAAGTGCTCCAAATCGCCAAATGTTCAGATTAAATGAAAGCCCTCGACTCCCTCTACCTTTTTAATGAAGGATCTAGGGTAGAAACACACCCTAAGTGGATCAAATCTAAGAAAGAAGGTGAGTAGGGAGAGAGAGAAGTCGGACCTAGGGTTTGGAATCAAAAGAAAATGAAAAAGACTGATCAAAACCCGCTGCTGTGTATATAAACTGGACAGGCTCGCTCGAGCGAAGACATGGTCGCTCGAGCGACCAGACACAGAAAAGCAACGCTCGAGCCAAGGAAGCCTTGCTCGAGCCAACAACCCAAAAGCTCGCTTGAGCGAAAGAAAACTCGATCGAGCGAAGAACTCAAACCCACAGGTCTGTAACCAGACACACGCTCGAGCGAAGGAACTATTGCTCGGGCGAAGAACAAACTAACTCGCTCGAGCGAAGAAAAGCTCGCTCGAGCCAAGAATGCACAGCTACAGGTCCAAATCAGATGCAACCTCTCGCTCGAGCGAACAACTCCTCGCTCGAGCGAAGAACCAAAAACCTGGACAGCAACACTTGGTTTCTAAACCCAACCAACCTGAAACAAACCTGCCCAACACATCCTATAATTCCAAATGAAAAAAATAAGGGACAACAACCACAATTATACAATGACAGAATCTACGGAACCTAAGTCCGGATACAATAATCAAATGGGAAAAGACCGGGGTCGCTATAAGATCGTTAAGGTATACTGGTTTCTGGATTGAACTTCCATTTTTAATTTTATGCAACTTTCACTTTTATTTTTATTCAACTTCCATTTTTATTCAATTTACTTTTCTATTAAACTTTCTTTTTTATTTAATTTCCAAATAGATCATTAAGGTATAGTGGTTTCTTTAATTAACTTTCATTTTTATTTTTATTCAGCTTCCATTTTTATACAAGTTACTTTTCTATTCAACTTCTTTTTTTATTTAATTTCCAAATTGATCGTTAAGGTATAGTGGTTTCTGGATTGAACTTCCATTCTTAATTTTCTGCAACTTCCATTTTTATTTTTGTTCAACTTCCATTTTTATTCAATTTACTTTTCTATTAAACTTCCTTTTTATTTAATTTCCAAATATATCGTTAAGGTATAGTGTTTTCTTGAATGAACTTCAATTTTTAATTTTCTGCAACTTCCATTTTTATTTTTATTCGACTTCCATTTTTGTTCAAGTTATTTTTCTATTCAACTTCCCTTTTTATTTAATTTCGAAATAGATCGTTAAGGTATAGTGGTTTCTTTAATGAATTTCGATTTTTAATTTTCTGCAACTTCCATTTTTATTTTTATTTAACTTTCTTTTTTGTTCTGGTTTCTTTTGTACTCAACTTCCTTTTTTATTTAATTTCCAAATAGATCGTTAAGGTATTGTGGTTTCTGGATTGAACTTCCACTTTTAATTTTCTGCAACTTCCATTTTTATTCAATTTACTTTCTATTCAACTTCCTTTTTTATTTAATTTCCAAATTGATCGTTAAGGTGTAGTGGTTTCTTGAATGAACTTCCATTTTTAATTTTCTGTGACTTCCATTTTTATTTTTATTTAACTTCCTTTTTTATTCAAGTTTCTTTTCAACTCAACTTCATTTTTTATTTAATTTCCAAACAGATCTTTAAGGTATATTGGTTTCTGGATTGAACAACCATTTTAATTTTCTGCAACTTCCATTTTTATTTTTATTCGACTTCAATTTTTATTCAAGTTACTATTCTATTCAACTTCCTTTTTTATTTAATTTCGAAATAGATCGTTACGGTATAGTGGTTTCTTTAATGAACTTCGATTTTTAATTTTCTGCAACTTCCATTTTTATTTTTATTTAACTTTCTTTTTTTTTTCTGGTTTCTTTTGTTCTCAACTTCCTTTTTTATTTAATTTCCAAATATATCGTTAAGGTATAGTGTTTTCTTGAATGAACTTCAATTTTTAATTTTCTGCAACTTCCATTTTTATTTTTATTCGACTTCCATTTTTGTTCAAGTTATTTTTCTATTCAACTTCCTTTTTTATTTAATTTCGAAATAGATCGTTAAGGTATAGTGGTTTCTTTAATGAACTTCGATTTTTAATTTTCTGCAGCTTCCATTTTTATTTTTATTTAACTTTCTTTTTTGTTCTGGTTTCTTTTGTACTCAAATTCCTTTTTTATTTAATTTTCAAGTAGATCGTTAAGGTACAATGGTTTCTGGATTGAACTTCCATTTTTAATCTTATGCAACATTGCATTTTATTTTTATTCAACTTCCATTTTTATTCAATTTACTTTTCTATTAAACTTCATTTTTTATTTAATTTCCAAATAGATCGTTAAGGTATTGTGATTTTTTGAATGAACTTCCATTTTTAATTTTATGCAACTTCAATTTTTATTTTTATTTGACTTCCATTTTTATTCAAGTCATTTTCCTATTCAACTTCCTTTTTTATTTAATTTCCAAATAGACCGTTAAGGTATAGTGGTTTCTTGAATGAACTTCCATTTTTATTTTTCTGCAACTTCCATTTTTATTTTTATTCGACTTCCATTTTTATTCAAGTTATTTTTCTGTTGAACTTCCTTTTTTATTTAATTTCCAAATAGATCATTAAGGTATAATGGTTTCTTTAATGAACTTCGATTTTTAATTTTCTGCAGCTTCCATTGTTATTTTTATTTAACTTTCTTTTTTGTTCTGGTTTCTTTTCTACTCAACTTACTTTTTTATTTTATTTCCAAATAGATCGTTAAGGTATAGTAGTATCTGGATTGAACTTCCATTTTTAATTTTCTGCAACTTCCATTTTTATTTTTATTCGACTTCCATTTTTATTCAAGTTATTTTTCTATTCAACTTCCTTTTTTATTTAATTTCGAAATAGATCGTTGAGGTATAGTGGTTTCTTTAATGAACTTCGATTTTTAATTTTCTGCAACTTCCATTTTTATTTTTATTTAACTTTCGTTTTTGTTCTGGTTTCTTTTGTACTCAACTTCCTTTTTTATTTAATTTCCAAATAGATCGTTAAGGTATAGTGGTTTCTGGATTGAACTTCCACTTTTAATTTTCTGCAACTTCCATTTTTATTTTTATTCAACTTCCTTTTTTATTCAATTTACTTTCTATTCAACTTCCTTTTTTATTTAATTTCGAAATTGATCGTTAAGGTGTAGTGGTTTCTTGTATGAACTTCCATTTTTAATTTTCTGCAACTTCCATTTTTATTTTTATTTAACTTTCTTTTTTGTTCTGGTTTCTTTTGTACTCAAATTCCTTTTTTATTTAATTTCCAAATAGATCGTTAAGGTATAGTGGTTTCTGGATTGAACTTCCACTTTTAATTTTCTGCAACTTCCATTTTTATTTTTATTCAACTTCCATTTTTATTCAATTTGCTTTCTATTCAACTTCCTTTTCTATTTAATTTCGAAATTGATCGTTAAGGTGTAGTGGTTTCTTGTATGAACTTCCATTTTTAATTTTCTGCAACTTCCATTTTTATTTTTATTCAACTTCCATTTTGATTCAATTTGCTTTTCTATTAAACTTCAATTTTTATTTTATTTCTAAATATATCGTTAAGGTATAGTGGTTTCTGGATTGAACATCCATTTTAATTTTCTGCAACTTCCATTTTTATTTTTATTCGACTTCCATTTTTATTCAAGTTATTTTTCTATTCAACTTCCTTTTTTATTTAATTTCGAAATAGATCGTTAAGGTATAGTGGTTTCTTTAATGAACTTCGATTTTTAATTTTCTGCAACTTCCATTTTTATTTTTATTTAACTTTCGTTTTTGTTCTGGTTTCTTTTGTACTCAACTACCTTTTTTATTTAATTTCCAAATAGATCGTTAAGGTATAGTGGTTTCTGGATTGAACTTCCACTTTTAATTTTCTGCAACTTCCATTTTTATTTTTATTCAACTTCCATTTTTATTCAATTTACTTTCTATTCAACTTCCTTTTTTATTTAATTTCGAAATTGATCGTTAAGGTGTAGTGGTTTCTTGTATGAACTTCCCTTTTTAATTTTCTGCAACTTCCATTTTTATTTTAATTTAACTAACTTTTTTATTCAAGTTTCTTTTCAACTCAACTTCATTTTTTATTTAATTTCCAAACAGATCGTTAAGGTATATTGGTTTCTGGATTGAACATCCATTTTAATTTTCTACAACTTCAATTTTTATTTTTATTCGACGTCCATTTTTATTCAAGTTATTTTTCTATGCAACTTCCTTTTTTATTTAATTTCGAAATAGATCGTTAAGGTATAGTGGTTTCTTTAATGAACTTCGATTTTTATTTTTCTGCAGCTTCCATTTTTATTTTTATTTAACTTTCTTTTTTGTTCTGGTTTCTTTTGTTCTCAAATTCCTTTTTTATTTAATTTCCAAATAGATCGTTAAGGTACAATGGTTTCTGGATTGAACTTCCATTTTTAATCTTATGCAAGATGGCATTTTATTTTTATTCAACTTCCATTTTTATTCAATTTACTTTTCTATTAAACTTCCTTTTTTATTTAATTTCCAAATCGATCGTTAAGGTATAGTGGTTTTTTGAATGAACTTCCATTTTTAATTTTATGCAACTTCAATTTTTATTTTTATTTGACTTCCATTTTTATTCAAGTCATTTTTCTATTCAACTTTCTTTTTTATTTAATTTCCAAAGAGACCGTTAAGGTATAGTGGTTTCTTGAATTAACTTCCATTTTTCTTCAAGTTATTTTTCTATTCAACTTCCTTTTTTATTTAATTTCCAAATAGATCATTAAGGTATAATGGTTTCTTTAATGAACTTCGATTTTTAATTTTCTGCAGCTTCCATTGTTATTTTTATTTAACATTCTTTTTTGTTCTGGTTTCTTTTCTACTCAACTTACTTTTTTATTTTATTTCCAAATAGATCGTTAAGGTATAGTAGTTTCTGGATTGAACTTCCATTTTTAATTTTCTGCAACTTCCATTTTTATTTTTATCCAAGTTCCATTTTTATTCAATTTACTTTTCTTTATGGAACTTTCATTTTTATTGATCTGCAACTTCCATTTTTATTTTTATTTAACTTTCTTTTTCATTCATGTTTCTTTTGTACTCAACTTCCTTTTTTATTTAATTTCCAAATAGATCGTTAAAATATAGTGGTTTCTAGATTGAACTTCCACTTTTAATTTTCTGCAACTTCCATTTTTATTTTTATTTAACTTTCTATTTTTTTCTGGTTTCTTTTCTTCTCAACTTCCTTTTTTATTTTATTTTCAAGTAGATCGTTAAGGTATAGTGCTTTCTGGATTGAACTTCCATTTTCAATTTTCTGCAACTTCCTCTTTTATTTTTAATCAAGTTAATTTTCTATTCAACTTCCTTTTTTATTTAATTTCCAAATAGATCGTTAAGGTATAGTGGTTTCTTGAATGAACATCCAATTTTAATTTTCTGCAACTTCCATTTTTATTTCTATTCAACTTCTTTTTTTTTTTCAAGTTTCTTTTCAATTCAACTTCCTTTTTTATTTAATTTCCAAATAGATCGTTAAGGTACAATGGTTTCTGGATTGAACTTCCATTTTTAATCTTATGCAACATACCATTTTATTTTTATTCAACTTCCATTTTTATTCAATTTACTTTTCTATTAAACTTCATTTTTTATTTAATTTCCAAACAGATCTTTAAGGTATAGTGGTTTCTTGAATGAACTTCCATTTTTAATTTTATGCCACTTCAATTTTTATTTTTATTCGACTTCGATTTTTATTCAAGTCATTTTTCTATTCAACTTCCTTTTTTATTGAATTTCCAAATAGATCGTTAAGGTATAGTGGTTTCTTGAATGAACTTCCATTTTTAATTTTCTGCAACTTCCATTTTATTTTTATTCGACTTCCATTTTTATTCAAGTTATTTTTCTATTCAACTTCCTTTTTTATTTAATTTCCAAATAGATCATTAAGGTAAAATGGTTTCTTTAAAGAACTTCGATTTTTAATTTTCTGCAACTTCCATTTTTATTTTTATTTTACTTTCTTTTTTGTTCTGGTTTCTTTTCTACTCAACTTCCTTTTTTATTTTATTTCCAAGTAGATCGTTAAGGTATAGTGGTTTCTGGATTGAACTTCCATTTTTAATTTTCTGCAACTTCCTCTTTTCTTTTTATTCAAGTTATTTTTCTATTCAACTTCCTTTTTTATTTAATTTCCAAATAGATCGTTAAGGTATAGTGGTTTCTTGAATGAACATCCAATTTTAATTTTCTGCAACTTTCATATTTATTTCTATTCAACTTTTTTTTTTTTCAAGTTTCTTTTCAATTCAGCTTCCTTTTTTATTTAATTTCCAAATAGATCGTAAAGGTACAATGGTTTCTGGATTGAACTTCCGTTTTTAATCTTCTGCAACATTCCATTTTATTGTTATTGAACTTCCATTTTTATTCAATTCACTTTTCTATTAAACTTCATTTTTTATTTAATTTCCAAACAGATCGTTAAGGTATTGTGGTTTCTTGAATGAACTTCCATTTTTAATTTTATGCAACTTCAATTTTTATTTTTATTCGACTTCGATTTTTATTCAAGTCATTTTTCTATTGAACTTCCTTTTTTATTTAATTTCCAAATAGATCGTTAAGGTATAGTGGTTTTTTGAATGAACTTCCATTTTTAATTTTCTAAAACTTCCAATTTTATTTTTATTCGACTTCCATTTTTATTCAAATTATTTTTCTATTCAACTTCCTTTTTTATTTAATTTCCAAATAGATCATTAAGGTATAATGGTTTCTTTAATGAACTTTGATTTTTAATTTTCTGCAACTTCCATTTTTATTTTTATTTAACTTTCTTTTTTGTTCTGGTCTCTTTTCTACTCAACTTCCTTTTTTATTTAATTTCCAAATAGATCGTTAAGGTACAGTGGTTTCTGGATTAAACTTCCATTTTTAATCTGATGCAACATTCATTTTTATTTTTATTCAACTTCCATTTTTATTCAATTTACTTTTCTATAAAACTTCCTTTTTTATTCAACTTCCATTTTTATTTCTATTCAACTTCTTTTTTTTTTCAAGTTTCATTTCTGTTCAACTTCCTTTTTTATTTAATTTCCAAATTGATCGTTAAGGTATACTAGTTTCTGGGTTGAACTTCCATTTTTAATTTAATGCAACTTTCACTTTTATTTTTATTCAACTTCCATTTTTATTCAATTTACTTTTTTTATTAAACTTCCTTTTTTATTTAATTTCCAAATAGATCGTTAAGGTATAGTGGTTTCTTTAATGAACTTCCATTTTTAATTTTATGGAACTTTCATTTTTATTGTTATTCAGCTTCCATTTTCATTCATGTTTCTTTTGTACTCAACTTCCTTGTTTATTTAATTTCCAAATAGATCGTTAAAGTATAGTGGTTTCTGCATTGAACTTCCACTTTTAATTTTCTGCAACTTCCATTTTTATTTTTATTTAACTTTCTTTTTTGTTCTGGTTTCTTTTCTACTCAACTTCCTTTTTTATTTTATTTCCAAGTAGATCGTTAAGGTATAGTGGTTTCTGGATTGAACTTCCATTTTTAATTTTCTGCAACTTCCTCTTTTATTTTTATTGAAGTTATTTTCCTATTCAACTTCCTTTTTTATTTAATTTCCAAATAGATCGTTAAGGTATAGTGGTTTCTTGAATGAACATCCAATTTTAATTTTCTGCAACTTCCATTTTTATTTCTATTCAACTTTTTTTTTTTCAAGTTTCTTTTCAATTCAACTTCATTTTTTATTTAATTTCCAAATAGATCGTTAAGGTACAATGGTTTCTGGATTGAACTTCCGTTTTTAAACTTATGCAACATTCCATTTTATTTTTATTCAACTTCCATTTTTATTCAATTTACTTTTCTACTAAACTTCATTTTTTATTTAATTTCCAAACAGATCGTTAAGGTATAGCAGTTTCTTGAATGAACTTCCATTTTTAATTTTATGCAACTTCAATTTTTATTTTTATTCGACTTCGATTTTTATTCAAGTCATTTTTCTATTCAACTTCCTTTTTTATTTAATTTCCAATTAGATCGTTAAGGTATAGTGGTTTCTTGAATGAACTTCCATTTTTAATTTTCTGCAACTTTCATTTTTATTTTTATTCGACTTCCATTTTTATTAAAGTTATTTTTCTATTCAACTTCCTTTTTTATTTAATTTCCAAATAGATCATTAAGGTATAATGGTTTCTTTAATGAACTTCGATTTTTAATTTTCTGCAACTTCCATTTTTATTTTTATTTAACTTTCTTTTTTGTTCTGGTTTCTTTTCTACTCAACTTCCTTTTTTATTTTATTTCCAAGTAGATCGTTAAGGTGTAGTGGTTTCTGGATTGTACTTCCATTTTTAATTTTCTGGAACTTCCATTTTTATTTTTATCCAAGTTCCATTTTTATACAATTTACTTTTCTATTAAACTTCGTTTTTTATTTAATTTCCAAATATATCGTTAAGATATAGTGGTTTCTTGAATGAACTTCCATTTTTAATTTTATGCAACTTCAATTTTTATTTTTATTCGACTTCCATTTTCATTCAAGTCATTTTTCCATTCAACTTCCTTTTTTATTTAATTTCCAGATAGATCGTTAAGGTATAGTGGTTTCTTGAATGAACTTCCATTTTTAATTTTCTGCAACTTCCATTTTTATTTTTATTCGACTTCCATTTTTATTCAAGTTATTTTTCTATTCAACTTCCTTTTTTATTTAATTTCCAAATTGATCATTAGGGTATAATGGTTTCTTTAATGAACTTCGATTTTTAATTTTCTGCAACTTCCATTTTAATTTTTATTTAACTTTCTTTTTTGTTCTGGTTTCTTTTCTGCTCAACTTCCTTTTTTATTTAATTTCCAAATAGATCGTTAAGGTACAGTGAACTTCCATTTTTAATCTTATGCAACATTCATTTTTGTTTTTATTCAACTTCCATTTTTATTCAATTTACTTTTCTATAAAACTTCCTTTTTTATTTAATTTCCGAATAGATCGTTAATGTATAGTGGTTCTTTAATGTACATCCAATTTTAATTTTCTGAAACTTCCATTTTTATTTCTATTCAACTTCTTTTTTTTTTCAAGTTTCGTTTCTATTCAACTTCTTTTTTTATTTAATTTCCAAATAGATCGTTAAGGTATACTGGTTTCTGAATTGAACTTCCATTTTTAATTTAATGCAACTTTCACTTTTACTTTTCTATAAAACTTCCATTTTTATTCAAGTCATTTTTCTATTCAACTTCTTTTTTTATTTAATTTCCAAATAGATCGTTAAGGTATTGTGGTCTTTGAATGAACTTCTATTTTTAATTTTCTGCAACTTTCATTTTTATTTTTATTTAACTTCCTTTTTCATTCAAGTTTCTTTTCTACTCAACTTCCTTTTTTATTTAATTGCCAAATAGATCGTTAAGGTATAGTGGTTTCCGGATTGAACTTCCATTTTTAATTTTATGCAACTTTCATTTTTATTTTTATTCAGTTTCAATTTTTATTCAATTTACATTTCTATTAAAATTTCTTTCTTATTTAATTTCCAAATAGATCGTTAAGGTATTGTGGTTTCTTGAATGAACTTCCATTTTTAATTTTCGGCAACTTCCGTTTTAATATTTATTTAACTTCCTTTTTTATTCAAGTTTCTTTTCTACTCAACTTCCTTTTTTGTTTAATTTCCAAATAGATCGTTAAGGTATAGTGGTTTCTGGATTGAACTTCCTTTTTTAATTTTCTGCAACTTCCATGTTTATTTTTATTCAACTTCCATTTTTATTCAATTTACTTTTCTATTAAACTTCCTTTTTTATTTAATTTCCAAATATATCATTAAGGTATAGTGGTTTCTTGAATGAACTTCCATTTTTAATTTTCGGCAACTTCCGTTTTAATTTTTATTTAACTTCCTTTTTTATTCAAGTTTCTTTTCTACTCAACTTCCTTTTTTGTTTAATTTCCAAATAGATCGTTAAGGTATAGTGGTTTCTGGATTGAACTTCCTTTTTTAATTTTCTGCAACTTCCATGTTTATTTTTATTCAACTTCCATTTTTATTCAATTTACTTTTCTATTAAACTTCCTTTTTTATTTAATTTCCAAATATATCATTAAGGTATAGTGGTTTCTTGAATGAACTTCCATTTTTAATTTTCTTCAACTTCTATTTTTATTTTTATTCGATTTCCATTTTTATTCAAGTCATTTTTCTATTCAACTTCATTTTTTATTTAATTTCCAAATAAATCATTAGGGTATAGTGGTTTCTTGAACGAACTTCCAATTTTATTTTTCAGCAACTTCCATTTTTATTTCTTTTCAACTTCTTTTTTTCTTCAATCTTTTTTTTATTCAACTGTCCTTTTTATTTAATTTCCAAATAGATCGTTAAGGTACATTGGTTTCTGGATTGAACTTCCATTTTTAATCTTATGCAACATTCATTTTTATTTTCATTCAACGTCCATTTTTATTCAATTTGCTTTTCTATAAAACTTCATTTTTTATATAATTTCCAAATAGATCGTTAAGGTATAGTGGTTTCTTGAATGAACTTCCATTATTAATTTTATGAAACTTCAATTTTTATTTTTATTCGACTTCCATTTTTATTCAAGTCATTTATCTATTCAACTTTTTTTTATATTTAGTTTCCAAATAGATCGTTAAGGTATAGTGGTTTCTTTAATGAACTTCCATTTTTAATTTTCTGCAACTTCCATTTTTATTTTTATTTAACTTCCTTTTTCATTCAAGTTTCTTTTCTACTCAACTTCCATTTTTATTTAATCTCCAAATAGATCGTTAAGGTATAGTAGTTTCTGGATTGAACTTGCATTTTTAATTTTAAACAACTTTCATTTATATTTTTATTCAATTTCTACTTTTTTTCGATTTACATTTCTATTAAATTTCCTTTCTTATTTAATTTCCAAATAGATCGTTAAGGTATAGTGGTTTCTTTAATGAACTTCCATTTTTAATTTTCTTCAACTTTCATTTTTAGTTTTATTCGACTTCCATTTTTATTGAAGTTATTTTCTATTCACCTTCCTTTTTTATTTAATTTCCAAATAGATCGTTATAGCATAATGGTTTCTTTAATGAACTTTGATTTTTAATTTTTTGCAACTTCCATTTTTATTTTTATTTAACTTTCTTTTTTGTTCTGGTTTCTTTTCTACTCAACTTCTTTTTTTTATTTAATTTCCAAATAGATCGTTAAGGTATAGTGGTTTCTGGATTGAACTTCCATTTTTAATTTTCTGCAACTTCCATTTTTATTTTTATTCAACTTCCATTTTTATTCAATTTACTTTTCTATTAAACTTCCTTTTTTATTTAATTTCCAAATAGTTCGTTAAGGTATAGTGGTTTCTGGATTGAACTTCCATTTTTAATTTTCTGTAACTTTCATTTTTATTTTTATTTCACTTTCTTTTTTGTTCTCGTTTCTTTTCTACTCAACTTCCTTTTTTATTTAATATCCAAATAGATCGTTAAGGTATAGTGGTTTCTGGATTGAACTTCCATTTTTAATTTTCTACAACTTCCATTTTTATTTTTATTGAACTTCCATTTTTATTCAATTTACTTTTCTATTAAACTTCCTTTTTTATTTAATTTCCAAATTGATCGTTAAGGTATAGTGGTTTCTTGAATGAACATCCAATTTTAATTTTCTGCAACTTCCATTTTTATTTCTATTTAACTTCTTTTTTTTTTCAAATTTCTTTTCTGTTCAACTTCATTTTTTATTTAATTTTCAAATAGATCGTTATGGTGTAGTGGTTTCTTAAATGAACTTCCATTTTTAAATTTCTGCAACTTCCATTTTTATTTTTATTTATATTTAACTTCATTTTTTCTTCAAGTTTCTTTTCTATTCAACTTCCTTTTTTATTTAATTTCCAAATAGATCGTTAAGGTATAGTGGTTTCTGGATTGAACTTCCATTTTTAATTTTCTGCAACTTCCATTTTCATTTTTATTCGACTTCCAATTTTATTCAAGTCATTTTTCTATTCAACTTCCTTTTTTATTTAATTTCCAAATAAATCATTAAGGTATAGTGGTTTCTCGAACGAACTTCCAATTTCAATTTTCAACAACTTTCATTTTTATTTCAATTCAACTTCTTTTTTTCTTCAATATTTTTTTTATTCAACTACCTTTTTTATTTAGTTTCCAAATAGATCGTTAAGGTACAGTGGTTTCTGAATTGAACTTCCATTTTTAATCTTATGCAACATTCATTTTCATTTTTATTCAACTTCCATTTTTATTCAATTTACTTTTCTATTAAACTTCATTTTTTATTTAATTTCCAAATAGATCGTTAAGGTATGGTGGTTTCTTGAATGAACATCCAATTTTATTTTTCTGCAACTTCCATTTTTATTTCTATTCAACTTCTTTTTTTTTTCAAGGTTCTTTTCTATTCAACTTCATTTTTTATTTAATTTCCAAATAGAACGTTAAGGTATACTGGTTTCTGGATTGAACTTCCATTTTTAATTTTATGCAACTTTCACTTTTATTTTTATTCAACTTCCATTTTTATTCAATTTACTTTTCTATTAAACTTCCTTTTTAATTTAATTTCCAAATAGATCGTTAAGGTATAGTGGTTTCTTTAATGAACTTCCATTTTTAATTTTATGCCACTTTCATTTTTATTTTTATTCAATTTCGATTTTATACAAGTTATTTTTCTATTCAACTTCCTTTTTTATTTAATTTCCAAATAGGTCGTTCAGGTATAGTGGTTTCTTTAATGAACTTCCATTTTTAATTTTAGGGAACTTCCATATTTATTTTTATTCAGCTTCCATTTTTATACAAGTTATTTTTCTATTCAACTTCCTTTTTTATTTAATTTCCAAATTAATCGTTAAGGTGTAGTGGCTTCTTTAATGAACTTCCATTTTTAATTTTGTGGAACTTCCATTTTTATTTTTATTCAGCTTCCAATTTTATACAAGTTATTTTTCTATTCAACTTCCTTTTTTATTTAATTTCCAAGTAGATCGTTAAGGTATAGTAGTTTCTTAAATGAACTTCCATTTTTAATTTTAGGGAACTTCCATTTTTATTTTTATTCAGCTTCCAATTTTATAGAAGTAATTTTTCTATTCAACTTCCTTTTTTATTTAATTTCTAAATTGATCGTTAAGGTGTAGTGGCTTCTTGAATGAACTTCCATTTTTATTTTTATTTAAATTCCTTTTTTATTCTAGTTTCTTTTCTATTCAACTTCCTTTTTTATTTAATTTCCAAATAGTTCGTTAAGGTATAGTGGTTTCTGGATTGAACTTCCATTTTTAATTTTCTGCAACTTTCATTTTTATTTTTATTCAACTTTCATTTTTATTCAATTTACTTTTCTATTAAACTTCCTTTTTTATTTAATTTCCAAATATATCGTTCAGGTATAGTGGTTTCTTGAACGAACTTCCATTTTTAATTTTATGCAACTTCCATTTTTATTTTTATTCGACTTCCATTTTTAATCAAGTTATTTTTCTATTCAGCTTCCTTTTTTATTTAATTTCCAAATAGATCGTTAAGGTATAGTGGTTTCATGAATGAACTTCCATTTTTAATTTTCTGCAACTTCCATTTTAATTTTTATTTAACTTTCTCTTTTGTTCTGGTTTCTTTTCGACTCAACTTCCTTTTTTATTTAATTTCCAAACAGATCGTTAAGGTATAGTGGTTTCTGGATTGAACTTCCATTTTTAATTTTATGCAACTTTCATTTTTATTTTTATTTAATTTCTATTTTTGTACAATTTACATTTTTATTAAACATCCTTTCTTATTTAATTTCCAAATTGATCGTTAAGGTATAGTGGTTTCTTTAATGAACTTCCATTTTTAATTTTCTACAACTTTCATTTTTATTTTTATTCAACTTCCATTTTTATTCAAGTTATTTTTCTATTCAACTTCCTTTTTTTATTTAATTTCCAAATAGATCGTTAAGGTATAGTGGTTTCTTGAATGAACTTCCATTTTTAATTTTCTGCAACTTTTATATTTATTTTTATTCAACTTCCATTTTTATTCAATTTAATTTTCTATTCAACTTCCTTTTTTATTTAATTTCCAAATAGATCGTTAAGGTATAGTTGTTTCATGAATGAATTTCCATTTTTAATTTTCTGCGACTTCCATTTTAATTTTTATTTAACTTTATTTTTTGTTCTGGTTTCTTTTCTACTCAACTTCCTTTTTTATTTAATTTCCAAATAGATCGTTAAGGTATAGTGGTTTCTGGATTGAACTTCCATTTTTAATTTTATGCAACTTTCATTTTTATTTTTATTTAATTTCTATTTTTACACAATTTACATTTTTTATTAAACTTCCTTTCTTATTTAATTTCAAAATAGATTGTTAACGTATAGTGGTTTCTTTAATGAACTTCCATTTTTAATTTTCTACAACTTCCATTTTTGTTTTTATTCAACTTCCATTTTTATTCAAGTTATTTTTCTATTCAACTTCCTTTTTTATTTAATTTCCAAATAAATCATTAAGGTATAGTGGTTTCTCGAACGAACTTCCAATTTCAAATTTCAACAACTTTCATTTTTCTTTCTATTGAACTTCTTTTTTTCTTCAATCTTTTTTTTATTCAACTTCCTTTTTTATTTAGTTTCCAAATTGATCGTTAAGGTACAGTGGTTTCTGGATTGAACTTCCATTTTTAATCTTTTGCAACATTCATTTTTATTTTTATTCAACTTCCATTTTTATTCATTTTTCTTTTCTATTAAACTTCTTTTTTTATTTAATTTCCAAATAGATCGTTAAGGTATGGTGATTTCTTGAATGAACATCCAATTTTATTTTTCTGCAACTTCGATTTTTATTTCTATTCAACTTCTTTTTTTTTTTTCAAGTTTCTTTTCTATTCAACTTCATTTTTTATTTAATTTCCAAATAGATCGTTAAGGTATACTGGTTTCTGGATTGAACTTTTATTTTTATTCAGCTTCCATTTTTATTCAATTTACTTTTCTATTAAACTTCCTTTTTTATTTAATTTCCAAATAGATCGTTAAGGTACAGTGGTTTCTTTAATGAACTTTCATTTTTAATTTTATGGAACTTCCATTTTTATTTTTATTCTGCTTCCTATTTTATACAAGTTATTTTTCTATTCAACTTCCTTTTTTATTTAATTTCTAAATAGATCGTTAAGGTATGGTTGTTCTTTAATGAACTTCCATTTTTAATTTTAGGGAACCTCCATATTTATTTTTATTCAGCTTCCAATTTTATACAAGTTATTTTTCTATTCAACTTCCTTTTTTATTTAATTTCCAAATTGATCGTTAAGGTGTAGTGGCTTCTTTAATGAACTTCCATTTTTTATTTTATGGAACTTCCATTTTTATTTTTATTCAGCATCCAATTTTATACAAGTTATTTTTCTATTCAACTTCTTTTTTTATTTAATTTCCAAATAGATCGTTAAGGTATAGTAGTTTCTTTAATGAACTTCCATTTTTAATTTTAGGGAACTTCCATTTTTATTTTTATTCAGCTTCCAATTTTATACAAGTTATTTTTCTATTCAACTTCTTTTTTTTATTTAACTTCCTAATTGATCGTTAAGGTGTAGTGGCTTCTTGAATGAACTTCCATTATTAATTTTCTGCGACTTCCATTTTTATTTGTATTTAAATTCCTTTTTTATTCAAGTTTCTTTTCTATTCAACTTCCTTTTTAATTTAATTTCCAAATAATTCGTTAAGGTATAGTGGTTTCTGGATTGAGCTTCCATTTTTAATTTTCTGCAAATTTCATTTTTATTTTTATTTAACTTCCATTTTATTCAATTTACTTTTCTATTAAACTTCCTTTTTTATTTAATTTCCAAATATATCGTTAAGGTATAGTGGTTTCTTGAACGAACTTCCATTTTTAATTTTATGCAACTTCCATTTTTATTTTTATTCGACTTCCATTTTTAATCAAGTTATTTTTCTATTCAGCTTCCTTTTTTTATTTAATTTCCAAATAGATCGTTAAGGTATAGTGGTTTCTTGAATGAACTTCCATTTTTAATTTTCTGCAACTTCCAATTTAATTTTTATTTAACTTTCTTTTTTGTTCTGGTTTCTTTTCTACTCAACTTCCTTTTTTATTTAATTTCCAAATAGATCGTTAAGGTATAGTGGTTTCTGGATTGAACTTCCATTTTTAATTTTATGCAACTTTCATTTTTAATTTTATTTAATTTCTATTTTTTATACAATTTACATTTTTATTAAACTTCCTTTCTTATTTAATTTGCAAATAGATCGTTAAGGTATAGTGGTTTCTTTAATGAACTTCCATTTTTAATTTTCTACAACTTCTGTTTTTATTTTTATTCAAGTTATTTTTCTATTCAACTTCTTTTTTTATTTAATTTCAAAATAGATCGTTAAGGTATAGTGGTTTCTTGAATGAACTTCCATTTTTAATTTTCTGCAACTTTTATATTTATTTTTATTCAACTTCCATTTTTATTTAATTTCCAAATAGATCGTTAAGGTATAGTTGTTTCATGAATGAATTTCCATTTTTAATTTTCTGCGACTTCCATTTTAATTTTTATTTAACTTTCTTTTTTGTTCTGGTTTCTTTTCTACTCAACTTCCTTTTTTATTTAATTTCCAAATAGATCGTTAAGGTATAGTGGTTTCTGGATTGAACTTCCATTTTTAATTTTATGCAACTTTCATTTTTATTTTTATTTAATTTCTATTTTTATACAATTTACATTTTTATTAAACTTCCTTTCTTATTTAATTTCCAAATAGATCGTTAAGGTATAGTGGTTTCTTTAATGAACTTCCATTTTTAATTTTCTACAACTTCCATTTTTATTTTTATTCAAGTTCTGTAACGCCCTCAAAATAACAACATAAAACCCATCAATATAGACATGCATTGATTTACAAAAGATCCACATTCTTCCATTCATCAGAGTTTCATTACAAAAATATTACATGTTAACAATAAAAGCAAATGCCCTAGAGGCTTACAGCTTTCCAAGTTAACACTTGGTTACAACAAAAGAGTATTAACTCATTTACACATTAAGCCCTTGGCTTGAATATACATGTAATACATCAAAATAAGACAACAAAAGTGTGTCCGTCTCTAGCCTCCCAAGCTACGTCCTTGGAGGTGGCATGCTACCTGTACCTGAAAATGATATTCCCGTATAGGGTGAGCCACAGCCCAATAGAAACATACTAAACCAAATATGAATGATGACTAAAAGGTTAGCAGTTGATAGATGGCCAACACAGATACTTTCCCTTATCACACTTTACGGTTTCATGACATACAAGTCCATATTACATTCCATTTTCCAAATCCTTTCAACTCTCAATTTACAACCATGGCTCAGAACCTGGCCAAACATCTCATATGAGATAGTAACTCATATCAAACACTTCCCATTTCTTAATAGATAAGCATAGTAGCTATATCACACAACAACAGATAAGCGTACAAGCTATATCATCACTTCCACAGATATGCATATGAGCACTATCACACTTCCAATGACAAGCATATGAGCTCTGTCAACACATTACTTGTAACGCCCTCAAAATAGCAACATTAAGCCCATCGATAGAGACATGCATTGATACATAAAAGTTCCACATTCTTCCATTTATCAGAGTTTCATTACAAAAAGTATTACATGTTAACGACAAAAGCAAATGCCCTAAAGGCTTACAGCTTTCCAAGTTAACACTTGGTTACAACAAAAGAGTACTAACTCAATTACACATTAAGCCCTTGGCTTGAATTTACATGTAATACATCAAAAATAAGACAACAAAAGTGTGTCCGCCTCTAGCCTCCCAAGCTACGTCCTTGGAGGTGGCATGCTACCTGTACCTGAAAATGATATTCCCATATAGGGTGAGCCACAGCCCAGTAGAAATACACTAAACCAAATATGAACAATGACTAAAAGATTAGCAGTTGATAGATGGTCAACACTGATACTTTCCCTTATCACACTTTACATTTTCATGACGTACAAGTCCATATTACAACTCATATTCCAATTCCTTTCAATTCTCAAAGTACAACCATGGCTCAGAACCTGACCAAACAACTCATATAAGACAATAACTCATATCACACACTTCCCATTTCATATTAGATAAGCATACTAGCTATATCACACAACAACAGATAAGCATACAAGCTATATCATCACTTCCACAGATATGCATATGAGCACTATCACACTTCCAATGACAAGCATATGAGCTCTGTCAATACATCACTAGATAAGCATATGAGCTCTATCTACGGAGTCCATCCCCTATCTCCTCCCAACACATCCGGTTTAGAGGTCCATCCCCTATCTTCCCCTAAACCGTGGAGTACATCCCCTATCTCCTCCAACACAACACAATGCATATAAACAACAATTATACACATCATCACACAATACATAAATTTAATGTATTCTTTCAATCGTCAATCTCAATGACACATTCCGGTGATTAGTTCCAGTTTGCCTAATCATCATGCATTGTCTACAACAATCACGACTATCCTCCACCGATAGCCCAAAGTAGTTATTTCTATACAGAAAATAAATGCAACAATGGATATATAATCAACATTTCAACTAGGTGAGCGATAAATAATCCAACTACACCCTTTAACCCCATACATTCCCAATCTTAACAATTCCATTTCATTTCCTCATTTCTCACAATTAATTATCCCAATCAATCAAACAATGTAATTAGGTCATTTTCCATAATTAACATTTCAACCCTTAGGTCCCATTCTCATCAATGATTCAACATTAATTCCATTTCTCTATGCCAAACATGCATCTAGGTTTATTATAAATAAAACCCCAACTTTTGTAAAAATAACACAAAAGCCCCAAACTTTCACAAAATTACCAAACCAACCCCAACATCTCAAAATACTAAAATTTAAAGACAAAATCCATAGAGAGAAGTAGGATATCCCTACCTCAAATCCGGAGCCCCAAGGAAGAAGATGACAAAACCCAACGTGCTCCAAATCCCGAAATTTTCAGATTAAAATGTAGCCCTCGACGATCAACAACTTTTTTGTAAAGGCCAAAGATGAGCAAATCACTCCTACTAGATCAAAACCTAGAGAGAAGGTAGAGTTCTAGAGTGAGAGGCTCAACAATGGTGTTTTTGGAAAAGTAGGAGAGAGAAGAGAAAGTGAAAAAGTGATTTGAAAAGTCAAAACTCGGAACTTAAACCCAATCGCCCCGCTCGAGCGTCAAACACCCCGCTCGAGCGTCACTCACAGACTCCCGCTCGAGCGTCAACAATCCCGCTCGAGCGGCAGATACTCACTCCCAGAACTTTTACAGAACCAGGTCTCCGCTCGAGCTTCCAACTCCCCGCTCGAGCGGCACTCACACAACCCCGCTCGAGCGGCCAATACCACGCTCGAGCGTCCAACACTGCACAGGAAATACTGGATGGGTGAAACTTCCGCTCGAGCGCCAAAACCCCCGCTCGAGCGGACAGGTCAAAATCTGGGCAACTAGTTTTGGTTTCTAAACTCAACCAACCTGTAACAAACCTGCCCAACACATCCTATAACCCAAATACAAAGTAAGAAAGGATGTACACCAGGTAATAACCAACTACTATCATCCACGGACACATGTCCGGATCACTGTACAACAAGGGTAAATCCGGGATCGCTATATTACTAGATAAGCATATGAGCTCTATCTACGGAGTCCATCCCCTATCTCCTCCCAACACATCCGGTTTAGAGGTCCATCCCCTATCTTCCCCTAAACCGTGGAGTACATCCCCTATCTCCTCCAACACAACACAATGCATATAAACAACAATTATACACATCATTACACAATACATAAATTTAATGTATTCTTTCAATCGTCAATCTCAATGACACATTCCGGTGATTAGTTCCAGTTTGCCTAATCATCATGCATTGTCTACAACAATCACGACTATCCTCCACCGATAGCCCAAAGCAGTTATTTCTATGCAGAAAATAAATGCAACAATGGATATATAATCAACATTTCAACTAGGTGAGCGATAAATAATCCAACTACACCCTTTAACCCCTTCCCTTTCCAATTTCCACATTCTCAAATCAATTCCTCATTTCCAACGATTAATTATACAAATTAATCAACCAATGTAATTAGGGCATTTTCCATAATTGACATTACAACCCTTAGGTCCCATTTTCATTAATGTTTTATCATTAATTTCACTTTTTCCATGCCAAACATGCATCCAGGCTTTATTTAGCTAAAACCCCAACCTTTGTAAATTTACACAAAAGCCCCAAATTTTCACCAAATTACCAAACCAACCCCAACATCTCAAAATACTAAAATTTAAAGACAAAGCTCATAGAAAGGAGTAGGATATCCCTACCTCAAAGTTTGAGCTCCAATGGAGATGAAGACCAAAACCAAAATGCTCCAAATTCTGAAATTTTCAGATTAAAATGTAGCCCTCGACGATCAACACAACTTTCGTAAAGGCCAAAAGTGAGCAAACAACTCTTACTAGATCAAATCTAAGAGAGAAGGGCCAGTTTTAGAGTGAGAAGCTCTGAAAATGGCTTTTTGGAAAAGTAAGAGAGAGAAAAGATCTTGAAAAAGTGATCCAAAAGTCGGATCTTGGATTTATATAAAAGTTGCCCCGCTCGAGCGTCAAACTCCCCGCTCGAGCGGCACTCACAGACTCCCGCTCGAGCGGCCAATCCCCCGCTCGAGCTCCGGATGCACACTCCCAGAACTTTTGCAGACAGGTCTCCCGCTCGAGCGTCCAACTCCCCGCTCGAGCGGCACTCACACAATCCCGCTCGAGCGGCCAATCCCACGCTCGAGCGTCGAACACTGCACAGGAAATACTGGATGGGTGAAACTCCCGCTTGAGCGCCAGAACCCCCGCTCGAGCGGACAGGTCAAAATCTGGGCAACTAGTTTTGGTTTCTAAACTCAACCAACCTGTAACAAACCTGCCCAACACATCCTATAACTCAAATACAAAGTAAGAAAGGATGTACACAAGGTAATAATCAACTACAATCATCCACGGACACATGTCCGGATCACTGTACAACAAGGGTAAACCCGGGATCGCTATAACTTCCATTTTTATTCAAGTTATTTTTCTATTCAACTTCCTTTTTTATTTAATTTCCAAATAGATCGTTAAGGCATAATGGTTTCTTTAATGAACTTCGATTTTTAATTTTTTGCAACTTTCATTTTTATTTTTATTTAACTTTCTTTTTTGTTCTGGTTTCTTTTCTACTCAACTTCATTTTTTATTTAATTTCCAAATAGATCGTTAAGGTATAGTGGTTTCCGGATTGAACTTCCATTTTTAATTTTCTGCAACTTCCATTTTTATTTTTATTCGACTTCAATTTTTATTCAAGTCATTTTTCTATTCAACTTCCTTTTTTATTTAATTTCCAAATAAATCATTAAGGTATAGTGGTTTCTCGAACGAACTTCCAATTTTAATTTTCAACAACTTTCATTTTTATTTCTATTCAACTTCTTTTTTTCTTCAATCTTTTTTTATTCAACTTCCTTTTTTATTTAATTTCCAAATAGATCGTTAAGGTACAGTGGTTTCTGGATTGAACTTCCATTTTTAATCTTATGCAACATTCATTTTTAATTTTATTCAACTTCCATTTTTATTCAATTTACTTTTCTATTAAACTTCATTTTTTATTTAATTTCCAAATAGATCGTTAAGGTATAGTGGTTTCTTGAATGAACATCCAATTTTATTTTTCTGCAACTTCCATTTTTATTTCTATTCAACTTTTTTTTTTCAAGTTTCTTTTCTATTCAACTTCATTTTTTATTTATTTTCCAAATAGATCGTTAAGGTATACTGGTTTCTGGATTGAATTTCCATTTTTAATTTTATGCAACTTTCACTTTTATTTTTATTCAACTTCCATTTTTAATCAATTTACTTTTCTATTAAACTTCCTTTTTTATTTAATTTCCAAATAGATCGTTAAGTTATAGCGGTTTCTTTAATGAACTTCCATTTTTAATTTTATGCCACTTTCATTTTTATTTTTATTCAATTTCGATTTTTATACAATTTACATTTCTATTCAACTTCCTTTCTTATTTAATTTCAAAATAGATCGTTAAGGTATAGTGGTTTCTTTAATGAACTTCCATTTTTAATTTTAGGGAACTTCCATTTTCATTTTTATTCAGCTTCCAACTTTTTACAAGTTATTTTTCTATTCAACTTCCTTTTTTATTTAATTTCCAAATTGATCGTTAAGCTGTAGTGGCTTCTTTAATGAACTTCCATTTTTAATTTTATGGAACTTACATTTTTATTTTTATTTAGCTTCCAATTTTATACAAGTTATTTTTTTATTCAACTTCCTTTTTTATTTAATCTCCAAATAGATCGTTAAGGTATAGTGGTTTCTTTAATGAACTTCCATTTTTAATTTTAGGGAACTTCCATTTTTATTTTTATTCAGCTTCCAATTTTATACAAGTTATTTTTCTATTCAACTTCCTTTTTTATTTAATTTCCAAATTGATCGTTAAGGTGTAGTGGCTTCTTTAATGAACTTCCATTTTTAATTTTCTGCAACTTCCATTTTTATTTTTATTTAAATTCCTTTTTTATTCAAGTTTCTTTTCTATTCAACTTCCTTTTTTATCTAATTTCCAAATAGTTCGTTAAGGTATAGTGATTTCTGGATTGAACTTCCATTTTCAATTTTCTGCAACTTCCATTTTTATTTTTATTCAACTTCCATTTTTATTCAATTTACTTTTCTATTAAACTTCTTTTTTTATTTAATTTTCAAATATATCGTTAAGGTATAGTGGTTTCTTGAACGAACTTCCATTTTTAATTTTCTGCAACTTCCATTTTTATTTTTATTCGACTTCCATTTTTAATCAAGTTATTTTTCTATTCAGCTTCCTTTTTTATTTAATTTCCAAATAGATCGTTAAGGTATAGTGGTTTCTTTAATGAACTTCGATTTTTAATTTTCTGCAACTTCCATTTTTATTTTTATTTTAGTTTCTTTTTTGTTCTGGTTTCTTTTCTACTCAACTTCCTTTTTTATTTAATTTCCAAATAGATTATAGCGATCCCGGGTTTACCCTTGTTGTACAGTGATCCGGACATGGGTCCGTAGATGTTGGTAGTTGTTCTTTATCTTGTTTACATCCTTTTTACTTCGTATTTGAGTTATAGGATGTGTTGGGCAAGTTTGTTACAGGTTGGTTGAGTTTAGAAACCAAAACTAGTTGCCCAGATTTTGGCCTGTCCGCTCGAGCGGGGGTGTTGGCGCTCGAGCGGGGAATACACCCATCCAGTATTTCTTGTGCAGTGTTGTACGCTCGAGCGTGGGTTTGGCCGCTCGAGCGGGGTTGTGTGAGTTCCGCTCGAGCGTAGAGTTGGGAGCTCGAGCGGAGGCCTGGTTCTGTAAAAGTGCTGGGAGAGTGCATTCTGCGCTCGAGCGGGAGTTTGTGCGCTCGAGCGGAAGTCTGTGAGTTACGCTCGAGCGGAGTGTTTTACGCTCGAGCGGACCACTGGGTTTTAGCTCCGTGTTTTGACTTTTCAAATCCCTTTTTCACTTCCTCTTCTCTCTCCTACTTTTCCAAAAACACCATTGTTGAGCCTCTCACTCTAGATACTACCTTCTCTCTAGGTTTTGATCTAGTAGGAGTGATTTGCTCATCTTTGGCCTTTACAAAAAGGTTGTTGATCGTCGAGGGCTATATTTTAATCTAAAAATTTCGAGTTTTGGAGCACGTTGGGTTTTGTCACCTTCTCCTTTTTGGCTTAAACTTCGAGGTAGGGATATCCTACTCCTCTCTATGGATTTTGTCTTTAAATTTTGGTATTTTGAGATGTTGGGATTGGTTTGGTAATTTTGTGAAAGTTTGGGGTTTTTGTGCAATTTTACAAAAGTTGGGGTTTTATTCATAATAAACCTAGATGCATGTTTGGCATAGAGAAATGGAATAAATGTTAAACCATTGATGAAAATGGGACCTAAGGGTTGAAATGTTAATTATGGGAATTGACCTAATTACATTGTTTAATTAATTGGGATAATTAATTGTGAGGAATGAGGAAATGAAATGTTGATTGAATATCCATTGTGCATTTATTTTCTGTATAGAAATAACTGCTTTGGGCTATCGGTGGAGGATAGTCGTGATTGTTGTAGACAATGCATGATGATTAGGCAAACGGAAACTAATCAATGGAATGTGTCATGGGACTTGACGGTTGATAGAATACATTAACTATATGTATTGAGTGGTTGTATATAGAACCATTGTGTTTGTATACGTTATGTGTAGAGGAGGAGATGGGGGATGTACTCCGCGGTTTAGGGGAAGATAGGGGATGTACCTCTAAACCGGATAGTGTTGGGAGAAGATAGGGGATGAACTCCGTAGATATAGCTCATATGCTTGTCTAGTAAAGTGAAGATAGAGCTCATATGCTTATCTTTGTGAAGTGTAGATATAGCTTATATGCTTATCTGTGGATATTGTTGATTTACATATCTGTTGTAGAATGTGGATATAGCTTATTTGCTTATCTGTGAATGTGGATATTGTTGTTATTCATATCTGTTGAGAACGTGGATATAGCTTATTTGCTTATCTGTTGAAAAAGAGAAAATGAAAAGTAACTTGGACTCATAAGTCGTATGACATAAATATAAGATTTATGTGAATGTATCAGAGTTGGCCATCTATCAATTGCTAATCTTTTAGTCATTGTTCATGGTTGGTTTAGTGTATTTCTACTGGGCTGTGGCTCACCCTATATGGGAATATCATTTTCAGGTACAGGTAGCATGCCACCTCCAAGGACATAGCTTGGGAGGCTAGAGGCGGACATAAGTATCTTTTGATGTATTACATGTAACTTCAAGCCAAGGGCTTTATGTGTAAACGAGTTAGAACTCTTTTGTTGTAACCAAGTGTTAACTTGGAAAGCTGTAAGCCTGTAAGGCATTTTGCTTTAATTGTTAACATGTAATGCTTTTGTATGAAACTCTGATGTATAAAGGAAGAGGTTATTTTAATAGGTCAATGCATGTCTTATTGATGGTTTAATGTTATTATTTTGAGGGCGTTACAACTTGGTATCAGAGCGTACCGGGTTCGAATACTCTGGGTACGTGGGAAGTGATTAGGATCACAATGGGTTTGTCTCGCTTGATAGAGACTTAGATGTAGTATCATATGCTATGTGCTTGATTGATAACATGCTTATGTGACTATGTGGGTATGGGATTTAATTTCTAGGATGTTGATTGGATCCTTGGGTTTCTGGGAGTCTTGTTGGAAAGGCACTTGATCAATGCTGTTTCTAACCGGAACTCTAGTAACGCCTCGGGACTATCATTATCCGGAAATGAAATTCGTAAGTGCTTATGTGTTTATGTGCTTACGTGGAGTGAATTACAGTTGTCCATGCATTAGGACGAGTGTGTTTAGTTTCGGCACATATATGAATGTGCTAACATTCTGTATTACCTTTATTAGGATGTCAGGACGAGGAAGAGGTGCTAGGCGTGGTAGACCTGCGAGGCAGAAAGTACCGTTACCGGGTGAGATTCAACTTCTTTTTTTTTATTTAATTTCCAAATAGATCGTTAAGGTATAGTGGGTTCTTAAATGAACTTCCATTTTTAATTTTCTACAACTTCCATTTTTATTTTTATTTAACTTCCTCTTTCATTCAAGTTTCTTTTCAACACAACTTCTTTTTTTTATTTAATTTCCAAATAGATTGTTAAGGTATAGTGGTTTCTAGATTGAAATTCCATTTTTAATTTTATGCAACTCTCATTTTTATTTTTATTTAATTTCTATTTTTATACAATTTACATTTCTATTAAACTTCCTTTCTTATTTAATTTCCAAATAGATCGTTAAGGTATAGTGGTTTCTTTAATGAACTTCCATTTTTAATTTTCTACAACTTCCATTTTTATTTTTATTCAACTTCCATTTTTATTCAAGTTATTTTTCTATTCAACTTCCTTTTTTATTTAATTTCCAAATAGATCGTTAAGGCATAATGGTTTCTTTAATGAACTTCGATTTTTAATTTTTTGCAACTTCCATTTGTATTTTTATTTAACTTTCTTTTTTGTTCTGGTTTCTTTTCTACTCAACTTTCTGTTTTATATAATTTCCAAATAGATCGTTAAGGTATAGTGGTTTCTGGATTGAACTTCCATTTTTAATTTTCTGCAACTTCCATTTTTATTTTTATTCGACTTCCATTTTTATTCAAGTCATTTTTCTATTAGACTTCCTTTTTTATTTAATTTCCAAATAAATCATTAAGGTATAGTGGTTTCTCGAACGAAATTCCAATTTTAATTTTCAGCAACTTTCATTTTTATTTCTATTCCACTTTTTTTTTTCTTCAATCTTTTTTTTATTCAACTTCCTTTTTTATTTAATTTCCAAACAGATCGTTAAGGTACGGTGGTTTCTGGATTGAACTTCCATTTTTAATCTTATGCAACATTCATTTTTATTTTTATTCAACTTCCATTTTTATTCAATTTACTTTTCTATTAAACTTCATTTTTTATTTAATTTCCAGATAGATCGTTAAGGTATAGTGGTTTCTTGAATGAGCATCCAATTTTATTTTTCTGCAACTTCCATTTTTATTTCTATTCAACTTCTTTTTTTTTTCAAGTTTCTTTTCTATTCAACTTCAGTTTTTATTTAATTTCCAAATAGATCAATAAGGTATACTGGTTTCTGGATTGAACTTCCATTTTTAATTTTATTCAACTTTCACTTTTATTTTTATTCAACTTCCATTTTTATTCAATTTACTTTTCTATTAAACTTCCTTTTTTATTTAATTTCCAAATAGATCGTTAAGGTATAGTGGTTTCCTTAATGAACTTCCATTTTTAATTTTATGGAACTTCCATTTTTATTTTTATTCAGCTTCCAATTTTATACAAGTTATTTTTCTATTCAACTTCTTTTTTTATTTAATTTCCAAATAGATCGTTAAGGTATAGTGGTTTCTTTAATGAACTTCCATTTTTAATTTTAAGGAACTTCCATTTTTATTTTTATTCAGCTTCCAATTTTATACAAGTTATTTTTCTATTCAACTTTCTTTTTATTTAATTTCCAAATTGATCGTTAAGGTGTAGTGGCTTCTTTAATGAACCTCCATTTTCAATTTTGTGGAACTTCCATTTTTATTTTTATTCAGCTTCCAATTTTATACAAGTTATTTTTCTATTAAACTTCCTTTTTTATTTAATTTCCAAATAGATCGTTAAGGTATAGTGGTTTCTTCAATGAACTTTCATTTTTAATTTTAGGGAACTTCCATTTTTATTTTTATTCAGCTTCTAATTTTATACAAGTTATTTTTCTATTAAACTTCCTTTTTTATTTAATTTCCAAATAGATCGTTAAGGTATAGTGGTTTCTTCAATGAACTTTCATTTTTAATTTTAGGGAACTTCCATTTTTATTTTTATTCAGCTTCCAAATTTATACAAGTTATTTTTCTAATCAACTTCCTTTTTTATTTAATTTCCAAATTGATCGTTAAGGTGTAATGGCTTCTTGAATGAACTTCCATTTTTAATTTTCTGCGACTTCCATTTTTATTTTTATTTCACTTCCTTTTTTATTCAAGTTTCTTTTCTATTCAACTTCCTTTTTTATTTAATTTCCAAATAGTTCGTTAAGGTATAGTGGTTTCTGGATTGAACTTCCATTTTTAATTTTCTGCAACTTCCATTTTTATTTTTATTCAACTTCCATTTTTATTCAATTTACTTTTCTATTAAACTTCCTTTTTTATTTAATTTCCAAATATATCGTTAAGGTATAGTGGTTTCTTGAACGAACTTCCATTTTTAATTTTCTGCAACTTCTATTTTTATTTTTATTCGACTACCATTTTTAATCAAGTTATTTTTCTATTCACCTTCCTTTTTTATTTAATTTCCAAATAGATCGTTAAGGTATAGTGGTTCCTTTAATGAACTTCGATTTTTAATTTTCTGCAACTTCAATTTTTATTTTTATTTAACTTTCTTTTTTGTTCTGGTTTCTTTTCTACTCAACTTCTTTTTTTATTTAATTTCCAAATAGATCGTTGAGGTATAGTGGTTTCTGGATAGAACTTCCATTTTTAATTTTATGCAACTTTCATTTTTATTTTTATTTAATTTCTATTTTTATACAATTTACAATTTTATTAAACTTCCATTCTTATTTAATTTCCAAATAGACCGTTAAGGTATATTGGTTTCTTTAATGAACTTCCATTTTTAATTTTCTGCAACTTTCACTATTATTTTTATTCAACTTCCATTTTTATTCAAGTTATTTTTCTATTCAACTTCCATTTTTATTTAATTTCCAAATAGATCATTAAGGCATAATGGTTTCTTTAATGAACTTCGATTTTTAATTTTTTGCAACTTCCATTTTTATTTTTATTTAACTTTCTTTTTTGTTCTGGTTTCTTTTCTACTCAACTTTCTTTTTTATTTAATTTCCAAATAGATCATTAAGGTATAGTGGTTTCTTGATTGAACTTCCATTTTTAATTTTCTGCAACTTCCATTTTTATTTTTATTTGACTTTCATTTTTATTCAAGTCATTTTTCTATTCAACTTCCTTTTTTATTTAATTTCCAAATAAGTCATTAAAGTATAGTGGTTTCCCGAACGAACTTCCAATTTTAATTTTCAGCAACTTTCATTTTTATTTCTATTCAACTTCTTTTTTTCTTCAATCTTTTTTTTATTCAACTTCCTTTTTCATTTAATTTCCAAATAGATCGTTAAGGTACAGCAGTTTCCGAATTGAACTTCCATTTTTAATCTTATCCAACATTCATTTTTATTTTTATTCAACTTCCATTTTTATTCAATTTACTTTTCTATTAAACTTCATTTTTTATTTAATTTCTAAATAGATCGTTAAGGTATAGTGGTTTCTTGAATGAACTTTCATTTTTAACTTTATGCGACTGCAATTTTTATTTTTATTCGACTTCCATTTTTATTAAAGTCATTTTTCTATTCAACTTCTTTTTTTATTTAATTTCCAAATAAATCGTTAAGGTATAGTGGTTTCTTGAATGAACTTCCATTTTTAATTTTCTGCAACTTCCATTTTTATTTTTAATTAACTTCCTTTTTCATTCATGTTTCTTTTCTACTCAACTTCCTTTTTTATTTAATTTCCAAATAAATCGTTAAGGTATAGTGGTTTCTTGAATTAACTTCCATTTTTAATTTTCTGCAACTTCCATTTTTATTTTTATTTAACTTCCTTTTTCATTCAAGTTTCTTTTCTACTCAACTTCCTTTTTTATTTAATTTCCAAATAAATCGTTATGGAATAACGGTTTCTTGAATGAACTTCCATTTTTAATTTTCTGCAACTTCCATTTTTATTTTTCTTTAACTTCCTTTTTCATTCTGGTTTCTTTTCTACTCAACTTCCATTTTTATTTAATTTCCAAATAGATCGTTAAGGTACAGTGGTTTCTGGATTGAACTACCATTTTTAATTTTCTACAACTTCGAATTTTATTTTTATTCAACTTCCATTTTTATTCAATTTACTTTTCTATTAAACTTCCTTTTTTATTTAATTTCCAAATAGATCGTTAAGGTATAGTGGTTTCTGGATTGAACTTCCATTTTAATTTTATGCCACTTTCATTTTTATTTTTATTTAATTTCGATTTTTATACAATTTACATTTCTATTAAACTTCCTTTCTTATTTAATTTCAAAATAGATCGTTAAGGTATAGTGGTTTCTTTAATGAACTTCCATTTTTAATTTTCTGCAACTTCCATTTTTAGTTTTATTCGACTTCCATTTTCATTCGAGCTACTTTTCTATCCAACTTCCTTTTTTATTTAATTTCCAAATAGACCGTTAACGCATAATGGTTTCTTTAATGAACTTCGATTTTTAATTTTTTGCAACTTCCATTTTTATTTTTATTTAACTTTCTTTTTTGTTCTGGTTTCTTTTCTACTCAACTTCCTTTTTTATTTAATTTCCAAATAGATCGTTAAGGTATAATGGTTTCTGGATTGAACTTCGGTTTTTAATTTTCTGCAACTTCCATTTTTATTTTTATTCGACTTCCATTTTTGTTCAACTTATTTTTCTATTCAACTTCCTTTTTTATTTAATTTCCAAACATATCGTTAAGGTATAGTGGTTTCTTTAATGAACTTCGATTTTTAATTTTCTGCAACTTCCAATTTTATTTTTATTTAACTTTCTTTTTTGGTCTGGTTTCTTTTCTACTCAACTTAGTTTTTTATTTAATTTCCAAATAGATCGTTAAGGTATAGTGTTTTCTGGATTGAACTTCCATTTTTAACTTTCTGCAACTTCCATTTTTATTTTTATTCAACTTCCATTTTTATTCAATTTACTTTTCTATTAAACTTCCTTTTTTATTTAATTTCTAAATATATCGTTAAGGTATAGCGGTTTCTTGTATGAACTTCCATTTTTAATTTTCTGCAACTTCCATTTTTATTTTTATTCAAGTTATTTTTCTATTGAACTTCCTTTTTTATTTAATTTTCAAATAGATTATAAAGGTATAGTGGTTTCTTTAATGAACTTCGATTTGTAATTTTTTGCAGCTTCCATTTTTATTTTTATTTAAATTTTTTTTTGTTCTGGTTTCTTTTCTACTCAACTTCCTTTTTTATTTAATTTCCAATGGATCGTTAAGGTATAGTGGTTTCTTTAATGTACATCCAATTTTAATTTTCTACAACTTTCATTTTTATTTCTATTCATCTTCCTTTTTTATTTAATTTCCAAATAGATCGTTAAGGTATACTGGTTTCTGGATTGAACTTCCATTTTTAATTTTATGCAACTTTCACTTTTATTTTTATTCAACTTCCATTTTTATTCAATTTACTTTTCTATTAAACTTCCTTTTTTATTTAATTTCCAAATAGATCGTTAAGGTATAGTGGTTTCTTTAATGAACTTTCATTTTTAATTTTATGAAACTTCCATTTTTATTTTTATTCAGCTCTGATTTTTATACAAGTTATTTTTCTATTCAACTGCTTTTTTTATTTAATTTCCAAATTGATCGTTAAGGTATAGTGATTTCTTGAATAAACGTCCATTTTTAATTTTCTGCAACTTCCACTTTTATTTTTATTTAACTTCATTTTTCATTCAAGTTTCTTTTTTACTCAACTTTCTTTTTTATTTAATTTCCAAATAGATCGATAAGGTATAGTGGTTTCTGGATTGAACTTCCACTTTTAATTTTCTGCAAGTTTCATTTTTATTTTTATTTGACTTCCATTTTTATTCAATTTACTTTTCTATTAAACTTCATTTTTTATTTTATTTCCAAATATATCGTTAAGGTATAGTGGTTTCTTGAATGAACTTCCATTTTTAATTTTCTGCAACTTCCACTTTTATTTATATTCTAGTTCCATTTTTATTCAAGTTATTTTTCTTTTCAACTTCCTTTTTTATTTAATTTGCAAATTGATCGTTAAGGTATAGTGGTTTCTTGAATGAACATCCAATTTTAATTTTCTTCAACTTTCATTTTTATTTCTATTCAAGTTTTTTTTTTTTCAAGTTTCTTTTCAATTGAAGTTCCTTTTTTATTTAATTTCCAAATAGATCGTTATGGTACAGTGGTTTCTGGATTGAACTTCCATTTTTAATCTTATGCAACTTTCAATTTTATTTTTATTCAACTTCCATTTTTATTCAATTTGCTTTTCTGTTAAACTACATTTTTTATTTAATTTACAAATAAATCGTTAAGGTATAGTGGTTTCTTGAATGAACTTCCATTTTTAATTTTATGCAACTTCAATTTTTATTTTTATTCGACTTCCATTTTTATTCAAGTCATTTTTCTATTCAACTTCCTTTTTTATTTAATTTCCAAATAGATCGTTAAGGTATAGTGGTTTCTTGAATGAACTTCTATTTTTAATTTTCTGCAACTTCCATTTTTATTTTTATTTAACGTTCTTTTTTATTCAAGTTTCTTTTCTACTCAACTTCCTTTTTTATTTAATTTCCAAATAGATCGTTAAGGTATACTGGTTTCTAAATTGAACTTCCATTTTTAATTTTCTGCAACTTCCATTTTTATTTTTATTCAACTTCCATTATTATTCAATTCACTTTTCTATTAAACTTCCTTTTTTATTTAATTTTCAAATATATCGTTAAGGTATAGTGGTTTCTTGAATGAACTTCCATTTTTAATTTTCTACAACTTTCTTTTTTATTTTTATTCGACTTGCATTTTTATTCAAGTCATTTTTCTATTCAACTTCCTTTTTTAATTCAATTTCCAAATAAATCATTATGGTACAGTGGTTTGTCGAACGAACTTCCAATTTTAATTTTCAGCAACTTCAATTTTTATTTCTATTCAACTTCTTTTTTTCTTCCATCTTTTTTTTATTCAACTTCCTTTTTTATTTAATTTCCGAATAGATCGTTAAGGTACAGCGGTTTCTGGATTGAACTTCCATTTTTAATCTTATGCAACATTCATATTTATTTTTATACAACTTCCATTTTTATTCAATTTACTGTTCTATTAAACTTTATTTTTTATTTCATTTCCAAATAGATCGTTAAGGTATAGTGGTTTCTTGAATGAACTTCCATTTTTAATTTTATGCAACTTCAATTTTTATTTTTATTCGACTTCCATTTTTATTCAAGTCATTTTTCTATTCAACTTCTGTTTTATTTAATTTCCAAATAGATCGTTAAGGTATAGTGGTTTCTTGAATGAACTTCCACTTTTAATTTTCTGCAACTTCTATTTTTATTTTTATTTGACTTCCTTTTTCATTCAAGTTTCGTTTCTACTCAACTTCCTTTTTTATTTAATTTCCAAATTGATCGTTAAGGTATAGTGGTTTCTGGATTGAACTTCCATTTATAATTTTCTGCAACTTCCATTTTTATTTTTATTCAACTTCCATTTTTATTCAATTTACTTTTCTATTAAACTTCATTTTTTATTTAATTTCCAAATAGATTGTTAAGGTATAGTGGTTTCTTGAATGAACATCCAATTTTAATTTTCTGCAACTTTCATTTTTATTTCTATTCAACTTCTTTTTTTTTCAGGTTTCTTTTCTATTCCACTTCATTTTTTATTTAATTTCCAAATAGATCGTTAAGGTATACTGGTTTCTGGATTGATCTTGCATTTTTAATTTTATGCAACTTTCACTTTAATTTTTATTCAACTTCTATTTTTATTCAATTTACTTTTCTATTAAACTTCCTTTTTTATTTAATTTCCAAATAGATCGTTAAGTATAGTGGTTTCTTTAATGAACTTCAATTTTTAATTTTATGAAACTTCCATTTTTATTTTTATTCAGCTTCCAGTTTTATACAAGTTATTTTTCTATTCAACTTACTTTTTTATTTAATTTCCAAATTGATCGTTAAGGTGTAGTGGTTTCTTGAATGAACTTCCATTTTTAATTTTATGCAACTTCAATTTTTTATTTTTATGCGACTTCCATTTTTATTCAAGTCATTTTTCTATTCAACTTCTTTTTTTATTTAATTCCCAAAGACATCGTTAAGGTTTAGTGGTTTCTTGAATGAACTTCCATTTTTAATTTTCTGCAACTTCCATTTTTATTTTTATTTAACTTCCTTTTTCATTCAAGTTTCTTTTCTACTCAACTTCCTTTTTTATTTAATTTCCAAATAGATCGTTAAGGTATAGGTATAGTGGTTTCTGAATTGAACTTCCATTTTTAATTTTCTACAACATCCGTTTTTATTTTTATTCAACTTCCATTTTTATTCAATTTACTTTTCTATTAAACTTCCTTTTTTATTTAATTTCCAAATAGATCATTAAGGTATTGTGGTTTCTTGAATGAACATCCAATTTTAATTTTCTGCAACTTCCATTTTTATTTCAATTCAACTTCTTTTTTTTTCAAGTTTCTTTTCTATTCAACTTCCTTTTTTATTTAATTTCCAAATAGATCGTTAATGTATACTGGTTTCTGGATTGAACTTCCATTTTTAATTTTATGCAACTTTCACTTTTATTTTTATTCAACTTCCTTTTTTATTTAATTTCCAAATAGATCGTTAAGGCAGAATGGTTTCTTTAATGAACTTCGATTTTTAATTTTTTGCAACTTCCATTTTTATTTTTATTTAACTTTCTTTTTTGTTCTGGTTTCTTTTCTACTCAACTTCCTTTTTTATTTAATTTCCAAATAGATCGTTAAGGTATAGTGGTTTCTGGATTGAACTTCCATTTATAATTTTCTGCCACTTCCATTTTTATTTTTATTCAATTTACTTTTCTATTAAACTTCCTTTTTTATTTAATTTCTAAATAGATCGTTGGGTTGGTGCTGACATGTCGTAGCTATAGCCGGAAGCCACCTCTGGCTGGCTGAGCTCTATCACAATCCGCGCCAGTAGCGGGGGCTCCTGTGGTACAAAATTCGCGGTATACGGCGCCGCTGGCGGTGAAGCCGACATTCCATAGGCGAGGTCTGCCACAGACCTTTGGAGATCGCCTATCATTCCCATTAGTTCGAAGGTGGTGGGCTCACGAGCCTGGTATAACTGGGGAGTCCAGACTGGGTGCACAACAGGCATCCTGGGCGGGTGTGACATACTGATGCTGGCCTCATTCTGCGGAGTGGTTCCCTGCTCCGACGCGGCTGTCATAATCACAATTTCTTCTGAACTTTGTGCCGCCATAAATCTTGCCTCAGCAAAGGGGAGACACTGGCTGTTCTGTATCAACTCTGCCACTCTCTGAACCTTGAAAGGAAAAACAGACAGCATTTCAGCCCAAACTGATCAAACACGGGTGTAGCTACACAACTGTACCCTTCTACTGATCACTGTTCCCAGAAATTACTGTTCCCGAAAACTGAACCGATACCCGCGGATAACTGATTCTCACAACTGATACTGATACTGGTGTCCCCAGGTTAGATACTCTGACTTGCAAACTGACATGTGCATTCCTGTAGAGCAGCACTCTAAAAGCACATAGCAAGTAAAGAGAACAAAACACCCCTATGTTGGGGTAAGGTTTCCCTGTCCTATTTTGTCAGGAGCTAGGGTTTCACTACGCACACAGCGGTTCTGAAACAACCTAACATTGGGTAAGCAACCTGTCCTAGTTTGGAATGGTCACTATGGTTCCGAATATGCACTAGGTCGAATGGTCAGAAAGGGTGCCCCGGTAAAACCGGGGTTTGTGTTCCCATACTGTCAGAGCCCATAGCCAGTCAGCCTTATGGACATGCCTTGACAAGACAAGCCTCCGGCAAACCGTTCAGGAATGGCAGATGGCAAACACTGTGTTCCTAGGCGCACCAATGCACATGCAATGCAAAGAAACACATAAATGAGATCAAAACAGGATATCACGAGTTTGAGTCAAGCTCTCTAAATTCCCCAGCAGAGTCGCCAGAAACTGTAACAGCGCCCGCGTGGGGACTTCGCTACAGTTCGGACTCTCGATTTGTGTTGTCGCGGTTCTTAATCTGAACCAAAGAGTCCAAATCTGGCAAATCGTTTTGAGAAACAGATTTTTGAAAAAGTAGTGCCAAACATGGACTGCTTTGCCAGATACAGAGTCGCCACCTAAATATTTTTTTTATGGGAGAATTTAGGAAACCCTGACTCGGTGCCGAAGGCCACATGTCCGTCATCACCGGAGTTGTCTCGGCTCGGGAGCTTGGGTACGATCGGGGAAGGTCAGCTATGAGCACCCCCTCTCGCCCGGTCCGAAGACCGGCCTCTACTAACCGTGATATCCGTTTTTGAAAACTTTATGTGTTCTTATTCCATTTATTAGCCTAGAATTACTATGTTATGCATGCAGCAAACAAGTATAGACTAGATTACCTAATTTGGAAATAAACATTGCATATCCGTTCGGTTTGAAAATGCTTTGGAATTTGCTACTCGCAAGTAGGCTAAAATACGGATTTCAACGAGTTTTTCCAACTCAAACAATCCAACCTTCACCCCCAGGCATTCAAAACAGTTTAACACATAAGCATCTAGCCACATGTTAAGCATGCTGTCATGGCAACATTCACACTCATGCGATATGCTAAAGCGGAAATACTTACATAGTACTCCATGCCAAAACAAAGAACTTGTTAGCAAACATGCATGATCCAAGTCCATGTGAAGTGCCTAATGCATCGCATACAAAATATTGCTAGAATAGGCTCGGCTATCCTAAACATGTCATGTGAAAATGCACAATTATCACATATTCAGTTTGGAATTTGAAGTATTGATGCAATTAGCGTGATGTACCGAGCCTAATGCATGCAATACAAATGCATGGATGCACGCATGCATGGCATAAGGTATGCTAAATTAGACGTGCCCTAATACTAACCATCAAAGCAGGTAAGTAAAAGGGAAGAAAGAAGTGAGGTTGGAAGACATTCACACACCCACACACACTTATTACAGATTTGCCCTCGCTCGGAGGGACCAAATAAATATTACAAATTAATTAACTACGCAAGCTAATTAAATATTACAAATTAATTAATTAACAAATTAACTAATTAATTAAAGCAGGAAAATGCCTCGGGAAGCGTGCCACCATGCGCAAGCTGCCTCTGTTTTCCTTCCTTTCCTCCTCTGGAGGCTGTCAAAGCCTCAGGACTGCATCCTTGGACAGAGGGGATCATCACCGGCTAGATGAAATTTCCACCGGCAGTGTTGTATGGCCATCGGCCCAAAGTTGAAGCTGTCGGCAGATGAAATAGTGTCGGTCGGCACATTACACTGCCGGTCGGCAGAGTATTCCTGCAGAACCTGCAACTCACAGTAACAGAGGGCAAAACAAGGCATGGCAGCATAATTCAAGGCATGTATGCACCAACCATGTCTCTTATCATTGTGATGACTCAAAGGGACATGTGCCTCGGTTCTCGGACCACCAATCACGCATTTTCATGCATGATGGCCCAAAGAACCAAGTATGCAACTTTGATTTCAAATGCATGCAAACCAATCAAACAAATTAGGCCCTATTCCTATCACCAATTCAAGGAACAAGGCATGCATGCAAAATGCAATGCAACCTAGGCATACAAGCTAGGAATGCAACATGGCATGGCAATTAACTCATGCAAGCATACAAGCATGCATATGGCAATACAAATGAGTGCGAAGATGGACTTAAACATGAATTAGGCAACTCTAAAAAGGCCTAAAACAGTAGCCATAAGTGCTAAAGAGTGAGAGCTAAATGGCATGCACACACACATGCACATAAGGACCAACACTTAAGCACAAAACGAGCAATATTCAAGCACACTTGAAAGGGACAAACATGGACAATTAGCATGCATTATAAGTATTGAAATCATGTTAGGATGGTGCCAAACCAAGCAACAAAATCAAGCCAAAACATGCAACGAATAGTCCAAGTGTTCAAGGCAAATCAATAAGGCATTGAACTTCACTTATCATGACCAAACATGGCATGCATTAAACAACTAAAAACAGATTTTTAGCATGTTAAAACAAAGCCAAAAGACTCCTTAGGTGGCATCTAAGTGGCCCAAATACAAAGGCATACACCATGGCCAAAACATGGAGCATTGCAACACATGCTTCCAAAGCATTAAAGAGGCATGCAAGGCAATCAAACAAGCATGGAAATGGGACTGAAATGACATATGGAATGATCCCAAATCACCAAAACAATGCAAAGATGGCATGCTACACATGCACATACTCAAGGCCAACAAGCCCAAATACAAAGGAGCTATATAATGCATGCAAAGATCAACCCAAACGACTATGGACAGAGCTAAAACATGGCAAAATAAGCACATAAACTTCACAAATGCAAGCCTAAAACATGCTCCAACAAAGGCTAACAACCTAGGACATGTTAAGGCACAATTAAGGCATTACATGGCAACTATGCTAAACATGCATGAAGTTCCAAAACCAACTTGAAATCATGTTATATCATGGATATATAAGCATGAAAAACAAACCAAACATGCTCAACACACACTCAAGCATAGGCTTCCTTAAGAGGCCAAAATATGCCCTTTTCAAGGACAACAAGGAGAGGGGGTGGCCCTCTCTTTCTTGGGACTTCAAAGCATCATCTTCACCACTGAAATCCCTCAAGATTTCAGTGGTGAAGAGACCTCAACACCAAAATCCCGGAGCTAGCACAAAATGGCTCAAAATGAGGCCTTTTGAGGCCTAAGGGTGGTCAACAACCCTCAAACAACAAAACACTCTTAATAAACAATAAAGAGGGCTTAAAAATAGAACTTTTTTATGTTATACAATAATCACAAAAACAGCTCTAAGACTAGTAGAAAATCAATGCAAAAAAGGGGAAAAAAAGGACTAGTTTCTCACCCTTGATGCCTTCTTCAACAAAGATGCTCCAATGGCCTCCTTGAGCTTGAATCCAAGACAAAAACTTCAAAACACACTCTTTACAACCTCAGCTCCTAGAGGAAGGTGAAACACTAGGTGTTTGTGTGCAATAGTGAGACACAAAACACCTAGTATGCAAAATGAGAGGGAAAGAGAGATAGGTGAGTGTATCTAACCCTAACCCTAGAAAAACCAGAGCTCTCCTCTGTCTTTTCCTCTCTCAAAAATGCCTAAAGCCTCTCCTTTGCCTTAGAGAGAGCTTCTCTCTATATGCCTCTTGTAAAGCTTACAAGACAAGCTTTGCAAGAGGGAGATCCCTCCATACACGTGTATGGAGGGGAGCAAAAGTTATACAGCTGTCCAAAAATATCTGCAAAAGCAGATGAACAGCAATCGGCCGGCAAAAAATGCCATCTTGGCCAAACAAAGTGCCGACCGGCACAAAATAGTGCTGACCGGCAACAAAGAGTGCCGGCCGGCAAACTATATTGCCGGTGGCAGCAAAAACCAGCCGGTGGCATCTAGCCACTGCCGGTGATGGGTGGGGATGGTCTACAAGCCCCACCCTGCCTCTCAAGGGCAAGATGCAAGTGTTTGGTGCAAAACCAGACACTAAACGGTCGAGTTCGGGGATCCTGAGGCAAGGCGCGCGAGCCGAGACCTCCGGGAACTCCAAACGAACACAAACATGGAAGATCACCGTGTGTTCAAACAGTGACGTCCAAGCCTTGAGGACGGTCAAAAATGGGGTGTCTACAGTTGCCCCTCTTTGACAGAACTCGAAAGTCATAACAATGACGGGAGTGAATGTCAAAGCCCAGAGACGACCCATTTTTGACAAGGCCGAAGACTCAGACAAACATGCAAGACAAATAAGGTATGCGCCCGGAGGCAGGGGCAAAATGCAAGACAATGCACGAAGCCGAGCATAACTTATGATCATGCAAAGAAAGCTGTGACGAAGCAAACATGCGACAGTTTTAAGCTAGCATGCCAAACTACACTACAATGCAGAAAGGATGTAAGAGAATTATGGAATTCTCAATACGTCTCACTCGGGAGATACAATACCTGTGCGGCTCGTCTGGTTGCACCAGCTTCAAATGAACCGTACATACAATATCGTGCCTGCAAAGAAAACAAACTTAACAGGTACAATATTGTTAGCAACATGCATGACAATGCAAAATGGATGCAAAACGATATGCAGTATATACAAAACAATGTATAAACAATGCAAATAAACATGCAATGTAATTGAAACAATGCAAGCTACATGCAAAGCATTTGAATCGTGATCCAATCACGAACGGTTCGAAACCACATCTATGTCAAATAGATTGATGGAGATAACAAGTCTGTCTACCATAGAACGGTCAACTGAACTATGAGTATTGTAGACAGACACAAGAACAAGTATTGGGTGGAATTGACATAAGTGGGGAAACGACCCGCTAGAGAAAGGACTACGATCCTAATGCCGGATGCAAAAATTACACTACAATGTAATGCATGAATATGGCACGCAGGCCAAACCAAATCTTGCCTAGGAAAGGCATGCATACATACAAGCCATGTGTAACACAGAAAAGGTGCCGCAACCCTCAACCAACATATCAACGTGGAATCGGCGTGATACACATACAGAACTGTGTTTTAACATGAAAAGTAAGGGCACATACCGGACCAAGCTCAACCTGGAAAGGCGCAAGCCAAAGGCGGAAGGTGATGCAATGAATGCATGCAATCTACAATGCAATATCTACAAATATGCAATGGAATGGATATGGATACAATGGATATGGCATACAAGCCAAACCAAATCTTGCCTAGGAATGGCATGTACACGTACGAGCCATGTGTAACACAGAAAAGGTGCCGCAACCCTCAACCAACATATCAACGTGGAATCGGCGCGATACACATACAGAACTGTGTTTTAACATGAAATGTAAGGACACATACCAGGCCAAGCTCAACCTGGAAAGGCGCAAGCCATAGGTAGAAGGCGATGCAATGAATGCATGCAAACTACAATGCAAATGCATGACAATGCACTATGATGCAATGACTATGATTGCAACTTTCCCTATCTTACCAACAGGGTGATATACTAGGTTGGTTCAGTATCCAGAACTGAGGCGTAGACATGCCGTCTCAACCTATGGGGCTTCCATACAGATTTCAAGCCGAGGGTAAACCTCTGGGTATTTAAACCAGACTTTAGTCTCGGAACTCCCGAACCTTTGCGTTCTAGGCATAAGCCGTTCGAACTCTAGTTTCCACCGTCCCAGTTGGTCTTCTAGGAACTCATCGCAAGCACAGACTGGTGGCTTTACCAGACCACCGAAAAGTCGTTCGGGCACGACAAACACCGAAGGAATTGCACCTTCAGAGGATTTAAGGTCTCCTAGACCGGGATGCAAAATGTATGCATGACAATGCATGTTTTTGTTTGTTTTTTTTTGTTTTTGAGATGCAAATGATGTATGAAATGCATGTTGCATAATATGCGCGACAACACGCGGCTTAAGATATGTACAAAGCAATAGTGTGTACACCAATGCAATAAAGGTCTTGCACCTTCCAAGGATTTAAGGTCTCCTAGACCGTACGTGTTTAAGGTCACGCCAGACCATGCGTGTTTAAGGTCTCGCCAGACCACGGGGGTATTTACAAGACGCGTGACAATGCGCTGAAGGTTTCGCACCTCCAAAGGATTTAAGGTCTCCTAGACCGTGCGTGTTTAAGGTCTCGCCAGACCAGCGCGCGTGTTTAAGGTCTCGCCAGACCGCCGCGCGTGTTTAAGGTCTCGCCAGACCGGCGCGCGTGTTTAAGGTCTCGCCAGACCGCCGCGCGTGTTTAAGGTCTCGCCAGACCGCCGCGCGTGTTTAAGGTCTCGCCAGACCGGGATGCAAAATGTATGCAAGTGTGACACGTATGCCACACGAAATGTGAAATTTTGAAAATTGGACTTACACGCTACGCGAAGCCGGTTTGTATGCAAAACAATGCAATGTACTAACAAGTACAAGTGAGGCGCGCAAGATAACGCGAGGGGATACATGCTAGATGCAATTGAGGTGCACAAAACAGTGCGATGCGCAGAACAGCGCGAACAATACAATGCACAAAACAGTGCGATGCGTAAAACAGCGCGGACAATACAATGCACAAAACAGTGTGATGCGCAGAACAGCGCGAACAAAACAATGCACAAAACAGTGCGATGCGCAGAACAGCGCGAACAATGCAATGCACAAAACAGTGCGATGCGCAGAACAGCGCGAACAATGCAATGCACAAAACAGTGCGATGGAATGCATGCAAAATGCAATGAGATGCGCAAAACAGCGCAAACAATTTTGAAATGCACAAAACAGTGCAATGCGCAGAACAGCGCGAACAATACAATGCACAAAACAGTGCGATGCGCAGAACAGCGCGAGGTTTGAAATGCACAAGACAGTGCGATGTGCAGAACAGCGCGAACAATTTTGAAATGCACAAAACAGTGCAATGCGCAGAACAGCGCGAGGTATACAATGCACAAAATAGTGCGACGGCAGTGTGACATGCACGCCACACGGAATGTAAACGGGCTTAAATGCGCAACAACGCACGTATTCCGGAATGCATGACAATGCATGGAATGGAAATGCAATGATGCATGAGAAATGTGCACGACAATGCAAAGGGGTGCGTGTTGCAACGCATGTAACATGTGCACAACAATGCAAATGTGTGGCGCGCGACAGCGCGATGTAATGCACCGAAGTAGTGTGATGAACTTGTGCAACACACATGGGGTAGCTTTGAATTTTGAAAAAAGGATACAAAAAGGATACACCTTGCACAAATTCGAGTGCCACGCACTGGAGACACGGCCCGCGGTCAAAACGGAGGCCGGTTGAGCGTCGGAGATGCACTTTCTTGCACTTTCTTGCACTTTCTTGAGCCATAAAGACCCAAAACAGCTCAAATGGTCTAAACAAGGCTGTAGGAACCCCACCGGCCGAAAGGGGAGGCCACCGGCTGGCCACGAGTTCATTGATGTTCCCGACTTACCTCCGGTATGTTCTACTGCATTTTGTACAGTTATTCATTTCAGTTTACTTGATATTCCACAGAATATTGATGCGTCTGATACTTTTGCAGGCTTATTCAGGGTACACCCGTCAGTCGTTGGCGATGAATGCCTCGATGATGGAGATGCTCCAGCGGACATTTGACCTCCTAGCCGTCTACAACATACCGGTATGTCCTTCTGACATTGGCCTCAAACCATTCATACACTGCTTTGCATAATCTGATGCATGGCACAACACCTGATACACTGATCTCACAGCGTCTGATACACTGCATACACTGCATTGTGGACCGTACTCTGTACTGATAGAATGCTCACGGCATTCATACACTGTACTCATATACTGCATTCTGCACTGATAAACTGCTCACGGCATTCTCTCACTGTATTCGCACACTGCATTCTGCACTGATAAACTGCTCACGGCATTCTCACACCGTACTCATACACTGTATTCTGCACTGATAAACTGTCTACAGTCTACAGTATACTGATGCATTTCCCTTTTGTGTACTTTTTCAGCCTCCTTTCCAGATTCCCATGGCAGGAGGTGCTCCAGCTAGACCTGCTGTCCCTGCTCGGGGGAGAGATGAGGAGGGCCGGATATTTCCCCGTACCAGGGGAGGGCGTACTCACGTCGGGAGCAGCTCGCGAGCTCCAGCCCCGGACGATGATGACGACGAGGAGTCAGAGGCGGAGGCAGGGTCATCGGAGGAGGAGACCGGAGACGGTTCTAGCTCTGGCTCTGACGACGTTGCTGATGATGCTCCTGGACCCTCGTCCAGGAAGAGGACCAGGACCGACTGACAGCCCTTGGGGTGCTTGACATAGATGCAGATTTTTGCTACCTTTTCTTTCTTTCTTTGTACTTTTCTTTTTGGTTGGTAGATAGATTACCTTGTACTGCCGCAGGCAGATTTTGTTTCCAAAGCTTGTACATTTGAAAAGCTAAGTAAATGAAACAGACTTTTTACCCGAAAAAGTGTTTACATTTACACATTTCATGCATTGCATTGCATCTCATCATGTTACACCTCGATGTAAATGGAATTGATTGGTTATCTGAAAATTGAACACTTGCACTGTAATAATCAGATAACTTGAACAGCCAACAACAAAATACACCCAAGCAACCCACTGCCTGATTCTGGACACACAACCCTTACTCTGTTGGGGATTGATCTGCATACAGCCCAAAACACAGCATTCGGTTCATTCTACACACAGCAAATTCTGAACAAACGGCCCAATCTGACAAGACGGAGCTCAAAGACGGAACCGGTCGGAGTCGAAACACGCTCGAATGTAGAGAATGGCACAGCATTCTGAGCATAAGCGATTTTTGAAATCGAATGAGGGTTTTTCAAACCGGGATATCGAGCCTACCACTGAACACAGCGGGGAGGACTCAAACAAAGAGGTACACGACCTAAACACAACGAGACACGCTCGAGAGAGACTCAAAACAAAAGACGAGACTGTCAAATGAAAGAGACACGACACACAGACGCGTAAACGAAGATGGGGGACCTCGGACCACGAGGAGCCAGTTCAATCTGGGTATTGTTTCCCACCCTTTCTCATTTGTGATCCTCACATCACTCGACTCGCAAGCTCGGATTTTCTCTCAAAACCCTTTTCCTCTCTTTTCTCTCAACTCACACCTCTCTATTCTTCATTCTCTCATTTTTCATCCCTCCCCGGGGTGTTTGATGGATAAATGGAAAGGTGTGGGTTCATGCTCAACACCGTTAGCTCACAGCTATTTCTTCTGGCGGATAGAGTGCTCTTCTGGCAAGTACGTCGATGACGGGGGAGAGACAGAACGCCTGGCTCAACTGTGCCCCTAGTTCATCATTTTAACCATTTTTTGTTTTTGCCTTCTACTAAAACGGTTTTGATCAAAACGAGAGTTGGATTAACGTACTTGTTCGATTTTTGATTTGAAAAGCATGCAAGTCAGGCAGCAAGCACTGAAAATTTTCCTTTTTGGGTCCAAGACAATGGTCCGGTTTTGGAAAATGAAATAGTTTTCGAGGAAATAGTCAACCTCAATAAAAATTTTCAAAAACTATTTTTCAAACAGCTGATGCTCAACAAGCATGAAACTTACCCTTCGAGATGCGCAACCTCGGATCGGAGGCAATGGAAAATTGCCCCTGGTTTGAAGGAGGGTGGGAGGCAACGGAAAGTTGCCCCTAGTTTGAATGGCGGCTCACGGCGGCTGGTGGCAACGGAAAGTTGCCCCTTGTTTGGGATGGTACCGCAGCAATCCGCAGACAGTCTTCATCGGCGGTGGTCGAGCTCTTGGACACAGAGATGACGAAGACGGCCATAACACATATATGGACATAGTCACCTTGAAGGGTGTTGGCCACTGGACTTTGGAACGAAATTGAAACCATTGCATGGACTGAGACGCTTATGAAAGCGTTGGGGGCTGGACTTCATGATGAAGTTGCCTATGTATCCCAAACATGGGAATCAAGCCTTACGTAGTTCCGGTTAAGGTCCACTCGGGTATTTTAACCTTCACTTTGTTTGGCTCTCACTTTTGCCAAGGCGCCCAATGCGGGTTTTCGACCTTGCGAGCTTCTTTTCATTTTCTTTTGTTCGTTTCTTTTTCTTTTTTCTTTTTTTTTCTTTTCTTGCTTTTTTTCTTTCTTTTCTTTTCTTTTCTTTTGTATTTTGTATTTTTCTCTTGCTCTAACTTTTGCCTGGGTCGCCCTTCCGGGTTTTTGGCCCAGCGAGCCTCTCAAAGGGTAAAAGTGTAGCAAGTCCATGCCAAATGGTTTTTTGAAATTGAAGCCTCTCTGTGTCTAGGAGAACGGCTGTTGCACTGATTTGCGGAGAATCCATCAGGGTTACTCTACGAGCTTCTTCCGGCGAGATCTACTTCTTCTGATTCGGCCTTGATGCTTCTTGATCGAAGGCTACCTCAGAATTGGCCATACAGACCTTGCATGGCGTTTGTCCGTTGAACTTTCTGAACATTCTGAACGGGTTCAGACTCGGAAAACAAATAGGTTGAATCTTGAGGCTGAGAGCGATCCTAGGCTGCGCAATCTCAAGAGCGATTCCACACAGGTCTTCGCAGGGCCGCGTAAAATATTTGTTTTTGAAAGTTTTTAAGAAAGCGACGAATCGCTCGCGCCGAAGATAGTGTGGAACCAATCTGGATCAGGCCAGGGTCCTTCTCAGTACTCACGCCGACAAGCATGGCTTTATTCATAAAAAGGCTTAGCACGCCTCTCTTTCTCTCAAAATGATCAAAATTTTACAAAACCTGAGGAATTCCTTCCTCTTCGTTTTCATCACCGCAGTGTTCGAAAGTTTGTTTTTTTTTTGAAAAACTTAGGTTAACGCAATGAGTTTGGCACACAGGAGAGCAGGCGAGATGTACTGTCAGCCCATTCAAATTCTCTGGCACTTATGCTGAAAGCAAGCATGAAGTTGAGATAGCAACAGCTGTTTCAATCGGCTCTGTTGGTGCAACTGGCCCCTCGGCAGAAACAGACTCAAAAAACAAAAACAGATAATAACAAAACAAAACGGTGTTCGAGGCAACAACCCCAGAATCACCTGGTATTATATACAACGGGGACTGACTCGATACAACAAGACAGACCCTTAAGCAAAAAAGACTGACTCAAGACAAAGAGACAGACTCAAAACAAAAGACTGACTCGACATCCAAGCCAGGATTTACAAAAACTCAGTTTCACCGATGCTCAAAAATGCGTGCCAGACGCTTCATCCGAAATGTACCAGATGTTGCCCGCAGGCGGTTCACTTTACACACTCGCAGTATCTGAGCCCTCGAAATCCAGCAACTGAGTGGTGACGGGCTTGCCTGAGGTGGGTGGTAGGATAACCTTGTTATCGATCAAATCCTGCACTTCATGACGAAGGCGGGAACATCCATCGGTGCTGTGACCGGACTGCTGATGGTACGCGCAGTACAAGGTAGCATCATGGGTGGCGGGGAGATTCTTCGGGAGTGGCCGGGACTCCAAAGGCTTAAGATGCCCATTCTTCGCCAATATTAGCAATGCCCTAGACAAAGGCATGTGGAGGTCGTGAAAGACTCTGCGCCCTCGGGGCAGGTACTTCGCAGTTTGAAGATTCTTGCCAGATGCGCTGGCGAAAGGATCAGCTGGCGCTGCCTTGGCTTTTTGAACCTTCCCCGGTGCAGGGTTGGGAACTACTGGAATTGTCTGGGCATGACGGGGCCCATCCCGGTTTTCTGTCTGGCTTGAACTGCCTTTGATTGGAGCGGGGAAAGCATCATCTACAGCTTTGGTCACTATTGCAGACGTTTGTTGCTTGTTCATCCCTCTGGCCTTCAAAGCCTCGACTGCCCACAGCAGTTGCTCAATAGGGTTGGCGTCTACCTTTGCCTTGTCCTTTCCCCTGGCCTCAGCCTGATCGAGGGTCTGGGTTGGTGCTGACATGTCGTAGCTATAGCCGGAAGCCACCTCTGGCTGGCTGAGCTCTATCACAATCCGCCCCAGTAGCGGGGGCTCCTGTGGTACAAAATTCCCGGTATACGGCGCCGCTGGCGGTGAAGCCGACATTCCATAGGCGAGGTCTGCCACAGACCTTTGGAGATCGCCTATCATTCCCATTAGTTCGAAGGTGGTGGGCTCACGAGCCTGGTATAACTGGGGAGTCTAGACTGGGTGCACAACAGGCATCCTGGGCGGGTGTGACATACTGATGCTGGCCTCATTCTGCGGAGTGGTTCCCTGCTCCGACGCGGCTGTCATAATCACAATTTCTTCTGAACTTTGTGCCGCCATAAATCTTGCCTCAGCAAAGGGGAGACACTGGCTGTTCTGTATCAACTCTGCCACTCTCTGAACCTTGAAAGGAAAAACAGACAGCATTTCAGCCCAAACTGATCAAACACGGGTGTAGCTACACAACTGTACCCTTCTACTGATCACTGTTCCCGAAAACTGAACCGATACCCGCGGATAACTGATTCTCACAACTGATACTGATACTGGTGTCCCCAGGTTAGATACTCTGACTTGCAAACTGACATGTGCATTCCTGTAGAGCAGCACTCTAAAAGCACATAGCAAGTAAAGAGAACAAAACACCCCTATGTTGGGGTAAGGTTTCCCTGTCCTATTTTGTCAGGAGCTAGGGTTTCACTACGCACACAGCGGTTCTCAAACAACCTAACATCGGGTAAGCAACCTGTCCTAGTTTGGAATGGTCACTATGGTTCCGAATATGCACTAGGTCGAATGGTCAGAAAGGGTGCCCCGGTAAAACCGGGGTTTGTGTTCCCATACTGTCAGAGCCCATAGCCAGTCAGCCTTATGGACATGCCTTGACAAGACAAGCCTCCGGCAAACCGTTCAGGAATGGCAGATGGCAAACACTGTGTTCCTAGGCGCACCAATGCACATGCAATGCAAAGAAACACATAAATGAGATCAAAACAGGATATCACGAGCCTGGTATAACTGGGGAGTCCAGACTGGGTGCACAATAGGCATCCTGGGCGGGTGTGACATACTGATGCTGGCCTCATTCTGCGGAGTGGTTCCCTGCTCCGACGCGGCTGTCATAATCACAATTTCTTCTGAACTTTGTGCCGCCATAAATCTTGCCTCAGCAAAGGGGAGACACTGGCTGTTCTGTATCAACTCTGCCACTCTCTGAACCTTGAAAGGAAAAACAGACAGCATTTCAGCCCAAACTGATCAAACACGGGTGTAGCTACACAACTGTACCCTTCTACTGATCACTGTTCCCAGAAATTACTGTTCCCGAAAACTGAACCGATACCCGCGGATAACTGATTCTCACAACTGATACTGATACTGGTGTCCCCAGGTTAGATACTCTGACTTGCAAACTGACATGTGCATTCCTGTAGAGCAGCACTCTAAAAGCACATAGCAAGTAAAGAGAACAAAACACCCCTATGTTGGGGTAAGGTTTCCCTGTCCTATTTTGTCAGGAGCTAGGGTTTCACTACGCACACAGCGATTCTCAAACAACCTAACATTGGGTAAGCAACCTGTCCTAGTTTGGAATGGTCACTATGGTTCCGAATATGCACTAGGTCGAATGGTCAGAAAGGGTGCCCCGGTAAAACCGGGGTTTGTGTTCCCATACTGTCAGAGCCCATAGCCAGTCAGCCTTATGGACATGCCTTGACAAGACAAGCCTCCGGCAAACCGTTCAGGAATGGCAGATGGCAAACACTGTGTTCCTAGGCGCACCAATGCACATGCAATGCAAAGAAACACATAAATGAGATCAAAACAGGATATCACGAGTTTGAGTCAAGCTCTCTAAATTCCCCAGCAGAGTCGCTAGAAACTGTAACAGCGCCCGCGTGGGGACTTCGCTACAGTTCGGACTCTCGATTTGTGTTGTCGCGGTTCTTAATCTGAACCAAAGAGTCCAAATCTGGCAAATCGTTTTGAGAAACAGATTTTTGAAAAAGTAGTGCCAAACATGGACTGCTTTGCCAGATACAGAGTCGCCACCTAAATATTTTTTTTATGGGAGAATTTAGGAAACCCTGACTCGGTGCCGAAGGCCACATGTCCGTCATCACCGGAGTTGTCTCGGCTCGGGAGCTTGGGTACGATCGGGGAAGGTCAGCTATGAGCACCCCCTTTCGCCCGGTCCGAAGACCGGCCTCTACTAACCGTGATATCCATTTTTGAAAACTTTATGTGTTCTTATTCCATTTATTAGCCTAGAATTACTATGTTATTCATGCAGCAAACAAGTATAGACTAGATTGCCTAATTTGGAAATAAACATTGCATATCCGTTCGGTTTGAAAATGCTTTGGAATTTGCTACTCGCAAGTAGGCTAAAATATGGATTTCAACGAGTTTTTCCAACTCAAACAATCCAACCTTCACCCCCAGGCATTCAAAATAGTTTAACACATAAGCATCTAGCCACATGTTAAGCATGCTGTCATGGCAACATTCACACTCATACGATATGCTAAAGCGGAAATACTTACATAGTACTCCATGCCAAAACAAAGAACTTGTTAGCAAACATGCATGATCCAAGTCCATGTGAAGTGCCTAATGCATCGCATACAAAATGTTGCTAGAATAGGCTCGGCTATCCTAAACATGTCATGTGAAAATGCACAATTATCACATATTCAGTTTGGAATTTGAAGTATTGATGCAATTAGCGTGATGTACCGAGCCTAATGCATGCAATACAAATGCATGGATGCACGCATGCATGGCATAAGGTATGCTAAATTAGACGTGCCCTAATACTAACCATCAAAGCAGGTAAGTAAAAGGGAAGAAAGAAGTGAGGTTGGAAGACATTCACACACCCACACACACTTATTACAGATTTGCCCTCGCTCGGAGGGACCAAATAAATATTACAAATTAATTAACTACGCAAGCTAATTAAATATTACAAATTAATTAATTAACAAATTAACTAATTAATTAAAGCAGGAAAACGCCTCGGGAAGCGTGCCACCATGCGCAAGCTGCCTCTGTTTTCCTTCCTTTCCTCCTCTGGAGGCTGTCAAAGCCTCAGGACTGCATCCTTGGATAGAGGGGATCATCACCGGCTAGATGAAATTTCCACCGGCAGTGTTGTATGGCCATCGGCACAAAGTTGAAGCTGTCGGCAGATGAAATAGTGCCGGTCGGCACATTACACTGCCGGTCGGCAGAGTATTCCTGCAGAACCTGCAACTCACAGCAACAGAGGGCAAAACAAGGCATGGCAGCATAATTCAAGGCATGTATGCACCAACCATGTCTCTTATCATTGTGATGACTCAAAGGGACATGTGCCTCGGTTCTCGGACCACCAATCACGCATTTTCATGCATGATGGCCCAAAGAACCAAGTATGCAACTTTGATTTCAAATGCATGCAAACCAATCAAACAAATTAGGCCCTATTCCTATCACCAATTCAAGGAACAAGGCATGCATGCAAAATGCAATGCAACCTAGGCATACAAGCTAGGAATGCAACATGGCATGGCAATTAACTCATGCAAGCATACAAGCATGCATATGGCAATACAAATGAGTGCGAAGATGGACTTAAACATGAATTAGGCAACTCTAAAAAGGCCTAAAACAGTAGCCATAAGTGCTAAAGAGTGAGAGCTAAATGGCATGCACACACACATGCACATAAGGACCAACACTTAAGCACAAAACGAGCAATATTCAAGCACACTTGAAAGGGACAAACATGGACAATTAGCATGCATTATAAGTATTGAAATCATGTTAGGATGGTGCCAAACCAAGCAACAAAATCAAGCCAAAACATGCAACGAATAGTCCAAGTGTTCAAGGCAAATCAATAAGGCATTGAACTTCACTTATCATGACCAAACATGGCATGCATTAAACAACTAAAAACAGATTTTTAGCATGTTAAAACAAAGCCAAAAGACTCCTTTGGTGGCATCTAAGTGGTCCAAATACAAAGGCATACACCATGGCCAAAACATGGAGCATTGCAACACATGCTTCCAAAGCATTAAAGAGGCATGCAAGGCAATCAAACAAGCATGGAAATGGGACTGAAATGACATATGGAATGATCCCAAATCACCAAAACAATGCAAAGATGGCATGCTACACATGCACATACTCAAGGCCAACAAGCCCAAATACAAAGGAGCTATATAATGCATGCAAAGATCAACCCAAACGACTATGGACAGAGCTAAAACATGGCAAAATAAGCACATAAACTTCACAAATGCAAGCCTAAAACATGCTCCAACAAAGGCTAACAACCTAGGACATGTTAAGGCACAATTAAGGCATTACATGGCAACTATGCTAAACATGCATGAAGTTCCAAAACCAACTTGAAATCATGTTATATCATGGATATATAAGCATGAAAAACAAACCAAACATGCTCAACACACACTCAAGCATAGGCTTCCTTAAGAGGCCAAAATATGCCCTTTTCAAGGACAACAAGGAGAGGGGGTGGCCCTCTCTTTCTTGGGACTTCAAAGCATCATCTTCACCACTGAAATCCCTCAAGATTTCAGTGGTGAAGAGACCTCAACACCAAAATCCCGGAGCTAGCACAAAATGGCTCAAAATGAGGCCTTTTGAGGCCTAAGGGTGGTCAACAACCCTCAAACAACAAAACACTCTTAATAAAAAATAAAGAGGGCTTAAAAATAGAACTTTTTTATGTTATACAATAATCACAAAAACAGCTCTAAGACTAGTAGAAAATCAATGCAAAAAAGGGGAAAAAAAGGACTAGTTTCTCACCCTTGATGCCTTCTTCAACAAAGATGCTCCAATGGCCTCCTTGAGCTTGAATCCAAGACAAAAACTTCAAAACACACTCTTTACAACCTCAGCTCCTAGAGGAAGGTGAAACACTAGGTGTTTGTGTGCAATAGTGAGACACAAAACACCTAGTATGCAAAATGAGAGGGAAAGAGAGATAGGTGAGTGTATCTAACCCTAACCCTAGAAAAACCAGAGCTCTCCTCTGTCTTTTCCTCTCTCAAAAATGCCTAAAGCCTCTCCTTTGCCTTAGAGAGAGCTTCTCTCTATATGCCTCTTGTAAAGCTTACAAGACAAGCTTTGAAAGAGGGAGATCCCTCCATACACGTGTATGGAGGGGAGCAAAAGTTATACAGCTGTCCAAAAATATCTGCAAAAGCAGATGAACAGCAATCGGCCGGAAAAAAATGCCATCTTGGCCAAACAAAGTGCCGACCGGCACAAAATAGTGCTGACCGGCAACAAAGAGTGCCGGCCGGCAAACTATATTGCCGGTGGCAGCAAAAACCAGCCGGTGGCATCTAGCCACTGCCGGTGATGGGTGGGGATGGTCTACAAGCCCCACCCTGCCTCTCAAGGGCAAGATGCAAGTGTTTGGTGCAAAACCAGACACTAAACGGTCGAGTTCGGGGATCCTGAGGCAAGGCGCGCGAGCCGAGACCTCCGGGAACTCCAAACGAACACAAACATGGAAGATCACCGTGTGTTCAAACAGTGACGTCCAAGCCTTGAGGACGGTCAAAAATGGGGTGTCTACATTAAGGTGTAGTGGTTTCTAGATTAAACTTTCATTTTTAATTTTATGCAACTTTCACTTTCATTTTTATTCAACTTCCATTTTTATTCAATTTACTTTTCCATTAAACTTCCTTTTTTATTTAATTTCCAAATAGATCGTTAAGGTATAGTGGTTTCTTGAATGAATATCCAATTTTAATTTTCTGCAACTTCCATTTTTATTTTTATTCAACTTCTTTTTTTTTTTTCAAGTTTCTTTTCTATTCAACTTCCCTTTTTATTTAATTTCCAAATAGATCGTTATGGTATACTGTTTCTGGATTGAACTTCCATTTTTAATTTTTTGCAACTTTCACTTTTATTTTTATTCAACTTCCAATTTCATTCAATTTACTTTTCTATTAAACTTCCTTTTCTATTTAATTTCCGAATAGATCGCTATGGTATAGTGGTTTCTTTAATGAACTTCCATTTTTAATTTTATGGAACTTCCATTTTTATTTTTATTCAGCTTCCGTTTTTACACAGTTATTTTTCTATTCAACTTCCTTTTTTTTTGTTTAATTTACAAATTGATCGTTAAGGTACAGTGGTTTCTTGAATGAACTTCAATTTTTAATTTTCTGCAACTTTCATTTTTATTTTTATTTAACTTCTTTTTTTATTCAAGTTTGTTTTCTACTCAACTTCCTTTTTTATTTAAATTCCAAATAGATCGTTAAGGTATAGTGGTTTCTGGATTGAACTTCCATTTTTAATTTTCTACAACTTCCATTTTTATTCAATTTACTTTTCTACTAAACTTCCTTTTTTATTTAATTTCCAAATAGACTGTTAAGGTATAGTGCCTTCTTGAATGAACATCCAATTTTAATTTTCTACAACTTCCATTTTTATTTCTATTCAACTTCTTTTTTATTTAATTTCGAAATAGATCGTTAAGGTATACTGGTTTCTGGATTGAACTTCCATTTTTAATTTTATGCAACTTTCACTTTTATTTTTATTCAATTTACTTTTCTATTAAACTTCTTTTTTTTTTTTATTACCAAATAGATCGTTAAGGTATAGTGGTTTCTTTAATGAACTTCCATTTTTAATTTTATGGAACTTCCATTTTTATTTTTATTCAGCTTCCAATTTTATACAAGTTATTTTTCTATTCAACTTCCTTTTTTATTTAATTTCCAAATTGATCGTTAAGGTGTAGTGGTTTCTTGAATGAACTTCCATTTTCAATTTTCTGCAATTTTCATTTTTATTTTTATTTAACTTCCTTTTTTATTCAAGTTTCTTTTCTACTCAACTTCCTTTTTTATTTAATTTCCAAATAGATCGTTAAGGTATAGTGGTTTCTGGATTGAACTTTCATTTTTAATTTTCTGCAACTTCCATTTTTATTTTTATTCAACCTGCATTTTCATTCAATTTACTTTTCTATTAAACTTCCTTTTTTATTTAATTTCCAAATATATCGTTAAGGTATAGTGGTTTCTTGAATGAACTTCCATTTTTAATTTTCTGCAACTTCCATTTTTATTTTTATTCGGCTTCCATTTTTATTCAAGTTATTTTTCTATTCAACTTCCTTTTTTATTTAATTTCCAAATAGATCGTTAAGGTATAGTGGTTTCTTCAATGAATTTCGATTTGTAATTTTCTGCAACTTCCATTTTTATTTAACTTTCTTTTTTGTTCTGGTTTCTTTTCTACTCAACTTCCTTTTTTATTTAATTTCCAAATAGATCGTTAAGGTATAGTGGCTTCTGGATTGAACTTCCATTTTTAATGTTCTGCGACTTCCATTTTTATTTTTATTCAACTTCCATTTTTATTCAATTTACTTTTCTATTAAACTTCCTTTTTTAATTAATTTCCAAATAGATCGTTAAGGTATAGTGGTTTCTTGAATGAACATCCAATTTTAATTTTCTGCAACTTCCATTTTTATTTCTATTCAATTTCTTTTATTTTCAAGTTTCTTTTCTATTCAACTTCCTTTTTTATTTAATTTCCAAATAGATCGTTAAGGTACAGTGGTTTCTGGATTGAACTTCCCTATTTAATCTTATGCAACATTCATTTTTATTTTTATTCAACTTCCATTTCTATTCAGTTTACTTTTCTGTTAAACTTCATTTTTTATTTAATTTTCAAGTAAATCGTTAAGGTATAGTGGTTTTTTGAATGAACTTCCATTTTTAATTTTATGCAACTTCAATTTTTATTTTTATTCGACTTCCATTTTTATTCTAGTCATTTTTCTATTCAACTTCTTTTTTTTATATAATTTCCAAATATATCGTTAAGGTATAGTGGTTTCTTGAATGAACTTCCATTTTTAATTTTCTGCAACTTCCATTTTTAGTTTTATTTAACCTCCTTTTTCATTAAAGTTTCTTTTCTACTCAACTTCCTTTTTTATTTAAATTCCAAATAGATCGTTAACGTATAGTGGTTTCTGGATTGAACTTCCATTTTTAATTTTATGCAACTTTCATTTTTATTTTTATTCAATTTCTATTTTATACCATTTACATATTTATTAAACTTCCTTTCTTATTTAATTTCCAAATAGATCGTTAAGGTATAGTGGCTTTTTTAAAAAACTTTCATTTTTAATTTTCTGCAACTTCCATTTTTAGTTTTATTCGACTTCCATTTTTATTCAAGTTATTTTTCTATTCAACTTCCTTTTTTATTTATTTCCAAATAGATCGTTATGGCATAATGGTTTCTTTAATGAACTTCGATTTTTATTTTTTTGCAACTTCCGTTTTTATGTTTATTTAAGTTTCTTTTTTGTTCTGGTTTCTTTTCTACTCAACTTCCTTTTCTATTTAATTTCCTAATAAATCGTTAAGGTATAGTGGTTTCTGGATTGAACTTCCATTTTTAATTTTCTGCAACATCCATTTTTATTTTTATTCAACTTCCATTTTTATTCAATTTACTTTTCTATTAAACTTATTTTTTTATTTAATTTCCAAATAGATCGTTAAGGTATAGTGGTTTCTTGAATGAAAATCCAATTTTAATTTTCTGCAACTTCCATTTTTATTTCTATTCAACTTCTTTTTTTTTTCATGTTTCTTTTCTATTCAACTTCCTTTTTTATTTAATTTCCAAATAGATCGTTAAGGTATACTGGTTTCGGGATTGAACTTCCATTTTTAATTTTATGCAACTTTTACTTTAATTTTTATTCAACTTCCATTTTTATTCAATTTACTGTTCTATTAAACTTCCTTTTCTATTTAATTTCCAAATAGATCGTTAAGGTATAGTGGTTTCTTTAATGAACTTCCATTTTTATTTTTATTCAGCTTCCATTTTTATACAAGTTATTTTTCTATTCAACTTCCTTTTTTATTTAATTTCCAAATTGATCGTAAAGGTACAGTGGTTTCTTGAATGAACTTCCATTTTTAATTTTCTGGAACTTCCATTTTTATTTTTATTTAACTTCCTTTTTTATTCAAGTTTCTTTTCTGCTCAACTTCCTTTTTTATTTAAATTCCAAATAGATCGTTAAGGTATAGTAGTTTCTGGATTGAACTTCCATTTTTAATTTTCTACAACTTCCATTTATATTCAATTTACTTTTCTATTAAACTTCCTTTTTTTATTTAATTTCCAAATATATCGTTAAGGTATAGTGGTTTCTTGAATGAACTTTCATTTTTAATTTTCTGCAACTTCCATTTTTATTTTTATTCGACTTCCATTTTTATTCCCGTTAATTTTCTATTCAACATCCTTTTTTATTTAATTTCCAAATAGATCGTTAAGGTATAGTGGTTTCTTTAATGAACTTCGATTTTTAATTTTCTGCAACCTCCATTTTTATTTTTATTTAACTTTCTTTTTTTTTCTAGTTTCTTTTCTACTCAACTTCCTTTTTTATTTAATTTCCAAATAGATCGTTAAGGTATAGTGGTTTCTGGATTGAACTTCCATTTTTAATTTTGTGGAACTTCCATTTTTATTTTCATTCAGCTTCCGTTTTTATTCACTTTACTTTTCTATTAAACTTCCGTTTTTATTTAATTTCCAAATATATCGTTAAGGTATAGTGGTTTCTTGAATGAACTTCTATTTTTAATTTTCTGCAACTTCCATTTTTATTTTTATTCGACTTCCATTTTTATTCAAGTCATTTTTCTATTCAACTTCCTTTTTTATTTAATTTCCAAATAAATCATTAAGGTATAGTGGTTTCTCGAATGAACTTCCAATTTTAATTTTCAGCAACTTCGATTTTTATTTCCATACAACTTTTTTTCTTCAAGCTTTTTTTTTATTCAACTTCCTTTTTTATTTAATTTCCAAATAGATCGTTAAGGTACAGTGGTTTCTGGATTGAACTTTCCTTTTTAATCTTATGCAACATTCATTTTTATTTTTATTCAACTTCCATTTTTATTCAATTTACTTTTCTATTAAACTTCATTTTTTTTTATTTAATTTCCAAATAAATCGTTAAGGTATAGTGGTTTCTTGAATGAACTTCCATTTTTAATTTTATGCAACTTCAATTTTTATTTTTATTCGACTTCCATTTTTCTTCAAGTCATTTTTCTATTCAACTTCTTTTTTTATTTAATTTCCAAATAGATCGTTAAGGTATAGTGGTTTCTTGAATGAAATTCCATTTTTAATTTTCTACAACTTTCGTTTTTATTTTTATTTTACTTCCTTTTTCATTAAAGTTTCTTTTCTACTCAACTTCCTTTTGTATTTAAATTCCAAATAGATAGTTAAGGTATAGTGGTTTCTGGATTGAACTTCCATTTTTAATTTTCTGCAACATTCATTTTTATTTTTATTCAATTTCTATTTTTATACAATTTACATTTCTATTAAACTTCCTTTCTTATTTGATTTCCAAATAGATCGTTAAGGTATAGTTGTCACGACCCCAAACCGCCCCTAGTAGTTTGGTGCCGTGATGGCCAGTAATCCGTAATTACCGAAGGCCAATGTTTCAAAACTTAACACAATCAGAGTATGGATATGGGGCTCACAAATGCGGAAGCGATAAATCAAATACAAGTGGTCCATAACAGCTGTGCGTAGATCAAAGCAATGCCAAACATTTCCAATCAACTTTACAACTTGAATACAACAGCGTAAAATATATGTTACATCATGATCAAAAGGCTTCTCGAGCCGACATATACAAAGTACAGCGAATACAAGTCAAGAAGCATGATTTTCAAGATTTGCCGACATGCAAACAGGGCACCGCCGACGTAAATACAAAAGCAAAGCCGACATAAGTACGAATCCAAAACAAGCATCCAAAACGATCTAGGCGTCGCCGCCGTCCTGCTCATCACCTACATATATATAGAGGGGTGAGTACAAATACTCAGTGAATGGTACTAATAATAAAGGTTTTGCATGAATACAGCCGAGGTCCTTCAAAACGAAACACATCAAACTTTAGCAAGACGAGGGATGAACCGTATTCATCAATCAAGTATTATAAGTACCCAAAGATGTTTACTGACATAGGCAAAACAAGGGATGAACCGTATTCATCAATCAAGTATCGTAACATCGGCGAAGCAAGGGATGAACCGTATTCATCATTCAATTATCAAAACATCGGCGAAGCAAGGGATGAACCGTATTCATCAGTCAAGTATCATAACATCGGCGAAGCAAGGGATGAACCGTATTCATCATTCAAGTATCATAACATCGGCGAAGCAAGGGATGAACCGTATTCATCAGTCAAGTATCATAACATCGGCGAAGCAAGGGATGAACCGTATTCATCAGTCAAGTATCATAACATTGGCGAAGCAAGGGATGAACCGTATTCATCAGTCAAGTATCATAACATCGGCGAAGCAAGGGATGAACCGTATTCATCATTCAAGTATCATAACATCGGGGAAGCAAGGGATGAACCGTATTCATCATTCAAGTATCATACATCGGCGAAGCAAGGGATGAACCGTATTCATCATTCAAGTACTGTACGATCCGTAATCGTTTGGTCAAAGGTATTGCGAAAGTTTAGAGTCCTCCAATACAAGGGACTTGTGCACTTGGTACCGCGAAAGTTTAGAGTCCTCCAGTACAAGGGACTTGTGTTACTTAGGCCCGTAGCCCGATTTAACAAGGACCATATCCTTTTACACATACTACTGCGAAAGTTTAGAGTCCTCCAGCACAAGGGACTTGTGTTACTTAGGCCCGTAGCCCGATTTAACAAGGACCATATCCTTTTACACATAGTACTGCGAAAGTTTAGAGTCCTCCAGCACAAGGGACTTGTGTTACTTAGGCCCGTAGCCCGATTTAACAAGGACCGTATCCTTTTACACATGGTACTGCGAAAGTTTAGAGTCCTCCAGCACAAGGGACTTTCCGAGGATAACAATCAAACAAGGCCATTTATTCATGCTTAGCAAATACCACGTCAAAACAAACAAAACAAGATTTATCAAAAGCAAGTGTAACATAGCTTTATTAGAAATACCACTCACCTAGTTCTTCAGGTGCAAACTCAAAGCAAATATCAAGGACCTACAATCACATGGCAAGTCACATTCTCAAAGCAAGCTCTATATACATGCAAATGATCTCGGCATTCTTGCCAGATCTAAGTCAAGGACAAAGCAAAACAATCTGGAAGCTTAATCACTGCTCCCGTTTCTCGAAAACACACTGGGTACCGTCCAGGACTAAGCCGAGGTCCCGTTAAACAAAGTCAGGAAAAACCTGGGTCTTCCTTTGAAGAATATGAAGAACATGATCATTTGAAAGATGGATGCAAGCTCACAATCTTGTTACCAAAAATCCGAGTTTTCATGCCAAGAGTTCAAAATATATGGACCTGGGTACCCATTAAAGAAAGTCATGCAAGAACAAACACAAAACATGGTTTTCGTTCCAAACTTTTCGATCAAAACGAGACTTTCTTCAAGAACATATGGAAAACCATTTCCTCTTTCCAAAACCAACTTCAAAACAATGCATGACATGCAACACAAATCCTATCATGCAATGCAGCTAGATGATCAGCAAGAACAACCAAAGGAGATCAAGATTCTAACCTCAAAACTCGGATCCAACGGTTCAAACCACGAAGATCAAGCTTGGAAGACTACTCTCACTCAAGAACTCTTCTTCCTCCTCTCTAGAGCTTCTCTCTCTAAAACAAGGATTTGAGACAAGAAATGATTTGTTTCAGGGTCTGCCGGCTGCCTTAACAATCAGCTCGGACACGTGACGTTATCGGGTTGGTTCAGCTCCAAAAAGGTGATTGATAGACAAGACAAGTCTCTGACAAAGCGTATGCAGCAAGCTCGGGTAAGACACATCGGCAACAAGATGACATCGGCTCAAATTAAGGATCCAGCAACAGGATAGAAAAACATCGGCTAGGGGGGACGACACTTGACTAAGCTGTGCCACACCTTGGCCGGGGTGTGCCACATCTCGGCCTAGGCCATACCTGCCCAAGGACAAGGTTCACTAAGTGCGAAACATCTCGGCAATGAATGCCCGAGGTGAAGATGGGGTTGAACAAGATCTCAAAATAGTTCTAAGTACAAGGTTCAAAGGCGGACTAAGCTCAAGATGACCTCGGCTACGCACACACACATACACTAAGCAAAGAACAAAATCATGCAAGCAACTTCAAGCAGATCAAGACAAGGCAAAACCTTCAAAACAAAATAACAAGGCAGGTTCATGCAGGAATGTATGCAAGTATGACAAGAATAAGGTGAGGGTTGTTACACCCTACCCCCCTTAAAGAAGTTTGGTCCCCAAACTTGAATTACCTTGTTCCCAGAACAACTCCGGATAACGGATTCTCATATCCTCTTCCTTTTCCCACGTGGCTCCTGTGCCATAATGCTCCTTCCATTCGACCTTTACCATCGGTATCGATCTGTTCCTCAATTGCCTCACTTGTCGGTCAATAATCCTCATTGGCTTCTCCTCGTAGCCCAAATCCTCATTAACTGTGATCTCGGAATGATCGATTACATGTAGTGGATCTCGGATGTATTTTCTCAACATCGAAACATGAAACACATTATGGACTTGACTCAAATCCGGTGGCAAAGCAAGTCTGTAGGCGACGGGATTAATTCTCTCAAGAATTTCAAATGGCCCGATATAGCGAGGTGCTAACTTACCTTTCCTTCCAAATCTGGAAACCCCTTTCATTGGTGAGACCTTCAGGAATACATGATTCCCAACTTCGAACTCAATCTCATTCCTTCTCTGATCGGCGTAGCTCTTTTGTCGGCTCTGGGCAGTTCTAATCCTCTGTTAGATAAGTTTAATCTTTTCTGTTGTCACTTGAATCAATTCGGGACCAAGCAGAGCTCTGTCTCCGACTTCGGTCCAACATATCGGCGACCTACATTTTCTTCCGTACAAGGCTTCATACGGTGCCATGCCAATGCTAGCTTGATAACTGTTGTTGTAAGCGAATTCTACTAAGGGCAAATGTGTTCCCCAACTTCCTAGGAAGTCCAATACACAAAGCCTAAGCATATCTTCAAGCGTCTGAATTGTTCTCTCAGTTTGCCCATCTGTCTGGGGATGAAAGGTTGTACTAAATCTCAGCTCGGCTCCAAAAGCCCTCTGTAGACTCTGCCAAAATCTAGAAACAAATTTAGGATCTCGGTCTGAAACAATTGACATCGGCACTCCATGAAGTCTGACAATCTCGTTCACATATAGCAAGGCAAGTTGATTGGCGTTGAAGGTAGTCTTAACGGGTAGAAAGTGTGCTGACTTAGTTAACCTATCCACAACAACCCAAATTGAATCCACACCCTTAGGTGTTTTCGGCAAACCAATCACAAAATCCATGGAGATGTGCTCCCATTTCCACTTAGGAATTGGCAAAGGTTGAAGAAGTCCTGCTGGTCCTTGATGTTCTGCTTTCACTTGCTGACAATGTAAACACTGGGACACGAATTCGGCTATTTCTCTCTTCATATTTGGCCACCAGAAGGTCTGCTTCACATCTTGATACATTTTGGTGTTCCCTGGATGGACAGCAAACTTAGAACCATGAGCTTCCCGCAAAATCGTTTTCTTCAGCTCTGGGATGTCGGCCACGCATAACCTTCCTTCAAACCTGAGTACTTGGTTCTCGATGGTATACCCTGGTCTCGGCCTTGTGTCAATCTCCTCGGCTATTTTCTTGAGGAAGTTATCCTCCATTTGTCTTGTCTTTACTTCATTAACAATAGTCGGCTCTGCTGACATCACGGTTAAACATGCCAAATTTCCACCTGACTTCCTGCTCAAAGCGTCGGCTACACTGTTGGCTTTTCCCGGGTGATATTGAATTTGCATATCATAGTCTTTCAACAATTCAAGCCACCGTCTTTGTCTCAAATTCAATTCCTTCTGAGTGAATAGGTACTTTAGGTTCTTGTGATCTGTAAAAACCTGACAAGTAGCTCCATACAAATAGTGACGCCAAATCTTTAAAGCAAATACCACGGCCGCCAATTCTAAGTCATGGGTAGGATAGTTTTTCTCATGTGGTTTCAACTGACGAGATGCATAAGCTATAACTTTACCCTTTTGCATTAATACACAACCCAAACCCTTATGCGATGCATCACTATAGACATGAAACTCTTCATTACCTGATGGTAGTACAAGTACTGGTGCTGTAATTAACTTCGTCTTCAGTTCCTAGAAGGCTGACTCCCGATCTTTAGTCCATTCATACAGTGTTCCCTTCTTAGTCAGTTGCGTTAATGGAATTGCAATCCTTGAGAAATCTTTCACAAACTTTCTGTAATAACCTGCCAAACCCAGAAAACTACGAATCTCGGACACATTAGTCGGCCTCGGCCAATTTACTACGGCTTCAACTTTGCTAGGATCTACTGAAATACCCTCTTCATTAATCACATGACCCAAAAATGAGATGGTAGAAAGCCAAAACTCACACTTATTAAACTTAGCATACAATTTCCGTTCTCTCAAAATCTGTAAGGCAAGTCTCAAATGGTTTTCATGTTCAACTTCACTCTTGGAATAGATCAATATGTCATCAATGAAAACAACTACAAATTCATCTAAATATGGTTTGAAGATTCTGTTCATTAAATCCATGAATGCAGCAGGGGCATTGGTTACTCCAAAAGGCATTACTAAAAACTCGTAGTGGCCATACCTTGTTCGAAAGGCAGTCTTCTCGACATCCTCGGCTTTAACTTTAAGCTGATGGTAACCAGACCGAAGGTCGATCTTAGAAAAGACTCGTGCTCCTTGTAACTGATCAAGCAAATCATCAATTCTAGGTAACGGGTATTTGTTCTTAATGGTGACTTTATTAAGTTCTCTATAGTTAATACAAAGACAGAGTGTGCCATCCTTCTTCTTAACAAATAAAACAGGTGCTCCCCATGGTGATGTGCTCGACCTAATAAATCCCTTATCTAACAACTCTTGCAATTGTAGTTTCAATTCTCTAAGTTCAGCTGGTGCCATCCTATAAGGTGGTTTGGAGATCGGCTGCATTCCCGATATAATGTCGACAGTAAACTCCATTTCTCTATCGGTCAAGTGGCCCGGCAATTCGTCCGGAAAGACGTCGGGGAAATCATTAACAATCGGGATGTCGGCTAAGTTAACATTTCCATTCTGATCACTCAGTATACTACACAAGTAACCTCGACACCCCTTCTGAATTAACTTACAGGCCTTAATGGACGAAATCAAGTATGGTGGGGGCACTATCCCTTTACCCTGGAAAATAATCTCGGCTAGGTTTGGGGGTCTCAGTGTGACAGTTTTCAAAACACAATTAATAGATGCATCGTTTGCAACTAACCAGTCCATTCCCAGTATGATATCAAAATGAGCTAGGTCTAGAGGCATTAGATCTACTAGCAATTCAACATTCTCAATCACAACAACACATGCTCTGTAAATGGATGCAACAATCATAGATCTCCCAGATGGAGTAGATACAGACAACACATAATCAAGGGGCTCTAGTTCTCTATTAATTTTCTTGGCAAACTTAGTAGATATAAACGAATAACCCGAGTCAATCAACACATAGGCATCTTGGGAGCAAATTAGTAACGTACCTGACACCACTGCCTCGGCATTCTGAGTGTCTCCTGGTACCAATGCAAACACTCTGCCCTGTCTCATCTGTCCTTTCCCAGCATTTCCCTTTTGAACGGAACCCGAGGTATTCTCTCCTTTCTTGTTGTTATCAGCCTTTGTTTTGGGGCAATCCCTCACATAATGGCCCATCTCGCCACATTCATAACAGGCTCCAGACGTTCGTCGACAGATTCCGAAATGCTGTTTCCCACAATCCGAACACATCGGTTTAGCACTCCCTTCCTGCCTTACGTTACTAGTACTGCCCATGTTCGTTCTCTTCTTGGTGCCCAGCTGTCCTCGGCGATTGTCATAGTTCTGCCTCTTTCGCTGGTCTTCTCCCGAGCTCTGGTATCGGTTCAGATTAGCTTCGGCCTGAATGGCCTTGTCCAATACTTCGGCATAAGTCGGCATATCGAGCAAGTTGACCCGGTCTTGAATCGGCCCACGAAGCCCACACTCGAACTTCCTGGCCTTCATATATTCATCGTTGGTCATGTGAGGTACAAACCTTACCAATTCAGTGAAAGCGCGGTCATATTCCGCCACTGTTCTGTTGCCTTGCGTCAGAGTATGAAATTCGGTAGCCTTGCGGTTTCGAACACTTAGGGGAAAATGTTTCTTGTAGAACAACTCTAAGAATCGGGTCCAGGTCAAATCTGGATTGCTCCCTCTAACCATCATCCACCACCTGCGGGCATCATCATCTAATGTGAATGCTGCCAACGTCACTTTCTGAGCGTCAGTGCTAGGGAAGATCTCAAACAACTTTTCCATTTCCAAAACCCATGCCTCAGCCTTCATCGGCTCTATACCCCCAGAGAACCTCGGTGGTCTCATCTTCTTGAACTCCCTGATCAAAGCTATCGTGCCATCCCCATATAAGGCAGGCTGCGGGGGAACTTGCGGCACTGGCGGAGGCGGAGCTACATTCCGGCCGTTGGTCTGCTCGGCCTGAGTCGACGTAGCACTCGCGAACTGCTGTCTAGTTTGCCTCAACTCGCGGGCCAAACCTTCAACTAATCTTTCCAATCTGTCCATTCTATCTTCGGGCTGATCTCGGCCAAGCGGTGGTCTACCTCTCCTCATGATACTATGAGTATGCAAGGTATGACTTTAAAACAATTAAGCAAATAACCACATAGGCGATAGCAAATAAGTATATCAAGACAATGCACACTTCACTCAAACAACAAATACCATGATGCAACCCTAACATCTTTCTAAGGGAAATCCTATGCTCTTCAGGACTCAAGTGTGTGAATAGCGTATACCGAGGAACTTGTGCTCTGATACCATTCTGTCACGACCCCAAATCGCCCCTAGTAGTTTGGTGCCGTGATGGCCAGTAATCCGTAATTACCGAAGGCCAACGTTTCAAAACTTAACACAATAAGAGTATGGATATGGGGCTCACAAATGCGGAAGCGATAAATCAAATACAAGTGGTCCATAAGAGCTGTGCGTAGATCAAAGCAATGCCAAACATTTCCAATCAACTTTACAACTTGAATACAACAGCGTAAAATATATGTTACATCTTGATCAAAAGGCTTCTCGAGCCGACATATACAAAGTACAGCGAATACAAGTCAAGAAGCATGATTTTCAAGATTTGCCGACATGCAAAGCAGGGCACCGCTGACGTAAATACAAAAGCAAAGCCGACATAAGTACGAATCCAAAACAAGCATCCAAAACGATCTAGGCGTCGCCGCCGTCCTGCTCATCACCTACATATATATAGAGGGGTGAGTACAAATACTCAGTGAATGGTACTAATAATAAAGGTTTTGCATGAATACAGCCGAGGTCCTTCAAAACGAAACACATCAAACTTTAGCAAGACGAGGGATGAACCGTATTCATCAATCAAGTATTATAAGTACCCAAAGATGTTTACTGACATAGGCAAAACAAGGGATAAACCGTATTCATCAATCAAGTATCGTAACATCGGCGAAGCAAGGGATGAACCGTATTCATCATTCAAGTATCATAACATCGGCGAAGCAAGGGATGAACCGTATTCATCAGTCAAGTATCATAACATCGGCGAAGCAAGGGATGAACCGTATTCATCATTCAAGTATCATAACATCGGCGAAGCAAGGGATGAACCGTATTCATCAGTCAAGTATCATAACATCGGCGAAGCAAGGGATGAACCGTATTCATCAGTCAAGTATCATAACATCGGCGAAGCAAGGGATGAACCGTATTCATCAGTCAAGTATCATAACATCGGCGAAACAAGGGATGAACTGTATTCATCATTCAAGTATCATAACATCGGCGAAGCAAGGGATGAACCGTATTCATCATTCAAGTATCATACATCGGCGAAGCAAGGGATGAACCGTATTCATCATTCAAGTACTGTACGATCCGTAATCGTTTGGTCAAAGGTATTGCGAAAGTTTAGAGTCCTCCAATACAAGGGACTTGTGCACTTGGTACCGCGAAAGTTTAGAGTCCTCCAGTACAAGGGACTTGTGTTACTTAGGCCCGTAGCCCGATTTAACAAGGACCATATCCTTTTACACATAGTACTGCGAAAGTTTAGAGTCCTCCAGCACAAGGGACTTGTGTTACTTAGGCCCGTAGCCCGATTTAACAAGGACCATATCCTTTTACACATAGTACTGCGAAAGTTTAGAGTCCTCCAGCACAAGGGACTTGTGTTACTTAGGCCCGTAGCCCGATTTAACAAGGACCGTATCCTTTTACACATGGTACTGCGAAAGTTTAGAGTCCTCCAGCACAAGGGACTTTCCGAGGATAACAATCAAACAAGGCCATTTATTCATGCTTAGCAAATACCACGTCAAAACAAACAAAACAAGATTTATCAAAAGCAAGTGTAACATAGCTTTATTAGAAATACCACTCACCTAGTTCTTCAGGTGCAGACTCAAAGCAAATATCAAGGACCTACAATCACATGGCAAGTCACATTCTCAAAGCAAGCTCTATATACATGCAAATGATCTCGGCATTCTTGCCAGATCTAAGTCAAGGACAAAGCAAAACAATCTGGAAGCTTAATCACTGCTCCCGTTTCTCGAAAACACACTGGGTACCGTCCAGGACTAAGCCGAGGTCCCGTTAAACAAAGTCAGGAAAAACCTGGGTCTTCCTTTTAAGAATATGAAGAACATGATCATTTGAAAGATGGATGCAAGCTCACAATCTTGTTACCAAAAATCCGAGTTTTCTTGCCAAGAGTTCAAAATATATGGACCTGGGTACCCATTAAAGAAAGTCATGCAAGAACAAACACAAAACATGGTTTTCGTTCCAAACTTTTCGATCAAAACGAGACTTTCTTCAAGAACATATGGAAAACCATTTCCTCTTTCCAAAACCAACTTCAAAACAATGCATGACATGCAACACAAATCCGATCATGCAATGCAGCTAGATGATCAGCAAGAACAACCAAAGGAGATCAAGATTCTAACCTCAAAACTCGGATCCAACGGTTCAAACCACGAAGATCAAGCTTGGAAGACTACTCTCACTCAAGAACTCTTCTTCCTCCTCTCTAGAGCTTCTCTCTCTAAAACAAGGATTTGAGACAAGAAAATGATTTATTTCAGGGTCTGCCGGCTGCCTTAACAATCAGCTCGGACACGTGGCGTTATCGGGTTGGTTCAGCTCCAAAAAGGTGATTGATAGACAAGACAAGTCTCTGACAAAGCGTATGCAGCAAGCTCGGGTAAGACACATCGGCAACAAGATGACATCGGCTCAAATCAAGGATCCAGCAACAGGATAGAAAAACATCGGCTAGGGGGGACGACACTTGACTAAGCTGTGCCACACCTTGGCCGGGGTGTGCCACATCTCGGCCTAGGCCATACCTGCCCAAGGACAAGGTTCACTAAGTGCGAAACATCTCGGCAATGAATGCCCGAGGTGAAGATGGGGTTGAACAAGATCTCAAAATAGTTCTAAGTACAAGGTTCAAAGGCGGACTAAGCTCAAGATGACCTCGGCTACGCACACACACATACACTAAGCAAAGAACAAAATCATGCAAGCAACTTCAAGCAGATCAAGACAAGGCAAAACCTTCAAAACAAAATAACAAGGCAGGTTCATGCAGGAATGTATGCAAGTATGACAAGAATAAGGTGAGGGTTGTTACAATAGTGGTTTCTTTAATGAACTTCCATTTTTATTTTTCTGTAACTTCCATTTTTAGTTTTATTCGACTTCCATTTTTATTCAAATTATTTTTCAATTGAACTTCCTTTTTTATTTATTTCCAAATAGATCGTTATGGCATAATGGTTTCTTTAATGAACTTCGATTTTTAATTTTTTGCAACTTTCGTTTTTATGTTTATTTAAGTTTCTTTTTTGTTTTGGTTTCTTTTCCACTCAACTTCCTTTTTTATTTGATTTCCTAATAGATCGTTAAGGTATAGTGGTTTCTGGATTGAACTTCCATTTTTAATTTTCTGCAACAACCATTTTTATTTTTATTCAACTTCCATTATTATTCAATTTACTTTTCTACTAAACTTCATTTTTTATTTAATTTCCAAATGGATCGTTAAGATACAGTGGTTTCTCGAATGAACATCCAATTTTAATTTTCTGCAACTTCCATTATTATTTCTATTCAACTTTTTTTTCTTTTCAAGTTTCTTTTCTATTCAACTTCCTTTTTTATTTAATTCCCAAATAGATCGTTAAGGTATACGGGTTTCTGGATTGAACTTCCATTTTTAATTTTATGCAACTTTCACTTTTATTTTTATTCAACTTCCATTTTTATTTAATTTACTGTTCTATTAAACTTCCTTTTCTATTTAATTTCCAAATAGATCGTTCAGGTATAGTGGTTTCTGGATTGAACTTCCATTTTTAATTTTCTACAACTTCCATTTTTATTTCAATTCAACTTCCATTTTTATTCAATTTACTTTTCTATTAAACTTCTTTTTTATTTAATTTCCAAATATATCGTTAAGGTATAGTGGTTTCTTGAACAAACTTTCATTTTTAATTTTCTGCAACTTCCATTTTTATTTTTATTCGACTTCCATTTTCATTCAAGTTATTTTTCTATTCAACTTCTTTTTTTATTTAATTTCCAAATAGATCGTTAAGGTATAGTGGTTTCTTTAATGAACTTCGATTTTTAATTTTCTGCAACTTTCATTTTTATTTTTATTTGACTTTCTTTTTTGTTCTGGTTTCCTTTCTACTCAACTTCCTTTTTTATTTAATTTCCAAATAGATCGTTAAGGTATAGTGGTTTCTGGATTGAACTTCCATTTTTAATTTTATTCAACTTCCATTTTTATTTTTTTTCAACTTCCATTTTTATTCAATTTACTTTTCTATAAAACTTCCTTTTTATTTAATTTCAAAATAGATCGTTAAGGTATAGTGGTTTCTTGAATGAACATCCAATTTTAATTTTCTGCAACTTCCATTTTTATTTCTATTCAACTTCTTTTTTTTTCAAGTTTATTTTCTATTCAACTTTCTTTTTTATTTAATTTCCAAATAAATCGTTAAGGTATACTGGTTTCTGGATTGAACTTCCATTTTTATTCAATTTACTGTTCTATTAAACTTCCTTTTCTATTTAATTTCCAAATAGATCGTTAGGGTATAGTGGTTTTGTTTAATGAACTTCCATTTTTAATTATATGGAATTTCCATTTTTATTTTTATTCAGCTTCCATTTTTATACACGTTATTTTTCTATTCAACTTCCTTTTTTATTTAATTTCCAAATTGATCGTAAATGTATAGTGGTTTCTTGAATGAACTTCGATTTTTAATTTTCTGCAACTTCCATTTTTATTTTTATTTAACTTTCTTTTTTGTTCTGGTTTCTTTTCTACTCAACTTCCTTTTTTATTTAATTTCCAAATAGATCGTTAAGGTATAGTGGTTTCTGGATTGAACTTCCATTTTTAATTTTCTTCAACTTCCATTTTTATTTTTATTCAACTTCCATTTTTATTCAATTACCTTTTCTATTAAACTTCCTTTTTATTTAATTTCCAAATATATCGTTAAGGTATAGTGGTTTCTTGAACGAACTTCTATTTTTAATTTTCTGCAACATCCATTTTTATTTTTATTCGACTTCCATTTTTATTCATGTCATTTTTCTATTCAACTTCCTTTTTTATTTAATTTCCAAATAAATCATTATGGTATAGTGGTTTCTCGAACGAACTTCCAATTTTAATTTTCAGCAACTTCGATTTTTATTTCTATTCAACTTCTTTTTTTCTTCCAGCTTTTTTTTTATTCAACTTCCTTTTTTATTTAATTTCCAGATAGATAATTAAGGTACAGTGGTTTCTGGATTGGACTTCCCTTTTTAATCTTATGCAACATTCATTTTTATTTTTATTCAACTTCCATTTTAATTCAATTTACTTTTCTATTAAACTTCATTTTTTATTTAATTTCCAAATAAATCGTTAAGGTATAGTGGTTTCTCGAATGAAATTCCATTTTTAATTTTATGCAACTTCAATTTTTATTTTTATTTTACTTCCATTTTTATTCAAGTCATTTTTCTATTCAACTTCTTGTTTTATTTAATTTCCAAATAGATCGTTAAGATATAGTGGTTTCTTGAATGAACTTCCATTTTTAATTTTCTACAACTTCCAATTTTATTTTTATTTAACTTCCTTTTTCATTAAAGTTTCTTTTCTACCCAACTTCGTTTTTTATTTAAATTTCAAATAGATCGTTAAGGTATAGTGGTTTCTGGATTGAACTTCCATTTTTAATTTTATGCAACTTTCATTTTTATTTTTATTCAATTTCTATTTTTATACAATTTACATTTCTATTAAACTTCATTTCTTATTTAATTTCCAAATAGATCGTTAAGGTATATTGGTTTCTTTAATGAACTTCCATTTTTAATTTTCTGCAACTTCCATTTTTAGTTTTATTCGACTTCCATTTTTATTCCAGTTATTTTTCTATTCAACTTCCTTTTTTATTTAATTTCCAAATAGATCGTTAAGACATAATGGTTTCTTTAATGAACTTCGATTTTTAATTTTTTGCAACTTCCGTTTTTATTTTTATTTAAGTTTCTTTTTTGTTCTGGTTTCTTTTCTACTCAACTTCCTTTTTATTTAATTTTCAAATAGATCGTTAAGGTATAGTGGTTTCTAGATTGAACTTCCATTTTTAATTTTCTGCAACTTCCATTTTTATTCAATTTACTTTTCTATTAAACTTCCTTTTTTATTTAATTTCCAAATAGATCGTTAAGGTATAGTGGTTTATTGAATGAACATCCAATTTTAATTTTCTGCAACTTCCATTTTTATTTCTACTCAACTTCTTTTTTTTTTAAGTTTCTTTTCTGTTCAACTTCCTTTTTTATTTAATTTCCAAATGGATCGTTAAGGTATATTGGTTTCTGGATTGAACTTCCATTTTTAATTTTATGCAACTTTCACTTTTATTTTTATTCAACTTCTATTTTTATACAATTTACTGTTCTATTAAACTTCCTTTTCTATTTAATTTCCAAATAGATCGTTAAGGTATAGTGGTTTCTTTAATGAACTTCCATTTTTAATTATATGGAACTTCCATTTTTATTTTTATTCAACTTCCATTTCTGTACAAGTTATTTTTCTATTCAACTTCCTTTTTTATTTAATTTCCAAATTGATCGTAATGGTACAGTGGTTTCTTGAATCAACTTCCATTTTTAATTTTCTGCAACTTCCATTTTTGTTTTTATTTAACATCTTTTTTTATTCAAGTTTCTTTTCTACTCAACTTCCTTTTTTATTTAAATTCCAAATAGATCGTTAAGGTATAGTGGTTTCTGGATTGAACTTCCATTTTTAATTTTCAACAACTTCCATTTTTATTTTTATTCAACTTCCATTTTTATTAAATTTACTGTTCTATTAAACTTCCTTTTTTATTTAATTTCTAAATACATCGTTAAGGTATTCTGGTTTCTTGAATGAACTTCCATTTTTAATTTTCTGCAACTCGCAATTTTATTTTTATTCGGGTTCCATTTTTATTCAAATTATTTTTCTACTCAACTTCCTTTTTTATTTAATTTTCAAATAGATCGTTAAGGTATCGTGGGTTCTTTAATAAACTTCGATTTTTAATTTTCTGCAACTTCCATTTTTATTTTTATTTAACTTTCTTTTTTGTTCTGGTTTCTTTTCTACTCAACATCCTTTTTTACTTAATTTCCAAATAGGTCGTTAAGGTATAGTGGTTTCTGGATTGAACTTTCATTTTTAATTTTCTGCAACATCCATTTTTATTTTTATTCGACTTCCATTTTTGTTCAAGTTATTTTTCTATTAAACTTCCTTTTTTATTTAATTTCCAAATAGATCGTTAAGGTATAGTGGTTTCTTTAATGAACTTCGATTTTTAATTTTCTGTAACTTCCATTTTTATTTTTATTTAACTTTCTTTTTTGTCCTGGTTTCTTTTCTACTCAACTTCTTTTTTTTTTTAATTTCCAAATAGATCGTTAAGGTATAGTGGTTTCTGGATTGAACTTCCATTTTTAATTTTCTGCAACTTCCATTTTTATTTTTATTCAACTTCCATTTTTATTCAATTTACTTTTCTATTAAACTTCCTTTTTTATTTAATTTCCAAATATATCGTTAAGGTATAGTGGTTTCTTGAATGAACTTCTATTTTTAATTTTCTGCAACATCCATTTTTATTTTTATTCGACTTCCATTTTTACTCAAGTCATTTTTCTATTCAACTTCTTTTTTTATTTAATTTCCAAATAAATCATTAAGGTATAGTGGTTTCTCGAATGAACTTCCAATTTTAATTTTCAGCAACTTCGATTTTTATTTCTATTCAAGTTCTTTTTTTCTTCAAGCTTTGTTTTATTCAACTTCCTTTTTTATTTAATTTCCAAATAGATTGTTAAGGTACAGTGGTTTCTGGATTGAACTTCCCTTTTTAATCTTATGGAACATTCATTTTTATTTTTATTCAACTTCCATTTTTATTCAATTTACTTTTCGATTAAACTTCATTTTTTATTTAATTTCCAAATACATCGTTAGGTATAGTGGTTTCTCGAATGAACTTCCATTTTTAATTTTATGCAACTTCAATTTTTATTTTTATTCGACTTCCATTTTTATTCAAGTCATTTTTCTATTCAACTTCTTTTTTTATTTAATTTCCAAATAGATCGTTAAGGTATAGTGGTTTCTTGAATGAACTTCCATTTTGAATTTTCTGCAACTTCCATTTTTATTTTTATTTAACTTCCTTTTTCATTGAAGTTTCTTTTCTACTCAACTACCTTTTTTATTTAAATTTCAAATAGATCGTTAAGGTATAGTGGTTTCTGGATTGAACTTCCATTTTTAATTTTATGCAACTTTCATTTTTATTTTTATTCAATTTCTATTTTTATACAATTTACATTTCTATTAAACTTCTTTTCTTATTTAATTTTCAAATAGATCGTTAAGGTCTATTGGTTTCTTGAATGAACTTCCATTTTTAATTTTCTGCAACTTCCATTTTTAGTTTTATTCGACTTCCATTTTTATTCAAGTTATTTTTCTATTCAACTTCCTTTTTTATTTAATTTCCAAATAGATCGTTAAGGCATAATGGTTTCTTTAATGAACTTCGATTTTTAATTTTTTGCAACTTCTGTTTTTATTTTTATTTAAGTTTCTTTTTTGTTCTGGTTCCTTTTCTACTCAACTTCCTTTTTTGTTTGATTTCCAAATAGATCGTTAAGGTATAGTGGTTTCTGGATTGAACTTCCATTTTTAATTTTCTACAACATCCATTTTTATTTTTATTCAACTTCCATTTTTATTCAATTTACTTTTCTATTAAACTTCCTTTTTTATTTAATTTCCAAATAGATCGTTAAAGTAAAGTGGTTTCTTGAATGAACATCCAATTTTAATTTTCTGCAACTTCCATTTTTATTTCAATTCAACTTCTTTTTTTTTTCAAGTTTCTTTTCTATTCAACTTCCTTTTTTATTTAATTTCCAAATAGGTCGTTAAGGTATTCTGGTATCTGGATTAAACTTCCATTTTTAATTTTATGCAACTTTCACTTTTATTTTTATTCAACTTCCATTTTTATTCAATTTACTGTTCTATTAAACTTCCTTTTCCATTTAATTTCCAAATAGATCGTCAAAGTATAGTGGTTTCTTTAATGAACTTCCATTTTTAATTAAATGGAACTTCCATTTTTATTTTTATTCGACATCCATTTTTATACAAGTTATTTTTCTATTCAACTTCCTTTTTTATTTAATTTCCAAATTGATCGTAAAGGTACAATGGTTTCTTGAATGAACTTCCATTTTTAATTTTCTGCAACTTCCATTTTTATTTTTGTTTGACTTCCTTTTTTATTCAAGTTTCTTTTCTACTCAACTTCCTTTTTTATTTAAATTCCAAATAGATCGTTAAGGTATAGTGGTTTCTGGATTGAACTTCCATTTTTAATTTTGTGCAACTTCCATTTTAATTTTTTTTCAACTTCTATTTTTATTCAATTTACTTTTCTGTTAAACTTCCTTTTTTATTTAATTTCCAAATATATCGTTAAGGTATAGTGGTTTCTTGAATGAACTTCCATTTTTAATTTTCTGCTACTTCCATTTTTATTTTTATTCGACTTCCATTTTTATTCAAGTTATTTTTCTATTCAGCTTCCTTTTTTATTTAATTTCCAAATAGATCGTTAAGGTATAGTGGTTTTTTTAATGAACTTCGATTTTTAATTTTCTGCAACTTCCATTTTTATTTTTATTTTTCTTTTTTGTTCTGGTTTCTTTCCTACTCAACTTCCTTTTTTATTTAATTTCCAAATAGATCGTTAAGGTATAGTGGTTTTTGGATTGAACTTCCATTTTTAATTTTCTTCAACTTCCATTTTTATTTTTATTCAACTTCCATTTTTATTCAATTTACTTTTCTATTAAACTTCCTTTGTTGTTTAATTTCCAAATATATCGTTATGGTATAGTGGTTTCTTGACTGAACTTCTATTTTTAATTTTCTGCAACTTCCATTTTTATTTTTATTCGACTTCCATTTTTATTCAAGTTATTTTTCTATTCAACTTCCTTTTTTATTTAATTTCCAAATAAATCATTAAGGTATAGTGGTTTCTCGAACGAACTTGCAATTTTAATTTTCAGCAACTTCGATTTTTATTTCTATTCAACTTCTTTTTTTCTTCAAGCTTTTTTTTTTTATTTGTAACGCCCTTAAAAAAAACAACATTAAACCCATTAATATAGACATGCATTGATATACGAAGCTTCACATTCTTCTATTCTTCAGAGTACTTCATTACAAAAGTATTACATGTTAACAACAAAAGCAAGTGCCCTAAGGGCTTACAGCTTTCCAAGTTAACACTTGGTTACCAAAGAGAGTACTAACTCAATTACATATTAAGCCCTTGGCTTGAATTTACATGTAATACATCAAAAGAAATAAGACAACCAAAAGTGTGTCCGCCTCTAGCCTCCCAAGCTAAGTCCTTGGAGGTGGCATGCAACCTGTACCTGAAAATGATATTCCCATATAGGGTGAGCCACAGCCCAGTAGAAATGCACTAAACCAAATATGGACAATGACTAAAAGATTAGCAATTGATAGATGGTCAACACTGATACTTTTCCTTATCACACTTTACAGTTTCATGACATACAAGTCCATGTTACAATCCATTTTCCAATTCTTTTCAATTCTCAATTTATAACCATGGCTCAGAACCTGGCCAAACAACTTATATGAGACAATAACTCATATTAAGCACTTTCCCATTTCACAATAGATAAGCATACTAGCTATATCACACATCAACAGATAAGCATACAAGCTATATCATCACTTCCACAGATATGCATAAAAGCACTATCACACTTCCAATGGCAAGCATACGAGCTCTGTCAACACATTATTAGATAAGCATATGAGCTCTATCTATGGAGTCCATCTCCTATCTCCTCCCAACAACATCCGGTTTAGAGGTCCATCCCCTATCTTCCCCTAAACCGTGGAGTACATCCCCTATCTCCTCCAACATAATACAATGCATATAAACAATAATTATACACATCATCACACAATACATAAATTTAATGTATTCTTTCAACCGTCATACTCAATGACCCATTCCAGTGATTAGTTTCAGTTTGCCTAATCATCATGCATTGTCTACAACAATCAAGACTATCCTCCACCGATAGCCCAAAGCAGTTATTTCTATACAGAAAATAAATGCAACAATGGATATATAATCAACATTTCAACTAGGTGAGCGATAAATAATCCAACTACACCCTTTCATCCCATACCTTTCCAGTCAATTCCTCATTTCTCATAATTAATTGTGCAAATTAATTAACCAATGTAATTAGGGCATTTTCCATAATTAACATTTACAACCCTTAGGTTCCATTTTCATTAATGTTTTAACATTAGTTCCACTTTTCCAAGCCAATCATGCATTTAGGTTTTATATAGCTAAAACACCAACTTTTGTAAATTTACACAAAAGCCCCAAACTTTCACAAAATTACCAAACCAACCCCAATATCTCAAAATACTAAAATTTAAAGACAAAGCTCATAAATAGGAGTAGGATATCCCTACCTCGAAGTTAGAGCTTGGATGGAGAAGAGACTCAAAACCAAAATGTTCCAAAGACCAAGATGCTCGGATCAAAACGACGCCCTCGACGATTAACACAACTTTTACAAAGGCGGAAGGTGAGGAACTCACCCTAGCTAGATCAAAATCTAGAGAGAAGGTAAGATTTTTGAGAGAGGAGCTCTCAAAATGGTTTTTAGAAAAAGTAGGAGAGAGAAAGAAAGGCAAAAAGTGATTTAAAATCACCCAGCGGATAACTCATATACGTATGGCCCGCTCGAGCGGAGAACACAACGCTCGAGCGCCAAGAACGAAAATCTGAACACGCTCGAGCGCAATAAGGCCCGCTCGAGCACCAAGACACAAGAATAAAGCACTACCGCTTGAGCGCGAAACCCAGTCCGCTCGAGCGTAGATTTCTATCTCCCAGAACTTAAACCCAAAAAGTACTACCCGCTCGAGCGCCACCGCTCGAGCGTAAACAAACCTGCTCGAGCGTAAAAATCACATCTACAGAAGTTTTGCAGGAACACGAAATACTGGAGGTGTGCAATCCCCGATCGAGCGCAAGAAGACCCGCTCGAGCGGATCGGCTAAAAACTGGACAACAAGGAATTGAAACCAAGGCCTAACCAACCTGCAACAACCCGGATCAAAACATCCTAAAACTCAATCAAGGGGAATTAAAGGACATCAACAAGATAGATACCACTACCAACTTCACGGAACCGAGTCCGGAACACAACAGAACTGTAAAGGGACAACCGGGATCGCTATATTATTCAACTTCCTTTTTATTTAATTTCCAAATAGATCGTTAAGGTACAGTGGTTTCTGGATTGAACTTCCATTTTTAATCATATGCAGCATTCATTTTCATTTTTATTCAACTTCCATTTTTATTCAATTTACTTTTCTATTAAACTTCATTTTTTATTTAATTTCCAAATAAATAGTTAAGGTATAGTGGTTTCTTGATTGAACTTCCATTTTTAATTTTATGCAACTTCAATTTTTATTTTTATTCGACTTCCATTTTTATTCAAGTCATTTTTCTATTCAACTTCTTTTTTTATTTAATTTCCAAATAGATCATTCGGGTATAGTGGTTTCTTGAATGAACTTCTATTTTTAATTTTCTGCAACTTCCATTTTTATTTTTATTTAACTTCCTTTTTCACAAAAGTTTCTTTTCTACTCAACTTCCTTTTTTATTTAATTTCCAAATAGATCGTTAAGGTATGGTGGTTTCTAGATTGAACTTCCATTTTTAATTTTATGCAACTTTCACTTTTATTTTTATTCAATTTCTATTTTTATACAATTTACATTTCTATTAAACTTCCTTTCTTATTTAATTTCCAAATAGATCGTTAAGGTATAGCGGTTTCTTGAATGAACTTCCATTTTTAATTTTCTGCAACTTCCATTTTTAGTTTTATTCGACTTCCATTTTTATTCAAGTTATTTTTCTATTCAACTTCCTTTTTTATTTAATTTCAAAATAGATCGTTAAGGCATAATGGTTTCTTTCATGAACTTCGAATTTTAATTTTCTGCAACTTCCGTTTTTATTTTTATTTAAGTTTCTTTTTTGTTCTGGTTTTTTTTCTACTCAACTTCCTTTTTTATTTAATTTCCAAATAGATCGTTAAGGTATAGTGGTTTCGGGATTGAACTTCCATTTTTAATTTTCTACAACTTCCATTTTTATTTTTATTCAACTTCCACTTTTATTCAATTTAATTTTCTATTAAACTTCCTTTTTTATTTAATTTCCAAATAGATCGTTAAGGTATAGTGGTTTCTTGAATGAACATCCAATTTTAATTTTCTGCAAATTCCATTTTTATTTCTATTCAACTTCTTCTTTTTTTCAAGTTTCTTTTCTATTCAACTTCCTTTTTTATTTAATTTCCAAATAGATCGTTAAGGTATACTGGTTTCTGGATTGAACTTCCATTTTTAATTTTCTGCAACTTTCATTTTTATTTTTATTCGACTTCCATTATTATTCAAGTTATTTTTCTATTCAACTTCCTTTTTTATTTAATTTCCAAATAGTACGTTAAGGTATGGTGGTTTCTTGAATGAACTTCCATTTTTAATTTTCTGCAACTTCCATTTTTATTCTTGTTTAACTTCCTTTTTCAATCAGTTTCTTTTCTACTCAACTTCCTTTTTTATTAAATTTCCAAATAGATCGTTAAGGTATAGTGGTTTCTGGATTAAACTTTCATTTTTGATTTAATGCAACTTTCATTTTTATTTTATTCAACTTACATTTTTATTAAATTTACTTTTCTATTATACTTCCTTTTTTTATTAAATTTCCAAATAGATCGTTAAGGTATAGTGGTTTTTTGAATGAACTTCGATTTGTAATTTTCTGCAACTTCCATTTTTATTTTTATTCGACTTCCATTTTTATTCAAGTTATTTTTCTATTTAACTTCCTTTTTTATTTAATTTCCAAATAGATTGTTAAGGTATAGTGGTTTCTTGAATGAAGTTCCATTTTTAATTTTCTGCAACTTCCATTTTTATTCTTATTTAACTTCCTTTTCCAATCAGTTTCTTTTCTACTCAACTTCTTTTTTATTTAATTTCCAAATAGATCGTTAAGGTGTAGTGGTTTCTGGATTGAACTTTCATTTTTAATTTTATGTAACCTTCATTTTTATTTTTATTTTTATTAAACTTCCATTTTTATTCAATTTACTTTTCTATTAAACTTCCTTTTTTATTTAATTTCCAAATAGATCGTTAAGGTATAGTGGTTTCTTAAATGAACTTCCATTTTTAATTTTCTGCAACTTCCATTTTTATTTTTATTCGACTTCCATTTTTATTCAAGTTATTTTTCTATTCAACTTCCTTTTTTAATTAATTACCAAATAGATCGTTAAAGTATTGTGGTTTCTTGAATCAACTTCCAATTTTAATTTTCTACTACTTCCATTTTTATTTCAATTCAACTTCTTTTTTTCTTCAAGTTTTTTTTGTATACAACTTTCTTTTTTATTTAATTTCCAAATAGATCGTTAAGGTATAGTGGTTTCTGGCTTGAACTTCAATTTTTAATTTTATGCAACTTTCATTTTTGTTTTTACTCCACCTCCATTTTTATTCAATTTACTTTTCTATTAAACTTCCTTTTTTAATTAATTTCCAAATAGATCGTTAAGGTATAGTGGTTTCTTGAATGAACTTCCAATTTTAATTTTCTGCAACTTCCATTTTTATTTCTATTCAACTTCTTTTTTTATTCAAGGTTCTTTTCTATTTAACTTCCTTTTTTATTTAATTTCCAATTAGATCGTTAAGGTATACTGGTTTCTTGATTGAAGTTCCATTTTTAATTTTATGCAACTTTCACTTTTATTTTAATTCAACTTTCATTTTTAATCAATTTACTTTTCTAATAATCTTCCTTTTTTATTTAATTTCCAAATAGATCGTCAAGGTATAGTGGTTTCTTTAATGAACTTCCATTTTTATTTTTATTCAGCTTCTATTTTTATTCAAGTTATTTTTCTATTCAACTACCTTTTTTATTTAATTTCCAAATAGATCGATAAGGTATACTGGTTTCAGGATTGAACTTCCATTTTTAATTTTATGCAACTTTCACTTTTCTTTTTATTCAAATTCCATTTTTATTCAATTTACTTTTCTATTCAACTTCATTTTTTATTTAATTTCCAAATAGATCGTTAAGGTATAGTGGTTTCATGAATGAACTACCAATTTTAATTTTCAGCAACTTCCACTTTTATTTCTATTCAACTTCTTTTTTTATTCATGTTTCTTTTCTATTCAACTTCCTTTTTTATTTAATATCCAAATAGATCGTTAAGGTATACTGGTTTCTGGACGGAACTTCCATTGTTAATTTTATGCAACTTTCATTTTTATTTTTATTCACCATCCATTTTAATTCAATTTACCTTTCTATTAAACTTCCTTTTTTTTTTTAATTTCCAAATAGATCGTTAAGTTATAGTGGTTTCTTGAATGAACTTCCATTTTTAATTTTCCGCAACTTTCATTTTTATTTTTATTCGATTTCCATTTTTATTCAATTTACTTTTCTATTCAACTTCCTTTTGTATTTAATTTCCAAATAGATCGTTAAGGTATAGTGGTTTCTTGAATGAATTTTGATTTTTAATTTTCTGCAACTTCCATTTTTATTTTGAAGTAACTTCCATTTTTATACATGTTACTTTTCTGTTCAACTTCCTTTTTTATTTAATTTCCAAATAGATCGTTAACGCATAGTGGTTTCTGGATTGAACTTCCAATTTAATTTTATGCAACTTTCAATTTTATTTTTATTCAATTTCCATTTTTCTTCAATTTACTTTTCAATTAAACTTCCTTTTTTATTTAATTTCCAAATATATCGTTAAGGTGTAGTGGTTTCTGGAATGAATTTCCATTTTTAATTTGCTGCAACTTCCATTTTTATTTTTATTTAACTTCCTTTTACATTCAAGTTTCTGTTCTACTCAACTTCCATTTTTATTAAATTTCCAAATAGATTGTTAAGGTATAGTGGTTTCTGGATTGCACTTCCACTTTTAATTTTATACAACTTTGATTTTTATTTTTATTCAATTTCCATTTTTATTCAATTTACTTTTCTAATAAACTTCATTTTCTATTAAATTTCCAAATAGATCGTTAAGGTATGTGGTTTCTTGAATGAACTTCCATTTTTAATTTTCTGCAACTTCCATTTTTATTTTTATTCGACTTCCATTTTTATTCAAGTTATTTTTTTATTCAACTTCCTTTTTTATTTAATTTCCAAATAGATCGTTAAGGTGTAGTGGTTTCTTGAATGAACTTCCATTTTTAATTTTCTGCAACTTCCATTTTTATTCTTTTTTAACTTCCTTTTTCAATAAGTTTCTTTTCTACTCAACTTCCTTTTTTATTTAATTTCCAAATAGATCGTTAAGGTATACTGGTTTCTGGATTGAACTTTCATTTTTAATTTTATGCAACTTTCATTTTTATTTTTATTCAACTTCCTTTTTTATTCAATTTACTTTTCTATTAAACTTCATTTTTTATTTAATTTCCAAATAGATCGTTAACATAGAGTAGTTTCTTGAATAAACTTCCATTTTTAATTTTCTGCAACTTCCATTTTTATTTTTATTCAACTTCCATTTTTATTCAAGTTATTTTTCTATTTAACTTCCTTTTGTATTTAATTTCCAAATAAATCGTTAAGGTACAGTGGTTTCTTGAATGAAGTTCCCTTTTTAATTTTCTGCAACTTCCATTTTTATTCTTCTTTAACCTCCTTTTTCAATAAGTTTCTTTTCTACTCAACTTCCTTTTTTATTTAATTTCCAAATAGATCGTTAAGGTATTGTGGTTTCTGGATTGAACTTTCATTTTTAATTTTATGCAACTTTCATTTTTATTTTTATTCAACTTCCATTTTTATTCAATTTACTTTTCTATTAAACTTCCTTTTTTATTTAATTTCCAAATAAATCGCTCAGGTATAGTGGTTTCTTCAATGAACTTCCATTTTTAATTTTCTGCAACTTCCATTTTTATTTTTATTCGACTTCCATTTTCATTCAAGTTATTTTTCTATTCAACTTCCTTTTTTAATTAATTTCCAAATAGATCGTTAAGGTATAGTGGTTTCTTGAATGAACTTCCAATTTTAATTTTCTGCAACTTCAATTTTTATTTCTATTCAACTTCTTTTTTTATTTAAGTTTCTTTTCTACTCAACTTCTTTTTTTATTTAATTTCCAAATAGATCGTTAAGGTATACTGGTTTCTGGATTGCACTTTCATTTTTAATTTTATGAAACTTTCACTTTTATTTTTATTCAACTTCCATTTTTAATCAATTTACTTTTCTATTACTCATCCTTTTTTATTTAATTTCCAAATAGATCGTTAAGGTATAGTGGTTTTTTTAATGAACTTCCATTTTTAATTTTATGGAACTTCCATTTTTATTTTCATTCAGCTTCCATTTTTGTTCAAGTTATTATTCTATTCAACTTCCCTTTTTATTTAACTTCCAAATAGATCGTTAAGGTATAGTGGTTTCTTGAATGAACTTCTATTTTTAATTTTCTGCAACTTCCATTTTTATTTTTATTCGACTTCAATTTTTATTCAAGTTATTTTTCTATTCAACTTCCTTTTTTATTTAATTTCCAAATAGATCGTTAAGGTATAGTGGTTTCTTGAATGAACTTCCATTTTTATTCAATTTACTTTTCTATTCAACTTCCTTTTTTATTTAATTTCCAAATAGATCGTTAAGGTATAGTGGTTTCTGGATTGAACTTTCATTTTTAATTTTATGCAACTTTCATTTTTATTTTTATTCAACTTCCATTTTTATTCACTTTACTTTTCTATTAAACTTCCTTTTTTATTTAATTTCCAAATAGATCGTTAAGGTATAGTGGTTTCTTGAATGAACTTTCATTTTTAATTTTCTGCAACTTCCATTTTTATTTTTATTCGACTTCCATTTTTATTCAAGTTATTTTTCTATATAACTTCCTTTTTTATTTAATTTCCAAATAAATCGTTAAGGTATAGTGGTTTCTTGAATGAAGTTCCATTTTTAATTTTCTGCAACTTCCATTTTTATTCTTATTTAACTTCCTTTTTCAATCAGTTTCTTTTCTACTCAACTTCCTTTTTTATTTAATTTCCAAATAGATCGTTAATGTATAGTGGTTTCTGGATTGGACTTTCATTTTTAATTTTATGCAACTTTCATTTTTATTTTTATTCAACTTCCATTTTTATTCAATTTACTTTTCTATTAAACTTCCTCTTTTATTTAATTTCCAAATAGATCGTTAAAGTATAGTGGTTTTTTGAATGAACTTCCATTTTTAATTTTCTGCAACTTCCATTTTTATTTTTAGTCGACTTCCATTTTTATTCAAGTTATTTTTCTATTCAACTTCATTTTTTATTTAATTTCCAAATAAATCGGTAAGGTATTGTGGTTTTTTTAATGAACTGCCAATTTTAATTTTCTGGGACTTCCATTTTTATTTCTATTCAACTTCTTTTTTTTATTCAAGTTTCTTGTCTATTCAACTTCCTTTTTTATTTAATTTCCAAATATATCGTTAAGGTATACTGGTTTCTGGATTGAATTTCCATTTTTAATTTTATGCAACTTTCACTTTTCTGTTTATTCAACTTCCGTTTTTATTCAAATTACTTTTCTATTCAACTTCCTTTTTTATTTATTTCCAAATAGATCATTAAGGTATAGTGGTTTCTGCATAGAACTTCCATTTTTAATTTTCTGCAACTTCAATTTTTATTTTTATTTAACTTCCTTTTTCATTCAAGTTTCTTTTCTACTCAACTTCCTTTTTTAATTAATTTCCAAATAGATCGTTAAGGTATAGTGGTTTCTGGATTGAACTTCCATTGTTAATTTTATGCAACATTCATTTTTATTTTTATTCACCTTCCATTTTTATTCAATTTACTTTTCTATTAAACTTCCTTTTTTATTTAATTTCCAAATAGATCGTTAAGTTATAGTGGTTTCTTGAATGAACTTCCATTTTTAATTTTCTGTAACTTCCATTTTTATTTATATTTGACTTCCATTTTTATTCAATTTACTTTTCTATTCAACTTCCTTTTTTATTTAATTTCCAAATAGATCGTTACGGTATAGTGGTTTCTTGAATGAATTTCCATTTTTAATTTTCTGCAACTTCCATTTTTATTCATGTTACTTTTCTGTTCAACTTCCTTTTTTATTTAATTTCCAAATAGATCGTTAACGTATAGTGGTTTCTGGATTGAACTTCCATTTTTAATTTTATGCAACTTTCATTTTTATTTTTATTCAATTTCCATTTTTATTCAATTTATTATTCTATTACACTTCCTTTTTTATTTAATTTCCAAATAGATCGTTAAGGTATAGTGGTTTCTGGAATGATTTTCCAATTTTAATTTGCGGCAAATTCCATTTTTATTTTTATTTAACTTCCTTTTTCATTCAAGTTTCTTTTCAACTCAACTTCCTTTTTTATTTAATTTCCAAATAGATCGTTAAGGTATTGTGGTTTCGGGATTGAACTTCCACTTTTAATTTTATGGAACTTCCATTTTTATTTTCATTCAGCTTCCATTTTTGTTCAAGTTCTTTTTCTATTCAACTTCTCTTTTTATTTAACTTCCAAATAGATCGTTAAGGTATAGTGGTTTCTTGAATGAACTTCCATTTTTAATTTTCTACAACTTCCATTTTTATTTTTATTCGACTTCAGTTTTTATTCAAGTTATTTTTCTATTCAACTTCCTTTTTTATTTAATTTCCAAATAGATCGTTAAGATATAGTGGTTTCTTGAATGAACTTCCATTTTTAATTTTTTGCAACTTCCATTTTTATTCTTATTTAACTTCCTTTTTCAATCAGTTTATTTTCTACTCAATTTCTTTTTTTATTTAATTTCCAAATAGATAGTTAAGGTATAGTGGTTTCTGGATTGAACTTTCATTTTTAATTTTATGCAACTTTCATTTTTATTTTTATTCAACTTCCATTTTTATTCAATTTACTTTCCTATTAAACTTCATTTTTTAATTAATTTCCAAATAGATCGTTAAGGTATAGTGGTTTCTAGAATGAACTTCCATTTTTAATTTTTTGCAACTTAAATTTTTATTTTTATTCGACTTCCATTTTTATTCAAGTTATTTTTCTAATTAACTTCATTTTTTATTTAATTTCCAAATAGATCGTTAAGGTATAGTGGTTTCTCGAATGAACATCCATTTTTAATTTTCTGCAACTTCCATTTTTATTCTTATTTAACTTCCTTTTTCAATCAGTTTTTTTTTCTACTCAACTTCCTTTTTTATTTAATTTCGAAATAGATCGTTAAGGTATAGTGGTTTCCGGATTGAACTTTCATTTTTAATTTTATGCAACTTTCATTTTTTTTTATTCAACTTCCATTTTTATTCAATTTACTTTTCTATTAAACTTCCTTATTTATTTACTTTCCAAATAGATCGTTAAGGTATAGTGGTTTCTTCAATAAACTTCCATTTTTAATTTTCTGCAACTTCCATTTTTATTTTTATTCGACTTACATTTTTATTCAAGTTATTTTTCTATTCAACTTCATTTTTTAATTAATTTCCAAATAGATCGTTAAGGTATAGTGGTTTCTTGAATGAACTTCCAATTTTAATTTTCTGCAACTTCCATTTTTATTTCTATTCAACTTCTTTTTTATTTAAATTTCTTTTCTATTCAACTTCTTTTTTTATTTAATTTCCAAATAGATCATTAAGGTATACTGGTTTCTGGATTGAACTTCCATTTTTAATTTTATGAAACTTTCACTTTTATTTTTATTCAACTTCCATTTTTAATCAATTTACTTTTCTATTAATCTTCCTTTTTTATTTAATTTCCAAATAGATCGTTAAGGTATAGTGGTTTTTTTAATGAACTTCCATATTTAATTTTATGGAACTTCCATTTTTGTTTTCATTCAGCTTCCATTTTTGTTCAAGTTATTTTTCTATTCAACTTCCCTTTTTATTTAACTTCCAAATAGATCGTTAAGGTATAGTGGTTTCTTGAATGAACTTCCATTTTTAATTTTCTGCAACTTCCATTTTTATTTTTATTCGACTTCAATTTTTATTCAAGTTATTTTTCTATTCAACTTCCTTTTTTATTTAATTTCCAAATAGATCGTTAAGGTATAGTGGTTTCTTGAATGAACTTCCATTTTCAATTTTCTGCAACTTCCATTTTTATTCTTATTTAACTTCCTTTTTCAATCAGTTTCTTTTCTATTCAACTTTCTTTTTTATTTAATTTCCAAATAGATCGTTAAGGTATAGTGGTTTCTTGAATGAATTTCCATTTTTAATTTTTTGCAACTTTCATTTTTATTTTTAAGTAACTTCCATTTTCATTCAAGTTACATTTCCGTTCAGCTTCCTTTTTTAGTTAATTTCCGAATAGATCGTTAACGTATAGTGGTTTCTGGATTGAACTTCCTTTTTTAATTTTATGCAACTTTCATTTTTATTTTTATTCAATTTCCATTTTTGTTCAATTTACTTTTCTATTAAACTTCCTCTTTTATTTAATTTCCAAATATATCGTTAAGGTATAGTTGTTTTTGGAATGAATTTCCATTTTTAATTTGCTGCAACTTCAATTTTTATTTTCATTTAACTTCCTTTTTCATTCAAGTTTCTTTTCTACTCAACTTCCTTTTTTATTTAATTTCAAAGTAGCCCGTTAAGATATAGTGGTTTCTGGATTGAACTTCCATTTTTAATTTTATGCAACTTTCATTTTTATTTTTAATCAGTTTCCATTTTTATTCAATTAACTTTTCTATTAAACTTCCTTTTTTATTAAATTTCCAAATAGATCGTTAAAGTATAGTGGTTTCTTGAATGAACTTCCAATTTTAATTTTCTGCAACTTCCATTTTTATTTTTATTCGACTCCCATTTTTATTCAAGTTATTTTTCTATTCAACTTCCTTTTTTATTTAATTTCAAAATAGATCGTTAAGGTATAGTGGTTTCTTGAATGAACTACCATTTTTAATTTTCTACATCTTCCATTTTTATTCTTATTTAACTTCATTTTTCAATCAGTTTCTTTTCTACTCAACTTCCCTTTTTATTTAATTTCCAAATAAATCGTTAAGGTATAGTGGTTTCTGGATTGAACTTCCATTTTTAATTTTATGCAACTTTCATTTTTATTTTTATTCAATTTCCATTTTTGTTCAATTTATTATTCTATTACACTTCCTTTTTTATTTAATTTCCAAATAGATCGTTAATGTATAGTGGTTTCTGGAATGATTTTCCATTTTTCATTTGCGGCAACTTCCATTTTTATTTTTATTTGACTTCCTTTTTCATTCGAGTTTCTTTTCTACTCAACTTCCTTTTTTATTTAATTTCCAAATAGATCGTTAAGGTATTGTGGTTTCTGGATTGAACTTCCACTTTTAATTTTATGCAACTTTCATTTTTATTTTTATTCAATTTCCGTTTTTATCCAATTTACTTTTCTATTAAACTTCCTTTTTTTATTAAATTTCCAAATAAATCGTTAAGGTATAGTGCTTTCGTGAATGAACTTCCATTTTTAATTTTTTGCAACTTCCATTTTTATTTTTATTCGACTTCCATTTTTAATCAAGTTATTTTTCTACTCAACTTCCTTTTTTATTTAATTTCCAAATAGATCGTTAAGATATAGTGGTTTCTTGAATGAACTTCCATTTTTAATTTTTTGCAACTTCCATTTTTATTCTTATTTAACTTCCTTTTTCAATCAGTTTATTTTCTACTCAATTTCCTTTTTTATTTAATTTCCAAATAGATAGTTAAGGTATAGTGGTTTCTGGATTGAACTTTCATTTTTAATTTTATGCAACTTTCATTTTTATTTTTATTCAACTTCCATTTTTATTCAATTTAATTTTCTATTATACTTCCTTTTTTAATTAATTTCCAAATAGATTGTTAAGGTATAGTGGTTTCTTGAATGAACTTCCATTTTTAATTTTCTGCAACTTAAATTTTTCTTTTTATTCGACTTCCATTTTTATTCAAGTTATTTGTCTAATTAACTTCCTTTTTTATTTAATTTCCAAATAGATCGTTAAGGTATAGTGGTTTCTTGAATGAACTACCATTTTTAATTTTCTACATCTTCCATTTTTATTCTTGTTTAACTTCCTTTTTCAATCAGTTTCTTTTCTACTCAACTTCCCTTTTTATGTAATTTCCAAATAAATCGTTAAGGTATAGTGGTTTCGGGATTGAACTTCCAGTTTTAATTTTATGCAACTTTCATTTTTATTTTTATTCAATTTCTATTTTTGTTCAATTTATTATTCTATTACACTTCCTTTTTTATTTAATTTCCAAATAGATCGTTAAGGTATAGTGGTTTCTGGAATGATTTTCCATTTTTCATTTGCGGCAACTTCCATTTTTATTTTTATTTGACTTCCTTTTTCATTCGAGTTTCTTTTCTACTCAACTTCCTTTTTTATTTAATTTCCAAATAGATCGTTAAGGTATTGTGGTTTCTGGATTGAACTTCCACTTTTAATTTTATGCAACTTTCATTTTTATTTTTATTCAATTTCCGTTTTTATCCAATTTACTTTTCTATTAAACTTCCTTTTTTTATTAAATTTCCAAATAAATCGTTAAGGTATAGTGCTTTCTTGAATGAACTTCCATTTTTAATTTTTTGCAACTTCCATTTTTATTTTTATTCGACTTCCATTTTTATTCAAGTTATTTTTCTACTCAACTTCCTTTTTTATTTAATTTCCAAATAGATCGTTAAGGTATAGTGGTTTTTGAATGAACTTCCATTTTTATTCTTATTTAACTTCCTTTTTCAATCAGTTTATTTTCTACTCAATTTCCTTTTTTATTTAATTTCCAAATAGATAGTTAAGGTATAGTGGTTTCTGGATTGAACTTTCATTTTTAATTTTATGCAACTTTCATTTTTATTTTTATTCAACTTCCATTTTTATTCAATTTAATTTTCTATTATACTTCCTTTTTTAACTAATTTCCAAATAGATTGTTAAGGTATAGTGGTTTCTTGAATGAACTTCCATTTTTAATTTTCTGCAACTTAAATTTTTCTTTTTATTCGACTTCTATTTTTATTCAAGTTATTTGTCTAATTAACTTCCTTTTTTATTTAATTTCCAAATAGATCGTTAAGGTATAGTGGTTTCTTGAATGAACATCCATTTTTAATTTTCTGCAACTTCCATTTTTATTCTTATTTTACTTCCTTCTTCCATCAGTTTTTTTTCTACTCAACTTCCTTTTTTATTTAATTTCCAAATAGATCGTTAAGGTATAGTGGTTTCTGGATTGAACTTTCATTTTTAATTTTATGCAACTTTCATTTTTATTTTTATTCAACTTCCATTTTTATTCAATTTACTTTTCTATTAAACTTCCTTTTTTATTAAATTTCCAAACAGATCGTTAAGGTATAGTGGTTTCTTCAATGAACTTCCATTTTTAATTTTCTGCAACTTCCATTTTTATTTTTATTGGACTTCCATTTTTATTCAAGTTATTTTTCTATTCAACTTCCTTTTTTAATTAATTTCCAAATAGATCGTTAAGGTATAGTGGTTTCTTGAATGAACTTCCAATTTTAATTTTCTGCAACTTCCATTTTTATTTTTGTTCAACTTCTTTTTTTTATTTAAGTTTCTTTTCTATTCAACTTTCTTTTTTAATTAATTTCCAAACAGATCGTTAACGTATAGTGGTTTCTGGATTGAACTTCCTTTTTTAATTTTATGCAACTTTCACTTTTATTTTTATTCAACTTCCATTTTTAATCAATTTACTTTTCTATTAATCTTCCTTTTTTATTTAATTTCCAAATAGATCGTCAAGGTATAGTGGTTTTTTTAATGAACTTCCATTTTAATTTTACGGAACTTCCATTTTAATTTTCATTCAGCTTCCATTTTTGTTCAAGTTATTTTTCTATTCAACTTCCCTTTTTGTTTAACTTCCAAATAGATCATTAAGGTATAGTGGTTTCTTGAATGAACTTCTATTTTTAATTTTCTGCAACTTCCATTTTTATTTTTATTCGACTTATATTTTTATTCAAGTTATTTTTCTATTCAACTTCCTTTTTTATTTAATTTCCAAATAGATCGTTAAGGTATAGTGGTTTCTGGAATGAACTTCCATTTTTATTCAATTTACTTTTCTATTCAACTTCCTTTTTTATTTAATTTCCAAATAGATCGTTAAGGTATAGTCGTTTCTTGAATGAATTTCCATTTTTAATTTTTTGCAACTTTCATTTTTATTTTTAAGTAACTTCCATTTTCATTCAAGTTACATTTCCGTTCAGCTTCCTTTTTTAGTTAATTTCCGAATAGATCGTTAACGTATAGTGGTTTCTGGATTGAACTTCCTTTTTTAATTTTATGCAACTTTCATTTTTATTTTTATTCAATTTCCATTTTTGTTCAATTTACTTTTCTATTAAACTTCCTCTTTTATTTAATTTCCAAATATATCGTTAAGGTATAGTTGTTTTTGGAATGAATTTCCATTTTTAATTTGCTGCAACTTCAATTTTTATTTTCATTTAACTTCCTTTTTCATTCAAGTTTCTTTTCTACTCAACTTCCTTTTTTATTTAATTTCAAAGTAGCCCGTTAAGATATAGTGGTTTCTGGATTGAACTTCCATTTTTAATTTTATGCAACTTTCATTTTTATTTTTAATCAGTTTCCATTTTTATTCAATTAACTTTTCTATTAAACTTCCTTTTTTATTAAATTTCCAAATAGATCGTTAAAGTATAGTGGTTTCTTGAATGAACTTCCAATTTTAATTTTCTGCAACTTCCATTTTTATTTTTATTCGACTCCCATTTTTATTCAAGTTATTTTTCTATTCAACTTCCTTTTTTATTTAATTTCAAAATAGATCGTTAAGGTATAGTGGTTTCTTGAATGAACTACCATTTTTAATTTTCTACATCTTCCATTTTTATTCTTATTTAACTTCATTTTTCAATCAGTTTCTTTTCTACTCAACTTCCCTTTTTATTTAATTTCCAAATAAATCGTTAAGGTATAGTGGTTTCTGGATTGAACTTCCATTTTTAATTTTATGCAACTTTCATTTTTATTTTTATTCAATTTCCATTTTTGTTCAATTTATTATTCTATTACACTTCCTTTTTTATTTAATTTCCAAATAGATCGTTAATGTATAGTGGTTTCTGGAATGATTTTCCATTTTTCATTTGCGGCAACTTCCATTTTTATTTTTATTTGACTTCCTTTTTCATTCGAGTTTCTTTTCTACTCAACTTCCTTTTTTATTTAATTTCCAAATAGATCGTTAAGGTATTGTGGTTTCTGGATTGAACTTCCACTTTTAATTTTATGCAACTTTCATTTTTATTTTTATTCAATTTCCGTTTTTATCCAATTTACTTTTCTATTAAACTTCCTTTTTTTATTAAATTTCCAAATAAATCGTTAAGGTATAGTGCTTTCGTGAATGAACTTCCATTTTTAATTTTTTGCAACTTCCATTTTTATTTTTATTCGACTTCCATTTTTAATCAAGTTATTTTTCTACTCAACTTCCTTTTTTATTTAATTTCCAAATAGATCGTTAAGATATAGTGGTTTCTTGAATGAACTTCCATTTTTAATTTTTTGCAACTTCCATTTTTATTCTTATTTAACTTCCTTTTTCAATCAGTTTATTTTCTACTCAATTTCCTTTTTTATTTAATTTCCAAATAGATAGTTAAGGTATAGTGGTTTCTGGATTGAACTTTCATTTTTAATTTTATGCAACTTTCATTTTTATTTTTATTCAACTTCCATTTTTATTCAATTTAATTTTCTATTATACTTCCTTTTTTAATTAATTTCCAAATAGATTGTTAAGGTATAGTGGTTTCTTGAATGAACTTCCATTTTTAATTTTCTGCAACTTAAATTTTTCTTTTTATTCGACTTCCATTTTTATTCAAGTTATTTGTCTAATTAACTTCCTTTTTTATTTAATTTCCAAATAGATCGTTAAGGTATAGTGGTTTCTTGAATGAACTACCATTTTTAATTTTCTACATCTTCCATTTTTATTCTTGTTTAACTTCCTTTTTCAATCAGTTTCTTTTCTACTCAACTTCCCTTTTTATGTAATTTCCAAATAAATCGTTAAGGTATAGTGGTTTCGGGATTGAACTTCCAGTTTTAATTTTATGCAACTTTCATTTTTATTTTTATTCAATTTCTATTTTTGTTCAATTTATTATTCTATTACACTTCCTTTTTTATTTAATTTCCAAATAGATCGTTAAGGTATAGTGGTTTCTGGAATGATTTTCCATTTTTCATTTGCGGCAACTTCCATTTTTATTTTTATTTGACTTCCTTTTTCATTCGAGTTTCTTTTCTACTCAACTTCCTTTTTTATTTAATTTCCAAATAGATCGTTAAGGTATTGTGGTTTCTGGATTGAACTTCCACTTTTAATTTTATGCAACTTTCATTTTTATTTTTATTCAATTTCCGTTTTTATCCAATTTACTTTTCTATTAAACTTCCTTTTTTTATTAAATTTCCAAATAAATCGTTAAGGTATAGTGCTTTCTTGAATGAACTTCCATTTTTAATTTTTTGCAACTTCCATTTTTATTTTTATTCGACTTCCATTTTTATTCAAGTTATTTTTCTACTCAACTTCCTTTTTTATTTAATTTCCAAATAGATCGTTAAGGTATAGTGGTTTTTGAATGAACTTCCATTTTTATTCTTATTTAACTTCCTTTTTCAATCAGTTTATTTTCTACTCAATTTCCTTTTTTATTTAATTTCCAAATAGATAGTTAAGGTATAGTGGTTTCTGGATTGAACTTTCATTTTTAATTTTATGCAACTTTCATTTTTATTTTTATTCAACTTCCATTTTTATTCAATTTAATTTTCTATTATACTTCCTTTTTTAACTAATTTCCAAATAGATTGTTAAGGTATAGTGGTTTCTTGAATGAACTTCCATTTTTAATTTTCTGCAACTTAAATTTTTCTTTTTATTCGACTTCTATTTTTATTCAAGTTATTTGTCTAATTAACTTCCTTTTTTATTTAATTTCCAAATAGATCGTTAAGGTATAGTGGTTTCTTGAATGAACATCCATTTTTAATTTTCTGCAACTTCCATTTTTATTCTTATTTTACTTCCTTCTTCCATCAGTTTTTTTTCTACTCAACTTCCTTTTTTATTTAATTTCCAAATAGATCGTTAAGGTATAGTGGTTTCTGGATTGAACTTTCATTTTTAATTTTATGCAACTTTCATTTTTATTTTTATTCAACTTCCATTTTTATTCAATTTACTTTTCTATTAAACTTCCTTTTTTATTAAATTTCCAAACAGATCGTTAAGGTATAGTGGTTTCTTCAATGAACTTCCATTTTTAATTTTCTGCAACTTCCATTTTTATTTTTATTGGACTTCCATTTTTATTCAAGTTATTTTTCTATTCAACTTCCTTTTTTAATTAATTTCCAAATAGATCGTTAAGGTATAGTGGTTTCTTGAATGAACTTCCAATTTTAATTTTCTGCAACTTCCATTTTTATTTTTGTTCAACTTCTTTTTTTTATTTAAGTTTCTTTTCTATTCAACTTTCTTTTTTAATTAATTTCCAAACAGATCGTTAACGTATAGTGGTTTCTGGATTGAACTTCCTTTTTTAATTTTATGCAACTTTCACTTTTATTTTTATTCAACTTCCATTTTTAATCAATTTACTTTTCTATTAATCTTCCTTTTTTATTTAATTTCCAAATAGATCGTCAAGGTATAGTGGTTTTTTTAATGAACTTCCATTTTAATTTTACGGAACTTCCATTTTAATTTTCATTCAGCTTCCATTTTTGTTCAAGTTATTTTTCTATTCAACTTCCCTTTTTGTTTAACTTCCAAATAGATCATTAAGGTATAGTGGTTTCTTGAATGAACTTCTATTTTTAATTTTCTGCAACTTCCATTTTTATTTTTATTCGACTTATATTTTTATTCAAGTTATTTTTCTATTCAACTTCCTTTTTTATTTAATTTCCAAATAGATCGTTAAGGTATAGTGGTTTCTGGAATGAACTTCCATTTTTATTCAATTTACTTTTCTATTCAACTTCCTTTTTTATTTAATTTCCAAATAGATCGTTAAGGTATAGTCGTTTCTTGAATGAATTTCCATTTTTAATTTTTTGCAACTTCCATTTTTATTTTTAAGTAACTTCCATTTTCATTCAAGTTACTTTTCTGTCCAACTTTCTTTTTTATTTAATTTCCGAATAGATCGTTAACGTATAGTGGTTTCTGGATTCAACTTCCTTTTTTTAATTTTATGCAACTTTTATTTTTATTTTTATTCAATTTCCATTTTTATTCAATTTAGTTTTCTATTAATAATCCTTTTTTATTTAATTTCCAAATATATCGTTAAGGTATAGTTGTTTTTGGAATGAATTTCCATTTTTAATTTGCTGCAACTTCCATTTTTATTTTTATTTAACTTCCTTTTTCATTCAAGTTTCTTTTCTACTCAACTTCCTTTTTTATTTAATTTCCAAGTAGCCCGTTAAGATATAGTGGTTTCTGGATTTAACTTCCATTTTTAATTTTATGCAACTTTCATTTTTATTTTTATTCAATTTCCATTTTTATTCAATTTACCTTTCTATTAAACTTCCTTTTAATTAAATTTCCAAATAGATCGTTAAGGTATAGTGGTTTCTTGAATGAACTTCCATTTTTAATTTTCTGCAACTTCCATTTTTATTTTTATTCGACTTCCATTTTTATTCAAGTTATTTTTCTATTCAACTTCCTTTTTTATTTAATTTTCAAATAGATCGTTAAGTTATAGTGGTTTCTTTAATGAACTTCCATTTTTATTCAATTTACTTTTCTATTCAACTTCCATTTTTATTTAATTTCCAAATAGATCGTTAAGGTATAGTGGTTTCTTAAATGAATTTTCATTTTTAATTTTTTGCAACTTCCATTTTTATTTTTAAGTAACTTCCATTTTCATTCAAGTTACTTTTCTATTCAACTTCCTTTTTTGTTTAATTTCCAAATAGATCGTTAACGTGTAGTGGCTTCTGGATTGAACTTCCTTTTTTAATTTTATGCAACTTTCATTTTTATTTTTATTCAATTTCCATTTTTATTCAATTTACTTTCTATTAAACTTCATTTTTTATTTAATTTCCAAATATATTGTTAAGGTATAGTTGTTTTTGGAATGAATTTCCATTTTTAATTTGCTGCAACTTCCATTTTTATTTTCATTTAACTACCTTTCTCATTCAAGTTTTTTTTCTACTCAACTTCCTTTTTTATTTAATTTCCAAGTAGACCGTTAAGATATTGTGGTTTCTGGATTGAACTTCCATTTTTAATTTTATGCAACTTTCATTTTTATTTTTATTCAATTTACTTTTCTCTTAAACTTCCTTTTTTATTAAATTTCCAAATAGATCCTTAAGGTATAGTGGTTTCTTGAATGAACTTCCATTTTTAATTTTCTGCAACTTCCATTTTTATTTTTATTCGACTTCCATTTTTATTCAAGTTATTTTTCTACTCAACTTCCTTTTTTATTAAATTTCCAAATAGATCGTTAAGGTATTGTGGTTTCTTGAATGAACTTCCATTTTTAATTTTCTGCAACTACCATTTTTATTTTTATTCGACCTCCATTTTTATTCAAGTTATTTTTCTTTTCAACTTCCTTTTTTATTTAATTTCCAAATAGATCGTTAAGGTATACTGGTTTTTTTAATGAACTTCCATTTTTATTCAATTTACTTTTCTATTCAACTTCCGTGTTTATTTAATTTCCAAATAGATCGTTAAGGTATGGTGGTTTCTTGAATGAATTTTCATTTTTAATTTTTTGCAACTTCCATTTTTATTTTTAAGTAACTTCCATTTTCATTCAAGTTACTTTTCTGTTCAACTTCCTTTTTTATTTAATTTCCAAATAGATCGTTAACGTATAGTGGTTTCCGGATTGAACTTCCTTTTTTAATTTTATGCAACTTTCATTTTTATTTTTATTCAACTTCCATTTTTATTCAATTTATTTTTCTATTAAACTTCCTTTTTTATTTAATTTCCAAATATATCGTTAAGGTATAGTTGTTTTTGGAATGAATTTCCATTTTTAATTTCCTGCAACTTCCATTTTTATTTTTAAGTAACTTCCATTTTCATTCAAGTTACTTTTCGGTTCAACTTCCTTTTTTATTTAATTTCCAAGTAGACCGTTAAGATATTGTGGTTTCTGGATTGAACTTTCATTTTTAATTTTATGCAACTTTCATTTTTATTTTTATTCAATTTCCCTTTTTATTCAATTTACTTTTCTATTCAACTTCCTTTTTTATTAAATTTCCAAATAGATCGTTAAGGTATAGTGGTTTCTTGAATGAACTTCCATTTTTAAATTTCTGCAACTTTCATTTTTATTTTTATTCGACTTCCATTTTTATTCAAGTTATTTTTCTATTCAACTTCCTTTTTTATTTAATTTCAAAATAGATCGTTAAGGTATAGTGGTTTCTTGAATGAACTACCATTTTTAATTTTCTACATCTTCAATTTTTATTCTTATTTAACTTCCTTTTTCAATCAGTTTCTTTTCTACTCAACTTCCCTTTTTATTTAATTTCCAAATAAATCGTTAAGGTATAGTGGTTTCTGGATTGAACTTCCATTTTTAATTTTATGCAACTTTCATTTTTATTTTTATTCAATTTCCATTTTTGTTTAATTTATTATTCTATTACACTTCCTTTTTTATTTAATTTCAAATAGATCGTTAAGGTATAGTGGTTTCTGGAATGATTTTCCATTTTCAATTTGCGGCAACTTCCATTTTTATTTTTATTTGACTTCCTTTTTCATTCAAGTTTCTTTTCTACTCAACTTCCTTTTTTATTTAATTTCCCAATAGATCGTTAAGGTATTGTGGTTTCTGGATTGAACTTCCACTTTTAATTTTATGCAACTTTCATTTTTATTTTTATTCAATTTCCGTTTTTATCCAATTTACGTTTCTATTAAACTTCCTTTTTTTATTAAATTTCCAAATAAATCGTTAAGGTATAGTGCTTTCTTGAATGAACTTCCATTTTTAATTTTTTGCAACTTCAATTTTTATTTTTATTCGACTTCCATTTTTATTCAAGTTATTTTTCTACTCAACTTACTTTTTTATTTAATTTCCAAATAGATCGTTAAGGTATAGTGGTTTCTTGAATAAACTTCCATTTTTAATTTTTTGCAACTTCTATTTTTATTCTTATTTAACTTCCTTTTTCAATCAGTTTATTTTCTACTCAATTTCCTTTTTTTTCAATTTCCAAATAGATAGTTAAGGTATAGTGGTTTCTGGATTGAACTTTCATTTTTAATTTTATGCAACTTTCATTTTTATTTTTATTCAACTTCCATTTTTATTCAATTTAATTTTCTATTATACTTCCTTTTTTAATTAATTTCGAAATAGATTGTTATGGTATAGTGGTTTCTTGAATGAACTTCCATTTTTAATTTTCTGCAACTTAAATTTTTCTTTTTATTCGACTTCCATTTTATTCAAGTTATTTTTCTAATTAACTTCCTTTTTTATTTAATTTCCAAATAGATCGTTAAGGTATAGTGGTTTCTTGAATGAACATCCATTTTTAATTTTCTGCAACTTCTATTTTTATTCTTATTTAACTTCCTTTTTCAATTAGTTTTTTTTCTGCTCAACTTCCTTTTTTATTTAATTTCCAAATAGATCGTTAAGGTATAGTGGTTTCTGGATTGAACTTTCATTTTTAATTTTATGCAACTTTCATTTTTATTTTTATTCAACTTCCATTTTTATTCAATTTACTTTTCTATTAAACTTCCTTTTTTATTTAATTTCCAAACAGATCGTTAAGGTATAGTGGTTTCTTCAATGAACTTCCATTTTTAATTTTCTGCAACTTCCATTTTTATTTTTATTCGACTTCCATTTTTATTCAAGTTATTTTTCTATTCAACTTCCTTTTTTAATTAATTTCCAAATAGATCGTTAAGGTATAGTGGTTTCTTGAATGAACTTCCAATTTTAATTTTCTGCAACTTCCATTTTTATTTCTGTTCAACTTCTTTTTTTATTTAAGTTTCTTTTCAATTCAACTTCTTTTTTTATTTAATTTCCAAATAGATCGTTAAGGTATACTGGTTTTTGGATTGAACTTCCATTTTTTATTTTATGAAACTTTCACTTTTATTTTTATTCAACTTCCATTTTTAATCAATTTACTTTTCTATTAATCTTCCTTTTTTATTTAATTTCCAAATAGATCGTTAAGGTATAGTGGTTTTTTTAATGAACTACCATTTTTAATTTTACGGAACTTTCATTTTTATTTTCATTCAGCTTCCATTTTTGTTCAAGTTATTTTTCTATTCAACTTCCCTTTTTATTTAACTTCCAAATATATCGTTAAGGTATAGTGGTTTCTTGAATGAACTTCTATTTTTAATTTTCTGCAACTTCCATTTTTAGTTTTATTCGACTTCAATTTTTATTTAGGTTATTTTTCTATTCAACTTCCTTTTTTATTTAATTTCCAAATAGATCGTTAAGGTATAGTGGTTTCTGGAATGAACTTCCATTTGTATTCAATTTACTTTTCTATTCAACTTCCTTTTTATTTAATTTCCAAATAGATCGTTAAGGTATAGTGGTTTCTTGAATGAATTTCCATTTTTAATTTTTTGCAACTTCCATTTTTATTTTTAAGTAACTTCCATTTTCATTCAAGTTACTTTTCTGTCCAACTTCCTTTTTTATTTAATTTCCGAATAGATCGTTAACGTATAGTGGTTTCTGGATTGAACTTCCTTTTTTTAATTTTATGCAACTTTCATTTTTATTTTTATTCAATTTCCATTTTTATTCAATTTAGTTTTCTATTAAACTTCATTTTTTATTTAATTTCCAAATAGATCGTTAAGGTATAGTGGTTTCTTGAATGAATTTCCATTTTTAATTTTTTGCAACTTCCATTTTTATTTTTAAGTAACTTCCATTTTTCAAGTTATTTTTCTGTCCAACTTCCTTTTTTATTTAATTTCCGAATTGATCGTTAACGTATAGTGGTTTCTGGATTGAACTTCCTTTTTTTAATTTTATGCAACTTTCATTTTTATTTTTATTCAATTTCCATTTTTATTCAATTTAGTTTTCTATTAAACTTCCTTTTTTATTTAATTTCCAAATATATCGTTAAGGTATAGTTGTTTTTGGAATGAATTTCCATTTTTAATTTGCTGCAACTTCCATTTTTATTTTTATTTAACTTCCTTTTTCATTCAAGTTTCTTTTCTACTCAACTTTCTTTTTTATTTAATTTCCAAGTAGCCCATTAAGATATAGTGGTTTCTGGATTGAACTTCCATTTTTAATTTTATGCAACTTTCATTTTCATTTTTATTCGATTTCCATTTTTATTCAATTTACTTTTCTATTAAACTTCCTTTTTTATTAAATTTCCAAATAGATCGATAAGGTATAGTGGTTTCTTGAATGAACTTCCATTTTTAATTTTCTGCAACTTCCATTTTTATTTTTATTCGACTTCCATTTTTATTCAAGTTATTTTTCTATTCAACTTCCTTTTTTATTTAATTTCCAAATAGATCGTTAAGTTATAGTGGTTTCTTTAATGAACTTCAATTTTTATTCAATTTACTTTTCTATTCAACTTCCTTTTTTATTTAATTTCCAAATAGATCATTAAGGTATAGTGGTTTCTTGAATGAATTTTCATTTTTAATTTTTTGCAACTTCCAATTTTATTTTTAAGTAACTTCCATTTTCATTCAAGTTACTTTTCTGTTCAACTTCCTTTTTTATTTAATTTCCAAATAGATCGTTAACGTATAGTGGTTTCTGGATTGAACTTCTTTTTTTAATTTTATGCAACTTTCATTTTTATTTTTATTCAATTTCCATTTTTATTCAATTTACTTTTCTATTAAACTTCCTTTTTTATTTAATTTCCAAATATATGGTTAAGGTATAGTGGTTTCTTGAATGAACTTCCATTTTTAATTTTCTGCAACTTCCATTTTTATTTTTATTCAACTTCCATTTTTATTCAAGTTATTTTTCTATTAAACTTCCTTTTTTATGAAATTTCCAAATAGATCGTTAAGGTATAGTGGTTTCTTGAATGAACTTCCATTTTTAATTTTCTGCAACTTTCATTTTTATTTTTATTCGACTTCCATTTTTATTCAAGTTATTTTTCTATTCAACTTCCTTTTTTATTTAATTTCCAAATAGATCGTTAAGGTATAGTGGTTTCTTGAATGAACTACCATTTTTAATTTTCTGCAACTTCCATTTTAATTCTTATTTAACTTCCTTTTTCAATCAGTTTCTTTTCTACTCAACTTCCCTTTTTGTTTAATTTCCAAATAGATTGTTAAGGTATAGTGGTTTCTGGATTGAACTTTCATTTTTAATTTTATTCAACTTTCATTTTTATTTTTATTCCACTTCCATTTTTATTCAATTTACTTTTCTATTAAACTTCCTTTTTTATTTAATTTCCAAATAGATCGTTAAGATATAGTGGTTTCTTGAATGAACTTCCATTTTTAATTTTCTACAACTTCCATTTTTATTCAAGTTACTTTTCTGTTCAACTTCCTTTTTTATTTAATTTCCAAGTAGATCGTTAACGTATAATGGTTTTGTAACGCCCTTAGAATAACAACATTAAACCCATTAATATAGACATGAATTGATATACAAAGCTTCACATTCTTCTATTCATCAGAGTACTTCATTACAAAAGTATTACATGTTAACAACAAAAGCAAATGCCCTACGGGCTTACAGCTTTTCAAGTTAACACTTGGTTACCAAAGAGAGTACTAACTCAATTACATATTAAGCCCTTGGCTTGAATTTACATGTAATACATCAAAAGAAATAAGACAACAAAAGTGTGTCCGCCTCTAGCCTCCCAAGCGAAGTCCTTGGAGGTGGCATGCTACCTGTACCTGAAAATGATATTCCCATATAGGGTGAGCCACAGCCTAGTAGAAATACACTAAACCAAATATGGACAATGACTAAAAGGTTAGCAATTGATAGATGGTCAACACTGATACTTTTCCTTATCACACTTTACAGTTTCATGACATACAAGTCCATGTTACAATCCATTTTCTAATTCTTTTCAATTTTCAATTTATAACCATGGCTCAGAACCTGGCCAAACAACTTATATGAGACAATAACTCATATTAAGCATTTTCCCATTTCACAATAGATAAGCATACTAGCTATATCACACATCAACAGATAAGCATACAAGCTATATCATCACTTCCACAGATATGCATAAAAGCACTATCACACTTCCAATGACAAGCATACGAGCTCTGTCAACACATTATTAGATAACCATATGAGCTCTATCTATGGAGTCCATCCCCTATCTCCTCCCAACAACATCCGATTTAGAGGTCCATCCCCTATCTTCCCCTAAACCGTGGAGTACATCCCCTATCTCCTCCAACACAACACAATGCATATAAACAATAATTATACACATCATCACACAATACATAAATTTAATGTATTCTTTCAACCGTCATACTCAATGACCCATTCCAGTGATTAGTTTCAGTTTGCCTAATCATCATGCGTTGTCTACAACAATCAAGACTATCCTCCACCGATAGCCCAAAGCAGTTATTTCTATACAGAAAATAAATGCAACAATGGATATATAATCAACATTTCAACTAGGTGAGCGATAAATAATCCAACTACACCCTTTCATCCCATACATTTCCAGTCAATTCCTCATTTCTCATAATTAATTGTGCAAATTAATTAGCCAATGTAATTAGGGCATTTTCCATAATTAACTTTTACAACCCTTAGGTTCCATTTTCATTAATGTTTAAACATTAGTTCCACTTTTCCAAGCCAATCGTGCATTTATGTTTTATATAGCTAAAACCCTAACTTTTGTAAATTTACACAAAAGCCCCAAACTTTCACAAAATTACCAAACCAACCCCAACATCTCAAAATACTAAAATTTAAAGACAAAGCTCATAAAGAGGAGTAGGATATCCCTACCTCGAAGTTAGAGCTTGGATGGAGAAGAGACTCAAAACCAAAATGCTCCAAAGACCAAGATGCTCGGATCAAAACGACGCCCTCGACGATCAACACAACTTTTACAAAGGCGGAAGGTGAGGAACTCACCCTAGCTAGATCAAAATCTAGAGAGAAGGTAAGATTTTAGAGAGAGGAGCTCTCAAAATGGTTTTCAGAAAAAGTAGGAGAGAGAAAGAAAGGCAAAAAGTGACTTAAAATCACCCAGCAGATAACTCATATACGTATGGCCCGCTCGAGCGGAGAACACAACGCTCGAGCGCCAAGAACGAAAATCTGAACACGCTCGAGCGCAATAAGGCCCGCTCGAGCGCCAAGATACAAGAATAAAGCACTTCCGCTCGAGCGCGAAACCCAGTCCGCTCGAGCGTAGATTTCCATCTCCCAGAACTTAAACCCAAAAAGTACTACCCGCTCGAGCGCCATCGCTCGAGCGTAAACAAACCCGCTCGAGCGTAAAAATCACATCTGCAGAAGTTTTGCAGGAACACGAAATACTGGAGGTGTGCAATCCCCGCTCGAGCGCAAGAAGACCCGCTCGAGCGGATCGCCTAAAAACTGGACAACAAGGAATTGAAACCAAGGCCTAACCAACCTGTAACAACCCTGCTCAAAACATCCTAAAACTCAATCAAGGGGAATTAAAGGACATCAACAAGATAGATACCACTACCAACTTCACGGAACCGAGTCCGGAACACAACAGAACAGTAAAGGGACAACAGGGATCGCTATAACCTCTCCCCCTTAAAGAATTTCGTCCCCGAAATTAAACACAAGTTTTCAAAAAATAGGTTTTCTCCAATCTCAACAATATTACAACATAATGTCAAACAACCCGACCCATTACCGGTCAATCCCATCTCTTTTCAAGAGACATTTCACAACATATATTACAGGTGCATTATCAATCATGCAATTTTCTTCCATTTCCAACCTACATGGTTTACAGTTCATATCATAATCAATAAACATGATATAACTCCAATTCTACAATATAGCCAACATATGCAATATCATAATCAACTCCCATACCGAGGCAAGTTCTACAACATACTTCCATTAAACCAAAACATTACCAATGTTTTACAACTTAAGACATATACAAAGCTCTTAAGTCCAACAACATTACGAAATTTAAATACAAGATTACTCATCAACAAACAAGTCCGGATATTTCTCGCAGACCTCCAACTCACGTTCCCAAGTGGCTTCCTCCACTCCGTGATGTTTCCATAAAACCTTTACCAAAGGGATGGTCTTGCCACGCAGGACTTGATCCCGCCTATCCAAGACCCGAACCGGTCTCTCCTCATACGAGGCATCCTCGTCTACCTCTAAGTCGGTCCAATCTAACACATGCGATGGATCCGGCTCATACTTCCGAAGCATACTCACATGAAACACGTCATGAACTCCGGACAACTGCGGCGGTAAGGCTACACGATAAGCAACCTCGCCAATCCTCTCAAGGATCTCAAAAGGCCCAATAAATCGAGGGGATAACTTCCCACTCTTCCCAAACCTCATCAAACCCCGCCTAGGTGATATTTTCAAAAAGACATGATCACCTATCTCAAACGCCAACGGCCTCCTCCTACGGTCAGCATAAGATTTCTGACAACTCTGGGCTGTAACAAGCCTCCTACGGATAAGCTCGACTTTCTTCGTCGTCTCCCTAACCAACTCCGGACCCAACAAAGGTGCATCACCCACCTCGGCCCAACAAACTAGAGACCTACATGGTCGGCCATACAAGGCCTCAAACGGTGCTATACCGATGCTAGACTGAAAGCTGTTGTTGTAGGCAAACTCTACCAATGGCAAGTGCCTCTCCCACGTCCCGCTAAAGTCAAGGACACAACCCCGAAGCATATCCTCAAGGATCTGAATAGTACGCTCGGACTGCCCGTCAGTCTGAGGATGATACGCCGTACTAAAGGTCAACTTAGTACCCATGGCACTCTGTAAACTCTGCCACAACCTAGCAGTAAAACGAGGATCTCTATTTGAGACGATCGTCACTGGGACCCCGTGCAATCTCACTATGTCCCGAATATACAAGTCTGCGAGATGATCTACCGAATCTCTCACGCGCATAGGAATGAAGTGCGCCGACTTAGTGAATCGGTCTACAACCACCCAAATAGCATCACTACCCCGCTGAGTCCTCGGAAGACCTACAACGAAGTCCATAGTGACATGCTCCCACTTCCATTCGGCAATAGGCAAGGGTTGCAACAAACCCGCTGGCCTCTGATGCTCGGCCTTCACTTGCTGGCAAGTAAGGCACTTCGATACGAAAACAGCCACATCTCTCTTCATACCCCGCCACCAAAACTGGCGACCCAAATCTCAATATATCTTAGTGCCTCCCGGATGCACCGCAAGGCGTGAATGATGGAACTCTCGGAGTACTTCCTCTCGGCAAGACTCCGGTACACACAGACGGTCTCGGTATCTCACGCTCAGGTCGGGATACACCGTCAAACCCTTCTCAGCCTTTCCATTTGAGATCTTCTCTCGAAGGGATTCTACCTCCAAGTCACCTCTCTGTGCCTCTAACACTCTAGTCACAAGTGCAGGCTGCGCAACAACAGAAAACAAGGCCGCAGCCTCGACAGATTCGCCCAGATGCAAATCAAACTCGTCAAGTACACCCAACATCCCCCATTCCCGGATGGCTATACAAGCTACATCGCTAATGGATTTCCTACTAAGGGCATCGGCCACAACATTGGCCTTCCCAGGATGATAGTGCAACTCAAAATCATAGTCCTCAATGAACTCCATCCATCTCCTCTGCCTCAAATTCAAGTCTCTCTGTGTAAACAGATACTTCAAACTCTTGTGGTCCGAGAACACCTCGAACCTCTCACCATAAAGGTAGTGCCTCCAAATCTTCAACGCAAAAATCACTGCTACTAACTCTAGGTCATGTGTAGGGTAATTCTTCTCGTGAATTTTCAACTGACGTGAGCCATAAGCTACCACTTTCTCCTCTTGCATCAACACACAACCCAAACCCTCTTGTGAGGCATCACAATAAACCGCGTAACCCAACCCTCTCTCCGGAATAACCAAAACTGGAGCGGTGGTCAATCTAATCTTCAACTCTTGGAACGACTTTTCACAAGTCTCACTCCACACAAATTTGACTCCCTTCCGAGTCAATCTAGTCAACGGCGAAGCTAATCTGGAGAAATCTTTCACAAACCGACGGTAATACCCAGCTAATCCCAGAAAACTGCGGATCTCAAACACACTCTTAGGCTGTGCCCAATCTTGCACTGCCTCAACCTTGGATGCATCAACGGACACCCCTTCCCCGGATACCACGTGGCCTAAGAATTTGACTTCCCTCAGCCAGAACTCACACTTCCCAAACTTGGCAAACAGGCTATGGGCTCTAAGCAACTCAAGCACCACTCTCAAGTGTCCCTCGTGCTCCTCCTCTGAAGGTGAATAAATCAGGATGTCGTCCACGAAAACGACTAAAATCGATCCAAGAATTCCTGGAAGATCCGGTTCATCAAGTCCATAAAGACTGCCGGTGCATTGGTAAGCCCAAATGGCATCACCAAAAACTCATAATGGCCATACCGCGTACTGTGAAAACCCATCTTTTAATTATTCTTTAAAGAAAATTAATTAATTAATTAATTAATTAATTAATTAATTTTGTCTACAGTCTATCTAAATTATATATTAGTGTAAAAGTTAGTTTTAAATTGACTCAATTCAATCACTAACAAGACATTATTAAGAATAATAATTTTGTGGGTGTTCAATATTTGTTGTTTATAAATTATTTTAATTAGGATTCAATATAATAACTATTCTTACTAAATACCTTAGTTAAAAATCTTAGTGTGTCAATTTTCAGAAACCCACACACAAAAAAAAAAAAATAAAATAAAATACAAACAAACAAACAAACCATGGGCAAACAACCCATAGTTCCTACCAAACCCACCATCTCTTAGAAATTAGGAAACCATAAAATTTAGGGAAAGCCACATTTCTTAGAACTTGGAGAAAGTGGATGGATTTATTAATGAAAAGAATGTGTGAGAGAGAGGGAGAGAGAGCTAGCCTCGGAGAAGATCTATAAAATGCACCTAGTAGTCATGCATAGAAGGGTAGGTTTCAGTGTTTGCATGCATGTATTCCTTTTGACGGGTGAGGAAGAAATAGGGAAGAAGAATTCAACAGAAGGAGAAGAAGAGAAGAAGGTTTAGGAAGCAAATTCTTCTATCATTTCATCACCCATTTCAATCCTACAACTAAGTAAGAAAACCCTCTCAACCCTCTCATTTTTTTTTATATAATTGAAAATTTTCAGATTATGTACATTTGATACATTGTCTAAAACTGTCTTGAATCTGCCAGCATGTTACCCGAATTTTTAGACAATTTTATACTCAGAATTTCGAGATGATTTCTTCTACAAAGTTGTCGATAATGATGTCTAGTTTATCCAGAAATTTTTGGAAACAATTTTTGAGCTTTCTACGAATTTATACAAATTTTTAACTAAATCTGAAACTGTGTTGAGAATAATCTGTCTTGAATCTGCTAGCATGTTACTTGAATTTTTAGACAATTTTTTACTCAGAATTTCGAGATGCTTTCTTCGACAAAGTTGTTGATAATGATGTCTAGTTTATCCAGAAATGTTTGGAAACAATTTTCGAGCTTTCTATGAATTTATACAAATTTCTAACTAAATCTGAAACTGTGAGACAGATTTTACCATGTATTTGAAAATTTATTTAAAATTCTATACTAAGCCAAATCTGGTAATTTCTAACTAGAAGATGAAATTTGAGAAGTCTAGTTTCATAATAAATTTTTAGATTATGGGTTTGATTTATAAATTTAAGCATGGAATTAATGTAAGGAAATGTGACAAATCTGTGTCAAACACCCTTGGAATTTGTTTAGAATTATTTATAAGTTATTTTTGGAAAAAAAAGCTTTCTGAAAAATAACCATAACATGTTTATTGAGTATCCTGTAGATTGATATGAATTTTAGAGTTGTATAAGTAATGTATTTATAATTTTATTTGCAAGATATATACTCTGAAAATTTTTCTGGACAGAATAAAATCACCACTTTAATATTATGCTAGTCTAATTTTGTAAATCAAAAATTTGTGCATGTGTGTGTTTAGGGTTTAATTCTTGTATCTAAGTTATTATTTCATACCATGGTTTAAATAAATTGTTTATTTAAATTCTGTACTTTTATTTAGTATTGTGTGACACATGCAATATTTTATGATTGGGAATTTTAATGAGTTGGTATAACATTATTTGTGATTAAAAATTTGGAATTATTTGTAATTAATATCAAAATTAACTGAAATGATTAACGGCATATACAAAGTTAACAATTGACGGTTAATACCAGTTGTTCGGGGTGAGTCTTGGTTTAAAGACTTTACGGAATTAAGGGCTGACGGTTAACACCGGTTGTTCAGGGTGAGCCCTGGTTTTGAGAATTCTCACGTAAATTGTGTTGCGAAACTCTAAGATGGCACGAGACTTATTTGAACCCTTTTCAGTATTCGGTTTTGGAATAAGGGTGGATGTGCAGGTGGCACACAGGGAGGTTGCTTACCCCTGGCAGACCGTTTCCTTGGGGCAGACCACGGATGCCACTACTTGGGTATATAACTCCGGACGTGGGCATCCCTGGTAGTTACGGTTGGTAACACTTAAATATTTGACCAAGGGAGGGTTTCAAATTAACCGTTGCCATGCTTAGTGGTTGGTAAGTTAAATCTCTTTGGTGAGATTTCGAGTGTCACCTAATTTATTAAAATTACTGAAACTATTCTAATGGTTGTAATTTCTGTGTATAATTATATTATTATCTCATGTTTGGAATATTATTATTTGTCTCTTAAAAAGAATGGTAGGTTGGTTACGTTTTCTTACTGTGTTGCAAAACTCATGGCATATATTTTGTTGCCCTGGCGTTTCATGCCAGATTATGTTGAAGAAGGGACTGAGGCTGAAATTGGAGCTGCTGCCAATATCGAACCTTGGCTGACTTAGAGTCAAGATTTTGTCAGAATAAAATCATGTTATCCCTTGTATTAGGATTAAACTATGTTTGTGACGTTGTGTGTGAACTTGTAGTTTTATTTTGTCGTTGGACTTTGGCTTTGTAAGAACTTAAAAGTTCCAAACTAGTAGTTAAAATTTTATCTAGCAAGATATTGTTATTTAAATCTTATGACGTTTCAAAAAAAAATTTTGGGGCGTCACACGTACGGAATGCCGTCTTAGGAATATCCTCCTCCCTGACCCTCAACTGGTGGTAACCCGATCTCAAGTCTATCTTAGAGAAACAACGGGAATCCTTCAACTGGTCAAACAAATCATCTATATGGGGCATAGGGTACTTATTCTTGACCGTAGCCCGATTCAACTTTCGGTAGTCGATACACAATCTCAAGGCACCATCTTTCTTTTTAGCAAAGAGGGCCGGTGCTCCCCACGGCGAAACACTAGGGTGAACAAAACCCCTATCTAGCAATTCCTGGTGCTGAACTTTCAACTCAACCAACTCTGCTGGAGCAAAACGGTAAGGTGCCATAGAAATCGGCACCGTGCCGGGCACTAGATCAATAGAGAACTCTATCTCTCGGTGAGGTGGCAAACTAACAAGGTCCTCGGGAAAGACATCTGAATACTCACAAACCACCCTCGGCAACACAAGCTGGGTCTTATCACACTCACCACTCTCAAAGCTGGCAAGTAGACCACTAAGCTGACTCTGCCCTCGCGAATCATACCCTGGTGGCAAAACACTACCAACCCGGTCTCCCAGGAAATGGAACCACTCCCCGCTCAAGGTACATAATGTAACCCTCTGGCAGTAGCAATCAATAACAGCCCGGTATGACGATAGCCAGTCCATACCCAAAATAACATCAAAACCCTTCATGGGCATAACTACAAAGGGAAAAGGAAGCCTATGGTCGGCGACCTCTATATCACAACCTCTAACACCTTGTCTCAAGATCAACTCACCACCAATAGGTGACACTACACAAATAGGAGATGCTAACTGTGCCAACTCCAATTCCAAAACAGATGCAAATGTAGCAGATACAAAAGAATGAGATGCACCCGTGTCAATCAACACACTAGCAACCGAATTACAAAACAGAAAAGTACCTCTCACTACTGATGGAGCCAGTACTAGATCCTGTGCGGTAACAGCATACACGCGCCCTGTGGGCCCCTGATCCACCTGCTCACCCCTCGGAGCATACGACTGCTGTACTGACTGGGACGACGAAGCCCCCGGATTGGCCCTCGAGGCCTGCACAGACTGAGCTGGCTGATAACTCTGCGTCTGCCTAGAACCAGACGCTCCTGAAGTAGCACTCAACTGTGGACAATACCTCTTCAGGTGCCCAGGCTGACCACACTGGTAGCAAGACAAGGGCTGGCCCCTGCCCTGACTCTGGCCTTGAGGTCTAGCTGAAGAAGAAGCAGCTCGCTGACCCCCTCCCTTCTGCGGGCAAACCGAAGACTTGTGACCCAGCTGGCCACACGCAAAACAAGTCAAGCCTCCCTGACTGCCTCTCCCCGAGCTTGCACTCGGCACCAGAAAGGTCGATCTAGCAACTCCATCGTGAGACTGCTGAGGGTTATAACCCCTCTGTCTCCTGCCATCACCCTGACCCTCTTGGCCCCGCTTGGAGCCTCTATGTTTCTCCTCGTCTTCCTCCTGCATCATGAGCTCCATATGAGCTGCAGCATCCACTAAATGTCTATACTCTCGGATGTAAGACCCACCAACCCTCAACTTGAGGCCCCGCCTCAACTTTCGCTCAAACTCATAGCAACGGCGTTCTTCGAACGCCACCAACTCAGGTGCAAACCTGGACAAACTAGTGAAAGTGGCCTCAAACTCTGCCACAGACATACCCTGCTGATTAAGCCGGCTAAACTGATCCCTCAGCTTCTCCCTAGCCACTGCAGATAAGAACCTCTCCTGGAAAGCATTCACAAATGCCTCCCATGTACCACCCACATGAGCCTTCTCATACTTCCACCATTGACCCGTATCTCCCTTCAGCTGGAAAGATGCCAAGGTCACTTTCAAAAGCTCCGTCCTCGATGCCAAGCATCTCGAACGTCTTACTCATTTGTTTTAACCACTCGTCAGCCTTCAGTGGTTCCTTTGGATCCCCAACGAACTCATCCGGGTTAGACCGGAAGAACTCCCTCTTCAAGAAAAAAGGCCCTGCCTCAGCTGCCTGATTCCCAGCTCTGAGAATACCCAAAGCTCCTGCTATCTCTCGTGCCAAGGCACTCATAGCCTGCTGACCCACTGGCTCGTCCACAGTGGCCTGACCAACTCCCTCTTGCACTGCCGGAATATCATCCGGTAAAGGTGCTTCCTGCCTCGCAGGCCTACCACGCCTAGCACCTCTTCCTCGCCCTGACATCCTAATAAAGGTAACACAGAACGTCAGCACATTCACAAATGTGCCAAAACTAAACACTCACGTCCTAATGCATGGACAACTGTAATTCACTCCACGTAAGCACATAAACACATAAGCACTTACGAATTTCATTTCCGGATAGTGATAGTCCCGAGGCGTTACTAGAGTTCCGGTTAGAAACAGCATTGATCAAGTGCCTTTCCAACATGACTCACAGAAACCCAAGGATCCAATCAACATCCTAGAAATTAAATCCCATACCCACATAGTCACATAAGCATGTTATCAATTAAGCACATAGCATATGATTCTACATCTAAGTCTCTATCAAGCGAGACAAACCCATTGTGATCTTAATTACTTCCCATGTACCCAAAGTATTCGAACCCGGTACGCTCTGATACCAAGTTGTAACGCCCTTAGAATAACAACATCAAACCCATTAATATAGACATGAATTGATATACAAAGCTTCACATTCTTCTATTCATCAGAGTACTTCATTACAAAAGTATTACATGTTAACAACAAAAGCAAATGCCCTACGGGCTTACAGCTTTCCAAGTTAACACTTGATTACCAAAGAGAGTACTAACTCAATTATATATTAAGCCCTTGGCTTGAATTTACATGTAATACATCAAAAGAAATAAGACAACAAAAGTGTGTCCGCCTCTAGCCTCCCAAGCTAAGTCCTTGGAGGTGGCATGCTACCTGTACCTGAAAATGATATTCCCATATAGGGTGAGCCACAGCCCAGTAGAAATACACTAAACCAAATATGGACAATGACTAAAAGGTTAGCAATTGATAGATGGTCAACACTGATACTTTTCCTTATCACACTTTACAGTTTCATGACATACAAGTCCATGTTACAATCCATTTTCCAATTCTTTTCAATTCTCAATTTATAACCATGGCTCAGAACCTGGCCAAACAACTTATATGAGACAATAACTCATATTAAGCACTTTCCCATTTCACAATATATAAGCATACTAGCTATATCACACATCAACAGATAAGCATACAAGCTATATCATCACTTCCACAGATATGCATAAAAGCACTATCACACTTCCAATGACAAGCATACGAGCTCTGTCAACACATTATTAGATAAGCATATGAGCTCTATCTATGGAGTCCATCCCCTATCTTCTCCCAACAACATCCGGTTTAGAGGTCCATCCCCTATCTTCCCCTAAACCGTGGAGTACATCCCCTATCTCCTTCAACACAACACAATGCATATAAACAATAATTATACACATCATCACACAATACATAAATTTAATGCATTCTTTCAACCGTCATACTCAATGACCCATTCCAGTGATTAGTTTCAGTTTGCCTAATCATCATGCGTTGTCTACAACAATCAAGACTATCCTCCACCGATAGCCCAAAGTAGTTATTTCTATACAGAAAATAAATGCAACAATGGATATATAATCAACATTTCAACTAGGTGAGCGATAAATAATCCAACTACACCCTTTCATCCCATACCTTTCCAGTCAATTCCTCATTTCTCATAATTAATTGTGCAAATTAATTAGCCAATGTAATTAGGGCATTTTCCATAATTAACTTTTACAACCCTTAGGTTCCATTTTCATTAATGTTTAAACATTAGTTCCACTTTTCCAAGCCAATCATGCATTTAGGTTTTATATAGCTAAAACCCCCAACTTTTGTAAATTTACACAAAAGCCCCAAACTTTCACAAAATTACCAAACCAACCCCAACATCTCAAAATACTAAAATTTAAAGACAAAGCTCATAAAGAGGAGTAGGATATCCCTACCTCGAAGTTAGAGCTTGGATGGAGAAGAGACTCAAAACCAAAATGTTCCAAAGACCAAGATGCTCGGATCAAAACGACGCCCTCGATGATCAACACAACTTTTACAGAGGCGGAAGGTGAGGAACTCACCCTAGCTAGATCAAAATCTAGAGAGAAGGTAAGATTTTAGAGAGAGGAGCTCTCAAAATGGTTTTTAGAAAAAGTAGGAGAGAGAAAGAAAGGCAAAAAGTGACTTAAAATCACCCAGCGGATAACTCATATACGTATGGCCCGCTCGAGTGGAGAACACAACGCTCGAGCGCCAAGAACGAAAATCTGAACACGCTCGAGCGCAATAAGGCCCGCTCGAGCGCCAAGACACAAGAATAAAGCACTTCCGCTCGAGCGCGAAACCCAGTCCGCTCGAGCGTAGATTTCCATCTCCCAGAACTTAAACCCAAAAAGTACTACCCGCTCGAGCGCCACTAAACCCGCTCGAGCGCCACCGCTCGAGCGTAAACAAACCCGCTCAAGCGTAAAAATCACATCTGCAGAAGTTTTGCAGGAACACGAAATACTGGAGGTGTGCAATCCCCGCTCGAGCACAAGAAGACCCGCTCGAGCGGATCGCCTAAAAACTGGACAACAAGGAATTGAAACCAAGGCCTAACCAACCTGTAACAACCCTGCTCAAAACATCTTAAAACTCAATCAAGGGGAATTAAAGGACATCAACAAGATAGATACCACTACCAACTTCACGGAACCGAGTCCGGAACACAACAGAACAGTAAAGGGACAACCGGGATCGCTATAGCTTTCTGGATTGAACTTCCATTTTTAATTTTATGCAACTTTCAATTTTATTTTTATTCAATTTTCATTTTTATTCAATTTACTTTTCTATTAAACTTCCTTTTTTATTTAATTTCCAAATAGATCGTTAAGGTATAGTGGTTTCTTGAATGAATTTCCATTTTTAATTTGCTGCAACTTCCATATTTATTTTTATTTAACTTCCTTTTTCATTCAAGTTTCTTTTCTATTCAACTTCCTTTTTTATTTAATTTTCAAATAGATCGTTAAGGTATAGTGGTTTTTGGATTGAACTTTCATTTTTAATTTTATGCAACTTTCATTTTTATTTTTATTCAACTTCCATTTTTATTCAATTTAATTTTTTATTAAACTTCCTTTTTTATTTAATTTGCAAATAGATCGTTAAAGTATAGTGGTTTCTTGAATGAACTTCTATTTTTAATTTTCTGCAACTTCAATTTTTATTTTTATTCGACTTCCATTTTTATTCAAGTTATTTTTCTATTCAACTTCCTTTTTTATTTAATTTCCAAATAGATCGGTAAGGTATAGTGGTTTTTTGAATGAACTTCCAATTTTAATTTTCCGCGACTTCCATTTTTATTTCTATTCAACTTCTTTTTTTATTCAAGTTTCGTTTCTATTCAACTTCCTTTTTTATTTAATTTCCAAATAGATCGTTAAGGTATACTGGTTTCTGGATTGAATTTCCATTTTTAATTTTATGCAACTTTCACTTTTCTGTTTATTCAATTTCCATTTTTATTCAATTTACTTTTATATTCAACTTCCTTTTTTATTTAATTTCCAAATAGATCGTTAAGGTATAGTGGTTTCTGGATTGAACTTCCATTTTTAATTTTCTGCAACTTCCATTTTTCTTTTTATTTAACTTCCATTTTCATTCAAGTTTCTTTTCTACTCAACTTCCTTTTTTAATTAATCTCCAAATAGATCATTAAGGTATAGTGGTTTCTGGATTGAACTTCCATTGTTAATTTTATGCAACATACATTTTTATTTTTATTCACCTTCCATTTTTATTCAATTTACTTTTTTATTAAACTTCCTTTTTTATTTAATTTCCAAATAGATCGTTAAGTTATAGTGGTTTCTTGAATGAACTTCCATTTTTAATTTTCTGCAACTTCAATTCGATTTCCATTTTTATTCAAGTTATTTTTCTATTCAACTTCCTTTTTTATTCAATTTCCAAATAGATCGTTAAGGTATAGTGGTTTCTTGAATGAACTTCCATTTTTAATTTTCTGCAACTTCCATTTTTATTCTTATTTAACTTCCTTTTCCAATCAGTTTCTTTTCTACTCAACTTCCTTTTTTATTTAATTTCCAAATAGATCGTTAAGGTATAGTGGTTTCTGGATTGAACTTTCATTTTTAATTTTATGCAACTTTCATTTTTATTTTTATTCAACTTCCATTTTTATTCAATTTACTTTTCTATTAAACTTCCATGTTTAATTATTTTCCAAATAGATCGTTAAGGTATAGTGGTTTCTTGAATGAACCTCCATTTTTAATTTTCTGCAACTTCCATTTTTATTTTTATTCGACTTCCATTTTAATTCAAGTTATTGTTATTTAACTTCCTTTTTTATTTAATTTCCAAATAGATCGTTAAGGTATAGTGGTTTCTTGAATGAACTTCCATTTTTAATTTTCTGCAATTTCCATTTTTATTCTTATTTAACTTCCTTTTTCAATCAGTTTCTTTTCTACTCAACTTCCTTTTTTATTTAATTTCCAAATAGATCGTTAAGGTATAGTGGTTTCTGGATTGAACTTTCATTTTTAATTTTATGCAACTTTCATTTTTATTTTTATTCAACTTCCATTTTTCTTCAATTTACTTTTCTATTAAACTTCCTTTTTTATTTAATTTCCAAATAGATCGTTAAGGTATTGAGGTTTCTTGAAGGAACTTTCATTTTTAATTTTCTGCAACTTCCATTTTTATTTTTATTCGGCTTCCATTTTTATTCAAGTTATTTTTCTATTCAACTTCCTTTTTTAATTAATTTCCAAATAGATCGTTAAGGTATAATGGTTTCTTGAATGAACTTCCAATTTTAATTTTCTGCAACTTCCATTTTTATTTCTATTCAACTTCTTTTTTTTATTTAAGTTTCTTTTCTATTCAACTTCTTTTTTAATTTAATTTCCAAATAGATCGTTAAGGTATACTGGTTTCTGGATTGAACTTCAATTTTTAATCTTATGAAACTTTCACTTTTACTTTTATTCAACTTCCATTTTTAATCAATTTACTTTTCTATTAATCTTCCTTTTTTATTTAATTTCCAAATCGATCGTTAAGGTATAGTGGTTTTTTTAATGAACTTCCATTTTTAATTTTATGGAACTTCCATTTTTATTTTTATTCAGCTTCCATTTTTATTCAAGTTATTTTTCTATTCAACTTCCGTTTTTATTTAACTTCCAAATAGATCGTTAAGGTATAGTGGTTTCTTGAATGAACTTCCATTTTTAATTTTCTGCAACTTCCATTTTTATTTTTATTCGACTTCCATTTTTATTCAAGTTATTTTTCTATTCAACTTCCTTTTTTATTTAATTTCCAAATATACCGTTAAGGTATAGTGGTTTCTTGAATGAACTTCCATTTGTAATTTTCTGCAACTTCCATTTTTATTTTTTTTCGACTTCCATTTTTATTCAATTTACTTTTCTATTCAACTTCCTTTTTTATTTAATTTCCAAATAGATCGTTCAGGTATAGTGGTTTCTTCAATGAATTTCCATTTTTAATTTTCTGCAACTTCCATTTTTATTTTTAAGTAACATCAATTTTTAATCTTGTTACTTTTCTGTTCAACTTCCTTTTTTATTTAATTTCCAAATTGACCGTTAACGTATAGTGGTCCCTGGATTGAACTTCCATTTTTCATTTTTTGCAACTTTCATTTTTATTTTTATTCAATTTCCATTTTTATTCAATTTATTTTTCTATTAAACTTCCTTTTTTATTTAATTTCCAAATAGATCGTTAAAGTATAGTGGTTTCTGGAATGAATTTTCATTTTTAATTTGCTGCAACTTCCATTTTTATTTTTATTTAACTTCCTTTTTATTTAATTTCCAAATAGATCGTTAAGGTATTGTAGTTTCTGTATTCAACTTCCACTTTTAATTTTATGCAACTTTCATTTTTATTTTTATTCAATTTCCATTTTTATTCAATGTACTTTTCTATTAAACTTCCTTTTTTATTAAATTTCCAAATAGATCGTTAAGGTATAGTTGTTTCTTGATTGAACTTCCATTTTTAATTTTCTGCAACTTTCATTTTTATTTTTATTTGACTTCCATTTTTATTCAAGTTATTTTTCTATTCAACATCCTTTTTTATTTAATTTCCAAATAGATCGTTAAGGTATAGTGGTTTCTTGAATGAACTTCCATTTTTAATTTTCTGCAGCTTCCTTTTTTATTCAATTTATTTTTCTATTAAACTTCCTTTTTTAACTAATTTCCAAATAGATCGTTAAGGTATAGTGGTTTCTTGAACGAACTTCCATTTTTAATTTTCTGCAACTTCCATTTTTATTTTTCTTCGACTTCCATTTTTATTCAAATATTTTTATATTTAACTTCCTTTTTTATTTAATTTCCAAATAGATCGTTAAGGTATAGTGGTTTCTTGAATGAATTTCCATTTTTAATTTTCTGCCACTTCCATTTTTATTCTTATTTAACTTCCTTTTTCAATCAGTTTCATTTCTACTCAACTTCCTTTTTTATTTAATTTCCAAATAGATCGTTAAGGTATAGTGGTTTCTGGATTGAACTTTCATTTTTAATTTTATGCAACTTTCATTTTTATTTTTATTCAACTTCCATTTTTATTCAATCTACTTTTCTATTAAACTTCCATTTTTATTTAATTTCCAAATAGATCGTTAAGGTATAGTGGTTTCTTGAATGAACTTCCATTTTTAATTTTATGCAATTTCCATTTTTATTTTTATTCAACTTCTTTTTTTATTTAAGTTTCTTTTCTATTCAACTTCTTTTTTTATTTAATTTCCAAATAGATCGTTAAGGTATAGTGGTTTCTGGATTGAACATTCATTTTTAATTTTATGCAACTTTCATTTTTAATTTTATTCAACTTCCATTTTTATTCAATTTACTTTTCTATTAAACTTCCTTTTTTATTTAATTTCCAAATAGATCGTTAAAGTATAGTGGTTTCTTGAATGAACTTCCATTTTTAATTTTCTGCAGTTTCCATTTTTATTTTTATTCGACTTCCATTTTTATTGAAGTTATTTTTCTGTTCAACTTCCTTTTTTAATCAATTTCCATGTCGATCGTTAAGGTATAGTGGTTTCTGGATTGAACTTTCATTTTTAATTTTATGCAACTTTCATTTTTATTTTTATTCAACTTCCATTTTTATTCAATTTACTTTTCTATTAAACTTCCATGTTTAATTATTTTCCAAATAGATCGTTAAGGTATAGTGGTTTCTTGAATGAACCTCCATTTTTAATTTTCTGCAACTTCCATTTTTATTTTTATTCGACTTCCATTTTAATTCAAGTTATTGTTATTTAACTTCCTTTTTTATTTAATTTCCAAATAGATCGTTAAGGTATAGTGGTTTCTTGAATGAACTTCCATTTTTAATTTTCTGCAATTTCCATTTTTATTCTTATTTAACTTCCTTTTTCAATCAGTTTCTTTTCTACTCAACTTCCTTTTTTATTTAATTTCCAAATAGATCGTTAAGGTATAGTGGTTTCTGGATTGAACTTTCATTTTTAATTTTATGCAACTTTCATTTTTATTTTTATTCAACTTCCATTTTTCTTCAATTTACTTTTCTATTAAACTTCCATTTTTATTTAATTTCCAAATAGATCGTTAAGGTATAGTGGTTTATTGAATGAACTTCCAATTTTAAATTTCTGCAACTTCCATTTTTATTTCTATTCAACTTCTTTTTTTATTCAAGTTTCGTTTCTATTCAACTTCCTTTTCTATTTAATTTCCAAATAGATCGTTAGGGTATACTGGTTTCTGGATTGAATTTCCATTTTTAATTTTATGCAACTTTCACTTTTCTGTTTATTCAACTTCCATTTTTATTCAATTTACTTTTCTATTCAATTTCCTTTTTTATTTAATTTTCAAATAGATCGTTAAGGTATAGTGGTTTCTGAATTGAACATCCGTTTTTAATTTTCTGCAACTTCCATTTTTATTTTTATTTAACTTCCTTTTTCATTCAAGTTTCTTTTCTACTCAACTTCCTTTTTTAATTAATCTGCAAATAGATCGTTAAGGTATAGTGGTTTCTGGATTGAACTTCCATTGTTAATTTTATGCAACATTCATTTTTATTTTTATTCACCTTCCATTTTTATCCAATTTACTTTTCTATTAAACTTCCTTTTTTTTTTAATTTCCAAATAGATCGTTAAGTTATAGTGGTTTCTTGAATGAACTTCCATTTTTAATTTTCTGCAACTTCCATTTTTATTTTTATTCAACTTCTATTTTTATTCAATTTACTTTTCTATTCAACTTCCTTTTTTATTTAATTTCCAAATAGATCGTTAAGGTATAGTGGTTTATTGAATGAATTTTCATTTTTAATTTTCTGCAACTTCCATTTTTATTATTAAGTAACTTCCATTTTTATTCATGTTACTTTTCTGTTCAACTTCCTTTTTTATTTAACTTCCAAATAGATCGTTAACGTATAGTGGTTTCTGGATTGAACTTCTATTTTTAATTTTATGCAACTTTCATTTTTATATTTATTCATTTTCCATTTTTATTCAATTTATTATTCTATTAAACGTCCTTTTTTTGTTTAATTTCCAAATAGATCGTTACAGTATAGTGGTTTCTCGAATGAACTTCCATTTTTAATTTTCTGCAACTTCCATTTTTATTTTTATTCGACTTCCATTTTGATCCAATTTACTTTTCTATTAAACTTCCTTTTTTATTTAATTTCCAAATAGATCGTTAAGTTATAGTGGTTTCTTGAATGAACTTCCATTTTTAATTTTCTACAACTTCCATTTTTATTTTTATTCGACTTCCATTTTTATCCAATTTACTTTTCTATTAAACTTCCTTTTTTATTTAATTTCCAAATAGATCGTTTAGTTATAGTGGTTTCTTGAATGAACTTCCATTTTTAATTTTCTGCAACTTCTATTTTTATTTTTATTCGACTTCCATTTTTATTCAAGTTATTTTTCTATTCAACTTCCTTTTTTATTTAATTTCCAAATAGATCGTTAAGGTATAGTGGTTTCTTGAATGCACTTCCATTTTTAATTTTCTGCAACTTCCATTTTTATTTTTATTCGACTTCCATTTTTATTCAAGTTATTTTTCTATTCAACTTCCGTCTTTAATTAATTTCCAAATAGATCGTTAAGGTATAGTGGTTTTTTGAATGAACTTCCAATTTTAATTTTCTGCAACTACCATTTTTATTTCTATTCAACTTTCTTTTTTTATTCAAGTTTCTTTTCAATTCACTTTCCTTTTTTATTTAATTTCCAAATGGATCGTTAAGGTATACTGGTTTCTGGATTGAACTTCCATTTTTAATTTTATGAAACTTTCACTTTTTTTTTATTCAACTTCCATTTTTAATCAATTTACTTTTCTATTAATCTTCCTTTTTTATTTAATTTCCAAATAGATCGTTAAGGTATAGTGGTTTTTTTAATGAACTTCCATTTTTAAATTTATGGAACTTCCATTTTTATTTTTATTCAGCTTCCATTTTCATTCAAGTTTCTTTTCTACTCATCTTCCTTTTTTAATTAATCTCCAAATAGATCGTTAAGGAATAGTGGTTTCTGGATTGAACTTCCATTGTTAATTTAATGCAACATTCATTTTTATTTTTATTCACCTTCCATTTTTATTCAATTTACTTTTCTATTAAACTTCCTTTTTTATTTAATTTCCAAATAGATCGTTAAGGTATAGTGGTTTCTTGAATGAACTTCCATTTTTAATTTTCTGCAACTTCCATTTTTATTCGACTTCCATTTTTATTCAATTTACTTTTCTATTCAACTTCCTTTTTTATTTAATTTCCAAAAAGATCGTTAAGGTATAGTGGTTTATTGAATGAATTTTCATTTTTAATTTTCTGGAACTTTCATTTTTATTTTTAAGTGACTTCCATTTGTATTCATGTTACTTTTCTGTTCAACTTCCTTTTTTATTTAATTTCCAAATAGATCGTTAACGTATAGTGGTTTCTGGATTGAACTTCCATTTTTAATTTTATGCAACTTTCATTTTTATTTTTATTCAATTTCCATTTTTATTCAATTTATTTTTCTATTAAACTTCCTTTTTTATTTAATTTCCAAATAGGTCGTTAAAGTATAGTGGTTTCTGGAATGAATTTCCATTTTTAATTTGCTGCAACTTCCATTTTTATTTTTATTCAACTTCCTTTTTCATTCAACTTTTTTTTTCTACTCAACTTCCTTTTTTATTTAATTTCCAAATAGATCGTTAAGGTATTGTGGTTTCTGGATTGAACTTCCACTTTTAATTTTATGCAACTTTTATTTTTATTTTTATTCAATTTCCATTTTTATTCAATTTACTTTTCTATTAAACTTCCTTTTTTATTAAATTTCCAAATAGATCATTAAGGTATAGTGGTTTCTTGAATGAACTTCCATTTTTAATTTTATTCGACTTCCATTTTTATTCAAGTTATTTTTCTATTCAACTTTCTTTTTTATTTAATTTCCAAATAGATCGTTAAGGTATAGTGGTTTCTTGAATGAACTTCCATTTTTATTTTTATTTAACTTCCTTTTTCAATCAGTTTCTTTTCTACTTAACTTCCTTTTTTATTTAATTTCCAAATAGATCGTTAAGGTATAGTGGTTTCTGGATTGAACTTTCATTTTTAATTTTATGCAACTTTCATTTTTATTTTTATTCACCTTCCATTTTTATTCAATTTACTTTTCTATTAAACTTCCTTTTTTATTTAATTTCCAAATAGATCGTTAAAGTATAGTGGTTTCTTGAATGAACTTCCATTTTTAATTTTCTGCAACTTCCATCTTTATTTTTATTCGACTTCCATTTTTATTCAAGTTATTTTTCTGTTCAACTTCCGTCTTTAATTAATTTCCAAATAGATCGTTAAGGTATAGTGGTTTCTTGAATGAACTTCCAATTTTAGTTTTCTGCAACTACCATTTTTATTTCTATTCAACTTTCTTTTTTTATTCAAGTTTCTTTTCAATTCACTTTCCTTTTTTATTTAATTTCCAATTGGATCGTTAAGGTATACTGGTTTCTGGATTGAACTTCCATTTTTAATTTTATGAAACTTTCACTTTTATTTTTATTCAACTTCCATTTTTAATCAATTTACGTTTCTATTAATCTTCCTTTTTTATTTAATTTCCAAATAGATCGTTAAGGTATTGTGGTTTTTTTAATGAACTTCCATTTTTAAATTTATGGAACTTCCATTTTTATTTTTATTCAGCTTCCATTTTCATTCAAGTTTCTTTTCTACTCAACTTCCTTTTTTAATTAATCTCCAAATAGATCGTTAAGGATTAGTGGTTTCTGGATTGAACTTCCATTGTTAATTTAATGCAACATTCATTTTTATTTTTATTCACCTTCCATTTTTATTCAATTTACTTTTCTATTAAACTTCCTTTTTCAATCAAGTTTCCTTTCTACTCAACTTCCTTTTTTATTTAATTTCCAAATAGATCGTTAACGTATAGTGGTTTCTGGATTGAACATCCATTTTTAATTTTTTGCAATTTTCATTTTTATTTTTATTCAATTTCCATTTTTATTCAATTTATTATTCTATTAAACGTCCTTTTTTATTTAATTTCCAAATAGATCGTTAAAGTATAGTGGTTTCTGGAACGAATTTCCATTTTTAATTTGCTGCAACTTCTATTTTTATTTTTATTTAACTTCCTTTTTCATTCAAGTTTCTTTCCTACTCAACTTCCTTTTTTATTTAATTTCCAAACACATCGTTAAGGTATTGTGGTTTCTGGATTGAACTTCCACTTTTAATTTTATGCAACTTTCATTTTTATTTTTATTCAATTTCCATTTTTATTCAATTTACTTTTCTATTAAACTTCCTTTTTTATTAAATTTCCAAATAGATCGTGAAGGTGTAGTGGTTTCTTGAATGAACTTCCATTTATAATTTTCTGCAACTTCCATTTTTATTTTTATTCGACTTCCATTTTTATTCAAGTTATTTTTCTATTCAACTTCCTTTTTTATTTCATTTCCAAATAGATCGTTAAGGTATAGTGGTTTCTTGAATGACCTTTCATTTTTAATTTTCTGCAACTTCCATTTTTATTCTTATTTAACTTCCTTTTTCAATCAGTTTCTTTTCTACTCAACTTCATTTTTTATTTAATTTCCAAATAGATCGTTAAGGTATAGTGGTTTCTGGATTGAACTTTCATTTTTAATTTTATGCAACTTTCATTTTTATTTTTATTCAACTTCCATTTTTATTCAATTTACTTTTCTATTAACCTTCCTTTTTTATTTAATTTCCAAATAAATCGTTAAAGTATAGTGGTTTCTTGAATGAACTTTCATTTTTAATTTTTTGCAACTTCCATTTTTATTTTTATTCGACTTCCATTTTTATTTAAGTTATTTTTCTCTTCAACTTCCTTTTTTAATTAATTTCCAAATAGATCGTTAAGGTATAGTGGTTTCTTGAATGAACTTCCAATTTTAATTTTCTGCAACTTCCATTTTTATTTCTATTCAACTTCTTTTTTTATTCAAGTTTCGATTCTATTCAACTTCCTTTTTTATTTAATTTCCAAATAGATCGTTAAGGTATACTGGTTTCTGGATTGAATTTCCATTTTTAATTTTATGCAACTTTCACTTTTCGGTTTATTCATATAGCGACCCCGGTCTTTTCCCATTTGATTATCGTATCCGGACTTGGGTTCCGTTTATTCTCTCATTGTATATTTGTTGTTGACGTCCTTTATTTTCTCATTTGGAGTTATAGGATGTGTTGGGCAGGTTTGTTTCAGGTTGGTTGGGTTCGTAAACCAAGTGTTGCTGTCCAGTTTTTGGGTTGGTCGCTCGAGCCAGGATTTGGTCGCTCGAGCGAGGTTCGTTTTTGTGTCTTCTGGCTCGATCCATTTTTGCTTCGCTCGAGCGAGCGACTGCGTCTGGTATAGACCTGAGGGCAGTGCTTATTCCCTCGAGCGAGATTTTCTTCGCTCGAGCGAGGTTTTCGTGTGTCTGGTCGCTCGAGCGACCAAGTCTTCGCTCGAGCGAGCCTGTCAGGTTTAAATAGGCAGCAGCGTGTTTCTGATCAGTTTTTCATACACTTTCAGATTCCAAAACCCTAGTTACGAGTTCTCTCTCCCTCTACACACCTTCTCTCTTAGGATTGATCTACTTAGAGTGAGTTTCTACCTTAGATCCTTTATTAAAAAGATAGAGTGAGTCGAAGGCTTCCATTTAATCTTAACATTTAGTGATTTGGAGCACATTGGAATTTGGGTATTCATCTCTGTCTTCTCCATTCGGGTTATTTTCTTCGAGGTAGGGATTTCCTACTCCATCTTATAAGTTTTGTTCTAAGTTTTAGTATTTTGATATGTTGGGGGTACTTTGGTAATTTTGGGAAAAACCCTAGTTGTATTAATAAATTAATTTGTATAATTAATTTAAGGAAATTGGGGAAATATGGTTGAATTCATGGAATTAGGGAATTCATTGATTAAATGGCGTAGTTGGATAATTTAAATCACTCGCCTATTGAATTGTTGATATATTTATTTTCAGTTTAGAAATAATTGTTTTGGGCTATCGGAGGAGGATAGCCGTGCTTGTTGTAGACACTGCATGTGGATTAGGGATAACTGAAACTAATCATTGTTTAAGTCATCAATTTTGACTGCTGAATTAATACAGACATTATGTGTATTGATTGTGTGTTGTGTATGTTATGTGTTTACATACATTGTTTTGTGTGGGAGGAGATAGGGGATGTACTCCACGGTTTAGGGGAAGATAGGGGATGGACCTCTAAACCGGATTTTGTTTGGGAGGAGATAGGGGATGGACTCCATTAGCATCACTTTTATGTGTGCTTATTTATATTGAAGTGTTTTTATTGATACAGCACTAAAATGTGTATCAAACTGGAAGTATGAAGTGTTTTGATTTGAGCCTGAGTCTCATCTGTTTGTTGACATTGGAAGAATGTGAATATGATATATATAGTTCACTGTTGTAAGTTTGGCCAGGTTCTGAGCCATATTGATAAAGTTGGAAAGTAAAACGTGTCTTAGACAATAGTGCATGAGATTGTAAAATGATGTAATTGGTTATCTTGGTTAACCATCTATTGAATGCTATTCCTTTAATCAATGCTTATATTTGGTTTAGTATATTTCTACTGGGCTGTGGCTCACCCTTTATGGGAACATCATTTTCAGGTCCAGGTGATAAGCTACCTCCAAGGACTTAGCTTGGAAGGATTTGGATTTTGAAGATTATCTTTAGTTTTTTTTTTTTTTTATTTGATAAACATTCAAGCCTAGGGCTTATTTGTATTTGAGTTAGAACTCATATTTTTATGTCCAAGTGTTGGCTTGGAAAGATGTAAGCCCATAGGGCATTTAATTTGATATTACATGTAATGTTTTCATTTAGTAATACTCTGATGAATGAGATAATGAATTGTTTTCTTTTAATATTGCATGCCAATGATATATATATAATGGGTTTATTTTGAGGGCGTGACAACTTGGTATCAGAGCGTACCGGGTTAGAATACTTTGGGTACGTGGGAAGTGATTAGTATCACATTGGGTTCGTCTCGTTTGATAGAGACTTAGTGTAAGATAACATGTTTATGTGATTATGTGGGTATGGAATGTAGTTTCTAGGATGTTGATTGGACCCTTGAGTTTCTAGTAGTCTTGTTAGAAAGGCACTTGATCACTGCTGCTTCCAACCGGAACTATAGTAACGCATTGGGACTATCATTATCCAGGAATGAAATTCGTAGGTGCTTATGTGATTATGTGCTTACGTGGAATGAATTATTGTTGTCCCATGCATTAGGACGCGAGTGTTTAGCTTCGGCACATTTATTAATGTGCTAACGTCTTTGTTTCATTTATTAGGATGTCAGGACGAGGACGAGGACGCGGTAGGCGTGGTAGGCCGGGTAGGCAGGAGGTACCTGTGCCAGAGGAGATTCCAGCAGTTCAGGAGGGGATTGGCCAGGCCAATGTGGCCGAGCCAGTAGGCCAGCAGGCTATGGGCGCTCTAGCCCGAGAGATAGCAGGGGCATTCAGGGAGTCAGTAGGCATTCTCAGAGCTGAGAATCAAGCTCGGGATGTTGCTGCAGATGTAGGACCTTCCTTTCTGAAGAGGGAGTTCTTCCGATCTAATCCGGATGAATTTGTGGGTGATCCTAAAGAGCCGCTTAAGGCAGATGAATGGCTCGAACAGACAACGAAGACGTTTGAGATGCTTGGCATCGAAGACGAGGGGTTGAAAGTGACCTTGGCATCTTTCCAGTTGAAGGGGGATGCGGGTCAGTGGTGGAAGTTTACTAAGGGTCGTATAGGAGGTACATGGGAGGCTTTTGTGAATGCTTTCCAGGAAAAGTTCTTATCTCCAGCAGTTAGGGAGAAGCTGAGAGACCAGTTCTGCCAGCTTAAGCAGTCGAGTTCTTCAGTGGCCGAGTTTGAGGCTGCATTTACTAGTTTGTCCAGGTTTGCACCTGAGTTGGTGGCGTCTGAGGAACGCCGTTGTATCGAGTTTGAGAAGAAGTTGAGGCGTGGCCTCAAGCTGAGAGTTGGGGGAACTATGATTCGGGATTATGGGCGTATGGTTGATGCTGCAGCCCACATGGAAATCATGATGCAGGAGGAGGAGGAAGGACAGAAGGGCTCCAAGAGGAGTCAGGATGGTCAGAGTGATGGTAGGAGACAGAAGGGTTTTAATCCTCAGCAGTCTCAGGGTAGCTTTTCTAGATCGACTTTTCCTGTGCCGAGTGCTAGTTCGGGGAAAGGCAGTCAGGGAGACATTACCTGTTTCAAGTGTGGCCAGCTGGGCCACAAGTCTCCAGTTTGTCCTCAGAGGGGAGGAGTGCAGAGAGCAGCATCATCTTCGGCTCGATCTCAGAGCCAGAGCCAGGGTAGAGGCCAGCTCTCGTGTTATCAGTGTGGTCAGCCGGGGCATATGAAGAGGTATTGCCCGCAGTTGGGTGGCACACCTGGTGCATCTGGTTTGAGGCCGATTCAGGGTCAGCAGCCAGCTCAGTCGGGTCAGGCCTCGAGGGCCAATCAGGGGGCTTCATCGTCCCAGTCGGTGCAGCAATCTTATGCTCCTAGGGGTGAGCAGGTTGATCAGAGGTCGTCTGGGCGCGTGTATGCTGTTACCGCGTAGGATCTTGTGCCGGCACCATCAGTTGTGAGAGGTTCCTTCTTGTTTTGCAACTCGGTTGCTAATGTTTTGATTGATACGGGTGCATCTCATTCCTTTGTGTCTGCTGCATTTGCATCTGTTTTGGAGTTGGAGTTAGCATAGTTAGCATCTCCTATTTGTGTAGTGTCACCTCTTGGAGATGAATTGATTTTGAAACAAGGTGTTAGGGGTTGTGATATAGAGGTTGATTATCATAGAATCCCATTTTCCTTTGTAGTTATGCCTATGAGGGGTTTCGATGTTATTTTGGGTATGGACTGGTTATCGTCATACCGGGCAGTTATTGATTGCTACCGCCAGAGGGTCACTTGTTGTACCGTGAGCGGAGAGTATTTTCATTTTCTGGGGGACCGGGTTGGTAATGTGTTGCCACCGGGGTATGTTCCGCGAGGACGGAGTGAGCTTAGTGGTCTACTTGCTAACCTTTCGATTAGTGAGGATGATGAGACTCAGATTGTGTTGCCAAGGGTGGTTTGTGAGTACTCGGACGTCTTTCCCGAGGATCTTGTTGGTTTGCCACCGCATCGAGAGATTGAATTCTCTATTGACCTAGTGCCCGGCACGGCGCCGATTTCTATGGCACCTTATCGTTTTGCCCCAGCCGAGTTAGTTGAGTTGAAGATCCAGCTCCAGGAGTTACTAGACAAGGGCTATATACGTCCTAGTGTTTCGCCGTGGGGAGCACCGGCCCTCTTTGTTAAAAAGAAAGGTGGTGCTTTGAGACTTTGTATAAATTACCGGAAATTGAATCGGGCTACGGTTAAGAATAAGTACCCTATGCCTCGTATAGATGATCTGTTCGATCAGTTGAAAGGTTCCCGTTGTTTCTCGAAGATAGACTTGAGATCGGGTTATCATCAGTTAAGAGTCAGGGAGGAGGATATTCCGAAGACGGCATTCCGTACACGGTATGGCCACTATGAGTTTCTGGTGATGCCATTTGGGCTCACCAATGCACCGGCAGTTTTTATGGATTTGATGAACCGAATATTCTGGGAATTTTTAGATCGTTTTGTAGTCGTCTTCGTGGACGACATCCTTATCTATTCACCTTCTGAGGAGAAGCACAAGGAACACTTGAGAGTGGTGCTTGAGTTACTTAGAGCCCATAAGCTTTATGCTAAGTTTGGGAAGTGTGAGTTCTGGCTAGAAGAGGTCAAGTTCTTAGGCCATGTAGTTTCTGGGGAAGGAGTGTCTGTTGATACATCCAAGACTGAGGCGGTGCAAGATTGGGCACAGCCTAAGAGTGTGTTTGAGATCCGCAGTTTTCTGGGGTTAGCTGGGTATTATCGTCGGTTTGTGAAAGATTTCTCCAGATTAGCTTCGCCTTTGACTAGATTGACTCGGAAGGGAGTCAAATTTGTATGGAGTGAGACTTGTGAAAAGTCGTTCCAGGAGTTGAAAGTTAGACTGACCACCGCTCCAGTATTGATTATTCCAGAGAGAGGGTTGGGTTATGCAGTCTATTGTGACGCCTCACGAGAGGGTCTAGGTTGTGTGTTAATGCAAGAAGGGAAAGTAGTTGCCTATGGCTCACGTCAGTTGAAAATTCACGAGCAGAATTACCCTACGCATGATCTAGAGTTAGCAGCTGTGATATTTGCCTTGAAGATTTGGAGGCATTATCTTTATGGTGAGAGATTCGAGGTATTCTCGGATCATAAGAGTCTGAAATATTTGTTTACACAGAAAGACTTGAACTTGAGGCAGAGGAGGTGGATGGAGTTCATAGAGGATTATGACTTTGAGTTGCATTATCATCCGGGAAAGGCCAATGTGGTGGCCGATGCCCTTAGCAGGAAACCTGTTGGTGACATAGCTAGTATAGCCATCCGAGAATGAGAGATGTTGGGTGCACTTGGGGAGTTTAATTTACTTCTGGGCGAATCCATTGAGGCTGCGGCCTTGTTTTCTGTTGTTGTACAGCCTAAACTCGGGACTCGGGTGTTAGAGGCTCAGAGGGGTGACCTTGAGGTAGAAACCCTCCGTGAGAAGATTTCCGGTGGGGAGGTTGAGAAGGGTTTGACGGTGTATCCCGACCTGAGTGTGAGATACCGAGACCGTCCGTTTGTGCCAGAGTCTTGTCGAGAGGAGGTACTCCGAGAGTTTCATCATTCACGCCTTGCGGTGCATCCGTGAGGCACTAAGATGTATCGGGATTTGGGTCGCCAGTTCTGGTGGCGGGGTATGAAGAGGGATGTGGCAGCTTTCGTATCTAAGTGCCTTACTTGTCAGCAAGTGAGGGCCGAATATCAGAGGCCAGCGGGTTTGTTGCAACCCTTTCCTATTGCCGAGTGGAAGTGGGAACACGTCACTATGGACTTCGTTGTGGGTCTTCCGAGGACTCAGCGGGGTAGTGATGCTATTTGGGTGGTAGTAGACCGGTTGACTAAGTCGGCGCACTTCATTCCTATGCGTGTGAGAGATTCGGTAGATCATCTTGCCGACTTGTACATTCGGGACATAGTGAGGTTGCACGGGGTCCCAGTGACGATCGTCTCAGATAGAGATCCTCGTTTTACTGCCAGATTGTGGCAGAGTTTGCAGAGTGCCTTAGGCACTAAGTTGACCTTTAGCACGGCTTATCATCCACAGACTGACGGGCTGTCCGAGCGTACTATTCAGATCCTTGAGGATATGCTTCGGGGTTGTGTTCTAGATTTTAGTGGGTCGTGGGAGAAGCACTTGCCGTTGGTGGAGTTTGCCTACAACAACAGCTTCCAGTCTAGTATCGGTATGGCACCGTTTGAGGCCTTGTATGGCCGACCATGTAGGTCTCCTGTTTGTTGGGCCGAGGTGGGTGATGCACCTCTGTTGGGTCCGGAGTTGGTGAGGGAAACGACGGAGAAAGTTGAGCTTATCCGTAAGAGGCTTGTTACAGCACAGAGTCGTCAGAAATCTTATGCCGACCGTAGGAAGAGACCTTTGGTGTTTGAGGTGGGTGATCATGTCTTTCTGAAGACATCACCTAGACGGGGTTTGATGAGGTTTGGGAAGAGCGGGAAGTTGTCCCCTCGGTTCATTGGTCCGTTTGAGATCCTTGAGAGGATTGGCGAGGCTGTTTATCGTTTAGCTTTACCGCCGCAGCTGTCCGGAGTACATGACGTGTTTCATGTGAGTATGCTTCGGAAGTATGAGCCGGATCCATCACATGTGTTGGATTGGACCGATTTAGTGGTTGATGAGGATGTCTCGTATGAGGAGAGACCGGTTCGGGTCTTGGATAGGCGGGATCAAGTTTTGCGAGGCAAAACCATCCCTTTGGTCAAAGTTTTGTGGAAACATCACGGAGTGGAGGAAGCCACTTGGGAACGTGAGTTGGAAGTTCGCGAAAAATACCCGGACATGTTTATCGATTTGTAATCTTGGATTTAGATTTTGTAATATTGTTGAACTTAAGAGCTTTACATATGTCTTAAGTTGTAAAACATTGAGTATGTTTTGGTAAATGGGTGTATCTTGAAACTTGCTTCATTATAGAAGTTTAGTGTAACATTGCATATGTTGATTACATTGTTGAATGAGTTGTATATATCATGCAATTGAATTTGATATGGGAATTGCTAACATTGAAAGGAATAATGCATAATAGTGATGCAGGCTGAAATATATGTTGTTTTATATACACATTATGAGATGCTTCTCGATAAGAGATGAAATGACCAGTTTTGGTCAAGTAGTTTACTATTGAATTGTCATATTATAAAAAAAAAAAGAAAAAAAAGAACCTGTTTTCAAAAACTTATGCTTAATTTCAGGGAAGAAATTCTTTTAAGGGGGGGAGGTTATAGCGACCCCGGTCTTTTCCCATTTGATTATCGTATCCGGACTTGGGTTCCGTTTATTCTATCATTGTATATTTGTTGTTGTCGTCCTTTATTTTCTCATTTGGAGTTATAGGATGTGTTGGGCAGGTTTGTTTCAGGTTGGTTGGGTTCGTAAACCAAGTGTTCCTGTCCAGTTTTTGGGTTGGTCGCTCGAGCCAGGATTTGGTCGCTCGAGCGAGGTTTGTTTTTGTGTCTTCTGGCTCGATCCATTTTTGCTTCGCTCGAGCGAGCGACTGCGTTTGGTATAGACCTGAGGGCAGTGCTAATTCGCTCGAGCGAGATTTTCTTCGCTCGAGCGAGGTTTTCGTGTGTCTGGTTGCTCGAGCGACCAAGTCTTCGCTCGAGCGAGCCTGTCAGGTTTAAATAGGCAGCAGCGTGTTTCTGATCAGTTTTTCATACACTTTCAGATTCCAAAACCCTAGTTACGAGTTCTCTCTCCCTCTACACACCTTCTCTCTTAGGATTGATCTACTTAGAGTGAGTTTCTACCTTAGATCCTTTATTAAAAAGATAGAGTGAGTCGAAGGCTTCCATTTAATCTGAACATTTAGTGATTTGGAGCACATTGGAATTTGGGTATTCATCTCTGTCTTCTCCATTCGGGTTATTTTCTTCGAGGTAGGGATTTCCTACTCCATCTTATAAGTTTTGTTCTAAGTTTTAGTATTTTGATATGTTGGGGGTACTTTGGTAATTTTGGGAAAAACCCTAGTTGTATTAATAAATTAATTTGTATAATTAATTTAAGGAAATTGGGGAAATATGGTTAAATTCATGGAATTAGGGAATTCATTGATTAAATGGCGTAGTTGGATAATTTAAATCACTCGCCTATTGAATTGTTGATATATTTATTTTCAGTTTAGAAATAACTGTTTTGGGCTATCGGAGGAGGATAGCCGTGCTTGTTGTAGACACTGCATGTGGATTAGGGATAACTGAAACTAATCATTGTTTAAGTCATCAATTTTGACTGCTGAATTAATACAGACATTATGTGTATTGATTGTGTGTTGTGTATGTTATGTGTTTACATACATTGTTTTGTGTGGGAGGAGATAAGGGATGTACTCCACGGTTTAGGGGAAGATAGGGGATGGACCTCTAAATCGGATTTTGTTTGGGGGGAGATAGGGGATGGACTCCATTAGCATCACTTTTATGTGTGCTTATTTATATTGAAGTGTTTTTATTGATACAACACTAAAATGTGTATCAAACTGGAAGTATGAAGTGTTTTGATTTGAGCCTGAGTCTCATCTGTTTGTTGACATTGGAAGAATGTGAATATGATATATATAGTTCACTGTTGTAAGTTTGGCCAGGTTCTGAGCCATATTGATAAAGTTGGAAAGTAAAACGTGTCTTAGACAATAGTGTCATGAGATTATAAAATGATGTAATTGGTTATCTTGGTTAACCATCTATTGAATGCTATTCCTTTAATCAATGCTTATATTTGGTTTAGTATATTTCTACTGGGCTGTGGCTCACCCTTTATGGGAACATCATTTTCAGGTCCAGGTGATAAGCTACCTCCAAGGACTTAGCTTGGAAGGATTTGGATTTTGAAGACTATCTTTAGTTATTATTATTTTTTTTTTATTTGATAAACATTCAAGCCTAGGGCTTATTTGTATTTGAGTTAGAACTCATATTTTTATGTCCAAGTGTTGGCTTGGAAAGATGTAAGCCCATAGGGCATTTAATTTGATATTACATGTAATGTTTTCATTTAGTAATACTCTGATGAATGAGATAATGAATTGTTTTCTTTTAATATTGCATGCCAATGATATATATATAATGGGTTTATTTTGAGGGCGTGACAATTCAACTTCCATTTTTATTCAATTTACTTTTCTATTCAACTTCCTTTTTTATTTAATTTCCAAATAGATCGTTAAGGTATAGTGGTTTCTGGATTGAACTTTCATTTTTAATTTTCTGCAACTTCCATTTTTATTTTTATTTAACTTCCTTTTTCATTCAAGTTTCTTTTCTACTCAACTTCCTTTTTTAATTAATCTCCAAATAGATCATTAAGGTATAGTGGTTTCTGGATTGAACTTCCATTGTTAATTTTATGCAACATTCATTTTTATTTTTATTCACCTTCCATTTTTATTCAATTTACTTTTCTATTAAACTTCCTTTTTTATTTAATTTCCAAATAGATCGTTAAGTTATAGTAGTTTCTTGAATGAAGTTCCATTTTTAATTTTCTGCAACTTCCATTTTTATTTTTATTCGACTTCCATTTTTTTTCAATTTATTTTTCTATTCAACTTCCATTTTTATTTAATTGCCAAATAGATCGTTAAGATATAGTGGTTTATTGAATGAATTTTCATTTTTAATTTTCTGCAACTTCCATTTTTATTTTTAAGTAACTTCCATTTTTAATTTTCCATTCAACTTCTTTTTTTTATTTAATTTCCAAATAGATCGTTAAGGTATACTGGTTTCTGGATTGAACTTCCATTTTTAATTTTATGAAACTTTCACTTTTATTTTTATTCAACTTCCATTTTTAATCAATTTACTTTTCTATTAATCTTCCTTTTTTATTTAATTTCCAAATAGATCGTTAACTTCCCTTTTTATTTAACTTCCAAATAGATCGTTAAGGTATAGTGGTTTCTTGAATGAACTTCCATTTTTAATTTTCTGCAACTTCCATTTTTATTTTAATTCAACTTCCATTTTTATTTTAATTCGACTTCCATTTTTATTCAAGTTATTTTTCTATTCAACTTCCTTTTTTATTTAATTTCCAAATAGATCGTTAAGGTATAGTGGTTTCTTGAATGAACTTCCATTTTTAATTTTTTGCAACTTCCACTTTTATTTTTATTCGACTTCCATTTTTATTCAATTTACATTTCTATTCAACTTCCTTTTTTATTTAATTTCCAAATAGATCGTTAAGGTATAGTGGTTTCTTGAACGAATTTCTATTTTTAATTTTCTGCAACTTCCATTTTTATTTTTAAGTAACTTCCATTTTTATTCATGTTAATTTTCTGTTCAACTTCCTTTTTTATTTAATTTCCAAATAGATCGTTAACGTATAGTGGTTTCTGGATTGAACTTCCATTTTTAATTTTATGCAACTTTCATTTTTATTTTTATTCAATTTCCATTTTTATTCAATTTATTTTTCTATTAAAATTCCTTTTTTATTTAATTTCCAAATAGGTCGTTAAAGTATAGTGGTTTCTGGAATGAATTTTCAATTTTAATTTGCTGCAACTTCCATTTTTATTTTTATTTAACTTCCTTTTTCATTCAAGTTTCTTTTCTACTCAACTTCCTTTTTTATTTAATTTCCAAATAGATCGTTAAGGTATTGTGGTTTCTGGATTGAACTTCCACTTTTAATTTTATGCAACTTTCATTTTTATTTTTATTCAATTTTCATTTTTATTCAATTTACTTTTCTATTAAACTTCCTTTTTTATTAAATTTCCAAATAGATCGTTAAGGTATAGTGGTTTTTTGAATGAACTTCCATTTTTAATTTTCTGCAACTTCCATTTTTATTTTTATTCGACTTCCATTTTTATTCAAGTTATTTTTCTATTCAACTTCTTTTTTTATTTAATTTCCAAATAGATCGTTAAGGTATAGTGGTTTGTTGAATGAACTTCCATTTTTAATTTTCTGCAACTTCCATTTTTATTTTTATTTAACTTCCTTTTTCAATCAGTTTCTTTTCTACTCAACTTCCTTTTTTATTTAATTTCCAAATAGATCGTTAAGGTATAGTGGTTTCTGGATTGAACTTTCATTTTTAATTTTATGCAACTTTCATTTTTATTTTTATTCAACTTCCATTTTTATTCACTTTACTTTTCTATTAAACTTCCTTTTTTATTTAATTTCCAAATAGATCGTTAAGGTATAGTGGTTTCTTGAATGAACTTTCATTTTTAATTTTATGCAACTTTCATTTTTATTTTTATTTAACTTCCATTTTTATTCAATTTACTTTTCAATTAAACTTCCTTTTTTAATTAATTTCCAAATAGATTGTTAAGGTATAGTGGTTTCTTGAATGAACTTCCATTTTTAATTTTCTGCAACTTCCATTTTTATTTTTATTCGACTTCTATTTTTATTCAAGTTATTTTTCTATTTAAATTCCTTTTTTATTTAATTTCCAAATAGATCGTTAAGGTATAGTGGTTTCTTGAATGAACTTCCATTTTTAATTTTATAGCGATCCCGGTTTTTTTTTTTCTTTTCGTGCTTAACTGTAATCCGAATTCGATTTCGTAAGGGTGCTATTGTCTTATCCTCTTTCTATCCCTTTCTCTTTGTGTTCGAGCTTGGGGTTGTGTTGGGCAAGTTGGGAATAAGTTGGTTGCGTTTTAAAACGTAAAGTCTTTGCCCAGTTTTTGGTCTTTCCGCTTGAGCGGCGATTTTGACGCTCGAGCGGGACTCTGTTGTTGCTTGTCCGCTCGAGCGGGGGTGTTGGCGCTCGAGCGGGGAAATCACCCATCCAGTATTTCGTCAGCAGTGGTATACGCTCGAGCAGGGGATTGGACGCTCGAGCGGGAGTATGTGTCTAACGCTCGAGCGAGGAGTTTGATGCTCGAGCAAGCATCATGCCTGTAAAAGTTCTGGGAGCTTGCATCCGCCGCTCGAGCGGGGGATTGGACGATCGAGCGGGGATCTGTGAGTGACGCTTGAGCGGGGAGTTCAACGCTCGAGCGGGGCGACTTTTATATATAGCCGAGATCTGACCTTTTTGTTCACTTTTCAACATCTTTTCTCTCTCTTACTTTTCCAAAAAGGTATTATAGCGATCCCGGTTTCCCTTTTCTTTAATTGTTGTATCCGGACTTAGGTTCCGTGGAGTTAGTTGTTGTGTGTGTGTTGTTTACATCCTCTACTCCTTATGTTCGAGTCTTGGGTTGTGTTGGGCAAGTTTGAAACAGGTTGGTTGAACTTGGAAACCAAGAGTAGTTGCCCAGATTTTTGGCCTTCACGCTCGAGCGGGGATTTTGACGCTCGAGCGGGCCCTTCGTTGTTGTCTGTCCGCTCGAGCGTAGTTTTCCATCTTCCAGTATCTCCTCTGCAGTGTTGTGCGCTCGAGCGGGAGTTTTGGCGCTCGAGCGGGAGAGTTGACGCTCGAGCGGAGACCTAGTTCTGTATAAGTTCTGGGAGTGTGTATCCGCCGCTCGAGCTGGATTGTTGACGCTCGAGCGGGAGTCTGTGAGTGACGCTCGAGCGGGGCGTTTGACGCTCGAGCAGGGCGACTGGGTTAAAGCTCCGTATTTGGACTTTTCAAATCACTTTTTCCACTTCTCTTCTCTCTCTACCTTTTCCAAAAAACACCATTGTTGAGCTTCTCACTCTAGAGCTCTACCTTCTCTCTAGGTATTGATCTAGTAGGAGTGTTTTCCTCACCTTGGGCCTTTGTAAGAAGTGCGTTGATCGTCGAGGGCTTCGTTGTGATCCAAGAAATTTGGGATTTGGAGCACTTTGATTTCGGGTCATTTTCTCTATTTGAGTTCTCCATTTGAGGTAGGGATCCTCCTTGTTCTTTTTCAATACTTCGTCTATAGATAGACGTGGTAATTTTGTATTGCATAAAAATCATATCCATGTTGGATTTGTTTGAATTCATGAGAAGGAACCTAGGGTTGGGTGTTGGATAAATGGTTATGTTGTCATTGATGGATGTTCTGGGTTAATTGGAGTGTAAATTAACATGTTGTAGTTGATGGAAGAAAAAGCCCTAAATCATATTTTGATTGATAAATTAAAATGGAGGATAATGAATCTATATTGTAAATCTCTATTGTTGATGTGAGTTGGGTGAAGGTGTTAATGCCTAAGGGGTTAACTTTGGCTTTGGAATGGTTTGAAATGAATGTAGTGGACTAATGTGAGTTATGGTTTTATTATCAATGGAATTGGTTTTGTAAAATAAAAGGGATGTAATTGGTTTTGTAACAACAAAAGGGACGGAGTTGATTTTGTGAAAACAAAAGGGGAATGGAACTTGTTTTGTGAAATGGGAATAGTATTCTGAAATACGTATGAAAATTGGATTGTTGTTTCATGAGTGTTGAATACACACATGTGTGGAATTATATCTCGAACTACCATGTTGATGTTGTTGTCGGGTTTGTGGTCTCATAGCAATTGAGTCTTTAATTGATGTGCTAAATATTTGCATCTAGAGGTTTTGTCCTTGGTCATCGGTGGGGGATGACACGGTTGAGTTGAATGGTTGTGTATGCATTACACCATTGTTGATTAAACATCTTATGTGATGAAATGTTGAGATGCATTATATATGTATACTTGTTAGGAAGAAGAGAGGGGTTGTACTCCTGTGTGTGTGAGAAGATAGGGGATGGACTCCACACACCTATGTGTTCATATACTTTAACACATTGTTTGTATCTGGATGGTTTATGTATATATGTTGTACATGTTGGTTATGCCCTGTTGCATTTCGATTGGTGGTGTTATACCCTGCGCTGATAATCAGAGGTACCGTTACCTTCCAGCTAGCGCCTGGGGAACTGAATGTGCTGAGAATATAAGGTACCACACCCTTCCAGCTAGCACCTGGTAAACTGGCATGTTGTTGTGAGAGGTGTATCTTTGGCTTACTATGCACCTGGCTAGTAGAGGAAAGTTTGTTGTTGATATTTCAGTGTGTTTGGGAATATCATGGATTGTGTTGATTATGGTTTTGGAAGGCCGAGTTGCCTTATTGGTTTATCTTATACATGTCGTTGAGTTGTTATCTTCTTTTATAACAGTGCATGTATAGATTTGATTGTATCGGGAAGAAGCCAAAATGTCATCTTTGTCTTTTGGAAAGTGTGAAGGGAAAACGAATTTTCTTTAAAGAAATTATAAATATTTGAGAAGGGATATCTGTGTATGTTTGGAGAATGGAAGAGAGTAGTGGGCTTAGTAAATTTAATTCCTAAGGTATTGTTAATGTTATGAAAGATTGGGAACGGGGATTAATGAAAAGGAAAAGAAAATTGAATCGCCTATGGCGTTGATTGAAATGTTTGTTTTCAAGAAAGGTTCATACTTATGTATATTTTGTATAAACTGTCACATTACTATTCTAGTATGAGAATGAGTGTTCATGATCATAGCTATCTGTAAGTTGTTATTATTGAGGATCATGTTGAGTTCCCTATTGGACTATATGTTCATCCCACGTTGTTGAATCTTTTTCAGGTGTTAAGCAGGTTGAGCTGCAAGATTTGGATCTATTTATTTAATGGCCACGGGGCCTCAGTTATGTTGGCGGAATGCCATTGTTGTAAAAGGGTTACACCCTTCTTCTTGTACCTTAAGTGATGTAAGCCCAAGGGCAATTTATTAAGTATGTTCATGTAATATTTACTTTGCATACGAATGAGAGTATTGTTAATTACTTCTACGGATTGAATGTATGAGTTTGTTTCCGCATGTTACCCTTGAAATTGAATTAAGTTAATGAATTTGGTAATGACCTCGAGTAATAAAAAGTGGGGCGTGACAGGTATTTTGAGAGCTCCTCTCACTAAAATCCTAACTTCTCTCTTAGGATTGATCTAGTAGGAGTTATTTTCTCACCTTGGGCCTTTACAAAAGTTGTGTTGATCGTCGAGGGCTATCTTCTAATCTGAAAATTTCAGGATTTGGAGCATTTTCGTTTCTTCGTCTCCTTCGTTGAGCCCCATCTTTCGAGGTAGGGATAACCTACTCCATCTTATGACCTTTGTCTTTAAATTTTAGCATTTTGATATGTTGGGGGGGTTGGGAAATTTTGAGAAAGTTTGGGCCTTTGTGTAATTTTACAAAAGTTGGGGTTTTAAATATATAAACCTATATGCATGTTAGACATAGAGAAATGAGATTAATGTTGGGACATTGATGGAAATGGAACCTTAGGGTTGTTTTGTGAATTATGGTAATTTGCCCTAATTGGTTTAATTAATTAATGCATATAATTAATTGAAGAAAGCGAGGAATTGAATTGAGAATATTGAAATTGGGAATGTATGGGATTAAAGAGTGTAGACAAATCATTTGTTGCTCACCTAATTGTAATGTTGATATATTATCCATTTGTGCATTTATTTCCTGCTTAGAAATAATTGCTTTGGGCTACCGGTGGAGGGTAGTGTTGATTGTTGTAGACAATGCATGTTGATTAGGCAAACTAAAACTAATCAATTGGTTGGGTCATAGAGTATGACGGTTGATAGAATACATTAACTTTATGTATTGAGTGATTGTGTATATGACCAATGTGTTTATATGCATTATGTGTAGACGGTTGATAGAATACATTAACTTTATGTATTGATCGATGTGTATATGATTCTGTGTTTATATGCATTGCTTGTGTAGAGGAGGAGATGGAGGATGTACTCCGCGGTTTAGGGGAAAATGGGGGATGTACCTCTAAACCGGATAGGATTGGGAGGAGATGGGGGATGAACTCCGTAGATATAGCTCATATGCTTGTCTAGAGAAGTGTAGATACAGCTCATATGCTTGTCTAGTGAAGTATAGATACAGCTCATATGCTTGTCTAGTGAAGTGTGGATACAGCTAATATGCTTATCTGCTGATGTGTAATATGCTTATCTGTTGTAGTAGTGATATAGCTCATATGCTTATCTATTGAAAAGTTTGTTTGATTGATATAGCACTAAAATGTATGTCATCATCGTTTGTGAAGTATGGATGTAGTTTATGTGTTATTGATACAACACCAAAATGTGTATCCACCGTGAATTTTGAAAATGTTCTAGTGATGAACTATAATCTCATCAAAATGTTTTGGCCAGAGTACTGAGCCCTATTTTCAAACCCAAAGTTGAACAAGAAATGAAAAGTGAATTGTAACGTAGACTTGGTTGTCATGGAATTGAAATAAGATGTAAATGGAAGTGTAAGTATCGACCATCTATCAGTTGCTAATCTTTTAATCATTGTTCATAGTTGGTTTAGTATATCTCTGCTGGGCTGTGGCTCACCCTATATAGGAACATCATTTTCAGGTACAGGTAGCATGCCACTTCTGAGGACATAGCTTGGGAGGCTAGGGGCAAACTTACTTTTGTTGCCTTATTTTCCTTTTGATGTATTACATGTAAATTCAAGCCAAGGGCTTAATGTGTAACCGAGTCAATACTTTCTTTTATAACCAAGTGTTAACTTGGAAAGCTGTAAACCCGTAGGGCATTTACTTTTGTTGTTAACGTGTAATACTTTTGTAATGAAGTACTCTGATGAATTGAGGAAATGTGGATCTTTTGTATATAAATGTATGTTTATATTGATGGGTTTAATGTTATTATTTTGAGGGCGTTACAACTTGGTATCAGAGCGTACCGGGTTCAAATACTTTGGGTACGTGGGAAGTGATTAGGATCACAATGGGTTTGTCTCGCTTGATAGAGACTTAGATGTAGTGTCATATACTATGTGCTTAATTGATAACATGCTTATGTGACTATGTGGGTATGGGATTTAATTTCTAGGATGTTGATTGGATCCTTGGGTTTCTGGGAGTCCTGTTGGAAAGGCACTTGATCAATGCTGTTTCTAACCGGAACTCTAGTAACGCCTCGGGACTATCATTATCCGGAAATGAAATTCGTAAGTGCTTATGTGTTTATGTGCTTACGTGGAGTGAATTGCAGTTGTCCATGTATTAGGACGTGAGTGTTTAGCTTTGGCACATGTATGAGTGTGCTAACGTGTCTCTGATTACTTTTACTAGGATGCCAAGGCGAGGAAGTTGTGATTTCCCTCCTTCCGCTCGGGAAGAGTTGCGGAAACAGTTTGTGGAGTTACGCCAAGGTACTACACCTTTGGTGCCGTTCGAAAGGTGGTTTCTAATCTGTCGAGGTTTGCTCCAGAATTGGTGGAGACGGAGGACTTGCATTGTTTCGAGTTTGAGAGTAAGCTGCGTGACGACATCCGTGTAAGGATAGCGGGGTCTTGGCTTAAAAGATATAGTGTGCTTGTTGAGGCGGCTGCTCATGTTGAGGCAGCGGTGTTAGCTATGGGACAAATGGTGATGGGTGTTGGCCAGGTTAGGAAGGAAACCATTGTGGGGACTCCTACGGTTTATAGGTACTCTAGGCCCAGTAAGAGGCAGAAGGGTTTTAACCCACTACAATTTCAGAGAGCTCAGCCTGGCTCTACTCTTCTAGTACCAAGTCTAGATTCGGGAAAGGGTGAACGAAAGGTTGTTACTTGCTTCAAGTGTGGCCAGCTGGGCCACAAGTCCCCAGCTTGCCTGCAGAGGAAGAGGGCAGGGTTGTTAGTCCGACCAGTAGCTGCACCACCAGAATCTTCTAGCCAGCCGGGTATTGGGCCAATCGAACGTATAGTGGGGAAGCAGTCATTGGGGCCTTCATCAGCCCAGATTTTGAACCAGTCTCATGCTCAGGCACCGCCTACTTGTTGGATGTGTAATCAGTCGGGTCATATTCGACGTTTTTGTACTCAGCCGGGGGCTTCTTTAGGGGTTTCGCAACCTAGCCAGGCTCAGTTTTATTCGACTGGGCAGGAACGATATCGTTTTGGGGGACTAGCAGGCCAGATTGCGAGGGCCTCAGTAGAGTCGAGTTCCCAAGCCCCAGTTGGGGAAGTTTGTAGTTGTTCCAGGTGTGGACAGAGGGGGCACGTCGGTAGTTCTTGTCTGTGGTTAGTAAGCTCGTAGGTTGTCTTGTGTTTGGGGATAACCAATTTTGGCGGTCCAGCGAGGGACGGCAGTGGTGGTAATACCGAGGGGTTGGTCTTGTTTTGACTAATCCGTTTTGTAATCGGTGGATTATTGTTTTGTGATCATTTGGTTCCGTTATGTAGCATTGGGTAGCTTTAAAGTTTTATTGATGTGATAAGTTGCTGTAAGACCATAAAATTTTTGGTAAATGCATTCTTGTGCGTGTGTTTTGGTTTGGGAAAAGTGAGGGCCGTTGAGCTGTGTTTTCAAATTTAGAAGGATCGCAGAGGGATGCGTATCTTAACCAGAAGTGCAAGGGGGCGAGAACAGTTATACTTACCGGTGTTTGAAATTTCACCAGTATTATCTAATTGATTTTACGTGTGTGAAAGTGATGTTAGCTTACTGTCGCAGGAACTCCTCGAGAAGATGTGGAGTGTGAGATTAATACTAGATATAGTATGAAATTAACATGGTGTTTTGCAAGGGCATAGCTCATAATCTTGTTAGGATTAGACTTGTATTTTCGTGGTGGGTAACGTTGCCAAATTGGCATGTGTTGTGATTGGTCATTCGATAGAGGGAGTGTTAGTCCCTATATAAGGGTGTGACTGTTAACATCGGGAGTGGTGCGTTTTGAGCAGCTGGTGCTATATCTCGAGTAGTAGCTTATGGACGCTTCCTAAGTTTCTGGACTTCCTTACTTTGATCGAAAGTGGTAGGTTTGTACCTTAACACTGGTTAGGTCGGGAGGTGCTGTCGTGAGGATTGATTGGGTGTATAACCCGTAGTTTGGGTGTGGACCGTGAGTCGAGTCACCGTAGTAAAGTCTTTGCGGAAAAAGGTTTGGGGATATTAATGAGAGGGCTAGGGGCTTTTGCTCCTTTGGGAATTTAGAGTAGTGCATCTTTGAAAGCCTTGTCGGCAACATGCGACAGTGTCGGGATTGGTTCATGGTGGTTGTCTAGCGGTAACATTGGCTAGTGGTGTGGCACAGAGACTGGGTGTCTTGATGGTACTCTCGAGATGAGTGACGAGTAAGATGTAGAGTAACGAGTGGACCCTATGAGTTATTGGGGGACTCGGTGTGGGAGTGAGAGGGCTTGCAAAATAAGGAGGTTTTGCCTAGTACAGTTGAATGTGTTAGATGTGATGGTTTCAAGAGTTACGTGGTGTTGGCAAGACTATGTGAGAATGTTCGAGGGAATGTGAGATTTGTATCTCGAGTTAGTGGGAATGGTACCTGTATGTTGGTTCGTGTTTTGGGTCTTGCTAGTCAGTGAGTCCGTGGTGACCCCATTGGTTGTATAGGGGTAGCGTTCGTGTTGTGATTGGTTATCAATCGTTGGGTTTAGATTGTGAGTGGATGCCGGCAGCATTCTTTGAAGGAAGAGCAGTTCGTGTTCTAAAGTAATGAGTATAGCGTTGGTCAAAGTGGTCTTTCGTGTTTGGGTTGTTGTGATTGAGGGTGACCATGTCGGTCTTTGGTCAAGGAAGTGAGCAGGCTTGCTAGATAGCCATGGTGGGGGATGGTGATTCCCTTAGACGCGGTGTTGATGCGGTTCAATTTTAAGAGACCCGGTGAGATTCCAAAATTTGTGGTTTGTGTAGAGAATTTCGTGGTTGGGGTCAGTGGCTAGAGTGGCACATCAGTGTGTGGATTACTGAGTGTAGAGTTTATTGAGTTGATTAGTCAGCTTGTCGGTATCGGGCTTTGGGTTGGCATTAGTCACCTTGAGTTTAGTCTCGTTTGTTGTAAACTTTGTATGTTGATTAGGGAAAACTGAAACTAATCGAACATGTTTTGTCGTTGAATCTGACGGTTGGAATAATACATCTAATATATGTATTGATTGATCATTGTAAATGATTGGCTTTTTATACATTATGTATGTATGATGTTTGGTTTGATATTGATACAGCACTATAATGTGTATCATTTGTGTATTAAAGGGAGGCGGGATGAAAATTGCAAAACCATGATTTTCTTATGCCTTATGTGTTGTTAGTACTGTTGTTATTTCTATTAACCATCATTATAGAAATGTTATATTCTGTGTCGGTTGTGGCATCACTGTGTGAGTGATGGTTGTGGATAGTGCTGTTTTGGAAAGAAATGGAAAACAAAATTTTCCCAGTGTTTGGGCTATCTGAGGGCGTTGTTGAAAAGTTGATTTAAATTCAAGGATTTTAAAGAATTCTAGATTAATCTTTTTGGCAAATAAACTGTGGATAACTCTGCATTTTGGGTAACACCGTATTTGCGAAAAATGTTTACAAAGCTTTTGAGTTTTCGTATGGAAAATGCAAGATTTATTCCGAAACGTTAACGTTCAAAATTTAAACATCTTTGAGAAATGCCTCTTGAACAAGAAAATGTTTTCTTATTATCTACTCTAAAGATTTGCTTTGGTCGTGTTGTTGAGTAGTGACTTAGCTTGGGGTGCTAGTCGGTTGTTGGTGAATTGTTTCGGGGGAGGTTTGGTTTGTTGAGGCTTGCGTACCTAAGGTATGGTCGTTTAGAATGTGTTCCCTTGGTTAGTATCTTCCTTGGTAAGAGTGAGTCAGAGGTTTGTTGTGAAAGTAATTTCTTTCCTTGGGGCTCGGTTGTTGAATGCTCTGTGATCATTTGGCCTTGTGTTTTGGCGTATCCTTAATTTCGGGGACGAAATTCTTTAAGGGGGGGAGGTTATAGCGATCCCGGTTTTTTTTTTTTCTTTTCGTGCTTAACTGTAATCCGGATTCGATTTCGTAAGGGTGCTGTTGTCTTATCCTCTTTCTATCTCTTTCTCTTTGTGTTCGAGCTTGGGGTTGTGTTGGGCAAGTTGGGAATAAGTTGGTTGCGTTTTAAAACGTAAAGTCTTTGCCCAGTTTTTGGTCTTTCCGCTCAAGCGGCGATTTTGACGCTCGAGCGGGACTCTGTTGTTGCTTGTCCGCTCGAGCGGGGTTGTTGGCGCTCGAGCGGGGAAATCACCCATCCAGTATTTCGTCTGCAGTGGTATACACTTGAGCAGGGGATTGGACGCTCGAGCGGGAGTATGTGTCTGACACTCGAGCGGGGAGTTTGACGCTTGAGCGAGCATCATGTCTATAAAAGTTCTGGGAGCGTGCATCCACCGCTCGAGCGGGGGATTGGACGATCGAGCGGGGATCTGTGAGTGACGCTCGAGCGGGGAGTTCGACGCTCGAGCGGGGCGACTTTTATATATAGCCGAGATCCGACCTTTTTGTTCACTTTTCAACATCTTTTCTCTCTCTTACTTTTCTAAAAAGGTATTTGAGAGCTCCTCTCACTAAAATCCTAACTTCTCTCTTAGGATTGATCTAGTAGGAGTTATTTTCTCACCTTGGGCCTTTACAAAAGTTGTGTTGATCGTCGAGGGCTATCTTCTAATCTGAAAATTTCGGGATTTGGAGCATTTTCGTTTCTTCGTCTCCTTCGTTGAGCCCCATCTTTCGAGGTAGGGATAACCTACTCCATCTTATGACCTTTGTCTTTAAATTTTAGCATTTTGATATGTTGGGGGGGTTGTTGGGAAATTTTGAGAAAGTTTGGGCCTTTGTGTAATTTTTCAAAAGTTGGGGTTTTAAATATATAAACCTATATGCATGTTAGACATAGAGAAATGAGATTAATGTTGGGACATTGATGGAAATGGAACCTTAGGGTTGTTTTGTGAATTATGGTAATTTGCCCTAATTGGTTTAATTAATTAATGCATATAATTAATTGAAGAAAGCGAGGAATTGAATTGAGAATATTGAAATTGGGAATGTATGGGATTAAAGAGTGTAGACAAATCATTTGTTGCTCACCTAATTGTAATGTTGATATATTATCCATTTGTGCATTTATTTCCTGCTTAGAAATAATTGCTTTGGGCTACCGGTGGAGGGTAGTGTTGATTGTTGTAGACAATGCATGTTGATTAGGCAAACTAAAACTAATCAATTGGTTGGGTCATAGAGTATGACGGTTGATAGAATACATTAACTTTATGTATTGAGTGATTGTGTATATGACCAATGTGTTTATATGCATTATGTGTAGACGGTTGATAGAATACATTAACTTTATGTATTGATCGATGTGTATATGATTCTGTGTTTATATGCATTGCTTGTGTAGAGGAGGAGATGGAGGATGTACTCCGCGGTTTAGGGGAAAATGGGGGATGTACCTCTAAACCGGATAGGATTGGGAGGAGATGGGGGATGAACTCCGTAGATATAGCTCATATGCTTGTCTAGAGAAGTGTAGATACAGCTCATATGCTTGTCTAGTGAAGTGTAGATACAACTCATATGCTTGTCTAGTGAAGTGTGGATACAGCTAATATGCTTATCTGTTGTAGTAGTGATATAGCTCATATGCTTATCTATTGAAAAGTTTGTTTGATTGATATAGCACTAAAATGTATGTCATCATCGTTTGTGAAGTATGGATGTAGTTTATGTGTTATTGATACAACACCAAAATGTGTATCCACCGTGAATTTTGAAAATGTTCTAGTGATGAACTATAATCTCATCAAAATGTTTTGGCCAGAGTACTGAGCCCTGTTTTCAAACCCAAAGTTGAACAAGAAATGAAAAGTGAATTGTAACGTAGACTTGGTTGTCATGGAATTGAAATAAGATGTAAATGGAAGTGTAAGTATCGACCATCTATCAGTTGCTAATCTTTTAATCATTGTTCATAGTTGGTTTAGTATATCTCTGCTGGGCTGTGGCTCACCCTATATAGGAACATCATTTTCAGGTACAGGTAGCATGCCACTTCTGAGGACATAGCTTGGGAGGCTAGGGGCAAACTTACTTTTGTTGCCTTATTTTCCTTTTGATGTATTACATGTAAATTCAAGCCAAGGGCTTAATGTGTAACCGAGTCAATACTCTCTTTTGTAACCAAGTGTTAACTTGGAAAGCTGTAAACCCGTAGGGCATTTACTTTTGTTGTTAACGTGTAATACTTTTATATTGAAGTACTCTGATGAATTGAGGAAATGTGGATCTTTTGTATATAAATGTATGTTTATATTGATGGGTTTAAAGTTATTATTTTGAGGGCGTTACAAATTTTCTGCAGCTTCCATTTTTATTCCTATTTAACTTCCTTTTTCAATCAGTTTCTTTTCTACTCAACTTCCTTTTTTGTTTAATTTCCAAATAGATCGTTAAGGTATAGTGGTTTCTGGATTGAACTTTCATTTTCAATTTCATGCAACTTTCATTTTTATTTTTATTCAATTTCCATTTTTATTCAATTTACTTTTCTATTAAACTTCCTTTTTTATTTAATTTCCAAATAGATCGTTAAGGTAGAGTGGTTTCTTGAATGAACTTCCATTTTTAATTTTCTGCAACTTCCATTTTTATTTTTATTCGACTTCCATTTTTATTCAAGTTATTTTCCTATTCAACTTCCTTTTTTAATTAATTTCCAAATAGATCGTTAAGGTATAGTGGTTTCTTGAATGAACTTCCAATTTAAATTTTCTGCAACTTCCATTTTTATTTCTATTCAATTTCTTTTTTTATTTAAGTTTCTTTTCTATTCAACTTATTTTTTTATTTAATTTCCAAATAGAACGTTAAGGTATACTGGTTTCTGGATTGAACTTCTATTTTTAATTTTATGAAACTTTCACTTTTATTTTTATTCAACTTCCATTTTTAATCAATTTACTTTTCTATTAATCTTCCTTTTTTATTTAATTTCCAAATAGATCGTTAAGATATAATGGTTTTTTTAATGAACTTCCATTTTTAATTTTATGGAACTTTCATTTTTATTTTTATTCAGCTTTCATTTTTATTCAAGTTATTTTTCTATTCAACTTCCCTTTTTATTTAACTTCCAAATAGATCATTAAGGTATATTGGTTTCTTGAATGAACTTCCATTTTTAATTTTCTGCAACTTCCATTTTTATTTTTATTCGACTTCCATTTTTATTCAAGTTATTTTTCTATTCAACTTCCTTTTTTATATAATTTCCAAATAGATCGTTAAGGTATAGTGGTTTCTTGAATGAACTTCCATTTTTAATTTTCTGCAACTTTCATTTTTATTTTTATTCGACTTCCATTTTTATTCAATTTACTTTTCTATTCAACTTCCTTTTTTATTTAATTTCCAAATAGATCGTTAAGGTATAGTGGTTTTTTGAATGATTTTCCATTTTTAATTTTTTGCTACTTCCATTTTATTTTTAAGTAACTTCCATTTTTATTCATGTTACTTTTCTATTCAACTTCCTTTTTTATTTAATTTCCAAACAGATCGTTAACGTATAGTGGTTTCTGGATTGAACTTTCATTTTTAATTTTATGCAACTTTCATTTTTATTTTTATTCAATTTCCATTTTTATTCAATTTATTTTTCTATTAAACTTCCTTATTTATTTAATTTCCAAATAGATCGTTAAAATATAGTGGTTTCTGGAATGAATTTCCATTTTTCATTTGCTGCAACTTCCATTTTTATTTTTATTTAACTTCCTTTTTCATTCAAGTTTCTTTTCTACTCAACTTCCTTTTTGATTTAATTTCCAAATAGATCGTTAAGGTATTGTGGTTTCTGGATTGAACTTCCACTTTTAATTTTATGCAACTTTCATTTTTATTTTTATTCAATTTCCATTTTTATTCAATTTACTTTTCTATTAAACTTCCTTTTTTATTAAATTTCCAAATAGATCGTTAAGGTATAGTGGTTTTTTAAATGAACTTCCATTTTTAATTTTCTGCAACTTTCATTTTTTTTTTATTCGACTTCCATTTTTATTCAAGTTATTTTTCTATTAAACTTCCTTTTTTATTTAATTTCCAAATAGATCGTTAAAGTATAGTGGTTTCTTGAATAAACTTCCATTTTTAATTTTCTGCAACTTCCATTTTTATTTTTATTCGACTTCCATTTTTATTCAAGTTATTTTTCTGTTCAACTTCCTTTTTTAATTAATTTCCAAATAGATCGTTAAGGTATAGTGGTTTCTTGAATGAACTGCCAATTTTAATTTTCTGCAACTTCCATTTTTATTTCTATTCAACTTCTTTTTTTATTCAAGTTTGTTTTCTATTCAACTTCCTTTTTTATTTAATTTCCAAATAGATCGTGAAGGTATACTGGTTTCTGGATTGAACTTCCATTTTTAATTTTATGAAACTTTCAATTTTATTTTTATTCAACTTCCATTTTTAAACAATTTACTTTTCTATTAATCTTTCTTTTTTATTTAATTTCTAAATAGATCGTTAAGGTATAGTGGTTTTTTTAATGAACTTCCATTTTTAATTTTATGGAACTTCCATTTTTATTCATGTTATTTTTCTATTCAACTTCTGTTCTTATTTACCTTCCAAATAGATCGTTAAGGTATAGTGGTTTCTTGAATGAACTTCCATTTTTAATTTTCTGCAACTTCCATTTTTATTTTTATTCAACTTCCATTTTTATTAAAGTTATTTTTCTATTCAACTTCCTTTTTTTTTTTAATTTCGAAATAGATCGTTAAGGTATAGTGGTTTCTTGAATGAACTTCCATTTTTAATTTTCTGAAACTTCCATTTTTATTTTTATTTAACTTCCTTTTTCAATCAGTTTCTTTTCTATTCAACTTCCTTTTTTATTTAATTTCTAAATAGATCGTTAGGGTATAGTGGTTTCTTGAATGAACTTCCATTTTCAATTGTCTGCAACTTCCATTTTTATTTTTATTTAACTTCCTTTTTCAATCAGTTTCTTTTCTACTCAACTTCCTTTTTTATTTAATTTCCAAATTGGTCGTTAAGGTATAGTGATTTCTGGATTTAACTTTCATTTTTAATTTTATGAAACTTTCATTTGTATTTTTATTCAACTTCCATTTTTATTCAATTTACTTTTCTATTAAACTTCATTTTTTATTAAATTTCCAAGCAGATCGTTAAAGTATAGTGGTTTCTTGAATGAACTTCCATTTTTAATTTTCTGCAACTTCCATTTTTATTCAAGTTATTTTTCTGTTCAACTTCCTTTTTTAATTAATTTCCAAAAGACTGTTAAGGTATAGTGGTTTCTTGAATGAACTTCCAATTTTAATTTTCTGCAACTTCCATTTTTATTTCTATTCAACTTCTTTTTTTATTCAAATTTCTTTTCTATTCAACATCCTTTTTTATTTAATTTCCAAATAGATCGTTAAGGTATACTGGTTTCTGGATTGAACTTCCATTTTTAATTTTATGAAACTTTCACTTTTATTTTTATTCAACTTCCATTTTTAATCAATTTACTTTTCTATTAATCTTCCTTTTTTATTTAATTTCCAAATTGATCGTTAAGGTATAGTGGTTTTTCTAATAAACTTCCATTTTTAATTTTAGGGAACTTCCATTTTTATTTTTATTCAGCTTCCATTTTTATTCAAGTTATTTTTCTATTCAACTTCTCTTTTTATTTAACTTCCAAATAGATTGTTAAGGTATAGTGGTTTCTTCATTGAACTTCCATTTTTAATTTTCTGCAACTTCCATTTTTATTTTTATTCGACTTCCATTTTTATTCAAATTATTTTTCTATTTAACTTCCTTTTTTATTTAATTTCCAAATAGATCGTTAAGGTATAGTGGTTTTTTGAATGAACTTCCATTTTTAATTTTCTGCAACTTCCATTTTTATTCTTATTTAACTTCCTTTTTCAATCAGTTTCTTTTTTACTCAACTTACTTTTTTATTTAATTTCCAAATAGATCGTTAAGGTATAGTGGTTTTTTTAATGAACTTCCATTTTTAATTTTATGGAACTTCCATTTTAATTTTTATTCAGCTTCCATTTTTATTCAAGTTATTTTTCTATTCAACTTCCCTTTTTATTTAACTTCCAAATAGATCGTTAAGGTATAGTGGTTTCTTGAATAAACTTCCATTTTTAATTTTCTGCAACTTCCATTTTCATTTTTATTCGACTTTCATTTTTATTCAAGTTATTTTTCTATTTAACTTCCTTTTTTATTTAATTTCCAAATATATCGTTAAGGTATAGTGGTTTTTTGAATGAACTTCCATTTTTAATTTTCTGCAACTTCCATTTTTATTCTTATTTAACTTCCTTTTGCAATCAGTTTCTTTTTTACTCAACTTCCTTTTTTATTTAATTTCCAAATAGATCGTTAAGGTATAGTGGTTTCTGGATTGTACTTTCATTTTTAATTTTATGCAACTTTCATTTTTATTTTTATTCAACTTCCATTTTTATTCAATTTACTTTTCAATTAAACTTCCTTTTTTATTTAATTTCCAAATATATCGTTAAGGTATAGTGGTTTCTTGAATGAACTTCCATTTTTAATTTTCTGCAACTTCCATTTTTATTTTTATTCGACTTCCATTTTTATTCAAGTTATTTTTCTATTCGGCTTCCTTTTTTAACTAATTTCCAAATAGATCGTTAAGGTATAGTGGTTTCTTAAATGAACTTGCAATTTTAATTTTCTGCAACTTCCATTTTTATTTCTATTCAACTTCTTTTTTTATTCAAGTTTCTTTTCTATTCAATTTCCTTCTTTATTTAATTTCCAAATAGATCGTTAAGGTGTACTGGTTTCTGGATAGAACTTTCATTTTTAATTTTATGAAACTTTCACTTTTATTTTTATTCAACCTCTATTTTTAATCAATTTACTTTTCTATTAATCTTCCTTTTTTATTTAATTTCCAAATAGATCGCTAAGGTATAGTGGTTTTTTTAATGAACTTCCATTTTTATTTTTATTCAGCTTCCATTTTTGTTCAAGTTATTTTTCTATTCAACTTCCTTTTTTATTTAACTTCCAAATAGATCGTTAAGGTATAGTGGTTTCTTGAATGAACTTCCATTTTTAATTTTCAGCAATTTCCACTTTTATTTTTATTTAACTTCCTTTTTTATTCAAGTTTCTTTTCTACTCAAGTTCCTTTTTTGTATAATTTCCAAATAGATCGACAAGGTATAGTGGTTTCTGGATTGAACTTCCATTTTTAATTTTATGCAACTTTCATTTTTATTTTTATTCAACTTCCATTTTTATTCAATTTACTTTTCTATTAAACTTCCTTTTTTATTTAATTTCCAAATATATCGTTAAGGTATAGTGGTTTCTTGAATGAACTTCTATTTTTAATTTTCTGCAACTTCCATTTTTATTTTTATTCGACTTCCATTTTTATTCAAGTTATTTTTCTATTCAACTTAATTTTTAAACTAATTTCCAAATAGATCATTAAGGTATAGTGGTTTCTTGAATGAACTTCCAATTTTAATTTTCTGCAACTTCCATTTTTATTTCTATTCAACTTCTTTTTTTATTCAAGTTTCTTTTCTATTCAACTTCCTTTTTTATTTAATTTCCAAATAGATCGTTAAGGTATACTGGTTTCTGGATAGAACTTTCATTTTTAATTTTATGAAACTTTCACTTTTATTTTTATTTAACCTCCATTTTTAATCAATTTACTTTTCTATTAATCTTCCTTTTTTATTTAATTTCCAAATAGATCGTTAAGGTATAGTGGTTTTTTTAATGAACTTCCTTTTTTATTTTTATTCAGCTTCCATTTTTGTTCAAGTTATTTTTCTATTCAACTTCCTTTTTTATTTAACTTCCAAATAGATCGTTATGGTATAGTGGTTTCTTGAATGAACTTCCATTTTTAATTTTCTGCAACTTCCACTTTTATTTTTATTTAACTTCCTTTTTTATTCAAGTTTCTTTTCTACTCAAGTTCCTTTTTTGTATAATTTCCAAATAGATCGACAAGGTATAGTGGTTTCTGGATTGAACTTCCATTTTTAATTTTATGCAACTTTCATTTTTATTTTTATTCAACTTCCATTTTTATTCAATTTACTTTTCTATTAAACTTCCTTTTTTATTTAATTTCCAAATATATCGTTAAGGTATAGTGGTTTCTTGAATGAACTTCCATTTTTAATTTTCTGCAACTTCCATTTTTATTTTTATTCGACTTCCGTTTTTATTCTAGTATTTTTCTATTCAATTTCCTTTTTTAACTAATTTCCAAATAGATCGTTAAGGTATAGTGGTTTCTTGAATGAACTTCCAATTTTAATTTTCTGCAACTTCCATTTTTATTTCTATTCAACTTCTTCTTTTATTCAAGTTTCTTTTCTATTCAACTTACTTTTTTATTTAATTTCCAAATAGATATTTAAGGTATACCGGTTTCTGGATTGAACTTCCATTTTTAATTTTATGAAACTTTCACTTTTATTTTTTTTCAACCTCCATTTTTAATCAATTTACTTTTCTATTAATCTTCCTTTTTTAGTTAATTTCCAAATAGATCGTTAGGGTATAGTGGTTTCTCTAATGGACTTCCATTTTTTATTTTGTGGAACTTCCATTTTTATTTTTATTCAGCTTCCATTTTTATTCAAGTTATTTTTCTATTCAACTTCCTTTTTTATTTAACTTCCAAATAGATCGTTAAGGTATAGTTGTTTCTTGAATGAACCTCCATTTTTAATTTTCTGCCACTTCCATTTTTATTTTTATTTAACTTCCTTTTTTATTCAAGTTTCTTTTCTACTCAAGTTTCTTTTTTGTGTAATTTCCAAATAGATCGTTAAAGTATAGTGGTTTCTGGATTGAACTTCCATTTTTAATTTTCTGCAACTTCCATTTTTATTTTAATTCAACTTCCATTTTTATTCAATTTACTTTTCTATAAAACTTTCTTTTTATTTAATTTCCAAATATATCCTTAAGGTATATTGGTTTTTTGAATGAACTTCCATTTTTAATTTTCTGCAACTTCCATTTTTATTTTTATTCGACTACCATTTTTATTCAAGTTATTTTTCTATTCGACTTCTTTTTTTTATTTCATTTCCAAATAGATCGTTAAGGTATAGTGGTTTCTTGAATGAACTTCCAATTTTAATTTTCTGCAACTTCCATTTTTATTTCTATTCAACTTCTTTTTTTATTCAAGTTTCTTTTCTATTGAACTTCCTTTTTTAATTAATTTCCAAATAGATCGTTAAGGTATAGTGGTTTCGTGAATGAACTTCCATTTTTAATTTTCTGCAACCACCATTTGTATTTTTATTCGACTTCCATTTTTATTCAAGTTATTTTTCTATTCAACTTCATTTTTTCTTTAATTTCCAAATAGATCGTTAAGGTATAGTGGTTTCTTGAATGAACTTCCATTTTTAATTTTCTGCAACTTCCATTTTTATTCTTATTTAACTTCCTTTTTCCATCAGTTTCTTTTCTACTCAACTTCCTTTTTTATTTAATTTCCAAAATAGATCGTTAAGGTATAGTGGTTTCTGGATTGAAATTTCATTTTTAATTTTATGCAACTTTCATTTTTATTTTTATTCGACTTCCATTTTTATTCAATTTACATTTCTATTAAACTTCGTTTTTTATTTAATTTCCAAATAGATCGTTAAGGTATAGTGGTTTCTTGAATGAACTTCCATTTTTAATTTTCTACAACGTCCATTTTTATTTTTATTCGACTTCCATTTTTATTCAAGTTATTTTTCTATGCAACTTCCTTTTTTATTTAATTTCCAAATAGATCGTTAAGGTATAGTGGTTTTTTGAATGAACTTCCATTTTTAATTTTCTGCAACTTCCATTTTTATTCTTATTTAACTTCCTTTTTCAATCAGTTTCTTTTCTACTCAACTTCTTTTTTTATTTAATTTCCAAATAGATTGTTAAGGTATAGTGGTTTCTGGATTGAACTTTCATTTTCAATTTTATGCAACTTTCATTTTTATTTTTATTCAACTTCCATTTTTATTAAATTTAAACTTCCTTTTTTATTTAATTTCCAAATAGATCGTTAAGGCATAGTGGTTTCTTGAATAAACATCCATTTTTAATTTTCTGCAACTTCCATTTTTATATTTATTCGACTTCCATTTTTATTCAAGTTATTTTTCAATTCAACTTCTTTTTTTAATTAATTTCCAAATAGATCGTTAAGGTATAGTGGTTTGTTGAATGAACTTCCAATTTTAATTTTCTGCAACTTCCATTTTTATTTCTATTCAACTTCTTTTTTTATTCAAGTTTCTTTTCTATTCAACTTCCTTTTTTATTTAATTTCCAAATAGATCGTTAAGGTATACTGGTTTCTGGATTGAACTTCCGTTTTTAATTTTATGAAACTTTAACTTTTATTTTTATTCAACCTCCATTTTTAATCAATTTACTTTTCTATTAATCTTCCTTTTTTATTTAATTTCCAAATAGATCGTTAAGGTATAGTGCTTTCTTGAATGAACTTCCATTTTTAATTTTCTGCAACTTCCATTTTTATTTTTATTTAAATTCCTTTTTTATTCATGTTTCTTTTCGACTCAACTTCCTTTTTTTTGTAATTTCTAAATAGATCGTTAAGGTATAGTGGTTTCTGGATTGAACTTCCATTTTTAATTTTCTGCAACTTCCATTTTTATTCAATTTACTTTTCTATAAAACTTCCTTTTTTATTTAATTTCCAAATAGATCCTTAAGGTATATTGGTTTCTTGAATGGACTTCCATTTTTATTTTTATTCTGCTTCCATTTTTATTCAAGTTATTTTTCTATTCAACTTCCTTTTTTATTTAACTTCCAAATAGGTCGTTAAGGTATAGTTGTTTCTTGACTGAACCTCCATTTTTAATTTTCTGCAACTTCCATTTTTATTTTTATTTAACTTCCGTTTTTATTAAAGTTTCTTTTCTACTCAAGTTTCTTTTTTGTGTAATTTCCAAATAGATCGTTAAAGTATAGTGGTTTCTGGATTGAACTTCCATTTTTAATTTTCTGCAACTTCCATTTTTATTTTTATTCGACTTCCATTTTTATTCAAATTATTTTTCTATGTAACTTCCTTTTTTATTTAATTTCCAAATAGATCGTTAAGGTATAGTGGTTTTTTGAATGAACTTCCATTTTTAATTTTCTACAACTTCCATTTTTATTCTTATTTAACTACCTTTTTCAATCAGTTTTTTTCTACTCAACTTCTTTTTTTATTTAATTTCCAAATAGATTGTTAAGGTATACTGGTTTCTGGATTGAACTTTTATTTTTAATTTTATGCAACTTTCATTTTTATTTTTATTCAACTTCCATTTTTATTAAATTTACTTTTCTATTAAACTTCCTTTTTTATTTAATTTCCAAATAGATCGTTAAGGCATAGTGGTTTCTTGAATAAACATCCATTTTTAATTTTCTGCAACTTCCATTTTTATATTTATTCGACTTCCATTTTTATTCAAGTTATTTTTCAATTCAACTTCTTTTTTTAATTAATTTCCAAATAGATCGTTAAGGTATAGTGGTTTGTTGAATGAACTTCCAATTTTAATTTTCTGCAACTTCCATTTTTATTTCTATTCAACTTCTTTTTTTATTCAAGTTTCTTTTCTATTCAACTTCCTTTTTTATTTAATTTCCAAATAGATCGTTAAGGTATACTGGTTTCTGGATTGAACTTCTGTTTTTAATTTTATGAAACTTTAACTTTTATTTTTATTCAACCTCCATTTTTAATCAATTTACTTTTCTATTAATCTTCCTTTTTTATTTAATTTCCAAATAGATCGTTAAGGTATAGTGCTTTCTTGAATGAACTTCCATTTTTAATTTTCTGCAACTTCCATTTTTATTTTTATTTAAATTCCTTTTTTATTCATGTTTCTTTTCGACTCAACTTCCTTTTTTTTGTAATTTCTAAATAGATCGTTAAGGTATAGTGGTTTCTGGATTGAACTTCCATTTTTAATTTTCGGCAACTTTCATTTTTATTTTTATTTAAATTCCTTTTTTATTCAAGTTTCTTTTCGACTCAACTTCCTTTTTTTTTTGTAATTTCTAAATAGATGGTTAAGGTATAGTGGTTTCTGGATTGAACTTCCATTTTTAATTTTCTGCAACTTCCATTTTTATTCAATTTACTTTTCTATAAAACTTCCTTTTTTATTTAATTTCCAAATAGATCCTTAAGGTATATTGGTTTCTTGAATGGACTTCCATTTTTATTTTTATTCTGCTACCATTTTTATTCAAGTTATTTTTCTATTCAACTTCCTTTTTTATTTAACTTCCAAATAGGTCGTTAAGGTATAGTTGTTTCTTGACTGAACCTCCATTTTTAATTTTCTGCAACTTCCATCTTTATTTTTATTTAACTTCCGTTTTTATTAAAGTATCTTTTCTACTCAAGTTTCTTTTTTGTGTAATTTCCAAATAGATCGTTAAAGTATGGTGGTTTCTGGATTGAACTTCCATTTTTAATTTTCTGCAACTTCCATTTTTATTTTTATTCAACTTCCATTTTTATTCAATTTACTTTTCTATAAAACTTCCTTTTCTATTTAATTTCTAAATAGATCCTTAAGGTATATTGGTTTGTTGAATGAACTTCCATTTTTAATTTTCTGCAACTTCCATTTTTATTTTTATTCGACTTCCATTTTTATTCAAGTTATTTTTCTATTTAATTTCTTTTTTTATTTCATTTCCAAATAGATCGTTAAGGTATAGTGGTTTCTTGAATGAACTACCATTTTTAATTTTCTGCAACTTCCATTTTTATTCTTATTTAACTTCCTTTTTCAATCAGTTTCTTTTCTACTCAGATTCCTTTTTTATTTAATTTCCAAATAGATCGTTAAGTTATAGTAGTTTCTGGATTGAACTTTCATTATTAATTTTATGTAACTTTCATTTTTATTTTTATTCAACTTCCATTTTTATTCAATTTACTTTTCTATTGAACTTCCTATTTTATTTAATTTCCAAATAGATCGTTAAGGTATAGTGGTTTCATTAATGAACTTCCATTTTTAATTTTCTGCAACCTCCAATTTTATTTTTATTCGACTTCTATTTTTATTCAAGTTATTTTTCTATTCAACTTCATTTTTTCTTTAATTTCCAAATAGATCATTAAGGTATAGTGGTTTCTTGAATGGACTTCCATTTTTATTTTTATTCTGCTTCCATTTTTATTCAAGTTATTTTTCTATTCAACTTCCTTTTTTATTTAACTTCCAAATAGGTCGTTAAGGTATAGTTGTTTCTTGACTGAACCTCCATTTTTAATTTTCTGCAACTTCCATTTTTATTTTTATTTAACTTCCGTTTTTATTAAAGTTTCTTTTCTACTCAAGTTTCTTTTTTGTGTAATTTCCAAATAGATCGTTAAAGTATGGTGGTTTCTGGATTGAACTTCCATTTTTAATTTTCTGCAACTTCCATTTTTATTTTTATTCAACTTTTATTTTTATTCAATTTACTTTTCTATAAAACTTCCTTTTCTATTTAATTTCCAAATAGATCCTTAAGGTATAGTGGTTTTTTGAATGAACTTCCATTTTTAATTTTCTGCAACTTCCATTTTTATTTTTGTTCGACTACCATTTTTATTCAAGTTATTTGTCTATTTAATTTCTTTTTTTATTTCATTTCCAAATAGATCGTTAAGGTATAGTGGTTTCTTGAATGAACTACCATTTTTAATTTTCTGCAACTTCCATTTTTATTCTTATTTAACTTCCTTTTTCAATCAGTTTCTTTTCTACTCAGATTCCTTTTTTATTTAATTTCCAAATAGATCGTTAAGTTATAGTAGTTTCTGGATTGAACTTTCATTATTAATTTTATGTAACTTTCATTTTTATTTTTATTCAACTTCCATTTTTATTCAATTTACTTTTCTATTGAACTTCCTATTTTATTTAATTTCCAAATAGATCGTTAAGGTATAGTGGTTTCATTAATGAACTTCCATTTTTAATTTTCTGCAACCTCCAATTTTATTTTTATTCGACTTCTATTTTTATTCAAGTTATTTTTCTATTCAACTTCATTTTTTCTTTAATTTCCAAATAGATCATTAAGGTATAGTGGTTTCTTGAATGGACTTCCATTTTTATTTTTATTCTGCTTCCATTTTTATTCAAGTTATTTTTCTATTCAACTTCCTTTTTTATTTAACTTCCAAATAGGTCGTTAAGGTATAGTTGTTTCTTGACTGAACCTCCATTTTTAATTTTCTGCAACTTCCATTTTTATTTTTATTTAACTTCCGTTTTTATTAAAGTTTCTTTTCTACTCAAGTTTCTTTTTTGTGTAATTTCCAAATAGATCGTTAAAGTATGGTGGTTTCTGGATTGAACTTCCATTTTTAATTTTCTGCAACTTCCATTTTTATTTTTATTCAACTTTTATTTTTTTTCAATTTACTTTTTTATAAAACTTCCTTTTCTATTTAATTTCCAAATAGATCCTTAAGGTATAGTGGTTTTTTGAATGAACTTCCATTTTTAATTTTCTGAAACTTCCATTTTTATTTTTGTTCGACTACCATTTTTATTCAAGTTATTTGTCTATTTAATTTCTTTTTTTATTTCATTTCCAAATAGATCGTTAAGGTATAGTGGTTTCTTGAATGAACTACCATTTTTAATTTTCTGCAACTTCCATTTTTATTCTTATTTAACTTCCTTTTTCAATCAGTTTCTTTTCTACTCAGATTCCTTTTTTATTTAATTTCCAAATAGATCGTTAAGTTATAGTAGTTTCTGGATTGAACTTTCATTATTAATTTTATGTAACTTTCATTTTTATTTTTATTCAACTTCCACTTTTAACCAATTTACTTTTCTATTAATCTTTCTTTTTTATTTAATTTCTAAATAGATCGTTAAGGTATAGTGGTTTTTTTAATGGACTTCCATTTTTAATTTTATGGAACTTCCATTTTTATTTTAATTCAGCTTCCATTTTTATTCATGTTATTTTTCTATTCAACTTCTGTTTTTATTTAACTTTCAAATAGATCGTTAAGGTATAGTGGTTTCTTGAATGAACTTCAATTTTTAATTTTCTGCAACTTCCATTTTTATTTTTATTCGACTTCCATTTTTATTAAAATATTTTTCTATTCGACTTCCTTTTTTATTTAATTTCGAAATAGATTGTTAAGGTATAGTGGTTTCTTGAATGAACTTCCATTTTTAATTTTCTGAAACTTCCATTTTTATTCTTATTTAACTTCCTTTTTCAATCAGTTTCTTTTCTATTCAACTTCCTTTTTTATTTAATTTCTAAATAGATCGTTAAGGTATAGTGGTTTCTTGAATGAACTTCCATTTTTAATTTTCTGCAACTTCCATTTTTATTTTTATTTAACTTCCTTTTTCAATCAGTTTCTTTTCTACTCAACTTTCTTTTTTATTTAATTTCCCAATAGGTCGTTAAGGTATAGTGGTTTCTGGATTTAACTTTCATTTTTAATTTTATGCAACTTTCATTTTTATTTTTATTCAACTTCCATTTTTATTCAATTTACTTTTCTAATAAACTTCATTTTTTATTAAATTTCCAAGTAGATCGTTAAAGTATAGTGGTTTCTTGAATGAACTTCCATTTTTAATTTTCTGCAACTTCCATTTTTATTTTTATTCGACTTCCATTTTTATTCAAGTTATTTTTCTGTTCAACTTCCTTTTTTAATTAATTTCCAAAAGACCGTTAAGGTATAGTGGTTTCTTGAATGAACTTCCAATTTTAATTTTCTGCAACTTCCATTTTTATTTCTATTCAACTTCTTTTTTTATTTAAGTTTCTTTTCTATTCAACTACCTTTTTTATTTAATTTCCAAATAGATCGTTAAGGTATACTAGTTTCTGGATTGAACTTCCATTTTTAATTTTGAAACTTTCACTTTTATTTTTATTCAACTTCCATTTTTAATCAATTTACTTTTCTATTAATCTTCCTTTTTTATTTAATTTCCAAATTGATCGTTAAGATATAGTGGTTTTTTTAATGAACTTCCATTTTTCTTTTTATTCAGCTTCCATTTTTATTCAAGTTATTTTTCTATTCAACTTCCCTTTTTATTTAAATTCCAAATATATTGTTAAGGTATAGTGGTTTCTTGAATGAACTTAAATTTTTAATTTTCTGCAACTTCCATTTTTATTTTTATTCGACTTCCATTTTTATTCAAGTTATTTTTCTATTTAACTTCCTTTTTTATTTAATTTCCAAATAGATCGTTAAGGTATAGTGGTTTTTTGAATGAACTTCCATTTTTAATTTTCTGCAACTTCCATTTTTATTCTTATTTAACTTCCTTTTTCAATCAGTTTCTTTTTTACTCAACTTCCTTTTTTATTTAATTTCCAAATAGATCATTAAGATACAGTGGTTTTTTTAATGAACTTCCATTTTTAATTTTATGGAACTTCCATTTTTTTTTTATTCAGCTTCCATTTTTATTCAAGTTATTTTTCTATTCAACTTGCCTTTTTATTTAACTTCCAAATAGATCGTTAAGGTATAGTGGTTTCTTGAATGAACTTCCATTTTTAATTTTCTGCAACTTCCATTTTCATTTTTATTCCACTTCCATTTTTATTCAATTTACTTTTCTATTAAACTTCTTTTTTTATTTAATTTCCAAATAGATCGTTAAGGTATAGTGGTTTCTTGAATGAACTTCCATTTTTAATTTTCTGCAACTTTCATTTTTATTTTTATTCGACTTCCATTTTTATTCAAGTCATTTTTCTATTTAACTTCAATTTTTATTTAATTTCCAAATAGATCGTGAAGGTATAGTGGTTTTTTGAAGGAACTTCCATTTTTAATTTTCTGCAACTTCCATTTTTATTCTTATTTAACTTCCTTTTGCAATCTGTTTCTTTTTTACTCAACTTCCTTTTTTTATCTAATTTCCAAATAGATCGTTAAGGTATAGTGGTTTCTGGATTGAACTTTCATTTTTAATTTTATGCAACTTTCATTTTTATTTTTATTCAACTTCCATTTTTATTCAATTTACTTTTCTATTGAACATCTTTTTTTTTTAATTTCCAAATAGATCGTTAAGATATAGTGGTTTCATGAATGAACTTCCATTTTTAATTTTCTGCAACCTCCATTTTTATTTTTATTCGACTTCTATTTTTATTCAAGTTATTTTTCTATTCAACTTCATTTTTTCTTTAATTTCCAAATAGATCATTAAGGTATAGTGGTTTCTTGAATGAACTTCCAATTTTAATTTTCTGCAACTTCCATTTTTATTTCTATTCAACTTCTTTTTTTATTCAAGTTTGTTTTCTATTCAACTTCCTTTTTTATTTAATTTCCAAATAGATCGTGAAGGTATACTGGTTTCTGGATTGAACTTCCATTTTTAATTTTATGAAACTTTCAATTTTATTTTTATTCAACTTCCATTTTTAATCAATTTACTTTTCTATTAATCTTTCTTTTTTATTTAATTTCTAAATAGATCGTTAAGGTATAGTGGTTTTTTTAATGAACTTCCATTTTTAATTTTATGGAACTTCCATTTTTATTTTTATTCAGCTTCCATTTTTATTCATGTTATTTTTCTATTCAACTTCTGTTTTTATTTAACTTCCAAATCGATCGTTAAGGTATAGTGGTTTCTTGAATGAACTTCCATTTTTAATTTTCTGCAACTTCCATTTTTATTTTTATTCGACTTCTATTTTTATTAAAGTTATTTTTCTATTCAATTTCCTTTTTTATTTAATTTCGAAATAGATCGTTAAGGTATAGTGGTTTCTTGAATGAACTTCCATTTTTAATTTTCTGCAACTTCCATTTTTATTTTTATTTAACTTCCTTTTTCAATCAGTTTCATTTCTACTGAACTTCCTTTTTTATTTAATTTCCAAACAGGTCGTTAAGGTATAGTGGTTTCTGGATTTAACTTTCATTTTTAATTTTATGCAACTTTCATTTTTATTTTTATTCAACTTCCATTTTTATTCAATTTACTTTTCTATTAATCTTCCTTTTTTATTAAATTTCCAAGTAGATCGTTAAAGTATAGTGGTTTCTTGAATGAACTTCCATTTTTAATTTTCTGCAACTTCCATTTTTATTTTTATTCGACTTCCATTTTTATTCAAGTTATTTTTCTATTCAACTTACTTTTTTAATTAATTTCCAAAAGACCGTTAAGGTATAGTGGTTTCTTGAATGAACTTTCAATTTTAATTTTCTGCAACTTCCATTTTTATATCTATTCAACTTCTTTTTTTATTCAAGTTTCTTTTCTATTCAACTTCCTTTTTTATTTAATTTCCAAATAGATCGTTAAGGTATACTGGTTTCTGGATTGAACTTCCATTTTTAATTTTATGAAACTTTCACTTTTATTTTTATTCAACTTCCATTTTTAATCAATTTACTTTTCTATTAATCTTCCTTTTTTATTTAATTTCCAAATTGATCATTAAGGTATAGTGGTTTTTTTAATGAACTTCCATTTTTAATTTTAGGGAACTTCCATTTTTATTTTTATTCAGCTTCCATTTTTATTCAAGTTATTTTTCTATTCAACTTCCCTTTTTATTTAACTTCCAAATAGATTGTTAAGGTATAGTGGTTTCTTGAATGAACTTCCATTTTTAATTTTCTGCAACTTCCATTTTTATTTTTATTCGACTTCCATTTTTATTCAAGTTATTTTTCTATTTAACTTCCTTTTTTATTTAATTTCCAAATAGATCGTTAGGGTATAGTGATTTTTTGAATGAACTTCCATTTTTAATTTTCTGCAACTTCCATTTTTATTCTTATTTAACTTCCTTTTTCAATCAGTTTCTTTTTTACTCAACTTCCTTTTTTATTTAATTTCCAAATAGATCGTTAAGGTATAGTGGTTTTTTTAATGAACTTCCATTTTTAATTTTATGGAACTTCCATTTTTATTTTTATTCAGCTTCCATTTTTATTCAAGTTATTTTTCTATTCAACTTACTTTTTATTTAACTTCCAAATAGATCGATAAGGTATAGTGGTTTCTTGAATGAACTTCCATTTTTAATTTTCTGCAACATTCATTTTTATTTTTATTTTTATTCGACTTCCATTTTTATTCAAGTTATTTTTCTATTTAACTTCCTTTTTTATTTAATTTCCAAATAGATCGTTAAGGTATAGTGGTTTTTTGAATGAACTTCCATTTTTAATTTTCTGCAACTTCCATTTTTATTCTTATTTAACTTCCTTTTGTAATCAGTTTCTTTTTTACTCAACTTCCTTTTTTATTTAATTTCCAAATAGATCGTTAAGGTATAGTGGTTTCTGGATTGAACTTTCATTTTTAATTTTATGCAACTTTCATTTTTATTTTTATTTAACTTCCATTTTTATTCAATTTACTTTTCCATTAAACTTCATTTTTTATTTAATTTCCAAATATATCGTTAAGGAATAGTGGTTTCTTGAATGAACTTCCACTTTTAATTTTCTGCAACTTCCATTTTTATTTTTATTCGACTTCCATTTTTATTCAAGTTATTTTTCTATTCAACTTCCTTTTTTAACTAATTTCCAAATAGATCGTTAAGGTATAGTGGTTTCTTGAATGAACTTCCAATTTTAATTTTCTGCAACTTCCATTTTTATTTCTATTCAACTTCCTTTTTTATTCAAGTTTCTTTTCTATTCAACTTCCTTCTTTATTTAATTTCCAAATAGATCGTTAAGGTATACTGGTTTCTGGATAGAACTTTCATTTTTAATTTTATGAAACTTTCACTTTTATTTTTATTCAACCTCCATTTTTAATCAATTTACATTTCTATTAATCTTCCTTTTTTATTTAATATCCAAATTGATCGTTAAGGTATAGTGGTTTTTTTAATGAACTTCCATTTTTATTTTTATTCAGCTTCCATTTTTGTTCAAGTTATTTTTCTATTCAACTTCCTTTTTTATTTAACTTCCAAATAGATCGTTAAGGTATAGTGGTTTCTTGAATGGACTTCCATTTTTAATTTTCTGCAACTTCCACTTTTATTTTTATTTAACTTCCTTTTTTATTCAAGTTTCTTTTCTACTCAAGTTCCTTTTTTGTATAATTTCCAAATAGATCGACAAGGTATAGTGGTTTCTGGATTGAACTTCCATTTTTAATTTTATGCAACTTCATTTTTATTTTTATTCAACTTCCATTTTTATTCAATTTACTTTTCTATTAAACTTCCTTTTTTATGTAATTTCCAAATATATCGTTAAGGTATAGTGGTTTCATGAATGAACTTCCATTTTTAATTTTCTGCAACTTTCATTTTTATTTTTATTCGACTTCCATTTTTATTCAAGTTATTTTTCTATTTAACTTCCTTTTTTATTTAATTTCCAAATAGATCGTTAAGGTATAGTGGTTTTTTGAATGAACTTCCATTTTTAATTTTCTCTAACTTCCATTTTTATTCTTATTTAACTTCCTTTTGCAATCAGTTTCTTTTTTACTCAACTTCCTTTTTTATTTAATTTCCAAATAGATCGTTAAGGTATAGTGGTTTCTGGATTGAACTTTCATTTTTAATTTTATGCAACTTTCATTTTTATTTCTATTCAACTTCCATTTTTATTCAATTTACTTTTCTATTAAACTTCCTTTTTTATTTAATTTCCAAATATATCGTTAAGGTATAGTGGTTTCTTGAATGAACTTCCATTTTTAATTTTCTGCAACTTCCATTTTTATTTTTATTCGACTTCCATTTTTATTCAAGTTATTTTTCTATTCAACTTCCTTTTTTAAGTAATTTCCAAATAGATCGTTAAGGTATAGTGGTTTCTTGAATGAACTTCCAATTTTTATTTTTTGCAACTTCCATTTTTATTTCTATTCAACTACCTTTTTTATTCAAGTTTCTTTTCTATTCAACTTCCTTCTTTATTTAATTTCCAAATAGATCGTTAAGGTATACTGGTTTCTGGATAGAACTTTCATTTTTAATTTTATGAAACTTTCACTTTTATTTTTATTCAACCTCCATTTTTAATCAATTTACATTTCTATTAATCTTCCTTTTTTATTTAATATCCAAATTGATCGTTAAGGTATAGTGGTTTTTTTAATGAACTTCCATTTTTATTTTTATTCAGCTTCCATTTTTGTTCAAGTTATTTTTCTATTCAACTTCCTTTTTTATTTAACTTCCAAATAGATCGTTAAGGTATAGTGGTTTCTTGAATGAACTTCCATTTTTAATTTTCTGTAACTTCCACTTTTATTTTTATTTAACTTCCTTTTTTATTTAAGTTTCTTTTCTACTCAAGTTCCTTTTTTGTATAATTTCCAAATAGATCGACAAGGTATAGTGGTTTCTGGATTGAACTTCCATTTTTAATTTTATGCAACTTTCATTTTTATTTTTATTCAACTTCCATTTTTATTCAATTTACTTTTCTATTAAACTTTCTTTTTTATTTAATTTCCAAATATATCGTTAAGGTATAGTGGTTTCATGAATGAACTTCCATTTTTAATTTTCTGCAACTTTCATTTTTATTTTTATTCGACTTCCATTTTTATTCAAGTTATTTTTCTATTTAACTTCCTTTTTTATTTAATTTCGAAATAGATCGTTAAGGTATAGTGGTTTTTTTGAATGAACTTCCATTTTTAATTTTCTCTAACTTCCATTTTTATTCTTATTTAACTTCCTTTTGCAATCAGTTTCTTTTTTACTCAACTTCCTTTTTTATTTAATTTCCAAATAGATCGTTAAGGTATAGTGGTTTCTGGATTGAACTTTCATTTTTAATTTTATGCAACTTTCATTTTTATTTTTATTCAACTTCCATTTTTATTCAATTTACTTTTCTATTAAACTTCCTTTTTTATTTAATTTCCAAATATATCGTTAAGGTATAGTGGTTTCTTGAATGAACTTCCATTTTTAATTTTCTGCAACTTCCATTTTTATTTTTATTCGACTTCCATTTTTATTCAAGTTATTTTTCTATTCAACTTCCTTTTTTAACTAATTTCCAAATAGATCGTTAAGGTATAGTGGTTTCTTGAATGAACTTCCAATTTTAATTTTCTGCAACTTCCATTTTTATTTCTATTCAACTTCTTTTTTTATTCAAGTTTCTTTTCTATTCAACTTCCTTTTTTATTTAATTTCCAAATAGATCGTTAAGGTATACTGGTTTCTGGATAGAACTTTCATTTTTAATTTTATGAAACTTTCACTTTTATTTTTATTCAACCTCCATTTTTAATCAATTTACTTTTCTATTAATCTTCCTTTTTTATTTAATTTCCAAATAGATCGTTAAGGTATAGTGGTTTTTTTAATGAACATCCATTTTTATTTTTATTCTGCTTCCATTTTTGTTCAAGTTATTTTTCTATTCAACTTCCTTTTTTATTTAACTTCCAAATAGATCGTTAAGGTATAGTGGTTTCTTGAATGAACTTCCGTTTTTAATTTTCTGCAACTTCCACTTTTATTTTTATTTAACTTCCTTTTTTATTCAAGTTTCTTTTCTACTCAAGTTCCTTTTTTGTATAATTTCCAAATAGATCGACAAGGTGTAGTGGTTTCTGGATTGAACTTCCATTTTTAATATTATGCAACTTTCATTTTTATTTTTATTCAACTTCTATTTTTATTCAATTTACTTTTCTATTAAACTTCATTTTTTATTTAATTTCCAAATATATCGTTAAGGTATAGTGGTTTCTTGAATGAACTTCCATTTTTAATTTTCTGCAACTTTCATTTTTATTTTTATTCGACTTCCATTTTTATTCAAGTTATTTTTCTATTCAACTTCCTTTTTTAACGAATTTCCAAATAGATCGTTAAGGTATAGTGGTTTCTTGAATGAACTTCCAATTTTAATTTTCTGCAACTTCCATTTTTATTTCTATTCATCTTCTTTTTTTATTCAAGTTTCTTTTCTATTCAACTTCCTTTTTTATTTAATTTCCAAATAGATCGTTAAGGTATACTGGTTTCTGGATAGAACTTTCATTTTTAATTTTATGAAACTTTCACTTTTATTTTTATTCAACCTCCATTTTTAATCAATTTACTTTTCTATTAATCTTCCTTTTTTATTTAATTTCCAAATAGATCGTTAAGGTATAGTGGTTTTTTTAATGAACTTCCATTTTTATTTTTATTCTGCTTCCATTTTTGTTCAAGTTATTTTTCTATTCAACTTCCTTTTTTATTTAACTTCCAAATAGATTGTTAAGGTATAGTGGTTTCTTGAATGAACTTCCATTTTTAATTTTCTGCAACTTCCACTTTTATTTTTATTTAACTTCCTTTTTTATTCAAGTTTCTTTTCTACTCAAGTTCCTTTTTTGTATAATTTCCAAATAGATCGACAAGGTATAGTGGTTTCTGGATTGAACTTCCATTTTTAATTTTATGCAACTTTCATTTTTATTTTTATTCAACTTCCATTTTTATTCAATTTACTTTTCTATTAAACTTTCTTTTTTATTTAATTTCCAAATATATCGTTAAGGTATAGTGGTTTCATGAATGAACTTCCATTTTTAATTTTCTGCAACTTTCATTTTTATTTTTATTCGACTTCCATTTTTATTCAAGTTATTTTTCTATTTAACTTCCTTTTTTATTTAATTTCGAAATAGATCGTTAAGGTATAGTGGTTTTTTTGAATGAACTTCCATTTTTAATTTTCTCTAACTTCCATTTTTATTCTTATTTAACTTCCTTTTGCAATCAGTTTCTTTTTTACTCAACTTCCTTTTTTATTTAATTTCCAAATAGATCGTTAAGGTATAGTGGTTTCTGGATTGAACTTTCATTTTTAATTTTATGCAACTTTCATTTTTATTTTTATTCAACTTCCATTTTTATTCAATTTACTTTTCTATTAAACTTCCTTTTTTATTTAATTTCCAAATATATCGTTAAGGTATAGTGGTTTCTTGAATGAACTTCCATTTTTAATTTTCTGCAACTTCCATTTTTATTTTTATTCGACTTCCATTTTTATTCAAGTTATTTTTCTATTCAACTTCCTTTTTTAACTAATTTCCAAATAGATCGTTAAGGTATAGTGGTTTCTTGAATGAACTTCCAATTTTAATTTTCTGCAACTTCCATTTTTATTTCTATTCAACTTCTTTTTTTATTCAAGTTTCTTTTCTATTCAACTTCCTTTTTTATTTAATTTCCAAATAGATCGTTAAGGTATACTGGTTTCTGGATAGAACTTTCATTTTTAATTTTATGAAACTTTCACTTTTATTTTTATTCAACCTCCATTTTTAATCAATTTACTTTTCTATTAATCTTCCTTTTTTATTTAATTTCCAAATAGATCGTTAAGGTATAGTGGTTTTTTTAATGAACATCCATTTTTATTTTTATTCTGCTTCCATTTTTGTTCAAGTTATTTTTCTATTCAACTTCCTTTTTTATTTAACTTCCAAATAGATCGTTAAGGTATAGTGGTTTCTTGAATGAACTTCCGTTTTTAATTTTCTGCAACTTCCACTTTTATTTTTATTTAACTTCCTTTTTTATTCAAGTTTCTTTTCTACTCAAGTTCCTTTTTTGTATAATTTCCAAATAGATCGACAAGGTGTAGTGGTTTCTGGATTGAACTTCCATTTTTAATATTATGCAACTTTCATTTTTATTTTTATTCAACTTCTATTTTTATTCAATTTACTTTTCTATTAAACTCCATTTTTTATTTAATTTCCAAATATATCGTTAAGGTATAGTGGTTTCTTGAATGAACTTCCATTTTTAATTTTCTGCAACTTTCATTTTTATTTTTATTCGACTTCCATTTTTATTCAAGTTATTTTTCTATTCAACTTCCTTTTTTAACGAATTTCCAAATAGATCGTTAAGGTATAGTGGTTTCTTGAATGAACTTCCAATTTTAATTTTCTGCAACTTCCATTTTTATTTCTATTCATCTTCTTTTTTTATTCAAGTTTCTTTTCTATTCAACTTCCTTTTTTATTTAATTTCCAAATAGATCGTTAAGGTATACTGGTTTCTGGATAGAACTTTCATTTTTAATTTTATGAAACTTTCACTTTTATTTTTATTCAACCTCCATTTTTAATCAATTTACTTTTCTATTAATCTTCCTTTTTTATTTAATTTCCAAATAGATCGTTAAGGTATAGTGGTTTTTTTAATGAACTTCCATTTTTATTTTTATTCTGCTTCCATTTTTGTTCAAGTTATTTTTCTATTCAACTTCCTTTTTTATTTAACTTCCAAATAGATTGTTAAGGTATAGTGGTTTCTTGAATGAACTTCCATTTTTAATTTTCTGCAACTTCCACTTTTATTTTTATTTAACTTCCTTTTTTATTCAAGTTTCTTTTCTACTCAAGTTCCTTTTTTGTATAATTTCCAAATAGATCGACAAGGTATAGTGGTTTCTGGATTGAACTTCCATTTTTAATTTTATGCAACTTTCATTTTTATTTTTATTCAACTTCCATTTTTATTCAATTTACTTTTCTATTAAACTTCCTTTTCTGTTTAATTTCCAAATATATCGTTAAGGTATAGTGCTTTCTTGAATGAACTTCCATTTTTAATTTTCTACAACTTCCATTTTTATTTTTGTTCGACTTCCATTTTTATTCAAGTTATTTTTCTATTCAACTTCCTTTTTTAACTAATTTCCAAATAGATCGTTAAGGTATAGCGGTTTCTTGAATGAACTTCCAATTTTAATTTTCTGCAACTTCCATTTTTATTTCTATTCAACTTCTTTTTTTATTCAAGTTTCTTTTCTATTCAACTTCCTTCTCTATTTAATTTCCAAATAGATCGTTAAGGTATACTGGTTTCTGGATAGAACTTTCATTTTTAATTTTATGAAACTTTCACTTTTATTTTTATTCAACCTCCATTTTTAATCAATTTACATTTCTATTAATCTTCCTTTTTTATTTAATTTCCAAATAGATCGTTAAGGTGTAGTGGTTTTTTTTAATGAACTTCCATTTTTATTTTTATTCAGCTTCCATTTTTGTTCAAGTTATTTTTCTATTCAACTTCCTTTTTTATTTAACTTCCAAATAGATCGTTAAGGTATAGTGGTTTCTTGAATGAACTTCCGTTTTTAATTTTCTGCAACTTCCACTTTTATTTTTATTTAACTTCCTTTTTTATTCAAGTTTCTTTTCTACTCAAGTTCCTTTTTTGTATAATTTCCAAATAGATCGACAAGGGGTAGTGGTTTCTGGATTGAACTTCCATTTTTAATATTATGCAACTTTCATTTTTATTTTTATTCAACTTCCATTTTTATTCAATTTACTTTTCTATTAAACTTCCTTTTTTATTTAATTTCCAAATATATCGTTAAGGTATAGTGGTTTCTTGAATGAACTTCCATTTTTAATTTTCTGCACCTTCCATTTTTATTTTTATTCGACTTCCATTTTTATTCAAGTTATTTTTCTATTCAGCTTCCTTTTTTAACTAATTTCCAAATAGATCGTTAAGGTATAGTGGTTTCTTGAATGAACTTCCAATTTTAATTTTCTGCAACTTCCATTTTTATTTCTATTCAACTTCTTTTTTTATTCAAGTTTCTTTTCTATTCAACTTCCTTTTTTATTTAATTTCCAAATAGATCGTTAAGGTATACTGGTTTCTGGATAGAACTTTCATTTTTAATTTTATGAAACTTTCACTTTTATTTTTATTCAACCTCCATTTTTAATCAATTTACTTTTCTATTAATCTTCCTTTTTTATTTAATTTCCAAATAGATCGTTAAGGTATAGTGGTTTTTTTAATGAACTTCCATTTTTATTTTTATTCTGCTTCCATTTTTGTTCAAGTTATTTTTCTATTCAACTTCCTTTTTTATTTAACTTCCAAATAGATTGTTAAGGTATAGTGGTTTCTTGAATGAACTTCCATTTTTAGAATTCTGCAACTTCCACTTTTATTTTTATTTAATTACCTTTTTTATTCAAGTTTCTTTTCTACTCAAGTTCCTTTTTTGTATAATTTCCAAATAGATCGACAAGGTATAGTGGTTTCTGGATTGAACTTCCATTTTTAATTTTATGCAACTTTAATTTTTATTTTTATTCAACTTCCATTTTTATTCAATTTACTTTTCTATTAAACTTCCTTTTCTGTTTAATTTCCAAATATATCGTTAAGGTATAGTGGTTTCTTGAATGAACTTCCATTTTTAATTTTCTACAACTTCCATTTTTATTTTTATTCGACTTCCATTTTTATTCAAGTTATTTTTCTATTGAACTTCCTTTTTTAACTAATTTCCAAATAGATCGTGAAGGTATAGTGGTTTCTTGAATGAACTTCCAATTTTAATTTTCTGAAACTTCCATTTTTATTTCTATTCAACTTCTTTTTTTATTCAAGTTTTATTTCTATTTAACTTCCTTTTTTATTTAATTTCCAATAGATCGTTAAGGTATAGTGGTTTTTTTAATGAACTTCCATTTTTATTTTTATTCAGCTTCCATTTTTGTTCAAGTTATTTTTCTATTCAACTTCCTTTTTTATTTAACTTCCAAATAGATCGTTAAGGTATAGTGGTTTCTTGAATGAACTTCCATTTTTAATTTTCTGCAACTTCCATTTTTATTCTTATTTAACTTCCTTTTTCCATCAGTTTCTTTTCTACTCAACTTCCATTTTTATTTAATTTCCAAATAGATCGTTAAGGTATAGTGGTTTCTGGATTGAACTTTCATTTTTAACTTTATGCAACTTTCATTTTTATTTTTATTCAACTTCCATTTTAATTCAATTTACTTTTCTATTAAACTTCATTTTTTATTTAATTTCCAAATAGATCGTTAAGGTATAGTGGTTTCTTGAATGAACTTTCATTTTTTATTTTCTGCAACTTCCATTTTTATTTTTATTCGACTTCCATTTTCATTCAATTTATTTTTCTATTCAACTTCCTTTTTAAATTAATTTCCAAATAGATCGTTATGGTATAGTGGTTTCTTGAATGAACTTCCAATTTTAATTTTCTGCAACTTCCATTTTTATTTCTATTCAACTTCTTTTTTTATTCAAGTTTCTTTTCTTTTCAACTTCCTTTTTTATTTAATTTCCAAATAGATCGTTAAGGTATAATGGTTTCTGGATTGAACTTCCATTTTTAATTTTATGAAACTTTAACTTTTGTTTTTACTCGACTTCCATTTTTAATCAATTTACTTTTCTATTAATCTTCCTTTGTTATTTAGTTTCCAAATAGATCGTTAAGGTATAGTGGTTTCTTTAATGAACTTCCATTTTTAATTTTATGGAACTTCCATTTTTATTTTTCTTCAGCTTCCATTTTTATACAAGTTATTTTTCTATTCAACTTCCTTTTTTATTTAACTTCCAAATAGATCGTTAAGGTATAGTGGTTTCTTGAATGTACTTCCATTTTTAATTTTCTGCAACTTCCATTTTTATTTCTATTCAACTTCTTTTTTTATTAAAGTTTCTTTTCTATTCAACTTCCTTTTTTATTTAATTTCCAAATAGATCGTTAAGGTGTACCGATTTTTGGATTGAACTTCCATTTTTAATTTTATGAAACTTTCACTTTTATCTTTATTCAACCTCTATTTTTAATCAATTTACTATTCATTTAATCTTCCTTTTTTAATTAATTTCCAAATAGATCGTTAAGGTATAGTTGTTTCTTTAATGAACTTCCATTTTTAATTTTATGGAACTTCCATTTTTATTTTTATTCAGCTTCCATTTTTATTCAGGTTATTTTTCTATTCAACTCCCTTTTTTATTTAACTTCCAAATAGATCGTTAAGGTATAGTGGTTTCTTGAATGAACATCCAATTTTAATTTTCTGCAACTTCCATTTTTATATCTATTCAACTTCTTTTTTTATTCATGTTTCTTTTCTATTCAACTTCCTTTTTTATTTAATTTCCAAACAGATCGTTAAGGTATAATGGTTTCTGGATTGAACTTTCATTTTTAAGTTTATGCAACTTTCATTTTTATTTTTATTCAACTTCCATTTTTATTCAATTTACTTTTCTATTAAACTTCCTTTTTTATTTAATTTCCAAATATATCGTTAAGGTATAGTGGTTTCTTGAATGAACTTCCATTTTTAATTTTCTGCAACTTCCATTTTTATTTTTATTCGACTTCCATTTTTATTCAAGTTATTTTTCTATTCAACTTCCTTTTTTAACTAATTTCCAAATAGATCGTTAAGGTATAGTGGTTTCTTGAATGAACTTCCAATTTTAATTTTCTGCAAGTTCCATTTTTATTTCTATTCAACTTCTTTTTTTATTCAAGTTTCTTTTCTATTCAACTTCCTTTTTTATTTAATTTCTAAATAGATCGTTAAGGTATACTGGTTTCTGGATTGAACTTTCATTTTTAATTTTATGAAACTTTCACTTTTATTTTTATTCAACCTCCATTTTTAATCAATTTACTTTTCTATTAATCTTCCTTTTTTATTTAATTTCCAAATAGATCGTTAAGGTATAGTGGTTTTTTTAATGAACTTCCATTTTTATTTTTATTCTGCTTCCATTTTTGTTCAAGTTATTTTTCTATTCAACTTCCTTTTTTATTTAGCTTCCAAATAGATTGTTAAGGTATAGTGGTTTCTTGAATGAACTTCCATTTTTAGAATTCTGCAACTTCCACTTTTATTTTTATTTAATTACCTTTTTTATTCAAGTTTCTTTTCTACTCAAGTTCCTTTTTTGTATAATTTCCAAATAGATCGACAAGGTATAGTGGTTTCTGGATTGAACTTCCATTTTTAATTTTATGCAACTTTCATTTTTATTTTTATTCAACTTCCATTTTTATTCAATTTACTTTTCTATTAAACTTCCTTTTCTGTTTAATTTCCAAATATATCGTTAAGGTATAGTGGTTTCTTGAATGAACTTCCATTTTTAATTTTCTACAACTTCCATTTTTATTTTTATTCGACTTCCATTTTTATTCAAGTTATTTTTCTATTGAACTTCCTTTTTTAACTAATTTCCAAATAGATCGTGAAGGTATAGTGGTTTCTTGAATGAACTTCCAATTTTAATTTTCTGCAACTTCCATTTTTATTTCTATTCAACTTCTTTTTTTATTCAAGTTTTATTTCTATTTAACTTCCTTTTTTATTTAATTTCCAATAGATCGTTAAGGTATAGTGGTTTTTTTAATGAACTTCCATTTTTATTTTTATTCAGCTTCCCTTTTTGTTCAAGTTATTTTTCTATTCAACTTCCTTTTTTATTTAACTTCCAAATAGATCGTTAAGGTATAGTGGTTTCTTGAATGAACTTCCATTTTTAATTTTCTGCAACTTCCATTTTTATTCTTATTTAACTTCCTTTTTCCATCAGTTTCTTTTCTACTCAACTTCCGTTTTTATTTAATTTCCAAATAGATCGTTAAGGTATAGTGGTTTCTGGATTGAACTTTCATTTTTAACTTTATGCAACTTTCATTTTTATTTTTATTCAACTTCCATTTTAATTCAATTTACTTTTCTATTAAACTTCATTTTTTCTTTAATTTCCAAATAGATCGTTAAGGTATAGTGGTTTCGTGAATGAACTTTCATTTTTTATTTTCTGCAACTTCCATTTTTATTTTTATTCGACTTCCATTTTCATTCAATTTATTTTTCTATTCAACTTCCTTTTTAAATTAATTTCCAAATAGATCGTTATGGTATAGTGGTTTCTTGAATGAACTTCCAATTTTAATTTTCTGCAACTTCCATTTTTATTTCTATTCAACTTCTTTTTTTATTCAAGTTTCTTTTCTTTTCAACTTCCTTTTTTATTTAATTTCCAAATAGATCGTTAAGGTATAATGGTTTCTGGATTGAACTTCCATTTTTAATTTTATGAAACTTTAACTTTTGTTTTTACTCGACTTCCATTTTTAATCAATTTACTTTTCTATTAATCTTCCTTTGTTATTTAGTTTCCAAATAGATCGTTAAGGTATAGTGGTTTCTTTAATGAACTTCCATTTTTAATTTTATGGAACTTCCATTTTTATTTTTCTTCAGCTTCCATTTTTATACAAGTTATTTTTCTATTCAACTTCCTTTTTTATTTAACTTCCAAATAGATCGTTAAGGTATAGTGGTTTCTTGAATGTACTTCCATTTTTAATTTTCTGCAACTTCCATTTTTATTTCTATTCAACTTCTTTTTTTATTAAAGTTTCTTTTCTATTCAACTTCCTTTTTTATTTAATTTCCAAATAGATCGTTAAGGTATACCGATTTTTGGATTGAACTTCCATTTTTAATTTTATGAAACTTTCACTTTTATCTTTATTCAACCTCTATTTTTAATCAATTTACTATTCATTTAATCTTCCTTTTTTAATTAATTTCCAAATAGATCGTTAAGGTATAGTTGTTTCTTTAATGAACTTCCATTTTTAATTTTATGGAACTTCCATTTTTATTTTTATTCAGCTTCCATTTTTATTCAGGTTATTTTTCTATTCAACTCCCTTTTTTATTTAACTTCCAAATAGATCGTTAAGGTATAGTGGTTTCTTGAATGAACATCCAATTTTAATTTTCTGCAACTTCCATTTTTATATCTATTCAACTTCTTTTTTTATTCATGTTTCTTTTCTATTCAACTTCCTTTTTTATTTAATTTCCAAACAGATCGTTAAGGTATAATGGTTTCTGGATTGAACTTTCATTTTTAAGTTTATGCAACTTTCATTTTTATTTTTATTCAACTTCCATTTTTATTCAATTTACTTTTCTATTAAACTTCCTTTTTTATTTAATTTCCAAATAGATCGTTAAGGCATATGGGTTTCTTGAATAAACATCCATTTTTAATTTTCTGCAACTTCCATTTTTATTTTTATTCGACTTCCATTTTTATTCAAGTTATTTTTCTATTTAACTTCCTTTTTTATTTAATTTCCAAATAGATCGTTAAGGTATAGTAGTTTTTTGAATGAACTTCCATTTTTAATTTTCTGTAACTTCCATTTTTATTCTTATTTAACTTCCTTTTTCAATCAGTTTCTTTTCTACTCAACTTCCTTTTTTATTTAATTTCCAAATAGATCGTTAAGGTATAGTGGTTTCTGGATTGAACTTTCATTTTTAATTTTATGCAATTTTCATTTTTATTTTTATTCAACTTCCATTTTTATTCAATTTACTTTTCCATTAAACTTCTTTTTTTATTTAATTTCCAAATAGATCGTTAAGGTATAGTGGTTTCTTGAATGAACTTCCATTTTTAATTTTCTGCAACTTCCATTTTTATTTTTATTCGACTTCCATTTTTATTCAAGTTATTTTTCTTTTCAACTTCCTTTTTTATTTAATTTCCAAATAGATCCTTAAGGTATATTGGTTTCTTGAAAGAACTTCCATTTTTAATTTTCTGCAACTTCCATTTTTATTTCTATTCAACTTCTTTTTTTATTCAAGTTTCTTTTCTATTCAACTTACTTTTTTATTTAATTTCCAAATAGATATTTAAGGTATACTCGTTTCTGGATTGAACTTCCATTTTTAATTTTATGAAACTTTCACTTTTATTTTTTTTCGACCTCCATTTTTAATCAATTTACTTTTCTATTAATCTTCCTTTTTTATTTAATTTCCAAATAGATCGTTAGGATATAGTGGTTTCTTTAATGAACTTCCATTTTTAATTTTATGGAACTTCCATTTTTATTTTTATTCAGCTTCGATTTTTATTCAAGTTATTTTTCTATTCAACTTCCTTTTTTATTTAACTTCCAAATTGATCATTAAGGTATAATTGTTTCTTGAATGAACCACCATTTTTAATTTTCTGCAACTTCCATTTTTATTTTTATTTAACTTCCCTTTTTATTCAAGTTTCTTTTCTACTCAAGTTTCTTTTTTGTGTAATTTCCAAATAGATCGTTAAAGTATAGTGGTTTCTGGATTGAACTTCCATTTTTAATTTTCTGCAACTTCCATTTTTATTTTTACTCAACTTCCATTTTTATTCAATTTACTTTTCTATAAAACTTTCTTTTTATTTAATTTCCAAATATATCCTTAAGTTATATTGGTTTTTGGAATGAACTTCCATTTTTAATTTTCTGCAACTTCCATTTTTATTTTTATTCGACTACCATTTTTATTCAAGTTATTTTTCTATTCGACTTCTTTTTTTATTTCCTTTCCAAATAGATTGTTAAGGTATAGTGGTTTCTTGAATGAACTACCATTTTTAATTTTCTGCAACTTCCTTTTTTATTCTTATTTAACTTCCTTTTTCAATCAGTTTTTTTTTCTACTCAACCTCCTTTTTTATTTAATTTCCAAATAGATCGTTAAGGTATAGTAGTTTCTGGATTGAACTTTCACTAATAATTTTATGTATCTTTCATTTTTATTTTTATTCAACTTCCATTTTTATTCAATTTACTTTTCTATTGAACTTCCTTTTTTAATTAATTTCCAAATAGATCGTTAAGGTATAGTGGTTTCATGAATGAACTTCCATTTTTATTTTCTGCAACCTCCATTTGTATTTTTATTAGACTTCCATTTTTATTCAAGTTATTTTTCTATTCAACTTCATTTTTTCTTTAATTTCCAAATAGATCGTTAAGGTATTGTGGTTTCTTGAATGAACTTCCATTTTTAATTTTCTGCAACTTCCATTTTTATTCTTATTTAACTTCCTTTTTCCATCAGTTTCTTTTCTACTCAACTTCCTTTTTTATTTAATTTCCAAAATAGATCGTTAAGGTATAGTGGTTTCTGGATTGAAATTTCATTTTTAATTTTATGCAACTTTCATTTTTATTTTTATTCAACTTCCATTTTTATTCAATTTACTTTTCTATTAAATTTCATTTTTTATTTAATTTCCAACTAGATCGTTAAGGTATAGTGGTTTCATGAATGGACTTCCATTTTTAATTTTCTGCAACCTCCATTTTTATTTTTATTCGACTTCTATTTTTATTCACGTTATTTTTCTATTCAACTTCATTTTTTCTTTAATTTCCAAATAGATCATTAAGGTATAGTGGTTTCTTGAATGGACTTCCATTTTTACTTTTGTTCTGCTTCCATTTTTATTCAAGTTATTTTTCTATTCAACTTCCTTTTTTATTTAACTTCCAAATAGGTCGTTAAGGTATAATTGTTTCTTGACTGAACCTCCATTTTTAATTTTCTGCAACTTCCATTTTTATTTTTATTTAACTTCCGTTTTTATTAAAGTTTCTTTTCTACTCAAGTTTCTTTTTTGTGTAATTTCCAAATAGATCGTTAAAATATAGTGGTTTCTGGATTGAACTTCCATTTTTAATTTTCTGCAACTTCCATTTTTATTTTTATTCAACTTCCATTTTTATTCAATTTACTTTTCTATAAAACTTCCTTTTCTATTTAATTTCCAAATAGGTCCTTAAGGTATATTGGTTTGTTGAATGAACTTCCATTTTTAATTTTCTACAACTTCCATTTTGATTTTTATTCGACTACCATTTTTATTCATGTTATTTTTCTATTTAATTTCTTTTTTTATTTCATTTCCAAATAGATCGTTAAGGTATAGTGGTTTCTTGAATGAACTACCATTTTTAATTTTCTGCAACTTCCATTTTTATTCTTATTTAACTTCCTTTTTCAATCAGTTTCTTTTCTACTCAGATTCCTTTTTTATTTAATTTCAAATAGATCGTTAAGTTATAGTAGTTTCTGGATTGAACTTTCATTATTAATTTTATGTAACTTTCATTTTTATTTTTATTCAACTTCCATTTTTATTCAATTTACTTTTCTACTGAACTTCCTTTTTTATTTACTTTCCAAATAGATCGTTAAGGTATAGTGGTTTCACGATTGAACTTCCATTTTTAATTTTCTGCAACCTCCATTTTTATTTTTATTCGACTTCTATTTTTATTCAAGTTATTTTTCTATTCAACTTCCTTTTTTAATTAATTTCCAATTAGATCGTTAAGGTACAGTGGTTTCTTGAATGAACTTCCAATTTTAATTTTTTGCAACTTCCATTTTTATTTCTATTCAACTTCTTTTTTTATTCAAGTTTCTTTTCTATTCAACTTCCTTTTTTATTTAATTTCCAAATAAATCGTTAATGTATAGTGGTTTCTGGATTGAACTTCCATTTTTAATTTTATGAAACTTTCACTTTTATTTTTATTCAACCTCCGTTTTTAATCAATTTACTTTTCTATTAATCTTCCTTTTTTATTTAATTTCCAAATAGATCGTTAAGGTATAGTGGTTTTTTTAATGAACTTCCATTTTTATTTTTATTCAGCTTCCATTTTTATTCAAGTTATTTTTCTATTCATCTTCCTTTTTTATTTAACTTCCAAATAGATCGTTAAGATATAGTGGTTTCTTGAATGAACTTCCATTTTTAATTTTCTGCAACTTCCACTTTTATTTTTATTTAACTTCCTTTTTTATTCAAGTTTCTTTTCTACTCAAGTTCCTTTTTTGTATAATTTCCAAATAGACCGACAAGGTATAGTGGTTTCTGGATTGAACTTCCATTTTTAATTTTCTGCAACTTCCATTTTTATTTTTATTCAAATTTCATTTTTATTCAATTTGCTTTTCTGTAAAACTTCCTTTTTTATTTAATTTCCAAATAGATCCTTAAGGTATATTGGTTTCTTGAATGAACTTCCATTTTTAATTTTCTGCAACTTCCATTTTTATTTTTATTCGACTTCCATTTTTATTCAAGTTATTTTTCTATTCGACTTCTTTTTTTATTTCATTTCCAAATTGATCGTTAAGGTATAGTGGTTTCTTGAATGAACTTCCATTTTTAATTTTCTACAACCTCCAATTTTATTTTTATTCGACTTCCATTTTTATTCAAGTTATTTTTCTATTCAACTTCCTTTTTTAATTAATTTCCAAATAGATCGTTAAGGTATAGTGGTTTCTTGAATGAACTTCCATTTTTAATTTTCTGCAACTTCTATTTTTATTCTTATTTAACTTCCTTTTTCCATCAGTTTCTTTTCTACTCAACTTCCTTTTTTATTTAATTTCCAAATAGATCGTTAAGGTATAGTGGTTTCTGGATTGAACTTTCATTTTTTATTTTATGCAACTTTCATTTTTATTTTTATTCAACTTCCATTTTAGTTCAATTTACTTTTCTATTAACCTTCCTTTGTTGTTTAATTTCCAAATAGATCGTCAAGGTATAGTGGTTTCTTGAATGAGCTTCCATTTTTAATTTTCTGCAACTTCCATTTTTATTTTTATTCGACTTCCATTTTTATTCAAGTTATTTTTCTATTCAACTTCCTTTTTTAATTAATTTCCAAATAGATCGTAAAGGTATAGTGGTTTTTTGAATGAACTTCCATTTTTAATTTTCTGCAACTTCCATTTTTATTCTTATTTGACTTCCTTTTTCCATCAGTTTCTTTTCTACTCAACTTCCTTTTTTATTTAATTTCCAAATAGATCGTTAAGGTATAGTGGTTTCTGGATTGAACTTTCATTTTTATTTTATGCAACTTTCATTTTTATTTTTATTCAACTTCCATTTTAGTTCAATTTACTTTTCTATTAACCTTCCTTTGTTGTTTAATTTCCAAATAGGTCGTCAAGGTATAGTGGTTTCTTGAATGAGCTTCCATTTTTAATTTTCTGCAACTTCCATTTTTATTTTTATTTGACTTCCATTTTTATTCAAGTTATTTTTCTATTCAACTTCCTTTTTTAATTAATTTCCAAATAGATCGTAAAGGTATAGTGGTTTCTTGAATGAACTTCCAATTTTAATTTTTTGGAACTTCCATTTTTATTTCTATTCAACTTCTTTTTTTATTCAAGTTTCTTTTCTATTCAACTTCCTTTTTTATTTAATTTCCAAATAGATTGTTAAGGTATACTGGTTTCTGGATTGAACTTCCATTTTTAATTTTTTGAAACTTTCACTTTTTTTTTTATTCAACCTCCATTTTTAATCAATTTACTTTTCTATTAATCTTCCTTTTTCATTTAATTTCCAAATAGATCGTTAAGGTATAGTGGTTTCCTTAATGAATTTCCATTTTTAATTTTATGGAACTTCCATTTTTATTTTTATTCAGCTTCCATTTTTATACAAGTTATTTTTCTATTCAACTTCCTTTTTTATTTAACTTCAAAATAGATCATTAAGGTATGGTGGTTTCTTGAATGAACTTCCATTTTTAATTTTCTGCAACTTCCATTTTTATTTTTATTCAAATTCCATTTTTATTCAATTTACTTTTCTATAAAACTTCCTTTTTTATTTAATTTCCAAATAGATCCTCAAGGTATATTGGTTTCTTGAATGAACTTCCATTTTTAATTTTCTGCAACTTCCATTTTTATTTTTATTTGACTTCCATTTTTATTCAAGTTATTTTTCTATTCAACTTCTTTTTTTATTTGATTTCCAAATAGATCGTTAAGGTATAGTGGTTTGTTGAATGAGCTACCATTTTTAATTTTCTGCAACTTTCATTTTAATTCTTATTTAACTTCCTTTTTCAATCAATTTCTTTTCTACTCAACTTCCTTTTTTATTTAATTACCAAATAGATCGTTAAGGTATAGTGGTTTCTGGATTGGACTTTCATTTTTATTTTTATGCAACTTTCATTTTTATTTTTATTCAACTTCCATTTTTGTAACGCCCTCAAAATAATAACATTAAACCCATCAGATAAGACATGCATTTACATATAAACTAACCGCATTCCTTTCATTCATTAGAATTCCAAGACATAAGTATTACATGTTAACCTCATAACAAAATGCCCTACGGGCTTACAGCTTTCCAAGTTAACACTTAGTTACAACAAAGAGTTCTAACTCGTTTACACATTAAGCCCTTGGCTTGAAATTACATGTAATACATCAAAAGTAAAACGACAAAACTATGCCCGCCACTAGCCTCCCAGCTATGTCCTTGGAGGTGGCATGCTTCCTGTACCTGAAAATGATATTCCCATATAGGGTGAGCCACAGCCCAGTAGAAATACACTAAACCAACCATGGACAATGGCTAAAACATTAGCAATTGATAGTTGGTCAACACTGATACAATCACATAAATTACATATTTATGTCAACGACTTACAAGTCCCAATTACTTTTCATTTTCCCTTTTCAATAGATAAGCATGCTAGCTCTATTATCATTTCCACAGATATGTATAAAAACTATATCTCACATTCTCAACAGATATGTATATCAACAATATCCACAGATAAGCATACAAGCTGTATCCACATTCTACAACAGATATGTATATCAATAATATCCACAGATAAGCATACAAGCTGTATCCACACTTCACTTCACAAAGATAAGCATATGAGCTCTATCTTCACTTCTCTAGACAAGCATATGAGCTCTGTCTACGGAGTTCATCCCCTATCTCCTCCCAATACCTATCCGGTTTAGAGGTACATCCCCTATCTTCCCCTAAACCGCGGAGTACATCCCCTATCTCCTCCTCTACACATAACGTATATAAACACATTGGTTCTATATACAATCACACAATACACACAATTAATGTATTCTATCAACCGTCAAGTTCCATGACACATTCCATTGATTAGTTTCCGTTTACCTAATCATCATGCATTGTCTACAACAATCTCGACTATCCTCCACCGATAGCCCAAAGCAGTTATTTCTAAAACAGAAAATAAATGCACAAATGGATATTCAATCAACATTTCATTTCCTCATTTCTCACCAATTAATTATCCCAATTAATTAAACAATGTAATTAGGCCATTTTCCATAATTACCATTTCAGCCCTTAGGTCCCATTTTCATCAATGATTCAACAATCATTCTATTTTTCTATGCCAAACATGCATCTAGGTTTATTATGAATAAAACCCCAACTTTTGTAAAATTACACAAAAGCCCCAAACTTTCACAAAATTACCAAACCAAGCCCAACATCTCAAAATACCAAAATTTAAAGACAAAACCCATAGAGAGGAGTAGGATATCCCTACCTCGAAGTTTTAGCCCAAAAGGAGATGAAGACTCCAAGATCAACTTGCTCCAAATCCAAACTTTTTCAGATTAAATCGAAGCTCTCAACGCCCTCTATCTTTTTAACAAAGGCCTTAGGCTAGATTCACACCCTAGGGAGATCAAATCTTAGAGAGAGTGCAAGTTTAGAGAGAGAGGGTGTCGGATTTAGGGTTTAATCAAAGAAAAGGACTGAAAAAGTGATGTTTTAGACGCTGCTGTCCGCTGATATAAAACACGCTCGCTCGAGCGAAGGATTGGTCGCTCGAGCGACCAGACACAGAAAACTCTCGCTCGAGCCAAGAAGTTCTCGATCGAGCGAAGAAAAACCCAGACCGCTCGAGCCACGAAAATCTCGCTCGAGCCAGAAACTACAACTCTCAGGTCCAGAACCGGGGCAACACTACTCTCGCTCGAGCGACAGACTCCTCGCTCGAGCGAAGGACCAAAAATCTGGGCAGCAACACTAGGCTCCCAAACACAACCAACCTGTAACAAACCTGCCCAACACATCCCATAATTCAAAATACAAAGTAAAGAGGATGCAAACTAGGAAATAAACAACTACCAACATCCACGGACACATGTCCGGATCACTGTACAACAAGGGTAAACCCGGGATCGCTATAACCTCCCCCCCTTAAAGAATTTCGCCCCCGAAATTAAGCACAAGTTTTCAAAAACAGGTTTTCCTCCATTTTAAACAATGTTACAATTTAACATTCAACAATTCAACCCATTACCGGTCATCCCATCCCTTTAACAAGAGACATATCACAATATGTAAACAACATATGTATTATCAACATGCATCAACATTATGCACTAACTTTCCAATGTCAACAATATACTTAACACCTATAATGTTACATTCAACTTCCATATGAGGCAAGTTCCAAAACATACTTCCAATAACTAAAACATTTTCAATGTTTCACAACTTAAGACATATATAAAAGCTCTTAAGTTCAACAAAATGTAAAATTTAAATACAAAATTACATATCAATAAACAAGTCCGGATATTTCTCTCGGACTTCCAACTCACGTTCCCAAGTGGCTTCCTCCACTCCGTGATGTTTCCACAAGACTTTCACCAAAGGAATGGTCTTGCCACGCAGGACCTGATCCCGCCTATCCAAGACCCGAACCGGTCTCTCCTCATACGAGGCATCCTCATCTACCTCTAAATCAGTCCAATCCAGCACATGTGATGGATCTGGCTCATACTTCCGAAGCATACTCACATGAAACACGTCATGTACTCCGGACAACTGCGGCGGTAAGGCTAACCGATAAGCAACCTCACCTATCTTCTCAAGGATCTCAAAAGGACCAATAAACCGAGGGGATAACTTCCCACTCTTCCCAAACCTCATCAAGCCTCGCCTAGGTGATATCTTCAGAAAGACATGATCACCTACCTCAAACGCCAAAGGCCTCCTCCTACGGTCGGCATAACTCTTTTGTCGACTCTGGGCTGTAACAAGCCTCCTACGGATAAGCTCAACTTTCTCCGTCGTCTCCCTAACCAACTCCGGACCCAACAAAGGTGCATCACCCACCTCGGCCCAACAAACTGGAGACCTACACGGTCGGCCATACAAGGCCTCAAACGGTGCCATACCGATGCTAGACTGAAAACTATTGTTGTAGGCAAACTCTACCAATGGCAAGTGCCTCTCCCACGTCCCACTGAAGTCCAGGACACAACCCCGAAGCATATCCTCGAGGATCTGAATAGTACGCTCGGACTGCCCGTCAGTCTGAGGATGATAAGCCGTACTAAAGGTCAACTTAGTGCCCAGTGCACTCTGCAAACTCTGCCACAACCTAGTAGTAAAACGAGGATCTCTATCTGAGACAATCGTCACTGGGACCCCGTGCAATCTCACTACGTCCCGAATATACAAGTCGGCAAGATGATCTACCGAATCTCTCACGCGCATAGGAATAAAGTGCGCCGACTTAGTCAACCGGTCTACAACCACCCAAATAGCATCACTACCCCGCTGAGTCCTCGGAAGACCTGCAACGAAGTCCATAGTGACATGCTCCCACTTCCACTCGGCAATAGGCAAGGGTTGCAACAAACCCGCTGGCCTCTGATGCTCGGCCTTCACTTGCTGGAAAGTAAGGCACTTCGATACGAAAACAGCCACATCTCTTTTCATACCCCGCCACCAAAACTGGCGACCCAAATCCTGATACATCTTAGTACCTCCCGGATGCACCGCAAGGCGCGAATGGTGAAACTCTCGGAGTACCTCCTCTCGGCAAGACTCCGGTACAAACAAACGGTTTCGGTATCTCACACTCAGGTCGGGATACACCGTCAAACCCTTCTCAACTTTCCCACTGGAGATCTTCTCTCGGAGGGATTCTACCTCAAGGTCACCTCTCTGTGCCTCTAACACTCTAATCACAAGTGTAGGCTGCGCAACAACAGAAAACAAGGCCGCAGCCTCAACAGATTCGCCCAGTAGCAAATCAAACTCGCCAAGTGCTCCCAACATCTCCCATTCCCGGATGGCTATACAAGCTACATCACTAATGGTTTTCCTACTAAGGGCATCGGCCACAACATTGGCCTTTCCCGGATGATAATGCAACTCAAAATCATAATCCTTGATGAACTCCATCCATCTCCTCTGCCTCAAATTCAAGTCTCTCTGTGTAAACAGATACTTCAAACTCTTATGATCCGAGAATACCTCGAACCTCTCACCATAAAGGTAGTGCCTCCAGATTTTCAAGGCAAAGATCACAGCTGCTAACTCTAGGTCGTGTGTGGGGTAATTCTTCTCGTGTATTTTCAACTGACGTGAGCCATAAGCTACCACTTTCCCCTCTTGCATCAACACACAACCCAAACCCTCTCGTGAGGCATCACAATAAACCGCATAACCCAACCCTCTCTCCGGAATAATCAACACCGGAGCGGTGGTCAATCTAACTTTCATTTCTTGAAACGACTTTTCACAAGTCTCACTCCACACAAACTTGACTCCTTTCCGAGTCAGTCTAGTCAACGGTGACGCTAACCTGGAGAAATCTTTCACAAACCGACGGTAATACCCAGCCAATCCCAGAAAACTGCGGATCTCAAACACACTCTTAGGCTGTGCCCAATCTTGCACTGCCTCAACCTTGGATGTATCAACAGACACTCCTTCCCCGGATACCACGTGGCCTAAGAATTTGACTTCCCTCAGCCAGAACTCACACTTCCCAAACTTGGCATACAGCCTATGGGCTCTAAGTAACTCAAGCACCACTCTCAAGTGTGCCTCGTGCTCCTCCTCAGAAGGCGAATAGATAAGAATGTCGTCCACGAAAACGACCACAAATCGGTCTAAGAACTCCCGGAAAATCCGGTTCATCAAGTCCATAAAGACTGCCGGTGCATTGGTAAGCCCGAATGGCATCACCAGAAACTCGTAATGGCCATACCGCGTACGGAATGCCGTCTTAGGAATATCTTCCTCCCTGACCCTCAACTGATGGTAACCCGATCTCAAGTCTATCTTAGAGAAACAACGGGAACCCTTCAACTGGTCAAACAAATCATCTATACGGGGCATAGGATACTTATTCTTAACCGTAGCCCGATTCAACTTCCGGTAGTCTATACACAATCTCAAGGCACCATCTTTCTTTTTAACAAAGAGGGCCGGTGCTCCCCACGGTGAAACACTAGGGCGAACAAAGCCCTTATCGAGCAATTCCTGAAGCTGAACTTTCAACTCAACCAACTCTGCTGGAGCAAAACGGTAAGGTGCCATAGAAATCGGCGCCGTACCAGGCACTAAATCAATAGAGAACTCTATCTCTCGGTGAGGTGGCAAACTAACAAGATCTTCGGGAAAAACATCCGGATACTCACAAACCACCCTCGGCAATACATGCTGGGTCTCACCACTCTCACCACTCTCAAAGCTAGCAAGTAGACTACTAAGCTCACTTCGCCCTCGCGAATCATACCCCGGTGGCAAAACACTACCAACCCGGTCTCCCAAGAAATGGAACCACTCCCCGCTCAAGGTACACAATGTAACCCTCTGGCGGTAGCAATCAATAACAGCCCGGTATGACGATAACCAGTCCATACCCAAAATAACATCAAAACCCTTCATGGGCATGACAACAAACGGAAAAGGAAGCCTATAATCGGCGACCTCTATATCACATCCTCTAACACCCTGTTTCAGGATCAACTCACCACCCAAAGGCGATACCACACAAATAGGAGATGCTAACTGTGCTAACTCCAATTCCAAAACAGATGCAAATGCAGCAGATACAAAAGAATGAGATGCACCCGTGTCTATCAACACATTAGCAACCGAGTTGCAAAACAGAAAAGTACCTCTCACTACTGATGGAGCTGGTACTAAATCCTGCGCGGTAACAGCATACACGCGCCCCGTAGGCCCCTGGTCTACCTGCTCACCTCTCGGAGCAAAAGACTGCTGCACAGACTGGGATGACGAAGCTCCCGGATTGGCCCTCGAGGCCTGCACAGACTGAGCTGGCTGGAAACCCTGCGTCTGCCTAGAACCAGACGCTCCCGAAGTGGCACTCAACTGTGGGCAAAACCTCTTCATGTGCCCAGATTGTCCACACTGATAACAAGTCAAGAGCTGCCCCCTGCCCAAACTCTGACTCTGCGGTCTAGCTGAAGAAGAAGCAGCTTTCTGACCCCCACCCTTCTGCGGGCAAACCGAAACCTTGTGACCCAGCTGGCCACACTTGTAACAAGTGAATTCCCCCTGACTGCCTCTCCCCGAGCCTACACTCGGCACTGGAAAGGTCGATCTAGAGACTGCACCCTGAGACTGCTGAGGGTTATTACCCTTCTGTCTCCTGCCATCACTCTGACTATCTTGGCTCCTCTTGGAGCCTCTCTGACCCTCATCCTCCTCCTGCATCATAAGCTCCATATGAGCTGCAGCGTCCACTAGGTGTCTATACTCTCGAATATAAGACCCACCAATTCTCAACTTGAGGCCCCGCCTCAACTTCCGCTCAAACTCATAGCAACGGCGTTCCTCAGACGCCACCAGTTCAGGTGCAAACCTAGACAGACTGGTAAAAGTAGCCTCAAACTCGGCCACTGACAAGCCCTGCTGATTAAGCCGGCTAAACTGATCCCTCAGCTTCTCCCTAGCTGCTGCTGATAAAAACCTCTCCTGAAAAGCATTTATAAACGCCTCCCAAGTACCACCAACACGAGCTTTCTCGTACTTCCACCATTGACCCGCATCTCCCTTCAGCTGGAAGGATGCCAAGGTCACTTTCAGTGCTCCGTCCTCGATGCCAAGCATCTCAAACGTCTTCGTTGTCTGTTCGAGCCATTCATCTGCCTTAAGCGGCTCTTTAGGATCCCCGATAAACTCGTCCGGATTACACCGGAAGAACTCCCTCTTCAAGAAAGAAGGCCCTGCCTCAGCTGCCTGATTCCCAGCTCTAAGAATACCCAAAGCTCCTGCTATCTCTCTGGCCAAGGCACCCATAGCCTGCTGACCCACTGGCTCGGCCACATTGGCCTGCCCAACTCCCTCCTGCACTGCCGGAATCTCACCCGGTAACGGTACTTCCTGCCTCGCAGGTCTACCACGCCTAGCTCCTCTTCCTCGTCCTGACATCCTAATAAAGGCAACACAGAACGTTAGCACATTCATAAGTGTGCCGAAACTAAACACTCACGTCCTAATGCATGGACAACTGTAATTCACTCCACATAAGCACATAAACACATAAGCACTTACGAATTTCATTTCCGGATAATGATAGTCCCAAGACGTTACTAGAGTTCCGGTTAGAAACAGCATTGATCAAGTGCTTTTCCAACAAGACTCCCAGAAACTCAAGGATCCAATCAACATCCTAGAAATTAAATCCCATACCCACATAGTCACATAAGCATGTTATCAAATAAGCACATAGCATATGGTACTACATCTAAGTCTCTACCAAGCGAGACAAACCCATTGTGATCCTAATCACTTCCCACGTACCCAAAGTATTCGAACCCGGTACGCTCTGATACCAAGTTGTAACGCCCTCAAAATAATAACATTAAACCCATCAGATAAGACATGCATTTACATATAAACTAACCGCATTCCTTTCATTCATTAGAATTCCAAGACATAAGTATTACATGTTAACCTCATAACAAAATGCCCTACGGGCTTACAGCTTTCCAAGTTAACACTTGGTTACAACAAAGAGTTCTAACTCGTTTACACATTAAGCCCTTGGCTTGAAATTACATGTAATACATCAAAAGTAAAACGACAAAACTATGCCCGCCACTAGCCTCCCAGCTATGTCCTTGGAGGTGGCATGCTTCCTGTACCTGAAAATGATATTCCCATATAGGGTGAGCCACAGCCCAGTAGAAATACACTAAACCAACCATGGACAATGGCTAAAACATTAGCAATTGATAGTTGGTCAACACTGATACAATCACATAAATTACATATTTATGTCAACGACTTACAAGTCCCAATTACTTTTCATTTTCCCTTTTCAATAGATAAGCATGCTAGCTCTATTATCATTTCCACAGATATGTATAAAAACTATATCTCACATTCTCAACAGATATGTATATCAACAATATCCACAGATAAGCATACAAGCTGTATCCACATTCTACAACAGATATGTATATCAATAATATCCACAGATAAGCATACAAGCTGTATCCACACTTCACTTCACAAAGATAAGCATATGAGCTCTATCTTCACTTCTCTAGACAAGCATATGAGCTCTGTCTACGGAGTTCATCCCCTATCTCCTCCCAATACCTATCCGGTTTAGAGGTACATCCCCTATCTTCCCCTAAACCGCGGAGTACATCCCCTATCTCCTCCTCTACACATAACGTATATAAACACATTGGTTCTATATACAATCACACAATACACACAATTAATGTATTCTATCAACCGTCAAGTTCCATGACACATTCCATTGATTAGTTTCCGTTTACCTAATCATCATGCATTGTCTACAACAATCTCGACTATCCTCCACCGATAGCCCAAAGCAGTTATTTCTAAAACAGAAAATAAATGCACAAATGGATATTCAATCAACATTTCATTTCCTCATTTCTCACCAATTAATTATCCCAATTAATTAAACAATGTAATTAGGCCATTTTCCATAATTACCATTTCAGCCCTTAGGTCCCATTTTCATCAATGATTCAACAATCATTCTATTTTTCTATGCCAAACATGCATCTAGGTTTATTATGAATAAAACCCCAACTTTTGTAAAATTACACAAAAGCCCCAAACTTTCACAAAATTACCAAACCAAGCCCAACATCTCAAAATACCAAAATTTAAAGACAAAACCCATAGAGAGGAGTAGGATATCCCTACCTCGAAGTTTTAGCCCAAAAGGAGATGAAGACTCCAAGATCAACTTGCTCCAAATCCAAACTTTTTCAGATTAAATCGAAGCTCTCAACGCCCTCTATCTTTTTAACAAAGGCCTTAGGCTAGATTCACACCCTAGGGAGATCAAATCTTAGAGAGAGTGCAAGTTTAGAGAGAGAGGGTGTCGGATTTAGGGTTTAATCAAAGAAAAGGACTGAAAAAGTGATGTTTTAGACGCTGCTGTCCGCTGATATAAAACACGCTCGCTCGAGCGAAGGATTGGTCGCTCGAGCGACCAGACACAGAAAACTCTCGCTCGAGCCAAGAAGTTCTCGATCGAGCGAAGAAAAACCCAGACCGCTCGAGCCACGAAAATCTCGCTCGAGCCAGAAACTACAACTCTCAGGTCCAGAACCGGGGCAACACTACTCTCGCTCGAGCGACAGACTCCTCGCTCGAGCGAAGGACCAAAAATCTGGGCAGCAACACTAGGCTCCCAAACACAACCAACCTGTAACAAACCTGCCCAACACATCCCATAATTCAAAATACAAAGTAAAGAGGATGCAAACTAGGAAATAAACAACTACCAACATCCACGGACACATGTCCGGATCACTGTACAACAAGGGTAAACCCGGGATCGCTATAATTTTTATTCAATTTACTTTCTATTGAACTTCCTTCTTTATTTAATTTCCAAATAGATCGTTAACGTATAGTGGTTTCATGAATGAACTTCCATTTTTAATTTTCTGCAACCTCCATTTTTATTTTTATTCGACTTCCATTTTTATTCAAGTTATTTTTCTATTCAACTTCATTTTTTATTTAATTTCCAAATAGATCGTTAAGGTACAGTGGTTTCTTGAATGAACTTCCATTTTTAATTTTCTGCAACTTCCATTTTTATTCTTATTTAACTTCCTTGTTCCATCAGTTTCTTTTCTACTCAACTTCCTTTTTTATTTAATTTCCAAATAGATCGTTAAGGTATAGTGGTTTCTGGATTGAACTTTCATTTTTATTTTTATGCAACTTTCATTTTTATTTTTATTCAACTTCCATTTTTATTCAATTTAATTTTCTACTAAACTTCCTTTTTTATTTAATTTCCAAATAGATCGTTAAGGTATAGTGGTTTCTTGAATGAACTTCCATTTTTAATTTTCTGTAACTTCCATTTTTATTTTCATTCGACTTCCATTTTTATTCAAGTTATTTTTCTATTTAACTTCGTTTTTTATTTAAATTCCAAATAGATCGTTAAGGTATAGTGGTTTTTTGAATGAACTTCCATTTTTAATTTTCTGCAACTTCCATTTTTATTCTTATTTAACTTCTTTTTTCAATCAGTTTCTTTTCTGCTCAACTTCCTTTTTTGTTTAATTTCCAAATAGATCGTTAAGGTATAGTGGTTTCTGGATTGAACTTTTATTTTTAATTTTATGCAACTTTCATTTTTATTTTTATTCAACTTCCATTTTTATTCAATTTACTTTTCTATTAAACTTCCTTTTTTATTTAATTTCCAAATAGATCGTTAAGGTATAGTGATTTCTTGAATGAACTTCCTTTTTTAATTTTCTGCAACTTCTGTTTTTATTTTTATTCGACTTCCATTTTAATTCAAGTTATTTTTCTATTCAACTTCCTTTTTTAATTAATTTCCAAATAGATCGTTAAGATATAGTGGTTTCTTGAATGAACTTCAAATTTTAATTTTCTGCAACTTCCATTTTTATTTCTATTCAACTTCTTTTTTTATTCAAATTTCTTTTCTATTCAACTTCCTTTTTTATTTAATTTCCAAATAGATCCTTAAGGTCTATTGGTTTCTTGAATGAACTTCCATTTTTAATTTTCTGCAGCTTCCATTTTTATTTTTATTCGACTTCCATTTTTATTCAAGTTATTTTTCTATTCAACTTCTTTTTTTATTTCATTTCCAAATAGATCGTTAAGGTATAGTGGTTTGTTGAATGAGCTACCATTTTTAATTTTCTGCAACTTTCATTTTAATTCTTATTTAACTTCCTTTTTCAATCAGTTTCTTTTTTACTCAACTTCCTTTTTTATTTAATTACCAAATAGATCGTTAAGGTATAGTGGTTTCTGGATTGAACTTTCATTTTTATTTTTATTCAACTTCCATTTTTATTCAATTTACTTTCTATTGAACTTCCTTCTTTATTTAATTTCCAAATAGATTGTTAACGTATAGTGGTTTCATGAATGAACTTCCATTTTTAATTTTCTGCAACCTCCATTTTTATTTTTATTCGACTTCCATTTTTATTCAAGTTATTTTTCTATTCAACTTCATTTTTTATTTAATTTCCAAATAGATCGTTAAGGTATAGTGGTTTCTTGAATGAACTTCAATTTTTAATTTTCTGCAACTTCCATTTTTATTCTTATTTAACTTCCTTGTTCCATCAGTTTCTTTTCTACTCAACTTCCTTTTTTATTTAATTTCCAAATAGATCGTTAAGGTATAGTGGTTTCTGGATTGAACTTTCATTTTTAATTTTATGCAACTTTCATTTTTATTTTTATTCAACTTCCATTTTTATTCAATTTAATTTTCTATTAGACTTCCTTTTTTATTTAATTTCCAAATAGATTGTTAAGGTATAGTGGTTTCTTGAATGAACTTCCATTTTTAATTTTCTGTAACTTCCATTTTTATTTTTATTCGACTTCCATTTTTATTCAAGTTATTTTTCTATTTAACTTCCTTTTTTATTTAAATTCCAAATAGATCGTTAAGGTATAGTGGTTTTTTGAATGAACTTCCATTTTTAATTTTCTGCAACTTCCTTTTTTATTCTTATTTAACTTCTTTTTTCAATCAGTTTCTTTTCTGCTCAACTTCCTTTTTTGTTTAATTTCCAAATAGATCGTTAAGGTATAGTGGTTTCTGGATTGAACTTTTATTTTTAATTTTATGCAATTTTCAATTTTATTTTTATTCAACTTCCATTATTATTCAATTTACTTTTCTATTAAACTTCCTTTTTTATTTAATTTCCAAATAGATCGTTAATATAGCGATCCCGGGTTTACCCTTGTTGTATAGTGATCCGGACATGTGTCCGTGGATGTTGGTGGTTGTTTATTATCTTGTTTACATCCTTTCTTACTTTGTATTTGAGTTATAGGATGTGTTGAGCGGGTTTGTTACAGGTTGGTTGAGTTTAGAAACCAAAACTAGTTGCCCAGATTTTTGGCCTGTACGCTCGAGCGGAGGTGTTGGCGCTCGAGCGTAGATTACACCCATTCAGTATTTTTCCTGTGCAGCGTTGTACGCTCGAGCGTGGTGTTGGCCGCTCGAGCGGGGTTGTCTGAGTGCCGCTCGAGCGTAGGGTTGGGAGCTCGAGCGGAGGCCTGGTTCTGCAAAAGTGCTGGGCGATTGCATTCTGCGCTCGAGCGGGAGGTTGGCCGCTTGAGTGGAAGTCTGTGAGTGGCCGCTCGAGCGGGGTGTTTTACGCTCGAGCGGAGACCTGGGTTAAAGTCCCGAATTTGTGACTCTTTAAATCACTTTTTCACTTTCTCTTCTCTCTCTTACTTTTCCAAAATCACCATTGTTGAGCCTCTCACTCTAGACTCTACCTTCTCTCTAGGTTTTGATCTAGTAGGAGTGATTTACTCACCTTTGGCCTTTACAAAAAAGTTGTTGATCGTCGAGGGCTTCATTTTAATCTGAAAATCTCGGGTTTTGGAGCATGTTGGGTTTTGTCGTCTTCTCCTTTGGGACTTCGAATTTGAGGTAGGGATAACCTACTCCTCTCTATGGGTTTTGTCTTTAAATTTTGGTATTTTGAGATGTTGGGCTTGGTTGGGTAATTTTGTGAAAGTTTGGGGCTTTTGTGTAATTTTACAAAGGTTGGGGTTTTATACATAATAAACCTAGATGCATGTTTGGCATGAAAAAATGGAATGATTGGTGAATCATTGATGAAAACGGGACCTAAGGGTTGAAATGGTAATTATGGAAAATGGCCAAATTACATTGTTTAATTAATTGGGATAATTAATTGGTGAGAAATGAGGAAATGAAATGTTGATTGAATATCCATTTGTGCATTTATTTTCTGTATTAGAAATAACTGCTTTGGGCTATCGGTAGAGGATAGTCGAGATTGTTGTAGACAATGCATGATGATTAGGTAAACAGAAACTAATCAATGGAATGTGTCATGGAACTTGACGGTTGATAGAATACATTAATTGTGTGTATTGTGTGATTGTATATAGAACCAATGTGTTTATATACGTTATGTGTAGAGGAGGAGATAGGGGATGTACTCCGCGGTTTAGGGGAAGATAGGGGATGTACCTCTAAACCGGATAGGTATTGGGAGGAGATAGGGGATGAACTCCGTAGACAGAGCTCATATGCTTGTCTAGAGAAGTGAAGATAGAGCTCATATGCTTATCTTTGTGAAGTGTGGATACAGCTTGTATGCTTATCTGTGGATATTGTTGATATACATATCTGTTGTAGAATGTGGATACAGCTTGTATGCTTATCTGTGGATATTGTTGATATACATATCTGTTGAGAATGTGGATATAGCTTTTATGCTTATCTGAATGTGAGATATAGTTTTTATACATATCAGTGGAAATGATGATAGAGCTAGCATGCTTATCTGTTGAAAAAGGGAAAATGAAAAGTAATTGGGACTTGTAAGTCGTTGACATAAATATGTAATTTATGTGATTGTATCAGTGTTGACCAACTATCAATTGCTAATGTTTTAGTCATTGTCCATGGTTGGTTTAGTGTATTTCTACTGGGCTGTGGCTCACCCTATATGGGAATATCATTTTCAGGTACAGGAAGCATGCCACCTCCAAGGACATAGCTTGGGAGGCTAGAGGCGGACATAGTGTAGTTGTTTTACTTTTGATGTATTACATGTAACTTCAAGCCAAGGGCTTAATGTGTAAACGAGTTAGTACTCTTTTGTTGAAACCAAGTGTTAACTTGGAAAGCTGTAAGCCCATATGGCATTTTGTTTTGATGTTAACATGTAATACTTATGTAATGAAACTCAATGAAATAAAGGAATGTGGTTAGTTTAATGTTATTATTTTGAGAGCGTTACAGTTAAGGTATAGTGGTTTCTTGAATGAACTTCCTTTTTTAATTTTCTGCAACTTCTGTTTTTATTTTTATTCGACTTCCATTTTAATTCAAGTTATTTTTCTATTCAACTTCCTTTTTTAATTAATTTCCAAATAGATCGTTAAGGTATAGTGGTTTCTTGAATGAACTTCAAATTTTAATTTTCTGCAACTTCCATTTTTATTTCTATTCAACTTCTTTTTTTATTCAAATTTCTTTTCTATTCAACTTCCTTTTTTATTTAATTTCCAAATAGATCCTTAAGGTATATTGGTTTCTTGAATGAACTTCCATTTTTAATTTTCTGCAGCTTCCATTTTTATTTTTATTCGACTTCCATTTTTATTCAAGTTATTTTTCTATTCAACTTCTTTTTTTATTTCATTTCCAAATAGATCGTTAAGGTATAGTGGTTTGTTGAATGAGCTACCATTTTTAATTTTCTGCAACTTTCATTTTAATTCTTATTTAACTTCCTTTTTCAATCAGTTTCTTTTCTACTCAACTTCCTTTTTTATTTAATTACCAAATAGATCGTTAAGGTATAGTGGTTTCTGGATTGAACTTTCATTTTTAATTTTATGCAACTTTCATTTTTATTTTTATTCAACTTCCATTTTTATTCAATTTACTTTCTATTGAACTTCCTTCTTTATTTAATTTCCAAATAGATCGTTAACGTATAGTGGTTTCATTAATGAACTTCCATTTTTAATTTTCTGCAACCTCCATTTTTATTTTTATTCGACTTCCATTTTTATTCAAGTTATTTTTCTATTCAACTTCATTTTTTATTTAATTTCCAAATAGATCATTAAGGTACAGTGGTTTCTTGAATGAACTTCAATTTTTAATTTTCTGCAACTTCCATTTTTATTCTTATTTAACTTCCTTGTTCCATCAGTTTCTTTTCTACTCAACTTCCTTTTTTATTTAATTTCCAAATAGATCGTTAAGGTATAGTGGTTTCTGGATTGAACTTTCATTTTTAATTTTATGCAACTTTCATTTTTATTTTTATTCAACTTCCATTTTTATTCAATTTAATTTTCTATTAAACTTCCTTTTTTATTTAATTTCCAAATAGATCGTTAAGGTATAGTGGTTTCTTGAATGAACTTCCATTTTTAATTTTCTGTAACTTCCATTTTTATTTTTTTTCGACTTCCATTTTTATTCAAGTTATTTTTCTATTTAACTTCCTTTTTTATTTAAATTCCAAATAGATCGTTAAGGTATAGTGGTTTTTTGAATGAACTTCCATTTTTAATTTACTGCAACTTCCATTTTTATTCTTATTTAACTTCTTTTTTCAATCAGTTTCTTTTCTGCTCAACTTCCTTTTTTGTTTAATTTCCAAATAGATCGTTAAGGTATAGTGGTTTCTGGATTGAACTTTTATTTTTAATTTTATGCAATTTTCAATTTTATTTTTATTCAACTTCCATTATTATTCAATTTACTTTTCTATTAAACTTCCTTTTTTATTTAATTTCCAAATAGTTCGTTAAGGTATAGTGGTTTCTTGAATGAACTTCCTTTTTTAATTTTCTGCAACTTCTGTTTTTATTTTTATTCGACTTCCATTTTAATTCAAGTTATTTTTCTATTCAACTTCCTTTTTTAATTAATTTCCAAATAGATCGTTAAGGTATAGTGGTTTCTTGAATGAACTTCAAATTTTAATTTTCTGCAACTTCCATTTTTATTTCTATTCAACTTCTTTTTTTATTCAAATTTCTTTTCTATTCAACTTCCTTTTTTATTTAATTTCCAAATAGATCCTTAAGGTATATTGGTTTCTTGAATGAACTTCCATTTTTAATTTTCTGCAGCTTCCATTTTTATTTTTATTCGACTTCCATTTTTATTCAAGTTATTTTTCTATTCAACTTCTTTTTTTATTTCATTTCCAAATAGATCGTTAAGGTATAGTGGTTTGTTGAATGAGCAACCATTTTTAATTTTCTGCAACTTTCATTTTAATTCTTATTTAACTTCCTTTTTCAATCAGTTTCTTTTCTACTCAACTTCCTTTTTTATTTAATTATCAAATAGATCGTTAAGGTATAGTGGTTTCTGGATTGAACTGTCATTTTTAATTTTATGCAACTTTCATTTTTATTTTTATTCAACTTCCATTTTTATTCAATTTACTTTCTATTGAACTTCCTTCTTTATTTAATTTCCAAATAGATCGTTAACGTATAGTGGTTTCATGAATGAACTTCCATTTTTAATTTTCTGCAACCTCCATTTTTATTTTTATTCGACTTCCATTTTTATTCAAGTTATTTTTCTACTCAACTTCATTTTTTATTTAATTTCTAAATAGATCGTTAAGGTACAGTCGTTTCTTGAATGAACTTCCATTTTTAATTTTCTGCAACTTCCATTTTTATTCTTATTTAACTTCCTTGTTCCATCAGTTTCTTTTCTACTCAACTTCCTTTTTTATTTAATTTCCAAATAGATCGTTAAGGTATAGTGGTTTCTGGATTGAACTTTCATTTTTAATTTTATGCAACTTTCATTTTTATTTTCATTCAACTTCCATTTTCATTCAATTTAATTTTCTATTAAACTTCCTTTTTTATTTAATTTCCAAATAGATCGTTAAGGTACAGTGGTTTCTTGAATGAACTTCCATTTTTAATTTTATTCGACTTCCATTTTTATTGAAGTTATTTTTCTATTTAACTTCCTTTTTTATTTAAATTCCAAATAGATCGTTAAGGTATAGTGGTTTCTTGAATGAACTTCCATTTTTAATTTTCTGTAACTTCCATTTTATTTTTATTCGACTTCCATTTTTATTCAAGTTATTTTTCTATTTAACTTCCTTTTTTATTTAAATTCCAAATAGATCGTTAAGGTATAGTGGTTTTTTGAATGAACTTTCATTTTTAATTTTCTGCAACTTCCATTTTTATTCTTATTTAACTTCTTTTTTCAATCAGTTTCTTTTCTGCTCAACTTCCTTTTTTGTTTAATTTCCAAATAGATCTTTAAGGTATAGTGGTTTCTGGATTGAACTTTTATTTTTAATTTTATGCAACTTTCATTTTTATTTTTATTCAACTTCCATTTTTATTCAATTTACTTTTCTATTAAACTTCCTTTTTTATTTAATTTCCAAATAGATAGTTAAGGTATAGTGGTTTCTTGAATGAACTTCCTTTTTTAATTTTCTGCAACTTCTGTTTTTATTTTTATTCGACTTCCATTTTAATTCAAATTATTTTTCTATTCAACTTCCTTTTTTAATTAATTTCCAAATAGATCGTTAAGGTATAGTGGTTTCTTGAATGAACATCAAATTTTAATTTTCTGCAACTTCCATTTTTATTTCTATTCAACTTCTTTTTTTATTCAAATTTCTTTTCTATTCAACTTCCTTTTTTATTTAATTTCCAAATAGATCCTTAAGGTATATTGGTTTCTTGAATGAACTTCCATTTTTAATTTTCTGCAGCTTCCATTTTTATTTTTATTCGACTTCCATTTTTATTCAAGTTATTTTTCTATTCAACTTCTTTTTTATTTCATTTCCAAATAGATCGTTAAGGTATAGTGGTTTGTTGAATGAGCTACCATTTTTAATTTTCTGCAACTTTCATTTTAATTCTTATTTAACTTCCTTTTTCAATCAGTTTCTTTTCTACTCAACTTCCTTTTTTATTTAATTACCAAATAGATCGTTAAGGTATAGTGGTTTCTGGATTGAACTTTCATTTTTAATTTTATGCAACTTTCATTTTTATTTTTATTCAACTTCCATTTTTATTCAATTTAATTTTCTATTAAACTTCCTTTTTTATTTAATTTCCAAATAGATCGTTAAGGTATAGTGGTTTCTTGAATGAACTTCCATTTTTAATTTTCTGTAACTTCCATTTGTATTTTCATTCGACTTTCATTTTTATTCAAGTTATTTTTCTATTTAACTTCCTTTTTTATTTAAATTCCAAATAGATCGTTAAGGTATAGTGGTTTTTTGAATGAACTTCCATTTTTAATTTTCTGCAACTTCCATTTTTATTCTTATTTAACTTCTTTTTTCAATCAGTTTCTTTTCTGCTCAACTTCCTTTTTTGTTTAATTTCCAAATAGATCGTTAAGGTATAGTGGTTTCTGGATTGAACTTTTATTTTTAATTTTATGCAACTTTCATTTTTATTTTTATTCAACTTCCATTTTTATTCCATTTACTTTTCTATTAAACTTCCTTTTTTATTTAATTTCCAAATAGATCGTTAAGGTATAGTGGTTTCTTGAATGAACTTCCTTTTTTAATTTTCTGCAACTTCTGTTTTTATTTTTATTCGACTTCCATTTTAATTCAAGTTATTTTTCTATTCAACTTCCTTTTTTAATTAATTTCCAAATAGATCGTTAAGGTATAGTGGTTTTTTGAATGAACTTCAAATTTTAATTTTCTGCAACTTCCATTTTTATTTATATTCAACTTCTTTTTTTATTCAAGTTTCTTTTCTATTCAACTTCCTTTTTTATTTAATTTCCAAATAGATCGTTAAGGTATACTGGTTTCTGAATTGAGCTTCCATTTTTAATTTTCTGAAACATTCACTTTTATTTTTATTCAGCCTCCATTTTTAATCAATTTACTTTTCTATTAATTTTCCTTTTTTATTTAATTTCCAAATAGATCGTTAAGGTATAGTGGTTTCTTTAATGAACTTCCATTTTTAATTTTATGGAACTTCCATTTTTATTTTTATTCATCTTCCATTTTTATTCAAGTTATTTTTCTATTCAACTTCCTTTTTTATTTAACTTCCAAATAGATCGTTGAGGTATAGTTCTTTCTTCAATGAGACTCCATTTTTAATTTCTGCAACTTCCATTTTGTTTTTATTTAACTTCCTTTTTTATTCAAGTTTCTTTTCTACTCAAGTTCCTTTTTTGTGTAATTTCCAAATAGATCGTTAAGGTATAGTGGTTTCTGGATTGAACTTCGATTTTTAATTTTCTGCAACTTCCATTTTTATTTTTATTCAACTTCCTTTTTTATTTAATTTCCAAACAGATCCTTAAAGTATACTGGTTTCTTGAATGAACTTCCATTTTTAGCTTTCTGCAACTTCCATTTTTATTTTTATTCGACTTCCATTTTTATTCAAGTTGTTTTTCTATTCAACTTCTTTTTTTATTTCATTTCCAAATAGATCGTTAAGGTATACTGGTTTGTTGAATGAACTACCATTTTTCATTTTCTGCAACTTCCATTTTTATTCTTATTTAACTTCCTTTTTCAATCAGTTTCTTTTTCTACTCAACTTCCTTTTTTATTTAATTTTCAAATAGATTGTTAAGGTATAGTGGTTTCTGGATTGAACTTTCATTTTTAATTTTATGAAACTTTCATTTTTAATTTTATTCAACTTCCATTTTTATTGAATTTTCTTTTCTATTGAACTTCCTTTTTTATTTAATTTCCAAATAGATCGTTAAGGTATAGTGGTTTCATGAATGAACTTCCATTTTTAATTTTCTAAAACCTCCATTTTTATTTTTATTCGACGTCCATTTTTATTCAAATTATTTTTCTATTCAACTTCATTTTTTATTTAATTTCCAAATAGATCGTTAAGGTATAGTGTTTTCTTGAATGAACTTCCACTTTTAATTTTCTGCAACTTCCATTTTTATTCTTATTTAACTTCCTTTTTCCATCAGTTTCTTTTCTACTCAACTTCCTTTTTTATTTAATTTCCAAATAAATCGTTAAGGTATAGTGGGCTCTGGATTGAACTTTCATTTTTAATTTTATGCAACTTTCATTTTTATTTTTATTCAACTTCCATTTTTATTCAATTTACTTTTCTATAAAACTTCCTGTTTTATTTAATTTCGAAATAGATCCTTAAGGTATATTGGTTTCTTGAATGAACTTCCATTTTTAATTTTCTGCAACTTCCATTTTTATTTTTATTCGACCTCGATTTTTATTCAAGTTATTTTCTATTCAACTTCTTTTTTTATTTCATTTCCAAATAGATCGTTAAGGTATAGTGGTTTCTTGAATGAACTACCATTTTTAATTTCTGCAACTTCCATTTTTATTCTTATTTAACTTCCTTTTTCAATCGATTTCTTTTCTACTCAACTTCCTTTTTTATTTAATTTCGAAATAGATCGTTAAGGTATGGTGGTTTCTGGATTTAAATTTCATTTTTAATTTTATGCAACTTTCATTTTTATTTTGTTTCAACTTCCATTTTTATTCAATTTACTTTTCTATTGAACTTCCTTTTTTATTTAATTTCCAAATAGATCGTTAGGGTATAGTGGTTTCATTAATGAACTTCCATTTTTAATTTCCTGCAACCTCCATTTTTAATTTTATTCGACTTCCACTTTTATTCAAGTTATTTTTCTATTCAACTTCCTTTTTTAATTAATTTCAAAATAGATCGTTAAGGTATAGTGGTTTCTTTAATGAACTTCCAATTTTAATTTTCTGCAACTTCCATTTTTATTTCTATTCAACTTCTTTTTTGATTCAAGTTTCTTTTCTATTCAACTTCCTTTTTTATTTAATTTCCAAATAGATCGTTAAGGTATACCGATTTTTGGATTGAACTTCCATTTTTAATTTCATGAAACTTTCACTATTATCTTTATTCAACCTCTATTTTTAATCAATTTACTTTTCATTTAATCTTCCTTTTTTATTTAATTTCCAAATAGATCGTTAAGGTATAGTTGTTTCTTTAATGAACTTCCATTTTTAATTTTATGGAACTTCCATTTTTATTTTTATTCAGCTTCCATTTTTAAGCAGGTTATTTTTCTATTCAACTTCCTTTTTTATTTAACTTCCAAATAGATCGTTAAGGTATAGTGGTTTCTAGAATTAACTTTCATTTTTAATTTTCTGCAACTTCCACTTTCATTTTTATTTAACTTCCTTTTTTATTCAAGTTTCTTTTCTACTCAAGTTCCTTTTTTGTGTAATTTCCAAATAGATCGTTAAGGTATAGTGGTTTCCGGATTGAACTTCCATTTATAATTTTTTGCAACTTTCATTTTTATTTTTATTTAACTTCCAATTTTATTCAATTTACTTTTCTATAAAACTTCCTTTTTTATTTAATTTCCAAATAGATCCTTAAGGTATATTGGTTTCTTGAATGAACTTCCATTTTTAATTTTCTGCAGCTTCCATTTTTATTTTTATTCGACTTCCATTTTTATTCAAGTTATTTTTCTATTCAACTTCTTTTTTTATCTCATTTCCAAATAGATCGTTAAGGTATAGTGGTTTGTTGAATGAGCTACCATTTTTAATTTTCTGCAACTTTCATTTTAATTCTTATTTAACTTCCTTTTTCAATCAGTTTCTTTTCTACTCAACTTCCTTTTTAATTTAATTACCAAATAGATCGTTAAGGTATAGTGGTTTCTGGATTGGACTTTCATTTTTAATTTTATGCAACTTTCATTTTTATTTTTATTGTTATTCAATTGTTATTCAATTTACTTTCTATTTAACTTCCTTCTTTATTTAATTTCCAAATAGATCGTTAACGTATAGTGGTTTCATGAATGAACTTCCATTTTTAATTTTCTGCAACCTCCATTTTTATTTTTAATCGAGTTCCATTTTTATTCAAGTTGTTTTTCTATTCAACATCTTTTTTTATTTCATTTCCAAATAGATCATTAAGGTATACTGGTTTGTTGAATGAACTACTATTTTTAATTTTCTGCAACTTCCATTTTTATTCTTATTTAACTTCCTTTTTCAATCCGTTTCTTTTTCTACTCAACTTCCTTTTTTATTTAATTTTCAAATAGATCGTTAAGGTATAGTGGTTTCTGGATTGAACTTTCATTTTTAATTTTATGTAACTTTCATTTTTAATTTTATTCAACTTCCATTTTTATTGAATTTTCTTTTCTATTGAACTTCCTTTTTTATTTAATTTCCAAATAGATCGTTAAGGTATAGTGGTTTCATGAATGAACTTCCATTTTTAATTTTCTAAAACCTCCATTTTTATTTTTATTCGACGTCCATTTTTATTCAAATTATTTTTCTATTCAACTTCATTTTTTATTAAATTTCCAAATAGATCGTTAAGGTATAGTGTTTTCTTGAATGAACTTCCATTTTTAATTTTCAGCAACTTCCATTTTTATTCTTATTTAACTTCCTTTTTCCATCAGTTTCTTTTCTACTCAACTTCCTTTTTTATTTAATTTCCAAATAAATCGTTAAGGTATAGTGGGCTCTAGATTGAACTTTCATTTTTAATTTTATTCAACTTTCATTTTTATTTTTATTCAACTTTCATTTTTATTCAATTTACTTTTCTATAAAACTTCCGGTTTTATATAATTTCGAAATAGATCCTTAAGGTATATTGGTTTCTTGAATGAACTTCCATTTTTAATTTTCTGCAACTTCCATTTTTATTTTTATTCGACCTCGATTTTTATTCAAGTTATTTTTCTATTCAACTTCTTTTTTTATTTCATTTCCAAATAGATCGTTAAGGTATAGTGGTTTCTTGAATGAACTACCATTTTTAATTTTCTGCAACTTCCATTTTTATTCTTATTTAACTTCCTTTTTCAATGGGTTTTTTTCTACTCAACTTCCTTTTTTATTTAATTTCGAAATAGATCGTTAAGGTATGGTGGTTTCTGGATTGAAATTTCATTTTTAATTTTATGCAACTTTCATTTTTATTTTTTTTCAACTTCCATTTTTATTCAATTTACTTTTCTATTGAACTTCCTTTTTTATTTAATTTCCGAATAGATCGTTAGGGTATAGTGGTTTCATCAATGAACTTCCATTTTTAATTTTCTGCAACCTCCATTTTTAATTTTATTCGACTTCCATTTTTATTCAAGTTATTTTTCTATTCAACTTCCTTTTTTAATTAATTTCAAAATAGATCATTAAGGTATAGTGGTTTCTTGAATGAACTTCCAATTTTAATTTTCTGCAACTTCCATTTTTATTTCTATTCAACTTCTTTTTTTATTCAAGTTTCTTTTCTATTCAACTTCCTTTTTTATTTAATTTCCAAATAGATCGTTAAGGTATACCGATTTTTGGATTGAACTTCCATTTTTAATTTTATGAAACTTTCACTTTTATCTTTATTCAACCTCTATTTTTAATCAATTTACTTTTCATTTAATCTTCCTTTTTTATTTAATTTCCAAATAGATCGTTAAGGTATAGTTGTTTCTTTAATGAACTTCCATTTTTAATTTTATGGAACTTCCATTTTTGTTTTTATTCAGCTTCCATTTTTATGCAGGTTATTTTTCTATTCAACTTCCTTTTTTTATTTAACTTCCAAATAGATCGTTAAGGTATAGTGGTTTCTTGAATGAACTTTCATTTTTAATTTTCTGTAACTTCCACTTTTATTTTTATTTAACTTCCTTTTTTATTCAAGTTTCTTTTCTACTCAAGTTCCTTTTTTGTGTAATTTCCAAATAGATCGTTAAGGTATAGTGGTTTCCGGATTGAACTTCCATTTATAATTTTCTGCAACTTTCATTTTTATTTTTATTCAACTTCCATTTTTATTCAATTTACTTTTCTATAAAACTTCCTTTTTTATTTAATTTCCAAATAGATCCTTAAGGTATATTGGTTTCTTGAATGAACTTCCATTTTTAATTTTCTGCAGCTTCCATTTTTATTTTTATTCGACTTCCATTTTTATTCAAGTTATTTTTCTATTCTACTTCTTTTTTTATTTCATTTCCAAATAGATCGTTAAGTTATAGTGGTTTCTTCAATGAACTACCATTTTTAATTTTTTTCAACTACTATTTTTGTTCATATTTAACTTCTTTTTTCAATCAGTTTCTCTTCTACTCAACTTCCCTTTTTATTTAATTTCCAAATAGATCTTTAAGGTATAGTGGTTTCTGGATTGAACTTTTATATTTAATTTTATGCAACTTTCATTTTTATTTTTATTCAACTTCCATTTTTATTCAATTTACTTTTCTATTGAACTTCCTTTTTTATTTAATTTCTAAATAGATCGTTAAGGTATAGTGGTTTCATGAATGAACTTCCATTTTTAATTTTCTGCATCCTCCATTTTTATTTTTATTCGACTTCCATTTTTATTCAAGTTATTTTTCTATTCAACTTCATTTTTTATTTAATTTCCAAGTAGATCGTTAAGGTATACTGGTTTCTTGAATGAACTTCCATTTTTAATTTTATGCAGCTTCCATTTTTATTCTTATTTAACTTTCTTGTTCCATCAGTTTCTTTTCTACTCAACTTCCTTTTTTATTTAATTTCCAAATAGATCGTTAAGGTATAGTGGTTTCTGGATTGAACTTTCATTTTTAATTTTATGCAACTTTCATTTTTATTTTTATTCAACTTCCATTTTTGTTCAATTTACTTTTCTATTGAACTTCCTTTTTTATTTAATTTCTGAATAGATCGTTAAGGTATAGTGGTTTCATGAATGAACTTCCGTTTTTAATTTTCTGCAACCTCCATCTTTATTTTTATCCGACTTCTATTTTTATTCAAGTTATTTTTCTATTCAACTTCATTTTTTATTTAATTTCCAAATAGATCGTTAAGGTATAGTGGTTTCTTGAATGAACTTCAAATTTTAATTTTCTGCAACTTCCATTTTTATTCTTATTTAACTTCCTTTTTCCATCAGTTTCTTTTCCACTCAACTTCCTTTTTTATTTAATTTCCAAATAGATCGTATGGTATAGTGGTTTCTGGATTGAACTTTCATTTGTAATTTTATGCAACTTTCATTTTTATTTTTATTCAACTTCCGTTTTTATTCAATTTACTTTTCTATTAAACTTCCTTTTTTATTTAATTTCCAAATAGATCGTTAAGGTATAGTGGTTTCTTGAATGAACTTCCATTTTTAATTTTCTGAACTTCCATTTTTATTTTTATTCGACTTCCATTTTTATTCAAGTTATTTTTCTATTGAACTTCATTTTTTATTTAATTTCCAAATAGATCGTTAAGGTATATTGGTTTCTGGATTGAACTTTCATTTTTAATTTTATGCAACTTTCATTTTTATTCCTATTTAACATCCATTTTTATTCAATTTACTTTTCTATTGAACTTCCTTTTTTATTTAATTTCTAAATAGATCGTTAAGGTATAGTGGTTTCATGAATGAACTTCCTGTCACGACCCCAAACCGCCCCTAGTAGTTTGGTGCCGTGATGGCCAGTAATCCGTAATTACCGAAGGCCAACTTTCAAAAACTTAATACAATCAGAGTAATAATGAACGGGGCTCACGATTGCGGAAGAAGTAAATCAAAATACAAGTTGTCCATAAGAGCTGTGCATAGATCAAATGCAATGTCATTCATCTTTACAATTTGAATACAGTAAGCAAAACATGAGTTACACCTTGATCAAAAGGCTTCTCGAGCCGACATATACAAAATACAATAAATACAAGTCAAGAAGCATGATTTTCAAGATTTGCCGACATGCAATGAAAGGCATCGCCGACGTAAATACAAAAGCAAAGCCGACATAAGCACGAATCCAAACAAGCATCCAAAACGATCTAGGCGTCGTCGCCGTCCTGCTCATCACCTACATATATATAGAGGGGTGAGTACAAATACTCAGTGAATGGTACTAAAAATAAAGGTTTGCATGAATAAAGCTGGAGTCTTTCAAAACAAACGAATCAAACTTTATCAAGACAAGGGATGAACCGTATTCATCAATCAAGCATCATAACATCGGCGAAGCAAGGGATGAACTGTATTCATCAATCAGGTATTACAACATCAGCGAAGCAAAGGATGAACCGTATTCATTAATCAAGTATTACAACATCGGCGAAGCAAGGGATGAACCGTATTCATCAATCAAGTATTACAACATCGGCGAAGCAAGGGATGAACCGTATTCATCAATCAAGTATCGTAACATCGGCGAAGCAAAGGATGAACCGTATTCATCAGTCAAATATTACAAGTATCAAGGCTGTACGATCCGTAATCGTTTAGCCAAAGGTACTGCGAAAGTTTATAGTCCTCCAGCACAAGGGACCGGTGTTACTTAGGCCCGTAGCCCGATTTAACATAGTAATCTTTCAAGAAAGGACCGTATCCTCTTACACTTAGTACTGCGAAAGTTTAGAGTCCTCCAGCACAAGGGACTTGTGTTACTTAGGCCCGTAGCCCGATTTAACAAGGACCGTATCCTTTTTATGCTTAGTGCTGCGAAAGTTTAGAGTCCTCCAGCACAAGGGACTTGTGTTACTTAGGCCCGTAGCCCGATTTAACAAGGACCGTATCCTTTTTATTCTTAGTGCTGCGAAAGTTTAGAGTCCTCCAGCACAAGGGACTTTCCAAGAGTAACAATCAAAACAAGGCTATTTATTCATGCTTAGCAAATACTCACGTCAAAACAAACAAAACAAGATTTATCAAAAGCTAGTGTAACATAACTTTACTAGAAATACCACTCACATAGTTTTCCACGGGTGTAGGCTCAAAGCAAATATCAAGGACCTACAATCACATGGCAAATCACATTCTCAAAACAAGCTTCATATGTATGCAAATGATCTCGGCATTCTCGCCAGATTCAAGTCAAAGACAAAGCAAAACATGCTGGAAGCTTAAACACTGCTCTTGCCTCATAAGAACACACTGGGCACTATCCAGGCCCTTGCCGAGGTCCCATCAAACAAAGTCGGGAAAAACCTGGGTTTCCCTTTGAAGAATATGAAGAACGTGATCATTTGAAAGATGGATTCAAGTTCACAACTTGTTACAAAAATCTGAGTTTTCATGCCAAGAGTTCAAAATATGGACCTGGGTACCCACACAAGGAAGTTATGCAAGAACAAACACAAAAGCATGATTTTTATTCCAAACTTTCGGATCAAAATGAGACTTTCTTCAAGAACACATGAAAAACCATTTTCTCTTTTCAAAACCAACTTCAAAACGGTGCATGGCATGCAAAACAGATTCGATCATGCAATGCAGCTAGATGATCAACAACAATAATCAAAGTAGATCAAGATTCAAACCTCAAAACTCGAATCCCACGGTTCAAACCACGAAGATCAAGCTTGGAAGACTTACTCTCACTCAAGAACTCTTCTTCCTCCTCTCTAGAGCTTCTCTCTCTAAAACAAAGATTTGAGGCAAGAAAATGATTTGTTTCAAGGTCTGCCGGCTGTCTTAACAATCAGCTCGGACACGTGGCGCTACCGGGTTGGTTCAGCTCAAAAAGGTGATTGATTGATAAGACAAGTCTCTGACAAAGCGTATGCAGCAAGCTCGGTACAACACATCGGCAATGAACGACATCGGCTCGAATCAAGGATAAGGCAACGGGGTAACAAAACATCGGCTAGGGAGGACGACGCTTGACTAAGCTGTGCCACACCTTGGCCGAGGTGTGCCACATCTCGGCCTAGGCCATACCTGCCTGCAGACAAGGTTCACTGGGTGCAAAACATCTCGGCAATAAATGCCCGAGGTGTAGGTGGGGGTCGACCAAGGTTCCAAGGTTTGCAAGGTACAAGGCTCAGGGTTGATCTCAACTCAGGATGACTTCGGCTACACGCCGAGCAAATAAAAAAACAAAATCATGCAAGCAGTACAAACAAAACAAGGCAAGCAAATCCTTCAATTAACACAACAAGGCAAGATCATGCAGGAATGTATGCAGGTATGACAAGAGTAAGGTGAGGGTTGTTACATCCTACCCCCGTTAAAGAAGTTTGGTCCCCAAACTTAGATTACCTTGCTCAGAAAACAACTCTGGATAACGGATTCTCACATCCTCTTCCTTTTCCCACGTGGCTTCTGTGCCATGATGTTCCTTCCATTCGACCTTTACCATCGGTATCGATTTGTTTCTCAACTGCCTCACTTGTCTGCCAATAATCCTCATTGGTTTCTCCTCGTAGCCCAAGTCCTCATCAATCGAAATCCCGAAATGGTTAATTATATGCAGTGGATCACGGATGTACTTCCTCAACATCGAAACATGAAACACATTGTGGACTTGGCTCAAATCTGGCGGCAAAGCAAGTCTGTAGGCAACGGGGTTAATTCTCTCAAGAATTTCAAATGGTCCAATATACCGTGGTGTCAATTTACCTTTCTTTCCAAATCTAGATACTCCCTTCATTGGCGAAACTTTCAGGAATACATGATTCCCAACTTCGAATTCTAACTCATTCCTTCTCTGATCGGCGTAGCTCTTTTGTCGGCTCTGGGCAGTTTTAATCCTCTGTTGGATAAGTTTAATCTTCTCTGTCGTCACTTGAATCAATTCGGGACCAAGCAGAGCTCTGTCTCCAACTTCGGTCCAACATATCGGCGACCTACATTTTCTTCCATATAAGGCTTCATATGGCGCCATGCAAATACTAGCTTGATAACTGTTATTGTAAGCGAATTCCACTAAGGGAAAATGTGTTCCCCAACTTCCTTGGAAGTCCATCACACAAAGTCTAAGCATATCTTCAAGCGTCTGAATTGTCCTCTCGGTTTGCCCATCTGTCTGGGGATGAAAAGCTGTACTAAATCTCAACTTGGCTCCAAAAGCCCTCTGTAAACTCTGCCAAAATCTAGAAACAAATTTAGGATCTCGGTTTGACACAATTGATGTCGGCACTCCATGAAGTCTAACTATCTCGTTCACATACAACAAGGCAAGTTGATTGGCATTGAATGTGGTCTTAACAGGTAGAAAGTGTGCTGACTTAGTTAATCTGTCAATAACAACCCAAATCGAATCCATACCTTTCGGTGTCTTCGGCAAACCAGTCACAAAATCCATGGAGATATGTTCCCATTTCCACTCAGGAATCGGCAAAGGTTGAAGAAGTCCTGCCGGTCTTTGATGTTCTGCTTTCACTTGTTGACAATGTAAACACTGGGAGATGAATTCGGCTATCTCTCTTTTCATGTTTGGCCACCAGAAGGTCTGCTTCACATCTTGATACATTTTGGTGTTCCCTGGATGAACAGCAAATTTAGAACCGTGAGCTTCCTGCAAAATTCTCCTTTTCAACTCTGGGATGTCGGCCACACATAACCTTCCTTCAAACTTGAGCACTTGATTTTCGATGGTATACCCTAATCTCGGCTTTGTGATAATCTCCTCGGCTATTTTCTTAAGGAAGTCATCCTTCATCTGTCTTGTCTTCACCTCATCGACAATAGCCGGCTCTACTGTTATCATGGTTAAACACGCCAAACTTCCGTCTAACTTTCTGCTCAGAGCGTCGGCTACACTGTTAGCTTTACCTGGGTGATATTGAATTTGCAAATCATAGTCTTTTAACAACTCAAGCCACCTTCTTTGTCTCAAATTCAATTCCTTCTGAGTGAACAGGTACTTTAGACTCTTATGATCTGTAAAAACCTGACAAGTAGCTCCATACAAATAGTGACGCCAGATCTTCAAAGCAAAAACTACGGCCGCTAATTCTAAATCATGGATGGGATAGCTCTTCTCATGGGGTTTCAACTGGCGAGATGCATAAGCTATAACTTTACCTCCTTGCATTAATACACAACCCAAACCCTTATGCGATGCATCACTAAAGACATGAAATTCTTCATTACCTGATGGTAGCACAAGTACTGGTGTTGTAACTAACCTCGTCTTGAGTTCCTGAAAAGCTGACTCTCGATCTTCAGTCCATTCGTACAGTGTCCCCTTCCTAGTCAGTTGCGTTAATGGAATTGCGATCTTTGAGAAATCTTTGACAAACTTTCTGTAGTAACCTGCCAAACCCAGAAAACTACGAATCTCGGATACATTAGTCGGCCTCGGCCAATTTACTACGGCCTCAATTTTGCTAGGGTCAACCGAGATACCCTCTTCGTTAATCACATGACCCAAAAATGAGATGGTAGAAAGCCAAAACTCACACTTGTTAAACTTAGCATACAATTTCCGCTCTCTCAAAATCTGTAAGGCAATCCTCAAATGATTTTCATGTTCAGTTTCGCTCTTGGAATAGATTAATATATCATCAATAAAGACAACTACAAACTCATCTAAATACGGCTTGAAGACTCTGTTCATTAAATCCATAAATGCTGCGGGGGCATTGGTCACTCCAAAAGGCATCACTAAAAACTCGTAGTGGCCATATCTTGTTCGAAAAGTAGTCTTCTCAACATCTTCGGCCTTAACTTTAAGCTGATGGTAACCAGACCTAAGGTCGATCTTGGAAAAGACTCGTGCTCCTTGTAATTGGTCAAGCAGATCATCGATCCTAGGCAATGGGTACTTGTTCTTGATAGTGACCTTATTAAGTTCCCTATAGTCAATGCAAAGACGGAGTGTGCCATCCTTTTTCTTAACAAATAAAACAGGTGCTCCCCATGGTGAAGTGCTCGGCCTAATGAATCCCTCATCTAACAAGTCTTGCAGTTGCAGTTTCAATTCCCTAAGTTCAGCTGGGGCCATCCTATAAGGTGTTTTGGAGATCGGCTGTGTTCCCGACATGATGTCAACAGTAAACTCTATTTCTCTATCGGTTAGGTGGCCAGGCAATTCGTCCGGAAAGACGTCGGGGAAATCATTAACAACTGGGATGTCGGCTAAACTAACATTTCCATTCTGATCACTCAGTATACTACACAAGTAGCCTCGACACCCCTTCTGAATTAACTTACAGGCCTTAATGGACGAAACCAAGTATGGTGGGGGCACTATCCCTTTACCCTGGAAAGTAATCTCGGCTAGGTTTGGGGGTCTCAGTGTAACAGTTTTCGAAACACAATTAATAGATGCATCGTTTGTGACTAACCAGTCCATTCCCAGTATAACATCAAAATGAGCTATGACTAGAGGCATTAGATCTACTAACAATTCAACATTCTCAATCACAACAACACATGCTCTGTAAATGGATGCAACAGTCATGGATCTCCCAGATGGAGTAGACACAGACAACACATAATCAAGGGGCTCTAGTTCTCTATCAATTTTCTCGGCAAACCTGACACCACTGCCTCAGCATTCTGAGTGTCACGCCCCCAAACCGCCCCTAGTAGTTTGGTGTCGTGATGGCCAGTAATCCGAGTTTACCGAAGGCCGGCTTACGAGAATCAAACACAATCAGAGTATAAAATATGGGGCTTACAAGTGCGGAAGCAACATATATACATATACTGAATCTAAATAGTCCATGAGAGCCGTGCTTAAGTCCAATGTAATGACATACATTTTTACAAGGTCTTACAACTTAGATACAATAAGGGAACGAGATACAAAATACATCTTGACCAAAAGGCTTCTCAAGCCGACATATACAAGTACACATGAATTATAGGCTAAGAAGCATAATCTTCAAGATGGTACAAAATGCTAATCCAAAACACGTCGGCAATGCACCCAAAACACATCGGCTACACGTCTAGGCCTCATTGCCTTCTTGCTCATCACCTACATATATATATAGAGAGGGTGAGCTTGGATACTCAGTGAATGATATTAGAAATAAAGGTTTTGCATGATTGATATCCAAGATTTCTTTCAAAACAATACATAGTATACTTTACAATCAAGGGGGAAATCAAGTTCATTGCCGGCCTTTCAAGTTCTTTGGATGTCATTACATCTACTTAATACAAGGGGGTAATGACAATTCCAAGACATGAGTGCAGTTGCATTATAGTCCCCTGCAGCTAAGGACTTTCAAGACAAGAGTGCAGTTGCATTATAGTCCCCTGCAGCTAAGGACTTTCAAGACAAGAGTGCAGTTGCATTATAGTCCCCTGCAGCTAAGGACTTTCAAGACATGTCATCAAAACAAGATAGTGCTTAATATACAAGTAGGGATAGTCATTCATGCTAGATCAAGTACTTTTCGAAACAAGGCAAGACGAGATTTATGAAAGCAAGTGTAACATAGCTTTATTAAAAATACCACTCACATAGTTCTTCACACGTCGGGGTCGAGACAAGCCCAAGTCCTACAAACACATGGCAAAGCCTATTGAATGCACTTTCAACAAGTCTCTTAAGTACACAAATGTTTTCGGAAAACATGCTGGGCACCGACCAGGTCTAGGCTGAGGTTCCACACCTCCTTGTCGAGGTGTGTTCCCGAGGGCCACATGCAAGGAAAAGAGGTAGGGAAACTCTGGGTTCCCCTCTGCTGATGAACATGAAGAACATGAGTGTGAAAACATGAAAAATATGAATGTTCAATCACAATCTGTTATCACAAATCTGGGATTTTCATGCTACGAGTCTGGAAACGTGGACCTGGGTACCCATAGTTGAAAATCATGCAAGAACAAACACAAAACATGAGTTTAGGCAAAAAGCTTTCGGATCAAAACATGACTTTCTTGAAGAACACATGAATGTCATTTTCTCTTTCTAAAACCGAATTTCAAGACGATGCATGGCTTACAAATCATATCCGATCATGCAATGCAATAACATGAACATAAAGAACATCATGAGAAGATCAAGAATCTAACCTTAGAACACGGATCTAACGGTTTGATCCCAAGGAATCAAGCTTGGAGACTTACTTTCTCACTCTAGAACTCCTTCTTCCTCCTAGAGTTTCTCTCTCTACAAGGCAAGGTTATGATACCAAATGATAGTTTTCTTTACCCGGTTCTGGGGTTAACCCTCTGCTGAGACACGTGGCGGCGACTGGTTGGGTTTTCCCTAAAAAGGTGGCTGACAGACCAGACAAAGCATGGTGGAAGGGTGTTCAACAAGTAAAGCGGTATGGGCTCTCTGACGAGGCAATGACATCGGCTAATAACAAGGCGTATCTAGCAAGCTACACGGAATGGCACTCCGGCAAGGGGTGACATCGGCTAACAAAAGGACTTCGGCAACTAAGGTGACAATGACCTCGGCTAGGAAGGACAACACTTGACTAAGCTGTGCCACATCTTGGCCTAGATGCGCCACACCTCGGTCTAGGTCATACCACTCCAGGACGAGATCACTTGGGTGCAAGGTAACATCTCGGCTAATGTGGTCAAGGCGAGGACGAAGGTCAACAAGGGGTTCCAAGATACTTCTAGACTGAGGATGACCTCAGCTTGGAATGATCTAGGCATAACGTAACCTAGGCTTGGAATAACATCGGCTAGCATAGCTCAGGCAAGGCGTGACCTAAGTTTCACATCAAGGAAGGAACAAGACAAGCACACCACACTTAGACAAATCACAAGGCTTCAAAACAAGGCATGGATTTCACTCACTTAAGCGAAACAAGTCACAAACATACACATGCAAGCTTAACAAGCCATAATCATACAGACGCTCATGAACATGACTAAGACATAAAATGTGGGTTCTTACACTGAGTGTCTCCTGGAACTAACGCAAATACTCTGCCCTGTCTCATCTGTCCTTTCCCAGCATTTCCCTTCTGAACGGAACCCGAGGTATTCTCACCTTTCTTGTTGTTATCAGCCTTTGTTTTGGGGCAATCTCTCACATAATGGCCCATCTCGCCACATTCATAGCAGGCTCCAGACGTCCGACGACAAATCCTGAAATGTTTCTTTCCACAGTCCGAACACGTCGGTTTGGAACTCCCTTCCTGTCTTAGGTTACTAGTACTGCCCATGTTCATTTTTCTCTTGGTGCTCAGCTGTCCTCGGCGATTGTCATAGTTCTGCCTCTTTCGCTGGTTTTCTCCCGAGCTCTGGTATCGGTTCAAATTAGCTTCAGCCTGAATGGCTTTGTCCAATACTTCGGCATAAGTCGGCATATCAAGCAAATTAACCCGGTCTTGAATCGGTTCACGAAGCCCACACTCGAACTTCCTGGCCTTCATATATTCATCGTTGGTCATGTGAGGTACAAACCTCACCAATTCAGTAAAGGTGCGGTCATATTCCGCCACTGTTCTGTTGCCTTGCATCAGGGTATGAAATTCGGTAGCCTTGCGGTTTCGAACACTTAGGGGAAAATGTTTCTTGTAGAACAATTCTAAGAATCGAGTCCAGGTCAGATCTGGATTGCTTCCTCTAACCATCATCCACCATCTGCGAGCGTCATCATCTAATGTGAATGCTGCCAACGTCACTTTCTGAGCGTCGGTGCTAGGGAAGATTTCGAACAGCTTCTCCATTTCTAAAACCCATGCCTCAGCCTTCATCGGCTCTATACCCCCAGAGAATCTCGGTGGTCTCATTTTCTTGAACTCCCTGATCAAAGCTATCGTGCCATCCCCATATAAGGCAGGCTGCGGGGGAACTTGTGGCACTGGAGGAGGTGGAGGCGGAACTACATTTCGGCCGTTGGTCTGCTCGGCCTGAGTCGACGTAGCACTAGCGAACTGCTGCCTGGTTTGCCTCAACTCGCGGGCCAAACCTTCAACCAATCTTTCCAGTCTATCCATTCTGTCTTCGGGCTGATCCCGGCCAATTGGAGGTCTACCTCTCCTCATGATGCTATGATCGTGCAAAGTATGACTTAAAACAAATAAGCAAGTAACCACATAGGCAAGTAGCAAATAAGTATATCAAGACAATGCACACCTCACTCAATCAACAAGTACCATGATGCAACCCTAACATCTTTCTAAGGGAAATCCTATGCTCTTTAGGACTTAAAGTGCGTGATTAACGTATACCGAGGAACTTGTGCTCTGATACCATTCTGTCACGACCCCAAACCGCCCCTAGTAGTTTGGTGCCGTGATGGCCAGTAATCCGTAATTACCGAAGGCCAACTTTCAAAAACTTAATACAATCAGAGTAATAATGAACGGGGCTCACGATTGTGGAAGAAGTAAATCAAAATACAAGTTGTCCATAAGAGCTGTGCATAGATCAAATGCAATGTCATTCATCTTTACAATTTGAATACAGTAAGCAAAACATGAGTTACACCTTGATCAAAAGGCTTCTCGAGCCGACATATACAAAATACAATAAATACAAGTCAAGAAGCATGATTTTCAAGATTTGCCGACATGCAATGAAAGGCATCGCCGACGTAAATACAAAAGCAAAGCCGACATAAGCACGAATCCAAACAAGCATCCAAAACGATCTAGGCGTCGCCGCCGTCCTGCTCATCACCTACATATATATAGAGGGGTGAGTACAAATACTCAGTGAATGGTACTAAAAATAAAGGTTTGCATGAATAAAGCCGGAGTCTTTCAAAACAAACGAATCAAAATTTATCAAGACAAGGGATGAACCGTATTCATCAATCAAGCATCATAACATCGGCGAAGCAAGGGATGAACTGTATTCATCAATCAGGTATTACAACATCAGCGAAGCAAGGGATGAACCGTATTCATTAATCAAGTATTACAACTTCGGCGAAGCAAGGGATGAACCGTATTCATCAATCAAGTATTACAATATCGGCGAAGCAAGGGATGAACCGTATTCATCAATCAAGTATTACAACATCGGCGAAGCAAGGGATGAACCGTATTCATCAATCAAGTATCGTAACATCGGCGAAGCAAAGGATGAACCGTATTCATCAGTCAAATATTACAAGTATCAAGGCTGTACGATCCGTAATCGTTTAGCCAAAGGTACTGCGAAAGTTTATAGTCCTCCAGCACAAGGGACCGGTGTTACTTAGGCCCGTAGCCCGATTTAACATAGTAATCTTTCAAGAAAGGACCGTATCCTCTTACACGAGTCCTCCAGCACAAGGGACTTTCCAAGAGTAACAATCAAAACAAGGCTATTTATTCATGCTTAGCAAAGACTCACGTCAAAACAAACAAAACAAGATTTATCAAAAGCAAGTGTAACATAACTTTACTAGAAATACCACTCACATAGTTTTCCACGGGTGTAGGCTCAAAGCAAATATCAAGGACCTACAATCACATAGCAAATCACATTCTCAAAACAAGCTTCATATGTATGCAAATGATCTCGGCATTCTCGCCAGATTCAAGTCAAAGACAAAGCAAAACATGCTGGAAGCTTAAACACTGCTCTTGCCTCATAAGAACACACTGGGCACTGTCCAGGCCCTTGCCGAGGTCCCATCAAACAAAGTCGGGAAAAACCTGGGTTTCCCTTTGAAGAATATGAAGAACGTGATCATTTGAAAGATGGATGCAAGTTCACAACTTGTTACAAAAATCTGAGTTTTCATGCCAAGAGTTCAAAATATGGACCTGGGTACCCACACAAGGAAGTTATGCAAGAACAAACACAAAAGCATGATTTTTATTCCAAACTTTCGGATCAAAATGAGACTTTCTTCAAGAACACATGAAAAACCATTTTCTCTTTTCAAAACCAACTTCAAAACGGTGCATGGCATGCAAAACAGATTCGATCATGCAATGCAGCTAGATGATCAACGACAATAATCAAAGTAGATCAAGATTCAAACCTCAAAACTCGAATCCCACGGTTCAAACCACGAAGATCAAGCTTGGAAGACTTACTCTCACTCAAGAACTCTTCTTCCTCCTCTCTAGAGCTTCTCTCTCTAAAACAAAGATTTGAGGCAAGAAAATGATTTGTTTCAAGGTCTGCCGGCTGTCTTAACAATCAGCTCGGACACGTGGCGCTACCGGGTTGGTTCAACTAAAAAAGGTGATTGATTGATAAGACAAGTCTCTGACAAAGCGTATGCAGCAAGCTCGGTACAACACATCGGCAATGAACGACATCGGCTCGAATCAAGGATAAGGCAACGGGGTAACAAAACATCGGCTAGGGAGGACGACGCTTGACTAAGCTGTGCCACACCTTGGCCGAGGTGTGCCACATCTCGGCCTAGGCCATACCTGCCTGCAGACAAGGTTCACTGGGTGCAAAACATCTCGGCAATAAATGCCCGAGGTGTAGGTGGGGGTCGACCAAGGTTCCAAGGTTTGCAAGGTACAAGGCTCAGGGTTTATCTCAACTCAGGATGACTTCGGCTACACGCCGAGCAAATAAAAAAACAAAATCATGCAAGCACTACAAACAAAACAAGGCAAGCAAATCCTTCAATTAACACAACAAGGCAAGATCATGCAGGAATGTATGCAGGTATGACAAAAGTAAGGTGAGGGTTGTTACACTTCCATTTTTAATTTTCGGCAACCTCCATTTTTATTCGACTTCCATTTTTATTCAAATTATTTTTCTATTCAACTTCATTTTTTATTTAATTTCCAAACAGATCGTTAAGGTATAGTGGTTTCTTGAATGAACTTCTATTTTTAATTTTCTGCAACTTCCATTTTTATTCTTATTTAACTTCCTTTTTCAATCAGTTTCTTTTCTACTTAACTTCCTTTTTTATTTAATTTCCAAATAGATCGTTAAGGTATAGTGGTTTCTGGATTGAACTTTCATTTTTAATTTTATGCAACTTTCATTTTTATTCAATTTACTTTTCTATTAAACTTCCTTTTTTATTTAATTTCCAAATAGATCGTTAAGGTATAGTGGTTCCTTGAATGAACTTCCATTTTTAATTTTCTGCAACTTCCATTTTTATTTTTATTCGACTTCCATTTTTATTCAAGTTATTTTCCTATTCAACTTCATTTTTTATTTAATTTCCAAACAGATCGTTAAGGTATAGTGGTTTCTTGAATGAACTTCCATTTTTAATTTTTTGCAACTTCCATTTTTATTCTTATTTAACTTCCTTTTTCCATCAGTTTCCTTTCTACTCAACTTCCTTTTTTATTTAATTTCCAAATAGATCGTTAAGGTATAGTGGTTTCTGGATTGAACTTTCATTTTTAATTTTATGCAACTTTCATTTTTATTTTTATTCAACTTCCATTTTTATTCAATTTACTTTTCTATTAAACTTCCTTTTTTATTTAATTTCCAAATAAATCGTTAAGGTATAGTGGTTTCTTGAATGAACTTCCATTTTTAATTTTCTGCAACTTCCATTTTTATTTTTACTCGACTTCCATTTTTATTAAAGTTATTTTTCTATTCAACTTCATTTTTTAATTAATTTTCAAATAGATCGTTAAGGTATAGTGGTTTCTTGAATGAACATCCAATTTTAATTTTTTGCAACTTCCATTTTTATTTCTATTCAACTTCTTTTTTTATTCAAATTTCTTTTCTATTCAACTTCTTTTTTTATTTAATTTCCAAATAGATCGTTTAGGTATACTAGTTTCTGGATTGAACTTGCATTTTTAATTTTATGAAACTTTCTCTTTTATTTTTATTCAACCTCCATTTTTAATCAATTTATTTTTCTATTAATCTTCCTTTTTTATTTAATTTCCAAATAGATCGTTAAGGCATAGTGGTTTCTTTAATGAACTTCCATTTTTAATTTTACGGAACTTCCATTTTTATTTTTATTCAGCTTCCACTTTTATTCAAGTTATTTTTCTATTCAACTTCCTTTTTTATTTAACTTCCAAATAGATCGTTAAGGTATAGTGGTTTCTTAAATGAACTTCCATTTTTAATTTTCTGCAACTTCCATTTTTATTTTTATTTAACTTCCTTTTTTATTCAAGTTTTCTTTTCTACTCAAGTTTCTTTCTTGTGTAATTTCCAAATATATCGTTAAGGTATAGTGGTTTCTGGATTGAACTTCCATTTTTAATTTTCTGCAACTTCCATTTTTATTTTTATTCAACTTCCATTTTTATTCAATTTACTTTTCTATAAAACTTTCTTTTTTTATTTAATTTCCAAAATAGATCCTTAAGGTATATTGGTTTCTTGAATGAATTTCCATTTTTAATTTTTTGCAACTTCAATTTTTATTTTTATTCGACTTCCATTTTTATTCAAGTTATTTTTCTATTCAACTTCTTTTTTTATTTCATTTCCAAATAGATCGTTAAGGTATAGTGGTTTCTTGAATGAACTACCATTTTTAATTTTCTGCAACTTCCATTTTTATTCTTATTTAACTTCCTTTTTCAATCAGTTTCTTTTCTACTCAGCTTCCTTTTTTATTTAATTTCCAAATAGATCGTTAAGGTATAGTGGTTTCTGGATTGAACTTTCATTTTTAATTTTATGCAACTTTCATTTTTATTTTTATTCAACTTCCATTTTTATTCAATTTACTTTTCTATTGAACTTCCTTTTTATTTAATTTTCAAATAGATCGTTAAGGTATAGTGGTTCCATGAATGAACTTCCATTTTTAATTTTTTGCAACCTCCATTTTTATTTTTATTCAACTTCCATTTTTATTCATGTTATTTTTTTATTCGACTTCAATTTTTATTTAATTTCCAAGTAGATCGTTGAGGTATAGTCGTTTATTGAATGAACTTCCATTTTTAATTTTCTGCAACTTCCATTTTTATTCTTCTCTAACTTCCTTTTTCCATCAGTTTCTTTTCTACTCAACTTCCTTTTTTATTTAATTTCCAAATAGATCGTTAAGGTATATTGGTTTCTGGATTGAACTTTCATTTTTAATTTCATGCGACTTTCATTTTTATTTTTATTCAACTTCCATTTTAATTCAATTTACTTTTCTATTAAACTTCCTTTTTTATTTAATTTCCAAATAGATCGTTAAGGTATAGTGGTTTCTTGAATGAACTTCCATTTTTAATTTTCTGCAACTTCCATTTTTATTTTTATTCGACTTCCATTTTCATTCAAGTTATTTTTCTATTCAACTTCCTTTTTTAATTAATTTCCAAATAGATCGTTAAGGTATAGTGGTTTCTTGAATGAACTCGCAATTTTAATTTTCTGCAACTTCCATTTTTATTTCTACTCAACTTCTTTTTTTATTCAAGTATCTTTCCTATTCAACTTCCTTTTTTATTTAATTTCCAAATAGATCGTTAAGGTATACTGGTTTCTGGATTGAACTTCCATTTTTAATTTTATGAAACTTTCACTTTTGTTTTTATTCAACTTCCATTTTTAATCAATTTACTTGTCTATTAATCTTCCTTTTTTATTTAATTTCCAAATAGATCGTTAAGGTATAGTGGTTTCTTTAATGAACTTCCATTTTTAATTTTATGGAGCTTTCATTTCTATTTTTATTCAAGTTATTTTTCTATTCAACTTACTTTTTTATTTAACTTCCAAATAGATCGTTAAGGTATTAGTGGTTTCTTGAATGAACTTCCATTTTTAATTTTCTGCAACTTCCATTTTTATTTTTATTTAACTTCCTTTTTTATTCAAGTTTCTTTTCTACTCAAGTTCCTTTTTTGTGTAATTTCTAAATAGATCGTTAAGGTATAGTGGTTTCTAGAATGAACTTCCATTTTTATTTTTATTCAACTTCCATTTTTATTCAATTTACTTTTCTGTAAAACTTCTTTTTTTATTTAATTTCCAAATAGATCCTTAAGGTATATTGGTTTCTTGAATGAACTTCCATTTTTAATTTTCTGCAACTTCCATTTTTATTTTTATTCGACTTCCATTTTTATTCAAGTTATTTTTCTATTCAACTTCTTTTTTTATTTCATTTCCAAATAGATCGTTAAGGTATAGTGGGTTCTTGAATGAACTACCATTTTTAATTTTCTGCAACTTCCATTTTTATTCTTATTTAACTTCCTTTTTCAATCAGTTTCTTTTCTACTCAACTTCCTTTTTTATTTAATTTCCAAATAGATCGTTAAGGTATAGTGGTTTCTGGATTGAACTTTCATTTTTAATTTTATGCAACTTTCATTTTTATTTTTATTCGACTTCCATTTTTATTCAAGTTATTTTTCTATTCAACTTCCTTTTTTAATTAATTTCCAAATAGATCGTTAATGTTACGCCCTCAAAAAAAAATACATAATACCCTACATTTTAGACATGCATTGATACAAAAGAAATCAACCATTTTTATTTATCAGAGTAATTCTTACAACTGTATTACATGTTAACACCAAAAGCAAATGCCCTATGGGCTTACAGCTTTCCAAGTTAACACTTGGTTACCAAAAAAAAAGAGTACTAACTCAATACATATTAAGTTAACACTTGGTTACAAAAAAAAAAAAGAGTACTAACTTAATACATTTTAAACCCTTGGCTGGAATTTACATGTAATACATCAATATAAACAAAAGAAAAAGTCTTCAACTCTCATTATCGTCCAAGCTACGTCCTTGGAGGTGGCATACTACCTGTACCTGAAAATAATGTCCCATAAAGGGTGAGCGAACGCCCAGTAGAGATATGCTAAACACAGTACGAGCAATAACTAAGACATTAGCAATTGATAAATGTTCAATTTTCATAAACTAATTCGTAACCCATTTCCATCTCATGACCACTACGTTCATGTTTCATTTCAGTTTCCATTTCCTATCCATTTCACAATTTACATCAATGGCTTAGAACCTAGCCAACCACTTATATGAGACATTGACTCATATTAAACATTTCCCATTATCACAATAGATAAACATACTAGTTGTATCAACATCTCAACATGTAAGCATACAAGTTGTACCCACATTTCAACAGATATGCATATTAGCTATATCAACACTTCCAATGACAAGCATATGAGCTGTATCAACACTTCCAAGGATAAGCATATGAGCTATATCAACACATTATCTGACAAGCATATGAGCTGTATCAGTGGAGTCCATCCCCTATCTCCTCCCAAACAACATCTGGTTTAGAGGTCCATCCCCTATCTTCCCCTAAACCATGGAGTACATCCCCTATCTCCTCCCACACACACAATGCATATATACACAAAGGTCATATACACAATCAATCAATACATAACGTTAATGTGTTCTATCAACCCTCATATTCTATGACATATCAAATTGATTAGTTTTAGTTTGCCTAATCATCATGCATTGTCTACAACAATCAAAACTACCCTCTACAAGTAGCCCAAACAATTATTTCTAAACAGATAATAAAAGCTCCAACAGATAAAATATCAATGTTTTCAAAAGTGAGCGATTTATAAATCCAACTCCATCATTTCACAACATAATGAGCCAATTTCATTGTTTCCAACTCAATTCCATAAGTTCACAACTTTCCCAAATTAATTATACCAATTAATTTTAAACAACAAATTAGGGCTTTTACCCCCAACTGTTGATATTAACCCAAAGGTTCCAGTATCACCAACCAACAACAATATCATCATTTTGAAACCCAAAATACATATTATGAGCCCAAAATCATAAAACCCTCTTTAACACATTTTGAAACCCTAAGTCCCAAAATCAACCATTTAAACAATAGGCTCAAAATCTAGGTTAAAACCCATAAGAGTGTGTAGGAATCCCTACCTCAAAAGATGCGACCCAACGAGGAAGATGGTGAAAACGAAGTTGCTCCAAACCACGAGTTTCTCGGATCAAAAGATAGCCCTCGACGATCAACAACCTTTTTGTAAAGGCCAAAGGTGAGGAAAACACCCTAGCTAGGTCAATATCAAGGTTTTAGAGAGAGAGAGACTCTCAAATGGCCTTTTCGGAAAAGTAAGAGAGAGAAAGGATGAGAAAAAGTGATTTAAAAGTACCTCACAGCCAACTGATATACGACATTCCCGCTCGAGCGGAAAACACAACGCTCGAGCGTCAAGAACAAAAACTAGGTCCGCTCGAGCGCAAAAAGACCCGCTCGAGCCCCAAGACACAAGAATATAAAGTAAACCCGCTCGAGCGCGAAAACCAGTCCGCTCGAGTGTAGATTTCCTGCTCCCAGAACTTACACCCAAAGGTACTACCCGCTCAAGCTCCACCGCTCGAGCGTAGAGAAACCCGCTCGAGCGTAAAAATCACACCTGCAGAAGTTTTGCAGGGACACGAAAATACTGGGAGTGTACAATCTCCGCTCGAGCGTAGATTTCCTGCTCCCAGAACTTACACCCAAAGGTACTACCCGCTCGAGCTCCACCACTCGAGCGTAGAGAAACCCACTCGAGCGTAAAAATCACACCTGCAGAAGTTTTGCAGGGACACGAAAATACTGGGAGTGTGCAATCTCCGCTCGAGCGCAAGAAGACCCGCTCAAGCGGAATGCCTAAAAACTGGGCAACAAGGAATTGAAACCAAGGCCTAACCAACCTGTAACAACCCTGCCCAAAACATCCTAAAACTCAATCAAGCGGAATTAAGGGACGACACAAGATAGATACAACTACCAGCCTCACGGAATCGAGTCCGGAATACAACAGAACAGCAAAGGGACAACCGGGATCGCTATAACCTCCCCCCTAAAGAATTTCGTCCTCGAAATTAAACACAAATTTTTCAAAAACAAGATTTTCTCAATTCTTAACAATATTACAACCGAATATTAAACAACTCGACCCATTACCGGTCAATCCCATCTCTTTTCAAGAGGCAAAACACATTTTTTTAAAACAACTTGCATTATCAACATGCATTTCTTTGAAATTTACCAATTTCAACTCATTTTCCACAATTCAATCATACATGCAACATTATCATCATGCTTGCATTCCCACGATACATTGAACATATGCAATGTTATACAAATTTTCATTAACCAAAACATTCACAATGTTTTACAACTTAAGACATACACAATGCTCTTAAAGTTCAATAATATTACAGAATTTCATTATAAAATTACACATCAACAAACATGTCCGGATACTTCTCACGGACTTCCAACTCACGTTCCCAAGTGGCTTCCTCCACTCCGTGATGTTTTCACAAAACCTTTACCAAGGGAATGGTCTTGCCTCGCAAGACTTGACCTCGTCTATCCAAGACCCGCACCGGTCTTTCCTCATACGAGGCATCCTCATCTACCTCCAAGTCGGTCCAATCTAACACATGGGATGGATCCGGCTCATACTTCCGAAGCATACCAACATGAAAGACTTCATGAACCCCGGACAACTGTGGTGGTAAAGCCAAACGATAAGCAACTTCCCCAATCCTCTCGAGGATCTCAAAGGGACCAATAAACGGAGGAGATAACTTCCCACTCTTCCCGAACCTCATCAAACCTCGCCTAGGTGATATTTTCAAGAAGACATGATCACCTACCTCAAACGCCAAAGGCCTCCTCCTACGGTCGGCATAACTCTTTTGGCGACTCTGGGCTGTAACAAGCCTCCTACGGATAAGCTCAACTTTCTCCGTCGTCTCTCTAACCAACTCCGGACCCAATAAAGGTGCATCACCCACCTCGGACCAACACACTGAAGACCAACACGGTCGGCCATACAAGGCCTCGAACGGTGCCATACCGATGCTAGACTGAAAACTGTTGTTGTAGGCAAACTCTACCAATGGCATGTGCCTCTCCCACGTCCCACTGAAGTCCAGGACACACCCTCGAAGCATATCCTCAAGGATCTGAATAGTACGCTCGGACTGCCCGTCAGTCTGAGGATGATAGGCCGTACTAAAGGTCAACTTAGTGCCCAAGGCACTCTGCAAACTTTGCCACAACCTAGCAGTAAAACGAGGATCTCTATCTGAGACGATCGTCACTGGGACCCCGTGCAATCTCACTATGTCCCGAATATACAAGTCGGCGAGATGATCTACCGAATCTCTCACGCGTATAGGAATGAAGTGCGCCGACTTAGTCAACCGGTCTACAACCACCCAAATGGCATCACTACCCCGCTGAGTCCTCGGAAGACCTACAATGAAGTCCATAGTGATATGCTCCCACTTCCACTCGGCAATAGGCAAGGGTTGCAACAAACTCGCTGGCCTCTGATGCTCGGCCTTCACTTGCTGGCAAGTAAGGCACTTAGACACGAAAACAGCCACATCTCTGTTCATACCCCGCCACCAAAACTGGCGACCCAAATCCCGATACATCTTAGTGCCTCCCGGATGCACCGCAAGGCGTGAATGATGGAACTCTCGGAGCACTTCCTCTCGGCACGACTCCGACACACACAGACGGTCTCGGTATCTCACACTCAGGTCGGGATACATCGTCAAACCCTTCTCAGCCTTCCCATTTGAGATCTTCTCTCAGAAGGACTCTACCTCAAGGTCACCTTTCTGTGCCTTTAACACTCGAGTCACGAGTGTAGGCTGTGCAACAACAGAAAACAAGGCCGCAGCCTCAACTGATTCACCCAGAAGCAAGTCAAACTCGCCAAGTACACCCAACATCCCCCATTCCCGGATGGCTATACAAGCTACATCACTAATGGATTTCCTACTAAGGGCATCGGCCACAACATTGGCCTTTCCCGGGTGATAGTGCAACTCAAAATCATAGTCCTCAATGAACTCCATCCATCTCCTCTGCCTCAAATTCAAGTCCTTCTGTGTAAATAGGTACTTCAAACTCTTGTGGTCCGAGAACACCTCGAACCTCTCACCATAAAGGTAGTGCCTCCAAATCTTCAAGGCAAAGATCACTGCTGTTAACTCTAGGTCGTGTGTAGGGTAATTCTTCTCGTGTATTTTCAACTGACGTGAGCCATAAGCTACCACTTTCCCCTCTTGCATCAATACACAACTCAAACCCTCTCGTGAGGCATCACAATAGACTGCATAACCCAACCCTCTCTCCGGAATAATCAAAACTGGAGCAGTGGTCAATCTAACCTTCAACTCTTGGAACGACTTTTCACAAGTCTCACTCCATACAAACTTGACCCCTTTCCGCGTCAATCTAGTCAATGGCGAAGCTAGCCTGGAGAAATCTTTCACAAACCGATGGTAATACCCAGCTAATCCCAGAAAACTTCGGATCTCAAACACACTCTTAAGCTGTACCCAATCTTGCACCGCCTCTACCTTGGATGTATCAACAGACACCCCTTCCCCGGATACCACATGGCCTAAGAATTTCACCTCTCCTAGCCAGAACTCACACTTCCCAAACTTGGCATATAGCCTATGGGCTCTAAGCAACTCGAGCACCACTCTCAAGTGTTCCTCGTGCTCCTCCTCAGAAGGCGAATAGATAAGAATGTCATCCACGAAAACAACTACAAAACAGTCTAAGAATTCCCGGAAGATCCGGTTCATCAAATCCATAAAGACTGCCGGTGCATTGGTAAGCCCGAATGGCATCACCAGAAATTCATAATGACCATACCGCGTACGGAATGCCGTCTTTGGAATATCCTCCTCCCTGACCCTCAACTGGTAGTAACCCAATCTCATGTAACAACCCTCACCTTACTCTTGCCATACTTGCATACTTTTTTTTTTGCATGGTCTAGCTTATTATGTTAATTTGAAGGTTTTGCCTTGTCTTGATTTGCTTAAAGTTTGCTTGCATGATTTTGTTCTTTGCTTAGTGTGTGTGTGCATAGCCGAGGTCATCTTGAGCTTAGTCCGCCTTTGACCCTTTGTACTTAGGACTATCTTGAGGTCTTGTTTAACCCCATCTTCACCTCGGGCATTCTTTGCCGAGATGTTTCGTACTTGAACCTTGTCCGCAGGCAGGTATGGCCTAGGCCGAGATGTGGCGCACCCCGGCCAAGGTGTGGCACAGCTTAGTCAAGTGTCGTCCTCCCTAGCCGATGTTTTTCTATTCCGTTACTGGATCCATGTTTTGAGCCGATGTCATCTCCTTGCCGATGTGTATTACCCGAGCTTGCTGCATACGATTTGTCAGAGACCTGTCTTGTCTATCAATCACCTTTTGGAGCTGAACCAACCCGATTATGCCACGTGTCCGAGCTGTTTGTTAAGGCAGCCGACAGACCTTGAAACAAATCATTTCTTGTCTCAAATCTTTGTTTTAGAGAGAGAAGCTCTAGAAAGGGAGGGAGAAGAGTTCTTGAGTGAGAGTAGTCTTCCAAGCTTGATCTTTGTGGCTTGAGCCGTTAGATCCGAGTTTTGAGGTTAGAATCTTGATCTCCTTCGGTTGTTCTTGCTGATCATCTAGTTGCATTGCATGATCGGATTTGTTTTGCATGTCATGCATCGTTTTGAAGTTGGTTTGGAAAGAGAAAATGGTTTTTCATGTGTTCTTGAACAAAGTCTCATTTTGATTGAAGAGTTTGGAACGAAAACCATGTTTTTGTGTTTGTTCTTGCATGACCTTCTTGAATGGGTACTTAAGCCCATATGTTTTGACCTCTTGGCATGAAAACTCAGATTTTGTAACAAGTTGTGAACTTGCATCCATCTTTCAAATGATCATGTTCTTCATATTCTCCAAAGGAAAACCCAGGTTTCTCCTGACCTTGTTTAGCGGGACCTCGGCCTAGCCCTGGTCAGTACCGGTGTGTTTTTATGAAACGGGAGCAGTAATTAAGCTCCCCGCTTGTTTTGTTTTGTCCTTGACTTAGATCTGGCATGAATGCCGAGATCATTTGCATGTATACATAGAGCTTGCTTTGAGAATGTGACTTGCCATGTGATTGTAGGTCCTTGATATTGCTTTGAGTTTGCACCGGAAGAACTAGGTGAGTGGTATTATTGATAAAGCTATGTTATACTTGTTTGATAAATCTTGTTGCCTTGTTTGACAAAGTATTTTGTTAGCATGAATAAATAGCCCTCGTTTTGATGTGCCAAGTATACTCCTCGTTTCGATACCATCTTTGGAAAGGATACGGTCCTTGTTAAATCGGGCTACGGGCCTAATTAACACAAGTCCCTTGTGCTGGAGGACTCTAAACTTTCGCAGTACTAAGTATAAAAGGATACGGTCCTTGTTAAATCAGGCTACGGGCCTAAGTAACACAAGTCCCTTGTATTGGAGGACTCTAAACTTTCGCAATACTTTTGACCAAACGATTACGGATCGTACATGTTATGATACTTGTAATACTTGATGATGAATACGGTTCATCCCTTGCTTTGCCGATGTTATGATACTTGATGATGAATACGGTTCATCCCTTGCTTTGCCGATGTTATGATACTTGATGATGAATACGGTTCATCCCTTGCTTTGCCGATGTTATGATACTTGATGATGAATACGGTTCATCCCTTGCTTCGCCGATGTTATGATACTTGATGATGAATACGGTTCATCCCTTGCTTTGCCGATGTTATGATACTTGATGATGAATACGGTTCATCCCTTGCTTTGCCGATGTTATGATACTTGATGATGAATACGGTTCATCCCTTGCTTCGCCGATGTTATGATACTTGATGATGAATACGGTTCATCCCTTGCTTCGCCGATGTTATGATACTTGATGATGAATACGGTTCATCCCTTGCTTTGCCGATGTTATGATATTTGATTGATGAATACGGTTCATCCCTTGTCTTGATAAAGTTTCGATATGTTCTGTTTTGAAAGACCTCGGCTTTATTCATGCAAAACCTTTATTTTTAGTACCATTCACTGAGTTTTGTACTCACCCCTCTATATATATGTAGGTGATGAGCAGGATGGAGGTGACGCCTAGACCGTTTTGGATGCTTGTTTTGGATTTGTGCTTACGTCGGCTTTACTGTTGTAATTACGTCGGCGATGCCCTGTTTTGCATGTCGGCAGATCTTGAAAATCATGCTTCTTGACTTATATTAGCTGTATTTTGTATATGTCGGCTCGAGAAGCCTTTTGATCAAGATGTAACCTGTATATTTTATCTTGATGTATCTAAGTTGCAAGTTAATTGGAATGTTTGGCATTGCTTTAATCTACGCACAGCTCTTATGGACCACTTGTATTTGACTTATTGCTTCCGCATTTGTGAGCCCCCTATATCCATACTCTGATTGTGTTGAGTTTGAAAAGTTGGCCTTCGGTAATTACGGATTACTGGCCATCGCGGCACCAAACTACTAGGGGCGGTTTGGGGTCGTGACATCTCATGTCTATCTTAGAGAAACAACGGGAACCCTTCAACTGGTCAAACAAATCATCTATACAGGGCATAGGGTACTTATTCTTGATCGTAGCCCGATTCAACTTCCGGTAGTCTATACACAATCTCAAGGCACCATCTTTCTTTTTAGCAAAGAGGGCCGGTGCTCCCCACGGCGAAGCACTAGGGCGAACAAAACCCTTATCTAGCAATTCCTGGAGCTGAACTTTCAACTCAACCAACTCTGCTGGAGCAAAACGATAAGGTGCCATAGAAATCGGCGCTGTGCCGGGCACTAAATCAATAGAGAACTCTATCTCTCGGTGAGGTGGCAAACTAACGAGATTCTTGGGAAAAACATCCGAATACTCACAAACCACCCTCGGTAAAACAATCTGGGTCTCGTCACACTCACCACTCATAAAGCTAGCAAGTAGACCACTAAGCTTATTCCGCCCTCGCGGATCATACATCAGTGGCAACACACTACCAACCCGATCCCCCAGGAAATGGAAACACTCCCTGCTCAAGGTACAAACCGTGACCCTCTTGCGGTAGCAATCAATAACAGCCTGGTATGACGATAGCCAGTCCATACCCAAAATAACATCAAAACCCTTCATAGGAATGACCACAAACGGAAAAGGAAGCCTATGGTCGGCGACCTCTATATCACAACCCCTAACACCTTGTTTCAAGGTCAACTCACCACCAATAGGCGATACCACACATATAGGAGCTGCTAACTGTGCTAACTCCAATTCCAAAATAGATGCAAATGCAGCAGATACAAAAGAATGAGATGCACCCGTATCAATCAATACACTAGCAACCGAGTTGCAAAACAGAAAGGTACCTCTCACTACTAATGGAGCCGGTACTAGGTCCTACGCGGTAACAGCATACACGCGCCCTGTAGGCACCTGATCTACCTGCTCAACTCTAGAAGCAAAAGACTGCTGCACTGACTGGGATGACGAAGCTCCCGGATTGGCCCTCGAGGCCTGCACAGACTGAGCTGGCTGATAACTCTGCGTCTGCCTAGAACCAGACGCTCCTGAAGTAGCATTCAACTGTGGGCAATACCTCTTCAGGTGCCCAGGCTGACCACACTGATAGCAAGACAAAGGCTGGCCCCTGTCCTGACTCTGGCCCTGAGGTCTACCTGAAGAAGAAGCAGCTCGCTGACCCCCTCCCTTTTGCAGGCAAACCGAAGACTTGTGACCCAGCTGGCCACATGCAAAACAAGTCAAGCCTCCCTGACTACTTCTCCCAGAGCCCGTACTCGGCACTGGAAAGGTCGATCTAGCCACACCACCCTGAGACTATTGAGGGTTAGAACCCCTCTGTCTCCTGCCGTCACCCTGACCATCATGACTCCTCTTGGAGCCTCTCTGCCCCTCATCTTCCTCCTGCATCATAATCTCTATATGAGCAGCAGCATCTACCAAACGTTTGTACTCCCGGATAAATGACCCTCCAATCCTCAGCTTGAGCCCATGCCTCAACTTCCGCTCAAACTCAAAGCAACGGCGTTCCTCGGACGCCACCAGTTCAGGTGCAAACCTGGACAGACTAGTAAAAGTAGCCTCAAACTCGACCACTAACAAGCCCTGCTGTTTAAGCTGACAAAACTGCTCCCTCAGCTTCTCCCTCGCAACTAAAGATAAAAACTTCTCCTGGAAAGCATTCACAAACGCCTCCCATGCACCACCAACACTGCCCTTCTCGTACTTCCACCATTGACCCGCATCTCCCTTCAGCTGGAAGGATGCCAGGGTCACCTTCAAAGCCCCGTCCTCGATGCCCAGCATCTCGAACGTCTTGTCCATCTGTTCCAACCACTCGTCAGCCTTAAGTGGCTCCTTTGGATCCCCAACAAACTCGTCCGGATTAGACTGGAAGAATTCCCTCTTCAAGAAAGAAGGCCCTGCCTCAGCAACCTGATTCTCAGCTCTGAGAATCCCCAAAGCTCCTACTATCTCTCGGGCCAAGGCGCCCATAGCCTGCTGACCCGTTGGCTCGGCCACGTTGGCCTGACTAACTCCCTCCTGCACTGCCGGAACGTCATCCGGTAGAGGTACCTCCTGCCTACCATGCCTGCCACGCCTACCACGCCCTCGTCCTGACATCCTAATAAAGGTAACCAAGACTATTAGCACATTCACAAATGTGCCGAAGCTATAACACTCGCGTCCTAATGCATGGACAACTATAATTCACTCCACGTAAGCACATAAACACATAAGCACTTACGAATTTCATTTCTGGATAATGATAGTCCCGAGGCGTTACTAGAGTTCCGGTTAGAAAAAGCATTGATCAAGTGCCTTTCCAACAAGACTCACAAAAACCCAAGGATCCAATCAACATCCTAGAAACTAAATCCCATACCCACATAGTCACATAAGCATGTTATCAATTAAGCACATAGCATATGACACTACATCTAAGTCTCTATCAAGCGAGACAAACCCATTGTGATCCTAATCACTTCCCATGTACCCAAAGTATTCGAACCCGGTACGCTTTGATACCAAGTTGTAATGCCCTCAAAAAAAATACATAATACCCAACATTTTCAGACATGCATTGATACAAAAGAAATCAACCATTTCTATTTATCAGAGTAATTCTTACATCTGTATTACATGTTAACACCAAAAGTAAATGCCCTATGGGCTTACAGCTTTCCAAGTTAACACTTGGTTACAAAAAAAAAAAGAGTACTAACTCAATACATATTAAGCCCTTGGCTAGAATTTACATGTAATACATTAATATAAACAAAAGAAAGAGTCTTCAACTCTCATTATCGTCCAAGCTACGTCCTTGGAGGTGGCATACTACCTGTATCTGAAAATAATGTCCCATAAAGGGTGAGCCAACGCCCAGTAGAGATATGCTAAACACAGTATGAGCAATAACTAAGACATTAGCAATTGATAAATGTTCAATTTTCATAAACCAATTCGTAACCCATTTCCATCTCATGACCACTACGTTCATGTTTCATTTTAGTTTCCATTTCTTATCAATTTCACAATTTACATCAATGGCTCAGAACCTGGCCAACCACTTATATGAGACAGTGACTCATATTAAACATTTCCCATTATCACAATAGATAAACATACTAGTTGTATCAACATCTCAACAGGTAAGCATACAAGCTGTACCCACATTTCAACAGATATGCATATTAGCTATATCAACACTTCCAACGACAAGCATATGAGCTGTATCAACACTTCCAAGGATAAACATATGAGCTATATCAACACATTATCTGACAAGCATATGAGCTGTATCAGTGGAGTCCATCCCCTATCTCCTCCTAAACAACATCCGGTTTAGAGGTCCATCCCCTATCTTCCCCTAAACCGTGGAGTACATCCCCTATCTCCTCCCACACACACAATGCATATATACACAAAGGTTATATACACAATCAATCAATACATAACGTTAATGTATTCTATCAACCCTCATATTCTATGACATATCCAATTGATTAGTTTTAGTTTGCCTAATCATCATGCATTGTCTACAACAATCAAAACTACCCTCTACAGGTAGCCCAAGCAATTATTTCTAAACAGATAATAAAAGCTCCAACAGATAAAATATCAATGTTTTCAAAAGTGAGCGATTTATAAATCCAACTCCATCATTTCACAACATAATGAGCCAATTTCATTGTTTCCAACTTAATTCCATAAGTTCACAACTTTCCCAAATTAATTATACCAATTAATTTTAAATAACAAATTAGGGCTTTTACCCCCAACACTCGATATTAACCCAAAGGTTCCAATATCACCAACCAACAACAATATCATCATTTTGAAACCCAAAATACATATTATGAGCCCAAAATCATAAAACCCTCTTTAACACATTTTGAAACCCTAAGTCCCAAAATCAACCATTTAAACAATAGGCTCAAAATCTAGGTTAAAACCCATAAGAGTGAGTAGGAATCCCTACCTCAAAAGATGAGACCCAACGAGGAAGATGGTGAAAACGAAGTTGCTCCAAACCACGAGTTTCTCGGATCAAAAGATAGCCCTCGACGATCAACAACCTTTTTGTAAAGGCCAAAGGTGAGGAAAACACCCTAGCTAGGTCAATATCTAGAGAGAAGGCAAGGTTTTAGAGAGAGAGACTCTCAAATGGCCTTTTCGGAAAAGTAAGAGAGAGAAAGGATGAGAAAAAGTGATTTAAAATTGCCTCACAGCCAACTGATATACGACATTCCCGCTCGAGCGGAAAACACAAACGCTCGAGCGTCAAGAACAAAAACTAGGTCCGCTCGAGCGCAAAAAGACCCGCTCGAGCGCCAAGACACAAGAATAAAGTAAACCCGCTCGAGCGTAGATTTCCTGCTCCCAGAACTTACACCCAAAGGTACTACCCGCTCGAGGGCCAAAGTACCCACTCGAGCGTAGAGAAACCCGCTCGAGCGTAAAAATCACACCTGTAGAAGTTTTGCAGGGACACGAAAATACTAGGAGTGTGCAATCTCCGCTCGAGCGCAAGAAGACCCGCTCGAGCGGAAAGCCTAAAAACTGGGCAACAAGGAATTGAAACCAAGGCCTAACCAACCTGTAACAACCCCTGCCCAAAACATCCTAAAACTCAATCAAGCGGAATTAAGGGACGACACAAGATAGATACAACTACCAGCCTCACGGAACCGAGTCCGGAATAACACAGAACAGCAAAGGGACAACCGGGATCGCTATAGTTAAGGTATAGTGGTTTCTTGAATGAACTTCCAATTTTAATTTTCTGCAACTTCCATTTTTATTTCTATTCAACTTCTTTTTTTATTCAAGTTTCTTTTCTATTCAACTTCCTTTTTTATTTAATTCCAAATAAATCGTTAAGGTATACTGGTTTTGGATTGAACTTCCATTTTTAATTTTAGGAAACTTTCACTTTTATTTTTATTCAACTTCTATTTTTAATCAATTTACTTTTCTATTAATCTTCCTTTTTTGTTTAATTTCCAAATAGATAGTTAAGGTATAGTGGTTTCTTTAATGAACTTCCATTTTTAATTTTATGGAACTTCCATTTTTAATTTTATTCAGCTTCCATTTTTATTCAAGTTATTTTTATATTCAACTTCCTATTTTATTTAACTTCCAAATAGATCGTTAAGGTATAGTGGTTTCTTGAATGAACTTCCATTTTTATTTTTATTTAACTTCCTTTTTCATTCAAGTTTCTTTTCTAATCAACTTCGTTTTTTATGTAATTTCCAAATAGATCGTTAAGGTATAGTGGTTTCTGGATTGAACTTCCATTTTTAATTTTCTGCAACTTCCATTTTTATTTTTATTCAACTTCCATTTTTATTCAATTTACTTTTCAATTAAACTTCCTTTTTTATTTAATTTCCAAATAGATCGTTATGGTATATTGGTTTCTTGAATGAACTTCCATTTTTAATTTTCTGCAACTTCCATTTTTATTTTTATTCGTCTTCCATTTTTATTCAAGTTATTTTTCTATTCAACTTCCTTTTTTTATTTAATTTCCACATAGATCGATAAGGTATAGTGGTTTCTTAAATGAACTTCCAATTTTAATTTTCTGCGACTTCCATTTCTATTTCTACTCAACTTCTTTTTTTATTCAAGTTTCTTTTCTATTCAACTTCCATTTTTATTTAATTTCCAAATAGACCGTTAAGGTATACTAGTTTCTGGATTGAACTTCCATTTTTAATTTTATGCAACTTTCACTTTTCTTTTTATTCAACCTCCACTTTTATTCAATTTACTTTTCTATTCAACTTCCTTTTTTATTTAATTTCGAAATAGATCGTTAAGGTATAGTGGTTTCTGGATTGAACTTCCATTTTTAATTTTCTGCAACCTCTATTTTTATTTTTATTTAACTTCCTTTTTCATTCAACTTTCTTTTCTACTCAACTTCCTTTTTTAATTAATTTCCAAATAGATCGTTTAGGTATAGTGGTTTCTGGATTGAACTTCCATTGTTAATTTTATGCAACTTTCATTTTTATTTTTATTCACCTTCCATTTTTATTCAATTTACTTTTCTATTAAACTTCATTTTTTATTTAATTTCCAAATAGATCGTTAAGTTATAGTGGTTTCTTGAATGAACTTCTATTTTTAACTTTCTGTAACTTCCATTTTTATTTTTGTTCGACTTCCATTTTTATTCAATTTACTTTTCTATTCAACTTCCTTTTTTATTTAATTTCCAAATAGATCATTAAGGTATAGTGGTTTCTTGAATGAATTTCCGTTTTTAATTTTCTGCAACTTCCATTTTTATTTTCAAGTAACTTCCATTTTTATTCAAGTTACATTTATGTTCAACTTCCTTTTTTATTTAATTTCCAAATAAATCGTTAACGTATAGGGTTTCTGGATTGAACTTCCATTTTTAAATTTCTGCAACTTCCATTTTTATTTTTATTTAACTTCCTTTTTCATTCAACTTTCTTTTCTACTAAACTTCCTTTTTTAATTAATTTCCAAATAGATCGTTAAGGTATAGTGGTTTCTGGACTGAACTTTCATTGTTAATTTTATGCAACTTTCATTTTTATTTTTATTCACCTTCCATTTTTATTCAATTTACTTTTCTATTAAACTTACTTTTTTATTTAATATCCAAATAGATCGTTAAGTTATAGTGGTTTCTTGAATGAACTTCCATTTTTATTTTTCTTCGACTTCCATTTTTATTCAATTTACTTTTCTATTCAACTTCCATTTTTATTTAATTTCCAAATAGATCGTTAAGGTATAGTGGTTTCTTGAATGAACTTCCATTTTTAATTTTCTGCAACTCCCATTTTTATTTTTATTCGACTTCCATTTTTATTCAAGTTATTTTTCTATTCAACTTCCTTTTTTATTTAATTTCCAAATATATCGTTAAGGTATAGTGGTTTCTTGAATGAACTACCGTTTTTAATTTTTTGCAACTTCCATTTTTATTCTTATTTTACTTTCTTTTTCAATCAGTTTCTTTTCTACTCAACTTCCTTTTATATTTAATTTCCAACTAGATCGTTAAGGTATAGTGGTTTCTAAATTGGACTTTCATTTTTAATTTTATGCAACTTTCATTTTTATTTTTATTGAACATCCATTTTTATTCAATTTACTTTTCTATTAAACTTCCTTTGTTATTTAATTTCCAAATAGATCGTTAAGGTATAGTGGTTTCTTGAATGAATTTCCATTTTTAATTTGCTGCAACTTCCATTTTATTTTTATTTAACGTCCTTTTTTATTCAAGTTTCTTTTCTACTCAACTTCCTTTTTTATTTAATTTCCAATTAGATCGTTAAGATATAGTGGTTTCTTAAATGAATTTCCATTTTTAATTTCCGGCAACTTCCACTTTTATTTTAATTTAACGTCCTTTTTCATTCAAGTTTGTTTTCTACTGAACTTCCTTTTTTATTTAATTTCCAAATAGATCGTTAAGGTATAGTGGTTTCTTGAATGAAGTTCCATTTTTAATTTTCTGCAACTTTCACTTTTCTTTTTATTCAACCTCCATTTTTATTCAATTTACTTTTCTATTCAACTTCTTTTTTTATTTAATTTCCAAATAGATCGTTAAGGTATAGTGGTTTCTGGATTGAACTTCCATTTTTAATTTTCTGCAACTTCTATTTTTATTTTTATGTAACTTCCTTTTTCATTCAACTTTCTTTTCTACTCAACTTCCTTTTTTAATTAATTTCCAAATAGATCGTTTAGGTATAGTGGTTTCTGGATTGAACTTCCATTGTTAATTTTATGCAACTTTCATTTTTATTTTTATTCACCTTCCATTTTTATTCAATTTACTTTTCTATTAAACTTCCTTTTTTATTTAATTTCCAAATAGATCGTTAAGTTATAGTGGTTTCTTGAATGAACTTCCATTTTTAATTTTTTGCAACGTCCATTTTTATTTTTGTTCGACTTCCATTTTTATTCAATTTACTTTTCTATTCAACTTCTTTTTTTATTTAATTTCCAAATAGATCATTAAGGTATAGTGGTTTCTTGAATGAATTTCTGTTTTTAATTTTCTGCAACTTCCATTTTTATTTTCAAGTAACTTCAATTTTTATTCAAGTTACATTTCTGTTCAACTTCCTTTTTTATTTAGTTTCCAAATACATCGTTAACGTACAGGGGTTTCTGGATTGAACTTCCATTTTTAATTTTCTGCAACTTCCATTTTTATTTTTATTTAACTTCCTTTTTCATTCAACTTTCTTTTCTACTCAACTTCCTTTTTTAATTAATTTCCAAATAGATCTTTAAGGTATAGTGGTTTCTGGATTGAACTTTCATTGTTAATTTTATGCAACTTTCATTTTTATTTTTATTCACCTTCCATTTTTATTCAATTTACTTTTCTATTAAACTTCCTTTTTTATGTAATTTCCAAATAGATCGTTAAGTTATAGTGGTTTCTTGAATGAACTTCCATTTTTAATTTTCTGCAACTTCCATTTTTATTTTTATTCGACTTCCATTTTTATTCAATTTACTTTTCTATTCAACTTCCATTTTTATTTAATTTCCAAATAGATCGTTAAGATATAGTGGTTATTTGAATGAACTTCCATTTTTAATTTTCTGCAACTACCATTTTTATTTTTATTCGACTTCCATTTTTATTCAAGTTATATTTCTATTCAACTTTCTTTTTTATTTAATTTCCAAATATATCGTTAAGGTATAGTGGTTTTTTGAATGAACTTCCATTTTTAATTTTTTGCAACTTCCATTTTTATTCTTATTTTACTTTCTTTTTCAATCAGTTACTTTTCTACTCAACTTCCTTTTTTATTTAATTTCCGACTAGATCGTTAAGGTATAGTGGTTTCTAAATTGAACTTTCATTTTTAATTTTATGCAACTTTCATTTTTATTTTTATTAAACTTCCATTTTTATTCAATTTAATTTTCTGTTAAACTTCCTTTTTTATTTAATTTCCAAATAGATCGTTAAGGTATAGTGGTTTCTTGAATGAACATCCATTTTCAATTTTCTGCAACTTCCATTTTTATTTTTAAGTAACTTCCATTTTTATTCAAGTTACTTTTCTGTTCAACTTCCTTTTTTATTTTATTTGCAAATAAGTCCGTTAACGTATAGTGGTTTCGGGATTGAACTTCCATTTATAATTTTATGCAACTTTCATTTTTATTTTTATTCAATTTCCATTTTTATTCAATTTACTTTTCTATTAAACTTCATTTTTTATTTAATTTCCAAATAGATCGTTAAGGTATAGTGGTTTTCTGAATGAATTTCCATTTTTAATTTGCTGCAACTTCCATTTTTATTTTTATTTGACGTCCTTTTTCATTCAAGTTTCTTTTCTACTCAACTTCCTTTTTTATTTAATTTCCAAATAGATCGTTAAGGTATAGTGGTTTCTTGAATGAATTTCCATTTTTAATTTGCTGCAACTTCCATTTTTATTTTTATTTAACGTCCTTTTTCATTCAAGTTTCTTTTCTACTCAACTTCCTTTTTTATTTAATTTCCAAATAGATCGTTAAGGTATAGTGGTTTCTGGATTGAACTTCCATTTTTAATTTTATGCAACTTTCACTTTTTTTTTTATTCAATTTCCATTTTTATTCAATTTACTTTTCTATTTAACTTCCTTTTTTATTTAATTTCGAAATAGATCGTTAAGGTATATTGGTTTCTTGATTGAACTTCCATTTTTAATTTTCTGCAACTTCCATTTTTATTCTTCTTTAACTTCCTTTTTCAATCAGTTTCTTTTCTACTCAACTTCCTTTTTTATTTAATTTCCAAATAGATCATTAAGGTATATTGGTTTCTGGATTGAACTTTCATTTTTAATTTCATGCAACTTTCATTTTTATTTTTATTCGACTTCCATTTTTATTCAATTTACTTTTCTATTAAACATCCTTTTTTATTTAATTTCCATATAGATCGTTAAGGTATAGTGGTTTCTTAAATGAACTTCCATTTTTAATTTTCTGCAACTTCCATTTTTATTTTTATTCGACTTCCCTTTTTATTCCATTTATTTTTCTATTCAACTTCCTTTTTTATTTAATTTCCAAATAGATCGTTAAGGTATAGTGGTTTGTTGAATGAACTTCCATTTTTAATTTTCTGCAACTTTCATTTTTATTCTTATTTAACTTCCTTTTTCAATCAGTGTCTTTTCTACTCAACTTTCTTTTTTATTTAATATCCAAATAGATCGTTAAGGTATAGTGGTTTCTGGATTGAACTTTCATTTTTAATTTTATGCAACTTTCATTGTTATTTTTATTCAACTTCCATTTTTATTAAATTTACTTTTCTATTAAAAATCTTTTTTATTTAATTTCCAAATAGATCGTTAAGGTATAGTGGTTTCTTGAATGAACTTCCATTTTTATTTTTATTCGACTCTCATATTTATTCAAGTTATTTTTCTATTCAACTTCCTTTTAATTAATTTCCAAATAGATCGTTAAGGTATAGTGGTTTCTTGAATGAACTTCCAATTTTAATTTTCTGCGACTTCCATTTTTATTTCTTTTCAACTTCTTTTTTTATTCAAGTTTCTTTTCTATTCAACTTCCTTTTTTATTTAATTTCCAAATAGATCGTTAAGGTATAATGGTTTCTGGATGGAACTTCCATTTTTAATTTTATGAAAATTTCACTTTTATTTTTATTCAACTTCCATTTTTAATCAATTTAGTTTTCTATTAATCTTCCTTTTTTATTTAATTTCCAAATAGATCGTTAAGGTATAGTGGTTTCTTGAATGAACATCCATTTTTAATTTTATGGAACTTCCATTTTTAATTTTATTCAGCTTCCATTTTTAATCAAGTTATTTTTCTATTCAACTTCTTTTTTTATTTAACTTCCAAATTGATCGTTAAGGTATAGTGGTTTCTTGAATGAACTTCCATTTTTAAGTTTCTACAACTTCCATTTTTATTTTTATTTAACTTCCTTTTTTATTCAAGTTTCTTTTCTACTCAACTTCCTTTTTTATGTAATTTCCAAATAGATCGTTAAGGTATACTGGTTTCTGGATTGAACTTCGATTTTAAATTTACTGCAACTTCCATTTTTATTTTTATTCAACTTCCATTTTTATTCAATTTACTTTTCTGTTAAACTTCCTTTTTTATTTAATTTCCAAATTGATCATTAAGGTATATTGGTTTCTTGAATGAACTTCCATTTTTAATTTTCTGCAACTTCCATTTTTATTTTTATTCGACTTCAATTTTTATTCAAGTTATTTTTCTATTCAACTTATTTTTTTATTTAATTTCCAAATAGATCGTTAAGATATAGTGGTTTCTTGAATGAACTACCATTTTTAATTATCTGCAACTTCCATTTTTATTCTTATTTAACTTCCTTTGTCAATCAGTTTCTTTTCTACTCAACTTCCTTTTTTATTTAATTTTCAAATAGATCGTTAAGGTATAGTGGTTTCTGGATTCTACTTTCATTTTTAATTTTATGCAACTTTCATTTTTATTTTTATTCAATTTACTGTTCTATTAAACTTCCTTTTTTTATTTAATTTCCAAATAGATCGTTAAGGTATAGTGGTTTCTTGAATGAAGTTCCATTTTTAATTTTCTGCAACTTCCATTTTTATTTTTATTCGACTTCCATTTTTATTCAAATTATTTTGCTATTCAACTTCTTTTTTTATTTAACTTCCAAATTGATCGTTAAGGTATAGTGGTTTCTTGAATGAACTTCCATTTTTAAGTTTCTACAACTTCTATTTTTATTTTTATTTAACTTCCTTTTTTATTCAAGTTTCTTTTCTACTCATCTTCCTTTTTTATGTAATTTCCAAATAGATCGTTAAGGTATACTGTTTTCTGTATTGAACTTCCATTGTAAATTTTCTGCAACTTCCATTTTTATTCAATTTACTTTTCTATTAAACTTTCTTTTTTATTTAATTTCCAAACAAATCGTTAAGGTATATTTGTTTCTTGAATGAACTTCCATTTTTAATTTTCTGCAACTTTCATTTTTATTTTTATTCAGCTTTCATTTTTATTCAAGTTATACTTCTATTCAACTTCTTTTTTTATTTAATTTCCAAATAGATCGTTAAGGTATAGTGGTTTCTTCAATTAACTTCCATTTTTAATTTTCTGCAACTTCCATTTTTATTCTTATTTAACTTCCTTTTTCAATCAATTTCTTTTCTACTCAACTTCCTTTTTTATTTAATTTCCAAACAGATCGTTAAGGTATAGTGGTTTCTGGATTGAACTTTCATTTTTAATTTTATTCAACTTTCATTTTTATTTTTATTCAACTTTCATTTTTATTCAATTTACTTTTCTGTTAAACTTCCTTTTTTATTTAATTTCCAAATAGATCGTTCAGGTATAGTGGTTTCTTGAATGAACATCCATTTTTAATTTTCTTCAACTTTCATTTTTATTTTTATTCAACTTCCATTTTTATTCAATTTACTTTTCTATTAAACTTCCTTTTTATTTAATTTCCAAATAGATCGTTAAGGTATTGTGGTTTCTTGAATGAACTTCCAATTTTAATTTTCTGCAACTTCCATTTTTATTTTTATTCGACTTCCATTTTTATTCAAGTTATTTTTCTATTCAACTTCCTTTTTTATTTAATTTCCAAATAGATCGTTAAGGTATAGTGGTTTCTATAATGAACTTCCATTTTTAATTTTCTGCAACTTTCATTTTTATTCTTATTTAACTTCCTTTTTCAATTAGTCTCTTTTCTACTCAACTTCCTTTTTTATTTAATTTCCAAATAGATCGTTAAGGTATAGTGGTTTCTGGATTGAACTTTCATTTTTAATTTTATGCAACTTTCATTTTTATTTTTATTCAACTTCCATTTTTATTAAATTTATTTTTCTATTAAACTTCCTTTTTTATTTAATTTCCAAATAGATCGTTAAGGTATAGTGGTTTCTTGAATGAATTTCCATTTTTAATTTTCTGCAACTTCCATTTTTATTTTTATTCGACTTCCATTTTTATTCAAGCTATTTTTCTATTCAACTTCCTTTTAATTAATTTCCAAATAGATCGTTAAGGTATAGTGGTTTCCTGAATGAACTTCCAATTTTAATTTTCTGCAACTTCCATTTTTATTTTTATTCAACTTCCATTTTTATTCAATTTACTTTTCTATAAAACTTCCTTTTTTATTTAATTTCCAAATAGATCCTTAAGTTATATTGGTTTCTCGAATGAACTTCCATTTTTAATTTTCTGCAACTTCCATTTTTATTTTTATTTGACTTCCACTTTTATTCAAGTTATTTTTCTATTCAACTTCTTTTTTTATTTCATTTCCAAATAGATCGTTAAGGTATAGTGGTTTCTTCAATGAACTACCATTTTTAATTTTATTGAACTTCCATTTTTAATTTTATTCAGCTTCCACTTTCATTCAAGTTATTTTTCTATTCAACTTCCTTTTTTATTTAACTTCCAAATAGATCGTTAAGTTATAGTGGTTTGTTGAATGAACTTCCATTTTTAATTTTCTACAACTTCCATTTTTATTTTTATTTAAGTTCCTTTTTTATTCAAGTTTCTTTTCTACTCAACTTCCTTTTTTATGTAATTTCCAAATAGATCGTTAAGGTATAGTGGTTTCTGGATTGAACTTCCATTTTTAATTTTCTGCAACTTCCATTTTTATTCAATTTACATTTCTATTAAACTTCCTTTTTTATTTAATTTCCAATTAGATCGTTAAGGTATATTGGTTTCTTGAATGAACTTCCATTTTTAATTTTCTGCAACTTCCATTTTTATTTTTATTCGACTTCAATTTTTATTCAATTTATTTTTCTATTCAACTTCTTTTTTTATTTAATTTCCAAATAGATCGTTAAGGTATAGTGGTTTCTTGAATGAACTACCATTTTTAATTATCTACAACTTCCATTTCTTTTCTTATTTGACTTCCTTTTTCAATCAGTTTCTTTTCTACTCAACTTCCTTTTTTGTTTAATTTCCAAATAGATCGTTAAGATATAGTGGTTTCTGGATTGAACTTTCATTTTTAATTTTATGCAACCTTCATTTTTATTTTTATTCAACTTCCATTTTTATTCAATTTACTTTTCCATTGAACTTCGTTTTTTATTTAATTTCCAAATAGATCGTTAAGGTAGAGTGGTTTCTTGAATGAACTTCCATTTTTAATTTTCTGCAACCTCCATTTTTATTTTTATTCGACTTCCATTTTTATTCAAGTTATTTTTCTATTCAACTTCCTTTTTTATTTAATTTAAAAATAGATCGTTAAGGTATAGTGGTTTCTTGAATGAACTTCCATTTTTAATTTTCTGCAACTTCCATTTTTATTCTTATTTAACTTCCTTTTTCAATCAGTTTATTTTCTACACAACTTCCCTTTTTATTTAATTTCCAAAAAGGTATTAAGGTATAGTGGTTTCTGGATTGAACTTTCATTTTTAATTTTATGCAACTTTCATTTTTTTTTATTCAACTTCCATTTTTATTCAATTTACTTTTCTATTAAACTTCCTTTTTTATTTAATTTCCAAATAGATCGTTAAAGTATAGTGGTTTCTTGAATGAACTTCCATTTTTAATTTTCTGCAACTTCCATTTTTATTTTTATTCGACTTCCATTTTTATTCAAGTTATTTTTCTATTCAACTTCGTTTTTTAATTAATTTCGAAATAGATCGTTAAGGTATAGTGGTTTCTGGAATGAACTTCCAATTTTAATTTTCTGCAACTTCCATTTTTATTTCTATTCAACTTCTTTTTTTATTCAAATTTCTTTTCTATTCAACTTTCTTTTTTATTTAATTTCCAAATAGATCGTTAAGGTATACTGGTTTTTGGATTGAACTTACATTTTTAATATTATGCAACTTTCATTTTTATTTTTATTCAACTTCCATTTTTGTTCAATTTTCTTTTCAGTTAAAGTTCCTTTTTTATTTAATTTCCAAATAGATCGTTAAGGCATAGTGGTTTCTTGAATGAACATCCATTTTTATTTTCTACGACTTCCTTTTTTATTTTTATTTTACTTACTTTTTTATTCAAGTTTCTTTTCTACTCAACTTCCTTTTTTATGTAATTTGCAAATAGATCGTTAAGGTATTGTGGTTTCTGGATTGAACTTCCATTTTAAATTTTCTGCAACTTCCATTTTTATTTTTATTCAACTTCCATTTTTATTCAATTTACTTTTCTATTAAACTTCCTTTTTTATTTAATTTCCAAATAGATCGTTAAGGTATGTTGGTTTCTTCAATGAACTTCCATTTTTAATTTTCTGCAACTTCCATTTTTATTTTTTTTCGACTTCAATTTTTATTCAAGTTATTTTTCTATTCAACTTCTTTTTTTATTTAATTTCCAAATAGATCGTTAAGGTATAGTGGTTTCTGGATTGAACTTCCATTTTTAATTTTCTGCAACTTCCATTTTTATTTTTATTCAACTTCCATTTTTATTCAATTTACATTTCTATTAAACTTCCTTTTTTATTTAATTTCCAATTAGATCGTTAAGGTATATTGGTTTTTGAATGAACTTCCATTTTTAATTTTCTGCAACTTCCATTTTTATTTTTATTCGACTTCAATTTTTATTCAATTTGTTTATCTATTCAACTTCTTTTTTTATTTAATTTCCAAATAGATCGTTAAGGTATAATGGTTTCTTCAATGAACTACCATTTTTAATTATCTGCAACTTCCATTTTTATTCTTATTTGACTTCCTTTTTCAATCAGTTTCTTTGCTACTCAACTTCCTTTTTTGTTTAATTTCCAAATAGATCGTTAAGGTATAGTGGTTTCTGGATTGAACTTTAATTTTTAATTTTATGCAACTTTCATTTTTATTTTTATTCAACTTCCATTTTTATTCAATTTGCTTTTCCATTGAACTTCCTTTTTTATTTAATTTCCAAATAGATCGTTAAGGTAGAGTGGTTTCTTGAATGAACTTCCATTTTTAATTTTCTGCAACCTCCATTTTTATTTTTATTCGACTTCCATTTTTATTCAAGTTATTTTTCTATTCAACTTCCATTTTTATTTAATTTTCAAATAGATCGTTAAGGTATAGTGGTTTCTTGAATGAACTTCTATTTTTAATTTTCTGCAACTTCCATTTTTATTCTTATTTAACTTCCTTTTTCAATCAATTTCTTTTCTACTCAACTTTCTTTTTTATTTAATTTCCAAATAGATCGTTTAGGTATAGTATAGCGATCCCGGATTTACCCTTGTTGTACAGTGATCCGGACATGTGTCCGTGGATGTTGGTAGTTGATTAATATCTTGTTTACATCCTTTTTACTTCGTATTTGAGTTATGGGATGTGTTGGACAGGTTTGTTACAGGTTGGTTGAGTTTAGAAACCAAAACTAGTTGCCCAGATTTTGACCTGTCCGCTCGAGCGGGGGTTTTGGCGCTCGAGCGGGAATTGCACCCATCCAGTATTTCCTGTGCAGTGTTGGACGCTCGAGCGTGGGATTGGCCGTTCGAGCGGGGTTGTGTGAGTGCCGCTCGAGCGGGGAGTTGGAAGCTCGAGCGGAGACCTGGTTCTGTAAAAGTTCTGGGAGTGTGTATCCGCCGCTCGAGCGGAACTGTTGACGCTCGAGCGGGAGTCTGTGAGTGACGCTCGAGCGGGGTGTTTGACGCTCGAGCGGGCAACTAGGTTTAAGTTCCGAGTTTTGACTTTTCAAATCACTTTTTCACTTTCTCTTCTCTCTCCTACTTTTCCAAAAACACCATTGTTGAGCCTCTCACTCTAGAACTCTACCTTCTCTCTAGGTTTTGATCTAGTAGGAGTGATTTGCTCATCTTTGGCCTTTACAAAAAAGTTATTGATCGTCGAGAGCTACATTTTAATTTGAAAATTTCGGGATTTGGAGCACGTTGGGTTTGTCATCTTCTTCCTTGGGGCTCCGAATTTGAGGTAGGGATATCCTACTCCTCTCTATAGATTTTGTCTTTAAATTTTAGTATTTTGAGATGTTGGGGTCGGTTTGGTAATTTTGTGAAGGTTTGGGGCTTTTGTGTTATTTTTACAAAAGTTGGGGTTTTATTTATAATAAACCTAGATGCATGTTTGGCATAGAGAAATGGAATAAATGTTGAATCATTGATGAAAATGGGACCTAAGGGCTGAAATGGTAATTATGGAAAATGTCCTAATTACATTGGTTGATTTATTGGTATAATTAATCGTTGGAAATGAGGAATTGATTTGAGAAATGTGGAAATTGGAAAGGGAAGGGGTTAAAGGGTGTAGTTGGATTATTTATCGCTCACCTAATTGAAATGTTGATTATATATCCATTGTTGCATTTATTTTCTGTATAGAAATAACTGCTTTGGGCTATCAGTGGAGGATAGTCGTGATTGTTGTAGACAATGCATGATGATTAGGCAAACCGAAACTAATCACTGGAATGTGTCATTGAGATTGACGGTTGAAAGAATACATTAAATTTATGTATTGTGTGATGATGTGTATAATTGTTGTTTATATGCATTGTGTTGTGTTGGAGGAGATAGGGGATGTACTCCACGGTTTAGGGGGAGATAGGGGATGGACCTCTAAACCGGATGTGTTGGGAGGAGATAGGGGATGGACTCCATAGATAGAGCTCATATGCTTATCTATTAATGTGTTGACAGAGCTCATATGCTTGTCATTGGAAGTGTGATAGTGCTCATATGCATATCTGTGGAAGTAATGATATAGCTTGTATGCTTATCTGTTGTTGTGTGATATAGCTAGTATGCTTATCTAATATGAAATGGGAGGTGTTTGATATGAGTTATTGTCTCATGTGAGTTGTTTGGCCAGGTTCTGAGCCATGGTTGTAATTTGAGAATTGAAAGGAATTGGAAAATGAGTTCTAATATGGACTTGTATGTCATGAAAATGTAAAGTGTGATAAGGGAAAGTATCAGTGTTGACCAACTATCAACTGCTAATCTTTTAGTCATTGTTCATATTTGGTTTAGTGTATTTCTACTGGGCTGTGGCTCACCCTATATGGGAATATCATTTTCAGGTGCAGGTAGCATGCCACTTCCAAGGACGTAGCTTGGGAGGCTAGAGGCGGACACATTTTTGTTGTCTTATTTTGATGTATTACATGTAAATTCAAGCCAAGGGCTTAATGTGTAATTGAGTTAGTACTCTTTTATTGTAACCAAGTGTTAACTTGGAAAGCTGTAAACCTTTAGGGCATTTGCTTTTGTCGTTAACATGTAATACTTTTTGTAATGAAATTCTAATAAATGGAAGAATGTGGAGCTTTTACATATCAATGCATGTCTTTATTGATGGGTTTAATGTTGTTATTTTGAGGGCGTTACATATAGTGGTTTCTGGATTGAACTCTCATTTTTAATTTTATGCTACTTTCATTTTTATTTTTATTCAACTTCCATTTTTATTCAATTTACTTTTCTATTAAACTTCTTTTTTTATTTAATTTCCAAATAGATCGTTAAGGTATAGTGGTTTCTTGAATGAACTTCCATATTTAATTTTCTTCAACTTTCATTTTTATTTTTATTCGACTTCCATTTTTATTCAAGTTATTTTTCTATTCAACTTCCTTTTTTATTTTATTTCCAAATAGATCATTAAGGTATAGTGGTTTCTTGAATGAACTTTCATTTTTAATTTTCTGCAACTTCCATTTTTATTTTTATTCGACTTCCATTTTTATTCAAGTTATTTTTCTATTCAACTTCCTTTTTTATTTAATTTCCAAATAGATAGTTAAGGTATAGTGGTTTCTTGAATGAAGTTCCATTTTTAATTTTCTGCAACTTCCATTTTTATTTTTATTCGACTTCCATTTTTATTCAAGTTATTTTTCTATTCAACTTCCTTTTTTATTTAATTTCCAAACAGATCGTTTAGGTATTGTGGTTTCTTGAATGAACTTCCATTCTTCATTTTCTGCAACTTCCATTTTTATTTTTATTTAACTTCCTTTTTTATTCAAGTATCTTTTCTACTCAACTTCCTTTTTTATGTAATTTCCAAATAGATCGTTAAGGTATAGTGGTTTCTGGATTGAACTTCCAATTTTAATTTTCTGCAACTTCCATTTTTATTTTTATTCGACTTCCATTTTTATTCAATTTACTTTTCTATTAAACTTCCTTTTTTATTTAATTTCCAAATAGATCGTTAAGGTATAGTGGTTTTTCATTGAACTTCCATTTTTAATTTTCTGCAACTTCCATTTTTATTTTTAAGTAAATTCCATTTTTATTAAAGTTACTTTTCTGTTCAACTTCCTTTTTTATTTAATTTCCAAATAGATCGTTAACGTATAGTGGTTTCTGGATTGAACTTCCATTTTTAATTTTATGCAACTTTCATTTTTATTTTTATTCAATTTAAATTTTTATTCAATTTACTTTTCTATTAAACTTCCTTTTTTATATAATTTCCAAATAGATCGTTAAGGTATAGCGGTTTCTTGAATGAATTTTCATTTTTAATTTGCTGCAACTTCCATTTTTATTTTTATTTAACGTCCTTTTTCATTCAAGTATCTTTTCTACTCAACTTCCTTTTTTATTTAATTTTCTAATAGATCGTTAAGGTATAGTGGTTTCTTGAATGAACTTTCATTTTAAATTTTCAGCAACTTCCATTTTTATTTTTATTCACCTTCCATTTTTAATCAATTTATTTTTCTATTAAACTTCCTTTTTTATTTAATTTCCAAAATAGATCATTAAGGTATAGTGGTTTCTTTAATGAACTTCAATTTTTAATTTTATGGAACTTCCATTTTTATTTTTATTCAGCTTCAATTTTTATTCAAGTTATTTTTCTATTCAACTTCTATTTTTATTTAATTTCCAAATAGATCGTTAAGGTATAGTGGTTTCTTGAATTAACTTTCATTTTTAATTTTCGGCAACTTCAATTTTTATTTTTAAGTAACTTCCATTTTTATTCAAGTAACTTTTCTATTCAGCTTCCTTTTTTATTTAATTTCCAAATAGATCGTTAAGGTATAGTGGTTTCTTAAATGAACTTCCATTTTTAATTTTCTGCAACTTCCATTTTTGTTTTTATTCGACTTCCATATTCTGCAACTTCCATTTTTGTTTTTGTTTTTATTCGACTTCCATTTTTGTTTTTGTTTCTTAAATGAACTTCAAGTCATTTTTCTATTCAACTTCCTTTTTTATTTAATTTCTTAATAGATCGTTAAGGTATAGTAGTTTCTGGAATGAAATTCTATTTTTAATTTTCTGCAACATCCATTTTTATTTCTATTCAGCTTCCATTTTTGTTGAAGTTATTTTTCTATTCAACTTCCTTCTTTATTTAATTTCCTAATTGATGGTTAACGTATAATGGTTTCTTGAATTAACTTCCATTTTTAATTTTCTGCAACTTCCATTTTTATTTTTATTTAACTTCCTTTTTTATTCAAGTTTCATTTCTACTCAACTTCCTTTTCTATTTAATTTCCAAATATATCGTCAAGGTATAGTGGTTTCTGGATTGAACTTCCATTTTTATTTTTATTCAACTTCCATTTTTATTCAATTTACTTTTCTGTGAAACTTCCTTTTTTATTTAATTTCCAAATATATCGTTAAGGTATAGTGGTTTCATGAATGAACTTCCAATTTTAATTTTCTGCAAATTCCATTTTTATTTCTATTCAACTTCTTTTTTTATTCAAGCTTCTTTTCTATTCAACTTCCATTTTTATGTAATTTCCAAATAGATCGTTAATGTATAATGGTTTCTGGATTGAACTTACATTTTTAATTTTATACAACTTTCATTTTTATTTTTATTCAACTTCCATTTTTATTCAATTTTTTTTTTCTATTAAAGTTCCTTTTTCATTTAATTTCCAAATTGATCGTTAAGGTATAGTGGTTTCTTTAATGAACTTCCAATTTTAATTTTCTGCAAATTCCATTTTTATTTCTATTCAACTTCTTTTTTTATTCAAGCTTCTTTTCTATTCAACTTCCATTTTTATGTAATTTCCAAATAGATCGTTAATGTATAATGGTTTCTGGATTGAACTTACATTTTTAATTTTATACAACTTTCATTTTTATTTTTATTCAACTTCCATTTTTATTCAATTTTTTTTTTCTATTAAAGTTCCTTTTTCATTTAATTTCCAAATTGATCGTTAAGGTATAGTGGTTTCTTTAATGAACTTCCATTTTTAATTTTATGCAACTTCCATTTTTATTTTTATTCAACTTCCATTTTTATTCAAGTTCATTTTGTATTCGACTTCCTTTTTTATTAAATTTGCTAATAGATCGTTAAGGTATAGTGGTTTCTTGAATGAACTGTCATTTTTAATTTTCTGCAAATTCCATTTTTATTTTTATTGAACTTCCATTTTTATTCAATTTACTTTTCTATTAAACTTCATTTTTTATTGAATTTCCAAATAGATCGTTAAGGTATAGTGGTATCTTGATTGAACTTCCATTTTTAATTTTATGCAATTCCATTTTTATTTTTATAGGACTTCCATTTTTATTCAAGTCATTTTTCTCTTCGACATCCTTTTTTATTTAATTTCCAAATAGATCGTTAAGGTATAATGGTTTCTTGAATGAACATCCATTTTTAATTTTCTGCTACTTCCATTTTTATTTTTATTCGACTTTCATTTTTATTCAAGTTATTTTTCTATTCAACTTCATTTTTCATTTAATTTCCAAATAGATCGTTAAGGTATAGTGGTTTCTTGAATGAACTTCCATTTTTAATTTTCTGCAACTTCCATTTTTATTTTTATTTAACTTCCTTTTTCAATCAGTTTCTTTTCTACTCAACTTCCTTTTTTTATTTAATTTCCAAATAGATCGTTAAGGTAGAGTGGTTTCTGGATTGAACTTTCACTTTTAATTTTATCCAACTTTCATTTTTATTTTTATTCAGCTTCCATTTTTATTCTAGTTATTTTTCTATTCAACTTCCTTTTTTATTTCATTTCCAAGAAGATGGTTAAGGTATAGTGGTTTCTTGAATTAAATTCCATTTTTAATTTTCTGCAACTTCCATTTTTATTTTTATTTAACTTCCTTTTTTATTTAATTTCCAAATAGATCGTTGAGGTATAGTGGTTTCTTTAATGAACTTCCAATTTTGATTTTATGGAACTTCCATTTTTATTTTTATTTAACTTCCTTTTTTATTCAAGTTTCTTTTCTACTCAACTTCCTTTTTTATTTAATTTCCAAATAGATCGTCAAGGTATAGTGGTTTCTTTAATGAACTTCCATTTTTACTATTATGGAACTTCCATTTTTATTTTTATTCAGTTTCCATTTTTATTGAAGTTATTTTTCTATTCAACTTCCTTTTTTATTTCATTTCCAAATAGATCGTTAAGGTATAGTGGTTTCTTGAATGAATTTCCATTTTTAATTTTCTGTAACTTCCATTTTTATTTTTATTTAACGTCCTTTTTCATTCAAGTTTCTTTTCTACTCAACTTCCTTTTTTATTTAATTTCCAAATAGATCGTTAAGGTATAGTGGTTTCTTGAATGAATTTCCATTTTTAATTTTCTGTAACTTCCATTTTTATTTTTATTTAACTTCCTTTTTTATTCTAGTTTCTTTTCTACTCAACTTCCTTTTTTATGTAATTTCCAAATAGATCGTTAAGGTATAGCGGTTTCTTGAATGAATTTTCATTTTTAATTTGCTGCAACTTCCATTTTTATTTTTATTTAACGTCCTTTTTCATTCAAGTATCTTTTCTACTCAACTTCCTTTTTTATTTAATTTTCTAATAGATCGTTAAGGTATAGTGGTTTCTTGAATGAACTTTCATTTTAAATTTTCAGCAACTTCCATTTTTATTTTTATTCACCTTCCATTTTTAATCAATTTATTTTTCTATTAAACTTCCTTTTTTATTTAATTTCCAAAATAGATCATTAAGGTATAGTGGTTTCTTTAATGAACTTCAATTTTTAATTTTATGGAACTTCCATTTTTATTTTTATTCAGCTTCAATTTTTATTCAAGTTATTTTTCTATTCAACTTCTATTTTTATTTAATTTCCAAATAGATCGTTAAGGTATAGTGGTTTCTTGAATTAACTTTCATTTTTAATTTTCGGCAACTTCAATTTTTATTTTTAAGTAACTTCCATTTTTATTCAAGTAACTTTTCTATTCAGCTTCCTTTTTTATTTAATTTCCAAATAGATCGTTAAGGTATAGTGGTTTCTTAAATGAACTTCCATTTTTAATTTTCTGCAACTTCCATTTTTGTTTTTATTCGACTTCCATATTCTGCAACTTCCATTTTTGTTTTTGTTTTTATTCGACTTCCATTTTTGTTTTTGTTTCTTAAATGAACTTCAAGTCATTTTTCTATTCAACTTCCTTTTTTATTTAATTTCTTAATAGATCGTTAAGGTATAGTAGTTTCTGGAATGAAATTCTATTTTTAATTTTCTGCAACATCCATTTTTATTTCTATTCAGCTTCCATTTTTGTTGAAGTTATTTTTCTATTCAACTTCCTTCTTTATTTAATTTCCTAATTGATGGTTAACGTATAATGGTTTCTTGAATTAACTTCCATTTTTAATTTTCTGCAACTTCCATTTTTATTTTTATTTAACTTCCTTTTTTATTCAAGTTTCATTTCTACTCAACTTCCTTTTCTATTTAATTTCCAAATATATCGTCAAGGTATAGTGGTTTCTGGATTGAACTTCCATTTTTATTTTTATTCAACTTCCATTTTTATTCAATTTACTTTTCTGTGAAACTTCCTTTTTTATTTAATTTCCAAATATATCGTTAAGGTATAGTGGTTTCATGAATGAACTTCCAATTTTAATTTTCTGCAAATTCCATTTTTATTTCTATTCAACTTCTTTTTTTATTCAAGCTTCTTTTCTATTCAACTTCCATTTTTATGTAATTTCCAAATAGATCGTTAATGTATAATGGTTTCTGGATTGAACTTACATTTTTAATTTTATACAACTTTCATTTTTATTTTTATTCAACTTCCATTTTTATTCAATTTTTTTTTTCTATTAAAGTTCCTTTTTCATTTAATTTCCAAATTGATCGTTAAGGTATAGTGGTTTCTTTAATGAACTTCCAATTTTAATTTTCTGCAAATTCCATTTTTATTTCTATTCAACTTCTTTTTTTATTCAAGCTTCTTTTCTATTCAACTTCCATTTTTATGTAATTTCCAAATAGATCGTTAATGTATAATGGTTTCTGGATTGAACTTACATTTTTAATTTTATACAACTTTCATTTTTATTTTTATTCAACTTCCATTTTTATTCAATTTTTTTTTTCTATTAAAGTTCCTTTTTCATTTAATTTCCAAATTGATCGTTAAGGTATAGTGGTTTCTTTAATGAACTTCCATTTTTAATTTTATGCAACTTCCATTTTTATTTTTATTCAACTTCCATTTTTATTCAAGTTCATTTTGTATTCGACTTCCTTTTTTATTAAATTTGCTAATAGATCGTTAAGGTATAGTGGTTTCTTGAATGAACTGTCATTTTTAATTTTCTGCAAATTCCATTTTTATTTTTATTGAACTTCCATTTTTATTCAATTTACTTTTCTATTAAACTTCATTTTTTATTGAATTTCCAAATAGATCGTTAAGGTATAGTGGTATCTTGATTGAACTTCCATTTTTAATTTTATGCAATTCCATTTTTATTTTTATAGGACTTCCATTTTTATTCAAGTCATTTTTCTCTTCGACATCCTTTTTTATTTAATTTCCAAATAGATCGTTAAGGTATAATGGTTTCTTGAATGAACATCCATTTTTAATTTTCTGCTACTTCCATTTTTATTTTTATTCGACTTTCATTTTTATTCAAGTTATTTTTCTATTCAACTTCATTTTTCATTTAATTTCCAAATAGATCGTTAAGGTATAGTGGTTTCTTGAATGAACTTCCATTTTTAATTTTCTGCAACTTCCATTTTTATTTTTATTTAACTTCCTTTTTCAATCAGTTTCTTTTCTACTCAACTTCCTTTTTTTATTTAATTTCCAAATAGATCGTTAAGGTAGAGTGGTTTCTGGATTGAACTTTCACTTTTAATTTTATCCAACTTTCATTTTTATTTTTATTCAGCTTCCATTTTTATTCTAGTTATTTTTCTATTCAACTTCCTTTTTTATTTCATTTCCAAGAAGATGGTTAAGGTATAGTGGTTTCTTGAATTAACTTCCATTTTTAATTTTCTGCAACTTCCATTTTTATTTTTATTTAACTTCCTTTTTTATTTAATTTCCAAATAGATCGTTGAGGTATAGTGGTTTCTTTAATGAACTTCCAATTTTGATTTTATGGAACTTCCATTTTTATTTTTATTTAACTTCCTTTTTTATTCAAGTTTCTTTTCTACTCAACTTCCTTTTTTATTTAATTTCCAAATAGATCGTCAAGGTATAGTGGTTTCTTTAATGAACTTCCATTTTTACTATTATGGAACTTCCATTTTTATTTTTATTCAGTTTCCATTTTTATTGAAGTTATTTTTCTATTCAACTTCCTTTTTTATTTCATTTCCAAATAGATCGTTAAGGTATAGTGGTTTCTTGAATGAATTTCCATTTTTAATTTTCTGTAACTTCCATTTTTATTTTTATTTAACGTCCTTTTTCATTCAAGTTTCTTTTCTACTCAACTTCCTTTTTTATTTAATTTCCAAATAGATCGTTAAGGTATAGTGGTTTCTTGAATGAATTTCCATTTTTAATTTTCTGTAACTTCCATTTTTATTTTTATTTAACTTCCTTTTTTATTCTAGTTTCTTTTCTACTCAACTTCCTTTTTTATGTAATTTCCAAATAGATCGTTAAGGTATAGTGGTTTCTGGATTGAACTTCCATTTTTTATTTTCTGCAACTTCTGTTTTTGTTTTTATTAAACTTCCATTTTTATTCAATTTACTTTTCAATTAAACTTCCTTTTTTACTTAATTTCCAAGTAGATCATTAAGGTATATTCGTTTCTTGAATGAACTTCCACTTTTAATTTTATGAAACTTCCATTTTTATTTTTATTCAGCTTCCATTTTTATTCAAATTGTTTTTATAATCAACTTCCTTTTTTATTTAAAATCCAAATAGATCGTTAAGGTATAGTGGTTTTTGAATTAACTTCCATTTTTAATTTTCTGCAACTTCCATTTTTATTTTTATTTAACTTCCTTTTTTATTCAAGTTTCTTTTCTATTCAACTTCCTTTTTTAATTTAATTTCCAAATAGATCATTGAGGTATAGTGGTTTCTTTAATGAACTTCCATTTTTAATTTTATGGAACTTCAATTTTTATTTTTATTCAACTTCATTTTTTATTTAATTTCCAAATATATCGTTAAGGTATAGTGGTTTCTTGAATTAACTTCCATTTTTAATTTTCTGCCACTTCCGTTTTTATTTTTATTAAACTTTCTTTTTTATTCAACTTTCTTTTCTACTCAGCTTCCTTTTCCCTTTTTTATTTAATTTCCAAATAGATCGTCAAGGTATAGCGGTTTCTGGATTGAACTTCCATTTTTATTTTTAATCAACTTCCATTTTTATTCAATTTACTTTTCTATTAAGCTTTCTTTTTTATTTAATTTCCAAATAGATCGTTAAGGTATAGTGGTTTCTTGAATGAACTTCCAATTTTAATTTTCTGCAACTTCCATTTTTATATCTATTCAACTTCTTTTTTTATTCAAGCTTCTTTTCTATTCAACTTCCTTTTTTATTTAATTTCCAAATAGATTGTTAAGGTATAATGTCTTCGGGATTGAACTTACATTTTTAATTTTATGCAACTTTCATTTTTATTCAACTTCCATTTTTATTCATTTTTCTTTTCTACTAAAGTTCCTTTTTATTTAATTTCCAAATAGATCGTTAAGGTATAGTGGTTTCTTTAATGAACTTCCATTTTTAATTTTCTGGAACTTCCATTTTTATTTTTATTCAGCTTCCATGTTGGTTCAAGTTATTTTTTCTATTCAACTTCCTTTTTTATTTAATCTCCAAATAGATCGTTATGGTATAGTGGTTTCTTGAATTAACTTCCATTTTTAATTTTATGCAACTTCCATTTTTATACAAGTTACTTTTCTATTCAACTTTCTTTTTTATTTAATTTCCAATAGAACATTAACGTATAGTGGTTTCTGGATTGAACTTCCATTTTTTATTTTATGCAACTGTCATTTTTATTTTTATTCAATTTCCATTTTTGTTGAATTTACTTTTCTATTAAACTTCCTTTTTTTATTTCATTTCCAAATAGATCGTTAAGGTATAGTGGTTTCTGGAATGTATTTCCATTTTTAATTTGCGGGAACTTCAATTTTTTTTTTTATTTAACTTCCTTTTTCATTCAAGTTTCTTTTCTACTCAACTACCTTTTTTATTTAATTTCCAAATAGATCGTTAAGGTATAGTGGTTTCTAGATTGAACTTCCATTTTTAATTTTATGCAACTTTCATTTTCATTTTTATTCAATTTCCTTTTTTTTTTCAATTTACATTTCTATTAAAATTCCTTTTTTATTTAATTTCCAAAAAGATCGTTCAGGTATAGTGCTTTCTTGAATGAACTTCCATTTTTATTGTTATTCGGCTTCCATTTTTATTCAAGTTATTTTTCGATTCAACTTCCTTTTTTATTTAATTTCCAAATAGATCGTTAAGGTATAGTGGTTTCTTGAATGAACTTCCATTTTTAATTTTCTGCAACTTCCATTTTTATTTTTATTTAACTTCCTTTTTCAATTAGTTTCTTTTCTACTCAACTTCCTTTTTTATTTAATTTCCAAATAGATCGTTAAGGTATAGTGGTTTCTTGAATGAATTTCCATTTTTAGTTTCCTGCAACTTTCATTTTTATTTTTAAGTAACTTCCATTTTTATTCAAGTTACTTTTCTATTCAACTTCCTTTTTTATTTAATTTCCAAATAGATCGTTAACGTATAGTGGTTTCTGGATTAAACTTCATTTTTTAATTTTATGCAACTTTCATTTTTATTTTTATTCAATTTCCATTTTTATTCAATTTACTTTTCTATTAAACTTCCTTTTTTATTTAATTTCCAAATAGATCGTTAAGGTATAGTGGTTTCTTGAATGAATTTCCATTTTTAATTTTCTGCGACTTCCATTTTTATTTTTATTTCACGTCCTTTTTCATTCAGGTTTCTTTTCTATTCAACTTCCTTTTTTATTTAATTTCCAAATAGATTGTTAAGGTATAATGTCTTCGGGATTGAACTTACATTTTTAATTTTATGCAACTTTCATTTTTATTCAACTTCCATTTTTATTCATTTTTCTTTTCTATTAAAGTTCCTTTTTTATTTAATTTCCAAATATATCGTTAACGTATAGTGGTTTCTTGAATTAACTTCCATTTTTAATTTTCTGCAACTTCCGTTTTTATTTTTATTTAACTTCCTTTTTTATTCAACTTTCTTTTCTACTCAGCTTCCTTTTCCTTTTTTTTATTTAATTTCCAAATAGATCGTCAAGGTATAGTGGTTTCTGGATTGAACTTCCATTTTTATTTTTAATCAACTTCCATTTTTATTCAATTTACTTTTCTATTAAACTTTCTTTTTTATTTAATTTCCAAATAGATCGTTCAGGTATAGTGGTTTCTTGAATGAACTTCCAATTTTAATTTTCTGCAACTTCCATTTTTATTTCTATTCAACTTCTTTTTTTATTAAAGCTTCTTTTCTATTCAACTTCATTTTTTATTTAATTTCCAAATAGATCGTTAAGGTATAATGTCTTCGGGATTGAACTTACATTTTTAATTTCATGCAACTTTCATTTTTATTCAACTTCCATTTTTATTCAATTTTCTTTTCTATTAAAGTTCCTTTTTTATTTAATTTCCAAATAGATCGTTAAGGTATAGTGGTTTCTTTAATGAACTTCCATTTTTAATTTTATGAACTTCCATTTTTATTTTTATTCAGCTTCCATGTTGGTTCAAGTTATTTTTTCTATTCGACTTCCTTTTTTCTTTAATCTCCAAATAGATCGTTATGGTATAGTGGTTTCTTGAATTAACTTCCATTTTTAATTTTATGCAACTTCCATTTTTATTCAAGTTACTTTTCTATTCAACTTTCTTTTTTATTTAATTTCCAAATAGAACGTTAACGTATAGTGGTTTCTGGATTGAACTTCCATTTTTTATTTTATGCAACTGTCATTTTTATTTTTATTCAATTTCCATTTTTGTTGAATTTACTTTTCTATTAAACTTCCTTTTTTTATTTCATTTCCAAATAGATCGTTAAGGTATAGTGGTTTCTGGAATGTATTTCCATTTTTAATTTGCGGGAACTTCAATTTTTATTTTTATTTAACTTCCTTTTTCATTCAAGTTTCTTTTCTACTCAACTACCTTTTTTATTTAATTTCAAAATAGATCGTTAAGGTATAGTGGTTTCTAGATTGAACTTCCATTTTTAATTTTATGCAACTTTCATTTTCATTTTTATTCAATTTCCTTTTTTTTTTCAATTTACATTTCTATTAAACTTCCTTTTTTATTTAATTTCCAAATAGATCGTTCGGGTATAGTGCTTTCTTGAATGAACTTCCATTTTTATTGTTATTCGGCTTCCATTTTTATTCAAGTTATTTTTCGATTCAACTTCCTTTTTTATTTAATTTCCAAATAGATCGTTAAGGTATAGTGGTTTCTTGAATGAACTTCCATTTTTAATTTTCTGCAACTTCCATTTTTATTTTTATTTAACTTCCTTTTTCAATTAGTTTCTTTTCTACTCAACTTCCTTTTTTATTTAATTTCCAAATAGATCGTTAAGGTATAGTGGTTTCTTGAATGAATTTCCATTTTTAGTTTCCTGCAACTTTCATTTTTATTTTTAAGTAACTTCCATTTTTATTCAAGTTACTTTTCTATTCAACTTCCTTTTTTATTTAATTTCCAAATAGATCGTTAACGTATAGTGGTTTCTGGATTAAACTTCATTTTTTAATTTTATGCAACTTTCATTTTTATTTTTATTCAATTTCCATTTTTATTCAATTTACTTTTCTATTAAACTTCCTTTTTTATTTAATTTCCAAATAGATCGTTAAGGTATAGTGGTTTCTTGAATGAATTTCCATTTTTAATTTGCTGCAACTTCCATTTTTATTTTTATTTAACGTCCTTTTTCATTCAAGTTTCTTTTCTACTCAACTTCCTTTTTTATTTAATTTCCAAATAGATCGTTAAGGTATAGTGGTTTCTTGAATGAATTTCCATTTTTAATTTGCTGCAACTTCCATTTTTATTTTTATTTAACGTCCTTTTTCATTCAAGTTTCTTTTCTACTCAACTTTCTTTTTTATTTAATTTCCAAATAGATCGTTAAGGTATAGTGGTTTCTAGATTGAACTTCCATTTTTAATTTTATGCAACTTTCACTTTTTTTTTATTCAATTTCCATTTTTATTCAATTTACTTTTCTATTAAACTTCCTTTTTTATTAATTTTCGAAATAGATCGTTAAGGTATAGTGGTTTCTTAAATGAACTTCCATTTTTAATTTTCTGCAACTTACATTTTTATTCTTATTTAACTTCCTTTTTCAATCAGTTTCTTTTCTTCTCAACTTCCTTTTTTATTTAATTTCCAAATTGATCATTAAGGTATAGTGGTTTCTGGATTGAACTTTCATTTTCAATTTTATGCAACTTTCATTTTTATTTTTATTTTTATTCAACTTCCATTTTTATTCAATTTACTTTTCTATTAAACATCCTTTTTTATTTAATTTCCAAATAGATCGTTAAGGTATAGTGGTTTCTTGAATGAACTTCCATTTTTAATTTTCTACAACTTCCATTTTTATTTTTATTCGACTTCCATTTTTATTCAAGTTATTTTTCTATTCAACTTCCTTTTTTATTTAATTTCCAAATAGATCGTTAAGGTATAGTGGTTTGTTGAATGAACTTCCATTTTTAATTTTCTGCAACTTTCATTTTTATTCTTATTTAACTTCCTTTTTCAATCAGTTTCTTTTCTACTCAACTTTCTTTTTTATTTAATATCCAAATAGATCGTTAACGTATAGTGGTTTCTGGATTGAACTTTCATTTTTATTTTTATGCAACTTTCATTGTTATTTTTATTCAACTTCCATTTTTATTAAATTTACTTTTCTATTAAACTTCCTTTTTTATTTAATTTCCAAATAGATCGTTAAGGTATAGTGGTTTCTTGAATGAACTTCCAGTTTTATTTTTATTCGACTTCCATATTTATTCATGTTATTTTTCTATTCAACTTCCTTTTAATTAATTTCCAAATAGATCGTTAAGGTATAGTGGTTTCTTAAATGAACTTCCAATTTTAATTTTCTGCAACTTCCATTTTTATTTCTTTTCAACTTCTTTTTTTATTCAAGTTTCTTTTCTATTCAACTTCCTTTTTTATTTAATTTCCATATAGATCGTTAAGGTATAATGGTTTCTGGATGGAACTTCCATTTTTAATTTTATGAAACTTTCACTTTTATTTTTATTCAACTTCCATTTTTAATCAATTTACTTTTCTATTAATCTTCCTTTTTTATTTAATTTCCAAATAGATCGTTAAGTTATAGTGGTTTCTTGAATGAACTTCCATTTTTAATTTTATGGAACTTCCATTTTTAATTTTATTCAGCTTCCATTTTTATTTTAGTTATTTTTCTATTCAACTTCCTTTTTTATTTAACTTCCAAATTGATCGTGAAGGTATAGTGGTTTCTTGAATGAACTTCCATTTTTAAGTTTCTACAACTTCCATTTTTATTTTTATTTAACTTCCTTTTTTATTCAAGTGTCTTTTCTACTCAACTTCCTTTTTTATGTAATTTCGAAATAGATCGTTAAGGTATACTGGTTTCTGTTATAGCGATCTCGGGTTTACCCTTGTTGTATAGTGATCCGGACAGGTGTCTGTGGATGTTGGTAGTTGATTAATATCTTGTTTACATCCTTTTTATTTCATATCTGAGTTATAGGATGTGTTGGGAAGGGTTGTTACAGGTTGGTTAGGCCTTGGTTTCAATTCCTTGTCGTTCAGTTTTTAGGCGTTCCGCTCGAGCGGGTCTTCTTTCGCTCGAGCGGGTATTGCACACCTCCAGTATTTCGGGTTCCTGCAAAACTTCTGCAGACGTGAATTCTGCGCTCGAGCGGGTTTGTTTACACTCGAGCGAGCCGTTTAGCGCTCGAGCGGGTAATACTTTCTGGGTGTAAGTTCTGGGAGGTGGAAATCTGCGCTCGAGCGGACTGGTTTTCGTGCTCGAGCGGATGTGCTTTATTCTTGTGTCTCGGTGCTCGAGCGGGCCTTATTGCGCTCGAGCGTGTCCAGAGTTTTGTTCTTGGCGCTCGAGCGTCGTGTTCTCCGCTCGAGCGGGTCATACGTATATGAGTTATCCGCTGGGTGATTTTACATCACTTTTTACATTTCTTTCTCTCTCCTACTTTTTCTAAAAGCTATTTTGAGAGCTCCTCTCTCTAAAATCTTGCCTTCTCTCTAGATTTTGATCTAGCTAGGGTGAGTTCCTCACCTTCGATCTTTGTAAAAGTCGTGTTGATCGCCGAGGGCGTCGTTTTGATCTGAAAATCTTGGTCTTTGGAGCACGTTGGGTTTTGTCATCTTCTCCTTTGGGGCTCCGGATTTGAGGTAGGGATATCCTACTCCTCTCTATGGATTTTGTCTTTAAATTTTAGTATTTTGAGATGTTGGGGTTGATTTGGTAAGTTTGTGAAAGTTTGGGGCTTTGGTGTTATTTTCTAAAAGTTGGGGTTTTATTTGTAATAAACCTAGATGCATGTTTGGCATGAAAAAGTGGAATTAATGTTAAACATTAATGAAAATGGGACCTAAGGGTTGTAATGTTAATTATGGAAAATGCCCTAATTACAGTGGTTAATTAATTTGTAAGATTAATTGTAAGAAATGAGGAATTGAATTGAAAATGTTGATTTTATATCTATTTGTTGCATTTATTTTCTGTATAGAAATAACTGCTTTGGGCTATCGGTGGAGGATAGTCGTGATTGTTGTAGACAATGCATGATGATTAGGCAAACGGAAACTAATCACTGGAATGAGTCATTGAGTATGATGATTGAAAGAACACGTTAAATTTATGTGTTGCTTGATGATGTGTACAATTATTGTTTATATGCATTGTGTTGTGTTGGAGGATATAGGGGATGTACTCCACGGTTTAGGGGAAGATAGGGGATGGACCTCTAAACCGGATGTGTCAGGAGGAGATAGGGGATGGACTCCATAGATAGAGCTCATATGCTTATCTATTAATGTGTTGACAGAGCTCATATGCTTGTCTAGAGAAGTGAAGATAGAGCTCATATGCTTATCTTTGTGAAGTGTAGATATAGCTTATATGCTTATCTGTGAATGTGGGATATTGTTGTTATACATATCTGTCGAGAATGTGGATATAGCTTATATGCTTATCTGTGAATGTGGGATATAGTTTTTATACATATCTGTTGAGATGATGATAGAGCTAATATGCTTAACTGTTAAAAAGGGGAAAATGAAAGGTAACTTGGACTCATAAGTCATATGACATAAAATGTGGTTTTATGTGGATGTATCTGTGTTGGCCATTTATCAATTGCTAATCTTTTAGTCATTGTTCATGGTTGGTTTAGTGTATTTCTACTGGGCTGTGGCTCACCCTATATGGGAATATCATTTTCAGGTACAGGTAGCATGCCACCTCCAATGACATAGCTTGGGAGGCTAGAGGCGGACACACTTGTCGTTTTGTATTTTGATGTATTACATGTAAATTCAAGCCAAGGGCTTAATGTGTAAATGAGTTAGCACTCTTTTGTTGTAACCAAGTGTTAACTTGGAAAGCTGTAAGCCCGTAGGGCATTTGCTTTTGTTGTTAACATATAATACATTTGTAAGAAACTACTCTGATGAATAGAAGAATGTTTATCTTTACTACCAGTTCATGTCTTTATTGATGGGTTTAATGTTATTATTTTGAGGGCGTTACAACTTGGTATCAGAGCGTACCGGGTTCGAATACTTTGGGTACGTGGAAAGTGATTAGGATCACAATGGGTTTGTCTCGCTTGATAGAGACTTAGATGTAGTGTCATATGCTATGCGTTTAATTGATAACATGCTTATGTGTTTATTTGGGTATGGGATTTAATTTCTAGGATGTTGATTGGATCCTTGGGTTTCTGGGAGTCTTGTTGGAAAAGCACTTGATCAATGCTGTTTCTAACCGGAACTCTAGTAACGCCTCGGGACTATCATTATCCGGAAATGAAATTCGTAAGTGCTTATGTGTTTATGTGCTTACGTGGAGTGAATTACTGTTGTCCATGCATTAGGACGCGAGTGTTATAGTTTCGGCACATTTGTGAATGTGCTAATAGTCTTGGTTACCTTTATTAGGATGTCAGGACGAGGAAGAGGTGCTAGGCGTGGTAGGCCTGCGAGGCAGGAAGTACCGTTACCGGAGGAGGTTCCGGCAGTACAGGAGGGAGTTGGTCAGGCCAACGTGGCCGAGCCAGCGGGTCAACAGGCTATGAGTGCCTTGGCACGAGAGATAGCAGGAGCTTTGGGTATTCTCAGAGCAGGGAATCAGGCAGCTGAGGCAGGGCCTTCTTTCTTGAAGAGGGAGTTTTTTCGGTCTAATCCGGATGAGTTTATCGGGGATCCGAAGGAGCCACTGAAGGTTGATGAGTGGCTAGAGCAAATGAGTAAGATGTTCGAGATGCTTGGCATCGAGGACGGAGCACTGAAAGTGACCTTGGCATCCGTCCAGCTGAAGGGAGATGCGGGTCAATGGTGGAAGTATGAGAAGGCTCGTGTTGGGGGTACATGGGAGGCGTTTGTGAATGCTTTCCAGGAGAGGTTCTTATCAGCAGTGGCTAGGGAGAAGCTGAGGGATCAGTTTAGCCGGCTTAATCAGCAGGGCATGTCTGTGGCAGAGTTTGAGGCCACTTTCACTAGTTTGTCCAGGTTTGCACCTGAGTTGGTGGCGTCCGAAGAACGCCGTTGCTATGAGTTTAAGCGAAAGTTGAGGCGGGGCCTCAAGTTGAGAATTGGTGGGTCTTACATCCGAGAGTATAGACACTTAGTAGATGCTGCAGCTCATATGGAGCTCATGATGCAAGAGGAGGATGAGGGGCAGAGAGGCTCCAAGAGGAGCCAAGATGGTCAGGGTGATAGCAGGAGACAGAGGGGTTCTAACCCTCAGCAGTCTCAGGGAGGAGTTGCTAGATCGACCTTTCCGGTGCCGAGTGCAGGCTCGGAGAGGGGCAATCAGGGGGAGTTTGCTTGTTACCAGTGTGGTCAGCTGGGTCACAAGGTTTCTATTTGCCCGCAGAAGGGTGGGGGTCAGAGAGCTGCTTCTTCTTCAGCTAGACCGCAGAGTCAGAGTTTAGGCAGGGGATAGCCCTTGTCTTGTTATCAGTGTGGACAACCTGGACACCTGAAGAGGTTTTGCCCACAGTTGAGTGCCACTTCAGGAGCGTCTGGTTCTAGGCAGACGCAGCAATTTCAGCCAGCTCAGTCTGTGCAGGCCTCGAGGGCCAATCCGGGGGCTTCGTCGTCCCAGTCTGTGCAGCAGTCTTTTGCTCCTAGAGGTGAGCAGGTAGACCAGGGGTCTACAGGGCGCGTGTATGCTGTTACTGCACAGGATTTAGTACCGGCTCCATCGGTAGTGAGAGGTACTTTTCTGTTTTGCAACTCGGTTGCTAGCGTGTTGATAGACACGGGTGCATCTCATTCATTTGTATCTGCTGCATTTGCATCTGTTTTGGAATTAGAGTTAGCACAGTTAGCATCTCCTATTTGTGTAGTGTCACCTCTTGGGGGTGAACTGATCTTGAAACAAGGTGTTAGAGGTTGTGATATAGAGGTCGCCGACCATAGGCTTCCTTTTCCGTTTGTTGTCATGCCCATGAAGGGTTTTGATGTTATTTTGGGTATGGACTGGTTATCGTCGTACCGGGCTGTTATTGATTACTACCGCCAGAGGGTCACAGTTTGTACCTTGAGCGGGGAGTGTTTCCATTTCTTGGGAGACCGGGTTGGTAGTGTTTTGCCACCGGGGTATGATCCGCGAGGGCGGAGTGAGCTTAGTGGTTTACTTTCTAGCTTTGAGAGTGGTGAGTGTGATGAGACCCAAGTTGTGTTGCCGAGGGTAGTTTGTGAGTACTCGGACGTCTTTCCCGAGGATCTCGTTAGTTTGCCACCTCATCGGGAGATCGAGTTCTCCATTGATTTAGTGCCCGGCACAACGCCGATTTCTATGGCACCTTATCGTTTTGCTCCAGCAGAGTTGGTTGAGTTGAAAATTCAGCTTTAGGAGCTGTTAGATAAGGGCTTTATTCGCCCTAGTGTTTCGCCATGGGGAGCACCGGCCCTCTTCGCTAAAAAGAAAGATGGTGCCTTGAGGTTGTGTATTGACTACCGGAAGTTGAATCGGGCTACGGTTAATAATAAGTACCCTATGCCCTGTATAGATGATCTGTTTGACCAGTTGAAGGGTTCCCGTTGTTTCTCTAAGATAGACTTGAGATCGGGTTACCACCAGTTGAGGGTCAGGGAGGAGGATATTCCGAAGACGGCATTCCGTACGCGGTATGGCCATTATGAGTTTTTGGTGATGCCGTTTGGGCTTACCAATGCACCGGCAGTCTTTATGGACTTGATGAACCGGATTTTCTGGGAGTTCTTAGATCGATTTGTGGTTGTCTTTGTGGACGACATTCTTGTTTATTCGCCTTCTGAGGAGGAGCACGAGGAACACTTGAGAGTGGTGCTTGAGTTACTTAGAGCCCATAGGCTGTAAGCCAAGTTTGGGAAGTGTGAGTTCTGGCTAGGAGAGGTAAAATTCCTAGGCTATGTAGTATCCGGGAAGGGGGTATCTGTCGATACATCCAAGATTGAGGCAGTGCAAGATTGGGCACAGCCTAAGAGTGTGTTTGAGATCCGCAGTTTTCTGGGATTAGCTGGGTATTACCGCCGGTTTGTGAAAGATTTCTCCAGGTTAGCGTCACCGTTGACTAGGCTGACTCGGAAGGGAGTCAAGTTTGTGTGGAGTGAGACTTGTGAAAAGTCGTTCCAAGAGCTGAAAGTTAGATTGACCACCACTCCGGTGTTGATTATCCCGGAGAGAGGGTTGGGCTATGCGGTTTATTGTGATGCCTCACGAGAGGGTTTGTGTTGTGTGTTGATGCAAGAGGGGAAAGTGTTAGCTTATGGCTCACGTCAGTTGAAAATGCACGAGAAGAATTACCCTACACACGATCTAGAGTTAGCGGCTGTGATCTTTGCCTTGAAAATCTGGAGGCATTACCTTTATGGTGAGAGGTTCGAGGTGTTCTCGGACCACAAGAGTTTGAAGTATCTGTTTACACAGAGAGACTTGAATTTGAGGCAGAGGAGGTGGATGGAGTTCATCGAAGACTATGATTTTGAGTTGCACTATCACCCGGGAAAGGCCAATGTTGTGGCTGATGCCCTTAGTAGGAAATCCATTAGTGATGTAGCTAGCATAGCCATCCGAGAATGGGAGATGTTGGGAGCACTTGGCGAGTTTGATTTGCTACTGGGCGAATCCGTTGAGGCTGCGGCCTTGTTTTCTGTTGTTGCACAGCCTACGCTTGTGACTAGAGTGTTAGAGGCACAGAGAGGTGACCTTGAGGTAGAGTCTTTCCGAGAGAAAATCTCCAGTGGGAAAGTTGAGAAGGGTTTGACGGTGTATCCCGACCTGAGTGTGAGATACCGAGACCGTTTGTTTGTACCGGAGTCTTGCCGAGAGGAGGTACTCCGAGAGTTTCATCATTCACGCCTTGCGGTGCATCCGGGAGGTACTAAGATGTATCAGGATTTAGGTCGCCAGTTTTGGTTTCAGGGCATGCAGAGAGATGTGGCTGTTTTCGTATCGAAGTGCCTTACTTGTCAGCAAGTGAAGGCCGAGCATCAGAGGCCAGCGGGTTTGTTGCAACCCTTGCCTATTGCCGAGTGAAAGTGGGAGCATGTCACTATGGACTTTGTTGTAGGTCTTCCGAGGACCCAGCAGGGTAGTGATGCCATTTGGGTGGTTGTAGACCGGTTGACTAAGTCGGCGCACTTCATTCCTATGCGCGTGAGAGATTCGGTAGATCATCTTGCCGACTTGTATATTCGGGACATAGTGAGGTTGCATGGGGTCCCAGTGACGATCGTCTCAGATAGAGATCCTCGTTTTACTGCTAGGTTGTGGTAGAGTTTGCAGAGTGCCTCGGGCACTAAGTTGACCTTTAGTACAGCTTATCACCCTCAGACTGATGGGCAGTCCGAGCGTACTATTCAGATCCTCGAGGATATGCTTCGAGGTTGTGTCCTGGACTTCAGTGGGACGTGGGAGAGGCACTTACCTTTGGTAGAGTTTGCCTACAACAACAGTTTTCAGTCTAGTATCGGTATGGCACCGTTTGAGGCCTTGTATGGCCGACCGTGTAGGTCTCCAGTTTGTTGGGCCGAGGTGGGTGATACACCTTTGTTGGGTCCGGAGTTGGTTAGGGAGACGACGGAGAAAGTTGAGCTTATCCGTAGAAGGCTTGTTACAGCCCAGAGTCGACAAAAGAGTTATGCCGACCGTAGGAGGAGACCTTTGGCGTTTAAGGTAGGTGATCATGTCTTTCTGAAGATATCACCTAGGCAAGGTTTGATGAGGTTTGGGAAGAGTGGGAAGTTATCCCCTCGGTTTATTGGTCCTTTCGAGATCCTTGAGAGGATTGGCGAGGTTGCTTATCGGTTAGCTTTACCGCCGCAGTTGTCCGGAGTTCATGACGTGTTTCATGTGAGTATGCTTCGGAAGTATGAGCCAGATCCATCACATGTGTTGGATTGGACCGATTTAGAGGTAGATGAAGATGCCTCGTATGAGGAGAGACCGGTTCGGGTCTTGGATAAGCGGGATCAGGTCCTGCGTGGCAAGACCATTCCTTTGGTGAAAGTCTTGTGGAAACATCACGGAGTGGAGGAAGCCACTTGGGAACGTGAGTTGGAAGTCCGTGAGAAATATCCGGACTTGTTTGTTGATATGTAATCTTGTATTTAAATTTTGAATTATTGTTGAACTTAAGAGCTTTTATATATGTCTTGAGTTGTGAAACATTGAGAATGTTTTGGTTTATTGGAAGTATGTTTTGGAACTTGCCTCATATGGAAGTTGAATGTAACATTATATATGTTGAGTAGATTGTCGAAATTGGAAAGGAAATGCGTAATGTTAATGCATGTTGAAAGTACATATGTTGCTTACATATTGTGAAATGCCTCTTGTTAAAGGGATGGGATGACCGGTAATGGGTCGAATTGTTGAATGTTAAAGTGTAACATTGTTTAAAATGGAGGAAAACTTGTTTTTTTTTAAAACTTGTGCTTAATTTCGGGGACGAAATTCTTTAAGGGTGGGAGGTTATAGCGATCCCAGGTTTACCCTTGTTGTATAGTGATCCGGACAGGTGTCCGTGGATGTTGGTAGTTGATTAATATCTTGTTTACATCCTTTTTATTTCATATCTGAGTTATAGGATGTGTTGGGAAGGGTTGTTACAGGTTGGTTAGGCCTTGGTTTCAATTCCTTGTCGTTCAGTTTTTAGGCGTTCCGCTCGAGCGGGTTTTCTTGCGCTCGAGCGGGTATTGCACACCTCCAGTATTTCAAGTTCCTGCAAAACTTCTGCAGACGTGAATTCTGCACTCGAGCGGGTTTGTTTACGCGAGCGGGTAGTACTTTCTGGGTGTAAGTTCTGGGAGGTGGAAATCTGCGCTCGAGCGGACTGGTTTTCGTGCTCGAGCGGATGTGCTTTATTCTTGTGTCTTGGCGCTCGAGCGGGCCTTATTGCGCTCGAGCGTGTCCAGAGTTTTGTTCTTGACGCTCGAGCGTCGTGTTCTCCGCTCGAGCGGGTCATACGTATATGAGTTATCCGCTGGGTGATTTTAAATCACTTTTTACATTTCTTTCTCTCTCATACTTTTTCTAAAAGCTATTTTGAGAGCTCCTCTCTCTAAAATCTTGCCTTCTCTCTAGATTTTGATCTAGCTAGGGTGAGTTCCTCACCTTCGGTCTTTGTAAAAGTCGTGTTGATCATCGAGGGCGTCGTTTTGATCTGAAAATCTTGGTCTTTGGAGCACGTTGGGTTTTGTCATCTTCTCCTTTGGGGCTCCGGATTTGAGGTAGGGATATCCTATTCCTCTCTATGGATTTTGTCTTTAAATTTTAGTATTTTGAGATGTTGGGGTTGATTTGGTAAGTTTGTGAAAGTTTGGGGCTTTGGTGTTATTTTCTAAAAGTTGGGGTTTTATTCGTAATAAACCTAGATGCATGTTTGGCATGGAAAAGTGGAATTAATGTTAAAACATTAATGAAAATGGGACCTAAGGGTTGTAATGTTAATTATGGAAAATGCCCTAATTACATTGGTTAATTAATTTGTAAGATTAATTGTAAGAAATGAGGAATTGAATTGAAAATGTTGATTTTATATCCATTTGTTGCATTTATTTTCTGTATAGAAATAACTGCTTTGGGCTATCGGTGGAGGATAGTCGTGATTGTTGTAGACAATGCATGATGATTAGGCAAACGGAAACTAATCACTGGAATGAGTCATTGAGTATGATGATTGAAAGAACACGTTAAATTTATGTGTTGCTTGATGATGTGTATAATTATTGTTTATATGCATTGTGTTGTGTTGGAGGAGATAGGGGATGCACTCCACGGTTTAGGGGAAGATAGGGGATGGACCTCTAAACCGGATGTGTCGGGAGGAGATAGGGGATGGACTCCATAGATAGAGCTCATATGCTTATCTATTAATGTGTTGACAGAGCTCATATGCTTGTCTAGAGAAGTGAAGATAGAGCTCATATGCTTATCTTTGTGAAGTGTAGATATAGCTTATATGCTTATCTGTGAATGTGGGATATTGTTGTTATACATATCTGTCGAGAATGTGGATATAGCTTATATGCTTATCTGTGAATGTGGGATATAGTTTTTATACATATCTGTTGAGATGATGATAGAGCTAATATGCTTAACTGTTAAAAAGGGGAAAATGAAAGGTAACTTGGACTCATAAGTCATATGACATAAAATGTGGTTTTATGTGGATGTATCTGTGTTGGCCATCTATCAATTGCTAATCTTTTAGTCATTGTTCATGGTTGGTTTAGTGTATTTCTACTGGGCTGTGGCTCACCCTATATGGGAATATCATTTTCAGGTACAGGTAGCATGCCAACTCCAAGGACATAGCTTGGGAGGCTTGAGGCGGACACACTTGTCGTTTTGTATTTTGATGTGTTACATGTAAATTCAAGCCAAGGGCTTAATGTGTAAATGAGTTAGCACTCTTTTGTTGTAACCAAGTGTTAACTTGGAAAGCTGTAAGCCCGTAGGGCATTTGCTTTTGTTGTTAACATGTAATACATTTGTAAGAAACTACTCTGATGAATAGAAGAATGTTTATCTTTACTACCAGTTCATGTCTTTATTGATGGGTTTAATGTTATTATTTTGAGGGCGTTACAGGATTGAACTTCCATTTTAAATTTTCTGCAACTTCCATTTTTATTTTTATTCAACTTCCATTTTTATTCAATTTACTTTTCTGTTAAACTTCCTTTTTTTATTTAATTTCCAAATTGATCATTAAGGTATATTGGTTTCTTGAATGAACTTCCATTTTTAATTTTCTGCAACTTCCATTTTTATTTTTATTCGACTTCAATTTTTATTCAAGTTATTTTTCTATTCAGCTTATTTTTTTATTTAATTTCCAAATAGATCATTAAGATATAGTGGTTTCTTGAATGAACTACAATTTTTAATTACCTGCAACTTCCATTTTTATTCTTATTTAACTTCCTTTTTCAATCAGTTTTTTTCTACTCAACTTCCATTTTTATTTAATTTCCAAATAGATCGTTAAGGTATAGTGGTTTCTGGATTGAACTTTCATTTTTAATTTTATGCAACTTTCATTTTTATTTTTATTCAATTTCCACTACTATTAAACTTCCTTTTTTTATTTAATTTCCAAATAGATCGTTAAGGTATAGTGGTTTCTTGAATGAACTTCCATTTTTAATTTTCTGCAACTTCCATTTTTATTTTTATTCGACTTCCATTTTTATTCAAGTTATTTTTCTATTCAACTTCTTTTTTAATTAATTTCCAAATAGATCGTTAAGGTATAGTGGTTTCTTGAAAGAACTTCCAATTTTAATTTTCTGCAGCTTCCATTATTATTTCTATTCAACTTCTTTTTTTATTCAAGTTTCTTTTCTATTCAACTTTCTTTTTTATTTAATTTCTAAATAGATCGTTAAGGTATACTGGTTTCTGGATTGAACTTCCATTTTTAATTTTCGGCAACTTCCATTTTTATTTTTATTCAACTTCCATTTTTATTCAATTTACTTTTCTAATAAACTTTCCTTTTTATTTAATTTCCAAACAGATCGTTAAGGTATATTTGTTTCTTGAATGAACTTCTATTTTTAATTTCCTGCAACTTTCATTTTTATTTTTATTCAGTTTCCATTTTTATTCAAGTAATTTTTCTATTCAACTTCTTTTTTTATTTAATTTCCAAATAGATCGTTAAGGTATAGTGGTTTCTTGAATTAACTTCCATTTTTAATTTTCTGTAACTTCCATTTTTATTCTTATTTAACTTCCTTTTTCAATCAATTTCTTTTCTACTCAACTTCCTTTTTTATTTAATTTCCAAATAGATCGTTAAGGTATAGTGGTTTCTGGATTGAACTTTCATTTTTAATTTTATTCAACTTCATTTTTATTTTTATTCAACTTCCATTTTTATTCAATTTACTTTTCTGTTAAACTTCCTTTTTTATTTAATTTCCAAATAGATCGTTAAGGTATAGTGGTTTCTTCAATGAACTTCAATTTTTAATTTTCTTCAACTTTCATTTATTTTTATTCAACTTCCATTTTTATTCAATTTACTATTCTATTAAACTTCCTTTTTATTTAATTTTCTAATAGATCGTTAAGGCATTGTGGTTTCTTGAATGAACTTCCATTTTTAATATTCTGCAACTTCCATTTTTATTTTTATTCGACTTCCATTTTTATTCAAGTTATTTTTCTATTTAACTTCCTTTTTTATTTAATTTCCAAATAGACCGTTAATGTATAGTGGTTTCTAGAATGAACTTCCATTTTTAATTTTCTACAACTTCCATTTTTATTCTTATTTAACTTCCTTTTTCAATCAGTTTCTTTTCTACTCAACTTCCTTTTTTATTTAATTTCCAAATAGATCGTTAAAGTATAGTGGTTTCTGGATTGAACTTTCATTTTTAATTTTATGTAACTTTCATTTTTATTTTTATTCAACTTCCATTTTTATTAAATTTACTTTTTTATTAAACTTCCTTTTTATTTAATTTCCAAATAGATCGTTAAGCTATAGTGGTTTCTTGAATGAACTTCCATTTTTAATTTTCTGCAACTTCCATTTTTATTTTTATTAGACTTCCAATTTTATTCAAGCTATTTTTCTATTCAACTTCCTTTTAATTAATTTCCAAATAGATCGTTAAGGTATAGTGGTTTCCTGAATGAACTTCCAGTTTTAATTTTCTGCAACTTTCATTTTTATTTTTATTCAACTTCCATTTTTATTCAATTTACTTTTTTATAAAACTTCCTTTTTTATTTAATTTCCAAATAGATCCTTAAGGCATATTGGTTTCTCGAATGAACTTCCATTTTTAATTTTCTGCAACTTCCATTTTTATTTTTATTTGACTTCCATTTTTATTCAAGTTATTTTTCTATTCAACTTCTTTTTTTTATTTCATTTCCAAATAGATCGTTAAGGTATAGTGGTTTCTTGAATGAACTACCATTTTTAATTTTATGGAACTTCCATTTTTAATTTTATTCAGCTTCCATTTTCATTCAAGTTATTTTTCTATTCAACTTCCTTTTTATTTAACTTCCAAATAGATCGTTAGGGTATAGTGGTTTGTTGAATGAACTTCCATTCTTAATTTTCTACAACTTCCATTTTTATTTTTATTTAACTTCCTTTTTTATTCAAGTTTTTTTTCTACTCAACTTCCTTTTTTATGTAATTTCCAAATAGATCGTTAAGGTATACTGGTTTCTAGATTGAACTTCCATTTTTAATTTTCTGCAACTTCCATTTTTATTTTTATTCAACTTCCATTTTTATTCAATTTACATTTCTATTAAACTTCCTTTTTTATTTAATTTCCAATTAGATCGTTAAGGTATATTGGTTTCTTGAATGAACTTCCATTTTTAATTTTCCGCAACTTCCATTTTTATTTTTATTCGACTTCAATTTTTATTCAATTTATTTTTCTATTCAACTTCTTTTTTTATTTAATTTCCAAATAGATCGTTGAGGTATAGTGCTTTCTTGAATGAACAACCATTTTTAATTATCTGCAACTTCCATTTCTATTCTTTTTTGACTTCCTTTTTCAATCAGTTTCTTTTCTACTCAACTTCCTTTTTTGTTTAATTTCCAAATAGATCGTTAAGGTATAGTGGTTTCTGGATTGAACTTTCATTTTTAGTTTTATGCAGCTTTCATTTTTATTTTTATTCAACTTCCATTTTTATTCAATTTATTTTCCATTGAACTTCCTTTTTTATTTAATTTCCAAATAGATCGTTAAGGTAGAGTGGTTTTTTGAATGAACTTCCATTTTTAATTTTCTGCAACCTCCATTTTTATTTTTATTCGACTTCCATTTTTATTCAAGTTATTTTCTATTCAACTTCCTTTTCTATTTAATTTCCAAATAGATCGTTAAGGTATAGTGGTTTCTTGAATAAACTTCCATTTTTAATTTCCTGCAACTTCCATTTTTATTCCTATTTAACTTCTTTTTTTATTCAAGTTTTCTTCTATTCAACTTTCTTTTTCATTTAATTTCCAAATAGATCGTTAAGGTATACTGTTTCTGGATTGAACTTACATTTTTAATATTATGCAACTTTCATTTTTATTTTTATTCAACTTCCATTTTTATTCAATTTTCTTTTCAGTTAAAGTTCCTTTTTTATTTAATTTCCAAATAGATCGTTAAGGCATAGTGGTTTCTTGAATGAATATCCATTTTTAATTTTCTACAACTTCCTTTTTTATTTTTATTTAACTTCCTTTTTTATTCAAGTTTTTTTTCTACTCAACTTCCTTTTTTATGTAATTTGCAAATCGATCGTTAAGGTATTATGGTTTCTGGATTGAACTTCCATTTTAAATTTTCTGCAACTTCCATTTTTATTTTTATTCAACTTCCATTTTTATTCAATTTACTTTTCTATTAAACTTCCTTTTTTATTTAATTTCCAAATAGATCGTTAAGGTATATTGGTTTCTTGAATGAACTTCCATTTTTAAATTTCTGCAACTTCCATTTTTATTTTTTTTCGACTTCAATTTTTATTCAAGTTATTTTTCTATTCAACTTCTTTTTTTATTTAATTTTCAAATAGATCGTTAAGGTATAGTGGTCTTTGGAATGAACTTCCATTTTTAATTTGCTGCAACTTCCATTTTTATTCTTATTTAACTTCCTTTTTCAATCAGTTTATTTTCTACTCAACTTCCCTTTTTATTTAATTTCCAAATAGGTTGTTAAGGTATAATGGTTTCTGGATTGAACTTTCTTTTTTAATTTTATGCAACTTTCATTTTTTTTTTATTCAACTTCCATTTTTATTCAATTTACTTTTCTATTAAACTTCCTTTTTGTTTAATTTCCAAATAGATCGTTAAAGTATAGTGGTTTCTTGAATGAACTTCTATTTTTAATTTTCTGCAACTTCCATTTTTATTTTTATTCGACTTCCATTTTTATTCAAGTTATTTTTCTATTCAACTTCGTTTTTTAATTAATTTCCAAATAGATCGTTAAGGTATAGTGGTTTCTGGAATGAACTTCCAATTTTAATTTTCGACAACTTCCATTTTTATTTCTATTCAACTTCTTTTTTTATTCAAGTTTTCTTCTATTCAACTTTCTTTTTCATTTAATTTCCAAATAGATCGTTAAGGTATACTGTTTCTGGATTGAACTTACATTTTTAATATTATGCAACTTTCATTTTTATTTTTATTCAACTTCCATTTTTATTCAATTTTCTTTTCAGTTAAAGTTCCTTTTTTATTTAATTTCCAAATAGATCGTTAAGGCATAGTGGTTTCTTGAATGAATATCCATTTTTAATTTTCTACAACTTCCTTTTTTATTTTTATTTAACTTCCTTTTTTATTCAAGTTTTTTTTCTACTCAACTTCCTTTTTTATGTAATTTGCAAATCGATCGTTAAGGTATTATGGTTTCTGGATTGAACTTCCATTTTAAATTTTCTGCAACTTCCATTTTTATTTTTATTCAACTTCCATTTTTATTCAATTTACTTTTCTATTAAACTTCCTTTTTTATTTAATTTCCAAATAGATCGTTAAGGTATATTGGTTTCTTGAATGAACTTCCATTTTTAAATTTCTGCAACTTCCATTTTTATTTTTTTTCGACTTCAATTTTTATTCAAGTTATTTTTCTATTCAACTTCTTTTTTTATTTAATTTTCAAATAGATCGTTAAGGTATAGTGGTCTTTGGAATGAACTTCCATTTTTAATTTGCTGCAACTTCCATTTTTATTCTTATTTAACTTCCTTTTTCAATCAGTTTCTTTTCTACTCAACTTCCTTTTTTATTTAATTTCCAAATAGATCATTAAGGTATAGTGGTTTCTTGAATGAACTTCTATTTTTAATTTTCTGCAGCTTGCATTTTTATTCTTATTTAACTTCTTTTTTCAATCAATTTCTTTTCTACTCAACTTTCTTTTTTATTTAATTTCCAAATAGATCGTTTAGGTACAGTGGTTTCTGGATTGAACTCTCATTTTTAATTTTATGCAACTTTCATTTTTATTTTTATTCAACTTCCATTTTTATTCAATTTACTTTTCTATTAAACTTCCTTTTTTATTTAATTTCCAAATAGATCGTTAAGGTATAGTGGTTTCTTGAATTAACTTCCATATTTAATTTTCTTCAACTTTCATTTTTATTTTTATTCGACTTCCATTTTTATTCAAGTTATTTTTCTATTCAACTTCCTTTTTTATTTAATTTCCAAATAGATCGTTAAGGTATAGTGGTTTCTTGAATGAACTTTCAATTTTAATTTTGTGCAACTTTCTTTTTTATTTTTATTCGACTTCCATTTTTATTCTAGTTGTTTTTCTATTCAACTTCCTTTTTTATTTAATTTCCAAATAGATCGTTAAGGTATAGTGGTTTTTGATTGAACTTCCATTTTTAATTTTCTGCAACTTCCATTTTTATTTTTAAGTAAATTCCCTTTTTATTAAAGTTACTTTTCGGTTCAACTTCCTTTTTTATTTAATTTCCAAATAGATCGTTTAGGTATAGTAGTTTCTGGATTGAACTCTCATTTTTAATTTTCTGCAGCTTGCATTTTTATTCTTATTTAACTTCTTTTTTCAATCAATTTCTTTTCTACTCAACTTTCTTTTTTATGTAATTTCCAAATAGATCGTTTAGGTATAGTGGTTTCTTGAATGAACTTCCTTTTTTATTTTTATTCGACTTCCATTTTTATTTAAGTTATTTTTCTATTCAACTTCCTTTTTTATTTAATTTCCAAATAGATCGTTAAGGTATAGTGGTTTCTCGAATGAACTTCCATTTTAAATTTTCAGCAACTTCCATTTTTATTTTTCTATTAAACTTCCTTTTTTATTTAATTTCCAAATAGATCTTTAAGGTATAATGGTTTCTTTAATGAACTTCAATTTTTTATTTTATGGAACTTCCATTTTTATTTTTATTCAGCTTCCATTTATATTCAAGTTATTTTTCTATTCAACTTCTATTTTTATTTAATTTCCAAATAGATCGTGAAGGTATAGTGGTTTCTTGAATTAACTTTCATTTTTAATTTTCAGCAACTTCTATTTTTATTTTTATTTAACTTCCTTTTTTATTCAAGTATCTTTTCTACTCAACTTCCTTTTTTATGTAATTTCCAAATAGATCGTTAAGGTATAGTGGTTTCTGGATTGAACTTCCAGTTTTAATTTTCTGCAACTTCCATTTTTATTTTTATTCGACTTCCATTTTTATTCAATTTACTTTTCTATTAAACTTCCTTTCTTATTTAATTTCCAAATAGATCGTTAAGGTATAGTGGTTTTTGATTGAACTTCCATTTTTAATTTTCTGCAACTTCCATTTTTATTTTTAAGTAAATTCCATTTTTATTAAAGTTACTTTTCTGTTCAACTTCCTTTTTTATTTAATTTCCAAATAGATCGTTAACGTATAGTGGTTTCTGGATTGAACTTCCATTTTTAATTTTATGCAACTTTCATTTTTATTTTTATTCAATTTACATTTTTATGCAATTTACTTTTCTATTAAACTTCCTTTTTTATTTAATTTCCAAATAGATCGTTACGGTATAGCGGTTTCTTCAATGAATTTCCATTTTTAATTTGCTGCAACTTCCATTTTTATTTTTATTTAACGTCCTTTTTCATTCAAGTTTTTTTTCTACTCAACTTCCTTTTTTATTTAATTTCCTAATAGATCGTTAAGGTATAGTGGTTTCTCGAATGAACTTCCATTTTAAATTTTCAGCAACTTCCATTTTTATTTTTCTATTAAACTTCCTTTTTTATTTAATTTCCAAATAGATCGTTAAGGTATAGTGGTTTCTTTAATGAACTTCAATTTTTAATTTTATGGAACTTCCATTTTTATTTTTATTCAGCTTCCATTTATATTCAAGTTATTTTTCTATTCAACTTCTATTTTATTTAATTTCCAAATAGATCGTGAAGGTATAGTGGTTTCTTCAATTAACTTTCATTTTTAATTTTCAGCAACTTCTATTTTTATTTTTAAGTAACTTCCATTTTTATTCAAGTAACTTTTCTATTCAGCTTCCTTTTTTATTTAATTTCCAAATACATCGTTAAGGTATAGTGGTTTCTTAAATGAACTTCCATTTTTAATTTTCTGCAACTTCCATTTTTGTTTTTATTCGACTTCCATTTTTATTCAAGTCATTTTTATATTCAACTTCCTTTTTTATTTAATTTCTTAATAGATCGTTAAGGTATAGTAGTTTCTTGAATGAAATTCTATTTTTAATTTTCTGCAACATCCATTTTTATTTCTATTCAGCTTCCATTTTTATTCAAGTAATTTTTCTATTCAACTTCCTTTTTTTTTTTAAATTTCCTAATTGATGGTTAACATATAATGGTTTCTTGAATTAACTTCCATTTTTAATTTTCTGCAACTTCCATTTTTATTTTTATTTAATTTCCTTTTTTATTCAAGTTTCATTTCTACTCAACTTACTTTTTTTATTTCATTTCCAAATATATCGTCAAGGTATAGTTGTTTCTGGATTGAACTTCCATTTTTATTTTTATTCAACTTCCATTTTTATTCAATTTACTTTTCTGTGAAACTTCCTTTTTTATTTAATTTCCAAATATATCGTTAAGGTATAGTGGTTTCATGAATGAACTTCCAATTTTAATTTTCTGCAAATTTCATTTTTATTTCTATTCAACTTCTTTTTTTATTCAAGCTTCTTTTCTATTCAACTACCATTTTTATTTAATTTCCAAATAGATCGTTAATGTGTAATGGTTTCTGGATTGAACTTAAATTTTTAATTTTATACTACTTTCATTTTTATTTTTATTCAACTTCCGTTTTTATTCAATTTTTTTTTTTTCTGTTAAAGTTCCTTTTTCATTTAATTTCCAAATTGATCGTTAAGGTATAGTGGTTTCTTTAATGAACTTCCATTTTTAATTTTATGCAACTTCCATTTTTATTTTTATTCAACTTCCATTTTTATTCAAGTTAATTTTGTATTCGACTTCCTTTTTTATTAAATTTGCTAATAGATCGTTAAGGTATAGTGGTTTCTTGAATGAACTTTCATTTTTAATTTTTTGCAAATTCCATTTTTATTTTTATTGAACTTCCATTTTTATTCAATTTACTTTTCTATTAAACTTCATTTTTTATTGAATTTCCAAATAGATCGTTAAGGTATAGTGGTATCTTGAATGAACTTCCATTTTTAATTTTATGCAATTCCATTTTTATTTTTATAGGACTTCCATTTTTATTCAAGTCATTTTTCTCTTCGACATCCTTTTTCATTTAATTTCCAAATAGATCGTTAAGGTATAATGGTTTCTTGAATGAACATCCATTTTTAATTTTCTGCAACTTTCTTTTTTATTTTTATTCAACTTCATTTTTTATTTAATTTCCAAATAGATTGTTAAGGTATAGTAGATTCTTGAATGAACTTCCATTTTTAATTTTCTGCAACTTCCATTTTTATTTTCATTTAACTTCCTTTTTCAATCAGTTTCTTTTCTACTCAACTTCCTTTTTTATTTAATTTCCAAATAGATCGTTAAGGTAGAGTGGTTTATGGATTGAACTTTCATTTTTAATTTTATGCAACTTTCATTTTTATTTTTATTCAGCTTCCATTTTTATTCTAGTTATTTTTCTATTCAACTTCCTTTTTTATTTAATTTCCTAGAAAATGGTTAAGGTATAGTGGTTTCTTGAATTAACTTCCATTTTTAATTATCTGCAACTTCCATTTTTATTTTTATTTAACATCCTTTTTTATTGAATTTCCAAATAGATCGTTGTGGTATAGTGGTTTCTTTAATGAACTTCCATTTTTGATTTTATGGAACTTCCATTTTTATTTTTATTCAGCTTCCATTGTTATTCAAGTTATTTTTCTATTCAACTTCCTTTTTTATTTAATTTCCAAATATATCGTTAAGGTATAGTGCTTTCTTCAATTAACTTCCATTTTTATTTTTCTGCAACTTCCATTTTTATTCAAGTTTCTTTTCTACTCAACTTCCTTTTTTATTTAATTTCCAAATAGATCGTCAAGGTATAGTGGTTTCTTTATTGAACTTCCATTTTTACTTTTATGGAACTTCCATTTTTATTTTTATTCAGCTTCCATTTTTATTCAAGTTATTTTTCTATTCAACTTCCTTTTTTATTTCATTTACAAATAGATCGTTAAGGTATAGTGGTTTCTTGAATGAACTTCCATTTTTAATTTTCTGCAACTTCCATTTCTATTTTTATTTAACTTCCTTTTTTATTCTAGTTTCTTTTCTACTCAACTTCTTTTTTTATGTAATTTCCAAATAGATCGTTAAGGTATAGTGGTTTCTGGATTGAACTTCCATTTTTAATTTTCTGCCACTTCCGTTTTTATTTTTATTCAATTCCATTTTTATTCAATTTACTTTTCTATTAAACTTCCTTTTTTATTTAATTTCCAAATAGATCGTTAATATAGCGATCCCGGTTTTCCCTCTTACTGCTCTGTTGTATTCCGGACTCGGTTCCGTGAAGTTGGTAGTGGTATCTGTCTTGTTGTCGTCCTTAAATTCCATTTGATTGAGTTTTGGGATGTTCTGGGGAGAGTTGTTACAGGTCGGTTAAGCCTTGGTCTTTATCCTCGTTGCCCAGGTTTTTGGTGTTACGCTCGAGCGGGTCTTTCTGCGCTCGACCGGAGTTTGGTTTCTAGTCTAGCGCTCGAGCGGGTGTTCTGGCGCTCGAGCGGGTATTGCACGCCTCCAGTATTTTCAGGTGTCTGCAAAACTTCTGCAGACTTGATTTTTACGCTCGAGCGGTGGCGCTCGAGCGGGTCGTTGGGCGCTCGAGCGGGTAGTACTTCCAGAGTATAAGTTCTGGGAGGTGGAAATATGCGCTCGAGCGGGCTTGTTTTGGCGCTCGAGCGGAAGTGCTTTATTCCTGTGTCTTGGCGCTCGAGCGGGCCTTATTGCGCTCGAGCGTGTCCAGAGTTTTGTTCTTGGCGCTCGAGCGTCATGTTCTCCGCTCGAGCAGACCATACGTATATGAGTTATCCGCTGGGTGATTTCAAATCACTTTTTGCTTTTCTTTCTCTCTCCTACTTTTTCTAAAAACCATTTTTGAGAACCTCTCTCTCTAGATACTCCCTTCTCTCTAGGGTTTGATCTAGTTAGAGTGTCTTCCTTCTCTTTGGCCTTTGTAGAAGTTGTGTTGATCGTCGAGGGCGTCCTTTTAATCTGAAAATTTCGGAATTTGGAGCATTTTGGTTTTAGTCTTCATCTCCATCGGAGCTCAAACTTTGAGGTAGGGATAACCTACTCCTTTCTATGAACCTTGTCTTTAAATTTTGATATTTTGAGATGTTGGGGTTGGTTTGGTAGTTTGGTAAAAGTTTGGGGCACTTATGTAATTTTATAAAAAGTTGGGGTTTTTATTTATATAAAACCTAGATGCATGTTTGGCATGGGAAAATGGAATTAATGTTGAGACATTAATGAAAATGGAACCTAAGGGTTGTAATGTGAATTATGGAAAATGCCCTAATTACATTGGTTAATTAATTTGCATAATTAATTATGAGACATGAAGAATTGATTTGGGAAGTCATGGGAAAAAGGGGTGTAGTTGGATTATTTATCACTCACCTAGTTGGAATGTTGATTATATATATCCATTGTTGCATTTATTTTCTGTATAGAAATAACTGCTTTGGGCTATCGGTGGAGGATAGTCGTGATTGTTGTAGACAATGCATGATGATTAGGCAAACTATAACTAATCACTGGAATGTGTCATCGAGATTGACGATTGAAAGAATGCATTCAATTTATGTATTGTGTGATGATGTGTATAATTGTTGTTTATATGCATTGTGTTGTGTTGGAGGAGATAGGGGATGTACTCCACGGTTTAGGGGAAGATAGGGGATGGACCTCTAAACCGGATGTGTTGGGAGGAGATAGGGGATGGACTCCATAGATAGTGCTCATATGCTTATCTATAAATGTGTTGACAGAGCTCATATGCTTGTCATTGGAAGTGTGATAGTGCTCATATGCATATCTGTGGAAGTGATGATATAGCTCGTATGCTTATCTGTTGTTGTGTGATATAGCTAGTATGCTTATCTAATATGAAATGGGAAGTGTTTAATATGAGTTATTGTCTCATATGAGTTGTTTGGCCAGGTTCTGAGCCATGGATGTAATTTGAGAATTAAAAAGGAATTGGAAAATGAGTTGTAATATGAACTTGTATATCATGAAAATGTAATATGTGATAAGGGAAAGTATCAGTGTTGACCATCTATCAACTGCTAATCTTTTAGTCATTGTTCATTTTTGGTTTAGTGTATTCCTACTGGGCTGTGGTTCACCCTATATGGGAATATCATTTTCAGGTACAGGTAGCATGCCACCTCCAAGGACATAGCTTGGGAGGCTAGAGGAGGACATACTTTTGTCATTTTACTTTTGATGTATTACATGTAAATTCAAGCCAACGGCTTAATGTGTAAATGAGTTAGTACTCTTTTGTTGTAACCAAGTGTTAACTTGGAAAGCTGTAAGCCCATAGGGCATTTGCTTTTGTTGTTAACATGTAATACTTTTGTAATGGAACTCTGAGAAATAGAAGGATGTGGTTATTTCATATGTCATTGAATCTCTTAATTGATGGGTTCAATGTTATTTTTTGAGGGCGTTACAGTTAAGGTATATTGGTTTCTTGAATGAACTTCCATTCTTAATTTTCTGCAACTTCCATTTTTATTTTTATTCGACTTCCATTTTTTTTAAAATTATTTTTCTATTCAACTCCCTTTTTTATTTAATTTCCAAATAGATCGTTAAGGTATAGTTGTTTCTTTAATGAACCTCCATTTTTAATTTTATGGAACTTCCATTTTTATTTTTATTCAGCTTCCATTTTTATTCAAGTTATTTTTCTATTCAACTTCCTTTTTTATTTAAAATTCAAATAGATCGTTAAGGTATAGTGGTTTTTGAATTAACTTTCATTTTTAATTTTCTGCAACTTCCATTTTTATTTTTATTTAACTTCCTTTTTTATTCAAGTTTCTTTTCTATTCAACTTCCTTTTTTTATTTAATTTCCAAATAGATCGTTGAGGTATAGTGGTTTCTTTAATGAACTTCTATTTTTAATTTTATGGAACTTCAATTTTTATTTTTATTCAGCTTCCATTTTTATTCAAGTCATTTTTCTATTCAACTTCCTTTTTTATTTAATTTCCAAATATATCGTTAAGGTATAGTGGTTTCTTGAATTAACTTCCATTTTTAATTTTTTGCAACTTCCGTTTTTATTTTTATTTAACTTCCTTTTTTATTCAACTTTCTTTTCTACTCAGCTTCCTTTTCCTTTTTTATTTAATTTCCAAATAGATCGTCAAGGTATAGTGGTTTCTGGATTGAACTTCCATTTTTATTTTTAATCAACTTCCATTTTTATTCAATTTACTTTTCTATTAAACTTTCTTTTTTATTTAATTTCCAAATAGATCGTTCAGGTATAGTGGTTTCTTGAATGAACTTCCAATTTTAATTTTCTGCAACTTCCATTTTTATTTCTATTTAACTTCTTTTTTTATTCAAGCTACTTTTCTATTCAACTTCATTTTTTATTTAATTTCCAAATAGATCGTTAAGGTATAATGTCTTCGGGATTGAACTTACATTTTTAATTTCGTGCAACTTTCATTTTTATTCAACTTCCATTTTTATTCAATTTTCTTTTCTATTACAGTTCCTTTTTTATTTAATTTCCAAATAGATCGTTAAGGTATAGTGGTTTCTTTAATGAACTTCCATTTTTAATTTTATGGAACTTCCATTTTTATTTTTATTCAGCTTCCATTTTTTTTGAAGTTATTTTTCTATTCAACTTCCTTTTCTATTTAATCTCCAAATAGATCGTTCTAGTATAGTGGTTTTTTGAATTAACTTCCATTTTTAATTTTATGCAACTTCCATTTTTATTTTTAAGTAACTTCCATTTTTATTCAAGTTACTTTTCTACTCAACTTTCTTTTTTATTTAATTTCCAAAAAGAACGTTAACGTATAGTGGTTTCTGGATTGAACTTCCATTTTTTATTTTATGCAACCGTCATTTTTATTTTTATTCAATTTCCATTTTTATTGAATTTACTTTTCTATTAAACTTCCTTTTTTTTATTTAATTTCCAAATAGATCGTTAAGGTATACTGTATTTCCAATTTTAATTTGCGGGAACTTCAATTTCATTTTTATTTAACTTCCTTTTTCATTCAAGTTTCTTTTCTACTCAACTTCCATTTTTATTTAATTTCCAAATAGATCGTTAAGGTATAGTGGTATCTTGAATGAATTTCCATTTTTAGTTTCCTGCAACTTTCATTTTTATTTTTAAGTAACTTCCATTTTTATTCAAGTTACTTTTCTATTCAACTTCCTTTTTTATTTAATTTCCAAATAGATCGTTAACATATAGTCGTTTCTGGATTAAACTTCCTTTTTTAATTTTATGCAACTTTCATTTTTATTTTTATTCAATTTCCATTTTTATTCAATTTACTTTTCTATTAAACTTCCTTTTTTATTTAATTTCCAAATAGATCGTTAAGGTATAGTGCTTTCTTGAATGAATTTTCATTTTTAATTTTCTGCAACTTCCATTTTTATTTTTATTTAACTTTCTTTTTCATTCAAGTTTCATTTCTACTCAACTTCCTTTTTTATTTAATTTCCAAATAGATCGTTAAGGTATAGTGGTTTCTGGATTGAACTTCCATTTTTAATTTTATGCAACTTTCATTTTTATTTTTATTCAATTTCCATTTTTATTCAATTTACTTCTCTATTAAACTTTCTTTTTTATTAAATTTCCAAATTGAACGTTAAGGTATTTTGGTTTCCTGAAGGAACATCCATTTTTAATTTTCTGCAACTTCCGTTTTTATTTTTATTTGACTTTCATTTTTATTCAAGTTATTTTTCTATTCAACTTCCTTTTTTATTTAATTTCCAAATAGATTGTTAAGGTATAGTGGTTTCTTGAATGAACTTCCATTTTTAATTTTCTGCAACTTCCATTTTTAATTTTATTTAACTTCCTTTTTCAATCAGTTTCTTTTCTACTCAACTTCCTTTTTTTATTTAATTTCCAAATAGATCGTTAAGGTATAGTGGTTTCTGGATTGAACTTTCATTTTTAATTTTATGCAACTTTCATTTTTATTTTTATTCAGCTTCCATTTTTATTCATGTTATTTTTCTATTCAACTTTCTTTGTTATTTAATTTCCTAGTAGATGGTTAAGGTAAAGTGGTTTCTTGAATTAACTTCCATTTTTAATTTTCTGCAACTTCCATTTTTTATTTTATTTAACTTCCTTTTTTATTCAAGTTTCTTTTCTATTCAACTTACTTTTTTATTTAATTTCCAAATAGATCGTTGAGGTATAGTGGTTTCTTTAATGAACTTCCATTTTTAATTTTATGGAACTTCCATTTTTATTTTTATTCAGCTTCCATTTTTATTCAAGTTATTTTTCTATTCAACTTCATTTTTTATTTAATTTCCAAATATATCGTTAAGGTATTGTGGTTTCTTGAATTAACTTCCATTTTTAATTTTCTGCAACTTCCATTTTTATTTTTATTTAACTTTCTTTTTTGTTCAAGTTTCTTTTGAACTCAACTTCCTTTTTTATTTAATTTCTAAATAGATCGTTAAGGTATAGTGGTTTCTTTAATGAAATTCCATTTTTAATTTTATGGAACTTCCATTTTTATTTTTATTCAGCCTCCATTTTTATTCAAGTTATTTTTCTATTCAACTTCCTTTTTTGTTTAATTTCCAAATAGATCGTTAAGGTATAATCGTTTCTTGAATGAAAGTCCATTTTTAATTTTCTGCAACTTCCATTTTTATTTTTATTTAACTTCCTTTTTCAATCAGTTTCATTTCTACTCAACTTTCTTTTTTATTTAATTTCCAAATAGATCGTTAAGGTCTAGTGGTTTCTGCATTGAACTTTCATTTTTAATTTTATGCAACTTTCATTTTTATTTTTATTCAGCTTCCATTTTTATTCAAGTTATTTTTCTATTCAACTTCCTTTTTTATTTAATTTCCACGTAGATGGTTAAGGTATAGTGGTTTCTTGAATTAACTTCCATTTTTAATTTTCTGCAACTTCCATTTTCATTTTTATTTAACTTCCTTTTTTATTTGATTTCCAAATAGATCGTTGAGGTATTGTGGTTTCTTTAATGAACTTCCACTTTTAATTTTATGGAACTTCCATTTTTATTTTTTTTCAGCTTCCATTTTTATTCAAGTTATTTTTCTATTCAACTTCCTTTTTTATTTAATTTCTAAATATATCGTTAATGTATAGTGGTCTCTTGAATTAACTTCCATTTTTAATTTTCTGCAACTTCTATTTTTATTTTTATTTGACTTCCTTTTTTATTCAAGTTTCTTTTTTACTCAACTTCCTTTTCCTTTTTTATTTAATTTCCAAATTGATCTTCAAGGTATAGTGTTTTCTGGATTGAACTTCCATCTTTATTTTTATTCAACTTCCATTTTTATTCAATTTACTTATCTATTAAACTTTCTTATTATTTAATTTCCAAATAGATCGTTAAGATATAGTGGTTTCTTGAATGAACTTCCAATTTTAATTTTCTGCAACTTTCATTTTTATTTCTATCCAACTTCTTTTTTTATTCAAGCTTCTTTTCTATTCAACTTCTTTTTTTATTTAATTTCCAAATAGATCGTTAAGGTATAATGGCTCCTAGATTGAACTTCTATTTTTAATTTTATGCAACTTTCATTTTTATTTTTATTCAACTTCCATTTTTGTTCAATTTTCTTTTCTATTAAAGTTCCTTTTTTATTTAATTTGCAAATAGATCGTTAAGGTATAGTGGTTTCTTTAATGAACTTCCATTTTTAATTTTATGGAACTTCCATTTTTATTTCTATTCAACTTCCATTTTTTTCAAGTTATTTTTCTATTCAACTTCCTTTTTTATTTAATTTCATAATAGATCGTTAAGGTATAGTGGTCTCTTGAATGAACTTCCATTTTTAATTTTCTGCAACTTCTTGTTTTATTTAATTTCCAAATAGATCATGAAGGTATAGTGGTATCCTTAATGAACTTCCATTTTTATTCACGTCATTTTTCTATTCAACTTTCTTTTTTATTTAATTTCCAAATAGATCGTTAAGGTATTGTGGTTTCTTGAATGAACTTCCATTTTTAATTTTCGGCAACTTCCATTTTTATTTTTATTTAACTTCATTTTTCAATCAAGTTTCTTTTCTACTCAACTTCCTTTTTTATTTAATTTCCAAATAGATGGTTATGGTGTACTGGTTTCTGGATTGAACTTCCATTTTTATTTTTATTCAAATTCCATTTTTATTCAATTTACTTTTCTATTAAACTTCCTTTTTTATTTAATTTCCAAATAGATCGTTAAGGTATAGTGGTTTCTTGAATGAACTTCCAATTTTAATTTTATGGAACTTCTATTTTTTTTTTATTCAACTTCCTTTTTTATTTAATTTCCAAATAAATCGTTAAGGTATAGTGGTTTCTTGAATTAACTTCCATTTTTATTTTTATTTATCTTCCTTTTTTATTCAAGTTTCTTTTCTACTCAACTTCCTTTTTCCTTTAATTTCCAAATAGATCGTCAAGGTATAGTGTTTTCTGGATTGAACTTACATTTTTATTTTTATTCAACTTCCATTTTTATTCAATTTACTTTTCTATTAAACTTCCTTTTTTATTTAATTTCAAAATATATCGTTAAGGTATAGTGGTTTCTTGAATGAACTTCCAATTTTAATTTTCTGCAACTTCCCTTTTTATTTCTATTCAACTTCTTTTTTTATGCAAGCTTCTTTTCTATTCAACTTTCTTTTTTATTTAATTTCCAAATAGATCGTTAAGGTATAATGGTTTCTGGATTGAACTTACATTTTTAATTTTATACAACTTTCATTTTTATTTTTATTCAACTTCCGTTTTTATTCAATTTTGTTTTTTATTAAAGTTCCTTTTTTATTTAATTTCCAAATAGATCGTTAAGGTATAGCGGTATAGCGATCCCGGATTTACCCTTGTTGTACAGTGATCTGGACCTGTGTCCGTGGATGTTGGTAGTTGATTATTATCTTATTTACATCCTTTTTACTTCGTATTTGAGTTATAGGATGTGTTGGGCAGGTTTGTTACAGGTTGGTTGAGTTTAGAAACCAAAACTAGTTGCCCAGATTTTGGCCTGTCCGCTCGAGTGGGGGTTTTGACGCTCGAGCGGGGAATACACCCATCCAGTATTTCCTGTGCAGTGTTGGACGCTCGAGCGGGGGATTGGCCGCTCGAGCGGGAGGTTGTGAGTGACGCTCGAGCGGGGCTTCGAGAGCTCGAGCGGGGACCTGCTGTGTCGAGATGCTGGGAGAGTGCATCCGGCGCTCGAGCGGGAGTTTGGCCGGTCGAGCGGGAGTCTGTGAGTGCCGCTCGAGCGGGGGTTTGGACGCTCGAGCGGGGCGACTGGGTTTAAGTTCCGAGTTCTGACTTTTCAAATCACTTTTTCACTTTCTCTTCTCTCTCCTACTTTTCCAAAAACACCATTGTTGAGCCTCTCACTCTAGAACTCTACCTTCTCTCTAGGTTTTGATCTAGTAGGAGTGATTTGCTCATCTTTGGCCTTTACAAAAAACTTGTTGATCGTCGAGGGCTACATTTTAATCTGAAAATTTTGGGATTTGGAGCACGTTGGGTTTTGTCATCTTCTCCCTTGGGGCTCCGGATTTGAGGTAGGGATATCCTACTCCTCTCTATGGATTTTTTCTTTAAATTTTAGTATTTGAGATGTTGGGGTTGGTTTGGTAATTTTGTGAAAGTTTGGGGCTTTTGTGTAATTTTACAAAAGTCGGGGTTTTATTTATAATAAACCTAGATGCATGTTTGGCATAGAGAAATGGAATAATTGTTGAATCATTGATGAATATGGGACCTTAAGGGTTGTAATGTTAATTATGGGCAATGCCCTAATTACATTGTTTGATTAATTGGGTTAATTAATCGTGAGAAATGAGGTTATGAAATAGGAATGTTGAGATTGGAAATGTATGGGGTTAAAGGGTGTAGTTGAATTATTTATCACTCACCGAAATGAAATGATGATTGAATATCCATTTGCGCATTTATTTTCTGTTTAGAAATAACTGCTTTGGGCTATCGGTGGAGGATAGTCGTGATTATTGTAGACAATGCATGATGATTAGGCAAACGAAAACTAATCAATGGAATGTGTCATGGAATTTGACGGTTGATAGAATACATTAACTGTATGTATTGAATGATGGTATATAGAACCAATGTGTTTGTATACGTTATATGTAGAGGAGGAGATGGGGGATGTACTCCGCGGTTTAGGGAAAGATGGGGGATGTACCTCTAAACCGGATAGTGTTGGGAGGAGATGGGGAATGAACTCCGTAGATACAGCTCATATGCTTGTCTAGAGAAATGAAGATAGAGCTTATATGCTTATCTTTGGGAAGTGTAGATACAGCTCATATGCTTGTCTAGAGAAGTGAAGATAGGGCTAATATGCTTATCTTTGTGAAATGTGGATGTAGCTCATATGCTTATCTGTGAATGTGGGATATAGTTCTTATACATATCTGTTGTGATGATGATAGAGCTAATATGCTTATCTGTTGAAAAAGGGAAAATGAAAAGTAACTTGGACTCATAAGTCGTATGACATAAAATGTGATTTATGTGGATTTATCAGTATTGGCCATCTATCAATTGCTAACCTTTTAGTCATTGTTCATGGTTGGTTTAGTGTATTTCTACTGGGCTGTGGCTCACCCTATATGGGAATATCATTTTCAGGTACAAGTAGCATGCCACCTCCAAGGTCATAGCTTGGGAGGCTAGAGGCGGGCATATTTTTGTTGTTTAAGTTCCTTTTTGATGTATTACATGTATATTCAAGCCGAGGGCTTAATGTGTCGAGGAGTTAGCACTCTTTTGTTGTAACCAAGTGTTAACTTGGAAAGATGTAAGCCTGTAGGGCATTTTGCTTTTGTTGTTAACATGTAATACTTTTGTAATGAAATTGTAATGAAACTCTGATTAATAGAAAAATGTGGATATTTTGTATGTCAATGAATGTCTTAATTGATGGTTTAATGTTATTATTTTGCGGGCGTTACAAGCAGTTTCTTTAATGAACTTTCATTTTTATTTTTATGGAACTTCCATTTTTATTTTTATTCAGCTTCCATTTAAATTCAAGTTATTTTTCTATTCAACTTCCTTTTTTATTTAATTTCCAAATAGATGGTTAAGGTATAGTGGTTTCTTGAATTAAGTTCCATTTTAAATTTTCTGCAACTTCCATTTTTATTTTTATTTAACTTCCTTTTTTATTCAAGTTTCTTTACTATTCAACTTCCTTTTTTATTTAATTTCCAAATAGATCGTTGAGGTATAGTGGTTTCTTTAATGAACTTCCATTTTTAATTTTATGGAACTTCCATTTTTATTTTTATTCAGCTTCCATTTTTATTCAAGTTATTTTTCTATTCAACTTTCTTTTTTATTTAATTGCCAAATATATCGTTAAGGTATAGTGGTTTCTTCAATTAACTTCCATTTTTAATTTTCTACAACTTTCATTTTTTTTTTTACGTAACTTCTATTTTTATTCAAGTTACTTTTCTATTCAACTTCCTTTTTTATTTAATTTCCAAATAGAACGTTAACGTATAGTGGTTTCTAGATTGAACTTCCATTTTTTATTTTATGCAATTGTCATTTTTATTTTTATTCAATTTCCATTTTTGTTGAATTTACTTTTCTATTAAACTTCCTTTTTTATTTAATTTCCAAATAGATCGTTAAGGTATAGTGGTTTCTGGAATGTATTTCCGTTTTTAATTTGCTGCAACTTCAATTTTTATTTTTATTTAACTTCCTTTTTCATTCAAGTTTCTTTTCTACTCAACTTCCTTTTTTATTTAATTTCCAAATAGATCGTTAAGGTATAGTGGTTTCTGGATTGAACTTCCATTTTTAATTTTATGCAACTTTCATTTTTATTTTTATTCAATTTCTTTTTTTTTTTTCAATTTACATTTCTATTAAACTTCATTTTTTATTTAATTTCCAAATAGATCATTAAGGTATAGTGGTTTCTTGAATGAACTACCATTTTTAATTTTCCGCAACTTCCATTTTTATTGTTATTCGGCTTCCATTTTTATTCAAGTTATTTTTCGATTCAACTTCCTTTTTTATTTAATTTCCAAATAGATCATTAAGGTATAGTGGTTTCTTGAACGAATTTTCATTTTTAATTTTCTGCAACTTCCATTTTCATTTTTAAGTAACTTCCATTTTTATTCAAGTTACTTTTCTATTCAACTTCCTTTTTGATTTAATTTCCAAATAGATCGTTAACGTATAGTGGTTTCTGGATTGAACTTCCATTTTTAATTTTATGCAACTTTCATTTTTATTTTTATTCAATTTCCATTTTCATTCAATTTACTTTTCAATTAAACTTCCTTTTTTATTTAATTTCCAAATAGATCGTTAAGGTACAGTGCTTTCTTGAATGAATTTCCATTTTTAATTTTCTGCAACTTCCATTTTTATTTTTATTTAACTTCCTTTTTCATTCAAGTTTCTTTTCTACTCAACTTCGTTTTTTATTTAATTTCCAAATAGATCGTTAAGGTATAGTGGTTTCTAGATTGAACTTCCATTTTTAATTTTATGCAACTTTCATTCTCATTTTTATTCAATTTCCTTCTTTTTTTCAATTTACATTTCTATTAAACTTCCTTTTTTATTTAATTTCCAAATAGATCGTTAAGATATAGTGCTTTCTTGAATGAACTTCCATTTTTAATTTTCCGCAACTTCCATTTTTATTGTTATTTGGCTTCCATTTTTATCCAAGTTATTTTTCGATTCAACTTCCTTTTTTATTTAATTTCCAAATAGATCGTTAAGGTATAGTGGTTTCCTGAATGAACATCCATTTTTAATTTTCTGCAACTTTCATTTTTATTTTTACTTAACTTCCTTTTTCAATCAGTTTCTTTTCTACTCAACTTCCTTTTTTATTTAATTTCCAAATAGATCGTTAAGGTATAGTGGTTTCTAGATTGAACTTTCATTTTTAATTTTATGTAACTTTCATTTTTATTTTTCTTCAGCTTCCATTTTTGTTCAAGTTATTTTTCTATTCAACTTCCTTTTTTATTTAATTTCCAATTAGATGGTTAAGTTATAGTGGTTTCTTGAATTAATTTCCATTTTTAATTTTCTGCAACTTCCATTTTTATTTTTATTTAACTTCCTTTTTTATTCAAGTTTCTTTTTTATTCAACTTCCTTTTTTATTTAATTTTCAAATAGATCGTTGAGGTATAATGGTTTCTTTAATGAACTTCCATTTTTATTTTTCTTCAGCTTCCATTTTTATTCAAGTTATTTTTCTATTCAACTTCCTTTTTTATTTAATTTCAGAATATATCGTTAAGGTATTGTGGTTTCTTGAATTAACTTCCATTTTTATTTTTATTTAACTTCCTTTTTTATTCAAGTTTCTTTTCAACTCAACTTCCTTTTTTTTTAATTTCCAAATAGATCGTAAAGGTATAGTGGTTTCTTTAATGAAATTCCATTTTTAATTTTATGGAACTTCCATTTTTATTTTTATTCAGCTTCCATTTTTATTCAAGTTATTTTTCTATTCAACTTCCTTTTTAATGTAATTTCCAAATAGATCGTTAAGGTATAATGGTTTCTTGAATGAACTTCCATTTTTAATTTTCTGCAACTTCTATTTTTATTTTTATTTAACTTCCTTTTTTATTCAAGTTTCTTTTCCACTCAACTTCCTTTTTTATGTAATTTCCAAATAGATCGTTAAGGTATAGTGGTTTCTGGATTGAACTTCCATTTTTAATTTTCTGCAACTTCCATTTTTATTTTTATTCAACTTCCTTTTTTATTTAATTTGAAAATAGATCGTTAAGGTATATTGGTTTTTTGAATGAACTTCCATTTTTAATTTTCTGCAACTTCCATTTTTATTTTTATTCGGCTTCCATTTTCATTCAAGTTATTTTTCTATTCAACTTCCCTTTTTATTTAATTTCCAAATATATCGTTAAGGTATAGTGGTTTCTTTAATGAACTTCCATTTTTAATTTTATGGAACTTCCATTTTTATTTTTATTCAGCTTCCATTTTGATTCAAGTTATTTTTGTATTCAACTTCCTTTTTTATTTAATTTCCAAATAGATGGTTAAGGTATAGTGGTTTCTTGAATTAACTTCCATTTTTAATTTTCTGCAACTTCCATTTTTATTTTTCTTTAACTTCCTTTTTTATTCAAGTTTCTTTTCTATTCAACTTCCTTTTTTATTTAATTTCCAAATAGATCGTTGAGTTATAGTGGTTTCTTTATTGAACTTCCACTTTTAATTTTATGGAACTTCCATTTTTATTTTTATTCAGCTTCCATTTTTATTCAAGTTATTTTTCTATTCAACTTCCTTTTTTATTTAATTTCCGAATATATCGTTAATGTATAGTGGTTTCTTGAATTAACTTCCATTTTTAATTATCTGCAACTTCTATTTTTATTTTTATTTAACTTCCTTTTTTAGTCAAGTTTCTTTTCTACTCAACTTCCTTTTCCTTTTTTATTTAATTTCCAAATAGATCGTCAAGGTATAGTGTTTTCTGGATTCAACTTGCATTTTTATTTTTGCTCAACTTCCATTTTTATTCAATTTACTTATCTATTAAACTTTCTTTTTATTTAATTTCTAAATAGATCGTTAAGATATAGTGGTTTCTTGAATGAACTTCCAATTTTAATTTTCTGCAACTTCCATTTTTATTTCTATCCGACTTCTTTTTTTATTCAAGCTTCTTTTCTATTCAACTTCCTTTTTTATTTAATTTCCAAATAGATCGTTGAGGTATATTGGCTTCTGGATTGAACTTCTATTTTTAATTTTATGCAACTTTCATTTTTATTTTTATTCAACTTCCATTTTTATTCAATTTTCTTTTCTCTTAAAATTCCTTTTTTATTTAATTTGCAAATAGATCGTTAAGGTATAGTGGTTTCTTTAATGAACTTCCATTTTTAATTTTATGGAACTTCCATTTTTATTTTTATTCAACTTCCATTTTTATTCAAGTTATTTTTCTATTCAACTTCCTTTTTTATTTAATTTCCGAATAGATCGTTAAGGTATAGTGGTCTCTTGAATGAACTTCCATTTTTAATTTTCTGCAACTTCCAATTTTATTTTTATTCAACTTCCATTTTTGTTCAATTTACTTTTTTATTAAACTTCATGTTTTATTTAATTTCCAAATAGATCATGAAGGTTTAGTGGTATCCTTAATGAACTTCCATTTTTAATTTTATGCAACGTCCATTTTTATTTTTATTCAACTTCCATTTTTATTCAATTTACTTTTCTATTAAACTTCCTTTTTTTTATTTAATTTCAAAATATATCGTTAAGGTATAGTGGTTTCTTGAATGAACTTCCAATTTTAATTTTCTGCAACTTCCATTTTTATTTCTATTCAACTTCTTTTTTTATTCAAGCTTCTTTTCTATTCAACTTCCTTTTTTATTTAATTTCCAAATAGATCGTTAAGGTATAATGGTTTCTGGATTGAACTTACATTTTTAATTTTATACAACTTTCATTTTTATTTTTATTCAACTTCCGTTTTTATTCAATTTTGTTTTCTATTAAAGTTCCTTTTTTATTTAATTTCCAAATAGATGGTTAAGGTATAGCAGTTTCCCTAATGAACTTCCTTTTTTATTTTTATGGAACTTCCATTTTTATTTTTATTCAGCTTCCATTTAAATTCAAGTTATTTTTCTATTCAACTTCCTTTTTTATTTAATTTCCAAATAGATGGTTAAGGTATAGTTGTTTCTTGAATTAACTTCCATTTTTAATTTTCTGCAACTTCCATTTTTATTTTTATTTAACTTCCTTTTTTATTCAAGTTTCTTCACTATTCAACTTTATTTTTTATTTAATTTCCAAATAGATCATTGAGGTATAGTGGTTTCTTTAATGAACTTCCATTTTTAATTTTATGGAACTTCCATTTTTATTTTTATTCAGCTTCCATTTTTATTCAAGTTATTTTTCTATTCAACTTCCTTTTTTATTTAATTGCCAAATATATCGTTAAGGTATAGTGGTTTCTAGATTGAACTTCCATTTTTTATTTTATGCAACTGTCATTTTTATTTTTATTCAATTTCCATTTTCGTTGAATTTACTTTTCTGTTAAACTTCCTTTTTTATTTAATTTCCAAATAGATCGTTAAGGTGTAGTGGTTTCTGGAATGTATTTCCATTTTTAATTTGCTGCAACTTCAATTTTTATTTTTATTTAACTTCCTTTTTCATTCAAGTTTCTTTTCTACTCAACTTCCTTTTTTATATAATTTCCAAATTGATCGTTAAGGTATAATGGTTTCTGGATTGAACTTCCATTTTTAATTTTATACAACTTTCATTTTTATTTTTATTCAATTTCCTTTTTTTTTTTCAATTTACAATTCTATTAAACTTCATTTTTTATTTAATTTCCAAATAGATCGTTAAGGTATAGTGGTCTCCTGAATGAACTTCCATTTTTAATTTTCCGCAACTTCCATTTTTATTGTTATTCGGCTTCCATTTTGATTCAAGTTGTTTTTCGATTCAACTTCTTTTTTTATTTAATTTCCAAATAGATCGTTAAGGTATAGTGGTTTCTTGAATGAATTTCCATTTTTAATTTTCTGCAACTTCCATTTTCATTTTTAAGTAACATCCATTTTTATTCGAGTTACTTTTCTATTCAACTTCCTTTTTGGTTTAATTTCCAAATAGATCGTTAACGTATAGTGGTTTTTGGATTGAACTTCCATTTTTAATTTTATGCAACTGTCATTTTTATTTTTATTCAATTTCCATTTTTATTCATTTTACATTTCTATTAAACTTCCTTTTTTATTTAATTTCCAAATAGATCGTTAAGGTATAGTGCTTTCTTGAATGAATTTCCATTTTTAAATTTCTACAACTTCCAGTTTTATTTTTATTTAACTTCCTTTTTCATTCAAGTTTCTTTTCTACTCGACTTCCTTTTTTATTTAATTTCCAAATAGATCGTTAAGGTACAGTGGTTTCTGGATTGAACTTCCATTTTTAATTTTATGCAACTTTCATTTTTATTTTTATTCAGTTTCCATTTTTATTCAATTTACTTCTCTACTAAACTTTCTTTTTTATTAAATTTCCAAACTGAACGTGAAAGTATAGTGGTTTCTTGAATGAACATCCATTTTTAATTTTCTGCAACTTCCATTTTTATTTTTATTCGGCTTTCATTTTTATTCAAGTTATTTTTCTATTCAACTTCCATTTTTATTTTTATTTAACTTCCTTTTTCAATCAGTTTCTTTTCTACTCAACTTCCTTTTTTATTTAATTTCCAAATAGATCGTTAAGGTATAGTGGTATCTAGATTAAACTTTCATTTTTAATTTTATGTAACTTTCATTTTTATTTTTATTCAGTTTCCATTTTTATTCAAGTTATTTTTCTATTCAACTTCCTTTTTTATTTAATTTCCAAGTAGATGGTTAAGTTATAGTGGTTTCTTGAATTAACTTCCATTTTTTATTTTCTGCAACTTCCATTTTTATTTTTATTTAACTTCCTTTTTTATTCAAGTTTTTTTCTATTCAACTTCCTTTTTTATTTAATTTCCAAATATATCGTTGAGGTATAGTGGTTTCTTTAATGAACTTCCATTTTTAATTTTATGGAACTTCTATTTTTATTTTTATTCAGCTTCCATTTTTATTCAAGTTATTTTTCTATTCAACATCCTTTTTATTTAATTTCCAAATATATCGTTAAGGTATTGTGGTTTCTTGAATTAACTTCCATTTTTAATTTTGTGCAACTTCCATTTTTATTTTTATTTAACTTCCTTTTTTATTCAAGTTTCTTTTCAACTCAACTTCCTTTTTTATTGAATTTCCAAATAGATCGTCAAGGTATAGGGGTTTCTTTAATGAAATTCCATTTTTAATTTTATGGAACTTCCATTTTTATTTTTATTCAGCTTCCATTTTTATTCAAGTTATTTTTCTATTCAACTTCCTTTTTTATATGATTTCCAAATAGATCGTTAAGGTATAATGGTTTCTTGAATGAATTTCCATTTTTAATTTTCTGCAACTTCCATTTTTATTTTTATTCAAGTTTCTTTTCTACTCAACTTCCTTTTTTTATGTAATTTCCAAATAGATCGTTAAGGTATAGTGGTTTCTGGATTGAACTTCCATTTCTAATTTTCTGCAACTTTCATTTTTATTTTTATTTTTATTCAACTTCCATTTTTATTCAATTTACTTTTCTATTAAACTTCCTTTTTTATTTAATTTCCAAATAGATCGTTAAGGTATATTGGTTTTTTGAATGAACTTCCATTTTTAATTTTCTGCAACTTCCATTTTTATTTCTATTCAACTTCCATTTTTTATTTAATTTCCAAATAGATCGTTAAGGTATAGTGGTTTCTTTAATGAAGTTCCATTTTTAATTTTATGGAACTTCCATTTTTATTTTTATTCAGCTTCCATTTTTATTCAAGTTATTTTTGTATTCAACTTCCTTTTTTATTTAATTTCCAAATAGATGGTTAAGGTATAGTGGTTTCTTGATTTAACTTTCATTTTTAATTTTCTGCAACTTCCATTTTTATTTTTATTTAACTTCCTTTTTTATTCAAGTTTCTTTTCTATTCGACTTCCTTTTTTATTTAGTTTGCAAATAGATCGTAGAGGTATTGTGGTTTCTTTAATGAACTTCCACTTTTAATTTTATGGAACTTCCATTTTTATTTTTGTTCAGCTTCCATTTTTATTCAAGTTATTTTTCTATTCAACTAACTTTTTTATTTAATTTCCGAATATATCGTTAATGTATAGTGGTTTCTTCAATTAACTTTCATTTTTAATTATCTGCAACTTCTATTTTTATTTTTATTTAAGTTCCTTTTTTAGTCAAGTTTCTTTTCTACTCAACTTCCTTTTCCTTTTTTATTTAATTTCCAAATAGATCATCAAGGTATAGTGTTTTCTGGATTGAACTTCCATTTTTATTTTTATTCAACTTCCATTTTTATTAAATTTACTTATCTATTAAACTTTCTTTTTATTTAATTTCCAAATAGATTGTTAAGATATAGTTGTTTCTTGAATGAACTTCCAATTTTAATTTTCTGCAACTTCCATTTTTATTTCTATCCCACTTCTTTTTTTTATTCAAGCTTCTTTTCTATTCAACTTCCTTTTTTATTTAATTTCCAAATAGATCGTTAAGGTATAATGGCTTCTGGATTGAACTTCTATTTTTAATTTTATGCAACTTTTATTTTTATTTTTATTCAACTTCCATTTTTATTCAATTTTCTTTTCTATTCAAGTTCCTTTTTTATTTAATTTGCGAATAGATCGTGAAGGTATAGTGGTTTCTTTAATGAACTTCTATTTTTAATTTTATGGAACTTCCATTTTTATTTTTATTCAACTTCCATTTTTATTCAAGTTATTTTTCTATTCAACTTCCTTTTTTATTTAATTTCCTAATAGATCGATAAGGTATAGTGGTCTCTTGAATGAACATCCGTTTTTAATTTTCTGCAACTTCAATTTTTATTTTTATTCAACTTCCATTTTTATTCAATTTACTTTTCTATTAAACTTCATGTTTTATTTAATTTCCAAATAGATCATGAAGGTATAGTGGTATCCTTAATGAACTTCCATTTTTAATTTTATTCAACTTCCATTTTTGTTTTTATTCGACTTCCATTTTTATTCACATCATTTTTCTATTCAACTTTCTTTGTCATTTAATTTCCAAATAGATCGTTAAGGTATTGTGGTTTCTTGAATGAACTTCCATTTTTAATTTTCTGCAACTTCCATTTTTATTTTTATTTAACTTCATTTTTCAATCAAGTTTCTTTTCTACTCAACTTCCTTTTTTATTTAATTTCCAAATAGATCGTTATGGTATACTGGTTTCTGGATTGAACTTCCATTTTTATTTTTATTCAAATTCCATTTTTATTCAATTTACTGTTCCATTAAACTTCCTTTTTTATTTAATTTCCAAATAGATCGATAAGGTATAGTGGTTTTTTTAATGAACTTCCATTTTTAATTTTATGGAACTTCTATTTTTATTTTTATTCAGCTTCCATTTTTATTCAAGTTATTTTTCTATTCAACTTCCCTTTTTATTTAATTTCCAAATAGATCGTTAAGGTATAGTGGTTTCTTTAATGAACTTCTATTTTTAATTTTATGGAACTTCCATTTTTATTTTTATTCAGTTTCCATTTTTATTCAAGTTATTTTTCTATTCAACTTCCTTTTTTATTTAATTTCCAAATAGATGGTTAAGGTATAGTGGTTTCTTGAATTAACTTCCATTTTTAATTTTCTGCAACTTCCATTTTTATTTTTATTTAACTTCCTTTTTTATTCAAGATTTTTTTCTATTCAACTTACTTTTTTATTTAATTTCCAAATAGATCGTTGAGGTGTAGTGGTTTTTTAATGAACTTCCATTTTTATTTTTATTCAACTTCCATTTTTATTCAAGTTATTTTTCTATTCAACTTCCTTTTTTATTTAATTTCCTAATAGATCGTTAAGGTATAGTGGTCTCTTGAATGAACTTCCGTTTTTAATTTTCTGCAACTTCCATTTTTATTTTTATTCAACTTCCTTTTTTATTCAATTTACTTTTCTATTAAACTTCCTGTTTTATTTAATTTCCAAATAGATCATGAAGGTATAGTGGTATCCTTAATGAACTTCCATTTTTAATTTTATGCAAATTCCATTTTTATTTTTATTTGACTTCCATTTTTATTCACGTCATTTTTCTATTCAACTTTCTTTTTCATTTAGTTTCCAAATAGATCGTTAAGGTATTGTGGTTTCTTGAATGAACTTCCATTTTTAATTTTCTGCAACTTCCATTTTTATTTTTATTTAACTTCATTTTTCAATCAAGTTTCTTTTCTACTCAACTTCCTTTTTTATTTAATTTCCAAATAGATCGTTATGGTATACTGGTTTCTGGATTGAACTTCCATTTTTATTTTTATTCAAATTCCATTTTTATTCAATTTACTGTTCTATTAAACTTCCTTTTTTATTTAATTTCCAAATAGATCGTTAAGGTATAGCGGTTTTTTTAATGAACTTCCATTTTTAATTTTATGGAACTTCTATTTTTATTTTTATTCAGCTTCCATTTTTATTCAAGTTATTTTTCTATTCAACTTCCTTTTTTATTTAATTTCCAAATAAATCGTTAAGGTATAGTGGTTTTTTGAATTAACTTCCATTTTTAATTTTCTGCAACTTCCATTTTAATTTTTATTTAACTTCCTTTTTTATTCAAGTTTCATTTCTACTCAACTTCCTTTTTCATTTAATTTCCAAATAGATCGTCAAGGTATAGTGTGTTCTGGATGGAACTTACATTTTTACTTTTATTCAACTTCCATTTTTATTCAATTTACTTTTCTATTAAACTTCTTTTTTTATTTAATTTCAAAATATATCGTTAAGGTATAGTGGTTTCTTGAATGAACTTCCAATTTTAATTTTCTGCAACTTCCTTTTTTATTTCTATTCAACTTCTTTTTTTATTTAAGCTTCTTTTCTATTCAACTTCCTTTTTTATTTAATTTCCAAATAGATTGTTAAGGTATAATGGTTTCTGGATTGAACTTACATTTTTAATTTTATACAACTTTCATTTTTATTTTTATTCAACTTCCGTTTTTATTCAATTTTGTTTTCTATTAAAGTTCCTTTTTTATTTAATTTGCAAGTTGATCGTTAAGGTATAGCGGTTTCTTTAATGAACTTCCATTTTTATTTTTATTGAACTTCCATTTTTATTTTTATTCAACTTCCATTTAAATTCAAGTTATTTTTCTATTCAACTTCCTTTTTTATTTAATTTCCAAATAGATGGTTAAGGTATAGTGGTTTCTTGAATTAACTTCCATTTTTAATTTTCTGCAACTTCCATTTTTATTTTTATTTAACTTCCTTTTTTATTCAAGTTTCTTTACTATTCAACTTCCTTTTTTATTTAATTTCCAAATACCGAGTTGCAAAACAGAAAAGTACCTCTCACTACTGACGGTGCCGGTACTAAATCCTGCGCGGTAACAGCATACACGCGCCCCGTAGGCCCCTGGTCTACCTGCTCACCTCTCGGAGCAAAAGACTGTTGCACAGACTGGGATGACGAAGCTCCCGGATTGGCCCTCGAGGCCTGCACAGACTGAGCTGGTTGAAAACCCTACGTCTGCCTAGAACCAGACGCTCCCGAAGTGGCACTCAACTGCGGGCAAAACCTCTTCAGGTGCCCAGGCTGTCCACACTGATAACAAGACAAGGGCTGCCCCCTGCCTAAACTCTGACTCTGCGGTCTAGCTGAAGAAGAAGCAGCTTTCTGACCTCCACCCTTCAGCGGGCAAACAGAAACCTTGTGACCCAGCTGGCCACACTTGTAACAGGTGAAATCCCCCTGACCACCTCTCCCGGAGCCTGCACTCGACACTAGGAAGGTCGATCTAGCAACACCACCCTGCGACTGCTGAGGGTTAGAACCCCTCTGCCTCCTGCCATCACCCTGACTATCCTGGCTCCTCTTGGAGCCTCTCTGCCCCTCATCCTCCTCCTGCATGATAAGCTCCATATGAGCTGCAGCATCTACCAGGTGTCTATACTCTCGGATGTAAGACCCACCAACTCTCAACTTGAGGCCCCGCCTCAACTTCCGCTCAAACTCATAGCAACGGCGTTCCTCGGACGCCACCAGTTCAGGTGCGAACCTGGACAGACTAGTAAAGGTAGCCTCAAACTCGGCCACTGACAAGCCCTGCTGATTAAGCCGGCTAAACAGATCCCTCAGCTTCTCCCTAGCTGCTGCAGACAAAAACCTCTCCTGAAAAGCATTTATAAACGCCTCCCAAGTACCACCAACACGAGCCTTCTCGTATTTCCACCATTGACCCGCATCTCCCTTCAGTTGGAAGGATGCCAAGGTCACTTTCAGTGCTCCGTCCTCGATGCCAAGCATCTCGAACGTCTTACTCATTTGCTCTAGCCACTCATCAGCCTTCAGTGGCTCCTTCGGATCCCCGATAAACTCATCCGGATTAGACCGGAAAAACTCCCTCTTCAAGAAAGAAGGCCCTGCCTCAGCGGCCTGATTCCCAGCTCTAAGAATACCCAAAGCTCCTGCTATCTCTCTGGCCAAGGCACCCATAGCCTGCTGACCCACTGGCTCGGCCACATTGGCCTGACCAACCCCCTCCTGCACTGCCGGAATCTCACCCTGTAACGGTGCTTCCTGCCTCGCAGGTCTACCACGCCTAGCACCTCTTCCTCGTCCTGTCATCCTAATAAAGGTAACACAGAACATTAGCACATTCATAAATGTGCCGAAACTAAACACTCACGTCCTAATGCATGGACAACTGTAATTCACTCCACGTAAGCACATAAACACATAAGCACTTACGAATTTCATCTCCGGATAATGATAGTCCCGAGGCGTTACTAGAGTTCCGGTTAGAAATAGCATTGATCAAGTGCTTTTCCAACAAGACTCCCAGAAACCCAAGGATCCAATCAACATCCTAGAAATTAAATCCCATACCCACATAGTCACATAAGCATGTTATCAATTAAGCACATAGCATATGATACTACATCTAAGTCTCTATCAAGTGAGACAAACCCATTGTGATCCTAATCACTTCCCACGTACCCAAAGTATTCGAACCCAGTACGCTCTGATACCAAGTTGTAACGCCCTCAAAATAATAACATTAAACCCAACAAATAAGACATGCATTTACATATAAACTAACCACATTCTTTTATTCATTAGAGTTCCATATCATAAGTATTACATGTTAACATCAAAACAAAATGCCCTACGGGCTTACAGCTTTCCAAGTTAACACTTGGTTACAACAAAAGAGTACTAACTCGTTTACACATTAAGCCCTTGGCTTGAAGTTACATGTAATACATCAAAAGTTAAGCGACAAAAGTATGTCCGCCTCTAGCCTCCCAGCTATGTCCTTGGAGGTGGCATGCTACCTGCACCTGAAAATGATATTCCCATATAGGGTGAGCCACAGCCCAGTAGAAATACACTAAACCAACCATGAACAATGACTAAAATATTAGCAATTGATAGATGGTCAACACTGATACATTCACATAAATCACATATTTATGTCATACGACTTATGAGTCCAAGTTTCCTTTCATTTTCCCTTTTTCAACGGATAGGCATATAAGCACTACCCACATGCTCAACAGATATGTATCACAACAATATCCACATTCTCAGATAAGCAAATAAGCTATATCCACATTCTACAACAGATATGTATAACCACAATATCCACAGATAAGCATAAAAGCTATATCCACACATCACAAAGATAAGCATATAAGCTCTATCTTCACTTCTCTAGACAAGCATATGAGCTGTATCTACGGAGTTCATCCCCTATCTTCTCCCAACACTATCCGGTTTAGAGGTACATCCCCTATCTTCCCCTAAACCGCGGAGTACATCCCCCATCTCCTCCTCTACACATAACGTATACAAACACATTGGTTCTATATACAATCACTCAATACATATAGTTAATGTATTCCATCAACCGTTAAGTTCCATGACACATTTCATTGATTAGTTTCAGTTCGCCTAATCATCATGCATTGTCTACAACAATCACGACTATCCTCCACCGATAGCCCAAAGCAGTTATTTCTAAACAGAAAATAAATGCACAAATGGATATTCAATCAACATTTCATTTCCTCATTTCTCACCATTAATTATCCCAATTAATCAAACAATGTAATTAGGCCATTTTCCATAATTACCATTTCAACCCTTAGGTCCCATTTTCATCAATGATTTAACATTTATTCCATTTCTCTATTCCAAACATGCATCTAGGTTTATTATGAATAAAACCCCAACTTTTGTAAAATTACACGAAAGCCCCGAACTTTCACAAAATTACCAAACCAACCCCAACATCTCAAAATACTAAAATTTAAAGACAAAATCCATAGAGAGGAGTAGGATATCCCTACCTCAAAGTTTAAGCCAAAAAGGAGATGAAGACTCAAAGACCAACGTGCTCCAAATCCAAACTTTTTCAGATTAAATCAAAGCTCTCAACGCCCTCTATCTTTTTAACAAAGGCTCTAGGCTAGATTCACACTCTAGGGAGATCAAATCTTAGAGAGGGTGTAAGTTTAGGGAGAGAGGGTCTCGGATTTAGGGTTTGATCAAAAAAAGAAATGAAAAACTGAAGTTCAAAATCGCTACTGTCCGCTGATATAAAACACGCTCGCTCGAGCGAAGCCTTGGTCGCTCGAGCGACCAGACACAGAAACTCTCGCTCGAGCCAAGAAGTTCTCGATCGAGCGAATAAAAACCCAGACCGCTCGAGCGAAGGAAGCTCGCTCGAGCCAAGAAAGGCAACTCTCAGGTCCAGAACCAAACGCAACACTCGCTCGAGCGAAGCCACCCTGGCTCGACCCACCAGACACGAACCTCACTCTCGCTCGAGCGACAAACTCCTCGCTCGAGCGAAGGGCCAAAAATCTGGGCAGCAACACTAGGCTCCCAAACACAACCAACCTGAAACAAACCTGCCCAACACATCCCATAACTCAATAAACAAAGTAAAGAGGATGTAAACTAGATAATAAACAACTACCAACATCCACGGACACATGTCCGGATCACTGTTCAACAAGGGTAAACCCGGGATCGCTATAATTTTTACGTAACTTCCATTTTTATTCAAGTTACTTTTCTATTCACTTCCTTTTTTACTTAATTTCCAAATAGAACGTTAACGTATAGTGGTTTCTAGATTGAACTTCCATTTTTTATTTTATGCAACTGTCATTTTTATTTTTATTCAATTTCCATTTTTGTTGAACTTACTTTTCTATTAAACTTCCTTTTTTATTTAATTTCCAAATAGATCGTTAAGGTATAGTGGTTTCTGGAATGTATTTCCATTTTTAATTTGCTGCAACTTCAATTTTTATTTTTATTTAACTTCCTTTTTCATTCAAGTTTCTTTTCTACTCAACTTCCTTTTTCATTTAATTTCCAAATAGATCGTTAAGGTATAGTGGTTTCTGGATTGAACTTCCATTTTTAATTTTATGCAACTTTCATTTTTATTTTTATTCAATTTCCTTTTTTTTTAAATTTACATTTCTATTAAACTTCATTTTTTATTTAATTTCCAAATAGGTCGTTAAGGTATAGTGGTTTCTTGAATGAATTTCCATTTTTAATTTTTTGCAACTTCCATTTTTATTGTTATTCGGCTTCCATTTTTATTCAAGTTATTTTTCGATTCAACTTCCTTTTTTATTTAATTTCCAAATAGATCGTTAAGGTATAGTGGTTTCTTGAATGAATTTCCATTTTTAATTTTCTGCAACTTCCATTTTCATTTTTAAGTAACTTCCATTTTTATTCAAGTTACTTTTCTATTCAACTTCCTTTTTGATTTAATTTCCAAATAGAGCGTTAACGTATAATGGTTTCTGGATTGAACTTCTATTTTTAATTTTGTGCAACTTTCATTTTTATTTTTATTCAATTTACGTTTCTATTAAACTTCCTTTTTTATTTAATTTCCAAATAGATCGTTAAGGTATAGTGTTTTCTTGAATGAATTTCCATTTTTAATTTTCAGCAACTTCCATTTTTATTTTTATTTAACTTCCTTTTTCATTCAAGTTTCTTTTCTACTCAACTTCCTTTTTTATTTAATTTCCAAATAGATCGTTAAGGTACAGTGGTTTCTGGATTGAACTTCCATTTTTAATTTTATGCAAGTTTTATTTTTATTTTTATTCAGTTTACATTTTTATTCAATTTACTTCTCTATTAAACTTTCTTTTTTGTTAAATTTCCAAATTGAACGTTAAGGTATAGTGGTTTCTTGAATGAACATCCATTTTTAATTTTCTGCAACTTCCATTTTTATTTTTATTCGACTTTCATTTTTATTCAAGTTATTTTTCTATTCAACTTCCTTTTTTATTTAATTTCCAAATAGATCGTTAAGGTACAGTGGTTTCTTGAATGAACTTCCATTTTTAATTTTCTGCAACTTCCATTTTTATTTTTATTTAACTTCCTTTTTCAGTCAGTTTCTTTTCTACTCAACTTCCTTTTTTATTTAATTTCCAAATAGATCGTTAAGGTATAGTGGTTTCTAGATTGAACTTTCATTTTTAATTTTATGTAACTTTCATTTTTATTTTTATTCAGCTTCCATTTTTATTCAAGTTATTTTTCTATTCAACTTCCTTTTTTATTTAATTTCCAAGTAGATGGTTAAGTTATAGTGGTTTCTTGAATTAACTTCCATTTTTAATTTTCTGCAACTTCCATTTTTATTTTTATTTAACTTCCTTTTTTATTCAAGTTTCTTTTCTATTCAACTTCCTTTTTTATTCAATTTCCAAATAGATCGTTGAGGTATAGTGGTTTCTTTAATGAACTTCCATTTTTATTTTTATTCAGCTTCCATTTTTATTCAAGTTATTTTTCTATTCAACTTCTTTTTTTATTTAATTTCAGAATATATCGTTAAGGTATTGTGGTTTCTTGAATTAACTTCCATTTTTAAATTTCTGCAACTTCCATTTTTATTTTTATTTAACTTCCTTTTTTATTCAAGTTTCTTTTCAACTCAACTTCCTTTTTTATTTAATTTCCAAATAGATCGTCAAGGTATAGTGGTTTCTTTAATGAAATTCCATTTTTAATTTCATGGAACTTCCAATTTTATTTTTATTCAGCTTCCATTTTTATTCAAGTCATTTTTCTATTCAACTTACTTTTTATTTCATTTCCAAGTAGATCGTTAAGGTATAATGGTTTCTTCAATGAACTTCCATTTTTAATTCTCTGCAACTTCCATTTTTATTTTTATTTAACTTTCATTTTTATTCAAGTTTCTTTTCTACTCAACTTCCTTTTTTATGTAACTTCCAAATAGATCGTTAAGGTATAGTGGTTTCTGGATTGAACTTCCATTTTTAATTTTCTGCAACTTCCATTTTTATTTTTATTCAACTTCCATTTTTATTCAATTTACTTTTCTATTAAACTTCCTTTTTTATTTAATTTCCAAATAGATCGTTAAGGTATATTGGTTTTTTGAATGAACTTCCATTTTTAATTTTCTGCAACTTCCATTTTTATTTTTATTCAAGTTCCATTTTTATTCAAGTTATTTTTCTATTCAACTTCCTTTTTTATTAAATTTCCAAATAGATCGTTAAGGTGTAGTGGTTTCTTTAATGAACTTCCATTTTTAATTTTATAGAACTTCCAATTTTATTTTTATTCAGCTTCCATTTTTATTCAAGTTATTTTTGTATTCAACTTCCTTTTTTATTTAATTTCCAAATAGATGGTTAAGGTATAGTGGTTTGTTTAATGAACTTCAATTTTTAATTTTATGGAACTTCCATTTTTATTTTTATTCAGCTTCCATTTTTATTCAATTTATCTTTCTATTCAACTTCCTTTTTTATTTAATTTCCAAATAGATGGTTAAGGTATAGTGGTTTCTTGAATTAACTTCCATTTTTAATTTTCTGCAACTTCCTTTTTTGTTTTTATTTAACTTCCTTTTTTAATCAAGTTTCTTTTCTATTCAACTTCCTTTTTTATTTAGTTTCCAAATAGATCATTGAGGTATAGTGGTTTCTTTAATGAACTTCCATTTTTAATTTTGTGGAACTTCCATTTTTATTTTTATTCAACTTCCATTTTTATTCAAGTTATTTTTCTATTCAACTTCCTTTTTTATTTAATTTCCTAATAGATCGTTAAGGTATAGTGGTCTCTTGAATGAACTTCCGTTTTTAATTTTCGGCAACTTCCATTTTTATTTTTGTTCAACTTCCATTTTTATTCAATTTACTTTTCTATTAAACTTCCTATTTTATTTAATTTCCAAATAGATCATGAAGGTATAGTGGTATCCTTAATGAACTTCCATTTTTAATTTTATGCAACTTCCATTTTTATTTTTACTCTTATTCGACTTCCATTTTTATTCACGTCATTTTTCTATTCAACTTTCTTTTTTATTTAATTTCAAATAGATCGTTAAGGTATTGTGGTTTCTTGAATGAACTTCCATTTTTAATTTTCTACAACTTCCATTTTTATTTTTATCTAACTTCATTTTTCAATCAAGTTTCTTTTCTACTCAACTTCTTTTTTTATTTAATTTCCAAATAGATCGTTATGGTATACTGGTTTCTGGATTGAACTTCCATTTTTATTTTTCTGCAACTTCCCTTTTTATTTTTATGCAAATTCCATTTTTATTCAATTTACTTTTCTATTAAACTTCCTTTTTTATTTAATTTCCAAATAGATCGTTAAGGTATAGTGGTTTGTTTAATGAACTTCCATTTTTAATTTCATGGAACTTCCATTTTTATTTTTTTTCAGCTTCCATTTTTATTCAAGTTATTTTTCTATTCAACTTCCTTTTTTATTTAATTTCCAAATAGATCGTTAAGGTATAGTGGTTTCTTGAATTAACTTCCATTTTTAATTTTCTGCAACTTCCATTTTTAATTTTATTTAACATCCTTTTTTATTCAAGTTTCTTTTCTACTCAACTTCCTTTTTCATTTAATTTCCAAATAGATCGTCAAGGTATAGTGTTTTCGGGATTGAACTTACATTTTTATTTTTATTCAACTTCCATTTTTATTCAATTTTCTTTTCTATTCAACTTCTTTTTTATTTAATTTTCGAATAGATCGTTAAGGTATAGTGGTTTCTTGAATGAACTTCCAATTTTAATTTTCTGCAGCTTCCATTTTTATTTCTGTCCAACTTCTTTTTTTATTCAAGCTTCTTTTCTATTCAACTTCCTTTTTTATTTAATTTCCAAATATATCGTTAAGGTATAATGGCTTCTGGATGGAACTTCTATTTTTAATTTTATGCAACTTTCATTTTTATTTTTATTCAACTTCCATTTTTATTCAATTTTCTTTTCTATTAAAGTTCCTTTTTTATTTAATTTCCAAATAGATCGTTAAGGTATAGTGGTTTCTTTAATGAACTTCCATTTTTAATTTTATGGAACTTCCATTTTTATTTTTATTCAACTTCCATTTTCATTCAAGTTATTTTTCTATTCAACTTCCTTTTTTATTTAATTTCCTAACAGATCGTTAAGGTATAGTGGTCTCTTGAATGAACTTCCATTTTTAATTTTCTGCAACTTCCATTTTTATTTTTATTCAACTTCTATTTTTATTCAATTTACTTTTCTATTAAACTTCCTATTTTATTTAATTTCCAAATAGATCATGAAGGTATAGTGGTATCCTTAATGAACTTCCATTTTTAATTTTATGAAACTTCCATTTTTATTTTTATTCGACTTCCATTTTTATTCACACATTTTTCTATTCAGCTTTCTTTTTTATTTAATTTCCAAACAGGTCGTTAAGGTATTGTGGTTTCTTGAATGAAGTTCCATTTTTAATTTTCTGCAACTTCCATTTTTATGTTTATTTAACTTCATTTTTCAATCAGGTTTCTTTTCTACTCAACTTCCTTTTTTATTTAATTTCCAAATATATCGTTATGGTATACTGGTTTCTGGATTGAACTTCCATTTTTATTTTTCTGCAACTTCCACTTTTATTTTTATTCAAATTCCATTTTTATTCAATTTACTTTTCTATTAAACTTCCTTTTTTATTTAATTTCCAAATAGATCGTTAAGGTATAGTGGTTTGTTTAATGAACTTCAATTTTTAATTTTATGGAACTTCCATTTTTATTTTTATTCAGCTTCCATTTTTATTCAATTTATCTTTCTATTCGACTTCCTTTTTTATTTAATTTCCAAATAGATCGTTAAGGTATAGTGGTTTCTTGAATTAACTTCCATTTTTAATTTTCTGCAACTTACAATTTTATTTTTATTTAACTTACTTTTTTATTCAAGTGTCTTTTCTACTCCACTTCCTTTTTCATTTAATTTCCAAATAGATTGTAACGCCCTCAAAATAATAACAATAAACCCACCAGATAAGACATGCATTTACATTTAAACTAACCACATTCCTTTCATTCATTAGAATTCCGTTACATAAGTATTACATGTTAACCTCATAACAAAATGCCCTACGGGCTTACAGCTTTCCAAGTTAACACTTGGTTACAACAAAGAGTTCTAACTCGTTTACACATTAAGCCCTTGGCTTGAAATTACATGTAATAAATCAAAGTAAAACGACAAAACTATGCCCGCCACAAGCCTCCCAGCTATGTCCTTGGAGGTGGCATGCTTCCTGCACCTGAAAATGATATTCCCATATAGGGTGAGCCACAGCCCAGTAGAAATACACTAAACCAACCATGGACAATGACTAAAACATTAGCAATTGATAGTTGGTCAACACTGATACAGTCACATAAATAACATATTTATGTCAACGACTTACAAGTCCCAATTACTTTTCATTTTCCTTTTAACAACAGATAAGCATACTAGCTCTATCATCATTTCCACAGATATGTATAAAAACTATATCTCACATTCAGATAAGTATAAAAGCTATATCCACATTCTCAACAGATATGTATATCAACAATATCCACAGATAAGCATACAAGCTGTATCCACACTCTACAACAGATATGTATATCAACAATATCCACAGATAAGCATACAAGCTGTATCCACACTTCACTTCACAAAGATAAGCATATGAGCTCTATCTTCACTTCTCTAGACAAGCATATGAGCTCTGTCTACGGAGTACATCCCCTATCTCCTCCAAATACCTATCCGGTTTAGAGGCCCATCCCCTATCTTCCCCTAAACCGCGGAGTACATCCCCTATCTCCTCCTCTACACATAACGTATATAAACACATTGGTTCTATATACAATCACACAATACAAACAATTAATGTATTCTAGCAACTGTCAAGTTCCATAACACATTCCATTGATTAGTTTCAGTTTGCCTAATCAACATACATTGTCTACAACAATCACGACTATCCTCCACCGATAGCCCCAAGCAGTTATTTCTAAAACAGAAAATAAATGCGCAAATGGATATTCAATCAACATTTCATTTCCTCATTTCTCACCAATTAATTATCCCAATTAATTAAACAATGTAATTAGGCCATTTTCCATAATTACCATTTCAACCCTTAGGTCCCATTTTCTTCAATGATTCAGCAATCATTCCATTTTTTTCATGCTAAACATGCATCTAGGTTTATTATGAATAAAACCCCAACTTTTGTATAATTGCACAAAAGCCCCAAACTTTCACAAATTACCAAACCAAGCCCAACATCTCAAAATACCAAAATTTAAAGACAAAACCCATAGAGAGGAGTAGGTTATCCCTACCTCAAATTCGGAGTCCCAAAGGAGAAGACGACAAAACCCAACGTGCTCCAAAACCCGTGATTTTCAGATTAAAATGAAGCCCTCGACGATCAACAACTTTTTTGTAAAGGCCAAAGGTGAGTAAATCACTCCTACTAGATCAAAACCTAGAGAGAAGGTAGTATCTAGAGAGAAAGACTCAACAATGGTGTTTTTGGAAAAGTAAGAGAGAGAAGAGAAAGTGAAAAAGTGATTTGAAAAGTCACAATTTCGGGACTTAAACCCAGTCTTCCGCTCGAGCGTAAAACACCCCGCTCGAGCGGCCACTCACAGACTTCCGCTCGAGCGGCCAACCTCCCGCTCGAGCGCAGAATGCACTCGCCCAGCACTTTTGCAGAACCAGGCCTCCGCTCGAGCTCCCAACCCTACGCTCGAGCTCACAACACTGCACAACAAGATACTGGATGGATGTAATCTACGCTCGAGCGCCAACACCTCCGCTCGAGCGTACAGGCCAAAAAAAATCTGGGCAACTAGTTTTGGTTTCTAAACTCAACCAACCTGTAACAAACCCGCTCAACACATCCTATAACTCAAATACAAAGTAAGAAAGGATGTAAACAAGATAATAAACAACTACCAACATCCACGGACACATGTCCGGATCACTATACAACAAGGGTAAACCCGGGATCGCTATAACCTCCCCCCCTTAAAGAATTTCGTCCCCGAAATTAAGCACAAGTTTTCAAAACAAGTTTTTCTCCCTTTTAATCAATGTTACACTTGAACATTCAACAATTCGACCCATTACCGGTCATCCCATCCCTTTAACAAGAGACATATCACAATATGTAAACCACATATGTATTATCAACATGCATCAACATTATGCACTATCTTTCCAATTTCAACAATATATTCAACACATATAGTATCACATTCAACTTCCGTATGAGGCAAGTTCCAAAACATACTTCCAATAACCAAAACATTTTCAATGTTTCACAACTTAAGACATATATAAAAGCTCTTAAGTTCAACAAAATGTAAAATTTAAATACAAGATTACATATCAACAAACAAGTCCGGATATTTCTCACGGACTCCCGACTCACGTTCCCAAGTGGCTTCCTCCACTCCGTGATGTTTCCACAAGACTTTCACCAAAGGAATGGTCTTGCCACGCAGGACCTGATCCCGCCTATCCAAGACCCGTACCGGTCTCTCCTCATACGAGGCATCCTCATCTACCTCTAAATTAGTCCAATCCAACACATGTGATGGATCTGGTTCATACTTCCGAAGCATACTCACATGAAACACATCATGCACTCCGGACAACTGCGGCGGTAAGGCTAACCGATAAGCAACCTCACCTATCCTCTCAAGGATCTCAAAAGGACCAATAAACCGAGGGGACAACTTCCCACTCTTCCCAAACCTCATCAGACCTCGCCTAGGTGATATCTTCAGAAAGACATGATCACCTACCTCAAACGCCAAAGGCCTCCTCCTACGATCGGCATAACTCTTTTGTCGACTCTGGGCTGTAACAAGCCTCTTACGGATAAGCTCAACTTTCTCCGTCGTCTCCCTAACCAACTCCGGACCCAACAAAGGTGCATCACCCACCTCGGCCCAACACACTGGAGACCTACACGGTCGGCCATACAAGGCCTCAAACGGTGCCATACCGATGCTAGACTGAAAACTGTTGTTGTAGGCAAACTCTACCAATGGCAAGTGCCTTTCCCACGTCCCACTGAAGTCCAGGACACAACCCCGAAGCATATCCTCGAGGATCTGAATAGTACGCTCGGACTGCCCGTCAGTCTGAGGATGATAAGCCGTACTAAAGGTCAACTTAGTGCCCAAGGCACTCTGCAAACTCTGCCACAACCTAGCAGTAAAACGAGGATCTCTATCTGAGACGATCGTCACTGGGACCCCGTGCAATCTCACTACGTCCCGAACATACAAGTCGGCAAGATGATCTACCGAATCTCTCACGCGCATAGGAATAAAGTGCGCCGACTTAGTCAACCGGTCTACAACCACCCAAATAGCATCACTACCCCGCTGAGTCCTCGGAAGACCCACAACGAAGTCCATAGTGACATGCTCCCACTTCCACTCGGCAATAGGCAAGGGTTGCAACAAACCCGCTGGCCTCTGATGTTCGGCCTTCACTTGCTGGCAAGTAAGGCACTTCGATACGAAAACAGCCACATCTCTCTTCATACCCCGCCACCAAAACTGGCGACCTAAATCCTGATACATCTTAGTACCTCCCGGATGCACCGCAAGGTGCGAATGATGAAACTCTCGGAGTACTTCCTCTCGGCAAGACTCCGGTACAAACAAACGGTTTCGGTATCTCACACTCAGGTCGGGATACACCGTCAAACCCTTCTCAACTTTCCCACTGGAGATCTTTTCTCGGAGGGATTCTACCTCAAGGTCACTTCTCTGTGCCTCTAACACTCTAGTCACCAGTGTAGGCTGCGCAACAACAAAAAACAAGGCCGCAGCCTCAACAGATTCGCCCAGTAGCAAATCAAACTCGCCAAGTGCTCCCAACATCTCCCATTCCCGGATGGCTATACAAGCTACATCACTAATGGTTTTCCTACTAAGGGCATCGGCCACAACATTGGCCTTTCCCGGATGATAATGCAACTCAAAATCATAATCCTCGATGAACTCCATCCATCTCCTCTGCCTCAGATTCAAGTCTCTCTGTGTAAACAGATACTTCAAACTCTTGTGATCTGAGAATACCTCGAACCTCTCACCATAAAGGTAGTGCCTCCAGATTTTCAAGGCAAAGATCACAGCTGCTAACTCTAGGTCATGTGTGGGGTAATTCTTCTCGTGTATTTTCAACTGACGTGAGCCATAAGCTACCACTTTTCCCTCTTGCATCAACACACAACCCAAACCCTCTCGTGAGGCATCACAATAAACCGCATAACCCAACCCTCTCTCCGGAATAATCAACACCGGAGCGGTGGTCAATCTAATTTTCAACTCTTGGAACGACTTTTCACAAGTCTCACTCCACACAAACTTGACTCCCTTCCGAGTCAGCCTAGTCAACGGTGATGCTAACCTGGAGAAATCTTTCACAAACCGACGGTAATACCCAGCTAATCCCAGAAAACTGCGGATCTCAAACACACTCTTAGGCTGTGCCCAATCTTGCACTGCCTCAACTTTGGATGTATCAACAGACACCCCTTCCCCGGATACCACGTGGCCTAAGAATTTGACTTCCCTCAGCCAGAACTCACACTTCCCAAACTTGGCATACAGCCTATGGGCTCTAAGTAACTCAAGCACCACTCTCAAGTGTTCCTCGTGCTCCTCCTTAGATGACGAATAGATAAGGATATCGTCCACAAAAACAACCACAAAGCGGTCTAAGAACTCCCGGAAAATCCGGTTCATCAAGTCCATAAAGACTGCCGGTGCATTGGTAAGCCCAAATGGCATCACCAGAAACTCATAATGGCCATACCGCGTACGGAATGCCGTCTTCGGAATATCTTCCTCCCTGACCCTCAACTGATGGTAACCCGATCTCAAGTCTATCTTAGAGAAACAACGGGAACCCTTCAACTGGTCAAACAAATCATCTATACGGGGCATAGGGTACTTATTTTTAACCGTAGCCCGATTCAACTTCCGGTAGTCTATACACAATCTCAAGGCACCATCTTTCTTTTTAACAAAGAGTGCCGGTGCTCCCCACGGTGAAACACTAGGGCGAACAAAGCCCTTATCTAGCAATTCCTGGAGCTGAACTTTCAACTCAACCAACTCTGCTGGAGCAAAACGGTAAGGTGCCATAGAAATCGGCGCCGTACCAGGCACTAAATCAATAGAGAACTCTATCTCTCGGTGAGGTGGCAAACTAACAAGATCTTCGGGAAAGACATCCGAATACTCACAAACCACCCTCGGTAACACAACCTGGGTCTCAACACACTCGCTACTCTCAAAGCTAGCAAGTAAACCACTAAGCTCACTTCGCCCTCGCGAATCAAACCCCGGTGGCAAAACACTACCAACCCGGTCTCCCAAGAAATGGAACCACTCCCCGCTCAAGGTACATAACGTGACCCTCTGGCGGTAGCAATCAATAACAGCCCGGTATGACGATAGCCAGTCCATACCCAAAATAACATCAAAACCCTTCATGGGCATGACAACAAACGGAAAAGGAAGCCTATAATCGGCGACCTCTATATCACATCCTCTAACACCCTGTTTCAGAATCAACTCACCACCCAAAGGCGATACCACACAAATAGGAGATGCTAACTGTGCTAACTCCAATTCCAAAACAGATGCAAATGCAGCAGATACAAAAGAATGAGATGCACCCGTGTCTATCAACACATTAGCAACTGAGTTGCAAAACAGAAAAGTACCTCTCACTACTGATGGAGCCGGTACTAAATCCTGCGCGGTAACAGCATACACGCGCCCCGTAGGCCCCTGGTCTACCTGCTCACCTCTCGGAGCAAAAGACTGCTGCACAGACTGGGATGACGAAGCTCCCGGATTGGCCCTCGAGGCCTGCACAGACTGAGCTGGCTGAAAACCCTGCGTCTGCCTAGAACCAGACGCTCCCGAAGTGGCACTCAACTGTGGGCAAAACCTCTTCATGTGCCCAGGTTGTCCACACTGATAACAAATCAAGAGCTGCCCCCTGCCCAAACTCTGACTCGGCGGTCTAGCTGAAGAAGAAGCAGCTTTCTGACCCCCACCCTTCTGCGGGCAAACAGAAACCTTGTGACCCAACTGGCCACACTTGTAACAAGTGAATTCTCCCTGACTGCCTCTCCCCGAGCCTACACTAGGCACTGGAAAGGTCGATCTAGAGACTGCACCCTGAGACTGCTGAGGGTTAGAACCCCTCTGCCTCCTGCCATCACTCTGACTATCCTGGCTCCTCTTGGAGCCTCTCTGACCCTCATCCTCCTCCTGCATCATAAGCTCCATATGAGCTGCAGCATCCACTAGGTGTCTATACTCTCGAATATAAGACCCACCAACTCTCAACTTGAGGCCCCGCCTCAACTTCCGCTCAAACTCATAGCAACGGCGTTCCTCAGACGCCACCAGTTCAGGTGCAAACCTAGACAGACTGGTAAAAGTAGCCTCAAACTCGGCCACTGACAAGCCCTGCTGATTAAGCCGGCTAAACTGATCCCTCAGCTTCTCCCTTGCTACTGCAGACAAAAACCTCTCCTGAAAAGCATTCACAAACGCCTCCCAAGTACCACCAACACGAGCTTTCTCGTACTTCCACCATTGACCCGCATCTCCCTTCAGTTGAAAGGATGCCAAGGTCACTTTCAGTGCTCCGTCCTCGATGCCAAGCATCTCAAACGTCTTCGTTGTCTGTTCGAGCCATTCATCTGCCTTAAGCGGCTCTTTAGGATCCCCGATAAACTCATCCGGATTACACCGGAAGAACTCCCTCTTCAAGAAGGAAGGCCCTGTCTCAGCTGCCTGATTCCCAGCTCTAAGAATACCTAAAGCTCCTGCTATCTCTCTGGCCAAGGCACCCATAGCCTGCTGACCCACTGGCTCGGCCACATTGGCCTGCCCAACTCCCTCCTGCACTGCCGGAATCTCACCCTGTAACGGTACTTCCTGCCTCGCAGGTCTACCACGCCTAGCACCTCTTCCTCGTCCTGACATCCTAATAAAGGCAACACAGAACGTTAGCACATTCATAGGTGTGCCGAAACTAATCACTCACGTCCTAATGCATGGACAACTATAATTCACTCCACATAAGCACATAAACACATAAGCACTTACGAACTTCATTTCCGGATAATGATAGTCCCGAGACGTTACTAGAGTTCCGGTTAGAAACAGCATTGATCAAGTGCTTTTCCAACAAGACTCCCAGAAACTCAAGGATCCAATCAACATCCTAGAAATTAAATCCCATACCCACATAGTCACATAAGCATGTTATCAATTGAGCACATAGCATATGATACTACATCTAAGTCTCTATCAAGCGAGACAAACCCATTGTGATCCTAATCACTTCCCACGTACCCAAAGTATTCGAACCCGGTACGCTCTGATACCAAGTTGTAACGCCCTCAAAATAATAACAATAAACCCACCAGATAAGACATGCATTTACATTTAAACTAACCACATTCCTTTCATTCATTAGAATTCCGTTACATAAGTATTACATGTTAACCTCATAACAAAATGCCCTACGGGCTTACAGCTTTCCAAGTTAACACTTGGTTACAACAAAGAGTTCTAACTCGTTTACACATTAAGCCCTTGGCTTGAAATTACATGTAATAAATCAAAGTAAAACGACAAAACTATGCCCGCCACAAGCCTCCCAGCTATGTCCTTGGAGGTGGCATGCTTCCTGCACCTGAAAATGATATTCCCATATAGGGTGAGCCACAGCCCAGTAGAAATACACTAAACCAACCATGGACAATGACTAAAACATTAGCAATTGATAGTTGGTCAACACTGATACAGTCACATAAATAACATATTTATGTCAACGACTTACAAGTCCCAATTACTTTTCATTTTCCTTTTAACAACAGATAAGCATACTAGCTCTATCATCATTTCCACAGATATGTATAAAAACTATATCTCACATTCAGATAAGTATAAAAGCTATATCCACATTCTCAACAGATATGTATATCAACAATATCCACAGATAAGCATACAAGCTGTATCCACACTCTACAACAGATATGTATATCAACAATATCCACAGATAAGCATACAAGCTGTATCCACACTTCACTTCACAAAGATAAGCATATGAGCTCTATCTTCACTTCTCTAGACAAGCATATGAGCTCTGTCTACGGAGTACATCCCCTATCTCCTCCAAATACCTATCCGGTTTAGAGGCCCATCCCCTATCTTCCCCTAAACCGCGGAGTACATCCCCTATCTCCTCCTCTACACATAACGTATATAAACACATTGGTTCTATATACAATCACACAATACAAACAATTAATGTATTCTAGCAACTGTCAAGTTCCATAACACATTCCATTGATTAGTTTCAGTTTGCCTAATCAACATACATTGTCTACAACAATCACGACTATCCTCCACCGATAGCCCCAAGCAGTTATTTCTAAAACAGAAAATAAATGCGCAAATGGATATTCAATCAACATTTCATTTCCTCATTTCTCACCAATTAATTATCCCAATTAATTAAACAATGTAATTAGGCCATTTTCCATAATTACCATTTCAACCCTTAGGTCCCATTTTCTTCAATGATTCAGCAATCATTCCATTTTTTTCATGCTAAACATGCATCTAGGTTTATTATGAATAAAACCCCAACTTTTGTATAATTGCACAAAAGCCCCAAACTTTCACAAATTACCAAACCAAGCCCAACATCTCAAAATACCAAAATTTAAAGACAAAACCCATAGAGAGGAGTAGGTTATCCCTACCTCAAATTCGGAGTCCCAAAGGAGAAGACGACAAAACCCAACGTGCTCCAAAACCCGTGATTTTCAGATTAAAATGAAGCCCTCGACGATCAACAACTTTTTTGTAAAGGCCAAAGGTGAGTAAATCACTCCTACTAGATCAAAACCTAGAGAGAAGGTAGTATCTAGAGAGAAAGACTCAACAATGGTGTTTTTGGAAAAGTAAGAGAGAGAAGAGAAAGTGAAAAAGTGATTTGAAAAGTCACAATTTCGGGACTTAAACCCAGTCTTCCGCTCGAGCGTAAAACACCCCGCTCGAGCGGCCACTCACAGACTTCCGCTCGAGCGGCCAACCTCCCGCTCGAGCGCAGAATGCACTCGCCCAGCACTTTTGCAGAACCAGGCCTCCGCTCGAGCTCCCAACCCTACGCTCGAGCTCACAACACTGCACAACAAGATACTGGATGGATGTAATCTACGCTCGAGCGCCAACACCTCCGCTCGAGCGTACAGGCCAAAAAAAATCTGGGCAACTAGTTTTGGTTTCTAAACTCAACCAACCTGTAACAAACCCGCTCAACACATCCTATAACTCAAATACAAAGTAAGAAAGGATGTAAACAAGATAATAAACAACTACCAACATCCACGGACACATGTCCGGATCACTATACAACAAGGGTAAACCCGGGATCGCTATATAGATCGTCAATGTATAGTGTTTTCTGGATTGAACTTACATTTTTATTTTTATTCAACTTCCATTTTTATTCAATTTACTTTTCTATTCAACTTCCTTTTTTATTTAATTTCAAAATATATCGTTAAGGCATAGTGGTTTCTTGAATGAACTTCCAATTTTAATTTTCTGCAACTTCCATTTTTATTTCTATTCAACTTCTTTTTTTATTCAAGCTTCTTTTCTATTCAACTTCCTTTTTTATTTAATTTCCAAACAGATCGTTAAGGTATAATGGTTTCTGGATTGAACTTACATTTTTAATTTTATACAACTTTCATTTTTATTTTTATTCAACTTCCGTTTTTATTCAATTTTTGTTTCTATTAAAGTTCCTTTTTTATTTAATTTCGAAATAGATCGTTGAGGTATAGTGGTTTCTTGAATGAACTTCCAATTTTAATTTTCTGCAACTTCCATTTTTATTTCTATTCAACTTCTTTTTTTATTCAAGCTTCTTTTCTATTCAACTTCATTTTTTATTTAATTTCCAAATAGATCGTCAAGGTATAATGGCTTCGGGATTGAACTTACATTTTTAATTTTATGCAAATTTCATTTTTATTTTTATTCAACTTCCATTTTTATTCTATTTTCTTTTCTATTAAAGTTCCTTTTTTATTTAATTTCCAAATAGATCGTTAAGGTATAATGGTTTCTTTAATGAACTTCCATTTGTAATTTTATGGAACTTCCATTTTTATTTTTATTCAGATTCCATTTTTATTCAAGTTATTTTTCTATTCAACTTCCTTTTTTATTTAATCTCCAAATAGATCGTTAAGGTATATTGGTTTCTGGATTGAACTTGCATTTTTAATTTTACACAACTTTCATTTTTATTTTTATTCAACTTCCGTTTTTATTCAATTTTGTTTTCTAATAAAGTTCCTTTTTTATTTAGTTTCCAAATAGATCGTTAAGGTATAGCGGTTTCTTTAATGAACTTCCATTTTTATTTTTATGGAACTTCCATTTTTATTTTTATTCAGCTTCCATTTAAATTCAAGTTATTTTTCTATTCAACTTTCTTTTTTATTTAATTTCCAAATAGATGGTTAAGGTATAGGGGTTTCTTGAATTAACTTCCATTTTTAATTTTCGGCAACTTCCATTTTTATTTTTATTTAACTTCCTTTTTTATTCAAGTTTCTTTACTATTCAACTTCCTTTTTTATTTAATTTCCAAATAGATCGTTCAAGTATAGTGGTTTCTTTAATGAACTTCCATTTTTAATTTTATGGAACTTTCATTTTTATTTTTATTCAGCTTCCATTTTTATTCAAGTTATTTTTCTATTCAACTTCCTTTTTTATTTAATTTCCAAATATATCGTTAAGGCATAGTGGTTTCTTCAATTAACTTCCATTTTTAATTTTCTGCAACTTCCATTTTTATTTTTACGTAACTTCCATTTTTATTCAAGTTACTTTTCTATTCAACTACCTTTTTTATTTAATTTCCAAACAGAACGTTAACGTATAGTGGCATCTGGATTGAACTTCCATTTTTTATTTTATGCAACTGTCATTTTTATTTTTATTCAATTTCCATTTTCGTTGAATTTACTTTTCTATTAAACTTCCTTTTTTATTTAATTTCCAAATAGATCGTTAAGGTATAGTGGTTTCTGGAATGTATTTCCATTTTTAATTTGCTGCAACTTCAATTTTTATTTTTATTTAACTTCCTTTTTCATTCAAGTTTCTTTTCTACTCAACTTCTTTTTTTATTTAATTTCCAAATAGATCGTTAAGGTATAGTGGTTTCTGGATTGAACTTCCATTTTAAATTTTATGCAACTTTCATTTTTATTTTTATTCAGTTTCCTTTCTTTTTTTCAATTTACATTTCTATTAGACTTCCTTTTTTATTTTATTTCCAAATAGATCGTTAAGGTATAGTGGTTTCTTGAATGAACTTCCATTTTTAATTTTCCGCAACTTCCATTTTTATTGTTATTCGGCTTCCATTTTTATTCAAGTTATTTTTCGTTTCAACTTCCTTTTTTATTTAATTTCCAAATAGATCGTTAAGGTACAGTGGTTTCTTGAATGAACTTCCATTTTTAATTTTCTGCAACTTCCATTTTTATTTTTATTTAACTTCCTTTTTCAATCAGTTTCTTTTCTACTCAACTTACTTTTTTATTTTATTTCCAAATAGATCGTTAAGGTATAGTGGATTCTTGAATGAATTTCCATTTTTAATTTTCTGCAACTTCCATTTTTATTTTTAAGTAACTTCCATTTTTATTCAAGTTACTTTTCTATTCAACTTCCTTTTTTATTTATTTTCCAAATAGATCGTTAACGTATAGTGGTTTCTGGATTGAACTTCCATTTTTAATTTCATGCAACTTTCATTTTTATTTTTATTCAATTTCCATTTTTATTCAATTTACTTTTCTATTAAACTTCCATTTTTATTTAATTTCCAAATAGATCGTTAAGGTATAGTGCTTTCTTGAATGAATTTTCATTTTTAACTTTCTGCAACTTCCATTTTTATTTTTGTTTAACTTCCTTTTTCATTCAAGTTTCTTTTCTACTCAACTTCCTTTTTTCTTTAATTTCCAAATAGATCGTTAAGGTATAGTGGTTTCTGGATTGAACTTCCATTTTTAATTTTATGCAACTTTCATTTTTATTTTTCTTCAATTTCCGTTTTTATTCAATTTACTTCTCTATTAAACTTTCTTTTTTATTAAATTTCCAAATTGAACGTTAAGGTATAATGGTTTCTTCAATGAACTTCCATTTTTAATTTTCTGCATCTTCCATTTTTATTTTTATTCGACTTTCATTTTTATTCAAGTTATTTTTCTATTCAACTTCCATTTTTATTTAATTTCCAAATAGATCGTTAAGGTATAGTGCTTTCTTGAATGAACTTCCATTTTTAATTTTCAGCAACTTCCATTTTTATTTTTATTTAACTTTGTTTTTCAATCAGTTTCTTTACTACTCAACTTTCTTTTTTATTTAATTTCCAAATAGATCGTTAAGGTATAGTGGTTTCTAGATTGAACTTTCATTTTTAATTTTATGCAACTTTCATTTTTATTTTTATTCAGCTTCCATTTTTATTCAAGTTATTTTTCTATTCAACTTCCTTTTTTATTTAATTTCCAAGTTGATGGTTAAGGTATAGTGGCTTCTTAAATTAACTTCCATTTTTAATTTTCTACAACTTTTATTTTTATTTTTATTTAACTTCCTTTTTTATTCAAGTTTCTTTTCTATTCAACTTCCTTTTTTATTTAATTTCCAAATAGATCGTTGAGGTATAGTGGTTTATTTAATGAACTTCCATTTTTAATTTTATGGAACTTCCATTTTTATTTTTATTCAGCTTCCATTTTTATTCAAGTTATTTTTCTATTCAACTTCCTTTTTTATTTAATTTCCAAATATATCGTTAATGTATAGTGGTTTCTTGAATTAACTTCCATTTTTAATTTTCTGCAACTTCCATTTTTATTTTTATTTGACTTCCTTTTTTATTCAAGTTTCTTTTCTACTCAACTTCCTTTTCCTTTTTTATTTAACTTCCAAATAGATCGTCAAGGTATAGTGGTTTCTGGATTGAACTTCCATTTTTATTTTTGTTCAACTTCCATTTTTATTCAATTTACTTATCTATTAAACTTTCTTTTTATTTAATTTCCAAATAGATCGTTAAGGTATAGTGGTTTCTTGAATGAACTTCCAATTGTAATTTTCTGCAATTTCCATTTTTATTTCTATCCAACTTGTTTTTTTATTCAAGCTTCTTTTCTATTCAACTTCCTTTTTTATTTAATTTCCAAATAGTTCGTTAAGGTATAATGGCTTCTGGATTGAACTTCTATTTTTAATATTATGCAACTTTCATTTTTATTTTTATTCAACTTCCATTTTTATTCAATTTTCTTTTCTATTAAAGTTCCTTTTTTATTTAATTTCCAAATAGATCGTTAAGGTATAGTGGTTTCTTTAATGAACTTCCATTTTTAATTTTATGGAACTTCCATTTTTATTCGAGTTATTTTTCTATTCAACTTCCTTTTTTATTTAATTTCCTAATAGATCGTTAAGGTATAGTGGTCTCTTGATTGAACTTCCATTTTTAATTTTCTGCAACTTCCATTTTTATTTTTATTCAACTTCCATTTTTATTCAATTTACTTTTCTATTAAACTTCCCGTTTTATTTAATTTCCAAATAGATCATGAAGGTATAGTGGTATCCTGAATGAACTTCCATTTTTAATTTTATGCAACTTCCATTTTTATTTTTATTCGACTTCCATTTTTATTCACATCATTTTTCTATTCAACTTTCTTTTTTATTTAATTTCCAAATAGATCGTTAAGGTATTGTGGTTTCTTGAATGAACTTCCATTTTTGATTTTCTGCAACTTCCATTTTTATTTTTGTTTAACTTCATTTTTCAATCAAGTTTCTTTTCTACTCAACTTCTTTTTTTATTTAATTTCCAAATAGATCGTTATGGTATACTGGTTTCTGGATGGAACTTCCATTTTTATTTTTATTCAAATTCCATTTTTATTCAATTTACTTTTGTATTAAACTTCCTTTTTTATTTAATTTCTTAATAGATCGTTAAGGTATAGTGGTTTGTTTAATGAACTTCCATTTTTAATTTTATGGAACTTCCATTTTTATTTTTATTCAGCTTCCATTTTTATTCAAGTTATTTTTCTATTCAACATCCTTTTTTATTTAATTTCCAAATAGATCGTTAAGGTATAGTGGTTTCTTGAATTAACTTCCATTTTTAATTTTCTGCAACTTCCATTTTTATTTTTATTTAACTTCCTTTTTTATTCAAGTTTCTTTTCTACCTAACTTCCTTTTTCATTTAATTTCCAAATAGATCGTCAAGGTATAGTGTTTTCTGGATTGAACTTACATTTTTATTTTTATTCAACTTCCATTTTTATTCAATTTACTTTTCTATTAAACTTCCTTTTTCATTTTATTTTTCTGTTCAACGGCGTTCTTCGGACGCCACCAACTCAATTGCAAACCTGGACAAACTAGTGAAAGTGGCCTCAAACTCTGCCACAGACATACCCTGCTGATTAAGCCGGCTAAACTGATCCCTCAGCTTCTCCCTAGCCACTGCAAATAAGAACCTCTCCTGGAAAGCATTTACAGACGCCTCCCATGTACCACCAACACGAGCCTTTTCGTACTTCCACCATTGACCCGCATCTGCCTTCAGCTGGAAGGATGCCAAGGTCACTTTCAGTGCCCCGTCCTCGATGCCAAGCATCTCGAACGTCTTACTCATCTGTTCTAACCACTCGTCGGTCTTCAGTGGTTCCTTTGGATCCCCAACAAACTCATCCGGATTAGACCCGAAGAACTCCCTCTTCAAGAAAGAAGGCCCTACCTCAGCTGCCTGATTCCCAGCCCTGAGAATACCCAAAGCCCCTGCTATCTCTCGTGCCAAGGCACTCATAGCCTGTTGACCCGCTGGCTCGGCCACATTGGCCTGACCAACTCCCTCCTGTACTGCCGGAACCTCCTCCGGTAACGGTACTTCCTGCCTCGTAGGCCTACCACGCCTAGCACCTCTTCCTCGTCCTGACATCCTAATAAAGGTAATACAGAACGTTAGCACATTCACAATGTGCCAAAACTAAACACTCACGTCCTAATGAATGGACAACAGTAATTCACTCCACGTAAGCACATAAACACATAAGCACTTACAAATTTTATTTCCGGATAATGATAGTCCCGAGGCGTTACTAGAGTTCCGGTTAGAAACAGCATTGATCAAGTGCTTTTCCAACAAGACTCCCAGAAACCCAAGGGTCCAATCAACATCCTAGAAATTAAATCCCATACCCACATAAACACGTAAGAATGTTATCAATTTAAACACATAGCATGTGACACTACATCTAAGTCTCTACCAAGCGAGACAAACCCATTGTGATACTAATCACTTCCCACGTACCCAAAGTATTCGAGCCCGGTACGCTCTGATACCAAGTTGTAACGCCCTCAAAATAATAACATTAAACCCATCAATATAGACATGCATTGATATATAAAAGTTCCACATTCTTCCATTTATCAGAGTTTCATTACAAAAGTATTACATGTTAACGACAAAAGCAAATGCCCTAAAGGCTTACAGCTTTCCAAGTTAACACTTGGTTACAACAAAAGAGTACTAACTCATTTACACATTAAGCCCTTGGCTTGAATATACATGTAATACATCAAAAATAAGACAACAAAAAATGTGTTCGCCTCTAGCCTCCCAAGCTACGTCCTTGGAGGTGGCATGCTACCTGTACCTGAAAATGATATTCCCATATAGGGTGAGCCACAGCCCAGTAGAAATACACTAAACCAAATATGAACAATGACTAAAAGATTAGCAATTGATAGATGGCTAACACAGGTACTTTCCCTTATCACACTTTACAGTTTCATGACATACAAATCCAGATTACAGTCCATTTTCCATTTCTTTCAATTCTCAATTTACAACCATGGCTCAGAACCTGGCCAAATAACTCATATGGGACGGTAACTCATATCAAACACTTCCCATTTCATAATAGATAAGCATACTAGCTATATCACACAACAATAGATAAGCATACAAGCTATATCATCACTTCCACAGATATACATATGAGCACTATCACACTTCCAATGACAAGCATATGAGCTCTGTCAACACATTAATAGATAAGCATATGATCTCTATCTATGGAGTCCATCCCCTATCTTCTCCTAAACCGTGGAGTACATCCCCTATCTCCTCCAACACAACACAATGCATATAAACAACAATTATACACATCATCACACAATACATAAATTTAATGTATTCTTTCAATCATCATACTCAATGACTCATTCCAGTGATTAGTTTCCGTTTGCCTAATCATCATGCATTGTCTACAACAATCAAGACTATCCTCCATCGATAGCCCAAAGCAGTTATTTCTATACAGAAGATAAATGCAACAATGGATATATAATCAACATTTCAACTAGGTGAGCGATAAATAATCCAACTACACCCTTTAACCCCTTCCCTTTCCAATTTCCACATTCTCAATTCAATTCCTCATTTTCAACAATTAATTATACAAATTAATCAATCAATGTAATTAGGGCATTTTCCATAATTAACATTACAACCCTTAGGTTCCATTCTCATTAAGGTTTCAACATTAATTTCACTTTTCCATGCCAAACATGCATCTAGGCTTTATTTAGCTAAAACCCCAACCTTTGTAAATTTACACAAAAGCCCCAAATTTTCACCAAATTACCAAACCAACCCCAACATCTCAAAATACTAAAATTTAAAGACAAAGCTCATAGAAAGGAGTAGGATATCCCTACCTCAAAGAATGACTCCCAACCAAGAAGGTGAAGAAAACGAAAATGCTCCAAACCACGAACTTTTAGGATCAAAAGATAGCCCTCGACGATCAACAACTTTTTTGTAAAGGCCAAAGGTGAGGAAATCACTCCTACTAGATCAATACCTAGAGAGAAGGTAAAGCTCTAGAGTGAGGAGCTCAACAATTGTGTTTTTGGAAAAGTAAGAGAGAGAAGAGAAGTGGAAAAAGTGATTTGAAAAGTAAAAACATAGAGCTTTAACCCAGTCGCCCCGCTCGAGCGTCACTCACAGACTCCCGCTCGAGCGTCAACAATCCCGCTCGAGTGGTGGATGCACACTCCCAGAACTTTTATAGAACTAGGTCTCCGCTCGAGCGTCAACTCTCCCACTCGAGCGTCACACACAGAACCCCGCTCGAGCGGCCAATCCCACGCTCGAGCTTCCAACACTGCACAGGAAATACTGGATGGGTACAATTCCCGCTCGAGCGCAAAAACCCCCGCTCGAGCGGACAGGTCAAAATCTGGGCAACTAGTTTTGGTTTCTAAACTCAACCAACCTGTAACAAACCTGGCCAACACATCCTATAACTCAAATACAAAGTAAGAAAGGATGTACACCAGGTAATAATCAACTACTATCATCCACGGACACATGTCCGGATCACTGTACAACAAGGGTAAACCCGGGATCGCTATAAGATCGTTAAGATATACGGGTTTCTGGATTGAACTTCCATTTTTAAATTTCTGCAACTTCCATTTTTATTTTTATTCAACTTCCATTTTTATTCAATTTACTTTTCTATTAAACTTCATTTTTTATTTAATTTCCAAATAGATCATTAAGGTATTGTGGTTTCTTTAATGAAGTTCCATTTTTAATTTTATGGAACTTCTATTTTTATTTTTATTCAGCTTCCATTTTTATTCAAGTTATTTTTCTATTCAACTTCCTTTTTTATTTAATTTCCAAATAGATGGTTGAGGTATAGTGGTTTCTTGAATTAACTTCCATTTTTAATTTTCTACAACTTCCATTTTTATTTTTATTTAACTTCCTTTTTTATTCAAGTTTCTTTTCTACTTAACTTCCTTTTTTATTTAATTTCCAAATAGATCGTCAAGGTATAGTGGTTTCTGGATTGAACTTCCATTTTTATTTTTATTCAACTTCCATTTTTATTCAATTTACTTTTCTATTAAACTTCCTTTTTTATTTAATTTCCAAATATATCGGTAAGGTATTGTGGTTTCTTGAATGAACTTCCAATTTTAATTTTCTGCAACTTCCATTTTTATTTCTATTCAACTTCTTTTTTCATTCAAGCTTCTTTTCTATTCAACTTCCTTTTTTATTTAATTTCCAAATAGATCGTTAAGGTATAATGGTTTCTGGATTGAACTTACATTTTTAATTTTATACAACTTTTATTTTTATTTTTAATCAACTTCCATTTTTATTCAATTTTCTTTTATATTAAAGTTCCTTTTTTATTTAATTTCCAAATAGATCGTTAAGGTATAGTGGTTTCTTCAATGAACTTCCATTTTTAATTTTATGCAACTTCCATTTTTATTTTTATTCAACTTCCGTTTTTATTCAAGTTATTTTTCTATTCAACTTCCTTTTTTATTTAACTTCCAAATAGATCGTTAAGGTGTAGTGGTTTCTTAAATGAACTTCCATTTTTAATTTTCTGCAATTTCCATTTTTATTTTTATTTAACTTCCTTTTTTATTCAAGTATCTTTTCTACTCAACTTCCTTTTGTATGTAATTTCCAAATAGGTCGTTAAGGTATAGTGGTTTCTAGATTGAACTTCCATTTTTAATTTTCTGCAACTTCCATTTTTATTTTTATTCAACTTCCTTTTTTATTTAATTTCCAAATAGATCGTTAAGGTATATTGGTTTCTTGAATGAACTTCCATTTTTAATTTTTTCCAACTTCCATTTTTATTTTTACTTAACTTCCTTTTTTAAGTATCTTTTCTACTCAACTTCCTTTTTTATGTAATTTCCAAATAGATCCTTAAGGTATAGTGGTTTCTGGATTGAACTTCCATTTTTAATTTTCTGCAACTTCCGTTTTTATTTTTATTCAACTTCCATTTTTATTCAATTTACTTTTCTATTAAATTCTTTTTTTATTTAATTTCCAAATAGATCGTTAAGGTATATTGGTTTCTTGAATGAACTTCCATTTTGAATTTTCTGCAACTTTCATTTTTTTTTTATTCAGCTTCCATTTTTATTCAAGTTATTTTTCTATTCAACTTCTTTTTTTTTATTTAATTTTCAAATAGATCGTTAAGGTATAGTGGTTTCTTGGATGAACATCCATTTTTAATTTTCTGCAACTTCCATTTTTATTCAATTTACTTTTCTATTAAACTTCCTTTTTTATTTAATTTCCAAATAGATCGTAAAGGTATATTGGTATCTTGAATGAACTTCTATTTTTAATTTTCTGCAACTTCCATTTTTATTTTTATTAGACTTCCATTTTTATTCAAGTTATTTTTCTATTCAACTTTCTTTTTTATTTAATTTCCAAATTGATCGTCAAGGTATAGTGGTTTCTTGAATGAACTTCCATTTTTAATTTTCTGCAACTTCCATTTTTATTCAATTTACTTTTCTATTAAACTTCCTTTTTTATTAAATTTCCAAATAGATCGTTAAGGTATAGTGGTATCTTGAATGAACTTCTATTTTTAATTTTCTGCAACTTCCATTTTTATTTTTATTCAACTTCCATTTTTATTCATGTTATTTTTCTATTCAACTTCCTTTTTTATTTAATTTCCAAATAGATCGTTAAGGTATAGTGGTTTCTTGAATGAACTTCCATTTTTAATTTTCTGCAACTTCCATTTTTATTCAATTTACTTTTCTATTAAACTTCCTTTTTTATTAAATTTCCAAATAGATCGTTCAGGTATAATGGTTTCTTCAATGAACTTCCATTTTTAATTTTCTGCAACTTCTATTTTTATTTTTATTCGACTTCCATTTTTATTCAAGTTATTTTTCTATTTAACTTCCTTTTTTATTTAATTTCCTAATAGATCGTTAAGGTATAGTAGTTTCTTGAATGAACTTCCATTTTTATTTTTATTCAACTTCCATTTTTATTAAATTTACTTTTCTATTAAACTTCCTTTTTTATTTAATTTCGAAATAGATCGTGAAGGTGTAGTGGTATCTTGAATGAACTTCCATTTTTAATTTTATGCAACTTCCATTTTTATTTTTATTCGACTTCAATTTTTATTCAAGTCATTTTTCTATTCAACTTTTGTTTTTATTTATTTTCCGAATAGATCGTTAAGGTATAGTGGTTTCTTTAATGAACTTCAATTTTTAATTTTCTGCAACTTCCATTTTTATTTTTATTTAACTTCCTTTTTCAATCAAGTTTCTTTTCTACTCAACTTCCTTTTTTATTTAATTTCCAAATAGATCGTTAAGGTATACTGGTTTCTGGATTGAACTTCCATTTTTATTTTTATTCAACTTCCATTTTTATTCAATTTACTTTTCTATTGAACTTCATTTCTTATTTAATTTCCAAATAGATCATTAAGGTATTGTGGTTTCTTTAATGAAGTTCCTTTTTTAATTTTATGGAACTTCCATTTTTATTTTTAGTCAGCTTCCATTTTTATTCAAGTTATTTTTCTATTCAACTTCCTTTTTTATTTAATTTCCAAATAGATGGTTGAGGTATAGTGGTTTCTTGAATTAACATCCATTTTTAATTTTCTGCAACTTCCAATTTTATTTTTATTTAACTTCCTGTTTTATTCAAGTTTCTTTTCTACTCAACTCCCTTTTTTATTTAATTTCCAAATAGATCGTCTAGGTATAGTGGTTTCTGGATTGAACTTCCATTTTTATTTTTATTCAACTTCCATTTTTATTCAATTTACTTTTCTATTAAACTTCCTTTTTTATTTAATTTCAAAATATATCGTTAAGGTATAGTGGTTTCTTGAATGAACTTCCAATTTTAATTTTCTGCAACTTCCATTTTTATTTCTATTCAACTTCTTTTTTTATTCATGCTTCTTTTCTATTCAACTTCCTTTTTTATTTAATGTCCAAATAGATCGTTAAGGTATAATGGTTTCTGGATTGAACTTACATTTTTAATTTTATACAACTTTCATTTTTATTTTTATTCAACTTCCATTTTTATTCAATTTTCTTTTATATTAAAGTTCCTTTTTTATTTAATTTCCAAATAGATCGTTAAGGTATAGTGGTTTGTTTAATGAACTTCCATTTTTAATTTTATGCAACTTCCATTTTTATTTTTATTCAACTTCTGTTTTTATTCAAGTTATTTTAGTATTCAACTTCATTTTTTCTTTAACTTCCAAATACATCGTTAAGGTATAGTGGTTTCTTGAATGAACTTCCATTTTTAATTTTTTGCAACTTCCATTTTTATTTTTATTTAACTTCCTTTTTATTCAAGTATCTTTTCTACTCAACTTCCTTTTTTATGTAATTTCCAAATATATCGTTAAGGTATAGTGTTTTCTGGATTGAACTTCCATTTTTAATTTTCTGTAACTTCCATTTTTATTTTTATTGAACTTCCATTTTTATGCAATTTACTTTTCTATTAAACTTCCTTTTTTATTTAATTTCCAAATAGATCGTTAAGGTATATTGGTTTCTTGAATGAACTTTCATTTTTAATTTTCTGCAACTATCATTTTTATTTTTATCCAGCTTCCATTTTTATTCAAGTTATTTTTCTATTCAACTTCTTTTTTTATTTAATTTGCAAATAGATCGCCAATGTATAGTGGTTTTTTGAATGAACATCCATTTTTAATTTTCTGCAACTTCCATTTTTATTCGATTTACTTTTCTATTAAACTTTCGTTTTTATTGGATTTCCAAATAGATCGTCAAGGTATAGTGGTCTCTTGAATGAACTTCCATTTTTATTTTTATGCAACTTCCATTTTTATTTTTATTCGACTTCCATTTTTATTCAAGTCATTTTTCTATTCAACTTCCTTTTTTATTTAATTTCCAAATAGATCGTTAAGGTATAGTGGTTTCGTGAATGAACTTCCATTTTTAATTTTCTGCAACCTCAATTTTTATTTTTATTTAACTTCCTTTTTTAATCAAGTTTCTTCTCTACTCAACTTCCTTTTTTATTTAATTTCCAAATTGATCGTTAAGGTATAGTGGTTTCTTGAATGAACTTCCATTTTTAATTTTCTACAACTTCGATTTTTATTTTCATTAGACTTCCATTTTTATTCAAGTTATTTTTCTATTCAACTTTCTTTTTTATGTAATTTCCAAATAGATCGTTAAGGTATAATGGTTTCTTGAATGAACTTCCATTGTTAATTTTCTGCAACTTCCATTTTTATTTCTATTCAACTTCTTTTTTTATTCAAGTTTCTTTTCTATTCAACATCCTTTTTTATTTAATTTCCAAATAGATCGTCAAGGTGTACTGGTTTATGGATTGATCTTCCATTTTTAATTTTATGCAGCTTTCACTTTTATTTTTATTCAACTTCCATTTTTATTCAATTTACCTTTCTATTAAACTTCCTTTTTTATTTAATTTCCGAATATATCGTTAAGGTATAGTGGTTTCTTGAATGAACTTCCAATTTTAATTTTCTGCAACTTCTATTTTTATTTCTATTCAACTTCATTTTATATTAAAGCTTCTTTTGTATTCAACTTCCTTTTTTATCTAATTTCCAAATAGATCATTAAGGTATAATGGTTTCTGGATGGAACTTACATTTGTAATTTTATACAACTCTCATTTTTGTTTTTATTCAACATCCATTTTTATTCAATTTTCTTTTCTATTAAAGTTACTTTTTTATTTAATTTCCAAATAGATCGTTAAGGTATAGTGGTTTTCTTTAATGAACTTCCATTTTTAGTTTTATGCAACTTCCATTTTTACTTTTATTCAACTTCCATTTTTATTCAAGTTATTTTTCTATTCAACTTCCTTTTTTATTTAATTTGCTAATAGATCGTTAAGGTATAGTGGCTTCTTGAATGAACTTCCATTTTTAATTTTCTGCAACTTCCATTTTTATTTTTATTCAACTTCCATTTTTATTCAATTTACTTTTCTATTGAACTTCCTTTTTTATTTAATTTCCAAATAGATCGTTAAGGTATATTGGTTTCTTGAATGAACTTTAATTTTTAATTTTCTGCAACTTTCATTTTTATTTTTATTCAGCTTCCATTTTTATTCAAGTTATTTTTCTATTCAACTTCTTTTTTTATTTAATTTCCAAATAGATCGTTAATGTATAGTGGTTTCTTGAATTATAGCGACCCCGGTCTTTTCCCATTTAATTATTGTATCCGGACTGTTCCGTAGATTCTGTCATTGTATAATGGTTGTTGTTGTTATTCCTTATTTTCTCATTTGGAATTATAGGATGTGTTGGGCAGGTTTGTTTCAGGTTGGTTGGGTTAGAAACCAAGAGTTGCTGTCCAGGTTTTTGGTTCTTCGCTCGAGCGAGGAGTTGTTCGCTCGAGCGAGAGGTAGTGTTTGATTTGGACCTATAGCTGTGCATTCTTGGCTCGAGCGAGCTTTTCTTCGCTCGAGCGAGTTAGTTCATCCTTCGCTCGAGCTATAGTCCCTTCGGTCGAGCGTGTGTCTGGGTTCAGACCTGAGGGTTTGAGTTCTTCGCTCGACCGAGCTTTCTTTCGCTCGAGCGAGCTTTTGAGTTGTTGGCTCGAGCAAGGCTTCCTTGGCTCGAGCGTAGTTTCTCTGTGTCTGGTCGCTTGAGCGACCAAGTCTTCGCTCGAGCGAGCCTGTCCAGTTTAAATACACAGCAGCGGGATTTGATCAGTCTTTTTCTTATTCATTTGATTCAAAACCCCAGGTTCGACCTCTCTCTCTCCCTACTCACTTCTCTCTTAGGTTTGATCTGTTTAGAGAGTGTTTCAACCCTAGTTGCTTTATTAAAAAGATAGAGGGAGTCGAGGGCTTCCATTTAATCTGAACTTTTGGCAATTTGGAGCACTTTTGTATTTGGGCATTCATCTCCATCTTCTCCATTCGGGTTACTCTCTTCGAGGTAGGGATTTCCTACTCCATTTTATAGGTTTTGTTCTAAGTTTTGGTATTTTAACATGTTGGGGATACTTTGGTAAATTTTGGGAAAAACCCTAGTTGTATTATTGAATTAATTTGTATAAGTAATTCATGGAATTGGAAAAAGAGGGTTAAATTCATGGAATTCATTGATTAAATGGCGTAATTGGATAATTGGTATCATTTGTCTATGGAATTGTTGACATAGTTATTTTCAGTTTAGAAATAACTGTTTTGGACTATCGGTGGAGGATAGTCGTGATTGTTGTAGATATTGCATGTGGATTAGGAATAACTGAAACTAATCACATTGGTTAAGTCATTAGTTTTGACTATGGCATTGATACAGAAAATACGTGTAATGATTGAGCATTGCATTTGCATACATTGTTTTGTGTGTGGGAGGAGATAGGGGATGTACTCCACGGTTTAGGGGAAGATAGGGGATGAACCTCTAAACCGGATTTTTGTTTGGGAGGAGATAGGGGATGGACTCCATTAGCATCACTTTTATGTGTGCTTATTTATAGAAGTGTTTTATTGATACAGCACTAAAATGTGTATCAATCTGGAAGTATGAAGTGTTTGATTTGAGCTTGAGTTTCATTTGTTGTTAATATTGGAAGGTTGTGAATATGATATAGGTGATTTCACTGTTATAAGTTTGGCCAGGTTCTGAGCCATGTTGATAAAACTGGAAAGTAAAACGTATCTTTGGCAATAATGTCATGAGTCTGTAAAATGTTGTAATTGATTATTTTGGTTAACCATCTGTTGAATGCTATTGCTTTATTCATTGCTTATATGTGGTTTAGTATATTTCTACTGGGCTATGGCTCACCCTTTATGGGAACATCATTTTCAGGTTCAGGTGATAAACTACCTCCAAGGAATTAGCTTGGGAGGGTTTGGCTTCTGGATTGAAGAAGACTACTTTTAGTTAACTGTCTTAAACTATAAGTACATGTAAACATTCAAGCCTAGGGCTTTTATTGTATTGAGTTAGAACTCATATTTTTGGTATCCAAGTGTTGACTTGGAAAGATGTAAGCCTATAGGGCATTTTATTCGATGATATATGTTATGCTTTATTTTGTAATACTCTGATGAATGAATTAATAGATTATCTTCTTTAAATAACGAATGTCAATGATATATATAATGGGTTAATTTTTAGGGCGTAACAACTTGGTATCAGAGCGTACCGGGTTTGAATACTTTGGGTACGTGGGAAGTGATTAGTATCACATTGGGTTCGTCTCGTTTGATAGAGACTTAGTGTAATGTTATATGCTTATGTGATAACATGTTTATGTGATTATGTGGGTATGGAATGTAGTTTTTAGGATGTTGATTGGACCCTTGAGTTTCTAGTAGTCTTGTTGGAAAGGCACTTGATCACTGCTGCTTCCAACCGGAACTATAGTAACCCTTTGGGACTATCATTATCCGGGAATGAAATTCGTAGGTGCTTATGTGATTATGTGCTTACGTGGAATGAATTATTGTTGTCCATTGCGTTAGGACGTGAGTGTTTAGCTTCGGCACATTTATTAATGTGCTAATGTCTTTGTTTCCTTTATTAGGATGTCAGGATGAGGACGAGGACGCGGTAGGCGTGGTAGGCCGGGTAGGCAGGAGGTGCCTGTGCCAGAAGAGATTCCGGCAGTTCAGGAGGGTATTGGCCAGGCCAATGTGGCCGAGCCAGTAGGCCAGCAGGCTATGGGCGCTCTAGCCCGAGAGATAGCAGGGGCATTCAGGGAGTCAGTAGGCATTCTTAGAGCTGAGAATCAAGCTCAGGCTGGTATTGCGGATGCAGGACCTTCCTTTCTGAAGAGGGAGTTCTTCCGGTCCAATCCGGATGAATTTATGGGTGATCCTAAAGAGCCACTTAAGGCAGATGAATGGCTCGAACAGACAACGAAGACGTTTGAGATGCTTGGCATCGAAGACGAGGGATTGAAAGTGACCTTGGCATCTTTCCAGTTGAAGGGGGATGCAGGTCAGTGGTGGAAGTTTACTAAGGGGCGTATAGGAGGTACATGGGAGGCTTTTGTGAATGCTTTCCAGGAGAAGTTCTTATCTCCAGCAGTCAGGGAGAAGCTGCGAGACCAGTTTTGTCAGCTTAAGCAGGCGAGTTCTTCAGTGGCCGAATTTGAGGCTGCATTTACTAGTCTGTCCAGGTTTGCACCTGAGTTGGTGGCGTCTGAGGAACGCCGTTGTATTGAGTTTGAGAAGAAGTTGAGGCGTGGCCTCAAGCTGAGAGTTGGGGGAACTATGATTCGGGAGTATGGGCGTATGGTTGATGCTGCAGCCCACATGGAAATAATGATGCAGGAGGAGGAGAAAGGGCAGAAGGGCTCCAAGAGGAGTCAGGATGGTCAGAATGATGGTAGGAGACAGAAGGGTTTTAATCCCCAGCAGTCTCAGGGTAGCTTTTCTCGATCGACTTTTCCTGTACCGAGTGTTAGTTCGGGGAAAGGCAGCCAGGGAGACATTACCTGTTTCAAGTGTGGCCAGCTGGGCCACAAATCTCCAGTTTGTCCTCAGAGGGGAGGAGTTCAGAGAGCAGCATCTTCTTCGGCTCGATCTCAGAGCCAGAGTCAGGGTAGAGTTCAGCCACTCTCGTGTTATCAGTGTGGTCAGCCAGGGCATATGAAGAGGTATTGTCCGCAGTTGGGTGGCACATCTGGTGCATCTGGTTTGAGGCCGATTCAGGGTCAGCAGCCAGCTCCGTCGGGTCAGGCCTCAAAGGCCAATCAGGGGGCTTCATCGTCTCAGTCGGTGCAGCAATCTTATGCTCCTAGGGTTGAGCAGGTTGATCAGAGGTCGTCTGGGCGCGTGTATGCTGTTACCGCGCAGGATCTTGTGCCAGCACCATCAGTTGTGAGAGGTACCTTCTTGTTTTGCAACTCGGTTGCTAATGTTTTGATTGATACGGGTGCATCTCATTCCTTTGTGTCTGCTGCATTTGCATCTGTTTTGGAGTTGGAGTTAGCACAGCTAGCATCTCCTATTTGTGTAGTGTCACCTCTTGGGGGTGAATTGATTTTGAAACAAGGCGTTAGGGGTTGTGATATAGAGGTTGATTATCATAGAATCCCATTTTCCTTTGTAGTTATGCCTATGAGGGGTTTCGATGTTATTTTGGGTATGGACTGGTTATCGTCATACCGGGCAGTTATTGATTGCTACCGTCAGAGGGTCACTTGTTGTACCGTGAGCGGAGAGTATTTTCATTTTCTGGGGGACCGGGTTGGTGATGTGTTGCCACCGGGGTATGTTCGGCGAGGAAGGAGTGAGCTTAGTGGGCTACTAGCTAACCTTTTGATTAATGAGGATGTTGAGACTCAGATTGTGTTGCCTAGGGTGGTTTGTGAGTACTCGGATGTCTTTCCCGAGGATCTTGTTGGTTTGCCACCGCATCGGGAGATTGAGTTCTCTATTGACCTAGTGCCCGGCACGGCGCCGATTTCCATGGCACCTTATCGTTTTGCCCCAGCCGAGTTAGTTGAGTTGAAGATCCAACTCCAGGAGTTGCTAGATAAGGGCTTTATACGTCCTAGTGTTTCACCGTGGGGAGCACCGGCCCTCTTTGTTAAAAAGAAAGGTGGTGCTTTGAGACTTTGTATAGATTATCGAAAATTGAATCGGGCTACAGTTAAGAATAAGTACCCTATGCCTCGTATCGATGATTTGTTTGACCAGTTGAAGGGTTCCCGTTGTTTCTCTAAGATAGACTTGAGATCGGGTTACCACCAGTTGAGGGTCAGGGAAGAGGATATTCCGAAGACGGCATTCCGTACGCGGTATGGCCATTATGAGTTTTTGGTGATGCCATTCGGGCTCACCAATGCACCGGCAGTTTTTATGGATTTGATGAACCGGATCTTCCGGGAATTCTTGGATCGGTTTGTAGTCGTTTTTGTGGACGACATCCTTATCTATTCGCCTTCTGAGGAGGAGCACGAGGCACATTTGAGGGTGGTGCTTGAGTTACTTAGAGCCCATAGGTTGTATGCCAAGTTTGGGAAGTGTGAGTTCTGGCTGAAAGAAGTCAAATTCTTAGGCCATGTGGTATCCGGTGAAGGAGTGTCTGTTGATACATCCAAGGTAGAGGCAGTGCAGGATTGGGCACAGCCTAAGAGTGTATTTGAGATCCGCAGTTTTCTGGGGTTAGCTGGGTATTACCGTCGGTTTGTGAAAGATTTCTCCAGGTTAGCATCACCGTTGACTAAACTGACGCGGAAGGGAGTCAAATTGGTATGGAGTGAGACTTGTGAAAAGTCGTTTCAGGAGTTGAAAGTTAGACTGACTACCGCTCCAGTATTGATTATTCCAGAGAGAGGGTTGGGTTATACGGTCTATTGTGACGCCTCACGAGAGGGTCTGGGTTGTGTATTAATGCAAGAAGGGAAAGTAGTTGCCTATGGCTCTCGTCAGTTGAAAATTCACGAGCAGAATTACCCTACACATGATCTAGAGTTAGCAGCTGTGATTTTTGCCTTGAAGATTTGGAGGCATTATCTTTATGGTGAGAAATTCGAGGTGTTCTCGGATCATAAGAGTTTGAAGTATTTATTTACACAGAAAGACTTAAACTTGAGGCAGAGGAGGTGGATGGAGTTCATAGAGGATTATGACTTTGAGTTGCATTATCATCCGGGGAAGGCCAATGTGGTGGCCGATGCCCTTAGCAGGAAACCTGTTGGTGACATAGCTAGCATAGCCATCCGAGAGTGGGAGATGTTGGGTGCACTTGGAGAGTTTGATTTACTTATGGGCGAATCCGTTGAGGTTGCGGTCTTGTTTTCTGTTGTTGCACAGCCTACACTTGTGACTCGAGTGTTAGAGGCTCAGAGAGGTGACCTTGAGGTAGAATCTCTCCGTGAGAAGATTTCCAATGGAAAGGTTGAGAAAGGTTTGACGGTGTATTCCGACCTGAGTGTGAGATACCGAGACCGTCCGTTTGTGCCGGAGTCTTGCCGAGAGGAGGTACTCCGAGAGTTTCATCATTCACGCCTTGCGGTGCATCCGGGAGGCACTAAGATGTATCGGGATTTGGGTCGTCAGTTCTGGTGGCGGGGTATGAAGAGAGATGTGGCAGCTTTCGTATCTAAGTGTCTTACTTGTCAGCAAGTGAAGGCCGAACATCAGTGGCCAGCGGGTTTGTTGCAACCCTTGCCTATTGCCGAGTGGAAGTGGGAGCATGTCACTATGGACTTCGTTGTAGGTCTTCCGAGGACTCAGCGGGGTAGTGATGCTATTTGGGTGGTTGTAGACCAGTTGACTAAGTCGGCGCACTTTATTTCTATGCGCGTGAGAGATTCGGTAGATCATCTTGCCGACTTGTATATTCGGGATATAGTGAGATTGCACGGGGTCCCAGTGACGATCGTCTCAGATAGAGATCCTCGTTTTACTGCCAGGTTGTGGCAGAGTTTGCAGAGTGCTTTAGGCACTAAGTTGACCTTTAGCACGGCTTATCATCCTCAGACTGACGGACAGTCCGAGCGTACTATTCAGATACTTGAGGATATGCTTCGGGGTTGTGTTCTAGACTTTAGTGGGTCGTGGGAGAGGCACTTGCCGTTGGTGGAGTTTGCCTACAACAACAGTTTTCAGTCTAGTATCGGTTTGGCACCATTTGAGGCCTTGTATGGCCGACCGTGTAGATCTCCTGTGTGTTGGGCCGAGGTGGGCGATGCACCTCTGTTGGGTCCAGATTTGGTGAGGGAAACGACGGAGAAAGTTGAGCTTATCCGTAAGAGGCCTGTTACAGCACAGAGTCGTCAGAAATCGTATGCCGACCGTAGGAGGAGACCTTTGGTGTTTGGGGTGGGTGATCATGTCTTTCTGAAAATATCACCTAAACGGGGTTTGATGAGGTTTGGAAAGAGTGGGAAGTTGTCCCCTCGATTCATTGGTCCGTTTGAGATCCTTGAGAGGATTGGCGAGGCTGCTTATCGTTTAGCTTTGCCGCTGCAGTTGTCCGGAGTACATGACGTGTTTCATGTGAGTATGCTTCGGAAGTATGAGCCGGATCCATCACATGGGTTGGATTGGACCGATTTGGTAGTTGATGAGGATGTTTCATATGAGGAGAGACCGATTCGAGTCTTGGATAGGCGGGATCAAGTTTTGCGAGGCAAGACCATTCCTTTGGTCAAAGTTTTGTGGAAACACCACGGAATGGAGGAAGCCAATTGGGAACATGAATTGGAAGTCCGCGAGAAATATCCGGACATGTTTGTTGATTTGTAATCTTATAATTAGATTCTGTTATATTGTTGAACTTAAGAGCTTTACATATGTCTTAAGTTGTAAAACATTGAGTATGTTTTGGTAATGGGTGTATCTTGAAACTTGTTTCATTATAGAAAGATTAGTGTAACATTGTATATGTTGATTACATTGTTGGATGTGGTATATATATCATGCAGTTAAATATGATATGGGATTGTTAGCATTGAAAGGAATAATGCATAATAATGATACAGATTGAAATATATTTTGTGTTATATATTTGGTATGAGATGCCTCTTGATAAAGAGATGAAATGACCAGTTTTGGGTCAAGATGTTTACTAATGAATTGTTTAAAAAAAAAAATCGGTTATAAAAAAAAAACTTATGCTTAATTTCGGGGACGAAATTCTTTGAAGGGGGGGAGGTTATAGCGACCCCGGTCTTTTCCCATTTAATTATTGTATCCGGACTGTTCCGTAGATTCTGTCATTGTATAATGGTTGTTGTTGTTATTCCTTATTTTCTCATTTGGAATTATAGGATGTGTTGGGCAGGTTTGTTTCAGGTTGGTTGGGTTAGAAACCAAGAGTTGCTGTCCAGGTTTTTGGTTCTTCGCTCGAGCGAGGAGTTGTTCGCTCGAGCGAGAGGTAGTGTTTGATTTGGACCTGTAGCTGTGCATTCTTGGCTCGAGCGAGCTTTTCTTCGCTCGAGCGAGTTAGTTCATCCTTCGCTCGAGCTATAGTCCCTTCGCTCGAGCGTGTGTCTGGGTTCAGACCTGAGGGTTTGAGTTCTTCGCTCGACCGAGCTTTCTTTCGCTCGAGTGAGCTTTTGAGTTGTTGGCTCGAGCAAGGCTTCCTTGGCTCGAGCGTAGTTTCTCTGTGTCTGGTCACTCGAGCGACCAAGTCTTCGCTCGAGCGAGCCTGTCCAGTTTAAATACACAGCAGCGGGATTTGATCAGTCTTTTTCTTATTCATTTGATTCAAAACCCCAGGTTCGACCTCTCTCTCTCCCTACTCACCTTCTCTCTTAGGTTTGATCTGTTTAGAGAGTGTTTCAACCCTAGTTGCTTTATTAAAAAGATAGAGGGAGTCGAGGGCTTCCATTTAATCTGAACTTTTGGCAATTTGGAGCACTTTTGTATTTGGGCATTCATCTCCATCTTCTCCATTCGGGTTACTCTCTTCGAGGTAGGGATTTCCTACTCCATTTTATAGGTTTTGTTCTAAGTTTTGGTATTTTAACATGTTGGGGATACTTTGGTAAATTTTGGGAAAAACCCTAGTTGTATTATTGAATTAATTTGTATAAGTAATTCATGGAATTGGAAAAAGAGGGTTAAATTCATGGAATTCATTGATTAAATGGCGTAATTGGATAATTGGTATCATTTGTCTATGGAATTGTTGACATAGTTATTTTCAGTTTAGAAATAACTGTTTTGGACTATCGGTGGAGGATAGTCGTGATTGTTGTAGATATTGCATGTGGATTAGGAATAACTGAAACTAATCACATTGGTTAAGTCATTAGTTTTGACTATGGCATTGATACAGAAAATACGTGTAATGATTGAGCATTGCATTTGCATACATTGTTTTGTGTGTGGGAGGAGATAGGGGATGTACTCCACGGTTTAGGGGAAGATAGGGGATGGACCTCTAAACCGGATTTTTGTTTGGGAGGAGATAGGGGATGGACTCCATTAGCATCACTTTTATGTGTGCTTATTTATAGAAGTGTTTTATTGATACAGCACTAAAATGTGTATCAATCTGGAAGTATGAAGTGTTTGATTTGAGCTTGAGTTTCATTTGTTGTTAATATTGGAAGGTTGTGAATATGATATAGGTGATTTCACTGTTATAAGTTTGGCCAGGTTCTGAGCCATGTTGATAAAACTGGAAAGTAAAACGTATCTTTGGCAATAATGTCATGAGTCTGTAAAATGTTGTAATTGATTATTTTGGTTAACCATCTGTTGAATGCTATTGCTTTATTCATTGCTTATATGTGGTTTAGTATATTTCTACTGGGCTGTGGCTCACCCTTTATGGGAACATCATTTTCAGGTTCAGGTGATAAACTACCTCCAAGGAATTAGCTTGGGAGGGTTTGGCTTCTGGATTGAAGAAGACTACTTTTAGTTAACTGTCTTAAACTATAAGTACATGTAAACATTCAAGCCTAGGGCTTTTATTGTATTGAGTTAGAACTCATATTTTTGGTATCCAAGTGTTGACTTGGAAAGATGTAAGCCTGTAGGGCATTTTATTCGATGATATATGTTATGCTTTATTTTGTAATACTCTAATGAATGAATTAATAGATTATCTTCTTCAAATAACGAATGTCAATGATATATATAATGGGTTAATTTTTAGGGCGTTACATGAATGAACATCCATTTTTAATTTTCTGCAACTTCCATTTTTATTCAATTTACTTTTCTATTAAACTTTCCTTTTTATTGGATTTCCAAATAGATCGTTAAGGTATAGTGGTCTCTTGAATGAACTTCCATTTTTAATTTTATGCAACTTCCATTTTTATTTTTATTCGACTTCCTTTTTTATTCAAGTCATTTTTCTATTCAACTTCCTTTTTTATTTAATTTCCAAATAGATCGTTAAGGTATAGTGGTTTCTTGAATGAACTTCCATTTTTAATTTTCTGCTACCTCCATTTTTATTTTTATTTAACTTCCTTTTTTAATCAAGTTTCTTTTCTACTCAACTTCCTTTTTTATTTAATTTCCAAATAGATCGTTAAGGTATACTGGTTTCTGGATTGAACTTCCATTTTTAATTTTCTGCAACTTCCATTTTTATTTTTATTCAACTTCCATTTTTATTCAATTTACTTTTCTATTACACTTCCTTTTTTTATTTAATTTCCAAATAGATCGTTAAGGTATAGTGGTTTCTTGAATGAACTTCCATTTTTAATTTTCTACAACTTCGATTTTTATTTTTATTAGACTTCCATTTTTATTCAAGTTATTTTTCTATTCAACTTTCTTTTTTTTTTGAATTTCCAAATAGATCGTTAAGGTATAATGGTTTCTTGAATGAACTTCCATTGTTAATTTTCTGCAACTTCCATTTTTATTTCTATTCAACTTCTTTTTTTATTCAAGTTTCTTTTCTATTCAACTTCCTTTTTTGTTTAATTTCCAAATAGATCGTCAAGGTATACTGGTTTATGGATTGAACTTCCATTTTTAATTTTATGCAACTTTCACTTTTATTTTTATTCAACTTCCATTTTTATTCAATTTACCTTTCTATTAAACTTCCTTTTTTATTTAATTTCCGAATATATCGTTAAGGTATAGTGGTTTCTTGAATGAACTTCCAATTTTAATTTTCTGCAACTTCTAATTTTATTTCTATTCAACTTCATTTTTTATTAAAGCTTCTTTTTTATTCAACTTCCTTTTTTATCTAATTTCCAAATAGATCATTAAGGTATAATGGTTTCTGGATGGAACTTACATTTGTAATTTTATACAACTTTCATTTTTGTTTTTATTCAACATCCATTTTTATTCAATTTTCTTTTCTATTAAAGTTACTTTTTTATTTAATTTCCAAATAGATCGTTAAGGTATAGTCGTTTTCTTTAATGAACTTCCATTTTTAGTTTTATGCAACTTCCATTTTTACTTTCATTCAACTTCCATTTTTATTCAAGTTATTTTTCTATTCAACTTCCTTTTTTATTTAATTTGCTAATAGATCGTTAAGGTATAGTGGCTTCTTGAATGAACTTCCATTTTTAATTTTCTGCAACTTCCATTTTTATTTTTATTCAACTTCCATTTTTTTTCAATTTACTTTTCTATTAAACTTCCTTTTTTATTTAATTTCCAAATAGATCGTTAAGGTATATTGGTTTCTTGAATGAACTTCCATTTTTAATTTTCTGCAACTTTCATTTTTATTTTTATTCAGCTTCCATTTTTATTCAACTTATTTTTCTATTCAACTTCTTTTTTTATTTAATTTCCAAATAGATCGTTAATGTATAGTGGTTTCTTGAATGAACATCCATTTTTAATTTTCTGCAACTTCCATTTTTATTTCTATTCAACTTCTTTTTTTATTCAAGCTTCTTTTGTATTCAACTTCCTTTTTTTATTTAATTTCCAAATAGATCGTTAAGGTATAATGGTTTCTGGATTGAACTTACATTTTTAATTTTATGCAACTTTCACTTTTATTTTTATTCAACTTCTATTTTTATTCAATTTACTTTTCTATTAAACTTCCTTTTTTATTTAATTTCCAAATAGATCGTTAATGTATAGTGGTTTCTTGAATGAACATCCATTTTTAATTTTCTGCAACTTCCATTTTTATTCAACTTACTTTTCTATTAAACTTTCGTTTTTATTGGATTTCCAAATAGATCGTTAAGGTATAGTGGTCTCTTGAATGAACTTCCATTTTTAATTTTATGCAACTTCCATTTTTATTTTTATTCGACTTCCATTTTTATTCAAGTCATTTTTCTATTCAACTTCCTTTTTTATTTAATTTCCAAATAGATCTTTAAGGTATAGTGGTTTCTTTAATGAACTTCCATTTTTAATTTTCTGCAACCTCTATTTTTATTTTTATTTAACTTCCTTTTTTAATCAAGTTTCTTTTCTACTCAACTTCCTTTTTTATTTAATTTCTAAATAGATCGTTAAGGTATACTGGTTTTTGGATTGAACTTCCATTTTTAATTTTCTGCAACTTCCATTTTTATTTTTATTCAACTTCCATTTTTATTCAATTTACTTTTCTATTACACTTCCTTTTTTATTTAATTTCCAAATAGATCGTTAAGGTATAGTGGTTTCTTGAATGAACTTCCATTTTTAATTTTCTACAACTTCGATTTTTATTTTTATTAGACTTCCATTTTTATTCAAGTTATTTTTCTATTCAACATTCTTTTTTATTTAATTTCCAAATAGATCGTTAAGGTATAATGGTTTCTTGAATGAACTTCCATTGTTAATTTTCTGCAACTTCCATTTTTATTTCTATTCAACTTCATTTTTTATTCAAGTTTCTTTTCTATTCAACTTCCTTTTTTATTTAATTTCCAAATAGATCGTCAAGGTATACTGGTTTATGGATTGAACTTCCATTTTTAATTTTAAGCAACTTTCACTTTTATTTTTTTTCAACTTCCATTTTTATTCAATTTACCTTTCTATTAAACTTCCTTTTTTATTTAATTTCCGAATATATCGTTAAGGTATAGTGGTTTCTTGAATGAACTTCCAATTTTAATTTTCTGCAACTTCTATTTTTATTTTTATTCAACTTCATTTTTTATTAAAGCTTCTTTTGTATTCAACTTCCTTTTTTTATCTAATTTCCAAATAGATCATTAAGGTATAATGGTTTCTGGATGGAACTTACATTTGTAATTTTATACAACTTTCATTTTTGTTTTTATTCAACATCCATTTTTATTCAATTTTCTTTTCTATTAAAGTTACTTTTTTATTTAATTTCCAAATAGATCGTTAAGGTATGGTGGTTTTCTTTAATGAACTTCCATTTTTAGTTTTATGCAACTTCCATTTTTACTTTTATTCAACTTCCATTTTTATTCAAGTTATTTTTCTATTCAACTTCCTTTTTTTATTTAATTTGCTAATAGATCGTTAAGGTATAGTGGCTTCTTGAATGAACTTCCATTTTTAATTTTCTGCAACTTCCATTTTTATTTATATTCAACTTCCATTTTTATTCAATTTACTTTTCTATTAAACTTCCTTTTTTATTTAATTTCCAAATAGATCGTTAAGGTATATTGGTTTCTTGAATGAACTTTCATTTTTAATTTTCTGCAACTTTCTTTTTTATTTTTATTCAGCTTCCATTTTTATTCAAGTTATTTTTCTATTCAACTTCTTTTTTTATTTAATTTCCAAATAGATCGTTAATGTATAGTGGTTTCTTGAATGAACAACCATTTTTAATTTTCTGTAACTTCCATTTTTATTTCTATTCAACTTCTTTTTTTATTCAAGCTTCTTTTGTATTCAACTTCCTTTTTTTATTTAATTTCCAAATAGATCGTTAAGGTATAATGGTTTCTAGATTGAACTTACATTTTTAATTTTATGCAACTTTCACTTTTATTTTTATTCAACTTCTATTTTTATTCAATTTACTTTTCTATTAAACTTCCTTTTTTTATTTAGTTTCCAAATAGATCGTTAATGTATAGTGGTTTCTTGAATGAACATCCATTTTTAATTTTCTGCAACTTTCATTTTTATTCAATTTACTTTTCTATTAAACTTTCGTTTTTATTGGATTTCCAAATAGATCGTTAAGGTATAGTGGTCTCTTGAATGAACTTCCATTTTTAATTTTATGCAACTTCCATTTTTATTTTTATTCGACTTCCATTTTTATTCAAGTCATTTTTCTATTCAACTTCCTTTTTTATTTAATTTCCAAATAGATCATTAAGGTATAGTGGTTTCTCGAATGAACTTCCATTTTTAATTTTCTGCAACCTCCATTTTTATTTTTATTTAACTTCCTTTTTTAATCAAGTTTCTTTTCTACTCAAATTCCTTTTTTATTTAATTTCCAAATAGATCGTTAAGGTATACTGGTTTCTGGATTGAACTTCCATTTTTAATTTTCGGCAACTTCCGTTTTTATTTTTATTCAACTTCCATTTTTATTCAATTTACTTTTCTATTACACTTCCTTTTTTATTTAATTTCCAAATAGGTCGTTATGGTATAGTGGTTTCTTGAATGAACTTCCATTTTTAATTTTCTACAACTTCGATTTTTATTTTTATTAGACTTCCATTTTTATTCAAGTTATTTTTCTATTCAACTTTCTTTTTTATTTAATTTCCAAATAGATCGTTAAGGTATAATGGTTTCTTGAATGAACTTCCATTGTTAATTTTCTGCAACTTCCATTTTTATTTCTATTCAACTTCTATTTTTATTCAAGTTTCTTTTCTATTCAACTTCCTTTTTTATTTAATTTCCAAATAGATCGTCAAGGTATACTGGTTTATGGATTGAACTTCCATTTTTAATTTTATGCAACTTTCACTTTTATTTTTATTCAACTTCCATTTTTATTCAATTTACCTTTCTATTAAACTTCCTTTTTTATTTAATTTCCGAATATATCGTTAAGGTATAGTGGTTTCTTGAATGAACTTCCAATTTTAATTTTCTGCAACTTCTATTTTTATTTCTATTCAACTTCATTTTTTATTAAAGCTTCTTTTGTATTCAACTTCCTTTTTTGTCTGATTTCCAAATAGATCATTAAGGTATAATGGTTTCTGGATGGAACTTACATTTGTAATTTTATACAACTTTCATTTTTGTTTTTATTCAACATCCATTTTTATTCAATTTTTTTTTCTATTAAAGTTACTTTTTTATTTAATTTCCAAATAGATCGTTAAGGTATAGTGGTTTTCTTTAATGAACTTCCTTTTTTAGTTTTATGCAACTTCCATTTTTACTTTTATTCAACTTCCATTTTTACTTTTATTCGAGTTATTTTTCTATTCAACTTCATTTTTTATTTAATTTGCTAATAGATCGTTAAGGTATAGTGGCTTCTTGAATGAACTTCCATTTTTAATTTTCTGCAACTTCCATTTTTATTTTTATTCAACTTCCATTTTTATTCAATTTACTTTTCTATTAAACTTTCTTTTTTATTGAATTTCCAAATAGGTCGTTAACGTATAGTGGTATCTTGAATGAACTTCCATTTTTAATTTTATGCAACTTCCATTTTTATTTTTATTCGACTTCTATTTTTATTCAAGTCATTTTTCTATTCAACTTCCTTTTTTATTTAATTTCCAAATAGATCGTTATGGTATTGTGGTTTCTTGAATGAACTTCCAATTTTAATTTTCTGCAACTTCCATTTTTATTTCTATTCAACTTCTTTTTTTATTCAAGCTTCTTTTGTATTCAACTTCCTTTTTTATTTAATTTCCAAATAGATCGTTACGATATAATGGTTTCTGGATTGAACTTACATTTTTAATTTTATGCAACTTTCACTTTTATTTTTATTCAACTTCTATTTTTATTCAATTTACTTTTCTATTAAACTTCCTTTTTTATTTAATTTCCAAATAGATCGTTAAGGTATATTGGTTTTTTTAATGAACTTCCATTTTTAATTTTATCGAACTTCCATTTTAATTTTTACTCAGCTTCCATTTTTATTCAAGTTATTTTTCTATTCAACTTCCTTTTTTATTTAATTTAAATATAGATCGTTAAGGTATAGTGGTTTCTTGAATGAACTTCCATTTTTAATTTTATGCAACTTCCATTTTTATTTTTATTCGACTTCCATTTTTATTCATGTCATTTTTCTATTCAACTTCATTTTTTATTTAATTTCCAAATAGATCGTTATGGTATAGTGGTTTCTCGAATGAACTTCCATTTTTTATTTTCTGCAACTTCCATTTTTATTTTTATTCAACTTCCATTTTTATTCAATTTACTTTTCTATTAAACTTCCTTTTTTATTTAATTTCCAAATAGATCGTTAAGGTATAGTGGTATCTTGAATGAACTTCTGTTTTTAATTTTCTGCAACTTCCATTTTTACTTTTATTCAACTTCCATTTTTATTCAAGTTATTTTTCTATTCAACTTTCTTTTTTATTTAATTTCCAAATAGATCGTTAAGGTATAGTGGTTTCTTCAATGAACTTCCATTTTTAATTTTCTGCAACTTCCATTTTTATTTTTATTCGACTTCCATTTTTATTCAAGTTATTTTTCTATTCAACTTCCTTTTTTATTTAATTTCCAAATAGATCGTTAAGGTATAATGGTTTCTTGAATGAACTTTCATTTTTAATTTTCTGCAACTTCCATTTTTATTTTTATTTAACTTCCTTTTTTATTCAAGTTTCTTTTCTACTCAACTTGCTTTTTTATGTAGTTTCCAAATAGATCGTTAAGGTATAGTGGTTTCTGGATTGATATAGCGATCCCGGGTTTACCCTTGTTGTACAGTGATCCGGACATGTGTCCGTGGATGTTGGTAGTTGATTATTATCTTGTTTACATCCTTTCTTACTTTGTATTTGGGTTATAGGATGTGTTGGGCAGGTTTGTTACAGGTTGGTTGAGTTTAGAAACCAAAACTAGTTGCCCAGATTTTGACCTGTCCGCTCGAGCGGGGGTTTTGGCACTCGAGCGGGAGTTTCACTCATCCAGTATTTCCTGTGCAGTGTTGGATGCTCGAGCGTGGGATTGGCCGCTCGAGCGGGATTGTGTGAGTGACGCTCGAGCGGGGAGTTGGAAGCTCGAGCGGAGACTTGGTTCTGTAAAAGTTCTGGGAGTGTGTATCCGCCGCTCGAGCGGGGTTGTTGACGCTCGAGCGGGAGTATGTGAGTGACGCTCGAGCGGGGTGTTTGACGCTCAAGCGGGGCGACTGGGTTTAAGTTCCGAGTTTTGACTTTTCAAATCATTTTTTCACTTTCTCTTCTCTCTCCTACTTTTCCAAAAAACACCATTGTTGAGCCTCTCACTCTAGAACTCTACCTTCTCTCTAGGTTTTGATCTAGTAGGAGTGATTTGCTCACCTTTGGCCTTTACAAAAAGGTTGTTGATCGTCGAGGGCTACATTTTAATCTGAAAATTTTGGGATTTGGAGCACGTTGGGTTTTGTCATCTTCTCCCTTGGGGCTCCGGTTTTGAGGTAGGGATATCCTACTCCTCTCTATGGATTTTGTCTTTAAATTTTAGTATTTTGAGATGTTGGGGTTAGTTTGGTAATTTGGTGAAAGTTTGGGGCTTTTGTGTAAATTTACAAGAGTTGGGGTTTTAACTATAATAAACCTAGACGCATGTTTGGCATAGAGGAATGGAATAAATGTTAAAACATTAATGAAAATGGAACCTAAGGGTTGTAATGTTAATTATGGAAAATGCCCTAATTACATTGGCTAATTAATTTGTAAAATTAATTGTGAGAAATGAGGAATTGAATTGGAAATGTGGAGATTGGAAATATATGGGGTTAAAGGGTGTAGTTGGATTTTATGTCACTCACCTAGTTGGAAATGTTGATTTTATATCCATTTGTTGCATTTATTTTCTATATAGAAATAACTGCTTTGGACTATCGGTGGAGGATAGTCGTGATTGTTGTAGACAATGCATGATGATTAGGCAAACTGAAACTAATCACTGGAATGTGTCATTGAGATTGACGATTGAAAGAATATATTAAATTTATGTATTGTGTGATGATGTGTATAATTGTTGTTTATATGCATTGTGTTGTGTTGGAGGAGATAGGGGATGTATTCCACGGTTTAGGGGAAGATAGGGGATGGACCTCTAAACCGGATGTGTTGGGAGGAGATAGGGGATGGACTCCATAGATAGAGCTCATATGCTTATCTATTAATGTGTTGACAGAACTCATATGCTTGTCATTGGAAGTGTGATAATGCTCATATGCATATCTGTGGAAGTGATGATATAGCTTGTATGCTTATCTGTTGTTGTGTGATATAGCTAGTATGCTTATCTAATATGAAATGGGAAGTGTTTGATATGAGTTATTGTCTTATATGAGTTGTTTGGCCAGGTTCTGAGGCATGGTTGTAATTTGAGAATTGAAAGGAATTGGAAAATGAGTGTAATATGAACTTGTATGTCATGGAAATGTAAAGTGTGATAAGGGAAAGTATCAGTGTTGACTGTTTATCAACTGCTAATCTTTTAGTCATTGTTCATATTTGGTTTAGTATGTTTCTACTGGGCTGTGGCTCACCCTATATGGGAATATCATTTTCAGGTACAGGTAGCATGCCACCTCCAAGGACGTAGCTTGGGAGGCTAGAGGCGGACACACTTTTGTTGTCTTATTTTTGATGTATTACATGTAAATTCAAGCCAAGGGCTTAATGTGTTATTGAGTTAGTACTCTTTTGTTATAACCAAGTGTTAACTTGGAAAGCTGTAAGCCTTTAGGGCATTTGCTTTTGTCGTTAACATGTAATACTTTTTGTAATGAAACTCCGATAAATGAAAGAATGTGGAATTTTTATATATCAATGCATGTCTATATTGATGGGTTTAGTCTTGTTATTTTGAGGGCGTTACAATTGAACTTCCATTTTTAATTTTATGGAACTTCCATTTTTATTTTTATTCAGCTTCCATTTTTAATCAAGTTACTTTTCTATTCAACTTCCTTTTTTATTTAATTTCCAAATAGATGGTTGAGGTATAGTGTTTTCTTGAATGAACTTCCAATTTTAATTTTCTGCAACTTCCATTTATATTTCTATTCAACTTCTTTTTTTATTCAAGCTTCTTTTGTATTCAACTTCCTTTTTTATTTAATTTCAAAATAGATCGTTAAGGTATAATGGTTTCTGGATTGAACTTACATTTTTAATTTTATGCAACTTTCACTTTTATTTTTATTCAACTTCCATTTTTATTCAATTTACTTTTCTATTAAACTTCCTCTTTTATTTAATTTCCAAATAGATCGTTAAGGTATAGTGGTTTTTTTAATGAACTTCCATTTTTAATTTTATCGAACTTCCATTTTAATTTTTATTCAGCTTCCATTTTTATTCAAGTTCCTTTTCTATTCAACTTCTTTTTTTTATTTAATTTCAAAATAGATCGTTAAGGTATAGTGGTTTCTTGAATGAACTTCCATTTTTAATTTCTGCAACTTCCATTTTTATTTTTATTTAACTTCCTTTTTTATTCAAGTTTCTTTTCTACTCCACTTCCTTTTTTATGTAATTTCCAAATAGATCGTTAAGGTATAGTGGTTTCTGGATTGAACTTCCATTTTTAATTTTCTGCAACTTCCATTTTTATTTTTATTCAACTTCCATTTTTATTCAATTTACTTTTCTATTAAACTTCCTTTTTTATTTAATTTCCAAATAGATCGTTAAGGTATATTGGTTTCTTGAATGAACTTCCATTTTTAATTTTCTGCAACTACCATTTTTATTTTTATTTAACTTCCTTTTTCAATCTGTTTCTTTTCTACTCAACTTCCTTCTTTATTTAATTTTCAAATAGATCTTTAAGTTATAGTGGTTTCTTGAATGAATTTTCATTTTTAATTTTCTGCAACTTCCATTTTTATTTTTAAGTAACTTCTATTTTTATTCATGTTACTTTTCTATTCAACTTCCCTTTTTATTTAATTCCCAAATAGATCGTTAACGCATAGTGGTTTCTGGATTGAACTTTCATTTTTAATTTTATGCAACTTTCGTTTTTATTTTTATTCTTTTTTCTTCAATTTCCAAATAGATCGTTAAGGTATAGTGGTTTCTTGAATTAATTTCCATTTTTAATTTGCTGCAACTTCCATTTTTACTTTTATTTAAATTCCTTTTTCATTCAAGTTTCTTTTCTACTCAACTTCCTTTTTTATTTAATTTTCAAACAGATCGTTAAAGTATAGTGGTTTCTGGATTGAACTTCCATATTTAATTTGATGCAACTTTCATTTTTATTTTTATTCAATTTCCATTTTTATTCAATTTGCTTTTCTGTTAAACTTTCTTTTTTATTTAATTTCCAAATAGATCGTTAAGGTATAGTGGTTTCTTGAATGAACTTCCATTTTTAATTTTCTGCAACTACCATTTTTATTTTTATTTAACTTCCTTTTTCAATCTGTTTCTTTTCTACTCAACTTCCTTCTTTATTTAATTTTCAAATAGATCTTTAAGTTATAGTGGTTTCTTGAATGAATTTTCATTTTTAATTTTCTGCAACTTCCATTTTTATTTTTAAGTAACTTCTATTTTTATTCATGTTACTTTTCTATTCAACTTCCCTTTTTATTTAATTCCCAAATAGATCGTTAACGCATAGTGGTTTCTGGATTGAACTTTCATTTTTAATTTTATGCAACTTTCGTTTTTATTTTTATTCTTTTTTCTTCAATTTCCAAATAGATCGTTAAGGTATAGTGGTTTCTTGAATTAATTTCCATTTTTAATTTGCTGCAACTTCCATTTTTACTTTTATTTAAATTCCTTTTTCATTCAAGTTTCTTTTCTACTCAACTTCCTTTTTTATTTAATTTTCAAACAGATCGTTAAAGTATAGTGGTTTCTGGATTGAACTTCCATATTTAATTTGATGCAACTTTCATTTTTATTTTTATTCAATTTCCATTTTTATTCAATTTGCTTTTCTGTTAAACTTTCTTTTTTATTTAATTTCCAAATAGATCGTTAAGGTATAGTGGTTTCTTGAAAGAACTTCCATTTTTAATTTTCTGCAACTTCTATTTTTATTTCTATTCAACTTCTTTTTTTATTCAAGCTTTTTTTCTACTCAACTTCCTTTTTTATTTAATTTCCAAATAGATCGTTGAGGTATAGTGGTTTCCTTAATGAACTTCCATTTTTAATTTTATGGAACTTCCATTTTTATTTTTATTCCGCTTCCATTTTTATTCAAGTTATTTTTCTATTCAACTTCTTTTTTTATTTAATTTCCGAATAGATCGTTAAGGTATAGTGGTTTCTGAAATGAACTTCCATTTTTAATTTTATGCAACTTTTATTTTTAATTTTATTCCACTTCCATTTTTATTCAATTTACTTTTCTATTAAACTTCATTTTTTATTTAATTTCCAAATAGGTCGTTAAGGTATAGTGGTTTCTTGAATGAACTTCCATTTTTAATTTTCTGCAACTTCCATTTATATTTTATTCGACTTCCATTTTTATTCAAGTTATTTTTCTATACAACTTCCGTTTTTATTTAATTTCTAAATAGATCGTTAAGGTATAGTCGTTTCTTGAATAAACCTCCATTTTTAATTTTCTGCAACTTCCATTTTTATTTTTATTCAACTTCTTTTTTTATTCAATTTACTTTTCTATTAAACTTCCTTTTTTCTTGAATTTCCAAATAGATCGTTAAGGTATAGTGGTATCTTGAATGAACTTCTATTTTTAATTTTCTGCAACTTCCATTTTTATTTTTATTCGACTTCTATTTTTATTCAAGTTATTTTTCTATTCAATTTCCTTTTTTACATAATTTCCAAAAAGGTCGTTAAGGTATAATGGTTTCTTCAATAAACATCCATTTTTAATTTTCTGCAACTTCTATTTTTATTTTTATTCGACTTCCATTTTTATTCAAGTTATTTTTCTATTCAACTTCCTTTTTTATTTAATTTCCAAATAGATTGTCAAGGTATAGTGGTTTCTTGAATGAACTTCCATTTTTAATTTTCTGCAACTTCCATTTTCATTTTTATTCAACTTCCATTTTTATTCAATTTACTTTTCTATTACCTTTTTTACTTAATTTCCAAATAGATCGTTAAGGTATTGTGGTTTCTTTAATGAACTTCCATTTTAAATTTTATGGAACTTCAATTTTTATTTTTATTCAGCTTCCATTTTTATTCAAGTTATTTTTCTATTCAACTTCCTTTTTTATTTAATTTCCAAATAGATCGTTAAGGTAAAGTAGTTTCTCGAATTAACTTCCAATTTTAATTTTCTGCAACTTCCATTTTTATTTCTATTTAAATTTTTTTTTTATTCAAGCTTCTTTTCTATTCAACTTCCTTTTTTTATTTAATTTCCAAATAGATCGTTAAGGTATAATGGTTTCTGGATTGAACTTACATTTTTAATTTTATACAACTTTCACTTTTATTTTTATTCAACTTCCATTTTTATTCAATTTTCTTTTCTGTTAAAGTTCCTTTCTTATTTAATTTCCAAATAGATCGTTAAGGTATAGTGGTTTCTTTAATGAACTTCCATTTTTAATTTTATGGAACATCCATTTTTATTTTTATTCAACTTCCATTTTTATTCAAGTTATTTTTTTATTCAACTTCCTTTTTTATTTAATTTGCTAATAGATCGTTAAGGTAAAGTGGTTTCTTGAATGAACTATCATTTTTAATTTTCTGCAACTTCCATTTTTATTTCTATTCAACTTCTTTTTTTATTCAAGCTTCTTTTCTATTCAACTTCCTTTTTTATTTAATTTCCAAATAGATTGTTGAGGTATAGTGGTTTCTTTAATTAACTTCCATTTTTAATTTTATGGAACATCCATTTTTTTTTATTCAGCTTCCATTTGTATTCAAGTTATTTTTCTACTCAACTTCCTTTTTTATTTAATTTCCAAATAGATCGTTAAGCTATATTGGTATCTGAAATGAACTTCCATTTTTAATTTTAAGCAACTTTCATTTTTATTTTTATTCGACTTCCATTTTTATTCAATTTACTTTTCTATTAAACTTCATTTTTTATTTAATTTCCAAATAGATCGTTAAGGTATAGTGGTTTCTTGAATGAACTTCCATTTTTAATTTTCAACAACTTCCATTTTTATTTTTATTCGACTTCCATTTTTATTCAAGTTATTTTTCTATTCAACTTCCTTTTTTATTTAATTGCCAAATAGATCGTTAAGGTATAGTGGATTCTCGAATGAACTTCCATTTTTAATTTTCTGCAACTTCCATTTTTATTTCTATTCAACTTCTTTTTTTATTCAAGTTTGTTTTCTATTTCACTTCCGTTCTTATTTAATTTCCAAAAAGATCGTTAAGATATACTGGTTTCTGGATTGAACTTCCATTTTTGATTTTATGCAACTTTCACTTTTATTTTTATTCAACTTCCATTTTTATTCAATTTACTTTTCTATTAAACTTCCGTTCTTATTTAATTTCCAAAAAGATCGTTAAGATATACTGGTTTCTGGATTGAACTTCCAATTTTAATTTTCTGCAACTTCCATTTTTGTTTTTATTTAACTTCCTTTTTCAATCAAGTTTCTTTTCCACTCAACTTCCTTTTTTATTTAATTTCCAAATAGATCGTTTTGGTATACTAGTTTCTGGATTAAACTTTGATTTTTAATTTTCTGCAACTTCCATTTTTATTTTTATTCAACTTTCATTTTTATTCAATTTATTTTTCTATTAAACTTCCTTTTTTGTTTAATTTCCAAATAGATCGTTAAGGTATTGTGGTTTCTTTAATGAACTTCCATTTTTAATTTTATGGAACTTCCATTTTTATTTTTATTCAGCTTCCATTTTTATTCAAGTTATTTTTCTATTCAACTTCCTTTTTTATTTAATTTCCAAATAGATAGTTGAGGTATAGTGGTTTCTTGAATTAACTTCCATTTTTAATGTTCTGCAACTTCCATTTTTATTTCTATTTAACTTCCTGTTTTATTCAAGTTTCTTTGCTACTCAACTTCCTTTTTTGTTTAATTTCCAAATAGATCGTCAAGGTATAGTGGTTTCTGGATTGAACTTCCATTTTTATTCAATTTACTTTTCTATTAAACTTCCATTTTTAATTTCCAAATAGATAGTTAAGGTATAGTGGTTTCTTGAATGAACTTCCAATTTTAATTTTTTGCAACTTCCATTTTTGTTTCTATTCAACTTCTTTTTTTATTAAAGCTTCTTTTCTATTCAACTTCCTTTTTTATTTAATTTCCAAATAGATCGTCAAGGTATAATGGTTTCTGGATTGAACTTACATTTTTAATTTTATACAACTTTCACTTTTATTTTTATTCAACTTCACTTTTTATTCAATTTTCTTTTATATTATAGTTCCTTTTTTATTTAATTTCCAAAAAGATCGTTAAGGTATAGTGGTTTCTTCAATGAACTTCCATTTTTAATTTTCTACAACTTCCATTTTTATTTTTATTCAACTTCCATTTTTATTCAATTTACTTTTCTATTAAACTTTCTTTTTTATTGAATTTCCAAATAGATCGTTAAGGTATAGTGGTATCTTGAATGAACTTCCATTTTTAATTTTATGCAACTTCCATTTTAATGTTTATTCGACTTCGATTTTTATTCAAGTCATTTTTCTATTCAACGTCCTTTTTTATCTAATTTCCAAATAGATCGTTAAGGTATAGTGGTTTCTTGATTGAACTTCCATTTTTAATTTTCTGCAACTTCCATTTTTATTTTTATTCAACTTCCATTTTTATTCAATTTACTTTTCTCTTAAACTTCCTTTTTTATTGAATTTCCAAATAGATCGTTAAGGTGGAGTGGTATCTTGAATGAACTTCCATTTGTAATTTTATGCAACTTCCATTTTAATGTTTATTCGACTTCCATTTTTATTCGAGTCATTTTTCTACTCAACTTCCTTTTTTATCTAATTTCCAAATAGATCGTTAAGGTATAGTGGTTTCTTGAATGAACTTCCATTTTCAATTTTCTGCAAGTTCCATTTTTATTTTTATTCAACTTCCATTTTTATTCAATTTACTTTTCTGTTAAACTTCATTTTTTATTGAATTTCCAAATAGATCGTTAAGGTGTATTGTATCTTGAATGAACTTCCATTTTTAATTTTCTGCAACTTCCATTTTTATTTTTATTCGACTTCCTTTTTTATTCAAGTCATTTTTCTATTCAACTTCCTTTTTTTATTTAATTTCCAAATAAATCGTTAAGGTATAGTGGTTTCTTGAATGAACTTCCATTTTTAATTTTCTGAAACTTCCATTTTTATTTTTAGTCGACTTCCATTTTTCTTCAAGTTATTTATCTATTCAACTTCCTTTTTTATTTAATTTCCAATTAGATCGTTAAGGTATAGTTGTTTCTTGAACGAACTTCCATTTTTAATTTCCTACAAATTCCATTTTTATTTCTATTCCACTTCTTTTTTTATTCAAGTTTCTTTTCTGTTCCACTTCCTTTTTTATTTAATTTGCAAATAGATCGTTAAGGTATTGTGGTTTCTTTACTGAACTTCCATTTTTAATTTTATGGAACTTCCATTTTTATTTTTATTCTGCTTCCATTTTTATTCAAGTTATTTTTCTATTCAACTTCCTTTTTTATTTAATTTCCAAATAGATGGTTATGGTATAGTGGTTTCTCGAATTAACTTCCATTTTTAATTTTCTGCAACTTCCATTTTTATTTTTATTTAATTTCCAAATAGATCGTCAAGGTATAGTGGTTTCTGGATTGAACTTCCATTTTTATTTTTATTCAACTTCCATTTCTATTCAATTTACTTTTCCTATTAAACTTCTTTTTTTATTTAATTTTCAAATACATCGTTAAGGTATAGTGGTTTCTTGAATGAACTTCCAATTTTAATTTTCAGCAACTTCCATTTTTATTTCAATTCAACTTCTTTTTTTATTCAAGCTTCTTTTGTATTCAACTTCCTTTTTTATTTAATTTCCAAATAGATCGTTAAGGTATATTGGTTTCTGGATTGAACTTACATTTTTAATTTTATACAACTTTCATTTTTAATTTTATTCAACTTCCATTTTTATTCAATTTTCTTTTCTATTAAAGTTCATTTTTTATTTAATTTCCAAATAGATCGTTAAGGTATAGTGGTTTCTTTAATAAACTTCCATTTTTAATTTTATGAACTTCCGTTTTTATTTTTATTCAACTTCCATTTTTATTCAAGTTATTCTTCTATTCAACTTCCATTTTTATTTAATTTGCTAATAGATCGTTAACGTATAGTGGTTTCTTGAATGAACTTCCATTTTCAATTTTCTGCAACTTCCATTTTTATTTTTATTCAACTTCCATTTTTATTCAACTACCTTTTTTATTTAATTTCCAAATAGATGGTTATGGTATAGTGGTTTCTCGAATTAACTTCCATTTTTAATTTTCTGCAACTTCCATTTTTATTTTTATTTAATTTCCAAATAGATCGTCAAGGTATAGTGGTTTCTGGATTGAACTTCCATTTTTATTTTTATTCAACTTCCATTTCTATTCAATTTACTTTTCCTATTAAACTTCTTTTTTTATTTAATTTTCAAATACATCGTTAAGGTATAGTGGTTTCTTGAATGAACTTCCAATTTTAATTTTCAGCAACTTCCATTTTTATTTCAATTCAACTTCTTTTTTTATTCAAGCTTCTTTTGTATTCAACTTCCTTTTTTATTTAATTTCCAAATAGATCGTTAAGGTATATTGGTTTCTGGATTGAACTTACATTTTTAATTTTATACAACTTTCATTTTTAATTTTATTCAACTTCCATTTTTATTCAATTTTCTTTTCTATTAAAGTTCATTTTTTATTTAATTTCCAAATAGATCGTTAAGGTATAGTGGTTTCTTTAATAAACTTCCATTTTTAATTTTATGAACTTCCGTTTTTATTTTTATTCAACTTCCATTTTTATTCAAGTTATTCTTCTATTCAACTTCCATTTTTATTTAATTTGCTAATAGATCGTTAAGGTATAGTGGTTTCTTGAATGAACTTCCATTTTCAATTTTCTGCAACTTCCATTTTTATTTTTATTCAACTTCCATTTTTATTCAATTTACTTTTCTTTTAAACTTTCTTTTTTCTGGAATTTCCAAATAGATCGTAAAGGTATAGTGGTATCTTGAATGAACTTCCATTTTTAATTTTATGGAGCTTCCATTTTTATTTCTATTCGACTTCCATTTTTATTCAAGTCATTTTTCTATTCAACTTCCTTTTTTATTTAATTTCCAAATAGATCGTTAAGGTATAGTGGTTTCTTGAATGAACTTCCATTTTTAATTTTCTGCAACTTCCATTTTTATTCAATTTACTTTTCTATTAAACTTCCTTTTTTATTGAATTTCCAAATAGATCATTAATGTATAGTTGTATCTTGAATGAACTTCCATTTTTAATTTTATGCAGCTTCCATTTTTATTTTTATTCGACTTTCATTTTTATTCAAGTTATTTTTCTATTCAACTTCCTTTTTTATTTAATTTCGAAATAGATCGTTGAGGTATAGTGGTTTCTTTAATGAACTTCCATTTTTAATTTTATTCCACTTCCATTTTTATTCAAGTTATTTTTCTATACAACTTCTTTTTTTACTTAATTTCCAAATATATCTTTAAGGTATAATGCTTTCTTGAATGAACTTCCATTTTTAATTTTCTGCCACTTCCATTTTTATTTCTGTGCAACTTCTTTTTTTATTCAAGTTTCTTTTCTATTCAACTTCCTTTCTAATTTAATTTCCAAAATGATTGTTAAGGTATACTGGTTTCTGGATTGAACTTCCATTTTTAATTTTATGCAACTTTCACATTTATTTTTATTCAACTTCAATTTTTATTCAATTTATTTTTCTATTAAACTTCCTTTTTTATTTAGTTTCCAAATAAATCGTGAAGGTATAGTGGTTTCTTTAATGAACTTCCATTTTTAATTTTATGGAACTACCATTTTTATTTTTATTCAGCTTCCATTTTTATTCAAGTTATTTTTCTATTCAACTTCTTTTTTTTTTTAATTTCCAAATAGATCGTTAAGGTATAGTTGTTTCTTGAATGAACTTCCATTTTTAATTTTCTGCAACTTCCATTTTTATTTTTATTTAACTTCCTTTTTTATTCAAGTTTCTTTTCTACTCAACTTTCTTTTTTATGTAATTTCCAAATAGATCGTTAAGGTATAGTGGTTTCTGGATTGAACTTCCATTTTTATTTTTACTATACTTCCATTTTTATTCAATTTACTTTTCTATTAAACTTCCTTTTTTACTTAATTTCGAAATAGATCGTTGAGGTATATTGGTTTCTTGAATGAACTTCCATTTTTAATTTTCTGCAACTTCCATTTTTATTTTTATTCGACATCCATTTTTATTCAAGTTATTTTTCTATTCAACTTCCTTTTTTATTTAATTTCCAAATAGATCGTTTAGGTATCGTGGTTTCTTTAATGAACTTCCATTTTTAATTTTACGGAACTTCCATTTTTATTTTTCTTCAGCTTCCATTTTTATTTAATTTCCAAATAGATGGTTAAGGTATAGTGGTTTCCTGAATTAACTTCCATTTTTTATTTTCTGCAACATCCATTTTTATTTTTATTTAACTTCCGTTTTTATTCAAGTTTCTATTCTACTCAACTTCCTTTTTTATGTAATTTCCAAATAGATCGTTAAGGTATAGTGGTTTTTAGATTGAACTTCCATTTTTAATTTTCTGCAACTTCCATTTTTATTTTTACCAAACTTCCATTTTTATTCAATTTACTTTTCTATTAAACTTCCATTTTTATTTAATCTCCAAATAGATCGTTAAGGTATACTGGTTTCATTAATGAACTTCCATTTTTAATTTTCTGCAACTTCCATTTTTATTTTTATTCGACTTCTATTTTTATTCAAGTTATTTTTCTATTCAACTTTTTTTTTTATTTAATTTCCAAATAGATCGTTGAGGTATAGTGGTTTCTTTGATGAACTTCCATTTTTAATTTTATGGAACTTCCATTTTTGTTTTTATTCAGCTTCCATTTTTATTCAAGTTATTTTTCTATTTAACTTCCTTTTTTATTTAATTTCCAAATAGATGGTTTTGGTATAGTGGTTTCTGGAATTATCTTCCATTTTTAATTTTCCGCGACTTCCATTTTTATTTTTATTTAACTTCCTTTTTTATTCAAGTTTCTTTTCTATTCAACTTCCTTTTTTATTTAATTTCCAAATAGATCGTTGAGGTATAGTGGTTTCTTTAATGAACTTCCATTTTTGTTTTTATTCAGCTTCCATTTTTCTTCAAGTTATTTTTCTATTCAACTTCTTTTTTTATTTAATTTCCAAATAGATGGTCAAGGTATAGTGGCTTCTTGAATTATCTTCCATTTTTAATTTTCTGCAACTTCCATTTCTCTTTTTATTTAACTTCCTTTTTTTTTAATTTCCAATTAGATCGTTGAGGTATAGTGGTTTCTTTAATGAACTTCCATTTTTAATTTTATGAAACTTCCATTTTTGTTTTTATTTAGCTTCCATTTTTATTCAAGTTATTTTTCTATTCAACTTCCTTTTTTATTTAATTTCCAAGTATATCGTTAAGGTATAGTGGTTTCTTGAATTAACTTTCATTTTTAATTTTCTGCAACTTCCATTTTTATTTTTATTTAACTTCCTTTTTTATTCAAGTTTCTTTTCTGCTCAACTTCCTTTTTTATTTAATATCCAAATAGATCGTCAAGGTATTGTGGTTTCTAGATTGAACTTCCATTTTTATTTTTATTCAACTTCCAATTTTATTCAATTTACTTTTCTATTAAACTTCCTTTTTTATTTAATTTCCAAATAGATCGTTATGGTATAGTCGTTTCTTGAATGAACTACCAATTTTAATTTTCTGCAACTTCCATTTTTATTTCTATTCAACTTCTTTTTTTATTCAAGCTTATTTTCTATTCAACTTCCTTTTTTATTTTATTTCCAAATAGATCGTTAAGGTATAATGGTTTCTAGATTGAACTTACATTTTTAATTTTATGCAACTTTGATTTTTATTTTTATTCAACTTCCATTTTTATTAAATTTTCTTTTCTTTTAAAGTTCCTTTTTTATTTAATTTCCAAATAGATCGCTAAGGTATAGTGGTTTCTTTAATGAACTTCCATTTTTAATTTTATGCAACTTCCATTTTTATTTTTATTCAACTTTCATTTTTATTCAAGTTGTTTTTCTATTCAACTTCCTTTTTTATTTAGTTTCCTAATAGATCGTTAAGGTATAGTAGTTTCTTGAATGAACTTCCATTTTTAATTTTCTGCAGCTTCCATTTTTATTTTTATTCAACTTCCATTTTTATTCAATTTACTTTTCTGTTAAACTTCCTTTTTTATTTAATTTCCAAATAGATCGTGAAGGTATAGTGGTATCTTGAATGAACTTCCATTTTTAATTTTATGGAACTTTCATTTTTATTTTTATTCGACATCCATTTTCATTCAAGTTATTTTTCTATTCAACTTCCTTTTTATTTAATTTTGAAATAGATCGTTGAAGTATAGTGGTTTCTTTAATGAACTTCCATTTTTAAATTTATTCCACTTCCATTTTTATTCACGTTATTTTTCTATACAACTTCCATTTTTATTTAATTTCCAAATAGATCGTTAAGGTATAGTGGTTTCTTAAATGAACTTCCATTTTTAATTTCCTGCAACTTCCATTTTTATTTCTATGCAACTTATTTTTTTATTCAAGTTTCTTTTCTATTCAACTTCCTTTCTAATTTAATTTCCAAAAAGATTGTTAAGCTGTACTGGTTTCTAGATTGAACTTCCATTTTTAATTTTATGCAACTTTCACTTTTATTTTTATTCAACTTCCATTTTTATTCAATTTACTTTTCTATTAAACTTCCTTTTTATTTAGTTTCCAAATAGATCGTTAAGGTATAGTGGTTTCTTTAATGAACTTCCATTTTTAATTTTATGGAACTTCCATTTTTATTGTTATTCAACTTCCATTTTTATTAAATTTTCTTTTCTTTTAAAGTTCCTTTTTTATTTAATTTCCAAATAGATCGCTAAGGTATAGTGGTTTCTTTAATGAACTTCCATTTTTAATTTTATGCAACTTCCATTTTTATTTTTATTCAACTTTCATTTTTATTCAAGTTGTTTTTCTATTCAACTTCCTTTTTTATTTAGTTTCCTAATAGATCGTTAAGGTATAGTAGTTTCTTGAATGAACTTCCATTTTCAATTTTCTGCAGCTTCCATTTTTATTTTTATTCAACTTCCATTTTTATTCAATTTACTTTTCTGTTAAACTTCCTTTTTTATTTAATTTCCAAATAGATCGTGAAGATATAGTGGTATCTTGAATGAACTTCCATTTTTAATTTTATGGAACTTTCATTTTTATTTTTATTCGACATCCATTTTCATTCAAGTTATTTTTCTATTCAACTTCCTTTTTATTTAATTTTGAAATAGATCGTTGAAGTATAGTGGTTTCTTTAATGAACTTCCATTTTTAAATTTATTCCACTTCCATTTTTATTCACGTTATTTTTCTATACAACTTCCATTTTTATTTAATTTCCAAATAGATCGTTAAGGTATAGTGGTTTCTTAAATGAACTTCCATTTTTAATTTCCTGCAACTTCCATTTTTATTTCTATGCAACTTCTTTTTTTATTCAAGTTTCTTTTCTATTCAACTTCCTTTCTAATTTAATTTCCAAAAAGATTGTTAAGCTGTACTGGTTTCTAGATTGAACTTCCATTTTTAATTTTATGCAACTTTCACTTTTATTTTTATTCAACTTCCATTTTTATTCAATTTACTTTTCTATTAAACTTCCTTTTTATTTAGTTTCCAAATAGATCGTTAAGGTATAGTGGTTTCTTTAATGAACTTCCATTTTTAATTTTATGGAACTTCCATTTTTATTGTTATTCAGCTTCCATTTTTATTCAAGTTATTTTTCTATTCAACTGCCTTTTTTAATTAATTTCCAAATAGATCGTTAAGGTATAGTTGTTTCTTGAATGAACTTCCATTTTTAATTTTCTGCAACTTCCATTTTTATTTTTATGCAACTTCATTTTTTATTCAAGTTTCTTTTCTACTCAACTTCCTTTTTTATGTAATTTCCAAATAGATCGTTAAGGTATGGTGGTTTATGGATTGAACTTCCATTTTTAATTTTCTGCAACTTCCATTTTTATTTTTACTAAACTTCCATTTTTATTCAATTTACTTTTCTATTAAACTTCCTTTTTTATTTAATTTCCAAATAGATCGTTGAGGTATATTGGTTTCTTGAATGAACTTCCATTTTTAATTTACTGCAACTTCCATTTTTATTTTTATTCGACTTTCATTTTTATTCAAGTTATTTTTCTATTCAACTTCCTTTTTTATTTAATTTCCAAATAGATCGTTAAGGTATCGTGGTTTCTTTAATGAACCTCCATTTTTAATTTTATGGAACTTCCATTTATATTTTTATTCAGCTTCCATTTTCAAGTTATTTTTCTATTCAACTTCCTTTTTTATTTAATTTCCAAATAGATCGTTAAGGTATAGTGGTATCTGAAATGAACTTCCATTTTTAATTTTATGCAACTTTCATTTTTATTTTTATTCGATTTCCATTTTTATTCAAATTATTTTTCTATTCAACTTCTTTTTTTATTTAATTTCCAAATAGATCGTTGAGGTATAGTGGTTTCTTTAATGAACTTCCATTTCTAATTTTATTCCATTTCTATTTTTATTCAAGTTATTTTTCTATACAATTTCCTTTTTTATTTAATTTCCAAATAGATCGTTAAGGTATAGTTGTTTCTTGAATGAACTTCCACATTTAATTTTCTGCAATTTCCATTTTTATTTTTATTCAACCTCCATTTTTATTCAATTTACTTTTCTGTTACCTTTTTTATTTAATTTCCAAATAGATTGTTAAGATATTGTGGTTTCTTTAATGAACTTCCATTTTAAATTTTATGGAACTTCCATTTTTATTTTTATTCAGCTTCCATTTTTATTCAAGTTATTTTTTTATTCAACTTCCTTTTTTATTTAATTTCCAAATAGATCGTCAAGGTAAAGTGGTTTCTTGAATTAACTTCCAATTTTAATTTCCTGCAACTTCCATTTTTATTTCTATTCAACTTTTTTTTTTATTCAAACTTCTTTTCTATTCAACTTCCTTTTTTATTTAATTTCCAAATAGATCGTTAAGGTATAATGGTTTCTGGATTGAACTTACATTTTTAATTTTATGCAACTTTCATTTTTATTTTTATTCAACTTCCATTTTTATTCATTTTTCTTTTCTATTAAAGTTCTTTTTTTATTTAATTTCCAAATAGATCGTTAAGGTATAGTGGTTTCTTTAATGAACTTCCATTTTTAATTTTATGGAACTTCCATTTTTATTTAAGTTATTTTTCTATTCAACTTCCTTTTTTATTTAATTTTCTAATAGATCGTTAAGGTATAGTGGTTTCTTGAATGAACTTCCATTTTTAATTTTCTGCAATTTCTATTTTTATTTTTATTCAACTTCCATTTTTATTCAATTTACTTTTCTATTAAACTTTCTTTATTATTGAATTTCCAAATAGATCGTTAAGGTATAGTGGTATCTTGAATGAATTTCCATTTTTAATTTTATGCAACTTCCATTTTTATTTTTATTCGACTTCCATTTTTATTCAAGTCACTTTTCTATTCAGCTTTCTTTTTTATTTAATTTCTAAATAGATCGTTAAGGTATAGTGGTTTCTTGAAAGAACTTCCATTTTCAATTTTCTGCAACTTCTATTTTTATTTTTATTTAACTTCTTTTTCAATCAAGTTTCTTTTCTACTCAACTACCTTTTTTATTTAATTTCCAAATAGATCGTTAAGGTATACTGGTTTCTGGATTGAACTTCCATTTTTAATTTTCTGCAACTTCTATTTTTATTTTTATTCAACTTCCATTTTTATTCAATTTACTTTGCTATTCAACTTCCTTTTTTATTTAATTTTCAAATAGATCGTTAAGGTATATTGGTTTCTTGAATGAACTTCCATTTCTAATTTTCTGCAACTTCCATTTTTATTTTTATCTAACTTCCTTTTTCAATCAGTTTCTTTTCTACTCAACTTCCTTTTTTATTTAATTTCCAAATAGATCATTAAGGTATAGTGGTTTCTTGAATGAATTTTAATTTTTAATTTTCTGCAACTTCCATTTTTATTTTTAAGTAACTTCCATTTTTATTCAAGTTTTTTTCTATTCAACTTCCTTTCTTATTTAATTTCCAAAAAGATCGTTAAGGTATACTGGTTTTTGGATTGAACTTCCATTTTTAATTTTATGCAACTTTCACTTTTATTTTTATTCAACTTCCATTTTCATTCAATTTACTTTTCTATTAAACTTCCTTTTTTATTTAATTTCCAAATAGATCGTTAAGGTATAGTGGTTTCTTGAATGAATTTCTATTTTTAATTTGCTGCAACTTCCATTTTTATTTTTATTTAAATTCCTTTTTGATTCAAGTTTCTTTTCTACTCAACTTCCTTTTTTATATAATTTCCAAATAGATCGTTAAGGTATAGTGGTTTCTGGATTGAACTTCCATTTTTAATTTTATGCGACTTTCATTTTTATTTTTATTCAATTTCCATTTTTATTCAATTTACTTTTCTATTAAACTTCATTTTTTATTTAATTTCCAAATAGATCATTAAGGTATAGCGGTTTCTTGAATGAACTTCCATTTTTAATTTTCTGCAACTTCCATTTTTATTTCTATTCAACTTCTTTTTTTATTCAAGCTTCTTTTCTATTCAACTTCCTTTTTTATTTAATTTCCAAATAGATCGTTGAGGTATAGTGGTTTCTTTAATTAACTTCCATTTTTAATTTTATGGAACTACCATTTTTTTTTATTCAGCTTCCATTTGTATTCAAGTTATTTTTTTATTCAACTTCCTTTTTTATTTAATTTCCAAATAGATCATTAAGGAATATTGGTATCTGAAATGAACTTCCATTTTTAATTTTATGCAACTTTCATTTTTATTTTTATTCGACTTCTATTTTTATTCAATTTACTTTTCTATTAAACTTCCTTTTTTTTTTTAATTTCCAAATAGATCGTTTAGGTATAGTGGTTTCTTTAATGAATTTCCATTTTTAATTTTACGGTACTGCCATTTTTATTTAATTTCCAAATAGATGGTTAAGGTATAGTGGTTTCTTGAATTAACTTCCATTTTTTATTTTCTGCAACATCCATTTTTATTTTTATTTAACTTCCGTTTTTATTCAAGTTTCTATTCTACTCAACTTCCTTTTTTATGTAATTTCCAAATAGATCGTTAAGGTATAGTGGTTTTTAGATTGAACTTCCATTTTTAATTTTCTGCAACTTCCATTTTTATTCTTACTAAACTTCCATTTTTATTCAATTTACTTTTCTATTAAACTTCCATTTTTATTTAATCTCCAAATAGATCGTTAAGGTATATTGGTTTCTTTAATGAACTTCCATTTTTAATTTTCTGCAACTTCCATTTTTATTTTTATTCGACTTCCATTTTTATTCAAGTTATTTTTCTATTCAACTTTTTTTTTTTATTTAATTTCCAAATAGATCGTTGAGGTATAGTGGTTTCTTTAATGAACTTCCATTTTTAATTTTATGGAACTTCCATTTTTGTTTTTATTCAGCTTTCATTTTTATTCAAGTTATTTTTCTATTTAACTTCCTTTTTTATTTAATTTCCAAATAGATGGTTAAGGTATAGTGGTTTCTTGAATTATCTTCCATTTTTAATTTTCTGCGACTTCCATTTTTATTTTTATTTAACTTCCTTTTTTATTCAAGTTTCTTTTCTATTGAACTTCCTTTTTTATTTAATTTCCAAATAGATCGTTGAGGTATAGTGGTTTCTTTAATGAACTTCCATTTTTAATTTTATGGAACTTCCATTTTTGTTTTTATTCAGCTTCCATTTTTCTTCAAGTTATTTTTCTATTCAACTTCTTTTTTTATTTAATTTCCAAATAGATGGTTAAGGTATAGTGGCTTCTTGAATTATCTTCCATTTTTAATTTTCTGCAACTTCCATTTCTCTTTTTATTTAACTTCCTTTTTTTTTTAATTTCCAATTAGATCGTTGAGGTATAGTGGTTTCTTTAATGAACTTCCATTTTTAATTTTATGAAACTTCCATTTTTGTTTTTATTTAGCTTCCATTTTTATTCAAGTTATTTTTCTATTCAACTTCCTTTTTTATTTAATTTCCAAGTATATCGTTAAGGTATAGTGGTTTCTTGAATTAACTTTCATTTTTAATTTTCTGCAACTTCCATTTTTATTTTTATTTAACTTCATTTTTTATTCAAGTTTCTTTTCTACTCAACTTCCTTTTTTCTTTAATATCCAAATAGATCGTCAAGGTATTGTGGTTTCTGGATTGAACTTCCATTTTTATTTTTATTCAACTTCCAATTTTATTCAATTTACTTTTCTATTAAACTTCCTTTTTTATTTAATTTCCAAATAGATCGTTAAGGTATAGTCGTTTCTTGAATGAACTACCAATTTTAATTTTCTGCAACTTCCATTTTTATTTCTATTCAACTTCTTTTTTTATTCAAGCTTATTTTCTATTCAACTTCCTTTTTTATTTTATTTCCAAATAGATCGTTAAGGTATAATGGTTTCTGGATTGAACTTACATTTTTAATTTTATGCAACTTTGATTTTTATTTTTATTCAACTTCCATTTTTATTAAATTTTCTTTTCTTTTAAAGTTCCTTTTTTATTTAATTTCCAAATAGATCGCTAAGGTATAGTGGTTTCTTTAATGAACTTCCATTTTTAATTTTATGCAAGTTCCATTTTTATTTTTATTCAACTTTCATTTTTATTCAAGTTGTTTTTCTATTCAACTTCCTTTTTTATTTAGTTTCCTAATAGATCGTTAAGGTATAGTAGTTTCTTGAATGAACTTCCATTTTTAATTTTCTGCCGCTTCCATTTTTATTTTTATTCAACTTCCATTTTTATTCAATTTACTTTTCTGTTAAACTTCCTTTTTTATTTAATTTCCAAATAGATCGTGAAGGTATAGTGGTATCTTGAATGAACTTCCATTTTTAATTTTATGGAACTTTCATTTTTATTTTTATTCGACATCCATTTTTATTCAAGTTATTTTTCTATTCAACTTCCTTTTTATTTAATTTCGAAATAGATCGTTGAGGTATAGTGGTTTCTTTAATGAACTTCCATTTTTAAATTTATTCCACTTCCATTTTTATTCACGTTATTTTTCTATACAACTTCCATTTTTATTTAATTTCCAAATAGATCGTTAAGGTATAGTGGTTTCTTGAATAAACTTCCATTTTTAATTTCCTGCAACTTCCATTTTTATTTCTATGCAACTTCTTTTTTTATTCAAGTTTCTTTTCTATTCAACTTCCTTTCTAATTTAATTTCCAAAAAGATTGTTAAGCTGTACTGGTTTCTAGATTGAACTTCCATTTTTAATTTTATGCAACTTTCACTTTTATTTTTATTCAACTTCCATTTTTATTCAATTTACTTTTCTATTAAACTTCCTTTTTATTTAGTTTCCAAATAGATCGTTAAGGTATAGTGGTTTCTTTAATGAACTTCCATTTTTAATTTTATGGAACTTCCATTTTTATTGTTATTCAGCTTCCATTTTTATTCAAGTTATTTTTCTATTCAACTGCCTTTTTTATTTAATTTCCAAATAGATCGTTAAGGTATAGTTGTTTCTTGAATGAACTTCCATTTTTAATTTTCTGCAACTTCCATTTTTATTTTTATGCAACTTCATTTTTTATTCAAGTTTCTTTTCTACTCAACTTCCTTTTTTATGTAATTTCCAAATAGATCGTTAAGGTATGGTGGTTTATGGATTGAACTTCCATTTTTAATTTTCTGCAACTTCCATTTTTATTTTTACTAAACTTCCATTTTTATTCAATTTACTTTTCTATTAAACTTCCTTTTTTATTTAATTTCCAAATAGATCGTTGAGGTATATTGGTTTCTTGAATGAACTTCCATTTTTAATTTACTGCAACTTCCATTTTTATTTTTATTCGACTTCCACTTTTATTCAAGTTATTTTTCTATTCAACTTCCTTTTTTATTTAATTTCCAAATAGATCGTTAAGGTATCGTGGTTTCTTTAATGAACTTCCATTTTTAATTTTATGGAACTTCCATTTATATTTTTATTCAGCTTCCATTTTTATTCAAGTTATTTTTCTATTCAACTTCCTTTTTTATTTAATTTCCAAATAGATCGTTAAGGTATAGTGGTATCTGAAATGAACTTCCATTTTTAATTTTATGCAACTTTCATTTTTATTTTTATTCGATTTCCATTTTTATTCAAATTATTTTTCTATTCAACTTCTTTTTTTATTTAATTTCCAAATAGATCGTTGAGGTATAGTGGTTTCTTTAATGAACTTCCATTTCTAATTTTATTCCATTTCTATTTTTATTCAAGTTATTTTTCTATACAATTTCCTTTTTTATTTAATTTCCAAATAGATCGTTAAGGTATAGTTGTTTCTTGAATGAACTTCCACATTTAATTTTCTGCAACTTCCATTTTTATTTTTATTCATCCTCCATTTTTATTCAATTTACTTTTCTGTTACCTTTTTTATTTAATTTCCAAATAGATTGTTAAGATATTGTGGTTTCTTTAATGAACTTCCATTTTAAATTTTATGGAACTTCCATTTTTATTTTTATTCAGCTTCCATTTTTATTCAAGTTATTTTTTTATTCAACTTCCTTTTTTATTTAATTTCCAAATAGATCGTCAAGGTAAAGTGGTTTCTTGAATTAACTTCCAATTTTAATTTTCTGCAACTTCCATTTTTATTTCTATTCAACTTTTTTTTTTATTCAAGCTTCTTTTCTATTCAACTTCCTTTTTTATTTAATTTCCAAATAGATCGTTAAGGTATAATGGTTTCTGGATTGAACTTACATTTTTAATTTTATGCAACTTTCATTTTTATTTTTATTCAACTTCCATTTTTATTCATTTTTCTTTTCTATTAAAGTTCCTTTTTTATTTAATTTCCAAATAGATTGTTAAGGTATAGTGGTTTCTTTAATGAACTTCCATTTTTAATTTTATGGAACTTACATTTTTATTTAAGTTATTTTTCTATTCAACTTCCTTTTTTATTTAATTTTCTAATAGATCGTTAAGGTATAGTCGTTTCTTGAATGAACTTCCATTTTTAATTTTCTGCAATTTCTATTTTTATTTTTATTCAACTTCCATTTTTATTCAATTTCCTTTTCTATTAAACTTTCTTTTTTATTGAATTTCCAAATAGATCGTTAAGGTATAGTGGTATCTTGAATGAATTTCCATTTTTAATTTTATGCAACTTCCATTTTTATTTTTATTCGACTTCCATTTTTATTCAAGTCACTTTTCTATTCAGCTTTCTTTTTTATTTAATTTCTAAATAGATCGTTAAGGTATAGTGGTTTCTTGAAAGAACTTCCATTTTCAATTTTCTGCAACTTCTATTTTTATTTTTATTTAACTTCTTTTTCAATCAAGTTTCTTTTCTACTCAACTACCTTTTTTATTTAATTTCCAAATAGATCGTTAAGGTATACTGGTTTCTGCATTGAACTTCCATTTTTAATTTTCTGCAACTTCTATTTTTATTTTTATTCAACTTCCATTTTTATTCAAATTACTTTGCTATTAAACTTCCTTTTTTATTTAATTTTCAAATAGATCGTTAAGGTATATTGGTTTCTTGAATGAACTTCCATTTCTAATTTTCTGCAACTTCCATTTTTATTTTTATCTAACTTCCTTTTTCAATCAGTTTCTTTTCTACTCAACTTCCTTTTTTATTTAATTTCCAAATAGATCATTAAGGTATAGTGGTTTCTTGAATGAATTTTCATTTTTAATTTTCTGCAACTTCCATTTTTATTTTTAAGTAACTTCCATTTTTATTCAAGTTTTTTTCTATTCAACTTCCTTTCTTATTTAATTTCCAAAAAGATCGTTAAGGTATACTGGTTTTTGGATTGAACTTCCATTTTTAATTTTATGCAACTTTCACTTTTATTTTTATTCAACTTCCATTTTCATTCAATTTACTTTTCTATTCAACTACCTTTTTTATTTAATTTCCAAATAGATCGTTAAGGTATAGTGGTTTCTTGAATGAATTTCTATTTTTAATTTGCTGCAACTTCCATTTTTATTTTTATTTAAATTCCTTTTTGATTCAAGTTTCTTTTCTACTCAACTTCCTTTTTTATATAATTTCCAAATAGATCGTTAAGGTATAGTGGTTTCTGGATTGAACTTCCATTTTTAATTTTATGCAACTTTCATTTTTATTTTTATTCAATTTCCATTTTTATTCAATTTACTTTTCTATTAAACTTCCTTTTTTATTTAATTTCCAAATAGATCATTAAGGTATAGCGGTTTCTTGAATGAACTTCCATTTTTAATTTTCTGCAACTTCCATTTTTATTTCTATTCAACTTCCTTTTTTATTTAATTTCCAAATAGATCGTTGAGGTATAGTGGTTTCTTTAATTAACTTCCATTTTTAATTTTATGGAACTACCATTTTTTTTTATTCAGCTTCCATTTGTATTCAAGTTATTTTTTTATTCAACTTCCTTTTTTATTTAATTTCCAAATAGATCATTAAGGTATATTGGTATCTGAAATGAACTTCCATTTTTAATTTTATGCAACTTTCATTTTTATTTTTATTCGACTTCTATTTTTATTCAATTTACTTTTCTATTAAACTTCCTTTTTTTTTTAATTTCCAAATAGATCGTTAAGGTATAGTGGTTTCTTGAATGAACTTCCATTTTTAATTTTCTGCAACTTCCATTTTTATTTTTATTCGACTTCCATTTGTATTCAAGTTATTTTTCTATTCAACTTCCTTTTTTATTTAATTGCCAAATAGATCGTTAAGGTATAGTGGATTCTTGAATGAACTTCCATTTTTAATCTTATGCAACTTCCATTTTTATTTCTATTCAACTTCTTTTTTTATTCAAGTTTCTTTTCTATTCAACTTCCGTTCTTATTTAATTTCCAAAAAGATCGTTGAGGAATACTGGTTTCTGGATTGAACTTCCATTTTTAATTTTATGCAACTTTCACTTTTATTTTTATTCAACTTCCATTTTTATTCAATTTACTTTTCTATTAAACTTTCTTTTTTATTTAATTTCCAAATAGATCGTTAAGGTGTAGTGGTTTTTTTAATGAACTTCCATTTTTAATTTTATGTAACTTCCATTTTTATTTTTATTCAGCTTCCATTTTTATTCAATTTATTTTTCTATTCAACTTCCATTTTTATTTAATTTCCAAATAGATCGTTAAGGTATAGTGGTTTTGTAACGCCCTGAAAAAAATAACATTTATCCATCAATATAGACATGCATTGATATATAAAAGTTCCACATCCTTCTATTCATCAGAGTTCAATTATAAAAGTATTACATGTTAACAACAAAAGCAAATGCCCTACAGGCTTACAGCTTTCCAAGTTAACACTTGGTTACAACAAAAGAGTGCTAACTCATTTACACACTAAGCCCTTGGCTTGAATATACATGTAATACATCAAAGAAATAAAACGACAAAAGTCCGCCTGCCTCTAGCCTATAGCGATCCCGGTATTCCCTGTTATTGTTTAGCTGTAATCCGGACTCGGTTCCGTAGATTCGTTGTTGTCTTATCCTCTTTTCTATCCCTTACTCCTTGTGTTCGAGTCTTGGGTTGTGTTGGGCAAGTTTGAAACAGGTTGGTTGAACTTGGAAACCAAGAGTAGTTGCCCAGATTTTGGCCTTCACGCTCGAGCGGGGATTTTGACGCTCGAGCGGGCCCTTCGTTGTTGTCTGTCCGCTCGAGCGGGGTTTTCGACGCTCGAGCGTAGTTTTCCATCTTCCAGTATCTTCTCTGCAGTGTTGTGCGCTCGAGTGGGAGTTTTGACGCTCAAGCGGGATGTTGTGTGTGACGCTCGAGCGGGAGAGTTGACGCTCGAGCGGAGACCTAGTTCTGTTTAAGTTCTGGGAGTGTGTATCCGCCGCTCGAGCGGGATTGTTGGCGCTCGAGCGGGAGTCTGTGAGTGACGCTCGAGCGGGGCGACTGGGTTAAAGCTCCGTGTTTTGACTTTTCAAATCACTTTTTCCACTTCTCCTCTCTCTCTCACTTTTTCAAAACCTCCATTGGAGAGCACCTCACTCTAAAACCGAACTTCTCTCTTAGGATTGATCTAGCTAGAGTGTTTTCCTCACCTTGGGCCGTTGTAAGAAGTGTGTTGATCGTCGAGGGCTTCGTTGTGATCCAAGAAATTTGGGATTTGGAGCACTTTGATTTCGGGTCATCTTCTCTATTTGAGTTCTCCATTTGAGGTAGGGATTCTCCTTGTTCTTTTTCAATACTCCGTCTATAGATAGACATGTGGTAGTTTTGTATTGCATGAAAACCATACCCATGTTGGGTTTGTTTGAAAATCATGAGGAAACCTAGAGTTGGTTGATAAAAATGGATTTATTGTCTTTGGTTATCCAATGGACTATTTGTGGTGTAAAATATCATGTTGTTGTTGAAATGTGGAAAAGCCCTAATTTACATGTGTCATGTTGAATTACAGGAGGGGTTTGTTCTTTGGGCAAATACTTGTGTATTTTGGGTCTCAAATGAGGTCCTTGTTGTTTATTGTTGTTGATTGAACCTTTTTGGTCAATGTCGAGAAAGAGGAAGAAAAACCCTAACTTAATAATTATGACTTAATTTGCATAATTAATTTGGAAGATTATGAAATGAATGGAAGTGGTTTTGTAAAACAAAGGAATGAATTTGGTTTTGTAACAACAAAAGGGACGGAGTTGATTTCGTGAAAACAAAAGGGATATGGAATTTGTTTTGTGAAATGGGAAAGGTATTTTGAAATACGTATGAAAATTGGATTGTTGTTTTATGAGTGTTGAACACACACATATGTGGAATTGTATCTTGAACTACCATGTTAATGTTGTTGTCGGGTTTGTGGTCTCATAGTAATTGAGTCTTTAATAGATGTACTAAATATTTGCATCTAGAGGTTTTGTCCTTGGTCATCGGTGGAGGATGACGTGGTTGTGTTGAATTGTCGTGTATGCATTACACCATTGTTAATTGAACATCTTATATGATGAAATATTGAGATGCATTATATATGTATACTTGTTAGGGAGGAGAGAGGGGTTGTACTCCAGTGTGTGTGTGAGAAGATGGGGGATGGACTCCACATACCTATGTGTTCATATACTTTAGCACATTGTTTGTATCTGGATGGTTTATGTATATATGTTGTACATGTTGGTTATGCCCTGTTGCATTTCGATTGGTGGTGTTATACCTTGCGCTAAGAATCAGAGGTACCGTGACCTTCCAGCTAGCGCCTGGAGAACTGAATGCGCTGAGAATATAAGGTACCACACCTTTCCAGCTAGCGCCTGGTAAACTGGCATGTTGTTGTGAGAGGTGTGTCTTTGGCTTACTATGCGCATAGCTAGTAGAGCAAAGTTTGTTGTTGATATTTCAGTGTGTTTGGGAATATCATGGATTGTGTTGATTACGGTTTTGGAGGGCCGAGTTGCCTCATTGTTTTATCTTATGCCTGTTGGTGAGTTGTTATCTCTTTTATAACAGTACATGTATAGAGTTGATTGTATCGGGAAAAAGCCAAAATGTCATATTTGTCTTTTGGAAAGTGTGAAGGAGAACGGATTTTTTTAAAGAAACATATATTTTGAAAAGCATATCTGTGTATGTTTGGAAAATGGGAGAGTGTAGTGGGCTTAGCGAAATTATTTCCTAAGGTATTACTATTGTTATGTAAGATTGGGAACGGGGAATAATGAAAAGAAAAGGAAAGATGAATCGCCTATGGCGTTGATTGAAATGGTTGTTTTCAAAGAAAAGTTCATACATATATATTTTGTATAAATTGTCACATTACTATTCTAGTATGAGAATGGGTGTTCATGATCATAGCTATCTGTATGTTGTTATTGTTGAGGGCTATGTTGAGTTCCCTACTGGACTATATGTTCATCCCACGTTGTTGAATCGTTTTCAGGTGTTGAGCAGAATGTGCTACAAGAATTGGGTCTTCTGATTTGTTGGCCACGGGGCCTCTCTTATGTGGGCGGAATGCCATTGTTATAAAAAGGGTTACACCCTTCTTCTTGTACTTTATGTGATGTAAGCCCAAGGGCAATTCATTAAGTATGTTCATGTAATATTTACTTTGCATACGAATGAGAGTATTGTCAAACACTTCTACAGATTGAATGTATGAGTTTATTTCCGCATGTTATCCTTGAAATTGAATTAAGTTAATGAATTTGGTAATGATTTCGAGTAATAAAAAGTGGGGCGTGACATAGCCTCCCAAGCTACGTCCTTGGAGGTGGCATGCTACCTGTACCTGAAAATGATATTCCCATATAGGGTGAGCCACAGCCTAGCAGAGATATACTAAACCAACTATGAACAATGACTAAAAGATTAGCAATTGATAGATGGCCAATACCGATACATCCACATATATCTCATCACAGTCTCATAACATACAAGTCTATGTTACTTTTCATTCTCCACCTTTATTTAGTAGATAAGCATATTAGCTATATCAACATATCAATAGATAAACATATCACGCATCAACAGATAAGCATATAAGCTATATCCACATATCAATAGATAAACATATCACGCATCAACAGATAAGCATATGAGCTATATCCACACTTCACTAGACAAGCATATGAGCTGTATCTACACTTCTCAAAGATAAGCCTATGAGCTGTATCTTCACTTCTCTAGACAAGCATATGAGCTGTATCTACGGAGTTCATCCCCCATCTCCTCCCAACACTATCCGATTTAGAGGTACATCCCCCATCTTCCACTAAACCGCGGAGTATATCCCCCATCTCCTCCTCTATACACAATGCATATAAACACAAAGGTTCTATACACAATCAATCAATACATAAAATTAATGTATTCAATCCACCGTCATGCTCTATGACACATTCAATCGATTAGTTTTAGTTTGCCTAATCATCATGCATTGTCTACAACAATCATGACTATCCTCCACTGATAGCCCAAAGCAGTTATTTCTAAACAGAAAATAAATGCACAAATGGATATTAAATCAACATTTTTAAATCGGTGAGTGATAAATAATCCAACTACACCTTTTAACCCCTTTCCTTTCCAATTCCTACATTCTCAATTCAATTCCTCATTCCCAACAATTAATTATACAAATTAATCAATCAATGTAATTAGGGCATTTTCCATAATTAACATTACAACCCTTAGGTTCTATTTTCATTAATGTTTTAACATTAATTTCACTTTTTCCATGCCGAACATGCATCTAGGCTTTATATAGCTAAAACCCCAACTTTTGTAAATTTACACAAAAGCCCCAAACTTTCACGAAATTACCAAACCAACCCCAACATCTCAAAATACTAAAATTTAAAGACAAAACTCATAGAGAGGAGTAGGATATCCCAACCTCAAAGTTTGAGCTCCAATGGAGATGAAGACCAAAACCAAAATGCTTCAAATTTCGAAATTTTCAGATTAAAATGTAGCCCTCGACGATCAACACAACTTTCGTAAAGACCAAAAGTGAGCAAACAACTCCTACTAGATCAAATCTAAGAGAGAAGGGCCGATTTTAGAGTGAGAAGCTCTGAAAATGGCTTTTTGGAAAAGTAGGAGAGAGAAAAGATCTTGAAAAAGTGATCTAAAAGTCGGATCTCGGGTTTATATAAAAGTCACCCCGCTCGAGCGTCAAACTCCCCGCTCGAGCGGCACTCACAGACTCCCGCTCGAGCAGCCAATCCCCTGCTCGAGCTCCGGATACACACTCCCAGAACTTTTACAAAACTAGGTCTCCCGCTCGAGCTTCCAACTCCCCGCTCGAGCTTCCAACTCCCCGCTCGAGCGGCACTCACACAATCCCGCTCGAGCGGCCAATCACACGCTCGAGCGTCGAACACTGCACAGGAAATACTGGATGGGTGCAATTCCCGCTTGAGCGCCAAAACCCACGCTCGAGCGGACAGGTCAAAATCTAGGCAACTAGTTTTGGTTTCTAAACTCAGCCAACCTGTAACAAACCTGCCCAACACATCCTATAACTCAAATACAAAGTAAGAAAGGATGTACACCAGGTAATAATCAACTACTATCATCCACGGACACATGTCCGGATCTCTGTACAACAAGGGTAAACCCGAGATCGCTATAGGTTTCTTGAATGAACTTCCAATTTTAATTTTCTGCAACTTCCATTTTTATTTTTATTTAACTTCCTTTTTCAATCAAGTTTCTTTTCCACTCAACTTCATTTTTTATTTAATTTCCAAATAGATCGTTATGGTATACTGGTTTCTGGATTGAACTTTGATTTTTAATTTTCTGCAACTTCCATTTTTATTTTTCTTCAACTTCCATTTTTATTCAATTTATTTTTCTATTAAACTTCCTTTTTTATTTAATTTCCAAATAGATCGTTAAGGTATTGTGGTTTCTTTAATGAACTTCCATTTTTAATTTTATGGAACTTCCATTTTTATTTTTATTCAGCTTCCATTTTTATTCAAGTTATTTTTCTATTCAACTTTCTTTTTTATTTAATTTCCAAATAGATGGTTGAGGTATAGTGGTTTCTTGAATTAACTTCCATTTTTAATTTTTTGCAACTTCCATTTTTATTTCTATTTAACTTCCTTTTTTATTCAAGATTCTTTTCTACTCAACTTCTTTTTTTATTTAATTTCCAAATAGATCGTCAAGGTATAGTGGTTTCTGGATTGTACTTCCATTTTTATTCAATTTACTTTTCTATTAAACTTCCTTTTTTATTTAATTTCTAAATATATCATTAAGGTATAGTGGTTTCTTGAATGAACTTCCAATTTTAATTTTCTGCAACTTCCATTTTTGTTTCTATTCAACTTCTTTTTTTATTCATGCTTCTTTTCTATTCAACTGCCTTTTTTATTTAATTTCCAAATAGATCGTCAAGGTATAATGGTTTCTGGATTGAACTTACATTTTTAATTTTATACAACTTTCATTTTTATTTTTATTCAACTTCCCTTTTTATTCAATTTTCTTTTATATTAAAGTTCCTTTTTTATTTAATTTCTAAAAAGATTGTTAAGGTATAGTGGTTTCTTTAATGAACTTCCATTTTTAATTTTATGCAACTTCCATTTTTATTTTTATTCAACTTCTGTTTTTATTCAAGTTATTTTTCTATTCAACTTCCTTTTTTATTTAATTTGCTAATAGATCGTTAAGGTATAGTGGTTTCTTGAATGTACTTCCATTTTTAATTTTCTGCAACTTCCATTTTTATTTTTATTCAACTTCCATTTTTATTCAATTTACTTTTCTATTAAACTTTCTTTTTTATTGAATTTCCAAATAGATCGTTAAGGTATAGTGGTATCTTGAATGAACTTCCATTTTTAATTTTATGCAACTTCCATTTTAATGTTTATTCGACTTCCATTTTTATTCAAGTCATTTTTCTATTCAACTTCCATTTTTAATTTTCTGCAACTTCCATTTTTATTTTTATTCGACTTCCATTTTTATTCAAGTTATTTTTCTATTCAACTTCCTTTTTTATTTAATTTCCAATTAGATAGTTGTTTCTTGAACGAACTTCCATTTTTAATTTTCTGCAACTTCCATTTTTATTTCTATTCAACTTCTTTTTTTATTCAAGTATCTTTTCTATTCCACTTCCTTTTTTATTTAATTTCCAAATAGATCGTTAAGGTATTGTGGTTTCTTTAATGAACTTTCATTTTTAATTTTATGTGTAACGCCCTCAAAATAATAACATTAAACCCATCAATAAAGACATGAACTGGTAGTAAAGATAAACATTCTTCTATTCATCAGAGTAGTTTCTTACAAATGTATTACATGTTAACAACAAAAGCAAATGCACTACGGGCTTACAGCTTTCCAAGTTAACACTTGGTTACAACAAAAGAGTGCTAACTCATTTACACATTAAGCCCTTGGCTTGAATTTGCATGTAATACATCAAAATACAAAACGACAAGTGTGTCCGCCTCTAGCCTCCCAAGCTATGTCCTTGGAGGTGGCATGCTACCTGTACCTGAAAATGATATTCCCATATAGGGTGAGCCACAGCCCAGTAGAAATACACTAAACCAACCATGAACAATGACTAAAAGATTAGCAATTGATAGATGGCCAACACAGATACATCCACATAAAACCACATTTTATGTTATACGACTTATGAGTCCAAGTTACCTTTCATTTTCCCCTTTTTAACAGTTAAGCATATTAGCTCTATCATCATCTCAACAGATATGTATAAAAACTATATCCCACATTCACAGATAAGCATGTAAGCTATATCCACATTCTCGACAGATATGTATAACAACAATATCCCACATTCACAGATAAGCATATAAGCTATATCTACACTTCACAAAGATAAGCATATGAGCTCTATTTTCACTTCTCTAGACAAGCATATGAGCTCTGTCAACACATTAATAGATAAGCATATGAGCTCTATCTATGGAGTCCATCCCCTATCTCCTCCCGACACATCCGGTTTAGAGGTCCATCCCCTATCTTCCCCTAAACCGTGGAGTACATCCCCTATCTCCTCCAACACAACACAATGCATATAAACAATAATTATACACATCATCAAGCAACACATAAATTTAACGTGTTCTTTCAATCATCATACTCAATGACTCATTCCAGTGATTAGTTTCCGTTTGCCTAATCATCATGCATTGTCTACAACAATCATGACTATCCTCCACCGATAGCCCAAAGCAGTTATTTCTATACAGAAAATAAATGCAACAAATGGATATAAAATCAACATTTTCAATTCAATTCCTCATTTCTTACAATTAATCTTACAAATTAATTAACCAATGTAATTAGTATAGCGATCCTGATTTTACCTTCATTGTTTAATTGTAATATATGACAACTTTTCAAAGATATTGCATGATTATACTAGATTCATCTCATTAATAAGATACATGTACATCAATTAGATGGTGACTAATCATTGATACCTATTTATACAATGTATAGAAGACTAATGCTAATACATTGAATGTGATGGATTTATTTTGAATGAATCTTAGAGATGCATTATGTTTCTATTATGAATATGTAGGATACATTAATCTATCTAATGAATTTATTAATATAGAAGATGCATTATGTATTATGAATGTATGAGATACATTAATCAATTTAATGAAGTTCATTGAATGAATAACTTGAGAGTTTCTCTCTATAGACTACATCTTCTCTCTATAAATACATCTAGTTCTAGTGATCTTCTACCCTAGTTCCTTTGTATTGAGTGTGGAGCATCCCTTGATCTTCATTTTAATCTGAAAGTTTGGCAATTTGGAGCACTTTGGTTTTTGGCCTTCATCTTCTCCATTTGAGGTAGGGATTTCTTTGTTCTTTTTCAATACTCCGTCTATAGATAGACATGTGGTAATTTTGTATTGCATGAAAATCATATCCGTGTTGGATTTGTTTTAAAATCATGAGGGGAACCTAGGGTTGGTTGTTTGAGAATGGTTTTGTTATCATTGACTGTGGTTTGGACTAATTAGAGAATAAAATTAGCATGTTATTATTGAAAGAAGCGAAAGCCCTAAATTATATTTTGATTTGGTAAAATAAAAAGGGTTTATGGTTGAACAATGTTGGTAAATTTCTATTGTTAATATGAGTTGTGTAGAAGGTGTTAACAGTTAAAGGATTAATTATGGTATTGGAGTTATTTTGAAATGAACGTATTGAATCAAGTTGGGTTATGGCTTATTATCCATGGAATTGATTTTGTAAAATGAAGAGAATGAAATTGGTTTTGTAAAAAGGAAAAAGTGTTTTTGGAATAAGTGATGGAACATGTTGACTTGAAAAATTATGAAAGTTGATCTTGAAAATGATAAATGAAATGTTAACTCTATGTGAGTCTCAGAAAATAAATTTGAGAATTGAACTATTGTATCATGAGTGTTGATTACACACATTTGGGGGTTTTATCCTTACCTATCGTACTAGTGTCGTTGTTGGGTTTAAGGATTGCTTGAGAGTTGAGTCTCTTTTATTAGGTGTACTGAATACATGCATCTAGAGGTTTTGGCCTTGGTCATCGGTGGAGGATGACATTGTTGTGCTGAATTGTGATGTTTGCGTTACATTTGTGTTGGGTAAACCTTATTGAATAGTTTATGTGTATGTATTACACTTGTTATTTATGCTTTGTTGTATTGAGGAATTTGTACATGATAATTGCTTATATACATTGTTTTGTGTGGGAGGAGATAGGGGATGTACTCCACGGTTTAGGGGAAGATAGGGGATGGACCTCTAAACCGGATTTTGTGTGGGAGGAGATAGGGGATGTACTCCACGGTTTAGGGGAAGATAGGGGATGGACCTCTAAACCGGAAACTGTTTGATATTGATACAGCACTAAAATGTGTATCATTTGTGAAGTATAGAAGTGTTTTGGTTACTCAACGGTTTAGGGGAAGATAGGGGATGGACCTCTAAACCGGATTTTGTTTGGGAGGAGATAGGGGATGGACTCCATTAGCACCACTATATGTGTGCTTATTGATATTGGAAGTGTTTTTACATGTTATTGATACAACACTAAAATGTGTATCATTTGTGAAGTATGGAAGTGTTTTTATTTGAGATTGATACAGTACTAAAATGTGTATCTATTATGAGGTATGAAATGTTTAAAATGAGTTATTATCTCGCGTATCGCTTGGCGTATCCTTAGCTTACTGTGCATATAGCCGGTAGAGCAGAGTTTTAATTGTTATCGTCAGTGTATCTAAGTATGTTATGGGTTGCGATGGTTACAGTTTTGAAAGGCCGAGCTGCCTCATTTGTGGATTATATACATGTTGATGATTTGTTATTTCCCTTTTATTTAAGGCATGCATGTATTGATATGAATGTATTGGGAACAAACCAAAATGCCATTTTGAGATTTTGGAAAGTGTGAAGGAAAATGGGGTATTTGTGAACATGTTTTCAAAAAAGGTCATTTTGTTGTAAGTACGGAAAATGGGGGAAGAGTAATGGGCTTGGTAAAATTGTTTTTATCTAAAACTGTTATAGTCATGAAAGTTTGGAAAAATGGGTAATAAAAAGGAAAAAAAAAGTGAACCGCTTATAGCGTCGAATGAAATGGCTGTTTTCGAGAAAAGTTCATACTTATGTATATTTTGTATAAACTGCCACATTACTATTCTAGTATGAGAATGAACATTCATGATCATAGCTATCTGTAAGTTGTTATTGTTGGAGATCATGTTGAGATCCCTACTGGACTATATGTTCATCCCACGTTGTTGAATCTTTTTCAGGTGATAGCTAGGATGTTCTACAAGGTTTTGGATCTTCTTATTTGTTGGCCACGGGGCCTCTTTTGTGTTGGCGGAATGCCATTTATGTAAAAAGGGTTATACCCTTCTTCTTGACTTTTTAATGATGTAAGCCCAAGGGCAATTTATTTAGTGTTCTCATGTTGTATTTACTTGCATACGAATGAGAGCAATGTTATTCACTTCTACAAGTTGAATATAAGAGTTTATTTCCGCATGTTATCTCTGAAATGGAATTAAGTAAATGAAATTGGTAATATTTCGAGTAATAAAAAGTGGGGCGTGACAACTTGTTATCAGAGCGAGCCGGGTTTGAATACTTTGGGCTCGTGGGAAGTAGTTTTTACTACAATGGGTTTGCTACATGTGGTGAGGACGTTGCATATAGTTAACATGAATGTTAGGACTTGTTTGTTGCATTTATATGAGCATGGGATTAAGTTTTCTGGATAGTACTCGTAGCCGGTGAACTTGCTTTGAGGTCCTCTTGGAAACACGCCTGATCAACGTGGTTTCTGATAGGAATTCCTTGAGAGTTCCGGGATGAGTGACTATCTTTATAGACTTGATTCGATTATGTGTTTAAATGTTTAAATGTTTGTATGCAATAGAAATGTATGTTTAAGGTAGTAAGTGTATGTCTCGGGAAAGGTTGTTGTGTTGTGCACTAAGTGTGGTTTTGTTTTTGGACTTTATAGGATGTCTACACGAGGGAGCATGAGATTTGTATCTTGGGTTAGAGGGAATAGTACCGGTGTGTGTTTTGGGCTTTGCTAGTTAATGAGTTTGTTGTGATTCCATCAGTTATGTATTTGGGTGGTGTTCGTACTGTGACTTGTTATCGGTTGGTGACTATGTGAGGGTGAAATGAGTTAGTGGTGTTATTAGTTATTGGGAATTTTGTTGTATTGATAAACTTTAAGAGCATTGAATATGTCTTAAGTTGTAAAACATTGTATATGTTTCGGTTTATGGAAATATTATAGAACTTGCCTTGAAATAGAAGTTTATTTTAACATTGCATATGTTAATTCGGTTTTAGAAATGCAAATATATTGATTGGCATTGAATATGTAATTGAACTGTGGAAAACTTGTGTTGAAATTTTTGAATTTCAAGGGAATGCATGTTGATGACGCATGTTGTAACATATGTTGTAATTTGCCTCATGAAAATAGATGGAACGACCGGTAGTGAGTCAAGTTGATAAATATCGAATTGTAATATTGTTGAGAATTGAGAAATCATATTTTTGAAATTTATTTATCTAATTTCGGGGACGAAATTCTTTAAGGGGGGGAGGTTATAGCGATCCTGATTTTACCTTCATTGTTTAATTGTAATATATGACAACTTTTCAAAGATATTGCATGATTATACTAGATTCATCTCATTAATAAGATACATGTACATCAATTAGATGGTGACTAATCATTGATACCTATTTATACAATGTATAGAAGACTAATGCTAATACATTGAATGTGATGGATTTATTTTGAATGAATCTTAGAGATGCATTATGTTTCTATTATGAATATGTAGGATACATTAATCTATCTAATGAATTTATTAATATAGAAGATGCATTATGTATTATGAATGTATGAGATACATTAATCAATTTAATGAAGTTCATTGAATGAATAACTTGAGAGTTTCTCTCTATAGACTACATCTTCTCTCTATAAATACATCTAGTTCTAGTGATCTTCTACCCTAGTTCCTTTGTATTGAGTGTGGAGCATCCCTTGATCTTCATTTTAATCTGAAAGTTTGGCAATTTGGAGCACTTTGGTTTTTGGCCTTCATCTTCTCCATTTGAGGTAGGGATTTCTTTGTTCTTTTTCAATACTCCGTCTATAGATAGACATGTGGTAATTTTGTATTGCATGAAAATCATATCCGTGTTGGATTTGTTTTAAAATCATGAGGGGAACCTAGGGTTGGTTGTTTGAGAATGGTTTTGTTATCATTGACTGTGGTTTGGACTAATTAGAGAATAAAATTAGCATGTTATTATTGAAAGAAGCGAAAGCCCTAAATTATATTTTGATTTGGTAAAATAAAAAGGGTTTATGGTTGAACAATGTTGGTAAATTTCTATTGTTAATATGAGTTGTGTAGAAGGTGTTAACAGTTAAAGGATTAATTATGGTATTGGAGTTATTTTGAAATGAACGTATTGAATCAAGTTGGGTTATGGCTTATTATCCATGGAATTGATTTTGTAAAATGAAGAGAATGAAATTGGTTTTGTAAAAAGGAAAAAGTGTTTTTGGAATAAGTGATGGAACATGTTGACTTGAAAAATTATGAAAGTTGATCTTGAAAATGATAAATGAAATGTTAACTCTATGTGAGTCTCAGAAAATAAATTTGAGAATTGAACTATTGTATCATGAGTGTTGATTACACACATTTGGGGGTTTTATCCTTACCTATCGTACTAGTGTCGTTGTTGGGTTTAAGGATTGCTTGAGAGTTGAGTCTCTTTTATTAGGTGTACTGAATACATGCATCTAGAGGTTTTGGCCTTGGTCATCGGTGGAGGATGACATTGTTGTGCTGAATTGTGATGTTTGCGTTACATTTGTGTTGGGTAAACCTTATTGAATAGTTTATGTGTATGTATTACACTTGTTATTTATGCTTTGTTGTATTGAGGAATTTGTACATGATAATTGCTTATATACATTGTTTTGTGTGGGAGGAGATAGGGGATGTACTCCACGGTTTAGGGGAAGATAGGGGATGGACCTCTAAACCGGATTTTGTGTGGGAGGAGATAGGGGATGTACTCCACGGTTTAGGGGAAGATAGGGGATGGACCTCTAAACCGGAAACTGTTTGATATTGATACAGCACTAAAATGTGTATCATTTGTGAAGTATAGAAGTGTTTTGGTTACTCAACGGTTTAGGGGAAGATAGGGGATGGACCTCTAAACCGGATTTTGTTTGGGAGGAGATAGGGGATGGACTCCATTAGCACCACTATATGTGTGCTTATTGATATTGGAAGTGTTTTTACATGTTATTGATACAACACTAAAATGTGTATCATTTGTGAAGTATGGAAGTGTTTTTATTTGAGATTGATACAGTACTAAAATGTGTATCTATTATGAGGTATGAAATGTTTAAAATGAGTTATTATCTCGCGTATCGCTTGGCGTATCCTTAGCTTACTGTGCATATAGCCGGTAGAGCAGAGTTTTAATTGTTATCGTCAGTGTATCTAAGTATGTTATGGGTTGCGATGGTTACAGTTTTGAAAGGCCGAGCTGCCTCATTTGTGGATTATATACATGTTGATGATTTGTTATTTCCCTTTTATTTAAGGCATGCATGTATTGATATGAATGTATTGGGAACAAACCAAAATGCCATTTTGAGATTTTGGAAAGTGTGAAGGAAAATGGGGTATTTGTGAACATGTTTTCAAAAAAGGTCATTTTGTTGTAAGTACGGAAAATGGGGGAAGAGTAATGGGCTTGGTAAAATTGTTTTTATCTAAAACTGTTATAGTCATGAAAGTTTGGAAAAATGGGTAATAAAAAGGAAAAAAAAAGTGAACCGCTTATAGCGTCGAATGAAATGGCTGTTTTCGAGAAAAGTTCATACTTATGTATATTTTGTATAAACTGCCACATTACTATTCTAGTATGAGAATGAACATTCATGATCATAGCTATCTGTAAGTTGTTATTGTTGGAGATCATGTTGAGATCCCTACTGGACTATATGTTCATCCCACGTTGTTGAATCTTTTTCAGGTGATAGCTAGGATGTTCTACAAGGTTTTGGATCTTCTTATTTGTTGGCCACGGGGCCTCTTTTGTGTTGGCGGAATGCCATTTATGTAAAAAGGGTTATACCCTTCTTCTTGACTTTTTAATGATGTAAGCCCAAGGGCAATTTATTTAGTGTTCTCATGTTGTATTTACTTGCATACGAATGAGAGCAATGTTATTCACTTCTACAAGTTGAATATAAGAGTTTATTTCCGCATGTTATCTCTGAAATGGAATTAAGTAAATGAAATTGGTAATATTTCGAGTAATAAAAAGTGGGGCGTGACAATTAGGGCATTTTCCATAATTAACATTACAACCCTTAGGTCCTATTTTCATTAATGTTTTAACATTAATTCCACTTTTCCATGCCAAACATGCATCTAGGTTTATTACGAATAAAACCCCAACTTTTAGAAAATAACACCAAAGCCCCAAACTTTCACAAACTTACCAAATCAACCCCAACATCTCAAAATACTAAAATTTAAAGACAAAATCCATAGAGAGGAGTAGGATATCCCTACCTCAAATCCGGAGCCCCAAAGGAGAAGATGACAAAACCCAACGTGCTCCAAAGACCAAGATTTTCAGATCAAAACGACGCCCTCGACGATCAACACGACTTTTACAAAGACCGAAGGTGAGGAACTCACCCTAGCTAGATCAAAATCTAGAGAGAAGGCAAGATTTTAGAGAGTGGAGCTCTCAAAATAGCTTTTAGAAAAAGTATGAGAGAGAAAGAAATGAAAAAAGTGATTTAAAATCACCCAGCGGATAACTCATATACGTATGACCCGCTCGAGCGGAGAACACTACGCTCGAGTGCCAAGAACAAAACTCAGGACACGCTCGAGCGCAATAAGGCCCGCTCGAGCGCCGAGACACAAGAATAAAGCACATCCGCTCGAGCGCGAAAACCAGTCCGCTCGAGCGCAGATTTCCACCTCCCAGAACTTACACCCAGAAAGTACTACCCGCTCGAGCGCTAAACGGCCCGCTCGAGCGCCACCGCTCAAGCGTAAACAAACCCGCTCGAGCGCAGAATTCACGTCTGCAGAAGTTTTGCAGGAACCCGAAATACTGGAGGTGTGCAATACCCGCTCGAGCGCAAGAAGACCCGTTCGAGTGGAACGCCTAAAAACTGAACGACAAGGAATTGAAACCAAGGCCTAACCAACCTGTAACAACCCTTCCAAACACATCCTATAACTCAGATATGAAATAAAAAGGATGTAAACAAGATATTAATCAACTACCAACATCCACGGACACCTGTCCGGATCACTATACAACAAGGGTAAACCCGGGATCGCTATATTATGGAACTTCCATTTTTATTTTTATTCAGCTTCCATTTTTATTCAAGTTATTTTTCTATTTAACTTCTTTTTTTATTTAATTTCCAAATAGATGGTTAAGGTAAAGTGGTTTCTCGAATTAACTTCCATTTTTAATTTTCTGCAACTTCCATTTTTATTTTTATTTAACTTCCTTTTTATTCAAGTTTCTTTTCTACTCAACTTCTTTTTTTATTTAATTTCCAAATAGATCTTCAAGGTATAGTGGTTTCTGGATTGAACTTCCATTTTTATTTTTATTCAACTTCCATTTCTATTCAATTTACTTTTCTATTAAACTTCCTTTTCTATTTAATTTTCAAATATATCGTTAAGGTATAGTGGTTTCTTGAATGAACTTTCAATTTTAATTTTCAGCAACTTCCATTTTTATTTCTATTAAACTTCTTTTTTTATTCAAGCTTCTTTTGTATTCAACTTCCTTTTTTATGTAATTTCCAAATAGATCGTTAAGGTATAATAGTTTCTGGATTGAACTTACATTCTTAATTTTATACAACTTTCATTTTTAATTTTATTCAACTTCCATTTTTATTCAATTTTCTTTTCTATTAAAGTTCCTTTTTTATTTAATTTCCAAATAGATCGTCAAGGTATAGTGGTTTCTTTAATGAACTTCCAATTTTAATTTTATGCAACTTCCATTTTTATTTTTATTCAACTTCCATTTTTATTCAAGTTATTCTTCTATTCAACTTCATTTTTTATTTAATTTGCTAATAGATCGTTAAGGTATAGTGGTTTCTTGAATGAACTTCCATTTTTAATTTTCTGCAAATTCCATATTTATTTTTATTCAATTTCCATTTTTACTCAATTTACTTTTCTTTTAAACTTTCTTTTTTATGGAATTTGCAAATAGATCGTTAAGGTATAGTGGTATCTTGAATGAACTTCCATTTTTAATTTTATGCAACTTCCATTTTTATTTCTATTCGACTTCCATTTTTATTCAATTCATTTTTCTATTCCACTTCCTTTTTTATTTAATTTCCAAATAGATCGTTAAGGTATAGTGGTTTCTTGAATGAACTTCCATTTTTAATTTTCTGCAACATCCATTTTTATTCAATTTACTTTTCTATTAAACTTCCTTTTTTACTGAATTTCCAAATAGATCATTAAGGTATAGTGGTATGTTGAATGAACTTTCATTTTTAATTTTATGCAACTTCCATTTTTATTTTTGTTCGACTTCCATTTTTATTCAATTTACTTTTCTATTAAACTTCATTTTTTATTTAATTTCCAAATAGATCGTTAAGGTATAGTGGTTTCTTGAATGAACTTTCATTTTTAATTTTCTGCAACTACCATTTTTATTTTTATTCGACTTCCATTATTTTTCAAATTATTTTTCTATTCAACTTCCTTTTTTATTCAATTTCCAAATAGATCGTTAAGGTATAGTGGTTTCTTGAATGAACTTCCATTTTTAATTTTCTGCAACTTCCATTTTTATTTTTAATCGACTTCCATTTTTATTCAAGTCATTTTTCTATTCAACTTCCTTTTTTATTTAATTTCGAAATAGATCGTTAAGGTATAGTGGTTTTTTGAATGAACTTCCATTTTTAATTTTCTGCAACTTCCATTTTAATTTTTATTTAACTTCCTTTTTTAATCAAGTTTCTTTTCTACTCAACTTCCTTTTTTATTTAATTTCCAAATAGATCGTTAAGGTATACTGGTTTCTGGATTGAACTTCCATTTTTAATTTTCTGTAACTTCCATTTTTATTTTTATTCAACTTCCATTTTTATTCAATTTACTTTTCTATTAAACTTCCTTTTTTATTTAATTTCCAAATAGATAGTTAAGGCATAGTGGTTTCTTGAATGAACTTTCATTTTTAATTTTCAGCAACTACCATTTTTATTTTTGTTCGACTTCAATTTTTATTCAAATTATTTTTCTATTCAACTTCCTTTTTTACCCAATTTCCAAGTAGATCATTAAGGTATTGTGGTTTCTTGAATGAACTTCCATTTTTAATTTTCTGCAACTTCCATTTTTATTTTTATTCGACTTCCATTTTTATTCAAGTCACTTTTCTATTCAACTTCCTTTTTTATTTAATTTCCAAATCGATCGTTAAGGTATAGTTGTTTCTTGAATGAACTTCCATTTTTAATTTTTTCTGCAACTTTCATTTTTATTTTTATTTAACTTCCTTTTTCAATCAAGTTTCTTTTCTACTCAACTTCCTTTTTTATTTAATTTCCAAATATATCGTTAAGGTATACTGGTTTCTGGATTGAACTTCCATTTTTATTTTTATTCAACTTCCATTTTTATTCAATTTACTTTTCTATTAAACTTTCTTTTTTATTTAATTTCCAAATAGATAGTTAAGGTATAGTGGTTTCTTCAATGAACTTTCATTTTTAATTTTCAGCAACTACCATTTTTATTTTTACTCGACTTCCATTTTTATTCAAGTCATTTTTCTATTCAACTTCCTTTTTTATTTAATTTCCAAATAGATCGTTAAGGTAAGTGGTTTCTTGAATGAATTTCCACTTTTAATTTTCTGCAACTTCCATTTTTATTTTTATTTAACTTCCTTTTTCAATCAAATTTCTTTTCTACTCAACTTCCTTTTTTATTTAATTTCCAAATAGATCGTTAAGGTATACTGGTTTCTGGATTAAACTTCCATTTTTAATTTTTTGTAACTTCCATTTTTATTTTTATTGAACTTCCATTTTTATTCAATTTACTTTTCTTTTAAACTTTCTTTTTTGTTGAATTTCCAAATAGATCGTTAAGGTATAGTGGTATCTTGAATGAACTTTCATTTTTAATTTTATGCAACTTCCATTTTTATTTCTATTCGACTTCCATTTTTATTCAAGTCATTTTTCTATTCAACTTCCTTTTTTATTTAATTTCCAAATAGATCGTTAAGGTATAGTGGTTTCTTGAATGAACATCCATTTTTAATTTTCTGCAACTTCCATTTTTATTTTTATTCAACTTCCTTTTTTATTGAATTTCCAAATCGATCGTTTAGGTATAGTGGTATCTTGAATGAACTTCCATTTTTAACTTTATGCAACTTCCATTTTTATTTTTGTTCGACTTCCATATTTTTTCAATTTATTTTTCTATTCAACGTTCTTTTTTATTTAATTTCCAAATAGATCGTTAAGGTATAGTGGTTTCTTGAAAGAACTTCCATTTTCAATTTTCTGTAACTTCCATTTTTTATTTTTATTTAACTTCCTTTTTCAATCAAGTTTCTTTTCTACTCAACTACCTTTTTAATTTAATTTCCAAATAGATCGTTAAGGTATACTGGTTTCTGGATTGAACTTCCATTTTTAATTTTCTGCAACTTCCATTTTTATTTTTAATCAACTTTCATTTTTATTCAATTTACTTTTTATTAAACTTCCTTTTTTATTTAATTTCCAAATAGATCATTAAGGTATAGTGGTTTCTTGAATGAACTTCCATTTTTAATTTTCTGCAACTTTCACTTTTATTTCTATTCAACTTCCATTTTTATTCAATTTACTTTTCTATTAAACTTCCTCTTTTATTTAATTTCCAAATAGATCGTTAAGGTATAGTGGTTTATTTAATGAACTTCCATTTTTAATTTTATGGAACTTCCATTTTTATTTTTATTCAGCTTCCATTTTTATTCAAGTTATTTTTCTATTCAATTTTCTTTTTTATTTAATTTCCAAATAAATCGTTAAGGTATAGTGGTTTCTTGAATGAACTTCCATTTTTAATTTTCTGCAACTTTCATTTTTATTTTTATTCGACTTCCATTTTTATTCAAATTATTTTTCTATTCAACTTCCTTTTTTATTTAATTTCCAAATAAATCGTTAAGGTATAGTGGTTTCTTGAATGTACTTCCATTTTTAATTTTCTGCAACTTCCATTTTTATTTCTATTCAACTTCTTTTTTTATTCAAGCTTCTTTTCTATTCAACTTCCTTTTTTATTTAATTTCCAAATAGATCGTTGAGGTATAGTGGTTTCTTTAATGAACTTCCATTTTTAATTTTATGGAACTTCCATTTTTATTTTTATTCAGCTTCCATTTTTATTCAAGTTATTTTTCTATTCAACTTCCTTTTTTATTTCTTTTCCAAATAGATCGTTAAGGTATAGTGGTATCTGAAATGAACTTCCATTTTTAATTTTATGCAACTTTCATTTTTATTTTTATTCGACTTTCATTTTTATTCAAGTTATTTTTCTATTCAACTTCCTTTTTTATTTAATTTCGAAATAGATCGTTGAGGGATAGTGGTTTCTTTAATGAACTTCCATTTTTAATTTTATTCCACTTCCATTTTTATTCAAGTTATTTTTCTATACAACCTCCTTTTTTATTTAATTTCCAAATAACAAGTTAAGGTATAGTGGTTTCTTGAATGAACATCCATTTTTAATTTTCTGCAACTTCCATTTTTATTTCTATGCAACTTCTTTTTTTATTCAAGTTTCTTTTCTATTCAACTTCCTTTCTAATTTAATTTCCAAAAAGATTGTTAAGGTATACTGGTTTCTGGATTGAACTTCCATTTTTAATTTTATGCAACTTTCAATTTTATTCAATTTACTTTTCTATTAAACTTCTTTTTTTATTTAATTTCCAAATAGATCGTTGAGGTATATTGGTTTCTCGAATGAACTTCCATTTTTAATTTTCTGCAACTTCCATTTTTCTTTTTATTCGACTTCCATTTTTATTCAAGTTATTTTTCTATTCAACTTCCTTTTTTATTTAATTTCCAAATAGATCGTTAAGGTATCGTGGTTTCTTTAATGAACTTGCATTTTTAATTTTATGGAACTTCCATTTTTATTTTTATTCAACTTCCATTTTTATTCTAGTTATTTTTCTATTCAACTTCCTTTTTTATTTAATTTCCAAATAGATCGTTAAGGTATAGTGGTATCTGAAATGAACTTCCATTTTTAATTTTATGCAACTTTCATTTTTATTTTTATTCGACTTCCATTTTTATTCAAATTATTTTTCTATTCAACTTCCTTTTTTATTTAATTTCCAAATAGATCGTTGAGGTATAGTGGTTTATTTAATGAACTTCCATTTTTAATTTTATTCCACTTCTATTTTTATTCAAGTTATTTTTCTATACAACTTCCGTTTTTATTTAATTTCCAAATAGATCGTTAATGTATAGTGGTTTCTTGAATGAACATCCATTTTTAATTTTCTGCAACTTCCATTTTTATTTCTATGCAACTTCTTTTTTTATTCAAGTTTGTTTTCTATTCAACTTCCTTTCTAATTTAATTACCAAAAAGATTATTAAGGTATACTGGTTTCTGGATTGAACTTCCATTTTTAATTTTACGCAACTTTCATTTTTATTTTTATTCAACTTCAATTTTTATTCAATTTACTTTTCTATTAAACTTCCTTTTTTATTTAGTTTCCAAATAGATCGTGAAGGTATAGTGGTTTCTTTAATGAACTTCCATTTTTAATTTTATAGAACTTCCATTTTTATTTTTATTCAGCTTCCATTTTTATTCAAGTTATTTTTCTGTTCAACTTCCTTTTTTATTTAATTTCCAAATAGATCGTTAAGGTATAGTTGTTTCTTGAATGAACTTCCATTTTTAATTTTCTGCAACTTCCATTTTTATTTTTATTTAACTTCCTTTTTTATTCAAGTTTCTTTTCTACTCAACTTCCTTTTTTCTGTAATTTCCAAATAGATCGTTAAGGTATAGTGGTTTCATGATTGAACTTACATTTTTAATTTTCTGCAACTTCCATTTTTATTTTTACTAAACTTCCATTTTTATTCAATTTACTTTTCTATTAAACTTCCATTTTTATTTAATTTCCAAATAGATCGTTAAGGTATATAGGTTTCTTGAATGAACTTCCATTTTTATTTTTATTCGACTTCCATTTTTATTCAAGTTATTTTTCTGTTCAACTTTCTTTTTTATTTAATTTCCAAATAGATCGTTGAGGTATAGTGGTTTCTTTAATGAACTTCCATTTTTAATTTTATTGAACTTCCATTTTGGTTTTTATTCAGCTTCCATTTTTATATAAATTATTTTTCTATTCAACTTCCTTTTTTATTTAATTTCCAAATAGATGGTTAAGGTATAGTGGTTTCTTGAATTATCTTCCATTTTTAATTTTCTGCAACTTCCATTTTTATTTTTATTTAACTTCCTTTTTTATTCACGTTTCTTTTCTATTCAACTTCCTTTTTTATTTAACTTCCAAATAGATCGTTGAGGTATAGTGGTTTCTTTAATGAACTTCTATTTTTAATTTTGTGGAACTTTCATTTTTATTTTTATACAGCTTCCATTTTTATTCAAGTTATTTTTCTATTAAAATTCCTTTTTTATTTAATTTCCAAATATATCGTTAAGGTATAATGGTTTCTTGAATTAACTTCCATTTTTAATTTTCTGCAACTTCCGTTTTTATTTTTATTTAACTTCCTTTTTTATTCAAGTTTCTTTTCTACTCAACTTCCTTTTTTATTTAATATCCAAATAGATCGTCAAGGTATTGTGGTTTCTGGATTGAACTTCCATTTTTATTTTTATTCAACTTCTATTTTTATTAAATTTACTTTTCTATTAAACTTCCTTTTTTATTTAATTTCCAAATAGATCGTTGAGGTATAGTCGTTTCTTGAATGAACTTCCAATTTTAACTTTCTGCAACTTCCATTTTTATTTCTATTCAACTTGTTTTTTTATTCAAGCTTCTTTTCTATTCAACTTCCTTTTTTATTTTATTTCCAAATAGATCGTTAAGGTATAATGGTTTCTGGATTGAACTTACATTTTTAATTCTATGCAACTTTCATTTTTATTTTTATTCAACTTCCAATTTTATTCAATTTTCTTTTCTATTAAAGTTCCTTTTTTTATTTAATTTCCAAATAGATCGCTAAGGTATAGTGGTTTCTTTAATGAACTTCCATTTTTAATTTTATGCAAGTTTCATTTTTATTTTTATTCAACTTCCATTTTTATTCAAGTTGTTTTTCTATTCAACTTCTTTTTTTATTTAATTTCCTAATAGATCGTTAAGGTATAGTGGTTTCTTGAATGAACTTCCATTTTTAATTTTCTGCAGCTTCCATTTTTATTTTTATTCAACTTCCATTTTTATTCAATTTAGTTTTCTATTAAACTTCCTTTTTTATTTAATTTCCAAATAGATCGTGAAGGTATAGTGGTATCTTGAATGAACTTCCATTTTTAATTTAATGCGACTTCCATTTTTATTTTTATTTGACTTCCATTTTTATTCAAGTCATTTTTCTATTCAACTTTCTTTTTTATTTATTTTCCATATAGACCGTTAAGGTATAGTGGTTTCTTGAATGAACTTCTATTTTTAATTTTCTATAACTTCCCTTTTTATTTTTATTTAACTTCCTTTTTCAATCATGTTTCTTTTCTACTCAACTTCCTTTTTTTATTTTATTTCCAAATAGATCGTTAAGGTACACTGGTTTCTGGATTGAACTTCCATTTTTAATTTTCTGCAACTTCCATTTTTATTTTTATTCAACTTCCATCTTTATTCAATTTACTTTTCTATTAAACTTCTTTTTTTATTTAATTTCCGAATTGATCGTTAAGGTATTGTGGTTTCTTTAATGAACTTCCATTTTTAATTTTATGGAACTTCCATTTTTATTTTTATTCAGCTTCCTTTTTTATTTAATTTCCAAATAGATGGTTAAGGTATAGTGGTTTCTCGAATTAACTTCCATTTTTAATTTTTTGCAACTTCCATTCTTATTTTTATTTAACTTCCTTTTTTATTCAAGTTTCTTTTCTACTCAACTTCCTTTTTTATTTAATTTCCAAATAGATCGTCAAGGTATAGTGGTTTCTAGATTGAACTTCCATTTTTATTCAATTTACTTTTCTATTCAACTTCCTTTTTTATTTAATTTCCAAATATATCGTTACGGTATAGTGGTTTCTTGAATGAACTTCCAATTTTAATTTTTTGCAACTTCCATTTTTATTTCTATTCAACTTCTTTTTTTATTCAAGCTTCTTTTGTATTCAATTTCCTTTTTTATTTAATTTCCAAATAGATCGTTAAAATATAATGGTTTCTGGATTGAACTTACATTTTTAATTTCATACAACTTTCATTTTTATTTTTATTCAACTTCCATTTTTATTCAATTTTCTTTTCTATGAAAGTTCCTTTTTTATTTAATTTCCAAATAGATAGTTAAGGTATAGTGGTTTCTTTAATGAACTTTCATTTTTAATTTTATGCAACTTTCATTTTTATTTTTATTCAACTTCCATTTTTATTTAATTTGCTAATAGATCGTTAAGGTATAGTGGTTTCTTGAATGAACTTCCATTTTTAATTTTCTGCAACTTCCATTTTTATTTTTATTCAACTTCCATTTTTATTCAATTTACTTTTCTATTAAACTTTTCTTTTTTATTGAATTTCCAAATAGATCGTTAGGGTATAGTGGTATCTTGAATGAACTTCCATTTTTAATTTTATGCAACTTCCATTTTTATTTTTATTCGACTTCCATTTTTATTCAAGTCATTTTTCTATTCAACTTCCTTTTTCATTTAATTTCCAAATAGATCGTTAAGGTATAGTGGTTTCTTGATTGAACTTCCATTTTTAATTTTCTGCAACTTCCATTTTTATTTTTACTTAACTTCCTTTTTCAATCAAGTTTCTTTTCTACTCAACTTCTTTTTTTATTTAATTTCCAAATAGATCGTTAAGGTATACTGGTTTCTGGATTGAACTTCCATTTTTAATTTTCTGCAACTTCTATTTTTATTTTTATTCAACTTCCATTTTTATTCAATTTACTTTTCTATTCAACTTCCTTTTTTATTTAATTTCCAAATAGATCGTTAAGGTATACTGGTTTCTTGAATGAACTTTCATTTTTAATTTTCTGCAACTACCATTTTTATTTTTATTCGACTTCCATTTTTATTCAAATTATTTTTCTATTCAACTTCCTTTTTTATTCAATTTCCAAATAGATCGTTAAGGTATAGTGGTTTCTTGAATGAACTTCCATTTTTAATTTTCTGCAACTTCCATTTTTATTTCTATTCAACTTCTTTTTTTATTCAAGTTTCTTTTCTATTCAACTTCCTTTTTTATTTAATTTTCAAATAGATCGTTAAGCTATAGGGGTTTCTGGATTGAACATCCATTTTTAATTTTATGCAACTTTCACTTTTAATATTATTCAACTTCCATTTTAATTCAATTTAGTTTTCTATTAAACTTTCTTTTTTATTTAATTTCCAAATAGATCGTTATGGTATAGTGGTTTCTTTAATGAACTTCCATTTTTAATTTTCTGCAACTTCCGTTTTTATTTTTATTCGGCTTCCATTTTTATTCAAGTTATTTTTTTATTCAACTTCCTTTTTTATTTAATTTCCAAATAGATCGTTAAAGTATAGTGGTTTCTTGAATGAACTTCCATTTTCAATTTTCTGCAACTTCCATTTTTATTTTTATTTAACTTCCTTTTTTATTCAAGTTTCTTTTCTACTCCACTTCCTTTTTTATGTAATTTCCAAATAGATCGTTAAGGTATAGTGGTTTCTGGATTGAACTTTCAGTTTTAATTTTCTGCAACTTCCATTTTTATTTTTATTCAACTTCCATTTTTATTCAATTTACTTTTCTATTAAACTTCCTTTTTGCTTAATTTCCAAATAGATCGTTAAGGTATATTGGTTTCTTGAATGAACTTCCATTTTTAATTTTCTGCAACATCCATTTTTATTTTTATTTAACTTCCTTTTTCAATCAGTTTCTTTTCTACTCAACTTCCTTTTTTATTTAATTTCCAAATAGATCGTTAAGGTATAGTGGTTTCTTGAATGAATTTCCATTTTTAATTTTCTACAACTTCCATTTTTATTTTTAAGTAACTTCCATTTTTATTCAAGTTATTTTTCTATTCAACTTCCTTTTTTATTTAATTTCCAAATAGATCGTTAACGTATAGTGGTTTCTGGATTGAACTTCCATTTTTAATTTTATGCAATTTTCATTTTTATTTTTATTCAATTTCCATTTTTATTCAATTTACTTTTCTATTGAACTTCCTTTTTTATTTAATTTCCAAATAGATCGTTAAGGTATAGTGGTTTCCTGATTGAATTTCCATTTTTAATTTGCTGCAGCTTCCATTTTTATTTTTATTTAACTTCCTTTTTCCTTCAAGTTTCTTTTCTACTCAACTTCCTTTTTTATTTAATTTGCAAATAGATCGTTAAGGTATAGTGGTTTCTGGATTGAACTTCCATTTTTAATTTTATGCAACTTTCATTTTTATTTTTATTCAATTTTCATTTTTATTCAATTTACTTTTCTATTAAACTTCCTTTTTTATTTAATTTCCAAATAGATCGTTAAGGTATAGTGGTTTCTTGAATGAACTTCCATTTTTAATTTTCTGCAACTTCCATTTTTATTTCTATTCAACTTCTTTTTTTATTGAAGCTACTTTTCTATTCAACTTCCTTTTTTATTTAATTTCCAAATAGATCGTTGAGGTATAGTGGTTTCTTGTAGTGACCCTCATTCCTCACCTTAGCCTCGGGCATGAGCGTTTGTATAATCTTGTTTTGCTAAGTTGCAGTAGTGAATTTTCTTGACTTGTCTTAGCTAGAATGAGATTTTTGTCTTGGTTTGTACTTATATGAAATTTACTTGTTGAGTCTTGTTCTTTTCTGGTGAGTCTAGCCGAGGTCACCTTAAAGCCAGAACCACGTTGAAACCACTTTGGTTGACCCCTACCTTCGTCCTGGCATATTGGCCGAGATGTCATTTTCTAGGCCGGGGTGTATCATCAAGGCCGAGAGGTGTATCATCTAGGCCGAAATGTTAACCTTGAGCCCGAGTGATCTTGTTCCGGATTGGTGCGACCTAGACCGAGGTGTGGCACATCTAGGCTGAGGTGTGTCACAACTAGGCCAAGTGTTGTTCGTCCTAACCGGGATCATAGATACCTCACCTACCGGAGCTGATGTTTTCACCCGATGTCAGTACCTTGTCAGAGTGCCATGCCGCTTTACTTGTTAAACACCCTTTTGCCATACTCTGTCTGGCCTGTCAGCCACCTTTTCGGGGAGAACCAACCAGCCGTTGCCAGGTGTCCGAGCTGAGTGTTAAATCAGCCGGCAGTGAGTAGAACCTATCATTTTGTATCATATCTTTGCCTTGAGAGAGAGAAGCTCTAGAAGGAGTTTTAGAGTAAATGAGTGGATCTTTGAGCTTGATTCTTAGAGATCTAACCATTAGATTCGTGTATTAAGGTTAGATTCTTGACCTACTCTTGTAGTCCTTGTTAATCATCTAGCTGCATTGCATAATCAAACCTGATTTGCAAGCCATGCATTGATTGAAAGTTTGGTTTTAGAAAGAGAAAGTAGTATTCATGTGTTCTTGAATAAAAGCCTTGTTTGATCCGAAAGTTTGCATTAAGGTTCATGCTTTTGTGTTTGTTTCCATAAGATCTTCGAGTATGGGTGCCCAGGTCCATGTTTTTGAATTCATAGCATGAAATCTCAGATGTTGTAATAGCAAATTATGATCTTGCATTCATCCTCCTCATGTTCATGTTCTTCATGTTCGACATGTTCTTCAAGAGAGGGAAACCCAGATTTTCCCGACCTTATTTCCTTGAATGTGGCCATCGAGGCAACACCTCGGCAAGGAGGTGTGGGACCTCGGCCTAGACTTGGTAATCGCCCAGCATGTTTTCCCGAGATAAGAAACTATGTTTTGTTTCGATTTGACTTAGCTTTTGAAGAATGCCGAGGTCATTTGCATGCATGCTGGACTTGTTTTGAGAAGTGCATTCAACAGACTTTGCCATGTGTTTGTAGGACTTGGACTTGCCTTGACCCCGATGTCTGAAGAGATATGTGAGTGGTATTTTTAATAAAGTTATGTTATTAAGTTTTGATAAAAGTTTTTCCTTGACTGTTTTGGAAAAGTATTTGTGAAGCATGAATGGTGATCCCTATTTTGTATATCAAGCATTAGCCTTATTTTGAATGACAATCTTGAAAGTCCATATGTGCTAGGGGACTATAAGCATTTGTAGCACAATCTTGAAAGTCCGTACGTGCTAGGGGACTATAAGCGTTTGTAGCACAATCTTGAAAGTCCGTACGTGCTATGAGACTATAAGCATTTGTAGCACAATCTTGAAAGTCCGTACGTGTTAGGGGACTATAAGCATTTGTAGCACAATCTTGAAAGTCCGTATGTGCTAGGGGACTATAAGCATTTGTAGCACAACCCTTGTTAATATTATCCTTTGGAACTTGAAAGCCTTGAAAGACTTTAATTGTCGGGACTTGAAAGATTTGTTAGATAAACTTGATTTACTCTTGGATTTTGTACAAGATGTGTTATTCTTTGATTTGATAAGGATTTCGGATATCATTCATGTGAACCCCTTTATTATCTGTACCATTCATTGAGTATCCAAGCTCGCCCCTCTATATATATATGTAGTTGACGAGTAGGACGGCGGTGACGCCTAGATGTACTTGCCACTTGTTTTGGACTTTGCACTTTTGCTGCATCTTGAAGATTATACTTCTTAGTTGTATTTCATTGTATTTTGTATTTGATGGCTGAGAAGTCTTTTGGTCAAGATGTATTTTCCTTGTACTTCATTTGTTGTATTAAAGCTATGTAAAGATGTATGCCATTCCATTTAAACTTATGCACTGCTCTCATGGACTACTTAGCTTGAAATTTATTGCTTCCGTATTTGTAAGCCCCATATGTATACTCTGTTTGTGTGTGAATCTTGAAAGTTGGCCTTTGGTAATCACGAATTACTGGCCATCATGGCACCATTCTACTAGGGGCGGAATGGGGTCTTGACAGATTGGTATTAGAGCACAAGTTTCTTATAGTACGTTACTCACACTTCGAGTCCTAAAGAGCATAGGACTTTCCGTAGGATTGATGTTAGGATTGCATCATTGTGCTTGCTACTTGACAATGTGTGCATCATTTCGACGTGACTATTTGTTATTGCATGCATATTGTTTGATCATCTTGTTTTAAAGTCACATTTTGCACACTCTTAGCATCATGAGAAGAGGTAGACCACCCGTAGGCCTAGATCATCCCGAGGACAGATTGGATAGATTGGAGAGACTGGTAGAAGGTTTGGTCCGTGAGTTAAGGCAAACTCGGCCACAAGACGCTAGGACTACTTCTACCCAGGCCGAGCAGACAAATGGCCGGCATGCAGTTCCACCTCCACCTCCTCCAGCGCCACAAGTGCCTCCACAGCAAGCTTTATATGGGGACGGCACCATAGCCCTGATCCGAGAGTTTAAGAAGATGAAACCGCCGAGATTCTCTGGAGGCATAGAGCCGATGAAAGCCGAAGCGTGGGTCTTGGAAATAGAGAAACTATTTGAGATTTTTCCCAACACCAACGCCCAGAAGGTGTCATTAGGAACATTCACCTTAGACGATGATGCACGAAGATGGTGGATGATGACCCGAGAAAGTAACCCAGGTCTGACTTGGGCCAGATTTTTGGAGCTGTTCTACAACAAGCATTTCCCCCTTAGTGTTCGAGACCGTAAGACCACAGAGTTTCAGACTTTGACACAAGGCAACAAGACAGTGGCAGAATATGACCGTGCTTTTACCGAGTTGGCGAGATATGCGCCTCACATGGTCGATGATGAATACAGAAAGGCCAGGAAGTTCGAAAGTGGATTACGTGGACCAATTCAGGATCGAGTTAACATGCTCAATATGCCGACCTACGCTGGAGTGTTGGACAAGGCCATCCTGGCAGAGGCTAACTTGAACCGATATCAGAACTCTGGAGAAAATCAGAAGAAGAGGCAGAACTATGATAATCACCAGCTCCGTTTAACACCAAGAAGAAAGCGAATGTGGGCAGCTCCAGCAACTCGAACCAAGAAGGTAATACTAGGCTGACGTGTGCAAGCTGTGGGAAGCCACATTCTGGAGTTTGCCGTTGGGCATCAGGAGCTTGTTTTGAATGTGGTAAAATGGGTCATCGCGTGAAAGACTGTCCGAAGGCAAGAACTGATGATGGTAAGAAGGATGGGAGCACCTCGGGCTCTGCGCAAAGAAATAACATCGGGAGGGCCCAAATGAGACAGGGCAGAGTTTTTGTGTTGGTATCAGGAGACACTACGAATGCTGAGACAGTGGTGTCAGGTACACTCTCAATTTGCTCTCAAGATGCATACATATTAATTGATTCGGGATCTACACATTCCTTCATATCTGTTAAGTTTGCCGAGAAATTAAATAGAGAACAAGAACCCATTGATTATATGTTACATGTGGCTACCCCATCTGGGAGAACTATGATTGTTACATCCATTTATAGGGCGTGTATTGTTGTAATTGAGGGTGTAGAATTATTAGTTGGCTTGATGCCGTTAAGCATGACCCACTTTGATGTCATATTGGGGATGGACTGGTTAGTAGCGAATCACGCATCTATTAATTGTGTTTCAAAGAATGTCACATTGAAACCCCCAAACCAAGCCGAGGTTACTTTCCAGGGTAAAGGAGTAGTACCCCCACCTTACTTAATCTCATCTATGATGGCCTATAAATTGATCCAAAAAGGGTGTCGAGGTTACTTGTGTAGTATACTAAGTAATCTGGATGGAAGCGTTGAGCTAGCCGACACCCCAGTTGTCAAGGAATTCCCCGACGTCTTTCCAAATGACTTGCCTGGCTGCTTGGTCGATAGAGAAATAGAATTTACGATTGATATTACGCCGGGAACTCAACCCATCTCCAAAACACCCTACAGAATGGCCCCAGCCGAACTTAAAGAACTGAAACTGCAATTACAAGAATTGCTGGGTAAGGGATTTATTAGGCCGAGTACTTCACCACGGGGAGCACCCGTTCTGTTTGTTAAGAAAAAGGATGGCACACTTCCTCTTTGTATCGACTACCGAGAACTGAACAAGGTAACCATTAAGAACAAGTATCCGTTGCCGAGGATTGATGATTTGCTTGACCAACTACAAGGGGCATGAGTCTTTTCTAAGATTGACCTCAGGTCAGGCTACCACCAGCTGAAAGTTAAGGCCGAGGATGTCGAGAAGACTGCTTTCCGGATAAGGTATGGCCACTACGAATTTTTGGTAATGCCTTTCGGAGTGACCAATGCTCCTGCAGCATTCATGGATTTAATGAATAGGGTCTTCAAGTCGTACCTAGACGAGTTCGTGGTTGTTTTCGTCAACGACATATTGATCTATTCCAAGAATGAAGTTGAGCATGAGAACCACTTGGCACTAGCCTTACAAGTCCTAAGAGACAAGAAATTATATGCCAAGCTTAGCAAGTGTGAATTTTGGCTCTCCAGTATCTCGTTCCTAGGGCATGTGATTAACGAAGTGTCACGACCCCAAACCACCGCTAGTAGTTTGGTGCCGTGATGGCCAGTAATCCGAGATTACCGAAGGCCAACTTAAAAGAAATTCACACACAACAGAGTATAAATATAGGGGGCTCACAAATACGGAAGCGATACATACAATCAGATTAGTCCATAAGAGATGTGCATAAGTTAAATGAAACAGCAATCATCTGCAGATGGGTTACAACTCAATTACAACCGAAGCAAAGTACAAATTACATCTTACATATTAACAAAAGGGCTTCACAAGCCGACATGAACAAATACATGAAATACAGCTAGAAGCAAAATCTTCAGAATTGCCGACATCCTCACTGCCGACATAACATGTACACAAAACACATCTTGATCAAAAGGCTTCTTGAGCCGACGCATGCAACATACAAGTACTACAAATCGAGAAGCATAATTTTCAAGACTGCCGACGTAATTATAGGCTAAGCCGACATAATCAAAATCCAAAATAAGCTCCAGAATCACATCTAGGCGTCACCGCCTTCTTGCTCATCACCTACATATATATATATATATATATAGAGGGTGAGCTTGGATACTCAGTGAATAGTATAAATAATAAAGGGTTTGCATGAATAACAGCCGAAGTCCTCTCAAAACAATACAAGTCAAAACTTTATATATATAACAAGGAATGGACCTCGTCCAACTAACAGATCTTCAAAGCTTCAAGGGACACTTACTAGCACCACATATTGCAAATAATAACATTCCAGCAAACGTATCCACACGGCAAACTGCCCGTGGCAAAACAAGACGAAGCAAGAGGGGCATCTCGAACAATGGTGCTACAAACGTTTAGAGTCCTCTAGCACAAGGGACTTTCAAGACAAGATGTGCTGCGAAAGTTTAGAGTCCTCCAGCACGAGGGACCTATGTTACAAAGGCCCGTAGCCCTTTAACACTAGAGTACAAATCAAGGGGTGCTGCGAAAGTTTAGAGTCCTCCAGTACAAGGGACTTTCAAAACAAGGTGTGCTGTGAAAGTTTAGAGTCCTCTAGCACAAGGGACTTTCAAAACAAGATGTGCTGCGAAAGTTTAGAGTCCTCCAGCACAAAGGACTTTCCGAGAAGGTCATCAAGACAAGATCATACTTGATATACAAAACAGGGACAATTATTCATGCTTAATAACACTTTCAAAAATAAAGCAAAGCAAAGTCTTTATCAAAATGTATAACATAGCTTTATTAAAAATACCACTCACCTAATTCTTCAAACGATGGGGTCAAGGCAAGTCCAAATCCTGAAAAACACATGGCAAAGTCCATTGAATGCACTACTCAAAACGAGTCTAGCTTACATGCAAATGACCTCGGCATTCTTCAAAACTAAGTCAATCAAATCGAAGTACAGTTTCTTATCCTTGGAAGAGCATGCTTGGCAACTACCAGGTCTAGGCCGAGGTCCCACACCTCCTTGCCGAGGCGTAGCCTCGATGGCCACATTCAAAAGTGAAGTCGGGAAAAATCTGGGTTTCCCTCTTGATAAACATGAAGAACATGAGCATGAAGAACTTAAAGAACATGAACATGAGGAAGATGAATGCATAGATCGAAACTTGCTATTACAACAGCTGAGACTTCATGCTATGAATTCAAGAACATGGATCTGGGTACCCATTTAAGGATCTTATCAAAACACACACAAAAACATGAGCTTTAAAGCAAACTTTTGGATCAAACAAGGCTTTTCTCCCAAAAGCTCGAGAAAACCGTTTTCTCTTTCTAAAACCGATTTCAAATCAATGCATGACGTGCCGGACAGGTTCGATCGTGCAATGGAACTAGATGATCAATAAGAACAGCCAGAGTAGGTTAAGATTCTGACCTTAAAACTGGAATCTAACGGTTTAAGCTCCAACGATCAAGCTTGAAAGTCACCCTCTCTAGCTCAAATTTCTCCTCCTTCTGACTAGAGCTTCTCTCACTAAAAAGGCAAGATTGATACAAAAATGATATGCTTCACACGACAAACACTGACTTAATCCCTCTGTCGGGACATGTGGCATCGGCTGATTCGCTCAACTCAAAAAGGTAACTGACTTGACAAGACAAGACCAAGACAAAGCGTACTCAGCAAGCTGGGCGGCACAAACACACCGGCAAGAAACGACATCGGCAAACAACAAGATTCCAGAAATCAAAGGGCAAGGACATCGGCTTGGAAGGACAACACTTGACTAAACTGTGCCATACCTTGGCCTAGATGTGCCACACCTCGGTCTAGGTCATACCATTCCGGGAACAAAATCACTCATGCAAGGATCAAGGATCTAGAACGCCTAGATATTAACATCTCGGCCCAGATGATGCACATCTCGGCCTAGGCAACGCCCACCTCGGCCTAGATGGTGACATCTCAGCCAATATGCCAGGGCGAAGATGGAGGTCAACCAACGGGGTTCCAAGATAGTTCTAAGTGATAAAGGTCTCGAAGGTGTCGAGGCCTAAGATGACCTCGGCAACACACCCGTCAAGAACAAAGCATGCAAGCAATCATTCAAGCAAAACAAGACAAGGTTTGCAACCACACATATTAATATAAGATCATCCATAATTGTAAGCAAGTATGACTAAGTCAAAATGAGGGTTGTTACACGAAGAAGGTATTTCAGTCGATCCAAGTAAGATTGAAGCCGTTGTGAATTGGCCGACACCGACTAATGTATCCGAGATTCGTAGTTTTCTGGGTTTGGCCGGCTATTACAGGAAATTTGTGAAGGATTTTTCAAGGATTGCAGTACCGCTGACACAACTAACTCAGAAAGGAGTGGCGTATGAATGGACCGAGGATAGGGAGTCCGCTTTCCAAGAGTTAAAGACGAGGTTGGTTACAGCGTCGATACTTGCTTTACCGTCAGACAAGGAAGAATTTCATATTTATAGTGATGCTTCACATAAGGGGTTGGGCTGTGTGTTAATGCAAAGAGGTAAGGTTATAGCATATGCATCTCGTCAGTTAAAACCCAGTGAAAAGAATTATCCTACCCATGATTTGGAACTGGCAGCCGTGGTCTTTGCTTTAAAGATATGGCGCCATTACTTGTATGGAACTTCTTGCCAAGTTTTCACAGACCACAAAAGTCTAAAGTACTTGTTCACTAAAAAGGAATTGAATATGAGACAGAGAAGATGGCTTGAACTATTAAAGGACTACGACATGCAGATTCAGTACCATCCGGGTAAGGCAAACTCCGTAGCCGACGCGTAGAGCAGGAACTTAGTTGGAAGTTTGGCGTGCCTGGCAATGATTTCAGTAGAGCCGACCATAATTGAGGAAGTAAAGACCAGACAGATGGAGGATAAGTTCCTCAAGAAGGTAATTGATGAATTTGTCACCAAGCCAAGGCCAGGGTACACCATTGAAAATCGAGTGCTTAAGTTTGAAGGGAGATTGTGCGTGGCCGACGTCCTAGAGTTGAAAAGGAAGATTTTGCAGGAAGCCCATAGCTCCAAATTTGCCGTTCATCCGGGAAGCACCAAGATGTACCAAGATGTGAAGCGGACTTTCTGGTGGTCAAATATGAAAAGGGAAATAGCCGAGTTTGTATCCCCGTGTCTATGTTGTCAGCAAGTGAAAGCAGAACACCAGAGGCCAGCAGGACTTCTTCAACCCTTGTCAATCCCTGAGTGGAAATGGGAAGATATCTCCATGGATTTTGTGATTGGTTTGCCAAGGACGCAAAAAGGTATGAACTCAATTTGGGTTATAGTTGACAGATTTACTAAGTCAGCACACTTTTTGCCTGCCAAGACTACATTCAATGCTGACCGGCTTGCTGGACTGTATATGAATGAGATTGTGAAGCTTCATGGAGTGTCGATGTCCATAGTGTCAGACCGAGATTCGAAGTTTGTTTCTAGATTTTGGCATAGTTTGTTTCGAGATTCGAAGCATGAATGGTAATCCCTATTTTGTATATCAAGCATTAGCCTTATTTTGAATGACAATCTTGAAAGTCCGTACATGCTAGGGGACTATAAGCATTTGTAGCACAATCTTGAAAGTCCGTACGTGCTAGGGGACTACAAGCATTTGTAGCACAATCTTGAAAGTCCGTACGTGCTAGGGGACTATAAGCATTTGTAGCACAACCCTTGTTAATATTATCCTTGAAACTTGAAAGCCTTGAAAGACTCTAATTGTCGGGACTTGAAAGATTTGTTAGATAAGCTTGATTTACTCTTGGATTTTGTACAAGATGTGTTATGCTTTGATTTGATAAGGATTTCGGATATCATTCATGTAAACCCCTTTATTATCTGTACCATTCACTGAGTATCCGAGCTCACCCCTCTATATATATATGTAGGTGACGAGCAGGACGGTGGTGACGCCTAGATGTACTTGCCGCTTGTTTTGGACTTTGCACTTTTGCTGCATCTTGAAGATTATGCTTCTTAGTTGTATTTCATTGTATTTTGTATTTGATGGCTGAGAAGCCTTTTGGTCAAGATGTATTTTCCTTGTACTTCATTTGTTGTATCAAAGCCATGTAAAGATGTATGTCATTCCATTTAAACTTATGCACTGCTCTCATGGACTACTTAGCTTGAAATTTATTGCTTCCGTATTTGTAAGCCCCATATGTATACTCTGTTTGTGTGTGAATCTTGAAAGTTGGCCTTCGGTAATCACGAATTACTGGCCATCATGGCACCATTCTACTAGGGGCGGAATGGGGTCGTGACATTTCTTAAATGAACTTCCATTTTTAATTTAATAGAACTTCCATTTTAATTTTTATTCAGCTTCCATTTTTATTCAAGTTATTTTCGATTCAACTTCCTTTTTTATTTAATTTCCAAATAGATCGTTAAGGTATAGTGGTATCTGAAATGAACTTCCATTTTTAATTTTATGCAACTTTCATTTTATTTTTATTCCACTTCCATTTTTATTCAATTTACTTTTCTATTAAACTTCATTTTGTATTTAATTTCCAAATAAATCGTTAAGGTATAGTGGTTTCTTGAATGAACTTCCATTTATAATTTTCTGCAACTTCCATTTTTATTCAAGTTATTTTTCTATTCAACTTCCTTTTTTATTTAATTTCCAAATAGATCATTAAGGTATAGTGGTTTCTTGAATGAACTTCCATTTTTAATTTTCTGCAACTTCCATTTTTATTTCTATTCAACTTCTATTTTTTATTCAAGTTTCTTTTCTATTCAACTTCCTTTGTTATTTAATTTCCAAAAAGATCGTTAAGGTACACTGGTTTCTGGATTGAACTTCCATTTTTAATTTTATGCAACTTTCACTTTTATTTTTATTCAACATCCATTTTTATTCAATTTACTTTTCTATTAAACTTCCTTTTTTATTTAATTTCCAAATAGATCGTTAAGGTATAATGGTTTCTTTAATGAACTTCTATTTTTAATTTTATGGAACTTCCATTTTTATTTTTATTCAGCTTCCATTTTTATTCAAGTTATTTTTCTGTTCAACTTCCTTTTTTATTTAATTTCCAAATAGATCGTTAAGGTATAGTGGTTTCTTGAATGACCTTCCATTTTTAATATTCTGCAACTTCCATTTTTATTTTTATTTAACTTCCTTTTTTATTCAAGCTTCTTTTCTACTCAACTTCCTTTTTTATGTAAATTCCAAATAGATCGTTAAGGTATAGTGGTTTCTAGATTGAACATCCATTTTTAATTTTCTGCAACTTCCATTTTTATTTTTATTCAACTTCCTTTTTTATTTAATTTCCAAATAGATCGTTAAGGTATATTGGTTTCTTGAATGAACTTCCATTTTTAATTTTCTGCAACTTCTATTTTTATTTTTATTCAACTTCCATTTTTATTCAATTTCCTTTTCTATTAAACTTCCTTTTTTATTTACTTTCCAAATAGATCGTGAAAGTATAGTGGTATCTTGAATGAACTTCCATTTTTAATTTTATGCAACTTCCATTTTTATTTTTATTCGACTTCCATTTTTATTCAAGTCATTTTTCTATCCAACTTTCTTTTTTATTTAATTTCCAAATAGATCGTTAAGGTATAGTGGTTTCTTGAATGAACTTCCATTTTTAATTTTCTGCAACTTCCATTTTTATTTTTATTTAACTTCTTTTTTCAATCAAATTTCTTATCTACTCAACTTCCTTTTTTATTTAATTTCCAAATAGATCGTTAAGGTATACTAGTTGTAGATTGAACTTCTATTTTTAATTTTCTGCGACTTTCATTTTTATTTTTATTCAACTTCCATTTTTATTCAATTTACTTTTCTATTAAACTTCATTTTTTATTTAATTTCCAAATAGACCGTTAAGGTATAGTGGTTTCTTTAATGAACTTTCATTTTTAATTTTATGGAACTTCCATTTTTATTTTTATTCGGCTTCCATTTTTATTCAAGCTATTTTTCTATTCAACTTCTTTTTTTATTTAATTTCCAAATAGATGATTAAGGTATAGTGGTTTCTTGAATTAACTTCCATTTTTAATTTTCTGCAAGTTCCATTTTTATTTTTATTTAACTTCCTTTTTTATTCAAGTTTTATTTCTACTCAACTTCCTTTTTTTATTTAATTTCCAAATAGATCGTCAAGCTATAGTGGTTTCTGGATTGAACTTCCATTTTTATTTTTATTGAACTTCCATTTTCATTCAATTTACTTTTATATTAAACTTCCTTTTTTATTTAATTTCCAAACATATCATTAAGGTATAGTGGTTTCTTGAATGAACTTCCAATTTTAATTTTCTGCAACTTCCATTTTTATTTCTATTCAAATTCTTTTTTTATTCAAGCTTCTTTTCTATTCAACTTCATTTTTTATTTAATTTCCAAATAGATCGTTAAGGTATAATGGTTTCTGGATTAAACTTACATTTTCAATTTTATGCAACTTTAATTTTTATTTTTATTCAACTTTCATTTTAATTCAATTTTTTTTTTCTATTAAAGTTCCTTTTTTGTTTAATTTCCAAATAGATCGTTAAGGTATAATGGTTTCTTTAATAAGCTTCCATTTTTAATTTTATGCAACTTCCATATTTATTTTTATTCAACTTCCATTTTTATTCAAGTTATTTTTCTACTCCACTTCTTTTTTTTTTAATTTCCTAATAGATCGTTAAGGTATAGTGGTTTCTTGAATGAACTTCCATTTTTAATTTTCTGTAACTCTCATTTTTATTTTTATTCCACTTCCATTTTTATTCAATTTATATTTCTATTAAACTTCATTTTTTATTTAATTTCCAAATAGATCGTTAAGGTATAGTGGTTTCTTGAATGAACTTCTATTTTTAATTTTCTGCAACTTCCTTTTTTATTTAATTTCCAAATAGATCGTTAAGGTATACTGGTTTCTCGAATGAACTTCCATTTTTAATTTTCTGCAACTTCCATTTTTATTTCTATTCAACTTCTTTTTTTATTCAAGTTTCTTTTCTATTCAACTTCCTTTCTTATTTAATTTCCAAAAAGATCGTTAAGGTACACTGGTTTCTGGATTGAACTTTCATTTTTAATTTTATGCAACTTTCACTTTTATTTTTATTCAACTTCCATTTTTATTCAATTTACTTTTCTATTAAACTTCCTTTTTTATTTAATTTCCAAATAGATCGTTAAGGTATAGTGGTTTCTTTAATGAACTTCCATTTTTAATTTTATGGAACTTCCATTTTTATTTTTATTCAGCTTCCATTTTTATTCAAGTTATTTTTCTATTCAACTTCCTTTTTTATTTAATTTCCAAATAGATCGGTAAGGTATAGTGGTTTCTTGAATGACCTTCAATTTTTAATTTTCTGCAACTTCCATTTTTATTTTTATTTAACTTCCTTTTTTATTCAAGCTTCTTTTCTACTCAACTTCTTTTTTTGTGTAATTTCCAAATAGATCGTTAAGGTATAGTGGTTTCTGGATTGAACATCCATTTTTAATTTTCTGCAACTTCCATTTTTATTTTTATTCAACTTCCTTTTTTATTTAATTTCCAAATAGATCGTTAAGGTATATTGGTTTCTTGAATAAACTTCCATTTTTAATTTTCTGCAACTTCTATTTTTATTTTTATTCAACTTCCATTTTTATTCAATTTCCTTTTCTATTAAACTTCTTTTTTTATTTAATTTCCAAATAGATCGTGAAAGTATAGTGGTATCTTGAATGAACTTCCATTTTTAATGTTATGTAACTCTCATTTTTATTTTTATTCCACTTCCATTTTTATTCAATTTATATTTCTATTAAACTTCATTTTTTATTTAATTTCCAAATAGATCGTTAAGGTATAGTGGTTTCTTGAATGAACTTCTATTTTTAATTTTCTGCAACTTCCATTTTTATTCAACTTATTTTTCTATTCAACTTCCTTTTTTATTTAATTTCCAAATAGATCGTTAAGGTATACTGGTTTCTCGAATGAACTTCCATTTTTAATTTTCTGCAACTTCCATTTTTATTTCTATTCAACTTCTTTTTTTATTCAAGTTTCTTTTCTATTCAACTTCCTTTCTTATTTAATTTCCAAAAAGATCGTTAAGGTACACTGGTTTCTGGATTGAACTTTCATTTTTAATTTTATGCAACTTTCACTTTTATTTTTATTCAACTTCCATTTTTATTCAATTTACTTTTCTATTAAACTTCCTTTTTTATTTAATTTCCAAATAGATCGTTAAGGTATAGTGGTTTCTTTAATGAACTTCCATTTTTAATTTTATGGAACTTCCATTTTTATTTTTATTCAGCTTCCATTTTTATTCAAGTTATTTTTCTATTCAACTTCCTTTTTTATTTAATTTCCAAATAGATCGGTAAGGTATAGTGGTTTCTTGAATGACCTTCAATTTTTAATTTTCTGCAACTTCCATTTTTATTTTTATTTAACTTCCTTTTTTATTCAAGCTTCTTTTCTACCCAACTTCCTTTTTTATGTAATTTCCAAATAGATCGTTAAGGTATAGTGGTTTCTGGATTGAACATCCATTTTTAATTTTCTGCAACTTCCATTTTTATTTTTATTCAACTTCCTTTTTTATTTAATTTCCAAATAGATCGATAAGGTATATTGGTTTCTTGAATAAACTTCCATTTTTAATTTTCTGCAACTTCTATTTTTATTTTTATTCAACTTCCATTTTTATTCAATTTCCTTTTCTATTAAACTTCCTTTTTTATTTAATTTCCAAATAGATCGTGAAAGTATAGTGGTGTCTTGAATGAACTTCCATTTTTAATTTTCTGGAACTCTCATTTTTATTTTTATTCCACTTCCATTTTTATTCAATTTATATTTCTATTAAACTTCATTTTTTATTTAATTTCCAAATAGATCGTTAAGGTATAGTGGTTTCTTGAATGAACTTCTATTTTTAATTTTCTACAACTTCCATTTTTATTCAACTTATTTTTCTATTCAACTTCCTTTTTTATTTAATTTCCAAATAGATCGTTAAGGTATACTGGTTTCTTGAATGAACTTCCATTTTTAATTTTCTGCAACTTCCATTTTTATTTCTATTCAACTTCTTTTTTTATTCAAGTTTCTTTTCTATTCAACTTCTTTCTTATTTAATTTCCAAAAAGATCGCTAAGGTACACTGGTTTCTGGATTGAACTTTCATTTTTAATTTTATGCAACTTTCACTTTTATTTTTATTCAACTTCCATTTTTATTCAATTTACTTTTCTATTAAACTTCATTTTTTATTTAATTTCCAAATAGATCGTTAAGGTATAGTGGTTTCTTTAATGAACTTCCATTTTTAATTTTATGGAACTTCCATTTTTATTTTTATTCGGCTTCCATTTTTATTCAAGTTATTTTTCTATTCAACTTCCTTTTTTATTTAATTTCCAAATATATCGGTAAGGTATAGTGGTTTCTTGAATGACCTTCAATTTTTAATTTTCTGCAACTTCCATTTTTATTTTTATTTAACTTCCTTTTTTATTCAAGCTTCTTTTCTACTCAACTTCCTTTTTTATGTAATTTCCAAATAGATCGTTAAGGTATAGTGGTTTCTGGATTGAACATCCATTTTTAATTTTCTGCAACTTCCATTTTTATTTTTATTCAACTTCCTTTTTTATTTAATTTCCAAATAGATCGTTAAGGTATATTGGTTTCTTGAATAAACTTCCATTTTTAATTTTTTGCAACTTCTATTTTTATTTTTATTCAACTTCCATTTTTATTCAATTTCCTTTTCTATTAAACTTCATTTTTTATTTAATTTCCAAATAGATCGTGAAAGTATAGTGGTATCTTGAATGAACTTCCATGTTTAATTTTATGCAACTTCCATTTTTATTTTTATTCGACTTCCATTTTTATTCAAGTCATTTTTCTATTCAACTTTCTTTTTTATTTAATTTCCAAATAGATAGTTAAGGTATAGTGGTTTTTTGAATGAACTTCCATTTTTAATTTTCTGCATCTTCCATTTTTATTTTTATTTAACTTCTTTTTTCAATCAAGTTTTTTTCTACTCAACTTCCTTTTTTATTTAATTTCCAAATAGATCGTTAACGTATACTAGTTTCTAGATTGAACTTCTATTTTTAATTTTCTGCCACTTCCATTTTTATTTTTATTCAACTTCCATTTTTATTCAATTTACTTTTCTATTAAACTTCATTTTTTTATTTAATTTCCAAATAGACCGTTAAGGTATAGTGGTTTCTTTAATGAACTTCCATTTTTAATTTTATGGAACTTCCATTTTTATTTTTATTCGACTTCCATTTTTATTCAAGCTAGTTTTCTATTCAACTTTCTTTTTTATTTAATTTCCAAATAGATGGTTAAGGTATAGTGGTTTTTGGAATTAACTTCCATTTTTAATTTTCTGCAACTTACATTTTTATTTTTATTTAACTTCCTTTTTTATCCAAATTTTTTTTCTACTCAACTTCCTTTTTTATTTAATTTCCAAATAGATCGTCAAGGTATAGTGGTTTTTGGATTCAACTTCCATTTTTATTTTTATTCAACTTCCATTTTCATTCAATTTACTTTTATATTAAACTTCCTTTTTTATTTAATTTCCAAACATATCATTAAGGTATAGTGGTTTCTTGAATGAACTTTCAATTTTAATTTTCTGCAACTTCCATTTTTATTTCTATTCAAATTCTTTTTTTAGTCAAGCTTCTTTTCTATTCAACTTCCTTTTTTATTTAATTTCCAAATAGATCGATAAGGTATAATGGTTTCTGGATTGAACTTACATTTTCAATTTTATGCAACTTTAATTTTTATTTTTATTCAACTTTCATTTTTATTCAATTTTCTTTTCTATTAAAGTTCCTTTTTTATTTAATTTCCAAATATATCGTTAAGGTATAGTGGTTTCTTTAATAAACTTCCATTTTTAATTTTATGCAACTTCCATATTTATTTTTATTCAACTTCCATTTTTATTCAAGTTATTTTACTACTCAACATGCTTTTTTATTTAATTTCCTAATAGATCGTTAAGGTATAGTGGTTTCTTGAATGAACTTCCATTTTTAATTTTCTGCAACTTTCATTTTTATTTTTATTCCACTTCTATTTTTATTCAATTTACATTTCTATTAAACTTCATTTTTTATTTAATTTCCAAATAGATCGTTAAGGTATAGTGGTTTCTTGAATGAACTTCCATTTTTAATTTTCTGCAACTTCCATTTTTATTTCTTTTCAACTTCTTTTTTTATTTAAGTTTCTTTTCGATTCAACTTCCTTTCTTATTTAATTTCCAAAAAGATCGTTAAAGTACACAGCTTTCTGGACTGAACTTTCATTTTTAATTTTATGCAACTTTCACTTTTATTTTTATTCAACTTCCATTTTTATTCAAGTTATTTTTCTATTCTACTTCATTTTTTATTTAATTTCCAAACAGACCGTTAAGGTATAGTGGTTTCTTGAATGAACTTCCATTTTTAATTTTCTGCAACTTCCATTTTTATTTCTTTTCAACTTCTTTTTTTATTCAAGTTTCTTTTCTATTCAACTTCCTTTCTTATTTAATTTCCAAAAAGATCGTTAAAGTACACAGCTTTCTGGATTGAACTTTCATTTTTAATTTTATGCAACTTTCACTTTCATTTTTATTCAACTTCCATTTTTGTTCAATTTACTTTTCGATTAAACTTCCTTTTTTATTTAATTTCCAAATAGATCGTTAAGGTATAGTGGTTTCTTTAATGAACTTCCATTTTTAATTTTCTGGAACTTTCATTTTTATTTTTATTCAGCTTCCATTTTTATTCAAGTTATTTTTCTATTCAACTTCCTTTTTTATTTAATTCCCAAATAGATCGTTAAGGTATAGTTGTTTCTTGAATGAACTTCCATTTTTAATTTTCCTCAACTTCCATTTTTATTTCTATTCGACATCTTTTTTTACTCAAGTTTCTTTTCTATTCAACTTCCTTTCTTATTTAATTTCCAAAAAGATCATTAAGGTACACTGGTTTCTGGATTGAACTTCCATTTTTAATTTTATGCAACTTTCACTTTTATTTTTATTCAACTTCCATTTTTATTCAATTTACTTTTCTATTGAACTACCTTTTTTATTTAATTTCCAAATAGATCGTTAAGGTATAGTGGTTTTTTTAATGAACTTCCATTTTTAATTTTATGGAACTTCCATTTTTATTTTTATTCAACTTCCATTTTTATTGAAGTTATTTTTCTATTCGACTTCCTTTTTTATTTAATTTCCAAATAGATCGTTAAGGTATAGTGGATTCTTGAATGAACTTCCATTTTTAATTTTCTGCAACTTCCATTTTTATTTTTATTTAACTTCCTTTTTTATTCAAGTTTCTTTTCTACTCAACTTCCTTTTTTATGTAATTTCTAAATAGATCGTTAAGGTATACTGGTTTCTGGATTGAACTTCCACTTTTAATTTTCTGCAACTTCCATTTTTATTTTTATTCAACTTCCATTTTTATTCAATTTACTTTTCTATTAAACTTCCTTTTTTATTTAATTTCCAAATAGATTGTTAAGGTATATTGGTTTCTTGAATGAACTTCCATTTTTAATTTTCTACAACTTCCATTTTTACTTTTATTCAACTTCCATTTTTATTCAATTTCCTTTTCTATTAAAATTCTTTTTTTATTTAATTTCCAAATAGATCGTGAAGGTATAGTGGTATCTTGAATGAATTTCCATTTTTAATTTTATGCAACTTCCATTTTCATTTTTATTCGACTTGTATTTTTATTCAAGTCATTTTTCTATTCAACTTTCCTTTTTGTGTAATTTCCAAATAGATCGTTAAGGTATATTGGTTTCTTGAATGAACTTCCATTTTTAATTTTCTACAACTTCAATTTTTACTTTTATTCAACTTCCATTTTTATTCAATTTACTTTTCTATTAAACTTCTTTTTTTATTTAATTTCCAAATAGATCGTTAAGGTATAGTGGTTTCTTTAATGAACTTCCATTTTTAATTTTATGGAACTTCCATTTTTATTTTTATTCAGCTTCCATTTTTATTCAAGTTATTTTTCTATTCAACTTCCTTTTTTATATAATTTCCAAATAGAACGTTAAGGTATAGTGGCTTCTTGAATGAACTTCCATTTTTAATTTTCTGCAGCTTCCATTTTTATTTTTATTTAACTTCCTTTTTTATTCTAGTTTCTTTTCTACTCAACTACCTTTTTTATGTAATTTGCAAATAGATCGTTAAGGTATAGTGGTTTCTGGACTGAACTTCTATTTTTATTTTTATTCAACTTCCATTTTTATTCAATTACTTTTCTATTAAACTTCCGTTTTTGTTTAATTTCCAAATAGATCGTTAAGGTATAATGGTTTCTGGATTGAACTTACATTTTTAATTTCATACAACTTTCATTTTTATTTTTATTAAACTTCCATTTTTATTCAATTTTCTTTTCTATTAAAGTTCCTTTTTTATTTAATTTCCAAATAGATAGTTAAGGTATAGTGGTTTATTTAATGAAATTCCATTTTTAATTTAATGCAACTTTCATTTTTATTTTTATTCAACTTCCATTTTTATTTAATTTGCTAATAGATCGTTAAGGTATAGTGGTTTCTTGAATGAACTTCCATTTTTAATTTTCTGCAACTTACGTTTTTATTTTTATTCAGCTTCCATTTTTATTCCATTTACTTTTCTATTAAACTTTTCTTTTTTTATTGAATTTCCAAATAGATCGTTAGGGTATAGTGGTATCTTGAATGAACTTCCATATTTAATTTTGTGCAACTTCAATTTTTATTTTTATTCGACTTCCATTTTTATTCAAGTCATTTTTTGTCACGACCCCAAACCGCCCCTAGTAGTTTGGTGCCGCGATGGCCAGTAATCCGTAATTACCGAAGGCCAACTTTTCAAACTCAACACAATCAGAGTATGGATATAGGGGGCTCACAAATGCGGAAGCAATAAGTCAAATACAAGTGGTCCATAAGAGCTGTGCGTAGATTAAAGCAATGCCAAACATTCCAATTAACTTGCAACTTAGATACATCAAGATAAAATATACAGGTTACATCTTGATCAAAAGGCTTCTCGAGCCGACATATACAAAATACAGCTAATATAAGTCAAGAAGCATGATTTTCAAGATCTGCCGACATGCAAAACAGGGCATCGCCGACGTAATTACAACAGTAAAGCCGACGTAAGCACAAATCCAAAACAAGCATCCAAAACGGTCTAGGCGTCACCGCCATCCTGCTCATCACCTACATATATATAGAGGGGTGAGTACAAAACTCAGTGAATGGTACTAAAAATAAAGGTTTTGCATGAATAAAGCCGAGGTCTTTCAAAACAGAACATATCGAAACTTTATCAAGACAAGGGATGAACCGTATTTATCAATCAAATATCATAACATCGGCGAAGCAAGGGATGAACCGTATTCATCATCAAGTATCATAACATCGGCAAAGCAAGGGATGAACCGTATTCATCATCAAGTATCATAACATCGGCGAAGCAAGGGATGAACCGTATTCATCATCAAGTATCATAACATCGGCAAAGCAAGGGATGAACCGTATTCATCATCAAGTATCATAACATCGGCGAAGCAAGGGATGAACCGTATTCATCATCAAGTATCATAACATCGGCAAAGCAAGGGATGAACCGTATTCATCATCAAGTATCATAACATCGGCAAAGCAAGGGATGAACCGTATTCATCATCAAGTATCATAACATCGGCGAAGCAAGGGATGAACCGTATTCATCATCAAGTATCATAACATCGGCAAAGCAAGGGATGAACCGTATTCATCATCAAGTATCATAACATCGGCAAAGCAAGGGATGAACCGTATTCATCATCAAGTATCATAACATCGGCGAAGCAAGGGATGAACCGTATTCATCATCAAGTATTACAAGTATCATAACATGTACGATCCGTAATCGTTTGGTCAAAAGTATTGCGAAAGTTTAGAGTCCTCCAATACAAGGGACTTGTGTTACTTAGGCCCGTAGCCTGATTTAACAAGGACCGTATCCTTTTATACTTAGTACTGCGAAAGTTTAGAGTCCTCCAGCACAAGGGACTTGTGTTAATTAGGCCCGTAGCCCGATTTAACAAGGACCGTATCCTTTCCAAAGATGGTATCGAAACGAGGAGTATACTTGGCACATCAAAACGAGGGCTATTTATTCATGCTAACAAAATACTTTGTCAAACAAGGCAACAAGATTTATCAAACAAGTATAACATAGCTTTATCAATAATACCACTCACCTAGTTCTTCCGGTGCAAACTCAAAGCAATATCAAGGACCTACAATCACATGGCAAGTCACATTCTCAAAGCAAGCTCTATGTATACATGCAAATGATCTCGGCATTCATGCCAGATCTAAGTCAAGGACAAAACAAAACAAGCGGGGAGCTTAATTACTGCTCCCGTTTCATAAAAACACACCGGTACTGACCAGGGCTAGGCCGAGGTCCCGCTAAACAAGGTCAGGAGAAACCTGGGTTTTCCTTTGGAGAATATGAAGAACATGATCATTTGAAAGATGGATGCAAGTTCACAACTTGTTACAAAATCTGAGTTTTCATGCCAAGAGTTCAAAACATATGGGCTTAAGTACCCATTCAAGAAGGTCATGCAAGAACAAACACAAAAACATGGTTTTCGTTCCAAACTCTTCAATCAAAATGAGACTTTGTTCAAGAACACATGAAAAACCATTTTCTCTTTCCAAACCAACTTCAAAACGATGCATGACATGCAAAACAAATCCGATCATGCAATGCAACTAGATGATCAGCAAGAACAACCGAAGGAGATCAAGATTCTAACCTCAAAACTCGGATCTAACGGCTCAAGCCACAAAGATCAAGCTTGGAAGACTACTCTCACTCAAGAACTCTTCTCCCTCCCTTTCTAGAGCTTCTCTCTCTAAAACAAAGATTTGAGACAAGAAATGATTTGTTTCAAGGTCTGTCGGCTGCCTTAACAAACAGCTCGGACACGTGGCATAATCGGGTTGGTTCAGCTCCAAAAGGTGATTGATAGACAAGACAGGTCTCTGACAAATCGTATGCAGCAAGCTCGGGTAATACACATCGGCAAGGAGATGACATCGGCTCAAAACATGGATCCAGTAACGGAATAGAAAAACATCGGCTAGGGAGGACGACACTTGACTAAGCTGTGCCACACCTTGGCCGGGGTGCGCCACATCTCGGCCTAGGCCATACCTGCCTGCGGACAAGGTTCAAGTACGAAACATCTCGGCAAAGAATGCCCGAGGTGTAGATGGGGTTAAACAAGACCTCAAGATAGTCCTAAGTACAAAGGGTCAAAGGCGGACTAAGCTCAAGATGACCTCGGCTATGCACACACACACTAAGCAAAGAACAAAATCATGCAAGCAAACTTTAAGCAAATCAAGACAAGGCAAAACCTTCAAATTAACATAATAAGCTAGACCATGCAAAAAAAAAAAAGTATGCAAGTATGGCAAGAGTAAGGTGAGGGTTGTTACATCCTACCCTCCTTAAAGAAGTTTGGTCCCCAAACTTAGATTACCTTGTTTCCAGAACAACTCCGGATAACGGACTCTCATGACCTCTTCCTTTTCCCACGTGGCTTCTGTGCCATAATGCTCCTTCCATTCGACCTTTACCATCGGTATCAATCTGTTCCTCAATTGTCTCACTTGTCGATCAACAATCCTCATTGGCTTCTCCTCGTAGCCCAAATCTTCATTAACTGTGATCTCGGAATGATCAATTACATGTAGTGGGTCTCGGATGTACTTCCTCAACATCGAAACATGAAACACATTGTGGACTTGGCTCAAATCTGGCGCAAGGCAAGTCTTTAGGCAACGGGGTTAATTCTCTCAAGAATTTCAAATGGCCCAATATAGCGAGGTGCTAACTTACCTTTCTTTCCAAATCTGGAAGCTCCTTTCATTGGTGAAACCTTCAGGAATACATGATTCCCAACTTCGAACTCTAACTCATTTCTCCTCTGATCGGCGTAGCTCTTTTGTCGGCTCTGGGCAGTTCTAATCCTCTGTTGGATAAGTTTAATCTTTTCTGTTGTCACTTGAATCAATTCGGGACCAAGCAGAGCTCTGTCTCCGACTTCGGTCCAACATATCGGCGACCTACATTTTCTTCCGTACAAGGCCTCATACGGCGCCATGCCAATGCTAGCTTGATAACTGTTATTGTAAGCGAATTCCACTAAGGGTAGATGTGTTCCCCAACTTCCTTGGAAGTCCAACACACAAAGTCTAAGCATATCTTCAAGCGTCTGAATTGTCCTCTCAGTCTGCCCATCTGTCTGGGGATGAAAGGCTGTACTAAATCTCAGCTCGGCTCCGAAGGCCCTCTGTAGACTCTGCCAAAATCTAGAAACAAATTTAGGATCTCGGTCTGAAACAATTGACATCGGCACTCCATGAAGTCTGACAATCTCGTTCACATATAGCAAGGCAAGTTGATTGGCGTTGAAGGTAGTCTTAACGGGTAGAAAGTGTGCTGACTTAGTTAACCTATCCACAACAACCCAAATTGAATCCATACCCTTAGGTGTCTTCGGCAACCCAATCACAAAATCCATGGAGATGTGCTCCCATTTCCACTCAGGAATCGGCAAAGGTTGAAGAAGTCCTGCTGGTCTTTGATGTTCTGCTTTCACTTGCTGACAATGTAAACACTGGGACACGAATTCGGCTATTTCTCTTTTCATATTTGGCCACCAGAAGGTCTGCCTCATATCTTGATACATCTTGGTGTTCCCTGGATGGACAGCAAACTTAGTGCTATGAGCTTCCTGCAAAATCTTTTTCTTCAGCTCTGGGACGTCGGCCACACATAACCTTCCTTCAAACTTGAGTACTCGGTTTTCGATAGTATACCCTGGTCTCGGCTTTGTGAGAATTTCCTCGGCTATTTTCCTGAGGAAGCTATCCTCCATCTATCTTGTCTTTACTTCATTAACAATAGTCGGCTCTGCTGATATCACGGTTAAACACGCCAAATTTCCATCAGACTTCCTGCTCAAAGCGTCGGCTACACTGTTAGCTTTTCCGGGGTGATATTGAATCTGCATATCGTAGTCTTTCAACAACTCAAGCCACCGTCTCTGTCTCAAATTCAATTCTTTCTGAGTGAATAGATACTTTAAACTCTTATGATCTGTAAAAACCTGACAAGTAGCTCCATACAAGTAGTGACGCCAAATCTTTAAAGCAAATACTACGGCCGCCAATTCTAAGTCATGGGTAGGGTAGTTTTTCTCATGAGGTTTCAACTGACGAGATGCATAAGCTATAACCTTACCCTTTTGCATTAATACACAACCCAAACCCTTATGCGATGCATCACTATAGACATGAAATTCTTCGTTACCTGATGGTAGTACAAGTACTGGTGCTGTAATTAACCTCGTCTTCAGTTCCTGGAAGGCTGACTCTCGATCTTTAGTCCATTCATACAGTGTTCCCTTCTTAGTCAGTTGCGTTAACGGAATTGCAATCCTTGAGAAATCTTTCACAAACTTCCTGTAGTAACCTGCCAAACCCAGAAAACTACGAATCTCGGACACATTAGTCGGCCTCGGCCAATTTACTACGGCTTCAACTTTGCTAGGATCTACTGAGATACCCTCCTCATTAATCACATGACCCAAAAATGAGATGGTAGAAAGCCAAAACTCACACTTGTTAAACTTCGCATACAATTTCCGTTCTCTCAAAATCTGTAAGGCAAGTCTCAAATGGTTTTCATGTTCATCATTACTCTTGGAATAGATCAATATATCATCAATGAAAACAACTACAAATTCATCTAAATACGGTTTGAAGATTCTGTTCATTAAATCCATAAATGCAGCAGGGGCATTAGTCACTCCAAAAGGCATTACTAAAAACTCGTAGTGGCCATATCTTGTTCGAAAAGCAGTCTTCTCAACATCTTCGGCTTTAACTTTAAGCTGATGGTAACCAGACCGAAGGTCGATCTTAGAAAAGACTCGTGCTCCTTGTAACTGATCAAGCAAATCATCAATCCTAGGTAACGGGTACTTGTTCTTAATGGTGACTTTATTGAGTTCTCTATAATCAATACAAAGACGGAGTGTGCCATCCTTCTTCTTAACAAATAAAATAGGTGCTCCCCATGGTGAAGTGCTCGGCCTAATAAATCCCTTATCTAACAACTCTTGCAATTGCAGTTTCAATTCTCTAAGTTCAGCGGGGGCCATCCTATAAGGTGGTTTGGAGATCGGCTGCGTTCCGGATGTAATATCGACAGTAAATTCTATTTCTCTATCGGTCAAGTGGCCAGGCAATTCGTCCGGAAAGACGTCGGGAAAATCCCTAACAATCGGGATGTCGGCTAAGCTAACATTTCCATTCTGATCACTCAGTATACTGTACAAGTAACCTCGACACCCTTTCTGAATTAACCTACAGGCCTTAATGGACGAAATCAAGTATGGTGGGGGCACTACCCCTTTACCCTGGAAAATAACCTCGGCTAGGTTTGGGGGTCTCAGTGTGACGCTTTTCGAAACACAATTAATAGATGCATCGTTTGCAACTAACCAGTCCATTCCCAGTATAACATCAAAATGAGCTAGGTCTAGAGGCATAAGATCTATTAGCAATTCAACATTCTCAATCACAACAACACATGCTCTGTAAATGGATGTAACAAACATAGATTTCCCAGATGGAGTAGATACAAACAACACATAACCAAGGGGCTCTAGTTCTCTATTAATTTTCTCGGCAAACTTAGTAGATATAAACGAGTGAGTAGAACCCGAATCAATCAACACATAAGCATCTTGGGAGCAAATTAGAAGTATACCTGACACTACTGCCTCAGCGTTCTGAGTGTCTCCTGGTACTAATGCAAACACTCTGCCCTGACTCATCTGTCCTCTCCCAGCATTTCCCTTCTGAACGGAACCCGAGGTATTTTCTCCTTTCTTGTTGTTATCAGCCTTTGTTTTGGGGCAATCCCTCACATAATGGCCCATCTCGCCACATTCATAACAGGCTCCAGACGTTCGTCGACAGATCCCGAAATGCTGTTTCCCACAATCCGAACACACCGGTTTAGCACTCCCTTCCTGCCTTACGTTACTAGTACTGCCCATGTTCGTTCTCTTCTTTGTGCCCAGCTGTCCTCGGCGATTGTCATAGTTCTGCCTCTTTCGCTGGTTTTCTCCCGAGCTCTGGTATCGGTTCAGATTAGCTTCGGCGTGAATGGCTTTATCCAATACTTCGGCATAAGTCGGCATATCGAGTAAACTCACCCGGTCTTGAATCGGTCCACGAAGCCCACACTCGAACTTCCTGGCCTTCATATATTCATCGTTGGTCATGTGAGGTACAAATCTTACCAATTCAGTGAAAGCGCGGTCATATTCCGCCACTGTTTTGTTGCCTTGCGTCAGAGTATGAAACTCGGTAGCCTTGCGGTTTCGAACGCTTAGGGGAAAATGTTTCTTGTAGAACAACTCTAAGAATCGGGTCCAGGTCAAATCCGGATTGCTCCCTCTAACCGTCATCCACCACCTGCGGGCGTCATCATCTAATGTGAATGCTGCCAACGTCACTTTCTGAGCGTCAGTGCTAGGGAAGATCTCGAACAACTTTTCCATTTCCAAAACCCATGCCTCAGCCTTCATCGGCTCTATACCCCCAGAGAACCTCGGTGGTCTCATTTTCTTGAACTCCCTAATCAAAGCTATCGTGCCATCCCCATATAAGGCTGGTTGCGGGGGAATTTGCGGCACTGGAGGAGGTGGAACTACATTTCGGCCGTTGGTCTGCTCGGCCTGAGTCGACGTAGCACTAGCGAACTGTTGCCTGGTTTGCCTCAACTCGCGGGCCAAACCCTCAACTAATCTTTCCAATCTGTCCATTCTGTCTTCGGGCTGATCTCGGCCAAGCGGTGGTCTACCTCTCCTCATGATGCTATGAGCGTGCAAAGTATGACTTTAAAACAATTAAGCAAATAACCACATAGGCAAATAGCAAATAAGCATATCAAGACAATGCACACTTCACTCAAACAACAAACACCATGATGCAACCCTAACATCTTTCTAAGGGAAATCCTATGCTCTTCAGGACTCAAAGTGTGTGAATAACGTATACCGAGGAACTTGTGCTCTGATACCACTCTGTCACGACCCCAAACCGCCCCTAGTAGTTTGGTGCCGCGATGGCCAGTAATCCGTAATTACCGAAGGCCAACTTTTCAAACTCAACACAATCAGAGTATGGATATAGGGGGCTCACAAATGCGGAAGCAATAAGTCAAATACAAGTGGTCCATAAGAGCTGTGCGTAGATTAAAGCAATGCCAAACATTCCAATTAACTTGCAACTTAGATACATCAAGATAAAATATACAGGTTACATCTTGATCAAAAGGCTTCTCGAGCCGACATATACAAAATACAGCTAATATAAGTCAAGAAGCATGATTTTCAAGATCTGCCGACATGCAAAACAGGGCATCGCCGACGTAATTACAACAGTAAAGCCGACGTAAGCACAAATCCAAAACAAGCATCCAAAACGGTCTAGGCGTCACCGCCATCCTGCTCATCACCTACATATATATAGAGGGGTGAGTACAAAACTCAGTGAATGGTACTAAAAATAAAGGTTTTGCATGAATAAAGCCGAGGTCTTTCAAAACAGAACATATCGAAACTTTATCAAGACAAGGGATGAACCGTATTCATCAATCAAATATCATAACATCGGCGAAGCAAGGGATGAACCGTATTCATCATCAAGTATCATAACATCGGCAAAGCAAGGGATGAACCGTATTCATCATCAAGTATCATAACATCGGCAAAGCAAGGGATGAACCGTATTCATCATCAAGTATCATAACATCGGCGAAGCAAGGGATGAACCGTATTCATCATCAAGTATCATAACATCGGCAAAGCAAGGGATGAACCGTATTCATCATCAAGTATCATAACATCGGCGAAGCAAGGGATGAACCGTATTCATCATCAAGTATCATAACATCGGCAAAGCAAGGGATGAACCGTATTCATCATCAAGTATCATAACATCGGCAAAGCAAGGGATGAACCGTATTCATCATCAAGTATCATAACATCGGCGAAGCAAGGGATGAACCGTATTCATCATCAAGTATCATAACATCGGCAAAGCAAGGGATGAACCGTATTCATCATCAAGTATCATAACATCGGCAAAGCAAGGGATGAACCGTATTCATCATCAAGTATCATAACATCGGCGAAGCAAGGGATGAACCGTATTCATCATCAAGTATTACAAGTATCATAACATGTACGATCCGTAATCGTTTGGTCAAAAGTATTGCGAAAGTTTAGAGTCCTCCAATACAAGGGACTTGTGTTACTTAGGCCCGTAGCCTGATTTAACAAGGACCGTATCCTTTTATACTTAGTACTGCGAAAGTTTAGAGTCCTCCAGCACAAGGGACTTGTGTTAATTAGGCCCGTAGCCCGATTTAACAAGGACCGTATCCTTTCCAAAGATGGTATCGAAACGAGGAGTATACTTGGCACATCAAAACGAGGGCTATTTATTCATGCTAACAAAATACTTTGTCAAACAAGGCAACAAGATTTATCAAACAAGTATAACATAGCTTTATCAATAATACCACTCACCTAGTTCTTCCGGTGCAAACTCAAAGCAATATCAAGGACCTACAATCACATGGCAAGTCACATTCTCAAAGCAAGCTCTATGTATACATGCAAATGATCTCGGCATTCATGCCAGATCTAAGTCAAGGACAAAACAAAACAAGCGGGGAGCTTAATTACTGCTCCCGTTTCATAAAAACACACCGGTACTGACCAGGGCTAGGCCGAGGTCCCGCTAAACAAGGTCAGGAGAAACCTGGGTTTTCCTTTGGAGAATATGAAGAACATGATCATTTGAAAGATGGATGCAAGTTCACAACTTGTTACAAAATCTGAGTTTTCATGCCAAGAGTTCAAAACATATGGGCTTAAGTACCCATTCAAGAAGGTCATGCAAGAACAAACACAAAAACATGGTTTTCGTTCCAAACTCTTCAATCAAAATGAGACTTTGTTCAAGAACACATGAAAAACCATTTTCTCTTTCCAAACCAACTTCAAAACGATGCATGACATGCAAAACAAATCCGATCATGCAATGCAACTAGATGATCAGCAAGAACAACCGAAGGAGATCAAGATTCTAACCTCAAAACTCGGATCTAACGGCTCAAGCCACAAAGATCAAGCTTGGAAGACTACTCTCACTCAAGAACTCTTCTCCCTCCCTTTCTAGAGCTTCTCTCTCTAAAACAAAGATTTGAGACAAGAAATGATTTGTTTCAAGGTCTGTCGGCTGCCTTAACAAACAGCTCGGACACGTGGCATAATCGGGTTGGTTCAGCTCCAAAAGGTGATTGATAGACAAGACAGGTCTCTGACAAATCGTATGCAGCAAGCTCGGGTAATACACATCGGCAAGGAGATGACATCGGCTCAAAACATGGATCCAGTAACGGAATAGAAAAACATCGGCTAGGGAGGACGACACTTGACTAAGCTGTGCCACACCTTGGCCGGGGTGCGCCACATCTCGGCCTAGGCCATACCTGCCTGCGGACAAGGTTCAAGTACGAAACATCTCGGCAAAGAATGCCCGAGGTGTAGATGGGGTTAAACAAGACCTCAAGATAGTCCTAAGTACAAAGGGTCAAAGGCGGACTAAGCTCAAGATGACCTCGGCTATGCACACACACACTAAGCAAAGAACAAAATCATGCAAGCAAACTTTAAGCAAATCAAGACAAGGCAAAACCTTCAAATTAACATAATAAGCTAGACCATGCAAAAAAAAAAAAGTATGCAAGTATGGCAAGAGTAAGGTGAGGGTTGTTACATTTTTCTATTCAACTTCCTTTTTTATTTAATTCCAAATTGATCGTTAAGGTATAGTGGTTTCTTGAATGAACTTCCATTTTTAATTTTCTGCAACTTCCAATTTTATTTTTATTTAACTTCCTTTTTCAATCAAGTTTCTTTTCTACTCAACTACCTTTTTTATTTAATTTCCAAATAGATCGTTAAGGTATACTGGTTTCTGGATTGAACTTCCATTTTTTTTTTTATTTAACTTTTTTTTTATTCAATTTACTTTTCTATTAAACTTCCTTTTTTATTTAATTTCCAAATAGATCGTTAAGGTATACTGGTTTCTGGATTGAACTTCCGTTTTTAATTTTCTGCAACTTCCATTTTTATTTTTATTCAACTTCCATTTTTATTCAATTTCCTTTTCTATTAAAACTCCTTTTTTATTTAATTTCGAAATAGATCGTTAAGGTATAGTGGTTTCTTGAATGAATCTTCATTTTTAATTTTCTGCAACTACCATTTTTGTTTTTATTCGACTACCATTTTTATTGAAATTATTTTTCAATTCAACTTCCTTTTTTATTCAATTTCCAAATAGATCGTTAAGGTATAGTGGTTTCTTGAATGAACTTCCATTTTTAATTTTCTAGAACTTCCATTTTTCGTTTTATTCAACTTCCATTTTTATTCAATTTAATTTTCTATTAAACTTTTCTTTTTTATTGAATTTCCATATAGATCGTTAGGGTATAGTGCTATCTTGAATGAACTTCCATTTTTAATTTTATGCAACTTCAGTTTTTATTTTTATTCAACTTCCATATTTATTTTTATTCAACTTCAATTTTTATTCAAGTTATTTTTCTATTCAACTTCCTTTTTTATTTAATTTCCTAATAGATCGTTAAGGTATTGTGGTTTCTTGAATTAACATCTGTTTTTAATTTTCTGCAACTTTAATTTTTATTTTTACTCAACTTCCATTTTTATTCAATTTACTTTTCTATTAAACTTCCTTTTTTATTTAATTTCCAAATAGATCGTTAAGGTATAGTGGTTTCTTTAATGAACTTCCAATTTTAATTTTATGGAACTTCCATTTTTATTTTTATTCAGCTTCCATTTTTATTCAAGTTATTTTTCTATTCGACTTCCTTTTTTATTTAATTTCCAAATAGATCGTTAAGGTTTAGTGGCTTCTTGAATGAACTTCCATTTTTAATTTTCTGCAACTTCCATTTTTATTTTTATTTAACTTCCTTTTTTATTCTAGTTTCTTTTCTACTCAACTACCTTTTTTATGTAATTTGCAAATAGATCGTTAAGGTACAGTGGTTTCTGGACTGAACTTCCATTTTTATTTTTATTCAACTTCCATTTTTATTCAATTACTTTTCTATTAAACTTCCGTTTTTGTTTAATTTCCAAATAGATCGTTAAGGTATAATGGTTTCTGGATTGAACTTACATTTTTAATTTCATACAACTTTCATTTTTATTTTTATTAAACTTCCATTTTTATTCAATTTTCTTTTCTATTAAAGTTCCTTTTTTATTTAATTTCCAAATAGATAGTTAAGGTATAGTGGTTTATTTAATGAAATTCCATTTTTAATTTAATGCAACTTTCATTTTTATTTTTATTCAACTTCCATTTTTATTTAATTTGCTAATAGATCGTTAAGGTATAGTGGTTTCTTGAATGAACTTCCATTTTTAATTTTCTGCAACTTACGTTTTTATTTTTATTCAGCTTCCATTTTTATTCCATTTACTTTTCTATTAAACTTTTCTTTTTTATTGAATTTCCAAATAGATCGTTAGGGTATAGTGGTATCTTGAATGAACTTCCATATTTAATTTTGTGCAACTTCAATTTTTATTTTTATTCGACTTCCATTTTTATTCAAGTCATTTTTCTATTCAACTTCCTTTTTTATTTAATTCCAAATTGATCGTTAAGGTATAGTGGTTTCTTGAATGAACTTCCATTTTTAATTTTCTGCAACTTCCAATTTTATTTTTATTTAACTTCCTTTTTCAATCAAGTTTCTTTTCTACTCAACTACCTTTTTTATTTAATTTCCAAATAGATCGTTAAGGTATACTGGTTTCTGGATTGAACTTCCATTTTTTTTTTATTTAACTTTTTTTTTTATTCAATTTACTTTTCTATTAAACTTCCTTTTTTATTTAATTTCCAAATAGATCGTTAAGGTATACTGGTTTCTGGATTGAACTTCCGTTTTTAATTTTCTGCAACTTCCATTTTTATTTTTATTCAACTTCCATTTTTATTCAATTTCCTTTTCTATTAAAACTCCTTTTTTATTTAATTTCCAAATAGATCGTTAAGGTATAGTGGTTTCTTGAATGAATTTTCATTTTTAATTTTCTGCAACTACCATTTTTGTTTTTATTCGACTACCATTTTTATTGAAATTATTTTTCAATTCAACTTCCTTTTTTATTCAATTTCCAAATAGATCGTTAAGGTATAGTGGTTTCTTGAATGAACTTCCATTTTTAATTTTCTACAACTTCCATTTTTCGTTTTATTCAACTTCCATTTTTATTCAATTTAATTTTCTATTAAACTTTTCTTTTTTATTGAATTTCCATATAGATCGTTAGGGTATAGTGCTATCTTGAATGAACTTCCATTTTTAATTTTATGCAACTTCAGTTTTTATTTTTATTCAACTTCCATATTTATTTTTATTCAACTTCAATTTTTATTCAAGTTATTTTTCTATTCAACTTCCTTTTTTATTTAATTTCCTAATAGATCGTTAAGGTATTGTGGTTTCTTGAATTAACATCTGTTTTTAATTTTCTGCAACTTTAATTTTTATTTTTACTCAACTTCCATTTTTATTCAATTTACTTTTCTATTAAACTTCCTTTTTTATTTAATTTCCAAATAGATCGTTAAGGTATAGTGGTATCTTGAATAAACTTCCAATTTTAATTTTATGCAACTTCCATTTTTATTTTTATTCGACTTCCATTTTTATTCAAGTCATTTTTCTATTCGACTTCCTTTTTTATTTAATTTCCAAATAGATCGTTAAGGTATAGTGGCTTCTTGAATGAACTTCCATTTTTAATTTTCTGCAACTTCCATTTTTATTTTTATTTAACTTCCTTTTTTATTCTAGTTTCTTTTCTACTCAACTACCTTTTTTATGTAATTTGCAAATAGATCGTTAAGGTATAGTGGTTTCTAGACTGAACTTCCATTTTTATTTTTATTCAACTTCCATGTTTTTTTATTTAACTTCCATTTTTATTCAATTTACTTTTCTATTAAACTTCCTTTTTTATTTAATTTCCAAATAGATCGTTAAGGTATAGTGGTTTCTTTAATGAACTTCCATTTTTAATTTTATGGAACTTCGATGTTTATTTTTATTCGGCTTCCATTTTAATTAAAGTTAGTTTTTTATTCAACTTGCTTTTTTATTTAATTTCCAAATAGATGGTTAAGGTATAGTGGTTTCTTGAATGAACTTCCATTTTTAATTTTCTGCAACTTCCGTTTATATTTTTTTTTTAACTTCCTTTTTTATTCAAGTTTTTTTTCTACTCAACTTCCTTTTTTATTTAATTTCCAAATAGATCGCCAAGGAATAGTGGTTTCTGGATTGAACTTTCATTTTTATTTTTATTCAACTTCCATTTCTATTCAATTTACTTTTCTATTAAACTTCATTTTTATTTAATTTTCAAATATATCGTTAAGGTATAGTGGTTTCTTGACTGAACTTCCAATTTTAATTTTCTGCAACTTCCATTTTTATTTCTATTCAACTTCTTTTTTTATTCAAGGTTCTTTTCTATTCAACTTCGTTTTTTATTTAATTTCCAAACAGATCGTTAAGGTATAATGGTTTCTGGATTGAATTTACATTTTTAATTTTATACAACTTTCATTTTTATTTTTATTCAACTTCCATTTTTATTCATTTTTCTTTTCTATTAAAGTTCCTTTTTTATTTAATTTCCAAATAGATCGTTAAGGTATAGTGGTTTCTTTAATGAACTTTCATTTTTAATTTTATGCAACTTTCATTTTTATTTTTATTCAACTTACATTTTTGTTCAATTTATTTTTCTATTCCACTTCCTTTTTTTATTTAATTTCCTGATAGATCGTTAAGATATAGTGGTTTCTTGAATGAACTTCCATTTTTAATTTTAGGCAACTTCCATTTTTATTTTTATTTAACTTCCTTTTTTATTCAAGTTTTTTTTTACTCAACTTCCTTTTTTATTTAATTTCCAAACAGATCGTTAAGGTATAGTGGTTTCTGGATTGAACTTCCATTTTTAATTTTCTGCAACTTCCATTTTTGTTTTTATTCAACTTCCATTTTTATTCAATTTACTTTTCTATTAAACTTCATTTTTTATTTAATTTCCAAATAGATCGTTAAGGTATAGTGGTATCTTGAATGAACTTCCATTTTTAATTTCATGCAACTTCCATTTTTATTTTTATTCGACTTCCATTTTTATTCAAGTCATTTTTGTATTCGACTTCCTTTTTTATTTAATTTCCAAATAGATCGTTAAGGTATAGTGGATTCTTGAATGAACTTCCATTTTTAATTTTCTGCAACTTCCATTTTTATTTTTATTTAACTTCCTTTTTTATTCAACTTTCTTTTCTACTCAACTTCATTTTTTATGTAATTTCTAAATAGATCGTTAAGGTATACTGGTTTCTGGATTGAACTTCCATTTTTAATTTTCCGCAACTTCCATTTTAATTTTTATTCAACTTCCATTTTTATTCAATTTACTTTTCTATTAAACTTCCTTTTTTATTTAATTTCCAAATAGATCGTTAAGGTATTGTGGTTTCTTTAATGAACTTCCATTTTTAATTTTATGGAACTTCCATTTTTATTTTTATTCAGCTTCCATTTTTGTTCAAGTTATTTTTCTATTCAACTTCCTTTTTTATTTAATTTCCAAATAGATCGTTAAGGTATTGTGGTTTCTTGAATTAACTTCCATTTTTAATTTTCTGCAACTTCCATTTTTATTTTTATTTTACTTCCTTTTTTATTCAAGTATCTTTTCTACTCAACTTACTTTTTTATTTAATTTCAAAATAGATCGTTAAGGTATAATGATTTCTGGATTGAACTTACATTTTTAATTTTATGCAACTTTCATTTTTATTTTTATTCAACTTCCATTTTTATTCATTTTCTTTTCTATTCAACTTTCTTTTTTATTTAATTTCCAAATAGATCGTTGAGGTGTAGTGGTTTCTTTAATGAACTTCCATTTTTAATTTTATGGAACTTCCATTTTTATTTTTATTCAGCTTCTATTTTTATTCTAGCTATTTTTCTATTCAACTTCCTTTTTTATTTAATTTCCAAATATATCGTTAAGGTATAGTGGTTTTTTGAATTAACTTCCATTTTTAATTTTCTGCAACTTTCATTTTTATTTTTATTTCACTTCCTTTTTTATTCAAGTTTCTTTTTCTACTCAACTTCCTTTTTTTATTTAATTTCCAAATAGATCGTCAAGGTATAGTGGTTTCTTGATTGAACTTCCATTTTTATTTTTATTCAACTTCCATTTTTATTCAATGTACTTTTCTACTCAACTTTCTTTTTTATTTAATTTCCAAATAGATCGTTAAGGTATAGCGGTTTCTTGAATGAACTTCCATTTTTAATTTTCTGCAACTTCCATTTTTATTTTTATTTAACTTCCTTTTTCAATCAAGTTTATTTTCTACTCAACTTCGTTTTTTATTTAATTTCCAAATAGATCGTTAAGGTATACTGGTTTCTGGATTTTACTTCCATTTTTAATTTTATGCAACTTCCATTTTTATTTTGATTCGACTTCCATTTTTATTCAATTTACTTTTCTATTAAACTTCCTTTTTTAGTTAATTTCGAAATAGATCGTTAAGGTATATTTGTTTCTTGAATGAACTTCCGTTTTTAATTTTCTGCAACTTCCATTTTTATTTTTATTCGAATTCCATATTTATTCAAGTTATTTTTCTATTCAACTTCCTTTTTTATTTAATTTCCAAATAGATGGTTAAGGTGTAATAGTTTCTTGAATGAACTTCTAATTTTAATTTTCTGCGACTTCCACTTGTATTTCTATTCAACTTCTTTTTTTATTCAAGTTTATTTTCTATTCAACTTCCTTTTTCATTTAATTTCCAAATAGATCGTTAAGGTATACTGGTTTCTGGACTGAACTTCCATTTTTAATTTTATGCCACTTTCACTTTTCTTTTTATTCAACTTCCATTTTTATTCAATCTACTTTTCTATTAAACTTCATTTTTTATTTAATTTCCAAATAGATCGTAGACGTATAGTGGTTTCTTTAATGAACTTCCATTTTTAATTTTATGGAACTTCCATTTTTATTTTTATTCAACTTCCATTTTTATTCAAGTTATTTTTCTATTCAACTTCCTTTTTTAATTAATTTCCATATAGATCGTAAAAGTATAGTGGTTTCTTGAATGAACTTCCATTTTTAATTTTCTGCAACTTCCATTTTTATTCAAGTTTCTTTTCTATTAAACTTCCTTTTTTATTTAATTTCCAAATATATCGTGAAGTGATAGTGGTTTCTGGATTGAACTTCCATTTTTATTTCTATTCAACTTCCATTTTTATTAGATTTACTTTTCTATTAAACTTCCTCTTTTATTTAATTTCCAAATATATCGTCAAGGTATAGTTGTTTCTTGAATGAACTTCCAATTTTAATTTTCTGCAAATTCCATTTTTATTTCTATTCAACTTCTTTTTTTATTCAAGCTTCTTTTCTATTCAACTTCCTTCTTTATTTAATTTCTCAATAGATCGTTAAGGTATAATGGTTTCTGGATGGAACTTACATTTTTAATTTTATACAATTTTCATTTTCATTTTTATTTTTATTCAACTTCCATTTTTATTCAATTTTCTTTTCTATTAAAGTTCCTTTTTTATTTAATTTCCAAATAGATTGTTAAGGTATAGTGGTTTCTTTAATGAACTTCCATTTTTAATTTTATGCTACTTCCCTTTTTATTTTTATTCAACTTCCATTTTTATCCAAGTTATTTTTCTATTCAACATCCTTTTTTATGTAATTTGCTAATTGATCGTTAAGGTATAGTGGTTTCTTGAATGAACTTCCATTTTTAATTTTCTGCAACTTCCTTTTTTAGTGAATTTCCAAATAGATCGTTAAGGTATAGTGATATCTTGAATGAACGTCCATTTTTAATTTTATGCAACTTCCATTTTTATTTTTATTCGACTTCCATTTTTATTCAAGTCATTTTTCTGTTCAACTTCCTTTTTTATTTAATTTCCAAATAGATCGTTAAGGTATAGTTGTTTCATGAATGAACTCCCATTTTTAATTTTCTGCAACTTCCATTTTTATTTTTTTTTTAACTTCCTTTTTCAATCAAGTTTCTTTTCTACTCAACTTCCTTTTTTATTTAATTTCCAAAAAGATCGTCGAGGTATACTGGTTTCTGGATTGAACTTCCATTTTTAATTTTCTGGAAGTTCCATTTTTATTTTTATTCAACTTCCATTTTTATTCAATTTACTTTTCTATTAAACTTCCTTTTTTATTTAATTTCCAAATAGATCGTTAAGGTATAGTGGTTTCTTTAATGAACTTCCATTTTTAATTTTATGGAACTTCCATTTTTATTTTTATTCAGCTTCCATTTTTATTCAAGTTATTTTTCTATTCAACTTCCTTTTTTATTTAATTTCAAAATAGATCGTTAGGGTATAGTGGTTTCTTGAATGAACTTCCATTTTTAATTTTCTGCAACTTCCATTTTTATTTTTATTTAACTTCCTTTTTCAATCAAGTTTCTTTTCTACTCAACTTCCTTTTTTATTTAATTTCCAAATAGATCGTAAAGGTATATTGGTTTCTGGATTGAACCTCTATTTTTAATTTTCTGCAACTTCCATTTTTATTCAATTTACTTTTCTATTAAACTTCCTTTTTCATTTAATTTCCAAATAGATCGTTAAGGTATAATGGTTTCTTTAATGAACTTCCATTTTTAATTTTATGGAACTTTTATTTTTATTTTTATTCAGCTTGCATTTTTATTCAAGTTATTTTTCTATTCAACTTCCTTTTTTATTTAATTTCAAAATAGATCGTTAACGTATTGTGGTTTCTAGATTGAACTTCCATTTTTAATTTTATCCAACTTTCATTTTTATTTTTATTCAATTTACTTTTCTATTAAACTTCCTTTTTTATTTAATTTCCAAATAGATCGTTAAGGTACAGTGGTTTCTTGAATGAATTTCCATTTTTAATTTGCAGCAACTTCCATTTTTATTTCTAATTAACTTCCTTTTTCATTCAAGTTTCTTTTCTACTCAACTTCCTTTTTTATTTAATTTCCAAATAGATCGTTAAGGTATACTGGTTTCTGGATTCAACTTCCATTTTTTATTTTATGCAACTTTCATTTTTATTTTTATTCAATTTACTTTTCTATTAAACATCCTTTTTTATTTAATTTCCAAATATATCGTTAAGGTATAGTGGTTTCTTAAATGAACTTCCATTTTTAATTTTCTGCAACATCCATTTTTATTTTTATTCGACTTCCATTTTTATTCAAGTTATTTTTCTATTCAACATCCTTTTTTGTTTAATTTCAAAATAGATCGTTAAGGTATAGTGGTTTCCTGAATGAACTTCTATTTTTAATTTTCTGCAACTTCCATTTTTATTCTCATTTAACTTCCTTTTTCAATCAGTTTCTTTTCTACTCAATTTGCTTTTTTATTTAATTTCCAAATTGATCGTTAAGGTATAGTGGTTTCTGGATTGAAGTTTCATTTTTAATTTTATGCAACTTTCATTTTTATTTTTATTCAATTTACTTTTCTATTAAACTTCCTTTTTTATTTGATTTCCAAATAGATCGTTAAGGTATAGTGGTTTCTTGAATGAACTTCCATTTTTAAGTTTCTGCAACTTCCATTTATATTTTTATTCGACTTCCATTTTTATTCAAGTTATTTTTCTATTCAACTTCCTTTTTTATTTAACTTCCAAATAGATCGTTAAGGTATAGTGGTTTCTTGAATGAACTTCCATTTTTAATTTTGTGCAAGTTCGATTTTATTTTTATTTAACTTCTTTTTTTATTCATGTTTCTTTTCTACTGAACTTCCTTTTTTATGTAATTTCCAAATAGATCGTTAAGGTACAGTGGTTTTTGGATTGAACTTCCATTTTTATTTTTATTCAACCTCCATTTTTATTCAATTTACTTTTCTATTATACTTTCTTTTTTATTTAATTTCCAAATAGATCGTTAAGGTATATTGGTTTCTTGAATGAACTTCCATTTTTAATTTTCTGCAGCTTCCATTTTTATTTTTATTTGACTTCCATTTTTATTCATGTTATTTTTCTATTCAACTTCCTTTTTTATTTAATTTCCAAATAGATCGTTAAGGTATAGTGGTTTCTTGAATGAACTGCAATTTAAATTTCTGCGACTTCCATTTTTATTTCTATTCATCTTCTTTTTTTATTCAAGTTTCTTTTCTATTCAACTTCATTTTTTATTTAATTTCCAAATAGATCGTTAAGGTATACTGGTTTCTGGATTGGACTTCCATTTTTAATTTTATGCCACTTTCACTTTTCTTTTTATACAATTTACTTTTCTATTAAACTTCCTGTTTTATTTAATTTCCAAATAGATCGTTGAGGTATAGTGGTTTCTTTAATGAACTTCCGTTTTTAATTTTATGGAACTTCCATTTTTATTTTTATTCAAGTTATTTTTCTATTCAACTTCCTTTTTTATTTAATTTTGATATAGATCGTTAAGGTATAGTGGTTTTTTGAATGAACTTCCATTTTTAATTTGCTGTAACTTCTATTTTTATTCAAGTTTCTTTTCTATTAAACTTGCTTTTTTATTTAATTTCCAAATAGATCGTGAAGTTATAGCGGTTTTTGGATTGAACTTCAATTTTTATTTTTATTCAACTTCCATTTTTATTCAATATACTTTTCTATTAAACTTCCTTTTTTATTTAATTTCCAAATATATCGTTAAGGTATAGTGGTTTCTTGAATGAACTTCCAATTTTAATTTTCTGCAACTTCCATTTTTATTTCTATTCAACTTCTTTTTTTATTCAAACTTCTTTTCTATTCAACTTCCTTTTTTATTTAATTTCCAAATAGATCGTTAAGGTATAATGGTTTCTGAATTGAACCTACATTTTTAATTTTAAGCAACTTTCATTTTTATTTTTATTCAACTTCCATTTTTATTCAATTTTCTTTTCTATTAAAGTTCCTTTTTTATTTAATTTCCAAATAGATCGTTAAGGTATAGCGGTTTCTTTAATGAACTTCCATTTTTAATTTTATGCTACTTCCATTTTTATTTTTATTCAACTACCATTTTTATTCGAGTTTTTTTTCTATTCAACTTCTTTTTTTATTTAATTTCCTAATAGATCGTTAAGGTATAGTGGTTTCTTTAATGAACTTCCGTTTTTAATTTTCAGCAACTTCTATTTTTATTTTTATTCAACTTCCATCGTTATTCAATTTACTTTTCTATTAAACTTCCTTTTTTATTGAATTTTCAAATAGATCGTTAAGGTACAGTGGTTTCTGGAATGAACTTCCATTTTTATTTTTATTTAACTTCCTTTTTCAATCAGTTTCTTTTCTACTCAACTTCCTTTGTTATTTAATTTCCAAATAGAACGTTGAGGTATAGTGGTTTCTTTAATGAACTTCCATTTTTATTCAATTTACTTTTCTATTAAACTTCCTTTTTTATTTAATTTCCAAATAGATCGTTAAGGTATAGTGGTTTCTGGATTGAACTTTCATTTTTAATTTTATGCAACTTTCATTTTTATTTTTATTCCTCTTCCATTTTTATTCAATTTACTTTTCTATTAAACTATTTCCAAAGAGATCGTTAAGGTATAGTGGTTTATTGAATGAACTTCCAATTTTAATTTTCTGCAACTTCCATTTTTATTTCTATTCAACTTTTTTTTTATTCTAGCTTCTTTTCTATTCAAGCTTCTTTTCTATTCAACTTCCTTTTTTATTTAATTTCCAAATAGATCGTTAAGGTATAATGGTTTCTGGATTGAACTTACATTTTTAATTTTATACAACTTTCATTTTTATTTTTATTCAACTTCCATTTTTATTCAATTTTCTTTTCTATTAAAGTTCCTTTTTTATTTAATTTCCAAATAGATCGTTAAGGTATAGTGGTTTCTTTAATGAACTTCCATTTTTAATTTTATGCAACTTCCATTTTTATTTTTATTCAACTTCCATTTTTATTCAAGTTATTTTTCTATTCAACTTCCTTTTTTATTTAATTTCCTAATAGATCGTTAAGTTATAGTGGTTTCTTGAATGAACTTCCATTTTTAATTTTCAGCAACTTCCATTTTTATTTTTATTCAACTTCCATTTTTATTCAATTTACTTTTCTATTAAACTTCCTTTTTTATTTAATTTCCAAATAGATCGTGAAGGTATAGTGGTTTCTTTGATGAACTTCCATTTTTAATTTTTTGGAACTTCCATTTTTATTCAAGTTATTTTTCTATTCAACTTCATTTTTTGTTTAATTTCCAAATAGATCGTTAAGGTATAGTGGTGTCTTGAATTAACTTCCATTTTTAATTTTCGGCAACTTTCATTTTTATTTTTAAGTATCTTCCATTTTTATTCAAGTAACTTTTCTATTCAACTTCCTCTTTTATTTAATTTCCAAATAGATCGTTAAGGTATAGTGGTTTCTTAAATGAACTTCCATTTTTACTTTTTTGCAACTTCCATTTTTGTTTTTATTCGACTTCCATTTTTATTCAAGTCATTTTTCTATTCAACTTCCTTTTTTGTTTAATTTCCTAATAGATCGTTAAGGTATAGTAGTTTCTTGAATGAACTTTCATTTTTAATTTCTGCAACATCCATTTTTATTTCTATTCAGCTTCCATTTTTATTAAAGTTATTTTTCTATTCAACTTCCTTTTTTATTTAATTTCCAAATAGATGGTTAGCGTATAATGGTTTCTTGAATTAACTTCCATATTTAATTTTCTGCAACTTCCATTTTTATTTTTATTTAACTTCCTTTTTTATTCAAGTTTCATTTCTACTCAACTTCCTTTTTTATTTAATTTCCAAATAGATCGTCAAGGTATAGTGGTTTCTGGATTGAACTTCCATTTTTATTTTTATTCAACTTCCATTTTTATTCAATTTACTTTTCTATTAAACTTCCTTTTTTATTTAATTTCGAAATATATCGTTAAGGTATAGTGGTTTCATGAATGAACTTCCAATTTTTATTTTCTGCAACTTCCATTTTTATTTCTATTCAACTTCTTTTTTTTATTCAAGCTTCTTTTCTATTCAACTTTCTTTTTTATTTAATTTCCAAATAGATCGTTAAGGTATAATGGTTTCTGGATTGAACTTACAATTTTAATTTTATACAACTTTCATTTTTATTTTTATTCAACTTCCATTTTTATTCAACTTCCATTTTTATTCAAGTTCCTTTTTTATTTAATTTCCAAATAGATCTGTCACGACCCCAAACCGCCCCTAGTAGGTTGGTGCCGTGATGGCCAGTAATCTGAGATTACCGAAGGCCAACTTTCAAAATTCACACACAATCAGAGTATAGATATAGGGGGCTCACAAATGCGGAAGCAATAATCTAAAATACAAGTGGTCCATAAGAGCGATGCATAAGTCAAATGAAATGGCATACATCTTTACATAGCTTTACAACTTGAATACAATTAGAAATGAAGTACAAAAATACATATTACATCTTGGAAAAAGGCTTCTCGAGCCGACATGTTCAAAATACATAATCTTCAAAAATTGCCGACATAAACAAAAACACTTAAGCCACAAATAATGAAACATAATCTTCTAGTTTGCCGACATCCTCACTGCCGGCATAAACATACATGCAAAACACACATCTCGGCGTAGCCGACTTCTTGCTTGTTACCTACATATATACATAGGGAGGGTGAGCTTGGATACTCAGTGAATGGTATAAGTAATAAAGGGGTTAAATGATTGATTTCCGAGGTCTTTCAAAACATTACATAATATATCTTTGACAAAACCATACTTATCATAGCTTGTACAAAACATGAGATAAATCTGGTTCATCAAACTTGATCTTACAAAACTTACATACTTCACATGCGTCAAATCTTATAACATAACCTCGGCATAACCTTGGTCCTTCAAAACTTACTTACTTACAAGACCCACGCGGTAAACCGCCAGTGGCAAAACAAGACCAAGCAAGAGCCTGTAGCCCTTTAACACTTGGGTGCTGCTCAAGTTTAGAGTCCTCCAGCACAAGGGACCTATGTTACAAGAGCCCGTAGCCCTTTAACACTTGGGTGTTGCTCAAGTTTAGAGTCCTCCAGCACAAGGGACCTATGTTACAAGAGCCCGTAGCCCTTTAACACTTGGTGCTGCGAAAATTTACAGTCCTCCAGCACGAGGGACTTTCAAATCAAGAGGTGCTGCGAAAGTTTAGAGTCCTCCAGCACGAGGGACTTTCTGAGAATGTCGTTAAAACAAAGCTTTCTTGATACATTGCCATTCAAAACAAAGCTTATACTTGATTCATAAAATAGGGATATCATTCACGCTTAACAAATACTTTTATCAAAATAAGGCAAAGCTTTATCAAAACCTTAAGAACATAACTTTATTAAAAATACCACTCACTTTAGTTCTTGGGACGTCGGGATCAAGGCAAAGGTCCAAGTCCTACAACACATGGCAAGCATACTGAACATACTTCTCAAAACAAGTCTCACATGCATGCAAATGATCTCGGGAAAACATGCTGGAAGTCAAAACACTATTTTACATGTCAGGAAGACATGCTGGGTACCAACCAGGTCTTTGCCGAGGTCCTACACCTCCTGGACGAGATGTGGCTACCTAGGCTTCGGCATGCGGCTGCACGCCGAGGTTCGCACAGGACAAACTAAAAGTGTAAGTGATCATGCAAGGTAGGCCAAGGTGAGATACGATGCTTGGCCTAAGTGTGAGGTCTAGGTGAGAGTGATCTCGGCGACTACACCTCGGGAAGTGAGGTCTGGAGATCTGGGTTTTCACCCGTGAAGAACAGGAAGAATATCAACATGAAGAACATGAGGAACATGCATGCCAAAATCATAACTTCTTTATTTACAAAATCTGGGATTTCATGCTATGAGTTCGAAAACATGGACCTGGGTACCCATACTTGAAAATCATGTGAAAACAAACACAAAAACATGGATCCAGGCATGAGCCTTCGGATCAAAACATGACTTTTCTTGAAGAACACATGAATGCCATTTTCTCTTTCTAAAACTGAACCTCAAAGCAATGCATGGCTTACAAATCATATTCAATCATGCAATGCAATAATATAAACATAAAGAACAACAAGAGCGGATCAAGAATCTAACCTTAGAACACGGATCTAACGGTTCGATCTCTAGGAATCAAGCTTAGAAATCTTCTCTCCCTCAAGAACTCTTCTTCCTCTCTTAGAGCTTCTCTCTTTTCTTCAAACAAGTATAGAAACAAATGATGTGTTTCTCTCTCTGCCGGCTAACTTAACCCTCAGCTCGGACACGTGGCAACGACTGGTTGGTTCTCTTCAAAAAGGTGATAGATTGACAAGACAAGACTATGACAAAGCGTATCTAACAAGCTACTTGATAAGGCACTCCGGCAATTGATGACATCGGCTAAGAACAAGGCTTTGGCAACTAAGGTGACAATGACCTCGGCTAGGAAGGACAACACTTGACTAAGCTGTGCCACACCTTGGCCTAGATGTGCCACACCTCGGTCTAGGTCATACCACTCCAGGACAAGGTCACTCAGGTGCAAAGGTAACATCTCGGCCTAGATGATACACATCTCGGCCTTGGTGATTCACACCTCGGCCTAGATAATGACATCTCGGCCAATATGCCAGGGCGAAAGTGGAGGCCAAACAAAGGGGTTTCCAAGATACTTCTAGGCTGAAGATGACCTCGGCTTGGAATGATCTAGGCGTAACGTAACCTAGGCTTGGCATAACTTCGGCTTAACATAGCAAGAAAGGGACAAAGCATGCATACAATACTTAGGCAAAACACATAAAACACAAAGCAAGACAAGATTCATGAATGCAAGCTTATCGAGACAAAGTTATGTAAATGAACATGAATATGACCATGACATGAATATGGGTCGCTACAGCATCTTAACATGGCAAAACATACAAATGTATGCAAACATGACTAAGCTATAAATGTGGGTTGTTACAAGATCGTTAAGGTATAGTGGTTTCTTTAATGAACTTATATTTTTAATTTTATGCAACTTCCACTTTTATTTTTATTCAACTTCCATTTTTATTCAAGTTATTTTTCTATTCAACTTCCTTTTTTATTTAATTTGCTAATAGATCGTTAAGGTATAGTGGTTTCTTGAATGAACTTCCATTTTTAATTTTCTACAACTTCCATTTTAATTTTTATTTAACTTCTTTTTTCAATCAGTTTCTTTTCTACTCAACTTCCTTTTTTATTTAATTTCCAAATAGATCGTTAAGGTATAGTGGTTTCTGGATTGAAGTTTCATTTTTAATTTTATGCAACTTTCATTTTTATTTTTATTCAGCTTCCATTTTTGTTCAAGCTATTTTTCTATTCAACTTCCTTTTTTATTTAATTTCCAAGTAGATGGTTAAGGTATAGTGGTTTCTTGAATGAACTTCCATTTTTAATTTTCTGCAACTTCCATTTTTATTTTTATTTAACTTCCATTTTTATTCAAGTTATTTTTCTATTCAACTTCCTTTTTTATTTAATTTCCAAATAGATCGTTAAGGTATAGTGGTTTCTTGAATGAACTTCCATTTTTAATTTTCTGCAACTTCCATTTTTATTTTTATTTAACTTCCTTTTTTATTCAAGTTACTTTTCTATCAACTTCCTTTTTTATTTAATTTCCAAATAGATCGTTAACGTATAGTGGTTTCTGGATTGAACTTCCATTTTTAATTTTATGCAACTTTCATTTTTATTTTTATTCAATTTACTTTTCCATTAAAATTTCCTTTTTTATTTAATTTCCAAATAGAACGTTAAGGTATAGTGGTTTTTTGAATGAATTTCCGTTTTTAATTTTCTGCAACTTCCATTTTTATTTTTATTTAACTTCCTTTTTCATTCAAGTTTCTTTTCTACTCAACTTCCTTTTTTTTTTAATTTCCAAATAGGTCGTTAAGGTATAGTGGTTTCTGGATTCAACATTCATTTTTCATTTTATGGAACTTTCATTTTTATTTTTATTCAATTTCCATTTTTATTCAATTTACGTCTCTATTAAACTTTCTTTTTTATTAAATTTCCAAATTGAACGTTAAGGTATAGTAGTTTCTTGAATGAACATCCATTTTTAATTTTTTGCAACTTCCATTTTTATTTTTATTCGACTTTCATTTTTATTCAAGTTATTTTTCTATTCAACTTCATTTTTTATTTAATTTCCAAATAGATCGTTAAGGTATAGTGGTTTCTTGAATGAACTTCCATTTTTAATTTTCTGCAACTTCCATTTTAATTTTTATTTAACTTCCTTTTTCAATCAGTTTCTTTTCTACTCAACTTCCTTTTTTATTTAATTTCCAAATAGATCGTTAAGGTATAGTGGTTTCTGGATTGAACTTTCATTTTTATTTTTATTCAGCTTCCATTTTTATTCAAGTTATTTTTCTATTCAACTTCCTTTTTTATTTAATTTCCAAGTAGATGGTTAATATAGCGATCCCGGGTTTACCCTTGTTGTATAGTGATCCGGACAGGTGTCCGTGGATGTTGGTAGTTGATTAATATCTTGTTTACATCCTTTTTATTTCATATATGAGTTATAGGATGTATTGGGAAGGGTTGTTACAGGTTGGTTAGGCCTTGGTTTCAATTCCTTGTCGTTCAGTTTTTAGGCTTTCCGCTCGAGCGGGTCTTCTTGCGCTCGAGCGGGTATTGCACACCTCCAGTATTTCGGGTTCCTGCAAAACTTCTGCAGACGTGATTTCTGCGCTCGAGCGGGTTTGTTTACGCTCGAGCGGTGGAGCTCGAGCGGATCGTTTGGCGCTCGAGCGGGTACTACTTTCTGGGTGTAAGTTCTGGGAGGTGGAAATCTACGCTCGAGCGGACTGGTTTTCGCGCTCGAGCGGATGTGCTTTATTCTTGTGTCTTGGCGCTCGAGCGGGCCTTATTGCGCTCGAGCGTGTCCAGAGTTTTGTTCTTGGCGCTCGAGCGTCGTGTTCTCCGCTCGAGCGGGTCATACGTATATGAGTTATCCGCTGGGTGATTTTAAATCACTTTTTACATTTCTTTCTCTCTCCTACTTTTTCTAAAAGCTATTTTGAGAGCTCCTCTCTCTAAAATCTTGCCTTCTCTCTAGATTTTGATCTAGCTAGGGTGAGTTCCTCACCTTCGGTCTTTGTAAAAGTCGTGTTGATCGTCGAAGGCTTTGTTTTAATCTGAAAATTTCGGGATTTGAAGCACGTTGGGTTTTGTCATCTTTCCCCTTGGGGCTCCGGTTTTGAGGTAGGGATATCCTACTCCTCTCTATGGATTTTGTCCTTTAATTTTAGTATTTTGAGATGTTGGGGTTGGTTTGGTAAGTTGGTGAAAGTTTGGGGCTTTTGTGTTATTTTCTAAAAGTTGGGGTTTTATTCGTAATAAACCTAGATGCATGTTTGGTATGGAAAAGTGGAATTAATGTTAAAACATTAATGAAAATGGGACCTAAGGGTTGTAATGTTAATTATGGAAAAATGCCCTAATTACATTGGTTAATTAATTTGTAAGATTAATTGTAAGAAATGAGGAATTGAATTAGAAATGTTGAGATTGGAAATATATGGGATTAAAGGGTGTAGTTGGATTTTATGTCGCTCACCTAGTTGGAAATGTTGATTTTATATCCATTTGTTGCATTTATTTTCTGTATAGAAATAACTGCTTTGGGCTATCGGTGGAGGATAGTCATGATTGTTGTAGACAATGCATGATGATTAGGCAAACGAAAACTAATCACTGGAATGAGTCATTGAGTATGATGATTGAAAGAACACGTTAAATTTATGTGTTGCTTGATGATGTGTATAATTATTGTTTATATGCATTGTGTTGTGTTGGAGGAGATAGGGGATGTACTCCACGGTTTAGGGGAAGATAGGGGATGGACCTCTAAACCGGATGTGTCGGGAGGAGATAGGGGATGGACTCCATAGATAGAGCTCATATGCTTATCTATTAATGTGTTGACAGAGCTCATATGCTTGTCTAGAGAAGTGAAGATAGAGCTCATATGCTTATCTAGAGAAGTGAAGATAGAGCTCATATGCTTATCTTTGTGAAGTGTAGATATAGCTTATATGCTTATCTGTGAATGTGGGATATTGTTGTTATACATATCTGTCGAGAATGTGGATATAGCTTATATGCTTATCTGTGAATGTGGGATATAGTTTTTATACATATCTGTTGAGATGATGATAGAGCTAATATGCTTATCTGTTAAAAAGGGGAAAATGAAGGGTAACTTGGACTCATAAGTCGTATGACATAAAATGTGGTTTTATGTGGATGTATCTGTGTTGGCCATCTATCAATTGCTAATCTTTTAGTCATTGTTCATGGTTGGTTTAGTGTATTTCTACTGGGCTGTGGCTCACCCTATATGGGAATATCATTTTCAGGTACAGGTAGCATGCCACCCCCAAGGACATAGCTTGGGAGGCTAGAGGCGGACACACTTGTCGTTTTGTATTTTGATTTATTACATGTAAATTCAAGCCAAGGGCTTAATATGTAAATGAGTTAGCACTCTTTTGTTGTAACCAAGTGTTAACTTGGAAAGCTGTAAGCCCGTAGGGCATTTGCTTTTGTTGTTAACATGTAATACATTTGTAAGAAACTACTCTGATGAATAGAAGAATGTTTATCTTTATTACCAGTTCATGTCTTTATTGATGGGTTTAATTTTATTATTTTGAGGGCGTTACAACTTGGTATCAGAGCGTACCGGGTTCAAATACTTTGGGTACGTGAGAAGTGATTAGGATCACAATGGGTTTGTCTCGCTTGATAGAGACTTAGATGTAGTGTCATATGCTATGTGTTTAATTGATAACATGCTTATGTGTTTATTTGGGTATGGGATTTAATTTCTAGGATGTTGATTGGATCCTTGGGTTTCTGGGAGTCTTGTTGGAAAAGCACTTGATCAATGCTGTTTCTAACCGGAACTCTAGTAACGCCTCGGGACTATCATTATCCGGAAGTGAAATTCGTAAATGCTTATGTGTTTATGTGCTTATGTGGAGTGAATTACAGTTGTCCATACATTAGGACGTGAGTGTTTAGTTTCGGCGCATTTGTGAATGTGCTAACGTTCTGCATTACTTTTATTAGGATGTCAGGACGAGGAAGAGGTGTTAGGCGTGGTAGGCCTGCGAGGCAGGAAGTACCGTTACCGGAGGAGGTTCCGGCAGTACAGGAGGGAGTTGGTCAGGCCAACGTGGCCGAGCCAGCGGGTCAACAGGCTATGAGTGCTTTGGCACGAGAGATAGCAGGAGCTTTGGGTATTCTCAGAGCAGGGAATCAGGCAGTGGAGGCAGGGCCTTCTTTCTTGAAGAGGGAGTTTTTCCGGTCTAATCCGGATGAGTTTATCGGGGATCCGAAGGACCCACTGAAGGCTGATGAGTGGCTAGAGCAAATGAGTAAGACGTTCGAGATGCTTGGCATCGAGGACGGAGCACTGAAAGTGACCTTGGCATCCTTCCAGCTGAAGGGAGATGCGGGTCAATGGTGGAAGTACGAGAAGGCTCGTGTTGGGGGTACATGGGAGGCGTTTGTGAATGCTTTCCAGGAGAGGTTCTTATCAGCAGTGGCTAGGGAGAAGCTGAGGGATCAGTTTAGCCGGCTTAATCAGCAGGGCATGTCTGTGGCAGAGTTTGAGGCCACTTTCACTAGTTTGTCCAGGTTTGCACCTGAGTTGGTGGCGTTCGAAGAACGCCGTTGCTATGAGTTTGAGCGGAAGTTGAGGTGGGGCCTCAAGTTGAGAGTTGGTGGGTCTTACATCCGAGAGTATAGACACTTAGTAGATGCTGTAGCTCATATGGAGCTCATGATGCAAGAGGAGGATGAGGGGCAGAGAGGCTCCAAGAGGAGCCAAGATGGTCAGGGTGATAGCAGGAGACAGAGGGGTTCTAACCCTTAGCAGTCTCAGGGAGGAGTTGCTAGATCGACCTTTGCGGTGCCGAGTGCAGGCTCGGGGAGGGGCAATCAGGGGGAGTTTGCTTGTTACAAGTGTGGCCAGCTGGGTCACAAGGTTTCTGTTTGCCCGCAGAAGGGTGGGGGTCAGAGAGCTGCTTCTTCTTCAGCTAGACCGCAGAGTCAGAGTTTGGGCATGGGGCAGTCCTTGTCTTGTTATCAGTGTGGACAGCCTGGGCACCTGAAGAGGTTTTTCCCACAATTGAGTGCCACTTCAGGAGCGTCTGGTTCTAGGCAGACGTAGGGATTTCAGCCAGCTCAGTCTGTGCAGGCCTCGAGGGCCAATCCGGGGGCTTCGTCGTCCCAGTCTGTGCAGCAGTCTTTTGCTCCTAGAGGTGAGCAGGTAGACCAGGGGCCTACAGGGCGCGTGTATGCTGTTACCGCGCAGGATTTAGTACCGGCTCCATCGGTAGTGAGAGGTACTTTTCTGTTTTGCAACTCGGTTGCTAGCGTGTTGATAGACATGGGTGCATCTCATTCATTTGTATCTGCTGCATTTGCATCTATTTTGGAATTGGAGTTAGCACAGTTAGCATCTCCTATTTGTGTAGTGTCACCTCTTGGGGGTGAACTGATCTTGAAACAAGGTGTTAGAGGTTGTGATATAGAGGTCGCCGACCATAGGCTTCCTTTTCCGTTTGTTGTCATGCCCATGAAGGGTTTTGATGTTATTTTGGGTATGGACTGGTTATCGTCGTACCGGGCTGTTATTGATTGCTACCGCCAGAGGGTCACAGTTTGTACCTTGAGCGGGGAGTGTTTCCATTTCTTGGGAGACCGGGTTGGTAGTGTTTTTCCATCGGGGTATGATCCGCGAGGGCGGAGTGAGCTTAGTGGTTTACTTGCTAGCTTTGAGAGTGGTGAGTGTGATGAGACCCAGGTTGTGTTGCCGAGGGTAGTTTGTGAGTACTCGGACGTCTTTCCCGAGGATCTCGTTAGTTTGCCACCTCATCGGGAGATCGAGTTCTCCATTGATTTAGTGCCCGGCACAGCGCCGATTTCTATGGCACCTTGTCGTTTTGCTCCAGCAGAGTTGGTTGAGTTGAAAGTTCAGCTTCAGGAGCTGTTAGATAAGGGCTTTATTCTCCCTAGTGTTTCGCCGTGGGGAGCACCGGCCCTCTTTGCTAAAAAGAAAGATGGTGCCTTGAGGTTGTGTATTGACTACCGGAAGTTGAATCGGGCTACAGTTAAGAATAAGTACCCTATGCCCGTATAGATGATCTGTTTGACCAGTTGAAGGGTTCCCGTTGTTTCTCTAAGATAGACTTGAGATCGGGTTACCACCAGTTGAGGGTGAGGGAGGAGGATATTCCGAAGACGGCATTTATAGCGACCCTGGTCTTTTCCCATTTTATTATCGTATCTGGACGTGGGTTCCGTTTATTCTGTCATTGTATATTTTTTGTTGTCGTCCTTTATTTTCTCATTTGGAGTTATAGGATGTGTTGGGCAGGTTTGTTTCAGGTTGGTTGGGTTCGTAAACCAAGTGTTGCTGTCCAGTTTTTGGGTTGGTCACTCGAGCCAGGATTTGGTCGCTCGAGCGAGGTTTGTTTTTGTGTCTTCTGGCTCGATCCATATTTGCTTCGCTCGAGTGAGCGACTGCGTCTGGTATAGACCTGAGGGCAGTGCTTATTCGCTCGAGCGAGATTTTCTTCGCTCGAGCGAGGTTTTCGTGTGTCTGGTCGCTCGAGAGACCAAGTCTTCGCTCGAGCGAGCCTGTCAGGTTTAAATAGGCAGCAGTGTGTTTCTGATCAGTTTTTCATACACTTTCAGATTCCAAAACCCTAGTTACGAGTTCTCTCTCCCTCTACACACCTTCTCTCTTAGGATTGATCTACTTAGAGTGAGTTTCTACCTTAGATCCTTTATTAAAAAGATAGAGTGAGTCGAAGGCTTCCATTTAATCTGAACATTTAGTGATTTGGAGCACATTGGAATTTGGGTATTCATCTCTGTCTTCTCCATTCGGGTTATTTTCTTCGAGGTAGGGATTTCCTACTCCATCTTATAAGTTTTGTTCTAAGTTTTAGTATTTTGATATGTTGGGGGTACTTTGGTAATTTTGGGAAAAACCCTAGTTGTATTAATAAATTAATTTGTATAATTAATTTAAGGAAATTGGGGAAATATGGTTAAATTCATGGAATTGGGGAATTCATTGATTAAATGGCGTAGTTGGATAATTTAAATCACTCGCCTATTGAATTGTTGATATATTTATTTTCAGTTTAGAAATAACTGTTTTGGGCTATCGGAGGAGGATAGCCGTGCTTGTTGTAGACACTGCATGTGGATTAGGGATAACAGAAACTAATCATTGTTTAAGTCATCAATTTTGACTGCTGAATTAATACAGACATTATGTGTATTGATTGTGTGTTGTATATGTTATGTATTTACATACATTGTTTTGTGTGGGAGGAGATAGGGGATGTACTCCACGGTTTAGGGGAAGATAGGGGATGGACCTCTAAACCGGATTTTGTTTGGGAGGAGATAGGGGATGGACTCCATTAGCATCACTTTTATGTGTGCTTATTTATATTGAAGTGTTTTTATTGATACAGCACTAAAATGTGTATCAAACTGGAAGTATGAAGTGTTTTGATTTGAGCCTGAGTCTCATCTGTTTGTTGACATTGGAAGAATGTGAATATGATATATATAGTTCACTGTTGTAAGTTTGGCCAGGTTCTGAGCCATATTGATAAAGTTGGAAAGTAAAACGTGTCTTAGACAATAGTGTCATGAGATTGTAAAATGATGTAATTGGTTATCTTGGTTAACCATCTATTGAATGCTATTCCTTTAATCAATGCTTATATTTGGTTTAGTATATTTCTACTGGGCTGTGGCTCACCCTTTATGGGAACATCATTTTCAGGTCCAGGTGATAAGCTACCTCCAAGGACTTAGCTTGGAAGGATTTGGATTTTGAAGACTATCTTTAGTTATTTTTTTTTTTTTATTTGATAAACATTCAAACCTAGGGCTTATTTGTATTTGAGTTAGAACTCATATTTTTATGTCCAAGTGTTGGCTTGGAAAGATGTAAGCCCATAGGGCATTTAATTTGATATTACATGTAATGTTTTCATTTAGTAATACTCTGATGAATGAGATAATGAATTGTTTTCTTTTAATATTGCATGCCAATGATATATATATAATGGGTTTATTTTGAGGGCGTGACAACTTGGTATCAGAGCGTACCGGGTTAGAATAATTTGGGTACGTGGGAAGTGATTAGTATCACATTGGGTTCGTCTCGTTTGATAGAGACTTAGTGTAAGATAACATGTTTATGTGATTACGTGGGTATGGAATGTAGTTTCTAGGATGTTGATTGGACCCTTGAGTTTCTAGTAGTCTTGTTGGAAAGGCACTTGATCACTGCTGCTTCCAACTGGAACTATAGTAACGAATTGGGACTATCATTATCCAGGAATGAAATTCGTAGGTGCTTATGTGATTATGTGCTTACGTGGAATGAATTATTGTTGTCCCATGCATTAGGACGCGAGTGTTTAGCTTCGGCACATTTATTAATGTGCTAACGTCTTTGTTTCCTTTATTAGGATGTCAGGACGAGGACGAGGACGCAGTAGGCGTGGTAGGCCGGGTAGGTAGGAGGTACCTGTGCCAGAGGAGATTCCAGCAGTTCAGGAGGGGATTGGCTAGGCCAATGTGGCCGAGCCAGTAGGCCAGCAGGCTATGGGCGCTCTAGCCCGAGAGATAGCAGGGGCATTCAGGGAGTCAGTAGGCATTCTCAGAGCTGAGAATCAAGCTCGGGATGTTGCTGCAGATGCAGGACCTTCCTTTCTGAAGAGGGAGTTCTTCCGGTCTAATCTGGATGAATTTGTGGGTGATCCTAAAGAGCCGCTTAAGGCAGATGAATGGCTCGAACAGACAACGAAGACGTTTGAGATGCTTGGCATCGAAGACGAGGGGTTGAAAGTGACCTTGGCATCTTTCCAGTTGAAGGGGGATGCGGGTCAGTGGTGGAAGTTTACTAAGGGTCATATAGGAGGTACATGGGAGGCTTTTGTGAATGCTTTCCACGAAAAGTTCTTATCTCCAGCAGTTAGGGAGAAGCTGAGAGACCAGTTCTGCCAGCTTAAGCAGTCGAGTTCTTCAGTGGCCGAGTTTGAGGCTGCATTTACTAGTTTGTCCAGGTTTGCACCTGAGTTGGTGGCGTCTGAGGAACGCCGTTGTATCGAGTTTGAGAAGAAGTTGAGGCGTGGCCTCAAGCTGAGAGTTGGGGGAACTATGATTCAGGATTATGGGCGTATGGTTGATGCTGCAGCCCACATGGAAATCATGATGCAGGAGGAGGAGGAAGGACAGAAGGGCTCCAAGAGGAGTCAGGATGGTCAGAGTGATGGTAGGAGACAGAAGGGTTTTAATCCTCAGCAGTCTCAGGGTAGCTTTTCTAGATCGAAGTTTCCTGTGCTGAGTGCTAGTTCGGGGAAAGGCAGTCAGGGAGACATTACCTGTTTCAAGTGTGGCCAACTGGGCCACAAGTCTCCAGTTTGTCCTCAGAGGGGAGGAGTGCAGAGAGCAGCATCATCTTCGGCTCGATCTCAGAGCCAGAGCCAGGGTAGACGCCAGCCACTCTCGTGTTATCAGTGTGGTCAGCCGGGGCATATGAAGAGGTATTGCCCGCAGTTGGGTGGCACACCTGGTGCATCTGGTTTGAGGCCGATTCAGGGTCAGCAGCCAGCTCAGTCGGGTCAGGCCTCGAGGGCCAATCAGGGGGCTTCATCATCCCAGTCGGTGCAGCAATCTTATGCTCCTAGGGGTGAGCAGGTTGATCAGAGGTCGTCTGGGCGCGTGTATGCTGTTACCGCGCAGGATCTTGTGCCGGCACCATCAGTTGTGAGAGGTACCTTCTTGTTTTGCAACTCGGTTGCTAATGTTTTGATTGATACGGGTGCATCTCATTCCTTTGTGTCTGCTGCATTTGCATCTGTTTTGGAGTTGGAGTTAGCACAGTTAGCATCTCCTATTTGTGTAGTGTCACCTCTTGGGGGTGAATTGATTTTGAAACAAGGTGTTAGGGGTTATGATATAGAGGTTGATTATCATAGAATCCCATTTTCCTTTGTAGTTATGCCTATGAGGGGTTTCGATGTTATTTTGGGTATGGACTGGTTATCGTCATACCGGGCAGTTATTGATTGCTACCGCCAGAGGGTCACTTGTTGTACCGTGAGCGGAGAGTATTTTCATTTTCTGGGGGACCGGGTTGGTAATGTGTTGCCACCGGGGTATGTTCCGCGAGGACGGAGTGAGCTTAGTGGTCTACTTGCTAACCTTTCGATTAGTGAGGATGATGAGACTCAGATTGTGTTGCCAAGGGTGATTTGTGAGTACTCGGACGTCTTTCCCGAGGATCTTGTTGGTTTGCCACCGCATCGAGAGATTGAATTCTCTATTGACCTAGTGCCCGGCACGGCGCCGATTTCTATGGCACCTTATCGTTTTCCCCAGCCGAGTTAGTTGAGTTGAAGATCCAGCTCCAGGAGTTACTAGACAAGGGCTATATACGTCCTAGTGTTTCGTCGTGGGAAGCACCGGCCCTCTTTGTTAAAAAGAAAGGTGGTGCTTTGAGACTTTGTATAGATTACCGGAAATTGAATCAGGCTACGGTTAAGAATAAGTACCCTATGCCTCGTATAAATGATCTGTTCGATCAGTTGAAAGGTTCCCGTTGTTTCTCGAAGATAGACTTGAGATCGGGTTATCATCAGTTAAGAGTCAGGGAGGAGGATATTCCGAAGACGGCATTCCGTACACGGTATGGCCACTATGAGTTTCTGGTGATGCCATTTGGGCTCACCAATGCACCGACAATTTTTATGGATTTGATGAACCGAATATTCCGGGAATTTTTAGATCGTTTTGTAGTCGTCTTCGTGGACGACATCCTTATCTATTCACCTTCTGAGGAGAAGCACAAGGAACACTTGAGAGTGGTGCTTGAGTTACTTAGAGCCCATAAGCTTTATGCTAAGTTTGGGAAGTGTGAGTTCTGGCTAGAAGAGGTCAAGTTCTTAGGCCATGTAGTTTCTGGGGAAGGAGTGTCTGTTGATACATCCAAGACTGAGGCGGTGCAAGATTGGGCACAGCCTAAGAGTGTGTTTGAGATCCGCAGTTTTCTGGGGTTAGCTGGGTATTATCGTCGGTTTGTGAAATATTTCTCCAGATTAGCTTCGCCTTTGACTAGATTGACTCGGAAGGGAGTCAAATTTGTATGGAGTGAGACTTGTGAAAAGTCGTTCCAGGAGTTAAAAGTTAGACTGACCACCGCTCCAGTATTGATTATTCCAGAGAGAGGGTTGGGTTATGCAGTCTATTGTGACGCCTCACGAGAGGGTCTAGGTTGTGTGTTAATGCAAGAAGGGAAAGTAGTTGCCTATGGCTCACGTCAGTTGAAAATTCACAAGCAGAATTACCCTACGCATGATCTAGAGTTAGCAGCTGTGATATTTGCCTTGAAGATTTGGAGGCATTATCTTTATGGTGAGAGATTCGAGGTATTCTCGGATCATAAGAGTCTGAAATATTTGTTTACACAGAAAGACTTGAACTTGAGGCAGAGGAGGTGGATGGAGTTCATAGAGGATTATGACTTTCAGTTGCATTATCATCCGGGAAAGGCCAATGTGGTGGCCGATGCCCTTAGCAGGAAACCTGTTGGTGACATAGCTAGTATAGCCATCCGAGAATGGGAGATGTTGGGTGCACTTGGGGAGTTTAATTTACTTCTGGGCGAATCCGTTGAGGCTGCGGCCTTGTTTTCTGTTGTTGTACAGCCTACACTTGTGACTCGAGTGTTAGAGGCTCAGAGGGATGACCTTGAGGTGGAAACCCTCCGTGAGAAGATTTCCGGTGGGAAGGTTGAGAAGGGTTTGACGGTGTATCCCGACCTGAGTGTGAGATACCGAGACCGTCCGTTTGTGCCGGAGTCTTGTCGAGAGGAGGTACTCCGAGAGTTTCATCATTCACGCCTTGCGGTGCATCCGGGAGGCACTAAGATGTATCGGGATTTGGGTCGCCAGTTCTGGTGGCGGGGTATGAAGAGAGATGTGGCAGCTTTCGTATCTAAGTGCCTTACTTGTCAGCAAGTGAAGGCCGAACATCAGAGGCCAGCGAGTTTGTTGCAACCCTTGCCTATTGCTGAGTGGAAGTGGGAACACGTCACTATGGACTTCGTTGTGGGTCTTCCGAGGACTCAGCGGGGTAGTGATGCTATTTGGGTGGTAGTAGACCGGTTGACTAAGTCGGCGCACTTCATTCCTATGCGCGTGAGAGATTCGGTAGATCATCTTGCCGACTTGTACATTCGGGACATAGTGAGGTTGCACGGGGTCCCAGTGACGATCGTCTCAGATAGAGATCCTCGTTTTACTGCCAGATTGTGGCAGAGTTTGCAGAGTGCCTTAGGCACTAAGTTGACCTTTACCACGGCTTATCATCCACATACTGACGGGCAGTCCGAGCGTACTATTCAGATCCTTGAGGATATGCTTCGGGGTTGTGTTCTAGATTTTAGTGGGTCGTGGGAGAAGCACTTGCCGTTGGTGGAGTTTGCCTACAACAACAGCTTCCAATCTAGTATCGGTATGGCACCGTTTGAGGCCTTGTATGGCCGACCATGTAGGTCTCCTGTTTGTTGGGCCGAGGTGGGTGATGCACCTCTGTTGGGTCCGGAGTTGGTGAGGGAAACGATGGAGAAAGTTGAGCTTATCCGTAAGAGGCTTGTTACAGCACAGAGTCGTCAGAAATCTTATGCCGACCGTAGGAGGAGACCTTTGGTGTTTGAGGTGGGTGATCATGTCTTTCTGAAGATATCACCTAGACGGGGTTTGATGAGGTTTGGGAAGAGCGGGAAGTTGTCCCCTCGGTTCATTGGTTCGTTTGAGATCCTTGAGAGGATTGGCGAGGCTGCTTATCGTTTAGCTTTACCGCCGCAGCTGTCCGGAGTACATGACGTGTTTCATGTGAGTATGCTTCGGAAGTATGAGTCGGATCCATTACATGTGTTGGATTGGACCGATTTAGTGGTTGATGAGGATGTCTCGTATGAGGAGAGACCGGTTCGGGTCTTGGATAGGCGGGATCAAGTTTTGCGAGGCAAAACCATCCCTTTGGTCAAAGTTTTGTGGAAACATCACGGAGTGGAGGAAGCCACTTGGGAACGTGAGTTGGAAGTTCGCGAAAAATACCCGGACATGTTTATCGATTTGTAATCTTGTATTTAGATTTTGTAATATTGTTGAACTTAAGAGCTTTACATATGTCTTAAGTTGTAAAACATTGAGTATGTTTTGGTAAATGGGTGTATCTTGAAACTTGCTTCATTATAGAAGTTTAGTGTAACATTGCATATGTTGATTACATTGTTGAATGAGTTGTATATGTCATGCAATTGAATTTGATATGGGAATTGCTAACATTGAAAGGAATAATGCATAATAGTGATGCAGGCTGAAATATATGTTGTTTTATATACACATTATGAGATGCTTCTTGATAAGAGATGAAATGACCAGTTTTGGTCAAGTTGTTTACTATTGAATTGTCATATTATAAAAAAAAAAAAAAAAAAAAAAACCTGTTTTCAAAAACTTATGCTTAATTTCGGGGACGAAATTCTTTTAAGGGGGGGAGGTTATAGCGACCCCGGTCTTTTCCCATTTGATTATCGTATCCGGACTTGGGTTCCGTTTATTCTGTCATTGTATATTTGTTGTTGTCGTCCTTTATTTTCTCATTTGGAGTTATAGGATGTGTTGGGCAGGTTTGTTTCAGGTTGGTTGGGTTCGTAAACCAAGTGTTGCTGTCCAGTTTTTGGGTTGGTCGCTCGAGCGAGGTTTGTTTTTGTGTCTTCTGGCTCGATCCATATTTGCTTCGCTCGAGCGAGCGACTGTGTCTGGTATAGACCTGAGGGCAGTGCTTATTCGCTCGAGCGAGATTTTCTTCGCTCGAGCGAGGTTTTCGTGTGTCTGGTCGCTCGAGCGACCAAGTCTTCGCTCGAGCGAGCCTGTCAGGTTTAAATAGGCAGCAGCGTGTTTCTGATCAGTTTTTCATACACTTTCAGATTCCAAAACCCTAGTTACGAGTTCTCTCTCCCTCTACACACCTTCTCTCTTAGGATTGATCTACTTAGAGTGAGTTTCTACCTTAGATCCTTTATTAAAAAGATAGAGTGAGTCGAAGGCTTCTATTTAATCTGAACATTTAGTGATTTGGAGCACATTGGAATTTGGGTATTCATCTCTGTCTTCTCCATTCGGGTTATTTTCTTCGAGGTAGGGATTTCCTACTCCATCTTATAAGTTTTGTTCTAAGTTTTAGTATTTTGATATGTTGGGGGTACTTTGGTAATTTTGGGAAAAACCCTAGTTGTATTAATAAATTAATTTGTATAATTAATTTAAGGAAATTGGGGAAATATGGTTAAATTCATGGAATTGGGGAATTCATTGATTAAATGGCGTAGTTGGATAATTTAAATCACTCGCCTATTGAATTGTTGATATATTTATTTTCAGTTTAGAAATAACTGTTTTGGGCTATCGGAGGAGGATAGCCGTGCTTGTTGTAGACACTGCATGTGGATTAGGGATAACTGAAACTAATCATTGTTTATGTCATCAATTTTGATTGCTGAATTAATACAGACATTATGTGTATTGATTGTGTGTTGTATATGTTATGTGTTTACATACATTGTTTTGTGTGGGAGGAGATAGGGGATGTACTCCACGGTTTAGGGGAAGATAGGGGATGGACCTCTAAACCGGATTTTGTTTGGGAGGAGATAGGGGATGGACTCCATTAGCATCACTTTTATGTGTGCTTATTTATATTGAAGTGTTTTTATTGATACAGCACTAAAATGTGTATCAAACTGGAAGTATGAAGTGTTTTGATTTGAGCCTGAGTCTCATCTGTTTGTTGACATTGGAAGAATGTGAATATGATATATATAGTTCACTGTTGTAAGTTTGGCCAGGTTCTGAGCCATATTGATAAAGTTGGAAAGTAAAACGTGTCTTAGACAATAGTGTCATGAGATTGTAAAATGATGTAATTGGTTATCTTGGTTAACCATCTATTGAATGCTATTCCTTTAATCAATGCTTATATTTGGTTCAGTATATTTCTATTGGGCTGTGGCTCACCCTTTATGGGAACATCATTTTCAGGTCCAGGTGATAAGCTACCTCCAAGGACTTAGCTTAGAAGGATTTGGATTTTGAAGACTATCTTTAGTTTTTTTTTTTTTTTTTTATTTGATAAACATTCAAGCCTAGGGCTTATTTGTATTTGAGTTAGAACTCATATTTTTATGTCCAAGTGTTGGCTTGGAAAGATGTAAGCCCATAGGGCATTTAATTTGATATTACATGTAATGTTTTCATTTAGTAATACTCTGATGAATGAGATAATGAATTGTTTTCTTTTAATATTGCATGCCAATGATATATATATAATGGGTTTATTTTGAGGACGTGACAGCATTCCCTACGCGGTTTGGCCATTATGAGTTTTTGGTGATGCCGTTTGGGCTTACCAATGCACCGGCAGTCTTTGTGGACTTGATGAACCGGATTTTCCGGGAGTTCTTAGATCGATTTGTGGTTGTCTTCGTGGACGACATTCTTGTTTATTCGCCTTCTGAGGAGGAGCACGAGGAACACTTGAGAGTGGTGCTTGAGTTGCTTAGAGCCCATAGGCTGTATGCCAAGTTTGAGAAGTGTGAGTTCTGGCTAGGAGAGGTAAAATTCCTAGGCCATGTAGTATCCGGGAAGGGGGTATCTGTCGATACATCCAAGATTGAGGCAGTGCAAGATTGGGCACAGCCTAAGAGTGTGTTTGAGATCCGCAGTTTTCTGGGATTAGCTGGGTATTACCGCCGGTTTGTGAAAGATTTCTCCAGGTTAGCGTCACCGTTGACTAGGCTGACTCGGAAGGGAGTCAAGTTTGTGTGGAGTAAGACTTGTGAAAAGTCGTTCCAAGAGCTGAAAGTTAGATTGACCACCGCTCCGGTGTTGATTATCCCGGAGAGAGGGTTGGGCTATGCGGTTTATTGTGATGCCTCACGAGAGGGTTTGGGTTGTGTGTTGATGCAAGAGGGGAAAGTGGTAGCTTATAGCTCACGTCAGTTGAAAATGTACGAGAAGAATTACCCTACACACGATCTAGAGTTAGCGGCTGTGATCTTTGCCTTGAAAATCTGGAGGCATTACCTTTATGGTGAGAGGTTCGAGGTGTTCTCGGACCACAAGAGTTTGAAGTATCTGTTTACACAGAGAGACTTGAATTTGAGGCAGAGGAGGTGGATGGAGTTCATCGAAGACTATGATTTTGAGTTGCACTATCACCCGGGAAAGGCCAATGTTGTGGCCGATGCCCTTAGTAGGAAATCCATTAGTGATGTAGCTAGTATAGCCATCCGAGAATGGGAGATGTTGGGAGCACTTGACGAGTTTGATTTGCTACTGGGCGAATCCGTTGAGGCTGCGGCCTTGTTTTCTGTTATTGCACAGCCTACGGTTGTGACTAGAGTGTTAGAGGCACAGAGAGGTGACCTTGAGGTAGAGTCTTTCCGAGAGAAAATCTCCAGTGGAAAAGTTGAGAGGGGTTTGACGGTGTATCCTGACCTGAGTGTGAGATACCGAGACCGTTTGTTTGTACCGGAGTCTTGCCGAGAAGAGGTACTCCGAGAGTTTCATCATTCGCGCCTTGCGGTGCATCCGGGAGGTACTAAGATGTACCAGGATTTGGGTCGCCAGTTTTGGTGGCAGGGTATGAAGAGAGATGTGGTTGTTTTCGTATCGAAGTGCCTTACTTGCCAGCAAGTGAAGGCCGAGCATCAGAGACTAGCGGGTTTGTTGCAACTCTTGCCTATTGCCGAGTGGAAGTGGGAGCATATCACTATGGACTTCGTTGTAGGTCTTCCGAGGACTCAGCGGGGTAGTGATGCCATTTGGGTGGTTGTAGACCGGTTGACTAAGTCGGCGCACTTCATTCCTATGCGCGTGAGAGATTCGGTAGATCATCTTGCCGACTTGTATATTCAGGACATAGTGAGGTTGCATGGGGTCCCAGTGACTATCGTCTCAGATAGAGATCCTCGTTTTACTGCTAGGTTGTCGCAGAGTTTGCAGAGTGCCTTGGGCACTAAGTTGACCTTTAGTACGGCTTATCACCCTCAGACTGATGGGCAGTCCGAGCGTACTATTCAGATCCTTGAAGATATGCTTCGGGGTTGTGTCTTGACTTCAGTGGGACGTGGGAGAGGCACTTACCCTTGGTAGAGTTTGCCTACAACAACAGTTTTCAGTCTAGTATCGGTATGGCACCGTTCGAGGCCTTGTATGGCCGACCGTGTAGGTCTCCAGTTTGTTGGGCCGAGGTGGGTGATGCACCTTTGTTGGGTCCGGAGTTGGTTAGGGAGACAACGGAGAAAGTTGAGCTTATCCGTAGGAGGCTTGTTACAGCCCAGAGTCGACAAAAGAGTTATGCCGACCGTAGGAGGAGGCCTTTGGCGTTTGAGGTAGGTGATCATGTCTTTCTAAAGATATCACCTAGGCGGGGTTCGATGAGGTTTGGGAAGAGTGGGAAGTTATCTCCTCGGTTTAGTGGTCCTTTTGAGATCCTTGAGAGGGTTGGCGAGGTTGCTTATCGGTTAGCTTTACCGCCGCAGTTGTCCGTAGTGCATGACGTGTTTCATGTGAGTATGCTTCGGAAGTATGAGCCAGATCCATCACATGTGTTGGATTGGACCTATTTAGAGGTAGATGAGGATGCCTCGTATGAGGAGAGACCGGTTCGGGTCTTGGATAGGCGGGATCAGGTCCTGCGTGGCAAAACCATTCCTTTGGTGAAAGTCTTGTGGAAACATCACAGAGTGGAGGAAGCCACTTGGGAACGTGAGTTGGAAGTCCGTGAGAAATATCCGGACTTGTTTGTTGATATGTAATCTTGTATTTAAATTTTGAATTATTGTTGAACTTAAGAGCTTTTATATATGTCTTGAGTTGTGAAACATTGAGAATGTTTTGGTTTATTGGAAGTATGTTTTGGAACTTGCCTCATATGGAAGTTGAATGTAACATTATATATGTTGAGTAGATTGTTGAAATTGGAAAGGAAATGCGTAATGTTAATGCATGTTGAAAGTACATATGTTGCTTACATATTGTGAATTGCCTCTTGTTAAAGGGATGGGATGACCGGTAATGGGTCGAATTGTTGAATGTTAAAGTGTAACATTGTTTAAAATAGAGGAAAACTTGTTTTTGAAAACTTGTGCTTAATTTCGGGGACGAAATTCTTTAAGGGGGGGAGGTTATAGCGATCTCGGGTTTACCCTTGTTGTATAGTGATCCGGACAGGTGTCCGTGGATGTTGGTAGTTGATTAATATCTTGTTTACATCCTTTTTATTTCATATCTGAGTTATAGGATGTGTTGGGAAGGGTTGTTACAGGTTGGTTAGGCCTTGGTTTCAATTCCTTGTTGTTCAGTTTTTAGGCTTTCCGCTCGAGCGGGTCTTCTTGCGCTCGAGCGGGTATTGCACACCTCCAGTATTTCAGGTTCCTGCAAAACTTCTGCAGACGTGATTTCTGCGCTCGAGCGGGTTTGTTTACGCTCGAGCGGTGGAGCTCGAGCAGATCATTTGGCGCTCGAGCGGGTAGTACTTTCTGGGTGTAAGTTCTGGGAGGTGGAAATCTGCACTCGAGCGGACTGGTTTTCGCGCTCGAGCGGATGTGCTTTATTCTTGTGTCTTGGCGCTCGAACGGGCCTTATTGCGCTCGAGCGTGTCCAGAGTTTTGTTCTTGGCGCTCGAGCGTCGCGTTCTCCGCTCGAGCGGGTCATACGTATATGAGTTATCCGCTGGGTGATTTTAAATCACTTTTTACATTTCTTTCTCTCTCCTACTTTTTCTAAAAGCTATTTTGAGAGCTCCTCTCTCTAAAATCTTGCCTTCTCTCTAGATTTTGATCTAGCTAGGGTGAGTTCCTCACCTTCGGTCTTTGTAAAAGTCATGTTGATCATCGAGGGCTTCGTTTTAATCTGAAAATTTCGGGATTTGGAGCATGTTGGGTTTTGTCATCTTCCCCCTTGGGGCTCCGGTTTTGAGGTAGGGATATCCTACTCCTCTCTATGGATTTTGTCCTTAAATTTTAGTATTTTGAGATGTTGGGGTTGGTTTGGTAAGTTGGTGAAAGTTTGGGGCTTTTGTGTTATTTTCTAAAAGTTGGGGTTTTATTCGTAATAAACCTAGATGCATGTTTGGTATGGAAAAGTGGAATTAATGTTAAAACATTAATGAAAATGGGACCTAAGGGTTGTAATGTTAATTATGAAAAAATGCCCTAATTACATTGGTTAATTAATTTGTAAGATTAATTGTAAGAAATGAGGAATTGAATTGGAAATGTTGAGATTGGAAATATATGGGATTAAAGGGTGTAGTTGGATTTTATGTCGCTCACCTAGTTGGAAATGTTGATTTTATATCCATTTGTTTCATTTATTTTCTGTATAGAAATAACTGCTTTGGGCTATCGGTGGAGGATAGTCGTGATTGTTATAGACAATGCATGATGATTAGGCAAACGGAAACTAATCACTGGAATGAGTCATTGAGTATGATGATTGAAAGAACACGTTAAATTTATGTGTTGCTTGATGATGTGTATAATTATTGTTTATATGCATTGTGTTGTGTTGGAGGAGATAGGGGATGTACTCCACGGTTTAGGGGAAGATAGGGGATGGACCTCTAAACCGGATGTGTCGGGAGGAGATAGGGGATGGACTCCATAGATAGAGCTCATATGCTTATCTATTAATGTGTTGACAGAGCTCATATGCTTGTCTAGAGAAGTGAAGATAGAGCTCATATGCTTATCTTTGTGAAGTGTAGATATAGCTTATATGCTTATCTGTGAATGTGGGATATTGTTGTTATACATATCTGTCGAGAATGTGGATATAGCTTATATGCTTATCTGTGAATGTGGAATATAGTTTTTATACATATCTGTTGAGATGATGATAAAGCTAATATGCTTATCTGTTAAAAAGGGGAAAATGAAAGGTAACTTGGACTCATAAGTCGTATGACATAAAATATGGTTTTATGTGGATGTATCTGTGTTGGCCATCTATCAATTGCTAATCTTTTAGTCATTGTTCATGGTTGGTTTAGTGTATTTCTACTGGGCTGTGGCTCACCCTATATGGGAATATCATTTTCAGGTACAGGTAGCATGCCACCCCCAAGGACATAGCTTGGGAGGCTAGAGGCGGACACACTTGTCGTTTTGTATTTTGATGTATTACATGTAAATTCAAGCCAAGGGCTCAATATGTAAATGAGTTAGCACTCTTTTGTTGTAACCAAGTGTTAACTTGGAAAGCTGTAAGCCCGTAGGACATTTGCTTTTGTTGTTAACATGTAATACATTTGTAAGAAACTACTCTGATGAATAGAAGAATGTTTATCTTTATTATCAGTTCATGTCTTTATTGATGGGTTTAATGTTATTATTTTGAGGGCATTACAGTTAAGGTATAGTGGTTTCTTGAATTAACTTCCATTTTTAATTTTCTGCAACTTCCATTTTTATTTTTATTTAACTTCCTTTTTTATTCAAGTTTCTTTTCTATTCAACTTCCTTTTTTATTTAATTTCCAAATAGATTGTTGAGGTATAGTGGTTTCTTTAATGAACTTCAATTTTTATTTTTATGGAACTTCTATTTTTATTTTTATTCAGCTTCCATTTTTATTCAAGTTATTTTTCTATTCAACTTCCTTTTTTATCTAATTTCCAAATATATCGTCAAGGTATAGTGGTTTCTTGAATTAACTTCCATTTATAATTTTCTGCAACTTCCATTTTTATTTTTATTTAACTTCGTTTTTTATTCAAGTTTCTTTTCTACTCAACTTCCTTTTTTATTTAATTTCCAAATAGATCGTCAAGGTATAGTTGTTTCTTTAATGAACTTCCATTTTTAATTTTACGGAACTTCCATTTTTATTTTTATTCAGCTCCCATTTTTATTCAAGTTATTTTTCTACTCAACTTCCTTTTTTATTTAATTTCCAAATAGATCGTTAAGGTATAGTGGTTTCTTGAATGAACTTCTATTTTTAATTTTCTGCAACTTCTATTTTTATTTTTATTTAACTTCGTTTTTTATTCAAGCTTCTTTTCTACTCAACTTCCTTTTTTATGTAATTTCCAAATAGATCGTTAAGGTATAGTGGGTTCTGGATTGAACTTCCATTTTTAATTTTCTGCAACTTCCACTTTTATTTTTATTCAACTTCCATTTTTATTCAATTTACATTTCTATTAAACTTCTTTTTTTATTTAATTTCCAAATAGATCGTTAAGGTATATTGGTTTCTTGAATGAACTTCCATTTTTAATTTTCTGTAACTTCCATTTTTATTTTTATTCGACTTCCATTTTTATTCAAGTTATTTTTTTATTCAACTTCCTTTTTTATTTAATTTCCAAATAGATCGTTAAGGTATAGTGGTTTCTTTAATGAACTTCCATTTTTAATTTTATGGAACTTCCATTTTTATTTTTATTCAGCTTCCATTTTTATTCAAGTTATTTTTCTGTTCAACTTCCTTTTTTATTTAATTTCCAAATAGATCGTTAAGGTATAGTGGTTTCTTGAATTAACTTCCATTTTTAATTTTCTGCAACTTCTATTTTTATTTTTATTTAACTTCCTTTTTTATTCAAGTTTCTTTTCTATTCAACTTCCTTTTTTATTTAATTTCCAAATAGATCGTTAAGGTATAGTGGTTTCTTTAATGAACTTCCATTTTTAATTTTATGGAACTTCCATTTTTATTTTTATTCAGCTTCCGTTTTTATTCAAGTTAGTTTTCTATTTAGCTTCATTTTTTATTTAATTTCCAAATATATCGTTAAGGTATAGTGGTTTTTTGAACTAACTTTCATTTTTAATTTTCTGCAACTTCCATTTTTATTTTTATTTAACTTCCTTTTTTATTCAAGTTTCTTTTCTACTCAACTTCCTTTTCCTTTTTTATTTAATTTCCAAATAGATCGTCAAGGTATAGTGGTTTCTGGATTGAACTTCCATTTTTATTTTTATACAACTTCCATTTTTATTCAATTTACTTTTTTATTAAACTTTCTTTTTTATTTAATTTCCAAATATATCGTTAAGGTATAGTGGTTTCTTGAATGAACTTCAAATTTTAATTTTCTGCAACTTCCATTTTTATTTCTATTCAACTTCTTTTTTTACTCAAGCTTCTTTTCTATTCAACTTTCTTTTTTATATAATTTCCAAGTAGATCGTTAAGGTATAATAGCTTCTGGATTGAACTTACATTTTTAATTTGATGCAACTTTCATATTTATTTTTATTCAACTTCCATTCTTATTCAATTTTCTTTTCTATTGAAGTTCCTTTTTTATTTAATTTCCAAATAGATCGTTAAGGTATAGTGGTTTCTTTAATGAACTTCCATTTTTAATTTTATGGAACTTCCATTTTTATTTTTATTCAGCTTCCATTTTTATTCAAGTTATTTTTCTATTCAACTACCTTTTTTATTTAATCTCCAAATAGATCGTTAAGGTATAGTGGTTTCTTGAATTAACTTCCATTTTTAATTTTCTGCAACTTCCATTTTTATTTCCAAGTAACTTCCATTTTTATTTTCAAGTAACTTCCATTTTTATTCAAGTTACGTTTCTATTCAACTTCCTTTTTTATTTAATTTCAAAATAGAACGTTAACGTATAGTGGTTTCTGGATTGAACTTCCATTTTTTATTTTATACAACTGTCATTTTTATTTTTATTCAATTTTCATTTTTGTTGAATTTATTTTTCTATTAAACTTCCTTTTTTATTTAATTTCCAAATAGATCGTGTAACGCCCTAAAAATTAACCCATTATATATATCATTGACATTCATTATTTTAAGAAGATAATCTATTAATTCATTCATCAGAGTATTACAAAATAAAGCATAACATTTATCATCGAATAAAATGCCCTACAGGCTTACATCTTTCCAAGCCAACACTTGGATACCAAAAATATGAGTTCTAACTCAATACAATAAAAGCCCTAGGCTTAAATGTTTACATGTACTTATAATTTAAGACAGTTAACTAAAAGTAGTCTTCTTCAATCCAGAAGTCAAACCCTCCCAAGCTAATTCCTTGGAGGTAGTTTATCACCTGAACCTGAAAATGATGTTCCCATAAAGGGTGAGCCACAACCCAGTAGAAATATACTAAACCACATATAAGCAATGAATAAAGCAATAGCATTCAACAGATGGTTAACCAAAATAATCAATTACAACATTTTACAGACTCACGACATTATTGCCAAAGATACGTTTTACTTTCCAGTTTTATCAACATGGCTCAGAACCTGGCCAAACTTATAACAGTGAAATCACATATATCATATTCACAATCTTCCAATATTAACAACAAATGAGACTCAAGCTCAAATCAAACACTTCATACTTCCAGATTGATACACATTTTAGTGCTGTACCAATAAAACACTTCTATAAATAAGCACACATAAAAGTGATGCTAATGGAGTCCATCCCCTATCTCCTCCCAAACAAAAATCCGGTTTAGAGGTCCATCCCCTATCTTCCCCTAAACCGTGGAGTACATCCCCTATCTCCTCCCACACACAAAACAATGTATGCAAATGCAATGCTCAATCATTACACGTATTTTCTGTATCAATGCCATAGTCAAAATTAATGACTTAACCAATGTGATTAGTTTCAGTTATTCCTAATCCACATGCAATATCTACAACAATCACGACTATCCTCCACCGATAGCCCAAAACAGTTATTTCTAAACTGAAAATAACTATGTCAACAATTCCATAGACAAATGATACCAATTATCCAATTACGCCATTTAATCAATGAATTCCATGAATTTAACCCTCTTTTCCCAATTCCATGAATTACTTATACAAATTAATTCAATAATACAACTAGGGTTTTTTCCCAAAATTTACCAAAGTATCCCCAACATGTTAAAATACCAAAACTTAGAACAAAACCTATAAAATGGAGTAGGAAATCCCTACCTCGAAGAGAGTAACCCGAATGGAGAAGATGGAGATGAATGCCCAAATACCAAAGTGCTCCAAATTGCCAAAAGTTCAGATTAAATGGAAGCCCTCGACTCCCTCTATCTTTTTAATAAAGCAACTAGGGTTGAAACACTCTCTAAACAGATCAAACCTAAGAGAGAAGGTGAGTAGGGAGAGAGAGAAGTCGGACCTAGGGTTTGGAATCAAAATAAGATGAAAAAGACTGATCAAATCCCGCTGCTGAGTATATAAACTGGACAGGCTCGCTCGAGCGAAGACTTGGTCGCTCGAGCGACCAGACACAGAGAAACCACGCTCGAGCCAAGGAAACCTTGCTCGAGCCAACAACCCAAAAGCTCGCTCGAGCGAAAGAAAGCTTGATCGAGCGAAGAACTCAAACCCTCAGGTCTGTAACCAGACACACGCTCGAGCGAAGGAAATATTGCTCGAGCGAAGAACAAACTAACTCGCTCGAGCGAAGAAAAGCTCGCTCGAGCCAAGAATGCAAAGCTTCAGGTTCAACCCAGACGCAAACTCTCGCTCGAGCTACCAAACCCCGGCTCGAGCGAAGAACCAAAACAACATCTCGCTCGAGCGACAAACTCCTCGCTCGAGCGAACAACCAAAAACCTGAACAGCAAGACTTGGTTTCTAAACCCAACCAACCTGAAACAAACCTGCCCAACACAACCCATAATTCCAAATGAACGAATAAAGGACAACAACAACAATATACAATGACAGAATCTACGGAACCTAAGTCCGGATACAATAATCAGATGGGAAAAGACCGGGGTCGCTATAGATCGTTAAGGTATAGTGGTTTCTTGAATGAATTTCCATTTTTAATTTGCTGCAACTTCAAGTTTTATTTTTATTTAACTTCCTTTTTCATTCAAGTTTCTTTTCTACTCAACTTTCTTTTTTATTTAATTTCCAAATAGATCGTTAAGGTATAGTGGTTTCTCGATTGAACTTCCAATTTTAATTTTATGCAACTTTCATTTTTATTTTTATTTAATTTCCAAATAGATCGTTAAGGTATTGTAAGAACCCACATTTTTCATCTTAATCATGTTCATGAGCATCTGTATGATTATGGTATTTTAAGCTTGCATGTGTATGTTCATGACTTGTCCTGCTTAGGTGAGTGAGATCCATGCCTTGATTTGATACCTTTGTGATTTGTCTAAGTGTTATGTGCTTGCCTAAGTTATGATTAGCCGACGTTATGCCAAGCTTAGGTTACGTTGCGCTTAGACCATTCCGAGCCGAGGTCACCCTCAGCCTAGAAGTATCTTGGAAACCCCTTTTGTTGACCACCATCCTTGTTTTGGCGCATTAGCCGAGATGTCACCTATGCGCCCTAGTGATCTCGTCCTGGAGTGGTACGACCTAGACCGAGGTGTGGCACATCTAGGCCAAGATGTGGCACAGCTTAGTCAAGTGTTGTCTTTCCTAGCCGAGGTCATTGTCACCTCAGTTGCCGAAGCCCTTTTGTTAGCCGATGTCACCCCTTGCCGGAGTACCGTTCCGTGTAGCTTGTTAGATACGCCGTGTTATTCGCCGATGTCGTTGCCTCGTCAGGAAGCCCATACCGTTTTGCTTGTTGAACACCCTTTCACCATGCTTTGTCCAGTCTGTCAGCCACCTTTTCAGGGTGAACCCAACCAGTCGCCGCCACGTGTCCCAGCAGAGGGATTAAGCCCAGAACCGAGTGAGAACACTTATCATTTGGTATCTTAACCTTGCCTTGTAGAGAGAGAAACTCTAGGAGGAAGAAGGAGTTTTAGAGTGAGAAGTGAGTCTTTAAGCTTGATTCCTTGAGATCAAACCGTTAGATTCGTGTTCTAAGGTTAGATTCTTGATCTGCTCATGATGTTCTTTATGTTCTTGTTATTGCATTGCATGATCGGATATGATTTGTAAGCCATGCAACGTCTTGAAATTCAGTTTTAGAAAGAGAAAATGGTTTTCATATGTTCTTCAAGAAAAGGTCTTGTTTTGATCCGAAAGCTTGCATAGAAAATCATGTTCTTGTGTTTGTTCTTGCGTGATTTTCAAGTATGGGTACCCAGGTCCATGTTTTCAAACTCATAACATGAAAATCCCATATTTGTGATGACAGATTATGATTGAACATTCGTATTTTTCATGTTTTCACACTCATGTTCTTCGTGTTCATCAGAAGAGGGAAACCCAGAGTTTCCCGACCTCTTTTCCTTGCATGTGGCCCTCGGGAACACACCTCGGCGAGGAGGTGTGGAACCCCGGCCTAGACCTGGTTGGTGCCCAGCATGTTTTCCGAAATCATTTGTATACATACGAAACTTGTTGAAGTGCATTCAATAGACCTTGACATGTGTTTGTAGGACTTGGACCTTTGCCTTGATCCCGACGTCCCAAGAACTATGTGAGTGGTATTTTTAATAAAGCTATGTTAAACTTGTTTTGATGAATCTCGTTTCGCTTTGTTTGATGAAAAGTATTTGATTTAGCATGATGCCTATCCCTATTTGTATATCAACCACTATCTTGTTTTGATGGCATGTCTTGAAAGTCCTTAGCTGCAGGGGACTATAATGCAACTGCACTCTTGTCTTGAAAGTCCTTAGCTGCAGGGGACTATAATGCAACTGCACTCTTGTCTTGAAAGTCCTTAGCTGCAGGGGACTATAATGCAACTGCACTCTTGTCTTGAAAGTCCTTAGCTGCAGGGGACTATAATGCAACTGCACTCTTGTCTTGATATGTCATCGCACTTGTAATATGTAGATGTAATAACATCCAAGGAACTTGAAAGGCCGGCAATGAACTTGATTTCCCCCTTGATTGTAAAGTATGCTATGTATTGTTTTGAAAGAAATCTTGGATATCAATCATGCAAAACCTTTATTTCTAATATCATTCACTGAGTATCCAAGCTCACCCTCTCTATATATATGTAGGTGATGAGCAAGAAGGCAATGAGGCCTAGACGTGTAGCCGATGTGTTTTGGGGTGCATTGCCGACGTGTTTTGGATTAGCATTTTGTGCCATCTTGAGGATTATGCTTCTTAGTCTATATTTCATGCGTACCTTTATATGTCGGCTTGAGAAGCCTTTTGGTCAAGATGTGTTTTGTATCTCATCCCCTTTTTGTATCTAAGTTGTAAGACCTTGTAAAAATGTATGTCATTTCATTGGACTTAAGCACGGCTCTCACGGACTATTTAAATTCTGTATATGTATTGCTTCCGCACTTGTATGCCCCATATTTTATACTCTGATTGTGTTTGATTCTCGTAAGTCGGCCTTCGGTAATCTCGGATTACTGGCCAACACGGCACCAAACTACTAGGGGCGGTTTGGGGGCGTGACAGGTATATTGGTTTCTTGAATGAACTTCCATTTTTAATTTTCTGCAACTTCCATTTTTATTGTTATTCGGCTTCCATTTTTATTCAAGTTATTTTTCGATTCGAATTCCTTTTTTATTTAATTTCCAAATAGATCGTTAAGGTATAGTGGTCTTTTGAATGAACTTCCATTTTTAATTTTCTGCAACTTCCATTTTTATTTTTATTTAACTTCCTTTTTCAATCAGTTTCTTTTATACTCAACTTCCTTTTTTATTTAATTTCCAAATAGATCGTTACGGTATAGTGGTTTCTTGAATGAATTTTCATTTTTAATTTTCTGCAACTTCCATTTTTATTTTTAAGTAACTTCCATTTTATTCAAGTTATTTTTCTATTCAACTTCCTTTTTTATTTAATTTCCAAATAAATCGTTAACGTATAGTGCTTTCTGGATTGAACTTCCATTTTTAATTTTATGCAACTTTCATTTTTATTTTTATTCAATTTTCATTTTTATTCAATTTACTTTTCTATTAAACTTCCTTTTTTATTTAATTTCCAAATAGATCGTTCAGGTACAGTGCTTTCTTGAATCAATTTCCATTTTTAATTTTCTGCAACTTCCATTTTTATTGTTATTTATCTTCCATTGTCGTTCAAGTTTCTTTTCTACTCAACTTCCTTTTTTATTTAATTTTCCAAATAGATCGTTAAATTATAGTGGTTTCTAGATTGAACTTCCATTTTTAATTTTATGTAACTTTCATTTTTATTTTTATTCAATTTTCATTTTTATTCAATTTACTTCTCTATTAAACTTTCTTTTTTATTAAATTTCCAAATTGAACGTTTAGGTATAGTGGTTTCTTGAATGAACATCCATTTTTTATTTTCTGCAACTTCCATTTTTATTTTTATTCGACTTTCTTTTTTATTCAAGTTATTTTTCTATTCAACTTCCTTTTTTATTTAATTTCCAAATAAATCGTTAAGGTATAGTGGTTTCTAAATTGAACTTTCATTTTTAATTTTATGCAACTTTCACTTTTATTTTTATTCAGCTTCCATTTTTATTCAAGTTATTTTTCTATTCAACTTCCTTTTTTATTTAATTTCCAAGTATATAGTTAAGATATAGTGGTTTTTTGAATTAACTTCCATTTTTAATTTTCTGCAACTTCCATTTTTATTTTTATTTAACTTCCTTTTTAATTCAAGTTTCTTTTCTATTCAACTTCCTTTTTTATTTAATTTCCAAATAGATCGTTGAGGTATACTGGTTTCTTTAATGAAATTCCATTTTAAATCTTATGGAACTTCCATTTTTATTTTTATTCAGCTTCCATTTTTATTCAAGTTATTTTTCTATTCAACTTCCTTTTTTATTTAATTTCCAAATATATCGTTAAAGTATAGTGGTTTCTTGAATTAACTTCCATTTTTAATTTTCGGCAACTTCCATTTTTATTTTTATTTAACTTCATTTTTTATTCGAGTTTCTTTTCTACTCAACTTCCTTTTTTATTCAATTTCCAAATAGATCGTCAAGGTATAGTGGTTTCTTTAATGAACTTCCATTTTTAATTTTATGGAACTTCCATTTTTATTTTTATTCAGCTTCCATTTTTATTCAAGTTATTTTTCTATTCAACTTCCTTATTTATTTAAATTCCAAATAGATCGTTAAGGTATAAGCGTTTCTTGAATGAACTTCCATTTTTAATTTTCTGCAACTTTCATTTTTATTTTTATTTAACTTCTTTTCTTATTCAAGTTTCTTTTCTACTCAACTTCCTTTTTTTTGTAATTTCCAAATAGATCGTTAAGGCATAGTGGTTTCTGGATTGAACTTCCATTTTTAATTTTCTGCAACTTCCATTTTTATTTTTATTCAACTTCCATTGTTATTCAATTTACTTTTCTATTAAACATCATTTTTATTAAATTTCCAAATAGATCGTTAAGGAATATTGGTTTTTTGAATGAAATTCCATTTTTAATTTTCTGCAACTTCCATTTTTACTTTTATTCGACTTCCATTTTTATTCAAGTTATTTTTCTAGTTAACTTTTTTTTTATATTTAATTTCCAAATAGATCGTAAAGGGATAGTGGTTTCTTTAATGAACTTCCATTTTTAATTTTATGGAACTTCCATTTTTCTTTTTATTCAGCTTCCTTTTTTATTCAAGTTATTTTTCTATTCAACTTCCTTTTCTATTTAATCTCCAAATAGATGATTAAGGTATAGTGGTTTCTTAGATTAACTTCCATTTTTAATTTTCTGCAACTTCCTTTTTTATTCAAGTTTCTTTTCTATTCAACTTTCTTTTTTATTTCATTTCCAAATAGATCGTTGAGGTATAATGGTTTCTTTAATGAACTTCCATTTTTAATTTTATGGAACTTCCATTTTTATTTTCATTCAGCTTCCATTTTTATTCAATTTTCTTTTCTATTAAAGTTCCTTTTTTATTTAATTTCCAAATAGATCGTTAAGGTATAGTGGTTTCTTTAATGAACTTTCATTTTTAAATTTATGGAACTTCCATTTTTATTTTTATTCAACTTCCATTTTTATTCAAGTTGTTTTTCTATTCAACTTCCTTTTTTATTTAATTTCCTAATAGATCGTTAAGGTATGGTGGTTTCTTTAATGAACATCCATTTTTAATTTTCTGCAACTTCCATTTTTATTCAATTTACTTTCCTATTAAATTTCCTTTTTTTATTTAATTTCCAAATAGATCGTGAAGGTATAGTGGTACCTTGAATGAACTTCTATTTTTAATTTTATGCAACTTCCATTTTTATTTTTATTCGACTTCAATCTTTATTCAAGTCATTTTTCTATTCAACTTTCTTTTTTATTTAATTTCCAAATAGATCGTTAAGGTATTGTGGTTTCTTGAATGAACTTCCATTTTTAATTTTCTGCAACTTCCATTTTTATTTTTATTCAACTTCCATTTTTATTCAATTTACTTTTCTATTAAACTTCCTTTTTTATTGAATTTCCAAATAGATCGTTAAGGTATAGTGGTTTGTTTAATGAACTTTCATTTTTAATTTTATGGTACTTCCATTTTTATTTTTATTCAGCTTCCATTTTTATTCAAGTTATTTTTCTATTCAACTTCCTTTTTTATTTAATTTCCAAATAGATCGTTAAGGTATAGTGGTTTCTTGAATTAACTTCCATTTTTAATTTTCTACAACTTCCATTTTTATTTTTATTTAACTTCCTTTTTTATTCAGGTTTCTTTTCTACTCAACTTCCTTTTTCATTTAATTTCCAAATAGATCGTGAAGGTATAGTGGTTTCTGGATTGAACTTCCATTTGTATTCACTTTACTTTTCTATTAAACTTCATTTTTTATTTAATTTCCAAATATATCGTTAAGGTATAGTGGTTTCTTGAATGAACTTCCAATTTTAATTTTCTGCAACTTTCGTTTTTATTGCTATTCAACTTCTTTTTTTATTCAAGCTTCTTTTCTATTCAACTTCCTTTTTTATTTAATTTCTAAATAGATCGTTAACGTATAATGGTTTCTGGATTGAACTTACATTTTTAATTTTATTCAATTTTCATTTTTATTTTTATTCAACTTCTGTTTTTATTCAATTTTCGTTTCTATTAAAGTTCCCTTTTTATTTAATTTCCAAATAAATCGTTAAGGTATAGTGGTTTCTTTAATGAACTTCCATTTTTAATTTTATGCAACTTCCGTTTTTATTTTTATTCAACTTCCATTTTTATTCAAGTTATTTTTCTATTCAACTTCGTTTTTTATTTAATTTGCTAATAGATCGTTAAGGTATAGTGCTTTCTTGAATGAACTTCCATTTTTATTTTTATTCAAGTTCCATTTTTATTCAATTAACTTTTCTATTAAACTTCCTTTTTTATTCAATTACCAAATAGATCGTTAAGGGATAGTGGTATCTTGAATGAACTTCCATTTTTGATTTTATGCAATTTCCATTTTTATTCAAATCATTTTTCTATTCAACTTCCTTTTTTGTATAATTTCCAAATAGATCGTTAAGGTACAGTGGTTTCTTGAATGAACTTCCATTTTTAATTTTCTGCAACTTCCATTTTTATTTTTATTTAACTTCCTTTTTCAATCAAGTTTCTTTTCTACTCAACTTCCTTTTTTATTTAATTTCCGAATAGATCGTTAAGGTATACTGGTTTCTGGATTGAACTTCCATTTTTAATTTTATGCAACTTTCATTTTTATTTTTATTCAATTTACTTCTCCATTAAACTTTTTCTTAATTAAATTTCGAAATTGAACGTTAAGGTATAGTGGTTTCTTGAATGAACATCCATTTTTAATTTTTTGCAACTTCCATTTTTATTTTTATTCGACTTTCTTTTTTATTCAAGTTATTTTTCTATTCAACTTCCTTTTTTATTTAATTTCCAAATAGATCGTTAAGGTACAGTGGTTTCTTGAATAAACTTCCATTTTTAATTTTCTGCAACTTAGATTTTTATTTTTATTTAACTTCGTTTTTTATTCAAGTTTCCTTTCTGCTCAACTTCCTTTTTTATGTAATTTCCAAATTGATCATTAAGGTATAGTGGTTTCTGGATTGAACTTCCATTTTTAATTTTCTGCAACTTCCATTTTTATTTTTATTCAACTTCCGTTTTTATTCAATTTACTATTCTATTAAACTTCCTTTTTTATTTAATATCCAAATAGATCATTAAGGTATATTGGCTTTTTGAATGAACTTCCATTTTTAATTTTCTGCAACTTCCATTTTTATTTTTATTCGACTTCCATTTTTATTCAAGTTATTTTTCTATTCAACTTCCTTTTTTATTTAATTTCCAAATAGGTCGTTAAGGTATAATGGTTTCTTCAATGAACTTCCATTTTTAATTTTATGGAACTTCCATTTTTCGTTTTATTCAGCTTTCATTTTTATTCAAGTTATTTTTCTATTCAACTTCCTTTTTTATTTAATTTCGAAATAGATGATTAAGGTATAGTGGTTTCTTCGATTAACTTCCATTTTTAATTTTCTGCAACTCCCATTTTTATTTTTATTTAACTTCCTTTTTTATTCAAGTTTCTTTTCTATTCAACTTCCTTTTTTATTTAATTTCCAAATAGATCGTTGAAGTATAGTGATTTCTTTAATGAACTTCAATTTTTATTTTTATGGAACTTCCATTTTTATTTTTATTCAGCTTCCATTTTCATTCAAGTTATTTTTCTATTCAACTTCCTTTTTTATTTAATTTCCAAATATATCGTTAATGTATAGCGGTTTCTTGAATTAACTTCCATTTTTAATTTTCTGCAACTTCCATTTTTATTTTTATTTAACTTCCTTTTTTATTCAAGTTTGTTTTCTACTCAACTTCCTTTTTTATTTAATTTCCAAATAGATCGTTAAGGTATAGTGGTTTCTAGATTGAACTTTCATTTTTAATTTTATGCAACTTTTATTTTTATTTTTATTCCACTTCCATTTTTATTCTATTTATTTTTCTATTAAACTTCCTTTTTTATTTAATTTCCAAATAGATCGTTGAGGCATAGTCGTTTCTTGAATGAACTTCTATTTTTAATTTTCTGGAACTTCCATTTTTATTTTTATTCAGCTTCCATTTTTATTCAAGTTATTTTTCTATTCAACTTCCTTTTTTATTTAATTTCCAAATAGATCGTTAAGGTATAGTGGTTTCTTGAATGAACTTCCATTTTTAATTTTCTGCAACTTCTATTTTTATTTTTATTTACCTTCCTTTTTTATTCAAGTTTTTTTTCTACTCAACTTCCTTTTTTATGTAATTTCCAAATAGATCGTTAAGGTATAGTGGTTTCTGGATTGAACTTCCATTTTTAATTTTCTGCAACTTCCATTTTTATTTTTATTCAACTTCCATTTTTAGTCAATTCACTTTTCTATTAAACTACCTTTTTTATTTAATTTCCAAATAGATCGTTAAGGTATATTGGTTTCTTGAATGAACTTGCATTTTTAATTTTCTGCAACTTCCATTTTTATTTTTATTCAGCTTCCATTTAAATTCAAGTTATTTTTCTATTCAACTTCCTTTTTTGTTTAATTTCCAAATAGATGGTTAAGGTATAGTGGTTTTTTGAATTAACTTCCATTTTTAATCTTCCGCAACTTCCAATTTTATTTTTATTTAACTTCCTTTTTTATTCAAGTTTCTTTACTATTGAACTTCCTTTTTTATTTAATTTCCAAATAGATCGTTGAGGTATAGTGGTTTCTTTAATGAACTTCCATTTTTAATTTTATGGAACTTCCATTTTTATTTTTATTCAGCTTCCATTTTTATTCAATTTACTTTTCTATTAAACTTCCTTTTTTTTTTTAATTTCCAAATAGATCGTTAAGGTATAGTGGTTTCTTTAATGAACTTCCATTTTTAATTTTATGGAACTTCCATTTTTATTTTTATTCAGCTTCCACTCTTATTCAAGTTATTTTTCTATTCTACTTCCTTTTTTATTTAATTTCCAAATAGATGGTTAAGGTATAATGGTTTCTTGAATTAACTGCCATTTTCAATTTTCTGCAACATCCATTTTTATTTTTATTGAACTTCCTTTTTAATTCAAGTTTCTTTTCTACTCAACTTCCATTTTTATTTAATTTCCGAATAGATCGTTAAGGTATAGTGACTTGAATGAACTTTCAATTTTATTTTTATTCAACTTCCATTTTTATTCAATTTGCTTTTCTATTAAACTTCCTTTTTTATTTAATTTCCAAATATATCGTTAAGGTATAGTGATTTCTTGAATGAACTTCCAATTTTAATTTTCTGCAACTTCCTTTTTTATTTCTATTCAACTTCGTTTTTTATTCAAGCTTTTTTCGTATTCAACTTCCTTTTTTATTTAATTTCCAAATAGATCGTTAAGGTATAATGGATTCTGGATTGAACTTACATTTTTAATTTTATACAACCTTCATTTTTATTTTTATTCAACTTCCATTTTTATTCAATTTTCTTTTCTATTAAAGTTCCGTTTTTATTTAATTTCTGAATAGATCGTTAAGGTATAGTGGTTTCTTTAATGAACTTCCATTTTTAATTTTATGCAACTTCCATTTTTATTTTTATTCAACTTCCATTTTTATTCAAGTTATTTTTCTATTCAACTTCCTTTTTTATTTAATTTGCTAATCGATCGTTAAGGTATAGTGGTTTCTTGAACGAACTTCCATTTTTAATTTTCTGCAACTTCCATTTTTATTTTTATTCAACTTCCATTTTTATTCAATTTACATTTCTATTAAAGTTTCTTTTTTATTGAATTTCCAAATAGATCGTTAAGGTATAGTAGTATCTTGAATGAACTTCCATTTTTAATTTTATGCAACTTCCATTTTTATTTTTATTCAACTTCCATTTTTATTCAAGTCATTTTGCTATTCAACTTCCTTTTTTATTTAATATCCAAATAGACCGTTAAGGTATAGTGGTTTCTTGAATGAACTTCCATTTTTAATTTTCTGCAAGTTCCATTTTTATTTTTATTCAGCTTCCATTTTTATTCAAGTTATTTTTCTATTCAACTTTCTGTTTTATTTAATTTCTAAATAGATCGTTAAAGTATAGTGGTTTCTTGAATGAACTTCCATTTTTAATTTTCTGCGACTTCCATTTTTATTTTCATTCAACTTCCATTTTTATTCTATTTACTTTTCTATTAATATAGCGATCCCGGTTTTCCCTTTCGTGCTTAACTGTAATCCGGATTCGGTTTCGTAAGAGTGCTGCTGTCTTATCCTCTTTCTATTCCTTTCTCTTTGTGTTCGAGCTTTGGGTTGTGTTGGGCAAGTTGGGAATAAGTTGGTTGTGTATTATAACGTAAAATCTTTGCCCAGTTTTTGGTTCCTCTGCTCGAGCGGTACTTTTGACGCTCGAGCAGGACTCTGTTGTTGCTTGTCCGCTCGAGCGGGGGTGGTGGCGCTCGAGCGGGGAAATCATCCATCCAGTATTTCGTCTGCAGTGGTATACGCTCGAGCAGGGGATTGGACACTCGAGCGGGAGTATGTGTCTGACGCTCTAGCGGGGAGTTTGACGCTCGAGCGGGCATCATGTCTGTAAAAGTTCTGGGAGTGTGCATCCGCCGCTCGAGCGGGGGATTGGACGCTCGAGCGGGGATCTGTGAGTGACGCTCGAGCGGGGAGTTCGACGCTCGAGCGGGGCGACTTTTATATAAAGCCGAGATCCGACCTTTTTGTTCTCTTTTCAACATCTCTTCTCTCTCTTACTTTTCCAAAAAGCTGTTTTGAGAGCTCCTCTCACTAAAACCCTAACTTCTCTCTTAGGATTGATCTAGTAAGAGTTTTTTTCTCACCTTGGGCCTTTACAAAAGTTGTGTTGATCGTCAAGGGCTATCTTCTAATCTGAAAATTTCAGGATTTGGAGCATTTTCGTTTCTTCATCTCCTTCGTTGGGTTCCGTCATTCGAGGTAGGGATAACCTACTCCATCTTATGAGCTTTGTCTTTGAATTTTAGCATTTTGATATGTCGGAGGTTGTTGGGTAATTTTGAGAAAGTTTTGGGCCTTTGTGCAATTTTACAAAAGTTGGGGTTTTAAATATATAAACCTATATGCATGTTAGGCATAGAGAAATGAGATTAATGTTGGGACATTGATGGAAATGGAACCTTAGGGTTGTTTTGTGAATTATGGTAATTTGCCCTAATTGGTTTAATTAATTAACGCATATAATCAATTGAAGAAAACGAGGAATTGAATTGAGAATGTTGAAATTGGGAATGTATGGGACTAAAGAGTGTAGTCGAATCTTTTATTGCTCATCTAGTTGAAATGTGATATATTATCCATGTGTGCATTTATTTCCTGCTTAGAAATAATTGCTTTGGGCTACCGGTGGAGGGTAGTGTTGATTGTTGTAGACAACGCATGATGATTAGGCAAACTAAAACTAATCAATCGGATGTGTCATAGAGTATGACGGTTGATAGAATACATTAACTTTATGTATTGAATGATTGTGTATATGACCAATGTGTTTATATGCATTATGTGTAGACGGTTGGTATAATACATTAACTTTATGTATTGATCGATTGTGTATATGATTCTGTGTTTATATGCATTGCTTGTGTAGAGGAGGAGATGGGGGATGTACTCCACGGTTTAGTGGAAGATGGGGGATGTACCTCTATACCGGATAGGATTGGGAGGAGATGGGGGATGAACTCCGTGGATACAGCTCATATGCTTATCTGTTGTTGTGAAGATACAGCTCATATGCTTATCTTTGTGAAGTGTAGATATAGCTCATATGCTTGTCTAGTGAAGTGTAGATATAGCTCATATGCTTGTCTAGTGAAGTGTAGATATAGCTCATATGCTTATCTGTTGTAGTATTGATATAGCTCATATGCTTATCTGTTGTAATATTGATATAGCTCATATGCTTATCTGTTGTAGTATTGATATAGCTCATATGCTTATCTGTTGTAGTATTGATATGGCTCATATGCTTATCTATCAAAAAGTTTGTTTGATTTGATATAGCACTAAAATGTATATCATCATCGTTTGTGAAGTATGGAAGTAGTTCATGTGTTATTGATACAACACCAAAATGTGTATCCACCGTGAATTTTGAAAATGTTCTAGTGATGAACTATAATCTCATCAAAATGTTTTGGCCAGAGTACTGAGCCCTGTTTTCAAACCCAAAGTTGAACAAGAAATGAAAAGTAACTTGTAACGTAGACTTGGTTGTCATGGAATTGAAATAAGATGTGAATGGAGATGTAAGTATCGACCATCTTTCAGTTGCTAATCTTTTAGGCATTGTTTATAGTTGGTTTAGTATATCTCTGCTGGGCTGTGGCTCACCCTATATGGGAACATCATTTTCAGGTACAGGTAGCATGCCACTTCTGAGGACATAGCTTGGGAGGCTAGGGGCAACTTACTTTTGTTGCCTTATTTTCCTTTTGATGTATTACATGTAAATTCAAGCCAAGGGCTTAATGTGTAACCGAGTCAATATTCTCTTTTGTAACTAAGTGTTAACTTGGGAAGCTGTAAGCCCGTAGGGCATTTACTTTGTTGTTAACGTGTAATACTTTTGTAATGAAGCACTTTGATGAATTGAAGAAAGGTGGATCTTTTGTATATAAATGTATGCTTATATTGTTGGGTTTAATGTTATTATTTTGAGGGAGTTACAATTAAACTTCCTTTTTTATTTAATTTCCAAATAGATCGTTAAGGTATATTGGTTTCTTGAATAAACTTTCGTTTCTAATTTTCTGCAACTTCCATTTTTATTTTTCTTTAACTTCCTTTTTCAATCAGTTTCTTTTCTACTCAACTTCCTTTTTTGTTTAATTTCCAAATAGATCGTTAAGGTGTAGTGGTTTCTTCAATCAATTTTCATTTTTAATTTTCTGCAACTTCCATTTTTATTTTTAAGTAACTTCCATTTTTATTCAAGTTTCTTTTCTATTCAACTTCCTTTCTTATTTAATTTCCAAAAAGATCGTTAAGGTATACTGGTTTCTGGATTGAACTTCCATTTTTAATTTTTTGCAACTTTCACTTTTATTTTTATTCAGCTTCCATTTTTATTCGATTTACTTTTCTATTAAACTTCTTTTTTTATTTCATTTCCAAATAGATCGTTAAGGTATAGTGGTCTCTTGAATGAATTTCCATTTTTAATTTGCTGCAACTTCCATTTTTATTTTTATTTAAATTCCTTTTTCACTCAAGTTTCTTTTCTACTCAACTTCCTTTTTTATATAATTTCCAAATAGATCGTTGAGGTATAGTGGTTTCTGGATTGAACTTCCATTTTTATTTTTATTCAACTTCCATTTTCATTCAATTTACTTTTCTATTAAACTTTCTTTTTTATTTAATTTCCAAATATATCGTTAAGGTATAGTGGTTTCTTGAATGAACTTCCAATTTTAATTTTCTGCAACTTCCATTTTTATTTCTATTCAATTTTTTTTTTTATTCAAGCTTCTTTTCTATTCAACTTCCTTTTTTATTTAATTTCCGAATTGATCGTTAAGGTATAATGGTTTCTGGATTGAACTTACATTTTCAATTTTATGCAACTTTAATTTTTATTTTTATTCAACTTCCATTTTTATTCAATTTTCTTTTCTATTCAAGTTCCTTTTTTATTTCATTTCCTAATAGATCGTTAAGGTATAGTGGTTTCTTGAATGAACTTCCATTTTTAATTTTCTGCAACTTTCATTTTTATTTTTATTCAACTTCCATTTTTATTCAATTTACTTTTCTATTAAACTTCCTTTTTTATTTAATTTCTAAATAGATCGTTAAGGTATAGTGGTATCTTGAATGAACTTCCAATTTTAATTTTTTACAACTTCCATTTTTATTTTTATTCAAGTCATTTTTCTATTCAACTTTCTTTTTTATTTAATTTCCAAATAGATCGTTAAGGTATAGTGGTTTCTTGAAAAAACTTCCATTTTCAATTTTCTGCAACTTCCATTTTTATTTTTATTTAACTTCCTTTTTCAATCAAGTTTCTTTTCTACTCAACTACCTTTTTTATTTAATTTCCAAATAGATCGTTAAGGTATACTGGTTTCGGGATTGAACTTCCATTTTTAATTTTCTGCAACTTCCATTTTTATTTTTATTCAACTTCCATTTTTATTCAATTTACTTTTCTATTAAACTTCCTTTTTTATTTAATTTCCAAATAGATCGGTAAGGTATAGTGGTTTCTTTAATGAACTTCCATTTTTAATTTTATGGAACTTCCATTTTTATTTTTATTCAGCTTCTATTTTTATTTAAGTTATTTTTCTATTCAACTTCCTTTTTTATTTAATTTCCAAATAGATGGTTAAGGTATAGTGGTTTCTTGAATTAACTTTCATTTTTAATTTTCTTCAACTTCCGTTTTTACTTTTATTTATCTTCCTTTTTTATTCAAGTTTTTTTTTCTACTCAACTTCCTCTTTTATTTAATTTCCAAATAGATCGTCAAGGTATAGTGGTTTTTGGATTGAACGTCCATTTTTATTTTTATTCAACTTCCATTTTTATTCAATTTACTTTTCTATTAAATTTCCTATTTTATTTAATTTTCAAATATATCGTTAAGGTATAGTGGTTTCTTGACTGAACTTCCAATTTTAATTTTCTGCAACTTCCATTTTTATTTCTAATCAACTTCGTTTTTTATTTAATTTCCAAATAGATCGCTAAGGTATAATGGTTTCTGGATTGGACTTACATTTTTAATTTTATACAACTTTCATTTTTATTTTTATTCAACTTCCATTTTTATTCATTTTTGTTTTCCTATTAAAGTTCTTTTTTTATTTAATTTCCAAATAGATCGTCAAGGTATAGTGGTTTCTTTAATGAACTTCCATTTTTAATTTTATGCAACTTTCATTTTTATTTTTATTCGACTTTCATTTTTATTCAAGTCATTTTTCTATTCAACTTTCTTTTTTATTTAATTTCCAAATAAATCGTTAAGGTATAGTGGTTTCTAGAATGAACTTCCATTTTTAATTTTCTGCAACTTCCATTTTTATTTTTATTTAACTTTCTTTTTCAATCAAGTTTCTTTTCTACTCAACTTCCTTTTTTATTTAATTTCCAAATAGATCGTTAAGGTATACAGGTTTCTGGATTGAACTTCCATTTTTAATTTTTTGCAACTTCCATTTTTATTTTTATTCAACTTCCTTTTTTATTTAATTTTCAAATAGATCGTTAAGGTATAGTGGTTTCTTTAATGAACTTCAATTTTTAATTTTATGGAACTTCCATTTTTATTTTTATTCAGCATCCATTTTTATTCAAGTTATTTTTCTATTCAACTTCCTTTTTTATTTAATTTCCAAATAGATGGTTAAGGTATAGTGGTTTCTTGAATTAACTTCCATTTTGAATTTTCTGCAACTTCCATTTTTACTTTTATTGAACTTCCTTTTTTATTCAAGTTTCTTTTCTACTCAACTTCCATTTTTATTGAATTTCCAAATAGATCGTTAAGGTATATATAGCGATCCCGGGTTTACCCTTGTTGTACAGTGATCCGGACATGTGTCCGTGGATGTTGGTAGTTGTTTATTTCCTAGTTTGCATCCTCTTTACTTTGTATTTTGAATTATGGGATGTGTTGGGCAGGTTTGTTACAGGTTGGTTGTGTTTGGGAGCCTAGTGTTGCTGCCCAGATTTTTGGTCCTTCGCTCGAGCGAGGAGTCTGTCGCTCGAGCGAGAGTAGTGTTGCCCCGGTTCTGGACCTGAGAGTTGTAGTTTCTGGCTCGAGCGAGATTTTCGTGGCTCGAGCGGTCTGGGTTTTTCTTCGCTCGATCGAGAACTTCTTGGCTCGAGCGAGAGTTTTCTGTGTCTGGTCGCTCGAGCGACCAATCCTTCGCTCGAGCGAGCGTGTTTTATATCAGCGGACAGCAGCGTCTAAAACATCACTTTTTCAGTCCTTTTCTTTGATTAAACCCTAAATCCGACACCCTCTCTCTCTAAACTTGCACTCTCTCTAAGATTTGATCTCCCTAGGGTGTGAATCTAGCCTAAGGCCTTTGTTAAAAAGATAGAGGGCGTTGAGAGCTTCGATTTAATCTGAAAAAGTTTGGATTTGGAGCAAGTTGATCTTGGAGTCTTCATCTCCTTTTGGGCTAAAACTTCGAGGTAGGGATATCCTACTCCTCTCTATGGGTTTTGTCTTTAAATTTTGGTATTTTGAGATGTTGGGCTTGGTTTGGTAATTTTGTGAAAGTTTGGGGCTTTTGTGTAATTTTACAAAAGTTGGGGTTTTATTCATAATAAACCTAGATGCATGTTTGGCATAGAAAAATAGAATGATTGTTGAATCATTGATGAAAATGGGACCTAAGGGCTGAAATGGTAATTATGGAAAATGGCCTAATTACATTGTTTAATTAATTGGGATAATTAATTGGTGAGAAATGAGGAAATGAAATGTTGATTGAATATCCATTTGTGCATTTATTTTCTGTTTTAGAAATAACTGCTTTGGGCTATCGGTGGAGGATAGTCGAGATTGTTGTAGACAATGCATGATGATTAGGTAAACGGAAACTAATCAATGGAATGTGTCATGGAACTTGACGGTTGATAGAATACATTAATTGTGTGTATTGTGTGATTGTATATAGAACCAATGTGTTTATATACGTTATGTGTAGAGGAGGAGATAGGGGATGTACTCCGCGGTTTAGGGGAAGATAGGGGATGTACCTCTAAACCGGATAGGTATTGGGAGGAGATAGGGGATGAACTCCGTAGACAGAGCTCATATGCTTGTCTAGAGAAGTGAAGATAGAGCTCATATGCTTATCTTTGTGAAGTGAAGTGTGGATACAGCTTGTATGCTTATCTGTGGATATTATTGATATACATATCTGTTGTAGAATGTGGATACAGCTTGTATGCTTATCTGTGGATATTGTTGATATACATATCTGTTGAGAATGTGAGATATAGTTTTTATACATATCTGTGGAAATGATAATAGAGCTAGCATGCTTATCTATTGAAAAGGGAAAATGAAAAGTAATTGGGACTTGTAAGTCGTTGACATAAATATGTAATTTATGTGATTGTATCAGTGTTGACCAACTATCAATTGCTAATGTTTTAGCCATTGTCCATGGTTGGTTTAGTGTATTTCTACTGGGCTGTGGCTCACCCTATATGGGAATATCATTTTCAGGTACAGGAAGCATGCCACCTCCAAGGACATAGCTGGGAGGCTAGTGGCGGGCATAGTTTTGTCGTTTTACTTTTGATTTATTACATGTAATTTCAAGCCAAGGGCTTAATGTGTAAACGAGTTAGAACTCTTTGTTGTAACCAAGTGTTAACTTGGAAAGCTGTAAGCCCGTAGGGCATTTTGTTATGAGGTTAACATGTAATACTTATGTCTTGGAATTCTAATGAATGAAAGGAATGCGGTTAGTTTATATGTAAATGCATGTCTTATCTGATGGGTTTAATGTTATTATTTTGAGGGCGTTACAACTTGGTATCAGAGCGTACCGGGTTCGAATACTTTGGGTACGTGGGAAGTGATTAGGATCACAATGGGTTTGTCTCGCTTGGTAGAGACTTAGATGTAGTACCATATGCTATGTGCTTATTTGATAACATGCTTATGTGACTATGTGGGTATGGGATTTAATTTCTAGGATGTTGATTGGATCCTTGAGTTTCTGGGAGTCTTGTTGGAAAAGCACTTGATCAATGCTGTTTCTAACCGGAACTCTAGTAACGTCTTGGGACTATCATTATCCGGAAATGAAATTCGTAAGTGCTTATGTGTTTATGTGCTTATGTGGAGTGAATTACAGTTGTCCATGCATTAGGACGTGAGTGTTTAGTTTCGGCACACTTATGAATGTGCTAACGTTCTGTGTTGCCTTTATTAGGATGTCAGGACGAGGAAGAGGAGCTAGGCGTGGTAGACCTGCGAGGCAGGAAGTACCGTTACCGGGTGAGATTCCGGCAGTGCAGGAGGGAGTTGGGCAGGCCAATGTGGCCGAGCCAGTGGGTCAGCAGGCTATGGGTGCCTTGGCCAGAGAGATAGCAGGAGCTTTGGGTATTCTTAGAGCTGGGAATCAGGCAGCTGAGGCAGGGCCTTCTTTCTTGAAGAGGGAGTTCTTCCGGTGTAATCCGGACGAGTTTATCAGGGATCCTAAAGAGCCGCTTAAGGCAGATGAATGGCTCGAACAGACAACGAAGACGTTTGAGATGCTTGGCATCGAGGACGGAGCACTGAAAGTGACCTTGGCATCCTTCCAGCTGAAGGGAGATGCGGGTCAATGGTGGAAGTACGAGAAAGCTCGTGTTGGTGGTACTTGGGAGGCGTTTATAAATGCTTTTCAGGAGAGGTTTTTATCAGCAGCAGCTAGGGAGAAGCTGAGGGATCAGTTTAGCCGGCTTAATCAGCAGGGCTTGTCAGTGGCCGAGTTTGAGGCTACTTTTACCAGTCTGTCTAGGTTTGCACCTGAACTGGTGGCGTCTGAGGAACGCCGTTGCTATGAGTTTGAGCGGAAGTTGAGGCGGGGCCTCAAGTTGAGAATTGGTGGGTCTTATATTCGAGAGTATAGACACCTAGTGGACGCTGCAGCTCATATGGAGCTTATGATACAGGAGGAGGATGAGGGTCAGAGAGGCTCCAAGAGGAGCCAAGATAGTCAGAGTGATGGCAGGAGACAGAAGGGTAATAACCCTCAGCAGTCTCAGGGTGCAGTCTCTAGATCGACCTTTCCAGTGCCGAGTGTAGGCTCGGGGAGAGGCAGTCAGGGGGAATTCACTTGTTACAAGTGTGGCCAGCTGGGTCACAAGGTTTCGGTTTGCCCGCAGAAGGGTGGGGGTCAGAAAGCTGCTTCTTCTTCAGCTAGACCGCAGAGTCAGAGTTTGGGCAGGGGGCAGCTCTTGACTTGTTATCAGTGTGGACAATCTGGGCACATGAAGAGGTTTTGCCCACAGTTGAGTGCCACTTCGGGAGCGTCTGGTTCTAGGCAGACGCAGGGTTTCCAGCCAGCTCAGTCTGTGCAGGCCTCAAGGGCCAATCCGGGAGCTTCGTCATCCCAGTCTGTGCAGCAGTCTTTTGCTCCGAGAGGTGAGCAGGTAGACCAGGGGCCTACGGGGCGCGTGTATGCTGTTACCGCGCAGGATTTAGTACCAGCTCCATCAGTAGTGAGAGGTACTTTTCTGTTTTGCAACTCGGTTGCTAATGTGTTGATAGACACGGGTGCATCTCATTCTTTTGTATCTGCTGCATTTGCATCTGTTTTGGAATTGGAGTTAGCACAGTTAGCATCTCCTATTTGTGTGGTATCGCCTTTGGGTGGTGAGTTGATCCTGAAACAGGGTGTTAGAGGATGTGATATAGAGGTCGCCGATTATAGGCTTCCTTTTCCGTTTGTTGTCATGCCCATGAAGGGTTTTGATGTTATTTTGGGTATGGGCTGGTTATCGTCATACCGGGCTATTATTGATTGCTACCGCCAGAGGGTTACATTGTGTACCTTGAGCGGGGAGTGGTTCCATTTCTTGGGAGACCGGGTTGGTAGTGTTTTGCCACCGGGGTATGATTCGCGAGGGCGAAGTGAGCTTAGTAGTCTACTTGCTAGCTTTGAGAGTGGTGAGAGTGGTGAGACCCAGCATGTATTGCCGAGGGTGGTTTGTGAGTATCCGGATGTTTTTCCCGAAGATCTTGTTAGTTTGCCACCTCACCGAGAGATAGAGTTCTCTATTGATTTAGTGCCTGGTACGGCGCCGATTTCTATGGCACCTTACCGTTTTGCTCCAGCAGAGTTGGTTGAGTTGAAAGTTCAGCTTCAGGAATTGCTCGATAAGGGCTTTGTTCGCCCTAGTGTTTCACCGTGGGGAGCACCGGCCCTCTTTGTTAAAAAGAAAGATGGTGCCTTGAGATTGTGTATAGACTACCGGAAGTTGAATCGGGCTACGGTTAAGAATAAGTATCCTATGCCCCGTATAGATGATTTGTTTGACCAGTTGAAGGGTTCCCGTTGTTTCTCTAAGATAGACTTGAGATCGGGTTACCATCAGTTGAGGGTCAGGGAGGAAGATATTCCTAAGACGGCATTCCGTACGCGGTATGGCCATTACGAGTTTCTGGTGATGCCATTCGGGCTTACCAATGCACCGGCAGTCTTTATGGACTTGATGAACCGGATTTTCCGGGAGTTCTTAGACCGATTTGTGGTCGTCTTCGTGGACGACATTCTTATCTATTCGCCTTCTGAGGAGGAGCACGAGGCACACTTGAGAGTGGTGCTTGAGTTACTTAGAGCCCATAGGCTGTATGCCAAGTTTGGGAAGTGTGAGTTCTGGCTGAGGGAAGTCAAATTCTTAGGCCACGTGGTATCCGGGGAAGGAGTGTCTGTTGATACATCCAAGGTTGAGGCAGTGCAAGATTGGGCACAGCCTAAGAGTGTGTTTGAGATCCGCAGTTTTCTGGGATTGGCTGGGTATTACCGTCGGTTTGTGAAAGATTTCTCCAGGTTAGCGTCACCGTTGACTAGACTGACTCGGAAAGGAGTCAAGTTTGTGTGGAGTGAGACTTGTGAAAAGTCGTTTCAAGAACTGAAAGTTAGATTGACCACCGCTCCGGTGTTGATTATTCCGGAGAGAGGGTTGGGTTATGCGGTTTATTGTGATGCCTCACGAGAGGGTTTGGGTTGTGTGTTGATGCAAGAGGGGAAAGTGGTAGCTTATGGCTCACGTCAGTTGAAAATACACGAGAAGAATTACCCCACACACGACCTAGAGTTAGCAGCTGTGATCTTTGCCTTGAAAATCTGGAGGCACTACCTTTATGGTGAGAGGTTCGAGGTATTCTCGGATCATAAGAGTTTGAAGTATCTGTTTACACAGAGAGACTTGAATTTGAGGCAGAGGAGATGGATGGAGTTCATCGAGGATTATGATTTTGAGTTGCATTATCATCCGGGAAAGGCCAATGTTATGGCCGATGCCCTTAGTAGGAAAACCATTAGTGATGTAGCTTGTATAGCCATCCGGGAATGGGAGATGTTGGGAGCACTTGGCGAGTTTGATTTGCTACTGGGCGAATCTGTTGAGGCTGCGGCCTTGTTTTCTGTTGTTGCGCAGCCTACACTTGTGATTAGAGTGTTAGAGGCACAGAGAGGTGACCTTGAGGTAGAATCCCTCCGAGAGAAGATCTCCAGTGGGAAAGTTGAGAAGGGTTTGACGGTGTATCCCGACCTGAGTGTGAGATACCGAAACCGTTTGTTTGTACCGGAGTCTTGCCGAGAGGAGGTACTCCGAGAGTTTCACCATTCGCGCCTTGCGGTGCATCCGGGAGGTACTAAGATGTATCAGGATTTGGGTCGCCAGTTTTGGTGGCGGGGTATGAAAAGAGATGTGGCTGTTTTCGTATCGAAGTGCCTTACTTGCCAGCAAGTGAAGGCCGAGCATCAGAGGCCAGCGGGTTTGTTGCAACCCTTGCCTATTGCCGAGTGGAAGTGGGAGCATGTCACTATGGACTTCGTTGCAGGTCTTCCGAGGACTCAGCGGGGTAGTGATGCTATTTGGGTGGTTGTAGACCGGTTGACTAAGTCGGCGCACTTTATTCCTATGCGCGTGAGAGATTCGGTAGATCATCTTGCCGACTTGTATATTCGGGACGTAGTGAGATTGCACGGGGTCCCAGTGACGATTGTCTCAGATAGAGATCCTCGTTTTACTGCTAGGTTGTGGCAGAGTTTGCAGAGTGCACTGGGCACTAAGTTGACCTTTAGTACGGCTTATCATCCTCAGACTGACGGGCAGTCCGAGCGTACTATTCAGATCCTCGAGGATATGCTTCGGGGTTGTGTCCTGGACTTCAGTGGGACGTGGGAGAGGCACTTGCCATTGGTAGAGTTTGCCTACAACAATAGTTTTCAGTCTAGCATCGGTATGGCACCGTTTGAGGCCTTGTATGGCCGACCGTGTAGGTCTCCAGTTTGTTGGGCCGAGGTGGGTGATGCACCTTTGTTGGGTCCGGAGTTGGTTAGGGAGACGACGGAGAAAGTTGAGCTTATCCGTAGGAGGCTTGTTACAGCCCAGAGTCGACAAAAGAGTTATGCCGATCGTAGGAGGAGGCCTTTGGCGTTTGAGGTAGGTGATCATGTCTTTCTGAAGATATCACCTAGGCGAGGCTTGATGAGGTTTGGGAAGAGTGAGAAGTTATCCCCTCGGTTTATTGGTCCTTTTGAGATCCTTGAGAAGATAGGTGAGGTTGCTTATCGGTTAGCCTTACCGCCGCAGTTGTCCGGAGTACATGACGTGTTTCATGTGAGTATGCTTCGGAAGTATGAGCCAGATCCATCACATGTGCTGGATTGGACTGATTTAGAGGTAGATGAGGATGCCTCGTATGAGGAGAGACCGGTTCGGGTCTTGGATAGGCGGGATCAGGTCCTGCGTGGCAAGACCATTCCTTTGGTGAAAGTCTTGTGGAAACATCACGGAGTGGAGGAAGCCACTTGGGAACGTGAGTTGGAAGTCCGAGAGAAATATCCGGACTTGTTTATTGATATGTAATTTTGTATTTAAATTTTACATTTTGTTGAACTTAAGAGCTTTTATATATGTCTTAAGTTGTGAAACATTGAAAATGTTTTAGTTATTGGAAGTATGTTTTGGAACTTGCCTCATATGGAAGTTGAATGTAACATTATAGGTGTTAAGTATATTGTTGACATTGGAAAGTTAGTGCATAATGTTGATGCATGTTGATAATACATATGTTGTTTACATATTGTGATATGTCTCTTGTTAAAGGGATGGGATGACCGGTAATGGGTCGAATTGTTGAATGTTAAATTGTAACATTGTTTAAAATGGAGGAAAACCTGTTTTTGAAAACTTGTGCTTAATTTCGGGGGCGAAATTCTTTAAGGGGGGGAGGTTATAGCGATCCCGGGTTTACCCTTGTTGTACAGTGATCCGGACATGTGTCCGTGGATGTTGGTAGTTGTTTATTTCCTAGTTTGCATCCTCTTTACTTTGTATTTTGAATTATGGAATGTGTTGGGCAGGTTTGTTACAGGTTGGTTGTGTTTGGGAGCCTAGTGTTGCTGCCCAGATTTTTGGTCCTTCGCTCGAGCGAGGAGTCTGTCGCTCGAGCGAGAGTAGTGTTGCCCCGGTTCTGGACCTGAGAGTTGTAGTTTCTGGCTCGAGCGAGATTTTCGTGGCTCGAGCGGTCTGGGTTTTTCTTCGCTCGATCGAGAACTTCTTGGCTCGAGCGAGAGTTTTCTGTGTCTGGTCGCTCGAGCGACCAATCCTTCGCTCGAGCGAGCGTGTTTTATATCAGCGGACAGCAGCGTCTAAAACATCACTTTTTCAGTCCTTTTCTTTGATTAAACCCTAAATCCGACACCCTCTCTCTCTAAACTTGCACTCTCTCTAAGATTTGATCTCCCTAGGGTGTGAATCTAGCCTAAGGCCTTTGTTAAAAAGATAGAGGGCGTTGAGAGCTTCGATTTAATCTGAAAAAGTTTGGATTTGGAGCAAGTTGATCTTGGAGTCTTCATCTCCTTTTGGGCTAAAACTTCGAGGTAGGGATATCCTACTCCTCTCTATGGGTTTTGTCTTTAAATTTTGGTATTTTGAGATGTTGGGCTTGGTTTGGTAATTTTGTGAAAGTTTGGGGCTTTTGTGTAATTTTACAAAAGTTGGGGTTTTATTCATAATAAACCTAGATGCATGTTTGGCATAGAAAAATAGAATGATTGTTGAATCATTGATGAAAATGGGACCTAAGGGCTGAAATGGTAATTATGGAAAATGGCCTAATTACATTGTTTAATTAATTGGGATAATTAATTGGTGAGAAATGAGGAAATGAAATGTTGATTGAATATCCATTTGTGCATTTATTTTCTGTTTTAGAAATAACTGCTTTGGGCTATCGGTGGAGGATAGTCGAGATTGTTGTAGACAATGCATGATGATTAGGTAAACGGAAACTAATCAATGGAATGTGTCATGGAACTTGACGGTTGATAGAATACATTAATTGTGTGTATTGTGTGATTGTATATAGAACCAATGTGTTTATATACGTTATGTGTAGAGGAGGAGATAGGGGATGTACTCCGCGGTTTAGGGGAAGATAGGGGATGTACCTCTAAACCGGATAGGTATTGGGAGGAGACAGGGGATGAACTCCGTAGACAGAGCTCATATGCTTGTCTAGAGAAGTGAAGATAGAGCTCATATGCTTATCTTTGTGAAGTGAAGTGTGGATACAGCTTGTATGCTTATCTGTGGATATTATTGATATACATATCTGTTGTAGAATGTGGATACAGCTTGTATGCTTATCTGTGGATATTGTTGATATACATATCTGTTGAGAATGTGAGATATAGTTTTTATACATATCTGTGGAAATGATAATAGAGCTAGCATGCTTATCTATTGAAAAGGGAAAATGAAAAGTAATTGGGACTTGTAAGTCGTTGACATAAATATGTAATTTATGTGATTGTATCAGTGTTGACCAACTATCAATTGCTAATGTTTTAGCCATTGTCCATGGTTGGTTTAGTGTATTTCTACTGGGCTGTGGCTCACCCTATATGGGAATATCATTTTCAGGTACAGGAAGCATGCCACCTCCAAGGACATAGCTGGGAGGCTAGTGGCGGGCATAGTTTTGTCGTTTTACTTTTGATGTATTACATGTAATTTCAAGCCAAGGGCTTAATGTGTAAACGAGTTAGAACTCTTTGTTGTAACCAAGTGTTAACTTGGAAAGCTGTAAGCCCGTAGGGCATTTTGTTATGAGGTTAACATGTAATACTTATGTCTTGGAATTCTAATGAATGAAAGGAATGCGGTTAGTTTATATGTAAATGCATGTCTTATCTGATGGGTTTAATGTTATTATTTTGAGGGCGTTACAGTATAGTGGATTCTTGAATGAACTTCCAATTTTATTTTTATTCAACTTCCATTTTTATTCAATTTACTTTTCTATTCAACTTCCTTTTTTATTTAATTTCCAAATATATCGTTATGGTTTAGTGGTTTCTTGATTGAACATCCAATTTTAATTTTCTGCAACTTCCATTTTTATTTCTACTCAACTTCTTTTTTTATTCAAGCTTCTTTTCTATTCAACTTCGTTTTTTATTTAATTTCCAAATAGATCGTTAAGGTATAATGGTTTTGGATTGAACTTACATTTTTAATTTTATGCAACTTTCATTTTTATTTTTATTCAACTTCCATTTTTATTCATTTTTCTTTTCTATTAAAGTTCCTTTTTTATTTAATTTCCAAATAGATCGTTAAGGTATTGTGGTTTCTTCAATGAACTTCCAATTTTAATTTTCTGCAACTTCCATTTTTATTTCTATTCAACTTCTTTTTTTATTCAAGCTTCTTTTCTATTCAACTTCCTTTTTTATTAAATTTCCAAATTGATCGTTAAGGTATAATGGTTTTTGGATTGAACTTACATTTTTTATTTTTTGCAAGTTTCATTGTTATTTTTATTGAACTTCCTTTTTTATTCAATTTTCTTTTCTATTAAAGTTCCTTTTTTATTTAATTTCCAAATAGATCGTTAAGGTATAGTGGTTTCTTTCATGAACTTCCATTCTTATTTTTATTCAACTTCCATTTTTATTCAAGTTATTTTTCAATTCAACTTCCTTTTTTATTTAATTTCCTAGTAGATCGTTAAGGTATAGTGGTTTCTTGAATGAACTTTCATTTTTAATTTTCTGCAACTTCCATTTTTATTTTTATTCAACTTCCATTTTTATTCAATTTACTTTTCTATCGAACTTTCTTTTTTATTTAATTTCCAAACAGATCATTAAGGTATAGTGGATTCCTGAATGAACTTATATTTTTAATTTTATGCAACTTTCATTTTTATTTTTATTCAACTTCCATTTTTATTCAATTTTCTTTTCTATTAAAGTTCATTTTTTATTTAATTTCCAAATAGATCGTTAAGGTATTGTGGTTTCTTTAATGAACTTCCATTTTTATTCATGTTATTTTTCTATTCAACATCCTTTTTTGTTTAATTTCCTAATAGATCGTTAAGGTATAGTGGTTTCTTGAAAGAACTTCTATTTTTAATTTTCTGCAACTTTCATTTTTATTTTTATTCAACTTCTATTTTTACTCAATTTACTTTTCTATTAAACTTCCTTTTTTATTTAATTTCCAAATAGATTGTTAAGGTATAGTGGTATCTTGAAGGAACTTCCAATTTTAATTTTATGCAACTTCCATTTTTATTTTTATTCGACTTCCATTTTTATTCAAGTTATTTTTCAATTCAACTTTCTTTTTTATTTAATTTCCAAATAGATCGTTAAGGTATAGTGGTTTCTTAAATGAACTTCCTTTTTTAATTTTCTGCAACTTTCATTTTTATTTGTATTTAACTTCCTTTTTCAGTCAAGTTTCTTTTCTACTCAACTACCTTTTTTATTTAATTTCTAAATAGATCGTTAAGGTCTATAGGTTTCTGGATTGAACTTCCATTTTTAATTTTCTGCAACTTCCATTTTTATTTTTATTCAACTTCCATTTTTATTCAATTTTCTTTTCTATTAAAGTTCATTTTTTATTTAATTTCCAAATAGATCGTTAAGGTATTGTGGTTTCTTTAATGAACTTCCATTTTTATTCATGTTATTTTTCTATTCAACATCCTTTTTTGTTTAATTTCCTAATAGATCGTTAAGGTATAGTGGTTTCTTGAATGAACTTCTATTTTTAATTTTCTGCAACTTTCATTTTTATTTTTATTCAACTTCTATTTTTACTCAATTTACTTTTCTATTAAACTTCCTTTTTTATTTAATTTCCAAATAGATCGTTAAGGTATAGTGGTATCTTGAAGGAACTTCCAATTTTAATTTTACGCAACTTCCATTTTTATTTTTATTCGACTTCCATTTTTATTCAAGTTATTTTTCAATTCAACTTTCTTTTTTATTTAATTTCCAAATAGATCGTTAAGGTATAGTGGTTTCTTAAATGAACTTCCTTTTTTAATTTTCTGCAACTTCCATTTTTATTTGTATTTAACTTCCTTTTTCAGTCAAGTTTCTTTTCTACTCAACTACCTTTTTTATTTAATTTCCAAATAGATCGTTAAGGTCTATAGGTTTCTGGATTGAACTTCCATTTTTAATTTTCTGCAACTTCCATTTTTATTTTTATTCAACTTCCATTTTTATTCAATTTACTTTTCTATTAAACTTCCTTTTTTATTTAATTTCCAAATAGATCGTTAAGGTATAGTGGTTTCTTTAATGAATTTCTATTTTTAATTTTATGCAACTTCCATATTTATTTTTATTCAACTTCCATTTTTATTCAAATTATTTTTCTATTCAACTTCCTTTTTTGTTTAATTTCCTAGTAGATCGTTAAGGTATAGTGGTTTCTTGAATGAACTTCCATTTTTAATTTTCTGCAACTTTCGTTTATATTTTTATTCAACTTCCATTTTTATTCAATTTACTTTTCTATTAAACTTCCTTTTTTATTTAATTTCCAAATAGATCGTTAAGGTATAGTGGTATCTTGAATGAACTTCCAATTTTAATTTTATGCAACTTCCATTTTTATTTTTATTCGACTTCTATTTTTATTAAAGTCATTTTTCTATTCAACTTTCTTTTTTATTTAATTTCCAAATAGGTCGTTAAGGTATAGTGGTTTCTTGAATTAACTTCCATTTTTAATTTTCTGCAACTTCCATTTTTATTTGTATTTAACTTCCTTTTTCAGTCAAGTTTCTTTTCTACTTAACTACCTTTTTCCTTTAATTTCCAAATTGATCGTTAAGGTATACATGTTTCTGGATTGAACTTCAATTTTTAATTTTCTGCAACTTCCATTTTTATTTTTATTCAACTTCCATTTTTATTCAATTTACTTTTCTATTAAACTTCCTTTTTTATTTAATTTCTAAATAGATCGTTTAATGAACTTCCATTTTTAATTTTATGGAACTTCCATTTTTATTTTTATTCAGCATCCATTTTTATTCAAGTTATTTTTCTATTCAACTTCCTTTTTTATTTAATTTCCAAATAGATGGTTAAGGTATAGTGGTTTCTTGAATTAACTTCCATTTTTAATTTTCTGCAACTTCCATTTTCACTTTTATTGAACTTCCTTTTTTATTCAAGTTTCTTTTCTACTCAACTTCCATTTTTATTGAATTTCCAAATAGATCGTTAAGGTATAGTGGATTCTTGAATGAACTTCCAATTTTATTTTTATTCAACTTCCATTTTTATTGAATTTACTTTTCTATTCAACTTCCTTTTTTATTTAATTTCCAAATATATCGTTATGGTATAGTGGTTTCTTGATTGAACATCCAATTTTAATTTTCTGCAACTTCCATTTTTGTTTCTACTCAACTTCTTTTTTTATTCAAGCTTCTTTTCTATTCAACTTCGTTTTTTATTTAATTTCCAAATAGATCGTTAAGGTATAATGGTTTTGGATTGAACTTACATTTTTTATTTTATGCAACTTTCATTTTTATTTTTATTCAACTTCCATTTTTATTCATTTTTCTTTTCTATTAAAGTTCCTTTTTTATTTAATTTCCAAATAGATCGTTATGGTATACTGGTTTCTTGAATGAACTTTCATTTTTAATTTTATGCAACTTCCATTTTTATTTTTATTCGACTTCGATTTTTATTCAAATTATTTTTCTATTCGACTTCCATTTTTATTTAATTTCCAAATAGATCGTTAAGGTATAGTGGTTTCCTCAATGAACTTCCATTTTTATTTTTGTGCAACTTCCATTTTTATTTTTATTTAACTTTCTTTTACATTCAACTTTCTTTTCTACTGAACTTCCTTTTTTATTTAATTTCCAAATAGAACGTTAAGGTATAGTGGTTTCTGGATTGAACTTCCATTTTTAATTTTATGCAACTTTCATTATTATTTTTATTCAACTTCCATTTTTATTCAATTTACTTTTCTATTAAACTTCCTTTTTTATTTAATTTCCAAATAGATCGTTAAGGTATAGTGGTTTCTTGAATGAACTTCCATTTTTAATTTTCTGCAACTTCCAATTTTATTTTTATTCGATTTCCATTTTTATTCAAATTATTTTTCTATTTGACTTCCATTTTTATTTAATTTCCAAATAGATCGTTAAGGTGTAGTGGTTTCTTGAATGAACTTCCATTTTAATTTTTCTGCAACTTCCATTTTTATTTTTATTTAACTTTCTTTTTCATTCAACTTTCTTTTCTACTCAACTTCCTTTTTTATTTAATTTCCAATTAGATCGTTAAGGTATAGTGGTTTCTGGATGGAACTTCCATTTTTAATTTTATGCAACATTCATTTTTATTTTTATTCAACTTCCATTTTTATTCAATTTACTTTTCTATTAAACTTCCTTTTTTATTTAATTTCCAAATAGATCGTTAAGGTATAGTGGTTTCTTGAATGAACTTCCATTTTTAATTTTCTGCAACTTCCAATTTTATTTTTATTCGACATCCATTTTTATTCAAATTACATTTCTATTCAATTTCCTTTTTAATTTAATTTCCAAATAGATCGTTAAGGTATACTGGTTTCTGGATTGAACTTCCGTTTTTAATTTTATTGCAACTTTCGCTTTTCTTTTTATTCAACTTCCATTTTTATTCAATTTACTTTTCTATTAAACTTCCTTTTTTATTTAATTTCCAAATAGATCGTTAAGGTATAGTGGTTTATTTAATGAACTTCCATTTTTAATTTTATGGAACTTCCATTTTTTTTTTAAGGTATAGTGGTTTCTTGAATTAACTTCCATTTTTAACTTTCTGCAACTTCATTTTTATTTTTATTTAACTCCCTTTTTTATTCATGTTTCTTTTCTACTCAACTTCCTTTTTTATTTAATTTCCAAATAGATCGTCAAGGTATAGTGGTTTCTACATTGAACTTCCATTTTTATTTTTATTCAACTTCTGTTTTTATTCAATTTACTTTTCTATTAAACTTTCTTTTTTATTTAATTTCCGAATAAATCGTTAAGGTATTGTGGTTTCTTCAATGAATTTCCAATTTTAATTTTCTGCAACTTCTTTTTTTATTCAAGCTTCTTTTCTATTCAACTTCCTTTTTTATTTAATTTCCAAATAGATCGTTAAGGTGTAGTGGTTTCTGGATTGAACTTCCATTTTTAATTTTAAGCAACTTTCATTTTTATTTTTATTCAACTTCCATTTTTATTCAATTTACTTTTCTATTAAACTTCGTTTTCTATTTAATTTCCAAATAGATCGTTAAGTTATGTTGGTTTTTGAATGAACTTCCTTTTTTAATTTTCTGCTACTTCCATTTTTATTTTTATTTGACTTCCATTTTTATTCAATTTACTTTTCTATTCAACTTCCTTTTTGATTTAATTTCCAAATAGATCGTTAAGATATAGTGGTTTCTTGAATGAACTTCCATTTTTAATTTTCTCCAACTACAGTTTTTATTTTTAGTTAACTTCCTTCTTTGTTCTGGTTTCTTTTCTACTCAACTTCTTTCTTTATTTAATTTCCAAATAGATCGTTAAGATATAGTGGTTTCTAGATTGAACTTCCATTTTTAATTTTCTGCAACTTCTACTTTTATTTCTATTCAACTTCCATTTTTATTCAATTTACTTTTCAATTAAACATCCTTTTTTATTTAATTTCCAAATAGATCGCTAAGGTATAGTGGTTTGTTGAATGAACTTACGTTTTTAATTTTCTGCAACTTCCATTTTTATTTTTATTCGACTTCCATATTTATTCAATTTACTTTTCTATTAAAATTCCTTTTTTATTTAATTTCCAAATAGATCGTTAAGTTATACTGGTTTTTGGATTGAACTTCCATTTTTAATTTTTTGCAACTTTCACTTTTCTTTTTATTCAACTTTCATTTTTATCCAAATTACTTTTTTATTAAAATTCCTTTTTTATTTTATTTCCAAATAAATCTTTAAGGTATAGTGGTTTCTTTAATGAACTTCCATTTTCAATTTTATGAAACTTCCATTTTTATTTTTATTCAGCTTCCATTTTTATTCAAGTTATTTTTCTATTCAACTTCCTTTTTCATTTAATTTCCAAATAGATCGTTAAGGTATAGTGGTTTCTGCATTGAACTTCCATTTTTAATTTTATGCAACTTTCATTTTTATTTTTATTCAACTTCCATTTTTATTCAATTTACTTTTCTATTAAACTTCCTTTTTTATTTAATTTCCAAATAGATCGTTAAGGTATAGTGGTTTCCTGAATGAACATCCATTTTTAATTTTCGGCAACTTCCATTTTTATTTTTATTCGACTTCCATTTTTATTCAAATTACTTTTCTATTCAACTGCCTTTTTAATTTAATTTCGAAATAGATCGTTAAGGTATACTCGTTTCGGGATTGATCTTCCATTTTTAATTTTATGCAACTTTCACTTTTCTTTTTATTCAATTTACTTTTCTATTAAAATTCCTTTTTTATTTAATTTCCAAATAGATCGTTAAGGTATGGTGGTTAATTTAATGAACTTCCATTTTTCTTTTTATTCAACTTCCATTTTTATTCAAGTTATTTTTCTATTCAACTTCCTTTTTTATTTAATTTCCAACTAGATCGTTAAGGTATAGTGGTTTCTTGAATTAACTTCCATTTTTAATTTTCTACAACTTTCATTTTTTTTTTATTTAACTTCCTTTCTTATTCAAGTTTCTTTTCGACTCAACTTCCTTTTTTATGTAATTTCCAAATGGATCGTTAAGGTATAGTGGTTTCTTGAATGAACTTCCAATTTTAATTTTCTGCAACTTCCGTTTTTATTTTTATTTAACTTCCTTTTTCATTCAAGTTTCTTTTCTACTCAACTTCCTTTTTTATTTAATTTTCAAATAGATCGTTAAGGTATAGTGGTTTCCAGATTGAACTTTCATTTTTAATTTTACGCGACTTTCATTTTTATTTTTTTTCAATTTCCATTTTTATTCAATTTACTTTTCTATTAAACTTCCTTTTTTATTTTGTTTCCAAATAGGTCGTTAAGGTATAGTGGTTTCTTGAATGAACTTCCATTTTAATTTTATGCGACTTCCATTTTTATTTTTATTCGACTTCCATTTTTATTTAATTTCCAAATAGATCTTTAAGGTATAGTGGTTTCTTGAATGAACTTCCATTTTTATTTTTCTACAACTTTCATTTTTATTTTTATTTAACTTCCTTTTTAATTCAACTTTATTTTCTACTCAACTTCCTTTTTTATTTAATTTCCAAATAGATCGTTAAGGTATAGTGGTTTCTGGATTGAACGTCCATTTTTAATTTTATGCAACTTTCATTTTTATTTTTATTCAACTTCCATTTTTATTCAATTTACGTTTCTATTAAACTTCATTGTTTATTTAATTTCCAAATAGTTCGTTAAGGTATAGTGGTTTCTTGAATGAACTTTCATTTTTAATTTTCTGCAACTTTCATTTTTATTCTTATTCGACTTCCATTTTTATTCAATTTACTTTTCTATTCAACTTCCTTTTTAATTTAATTTCCAAATAGATCGTTAAGGTATACTGGTTTCGGGATTGATCTTCCATTTTCAATTTTATGCAACTTTCACTTTTCTTTTTATTCAACTTTCATTTTTATTCAATTTACTTTTCTATTAAAATTCCTTTTTTATTTAATTTCCAAATAGATCGTTAAGGTATGGTGGTTTATTTAATGAACATCTATTTTTAATTTTATGGAACTTCCATTTTTATTTTTATTCAGCTTCCATTTTTATTCAAGTTATTTTTCTATTCAACTTCCTTTTTTATTTAATTTCCAACTAGATCGTTAAGGTATAGTGGTTTCTTGAATTAACTTCCATTTTTAATTTTCTGCTACTTTAATTTTTATTTTTATTTAACTTCCTTTTTTATTCAAGTTTCTTTTCGACTCAACTTCCTTTTTTACGTAATTTCCAAATAGATCGTTAAGGTATAGTGGTTTCTTGAATGAACGTCCATTTTTAATTTTCTGCAACTTCCGTTTTTATTTTTATTCAACTTCCTTTTTCATTCAAGTTTCTTTTCTACTCAACTTCATTTTTTATTTGATTTTCAAATAGATCGTTAAGGTATAGTGGTTTCTAGATTGAACTTTCATTTTTAATTTTATGAGACTTTCATTTTTATTTTTATTCAATTTCCATTTTTATTCAATTTACTTTTCTTTTAAACTTCCTTTTTTATTTAATTTCCAAATAGGTCGTTAAGGTATAGTGGTTTCTTGAATTAACTTCCATTTTTAATTTTATGCTACTTCCATTTTATTTTTATTCGACTTCCATTTTTATTCAAATTATTTTTCTATTCGGCTTCCATTTTTATTTAATTTCCAAATAGATCGTTAAGGTATAGTGGTTTCTTGAATGAACTTCCGTTTTTACTTTTATTTAACTTCCTTTTTCATTCCAGTTTCTTTTCTACTCAACTTCCTTTTTTATTTAATTTCCAAATAGATCATCAAGGTATAGTGGTTTCTGGATTGAACTTCCATTTTTAATTTTATGCAACTTTCATTTTTATTTTTATTCAACTTCCATTTTTATTCAATTTACTTTTCTATTAAACTTCCTTTTTTATTTAATTTCCAAATAGATCGTTAAGGTATAGTGGTTTCTTGAATGAACTTCCAATTTTAATTTTCTGCAACTTCTTTTTTTATTCAAGCTTCTTTTCTATTCAACTTTCTTTTTTATTTAATTTTCAAATAGATCGTTAAGGTATAGTGGTTTCTGGATTGAACTTCCATTTTTAATTTTATGCAACTTTCATTTTCATTTTTATTCAACTTCCATTTTTATTCAATTTACTTTTCTATTAAACTTCGTTTTCTATTTAATTTCCAAATAGATCGTTAAGTTATGTTAGTTTTTGAATGAACTTCCATTTTTAATTTTCTGCAACTTCCATTTCTGTTTTTATTTGACTTCTATTTTTATTCAATTTACTTTTCTATTCAACTTCCTTTTTTATTTAATTTCCAAATAGATCGTTAAGGTATAGTGGTTTGTTGAATGAACTTCCATTTTTAATTTTCTCCAACTACAATTTTTATTTTTAGTTAACTTCCTTCTTTGTTCAGGTTTCTTTTCTACTCAACTTCCTTCTTTATTTAATTTCCAAATAGATCGTTATGATATAGTGGTTTCTGGATAGACCTTCTATTTTTAATTTTCTGCAACTTCTACTTTTATTTCTATTCAACTTCCATTTTTATTCAATTTACTTTTCAATTAAACATCCTTTTTTATTTAATTTCCAAATAGATCGCTAAGGTATAGTGGTTTGTTGAATGAACTTCCATTTTTAATTTTCTGCAACTTCCATTTTTATTTTTATTCGACTTCCATTTTTATTCAATTTACTTTTCTATTACAATTCCTTTTTTATTTAATTTCCAAATAGATCGTTAAGGTATGCTGGTTTCTGGATTGAACTTCCATTTTTAATTTTTTGCAACATTCACTTTTCTTTTTATTCAACTTCCATTTTTATTCAATTTACGTTTTTATTAAAATTCCTTTTTTATTTTATTTCCAAATAGATCGTCAAGGTATAGTGGTTTCTTTAATGAACTTCCATTTTTATTTTTATTCAGCTTCCATTTTTATTCAAGTTATTTTTCGATTCAACTTCCTTTTTTATTTAATTTCCAAATAGATCGTTAAGGTATAGTGGTTTCGAGAATGATCTTCCATTTTCAATTTTATGCAACTTTCACATTTCTTTTTATTCAACTTCCATTTTTATTCAATTTACTTTTCTATTAAAATTCCTTTTCTATTTAATTTCCAAATAGATCGTTAAGGTATGGTGGTTTATTTAATGAACTTCCATTTTTAATTTTATGGAACTTCCATTTTTATTTTTATTCAGCTTCCATTTTTATTCAAGTTATTTTTCTATTCAACTTCCTTTTTTATTTAATTTCCAACTAGATCGTTAAGGTATAGTGGTTTCTTGAATTAACTTCCATTTTTAATTTTCTGCAACTTTCATTTTTATTTTTATTTAACTTCCTTTTGTACTCAAGTTTCTTTTCGACTCAACTTCCTTTTTTATTTAATTTCCAAATAGATCGTCAAGGTATAGTGGTTTCTGGATTGAACTACCATTTTTATTTTTATCCGACTTCCATTTTTATTCAACTTACTTTTCTATTAAACTTCATTTTTTTATTTAAATTCCAAATATATCGTTTAGGTATAGTCGTTTCTTGAATGAACTTCCAATTTTAATTTTCTGCAACTTCTTTTTTTATTCAAGCTTCTTTTCTATTCAACTTCCTTTTTTATTTAATTTCCAAATTGGTCGTTATGGTATAGTGGTTTCTGGATTGAACTTCCATTTTTAATTTTATGCAACTTTCATTTTTATTTTTATTCAACTTCCATTTTCATTCAATTTACTTTTCTATTAAACTTCCTTTTCTATTTAATTTCCAAATAGATCTTTAAGGTATATTGGTTTTTGAATGAATTTCCATTTTTAATTTTCTGCAACTTCCATTTTTATTTTTATTCGACTTCCATTTTTATTCAATTTACTTTTCTATTCAACTTCCTTTTTTATTTAATTTCCAAATAGATCGTTAAGGTATAGTGGTTTCTCGAATGAACTTCTATTTTTAATTTTCTCCAACTTCAATTTTTATTTTTAGTTAACTTCCTTTTTTGTTCAGGTTTCTTTTCTACTCAACTTCCATTTTTATTTAATTTGCAAATAGATCGTTAAGGTATAGTGGATTCTGGATTGAACTTCCTTTTTTAATTTTTTGCAACTTCTATTTTTATTTCTATTCAACTTCCATTTTTATTCCATTTACTTTTCTATTAAACATCCTTTTTTATTTAATTTCCAAATAGATCGCTAAGGTATAGTGGTTTCTTGAATGAACTTCCATTTTTAATTTTCTGCAGCTTCCTTTTTTATTTTTATTCGACTTCCATTTTTATTCAATTTCCTTTTCTATTAAAATTCCTTTTTTATTTAATTTCCGAATAGATCGTTAAGGTATACTGGTTTCTGGATTGAACTTCCATTTTTAATTTTATGCAACTTTCACTTTTCTTTCTATTCAACTTCCATTTTTATTCAATTTAGTTTTCTATTAAAATTCCTTTTTTATTTAATTTCCAAATAGATAGTTAAGGTATAGTGGTTTCTTTAATGAACTTCCATTTTTATTTTTCTTCAGCTTCCATTTTTATTCAAGTTATTTTTCTATTCAACTTCCTTTTTTATTTAATTTCCAAATAGATCGTTAAGGTATAGTGGTTTCTTTAATGAACTTCCATTTTCAATTTTATGAAACTTCCATTTTTATTTTTATTCAGCTTCCATTTTTATTCAAGTTATTTTTCTATTCAACTTCCTTTTTCATTTAATTTCCAAATAGATCGTTAAGGTATAGTGGTTTCTGCATTGAACTTCCATTTTTAATTTTATGCAACTTTCATTTTTATTTTTATTCAACTTCCATTTTTATTCAATTTACTTTTCTATTAAACTTCCTTTTTTATTTAATTTCCAAATAGATCGTTAAGGTATAGTGGTTTCCTGAATGAACATCCATTTTTAATTTTCGGCAACTTCCATTTTTATTTTTATTCGACTTCCATTTTTATTCAAATTACTTTTCTATTCAACTGCCTTTTTAATTTAATTTCGAAATAGATCGTTAAGGTATACTCGTTTCGGGATTGATCTTCCATTTTCAATTTTATGCAACTTTCACTTTTCTTTTTATTCAATTTACTTTTCTATTAAAATTCCTTTTTTATTTAATTTCCAAATAGATCGTTAAGGTATGGTGGTTAATTTAATGAACTTCCATTTTTCTTTTTATTCAACTTCCATTTTTATTCAAGTTATTTTTCTATTCAACTTCCTTTTTTATTTAATTTCCAACTAGATCGTTAAGGTATAGTGGTTTCTTGAATTAACTTCCATTTTTAATTTTCTACAACTTTAATTTTTTTTTTATTTAACTTCCTTTCTTATTCAAGTTTCTTTTCGACTCAACTTCCTTTTTTATGTAATTTCCAAATAGATCGTTAAGGTATAGTGGTTTCTTGAATGAACTTCCAATTTTAATTTTCTGCAACTTCCGTTTTTATTTTTATTTAACTTCCTTTTTCATTCAAGTTTCTTTTCTACTCAACTTCCTTTTTTATTTAATTTTCAAATAGATCGTTAAGGTATAGTGGTTTCCAGATTGAACTTTCATTTTTAATTTTACGCGACTTTCATTTTTATTTTTTTTCAATTTCCATTTTTATTCAATTTACTTTTCTATTAAACTTCCTTTTTTATTTTGTTTCCAAATAGGTCGTTAAGGTATAGTGGTTTCTTGAATGAACTTCCATTTTAATTTTATGCGACTTCCATTTTTATTTTTATTCGACTTCCATTTTTATTTAAATTATTTTTCTATTCGACTTCCATTTTTATTTAATTTCCAAATAGATCTTTAAGGTATAGTGGTTTCTTGAATGAACTTCCATTTTTATTTTTCTGCAACTTTCATTTTTATTTTTATTTAACTTCCTTTTTAAGTCAACTTTATTTTCTACTCAACTTCCTTTTTTATTTAATTTCCAAATAGATCGTTAAGGTATAGTGGTTTCTGGATTGAACGTCCATTTTTAATTTTATGCAACTTTCATTTTTATTTTTATTCAACTTCCATTTTTATTCAATTTACGTTTCTATTAAACTTCATTGTTTATTTAATTTCCAAATAGTTCGTTAAGGTATAGTGGTTTCTTGAATGAACTTTCATTTTTAATTTTCTGCAACTTTCATTTTTATTCTTATTCGACTTCCATTTTTATTCAATTTACTTTTCTATTCAACTTCCTTTTTAATTTAATTTCCAAATAGATCGTTAAGGTATACTGGTTTCGGGATTGATCTTCCATTTTCAATTTTATGCAACTTTCACTTTTCTTTTTATTCAACTTTCATTTTTATTCAATTTACTTTTCTATTAAAATTCCTTTTTTATTTAATTTCCAAATAGATCGTTAAGGTATGGTGGTTTATTTAATGAACATCTATTTTTAATTTTATGGAACTTCCATTTTTATTTTTATTCAGCTTCCATTTTTATTCAAGTTATTTTTCTATTCAACTTCCTTTTTTATTTAATTTCCAACTAGATCGTTAAGGTATAGTGGTTTCTTGAATTAACTTCCATTTTTAATTTTCTGCTACTTTAATTTTTATTTTTATTTAACTTCCTTTTTTATTCAAGTTTCTTTTCGACTCAACTTCCTTTTTTACGTAATTTCCAAATAGATCGTTAAGGTATAGTGGTTTCTTGAATGAACGTCCATTTTTAATTTTCTGCAACTTCCGTTTTTATTTTTATTCAACTTCCTTTTTCATTCAAGTTTCTTTTCTACTCAACTTCATTTTTTATTTGATTTTCAAATAGATCGTTAAGGTATAGTGGTTTCTAGATTGAACTTTCATTTTTAATTTTATGAGACTTTCATTTTTATTTTTATTCAATTTCCATTTTTATTCAATTTACTTTTCTTTTAAACTTCCTTTTTTATTTAATTTCCAAATAGGTCGTTAAGGTATAGTGGTTTCTTGAATTAACTTCCATTTTTAATTTTATGCTACTTCCATTTTATTTTTATTCGACTTCCATTTTTATTCAAATTATTTTTCTATTCGGCTTCCATTTTTATTTAATTTCCAAATAGATCGTTAAGGTATAGTGGTTTCTTGAATGAACTTCCGTTTTTACTTTTATTTAACTTCCTTTTTCATTCCAGTTTCTTTTCTACTCAACTTCCTTTTTTATTTAATTTCCAAATAGATCATCAAGGTATAGTGGTTTCTGGATTGAACTTCCATTTTTAATTTTATGCAACTTTCATTTTTATTTTTATTCAACTTCCATTTTTATTCAATTTACTTTTCTATTAAACTTCCTTTTTTATTTAATTTCCAAATAGATCGTTAAGGTATAGTGGTTTCTTGAATGAACTTCCAATTTTAATTTTCTGCAACTTCTTTTTTTATTCAAGCTTCTTTTCTATTCAACTTTCTTTTTTATTTAATTTTCAAATAGATCGTTAAGGTATAGTGGTTTCTGGATTGAACTTCCATTTTTAATTTTATGCAACTTTCATTTTCATTTTTATTCAACTTCCATTTTTATTCAATTTACTTTTCTATTAAACTTCGTTTTCTATTTAATTTCCAAATAGATCGTTAAGTTATGTTAGTTTTTGAATGAACTTCCATTTTTAATTTTCTGCAACTTCCATTTCTGTTTTTATTTGACTTCTATTTTTATTCAATTTACTTTTCTATTCAACTTCCTTTTTTATTTAATTTCCAAATAGATCGTTAAGGTATAGTGGTTTGTTGAATGAACTTCCATTTTTAATTTTCTCCAACTACAATTTTTATTTTTAGTTAACTTCCTTCTTTGTTCAGGTTTCTTTTCTACTCAACTTCCTTCTTTATTTAATTTCCAAATAGATCGTTATGATATAGTGGTTTCTGGATAGACCTTCTATTTTTAATTTTCTGCAACTTCTACTTTTATTTCTATTCAACTTTCATTTTTATTCAATTTACTTTTCAATTAAACATCCTTTTTTATTTAATTTCCAAATAGATCGCTAAGGTATAGTGGTTTGTTGAATGAACTTCCATTTTTAATTTTCTGCAACTTCCATTTTTATTTTTATTCGACTTCCATTTTTATTCAATTTACTTTTCTATTACAATTCCTTTTTTATTTAATTTCCAAATAGATCGTTAAGGTATGCTGGTTTCTGGATTGAACTTCCATTTTTAATTTTTTGCAACATTCACTTTTCTTTTTATTCAACTTCCATTTTTATTCAATTTACGTTTTTATTAAAATTCCTTTTTTATTTTATTTCCAAATAGATCGTCAAGGTATAGTGGTTTCTTTAATGAACTTCCATTTTTATTTTTATTCAGCTTCCATTTTTATTCAAGTTATTTTTCGATTCAACTTCCTTTTTTATTTAATTTCCAAATAGATCGTTAAGGTATAGTGGTTTCGAGAATGATCTTCCATTTTCAATTTTATGCAACTTTCACATTTCTTTTTATTCAACTTCCATTTTTATTCAATTTACTTTTCTATTAAAATTCCTTTTCTATTTAATTTCCAAATAGATCGTTAAGGTATGGTGGTTTATTTAATGAACTTCCATTTTTAATTTTATGGAACTTCCATTTTTATTTTTATTCAGCTTCCATTTTTATTCAAGTTATTTTTCTATTCAACTTCCTTTTTTATTTAATTTCCAACTAGATCGTTAAGGTATAGTGGTTTCTTGAATTAACTTCCATTTTTAATTTTCTGCAACTTTCATTTTTATTTTTATTTAACTTCCTTTTTTACTCAAGTTTCTTTTCGACTCAACTTCCTTTTTTATTTAATTTCCAAATAGATCGTCAAGGTATAGTGGTTTCTAGATTGAACTACCATTTTCATTTTTATCCGACTTCCATTTTTATTCAACTTACTTTTCTATTAAACTTCATTTTTTTATTTAATTTCCAAATATATCGTTTAGGTATAGTCGTTTCTTGAATGAACTTCCAATTTTAATTTTCTGCAACTTCTTTTTTTATTCAAGCTTCTTTTCTATTCAACTTCCTTTTTTATTTAATTTCCAAATTGGTCGTTATGGTATAGTGGTTTCTGGATTGAACTTCCATTTTTAATTTTATGCAACTTTCATTTTTATTTTTATTCAACTTCCATTTTTATTCAATTTACTTTTCTATTAAACTTTCTTTTCTATTTAATTTCCAAATAGATCTTTAAGGTATATTGGTTTTTGAATGAATTTCCATTTTTAATTTTCTGCAACTTCCATTTTTATTTTTATTCGACTTCCATTTTTATTCAATTTACTTTTCTATTCAACTTCCTTTTTTATTTAATTTCCAAATAGATCGTTAAGGTATAGTGGTTTCTCGAATGAACTTCTATTTTTAATTTTCTCCAACTTCAATTTTTATTTTTAGTTAACTTCCTTTTTTGTTCAGGTTTCTTTTCTACTCAACTTCCATTTTTATTTAATTTGCAAATAGATCGTTAAGGTATAGTGGATTCTGGATTGAACTTCCTTTTTTAATTTTTTGCAACTTCTATTTTTATTTCTATTCAACTTCCATTTTTATTCCATTTACTTTTCTATTAAACATCCTTTTTTATTTAATTTCCAAATAGATCGCTAAGGTATAGTGGTTTCTTGAATGAACTTCCATTTTTAATTTTCTGCAGCTTCCTTTTTTATTTTTATTCGACTTCCATTTTTATTCAATTTCCTTTTCTATTAAAATTCCTTTTTTATTTAATTTCCGAATAGATCGTTAAGGTATACTGGTTTCTGGATTGAACTTCCATTTTTAATTTTATGCAACTTTCACTTTTCTTTCTATTCAACTTCCATTTTTATTCAATTTAGTTTTCTAATAAAATTCCTTTTTTATTTAATTTCCAAATAGATAGTTAAGGTATAGTGGTTTCTTTAATGAACTTCCATTTTTATTCAAGTTATTTTTCTATTCAACTTCCTTTTTTATTTAATTTCCAAATAGATCGTTAAGGTATAGTGGTTTCCTAAATGAACTTTCATTTTTAATTTTATGCAACTTTCATTTTTATTTTTATTCAACTTCCATTTTTATTGAATTTGCTTTTCTATTAAACTTCCTTTTTTATTTAATTTCCAAATAGATCGTTAAGGTATAGTGGTTTCTTTAATGAACTTCCATTTTTAATTTTATGGAACTTCCATTTTAATTTTTATTCAGCTTCCATTTTTATTCAATTATTTTTCAATTCCACTTCCTTTTTTATTTAATTTCCAAATAGATGGTTAAGCTATAGTGGTTTTTTTATTCAACTTCCATTTTTATTTCTATTCAATTTACTTTCTATTAAACTTCCTTTTTTATTTAATTTCCAAGTAGATCGTTAAGGTATAGTGGTTTCTTAAATGAACTTCCATTTTTAATTTTCTGCAACTTCCATTTTTATTTTTATTTGACTTCCATTTTTATTCAAATTACTTTTCTATTCAACTTACTTTTTAATTTAATTTCCAAATAGATCGTTAAGGTAGACTGGTTTCTGGATTGAACTTCGATTTTTAATTTTATGCAACTTTCACTTTTCTTTTTATTCAACTTCCATTTTTATTCAATTTACTTTGCTATTAAACTTCCTTTTTTGTTTAATTTCGAAATGGATCGTTAAGGTATAGTGGTTTCTTGAATGAACTTCCATTTTTAATTTTCTGCAACTTCCATTTTTATTTTTATTCGACTTCCATTTTTATTCGAGTTATTTTTCTATTCGACTTCCATTTTTATTTAATTTCCAAATAGATCGTTAAGGTATAGTGGTTTCTTGAATGAACTTCCAATTTTAATTTTCTGCAATTCCATTTTTATTTCTATTCAACTTCATTTTTTATTCAAGTTTTTTTTCTATTCAACTTCTTTTTTTATTTAATTTCCAAATAGATCGTTAAGGTATACTGGTTTCTGGATTGAACATCCATTTTTAATTTTATGCAACTTTCCCTTTTCTTTTTATTCAATTTACTTTTCTATTAAACTTCCTTTTTTATTTAATTTCCAAATAGATTGTTAAGATATAGTGGTTTATGTAATGAACTTCCATTTTTAATTTTATGGAACTTCCAATTTTAATTTTCTGCAAGTTCTTTTTTTATTCAAGCTTCTTTTCTATTCAGCTTCCTTTTTTACTTAATTTCCAAATAGATCGTTAAGGTATAGTGGTTTCTGGATTGAACTTTCATTTTTAACTTTATGCAACTTTCATTTTTATTTTTGTTCAACTTCCATTTTTATTCAATTTACTTTTCTATTAAACTTCCTTTTTCTGTTTAATTTCCAAATAGATCGTTAAGGTATATTGGTTTTTGAATGAACTTCCATTTTTATTTTTATTCGACTACCATTTTTATTCAATTTACTTTTCTATTAAACTTCCTTTTTTATATAATTTCCAAATAGATCGTTAAGGTATAGTGGCTTCATCAATGAAGTTCCGTTTTTAATTTTCTGCAACTTTCAGTTTTATTTTTATTCGACTTCCATTTTTATTCAAGTTATTTTTCTATTCAACTTCCTTTTTTATTTAATTTTCGTCACGCCCTACTTTTTATTACTCGAAGTCATTACCAAATTCATTAACTTAATTCAATTTCAAGGATAACATGCGGAAATAAACTCATACATTCAATCCGTAGAAGTGATTAACAATACTCTCATTCGTATGCAAAGTAAATATTACATGAACATACTTAATAAATTGCCCTTGGGCTTACATCACTTAAGGTACAAGAAGAAGGGTGTAACCCTTTTACAACAATGGCATTCCGCCAACATAACTGAGGCCCCGTGGCCAGTAAATAAATAGATCCAAATCTTGCAGCTCAACCTACTTAACACCTGAAAAAGATTCAACAACGTGGGATGAACATATAGTCCAGTAGGGAACTCAACATGATCCTCAACAATAACAACTTACAGATAGCTATGATCATGAACACTAATTCTCATACTAGAATAGTAATGTGACAGTTTATACAAAATTATATATGTATGAACTTTTCTCGAAAACAACCGTTTCATTCAACACTACAAGTGGTTTGTCTTTCCTTTTTCCTTTCATTAACCCCCATTCCCAATCTTTCATAACATTAACAAATACTTAGGAAGTAATCACATTAAGCCCGATACTCTCTTCCATTTCCTATACATACTCAGATGTACCTTTTCAAACATGTTTATCTTAAAAACATTCGTTCTCCTCCACACTTTCCAAAAGACAAAAAATGACATTTTGGTTCGTTTCCATTACTATCATAACTATACATGCATATCTTTGTAAAAATATAAATTTACAACCCACCAACATGTATACAATCAACCAATGGAGTAGCTCAGTCTTCCGATCTGTAACCAATCAAATCCATGATATTTTCAGTTACAACGAAACAACAACAATCCCATTTCGCTCTACTAGCTATGTGCGTAGTAAGCCAACAATACACCCCACTCAATTAACATAACAACAAGCCAGTTCACCAGGTGCTAGCTGGAGGGGTATGGTACCCTTGATTATTAGCACAGTTAGTTCTCCAGGTGTTAACTGGAAGGGTATGACACCTTTGATTCAAAGCGCGGTCAGTTCTCCAGTCGCCAGCTGGAAGGGTATGATACCTTTGATTCTCAACGCGGGGCATAACACCAACAATCACAGCACATCAAGGCATAACCAACATGTATAATGCATATACACAAACTATCAAGACACCAGCAATGTGTTAAAGCATAAGAACACATGACCATCTCCTTCCGAGCAAATATACATATATATAATGTATCTAGCACTTCATCACATACGATGTTCAATTAATCAATGGCAAAATGCAAACCCGACAATTCTACACAACCGTGTCATCCTCCACCGATGACCAAGGACAAAACCTCTAGATGCATATAGTTAGTACATCTATTAAAAGACTCAAATATCATGAATCATAAACCCAACAACAATATTAGCATGATAGTTAAAGATACAACTTCTACATGTGTGTTCAACACTCAAGATACAACAATCCAATTCTCAAACTTATTTCGAAAACACTTCCCTCATTTTCACAAAAACGATTCCATTTCCTTTTTGTTATCACAAAACCAACTCCACTAATCTTGTTTCCATAAAATCAACTCCAAAGCCATGGTTAATCCTTTAGGTATTAACACCCTTACCACACTCATTTTGACAAAAGAGATTTACACACAATGGTCAACAAACCCCCATTACAATTTACCCAACCAAAATATAATTTAGGGCTTTTCCTCATTTAACTACAACATGCTAATTTATATTTATTTTAGCCAAGACAACAATCAATGAAGCCAACCCATTCTCAACACAACCAACTTTAGGTTTATTTCATGATTTTCAAACAAATCCAACATGATACAATTTTCATGCAATACAAAAATTACCACATGTCTATCTATAGACGGAGTATTGAAAAAGAACAAGGAGAATCCCTACCTCAAATGGAGAACTCAAAAGGAGAAGATGACCTGAAATCAAAGTGCTCCAAATCCCAAATTTCTTGGATCACAACGAAGCCCTCGACGATCAACACACTTCTTACAAAGGCCCATGGTGAGGAAAACACTCTAGCTAGATCAATCCTAAGAGAGAAGTTAGGTTTTAGAGTGAGGTGCTCTCCAATGGCTTTTTCGGAAAAGTAAGAGAGAGAAAGGAAATCAAAAAGTGATTCAAAAAGCTGAATCTCGGTGTGTTATATAGGTCGAACCACTCGAGCGTCGAACTCCCCGCTCGAGCGTCACTCACAGATTCCCACTCGAGCGCCAAAACCCCCCGCTCGAGCGGCGGATACCACAATCCAGAAGTTTTGCAGAACAGGTCCCCGCTCGAGCGTCACACTCAAACTCCCGCTCGAGCGTCAAACCTCACGCTCGAGCGTCCAACACTACAGAGGAAGTACAGGGAAGGTGATTTTCCCGCTCGAGCGCTGAAACCCCCGCTCGAGCAGAGAGGCCAAAAACTGGGCAAAGATTCTAAGTTTTAAAACACCACCAACTTATTCCCAACAAGCCCAACACAACCCAAAACTCTAAGATAAAGAGTAAGGGATAGAAAAGAGGATAAGACAACAAGAAATCTACGGAACCAAGTCCGGATTACAGTTCAATAACAACAGGGAAAACCGAGATTGTTATAACCTCCCCCCCTTAAAGAATTTCGTCCCCGAAATTAAGGATACGCCAAAACACAAGGCCAACTGATCACACAACACCAACACCCGAGTACTAGGAAAGAAACTACTCTCACTACAAACCTTTAATCCACTCTTACCAAGGAAGAGACTAACCGAGGGAACACGATCCAAATGACAACACTGTAGGCATAAAAGCCACAACAAAATCAATCCTTCTGAAACAGTTTACTCACATCTGACCAGTGCTTCATGCTAAGTCACTATGCAACAACATGACCAAAGCAAACCTTTTGAGTAAATAATAAGAAAACATTTTCTTGCTCCAGAGACATTTCTCAAAGATAGTCAAATTTTCAATGCTGACATTTCGAAATAAACTTTGCATTTTCCATGCGAAACTCAAAAACTTTGTATACATTTTTCACCAACACGGTGTTATCCAAAACACAATCATCCACCATTTATTTGCCAAAAATCATTCATTTGAAAATCCTCAAAACCCTTGAATTAAATCAATTTCTCAACAACACCCTTAGGTGGCCCAAATACTAGGAAAAGTTTTATTTTCCATTTCTTTCCAAAATAACACTATCAACAACCATCACGCACACGGTGATACCACAACCAATACAGAACACAACATTTCTATAATGATAGTTAATAGAAATAACAACAGCACTATCAACAGATAAGTATAAAAACTATATCACACTTTCAAAGATAAGCATATGAGCTTTATCTACATTACCACAACAGATAAGCATATTAGCTGTATCCACACTTCACTAGGCCAGCATATGAGTTGTATCTACGGAGTTCATCCTCCATCTCCTCCCAATCCTATCCGGTTTAGAGGTACATCCCCCATCTTCCCCTAAACCGCGGAGTACATCCCCCATCTCCTCCTCTACACACAATGCATATAAACACAAAGGTTCTATACACAATCAATCAATACATAAAGTTAATGTATTCTATCAACCATCAGATTCAATGGCATAACATGTTCGATTAGATTCAGTTTTCCTTAACCAACATATAAAGTCTACAACAAACGAGACTAACTTCAAGGTGACCGATGTCAACCCAAAACCCGATACCAACAAGCTGACTAAACAACTCAATAAACTCCACACTCAGTAATCCACACACTGATGTGCCACTAACCCCACACGCGGAGTTCCCCACATAAACCCCCAAATTTTGGAATCTCACTGGATTTCCTAAAATCAAACCACACCAACACTTGTGTCTAAGGGAATTACTATTTCCCCCCCCCCCATGGCTACGTAGCAAGCCTGCTCATCTCCTTGACCGAAAACCGACTTGGTAAACCTCAATTACAACGACCCAATCACGAAGGACAATTTGACCGACGCTAATCTTGCCACCCTAGAACACAACCTGTTCTTCCTCTTAAGAATGCTACCAGCCTCCACTCACAACCATACCCAACATTCACACATAACCTTGCCAACATCTCGCAACTCTCAAAACCACCACATCTAACACATTCTCCCACGTATTCCCGTTCTCAACAAATAGTCATTAAAGTGAATAAAGCACACAGGCCGTCACACAACTAACTCATCATACAGTACCAAGCAAGCAACAACATTAGGATCATTGACCCCATTAACAACCTCTCAATATAAAAGAGAGCTTAAAACCCATACATACTCCCCAATACTTGAGGGTTAAACAAACAACAAAGTACATATATATACGATACAAAAACATGGTGCCTCAACATCCAACAGTACACCGGTCAACAACAAGATGATTCACATGATACACCACCGGCCAACAACACAAAAGTCCCCCTCCAGGGTAATACTATCGAGCTACTTAATAAGTCGCCCCTCGCGAGGCTCCCGAAGCCTGGCCTGACCGTTTCTGGTACCGGTAGCGCCCTGACTGGACGGGAACGACTGAGTCTGACTGGGTTTTGAAACACCCGAAGAACTTACACGCAAAGGACAAAAACGTCTACCATGGCCCAGCTGACCACAAGTAAAACAACCACCAGACCCCTTACTCTGAGACTGGTCTGAAACCTGCACCTCCCCGGACCTCCCAACAGAAAAGTCTGAAACCCCTGGTGAAGAAAAGGAACCAGCCCCTGACTGAGCATGTTTCCGCTTACACCCCTTACTGAGCCTAGAGCGCTTAGGAACCGTAGGGCTTACCAAAACGGTCTCCTCTTTAACCGCATCATCGTTCACCATCATGGCCTCCACATGGGCCGCTGCCTCGACTAAATTATAATAATCCTTCCAAAAGGATCCAGCTACCTTCTCCCGAATATCGAAACACAACCGCCTTTCAAACTCAAAACAACGACGCTCCTCTGTTGCCACCAACTCTGGAGCAAACCTCGACAGGCTAGCAAATCGCATCTCAAACTGTGCCACAGGAGTATCATCCTGACGCAACTCCAAAAACTGATCCCTCAACCTTTCCCGAGCAGAAAGAAGGAAATACTTGGCCAAAAAGGCCTCGGTAAAAGCAACCCACGTGCTACCCACATTATTCTTAGCATACTTTCACCAATAACTCGCATCACTCTTCAACTGAAAAGTCGCCAAAGAAACCCTCAACTCCTCATCTTCGACTCTGAGCATATCAAGAGTCTTGGTAATCTGCTCTAGCCAACTCTCTACCTCCAATGGTTTAGCCTCCTCCACAAACTCTGGTAGACTGGAGCGAAAGAACTCCTTAGTAAGTTTGAGAGCATGCCCACTGCCGCCCTCAGTGCGATCTAGGGCGTCCTGCACGGCTCTCACAATCTCACATGCGACATCCTCGCCGACAGCCGATGCTGCAACGGCAGGTACTAAAGGAACTACTGTGCCCCTCCCGGCGCTCCTACTACTCATCCGACCTCTACTCCCTCTTGTAGACATCCTATTAAACATGAAGGCAAAACACACTTAGCGCAAAACACAATAGCCTTCTTCGAGGCACACTCCACTACCGTTAAGTTAAAAGACACACTTAGTCTCAAAATTTACATCTCTATTGCATACAATCATTTAGACAGATAAACACATAATCGAATCAAGTCCACAAAGATAGCCACTCATCTCGGAACTCTCAAGGAATTCCCATCAAAAACCACGTTGATCAGGCGTGTTTCCAAGAGGACCTCAAAGTAAGTTCACCGGCTATGAATATTATCCAGGAGACTGAATCCCATGCTCACATAAATGCAACACGTAAGTCCTAACTTTCATGATTTCTATATGCAACATCCTCACAATACGTAGTAAACCCACTGTGGTAAAAACCACTTCCCACGAGCCCAAAGTATTCAAACCCGGCTAGCTCTGATACCAAGTTGTCACGCCCCACTTTTTATTACTCGAAGTCATTACCAAATTCATTAACTTAATTCAATTTCAAGGATAACATGCGGAAATAAACTCATACATTCAATCCGTAGAAGTGACTAACAATACTCTCATTCGTATGCAAAGTAAATATTACATGAACATACTTAATAAATTGCCCTTGGGCTTACATCACTTAAGGTACAAGAAGAAGGGTGTAACCCTTTTACAACAATGGCATTCCGCCAACATAACTGAGGCCCCGTGGCCAGTAAATAAATAGATCCAAATCTTACAGCTCAACCTGCTTAACACCTGAAAAAGATTCAACAACGTGGGATGAACATATAGTCCAGTAGGGAACTCAACATGATCCTCAACAATAACAACTTACAGATAGCTATGATCATGAACACTCATTCTCATACTAGAATAGTAATGTGACAGTTTATACAAAATTATATATGTATGAACTTTTCTCGAAAACAACCGTTTCATTCAACACTACAAGTGGTTTGTCTTTCCTTTTTCCTTTCATTAACCCCCATTCCCAATGTTTCATAACATTAACAAATACTTAGGAAGTAATCACATTAAGCCCGATACTCTCTTCCATTTCCTATACACACTCAGATGTACCTTTTCAAACATGTTTATCTTAAAAACATTCGTTCTCCTCCACACTTTCCAAAAGACAAAAAATGACATTTTGGTTCGTTTCCATTACTATCATAACTATACATGCATATCTTTGTAAAAATATAAATTTACAACCCACCAACATGTATACAATCAACCAATGGAGTAGCTCAGTCCTCCGAGCTGTAACCAATCAAATCCATGATATTTTCAGTTACAACGAAACAACAACAATCCCATTTCGTTCTACTAGCTATGTGCGTAGTAAGCCAACAATACACCCCACTCAATTAACATAACAACAAGCCAGTTCACCAGGTGCTAGCTGGAGGGGTATGGTACCCTTGATTATTAGCACAGTCAGTTCTCCAGGTGTTAACTGGAAGGGTATGACACCTTTGATTCTAAGCGCGGTCAGTTCTCCAGTCGCCAGCTGGAAGGGTATAATACCTTTGATTCTCAGCGCGGGGCATAACACCAACAATCACAGCACATCAAGGCATAACCAACATGTATAATGCATATACACAAACTATCAAGACACCAGCAATGTGTTAAAGCATAAGAACACATGACCATCTCCTTCCGAGCAAATATACATATATATAATGTATCTAGCACTTCATCACATACGATGTTCAATTAATCAATGGAAAAATGCAAACCCGACAATTCTACACAACCGTGTCATCCTCCACCGATGACCAAGGACAAAACCTCTAGATGCATATAGTTAGTACATCTATTAAAAGACTCAAATATCATGAATCATAAACCCAACAACAATATTAGCATGATAGTTAAAGATACAACTTCTACATGTGTGTTCAACACTCAAGATACAACAATCCAATTCTCAAACTTATTTCGAAAACACTTCCCTCATTTTCACAAAAACGATTCCATTTCCTTTTTGTTATCACAAAACCAACTCCACTAATCTTGTTTCCATAAAATCAACTCCAAAGCCATGGTTAATCCTTTAGGTATTAACACCCTTACCACACTCATTTTGACAAAAGAGATTTACACACAATGGTCAACAAACCCCCATTATAATTTACCCAACCAAAATATAATTTAGGGCTTTTCCTCATTTAACTACAACATGCTAATTTATATTTATTTTAGCCAAGACAACAATCAATGAAGCCAACCCATTCTCTACACAACCAACTTTAGGTTTATTTCATGATTTTCAAACAAATCCAACATGATACAATTTTCATGCAATACAAAAATTACCACATGTCTATCTATAAACGGAGTATTGAAAAAGAACAAGGAGAATCCCTACCTCAAATGGAGAACTCAAAAGGAGAAGATGACCTGAAATCAAAGTGCTCCAAATCCCAAATTTCTTGGATCACAACGAAGCCCTCGACGATCAACACACTTCTTACAAAGGCCCATGGTGAGGAAAACACTCTAGCTAGATCAATCCTAAGAGAGAAGTTAGGTTTTAGAGTGAGGTGCTCTCCAATGGCTTTTTCGGAAAAGTAAGAGAGAGAAAGGAAATCAAAAAGTGATTCAAAAACCTGAATCTCGGTGTGTTATACAGGTCGAACCACTCGAGCGTCGAACTCCCCGCTCGAGCGTCACTCACAGATTCCCACTCGAGCGCCAAAACCCCCCGCTCGAGCGGCGGATACCACAATCGAGAAGTTTTGCAGAACAGGTCCCCGCTCGAGCGTCACACTCAAACTCCCACTCGAGCGTCAAACCTCACGCTCGAGCGTCCAACACTACAGAGGAAGTACAGGGAAGGTGATTTTCCCGCTCGAGCGCCGAAACCCCCGCTCGAGCGAAGAGGCCAAAAACTGGGCAAAGATTCTAAGTTTTAAAACACCACCAACTTATTCCCAACAAGCCCAACACAACCCAAAACTCTAAGATAAAGAGTAAGGGATAGAAAAGAGGATAAGACAACAACAAATCTACGGAACCAAGTCCGGATTACAGTTCAATAACAACAGGGAAAACCGGGATCGCTATAATTTCCAAATAGATCGTTAAGGTATACTAATTTCTGGATTGAACTTCCAATTTTAATTTTATGCAACTTTCACTTTTCTTTTTATTCAACTTCCATTTTTATTCAATTTACTTTTCTACTAAACTTCCTTTTTTATTTAATTTCCAAATAGATCGTTAAGGTATAGTGGTTTCTTTAATGAACATCCATTTTTAATTTTATGGAACTTCCATTTTTATTTTTATTCAGCTTCCATTTTTATTCAAGTTATTTTTCTATTCAACTTCCTTTTTTTATTTAATTTCCAAATAGATCGTTAAGGTAGAGTGGTTTTCTGAATTAACTTTCATTTTTAATTTTCTGCAACTTCAATTTTTATTTTTATTTAACTTCCTTTTATATTAAAGTTTCTTTTTTACTCAACTTCCTTTTTTATTTAATTTCCAAATTGATCGTCATGGTATAGTGGTTTCTGGATTGAACTTCCATTTTTATTTTTATTCAACTACCATTTTTATTCAATTTACTTTTCTATTAAACTTCCTTTTTTATTTAATTTCCAAATATATCGTTAAGGTATAGTGGTTTCTTGAATGAACATCCAATTTTAATTTTCTGCAACTTCCATTTTAATTTCTATTCAACTTCATTTTTTATTCAAGCTTCTTTTCTATTCAACTTCCTTTTTTACTTAATTTCCAAATAGATCGTTAAGGTATAATGGTTTCTGGATTGAACTTACATTTTTAATTTTATGCAACTTTCATTTTTATTTTTATTCAACTTTTATTTTTATTCAATTTTCTTTTCTATTAAAGTTCCTTTTTTATTTAATTTCCAAATTGGTCGTTAAGGTATAGTGGTTTCTTTAATGAACTTTCATTTTTAATTTTGTGCAACTTCCATTTTTATTTTTATTCAACTTCCATTTTTATTCAAGTTATTTTCCTATTCAACTTCCAGTTTTATTTAATTTCGAAATAGATGGTTAAGGTATAGTGGTTTCTTGAATGAACTTCAATTTTTAATTTTCTTCAACTTCTATTTTTATTTTTAGTCAGCTTCCATTTTTATTCAAGTTATTTTTCTATTCAACTTCCTTTTTTATTTAATTTCCAAATAGATGGTTAAGGTATTGTGGTTTCTGGATTGTACTTCTATTTTTAATTTTATGCAACTTTCACTTTTCTTTTTATTCAACTTCCATTTTTATTCAATTTACTTTTCTATTAAACTTCCTATTTTATTTAATTTCCAAATAGATCGTTAAGGTATAGTGGTTTCTTTAATGAACTTCCATTTTTAATTTTATGCAACTTCCACTTATATTTTTATTCAACTTGCATTTTTTATCAAGTTATTTTTCTATTCAACTTCCTTTTTTATTTAAGTTCCTAATAGATCGTTAAGGCATAGTGGTTTCTTGAATGAACTTCCATTTTTAATTTTCTGCAACTTCCATTTTTATTTTTATTCAATTTACTTTTCTATTTACCTTCCTTTTTTAGTTAATTTCCAAATAGATCATTAAGGTATAGTGGTTTTTTGAATGAACTTCAATTTTTAATTTTCTGCAACTTCTGTTTTTATTATTATTCAACTTCCATTTTAATTCAAGTTATTTTTCTATTCAACTTCCTTTTTTATTTAATTTCCTAACAGATCGTTAAGGTATAGTGGTTTCTTGAATGAACTTCTATTTTTAATTTTCTGCAACTTCCATTTTTATTTTTATTTAACTTTCCTTTTTCATTCAAGTTTCTTTTCTACTTAACATCCTTTTTTATTTAATTTCCAAATAGATCGTTAAGGTATAGTGGCTTCTTGAATGAACATCCATTTTTAATTTTCTGCAACTTCCATTTTTATTTTTATTCCGCTTTCATTTTTATTCAAGTTATTTTTCTATTCAATTTCATTTTTATTCAAGTTACTTTTCTATTTACCTTCCTTTTTTATTTAATTTCCAAATAGATCATTATGGTATAGTGGTTTCTTGAATGAACTTTAATTTTTAATTTTCTGCAACTTCCGTTTTTATTATTATTCAACTTCCATTTTTATTCAAATTATTTTTCTATTCAACTTCCTTTTTTATTTAATTTCCTAATAGATCGTTGAGGTATAGTGGTTTCTTGAATGAACTTTTGTTTATAATTTTCTGCAACTTCCATTTTTATTTTTATTTAACTTCCTTTTTCATTCAAGTTTCTTTTCTACTCAACTTCGTTTTTTATTTAATTTCCAAATAGATCGTTAAGGTATAGTGGTTTTTTGAATGAAGTTCCATTTTTAATTTTCTGCAACTTCTATTTTTATTTTTATTTAACTTCCTTTTTCAATCAAGTTTCTTTTCTACTCAACATCCTTGTTTATTTAATTTCCAAATAGATTGTTAAGGTATAGTGGTTTCTGGATTTAACTTCTATTTTTAATTTTATGCTACTTTCATTTTTATTTTTATTCAATTTCCATTTTTATTTAATTTACTTTTCTATTAAACTTCCTTTTTTATTTAATTTCCATTTTTAATTTTATGCAACTTCCATTTTTATTTTTATTCGACTTCCATTTTTATTCAAGTCATTTTTCTGTTGAACTTCCTTTTTTATTTAATTTCCAAATAGATCGTTAAGGTATAGTGGTTTCTTGAATGAACTTCCATTTTTAATTCTCTGCAACTTCTATTTTTATTTTTATTCGAATTCCATTTTTATTCAAATTATTTTTCTATTCGACTTCCTTTTTTATTTACTTTCCAAATAGATAGTTAAGGTATAGTAGCTTCTTGAATGAACATCCATTTTTAATTTTCTGCAACTTCCATTTTTATTTTTATTTAACTTGCTTTTTAAAACAAGTTTCCTTTCTACTCAACTTCCTTTTTTATCTAATTTCCAAATAGATCGCTAAGGTATAGTGGTTTCTGGATTGAACTTCCATTTTTAATTTTATGCAACTTTCATTTTTATTTTTATTCATCTTCCATTTTTATTCAATTTCCTTTTCTATTAAACTTCCTTTTTTATTTAATTTCCAAATAAACAGTTCAGGTATAGTGGTTTCTTGAATGAACTTCCATTTTTAATTTTATGCAACTACCATTTTTATTTTTATTCGACTTCCATTTTTATTCTAGCCATTTTTCTATTCAACTTCCGTTTTTATTTAATTTCCAAATAGATCGTTAAGGTATACTGGTTTCTTGAATGAACTTCCATTTTTATTTTTATTTAACCTCCTTTTTCAATCAAGTTTCTTTTCTACTCAACAGCGTTTTTTATTTAATTTCCAAATAGATCGTTAAGGTATACTGGTTTCTGGATTGAACTTTCATTTATAATTTTCTGCAACTTCTATTTATATTTTTATTCAACTCCCATTTTTATTCAATTTACTTTTCTATTATATTTCCTTTTTTCTTTAATTTCCAAATAGATAGTTCAGGTATAGTGGTTTCTTGAATGAACTTCCATTTTTAATTTTATGCAACTTTCATTTTTATTTTTATTCGACTTCCATTTTTATTCAAGTCATTTTTCTATTCAACTTCCTTTTTTATTTAATTTCGAAATAGATCGTTAAAGTATAGTGGTTTCTTGAATGAACATCCATTTTTAATTTTCTGCTACTTCCATTTTTATTTTTATTTAACTTCTTTTTTCATTCAAGTTTCTTTTCAACTCAACTTCCTTTTTTTATTTAATTTCCAAATAGATCGTTAAGGTATACTGGTTTCTGGATTGAACTTCCATTTTTAATTTTATGCAACTTTCATTTTTATTTTTATTCAATTTCCATTTTTATTCAATTTACTTTTCTATTAAACTTCCTTTTTTATTTAATTTCCAAATAGATCGTTAAGGTATACTGGTTTCTGGATTGAACTTCCATTTTTAATTTTATGCAACTTTCACTTTTCTTTTTATTCAACTTCCATTTTTATTCAATTTACTTTTCTATTAAAATTCCTTTTTTATTTGATTTCCAAATAGATCGTTAAGGTATAGTGGTTTCTTGAATGAACTTCCATTTTTAATTTTCTGCAACTTCCATTTTTATTTTTATTTAACTTCCTTTTTCAATCAAGTTTCTTTTCTACTCAACTTTCTTTTTTATTTAATTTCCAAATAGATCGTTAAGGTATAGTGGTTTCTGGATTGAACTTCCATTTTTAATTTTATGCAACTTTCATTTTTATTTAACTTCCATTTTTATTCAATTTACTTTTCTATTAAACTTCCTTTTTTATTTAATTTCCAAATAGATCGTTAAGGCATAGTGCTTTCTTGAATGAACTTCCACTTTTAATTTTCTGCAACTTCCATTTTATTTTTATTCGACTTCCATTTTTATTCAATTTACTTTTCTATTAAACTTCCTTTTTTATTTAATTTCCAAATAGATCGTTAAGGTATAGTGGTTTCTTGAATGAACTTCCATTTTTAATTTTATGCAACTTTCATTTTTATTTTTAATCAACTTCCATTTTTATTCAATTTACTTTTTTTATTAAACTTCCTTTTTCATTTAATTTCCAAACAGATCGTTAAGGTATAGTGGTTTCTTTCATGAACCTCCATATTTAATTTTATGGAACTTCCATTTTTATTTTTATTCATCTTCCATTTTTATTCAAGTTATTTTTCTATTAAACTTCCTTTTTTAATTAATTTCCAAATAGATCGTCAAGGTATAGTGGTTTCTGCATTGAATTTCCATTTTTTTTTATTCAACTTCCATTTTTATTCAATTTACTTTTTCTATTAAACTTCCTTTTTTATTTAATTTCCAAATAGATCGTTACGGTATACGGGTTTCTGGATTGAACTTCCACTTTTAATTTTATGCAACTTTCATTTTTTTTTTATTCAATTTCCATTTTTATTCAATTTACTTTTCTGTTAAACTTCCTTTTTTATTTAATTTCCAAATAGATCGTTAAGGTATAGTGGTTTGTTGAATGAACTTCCATTTTTAATTTTCTGCAACTTCCATTTTTATTTTTATTCGAACTCCATTTTTATTCAAGTTATTATTCTGTTCGACTTCCTTTTTTATTTCATTTCCAAATAGATCATTAAGGTGTAGTGGTTTTTGAATGAACTTTCACTTTTAATTTTCTGCAACTTCCATTTTTATTTTTATTTAACTTCCTTTTTCAATCATGTTTCTTTTCTACTCAACTTCCTTTTTTATTTAATTTCCAAATAGATCGTTAAGGTATAGTGGTTTCTGGATTAGACTTCCATTTTTAATTTTATGCAACTTTTATTTTTATTTTTATTGAACTTCCATTTTTATTCAATTTATTTTTCTATTAAACTTCCTTTTTACTTTAATTTCAAAATAGATCGTCAAGGCATAGTGGTTTCTTGAATGAACTTACATTTTTAATTTTCTGCAACTTCCATTTTTATTTTTATTCGACGTCCATTTTTATTCAATTTACTTTTCTATTCAACTTCCTTTTTTATTTAATTTCCAAATAGATCGTTAAGGTATACTGGTTTCTGGCTTGAACTTCAATTTTTAATTTTATGCAACTTTCACTTTTCTTTTTATTCAACTTCCATTTTTTTGCAATTTACTTTTATGTTAAAATTCCTTTTTTATTTAATTTCCAAATAGATCGTTAAGGTATATTGGTTTCTTTAATGAACTTCCATTTTCAATTTTATGGAACTTCCATTTTTATTTTTATTCAGTTTCCATTTTTATATCTAGTTATTTTTCTATTCGATGTCCTTTTTTATTTAATTTCCAAATAGATCGTTAAGGTATAGTGGTTTCTTGAATGAACTTCCATTTTTAATTTTATGCAACTTTCATTTTTATTTTTAATCAACTTCCATTTTTATTCAATTTACTTTTTTTTATTAAACTTTCTTTTTCATTTAATTTCCAAATAGATCGTTAAGGTATAGTGGTTTCTTTCATGAACTTCCATTTTTAATTTTATGGGACTTCCATTTTTATTTTTATTCAGCTTCCATTTTTATTCAAGTTATTTTTCTATTAAACTTCCTTTTTTAATTAATTTCCAAATAGATGGTTAAGGTATAGTGGTTTCTTGAATGAACTTCCATTTTTAATTTTTTGCGAGTTCCATTTTTATTTTTATTAAATTTCGTTTTTTGTTCAAGTTTCTTTTCCACTCTACTTCCTTTTTTATTTAATTTCCAAATATATCGTTAAGGGTATAGTGGTTTCTTTAATGAACTTCCAATTTTAATTTTCTGCAACTTCCATTTTTATTTCTATTCAACTTTTCTTTTTGTTCAAGCTTCTTTTCTATTCAACTTCCTTTTTTATTTAATTTCCAAACAGATCGTTAGGGTATAATGGTTTCTGCATTGAACTTACATTTTTAATTTTATGCAACTTTCATTTTTATTTTTATTCAACTTCCATTTTTATTCAATTTTCTTTTCTATTAAAGTTTCTTTTTTATTTAATTTCCAAATAGATCGCTAAGGTATAGTGGTTTCTTTAATGAACTTCCATTTTTAATTTCGTGCAACTTCCAGTTTTATTTTTATTCAACTTCCATTTTTATTCAAGTTATTTTTCTATTCAACTTCCTTTTTTATTTAATTTGCAAATAGATCGATAAGGTGTAGTGGTTTCTTGAATAAACTTCCAATTTTAATTTTCTGCAACTTCCACTTTTATTTTTATTCGACTTCCATTTTTATTCACGTCATTTTTCTATTCAACTTGCTTTTTTATTTAATTTCCAAATAGATCGTTAAGGTATAGTGGTTTATTGAATGAACTTCCATTTTTAATTTTTTGCAACTTCCATTTTTATTTTTATTTAACTTCCTTTTTCATTCAAGTTTCTTTTCTACTCAACTTCCTTTTTTATTCAATTTGCAAATAGATCGTTAAGGTACAGTGGTTTTTTGAATGAACTTCCATTTTTAATTTTCTGCGACTTCCATTTTTATTTCTATTCAACTTGTTTTTTATTCAAGTTTCTTTTCTATTCAACTTCCTTTTTTATTTAATTTCCAAATAGATCGTTAAGGTATACTGGTATCAGGATTGAACTTTCATTTTTATTTTTATTCAACTAACTTTTTTATTTAATTTCCAAATAGATCGTTAAGGTATAGTGGTTTCTTGAATGAACTTCCATTTTTAATTTTATGCAACTTCCATTTTTATTTTTATTCGACTTCCATTTTTATTCAAGTCATTTTTCTATTCAACTTCCTTTTTTATTTAATTTCCAAATAGATCGTTAAGGTATAGTGGTTTATTGAATGAACTTCCATTTTTAATTTTTTGCGACTTTCATTTTTATTTTTATTTAACTTCATTTTTCATTCAAGTTTCTTTCTACTCAACTTCCTTTTTTATTTAATTTCCAAATAGATCGTTAAGGTATAGTGGTTTATTGAATGAACTTCCATTTTTAATTTTTTGCGACTTTCATTTTTATTTTTATTTAACTTCATTTTTCATTCAAGTTTCTTTCTACTCAACTTCCTTTTTTATTTAATTTCCAAATAGATCGTTAAGGTATAGTGGTTTTTCTAGAATGAACTTCCATTTTTAATTTTATACAACTTTCATTTTTATTTTTATTCGACTTCTTATTCAAGTCATTTTTCTATTCAACTTCCTTTTTTATTTAATTTCCAAGTAGATCGTTAAGGTATAGTGGTTTATTGAATGGACTTCCATTTTTAATTTTTTGCCACTTCCATTTTTATTTTTATTTAACTTCCTTTTTCATTCAAGTTTCTTTTCTACACAACTTCCTTTTTTATTCAATTTCCAAATAGATCGTTAAGGTACAGTGGTTTCTTGAATGAACTTCCATTTTTAATTTTCTGCAACTTCTATTTTTATTTTTATTCGACTTCCATTTTTATTCAAGTTATTTTTCTATTCGAATTCCATTTTTATTTAATTTCCAAATAGATCGTTAAGGTATAGTGGTTTCTTGAATGAACTTCCAATTTTAATTTTCTGCAACTTCCATTTTTATTTCTATTCAACTTCATTTTTTTTTTCAAGTTTCTTTACTATTCAACTTCTTTTTTTATTTAATTTCCAAATAAATCGTTAAGGTATACTGGTTTCTAGATTGAACATCCATTTTTAATTTTAGCCAACTTTCACTTTTCTTTTTATTAAACTTCCCTTTTTATTTAATTTCCAAATAGATCGTTAAGGTATAGTGTTTTATTTAATGAACTTCGATTTTTAATTTTATGGAACTTCAAATTTTAATTTTCTGCAACTTCTTTTTTTTATTAAAGCTTCTTTTCCATTCAACTTCCTTTTTTATATAATTTCCAAATAGATCGTTAAGGTATAGTGGTTTCTGGATTGAACTTCCATTTTTGATTTTATTAAACTTTCATTTTTATTTTTATTCAACTTCCATTTTTATTCAATTTACTTTTCTATTAAACTTCCTTTTCTATTTAATTTCCAAATAGATCGTTAAGGTATATTGGTTTTTGAATGAACTTCCATTTTTAATTTTCTCCAACTTCCATTTTTATTTTTATTCGACTTCCATTTTTATTCAATTTACTTTTCTATTCAATTTCCTTTTTTATTTAATTTCTAAATAGATCGTTAAGGTATAGTGGTTTCTGGATTGAACTTCCATTTTTAATTTTCTGCAACTTCTATTTTTATTTATATTCAACTTCCATTTTTATTCAATTTACTTTTCTACTAAACATCCTTTTTTATTTAATTTCCAAATAGATCGCTAAGCTATAGTGGTCTCTTGAATGAACTTTCATTTTTAATTTTCTACAACTTCCATTTTTATGTTTATTCGACTTCCATTTTTATTCAATTTATTTTTCTATTAAAATTCCTTTTTTATTTAATTTCCAAATAGATCGTTAAGGTATACCAGTTTCTGGATTGAACTTCCATTTTTAATCTTATGTAACTTTCACTTTTCTTTTTATTCAATTTACTTTTCTATTAAAATTCCTTTTTTATTTATTTTCCAAATAGATCGTTAAGGTATAGTGGTTTCTTGAATGAACTTCCATTTTTAATTTTCTGCAACTTCCATTTTTAGTTTTATTTAACTTCCTTTTTTATTCAAGTTTCTTTTCTACTCAACTTCCTTTTTTATTTAATTTCCAAATCGATCGTCAAGGTATAGTGGTTTCTGCATTGAACTTCCATTTTTTTTATTCAACTTCCATTTTTATTCAATTTACTTTTCTATTAAATTTCCTTTTTTATTTAATTTCCAAATATATCGTTAAGGTATAGTGGTTTCTTGATGAACTTCCAATTTAAATTTTCTGCAACTTCCATTTTTATTTCTATTCAACTTCATTTTTTATTCAAGCTTCTTTTCTATTCAACTTTTTTTTCTTATTTAATTTCCAAACAGATTGTTAAGGCATAATGGTTTCTAGATTGAACTTAGATTTTTAATTTTATGCAACTTTCATTTTTATTTTTATTCAACTTCCATTTTTATTCAATTTTCTTTTCTATTAAAGTTCATTTTTTATTTAATTTCCAAATAGATCGTTAAGGTATAGTGGTTTCTTTAATGAACTGCCATTTTTATTTTTATTCAACTTCCATTTTTATTCAAGTTATTTTCCTATTCAAATTCCATTTTTATTTAATTTCCAAATAGATCATTAAGGTATAGTGGTTTCTTGAATGAACTTTCATTTTTAATTTTCTGCAGCTTCCATTTTTATTTTTATTCGACTTCCATTTTTATTCAAGTCATTTTTCTATTCAACTTCCTTTTTTATTTAATTTCCAAATAGATCGTTAAGGTATAGTGGTTTATTGAATGAACTTCCATTTTTAATTTTTTGCAAGTTCCATTTTTATTTTTATTTTACTTCCTTTTTCATTCAAGTTTATTTTCTACTTAACTTCCTTTTTTTTTTTAATTTCCAAATAGATCGTTAAGGTATAGTGGTTTCTTGAATGAACTTCAATTTTTAATTTTATGCAACTTCCATTTTTATTTTTGTTCGACTTCCATTTTTATTCAAGTCATTTTTCTATTCAACTTCCTCTTTTATTTAATTTCCAAATAGATCGTTAAGGTATAGTGGTTTATTGAATCAACTTCCATTTTTAATTTTTTGCAACTTCCATTTTTATTTTTATTTAACTTCCTTTTTCATTCAAGTTTCTTTTCTACTCAACTTCCTTTTTTATTCAATTTCCAAATAGATCGTTAAGGTACAGTGGTTTCTTGAATGAACTTCCATTTTTAATTTTCTACAACTTCTATTTTTATTTTTATTCGACTTCCATTTTTATTCAAGTTATTTTTCTGTTCGACTTCCAGTTTTATTTAATTTCCAAATAGATCGTTAAGGTATAGTGGTTTCTTGAATGAACTTCCAATTTTAATTTTCTGCAACTTCCATTTTTATTTCTATTCAATTTCTTTTTTTATTCAAGTTTCTTTTCTATTCAACTTCTTTTATTATTTAATTTCCAAATAGATCGTGAAGGTATACTGGTTTCTAGATTGAACATCCATTTTTCATTTTATGCAACTTTCACTTTTCTTTTTATTAAACTTCCTTTTTTATTTAATTTCCAAATAGATCGTTAAGGTGTAGTGGTTTATTTCATGAACTTCCATTTTTAATTTATGAAACTTCAAATTTTAATTTTCGGCAACTTCTTTTTTTATTAAAGCTTCTTTTTCATTCAACTTCCTTTTTTATTCTATTTCCAAATAGATCGTTAAGGTACAGTGGTTTCTTGAATGAACTTCCATTTTTAATTTTTTGCAACTTCCATTTTTATTTTTATTCAACTTCCATTTTTATTCAAGTTATTTTCCTATTCAACTTCCATTTTTATTCAATTTCCAAATAGATCGTTAAGGTATAGTGGTTTCTTGAATGAACTTCCCTTTTTAATTTTACGCAACTTCCATTTTTATTTTTATTCGACTTCCATTTTTATTCAAGTCATTTTTCTATTCAACTTCCTCTTTTATTTAATTTCTAAATAGATCGTTAAGGTATAGCGGTTTATTGAATGAACTTCCGTTTTTAATTTTTTGCAACTTCCATTTTTATTTTTATTTAACTTACTTTTTCATTCAAGTTTCTTTTCTACTCAACTACCTTTTTTATTCAATTTCCAAATAGATCGTTAAGGTACAGTGGTTTCTTGAATGAACTTCCATTTTTAATTTTCTGCAACTTCCATTTTTATTTTTATTCGACTTCCATTTTTATTCAAGTTATTTTTCTATTCGACTTCCATTGTTATTTAATTTCCTAATAGATCGTTAAGGTATAGTGGTTTCTTGAATGAACTTCCAATTTTAATTTTCTACAACTTCCATTTTTATATCTATTCAACTTCTTTTTTTATTTAATTTTCAAATAGATCGTTAAGGTATACTGGTTTCTGGATTGAACATCCATTTTTAATTTTATGCAACTTTCACTTTTCTTTTTATTAAACTTCCCTTTTTATTTAATTTCCAAATAGATCGTTAAGGTGTAGTGGTTTATTTAATGAACTTCATTTTTAATTTTATGGAAGTTCAAATTTTAATTTCCTGCAACTTCTTTTTTTATTCAAACTTCTTTTCCATTCAACTTCCTTTTTTATTTAATTTCCAAATAGATCGTTAAGGAATAGTGGTTTCTGGATTGAACTTCCATTTTTAATTTTATGAAACTTTCATTTTTATTTTTATTCAACTTCCATTTTTATTCAATTTACTTTTCTATTAAACTTCCTTTTCAGTTAAATTTCCAAATAGATCGTTAAGGTATATTGGTTTTTGAATGAACTTCCATTTTTATTTTTATTCGACTTCCATTTTTATTCAATTTACTTTTCTATTCAACTTCCTTTTTTATTTAATTTCCAAATAGATCGTTAAGGTATAGTGGTTTCTGGATTGAACTTCCATTTTTAATTTTCTGCAACTTCTATTTTTATTTCTATTCAACTTCCATTTTTATTCAATTTACTTTTCTATTAAACATCCTTTTTTATTTAATTTCCAAATAGATCGCTAAGGTATAGTGGTTTCTTGAATGAACTTTCATTTTTAATTTTCTGCAACTTCCATTTTTACTTTTATTCGACTTCCATTTTTATTCAATTTACTTTACTATTAAAATTTCTTTTTTATTTAATTTCCAAATAGAACGTTAATGTATAATGCTTTCTGGATTGAACTTCCATTTTTAATTTTATGCAGCTTTCACTTTTCTTTTTATTCAACTTCCATTTTTATTCAATTTACTTTTCTATTAAAATTCCTTTTTTATTTAATTTCCAAATAGATCGTTAAGGTATAGTGGTTTCTTTAATGAACTTCCATTTTCAATTTTATGGAACTTCCATTTTTATTTTTATTTAGCTTCCATTTTTATTCTATTATTTTTCTATTCAACTTCCTTTTTTATTTAATTTCGAAATAGATGGTTAAGGTATAGTGGTTTTTTGAATGAACTTCCATTTTTAATTTTCTGCAACTTCCATTTTTTGTTTTATTTAACTTCCTTTTTTATTCAAGTTTCTTTTCTACTCAACTTCCTTTTTTATTTGATTTCCAAATCGATCGTCAAGGTATAGTGGTTTCTGGATTGAACTTCCATTTTTTTTTTATTCAACTTCCATTTTTATTCAATTTACTTTTCTATTAAACTTCCTTTTTTATTTAATTTCAACATATACCATTAAGGTATAGTGGTTTCTTGATGAACTTCAAATTTTAATTTTCTGCAACTTCCATTTTTATTTCTATTCAACTTCATTTTTTATTCAAGCTTCTTTTCTATTCAACTTCCTTTTTTATTTAATTTCCAAATAGATCGTTAAGGTATAATGGTTTCTGGATGGAACTTACATTTTTAATTTTATGCAACTTTCATTTTTATTTTTATTCAACTTCCATTTTTATTGAATTTTCTTTTCTGTTAAAGTTCCGTTTTTATTTAATTTGCAAATAGATAGTTAAGGTATAGTGGTTTCTTTAATGAACTTCCTTTTTTAATTTTCTACAACTTCCATTTTTGTTTTTATTCAACTTCCATTTTTATTCAAGTTATTTTCCTATTCAACTTCCATTTTTATTTAATTTCCAAATAGATCGTTAAGGTATACTGGTTTCAGGATTGAACTTTCATTTTTATTTTTATTCAACTTCCATTTTTTTTTTATTCAGCTTCCATTTTTATTCAAGTTATTTTTCTATTCAACTTCCTTTTTTATTTAATTTCCAAATAGATGGTTAAGGTATAGTGGTTTCTGGATTGAACTTCCATTTTTAATTTTATGCAACTTTCACTTTTCTTTTTATTCAACTTCCATTTTTATTCAATTTACTTTTCTATTAAGCTACCTTTTTTATTTAAGTTCCTAATAGATCGTTAAGGTATAGTGGTTTCTTGAATGAACTTCCATTTTTAATTTTCTGCAACATCCATTTTTATTTTTATTTAACTTCATTTTTTATACAAGTTTCTTTTCTACTCAACTTCGTTTTTTATTTAATTTCCAAAGAGATTGTTGAGGTATACTGGTTTCTGGATTGAACTTCCATTTTTAATTTTCTGCAACTTGTGTCACGACCCCAAACCGCCCCTAGTAGTTTAGTGCCGCGATGGCCAGTAATCCGTAATTACCGAAGGCCAACTTTTCAAAACTTAACACATTCAGAGTATGAATATAGGGGGCTCACAAATGCGGAAGCAATAAATTAAATACAAGTAGTCCATAAGAGCTGTGCGTAGATCAAAGCAATGCCATACATTCCAATTAACTTCACAACTTAAATACAACAAGGTAAAATTTCATGTTACATCTTGATCAAAAGGCTTCTCGATCCGACATATACAAAATACAGCTAATACAAGTCAAGAAGCATGATTTTCAAGATTTGCCGACATGCAAGGTAGGCATCGCCGACGTGAATGCAAAAGCAAGCCGACATAAGTACAAAACCAAAACAAGCATCCAAACGATCTAGGCGTCGCCGCCGTCCTGCTCATCACCTACATATATATAGAGGGGTGAGTACAAATGTCACGACCCGAACCCGTCCCCATGGGTTAAGGACGTAACCGGCCAGTAATCCTAAGATTACCTACGGCCTCAGACCAAAACAGACTTAACACATCAGAGTAAAGGGGCCAAAAGGGAAGCAAAATTTAAAACTTTGCCCATAGAGCCGTGCTTATATGCACATCATAACATTCCATACCAACTCATGTTAATAACTCACGTCAGAAATGTAGTAGCATAAAATTCTATACAGACAGGATCGTCCAACTAAGTCAACCCATGAAACTATATACAGACATAATCAAAAACTTCGCCACCATGACAAGATATAAATACATAACGGAAGGGCGAAGACGGGTCTCGTGCGTGAGACGCAAGGGCTGACTCTCCAAAAACCTCTGTTGTTCCTCACAGACTTCACTGGGGCTGGGTTTGGACTTCTCCGGGCTCACCTACAAACACATGAATGAGCGTGAGCGATAGCCCAGTGAATAATATCAAATACAGAAATTACGTAAACAATGTAGAACAACAGGTTCCAAACGGCCTTAGGCCCAATTCCTATTTCTACTTAACAGATATATAAGTATACGAAATTCAAATCAAGTGACTGTAGTTCCAACCATTCTGGCCTTTGGCCCACTCAGATTTCCATTCATGTCAAAACGGCCTTCGGCCCATTTATTTCTGTCAAAACGGCCTTCGGCCCATTCATTTCTGTCAAAACGGCCTTCGGCCCAGTCATTCATGTCAAAACGGCTTTCGGCCTACTCATTCATGTCAAAACGGCTTTCGGCCTACTCATTCATGTCAAAACGGCCTTTGGCCCACTCACATGTGTCAAAACGACCTTTGGTCCATTCATTTACATCAGGACGACCTTTGGTCCATTCATTTATATCAGGACGACCTTTGGTCCATTCATTCACATCAAAACGACCTTTGGTCCATTCATTCACATCAAAACAACCTTTGGTCCATTCATTCATTTCAAAACGACCTTTGGTCCATTCATTCACATCAAAACGACCTTTGGTCCATTCGTTCACATCAAAACGACCTTTGGTCCATTCATTCACATCAAAACGACCTTTGGTCCAATCATTCATTTCAAAACGACCTTTGGTCCATTCATTCATCCATATCAGACTTACGTCCACAAACCAAACAGATATTCCTACGGTGAACAGATAGAAATTCGGGTTCTGCGGCCGATAAGGCCTCCAATTTAATTTCCGAAGTGGTAAAATCAAACAGATATTCCTACGGTGAACAGATAGAAATTCAAAACCACATATTTTCACATAATGGCATACAAAACCATAACAAACACATAATCACATCTTATTAAGGACCAATTAACATATTACGGGACAGGGGTATTACAGTCTTCCCCCCTTTAGGAAGTTTGGTCCTCCAAACTTAATTCACCTTTAGTCAGGCACAATTCGGAACACTTTTTGTTCAATGGTTCCAACCCTTTTGGTAGTTAGCTGCTTAGTCTCAAAATCGAGCAACACTCCGCTCTCAATCAGTCAAAGACTCAACTTTTCCTCCATACAAGACTTGTATGGTGTCACACCAAACTAGAGCGTAGGCTGTAGTTGTAGGCAAAGTCTGCCAACAATGGATAGATCTTTCAAATTCCCTGAAAAATCTACTGCATAAATTTGGAGTATATCTCCCAGAAATCTAACAAGTTCTTTCTGATCATACATCAATTTGCGGATTGGAAACAGCGCCGAATCATAATTCAGTTTCATATCAAATTCATAATTTGTCCAGATCATATACAGGAGTCATAAGTCATGATTAAGTTCACGTGATACATTCATTAGCATTAACAGAACAAAACAGAACGGAACAGAACAGAACATATACACGTGAGGTTACGAATAACCAGCCCCATAAGGGAACCTCCGGGTCTGGGAAACATAACAGAGCAGAAGCGGAGCCCCCATTGCCTCTTGAAGGCTTTTCAGAATTCAAACACATTTTAGAATTCCTGTCTAAACAATAGATACTGGGACCCCATGTAAATGAGCGATCTTGTCGATGTAAACAGTGGCTAGTCTACAAGCATCATACAAAATTTTATAGGGAGAAATGGACACTTCAATAATTTTACCTACAACAGCCCAAATGGGACTTATACCTTGGGTGCTCAAGGTAGCCCTACAACGAAATTCGTAGTCACATATTCCCATTTCCATTCCAAAATGGAGAGAGGTTGAAGTAGTCCCGCCACTATCTAAAATTCAACTTCGACCTGTTGGCACCAAAAAAAAAAAATATTTAGACATATTCACCAACTGACCTCTTCAAGGTAGGTCACCAACATATTTATTTCAATGTCAGCTAACTTTATCACAGAAGTTCGGTCTATTCCGTGTTACGAAAGTTCAATTCATTCTTCAATAATTCCACAATTCACAATCCGATTCGGTATTCAGTCCAGTGACTCATCACAGTTATCCAAGGTCAATCAAAAGTCTTCAGAAATTCAGAGTGGATCCAGACACTGATTCCCTAACCAACAAAGGTAGTATCGGGGCAATTACCCATACAACGCATATAGTCCGTATATCCCCATAGTACCAATTGTAAAATACAACAACACTGAGGCAATCGACCTCTAATAGAATACACGTATTCTCAGTTCATTGAACAGTTTACAGTTTGCAATTCACAATTCAGTTCAGTATTCAATTCTCTGTTCCATCGAGTCTTTCTACTTTATCTGGTAGTCGTTAAAAGCATAAGGCAATTCATATACGTAAATCCCCATGATGTCAAAGGCGTTATCAAAGGAGTCGATCGCATGCCAAACACAATTCACACATTCTCAAGGTTCCACTCACAGAATATAATGACACTGGGTGGTTATTCCCAAGACGTACTGAATTCGCGCATTTCCGGACAATCAGGGTTTTTCAAAGCTCCTTGGATGTTAAAAACATCTACATAATACCAAGGGATGACATTCCGAACAAAACAAAGGAATAATCGTCTCGGAATCGAAGCACACCCGTTCGCGACCGTCGGTGGCCGATTCCAAATTGATTATTCAAACCCACTCGTACGAAACCGTCGGTGGCAAAAGGTATCTCAATCAAAGGTGCTACATAGGCTTAACGTCCCTTAGCACGAAAGGACACTCCAAGAATGTCATCAAAGCAACACAACGCCATTCACTATAACCTGATTTTCCCAAAATCTGGTGACATTGAAGCAACCACTCTCCCTTACAAAACATGTTCTGATCAGTCTAAGACAAATGTTCAGTACTGCTCGAAATCAAATCAATCTACCGTCATCGGTTCCCATAACGTCAATCAAACAAAATGGAACAACACTCCTTACAACACCTAATCACGGCGTTTGTACAATTCGGTTCATTTTTAACACATATGTCCTCAATAGCTGGGGATGGTTCTCAACGGTGTTCATAGTTAGATCAATCTGTTGACAGCCCACAAAAGGTCTTTCAAATAAGTCAAGTATCCCAAATGAATTCAAGTTTTGGGCCTATCAGTTTTTCTGCCAAGAATAATCTGGCTATTTATTTATAGACAATTCTCAACCCCCTTTTTCAGAATCAACTTAGATAGAGGTTCTTATCAATCAACCCAAGCAAAGGTCTTGTCAGATTAGATCAAACAAGGGCTCCATCAAATTATATCAAATGAGGGTTCCATCGGAACAATATCAGGCAAAGGTTCTATCGGATCGAATCAGATAAAAATTTTCTCAAACAGGGCACATTCGGTTCTGTAAGGCATACTTCGTTTGCTTAGGTACATGGTTGATGGTTTCTCAACTGCCCTAAGTTCATCAGTTCTCAAAGTCAAATCGGAGTCATTCTTCACAACTGTTCATATCAAAGTGTTTCAAATTACGTACAATACGGTATTGTCCACATAAGTTCAGGTATAGTTACATAAGCATGCAAGTGTTCATATCAGGAGGTACGTATCATAATCAGTATAGCAGTTCCCAAATAAGCCTTATATGCAAGAACATGGTGCACAGTAATACATTATACAAAGTTCCTCGGGTACACATAGTATGGGATTGTTACGCAAAAGTTCCAAATTAGTCACATCACTCAGTCAACTTTCTACCAATCAAAATATATGGTCTCACGATTTCAGAATCATAATCCCAGTGGTTTAGTCATTGAAGACGGTAACATAATAAATCACCTTGAGCATAGGTGTAGATAGATATATGTGCATGTGCATAGTCAATCAATATCCCAAAACGTATTTCACAAATCTCCCAAACGGGACATATACCTCCAATGAATACAATCTCGATCATGTGGGTCTAACCAATCTAGATACACACGCAGCAGACATGAAATATATGTCGATCCGAATCAAATAATATCCCAAGCGAAGATGTACAAACGTACTAATTCAGAATCAATCAACACATAAGCATTCATTTGAAAACAGTATAGATACCTGGGATAATGGTTGCAACATTCTGAGTGCTTTCTGGGATGAGTGTGATTACTCCATCCTGAGTAGCAATTCCTACCACTGGTACGGATTTAGCCAAGGCAGAGGATTTATTCACATTTCGTTCATTCCGGGGACAGTTCCTTGCTGTATGGTCCATTTTACCATATCTATAACGAGCCCCAGAAGTCTGATAACAAACTCCTCGATGTTTCTCACACTGGTGGTGGCAAAGGTTCTTGCCATAGCGGCAACTGACGCTATTGTCTCAAGATCTCTGCCAATTCTTGTACTACTCTTTCCGGACTATCAAGTCGGGCTGTGGAGGAACCCTCCAACCCGTATGCCCTTAATTTGCCCATACTCTACACAATTCTTATCAAACTTTAGCAAATATTGGGATGCCCAATACGAAATTAAACACAGAATCACATGAGTACATTCGCACATAGGCACATTGTTATATTCTCCTTTCACATATCGTACGCAATTAATCACTTACGTGACAGATAATTGCATATTTATCAAATATCGCATGCTGAACATTTGCTAAGTAATTCTATACTCAAATCATGTTCATATTTCAAATAGACACCCGTAGGCAGAATTGAATGCACATAAACAACTTTTCATGTATGTGCATTATAACAAAACAAACTTGTTGTACACGTTAGTGTAGCAATTTATATCTTATATTCGAATCATGTGTGGTACTTCTTTTAGCGTGACATATCATGTTGGTCAAGCATATCAACATATCTCATACATAGGCCACGGTATTATTTCCCCCGGGCGAGGGCCTGTGCCACGGTATTATTTCCCCCGGGCTAGGGCTTCATGACCATAAGCCACAGTATTATATCCCCTGGGCGAGGGCCTCCGCTAAGGATACCACAATTATGTTCAAGGAGAATTTAGGAAATCATTCATTTATATCAAACATAGCTTTATACTTAATACAGAGATTCACAAGTATGCATACACCAGAGAGCATACGTATTCCAAAGCTTTACCATGCAAGCAATTTACAAATTATAGCACATGACTGTTCATACCGAAACACTTAAACATATTCTTGATGCTTTCAGATTTATATTTATCACGTGAATGCATCCTAGATCTTTTCTAGACGCTTATTGCTCTTTTGGACAAGTGTGTGAGTTATTAACTCGTGCTCTGATACCACTCTGTCACGACCCGAACCCGCCCCCATGGGTTAAGGACGTAACCGGCCAGTAATCCTAAGATTACCTACGGCCTCAGACCAAAACAGACTTAACACATCAGAGTAAAGGGGCCAAAAGGGAAGCAAAATTTAAAACTTTGCCCATAGAGCCGTGCTTATATGCACATCATAACATTCCATACCAACTCATGTTAATAACTCACGTCAGAAATGTAGTAGCATAAAATTCTATACAGACAGGATCGTCCAACTAAGTCAACCCATGAAACTATATACAGACATAATCAAAAACTTCGCCACCATGACAAGATATAAATACATAACGGAAGGGCGAAGACGGGTCTCGTGCGTGAGACGCAAGGGCTGACTCTCCAAAAACCTCTGTTGTTCCTCACAGACTTCACTGGGGCTGGGTTTGGACTTCTCCGGGCTCACCTACAAACACATGAATGAGCGTGAGCGATAGCCCAGTGAATAATATCAAATACAGAAATTACGTAAACAATGTAGAACAACAGGTTCCAAACGGCCTTAGGCCCAATTCCTATTTCTACTTAACAGATATATAAGTATACGAAATTCAAATCAAGTGACTGTAGTTCCAACCATTCTGGCCTTTGGCCCACTCAGATTTCCATTCATGTCAAAACGGCCTTCGGCCCATTTATTTCTGTCAAAACGGCCTTCGGCCCATTCATTTCTGTCAAAACGGCCTTCGGCCCATTCATTCATGTCAAAACGGCTTTCGGCCTACTCATTCATGTCAAAACGGCTTTCGGCCTACTCATTCATGTCAAAACGGCCTTTGGCCCACTCACATGTGTCAAAACGACCTTTGGTCCATTCATTTACATCAGGACGACCTTTGGTCCATTCATTTATATCAGGACGACCTTTGGTCCATTCATTCACATCAAAACGACCTTTGGTCCATTCATTCACATCAAAACGACCTTTGGTCCATTCATTCATTTCAAAACGACCTTTGGTCCATTCATTCACATCAAAACGACCTTTGGTCCATTCGTTCACATCAAAACGACCTTTGGTCCATTCGTTCACATCAAAACGACCTTTGGTCCATTCATTCACATCAAAACGACCTTTGGTCCAATCATTCATTTCAAAACGACCTTTGGTCCATTCATTCATCCATATCAGACTTACGTCCACAAACCCAATTAGCAATTCATAAAGCTTAAAAGGGATTAAACAATTGGACATTCGCAAGCATTCAAATATTGATATTACTCACAGTGATTGGCTTGTGGATTCGCCCTGGAGCTTGACCCTACACATTCCATGAACACGAAAGGGGTCATTAACAATTCAATCCGTTCCTTAATTCACATATTCCTCTTTTAGGCTTTATTCTTATCTCATTAGCTCATTTACAATGCTTAACATAAGCCTAAGAATGCTTGCAAGTGAAAGAGAACGGAAAACAGAACACAAAATGCAAAAACAGGATTTCAGAAAATAGGGTCCCCGCTCGAGCGTGGACTTCCCCCGCTCGAGCGGACCCTTAGGTCTGCAAAAGTACTAGTTGCCTTCAATTCCAGCTCGAGCGTGAACTCGGCCGCTCGAGCGGACTGCCTGTCTACATAGCTCCCCGCTCGAGCGTCAACTTCCCCGCTCGAGCGGGAACCATGTCTGCAGAAAGTGCTGGGAGCTCGATTTCTCCGCTCGAGCGTCAGGTTTCCCGCTCGAGCGGACATCAAAATTCTGGGTTTTCCAGATTGTGTTCTTGAGCTCCCTTCAACATTCAAACCGTCATTCCATGCTTTTGGTGGCTCCAATTTCACATATACTTGTACTAACATGGTATAAACACCAAAATACATCTTCATGGAGCCCAATTTCATAAATCAAATACATGCATGGCTCAATTTAATTCAAGCTCAATTCTATCATACACATTCATGCCTTCCAAAGCTCCTATCTTTAATTATTCAACATGCATGCTAATCTTGACTTCATTTTCATTCCAAATAATGCAAATGGTGCTCATTCTCATGGAGCTCAACAAAAACATGTTTGCATGTAAGATTTAACACCTTTATTTCCATGTTTAACTCAATACATGCTAGATTATACATTTTCATGGCAATTCTATGCATGCATGTGCATATAAACTTCAATTTCATCATACTCAACACCATTCATGTTCTTGATCAGATATCCTCTGCGAATTCACATTATTACATACACAAATTCATGAATTAGGTGTTGATCACTCACCTAGGAGCTTCAATCTTCACAACTATGGTTAATTCTTGAGCTAGCCTTCAAGACTCCAAAGCTTCAAGAGCAAACTTAGATGATTTCCCCCTTTCTCTCTCAATTTCGGGTCTCTCACTCTCTCTAGAGAGTTTAATCAGCCAAAGCCACATAAGGGAAGGAATTGAGGGTGTAGTGCCCTTTTGCATCAAACCCCACTATTCCAAAATAATAATAATAAACAATTGGGCACTAAATTATCAATTTAATCAACTTAATCTGACCCGAATCAATTTCTAATTAAATTTCACCGTAGGCTCTAAAAATTATGCCGACCACAATGGCGCAATCAATTTCGGGTTCTGCGGCCGATAAGGCCTCCAATTTAATTTCCGAAGTGGTAAAATCAAACAGATATTCCTACGGTGAACAGATAGAAATTCAAAACCACATATTTTCACATAATGGCATACAAAACCATAACAAACACATAATCACATCTTATTAAGGACCAATTAACATATTACGGGACAGGGGTATTACAGTCTTCCCCCCTTTAGGAAGTTTGGTCCTCCAAACTTAATTCACCTTTAGTCAGGCACAATTCGGAACACTTTTTGTTCAATGGTTCCAACCCTTTTGGTAGTTAGCTGCTTAGTCTCAAAATCGAGCAACACTCCGCTCTCAATCAGTCAAAGACTCAACTTTTCCTCCATACAAGACTTGTATGGTGTCACACCAAACTAGAGCGTAGGCTGTAGTTGTAGGCAAAGTCTGCCAACAATGGATAGATCTTTCAAATTCCCTGAAAAATCTACTGCATAAATTTGGAGTATATCTCCCAGAAATCTAACAAGTTCTTTCTGATCATACATCAATTTGCGGATTGGAAACAGCGCCGAATCATAATTCAGTTTCATATCAAATTCATAATTTGTCCAGATCATATACAGGAGTCATAAGTCATGATTAAGTTCACGTGATACATTCATTAGCATTAACAGAACAAAACAGAACGGAACAGAACAGAACATATACACGTGAGGTTACGAATAACCAGCCCCATAAGGGAACCTCCGGGTCTGGGAAACATAACAGAGCAGAAGCGGAGCCCCCATTGCCTCTTGAAGGCTTTTCAGAATTCAAACACATTTTAGAATTCCTGTCTAAACAATAGATACTGGGACCCCATGTAAATGAGCGATCTTGTCGATGTAAACAGTGGCTAGTCTACAAGCATCATACAAAATTTTATAGGGAGAAATGGACACTTCAATAATTTTACCTACAACAGCCCAAATGGGACTTATACCTTGGGTGCTCAAGGTAGCCCTACAACGAAATTCGTAGTCACATATTCCCATTTCCATTCCAAAATGGAGAGAGGTTGAAGTAGTCCCGCCACTATCTAAAATTCAACTTCGACCTGTTGGCACCAAAAAAAAAAAATATTTAGACATATTCACCAACTGACCTCTTCAAGGTAGGTCACCAACATATTTATTTCAATGTCAGCTAACTTTATCACAGAAGTTCGGTCTATTCCGTGTTACGAAAGTTCAATTCATTCTTCAATAATTCCACAATTCACAATCCGATTCGGTATTCAGTCCAGTGACTCATCACAGTTATCCAAGGTCAATCAAAAGTCTTCAGAAATTCAGAGTGGATCCAGACACTGATTCCCTAACCAACAAAGGTAGTATCGGGGCAATTACCCATACAACGCATATAGTCCGTATATCCCCATAGTACCAATTGTAAAATACAACAACACTGAGGCAATCGACCTCTAATAGAATACACGTATTCTCAGTTCATTGAACAGTTTACAGTTTGCAATTCACAATTCAGTTCAGTATTCAATTCTCTGTTCCATCGAGTCTTTCTACTTTATCTGGTAGTCGTTAAAAGCATAAGGCAATTCATATACGTAAATCCCCATGATGTCAAAGGCGTTATCAAAGGAGTCGATCGCATGCCAAACACAATTCACACATTCTCAAGGTTCCACTCACAGAATATAATGACACTGGGTGGTTATTCCCAAGACGTACTGAATTCGCGCATTTCCGGACAATCAGGGTTTTTCAAAGCTCCTTGGATGTTAAAAACATCTACATAATACCAAGGGATGACATTCCGAACAAAACAAAGGAATAATCGTCTCGGAATCGAAGCACACCCGTTCGCGACCGTCGGTGGCCGATTCCAAATTGATTATTCAAACCCACTCGTACGAAACCGTCGGTGGCAAAAGGTATCTCAATCAAAGGTGCTACATAGGCTTAACGTCCCTTAGCACGAAAGGACACTCCAAGAATGTCATCAAAGCAACACAACGCCATTCACTATAACCTGATTTTCCCAAAATCTGGTGACATTGAAGCAACCACTCTCCCTTACAAAACATGTTCTGATCAGTCTAAGACAAATGTTCAGTACTGCTCGAAATCAAATCAATCTACCGTCATCGGTTCCCATAACGTCAATCAAACAAAATGGAACAACACTCCTTACAACACCTAATCACGGCGTTTGTACAATTCGGTTCATTTTTAACACATATGTCCTCAATAGCTGGGGATGGTTCTCAACGGTGTTCATAGTTAGATCAATCTGTTGACAGCCCACAAAAGGTCTTTCAAATAAGTCAAGTATCCCAAATGAATTCAAGTTTTGGGCCTATCAGTTTTTCTGCCAAGAATAATCTGGCTATTTATTTATAGACAATTCTCAACCCCCTTTTTCAGAATCAACTTAGATAGAGGTTCTTATCAATCAACCCAAGCAAAGGTCTTGTCAGATTAGATCAAACAAGGGCTCCATCAAATTATATCAAATGAGGGTTCCATCGGAACAATATCAGGCAAAGGTTCTATCGGATCGAATCAGATAAAAATTTTCTCAAACAGGGCACATTCGGTTCTGTAAGGCATACTTCGTTTGCTTAGGTACATGGTTGATGGTTTCTCAACTGCCCTAAGTTCATCAGTTCTCAAAGTCAAATCGGAGTCATTCTTCACAACTGTTCATATCAAAGTGTTTCAAATTACGTACAATACGGTATTGTCCACATAAGTTCAGGTATAGTTACATAAGCATGCAAGTGTTCATATCAGGAGGTACGTATCATAATCAGTATAGCAGTTCCCAAATAAGCCTTATATGCAAGAACATGGTGCACAGTAATACATTATACAAAGTTCCTCGGGTACACATAGTATGGGATTGTTACGCAAAAGTTCCAAATTAGTCACATCACTCAGTCAACTTTCTACCAATCAAAATATATGGTCTCACGATTTCAGAATCATAATCCCAGTGGTTTAGTCATTGAAGACGGTAACATAATAAATCACCTTGAGCATAGGTGTAGATAGATATATGTGCATGTGCATAGTCAATCAATATCCCAAAACGTATTTCACAAATCTCCCAAACGGGACATATACCTCCAATGAATACAATCTCGATCATGTGGGTCTAACCAATCTAGATACACACGCAGCAGACATGAAATATATGTCGATCCGAATCAAATAATATCCCAAGCGAAGATGTACAAACGTACTAATTCAGAATCAATCAACACATAAGCATTCATTTGAAAACAGTATAGATACCTGGGATAATGGTTGCAACATTCTGAGTGCTTTCTGGGATGAGTGTGATTACTCCATCCTGAGTAGCAATTCCTACCACTGGTACGGATTTAGCCAAGGCAGAGGATTTATTCACATTTCGTTCATTCCGGGGACAGTTCCTTGCTGTATGGTCCATTTTACCATATCTATAACGAGCCCCAGAAGTCTGATAACAAACTCCTCGATGTTTCTCACACTGGTGGTGGCAAAGGTTCTTGCCGTAGCGGCAACTGACGCTATTGTCTCAAGATCTCTGCCAATTCTTGTACTACTCTTTCCGGACTATCAAGTCGGGCTGTGGAGGAACCCTCCAACCCGTATGCCCTTAATTTGCCCATACTCTACACAATTCTTATCAAACTTTAGCAAATATTGGGATGCCCAATACGAAATTAAACACAGAATCACATGAGTACATTCGCACATAGGCACATTGTTATATTCTCCTTTCACATATCGTACGCAATTAATCACTTACGTGACAGATAATTGCATATTTATCAAATATCGCATGCTGAACATTTGCTAAGTAATTCTATACTCAAATCATGTTCATATTTCAAATAGACACCCGTAGGCAGAATTGAATGCACATAAACAACTTTTCATGTATGTGCATTATAACAAAACAAACTTGTTGTACACGTTAGTGTAGCAATTTATATCTTATATTCGAATCATGTGTGGTACTTCTTTTAGCGTGACATATCATGTTGGTCAAGCATATCAACATATCTCATACATAGGCCACGGTATTATTTCCCCCGGGCGAGGGCCTGTGCCACGGTATTATTTCCCCCGGGCTAGGGCTTCATGACCATAAGCCACAGTATTATATCCCCTGGGCGAGGGCCTCCGCTAAGGATACCACAATTATGTTCAAGGAGAATTTAGGAAATCATTCATTTATATCAAACATAGCTTTATACTTAATACAGAGATTCACAAGTATGCATACACCAGAGAGCATACGTATTCCAAAGCTTTACCATGCAAGCAATTTACAAATTATAGCACATGACTGTTCATACCGAAACACTTAAACATATTCTTGATGCTTTCAGATTTATATTTATCACGTGAATGCATCCTAGATCTTTTCTAGACGCTTATTGCTCTTTTGGACAAGTGTGTGAGTTATTAACTCGTGCTCTGATACCACTCTGTCACGACCCGAACCCGCCCCCATGGGTTAAGGACGTAACCGGCCAGTAATCCTAAGATTACCTACGGCCTCAGACCAAAACAGACTTAACACATCAGAGTAAAGGGGCCAAAAGGGAAGCAAAATTTAAAACTTTGCCCATAGAGCCGTGCTTATATGCACATCATAACATTCCATACCAACTCATGTTAATAACTCACGTCAGAAATGTAGTAGCATAAAATTCTATACAGACAGGATCGTCCAACTAAGTCAACCCATGAAACTATATACAGACATAATCAAAAACTTCGCCACCATGACAAGATATAAATACATAACGGAAGGGCGAAGACGGGTCTCGTGCGTGAGACGCAAGGGCTGACTCTCCAAAAACCTCTGTTGTTCCTCACAGACTTCACTGGGGCTGGGTTTGGACTTCTCCGGGCTCACCTACAAACACATGAATGAGCGTGAGCGATAGCCCAGTGAATAATATCAAATACAGAAATTACGTAAACAATGTAGAACAACAGGTTCCAAACGGCCTTAGGCCCAATTCCTATTTCTACTTAACAGATATATAAGTATACGAAATTCAAATCAAGTGACTGTAGTTCCAACCATTCTGGCCTTTGGCCCACTCAGATTTCCATTCATGTCAAAACGGCCTTCGGCCCATTTATTTCTGTCAAAACGGCCTTCGGCCCATTCATTTCTGTCAAAACGGCCTTCGGCCCATTCATTCATGTCAAAACGGCTTTCGGCCTACTCATTCATGTCAAAACGGCTTTCGGCCTACTCATTCATGTCAAAACGGCCTTTGGCCCACTCACATGTGTCAAAACGACCTTTGGTCCATTCATTTACATCAGGACGACCTTTGGTCCATTCATTTATATCAGGACGACCTTTGGTCCATTCATTCACATCAAAACGACCTTTGGTCCATTCATTCACATCAAAACGACCTTTGGTCCATTCATTCATTTCAAAACGACCTTTGGTCCATTCATTCACATCAAAACGACCTTTGGTCCATTCGTTCACATCAAAACGACCTTTGGTCCATTCGTTCACATCAAAACGACCTTTGGTCCATTCATTCACATCAAAACGACCTTTGGTCCAATCATTCATTTCAAAACGACCTTTGGTCCATTCATTCATCCATATCAGACTTACGTCCACAAACCCAATTAGCAATTCATAAAGCTTAAAAGGGATTAAACAATTGGACATTCGCAAGCATTCAAATATTGATATTACTCACAGTGATTGGCTTGTGGATTCGCCCTGGAGCTTGACCCTACACATTCCATGAACACGAAAGGGGTCATTAACAATTCAATCCGTTCCTTAATTCACATATTCCTCTTTTAGGCTTTATTCTTATCTCATTAGCTCATTTACAATGCTTAACATAAGCCTAAGAATGCTTGCAAGTGAAAGAGAACGGAAAACAGAACACAAAATGCAAAAACAGGATTTCAGAAAATAGGGTCCCCGCTCGAGCGTGGACTTCCCCCGCTCGAGCGGACCCTTAGGTCTGCAAAAGTACTAGTTGCCTTCAATTCCAGCTCGAGCGTGAACTCGGCCGCTCGAGCGGACTGCCTGTCTACATAGCTCCCCGCTCGAGCGTCAACTTCCCCGCTCGAGCGGGAACCATGTCTGCAGAAAGTGCTGGGAGCTCGATTTCTCCGCTCGAGCGTCAGGTTTCCCGCTCGAGCGGACATCAAAATTCTGGGTTTTCCAGATTGTGTTCTTGAGCTCCCTTCAACATTCAAACCGTCATTCCATGCTTTTGGTGGCTCCAATTTCACATATACTTGTACTAACATGGTATAAACACCAAAATACATCTTCATGGAGCCCAATTTCATAAATCAAATACATGCATGGCTCAATTTAATTCAAGCTCAATTCTATCATACACATTCATGCCTTCCAAAGCTCCTATCTTTAATTATTCAACATGCATGCTAATCTTGACTTCATTTTCATTCCAAATAATGCAAATGGTGCTCATTCTCATGGAGCTCAACAAAAACATGCTTGCATGTAAGATTTAACACCTTTATTTCCATGTTTAACTCAATACATGCTAGATTATACATTTTCATGGCAATTCTATGCATGCATGTGCATATAAACTTCAATTTCATCATACTCAACACCATTCATGTTCTTGATCAGATATCCTCTGCGAATTCACATTATTACATACACAAATTCATGAATTAGGTGTTGATCACTCACCTAGGAGCTTCAATCTTCACAACTATGGTTAATTCTTGAGCTAGCCTTCAAGACTCCAAAGCTTCAAGAGCAAACTTAGATGATTTCCCCCTTTCTCTCTCAATTTCGGGTCTCTCACTCTCTCTAGAGAGTTTAATCAGCCAAAGCCACATAAGGGAAGGAATTGAGGGTGTAGTGCCCTTTTGCATCAAACCCCACTATTCCAAAATAATAATAATAAACAATTGGGCACTAAATTATCAATTTAATCAACTTAATCTGACCCGAATCAATTTCTAATTAAATTTCACCGTAGGCTCTAAAAATTATGCCGACCACAATGGCGCAATCAATTTCGGGTTCTGCGGCCGATAAGGCCTCCAATTTAATTTCCGAAGTGGTAAAATCAAACAGATATTCCTACGGTGAACAGATAGAAATTCAAAACCACATATTTTCACATAATGGCATACAAAACCATAACAAACACATAATCACATCTTATTAAGGACCAATTAACATATTACGGGACAGGGGTATTACAACAAAACTCAGTGAATGGTACTAAAAATAAAGGTTTTACATGAATAAAGCCGAGGTCCTTCAAAACGAAACACATCAAACTTAGCAAGGTAAGGGATGAACCGTATTCATCAATCAAACATTACAAGTATCCAAAGGTGTTTACTGACATAGGCAAAACAAGGGATGAACCGTATTCATCATACAAGTATCGTAACATCGGCAAAGCGAGGGACGAACCATATTCATCATACAAGTATCGTAACATCGGCAAAGCGAGGGATGAACCGTATTCATCATACAAGTATCGTAACATCGGCAAAGCGAGGGATGAACCGTATTCATCATACAAGTATCGTAACATCGGCAAAGCGAGGGATGAACCGTATTCATCATACAAGTACCAAGGGCTGTACGATCCGTAATCGTTTGGTCAAAAGTATTGCGAAAGTTTAGAGTCCTCCAATACAAGGGACTTGTGTTACTTAGGCCCGTAGCCCGATTTAACAAGGACCGTATCCTTTTATACTTAGTACTGCGAAAGTTTAAAGTCCTCCAGCACAAGGGACTTGTGTTACTTAGGCCCGTAGCCCGATTTAACAAGGACCGTATCCTTTTCAAAGATGGCATCAAAACAAGGATTATACTTGTCATATCAAAACAAGAGCTATTCATTCATTCTTAACAAAACACTTTTGTCAAAACAAAGCAAGCAAGGTTTATCAAAACAAGTATAACATAGCTTTATCAATAATACCACTCACCTAGTTCTTCAGGTGCAAACTCAAAGCAATATCAAGGACCTACAATCACATGGCAAGTCACATTCTCAAAGCAAGCTCTATATATACATGCAAATGATCTCGGCATTCATGCCAGATCTAAGTCAAGGACAAAACAAAACAAGCTGGGAGCTTACACACTGCTCCCGTTTCTCAAAAACACACTGGGTACAGTCCCGGGCTAAGCCGAGGTCCCGCTAAACAAGATCAGGAAAAATCTGGGTTTTCCTTTTCCTTTGAAGAATATGAAGAACATGATCATTGGAAAGATGAATGCAAGTTCACAACTTGTTACAAAAATCTGAGTTTTCATGCCAAGAGTTCAAAATATATGGACCTGGGTACCTATCAAAGAAAGGCATGCAAGAACAAACACAAAACATGATTTTCGTTCCAACTTTTCGATCAAAATGAGACTTTGTTCAAGAACACATGAAAAACCATTTTCTCTTTCCAAACCAACTTCAAAACGATGCATGACATGCAAAACAAATCCGATCATGCAATGCAGCTAGATATTCAGCAAAAACAATCAAAGGGGATCAAGATTCTAACCTCAAAACTCGGATCTAACGGCTCAAGCCACAAAGATCAAGCTTGGAAGACAACTCTCACTCAAGAACTCTTCTTCCTCCTTTCTAGAGCTTCTCTCTCTAAAACAAAGATTTGAGACAAGAAATGATTTGTTCCAAGGTCTGCCGGCTGTCTTAACAAACAGCTCGGACACGTGGCATTAACGGGTTGGTTCAGCTCCAAAAAGGTGATTGATAGACAAGACAAGTCTCTGACAAATCGTATGCAGCAAGCTCGGGTAAGACACATCGGCAAAGAGATGACATCGGCTCAAAACAAGGATCCAGCAACGGAATAGAAAAACATCGGCTAGGGAGGACGACACTTGACTAAGCTGTGCCACACCTTGGCCGGGGTGCGCCACATCTCGGCCTAGGCCATACCTGCCTGCGGACAAGGTTCAAGTGCGAAACATCTCGGCAAAGAATGCCCGAGGTGAAGATGGGGTTAAACAAGACCTCAAGATAGTTCTAAGTACAAAGGGTCAAAGGCGGACTAAGCTCAAGATGATCTCGGCTACGCACACACACACACTAAGCAAGGAACAAAATCATGCAAACAACTATAGCGAACCAAGGCAAGGTAAAACCTTCAAATTAACATAACAAGCAAGACCATGCAAGAATGTACACAAATATGGCAAGAGTAAGGTGAGGGTTGTTACAACTTGCATTTTTATTTTTATTCAACTTCCGTTTTTATTCAATTTACTTTTTTATTTAACTTCCTTTTTTATTTAATTTCCAAATAGATCACTAAGGTATAGTGGTTTCTTGAATGAACTTCAATTTTTAATTTTCTACAAATTCCGTTTTTATTATTATTCAACTTCCATTTTTATTCAAGTTATTTTTCTATTCAACTTCCTTTTTTATTTAATTTCCTAATAGATCGTTAAGGTATAGTGATTTTTTGAATGAACTTCTATTTTTAATTTTCTGCAACTTCCATTTTTATTTTTATTTAACTTCCTTTTTCATTCAAGTTTCTTTTCTACTCAACTTCCTTTTTTATTTAATTTCCAAATAGATCGTTAAGGTATAGTGGTTTCTTGAATGAACTTCCATTTTTAATTTTCTGCAGCTTCCATTTTTATTTTTATTTAACTTCTTTTTTCAATCAAGTTTCTTTTCTACTCAACTTCCTTTTTTATTTAATTTCCAAATAGATCGTTAAGGTATAGTGGTTTCTGGATTGAACTTCCACTTTTAATTTTACGCTACATTCATTTTTATTTTTATTCAATTTCCATTGTTATTCAATTTACTTTTCTATTAAACTTCCGTTTTTATTTAATTTCAAAATAGATCGTTAAGGTATTGTGGTTTCTTGAATGAACTTCCATTTTTAATTTTCTGCAACTTCTACTTTTTTTTTATTCGACTTTCATTTTTATTTTTATTCAACTTCCATTTTTATTCAATTTACTTTTCTATTAAACTTCCTTTTCTGTTAAATTTCCAAATAGATCGTTAAGGTATATTGGTTTTTGAATGAACTTCCATTTTTAATTTTCTGCAACTTCCATTTTTATTTTTATTCGACTTCCATTTTTATTCAATTTACTTTTCTATTCAACTTTCTTTTTTATTTAATTTCCAAATAGATCGTTAAGGTATAGTGGTTTCTGGATTGAACTTTCATTTTTAATTTTCTGCAACTTTTATTTTTATTTCTATTCAACTTCCATTTTTATTCAATTTACTTTTCTATTAAACATCCTTTTTTATTTAATTTCCAAATAGATCGCTAAGGTATAGTGGTTTCTTGAATGAACTTTCATTTTTAATTTTCTGCAACTTCCATTTTTATTTTTATTCGACTTCCATTTTTATTCAATTTACTTTTCTATTAAAATTCCTTTTTTATTTAATTTCCAAATAGAACGTTAAGGTATAGTGCTTTCTGGATTGAACTTCCATTTTTAATTTTATGCAACTTTCACTTTTCTTTTTATTCAACTTCCATTTTTATTCAATTTACTTTTCTATTAAAATTCCTTTTTTATTTAATTTCCAAATAAATCGTTAAGGTATAGTGGTTTCTTTAATGAACTTCCATTTTCAATTTTATGGAACTTCCATTTTTATTTTTATTCAGCTTCCATTTTTATTCAATTCTTTTTCTATTCAACTTCCTTTTTTATTTAATTTCGAAATAGATGGTTAATGTATAGTGGTTTCTTGAATGAACTTTAATTTTTAATTTTCTGCAACTTCCATTTTTAGTTTTATTTAACTTCCTTTTTTATTCAAGTTTCTTTTCTACACAGCTTCCTTTTTTATTTAATTTCCAAATAGATCATTAAGCTATAATGGTTTCTTTAATGAACTTCCATTTTTATTATTATTCAACATCCATTTTTATTCAAGTTATTTTCCTATTCAACTTCCATTTTTATTTAATTTTCAAATAGATCGTTAAGGTATAGTGGTTTCTTGAATGAATTTCCATTTTTAATTTTCTGCAACTTCCATTTTTATTTTTATTCGACTTCCATTTTTATTCAAGTCATTCTTCTATTCAACTTCCTTTTTTATTTAATTTCCAAATAGATCGTTAAGGTATAGTGGTTTATTGAATGAACTTCCATTTTTAATTTTTTGCAACTTCAATTTTTATTTTTATTTAACTTCCTTTTTCATTCAAGTTTCTTTTCTACTTAACTTCCTTTTTTATTTAATTTCCAAATAGATCGTTAAGGTATAGTGGTTTCTTGAATGAACTTCCATTTTTAATTTTATGCAACTTCCTTTTATATTTTTATTCGACTTCCATTTTTATTCAAGTCATTTTTCTATTCAACTTCCTTTTTTATTTAATTTCCAAATAAATCGTTAAGGTATAGTGGTTTATTGAATGAACTTCCGTTTTTAATTTTTTGCAACTTCCATCTTCATTTTTATTTAACTTCCTTTTTCATTCAAGTTTCTTTTCTACTCAACTTCCTTTTTTATTCAATTTCCAAATAGATCGTTATGGTACTGTGGTTTCTTGAATGAACTTCCAATTTTAATTTTCTGCAACTTCCATTTTTATTTTTATTCGACTTCATTTTTTATTCAAGCTTCTTTTCTATTCAACTTCCTTTTTTATTTAATTTCCAAATAGATCGTTAAGGTACTATGGTTTCTGGATTGAACTTAGATTTTTAATTTTCTGCAACTTTCATTTTTATTTTTATTCAACTTTCATTTTTATTCAATTTTCTTTTCTATTAAAGTTCCTTTTTTATTTAATTTCCAAATAGATCATTAAGGTATAGTGGTTTCTTTAATGAACTTCCATTTTTATTTTTATTCAACATCCATTTTTACTCCAGTTATTTTCCTATTCAACTTCCACTTTTATTTAATTTCCAAATAGATCGTTAAGGTATAGTGGTTTCTTAAATGAACTTCCATTTTTAATTTTCTGCAACTTCCATTTTTATTTTTATTCGACTTCCATTTTTATTCAAGTCATTTTTCTATTCAACTTCCTTTTTTATTTAATTTCCAAATAGATCGTTAAGGTATAGTGGTTTATTGAATGAACTTCCATTTTTAATTTTTTGCAACTTCAATTTTTATTTTTATTTTTATTTAACTTCCTTTTTCATTCAAGTTTCTTTTCTACTTAACTTCCTTTTTTATTTAATTTCCAAATAGATCGTTAAGGTATAGTGGTTTCTTGAATGAACTTCCATTTTTAATTTTATGCAACTTCCTTTTTTATTTTTATTCGACTTCCATTTTTATTCAAGTCATTTTTCTATTCAACTTCCTTTTTTATTTAATTTCCAAATAAATCGTTAAGGTATAGTGGTTTATTGAATGAACTTCCGTTTTTAATTTTTTGCAAATTCCATTTTTATTTTTATTTAACTTCCTTTTTCATTCAAGTTTCTTTTCTACTCAACTTCCTTTTTTATTCAATTTCCAAATAGATCGTTAAGGTACAGTGGTTTCTTGAATGAACTTCCATTTTTAATTTTCTGCAACTTCCATTTTTATTTTTCTATTCGACTTCCATTTTTATTTAATTTCCAAATAGATCGTTAAGGTATAGTGGTTTATTGAATGAACTTCCGTTTTTAATTTTTTGCAACTTCCATTTATATTTTTATTTAACTTCCTTTTTCATTCAAGTTTCTTTTCTACTCAACTTCCTTTTTTATTCAATTTCCAAATAGATCGTTAAGGTACAGTGGTTTCTTGAATGAACATCCATTTTTAATTTTCTGCGACTTCCATTTTTATTTTTATTCGACTTCCATTTTTATTCAAGTTATTTTTCTATTCGACTTCCATTTTTATTTAATTTCCAAATAGATCGTTAAGGTATAGTGGTTTCTTGAATGAACTTCCAATTTTAATTTTCTGCAACTTCCATTTTTATATCTATTCAACTTCTTTTTTTATTCATGTTTCTTTTCTATTCAACTTCTTTTTTTATTTAATTTCCAAATAGATCGTTAAGGTATACTGGTTTCTGGATAGTACATCCATTTTTAATTTTATGCGACTTTCACTTTTCTTTTTATTAAACTTCCTTTTTTATTTACTTTCCAAATAGATCGTTAAGGTGTAGTGGTATATTTAATGAACTTCCATTTTTAATTTTATGGAACTTTAAATTTTAATTTTCTGGAACTTCTTCTTTTATTCAAGCTTCTTTTCCATTCAACATCCTTTTTTATTTAATCTACAAATAGATCGTTAAGGTATAGTGGTTTCTGGATTGAACTTCCATTTTTAATTTTATCAAACTTTCATTTTTATTTTTATTCAACTTCCATTTTTATTCAATTTACTTTTCTATTAAACTTCCTTTTCTGTTAAATTTCCAAATAGATCGTTAAGGTATATTGGTTTTTGAATGAACTTCCATTTTTAATTTTCTGCAACTTCCATTTTTATTTTTATTCGACTTCCATTTTTATTCATTTTACTTTTCTATTCAACTTCATTTTTTATTTAATTTCCAAATAGATCGTTAAGGTATAGTGGTTTCAGGATTGAACTTCCATTTTTAATTTTCTGCAACTTCTATTTTTATTTCTATTCAACTTCCATTTTTATTCAATTTACTTTTCTATTAAACATCCTTTTTTATTTAATTTCCAAATAGATCGCTAAGGTATAGTGGTTTCTTGAATGAACTTTCATTTTTAATTTTCTGCAACTTCCATTTTTATTTTTATTCGACTTCCATTTTTATTCAATTTACTTTTCTATTAAATTTTTTTTTTATTTAATTTCCAAATAGAACGTTAAGGTATAGTGGTTTCTGGAATGAACTTCTATTTTTAATTTTATGCAACTTTCACTTTTCTTTTTATTCAACTTCCATTTTTATTCAATTTACTTTTCTATTAAAATTCCTTTTTTATTTAATTTCCAAATAGATCGTTAAGGTATAGTGGTTTCTTTAATGAACTTCCATTTTCAATTTTATGGAACTTCCATTTTTATTTTTATTCAGCTTCCATTTTTATTCAATTATTTTTCTATTCAACTTCCTTTTTTATTTAATTTCGAAATAGATGGTTAAGGTATAGTGGTTTCTTGAATGAACTTCCATTTTTAATTTTCTGCAACTTCCATTTTTATTTTTATTCGACTTCATTTTTTATTCAAGCTTCTTTTCTATTCAACTTCCTTTTTTATTTAATTTCCAAATAGATCGTTAAGGTACTATGGTTTCTGGATTGAACTTAGATTTTTAATTTTCTGCAACTTTCATTTTTATTTTTATTCAACTTTCATTTTTATTCAATTTTCTTTTCTATTAAAGTTCCTTTTTTATTTAATTTCCAAATAGATCATTAAGGTATAGTGGTTTCTTTAATGAACTTCCATTTTTATTTTTATTCAACATCCATTTTTATTCCAGTTATTTTCCTATTCAACTTCCATTTTTATTTAATTTCCAAATAGATCGTTAAGGTATAGTGGTTTCTTAAATGAACTTCCATTTTTAATTTTCTGCAACTTCCATTTTTATTTTTATTCGACTTCCATTTTTATTCAAGTCATTTTTCTATTCAACTTCCTTTTTTATTTAATTTCCAAATAGATCGTTAAGGTATAGTGGTTTATTGAATGAACTTCCATTTTTAATTTTTTGCAACTTCAATTTTTATTTTTATTTTTATTTAACTTCCTTTTTCATTCAAGTTTCTTTTCTACTTAACTTCCTTTTTTATTTAATTTCCAAATAGATCGTTAAGGTATAGTGGTTTCTTGAATGAACTTCCATTTTTAATTTTATGCAACTTCCTTTTTTATTTTTATTCGACTTCCATTTTTATTCAAGTCATTTTTCTATTCAACTTCCTTTTTTATTTAATTTCCAAATAAATCGTTAAGGTATAGTGGTTTATTGAATGAACTTCCGTTTTTAATTTTTTGCAAATTCCATTTTTATTTTTATTTAACTTCCTTTTTCATTCAAGTTTCTTTTCTACTCAACTTCCTTTTTTATTCAATTTCCAAATAGATCGTTAAGGTACAGTGGTTTCTTGAATGAACTTCCATTTTTAATTTTCTGCAACTTCCATTTTTATTTTTCTATTCGACTTCCATTTTTATTTAATTTCCAAATAGATCGTTAAGGTATAGTGGTTTATTGAATGAACTTCCGTTTTTAATTTTTTGCAACTTCCATTTATATTTTTATTTAACTTCCTTTTTCATTCAAGTTTCTTTTCTACTCAACTTCCTTTTTTATTCAATTTCCAAATAGATCGTTAAGGTACAGTGGTTTCTTGAATGAACATCCATTTTTAATTTTCTGCGACTTCCATTTTTATTTTTATTCGACTTCCATTTTTATTCAAGTTATTTTTCTATTCGACTTCCATTTTTATTTAATTTCCAAATAGATCGTTAAGGTATAGTGGTTTCTTGAATGAACTTCCAATTTTAATTTTCTGCAACTTCCATTTTTATATCTATTCAACTTCTTTTTTTATTCATGTTTCTTTTCTATTCAACTTCTTTTTTTATTTAATTTCCAAATAGATCGTTAAGGTATACTGGTTTCTGGATAGTACATCCATTTTTAATTTTATGCGACTTTCACTTTTCTTTTTATTAAACTTCCTTTTTTATTTACTTTCCAAATAGATCGTTAAGGTGTAGTGGTATATTTAATGAACTTCCATTTTTAATTTTATGGAACTTTAAATTTTAATTTTCTGGAACTTCTTCTTTTATTCAAGCTTCTTTTCCATTCAACATCCTTTTTTATTTAATCTACAAATAGATCGTTAAGGTATAGTGGTTTCTGGATTGAACTTCCATTTTTAATTTTATCAAACTTTCATTTTTATTTTTATTCAACTTCCATTTTTATTCAATTTACTTTTCTATTAAACTTCCTTTTCTGTTAAATTTCCAAATAGATCGTTAAGGTATATTGGTTTTTGAATGAACTTCCATTTTTAATTTTCTGCAACTTCCATTTTTATTTTTATTCGACTTCCATTTTTATTCATTTTACTTTTCTATTCAACTTCATTTTTTATTTAATTTCCAAATAGATCGTTAAGGTATAGTGGTTTCAGGATTGAACTTCCATTTTTAATTTTCTGCAACTTCTATTTTTATTTCTATTCAACTTCCATTTTTATTCAATTTACTTTTCTATTAAACATCCTTTTTTATTTAATTTCCAAATAGATCGCTAAGGTATAGTGGTTTCTTGAATGAACTTTCATTTTTAATTTTCTGCAACTTCCATTTTTATTTTTATTCGACTTCCATTTTTATTCAATTTACTTTTCTATTAAATTTTTTTTTTATTTAATTTCCAAATAGAACGTTAAGGTATAGTGCTTTCTGGATTGAACTTCTATTTTTAATTTTATGCAACTTTCACTTTTCTTTTTATTCAACTTCCATTTTTATTCAATTTACTTTTCTATTAAAATTCCTTTTTTATTTAATTTCCAAATAGATCGTTAAGGTATAGTGGTTTCTTTAATGAACTTCCATTTTCAATTTTATGGAACTTCCATTTTTATTTTTATTCAGCTTCCATTTTTATTCAATTATTTTTCTATTCAACTTCCTTTTTTATTTAATTTCGAAATAGATCGTTAAGGTATAGTGGTTTCTTTAATGAACTTCCATTTTTAATTTTGTGCAAATTCCATTTTTATTTTTATTCAACTTCCATTTTTATTTAATTTTCAAATAGTTCGTTATGGTATAGTGGTTTCTTGAATGAACTTCCATTTTTAATTTTTTGCAACTTCCATTTTTATTTTTATTTAACTTCCTTTTTTATTCAAGTTTCTTTTGTAGTCGACTTCCTTTTTTATTTAATTTCCAAATCGATCGTCAAGGTATAGTGGTTTCTGGATTGAACTTCCATTTTTTTTTATTCAACTTCCATTTTCATTCAATTTACTTTTCTATTAAACTTCCTTTTTTATTTAATTTCCAAATATATCGTTAAGGTATAGTGGTTTCTTGAATGAACTTCCAATTTTCATTTTCTGCAACTTCCATTTTTATTTCTATTCAACTTCATTTTTTATTCAAGCTTCTTTTCTATTCAACTTCCTTTTTTATTTAATTTCCAAATAGATCGTTAAGGTATAATTATAGCGATCCCGGGTTTACCCTTGTTGTACAGTGATCCGGACATGTGTCCGTGCATGATAGTAGTTGATTATTACCTGGTGTACATCCTTTCTTACTTTGTATTTGGGTTATAGGATGTGTTGGGCAGGTTTGTTACTGGTTGGTTGAGTTTAGAAACCAAACCTAGTTGCCCAGATTTTGACCTGTCCGCTCGAGCGGGGGTTTTGGCGCTCAAGCGGGAAGTTCACCCATCCAGTATTTCCCGTGCAGTGTTGGACGCTCGAGCGTGGGATTGGCCGCTCAAGCGGGTTTGTGTGAGTGCCGCTCGAGCGGGGAGTTGGACGTTCGAGCGGGAGACCTGTCTGCAAAAGTTCTGGGAGTGTGCATCCGGAGCTCGAGCGGGGGATTGGCCGGTCGAGCGGGAGTCTGTGAGTGCCGCTCGAGCGGGGAGTTTGACGCTCGAGCGGGGCGACTTTTATATAAATCTGAGATCTGACTTTTGGATCACTTTTTCAAGATCTTTTCTCTCTCTTACTTTTCCAAAAAAGCCATTTTCAGAGCTTCTCACTCTAAAACCGGCCCTTCTCTCTTAGATTTGATCTAGTAGGAGTTGTTTGCTCACTTTTGGCCTTTACGAAAGTTGTGTTGATCTTCGAGGGCTACATTTTAATCTGAAAATTTCTGAATTTGGAGCATTTTGGTTTTGGTCTGCATCTCCATTGGAGCTTAAACTTTGAGGTAGGGATATCCTACTCCTTTCTATGAGCTTTGTCTTTAAATTTTAGTAATTTGAGATGTTGGGGTTGGTTTAGTAATTTGGTGAAAATTTGGGGTTTTAGCTAAATAAAGCCTAGATGCATGTTTGGCATGGAAAAAGTGGAATTAATGTTGAAACATTAATGAAAATGGAACCTAAGGGTTGTAATGTAAATTATGGAAAATGCCCTAATTACATTGGTTAATTAATTTGTATAATTAATTATGAGAAATGAGGAATTGATTTGGGAAGTTATGGGATAAAAGGGTGTAGTTGGATTATTTATCACTCACCTAATTGGAATGTTGATTATATATCCATTGTTGCATTTATTTTCTGTATAGAAATAACTGTTTTGGGCTATCGGTGGAGGATAGTCGTGATTGTTGTAGACAATGCATGATGATTAGGCAAATTGAAACTAATCACTGAAATGTGTCATTGAGATTGACGATTGAAAGAATACATTAAATTTATGTATTGTGTGATGATGTGTATAATTGTTGTTTATATGCATTGTGTTGTGTTGGAGGAGATAGGGGATGTACTCCACGGTTTAGGGGAAGATAGGGGATGGACCTCTAAACCGGATGTGTTGGAAGGAGATAGGGGATGGACTCCGTAGATAGAGCTCATATGCTTATCTAGTAATGTGTTGACAGAGCTCATATGCTTGTCATTGGAAGTGTGATAGTGCTTATAGCGACCCCGGTCTTTTCTCTTTAAATTATTGTATCCGGACTTAGGTTCCGTGGATCCTGTCATTACTTATTGGTTGTTGTTGTCCTTTAATCTCTTCGTATTTGAAGTATAGGTTGTGTTGGGCGGGTCTGTTACAGGTTGGTTGATTTTAGATGCCAATAGGTGATGCCCAGATTTTGGCCTTTACGCTCGAGCGGAAGTTTTAACGCTCGAGCGGTCCCTTCGTTGTTGCTTCTACGCTCGAGCGGGAATTTTGACGCTCGAGCGTGATTTTCCATCTCCCAGTATTTTGCTCTGCAGTTCTTCCGCTCGAGCGGTAGTTTTTACGCTCGAGCGTGATCCCTTGTTTTTGCTCCTCCGCTCGAGCGGGGAGTTTGACGCTCGGGCGGGTGTCAGCACCTGCAAAACTTCTGGAAGGGTGCAATCGACGCTCGAGCGGCTTTCTTCACGCTCGAGCATGATTCTGTGTCTTACGCTCGAGCGGGGCTTTCTACGCTCGAGCGTAGAGTCGATTATATCAGTCCGTGATTTCACTTTTTGGATCACTTTTTGACCTACTTTTCCTTCATAACTTTTAAAAACCGCCCCTGGAGTGTTTTTATCTCTCTCTCTCCCTCTACACACCTTCTCTCTTTCGATTGATCTACTTAGAGTGAGTTTCTACCTTAGATCCTTTATTAAAAAGTTAGAGTGAGTTGAGGGCTTCGTTTTAATCTGAGAAACTTAGGATTTGGAGCACGTTGGTCTTTGGTCTTCATCTCCATCTTCTCCATACGGGTTATTTTCTTCGAGGTAGGGATTTTCCTACTCCATTTTATATGCTTTGTTCTAAGTTTGGTGTCTTGATAGGTTGGGGACACTTTGAAAATTTTGGGAAAAAAACCCTAGTTGAATTGCTAAATTGATTTGAGTAATTAATTTAATGAAATTGGGAAATTTGGTTAAATCCATGAAATTGGGGAATTTATTGATTAAATGGTGTAGTTGGATAATATAAATCACTCGCCTATTAAATTGTTAGTATATTTATTTTTATTTTTTGAGTATAGAGATAACTGTTTGGGCTATCGGTGGAGGATAGTCGTGCTTGTTGTAGACATTGCATGCGGATTAGGGAAAATTGAAACTAATCAATTTGTTAAGTCATAAATTTAGACTATTGAATTAATACAGAAATTACATGTATTGATTGAGCATTGCATATGCATATTGTTTGGGAGGAGATAGGGGATGTACTCCACGGTTTAGGGGAAGATAGGGGATGGACCTCTAAACCGAAATTTGTTTGGGAGGAGATAGGGGATGGACTCCACTAGCACCATTTTTATGTGTGCTTATTATATTGAAGTGTTTTTACATGATTATTGATACAACACTAAAATGTGTATCAAATGGGAAGTATGAAGTGTTTTGATATGAGCATGAGTCTCATTTGTTTTGTTGATATTGGAAGTAATGTGAATATGATATATAATTCACTGTTGTAAGTTTGGCCAGGTTCTGAGCCATGTTGATAATAATGGAAAGTGAAATGTGTCTTAGACATTAGTGTCATGAGACTGTTTAATGATAAAATTGATTATCTTGGTTAACCATCTATTGAATGCTATAGCTTTATTCAATGCTTATATTTGGTTTAGTATTTCTCTACTGGGCTGTGGCTCACCCTTTATGGGAACATCATTTTCAGGTTCAGGTGATAAGCTACCTCCACGGACTTAGCCTGGAAGGATTTGATGTTTGGGATTTTGAAGACTTGTCTTTAGTTATATGTTTTATTTTGTTATTTTTGAGATTTCATGTAAACATTCAAGCCTAGGGCTTAACTTGTAAATGAGTTAGTACTCATCTTTTTTGTGTCCAAGTGTTAGCTTGGAAAGATGTAAGCCCTTAGGGCATTTATTTTGATGTTGCAGGATGTTACATGTGATGTCTTTCAATAAGAATACTCTGATGAATAACTCAAATGATTCGTTTTCTTTTATAAATGCATGTTAATGTTATGGTTATTATGGGTTTATTTTGAGGGCGTCACAACTTGGTATCAGAGCGTACCGGGTTCGAATACTTTGGGTACGTGGGAAGTGATTAGTATCACAATGGGTTCGTCTCGCTTGATAGAGACTTAGATGTACTGTTATGTGCTTATATGATGGCATGTTTATGTGATTATGTGGGTATGGAATGTAGTTTCTAGGATGTTGATTGGACCCTTGAGTTTCTAGTAGTCTTGTTGGAAAGGCACTTGATCACTGCTGCTTCCAACTGGAACTATAGTAACCTTCGGGACTATTATTATCCAGGAATGAAATTCGTAGGTGCTTGTGTGATTATGTGCTTACGTGGAATGAATTATTTTTGTCCAATGCATTAGGACGCGAGTGTTTAGCTTCGGCACCTTTATTAATGTGCTAATGTCTTTGTTTCCTTTATTAGGATGTTAGGACGAGGACGAGGACGCGGTAGGCGTGGTAGGCCGGGTAGGCAGGAAGTGCCTGTGCCAGAAGAGATTCTGGCAGTTCAAGAGGGAATTGGCCAGGCTAATGTGGCCGAGCCAGTAGGCCAGCAGGCTATGGGCGCTTTAGCTCGAGAGATAGCAGGAGCATTCAGGGAGTCAGTAGGCATTCTTAGGGCTGAAAATCAAGCCCAGGTTGTTGTTGCGGATGCTGGACCTTCCTTTCTAAAAAGGGAGTTCTTCCGGTCTAATCCGGATGAATTTGTGGGTGATCCTAAAGAGCCGCTTAAGGCAGATGAATGGCTCGAACAGACAACGAAGACGTTTGAGATGCTTGGCATCGAAGACGAGGGGTTGAAGGTGACCTTGGCATCATTCTAGTTGAAGGGGGATGCGGGTCAGTGGTGGAAGTTCACTAAGGGACGTATAGGAGGTACATGGGAGGCTTTTGTGAATGCTTTCCAGGAGAAGTTCTTATCTCCAGCAGTTAGGGAGAAGCTGAGAGACCAGTTCTGCCAGCTTAAGCAGTCGAGTTCTTCAGTGGCCGAGTTTGAGGCTGCATTTACTAGTTTGTCTAGGTTTGCACCTGAATTGGTGGCGTCTGAGGAACGCCGTTGTATTGAGTTTGAGAGGAAGTTGAGGCGTGGCCTCAAGCTGAGAGTTGGGGGAACTATGATTCGGGATTATGGGCGTTTGGTTGATGCTGCAGCCCACATGGAAATCATGATGCAGGAGGAGGAGGAAGGACAGAAGGGCTCCAAGAGGAGTCAGGATGGTCAGAGTGATGGTAGGAGACAGAAGGGTTTTAATCCCCAACAGTCTCAGAGTAGCTTTTCTAGATCGACTTTTCCTGTGCCGAGTGCTAGTTCGGGGAAAGGCAGTCAAGGAGACATTACCTGCTTCAAGTGTGGCCAGCTGGGCCACAAGTCTCCAGTTTGTCCTCAGAGGGGAGGAGTGCAGAGAGCAGCATCATCTGCGGCTCGATCTCAGAGCCAGAGTCAGGGTAGAGGTCAGCCACTCTCGTGTTATCAGTGTGGTCAGCCAGGGCATATGAAGAGGTATTGCCCACAGTTGGGTGGCACACCTGGTGCATCTGGTTTGAGGCCGATTCAGGGTCAGCAGCCAGCTCAGTCGGGTCAGGCCTCGAGGGCCAATCAGGGGGCTTCATCGTCTCAGTCGGTGCAGCAATCTTATGCTCCTAGGGGTGAGCAGGTTGATCAGAGGTCATCTGGGCGCGTGTATGCTGTTACCGCGCAGGATCTTGTACCGGCTCCATCTGTTGTGAGAGGTACTTTCTTGTTTTGCAACTCGGTTGCTAATGTTTTGATTGATACGGGTGCATCTCATTCCTTTGTGTCTGCTGCATTTGCATCTGTTTTGGAGTTGGAGTTAGCACAGTTAGCATCTCCTATTTGTGTAGTGTCGCCTCTTGGGGGTGAATTGATTTTGAAACACGGTGTTAGGGGTTGTGATATAGAGGTTGATTACCATAGAATCCCATTTTCTTTTGTAGTTATGACTATGAGAGGTTTCGATGTTATTTTGGGTATGGACTGGTTATCGTCATACCAGGCAGTTATTGATTGCTACCGCCAGAGAGTCACTTGTTGTACCGTGAATGGTGAGTGTTTTCATTTTCTGGGGGACCGTGTTGGTAGTGTTTTGCCATCGGGGTATGTTCCGCGAGGACGGAGTGAGCTTAGTGGTCTACTTGCTAACCTTTCGATTAGTGAGGATGTTGAGACTCAGATTGTGTTGCCAAGGGTGGTTTGTGAGTACTCGGACGTTTTTCCCGAGGATCTTGTTGGTTTGCCACCGCATCGAGAGATTGAGTTCTCTATTGACCTGGTGCCCGGCACGGCGCCGATTTCTATGGCACCTTATCGTTTTGCCCCAGCCGAGTTAGTTGAGTTGAAGATCCAACTCCAGGAGTTGCTAGATAAAGGCTTTATACGTCCTAGTGTTTCGCCTTGGGGAGCACCGGCCCTCTTTGTTAAAAAGAAATGTGGTGCTTTGAGACTTTGTATAGATTACCAGAAATTGAATCGGGCTACGGTTAAGAATAAGTACCCTATGCCCCGTATAGATGATCTGTTCGATCAGTTGAAAGGTTCCCGTTGTTTCTCGAAGATAGACTTGAGATCAGGTTATCATCAGTTGAGAGTCAGTGAGGAGGATATTCCAAAGACGGCATTCCGTACGCGGTATGGCCACTATGAGTTTTTGGTGATGCCATTTGGGCTCACCAATGCACCGGCAGTATTTATGGATTTGATGAACCGGATATTCCGGGAATTTCTAGATCGTTTTGTAGTCGTATTCGTGGACGACATCCTTATCTATTCACCTTCAGAGGAAGAGCACGAGGAACACTTGAGGGTGGTGCTTGATTTACTTAGAGCCCATCAGCTATATGCTAAGTTTGGGAAGTGTGAGTTCTGGCTAGAGGAGGTGAAGTTCTTAGGCCATGTAGTTTCTAGGGAAGGGGTGTCTGTTGATACATCCAAGACAGAGGCAGTGCAAGATTGGGTACAGCCTAAGAGTGTGTTTGAGATCCGCAGTTTTCTGGGATTAGCTGGGTATTATCGCCGGTTTGTAAGAGATTTCTCCAGATTAGCTTCGCCTTTGACTAGATTGACTCGGAAGGGAGTCAAATTTGTTTGGAATGAGACTTGTGAAAAGTCGTTTCAGGAGTTGAAAGTTAGACTGACTACCGCTCCAGTATTGATTATTCCAGAGAGAGGGTTGGGTTATACAGTCTATTGTGACGCCTCACGAGAGGGTCTGGGTTGTGTGTTAATGCAAGAGGGAAAAGTAGTTGCCTATGGCTCACGTCAGTTGAAAATTCACGAGCAGAATTACCCTACACATGATCTAGAGTTAGCAGCTGTGATATTTGCCTTGAAGATTTGGAGACATTATCTTTACGGTGAGAGGTTCGAGGTATTCTCGGATCATAAGAGTCTGAAATATCTGTTCACACAGAGAGACTTGAACTTGAGGCAGAGGAGGTGGATGGAGTTCATAGAGGATTATGACTTTGAGTTGCATTATCATCCGGGAAAGGCCAATGTGGTGGCCGATGCCCTTAGCAGGAAACCTGTTGGTGACATAGCTAGTGTAGCCATTCGAGAATGGGAGATGTTGGGTGCACTCGGGGAGTTTGATTTATTTCTGGGCGAATCCATTGAGGCTGCGGCCTTGTTTTCTGTTGTTGTTCAGCCTACGCTTGTGACTCAAGTGTTAGAGGCTCAGAGAGGTGACCTTGAGGTAGAATCCCTCCGTGAGAAGATTTCTGGTGGGAAGGTTGAGAAAGGTTTGACGGTGTATCCCGACCTGAGTGTGAGATACCGAGACCGTCTGTTTGTGCCGGAGTCTCATCGAGAGGAGGTACTCCGAGAGTTTCATCATTCACGCCTTGCGGTGCATCCGGGAGGTACTAAGATGTATCGGGATTTGGGTCGCCAGTTTTGGTGGCGGGGTATGAAGAGAGATGTGGCAGCTTTCGTGTCTAAGTGCCTTACTTGTCAGCAAGTGAAGGCCGAACATCAGAGGCCAGCGGGTTTGTTGCAACCCTTGCCTATTGCCGAGTGGAAGTGGGAGCATGTCACTATGGACTTCGTTGTAGGTCTTCCGAGGACTCAGCGGGGCAGTGATGCTATTTGGGTGGTTGTAGACCGGTTGACTAAGTCGGCGCACTTCATTCTTATGCGCGTTAGAGATTCAGTAGATCATCTTGCCGACTTGTATATTCGGGACATAGTGAGGTTGCACGGGGTTCTAGTGACGATCGTCTCCGATAGGGACCCTCGTTTTACTGCCAGATTATGGCAGAGCTTGCAGAGCGCCTTAGGTACTAAGTTGACCTTTAGCACAGCATATCATCCTCAGACTGATGGGCAGTCCGAGCGTACTATTCAGATCCTTGAAGATATGCTTCGGGGTTGTGTTCTTGACTTTAGCGGGTCATGGGAGAGGCACTTGCCGTTAGTGGAGTTTGCCTACAACAACAGCTTCCAGTCTAGTATCGGTATGGCACCGTTTGAGGCCTTATACGGCCGACCGTGTAGGTCTCCTGTTTGTTGGGCCGAGGTGGGTGATGCACCTCTGTTGGGTCCGGAGTTGGTGAGGGAAACGACGGAGAAAGTTGAGCTTATCCGTAAGAGGCTTGTTACAGCACAGAGTCGTCAGAAATCGTATGCCGACCGTAGGAGGAGACCTTTGGTGTTTGAGGTGGGTGATCATGTCTTTCTGAAGATATCACCTAGACGGGGTTCGATGAGGTTTGGGAAGAGTGGGAAGTTGTCCCCTCGATTCATTGGTCCGTTTGAGATCCTTGAGAGGATTGGCGAGGCTGCTTATCGTTTAGCTTTGCCACCGCAGTTGTCCGGAGTACATGACGTGTTTCATGTGAGTATGCTTCGGAAGTATGAGCCGGATCCATCACATGTGCTGGATTGGACCGATTTAGTGGTTGATGAAGATGTTTCGTATGAAGAGAGACCGGTTCGGGTCTTGGATAGGCGGGATCAAGTTTTGCGAGGCAAGACCATCCCTTTGGTAAAAGTTTTGTGGAAACATCATGGAGTGGAGGAAGCCACTTGGGAGCGTGAGTTGGAAGTCCGCGAGAAATATCCGGACATGTTTATTGATTTGTAATCTTGTAGTTAGATTTTGTTATATTGTCGAACTTTAAAGTTTTTTATATATGTCTTAAGCTGTAAAACATTTAGAATGTTTTGGTTAATGGGAATATTTTGGAACTTGCCTCGAAATGGAAGTTTAAGGGAACATTGTATATATTGAATATATTGAAAATTGTTGAAATTGAAAGAAAATTGCATAGTGTTAATGCAGGTTGAAATATATGGTTGTTTTTCATATTGTGGCATGCCTCTTTGTTAAGAGATGGAATGGCCGGTGTTGGGTCAAGTTGTTTATTAGTGAGTTATCATATTGTTGGAATTTGAGAAAAACTTGTTTTCGAAACCTTGTGCTTAATTTCGGGGACGAAATTCTTTTAAGGAGGGGAGGTTATAGCGACCCCGGTCTTTTCTCTTTAAATTATTGTATCTAGACTTAGGTTCCGTGGATCCTGTCATTACTTATTGGTTGTTTTTGTCCTTTAATCTCTTCGTATTTGAAGTATAGGTTGTGTTGGGCGGGTCTGTTACAGGTTGGTTGATTTTAGATGCCAATAGGTGATGCCCAGATTTTGGCCTTTACGCTCGAGCGAAAGTTTTAACGCTCGAGCGGTCCCTTCGTTGTTGCTTCTACGCTCGAGCGGGAATTTTGACGCTCGAGCGTGATTTTCCATCTCCCAGTATTTTGCTCTGCAGTTCTTCCGCTCGAGCGGTAGTTTTTACGCTCGAGCGTGATCCCTTGTTTTTGCTCCTCCGCTCGAGCGGGGAGTTTGACGCTCGAGCGGGTGTCAGCACCTGCAAAACTTCTGGAAGGGTGCAATCGACGCTCGAGCGGCTTTCTTCACGCTCGAGCATGATTCTGTGTCTTACGCTCGAGCGGGGCTTTCTACGCTCGAGCGTAGAGTCGATTATATCAGTCCGTGATTTCACTTTTTGGATCACTTTTTGACCTACTTTTCCTTCATAACTTTTAAAAACCGCCCCTGGAGTGTTTTTATCTCTCTCTCTCCCTCTACACACCTTCTCTCTTTCGATTGATCTACTTAGAGTGAGTTTCTACCTTAGATCCTTTATTAAAAAGTTAGAGTGAGTTGAGGGCTTCGTTTTAATCTGAGAAACTTAGGATTTGGAGCACGTTGGTCTTTGGTCTTCATCTCCATCTTCTCCATATGGGTTATTTTCTTCGAGGTAGGGATTTTCCTACTCCATTTTATATGCTTTGTTCTAAGTTTGGTGTCTTGATAGGTTGGGGACACTTTGAAAATTTTGGGAAAAAAACCCTAGTTGAATTGCTAAATTGATTTGAGTAATTAATTTAATGAAATTGGGAAATTTGGTTAAATCCATGAAATTGGGGAATTTATTGATTAAATGGTGTAGTTGGATAATATAAATCACTCGCCTATTAAATTTTTAGTATATTTATTTTTATTTTTTGAGTATAGAGATAACTGTTTGGGCTATCGGTGGAGGATAGTCGTGCTTGTTGTAGACATTGCATGCGGATTAGGGAAAATTGAAACTAATCAATTTGTTAAGTCATAAATTTAGACTATTGAATTAATACAGAAATTACATGTATTGATTGAGCATTGCATATGCATATTGTTTGGGAGGAGATAGGGGATGTACTCCACGGTTTAGGGGAAGATAGGGGATGGACCTCTAAACCGAAATTTGTTTGGGAGGAGATAGGGGATGGACTCCATTAGCACCATTTTTATGTGTGCTTATTATATTGAAGTGTTTTTACATGATTATTGATACAACACTAAAATGTGTATCAAATGGGAAGTATGAAGTGTTTTGATATGAGCATGAGTCTCATTTGTTTTGTTGATATTGGAAGTAATGTGAATATGATATATAATTCACTGTTGTAAGTTTGGCCAGGTTCTGAGCCATGTTGATAATAATGGAAAGTGAAATGTGTCTTAGACATTAGTGTCATGAGACTGTTTAATGATAAAATTGATTATCTTGGTTAACCATCTATTGAATGCTATAGCTTTATTCAATGCTTATATTTGGTTTAGTATTTCTCTACTGGGCTGTGGCTCACCCTTTATGGGAACATCATTTTCAGGTTCAGGTGATAAGCTACCTCCACGGACTTAGCCTGGAAGGATTTGATGTTTGGGATTTTGAAGACTTGTCTTTAGTTATATGTTTTATTTTGTTATTTTTGAGATTTCATGTAAACATTCAAGCCTAGGGCTTAACTTGTAAATGAGTTAGTACTCATCTTTTTTGTGTCCAAGTGTTAGCTTGGAAAGATGTAAGCCCTTAGGGCATTTATTTTGATGTTGCAGGATGTTACATGTGATGTCTTTCAATAAGAATACTCTGATGAATAACTCAAATGATTCGTTTTCTTTTATAAATGCATGTTAATGTTATGGTTATTATGGGTTTATTTTGAGGGCGTCACAGTGCTCATATGCATATCTGTGGAAGTGATGATATAGCTTGTATGCTTATCTGTTGTTGTGTGATATAGCTAGTATGCTTATCTATTACGAAATGGGAAGTGTTTGATATGAGTTACTGTCTCATATGAGTTGTTTGGCCAGGTTCTGAGCCATGGTTGCAAATTGAGAATTGAAAGGAATTGGAAAATGGAATGTAATATGGACTTGTATGTCATGAAACCGTAAAGTGTGATAAGAGAAAGTATCAGTGTTGGCCATCTATCAACTGCTAATCTTGTAGTCATTGTTCATATTTGGTTTAGTGTATTTCTACTGGGCTGTGGCTCACCCTAAATGGGAATATCATTTTCAGGTACAGGTAGCATGCCACCTCCAAGGACATAGCTTGGGAGGCTAGAGGCGGACACACTTTTGTCGTTTTATTTTTGATGTATTACATGTAAATTCAAGCCAAGGGCTTAATGTGTAAATGAGTTAGTACTCTTTTGTTGTAACCAAGTGTTAACTTGGAAAGCTGTAAGCCTTTAGGGCATTTGCTTTTGTCGTTAACATGTAATACTTTTTGTAATGAAACTCTGATAAATGGAAGAATGTGGAACTTATATATATCAATGCATGTCTATATTGATGGGTTTAATGTTGTTGTTTTGAGGGCGTTACAACTTGGTATCAGAGCGTACCGGGTTCGAATACTTTGGGTACGTGGGAAGTGATTAGGATCACAATGGGTTTGTCTCGCTTGATAGAGACTTAGATGTAGTGTCATATGCTATGTGCGTAATTGATAACATGCTTATGTGACTATGTGGGTATGGGATTTAGTTTCTAGGATGTTGATTGGATCCTTGGGTTTCTGGGAGTCTTGTTGGAAAGGCACTTGATCAATGCCGTTTCTAACCGAAACTCTAGTAACGCCTCGGGACTATCATTATCCGGAAATGAAATTCGTAAGTGCTTATGTGTTTATGTGCTTACGTAGAGTGAATTTCAGTTGTCCATGCATTAGGACGTGAGTGTTTAGTTTTGGCACATTTGTGAATGTGCTAACGTTCTGTATTATCTTTATTAGGATGTCAGGACGAGAAAGAGGTGCTAGGCGTGGTAGACCTGTGAGGCAGGAAGTACCGTTACCGGAGGAGGTTCCGGTAGTACAGGAGGGAGTTGGTCAGGCCAACATGGCCGAGCCAGCGGGTCAGCAGGCTATGAGTGCCTTGGCACGAGAGATAGCAGGAGCTTTGGGTGTTCTCAGGGCTGGGAATCAGGCAGCTGAGGTAGGGCCTTCTTTCTTGAAGAGGGAGTTCTTCCGGTCTAATCCGGATGAGTTTGTTGGGGATCCAAAGGAACCACTGAAGGCTGACGAGTGGTTAGAGCAGATGAGTAAGACGTTCGAGATGCTTGGCATCGAGAACAGAGCATTGAAAGTGACCTTGGCATCCTTCCAGCTGAAGGGAGATGCGGGTCAATGGTGGAAGTACGAGATGGCTCGTGTTGGTGATACATGGGAGGCGTTTGTGAATGCTTTCCAGGAGAGGTTCTTATCGGCAGTGGCTAGGGAGAAGCTGAGGGATCAGTTTAGCCGGTTTAATCAGCAGGGTATGTCTGTGGCAGAGTTCGAGGCCACTTTCACTAGTTTGTCCAAGTTTGCACCTGAGTTAGTGGCATCCGAAGAACGCCGTTGCTATGAGTTTGAGCGGAAGTTGAGGCGGGGCCTCAAGTTGAGGGTTGGTGGGTCTTACATCCGAGAGTATAGACACTTAGTGGATGCTGCAGCTCATATGGAGCTCATGATGCAGGAGGAGGATGAGGGGCAGAGAGGCTCCAAGAGGAGCCAAGATGGTCAGGGTGATGGCAGGAGACAGAGGGGTTCTAACCCTCAGCAGTCTCAGGGAGGAGTTGCTAGATCGACCTTTCCGGTGCCGAGCGCAGGCTCGGAGGGAGGTAGTCAGGGAGGCCTGACTTGTTTTGCGTGTGGCCAGCTGGGTCACAAGTCTTCAGTTTGCCCGCAGAAGGGAGGGGGTCAGCGAGCTGCTTCTTCATCAGCTAGACCTCAGGGCCAGAGCCAGGACAGAGGCCAGCCTTTGTCTTGTTATCAGTGTGGTCAGCCTGGGCACCTAAAGAGGTATTGCCCGCAGTTGAGTGCTACCTCGGGAGCGTCTGGTTCTAGGCAGACGCAGGGTTTTCAGCCAGCTCAGTTTGTGCAGGCCTCGAGGGCCAATCCGGGAGCTTCGTCATCCCAGTCTGTGCAGTAGTCTTTTGCTCCGAGAGGTGAGCAGATAGATCAGGGGCCTACAGGGCGCGTGTATGCTGTTACCGCGCAGGATTTAGTACCGGCTCCATCAGTAGTGAGAGGTACTTTTCTGTTTTGCAACTCGGTTGCTAGTGTGTTGATTGACACGGGTGCATTTCATTCTTTTGTATCTGCTGCATTTGCATCTGTTTTGGAATTGGAGTTAGCACAGTTAGCATCTCCTATTTGTGTGGTATCGCCTATTGGTGGTGAGTTGATCTTGAAACAGGGTGCTAGAGGTTATGATATAGAGGTCGCCGACCATAGGCTTCCTTTTCCGTTTGTTGTCATGCCCATGAAAGGCTTTGATGTTATTTTGGGTATGGACTGGCTGTCGTCATACCGGGCTGTTATCGATTGCTACCGCCAGAGGGTCACGTTATGTACCTGGAGCGGGGAGTGGTTCCATTTCTTGGGAGACCGGGTTGGTTGTGTTTTGCCACCGGGGTATGATTCGTGAGGGCGAAGTGAGCTTAGTGGTCTACTTGCTAGCTTTGAGAGTGGTGAGTGTGATGAGACCTGTGTTGTGTTGCCAAGGGTGGTTTGTGAGTACTCGGATGTCTTTCCCGAGGACCTTGTTAGTTTGCCACCTCACCGAGAGACAGAGTTCTCTATTGATCTAGTGCCCGGCACGGCGCCGATTTCTATGGCACCTTACCATTTTGCTCCAGCAGAGTTGGTTGAGTTGAAAGTTCAGCTCCAGGAATTGTTAGATAAGGGCTTTGTTCGCCCTAGTGTTTCACCATGGGGAGCACCGGCCCTCTTTGCTAAAAAGAAAGATGGTGCCTTGAGATTGTGTATAGACTACCGGAAGTTGAATCGGGCTACGGTCAAGAATAAGTACCCTATGCCCCGTATAGATGATTTGTTCGACCAGTTGAAGGGTTCCTGTTGTTTCTCTAAGATAGACTTGAGATCGGGTTACCACCAGTTGAGGGTCAGGGAGGAGGATATTCCTAAGACGGCATTCCGTACACGGTATGGCCATTATGAGTTTCTAGTGATGCCATTCGGGCTTACCAATGCACCGATAGTCTTTATGGACTTGATGAACCGGATCTTCCAAGAATTCTTGGATCGTTTTGTAGTCGTTTTTGTGGACGACAATCTTATCTATTCGCCTTCAGAGGAGGAGCACGAGGCACACTTGAGAGTGGTGCTTGAGTTACTTAGAGCCCATAGGCTGTATGCCAAGTTTGGGAAGTGTGAGTTCTGGCTAGGAGAGGTGAAATTCTTAGGCCACGTGGTATCCAGGGAAGGGGTGTCTGTTGATACATCCAAGGTAGAGGCAGTGCAAGATTGGGCACAGCCTAAGAGTGTGTTCGAGATCCGCAGTTTTCTGGGATTAGCTGGGTATTACCGTCGGTTTGTGAAGGATTTCTCCAGGCTAGCTTCGCCGTTGACTAGATTGACGCGGAAAGGGGTCAAGTTTGTGTGGAGTGAGACTTGTGAAAAGTTGTTCCAAGAACTGAAGGTTAGATTGACCACCGCTCCGGTCTTGATTATTCCGGAGAGAGGGTTAGGTTATGCGGTTTATTGTGATGCCTCACGAGAGGGTTTGGGTTGTGTGTTGATGCAAGAGGGGAAAGTGGTAGCTTATGGCTCACGTCAGTTGAAAATTCACGAGAAGAATTACCCTACACACGACCTAGAGTTAGCAGCAGTGATCTTTGCCTTGAAAATCGGGAGGCACTAAGATGTATCGGGATTTGGGTCGCCAGTTTTGGTGGCGGAGTATGAAGAGAGATGTGGTTGTTTTCGTATCGAAGTGCCTTACTTGCCAGCAAGTGAAGGCCGAGCATCAGAGGCCAGCGGGTTTGTTGCAAGCCTTGCCTATTGCCGAGTGGAAGTGGGAGCATGTCACTATGGACTTCGTTGTCGGTCTTCCGAGGACTCAGCGGGGTAGTGATGCCATTTGGGTGGTTGTAGATCGGTTGACTAAGTCGGCGCACTTCATTCCCATGCGCGTGAGAGATTCGGTAGATCACCTCACGGACTTGTATATTCGGGACATAGTGAGATTGCATGGGGTCCCAGTGACGATCGTCTCAGATAGAGATCCTCGTTTTACTGCTAGATTGTGGCAGAGTTTGCAGAGTGCCTTGGGTACTAAGTTGACCTTTAGTACGGCTTATCACCCTCAGACTGACGGGCAGTCCGAGCGTACTATTCAGATCCTTGAGGATATGCTTCGAGGTTGTGTCCTTGACTTTAGTGGGACGTGGGAGAGGCACTTACCATTGGTGGAGTTTGCCTACAACAACAGCTTTCAGTCTAGTATCGGTATGGCACCGTTTGAGGCCTTGTATGGCCGACCGTGTAGGTCTCCAGTTTGTTGGAACGAGGTGGGTGATGCACCTTTGTTGGGTCCGGAGTTGGTTAGGGAGACGACGGAGAAAGTTGAACATATCCGTAGGAGGCTTGTTACAGCCCAGAGTCGTCAGAAATCTTATGCCGACCGTAGGAGGAGGCCTTTGGCGTTTGAGGTGGGTGATCATGTTTTCTTGAAAATATCACCTAGGCGAGGTTTGATGAGGTTCGGGAAGAGTGGGAAGTTGTCCCCTCGATTTATTGGGCCTTTTGAGATCCTTAAAAGGATTGGCGAGATTGCTTATCGTTTAGCCTTACCGCCGCAGTTGTCCGGAGTTCATGACGTGTTTCATGTGAGTATGCTTCGGAAGTATGAGCCGGATCCATCGCATGTGTTAGATTGGACCGACTTAGAGGTAGATGAGGATGCCTCGTATGAGGAGAGACCGGTTCGGGTCTCTGATAGGCGGGATCAAGTCCTGCGTGGCAAGACCATTCTTTTGGCGAAGGTTTTGTGGAAACATCATGGAGTGGAGGAAGCCACTTGGGAACGTAAGTTGGAAGTCCGCGAGAAATATCCGGACTTGTTTATTGATGAGTAATTTTGTAATGAAATTCTGTAATATTGTTGGACTTAAGAGCTTTATATATGTCTTAAGTTGTAAAACATTGGTAATGTTTTGGTTTAATGAAAGTATATTGTAGGACTTACCTTGATATGGGAGTTGGTTATGATATTGCATATGTTGGCTATATTGTAGAACTGGAGTTGTATCATGTATATTGATTATGATATGAACTGTGAACCATGTATGTTGGAAATGGTTGAAAGTGGAAGAGAATTGCATGATTATAATGCACTTGTAAATTATGTTGTGAAATGCCTCTTGAAAAGAGAAGGAATTGACCGGTAATGGGTCGGGTTGTTTAATATTATGTTATAATATTGTTGAAAATGGAGAAAACCTGTTTTTGAAAACTTGTGCCAAATTTCGGGGACGAAATTCTTTAAGGGGGGGAGGTTATAGCGATCCCGGGTTTACCCTTGCTGTACAGTGATCCGGACATGTGTCCGTGGATGATAGTAGTTGATTATTACCTGGTGTACATCCTTTCTTACTTTGTATTTGGGTTATAGGATGTGTTGGGCAGGTTTGTTACAGGTTGGTTGAGTTTAGAAACCAAAACTAGTTGCCCAGATTTTGACCTGTCCGCTCGAGCGGGGGTTTTGGCGCTCGAGCGGGAAGTTCACCCATCCAGTATTTCCTATGCAGTGTTGGACGCTCGAGCGTGGGATTGGCCGCTCGAGCGGGTTTGTGTGAGTGCCGCTCGAGCGGGGAGTTGGACGCTCAAGCGGGAAACCTGTCTGCAAAAGTTCTGGGAGTGTGCATCCGGAGCTCGAGCGGGGGATTGGCCGCTCGAGCGGGAGTCTGTGAGTGCCGCTCGAGCGGGGAGTTTGACGCTCGAGCGGGGCGACTTTTATATAAATCCGAGATCCGACTTTTGGATCACTTTTTCAAGATCTTTTCTCTCTCTTACTTTTCCAAAAAAGCCATTTTCAGAGCTTCTCACTCCAAAACCGGCCCTTCTCTCTTAGATTTGATCTAGTAGGAGTTGTTTGCTCACTTTTGGCCTTTACGAAAGTTGTGTTGATCGTCGAGGGCTACATTTTAATCTGAAAATTTCAGAATTTGGAGCATTTTGGTTTTGGTCTTCATCTCCATTGGAGCTCAAACTTTGAGGTAGGGATATCCTACTCCTTTCTATGAGCTTTGTCTTTAAATTTTAGTATTTTGAGATGTTGGGGTTGGTTTAGTAATTTGGTGAAAATTTGGGGCTTTTGTGTAAATTTACAAAGGTTGGGGTTTTAGCTAAATAAAGCCTAGATGCATGTTTGGCATGGAAAAAGTGGAATTAATGTTGAAACATTAATGAAAATGGAACCTAAGGGTTGTAATGTAAATTATGGAAAATGCCCTAATTACATTGGTTAATTAATTTGTATAATTAATTATGAGAAATGAGGAATTGATTTGGGAAGTTATGGGATAAAAGGGTGTAGTTGGATTATTTATCACTCACCTAATTGGAATGTTGATTATATATCCATTGTTGCATTTATTTTCTGTATAGAAATAACTGCTTTGGGCTATCGGTGGAGGATAGTCGTGATTGTTGTAGACAATGCATGATGATTAGGCAAATTGAAACTAATCACTGGAATGTGTCATTGAGATTGACGATTGAAAGAATACATTAAATTTATGTATTGTGTGATGATGTGTATAATTGTTGTTTATATGCATTGTGTTGTGTTGGAGGAGATAGGGGATGTACTCCACGATTTAGGGGAAGATAGGGGATGGACCTCTAAACCGGATGTGTTGGGAGGAGATAGGAGATGGACTCCGTAGATAGAGCTCATATGTTTATGTAGTAATGTGTTGACAGAGCTCATATGTTTATGTAGTAATGTGTTGACAGAGCTCATATGCTTGTCATTGGAAGTGTGATAGTGCTCATATGCATATCTGTGGAAGTGATGATATAGCTTGTATGCTTATCTGTTGTTGTGTGATATAGCTAGTATGCTTATCTATTACGAAATGGGAAGTGTTTGATATGAGTTACTGTCTCATATGAGCTGTTTGGCCAGGTTCTGAGCCATGGTTGTAAATTGAGAATTGAAAGGAATTGGAAAATAGAATGTAATATGGACTTGTATGTCATGAAACCGTAAAGTGTGATAAGAGAAAGTATCAGTGTTGGCCATCTATCAACTGCTAATCTTTTAGTCATTGTTCATATTTGGTTTAGTGTATTTCTACTGGGCTGTGGCTCACCCTATATGGGAATATCATTTTCAGGTACAGGTAGCATGCCACCTCCAAGGACATAGCTTGGGAGGCTAGAGGCGGACACACTTTTGTCGTTTTATTTTTGATGTATTACATGTAAATTCAAGCCAAGGGCTTAATGTGTAAATGAGTTAGTACTCTTTTGTTGTAACCAAGTGTTAACTTGGAAAGCTGTAAGCCTTTAGGGCATTTGCTTTTGTCGTTAACATGTAATACTTTTTGTAATGAAACTCTGATAAATGGAAGAATGTGAAACTTATATATATCAATGCATGTCTATATTGATGGGTTTAATGTTGTTATTTTGAGGGCGTTACAATAATGGTTTCTGGATTGAACTTACATTTTTAATTTTATGCAACTTTCATTTTTATTTTTATTCAACTTCCATTTTTATTGAATTTTCTTTTCTATTAATGTTCCTTTTTTATTTAATTTCCAAAATAGATCGTTAAGGTATAGTGGTTTCTTTAATGAACTTCCTTTTTTAATTTTTTACAACTTCCATTTTTATTTTTATTCAACTTCCAATTTTATTCAAGTTATTTTCCTATTCAACTTCCATTTTTATTTAATTTCCAAATATATCGTTAAGGTATAGTGGTTTCTTGAATGAACTTCCATTTTTAATTTTCTGCAACTTCCATTTTTATTTTTATTCAGCTTCCATTTTTATTCAAGTTATTTTTCTATTCTACTTCCTTTTTTATTTAATTTCCAAATAGATGGTTAAGGTATAGTGGTTTCTGGATTGAACTTCCATTTTTAATTTTACGCAACTTTCACTTTTCTTTTATTCAACTTCCATTTTTATTCAATTTACTTTTCTATTAAACTTTCTTTTTTATTTAAGTTCCTAATAGATCGTTAAGGTATAGTGGTTTCTTGAATGAACTTCCATTTTTAATTTTCTGCAACTTCCATTTTTATTTTTATTTAACTTCCTTTTTTATACAAGTTTCTTTTCTACTCAACTTCCTTTTTTATTTAATTTCCAAATAGATTGTTAAGGTATACTGGTTTCTGGATTGAACTTCCATTTTTAATTTTCTGCAACTTCCATTTTTATTTTTATTCAACTTCCATTTTTATTCAATTTACTTTTCTATTTAACTTCCTTTTTTATTTAATTTCCAAATAGATCACTAAGGTATAGTGGTTTCTCGAATGAACTTCAATTTTTAATTTTCTGCAACTTTCGTTTTTATTTTTATTCAACTTCCATTTTTATTCAAGTTATTTTTATATTCAACTTCCTTTTTTATTTAATTTCCAAATAGATCGTTAAGGTATAGTGATTTCTTCAATGAACTTCTATTTTTAATTTTCTGCAACTTCCATTTTTATTTTTATTCAACTTCCTTTTTTTATTCAAGTTCCTTTTCTACTCAACTTCCTTTTTTATTTAATTTCCAAATAGATCGTTAATGTATAGTGGTTTCTTGAATGAACTTCCATTTTTAATTTTCTACAACTTCCATTTTTATTTTTATTTAACTTCATTTTTCAATCAAGTTTTTTTTCTACTCAACTTCTTTTTTTTATTTAATTTCCAAATAGATCGATAAGGTATAGTGGTTTCTGGATTGAACTTCCATTTTTAATTTTACGCTACATTCATTTTTATTTTTATTCAATTTCCATTTTTATACAATTTACTTTTCTATTAAACTTCCGTTTTTATTTAATTTCAAAATAGATCGTTAAGGTATAGTGGTTTCTTTAATGAACTTCCATTTTTAATTTTCTGCAACTTCCATTTTTTTTTTATTCGACTTCCATTTTTATTCAAGTTATTTTTCTATTCGACTTTTTTTTTTATTTAATTTCCAAATAGATAGTTAAGGTATAGTGGTTTCATGAATGAACTTCCATTTTTAATTTTCTGCGACTTCCATTTTTTTTTTATTCGACTTCCATTTTTGTTCAAGTTATTTTTCTATTCGACTTCCTTTTTTTATATAATTTCCAAATAGATAGTTAAGGTATAGTGGTTTCATGAATGAACTTCCATTTTTAATTTTCTGCAACTTCCATTTTTATTCAAGTTATTTTTCTATTCGACTTTCTTTTTTATTTAATTTCCAAATAGATCATCAAGGTATAGTGGTTTCTTGAATGAATTTCCATTTTTAATTTTCTGCAACTTCCATTTTTATTTTTATTTAACTTCCTTTTTCAATCAAGTTTCTTTTCTACTCAACTTCTTTTTTTATTTAATTTCCAAATAGATTGTTAAGGTATAGTGGTTTCTGGATTGAACTTCCATTTTTAATTTTATGCAACTTTCATTTTTATTTTTATTCAATTCCATTTTTATTCAATTTACTTTTCTATTAAACTTCCTTTTTTATTTAATTTTCAAATAGACAGTTCAGGTATAGTGGTTTCTTGAATGAACTTCCATTTTTAATTTTATGCAACTTCCATTTTTATTTTTATTCGACTTCCGTTTTTATTCAAGTCATTTTTCTATTCAACTTCCTTTTTTATTTAATTTCCAAATAGATCGTTAAGGTATAATGGTTTCTAGATTGAACTTCCATTTTGAATTTTATGCAACTTTCATTTTTATTTTTATTCAACTTCCATTTTTATTTAATTTTCTTTTCTACAAAAGTTCTTTTTTTATTTAATTTCCAAATAGATCGTTAAGGTATAGTTGTTTCTTTAATGAACTTCCATTTTTAATTTTGTGCAACTTTCATTTTTGTTTTTATTTAACTTCCATTTTTATTCAAGTTATTTTTATGGAACTTCATTTTTTATTTTTTTTCAGCTTCCATTTTTATTCAATTATTTTTCTATTCAACTTCCTTTTTTATTTAATTTCGAAATAGATGGTTAAGGTATATTGGTTTCTTGAATGAACTTCCATTTTTAGTTTTATTTAACTTCCTTTTTATTCAAGTTTCTTTTCTACTCAACTTCCTTTTTTATTTAATTTCGAAATCGATCGTCAAGGTATAGTGGTTTTTGGATTGAACTTCCATTTTTTTTTTTATTCAACTTCCATTTTTATTCAATTTACTTTTCTATTAAACTTCCTTTTTTATTTAATTTCCGAATATATCGTTAAGGTATAGTGGTTTCTTGATGAACTTCCAATTTTTATTTCTATTCAACTTCATTTTTTATTCAAGCTTCTTTTCTATTCAACTTCCTTTTTTATTTAATTTCCAAATAGATCGTTAAGGTATAATGGTTGCTGGATTGAACTTCCATTTTTAATTTTATGCAACTTTCATTTTTATTTTTATTCAACTTCCAATTTTATTCAATTTTCTTTTCTATTAAAGTTCCTTTTTTATTTAATTTCCAAATAAATCGTTAAGGTATAGTGGTTTCTTTAATGAACTTCCATTTTTAATTTTGTTCAACTTCCATTTTTATTTATATTCAACTTCCATTTTTATTCAAGTTATTTTCCTATTCAACTTCCATTTTTATTTAATTTCCAAATAGATCGTTAAGGTATAGTGATTTCTTGAATGAACTTCCATTTTTAATTTTCTGCAACTTCCATTTTTATTTTTATTTAACTTCCTTTTTTATTCAAGTTTCTTTTCTAGTCGACTTCCTTTTTTATTTAATTTCCAAATCGATCGTCAAGGTATAGTGGTTTCTGGATTGAACTTCTATTTTTATTCAATTTACTTTTCTATTAAACTTCCTTTTTCATTTAATTTCCAAATATATCGTTAAGGTATAGTGGTTTCTTAAATGAACTTCCAATTTTAATTTTCTGCAACTTCCATTTTTATTTCTATTCAACTTCATTTTTTATTCAAGCTTCTTTTCTATTCAACTTCCTTTTTTATTAAATTTCCAAATAGATCGTTAAGGTATAATGGTTTCTGGATTGAAGTTACATTTTTTATTTTTTGCAACTTTCATTTTTATTTTTATTCAACTTCCATTTTTATTGAATTTTCTTTTTTATTAAAGTTCCATTTTTATTTAATTTCCAAATAGATCGTTAAGGTATAGTGGTTTCTTTAATGAACTCCATTTTTTAATTTTTTACAACTTCCACTTGAATTTTTATTCAACTTCCATTTTTATTCAAGTTATTTTCCTATTCAACTTCCTTTTTTATTTAATTTCCAAATAGATCGTTAAGGTATAGTGGTTTCTTGAATGAACTTTCATTTTTAATTTTCTGCAACTTCCATTTTTATTTTTATTCAGCTTCCATTTTTATTCAAGTTATATTTCTATTCAACTTCCTTTTTTATTTAATTTCCAAATAGATGGTCAAAGTATAGTGGTTTCTAGATTGAACTTCCATTTTTAATTTTATGCAACTTTCACTTTTCTTTTTATTCAACTTCCATTTTTATTCAATTTACTTTTCTATTAAACTTCCTTTTTTATTTAAGTTCCTAATAGATCGTTAAGGTATAGTGGTTTCTTTAATGAACTTCCATTTTTAATTTTCTGCAACTTCCATTTTTATTTTTATTTAACTTCCTTTTTTATACAAGTTCCTTTTCTACTCAACTTCCTTTTTTATTTAATTTCCAAATAGATCGTTAAGGTATACTGGTTTCTGGATTGAACTTCCATTTTTAATTTTCTGCAACTTCCATTTTTATTTTTATTTAACTTCCATTTTTATTCGATTTACTTTTCAATTTAACTTCCTTTTTTATTTCATTTCCAAATAGATCACTAAGGTATAGTGGTTTCTCGAATGAACTTCAATTTTTAATTTTCTGCAACTTCCGTTTTTATTATTATTCAACTTCCATTTTTATTCAAGTTATTTTTCTATTCAACTTCCTTTTTTATTTAATTTCCTAATAGATCGTTAAGGTATAGTGATTTCTTGAATAAACTTCTATTTTTAATTTTCTGCAACTTCCATTTTTATTTTTATTTAACTTCCTTTTTCATTCAAGTTTCTTTTCTACTCAACTTCCTTTTTTATTTAATTTCCAAATAGATCGTTAAGGTATAGTTGTTTTTTGAATGAACTTTCATTTTTAATTTTCTGCAACTTCCATTTTTATTTTTATTTAACTTCCTTTTTTATTCAAGTTTCTTTTCTAGTCGACTTCCTTTTTTATTTAATTTCCAAATCGATCGTCAAGGTATAGTGGTTTCTGGATTGAACTTCTATTTTTATTCAATTTACTTTTCTATTAAACTTCCTTTTTCATTTAATTTCCAAATATATCGTTAAGGTATAGTGGTTTCTTAAATGAACTTCCAATTTTAATTTTCTGCAACTTCCATTTTTATTTCTATTCAACTTCATTTTTTATTCAAGCTTCTTTTCTATTCAACTTCCTTTTTTATTAAATTTCCAAATAGATCGTTAAGGTATAATGGTTTCTGGATTGAAGTTACATTTTTTATTTTTTGCAACTTTCATTTTAATTTTTATTCAACTTCCATTTTTATTGAATTTTCTTTTTTATTAAAGTTCCATTTTTATTTAATTTCCAAATAGATCGTTAAGGTATAGTGGTTTCTTTAATGAACTCCATTTTTTAATTTTTTACAACTTCCATTTGAATTTTTATTCAATTTCCATTTTTATTCAAGTTATTTTCCTATTCAACTTCCTTTTTTATTTAATTTCCAAATAGATCGTTAAGGTATAGTGGTTTCTTGAATGAACTTTCATTTTTAATTTTCTGCAACTTCCATTTTTATTTTTATTCAGCTTCCATTTTTATTCAAGTTATATTTCTATTCAACTTCCTTTTTTATTTAATTTCCAAATAGATGGTCAAAGTATAGTGGTTTCTAGATTGAACTTCCATTTTTAATTTTATGCAACTTTCACTTTTCTTTTTATTCAACTTCCATTTTTATTCAATTTACTTTTCTATTAAACTTCCTTTTTTATTTAAGTTCCTAATAGATCGTTAAGGTATAGTGGTTTCTTTAATGAACTTCCATTTTTAATTTTCTGCAACTTCCATTTTTATTTTTATTTAACTTCCTTTTTTATACAAGTTCCTTTTCTACTCAACTTCCTTTTTTATTTAATTTCCAAATAGATCGTTAAGGTATACTGGTTTCTGGATTGAACTTCCATTTTTAATTTTCTGCAACTTCCATTTTTATTTTTATTTAACTTCCATTTTTATTCGATTTACTTTTCAATTTAACTTCCTTTTTTATTTCATTTCCAAATAGATCACTAAGGTATAGTGGTTTCTCGAATGAACTTCAATTTTTAATTTTCTGCAACTTCCGTTTTTATTATTATTCAACTTCCATTTTTATTCAAGTTATTTTTCTATTCAACTTCCTTTTTTATTTAATTTCCTAATAGATCGTTAAGGTATAGTGATTTCTTGAATAAACTTCTATTTTTAATTTTCTGCAACTTCCATTTTTATTTTTATTTAACTTCCTTTTTCATTCAAGTTTCTTTTCTACTCAACTTCCTTTTTTATTTAATTTCCAAATAGATCGTTAAGGTATAGTTGTTTTTTGAATGAACTTTCATTTTTAATTTTCTGCAACTTCCATTTTTATTTTTATTTAACTTCCTTTTTTATTCAATTTTCTTTTCTAGTCGACTTCCTTTTTTATTTAATTTCCAAATCGATCGTCAAGGTATAGTGGTTTCTGGATTGAACTTCTATTTTTATTCAATTTACTTTTCTATTAAACTTCCTTTTTCATTTAATTTCCAAATATATCGTTAAGGTATAGTGGTTTCTTAAATGAACTTCCAATTTTAATTTTCTGCAACTTCCATTTTTATTTCTATTCAACTTCATTTTTTATTCAAGCTTCTTTTCTATTCAACTTCCTTTTTTATTAAATTTCCAAATAGATCGTTAAGGTATAATGGTTTCTGGATTGAAGTTACATTTTTTATTTTTTGCAACTTTCATTTTTATTTTTATTCAACTTCCATTTTTATTGAATTTTCTTTTTTATTAAAGTTCCATTTTTATTTAATTTCCAAATAGATCGTTAAGGTATAGTGGTTTCTTTAATGAACTCCATTTTTTAATTTTTTACAACTTCCATTTGAATTTTTATTCAACTTCCATTTTTATTCAAGTTATTTTCCTATTCAACTTCCTTTTTTATTTAATTTCCAAATAGATCGTTAAGGTATAGTGGTTTCTTGAATGAACTTTCATTTTTAATTTTCTGCAACTTCCATTTTTATTTTTATTCAGCTTCCATTTTTATTCAAGTTATATTTCTATTCAACTTCCTTTTTTATTTAATTTCCAAATAGATGGTCAAAGTATAGTGGTTTCTAGATTGAACTTCCATTTTTAATTTTATGCAACTTTCACTTTTCTTTTTATTCAACTTCCATTTTTATTCAATTTACTTTTCTATTAAACTTCCTTTTTTATTTAAGTTCCTAATAGATCGTTAAGGTATAGTGGTTTCTTTAATGAACTTCTATTTTTAATTTTCTGCAACTTCCATTTTTATTTTTATTTAACTTCCTTTTTTATACAAGTTCCTTTTCTACTCAACTTCCTTTTTTATTTAATTTCCAAATAGATCGTTAAGGTATACTGGTTTCTGGATTGAACTTCCATTTTTAATTTTCTGCAACTTCCATTTTTATTTTTATTTAACTTCCATTTTTATTCGATTTACTTTTCAATTTAACTTCCTTTTTTATTTCATTTCCAAATAGATCACTAAGGTATAGTGGTTTCTCGAATGAACTTCAATTTTTAATTTTCTGCAACTTCCGTTTTTATTATTATTCAACTTCCATTTTTATTCAAGTTATTTTTCTATTCAACTTCCTTTTTTATTTAATTTCCTAATAGATCGTTAAGGTATAGTGATTTCTTGAATAAACTTCTATTTTTAATTTTCTGCAACTTCCATTTTTATTTTTATTTAACTTCCTTTTTCATTCAAGTTTCTTTTCTACTCAACTTCCTTTTTTATTTAATTTCCAAATAGATCGTTAAGGTATAGTTGTTTTTTGAATGAACTTTCATTTTTAATTTTCTGCAACTTCCATTTTTATTTTTATTTAACTTCCTTTTCCAATCAAGTTTCTTTTCTACTCAACTTCCTTTTTTATTTAATTTCGAAATTGATCGTTAAGCTATAGTGGTTTCTGGATTGAACTTCCATTTTTAATTTTACGGTACATTCATTTTTATTTTTATTCAATTTCCATTTTTATTCAATTACTTTTCTATTAAACTTCCGTTTTTATTTAATTTCAAAATAGATCGTTAAGGTATAGTGGTTTCTTGAATGAACTTCCATTTTTAATTTTCTGCAACTTCAATTTTTTTTTATTCGACTTCCATTTTTATTCAAGTTATTTTTCTATTCGACTTCCTTCTTTTTTTTTAATTTTCAAATAGATAGTTAAGGTATAGTGGTTTCATGAATGAACTTCCATTTTTAATTTTCTGCAACTTCCATTTTTATTTTTATTCGACTTCCGTTTTTATTCAAGTTATTTTGCTATTCGACTTCCTTTTTTATTTAATTTCCAAATAGATCGTCAAGGTATAGTGGTTTCTTGAATGAACTTCCATTTTTAATTTTCTGCAACTTCCATTTTTATTTTTATTTAACTACCTTTTTCAATCAAGTTTCTTTTCTACTCAACTTAATTTTTTATTTAATTTCCAAATAGATCGTTAAGGTATAGTGGTTTCTGGATTGAACTTCCATTTTTAATTTTATGCAACTTTCATTTTTATTTTTATTCAACTTCCATTTTTATTCAATTTACTTTTCTATTAGACTTCCTTTTTTATTTAATTTCCAAATAGACAATTCAGGTATAGTGGTTTCTTGAATGAACTTCCATTTTTAATTTTATGCAACTTCCATTTTAATTTTTATTCGGCTTCCGTTTTTATTCAAGTCATTTTTCTATTCAACTTCCATTTTTATTTAATTTCCAAATATATCGTTAAGGTATAGTGGTTTCTTGAATGAAGTTCCATTTTTAATTTTCTGCAACTTCCATTTTTATTTTTATTTAACTTCCTTTTTTATTCAAGTTTCTTTTCTAGTCGACTTCCTTTTTTATTTAATTTCCAAATCGATCGTCAAGGTATAGTGGTTTCTGGATTGAACTTCCATTTTTTTTTTATTCAACTTCCATTTTTATTCAATTTACTTTTCTATTAAACTTCCTTTTTTATTTAATTTCCAAATATATCGTTAAGGTATAGTGGTTTCTTGAATGAACTTCCAATTTTAATTTTCTGCAACTTCCATTTTTATTTCTATTCAACTTCATTTTTTATTCAAGCTTCTTTTCTATTCAACTTCCTTTTTTATTTAATTTCCAAATAGATCGTTAAGGTATAATGGTTTCTGGATTGAACTTACATTTTTAATTTTATGCAACTTTCATTTTTATTTTTATTTAACTTCCATTTATATTGAATTTTCTTTTCTATTAATGTTCCTTTTTTATTTAATTTCCAAATAGATCGTTAAGGTATAGTGGTTTCTTTAATGAACTTCCTTTTTTAATTTTTTACAACTTCCATTTTTATTTTTATTCAACTTCCATTTTTATTCAAGTTATTTTCCTATTCAACTTCCTTTTTTATTTAATTTCCAAACAGATCGTTAAGGTATAGTGGTTTCTTGAATGAACTTCCATTTTTAATTTTCTGCAACTTCCATTTTTATTTTTATTTAGCTTCCATTTTTATTCAAGTTATTTTTCTATTCAACTTTCTTTTTTATTTAATTTCAAAATAGATGGTTAAGGTATAGTGGTTTCTGGAATGAACTTCCATTTTTAATTTTATGCAACTTTCACTTTTCTTTTTATTCAACTTCTATTTTTATTCAATTTACATTTCTATTAAACTTCCTTTCTTATTTAAGTTCCTAATAGATCGTTAAGGTATAGTGGTTTCTTGAATGAACTTCCATTTTTAATTTTCTGCAACTTGCATTTTTATTTTTATTTAACTTCCCTTTATATACAAGTTTCTTTTCTACTCAACTTTCTTTTTTATTTAATTTCCAAATAGATCGTTAAGGTATACTGGTTTCTGGATTGAACTTCCATTTTTAATTTTCTGTAACTTTAATTTTTATTTTTATTCAACTACCATTTTTATTCGATTTACTTTTCTATTTAACTTCCTTTTTTATTTAATTTCCAAATAGATCACTAAGGTATAGTGTTTTCTCGAATGAACTTCAATTTTTAATTTTCTACAACTTCCTTTTTTATTATTATTCAACGTCCATTTTTATTCAAGTTATTTTTCTATTCAACTTCCTTTTTTTATTTAATTTCCTAATAGATCGTTTAGGTATAGTGATTTCTTGAATGAACATCTATTTTTAATTTTCTGTAACTTCCATTTTTATTTTTATTTTACTTCCTTTTTCATTGAAGTTTCTTTTCTACTCAACATCCTTTTTTATTTAATTTCCAAATAGATCGTTAAGGTTTAGTGGTTTCTTGAATGAACTTCTATTTTTAATTTTCTGCAACTTCCATTTTTCTTTTTATTTAACTTCCTTTTTCAATCAAGTTTCTTTTCTACTCAACTTCCTTTTTTATTTAATTTCCAAATTGATCGTTAAGGTATAGTGGTTTCTGGATTGAACTTCCATTTTTAATTTTACGCTACATTCATTTTTATTTTTATTCTATTTCCATTTTTATTCAATTTACTTTTCTATTAAACTTCCGTGTTTATTTAATTTCAAAATAGATCGTTAGGGTATAGTGGTTTCCTGAATGAACTTCCATTTTTAATTTTCTGCAACTTCCATTTTTTTTTATTCAACTTCCATTTTTATTCAAGTTATTTTTCTATTCGACTTCCTTTTTTTATTTAATTTCGAAATTGCTAGTTAAGGTATAGTGGTTTCATGAATGAACTTCCATTTTTAATTTTCTGCAACTTCCATTTTTGTTTTTATTCGACTTCCATTTTTATTCAAGTTATTTTTCTATTCGACTTCCTTTTTTATTTAATTTCCAAATAGATCGTCAAGGTATAGTGGTTTCTTGAATGAACTTCCATTTTTATTTTTATTTCACTTCCTTTTTCAATCAAGTTTCTTTTCTACTCAACTTCATTTTTATTTAATTTCCAAATAGATGGTTAAGGTACTGGTTTCTTGAATGAACTTCCATTTTTAATTTTATGCAACTTCCATTTTTATTTTTATTCGACTTCCGTTTTTATTCAAGTCATTTTTCTATTCAACTTCCTATTTTATTTAATTTCCAAATGGATCGTTAAGGTATAGTGGTTTCTTTAATGAACTTCCATTTTTAATTTTATGGAACTTCCATTTTTATTTTTATTCTGCTTCCATTTTTATTCAATTATTTTTCTAATCAACTTCCTTTTTTATTTAATTTCCAAATAGATGGTTAAGGTATAGTGGTTTCTTAAATGAACTTCCATTTTTAATTTTCTGCAACTTCCATTTTTAGTTTTATTTAACTTCCTTTTTTATTCAAGTTTCTTTTCTACTCAACTTCCTTTTTTATTTAATTTCCAAATCGATCGTCAAGGTATAGTGGTTTCTGGATTGAACTTCCATTTTTCTATTATTCAACTTCCATTTTTATTCAATTTACTTTTCTATTAAGCTTCCTTTTTTATTTAATTTCCAAATATATCGTTAAGGTATAGTGGTTTCTTGATGAACTTTCAATTTTAATTTTCTACACCTTCCATTTTTATTTCTATTCAACTTCTTTTTTTATTCAAGCATCTTTTCTATTCAACTTCCTTTTTTATTTAATTTCCAAATAGATCGTTAAGGTATAATGGTTTCTGGATTGAACTTAGATTTATAATTTTATGCAACTTTCATTTTTATTTTTATTCAACTTTCATTTTTATTCAATTTTCTATTCTATTAAAGTTCCTTTTTTATTTAATTTCCAAATAGATCGGTAAGGTATAGTGGTTTCTTTAATGAACATCCATTTTTAATTTTGTGCAACTTCCATTTTTATTTTTATTCAAGTTATTTTCCTATTCAACTTCCATTTTTTTTTAATTTCCAAATAGATCGTTAAGGGATAGTGGTTTCTTGAATGAACTTCCATTTTTAATTTTCTGCAACTTCCATTTTTATTTTTATTCGACTTCCATTTTTATTCAAGTTATTTTTCTATTCAACTTTCTTTTTTATTTAATTTCCAAATAGATGGTTAAGGTATAGTGGTTTCTGGATTGAACTTCCATTTTTAATTTTATGCAATTTTCACTTTTCTTTTTATTCAACTTCCATTTTTATTCAATTTACTTTTCTATTAAACTTCCTTTTTTATTTAATTTCCAAATAGATCGTTGAGGTATAGCGGTTTCTTGATGAACTTTCAATTTTAATTTTCTACATCTTCCATTTTTATTTCTATTCAACTTCTTTTTTTAATCAAGCATCTTTTCTATTCAACTTCCTTTTTTATTTAATTTCCAAATAGATCATTAAGGTATAATGGTTTCTGGATTGAACTTAGATTTACAATTTTATGCAACTTTCATTTTTATTTTTATTCAACTTTCATTTTTATTCAATTTTTTATTCTATTAAAGTTCCTTTTTTATTTAATTTCCAAATAGATCGGTAAGGTATAGTGGTTTTTTTTAATTAACATCCATTTTTAATTTTGTGCAACTTCCATTTTTATTTTTATTCAAGTTATTTTCCTATTCAACTTCCATTTTTTTTTAATTTCCAAATAGATCGTTAAGGGATAGTGGTTTCTTGAATGAACTTCCATTTTTAATTTTCTGCAACTTCCATTTTTATTTTTATTCAGCTTCCATTTTTATTAATGTTATTTTTCTATTCAACTTCTTTTTTTATTTAATTTCCAAATAGATGGTTAAGGTATAGTGGTTTCTGGATTGAACTTCCATTTTTAATTTTATGCAATTTTCACTTTTCTTTTTATTCAACTTCCATTTTTATTCAATTTACTTTTCTATTAAACTTCCTTTTTTATTTAATTTCCAAATAGATCGTTAAGGTATAGTGGTTTCTTGAATGAACTTCCATTTTTAATTTTCTGCCACTTCCATTTATTTTTTTATTTAACTTCCATTTTTTATCAAGTTATTTTTCTATTCAACTTCCGTTTTTTATTTAAGTTCCTAATAGATCGTTAAGGTATATTGGTTTCTTGAATGAACTTCCATTTTTAATTTTCTGCAACTTCCATTTTTATTTTTATTTAATTTCCTTTTTTATTCAAGTTTCTTTTCTACTCAACTTCCTTTTTTGTTTAATTTGCAAGTAGATCGTTAAGGTATACTGGTTTCTGGATTGAACTTCCATTTTTAATTTTCTGCAACTTCCATTTTTATTTTTATTCAACTTCCATTTTTATTCAATTTACTTTTCTATTTAACTTCCTTTTTTATTTAATTTCCAAATAGATTATTAAGGTATAGTGGTTTCTTGAATGAACTTCAATTTTTAATTTTCTGCAACTTCCGTTTTTATTATTATTCAACTTCCATTTTTATTCAAGTTATTTTTCTGTTCAACTTCTTTTTTTATTTAATTTCCTAATAGATCGTTAAGGTATAGTGGTTTCTTGAATGAACTTCTATTTTTAATTTTCTGCAACTTCCATTTTTATTTTTATTTAACTTCCTTTTTCATTCAAGTTTCTTTTCTACTCAACTTCCTTTTTTATTTAATTTCCAAATAGATCGTTAACGTATAGTGGTTTCTTGAATGAACTTCCAGTTTTAATTTTCTGCAACTTCCATTTTTATTTTTATTTTACTTCCTTTTTCAATCAAGTTTCTTTTCTACTCAACTTCCTTTTTTATTTAATTTCCAAATAGATCGTTAAGGTATAGTGGTTTCTGGATTGAACTTCCATTTTTAATTTTATGCTAATTTCATTTTTATTTTTATTCAATTTCCATTTTTATTCAATTTACTTTTCTATTAAACTTTCGTTTTTATTTAATTTCAAAATTGATCGTTAAGGTATAGTGGTTTCTTGAATGAACTTCCATTTTTAATTTTCTGCAAGTTCCATTTTTATTTTTATTCGACTTCCATTTTTATTCAAGTTATTTTTCTATTTGACTTCCTTTTTTATATAATTTCCAAATAGATCGTTAAGGTATAGTGGTTTCTTGAATGAACTTCCATTTTTAATTTTCTGCAACTTCCATTTTTATTTTTATTTGACTTCCTTTTTCAATCAAGTTTCTTTTCTACTCAACTTCCTTTTTTATTTAATTTCCAAATTGATCGTTATGGTATTGTGGTTTCTGGATTGAACTTCGATTTTTAATTTTATGCAACTTTCATTTTTATTTTTATTCAACTTCCATTTTTATTCAATTTACTTTTCTATTAAACTTCATTTTTTATTTAATTTCCAAATAGATAGTTCAGGTATAGTGGTTTTTTGAATGAACTTCCATTTTTAATTTTATGCAACTTCCATTTTTATTTTTATTCCACTTCAATTTTTATTCAAGTCATTTTTCTATTCAACTTCCTTTTTTATTTAATTTCCAAATAGATCGTTAAGGTATAATGGTTTCTGGATTGAACTTCCATTTTTAATTTTATGCAACTCCCATTTTTATTTTTATTCAACTTCCATTTTTATTCAATTTTCTTTTCTATTAAAGTTCCTTTTTTATTTAATTTCCAAATAGATCGTTAAGGTATAGTGGTTTCTTTAATGAACTTCCATTTTTAATTTTGTGCAACTTCCATTTTTTTTTTATTCAACTTCCATTTTTATTCAAGTTATTTTTCTATTCAACTTTCTTTTTTATTTAATTTGCAAATAGATCGTTAAGGTATAGTGGTCTGTTTAATGAACTTCCATTTTTAATTTTCTGCAACTTTCATTTTTATTTTTATTCAACTTCCATTTTTATTCAATTTACTTTTCTTTTGAACTTTCTTTTTTATTTAATTTCCAAATAGATCGTTAAGGTATAGTTGTTTCTTGAATGAACTTCCATTTTTAATTTTATGCAACTTCCATTTTTATTTTTATTCGACTTCCATTTTTATTCATGTCATTTTTCTATTCAACTTCCTTTTTTATTTAATTTTCAAATAGATCGTTAAGGTATAGTGGTTTCTTTAATGAACTTTCATTTTTAATTTTATGGAACTTCCATTTTTATTTTTATTCAGCTTCCATTTTTATTCAAGTTATTTTTCTATTCAACTTCCTTTTTTATTTAATTTCCAAATACATGGTTAAGGTATAGTGGTTTCTTGAATTAACTTCCATTTTTAATTTTCTATAACTTCCCTTTTTATTTTTATTTAACTTCCTTTTTTATTCAAGTTTCTTTTCTACTCAACTTCCTTTTTTATTTAATTTCCAAATAGATCGTCAAGGTATAGTGGTTTCTGGATTGAACTTCCGTTTTTATTTTTATTCAACTTCCATTTTTATTCAATTTACTTTTCTATTAAGCTTCCTTTTTTATTTAATTTCCAAATAGATCGTTAAGGTATAGTGGTTTCTTGAATGAACTTCCAATTTTAATTTTCTGCAAATTCCATTTTTATTTCTATTCAACTTCTTTTTTTATTCAAACTTCTTTTCTATTCAACTTCTTTTTTTTATTTAATTTCCAAATAGATCGTTAAGGTATAATGATTTTTGGATTGAACTAACATTTTTAATTTTATACAACTTTCATTTTTATTTTTATTGAACTTCCATTTTTATTCACTTTTCTTTTCTATTAAACTTCCTTTTTTATTTAATTTCCAAACTGATCGTTAAGGTATAGTGGTTTCTTTAATGAACTGTCACGACCCCAAACCGCCCCTAGTAGTTTGGTGCCGTGATGGCCAGTAATCCAGGATCACCGAAGGCTAACTTACAAAATTGACACACACAACAGAGTATAAATATATGGGGCTCACAAGTACGGAAGCGATTCATACAAGCAGATTAGTCCATAAGAGCTGTGCGTAAGTCAAATGAGATAGCAACCATTTACATATGGGTTATAACTTAATTACAAACAAAGCAAAGTACAAATTACATTTTACATATTAGCAAAGGGCTCCACAAGCCGACATAAACAAATTGTACGAATTACAGGTCTAAGAACACAGTCTGCCAGATTGCCGACATCTTCCTTGCCGACATAACAATCATACAAAACACGCGTCTTGATCAAAAGGCTTCTCAAGCCGACGTATGCAACATACAAGCAGTACAAATCGAGAAGCATAATTTTCAAGACTGCCGATGTTAATACAGGTTAAGCCGACATAATCAAAAACCCAAATTAAGCTCCAGAATCACATCTAGGCGTCACCGCCTTCTTGTTCATCACCTACATATATATAGAGAGGATGAGCTTGGATACTCAGTGAATGGTATAAATAATAAAGGGGTTTGCATGAATAATAGCCGAAATCCTTTCAAACAATACAAGACAAGACTCTATATATAACAAGGAATGGACCTCGTCCATCTAACAAATCTTCAAAGTTTCAAGGGATACTTACTAGCTTCACATATTACAAATAATGGCATTCCGGAAAACATATCCACGCGGTAAACCGTCCGTGGCAAAACAAGACAAAGCAAAAGAGGCATCTCGAACAAGGGTGCTACAAAAGTTTAAAGTCCTCTAGCACAAGGGACCTATGTTACAAAGGCCCGTAGCCTTTTAACACGAGAGTGCTGCAAAAGTTTAGAGTCCTCCAGCACAAGGGACTTTCAAGACAAGATGTGCTGCGAAAGTCACAAGGGACTTCCAAACGAGAGGTGCTGCGAAAGTTTAGAGTCCTCCAGCACAAGGGACTTTCAAACGAGATGTGCTGCGAAAGTTTAAAGTCCTCCAGCACAAGGGACTTTCAAATGAGATGTGCTGCGAAAGTTTAGAGTCCTCCAGCACAAGGGACATTCAAACGAAAGTTTAGAGTCCTCCAGCACAAGGGACTTTCAAACGAGATGTGCTGCGAAAGTTTAGAGTCCTCCAGCACAAGGGACTTTCCGAGAAGGTCATCAAGACCAGATCATACTTGATATGCAAAACAGGGACAATTATTCATGCTTGACAAACACTTTCAAAACAAGGCAAAACAAAGTCCTTATCAAAACATATAACATAGCTTTATTAAAAATACCACTCACCTAGTTCTTCAAATGTCGGGGGCAAAGCAAGTCCAAGTCCTACAAATGCATGGCAAAGTCCATTGAATACACTACTCAAAACAAGTCTAGCATACATGCAAATGACCTCGGCATTCTTCAAAACTAAGTCAAATCAAATCAAAACACAATTCCTTATTTCGGAAAACTCGCTGGGCAACTACCAAGTCTAGGCCGAGGCCCCCCACACCTCCTTGCCGAGGTGTGGCCTCGATGGCCACATTCGAAAGCGAAGTTGGGAAAAACTGGGTTTCCCTCTTGACAACATGAAGAACATGAGCATAAAGAGCATGAATACGAGGAAAATGAATGCAAAGATCAAAACTTGCTATAGCGAAAGCTAAGATTTCATGCTATGAATTCAAAAACGTGGACTTGGGCACCCATACACAAGGATCTTATCAAAACAAACACAAAAACATGAGCCTTAGTGCAAACTTTCGGATCAAACGAAGCTTTTCTTCAAGAACACATGAAAACCATTAGCTCTTTCTAAAACCAACTTTAAATCGATGAACGGCGTGTAGAACAGGTTCGATCGTGCAATGCAGCTAGATGGTCAATAAGAACAACAAGAATAGGTTAAGATTCTAACCTCAAATCTCGAATCTAACGGCTCAAGCTCCAACGATCAAGCTTGGAAGTTCTCTCTCTCTAGCTCGAACTTCCCTTCTTCGTCCTAGAGTTTCTCTCTCTAAAAGGCAAGATTGATACAAAATGATATGTTTCTCACGACAATCACTGACTTAGTCCCTCTGCCGCGACACGTGGCATCGGCTGATTGGCTTGAACCAAAAAGGTGACTGACATGACAAGACAAGACCAAGACAAAGTGTACTCAACAAGCTAGGCGGCAAGAACACACCAGCAAGTAACGACATCGGCTAACAACAAGACTCCGGCAATCAAGGGGCAAGGACATCGGCTTGGAAGGACAACATTTGACTAAACTGTGCCATACCTTGGCCTAGATGTGCCACACCTCGGTCCAGGTCATACCATTCCAGGAACAAAATCACTCATGCAAGGATCAAGGATCAAGAACGCCTAGATATTAACATCTCGGCCCAGATGATGCACATCTCGGCCTAGGCGACGCGCACCTCGGCCTAGATGGTGACATCTCGGCTAATATGCCAGGGTGAAGATGGAGGTCAACCAACAGGGTTCCAAGATAGTTCTAAGTGACAAAGGTCTCGAAGGTGTCTAGGCTTATGATGACCTCGGCAACACACCAGACAATAACAGAGCGTGCAAGCAATCATTCAAGCAAAACAAAACAAGATTTGCAAATGCACATATTACAACAAGATCATCCATAAATGTACGCAAGTATGACTAAGTCAAAATGAGGGTTGTTACAAGAACTTCCATTTTTAATTTTATGCAACTTCTATTTTTATTTTTATTCAAGTTATTTTTCTATACAACTTCTTTTTTTATTTAATTTCCTAATAGATCGTTAAGGTATAGTAGTTTCTTGAACGAACTTCCATTTTTAATTTTCTGCAACTTCCATTTTTAATTTTATTCAACTTCCATTTTTATTCAATTTACTTTTCTATTAAGCTTCCTTTTTTATTTAATTTCCAAATAGATCATTAAGGTATAGTGGTATCTTCAATGAACTTCCAATTTTAATTTTATGCAACTTCCATTTTTATTTTTATTCGACTTCCATTTTTATTCAAGTCATTTTTCTATTCAACTTCCTTTTTTATTTAATTTCCAAATAGATCGTTAAGGTATAGTGGTTTTTGGATTGAACTTCCATTTTTATTTTTATTTAACTTCCTTTTTTATTTAATTTCCAAATAGATCGTTAAGGTATACTGGTTTCTGGATTGAACTTCCATTTTTAATTTTCTGCAACTTCCATTTTTACTTTTATTCGACTTCCATTTTTATTCAAGTCATTTTTCTATTCAACTTCCTTTTTTATTTAATTTCCAAATAGATCGTTCAGGTATAGTGGTTTCTTGAATGAACTTCCATTTTTAATTTTCTACAACTTCCTTTTTTATTTTTATTTAACTTCCTTTTTCATTCAAGTTTCTTTTCTACTCAACTTCCTTTTTTATTTAATTTCCAAATAGATCGTTAAGATATAGTAGTTTATGGATTTGTAACGCCCTCAAAATAATAACATTAAACCCATCAAATAAGACATGCATTGACATATTAGAATAACCACATTCTTTTATACATCAGAGTTTCATACGAAAGTATTACATGTTAACAACTAAAGCAAAATGCCTTACAGGCTTACAGCTTTCCAAGTTAACACTTGGTTACAACAAAAGAGTTCTAACTCGTTTACACATAAAGCCCTTGGCTTGAAGTTACATGTAATACATCAAAAGATACGACAAAAGTATGTCCGCCTCTAGCCTTCCAAGCTATGTCCTTGGAGGTGGCATGCTACCTGCACCTGAAAATGATATTCCCATATAGGGTGAGCCACAGCCCAGTAGAAATACACTAAACCAACCATGAACAATGACTAAAATATTAGCAATTGATAGATGGCCAACACTGATACATTCACATAAATCTTATATTTATGTCATCCGACTTAAGAGTCCGAATTACTTTTCATTTTCCCTTTTTCAACAGATAAGCATGTTATCTCTATCATTATTTCAACAGATAAGTATAAAAACTATATCCCACACTCACAGATAAGCATATAAGCTATATCCACATTCGCAACAGATATGTATAACAACAATATCCACATTCACAGATAAGCAAATAAGCTATATCCACATTCTACAACAGATATGTATATCAACAATATCCACAGATAAGCGTATAAGCTATATCCACATTCTACAACAGATATGTATAACAACAATATCCACAGATAAGCATATAAGCTATATCCACACTTCACAAAGATAAGCATATGAGCTCTATCTTCACTTTACTAGACAAGCATATAAGCTGTATCTACGGAGTTCATCCCATATCTTCTCCCAACACTATCCGGTTTAGAGGTACATCCCCTCTCTTCCCCTAAACCGCGGAGTACATCCCCCATCTCCTCCTCTACAAACACAATGGTTCTATATACAATCACTCAATACATACAGTTAATGTATTCTATCAACCGTCAAGTCCCATGACACATTCCATTGATTAGTTTCCGTTTGCCTAATCATCGTGCATTGTCTACAACAATCACGACTATCCTCCACCGATAGCCCAAAGCAGTTATTTCTATGCAGAAAATAAATGCACAATGGATATTCAATCAACATTTCATTTCCTCATTTCTCACAATTAATTATCCCAATTAATTAAACAATGTAATTAGGTCAATTCCCATAATTAACATTTCAACCCTTAGGTCCCATTTTCATCAATGATTTAACATTTATTCCATTTCTCTATGCCAAACATGCATCTAGGTTTATTATGAATAAAACCCCAACTTTTATAAAATTGCACAAAAGCCCCAAACTCTTACCAAATTACCAAACCAACCCCAACATCTCAAAATACTAAAATTTAAAGACAAGATCCATAGAGAGGAGTAGGATATCCCTACCTCGAAGTTTAAGCCAAAAAGGAGATGAAGACTCGAAGATCAACGTGCTCCAAATCCAAACTTTTTCAGATTAAGTCGAAGCTCTCAACGCCCTCTATCTTTTTAACAAAGACCCTAGGCTAGATTCACACTCTAGGGAGATCAAATCTTAGAGAGAGTGTAAGTTTAGAGAGAGAGAGTCTCAGATCTAGGGTTTGATCAAAAAGGAAAGTGAAAAACTGAAGTTCAAAATCGCTACTGTCCGCTGATATAAAACACGCTCGCTCGAGCGAAGACTTGGTCGCTCGAGCTACCAGACACAGAAAACTCTCGCTCGAGCCAAGAAGTTCTCGCTCGAGCCAAAAACACAGAAGTGCGCTCGAGCGAAAGAACGCTCGCTCGAGCCAACAACTCAAACCCTTAGGTCTGCAACCAGAAGCTCGCTCGAGCGACAAACCTCTCGCTCAAGCGAAGAACAAACCAGACCGCTCGAGCCAAGAAAAGGTCGCTCGAGACAAGAAATACAACTCTCAGGTCCAGAACCAGACGCAATCGCTCGCTCGAGCGAAGCCACTCTGGCTCGACCCACCAGACACAAACTCAACTCTCGCTCGAGCGACCAACTCCTCGCTCGAGCGAAGGTCCAAAAATCTGGGCAACAACACTAGGTTCCCAAACACAACCAACCTGTAACAACCTGCCCAACACATCCTATAACTCAAATATGAAGTAAAAAGGATGCAAACAAGATAATAAACAACTACCAACATCCACGGACACATGTCCGGATCACGGTACAACAAGGGTAAACCCGGGATCGCTATAACCTCCCCCCCTTAAAGAATTTCGTCCCCGAAATTAAGCACAAGTTTTCAAAAACAGGTTTTCCTCCATTTTAGACAATGTTACATTTTAACATTCAACAATTCGACCCATTACCGGTCATCCCCATCCCTTAACAAGGGGCATTTCACAATATGTAAACAACATATGTACTTTCAACATGCATCAAAATTATGCATTATCCTTTCCAATTTCAACAATATATTCAACATATATAGTGTTACATTCGACTTCCATATGAGGCAAGTTCCAAAACATACTTCCAATAAGTCAAAACATTTTCAATGTTTCACAACTTAAGACATATATAAAAGCTCTTAAGTTCAACAATAATGCAAAATGTAAATACAAGATTACATATCAACAAACAAGCCCGGATATTTTTCACGGACTCCCAACTCACGTTCCCAAGTGGCCTCCTCCACTCCGTGATGTTTCCACAAGACTTTTACCAAAGGAATGGTCTTGCCACGCAGGACCTGATCCCGCCTATCCAAGACCCGAACCGGTCTCTCCTCATACGAGGCATCCTCATCTACCTCTAAATCGGTCCAATCCAACACATGTGATGGATCTGGCTCATACTTCCGAAGCATACTCACATGAAACACGTCATGAACTCCGGACAACTGCGGCGGTAAGGCTAACCGATAAGCAACCTCACCAATCCTCTCAAAGATCTCAAAAGGACCAATAAACCGAGGGGATAACTTTCCACTCTTCCCAAACCTCATCAGGCCTCGCCTAGGTGATATCTTCAGAAAGACATGATCACCTACCTCAAACACCAAAGGTCTCCTCCTACGGTCGGCATAACTCTTTTGTCGACTCTGGGCTGTAACAAGCCTCCTACGGATAAGCTCAACTTTCTCCGTCGTCTCCCTAACCAACTCCGGACCCAACAAAGGTGTATCACCCACCTTGGCCCAACACACTGGAGACCTACACGGTCGGCCATACAAGGCCTCAAACGGTGCCATACCAATGCTAGACTGAAAACTGTTGTTGTAGGCAAACTCTACCAAGAGCAAGTGCCTCTCCCACGTCCCGCTAAAGTCAAGGACACAACCCCGAAGCATATCCTCAAGGATCTGAATAGTACGCTCGGACTGCCCGTCAGTCTGAGGATGATAAGCCGTACTAAAGGTCAACTTAGTACCCAAGGCACTCTGCAAACTCTGCCACAACCTAGCAGTAAAACGAGGATCTCTATCTGAGACGATCGTCACTGGGACCCCGTGTAATCTCACTACGTCCCGAATATACAAATCGGCAAGATGATCCACCGAATCTCTCACGCGCATAGGAATAAAGTGCGCCGACTTAGTCAACCGGTCTACAACCACCCAAATAGCATCACTACCCCGCTGAGTCCTCGGAAGACCCACAACGAAGTCCATAGTGACATGCTCCCACTTCCACTCGGCAATAAGCAAGGGTTGTAACAAACCCGCTGTCCTCTGATGCTCGGCCTTCACTTGCTGGCAAGTAAGGCACTTCGATACGAAAACAGCCACATCTCTCTTCATACCCCGCCACCAAAACTGGCGACCCAAATCCTGATACATCTTAGTACCTCCCGGATGCACCGCAAGGCGCGAATGATGAAACTCTCGGAGTACTTCCTCACGGCAAGACTCCGGTACAAACAAACGGTCTCGGTATCTCACACTCAGGTCGGGATACACCGTCGAACCCTTCTCAACTTTCCCACTGGAGATCTTCTCTCGGAGGGATTCTACCTCAAGGTCACCTCTCTGTGCCTCTAACACTCTAGACACAAGTGTAGGCTGCGCAACAACAGAAAACAAGGCCGCAGCCTCAACAGATTCGCCCAGTAGCAAATCAAACTCACCAAGTGCACCCAGCATCTCCCATTCCCGGATGGCTATACAAGCTACATCACTAATGGTCTTCCTACTAAGGGCGTCGGCCACAACATTGGCCTTTCCCGGATGATAGTGCAACTCAAAATCATAATCCTCGATGAACTCCATCCACCTCCTCTGCCTCAAATTCAAGTCTCTCTGTGTAAACAGATACTTCAAACTCTTATGATCCGAGAATACCTCGAACCTCTCACCATAAAGGTAGTGCCTCCAAATTTTTAAGGCAAAGATCACAGCCGCTAACTCTAGGTCGTGTGTGGGGTAATTCTTCTCGTGTATTTTCAACTGACGTGAGTCATAAGCTACCACTTTCCCCTCTTGCATCAACACACAACCCAAACCCTCTCGTGAGGCATCACAATAAACCGCATAACCCAACCCTCTCTCCGGAATAATCAACACCGGAGCGGTGGTCAATCTAACTTTCAGCTCTTGGAACGACTTTTCACAAGTCTCACTCCACACAAACTTGACTCCCTTCCGAGTCAGTCTAGTCAACGGTGACGCTAACCTGGAGAAATCTTTCACAAACCGACGGTAATACCCAACCAATCCCAGAAAACTGCGGATCTCAAACACATTCTTAGGCTGTGCCCAATCTTGCACTGCCTCAATCTTGGATGTATCAACAGACACCCCTTCCCCGGATACCACGTGGCCTAAGAATTTGACTTCCCTTAGCCAGAACTCACACTTCCCAAACTTGGCATACAGCCTATGGGCTCTAAGTAACTCAAGCACCACTCTCAAGTGTTTCTCGTGCTCCTCCTCTGAAGGCGAATAGATAAGGATGTCGTCCACGAAGACGACTACAAATCGGTCTAAGAACTCCCGGAAAATCGGGTTCATCAAGTCCATAAAGACTGCCGGTGCATTGGTAAGCCCAAATGGCATCACCAGAAACTCATAATGGCCATACCGCGTACGGAATGCCGTCTTAGGAATATCTTCCTCCCTGACCCTCAACTGGTGGTAACCCGATCTCAAGTCTGTTTTAGAGAAACAACGGGAACCCTTCAACTGGTCAAACAAATCATCTATACGGGGCATAGGGTACCTATTCTTAACCGTAGCCCGATTCAACTTCCGGTAGTCAATACACAATCTCAAGGCACCATCTTTCTTTTTAACAAAGAGGGCCGGTGCTCCCCACGGTGAAACACTAGGGCGAACAAAGCCCTTATCGAGCAATTCCTGGAGCTGAACTTTCAACTCAACCAACTCCGCTGGGGCAAAACGGTAAGGTGCCACAGAAATCGGCGCCGTGCCGGGCACCAAATCAATAGAGAACTCTATCTCTCGGTGAGGTGGCAAACTAACAAGATCTTCGGGAAAGACATCCGAATACTCACAAACCACCCTCGGCAATACAATCTGGGTCTCATCACACTCACCACTCTCAAAGCTGGCAAGTAGACCACTAAGCTCACTTCGCCCTCGCGAATCATACCCTGGTGGCAAAACACAACTAACCCGATCTCCCAAGAAATGGAACCACTCCCCGCTCAAGGTACATAACGTGACCCTCTGGTGGTAGCAATCGATAACAGCCCGGTATGACGATAGCCAGTCCATACCCAAAATAACATCAAAGCCCTTCATAGGCATGACAACAAACGGAAAAGGAAGCCTATAGTCGGCGACCTTTATATCACAACCTCTAACACCCTGTTTCAGGATCAACTCACCACCAAGGGGTGACACTACACAAATAGGAGATGCTAACTGTGCTAACTCCAATTCCAAAACAGATGCAAATGCAGCAGATACAAAAGAATGAGATGCACCCGTGTCTACCAACACATTAGCAACCGAGTTGCAAAACAGAAAAGTACCTCTCACTACCGATGGAGCCGATACCAAATCCTGCGCGGTAACAGCATACACGCGCCCCGTAGGCCCCTGGTCTACCTGCTCACCTCTAGGAGCAAACGACTGCTGCACTGATTGGGATGACGAAGCCCCCGGATTGGCCCTCGAGGCCTGCACAGACTGAGCTGGCTGAAAACCCTGCGTCTGCCTAGAACCAGACGCTCCTGAAGTGGCACTCAACTGTGGGCAAAACCTCTTCAGGTGCCCAGGCTGTCCACACTGATAACAAGACAAGGGCTGCCCCCTGCCCAAACTTTGACTCTGCGGTCTAGCTGAAGAAGAAGCAGCTCTCGAACGCCCACCCTTCTACGGGCAAACAGAAACTTTGTGACCTAGCTGGCCACACTTGTAACAGGTGAAATCCCCCTGACCACCTCTCCCGGAGCCTGCACTCGGCACTGGGAAGGTCGATCTAGCAACACCACCCTGCGACTGCTGAGGGTTAGAACCCCTCTGCCTCCTGCCATCGCCCTGACCATCTTGGCTCCTCTTGGAGCCTCTCTGCCCCTCATCCTCCTCCTGCATCATGAGCTCCATATGAGCTGCAGCGTCCACTAGGTGTCTATACTCTCGGATATAAGACCCACCAACTCTCAACTTGAGGCCCCACCTCAACTTCCGCTCAAACTCATAGCAACGGCGTTCTTCAGACGCCACCAGTTCAGGTGCAAACCTGGACAGACTGGTAAAAGTAGCCTCAAACTCGGCCACTGACAAGCCCTGCTGATTAAGCTGGCTAAACTGATCCCTCAGCTTCTCCCTAGCTACTGCAGACAAAAACCTCTCCTGAAAAACATTGACAAACGCCTCCCAAGTACCACCAACACGAGCCTTCTCGTACTTCAACCATTGACCCGCATCTCCCTTCAGTTGGAAGGATGCCAAGGTCACTTTCAGTGCTCCGTCCTCGATGCCAAGCATCTCGAACGTCTTACTCATTTGCTCTAGCCACTCATCAGCCTTCAGTGGCTCCTTCGGATCCCCGATAAACTCATCCGGATTAGACCGGAAAAACTCCCTCTTCAAGAAAGGAGGCCCTGCCTCAGCTGCCTGATTCCCAGCTCTAAGAATACCCAAAGCTCCTGCTATCTCTCTGGCCAAGGCACCCATGGCCTGCTGACCCACTGGCTCGGCCACATTGGCCTGACCAACTCCCTCCTACACTGCCGGAATCTCACCCGGTAACGGTACTTCCTGCCTTGCAGGTCTACCACGCCTAGCACCTCTTCCTCGTCCTGTCATCCTAATAAAGGTAATACAGAACATTAGCACATTCATAAATGTGCCGAAACTAAACACTCACGTCCTAATGCATGGACAACTGTAATTCACTCCACGTAAGCACATAAACACATAAGCACTTACGAATTTCATTTCCGGATAATGATAGTCCCGAGGCGTTACTAGAGTTCCGGTTAGAAACAGCATTGATCAAGTGCTTTTCCAACAAGACTCCCAGAAACCCAAGGATCCAATCAACATCCTAGAAATTAAATCCCATACCCACATAGTCACATAAGCATGTTATCAATTAAGCATATAGCATATGATACTACATATAAGTCTCTATCAAGCGAGACAAACCCATTGTGATCCTAATCACTTCCCACGTACCCAAAGTATTCGAACCCGGTACGCTCTGATACCAAGTTGTAACGCCCTCAAAATAATAACATTAAACCCATCAAATAAGACATGCATTGACATATTAGAATAACCACATTCTTTTATACATCAGAGTTTCATACGAAAGTATTACATGTTAACAACTAAAGCAAAATGCCTTACAGGCTTACAGCTTTCCAAGTTAACACTTGGTTACAACAAAAGAGTTCTAACTCGTTTACACATAAAGCCCTTGGCTTGAAGTTACATGTAATACATCAAAAGATACGACAAAAGTATGTCCGCCTCTAGCCTTCCAAGCTATGTCCTTGGAGGTGGCATGCTACCTGCACCTGAAAATGATATTCCCATATAGGGTGAGCCACAGCCCAGTAGCAATACACTAAACCAACCATGAACAATGACTAAAATATTAGCAATTGATAGATGGCCAACACTGATACATTCACATAAATCTTATATTTATGTCATCCGACTTAAGAGTCCGAATTACTTTTCATTTTCCCTTTTTCAACAGATAAGCATGTTAGCTCTATCATTATTTCAACAGATAAGTATAAAAACTATATCCCACACTCACAGATAAGCATATAAGCTATATCCACATTCGCAACAGATATGTATAACAACAATATCCACATTCACAGATAAGCAAATAAGCTATATCCACATTCTACAACAGATATGTATATCAACAATATCCACAGATAAGCGTATAAGCTATATCCACATTCTACAACAGATATGTATAACAACAATATCCACAGATAAGCATATAAGCTATATCCACACTTCACAAAGATAAGCATATGAGCTCTATCTTCACTTTACTAGACAAGCATATAAGCTGTATCTACGGAGTTCATCCCATATCTTCTCCCAACACTATCCGGTTTAAAGGTACATCCCCTATCTTCCCCTAAACCGCGGAGTACATCCCCCATCTCCTCCTCTACACATAACGTATACAAACACAATGGTTCTATATACAATCACTCAATACATACAGTTAATGTATTCTATCAACCGTCAAGTCCCATGACACATTCCATTGATTAGTTTCCGTTTGCCTAATCATCGTGCATTGTCTACAACAATCACGACTATCCTCCACCGATAGCCCAAAGCAGTTATTTCTATGCAGAAAATAAATGCACAATGGATATTCAATCAACATTTCGTTTCCTCATTCCTCACAATTAATTATCCCAATTAATTAAACAATGTAATTAGGTCAATTCCCATAATTAACATTTCAACCCTTAGGTCCCATTTTCATCAATGATTTAACATTTATTCCATTTCTCTATGCCAAACATGCATCTAGGTTTATTATGAATAAAACCCCAACTTTTGTAAAATTGCACAAAAGCCCCAAACTCTTACCAAATTACCAAACCAACCCCAACATCTCAAAATACTAAAATTTAAAGACAAGATCCATAGAGAAGAGTAGGATATCCCTACCTTGAAGTTTAAGCCAAAAAGGAGATGAAGACTCGAAGATCAACGTGCTCCAAATCCAAACTTTTTCAGATTAAGTCGAAGCTCTCAACGCCCTCTATCTTTTTAACAAAGACCCTAGGCTAGATTCACACTCTAGGGAGATCAAATCTTAGAGAGAGTGTAAGTTTAGAGAGAGAGAGTCTCAGATCTAGGGTTTGATCAAAAAGGAAAGTGAAAAACTGAAGTTCAAAATCGCTACTGTCCGCTGATATAAAACACGCTCGCTCGAGCGAAGACTTGGTCGCTCGAGCTACCAGACACAGAAAACTCTCGCTCGAGCCAAGAAGTTCTCGCTCGAGCCAAAAACTCAGAAGTGCGCTCGAGTGAAAGAACGCTCGCTCGAGCCAACAACTCAAACCCTCAGGTCTGCAACTAGAAGCTCGCTCGAGCGACAAACCTCTCGCTCGAGCGAAGAACAAACCAGACCGCTCGAGCCAAGAAAAGGTCGCTCGAGCCAAGAAATACAACTCTAAGGTCCAGAACCAGACGCAATCGCTCGCTCGAGCGAAGCCACTCTGGCTCGACCCACCAGACACAAACTCAACTCTCGCTCGAGCGACCAACTCCTCGCTCGAGCGAAGGTCCAAAAATCTGGGCAACAACACTAGGTTCCCAAACACAACCAACCTGTAACAACCTGCCCAACACATCCTATAACTCAAATATGAAGTAAAAAGGATGCAAACAAGATAATAAACAACTACCAACATCCACGGACACATGTCCGGATCACGCTACAACAAGGGTAAACCCGGGATCGCTATAGGATTGAACTTCCATTTTTAATTTTATGCGACTTTCATTTTTATTTTTATTCAATTTCCATTTTTATTCAATTAACTTTTCTATTAAACTTCCTTTTTTATTTAATTTCCAAATAGATCGTTAAGGTATAGTGGTTTCTTGAATGAACTTCCATTTTTCATTTTCTGCAACTTCCATTTTTATTTTTATTCGACTTCCATTTTTATTCAAGTTATTTTTCTATTCGACTTCCATTTTTATTTAATTTCCAAATAGATCGTTAAGGTATAGTGGTTTCTTGAATGAACTTCCATTTTTAATTTTCTGCAACTTCCATTTTTATTTCTATTCAACTTCTTTTTTTATTTAATTTCCAAATAGATCGTTAAGGTATATTGGTTTCTGGATTGAACTTCCATTTTTCATTTTATGCAACCTTCACTTTTCTTTTTATTCAACTTCCATTTTTATTCAATTTAATTCTCTATTAAACTTCTCTTTTTATTTAATTTCCAAATAGATCGTTAAGGTATAGTGGTTTATTTAATGAACTGCCATTTTAATTTTATGGAACTTCCAATTTTAATTTTCTGCAACTTCTCTTTTTATTCAAGCTTCTTTTCAATTCAACATCCTTTTTTATTTAATTTCCAAATAGAACGTTGAGGTATAGTGCTTTTTGGATTGAACTTCTATTTTTAATTTTATGCAACTTCCATTTTTATTTTTATTCAACTTCATTTTTATTAAATTTACTTTTCTATTAAACATCCATTTTTATTTAATTTCCAAATACATCGCTAAGGTATAGTGGTTTCTTGAATGAACTTCCATTTTTAATTTTCTGCAACTTCCATTTTTATTTTTATTAAATTTACTTTTCTATTAAAATTCCTTTTTTATTTAATTTCCAAATAGATCGTTAAGGTATACTGGTTTCTGCATTGAACTTCCATTTTTAATTTTATGAAACTTTCACTTTTCTTTTTATTCAAATTCCATTTTTATTTAATTTACTTTTTTACTAAAATTCCTTTTTTATTTAATTCCAAATAGATCATTAAGGTATAGTGGTTTCTTTAATGAACTTCCATTTTCAATTTTATGGAACTTCCATTTTTATTTTTATTCAGCTTCCATTTTTATTCAAGTTATTTTTCTATTCAACTTCATTTTTTATTTAATTTCCAAATAGATCGTTAAGTTATATTGGTTTCTTGAATGAACTTCCATTTTTAATTTTATGCAACTTCCATTTTTATTTTTATTCAACTTTTTTTTTTATTCAAGTTTCTTTTCTATTCAACCTACTTTTTTATTTAATTTCCAAATAGATCGTTAAGATATAATGGTTTCTAGATTGAACTTCCATTTTTAATTTGAAGCAACTTTCATTTTTATTTTTATTCAACTTCCTTTTTTATTTAATTTACATTTCTATTAAACTTCCTTTTTTATTTAATTTCCAAATAGATCGTTAAGGTATAGTGGTTTCTGTATTGAACTTCCATTTTTAATTTTATGCAACTTTCACTTTCCTTTTTATTCAACTTCCATTTTTATTCAATTTACTTTTCTATTAAACTTCCTTTTTTATTTAATTTCCAAATAGATCGTTAAGGTATAGTGGTTTCTTTAATGAACTTCCATTTTTAATTTTATGGAACTTCCATTTTTATTTTTATTCAGCTTCCATTTTTTTTCAAGTTATTTTTCTATTCAACTTCCTTTTTTATTTAATTTCCAAATAGATCGTTAAGGTATGGTGGTTTCTTGAATGAACTTCCATTTTTAATTTTCTCCAACTTCCATTTTTATTTTTATTCGACTTCCATTTTTATTCAAGTTATTTTTCTATTCGACTTCCATTTTTAATTTTATGCAACTTTCACTTTTCTTTTTATTCAACTTCCATTTTTGTTCAATTTACTTTTCTACTAAACTTCCTTTTTTGTTTAATTTCCAAATAGATCGTAAAGGTATAGTGGTTTATTTAATGAACTTCCATTTTTAATTTTATGCAACTTTCACTTTTTTTTTTTATTCAACTTCCATTTTTATTCAATTTACTTTTCTATTAAACTTCCTTTTTTATTTAATTTCCAAATAGTATGTTAAGGTATAGTGCTTTCTGGATTGAAGTTCCATTTTTAATTTTATGCAACTTCCATTTTTATTTATTAAATTTACTTTTCTATTAAACATCCTTTTTTATTTAATTTCCAAATAGATCGCTAAGGTATAGTGGTTTCTTGAATGAACTTCCATTTTTCATTTTCTGCAACTTCCATTTTTACTTTTATTCGACTTCCATTTTTATTCAATTTACTTTTTTATTAAAATTCCTTTTTTATTTAATTTCCAAATAGATCGTTAAGGTATAGTGGTTTCTTTAATGAACTTCCATTTTCAATTTTATGGAACTTCCATTTTTATTTTTATTCAGCTTCCATTTTTATTCAAGTTATTTTTCTATTCAACTTCATTTTTTATTTAATTTCCAAATAGATCGTTAAGGTATAGTGGTTTCTTGAATGAACTTCCATTTTTAATTTTATGCAACTTTCATTTTTATTTTTATTCAACTTCCATTTTTATTCAATTTACTTTTCTATTAAACTTCCTTTTTTATTTACTTTACAAATAGATCGTTAAGGTATAGTGGTTTCTTTAATAACTTCCATTTTTATTTTTATTCAACTTCCCTTTTTATTCAATTATTTTTCTATTCAACTTGCTTTTTTATTTAATTTCAAAATAGATGGTTAAGGTATAGTGGTTTCTTGAATGAACTTCCATTTTTAATTTTCTGCAACTTCCATTTTCAATTTTATTTAACTTCCTTTTTGATTCAAGTTTCTTTTCTAGTCAACTTCCTTTTTTATTTAATTTCCAAATCGATCGTCAAGGTATAGTGTTTTCTGGATTGAGCTTCCATTTTTTTTTATTCAACTTCCATTTTTATTCAATTTACTTTTCTATTAAACTTCTTTTTTTATTTAATTTCCAAATATATCGTTAAGATATAGTGGTTTCTTGAATGAACTTCCAATTTTAATTTTCTGCAACTTCTATTTTTATTTCTATTCAACTTCATTTTTTATTCAAGCTTCTTTTCTATTCAACTTCCTTTTCTATTTAATTTCCAAATAGATCGTTAAGGTATAATGGTTTCTGGATTGAACTTACAATTTTAATTTTATGCAAATTTCATTTTTATTTTTATTCAACTTCCATTTTTATTCAATTTTCTTTTCTATTAAAGTTCCTTTTTTTATTTAATTTCCAAATAGATCGTTAAGGTATAGTGGTTTCTTTAATGAACTTCCATTTTTTATTTGGTGCAACTTCCATTTTTATTTTTATTCAACTTCCATTTTTATTCAATTTATTTTCCTATTCAGCTTCCATTTTTATTTAATTTCCAAATAGATCGTTATGGTATAGTGGTTTCTTGAATGAACTTCCATTTTTAATTTACTGCAACTTCCAATTTTATTTTTATTCAGCTTCCATTTTTATTCAAGTTATTTTTCTATTCAACTTCCTTTTTTATTTAATTTCCAAATAGGTGGTTCAGGTATAGTGGTTTCTGGATTGAACTTCCATTTTTAATTTTATGCAACTTTCACTTTTCTTTTCATTCAACTTCCATTTTTATTTAATTTTATGCAACTTTCACTTTTCTTTTCATTCAACTTCCATTTTTATTCAATTTACTTTTCTATTAAATTTCCTTTTTTATTTAATTTCCATATAGATCGTTAAGGTATAGTGGTTTCTTTAATGAACTTCCATTTTTAATTTTATGCAACTTCCATTTATATTTTTATTCAACTTCCATCTTTTATCAAGTTATTTTTCAATTCAATTTCCTTTTTTATTTAAGTTCCTAATAGATCGTTAAGGTATAGTGGTTTCTAGAATGAACTTCCATTTTTAATTTTCTGCAACTTCCATTTTTATTTTTATTTAACTTTCTTTTTTATTCACGTTTCTTTTCTACTCAACTTCCTTTCTTATTTAATTTCCAAATAGATCGTTAAGGTATACGGGTTTCTGGATTGAACTTTCATTTTTAATTTTCTGCAACTTCCATTTTATTTTTATTCTACTTCCATTTTCATTCAATTTATTTTTCTATTTAACAGCCTTTTTTATTTAATTTCCAAATAGATAATTAAGGTAAAGTGGTTTTTTGAATGAACTACGATTTTTAATTTTCTACAACTTCCGTTTTTATTATTATTCAACATCCATTTTTATTCAAGTTATTTTTCTATTCAACTTCCTTTTTTATTTAATTTCCTAATAGATCGTTAATGTATAGTGGTTTCTTGAATGAACTTCTATTTTTAATTTTCTGCAACTTCCATTTTTATTTTTATTTAACTTCCTTTTTCATTCAAGTTTCTTTTCTACTCAACTTCCTTTTTTATTTAATTTTCAAATAGATCGTTAAAATATAGTGGTTTCTTGAATGAACTTCCTTTTTTATTTTTATTTAACTTCCTTTTTGAACCAAGTTTCTTTTCTACTCAACTTCCTTTTTTATTTAATTTCCAAATAGATCGTTAAGGTATAGTGGTTTCTGGATTGAATTTCCATTTTTAATTTTATGCAACTTTCATTTTTATTTTTATTCAACTTCCATTTTTATTCAATTTAGTTTTCTATTAAACTTCCTTTTTTATTTAATTTCCAAATAGATCGTTAAGGTATAGTGGTTTCTTGAATGAACATCCACTTTTAATTTTCTACAAATTCCATTTTTATTTTTACTCGATGTCCATTTTTATTCAATTTACTTTTCTATTCAACTTCTTTTTTTATTTAATTTCCAAATAGATTGTTAAGGTATACGTGTTTCTGTATTGAACTTCCATTTTTAAATTTATGCAACTTTCACTTTTCTTTTTATTCAACTTCCTTTTTTATTCAAGTTTCTTTTCTGTCAACTTCCTTTTTTATTTAATTTGCAAATCGACCGTCAAGATATAGTGGTTTCTGGAACTTCCATTTTTTTGTTATTCAACTTCCATTTTTATTCAATTTACTTTTCTGTTAAACTTCCCTTTTTATTTAATTTCCAAATATATCGTTAAGGTATAGTGGTTTCTTGAATGAACTTCAAATTTTAATTTTCTGCAACTTCCATTTTTCTTTCTATTCAAGCTTCTTTTCTATTCAACTTCCTTTTTTATTTAATTTCCAAATAGATCGTTAAGGTATAATAGTTTTTGAATTGAACTTACATTCTTAATTTTATGTAACTTTCATTTTTACTTTTATTCAACTTCCATTTTTATTCAATTTTCTTTGCTATTAAAGTTCCTTTTTTATTTAATTTCCAAATAGATCGTTAATATATAGTGGTTTCTTTAATGAACTTCCACTTTTAATTTTGTGCAACTTCCATTTTTATTTTTATTCAACTTCCATTTTTATTCAAGTTATTTTTCTATTCAACTTCCATTTTTATTTAATTTCCAAATAGATCGTTAAGGTATAGTGGTTTCTTTAATGAATTTCCATTTTTAATTTTCTGGAACATCCATTTTTATTTTTATTCAGCTTCCATTTTTATTCAAGTGATTTTTCTATTCAACTTCCTTTTTTATTTAATTTCCAAATAGATCGTTAAGGTATACTGGTTTTTGGATTGAACTTCCATTTTTAATTTTATGCAACTTTCACTTTTCTTTTTATTCAAATTCCATTTTTATTCAATTTACTTTTCTATTAAACTTCCTTTTTTATTTAATTTCCAAATAGATCGTTAAGGTATAGTGGTTGTTTAATGAACTTCCATTTTTAATTTTATGGAACTTCCATTTTTATTTTTATTCAACTTCCATTTTTATTCAAGTTATTTTTCAATTCAACTTCCTTTTTCATTTAATTTCCAAATATATCGTTAAGGTATAGTGGTTTCTTGAATGAACTTCTAATTTTAATTTTCTGCAACTTCCATTTTTATTTTTATTCAACTTCATTTTTTATTCAAGCTTTTTCCCTATTCAACTTCCTTTTTTATTTAATTTCCAAATAGATCGTTATGGTATAATGGTTTCTGGATTGAACTTACATTTTTAATTTTATGCAACTTTCATTTTTATTTTTATTCAACTTCCATTTTTATCCAATTTTCTTTTCTATTAAAGTTCCTTTTTTATTTAATTTCCAAATAGATCGTTAAGGTATAGTGGTTTCTTTAATGAACTTCCATTTTTAATTTGATGCAACTTCCATTTTTATTTCTATTCAACTTCCATTTTTGTTCAATTTACTTTTCTATTAAACTTCCTTTTTTATATAATTTCCAAATATATCGTTAAGGTATAGTGGTTTCGTGAATGAACTTCCAATTTTAATTTTTTGCAACTTCTATTTTTATTTCTATTCAACTTCTATTTTTATTCAAGATTCTTTTCTATTCAACATCCTTTTTTATTTAATTTCGAAATAGATCGTTAAGGTATAATGATTTCTGGATTGAACTTACGTTTTTAATTTTATACAACTTTCATTTTTAATTTTATTCAACTTCCAATTTAGTCAATTTTCCTTTCTATTAAATTTCCTTTTTTATTTAATTTCCAAATAGATCGTTAAGGTATAGTGGTTTCTTTAATGAACTTCCATTTTTAATTTTATGCAACTTCCATTTTTATTCAAGTTATTTTTTTATTCAACTTCTTTTTTTATTTAATTTCCTAATAGATCGTTAAGGTATAGTGGTTTCTTGAATGAACTTCCATTTTTAATTTTCTGCAACTTCCATTTTTATTTTTATTCAGCTTCCATTTTTATTCAACTTACTTTTCTATTAAAATTCCTTTTTTATTTAATTTCAAATAGATCGTTAAGGTGTAGTGGTATCTTGAATGAACTTCCATTTTTAATTTTATGCAACTTCCATTTTTATTTTTATTCGACTTCCATTTTTATTCAAGTCATTTTTATATTCAACTTTCTTTTTTATTTAATTTCCAAACAGGTCGTTAAGGTATCGTGGTTTCCTTAATGAACTTCTATTTTTAATTTTATGCAACTTCCATTTTTATTCAAGTTATATTTCTATTCAACTTCCTTTTTTATTTAATTTTCGAATAGATCGTTAAGGTATAGTGGTTTATTGAATGAACTTCCATTTTTAATTTTTTGCAATTTCCATTTTTAATTTTATTTAACTTCATTTTTCATTCAAGTTTCTTTTCTACTCAACTTCCTTTTTTATTTAATTTCCAAATAGATCGTTAAGGTATGGTGGTTTCTGGATTGAACTTCCATTTTTAATTTTATGCAACTTTCATTTTTATTTTTACTCAACTTCCATTTTTATTCAATTTACTTTTCTATTAAACTTCCTTTTCTATTTAATTTCAAAATAGATCATTAAGGTATAGTGGTTTTTTGAATGAACTTCCATTTTTAATTTTCGGCAACTTTCAGTTTTATTTTTATTCGACTTCCATTTTTATTGAAGTTATTTTTCTATCCAACTACATTTTTTATTCAATTTCGAAGTAGATCGTTAAGGTATAGTGGTTTTTTGAATGAACTTCCAGTTTTAATTTTCTGCAACTACCATTTTTATTTGTATTCAACTTCTTTTTTTATTCAAGTTTCTTTTCTATTCAACTTCCTTTTTTATTTAATTTCCAAATAGATCCTTAAGGTATACTGGTTTCTGGATTGAACTTCCATTTTTAATTTTATGCAACTTTCACTTTTCTTTTTATTCAACTGCCATTTTTATTCAATTTACTTTTCTATTAAACCTCCTTTTTTATTTAATTTCCAAATAGATCGTTAAGGTATAGTTGTTTCTTTAATGAACTTCCATTTTTAATTTTATGGAACTTCCGTTTTTATTTTTATTCAGCTTCCATTTTTATTTAAGTTATTTTTCTATTCAACTTTCTTTTTTATTTAATTTCCAAATAGATCGTTAAGGTATAGTGGTTTTTGGAATGAACTTCCATTTTTAATTTTCTTCAGCTTCCATTTTTATTTTTCTTTAACTTCCTTTTTTATTCAAGTTTCTTTTCTACTCAACTTCCTTTTTTATTTAATTTCCAAATAGATCGTTAAGGTATATAGGTTTCTGGATTGAACTTCCATTTTTAATTTTATGCAACTTCCATTTTTATTTTTATTCAACTTCCATTTTTATTCCATTTACTTTTCTATTTAACTTCCTTTTTTATTTAATTTCCAAATAGATCCTTAAGGTATAGTGGTTTCTTGAATGAATTTCAAATTTTAATTTTCTGCAACTTCCGTTTTTATTATTATTCAACTTCTATTTTTATTCAAGTTATTTTTCTATTCAATTTCCTTTTTTGTTTAATTTCCTAATAGATCGTTAAGGTATAGTGGTTTTTTGAATGAACTTCCATTTTTAATTTTCTACAACTTCCATTTTTATTTTTATTTAACTTCCTTTTTCATTGAAGTTTCTTTTCTACTCAACGTCCTTTTTTATTTAATTTCCAAATAGATGGTTAAGGTATAGTGGTTTCTTGAATGAACTTCCATTTTTAATTTTCTGCAACTTTCATTTTTATTTTTATTTAACTTCCTTTTTTATTCACGTTTCTTTTCTACTCAACTTCCTTTTTAATTTAATTTCCAAATAGATCGTCAAGGTATAGTGGTTTCTGGATTGAACTTCCATTTTTATTTTTATTCAACTTCCATTTTTATTCAATTTACTTTCCTATTAAACTTCCTTTTTTATTTAACTTCCTAATATATCGTTAATGTATAGTGGTTTCTTGAATGAACTTCCAATTTTAATTTTCTGCAACTTCTTTTTTTATTCAAGCTTCTTTTCTATTCAACTTTCTTTTTTATTTAATTTCCTAATAGATCGTTGAGGTATAGTGGTTTCTGGATTGAACTTCCATTTTTAATTTTTTGCAACTTTCATTTTTATTTTTATTCAACTTCCATTTTTATTCAATTTACTTTTCTATTAAACTTCCTTTTCTATTTAATTTCAAAATAGATCGTTAAGGTATATTAGTTTTTGAATGAACTTCCATTTTTAATTTTCTGCAAATTTCATTTTTATTTTTATTCGACTTCCATTTTTATTCAATTTACTTTTCTACTCAACTTCCTTTTTTATTTAATTTCCAAACAGATCGTTAAGATGTAGTGGTTTCTTGAATGAACTTCCATTTTCAATTTTCTGCAACTTCCATTTTTATTTTTATTTAACTACCTTTTTCAATCAAGTTTCTCTTCTACTCAACTTCCTTTTTTATTTAATTTCCAAATAGATCGTTAAGGTATACTGGTTTCTGGATTGAACTTCCATTTTTAATTTTCTGCAACTTTCATTTTTATTTTTATTCAACTTCCATTTTTATTCAATTTTCTTTTCTATTAAAGTTCCTTTTTTATTTAATTTCCAAATAGATCTTTAAGGTATAGTGGTTTGTTTAATGAACTTCAAATTTTAATTTGATGCAACTTCCATTTCTATTTCTATTCAACTTCCATTTTTATTCAATTTACTTTTCTATTAAACTTCCTTTTTTATTTAATTTCCAAATATATTGTTAAGGTATAGTGGTTTCGTGAATGAACTTCCAATTTTAATTTTCTGCAACTTTTATTTTTATTTCTATTCAACTTCTTTTTTTATTCAAGCTTCTTTTCTATTCAACTTCCTTTTTTATTTAATTTCCAAATAGATCGTTAAGGTATAACGATTTCTAGATTGATCTTACGTTTTTAATTTTATACAACTTTCATTTTTATTTTTATTCAACTTCCATTTTTATTCAATTTTCTTTTCTATTAAAGTTCCTTTTTTATTTAATTTCCAAATAGATCGTTAAGGTATAGTGGTTTCTTTAATGAACTTCCATTTTTAATTTTATGCAACTTCCATTTTTATTTTTATTCAACTTACATTTTTATTCAAGTTATTTTTTTATTCAACTTCCTTTTTTATTTAATTTCCTAATAGATTGTTAAGGTATAGTGGTTTCTTGAATGAACTTCCATTTTTAATTTTCTGCAGCTTCCATTTTTATTTTTATTCAGCTTCAATTTTTATTCAACTTACTTTTCTATTAAAATTCCTTTTTTTATTTAATTTCAAATAGATCGTTAAAGTATAGTGGTATCTTGAATGAACTTCCATTTTTAATTTTACGCAACTTCCATTTTTATTTCAATTCAACTTCCATTTTTATTCAATTTACTTTTCTATTAAACTTCCTTTTTTATTTAATTTCCCAATATATCGTTAAGGTATAGTGGTTTCGTGAATGAACTTCCAATTTTAATTTTCTGCAACTTCCATTTTTATTTCTATTCAACTTCTTTTTTTATTCAAGCTTCTTTTCTATTCGACTTCCTTTTTTATTTAATTTCCAAATAGATCGTTAAGGTATAATGGTTTCTGGATTGAAGTTACGTTTTTAATTTTATACAACTTTCATTTTTATTTTTATTCAACTTTGATTTTTATTCAATTTTCTTTTCTATTAAAGTTCCTTTTTTATTTAATTTCCAAATAGATCGTTAAGGTATAGTGGTTTCTTTTATGAACTTCCATTTTTAATTCTATGCAACTTCCAGTTTTATTCAAGTTATTTTTTTATTCAACTTTCTTTTTTATTTAATTTCCTAATAGATCGTTAAGGTATAGTGGTTTATTGAATGAACTTCCATTTTTAATTTTCTGCAACTTCCATTTATATTTTTATTCAGCTCCCATTTTTATTCAACTTACTTTTCTATTAAAATTCCTTTTTTATTTAATTTCGAATAGATCGTTAAGGTATAGTGGTATCTTGAATGAACTTCCTTTTTTAATTTTATGCAACTTCCATTTTTATTTTTATTCGACTTCCATTTTTATTCAAGTCATTTTTATATTCAACTTCCTTTTTTATTTAATTTCCAAATAGATCGTTACGGTATAGTGATTTCTTCAATAAACTTCCATTTTCAATTTTCTGCAACTTCCATTTTTATTTTTATTTAACTACCTTTTTCAATCAATTTTCATTTCTACTCAACTTCCTTTATTATTTAATTTCCAAATAGATCGTTAAGGTATACTGGTTTCTGGATTGAACTTCCATTTTTAATTTTCTGCAACTTCCATTTTTATTTTTATTTAACTTCCATTTTTATTCAATTTACTTTTCTATTAAGCTTCCTTTTTTATTTAATTCCCAAATAGATAGTTCAGGTATAGTGGTTTCTTGAATGAACTTCCATTTTTAATTATACGCAACTTCCATTTTCATTTTTATTCGACTTCCATTTTTATTCAAGTTATATTTCTATTCAACTTCCTTTTTTATTTAATTTTCGAATATATCGTTAAAGTATAGTGGTTTCTTGAATGAACTTCCATTTTTAATTTTCCGCAACTTCCATTTTTAATTTTATTTAACTTACTTTTGCATTCAAGTTTCTTTTCTACTCAACTTCCTTTTTTATTTAATTTCCAAATAGATCGTTAAGGTATGGTGGTTTCTGGATTGAACTTCCATTTTTAATTTTATGCAACTTTCATTTTTATTTTTATTCAACTTCCATTTTTATTCAATTTACTTTTCTATTAAACTTCCTTTTTTATTTAATTTCCAAATAGATCGTTAAGGTATAGTGGTTTTTTGAATGAACTTCCATTTTTAATTTTCTGCAACTTTCAGTTTTATTTTTATTCGACTTCCATTTTTATTCAAGTTATTTTTCTATCCAACTACATTTTTTATTTAATTTCCAAGTAGATCGTTAAGGTATAGTGGTTTTTTGAATGAACTTCCAGTTTTAATTTTCTGCAACTACCATTTTTATTTGTATTCAACTTCTTTTTTTATTCAAGTTTCTTTTCTATTCAACTTCCTTTTTTATTTAATTTCCAAATAGATCGTTACGGTATACTGGTTTCTGGATTGAACTTCCATTTTTAATTTTATGCAACTTTCACTTTTCTTTTTATTCAACTGCCATTTTTATTCAATTTACTTTTCTATTAAACCTCCTTTTTTATTTAATTTCCAAATAGATCGTTAACGTATAGTTGTTTCTTTAATGAACTTCCATTTTTAATTTTATGGAACTTCCATTTTTATTTTTATTCAGCGTCCATTTTTATTTAAATTATTTTTCTATTCAATTTCCTTTTTTATTTGATTTCCAAATAGATCGTTAAGGTATAGTGGTTGTTTGAATGAACTTCCATTTTTAATTTTCTTCAACTTCCACTTTTATTTTTTTTGAACTTCCTTTTTTATTCAAGTTTGTTTTCTACTCAACTTCCTTTTTTATTTAATTTCCAAATAGATTGCTAAGGTACACAGGTTTCTGGATTGAACTTCCATTTTTAATTTTATGCAACTTCCATTTTTATTTTTATTCAACTTACATTTTTATTCCATTTACTTTTCTATTTAACTTCCTTTTTTATTTAATTTCCAAATAGATCCTTAAGGTGTAGTGGTTTCTTGAATGAATTTCAAATTTTAATTTTCTGCAACTTTCGTTTTTATTATTATTTAACTTCTATTTTTATTCATGTTATTTTTCTATTCAACTTCATTTTTTATTTAATTTCCTAATAGATCGTTAAGGTATAGTGGTTTCTTGAATGAACTTCCATTTTTAATTTTCTACAACTTCCATTTTTATTTTTATTTAACTTCCTTTTTCATTCAAGTTTCTTTTCTACTCAACGTCCTTTTTTATTTAATTTCCAAATAGATGGTTAGGGTATAGTGGTTTCGTGAATAAACATCCATTTTTAATTTTCTGCAACTTTCATTTTTATTTTTGTTTAACTTCCTTTTTTATTCAAGTTTCTTTTCTACTCAACTTCCTTTTTGATTTAATTTCCAAATAGGTCGTCAAGGTATAGTGGTTTCTGGATTGAACTTCCATTTTTATTTTTATTCAACTTCCATTTTTATTCAATTTACTTTTCTATTAAACTTTCTTTTTTATTTAATTTCCAAATATATCGTTAATGTAAAGTGGTTTCTTGAATGAACTTCCAATTTTAATTTTCTGCAACTTCTTTTTTTATTCAAGATTGTTTTCTATTCTACTTCCTTTTTTATTTAATTTCCTAATAGATCGTTGAGGTATAGTGGTTTCTGGATTGAACTTCCATTTTTAATTTTTTGCAACTTTCATTTTTATTTTTATTCAACTTCCATTTTTATTCAATTTATTTTTCTATTAAACTTCCTTTTCTATTTAATTTCAAAATAGATCGTTAAGGTATATTGGTTTTTGAATGAACTTCCATTTTTAATTTTTTGCAACTTCCATTTTTATTTTTACTAGACTTCCATTTTTATTCAATTTATTTTTCTACTCAACTTCCTTTTTTATTTAATTTCTAAACAGACCGTTAAGGTATAGTGGTTTCTTGAACGAAGTTCCATTTCTAATTTTCTCCGACTTCAATTTTTATTTTTACTTAACTTCCTTTTTTGTTCAGGTTTCTTTTCTACTTAACTTCCTTTTTTATTTAATTTCCAAATAGATCGTTAAGGTATAGTGGTTTCTGGATTGAACTTCCATGTTTAATTTTCTGCAACTTCTATTTTTATTTCTATTTAACTTCCATTTTTATTCAATTTATTTTTCTATTAAACATCATTTTTTATTTACTTTCCAAATAGATCGCTAAGGTATAGTGGTTTCTTGAATGAACTTCCATTTTTAATTTTCTGCAACTTCCATTTTTATTTTTATTCGACTTCCATTTTTATTCAATTTACTTTTCTATTAAAATTCCTTTTTTATTTAATTTCCAAATAGATCGTTAAGGTATACTGGTTTCTGGATTGAACTTCCATTTTTAATTTTATGCAACTTCCATTTTTATTTTTATTCAACTTCTATTTTTATTCCATTTTCTTTTTTATTTAACTTCCTTTTTTATTTAATTTCCAAATAGATCCTTAAGGTATAGTGGTTTCTTGAATGAATTTCAAATTTTAATTTTCTGCAACTGCCGTTTTTATTATTATTCAACTTCTATTTTTATTCAAGTTATTTTTCTATTCAACTTCCTTTTTTATTTAATTTCCTAATAGATCGTTAAGGTATAGTGGTTTGTTGGATGAACTTCCATTTTTAATTTTCTACAACTTTCATTTTTATTTTTATTTAACTTCATTTTTCATTCAAGTTTCTTTTCTACTCAACGTCCTTTTTTATTTAATTTCCAAATAGATGGTTAAGGTATAGTGGTTTCGTTAATGAACTTCCATTTTTAATTTTCTGCAACTTTCATTTTTATTTTTGTTTAACTTCCTTTTTTATTCAAGTTTCTTTTCTACTCAACTTCCTTTTTAATTTAATTTCCAAATAGATCGTCGAGGTATAGTGGTTTCTGGATTGAACTTCCATTTTTATTTTTATTCAACTTCCATTTTTATTCAATTTTCTTTCTATTAAACTTTCTTTTTTATTTAATTTCCAAATATATCGTTAATGTATAGTGGTTTCTTGAATGAACTTCCAATTTTAATTTTCTGCAACTTCTTTTTTTATTCAAGCTTCTTTTCTATTCTACTTCCTTTTTTTATTTAATTTCCTAATAGATCGTTGAGGTATAGTGGTTTCTGGATTGAACTTCCATTTTTAATTTTTTTGCAACTTTCATTTTTATTTTTATTCAACTTCCATTTTTATTCAATTTACTTTTCTATTAAACTTCCTTTTCTATTTAATTTCAAAATAGATCGTTAAGGTATATTGGTTTTTGAATGAACTTCCATTTTTAATTTTTTGCAACTTCCATTTTTATTTTTGCTAGACTTCCATTTTTATTCAATTTATTTTTCTACTCAACTTCCTTTTTTATTTAATTTCTAAACAGATCGTTAAGGTATAGTGGTTTCTTAAATGAACTTCCATTTCTAATTTTCTCCAACTTCAATTTTTATTTTTAGTTAACTTCCTTTTTTGTTCAGGTTTCTTTTCTACTTAACTTCCTTTTTTTATTTAATTTCCAAATAGATCGTTAAGGTATAGTGGTTTCTGGAATGAACTTCCATTTTTAATTTTCTGCAACTTCTATTTTTATTTCTATTCAACTTCCATTTTTATTCAATTTACTTTTCTATTAAACATCCTTTTTTATTTACTTTCCAAATAGATCGCTAGGGTATAGTGGTTTCTTGAATGAACTTCCATTTTTTATTTTCTGCAACTTCCATTTTTATTTTTATTCGACTTCCATTTTTATTCAATTTACTTTTCTATTAAAATTCCTTTTTTATTTATTTTCCAAATAGATGGTTAAGGTATACTGGTTTCTGGATTGAACTTCCATTTTTAATTTTATGCAACTTTCACTTTTCTTTTTATTCAACTTTCATTTTTATTCAATTTTCTTTTCTATTAAAATTCCTTTCTTATTTAATTTCCAAATAGATCGTGAAGTTATAGTGGTTTCTTTAATGAACTTCCAATTTCAATTTTATGGAACTTCCATTTTTATTTTTATTCTGCTTCCATTTTTATTCAAGTTATTTTTCTATTCAACTTCCTTTTTTATTTAATTTCCAAATAGATCGTTAAGGTATAGTGGTTTCTTGAATGAACTTCCATTTTTAATTTTATGCAACTTTCATTTTTATTTTTATTCAACTTCCATTTTTATTCAATTTACTTTTCTATTAAACTTCCTTTTTTATTTAATTTCTAAATATATCGTTAAGGTGTAGTGGTTTTTTGAATGAACTTCCATTTTTAATTTTCTGCAGCTTTCAGTTTTATTTTTATTCGACTTCGATTTTTATTCAAGTTATTTTTCTATTCAACTGCATTTTTTATTTAATTTCCAAATAGATCGTCAAGGTATAGTGGTTTCTTGAATGAACTTCCAGTTTTAATTTTCTGCAACTTCCATTTTTATTTGTATTCAACTTCTTTTTTTAATCAAGTTTCTTTTCTATTCTACTTCCTTTTTTATTTAATTTTCAAATAAATCGTTAAGGTATACTGGTTTTTGGATTGAACTTCCATTTTTAATTTTATGCAACTTTCACTTTTCTTTTTATTCAACTTCCATTTTTATACAATTTTCTTTTCTATTAAAATTCCTTTGTTATTTAATTTCCAAATAGATCGTTAAGGTATAGTGATTTCTTTAATGAACTTCCTTTTTGAATTTCAAGGAACTTCCATTCTTATTTTTATTCAGCTTCCATTTTTATTCAAGTTATTTTTCTATTCAACTTCCCTTTTTATTTAATTTCCAAATAGATCGTGAAGGTATAGTGGTTTCTTGAATGAACGCCTTTTCATTTTTATTTTTATTCAACTTCCATTTTTATTCAATTTACTTTTCAATTAAACTTCCTTTTTTATTTAATTTCCAAATAGATCGTTAAGGTATAGTAGTTTTTTGAATGAACTTCCATTTTTAATTTTCTGCAACTTTCAGTTTAATTTTTATTCGACTTCCATTTTTATTCAAGTTATTTTTCTATTCAACTGCATTTTTTATTTAATTTCCAAATAGATCGTTAAGGTATAGTGGATCTTGAATGAACTTCCAGTTTTAATTTTCTGCAACTTCCATTTTTATTTGTATTCAACTTCTTTTTTTATTCAAGTTTCTTTTCTATTCAACTTCCTTTTTTATTTAATTTCCAAATAGATTGTTAAGGTATACTGGTTTCTGGATTGAACTTCCATTTTTAATTTTATGCAACTTTCACTTTTCTTTTTATTCAACTGCCATTTTTATTCAATTTAATTTTCTATTAAACTTCCTTTGTTATTTAATTTCCAAATAGATCGTTAAGGTATAGTTGTTTCTTTAATGAACTTCCATTTTTATTTTTATTCAGCTTCCATTTTTATTCAAGTTATTTTTCTATTCAACTTCATTTTTTATTTAATTTCCAAATAGATCGTTAAGGTATAGTGATTTTTTTGAATGAACTTCCATTTTTAATTTTCTTCATCTTTCATTTGTATTTTTATTAAACTTCCTTTTTTATTCAAGTTTATTTTCTACTCAACTTCCTTTTTTATTTAATTTCCAAATAGATCGTTAAGGTATACAGGTTTCTCGATTGAACTTCCATTTTTAATTTTATTCAACTTCCATTTTTATTTTTATTCAACTTCCATTTTTATTCCATTTACTTTTCTATTTAACTTCCTTTTTTATTTAATTTCCAAATAGATCCTTAAGGTATAGTGGTTTCTTGAATGAATTTGAAATTTTAATTTTCTGCAACTTCCGTTTTTATTATTATTCAACTTCCATTTTTATTCAAGTTATTTTTCTATTCAACTTCCTTTTTTATTTAATTTCCTAATAGATCGTTAAGGTATAGTGGTTTCTTGAATGAACTTCCATTTTTAATTTTCTACAACTTCCATTTTTATTTTTATTTAACTTCCTTTTTCATTCAAGTTTCTTTTCTACTCAACGTCCTCTTTTATTTAATTTCCAAATAGATAGTTAAGGTATAGTGGTTTCTTGAATGAACTTCCATTTTTACTTTTCTGCAACTTCCATTTTTATTTTTATTTAACTTCCTTTTTTATTCAAGTTTCTTTTCTACTCTACTTCCTTTTTAATTTAATTTCCAAATAGATCGTTAAGGTATAGTGGTTTCTGGATTGAACTTCCATTTTTATTTTTATTCAACATCCATTTTTATTCAATTTACTTTTCTATTAAACTTCATTTTTTATTTAATTTCCAAATATATCGTTAATGTATAGTGGTTTCTTGAATGAACTTCCAATTTTAATTTTCTGCAACTTCTTTTTTTATTCAAGCTTCTTTTCTATTCAACTTTCTTTTTTATTTAATTTCCAAATAGATCGTTGAGGTATAGTGGTTTCTAGATTGAACTTCCATTTTTAATTTTACGCAACTTTCATTTTTATTTTTATTCAACTTCCATTTTTATTCAATTTACTTTTCTATTAAACTTCCTTTTCTATGTAATTTCAAAATAGATCGTTAAGGTATATTGGTTTTTGAATGAACTTCTATTTTTAATTTTCTGCAACTTCCATTTTTATTTTTATTCGACTTCCATTTTTATTCAATTTACTTTTCTATTCAACTTCCTTTTTTTTTAATTTCCAAACAGATCGTTAAGGTATAGTGGTTTCTTGAATGAACTTCCATTTTTAATTTTCTCCAACTTCAATTTTTATTTTTAGTTAACTTCCTTTTTTGTTCAGGTTTCTTTTCTACTCAACTTCCTTTTTTATTTAATTTCTAAATAGATCGTTAAGGTATAGTGGTTTCTGGATTGAACTTCCATTTTTAATTTTCTGCAACTTCTATTTTTATTTCTATTCAACTTCCATTTTTATTCCATTTACTTTACTATTAAACGTCCTTTTTTCTTTACTTTCCAAATAGATCGCTAAGGTATTGTGGTTTCTTGAATGAACTTCCATTTTTAATTTTCTGCAACTTCCATTTTTATTTTTATTCGACTTCTATTTTTATTCAATTTACTTTTCTATTAAAATTCCTTTTTTGTTTAATTTCCAAATAGATCGTTAAGTTATACTGGTTTCTGGATTGAACTTCCATTTTTAATTTTATGCAACTTTCACTTTTCTTTTTATTCAACTTCCATTTTTATTCAATTTTCTTTTCTTTTAAAATTCCTTTTTTATTTAATTTCCAAATATATCGTTAAGGTACAGTGGTTTCTTTAATGAACTTCCATTTTTATTTTTATTCTGCTTCCATTTTTATTCAAGTTATTTTTCTATTCAACTTCCTTTTTTATTTAATTTCCAAATAGATCGTTAAGGTATAGTGATTTCTTGAATGAACTTCCATTTTTAATTTTATGCAACTTTCATTTTTATTTTTATTCAACTTCCATTTTTATTCAATTTTCTTTTCTATTAAACTTCCTTTTTTGTTTAATTTCCAAATAGATCGTTAAGGTATAGTGGTTTCTTTAATGAACTTCCATTTTTAATTTTATGGAACTTCCATTTTTATTTTTATTTAGCTTCCATTTTTATTCAATTATTTTTCTATTCAACTTCCTTTTTTATTTAATTTCCAAATAGATGGTTAAGGTATAGTGGTTTCTTGAATGAACTTTCATTTTTAATTTTCTGCAGCTTCCATTTTTATTTTTATTTAACTCCCTTTTTTATTCAAGTTTCTTTTCTACTTAACTTCTTTTTTTATTTAATTTCCAAATCGATCGTCAAGGTATAGTGGTTTCTGGATTGAACTTCCATTTTTTTTTATTCAACTTCCATTTTTATTGAATTTACTTTTCAATTAAACTTCCTTTTTTATTTTATTTCCAAATATATCGTTAACGTATAGTGGTTTCTTGAATGAACTTCTAATTTTAATTTTCTGCAACTTCCATTTTTATTGTTGGAAATGGTAGAAAAATTCTAGGTAAAATCAGAATTTTTTCTCAAGTTTGGTCTATTTTTTAGGTAGGCCCCGAGCGTCGATTTACTCGGGTCAAAGTGGTAACGCGTTCTATGCCGCGTTGTGATTCGCGTGGTATATTTGGTTGCTTAAAACCATTACTGAGTGAATGGGAAATTGAAGCCAAAGTGTGCTCCATGGAAATGGAGTTTTGGTGGAAATTCCTTAAGGTTGTAAATTGGCTTGTCCCATATTGATTTGGTGAGAAGTTTTGAAAGGGTTTATAAGGCTTGGGTTAGATACTTGGGGTGTGCCCCAAGGGGTACCCAAGTGTTTTAGAGGGAGAGGTTATGGGCAAAATGGGCTAGACCCATTGGACCCAAAAATCACCACACGCGCGCCGCTGCCGTCCATCCAGTCGGGCGGGCTGGGCTAGGCCTCGGCTTGGCCGCGGGTGCGTGGTGTGTGGTTGGGTTTGTTCGGCCTGATATTAATCTTTTTGGGTCAAAAATATTTGAATTTAATTTTATTTTTATTAAAATAAAATCCAAAATTCAAATTAAACTGGTTTGGATTTGCTGTTCATCCAAACAGGGCCCTTCCCGTTTTCAAACAGAATTAAACTGGTTTGGATTTACTGTTCATCCAAACATAGCCCTTCCCGTTTTTTATCTGTTTGAATTATTAACCCAACATATTCAAATCTGTTTAAATTTGAAACTAACAGGTTTCATACCTGTTCAATTCAAAACCTAGAGCCACCTTTACATCTATAAATAGACTAGCCTCCCATTTGGATTTCACTCCAATTTTCATACTCCATCCTCTGCTTTAAATCTCTGCATTTTGCTGCATTTTATTTCTGAAAGAAAGAGTGTAAACACTTTGTGTGTTCGACGAACGATTAAAATTGTAGTGCTGCTTTTATTCATTGATAAGATCATTTTATCCTGGGAGATAGACGTCCAAATTCTTATAGCACCGTGGAGAGGACGAATCTGTCTTAAGGACACAGTGTTAAACACTGGACTTGATCAAAAAAGTTATTCAAATAAATTAACCAAGTAAGTTGTTTAATTTTATTCTGTTTTTATTTGTTTATTTAATCAGATTTTATTTTTGTTTTTGTAACAAAATAAAATCTGTGGTTTTATTTATTTATTTATTATTTCGAGTTTGATTTTTGTAATCAAACATATTCTCCCCTTTTCTTTATTTCTTTATATTCTTGTTGTTGTTTTGTACACAACAGAATTTAACTTAATTAAATACAGTGAAGATTGTCCAACAATCTTAAGACAGACTCCTTTTTGGTATCTTCATTGTATTTAATTTTCTGTGTTTTCAAACTAATATTCTGGTTGGAAAAACAAATAGTGATTTATGCTATTTGACAGATAGTAGTAATATACTGTCTCTTTTCTTTGACAACTGGTAGTAATATACTGGTGTCATTAACAATTGCAGAATATTATTTGGTGTTACAAAAAGTTATTTTGGTATTTTATTTTTCTAGTTTTAGTAACAAGGAAAATAAAATTATATTATTTTCTAGTTTTAGTAACAAAGAAAATAAAATTATTTTGTGTTTTAATTTATTTTCTGATTTTGGTAACTAGAAAATTATTTTGTGTTTGTTCTGATTTTTGTAATCAAATAGTTTTGTGGTATTTTATTTTCGAGTTTCAGTAACAAGGAAAATAAAATTATAGTATTTTCTAGTTTTAGTAACAAGAAAAATAAAATGATTTTGTGTTATAATTTATTTTCTGGTTTAAGTAACTAGAAAATTAAGTTGTGGTTTGGTTTTTCTGATTTTTGTAATCAGATATTATTTCGGTATTTTATTTTACTAGTTTTAGTAACAAGGAAAATAAAATTACTTTGTATTGTAATTTATTTTCTGGTTTTAGTAACTAGAAAATTAATTTTGTTAATCAATCATGTAACTTTGTGACTCGGTCACAATCTGTTAATTTTGTAAGTAACTTATGGTTTCGTTTGGTAGACCACTTATTTTTGAACCCTTTGTGAAAAGGTGTTAATTATTTTGACTTTATCATAGTTCATCGTGAGTATACATGGAAGAATTTGTTTCTAGAGTAAAATATTAGTTTTACAAACTAATTTTATTTTTATTACAATGTGGATTCATAGTCTTGAATTGTTTCTGCACTTGAGTCAGAAAATATATATATATATATATATATTCACAAGAACATTTTACTGCATATTTAATTTGTTTATTTATGTACAAATCAAACTTATTAAATGAAGGTATGTTTTGTCATTTTGAAGTTTAAAGTTTATATGCGTTGGATTTTATTTATGAGTTGAGAATCCTTTTATTTCATGATGCAAGTGATGGGATCGTGCATGATTAATTTATTTTGTTAATTCATTATTTTTAGTTGATGCGTTTGATATGCATGTATGATATCAACTCAAGTTATTTCTTAACAATAATTTCAAGTGATTTGGAATGATAAATTGTTATGTCGACTTAGGACATAAGCAGGTTAATTTGAATATTTCTAATCAATTTTGAATGGGTGTTTAAACACCAGAGAAATTTAAACATGAAGATGTATGTAATCATATCGGTCTGTTTAATTGGGAAGTAATTTAAGAAATCTTTTATGTTGATTATTGATTTATGTGACATGAGATGTCATTAATAATTATTTTACTTGCGTAGTAGAATTTGTTAAACCATGAACCATTTTATTAATATGGGGGTGTATCTCTTGCATTAGTTGAGATAAGTTAATTTTCTTCTGTCACAAATATTTTTATAACAGTGACATTTATTTGTTATTGAGTTGCAAGAATGTATACAATCAAATGGGTTTTTGAATTGTTTGATTCTTAGGCAAAATTTTTTATGAGGATATGATTTTGTCAAAACATTAATTCTGACTTGAGTAGTCATAATTATTTTGGTTTTTTCTTGAATTTGTTTTAAAAAATTCTTTGATTTATAATAGAAGTGATAGGGGTGGTGAATATGATGCACCATTAAATGTATTTTGTGCACAACATGGTATTATTCACCAAACTACAGCCCTTATTCTCCACAGCAAAATGGAATTGCTGAAAGGAAGAATAGAACCCTCAAAGAAATGATGAATGCCATGTTACTAAGTTCAGGTTTACCACAGAACTTGTGGGGGGAAGCAATATTGTCTGCTAATTATGTTCTTAATAGAATAGCCCACAAGAAAACCAACAGCACTCCTTATAAATTGTGGAAAGGTCGACCGCCTTCCTACAAATACTTAAAAGTGTGGGGGTGTTTGGCAAAAGTTGAAGTACCTGTTCCTAAAAAGACTAAGATTGGACCAAAAACAGTAGATTGTGTGTTTATTGGTTATGCTCAGAATAGTAGTGCATATCGGTTTCTGACTTATAAATCAGAAATACCTGATATAAATGTGAACACTATTATAGAGTCAAGGAATGCTGTGTTTTTTGAACATGTCTTTCCTTACAAGAAAGGACAGGAATTAAGTTCACAGAAAAGAACTTATGATTGTACACAAAGTCAAGAGACTAATGACAATCAAACACAAGAGACTAGTAATAGTCTCGACCAACAGGATTTAACTAATGATGAACCTAGATGAAGTAAGAGAGCAAGAACATCAAAATTCTTTGGTCTAGATTTTCTGACATACTTGTTAGAAAATGAACCTCAAAGCTTTAAGGCAGCAATGACAGGTCCTGAAGCAACTTTGTGGAAAGAGGCTGTTAATAATGAAATTGAATCCATTATGCAAAATCATACTTGGGAATTGGTGGATCTTCCACTAGGTTCTAAACCTCTTAGATATAAATGGATATTCAAGAGAAAAATGAAAGCAGATTGTAGCAACCCTCACCTTACTCTTGTCATACTTGCATACATTCATGCATGATCTTGTCTTGTTATGTTGTTTTGCAAGTTTTGCCTTGCCTTGTTTGTTTAAGTGTTGCTTGCATGATTTTTGTTCCTTGCTTGGTGTGTAGCCGAGGTCATCTTGAGCTTAGTTCACCTCTGAACCTTTGTACTTAGGACCATTTTGAAATCCACTTGGTCGACCCTCATCTTCACCCGGGCATGTTTGCCGAGATGTTTTGCACTTAGTGATCCTTGTCCTTGGGCAGGTATGGCCTAGGCTGAGGTGTGGCACACCCAGGCCGAGGTGTGGCACAGCTTAGTCAAGCGTCGTCCTCCCTAGCCAATGTCTTTGTTACCCTGTTGCCGAGCTTTTACCTTAGCCGATGTCATTACTTGCCGATGTGTCTTGCCTTAGCTTGTTGTGTACGCTTTGTCATAGACTTGTCTTATCAATCAATCACCTTTTGAGTTGAACCAACCCGATAGCGCCACGTGTCCGAGCTGAAGGTTAAGACAACCGGCAGACCTAGAAACAAATCATTTTGTCTCAAATCTTTGTCTTTAGAGAGAGAGAAGCTCTAGAGGAAGGAGAAGAAAGTTCTTGAGTGAGAATAGGTCTTCCAAGCTTGATCTTCGAGGTTTGAACCGTTGGGTTCGAGTTTTGAGGTTAGAATCTTAACCTACTCTTGTTGTTCTCATTGATCATCTAGCTGCATTGCACGATCGGATCTGTTTTTCATGTCATGCATCGATTTGAAGTTGGTTTTGGAAGAGAAAAATAGTATTCATGTGTTCTTGAAGAAAAGTCTCGTTTTGATCCAAAAGTTTGGAACCAGAACCATGTTTTTGTGTTTGTTCTTGCATGACCTTCTTGTATGGGTACCCAGGTCCATGTTTTGAACTCATGGCATGAAATCTCTGATTTTTGTAACAAGTTATGATCTTTGCATTCGTCTTCTTCATGATCATGTTCTTCAAAGGGAAACCCAGGTTTTCCCGACCTTGCTTTTGAATGAGGCCATCGGGACCACACCTCGGCAAGGAGGTGTAGGACCTCGGCAAAAGCCTGGTTGGTACCCAGTGTGTTTCCATGAGACATAAGCAGTGTTTAAACTCCCAGCATGTTTTGCTTTGTTATTGACTTGGATTTGGTGAGAATGCCGAGATCATTTGCATGAATAAAGCTTGTTTTGAGAATGTGATTGTAGGACCTTGATCTTTGCTTTGAGCCTACACCTGAAGAACTAGGTGAGTGGTATTTTTAATAAAGCTATGTTATACTGTTTTGATAAATCTTGCTTTGCTTTGTTTTGAAGAAAGTATTTGTTAAGCATGAATGAATAGCTCTGTTTGATGTATCGAGTATAAGCTTTGTTTTGATGTCACCCTTGAAAAGTCCCTTGTGCTGGAGGACTCTAAACTTTCGCAGCACTAAGTATAAAAGGATACGGTCCTTTCTTGGAAAGACTATCGTGTTAAAGCGGGCTACGGGCCTAAGTAACACAAGACTATCCTGTTAAAGCGGGCTAAGGGCCTAAGTAAGACAAGATCATCGTGTTAAAAAGAGCTACGGGCTTAAGTAACACAAGTCCCTCGTACTGGAGGACTATAAACTTTCACAGTACCTGTGACTAATCGATTACGGATCGTGCAGTCTTTGTTTTGCCACTGACGGTTTACCGCGTGGGTTTTGTTTGTTCGGAGAGCTTGATCTGTGTTTTGTCGACGTCAGTAAGCATCCCTTGAGACTTGTAAGACTTGGTAGATGAATACGGTTCATCTCTTGTTTTGATAAAGTTTTGATGTGTTTTGCTTTGAAAGGATCTCGGCTAATATTCGTATGGTTTTGGCATGTTTTGTTTGTAAAAGACTTCGGCTATATTCATGCAAAACCTTTATTACTAGTACCATTCATTGAGTATCCAAGCTCACCCCTCTCTATATATATGTAGGTGATGAGCAGGACGGCGGCGACGCCTAGATGTGTTTTTGAAAGCTTGTTTTGGATCCATAGTTTTGTCGGCTTTGTTTTGTATTCACGTCGGCGATGCCATTTCTTTTATGTTGGCAAATCTTGAAAATCATGCTTCTTGGCTTGTATTCACTGTATTCGTATATGTCGGCTCGAGAAGCCTTTTGATCAAGATGTAATACGTATTTTACTTTGTTGTATTCAAGTTGTAAAGATGTATGCCCTTTCATTTGATCTACGCACTGCTCTTATGGACCACTTGTATTTTGATTTATTGCTTCCGCATTTGTGAGCCCCAATTATTATACTCTGATTGTGTTGCACTTTTGAAAGTTGGCCTTCGGTAATCTCGGATTACTGGCCATCACCGCACCAAACTACTAGGGGCGGTTTGGGGTCGTGACAGAATGGTATCAAAGCACAAGTTCCTCAGTATTCGTTATTCACACACCTCGAGTCCTAAAGAGCATAGGATTTCCCTTAGAAAGATGTTAGGATTTGCATCATGGTACTTTCTATTTGAACGAGGTGCGCATTGTCTTGACATACTTATTTGTTACTTGCCTACGTGGTTATTTGCTTATTTGTTTTAAAGTCACACTTTGCATGCTCATAGCATCATGAGGAGAGGTAGACCTCCAATTGGCTGGGATCAGGCCGAAGACAGATTGGACAGACTGGAAAGATTAGTGAAAGGTTTGGCCTGCGAGTTGAGGCAAACAAGACAGCAGTACACTAGTGCTACGTCGACTCAGGCCGAGCAGACCAATGGCCGAAATGTAGTTCCGCCTCCACCTCCTCCAGTGCCGCAAGTTCCCCCGCAGCCAGCCTTATATGGGGATGGCATGATATCTTTGATCAGGGAGTTCAAGAAGATGAAACCACCGAGATTCTCTGGGGGTATAGAGCCAATGAAGGCTGAGGCGTGGGTTTTAGAAATGGAAAAGTTGTTCGAGATCTTTCTTAGCACCGATGCTCAGAAGGTGACGTTGGCAGCATTCACCTTAGATGATGACACTCGCAGATGGTGGATGATGGTTCGAGAAAGCAATCCGGATCTGACCTGGACCCAATTCTTAGAGTTGTTCTACAACAAACACTTTCCCCTAAGTGTTCGAAACCGCAAGGCTACCGAATTCCAGACTTTGACGCAAGGCAACCGAACAGTGGCGGAATACGACCGTGCTTTTACTGAGTTGGCGAGGTTTGCACCTCACATGGCCAACGACGAATACATGAAGGCCAGGAAGTTCGAGAGTGGGCTTCGCGGACCGATTCAAGACCAGGTTAACTTGCACAATATGTCGACTTACGCCGAAGTATTGGACAAAGCCATTCAGGCCGAAGCTAACCTAAATCGATACCAGAGCTCGGGGGAGAACCAGCGAAAGAGACAGAACTATGACAATCGCCGAGCACAGCAGGGCACCAAGAAGAAGATGAACATGGGTAGTGCTGGTAACCTAAGGCGAGAAGGTAGTGCTAAGCCGACGTGTTTGGATTGTGGGAAGCAACATTTCGGGGTCTGTCGTCGGACGTCTGGAGCTTGTTATGAATGTGGCGAATTGGGTCATTATGTGAAAGATTGCCCTAAGACAAAGGCTGATAACAACAAGAAAGGTGAGAATACCTCGGGTTCCGTCCAGAAGGGTAATGTGGGAAAAGGACAGATGAGACAGGGCAGAGTATTTGCGCTAGTACCAGGAGACACTCAGAATGCTGAGACAGTGGTGTCAGGTATACTCCTAATTTGCTCCCAAAATGCCTATGTGTTGATTGATTCGGGTTCTACGCATTCATTTGTGTCTGCTAAATTTGCCAAGAAAATTGATAGAGAACTAGAGCCCCTTGATTATGTGTTATCTGTGTCTACTCCATCTGGGAGATCTATGATTGTTGCATCCATCTATAGAGCATGTGTTGTTGTGATTGAGAATGTTGAATTGTTAGTAGATTTAATGCCTCTGGACATAACTCATTTTGACGTTATACTGGGAATGGATTGGTTAGTCGCGAATCATGCATCTATTAATTGTGTTTCAAAAAGTGTCACACTGAGACCCCCGAACCTAGCCGAGGTTATTTTCCAGGGTAAGGGGATAGTGCCCCCACCTTACTTGATTTCGTCCATTAAAGCCTATAAGTTAATTCAGAAAGAGTGTCGAGGCTACTTGTGTAGTATACTGAGCGATCAGAATGGAAATGTTAATTTAGCCGACATCCCAATTGTTAGTGAATTCCCCGACGTCTTCCCAAACGAATTTCCTGGCCACTTAGCCGATAGAGAAATAGAGTTTACTGTTGACATCATGTTGGGAACACAGCCGATCTCCAAAACACCCTACAGGATGGCCCCAGTTGAACTTAGGGAATTGAAACTGCAATTACAAGAATTGTTGGATAAGGGATTTATTAGGCCGAGCACTTCACCATGGGGAGCACCTGTTTTATTTGTTAAGAAAAAGGATGGCACACTCTGTCTTTGTATCGATTACAGAGAACTTAATAAGGTCACCATTAAGAACAAGTACCCATTACCTAGGATTGATGATTTGCTTGACCAATTACAAGGAGCACGAGTCTTTTCTAAGATTGACCTTAGGTCCAGTTATCACCAGCTTAAAGTTAAAGCCGAAGATGTTGAGGAGACTGCTTTTCGGACAAGATATGGCCACTACGAGTTTTTAGTAATGCCTTTTGGAGTGACCAACGCCCCTGCTGCATTCATGGATTTAATGAACAGAGTCTTCAAGCCATATTTAGATGAGTTTGTAGTTGTCTTCATTGATGATATATTGATTTATTCCAAGAGTAAAGCTGAACATGAAAATCATTTGAGACTTGCCTTACAGATTTTGAGAGACCGAAAATTGTATGCTAAGTTTAACAAGTGTGAGTTTTGGCTTCCTACTATCTCATTCTTGGGTCATGTGATTAATGAAGAGGGTATCTCGGTTGATCCTAGCAAAATTGAAGCCGTAGTAAATTGCCCGAGACCGACTAACGTGTCCGAGATTCGTAGTTTTCTGGGTTTGGCAGGTTATTACAGGAAGTTTGTGAAGGATTTCTCAAGGATTGCAATTCCATTGACGCAATTGACTAAGAAGGGAACACTGTATGAATGGACTAAAGATCGGGAGTCAGCTTTCCAGGAACTGAAGACGAGATTAGTTACAGCACCAGTACTCGTACTTCCATCAGGTAATGAAGAGTTTCACATCTATAGTGATGCATCGCATAAGGGCTTGGGTTGTGTGTTAATGCAAGGGGGTAAGGTCATAGCTTATGCATTTCGTCAGTTAAAGCCACATGAAAGGAACTATCCCACCCATGATTTGGAGCTAGCAGCCGTCGTATTTGCTTTAAAGATTTGGCGTCACTATTTGTATGGAGCTTCTTGTCAGGTTTTTACAGATCATAAGAGTTTAAAGTACCTGTTCACTCAGAAGGAATTGAATTTGAGACAGAGAAGGTGGCTTGAGTTGTTGAAAGACTATGATATGCAAATTCAATATCACCCAGGTAAGGCTAACAGCGTGGCCGACGCTTTGAACAGAAAGTCGGATGGAAATTTGGTGTGTTTGACCATGATAGCAGTGGAGCCGACTATCGTTGACGAGGTAAAGACAAGATAGATGGAGGATAAATTCTTCAAGAAAATAGCCAAGGAGATTGTCACAAAGCCGAGATTAGGATACACCATCGAAAATCAAGTGCTCAAGTTTGAAGGAAGGTTATGCGTGGCCGACATCCCAGAGTTAAAAAGGAAGATCTTGCAGGAAGCCCACAACTCCAAATTTGCCGTCCATCCAGGAAGCACTAAGATGTATCAAGATGTGAAGCGGACCTTCTGGTGGCCAAATATGAAAAGAGAAATAGCTGAGTTCGTATTGTAGCGTCTGTGTTGTTAGTAGGTGAAGGCAGAACACCAGAGACCAGTAGGACTTCTACAACCCTTGCCAATCCCTGAGTGGAAATGGGAACACATCTCCATGGACTTTGTGGTGGGTTTGCCGAGGACGCAAAGAGGTATGGATTCAATTTGGGTTATCGTTGACAGATTAACTAAGTCAGCACACTTCTTGCTAGTTAAAACTACGTTCAATGCCGACCGACTTGCCGAACTATATATGAATGAGATTATTAGACTTCACGGTGTGCCGGTGTCCATTGTATCAGACCGAGATTCGAAATTCGTTTCTAGATTTTGGCAGAGCCTGCAAGGAGCCTTGGGGACTGAGTTGAGGTTTAGCACCGCTTTTCACCCCCAGACTGATGGGCAAACGGAAAGAACCATTCAGACACTTGAGGACATGCTCAGAATGTGTGTATTGGATTTCAAGGGAAGTTGGGAATCGCATCTACCATTAGTAGAATTCGCATACAACAACAGTCATCAAGCCAGCATTAGAATGGCGTCGTACGAAGCTTTGTATGGAAGGGAGTGCAGGTCGCCGATATGTTGGACCGAGGTGGGAGATACAGCTTTGATTGGCCCCGAGTTAGTTCGAGGAACGACCGAAAAGATTAAGCTCATTCAGCAGAGGATTAGAACCGCGCAGAGTCAATAGAAGAGTTATGCCGACCAGAGGAGAAGGGAGCTAGAATTCGAGGTTGGGGATCACGTATTTTTGAGGATCTCACCGATGACAGGAGTTTCAAGATTTGGAAAGAAAGGTAAATTAGCACCCCGATATATTGGACCGTTTGAAATTCTTGAGAGAATTAACCCCGTTGCCTACAGACTTGCTCTGCGGCCAGATTTAAGCCAAGTCCACAATGTGTTTCATGTTTCGATGTTGAGGAAGTACATCCGAGATCCACTACACATAATTGATCATTCTGGGATTTCGGTTAATGAGGATTTGGGCTACGAAGAGAAACCAATGAGGATTATTGCCAGGCAAGTGAGGCAATTGCGAAACAAATCGATACCAATGGTAAAGGTCGAATGGAAGAAGCATTATGGCACGGAAGCCACGTGGGAAAAGGAAGAGGATGTGAGAATCCATTATCCGGAGTTGTTTATAGAGCAAGGTAATTTAAGTTTGGGGACCAAACTTCTTTGAGGGGGGTAGACTGTAGTAACCCTCACCTTACTCTTATTGCATACATTCATGCATGATCTTGTCTTGTTATGTTGTTTTGCAAGTTTTGCCTTGCCTTGTTTGTTTAAGTGTTGCTTGCATGATTTTTGTTCCTTGCTTGGTGTGTAGCCGAGGTCATCTTGAGCTTAGTTCACCTCTGAACCTTTGTACTTAGGACTGTTTTGGAATCCACTTGGTCGACCCTTATCTTCACCCGGGCATGTTTGCCGAGATGTTTTGCACTTAGTGATCCTTGTCCTTGGGCAGGTATGGCCTAGGCCGAGGTGTGGCACACCCAGGCCGAGGTGTGGCACAGCTTAGTCAAGCGTCGTCCTCCCTAGCCAATGTCTTTGTTACCCTGTTGCCGAGCTTTTACCTTAGCCGATGTCATTACTTGCCGATGTGTCTTGCCTTAGCTTGCTGTGTACGCTTTGTCATAGACCTGTCTTATCAATCAATCACCTTTTGAGTTGAACCAACCCGATAGCGCCACGTGTCCGAGCTAAAGGTGAAGACAGCCAGCAGACCTAGAAACAAATCATTTTGTCTCAAATCTTTGTCTTTAGAGAGAGAGAAGCTCTAGAGGAAGGACGAGAAAGTTCTTGAGTGAGAATAGGTCTTCCAAGCTTGATCTTCGAGGTTTGAACCGTTGGGTTCGAGTTTTGAGGTTAGAATCTTAACCTACTCTTGTTGTTCTCATTGATCATCTAGCTGCATTGCATGATCGGATCTGTTTTGCATGTCATGCATCGATTTGAAGTTGGTTTTGGAAGAGAAAAATAGTATTCATGTGTTCTTGAAGAAAAGTCTCGTTTTGATCCGAAAGTTTGGAACCAGAACCATGTTTTTGTGTTTGTTCTTGCATGACCTTCTTGTATGGGTACCGAGGTCCATGTTTTGAACTCATGGCATGAAATCTCTGATTTTTGTAACAAGTTATGATCTTTGCATTCGTCTTCTTCATGATCATGTTCTTCAAAGGGAAACCCAGGTTTTCCCGACCTTGCTTTTGAATGAGGCCATCGGGACCACACCTCGGCAAGGAGGTGTAGGACCTCGGCAAAGGCCTGGTTGGTACCCAGTGTGTTTCCATGAGACGGAAGCAGTGTTTAAACTCTCAGCATGTTTTGCTTTGTTATTGACTTGGATTTGGTGAGAATGCCGAGATCATTTGCATGAATAAAGCTTGTTTTGAGAATATGATTGTCGTGTGATTGTAGGACCTTGATCTTTGCTTTGAGCCTACACCTGAAGAACTAGGTGAGTGGTATTTTTAATAAAGCTATGTTATACTGTTTTGATAAATCTTGCTTTGCTTTGTTTTGAAGAAAGTATTTGTTAAGCATGAATGAATAGCTCTGTTTGATGTATCGAGTATAAGCTTTGTTTTGATGTCACCCTTGAAAAGTCCCTTGTGCTGGAGGACTCTAAACTTTCGCAGCACTAAGTATAAAAGGATACGGTCCTTTCTTGGAATGACTATCGTGTTAAAGCGGGCTACGGGCCTAAGTAACACAAGACTATCGTGTTAAAGAGGGCTAAGGGCCTAAGTAAGACAAGATCATCGTGTTAAAAAGAGCAACGGTATAGCGATCCCGGGTTTACCCTTGTTGTATAGTGATCCGGACATGTGTCCGTGGATGTTGGTAGTTGTTTATTATCTTGTTTGCATCCTTTCTTACTTTGTATTTGAGTTATAGGATGTGTTGAGCGGGTTTGTTACAGGTTGGTTGAGTTTAGAAACCAAAACTAGTTGCCCAGATTTTTGGCCTGTACGCTCGAGCGGAGGTGTTGGCGCTCGAGCGTAGATTACACCCATTCAGTATTTTCCTGTGCAGCGTTGTACGCTCGAGCGTGGTATTGGCCGCTCGAGCGGGGTTGTCTGAGTGCCGCTCGAGCGTAGGGTTGGGAGCTCGAGCGGAGGCTTGGTTCTGCAAAAGTGCTGGGCGAGTGCATTCTGCGCTCGAGCGGGAGGTTGGCCGCTCGAGCGGAAGTCTGTGAGTGGACGCTCGAGCGGGGTGTTTTACGCTCGAGCGGAGACCTGGGTTAAAGTCCCGAAATTGTGACTTTTCAAATCACTTTTTCACTTTCTCTTCTCTCTCTTACTTTTCCAAAATCACCATTGTTGAGCCTCTCACTCTAGACTCTACCTTCTCTCTAGGTTTTGATCTAGTAGGAGTGATTTACTCACCTTTGGCCTTTACAAAAAAGTTGTTGATCGTCGAGGGCTTCATTTTAATCTGAAAATCTCGGATTTTGGAGCACGTTGGGTTTTGTCGTCTTCTCCTTTGGGACTCCGAATTTGAGGTAGGGATAACCTACTCCTCTCTATGGGTTTTGTCTTTAAATTTTGGTATTTTGAGATGTTGGGCTTGGTTTGGTAATTTTGTGAAAGTTTGGGGCTTTTGTGTAATTTTACAAAAGTTGGGGTTTTATTCATAATAAACCTAGATGCATGTTTGGCATAGAAAAATGGAATGATTGTTGAATCATTGATGAAAATGGGACCTAAGGGTTGAAATAGTAATTATGGAAAATGGCCTAATTACATTGTTTAATTAATTGGGATAATTAATTGGTGAGGAATGAGGAAATGAAATGTTGATTGAATATCCATTTGTGCATTTATTTTCTGTTTTAGAAATAACTGCTTTGGGCTATCGGTGGAGGATAGTCGAGATTGTTGTAGACAATGCATGATGATTAGGTAAACGGAAACTAATCAATGGAATGTGTCATGGAACTTGACGGTTGATAGAATACATTAATTGTGTGTATTGTGTGATTGTATATAGAACCAATGTGTTTATATACGTTATGTGTAGAGGAGGAGATAGGGGATGTACTCCGCGGTTTAGGGGAAGATAGGGGATGTACCTCTAAACCGGATAGGTATTGGGAGGAGATAGGGGATGAACTCCGTAGACACAGCTAATATGCTTGTCTAGAGAAGTGAAGATAGAGCTCATATGCTTATCTTTGTGAAGTGTGGATACAGCTTGTATGCTTATCTGTGGATATTGTTGATATACATATCTGTTGTAGAATGTGGATACAGCTTATATGCTTATCTGTGGATATTGTTGATATACATATCTGTTGTAGAATGTGGATACAGCTTATATGCTTATCTGAGGATATTGTTGTTATACATATCTGTTGAGAATGTGGATATAGTTTTTATGCTTATCTGAATGTGAGATATAGTTTTTATACATATCTATGGAAATGATGATAGAGCTAGTATGCTTATCTGTTGTTAAATGGAAAATGAAAAGTAATTGGGACTTGTAAGTCGTTGACATAAATATGTTATTTATGTGATTGTATCAGTGTTGACCAACTATCAATTGCTAATGTTTTAGTCATTGTCCATGGTTGGTTTAGTGTATTTCTACTAGGCTGTGGCTCACCCTATATGGGAATATCATTTTCAGGTGCAGGAAGCATGCCACCTCCAAGGACATAGCTTGGGAGGCTAGAGGCGGACATAGTGTAGTTGTTTTACTTTTGATGTATTACATGTAACTTCAAGCCAAGGGCTTAATGTGTAAACGAGTTAGTACTCTTTTGTTGAAACCAAGTGTTAACTTGGAAAGCTGTAAGCCCGTAGGGCATTTTGTTTTGATGTTAACATGTAATACTTATGTAATGAAACTCAATGAAATAAAGGAATGTGGTTAGTTTATATGTAAATGCTTGTCTTATCTGATGGGTTTAATGTTATTATTTTGAGGGCGTTACAACTTGGTATCAGAGCGTACCGGGTTTGAATACTTTGGGTACGTGGGAAGTGATTAGTATCACATTGGGTTCGTCTCGTTTGATAGAGACTTAGTGTAATGTTATATGCTTACGTGATAACATGTTTATGTGACTATGTGGGTATGGGATTTAATTTCTGGGATATTGATGGGATCCTTGAGTTTCTGGGAGTCTTGTTGGAAAAGCACTTGATCAATGCTGTTTCTAACCGGAACTCTAGTAACGCCTCGGGACTATCATTATCCGGAAATGAAGTTCGTAAGTGCTTATGTGTTTATGTGCTTATGTGGAGTGAATTACAGTTGTCCATGTATTAGGACGTGAGTGTTTAGTTTCGTCACATTTATGAATGTGCTAATGTTCTATGTTGCCTTTATTAGGATGTCAGGACGAGGAAGAGGTGCTAGGCGTGGTAGACCTGCGAGGCAGGAAGTACCGTTACCTGGTGAGATTCCGGCAGTACAGGAGGGAGTTGGGCAGGCCAATGTGGCCGAGCCAGTAGGTCAGCAGGCTATGGGTGCCTTGGCCAGAGAGATAGCGGGAGCTTTGGGTATTCTTAGAGCTGGGAATCAGGCAGCTGAGACAGGGCCTTCCTTCTTGAAGAGGGAGTTCTTCCGGTGTAATCCGGACGAGTTTATCGGGGATCCTAAAGAGCCGCTTAAGGCAGATGAATGGCTCGAACAGACAATGAAGACGTTTGAGATGCTTGGCATCGAGGACGGAGCACTGAAAGTGACCTTGGCATCCTTCCAACTGAAGGGAGATGCGGGTCAATGGTGGAAGTACGAGAAAGCTCGTGTTGGTGGTACTTGGGAGGCGTTTGTGAATGCTTTTCAGGAGAGGTTTTTATCAGCAGCAGCTAGGGAGAAGCTGAGGGATCAGTTTAGCCGGCTTAATCAGCAGGGCTTGTCAGTGGCCGAGTTTGAGGCTACTTTTACCAGTCTGTCTAGGTTTGTACCTGAACTGGTGGCGTCTGAGGAACGCCGTTGCTATGAGTTTGAGCGGAAGTTGAGGCGGGGCCTCAAGTTGAGAATTGGTGGGTCTTATATTCGAAAGTATAGACACCTAGTGGACGCTGCAGCTTATATGGAGCTTATGATGCAGGAGGAGGATGAAGGTCAGAGAGGCTCCAAGAGGAGCCAGGATAGTCAGGGTGATGGCAGGAGACAGAAGGGTTATAACCCTCAGCAGTCTCAGGGTGCAGTCTCTAGATTGACCTTTCCAGTGCCGAGTGTAGGCTCGGGGAGAGGCAGTCAGGGGGAATTCACTTGTTACAAGTGTGGCCAGTTGGGTCACAAGGTATCTGTTTGCCCGCAGAAGGGTGGGGGTCAGAAAGCTGCTTCTTCTTCAGCTAGACCGCAGAGTCAGAGTTTGGGCATGGGGCAGCTCTTGACTTGTTATCAGTGTGGACAACCTGGGCACATGAAGAGGTTTTGCCCACAGTTGAGTGCCACTTCGGGAGCGTCTGGTTCTAGGCAGACGCAGGGTTTTCAGCCAGCTCAGTCTGTGCAGGCCTCGAGGGCCAATCCGGGAGCTTCGTCATCCCAGTCTGTGCAGCAGTCTTTTGCTCCGAGAGGTGAGCAGGTAGACCAGGGGCCTACGGGGCGCGTGTATGCTGTTACCGCGCAGGATTTAGTACCGGCTCCATCAGTAGTGAGAGGTACTTTTCTGTTTTGCAACTCAGTTACTAATGTGTTGATAGACACGGGTGCATCTCATTCTTTTGTATCTGCTGCATTTGCATCTGTTTTGGAATTGGAGTTAGCACAGTTAGCATCTCCTATTTGTGTGGTATCGCCTTTGGGTGGTGAGTTGATCCTGAAACAGGGTGTTAGAGGATGTGATATAGAGGTCGCCGACTATAGGCTTCCTTTTCCGTTTGTTGTCATGCCCATGAAGGGTTTTGATGTTATTTTGGGTATGGACTTGTTATCGTCATACCGGGCTATTATTGATTGCTACCGCCAGAGGGTTACATTGTGTACCTTGAGCGGGGAGTGGTTCCATTTCTTGGGAGACCGGGTTGGTAGTGTTTTGCCACCGGGGTATGATTCGCGAGGGCGAAGTGAGCTTAGTAGTCTACTTGCTAGCTTTGAGAGTGGTGAGAGTGGTGAGACCCAGCATGTATTACCGAGGGTGGTTTGTGAGTATTCGGATGTCTTTCCCGAAGATCTTGTTAGTTTGCCACCTCACCGAGAGATAGAGTTCTCTATTGATTTAGTGCCTGGTACGGCACCGATTTCTATGGCACCTTACCGTTTTGCTCCAGCAGAGTTGGTTGAGTTGAAAGTTCAGCTCCAGGAATTGCTAGATAAGGGCTTTGTTCGCCCTAGTGTTTCACCGTGGGGAGCACCGGCACTCTTTGTTAAAAAGAAAGATGGTGCCTTGAGATTGTGTATAGACTACCGGAAGTTGAATCGGGCTACGGTTAAGAATAAGTATCCTATGCCCCATATAGATGATTTGTTTGACCAGTTGAAGGGTTCCTGTTGTTTCTCTAAGATAGACTTGAGATCGGGTTACCATCAGTTGAGGGTCAGGGAGGAAGATATTCCTAAGACGGCATTCCGTACGCGGTATGGCCATTATGAGTTTTTGGTGATGCCATTCGGACTTACCAATGCACCGGCAGTCTTTATGGACTTGATGAACCGGATTTTCCGGGAGTTCTTAGACCGATTTGTGGTTGTTTTCGTGAACGATATCCTTATCTATTCGTCTTCTGAGGAGGAGCACGAGGCACACTTGAGAGTGGTGCTTGAGTTACTTAGAGCCCATAGGCTGTATGCCAAATTTGGGAAGTGTGAGTTCTGGCTGAGGGAAGTCAAAGTCTTAGGCCACGTGGTATCCGGGGAAGGGGTGTCTGTTGATACATCCAAGGTTGAGGCAGTGCAAGATTGGGCACAGCCTAAGAGTGTGTTTGAGATCCGCAGTTTTCTGGGATTGGCTGGGTATTACCGTCAGTTTGTGAAAGATTTCTCCAGGTTAGCGTCACCGTTGACTAGACTGACTCGGAAGGGAGTCAAGTTTGTGTGGAGTGAGACTTGTGAAAAGTCGTTCCAAGAGTTGAAAATTAGATTGACCACCGCTCCGGTGTTGATTATTCCGGAGAGAGGGTTGGGTTATGCGGTTTATTGTGATGCTTCACGAGAGGGTTTGGGTTGTGTGTTGATGCAAGAGGGAAAAGTGGTAGCTTATGGCTCACGTCAGTTGAAAATACACGAGAAGAATTACCCCACACACGACCTAGAGTTAGCAGCTGTGATCTTTGCCTTGAAAATCTGGAGGCACTACCTTTATGGTGAGAGGTTCGAGGTATTCTCGGATCACAAGAGTTTGAAGTATCTGTTTACACAGAGAGACTTGAATCTGAGGCAGAGGAGATGGATGGAGTTCATCGAGGATTATGATTTTGAGTTGCATTATCATCCGGGAAAGGCCAATGTTGTGGCCGATGCCCTTAGTAGGAAAACCATTAGTGATGTAGCTTGTATAGCCATCCGGGAATGGGTGATGTTGGGAGCACTTGGCGAGTTTGATTTGCTACTGGGCGAATCTATTGAGGCTGCGGCCTTGTTTTCTGTTGTTGCGCAACCTACACTTGTGACTAGAGTGTTAGAGGCACAGAGAGGTGACCTTGAGGTAGAATCCCTCCGAGAGAAGATCTCCAGTGGGAAAGTTGAGAAGGGTTTGACGGTGTATCCTGACCTGAGTGTGAGATACCGAGACCGTTTGTTTGTACCGGAGTCTTGCCGAGAGGAAGTACTCCGAGAGTTTCACCATTCGCGCCTTGCGGTGCATCCGGGAGGTACTAAGATGTATCAGGATTTGGGTCGCCAGTTTTGGTGGCGGGGTATGAAAAGAGATGTGGCTGTTTTCGTATCGAAGTGCCTTACTTGCCAGCAAGTGAAGGCCGAGCATCAGAGGCCAACGGGTTTATTGCAACCCTTGCCTATTGCCGAGTGGAAGTGGGAGCATGTCACTATGGACTTCGTTGTAGGTCTTCCGAGGACTCAGCGGGGTAGTGATGCTATTTGGGTGGTTGTAGACCGATTGACTAAGTCGGCGCACTTTATTCCTATGCGCGTGAGAGATTCGGTAGATCATCTTGCCGATTTGTATATTCGGGATATAGTGAGATTGCACGGGGTCCCAGTGACGATCGTCTCAGATAGAGATCCTCGTTTTACTGCTAGGTTGTGGCAGAGTTTGCAGAGTGCCTTGGGCACTAAGTTGACCTTTAGTACGGCTTATCATCCTCAGACTGACGGGCAGTCCGAGCGTACTATTCAGATCCTCGAGGATATGCTTCAGGGTTGTGTCCTGGACTTCAGTGGGACGTGGGAGAGGCACTTGCCATTGGTAGAGTTTGCCTACAACAACAGTTTTCAGGCTAGCATCGGTATGGCACCGTTTGAGGCCTTGTATGGCCGACCGTGTAGGTCTCCAGTTTGTTGGGCCGAGGTGGGTGATGCACCTTTGTTGGGTCCGGAGTTGGTTAGGAAGACGACGGAGAAAGTTGAGCTTATCCGTAGGAGGCTTGTTACAGCCCAGAGTCGACAAAAGAGTTATGCCGACCGTAGGAGGAGGCCTTTGGCGTTTGAGGTAGGTGATCATGTCTTTCTGAAGATATCACCTAGACGAGGCCTGATGAGGTTTGGGAAGAGTGGGAAGTTATCCCCTCGGTTTATTGGTCCTTTTGAGATCCTTGAGAAGACAGGCGAGGTTGCTTATCGGTTAGCCTTACCGCCGCAGTTGTCCGGAGTGCATGACGTGTTTCATGTGAGTATGCTTCGGAAGTATGAGCCAGATCCATCACATGTGCTGGATTGGAGCGATTTAGAGGTAGATGAGGATGCCTCGTATGAGGAGAGACCGGTTCGGGTCTTGGATAGGCGGGATCAGGTCCTGCGTGGTAAGACCATTCCTTTGGTGAAAGTCTTGTGGAAACATCACGGAGTGGAGGAAGCCACTTGGGAACGTGAGTTGGAAGTCCGTGAGAAATATCCGGACTTGTTTGTTGATGTGTGATCTTGTATTTAAATTTTACATTATGTTGAACTTAAGAGCTTTTATATATGTCTTAAGTTGTAAAACATTGAGAATGTTTTGATTATTGGAAGCATGTTTTGGAACTTGCCTCATATGGTAGTTGGATGTAACACTATATATGTTGAACCTATTGTTGACATTGGAAAGTTAGTGCATAATGTTGGTGCATGTTAATAATACATATGTTGTTTACATATTGTGATATGTCTCTTGTTAAAGGGATGGGATGACCGGTAATGGGTCGAATTGTTGAATGTTAAAATGTAACATTGTTTAAAATGGAGGAAAACTTGTTTTTGAAAACTTGTGCTTAATTTCGGGGACGAAATTCTTTAAGGGGGGGAGGTTATAGCGATCCCGGGTTTACCCTTGTTGTATAGTGATCCGGACATGTGTCCGTGGATGTTGGTAGTTGTTTATTATCTTGTTTGCATCCTTTCTTACTTTGTATTTGAGTTATAGGATGTGTTGAGCGGGTTTGTTACAGGTTGGTTGAGTTTAGAAACCAAAACTAGTTGCCCAGATTTTTGGCCTGTACGCTCGAGCGGAGGTGTTGGCGCTCGAGCGTAGATTACACCCATTCAGTATTTTCCTGTGCAGCGTTGTACGCTCGAGCGTGGTATTGGCCGCTCGAGCGGGGTTGTCTGAGTGCCGCTCGAGCGTAGGGTTGGGAGCTCGAGCGGAGGCTTGGTTCTGCAAAAGTGCTGGGCGAGTGCATTCTGCGCTCGAGCGGGAGGTTGGCCGCTCGAGCGGAAGTCTGTGAGTGGACGCTCGAGCGGGGTGTTTTACGCTCGAGCGGAGACCTGGGTTAAAGTCCCGAAATTGTGACTTTTCAAATCACTTTTTCACTTTCTCTTCTCTCTCTTACTTTTCCAAAATCACCATTGTTGAGCCTCTCACTCTAGACTCTACCTTCTCTCTAGGTTTTGATCTAGTAGGAGTGATTTACTCACCTTTGGCCTTTACAAAAAAGTTGTTGATCGTCGAGGGCTTCATTTTAATCTGAAAATCTCGGATTTTGGAGCACGTTGGGTTTTGTCGTCTTCTCCTTTGGGACTCCGAATTTGAGGTAGGGATAACCTACTCCTCTCTATGGGTTTTGTCTTTAAATTTTGGTATTTTGAGATGTTGGGCTTGGTTTGGTAATTTTGTGAAAGTTTGGGGCTTTTGTGTAATTTTACAAAAGTTGGGGTTTTATTCATAATAAACCTAGATGCATGTTTGGCATAGAAAAATGGAATGATTGTTGAATCATTGATGAAAATGGGACCTAAGGGTTGAAATAGTAATTATGGAAAATGGCCTAATTACATTGTTTAATTAATTGGGATAATTAATTGGTGAGGAATGAGGAAATGAAATGTTGATTGAATATCCATTTGTGCATTTATTTTCTGTTTTAGAAATAACTGCTTTGGGCTATCGGTGGAGGATAGTCGAGATTGTTGTAGACAATGCATGATGATTAGGTAAACGGAAACTAATCAATGGAATGTGTCATGGAACTTGACGGTTGATAGAATACATTAATTGTGTGTATTGTGTGATTGTATATAGAACCAATGTGTTTATATACGTTATGTGTAGAGGAGGAGATAGGGGATGTACTCCGCGGTTTAGGGGAAGATAGGGGATGTACCTCTAAACCGGATAGGTATTGGGAGGAGATAGGGGATGAACTCCGTAGACACAGCTAATATGCTTGTCTAGAGAAGTGAAGATAGAGCTCATATGCTTATCTTTGTGAAGTGTGGATACAGCTTGTATGCTTATCTGTGGATATTGTTGATATACATATCTGTTGTAGAATGTGGATACAGCTTATATGCTTATCTGTGGATATTGTTGATATACATATCTGTTGTAGAATGTGGATACAGCTTATATGCTTATCTGAGGATATTGTTGTTATACATATCTGTTGAGAATGTGGATATAGTTTTTATGCTTATCTGAATGTGAGATATAGTTTTTATACATATCTATGGAAATGATGATAGAGCTAGTATGCTTATCTGTTGTTAAAGGGAAAATGAAAAGTAATTGGGACTTGTAAGTCGTTGACATAAATATGTTATTTATGTGATTGTATCAGTGTTGACCAACTATCAATTGCTAATGTTTTAGTCATTGTCCATGGTTGGTTTAGTGTATTTCTACTGTGCTGTGGCTCACCCTATATGGGAATATCATTTTCAGGTGCAGGAAGCATGCCACCTCCAAGGACATAGCTTGGGAGGCTAGAGGCGGACATAGTGTAGTTGTTTTACTTTTGATGTATTACATGTAACTTCAAGCCAAGGGCTTAATGTGTAAACGAGTTAGTACTCTTTTGTTGAAACCAAGTGTTAACTTGGAAAGCTGTAAGCCCGTAGGGCATTTTGTTTTGATGTTAACATGTAATACTTATGTAATGAAACTCAATGAAATAAAGGAATGTGGTTAGTTTATATGTAAATGCTTGTCTTATCTGATGGGTTTAATGTTATTATTTTGAGGGCGTTACATACGGGCTTAAGTAACACAAGTCCCTCGTACTGGAGGACTATAAACTTTCGCAGTACCTGTGACTAATCGATTACGGATCGTGCAGTCTTTGTTTTGCCACTGACGGTTTACCGCGTGGGTTTTGTTTGTTCGGAGAGCTTGATCTGTGTTTTGCCGACGTCAGTAAGCATCCCTTGAGACTTGTAAGACTTGGTAGATGAATACGGTTCATCTCTTGTTTTGATAAAGTCTTGATGTGTTTTGCTTTGAAAGGATCTCGGCTAATATTCGTATGGTTTTGGCATGTTTTGTTTGTAAAAGACTTCAGCTATATTCATGCAAAACCTTTATTACTAGTACCATTCACTGAGTATCCAAGCTCACCCCTCTCTATATATATGTAGGTGATGAGCAGGACGGCGGCGACGCCTAGATGTGTTTTTGAAAGCTTGTTTTGGATCCATAGTTTTGTCGGCTTTGTTTTGTATTCACGTCGGCGATGCCATTTCTTTTATGTCGGCGAATCTTGAAAATCATGCTTCTTGGCTTGTATTCACTGTATTCGTATATGTCGGCTCGAGAAGCCTTTTGATCAAGATGTAATACGTATTTTACTTTGTTGTATTCAAGTTGTAAAGATGTATGCCCTTTCATTTGATCTACGCACTGCTCTTATGGACCACTTGTATTTTGATTTATTGCTTCCACATTTGTGAGCCCCCTTTATTATACTCTGATTGTGCTGCACTTTTGAAAGTTGGCCTTCGGTAATCTCGGATTACTGGCCATCACGGCACCAAACTACTAGGGGCGGTTTGGGGTCGTGACACAGATGGTTCAATTGACAAGTATAAAGTAAGACTTGTAGTTAAAGGTTACAGACAAAAGGAAAGTCTGGACTATTTTGACACATATTTCCCTGTGACAAGAATAATATCCATTCGCATGCTTATTTCTATAGCAGCGTTGTTTAATTTACAAATACATCAAATGGATGTTAAGACAGCTTTCTTAAACGGTGATCTAAATGAAGAGATCTATATGGAGCAACCCGAAGGGTTTGTAGTATCAGGATAAGAAAAGAAAGTTTGTCGACTTGTAAAATCCCTTTATGGATTAAAACAAGCACCTAAGCAATGGTATGAAAATTTTGATCATGCAATGCTTACTAATGGGTTTAAGATAAACGAATGTGACAAATGCGTCTATGTTAAAAACACTGACCAAGGATATGTCATAGTTTGTCTTTATGTGGATGACATGCTTATCATTGGAAGCAGTCAAAACATGATCAAATCAACTAAGCAAATGCTTAACAAAAGATTTGATATGAAAGATATGGGGGTCGCAGATGTTATATTAGGAATGAAAATTACTAAAACATCTGACGGATATGCATTATCTCAATCTCATTATATTGAGAAAAGTCTTGATAAATTTATCAAAGATGATTTGAATTTAGCTAGAACACCTGTAGACGTCAGTCTTTATTTATCGAAAAATAAAGGTGATGCAGTGTCTCAGTTAAAATACTCCCAAATCATTGGAAGCCTAATGTACCTAATGAATTGTACTCGTCCTGATATAGCTTATGCTATCAGTAAATTGAGTAGGTATACTAGTAACCCTGGAGAAGACCATTGGAAAGCGATCATTCGGGTTCTTAGATATCTAAGATTTACTCGTGATCATGGTTTGAACTTTACTCGATATCCAGCTGTACTCGAAGGTTATTGTGATGCCAATTGGATATCAGATACTAAAGATTCAAAATCCACTAGTGGATATGTCTTTACTCTAAGAGGCGCTGCTGTTTCTTGGAAGTCCACAAAACAAACTTGCATCGCACGATCCACAATGGAATCCGAGTTCATTGCTTTAGACAAAGCAGGTGAAGAAGCAGAATGGCTTTGTCACTTCTTAGAAGACATTCCAATGTGGCCAAAACCTGTGCCAGCTATTTGCATTCATTGTGATAGTCAATTTGCAATAGGTAGGGCACAGAATCACATGTATAACGGTAAGTCACGACATATTCGTCGTCGACATAATACCGTAAGGCAATTGTTGTCAAACGGAATAATCTCAATAGATTATATAAAATCTAAAGAGAATATTGCGGATCCGTTAACAAAAGGTTTGACAAAAGAGCTAGTGTATAGTTCATCAAAGGGGATGGGATTAAAGCCTATTACATAAGAGTCGTCATAATGGTAACCCTACTTATATGACTGGAGATCCCAAGAACTAAGTTCAAAGGGACAACTAAGTTATGTATGGCTCGCCAGAAATCACCAAGGGATTAAAATTCCTACCCATTCCTATGGTGAGAGTGATATCTGCAACATATGTTGTCTGCAGGGGTATAAGGATAAGCTTTGCTTTTAATGATTACTTATATCTTGATTAAGGCATAAAATCAAGACGAGTATAAGGAGATACTCACAATAAGAATCACCTATATGAGTGTTGAACTGGGGCCGGTTCTATGAGAATGAAAAGGCTAAATTCTCTAGAAACACTTATGAAAACCAGGCGCGTTCAAGGCCAAAATGAACACAACAGTGAGAACCACAATGTGTCAAAAGATATTTTGTGTGAAATCTATTGTCTTAGCTTACACAAACGACTGAACAATTCAAGGCATCGCGTCCATTGGTTAACCAGTAAGTCCGATAGGTTATCACTAGGGAAGGTTCAAGGCCGAAAATTACCTATCCTGATGCAAGATATTTTCGACTTATACTCTTTCGTAAAAGTCTGCATATTGTTGCATTTTCGTTGTCATCAAATTCCATTCATATGGGGGATTGTTGGAAATGGTAGAAAAATTCTGGGTAAAACCAGAATTTTTTCTCAAGTTTGGTCTATTTTTTAGGTGAGCCCCGAGCGTCGATTTACTCGGGTCAAAGTGGTAACGCGTTCTATGCCGCGTTGTGATTCACGTGGTATATTTGGTTGCTCAAAACCATTACCGAGTGAATGGGAAATTGAAGCCAAAATGTGCTCCATGGAAATGGAGTTTTGGTGGAAATTCCTTAAGGTTGTAAATTGGCTTGTCCCACATTGATTTGGTGGGAAGTTTTGAAAGGGTTTATAAGGCTTGGGTTAGATACTTGGGGTGTGCCCCAAGGGGTACCCAAGTGTTTTAGAGGCAGAGGTTATGGGCAAAATGGGCTAGACCCATTGGACCAAAAAATCACCACACACGCACGCGCGCCGCCGCTGCCGTCTGTCCGGTCGGGCGGGCTGGGCTGGGCCTGGGCTTGGGCGCGGGTGCGTGGTGTGTGGTTGGATTGGGCTTGTTCGGCCCGATATTAATCTTTTTGGGTCAAAAACATTTGAATTTAATTTTATTTTTATTAAAATAAAATCCAGAATTAAAAGTAAACTGGTTTGGATTTACTGTTCATCCAAACAGGGCCCTTCCCGTTTTCAAACAGAATTAAACTGGTTTGGATTTACTGTTCATCCAAACAGAGCCCTTCCCGTTTTTTATCTGTTTGAATTATTAACCCAACAGATTCAAATCTGTTTAAATTTGAAACTAACAGGTTTCATACCTGTTCAATTCAAAACCTAGAGCCACCTTTACATCTATAAAGAGACTAGCGTCCCATTTGGATTTCACTCCAATTTTCGTACTCCATCCTCTACTTTAAATCTCTGCATTTTGTTGCATTTTATTTCTGAAAGAAAGAGTGTAAACACTTTGTGTGTTCGACGAACGATTAAATTGTAGTGCTGCTTTTATTCGTTGATAAGATCATTTTATCCTGGGAGATAGATGTCCAAATTCTGATAGTACCGTGGAGAGGACGAATCTGTCTTAAGGACACAGTGTTAAACACTGGACTTCATCAGAAAAGTTATTCAAATAAATTAACCAAGTAAGTTGTTTAATTTTATTCTGTTTTTATTTGTTTATTTAATCAGATTTTATTTTTGTTTTTGTAACAAAATAAAATCTGTGGTTTTATTTATTTATTTATTATTTCGAGTTTGATTTTTGTAATCAAACATATTCTCTCCTTTTCTATATTTCTTTATATTCTTGTTGTTGTTTTGTACACAACAGAATTTAACTTAATTAAATACAGTGAAGATTGTCCAACATTTATTTCTATTCAACTTCATTTTTTATTCAAGTTTCTTTTCTATTCAACTTCCTTTTTTATTTAATTTCCAAATAGATCGTTAAGGTATAATAGTTTCTGGATTGAACTTACATTTTTAATTTTGTGCAACTTCCATTTTTATTTTTATTCAACTTCCATTTTTATTCAAGTTATTTTTCTATTCAACTTACTTTTTTATTTAATTTCCTAATAGATCGTTAAGTTATAGTGGTTTCTTGAATGAACTTCCATTTTTAATTTTCTGCAACTTCCATTTTTATTTTTATTCAACTTCCATTTTTATTCAATTTACTTTTCTATTAAACTTCCTTTTTTATTTAATTTCCAAATAGATCGTTAAGGTATTGTGGTTTCTTGAATGAACTTCTATTTTTAATTTTATGCAACTTCCATTTTTATTTTTATTCGACTTCCATTTTTATTCAAGTCATTTTTCTATTCAACTTCCATTTTTATTTAATTTCCAAATAGATCGTTAAGGTATAGTGGTTTCTTGAATGAACTTCCATTTTTAATTTTCTGCAACTTCCATTTTTATTTTTATTCAACATCCATTTTTATTCAATTTACTTTTCTATTAAACTTCCTTTTTTATTTAATTTCCAAATAGATCGTTAAGGTATTGTGGTTTCTTGAATGAACTTCTATTTTTAATTTTATGCAACTTCCATTTTTATTTTTATTCAACTTCCATTTTTATTCAAGTCATTTTTCTATTCAACTTCCATTTTTATTTAATTTCCAAATAGATCGTTAAGGTATAGTGGTTACTTTAATGAACTTCCATTTTTAATTTTATGAAACTTCCATTTTTATTTTTCTTCAGCTTCCATTTTTATTCAAGTTATTTTTCTGTTCAACTTCCTTTTTTATTTAATTTCCAAATAGATGGTTAAGGTATAGTGGTTTCTAGATTGAACTTCCATTTCTAATTTTATGCAACTTTCACTTTTCTTTTTATTCAACTTCCATTTTTATTCAATTTACTTTTCTATTAAACTTACTTTTTTATTTAATTTCCAAATAGATCGTTAAGGTATAGTGGTTTCTTTAATGAACTTCCATTTTTAATTTTATAGAACTTCCATTTTTAATTTTATTCAGCTTGCATTTTTATTCAGTTATTTTTCTATTCAACTTCCTTTTTTATTTAATTTCCAAATAGATCGTTAAGGTATAGTGGTTTCCTAAATTAACTTCCATTTTTAATTTTCTGCAACTTCCATTTTTATTTTTATTTAACTTCCTTTTTTATTCAAGTTTCTTTTCTACTCAGCTTCCTTTTTCATTTAATTTCAAAATGGATCGTCAAGGTATAGTGGTTTCTGGATTGAACTTCCATTTTTAATTTTATTGACTTTCCATTTTTATTCAATTTACTTTTCTATTAAACTTCCCTTTTTATTTAATTTCCAAATATATCGTTAAGGTATAGTGGTTTCTTGAATGAACTTCCCATTTTAATTTTCTGCAACTTCCATTTTTATTTCTATTCAACTTCTTTTTTTATTCAAGCTTCTTTTCTATTCAACATCCTTTTTTATTTAATTTCGAAATAAATCGTTAAGGTATAATGGTTTCTGGATTGAACTTACGTTTTTAATTTTATACAACTTTCATTTTTATTTATGTTCAACTTCCATTTTTATTCAATTTTCTTTTCTATTAAAGTTCCTTTTTTATTTAATTTCCTAATAGATCGTTAAGGTATAGTGGTTTCTTGAATGAACTTCCATTTTTAATTTTCTGCAACTTCCATTTTAATTTTTATTCAACTTCCATTTTTATTCAATTTACTTTTCTATTAAACTTTCTTTTTTATTTAATTTCAAATAGATCGTTAAGGTATAGTGGTATCTTGAATGAACTTCCATTTTTAATTTTATGCAACTTCCATTTTTATTTTTATTCGACTTCCATTTTTATTCGAGTCATTTTTATATTCAACTTCCTTTTTAATTTTATTTCCAAATAGATCGTTAAGGTATAGTGGTTTCTTGCAAGAACTTCCATTTTTAATTTTCTGCAACTTCCATTTTAATTTTTATTTAACTTCCTTTTTCAATCAAGTTTATTTTCTACTCAACTTCCTTTTTTATTTAATTTCCAAATAGATCGTTATGGTATACTGGTTTCTGGATTGATTTCCATTTTTAATTTTCTGCAACTTCCATTTTATTCAATTTACTTTTCTATTAAACTTCCTTTCTTATTTAATTCCCAAATAGATAGTTCAGGTATAGTGGTTTCTTAAATGAACTTCCATTTTTAATTTTATGCAACTTGCATTTTTATTTTTATTCGGCTTCCATTTTTATTCAAGTCATTTTTATATTCAACTTCCTTTTTTATTTAATTTCCAAATAGATCGTTAAGGTATAGTGGTTTCTTGAATGAACATCCATTTTCAATTTTATGGAACTTACATTTTTATTTTTATTCAGCTTCCATTTTTATTCAAGTTATTTTTCTATTCAACTTCCTTTTTTATTTAATTTCCTCATAGATCGTTAAGGTATTGTGGTTTCTTGAATGAACTTCCATTTTTAATTTTCTGCAACTTCCATTTTTATTTTTATTCAACTTCCATTTTCATTCAATTTTCTTTCCTATTAAAGTTTCTTTTTTATTTAATTTTCAAATAGATCGTTAAGGTATAGTGTTATAGCGATCCCGGTATTCCCTGTTGTTGTATAACTATAATTTGGACTCAGTTTCGTAGATTCGTTGTTGTCTTATCCTCATTTCTATCCCTTACTCTTTGTTTTAGAGTTTTGGGTTGTGTTGGGCAAGTTGGGAATTAGTTGGTTGTGTTTTAAAGCTTTGAAATTTTGCCCAGGTTTTGGTCTCTCCGCTCGAGCGGCGGTTTTGTGCTCGAGCGAGCTTTTGTTGCTGCCTTTACGCTCGAGCGGCAGTTTGGACGCTCGAGCGTGAATTTCCTTCTCTCAGCATTTTGGTCGTCTGCAGAAAATTCTGGGAGAGTGCACCCGGCGCTCGAGCGGATCTTTGGACGCTCGAGCGTGAACTTGTGTCTGTACGCTCGAGCGGGGTGTTGTACGCTCGAGCGGACCTGCTTTTATATCAGTTCGTGAAACCACCTTTTTGATCACTTTTTGATTTCCTTTCTCTCTCTTACTTTTTCAAAACCTCCATTGGAGAGCACCTCACTCTAAAACCGAACTTCTCTCTTAGGATTGATCTACCTAGAGTGTTTTCCTCACCTTGGGCCTTTGTAAGAAGTGTGTTGATCGTCGAGGGCTTTGTTGAGATCTGAGAAATTTGGGATTTGGAGCACTTCTGAGTTTTACTCATCTTCTCCCTTGGAGCTCTGAATTTGAGGTAGGGATATCCTACTCCTCTCTATGGATTTTGTCTTTAAATTTTGGTAATTTGAGATGTTGGGGTTGGTTTGGTAATTTTGTGAAAGTTTGGGCCATTTGTGTTATTTTACAAAAGTTGGGATTTTATTTGTAATAAACCTAGATGCATGTTTGGTATAGAGAAATGGAATAAATGTTGAATCATTGATGAAAATGGGACCTAAGGGTGGTAATGGTAATTATGGAAAATGACCTAATTACATTGTTTAATTAATTGAGATAATTAATTGTGGGAAATGAGGAAATGAAATGGAATTGCTGAGATTGGGAGTGCATGGGGTAAAAGGGTGTAGTTGAATTATTTATCACTCACCGAATTGAAATGTCGATTGAATATCCATTGTGCATTTATTTCCTGCTTAGAAATAATTGCTTTGGGCTACCGGTGGAAGGTAGTGTTGATTGTTGTAGACAATGCTTGATGAATAGGCAAACTAAAACTAATCAATTGGATGTGTCATAGAGCATGTCGGTTGATAGAATACATTAATTTTATGTATTGATTGATTGCATATGTGATTCTGTGTTTATATGCATTACTTGTGTATGGGAGGAGATAGGGGATGTACTCCACGGTTTAGGGGAAGATGGGGGATGTACCTCTAAACCGGTTAATGGTTTAGGGGAAGATGGGGGATGTACCTCTAAACCGGTTGTTGGAATGTTGATATAGCTCATATGCTTATCGGTTGAAGTGTTGATACAGCTCATATGCTTATCTGTTGTAGTAGTGATATAGCTCATATGCTTATCTATTGAAAAGTTTGTTTGATTTGATATAGCACTAAAATGTATATCATCATTGTTTGCGAAGCATGGGAGTAGTTTATGTGTTATTGATACAACAAAATAATGTGTATCCACCTTGGATTTCGAAAGTGTTCTAGTGATGAACTATAATCTCATCAAATGTTCTGGCCAGAGTACTGAGCCTTGTTTTCAAACTCAAAGTTGAACAAAAACGAAAAGTGAATTGTAACATAGACTTGGCTGTCATGGAAACGTAGGGAGATGTAAATGGAAGTGTCAGTGTTGACCGTCTATCGGTTGCTAATCTTTTAGTCATTGTTCATGGTTGGTTTAGTGTATTTCTACTGGGCTGTGGCTCACCCTATATGGGAATATCATTTTCAGGTACAGGTAGCATGCCACCTCCAAGGACGTAGCTTGGGAGGCCAGAGGCGGACTTTTTTGTTGTTTTACTTGATGTATTACATGTAATACTTTTTGTAATGAAACGCTGTTAATTGAAAGAATGTGGAGCTTTTGAATATCAATGCATGTCTTATTTAATGGGTTTAAAGCTATTATTTTGAGGGCGTTACAACTTGGTATCAGAGCGTACCGGGTTCGAATACTTTGGGTACGTGGGAAGTGATTAGTATCACAATGGGTTTCTCTCGCTTGTTAGAGACTTAGACGTAATGTTATGTACTTTTGTGATAACATGTTTATGTGACTATTTGGGTATGGAATGTAGTTTCTTGGATGTTGATTGGATCCTTGGGTTTCTGGGAGTCCTGTTGGAAAGGCACTTGATCAATGCTGTTTCTGATCGGAACTCTAGTAACGCCTCGGGACTATCATTATCTGGAAATGAAATTCGTAAGTGCTTACATGTTTATGTGCTTATGTGGAGTGAATTACAGTTATCAATGTGTTAGGATGTAAGTGTTTAGCTTCGGCACATGTATGAGTGTGCTAACGTGTCTCCGTTACTTTTACTAGGATGCCTGCCCTTCCAGTGTCAGAGTTGGGTTCGGGGGAAAATAAGCAGAGGGGCATCATTTGTTTCAGATGTGGTCTGCTGGGCCACAGGGTTTCGGTTTGCCCACAGAAGAAAGGGGTGGGGTTAGCAGTTCAACCAGTAGTTGTACCACCAGGATCATCCAACCAGCCGGGTTTTGGACCGATTAAATGCTCAGTGGGGAGGCAGTTGTTGGGGTCTTCATCAGCCCAGATTCTGAACCAATCTCGTGCTCAGGCACCGCCTACCTGTTGGGTGTGTAATCAGCCGGGTCATATTCGACGTTTTTGTACTCAGTCGGGAGCTTCTTTAGGGGTTTTGCAACCTAGCCAGGCTCAGTTTCTTTCGACTGGGCAGGAACAGTATCGTTTTGGGGGACTAGCAGGCCAGATTCCGAGGGCCTCAGTAGAGTCGAGTTCCCAAGCCCCAGCTAGGGAAGTTTGTAGTTGTTCCAGGTGTGGGCAGAGGGGGCATACCAGTGGTTCTTGTCCGTGACTTGTAAGCTCGTAGGTTGCCTTATGTTCGGGGATGACCAACTTCGGCGGTCCAACAAGGGACGGTAGTAGTAGTAATACTGATGGGATGGTTTTGTTTTGACTAATCCGTTTTGTAATCAGTGGATTATTGTTTTGTGATCATTGGGTTCCGTTGTGTAACCAATGTGTTTTGGGAAGGTTGAAACATCTAAACTGATTGTTTATCTATATATATATACATATATGCTTTGTTTGTTAATTTCCCTAGAGTGGGTGAATTGGAGCATGTCGTAGCTCTAAAATTTTATTAATGTATAAAGTTGCTATAAAAAAAAATTTTATGCTTGTGATTTGATTTGGGGAGGATGAGGGCTAGAGAGCCATGTTTTCAAAATTTGGAAGAACCACCGAGGGGTACGTGTCCTAGCCAAGGTAATATTGGAGCGAGAACTGTTTTACTTGCCGAGTGTGTGGAATTACATGGGTACGACCCATTTAAAGTTTTGTGCGTGGTATAGCTTTTGATCTACTGTCGAGTGAACTTGAGAGGATGTGAAGTGTACGATTAATACTAGAAGTAACACGTATTTAATATGGTGTCCTACGGGGGCATGGCACATAATTTTGTCAAGATTGCAGGTGTACTGATTGGCCGTTTCAAGTGAAGGGATGTCAGTCCCTATATAAGGTTGTGATTGTTGTATCGGGAGCGATGTGTTGTGAGTAGCTGGTACTATACCTCGGGCTGTAGTATAATGGATGTCTCCCTAAGTTTTCAAATTTCTTTATTTGGATTGAATGTGATAAGTTCGTACCTTAGCACTGGTCAAGTCAGAGGATATTATCAAAAGCGTTAATTGGGTATATAGCCCATGGTTAGAGTGTGACCCGTGGGTGGAGTCACAGTGGTATGGTGTTTGCGAATGAAGATGTGGGTTAATGACGAGGGAGGCGAGGACTTTTACCCCTCTGGAAAGTTAGAAGAGCGAATCTTTGGAAGCCCTATCGGCGACTTGTGACGGTGTCGGGGTTTGGTTCATGATGGTTGCCTAGCGGTAGTGTGGACTAGTGGTTTAGCACGGAGGCCGGGCCTCTTGATGGTACTCTCGAGATGAGTGACAAGTAAGATATAGAGTAACGAGTGGACCCTATGAGTTATTGGAGGATTCGGTGTAGGAGTAAGAGGGCTTGCAAAATAAGGAGGTTTTGCCTAGTACGGTTGAATGTGTTAGATGGGATGGTTTCGAGAGTTGCGCGGTGTTGGCAAGACTATATGAGAATGTTCGAGGGAACGTGAGATTTGTATCTCGAGTTAGTGGGAATGGTACCTGTAGGCTGGTTCGTGTGTTGGGCCTTGCTAGATAGTGAGTCCGTGGTGACCCCCTTGGTTGTATAGGGGTAGTGTTCATATTGTGATTGGTTATCCATTGTTGGGGTGGGTTATGAGTGGATGCTGCCAGCATTCTTTGAATTAAGAGCAATTCGTGTTCTAAAGTAATGAGTATAGCGTGGGTCAAAGTAGTCCTTCGTATTCGGGATGTTGTGATTGAGGTTGACCATGTCGGTCTTCGGTCAAGGAAGTGAGCAGGCTTGCTAGATAACCATGGCGGGAGATGGTGATTCCCTTAGACGCGATGTTGAGGCGGTTAAATTTTAGGAAATCCGATGAGATTCCAAAATTTGTGGTTCGTGTAGAGAACTCTGTGGTTGGGGTTAGTGGTCTGAGTAGCACATCAGTGTGTGGATTACTGAGTGTAGAGTTTATTGAGTTGACTAGTCAGCTTGTCGGTATCGGGTGTTGGGGTGGCATTGGTCACCTTGAGTTTAGTCTCGTTCGTTGTAGACTCCGTATGTTGATTAAGGAAAACTGAAATTAATCGAACATGTTTTGTCGTTGAGTCTGACGGTTGGAATAATACATCTAATATATGTATTGATTGATCATTGTGAATGATTGGCTTTTTATACATTATGAATGTATGGTGTCTAGTTTGATGTTGATACAGCACTATAATGTGTATCATTTGTGTGTTTCTGAGCCGTGTTTATGATTATAAAGTGGTTAAGTAAAGGGAGGTGGGATAAAATTGCAAAACCATGAATTTCTTATACCTTATGTGTTGATAGTACGGTTGTTATTTCTATTAATTATCATTATAGAAATGTTGTGTTCCGTGTTGGTTGTGTCATCACTACGTGAGTGATGGTTGTTGATAGTGTTAATTTGGAAAGAAATGGAAAACAAAATTTTCCTAGTGTTTGGGGTCATCTAAATGTGTTGTTGAAAAGTTGATTTAATTCAAGGATTTTCTTTTTAAGAATTCCAGATTACTCTTTTGGGCAAATAAACTGTGGATAACTCTGCGTTTTGGGTAACAACGTATTTGTGAAAAATGTTTACAAAGCTTTTGAGTTTTCGTATGGAAAATGCAAGATTTATCCTGGAACGTTAACGTTGAAAATTTAAACATCTTTGAGAAATGCCTCTTGAATAAGAAAATGTTTTCTTATTATCTACTTTAAGATTTGTTTTAGTCGTGTCGTTGAGTAGTGACTAAGCTTGGAGCACTAGTCCGTTTTTGGTGAATTGTTTCGGGGGAGGTTTGGTTTGTTGAGACTTGCGCACCTAAGGTGGTGTTATTTAGAATGTGTTCCCTTGGTTGGTCTTTCCCTTGGTAGAGTGAGTCGGAGGCTTGTTTTGAAAGTAATTTCTTTCCTTGGGGTTCGGTTGTTGAATGCTCTATGATCATTTGGCCTTGTGTTTTGATGTATCTTTAATTTCGAGGACGAAATTCTTTAAGGAGGGGAGGTTATAGCGATCCCGGTATTCCCTGTTGTTGTATAACTATAATTTGGACTCAGTTTCGTAGATTCGTTGTTGTCTTATCCTCATTTCTATCCCTTACTCTTTGTTTTAGAGTTTTGGGTTGTGTTGGGCAAGTTGGGAATTAGTTGGTTGTGTTTTAAAGCTTTGAAATTTTGCCCAGGTTTTGGTCTCTCCGCTCGAGCGGCGGTTTTGTGCTCGAGCGAGCTTTTGTTGCTGCCTTTACGCTCGAGCGGCAGTTTGGACGCTCGAGCGTGAATTTCCTTCTCTCAGCATTTTGGTCGTCTGCAGAAAATTCTGGGAGAGTGCACCCGGCGCTCGAGCGGATCTTTGGACGCTCGAGCGTGAACTTGTGTCTGTACGCTCGAGCGGGGTGTTGTACGCTCGAGCGGACCTGCTTTTATATCAGTTCGTGAAACCACCTTTTTGATCACTTTTTGATTTCCTTTCTCTCTCTTACTTTTTCAAAACCTCCATTGGAGAGCACCTCACTCTAAAACCGAACTTCTCTCTTAGGATTGATCTACCTAGAGTGTTTTCCTCACCTTGGGCCTTTGTAAGAAGTGTGTTGATCGTCGAGGGCTTTGTTGAGATCTGAGAAATTTGGGATTTGGAGCACTTCTGAGTTTTACTCATCTTCTCCCTTGGAGCTCTGAATTTGAGGTAGGGATATCCTACTCCTCTCTATGGATTTTGTCTTTAAATTTTGGTAATTTGAGATGTTGGGGTTGGTTTGGTAATTTTGTGAAAGTTTGGGCCATTTGTGTTATTTTACAAAAGTTGGGATTTTATTTGTAATAAACCTAGATGCATGTTTGGTATAGAGAAATGGAATAAATGTTGAATCATTGATGAAAATGGGACCTAAGGGTGGTAATGGTAATTATGGAAAATGACCTAATTACATTGTTTAATTAATTGAGATAATTAATTGTGGGAAATGAGGAAATGAAATGGAATTGCTGAGATTGGGAGTGCATGGGGTAAAAGGGTGTAGTTGAATTATTTATCACTCACCGAATTGAAATGTCGATTGAATATCCATTGTGCATTTATTTCCTGCTTAGAAATAATTGCTTTGGGCTACCGGTGGAAGGTAGTGTTGATTGTTGTAGACAATGCTTGATGAATAGGCAAACTAAAACTAATCAATTGGATGTGTCATAGAGCATGTCGGTTGATAGAATACATTAATTTTATGTATTGATTGATTGCATATGTGATTCTGTGTTTATATGCATTACTTGTGTATGGGAGGAGATAGGGGATGTACTCCACGGTTTAGGGGAAGATGGGGGATGTACCTCTAAACCGGTTAATGGTTTAGGGGAAGATGGGGGATGTACCTCTAAACCGGTTGTTGGAATGTTGATATAGCTCATATGCTTATCGGTTGAAGTGTTGATACAGCTCATATGCTTATCTGTTGTAGTAGTGATATAGCTCATATGCTTATCTATTGAAAAGTTTGTTTGATTTGATATAGCACTAAAATGTATATCATCATTGTTTGCGAAGCATGGGAGTAGTTTATGTGTTATTGATACAACAAAATAATGTGTATCCACCTTGGATTTCGAAAGTGTTCTAGTGATGAACTATAATCTCATCAAATGTTCTGGCCAGAGTACTGAGCCTTGTTTTCAAACTCAAAGTTGAACAAAAACGAAAAGTGAATTGTAACATAGACTTGGCTGTCATGGAAACGTAGGGAGATGTAAATGGAAGTGTCAGTGTTGACCGTCTATCGGTTGCTAATCTTTTAGTCATTGTTCATGGTTGGTTTAGTGTATTTCTACTGGGCTGTGGCTCACCCTATATGGGAATATCATTTTCAGGTACAGGTAGCATGCCACCTCCAAGGACGTAGCTTGGGAGGCCAGAGGCGGACTTTTTTGTTGTTTTACTTGATGTATTACATGTAATACTTTTTGTAATGAAACGCTGTTAATTGAAAGAATGTGGAGCTTTTGAATATCAATGCATGTCTTATTTAATGGGTTTAAAGCTATTATTTTGAGGGCGTTACAAGTGATTTCTTGAATGAACTTCCATTTTTAATTTTATGCAACATCCATTTTTATTTTTATTCGACTTCCATTTTTATTCAAGTCATTTTTCTATTCAACTTTCTTTTTTATTTAATTACCAAATAGATCGTTAAGGTATAGTTGTTTCTTGAATAAACTTCCAATTTTAATTTTCTGCGACTTCCATTTTTATTTCTATTCAACTTCGTTTTTTATTCAAGTTTCTTTTCTATTCAACTTCCTTTTTTTATTGAATTTCCAAATAGATCGTTAATGTATACTGGTTTCTGTATTGAACTTCCATTTTTAATTTTATGCAACTTTCACTTTTCTTTTTATTCAGCTTCCATTTTTATTCAATTTACTTTTCTATTAAACTTCATTTTTTATTCAATTTCCAAATAGATCGTTAAGGTATAGTGGTTTCTTTAATGAACTTCCATTTTTAATATTATGGAACTTCTATTTTTATTTTTATTCAGCTTCCATTTTTATTCTAGTTATTTTTCTATTCAACTTCCTTTTTATTTAATTTCCAAATAGATGGTTAAGGTATAGTGGTTTCTGGAATTAACTTCCACTTTTAATTTTCTACAACTTCCATTTTTATTTTTATTTTTATTTTTATTTAACTTCCTTTTTTATTCAAGTTTCTTTTCTACTCAACTTCCTTTTTTATTTAATTTCCAAATATATCGTCAAGGTATAGTGGTTTCTGGATTGAACTTCCATTTTTATTTTTATTCAACTTCCATTTTTATTCAATTTACTTTTCTATTAAACTTCCTTTTTTATTTAATTTCCAAATAGATCGTTAAGGTATAGTGGTTTCTTCAATGAACTTCCAATTTTAATTTTCTGCAATTTCCATTTTTATTTCAATTCAACTTCTTTTTTTAATCAAACTTTTTTTCTATTCAACTTCCTTTTTTATTTAATTTCTAAATAGATCGTTAAGGTATAATGGTTTTTGGATTGAACTAACATTTTTAATTTTATACAACTTTCATTTTTATTTTTATTGAATTTCCTTTTTTATTCAATTTTATTTTCTATTAAAGTTTCTTTTTTATTTAATTTCCAAATAGATCGTTAAGGTATAGTGGTTTCCTTAATGAACTTCCATTTTTAATTTTATGCAACTTCCATTTTTATTTTTATTCAAGTTATTTTTCTATTCAACTTCTTTTTTTATTTAATTTCCTAATAGATCGTTAAGGTATATTGGTTTCTTGAATGAGCTTCCATTTTTAATTTTCTACAACTTCCGTTTTTATTTTTATTCAACTTTCATTTTTATTCAATTTATTTTTCTATTAAACTTCCTTTTTTATTTAATTTCCAAATAGATCATTAAGGTATAGTGGTATCTTTAATGAACTTCTAATTTGAATTTTATGCAACTTCCATTTTTATTTTTATTCGACTTCCATTTTTATTCAAGTCATTTTTCTATTCAACTTCCATTTTTATTTAATGTCCAAATAGATCGTTAAGGTATAGTAGTTTCTTGAATGAACTTCCATTTTTAATTTTCCGCAGCTTCCATTTTAATTTTTATTTAACTTCCTTTTTCATTCAAGTTTCTTTTCAACTCAACTTCCTTTTTTATTTAATTTCCAAATAGATCGTTAAGGTATAGTGGTTTCTGGATTGAGCTTCCATTTTTAATTTTGTGCGACTTTCATTTTTATTTTTATTCAATTTCCATTTTTATTCAATTTACTTTTCTATTAAACTTCCTTTTTTATTTAATTTCCAAATAGATCGTTAAGGTATAGTGGTTTCTTGAATGAACTTCCATTTTTAATTTTCTGCAACTTCCATTTGGATTTTTATTCCACATCCATTTTTATTCAAGTTATTTTTCTATTCGACTTCCATTTTTATTTAATTTCCAAATAGATCGTTAAGGTATAGTGGTTTCTTGAATGAACTTCCATTTTTATTTTTCTGCAACTTCCATTTGTATTTTTATTTAACTTCCTTTTTCAATCAAGTTTCTTTTCTACTCAACTTCCATTTTCATTTAATTTCCAAATAGATCGTTAAGGTATAGTGGTTTCTGGATTGAACTTCCATTTTTAATTTTATGCAACTTTCATTTTTATTTTTATTCAACTTCCATTTTTATTCAATTTACTTTTCTATTAAACTTCCTTTTTTATTTAATTTCCAAATATGTCGTTAAGGTATAGTGGTTTCTTGAATGAACTTCCATTTTTAATTTTCTGCAACTTCCATTTTTATTTTTATTCGACTTCCATTTTTATTAAATTTACTTTTATATTCAACTTCCATTTTAATTTAACTTCCAAATAGATCGTTATGTTATACTGGTTTCTGTATTGAACTTCCATTTTTAATTTTATGCAACTTTCACTTTTCTTTTTATTTAACTTCCATTTTTATTCAATTTATTTTCTATTAAACTTCCTTTTTTATTTAATTTCCAAATAGATTGTTAAGGTATAATGGTTTATTTAGTGAACTTCCATTTTTAATTTTATGGAACTTCCAATTTTAATTTTCTGCAACTTCTTTTTTTTTTCAAGCTTCTTTTCTATTCAACTTCCTTTTTTATTTAATTTCCAAATAGATCGTTTAGGTATAGTGGTTTCTGGATTGAACTTCGATTTTTAATTTTATGCAACTTTCATTTTTATTTTTATTCGACTTCAATTTTTATTCAATTTACTTTTCTATTAAACCTCCTTTTCTGTTTAATTTTGAAAAAGATCCTTAAGGTATGTTGCTTTTCGAATGAACTTCCATTTTTAATTTTCTGCAACTTCCATTTTCATTTTTATTCGACTTCCATTTTAATTCAATTTACTTTTATATTCAACTTCCTTTTTTATTTAATTTCCAAAAAGATCGTTAGGGTATAGTGGTTTCTTGAATGAACTTCCATTTTCAATTTTCTGCAACTTCCATTTTTATTTTTATTTAACTTCCTTTTTCATCAAGTTTTTTTTCTACTCAACTTCCTTTTTTATTTAATTTCCAAATAGATCGTTAAGGTATAGTGGTTTCTGGATTGAACTTCCATTTTTAATTTTATGCAACTTTCATTTTTATATTTATTCAACTTCCGTTTTTGTTCAAGTTACTTTTCTATTAAACTTCTTTTTTTATTTAATTTCCAAATAGGTCGTTAAGGTATAGTAGTTTTTTGAATGAACTTCCATTTTTAATTTTCGGCAACTTCCATTTTTTTTTTATTCGACTTCCATTTTTTTTCAATTTACTTTTCTATTCAACTTCCTTTTTTATTTAATTTCCAAATAGATCGATAAAGTATACTGGTTTCTGGATTGAACTTCCATTTTTAATTTTATGCAACTTTCACTTTTCATTTTATTCAACTTCCATTTTTATTCAATTTACTTTTCTATTAAACTTCCTTTTTTATTTAATTTCCAAATAGATCGTTAAGGTATAGTGGTTTATTTAATGAACTTCCATTTTTAATTTTATGGAACTTCCAATTTTAATTTTCTGCAACTTCTTTTTTTTTCAAGCTTCTTTTCTGTTCAACTTCCTTTTTTATTTAATATCCAAATAGATCGTTAAGGTATAGTGGTTTCTAGATTGAACTTCCATTTTTAATTTTATGCAACTTTCATTTTTATTTCTATTCAACTTCCATTTTTATTCAATTTACTTTTCTATTAAACCTCCTTTTCTGTTTAATTTCCAAATAGATCGTTAAGGTATATTGGTTTTCGAATGAACTTCCATTTTTAATTTTTTGCAACTTCCATTTTTATTCAATTTACTTTTCTATTCAACTTCCTTTTTTATTTAATTTCCAAATAGATCGTTAAGGTATTGTGGTTTCTTGAATGAACTTCCATTTTTAATTTTCTCCAACTTCAATTTTTATTTTTAGTTAACTTCCTTTTTTGTTCAGGTTTTTTTTCTACTCAACTTCCTTTTTTATTTAATTTCCAAATAGATCGTTAAGGTATAGTGGTTTTTTAAATGAACTTCCATTTTTAATTTTCTCCAACTTCAATTTTTATTTTTAGTTAACTTCATTTTTTGTTCAGGTTTCTTTTCTACTCAACTTCCTTTTTTATTTAATTTCCAAATAGATCATTAAGGTATAGTGGTTTCTGGACTAAACTTTCATTTTTAAATTTCCGCAACTTCTATTTTTATTTCTATTCAACTTCCATTTTTATTCAATTTACTTTTCTATTAAACATCCCTTTTTATTTAATTTCCAAATAGATCGCTAAGGTATAGTGGTTTCTTGAATGAACTTCCATTTTTAATTTTCTGCAACTTCCATTTTTAATTTTATTCGACTTCCATTTTTATTCAAATTACTTTTCTATTAAAATTCCTTTTTTATTTAATTTCCAAATTGATCGTTAAGGTGTACTGGTTTCTGGATTGAACTTCGATTTTTAATTTTATGCAACTTTCACTTTTCTTTTTATTCAACTTCCATTTTTATTCAATTTACTTTTCTATTAAAATTCCTTTTTTATTTAATTTCCAAATAGATCGTTAAGGTATAGAAGTTTCTTTAATGAACTTCCATTTTCAATTTTATGGAACTTCCATTTTTATTTTTATTCAGCTTCCATTTTTATTCAAGTTATTTTTCTATTCAACTTCCTTTTTTGTTTAATTTCCAAATAGATCGTTAAGGTACAGTGGTTTCTTGAATGAACTTCAATTTTTAATTTTATGCAACTTCCATTTTTATTTTTATTCAACTTCCGTTTTTATTCAATTTACTTTTCTATTAAACTTCCTTTTTTATTTAATTTCCAAATGGATCGTTAAGGTATAGTGGTTTCTTTAATGAACTTCCATTTTTAATTTTATGGAACTTCCATTTTTATTTTTATTCAATTTTTTTTCTATTCAACTTCCTTTTTTATTTAATTTCCAAATAGATGGTTAAGGTATAGTGGTTTCTTGAATGAACTTCCATTTTTAATTTCTGCAATTTCCATTTATCTTTTTATTTAACTTCCTGTTTTATTCATGTTTCTTTTCTGGCAACTTCCTTTTTTATTCAATTTCCAAATCGATCGTCAAGGTATAGTGGTTTCTCCAACTTCCATTTTTATATCTATTCAACTTCATTTTTTATTCAAGCTTCTTTTCTATTAAACTTCCTTTTTTATTTAATTTCCAAATATATCGTTAACGGATAGTGGTTTCTTCAATGAACTTCCAATTTTAATTTTCTGCAACTTCCATTTTTATTTCTATTCAACTTCATTTTTTATTCAAGCTTCTTTTCTATTCAACTTCCTTTTTTATTTAATTTTCAAATAGATCGTTAAGGTATAATGGTTTCTGGATTGAACTTCCATTTTCAATTTTCTGCAACTTCCATTTTTATTTTTATTGAACTACCTTTTTCAGTCAAGTTTCTTTTCTACTCAACTTCCTTTTTTATTTAATTTCCAAATAGATCGTTAAGGTATACTGGTTTCTGGATTGAACTTCCATTTTTAATTTTATGCAACTTTCATTTTTATTTTTATTCAACTTCAATTTTTATTCAATTTACTTTTCTATTAAACCTCAGTTTCTTTTTAATTTCCAAATAGATCGTTAAGGTATATTGGTTTTCGGATGAACTTGCATTTTTACTTTTCTGCAACTTCCATTTCTATTTTTATTCGACTTCCATTATTATTCATGTCATTTTTATATTCAACTTCCTTTTTTATTTAATTTCCAAATAGATCGTTACGGTATAGTGGTTCCTTGAATGAACTTTCATTTTCAATTTTCTGCAACTTCCATTTTTATTTTTATTGAACTACCTTTTTCAGTCAAATTTCTTTTCTACTCAACTTCCTTTTTTATTTAATTTCCAAACAGATCGTTAAGGTATACTGGTTTCTGGAATGAACTTCCATTTTTAATTTTATGCAACTTTCATTTTTATTTTTATTCAACTACAATTTTTATTCAATTTACTTTTCTATTAAACCTCTTTTTCTGTTTAATTTCCAAATAGATCGTTAAGGTATATTGGTTTTCGAATGAACTTCCATTTTTAATTTTCTGCAACTTCCATTTTTATTTTTATTCGACTTCCATTTTAATTCAATTTACATTTATATTCAACTTCCTTTTTTGTTTAATTTCCAAAAAGATCGTTAAGGTATAGTGGTTTCTTGAATGAACTTCCATTTTCAATTTTCTGCAACTTCCATTTTTATTTTTATTTAACTTCCTTTTTCAATCAAGTTTCTTTTCTACTCAACTTCCTTTTTTATTTAATTTCCAAATAGATCGTTAAGGTGTAGTGGTTTCTGGATTGAACTTCCATTTTTAATTTTATGCAACTTTCATTTTTATTCAATTTACTTTTCTACTAAACTTCTTTTTTTATTTAATTTCCAAATAGGTCGTTAAGGCATAGTGGTTTCTTGAATGAACTTGCATTTTTAATTTTCTGCAACTTTCATTTTTATTTTTATTTGACTTCCATTTTTTTTCAATTGACTTTTCTATTAAACTTCCTTTTTTATTTAATTTCCAAATAGATCGATAAGGTATACTGGTTTCTGGATTGAACTTCCATTTTTAATTTTATGCAACTTTCACTTTTCTTTTTATTCAACTTCCATTTTTATTCAATTTACTTTTCTATAAAACTTCCTTTTTATTTAATTTCCAAATAGATCGTTAAAGTATAGTGGTTTAATTAATGAACTTCCATTTTTAATTTTATGGAACTTCCAATTTTAATTTTCTGCAACTTCTTTTTTTTTCAAGCTTCTTTTCTATTCAACTTCCTTTTTTATTTAATTTCCAAATTGATCGTTAAGGTATAGTGGTATCTTGAATGAACTTCCATTTTTAATTTTATGCAACTTTCATTTTTATTTCTATTCAACTTCCATTTTTATTCAATTTATTTTTCAATTAAACCTCCTTTTCTGTTTAATTTCCAAATAGATCGTTAAGGTATATTGGTTTTCGAATGAACTTCCATTTTTAATTTTCTGCAACTTCCGTTTTTATTTTTATTCTACTTCCATTTTTATTCAATTTACTTTTTTATTCAACTTCCTTTTTTATTTAATTTCCAAATAGATCGTTAAGGTATAGTGGTTTCTTGAATGAACTTCCATTTTTAATTTTCTCCAACTTCAATTTTTATTTTTAGTTAACTTCCTTTTTTGTTCAGGTTTCTTTTCTACTTAACTTCCTTTTTTATTTAATTTTCAAATAGATCGTTAAGGTATATTGGTTTCTTGAATGAACTTCCATTTTTAATTTTCTCCAACTTCAATTTTTATTTTTAGTTAACTTCCTTTTTTGTTCAGGTTTCTTTTCTACTTAACTTCCTTTTTTATTTAATTTTCAAATAGATCGTTAAGGTATATTGGTTTCTTGAATGAACTTCCATTTTTAATTTTCTCCAACTCCAATTTTTATTTTTAGTTAACTTCCTTTTTTGTTTAAGTTTTTTTTCTACTCAACTTCCTTTTTTATTTAATTTCCAAATAGATTGTTAAGGTATATTGGTTTCTGGACTGAACTTCTATTTTTAATTTTCCGCAACTTCTATTTTTATTTCTATTCAACTTCCATTTTTATTCAATTTACTTTTCTATTAAACATCCTTTTTTATTTAATTTCCAAATAGATCGCTAAGGTATAGTGGTTTCTTCTATGAACTTCCATTTTTAATTTTCTGCAACTTCCATTTTTAATTTTATTCGACTTCCATTTTTATTCAATTTACTATTCTATTAAAATTCCTTTTTTATTTAATTTCCAAATAGATCTCTAAGGTATAGTGGTTTCTTCAATGAACATCCATTTTTAATTTTCTACAACTTCCATTTTTAATTTTGTTCGACTTCCATTTTTATTCAATTTACTTTTCTATTAAAATTCCTTTTTTATTTAATTTCCAAATAGGTCGTTAAGGTATACTGGTTTCTGGATTGAACTTCGATTTTTAATATTATGCAACTTTCACTTTTCTTTTTATTCAACTTCCATTTTTATTGAATTTACTTTTCTATTAAAATTTCTTTTTTATTTAATTTCCAAATAGATCGTTAAGGTATAGTAGTTTCTTTAATGAACTTCCATGTTCAATTTTATGGAACTTCCATTTTTATTTTGATTCAGCTTCCATTTTTATTCAATTTATTTTTCTATTCAACTTTCTTTTTAGTTTAATTTCCAAATAGATTGTTAAGGTATAGTGGTTTCTTGAATGAACTTCCATTTTTAATTTTATGCAACTTTCACTTTTCTTTTTATTCAACTTCCATTTTTATTCAATTTACTTTTCTATTAAAATTCCTTTTTTATTTAATTTCCAAATAGATCGTTAAGGTATTGTAGTTTCTTTAATGAACTTCCATGTTCAATTTTATGGAACTTCCATTTTTATTTTGATTCAGCTTCCATTTTTATTCAAGTTATTTTTCTATTCAACTTTCTTTTTAGTTTAATTTCCAAATAGATCGTTAAGGTATAGTGGTTTCTTGAATGAACTTCCATTTTTAATTTTATGCAATTTCCATTTTTATTTTTATTCAACTTCCATTTTTATTCAATTTACTTTTCTATTAAACTTCCTTTTTTATTTAATTTCCAAATAGATCGTTAAGGTATAGTGGTTTCTTTAATGAACTTCCATTTTTAATTTTATGGAACTTCCATTTTTATTTTTATTCAGCTTCCATTTTTATTCAATTATTTTTCTATTCAACTTCCTTTTTTATTTAATTTCAAATAGATCGTTAAGGTATAGTGGTTTCTTGAATGAACTTCCATTTTTAATTTCTGCAACTTCCATTTTTATTTTTATTTAACTTCCTTTTTTATTCAAGTTTCTTTTCTGTCAACTTCCTTTTTTATTCAATTTCCAAATCGATCGTCAAGGTATAGTGGTTTCTTCAACTTCCATTTTTATATCTATTCAACTTCATTTTTTATTCAAGCTTCTTTTCTATGAACTGCCTTTTTTATTTAATTTCCAAATAGATCGTTAAGGTATAATGGTTTCTGGATTGAACTTACATTTTTAATTTCATGCAACTTTCATTTTTATTTTTATTCAACTTCCATTTTTATTCAATTTTCTTTTCTATTAAAGTTCCTTTTTTTATTTAATTTCCAAATAGATCAATAAGGTATAGTGGTTTCTTTAATGAACTTCCACTTTTAATTTTGTGTAACTTCCAATTTTATTTTTATTCAACTTCCATTTTTATTAAAGTTATTTTTCTATTCAACTTCCTTTTTTATTTAATTTCCTAATAGATTGTTAAGGTATAGTGGTTTCTTGAATGAACTTCCATTTTTAATTTTCTGCAACTTCTATTTTTATTTTTATTCTTATTCAACTTCCATTTTTATTCAATTTACTTTTCTATTAAAATTCCTTTTTTATCTAATTTCAAATAAATCGTTAAGGTATAGTGGTATCTTGAATGAACTTCCATTTTTAATTTTATGCAACTTCCATTTTTATTTTTATTCGACTTCCATTATTATTCAAGTCATTTTTATATTCAACTTCCTTTTTTATTTAATTTCCAAATAGATCGTTACGGTATAGTGGTTTCTCGAATGAACTTCCATTTTCAATTTTCTGCAACTTCCATTTTTATTTTTATTGAACTACCTTTTTCAATCAAGTTTCTTTTCTACTCAACTTCCTTTTTTTATTTAATTTCCAAATAGATCGTTAAGGTATACTGGTCTCTGGATTGAACTTTCATTTTTAATTTTCTGCAACTTCCATTTTTATTTTTATTCAACTTCCATTTTTATTCAATTTACTTTTCTATTAAACTTCTTTTTTTATTTAATTCCCAAATAGATAGTTCAGGTATAGTGGTTTCTTGAATGAACTTCCATTTTTAATTTTATGCAACTTCCATTTTTATTCAAGTTATATTTCTATTCAACTTCCTTTTTTATTTAATTTTCGAATAGATCGTTAAGGTATAGTGGTTTCCTGAATGAACTTCCATTTTTAATTTTCCGCAACTTCCATTTTTAATTTTATTTAACTTCCTTTTTCATTCAAGTTTTTTTCAACTCAACTTCCTTTTTATTTAATTTCGAAATAGATCGTTAAGGTATAGTGGTTTCTGGATTGAACTTCCATTTTTAATTTTATGCAACTTTCATTTTTATTTTTTTTCAACTTCCATTTTTATTCGATTTACTTTTCCATTAAACTTCATTTTTTATTTAATTTCCAAATAGATCGTTAAGGTATGGTGGTTTTTTGAATGAACTTCCATTTTTAATTTTCTACAACTTTCAGTTTTCTTTTTATTCGACTTCCATTTTTATTCAAGTTATTTTTCTATTAAACTTCATTTTTTATTTAATTTCCAAATAGATCGTTAAGGTATAGTGGTTTCTTGAATGGACTTCCAGTTTTAATTTTCTGCAACTTCCATTTTTATTTGTATTCAACTTCTTTTTTTATTCATGCTTTTTTTCTATTCAACTTCCTTTTTTATTTAATTTCCAAATAGATCGTTAAGGTATACTGGTTTCTGGATTGAACTTCCATTTTTAATTTTATGCAACTTTCACTATTCTTTTTATTCAACTGCCATTTTTATTTAATTTACTTTTCTATTAAACTTCCTTTTTTATTTAATTTCCAAATAGATCGTTAAGGTATAGTTATTTCTTTAATGAACTTCCATTTTTAATTTTATGGAACTTGCATTTTTATTTTTATTCAGCTTCCATTTTTATTCAAGTTATTTTTCTATTCAACTTCCTTTTTTATTTAATTTCCAAATAGATTGTTAAGGTATAGTGGTTTTTTGAATGAACTTCCACTTTTAATTTTCTTCAACTTCTATTTTTATTTTTATTTAACTTCCTTTTTATTCTAGTTTCTTTTCTACTCAACTTCCTTTTTTATTTAATTTCCAAATAGATCGTTAAGGTATACAGGTTTCTGGATTGAACTTCAATTTTTAATTTTATGCAACTTCCATTTTTATTCAATTTACTTTTCTATTAAACTTCCTATTTTATTTAATTTCCAAATAGACCGTTAAGGTACATTGGTTTCTTGAATAAACTTCCAATTTTAATTTTCTGCGACTTCCATTTTTATTTCTATTGAACATCTTTTTTTATTCAAACTTTTTTTCTATTCGACTTCCTTTTTTATTTAATTTCCAAATAGATCGTTAAGGTATAATGGTTTTTGGATTGAACTAACATTTTTAATTTTATACAACTTTCATTTTTATTTTTATTGAACTTCCATTTTTATTCAATTTTCTTTTCTATTAAAGTTCCCTTTTTTATTTAATTTCCAAATAGATCGTTAAGGTATAGTGGTTTCTTTAATGAACTTCCACTTTTAATTTTTTGTAACTTCCGTTTTTATTTTTATTCAACTTCCATTTTTATTCAAGTTATTTTTCTATTCAACTTCCTTTTTTATTTAATTTCCTAATAGATCGTTAAGGTATAGTGGTTTCTTGAATGAGCTTCCATTTTTAAATTTCTGCAACTTCCATTTTTATTTTTATTCAACTTCCATTTTTATTCAATTTACTTTTCTATTAAAATTCCTTTTTTATTTAATTTCAAATAGATCGTTACGGTATAGTGGTATCTTGAATAAACTTCCATTTTTATTTTTATTCGACTTCCATTATTCTTCAAGTCATTTTTATATTCAACTTCCTTTTTTATTTAATTTCCAAATAGATCGTTACGGTATAGTGGTTTCTTGAATGAACTTCCATTTTCAATTTTTTGCAACTTCCATTTTTATTTTTATTGAACTACCTTTTTCAATCAAGTTTCTTTTCTACTCAACTTCTTTTTTTATTTAATTTCCAAATAGATCGTTAAGGTATACTGGTTTCTGGATTGAACTTCCATTTTTAATTTTATGCAACTTTCATTTTTATTTTTATTCAACTTCAATTTTTATTCAATTTACTTTTCTATTAAACCTCCTTTTCTGTTTAATTTCCAAATAGATCGTTAAGGTATATTGGTTTTCGAATGAACTTCCATTTTTAATTTTCTGCAACTTTCATTTTTATTTTTATTCGACTTCCATTTTAATTCAATTTACTTTTATATTCAACTTCCTTTTTTATTTAATTTCCAAAAAGATCGTTAAGGTATAGTGGTTTCTTGAATGAATTTCCATTTTCAATTTTCTGCAACTTCCATTTTTATTTTTATTTAACTTCCTTTTTCAATCAAGTTTCTTTTCTACTCAACTTCCTTTTTTATTTAATTTCCAAATAGATCGTTAAGGTGTAGTGGTTTCTGGATTGAACTTCCATTTTTAATTTTATGCAACTTTCATTTTTATTTTTATTCAACTTCCATTTTTATTTAATTTACTTTTCTATTAAACTTCTTTTTTTATTTAATTTCCAAATAGGTTGTTATGGTATAGTGGTTTCTTGAATGAACTTCCATTTTTAATTTTCTGCAACTTCCATTTTTATTTTTATTCGACTTCCATTTTTTTTCAATTGACTTTTCTATTCAACTTCCTTTTTAATTTAATTTCCAAATAGATCGTTAAAGTATACTGGTTTCTGGATTGAACTTCCATTTTTAATTTTATGCAACTTTCATTTTTATTTTTATTCAACCTCCATTTTTAGTCAATATACTTTTCTATTAAACTTCCTTTTTTATTTAATTTCCAAATAGGTCGTTAAGGTATAGTGGTTTCTTGAATGAACTTTCATTTTTAATTTTCTGCAACTTCCATTTTTATTTTTATTCGACTTCTATTTTTATTCAATTTACTTTTCTATTCAACTTCCTTTTTAATTTAATTTCCTAATAGATCGTTAAGGTATACTGGTTTCTGGATTGAACTTCCATTTTTAATTTTATGCAACTTTCACTTTTCTTTTTATTCAACTTCCATTTTTATTCAATTTATTTTTCTATTAAACTTCCTTTTTTATTTAATTTCCAAATATATCGTTAAGGTATAGTGGTTTATTTAATGAACTTCCATTTTTAATTTTATGGAACTTCCAATTTTAATTTTCTGCAACTTCTTTTTTTTTTCAAGCTTCTTTTCTATTCAACTTCCTTTTTTATTTAATTTCCAAATGGATCGTTAAGGTATAGTGGTTTCTGGATTGAACTTCCATTTTTAATTTTATGCAACTTTCATTTTTATTTTTATTCAACTTCAATTTTTATTCAATTTACTTTTCTATTAAACCTCCTTTTCTGTTAAATTTCCAAATAGATCTGTAGCAACCCTCACCTTACTCTTGTCATACTTGCGTACATTCATGCATGATCTTGTCTTGTTGTGTTGTTTTGCAAGTTTTGTCTTGCCTTTCTTTGTTTAAGTATTGCTTGCATGATTTTGTTCCTTGCTTGGTGTGTGTGGCCGAGGTCATCTTGAGCTTAGTTCACCTCTGAACCTTTGTACTCAGAACTGTTTTGGAACCTTGGTCGACCCCATCTCCACCTCGGGTATGTTGACGAGATGTTTTGCATTTAGTGATCCTTGTCCTTGGGCAGGTATGGCCTAGACCGAGGTGTGGCACACCCCGGACAAGGTGTGGCACAGCTTAGTCAAGTGTCGTCCTCCCTAGCCGATGTCTTTGTTACCCTGTTGCCGAGCTTTTACCTTAGCCGATGTCATTACTTGCCGATGTGTCTTGCCTTAGCTTGCTGTGTACGCTTTGTCATAGACTTGTCTTATCAATCAATCACCTTTTGAGCTGAACCAACCCGATAGCGCCACGTGTCCGAGCTGAAGGTTAAGACAGCCGGAAGACCTAGAAACAAATCATTTTGTCTCAAATCTTTTCCTTTAGAGAGAGAAGCTCTAGAGAGAAGGAGGAGAAGTTCTTGAGTGAGAATAGATCTTCCAAGCTTGATCTTCGAGGTTTGAGCCGTTAGATTCGAGCTTTGGGGTAAGAATCTTAGCCTACTCTTGTTGTTCTCATTGATCATCTAGCTGCATTGCATGATCGGATCTGTTTTGCATGTCACGCATCGATTTGAAGTTGGTTTTGGAAGAGAAAAAGAGTATTCTTGTGTTCTTAAAGAAAAGTCTCGTTTTGATCCGAAAGTTTGGGACCAGAACCATGTTTTCGTGTTTGTTCTTGCATGATCTTCTTGTATGGGTACCCAAGTCCATGTTTTGAACTCATGGCATGAAATCTCAGATTTTTGTAACAAGTTATGATCTTTGCATTCATCTTCTTCATGATCATGTTCATGCTGTTCTCCATATTCTTCAAAGGGAAACCCAGGTTTTCCCGACTTTACTTTTGAATGAGGCCATCAGGACCACACCTCGGCAAGGAGGTGTGGAACCTCGGCAAAGACCTGGTTGGTACCCAATGTGTGTTTTCATGAGACGGGAGCAGTGTTTAAACTCCCAGCATGTTTTGCTTTGCTTTTGACTTGGATTGGTGAGAATGCCAAGATCATTTGCATGCACATAAAACTTGTTTTGAGAATGTGATTGCCATGTGATTGTAGGTCCTTGATCTTTGCTTTGAGCCTACACCCGAGGAGAACTATGTGAGTGGTGCTTTTAATAAAGCTATGCTATACTGTTTTGATAAATCTTGCTTTGCTTTGTTTTGATGAAAGTATTTGTTAAGCATGAATGAATAGCTCTGTTTTGATGTATCAAGTGTAAACCTTGTTTTGATGTCATTCTTGAAAAGTCCCTTGTACTGGAGGACTCTAAACTTTCGCAGTACCAAGTACAAAAGTCCCTTGTGCTGGAGGACTCTAAACTTTCGCAGCACTAAGTATAAAAGGATACGGTCCTTTCTTGGAAAGACTATCATGTTAAAGCGGGCTACGGGCCTAAGTAACACAATACCATCGTGTTAAAAGGAGCTACGGGCTTAAGTAACACAAGTCCCTTGTGCTGGAGGACTATAAACTTTCATAGTACCTTGACTAATCGATTACGGATCGTACAGTCTTTGTTTTGCCACTGACGGTTTACCGGGTGGACTTGCTTGTTTGATAAGGTTCTGATGTGTTTTGCCGATGTTAGTAAGCATCCCTTGAGACTTGTAAGACTTGATAAGATGAATACAGTTCATCCCTTGTTTGATAAGGTTCTGATGTGTTTTGCCGATGTTAGTAAGCATCCCTTGAGACTTGTAAGACTTGATATGATGAATACAGTTCATCTCTTGTTTGATAAGGTTCTGATGTGTTTTGCCGATGTTAGTACGCATCCCTTGAGACTTGTAAGACTTGATAGACGAATACGGTTCATCCCATGTTTTGATAAAGTTTTGACGTGTTTTGGTTCTGTAAGGATCTCGGCTAATATTGTATGGTTTTGGCATGTTTTGTTTTGGAAAGATTTCGGCTATATTCATGCAAAACCTTTATTACTAGTACCATTCACTGAGTATCCAAGCTAACCCCTCTCTATATATATGTAGGTGATGAGCAAGACGGCGGCGACGCCTAGATGTGTTTTTGAAAGACTGATTTGGATCCTTGATTTTTGGTTGGCTTTGTTTTGTATTCACGTCGGCGATATCATTTCTTTTACGTCGGCGGATCTTGAAAATCATGCTTCTTGGCTTGTATTCACTGTATTTTGTATATGTCGGCTCGAGAAGCCTTTTGATCAAGATGTAACACGTATTTTGCTTTGTTATATTCAAGTTGTAAAGATGTATGCCATATCATTGAACTTATGCACTGCTCTTATGGACCACTTGTATTGTGGCTTATTGTTTCCGCATTGGTGAGCTTCGCATATTATACTCTGATTGTGTTAAGCTTTTGAAAGTTGGCCTTCGGTAATCTCGGATTACTGGCCATCACGGCACCAAACTACAAGGGGCAGTTTGCGGTCGTGACAAGATCGTTAAGGTATATTGGTTTTCGAATGAACTTCCATTTTTAATTTTCTGCAACTTCCATTTTTATTTTTATTCGACTTCCATTTTTATTCAATTTACTTTTATATTCAACTTCCTTTTTTATTTAATTTCCAAAAAGATCGTTAAGGTATAGGGGTTTCTTGAATGAACTTCAATTTTCAATTTTCTACAACTTCCATTTTTATTTTTATTTAACTTCCTTTTTCAATCAAGTTTTCTTTTCTACTCAACTTCCTTTTTTATTTAATTTCCAAATAGATCATTAAGGTATACTGGTTTCTGGATTGAACTTCCATTTTCAATTTTATGCAAATTTCATTTTTATTTTTATTCAACTTCCATTTTTTTTCAATTTACTTCTCTTTTAAACCGCCTTTTCTGTTTAATTTCCGAATAGATCGTTAAGGTATATTGGTCTTCGAATGAACTTCCATTTTTAATTTTTCTTCAACTTCCATTTTTATTTTTATTCGACTTCCATTTTTATTCAAGTTATTTTTCTATTCAACTTCCTTTTTTATTTAATTTCCAAATAGATCGTTAAGGTATAGTGGTTTCTTGAATGAACTTCCATTTTTAATTTTCTCCAACTTCAATTTTTATTTTTAGTTAACTTCCTTTTTTGTTCAGGTTTCTGTTCTACTCAACTTCCTTTTTTATTTAATGTCCAAATAGATCGTTAAGGTATAGTGGTTTCTTGAATGAACTTCCATATTTAATTTTCTCCAACTTCAATTTTTATTTTTAGTTAACTTCCTTTTTTGTTCAGGTTTCTTTTCTTCTCAACTTCCTTTTTTATTTAATTTCCAAATAGATCGTTAATGTATAGTGGTTTCTGGACTGAACTTCCATTTTTAATTTTCCGCAACTTCTATTTTTATTTCTATTCAACTTCCAATTTTATTCAATTTACTTTTCTATTAAACACCTTTTTTTATTTAATTTCCAAATAGATCGCTAAGGTATAGTGGTTTCTTCAATGAACTTCCATTTTTAATTTTCTGCAACTTCCATTTTTAATTTTATTCGACTTCCATTTTTATTCAATTTACTTTTCTATTAAAATTCCTTTTTTATTTAATTTCCAAATAGATCGTTTAGGTATAGTGGTTTCTTTAATGAACTTCCATTTTTAATTTTATGGAACTTCCATTTTTATTTTTATTCAGCTTCCATTTTTATTCAATTATTTTTCTATTCAACTTCCTTTTTTATTTAATTTCCAAATAGATGGTTAAGGTATAGTGGTTTCTTGAATGAACTTTCATTTTTAATTTTCTGCAACTTCCATTTTTATTTTTATTTAACTTCCTTTTTTATTCAAGTTTCTTTCTGTCAACTTCCTTTTTTATTTAATTTCCAAATCGATCGTCAAGGTATAGTGGTTTCTGGAACTTCAATTTTTTTTATTCAACTTCCATTTTTATTCAATTTACATTTCTATTAAACTTCCTTTTTTATTTAATTTCCAAATATATCGTTTAGGTATAGTGGTTTCTTCAATGAACTTCCAATTTTAATTTTCTGCAACGTCCATTTTTATTTCTATTGAACTTCATTTTTTATTCAAACTTCTTTTGTATTCAACTTACTTTTTTATTTAATTTCCAAATAGATAGTTAAGGTATAATGGTTTCTGGATTGAACTTACATTTTTAATTTTATGCAACTTTCATTTTTATTTTTATTCGACTTCCATTTTTATTCAATTTTCTTTTCTATTAAAGTTTCTTTTTTATTTAATTTCTAAATAGATCGTTAAGGTATAGTTGTTTCTTTAATGAACTTCCATTTTTAATTTTCTGCAACTTCCATTTTTATTTTTAATCAGCTTCCATTTTTATTCAAGTTATTTTTCTATTCAACTTCCTTTTTTATTTAATTTCCAAATAGATCATTAAGGTATAGTGGTTTCCTAAATTAACTTCCATTTTTAATTTTTTGCAATTTCCATTTTTATTTTTACTTAACTTCTTTTTTATTCAAGTTTCTTTTCTACTCAACTTCCTTTTTTATTTAATTTCCAAATAGATCGTCATGGTATAGTGGTTTCTGGATCGAACTTCCGTTTCTATTTTTATTCAACTTTCATTTTTATTCAATTTACTTTTCTATTAAACTTCCTTTTTTATTTAATTTCCAAATATATCGTTAAGGTATAGTGGTTTCTTGAATGAACTTCCAATTTTAATTTTCTGCAACTTCCATTTTTATTTTTATTCAACTTCATTTTTTATTCAAGCTTCTTTTCTATTCAACTTCCTTTTTTATTTAATTTCAAAATAGATCGTTAAGGTATAATGGTTTCTGGATTGCACTTACATTTTTAATTTTATGCAACTTTCATTTTTATTTTTATTCAACTTCCATTTTTATTAAATTTTCTTTTCTATTAAAGCTCCTTTTTTATTTAATTTCCAAATAGATCGTTAAGGTATAGTGGTTTCTTTAATGAACTTCCATTTTTAATTTTCTGCAACTTCCATTTTTATTTTTAATCAGCTTCCATTTTTATTCAAATTATTTTTTTATTCAACTTCCTTTTTTATTTAATTTCGAAATAGATGGTTAGGGTATAGTGGTTTCTGGATTGAACTTCCATTTTTAATTTTATGCAACTTTCACTTTTCTTTTTATTCAACTTCCATTTTTATTCAATTTACTTTTCTATTAAACTTCCTTTTTTATTTAATTTCCAAATAGATCGTTAAGGTATAGTGGTTTCTTTAATGAACTTCCATTTTTAATTTTATGGAACTTCCATTTTTATTTTTATTCAGCTTCCATTTTTATTCAATTATTTTTCTATTCAACTTCCTTTTTTATTTAATTTCCAAATAGATGGTTAAGGTATAGTGGTTTCTTGAATGAACTTTCATTTTTAATTTTCTGCAACTTCCATTTTTATTTTTATTTAACTTCCTTTTTTATTCAAGTTTCTTTCTGTCAACTTCCTTTTTTATTTAATTTCCAAATCGATCGTCAAGGTATAGTGGTTTCTGGAACTTCAATTTTTTTTATTCAACTTCCATTTTTATTCAATTTACATTTCTATTAAACTTCCTTTTTTATTTAATTTCCAAATATATCGTTAAGGTACAGTGGTTTCTTCAATGAACTTCCAATTTTAATTTTCTGCAACGTCCATTTTTATTTCTATTGAACTTCATTTTTTATTCAAACTTCTTTTGTATTCAACTTACTTTTTTATTTAATTTCCAAATAGATAGTTAAGGTATAATGGTTTCTGGATTGAACTTACATTTTTAATTTTATGCAACTTTCATTTTTATTTTTATTCGACTTCCATTTTTATTCAATTTTCTTTTCTATTAAAGTTTCTTTTTTATTTAATTTCTAAATAGATCGTTAAGGTATAGTTGTTTCTTTAATGAACTTCCATTTTTAATTTTCTGCAACTTCCATTTTTATTTTTAATCAGCTTCCATTTTTATTCAAGTTATTTTTCTATTCAACTTCCTTTTTTATTTAATTTCCAAATAGATCATTAAGGTATAGTGGTTTCCTAAATTAACTTCCATTTTTAATTTTTTGCAATTTCCATTTTTATTTTTACTTAACTTCTTTTTTATTCAAGTTTCTTTTCTACTCAACTTCCTTTTTTATTTAATTTCCAAATAGATCGTCATGGTATAGTGGTTTCTGGATCGAACTTCCGTTTCTATTTTTATTCAACTTTCATTTTTATTCAATTTACTTTTCTATTAAACTTCCTTTTTTATTTAATTTCCAAATATATCGTTAAGGTATAGTGGTTTCTTGAATGAACTTCCAATTTTAATTTTCTGCAACTTCCATTTTTATTTTTATTCAACTTCATTTTTTATTCAAGCTTCTTTTCTATTCAACTTCCTTTTTTATTTAATTTCAAAATAGATCGTTAAGGTATAATGGTTTCTGGATTGCACTTACATTTTTAATTTTATGCAACTTTCATTTTTATTTTTATTCAACTTCCATTTTTATTAAATTTTCTTTTCTATTAAAGCTCCTTTTTTATTTAATTTCCAAATAGATCGTTAAGGTATAGTGGTTTCTTTAATGAACTTCCATTTTTAATTTTCTGCAACTTCCATTTTTATTTTTAATCAGCTTCCATTTTTATTCAAATTATTTTTCTATTCAACTTCCTTTTTTATTTAATTTCGAAATAGATGGGTAGGGTATAGTGGTTTCTGGATTGAACTTCCATTTTTAATTTTATGCAACTTTCACTTTTCTTTTTATTCAACTTCCATTTTTATTCAATTTACTTTTCTATTAAACTTCCTTTTTTATTTAATTTCCAAATAGATCGTTAAGGTATAGTGGTTTCTTTAATGAACTTCCATTTTTAATTTTATGGAACTTCCATTTTTATTTTTATTCAACTTCCATTTTTATTCAAGTTATTTTTCTATTCAACTTCCTTTTATATTTAATTTCCAAATAGATCATTAAGGTATGGTGGTTTCCCGAATTAACTTCTATTTTTAATTTTCTGCAACTTCCATTTTTATTTTTACTTAACTTGTTTTTTATTCAAGTTTCTTTTCTACTCAACTTCCTTTTTTATTTAATTTCCAAATAGATCGTCATGGTATAGTGGTTTCTGGATTGAACTTCCATTTCTATTTTTATTCAACTTCCATTTTTATTCAATTTACTTTTCTATTAAACTTCCTTTTTTATTTAATTTCCAAATATATCGTTAAGGTATAGTGGTTTCTTGAATGAACTTCCAATTTTAATTTTCTGCAACTTCCATTTTTATTTCTATTCAACTTCTTTTTTTATTCAATCTTCTTCTCTATTCGACTTCCCTTTTTATTTAATTTCCAAATAGATCGTTAAGGTATAGTGGTTTCTGGATTGAACTTACATTTTTAATTTTATGCAACTTTCATTTTTATTTTTGTTCAACTTCCATTTTTTTCGATTTACTTTTCTATTAAAGTTCCTTTTTTATTTAATTTCAAAATAGATCGTTAAGGTATAGTGGTTTCTTTAATGAACTTCCATTTTTAATTTTATGCAACATCCATTTATATTTTTATTCAACTTCCATTTTTAGTCAATTTTCTTTCCTATTAAACTTTCTTTTTTATCTAATTTCCAAATATGTCGTTAAGGTATAGTGGTTTCGTGAATGAACTTCCAATTTTAATTTTCTACAAATTCCATTTTTATTTCTATTCAACTTCTTTTTTTATTCAAGCTTCTTTTCTATTCAACTTCCGTTTTTATTTTATTTCCAAATGGATCGTTAAGGTATAATGGTTTCTGGATTGAACTTACGTTTTTAATTTTATACAACTTTCATTTTTATTTTTATTCAACTTCCATTTTTATTCAATTTTCTTTTCTATTAAAGTTCCTTTTTTATTTAATTTCCAAATAGATTGTTAAGGTATAGTGGTTTCTTTAATGAACTTCCATTTTTAATTTGATACAACTTCAATTTTTATTTTTATTCAACTTCCATTTTTATTCAACTTATTTTTCTATTCAACTTCCTTTTTTATTTAACTTCCTAATAGATCGTTAAGGTATAGTGGTTTCTTGAATGAACATCCATTTTAATTTTCTGTAACTTCCATTTTTATTTTCATTCAACTTCCATTTTTATTAAATTTACTTTTCTATTAAAATTCCTTTTTCATTTAATTTCAAATAGATCGTTAAGGTATAGTGGTATCTTGAATGAACTTCCATTTTTAATTTTATGCAACTTCCATTTTTATTTTTATTCGACTTCCATTTTTATTCAAATCATTTTTATATTCAACTTCCTTTTTTATTTAATTTCCAAATAGATCGTTACGGTATAGTGGTTTCCTGAATGAACTTCCATTTTCAATTTTCTGCAACTTTCATTTTTATTTTTATTTAACTTCCTTTTTCAATCAAGTTTCTTTTCTACTCAACTTCGTTTTTTATTTAATTTCCAAATAGATCGTTATGGTATACTGGTTTCTGGATTGAACATCCATTTTTAATTTTCTGCAACTTCCATTTTTATTTTTATTCAACTTCCATTTTTATTCAATTTAATTTTCTATTAAACTTCCTTTTTTATTTAATTTCCAAATATATCGTTAAGGTATAGTGGTTTCTTGAATGAACTTCCAATTTTAATTTTCTGCAACGTCCATTTTTATTTCTATTGAACTTCATTTTTTATTCAAGCTTCTTTTCTATTCACCTTACATTTTTATTTAATTTCCAAATAGATCGTTAAGGTATAATGGTTTCTGGATTGAACTTACATTTTTAATATTATGCAACTTTCATTTTTATTTTTATTCAACTTCCATTTTTATTCACTTTTCTTTTCTATTAAAGTACCTTTTTTATTTAATTTTTGAATAGATCGTTAAGGTATAGTGGTTTCTTGAATGAACTTCCATTTTTTATTTTCCGTAACTTCCGTTTTTAATTTTATTTAACTTCCTTTTTCATTCAAGTTTCTTTTCTACTCAACTTCCTTTTTTATTTAATTTCCAAATAAATCGTTAAGGCATAGTGGTTTCTGGAATGAACTTCCATTTTTAATTTTATGCAACTTTCATTTTTATTTTTATTCAACTTCCATTTTTATTCAATTTACTTTTCTATTAAACTTCCTTTTTTATTTAATTTCCAAATAGATCGTTTATGTATAGTGGTTTTTCGAATGAACTTCCAGTTTTAATTTTCTGCAACTTCCATTTTTATTTGTATTCAACTTCTTTTTTTATTCAAGTTTCTTTTCTATTCAACTTCCTTTTTTATTTAATTTCCAAATAGATCGTTAAGGTATACTAGTTTGAGGATTGGACTTCCGTTTTTAATTTTATGGAACTTTCACTTTTCTTTTTATTCAACTGCCATTTTTTTTCAATTTACTTTTCTATTAAACTTGCTTTTTTATTTAATTTCCAAATAGATCGTTAAGGTATAGTTGTTTCTTTAATGAACTTCCATTTTTAATTTTATGGAACTTCCATTTTTATTTTTATTCAACTTCCATTTTTATTCAAGTTATTTTTCTATTCAATTTCCTTTTTTATTTAATTTCCAAATAGATCGTTATGGTATAGTGGTTTTTTGAATGAACTTCCATTTTTTATTTTCTTCAACTTCCATTTTTATTCATATTTAACTTCCTTTTTATTCAAGTTTCTTTTCTACTCAACTTCCTTTTTTATTTAATTTCCAAATAGATCGTTAAGGTATACTGGTTTCAGGATTGAACTTCCATTTTTACTTTTCAACTTAACTTCCTTTTTTATTTAATTTCCAAATAGATCCTTAAGGTATAGTAGTTTCTTGAATGAATTTCAAATTTTAATTTTATGCCACTCTCATTTTTATTTTCATTCAACTTCCATTTTTATTCAATTTACTTTTCTATTAAACTTCCTTTTTTATTTAATTTCCAAATAGATCGTTAAGGTATAGTGGTTTCTTGAATGAACTTCCATTTTTAATTTTCCGCAACTTCCATTTTTATTTTTATTTAACTTCCTTTTTTATTCAAGTTTCTTTTATACTCAACTTCCTTTTTATTTAATTTCCAAATAGATCGTTAAGGTATAGTGGTTTCTTGAATGAACTTCCATTTTTAATTTTATGCAACTTCCATTTTTATTTTTATTTAACCTCCTTCTTCATTCAAGTTTCTTTTCTACTCAACTTCCTCTTTTATTTAACTTCCAAATAGATCGTTAAGGTATAGTGGTTTCTGGATTGAAATTTCATTTTTAATTTTATGCCACTTTCATTTTTATTTTTATTCAACTTCCATTTTTATTCAATTTACTTTTCTATAAAATTTCATTTTTATTTAATTTCCAAATAGATCGTTAAGGTATAGTGGTTTCTTGAATGAACTTCCATTTTTAATTTTCTGCAACTTCAATTTTTATTTTAATTTAACTTCCTTTTTTATTCAAGTTTCTTTTCTACTCAACTTCCTTTTTTATTTAATTTCCAAATAGATCGTTAAGGTATACTGGTTTCTGGATTGAATTTCCATTTTTAATTTTATGCAATTTCCATTTTTATTTTTATTCAACATCCATTTTTATTCAATTTACTTTTCTATTTAACTTCCTTTTTTATTTAATTTCCAAACAGATCATTAAGGTATAGTAATTTCTTGAATGAACTTCTATTTTTATTTATATTTAACTTCTTTTTTCATTCAAGTTTCTTTTCTACTCAACTTCCTTTTTTATTTAATTTCCAAATAGATCGTTAAGGTATAGTGGTTTTTTGAATGAACATCCATTTTTAATTTTCTGCAACTCTCAATTTATTTTTATTTAACTTTCTTTTTCATTCATGTTTCTTTTCTACACAACTTCCTCTTTTATTTAATTTCCAAAATGATCGTGAAGGTATAGTGGTTTCCAGATTGAACTTCCATTTTTAATTTTATGCCACTCTCATTTTTATTTTTATTCAACTTCCATTTTTATTCAATTTACTTTTCTATTAAACTTCTTTTTTTTTATTTAATTTCCAAATAGATCGTTAAGTTATAGTGGTTTCTTGAATGAACTTCCATTTTTAATTTTCTGAAACTTCCATTTTTATTTTTATTTAACTTCCTTTTTTGTTCAAGTTTCTTTTCTACTTAACTTCCTTTTTTATTTAATTTCTAAATAGATCGTTAAGGTATACTGGTTTCTGGATTGAACTTCCATTTTTAATTTTCTGCAACTTCCATTTTTATTTTTATTCAACTTCCATTTTTATTCAATTTACTTTTCTATTTAACTTCCTTTTTTATTTAATTTCCAAATAGATCACTAAGGTATTGTGGTTTCTTGAATGAACTTCAACTTTTAATTTTTTGCAACTTCCATTTTTTTTTTTTTTTAACTTCCTTTTTCATTCAAGTTTCTTTTCTACTCAACTTCCTTTTTTATTTGATTTCCAAATAGATCGTTAAGGTATAGTGGTTTCTTGAATGAACTTCCATTTTTAATTTTCTGCAACTTCTATTTTTTTTTTTATTTAACTTCCTTTTTCATTCAAGTTTCTCTTCTACTCAACTTCCTTTTTTATTTAATTTCCAAATATATCGTTAAGGTATAGTGGTTTCTGGATTGAACTTCTAATTTTAATTTTCAGCAACTTCTATTTTTATTTCTATTCAACTTCTTTTTTTATTCAAGTTTCTTTTCTATTCGACTTCCTTTTTTATTTAATTTCCAAATAGATCGTTAACGTATAGTGGTTTTTTGAAGGAACTTCCATTTTTAATTTTCTTCAACTTCCATTTTTATTTTTATTTAACTTACTTTTTTACTCAAGTTTCTTTTCTACTCAACTTCCCTTTTTATTTGATTTCCAAATAGATCGTTAAGGTATAGTGGTTTCTGGATTGAACTTCTGTAACGCCCTCAAAATAAACCCATAATAGCCATAACATCAACATGCATTTATAAAAGAAAACGAATCATTTGAGTTAGTCATCAGAGTATTCTTATTGACAGACATTACTTGTAACGTCCTGCAACATCAAAATAAATGCCCTAAGGGCTTACATCTTTCCAAGCTAACACTTGGACACAAAAAAAAATGAGTACTAACTCATTTACAAGTTAAGCCCTAGGCTTGAATGTTTACATGAAATCCCAAAAATAACAAAATAAAACATATAACTAAAGACAAGTCTTCAAAATCCCAAACATCAAATCCTTCCAGGCTATGTCCGTGGAGGTAGCTTATCACCTGAACCTGAAAATGATGTTCCCATAAAGGGTGAGCCACAGCCCAGTAGAAAAATACTAAACCAAATATAAGTATTGAATAAAGCTATAGCATTCAATAGATGGTTAATCAAGATAATCAATTTTATTATTAAACAGTCTCATGACACTAATGTCTAAGACACATTTCACTTTCCATTATTATCAACATGGCTCAGAACCTGGCCAAACGTACAACAGTGAATTATATATCATAGTCGCATTACTTCCAATATCAACAAAACAAATGAGACTCATGCTCATATCAAAACACTTCATACTTCCCATTTGATACACATTTTAGTGCTGTATCAATAATCATGTAAAAACACTTCAATATAATAAGCACACATAAAAATGGTGCTAATGGAGTCCATCCCCTATCTCCTCCCAAACAAAAATCCGGTTTAGAGGTCCATCCCCTATCTTCCCCTAAACCGTGGAGTACATCCCCTATCTCCTCCCACACAATATGCAAATGCAATGCTCAACCAATACACGTATTTTCAGTATTAAATCAATAGTCAAAATTAATGACTTAACCAATGTGATTAGTTTCAGTTATTCCTAATCCACATGCAATGTCTACAACAATCACGACTATCCTCCACCGATAGCCCAAAACAGTTATTTCTAGACTGGAAATAAATATGTCAACAATTTAATAGGTGAGTGATTTAAATCATCCAACTACACCATTTAATCTATGAATTTATCAATTTCATGAATTTAACCAAATTCCCCAATTCCCTTAAATTAATTTTACAAATTAATTAATTAATACAACTAGGGTTTTTCCCAAAATTATCTAAGTGACCTCAACATCTTAAAATACCAAAACTTAGAACAAAGCTTATAGAATAGAGTAGGAAATCCCTACCTTGAAGATCACAACTAAAATAGAGAAGATGGAGATGATGACCCAAAATCCAAAGTGCTCCAAATCCTCTCTTTTTCAGATTAAAAGAAAGATCTCGTGAAGCTCTACCTTTCTTCCAAAGGAACTAGGGTAGAAGACCACCGAAAATAGATCAAATCTTGGAGAGAAGGTAAGAGTAGAGAGAGAGACTCTCAAGGGGCGGTTTTTAAAAGTTAAGAGATGAAAAGGTAGGTCAAAAAGTGATCAGGAAAGTGAAATCACGGACTGATGTAGTCGACTCTACGCTCGAGCGTAGAAAGCCCCGCTCGAGCGTAAGACACAGAATCATGCTCGAGCGTGAAGAAAGCCGCTCGAGCGTCGATTGCACCCTCACAGAAGTTTTGCAGGCGCTGCACCCGCTCGAGCGTCAAACTCCCTGCTCGAGCGGAGGAGCAAAAACAAGGGATCACGCTCGAGCGTAAAAACTACCGCTCGAGCGGAAGAACTGCAGAGCAAAATACTGGGAGATGGCAAATCCCGCTCGAGCGTTAAAACTCCCGCTCGAGCGGAGAAGCAACAACGAAGGGCCCGCTCGAGCGTTAAAACCTCCGCTCGAGCGTGAAGGCCAAAATCTGGGCATCACCTATTGGCATCAACCATCAACCAACCTGTAACAGACCCGCCCAACACAACCTATAATTCAAATACTAAGAGATTAAAGGACAACAACAACCAATAAGTAATGACAGGATCCACGGAACCTAAGTCCGGATACAATAATCTAAAGAGAAAAGACCGGGGTCGCTATAACCTCCCCCCCTTAAAAGAATTTCGTCCCCGAAATTAAGCACAAGGTTTTAAAAACAAGTTTTCTCAAATTCCAACAATATGTCAACTCAATAATAAACAACTTGACCCAACACCGGCCATTCCATCTCTCAACTAAGAGGCATGCCACAATATGCAAAACAAACATATATCTCAACCTGCATTAACACTATGCAATTTTCTTTCAATTTCAACAATTTTCAATATATTCAATATATACAATGTTCCATTAAACTTCCATTTCGAGGCAAGTTCCAAAATATTTCCATTAACCAAAACATTCTAAATGTTGTACAGCTTAAGACATATATAAAAAGCTTTAAAGTTCGACAATATTACAAATCAATAAACATGTCCGGATATTTCTCGCGGACTTCCAACTCACGTTCCCATGTGGCTTCCTCCACCCCGTGATGTTTCCACAAAACTTTCACCAAAGGAATGGCCTTGCCTCGCAAGACTTGATCCCGCTTATCCAAGACCCTAACCGGTCTCTCCTCATACGAGACATCCTCATCAACTACTAAATCGGTCCAATCCAATACATGTGATGGATCCGGCTCATACTTCCGAAGCATACTCACATGAAACACGTCATGTACTCCGGACAACTGCGGCGGCAAAGCTAAACGATAAGCAGTCTCGCCAATCCTCTCAAGGATCTCAAAAGGACCAATGAATCGAGGGGACAACTTCCCGCTCTTCCCAAACCTCATCAATCCCCGTCTTGGTGATATCTTCAAAAAGACATGATCACTCACCTCGAACACCAAAGGTCTCCTCCTACGGTCGGCATAAGATTTCTGACGACTCTGGGCTGTAACAAGCCTCTTACGGATAAGCTCAACCTTCTCCGTCGTTTCCCTCACTAACTCCGAACCCAACAGAGGTGCATCACCCACCTCGGCCCAACAAACAGGAGACCTACACGGTCGGCCGTATAAGGCCTCAAACGGTGCCATACCGATACTAGATTGGAAGCTGTTGTTGTAGGCAAACTCCACTAATGGCAAGTGCCTCTCCCATGACCCGCTAAAGTCAAGAACACAACCCCGAAGCATATCTTCAAGGATCTGAATAGTACGCTCGGACTGCCCATCAGTCTGAGGATGATAAGCTGTGCTAAAGGTCAACTTAGTGCCTAAGGCACTCTGCAAGCTCTGCCATAATCTGGCAGTAAAACGAGGATCTCTATCCGAGACGATCGTCACTGGAACCCCGTGCAATCTCACTATGTCCCGAATATACAAGTCGGCAAGATGATCTACCGTATCTCTCACGCGCATAGGAATAAAATGCGCCGACTTAGTTAACCGGTCTACAACCACCCAAATAGCATCACTACCCCGCTGAGTTCTTGGAAGACCCACAACGAAGTCCATAGTGACGTGTTCCCACTTCCACTCAGCAATAGGCAAGGGTTGCAACAAACCCGCTGGCCTCTGATGTTCAGCCTTCACTTGCTGACAAGTAAGGCACTTAGATACGAAAGCTGCCACATCTCTCTTCATACCCCGCCACCAAAACTGGCGACCCAAATCCCGATACATCTTAGTACCTCCCGGATGCACCGCAAGGCGTGAATGATGAAACTCTCGGAGTACCTCCTCTCGATGAGACTCCGGCACAAATAGACGGTCTCGGTATCTCACACTCAGGTCGGGATACACCGTCAAACCTTTCTCAACCTTCCCACCAGAAATCTTCTCACGGAGGGATTCTATCTCAAGGTCGCCCCTCTGAGCCTCTAACACTCGAGTCACAAGTGTAGGTTGTGCAACAACAGAAAACAAGGCCGCAGCCTCAACGGATTCGCCCAAAAGCAAATCAAACTCTCCAAGTGCACCTAACATCTCCCACTCTCGAATGGCTACACTAGCTATGTCACCAACAGGTTTCCTGCTAAGGGCGTCGGCCACCACATTGGCCTTTCCCGGATGATAATGCAATTCAAAGTCATAATCCTCTATGAACTCCATCCACCTCCTCTGCCTCAAGTTCAAGTCTTTCTGTGTAAACAAATATTTCAGACTCTTATGATCCGAGAATACCTCAAATCTCTCACCATAAAGATAATGCCTCCAAACCTTCAAGGCAAATATCACAGCTGCTAACTCTAAATCATGCGTAGGGTAATTCTTCTCGTGAACTTTCAACTGACGTGAGCCATAGGCAACCACTTTCCCCTCTTGCATCAACACACAACCAAGACCCTCTCGTGAGGCGTCACAATAGACTGCATAACCCAACCCTCTCTCCGGAATAATCAAGACTGGAGCAGTGGTCAGTCTAACTTTCAACTCCTGGAACGACTTTTCACAAGTCTCGCTCCAAGCAAATTTGACTCCCTTCCGAGTCAATCTAGTCAAAGGCGAAGCTAATCTGGAGAAATCTTTTACAAACCGGCGATAATACCCAGCTAATCCCAGAAAACTGCGGATCTCAAACACACTCTTAGGCTGTACCCAATCTTGCACTGCCTCTGTCTTGGATGTATCAACAGACACCCCTTCCCTAGAAACTACATGGCCTAAGAACTTCACCTCCTCTAGCCAGAACTCACACTTCCCAAACTTAGCATAAAGCTGATGGGCTCTAAGTAAATCAAGCACCACCCTCAAGTGTTCCTCGTGCTCTTCCTCTGAAGGTGAATAGATAAGGATGTCGTCCACGAAGACGACTACAAAACGATCTAGAAATTCCTGGAATATCCGGTTCATCAAATCCATAAATACTGCCGGTGCATTGGTGAGCCCAAATGGCATCACCAAAAACTCATAGTGGCCATACCGCGTACGGAATGCCGTCTTTGGAATATCCTCCTCCCTGACTCTCAACTGATGATAACCTGATCTCAAGTCTATCTTCGAGAAACAACGGGAACCTTTCAACTGATCGAACAGATCATCTATACGGGGCATTGGGTACTTATTCTTAACCGTAGCCCGATTCAATTTCCGATAATCTATGCAAAGTCTCAAAGCACCACCTTTCTTTTTAACAAAGAGGGCCGGTGCTCCCCAAGGCGAAACACTAGGACGTATAAAACCCTTGTCTAGTAACTCCTGGAGTTGGATCTTCAACTCAACTAACTCAGCTGGAGCAAAACGATAAGGTGCCATAGAAATCGGCGCCGTGCCGGGCACTAAGTCAATAGAGAATTCAATCTCTCGATGCGGTGGCAAACCAACAAGATCCTCGGGAAAAACCTCCGAGTACTCACACACCACCCTTGGCGACACAATCTGAGTCTCACCGTCCTCACTAATCGAAAGGTTAGCAAGTAGACCACTAAGCTCACTCCGTCCTCGCGGAACATACCCCGGTGGCAAAACACTACCAACACGGTCCCCCAGAAAATGAAAACACTCACCATTCACGGTACAACAAGTGACTCTCTGGCGGTAGCAATCAATAACTGCCCGGTATGACGATAACCAGTCCATACCCAAAATAACATCGAAACCTCTCATAGGCATAACTACAAAGGAAAATGGGATTCTATGGTAATCAACCTCTATATCACAACCCCTAACACCGTGTTTCAAAATCAATTCACCCCCAAGAGGCGACACTACACAAATAGGAGATGCTAACTGTGCTAACTCCAACTCCAAAACAGATGCAAATGCAGCAGACACAAAGGAATGAGATGCACCCGTATCAATCAAAACATTAGCAACCGAGTTGCAAAACAAGAAAGTACCTCTCACAACAGATGGAGCCGGTACAAGATCCTGCGCGGTAACAGCATACACGCGCCCAGATGACCTCTGATCAACCTGCTCACCCCTAGGAGCATAAGATTGTTGCACCGACTGAGACGATGAAGTCCCCTGATTAGCCCTCGAGGCCTGGCCCGACTGAGCTGGCTGCTGACCCTGAATCTGCCTCAAACCAGATGTACCAGGTGTGCCACCCAACTGGGGGCAATACCTCTTCATATGCCCTGGCTGACCACACTGATAACACGAGAGTGGCTGACCTCTACCCTGACTCTGGCTCTGAGATCGAGCCGAAGAAGATGCTGCTCTCTGAACTCCTCCCCTCTGAGGACAAACTGGAGACTTGTGGCCCAACTGGCCACACTTGAAACAGGTAATGTCTCCCTGACTGCCTTTCCCCGAACTAGCACTCGGTACAGGAAAAGTCGATCTCGAAAAGCTACCATGAGACTGCTGGGGATTAAAACCCTTCTGTCTCCTACCATCACTCTGACTATCCTGACTCCTCTTGGAGCCCTTCTGCCCTTCCTCCTCCTCTTGCATCATGATCTCCATATGGGCTGCAGCATCAACCATGCGCCCATAATCCCGAATCATAGTTCCCCCAACTCTCAGCTTGAGGCCACGCCTCAACTTCTTCTCAAACTCAATACAGCGGCGTTCCTCAGACGCGACTAACTCAGGTGCAAACCTGGACAAGCTAGTAAATGCAGCCTCAAACTCGGCCACAGAAGAACTCGACTGCTTAAGCTGACAAAACTGATCTCGCAGCTTCTCCCTAACTGCCGGAGATAAAAACTTCTCCTGGAAAGCATTCACAAAAGCCTCCCACGTACCTCCTATACGCCCCTTAGTAAACTTCCACCACTGACCCGCATCCCCCTTCAACTGGAAAGATGCCAAGGTCACTTTCAACCCCTCGTCTTCGATGCCCAGCATCTCAAACGTCTTCGTTGTCTGTTCGAGCCATTCATCTGCCTTAAGCGGCTCTTTAGGATCACCCAAAAATTCATCCGGATTGGACCGGAAGAACTCCCTCTTCAGAAAGGAAGGTCCTGCATCTGCAATACCAGCCTGAGCTTGATTCTCAGCTCTGAGAATGCCTACTGACTCCCTGAATGCCCCCGCTATCTCTCGAGCTAAAGCGCCCAAAGCCTGCTGGCCTACTGGCTCGGCCACATTGGCCTGGCCAATTCCCTCCTGAACTATCGGAATCTCCTCTGGCACAGGCACCTCCTGCCTACCCGGCCTACCACGCCTACCGTGTCCTCGTCCTCGTCCTGACATCCTAATAAAGGAAACAAAGACATTAGCACATTAATAAATGTGCCAAAACTAAACACTCGCGTCCTAATACAATGGACAACAATAATTCATTCCACGTAAGCACATAATCACATAAGCACCTACGAATTTCATTTCCGGATAATGATAGTCCCAATGCGTTACTATAGTTCCGGTTGGAAGCAGCAGTGATCAAGTGCCTTTCCAACAAGACTACTAGAAACTCAAGGGTCAAATCACCATCCTAGAAACTACATTCCATACCCACATAGTCACATAAACATGTTATCACGTAAGCATATAACATTACACTAAGTCTCTATCAAACGAGACGAACCCATTGTGATACTAATCACTTCCCACGTACCCAAAGTATTCAAACCCGGTACGCTCTGATACCAAGTTGTAACGCCCTCAAAATAAACCCATAATAGCCATAACATCAACATGCATTTATAAAAGAAAACGAATCATTTGAGTTAGTCATCAGAGTATTCTTATTGACAGACATTACTTGTAACGTCCTGCAACATCAAAATAAATGCCCTAAGGGCTTACATCTTTCCAAGCTAACACTTGGACACAAAAAAAAATGAGTACTAACTCATTTACAAGTTAAGCCCTAGGCTTGAATGTTTACATGAAATCCCAAAAATAACAAAATAAAACATATAACTAAAGACAAGTCTTCAAAATCCCAAACATCAAATCCTTCCAGGCTATGTCCGTGGAGGTAGCTTATCACCTGAACCTGAAAATGATGTTCCCATAAAGGGTGAGCCACAGCCCAGTAGAAAAATACTAAACCAAATATAAGTATTGAATAAAGCTATAGCATTCAATAGATGGTTAATCAAGATAATCAATTTTATTATTAAACAGTCTCATGACACTAATGTCTAAGACACATTTCACTTTCCATTATTATCAACATGGCTCAGAACCTGGCCAAACGTACAACAGTGAATTATATATCATAGTCGCATTACTTCCAATATCAACAAAACAAATGAGACTCATGCTCATATCAAAACACTTCATACTTCCCATTTGATACACATTTTAGTGCTGTATCAATAATCATGTAAAAACACTTCAATATAATAAGCACACATAAAAATGGTGCTAATGGAGTCCATCCCCTATCTCCTCCCAAACAAAAATCCGGTTTAGAGGTCCATCCCCTATCTTCCCCTAAACCGTGGAGTACATCCCCTATCTCCTCCCACACAATATGCAAATGCAATGCTCAACCAATACACGTATTTTCAGTATTAAATCAATAGTCAAAATTAATGACTTAACCAATGTGATTAGTTTCAGTTATTCCTAATCCACATGCAATGTCTACAACAATCACGACTATCCTCCACCGATAGCCCAAAACAGTTATTTCTAGACTGGAAATAAATATGTCAACAATTTAATAGGTGAGTGATTTAAATCATCCAACTACACCATTTAATCTATGAATTTATCAATTTCATGAATTTAACCAAATTCCCCAATTCCCTTAAATTAATTTTACAAATTAATTAATTAATACAACTAGGGTTTTTCCCAAAATTATCTAAGTGACCTCAACATCTTAAAATACCAAAACTTAGAACAAAGCTTATAGAATAGAGTAGGAAATCCCTACCTTGAAGATCACAACTAAAATAGAGAAGATGGAGATGATGACCCAAAATCCAAAGTGCTCCAAATCCTCTCTTTTTCAGATTAAAAGAAAGATCTCGTGAAGCTCTACCTTTCTTCCAAAGGAACTAGGGTAGAAGACCACCGAAAATAGATCAAATCTTGGAGAGAAGGTAAGAGTAGAGAGAGAGACTCTCAAGGGGCGGTTTTTAAAAGTTAAGAGATGAAAAGGTAGGTCAAAAAGTGATCAGGAAAGTGAAATCACGGACTGATGTAGTCGACTCTACGCTCGAGCGTAGAAAGCCCCGCTCGAGCGTAAGACACAGAATCATGCTCGAGCGTGAAGAAAGCCGCTCGAGCGTCGATTGCACCCTCACAGAAGTTTTGCAGGCGCTGCACCCGCTCGAGCGTCAAACTCCCCGCTCGAGCGGAGGAGCAAAAACAAGGGATCACGCTCGAGCGTAAAAACTACCGCTCGAGCGGAAGAACTGCAGAGCAAAATACTGGGAGATGGCAAATCCCGCTCGAGCGTTAAAACTCCCGCTCGAGCGGAGAAGCAACAACGAAGGGCCCGCTCGAGCGTTAAAACCTCCGCTCGAGCGTGAAGGCCAAAATCTGGGCATCACCTATTGGCATCAACCATCAACCAACCTGTAACAGACCCGCCCAACACAACCTATAATTCAAATACTAAGAGATTAAAGGACAACAACAACCAATAAGTAATGACAGGATCCACGGAACCTAAGTCCGGATACAATAATCTAAAGAGAAAAGACCGGGGTCGCTATAACTTCTATTTTTAATTTTCTGCAACTTCCATTTTTATTTTTCTTGAACTTCCATTTTTATTCAATTTACTGTTCTATTAAACTTCTTTTTTATTTAATTTCCAAATAGATCGTTAAGGTATAGTGGTTTTTGAATGAACTTCAAATTTTAATTTTCTGCAACTTCCATTTTTATTTCTATTCAACTTCTTTTTTTATTTATGCTTCTTTTCTATTGGACTTCCTTTTTTATTTAATTTCCAAATAGATCGTTAATGTATAGTGGTTTCTGGAGTGAATTTACATTTTTAATTTTATGCAACTTTCATTTTTATTTTTGTTGAACATCCATTTTTATTCAATTTACTTTTCTATTAAAGTTCCTTTTTTATTTAATTTCAAAATAGATCGTTAAGGTATAGTGGTTTCTTTAATGAACTTCCATTTTTAATTTTATGCAACATCCATTTATATTTTTATTCAACTTCCATTTTTATTTAAGTTATTTTTTTATTCAACTTCTTTTTTATTAAATTTCCAAATAGATCGTTTAGGTATAGTGGTTTCTTGAATGAACTTCCATTTTCAATTTTCTGCGACTTCCATATTTATTTTTATTTAACTTCCTTTTTCATTCTAGTATCTTTTCTACTCAACTTCCTTTTTTATTTAATTTCCAAATAGATCGCTAAGGTATACTAGTTTCTGGATTGAACTTCCATTTTTAATTTACTGCAACTTCCATTTTTATTTTTATTCTACTTCCATTTTTATTCAATTTACCTTTCTATTTAACTTCCTTTTTTATTTAATTTGCAATTAGATCATTAAGGTATAGGGGTTTCTTGAATGAACTTCAATTTTTAATTTTCTGCAACTTCCATTTTTATTATTATTCAACTTCCATTTTTATTCATGTTATTTTTCTATTCAACTTTATTTTATATTTAATTTCCAAATAGGTCGTTAAGGTATAGTGGTTTCTTGAATGAATTTCCAAATTTAATTTTCTGCAACTTCCATTTTTATTTCTATTCAACTTGTTTTTTTATCCGAGTTTCTTTTCCATTAAACTTCCTTTTTTATTTAATTTCCAAATAGATCGTTAAGGTATAGTGGTTTCTTGAATGAACTTCCATTTTTATTTTTCTGCAACTTTCACTTTTCTTTTTATTCGACTTCCATTTTTATTCAAGTTATTTTTCTATTCAACTTCATTTTTTATTTAATTTCCAAATAGATCGTTAAGGTATAGTGGTTTCTTGAATGAACTTCCAATTTTAATTTTCTGCAACTTCCATTTTTATTTCTATTCAACCTCTTTTTTTATTCAAGTTTCATTTCTATTCAACTTCCTTTTTTATTTAATTTCCAAATAGATCGTTAACGTATAGTGGTTTCTTGAATGAACTTCCATTTTTAATTTTCTTCAACTTCCATTTTTATTTTTATTTAACTTCCTTTTCTATTCAAGTTTCTTTTCTACTCAACTTCCTTTTTTGTTTGATTTCCAAATAGATCGTTAAGGTATAGTGGTTTCGAGATTGAACTTCCATTTTTAATTTTCTGCAACTTCCATTTTTATTTTTCTTCAACGTCCATTTTTATTCAATTACTTTTCTAGTAAACTTCTTTTTTATTTAATTTCCAAATAGATCGTTAAGGAATAGTGGCGTTTGAATGAACTTCCAATTTTAATTTTCTGCAACTTCCATTTTTATTTCTATTCAACTTCTTTTTTTATTCAATCTTCTTCTCTATTCGACTTCCCTTTTTATTTAATTTCCAAATAGATTGTTAAGGTATAGTGGTTTCTGGATTGAACTTATATTTTTATTTTTATGCAACTTTTATTTTTATTTTTGTTCAACTTCCATTTCTATTCAATTTACTTTTCTATTAAAGTTCCTTTTTTATTTAATTTCAAAATAGATCGTTAAGGTATAGTGGTTTCTTTAAGGAACTTGCATTTTTAATTTTATGCAACATCCATTTATATTTTTATTCAACTTCCATTTTTATTCAAGTTATTTTTCTATTCAACTTCCTTTTTTATTTAAGTTCCTAATAGATCGTTTAGGTATAGTGGTTTCTTGAATGAACTTCCATTTTCAATTTTCTGCAACTTCCATATTTATTTTTATTTAACTTCCTTTTATATTCAAATATCTTTTCGACTCAACTTCCTTTTTTATTTAATTTCCAAATAGATCGTTAAGGTATACTGGTTTCTAGGTTGAACTTCCATTTTTTATTTTCTGCAACTTCCATTTTTATTTTTATTCTACTTCCATTTTTAATCAATTTACCGTTCTATTTAACTTCCTTTTTTATTTAATTTCCAAATATATCATTAAGGTATATGGGTTTCTTGAATGAACATCAATTTTTAATTTTCTGCAACTTCCATTTTTATTATTATTCAACTTCCATTTTTATTCAAGTTATTTTTCTATTCAACTCCCTTTTTTATTAAATTTCCTAATAGATCGTTTAGGTATAGTGGTTTCTTGAATGAACTTCCATTTTTAATTTTCTGCGACTTCCATATTTATTTTTATTTAACTTCCTTTTTCATTCAAGTATCTTTTCTACTCAACTTCCTTTTTTATTTAATTTCCAAATAGGTCGTTAAGGTATGCTGGTTTCTGGATTGAACTTCCATTTTTAATTTTCTGCAACTTCCATTTTTATTCAATTTACCTTTCTATTTAACTTCCTTTTTTATTTAATTTCCAAATAGATCATTAAGGTATACGGGTTTCTTGAATGAACTTCAATTTTTAATTTTCTGCAACTTCCATTTTTACTATTATTCAACTTCCATTTTTATTGAAGTTATTTTTCTATTCAACTTTATTTTATATTTAATTCCCAAATAGGTCGTTAAGGTATAGTGGTTTCTTGAATCAACTTCCAAATTTAATTTTCTGCAACTTCCATTTTTATTTCTATTCAACTTCTTTTTTTATTCGAGTTTCTTTTCCATTCAACTTCCTTTTTTATTTAAGTTCCTAATAGATCGTTTAGGTATAGTGGTTTCTTGAATGAACTTCCATTTTCAATTTTCTGCAACTTCCATATTTATTTTTATTTAACTTCCTTTTATATTCAAATATCTTTTCGACTCAACTTCCTTTTTTATTTAATTTCCAAATAGATCGTTAAGGTATACTGGTTTCTGGGTTGAACTTCCATTTTTTATTTTCTGCAACTTCCATTTTTAATCAATTTACCGTTCTATTTAACTTCCTTTTTTATTTAATTTCCAAATATATCATTAAGGTATATGGGTTTCTTGAATGAACTTCAATTTTTAATTTTCTGCAACTTCCATTTTTATTATTATTCAACTTCCATTTTTATTCAAGTTATTTTTCTATTCAACTCCCTTTTTTATGAAATTTCCTAATAGATCGTTTAGGTATAGTGGTTTCTTGAATGAACTTCCATTTTTAATTTTCTGCGACTTCCATATTTATTTTTATTTAACTTCCTTTTTCATTCAAGTATCTTTTCTACTCAACTTCCTTTTTTATTTAATTTCCAAATAGGTCGTTAAGGTATGCTGGTTTCTGGATTGAACTTCCATTTTTAATTTTCTGCAACTTCCATTTTTATTCAATTTACCTTTCTATTTAACTTCCTTTTTTATTTAATTTCCAAATAGATCATTAAGGTATACGGGTTTCTTGAATGAACTTCAATTTTTAATTTTCTGCAACTTCCATTTTTACTATTATTCAACTTCCATTTTTATTGAAGTTATTTTTCTATTCAACTTTATTTTATATTTAATTCCCAAATAGGTCGTTAAGGTATAGTGGTTTCTTGAATCAACTTCCAAATTTAATTTTCTGCAACTTCCATTTTTATTTCTATTCAACTTCTTTTTTTATTCGAGTTTCTTTTCCATTCAACTTCCTTTTTTATTTAAGTTCCTAATAGATCGTTTAGGTATAGTGGTTTCTTGAATGAACTTCCATTTTCAATTTTCTGCAACTTCCATATTTATTTTTATTTAACTTCCTTTTATATTCAAATATCTTTTCGACTCAACTTCCTTTTTTATTTAATTTCCAAATAGATCGTTAAGGTATACTGGTTTCTGGGTTGAACTTCCATTTTTTATTTTCTGCAACTTCCATTTTTATTTTTATTCTACTTCCATTTTTAATCAATTTACCGTTCTATTTAACTTCCTTTTTTATTTAATTTCCAAATATATCATTAAGGTATATGGGTTTCTTGAATGAACTTCAATTTTTAATTTTCTGCAACTTCCATTTTTATTATTATTCAACTTCCATTTTTATTCAAGTTATTTTTCTATTCAACTTCCTTTTTTATTAAATTTCCTAATAGATCGTTTAGGTATAGTGGTTTTTCTTGAATGAACTTCCATTTTTAATTTTCTGCGACTTCCATATTTATTTTTATTTAACTTCCTTTTTCATTCAAGTATCTTTTCTACTCAACTTCCTTTTTTATTTAATTTCCAAATAGGTCATTAAGGTATGCTGGTTTCTGGATTGAACTTCAATTTTTAATTTTCTGCAACTTCCATTTTTATTTTTATTCTACTTCCATTTTTATTCAATTTACCTTTCTATTTAACTTCCTTTTTTATTTAATTTCCAAATAGATCATTAAGGTATACGGGTTTCTTGAATGAACTTCAATTTTTAATTTTCTGCAACTTCCATTTTTATTATTATTCAACTTCCATTTTTATTCAAGTTATTTTTCTATTCAACTTTATTTTATATTTAATTTCCAAATAGGTCGTTAAGGTATAGTGGTTTCTTGAATCAACTTCCAAATTTAATTTTCTGCAACTTCCATTTTTATTTCTATTCAACTTCTTTTTTTATTCGAGTTTCTTTTCCATTCAACTTCCTTTTTTATTTAAGTTCCTAATAGATCGTTTAGGTATAGTGGTTTCTTGAATGAACTTCCATTTTCAATTTTCTGCAACTTCCATATTTATTTTTATTTAACTTCCTTTTATATTGAAATATCTTTTCGACTCAACTTCCTTTTTTATTTAATTTCCAAATAGATCATTAAGGTATACTGGTTTCTGGGTTGAATTTCCATTTTTTATTTTCGGCAACTTCCATTTTTATTTTTATTCTACTTCCATTTTTAATCAATTTACCGTTCTATTTAACTTCCTTTTTTATTTAATTTCCAAATATATCATTAAGGTATATGGGTTTCTTGAATGAACTTCAATTTTTAATTTTCTGCAACTTCCATTTTTATTATTATTCAACTTCCATTTTTATTCAAGTTATTTTTCTATTCAACTTCCTTTTTTATTAAATTTCCTAATAGATCGTTTAGGTATAGTGGTTTCTTGAATGAACTTCCATTTTTAATTTTCTGCGACTTCCATATTTATTTTTATTTAACTTCCTTTTTCATTCAAGTATCTTTTCTACTCAACTTCCTTTTTTATTTAATTTCCAAATAGGTCGTTAAGGTATACTGGTTTCTGGATTGAACTTCCATTTTTAATTTTCTGCAACTTCCAATTTTATTTTTATTCTACTCCCATTTTTATTCAATTTACCTTTCTATTTAACTTCCTTTTTTATTTAATTTTCAAATAGATCATTAAGGTATACGGGTTTCTTGAATGAACTTCAATTTTTAATTTTCTGCAACTTTCATTTTTATTATTATTCAACTTCCATTTTTATTCAAGTTATTTTTCTATTCAACTTTATTTTATATTTAATTCCCAAATAGGTCGTTAAGGTATAGTGGTTTCTTGAATCAACTTCCAAATTTAATTTTCTGCAACTTCCATTTTTATTTCTATTCAACTTCTTTTTTTATTCGAGTTTCTTTTCCATTCAACTTCCTTTTTTATTTAAGTTCCTAATAGATCGTTTAGGTATAGTGGTTTCTTGAATGAACTTCCATTTTCAATTTTCTGCAACTTCCATATTTATTTTTATTTAACTTCCTTTTATATTCAAATATCTTTTCGACTCAACTTCCTTTTTTATTTAATTTCCAAATAGATCGTTAAGGTATACTGGTTTCTGGGTTGAACTTCCATTTTTTATTTTCTGCAACTTCCATTTTTATTTTTATTCTACTTCCATTTTTAATCAATTTACCGTTCTATTTAACTTCCTTTTTTATTTAATTTCCAAATATATCAATAAGGTATATGGGTTTTTGAATGAACTTCAATTTTTAATTTTCTGCAACTTCCATTTTTATTATTATTCAACTTCCATTTTTATTCAAGTTATTTTTCTATTCAACTTCCTTTTTTATTAAATTTCCTAATAGATCGTTTAGGTATAGTGGTTTCTTGAATGAACTTCCATTTTTAATTTTCTGCGACTTCCATATTTATTTTTATTTAACTTCCTTTTTCATTCAAGTATCTTTTCTACTCAACTTCCTTTTTTATTTAATTTCCAAATAGGTCGTTAAGTTATACTGGTTTCTGGATTGAACTTCCATTTTTAATTTTCTGCAACGTCCATTTTTATTTTTATTCTACTTCCATTTTTATTCAATTTACCTTTCTATTTAACTTCCTTTTTTATTTAATTTCCAAATAGATCATTAAGGTATACCGGTTTCTTGAATGAACTTCAATTTTTAATTTTCTGCAACTTCCATTTTTATTATTATTCAACTTCCATTTTTATTCAAGTTATTTTTTATTCAATTTTATTTTATATTTAATTCCCAAATAGGTTGTTAAGGTATAGTGGTTTCTTGAATCAACTTCCAAATTTAATTTTCTGCAACTTCCATTTTTATTTCTATTCAACTTCTTTTTTTATTTGAGTTTCTTTTCCATTCAACTTCCTTTTTTATTTAAGTTCCTAATAGATCGTTTAGGTATAGTGGTTTCTTGAATGAACTTCCATTTTCAATTTTCTGCAACTTCCATATTTATTTTTATTTAACTTCCTTTTATATTCAAATATCTTTTCGACTCAACTTCCTTTTTTATTTAATTTCCAAATAGATCGTTAAGGTATACTGGTTTCTGGGTTGAACTTCCATTTTTTATTTTCTGCAACTTCCATTTTTATTTTTATTCTACTTCCATTTTTAATCAATTTACCGTTCTATTTAACTTCCTTTTTTATTTAATTTCCAAATATATCATTAAGGTATATGGGTTTCTTGAATGAACTTCAATTTTTAATTTTCTGCAACTTCCATTTTTATTATTATTCAACTTCCATTTTTATTCAAGTTATTTTTCTATTCAACTTCATTTTTTATTAAATTTCCTAATAGATCGTTTAGGTATAGTGGTTTCTTGAATGAACTTCCATTTTTAATTTTCTGCGACTTCCATATTTATTTTTATTTAACTTCTTTTTTCATTCAAGTATCTTTTCTACTCAACTTCCTTTTTTATTTAATTTCCAAATAGGTCGTTAAGGTATGCTGGTTTCTGGATTGAACTTCCATTTTTAATTTTCTGCAACTTCCATTTTTATTTTTATTCTACTTTCATTTTTATTCAATTTACCTTTCTATTTAACTTCCTTTTTTATTTAATTTCCAAATAGATCATTAAGGTGTACGGGTTTCTTGAATGAACTTCAATTTTTAATTTTCTGCAACTTCCATTTTTATTATTATTCAACTTCCATTTTTATTCAAGTTATTTTTCTATTCAACTTTATTTTATATTTAATTTCCAAATAGGTCGTTAAGGTATAGTGGTTTCTTGAATCAACTTCCAAATTTAATTTTCTGCAACTTCCATTTTTATTTCTATTCAACTTCTTTTTTTATTCGAGTTTCTTTTCCATTCAACTTCCTTTTTTATTTAATTTCCAAATAGATCGTTAAGGTATAGTGGTTTCTTGAATGAGCTTCCATTTTTAATTTTCTGCAACTTTCACTTTTATTTTTATTCGACTTCCATTTTTATTCAACTTATTTTTCTATTCAACTTCATTTTTTATTTAATTTCCAAATAGATCGTTAAGGTATAGTGGTTTCTTGAATGAACTTCCAATTTTAATTTTCTGCAATTTCCATTTTTATTGCTATTCAACTTCTTTTTTTATTCAAGTTTCATTTATATTCAACTTCCTTTTTTGTTTAATTTCCAAATAGATCGTTAACGTATAGTGGTTTCTTGAATGAACTTCCACTTTTAATTTTCTTCAACTTTCATTTTTATTTTTATTTAACTTCCTTTTTTATTCAAGTTTCTTTTCTACTCAACTTCATTTTTTATTTGATTTCCAAATAGGTCGTTAAGGTATAGTGGTTTTGGGATTGAACTTCCATTTTTAATTTTCTGCAACTTCCATTTTTATTTTTCTTCAACGTCCATTTTTATTCAATTACTTTTACATTAAACTTCTTTTTTATTTAATTTCCAAATAGATCGTTAAGGTATAGTGGCGTTTGAATGAACTTCCAATTTTAATTTTCTGCAACTTCAATTTTTATTTCTATTCAACTTCTTTTTTTATTCAATCTTCTTCTCTATTCGACTTCCCTTTTTATTTAATTTCCAAATAGATCGTTAAGGTATAGTGGTTTCTGGATTGAACTTACATTTTTAATTTTATGCAACTTTCATTTTTATTTTTGTTCAACTTCCATTTTTATTCAATTTACTTTTCTGTTAAAGTTCCTTTTTTTTTTTTAATTTCAAAATAGATCGTTAAGGTATAGTGGTTTCTTGCATGAACTTCCATTTTTAATTTTTTGCAACTTTCACTTTTATTTTTATTCGACTTCCATTTTTATTCAAGTTATTTTTCTATTCAACTTTATTTTATATTTAATTCCCAAATAGGTCGTTAAGGTATAGTGGTTTCTTGAATCAACTTCCAAATTTAATTTTCTGCAACTTCCATTTTTATTTCTATTCAACTTCTTTTTTTATTCGAGTTTCTTTTCCATTCAACTTCCTTTTTTATTTAAGTTCCTAATAGATCGTTTAGGTATAGTGGTTTCTTGAATGAACTTCCATTTTCAATTTTCTGCAACTTCCATATTTATTTTTATTTAACTTCCTTTTATATTCAAATATCTTTTCGACTCAACTTCCTTTTTTATTTAATTTCCAAATAGATCGTTAAGGTATACTGGTTTCTGGGTTGAACTTCCATTTTTTATTTTCTGCAACTTCCATTTTTATTTTTATTCTACTTCCATTTTTAATCAATTTACCGTTCTATTTAACTTCCTTTTTTATTTAATTTCCAAATATATCAATAAGGTATATGGGTTTTTGAATGAACTTCAATTTTTAATTTTCTGCAACTTCCATTTTTATTATTATTCAACTTCCATTTTTATTCAAGTTATTTTTCTATTCAACTTCCTTTTTTATTAAATTTCCTAATAGATCGTTTAGGTATAGTGGTTTCTTGAATGAACTTCCATTTTTAATTTTCTGCGACTTCCATATTTATTTTTATTTAACTTCCTTTTTCATTCAAGTATCTTTTCTACTCAACTTCCTTTTTTATTTAATTTCCAAATAGGTCGTTAAGTTATACTGGTTTCTGGATTGAACTTCCATTTTTAATTTTCTGCAACGTCCATTTTTATTTTTATTCTACTTCCATTTTTATTCAATTTACCTTTCTATTTAACTTCCTTTTTTATTTAATTTCCAAATAGATCATTAAGGTATACCGGTTTCTTGAATGAACTTCAATTTTTAATTTTCTGCAACTTCCATTTTTATTATTATTCAACTTCCATTTTTATTCAAGTTATTTTTTATTCAATTTTATTTTATATTTAATTCCCAAATAGGTTGTTAAGGTATAGTGGTTTCTTGAATCAACTTCCAAATTTAATTTTCTGCAACTTCCATTTTTATTTCTATTCAACTTCTTTTTTTATTTGAGTTTCTTTTCCATTCAACTTCCTTTTTTATTTAAGTTCCTAATAGATCGTTTAGGTATAGTGGTTTCTTGAATGAACTTCCATTTTCAATTTTCTGCAACTTCCATATTTATTTTTATTTAACTTCCTTTTATATTCAAATATCTTTTCGACTCAACTTCCTTTTTTATTTAATTTCCAAATAGATCGTTAAGGTATACTGGTTTCTGGGTTGAACTTCCATTTTTTATTTTCTGCAACTTCCATTTTTATTTTTATTCTACTTCCATTTTTAATCAATTTACCGTTCTATTTAACTTCCTTTTTTATTTAATTTCCAAATATATCATTAAGGTATATGGGTTTCTTGAATGAACTTCAATTTTTAATTTTCTGCAACTTCCATTTTTATTATTATTCAACTTCCATTTTTATTCAAGTTATTTTTCTATTCAACTTCATTTTTTATTAAATTTCCTAATAGATCGTTTAGGTATAGTGGTTTCTTGAATGAACTTCCATTTTTAATTTTCTGCGACTTCCATATTTATTTTTATTTAACTTCTTTTTTCATTCAAGTATCTTTTCTACTCAACTTCCTTTTTTATTTAATTTCCAAATAGGTCGTTAAGGTATGCTGGTTTCTGGATTGAACTTCCATTTTTAATTTTCTGCAACTTCCATTTTTATTTTTATTCTACTTTCATTTTTATTCAATTTACCTTTCTATTTAACTTCCTTTTTTATTTAATTTCCAAATAGATCATTAAGGTGTACGGGTTTCTTGAATGAACTTCAATTTTTAATTTTCTGCAACTTCCATTTTTATTATTATTCAACTTCCATTTTTATTCAAGTTATTTTTCTATTCAACTTTATTTTATATTTAATTTCCAAATAGGTCGTTAAGGTATAGTGGTTTCTTGAATCAACTTCCAAATTTAATTTTCTGCAACTTCCATTTTTATTTCTATTCAACTTCTTTTTTTATTCGAGTTTCTTTTCCATTCAACTTCCTTTTTTATTTAATTTCCAAATAGATCGTTAAGGTATAGTGGTTTCTTGAATGAGCTTCCATTTTTAATTTTCTGCAACTTTCACTTTTATTTTTATTCGACTTCCATTTTTATTCAACTTATTTTTCTATTCAACTTCATTTTTTATTTAATTTCCAAATAGATCGTTAAGGTATAGTGGTTTCTTGAATGAACTTCCAATTTTAATTTTCTGCAATTTCCATTTTTATTGCTATTCAACTTCTTTTTTTATTCAAGTTTCATTTATATTCAACTTCCTTTTTTGTTTAATTTCCAAATAGATCGTTAACGTATAGTGGTTTCTTGAATGAACTTCCACTTTTAATTTTCTTCAACTTTCATTTTTATTTTTATTTAACTTCCTTTTTTATTCAAGTTTCTTTTCTACTCAACTTCATTTTTTATTTGATTTCCAAATAGGTCGTTAAGGTATAGTGGTTTTGGGATTGAACTTCCATTTTTAATTTTCTGCAACTTCCATTTTTATTTTTCTTCAACGTCCATTTTTATTCAATTACTTTTACATTAAACTTCTTTTTTATTTAATTTCCAAATAGATCGTTAAGGTATAGTGGCGTTTGAATGAACTTCCAATTTTAATTTTCTGCAACTTCAATTTTTATTTCTATTCAACTTCTTTTTTTATTCAATCTTCTTCTCTATTCGACTTCCCTTTTTATTTAATTTCCAAATAGATCGTTAAGGTATAGTGGTTTCTGGATTGAACTTACATTTTTAATTTTATGCAACTTTCATTTTTATTTTTGTTCAACTTCCATTTTTATTCAATTTACTTTTCTGTTAAAGTTCCTTTTTTTTTTTTAATTTCAAAATAGATCGTTAAGGTATAGTGGTTTCTTGCATGAACTTCCATTTTTAATTTTTTGCAACTTTCACTTTTATTTTTATTCGACTTCCATTTTTATTCAAGTTATTTTTCTATTCAACTTCATTTTTTATTTCATTTCCAATTAGATCGTTAAAGTATAGTGGTTTCTTGAATGAACTTCTAATTTTAATTTTCTGCAACTTCCATTTTTATTTCTATTCAACTTCTTTTTTTATTCAAGTTTCATTTCTATTCAACTTCCTTTTTTATTTAATTTCCAAATAGATCGTTAACGTATAGTGGTTTCTTGAATGAACTTCCATTTTTAATTTTCTTCAACTTCCATTTTTATTTTTATTTAACTTCCTTTTTTATTCAAGTTTCTTTTCTACTCAACTTCCTTTTTTATTTGATTTCCAAATAGATCGTTAAGGTATAGTGGTTTCGGGATTGAACTTCCATTTTTAATTTTCTGCAACTTCCATTTTTATTTTTCTTCAACGTCCATTTTTATTCAATTACTTTTCTATTAAACTTCTTTTTTATTTAATTTCCAAATAGATCGTTAAGGTATAGTGGTGTGTGAATGAACTTCCAATTTTAATTTTCTACAACTTCCATTTTTATTTCTATTCAACTTCTTTTTTTATTCAATCTTCTTCTCTATTCGACTTCCCATTTTATTTAATTTCCAAATAGATCGTTAAGGTATACTGGTTTCTGGGTTGAACTTCCATTTTTTATTTTCTGCAACTTCCATTTTTATTTTTATTCTACTTCCATTTTTAATCAATTTACCGTTCTATTTAACTTCCTTTTTTTATTTAATTTCCAAATATATCATTAAGGTATATGGGTTTCTTGAATGAACTTCAATTTTTAATTTTCTGCAACTTCCATTTTTATTATTATTCAACTTCCATTTTTATTCAAGTTATTTTTCTATTCAACTTCCTTTTATATTTAAGTTCCTAATAGATCGTTTAGGTATAGTGGTTTGTTGAACGAACTTTCATTTTTAATTTTCTGTAACATTCATTTTTATTTTTATTCAACTTCCATTTTTATTCAAGTTATTTTTCTATTCAACTTCCTTTTTTATTTAAGTATCTTTTCTACTCAACTTTCTTTTTTATTTAACTTCCAAATAGATCGTTAAGGTCTTCTGGTTTCTGGATTGAACTTCCATTTTTAATTTTCTGCAACTTCCATTTTTATTTTTATGCTACTTCCATTTTTATTCAATTTACTTTTCTATTTAACTTCCTTTTCTATTAAACTTCCAAATAGATCATTAAGGTATAGTGGTTTCTTGAATGAACTTCAATTTTTAATTTTCTGCAACTTCAATTTTAATTATTATTCAACTTTCATTTTTATTCAAGTTATTTTTCTATTCAACTTCCATTATTATTTAATTTCCTAATAGATCGTTAAGGTATAGTGGTTTCTTGAATGAACTTCCATTTTTATTTTTATTTAACTTCCTTTTTCATTTAAGTTTCTTTTCTACTCAACTTCCTTTTTTATTTAATTTGCAAATAGATCGTTAAGGTGTAGTCGTTTCTGGATTGAACTTCCTTTTTTAATTTTATGCAACTTTCATTTTTATTTTTATTCGTCTTCCATTTTTATTCAATTATCTTTTCTATTGGACTTCCTTTTTTATTTAATTTCCAAATAGATCATTAAGGTATTGTGGTTTCTTGAATGAACTTCCATTTTTAATTTTCGGCAACTTTCATTTTTATTTTTATTCGACTTCCATTTTTATTCAAGTTATTTTTATATTCAACTTCATTTTTTATTTAATTTCTAAATAGATCGTTAAGGTATAGTGGTTTCTTGAATGAACTTCCAATTTTAATTTTTTGCAACTCTCATTTTTATTTCTATTCAACGTCTTTTTTTATTCAAGTTTCTTTTCTATTCAACTTCCATTTTTATTTAATTTCCAAATAGATTGTTAACGTATAGTGGTTTCAGGAATGAACTTCCATTTTTAATTTTCTTCAACTACCATTTTTATTTTTATTTAACTTCCTTTTTTATTCAAGTTTCTTTTCTACTCAACTTCCTTTTTTATTTAATTTCCAAATAGATCATTAAGGTATATTGGTTTCTGGATTGAACTTCCATTTTTAATTTTATGCAACTTTCATTTTTATTTTTATTCAACTTCCATTTTTATTCAATTTACTTTTCTATTAGACTTCCTTTTTTATTTAATTTCCAAATAGATCGTTAAGGTATAGTGGTTTCTTGAATGAACTTCCATTTTTAATTTTCTGCAACTTTCATTTTTATTTTTATCTGACTTCCATTTTTATTCAAGTTATTTTTCTATTCAACTTCATTTTTTATTTAATTTCCAAATAGATCGTTACGGTATAGTGGTTTCTTGAAAGAACTTCCATTTTTCTTTCCATTCAACTTCTGTTTTTATTCAAGTTTCTTTTCTATTCAACTTCCTTTTTTATGTAATTTCCAAATACATCGTTAACGTATAGTGGTTTCTTGAATGAACTTCCATTTTTAATTTTCTTCAACTTCCATTTTTATTTTTATTTATCTTCCTTTTTTATTCAATTTACTTTTCTATTAAACTTCCTTTTTATTTCATTTCCAAATTGATCGTTAAGGTATAGTGTTTTCTTGAATGAACTTCCATTTTTAATTTTCTTCAACTTCCATTTTTATTTTTATTTCACTTCCTTTTTTATTCAATTTACTTTTCTATTAAACTTCCTGTTTTATATAATTTCCAAATAGAACGTTAAGGTATAGTGGTTTCTGGATTGAACTTCCATTTTTAATTTTATGCAAATTTCACTTTTCTTTTTATTCAACTTCCATTTTTATTCAATTTCCTTTTCTATTAAACTTCCTTTTTTATTTAATTTCCAAATAGATCGTTAAGGTATAGTGGTTTCTTTAATGACCTTACATTTTTATTTTTATGGAACTTCCATTTTTATTTTAATTCAGCTTCCATTTTTATTCAAGTTATTTTTCTATTCAACTTCCTTTTTTATTTAATTTCCAAACAGATCGTTAAGGTATAGTGGTTTTTGAATTAACTTCCAATTTTAATTTTCTGCAACTTCCATTTTGATTTCTATTCAACTTCTTTTTTTACTCAATCTTCTTTTCTATTCGACTTCCCTGTTTATTTAATTTCCAAATAGATCGTTAAGGTATAGTGGTTTCTGGATTGAACTTACATTTTTAATTTTATGCAACTTTCATTTTTATTTTTGTTCAACTTCCATTTTTATTCAATTTACTTTTCTATTAATGTCCTTTTTTATTTAATTTCAAAATAGATCATTAAGGTATAGTGGTTTTTTTAATGAACTTCCATTTGTAATTTTATGCAACATCCATTTATATTTTTATTCAACTTCCATTTTTATTCAAGTCATTTTTCTATTAAACTTCCTTTTTTATTTAAGTTCCTAATAGATCATAAAGGTATAGTGGTTTCTTGAATGAACTTCCATTTTTAATTTTCCGCAACTTCCATTTTTATTTTTATTTAGCTTCCTTTTTCATTCAAGTTTCTTTTCTACTAAACTTCCTTTTTTATTTAATTTCCAAATAGATCGTTAAGGTAGAGTGGTTTCTGGATTGAACTTCCATTTTTCATTTCATGCAACTTTCATTTTTATTTTTATTGAACTTCAATTTTTATTCGATTTACTTTTCTATTAAACTTCATTTTTTATTTAATTTCCAAATAGATCGTTAAAGTATAGTGGTTTCTTGAAAAAACTTCTATTTTTAATTTTCTGCAACTTTCATTTTTATTTTTATTCGACTTCCATTTATATTCAAGTTATTTTTCTATTCAACTTCATTTTTTATTTAATTTCCAAATAGGTCGTTAAGGTATAGTGGTTTCTTGAATGAACTTCCAATTTTAATTTTCTGCAACTTCCATTTTTATTTCTATTCAACAACTTTTTTTATTCAAGTTTCTTTTCTATTCAACTTCCTTTTTTATTTAATTTCCAAATAGATCGTTAACGTATAGTGGTTTCATGAATGAACTTCCATTTTTAATTTTCTTCAACTTCCATTTTTATTTTTATTTAACTTCCTGTTTTATTCAAGTTTCTTTTCTACTCAACTTCCTTTTTTATTTAATTTCCAAATAGATCGTTAAGGTATAGTGGTTTCTGGATTGAAGTTCCATTTTTAATTTTATGCAACTTTCATTTTTATTTTTATTCAACTTCCATTTTTATTCAATTTACTTTTCTAATAGACTTCCTTTTTTATTTAATTTCCAAATAGATCGTTAAGGTATAGTGGTTTCTTGAATGAACTTCCATTTTTAATTTTCTGCAACTTTCATTTTTATTTTTATTCGACTTCCATTTTTATTCAAGTTATTTTTCTATTCAACTTGATTTTTTATGTAATTTCCAAATAGGTCGTTAACGGATAGTGGTTTCTTGAATGAACTTCCATTTTTAATTTTCTTCAACTTCCATTTTTATTTTTATTTAACTTCTTTTTTTATTCAATTTACTTTTCTATTAAACTTCCTTTTTATTTGATTTCCAAATAGATTGTTAAGGTATAGTGGTTTCTTGAATGAACTTCCATTTTTAGTTTTCTTCAACATCCATTTTTATTTTTATTTAACTTCCTTTTTTATTCAATTTACCTTTCTATTAAACTTCCTTTTTTATTTAATTTCCAAATAGATCATTAAGGTATAGTGGTTTCGGGATTGAACTTCCATTTTTAATTTTATGCAACTTTCACTTTTCTTTTTATTCAACTTCCATTTTTATTCATTTTACTTTTCTATTAAACTTCATTTTTTTTTTAATTTCAAAATAGATCGTTAAAGTATAGTGGTTTCTTCAATGAACTTCCATTTTTAATTTTATGGAACTTTCATTTTTATTTTAATTCAGCTTCCATTTTTATTCAAGTTATTTTTCTCTATTCAACTCCCTTTTTTATTTAATTTCCAAATAGATCGTTAAGGTATAGTGGTTTCTTGAATGAACTTCCATTTTTAATTTTATGCAACTTTCATTTTTATTTTTATTCAACATCCATTTTTATTCAATTTACTTTTCTATTAAACTTACTTTTCTATTTAATTCCCAAATAGATCTTTAAGGTATAGTGGTTTCTTGAATGAAATTCCGTTTTTAATTTTCTGCAACCTTTAGTTTTATTTTTATTTGACTTCCATTTTTATTCAAGTTATTGTTCTTTTCAACTTCATTTTTTATTTAATTTCCAAATAGATCGTCAAGGTATAGTGGTTTCTTGAATGAACATCCAATTTTAAATTTTTGCAACTTCCATTTTTATTTCTTTTCAACTTCTTTTTTTATTCAAGTTTCTTTTCTATTTAACTTCTTTTTTTATTTAATTTCCAAATAGATCTTTAAGGTATACTGGTTTCTGGATTGAACTTCCATTTTCAATTTTATGCAACTTTCACTTTTCTTTTTATTCCACTTCCATTTTTATTCAATTTACTTTTCTATTAAACTTCCTTTTTATTTAATTTCCAAATAGATCGTTAAGGTATAGTGGTTTCTTGAATGAACTTCCATTTTTAATTTTCTTCAACTTTCAGTTTTATTTTTTTTCGACTTCCATTTTTATTCAAGTTATTTATCTATTCAACTTCCTATTTTATTTAATTTCAAAATAGATCGTTAAGGTATAGTGGTTTCTTCAATGAACTTCCAATTTTAATTTTCTGCAACTTCCATTTTTATTTCTATTCAACTTCCTTTTTTATTTAATTTCCAAATAGATCGTTAAGGTATAGTGGTTTCTGGATTCAACTTCCATTTTTAATTTTATGCAACTTTCATTTTTATTTTTATTCAACTTCCATTTTTATTCAATTTACTTTTCTATTAGACTTCCTTTTTTATTTAATTTCCAAACAGATCGTTAAGGTATAGTGGTTTCTTCAATGAACTTCCATTTTTAATTTTCTGCAACTTTCATTTTTGTTTTTATTCGACTTCCATTTTTATTCAAGTTATTTTTCTATTCAACTTCATCTTTTATTTAATTTCCAAATAGATCGTTAAGGTTTAGTGGTTTCTTGAATGAACTTTTAATTTTAATATTCTGCAACTTCCATTTTTATTTCTATTCAACGACTTTTTTTATTCAAGTTTCTTTTCTATCCAGCTTCCTTTTTTATTTAATTTCCAAATAGATCGTTAACGTATAGTAGTTTCATGAATGAACTTCCGTTTTTAATTTTCTTCAACTTCCATTTTTATTTTTATTTAACTTCCTTTTTTATTCAAGTTTCTTTTCTACTCAACTTCCTTTTTTATTTAATTTCGAAATAGATCGTTAAGGTATAGTGGTTTCTGGATTGAACTTCCTTTTTTAATTTTGTGCAACTTTCATTTTTATTTTTATTCAACTTCCATTTTTATTCAATTTACTTTTCTATTAGACTTCCTTTTTTATTTAATTTACAAATAGATCGTTAAGGTATAGTGGTTTCTTGAATGAACTTCCATTTTTAATTTTCTGCAACTTTCATTTTTATTTATTCGACTTCCACTTTTATTCAAGTTATTTTTCTATTCAACTTTATTTTTTATTTAATTTCCAAATAGATCGTTACGGTATAGTGGTTTCTTGAATGAACTTCCAATTTTAATTTTCTGCAACTTCCATTTTTCTCTCTATTCAACTTCTTTTTTTATTCAAGTTTCTTTTCTATTCAACTTCCTTTTTTATTTAATTTCCAAATAGATCGTCAAGGTATAGTGGTTTCTTGAATGAACTTCCATTTTTAATTTTCTTCAACTTCCATTTTTATTTTTATTTAACTTCCTTTTTTATTCAATTTACTTTTCTATTAAACTTCCTTTTTTATTTAATTTCCACATAGATTGTTAAGGTATAGTGGTTTCTGGATTGAACTTCCATTTTTAATTTTATGCAACTTTCACTTTTCTTTTTATTCAACTTCCATTTTTATTCAATTTACTTTCCTATTAAACTTCCTTTTTTATTTAATTTCCAAATAGATCGTTAAGGTATAATGGTTTCTTTAATGCACTTCCATTTTTAATTTTATGGAACTTCCATTTTTATTTTAATTTAGCTTCCATTTTTATTCAAGTTATTTTTCTATTCAACTTCCTTTTTTATTTAATTTCCAAATAGATCGTTAAGGTATAGTGGTTTCTTGATTGAACTTCCATTTTTAATTTTATGCAACTTTCACTTTTCTTTTTATTCAACTTCCATTTTTATTCAATTTACTTTCCTATTAAACTTCCTTTTTTATTTAATTTCCAAATAGATCGTTAAGGTATAATGGTTTCTTTAATGCACTTCCATTTTTAATTTTATGGAACTTCCATTTTTATTTTAATTTAGCTTCCATTTTTATTCAAGTTATTTTTCTATTCAACTTCCTTTTTTATTTAATTTCCAAATAAATCATTAAGGTATAGTGGTTTCTTGAATGAACTTCCATTTTTAATTTTCTTCAACATCCTTTTTATTCAATTTACTTTTCTATTAAACTTTATTTTTTATTTAATTTCCAAAAAGATCGTTAAGGTATAGTGGTTTCTGGATTGAACTTCCATTTTTAATTTTATGCAACTTTCACTTTTCTTTTTATTCAATATCTATTTTTATTCAATTTACTTTTCTATCAAACTTTCTTTTTTATTTAATTTCCAAATAGATCGTTAAGACATAGTGGTTTCTTTAATGAACTTTCATTTTTAATTTTATGGAACTTCTATTTTTATTTTTATTCAGCTTCCATTTTTATGCAAGTTATTTTTCTATTCAACTTACTTTTTTATTTAATTTCCAAATAGATCGTTAAGGTGTAGTGGTTTCCTGAACGAACTTCCATTTTTAATTTTATGCAACTTTCATTTTTATTTTTATTCAATTTACTTTTTTATTAAACTTCCTTTTCTATTTAATTTCCAAATAGATCGTTAAAGTATAGTGGTTTCTTGAATGAACTTCCGTTTTTTATTTTCTGCAACTTTTAGTTTTATTTTTATTCGATTTCCATTTTTATTCAACTCATTTTTCTATTCAACATCATTTTTTATTTAATTTCCAAATAGATCGTTAAGGTATAGTGGTTTCTTGAATGAACTTCCAATTTTAATTTTCTGCAACTTCCATTTTTATTTCTATTCAACTTTTTTTTTTATTCAAGTTTCTTTTCTATTCAACTTCTTTTTTTTATTTAATTTCCAAATAGATGTTTAAGGTATACTGGTTTCGGGATTGAACTTCCATTTTTAATTCTATGCAACTTTCACTTTTCTTTTTATTCCACTTCCATTTTTATTCAACTTACTTTTCAATTAAACTTCCTTTTTATTTAATTTTCGAATAGATCGTTAAGGTATAGTGGTTTCATGAATGAACTTCCATTTTTAATTTTCTTGAACTTCCATTTTTATTTTTTTTTAACTTCCTTTTTTATTCAAGTATCTTTTCTACTCAACTTTCTTTTTTATTTAATTTCCAAATAGATCGTTAAGGTATACTGGTTTCTGGATTGAACTTCCATTTTTAATTTTCTACAACTTCCACTTTTATTTTTATTCTACTTCCATTTTTATTCAAGTTATTTTTATATTCAACTTCATTTTTTATTTAATTTTCAAATAGATCGTTAAGGTATAGTGGTTTCTTGAATGAACTTCCAATTTTAATTTTCTGCAATTTCCATTTTTATTTCTATTCAACTTCCATTTTTATTCAATTTACTTTTCTATTAAACTTCCTTTTTTATTTAATTTCCAAATAGATCATTAAGGTATAGTGGTTTGTTGAACGAACTTCCATTTTTAATTTTCTGTAACTTTCATTTTTATTTTTATTCAACTTCCATTTTTATTCAAGTTATTTTTCTATTCAACTTCCTTTTTTTATTTAAGTTTCTAATAGATCGTTAAGGTATAGTGGTTTCTTGAATGAACTTCCATTTTTAATTTTCTGCAACTTCCATTTTTATTTTTTTTTAACTTCCTTTTTTATTCAAGTATCTTTTCTACTCAACTTTCTTTTTTATTTAATTTCCAAATAGATCGTTAAGGTATAGTAGTTTCTTGAATGAACTTCCATTTTTAATTTTCTGTAACTTTCATTTTTATTTTTATTCGACTTCCATTTTTATTGAAGTTATTTTTTTATTCAACTTCATTTTTTATTTAATTTCCAAATAGATCGTTAAGGTATAGTGGTTTCTTGAATGAACTTTCAATTTTAATTTTCTTCAACTTCCATTTTTATTTCTATTTAACTTCTTTTTTTATTCAAATTACTTTTCTATTCAACTTCCTTTTTTATTTAATTTCCAAATAGATCGTTAAGGTATACTGGTTTCTGGATTGAACTTCCATTTTTAATTTTATGCAACTTTCATTTTTATTTTTATTCAACTTCCATTTTTATTCAATTTACTTTTCTATTAGACTTCCTTTTTTATTTAATTTCCAAATTGATCGTTAAGGTATAGTGGTTTCTTGAATGAACTTCCATTTTTAATTTTCTGCAACCTTCATTTTTATTTTTATTCGACTTCCATTTTTATTCAAGTTATTTTTTTATTCAACTTCATTTTTTATATAATTTCCAAATAGATCGTTAAGGTATATTGGTTTCTTTAATGAACTTCCAATTTTAATTTTCTGCAACTTCCATTTTTATTTCTGTTCAACTTCTTTTTTTATTCAAGTTTCTTTTCTATTCAACTTTCTTTTTTATTTGATTTCCAAATAGATCGTTAACATATAGTGGTTTCTTGAATGAACTTCCATTTTTAATTTTTTGCAACTTTCACTTTTCTTTTTATTCCACTTCCATTTTTATTCAATTTACATTTCTATTAAACTTCTTTTTTTATTTAAATTCCAAATAGATCGTTAAGGTATAGTGGTTTCTTTAATGAACTTACATTTTTAATTTTATGGAACTTCCATTTTTATTTTTATTCAGCTTCCATTTTTATTCAAGTTACTTTTCTATTCAATTTTTTTTTATTTAATTTCCAAATAGATCGTTAAGGTATAGTGGTTTCTTGAACGAACTTCCATTTTAAATTTTATGCAACTTTCATTTTTATTTTTATTCAACTTACATTTTTATACAATTTACTTTTCTATTAAACTGCCTTTTCTATTTAATTTCCAAACAGATCGTTAAAGTATAGTGGTTTCTTAAATGAACTTCCGTTTTTAATTTTCTGTAACTTTTAGTTTTATTTTTATTCGACTTCCATTTTCATTCAAGTTATTTTTCTATTCAACTTCATTTTTTATTTAATTTCCAAATAGATCGTTAAGGTATAGTGGTTTCTTGAATGAACTTCCAATTTTAATTTTCTGCAGCTTCCATTTTTATTTCTATTCAACTTCTTTTTTTATTCAAGTTTCTTTTTTATTCAACTTCTTTTTTTATTTAATTTCCAAATAGATCTTTAAGTTATATTGTTTCTTGAATGAACTTCCATTTTTATTTTTATTTAACTTCGTTTTTCACTCAAGTTTCTTTTCTACTCAACTTCCTTTTTTATTTAATTTCCAAATAGATCGTTAAGGTATAGGGGTTTCTGGATTGAACATCCATTTTTAATTTTATGCAACTTTCATTTTTTATATTATTCAACTTCCACTTTTATTCAATTTACTTTTCTATTAAACTTCCTTTTTTATTTAATTTCCAAATAGATCATTAAGGTATACTGATTTTTAGATTGAACTTCCATTTTTAATTTTATGCAACTTTCATTTTTATTTTTATTCAATTTCCATTTTTATTCAATTTACTTTTCTATTAGACTTCCTTTTTTATTTAATTTCAAAATAGATCGTTAAGGTATAGTGGTTTTATAGCGATCCCGGGTTTAACCTTGTTGTACAGTGATCCGGACATGTGTCCGTGGATGTTGGTAGTTGGTTATCATCGTGTTTACATCCTTTCTTACTTTGTATTTGAGTTATAAGATGTGTTGGGTGGGTTTGTTTCAGGTTGGTTGAGTTTAGAAACCAAAACTAGTTGCCCAGATTTTTGGCCTGTCCGCTCGAGCGGAGGTGTTGGCGCTCGAGCGGGGAATACACCCATCCAGTATTTATTGTGCAGTGTTGTACGCTCGAGCGTAGGGTTGGGAGCTCGAGCGGAGGTCTAGTTCTGCAAAAGTGCTGAGCGAGTGCATTCTGCGCTCGAGCGGGAGGTTGGCCGCTCGAGCGTAAATCTGTGAGTGGCCGCTCGAGCGGGGTGTTTTACGCTCGAGCGGAGACCTGGGTTAAAGTTCCGAAATTGTGACTTTTCAAATCACTTTTTGCTTTCTCTTCTCTCTCTTACTTTTCCAAAAAGCCATTTTCAGAGCTTCTCACTCTAAATCGGCCCTTCTCTCTTAGATTTGATCTAGTAAGGATCGTTTACTCACCTTTTGTCTTCACAAAAGTTGTGTTGATCGTCGAGAGCTTCCTTTTGATCTGAAAATTTCGAGGTTTGGAGCATTTTGGTTTTGGTCTTCATCTCCTTTGGGGCTCCGGGTTTGAGGTAGGGATAACCTACTCCTCTCTATGGGTTTTGTCTTTAAATTTTGGTATTTTGAGATGTTGGGCTTGGTTTGGTAATTTTGTGAAAGTTTGGGGCTTTTGTGCAATTATACAAAAGTTGGGGTTTTATTCATAATAAACCTAGATGCATGTTTAGCATAAAAAAATGGAATGATTGTTGAATCATTGAAGAAAATTGGACCTAAGGGTTGAAATGGTAATTATGGAAAATAGCCTAATTACATTGTTTAATTAATTGGGATAATTAATTGATGAGAAATGAGGAAATGAAATGTTGATTGAATATCCATTTGTGCATTTATTTTCTGTTTTAGAAATAACTGCTTTGGGCTATCGGTGGAGGATAGTCATGATTGTTGTAGACAATGTATGTTGATTAGGCAAACTGAAACTAATCAATGGAATGTGTTATGAAACTTGACAGTTGCTAGAATACATTAATTGTTTGTATTGTGTGATTGTATATAGAACCAATGTGTTTATATACGTTGTGTGTAGAGGAGGAGATAGGGGATGTACTCCGTAGACAGAGCTCATATGCTTGTCTAGAGAAGTGAAGATAGAGCTCATATGCTTATCTTTGTGAAGTGTTGTGAAGTGTGGATACAGCTTGTATGCTTATCTGTGGATATTGTTGATATACATATCTGTTGTGAAGTGTGGATACAGCTTGTATGCTTATCTGTGGATATTGTTGATATACATATCTGTTGTAGAATGTGGAGATAGCTTTTATGCTTATCTGAATGTGAGATATAGTTTTTATACATATCTGTGGAAATGATGATAGAGCTAGCATGCTTATCTGTTAAAAAGGGAAAATGAAAAGTAATTGGGACTTGTAAGTCGTTGACATAAATATGTAATTTATGTGATTGTATCAGTGTAGACCGACTATCAATTGCTAATGTTTTAGTCATTGTCCATGGTTGGTTTAGTGTATTTCTACTGGGCTGTGGCTCACCCTATATGGGAATATCATTTTCAGGTACAGGAAGCATGCCACCTCCAAGGACATAGCTGGGAGGCTAGTGGCGGGCATAGTTTTGTCGTTTTACTTTTGATGTATTACATGTAATTTCAAGCCAAGGGCTTAATGTGTAAACGAGTTAGAACTCTTTGTTGTAACCAAGTGTTAACTTGGAAAGCTGTAAGCCCGTAGGGCATTTTGTTATGAGGTTAACATGTAATACTTAAGTAATGGAACTCTAATGAATGAAAGAATGTGGTTAGTTTATATGTAAATGCATGTCTTATCTGATGGGTTTATTGTTATTATTTTGAGGGCGTTACAACTTGGTATCAGAGCGTACCGGGTTCGAATACTTTGGGTACGTGGGAAGTGATTAGGATCACAATGGGTTTGTCTCGCTTGATAGAGACGTAGATGTAGTACCATATGCTATGTGTTTATTTGATAACATGCTTATGTGACTATGTGGGTATGGCACCGTTTGAGGCCTTGTATGGCCGACCGTGTAGGTCTCCAGTTTGTTGGGCCGAGGTGGGTGATGCACCTTTGTGGGGTCCGGAGTTGGTTAGGGAGACGACGGAGAAAGTTGAGCTTATCCGTAGGAGGCTTGTTACAGCCCAGAGTCGACAAAAGAGTTATGCCGACCGTAGGAGGAGGCCTTTGGCGTTTGAGGTAGGTGATCATGTCTTTCTGAAGATATCACCTAGGCGAGGCCTGATGAGGTTTGGGAAGAGTGGGAAGTTATCCCCTCGGTTTATTGGTCCTTTTGAGATCCTTGAGAGGATTGGTGAGGTTGCTTATCGATTAGCCTTACCACCGCAGTTGTCCGGAGTGCATGACGTGTTTCATGTGAGTATGCTTCGGAAGTATGAGCCAGATCCATCACATGTGTTGGATTGGACTGATTTAGAGGTAGATGAGGATGCCTCGTATGAGGAGAGACCGATTCGGGTCTTGGATAGGCGGGATCAAGTCCTGCGTGGCAAGACCATTCCTTTGGTGAAAGTCTTGTGGAAACATCACGGAGTGGAGGAAGCCACTTGGGAACGTGAGTTGGAAGTCCGAGAGAAATATCCGGACTTGTTTGTTAATATGTGATCTTGTAGTTAAATTTTGCATTTTGTTGAACTTAAGAGCTTTTATATATGTCTTAAGTTGTGAAACATTGAAAATGTTTGGGTTATTGGAAGTATGTTTTGGGAACTTGCCTTATATGGAAGTTGATTGTAACATGGTATATGCTGAATATATTGTTGAAATTGGAAAGATAGTGCATAATGTTGATGCATGTTGAAAGTACATATGTTGTTTACATATTGTGAAAAGCCTCTTGTTAAAGGGAGGGGGTGACCGGTAATGGGTCGAATTGTTAAATGTTAAAATATAACATTGTTTAAAAAAAAAAACTTGTTTTTGAGAAACTTATGCTTAATTTCGGGGACGAAATTCTTTAAGGGGGGGAGGTTATAGCGATCCCGGGTTTAACCTTGTTGTACAGTGATCCGGACATGTGTCCGTGGATGTTGGTAGTTGGTTATCATCGTGTTTACATCCTTTCTTACTTTGTATTTGAGTTATAAGATGTGTTGGGTGGGTTTGTTTCAGGTTGGTTGAGTTTAGAAACCAAAACTAGTTGCCCAGATTTTTGGCCTGTCCGCTCGAGCGGAGGTGTTGGCGCTCGAGCGGGGAATACACCCATCCAGTATTTATTGTGCAGTGTTGTACGCTCGAGCGTAGGGTTGGGAGCTCGAGCGGAGGTCTAGTTCTGCAAAAGTGCTGAGCGAGTGCATTCTGCGCTCGAGCGGGAGGTTGGCCGCTCGAGCGTAAATCTGTGAGTGGCCGCTCGAGCGGGGTGTTTTACGCTCGAGCGGAGACCTGGGTTAAAGTTCCGAAATTGTGACTTTTCAAATCACTTTTTGCTTTCTCTTCTCTCTCTTACTTTTCCAAAAAGCCATTTTCAGAGCTTCTCACTCTAAATCGGCCCTTCTCTCTTAGATTTGATCTAGTAAGGATCGTTTACTCACCTTTTGTCTTCACAAAAGTTGTGTTGATCGTCGAGAGCTTCCTTTTGATCTGAAAATTTCGAGGTTTGGAGCATTTTGGTTTTGGTCTTCATCTCCTTTGGGGCTCCGGGTTTGAGGTAGGGATAACCTACTCCTCTCTATGGGTTTTGTCTTTAAATTTTGGTATTTTGAGATGTTGGGCTTGGTTTGGTAATTTTGTGAAAGTTTGGGGCTTTTGTGCAATTATACAAAAGTTGGGGTTTTATTCATAATAAACCTAGATGCATGTTTAGCATAAAAAAATGGAATGATTGTTGAATCATTGAAGAAAATTGGACCTAAGGGTTGAAATGGTAATTATGGAAAATAGCCTAATTACATTGTTTAATTAATTGGGATAATTAATTGATGAGAAATGAGGAAATGAAATGTTGATTGAATATCCATTTGTGCATTTATTTTCTGTTTTAGAAATAACTGCTTTGGGCTATCGGTGGAGGATAGTCATGATTGTTGTAGACAATGTATGTTGATTAGGCAAACTGAAACTAATCAATGGAATGTGTTATGAAACTTGACAGTTGCTAGAATACATTAATTGTTTGTATTGTGTGATTGTATATAGAACCAATGTGTTTATATACGTTGTGTGTAGAGGAGGAGATAGGGGATGTACTCCGCGGTTTAGGGGAAGATAGGGGATGGACCTCTAAACCGGATAGGTATTTGGAGGAGATAGGGGATGTACTCCGTAGACAGAGCTCATATGCTTGTCTAGAGAAGTGAAGATAGAGCTCATATGCTTATCTTTGTGAAGTGTTGTGAAGTGTGGATACAGCTTGTATGCTTATCTGTGGATATTGTTGATATACATATCTGTTGTGAAGTGTGGATACAGCTTGTATGCTTATCTGTGGATATTGTTGATATACATATCTGTTGTAGAATGTGGAGATAGCTTTTATGCTTATCTGAATGTGAGATATAGTTTTTATACATATCTGTGGAAATGATGATAGAGCTAGCATGCTTATCTGTTAAAAAGGGAAAATGAAAAGTAATTGGGACTTGTAAGTCGTTGACATAAATATGTAATTTATGTGATTGTATCAGTGTAGACCGACTATCAATTGCTAATGTTTTAGTCATTGTCCATGGTTGGTTTAGTGTATTTCTACTGGGCTGTGGCTCACCCTATATGGGAATATCATTTTCAGGTACAGGAAGCATGCCACCTCCAAGGACATAGCTGGGAGGCTAGTGGCGGGCATAGTTTTGTCGTTTTACTTTTGATGTATTACATGTAATTTCAAGCCAAGGGCTTAATGTGTAAACGAGTTAGAACTCTTTGTTGTAACCAAGTGTTAACTTGGAAAGCTGTAAGCCCGTAGGGCATTTTGTTATGAGGTTAACATGTAATACTTAAGTAATGGAACTCTAATGAATGAAAGAATGTGGTTAGTTTATATGTAAATGCATGTCTTATCTGATGGGTTTATTGTTATTATTTTGAGGGCGTTACAGGTTTCTTGAATGAACTTCCATTTTTAATTTTCTGCAACTTTAATTTTTATTTTTATTCGACTTCCATTTTTAGTCAAGTTATTTTTCTATTCAACTTCTTTTTTTATTTAATTTCCAAATAGATCGTTAAGGTATAGTGGTTTCTTCAATGAACTTTCAATTTTAATTTTCTGCAACTTCCATTTTTATTTCTATTCAACTTTTTTTTTTATTCAAATTTCTTTTCTATTCAACTTTCTTTTTTATATAATTTCCAAATATATCGTTAAGGTATACTGGTTTCTGGATTGAACTTCCATTTTTAATTTTTTGCAACTTTCACTTTTCTTTTTATTCAACTTCCATTTTTATTCAATTTACTTTTCTATTAAACTTACTTTTTTATTTAATTTCCAAATAGATCGTTAAGGTATAGTGATTTCTTTAATGAACTTCCATTTTTAATTTTATGGAACTTCCATTTTTATTTTTATTCAGCTTCCATTTTTATTCAAGTTATTTTTCTATTCAACTTCCTTTTTTATTTAATTTCCAAATAGATCGTTAAGGTATAGTGGTTTCTCGAATAAACTTCCATTTTTAATTTCATGCAACTTTCATTTTTATTTTTAATCAACTTCCATTTTTATTCAATTTACTTTTCAATTAAACTTTCTTTTTTTATTTAATTTCCAAATAGATCGTTAAAGTATAGTGGTTTCTTGAATGAACTTCCGTTTTTAATTTTCTGCAACTTTCAGTTTTATTTTTATCCGACATCCATTTTTATTCAAGTTATTTTTCTGTTCAACTTCATTTTTTATTTAATTTCCAAATAGATCGTTAAGGTATAGTGGTTTCTTGAATGAATTTCCAATTTTAATTTGATGCAACTTCCATTTTTATTTCTATTCAACTTCTTTTTTTGTTTAATTTCCAAATAGATCTTCAAGGTGTACTGGTTTCTGGATTGAACTTCCATTATTAATTTTATGCAACTTTCGCTTTTCTTTTTATTCCACTTCCATTTTTATTCAATTTACTTTTCTATTAAACTTCCTTTTTATTTAATTTCCAAATAGATCGTTAAGGTATAGTGGTTTCTTGAATGAACTTCCATTTTAATTTTCTTCAACTTTTAGTTTTATTTTTATTCGACTTCCATTTTTATTCAAGTTATTTTTCTATTCAACTTCCTTTTTTATTTAATTACCAAATAGATCGTTAAGGTATAGTGGTTTCTTGAATGAACTTCCAATTTTAATTTTCTGCAACTTTCATTTTTATTTCTATTCAACATCTATTTTTATGAAAGTTTCTTTTCAATTCAACTTCCTTTTTTATTTAATTTCCAAATAGATCGTTAAGGTATACTGATTTCTAGATTGAACTTCCATTTTTAATTTTAGGCAACTTTCATCTTTATTTTTATTCAACTTCCTTTTTTATTGAATTTACTTTTCTATTAAACTTTCTTTTTTATTTAATTTCCAAATAGATTGTTAAGGTATAGTGGTTTCTTTAATGAACTTGCATTTTTGTTTTTATTCAGCTTCCATTTTTCATCAAGTTATTTTTCTATTCAACTTCCTTTTTTATTTAATTTCCAAATACATCGTTAAGGTATACTGGTTTCTGGATTGAACTTCCATTTTAATTTTATGCAACTTTCACTTTTCTTTTTTTATTTAATTACCAAATAGATCGTTATGGTATAGTGGTTTCTTGAATGAACTTCCAATTTTAATTTTCTGCAACTTTCATTTTTATTTCTATTCAACATCTATTTTTATGAAAGTTTCTTTTCAATTCAACTTCCTTTTTTATTTAATTTCCGAATAGATCGTTAAGGTATAGTGGTTTCTTGAGTGAACTTCCATTTTTAATTTTATGCAACTTCCATTTTTATTTTTATTCGACTTCCATTTTTATGCAAGTCATTTTTCTATTTAACTTTCTTTTTTATTTAATTTCCAAACAGATCGTTAAGGTATAGTGGTTTCTTGAATGAACTTCCAATTTTAATTTTCTGCAACTTCCATTTTTATTTCTATTCCACTTTTTTTTATTCAAGTTTCTTTTCTATTCAACTTCTTTTTTTATTTAATTTCCAAACAGATCGTTAAGGTATACTGGCTTCTGGATTGAACTTCCATTTTAAATTTTATGCAACTTTCACTTTTCTTTTTATTCAACTTCCATTTTTATTCAATTTAGTTTTCTATTATACTTTCTTTTTTATTTAATTTCCAAATCGATCGTTATGGTATAGTGGTTTCTTGAATGAATTTCCATTTTTAATTTTCTGCAATTTCCATTTTTATTTTTATTCGACTTCCTTTTTTATGCAAGTTATTTTTCTATTCAACTTCTTTTTTTATTTAATTTCCAAATAGATCGTTAAGGTAAAGTGGTTTCTTGAAAGAACTACCAATTTTAATTTTCTGCAACTTTCATTTTTTTTTCTATTCAACTTCTTTTTTTATTAAAGTTTCTTTTGTATTCAACTTCCATTTTTATTTAATTTCCGAATAGATCGTTAAGGTATACTGATTTTTGGATTGAACTTCCATTTTTAATTTTATGCAACTTTCACTTTTATTTTTATTCAACTTCATTTTTTATTCAATTTACTTTTCTGTTAAACTTCCATTTTTATTTAATTTCCAAATAGATCATTAAGGTATAGTGGTTTCTTTAATGAACTTCCATTTTTAATTTTCTTAAACTTCCATTTTTATTTTTATTTAACTTCCTTTTTCATTCAAGTTTCTTTTCTACTCAACTTCCTTTTTTATTTAATTTCCAAATAGATCGTTAAGGTATAGTGGTTTCTGGATTGAACTTCCATTTTTAATTTTATGCAACTTTCATTTTTACTTTTATTCAACTTCCATTTTTATTCAATTTACTTTCCGATTAAACTTCCTTTTTTATTTAATTTCCAAATAGATCGTTAAAGTATAGTGGTTTCTTGAATGAACTTCCGTTTTTAATTTTATGCAACTTCCATTTTTATTTTTATTCGACTTCCATTTTTATTTTTAAGTAACTTCCACTTTTATTCAATATACTTTTCTATTCAACTTGCTTTTTTATTTAATTTCCAAATAGATCGTTAAGGTATAGTGATTTCTTGAATGAACTTCCACTTTAAATTTTGTGCAACTTTCATTTTTATTTTTATTCAACTTTCATTTTTATTCAATTTAAATTTCTATTAAACTTCATTTTTTATTTAATTTCCAAATAGATCGTTAAGGTATAGTGGTTTCTTTAATTAACTTCCATTTTTAATTTCCTGCAACTTCCGTTTTTATTATTATTCAACTTCCATTTTTATTCAAGTTATTTTTCTACTCAATTTCCTTTTTTATTTAATTTCCAAATAGATCGTTAAGGTATAGTGGTTTCTGGATTGAACTTCCATTTTTAATTTTATGCAACTTCCACTTATATTTTTATTCGACTTCCATTTTTATTCAAGTTATTTTTCTATTCAACTTCCTTTTTTATTTAATTTTCTAATAGATCGTCAAGGTATAGTGGTTTCTTGAATGAATTTCCATTTTTAATTTTCTTAAACTTCCATTTTTATTTTTATTTAACTTCCTTTTTCATTCTAGTTTCTTTTCTACTCAACTTCGTTTTTTATTTAATTTCCAAATAGATCGTTAAGGTATAGTGGTTTCTTGAATGAACTTCCATTTTTAATTTTCTGCAACTTCCATTTTTATATTTATTTAACTTCCATTTTTATTCAATGTACTTTTCAAGTAAACTTCCTTTTTTATTTTATTTCCAAATAGATCGTTAAGGTAGAGTGGTTTCTTGAATGAACTTCCATTTTTAATTTTCTGCCACTTCCATTTTTATTTTTATTCGACTTCCATTTTTATTCAATTTACTTTTCTATTCAACTTCCTTTTTTATTTAATATCCAAATAGATCGTTAAGGTATAGTGGTTTCTTGAATGAATTTCCATTTTTAATTTTATGCAACTTCCATTTTTATTTTTAAGTAACTTCCATTTTTATTCAAGTTGCTTTTTTATTCAACTTCCTTTTTTATTTAATTTCCAATTAGATCGTTAAGGTATACTTGTTTCTGGATTGAAATTCCATTTTTAATTTTATGCAGCTTTCACTTTTCTTTTTATTCAACTTCCATTTTTATTCAATTTACTTTTCTATTAAACTTCCTTTTTTATTTAATTTCCAAATAGTTCGTTAAGGTATAGTTGTTTCTTGAGTGAACTTCCGTTTTTAATTTTATGCAACTTCCATTTTAATTTTTATTCGACTTCCATTTTTATTCAACTCATTTTTCAATTTAACTTCCTTTTTTATTTAATTTCCAAATAGATCGTTAAGGTATAGTGGTTTCTTGAATGAACTTCCAATTTTAATTTTCTGCAACTTCCATTTTTATTTCTATTCAACTTCTTTTTTTATTCAAGTTTCTTTTCTATTCAGCTTCCTTTTTTATTTAATTTCCAAATATATCGTTAAGGTATACTGGCTTCTGCATTGAACTTCCATTTTAAATTTTATGCAACTTTCACTTTTCTTTTTATTCGACTTCCATTTTTATTCAATTTAGTTTTCTATTAAACTTTCTTTTTTGTTTAATTTCCAAATAAATCATTATGGTATAGTGGTTTCTTGAATGAACTTCCATTTTTAATTTTCTGCAACTTCCATTTTTATTTTTATTCGACTACCATTTTTATTCAAGTTATTTTTCTATTCAACTTCCTTTTTTATTTAATTTCCAAATAGATCGTTAAGGTAAAGTGGTTTCTTGAAAGAAGTTCCAATTTTAATTTTCTACAACTTTCATTTTTTTTTTCTATTCAACTTCTTTTTTTATTAAAGTTTCTTTTGTATTCAACTTTCATTTTTATTTAATTTCCGAATAGATCGTTAAGGTATACTGATTTTTGGATTGAACTTCCATTTTTAATTTTATGCAACTTTCACTTTTATTTTTATTCAACTTCATTTTTTATTCAATTTACTTTTCTGTTAAACTTCCATTTTTATTTAATTTCCAAATAGATCATTAAGGTATAGTGGTTTCTTTAATGAACTTCCATTTTTAATTTTCTTAAACTTCCATTTTTATTTTTATTTAACTTCCTTTTTCATTCAAGTTTCTTTTCTACTCAACTTCCTTTTTTATTTAATTTCCAAATAGATCGTTAAGGTATAGTGGTTTATTGAATGAACTTCCAAGTTTAATTTTCTGCGACTTCCATTTTTCTTTGTATTCAACTTCTTTTTTTTTCTAGTTTCTTTTCTATTCAACTTCTTTTTTATTTAATTTCCAAATAGATTGTTAAGGTATACTGGTTTCTGGATTGAACTTCCATTTTTAATTTTATGCAACTTTCACTTTTCTTTTTATTCAACTTCCATTTTTATTCAATCTACTTTTCTACTGAACTTCCTTTTTTATTTAATTTTCAAATAAATCGTTAAGGTACAGTGGTTTCTATAATTAACTTCCATTTTTAATTTTCTGCAACTTCCGTTTTTGTTATTATTCAACTTCCATTTTATTCAAGTTATTTTTCTATTCAACTTCCTTTTTTATTTAATTGCGGAATAGATCGTTAAGGTATAGTGGTTTCTTGAATGAACATCCATTATTAATTTTCTTCAACTTCTATTTTTATTTTTTTTTCAATTCCTTTTTCATTCAAGTTTCTTTTTTACTCAACTTCCTCTTTTATTTAATTTCCAAACAGATCGTTAAGGTATAGGGGTTTCTGGATTGAACATCCATTTTTAATTTTATGCAACTTTCATTTTTAATATTATTCAACTTCCATTTTTATTCAATTTACTTTTCTATTAAACTTTCTTTTTTATTTAATTTCCACATAGATTGTTATGGTATAGTGTTTTTTGAATGAACTTCCATTTTTATTTTTGTTCGACTTCCATTTTTATTCAAGTTATTTTTCTATTCAACTTCCTTTTTTATTTAATTTCCAAATAGATTGTTAAGGTATAGTGGTTTCTTGAATGAACTTCCATTTTTAATTTTCTGCAACTTCCATTTTTATTTTTATTTAACTTCCTTTTTCAATCAAGTTTCATTTTCACTCAACTTCCTTTTTTATTTAATTTCCAAATAGATTGTTAAGGTATAGTGGTTTCTTGAATGAACTTCCATTTTTAATTTTCTGCAACTTCCATTTTTATTTTATGCAACTTTCAATTTTAATTTTAGTCAACTTTCATTTTTATTCAATTTACTTTTCTATTAACCTTCTTTTTTATTTAATTTCCAAATACATCGTTAAAGTATAGTGGTTTCTTGAATGAACTTCCATTTTTAATTTTCTGCAACTTCCATTTTTATTTTTATTCGACTTCCATTTTTATTCAAGTTATTTTTCTATTCAACTTCCCTTTTTATTTAATTTCCAAATAGATCGTTAAGGTATAGTGGTTTCTTCAATGAACTTCCATTTTTAATTTTCTGCAACTTCCATTTTTATTTTTATTTAACTTCCTTTTTCAATCAAGTTTCATTTCCACTCAACTTCCTTTTTTATTTAATTTCCAAATAGATCGTTAAGGTATAGCGGTTTTTGGATTGAACATCCATTTTTAATTTTTTGCAATTTTAATTTTTAATTTTATTCAACTTTCATTTTTATTCAATTTACTTTTCTATTAAACTTTCTTTTTTATTTAATTTCCAAATAGATCGTTAAGGTATAGTGGTTTCTTGAATGAACTTCCATTTTTAATTTTCTGCAACTTCCATTTTTATTTTTATTTAACTTCCTTTTTCAATCAAGCTTCTTTTCCACTAACTTCCTTTTTTATTTAATTTCCAAATAGATCTTTAAGGTATAGTGGTTTCTTGAATGAACTTCCATTTTTAATTTTGTGCAACTTTCATTTTTATTTTTATTCAACTTAAATTTTTATTCAATTTACTTTTCTATTAAACTTCCTATTTTTTTTTTTTAAATTTCCAAATAGATTGTTAAGGTATAACGGTTTCTTTAATGAACTTCTATTTTTAACTTTCTGCAACTTCCATTTTTATTTTTCTTCGACTTTCATTTTTAATCAAGTTATTTCTCTATTCAACTTCCTTTTTTATTTAATTTCCTAATAGATCGTTAAGGTATAGTGGTTTCTTGAATGAATTTCCGTTTTTAATTTTCTGCAACTTCCATTTTTATTTTTGTTTAACTTCCTTTTTAATTCAAGTTTCTTTTCTACTCAACTTCCTTTTTTATTTAATTTCCAAATAGATCGTTAAGGTATTGTGGTTTCTGGATTGAACTTCCATTTTTAATTTTATGCAACTTTCATTTTTTTCTTTTATTCAACTTCCATTTTTATTCAATTTACTTTTCGATTAAAATGCCTTTTTTATTTAATTTCCAAATAGATCGTTAAAGTATAGTGGTTTCTTGAATGAACTTCCGTTTTTAATTTTATGCAACATCCATTTTTTTTTTTATTCGACTTCCATTTTTATTTTTAAGTAACTTCCATTTTTATTCAAGTTACTTTTCTATTCAACTTTCTTTTTTATTTACTTTCCAAATAGATCGTTATGGTATAGTGCTTTTTTGAATGAACTTCCATTTTTAATTTTCAGCAACTTCCATTTTCATTTTTGTTCGACTTCCATTTTTATTCAAGTTATTTTTCTATTCAACTTCCTTTTTTATTTAATTTCCAAATAGATTGTTAAGGTATAGTGGTTTCTTGAATGAACTTCCATATTTAATTTTCTGCAACTTCCATTTTTATTTTTATTTAACTTCCTTTTTCAATCAACTTTCATTTCTACTCAACTTCCTTTTTTATTTAATTTGCAGATAGATTGTTAAGGTATAGTGGTTTCTTGATTAAACATCCATTTTTAATTTTATGCAACTTTCAATTTTAATTTTAGTCAACTTTCATTTTTATTCAATTTACTTTTCTATTAACTTTCTTTTTTATTTAATTTCCAAATACATCGTTAAGGAATAGTGGTTTCTTGAATGAACTTCAATTTTTAATTTTCTGCAACTTCCATTTTTATTTTTATTCGACTTCCATTTTTATTCAAGTTATTTTTCTATTCAACTTCCTTTTTTATTTAACTTCCAAATATATCGTTACGGTATAGTGGTTTCTTCAATGAACTTCCATTTTTAATTTCCTGCAACTTCCATTTTTATTTTTATTTAACTTCCTTTTTCTATCAAGTTTCTTTTCCACTCAACTTCCTTTTTTATTTAATTTCCAAATAGATCGTTAAGGTATAGCGGTTTCGGGATTGAACATCCATTTTTAATTTTATGCAACTTTCATTTTTAATTTTATTCAACTTTCATTTTTATTCAATTTACTTTTCTATTAAACTTTCTTTTTTATTTAATTTCCAAATACATCGTTAAGGTATAGTGGTTTCTTGAATGAACTTCCTTTTTTAATTTTCTGCAACTTCCATTTTTATTTTTATTCGACTTCCATTTTTATTCAAGTTATTTTTCTATTCAACTTCCTTTTTTATTTAATTTCCAAATAGATCGTTAAGCTATAGTGGTTTCTTGAATGAATTTTCATTTTTAATTTTCTGCAACTTCCATTTTTCTTTTAAGTAACTTCCATTTTTATTCAAGTTACTTTTATATTCAACTTCCTTTTTTATTTAATTTCCAAATAGATCGTTAACGTATAGTGGTTTCTGGATTGAACTTCTATTTTTAATTTTATGCAACTTTCATTTTTATTTTTATTCAACTTCTATTTTTATTCAATTTACTTTTTTATTAAACTTCCTTTTTTATTTAATTTCCGAATAGATCGTTAAGGTATAGTGGTTTCTTGAATGAACTTCCATTTTTAATTTTCGGCAACTTCCATTTTTATTTTTATTCGACTTCCATTTTTATTCAAGTCATTTTTCTATTCAACTTCTTTTTTTTTATTTAATTTCCAAATAGATCGTTAAGGTATAGTGGTTTCTTGAATGAACTTTCATTTTGAATTATCTGCAACTTCCATTTTTATTTTTATTTAACTTCCTTTTTTATTGAAGTTTCTTTTCTACTCAACTTCACTTTTTAATTAATTTCCAAATAAATCTTTATGGTATATTGGTTTCTGGATTGAACTTTCATTGTTAATTTTATGCAACTTTCATTTTTATTTTTATTCAACTTCCATCTTTATTCAATTTACTTTGCTATTAAACTTCCTTTTTTATTTAATTTCTAAATAGATCGTTAAGGTATAGTGGTTTCTTGAATGAACTTCCATTTTTATTTTTATTCGACTTCCATTTTCATTCAATTTACATTTCTTTTCAACTTCCTTTTTCATTTAATATCCAAATAGGTCGTTAAGGTATAGTGGTTTCTTGAATGAATTTCCATTTTTAATTTTCTGCAACTTCCATTTTTATTTTTAAGTAACTTCCATTTTTATTCAAGTTGCTTTTCTATTCAACTTCCTTTTTTATTTAATTTCCAAATAGATCGTTAAGGTATACTGGTTTCTGGATTGAACTTCCATTTTTAATTTTATGCAACTTTCACTTTTCTTTTTATTCAACTTCCATTTTTATTCAATTTACTTTTCCATTAAACTTCCTTTTTTATTTAATTTCCAAATAGATCGTTAAGGTATATTGGTTTCTTGGGTGAACTTCCATTTTTAATTTTATGCAACTTCCATTTTTATTTTTATTCGACTTCCATTTTTATTCAAATCATTTTTCTATTCAACTTCCTTTTTTATTTAATTTCCAAATAGATCGTTAAGGTATAGTGTTTTCTTGAATGAACTTCCATTTTTAATTTTCTGCAACTTCCATTTTTATTTTTATTTAACTTCCTTTTTCATGCAAGTTTCTTTTCTACTCAACTTCTTTTTTTATTTAATTTCCAAATAGATCGTTAAGGTATAGGGGTTTCTGGATTGAACATCCATTTTAAATTTTATGCAACTTTCATTTTTAATATTATTCAACTTCCATTTTTATTCAATTTACTTTTCTATTAAACTTTCTTTTTTATTTAATTTCCAAATAGATCGTTATGGTGTAGTGGTTTCTTGAATAAACTTCTATTTTTAATTTTCTGCAAGTTTCATTTTTATTTTTATTCGACTTCCATTTTTATCCAAGTTATTTTTCTATTCGACTTCCTTTTTTGTTTAATTTCCAAATAGATCGTTAAGGTATAGTGGTTTCTTGAATGAACTTCCAATTTTTATTTTCTGCAACTTCCATTTTTATTTCTATTCAACTTCTTTTTTTATTAAAGTTTCTTTTCTATTCAACTTCCTTTTTTATTTAATTTCCAAATAGATCGTTAAGGTATACTGATTGAACTTCCATTTTTAATTTTATGCAACTTTCACTTTTATTTTTATTCAACTTCCTTTTTTATTCAATTTACTTTTCTATAAAACTTCATTTTTTATTTAATTTCCAAATAGATCGTTAAGGTAGAGTGGTTTCTTTAATGAACTTCCATTTTTAATTTTATGGAACTTGCATTTTTATTTTTATTCGGCTTCCATTTTTTTTCAAGTTTTTTTTCTATTCAACTTCTTTTTTATTTAATTTCGAAATAGATCGTTAAGGTATAGTGGTTTCTTTAATGAACTTCCATTTTTAATTTTATGGAACTTGCATTTTTATTTTTATTCAGATTCCATTTTTGTTCAAGTTATTTTTCAATTCAACTTCCTTTTTTATTTAATTTCCAAATAGATCGTTAAGGTATAGTGGTTTCTTGAATGAACTTCCAATTTTAATTTTCTGCGACTTCCATTTTTATTTGTATTTAACTTCTTTTTTTTTTCAAGTTTCTTTTCTATTCAACTTCTTTTTTTATTTAATTTCCAAATAGATCGTTAAGGTATACTGGTTTCTGGATTGAATTTCCATTTTTAATTTTATGCAACTTTCACTTTTCTTTTTATTCAACTTCCATTTTTATTCAATTTACTTTTCTATTAAACTTTTTTTTTATTTAATTTCCAAATAGATCGTTAAGGTATAGTGGTTTCTTTAATAAACTTCCATTTTTAATTTTTTGCAACTTTCATTTTTAATTTTATTCAACTTTCATTTTTATTCAATTTACTTTTCTATTAAACTTTCTTTTTTATTTAATTTCCAAATACATCGTTAAGGTATAGTGGTTTCTTGAATGAACTTCCTTTTTTAATTTTCTGCAACTTCCATTTTTATTTTTATTCGACTTCCATTTTTATTCAAGTTATTTTTCTATTCAACTTCCTTTTTTATTTAATTTCCAAATAGATCGTTAAGGTATAGTGGTTTCTTGAATGAATTTTCATTTTTAATTTTCTGCAACTTCCATTTTTCTTTTAAGTAACTTCCATTTTTATTCAAGTTACTTTTATATTCAACTTCCTTTTTTATTTAATTTCCAAATAGATCGTCAACGTATAGTGGTTTCTGGATTGAACTTCTATTTTTAATTTTATGCAACTTTCATTTTTATATTTATTCAACTTCTATTTTTATTCAATTTATTTTTTTATTGAACTTCCTTTTTTATTTAATTTCCGAATAGATCGTTAAGGTATAGTGGTTTCTTGAATGAACTTGCATTTTTAATTTTCGGCAACTTCCATTTTTATTTTTATTCGATTTCCATTTTTATTCAAGTCATTTTTCTATTCAACTTCTTTTTTTATTTAATTTCCAAATAGATCGTTATGGTATAGTGGTTTCTTGAATGAACTTTCATTTTGAATTATCTGCAACTTCCATTTTTATTTTTATTTAACTTCCTTTTTTATTGAAGTTTCATTTCTACTCAACTTCACTTTTTAATTAATTTCCAAATAAATCTTTATGGTATATTGGTTTCTGGATTGAACTTTCATTGTTAATTTTATGCAACTTTCATTTTTATTTTTATTCAACTTCCATTTTTATTCAATTTACTTTTCTATTAAACTTCCTTTTTTATTTAATTTCTAAATAGATCGTTAAGGTATAGTGGTTTCTTGAATGAACTTCTATTTTTATTTTTATTCGACTTCCATTTTCATTTAATATCCAAATAGATCGTTAAGGTATAGTGGTTTCTTGAATGAATTTCCATTTTTAATTTTCTGCACCTTCCATTTTTATTTTTAAGTAACTTCCATTTTTATTCAAGTTGCTTTTCTATTCAACTTCCTTTTTTATTTAATTTCCAAATAGATCGTTAAGGTATACTGGTTTCTGGATTGAACTTCCATTTTTAATTTTTTGCAACTTTCACTTTTCTTTTTATTCAACTTCCATTTTTATTCAATTTACTTTTCCATTAAACTTCCTTTTTTATTTAATTTCCAAATAGATCGTTAAGGTATATTGGTTTCTTGGGTGAACTTCCATTTTTAATTTTATGCAACTTCCATTTTTATTTTTATTCGACTTCCATTTTTATTCAAATCATTTTTCTATTCAACTTCCTTTTTTATTTAATTTCCAAATAGATCGTTAAGGTATAGTGTTTTCTTGAATGAACTTCCATTTTTAATTTTCTGCAACTTCCATTTTTTTTTTTATTTAACTTCCTTTTTCATTCAAGTTTCTTTTCTACTCAACTTCTTTTTTTATTTAATTTCCAAATAGATCGTTAAGGTATAGGGGTTTCTGGATTGAACATCCATTTTAAATTTTATGCAACTTTCATTTTTAATATTATTCAACTTCCATTTTTATTCAATTTACTTTTCTATTAAACTTTCTTTTTTATTTAATTTCCAAATAGATCGTTATGGTGTAGTGGTTTCTTGAATAAACTTCCATTTTTAATTTTCTGCAAGTTTCATTTTTATTTTTATTCGACTTCCATTTTTATCCAAGTTATTTTTCTATTCGACTTCCTTTTTTGTTTAATTTCCAAATAGATCGTTAAGGTATAGTGGTTTCTTGAATGAACTTCCAATTTTTATTTTCTGCAACTTCCATTTTTATTTCTATTCAACTTCTTTTTTTATTAAAGTTTCTTTTCTATTCAACTTCCTTTTTTATTTAATTTCCAAATAGATCGTTAAGGTATACTGATTTCTGGATTGAACTTCCATTTTTAATTTTATGCAACTTTCACTTTTATTTTTATTCAACTTCCTTTTTTATTCAATTTACTTTTCTATTAAACTTCATTTTTTATTTAATTTCCAAATAGATCGTTAAGGTATAGTGGTTTCTTTAATGAACTTCCATTTTTAATTTTATGGAACTTGCATTTTTATTTTTATTGGGCTACCATTTTTTTTCAAGTTTTTTTTCTATTCAACTTCCTTTTTTATTTAATTTCGAAATAGATCGTTAAGGTATAGTGGTTTCTTTAATGAACTTCCATTTTTAATTTTATGGAACTTGCATTTTTATTTTTATTCAGATTCCATTTTTGTTCAAGTTATTTTTCAATTCAACTTCCTTTTTTATTTAATTTCCAAATAGATCGTTAAGGTATAGTGGTTTCTTGAATGAACTTCCAATTTTAATTTTCTGCGACTTCCATTTTTATTTGTATTTAGCTTCTTTTTTTTTTCAAGTTTCTTTTCTATTCAACTTCTTTTTTTTATTTAATTTCCAAATAGATCGTTAAGGTATACTGGTTTCTGGATTGAATTTCCATTTTTAATTTTATGCAACTTTCACTTTTCTTTTTATTCAACTTCCATTTTTATTCAATTTACTTTTCTATTAAACTTTTTTTTTATTTAATTTCCAAATAGATCGTTAAGGTATAGTGGTTTCTTTAATAAACTTCCATTTTTAATTTTCTGCAACTTTTGTTTTTATTATTATTCAACTTCCATTTTTATTGAAGTTATTTTTCTATTCAACTTCCCTTTTTATTTAATTTCCGAATAGATCGTTAAGGTATAGTGGTTTCTTGAATGAACTTCTATTTTTAATTGTCTGCAACTTCCATTTTTATTTTTATTTAACTTCCTTTTTCATTCAAGTTTCTTTTCTACTCAACTTCCTTTTTTATTTAATTTCCAAATAGATCGTTAAGGTATAGTGGTTTCTTGAATGAACTTCCATTTTTAATTTTCTGCAACTTCCATTTTTATTTTTATTTAACTTCCTTTTTCAATCAAGTTTCTTTTCTACTCCACTTCCTATTTTGTTTAATTTCCAAATAGATCGTTAAGGTATAGTGGTTTCTGGATTGAACTTCCATTTTTAATTTTATACAACTTTCATTTTTATTTTTCTTCAACTTCCATTTTTATTCAATTTACTTTTCTATTAAAGTTCTTTTTTTATTTAATTTCCAAATAGATCGTTAAGGTATAGTGGTTTCTTGAATGAACTTCCGTTTTTAATTTTCTGCAACTTCCATTTTTATTTTTATTTAACTTCCTTTTTCAATCAAGTTTCTTTTCTACTCAACTTCCTATTTTGTTTAATTTCCAAATAGATCGTTAAGGTATAGTGGTTTCTGGATTGAACTTCCATTTTTAATTTTATACAACTTTCATTTTTATTTTTATTCAACTTCCATTTTTATTCAATTTACTTTTCTATTAAAGTTCTTTTTTTATTTAATTTTCAAATAGATCGTTAAGGTATAGTGGTTTTTTGAATGAACTTCTATTTTTAATTTTCTGTAACTTTCGTTTTTATTTTTATTCGACTTCCATTTTTATTCAAGTTATTTTTCTATTCTACTTCATTTTCTATTTAATTTTGAAATAGATCGTTAAGGTATAGTGGTTTCTTGAATGAACTTCCATTTTTATTTTTGTTCGACTTCAATTTTTATTCAAGTTATTTTTCTATGCAACTTCCTTTTTTATTTAATTTCCAAATAGATTGTTAAGGTATTGTGGTTTCTTGAATGAACTTCCAATTTTAATTTTCTGGAACTTCCATTTTTATTTCTATTCAACTTCTTTTTTTATTCAAGTTTCTTTTCTATTATACTTCCTTTTTTATTTAATTTCCAAATAGATCGTTAAGGTATACTGGTTTCTGGATTGAACTTCCATTTTTAATTTTATACAACTTTCACTTTTCTTTTTATTCAACTTTCATTTTTATTCAATTTACTTTTCTATTAAACTTCCTTTTTATTTAATTTCCAAATAGATCGTTAAGGTATAGTGGTTTCTTGAATGAACTTCCAATTTTAATTTTCTGCAACTTCCATTTTTATTTCTATTCAACTTCTTTTTTTATTCAAGTTTCTTTTCTGTTCAACTTCCTTTTTTATTTAATTTCCAAATAGATCGTTAAGGTATAGTGATTTCTTGAATGAACTTCTATTTTTAATTTTCTGCAACTTTCAGTTTTATTTTTATTCCACTTCCATTTTTATTCAAGTTATTTTTTATTCGACTTCATTTTTTATTTAATTTTCAAATAAATCGTTAAGGTATAGTGGTTTCTTGAATGAACTTCCAATTTTAATTTTCTACAACTTCCATTTTTATTTCTATTCAACTTCTTTTTTCATTCAAGTTTCTTTTCTATTCAACTTCCTTTTTTATTTAATTTCCAAATAGATCGTTAAGGTATAGTGGTTTTTTGAATGAACTTCCATTTTTAATTTTCTTCAACTTCCATTTTTATTTTTATTTAACTTTCTTTTTTTATTCAAGTTTCTTTTCTACTCAACTTCCTTTTTTATTTAATTTCCAAATAGATCGTTAATGTAACGCCCTCAAAAAAAAATAGATAAAACCCATCTCATTAGACATGCATTGATATAAAATAAGCTAACCATTTCTATTTATCAGAGTAATTCTACAATTGTATTACATGTTAACAACAAAAGCAAATGCCCTAAGGGCTTACAGCTTTCCAAGTTAACACTTGGTTACAAAAAAGAAGAGTACTAACTCAATACATATTAAGCCCTTGGCTTGAATTTACATGTAATACATCAAAATAAATAAAAGAAGAGTCTTCAACTCTCATCAACATCCAAGCTATGTCCTTGGAGGTGGCATACTACCTGTACCTGAAAATAATGTCCCATAAAGGGTGAGCCAACGCCCAGTAGAGATATGCTAAACACAGTATGAGCAATAACTAAGACATTAGCAATTGATAAATGTTCAGTTTCCATTAACCAATTCATAACTCAATCTCATTTCATTTCAGTTTCCATTTCTTATCAATTTCACAATTCACATCAACGGCTCAGAACCTGGCCAATCCTTTATATGAGACAATGACTCATATTAAACATTTCCCATTTTTCAATAGATGAACATATTTTTCTTCCAATGACAAGCATATGAGCTGTATCAACACTTCTAATGACAAGCATATGAGTTGTATCAACAAATTATCTGACAAGCATATGAGCTGTATCAGTGGAGTCCATCCCATATCTCCTCCCAAACAACATCTGGTTTAGAGGTCCATCCCCTATCTTCCCCTAAACCGTGGAGTACATCCCCTATCTCCTTCCATACACACAATGCATATATACACAAAGGTCATATACACAATCAATCAATACATAACGTTACTGTATTCTGTCAACCGTCATACTCTATGACATATCCAATTGATTAGTTTTAGTTTGCCTAATCATCATGCATTGTCTACAACAATCAAAACTACCCTCCATGGGTAGCCCAAGCAATTATTTTTAAACAGATAATAAAAGCTCCAACAGATAAAATATCAATGTTTTCAAAAGTGAGCGATTAACGAATCTAACTCCACTATTCAACCATATAACGACGCAATTCCATTATTTCCGACTCAATTCTATATAACCACAATTTCCTCAAATTAATCATACCGACTAATTTATACAACCAATTAGGGTTTTCTACCCCATTTCTCAATATTGACCCAATGGCCTATATTTCAACAACCAACAACAATAACACCATTTTGAAACCCAAATACATATTATGAGTCCAAAATCACAAAATCCTCTTTAACACATTTTGAAACCCTAAGCTCCAAAATTTCCCAAATTCAACACTTTATCAAAACAACTAAAAATCTAGGTCAAAGACCATAAAAGTGAGTAGGAACCCCTACCTCAAAAGATGAGACCCAAAGAAGAAGAAGATGAAAATGAAGTTGCTCCAAACCACGAGCTCCTCGGATCAAAAGATAGCCCTCGACGATCAACAACCTTTTTGTAAAGACCAAAGGTGAGGAAAACACCCTAGCTAGATCAATATCTAGAGAGAAGGCAAGGTTTTAGTGAGAGAGGCTCTCAAATGGCCTTTTCGAAAAAGTAAGAGAGAGAAAGGGTGAGAAAAAGTGATTTAAAACTGCCCTATAGTCAACTGATATACGACATTCTCGCTCGAGCGAAAAACACAACACTCGAGCGTCAAGAACAAAACCTAGGTCCGCTCGAGCACAAAAAGGTCCGCTCGAGCTCCAAGACACAAGAATAAAGTAAATCCGCTTGAGCGCAAAAACAAGTCCGCTCGAGCGTAGATTTCCCCCTCCCAGAACTTACACCCAAAGGTACTACCCGCTCGAGCGCCCAAGTACCCACTCGAGTGCCACCGCTCGAGCAGACCTCCTAAAATCTGGGCAACAAAGAATTGAAACCAAAGCCAAACCAACCTGTAACAACTCAGCCCAATACATCCTAAAACTCAATCAAGTGGAATTAAAGGATGACAACAAGGTTGTAACAACCCTCATCTTACTTTTGTCATACTTGCATACATACATGCATGATCTTGCCTTGTTTTGTTGAAGTGTTACTTGCGTGATTTTGTTCCTTGCTGGGTGTGTAGCCGAGGTTACGTTGAGCCTAGTTCACCTTTGAGCATTTGTACTTAGAACTGTCTTGGAACCTTGGTCGACCCCCATCTTCACCTCGGGCTTGTTGCCGAGATGTCTTGCACTTAGTGATCTTTGTCCTTGGGCAGGTATGGCCTAGGCCGAGATGTGGCACACCCCGGCCAAGGTGTGGCACAGCTTAGTCAAGTGTCGTCCTCCCTAGCCGATGTCTTTGTTATCCTGTTGCCGAATCCTTGATTTCAGCCGATGTCATTTATTGCCGATGCGTTTTACCGAGCTTGCTGCATACGCTTTGTCAGAAACTTGTCTTATCTATCAATCACCTTTTTGAGTTGAGCCAACCCGGTAGCGCCACGTGTCCGAGCTGATAGTTAAGACAGCCGACAGACTTAGAAACAAATCATTTTGGTCTCAAATCTTTGTTTTTAGAGAGAGAAGCTCTAGGGAAGTTCTTGAGTGAGAGTAAATCTTCCAAGCTTGATCTTCGTAGTTTGAACCATTGGATTCGAGTTTTGAGGTTAGAATCTTGATCTCCTTTGGTTGTTGTTGCTGGTCATCTAGCTGCATTGCATGATCGGATTCGTTTTGCATGTCATGCATCGATTTGAAGTTGGTTTTGAAAAGAGAAAATGGTTTTCATGTGTTCTTGAAGAAAGTCTCGTTTTGATCCGAAAGTTTGGAACGAAAACCATGTTTTTGTGTTTGTTCTTGCATGACCTTCTTGTATGGGTACTCAGGTCCATGTTTTGAACTCATGGCACGAAATCTCAGATTTTGTGACAAGTTTTGATCTTGCATTCATCTTTCTCATGATCATGTTCTTCATGTGCTTCAAAGGGGAAGCCAGGTTTCCCCGACTTTGCTTTTGGTTGAGGCCAGCGGGACCACACCTCGGCAAGGATGTGTGGGACCTCGGCAAAGACCTGGTTGGTACCCAGTGTGTTTTCATGAGACGGGAGCAATGTTTAAACTCCCAGCGTGTTTTTCATGAGACGGGAGCAATGTTTAAACTCCCAGCGTGTTTTGCTTTGTTATCGACTTGGGCCTGGTGAGGATGCCGAGATCATTTGCATACACATAAGGCTTGTTTTGAGAATGTGGTTTGCTATGTGATTGTAGGACTTTGATCTTTGCTTTGAGCCTGCATCCGAGGAAAACTAGGTGAGTGGTATTATTGATAAAGCTATGTTATACTTGTTTTGATAAATCTTGCTTTGCTTTGTTTTGACGAAAGTATTTGTTAAGCATGAATGAATAGCTTCGTTTGATGTTAAACTTGAAAAGTCCCTTGTACTGGAGGACTCTAAACTTTCGCAGTACTAAGCATAAAAGGATACGGTCCTTGTTAAATCGGGCTACGGGCCTAAGTAACACCAGTTTTGCTATGTTAAATCGGGCTACGGGCCTAAGTAACACAAGTCCCTTGTGCTGGAGGACTATAAACTTTCGCGGTACCTTTGACTAAACGATTACGGATCGTACAGCCCTTGTTTTGATGAGCTTGATGTGTTTTGCCGATGTCAGTAAGCATCCCTTGTGACTTGTGATATTTGATTGATGAATACGGTTCATCCATTGCTTCGCCGATGTCAGTAAGCATCCCTTGTGACTTGTGATATTTGATTGATGAATACGGTTCATCCCTTGCTTCGCCGATGTTAGTAAGCACCCTTTGAGACTTGTAATATTTGATTGATGAATACGGTTCATCCCTTGCTTCGCCGATGTTAGTAAGCACCCTTTGAGACTTGTAATATTTGATTGATGAATACGGTTCATCCCTTGCTTCGCCGATGTTAGTAAGCACCCTTTGAGACTTGTAATATTTGATTGATGAATACGGTTCATCCCTTGCTTCGCCGATGTTAGTAAGCACCCTTTGAGACTTGTAATATTTGATTGATGAATATGGTTCATCCCTTGCTTCGCCGATGTTAGTAAGCACCCTTTGAGACTTGTAATATTTGATTGATGAATACGGTTCATCCCTTGCTTCGCCGATGTTAGTAAGCACCCTTTGAGACTTGTAATATTTGATTGATGAATACGGTTCATCCCTTGTTTCGCCGATGTCAGTAAGCATCCCTTGTGACTTGTGATATTTGATTGATGAATACGGTTCATCCCTTGTCTTGATAAAGTTTGATGCGTTTGTTTTGAAAGACTCCGGCTATATTCATGCAAAACCTTTATTATTAGTACCATTCACTGAGTATCCAAGCTCACCCTCTCTATATATATGTAGGTGATGAGCAGGACGTCGGCGATGCCTAGACTGTTTTGAAAGCTTGTTTTGGATCCGTGCTTATGCCGGCTTTATTTTGTATTCATGTCGGCCAATCTTGAAAATCATGCTTCTTGGCTTGTATTTGCTGTATTTTGTATATGTCGGCTCAAGAAGCCTTTTGATCAAGATGTAATACGTAATTTTACCTTGTTGTATTCATGCTATAAAGATGTATGCCATTACATTGGATCTATGCATTGCTCTTATGGACTACTTGTATTTGATTTATTGCTTCCACATTTGTGAGCCCCCTATATCTATACTCTGATTATGTTAAGTTTTCGAAAGTTGGCCTTCGGTAATTACGGATTACTGGCCATCACGGCACCAAACTACTAGGGGCGGTTTGGGGTCGTGACAAAGGTGTACCACTACCAACATCACGGAACCAAGTCCGGAATACAACAAAACAATAAAGGGACAACCGGGATCGCTATAGTTAAGGTATAGTGGTTTCTGGATTGAACTTCCATTTTTAATTTTCTGCAACTTCTATTTTTATTTTTATTCAACTTCCATTTCTATTCAATTTACTTTTCTATTAAACTTCCTATTTTATTTAATTTCCAAATAGATCGTTAAGGTATAGTTGTTTCTTGAATGAACTTCCAATTTTAATTTTCTGCAACTTCCATTTTAATTTCTATTCAACTTCTTTCTTTATTCAAGCTTCTTTTCTATTCGACTTCCTTTTTTATTTAATTTCCAAATAGATCGTTAAGTTATAATGGTTTCTGGATTGAACTAACATTTTTAATTTTATGCAACTTTCATTTTTATTTTTATTCAACTTTCATTTTTATTCAATTTACTTTTCTATTAAACTTCCTTTTTTATTTAATTTCCAAATAGATCGTTAAGGTATAGTGGTTTCATTAATGAACTTCCATTTTTAATTTTATGCAACTTCCATTTATATTTTTATTCAACTTCCATTTTTATTCAAGTTATTTTTCTATTCCACTTCCTTTTTTATTTAAGTTCCTAATAGATCGTTAAGGTATAGCGGTTTCTTGAATGAACTTCCATTTTTAATTTTCTGCAACTTTAATTTTTGTTTTAATTTAACTTCCTTTTTTATTCAAGTTTCTTTTCTACTCAACTTCCTTTTTTATTTAATTTCCAAATAGATTGTTAGGGTATACTGGTTTCTGGATTGGACTTACATTTTTAATTTTCTGCAACTTCCATTTTTATTTTTATTCAACTTCCATTTTTATTCAATTTACTTTTCTATTTATCTTCCTTTTTTAATTAATTTCCAAATAGACCATTAAGGTATAGTGGTTTCTTGAATGAACTTCAATTTTTAATTTTCTGCAACTTCCGTTTTTATTATTATTCAACTTCAATTTTTATTCAAGTAATTTTTCTATTCAACATCCTTTTTTATTTAATTTCCTAATAGATCGTTAAGGCATAGTGGTTTCTTGAATGAACTTCCATTTATAATTTTCTGCAACTTCCATTTTTATTTTTATTTAACTTCCTTTTTCATTCAAGTTTCTTTTCTACTTAACTTCCTTTTTTATTTAATTTCCAAATAGATCATTAAGGTATAGTGGTTTCTTGAATGAACTTCCATTTTTAATTTTCTGCAACTTCCATTTTTATTTTTATTTAACTTCCTTTTTCAATCAAGTTTCTTTTCTACTCAACTTCCTTTTTTATTTAATTTCCAAATAGATAGTTAAGGTATAGTGGTTTCTGGATTGAACTTCCATTTTTAATTATATGCAACTTTTATTTTTATTTTTATTCAACTTCCATTTTTATTCAATTTACTTTTCTATTAAACTTCCTTTTTTATTTAATTTCCAAATAGATTGTTAAGGTATAGTGGTTTCTTGAATGAACTTCCATTTTTAATTTTCTGCAACTTCCAATTTTATTTTTACTCGACTTGCATTTTCATTCAAGTTATTTTTCAATTCAACTTCATTTTTTATTTAGTTTCCAAATAGATCGTTAAGATATAGTGGTTTCTTGAATGAACTTCCATTTTTAATTTTCTACAACTTCCATTTTTATTTTTATTCGACTTCCATTTTTATTCAAGTTATTTTTCTATTCAACTTCTGTTTTTAATTTAATTTCCAAATAGATCGTTAAGGTATAGTGGTTTCTTGAATGAACTTCCAATTTTAATTTTCTGCAACTACCATTTTTAATTCTATTCAACTTCTTTTTTTATTCAAGTTTCTTTTCTATTCAACTTCCTTTTTTATTTAATTCCAAATAGATCGTTAAGGTATACTGGTTTCTGGATTGAACTTCCATTTTTAATTTTATGCAACTTTCACTTTTCTTTTTATTCAACTTCCATTTTTATTCAATTTACTTTTCTATTAAACTTCCTTTTTTATTTAATTTCCAAATAGATCGTTAAGGTATAGTGGTTTCTTTAATGAACTTCCATTTTTAATTTTATGGAACTACCATTTTTATTTTTATTCAGCTTCCATTTTTATTCAAGTTATTTTTCCATTCAACTTCCATTTTTATTTAATTTCCAAATAGATCGTTAAGATATAGTTGTTTCTTGAATGAACTTCCATTTTTAATTTTATGCAACTTTCATTTTTATTTTTATTCAACTTCCATTTTTATTCAATTTACTTTTCTATTAAACTTCCTTTTTTATTTAATTTCCATATAGATCGTTAAAGTATAGTGGTTTCTTGAATGAACTTCCATTTTTAATTTTCTGCAACTTCCATTTTTATTTTTATTTAACTTCCTTTTTCAATCAAGTTTCTTTTCTACTCAACTTCCTATTTTATTTAATTTCCAAAGACATCGTTAAGGTATATTTGTTTCTGGATTGAACTTCCATTTTTAATTTTATGCAACTTTCAATTTTATTTTTATTCAACTTCCATTTTTATTCAATTTACTTTTCTATTAAACTTCCTTTTTTATTTAATTTCCAAATAGATCGTTAAGGTATAGTGGTTTCTTGAATGAACTTCCATTTTTAATTTTCTTCAACTTTCATTTTTATTTTTATTCGACTTCCACTTTTATTCCATTTTTATTCAATTTACTTTCTATTAAACTTCCTTTTTTTATTTAATTTCAAAACAGATCGTTAAGGTATAGTGGTTTCTTGAATGAACTTCCATTTTTAATTTTCAGCAACTTCCATTTTTATTTTTATTCGGCTTGCATTTTTATTCAATTTACTTTTCAATTCAACTTCCTTTTTTATTTAATTTCCAAATAGATCGGTAAGGTATTGTGGTTTCTTGAATGAACTTCTATTTTTAATTTTCTGCAAATTCCATTTTTATTTTTATTCAACTTCAAATTTTATTCAATTTACTTTTCTATTAAATTTCCTTTTTTATTTAATTTCCAAATAGATCGTTAAGGTATAGTGGTTTTTTGAATGAACTTCCATTTTTAATTTTATGCAACTTCCATTTTTGTTTTTATTCAGCTTCCATTTTTATTCAAGTCATTTTTCTATTCAACTTCCTTTTTTATTTAATTTCTGTAACGCCCTCAAAATAATAACATTAAACCCATCAATATAGACATGCATTGATATATAAAAGCTCCACATTCTTCTATTCATCAGAGTTCCATTACCAAAAAGTATTACATGTTAACGACAAAAGCGAATGCCCTAAAGGCTTACAGCTTTCCAAGTTAACACTTGGTTACAACAAAAGAGTGCTAACTCATTTACACATTAAGCCCTTGGCTTGAATATACATGTAATACATCAAAGAAACTAAACAACAAAAGTCTGCCCGCCTCTAGCCTTCCAAGCTACGTCCTTGGAGGTGGTATGCTACCTGTACCTGAAAATGATATTCCCATATAGGGTGAGCCACAGCCCAGTAGAAATACACTAAACCAAATATGAACAATGACTAAAAGATTAGCAATTGATAGATGGCCAACACTGATACTTTCCCTTATCACACTTTATGGTTTCATGACATACAAGTCCATGTTACAATCCATTTTCCAATTCTTTTCAATTCTCAATTTATAACCATGGCTCAGAACCTGGCCAAACAACTTATATGAGACAGTAACTCATATTAAACTTCTTCCCAATTCATATTAGATAAGCGTACTAGCTATATCAACACATCAACAGATAAGCATACAAGCTATATCATCACTTCCATAGATATGCATAAGAGCACTATCACACTTCCAAAGACAAGCATATGAGCTATGTCAACACATTACTAGATAAGCATATGAGCTCTATCTATGGAGTCCATCCCCTATATTCTCCCAACAACATCCGGTTTAGATGTCCATCCCCTATCATCCCCTAAACCGTGGAGTACATCCCCTATCTCCTCCAACACGACACAATGCATATAAACAATAATTATACACATCATCACACAACACATAAATTTAATGTATTCTTTCAACCGTCATACTCAATGACACATTCCAGTGATTAGTTTCAGTTTGCCTAATCATCATGCATTGTCTACAACAATCAAGACTATCCTCCACCGATAGCCCAAAGCAGTTATTTCTATACAGAAAATAAATGCAACAATGGATATATAATCAACATTTCAACCAGGTGAGTGATAAATAATCCAACTACACCCTTTAATTCCATACATTTCCAAATCAATTTCTCATTCCTCATAATTAATTATGCGAATTAATTAACCAATGTAATTAGGACATTTTCCATAATTAACATTACAATCCGTAGGTTCCGTTTTCATTAATGTTTTAACATTAATTTCACTTTTCCATGCCAAACATGCATCTAGGTTTTATATAGCTAAAACCCCAACTTTTGTAAATTTACACAAAAGCCCCAAACTTTCACAACATTACCAACCCAACCCCAACATCTCAAAATGCTAAAATTTAAAGACAAAAACCATAGTGAGGAGTAGGTTATCCCTACCTCAAAGAATGACACCCAACCAAGAAGATGATGGAAACGAAAATGCTCCAAACCACGAACTTTTCGGTTCAAAAGATAGCCCTCGACGATCAACAACTTTTTTGTAAAGGCCAAAGGTGAGGAAATCACTCCTACTAGATCAATACCTAGAGAGAAGGTAGAGCTCTAGAGTGAGAAGCTCAACAATGGTGTTTTTGGAAAAGTAAGAGAGAGAAGAGAAGTTGAAAAAGTGATTTAAAAAGTCAAAATACGGAGCTTTAACCTAGTCTCCCCGCTCGAGCGGCCAAACCCCCTCTTGAGCGTCACTCACAGACTCTCGCTCGAGCGGCCAAACTCCCGCTCGAGCGGCGGATGCACACTCCCAGCACTTTTGCAAACAGGTCTCCCGCTCGAGCATCCAACTCCCCGCTCGAGCGGCACTCACAAACTCCCGCTCGAGCGTCACAATCGCCGCTCAAGCGTACAACACTACAGAGGAGATACTGGATGGGTGTTTTTCCCGCTCGAGCGCCAAAACCCCCGCTCGAGCGGACAAGCAACAAAAGGATCCCCGCTCGAGCGTCAAGGTCAAAATTTGGGCAACTAGTTTTGGTTTCTAAACCTCAACCAACCTGTAACAAACCTGCCAAACACATCCTATAACTCAGAAACAAAGTAAGAAAGGATGTGAATAAGGTATACACAACAACCAACTCCACGGAACCTAAGTCCGGATACAACAATTAAAGAAAAGGGAAACCGGGATCGCTATAATTTCCAAATAGATCGTTAAGGTATAGTTGTTTCTTGAATGAACTTCCATTTTTAATTTTCAGCAACTTTTATTTTTATTTATATTTAACTTCCTTTTTCATTCAAGTTTCTTTTCTACTCAACTTCCTTTTTTATTTAATTTCCAAATAGATCGTTAAGGTATAGTGGTTTCTGGATTGAACTTCCTTTTTTAATTTTATGCAACTTTCATTTTTATTTTTATTCAATTTACTTTTCTATTCAACTTCCTTTTTTATTTAATTTCCAAATAGATCGTGAAGATATAGTGGTTTCTTGAATGAACTTCCATTTTTATTTTTATTCAGCTTTCATTTTTATTCAAGTTATTTTTCAATTGAACTTCCTTTTTTATTTAATTTCCAAATAGATCGTTAAGGTATAGTGGTTTCTTGAATGAACTTCCACTTTTAATTTTCTGCAACTTCTATTTTTATTTTTATTTAACTTCCGTTTTCCATCAAGTTTCTTTTCTACTCAACTTCCTTTTTTATTTAATTTCCAAATAGATCGTTAAGGTAGAGTGGTTTCTGGATTGAACTTCCAATTTTAATTTTGTGCAACTGTCATTTTTATTTTTATTCAACTTCCATTTTTATTCAATTTACTTTTCTATTAAACTTCCTTTTTTTTTAAATTTCCAAATAGATTGTTAAGGTATAGCGGTTTCTTTAATGAACTTCCATTTTTAATTTTCTTCAACTTCCATTTTTATTTTTATTCGACTACCATTTTTATTACAGTTATTTTTTTATTCAACTTCCTTTTTTCTTTAATTTCCAAATAGATCGTTAAGTTATAGTGGTTTCTTGAATGAACTTCCATTTTTAATTTTCTGCAACTTCCATTTTTATTTTTATTGAACTTCCTTTTTCAATCAAGTTTCTTTTCTACTCAACTTCCTTTTTTTATTTAATTTCCAAATAGATCGTTAAGGTATAGTGGTTTCTGGATTGAACTTCCATTTTTAATTTTCTGCAACATCCATTTTTATTTTTACTCAACTTCCATTTTTATTCAATTTTCATTTCTATTAAACTTCCCTTTTTATTTAATTTCCAAATCGATCGTTAAGGTATAGTGGTTTCTTGAATGAACTTTCATTTTTAATTTTCAGCAACTTTCATTTTTATTTTTATTTGACTTCCATTTTTACTCAATTTACTTTTCTATTCAACTTCCTTTTTTATTTAATTTCCAAATAGATCGTTAAGGTATAGTGGTTTCTTGAATGAACTTCCATTTTTAATTTCATGCAACTTTCATTTTTATTTTTATTCAACTTCTATTTTTATTTTTAAGTAAGTTCCATTTTTATTCAAGTTACTATTCTATTCAACTTCCATTTTTATTTAATTTCCAAATAGATCGTTAAGGTATAGTGGTTTTTTTAATGAACTTCTATTTTTAATTTTATGCCACTTTCATTTTTATTTTTATTCAACTTCCATTTTTATTTTTAAGTAACTTCCATTTTTATTCAAGTTACTTTTCTAGTCAACTTCATTTTTTATTTAATTTCCAAATAGATCGTTAAAGTATAGTGGTTTCTTGAATGAACTTCCATTTTTAATTTTCTGCAACTTCCATTTTTATTTTTATTTAACTTCGTTTTTTATTCAAGTTTCTTTTCTACTCAACTTCCTTTTTTATTTAATTTCCAAATAGATCGTTAAGGTATAGTGGTTTCTGGATTGAACTTCCATTTTTAATTTTCTGCAACTTCCATTTTTATTTTTATTTAACTTCCCTTTTTATTCAAGTTTCTTTTCTACTCAACTTCCTTTTTTTTGTAATTTCCAAATACATCGTTAAGGTATAGTGGTTTCTGGAGTGAACTTCCATTTTTAATTTTCTGCAACTTCCATTTTTATTTTTATTCGACTTCCAATTTTATTCCATTTACTTTTCTATTCAACTTCCTTTTTTATTTAATTTTCAAATAGATCCTTAAGGTATAGTGGTTTCTTGAATGAACTTTCATTTTTAATTTTATGCTAATTTCATTTTTATTTTTATTCGACTTCCATTTTTATTCACGTTATTTTTTTATTCAACTTCCTTTTTTTTTTTAATTTCCAAAGAGATCGTTAAGGTATAGTGGTTTCTTGAATAAACTTCCATTTTTAATTTTACGCAACTTCCATTTTTGTTTTTATTCAGCTTCCATTTTTATTCAAGTCATTTTTCTATTCAACTTCCTTTTTTATTTAATTTCCAAATAGAACGTTAAGGTATAGTGGTTTCTTTAATGAACTTCCAATTTTAATTTTCTGCAATTTTCATTTATATTTTTATTTAACTTCCTTTTTCATTCAAGTTTTTTTCTACTCAACTTCCATTTTTATTTAATTTCCAAATAGATCGTTAAGGTATAATGGTTTCTGGATTGAACTTCCATTTTTAATTTTATGCAACTTTCATTTTTGTTTTTATTCAATTTTCATTTTTATTCAATTTACTTTTCTATTAAACTTCCTTTTTTATTTAATTTCGATATAGATCGTGAAGGTATGGTGATTTCTTGAATGAACTTCCATTTCTAATTTACTGCGACTTCCATTTTTATTTTTATTCGACTTGCATTTTTATTCAAGTTATTTTTCTATTCAACTTCCTTTTTTATTTAATTTCCAAATAGATCGTTAAGGTATAGTGGTTTCTTGAATGAACTTCCATTTTTAATTTTCTGCAACTTCCATTTTTAATTTTATTCAACTTCCATTTTTATTCAATTTACTTTTCTATTAAACTTCCTTTTTTATTTAATTTCCAAATAGATTGTCGAGCTATAGTGATTTCTTTAATGAACTTCCATTTTTAATTTTCTGTAACTTCCATTTTTATTTTTATTCGACTTCCGTTTTTATTGAAGTTATTTTTCTATTCAACTTCCTTTTTTTTTTTTAGTTTCCAAATAGATCGTTAAGGTATAGTGGTTTCTTGAATTAACTTCCATTTTTAATTTTCTGCAACTCCCATTTTTATTTTTATTAAACTTCCTTTTCCAATCAAGTTTCTTTTCTACTCAACTTCCATTTATATTTAATTTCCAAATAGATCGTTAAGGTATAGTGGTTTCTAGATTGAACTTCCATTTTTAATTTTCTGCAACTTCGATTTTTATTCAATTTATTTTTCTATTAAACTTCCTTTTTTTATTTAATTTCCAAATAGATCGTTAAGGTATAGTGGTTTTTGAATGAACTTCCATTTTTAATTTTCTGCAACTTCCATTTTTATTTTTATTCGGCTTCCATTTTTATCCAATTTACTTTTCAATTCAACTTCCTTTTTTTTTTAATTTCCAAATAGATCGTTAAGGTATAGTGGTATCTTGAATGAACTTCCATTTTTAATTTTCTGCAACTTCCATTTTTATTTTTATTCGGCTTCCATTTTTATTCAGTTTAATTTTCTATTCAACTTCCATTTTTATTTAATTTCCAAATAGATCGTTAAGGTATAGTGGTTTCTTGAATGAACTTCCATTTTTAATTTTTTGCAACTTCCATTTTTGTTTTTCTTCAGTTTCCATTTTTATTCCAGTCATTTTTCTATTCCACTTCCTTTTTTATTTAATTTCCAAATACATCGTTAAGGTATAGTGCTTTCTTGAATAAACTTCCATTTTTAATTTTCTGCAACTTTTATTTTTCTTTTTGTTTAACTTCCTTTTTCATTCAAGTTTCTTTTCTACTCAACTTCCTTCTTTATTTAATTTCCAAATAGGTCGTTAAGGTATAGTGGTTTCTGGATTGCACTTCCATTTTTAATTTTATGCAATTTTCATTTTTATTTTTATTCCATTTCCATTTTTATTCAATTTACATTTCTATTAAACTTACGTTTTTATTTAATTTCCAAATAGATCGTAAAGGTATAGTGGTTTTTGAATGAACTTCCATTTTTAATTTACTGTGACTTCCATTTTTATTTTTGTTCGACTTCCATTTTTATTTAAGTTATTTTTCTATTCACCTTCCTTTTTTATTTAATTTCCAAATAGATCGTTAAGGTATAGTGGTTTCTTGAATGAACTTCCACTTTTAATTTTCTGCAACTTACATTTTTATTTTTATTTAACTTCCTTTTTCAATCAAGTTTCTTTTCTACTCAACTTCCTTTTTTATTTAATTTCCAAATAGATCGTTAAGGTATAGTGGTTTCTAGATTGAACTTCCATTTTTAATTTTCTGCAACTTCCATTTTTATTTTTATTCGACTTTCATTTTTATTCAATTTACTTTTCTATTAAACTTCCGTTTTTATTTAATTTCCAAATAGATCGTTAAGGTATAGTGGTTTCTTGAAAGAATTTCCATTTTTAATTTTCTGCAACTTCCATTTTTATTTTTATTCGGCTTCCATTTTTATTCAATTTATTTTTCTATTCAACTTCCTTTTTTATTTAATTTCCAAATAGATCGTTAAGGTATAGTGGTTTCTTGAATGAACTCCAATTTTAATTTTCTGCAGCTTCCATTTTTATTTCTATTCAACTTCTTTTTTTATTCAAGCTTCTTTTCTATTCGACTTCCTTTTTTATTTAATTTCCAAATAGATCGTTAAGGTATAGTGGTTTCGGGATTGAACTTTCTTTTTTAATTTTATGCAACTTTCATTTTTGTTTTTATTCAACTTCCATTTTTATTCATGTTTCTTTTCTACTCAACTTCCATTTTTATTTAATTTCCAAATAGATCGTTAAGGTATAGTGGTTTCTTGAATGAACTTCCAATTTTAATTTTCTGCAACTTCCATTTTTATTTCTATTCAACTTGTTTTTTTATTCAAGCTTCTTTTCTATTCGACTTCCTTTTTAATTTAATTTCCAAATAGATCGTTAAGGTATAGTGATTTCTGGATTGAACTTACTTTTTTAATTTTATGCAACTTTCATTTTTATATTTATTCAACTTCCATTTTTATTCAATTTACTTTTCTATTAAAGTTCCTTTTTTATTTAATTTCCAAATAGATCGTTAAGGTATAGTGGTTTCTTTAATGAACTTCCATTTTTAATTTTATGCAACTTTAATTTATATTTTTATTCAACTTCCATTTTTATACAAGTTATTTTTCTATTCAACTTCCTTTTTTATTTAAGTTCCTAATAGATCGTTAAGGTATGGTGGTTTCTTGAATGAACTTTCATTTTTAATTTTCTGCAACTTCCATTTTTATTTTTCTTTAACTTTCTTTTTTATTCAAGTTTCTTTTCTACTCAACTTCTTTTTTTATTTAATTTCCAAATAGATCGTTAAGGTATACTGGTTTCTGGATTGAACTTCTATTTTTAATTTTCTGTAACTTCCTTTTTTATTTAATTTCCAAATAGATCATTATGGTACAGTAGTTTCTTTAATGAACTTCAATTTTTAATTTTCTGCAACTTCCGATTTTTTTGTTATTCAACATCCATTTTTATTCAAGTTATTTTTCTATTCAACTTCCTTTTTTATTTAATTTCCTAATAGATCGTTAAGGTATAGTGGTTTCTTGAATGAATTTCCATTTTTAATTTTCTGCAACTTCCATTTTTATTTTTATGTAACTTCCTTTTTCATTCAAGTTTCTTTTCTACTCAACTTCCTTTTTTATTTAATTTCCAAATAGATCGTTAAGGTATAGTGGTTTCTTTAATGAACTTCCGTTTCAAATTTTGTGCAACTTCCACTTATATTTTTATTCAACTTCCATTTTTATTCAAGTTATTTTTCTATTCAACTTCTTTTTTTATTTAAGTTCCTAATAGATGGTTAAGGTATACTGGTTTCTTGAATGAACTTCTATTTTTAATTTTCTGCAACTTCCATTTTTATTTTTATTTAACTTCATTTTTTATTCAAGTTTCTTTTCTACTCAACTTCTTTTTTTATTTAATTTCCAAATAGATCGTTACGGTATAGTGGTTTCTTGAATGAACTTCCATTGTTAATTTTATGCAACTTCCATTTTTGTTTTTATTCAGTTTCCATTTTTATTCAAGTCATTTTTCTATTCAACTTCCTTTTTTATTTAATTTCCAAATAGATCAGTAAGGTATAGTGGTTTCTTGAATAAACTTCAATTTTTAATTTTCTACAACTTCCGTTTTTATTATTATTCAAGTTATTTTTCTATTCAACTTCCTTTTTTATTTAATTTCCTAATAGATCGTTAAGGTAGTGTGGTTTCTTGAATGAATTTTCATTTTTAATTTTCTGCAACTTCCATTTTTATTTTTATGTAACTTCCTTTTTCATTCAAGTTTCTTTTCTGCTCAACTTCCTTTTTTATTTAATTTCCAAATAGATCAGTAAGGTATAGTGGTTTCTTGAATGAACTTCAATTTTTAATTTTCTACAACTTCCGTTTTTATTATTATTCAAGTTATTTTTCTATTCAACTTCCTTTTTTATTTAATTTCCTAATAGATCGTTAAGGTAGTGTGGTTTCTTGAATGAATTTCCATTTTTAATTTTCTGCAACTTCCATTTTTAATTTTCTGTAACTTCCTTTTTTATTCAAGTTTTTTTTCTGCTCAACTTCCTTTTTTATTTAATTTCCAAATAGATCGTTACGGTATAGTGGTTTCTTGAATGAACTTCCATTTTTAATTTTATGCAACTTCCATTTTTGTTTTTATTCAGTTTCCATTTTTATTCAAGTCATTTTTCTATTCAACTTCCTTTTTTATTTAATTTCCAAATAGATCAGTAAGGTATAGTGGTTTCTTGAATGAACTTCAATTTTTAATTTTCTACAACTTCCGTTTTTATTATTATTCAAGTTATTTTTCTATTCAACTTTCTTTTTTATTTAATTTCCTAATAGATCGTTAAGGTAGTGTGGTTTCTTGAATTAATTTCCATTTTTAATTTTCTGCAACTTCCATTTTTATTTTTATGTAACTTCCTTTTTCATTCAAGTTTCTTTTCTGCTCAACTTCCTTTTTTATTTAATTTCCAAATAGATCGTTAAGGTATAGTGGTTTCTTTAATGAACTTCCATTTTTAATTTTATGCAACTTCCGTTTAAATTTTTATTCAACTTCCATTTTTATTCAAGTTATTTTTCTATTCAACTTCCTTTTTTATTTAAGTTCCTAATAGATCGTTAAGGTATAGTGGTTTCTTGAATGAACTTCCATTTTTATTTTTATTTAACTTCCTTTTTTATTCTAGTTTCTTTTCTACTCAACTTCCTTTTTTATTTAATTTCCAAATAGATTGTTAAGGTATACTGATTTCTGTTTGAACTTCCATTTCTTATTTTCTGCAACTTCCATTTTTATTTTTATTCAACTTCTATTTTTATTCGATTTACTTTTCTATTTAACTTCCTTTTTTATTTAATTTCCAAATCGGTCATTAAGGAATAGTGGTTTCTTGAATGAACATTAATTTTTACTTTTCTGGAACTTTCGTTTTTATTATTATTCAACTTCCATTTTTATTCAAGTTATTTTTCTATTCAACTTCCGTTTTTATTTAATGTCCGAATATATCGTTAAGGTATAGTGGTTTCTTGAATGAACTTCCGTTTTTAATTTTCTGCAACTTTCATTTTTATTTTTATTCAACTTCCATTTTTATTCAATTTACTTTTCTATTAAACTTCCTTTTTTATTTAATTTCCAAATAGATCGTTAAGGTATAGTGGTTTCTTGAATGAGCTTCCAATTTTAATTTTCTGCAACTTCCATTTTTATTTCTATTCAACTTCTTTTTTTATTCAAGCTTCTGTTTTATTCAACTTCCTTTTTTATTTAATTTCCAAATAGATCGTTAAGGTATAATGGTTTCTGGATTGAACTTTCATTTTTAATTTTATGCAACTTTCATTTTTAATTTTATTCAACTTCCATTTTTATTCAATTTTCTTTTCTATTAAAGTTCCTTTTTTATTTAATTTCCAAATAGATCGTTAAGGTATAGTGGTTTCTTTAATGAACTTCCACTTTTAATTTTATGCAACTTCCATTTTTATTTTTATTCAGCATCCATTTTTGTTCATGTTATTTTTCTTTTCAACTTCCTTTTTTATTTAATTTCCTAATAGATCGTTAAGGTATAGTGGTTTCTTGAATGAACTTCCATTTTTAATTTTCTGCAACTTCCATTTTTGTTTTTATTCAACTTCCATTTTTATTCAATTTACTTTTCTATTAAACTTCCTTTTTTATTTAATTTCCAAATAGATCGTTAAGGTATAGTGGTTTCTTTAATGAACTTCCATTTCTAATTTTATGGAACTTCCATTTTTATTTTTATTCAGCTTTCATTTTTATTCAAGTTATTTTTCTATTCAACTTCCTTTTTTATTTAATTTCCAAATAGATCGTTAAGGTATAGTGGTTTCTTGAATTAACTTCCAGTTTTAATTTTCTGCAACTTCCATTTTTATTTTTAACTAACTTCCATTTTTATTCAAGTTACTTTTCTATTAAAATTCCTTTTTTATTTAATTTCCAAATAGATCGTTAAGGTATAGTGGTTTCTTGAATGATATTTCATTTTTAATTTTCTGCAACTTCCATTTTTATTTTTATTCGACTTCTATTTTTATTCAAGTCATTTTTCTCTTCAACTTCCTTTTTTATTTAATTTCCAAATAGATCGTTAAGGTATAGTGGTTTCTTGAATGAACTTCTATTTTTAATTTTCTACAACTTCCATTTTTATTTCTATTCAACTTCTTTTTTTATTCTAGTTTCTTTTCTATTCAACTTCCTTTTTTGTTTAATTTCCAAAATAGATAGTTAAGGTATAGTGGTTTGTAGATTGAACTTCCATTTTTAATTTTATGCAACTTTCACTTTTATTTTTTTTCAACTTCCATTTTTATTCAATTTACTTTTCTATTATACTTCATTTTTTATTTAATTTTCAAATAGATCGTCAAGGTATAGTGGTTTCTTCAATGAGCTTCCATTTATAATTTTCTGCAACTTCCATTTTTATTTTTATTCTACTTCCATTTTTATTCAAGTTATTTTTCTATTCAACTTTCTTTTTTATTTAATTTTCAAATACGTCGTTAAGGTATAGTGGTTTCTTGAATGAACTTCCATTTTTAATTTTATGGAACTTCGATTTTTATTTTTATTCGGCTTCCATTTTTATTCAAGTTATTTTTCTATTCAACTTCCTTTTATATTTAATTTCCAAAAATATTGTTAAGGTATTGTGGTTTCTTGAATTAACTTTCATTTTTAATTTTCTGCAACTTCCATTTTTATTTTTATTTTACTTTTTTTTTTTATTCAAGTTTCATTTCTACTCAACTTCCTTTTTTATATAAGTTCCAAATGGATCGCCAAGGTATAGTGGTTTCTGAATTGAATTTCCATTTTTATTTTTATTCAACTTCCATTTTTATTCAATTTACTTTTCTATTAAACTTCCTTTTTTATTTAATTTCCAAATAAATCGTTATGGTATAGTGGTTTATTGAATGAGTTTCCAATTTTCATTTTCAGCAACTTCCATTTTTATTTCTATTCAACTTCTTTTTTTATTCAAGCTTCTTTTCTATTCAACTTCCTTCTTAATTTAATTTCCAAATAGATCGTTAAGGTATAATGGTTTCTTGAATGAACTTCCAATTTTAATTTTTTGCAACTTCCATTTCTATTTCTATTCAACTTCTTTTTTTATTCATGTTTCTTTTCTATTCAACTTCCTTTTATATTTAATTTCCAAATAGGTTGTTAAGGTATACTGGTTTCTGGATTGAACTTACATTTTTTATTTTATGCAACTTTCAATGTTATTTTTATTCAACTTCCATTTTTATTCAATTTTCTTTTCTATTAAAATTCCTTTTTTATTTAATTTCCAAACAGATCGTTAAGGTATAGTGGTTTCTTTAATGAACTTCCACTTTTAATTTTATGCAACTTCCATTTTTATTTTTACTCAACTTCCATTTTTATTCAAGTTATTTTTCTATTCAACTTCCCTTTTTATTTAATTTCCTAATAGATCGTTAAGGTATTGTGGTTTCTTGAATGAACTTCCATTTTTAATTTTATGCACCTTTCATTTTTATTTTTATTCAACTTCCATTTTTATTCAATTTACTTTTCTATTAAACTTCCTTTTTTATTTAATTTCCAAATAGATAGTTAAGTTATAGTGGTTTCTTTAATGAACTTCCATTTTTAATTTTATGCAACTTCTATTTTTATTCTTATTCAACTTTCATTTTTATTCAAGTTATTTTTCTATTCTACTACCTTTTTTATTTAATTTCCAAATAGATCGTTAAGGTATAGTGGTTTCTTTAATGAACTTCCACTTTTAATTTTATGCAACTTCCATTTCTATTTTTATTCAACTTCCATTTTTATTCAAGTTATTTTTCTATTCAACTTCCTTTTTTGTTTAATTTCCAAATAGATCGTTAGGGTATAGTGGTTTCTTTAATGAACTTCCATTTTTAATTTTATGGAACTTCCATTTTTATTTTTATTCAACTTCCATTTTTATTCAATTTACTTTTCTATTAAACATCCTTTTTTATTTAATTTCCAAATAGATCGTTAAGGTATAGTGGTTTCTTAAATGAACTTCCATTTTTAATTTTATGCAACTTCCATTTATATTTTTATTCAACTTCCATTTTTATTCAAGTTATTTTTCTATTAAACTTCCTTTTTTATTTAATTTCCAAATAGATCGTTAAGGTATAGTGGTTTCTTGAATGAACTTCCATTTTTAATTTTATGCAACTTTCATTTTTATTTTTATTCAACTTCCATTTTTATTCAATTTACTTTTCTATTAAACTTCCTTTTTTATTTAATTTCCAAGTAGATCGTTAAGGTATAGTGGTTTCTTTAATGAACTTTCATTTTTAATTTTATGCAACTTCCATTTTTATTTTTATTCAACTTTCATTTTTATTCAAGTTATTTTTCTCTTCTACTTCCTTTTTTATTTAATTTCCAAATTGATCATTATGGTATAGTTGTTTCTTTAATGAACTTCCACTTTTAATTTTTTGCAACTTCCATTTTTATTTTTATTCAACTTCCATTTTTATTCAAGTTATTTTTCTATTCAACTTCCTTTTTTATTTAATTTCCTAATAGATCGTTAAGGTATAGTTGTTTCTTGAATGAACTTCCATTTTTAATTTTCTGCAACTTCCATTTTTATTTTTATTCAACGTCCATTTTCATTCAATTTACTTTTCTATTAAACTTTCTTTTTTATTTAATTTCCAAATAGATCGTTAAGGTATAGTGGTTTCTTTAATGATCTTCCATTTTTAATTTTCTGCAACTTCCATTTTTATTTTTAACTAACTTCCATTTTTATTCAAGTTACTTTTCTATTCAACTTCCTGTTTTATTTAATTTCCAAATAGATCGTTAAGGTATAGTGGTTTCTTGAATGAACTTCCATTTTTAATTTTATGCAACTTCCATTTTTATTTTTATTCGACTTCCATTTTTATTCGAGTCATTTTTCTATTCATCTTTCTTTTTTATTAAATTTCGAAATAGATCGTTAAGGTATAGTGGTTTCTTGAATGAACTTCCATTTTTAATTTTCTGCAACTTCCATTTTTATTTTTATTTAACTTCCTTTTTTATTCAAGTTTCTTTTCTACTCAACTTCCTTTTTTATTTAATTTTCAAATAGATCGTTAAGGTATACTGGTTTCTGGATTGAACTTCTATTTTTTATTTTCTGCAACTTTCATTTTTATTTTTATTCAACTTTCATTTTTATTCAATTTACTTTTCTATTTAACTTCCTTTCTTATTTAATTTCCAAATAGATCATTAAGGTATAGTGGTTTCTTGAATGAATTTCCATTTTTGATTTGCTGCAACTTCCATTTTTATTTTTATTTAACTTCATTTTTCATTCAAGTTTCTTTTCTACTCAACTTCCTTTTTTATTTAATTCCAAATAGATCGTTAAGGTATAGTGGTTTCTGGATTGAACTTCCATTTTTAATTTTATGCAACTTTCATTTTTATTTTTATTCAATTTCTATTTTTTTTCAATTTACTTTTCTATTAAACTTCCTTTTTTATTTAATTTCCAAATAGACCGTTAAGGTATAGTGGTTTCTTTAATGAACTTCCATTTTTAATTTTATGGAACTTCCATTTTTATTTTTATTCAGCTTCCATTTTTATTCAAGTTATTTTTCTATTCAACTTCCTTTTTTATTTAATTTCCAAATAGATCGTTAAGGTATAGTTGTTTCTTGAATGAACCTCCATTTTTAATTTTCTGCAACTTCTATTTTGATTTTTATTTAACTTCCTTTTTTATTCAAGTTTCTTTTCTACTCAACTTCCTTTTTTTTGTAATTTCCCAATAGATCGTTAAGGTATAGTGGTTTCTGGATTGAACTTCCATTTTTAATTTTCTGCAACTTCCATTTTTATTTTTATTCAACTTCCATTTTTATTCAATTTACTTTTCTATAAAACTTCCTTTTTTATTTAATTTCCAAATAGATCCTTAAGGTATATTGGTTTCTTGAATGAACTTCCATTTTTAATTTTCTGCAACTTCCATTTTTATTTTTATTCGACTTCCATTTTTATTCAAGTTATTTTTCTATTCAACTTCTTTTTTTATTTCATTTCCAAATAGATCGTTAAGGTATAGTGGTTTTGTCATGACCCCAAACCGCCCCTAGTAGTTTGGTGCCGTGATGGCCAGTAATCCGTAATTACCGAAGGCCAACTTCCGAAGTTCACACACAATCAGAGTATATATATAGGGGGCTCACAAATGCGGAAGCAATAATTCAAAATACAAGTGGTCCATAAGAGCTGTGCATAAGTCAAATGGAATGGCATACATCTTTACGTAGCTTTTAAACTTGAATACAAAAGTACAAAAAATACATCTTGGCAAAAGGCTTCTCAAGCCGACATAAATATAACACATGAAATACAAATCAAGAATACATAATCTTCAGATTGCCGACATCCCCAAAGCCGACATAACATGCATACAACACACATCTCGGTGTAGCCGACTTCTTGCTTGATACCTACATATATACATAGGGAGGGTGAGCTTGGATACTCAGTGAATGGTACAAGTAATAAATGGGTTAAATGAATGATTCCCGAGGTCCTTGTCAAAACAATACATATATATATCTTTGTCAAAATCATACTTATCATAGCTTGTACAAAACATGAGATAAATCTTGTTCATCAAACTTGATCTTGCAAAACTTACATACTTAACATGCGTCAAATCTTATAACATAACCTCGGCATAATGGAGCTCGTGTTACTTAGGCCCGTAGCCCGCTTTAACACTGTGGAGCTCGTGTTACTTAGGCCCGTAGCCCGCTTTAACACCATGAGACTTGTGTTACTTAGGCCCGTAGCCCGCTTTAACACTATGAGACTTGTGTTACTTAGGCCCATAGCCCGCTTTAACACAGTAGTCTTTCCAAGAAAGGACCGTATCCTTTTATACTTAGTGCTGCGAAAGTTTAGAGTCCTCCAGCACAAGGGACTTTCCGAGAAGGTCATCAAAACAAAGCTTACTTGATAACTTGTCATTCAAAACAAAGCTTATACTTGATACTTAAAATAGGGATATCATTCATGCTTAACAAATACTTTTATCAAAACAAGGCAAAGCTTTATCAAAACCTTAAGAACATAACTTTATTAAAAATACCACTCACACTAGTTCTTGGGATGTCGGGGTCAAGGCAAAGGTCCAAGTCCTACAAACACATGGCAAAGCATACTGAACATACATCTCAAAACAAGTCTTACATGCATGCAAATGATCTCGGGAAGACATGCTAGAAGTCAAAACACTGTTTTACATGTCAGGAAGACACGCTGGGTACCAACCAGGTCTAAGCCGAGGTCCTACACCTCCTTGCCAAGGTGTGGTCCCGATGGCCTCATTCAAAAGCAAAGTCAGGAAAACCTGGGTTTCCCTTTGAAGAACATGAAGAACATGATCATGAGAAAGATGAATGCAAGATCGTAACTTGTTACAAAAATCTGAGATTTCATGCCATGAGTTCGAAAACATGGACATGGGTACCCATACTTGAAAATCATGCAAGAACAAACACAAAAACATGGATTTAGGCATGAGCCTTCGGATCAAAACATGGCTTTTCTTGAAGAACACATGAATGCTATTTTCTCTTTCTAAAACCGAACTTCAAAGCAATGCATGGCTTACAAATCATATTCAATCATGCAATGCAATAACATGAACATAAAGGATGACAAGAGTGGATCAAGAATCTAACCTTAGAACATGAATCTAACGGTTCGATCTCTAGGGATCAAGCTTGGAAATCCACTCTCTCTCAAGAACTCTTCTTCCTCTCCTAGAGCTTCTCTCTCCTCTTCAAAACAAGGATACAACAAAATGATGGGTTCTCTCTCTCTATCGGCTGACTTAACTCTCAGCTCGGACACGTGGCAACGGCTAGTTGGTTCTCTTCAAAAAGGTGATAGATTGACAAGACAAGGCAATGACAAAGCGTATCTAACAAGCTACTCGGAATGGCACTCCGGAAAGTGGTGACATCGGCTAAGGACAAGGCTTCGGCAACTAAGGTGACAATGACCTCGGCTAGGAAGGACAACACTTGACTAAGCTGTGCCACACCTTGGCCTAGATGTGCCACACCTCGGTCTAGGTCATACCACTCTAGGACAAGGTCGCTCAGGTGCAAAGGTAACATCTCGGCCTAGATAATACACATCTCGGCCTTGGTGATGCACACCTCGGCCTAGACAATGACATCTCGGCCGATATGTCAAAGCAAAGGTGGAGGTCAAACGAAGGGGTTCCAAGATACTTCTAGACTGAAGATGACCTCGGCTTGGAATGATCTAGGCATAACGCAACCTAGGCTTGGCATAACATCGGCTAACACAACTTAGGCTTGGCGCGACCTAGGCTTCACATCAAGGAAGGAGCAAAGCATGCACGTAACACTTAGGCAAAACAAGATAAGATTCACGAATGTAAACTTAATAAGGCAAGGTTATGCAAGTGCACATGAACATGACTAAGACATGAATATGGGTTATCACAGGTTTCTTGAATGAACTACCATTTTTAATTTTCTGCAACTTCCATTTTTATTCTTATTTAACTTCCTTTTTCAATCAGTTTCTTTTCTACTCAACTTCCTTTTTTATTTAATTTCCAAATAGATCGTTAAGGTATAGTGGTTTCTGGACTGAACTTTCATTTTTAATTTTATGCAACTTTCATTTTTATTTTTATTCAACTTCCATTTTTATTCAATTTACTTTTCTATTGAACTTCCTTTTTTATTTAATTTCCAAATAGATCGTTAAGGTATAGTGGTTTCATGAATGAACTTCCATTTCTAATTTTCTGCAACCTCCATTTTTATTTTTATTCGATTTCCATTTTTATTCAAGTTATTTTTCTATTCAACTTCATTTTTTATTTAATTTCCAAATAGATCGTTAAGGTATAGTGGTTTCTTGAATGAACTTCCATTTTTAATTTTCTGCAACTTCCATTTTTATTTTTATTCGACTTCCATTTTTATTCAAGTTATTTTTTTATTTAACTTCCTTTTTTATTTAATTTCCAAATAGATCGTTAAGGTATAGTGGTTTTTTGAATGAACTTCCATTTTTAATTTTCTGCAACTTCCATTTTTATTCTTATTTAACTTCCTTTTTCAATCAGTTTCTTTTCTACTCAACAACTTTTTTTATTTAATTTCCAAATAGATCGTTAAGGTATAGTAGTTTCTGGATTGAACTTTAATTTTTAATTTTATGCAACTTTCACTTTTATTTTTATTCAACTTCCATTTTTATTCAATTTACTTTTCCATTGAACATCCTTTTTTATTTAATTTCCAAATAGATCGTTAAGGTATAGTGGTTTCATGAATGAACTTCCATTTTTAATTTTCTGCAACCTCCATTTTTATTCAAATTATTTTTCTATTCAACTTCATTTTTTCGTTAATTTCCAAATAGATCTTTAAGGTATAGTTGTTTCTTGAATGAACTTCCATTTTTAATTTTCTGCAACTTCCATTTTTATTCTTATTTAACTTCCTTTTTCCATCAGTTTCTTTTCTACTCAACTTCCTTTTTTATTTAATTTCCAAATAGATCGTTAAGGTATAGTGGTTTCTATAATGAACTTCCATTTTTAATTTTATGGAACTTCCATTTTTATTTTTATTCAGCTTCCATTTTTATTCAAGTTATTTTTCTATTCAACTTCCTTTTTTATTTAACTTCCAAATAGATCGTTAAGGTATAGTGGTTTCTTGAATGAACTTTCATTTTTAATTTTCTGCAACTTCCATTTTTATTTTTATTTAACTTCCTTTTTTATTCAAGTTTCTTTTCTACTCAAGTTCCTTTTTTGTGTAATTTCCAAATAGATCGTTAAGTTATAGTGGTTTCTGGATTGAACTTCCATTTTTTATTTTCTGCAACTTCCATTTTTATTTTTATTCAACTTCCATTTTTATTCAATTCACTTTTCTATAAAACTTCCTTTTTTATTTAATTTCGAAATAGATCCTTAAGGTATATTGGTTTCTTGAATGAACTTCCATTTTTAATTTTCTACAACTTCCATTTTTATTTTTATTCGACTTCCATTTTTATTCAAGTTATTTTTCTATTCAACTTCTTTTTTTATTTCATTTCCAAATAGATCGTTAAGGTATAGTGATTTCTTGAATGAACTACCATTTTTAAACTTCTGCAACTTCCATTTTTATTCTTATTTAACTTCCTTTTTCAATCAGTTTCTTTTCTACTCAACTTCCTTTTTTATTCAATTTCCAAATAGAACGTTAAGGTATAGTGGTTTCTGGATTGAACTTTCATTTTTAATTTTATGCAACGTTCATTTTTATTTTTATTCAGCTTCCATTTTTATTCAATTTACATTTCTATTGAACTTCCTTTTTTATTTACTTTCCAAATAGATCGTTAGGGTATGGTGGTTTCATGAATGAACTTTCATTTTTAATTTTCTGCAACCTCCATTTTTATTTTTATTCGACATCCATTTTTATTCAAGTTATTTTTCTATTCAACTTCATTTTTATTTAACTTCCAAATAGATCGTTAAGGTATAGTGGTTTCTTGAATGAACTTCCATTTTTAATTTTCTACAACTTCCATTTTTATTCTTATTTAACTTCCATTTTCCTTCAGTTTCTTTTCTACTCAACTTCCTTTTTTTTTTAATTTCCAAATAGATCGTTAAGGTATAGTGGTTTCTGGATTGAACTTTCATTTTTCATTTTATGCAACGTTCAATTTTATTTTTATTCAACTTCATTTTTAATTCAATTTACTTTTCTATTAAATTTCCTTTTTTATTTAATTTCCAAATAGATCGTTAGGGTATGGTGGTTTCATGAATGAACTTTCATTTTTAATTTTCTGCAACCTCCATTTTTATTTTTATTCGACATCCATTTTTATTCAAGTTATTTTTCTATTCAACTTCATTTTTATTTAACTTCCAAATAGATCGTTAAGGTATAGTGGTTTCTTGAATGAACTTCCATTTTTAATTTTCTACAACTTCCATTTTTATTCTTATTTAACTTCCATTTTCCTTCAGTTTCTTTTCTACTCAACTTCCTTTTTTTTTTTAATTTCCAAATAGATCGTTAAGGTATAGTGGTTTCTGGATTGAACTTTCATTTTTCATTTTATGCAACGTTCAATTTTATTTTTATTCAACTTCATTTTTAATTCAATTTACTTTTCTATTAAACTTCCTTTTTGATTTAATTTCCAAATAGATCGTTAAGGTACAGTGGTTTAATGAATGAACTTCCATTTTTAATTTTCTGCAACTTCCATTTTTATTTTTATTCGACTTCCATTTTCATTCAAGTTATTTTTCTATTCAACTTCATTTTTTAATTAATTTCCAAATAAATCGTTAAGATATAGTGGTTTCTTGAATGAACTTCCAATTTTAATTTTCTACAACTTCCATTTTAATTTCTATTCAACTTCTTTTTTTATTCAAGTTTCTTTTCTATTCAACTTCCTTTTTTATTTAATTTCCAAATAGATCGTTAAGGTATACTAGTTTCTGGATTGAACTTCTATTTTTAATTTTATGAAACTTTCACTTTTGTTTTTATTCAACTTCCATTTTTAATCAATTTACTTTTCAATTAATCTTCCTTTTTTATTTAATTTCCAAATAGATCGTTAAGGTATAGTGGTTTGTTTAAGGAACTTCCATTTTTAATTTTCTGCAACTTCCATTTTTATTCTTATTTAACTTCCTTTTTCCATCAGTTTCTTTTCTACTCAACTTCCTTTTTTATTTAATTTCCAAACAGATCGTTAAGGTATAGTGGTTTCTGGATTGAACTTTCATTTTTAATTTTATGCAACTTCCATTTTTATTTTTATTCAACATCCATTTTTATTCAATTTACTTTTCTATTAAACTTCCTTTTTTAATTAATTTCCAAATAGATCGTTATGGTATAGTGGTTTCTTGAATGAACTTCTATTTTTAATTTTCTACAACTTCCATTTTTATTTTTATTCTACTTACATTTTTATTCAAGTTATTTTTCTATTCAACTTCATTTTTTTAATTAATTTCCAAGTAGATCGTTAAGGTATAGTTGTTTCTTGAATGAACTTCCAATTTTAATTTTTTGCATCATCCATTTTTATTTCTATTCAACTTCTTTTTTTATTCAATTTCTTTTCTACTCAACTTCCTTTTTTATTTAATTTCCAAATAGATCGTTAAGGTATACTGGTTTCTGGATTAAACTTCCATTTTTAATTTTATGAAACTTTCACTTTTATTTTTGTTCAACCTCCATTTTTAATCAATTTACTTTTTTATTAATCTTCCTTTTTTATTTAATTTCCAAATAGATCGTTATGGTATAGTGGTTTCTTTAATGAACTTCCATTTTTAATTTTATGGAACTTCCATTTTTATTTTTATTCAGCTTCCATTTTCATTCAAGTTTCTTTTCTACTCAACTTCCTTTTTTATTTAATTTCCAAATAGATCGTTAAGGTATAATGGTTTCTGAATTGAACTTCCATTTTTAATTTTCTGCAACTTCCATTTTTATTCTTATTTAAATTCCTTTTTTATTCAAGGTTCTTTTCTACTCAACTTCCTTTTTTATGTAATTTCCAAATAGATCGTTAAGGTATAGTGGTTTCTGGATTGAACATCCATTTGTAATTTTCTGCAACTTCCATTTTTATTCAATTTACTTTTCTATAAAACTTCTATTTTTATTTAATTTCCAAATAGATCCTTAAGGTATATTGGTTTCTTGAATGAACTTCCATTTTTAATTTTCTGCAACTTCCATTTTTATTTTTATTCGACTTCCCCTTTTATTCAATTTATTTTTCTATTCAACTTCTTTTTTTATTTTATTTCCAAATAGATCGTTAAGGTATAGTGGTTTCTTGAATGAACTACCATTTTTAATTTTCTGCAACTTCCATTTTTATTCTTATTTAACTTCCTTTTTAATCAGTTTCTTTTCTACTCAACTTCCTTTTTTATTTAATTTCCAAATATATCGTTAAGGTATAGTGGTTTCTGGATTGAACTTTCATTTTTAATTTTATGCAACTTTCATTTTTATTTTTATTCAACTTCCATTTTTATTCAATTTACTTTTCTATTGAACTTCCTTTTTTGTTTAATTTCCAAATAGATTGTTAAGGTATAGGGGTTTCTTTAAGGAACTTCCATTTTTAATTTTCTGCAACTTCCATTTTTATTCTTATTTAACTTCCTTTTTCCATCAGTTTCTTTTCTACTCAACTTCCTTTTTTATTTAATTTCCAAACAGATCGTTAAGGTATAGTGGTTTCTGGATTGAACTTTCATTTTTTATTTTATGCAACTTTCATTTTCATTTTTATTCAATTTAGTTTTCTATTAAACTTCCTTTTTTAATTAATTTCCAAATAGATCGTTAAGGTATAGTGGTTTCTTGAATGAACTTCCATTTTTAATTTTCTACAACTTCCATTTTTATTTTTATTCGACTTCCCCTTTTATTCAATTTATTTTTCTATTCAACTTCTTTTTTTATTTCATTTCCAAATAGATCGTTAAGATATAGTGGTTTCTTGAATGAACTACCATTTTAAATTTTCTGCAACTTCCATTTTTATTCTTATTTAACTTCCTTTTTAATCAGTTTCTTTTCTACTCAACTTCCTTTTTTATTTAATTTCCAAATAGATCGTTAAGGTATAGTGGTTTCTGGATTGAACTTTCATTTTTAATTTTATGCAACTTTCATTTTTATTTTTATTCAACTTCCATTTTTATTCAATTTACTTTTCTATTGAACTTCCTTTTTTATTTAATTTCCAAATAGATCGTTAAAGTATAGTGGTTTCATGAAGGGACTTCCACTTTTAATTTTCTGCAACCTCCATTTTTTTTTTATTCGACTTCCATTTTTATTCAAGTTATTTTTCTATTCAACTTCATTTTTTATTTAATTTCCAAATAGATCGTTAAGGTATAGTGGTTTCTTGAATGAACTTCCATTTTTTATTTTCTGCAACTTCCATTTTTATTCTTATTTATCTTCCTTTTTCCATCACTTTCTTTTCTACTCAACTTCCTTTTTTATTTAATTTCCAAATAGAACAGTAAGGTATAGTGGTTTCTGGATTGAACTTTCATTTTTCATTTTATGCAACTTTCATTTTTATTTTTATTCAACTTTCATTTTTATTCAATTTACTTTTCTATTAAAATTTCTTTTTTATTTAATTTCCGAATAGATCATTAAGGTATAGTGGTTTCTTGAATGAACTTCCATTTTTAATTTTTTGCAACTTCCATTTTTATTTTTATTCGACTTCCATTTTTATTCATGTTATTTTTCTATTTAACTTCCTTTTTTATTTAATTTCCAAATAGATCGTTAAGGTATAGTGGTTTTTTGAATGAACTTCCATTTTTAATTTTCTGCAACTTCCATTTTTATTCTTATTTAACTTCCTTTTTCAATCAGTTTCTTTTCTACTCAACTTCCTTTTTTATTTAATTTCCAAATAGAACGTTAAGGTATAGTGGTTTCTGGATTGAACTTTCATTTTTAATTTTATGCAACGTTCATTTTTATTTTTATTCAACTTCCATTTTTATTCAATTTACTTTTCTATTGAACTTCCTTTTTTATTTAATTTCCAAATAGATCGTTAGGGTATGGTGGTTTCATGAATGAACTTCCATTTTTAGTTTTCTGCAACCTCCATTTTTATTTTTATTCGACTTCCATTTTTATTCAAGTTATTTTTCTATTCAACTTCATTTTTATTTAACTTCCAAATAGATCGTTAAGGTATAGTGGTTTCTTGAATGAACTTCCATTTTTAATTTTCTGCAACTTCCATTTTTATTCTTATTTAACTTCCTTTTTCCATCAGTTTCTTTTCTACTCAACTTCCTTTTTTATTTAATTTCCAAATAGATCGTTAAGGTATAGTGGTTTCTTTAATGAACTTCCATTTTTAATTTTATGGAACTTCCATTTTTATTTTTATTCTGCTTCCATTTTTATTCAAGTTATTTTTCTATTCAACTTCCTTTTTTATTTAACTTCCAAATAGATCGTTAAGGTATAGTGGTTTCTTGAATGAACTTTCATTTTTAATTTTCTGCAACTTCCATTTTTATTTTTATTTAATTTCCTTTTTTATTCAAGTTTCTTTTCTACTCAAGTTCCTTTTTTGTGCAATTTCCAACTAGATCGTTAAGGTATAGTGGTTTCTGGATTGAACTTCCATTTTTTATTTTCTGCAACTTCCATTTTTATTTTTATTCAACTTCCATTTTTATTCAATTCACTTTTCTATAAAACTTCCTTTTTTATTTAATTTCGAAATAGATCCTTAAGGTATATTGGTTTTTCTTGAATGAACTTCCATTTTTAATTTTCTGCAACTTCAATTTTTATTTTTATTCGACTTCAATTTTTATTCATGTTATTTTTCTATTCAACTTCTTTTTTTATTTCATTTCCAAATAGATCGTTAAGGTATAGTGGTTTCTTGAATGAACTACCATTTTTAAACTTCTGCAACTTCCATTTTTATTCTTATTTAACTTCCTTTTTCAATCAGTTTCTTTTCTACTCAACTTCCTTTTTTATTTAATTTCCAAATAGAACGTTAAGGTATAGTGGTTTCTGGATTGAACTTTCATTTTTAATTTTATGCAACGTTCATTTTTATTTTTATTCAACTTCCATTTTTATTCAATTTACTTTTCTATTGAACTTCCTTTTTTATTTAATTTCCAAATAGATCGTTAGGGTATGGTGGTTTCATGAATGAACTTCCATTTTTAGTTTTCTGCAACCTCCATTTTTATTTTTATTCGAATTCCATTTTTATTCAAGTTATTTTTCTATTCAACTTCATTTTTATTTAACTTCCAAATAGATCGTTAAGGTATAGTGGTTTCTTGAATGAACTTCCATTTTTAATTTTCTACAACTTCCATTTTTATTCTTATTTAACTTCCATTTTCCTTCAGTTTCTTTTCCACTCAACTTCCTTTTTATTTAATTTCCAAATAGATCGTTAAGGTATAGTGGTTTCTGGATTGAACTTTCATTTTTCATTTTATGCAACGTTCAATTTTATTTTTATTCAACATCATTTTTAATTCAATTTACTTTTCTATTAAACTTCCTTTTTTATTTAATTTCCAAATAGATCGTTAAGGTACAGTGGTTTATTGAATGAACTTCCATTTTTAATTTTCTGCAACTTCCATTTTTATTTTTATTCGACTTCCGTTTTCATTCAAGTTATTTTTCTATTCAACTTCCTTTTTTAATTAATTTCCAAATAAATCGTTAAGGTATAGTGGTTTCTTGAATGAACTTCCAATTTTAATTTTCTACAACTTCCATTTTAATTTCTATTCAACTTCTTTTTTTATTCAAGTTTCTTTTCTATTCAACTACCATTTTTATTTAATTTCCAAATAGATCGTTATGGTATACTAGTTTCTGGATTGAACTTCTATTTTTAATTTTATGAAACTTTCACTTTTGTTTCTATTCAACTTCCATTTTCAATCAATTTACTTTTCTATTAATCTTCCTTTTTTATTTAATTTCCAAATAGATCGTTAAGGTATAGTGGTTTTTTCAAGGAACTTCCATTTTTAATTTTCTGCAACTTCCATTTTTATTCTTATTTAACTTCCTTTTTCCATCAGTTTCTTTTCTACTCAACTTCCTTTTTTATTTAATTTCCAAACAGATCGTTAAGGTATAGTGGTTTCTGGATTGAACTTTCATTTTTAATTTTATGCAACTTTCATTTTTATTTTTATTCAACCTCCATTTTTATTCAATTTACTTTTCTATTAAACTTCCTTTTTTAATTAATTTCCAAATAGATCGTTAAGGTATAGTGGTTTCTTGAATGAACTTCCATTTTTAATTTTCTACGACTTCCATTTTTATTTCTATTCAACTTCTTTTTTTATTCAATTTCTTTTCTACTCAACTTCCTTTTTTATTTAATTTCCAAAAAGATTGTTAAGGTATACTGGTTTCTGGATTGAACTTCCATTTTTAATTTTATGAAACTTTCACTTTTATTTTTGTTCAACCTCCATTTTTAATCAATTTACTTTTTTATTAATCTTCCTTTTTTATTTAATTTCCAAATAGATCGTTAAGGTATAGTGGTTTCTTTAATGAACTTCAATTTTTATTTTTATTCAGCTTCCATTTTCATTCAAGTTTCTTTTCTACTCAACTTCCTTTTTTATTTAATTTCCAAATAGATCGTTAAGGTATAATGGTTTCTGAATTGAACTTCCATTTTTAATTTTCTGCAACTTCCATTTTTATTCTTATTTAAATTCCTTTTTTATTCAAGGTTCTTTTCTACTCAACTTCCTTTTTTATGTAATTTCCAAATAGATCATTATGGTATAGTCGTTTCTGGATTGAACATCCATTTGTAATTTTCTGCAACTTCCATTTTTATTCAATTTACTTATCTATAAAACTTCTATTTTTATTTAATTTCCAAATAGATCCTTAAGGTATATTGGTTTCTTGAATGAACTTCCATTTTTAATTTTCTGCCACTTCCATTTTTATTTTTATTTGACTTCCACTTTTATTCAATTTATTTTTCTATTCAACTTCTTTTTTTATTTCATTTCCAAATAGATCGTTAAAGTATAGTGGTTTCTTGAATGAACTACCATTTTTAATTTTCTGCAACTTCCATTTTTATTCTTATTTAAATTCCTTTTTAATCAGTTTCTTTTCTACTCAACTTCCTTTTTTATTTAATTTCCAAATAGATCATTAAGGTATAGTGGTTTCTGGATTGAACTTTCATTTTTAATTTTATGCACCTTTCATTTTTATTTTTATTCAACTTCCATTTTTATTCAATTTACTTTTCTATTGAACTTCTTTTTTTATTTAATTTCCAAATAGATCGTTAAGGTATAGTGGTTTCATGAATGAACTTCCACTTTTAATTTTCTGCAACCTCCATTTTTATTTTTATTCGACTTCCATTTTTATTCAAGTTATTTTTCTATTCAACTTCATTTTTTATTTAATTTCCAAATAGATCGTATAGCGACCCCGGTCTTTTCTCTTTAAATTATTGTATCCGGACTTAGGTTCCGTGGATCCTGTCATTACTTATTGGTTGTTGTTGTCCTTTAATCTCTTTGTATTTGAAGTATAGGTTGTGTTGGACGGGTCTGGTACAGGTTGGTTGATTTTAGATGCCGATAGGTGATGCCCAGATTTTGGCCTTCACGCTCGAGCGGAAGTTTTAACGCTCGAGCGGTCCCTTCGTTGTTGCTTCTCCGCTCGAGCGGGAATTTTGACGCTCGAGCGGGATTTTCCATCTCCCAGTATTTTGCTCTGCAGTTCTTCCGCTCGAGCGGTAGTTTTTACGCTCGAGCGTGATCCCTTGTTTTTGCTCCTCCGCTCGAGCGGGGAGTTTGACGCTCGAGCGGGTGCAGCGCCTGCAAAACTTCTGGAAGGGTGCAATCGACGCTCGAGCGGCTATCTTCACGCTTGAGCATGATTCTGTGTCTTACGCTCGAGCGGGGCTTTCTACGCTCGAGCGTAGAGTCGATTATATCAGTCCGTGATTTCACTTTTTGGATCACTTTTTGACCTACTTTTCCTTCATAACTTTTTAAAAACCGCCCCTGGAGTGTTTTTTTTATCTCTCTCTCTCCCTCTACACACCTTCTCTCTTTCGATTGATCTACTTAGAGTGAGTTTCTACCTTAGATCCTTTATTAAAAAGTTAGAGTGAGTTGAGGGCTTCGTTTTAATCTGAGAAACTTGGGATTTGGAGCACGTTGGTCTTTGGTCTTCATCTCCATCTTCTCCATACGGGTTATTTTCTTCGAGGTAGGGATTTTCCTACTCCATTTTATATTCTTTGTTCTAAGTTTGGTATTTTGATAGGTTGGGGACACTTTGAAAATCTTGGGAAAAGAAAACCTATAGCGATCCCGGATTTACCCTTGTTGTATAGTGATCCGGACATGTGTCCGTGGATGTTGGTAGTTGTTCATTATCTTGTTTACATCCTTTCTTTCGTTGTATTTGAGTTATAGGATGTGTTGAGCGGGTTTGTTACAGGTTGGTTGAGTTTAGAAACCAAAACTAGTTGCCCAGATTTTTGGCCTGTACGCTCGAGCGGAGGTGTTGGCGCTCGAGCGTAGATTACATCCCTCCAGTATCTTGTTGTGCAGTGTTGTGAGCTCGAGCGTAGGGTTGGGAGCTCGAGCGGAGGCCTGGTTCTGCAAAAGTGCTGGGCGAGTGCATTCTGCGCTCGAGCGGGAGGTTGGCCGCTCGAGCGGAAGTCTGTGAGTGGCCGCTCGAGCGGGGTGTTTTACGCTCGAGCGGAAGACTGGGTTTAAGTCCCGAAATTGTGACTTTTCAAATCACTTTTTCACTTTCTCTTCTCTCTCTTACTTTTCCAAAAACACCATTGTTGAGTCTTTCTCTCTAGATACTACCTTCTCTCTAGGTTTTGATCTAGTAGGAGTGATTTACTCACCTTTGGCCTTTACAAAAAAGTTGTTGATCGTCGAGGGCTTCATTTTAATCTGAAAATCACGGGTTTTGGAGCACGTTGGGTTTTGTCGTCTTCTCCTTTGGGACTCCGAATTTGAGGTAGGGATAACCTACTCCTCTCTATGGGTTTTGTCTTTAAATTTTGGTATTTTGAGATGTTGGGCTTGGTTTGGTAATTTTGTGAAAGTTTGGGGCTTTTGTGTAATTTTACAAAAGTTGGGGTTTTATTCATAATAAACCTAGATGCATGTTTGGCATAGAAAAATGGAATGATTGTTGAATCATTGATGAAAATGGGACCTAAGGGTTGAAATGGTAATTATGGAAAATGGCCTAATTACATTGTTTAATTAATTGGGATAATTAATTGGTGAGAAATGAGGAAATGAAATGTTGATTGAATATTTATTTGTGCATTTATTTTCTGTTTTAGAAATAACTGCTTTGGGCTATCGGTGGAGGATAGTCGAGATTGTTGTAGACAATGCATGATGATTAGGTAAACGGAAACTAATCAATGGAATGTGTCATGGAACTTGACGGTTGATAGAATACATTAATTGTGTGTATTGTGTGATTGTATATAGAACCAATGTGTTTATATACGTTATGTGTAGAGGAGGAGATAGGGGATGTACTCCGCGGTTTAGGGGAAGATAGGGGATGGACCTCTAAACCGGATAGGTATTTGGAGGAGATAGGGGATGTACTCCGTAGACAGAGCTCATATGCTTGTCTAGAGAAGTGAAGATAGAGCTCATATGCTTATCTTTGTGAAGTGTTGTGAAGTGTGGATACAGCTTGTATGCTTATCTGTGGATATTGTTGATATACATATCTGTTGTAAAGTGTGGATACGGCTTGTATGCTTATCTGTGGATATTGTTGATATACATATCTGTTGAGAATGTGGATATAGCTTTTATGCTTATCTGAATGTGAGATATAGTTTTTATACATATCTGTGGAAATGATGATAGAGCAAGTATGCTTATCTGTTGTTAAAAGGAAAATGAAAAGTAATTGGGACTTGTAAGTCGTTGACATAAATATGTTATTTATGTGATTGTATCAGTGTTGACCAACTATCAATTGCTAATGTTTTAGTCATTGTCCATGGTTGGTTTAGTGTATTTCTACTGGGCTGTGGCTCACCCTATATGGGAATATCATTTTCAGGTGCAGGAAGCATGCCACCTCCAAGGACATAGCTGGGAGGCTTGTGGCGGGCATAGTTTTGTCGTTTTACTTTGATTTATTACATGTAATTTCAAGCCAAGGGCTTAATGTGTAAACGAGTTAGAACCCTTTGTTGTAACCAAGTGTTAACTTGGAAAGCTGTAAGCCCGTAGGGCATTTTGTTATGAGATTAACATGTAATACTTATGTAACGGAATTCTAATGAATGAAAGGAATGTGGTTAGTTTAAATGTAAATGCATGTCTTATCTGGTGGGTTTATTGTTATTATTTTGAGGGCGTTACAACTTGGTATCAGAGCGTACCGGGGTCGAATACTTTGGGTACGTGGGAAGTGATTAGTATCACAATGGGTTTGTCTCGCTTGATAGAGACTTAGATGTAGTATCATATGCTATGTGCTTAATTGATAACATGCTTATGTGACTATGTGGGTATGGGATTTAATTTCTAGGATGTTGATTGGACCCTTGAGTTTCTGGGAGTCTTGTTGGAAAGGCACTTGATCAATGCTGTTTCTAACCGGAACTCTAGTAACGCCTCGGGACTATTATTATCCGGAAATGAAGTTCGTAAGTGCTTATGTGTTTATGTGCTTATGTGGAGTGAATTACACTTGTCCATGCATTAGGACGTGAGTGTTTAGTTTCGGCACACCTATGAATGTGCTAACGTTCTGTGTTGCCTTTATTAGGATGTCAGGACGAGGAAGAGGTGCTAGGCGTGGTAGACCTGCGAGGCAGGAAGTACCGTTACAGGGTGAGATTCCGGCAGTGCAGGAGGGAGTTGGGCAGGCCAATGTGGCCGAGCCAGTAGGTCAGCAGGCTATGGGTGCCTTGGCCAGAGAGATAGCAGGAGCTTTGGGTATTCTTAGAGCTGGGAATCAGGCAGCTGAGACAGGGCCTTCCTTCTTGAAGAGGGAGTTTTTTCGGTGTAATCCGGACGAGTTTATCGGGGATCCTAAAGAGCCGCTTAAGGCGGATGAATGGCTCGAACAGACAACGAAGACGTTTGAGATGCTTGGCATCGAGGACGGAGCACTGAAAGTGACCTTGGCATCCTTTCAACTGAAGGGAGATGCGGGTCAATGGTGGAAGTACGAGAAAGCTCGTGTTGGTGGTACTTGGGAGGCGTTTGTGAATGCTTTTCAGGAGAGGTTTTTGTCTGCAGTAGCAAGGGAGAAGCTGAGGGATCAGTTTAGCCGGCTTAATCAGCAGGGCTTGTCAGTGGCCGAGTTTGAGGCTACTTTTACCAGTCTGTCTAGGTTTGCACCTGAACTGGTGGCGTCTGAGGAACGCCGTTGCTATGAGTTTGAGCGGAAGTTGAGGCGGGGCCTCAAGTTGAGAATTGGTGGGTCTTATATTCGAGAGTATAGACACCTAGTGGACGCTGCAGCTCATATGGAGCTTATGATGCAGGAGGAGGATGAGGGGCAGAGAGGCTCCAAGAGGAGCCAGGATAGTCAGAGTGAAGGCAGGAGACAGAAGGGTTATAACCCTCAGCAGTCTCAGGGTGCAGTCTCTAGATCGACCTTTCCAGTGCCGAGTGTTGGCTCAGGGAGAGGCAGTCAGGGAGAATTCACTTGTTACAAGTGTGGCCAGCTGGGTCACAAGGTTTCTGTTTGCCCGCAGAAGGGTGGGGGTCAGAAAGCTGCTTCTTCTTCAGCTAGACCGCAGAGTCAGAGTTTGGGCAGGGGGCAGCTCTTGACTTGTTATCAGTGTGGACAACCTGGGCACATGAAGAGGTTTTGCCCACAGTTGAGTGCCACTTCGGGAGCGTCTGGTTCTAGGCAGACGCAGGGTTTTCAGCCAGCTCAGTCTGTGCAGGCCTCGAGGGCCAATCCGGGAGTTTCGTCATCCCAGTCTGTGCAGCAGTCTTTTGCTCCGAGAGGTGAGCAGGTAGACCAGGGGCCTACGGGGCGCGTGTATGCTGTTACCGCGCAGGATTTAGTACCGGCTCCATCAGTAGTGAGAGGTACTTTTCTGTTTTGCAACTCAGTTGCTGATGTGTTGATAGACACGGGTGCATCTCATTCTTTTGTATCTGCTGCATTTGCATCTGTTTTGGAATTGGAGTTAGCACAGTTAGCATCTCCTATTTGTGTGGTATCGCCTTTGGGCGGTGAGTTGATTCTGAAACAGGGTGTTAGAGGATGTGATATAGAGGTCGCCGATTATAGGCTTCCTTTTCCGTTTGTTGTCATGCCCATGAAGGGTTTTGATGTTATTTTGGGTATGGACTGGTTATCGTCATACCGGGCTGTTATTGATTGCTACCGCCAGAGGGTTACATTATGTACCTTGAGCGGGGAGTGGTTCCATTTCTTGGGAGACCGGGTTGGTAGTGTTTTGCCACCGGGGTATGATTCACGAGGGCGAAGTGAGCTTAGTAGTCTACTTGCTAGCTTTGAGAGTGGTGAGAGTGGTGAGACCCAGCATGTATTACCGAGGGTGGTTTGTGAGTATTCGGATGTTTTTCCCGAAGATCTTGTTAGTTTGCCACCTCACCGAGAGATAGAGTTCTCTATTGATTTAGTGCCTGGTACGGCGCCAATTTCTATGGCACCTTACCGTTTTGCTCCAGCAGAGTTGGTTGAGTTGAAAATTCAGCTCCAGGAATTGCTCGATAAGGGCTTTGTTCGCCCTAGTGTTTCACCGTGGGGAGCACCGGCCCTCTTTGTTAAAAAGAAAGATGGTGCCTTGAGATTGTGTATAGACTACCGGAAGTTGAATCGGGCTACGGTTAAAAATAAGTATCCTATGCCCCGTATAGATGATTTGTTTGACCAGTTGAAGGGTTCCCGTTGTTTCTCTAAGATAGACTTGAGATCGGGTTACCATCAGTTGAGGGTCAGGGAGGAAGATATTCCTAAGACGGCATTCCGTACGCGGTATGGCCATTACGAGTTTCTGGTGATGCCATTCGGACTTACCAATGCACCGGCAGTCTTTATGGACTTGATGAACCGGATTTTCCGGGAGTTCTTAGACCGATTTGTGGTTGTTTTCGTGGACGATATCCTTATCTAATCGTCTTCTGAGGAGGAGCACGAGGCACACTTGAGTGTGGTGCTTGAGTTACTTAGAGCCCATAGGCTGTATGCCAAGTTTGGGAAGTGTGAGTTCTGGCTGAGGGAAGTCAAATTCTTAGGCCACGTGGTATCCGGGGAAGGGGTGTCTGTTGATACATCCAAGGTTGAGGCAGTGCAAGATTGGGCACAGCCTAAGAGTGTGTTTGAGATCCGCAGTTTTCTGGGATTAGCTGGGTATTACCGTCGGTTTGTGAAAGATTTCTCCAGGTTAGCGTCACCGTTGACTAGACTGACTCGGAAGGGAGTCAAGTTTGTGTGGAGTGAGACTTGTGAAAAGTCGTTCCAAGAGTTGAAAGTTAGATTGACCACCGCTCCGGTGTTGATTATTCCGGAGAGAGGGTTGGGTTATGCGGTTTATTGTGATGCTTCACGAGAGGGTTTGGGTTGTGTGTTGATGCAAGAGGGGAAAGTGATAGCTTATGGCTCACGTCAGTTGAAAGTACACGAGAAGAATTACCCCACACACGACCTAGAGTTAGCAGCTGTGATTTTTGCCTTGAAAATCTGGAGGCACTACCTTTATGGTGAGAGGTTCGAGGTATTCTCGGATCACAAGAGTTTGAGGTATCTGTTTACACAGAGAGACTTGAATCTGAGGCAGAGGAGATGGAAGGAGTTCATCGAGGATTATGATTTTGAGTTGCATTATCATCCGGGAAAGGCCAATGTTGTGGCCGATGCCCTTAGTAGGAAAACCATTAGTGATGTAGCTTGTATAGCCATCCGGGAATGGGTGATGTTGGGAGCACTTGGCGAGTTTGATTTGCTACTGGGCGAATCTGTTGAGGCTGCGGCTTTGTTTTCTGTCGTTGTGCAGCCTACACTTGTGATTAGAGTGTTAGAGGCACAGAGAGGAGACCTTGAGGTAGAATCCCTCCGAGAGAAGATCTCCAGTGGGAAAGTTGAGAAGGGTTTGACGGTGTATCCCGACCTGAGTGTGAGATACCGAGACCGTTTGTTTGTACCGGAGGCTTGCCGTGAGGAAGTACTCCGAGAGTTTCACCATTCGCGCCTTGCGGTGCATCCGGGAGGTACTAAGATGTATCAGGATTTGGGTCGCCAGTTTTGGTGGCGGGGTATGAAAAGAGATGTGGCTGTTTTCGTATCGAAGTGCCTTACTTGCCAGCAAGTGAAGGCCGAGCATCAGAGGCCAGCGAGTTTGTTGCAACCCTTGCCTATTGCCGAGTGGAAGTGGGAGCATGTCACTATGGACTTCGTTGTAGGTCTTCCGAGGACTCAGCGGGGTAGTGATGCTATTTGGGTGGTTGTAGACCGGTTGACTAAGTCGGCGCACTTTATTCCTATGCGCGTGAGAGATTCGGTAGATCATCTTGCCGACTTGTATATTCGGGACGTGGTGAGATTGCACGGGGTCCCAGTGACGATCGTCTCAGATAGAGATCCTCGTTTTACTGCCAGGTTGTGGCAGAGTTTGCAGAGTGCCTTGGGCACTAAGTTAACCTTTAGTACGGCCTATCATCCTCAGACTGACGGGCAGTCCGAGCGTACTATTCAGATCCTCGAGGATATGCTTCGGGGTTGTGTCCTGGACTTCAGTGGGACGTGGGAGAGGCACTTGCCATTGGTAGAGTTTGCCTACAACAACAGTTTTCAGTCTAGCATCGGTATGGCACCGTTTGAGGCCTTGTATGGCCGACCGTGTAGGTCTCCAGTTTGTTGGGCCGAGGTGGGTGATGCACCTTTGTTGGGTCCGGAGTTGGTTAGGGAGACGACGGAGAAAGTTGAGCTTATCCGTAGGAGGCTTGTTACAGCCCAGAGTCGACAAAAGAGTTATGCCGACCGTAGGAGGAGGCCTTTGGCGTTTGAGGTAGGTGATCATGTCTTTCTGAAAATATCACCTAGACGAGGCCTGATGAGGTTTGGGAAGAGTGGGAAGTTATCCCCTCGGTTTATTGGTCCTTTTGAGATCCTTGAGAAGATAGGTGAGGTTGCTTATCGGTTAGCCTTACCGCCGCAGTTATCCGGAGTGCATGACGTGTTTCATGTGAGTATGCTTCGGAAGTATGAGCCAGATCCATCACATGTGTTGGATTGGACTGATTTAGAGGTAGATGAGGATGCTTCGTATGAGGAGAGACCGGTTCAGGTCTTGGATAGGCGGGATCAGGTCCTGCGTGGCAAGACCATTCCTTTGGTGAAAGTCTTGTGGAAACATCACGGAGTGGAGGAAGCCACTTGGGAACGTGAGTTGGAAGTCCGAGAGAAATATCCGGACTTGTTTGTTGTTATGTAATCTTATATTTAAATTTTACATTTTGTTGAACTTAAGAGCTTGGATATATGTCTTAAGTTGTGAAACATTGAAAATGTTTTGGTTATTGGAAGTATGTTTTGGAACTTGCCTAATATGGAAGTTGAAAGTGACATTATATGTGTTAAATATATTGTTGAAATTGGAAGGATAGTGCATAATGTTGATGCATGTTGAAAATACATATGTTGTTTACATATTGTGATATGTCTCTTGTTAAAGGGATGGGATGACCGGTAATGGGTCGAATTGTTGAATGTTAAAATGTAACATTGTTTAAAATGGAGGAAAACTTGTTTTGAAAACTTGTGCTTAATTTCGGGGACGAAATTCTTTAAGGGGGGGAGGTTATAGCGATCCCGGATTTACCCTTGTTGTATAGTGATCCGGACATGTGTCCGTGGATGTTGGTAGTTGTTCATTATCTTGTTTACATCCTTTCTTTCGTTGTATTTGAGTTATAGGATGTGTTGAGCGGGTTTGTTACAGGTTGGTTGAGTTTAGAAACCAAAACTAGTTGCCCAGATTTTTGGCCTGTACGCTCGAGCGGAGGTGTTGGCGCTCGAGCGTAGATTACATCCTTCCAGTATCTTGTTGTGCAGTGTTGTGAGCTCGAGCGTAGGGTTGGGAGCTCGAGCGGAGGCCTGGTTCTGCAAAAGTGCTGGGCGAGTGCATTCTGCGCTCGAGCGGGAGGTTGGCCGCTCGAGCGGAAGTCTGTGAGTGGCCGCTCGAGCGGGGTGTTTTACGCTCGAGCGGAAGACTGGGTTTAAGTCCCGAAATTGTGACTTTTCAAATCACTTTTTCACTTTCTCTTCTCTCTCTTACTTTTCCAAAAACACCATTGTTGAGTCTTTCTCTCTAGATACTACCTTCTCTCTAGGTTTTGATCTAGTAGGAGTGATTTACTCACCTTTGGCCTTTACAAAAAAGTTGTTGATCGTCGAGGGCTTCATTTTAATCTGAAAATCACGGGTTTTGGAGCACGTTGGGTTTTGTCGTCTTCTCCTTTGGGACTCCGAATTTGAGGTAGGGATAACCTACTCCTCTCTATGGGTTTTGTCTTTAAATTTTGGTATTTTGAGATGTTGGGCTTGGTTTGGTAATTTTGTGAAAGTTTGGGGCTTTTGTGTAATTTTACAAAAGTTGGGGTTTTATTCATAATAAACCTAGATGCATGTTTGGCATAGAAAAATGGAATGATTGTTGAATCATTAATGAAAATGGGACCTAAGGGTTGAAATGGTAATTATGGAAAATGGCCTAATTACATTGTTTAATTAATTGGGATAATTAATTGGTGAGAAATGAGGAAATGAAATGTTGATTGAATATTTATTTGTGCATTTATTTTCTGTTTTAGAAATAACTGCTTTGGGCTATCGGTGGAGGATAGTCGAGATTGTTGTAGACAATGCATGATGATTAGGTAAACGGAAACTAATCAATGGAATGTGTCATGGAACTTGACGGTTGATAGAATACATTAATTGTGTGTATTGTGTGATTGTATATAGAACCAATGTGTTTATATACGTTATGTGTAGAGGAGGAGATAGGGGATGTACTCCGCGGTTTAGGGGAAGATAGAGGATGGACCTCTAAACCGGATAGGTATTTGGAGGAGATAGGGGATGTACTCCGTAGACAGAGCTCATATGCTTGTCTAGAGAAGTGAAGATAGAGCTCATATGCTTATCTTTGTGAAGTGTTGTGAAGTGTGGATACAGCTTGTATGCTTATCTGTGGATATTGTTGATATACATATCTGTTGTAAAGTGTGGATACGGCTTGTATGCTTATCTGTGGATATTGTTGATATACATATCTGTTGAGAATGTGGATATAGCTTTTATGCTTATCTGAATGTGAGATATAGTTTTTATACATATCTGTGGAAATGATGATAGAGCAAGTATGCTTATCTGTTGTTAAAAGGAAAATGAAAAGTAATTGGGACTTGTAAGTCGTTGACATAAATATGTTATTTATGTGATTGTATCAGTGTTGACCAACTATCAATTGCTAATGTTTTAGTCATTGTCCATGGTTGGTTTAGTGTATTTCTACTGGGCTGTGGCTCACCCTATATGGGAATATCATTTTCAGGTGCAGGAAGCATGCCACCTCCAAGGACATAGCTGGGAGGCTTGTGGCGGGCATAGTTTTGTCGTTTTACTTTGATTTATTACATGTAATTTCAAGCCAAGGGCTTAATGTGTAAACGAGTTAGAACCCTTTGTTGTAACCAAGTGTTAACTTGGAAAGCTGTAAGCCCGTAGGGCATTTTGTTATGAGATTAACATGTAATACTTATGTAACGGAATTCTAATGAATGAAAGGAATGTGGTTAGTTTAAATGTAAATGCATGTCTTATCTGGTGGGTTTATTGTTATTATTTTGAGGGCGTTACAAAACCCTAGTTGAATTGCTAAATTGATTTGAGTAATTAATTTAAGGTAATTGGGGAATTTGGTTAAATCCATGAAATTGGGGAATTTGGTTAAATCCATGAAATTGGGGAATTTATTGATTAAATGGTGTAGTTGGATAATATAAATCACTCGCCTAATGAATTGATAGTGTATTTATTTTTCAAGTCTAGAAATAATTGTTTTGGGCTATCGGTGGAGGATAGTCGTGCTTGTTGTAGACATTGCATGCGGATTAGGGAAAATTGAAACTAATCAATTTGTTTAAGTCATAAATTTAGACTATTGAATTAATACAGAAATTACATGTATTGATTGAGCATTGCATATGCATATTGTTTGGGAGGAGATAGGGGATGTACTCCACGGTTTAGGGGAAGATAGGGGATGGACCTCTAAACCGGATTATTGTTTGGGAGGAGATAGGGGATGGACTCCATTAGCACCATTTTTATGTGTGCTTATTATATTGAAGTGTTTTTACATGATTATTGATACAACACTAAAATGTGTATCAAATGGGAAGTATGAAGTGTTTTGATATGAGCATGAGTCTCATTTGTTTTGTTGATATTGGAAGTAATGTAAATATGATATATAATTCACTGTTGTAAGTTTGGCCAGGTTCTGAGCCATGTTGATAATAATGGAAGGTGAAATGTTTTTTAGACATTAGTGTCATGAGACTGTTTAATGATAAAATTGATTATCTTGGTTAACCATCTATTGAATGCTATAGCTTTATTCAATGCTTATATTTGGTTTAGTATTTTTCTACTGGGCTGTGGCTCACCCTTTATGGGAACATCATTTTCAGGTTCAGGTGATAAGCTACCTCCACGGACTTAGCCTGGAAGGATTTGATGTTTGGGATTTTGAAAACTTGTCTTTAGTTATATGTTTTATTTTGTTATTTTTGAGATTTCATGTAAACATTCAAGCCTAGGGCTTAACTTGTAAATGAGTTAGTACTCATCCTTTTGTGTCCAAGTGTTAGCTTGGAAAGATGTAAGCCCTTAGGGCATTTATTTTGATGTTGCAGGATGTTACACGTGATGTCTTTCAATAAGAATACTCTGATGAATAACTCAAATGATTCGTTTTCTTTTATAAATGCATGTTAATGTTATGGTTATTATGGGTTTATTTTGAGGGCGTTACAACTTGGTATCAGAGCGTACCGGGTTTGAATACTTTGGGTACGTGGGAAGTGATTAGTATCACAATGGGTTCGTCTCGTTTGATAGAGACTTAGTGTAACGTTATATGCTTATGTGATAACATGTTTATGTGATTATGTGGGTATGGAATGTAGTTTCTAGGATGTTGATTGGACCCTTGAGTTCTAGTAGTCTTGTTGGAAAGGCACTTGATCACTGCTGCTTCCAACCGGAACTATAGTAACGCATTGGGACTATCATTATCCGGGAATGAAATTCGTAGGTGCTTATGTGATTATGTGCTTACGTGGAATGAATTATTTTTGTCCAATGCATTAGGACGCGAGTGTTTAGTTTCGGCACATTTATTAATGTGCTAACGTCTTTGTTTGTTTCCTTTATTAGGATGTCAGGGCGAGGACGAGGACGCGGTAGGCGTGGTAGGCCGGGTAGGCAGGAGGTACCGGTGCCAGAGGAGATTCCGGCAGTTCATGAGGGAATTGGCCAGGCCAATGTGGCCGAGCCAGTAGGCCAGCAGGCTATGGGCGCTTTAGCCCGAGAGATAGCAGGGGCATTCAGGGAGTCAGTAGGCATTCTTAGGGCTGAGAATCAAGCCCAGGTTGTTGTTTCGGATGCAGGACCTTCCTTTCTGAAGAGGGAGTTCTTCCGGTCTAATCCGGATGAATTTGTGGGTGATCCTAAAGAGCCGCTTAAGGCAGACGAATGGCTCGAACAGACAACGAAGACGTTTGAGATGCTTGGCATCGAAGACGAGGGGTTGAAGGTGACCTTGGCATCATTCCAGTTGAAGGGGGATGCGGGTCAGTGGTGGAAGTTCACTAAGGGGCGTATAGGAGGTACATGGGAGGCTTTTGTGAATGCTTTCCAGGAGAAGTTCTTATCTCCAGCAGTTAGGGAGAAGCTGAGAGACCAGTTCTGCCAGCTTAAGCAGTCGAGTTCTTCAGTGGCCGAGTTTGAGGCTGCATTTACTAGTTTATCCAGGTTTGCACCTGAATTGGTGGCGTCTGAGGAACGCCGCTGTATTGAGTTTGAGAGGAAGTTGAGGCGTGGCCTCAAGCTGAGAGTTGGGGGAACTATGATTCGGGATTATGGGCGTTTGGTTGATGCTGCAGCCCACATGGAAATCATGATGCAGGAGGAGGAGGAAGGACAGAAGGGCTCCAAGAGGAGTCAGGATGGTCAGAGTGATGGTAGGAGACAGAAGGGTTTTAATCCCCAACAGTCTCAGAGTAGCTTTTCTAGATCGACTTTTCCTGTGCCGAGTGCTAGTTCGGGGAAAGGCAGTCAAGGAGGCATTACCTGCTTCAAGTGTGGCCAGCTGGGCCACAAGTCTCCAGTTTGTCCTCAGAGGGGAGGAGTGCAGAGAGCAGCATCATCTTCGGCTCGATCTCAGAGCCAGAGTCAGGGTAGAGGCCAGCCACTCTCGTGTTATCAGTGTGGTCAGCCAGGGCATATGAAGAGGTATTGCCCGCAGTTGGGTGGCACACCTGGTGCATCTGGTTTGAGGCAGATTCAGGGTCAACAGCCAGCTCAGTCGGGTCAGGCCTCGAGGGCCAATCAGGGGGCTTCATCGTCTCAGTCGGTGCAACAATCTTATGCTCCTAGGGGTGAGCAGGTTGATCAGAGGTCATCTGGGCGCGTGTATGCTGTTACCGCGCAGGATCTTGTACCGGCTCCATCTGTTGTGAGAGGTACTTTCTTGTTTTGCAACTCGGTTGCTAATGTTTTGATTGATACGGGTGCATCTCATTCCTTTGTGTCTGCTGCATTTGCATCTGTTTTGGAGTTGGAGTTAGCACAGTTAGCATCTCCTATTTGTGTAGTGTCGCCTCTTGGGGGTGAATTGATTTTGAAACACGGTGTTAGGGGTTGTGATATAGAGGTTGATTACCATAGAATCCCATTTTCCTTTGTAGTTATGCCTATGAGAGGTTTCAATGTTATTTTGGGTATGGACTGGTTATCGTCATACCGGGCAGTTATTGATTGCTACCGCCAGAGAGTCACTTGTCGTACCGTGAATGGTGAGTGTTTTCATTTTCTGGGGGACCGTGTTGGTAGTGTTTTGCCACCGGGGTATGTTCCGCGAGGACGGAGTGAGCTTAGTGGTCTACTTGCTAACCTTTCGATTAGTGAGGACGGTGAGACTCAGATTGTGTTGCCAAGGGTGGTGTGTGAGTACTCGGAGGTTTTTCCCGAGGATCTTGTTGGTTTGCCACCGCATCGAGAGATTGAATTCTCTATTGACTTAGTGCCCGGCACGGCGCCGATTTCTATGGCACCCTATCGTTTTGCCCCAGCTGAGTTAGTTGAGTTGAAAATCCAACTCCAGGAGTTGCTAGATAAAGGCTTTATACGTCCTAGTGTTTCGCCTTGGGGAGCACCGGCCCTCTTTGTTAAAAAGAAAGGTGGTGCTTTGAGACTTTGTATAGATTACCGGAAATTGAATCGGGCTACGGTTAAGAATAAGTACCCTATGCCCCGTATAGATGATCTGTTCGATCAGTTGAAAGGTTCCCGTTGTTTCTCGAAGATAGACTTGAGATCAGGTTATCATCAGTTGAGAGTCAGGGAGGAGGATATTCCAAAGACGGCATTCCGTACGCGGTATGGCCACTATGAGTTTTTGGTGATGCCATTTGGGCTCACCAACGCACCGGCAGTATTTATGGATTTGATGAACCGGATATTCCGGGAATTTCTAGATCGTTTTGTAGTCGTCTTCGTGGACGACATCCTTATCTATTCACCTTCAGAGGAAGAGCACGAGGAACACTTGAGGGTGGTGCTTGATTTACTTAGAGCCCATCAGCTTTATGCTAAGTTTGGGAAGTGTGAGTTCTGGCTAGAGGAGGTGAAGTTCTTAGGCCATGTAGTTTCTTGGGAAGGGGTGTCTGTTGATACATCCAAGACAGAGGCAGTGCAAGATTGGGTACAGCCTAAGAGTGTGTTTGAGATCCGCAGTTTTCTGGGATTAGCTGGGTATTATCGCCGGTTTGTAAGAGATTTCTCCAGATTAGCTTCGCCTTTGACTAGATTGACTCGGAAGGGAGTCAAATTTGCTTGGAGTGAGACTTGTGAAAAGTCCTTCCAGGAGTTGAAAGTTAGACTGGCCACTGCTCCAGTCTTGATTATTCCGGAGAGAGGGTTGGGTTATGCAGTCTATTGTGACGCCTCACGAGAGGGTCTTGGTTGTGTGTTGATGCAAGAGGGGAAAGTGGTTGCCTATGGCTCACGTCAGTTGAAAGTTCACGAGAAGAATTACCCTACGCATGATTTAGAGTTAGCAGCTGTGATATTTGCCTTGAAGATTTGGAGGCATTATCTTTACGGTGAGAGGTTCGAGGTATTCTCGGATCATAAGAGTCTGAAATATCTGTTCACACAGAAAGACTTGAACTTGAGGCAGAGGAGGTGGATGGAATTTATTGAGGATTATGACTTTGAATTGCATTATCATCCGGGAAAGGCCAATGTGGTGGCCGACGCCCTTAGCAGGAAACCTGTTGGTGACATAGCTAGTATAGCCATCCGAGAGTGGGAGATGTTAGGTGCACTTGGAGAGTTTGATTTGCTTCTGGGCGAATCCGTTGAGGCTGCGGCCTTGTTTTCTGTTGTTGCGCAACCTACACTTGTGACTCGAGTGTTAGAGGCTCAGAGGGGCGACCTTGAGGTAGAATCCCTCCGTGAGAAGATTTCTGGTGGGAAGGTTGAGAAAGGTTTGACGGTGTATCCCGACCTGAGTGTGAGATACCGAGACCGTCTGTTTGTGCCGGAGTCTCATCGAGAAGAGGTACTCCGAGATTTTCATCATTCACGCCTTGCGGTGCATCCGGGAGGCACTAAGATGTATCGGGATTTGGGTCGCCAGTTCTGGTGGCGGGGTATGAAGAGGGATGTGGCAGCTTTCGTATCTAAGTGCCTTACTTGTCAGCAAGTGAAGGCTGAACATCAGAGGCCAGCGGGTTTGTTGCAACCCTTGCCTATTGCTGAGTGGAAGTGGGAGCACGTCACTATGGACTTCGTTGTGGGTCTTCCGAGGACTCAGCGGGGTAGTGATGCTATTTGGGTGGTTGTAGACCGGTTAACTAAGTCGGCGCATTTTATTCCTATGCGCGTGAGAGATACGGTAGATCATCTTGCCGACTTGTATATTCGGGACATAGTGAGATTGCACGGGGTTCCAGTGACGATCGTCTCGGATAGAGATCCTCGTTTTACTGCCAGATTATGGCAGAGCTTGCAGAGCGCCTTAGGTACTAAGTTGACCTTTAGCACAGCCTATCATCCTCAGACTGATGGGCAGTCCGAGCGTACTATTCAGATCCTTGAAGATATGCTTCGGGGTTGTGTTCTTGACTTTAGCGGGTCATGGGAGAGGCACTTGCCATTAGTGGAGTTTGCCTACAACAACAGCTTCCAATCTAGTATCGGTATGGCACCGTTTGAGGCCTTATACGGCCGACCGTGTAGGTCTCCTGTTTGTTGGGCCGAGGTGGGTGATGCACCTCTGTTGGGTCCGGAGTTAGTGAGGGAAACGACGGAGAAGGTTGAGCTTATCTGTAAGAGGCTTGTTACAGCCCAGAGTCGTCAGAAATCTTATGCCGACCGTAGGAGGAGACCTTTGGTGTTTGAGGTGAGTGATCATGTCTTTTTGAAGATATCACCAAGACGGGGATTGATGAGGTTTGGGAAGAGCGGGAAGTTGTCCCCTCGATTCATTGGTCCTTTTGAGATCCTTGAGAGGATTGGCGAGACTGCTTATCGTTTAGCTTTGCCGCCGCAGTTGTCCGGAGTACATGACGTGTTTCATGTGAGTATGCTTCGGAAGTATGAGCCGGATCCATCACATGTATTGGATTGGACCGATTCAGTAGTTGATGAGGATGTCTCGTATGAGGAGAGACCGGTTCGAGTCTTGGATAAACGGGATCAAGTCTTGCGAGGCAAGACCATTCCTTTTGGTGAAAGTTTTGTGGAAACATCACGGGGTGGAGGAAGCCACATGGGAACGTGAGTTGGAAGTCCGCGAGAAATATCCGGACATGTTTATTGATTTGTAATCTTGTAGTTAGATTTTGTAATATTGTCAAACTTTAAAGCTTTTTATATATGTCTTAAGCTGTAAAACATTTAGAATGTTTTGGTTAATGGAAATATTTTGGAACTTGCCTCGAAATGGAAGTTTAATGGAACATTGTATATATTGAATATATTGAAAATTGTTGAAATTGAAAGAAAATTGCATAGTGTTAATGCAGGTTGAAATATATGGTTGTTTTGCATATTGTGGCATATCTCTTTGTTAAGAGATGGAATGGCCGGTGTTGGGTCAAGTTGTTTATTAGTGAGTTATCATATTGTTGGAATTTGAGAAAAACTTGTTTTCGAAACCTTGTGCTAAATTTCGGGGACGAAATTCTTTTAAGGAGGGGAGGTTATAGCGACCCCGGTCTTTTCTCTTTAAATTATTGTATCCGGACTTAGGTTCCGTGGATCCTGTCATTACTTATTGGTTGTTGTTGTCCTTTAATCTCTTTGTATTTGAAGTATAGGTTGTGTTGGACGGGTCTGGTACAGGTTGGTTGATTTTAGATGCCGATAGGTGATGCCCAAATTTTGGCCTTCACGCTCGAGCGGAAGTTTTAACGCTCGAGCGGTCCCTTCGTTGTTGCTTCTCCGCTCGAGCGGGAATTTTGACGCTCGAGCGGGATTTTCCATCTCCCAGTATTTTGCTCTGCAGTTCTTCCGCTCGAGCGGTAGTTTTTACGCTCGAGCGTGATCCCTTGTTTTTGCTCCTCCGCTCGAGCGGGGAGTTTGACGCTCGAGCGGGTGCAGCGCCTGCAAAACTTCTGGAAGGGTGCAATCGACGCTCGAGCGGCTTTCTTCACGCTTGAGCATGATTCTGTGTCTTACGCTCGAGCGGGGCTTTCTACGCTCGAGCGTAGAGTCGATTATATCAGTCCGTGATTTCACTTTTTGGATCACTTTTTGACCTACTTTTCCTTCATAACTTTTTAAAAACCGCCCCTGGAGTGTTTTTTTTATCTCTCTCTCTCCCTCTACACACCTTCTCTCTTTCGATTGATCTACTTAGAGTGAGTTTCTACCTTAGATCCTTTATTAAAAAGTTAGAGTGAGTTGAGGGCTTCGTTTTAATCTGAGAAACTTGGGATTTGGAGCACGTTGGTCTTTGGTCTTCATCTCCATCTTCTCCATACGGGTTATTTTCTTCGAGGTAGGGATTTTCCTACTCCATTTTATATGCTTTGTTCTAAGTTTGGTATTTTGATAGGTTGGGGACACTTTGAAAATCTTGGGAAAAGAAAACCCTAGTTGAATTGCTAAATTGATTTGAGTAATTAATTTAAGGTAATTGGGGAATTTGGTTAAATCCATGAAATTGGGGGATTTGGTTAAATCCATGAAATTGGGGAATTTATTGATTAAATGGTGTAGTTGGATAATATAAATCACTCGCCTAATGAATTGATAGTGTATTTATTTTTCAAGTCTAGAAATAATTGTTTTGGGCTATCGGTGGAGGATAGTCGTGCTTGTTGTAGACATTGCATGCGGATTAGGGAAAATTGAAACTAATCAATTTGTTTAAGTCATAAATTTAGACTATTGAATTAATACAGAAATTACATGTATTGATTGAGCATTGCATATGCATATTGTTTGGGAGGAGATAGGGGATGTACTCCACGGTTTAGGGGAAGATAGGGGATGGACCTCTAAACCGGATTATTGTTTGGGAGGAGATAGGGGATGGACTCCATTAGCACCATTTTTATGTGTGCTTATTATATTGAAGTGTTTTTACATGATTATTGATACAGCACTAAAATGTGTATCAAATGAGAAGTATGAAGTGTTTTGATATGAGCATGAGTCTCATTTGTTTTGTTGATATTGGAAGTAATGTAAATATGATATATAATTCACTGTTGTAAGTTTGGCCAGGTTCTGAGCCATGTTGATAATAATGGAAGGTGAAATGTGTCTTAGACATTAGTGTCATGAGACTGTTTAATGATAAAATTGATTATCTTGGTTAACCATCTATTGAATGCTATAGCTTTATTCAATGCTTATATTTGGTTTAGTATTTTTCTACTGGGCTGTGGCTCACCCTTTATGGGAACATCATTTTCAGGTTCAGGTGATAAGCTACCTCCACGGACTTAGCCTGGAAGGATTTGATGTTTGGGATTTTGAAGACTTGTCTTTAGTTATATGTTTTATTTTGTTATTTTTGAGATTTCATGTAAACATTCAAGCCTAGGGCTTAACTTGTAAATGAGTTAGTACTCATCCTTTTGTGTCCAAGTGTTAGCTTGGAAAGATGTAAGCCCTTAGGGCATTTATTTTGATGTTGCAGGATGTTACACGTGATGTCTTTCAATAAGAATACTCTGATGAATAACTCAAATGATTCGTTTTCTTTTATAAATGCATGTTAATGTTATGGTTATTATGGGTTTATTTTGAGGGCGTTACAGATCGTTAAGGTATAGAGGTTTCTTGAATGAACTTCCATTTTTAATTTTCTGCAACTTCCATTTTTATTCTTATTTATCTTCCTTTTTCCATCAGTTTCTTTTCTACTTAACTTACTTTTTTATTTAATTTCCAAATAGAACGTTAAGGTATAGTGGTTTCTGGATTGAACTTTCATTTTTAATTTTATGCAACTTTCATTTTTATTTTTATTCAACTTTCATATTTATTCATGTTATTTTTCTATTTAACTTCCTTTTTTATTTAACTTCAAAATAGATCGTTAAGGTATAGTGGTTTTTTGAATGAACTTCCATTTTTAATTTTCTGCAACTTCCATTTTTATTCTTATTTAACTTCCTTTTTCAATCAGTTTCTTTTCTACTCAACTTCCTTTTTTATTTAATTTCCAAATAGAACGTTAAGGTATAATGGTTTCTGGATTGAACTTTCATTTTTAATTTTATGCAACGTTCATTTTTATTTTTATTCAACTTCCATTTCTATTCAATTTACTTTTCTATTGAACTTCCTTTTTTATTTAATTTCCAAATAGATCGTTAGGGTATGGTGGTGTCATGAATGAACTTCCATTTTTAATTTTCTGCAACCGCCATTTTTATTTTTATTCGACTTCCATTTTTATTCAAGTTATTTTTCTACTCAACTTCCTTTTTTATTTAATTTCCAAATAGATCGTTAAGGTATAGTGGTTTCTGGATTGAACTTTCATTTTTAATTTTATGCAACGTTCATTTTTATTATTTTTCAACTTCATTTTTAATTCAATTTACTTTTCTATTATACTTCCTTTTTTATTTAATTTCCAAATAGATCGTTATGGTATAGTGGTTTCTGGATTGAACTTTCATTTTTAATTTTATGCAACTTTCATCTTTATTTTTATTCAACTTCAATTTTTATTCAATTTACTTTTCTATTGAACTTCTTTTTTTATTTAATTTCCAAATAAATCGTTAAGGTATAGTGGTTTCTTGAATGAACTTCCATTTTTAATTTTCTACAACTTCCATTTTTATTTTTATTCGACTTCCATTTCATTCAAGTTATTTTTCTATTCAACTTCCTTTTTTAATTAAATTCCAAATAGATCGTTAAGGTCTAGTGGTTTCTTGAATGAACTTCCAATTTTAATTTTCTGCAACTTCCATTTTTATTTCTATTCAACTACTTCTTTTATTCAAGTTTCTTTTCTATTCAACTTCCTTTTTTATTTAATTTCGAAATAGATCGTTAAGGTATATTGGTTTCTGGATTGAACTTCTATTTTTAATTTTATGAAACTTTCAATTTTGTTTTTATTCAACTTCCATTTTTAATCAATTTACTTTTCTATTAATCTTCCTTTTTTATTTAATTTCCAAATCGATCGTTAAGGTATAGTGGTTTCTTTAATGAACGTCCATTTTTAATTTTCTACAACTTCCATTTTTATTCTTACTTAACATCCTTTTTCCATCAGTTTCTTTTCTACTCAACTTCATTTTTTTTTTAATTTCCAAATAGATCGTTATGGTATAGTGGTTTCTGGATTGAACTTTCATTTTTAATTTTATGCAACTTTCATTTTTATTTTTATTCAACTTCCATTTTTATTCAATTTACTTTTCTATTAAACTTCCTTTTTTAATTAATTTCCAAATAGATCGTTAAGGTATAGTGGTTTCTTGAATGAACTTCCATTTTTAATTTTCTGCAACTTTCATTTTTATTTTTATTCAACTTACATTTTTATTCAAGTTATTTTTCTATTCAACTTCATTTTTTTAATTAATTTCCAAATAGATCGTTAAGGTATAGTGGTTTCTTGAATGAACTTCCAATTTTAATTTTTTGCATCTTCCATTTTTATTTCTATTCAACTTCTTTTTTTATTCAATTTCTTTTCTATTCAACTTCGTTTTTTATTTAATTTCCAAATAGATCGTTAAGGTATACTGGTTTCTGGATTGAACTTCCATTTTTAATTTTATGAAACTTTCACTTTTATTTTTATTCAACCTCCATTTTTAATCAATTTACTTTTTTTTTAATCTACCTTTTCTATTTAATTTCCAAGTAGATCGTTAAGGTATAGTGGTTTCTTTAATGAACTTCCATTTTTAATTTTATGGAACTTCCATTTTTATTTTTATTCAGCTTCCATTTTCATTCAAGTTTATTTTCTACTCAACTTCCTTTTCTATATAATTTCCAAATAGATCGTTAAGGTATAATGGTTTCTGGATTAAACTTCCATTGTTAATTTTCTGCAACTTCCATTTTTATTCTTATTTAAATTCCTTTTTCATTCAAGATTCTTTTCTACTCAACTTCCTTTTTTATGTAATTTCCAAATAGATCGTTAAGGTATAGTGGTTTCTGGATTGAACTTCCATTTGTAATTTTCTGCAACTTCCATTTTTATTCAATTTACTTTTCTATAAAACTTCTATTTTTATTTAATTTTCAAATAGATAGTTAAGGTATATTGGTTTCTTGAATGAACTTCCATTTTTAATTTTCTGTCACTTCCATTTTTATTTTTATTCGACTTCCACTTTTATTCAATTTATTTTTCTATTCAACTTCTATTTTTATTTCATTTCCAAATAGATCGTTAAGGTATAGTGGTTTCTTGAATGAACTACCATTTTTAATTTTCTGCAACTTCCATTTTTATTCTTATTTAACTTCCTTTTTAATCAGTTTCTTTTCTACTCAACTTCCTTTTTTAATTAATTTCCAAATAGATCGTTAAGGTATAGTGGTTTCTTGAATGAACTTCCAATTTCAATTTTCTGCAACTTCCATTTTTATTTCTATTCAACTTCTTTTTTCATTCAAGTTTCTTTTCTATTCAACTTCCTTTTTTATTTAATTTCCAAGTAGATCGTTAAGGTATATTGGTTTCTGGATTGAACTTCCATTTTTAATTTTATGAAACTTTCACTTTTATTTTTATTCAACCTCCATTTTTAATCAATTTACTTTTCTATTAATCTTCCTTTTTTATTTAATTTCCAAATAGATCGTTAAGGTATAGTGGTTTCTGGATTGAACTTTCATTTTTAATTTTATGAAACTTTAGTTTTTATTTTTATTCAACTTCCATTTTTATTCAATTTAATTTTCTATTAAACTTCCTTTTTTATTTAATTTCCAAACAGATCGTTTAGGTATAGTAGTTTCTCGAATGAACTTCCATTTTTAATTTTCTGCAACTTCCATTTTTATTTTTATTTAAATTCCTTTTTTATTCAAGTTTTTTTCTACCCAACTTCCTTTTTTATGTAATTTCCAAATAGATCGTTGAGGTATAGTGGTTTCTGGATTGAACTTCCATTTTTAATTTTCTGCAAGTTTCATTTTTATTTTTATTCAACTTCCATTTTCATTCAATATACTTTTCTATAAAACTTCCTTTTTTATTTAATTTCCAAATAGATCGTTAAGGTATAGTGGTTTCTTGATTGAACTTCAATTTTTAATTTTCTGCAACTTCCATTTTTATTTTTATTCGACTTCCATTTTTATTCAAGTTATTTTTCTATTCAACTTCTTTTTTTATTTCAGTTCCAAATAGGTCGTTAAGGTATAGTGGTTTCTTGAATGAACTACCATTTTTAATTTTCTGCAACTTCCATATTTATTCTTATTTAACTTCCTTTTTCAATCAGTTTCTTTTCTACTCAACTTCCTTTTTTATTTAATTTCCGAATAGATCGTTATGGTATAGTGGTTTCTGGATTGAACTTTCATTTTTAATTTTATGCAACTTTCATCTTTATTTTTATTCAACTTCAATTTTTATTCAATTTACTTTTCTATTGAACTTCTTTTTTTATTTAATTTCCAAATAAATCGTTAAGGTATAGTGGTTTCATGAATGAACACCCATTTTTAATTTTCTGCAACCTCCATTTTTATTTTTTTTCGACTTCCATTTTTATTCAAGTTATTTTTCTATTCAACTTCATTTTTTATTTAATTTCCAAATAGATCGTTAAGGTATAGTGGTTTCCTGAATGAACTTCCATTTTTAATTTTCTGCAGCTTCCATTTTTATTCTTATTTAACTTCCTTTTTCCATCAGTTTCTTTTTTACTCAACTTCCTTTTTTATTTATTTTCCAAATAGAACGTTAAGGTATAGTGGTTTCTGGACTGAACTTTCATTTCTAATTTTATGCAACTTTCATTTTTATTTTTATTCAACTTCCATTTTTATTGAATTTACTTTTCTATTAAAATTTATTTTTTATTTAATTTCCAAATAGATCGTTAAGGTATAGTGGTTTCTTGAATGAACTTCCATTTTTAATTTTTTTCAACTTCCATTTTTATTTTTATTCGACTTCCACCTTTATTCAGGTTATTTTTCTATTTAGCTTCCTTTTTTATTTAATTTCCAAATAGATCGTTAAGGTATAGTGGTTTCTGGATTGAACTTTCATTTTTAATTTTATGCAACTTTCATTTTTATTTTTATTCAACTTCCATTTTTATTCAATTTACTTTTCTATTGAACTTCCTTTTTTATTTAATTTCCAAATAGATCATTAAGGTATAGTGGTTTCATGAATGAACTTCCACTTTTAATTTTCTGCAACCTCCATTTTTATTTTAATTGACTTCCATTTTTATTCAAGTTATTTTTCTATTCAACTTCATTTTTTATTTAATTTCCAAATAGATCGTTAAGGTATAGTGGTTTCTTGAATGAACTTCCATTTTTAATTTTTTGCAACATCCATTTTTATTCTTATTTAACTTCCATTTTCCAACAGTTTCTTTTCTACTCAACTTCCTTTTTTATTTAATTTCCAAATAGAACGTTAAGGTATAGTGGTTTCTGGATTGAACTTTCATTTTTAATTTTATGCAACTTTCATTTTTATTTTTATTCAACTTTCATTTTTATTCATGTTATTTTTCTATTTAACTTCCTTTTCTATTTAATTTCCAAATAGATCGTTAAGGTATAGTGGTTTTTTGAATGAACTTCCATTTTTAATTTTCTGCAACTTCCATTTTTATTCTTATTTAACTTCCTTTTTCAATCAGTTTCTTTTCTACTCAACTTCCTTTTTTATTTAATTTCCAAATAGAACGTTAAGGTATAGTGGTTTCTGGATTGAACTTTCATTTTTACTTTTATGCAACGTTCATTTTTATTTTTATTCAACTTCCATTTTTATTCAATTTACTTTTCTATTGAACTTCCTTTTTTATTTAATTTCCAAATAGATCGTTAGGGTATGGTGGTTTCATGAATGAATTTCCATTTTTAATTTTCTGCAACCGCCATTTTTATTTTTATTCGACTTCCATTTTTATTCAAGTTATTTTTCTATTCTACTTCATTTTTATTTAACTTCCAAATAGATCGTTAAGGTATAGTGGTTTCTTGAATGAACTTCCATTTTTAATTTTCTGCAACATCCATTTTTATTCTTATTTAACTTCCATTTTCCATCAGTTTCTTTTCTACTCAACTTCCTTTTTTATTTAATTTCCAAATAGATCGTTAAGGTATAGTGGTTTCTGGATTGAACTTTCATTTTTAATTTTATGCAACGTTCATTTTTATTATTTTTCAACTTCATTTTTAATTCAATTTACTTTTCTATTATACTTCCTTTTTTATTTAATTTCCAAATAGATCGTTATGGTATAGTGGTTTCTTGAATGAACTTCCATTTTTAATTTTCTACAACTTCCATTTTTATTTTTATTCGACTTCCATTTCATTCAAGTTATTTTTCTATTCAACTTCCTTTTTTAATTAAATTCCAAATAGATCGTTAAGGTCTAGTGGTTTCTTGAATGAACTTCCAATTTTAATTTTCTGCAACTTCCATTTTTATTTCTATTCAACTACTTCTTTTATTCAAGTTTCTTTTCTATTCAACTTCCTTTTTTATTTAATTTCCAAATAGATCGTTAAGGTATACTGGTTTCTGGATTGAACTTCTATTTTTAATTTTATGAAACTTTCAATTTTGTTTTTATTCAACTTCCATTTTTAATCAATTTACTTTTCTATTAATCTTCCTTTTTTATTTAATTTCCAAATCGATCGTTAAGGTATAGTGGTTTCTTTAATGAACGTCCATTTTTAATTTTCTACAACTTCCATTTTTATTCTTATTTAACATCCTTTTTCCATCAGTTTCTTTTCTACTCAACTTCATTTTTTTTTTAATTTCCAAATAGATCGTTATGGTATAGTGGTTTCTGGATTGAACTTTCATTTTTAATTTTATGCAACTTTCATTTTTATTTTTATTCAACTTCCATTTTTATTCAATTTACTTTTCTATTAAACTTCCTTTTTTAATTAATTTCCAAATAGATCGTTAAGGTATAGTGGTTTCTTGAATGAACTTCCATTTTTAATTTTCTGCAACTTTCATTTTTATTTTTATTCGACTTACATTTTTATTCAAGTTATTTTTCTATTCAACTTCATTTTTTTAATTAATTTCCAAATAGATCGTTAAGGTATAGTGGTTTCTTGAATGAACTTCCAATTTTAATTTTTTGCATCTTCCATTTTTATTTCTATTCAACTTCTTTTTTTATTCAATTTCTTTTCTATTCAACTTCGTTTTTTATTTAATTTCCAAATAGATCGTTAAGGTATACTGGTTTCTGGATTGAACTTCCATTTTTAATTTTATGAAACTTTCACTTTTATTTTTATTCAACCTCCATTTTTAATCAATTTACTTTTTTTTTAATCTACCTTTTCTATTTAATTTCCAAGTAGATCGTTAAGGTATAGTGGTTTCTTTAATGAAATTCCATTTTTAATTTTATGGAACTTCCATTTTTATTTTTATTCAGCTTCCATTTTCATTCAAGTTTATTTTCTACTCAACTTCCTTTTCTATATAATTTCCAAATAGATCGTTAAGGTATAATGGTTTCTGGATTAAACTTCCATTGTTAATTTTCTGCAACTTCCATTTTTATTCTTATTTAAATTCCTTTTTTATTCAAGATTCTTTTCTACTCAACTTCCTTTTTTATGTAATTTCCAAATAGATCGTTAAGGTATAGTGGTTTCTGGATTGAACTTCCATTTGTAATTTTCTGCAACTTCCATTTTTATTCAATTTACTTTTCTATAAAACTTCTATTTTTATTTAATTTTCAAATAGATAGTTAAGGTATATTGGTTTCTTGAATGAACTTCCATTTTTAATTTTCTGTCACTTCCATTTTTATTTTTATTCGACTTCCACTTTTATTCAATTTATTTTTCTATTCAACTTCTATTTTTATTTCATTTCCAAATAGATCGTTAAGGTATAGTGGTTTCTTGAATGAACTACCATTTTTAATTTTCTGCAACTTCCATTTTTATTCTTATTTAACTTCCTTTTTAATCAGTTTCTTTTCTACTCAACTTCCTTTTTTAATTAATTTCCAAATAGATCGTTAAGGTATAGTGGTTTCTTGAATGAACTTTCAATTTTAATTTTCTGCAACTTCCATTTTTTTTTGTATTCAACTTCTTTTTTTATTCAAGTTTCTTTTCTATTCAACTTCCTTTTTTATTTAATTTCCAAATAGATCGTTAAGGTATATTGGTTTCTGGATTGAACTTCCATTTTTAATTTTATGAAACTTTCACTTTTATTTTTATTCAACCTCCATTTTCAATCAATTTACTTTTCTATTAATCTTCCTTTTTTATTTAATTTCCAAAATAGATCGTTAAGGTATAGTGGTTTCTGGATTGAACTTTCATTTTTAATTTTATGAAACTTTAGTTTTTATTTTTATTCAACTTCCATTTTTATTCAATTTAATTTTCTGTTAAACTTCCTTTCTTATTTAATTTCCAAACAGATCGTTAAGGTATAGTAGTTTCTTGAATGAACTTCCATTTTTAATTTTCTGCAACTTCCATTTTTATTTTTATTTAAATTCCTTTTTTATTCAAGTTTTTTTCTACTCAACTTCCTTTTTTATGTAATTTCCAAATAGATCGTTGAGGTATAGTGGTTTCTGGATTGAACTTCCGTTTTTAATTTTCTGCAAGTTTCATTTTTATTTTTATTCAACTTCCATTTTTATTCAATATACTTTTCTATAAAACTTCCTTTTTTATTTAATTTCCAAATAGATCGTTAAGGTATAGTGGTTTCTTGATTGAACTTCAATTTTTAATTTTCTGCAACTTCCATTTTTATTTTTATTCGACTTCCATTTTTATTCAAGTTATTTTACTATTCAACTTTTTTTTTATTTCATTTCCAAATAGGTCGTTAAGGTATAGTGGTTTCTTGAATGAACTACCATTTTTAATTTTCTGCAACTTCCATTTTTATTCTTATTTAACTTCCTTTTTCAATCAGTTTGTTTTCTACTCAACTTCCTTTTTTATTTAATTTCCGAATAGATCGTTAAGGTATAGTGGTTTCTGGATTGAATTTTCATTTTTAATTTTATGCAACTTTCATCTTTATTTTTATTCAACTTCAATTTTTATTAAATTTACTTTTCTGTTGAACTTCCTTTTTTATTTAATTTCCAAATAAATCGTTAAGGTATAGTGGTTTCATGAATGAACTTCCATTTTTAATTTTCTGCAACCTCCATTTTTATTTTTTTTCGACTTCCATTTTTATTCAAGTTATTTTTCTATTCAACTTCATTTTTTATTTAATTTCCAAATAGATCTTTAAGGTATAGTGGTTTCTTGAATGAACTTCCATTTTTAATTTTCTGCAACTTCCATTTTTATTCTTATTTAACTTCCTTTTTCCATCAGTTTCTTTTTTACTCAACTTCCTTTTTTATTTATTTTCCAAATAGAACGTTAAGGTATAGTGGTTTCTGGATTGAACTTTCATTTTTAATTTTATGCAACTTTCATTTTTATTTTTATTCAACTTCCATTTTTATTCAATTTACTTTTCTATTAAAAGTTATTTTTTATTTAATTTCCAAATATATCGTTAAGGTATAGTGGTTTCTTGAATGAACTTCCATTTTTAATTTTTTGCAACTTCCATTTTTATTTTTATTCGACTTCCATCTTTATTCATGTTATTTTTCTATTTAACTTCCTTTTTTATTTAATTTCCAAATAGATCGTTAAGGTATAGTGGTTTTTTGAATGAACTTCCATTTTTAGTTTTCTGCAACTTCCATTTCTATTCTTATTTAACTGCCTTTTTCAATCAGTTTCTTTTCTACTCAACTTCCGTTTTTGTTTAATTTCCAATTAGATCGTTAAGGTATAGTGGTTTCTGGATTGAACTTTCATTTTTAATTTTATGCAACTTTCATTTTTATTTTTATTCAACTTCCATTTTTATTCAATTTACTTTTCAATTAAACTTCCTTTTTTATTTAATTTCCAAATAGATCGTTAAGGTATAGTGGTTTCTTCAATGAACTTCCATTTTTAATTTTCTGTAACTTCCATTTTTATTTTTATTCGACTTCCATTTTTATTCAAGTTATTTTTCTATTTAACTTTCTTTTTTATTTAATTTCCAAATAGATCGTTAAGGTATAGTGGTTTTTTGAATGAACTTCCATTTTAAATTTTCTGCAACTTCCATTTTTATTCTTATTTAACTTCCTTTTTCAATCAGTTTCTTTTCTACTCAACTTCCTTTTTTATTTAATTTCCAAATATATCATTAAGGTATAGTTGTTTCTGGATTTAACTTTCATTTTTATTTTTATTCAATTTAATTTTCTATTAAACTTCCTCTTTTATTTAATTTCCAAATAGATCGTTAAGGTATAGGGGTTCTTGAATGAACTTCCATTTTTAATTTTCTGCAACTTCCATTTTTATTTTTATTCGACTTCCATTTTTATTCAAGTTATTTTTCTATTCAACTTCCTTTTTTAATTAATTTCCAAATAGATCGTTAAGGTATAATGGTTTTTTGAATGAACTTCCAATTTTAATTTTCTGCAACTTCCATCTTTATTTCTATTCAACTTCTTTTTTTTTTTTCTAGTTTCTTTTCTATTCAACTTCCATTTTTATTTAATTTCCAAATAGATCGTTAAGGTATAGTGGTTTCTGGATTGAACTTTCATTTTTAATTTTATGCAACTTTCATTTTTATTTTTATTCAACTTCAATTTTTATTTAATTTACTTTTCGATTAAACTTCCTTTTTTATTTAATTTCCAAATAGATCGTTAAGGTATAGTGGTTTCTTGAATGAACTTCTATTTTTAATTTTCTGCAAATTCCATTTTTATTTTTATTCGACCTCCATTTTTATTCAAGTTATTTTTCTGTTTAACTTCCTTTTTTATTTAATTTCCAAATAGATCGTTAAGGTATGGTGGTTTTTTGAATGAACTTCCATTTTTAATTTTCTGCAACTTCCATTTTTATTCATATTTAACTTCCTTTTTCAATTAGTTTCTTTTCTACTCAACTTCCTTTTTTATTTAATTTCCAAATAGATTGTTAAGGCATAGTTGTTTCTGGATTTAACTTTCATTTTTAATTTTATGCAATTTTCATTTTTATTTTTATTCAACTTCTATTTTTATTCAATTTAATTTTCTACTAAACTTCCTTTTTTATTTAATTTCTGTAACGCCCTCAAAATAAACCCATAATAACCATAACATTAACATGCATTTATAAAAGAAAACGAATCATTTGAGTTATTCATCAGAGTATTCTTATTGAAAGACATCACGTGTAACATCCTGCAACATCAAAATAAATGCCCTAAGGGCTTACATCTTTCCAAGCTAACACTTGGACACAAAAGGATGAGTACTAACTCATTTACAAGTTAAGCCCTAGGCTTGAATGTTTACATGAAATCTCAAAAATAACAAAATAAAACATATAACTAAAGACAAGTCTTCAAAATCCCAAACATCAAATCCTTCCAGGCTAAGTCCGTGGAGGTAGCTTATCACCTGAACCTGAAAATGATGTTCCCATAAAGGGTGAGCCACAGCCCAGTAGAAAAATACTAAACCAAATATAAGCATTGAATAAAGCTATAGCATTCAATAGATGGTTAACCAAGATAATCAATTTTATCATTAAACAGTCTCATGACACTAATGTCTAAGACACATTTCACCTTCCATTATTATCAACATGGCTCAGAACCTGGCCAAACTTACAACAGTGAATTATATATCATATTTACATTACTTCCAATATCAACAAAACAAATGAGACTCATGCTCATATCAAAACACTTCATACTTCCCATTTGATACACATTTTAGTGCTGTATCAATAATCATGTAAAAACACTTCAATATAATAAGCACACATAAAAATGGTGCTAATGGAGTCCATCCCCTATCTCCTCCCAAACAATAATCCGGTTTAGAGGTCCATCCCCTATCTTCCCCTAAACCGTGGAGTACATCCCCTATCTCCTCCCAAACAATATGCATATGCAATGCTCAATCAATACATGTAATTTCTGTATTAATTCAATAGTCTAAATTTATGACTTAAACAAATTGATTAGTTTCAATTTTCCCTAATCCGCATGCAATGTCTACAACAAGCACGACTATCCTCCACCGATAGCCCAAAACAATTATTTCTAGACTTGAAAAATAAATACACTATCAATTCATTAGGCGAGTGATTTATATTATCCAACTACACCATTTAATCAATAAATTCCCCAATTTCATGGATTTAACCAAATTCCCCAATTTCATGGATTTAACCAAATTCCCCAATTACCTTAAATTAATTACTCAAATCAATTTAGCAATTCAACTAGGGTTTTCTTTTCCCAAGATTTTCAAAGTGTCCCCAACCTATCAAAATACCAAACTTAGAACAAAGCATATAAAATGGAGTAGGAAAATCCCTACCTCGAAGAAAATAACCCGTATGGAGAAGATGGAGATGAAGACCAAAGACCAACGTGCTCCAAATCCCAAGTTTCTCAGATTAAAACGAAGCCCTCAACTCACTCTAACTTTTTAATAAAGGATCTAAGGTAGAAACTCACTCTAAGTAGATCAATCGAAAGAGAGAAGGTGTGTAGAGGGAGAGAGAGAGAGAGATAAAAAAAACACTCCAGGGGCGGTTTTTAAAAAGTTACGAAGGAAAAGTAGGTCAAAAAGTGATCCAAAAAGTGAAATCACGGACTGATATAATCGACTCTACGCTCGAGCGTAGAAAGCCCCGCTCGAGCGTAAGACACAGAATCATGCTCAAGCGTGAAGAAAGCCGCTCGAGCGTCGATTGCACCCTTCCAGAAGTTTTGCAGGCGCTGCACCCGCTCGAGCGTCAAACTCCCCGCTCGAGCGGAGGAGCAAAAACAAGGGATCACGCTCGAGCGTAAAAACTACCGCTCGAGCGGAAGAACTGCAGAGCAAAATACTGGGAGATGGAAAATCCCGCTCGAGCGTCAAAATTCCCGCTCGAGCGGAGAAGCAACAACGAAGGGACCGCTCGAGCGTTAAAACTTCCGCTCGAGTGTGAAGGCCAAAATCTGGGCATCACCTATCGGCATCTAAAATCAACCAACCTGTACCAGACCCGTCCAACACAACCTATACTTCAAATACAAAGAGATTAAAGGACAACAACAACCAATAAGTAATGACAGGATCCACGGAACCTAAGTCCGGATACAATAATTTAAAGAGAAAAGACCGGGGTCGCTATAACCTCCCCTCCTTAAAAGAATTTCGTCCCCGAAATTTAGCACAAGGTTTCGAAAACAAGTTTTTCTCAAATTCCAACAATATGATAACTCACTAATAAACAACTTGACCCAACACCGGCCATTCCATCTCTTAACAAAGAGATATGCCACAATATGCAAAACAACCATATATTTCAACCTGCATTAACACTATGCAATTTTCTTTCAATTTCAACAATTTTCAATATATTCAATATATACAATGTTCCATTAAACTTCCATTTCGAGGCAAGTTCCAAAATATTTCCATTAACCAAAACATTCTAAATGTTTTACAGCTTAAGACATATATAAAAAGCTTTAAAGTTTGACAATATTACAAAATCTAACTACAAGATTACAAATCAATAAACATGTCCGGATATTTCTCGCGGACTTCCAACTCACGTTCCCATGTGGCTTCCTCCACCCCGTGATGTTTCCACAAAACTTTCACCAAAGGAATGGTCTTGCCTCGCAAGACTTGATCCCGTTTATCCAAGACTCGAACCGGTCTCTCCTCATACGAGACATCCTCATCAACTACTAAATCGGTCCAATCCAATACATGTGATGGATCCGGCTCATACTTCCGAAGCATACTCACATGAAACACGTCATGTACTCCGGACAACTGCGGCGGCAAAGCTAAACGATAAGCAGTCTCGCCAATCCTCTCAAGGATCTCAAAAGGACCAATGAATCGAGGGGACAACTTCCCGCTCTTCCCAAACCTCATCAATCCCCGTCTTGGTGATATCTTCAAAAAGACATGATCACTCACCTCAAACACCAAAGGTCTCCTCCTACGGTCGGCATAAGATTTCTGACGACTCTGGGCTGTAACAAGCCTCTTACGGATAAGCTCAACCTTCTCCGTCATTTCCCTCACTAACTCCGGACCCAACAGAGGTGCATCACCCACCTCGGCCCAACAAACAGGAGACCTACACGGTCGGCCGTATAAGGCCTCAAACGGTGCCATACCGATACTAGATTGGAAGCTGTTGTTGTAGGCAAACTCCACTAATGGCAAGTGCCTCTCCCATGACCCGCTAAAGTCAAGAACACAACCCCGAAGCATATCTTCAAGGATCTGAATAGTACGCTCGGACTGCCCATCAGTCTGAGGATGATAGGCTGTGCTAAAGGTCAACTTAGTACCTAAGGCGCTCTGCAAGCTCTGCCATAATCTGGCAGTAAAACGAGGATCTCTATCCGAGACGATCGTCACTGGAACCCCGTGCAATCTCACTATGTCCCGAATATACAAGTCGGCAAGATGATCTACCGTATCTCTCACGCGCATAGGAATAAAATGCGCCGACTTAGTTAACCGGTCTACAACCACCCAAATAGCATCACTACCCCGCTGAGTCCTCGGAAGACCCACAACGAAGTCCATAGTGACGTGCTCCCACTTCCACTCAGCAATAGGCAAGGGTTGCAACAAACCCGCTGGCCTCTGATGTTCAGCCTTCACTTGCTGACAAGTAAGGCACTTAGATACGAAAGCTGCCACATCCCTCTTCATACCCCGCCACCAGAACTGGCGACCCAAATCCCGATACATCTTAGTGCCTCCCGGATGCACCGCAAGGCGTGAATGATGAAAATCTCGGAGTACCTCTTCTCGATGAGACTCCGGCACAAACAGACGGTCTCGGTATCTCACACTCAGGTCGGGATACACCGTCAAACCTTTCTCAACCTTCCCACCAGAAATCTTCTCACGGAGGGATTCTACCTCAAGGTCGCCCCTCTGAGCCTCTAACACTCGAGTCACAAGTGTAGGTTGCGCAACAACAGAAAACAAGGCCGCAGCCTCAACGGATTCGCCCAGAAGCAAATCAAACTCTCCAAGTGCACCTAACATCTCCCACTCTCGGATGGCTATACTAGCTATGTCACCAACAGGTTTCCTGCTAAGGGCGTCGGCCACCACATTGGCCTTTCCCGGATGATAATGCAATTCAAAGTCATAATCCTCAATAAATTCCATCCACCTCCTCTGCCTCAAGTTCAAGTCTTTCTGTGTGAACAGATATTTCAGACTCTTATGATCCGAGAATACCTCAAACCTCTCACCGTAAAGATAATGCCTCCAAATCTTCAAGGCAAATATCACAGCTGCTAACTCTAAATCATGCGTAGGGTAATTCTTCTCGTGAACTTTCAACTGACGTGAGCCATAGGCAACCACTTTCCCCTCTTGCATCAACACACAACCAAGACCCTCTCGTGAGGCGTCACAATAGACTGCATAACCCAACCCTCTCTCCGGAATAATCAAGACTGGAGCAGTGGTCAGTCTAACTTTCAACTCCTGGAATGACTTTTCACAAGTCTCACTCCAAGCAAATTTGACTCCCTTCCGAGTCAATCTAGTCAAAGGCGAAGCTAATCTGGAGAAATCTCTTACAAACCGGCGATAATACCCAGCTAATCCCAGAAAACTGCGGATCTCAAACACACTCTTAGGCTGTACCCAATCTTGCACTGCCTCTGTCTTGGATGTATCAACAGACACCCCTTCCCAAGAAACTACATGGCCTAAGAACTTCACCTCCTCTAGCCAGAACTCACACTTCCCAAACTTAGCATAAAGCTGATGGGCTCTAAGTAAATCAAGCACCACCCTCAAGTGTTCCTCGTGCTCTTCCTCTGAAGGTGAATAGATAAGGATGTCGTCCACGAAGACGACTACAAAACGATCTAGAAATTCCCGGAATATCCGGTTCATCAAATCCATAAATACTGCCGGTGCGTTGGTGAGCCCAAATGGCATCACCAAAAACTCATAGTGGCCATACCGCGTACGGAATGCCGTCTTTGGAATATCCTCCTCCCTGACTCTCAACTGATGATAACCTGATCTCAAGTCTATCTTCGAGAAACAACGGGAACCTTTCAACTGATCGAACAGATCATCTATACGGGGCATAGGGTACTTATTCTTAACCGTAGCCCGATTCAATTTCCGGTAATCTATACAAAGTCTCAAAGCACCACCTTTCTTTTTAACAAAGAGGGCCGGTGCTCCCCAAGGCGAAACACTAGGACGTATAAAGCCTTTATCTAGCAACTCCTGGAGTTGGATTTTCAACTCAACTAACTCAGCTGGGGCAAAACGATAGGGTGCCATAGAAATCGGCGCCGTGCCGGGCACTAAGTCAATAGAGAATTCAATCTCTCGATGCGGTGGCAAACCAACAAGATCCTCGGGAAAAACCTCCGAGTACTCACACACCACCCTTGGCAACACAATCTGAGTCTCACCGTCCTCACTAATCGAAAGGTTAGCAAGTAGACCACTAAGCTCACTCCGTCCTCGCGGAACATACCCCGGTGGCAAAACACTACCAACACGGTCCCCCAGAAAATGAAAACACTCACCATTCACGGTACGACAAGTGACTCTCTGGCGGTAGCAATCAATAACTGCCCGGTATGACGATAACCAGTCCATACCCAAAATAACATCGAAACCTCTCATAGGCATAACTACAAAGGAAAATGGGATTCTATGGTAATCAACCTCTATATCACAACCCCTAACACCATGTTTCAAAATCAATTCACCCCCAAGAGGCGACACTACACAAATAGGAGATGCTAACTGTGCTAACTCCAACTCCAAAACAGATGCAAATGCAGCAGACACAAAGGAATGAGATGCACCCGTATCAATCAAAACATTAGCAACCGAGTTGCAAAACAAGAAAGTACCTCTCACAACAGATGGAGCCGGTACAATATCCTGCGCGGTAACAGCATACACGCGCCCAGATGACCTCTGATCAACCTGCTCACCCCTAGGAGCATAAGATTGTTGCACCGACTGAGACGATGAAGCCCCCTGATTGGCCCTCGAGGCCTGACCCGACTGAGCTGGCTGTTGACCCTGAATCTGCCTCAAACCAGATGCACCAGGTGTGCCACCCAACTGCGGGCAATACCTCTTCATATGCCCTGGCTGACCACACTGATAACACGAGAGTGGCTGGCCTCTACCCTGACTCTGGCTCTGAGATCGAGCCGAAGATGATGCTGCTCTCTGCACTCCTCCCCTCTGAGGACAAACTGGAGACTTGTGGCCCAGCTGGCCACACTTGAAGCAGGTAATGCCTCCTTGACTGCCTTTCCCCGAACTAGCACTCGGCACAAGAAAAGTCGATCTAGAAAAGCTACTCTGAGACTGTTGGGGATTAAAACCCTTCTGTCTCCTACCATCACTCTGACCATCCTGACTCCTCTTGGAGCCCTTCTGTCCTTCCTCCTCCTCCTGCATCATGATTTCCATGTGGGCTGCAGCATCAACCAAACGCCCATAATCCCGAATCATAGTTCCCCCAACTCTCAGCTTGAGGCCACGCCTCAACTTCCTCTCAAACTCAATACAGCGGCGTTCCTCAGACGCCACCAATTCAGGTGCAAACCTGGATAAACTAGTAAATGCAGCCTCAAACTCGGCCACTGAAGAACTCGACTGCTTAAGCTGGCAGAACTGGTCTCTCAGCTTCTCCCTAACTGCTGGAGATAAGAACTTCTCCTGGAAAGCATTCACAAAAGCCTCCCATGTACCTCCTATACGCCCCTTAGTGAACTTCCACCACTGACCCGCATCCCCCTTCAACTGGAATGATGCCAAGGTCACCTTCAACCCCTCGTCTTCGATGCCAAGCATCTCAAACGTCTTCGTTGTCTGTTCGAGCCATTCGTCTGCCTTAAGCGGCTCTTTAGGATCACCCACAAATTCATCCGGATTAGACCGGAAGAACTCCCTCTTCAGAAAGGAAGGTCCTGCATCCGAAACAACAACCTGGGCTTGATTCTCAGCCCTAAGAATGCCTACTGACTCCCTGAATGCCCCTGCTATCTCTCGGGCTAAAGCGCCCATAGCCTGCTGGCCTACTGGCTCGGCCACATTGGCCTGGCCAATTCCCTCATGAACTGCCGGAATCTCCTCTGGCACCGGTACCTCCTGCCTACCCGGCCTACCACGCCTACCGCGTCCTCGTCCTCGCCCTGACATCCTAATAAAGGAAACAAACAAAGACGTTAGCACATTAATAAATGTGCCGAAACTAAACACTCGCGTCCTAATGCATTGGACAAAAATAATTCATTCCACGTAAGCACATAATCACATAAGCACCTACGAATTTCATTCCCGGATAATGATAGTCCCAATGCGTTACTATAGTTCCGGTTGGAAGCAGCAGTGATCAAGTGCCTTTCCAACAAGACTACTAGAACTCAAGGGTCCAATCAACATCCTAGAAACTACATTCCATACCCACATAATCACATAAACATGTTATCACATAAGCATATAACGTTACACTAAGTCTCTATCAAACGAGACGAACCCATTGTGATACTAATCACTTCCCACGTACCCAAAGTATTCAAACCCGGTACGCTCTGATACCAAGTTGTAACGCCCTCAAAATAAACCCATAATAACCATAACATTAACATGCATTTATAAAAGAAAACGAATCATTTGAGTTATTCATCAGAGTATTCTTATTGAAAGACATCACGTGTAACATCCTGCAACATCAAAATAAATGCCCTAAGGGCTTACATCTTTCCAAGCTAACACTTGGACACAAAAGGATGAGTACTAACTCATTTACAAGTTAAGCCCTAGGCTTGAATGTTTACATGAAATCTCAAAAATAACAAAATAAAACATATAACTAAAGACAAGTCTTCAAAATCCCAAACATCAAATCCTTCCAGGCTAAGTCCGTGGAGGTAGCTTATCACCTGAACCTGAAAATGATGTTCCCATAAAGGGTGAGCCACAGCCCAGTAGAAAAATACTAAACCAAATATAAGCATTGAATAAAGCTATAGCATTCAATAGATGGTTAACCAAGATAATCAATTTTATCATTAAACAGTCTCATGACACTAATGTCTAAGACACATTTCACCTTCCATTATTATCAACATGGCTCAGAACCTGGCCAAACTTACAACAGTGAATTATATATCATATTTACATTACTTCCAATATCAACAAAACAAATGAGACTCATGCTCATATCAAAACACTTCATACTTCCCATTTGATACACATTTTAGTGCTGTATCAATAATCATGTAAAAACACTTCAATATAATAAGCACACATAAAAATGGTGCTAATGGAGTCCATCCCCTATCTCCTCCCAAACAATAATCCGGTTTAGAGGTCCATCCCCTATCTTCCCCTAAACCGTGGAGTACATCCCCTATCTCCTCCCAAACAATATGCATATGCAATGCTCAATCAATACATGTAATTTCTGTATTAATTCAATAGTCTAAATTTATGACTTAAACAAATTGATTAGTTTCAATTTTCCCTAATCCGCATGCAATGTCTACAACAAGCACGACTATCCTCCACCGATAGCCCAAAACAATTATTTCTAGACTTGAAAAATAAATACACTATCAATTCATTAGGCGAGTGATTTATATTATCCAACTACACCATTTAATCAATAAATTCCCCAATTTCATGGATTTAACCAAATTCCCCAATTTCATGGATTTAACCAAATTCCCCAATTACCTTAAATTAATTACTCAAATCAATTTAGCAATTCAACTAGGGTTTTCTTTTCCCAAGATTTTCAAAGTGTCCCCAACCTATCAAAATACCAAACTTAGAACAAAGCATATAAAATGGAGTAGGAAAATCCCTACCTCGAAGAAAATAACCCGTATGGAGAAGATGGAGATGAAGACCAAAGACCAACGTGCTCCAAATCCCAAGTTTCTCAGATTAAAACGAAGCCCTCAACTCACTCTAACTTTTTAATAAAGGATCTAAGGTAGAAACTCACTCTAAGTAGATCAATCGAAAGAGAGAAGGTGTGTAGAGGGAGAGAGAGAGATAAAAAAAACACTCCAGGGGCGGTTTTTAAAAAGTTATGAAGGAAAAGTAGGTCAAAAAGTGATCCAAAAAGTGAAATCACGGACTGATATAATCGACTCTACGCTCGAGCGTAGAAAGCCCCGCTCGAGCGTAAGACACAGAATCATGCTCAAGCGTGAAGAAAGCCGCTCGAGCGTCGATTGCACCCTTCCAGAAGTTTTGCAGGCGCTGCACCCGCTCGAGCGTCAAACTCCCCGCTCGAGCGGAGGAGCAAAAACAAGGGATCACGCTCGAGCGTAAAAACTACCGCTCGAGCGGAAGAACTGCAGAGCAAAATACTGGGAGATGGAAAATCCCGCTCGAGCGTCAAAATTCCCGCTCGAGCGGAGAAGCAACAACGAAGGGACCGCTCGAGCGTTAAAACTTCCGCTCGAGCGTGAAGGCCAAAATTTGGGCATCACCTATCGGCATCTAAAATCAACCAACCTGTACCAGACCCGTCCAACACAACCTATACTTCAAATACAAAGAGATTAAAGGACAACAACAACCAATAAGTAATGACAGGATCCACGGAACCTAAGTCCGGATACAATAATTTAAAGAGAAAAGACCGGGGTCGCTATAATTTCCAAATAGATCGTTAAGGTATAGGGGTTCTTGAATGAACTTCCATTTTTAATTTTCTGCAACTTCCATTTTTATTTTTATTCGACTTCCATTTTTATTCAATTTATTTTTCTATTCAACTTCCTTTTTTAATTAATTTCCAAATAGATCGTTAAGGTATAGTGGTTTTTTGAATGAACTTCCAATTTTAATTTTCTGCAACTTCCATCTTTATTTCTATTCAACTTCTTTTTTTATTCTAGTTTCTTTTCTATTCAACTTCCATTTTTATTTAATTTCCAAATAGATCGTTAAGGTATAGTGGTTTCTGGATTAAACTTTCATTTTTTATTTTATGCAACTTCAATTTTTATTCAATTTACTTTTCAATTAAACTTCTTTTTTTATTAAATTTCAAATATATCGTTAAGGTATAGTGGTTTCTTGAAGGAACTTCCATTTTTAATTTCTGTAACTTCCATTATTATTTTTATTCGACCTCCATTTTTATTCAAGTTATTTTTCTATTTAACTTCCTTTTTTATTTAATTTCCAAATAGATCGTTAAGGTATGGTGGTTTTCTGAATGAACTTCCATTTTTAATTTTCTGCAACTTCCATTTTTATTCTTATTTAACTTCTTTTTCAATCTGTTTCTTTTCTACTCAACTTCATTTTTTATTTAGTTTCCAAATAGATCATTAAGGTATAGTGGTTTCTGGATTGAACTTTCATTTTTAATTTTATGCAACTTTCAATTTTATTTTTATTTAACTTCCATTTTTATTCAATTTAATTTTCGATTAAACTTCCTTTTTTATATAATTTCCAAATAGATCGTTAAGGTATATAGTGGTTTCTTGAATGAACTTCCATTTTTAATTTTCTGCAACTTCCATTTTTATTTTTATTTGAATTCCTTTGTTATTCAAGTTTTTTTTCGACTCAACTTCCTTTTTTATGTAATTTCCAAATAGATCGTTAAGGTATAGTGGTTTCTGGATTGAACTTCCATTTTTAATTTTCTGCAAGTTCCATTTCTATTTTTATTCAACTTCCATTTTTATTCAATATACTTTTCTATAAAACTTCTATTTTTATTTAATTTCCAAATAGATCCTTAAGGTATATTGGTTTCTTGAATGAACTTCCATTTTTAATTTTCTGCAACTTCCATTTTTATTTTTATTCGACTTGCAATTTTATTCAAGTTATTTTTCTATTCAACTTCTTTTTTTATTTCATTTCCAAATAGATCGTTAAGGTATAGTGGTTTCTTGAATGAACTACCATTTTTAATTTTCTGCAACTTCCATTTTTATTCTTATTTAACTACCTTTTTCAATCAGTTTCTTTTCTACTCAACTTCCTTTTTTATTTAATTTCCGAATAGATCGTTAAGGTATAGTGGTTTCTGGATTGAACTTTCATTTTTAATTTTATGCAACTTTCATCTTTATTTTTATTCAACTTCAATTTTTATTAAATTTACTTTTCTATTGAACTTCCTTTTTTATTTAATTTCCAAATAAATCGTTAAGGTATAGTGGTTTCATGAATGAACTTCCATTTTTAATTTTCTGCAACCTCCATTTTTATTTTTTTTCGACTTCCATTTTTATTCAAGTTATTTTTCTATTCAACTTCATTTTTTATTTAATTTCTAAATAGATCGTTAAGGTATAGTGGTTTCTTGAATGAACTTCCATTTTTAATTTTCTGCAACTTCCATTTTTATTCTTATTTAACTTCCTTTTTCCATCAGTTTCTTTTTTACTCAACTTCCTTTTTTATTTATTTTCCAAATAGAACGTTAAGGTATAGTGGTTTCTGGATTGAACTTTCATTTTTAATTTTATGCAACTTTCATTTTTATTTTTATTCAACTTCCATTTTTATTCAATTTACTTTTCTATTAAAAGTTATTTTTTATTTAATTTCCAAATAGATCGTTAAGGTATAGTGGTTTCTTGAATGAACTTCCATTTTTAATTTTTTGCAACTTCCATTTTTATTTTTATTCGACTTCCATCTTTATTCATGTTATTTTTCTATTTAACTTCCTTTTTTATTTAATTTCCAAATAGATCGTTAAGGTATAGTGGTTTTTTGAATGAACTTCCATTTTTAATTTTCTGCAACTTCCATTTTTATTCTTATTTAACTGCCTTTTTCAATCAGTTTCTTTTCTACTCAACTTCCGTTTTTGTTTAGTTTCCAAATAGATCGTTAAGGTATAGAGGTTTCTGGATTGAACTTTCATTTTTAATTTTATGCAACTTTCATTTTTATTTTTATTCAACTTCCATTTTTATTCAATTTACTTTTCAATTAAACTTCCTTTTTTATTTAATTTCCAAATAGATCGTTAAGGTATAGTGGTTTCTTCAATGAACTTCCATTTTTAATTTTCTGTAACTTCCATTTTTATTTTTATTCGACTTCCATTTTTATTCAAGTTATTTTTCTATTTAACTTTCTTTTTTATTTAATTTCCAAATAGATCGTTAAGGTATAGTGGTTTTTTGAATGAACTTCCATTTTAAATTTTCTGCAACTTCCATTTTTATTCTTATTTAACTTCCTTTTTCAATCAGTTTCTTTTCTACTCAACTTCCTTTTTTATTTAATTTCCAAATATATCGTTAAGGTATAGTTGTTTCTGGATTTAACTTTCATATTTAATTTTATGCAATTTTCATTTTTAGTTTTATCCAATTTAATTTTCTATTAAACTTCCTTTTTTATTTAATTTCCAAATAGATCGTTAAGGTATAGGGGTTCTTGAATGAACTTCCATTTTTAATTTTCTGCAACTTCCATTTTTATTTTTATTCGACTTTCATTTTTATTCAAGTTATTTTTCTATTCAACTTCCTTTTTTAATTAATTTCCAAATAGATCGTTAAGGTATAGTGGTTTTTTGAATGAACTTCCAATTTTAATTTTCTGCAACTTCCATCTTTATTTCTATTCAACTTGTTTTTTTTTTCTAGTTTCTTTTCTATTCAACTTCCATTTTTATTTAATTTCCAAATAGATCGTTAAGGTATAGTGGTTTCTGGATTGAACTTTCATTTTTAATTTTATGCAACTTTCATTTTTATTTTTATTCAACTTCAATTTTTATTTAATTTACTTTTCGATTAAACTTCCTTTTTTACTTAATTTCCAAATAGATCGTTAAGGTATAGTGGTTTCTTGAATGAACTTCTATTTTTAATTTTCTGCAACTTCCATTTTTATTTTTATTCGACCTCCATTTTTATTCAAGTTATTTTTCTGTTTAACTTCCTTTTTTATTTAATTTCCAAATAGATCGTTAAGGTATGGTGGTTTTTTGAATGAACTTCCATTTTTAATTTTCTGCAACTTCCATTTTTATTCATATTTAACTTCCTTTTTCACTCAGTTTCTTTTCTACTCAACTTCCTTTTTTCTTTAATTTCCAAATAGATCGTTAAGGTATAGTTGTTTCTGGATTTAACTTTCATTTTTAATTTTATGCAATTTTCATTTTTATTTTTATTCAACTTCTATTTTTATTCAATTTAATTTTCTACTAAACTTCCTTTTTTATTTAATTTCCAAATAGATCGTTAAGGTATAGGGGTTCTTGAATGAACTTCCATTTTTAATTTTCTGCAACTTCCATTTTTATTTTTATTCGACTTCCATTTTTATTCAATTTATTTTTCTATTCAACTTCCTTTTTTAATTAATTTCCAAATAGATCGTTAATGTATAGTGGTTTTTTGAATGAACTTCCAATTTTAATTTTCTGCAACTTCCATCTTTATTTCTATTCAACTTCTTTTTTTATTCTAGTTTCTTTTTTTCTATTCAACTTCCATTTTTATTTAATTTCCAAATAGATCGTTAAGGTATAGTGGTTTCTGGATTAAACTTTCATTTTTAATTTTATGCAACTTTCATTTTTATTTTTATGCAACTTCAATTTTTATTCAATTTACTTTTCAATTAAACTTCTTTTTTTTATTAAATTTCAAATATATCGTTAAGGTATAGTGGTTTCTTGAAGGAACTTCCATTTTTATTTTTATTCGACTTCCATTTTTATTCAAGTTATTTTTCTATTTAACTTCCTTTTTTATTTAATTTCCAAATAGATCGTTAAGGTATGGTGGTTTTCTGAATGAACTTCCATTTTTAATTTTCTGCAACTTCCATTTTTATTCTTATTTAACTTCCTTTTCCAATCTGTTTTTTTTCTACTCAACTTCATTTTTTATTTAGTTTCCAAATAGATCATTAAGGTATAGTGGTTTCTGGATTGAACTTTCATTTTTAATTTTATGCAACTTTCATTTTTATTTTTATTCAACTTCCATTTTTATTCAATTTAATTTTCGATTAAACTTCCTTTTTTTATATAATTTCCAAATAGATCGTTAAGGTATATAGTGGTTTCTTGAATGAACTTCCATTTTTAATTTTCTGCAACTTCCATTTTTATTTTTATTTGAATTCCTTTGTTATTCAAGTTTTTTTCGACTCAACTTCCTTTTTTATGTAATTTCCAAATAGATCGTTAAGGTATAGTGGTTTCTGGATTGAACTTTCATTTTTAATTTTCTGCAAGTTCCATTTCTATTTTTATTCAACTTCCATTTTTATTCAATATACTTTTCTATAAAACTTCTATTTTTATTTAATTTCCAAATAGATCCTTAAGGTATATTGGTTTCTTAAATGAACTTCCATTTTTAATTTTCTGCAACTTCCATTTTTATTTTTATTCGACTTGCAATTTTATTCAAGTTATTTTTCTATTCAACTTCTTTTTTTATTTCATTTCCAAATAGATCGTTAAGGTATAGTGGTTTCTTGAATGAACTACCATTTTTAATTTTCTGCAACTTCCATTTTTATTCTTATTTAACTTCCTTTTTCAATCAGTTTCTTTTCTACTCAACTTCCTTTTTAATTTAATTTCCAAATAGATCGTTAAGGTATAGTGGTTTCTGGATTGAACTTTCATTTTTAATTTTATGCAACTTTCATGTATATTTTTATTCAACTTCCATTTTTATTCAATTTACTTTTCTATTGAACTTCCTTTTTTATTTAATTTCCAAATAGATTGTTAAGGTATAGTGGTTTCATGAATGAACTTCCATTTTTAATTTTCAGCAACCTCCATTTTTATTTTTATTCGACTTCCATTTGTATTCAAGTTATTTTTCTATTCAACTTCATTTTTTATTTAATTTCCAAATAGATCGTTAAGGTATACTGTTTTCTTGAATGAACTTCCATTTTTAATTTTCTGCAGCTTCCATTTTTATTCTTATTTAACTTCCTTTTTGCATCAGTTTCTTTTTTACTCAACTTCATTTTTTATTTAATTTCCAAATAGATCGTTAAGGTATAGTGGCTTCTTGAATGAACTTCCATTTTTAATTTTCTGCAACTTTCATTTTTATTTTTATTCGACCACCATTTTTATTCAAGTTATTTTTCTATTTAACTTCATTTTTTATTTAATTTCCAAATAGATCGTTAAGGTATGGTGGTTTTTTGAATGAACTTCCATTTTTAATTTTTTGCAACTTCCATTTTTATTCTTATTTAACTTCCTTTTTCAATCTGTTTCTTTTCTACTCGACTTCCTTTTTTATTTAATTTCCAAATAGATCGTTAAGGTATAGTGGTTTCTGGATTTAACTTTCATTTTTAATTTTATGCAACTTTCATTTTTATTTTTATTCAACTCCCATTTTTATTCAATTTAATTTTCTATTAAACTTCCTTTTTTATTTAATTTCCAAATAGATCGTTAAAGTATAGTGGTTTCTTGAATGAACTTCCATTTTTAATTTTTTGTAACTTCCATTTTTATTTTTATCCGACTTCCATTTTTATTCAAATTATTTTTCTAATCAACTTCCTTGTTTAATTAATTTCCAAATAGATCGTTAAGGTATAGTGGTTTCTTGAATGAACTTCCAATTTTAATTTTCTGCAACTTCCATTTTTATTTCTATTCAACTACTTTTTTTATTCTAGTTTATTTTCTATTCTACTTCCACTTTTATTTAATTTCCAAATAGGTCGTTAAGGTATAGTGGTTTCTGGGTGGAACTTTCATTTTTAATTTTATGCAACTTTCATTTTTATTTTTATTCAACTTCAATTTTTATTCAATTTACTATTCCATTAAACTTCCTTTTTTATTTAATTTCCAAATAGATCATTAAGGTATAGTGGCTTCTTGAATGAACTTCCATTTTTAATTTTCTGCAACTTCCATTTTTATTTTTATTCGACCACCATTTTTCTTCAAGTTATTTTTCTATTTAACTTCCTTTTTCATTTAATTTCCAAATAGATCGTTAAGGTATGGTGGTTTTTTTAATGAACTTCCATTTTTAATTTTCTGCAACTTCCATTTTTATTCTTACTTAACTTCCTTTTTCAATCTGTTTCTTTTCTACTCAACTTCATTTTTTATTTGGTTTCCAAATAGATCATTAAGGTATAGTGGTTTCTGGATTGAACTTTCATTTTTAATTTTATGCAACTTTCATTTTTATTTTTATTCAACTTCCATTTTTATTCAATTTAATTTTCGATTAAACTTCCTTTTTTATATAATTTCCAAATAGATCGTTAAGGTATATAGTGGTTTCTTGAATGAACTTCCATTTTTAATTTTCTGCAACTTCCATTTTTATTTTTATTCGAATTCCTTTTTTATTCAAGTTTTTTTCGACTCAACTTCCTTTTTTTTATGTAATTTCCAAATAGATCGTTAAGGTATAGTGGTTTGTGGATAGAACTTCCATTTTTAATTTTCTGCAAGTTCCATTTCTATTTTCATTCAACTTCCATTTTTATTCAATATACTTTTCTATAAAACTTCTATTTTTATTTAATTTCCAAATAGATCGTTAAGGTATAGTGGCTTCTTGAATGAACTTCCATTTTTAATTTTCTGCAACTTTCATTTTTATTTTTATTCGACCACCATTTTTATTCAAGTTATTTTTCTATTTAACTTCATTTTTTATTTTATTTCCAAATAGATCGTTAAGGTATGGTGGTTTTTTGAATGAACTTCCATTTTTAATTTTCTGCAACTTCCATTTTTATTCTTATTTAACTTCCTTTTTCAATCAGTTTCTTTTCTACTCAACTTCCTTTTTTATTTAATTTCCAAATAGATTGTTAAGGTATAGTGGTTTGTGGATTTAACTTTCATTTTTAATTTTATGCAACTTTCATTTTTATTTTTATTCAACTCCCATTTTTATTCAATTTAATTTTCTATTAAACTTCTTTTTTTTTAAATTTTCAAATAGATCGTTAAAGTATAGTGGTTTCTTGAATGAACTTCCATTTTTAATTTTCTGTAACTTCCATTTTTATTTTTATCCGACTTCCATTTTTATTCAAGTTATTTTTCTAATCAACTTCCTTGTTTAATTAATTTCCAAATAGATCGTTAAGGTATAGTGGTTTCTTGAATGAACTTCCAATTTTAATTTTCTGCAACTTCCATTTTTATTTCTATTCAACTTCTTTTTTATTCTAGTTTCTTTTCTATTCAACTTCCACTTTTATTTAATTTCAAAATAGGTCGTTAAGGTATAGTGGTGTCTGGATGGAACTTTCATTTTTAATTTTATGCAACTTTCATTTTTATTTTTATTCAACTTCAATTTTTATTCAATTTACTATTCCGTTAAACTTCCTTTTTTATTTAATTTCCAAATAGATCGTTAAGGTATAGTGGCTTCTTGAATGAACTTCCATTTTTAATTTTCTGCAACTTCCATTTTTATTTTTATTCGACCAACATTTTTATTCAAGTTATTTTTCTATTTAACTTCCTTTTTTATTTAATTTCCAAATAGATCGTTAAGGTATGGTGGTTTTTTGAATGAACTTCCATTTTTAATTTTCTGCAACTTCCATTTTTATTCTTATTTAACTTCCTTTTTCAATCAGTTTCTTTTCTACTCAACTTCCTTTTTTATTTAATTTCCAAATAGATCGTTAAGGTATAGTGGTTTCTGGATTTAACTTTCATTTTTAATTTTATGCAACCTTCATTTTTATTTTCATTCAACTTCCATTTTTATTCAATTTAATTTTCTATTAAACTTCCTTTTTTATTTAATTTCCAAATAGATCGTTAAGGTATAGTGGTTTTTGAATGAACTTCCATTTTTAATTTTCTGCAACTTCCATTTTTATTTTTATTCGACTTCCATTTTTATTCAAGTTATTTTTCTATTCAACTTCCTTTTTTAATTAATTTCCAAATAGATCGTTAAGGTATAGTGGTTTCTTGAATGAACTTCCAATTTTAATTTTCTGCAAATTCCATTTTTAATTCTATTCAACTTGGTTTTTTATTCTAGTTTCTTTTTTATTCAACTTCCATTTTTATTTAATTTCCAAATAGATCGTTATGGTATAGTGGTTCCTGGATTGAACTTTCATTTTTAATTTTATGCAACTTTCATTTTTATTTTTATTCAACTTCAATTTTTAGTTAATTTACTTTTCGATTAAACTTCCTTTTTTATTTAATTTCCAAATAGATCGTTAAGGTATAGTGGTTTCTTGAATGAACTTCCACTTTTAATTTTCTGCAACTTCCATTATTATTTTTATTCGACCTCCATTTTTATTCAAGTTATTTTTCTATTTAACTTCCTTTTTTATTTAATTTCCAAATAGATCGTTAAGGTATGGTGGTTTTTTGAATGAACTTCCATTTTTAATTTTCTGCAACTTCCATTTTTATTCATATTTAACTCCTTTTTCAATCAGTTTCTTTTCTACTCAACTTTCTTTTTTAATTAATTTCCAAATAGATCGTTAAGGTATAGTTGTTTCTGGATTTAACTTTCATTTTTAATTTTATGCAATTTTCTTTTTTATTTTTATTCAACTTCTATTTTTATTCAATTTAATTTTCTATTAAACTTCCTTTTTTATTTAATTTCCAAATAGATCGTTAAGGTATAGGGGTTCTTGAATGAACTTCCATTTTTAATTTTCTGCAACTTCCATTTTTATTTTTATTCGACTTCCATTTTTATTAAAGTTATTTTTCTATTCCACTTCCTTTTTTATTTAATTTCCAAATAGATCGTTATGGTATAGTGGTTTCTTGAATGAACTTCCGTTTTTAATTTTCTGCAACTTCCATTTTTATTTTTATTCGACTTCCATTTTTATTCAAGTTATTTTTCTAATCAACTTCCTTGTTTAATTAATTTCCAAATAGATCGTTAAGGTATAGTGGTTTCTTGAATGAACTTCCAATTTTAATTTTCTGCAACTTTCATTTTTATTTCTATTCAACTTCTTTTTTTATTCCAGTTTCTTTTCTATTCAACTTCCACTTTTATTTAATTTCCAAATAGGTCGTTAAGGTATAGTGGTTTCTGGATGGAACTTTCATTTTTTATTTTATGCAACTTTCATTTTTATTTTTATTCAACTTCAATTTTTATTCAATTTACTATTCGATTAAACTTCCTTTTTTATTTAATTTCCGAATAGATCATTAAGGTATAGTGGCTTCTTGAATGAACTTCCATTTTTAATTTTCTGCAACTTCCATTTTTATTTTTATTCAACCACCATTTTTATTCAAGTTATTTTTCTATTTAACTTCCTTTTTTATTTAATTTCCAAATAGATCGTTAAGGTATGGTGGTTTTTTGAATGAACTTCCATTTTTAATTTTCTGAAACTTCCATTTTTATTCTTATTTAACTTCCTTTTTCAATCAGTTTCTTTTCTACTCAACTTCCTTTTTTATTTAATTTCCAAATAGATCGTTAAGGTATAGTGGTTTCTGGATTTAACTTTCACTTTTAATTTTATGCAACCTTCATTTTTATTTTCATTCAACTTCCATTTTTATTCAATTTAATTTTCTATTAAACTTCCTTTTTTATTTAATTTCCAAATAGATCGTTAAGGTATAGGGGTTCTTGAATGAACTTCCATTTTTAATTTTCTGCAACTTCCATTTTTATTTTTATTCGACTTCCATTTTTATTCAAGTTATTTTTCTATTCCACTTCCTTTTTTATTTAATTTCCAAATAGATCGTTAAGGTATAGTGGTTTCTTGAATGAACTTCCGTTTTTAATTTTCTGCAACTTCCAATTTTATTTTTATTCGACTTCCATTTTTATTCAAGTTATTTTTCTAATCAACTTCCTTATAGCGACCCCGGTCTTTTCTCTTTAAATTATTGTATCCGGACTTAGGTTCCGTGGATCCTGTCATTACTTATTGGTTGTTGTTGTCCTTTAATCTTTTTGTATTTGAAGTATAGGTTGTGTTGGACGGGTCTGGTACAGGTTGGTTGATTTTAGATGCCGATAGGTGATGCCCAGATTTTGGCCTTCACGCTCGAGCGGAAGTTTTAACGCTCGAGCGGTCCCTTCGTTGTTGCTTCTCCGCTCGAGCGGGAATTTTGACGCTCGAGCGGGATTTTCCATCTCCCAGTATTTTGCTCTGCAGTTCTTCCGCTCGAGTGGTAGTTTTTACGCTCGAGCGTGATCCTTTGTTTTTGCTCCTCCGCTCGAGCGGGGAGTTTGACGCTCGAGCGGGTGCAGCGCCTGCAAAACTTCTGGAAGGGTGCAATCGACGCTCGAGCGGCTTTCTTCACGCTTGAGCATGATTCTGTGTCTTACGCTCGAGCGGGGCTTTCTACGCTCGAGCGTAGAGTCGATTATATCAGTCCGTGATTTCACTTTTTGGATCACTTTTTGACCTACTTTTCCTTCATAACTTTTTAAAAACCGCCCCTGGAGTGTTTTTTTTATCTCTCTCTCTCCCTCTACACACCTTCTCTCTTTCGATTGATCTACTTAGAGTGAGTTTCTACCTTAGATCCTTTATTAAAAAGTTAGAGTGAGTTGAGGGCTTCGTTTTAATCTGAGAAACTTGGGATTTGGAGCACGTTGGTCTTTGGTCTTCATCTCCATCTTCTCCATACGGGTTATTTTCTTCGAGGTAGGGATTTTCCTACTCCATTTTATATGCTTTGTTCTAAGTTTGGTATTTTGATAGGTTGGGGACACTTTGAAAATCTTGGGAAAAGAAAACCCTAGTTGAATTGCTAAATTGATTTGAGTAATTAATTTAAGGTAATTGGGGAATTTGGTTAAATCCATGAAATTGGGGAATTTGGTTAAATCCATGAAATTGGGGAATTTATTGATTAAATGGTGTAGTTGGATAATATAAATCACTCGCCTAATGAATTGATAGTGTATTTATTTTTCAAGTCTAGAAATAATTGTTTTGGGCTATCGGTGGAGGATAGTCGTGCTTGTTGTAGACATTGCATGCGGATTAGGGAAAATTGAAACTAATCAATTTGTTTAAGTCATAAATTTAGACTATTGAATTAATACAGAAATTACATGTATTGATTGAGCATTGCATATGCATATTGTTTGGGAGGAGATAGGGGATGTACTCCACGGTTTAGGGGAAGATAGGGGATGGACCTCTAAACCGGATTATTGTTTGGGAGGAGATAGGGGATGGACTCCATTAGCACCATTTTTATGTGTGCTTATTATATTGAAGTGTTTTTACATGATTATTGATACAGCACTAAAATGTGTATCAAATGGGAAGTATGAAGTGTTTTGATATGAGCATGAGTCTCATTTGTTTTGTTGATATTGGAAGTAATGTAAATATGATATATAATTCACTGTTGTAAGTTTGGCCAGGTTCTGAGCCATGTTGATAATAATGGAAGGTGAAATGTGTCTTAGACATTAGTGTCATGAGACTGTTTAATGATAAAATTGATTATCTTGGTTAACCATCTATTGAATGCTATAGCTTTATTCAATGCTTATATTTGGTTTAGTATTTTTCTACTGGGCTGTGGCTCACCCTTTATGGGAACATCATTTTCAGGTTCAGGTGATAAGCTACCTCCACGGACTTAGCCTGGAAGGATTTGATGTTTGGGATTTTGAAGACTTGTCTTTAGTTATATGTTTTATTTTGTTATTTTTGAGATTTCATGTAAACATTCAAGCCTAGGGCTTAACTTGTAAATGAGTTAGTACTCATCCTTTTGTGTCCAAGTGTTAGCTTGGAAAGATGTAAGCCCTTAGGGCATTTATTTTGATGTTGCAGGATGTTACACGTGATGTCTTTCAATAAGAATACTCTGATGAATAACTCAAATGATTCGTTTTCTTTTATAAATGCATGTTAATGTTATGGTTATTATGGGTTTATTTTGAGGGCGTTACAACTTGGTATCAGAGCGTACCGGGTTTGAATACTTTGGGTACGTGGGAAGTGATTAGTATCACAATGGGTTCGTCTCGTTTGATAGAGACTTAGTGTAACGTTATATGCTTATGTGATAACATGTTTATGTGATTATGTGGGTATGGAATGTAGTTTCTAGGATGTTGATTGGACCCTTGAGTTCTAGTAGTCTTGTTGGAAAGGCACTTGATCACTGCTGCTTCCAACCGGAACTATAGTAACGCATTGGGACTATCATTATCCGGGAATGAAATTCGTAGGTGCTTATGTGATTATGTGCTTACGTGGAATGAATTATTTTTGTCCAATGCATTAGGACGCGAGTGTTTAGTTTCGGCACATTTATTAATGTGCTAACGTCTTTGTTTGTTTCCTTTATTAGGATGTCAGGGCGAGGACGAGGACGCGGTAGGCGTGGTAGGCCGGGTAGGCAGGAGGTACCGGTGCCAGAGGAGATTCCGGCAGTTCATGAGGGAATTGGCCAGGCCAATGTGGCCGAGCCAGTAGGCCAGCAGGCTATGGGCGCTTTAGCCCGAGAGATAGCAGGGGCATTCAGGGAGTCAGTAGGCATTCTTAGGGCTGAGAATCAAGCCCAGGTTGTTGTTGCGGATGCAGGACCTTCCTTTCTGAAGAGGGAGTTCTTCCGGTCTAATCCGGATGAATTTGTGGGTGATCCTAAAGAGCCGCTTAAGGCAGATGAATGGCTCGAACAGACAACGAAGACGTTTGAGATGCTTGGCATCGAAGACGAGGGGTTGAAGGTGACCTTGGCATCATTCCAGTTGAAGGGGGATGCGGGTCAGTGGTGGAAGTTCACTAAGGGGCGTATAGGAGGTACATGGGAGGCTTTTGTGAATGCTTTCCAGGAGAAGTTCTTATCTCCAGCAGTTAGGGAGAAGCTGAGAGACTAGTTCTGCCAGCTTAAGCAGTCGAGTTCTTCAGTGGCCGAGTTTGAGGCTGCATTTACTAGTTTATCCAGGTTTGCACCTGAATTGGTGGCGTCTGAGGAACGCCGCTGTATTGAGTTTGAGAGGAAGTTGAGGCGTGGCCTCAAGCTGAGAGTTGGGGGAACTATGATTCGGGATTATGGGCGTTTGGTTGATGCTGCAGCCCACATGGAAATCATGATGCAGGAGGAGGAGGAAGGACAGAAGGGCTCCAAGAGGAGTCAGGATGGTCAGAGTGATGGTAGGAGACAGAAGGGTTTTAATCCCCAACAGTCTCAGAGTAGCTTTTCTAGATCGACTTTTCCTGTGCCGAGTGCTAGTTCGGGGAAAGGCAGTCAAGGAGGCATTACCTGCTTCAAGTGTGGCCAGCTGGGCCACAAGTCTCCAGTTTGTCCTCAGAGGGGAGGAGTGCAGAGAGCAGCATCATCTTCGGCTCGATCTCAGAGCCAGAGTCAGGGTAGAGGCCAGCCACTCTCGTGTTATCAGTGTGGTCAGCCAGGGCATATGAAGAGGTATTGCCCGCAGTTGGGTGGCACACCTGGTGCATCTGGTTTGAGGCAGATTCAGGGTCAACAGCCAGCTCAGTCGGGTCAGGCCTCGAGGGCCAATCAGGGGGCTTCATCGTCTCAGTCGGTGCAACAATCTTATGCTCCTAGGGGTGAGCAGGTTGATCAGAGGTCATCTGGGCGCGTGTATGCTGTTACCGCGCAGGATCTTGTACCGGCTCCATCTGTTGTGAGAGGTACTTTCTTGTTTTGCAACTCGGTTGCTAATGTTTTGATTGATACGGGTGCATCTCATTCCTTTGTGTCTGCTGCATTTGCATCTGTTTTGGAGTTGGAGTTAGCACAGTTAGCATCTCCTATTTGTGTAGTGTCGCCTCTTGGGGGTGAATTGATTTTGAAACACGGTGTTAGGGGTTGTGATATAGAGGTTGATTACCATAGAATCCCATTTTCCTTTGTAGTTATGCCTATGAGAGGTTTCGATGTTATTTTGGGTATGGACTGGTTATCGTCATACCGGGCAGTTATTGATTGCTACCGCCAGAGAGTCACTTGTTGTACCGTGAATGGTGAGTGTTTTCATTTTCTGGGGGACCGTGTTGGTAGTGTTTTGCCACCGGGGTATGTTCCGCGAGGACGGAGTGAGCTTAGTGGTCTACTTGCTAACCTTTCGATTAGTGAGGACGGTGAGACTCAGATTGTGTTGCCAAGGGTGGTGTGTGAGTACTCGGAGGTTTTTCCCGAGGATCTTGTTGGTTTGCCACCGCATCGAGAGATTGAATTCTCTATTGACTTAGTGCCCGGCACGGCGCCGATTTCTATGGCACCCTATCGTTTTGCCCCAGCTGAGTTAGTTGAGTTGAAAATCCAACTCCAGGAGTTGCTAGATAAAGGCTTTATACGTCCTAGTGTTTCGCCTTGGGGAGCACCGGCCCTCTTTGTTAAAAAGAAAGGTGGTGCTTTGAGACTTTGTATAGATTACCGGAAATTGAATCGGGCTACGGTTAAGAATAAGTACCCTATGCCCCGTATAGATGATCTGTTCGATCAGTTGAAAGGTTCCCGTTGTTTCTCGAAGATAGACTTGAGATCAGGTTATCATCAGTTGAGAGTCAGGGAGGAGGATATTCCAAAGACGGCATTCCGTACGCGGTATGGCCACTATGAGTTTTTGGTGATGCCATTTGGGCTCACCAACGCACCGGCAGTATTTATGGATTTGATGAACCGGATATTCCGGGAATTTCTAGATCGTTTTGTAGTCGTCTTCGTGGACGACATCCTTATCTATTCACCTTCAGAGGAAGAGCACGAGGAACACTTGAGGGTGGTGCTTGATTTACTTAGAGCCCATCAGCTTTATGCTAAGTTTGGGAAGTGTGAGTTCTGGCTAGAGGAGGTGAAGTTCTTAGGCCATGTAGTTTCTTGGGAAGGGGTGTCTGTTGATACATCCAAGACAGAGGCAGTGCAAGATTGGGTACAGCCTAAGAGTGTGTTTGAGATCCGCAGTTTTCTGGGATTAGCTGGGTATTATCGCCGGTTTGTAAGAGATTTCTCCAGATTAGCTTCGCCTTTGACTAGATTGACTCGGAAGGGAGTCAAATTTGCTTGGAGTGAGACTTGTGAAAAGTCGTTCCAGGAGTTGAAAGTTAGACTGACCACTGCTCCAGTCTTGATTATTCCGGAGAGAGGGTTGGGTTATGCAGTCTATTGTGACGCCTCACGAGAGGGTCTTGGTTGTGTGTTGATGCAAGAGGGGAAAGTGGTTGCCTATGGCTCACGTCAGTTGAAAGTTCACGAGAAGAATTACCCTACGCATGATTTAGAGTTAGCAGCTGTGATATTTGCCTTGAAGATTTGGAGGCATTATCTTTACGGTGAGAGGTTCGAGGTATTCTCGGATCATAAGAGTCTGAAATATCTGTTCACACAGAAAGACTTGAACTTGAGGCAGAGGAGGTGGATGGAATTTATTGAGGATTATGACTTTGAATTGCATTATCATCCGGGAAAGGCCAATGTGGTGGCCGACGCCCTTAGCAGGAAACCTGTTGGTGACATAGCTAGTATAGCCATCCGAGAGTGGGAGATGTTAGGTGCACTTGGAGAGTTTGATTTGCTTCTGGGCGAATCCGTTGAGGCTGCGGCCTTGTTTTCTGTTGTTGCACAACCTACACTTGTGACTCGAGTGTTAGAGGCTCAGAGGGGCGACCTTGAGGTAGAATCCCTCCGTGAGAAGATTTCTGGTGGGAAGGTTGAGAAAGGTTTGACGGTGTATCCCGACCTGAGTATGAGATACCGAGACCGTCTGTTTGTGCCGGAGTCTCATCGAGAAGAGGTACTCCGAGATTTTCATCATTCACGCCTTGCGGTGCATCCGGGAGGCACTAAGATGTATCGGGATTTGGGTCGCCAGTTCTGGTGGCGGGGTATGAAGAGGGATGTGGCAGCTTTCGTATCTAAGTGCCTTACTTGTCAGCAAGTGAAGGCTGAACATCAGAGGCCAGCGGGTTTGTTGCAACCCTTGCCTATTGCTGAGTGGAAGTGGGAGCACGTCACTATGGACTTCGTTGTGGGTCTTCCGAGGACTCAGCGGGGTAGTGATGCTATTTGGGTGGTTGTAGACCGGTTAACTAAGTCGGCGCATTTTATTCCTATGCGCGTGAGAGATACGGTAGATCATCTTGCCGACTTGTATATTCGGGACATAGTGAGATTGCACGGGGTTCCAGTGACGATCGTCTCGGATAGAGATCCTCGTTTTACTGCCAGATTATGGCAGAGCTTGCAGAGCGCCTTAGGTACTAAGTTGACCTTTAGCACAGCCTATCATCCTCAGACTGATGGGCAGTCCGAGCGTACTATTCAGATCCTTGAAGATATGCTTCGGGGTTGTGTTCTTGACTTTAGCGGGTCATGGGAGAGGCACTTGCCATTAGTGGAGTTTGCCTACAACAACAGCTTCCAATCTAGTATCGGTATGGCACCGTTTGAGGCCTTATACGGCCGACCGTGTAGGTCTCCTGTTTGTTGGGCCGAGGTGGGTGATGCACCTCTGTTGGGTCCGGAGTTAGTGAGGGAAACGACGGAGAAGGTTGAGCTTATCCGTAAGAGGCTTGTTACAGCCCAGAGTCGTCAGAAATCTTATGCCGACCGTAGGAGGAGACCTTTGGTGTTTGAGGTGAGTGATCATGTCTTTTTGAAGATATCACCAAGACGGGGATTGATGAGGTTTGGGAAGAGCGGGAAGTTGTCCCCTCGATTCATTGGTCCTTTTGAGATCCTTGAGAGGATTGGCGAGACTGCTTATCGTTTAGCTTTGCCGCCGCAGTTGTCCGGAGTACATGACGTGTTTCATGTGAGTATGCTTCGGAAGTATGAGCCGGATCCATCACATGTATTGGATTGGACCGATTTAGTAGTTGATGAGGATGTCTCGTATGAGGAGAGACCGGTTCGAGTCTTGGATAAACGGGATCAAGTCTTGCGAGGCAAGACCATTCCTTTGGTGAAAGTTTTGTGGAAACATCACGGGGTGGAGGAAGCCACATGGGAACGTGAGTTGGAAGTCCGCGAGAAATATCCGGACATGTTTATTGATTTGTAATCTTGTAGTTAGATTTTGTAATATTGTCAAACTTTAAAGCTTTTTATATATGTCTTAAGCTGTAAAACATTTAGAATGTTTTGGTTAATGGAAATATTTTGGAACTTGCCTCGAAATGGAAGTTTAATGGAACATTGTATATATTGAATATATTGAAAATTGTTGAAATTGAAAGAAAATTGCATAGTGTTAATGCAGGTTGAAATATATGGTTGTTTTGCATATTGTGGCATATCTCTTTGTTAAGAGATGGAATGGCCGGTGTTGGGTCAAGTTGTTTATTAGTGAGTTATCATATTGTTGGAATTTGAGAAAAACTTGTTTTCGAAACCTTGTGCTAAATTTCGGGGACGAAATTCTTTTAAGGAGGGGAGGTTATAGCGACCCCGGTCTTTTCTCTTTAAATTATTGTATCCGGACTTAGGTTCCGTGGATCCTGTCATTACTTATTGGTTGTTGTTGTCCTTTGATCTCTTTGTATTTGAAGTATAGGTTGTGTTGGACGGGTCTGGTACAGGTTGGTTGATTTTAGATGCCGATAGGTGATGCCCAGATTTTGGCCTTCACGCTCGAGCGGAAGTTTTAACGCTCGAGCGGTCCCTTCGTTGTTGCTTCTCCGCTCGAGCGGGAATTTTGACGCTCGAGCGGGATTTTCCATCTCCCAGTATTTTGCTTTGCAGTTCTTCCGCTCGAGCGGTAGTTTTTACGCTCGAGCGTGATCCCTTGTTTTTGCTCCTCCGCTCGAGCGGGGAGTTTGACGCTCGAGCGGGTGCAGCGCCTGCAAAACTTCTGGAAGGGTGCAATCGACGCTCGAGCGGCTTTCTTCACGCTTGAGCATGATTCTGTGTCTTACGCTCGAGCGGGGCTTTCTACGCTCGAGCGTAGAGTCGATTATATCAGTCCGTGATTTCACTTTTTGGATCACTTTTTGACCTACTTTTCCTTCATAACTTTTTAAAAACCGCCCCTGGAGTGTTTTTTTTATCTCTCTCTCTCCCTCTACACACCTTCTCTCTTTCGATTGATCTACTTAGAGTGAGTTTCTACCTTAGATCCTTTATTAAAAAGTTAGAGTGAGTTGAGGGCTTCGTTTTAATCTGAGAAACTTGGGATTTGGAGCACGTTGGTCTTTGGTCTTCATCTCCATCTTCTCCATACGGGTTATTTTCTTCGAGGTAGGGATTTTCCTACTCCATTTTATATGCTTTGTTCTAAGTTTGGTATTTTGATAGGTTGGGGACACTTTGAAAATCTTGGGAAAAGAAAACCCTAGTTGAATTGCTAAATTGATTTGAGTAATTAATTTAAGGTAATTGGGGAATTTGGTTAAATCCATGAAATTGGGGAATTTGGTTAAATCCATGAAATTGGGGAATTTATTGATTAAATGGTGTAGTTGGATAATATAAATCACTCGCCTAATGAATTGATAGTGTATTTATTTTTCAAGTCTAGAAATAATTGTTTTGGGCTATCGGTGGAGGATAGTCGTGCTTGTTGTAGACATTGCATGCGGATTAGGGAAAATTGAAACTAATCAATTTGTTTAAGTCATAAATTTAGACTATTGAATTAATACAGAAATTACATGTATTGATTGAGCATTGCATATGCATATTGTTTGGGAGGAGATAGGGGATGTACTCCACGGTTTAGGGGAAGATAGGGGATGGACCTCTAAACCGGATTATTGTTTGGGAGGAGATAGGGGATGGACTCCATTAGCACCATTTTTATGTGTGCTTATTATATTGAAGTGTTTTTACATGATTATTGATACAGCACTAAAATGTGTATCAAATGGGAAGTATGAAGTGTTTTGATATGAGCATGAGTCTCATTTGTTTTGTTGATATTGGAAGTAATGTAAATATGATATATAATTCACTGTTGTAAGTTTGGCCAGGTTCTGAGCCATGTTGATAATAATGGAAGGTGAAATGTGTCTTAGACATTAGTGTCATGAGACTGTTTAATGATAAAATTGATTATCTTGGTTAACCATCTATTGAATGCTATAGCTTTATTCAATGCTTATATTTGGTTTAGTATTTTTCTACTGGGCTGTGGCTCACCCTTTATGGGAACATCATTTTCAGGTTCAGGTGATAAGCTACCTCCACGGACTTAGCCTGGAAGGATTTGATGTTTGGGATTTTGAAGACTTGTCTTTAGTTATATGTTTTATTTTGTTATTTTTGAGATTTCATGTAAACATTCAAGCCTAGGGCTTAACTTGTAAATGAGTTAGTACTCATCCTTTTGTGTCCAAGTGTTAGCTTGGAAAGATGTAAGCCCTTAGGGCATTTATTTTGATGTTGCAGGATGTTACACGTGATGTCTTTCAATAAGAATACTCTGATGAATAACTCAAATGATTCGTTTTCTTTTATAAATGCATGTTAATGTTATGGTTATTATGGGTTTATTTTGAGGGCGTTACATTCCTTGTTTAATTAATTTCCAAATAGATCGTTAAGGTATAGTGGTTTCTTGAATGAACTTCCAATTTTAATTTTCTGCAACTTCCATTTTTATTTCTATTCAACTTCATTTTTTATTCTAGTTTCTTTTCTATTCAACTTCCACTTTTATTTAATTTCCAAATAGGTCGTTAAGGTATAGTGGTTTCTGGATGGAACTTTCATTTTTTATTTTGTGCAACTTTCATTTTTATTTTTATTCCACTTCAATTTTTATTCAATTTACTATTCGATTAAACTTCCTTTTTTATTTAATTTCCGAATAGATCATTAAGGTATAGTGGCTTCTTGAATGAACTTCCATTTTTAATTTTCTGCAACTTCCATTTTTATTTTTATTCGACCACCATTTTTATTCAAGTTATTTTTCTATTTAACTTCCTTTTTTATTTAATTTCCAAATAGATCGTTAAGGTATGGTGGTTTTTTGAATGAACTTCCATTTTTAATTTTCTGAAACTTCCATTTTTATTCTTATTTAACTTCCTTTTTCAATCAGTTTCTTTTCTACTCAACTTCGTTTTTTATTTAATTTCCAAATAGATCGTTAAGGTATAGTGGTTTCTGGATTTAACTTTCACTTTTAATTTTATGCAACCTTCATTTTTATTTTCATTCAACTTCCATTTTTATTCAATTTAATTTTCTATTAAACTTCTTTTTTTTTATTTAATTTCCAAATAGATCGTTAAGGTATAGTGGTTTCTTGAATGAACTTCCATTTTTAATTTTCTGCAACTTCCATTTTTATTTTTATTCGACTTCCATTTTTATTCAAGTTATTTTTCTATTCAACTTCCCTTTTTAATTAAATTTCCAAATATATCGTTATCGTATAGTGGTTTCTTGAATGAACTTCCAATTTTAATTTTCTACAACTTCCATTTTTATTTATATTCAACTTCTTTTTTTATTCTAGTTTCTTTTCTATTCAACATCTATTTTTATTTAATTTCCAAATAGATCGTTAAGGTATAGTGGTTTCTGGATTGAACTTTCATTTTTAATTTTATGCAACTTTCATTTTTATTTTTATTCAACTTCAATTTTTATTCAATTTACTTTTCAATTAAACTTCCTTTTTTATTTAATTTCCAAATAGATCATTAAGGTATAGTGGTTTCTTGAATGAACTTCTATTTTTAATTTTCTGCAACTTCCATTTTTATTTTTATTCGACCTCCATTTTTATTCAAGTTATTTTTCTATTTGACTTCCTTTTTTATTTAATTTCCAAATAGATTGTTAAGGTATTGTGGTTTTTTGAATGAACTTCCATTTTTAATTTTTTGCAACTTCCATTTTTATTCTTATTTAACTTCCTTTTTCAATCATTTTCTATTCTACTCAACTTCCTTTTTTATTTAATTTCCAAATAGATCGTTAAGGTATAGTGGTTTCTAGACTGAACTTTCATTTTTAATTTTATGCAACTTTCATTTTTGTTTTTATTCAACTTCCATTTTTATTCAATTTACTTTTCTATTAAACTTCCTTTTTTATGTAATTTCCAAATAGATCGTTAAGGTATAGTGGTTTCATGAATAAACTTCTATTTTTAATTTTCTGCAACTTCCATTTTTATTTTTATTCGACTTCCATTTTTATTCAAGTTATTTTTCTATTCCACTTCCTTTTTTAATTAATTTCCAAATAGATCGTTAAGGTATAGTGGTTTCTTGAATGAACTTCCAATTTTAATTTTTTGCAACTTCTTTTTTTATTCATGTTTCTTTTCTATTCAACTTCATTTTTTATTTAATTTCCAAATAGATCGTTAAGGTACATTGGTTTCTGGATTGAACTTCCATTTTTAATTTTATGAAACTTTCACTTTTATTTTTATTCACCCTCCATTTTTAATCAATTTACTTTCAATTAATCTTCGTTTTTTATTTAATTTCCAAATAGATCGTTAAGGTATAGTGGTTTCTTTAATGAACTTCCATTTTTAATTTTGTGGAACTTCCATTTTTATTTTTATTCAGCTTCCATTTTTATTCAAGTTATTTTTCTATTCAACTTCCTTGTTTATTTAACTTCCAAATAGATCGTTAAGGTAGAGTTGTTTCTTGAACGAACCTCCATTTTTTATTTTCTGCAAGTTCCATTTTTATTTTTATTTAACTTCCTCTTTTATTAAAGTTTCTTTTCTACTCAAGTTTCTTTTTTTTTTATAATTTCCAAATAGATCGTTAAGGTATAGTGGTTTCTGGATTGAACTTCCATTTTTAATTTTCTGCAACTTCCATTTTTATTTTTATTCAACTTCCATTTTTATTCAATTTACTTTTCTATAAAACTTCCTTTTTTATTTAACTTCCAAATAGATCCTTAAGGTATATTGGTTTCTTAAATAAACTTCCATTTTTAATTTTCTGCAGCTTCCATTTTTGTTTTTATTCGACTTCCATTTTTATTCAAGTTGTTTGTCTATTAAACTTCTTTTTTTAGTTCATTTCCAAAGAGATCGTTAAGGTATAGTGGTTTCTTGAATGAACTACCATTTTTAATTTTCTGCAACTTCCATTTTTATTCTTATTCAACTTCCTTTTTCAATCAGTTTCTTTTCTACTCAACATCCTTTTTTATTTAATTTCCAAATAGATCGTTAAGATATATTGGTTTTTGGATTGAAATTTCATTTTTAATTTTATGCAACTTTCATTTTTATTTTTATTCAACTTCCATTTTTATTCAATTTACTTTTCTATTAAACTTCCTTTTTTATTTAATTTCCAAATAGATCGTTAAAATATAGTGGTTTCTTGAATGAACTTCCATTTTTAATTTTCTGTAACTTCCATTTTTATTTTTATTCGACTTCCATTTTTATTCAAGTTATTTTTCTATTTAACTTCCTTTTTTATTTAATTTTCAAATAGATCGTTAGGGTATAGTGGTTTTTTGAATGAACTTCCATTTTTAATTTTCTGCAACTTCCATTTTTATTCTTATTTAACTTCCTTTTTCAATCAGTTTCTTTTCTACTCAACGTCCTTTTTTATTTAATTTCCAAATAGATCATTAAGGTATAGTGGTTTCTGGATTGAACTTTCATTTTTAATTTTATGCAACTTTCATTTTTATTTTTATTCAACTTCCATTTTTATTCAATTTAATTTTCTATTAAACTTCGTTTTTTATTTAATTTCCAAATAGATCGTTAAGGTATAGTGGTTTCTTGAATGAACTTCCAATTTTAATTTTTTACAACTTCCATTTCTATTTCTATTCAACTTCTTTTTTTTTTCAAGTTTCTTTTCTATTCAACTTCCTTTTTTATTTAATTTCCAAATAAATCGTTAAGGTATACTGGTTTCTGGATTGAATTTCCATTTTTAAATTTATGAAACTTTCACTTTTATTTTTATTTAACCTCCATTTTTAATCAATTTACTTTTCTATTAATCTTCCTTTTTTATTTAATTTCCAAATAGATCGTTAAGGTATAGTGGTTTCTTTAATGAACTTCCATTTTTAATTTTATGGAACTTCCATTTTTATTTTTTTTCAGCTTCCATTTTTATACAAGTTATTTTTCTATTCAACTTCCTTTTTTATTTAACATCCAAAGAGATCGTTAAGGTATAGAGGTTTCTTGAATGAACTTCCATTTTTAATTTTCTGCAACTTCCATTTTTATTTTTATTCAAATTCCTTTTTTATTCAAGTTTCTTTTCGACTCAACTTCCTTTTTTATGTAATTTCCAAATAGATCGTGAAGGTATAGTGGTTTCTGGATTGAACTTCCATCTTTATTTTTATTCAACTTCCATTTTTATTCAATTTAATTTTCTATAAAACTTCCTTTTTTATTTAATTTCCAAATAGATCCTTAAGGTATATTGGTTTCTTGAATGAACTTCCATTTTTAATTTTCTGCAACATCCATTTTTATTTCTATTCGACTTCCATTTTTATTCAAGTTATTTATCTATTCAACTTCTTTTTTTATTTCATTTCCAAATAGATCGTTAAAGTTTAGTGGTTTCTTGAATGAACTGCCATTTTTTATTTTCTGCAACTTCTATTTTTATTCTTATTTAACTTCCTTTTTCAATCAGTTTCTTTTCTACTCAACTTCCTTTTTTATTTAATTTCCAAATAAATCGTTAAGGTATAGTGGTTTCTGGATTTAACTTTCATTTATAATTTTATGCAACTTTCATTTTTATTTTTATTCAACTTCCATTTTTATTCAATTTAATTTTCTATCGAACTTCCTTTTTTATTTAATTTCCAAATAGATCGTTAAGGTATAGTGGTTTCATGAATGAACTTCCATTTTTAATTTTCTGCAACCTCCATTTTTATTTTTATTCGACTTCCATTTTTATTCAAGTTATTTTTCTATTCAGCTTCATTTTTTATTTAATTTCCAAATAGATCGTTAAGGTATAGTGGTTTCTTGAATGAACTTCCATTTTTAATTTTCTGTAACTTCCATTTTTATTCTTATTTAACTTCCTTTTTCCGTCAGTTTCTTTTCTACTCAACTTCCTTTTTTATTTAATTTCCAAATAGATCGTTAAGGTATAGTGGTTTCTGGATTGAACTTTCATTTTTAATTTTATGCAACTTTCATTTTTATTTTTATTCAACTTCCATTTTTATTCAATTTACTTTTCTATTAAACTTCCTTTTTTATTTAATTTCCAAATAGATCATTAAGGTATAGTGGTTTCCTGAATGAACTTCCATTTTTAATTTTCTGTAACTTCCATTTTATTTTTATTCAACTTCTATTTTTATTCAAGTTATTTTTCTATTTAACTTCCTTTTTTATTTAATTTCCAAATAGATCGTTAAGGTATAGTGGTTTTTTGAATGAACTTCCATTTTTAATTTTTTGCAACTTCCATTTTTATTCTTATTTAACTTCCTTTTTCAATCAGTTTCTTTTCTACTCAACTTCCTTTTTTATTTAATTTCCAAATAGGTCGTTAATGCATAGTGGTTTTTGGATTGAACTTTCATTTTTAATTTTATGCGACTTTCATTTTTTATTTTTATTCAACTTCCATTTTTATTCAATTTAATTTTCTATTAAACTTCCTTTTTTATTTAATTTCCAAATAGATCGTTAAGGTATAGTGGTTTTTTGAATGAACTTCCATTTTTAATTTTCTGCAACTTCCATTTTTATTTTTATTCGACTTCCATTTTTATTCAAGTTATTTTTCTATTCAACTTCCTTTTTTAATTAATTTCCAGATAGATCGTTAAGGTATAGTGGTTTCTTGAATGAACTTCCAATTTTAATTTTCTGCAACTTCAATTTCTATTTCTATTCAACTTCTTTTTTTATTCGTGTTTCTTTTCTATTCAACTTCCTTTTTTATTAATTTCCAAATAGATCGTTATGGTATACTGGTTTCTGGATTGAACTTCCATTTTTAATTTTATGAAACTTTCACTTTTATTTTTATTCAACCTCCATTTTTAATCAATTTACTTTTCTATTAATCTTCCTTTTTTATTTAATTTCCAAATAGATCGTTAAGGTATAGTGGTTTCTTTAATGAACTTCCATTTTTAATTTTATGGAACTTCCATTTTTATTTTTATTCAGCTTCCATTTTTATTCAAGTTATTTTTCTATTCAACTTCCTTTTTTTATTTAACTTCCAAATAGATCATTAAGGTATAGTGGTTTCTTGAATGAACTTCCATTTTTAATTTTTTGCAACTTCCATTTTTATTTTTATTTAACTTCCTTTTTTATTCAAGTTTCTTTTCTACTCAAGTTCCTTTTTTGTGTAATTTCTATAGCGATCCCGGATTTACCCTTGTTGTACAGTGATCCGGACATGTGTCCGTGGATGTTGGTAGTTGATTATTATCTTGTTTACATCCTTTTTACTTCGTATTTGAGTTATAGGATGTGTTGGGCAGGTTTGTTACAGGTTGGTTGAGTTTAGAAACCAAAACTAGTTGCCCAGATTTTGGCCTGTCCGCTCGAGCCGGGGTTTTGACGCTCGAGCGGGGAATACACCTATCCAGTATTTCCTGTGCAGTGTTGGACGCTCGAGCGGGGGATTGGTCGCTCGAGCGGGAGGTTGTGAGTGACGCTCGAGCGGGGCTTTGAGAGCTCGAGCGGGGACCTGCTGTGTCTAGATGCTGGGAGAGTGCATCTGGCGCTCGAGCGGGAGTTTGGCCGCTCGAGCGGGAGTCTGTGAGTGCCGCTCGAGCGGGGGTTTGGACGCTCGAGCGGGGCGACTGGGTTTAAGTTCCAAGTTTTGACTTTTCAAATCACTTTTTCACTTTCTCTTCTCTCTCCTACTTTTCCAAAAACACCATTGTTGAGCCTCTCACTCTAGAACTCTACCTTCTCTCTAGGTTTTGATCTAGTAGGAGTGATTTGCTCATCTTTGGCCTTTACAAAAAAGTTGTTGATCGTCGAGGGCTACATTTTAATCTGAAAATTTCAGGATTTGGAGCACGTTGGGTTTTGTCATCTTCTCCCTTGGGGCTCCGAATTTGAGGTAGGGATATCCTACTCCTCTCTATGGATTTTGTCTTTAAATTTTAGTATTTTGAGATGTTGGGGTTGGTTTGGTAATTTTGTGAAAGTTTGGGGCTTTTGTGTAATTTTACAAAAGTCGAGGTTTTATTTATAATAAACCTAGATGCATGTTTGGCATAGAGAAATGGAATAATTGTTGAATCATTGATGAATATGGGACCTTAAGGGTTGTAATGTTAATTATGGACAATGCCCTAATTACATTGTTTAATTAATTGGGTTAATTAATCGTGAGAAATGAGGTAATGAAATAGGAATGTTGAGATTGGGAATGTATGGGGTTAAAGGGTGTAGTTGAATTATTTATCACTCACCGAAATGAAATGTTGATTGAATATCCATTTGCGCATTTATTTTCTGTTTAGAAATAACTGCTTTGGGCTATCGGTGGAGGATAGTCGTGATTGTTGTAGACAATGCATGATGATTAGGCAAACGAAAACTAATCAATGGAATGTGTCATGGAATTTGACGGTTGATAGAATACATTAACTATATGTATTGAATGATGGTTTATAGAACCAATGTGTTTGTATACGTTATGTGTAGATGAGGAGATGGGGGATGTACTCCGCGGTTTAGGGGAAGATGGGGGATGTACCTCTAAACCGGATAGTGTTGGGAGGAGATGGGGGATGAACTCCGTAGATACAGCTCATATGCTTGTCTAGAGAAATGAAGATAGAGCTCATATGCTTATCTTTGGGAAGTGTAGATACAGCTCATATGCTTGTCTAGAGAAGTGAAAATAGGGCTAATATGCTTATCTTTGTGAAATGTGGATGTAGCTCATATGCTTATCTGTGAATGTGGGATATAGTTCTTATACATATCTGTTGTGATGATGATAGAGCTAATATGCTTATCTGTTGAAAAAGGGAAAATGAAAAGTAACTTGGACTCATAAATCGTATGACATAAAATGTGATTTATGTGGATGTATCAGTATTGGCCATCTATCAATTGCTAATCTTTTAGTCATTGTTCATGGTTGGTTTAGTGTATTTCTACTGGGCTGTGGCTCACCCTATATGGGAATATCATTTTCAAGTACAGGTAGCATGCCACCTCCAAGGTCATAGCTTGGGAGGCTAGAGGCGGGCAGATTTTTGTTGTTTAAGTTCCTTTTTGATGTATTACATGTATATTCAAGCCGAGGGCTTAATGTGTCGAGGAGTTAGCACTCTTTTGTTGTAACCAAGTGTTAACTTGGAAAGCTGTAAGCCCGTAGGGCATTTTGCTTTTGTTGTTAACATGTAATACTTTTGTAATGAAATTGTAATGAAACTCTGATTAATAGAAGAATGTGGATATTTTGTATGTCAATGAATGTCTTAATTGATGGTTTAATGTTATTATTTTGAGGGCGTTACAACTTGGTATCAGAGCGTACCGGGTTCGAATACTTTGGGTACGTGGGAAGTGATTAGGATCACAATGGGTTTGTCTCGCTTGATAGAGACTTAGATGTAGTGTCATGTGTTATGTGCTTAAATGATAACATGCTTATGTGACTATGTGGGTATGGGATTTAATTTCTAGGATGTTGATTGGATCCTTGGGTTTCTGGGAGTCTCGTCGGAAAGGCACTTGATCAATGCCGTTTCTGACTGGAACTCTAGTAACGCCTCGGGACTATCATTATCCGGAAACGAAATTCGTAAGTGCTTATGTGTTTATGTGCTTACGTGGAGTGAATTACAGTTGTCCATGCATTAGGACATGAGTGTTTAGTTTCGGCACATTTATGAATGTGCTAACGTTCAGTGCTACCTTTATTAGGATGTCAGGATGAGGAAGAGGTGCTAGGCGTGGTAGACCTGCGAGGCAGGAAGTACCTTTACCGAATGAGATTTCGGCAGTGCAGGAGGGAGTTCGCCAGGCCAATGTGGCCGAGCCAGCGGGTCAGCAGGCCATGGGTGCCTTGGCCAGAGAGCTAGCAGGAGCTTTGGGTATTCTTAGAGCTGGGAATTAGGCAGCTGAGGCAGGGCCTTCTTTCTTGAAGAGAGAGTTTTTCCGGTCTAATTCGGATGAGTTTATCGGGGATCCGAAGGAGCCGCTGAAGGCTGATGAGTGGCTAGAGCAAATGAGTAAAACGTTCGAGATGCTTGGCATCGAGGACGGAGCACTGAAAGTGACCTTGGCATCCTTCCAGCTGAAGGGAGATGCGGGTCAATGGTGGAAGTACGAGAAGGCTCGTGTTGGGGGTACATGGGAGGCGTTTGTAAATGCTTTTCAGGAGAGGTTTTTGTCTGCAGCAGTTAGGGAGAAGCTGAGGGATCAGTTTAGCCAGCTTAAACAGCAGGGCTTGTCAGTGGCCGAGTTTGAGGCTACTTTTACCAGTCTGTCCAGGTTTGCACCTGAACTGGTGGCGTCCGAGGAACGCCGTTGCTATGAGTTTGAGCGGAAGTTGAGGCGGGGCCTCAAGTTGAGAGTTGGTGGGTCTTACATCCGAGAGTATAGACACCTGGTAGATGTTGCTGCTCATATGGAAATTATGATGCAGGAAGAGGAGGAAGAGCAGAGGAGCTCCAAGAGGAGCCAGGATGGTCAGGGTGATGGCAGGAGACAGAGGGGTTATAACCCTCAGCAGCCTCAGGGTGCAGTTTCTAGATTGACCTTTCCAGTGCCGAGTGCAGGCTCGGAGAAATGCAATCAGGGGGAGTTTGCTTGTTATAAGTGTGGCCAGCTGGGTCACAAGGTTTCAGTTTGCCCGCAGAAGGGTGGGGGTCAGAGAGCTGCTTCTTCTTCAGCTAGACCGCAGAGTCAGAGTTTGGGCAGGGGGCAGCCCTTGTCTTGTTATCAGTGTGGACAGCCTGGGCACCTGAAGAGGTTTTGCCCACAGTTGAGTGCCACTTTGGGAGCATCTGGTTCCAGGCAGACGCAGAGTTTTCAGCTAGCTCAGTCTGTGCAGGCCTCGAGGGCCAACCCGGGAGCTTCGTCGTCCCAGTCAGTACAGCAGTCGTATGCTCCTAGAGGTGAGCAGGGGGATCAGGGGCCCACAGGGCGCGTGTATGCTGTTACCGCGCAGGACTTAGTACCGGCTCCATCGGTAGTGAGAGGTACTTTTCTGTTTTGCAACTCGGTTGCTAGTGTGTTGATTGACACGGGTGCATCTCATTCTTTTGTATTTGCTGCATTTGCATCTGTTTTGGAATTAGAATTAGCACAGTTAGCATCTCCAATTTGTGTAGTGTCACCTCTTGGGGGTGAATTGATCTTGAAACAAGGTGTTAGAGGTTGTGATATAGAGGTCGCCGACCATAGGCTTCCTTTTCCGTTTGTTGTCATGCCCATGAAGGGCTTTGATGTTATCTTGGGTATGGACTGGCTATCGTCATACCGGGCTGTTATCGATTGCTACCGCCAGAGGGTCACGTTATGTACCTTGAGCGGGGAGTGGTTCCATTTCTTGGGAGACCGGGTTGGTAGTGTTTTGCCACCGCGGTATGATTCGCGAGGGCGAAGTGAGCTTAGTGGTCTACTTGCTAGCTTTGAGAGTGGTAAGTGTGATGAAACCCAGGTTGTTTTGCCGAGGGTAGTTTGTGAGTACTCGGACGTCTTTCCCGAGAATCTCGTTAGTTTGCCACCTCATCGGGAGATCGAGTTCTCCATTGATTTAGTGCCCAGCACGGCGCCGATTTCTATGGCACCTTACCGTTTTGCTCCAGCAGAGTTGGTTGAGTTGAAAGTTCAGCTCCAGGAATTGCTAGATAAAGGTTTTGTTCGCCCTAGTGTTTCACCGTGGGGAGCACCGGCCCTCTTTGCTAAAACGAAAGATGGTGCCTTGAGATTGTGTATTGACTACCGGAAGTTGAATCGGGCTACGGTTAAGAATAAGTACCCTATGCCCCGTATAGATGATTTGTTTGACCAGTTGAAGGGTTCCCGTTGTTTCTCTAAGATAGACTTGAGATCGGGTTACCACCAGTTGAGGGTCAGGGAGGAGGATATTCCTAAGACGGCATTCCGAACGCGGTATGGCCATTATGAGTTTCTGGTGATGCCATTTGGGCTTACCAATGCACCGGCAGTCTTTATGGACTTGATGAACCGGATCTTCCGGGAATTCTTAGATCAATTTGTGGTCGTTTTCGTGGACGACATTCTTATCTATTCGCCTTCAGAGGAGGAGCACGAGGAACACTTGAGAGTGGTGCTTGAGTTGCTTAGAGCCCGTAGGCTGTATGCCAAGTTTGGGAAGTGTGAGTTCTGGCTAGGAGAGGTGAAATTCTTAGGCCACGTGGTATCCGAGGAAGGAGTGTCTGTTGATACATCCAAGGTAGAGGCAGTGCAAGATTGGGCACAGCCTAAGAGTGTGTTTGAGATCTGCAGTTTTCTGGGATTAGCTGGGTATTACCGTCGGTTTGTGAAAGATTTCTCCAGGTTAGCGTCACCGTTGACTAGATTGACGCGGAAAGGGGTCAAGTTTGTGTGGAATGAGACTTGTGAAAAGTCATTCCAAGAGCTGAAGGGTAGATTGACCACCGCTCCGATTTTGATTATTCCGGAGAGAGGGTTGGGTTATGCAGTTTATTGTGATGCCTCACGAGAGGGTTTGGGTTGTGTGTTGATGCAAGAAGGGAAAGTGGTAGCTTATAGCTCACGTCAGTTGAAAATACACGAGAAGAATTACCCCACACACGACCTAGAGTTAGCAGCAATGATCTTTGCCTTGAAGATTTGGAGGCACTACCTTTATGGTGAGAAGTTCGAGGTGTTCTCGGACCACAAGAGTTTGAAGTATCTGTTTACACAGAGAGACTTGAATTTGAGGCAGAGGAGATGGATGGAGTTCATTGAGGACTACGACTTTGAGTTGCATTATCACCCGGGGAAGGCCAATGTTGTGGCCGATGCCCTAAGTAGGAAATCCATTAGTGATGTAGCTTGTATTGCCATCCGAGAATGGGAGATGTTGGGAGCTCTTGGCGAGTTTGATTTGCTACTGGGCGAATCTGTTGAGGCTGCGGCCTTGTTTTCCGTTGTCGCACAGCCTACACTTGTGACTAGAGTGTTAGAGGCACAGAGAGGTGACCTTGAGGTAGAATCCCTCCGAGAGAAAATCTCAGGTGGGAAGGTTGAGAAGGGTTTGACAGTGTATCCCGACCTGAGTGTGAGATACCGAGACTGTTTGTTTGTGCCAGAGTCTTGCCGAGAGGAAGTACTCTGAGAGTTTCACCATTCACGTCTTGTGGTGCATCCGGGAGGCACTAAGATGTATCGGGATTTGGGTTGCCAGTTTTGGTGGCGGGGTATGAAGAGAGATGTGGCTGTTTTCGTATCGAAGTGCCTTACTTGCCAGCAAGTGAAGGCCGAGCATCAGAGGCCAGCGGGTTTGTTGCAACCCTTGCCTATTGCCGAGTGGAAGTGGGAGCATGTCACTATGGACTTCGTTGTAGGTCTTCCGAGGACTCAGCGGGGTAGTGACGCCATTTGGGTGGTTGTAGACCGGTTGACTAAGTCGGCGCACTTCATTCCTATGCGCGTGAGAGATTCGGTAGACCATCTTGCCGACTTGTATATTCGGGACATAGTGAGATTACACGGGGTCCCAGTGACGATCGTCTCGGATAGAGATCCTCGTTTTACTGCTAGGTTGTAGCAGAGTTTGCAGAGTGCCTTGGGCACTAAGTTGACCTTTAGTACGGCTTATCATCCTCAGACTGACGGGCAGTCCGAGCGTACGATTCAGATCCTCGAGGATATGCTTCGGGGTTGTGTCCTAGACTTCAGTGGGACGTGGGAGAGGCATTTACCCTTGGTAGAGTTTGCCTACAACAACAGTTTTCAGTCTAGCATCGGTATGGCACCGTTTGAGGCCTTGTATGGCCGACCGTGTAGGTCTCCAGTTTGTTGGGCCGAGGTGGGTGATGCACCTTTGTTGGGTCCAGAGTTGGTTAGGGAGATGACGGAGAAAGTTGAACTTATCCGTAGGAGGCTTGTTCCAGCCCAGAGTCGTCAGAAATCTTATGCTGACCGTAGGAGGAGGCCTTTGGTGTTTGAGGTAGGTGATCATGTTTTCTTGAAAATATCACCTAGGCGAGGCTTGATGAGGTTTGGGAAGAGTGGGAAGTTATCCCCTCGGTTTATTGGTCCTTTTAAGATCCTTGAGAGGATTGGCGAGGTTGCTTATCGGTTAGCTTTACCGCCTCAGTTGTCCGGAGTTCATGACGTTTTTCATGTTAGTATGCTTCGGAAGTATGATCCAGATCCATCACATGTATTGGATTGGACCGATTTAGAGGTAGATGAGGATGCCTCGTATGAGGAGAGACCAGTTCGGGTCTTGGATAGGCGAGATCAGGTCCTGCGTGGCAAGACCATTCCTTTGGTGAAAGTCTTGTGGAAACATCACGGAGTGGAGGAAGCCACTTGGGAACGTGAGTTGGAAGTCCATGAGAAATATCCGGACTTGTTTGTTGATGTGTAATCTTGTATTTAGATTTTGAACTATTGTTGAACTTAAGAGCTTTTATATATGTCTTAAGTTGTGAAACATTGAAAATGTTTTGGTTTATTGGAAGAATGTTTTGGAACTTGCCTCATATGGAAGTTGAATGTAACATTATATATGTTGAATATATTGTTGAAATTGGAAAGGAAATGCGTAATGTTGATGCATGTTAAAAGTACATATGTTGTTTACATATTGTGAGATGCCTCTTGTTAAAGGGATGGGATGACCGGTAATGGGTCGAAATGTTTTATATTGGGTTGAAATGTTGTTAGAAATGGAGAAAACCTGTTTTTGAAAACTTGTGCTTAATTTCGGGGACGAAATTCTTTAAGGGAGGGAGGTTATAGCGATCCCAGATTTACCCTTGTTGTACAGTGATCCGGACATGTATCCGTGGATGTTGGTAGTTGATTATTATCTTGTTTACATCCTTTTTACTTCGTATTTGAGTTATAGGATGTGTTGGGCAGGTTTGTTACAGGTTGGTTGAGTTTAGAAACCAAAACTAGTTGCCCAGATTTTGGCCTGTCCGCTCGAGCGGGGGTTTTGACGCTCGAGCGGGAGATTGGCCGCTCGAGCGGGAGGTTGTGAGTGACGCTCGAGCGGGGCTTCGAGAGCTCGAGCGGGGACCTGCTGTGTCGAGATGCTAGGAGAGTGCATCCGGCGCTCGAGCGGGAGTTTGGCCGCTCGAGCGGGAGTCTGTGAGTGCCACTCGAGCGGGGGTTTGGACGCTCGAGCGGGGCGACTGGGTTTAAGTTCCGAGTTTTGACTTTTCAAATCACTTTTTCACTTTCTCTTCTCTCTCCTACTTTTCCAAAAACACCATTGTTGAGCCTCTTACTCTAGAACTCTACCTTCTCTCTAGGTTTTGATCTAGTAGGAGTGATTTGCTCATCTTTGGCCTTTACAAAAAAGTTGTTGATCGTCGAGGGCTACATTTTAATCTGGAAATTTCGGGATTTGGAGCACGTTGGGTTTTGTCATCTTCTCCCTTGGGGCTCCGGATTTGAGGTAGGGATATCCTACTCCTCTCTGTGGATTTTGTCTTTAAATTTTAGTATTTTGAGATGTTGGGGTTGGTTTGGTAATTTTGTGAAAGTTTGGGGCTTTTGTGTAATTTTACAAAAGTCAGGGTTTTATTTATAATAAACCTATATGCATGTTCGGCATAGAGAAATGGAATAATTGTTGAATCATTGATGAATATGGGACCTTAAGGGTTGTAATGTTAATTATGGACAATGCCCTAATTACATTGTTTGATTAATTGGGTTAATTAATCGTGAGAAATGAGGTTATGAAATAGGAATGTTGAGACTGGGAATGTATGGGGTTAAAGGGTGTAGTTGAATTATTTATCACTCACCGAAATGAAATGTTGATTGAGTATCCATTTGCGCATTTATTTTCTGTTTAGAAATAACTGCTTTAGGCTATCGGTGGAGGATAGCCGTGATTGTTGTAGACAATGCATGATGATTAGGCAAACGAAAACTAATCAATGGAATGTGTCATGGAATTTGACGGTTGATAGAATACATTAACTATATGTATTGAATGATGGTATATAGAACCAATGTGTTTGTATACGTTATGTGTAGAGGAGGAGATGGGGGATGTACTCCGCGGTTTAGGGGAAGATGGGGGATGTACCTCTAAACCGGATAGTGTTGGGAGGAGATGGGGGATGAACTCCGTAGATACAGCTCATATGCTTGTCTAGAGAAATGAAGATAGAGCTCATATGCTTATCTTTGGGAAGTGTAGATACAACTCATATGCTTGTCTAGAGAAGTGAAGATAGGGCTAATATGCTTATCTTTGTGAAATGTGGATGTAGCTCATATGCTTATCTGTGAATGTGGGATATAATTCTTATACATATCTGTTGTGATGATGATAGAGCTAATATGCTTATCTGTTGAAAAAGGGAAAATGAAACGTTACTTGGACTCATAAGTCGTATGACATAAAATGTGATTTATGTAGATGTATCAGTATTGGCCATCTATCAATTGCTAATCTTTTAGTCATTGTTCATGGTTGGTTTAGTGTATTTCTACTGGGCTGTGGCTCACCCTATATGGGAATATCATTTTCAAGTACAGGTAGCATGCCACCTCCAAGGTCATAGCTTGGGAGGCTAGAGGCGGGCAGATTTTTGTTGTTTAAGTTCCTTTTTGATGTATTACATGTATATTCAAGCCGAGGGCTTAATGTGTCGAGGAGTTAGCACTCTTTTGTTGTAACCAAGTGTTAACTTGGAAAGCTGTAAGCCCGTAGGGCATTTTGCTTTTGTTGTTAACATGTAATACTTTTGAAATGAAAATGTAATGAAACTCTGATTAATAGAACAATGTGGATATTTTGTATGTCAATGAATGTCTTAATTGATGGTTTAATGTTATTATTTTGAGGGCGTTACAATTTCCAAATAGATCGTTAAGGTATAGTGGTTTCTGGATTGAACTTCCATTTTTAATTTTCTGCAACTTCCATTTTTATTTTTATTCAACTTCCATTTTTATTCAATTTACTTTTCTATAAAACTTCCATTTTTATTTAATTTCCAAATAGATCCTTAAGGCATATTGGTTTCTTGAATAAACTTCCATTTTTAATTTTCTGCAACTTCCGTTTTTATTTTTATTCAAGTTATTTTTCTATTCAACTTCTTTTTTTATTTCATTTCCAAATGTATCGTTAAGGTATAGTGGTTTCTTGAATGAACTACTATTTTTAATTTTCTGTAACTTCTATTTTTATTCTTATTTAACTTCCTTTTTTCAATCAGTTTCTTTTCTACTCAGCTTCCTTTTTTATTTAATTTCCAAATAGATCGTTAAGGTATACTGGTTTCTGGATTGAACTTTCATTTTTAATTTTATGCAACTTTCATTTTTATTTTAATTCAACTTCCATTTTTATTCAATTTACTTTTCTATTGAACTTCCTTTTTTATTTAATTTCCAAATAGATCGTTAAGGTATAGTGGTTTCATGAATGAACTTCCATTTTTAATTTTCTGCAACCTTCATTTTTATTTATATTCGACTTCCATTTTTATTCAAGTTATTTTTCTATTCAACATCATTTTTTATTTAATTTCCAAATAGATCGTTAACGTATAATGGTTTCTTGAATGAACTTCCATTTTTCATTTTCTGCAACTTCCATTTTTATTCTTATTTAACTTCATTTTTTCCATCAGTTTCTTTTCTACTCAACTTCCTTTTTTATTTAATTTCCAAATAGATCGTTAAGGTATAGTGGTTTCTGGATTGAACTTTCATTTTTAATTTTATGCAACTTTCATTTTCATTTTTATTCAACTTCCATTTTTATTCAATTTACTTTTCTATTAAATTTCCTTTTTTATTTAATTTCCAAATAGATCGTTAAGGTATAGGGGTTTCTTGAATTAACTTCCATTTTTAATTTTCTGTAACTTCCATTTTTATTTTTATTCGACTTCCATTTTTATTCAAGTTATTTTTCTATTTAACTTCCTTTTTTATTTAATTTCCAAATAGATCGTTAAGTTATAGTGGTTTTTTGAATTAACTTCGATTTTTAATTTTCTGCAACTTCCATTTTTAATTTTCTGCAACTTCCATTTTTATTCTTATTTAACTTCCTTTTTCAATCAATTTTTTTTCTACTCAACTTCCTTTTTTATTTAATTTCCAAATATATCGTTAAGGTATAGTGGTTTCTGGATTGAACTTTCATTTTTCATTTTATGCAACTTTCAATTTTATTTTTATTCAACTTCCATTTTTATTCAATTTAATTTTCTATTAAACTTCCTTTTTTATTTAATTTCCAAATAGATCGTTAAGGTATAGTGGTTTCTTGAATGAACTTCCATTTTTAATTTTCTGCAACTTCCATTTTTATTTTTATTCGACTTCCATTTTTATTCAAGTTATTTTTCTATTCAACATCATTTTTTAAATAATTTCCAAATAGATCGTTAAGGTATAGTGGTTTCTTGAATGAACTTCCAATTTTAATTTTCTGCAACTTCCATCTCTATTTCTATTCAACTTCTTTTTTTATTCAAGTTTATTTTCTATTCAACTTCCTTTTTTATTTAATTTCCAAATAAATCGTTAAGGTATACTGGTTTCTGGATTGAACTTCCATTTTTAATTTTATGAAACTTTCACTTTTATTTTTATTCAACCTCCATTTTGAATCAATTTACTTTTCTATTAATCTTCCTTTTTTATTTAATTTCCAAATAGATCGTTAAGGGATAGTGGTTTCTTTAATGAACTTCCATTTTTAATTTTATGGAACTTCCATTTTTATTTTTTTTCAGCTTCCGTGTTTATACAAGTTATTTTCTATTCAGCTTCCTTTTTTATTTAACATCCAAATAGATCGTTAAGGTATAGTGGTTTCTTGAATGAACTTCCATTTTCAATTTTCTGCAACTTCCATTTTTATTTTTATTTAAATTCCTTTTTTATTCAAGTTTCTTTTTGACTCAACTTACTTTTTTATGTAATTTCCAAATAGATCGTTAAGGTATAGTGGTTTCTGGATTGAACATTCATTTTTTATTTTCTGCACCTTCCATTTTTATTTTTATTCAACTTCCATTTTTATTCAATTTACTTTTCTATAAAACTTCCTTTTTTATTTAATTTCCAAATAGATCCTTAAGGTATATTGGTTTCTTGAATGAACTTCCATTTTTAATTTTCTGCAACTTCCATTTTTATTCTTATTTAACTTCCTTTTTCAATCAGTTTCTTTTCTACTCAACTTCCTTTTTTATTTAATTTCCAAATAGATCGTTAAGGTATAGTGGTTTCTGGCATGAACTTTCATTTTTAATTTTATGCAACTTTCATTTTTATTTTTATTCAACTTCCATTTTTATTCAATTTACTTTTCTATTGAACTTCCATTTTTATTTAATTTCCAAATAGATCGTTAAGGTATAGTGGTTTCATGAATGAACTTCCATTTTTAATTTTCTGCAACCTCCAATTTTATTTTTATTCGACTTCCATTTTTATTCAAGTTATCTTTCTATTCAACTTCATTTTTTATTTAATTTCCAAATAGATCGTTAAGGTATAGTGGTTTCTTGAATGAACTTCCATTTTTAATTTTCTGCAACTTCCATTTTTATTCTTATTTAACTTCCTTTTTCAATCAGTTTCTTTTCTACTCAACTTCCTTTTTTTTTTAATTTCCAAATAGATCATTAAGGTATAGTGGTTTCTGGCATGAACTTTCATTTTTAATTTTATGAAACTTTTATTTTTATTTTTATTCAACTTCCATTTTTATTCAATTTACTTTTCTATTGAACTTCGTTTTTTATTTAATTTCGAAATAGATCGTTAAGGTATAGTGGTTTCATGAATCAACTTCCATTTTTAATTTTCTGCAACCTCCATTTTTATTTTTATTCGACTTCCATTTTTATTCAAGTTATTTTTCTATTAAACTTCAATTTTTATTTAATTTCCAAATAGATCGTTAAGGTATAGTGGTTTCTTCACTGAACTTCCATTTTTAATTTTCTGCAACTTCCATTTTTATTCTTATTTAACTTCCTTTTTCAATCAGTTTCTTTTCTACTCAACTTCGTTTTTTATTTAATTTCCAAATAGATCGTTAAGGTATAGTGGTTTCTGGCATGAACTTTCACTTTTAATTTTATGCAACTTTCATTTTTATTTTTATTCAACTTCCATTTTTATTCAATTTACTTTTCTATTGAACTTCGTTTTTTATTTAATTTCCAAGTAGATCGTTAAGGTATAGTGGTTTCATGAATGAACTTCCATTTTTAATTTTCTGCAACCTCCATTTTTATTTTTATTCGACTTCCATTTTTATTCAAGTTATTTTCTATTCAACTTCATTTTTTATTTAATTTCCAAATAGATCGTTAAGGTATAGTGGTTTCTTGAATGAACTTCCATTTTTAATTTTCTTCAACTTCCATTTTTATTCTTATTTAACTTCCTTTTTCCATCAGTTTCTTTTCTACTCAACTTCCTTTTTTATTTAATTTCCAAATAGATCGTTAAGGTATAGTGGTTTCTGGATTGAACTTTCATTTTTAATTTTATGCAAGTTTCATATTTATTTTTATTCAACTTCCATTTTTATTCAATTTAGTTTTTTATTAAACTTCCTTTTTTATTTAATTTCCAAATAGATCGTTAAGGTATAATGGTTTCTTGAATGAACTTCCATTTTTAATTTTCTGTAACTTCCATTTTCATTTTTATTCGACTTCCATTTTTATTGAATTTATTTTTCTATTTAACTACCTTTTTTATTTAATTTCCAAATATATCGTTAAGGTATAGTGGTTTTTTGCATGAACTTCCATTTTTAATTGTCTGCAACTTCCATTTTTATTCTTATTTAACTTCCTTTTTCAATCAGTTTCTTTTCTACTCAAGTTCCTTTTTTGTGTAATTTCCAAATAGATCGTTAAGGTATAGTGGTTTCATGAATGAACTTCCATTTTTAATTTTCTGCAACCTCCATTTTTATTTTTATTCGACTTCCATTTTTATTTTTATTCGACTTCCATTTTTATTCAAGTTATTTTTCTATTCAACTTCATTTTTTTTTAATTTCCAAATAGATCGTTAAGATATAATGGTTTCTTGAATGAACTTCCATTTTTAATTTTCTGCAACTTCCATTTTTATTGTTATTTAACTTCCTTTTTGCATCAGTTTCTTTTCTACTCAACTTCCTTTTTTATTTAATTTCCAAATAGATCGTTAAGGTATATTGGTTTCTGGATTGAACTTTCATTTTTAATTTTATGCAACTTTCATTTTATTTTTATTCAACTTCCATTTTTATTCAATTTACTTTTCTATTAAACTTCCTTTTTTATTTAATTTCCAAACAGATCGTTAAGGTATAGTGGTTTCTTCAATAAACTTCCATTTTTAATTCTCTGTAACTTCCATTTTTATTTTTATTCGACTTCCATTTTTATTCAAGTGATTTTTCTATTTAACTTCCTTTTTTCTTTAATTTCCAAATAGATCATTAAGGTATAGTGGTTTTTTGAATGAACTTCCATTTTTAATTTTCTGCAACTTCCATTTTTATTCTTATTTAACTTCCTTTTTCAATCAGTTTTTTTTCTACTCAACTTTCTTTTTTTTTTAATTTCCAAATAGATCGTTAAGGTATAGTGGTTTCTGGATTGAACTTTCATTTTTAATTTTATGCAACTTTCATTTTTTATTTTTATTCAACTTCCAATTTTATTCAATTTAATTTTCTATTAAACTTCCTTTTTTATTTAATTTCCAAATAGATCGTTAAGGTATAGTGATTTCTTGAATGAACTTCCATTTTTAATTTTCTGCAACTTCCATTTTTATTTTTATTCGACTTCCATTTTTATTCAAGTTATTTTTCTATTCAACTTCCTTTTTTAATTAATTTCCAAATAGATCGTTAAGGTATAGTGGTTTCTTGAATGAACTTCCAATTTTAATTTTCGGCAACTTCCATTTCTATTTCCATTCAACTTGTTTTTTTATTCATGTTTCTTTTCTATTCAACTTCCTTTTTTATTTAATTTCCAAATAGTTCGTTAAGGTATACAGGTTTCTGGATTGAACTTCCATTTTTAATTTTATGAAACTTTCACTTTTATTTTTATTCAACCTCCATTTTTAATCAATTTACTTTTCTATTAGTCTTCCTTTTGTATTTAATTTCCAAATAGATCGTTAAGGTATAGTGGTTTCTTTAATGAACTTCCATTTTTATTTTTATTCAGCTTCCATTTTTATTCAAGTTATTTTTCTATTCAACTTCATTTTTTATTTAACTTCCAAATAGATCGTTAAGGTATAGTTGTTTCTTGAATGAACCTTCATTTTTAATTTTCTGCAACTTCCATTTTTATTTTTATTTAACTTCCTTTTTTATTCAAGTTTCTTTTCTACTCAAGTTCCTTTTTTGTGTAATTTCCAAGTAGATCGTTAAGGTATAGTGGTTTATGGATTGAACTTCCATCTTTAATTTTCTGCAACTTCCACTTTTATTTTTATTCAACTTCCATTTTTATTCAATTTACTTTTCTATAAAACTTCCTTTTTTATTAAATTTCCAAATAGATCCTTAAGGTATATTGGTTTCTTGAATGAACTTCCATTTTCAATTTTCTGCAACTTCCATTTTTATTTTTATTCGACTTCCATTTTTATTCAAGTTATTTTTCTATTCAACTTCTTTTTTTATTTCATATCCAAATAGATCGTTAAGGTATAGTGGTTTCTTGAATGAACTACCATTTTTAATTTTCTGCAACTTCCATTTTTATTGTTATTTAACTTCCTTTTTGCATCAGTTTCTTTTCTACTCAACTTCCTTTTTTATTTAATTTCCAAATAGATCGTTAAGGTATATTGGTTTCTGGATTGAACTTTCATTTTTAATTTTATGCAACTTTCATTTTATTTTTATTCAACTTCCATTTTTATTCAATTTACTTTTCTATTGAACTTCCTTTTTTATTTAATTTCCAAACAGATCGTTAAGGTATAGTGGTTTCTTCAATAAACTTCCATTTTTAATTCTCTGTAACTTCCATTTTTATTTTTATTCGACTTCCATTTTTATTCAAGTGATTTTTCTATTTAACTTCCTTTTTTCTTTAATTTCCAAATAGATCGTTAAGGTATAGTGGTTTTTTGAATGAACTTCCATTTTTAATTTTCTGCAACTTCCATTTTTATTCTTATTTAACTTCCTTTTTCAATCAGTTTTTTTTCTACTCAACTTCCTTTTTTTTTTAATTTCCAAATAGATCGTTAAGGTATAGTGGTTTCTGGATTGAACTTTCATTTTTAATTTTATGCAACTTTCATTTTTTATTTTTATTCAACTTCCAATTTTATTCAATTTAATTTTCTATTAAACTTCCTTTTTTATTTAATTTCCAAATAGATCGTTAAGGTATAGTGGTTTCTTGAATGAACTTCCATTTTTAATTTTCTGCAACTTCCATTTTTATTTTTATTCGACTTCCATTTTTATTCAAGTTATTTTTCTATTCAACTTCCTTTTTTAATTAATTTCCAAATAGATCGTTAAGGTATAGTGGTTTCTTGAATGAACTTCCAATTTTAATTTTCGGCAACTTCCATTTCTATTTCCATTCAACTTGTTTTTTTATTCATGTTTCTTTTCTATTCAACTTCCTTTTTTATTTAATTTCCAAATAGTTCGTTAAGGTATACAGGTTTCTGGATTGAACTTCCATTTTTAATTTTATGAAACTTTCACTTTTATTTTTATTCAACCTCCATTTTTAATCAATTTACTTTTCTATTAGTCTTCCTTTTGTATTTAATTTCCAAATAGATCGTTAAGGTATAGTGGTTTCTTCAATGAACTTCCATTTTTATTTTTATTCAGCTTCCATTTTTATTCAAGTTATTTTTCTATTCAACTTCCTTTTTTATTTAACTTCCAAATAGATCGTTAAGGTATAGTTTTTTCTTGAATGAACCTTCATTTTTAATTTTCTGCAACTTCCATTTTTATTTTTATTTAACTTCCTTTTTTATTCAAGTTTCTTTTCTACTCAAGTTCCTTTTTTGTGTAATTTCCAAGTAGATCGTTAAGGTATAGTGGTTTCTGGATTGAAGTTTCATTTTTAATTTTATGCAACTTTTATTTTTATTTTTATTCAACTTCCATTTTTGTTCAATTTACTTTTCTATTGACCTTCCTTTTTTATTAAATTTCCAAATAGATCCTTAAGGTATATTGGTTTCTTGAATGAACTTCCATTTTCAATTTTCTGCAACTTCCATTTTTATTTTTATTCGACTTCCATTTTTATTCAAGTTATTTTTCTATTCAACTTCTTTTTTTATTTCATATCCAAATAGATCGTTAAGGTATAGTGGTTTCTTGAATGAACTACCATTTTTAATTTTCTGCAACTTCCATTTTTATTCTTATTTAACTTCCTTCTTCAATCAGTTTCTTTTCTACTCAACTTCCTTTTTTATTTAATTTCCAAATAGATCGTTTAGGTATAGTGGTTTCTGGATTGAACTTTCATTTTTAATTTTATGCAACTTTCATTTTTATTTTTATTCAGCTTCCATTTTTATTCAATTTACTTTTCTATTGAACTTTCTTTTTTATTTAATTTCCAAATAGATCGTTAAGGTATAGTGGTTTCATGAATGAATTTCCATTTTTAATTTTCTGCAACCTCCATTTTTATTTTTATTCGACTTCCATTTTTATTCAAGTTATTTTTCTATTCAACTTCATTTTTTCTTTAATTTCCAAATAGATCGTTAAGGTGTAGTGGTTTCTTGAATGAACTTCCATTTTTAATTTTCTGCAACTTCCATTTTTATTCTTATTTAACTTCCTTTTTCAATCAGTTTCTTTTCTACTCTACTTCCTTTTTTATTTAATTTCCAAATAGATCGTTAAGGTATAGTGGTTTCTGGATTGAAGTTTCATTTTTAATTTTATGCAACTTTTATTTTTATTTTTATTCAACTTCCATTTTTGTTCAATTTACTTTTCTATTGACCTTCCTTTTTTATTTAATTTCTAAATAGATCGTTAAGGTATAGTGGTTTCATGAATGAACTTCCATTTTTAATTTTCTGAAACCTCCATTTTTATTTTTATTCGACTCCCATTTTTATTTAAGTTATTTTTCTATTCAACTTCATTTTTTATTTAATTTCCAAGTAAATCGTTAAGATATAGTGGTTTCTTGAATGAATTCCCATTTTTAATTTTCTGCAACTTCCATTTTTATTCTTATTTAACTTCCTTTTTCCATCAGTTTCTTTTCTACTCAACTTCCTTTTTTATTTAATTTCCCAATAAATCGTTAAGGTATAGTGGTTTCTGGATTGAACTTTCATTTTTAATTTTATGCAACTTTCATTTTTATTTTTATTCAACTTCCATTTTCATTCAATTTACTTTTCTATTAAACTTCCTTTTTTATTTAATTTCCAAATAGATCGTTAAGGTATAGTGGTTTCTTGAATGAACTTCCATTTTTAATTTTCTGCAACTTCCATTTTTATTTTTGTTTGACTTCCATTTTTATTCAAGTTATTTTTCTATTTAACTTCGTTTTTTATTTAATTTCCAAATAGATCGTTAAGGTATAGTGGTTTTTTGAATGAACTTCCATTTTTAATTTTCTGTAACTTCCATTTTTATTCTTATTTAACTTCCTTTTTCAATCAGTTTCTTTTCTACTCAACTTCCTTTTTTATTTAATTTCCAAATAAATCGTTAAGGTATAGTGGTTTATGGATTGAACTGTCATTTTTAATTTTATGGAACTTTCATTTTTATTTTTATTTAACTTCCATTTTAATTCAATTTACTTTTCGATTAAACTTCATTTTTCATTTAATTTCCAAATAGATCGTTAAGGTATAGTGGTTTCTTGAATGAACTTCCATTTTTAATTTTCTACAACTTCAACTTCCATTTTTAATTTTATTCGACTTCCATTTTTATTCAAGTTATTTTTCTATTCAACTTCCTTTTTTAATTAATTTCCAAATAGATCGTTAAGGTATAGTGGTTTCTTGAATGAACTTCCAATTTTAATTTTCTGCAACTTCCAGTTCTATTTCTATTCAACTTCTTTTTTTATTCATGTTTCTTTTCTATTCAACTTCCTTTTTTATTTAATTTCCAAATAGAACGTTAAGGTATACTGGTTTCTGGATTGTACTTCCATTTTTAATTTTATGAAACTTTCACTTTTATTTTTATCCAACCTCCATTTTTAATCTATTTACTTTTCTATTAATCTTCCTTTTTTATTTAATTTCCAAATAGATCGTTAAGGGATAGTGGTTTCTTTAATGAACTTCCATTTTTAATTTTATGGAACTTCCATTTTTTTTTTTTTTCAGCTTCCGTGTTTATACAAGTTATTTTCTATTCAACTTCCTTTTTTATTTAACTTCCAAATAGATCGCTAAGGTATATTTGTTTCTTTTATGAACCTTCATTTTTAATTTTCTGCAACTTCCATTTTTATTTTTATTCGACTTCCATTTTTATTCAAGTTATTTTTCTATTTAACTTCCTTTTTTATTTAATTTCCAAATATATCGTTAAGGTATAGTGGTTTTTGAATGAACTTCCATTTTTAATTGTCTGCAACTTCCATTTTAATTCTTATTTAACTTCCTTTTTTATTCAAGTTGCTTTTCTACTCAAGTTCCTTTTTTGTGTAATTTCCAAATAGATCGTTAAGGTATAATGGTTCTGGATTGAACTTCCATTTTTAATTTTCTACAACTTCCATTTTTATTTTTATTCAACTTCCATTTTTATTCAATTTGCTTTTCTATAAAACTTCCTTTTTTATTTAATTTACAAATAGATCCTTAAGGTATATTGGTTTCTTGAATGAACTTCCATTTTCAATTTTCTGCAACCTCCATTTTTATTTTTATTCAACTTCCATTTTTATTCAAGTTATTTTTCTATTCAACTTCATTTTTTATTTCATTTCCAAATAGATCGTTAAGGTATATTGGTTTCTTGAATGAACTACCATTTTTAATTTTCTGCAACTTCCATTTTTATTCTTATTTAACTTCCTTTTTCAATCAGTTTCTTTTCTACTCAACTTCCTTTTTTATTTAATTTCCAAATAGTTCGTTAAGGTATAGTGGTTTCTGGATTGAACTTTCATTTTTAATTTTATGCAACTTTCATTTTTATTTTTATTCAACTTCCATTTTAATTCAGTTTACTTTTCTATTAAACTTCCTTTTTTATTTAATTTCCAAATAGATCGTTAAGGTATAGTGGTTTCATGAATGACCTTCCGTTTTTAATTTTCTACAACTTCCATTTTTACTTTTATTCGACTTCCATTTTTATTCAAGTTATTTTTCTATTCAACTTCCTTTTTTAATTAATTTCCAAATAGATCGTTAAGGTATAGTGGTTTCTTGAATGAACTTCCAATTTTAATTTTCTGCAACTTCCATTTCTATTTCTATTCAACTTCTTTTTTTTATTCATGTTTCTTTTCTACTCAACTTCCTTTTTTATTTAATTTCCAAATAGATCGTTAAGGTATACTGGTTTCTGGATTGAACTTCCATTTTTAATTTTATGAAACTTTCACTTTTATTTTTATTCAACCTCCATTTTTATCAATTTACTTTTCTGTTAATCTTCCTTTTTTATTTAATTTCCAAATAGATCGTTAAGGTATAGTGGTTTCTTTAATGAACTTCCATTTTTAATTTTATGGAACTTCCATTTCTATTTTTATTCAGCTTCCATTTTTATTCAAGTTATTTTTCTATAAAACTTCCCTTTTTATTTAACTTCCAAATAGATCGTTAAGGTATAGTTGTTTCTTGAATGAACCTTCATTTTTAATTTTCTGCAACTTTCATTTTTATTTTTATTTAACTTCCTTTTTTATTCAATTTTCTTTTCTACTCAAGTTCCTTTTTTGTGTAATTTCCAAATAGATCGTTAAGGTATAGTGGTTTCGGGATTGAACTTCCATTTTTAATTTTCTGCAACTTCTATTTTTATTTTTATTCAACTTCCATTTTTATTCAATTTACTTTTTTATAAAACTTCCTTTTTTATTTAATTTCCAAATAGATCCTCAAGGTATATTGGTTTCTTGAATGAACTTCCATTTTCAATTTTCTGCAACCTCCATTTTTATTTTTATTCAGCTTCCATTTTTATTCAAGTTATTTTTCTATTCAACTTCCTTTTTTATTTAACTTCCAAATAGATCGTTAAGGTATAGTGGTTTCTTGAATGAACTTCCATTTTTAATTTTCTGCAACTTCCATTTTTATTTTTATTTAACTTCCTTTTTTATTCAAGTTTTTTTCTACTCAAGTTCCTTTTTTGTGTAATTTCCAAATAGATCGTTATGGTATAGTGGTTTCTGGACAGAACTTCCATTTTTAATTTTTTGCAACTTCCATTTTTATTTTTATTCAACTTCCATTTTTATTCAATTTACTTTTCTATAAAACTTCCTTTTTTATTTAATTTCCAAATAGATCCATAAGGTATATTGGTTTCTTGAATTAACTTCCATTTTTAATTTTCTGCAACTTCCATTTTTATTTTTATTCAACTTCCATTTTTATTCAAGTTATTTTTCTATTAAAGTTCTTTTTTTATTTCATTTCCAAATATATCGTTAAGGTATAGTGGTTTCTTGAATGAACTACCATTTTTAATTTTCTACAACATCCATTTTTATTCTTATTTAACTTCCTTTTTCAATCAGTTTCTTTCCTACTCAGCTTCCTTTTTTATTTAATTTACAAATAGATCGTTAAGGTATAGTGGTTTCTGGATTGAACTTTCATTTTTAATTTTATGCAACTTTCATTTTTATTTTTATTCAACTTCCATTTTTATTCAATTTATTTTTCTATTGAACTTCCTTTTTTATTTAATTTCCAAATAGATCGTTTAGGTATAGTGGTTGCATGAATGAACTTCCATCTTTAATTTTCGGCAACCTCCATTTTTATTTTTATTCGACTTCCATTTTTATTCAAGTTGTTTATCTAATCGACTTCATTTTTTATTTAATTTCCAAATAGATCGTTAAGGTATAGTGGTTTCTTGAATGAACTTCCATTTTTAATTTTCTGCAACTTCCATTTTTATTCTTATTTAACTTCCTTTTTCCATCAGTTTCTTTTCTACTCAACTTCCTTTTTTATTTAATTTCCAAATAGATCGTTATGGTATAGTGGATTCTGGATTGAACTTTCATTTTTAATTTTATGCAACTTTCATTTTTATTTTTATTCAACTTCCATTTTAAATCAATTTACTTTTCTATTAAACTTCCTTTTTTATTTAATTTACAAATTGTCACGCCCCACTTTTTATTATTCGGAGTCATTACCAAATTCTTTAACTTAATCCAATTTCAGAGATAACATGCGGAAATAAACTCATACATTCAATCCGTAGAAATGATTAACAATACTCTCAGTCGTATGCAAAGTAAACATTACATGAACTAACTTAATAAATTGCCCTTGGGCTTACATCATTAAAAGTACAAGAAAAAGGGTGTAACCCTTTACAACAATGGCATTCCGCCAACATAACTAAGGCCCCGTGGCCAACAAATAAGAAGATCCAAATCTTGTAGCACACCCTGCTCAACACCTGAAAAAAAATTCAACAACGTGGGATGAACATATAGTCCAGTAGGGAACTCAACATGCTCCTTAACAATAACAACATTACAAATAGCTATGATCATGAACACCCATTCTCATACTAGAATAATAATGTGACAGTTTATACAAAATATATATATAAATATATATATGAACTTTTCTTGAAAACAATCATTTAATTCACCGCTATAAGCGATTTATCCTCCCTTTTTCCTTTCATTAACCCCCGTTCCCAATCTTTTATAACATTAACAACTACTTAGAAACATAGATTCACTAAGCCCATTACTCTTCCATTTGCCACACATACAACAGATGTGCCTTTTCAAAACATATTTGGCATTTCAATGCAATTCCAATTATATCATAATTATCCATGCACACCTCTATAAAAAGATAACAACTCAACTACATACATAAAATCAATCAATGAGTCAACTCGTCCCTCCAACACTGTAACAAATACAATCCACAATGTTTCCAGATACACTGAAACAATAACAAAACAACACTGCACTACTAGCTATATGCGTAGTAAGCCAAAGATACACTTCTCACCACAATCTACCAGTTTACCAGGCGCTAGCTGGAAGGGTATGGTACCTTAGATTATCAGCGCGTCAGTTCTCCAGGCGCTAGCTGGAAGGGTATGATACCTTTGATTATAAGCGCTGAACACATAAGTGTGTGGAGTCCATCCCCTATCTTCTCACACACACTGGAGTACAACCCCTCTCTTCTCCCAAACCAGTATACAAATATAATGTAATTCAGCATTTCATTACATACAATGTTCAATCAACAATGGTGTATTACATACACAGCAATTCAACACAACCACGTCATCCTCCACCGATGACCAAGGATAAAACCTCTAGATGCAAATATTTAGTACACCTATTAAAGACTCAATTATTATGAGACCACAAACCCGACAACAACATTAACATGGTAGTTCAAGATACAATTCCACACATGTGTGTGTTCAACACTCATGAAACAATAATCCAATTTTCATACGTATTTCAAAACACCTTTCCCATTTCACAAAACAAGTTCCACTTCCCTCTTTGTTTTAACAAAACCAACTCCGTCTCTTTAGTTGTCACAAAACCAAACCCATCCCTTTTATTTTACAAAAAACCGATTCCTACCAATAAGGAAGCCATAACTCACATTAGTACACTACATACATTTCAAACCCATTTCAAAACCAAAGTTAACCCCTTAGGCATTAACACCTTCACCCAATTCGCATTAACAATAGAGATTTACAACATAGGTTAACTACCCTCCATTTTAATTTACCAAATCAAAATATAATTTAGGGCTTTTTCTTCTTTCAAATATAACATGCTAATTTACACTCCAATTAGCCCAAGACAACCATCAATGATAAAATAACCATTTTCAAACAACCAACCCTAGGTTCCTTCTCATGATTTCAAACAAATCCAACATGGATATGATTTTCATGCAATACAAAACTACCACATGCCTATCTATAGACGAAGTATTGAAAAAGAACAAGGAAATCCCTACCTCAAGCTTAGGAGAGAAAACCACCCAAAAATCACCGGCGACGAAACCACGAACCACTCAGACCAAAAGGAAGCCCTTGACGAGATCTACAATCCATCTCAAAGGACCATGGTGAAAAGATCACTCTAGGTGAGTAGATCTAGAGATCTTAGAGTAAAAGTGCCTTTTGAGAGAGAGAGAAGGTGTTTCACGGTTTAGAGAGAGGAAAGGGAAGAAAAAGTAAAAGAAAAGGTTAAGTGAGGGCCTTTATATAGTACTAGGTCAAAAATAGATATAAGCCCCAAAGTCAACTCAAAATATCTAGTCAAAATATCCCCAAAAAGTAGGTCCAAACCGTGAGAAAAATCTGGGAAACAGTCGCAGGTGTCGACCCCTGCAATAGTGGTGTCGACACCAAAGAAGAAATCTGGAACACTTAAGTGTGACTACACTGCAGGTGTCGACCCTACCCTAGGCTGGTGTCGACACCAAAATGCAGCAGGCAAATTCAGAACAAGGGTCGACCCTTCCCAGCTTTGGTGTCGACCCTTATGGCGAACAAAAGAGAAGGTGTCGACACCACCAAGACTGGTGTCGACCCCAGAACATGATTTTCAAGTTTCCAAACAACTTTTCAACGCGAACAAGCGTGAACGAGCAATCCCAACAAGTTTAAATAAATTTCACTCATCCAAAACCAAGGTACAACAACACCGAAGATTCCCAAAACATAATACATGATTCAAATACACTTCCCAAAAGTTTTAAAAGGGCCCAAGTTCTACACAAATAAATCGTTAAGGTAAAGTGGTTTCTTGAATGAACTTCCATTTTTAATTTTCTGCAACTTCTATTTTTATTTTTATTCGACTTCCATTTTTATTCAAGTTATTTTTCTATTCAACTTCCATTTTTAATTAATTTCCAAATAGATCGTTAAGGTATAGTGGATTCTTGAATGAACTTCCAATTTTAATTTTTTGCAACTTGCATTTTTATTTCTATTCAACTTCTTTTTTTTATTCAAGTTTCTTTTCTATCCAACTTTCTTTTTTATTTAATTTCCAAATAGATCGTTAAGGTATACTGGTTTTTGGATTGAACTTCCATTTTTAATTTTATGAAACTTTCACTTTTATTTTTATTCAACCTCCATTTTTAATCAATTTACTTTTCTATTAATCTTCCTTTTTTATTTAATTTCCAAATAGATCGTTAAGGTATAGTGGTTTCTTTAATGAACTTCCATTTTTAATTTTATGGAACTTCCATTTTTATATTTATTCAGCTTCCATTTTTATTCAAGTTATTTTTCTATTCAACTTCCTTTTTTCTGTAACTTCCACATAGATCGTTAAGGTATAGTGGTTTCTTGAATGAACTTCCATTTTTAATTTTCTGCAACTTCCATTTTTATTTTTATGTAACTTCCTTTTTTATTCATGTTTCTTTTCTACTCAAGTTCCTTTTTTGTGTAATTTCCAAACAGATCGTTAAGGTATAGTGGTTTCTATATTGAACTTCCATTTTCAATTTTCTGCAACTTCGATTTTTATTTTTATTCAACTTCCATTTTTATTCAATTTACTTTTCTATAAAAATTCTTTTTTATTTAATTTCCAAATAGATCATTAAGGTATATTGGTTTCTTGAATGAACTTACATTTTTAATTTTCTGCAACTTCCATTTTTATTTTTATTCGACTTCCATTTTTATTCAATTTATTTTTCTATTCAACTTCTTTTTTTATTTCATTTCCAAATAGATCATTAAGGTATAGTGGTTTCTTGAATGAACTACCATTTTTAATTTTCTGCAACTTCCATTTTTATTCTTATTTAACTTCCTTTTTCAATCTGTTTCTTTTCTACTCAATGTCCTTTTTTATTCAATTTCGAAATAGATCGTTAAGTTATAGTGGTTTCTGGATTGAACTTTCATTTTTAATATTATGCAACTTTCATTTTTATTTTTATTCAACTTCCATTTTTATTCAATTTACTTTTCTATTGAACTTCCTTTTTTATTTAATTTCCAAACAGATAGTTAAGGTATAGTGGTTTCATGAATGAACTTCCATTTTTAATTTTCTTCAACCTCCATTTTTATTTTTATTCGACTTTCAATTTTATTCAAGTTATTTTTCTATTCGACTTCATTTTTTATTTAATTTCCAAATAGATCGTTAAGGTACAGTGGTTTTTTGAATGAACTTCCTTTTTTAATTTTCTGCAACTTCCATTTTTATTCTTATTTAACTTCTTTTTTCCAACAGTTTCTTTTCTACTCAACTTCCTTTTTTATTTAATTTCCAAATAGATCGTTAAGGTATAGTGGTTTCTTGAATGAACTTTCAATTTTAATTTTCTGCAACTTCCATTTTGATTTCTATTCAATTTCTTTTTTTATTCAAGTTTCTTTTCTATTCAACTTCTTTTTTATTTTATTTCCAAATAGATCGTTAATGTATACTGGTTTCTGGATTGAACTTCCATTTTTAATTTTATGAAACTTTCACTTTTATTTTTATTCAAACTCCATTTTTAATCAATTTACTTTTCTATTAATCTACCTTTTTTATTTAATTTCCAAATAGATCGTTAAGGTATTGTGGTTTCTTGAATGAACTTCCATTTTTTATTTTCTACAACTTCCATTTTTATTCTTATTTAACTTCCTTTTTCCAACAGTTTCTTTTCTACTCAACTTCCTTTTTTATTTAATTTCCAAATAGATCGTTAAGGTATAGTGGTTTCTGGATTGAACTTTCATTTTTAATTTTATGCAACTTTCATTTTTATTTTTTTTCAACTTCCATTTTAATTCAATTTACTTTTCTATTAAACTTCCTTTTTTATTTAATTTCCAAATAGATCGTTAAGGTATAGTGGTTTCTTTAATGAACTTCTATTTTTAATTTTCTGCAACTTCCATTTTTATTTTTATTCGACTTCCATTTTTATTCAAGTTATTTTTCTATTCAACTTCCTTTTTAAATTAATTTCCATATAGATCGTTAAGGTATAGTGGTTTCTAGAATGAACTCTCAATTTTAATTTTCTGCAACTTCCATTTTTATTTCTATTCAACTTCTTTTTTTATTCAAGTTTCTTTTCTATTCAACTTCCTTTTTTATTTAATTTCCAAATAGATCGTTAATGTATACTGGTTTCTGGATTGAAATTCCATTTTTAATTTTATGCAACTTTCACTTTTATTTTTATTCAACCTCCATTTTTAATCAATTTACTTTTCTATTAATCTTTCTTTTTTATTTAATTTCCAAATAGATCGTTAAGGTATAGTGGTTTCTTGAATGAACTTCCATTTTTAATTTTCTGCAACTTCCATTTTTATTCTTATTTAACTTCCTTTTTCAATCAGTTTCTTTTCTACCCAGCTTCCTTTTTTATTTAATTTCCAAATAGATCGTTAAGGTATAGTGGTTTCTAGATTGAACTTTCATTTTTAATTTAATGCAACTTTCATTTTTCTTTTTATTCAACTTCTATTTTTATTCAATTTACTTTTCTATTGAACTTCCTTTTTTATTTAATTTCCTAATAGATCGTTAAGGTATAGTGGTTTCATGAATGAACTTCCATTTTTAATTTTCTGCAACCTCCATTTTTATTTTTATTCGACTTCCATTTTTATTCAAGTTATTTTTCTATTCGACTTCATTTTTTATTTAATTTCCAAATAGATCGTTAAGGTATAGTGGTTTCTTCAATGAACTTCCATTTTTAATTTTCTGCAACTTCCATTTTTATTTTTATTTAACTTCCTTTTCCCAACAGTTTCTTTTCTACTCAACTTCCTTTTTTTTTAATTTCCAAATAGATCGTTAAGGTATAGTGGTTTCTGAATTGAACTTTCATTTTTAATATTATGTAACTTTCATTTTTATTTTTATTCAACTTCCATTTTAATTCAATTTACTTTTCTATTAAACTTCCTTTTTTATTTAATTTCCAAATAGATCGCTAAGTTATAGTGGTTTCTTTAGTGAACTTCCATTTTTAATTTTCTGCAACTTCCAATTTTATTTTTATTCGACTTCCATTTTTATTCAAGTTATTTTTCTATTCAACTTCCTTTTTTAATTAATTTCCAAATAGATCGTTATGGTATAGTGGTTTCTTGAATGAACTTTCAATTTTAATTTTTTGCAACTTCCATTTTTATTTCTATTCAACTTCTTTTTTTATCCAAGTTTCTTTTCTATTCAACTTCCTTTTTTATTTAATTTCCAAATAGATCGTTAATGTATACTGGTTTCTGGATTGAACTTTCATTTTTAATTTTATGAAACTTTCACTTTTATTTTTTTTCAACCTCCATTTTTAATCAATTTAATTTTCTATTAATCTTCCTTTTTTATTTAATTTCCAAATAGATCGTTAAGGTATAGTGGTTTCTTTAATGAACTTCCATTTTTAATTTTATGGAACTTCCATTTTTATTTTTATTCAGCTTCCATTTTTATTCAAGTTATTTTTCTATTCAACTTCCTTTTTTATTTAACTTCCAAATAGATCGTTAAGGTATAGTGGTTTCTTGAATGAACTTCCATTTTTAATTTTCTGCAACTTTCATTTTTATTTTTATTTAACTTCCTTTTTTATTCAAGTTTCTTTTCTACACAAGTTACTTTTTTGTGTAATTTCCAAATAGATCGTTAAGGTATAGTTGTTTCTGGATTGAGCTTCCATTTTTAATTTTCTGCAACTTCGATTTTTATTTTTATTCAACTTCCATTTTTATTCCATTTTCTTTTCTATAAAACTTCTTTTTTTATTTAATTTCCAAATAGATCGTTAAGGTATAGTGGTTTCTTCAATGAACTACCATTTTTAATTTTCTGCAACTTCCATTTTTATTCTTATTTAACTTCCTTTTTCAATCAGTTTCTTTTCTACTCAGCTTCCTTTTTTATTTAATTTCCAAATAGATCGTTAAGGTATAGTGGTTTCTGGATTGAACTTTCATTTTAATTTTATGCAACTTTCATTTTTCTTTTTATTCAACTTCTATTTTTATTCAATTTATATTTCTATTGAACTTCCTTTTTTATTTAATTTCCAAATAGATCGTTAAGGTATAGTGGTTTCATGAATGAACTTCCATTTTTAATTTTCTGCAACCTCCATTTTTATTTTTATTCGACTTCCATTTTTATTCAAGTTATTTTTCTATTCGACTTCATTTTTTATTTAATTTCCAAATAGATCGTTAAGGTATAGTGTTTTCTTCAGTGAACTTCCATTTTTAATTTTCTGCAACTTCCATTTTTATTTTTATTTAACTTCCTTTTTCCAACAGTTTCTTTTCTACTCAACTTCCTTTTTTATTTAATTTCCAAATAGATCGTTAAGGTATAGTGTTTTCTGAATTGCACTTTCATTTTTAATTTTATGTAACTTTCATTTTTATTTTTATTCAACTTCCATTTTAATTCAATTTACTTTTCTATTAAACTTCCTTTTTTATTTAATTTCCAAATAGATCGTTGAGGTATAGTGGTTTCTTTAATGAACTTCCATTTTTAATTTTCTGCAACTTCCAATTCTATTTTTATTCGACTTCCATTTTTATTCAAGTTATTTTTCTATTCCACTGCCTTTTTTAATTAATTTCCAAATAGATCGTTATGGTACAGTGGTTTCTTGAATGAACTTTCAATTTTAATTTTCTGCTACTTCCATTTTTATTTCTATTCAACTTCTTTTTTTATTCAAGTTTCTTTTCTATTCAACTTCCTTTTTTATTTAATTTCTAAATAGATCGTTAATGTATACTGGTTTCTAGATTGAACTTCCATTTTTAATTTTATGAAACTTTCACTTTTATTTTTTTTCAACATCCATTTTTAATCAATTTACTTTTCTATTAATCTTCCTTTTTTATTTAATTTCCAAATAGATCGTTAAGGTATAGGGGTTTCTTTAATGAACTTCGATTTTTAATTTTATGGAACTTCCATTTTTATTTTTAGTCAGCTTCCATTTTTATTCAAGTTATTTTTCTATTCAACTTCCTTTTTTATTTAACTTCCAAATAGATCGTTAAGGTATAGTGGTTTCTTGAATGAACTTCCATTTTTAATTTTCTGCAACTTCCATTTTTATTTATTTTTAACTTCCTTTTTTATTCAAGTTTCTTTTCTACTCAAGTTCCTTTTCTGTGTAATTTCCAAATAGATAGTTAAGGTATAGTGGTTTCTGGATTGAACTTCCATTTTTAATTTTCTGCAACTTCCATTTTTATTTTTATTCAACTTCCATTTTTATTCCATTTTCTTTTCTTTAAAACTTCATTTTTTATTTAATTTCCAAATAGATCCTTAAGGTATATTGGTTTCTGGAATGAACTTCCATTTTTAATTTTCTGCAACTCCCATTTTTATTCAAGTTATTTTTCTATTCAACTTCTTTTTTTATTTCATTTCCAAATAGATCGTTAAGGTATAGTGGTTTCTTGAATGAACTACCATTTTTAATTTTCTGCAACTTCCATTTTTATTCTTATTTAACTTCCTTTTTCAATCAGTTTCTTTTCTACTCAGCGTCCTTTTTTATTTAATTTCCAAATAGATCGTTAAGGTATAGTGGTTTCTGGATTGAACTTTCATTTTTAATTTTATGCAACTTTCATTTTTCTTTTTATTCAACTTCTATTTTTATTCAATTTACTTTTCTATTGAACTTCCTTTTTTATTTAATTTCGAAATAGATCGTTAAGGTATAGTGGTTTCATGAATGAACTTCCATTTTTAATTTTCTGCAACCTCCATTTTTATTTTTATTCGACTTCCATTTTTATTCAAGTTATTTTTCTATTCTAGTTCATTTTTTATTTAATTTCCAAATAGATCGTTAAGGTATATTGGTTTCTTGAATGAACTTCCATTTTTAATTTTCTGCAACTTCCATTTTTATTCTTATTGAACTTCCTTTTTCCAACAATTTCTTTTCTACTCAACTTCCTTTTTTATTTAATTTCCAAATAGATCGTTAAGGTATAGTGGTTTCTGGATTGAACTTTCATTTTTAATTTTATGCAACTTTCATTTTTATTTTTATTCAACTTCCTTTTTTATTTAATTTCCAAATAGATCGTTAAGGTATCGTGGTTTCTTTAATGAACTTCCATTTTTAATTTTCTGCAACTTCCATTTTTATTTTTATTCGACTTCCATTTTTATTCGAGTTATTTTTCTATTCAACTTCCTTTTTTAATTAATTTCCAAATAGATCGTTAAGGTGTAGTGGTTTCTTGAATGAACTTTCAATTTTAATTTTCTGCAACTTCCATTTTTATTTCTATTCAACTTCTTTCTTATTCAAGTTTCTTTTCTATTCAACTTCCTTTTTTATTTAATTTCCAAGTAGATCGTTAATGTATACTGGTTTCAGGATTGAACTTCCATTTTTAATTTTATGAAACTTTCACTTTTGTTTTTATTCAACCTCCATTTTTAATCAATTTCCTTTTCTATTAATCTTCTTTTTTTATTTAATTTCCAAATAGATCGTTAAGGTATAGTGGTTTCTTTAATGAACTTCCATTTTTAATTTTATGGAACTTCCAATTTTATTTTTATTCAGCTTCCATTTTTATTCGAGTTATTTTTCTATTCAACTTCCTTTTTTATTTAACTTCCAAATAGATCGTTAAGGTATAGTGGTTGCTTGAATGAACTTCCATTTTTAATTTTCTGCAACTTCCATTTTTATTTTTATTTAACTTCCTTTTTTATTCAAGTTTCTTTTCTACTCAAGTTCCTTTTTTGTGTAATTTCCAAATAGATCGTTAAGGTATAGTGGTTTCTGGATTGAACTTCCATTTTTAATTTTCTGCAACTTCCATTTTCATTTTTATTCAACTTCCATTTTTATTCCATTTTCTTTTCTATAAAACTTCATTTTTTCTTTAATTTCCAAATAGATCCTTAAGGTTTATTGGTTTCTTGAATGAACTTCCATTTTTAATTTTCTGCAACTTCCATTTTTATTTTAATTCAACTTCCATTTTTATTCAAGTTATTTTTCTATTCAACTTCTTTTTTTATTTCATTTCCAAATAGATCGTTAAGGTATAGTGGTTTCTTGACTGAACTTCCATTTTTAATTCTCTGCAACTTCCATTTTTATTCTTATTTAACTTCCTTTTTCAATCAGTTCCTTTTCTACTTAGCTTCCTTTTTTATTTAATTTCCAAATAGATCGTTATGGTATAGTGGTTTCTGGATTGAACTTTCATTTTTAATTTTATGCAACTTTCATTTTTCTTTTAATTCAACTTCTATTTTTATTCAATTTACTTTTCTATAGAACTTCCTTTTTTATTTAATTTCCAAATAGATCGTTAAGGTATAGTGGTTTCATGAATGAACTTCCATTTTTAATTTTCTGCAACCTGCATTTTTATTCAAGTTATTTTTCTATTCGACTTCATTTTTTATTTAATTTCCAAATAGATCGTGAAGGTATAATGGTTTCTTGAATGAACTTCCATTTTTAATTTTCTGCAACTTCCATTTTTATTCTTATTTAACTTCCTTTTTCCATCAGTTTCTTTTCTACTCAATTTCCTTTTTTATTTAATTTCCAAATAGATCGTTAAGGTATACTGGTTTCTGGATTGAAATTTCATTTTTAATTTTATGCAACTTTCATTTTTATTTTTATTCAACTTCCATTTTAATTCAATTTACTTTTCTATTAAACCTCCTTTTTTATTTAATTTCCAAATATATCGTTAAGGTATAGTGGTTTCTTGAATGAACTTCCATTTTTAATTTTCTGCAACTTCTATTTTTATTTTTATTCGACTTCCATTTTCATTCAAGTTATTTTTCTATTCAATTTCCTTTTTTAATTAATTTCCAAGTAGATCGTTAAGGTATAGTGGTTTCTTGAATGAACTTTCAATTTTAATTTTTTGCAACTTCCATTTTTGTTTCTATTCAACTTCTTTTTTATTCAAGTTTCTTTTCTATTCAACTTCCTTTTTTATTTAATTTCCAAGTAGATCGTTAAGGTATACTGGTTTCTGGATTGAACTTCCATTTTTAATTTTATGAAACTTTCACATTTGTTTTTATTCAACCTCCATTTTTAATCAATTTCCTTTTCTATTAATCTTCTTTTTTTATTTAATTTCCAAATAGATCGTTAAAGTATAGTGGTTTCTTTAATGAACTTCCATTTTTAATTTTATGGAACTTCCATTTTTATTTTTATTCAGCTTCCATTTTTATTCGAGTTATTTTTCTATTCAACTTCCTTTTTTATTTAACTTCCAAATAGATTGTTAAGGTATAGTGGTTGCTTGAATGAACTTCCATTATTAATTTTCTGCAACTTCCATTTTTATTTTTATTTAACTTCCTTTTTTATTCAAGTTTCTTTTCTACTCAAGTTCCTTTTTTGTGTAATTTCCAAATAGATCGTTAAGGTATAGTGGTTTCTGGATTGAACTTCCATTTTTAATTTTCTGCAACTTCCATTTTTATTGTTATTCAACTTCCATTTTTATTCAATTTACTTTTCTATAAAACTTCCTTTTTTATTTAATTTCCAAATAGATCCTTAAGGTATATTGGTTTCTTGAATGAACTTCCATTTTTAATTTTCTGCAACTTCCATTTTTATTTTTATTCAGCTTCCATTTTTATTCAAGTTATTTTTCTATTCAACTTCTTTTGTTATTTCATTTCCAAATAGATCGTTAAGGTATAGTGGTTTCTTCAATGAACTACCATTTTTAATTTTCTGCAACTTCCATTTTTATTCTTATTTAACTTCCTTTTTCAATCAGTTTTTTTCTACTCAGCTTCCTTTTTTATTTAATTTCCAAATAGATCGTTAAGGTATAGTGGTTTCTGGATTGAACTTTCATTTTTAATTTTATGCAACTTTCATTTTTATTTTTATTCAACTTCCATTTTTATTCAATTTACTTTTCTATTGAACTTCCATTTTTATTTAATTTCGAAATAGATCGTTAAGGTATAGTGGTTTCATGAATGAACTTCCATTTTTAATTTTCTGCAACCTCCATTTTTATTTTTATTCGACTTCCGTTTTTATTCAAGTTATTTTTCTATTCGACTTCATTTTTTATTTAATTTCCAAATAGATCGTTAAGGTATAGTGGTTTCTTGAATGAACTTCCATTTTTAATTTTCTACAACTTCCATTTTTATTCTTATTTAACTTCCTTTTTCCATCAGTTTCTTTTCTACTCAACTTCCTTTTTTATTTAATTTCCAAATAGATCATTAAGGTATAGTGGTTTCTGGATTGAACTTTCATTTTTAATTTTATGCAACTTTCATTTTTATTTTTATTCAACTTCCATTTTAATTCAATTTACTTTTCTATTAAACTTCTTTTTTATTTAATTTCCAAATAGATCGTTAAGGTATAGTGGTTTCTTGAATGAACTTCCATTTTGAATTTTCTGCAACTTCCATTTTTATTTTTATTCGACTTCCATTTTCATTCAAGTTATTTTTCTATTCAACTTCCTTTTTTAATTAATTTTCAAATAGATCGTTAAGGTATAGTGGTTTCTTGAATGAACTTTCAATTTTAATTTTCTGCAAGTTCCATTTTTATTTCTATTCAACTTCTTTTTATTCAAGTTTCTTTTCTATTCAACTTCCTTTTTTATTTAATTTCCAAATAAATCGTTAATGTATACTGGTTTCTGGATTTAACTTCCATTTTTAATTTTATGAAACTTTCACTTTTTTTTTTTATTCAACTTCCATTTTTAATCAATTTACTTTTCTATTAATCTTCTTTTTTTATTTAATTTCCAAATAGATCGTTAAGGTATAGTGGTTTCTTTAATGAACTTCCATTTTTAATTTTATGGAACTTCCATTTTTATTTCTATTCAGCTTCCATTTTTATTCAAGTTATTTTTCTATTCAACTTCCGTTTTTATTTAACTTCCAAATAGATCGTTAAGGTATAGTGGTTTCTTGAATGAACTTCCATTTTTAATTTTCTGCAACTTTCATTTTTATTTTTATTCAACTTCCTTTTTTATTCAAGTTTCTTTTCTACTCAACTTCCTTTTTTATGTAATTTCCAAATAGATCGTTAAGGTGTAGTGGTTTCTGGATTGAACTTTCATTTTTAATTTTTTGCAACTTCCGTTTTTATTTTTATTCAACTTCCATTTTTTTTCAATTTACTTTTCTATTAAATTTCTTTTTTATTTAATTTCCAAGTAGATCGTTAAGGTATATTGGTTTCTTGAATGAACTTCCATTTTTAATTTTCTGCAACTTCCATTTTTATTTTTATTCAGCTTCCATTTTTATTCAAGTTATTTTTCTATTCAACTTCTTTTTTTATTTAATTTCGAAATAGATCGTTAATGTATAGTGGTTTCTTGAATGAACTACCATTTTTAATTTTCTGCAACTTCTATTTTTATTCTTATTTAACTTCCTTTTTCAATCAGTTTCTTTTCTACTCAACTTCCTTTTTTATTTAATTTCCAAATAGATCGTTAAGGTATAGTGGTTTCTGGATTGAACTTTCATTTTTAATTTTATGCGACTTTCATTTTTATTTTTATTCAACTTCCATTTTTATTCAATTTACTTTTCTATTAAACTTCTTTTTTTATTTAATTTCCAAATAGATCGTTAAGGTATAGTGGTTTCTTGAATGAACTTTCAATTTTAATTTTCTGCAAGTTCCATTTTTATTTCTATTGAACTTCTTTTTATTCAAGTTTCTTTTCTATTCAACTTCCTTTTTTATTTAATTTCCAAATAAATCGTTAATGTATACTGGTTTCTGGATTGAACTTCCATTTTTAATTTTATGAAACTTTCACTTTTTTTTTTATTCAACTTCCATTTTTAATCAATTTACTTTTCTATTAATCTTCTTTTTTTATTTAATTTCCAAATAGATCGTTAAGGTATAGTAGTTTCTTTAATGAACTTCCATTTTTAATTTTATGGAACTTCCATTTTTATTTTTATTCAGCTTCCATTTTTATTCAAGTTATTTTTCTATTCAACTTCCGTTTTTATTTAACTTCCAAATAGATCGTTAAGGTATAGTGGTTTCTTGAATGAACTTCCATTTTTAATTTTCTGCAACTTTCATTTTTATTTTTATTTAACTTCCTTTTTTATTCAAGTTTCTTTTCTACTCAACTTCCTTTTTTATGTAATTTCCAAATAGATCGTTAAGGTGTAGTGGTTTCTGGATTGAACTTTCATTTTTAATTTTTTGCAACTTCCGTTTTTATTTTTATTCAACTTCCATTTTTTTTCAATTTACTTTTCTATTAAATTTCTTTTTTATTTAATTTCCAAGTAGATCGTTAAGGTATATTGGTTTCTTGAATGAACTTCCATTTTTAATTTTCTGCAACTTCCATTTTTATTTTTATTCAGCTTCCATTTTTATTCAAGTTATTTTTCTATTCAACTTCTTTTTTTATTTAATTTCGAAATAGATCGTTAATGTATAGTGGTTTCTTGAATGAACTACCATTTTTAATTTTCTGCAACTTCTATTTTTATTCTTATTTAACTTCCTTTTTCAATCAGTTTCTTTTCTACTCAACTTCCTTTTTTATTTAATTTCGAAATAGACCGTTAAGGTATAGTGGTTTCTGGATTGAACTTTCATTTTTAATTTTATGCGACTTTCATTTTTATTTTTATTCAACTTCCATTTTTATTCAATTTACTTTTCTATTAAACTTCCTTTTTTATTTAATTTCCAAATAGATCGTTAAGGTATAGTGGTTTCTTGAATGAGCTTCCATGTTTAATTTTCTGCAACTTCCATTTTTATTTTTATTCGACTTCCATTTTTATTGAAGTTATTTTTCTATTCCACTTCCTTTTTTAATTAATTTCCAAATAGATCGTTAATGTTACGCCCTCAAAAACAAAAATACATAATACCCAACATTTCAGACATGCATTGATACAAAAGAAATCAACCATTTTTGTTTATCAGAGTAATTCTTACAACTGTATTACATGTTAACACCAAAAGCAAATGCCCTATGGGCTTACAGCTTTCCAAGTTAACACTTGGTTACAAAAAAAAAAAGAGTACTAACTCAATACATATTAAGCCCTTGGCTGGAATTTACATGTAATACATCAATATAAACAAAAGAAAGAGTCTTCAACTCTCATTATCGTCCAAGCTACGTCCTTGGAGGTGGCATACTACCTGTACCTGAAAATTATGTCCGATAAAGGGTGAGCCAACGCCCAGTAGAGATATGCTAAACACAGTATGAGCAATAACTAAGACATTAGCAATTGATAAATGTTCAATTTTCATAAACCAATTCGTAACCCATTTCCATCTCATGACCACTACGTTCATGTTTCATTTCAGTTTCCATTTCTTATCAATTTCACAATTTACATCAATGGCTCAGAACCTGGCCAACCACTTATATGAGACAGTGACTCATATTAAACATTTCCCATTATCACAATAGATAAACATACTAGTTGTATCAACATCTCAACAGGTAAGCATACAAGCTGTACCCACATTTCAACAGATATGCATATTAGCTATATCAACACTTCCAATGACAAGCATATGAGCTGTATCAACACTTACAAGGATAAGCATATGAGCTATATCAACACATTATCTAACAAGCATATGAGCTGTATCAGTGGAGTCCATCCCCTATCTCCTCCCAAACAACATCTGGTTTAGAGGTCCATCCCCTATCTTTCCCTAAACCGTGGAGTACATCCCCTATCTCCTCCCACACACACAATGCATATATACACAAAGGTCATATACACAATCAATCAATACATAACGTTAATGTATTCTATCAACCCTCATATTCTATGACATATCCAATTGATTAGTTTTAGTTTGCCTAATCATCATGCATTGTCTACAACAATCAAAACTACCCTCCACCGGTAGCCCAAGCAATTATTTCTAAACAGATAATAAAAGCTCCAACAGATAAAATATCAATATTTTCAAAAGTAAGCGATTTATAAATCCAACTCCATCATTTCACAACATAATGAGCCAATTTCATTGTTTCCAACTCAATTCTATAAGTTCACAACTTTCCCAAATTAATTATACCAATTAATTTTAAACAACAAATTAGGGCTTTTACCCCCAACTCTTGATATTAACCCAAAGGTTCCAATATCACCAACCAACAACAATATCATCATTTTGAAACCCAAAATACATATTATGAGCCCAAAATCATAAAACCCTCTTTAACACATTTTGAAACCCTAAGTCCCAAAATCAACCATTTAAACAATAGGCTCAAAATCTAGGTTAAAACCCATAAGAGTGAGTAGGAATCCCTACCTCAAAAGATGAGACCCAACGAGGAAGATGGTGAAAACGAAGTTGCTCCAAACCACGAGTTTCTCGGATCAAAAGATAGCCCTCGACGATCAACAACCTTTTTGTAAAGGCCAAAGGTGAGAAAAACACCCTAGCTAGGTCAATATCTAGAGAGAAGGCAAGGTTTTAGAGAGAGAGACTCTCAAATGGCCTTTTCGGAAAAGTAAGAGAGAGAAAAGATGAGAAAAAGTGATTTAAAACTGCCTCACAGCCAACTGATATACGACATTCCCGCTCGAGCGGAAAACACAACGCTCGAGCATCAAGAACAAAAACTAGGTCCGCTCGAGCGCAAAAAGACCCGCTCCAGCACCAAGACACAAGAATAAAGTAAACCCGCTTGAGCGCGAAAACCAGTCCGCTCGAGTGTAGATTTCCTGCTCCCAGAACTTACACCCAAAGGTACTACCCGCTCGAGCTCCACCGCTCGAGCGTAGAGAAACCCGCTCGAGCGTAAAAATCACACCTGCAGAAGTTTTGCAGGGACACGAAAATACTGGGAGTGTGCAATCTCCGCTCGAGCGCAAGAAGACCCACTCAAGCGGAACGCCTAAAAACTAGGCAACAAGGAATTGAAACCAAGGCCTAACCAACCTGTAACAACCCTGCCCAAAACATCCTAAAACTCAATCAAGCGGAATTAAGGGACGACACAAGATAGATACAACTACCAGCCTCACGGAACCGAGTCCGGAATACAACAGAACAGCAAAGGGACAACCAGGATCGCTATAACTTCCCCCCTTAAAGAATTTCGTCCTCGAAATTAAACACAAGTTTTTCAAAAACAAGATTTTCTCAATTCTTAACAATATTACAACAGAATATTAAACAACCCGACCCATTACCGGTCAATCCCATCTCTTTTCAAGAGGCAAAACATATTTTTTTAAAACAACTTGCATTATCAACATGCATTTCTTTGAAATTTACCAATTTCAACTCATTTTCCACAATTCAATCATACATGCAACATTATCATCATGCTTGCATTCCCACGATACATTGAACATATGCAATGTTATACAAATTTTCATTAACCAAAACATTCACAATGTTTTACAACTTAAGACATATACAATGCTCTTAAAGTTCAATAATATTACAGAATTTCATTATAAAATTACACATCAACAAACATGTCCGGATACTTCTCACGGACTTCCAACTCACATTCCCAAGTGGCTTCCTCCACTCCATGATGTTTCCACAAAACCTTTACCAAGGGAATGGTCTTGCCTCGCAAGACTTGATCCCGTCTATCCAAGACCCGCACCGATCTCTCCTCATACGAGGCATCCTCATCTACCTCCAAGTCGGTCCAATCTAACACATGGGATGGATCCGGCTCATACTTCCGAAGCATACCAACATGAAAGACGTCATGAACCCCGGACAACTGTGGTGGTAAAGCCAAACGATAAGCAACTTCCCCAATCCTCTCGAGGATCGCAAAGGGACCAATAAACTGAGGAGATAACTTCCCACTCTTCCCGAACCTCATTAAACCTCGCCTAGGTGATATTTTCAAGAACATATGATCATCTACCTCAAACGCCAAAGGCCTCCTCCTACGGTCGGCATAACTCTTTTGGCAACTCTGGGCTGTAACAAGCCTCCTACGGATAAGCTCAACTTTCTCCGTCGTCTCTCTAACCAACTCCGGACCCAATAAAGGTGCATCACCCACCTCGGCCCAACACACTGGAGACCTACACGGTCGGCCATACAAGGCCTCGAACGGTGCCATACCGATGCTAGACTAAAAACTGTTGTTGTAGGCAAACTCTACCAATGGCAAGTGCCTCTCCCACGTCCCACTGAAGTCCAGGACACACCATCGAAGCATATCCTCAAGGATCTGAATAGTACGCTCGGACTGCCCGTCAGTCTGAAGATGATAGGCCGTACTAAAGGTCAACTTAGTGCCCAAGGCACTCTGCAAACTCTGCCACAACCTAGCAGTAAAACGAGGATCTCTATCTGAGACGATCGTCACTGGGACCCCGTGCAATCTCACTATGTCCCGAATATACAAGTCGGCGAGATGATATACCGAATCTCTCACGCGTATAGGAATGAAGTGCGCCGACTTAGTCAACCGGTCTACAACCACCCAAATGGCATCACTACCCCGCTGAGTCCTCGGAAGACCTACAATGAAGTCCATAGTGATATGCTTCCACTTCCACTCGGCAATAGGCAAGGGTTGCAACAAACCCGCTGGCCTCTGATGCTTGGCCTTCACTTGCTGGCAAGTAAGGCACTTAGACACGAAAACAGCCACATCTCTGTTCATACCCCGCCACCAAAACTGGCGACCCAAATCTCGATACATCTTAGTGCCTCTCGGATGCACCGCAAGGCGTGAATGATGGAACTCTCGGAGCACTTTCTCTCGGCACGACTCCGGCACACACAGACGGTCTCGGTATCTCACACTCAGGTCGGGATACACCGTCAAACCCTTCTCAGCCTTTCCATTTGAGATCTTCTCTCGGAAGGACTCTACCTCAAGGTCACCTTTCTGTGCCTTTAACACTCGAGTCACGAGTGTAGGCTGCGCAACAACAGAAAACAAGGCCGCAGCCTCAACTGATTCACCCAGAAGCAAGTCAAACTCGCCAAGTACACCCAACATCCCCCATTCTCGGATGGCTATACAAGCTACATCACTAATGGATTTCCTACTAAGGGCATCGGCCACAACATTGGCCTTTCCCGGGTGATAGTGCAACTCAAAATCATAGTCCTCAATGAACTCCATCCATCTCCTCTGCCTCAAATTCAAGTCCCTCTGTGTAAACAGGTACTTCAAACTCTTGTGGTCCGAGAACACCTCGAACCTCTCACCATAAAGGTAGTGCCTCCAAATCTTCAAGGCAAAGATCACTGCTGTTAACTCTAGGTCGTGTGTAGGGTAATTCTTCTCGTGTATTTTCAACTGACGTGAGCCATAAGCTACCACTTTCCCCTCTTGCATCAACACACAACCCAAACCCTCTCGTGAGGCATCACAATAGACTGCATAACCCAACCCTCTCTCCGGAATAATCAAAACTGGAGCAGTGGTCAATCTAACCTTCAACTCTTGGAACGACTTTTCACAAGTCTCACTCCATACAAACTTGACCCCTTTCCGCGTCAATCTAGTCAATGGCGAAGCTAGCCTGGAGAAATCTTTCACAAACCGACGGTAATACCCAGCTAATCCCAGAAAACTGCGGATCTCAAACACACTCTTAGGCTGTACCCAGTCTTGCACCGCCTCTACCTTGGATGTATCAACAGACACCCCTTCCCCGGATACCACATGGCCTAAGAATTTCACCTCTCCTAGCCAGAACTCACACTTCCCAAACTTGGCATATAGCCTATGGGCTCTAAGAAACTCGAGCACCACTCTCAAGTGTTCCTCGTGCTCCTCCTCAGAAGGCGAATAGATAAGAATGTCGTCCACGAAAACGACTACAAAACGGTCTAAGAATTCCCGGAAGATCCGGTTCATCAAATCCATAAAGACTACCGGTGCATTGGTAAGCCCGAATGGCATCACCAGAAATTCATAATGGCCGTACCGTGTACGGAATGCCGTCTTTGGAATATCCTCCTCCCTGACCCTCAACTGGTGGTAACCCGATCTCATGTCTATCTTAGAGAAATAACGGGAACCCTTCAACTGGTCAAACAAATCATCTATACAGGGCATAGGGTACTTATTCTTGATCGTAGCCCGATTCAACTTCCGGTAGTCTATACACAATCTCAAGGCACCATCTTTCTTTTTAGCAAAGAGGGCCGGTGCTCCCCACGGCGAAGCACTAGGGCGAACAAAACCCTTATCTAGCAATTCCTTGAGCTAAACTTTCAACTCAACCAACTCTGCTGGAGCAAAACGATAAGGTGTCATAGAAATCGGCGCTGTGCCGGGCACTAAATCAATAAAGAACTCTATCTCTCGGTGAGGTGGCAAACTAACGAGATTCTCAGGAAAAACATCCGAATACTCACAAACCACCCTCGGTAAAACAATCTGGGTCTCGTCACACTCACCACTTATAAAGCTAACAAGTAGACCACTAAGCTTATTCCGCCCTCGCAGATCATACATCGGTGGCAACACATTACCAACCCGATCCCCCAGGAAATGGAAACACTCCCCGCTCAAGGTACAAACCGTGACCCTCTGGCGGTAGCAATCAATAACAGCCTGGTATGACAATAGCCAGTCCATACCCAAAATAACATCAAAACCCTTCATGGGCATGACCACAAACGGAAAAGGAAGCCTATGGTCGGCGACCTCTATATCACAACCCCTAACACCATGTTTCAAGGTCAACTCACCACCAATAGGCGATACCACACATATAGGAGATGCTAACTGTGCTAACTCCAATTCCAAAACATATGCAAATGCAGCAGATACAAAAGAATGAGATGCACCCGTATCAATCAATACACTAGCAACCGAGTTGCAAAACAGAAAGGTACCTCTCACTACTGATGGAGCCGGTACTAGGTCCTGCGCGGTAACAGCATACACGCGCCCTGTAGGCCCCTGATCTACCTGTTCACCTCTAGGAGCAAAAGACTGATGTACTGACTGGGATGACGAAGCTCCCGGATTGGCCCTCGAGGCCTGCACAGACTGAGCTGGCTAATAACTCTGCGTCTGCCTAGAACCAGACGCTCCTGAAGTAGCACTCAACTGTGGGCAATACCTCTTCAGGTGCCCAGGCTGACCACACTGATAGCAAGACAAAGGCTAGCCCCTGCCTTGACTCTGGCCCTGAGGTCTAGCTGAAGAAGAAGCAGCTCGCTGACCCCCTCCCTTTTGCGGGCAAACCGAAGACTTGTGACCCAGCTGGCCACATGCAAAACAAGTCAAGCCTCCCTGACTACTTCTCCCAGAGCCCGTACTCGGCACTGGAAAGGTTGATCTAGCCACACCACCCTGAGACTATTGAGGGTTAGAACCCCTCTGTCTCTTGCCGTCACCCTGACCATCATGACTCCTCTTAGAGCCTCTCTGCCCCTCATCTTCCTCCTGCATCATAATCTCTATATGAGCAGTAGCATCTACCAAACGTCTGTACTCCCGGATAAACGACCCTCCAATCCTCAGCTTGAGCCCACGCCTCAACTTCCGCTCAAACTCAAAGCAACGGCGTTCCTCGGACGCCACCAGTTCAGGTGCAAACCTGGACAAACTAGTAAAAGTAGCCTTAAACTCGGCCACTGACAGGCCCTGTTGTTTAAGCTGGCAAAACTGCTCCCTTAGCTTCTCCCTCGCAGCTGAAGATAAAAACTTCTCCTGGAAAGCATTCACAAACGCCTCCCATGCACCACCAACACTGCCCTTCTCGTACTTCCACCATTGACCCGCATCTCCCTTCAGCTGGAAGGATGCCAGGGTCACCTTCAAAGCCCCGTCCTCGATGCCCAACATCTCGAACGTCTTCTCCATCTGTTCCAACCACTCGTCAGCCTTAAGTGGCTCCTTTGGATCCCCAACAAACTCGTCCGGATTAGACCGGAAGAATTCCCTCTTCAAGAAAGAAGGCCCTGCCTCAGCAACCTGATTCTCAGCTCTGAGAATCCCCAAATCTCCTGCTATCTCTCGGGCCAAGGTGTCCATAGCCTGCTGACCCGTTGGCTCGGCCACGTTGGCCTGACTAACTCCCTCCTGCATTGCCGGAACGTCATTCGGTAGAGGTACCTCCTGCCTACCACGCCTGCCACGCCTACCATGCCCTCGTCCTGACATCCTAATAAAGGTAACCAAGACTATTAGTACATTCACAAATGTGCCGAAGCTATAACACTCGCGTCCTAATGCATGGACAACTGTAATTCACTCCACGTAAGCACATAAACACATAAGCACTTACGAATTTCATTTCCGGATAATGATAGTCCCGAGGCGTTACTAGAGTTCTGGTTAGAAACAGCATTGATCAAGTGCCTTTCCAACAAGACTCACAAAAACCCAAGGATCCAATCAACATCCTAGAAACTAAATCCCATACCCACATAGCCACATAAGCATGTTATCAATTAAGCACATAGCATATGACACTACATCTAAGTCTCTGCCAAGCGAGACAAACCCATTGTGATCCTAATCACTTCCCACGTATCCAAAGTATTCAAACCCGGTACGCTCTGATACCAAGTTGTAATGCCGTCAAAAAAAATACATAATACCCAACATTTCAGACATGCATTGATACAAAAGAAATCAACCATTTCTATTTATCAGAGTAATTCTTACAACTGTATTACATGTTAACACCAAAAGCAAATGCCCTATGGGCTTACAACTTTCCAAGTTAACACTTGGTTACAAAAAAAAAAAAAAAGTACTAACTCAATACATATTAAGCCCTTGGCTAGAATTTACATGTAATACATCAATATAAACAAAAGAAAGAGTCTTCAACTCTCATTATCGTCCAAGCTACGTCCTTGGAGGTGGCATACTACCTGTACCTGAAAATAATGTCCCATAAAGGGTGAGCCAACGCCCAGTAGAGATATGCTAAACACAGTATGAGCAATAACTAAGACATTAGCAATTGATAAATGTTCAATTTTCATAAACCAATTCATAACCCATTTCCATCTCATGACCACTACATTCATGTTTCATTTCAGTTTCCATTTCTTATCAATTTCACAATTTACATCAATGGCTCAGAACCTGGCCAACCACTTATATGAGACAGTGACTCATATTAAACATTTCCCATTATCACAATAGATAAACATACTAGTTGTATCAACATCTCAATAGGTAAGCATACAAGCTGTACCCATATTTCAACAGATATGCATATTAGCTATATCAACACTTCCAATGACAAGCATATGAGTTGTATCAACACTTCCAAGGATAAGCATATGAGCTATATCAACACATTATCTGACAAACATATGAGCTGTATCAATGGAGTCCATCCCCTATCTCCTCCTAAACAACATCCGGTTTAGAGGTCCATCCCCTATCTTCCCCTAAACCGTGGAGTACATCCCCTATCTCCTCCCACACACACAATGCATATATACACAAAGGTCATATACACAATCAATCAATACATAACGTTAATGTATTCTATCAACCCTCATATTCTATGACATATCCAATTGATTAGTTTTAGTTTGCCTAATCATCATGCATTGTCTACAACAATCAAAACTACCCTCCACAGGTAGCCCAAGCAATTATTTCTAAACAGATAATAAAAGCTCCAACAGATAAAATATCAATGTTTTCAAAAGTGAGCGATTTATAAATCCAACTCCATCATTTCACAACATAATGAGCCAATTTCATTGTTTCCAACTCAATTCCATAAGTTCACAACTTTCCCAAATTAATTATACCAATTAATTTTAAACAACAAATTAGGGCTTTTAATCCCAACTCTCGATAATAACCCAAAGGTTCCAATATCACCAACCAACAACAATATCATCATTTTGAAACCCAAAATACATATTATGAGCCCAAAATCATAAAACCCTCTTTAACACATTTTGAAACCCTAAGTCCCAAAATCAACCATTTAAACAACAGGCTCAAAATCTAGGTTAAAACCCATAAGAGTGAGTAGGAATCCCTACCTCAAAGGATGAGACCCAACGAGGAAGATGGTGAAAACGAAGTTGCTCCAAACCACGAGTTTCTCAGATCAAAAGATAGCCCTCGACGATCAACAACCTTTTTGTAAAGGCCAAAGGTGAGGAAAACACCCTAGCTAGGTCAATATCTAGAGAGAAGGCAAGGTTTTAGAGAGAGAGACTCTCAAATGGCCTTTTCGGAAAAGTAAGAGAGAGAAAGGATGAGAAAAAGTGATTTAAAACTGCCTCACAGCCAACTGATATACGACATTCCCGTTCGAGCGGAAAACACAACGCTCGAGTGTCAAGAACAAAAACTAGGTCCGCTCAAGCGCAAAAAGACCCGCTCGAGCGCCAAGACACAAGAATAAAGTAAACCCGCTCGAGCATAGATTTCCGGCTCCCAGAACTTACACCCAAAGGTACTACCCGCTCGAGTGCCAAAGTACCCGCTCGAGCTCCACCGCTCGAGCGTAGAGAAACTCGCTCGAGCGTAAAAATCACACCTGCAGAAGTTTTGCAGGGACACGAAAATACTAGGAGTGTGCAATCTCCGCTCGAGCGCAAGAAGACCCGCTCGAGCGGAACGCCTAAAAACTGGGCAACAAGGAATTGAAATCAAGGTCTAACCAACCTGTAACAACCCTGCCCAAAACATCCTAAAACTCAATCAAGCGGAATTAAGGGACGACACAAGATAGATACAACTACCAGCCTCACGGAACTGAGTCCGGAATACAACAGAACAGCAAAGGGACAACCGGGATCGCTATAGTTAAGGTATAGTGGTTTCTTGAATGAACTTCCAATTTTAATTTTCTGCAACTTCCATTTTTATTTCTATTCAACTTCTTTTTTTTATTCAAGTTTCTTTTCTATTCAACTTCCTTTTTTCTTTAATTCCAAATAAATCGTTAAGGTATACTGGTTTTTGGATTGAACTTCCATTTTTAATTTTAGGAAACTTTCACTTTTATTTTTATTCAACTTCTATTTTTAATCAATTTACTTTTCTATTAATCTTCCTTTTTTATTTAATTTCCAAATAGATCGTTAAGGTATAGTGGTTTCTTTAATGAACTTCCATTTTTAATTTTATGGAACTTCCATTTTTAATTTTATTCAGCTTCCATTTTTATTCAAGTTATTTTTATATTCAACTTCCTTTTTTATTTAACTTCCAAATAGATCGTTAAGGTATAGTGGTTTCTTGAATGAACTTCCATTTTTAATTTTCTGCAACTTCCATTTTTATTTTTATTTGACTTCCTTTTTTATTCAAGTTTCTTTTCTACTCAACATCGTTTTTTATGTAATTTCCAAATAGATCGTTAAGGTATAGTGGTTTCTGGATTGAACTTCCATTTTTAATTTTCTGCAACTTCCATTTTTATTTCTATCCAACTTCCATATTTATTCAATTTACTTTTCTATTAAACTTCCATTTTTATTTAATTTCCAAATAGATCGTTAAGGTATATTGGTTTCTTGAATGAGCTTCCATTTTTAATTTTCTGCAACTTTCATTTTTATTTTTATTCGACTTCCATTTTTATTTAATTTCCAAATAGATCGGTAAGGTATAGTTGTTTCTTAAATGAACTTCCAATTTTAATTTTCTGCGACTTTCATTTTTATTTCTATTCAACTTCCTTTTTTATTTAATTTCCAAATAGATCGTTAAGGTATACTAGTTTCTAGATTGAACTTTCATTTTTAATTTTATGCAACTTTCACTTTTCTTTTTATTCAACATCCATTTTTATTCAATTTACTTTTATATTCAACTTCCTTTTTTATTTAATTTCCAAATAGATCGTTAACGTATAGGGGTTTCTGGATTGAACTTCAATTTTTAATTTTCTGCAACTTCTATTTTTATTTTTATTTAACTTCCTTTTTCATTCAACTTTCTTTCTACTCAACTTCCTTTTTTAATTAATTTCCAAATAGATCGTTTAGGTATTGTTGGCTACATATTTTGTAAATGCCAGTTACAGTTCGACACGTGGCAGAGTAAGGGTAATAAAGGAAGGTTATTCAAACCTTTAATCCTGATCGTACACGTGGCAATAAATATTGGTCCTCACATGATCTGAGTAACACTAGATCAATAACGGGATGCAAGATGACATATCTTCAACGGTTACTCATATTCAAATTCAAGTACAAGAGGGAAGCTCAACTGCCAGTAATGGCGTAATGGAGCTACTTGTAAGGAAGCATGATCAGCGATCATGGAGGAGCAGTTCGACGGTTCGAAGTGCAGTTCGAAGGTCATCACTGACGAGTATAAATAGCAGGGCAGCCCCCAGAAAAAAAGACGGACTCAGATCATACAAATCAGTCATTTACTTCATATATTTTCTTTTCCAGTCTTTTACATTTCCAGTCTTTAAATACCTGTTCTTTAAATACCTGCACTTTAAATACCCGCACTGCACTTCGATTCGTAGGAGTAGCTTCAACTAGATTCAAGTAGATTGCTGTTGTAAACCTCTCTGAGGCTGAGTTCGGACCATTGTAAGTGTTCATTTTTATGAAATACTTCAACTGTTCTTCATATTACTGTTATTTCTATTAACTTCTCCTAAGTCAAGCCACCAGTAAAAGTCCTCTTCATTGAGGCTGAAAAGAACTAAAACACAATCGTCTGATAATTGGTTGGCAATCACAATTTCTGTAAGGACTGATTGATCCTTACTGGCACGCTCACATTTACAAAAATACCCTTCGAAAAGCCGAAAAGCCAAAAAGCCAACATATATTTTTGGCACGCCCAGTGGGACTTAATTAAAAATGGCTAGAAGAAGACGACAAGGAGAAAATGAACGCTTGGAAGAAGGCGTGGAAGGAGAGGTAGAAATACCAAATCCAGAGGATAATGTGGTAACACATCCTGTGGAAACTCCTATATTGTCAGAACCTATGGTCGAACAGACCAGTACTTCTGGACAAGAACCATATGTTCATATTATTGGACAAAACCAAGGAATTGGACCGTCCACTGTGCCATTTATTCAACCGACAAATCCATGGGATGGTTTAGTAAATGCCATGGGACAACAATTAATGAACACAATGGAAAGGTGGGCAACATCCTTTTTGGATCGAATGAATAACCACCAACCAACAAACACAAGACACACGGAGGAAGTCGTAAATGTCCCCCAACAAAGATTGGCTAGAGAAAAACAGCCTATGCAAGTTAATGGACAGTATAATGCTCAAACTAGTAATCAGAACTATGAAAGACCATCACCTCAGTCTTGGTATGAACCCATTTCAAGGCCTATAGCAGGCCAAAATGCCTCAGTACTTAATAATGAAGCCACACAAGTTGGTGGATCTGGCCAAATACAAGAAACTGGCATAAGAATGGTTACAAATCCCGTGTTCGAAGCCATACCTGGCACAAGGGGGTACACTAATCCCTTATTCAAAATTACACCCGGGGGGTTGGAGGGTTTTCCTACAAATGACAGAGACACAACACCTATTCCAGCACCTTTTGCAGGTCCTTTCGCAGGTAATGCTCAAAGAGGTTACCCATACCCTCAACGGCAACCTGCACCGCAAGGACAACCAGCCCCAAATTTACCACCTTATGGACCAAGAGGACCACAAACACAAGTTTGTCCACCAAATCCTGTGTTTGCCCCTCCAGTAGTGGTTCAGCAGGCACAAAATATGGTCCCTAGAGACCAGATTGCTGATATTGTTAGGGAGATATGTGGACCAATGGCTCGGGGGGTCCAGACTCCTATATACAGAAAACCATACCTAGAATGGGTGGATAGGGTACATGAATACCCAAGGGGATTCAGGATACCAAATTTTACCCTTTTTTATGGGACTGGAAATCAATCAATGATAGAACATATTGCTAGGTTTGCTGCTCAATGCGGTGAATTTACTAACCATGACTATATGAAACTGAGATTATTTCCAAATTCCCTAACAGGGGGAGCATTTGTATGGTACATCAACCTTACACCTGGCTCCATTCAAAATTGGCAACAAATGGAAGAGGCATTTCATGCCCAATTCTTCCAATCAGAGCCAGAAGTATCTATGGCAGACTTGGCTAGATTGAGTCAAAGGCCTGAAGAAAAGGCTACTCAGTTTATTGCCAGATTTAAAAGGGCTCGAAATAAATGTAGAGTCATCCTGCCAGAGCCAGAATTCGTCAGATTGGCTCAAAATGGTTTAGAATTCAGGCTTCGGAAGAAGTTTGATTCAACTGAATTCAGAGATTTGGTCGAACTAACCTATAAGGTGTCTCGATATGAAGCATTATTAGAAGAGGAACAAGATCGAAATAATGCATCATATAAGACATATTATAGAGATCCCAATTATGAAATAGATGCAGCAGAGATTGTAGGCAAAGAACCTGTAATCTGTGAAGCATTAATTCATAAGGATACAACTATAGACCAGCAGTTTAAAAAGAAAGACTTTCACAGAAAATACTCTTTCGATTTAACAAAAGCAGATGACATCTTTGATCATTTGCTCGCGGCTAATTTCCTTAAGTTACCTAAAGGAGTAAAACTACCATCTCCAGATGAACTGAAAGGAAAAGTATACTGTAAATGGCATAATTCTTGGTCTCACTCGACTAAAAACTGCATTGTTTTTCGAGACAGGATCCAAGAACAGATTCGAAAAGGAAGTTTGAAGTTCTCAGCTAAAACAGAAAAAGCCATGGGAATTGACAGTGATCCCTTTCCAGAAGTTGGAGAGGCAGCAGCCAATGTCATTACATCAGACTTCCAGAACTTGTCCTTGACAGAATTGGAGGAAGTCAATGTGCAGATGCATGTTGCTAATCAAACCAACATCAAGAAGAATGCTAGAAGCCCACCAGTTATTGAACAAGGTTTCTCGCACCAGAAGGAACATTCTGATGAAGAATCACTGGATGATGATTCTTTAGAAGCAGCGGTGATGCAGAGAATGTGCCCCAGGTGCAGACTCAGTTACAAGTGGTTGAAGGGGCTCCCAACTGATGGGAAGCAATACTACAGGGATGTTCAGAGACGTCCTAAGTCAACCAATGCTTACAACAAAAGGCCGTATCCGGCTAGTGATAGGCAGAGACCACCAGTGGTTGAGCCTGTGGTGAACAGAATGCATGACAAAGGCAAGAAGCTCTTGCATGAATCCAGGCCATATAACTATTATAGAATGGAGAGTAGCCATTCTGAAAGAAAACTGGAGAAAGGTTCAGTTCATGGAATCAGAGCCAGAGATTGGCTCCCTAGACCAGTTTCACGCAGGACAGAAAATGGTCACCCTTATCGAAGGTCTGAATCAGATTCAAAACATGAGGACAAAACCAAGCACTTACCTTCATAGCCAGTTTCGAAGATGGCTTCGAAGGTGGAAAAGGGCAGTTCAGCGTCTGAATCAGCAAGTTCATGGGTACCTGGAGTCCCAGACTGGTTTGTAATGCAAAACAAACCTAGAGAATTGCCTGTTCGAGGAGATGTTGTAAACCAAGGCAGGATGATCAGGCCTCCTATGGTGGCTCCGAATAACTGGGTGCTGCTTAAACACCCAAAGACAAGGGAACCAGACATGGTCCCAGTCATCTCAAGATCACAGAGAAGAAAAATTCAGCGCAGGTACACCCAGTATCAGAAAGATCTGAAGGAAAGTAGAGAAAATTCTTCACCAGTCAAAACGGAAGGAAGGAAGAACCCAAAGTCAGACTATGCTCCAAAGCCAGTTCCACAGAGCAAAGTGGTCTGCAGCCGAGAACAATTGGCCAAGGTTCATTCTGAACTGAAAACCAGAGAGAAGGCTAGAAAGCTCTGATGGAGACAGATAGCGAGACCGAAGAAGAGATTAGCATAAGCCAGAAGAAAGAGGTCGTGGAGGAAGAGATGTTCGAAGCCTTCATGGCTGAGCAAACGTTTCTGACTGAAGAGCCAGTTAAGAAAGATCCTTCGAAGGGATCAGTTAGCAATGAAATACCAGAATGCATCATGCAGGATGTTTCTGAGGGAGTCAACCAAAGTAACCAAGAGGGGGAACAAGTACAGCCAGCCATCTAGTTTGGCTCGTTTCCCCCAGTGTCAGTGAACATGGTACACATACTACCACAAGAATTCCAAGCTGGAGATGAAAATCAAGAAGGGCAGGAAGCTGATCCAGTTCAGATCTCTAGTGAAGACTCGCAGGCAAGCATGGTGCAAGATAATTTCGAAATGGTTACCCCGATGGAAGATGAATATGAAAGTGAGGAAGTGGTAAGCATCAATCTATCGTATCCATTTGAGTACCCCTCAGATTCGATGACGCAGCACGTCAGGCCTTTGTACATCAAGGCTTTCTTTGATGGGATACAGCTTAACCGAGTCCTGATAGACAATGGGGCAGCAGTAAACCTACTCCCGAAATCTTCTTTGAAGAAACTAGGAAAAAAGAATCCCAGGTTGATACCAACCAGCACAACCATTGCTGGTTTTGCTGGAGATAAGCAAATGGCTCAGGGGATTCTACCCATTAATTTAAGTGTGGGAACCAGGGATTGTATGACAGCATTCTTCGTAATCGACAGTAATGCTAAATACAATGCTTTGCTTGGATGGGATTGGATCCACACTAACAAATGTGTGCCTTCTTCTTTACATCAGAAAATCATGATGGCTTTAGGCAATGGAGAGACAGAGGAAATCGATGCAGATCCTCAACCCTTCATAGCCTGTGCAGACTTTGCGGAGGCTAAATTGTATATTGAGGGAGTGACACCTCTCAGTATACTGATGAAAGATGACAGCTCAGCCGAAGTGACGGCTGATGAGGAGGTGACGCACCTGAAGCACTTAGTCCAAAAAAGTGCTGATGAAGAGGTTGTCCTTAGAGATGACAATGATGCCTGGTTATAGGCAAAGAGAGGAACCACAAGAAGCCAAGTCCTTGGCTTTGATTAAATTTTCAGCATTGGACATAAAAGCAATAGTCCAGAAAGTTCAGGAGCAAGAGAGAGAGGCCATGATAATTGGCTGCAAACAGCAGCAGCAACAGGCTAGAGTCTTGACTCTTGGTAAGTACTGTGCCTTGGACATTGAAACAAAAGTCCAGGAGATACAGGAAGAGGAAGCCTTGTGGACAGATTTTGTCTATGAGGAGGAGGACAGAGATATTGAATTGAAGAACCTGGGGGCAGAACCAAGCTTGAAGATCACTTCAAAGGTAGAAGAAACCAGAGGGAGTTCTCATGCACAAGACCCTTTAGAAGAAGTAAATCTAGGGGAAGGTTCTGTACAACAGCCCACCTATATAAGTGCTTGTTTGAATGCTCTGGACAGAAACCAGCTATTGGTTGTTCTGAAGAAATACAAAGATTGCTTTGCATGGTCTTATAATGAACTACCAGGATTGGATAGGTCATTAGTGGAACATAGGCTCCCCATGAAGCCTAATTTCAAGCCTTACAAGCAGAAACCAAGGAGGATGAGTCCAGAAGTAATTCAGAAGGTTAAGGAAGAGATCCTTAGACTCCTCAAGGAAGGTTTTATTAGAACAGCCAGGTATGTCGAGTGGCTATCTAATATTGTGCCTGTAGTCAAGAAGAATGGCAAAATGAGGGTATGTATCGATTTCAGAAATTTAAATCTGGCAACTCCCAAAGATGAGTACCCTATGCCTATAGTGGACTTGCTGGTGGACAGTTCAGCAGGTCACCAAGTCTTGTCAATGATGGATGGGCATTCCGGCTATAACCAAATCTGCATTGCAGAGGAAGATATCCACAAGACAGCATTCAGATGTCCTGGGAATATTGGCACCTTTGAATGGGTTAAAATGCCATTTGGTCTAAAGAATGCTGGAGCTACATATCAAAGAGCCATGAACACTATCTTTCATGATCTTATTGGAGGATATTTGGAATGTTATATTGATGACATTGTGGTTAAGTCCCAATCCATGGAGGAGCACCTGTTTCACTTAGAAGCAGCTTTTGAAAGGATGAGGAAGTTCAAGTTAAAACTCAATCCTCTTAAATGTGCTTTTGGTGTATCATCTGGAAATTTCTTGGGCTATGTTGTTCACAAGAAAGGAATACAGATTGATCAGAATAAAGCCAAAGCAATCATTGAAGCCAAACCCCCAGCAAGTAAGAAAGAATTACAAAGGTTCCTTGGGCAGGTTAACTTTCTTCGAAGGTTCATTTCTAACACTGCAGGGAAAACTAAAGTATTTTCTTCCTTGTTAAGGCTGAAAGATGAAGAGGAATTTGTGTGGACAGCAGAGCATCAAATTGCTTTCGAAGGTATCAAGGCCTACTTGGCTAACCCTCCAGTGCTGATGCCACCAAAGGGGAACAAGCCCTTGAAGTTGTACATAGCCGCAGCAGAGGATTCATTGGGAGCTTTCTTAGCCCAAGACAATGAAGGAGGCAAGGAGCAAGCTATTTATTACCTTAGTAGGTTTTTAAATTCTTGTGAATGTAAATATTCAGCTGTTGAAAAGCTGTGTCTTGCTTTGTATTTTGCTGCAATAAAATTAAGATATTATCTTTTGCCTACAACTGTCTTGGTAATTGCAACCACAGATTTGGTTAAATATATGTTATCTAGACCAATGTTGAGGGGAAGAATTGGCAAATGGATGCTTGCCTTATCAGAATTTCATCTAGAATATGTCCCTCAAAGGGCAGTAAAAGGGCAGGTCTTAGCCAATTTCTTGGCAGATCATCCATCTCAAACAGAGAGCCAGGGGATAATGGAACTTGGTATGGCCAGTGTTGAGCCATGGCAAATGTGGTTCGATGGGTCAAAAGCAAATGGGTTAATTGGAATTGGTATTGTAATCAAGTCTCCACAGGGGACAGAAACTACCCATGGTTTTAGAGTAGATGAAGCTACCTGTTCCAATAACCAGGCTGAATATGAAGCCTTAATTGTGGGATTAGAAATTCTTATTGGATTACAAGTACATGCAGTTGACATATTTGGAGATTCTCAATTGGTGGTTAACCAAGTGAAAGGAATTTTCAAGTGTCAAAGCATAAGTATCCTGCCATATTATGTTGTTGCATTACATCTGCTTTCTCAGTTTCAAATAGCAAATGTAACCCATGTTCCAAAATTCTTGAACAATAGAGCCAATGATGTGGCTCAAAAGGCTTCGAACTTCAAGAGAAGGGATAATACCCAACGGGACATAAGCCAAACAACATATCAGAAATTAATACAACCTTTGAATAAAAGGAATGTGATCTTGGAAGTCAATCATAATGACTTACAAGAACAAGATTGGAGGCATCCAATAATGCAGTACATGGCTGGTCCATCTTCGAAGGCCAGTAGAAAAGTTAAATTGCAGTCTATGCAATATATGATATATGGTAATGCTCTCTACAAAAGGGGGGGAGATGGCTTATTGTTAGAATGTCTAGGCCCGAAAGAAGCATTAACAGCCATGGCTGAGGTTCATGAAGGCATCTGTGGTGCTCATCAACCTGGTGTAAAAATGAGATGGTTGCTTCGAAGGCATTCCTATTATTGGCCAACCATCCTTAAAGACTGCATAGAATATGCAAAGGGGTGTCAGGCATGTCAAAAGCATGGCACAATAAGGCACGTGCCCATAACTGACCTACATGCAGTAGTGAAGCCTTGGCCATTCAGAGGGTGGGCCATGGATATGATGGGAAAAATACACCCACCTTCTTCGAAGCATCATTGTTTCATTTTAGTGGCCACTGACTACTTCACTAAATGGGTCGAAGCTAAGCCATACAAGGCTATAGACCAAACAGAGGTTATTAGTTTTATTAAAGATTTGATCCATAGATTTGGCATCCCGCAAACCATAACAGTTGATAATGGAACTGTGTTTGATGGGAAGATGGTGAAGGCTTTTGTGGCAGAATTTGGAATTAGCCTTGTTAATTCCACACCCTATTATGCACAAGCTAATGGTCAAGCTGAGTCATCCAATAAGTCCTTGAAAAAAGGAATACAGAAGGTTGTGGATGACAATCCCAGGGATTGGCATAACTTATTATTGGATGTTTTGTGGGCATATAGAACCTCACCGAGGTCAAGCACAGGAGTCACTCCCTATGCCTTGGTGTATGGACATGATGCAGTTTTACTAGTAGAGATTAATGTTAAATCTTTGAGAGTAAGATGTCAAGATCAATTGAATCCTGAACAATACCATCAAAGTATGTGCTTAGAAATAGAAGGCATAGATGAAGCCAGAATTTTGGCATTAAATAGCATTCTTTTCCAAAAGAAGAAAGCAGCCAAGAATTATAATAAGAAAGTCAAACACATTGGCTTTGATGAAGGTGATTTGGTATGGAAGACAATACTCCCAATTGGGATTAAAAGCCATAAGTTTGGCAAATGGTCACCTAACTGGGAAGGACCATATCAAATTCATAGGGTTCTGCCTTTTGGAGCATACCATTTAAGAAATTTGAATGGTTATGTACATCCCAAAAAGATTAATGGCAGATATTTAAAACCTTATTTTCCAACCATTTGGGAAACACGAGGGATAGAGTAAACATCATATGCAAGCATCATATGCAAAAACACAAGCTTGCTCAAATGATATACAAAATATTGTGCTTTCATAAAGAATCAAGTACATTGTGCCACAAATTGGCCCAAAAATCATTACAATGCTTTAGTTGTTTTTCTACAATAGCTTTCCTATTGCTAAGGGAAGGAAATAATTGGATAGCCACAGCCATGTCTTCTTTTCGATTAGCCAGCCCTTGATTGGTGATGTGCAGTTTCTTATCAGTTCGAACCAAGGCTTGGTTTACTGCGGCTAACTCTTCTTCAAGCTGAGCTTTTTTCTCCAGAAGTTGGACTCGAAAGTGGGAGGCAGAAGAGTGTTGTTCTTTCAGAGTCAATACTTTAGTATGCACTTGAGAAACAAAACTCTGGTCCTTAGCCAGCTTCTCATCCGCAGTTTTAGCAGCATGACAAATATTGAGATAAAAATCAATAGTAGCTGCAGCCTGAGATAGATGACTTGAGACACTCATGGCAGACTGCTCAGCAATGTTACAGCATTGAAGGAACCCATTCCTGATGATAGGCCTTTGTAGAGCCTCGAAGGGGATCCTTGAAAAAGAAGTCAACAGTTGCAAGCATGTGTCCAAATCTACTAAGGGTGCAAAAGGCTTGTTGCTGGAGGAAGGAGAACTCTTGAAGATTTCCAATAGGGAGTCAGCCAAGGCTAATGGCTCAGCTTCAGCAGTAGAGGTGGGAGAGGTAGAAGGTATGTCAAAGAGACTAGCTAGTCTTCCTTCAAAAATGTCTACCTCATCCCTTGACATGAAGGGCATAGAGAGTGTTGTGGTAGAAGACGCAAAGGGCTGCATAGGGATGGGAGAAACGGATGGAGCATCTTTGGCAGCCTCTATGGTCTTGGCCACCAGCAAATCAAGAGAAGAGGGACTGGAAGTGGGCATTGGTGATGAACCATGAATTGAAGGGCTACCAGTGTCTTCTGTGGAAGAATCAACTGCCATTGGGAATGGAGTAGCAGTTGGAGTTTCTATAAAGGATGGAGAAAGAGCAAGGCTCGAAGAAAAAGTAGACTGAGGTAGGTTACGAGCCAAAAAAGGGAGGTATGGCTTTAATCCAAGAAAAGGAGATGCAGGAATACTGGAGTCTAAAGAAGGTATGACAAATATAGGCTTTGGAAGTGGAAGTACGACTCGAACAACCCTGACATTCTGTATTTGGTCAACCTCAACCGAAATTGAGGAAGGTCTCATTGGAAAGGTGAGTGCAGTAGTTGTCACTGCAAAAGGAAGAAATGCAGAACAATGTTAAACTTCAATACCACAAGCTGACAAAGTAAAAAACAGCAGAGGTATGAAAGAAATTACTTGTTCTAGAGGCGCTAGTACTGATGGGAGAACTGCGGAGAGAGTAATGTCCAGCAGTCTGCTGCCTTCTTACCATTTCCCCTTGTGTTGCATCGGCAGCAGCAGCTTCCTCTCTTTGCTCTTGCCATCTTTTCTTGGCCCTCTCAAATACAACGATTGCCTTGGAATGTTCTTGTTCGACTGCCTTGGCGGCTGCTTTATGAGTAGAGTCCTCAACATAGTCAGTGACAGGAACAGTCATTTTCTTTCTCTTCTCCCTTGGCAGAGATACAACCAATTCTTTTCCAACCTCCCCTTCTTCAGATCAGGGTTCAGACTCTCCAAAGATAAGTTCTTTCTCCGCTATTATGGTGGTTGCCTCGCTAACAGGATTTTCAATGACATCAGATGAAGATACAGCTACCTTTTGTCTCTTTGTTCTTTTTAAGGGCACTTCCTTCTCTGACTCAACCTCTCTTTCTTCTTCAAGAGATTCAGGTACTTCAGGAGGAAGGACTAGTCTCCTTTTTGTTTTTTGTTGTTGTTTCTTCTTGAGAATAGCTAAAGTCTCGGCTCTCTTGGGAGACTCTTCTTGTGGAGACCCTACACCAAAAGCATGAGTATAAGGAAACCAACAAAAGATTCAGAAATAAAAGGGGAGGAGAAGAACTTGAAGATACTCACCCTTCTTCGAAGCAGCTCTAGTAACCTTGGCTGGAAGGGGTAAAGTGGCAGGAGTAGTGGTGACAACTTCAGGAGGGGGAGAAGTGTTCTGGGCTGTTGTTGACTTATCCTTCGAAGGCAATCCCAACCCCACCAACAAGTCATGAGGGTGTGCAGAGAGGCGCACTTCCATATTGGCTGTCCACCAGTTCTTAAACCTTTTTAAGACTGAGCCAAAGGGGTGAAAGGGGATAAATTGGAATTCACTCAATTCCTTCAGCAGTCTGAGTACTGCTGCCTCTGGCTTGGATTTGGGTATTCTCAAATCTCTGGCAGTGAGATGGACATTTGAAAGACTGCAAAGAGGAACAGGTATCCCTTGAGAGAGCCCAAATTGCCTTGCAAATTGAGAAGGGCAGTATACCTCAGATATGCATTTATAGGCTCGAGGGTTCAGAGTGCCAATAAACAGCTCCCTTGGTAATAATATAGAGGCCCACATATCTTTATGGGGAGAAGTGGAACATTCCTTATCAGCCAGAAAAGATTGTAGCCAGGTTGGCCCTCTATTGGCTTCGAAAGGACAAAAGAAGGAAGCAGATGGAGAGATAGGAAGTTGATAAAAGAAGGTGAAGTAATAAGCAAAGGAAGCAGGGTAAAGGGCAATCCTAGCATATTTTTCCCCGTAAGTACTAGGATCCTGAACAAGGAATCCTAAACACTTGGGATGTAGGTCAGTGAAATAAGCAAAGAGCCAGAGTTGGAGCACCCAGAGGGGACCTCCTTGGTTAGCATCGAGGGGTTTTTCGCAAAATTGGGAGCAGGTTCTGTAGACATGACCTAGAAGATAAGGAGCAAGAGCGATATGTTTCTTCAAGACGAGTGCCTTCGCAAGTGGAGCAAACTCAGGCATAATCCTCTGAGATGAGGTGCAAAAGAGGAATTTGCATAACCAGTATAATATGAAGGAGAAGAATTCTGTGTCCCGCACAGGACCTTCTCTCTTATTTTCAGCCTTTACGAAGTCACTATAAGAAGAGTTTAGGGCTGGGAGAGAAAATTTGACAGGAAGGTCTGGATAGTTGGGAGTAAAAGGAGAACCATAGGGTGAAAGCCCTAGGAGATGGAAAATATCAAGAACGGTGGGGGCCATCATACCGCACCGAAACTGGAAGAAATTGAAAGCCATATTCCAAAAACATAAGGCAGCAGGAATCAAAAAGGGGTCTTCAGGAATAATGAACCTGGAAAGTCGAAGGGCATCGAGGATATAAAGCTCTTGCAGGTCATCTTCTCTCGCAGGCACCACTCTGTCATACCATTCCTCCCATTCAGTCCTCAATGTCGGCCAGCAGCGATGAGGACGGTTTACCCTCCAAGTTCCCCAATCAAGCCTTCCTTCGTAAAGAAGGAAATGGTCCTCCAAACGAGGGTACAGAGCTGGGAGTTGAGCAGGAACCTCCCGGAAGATAGGACCTAGGACGTACTCCTGTTTGTTGCTGTGGCGAGGAACGAAAAGACGACCATCAATGTTACTTGACTCACCAGATGTCAGCTTGCTGATTTCTTCATCGATACAATGTTTCAAAGCCATGGTAGGACTGATATGGTCGCCAGCAAGTACTTTTAGAGAGGAAGGATCCATTGGTAGTAAGCAAAAGAAGAGCAAAGAAGATCAGAAGAACCAGTAGAGAGAAGGGTTTGTAAAAGGCAAGAGATTTCGGAACACGAAACGAGAGGGTTTTAAAACCTTTGTGTCCGAAATTATACCCCGTAAGTCGTTAAGTACTAAAAGTACGAATGCGAGGAATTTCTTCCAATATTGATAGTTTTGGAGGGAAAAGCTTATTCCGGGGATTGGGGCCAGCTTCGAAATGAAATATTTGGCTTCGAAAACAAGATCTTGGCGTCAAAAAATCAAATAACAACGGCTTCGAAATACATAAGTCGGCTTCGAAGCCTAGTATATGCTTAAAGGCGCTAAATTGCTTGATTATGGGTCTGTTTAGGGGTTATAAATCAAAGTAACGACCTTCGGAGCAAAACCTAGTATTCTCTGAGTATGAGAAACGCTGTTCGGAGCATACTACATGCTTAAAAATGCTTGAATGCTCAAAGTATTGGTCTACTTCAAAAAAATCTAAAGACCTGTTTGAAGGTTATCAGTCAAAATGACAACATTCGAAGCAAACCCTAGGACTCTTTAAGGAAGAGGGGCACTTTTTGAAACATCCAAGACCAATCATTGGTTTCTATATGAGCAAGAAGGAATTGCCATAGGTTGCCCTTCGAAGCCAAAAGAGATCAGTTTAAAATTGATTGGCTTTGTCAACCATGACCATATATTGGTTACAGTTAGTGTTGAAGAATAAAGTCATTGAAATCGAAGTACTAAAATAATATCTGCCAGAATTGTCAATTTTACTCCATGAATTGGAAAAAGACACGATTGGTTCTTTTAGTACTTCATTAAACAATTGATTCGAAGGATGAGATTGTTCAAATTCCAAGTTACGAGTTAGCTGTTAAAGATAAAAGGAAACAAAGTCAAACAGTGTTAAATACAGAAAGACTTTGTTTATATTAAAGCCAAGATGATTACATTAGGTAACCCTATCTGGGTACAAATTCAAGCTCATAAAAATAAGGAATAGAATAAATAACAAGGTCATGAAATTTTATCCAGCAATGGTCAATAAATTTCCGTTCTTTCTTTATTATTTCTTCTATTTCTTCTAAAGTTGATTGCATAAGCTGATGAGCTCTCACTTCATAATAGAGTTCTTCAGCCTTTGCTTCGAAAGCCTCTTCTCTCGATTTTTGTTCCAATTCATCTATAACCAAATCATCCCAGTACGCAGAATCTTTATTCCTGAAGTCATCGAACTCTTCGATAAAATTCTCTGCTTCATACTGGGCATGAATTCGGAGAGATGAAAGTTGATCCAGATTTTGGATGGTGATCTTAGAATTCTGATGCCAGTAGAGGAGCACTGGGAGTTGGTCCAAAAACAAATGAAGCTCTGCCTGGGCAATAGGGTTGAGAACATGACCTCTAGTCAAGACATCACAAGCCCATTGAAAGTTCTTAAGAGGAATGTCATCCTCAAGAACATTGAAGGGCAGGTGGGAGAAAGCCGCGAGCAAAAGTTGAGCTTGCTTTCGCTCGGCTGGAAAAGGAGGTGACGGAGGTTGGTAAGGTGGAAAAACTTTGTCCATTGGAAGGGCAAGTCTTAGTTTCTCTGTCCAGGAAAGAATGGGAGAAGGAGAAGGAGAAGATGATCCTGCTTCGGAGGATGGGAAGAGAGTAGATGGCTCTGCATCAGAAGACAAAGGGGAGGGAGTAGATGTTTCTATCTCAGAAGATGCAGAAGAGGGTGTGGATGCCTCTATTATGGGAGATGGCACGGGAGCAGAAGGAACAAAGGCATTAATGTAATCAAGCCAATCAGAAGAACAAATCTTCGCCTTCTTGGCTAAGAATGAAGGGGTATACCCTTGTGCTTCTTCTGGACGCCGGGCAGGGTGCATTATCTTTGTAGGCATGGAAGAAGTATACCAAGCCACAAACAGAGTCTCTTCCAAGCTACGTCGAAGGTCAATGGGCACGTAAGGGTAGACCACTGAACTTCGAGCGTAGGAGGGAAACTCCAAGGGGTCAGTGAACTCAACAAAATGGTGATTGATTCGCTCCCTTAAATCATAAGTCTCAGGAGTTGACCAGCTTGTCCAGCCAAAAGCCCCAGAGGGTGAAGAGGTTACAGTTTCATCCCATGCAGAGGTCTGTGAAGAAGAATTTCCTAAGTCCATATTTGCAACTTGTCGAAGCAAAGGCTTGAGAGTAGTTTGGTCAAAATACAAAGGGAGCTTAGGGGAAGAACTCTTTGTGTCTGTAAGTTTGTAAACCAAGGGATTAAAGGCAATGTGTTCGTAGTCCAAAGGTTTATAATCTGCAAAAGCCTCCATTACCTGAATAGAGAAGGGCGGGTAAAGGTGGCTAATGAATGTGTGGAGATTCTTTCGAGGAGGAATAACATCACTCAAAGGCTCTTCATATGCTTGATCAGTAGTAAGGGAAGTTGATGCAGCCATAGCCTGTTCGAATACTAAGGTATTGGGATGTTCAACGAGTTAATGCAAATGATCACCAAATGGATGACGGTTGTATTTCCAGAATTTGGACTCCATACACGATCTAGAGGCGCGGGAAAACTGTAATCCACTAATATCACCAAGTATTGGGTATATTAGTGCGGGGGGTAATGTTGGCTACATATTTTGTAAAAGCCAGTTACAGTTCGACACGTGGCAGAGTAAGGGTAATAAAGGAAGGTTATTCAAACCTTTAATCCTGATCGTACACGTGGCAATAAATATTGGTCCTCACATGATCTGAGTAACACTAGATCAATAACGGGATGCAAGATGACATATCTTCAACGGTTACTCATATTCAAATTCAAGTATAAGAGGGAAGCTCAACTGCCAGTACTGGCGTAATGGAGCTACTTGTAAGGAAGCATGATCAGCGATCATGGAGGAGCAGTTCGATGGTTCGAAGTGCAGTTCGAAGGTCATCACTGACGAGTATAAATAGCAGGGCAGCCCCCAGAAAAAAAGACGGACTCAGATCATACAAATCAGTCATTTACTTCATATATTTTCTTTTCCAGTCTTTTACATTTCCAGTCTTTAAATACCTGTTCTTTAAATACCTGCACTTTAAATACCCGCACTGCACTTCGATTCGTAGGAGTAGTTTCAACTAGATTCAAGTAGATTGCTGTTGTAAACCTCTCTGAGGCTGAGTTCGGACCATTGTAAGTGTTCATTTTTATGAAATACTTCAACTGTTCTTCATATTACTGTTATTTCTATTAACTTCTCCTAAGTCAAGCCACCAGTAAAAGTCCTCTTCATTGAGGCTGAAAAGAACTAAAACACAATCGTCTGATAATTGGTTGGCAATCACAATTTCTGTAAGGACTGATTGATCCTTACTGGCACGCTCACATTCACAAAAATACCCTTCGAAAAGCCAAAAAGCCAACAGGTATAGTGGTTTCTGGATTGAACTTCCATTGTTAATTTTATGCAACTTTCATTTTTATTTTTATTCACCTTCGATTTTTATTCAATTTACTTTTCTACTCAATTTCCTTTTTTATTTAATTTCCAAATAGATCGTTAAGTTATAGTGGTTTCTTGAATAAACTTCGATTTTTAATTTTCTGCAACTTCCATTTTTATTTTTATTCGACTTCCATTTTTATTCAATTTACTTTTCTATTCACCTTCCTTTTTTATTTAATTTCCAAATAGATCGTTAAGGTATAGTGGTTTCTTGAATGAATTTCCGTTTTTAATTTTCTGCAACTTCCATTTTTATTTTCAAGTAACTTCCATTTTTATTCAAGTTACTTTTCTGTTCAACTTCCTTTTTTATTTAATTTCCAAATAGATCGTTAACGTATAGGGGTTTCTGGATTGAACTTCCATTTTTAATTTTCTGCAACTTCCATTTTTATTTTTATTTAACTTCCTTCTTCATTCAACTTTCTTTTCTACTCAACTTCCTTTTTTAATTAATTTCCAAATAGATCGTTAAGGTATAGTGGTTTCTGGATTGAATTTCCATTGTTAATTTTATGCAACTTTCATTTTTATTTTTATTCACCTTCCATTTTTATTCAATTTACTTTTCTATTAAACTTCATTTTTTATTTAATTTTCAAATAGATCGTTAAGTTATAGTGGTTTCCTGAATGAACTTCCATTTTTTATTTTCTGCAACTTCCATTTTTATTTTTATTCGACTTCCATTTTTATTTAATTTCCAAATAGATCGTTAAGGTATAGTGGTTTCTTGAATGAACTCCCATTTTTAATTTTCTGAAACTTCCATTTTTATTTTTATTCGACTTCCATTTTTATTCAAGTTATTTTTCTATTCAACTTCCTTTTTTATTTAATTTCCAAATATATCGTTATGGTATAGTGGTTTCTTGAATGAACTTCCATTTTTAATTTTTTGCAATTTCCATTTTTATTCTTATTTAACTTCCTTTTTCAATCAGTTTCTTTTCTACTAAACTTCCTTTTTTATTTAATTTCCAAATAGATCGTTAAGGTATAGTGGTTTCTAGATTGAACTTTCACTTTTAATTTTATGCAACTTTTATTTTTATTTTTATTCAACTTCCATTTTTATACAATTTCCTTTTCTATTAAACTTCCTTTTTTATTTAATTTCCAAATAGATCGTTAAGGTATAGTGGTTTCTTGAATGAACTTCCATTTTCCATTTTCTGCAACTTCCATTTTTATTTTTAAGTAACTTCCATTTTTATTCAAGTTACTTTTCTGTTCAACTTCCTTTTTTATTTTATTTCCAAATAGATCGTTAACGTATAGTGGTTTCTGGATTGAACTTCCATTTTTAATTTTATGCAACTTTCATTTTTATTTTTATTCAATTTTCATTTTTTTTTCAATTTAGTTTTCTATTAAACTTCCTTTTTTATTTATTTTTCAAATAGATCGTTAAGGTATAGTGGTTTCTTGAATGAATTTCCATTTTTAATTTGCTGCACCTTCCATTTTTATTTTTATTTAACGTCCTTTTTCATTCAAATTTCTTTTCTACTCAACTTCCTTTTTTATTTAATTTCAAAATAGATCGTTAAGGTATGGTGGTTTCTTGAACGAATTTCCATTTTTAATTTGCTGCAACTTCCATTTTTATTTTTATTTAACGTCCTTTTTCATTCAAGTTTCTTTTCTACTCAACTTCCTTTTTTATTTAATTTCCAAATAGATCGTTAAGGTATAGTGGTTTCTGGATTGAACTTCCATTTTTAATTTTATGCAACTTTCATTTTTTTATTCAATTTCCATTTTTATTAAATTTACTTTTCTATTAAACTTCCTTTTTTATTAAATTTCCAAATAGATCGTTAAGGTATAATGGTTTCTTTAATGAACTTCCATTTTTAATTTTCTGCAACTTCCATTTTTATTCTTATTGAACTTCCTTTTTCAATCAGTTTCTTTTCTACTGAACTTCCTTTTTTATTTAATTTCCAAATAGATCATTAAGGTATAGTGGTTTCTGGATTGAACTTTCATTTTTAATTTTTTGCAACTTAGATTTTTATTTTTATTCAACTTCTATTTTTATTCAATTTACTTTTCTAAACTTCCTTTTTTATTTAATTTCCAAATAGATCGTTAAGGTATAGTGGTTTTTTGAATGAACTTCCATTTTTAATTTTCTGCAACTTCCATTTTTATTTTTATTCGACTTCCATTTTTATTCAAGTTATTTTTCTATTCAACTTCCTTTTTTATTTAATTTCCAAATAGATCGTTAAGGTATAGTGGTTTCTTGAATGAACTTCCAATTTTAATTTTCTGCAACTTCCATTTTTATTCTTATTTAACTTTCTTTTTCAATCAGTTTCTTTTCTACTCAACTTCCTTTTTTATTTAATATCCAAATAGATCGTTAAGGTGTAGTGGTTTCTGGATTGAACTTTCATTTTTAATTTTATGCAACTTTCATTTTTATTTTTATTCAACTTCCATTTTTATTAAATTTATTTTTCTATTAAACTTCCTTTTTTATTTAATTTCCAAATAGATCGTTAAGGTATAGTGGTTTCTTGAATGAACTTCCATTTTAAATTTTCTACAACTTCCATTTTTATTTTTATTCGACTTCCATTTTTATTCAAGTTATTTTTCTATTCAACTTCCTTTTAATTAATTTCCAAATAGATCGTTAGGGTATAGTGGTTTCTTGAATGAACTTCCAATTTTAATTTTCTGCAACTTCCATTTTTATTTCTTTTCAACTGCTTTTTTTATTCAAGTTTCTTTTCTATTCAACTTCCTTTTTTTTATTTAATTTCCAAATAGATCGTTAAGGTATAATGGTTTCTGGATGGAACTTCCATTTTTAATTTTATGGAACTTTCACTTTTATTTTTATTCAACTTCCATTTTTAATCAATTTACTTTTCTATTAATCTTCCTTTTTTTATTTAATTTCCAAATAAATCGTTAAAGTATACTAGTTTCTTTAATGAACTTCCATTTTTAATTTTATTCAGCTTCCATTTTTATTCAAGTTATTTTTCTATTCAACTTCCTTTTTTATTTAACTTCGAAATTGATCGTTAAGGTATAGTGGTTTCTTGAATGAACTTTCATTTTTAATTTTCTACAACTTCCATTTTTATTTTTATTTAACTTCCTTTTTTATTCAAGTTTCTTTTCTGCTCAACTTCCTTTTTTATGTGATTTCCAAATAGATCGTTAAGGTATACTGGTTTCTGGATTGAACTTCCATTTTAAATTTTCTGCAACTTCCATTTTTATTTTTATTCAACTTCCATTTTTATTCAATTTACTTTTCTATTAAACTTCCTTCTTTATTTATTTTCCAAAGTGACCGTTAAGGTATATTGGTTTCTGGAATGAACTTCCATTTTTAATTTTCTACAACTTCCATTTTTATTTTTATTCGACTTCAATTTTTATTCAAGTTATTTTTCTATTCAACTAATTTTTTTATTTAATTTCCAAATAGATCGTTAAGATATAGTGGTTTCTTGAATTAACTACCATTTTTAATTATCTGCAACTTCCATTTTTATTCTTATTTAACTTCCTTTTTCAATCAATTTCTTTTCTACTCAACTTCCTCTTTTATTTAATTTCCAAATAGATCGTTAAGGTATAGTGGTTTCTGGATTGAACTTTCACTTTTAATTTTATGCAACTTTCATTTTTATTTTTATTCAACTTCCATTTTTTCCAATTTACTTTTCCATTGAACTTCCTTTATTATTTATTTTCCAAATAGATCGTCAAGGTAGAGTGGTTTCTTGAATGAACTTCCATTTTTAATTTTCTGCAACCTCCATTTTTATTTTTATTCGACTTTCATTTTTATTCAAGTTCTTTTTCTATTCAACTTCCTTTTTTATTTAATTTCCAAATAGATCGTTAAGGTATAGTGGTTTCTTGAATGAACTTCCATTTTTAATTTTCTGCAACTTCCATTTTTATTCTTATTTAACTTCCTTTTTCAATCAGTGTCTTTTCCACGCAACTTCCCTTTTTATTTAATTTCCAAATAGATCGTTAAGATAGTGATTTCTGGATTGAACTTTCATTTTTAATTTTATGCAACTTTCATTTTTATTTTTATTCAACTTCCATTTTTATTCAATTTACTTTTCTATTAAACTTCCTTTTTTATTTAATTTCCAAATAGATCGTTAAGGTATAGTGGTTTTTTGACTGAACTTCCATTTTTAATTTTCTGCAACTTCCATTTTTATTTTCATTCGGCTTCCATTTTTATTCAAGTTATTTTTCTATTGAACTTCCTTTTTTAATTCATTTCCAAATAGATCGTTAAGGTATAGTGGTTTCTTGAAAGAACTTCCAATTTTAATTTTCTACAGCTTCCATTTTTATTTCGATTCAACTTCTTTTTTTATACAAGTTTCTTTTCTATTCAACTTTCTTTTTTATTTAATTTCCAAATAGATCGTTAAGGTATACTGGTTTCTGGATTGAACTTCCATTTTTAATTTTATGAAACTTTCACTTTTATTTTTAGTCAACTTCCATTTTTAATCAATTTACTTTTCTATTAATCTTCCTTTTTTATTTAATTTCCAAATAGATCGTTAAGGTATGGTGGTTTCTTTAATGAACTTCCATTTTTAATTTTATGGAACTTCCATTTTATTTTATTCAGCTTCCATTTTTATTCAAGTTATTTTTCTATTCAACTTCCTTTTTTATTTAACTTCCAAATAGATCGTTAACGTATTGTGGTTTCCTGAACGAACTTCCACTTTTAATTTTCTGCAACTACCATTTTTATTTTTATTTAACTTCCTTTTTTATTCAAGTATCATTTCTACTCAACTTCTTTTTTTTATGTAATTTCCAAATAGATCGTTAAGGTATAGTGGTTTCTGGATTGAACTTCCATTTTTAATTTTCTGCAACTTCCATTTTCATTTTTATTCAACTTCCATTTTTATTCAATTTACTTTTCTATTAAACTTCCTTTTTTATTTATTTTCCAAATTGATCATTAAGGTATATTGGTTTCTGGAATAAACTTCCATTTTTAATTTTCTGCAACTTTCATTTTTATTTTTATTTGACTTCCATTTTTATTCAAATTATTTTTCTATTCAACTTCCTTTTTTATTTAATTTCCAAATAGATCGTTAAGCTATAGTGGTTTCTTGAATGAACATCCATTTTTAATTTTCTGCAACTTCCATTTTTATTTTTATTCGACATCCATTTTTGTTCAAGTTATTTTTCTATTCAACTACCTTTTTTATGTAATTTCCAAATAGGTCGTTAAGGTATAGTGGTTTTTGGATTGAACTTTCATTTTCATTTTTATTCAACTTCCATTTTTATTCAATTTACTTTTCCATTGAGCTTCTTTTTTTATTTAATTTCCAAATAGATCGTTAAGGTAGAGTGGTTTCTTAAATGAACTTCCATTTTTAATTTTCTGCAACCTCCATTTTTATTTTTATTCGACTTCCATTTTTATTCAAGTTCTTTTTCTATTCAACTTCCTTTTTTATTTAATTTTCAAATAGATCGTTAAGGTATAGTGGTTTCTTGAATGAACTTCCATTTTTAATTTTATGCAACTTGCATTTTTATTCTTATTTAACTTCCTTTTTCAATCAGTTTCTTTTCTACTCAACTTCCCTTTTTATTTAATTTCCAAATAGATCGTTAAGGTATAGTGATTTCTGGATTGAACTGTCATTTTTAATTTTATGCAACTTTCATTTTTGTTTTTATTCCACTTCCATTTTTATTCAATTTACATTTCTATTAAACTTCCTATTTTATTTAATTTCCAAATAGATCGTTAAGGTATAGTGGTTTTTTGAATGAACTTCCGTTTTTAATTTTCTGCAACTTCCATTTTTATTTTCATTCGGCTTCCATTTTTATTCAAGTTATTTTTCTATTCAACTTCCTTTTTTAATTCATTTCCAAATAGATCGTTAAGGTATAGTGGTTTCTTGAAAGAACTTCCAATTTTAATTTTCTGCAGCTTCCATTTTTATTTCGATTCAACTTCTTTTTTTATTCAAGTTTTTTTTCTATTTAATTTCCAAATTGATCGTTAAGGTATACTGGTTTCTGGATTGAACTTCCATTTTTAATTTTATGAAACTTTCACTTTTATTTTTAGTCAACTTCCATTTTTAATCAATTTACTTTTCTATTAATCTTCCTTTTTTTTATTTAATTTCCAAATAGATCGTTAAGGTATGGTGGTTTCTTTAATGAACTTCCATTTTTAATTTTATGGAACTTCCATTTTTTTTTTTATTCAGCTTCCATTTTTATTCATGTTATTTTTCTATTCAACTTCCTTTTTTATTTAATTTCCAAATAGATCGTTAACGTATTGTGGTTTCTTGAATGAACTTCCATTCTTCATTTTCTGCAACTTCCATTTTTATTTTTATTTAACTTCCTTTTTTATTCAAGTATCTTTTCTACTCAACTTTCTTTTTTATGTAATTTCCAAATAGATCGTTAAGGTATAGTGGTTTCTGGATTCAACTCCCATTTTTAATTTTTTGCAACTTCCATTTTATTTTTATTCAACTTCCATTTTTATTCAATTTACTTTTCTATTAAACTTCCTTTTTTATTTATTTTCCAAATTGATCATTAAGGTATATTGGTTTCTGGAATGAATTTCCATTTTTAATTTTCTACAACTTCCATTTTTATTTTTATTCGACTTCCATTTTTATTCAAGTTATTTTTCTATTCAACTTCGTTTTTTATTTAATTTCCAAATAGATCGTTAAGGTAAAGTGGTTTCTTGAATGAACTTCCATTTTTAATTTTCTGCAACTTCCATTTTTATTTTTATTCGACATCCATTTTTATTCAAGTTATTTTTCTATTCAACTACCTTTCTTATGTAATTTCCAAATAGATCGTTAAGGTATAGTGGTTTCTGGAATGAACTTCCAATTTTAATTTTCTGCAGCTTCCATTTTTATTTTTATTTAACTTCCTTTTTTATTCAAGTATCTTTTCTACTCAACTTCCTTTTTTATGTAATTTCCAATAAGATCGTTAGGGTATAGTGGTTTCTGGATTGAACTTCCATTTTTAATTTTCTGCAACTTCCATTTCTATTTTTATTCAACTTCCATTTTTATTCAATTTACTTTTCTATTAAACTTCCTTTTTTATTTAATTTCCTAATAGATCGTTAAGGTATAGTGGTTTCTTGAACGAACTTCCATTTTTAATTTTCTGCAACTACCATTTTTATTTTTATTTAACTTCCTTTTTTATTCAAGTATCTTTTCTACTCAACTTCCTTTTTTTATGTAATTTCCAAATAGATCGTTAAGGTATAGTGATTTCCGGATTGAACTTCCATTTTTAATTTTCTGCAACTTCCATTTTTATTTTTATTCAACTTCCATTTTTATTCAATTTACTTTTCTATTAAACTTTCTTTTTTATTTATTTTCCAAATTGATCATTAAGGTATATTGGTTTCTGGAATGAACTTTCATTTTTAATTTTCTGCAACTTCCATTTTTATTTTTATTCGACTTCCATTTTTATTCAAGTTATTTTTCTATTCAACTTCCTTTTTTATTTAATTTCCAAATAGATCGTTAAGGTATAGTGGTTTCTTGAATGAACTTCCATTTTTAATTTTCTGCAACCTCCATTTTTATTTTTATTCGACTTCCATTTTTATTCAAGTTCTTTTTCTATTCAACTTCCTTTTTTTATTTAATTTCCAAATAGATCATTAAGTTATAGTGGTTTTTGGAATGAACTTCCAATTTTAATTTTCTGCAACTTCCATTTTTATTCTTATTTAACTTCCATTTTCAATCAGTTTCTTTTCTACTCAACTTCCTTTCTTATTTAATTTCCAAATAGATCGTTAAGGTATGGTGGTTTCTTGATTGAACTTTCATTTTTAAATTTATGCAACTTTCAATTTTATTTTTATTCAACTTCCATTTTTTTTCAATTTACATTTCTATTAAACTTCCTTTTTATTTAATTTCCAAATAGATCGTTAAGGTATAATGGTTTCTTGAAGGAATTTCCATTTTTAATTTTCTGCAACTTCCATTTTTATTATTATTCGACTTCCATTTTTATTCAAGTTATTTTTCTATTCAACTTCCTTTTTTATCTAATTTCCAAATAGATCGTTAAGGTATAGTGTTTTCTTGAATGAACTTCCATTTTTAATTTTCTGCAACTTTCATTTTTATTCTTATTTAACTTCCTTTTTCAATCAGTTTCTTTTCTACTCAACTTCCCTTTTTATTTAATTTCCAAATAGGTTGTTAAGGTATAGTGGTTTCTGGATTGAACTTTCATTTTTAATTTTATGCAACTTTCATTTTTATTTTTATTCAACTTCCATTTTTATTGAATTTACTTTTCAATTAAACTTCCTTTTTTATTTAATTTCCAAATAGATCGTTAAGGTAAAGTGGTTTCTTGAATGAACTTCCATTTTTAATTTTCTGCAACTTCCATTTTTATTTTTATTCGACATCCATTTTTAATCAAGTTATTTTTCTATTCAACTTCCTTTTAATTAATTTCCAAATAGATCGTTAAGGTATAGTGGTTTCTTGAATGAACTTCCAATTTTAATTTTCTGCAACTTCTATTTTTATTTCTTTTCAATTTCTTTTTTTACTCAAGTTTCTTTTCTATTCAACTTCCTTTTTTATTTAATTTCCGAATAGATCGTTAAGGTATAATGGTTTCTGGATGGAACTTCAATTTTTAATTTTATGAAACTTTCACTTTTATTTTTATTCAACTTCCATTTTTAGTCAATTTACTTTTCTGTTAGTCTTCCTTTCTTATTTAATTTCCAAATAGATCGTTAAGGTATAGTGGTTTCTTTAATGAACTTCCATTTTTAATTTTGTGGAACTTCCATTTTTAATTTTATTCAGCTTCCATTTTTATTCAAGTTATTTTTCTATTCAACTTCCTTTTTTATTTAACTTCCAAATTGATCGTTAAGGTATAGTTGTTTCTTGAATGAACTTCTATTTTTAATTTTCTACAAGTTCCATTTTTATTTTTATTTAACTTCCTTTTTTATTGAAGTTTCTTTTCTATTAAACTTGCTTTTTTATTTAATTTCCAAATAGATCGTTAAGGTATAGTGGTTTCTGGATTGAACTTCCTTTTTTAATTTTCTGCAACTTCCATTTTTATTTTTATTCAACTTCCATTTTTATTCAATTTACTTTTCTATTAAACTTCCTTTTTTATTTGATTTCCAAATAGATCGTTAAGGTATAGTTGTTTCTTGAATGAACTTCCATTTTTAATTTTCTGCAACTTCCATTTTTATTTTCATTCGACTTCCATTTTTATTCAAGTTATTTTTCTATTCAATTTCCATTTTTAATTAATTTCCAAATAGATCGTTAAGGTATAGTGGTTTCTTGAAAGAACTTCCAATTTTAATTTTCTGCAGCTTCCATTTTTATTTCTATTCAAGTTCTTTTTTTATTCAAGTTTCTTTACTATTCGACTTTCTTTTTTATTTAATTTCCAAATAGATCGTTAAGGTATACTGGTTTCTGGATTGAACTTCCATTTTTAATTTTATGAAACTTTCACTTTTATTTTTAGTCAACTTCCATTTTTAATCAATTTACTCATCTATTAATCTTCCTTTTTTATTTAATTTTCAAATAGATCATTAAGGTATGGTGGTTTCTTTAATGAACTTCCATTTTTAATTTTATGGAACTTTCATTTTTTTTTATTCAGCTTCCATTTTTATTCAAGTTATTTTTCTATTCAACTTTCTTTTTTATTTAACTTCCAAATAGCTCGGTTAAGGTATAGTGGTTTCTTGAACGAACTGCCATTTTTAATTTTCTGCAACTACCATTTTTATTTTTATTTAACTTCCTTTTTTATTCAAGTATCTTTTCTACTCAACTTCCTTTTTTATGTAATTTCCAAATAGATCGTTAAGGTATAGTGGTTTCTGGATTGAACTTCCATTTTTAATTTTCTGCGACTTCCATTTTTATTTTTATTCAACTTCCATTTTTATTCAATTTACTTTTCTATTAAACTTCCTTTTTTATTTAATTTCCAAATAGATCGTTAAGGTATATTGGTTTCTTGAATGAACTTCCATTTTTAATTTTCTGCAACTTTCATTTTTATTTTTATTCAGCTTTCATTTTATTCAAGTTATTTTTCTATTCAACTTCTTTTTTTATTTAATTTCCAAATAGATCGTTAAGGTATAGTGGTTTTTCTTGAATGAACTTCCATTTTTAATTTTCTGCAACTTCCATTTTTATTCTTATTTAACTTCCTTTTTCAATCAGTTTCTTTTCTACTCAACTTCCTTTTTCATTTAATTTCCAAATAGATCGTTAAGGTATAGTGGTTTCTGGATTGAAATTCATTTTTAATTTTATGCAACTTTCATTTTTATTTTTATTCAAATTCTATTTTTATTCAATTTACTTTTCTATTGAACTTCCTTTTTTATTTAATTTCCAAATAGATCGTTAAGGTATTGTGGTTTCTTGAATGAACTTCCATTTTTAATTTTCTGCAACTTTCATTTTTCTTTTTATTCAGCTTTCATTTTTATTCAAGTTATTTTTCTATTCAACTTCTTTTTTTATTTAATTTCCAAATAGGTCGTTAAGGTATAGTGGTTTCTTGAATGAACTTCCATTTTTAATTTTCTGCAACTTCCATTTTTATTCTTATTTAACTTCGTTTTTCAATCAGTTTCTTTTCTACTCAACTTCCTTTTTTATTTAATTTCCAAATAGATCGTTAAGGTATAGTGGTTTCTGGATTGAACTTTCATTTTTAATTTTAAGCAACTTTCATTTTTATTTTTATTCAACTTCCATTTTAATTCAATTTACTTTTCTATTAAACTTCCTTTTTTATTTAATTTCCAAATAGATCGTTAAGGTATAGTGGTTTCTTGAATGAACTTCCATTTTTAATTTTCTTCAACTTTCATTTTTATTTTTATTCAACTTCCACTTTTATTCAATTTACTTTTCTATTAAACTTACTTTTTATTTATTTTCAAAATAGATCGTTAAGGTATTGTGGTTTCTTGAATGCGCTTCCATTTTTAATTTTCTGCAACTTCCATTTTTATTTTTATTCGACTTCCATTTTTATTCAAGTTATTTTTCTATTCAACTTCCTTTTTTATTTAATTTCCAAATAGATCGTTAAGATATAGTGGTTTTTTGAATGAACTTCCATTTTTAATTTTCTGCAACTTCCATTTTTATTTTTATTCGACATCCATTTTTATTCAAGTTGTTTTTCTATTCAACTACCTTTTTTATTTAATTTCCAAATAGATCGTTAAGGTATAGTGGTTTCTGGAATGAACTTCCAATTTTAATTTACTGCAACTTTCATTTTTATTCTTATTTAACTTCCTTTTTCAATCAGTTTCTTTTCTACTCAACTTCCTTTCTTATTTAATTTCCAAATAGATCGTTAAGGTATAGTGGTTTCTTGATTGAACTTTCATTTTTAATTTTATGCAACTTTCATTTTTATTTTTATTCAACTTTCATTTTTATTCAATTTACGTTTCTATTAAACTTCTTTTTATTTAATTTCCAAATAGTTCATGAAGGTATAGTGGTTTCTTGAAGGAATTTCCATTTTTAATTTTCTGCAACTTCCATTTTTATTTTTATTCGACTTCCATTTTTATTCAAATTATTTTTCTATTCAACTTCCTTTTTTATTTAATTTCCAAATATATCGTTATGGTATAGTGGTTTCTTGAATGAACTTCCATTTTTAATTTTTTGCAATTTCCATTTTTATTCTTATTTAACTTCCTTTTTCAATCAGTTTCTTTTCTACTAAACTTCCTTTTTTATTTAATTTCCAAATAGATCGTTAAGGTATAGTGGTTTCTAGATTGAACTTTCACTTTTAATTTTATGCAACTTTTATTTTTATTTTTATTCAACTTCCATTTTTATACAATTTCCTTTTCTATTAAACTTCCTTTTTTATTTAATTTCCAAATAGATCGTTAAGGTATAGTGGTTTCTTGAATGAACTTCCATTTTCCATTTTCTGCAACTTCCATTTTTATTTTTAAGTAACTTCCATTTTTATTCAAGTTACTTTTCTGTTCAACTTCCTTTTTTATTTTATTTCCAAATAGATCGTTAACGTATAGTGGTTTCTGGATTGAACTTCCATTTTTAATTTTATGCAACTTTCATTTTTATTTTTATTCAATTTTCATTTTTTTTTCAATTTAGTTTTCTATTAAACTTCCTTTTTTATTTATTTTTCAAATAGATCGTTAAGGTATAGTGGTTTCTTGAATGAATTTCCATTTTTAATTTGCTGCACCTTCCATTTTTATTTTTGTTTAACGTCCTTTTTCATTCAAATTTCTTTTCTACTCAACTTCCTTTTTTATTTAATTTCAAAATAGATCGTTAAGGTATGGTGGTTTCTTGAACGAATTTCCATTTTTAATTTGCTGCAACTTCCATTTTTATTTTTATTTAACGTCCTTTTTCATTCAAGTTTCTTTTCTACTCAACTTCCTTTTTTATTTAATTTCCAAATAGATCGTTAAGGTATAGTGGTTTCTGGATTGAACTTCCATTTTTAATTTTATGCAACTTTCATTTTTTTTATTCAATTTCCATTTTTATTAAATTTACTTTTCTATTAAACTTCCTTTTTTATTAAATTTCCAAATAGATCGTTAAGGTATAATGGTTTCTTTAATGAACTTCCATTTTTAATTTTCTGCAACTTCCATTTTTATTCTTATTGAACTTCCTTTTTCAATCAGTTTCTTTTCTACTGAACTTCCTTTTTTATTTAATTTCCAAATAGATCATTAAGGTATAGTGGTTTCTGGATTGAACTTTCATTTTTAATTTTTTGCAACTTAGATTTTTATTTTTATTCAACTTCTATTTTTATTCAATTTACTTTTCTAAACTTCCTTTTTTATTTAATTTCCAAATAGATCGTTAAGGTATAGTGGTTTTTTGAATGAACTTCCATTTTTAATTTTCTGCAACTTCCATTTTTATTTTTATTCGACTTCCATTTTTATTCAAGTTATTTTTCTATTCAACTTCCTTTTTTATTTAATTTCCAAATAGATCGTTAAGGTATAGTGGTTTCTTGAATGAACTTCCAATTTTAATTTTCTGCAACTTCCATTTTTATTCTTATTTAACTTTCTTTTTCAATCAGTTTCTTTTCTACTCAACTTCCTTTTTTATTTAATATCCAAATAGATCGTTAAGGTGTAGTGGTTTCTGGATTGAACTTTCATTTTTAATTTTATGCAACTTTTATTTTTATTTTTATTCAACTTCCATTTTTATTAAATTTATTTTTCTATTAAACTTCCTTTTTTATTTAATTTCCAAATAGATCGTTAAGGTATAGTGGTTTCTTGAATGAACTTCCATTTTAAATTTTCTACAACTTCCATTTTTATTTTTATTCGACTTCCATTTTTATTCAAGTTATTTTTCTATTCAACTTCCTTTTAATTAATTTCCAAATAGATCGTTAGGGTATAGTGGTTTCTTGAATGAACTTCCAATTTTAATTTTCTGCAACTTCCATTTTTATTTCTTTTCAACTGCTTTTTTTATTCAAGTTTCTTTTCTATTCAACTTCCTTTTTTTTATTTAATTTCCAAGTAGATCGTTAAGGTATAATGGTTTCTGGATGGAACTTCCATTTTTAATTTTATGGAACTTTCACTTTTATTTTTATTCAACTTCCATTTTTAATCAATTTACTTTTCTATTAATCTTCCTTTTTTTATTTAATTTCCAAATAAATCGTTAAAGTATACTAGTTTCTTTAATGAACTTCCATTTTTAATTTTATTCAGCTTCCATTTTTATTCAAGTTATTTTTCTATTCAACTTCCTTTTTTATTTAACTTCGAAATTGATCGTTAAGGTATAGTGGTTTCTTGAATGAACTTTCATTTTTAATTTTCTACAACTTCCATTTTTATTTTTATTTAACTTCCTTTTTTATTCAAGTTTCTTTTCTGCTCAACTTCCTTTTTTATGTGATTTCCAAATAGATCGTTAAGGTATACTGGTTTCTGGATTGAACTTCCATTTTAAATTTTCTGCAACTTCCATTTTTATTTTTATTCAACTTCCATTTTTAATCAATTTACTTTTCTATTAAACTTCCTTCTTTATTTATTTTCCAAAGTGACCGTTAAGGTATATTGGTTTCTGGAATGAACTTCCATTTTTAATTTTCTACAACTTCCATTTTTATTTTTATTCGACTTCAATTTTTATTCAAGTTATTTTTCTATTCAACAAATTTTTTTATTTAATTTCCAAATAGATCGTTAAGATATAGTGGTTTCTTGAATTAACTACCATTTTTAATTATCTGCAACTTCCATTTTTATTCTTATTTAACTTCCTTTTTCAATCAATTTCTTTTCTACTCAACTTCCTCTTTTATTTAATTTCCAAATAGATCGTTAAGGTATAGTGGTTTCTGGATTGAACTTTCACTTTTAATTTTATGCAACTTTCATTTTTATTTTTATTCAACTTCCATTTTTTTCCAATTTACTTTTCCATTGAACTTCCTTTATTATTTATTTTCCAAATAGATCGTCAAGGTAGAGTGGTTTCTTGAATGAACTTCCATTTTTAATTTTCTGCAACCTCCATTTTTATTTTTATTCGACTTTCATTTTTATTCAAGTTCTTTTTCTATTCAACTTCCTTTTTTATTTAATTTCCAAATAGATCGTTAAGGTATAGTGGTTTCTTGAATGAACTTCCATTTTTAATTTTCTGCAACTTCCATTTTTATTCTTATTTAACTTCCTTTTTCAATCAGTGTCTTTTCCACGCAACTTCCCTTTTTATTTAATTTCCAAATAGATCGTTAAGATAGTGATTTCTGGATTGAACTTTCATTTTTAATTTTATGCAACTTTCATTTTTATTTTTATTCAACTTCCATTTTTATTCAATTTACTTTTCTATTAAACTTCCTTTTTTATTTAATTTCCAAATAGATCGTTAAGGTATAGTGGTTTTTTGACTGAACTTCCATTTTCAATTTTCTGCAACTTCCATTTTTATTTTCATTCGGCTTCCATTTTTATTCAAGTTATTTTTCTATTGAACTTCCTTTTTTAATTCATTTCCAAATAGATCGTTAAGGTATAGTGGTTTCTTGAAAAAACTTCCAATTTTAATTTTCTACAGCTTCCATTTTTATTTCGATTCAACTTCTTTTTTTATACAAGTTTCTTTTCTATTCAACTTTCTTTTTTATTTAATTTCCAAATAGATCGTTAAGGTATACTGGTTTCTGGATTGAACTTCCATTTTTAATTTTATGAAACTTTCACTTTTATTTTTAGTCAACTTCCATTTTTAATCAATTTACTTTTCTATTAATCTTCCTTTTTTATTTAATTTCCAAATAGATCGTTAAGGTATGGTGGTTTCTTTAATGAACTTCCATTTTTAATTTTATGGAACTTCCATTTTATTTTATTCAGCTTCCATTTTTATTCAAGTTATTTTTCTATTCAACTTCCTTTTTTATTTAACTTCCAAATAGATCGTTAAGGTATAGTGGTTTCCTGAACGAACTTCCACTTTTAATTTTCTGCAACTACCATTTTTATTTTTATTTAACTTCCTTTTTTATTCAAGTATCATTTCTACTCAACTTCTTTTTTTTATGTAATTTCCAAATAGATCGTTAAGGTATAGTGGTTTCTGGATTGAACTTCCATTTTTAATTTTCTGCAACTTCCATTTTCATTTTTATTCAACTTCCATTTTTATTCAATTTACTTTTCTATTAAACTTCCTTTTTTATTTATTTTCCAAATTGATCATTAAGGTATATTGGTTTCTGGAATAAACTTCCATTTTTAATTTTCTGCAACTTTCATTTTTATTTTTATTCGACTTCCATTTTTATTCAAATTATTTTTCTATTCAAATTCCTTTTTTATTTAATTTCCAAATAGATCGTTAAGCTATAGTGGTTTCTTGAATGAACATCCATTTTTAATTTTCTGCAACTTCCATTTTTATTTTTATTCGACATCCATTTTTGTTCAAGTTATTTTTCTATTCAACTACCTTTTTTATGTAATTTCCAAATAGGTCGTTAAGGTATAGTGGTTTTTGGATTGAACTTTCATTTTCATTTTTATTCAACTTCCATTTTTATTCAATTTACTTTTCCATTGAGCTTCTTTTTTTATTTAATTTCCAAATAGATCGTTAAGGTAGAGTGGTTTCTTAAATGAACTTCCATTTTTAATTTTCTGCAACCTCCATTTTTATTTTTATTCGACTTCCATTTTTATTCAAGTTCTTTTTCTATTCAACTTCCTTTTTTATTTAATTTTCAAATAGATCGTTAAGGTATACTGGTTTCTTGAATGAACTTCCATTTTTAATTTTATGCAACTTGCATTTTTATTCTTATTTAACTTCCTTTTTCAATCAGTTTCTTTTCTACTCAACTTCCCTTTTTATTTAATTTCCAAATAGATCGTTAAGGTATAGTGATTTCTGGATTGAACTGTCATTTTTAATTTTATGCAACTTTCATTTTTGTTTTTATTCCACTTCCATTTTTATTCAATTTACATTTCTATTAAACTTCCTATTTTATTTAATTTCCAAATAGATCGTTAAGGTATAGTGGTTTTTTGAATGAACTTCCGTTTTTAATTTTCTGCAACTTCCATTTTTATTTTCATTCGGCTTCCATTTTTATTCAAGTTATTTTTCTATTCAACTTCCTTTTTTAATTCATTTCCAAATAGATCGTTAAGGTATAGTGGTTTCTTGAAAGAACTTCCAATTTTAATTTTCTGCAGCTTCCATTTTTATTTCGATTCAACTTCTTTTTTTATTCAAGTTTTTTTTCTATTTAATTTCCAAATTGATCGTTAAGGTATACTGGTTTCTGGATTGAACTTCCATTTTTAATTTTATGAAACTTTCACTTTTATTTTTAGTCAACTTCCATTTTTAATCAATTTACTTTTCTATTAATCTTCCTTTTTTTTATTTAATTTCCAAATAGATCGTTAAGGTATGGTGGTTTCTTTAATGAACTTCCATTTTTAATTTTATGGAACTTCCATTTTTTTTTTTATTCAGCTTCCATTTTTATTCATGTTATTTTTCTATTCAACTTCCTTTTTTATTTAATTTCCAAATAGATCGTTAACGTATTGTGGTTTCTTGAATGAACTTCCATTCTTCATTTTCTGCAACTTCCATTTTTATTTTTATTTAACTTCCTTTTTTATTCAAGTATCTTTTCTACTCAACTTTCTTTTTTATGTAATTTCCAAATAGATCGTTAAGGTATAGTGGTTTCTGGATTCAACTCCCATTTTTAATTTTTTGCAACTTCCATTTTATTTTTATTCAACTTCCATTTTTATTCAATTTACTTTTCTATTAAACTTCCTTTTTTATTTATTTTCCAAATTGATCATTAAGGTATATTGGTTTCTGGAATGAATTTCCATTTTTAATTTTCTACAACTTCCATTTTTATTTTTATTCGACTTCCATTTTTATTCAAGTTATTTTTCTATTCAACTTCGTTTTTTATTTAATTTCCAAATAGATCGTTAAGGTAAAGTGGTTTCTTGAATGAACTTCCATTTTTAATTTTCTGCAACTTCCATTTTTATTTTTATTCGACATCCATTTTTATTCAAGTTATTTTTCTATTCAACTACCTTTCTTATGTAATTTCCAAATAGATCGTTAAGGTATAGTGGTTTCTGGAATGAACTTCCAATTTTAATTTTCTGCAGCTTCCATTTTTATTTTTATTTAACTTCCTTTTTTATTCAAGTATCTTTTCTACTCAACTTCCTTTTTTATGTAATTTCCAATAAGATCGTTAGGGTATAGTGGTTTCTGGATTGAACTTCCATTTTTAATTTTCTGCAACTTCCATTTCTATTTTTATTCAACTTCCATTTTTATTCAATTTACTTTTCTATTAAACTTCCTTTTTTATTTAATTTCCTAATAGATCGTTAAGGTATAGTGGTTTCTTGAACGAACTTCCATTTTTAATTTTCTGCAACTACCATTTTTATTTTTATTTAACTTCCTTTTTTATTCAAGTATCTTTTCTACTCAACTTCCTTTTTTTATGTAATTTCCAAATAGATCGTTAAGGTATAGTGATTTCCGGATTGAACTTCCATTTTTAATTTTCTGCAACTTCCATTTTTATTTTTATTCAACTTCCATTTTTATTCAATTTACTTTTCTATTAAACTTTCTTTTTTATTTATTTTCCAAATTGATCATTAAGGTATATTGGTTTCTGGAATGAACTTTCATTTTTAATTTTCTGCAACTTCCATTTTTATTTTTATTCGACTTCCATTTTTATTCAAGTTATTTTTCTATTCAACTTCCTTTTTTATTTAATTTCCAAATAGATCGTTAAGGTATAGTGGTTTCTTGAATGAACTTCCATTTTTAATTTTCTGCAACCTCCATTTTTATTTTTATTCGACTTCCATTTTTATTCAAGTTCTTTTTCTATTCAACTTCCTTTTTTTATTTAATTTCCAAATAGATCATTAAGTTATAGTGGTTTTTGGAATGAACTTCCAATTTTAATTTTCTGCAACTTCCATTTTTATTCTTATTTAACTTCCATTTTCAATCAGTTTCTTTTCTACTCAACTTCCTTTCTTATTTAATTTCCAAATAGATCGTTAAGGTATGGTGGTTTCTTGATTGAACTTTCATTTTTAAATTTATGCAACTTTCATTTTTATTTTTATTCAACTTCCATTTTTTTTCAATTTACATTTCTATTAAACTTCCTTTTTATTTAATTTCCAAATAGATCGTTAAGGTATAATGGTTTCTTGAAGGAATTTCCATTTTTAATTTTCTGCAACTTCCATTTTTATTATTATTCGACTTCCATTTTTATTCAAGTTATTTTTCTATTCAACTTCCTTTTTTATCTAATTTCCAAATAGATCGTTAAGGTATAGTGTTTTCTTGAATGAACTTCCATTTTTAATTTTCTGCAACTTTCATTTTTATTCTTATTTAACTTCCTTTTTCAATCAGTTTCTTTTCTACTCAACTTCCCTTTTTATTTAATTTCCAAATAGGTTGTTAAGGTATAGTGGTTTCTGGATTGAACTTTCATTTTTAATTTTATGCAACTTTCATTTTTATTTTTATTCAACTTCCATTTTTATTGAATTTACTTTTCAATTAAACTTCCTTTTTTATTTAATTTCCAAATAGATCGTTAAGGTAAAGTGGTTTCTTGAATGAACTTCCATTTTTAATTTTCTGCAACTTCCATTTTTATTTTTATTCGACATCCATTTTTAATCAAGTTATTTTTCTATTCAACTTCCTTTTAATTAATTTCCAAATAGATCGTTAAGGTATAGTGGTTTCTTGAATGAACTTCCAATTCTAATTTTCTGCAACTTCTATTTTTATTTCTTTTCAATTTCTTTTTTTACTCAAGTTTCTTTTCTATTCAACTTCCTTTTTTATTTAATTTCCGAATAGATCGTTAAGGTATAATGGTTTCTGGATGGAACTTCAATTTTTAATTTTATGAAACTTTCACTTTTATTTTTATTCAACTTCCATTTTTAATCAATTTACTTTTCTATTAGTCTTCCTTTCTTATTTAATTTCCAAATAGATCGTTAAGGTATAGTGGTTTCTTTAATGAACTTCCATTTTTAATTTTGTGGAACTTCCATTTTTAATTTTATTCAGCTTCCATTTTTATTCAAGTTATTTTTCTATTCAACTTCCTTTTTTATTTAACTTCCAAATTGATCGTTAAGGTATAGTTGTTTCTTGAATGAACTTCTATTTTTAATTTTCTGCAAGTTCCATTTTTATTTTTATTTAACTTCCTTTTTTATTGAAGTTTCTTTTCTATTAAACTTGCTTTTTTATTTAATTTCCAAATAGATCGTTAAGGTATAGTGGTTTCTGGATTGAACTTCCTTTTTTAATTTTCTGCAACTTCCATTTTTATTCAATTTACTTTTCTATTAAACTTCCTTTTTTATTTGATTTCCAAATAGATCGTTAAGGTATAGTTGTTTCTTGAATGAACTTCCATTTTTAATTTTCTGCAACTTCCATTTTTATTTTCATTCGACTTCCATTTTTATTCAAGTTATTTTTCTATTCAATTTCCATTTTTAATTAATTTCCAAATAGATCGTTAAGGTATAGTGGTTTCTTGAAAGAACTTCCAATTTTAATTTTCTGCAGCTTCCATTTTTATTTCTATTCAAGTTCTTTTTTTATTCAAGTTTCTTTACTATTCGACTTTCTTTTTTATTTAATTTCCAAATAGATCGTTAAGGTATACTGGTTTCTGGATTGAACTTCCATTTTTAATTTTATGAAACTTTCACTTTTATTTTTAGTCAACTTCCATTTTTAATCAATTTACTCATCTATTAATCTTCCTTTTTTATTTAATTTTCAAATAGATCATTAAGGTATGGTGGTTTCTTTAATGAACTTCCATTTTTAATTTTATGGAACTTTCATTTTTTTTTATTCAGCTTCCATTTTTATTCAAGTTATTTTTCTATTCAACTTTCTTTTTTATTTAACTTCCAAATAGCTCGGTTAAGGTATAGTGGTTTCTTGAACGAACTGCCATTTTTAATTTTCTGCAACTACCATTTTTATTTTTATTTAACTTCCTTTTTTATTCAAGTATCTTTTCTACTCAACTTCCTTTTTTATGTAATTTCCAAATAGATCGTTAAGGTATAGTGGTTTCTGGATTGAACTTCCATTTTTAATTTTCTGCGACTTCCATTTTTATTTTTATTCAACTTCCATTTTTATTCAATTTACTTTTCTATTAAACTTCCTTTTTTATTTAATTTCCAAATAGATCGTTAAGGTATATTGGTTTCTTGAATGAACTTCCATTTTTAATTTTCTGCAACTTTCATTTTTATTTTTATTCAGCTTTCATTTTATTCAAGTTATTTTTCTATTCAACTTCTTTTTTTATTTAATTTCCAAATAGATCGTTAAGGTATAGTGGTTTTTCTTGAATGAACTTCCATTTTTAATTTTCTGCAACTTCCATTTTTATTCTTATTTAACTTCCTTTTTCAATTAGTTTCTTTTCTACTCAACTTCCTTTTTCATTTAATTTCCAAATAGATCGTTAAGGTATAGTGGTTTCTGGATTGAAATTCATTTTTAATTTTATGCAACTTTCATTTTTATTTTTATTCAAATTCTATTTTTATTCAATTTACTTTTCTATTGAACTTCCTTTTTTATTTAATTTCCAAATAGATCGTTAAGGTATTGTGGTTTCTTGAATGAACTTCCATTTTTAATTTTCTGCAACTTTCATTTTTATTTTTATTCAGCTTTCATTTTTATTCAAGTTATTTTTCTATTCAACTTCTTTTTTTATTTAATTTCCAAATAGGTCGTTAAGGTATAGTGGTTTCTTGAATGAACTTTCATTTTTAATTTTCTGCAACTTCCATTTTTATTCTTATTTAACTTCGTTTTTCAATCAGTTTCTTTTCTACTCAACTTCCTTTTTTATTTAATTTCCAAATAGATCGTTAAGGTATAGTGGTTTCTGGATTGAACTTTCATTTTTAATTTTAAGCAACTTTCATTTTTATTTTTATTCAACTTCCATTTTAATTCAATTTACTTTTCTATTAAACTTCCTTTTTTATTTAATTTCCAAATAGATCGTTAAGGTATAGTGGTTTCTTGAATGAACTTCCATTTTTAATTTTCTTCAACTTTCATTTTTATTTTTATTCAACTTCCACTTTTATTCAATTTACTTTTCTATTAAACTTACTTTTTATTTATTTTCAAAATAGATCGTTAAGGTATTGTGGTTTCTTGAATGCGCTTCCATTTTTAATTTTCTGCAACTTCCATTTTTATTTTTATTCGACTTCCATTTTTATTCAAGTTATTTTTCTATTCAACTTCCTTTTTTATTTAATTTCCAAATAGATCGTTAAGATATAGTGGTTTTTTGAATGAACTTCCATTTTTAATTTTCTGCAACTTCCATTTTTATTTTTATTCGACATCCATTTTTATTCAAGTTGTTTTTCTATTCAACTACCTTTTTTATTTAATTTCCAAATAGATCGTTAAGGTATAGTGGTTTCTGGAATGAACGTCCAATTTTAATTTACTGCAACTTTCATTTTTATTCTTATTTAACTTCCTTTTTCAATCAGTTTCTTTTCTACTCAACTTCCTTTCTTATTTAATTTCCAAATAGATCGTTAAGGTATAGTGGTTTCTTGATTGAACTTTCATTTTTAATTTTATGCAACTTTCATTTTTATTTTTATTCAACTTTCATTTTTATTCAATTTACGTTTCTATTAAACTTCTTTTTATTTAATTTCCAAATAGTTCATGAAGGTATAGTGGTTTCTTGAAGGAATTTCCATTTTTAATTTTCTGCAACTTCCATTTTTATTTTTATTCGACTTCCATTTTTATTCAAGTTATTTTTCTATTCAACTTCCTTTTTTATTTAATTTCCAAATAGATCGTTAAGGTATAGTGTTTACTTGAATGAACTTCTATTTTTAATTTTCTGCAACTTCCATTTTTATTCTTATTTAACTTCCTTTTTCAATCAGTTTCTTTTCTACTCAACTTCCCTTTTTATTTAATTTCCAAATAGGTTGTTAAGGTATAGTGGTTTCTGGATTGAACTTTCATTTTTAATTTTATGCAACTTTCATTTTTATTTTTATTCAACTTCCATTTTTATTCAGTTTACTTTTAGAGCGATCCCGGTATTCCCTGTTGTTATTGAACTGTAATCCGGACTTGGTTCTGTAGATTCATTGTTGTCTTATCCTTATTCTATCCCTTACTCTTTGTTGTAGAGCTTTGGGGTGTGTTGGACTTGTTAGGAATAAGTTGGTTGTGTTTTAAAACTTAGAATCTTTGCCCAGTTTTTGGCCTCTCCGCTCGAGCGGGGGTTTCGGCGCTCGAGCGGGAAAATCACCTTCCCTGTACTTCCTTTGTAGTGTTGGACGCTCGAGTGTGAGGTTTGACGCTCGAGCGGGAGTTTGTGTGTGACGCTCGAGCGAATAGTTGGACGCTCGAGCGGGCACCTGTTCTGCAAAAGTTCTGGGAGCGTGCATCCGCTGCTCGAGCGGGGGATTGGACACTCGAGCGGGGATCTGTGAGTGACGATCGAGAGGGGAGTTCGACTCTCGAGCGGGGCAACTTTAATATAAAGCCGTGATCTGACCTTTTTGTTCACTTTTTGATTTCCTTTCTCTCTCTTACTTTTTCAAAACCTCCATTGGAGAGCACCTTACTCTAAAACCTAACTTCTCTCTTAGGATTGATCTAGCTAGAGTGTTTTCCTCACCTTGGGCCTTTGTAAGAAGTGTGTTGATCGTCGAGGGCTTCGTTGTGATCTAAGAAATTTGGGATTTGGAGCACTTTGATTTCGGGTCATCTTCTCTATTTGAGTTCTTCATTTGAGGTAGGGATTCTCCTTGTTCTTTTTCAATACTCCGTCTATAGATAGACATGTGGTAATTTTTATATTGCATGAAAATTGTATCATGTTGGATTTGTTTGAAAATCATGAAATAAAGCTAGGGTTGGTTGTGTGGAGAATGGTTTTGGCTTCATTGATTGTTGTCTTGGCTAATTAAAATACAAATTAGCATGTTGTAGTTAATAGAAGAAAAGCCCTAAATTATATTTTTGGTTGGGTAAATTATAATGGGTTTGTTGACCATTGTGTGTAAATCTCTTTTGTCAAAATGAGTGTGGTAAGGGTGTTAATACCTAAAGGATTAACCATGGCTTTGGAGTTGATTTTATGGAAACAAGATTAGTAGAGTTGGTTTTGTGATAACAAAAAGGAAATGGAATCGTTTTTGTGAAAATGAGGGAAGTGTTTTCGAAATAAGTTTGAGAATTGGATTGTTGTATCTTGAGTCTTCAACACACATGTAGAAGTTGTATCTTTAACTATCATGTTAATATTGTTGTTGGGTTTATGATTCATGATATTTGAGTCTTTTAATAGATGTACTAACTATATGCATCCAGCGGTTTTGTCCTTGGTCATCGGTGGAGGATGACACGGTTGTGTAGAATTGTCGGGTTTGCATTTTGCCATTGATTAATTGAACATCGTAAGTGATGAAGTGCTAGATACATTATATATATGTATATTTGCTCAGAAGGAGATGGTCATGTGTTCTTATGCTTTAACACATTGCTGGTGTCTTGATAGTTTATGTATATGCATAATACATGTTGGTTATGCCTTGATGTGCTGTGATTGTTGGTGTTATGCCCCGCGCTGAGAATCAAAGGTATCATACCCTTCCAGCTGGCGACTGGAGAACTGACCGCGCTTAGAATCAAAGGTGTCATACCCTTCCAGTTAGCACCTGGAGAACTGACTGTGCTAATAATCAAGGGTACCATACCCCTCCAGCTAGCACCTGGTGAACTGGCTTGTTGTTATGTTGTTGAGTGGGGTGTATTGTTGGCTTACTACGCACATGGCTAGTAGAGCGAAATGGGATTGTTGTTGTTTCGTTGTAACTGAAAATATCATGGATTTGATTGGTTACAGTTCGATGGACCACGTTACTCCTTTGGTTGATTGTATACATGTTGGTGGGTTGTAAATTTATATTTTTACAAAGATATGCATGTATAGTTATGATAGAAATGGAAACGAACCAAAATGTCATTTTTGTCTTTTGAAAAGTGTGGAGGAGAACGAATGTTTTATAGATAAACATGTTTGAAAAGGTACATCTGAGTATGTATAGGAAATGGAAGAGGGTATCGGGCTTAGTGAGATTACTTCCTAAGTATTTGTTAATGTTATGAAAGATTGGGAATGGGGGTTAATGAAAGGAAAAAGAAAAGACAAACCACTTGTAGCGTTGAATGAAACGGTTGTTTTCGAGAAAAGTTCATACATATATATTTTGTATAAACTGTCACATTACTATTCTAGTATGAGAATGAGTGTTCATGATCATAGCTATCTGTAAGTTGTTATTGTTGAGGATCTTGTTGAGTTCCCTACTGGACTATATGTTCATCCCACGTTGTTGAATCTTTTTCAGGTATTAAGCAGGTTGAGCTGCAAGATTTGGATCTATTTATTTACTGGCCACGGGGCCTCAGTTATGTTGGCGGAATTCCATTGTTGTAAAAGGGTTACACCCTTCTTCTTGTACCTTAAGTGATGTAAGCCCAAGGGCAATTTATTAAGTATGTTCATGTAATATTTACTTTGCATACGAATGAGAGTATTGTTAATTACTTCTACGGATTGAATGTATGAGTTTATTTTCACTTGTTATCCTTGAAATTGAATTAAGTTAATGAATTTGGTAATGACTTCGAGTATTAAAAAGTGGGGCGTGACAAGTTGGTATCAGAGCTAGCCGGGTTTGAATACTTTGCGCTCGTGGGAAGTGGTTTTTACCACAGTGGGTTTACTACGTATTGTGAGGACGTTGCATATAGATATCATGAAAGTTAGGACTTATGTGCTGCATTTTTGTGAGCATGGGATTCAGTCTCCTGGATAATATTCATAGCCGGTGAACTTACTTTGAGGTCCTTTTGGAAACACACCTGATCAACGTGGTTTCTGATGGGAATTCCTTGAGAGTTCCGGGATGAGTGGCTATCTTTGTGGACTTGATTCGATTATGAGTTTATCTGTCTAAATGATTGTATGCAATAGAGATGTAAATTTTGAGACTAAGTGTGCCTTGTAACTTAACGGTAGTGGAGTGTGCCTCGGAGAAGGCTATTGTGTTTTGCCTTCGTGTTTAATAGGATGTCTACAAGAGGGAGTAGAGGTCGGATGAGTAGTAGGAGCGCCGGGAGAGGCACAACAGTTCCTTTAGTACCTGCCGTTGCAGCATCGGCTGTCGGCGAGGATGTCGCACGTGAGATTGTGAGAGCAGTGCAGGACGCCCTAGCTCGCACTGAGGGCGGCAGTGGGCATGCTCTCAAACTTACTAACGAGTTCTTTCGCTCCAGTGCACCAGAGTTTGTGGGGGAGGCTAAACCGTTGGAGGCAGAGAGTTGGCTAGAGCAGATTACCAAGACTTTTGATATGCTCAGAGTCGAAGATGAGGAGTTGAGGGTTTCTTTGGCGACTTTTCAGTTGAAGAGTGATGCGAGTTATTGGTGGAAGTATGCTAAGAATAATGTGGGTAGCACGTGGGTTGCTTTTACCGAGGCCTTTTTGGCCAAGTATTTCCTTCCTTCTGCTCGGGAAAGGTTGAGGGATCAGTTTTTGGAGTTGTGTCAGGATGATACTCCTGTGGCACAGTTTGAGATGCGGTTTGCTAGCTTGTCAAGGTTTGCTCCAGAGTTGGTGGCAACAGAGGAGCGTCGTTGTTTTGAGTTTGAAAGGCGGTTGTGTTTCGATATTCGGGAGAAGGTAGCTGGATCCTTTTGGAAGGATTATTATAATTTAGTCGAGGCAGTGGCCCATGTGGAGGCCATGATGGTGAACGATGATGGGGTTAAGGAGGAGACCGTTTTGGTAAGTCCTACGTTTCCTAAGCGCTCTAGGCTCGGTAAGGGGTGGAGGCGGAAACATGCTCAGTCAAGGGCTGGTTTCTTTTCTTCACCAGGGGTTTCGGACTCTTCTGTTGGGAGGTCCGGGGAGGTGCAGGTTTTAGACCAGTCTCAGAGTAGGGGGTCTGGTGGTTGTTTCGTTTGTGGCCAGCAGGGCCACGGTAGACGTTTTTGTCCTTTGCGTGTAAGTTCTTCGGGTGTTTCAAAACCCAGTCAGACTCAGTTGTACCCGTCCAGTCAAGGACGCTATCGATAAAAGAAACGGTCAGGCCAGGCTTCGGGAGCCTCGCGAGGGGCAACTTATTAGGTAGCCCTATAGTATTACCCTGGAGGGGGACTTTTGTGTTGTTGGCCGGTGGTGTATCATATGAATCACCTTGTTGTTGACCGATGTACTGTTGGATGCTGAGGCACCATGTTTTTGTATCGTATATATATGTACTTTGTTGTTTGTTTAATCCTCAGGTATTGGGGAGTATGTATGGGTTTTAAGCTCTCTTTTATATTGAGAAGTTGTTAGTGGGGTCAATGATCCTAATGTTGTTGCTTGCTTGGTACTGTATGATGAGTTAGTTGTGTGACGGCCTGTGTGCCTTATTCACTTTAATGATTATTTGTTGAGAACGGGAATCCGTGGGAGAATGTGTTAGATGTGGTGGTTTTGAGAGTTGCGAGATGTTGGCAAGGTTATGTGTGAATGTTGGGTATGGTTGTGAGTGGAGGCTGGCAGCATTCTTAAGAGGAAGAACAGGTTGTGTTCTAGGGTGGCGAGATTAGCGTCGGTCAAATTGTCCTTCGTGATTGGGTTGTTGTAATTGAGGTTTACCAAGTCAGTTTTCGGTCAAGGAGATGAGCAGGCTTGCTACGTAGCCATGGGAGGGGGGAATAGTAATTCCCTTAGACACAGTGTTGGTGCGGTTTGATTTTAGGAGATCCAGTGAGATTCCAAAATTTGGGGGTTTGTGTGGGGAACTCCGCGTGTGGGGTTAGTGGCACATCAGTGTGTGGATTACTGAGTGTGGAGTTTATTGAGTTGTTTAGTCAGCTTGTTGGTATCGGGTTTTGGGTTGACATCGGTCACCTTGAAGTTAGTCTCGTTTGTTGTAGACTTTATATGTTGGTTAAGGAAAACTGAAACTAATCGAACATGTTATGCCATTGAATCTGACGGTTGATAGAATACATTAACTTTATGTATTGATTGATTGTGTATAGAACCTTTGTGTTTATATGCATTGTGTGTAGAGGAGGAGATGGGGGATGTACTCCGCGGTTTAGGGGAAGATGGGGGATGTACCTCTAAACCGGATAGGATTGGGAGGAGATGGAGGATGAACTCCGTAGATACAGCTCATATGCTTGTCTAGTGAAGTGTGGATACAGCTAATATGCTTATCTGTTGTGGTAGTGTAGATAAAGCTCATATGCTTATCTTTGAAAGTGTGATATAGTTTTTATACTTATCTGTTGATAGTGCTGTTGTTATTTCTATTAACTATCATTATAGAAATGTTATGTTCTGTGTTGGTTGTGGTATCACCGTGTGCGTGATGGTTGTTGATAGTGTTATTGTAACAACCCTCACCTTACTCTTGCCATACTTGCATACTTTTTTTTGCATGGTCTAGCTTATTATGTTAATTTGAAGGTTTTGCCTTGTCTTGATTTGCTTAAAGTTTGCTTGCATGATTTTGTTCTTTGCTTAGTGTGTGTGTGCATAGCCGAGGTCATCTTGAGCTTAGTCCGCCTTTGACCCTTTGTACTTAGGACTATCTTGAGGTCTTGTTTAACCCCATCTTCACCTCGGGCATTCTTTGCCGAGATGTTTCGTACTTGAACCTTGTCCGCAGGCAGGTATGGCCTAGGCCGAGATGTGGCGCACCCCGGCCAAGGTGTGGCACAGCTTAGTCAAGTGTCGTCCTCCCTAGCCGATGTTTTTCTATTCCGTTACTGGATCCATGTTTTGAGCCGATGTCATCCCCTTGCCGATGTGTATTACCCGAGCTTGCTGCATACGATTTGTCAGAGACCTGTCTTGTCTATCAATCACCTTTTGGAGCTGAACCAACCCGATTATGCCACGTGTCCGAGCTGTTTGTTAAGGCAGCCGACAGACCTTGAAACAAATCATTTCTTGTCTCAAATCTTTGTTTTAGAGAGAGAAGCTCTAGAAAGGGAGGGAGAAGAGTTCTTGAGTGAGAGTAGTCTTCCAAGCTTGATCTTGGTGGCTTGAGCCGTTAGATCCAAGTTTTGAGGTTAGAATCTTGATCTCCTTCGGTTGTTCTTGCTGATCATCTAGTTGCATTGCACGATCGGATTTGTTTTGCATGTCATGCATCGTTTTGAAGTTGGTTTGGAAAGAGAAAATGGTTTTTCATGTGTTCTTGAACAAAGTCTCATTTTGATTGAAGAGTTTGGAACGAAAACCATGTTTTTGTGTTTGTTCTTGCATGACCTTCTTGAATGGGTACTTAAGCCCATATGTTTTGAACTCTTGGCATGAAAACTCAGATTTTGTAACAAGTTGTGAACTTGCATCCATCTTTCAAATGATCATGTTCTTCATATTCTCCAAAGGAAAACCCAGGTTTCTCCTGACCTTGTTTAGCGGGACCTCGGCCTAGCCCTGATCAGTACCGGTGTGTTTTTATGAAACGGGAGCAGTAATTAAGCTCCCCGCTTGTTTTGTTTTGTCCTTGACTTAGATCTGGCATGAATGCCGAGATCATTTGCATGTATACATAGAGCTTGCTTTGAGAATGTGACTTGCCATGTGATTGTAGGTCCTTGATATTGCTTTGAGTTTGCACCGGAAGAACTAGGTGAGTGGTATTATTGATAAAGCTATGTTATACTTGTTTGATAAATCTTGTTGCCTTGTTTGACAAAGTATTTTGTTAGCATGAATAAATAGCCCTCGTTTTGATGTGCCAAGTATACTCCTCGTTTCGATACCATCTTTGGAAAGGATACGGTCCTTGTTAAATCGGGCTACGGGCCTAATTAACACAAGTCCCTTGTGCTGGAGGACTCTAAACTTTCGCAGTACTAAGTATAAAAGGATACGGTCCTTGTTAAATCAGGCTACGGGCCTAAGTAACACAAGTCCCTTGTATTGGAGGACTCTAAACTTTCGCAATACTTTTGACCAAACGATTACGGATCGTACATGTTATGATACTTGTAATACTTGATGATGAATACGGTTCATCCCTTGCTTTGCCGATGTTATGATACTTGATGATGAATACGGTTCATCCCTTGCTTCGCCGATGTTATGATACTTGATGATGAATACGGTTCATCCCTTGCTTTGCCGATGTTATGATATTTGATTGATGAATACGGTTCATCCCTTGTCTTGATAAAGTTTCGATATGTTCTGTTTTGAAAGACCTCGGCTTTATTCATGCAAAACCTTTATTTTTAGTACCATTCACTGAGTTTTGTACTCACCCCTCTATATATATGTAGGTGATGAGCAGGATGGCGGTGACGCCTAGACCGTTTTGGATGCTTGTTTTGGATTTGTGCTTACGTCGGCTTTACTGTTGTAATTACGTCGGCGATGCCCTGTTTTGCATGTCGGCAGATCTTGAAAATCATGCTTCTTGACTTATATTAGCTGTATTTTGTATATGTCGGCTCGAGAAGCCTTTTGATCAAGATGTAACCTGTATATTTTATCTTGATGTATCTAAGTTGCAAGTTAATTGGAATGTTTGGCATTGCTTTAATCTACGCACAGCTCTTATGGACCACTTGTATTTGACTTATTGCTTCCGCATTTGTGAGCCCCCTATATCCATACTCTGATTGTGTTGAGTTTGAAAAGTTGGCCTTCGGTAATTACGGATTACTGGCCATCGCGGCACCAAACTACTAGGGGCGGTTTGGGGTCGTGACAGAGTGGTATCAGAGCACAAGTTCCTCGGTATACGTTATTCACACACTTTGAGTCCTGAAGAGCATAGGATTTCCCTTAGAAAGATGTTAGGGTTGCATCATGGTGTTTGTTGTTTGAGTGAAGTGTGCATTGTCTTGATATGCTTATTTGCTATTTGCCTATGTGGTTATTTGCTTAATTGTTTTAAAGTCATACTTTGCACGCTCATAGCATCATGAGGAGAGGTAGACCACCGCTTGGCCGAGATCAGCCCGAAGATAGAATGGACAGATTGGAAAGATTAGTTGAGGGTTTGGCCCGCGAGTTGAGGCAAACCAGGCAACAGTTCGCTAGTGCTACGTCGACTCAGGCCGAGCAGACCAACGGCCGAAATGTAGTTCCACCTCCTCCAGTGCCGCAAATTCCCCCGCAACCAGCCTTATATGGGGATGGCACGATAGCTTTGATTAGGGAGTTCAAGAAAATGAGACCACCGAGGTTCTCTGGGGGTATAGAGCCGATGAAGGCTGAGGCATGGGTTTTGGAAATGGAAAAGTTGTTCGAGATCTTCCCTAGCACTGACGCTCAGAAAGTGACGTTGGCAGCATTCACATTAGATGATGACGCCCGCAGGTGGTGGATGACGGTTAGAGGGAGCAATCCGGATTTGACCTGGACCCGATTCTTAGAGTTGTTCTACAAGAAACATTTTCCCCTAAGCGTTCGAAACCGCAAGGCTACCGAGTTTCATACTCTGACGCAAGGCAACAAAACAGTGGCGGAATATGACCGCGCTTTCACTGAATTGGTAAGATTTGTACCTCACATGACCAACGATGAATATATGAAGGCCAGGAAGTTCGAGTGTGGGCTTCGTGGACCGATTCAAGACCGGGTGAGTTTACTCGATATGCCGACTTATGCCGAAGTATTGGATAAAGCCATTCACGCCGAAGCTAATCTGAACCGATACCAGAGCTCGGGAGAAAACCAGCGAAAGAGGCAGAACTATGACAATCGCCGAGGACAGCTGGGCACAAAGAAGAGAACGAACATGGGCAGTACTAGTAACGTAAGGCAGGAAGGGAGTGCTAAACCGGTGTGTTCGGATTGTGGGAAACAGCATTTCGGGATCTGTCGACGAACGTCTGGAGCCTGTTATGAATGTGGCGAGATGGGCCATTATGTGAGGGATTGCCCCAAAACAAAGGCTGATAACAACAAGAAAGGAGAAAATACCTCGGGTTCCGTTCAGAAGGGAAATGCTGGGAGAGGACAGATGAGTCAGGGCAGAGTGTTTGCATTAGTACCAGGAGACACTCAGAACGCTGAGGCAGTAGTGTCAGGTATACTTCTAATTTGCTCCCAAGATGCTTATGTGTTGATTGATTCGGGTTCTACTCACTCGTTTATATCTACTAAGTTTGCCGAGAAAATTAATAGAGAACTAGAGCCCCTTGGTTATGTGTTGTTTGTATCTACTCCATCTGGGAAATCTATGTTTGTTACATCCATTTACAGAGCATGTGTTGTTGTGATTGAGAATGTTGAATTGCTAATAGATCTTATGCCTCTAGACCTAGCTCATTTTGATGTTATACTGGGAATGGACTGGTTAGTTGCAAACGATGCATCTATTAATTGTGTTTCGAAAAGCGTCACACTGAGACCCCCAAACCTAGCCGAGGTTATTTTCCAGGGTAAAGGGGTAGTGCCCCCACCATACTTGATTTAGTCCATTAAGGCCTGTAGGTTAATTCAGAAAGGGTGTCGAGGTTACTTGTGCAGTATACTGAGTGATCAGAATGGAAATGTTAGCTTAGCCGACATCCCGATTGTTAGGGATTTTCCCGACGTCTTTCCGGACGAATTGCCTGGCCACTTGACCGATAGAGAAATAGAATTTACTGTCGATATTACATCGGGAACGCAGCCGATCTCCAAACCACCTTATAGGATGGCCCCCGCTGAACTTAGAGAATTGAAACTGCAATTGCAAGAGTTGTTAGATAAGGGATTTATTAGGCCGAGCACTTCACCATGGGGAGCACCTGTTTTATTTGTTAAGAAGAAGGATGGCACACTCCGTCTTTGTATTGATTATAGAAAACTCAATAAAGTCACCATTAAGAACAAGTACCCGTTACCTAGGATTGATGATTTGCTTGATCAGTTACAAGGAGCACGAGTCTTTTCTAAGATCGACCTTCGGTCTGGTTACCATCAGCTTAAAGTTAAAGCCGAAGATGTTGAGAAGACTGCTTTTCGAACAAGATATGGCCACTACGAGTTTTTAGTAATGCCTTTTGGAGTGACTAATGCCCCTGCTGCATTTATGGATTTAATGAACAGAATCTTCAAACCGTATTTAGATGAATTTGTAGTTGTTTTCATTGATGATATATTGATCTATTCCAAGAGTAATGATGAACATGAAAACCATTTGAGACTTGCCTTACAGATTTTGAGAGAACGGAAATTGTATGCGAAGTTTAACAAGTGTGAGTTTTGGCTTTCTACCATCTCATTTTTGGGTCATGTGATTAATGAGGAGGGTATCTCAGTAGATCCTAGCAAAGTTGAAGCCGTAGTAAATTGGCCGAGGCCGACTAATGTGTCCGAGATTCGTAGTTTTCTGGGTTTGGCAGGTTACTACAGGAAGTTTGTGAAAGATTTCTCAAGGATTGCAATTCCGTTAACGCAACTGACTAAAAAGGGAACACTGTATGAATGGACTAAAGATCGAGAATCAGCCTTCCAGGAACTGAAGACGAGGTTAATTACAGCACCAGTACTTGTACTACCATCAGGTAACGAAGAATTTCATGTCTATAGTGATGCATCGCATAAGGGTTTGGGTTGTGTATTAATGCAAAAGGGTAAGGTTATAGCTTATGCATCTCGTCAGTTGAAACCTCATGAGAAAAACTACCCTACCCATGACTTAGAATTGGCGGCCGTAGTATTTGCTTTAAAGATTTGGCGTCACTACTTGTATGGAGCTACTTGTCAGGTTTTTACAGATCATAAGAGTTTAAAGTATCTATTCACTCAGAAAGAATTGAATTTGAGACAGAGACGGTGGCTTGAGTTGTTGAAAGACTACGATATGCAGATTCAATATCACCCCGGAAAAGCTAACAGTGTAGCCGACGCTTTGAGCAGGAAGTCTGATGGAAATTTGGCGTGTTTAACCGTGATATCAGCAGAGCCGACTATTGTTAATGAAGTAAAGACAAGACAGATGGAGGATAGCTTCCTCAGGAAAATAGCCGAGGAAATTCTCACAAAGCCGAGACCAGGGTATACTATCGAAAACCGAGTACTCAAGTTTGAAGGAAGGTTATGTGTGGCCGACGTCCCAGAGCTGAAGAAAAAGATTTTGCAGGAAGCTCATAGCACTAAGTTTGCTGTCCATCCAGGGAACACCAAGATGTATCAAGATATGAGGCAGACCTTCTGGTGGCCAAATATGAAAAGAGAAATAGCCGAATTCGTGTCCCAGTGTTTACATTGTCAGCAAGTGAAAGCAGAACATCAAAGACCAGCAGGACTTCTTCAACCTTTGCCGATTCCTGAGTGGAAATGGGAGCACATCTCCATGGATTTTGTGATTGGGTTGCCGAAGACACCTAAGGGTATGGATTCAATTTGGGTTGTTGTGGATAGGTTAACTAAGTCAGCACACTTTCTACCCGTTAAGACTACCTTCAACGCCAATCAACTTGCCTTGCTATATGTGAACGAGATTGTCAGACTTCATGGAGTGCCGATGTCAATTGTTTCAGACCGAGATCCTAAATTTGTTTCTAGATTTTGGCAGAGTCTACAGAGGGCCTTCGGAGCCGAGCTGAGATTTAGTACAGCCGTTCATCCCCAGACAGATGGGCAGACTGAGAGGACAATTCAGACGCTTGAAGATATGCTTAGACTTTGTGTGTTGGACTTCCAAGGAAGTTGGGGAACACATCTACCCTTAGTGGAATTCGCTTACAATAACAGTTATCAAGCTAGCATTGGCATGGCGCCGTATGAGGCCTTGTACGGAAGAAAATGTAGGTCGCCGATATGTTGGACCGAAGTCGGAGACAGAGCTCTGCTTGGTCCCGAATTGATTCAAGTGACAACAGAAAAGATTAAACTTATCCAACAGAGGATTAGAACTGCCCAGAGCCGACAAAAGAGCTACGCCGATCAGAGGAGAAATGAGTTAGAGTTCGAAGTTGGGAATCATGTATTCCTGAAGGTTTCACCAATGAAAGGAGCTTCCAGATTTGGAAAGAAAGGTAAGTTAGCACCTCGCTATATTGGGCCATTTGAAATTCTTGAGAGAATTAACCCCGTTGCCTACAGACTTGCTTTGCCGCCAGATTTGAGCCAAGTCCACAATGTGTTTCATGTTTCGATGTTGAGGAAGTACATCCGAGACCCACTACATGTAATTGATCATTCCGAGATCACAGTTAATGAAGATTTGGGCTACGAGGAGAAGCCAATGAGGATTGTTGATCGACAAGTGAGACAATTGAGGAACAGATTGATACCGATGGTAAAGGTCGAATGGAAGGAGCATTATGGCACAGAAGCCACGTGGGAAAAGGAAGAGGATATGAGAGTCCGTTATCCGGAGTTGTTCTGGGAACAAGGTAATCTAAGTTTGGGGACCAAACTTCTTTAAGGAGGGTAGGATGTAACAACCCTCACCTTACTCTTGCCATACTTGCATACTTTTTTTTGCATGGTCTAGCTTATTATGTTAATTTGAAGGTTTTGCCTTGTCTTGATTTGCTTAAAGTTTGCTTGCATGATTTTGTTCTTTGCTTAGTGTGTGTGTGCATAGCCGAGGTCATCTTGAGCTTAGTCCGCCTTTGACCCTTTGTACTTAGGACTATCTTGAGGTCTTGTTTAACCCCATCTTCACCTCGGGCATTCTTTGCCGAGATGTTTCGTACTTGAACCTTGTCCGCAGGCAGGTATGGCCTAGGCCGAGATGTGGCGCACCCCGGCCAAGGTGTGGCACAGCTTAGTCAAGTGTCGTCCTCCCTAGCCGATGTTTTTCTATTCCGTTACTGGATCCATGTTTTGAGCCGATGTCATCCCCTTGCCGATGTGTATTACCCGAGCTTGCTGCATACGATTTGTCAGAGACCTGTCTTGTCTATCAATCACCTTTTGGAGCTGAACCAACCCGATTATGCCACGTGTCCGAGCTGTTTGTTAAGGCAGCCGACAGACCTTGAAACAAATCATTTCTTGTCTCAAATCTTTGTTTTAGAGAGAGAAGCTCTAGAAAGGGAGGGAGAAGAGTTCTTGAGTGAGAGTAGTCTTCCAAGCTTGATCTTGGTGGCTTGAGCCGTTAGATCCGAGTTTTGAGGTTAGAATCTTGATCTCCTTCGGTTGTTCTTGCTGATCATCTAGTTGCATTGCACGATCGGATTTGTTTTGCATGTCATGCATCGTTTTGAAGTTGGTTTGGAAAGAGAAAATGGTTTTTCATGTGTTCTTGAACAAAGTCTCATTTTGATTGAAGAGTTTGGAACGAAAACCATGTTTTTGTGTTTGTTCTTGCATGACCTTCTTGAATGGGTACTTAAGCCCATATGTTTTGAACTCTTGGCATGAAAACTCAGATTTTGTAACAAGTTGTGAACTTGCATCCATCTTTCAAATGATCATGTTCTTCATATTCTCCAAAGGAAAACCCAGGTTTCTCCTGACCTTGTTTAGCGGGACCTCGGCCTAGCCCTGGTCAGTACCGGTGTGTTTTTATGAAACGGGAGCAGTAATTAAGCTCCCCGCTTGTTTTGTTTTGTCCTTGACTTAGATCTGGCATGAATGCCGAGATCATTTGCATGTATACATAGAGCTTGCTTTGAGAATGTGACTTGCCATGTGATTGTAGGTCCTTGATATTGCTTTGAGTTTGCACCGGAAGAACTAGGTGAGTGGTATTATTGATAAAGCTATGTTATACTTGTTTGATAAATCTTGTTGCCTTGTTTGACAAAGTATTTTGTTAGCATGAATAAATAGCCCTCGTTTTGATGTGCCAAGTATACTCCTCGTTTCGATACCATCTTTGGAAAGGATACGGTCCTTGTTAAATCGGGCTACGGGCCTAATTAACACAAGTCCCTTGTGCTGGAGGACTCTAAACTTTCGCAGTACTAAGTATAAAAGGATACGGTCCTTGTTAAATCAGGCTACGGGCCTAAGTAACACAAGTCCCTTGTATTGGAGGACTCTAAACTTTCGCAATACTTTTGACCAAACGATTACGGATCGTACATGTTATGATACTTGTAATACTTGATGATGAATACGGTTCATCCCTTGCTTTGCCGATGTTATGATACTTGATGATGAATACGGTTCATCCCTTGCTTCGCCGATGTTATGATACTTGATGATGAATACGGTTCATCCCTTGCTTTGCCGATGTTATGATATTTGATTGATGAATACGGTTCATCCCTTGTCTTGATAAAGTTTCGATATGTTCTGTTTTGAAAGACCTCGGCTTTATTCATGCAAAACCTTTATTTTTAGTACCATTCACTGAGTTTTGTACTCACCCCTCTATATATATGTAGGTGATGAGCAGGATGGCGGTGACGCCTAGACCGTTTTGGATGCTTGTTTTGGATTTGTGCTTACGTCGGCTTTACTGTTGTAATTACGTCGGCGATGCCCTGTTTTGCATGTCGGCAGATCTTGAAAATCATGCTTCTTGACTTATATTAGCTGTATTTTGTATATGTCGGCTCGAGAAGCCTTTTGATCAAGATGTAACCTGTATATTTTATCTTGATGTATCTAAGTTGCAAGTTAATTGGAATGTTTGGCATTGCTTTAATCTACGCACAGCTCTTATGGACCACTTGTATTTGACTTATTGCTTCCGCATTTGTGAGCCCCCTATATCCATACTCTGATTGTGTTGAGTTTGAAAAGTTGGCCTTCGGTAATTACGGATTACTGGCCATCGCGGCACCAAACTACTAGGGGCGGTTTGGGGTCGTGACAGTTATTTTGGAAAGAAATGGAAAATAAAACTTTTCCTAGTGTTTGGGCCACCTAAGGGTGTTGTTGAGAAATTGATTTAATTCAAGGGTTTTGAGGAATTTCAAATGAATGATTTTCGGCAAATAAATGGTGAATAACTGTGTATTAGATAACACCGTGTTGGTGAAAAATGTATACAAAGTTTTTGAGTTTCGCATGGAAAAGGCAAAGTTTATTCCGAAATGTCAGCATTGAAAATTTGACTATCTTTGAGGAATGTCTCTTGAGCAAGAAAATGTTTTCTTATTATTTACTCAAAAGGTTTGCTTTGGTCGTGTTGTTGCATAGTGACTTAGCTTGTAACGCCCTCAAAATAATAACAATAAACCCATCAGATAAGACATGCATTTACATTTAAACTAACCGCATTCCTTTCATTCATTAGAATTCCAAGACATAAGTATTACATGTTAACCTCATAACAAAATGCCCTACGGGCTTACAGCTTTCCAAGTTAACACTTGGTTACAACAAAGAGTTCTAACTCGTTTACACATTAAGTCCTTGGCTTGAAATTACATGTAATACATCAAAAGTAAAACGACAAAACTATGCCCGCCACTAGCCTCCCAGCTATGTCCTTGGAGGTGGCATGCTACCTGTACCTGAAAATGATATTCCCATATAGGGTGAGCCACAGCCCAGTAGAAATACACTAAACCAACCATGGACAATGACTAAAACATTAGCAATTGATAGTTGGTCAACACTGATACAATCACATAAATTACATATTTATGTCAACGACTTACAAGTCCCAATTACTTTTCATTTTCCCTTTTTCAACAGATAAGCATGCTAGCTCTATCATCATTTCCACAGATATGTATAAAAACTATATCTCACATTCAGACAAGCATAAAAGCTATATCCACATTCTCAACAGATATGTATATCAACAATATCCACAGATAAGCATACAAGCTGTATCCACATTCTACAACAGATATGTATATCAACAATATCCACAGATAAGCATACAAGCTGTATCCACACTTCACAAAGATAAGCATATGAGCTCTATCTTCACTTCTCTAGACAAGCATATGAGCTCTGTCTACGGAGTTCATCCCCTATCTCCTCCCAATACCTATCCGGTTTAGAGGTACATCCCCTATCTTCCCCTAAACCGCGGAGTACATCCCCTATCTCCTCCTCTACACATAACGTATATAAACACATTGGTTCTATATACAATCACACAATACACACAATTAATGTATTCTATCAACCGTCAAGTTCCATGACACATTCCATTGATTAGTTTCTGTTTACCTAATCATCATGCATTGTCTACAACAATCTCGACTATCCTCTACCGATAGCCCAAAGCAGTTATTTCTAATACAGAAAATAAATGCACAAATGGATATTCAATCAACATTTCATTTCCTCATTTCTCACCAATTAATTATCCCAATCAATTAAACAATGTAATTTGGCCATTTTCCATAATTACCATTTCAACCCTTAGGTCCCGTTTTCATCAATGATTCACCAATCATTCCATTTTTCCATGCCAAACATGCATCTAGGTTTATTATGTATAAAACCCCAACCTTTGTAAAATTACACAAAAGCCCCAAACTTTCACAAAATTACCCAACCAAGCCCAACATCTCAAAATACCAAAATTTAAAGACAAAACCCATAGAGAGGAGTAGGTTATCCCTACCTCAAATTCGGAGTCCCAAAGGAGAAGACGACAAAACCCAACGTGCTCCAAAACCCGAGATTTTCAGATTAAAATGAAGCCCTCGACGATCAATAACTTTTTTGTAAAGGCCAAAGGTGAGTAAATCACTCCTACTAGATCAAAACCTAGAGAGAAGGTAGAGTCTAGAGTGAGAGGCTCAACAATGGTGATTTTGGAAAAGTAAGAGAGAGAAGAGAAAGTGAAAAAGTGATTTAAAGAGTCACAAATTCGGGACTTTAACCCAGGTCTCCGCTCGAGCGTAAAACACCCCGCTCGAGCGTCCACTCACAGACTTCCGCTCGAGCGGCCAACCTCCCGCTCGAGCGCAGAATGCACTCGCCCAGCACTTTTGCAGAGCCAGGCCTCCGCTCGAGCTCCCAACCCTACGCTCGAGCTCACAACACTGCACAACAAGATACTGGATGGATGTGATCTACGCTCGAGCGCCAACACCTCCGCTCGAGCGTACAGGCCAAAAATCTGGGCAACTAGTTTTGGTTTCTAAACTCAACCAACCTGAAACAAAACCGCCCAACACATCCTATAACTCAAATACGAAGTAAAAGGATGTAAACACAATAATAAACAACTACCAACATCCACGGACACATGTCCGGATCACGGTATAACAAGGGTAAACCCGGGATCGCTATAACCTCCCCCCCTTAAAGAATTTCGTCCCCGAAATTAAACACAAGTTTTCAAAAACAAGTTTTTCTCCATTTTAAACAATGTTACACTTTAACATTCAACAATCCGACCCATTACCGGTCACCCCCTCCATTTAACAAGAGGCATATCACAACATGTAAATAACATATGTACCTTCAACATGCATCAACATTATGCATTAACTTTCCAATTTCAACAATATAATCAACATATATAATGTTATATTCAACTTCCATATGAGGCAAGTTCCCAAAACATATTTCCAATACCCAAAACATTTTCAATGTTTTACAACTTAAGACATATACAAAAGCTCTTAAGTTCAACAAAATGCAACAAGTAAATACAAGATCACATATCAACAAACAAGTCCGGATATTTCTCACGGACTTCCAACTCACGTTCCCAAGTGGCTTCCTCCACTCCGTGATGTTTCCACAAGACTTTCACCAAAGGAATGGTCTTGCCACGCAGGACCTGATCCCGCCTATCCAAGACCCGTACCGGTCTCTCCTCATACGAGGCATCCTCATCTACCTCTAAATCAGTCCAATCCAACACATGTGATGGATCTGGCTCATACTTCCGAAGCATACTCACATGAAACACATCATGCACTCCGGACAACTGCGGCGGTAAGGCTAACCGATAAGCAACCTCACCTATCCTCTCAAGGATCTCAAAAGGACCTATAAACCGAGGGGATAACTTCCCACTCTTCCCAAACCTCATCAGGCCTCGCCTAGGTGATATCTTCAGAAAGACATGATCACCTACCTCAAACGCCAAAGGCCTCCTCGTACGGTCGGCATAACTCTTTTGTCGACTCTGGGCTGTAACAAGCCTCTTACGGATAAGCTCAACTTTCTCCGTCGTCTCCCTAACCAACTCTGGACCCAGCAAAGGTGAATCACCCACCTCGGCCCAACACACTGGAGACCTACACGGTCGGCCATACAAGGCCTCAAACGGTGCCATACCGATGCTAGACTGAAAACTATTGTTGTAGGCAAACTCTACCAATGGCAAGTGCCTCTCCCACGTCCCACTGAAGTCCAGGACACAACCCCGAAGCATATCCTCGAGGATCTGAATAGTACGCTCGGACTGCCCGTCAGTCTGAGGATGATAAGCCGTACTAAAGGTCAACTTAGTGCCCAGTGCACTCTGCAAACTCTGCCACAACCTAGCAGTAAAACGAGGATCTCTATCTGAGACGATCGTCACTGGGACCCCGTGCAATCTCACTACATCCCGAATATACAAATCGGCAAGATGATCTACCGAATCTCTCACGCGCATAGGAATAAAGTGCGCCGACTTAGTCAACCGGTCTACAACCACCCAAATAGCATCACTACCCCGCTGAGTCCTCGGAAGACCTACAACGAAGTCCATAGTGACATGCTCCCACTTCCACTCGGCAATAGGCAAGGGTTGCAACAAACCCGCTGGCCTCTGATGCTCGGCCTTCACCTGCTGGCAAGTAAGGCATTTCGATACGAAAACAGCCACATCTCTTTTCATACCCCGCCACCAAAACTGGCGACCCAAATCTTGATACATCTTAGTACCTCCCGGATGCACCGCAAGGCGCGAATGGTGAAACTCTCGGAGTACTTCCTCTCGGCAAGACTCCAGTACAAACAAACGGTCTCGGTATCTCACACTCAGGTCGGGATACACCGTCAAACCCTTCTCAACTTTCCCACTGGAGATCTTCTCTCGGAGGGATTCTACCTCAAGGTCACCTCTCTGTGCCTCTAACACTCTAGTCACAAGTGTAGGCTGCGCAACAACAGAAAACAAGGCCGCAGCCTCGACAGATTCGCCCAGTAGCAAATCAAACTCGCCAAGTGCTCCCAACATCTCCCATTCCCGGATGGCTATACAAGCTACATCACTAATGGTTTTCCTACTAAGGGCATCGGCCACAACATTGGCCTTTCCCGGATGATAATGTAACTCAAAATCATAATCCTCGATGAACTCCATCCATCTCCTCTGCCTCAGATTCAAGTCTCTCTGTGTAAACAGATACTTCAAACTCTTATGATCCGAGAATACCTCGAACCTCTCACCATAAAGGTAGTGCCTCCAGACTTTCAAGGCAAAGATCACAGCTACTAACTCTAGGTCGTGTGTGGGGTAATTCTTCTCGTGTATTTTCAACTGACGTGAGCCATAAGCTACCACTTTTCCCTCTTGCATCAACACACAACCCAAACCCTCTCGTGAAGCATCACAATAAACCGCATAACCCAACCCTCTCTCCGGAATAATCAACACCGGAGCGGTAGTCAATCTAACTTTCAACTCTTGGAACGACTTTTCACAAGTCTCACTCCACACAAACTTGACTCCCTTCCGAGTCAGTCTAGTCAACGGTGACGCTAACCTTGAGAAATCTTTCACAAACCGACGGTAATACCCAGCCAATCCCAGAAAACTGCGGATCTCAAACACACTCTTAGGCTGTGCCCAATCTTGCACTGCCTCAACCTTGGATGTATCAACAGACACCCCTTCCCCGGATACCACGTGGCCTAAGAATTTGACTTTCCCCAGCCAGAACTCACACTTCCCAAACTTGGCATACAGCCTATGGGCTCTAAGTAACTCAAGCACCACTCTCAAGTGTGCCTCGTGCTCCTCCTCAGAAGACGAATAGATAAGAATGTCGTCCACGAAGACGACCACAAATCGGTCTAAGAACTCCCGGAAAATCCGGTTCATCAAGTCCATAAAGACTGCCGGTGCATTGGTAAGCCCAAATGGCATCACCAGAAACTCATAATGGCCATACCGCGTACGGAATGCCGTTTTCGGAATATCCTCTTCCCTGACCCTCAACTGGTGGTAACCCGATCTCAAGTCTATCTTAGAGAAACAACGGGAACCCTTCAACTGGTCAAACAAATCATCTATACGGGGCATAGGATACTTATTCTTAACCGTAGCCCGATTCAACTTCCGGTAGTCTATACACAATCTCAAGGCACCATCTTTCTTTTTAACAAAGAGTGCCGGTGCTCCCCACGGTGAAACACTAGGGCGAACAAAGCCCTTATCTAGCAATTCCTGGAGCTGAACTTTCAACTCAACCAACTCTGCTGGAGCAAAACGATAAGGTGCCATAGAAATCGGCGCCGTACCAGGCACTAAATCAATAGAGAACTCTATCTCTCGGTGAGGTGGCAAACTAACAAGATCTTCGGGAAAAACATCCGAATACTCACAAACCACCCTCGGTAATACAACCTGGGTCTCACCACTCTCACCACTCTCAAAGCTGGCAAGTAGACTACTAAGCGCACTTCGCCCTCGCGAATCATATCCCGGTGGCAAAACACTACCAACCCGGTCTCCCAAGAAATGGAACCACTCCCCGCTCAAGGTACATAATGTAACCCTCTGGCGGTAGCAATCAATAACAGCCCGGTATGACGATAACCAGTCCATACCCAAAATAACATCAAAACCCTTCATGGGCATGACAACAAACGGAAAAGGAAGCCTATAGTCGGCGACCTCTATATCACATCCTCTAACACCCTGTTTCAGAATCAACTCACCACCAAAAGGCGATACCACACAAATAGGAGATGCTAACTGTGCTAACTCTAATTCCAAAACAGATGCAAATGCAGCAGATACAAAAGAATGAGATGCACCCGTGTCTATCAACACATTAGCAACTGAGTTGCAAAACAGAAAAGTACCTCTCACTACTGATGGAGCCGGTACTAAATCCTGCGCGGTAACAGCATACACGCGCCCCGTAGGCCCCTGGTCTACCTGCTCACCTCTCGGAGCAAAAGACTGCTGCACAGACTGGGATGTCGAAGCTCCCGGATTGGCCCTCGAGGCCTGCACAGACTGAGCTGGCTGAAAACCCTGCGTCTGCCTAGAACCAGACGCTCCCGAAGTGGCACTCAACTGTGGGCAAAACCTCTTCATGTGCCCAGGTTGTCCACACTGATAACAAGTCAAGAGCTGCCCCCTGCCCAAACTCTGACTCTGCGGTCTAGCTGAAGAAGAAGCAGCTTTCTGACCCCCACCCTTCTGCGGGCAAACAGATACCTTGTGACCCAACTGGCCACACTTGTAACAGGTGAAATCCCCCTGACCACCTCTCCCGGAGCCTGCACTCGGCACTGGGAAGGTCGATCTAGCAACACCACCCTGCGACTGCTGAGGGTTATAACCCTTCTGTCTCCTGCCATCACTCTGACTATCCTGGCTCCTCTTGGAGCCTCTCTGACCCTCATCCTCCTCTTGCATCATAAGCTCCATATGAGCTGCAGCGTCCACTAGGTGTCTATACTCTCGAATATAAGACCCACCAATTCTCAACTTGAGGTCCCGCCTCAACTTCCGCTCAAACTCATAGCAACGGCGTTCCTCAGACGCCACCAGTTCAGGTGCAAACCTAGACAGACTGGTAAAAGTAGCCTCAAACTCGGCCACTGACAAGCCCTGCTGATTAAGCCGGCTAAACTGATCCCTCAGCTTCTCCCTAGCTGCTGCTGATAAAAACCTCTCCTGAAAAGCATTCACAAACGCCTCCCAAGTACCACCAACACGAGCTTTCTCGTACTTCCACCATTGACCCGCATCTCCCTTCAGTTGGAAGGATGCCAAGGTCACTTTCAGTGCTCCGTCCTCAATGCCAAGCATCTCAAACGTCTTCGTTGTCTGTTCGAGCCATTCATCTGCCTTAAGCGGCTCTTTAGGATCCCCGATAAACTCGTCCGGATTACACCGGAAGAACTCCCTCTTCAAGAAGGAAGGTCCTGTCTCAGCTGCCTGATTCCCAGCTCTAAGAATACCCAAAGCTCCTGCTATCTCTCTGGCCAAGGCACCCATAGCCTGCTGACCTACTGGCTCGGCCACATTGGCCTGCCCAACTCCCTCCTGCACTGCCGGAATCTCACCCTGTAACGGTACTTCCTGCCTCGCAGGTCTACCACGCTTAGCACCTCTTCCTCGTCCTGACATCCTAATAAAGGCAACACAGAACGTTAGTACATTCATAAATGTGCCGAAACTAAACACTCACGTCCTAATGCATGGACCACTATAATTCACTCCACATAAGCACATAAACACATAAGCACTTACGAATTTCATTTCCGGATAATGATAGTCCCGAGACGTTACTAGAGTTCCGGTTAGAAACAGCGTTGATCAAGTGCTTTTCCAACAAGACTCCCAGAAACCCAAGGATCCAATCAACATCCTAGAAATTAAATCCCATACCCACATAGTCACATAAGCATGTTATCAAATATACACATAGCATATGGTACTACATCTACGTCTCTATCAAGCGAGACAAACCCATTGTGATCCTAATCACTTCCCACGTACCCAAAGTATTCGAACCCGGTACGCTTTGATACCAAGTTGTAACGCCCTCAAAATAATAACAATAAACCCATCAGATAAGACATGCATTTACAATTAAACTAACCGCATTCCTTTCATTCATTAGAATTCCAAGACATAAGTATTACATGTTAACCTCATAACAAAATGCCCTACGGGCTTACAGCTTTCCAAGTTAACACTTGGTTACAACAAAGAGTTCTAATATAGCGATCCCGGGTTTACCCTTGTTGTACAGTGATCCGGACATGTGTCCGTGGATGTTGGTAGTTGTTTATTTCCTAGTTTGCATCCTCTTTACTTTGTATTTTGAATTATGGGATGTGTTGGGCAGGTTTGTTACAGGTTGGTTGTGTTTGGGAGCCTAGTGTTGCTGCCCAGATTTTTGGTCCTTCGCTCGAGCGAGGAGTCTGTCGCTCGAGCGAGAGTAGTGTTGCCCCGGTTCTGGACCTGAGAGTTGTAGTTTCTGGCTCGAGCGAGATTTTCGTGGCTCGAGCGGTCTGGGTTTTTCTTCGCTCGATCGAGAACTTCTTGGCTCGAGCGAGAGTTTTCTGTGTCTGGTCGCTCGAGCGACCAATCCTTCGCTCGAGCGAGCGTGTTTTATATCAGCGGACAGCAGCGTCTAAAACATCACTTTTTCAGTCCTTTTCTTTGATTAAACCCTAAATCCGACACCCTCTCTCTCTAAACTTGCACTCTCTCTAAGATTTGATCTCCCTAGGGTGTGAATCTAGCCTAAGGCCTTTGTTAAAAAGATAGAGGGCGTTGAGAGCTTCGATTTAATCTGAAAAAGTTTGGATTTGGAGCAAGTTGATCTTGGAGTCTTCATCTCCTTTTGGGCAAAAACTTCGAGGTAGGGATATCCTACTCCTCTCTATGGGTTTTGTCTTTAAATTTTGGTATTTTGAGATGTTGGGCTTGGTTTGGTAATTTTGTGAAAGTTTGGGGCTTTTGTGTAATTTTACAAAAGTTGGGGTTTTATTCATAATAAACCTAGATGCATGTTTGGCATAGAAAAATAGAATGATTGTTGAATCATTGATGAAAATGGGACCTAAGGGCTGAAATGGTAATTATGGAAAATGGCCTAATTACATTGTTTAATTAATTGGGATAATTAATTGGTGAGAAATGAGGAAATGAAATGTTGATTGAATATCCATTTGTGCATTTATTTTCTGTTTTAGAAATAACTGCTTTGGGCTATCGGTGGAGGATAGTCGAGATTGTTGTAGACAATGCATGATGATTAGGTAAACGGAAACTAATCAATGGAATGTGTCATGGAACTTGACGGTTGATAGAATACATTAATTGTGTGTATTGTGTGATTGTATATAGAACCAATGTGTTTATATACGTTATGTGTAGAGGAGGAGATAGGGGATGTACTCCGCGGTTTAGGGGAAGATAGGGGATGTACCTCTAAACCGGATAGGTATTGGGAGGAGATAGGGGATGAACTCCGTAGACAGAGCTCATATGCTTGTCTAGAGAAGTGAAGATAGAGCTCATATGCTTATCTTTGTGAAGTGAAGTGTGGATACAGCTTGTATGCTTATCTGTGGATATTATTGATATACATATCTGTTGTAGAATGTGGATACAGCTTGTATGCTTATCTGTGGATATTGTTGATATACATATCTGTTGAGAATGTGAGATATAGTTTTTATACATATCTGTGGAAATGATAATAAAGCTAGCATGCTTATCTATTGAAAAGGGAAAATGAAAAGTAATTGGGACTTGTAAGTCGTTGACATAAATATGTAATTTATGTGATTGTATCAGTGTTGACCAACTATCAATTGCTAATGTTTTAGCCATTGTCCATGGTTGGTTTAGTGTATTTCTACTGGGCTGTGGCTCACCCTATATGGGAATATCATTTTCAGGTACAGGAAGCATGCCACCTCCAAGGACATAGCTGGGAGGCTAGTGGCGGGCATAGTTTTGTCGTTTTACTTTTGATGTATTACATGTAATTTCAAGCCAAGGGCTTAATGTGTAAACGAGTTAGAACTCTTTGTTGTAACCAAGTGTTAACTTGGAAAGCTGTAAGCCCGTAGGGCATTTTGTTATGAGGTTAACATGTAATACTTATGTCTTGGAATTCTAATGAATGAAAGGAATGCGGTTAGTTTATATGTAAATGCATGTCTTATCTGATGGGTTTAATGTTATTATTTTGAGGGCGTTACAACTTGGTATCAGAGCGTACCGGGTTCGAATACTTTGGGTACGTGGGAAGTGATTAGGATCACAATGGGTTTGTCTCGCTTGGTAGAGACTTAGATGTAGTACCATATGCTATGTGCTTATTTGATAACATGCTTATGTGACTATGTGGGTATGGGATTTAATTTCTAGGATGTTGATTGGATCCTTGAGTTTCTGGGAGTCTTGTTGGAAAAGCACTTGATCAATGCTGTTTCTAACCGGAACTCTAGTAACGTCTTGGGACTATCATTATCCGGAAATGAAATTCGTAAGTGCTTATGTGTTTATGTGCTTATGTGGAGTGAATTACAGTTGTCCATGCATTAGGACGTGAGTGTTTAGTTTCGGCACACTTATGAATGTGCTAACGTTCTGTGTTGCCTTTATTAGGATGTCAGGACGAGGAAGAGGAGCTAGGCGTGGTAGACCTGCGAGGCAGGAAGTACCGTTACCGGGTGAGATTCCGGCAGTGCAGGAGGGAGTTGGGCAGGCCAATGTGGCCGAGCCAGTGGGTCAGCAGGCTATGGGTGCCTTGGCCAGAGAGATAGCAGGAGCTTTGGGTATTCTTAGAGCTGGGAATCAGGCAACTGAGGCAGGGCCTTCTTTCTTGAAGAGGGAGTTCTTCCGGTGTAATCCGGACGAGTTTATCGGGGATCCTAAAGAGCCGCTTAAGGCAGATGAATGGCTCGAACAGACAACGAAGACGTTTGAGATGCTTGGCATCGAGGACGGAGCACTGAAAGTGACCTTGGCATCCTTCCAGCTGAAGGGAGATGCGGGTCAATGGCGGAAGTACGAGAAAGCTCGTGTTGGTGGTACTTGGGAGGCGTTTATAAATGCTTTTCAGGAGAGGTTTTTATCAGCAGCAGCTAGGGAGAAGCTGAGGGATCAGTTTAGCCGGCTTAATCAGCAGGGCTTGTCAGTGGCCGAGTTTGAGGCTACTTTTACCAGTCTGTCTAGGTTTGCACCTGAACTGGTGGCGTCTGAGGAACGCCGTTGCTATGAGTTTGAGCGGAAGTTGAGGCGGGGCCTCAAGTTGAGAATTGGTGGGTCTTATATTCGAGAGTATAGACACCTAGTGGACGCTGCAGCTCATATGGAGCTTATGATGCAGGAGGAGGATGAGGGTCAGAGAGGCTCCAAGAGGAGCCAAGATAGTCAGAGTGATGGCAGGAGACAGAAGGGTAATAACCCTCAGCAGTCTCAGGGTGCAGTCTCTAGATCGACCTTTCCAGTGCCGAGTGTAGGCTCGGGGAGAGGCAGTCAGGGGGAATTCACTTGTTACAAGTGTGGCCAGCTGGGTCACAAGGTTTCGGTTTGCCCGCAGAAGGGTGGGGGTCAGAAAGCTGCTTCTTCTTCAGCTAGACCGCAGAGTCAGAGTTTGGGCAGGGGGCAGCTCTTGACTTGTTATCAGTGTGGACAATCTGGGCACATGAAGAGGTTTTGCCCACAGTTGAGTGCCACTTCGGGAGCGTCTGGTTCTAGGCAGACGCAGGGTTTCCAGCCAGCTCAGTCTGTGCAGGCCTCGAGGGCCAATCCGGGAGCTTCGTCATCCCAGTCTGTGCAGCAGTCTTTTGCTCCGAGAGGTGAGCAGGTAGACCAGGGGCCTACGGGGCGCGTGTATGCTGTTACCGCGCAGGATTTAGTACCAGCTCCATCAGTAGTGAGAGGTACTTTTCTGTTTTGCAACTCGGTTGCTAATGTGTTGATAGACACGGGTGCATCTCATTCTTTTGTATCTGCTGCATTTGCATCTGTTTTGGAATTGGAGTTAGCACAGTTAGCATCTCCTATTTGTGTGGTATCGCCTTTGGGTGGTGAGTTGATCCTGAAACAGGGTGTTAGAGGATGTGATATAGAGGTCGCCGATTATAGGCTTCCTTTTCCGTTTGTTGTCATGCCCATGAAGGGTTTTGATGTTATTTTGGGTATGGACTGGTTATCGTCATACCGGGCTGTTATTGATTGCTACCGCCAGAGGGTTACATTGTGTACCTTGAGCGGGGAGTGGTTCCATTTCTTGGGAGACCGGGTTGGTAGTGTTTTGCCACCGGGGTATGATTCGCGAGGGCGAAGTGAGCTTAGTAGTCTACTTGCTAGCTTTGAGAGTGGTGAGAGTGGTGAGACCCAGCATGTATTGCCGAGGGTGGTTTGTGAGTATCCGGATGTTTTTCCCGAAGATCTTGTTAGTTTGCCACCTCACCGAGAGATAGAGTTCTCTATTGATTTAGTGCCTGGTACGGCGCCGATTTCTATGGCACCTTACCGTTTTGCTCCAGCAGAGTTGGTTGAGTTGAAAGTTCAGCTTCAGGAATTGCTCGATAAGGGCTTTGTTCGCCCTAGTGTTTCACCGTGGGGAGCACCGGCCCTCTTTGTTAAAAAGAAAGATGGTGCCTTGAGATTGTGTATAGACTACCGGAAGTTGAATCGGGCTACGGTTAAGAATAAGTATCCTATGCCCCGTATAGATGATTTGTTTGACCAGTTGAAGGGTTCCCGTTGTTTCTCTAAGATAGACTTGAGATCGGGTTACCATCAGTTGAGGGTCAGGGAGGAAGATATTCCTAAGACGGAATTCCGTACGCAGTATGGCCATTACGAGTTTCTGGTGATGCCATTCGGGCTTACCAATGCACCGGCAGTCTTTATGGACTTGATGAACCGGATTTTCCGGGAGTTCTTAGACCGATTTGTGGTCGTCTTCGTGGACGACATTCTTATCTATTCGCCTTCTGAGGAGGAGCACGAGGCACACTTGAGAGTGGTGCTTGAGTTACTTAGAGCCCATAGGCTGTATGCCAAGTTTGGGAAGTGTGAGTTCTGGCTGAGGGAAGTCAAATTCTTAGGCCACGTGGTATCCGGGGAAGGAGTGTCTGTTGATACATCCAAGGTTGAGGCAGTGCAAGATTGGGCACAGCCTAAGAGTGTGTTTGAGATCCGCAGTTTTCTGGGATTGGCTGGGTATTACCGTCGGTTTGTGAAAGATTTCTCCAGGTTAGCGTCACCGTTGACTAGACTGACTCGGAAAGGAGTCAAGTTTGTGTGGAGTGAGACTTGTGAAAAGTCGTTTCAAGAACTGAAAGTTAGATTGACCACCGCTCCGGTGTTGATTATTCCGGAGAGAGGGTTGGGTTATGCGGTTTATTGTGATGCCTCACGAGAGGGTTTGGGTTGTGTGTTGATGCAAGAGGGGAAAGTGGTAGCTTATGGCTCACGTCAGTTGAAAATACACGAGAAGAATTACCCCACACACGACCTAGAGTTAGCAGCTGTGATCTTTGCCTTGAAAATCTGGAGGCACTACCTTTATGGTGAGAGGTTCGAGGTATTCTCGGATCATAAGAGTTTGAAGTATCTGTTTACACAGAGAGACTTGAATTTGAGGCAGAGGAGATGGATGGAGTTCATCGAGGATTATGATTTTGAGTTGCATTATCATCCGGGAAAGGCCAATGTTGTGGCCGATGCCCTTAGTAGGAAAACCATTAGTGATGTAGCTTGTATAGCCATCCGGGAATGGGAGATGTTGGGAGCACTTGGCGAGTTTGATTTGCTACTGGGCGAATCTGTTGAGGCTGCGGCCTTGTTTTCTGTTGTTGCGCAGCCTACACTTGTGATTAGAGTGTTAGAGGCACAGAGAGGTGACCTTGAGGTAGAATCCCTCCGAGAGAAGATCTCCAGTGGGAAAGTTGAGAAGGGTTTGACGGTGTATCCCGACCTGAGTGTGAGATACCGAAACCGTTTGTTTGTACCGGAGTCTTGCCGAGAGGAGGTACTCCGAGAGTTTCACCATTCGCGCCTTGCGGTGCATCCGGGAGGTACTAAGATGTATCAGGATTTGGGTCGCCAGTTTTGGTGGCGGGGTATGAAAAGAGATGTGGCTGTTTTCGTATCGAAGTGCCTTACTTGCCAGCAAGTGAAGGCCGAGCATCAGAGGCCAGCGGGTTTGTTGCAACCCTTGCCTATTGCCGAGTGGAAGTGGGAGCATGTCACTATGGACTTCGTTGCAGGTCTTCCGAGGACTCAGCGGGGTAGTGATGCTATTTGGGTGGTTGTAGACCGGTTGACTAAGTCGGCGCACTTTATTCCTATGCGCGTGAGAGATTCGGTAGATCATCTTGCCGACTTGTATATTCGGGACGTAGTGAGATTGCACGGGGTCCCAGTGACGATTGTCTCAGATAGAGATCCTCGTTTTACTGCTAGGTTGTGGCAGAGTTTGCAGAGTGCACTGGGCACTAAGTTGACCTTTAGTACGGCTTATCATCCTCAGACTGACGGGCAGTCCGAGCGTACTATTCAGATCCTCGAGGATATGCTTCGGGGTTGTGTCCTGGACTTCAGTGGGACGTGGGAGAGGCACTTGCCATTGGTAGAGTTTGCCTACAACAATAGTTTTCAGTCTAGCATCGGTATGGCACCGTTTGAGGCCTTGTATGGCCGACCGTGTAGGTCTCCAGTTTGTTGGGCCGAGGTGGGTGATGCACCTTTGTTGGGTCCGGAGTTGGTTAGGGAGACGACGGAGAAAGTTGAGCTTATCCGTAGGAGGCTTGTTACAGCCCAGAGTCGACAAAAGAGTTATGCCGACCGTAGGAGGAGGCCTTTGGCGTTTGAGGTAGGTGATCATGTCTTTCTGAAGATATCACCTAGGCGAGGCTTGATGAGGTTTGGGAAGAGTGGGAAGTTATCCCCTTGGTTTATTGGTCCTTTTGAGATCCTTGAGAAGATAGGTGAGGTTGCTTATCGGTTAGCCTTACCGCCGCAGTTGTCCGGAGTACATGACGTGTTTCATGTGAGTATGCTTCGGAAGTATGAGCCAGATCCATCACATGTGCTGGATTGGACTGATTTAGAGGTAGATGAGGATGCCTCGTATGAGGAGAGACCGGTTCGGGTCTTGGATAGGCGGGATCAGGTCCTGCGTGGCAAGACCATTCCTTTGGTGAAAGTCTTGTGGAAACATCACGGAGTGGAGGAAGCCACTTGGGAACGTGAGTTGGAAGTCCGAGAGAAATATCCGGACTTGTTTATTGATATGTAATTTTGTATTTAAATTTTACATTTTGTTGAACTTAAGAGCTTTTATATATGTCTTAAGTTGTGAAACATTGAAAATGTTTTAGTTATTGGAAGTATGTTTTGGAACTTGCCTCATATGGAAGTTGAATGTAACATTATAGGTGTTAAGTATATTGTTGACATTGGAAAGTTAGTGCATAATGTTGATGCATGTTGATAATACATATGTTGTTTACATATTGTGATATGTCTCTTGTTAAAGGGATGGGATGACCGGTAATGGGTCGAATTGTTGAATGTTAAATTGTAACATTGTTTAAAATGGAGGAAAACCTGTTTTTGAAAACTTGTGCTTAATTTCGGGGGCGAAATTCTTTAAGGGGGGGAGGTTATAGCGATCCCGGGTTTACCCTTGTTGTACAGTGATCCGGACATGTGTCCGTGGATGTTGGTAGTTGTTTATTTCCTAGTTTGCATCCTCTTTACTTTGTATTTTGAATTATGGGATGTGTTGGGCAGGTTTGTTACAGGTTGGTTGTGTTTGGGAGCCTAGTGTTGCTGCCCAGATTTTTGGTCCTTCGCTCGAGCGAGGAGTCTGTCGCTCGAGCGAGAGTAGTGTTGCCCCGGTTCTGGACCTGAGAGTTGTAGTTTCTGGCTCGAGCGAGATTTTCGTGGCTCGAGCGGTCTGGGTTTTTCTTCGCTCGATCGAGAACTTCTTGGCTCGAGCGAGAGTTTTCTGTGTCTGGTCGCTCGAGCGACCAATCCTTCGCTCGAGCGAGCGTGTTTTATATCAGCGGACAGCAGCGTCTAAAACATCACTTTTTCAGTCCTTTTCTTTGATTAAACCCTAAATCCGACACCCTCTCTCTCTAAACTTGCACTCTCTCTAAGATTTGATCTCCCTAGGGTGTGAATCTAGCCTAAGGCCTTTGTTAAAAAGATAGAGGGCGTTGAGAGCTTCGATTTAATCTGAAAAAGTTTGGATTTGGAGCAAGTTGATCTTGGAGTCTTCATCTCCTTTTGGGCAAAAACTTCGAGGTAGGGATATCCTACTCCTCTCTATGGGTTTTGTCTTTAAATTTTGGTATTTTGAGATGTTGGGCTTGGTTTGGTAATTTTGTGAAAGTTTGGGGCTTTTGTGTAATTTTACAAAAGTTGGGGTTTTATTCATAATAAACCTAGATGCATGTTTGGCATAGAAAAATAGAATGATTGTTGAATCATTGATGAAAATGGGACCTAAGGGCTGAAATGGTAATTATGGAAAATGGCCTAATTACATTGTTTAATTAATTGGGATAATTAATTGGTGAGAAATGAGGAAATGAAATGTTGATTGAATATCCATTTGTGCATTTATTTTCTGTTTTAGAAATAACTGCTTTGGGCTATCGGTGGAGGATAGTCGAGATTGTTGTAGACAATGCATGATGATTAGGTAAACGGAAACTAATCAATGGAATGTGTCATGGAACTTGACGGTTGATAGAATACATTAATTGTGTGTATTGTGTGATTGTATATAGAACCAATGTGTTTATATACGTTATGTGTAGAGGAGGAGATAGGGGATGTACTCCGCGGTTTAGGGGAAGATAGGGGATGTACCTCTAAACCGGATAGGTATTGGGAGGAGATAGGGGATGAACTCCGTAGACAGAGCTCATATGCTTGTCTAGAGAAGTGAAGATAGAGCTCATATGCTTATCTTTGTGAAGTGAAGTGTGGATACAGCTTGTATGCTTATCTGTGGATATTATTGATATACATATCTGTTGTAGAATGTGGATACAGCTTGTATGCTTATCTGTGGATATTGTTGATATACATATCTGTTGAGAATGTGAGATATAGTTTTTATACATATCTGTGGAAATGATAATAGAGCTAGCATGCTTATCTATTGAAAAGGGAAAATGAAAAGTAATTGGGACTTGTAAGTCGTTGACATAAATATGTAATTTATGTGATTGTATCAGTGTTGACCAACTATCAATTGCTAATGTTTTAGCCATTGTCCATGGTTGGTTTAGTGTATTTCTACTGGGCTGTGGCTCACCCTATATGGGAATATCATTTTCAGGTACAGGAAGCATGCCACCTCCAAGGACATAGCTGGGAGGCTAGTGGCGGGCATAGTTTTGTCGTTTTACTTTTGATGTATTACATGTAATTTCAAGCCAAGGGCTTAATGTGTAAACGAGTTAGAACTCTTTGTTGTAACCAAGTGTTAACTTGGAAAGCTGTAAGCCCGTAGGGCATTTTGTTATGAGGTTAACATGTAATACTTATGTCTTGGAATTCTAATGAATGAAAGGAATGCGGTTAGTTTATATGTAAATGCATGTCTTATCTGATGGGTTTAATGTTATTATTTTGAGGGCGTTACAACTTGGTATCAGAGCGTACCGGGTTCGAATACTTTGGGTACGTGGGAAGTGATTAGGATCACAATGGGTTTGTCTCGCTTGGTAGAGACTTAGATGTAGTACCATATGCTATGTGCTTATTTGATAACATGCTTATGTGACTATGTGTGTAAGAACCCACATTTTTCATCTTGATCATGTTCATGAGCATTTGTATGATTATGACTTGTTTAGCTTGCATGTGTGTGTTGCGATTTGTTTCGCTGAGTTAATGTGATCCATGTCTTGATTTGATACCCTTGTGATTTGTCTAAGTGTTATGTGCTTGTCTGAGTTATGATTAGCCGACGTTATTTCGATGCCGAGGTCATCCTTAGTCTGGCATTAGTACCTTGGAACCCCTTGTTGACCTCCGTCCTTGCCTTGAACACATTAGCCGAGATGTTACCTTGCACCCCGGTGATCTCGTCCTGGAAGTGGTGTGACCTAGGCCGAGGTGTGGCGCATCTAGGCCAAGATGTGGCACAGCTTAGTCAAGTGTTGTCCTTCCTAGTCGAGGTCATTGTCACCTTAGTCGCCGAAGTCTTTTGTTAGCCGATGTCACCCCTTGCCGGAGTGTCATTCTGTGTAGCTTGTTAGATACGCCTTGTTGTCATTGCCTCGTCAGAAAGCCCATACCGCTTTGCTTGTTGAACACCCTTTCCACCATGCTCTGTCTGGCCTGTCAGCCACCTTTTCAGGTAAAACCCAATCAGCCGCCGCCACGTGTCTCAGCAGAGGGTTGACCCCAGAACCGGGTATAGAAAACTATCATTTGGTGTCATAACCTTGTCTTGTAGAGAGAGAAGCTCTAGGAGGAAGAAAGAGTTTTAGAGTGAGGAAGTAGATCTTGAAGCTTGATTTCTAGAGATCCAACCGTTAGATCCGCATTCTAAGGTTAGATTCTTGATCTACTCATAATGTTCTTTATGTTTATGTTATTGCATTGCATGATTGAAAATGATTTGTAAGCCATGCATCGTTTTGAAGCTCGATTCTAGAAAGAGAAAATGACATTCATGTGTTCTTCAAGAAAGTCTTGTTTTGATCCGAAAGCTTTTCGCCTAGACTCATGTTTCGTGTTTGTTCTTGCATGATTTTCAACTACGGGTACCCAGGTCCATGTTTTCAAACTCATAGCACGAAAATCCCAGATTTGTGATGGCGGATTATGATCAAGCATTCGTATTTTTCATGTTTTCACACTCATGTTCTTCATGTTCATCAACAGAGGGAAACCCAGAGTTTCCCGACCTCTTTCCTTGCATGTGGCCCTCGGGAACACACCTCGGCGAGGAGGTGTGGAACCTCGGCCTAGACCTGGTTGGTGCCCAGCATGTTTTCCGAAAACATTTGTGTATATGAGAGACTTGTTTGAAAGCGCATTCAATAGGCTTTGCCATGTGTTGTAGGACTTGGGCTTGTCTCGACCCCGACGTGTGAAGAAACGATGTGAGTGGTATTTTTAATAAAGCTATGTTACACTTGCTTTCATAAATCTCGTCTTGCCTTGTTTTGAAAAGTACTTGATCTAGCATGAATGACTATCCCTATTTTGTATATCAAATGCTATCTTGTTTTGATGACTTGTCTTGACAGTCCTTAGTGCTAGAGGACTCTAAACTTTCGCAGCACAGCTTGTCTTGACAGTCCTTAGTGCTAGAGGACTCTAAACTTTCGCAGCACAGCTTGTCTTGACAGTCCTTAGTGCTAGAGGACTATAAACTTTCGCAGCACAGCTTGTCTTGACAGTCCTTAGTGCTAGAGGACTATAAACTTTCGCAGCACAGCTTGTCTTGACAGTCCTTAGTGCTAGAGGACTATAAACTTTCGCAGCACAGCTTGTCTTGACAGTCCTTAGTGCTAGAGGACTCTAAACTTTCGCAGCACAGCTTGTCTTGAAACTCTTGTTTGATATGTCATCACCCCTTGAAATAAGTAGATGTTATTAACATCCAAGGAACATGAAAGCCGGCAAATGAACTTGATTTCCCTCTTGATCGAAAAGTATGCTATGTATAGTTTTGAAAGAAATCTTGGATATCAATCATGCAAAACCTTTATTTCTAGTATCATTCACTGAGTATCCAAGCTCACCCTCTCTATATATATATGTAGGTGATGAACAAGAAGGCATTGAGGCCTAGACGTGATTGCCGATGTGTTTTGGGTGCTTTGCCGACATGTTTTGGATTTGCGTTTTGCATCGTCTTGAAGATTATGCTTCTCGGCTTATGTTTCTTTGTTTGTTTTGGCATATGTCGGCTTGAGAAGCCTCTTGGTCAAGATGTATTTCGTGTTCCATTTTGTTGTATCTAAATTGTAAGACTTGTAAAGATGTTCGATGTATGGCATTCCATTGGACTTATGCACGGCTCTCATGGACAACTCGGTTTATATGTATATTTTACTTCCGCTCTTGTAAGCCCCATATTTCATACTCTGATTGTGTGTGATTTTTGTAAGACGGCCTTCGGTAACCTCGGGTTACTGGCCATCACGGCACCAAACTACTAGGGGCGGTTTGGGGGCGTGACAGATTGGTATCAGAGCACAAGATCCTTGTAGTACGTTAATCACACACCTTGAGTTCTAGAGAGCCTAGGATTTCCCTTAGAAGAAAGTTAAGATTGCATCATATTGCTTGCTACTTGACTATGTGTGCATCATTTTGGCATAGACGTTTGATATTCATATATGTGTTATCTGCTTAGTTGCTTTAAAGTCTCATCTTGCATTCCCCCTAGCATCATGAGGAGAGGTAGACCCCCAGTGGGCCGAGATCGTTCAGAAGACAGGTTGGAGAGGTTGGAAAGGTTAGTCGAAGGCTTGGTTCGTGAGCAGAGACAACCTAGGCCACAGGATACTGGTACCACTTCTACGCATGCCGAACAGACGAATGGCCGATATGCAGCTCCACCCCCTCCAGCGCCACAAGTGCCTCCACAGCAAGCTTTGTATGGGAACGACACGATAACTCTAATCAGAGAGTTCAAGAAGATGAAACCGCCGAGATTTCAGGGAGGCATAGAACCAATGAAAGCCGAGGCATGGGTTTTAGAGATGGAGAAGTTGTTTGAAGTTTTCCCCAGTACAGACGCTCAGAAGGTATCTCTGGCAGCATTCACGTTAGACGACGATGCTCGTAGGTGGTGGATGATGGTCCGAGAAAGCAATCCGGGTTTGACTTGGGCAAAATTTTTGGAGTTGTTCTACAACAAGCATTTCCCCCTCAGCGTCCGAGACCGAAAGACCACGGAGTTTCAGAATCTGGTCCAAGGGAACAAGACGGTCGCAGAATACGATCGTGCCTTTACTGAACTGGCGAGATATGCGCCTCATATGGTTGATGACGAGTATCGAAAGGCGAGGAAGTTCGAAAGTGGGTTGCGTGGGCCGATACAAGATCGGGTCAATATGCTCAATATGCCGACGTACGCCGGAGTACTAGACAAGGCCATCCTGGCTGAAGCTAATTTAAACCGATACCAGAGTTCAAGTGAGGGTCAGAGGAAGAGACAGAATTATGATAGTCGCCGAGTTCCGTTCAATGCCAAGAAGAGAATGAGCACAGACAGTTCCAGCAACTCAAATCAGGAAGGTAACGCCAAGCCGATGTGCGCGAGTTGTGGAAAGCAACATTTCGGGGTTTGTCGTTGGGCAACAGGAGCTTGTTATGAGTGCGGCGAGATAGGCCATCGCGTGAAGGACTGCCCGAAAGCAAGGACCGATGATGGGAAGAGGAATGGAAGCACCTCGGGCTCTACACAGAAGAATAACATCGGGGGAATACAGGCGAGGCAGGGCAGAGTTTTTGCATTAGTACCAGGAGACGCCCAGAATGCCGAGGCGGTAGTGTCAGGTACCCTCTCAATTTGTTCTCAAGATGCATACGTACTGATTGATTCGGGTTCTACGCATTCATTTGTGTCCACTATATTCGCCGAAAAGTTGGATAGAGAATTAGAACCCCTTGATTATGTATTATCTGTGTCTACCCCATCTGGGAGAAATATGATTGTTACATCCATTTATAGAGCGTGTATTGCTATGATTGAGAGTGTAGAATTGTTAGTTGATTTGATGCCATTAAACATGACTCACTTCGATGTTATATTGGGAATGGACTGGTTAGCGGCGAATCATGCGTCCATTAATTGTGTTACTAAGAACGTCACATTGAAGACCCCAAGTCAAGCCGAGGTCATTTTCCAGGGTAAAGGAGTTGTACCCCCACCTTACTTAATCTCATCCATGAAGGCCTACAAGTTGATCCAAAAAGGATGTAAGGGTTACTTATGCAGTATACTAAGTGATCTGAATGGAAATGTTGAGTTAACCGACATACCCGTTGTGGAGGAATTCTCCGACGTCTTTCCGACTGAGTTGCCTGGCCACCTTGTCGATAGAGAAATAGAGTTTGCTGTGGACGTCTTGCCAGGAACACAACCTATCTCCAAAACACCCTACAGAATGGCTCCAGCTGAACTTAGAGAACTGAAATCGCAATTACAAGAATTGTTGGATAAGGGATTCGTCAGGCCGAGCACTTCACCGTGGGGAGCACCCGTTTTATTTGTTAAGAAAAAGGACGGCACCCTTCGTCTTTGCATTGACTACAGAGAACTTAATAAGGTGACCATTAAGAACAAATACCCATTGCCAAGAATCGATGATTTGCTTGATCAGCTACGAGGAGCACGAGTCTTTTCCAAGATTGACCTTAGGTCGGGCTACCACCAGTTGAAGGTTAAAGCCGAGGATATCGAGAAGACTGCTTTTCGGACAAGATATGGCCACTACGAATTTTGGTGATGCCCTTCGGAGTAACCAATGCCCCAGCAGCATTCATGGACCTGATGAACAGAGTCTTTAAGCCGTACCTAGATGAATTTGTCATTATTTTTATCGACGACATATTGATCTATTCTGGGAGTGCGAGCGAGCACGAGAATCATCTGAGACTTGCCCTGCAGACCTTGAGAGATGAGAAGTTGTACGCCAAGTTAAGTAAATGCGAGTTTTGGCTTTCCAGCATTTCGTTTCTAGGGCATGTGATTAATGAAGACGGTATATCAGTTGACCCCAGTAAGATTGAAGCCATTGTGAATTGGCCGACGCCGACCAACGTGTCCGAGATTCGTAGTTTTCTGGGTTTGGCAGGTTATTACAGAAAGTTTGTAAAGGATTTCTCGAGGATTGCAGTGCCATTGACACAACTAACGAAGAAGGGAACAGCTTATGAATGGACCGACGAAAGAGAATCAGCTTTCCAGGAGCTGAAGGCGAGGTTGGTTACAGCACCAGTTTTGGTACTACCATCAGCTAATGAGGAATTTCAGATTTACAGCGATGCTTCACACAAAGGTTTGGGTTGCGTTTTAATGCAAGAAGGTAAAGTCATAGCGTACGCGTCTCGTCAATTGAAGCCCAATGAAAAGAATTATCCTACCCATGACCTGGAGTTAGCTGCCGTGGTTTTTGCTCTGAAGATCTGGCGTCATTACCTGTACGGAACATCTTGCCAAGTTTTCACCGACCACAAGAGTCTGAAATACTTGTTCACCCAGAAAGAGTTAAATATGAGGCAGAGAAGATGGCTCGAGCTACTGAAGGATTATGACATGCAGATTCAGTACCACCCAGGTAAGGCAAATTCCGTAGCCGACGCATTGAGCAGGAAGTTAGTTGGAAGTTTGGCGTGCCTGACAGCGGTTTCGGTGGAACCAACTATTATTGAGGAAGTGAAGACTAGTCAGAGGGAGGATAAATTCCTCAAGAAGGTAACTGATGAATTCGTCACCAAGCCGAGGCCGGGATACACTATAGAGAATCAGGTGCTTAAGTTTGAAGGAAGATTGTGCGTGGCCGACGTACCAGAGTTAAAAAGGAAGATTTTGCAAGAAGCCCATAGTTCCAAATTTGCCGCCCATCCAGGGAGCACCAAGATGTATCGGGACGTAAAGCGGACCTTTTGGTGGCCAAACATGAAAAGAGAGATAGCCGAGTTTGTATCCCAGTGTCTGTGTTGTCAGCGAGTGAAGGCAGAACACCAGAGACCAGCAGGACTTCTTCAACCCTTGTCAATTCCTGAGTGGAAATGGGAGCACATCTCCATGGATTTCGTAGTGGGTTTGCCGAGGACGCAAAGAGGTATGGATTCCATTTGGGTTATAGTTGACAGGTTTACTAAGTCAGCTCACTTTTTGCCTGTCAAGACTACATTCAATGCCGACCGACTTGCCGAATTGTACATGAATGAGATCGTTAGGCTTCATGGTGTGCCGATGTCCATTGTGTCAGACCGAGATCCGAAGTTCGTTTCTAGATTTTGGCGGAGTCTACAAGGAGCCTTGGGAACAGAGTTGAGGTTTAGCACAGCCTTTTCACCCCCAGACCGACGGACAGACAGAAAGGACGATTCAGACACTCGAAGACATGCTCAGACTGTGCGTGTTGGACTTCCAGGGAAGTTGGGAATCGCATCTGCCATTAGTGGAGTTCGCGTACAACAACAGTTATCAAGCCAGCATTGGCATGGCGCCGTATGAAGCTTTGTATGGAAGGGAATGCAGATCGCCGATATGTTGGACTGAAGTAGGAGACAAAGCCCTAATTGGCCCCGAGTTGGTCCAGGTGACAACCGAAAAGATCAAACTCATTCAACAGAGGATTAAAACTGCACAGAGTCGACAGAAGTGTTATGCCGACCAAAGAAGGAGGGAGTTAGAATTTGAAATTGGGGATCATGTATTTTTGAAGGTCTCGCCGATGACAGGAGCTTCGAGATTTGGGAAGAAGGGTAAACTTGCACCCCGATATATTGGGCCGTTTGAAATTCTGGAGAAAGTTAACACCGTTGCTTACAGACTCGCTTTGCCGCCAGATTTGAGCCAAGTCCACAGTGTGTTCCATGTTTCAATGCTGAGAAAATATATCCGAGACCCACTGCATGTAATAGATTACTCCGGGGTTGTAGTTAATGAAGACTTGGGCTACGAAGAGAAACCGATGAGGATTATTGACAGACAAGTGAGACAGTTGAGAAACAAGTCGATATCGATGGTGAAAATCGAATGGGAGAAGCATTATGGCGGGGAGGCCACATGGGAAAAGGAAGAGGAGATGAAAATCTGTTACCCGGAGTTATTCGTAGGTCAAGGTAACTTAAGTTTGGGGACCAAACTTCCTTAAGGAGGGTAGACTGTAAGAACCCACATTTTTCATCTTGATCATGTTCATGAGCATTTGTATGATTATGACTTGTTTAGCTTGCATGTGTGTGTTGCGATTTGTTTCGCTGAGTTAATGTGATCCATGTCTTGATTTGATACCCTTGTGATTTGTCTAAGTGTTATGTGCTTGTCTGAGTTATGATTAGCCGACGTTATTTCGATGCCGAGGTCATCCTTAGTCTGGCATTAGTACCTTGGAACCCCTTGTTGACCTCCGTCCTTGCCTTGAACACATTAGCCGAGATGTTACCTTGCACCCCGGTGATCTCGTCCTGGAAGTGGTGTGACCTAGGCCGAGGTGTGGCGCATCTAGGCCAAGATGTGGCACAGCTTAGTCAAGTGTTGTCCTTCCTAGTCGAGGTCATTGTCACCTTAGTCGCCGAAGTCTTTTGTTAGCCGATGTCACCCCTTGCCGGAGTGTCATTCTGTGTAGCTTGTTAGATACGCCTTGTTGTCATTGCCTCGTCAGAAAGCCCATACCGCTTTGCTTGTTGAACACCCTTTCCACCATGCTCTGTCTGGCCTGTCAGCCACCTTTTCAGGTAAAACCCAATCAGCCGCCGCCACGTGTCTCAGCAGAGGGTTGACCCCAGAACCGGGTATAGAAAACTATCATTTGGTGTCATAACCTTGTCTTGTAGAGAGAGAAGCTCTAGGAGGAAGAAAGAGTTTTAGAGTGAGGAAGTAGATCTTGAAGCTTGATTTCTAGAGATCCAACCGTTAGATCCGCATTCTAAGGTTAGATTCTTGATCTACTCATAATGTTCTTTATGTTTATGTTATTGCATTGCATGATTGAAAATGATTTGTAAGCCATGCATCGTTTTGAAGCTCGATTCTAGAAAGAGAAAATGACATTCATGTGTTCTTCAAGAAAGTCTTGTTTTGATCCGAAAGCTTTTCGCCTAGACTCATGTTTCGTGTTTGTTCTTGCATGATTTTCAACTACGGGTACCCAGGTCCATGTTTTCAAACTCATAGCACGAAAATCCCAGATTTGTGATGGCGGATTATGATCAAGCATTCGTATTTTTCATGTTTTCACACTCATGTTCTTCATGTTCATCAACAGAGGGAAACCCAGAGTTTCCCGACCTCTTTCCTTGCATGTGGCCCTCGGGAACACACCTCGGCGAGGAGGTGTGGAACCTCGGCCTAGACCTGGTTGGTGCCCAGCATGTTTTCCGAAAACATTTGTGTATATGAGAGACTTGTTTGAAAGCGCATTCAATAGGCTTTGCCATGTGTTGTAGGACTTGGGCTTGTCTCGACCCCGACGTGTGAAGAAACGATGTGAGTGGTATTTTTAATAAAGCTATGTTACACTTGCTTTCATAAATCTCGTCTTGCCTTGTTTTGAAAAGTACTTGATCTAGCATGAATGACTATCCCTATTTTGTATATCAAATGCTATCTTGTTTTGATGACTTGTCTTGACAGTCCTTAGTGCTAGAGGACTCTAAACTTTCGCAGCACAGCTTGTCTTGACAGTCCTTAGTGCTAGAGGACTCTAAACTTTCGCAGCACAGCTTGTCTTGACAGTCCTTAGTGCTAGAGGACTATAAACTTTCGCAGCACAGCTTGTCTTGACAGTCCTTAGTGCTAGAGGACTATAAACTTTCGCAGCACAGCTTGTCTTGACAGTCCTTAGTGCTAGAGGACTATAAACTTTCGCAGCACAGCTTGTCTTGACAGTCCTTAGTGCTAGAGGACTCTAAACTTTCGCAGCACAGCTTGTCTTGAAACTCTTGTTTGATATGTCATCACCCCTTGAAATAAGTAGATGTTATTAACATCCAAGGAACATGAAAGCCGGCAAATGAACTTGATTTCCCTCTTGATCGAAAAGTATGCTATGTATAGTTTTGAAAGAAATCTTGGATATCAATCATGCAAAACCTTTATTTCTAGTATCATTCACTGAGTATCCAAGCTCACCCTCTCTATATATATATGTAGGTGATGAACAAGAAGGCATTGAGGCCTAGACGTGATTGCCGATGTGTTTTGGGTGCTTTGCCGACATGTTTTGGATTTGCGTTTTGCATCGTCTTGAAGATTATGCTTCTCGGCTTATGTTTCTTTGTTTGTTTTGGCATATGTCGGCTTGAGAAGCCTCTTGGTCAAGATGTATTTCGTGTTCCATTTTGTTGTATCTAAATTGTAAGACTTGTAAAGATGTTCGATGTATGGCATTCCATTGGACTTATGCACGGCTCTCATGGACAACTCGGTTTATATGTATATTTTACTTCCGCTCTTGTAAGCCCCATATTTCATACTCTGATTGTGTGTGATTTTTGTAAGACGGCCTTCGGTAACCTCGGGTTACTGGCCATCACGGCACCAAACTACTAGGGGCGGTTTGGGGGCGTGACAATGTGGGTATGGGATTTAATTTCTAGGATGTTGATTGGATCCTTGAGTTTCTGGGAGTCTTGTTGGAAAAGCACTTGATCAATGCTGTTTCTAACCGGAACTCTAGTAACGTCTTGGGACTATCATTATCCGGAAATGAAATTCGTAAGTGCTTATGTGTTTATGTGCTTATGTGGAGTGAATTACAGTTGTCCATGCATTAGGACGTGAGTGTTTAGTTTCGGCACACTTATGAATGTGCTAACGTTCTGTGTTGCCTTTATTAGGATGTCAGGACGAGGAAGAGGAGCTAGGCGTGGTAGACCTGCGAGGCAGGAAGTACCGTTACCGGGTGAGATTCCGGCAGTGCAGGAGGGAGTTGGGCAGGCCAATGTGGCCGAGCCAGTGGGTCAGCAGGCTATGGGTGCCTTGGCCAGAGAGATAGCAGGAGCTTTGGGTATTCTTAGAGCTGGGAATCAGGCAGCTGAGGCAGGGCCTTCTTTCTTGAAGAGGGAGTTCTTCCGGTGTAATCCGGACGAGTTTATCGGGGATCCTAAAGAGCCGCTTAATGCAGATGAATGGCTCGAACAGACAACGAAGACGTTTGAGATGCTTGGCATCGAGGACGGAGCACTGAAAGTGACCTTGGCATCCTTCCAGCTGAAGGGAGATGCGGGTCAATGGCGGAAGTACGAGAAAGCTCGTGTTGGTGGTACTTGGGAGGCGTTTATAAATGCTTTTCAGGAGAGGTTTTTATCAGCAGCAGCTAGGGAGAAGCTGAGGGATCAGTTTAGCCGGCTTAATCAGCAGGGCTTGTCAGTGGCCGAGTTTGAGGCTACTTTTACCAGTCTGTCTAGGTTTGCACCTGAACTGGTGGCGTCTGAGGAACGTCGTTGCTATGAGTTTGAGCGGAAGTTGAGGCGGGGCCTCAAGTTGAGAATTGGTGGGTCTTATATTCGAGAGTATAGACACCTAGTGGACGCTGCAGCTCATATGGAGCTTATGATGCAGGAGGAGGATGAGGGTCAGAGAGGCTCCAAGAGGAGCCAAGATAGTCAGAGTGATGGCAGGAGACAGAAGGGTAATAACCCTCAGCAGTCTCAGGGTGCAGTCTCTAGATCGACCTTTCCAGTGCCGAGTGTAGGCTCGGGGAGAGGCAGTCAGGGGGAATTCACTTGTTACAAGTGTGGCCAGCTGGGTCACAAGGTTTCGGTTTGCCCGCAGAAGGGTGGGGGTCAGAAAGCTGCTTCTTCTTCAGCTAGACCGCAGAGTCAGAGTTTGGGCAGGGGGCAGCTCTTGACTTGTTATCAGTGTGGACAATCTGGGCACATGAAGAGGTTTTGCCCACAGTTGAGTGCCACTTCGGGAGCGTCTGGTTCTAGGCAGACGCAGGGTTTCCAGCCAGCTCAGTCTGTGCAGGCCTCGAGGGCCAATCCGGGAGCTTCGTCATCCCAGTCTGTGCAGCAGTCTTTTGCTCCGAGAGGTGAGCAGGTAGACCAGGGGCCTACGGGGCGCGTGTATGCTGTTACCGTGCAGGATTTAGTACCAGCTCCATCAGTAGTGAGAGGTACTTTTCTGTTTTGCAACTCGGTTGCTAATGTGTTGATAGACACGGGTGCATCTCATTCTTTTGTATCTGCTGCATTTGCATCTGTTTTGGAATTGGAGTTAGCACAGTTAGCATCTCCTATTTGTGTGGTATCGCCTTTGGGTGGTGAGTTGATCCTGAAACAGGGTGTTAGAGGATGTGATATAGAGGTCGCCGATTATAGGCTTCCTTTTCCGTTTGTTGTCATGCCCATGAAGGGTTTTGATGTTATTTTGGGTATGGACTGGTTATCGTCATACCGGGCTGTTATTGATTGCTACCGCCAGAGGGTTACATTGTGTACCTTGAGCGGGGAGTGGTTCCATTTCTTGGGAGACCGGGTTGGTAGTGTTTTGCCACCGGGGTATGATTCGCGAGGGCGAAGTGAGCGTAGTAGTCTACTTGCTAGCTTTGAGAGTGGTGAGAGTGGTGAGACCCATCATGTATTGCCGAGGGTGGTTTGTGAGTATCCGGATGTTTTTCCCGAAGATCTTGTTAGTTTGCCACCTCACCGAGAGATAGAGTTCTCTATTGATTTAGTGCCTGGTACGGCGCCGATTTCTATGGCACCTTACCGTTTTGCTCCAGCAGAGTTGGTTGAGTTGAAAGTTCAGCTTCAGGAATTGCTCGATAAGGGCTTTGTTCGCCCTAGTGTTTCACCGTGGGGAGCACCGGCCCTCTTTGTTAAAAAGAAAGATGGTGCCTTGAGATTGTGTATAGACTACCGGAAGTTGAATCGGGCTACGGTTAAGAATAAGTATCCTATGCCCCGTATAGATGATTTGTTTGACCAGTTGAAGGGTTCCCGTTGTTTCTCTAAGATAGACTTGAGATCGGGTTACCATCAGTTGAGGGTCAGGGAGGAAGATATTCCTAAGACGGAATTCCGTACGCAGTATGGCCATTACGAGTTTCTGGTGATGCCATTCGGGCTTACCAATGCACCGGCAGTCTTTATGGACTTGATGAACCGGATTTTCCGGGAGTTCTTAGACCGATTTGTGGTCGTCTTCGTGGACGACATTCTTATCTATTCGCCTTCTGAGGAGGAGCACGAGGCACACTTGAGAGTGGTGCTTGAGTTACTTAGAGCCCATAGGCTGTATGCCAAGTTTGGGAAGTGTGAGTTCTGGCTGAGGGAAGTCAAATTCTTAGGCCACGTGGTATCCGGGGAAGGAGTGTCTGTTGATACATCCAAGGTTGAGGCAGTGCAAGATTGGGCACAGCCTAAGAGTGTGTTTGAGATCCGCAGTTTTCTGGGATTGGCTGGGTATTACCGTCGGTTTGTGAAAGATTTCTCCAGGTTAGCGTCACCGTTGACTAGACTGACTCGGAAAGGAGTCAAGTTTGTGTGGAGTGAGACTTGTGAAAAGTCGTTTCAAGAACTGAAAGTTAGATTGACCACCGCTCCGGTGTTGATTATTTCGGAGAGAGGGTTGGGTTATGCGGTTTATTGTGATGCCTCATGAGAGGGTTTGGGTTGTGTGTTGATGCAAGAGGGGAAAGTGGTAGCTTATGGCTCACGTCAGTTGAAAATACACGAGAAGAATTACCCCACACACGACCTAGAGTTAGCAGCTGTGATCTTTGCCTTGAAAATCTGGAGGCACTACCTTTATGGTGAGAGGTTCGAGGTATTCTCGGATCATAAGAGTTTGAAGTATCTGTTTACACAGAGAGACTTGAATTTGAGGCAGAGGAGATGGATGGAGTTCATCGAGGATTATGATTTTGAGTTGCATTATCATCCGGGAAAGGCCAATGTTGTGGCCGATGCCCTTAGTAGGAAAACCATTAGTGATGTAGCTTGTATAGCCATCCGGGAATGGGAGATGTTGGGAGCACTTGGCGAGTTTGATTTGCTACTGGGCGAATCTGTTGAGGCTGCGGCCTTGTTTTCTGTTGTTGCGCAGCCTACACTTGTGATTAGAGTGTTAGAGGCACAGAGAGGTGACCTTGAGGTAGAATCCCTCCGAGAGAAGATCTCCAGTGGGAAAGTTGAGAAGGGTTTGACGGTGTATCCCGACCTGAGTGTGAGATACCGAAACCGTTTGTTTGTACCGGAGTCTTGCCGAGAGGAGGTACTCCGAGAGTTTCACCATTCGCGCCTTGCGGTGCATCCGGGAGGTACTAAGATGTATCAGGATTTGGGTCGCCAGTTTTGGTGGCGGGGTATGAAAAGAGATGTGGCTGTTTTCGTATCGAAGTGCCTTACTTGCCAGCAAGTGAAGGCCGAGCATCAGAGGCCAGCGGGTTTGTTGCAACCCTTGCCTATTGCCGAGTGGAAGTGGGAGCATGTCACTATGGACTTCGTTGCAGGTCTTCCGAGGACTCAGCGGGGTAGTGATGCTATTTGGGTGGTTGTAGACCGGTTGACTAAGTCGGCGCACTTTATTCCTATGCGCGTGAGAGATTCGGTAGATCATCTTGCCGACTTGTATATTCGGGACGTAGTGAGATTGCACGGGGTCCCAGTGACGATTGTCTCAGATAGAGATCCTCGTTTTACTGCTAGGTTGTGGCAGAGTTTGCAGAGTGCACTGGGCACTAAGTTGACCTTTAGTACGGCTTATCATCCTCAGACTGACGGGCAGTCCGAGCGTACTATTCAGATCCTCGAGGATATGCTTCGGGGTTGTGTCCTGGACTTCAGTGGGACGTGGGAGAGGCACTTGCCATTGGTAGAGTTTGCCTACAACAATAGTTTTCAGTCTAGCATCGGTATGGTACCGTTTGAGGCCTTGTATGGCCGACCGTGTAGGTCTCCAGTTTGTTGGGCCGAGGTGGGTGATGCACCTTTGTTGGGTCCGGAGTTGGTTAGGGAGACGACGGAGAAAGTTGAGCTTATCCGTAGGAGGCTTGTTACAGCCCAGAGTCGACAAAAGAGTTATGCCGACCGTAGGAGGAGGCCTTTGGCGTTTGAGGTAGGTGATCATGTCTTTCTGAAGATATCACCTAGGCGAGGCTTGATGAGGTTTGGGAAGAGTGGGAAGTTATCCCCTCGGTTTATTGGTCCTTTTGAGATCCTTGAGAAGATAGGTGAGGTTGCTTATCGGTTAGCCTTACCGCCGCAGTTGTCCGGAGTACATGACGTGTTTCATGTGAGTATGCTTCGGAAGTATGAGCCAGATCCATCACATGTGCTGGATTGGACTGATTTAGAGGTAGATGAGGATGCCTCGTATGAGGAGAGACCGGTTCGGGTCTTGGATAGGCGGGATCAGGTCCTGCGTGGCAAGACCATTCCTTTGGTGAAAGTCTTGTGGAAACATCACGGAGTGGAGGAAGCCACTTGGGAACGTGAGTTGGAAGTCCGAGAGAAATATCCGGACTTGTTTATTGATATGTAATTTTGTATTTAAATTTTACATTTTGTTGAACTTAAGAGCTTTTATATATGTCTTAAGTTGTGAAACATTGAAAATGTTTTAGTTATTGGAAGTATGTTTTGGAACTTGCCTCATATGGAAGTTGAATGTAACATTATAGGTGTTAAGTATATTGTTGACATTGGAAAGTTAGTGCATAATGTTGATGCATGTTGATAATACATATGTTGTTTACATATTGTGATATGTCTCTTGTTAAAGGGATGGGATGACCGGTAATGGGTCGAATTGTTGAATGTTAAATTGTAACATTGTTTAAAATGGAGGAAAACCTGTTTTTGAAAACTTGTGCTTAATTTCGGGGGCGAAATTCTTTAAGGGGGGGAGGTTATAGCGATCCCGGGTTTACCCTTGTTGTACAGTGATCCGGACATGTGTCCGTGGATGTTGGTAGTTGTTTATTTCCTAGTTTACATCCTCTTTACTTTGTATTTTGAATTATGGGATGTGTTGGGCAGGTTTGTTACAGGTTGGTTGTGTTTGGGAGCCTAGTGTTGCTGCCCAGATTTTTGGTCCTTCGCTCGAGCGAGGAGTCTGTCGCTCGAGCGAGAGTAGTGTTGCCCCGGTTCTGGACCTGAGAGTTGTAGTTTCTGGCTCGAGCGAGATTTTCGTGGCTCGAGCGGTCTGGGTTTTTCTTCGCTCGATCGAGAACTTCTTGGCTCGAGCGAGAGTTTTCTGTGTCTGGTCGCTCGAGCGACCAATCCTTCGCTCGAGCGAGCGTGTTTTATATCAGCGGACAGCAGCGTCTAAAACATCACTTTTTCAGTCCTTTTCTTTGATTAAACCCTAAATCCGACACCCTCTCTCTCTAAACTTGCACTCTCTCTAAGATTTGATCTCCCTAGGGTGTGAATCTAGCCTAAGGCCTTTGTTAAAAAGATAGAGGGCGTTGAGAGCTTCGATTTAATCTGAAAAAGTTTGGATTTGGAGCAAGTTGATCTTGGAGTCTTCATCTCCTTTTGGGCAAAAACTTCGAGGTAGGGATATCCTACTCCTCTCTATGGGTTTTGTCTTTAAATTTTGGTATTTTGAGATGTTGGGCTTGGTTTGGTAATTTTGTGAAAGTTTGGGGCTTTTGTGTAATTTTACAAAAGTTGGGGTTTTATTCATAATAAACCTAGATGCATGTTTGGCATAGAAAAATAGAATGATTGTTGAATCATTGATGAAAATGGGACCTAAGGGCTGAAATGGTAATTATGGAAAATGGCCTAATTACATTGTTTAATTAATTGGGATAATTAATTGGTGAGAAATGAGGAAATGAAATGTTGATTGAATATCCATTTGTGCATTTATTTTCTGTTTTAGAAATAACTGCTTTGGGCTATCGGTGGAGGATAGTCGAGATTGTTGTAGACAATGCATGATGATTAGGTAAACGGAAACTAATCAATGGAATGTGTCATGGAACTTGACGGTTGATAGAATACATTAATTGTGTGTATTGTGTGATTGTATATAGAACCAATGTGTTTATATACGTTATGTGTAGAGGAGGAGATAGGGGATGTACTCCGCGGTTTAGGGGAAGATAGGGGATGTACCTCTAAACCGGATAGGTATTGGGAGGAGATAGGGGATGAACTCCGTAGACAGAGCTCATATGCTTGTCTAGAGAAGTGAAGATAGAGCTCATATGCTTATCTTTGTGAAGTGAAGTGTGGATACAGCTTGTATGCTTATCTGTGGATATTATTGATATACATATCTGTTGTAGAATGTGGATACAGCTTGTATGCTTATCTGTGGATATTGTTGATATACATATCTGTTGAGAATGTGAGATATAGTTTTTATACATATCTGTGGAAATGATAATAGAGCTAGCATGCTTATCTATTGAAAAGGGAAAATGAAAAGTAATTGGGACTTGTAAGTCGTTGACATAAATATGTAATTTATGTGATTGTATCAGTGTTGACCAACTATCAATTGCTAATGTTTTAGCCATTGTCCATGGTTGGTTTAGTGTATTTCTACTGGGCTGTGGCTCACCCTATATGGGAATATCATTTTCAGGTACAGGAAGCATGCCACCTCCAAGGACATAGCTGGGAGGCTAGTGGCGGGCATAGTTTTGTCGTTTTACTTTTGATGTATTACATGTAATTTCAAGCCAAGGGCTTAATGTGTAAACGAGTTAGAACTCTTTGTTGTAACCAAGTGTTAACTTGGAAAGCTGTAAGCCCGTAGGGCATTTTGTTATGAGGTTAACATGTAATACTTATGTCTTGGAATTCTAATGAATGAAAGGAATGCGGTTAGTTTATATGTAAATGCATGTCTTATCTGATGGGTTTAATGTTATTATTTTGAGGGCGTTACATCTAACTCGTTTACACATTAAGCCCTTGGCTTGAAATTACATGTAATACATCAAAAGTAAAACGACAAAACTATGCCCGCCACTAGCCTCCCAGCTATGTCCTTGGAGGTGGCATGCTACCTGTACCTGAAAATGATATTCCCATATAGGGTGAGCCACAGCCCAGTAGAAATACACTAAACCAACCATGGACAATGACTAAAACATTAGCAATTGATAGTTGGTCAACACTGATACAATCACATAAATTACATATTTATGTCAACGACTTACAAGTCCCAATTACTTTTCATTTTCCCTTTTTCAACAGATAAGCATGCTAGCTCTATCATCATTTCCACAGATATGTATAAAAACTATATCTCACATTCAGACAAGCATAAAAGCTATATCCACATTCTCAACAGATATGTATATCAACAATATCCACAGATAAGCATACAAGCTGTATCCACATTCTACAACAGATATGTATATCAACAATATCCACAGATAAGCATACAAGCTGTATCCACACTTCACAAAGATAAGCATATGAGCTCTATCTTCACTTCTCTAGACAAGCATATGAGCTCTGTCTACGGAGTTCATCCCCTATCTCCTCCCAATACCTATCCGGTTTAGAGGTACATCCCCTATCTTCCCCTAAACCGCGGAGTACATCCCCTATCTCCTCCTCTACACATAACGTATATAAACACATTGGTTCTATATACAATCACACAATACACACAATTAATGTATTCTATCAACCGTCAAGTTCCATGACACATTCCATTGATTAGTTTCTGTTTACCTAATCATCATGCATTGTCTACAACAATCTCGACTATCCTCTACCGATAGCCCAAAGCAGTTATTTCTAATACAGAAAATAAATGCACAAATGGATATTCAATCAACATTTCATTTCCTCATTTCTCACCAATTAATTATCCCAATCAATTAAACAATGTAATTTGGCCATTTTCCATAATTACCATTTCAACCCTTAGGTCCCGTTTTCATCAATGATTCACCAATCATTCCATTTTTCCATGCCAAACATGCATCTAGGTTTATTATGTATAAAACCCCAACCTTTGTAAAATTACACAAAAGCCCCAAACTTTCACAAAATTACCCAACCAAGCCCAACATCTCAAAATACCAAAATTTAAAGACAAAACCCATAGAGAGGAGTAGGTTATCCCTACCTCAAATTCGGAGTCCCAAAGGAGAAGACGACAAAACCCAACGTGCTCCAAAACCCGAGATTTTCAGATTAAAATGAAGCCCTCGACGATCAATAACTTTTTTGTAAAGGCCAAAGGTGAGTAAATCACTCCTACTAGATCAAAACCTAGAGAGAAGGTAGAGTCTAGAGTGAGAGGCTCAACAATGGTGATTTTGGAAAAGTAAGAGAGAGAAGAGAAAGTGAAAAAGTGATTTAAAGAGTCACAAATTCGGGACTTTAACCCAGGTCTCCGCTCGAGCGTAAAACACCCCGCTCGAGCGTCCACTCACAGACTTCCGCTCGAGCGACCAACCTCTCGCTCGAGCGCAGAATGCACTCGCCCAGCACTTTTGCAGAGCCAGGCCTCCGCTCGAGCTCCCAACCCTACGCTCGAGCTCACAACACTGCACAACAAGATACTGGATGGATGTGATCTACGCTCGAGCGCCAACACCTCCGCTCGAGCGTACAGGCCAAAAATCTGGGCAACTAGTTTTGGTTTCTAAACTCAACCAACCTGAAACAAAACCGCCCAACACATCCTATAACTCAAATACGAAGTAAAAGGATGTAAACACAATAATAAACAACTACCAACATCCACGGACACATGTCCGGATCACGGTATAACAAGGGTAAACCCGGGATCGCTATATAGCTTGAAGCGCTGGTCAGATGTGAGTAAACTGTTTGAGAAGGGTTGATTTTGTTGTGGCTTTTATGCCTACAGTGTTGTCATTTGGAACGTGTTCCCTCGATTAGTCTCTTCCTTGGTAAGAGTGGATTAAAGGTTGTAGTGAGAGTAGTTTCTTTCCTAGTACTCGGGTGTTGGTGTTGTGTGATCAGTTGGCCTTGTGTTTTGGAGTATCCTTAATTTCGAGGATGAAATTCTTTAAGGGGGGGAGGTTATAGCGATCCCGGTATTCCCTGTTGTTATTGAACTGTAATCCGGACTTGGTTCCGTAGATTTGTTGTTGTCTTATCCTCATTCTATCCTTTACTCTTTGTTGTAGAGCTTTGGGTTGGGTTGGACTTGTTAGGAATAAGTTGGTTGTGTTTTAAAACTTAGAATCTTTGCCCAGTTTTTGGCCTCTCCGCTCGAGCGGGGGTTTCGGCGCTCGAGCGGGAAAATCACCTTCCCTGTACTTCCTTTGTAGTGTTGGACGCTCGAGCGTGAGGTTTGACGCTCGAGCGGGAGTTTGTGTGTGACGCTCGAGCGGATAGTTGGACGCTCGAGTGGGGACCTATTCTGCAAAAGTTCTGGGAGCGTGCATCCGCCGCTCGAGCGGGGGATTGGACGCTCGAGCGGGGATCTGTGAGTGACGCTCGAGCGGGGAGTTCGACGCTCGAGCGGGGCGACTTTTATATAAAGCCATGATCCGACCTTTTTGTTCACTTTTTGATTTCCTTTCTCTCTCTTACTTTTTCAAAACCTCCATTGGAGAGCACCTCACTCTAAAACCTAACTTCTCTCTTAGGATTGATCTAGCTAGAGTGTTTTCCTCACCTTGGGCCTTTGTAAGAAGTGTGTTGATCGTCGATGGCTTCGTTGTGATCCAAGAAATTTGGGATTTGGAGCACTTTGATTTCGGGTCATCTTCTCTATTTTAGTTCTTCATTTGAGGTAGGGATTCTCCTTGTTCTTTTTCAATACTCCGTCTATAGATAGACATGTGGTAATTTTTATATTGCATGAAAATTGTATCATGTTGGATTTGTTTGAAAATCATGAAATAAAGCTAGGGTTGGTTGTGTGGAGAATGGTTTTGGCTTCATTGATTGTTGTCTTGGCTAATTAAAATACAAATTAGCATGTTGTAGTTAATAGAAGAAAAGCCCTAAATTATATTTTTGGTTGGGTAAATTATAATGGGTTTGTTGACCATTGTGTGTAAATCTCTTTTGTCAAAATGAGTGTGGTAAGGGTGTTAATACCTAAAGGATTAACCATGGCTTTGGAGTTGATTTTATGGAAACAAGATTAGTAGAGTTGGTTTTGTGATAACAAAAAGGAAATGGAATCGTTTTTGTGAAAATGAGGGAAGTGTTTTCGAAATAAGTTTGAGAATTGGATTGTTGTATCTTGAGTGTTCAACACACATGTAGAAGTTGTATCTTTAACTATCATGTTAATATTGTTGTTGGGTTTATGATTCATGATATTTGAGTCTTTTAATAGATGTACTAACTATATGCATCTAGAGGTTTTGTCCTTGATCATCGGTGGAGGATGACACGGTTGTGTAGAATTGTCGGGTTTGCATTTTGCCATTGATTAATTGAACATCGTAAGTGATGAAGTGCTAGATACATTATATATATGTATATTTGCTCGGAAGGAGATGGTCATGTGTTCTTATGCTTTAACACATTGCTGGTGTCTTGATAGTTTATGTATATGCATAATACATGTTGGTTATGCCTTGATGTGCTGTGATTGTTGGTGTTATGCCCCGCGCTGAGAATCAAAGGTATCATACCCTTCCAGCTGGCGACTGGAGAACTGACCGCGCTTAGAATCAAAGGTGTCATACCCTTCCAGTTAGCACCTGGAGAACTGACTGTGCTAATAATCAAGGGTACCATACCCCTCCAGCTAGCACCTGGTGAACTGGCTTCTTGTTATGTTGTTGAGTGGGGTGTATTGTTGGCTTACTACGCACATAGCTAGTAGAGCAAAATGGGATTGTTGTTGTTTCGTTGTAACTGAAAATATCATGGATTTGATTGGTTACAGTTCGGAGGACCGCGTTACTCCATTGGTTGATTGTATACATGTTGGTGGGTTGTAAATTTATATTTTTACAAAGATATGCATGTATAGTTATGATAGAAATGGAAACGAACCAAAATGTCATTTTTGTCTTTTGGAAAGTGTGGAGGAGAACGAATGTTTTATAGATAAACATGTTTGAAAAGGTACATCTGAGTATGTATAGGAAATGGAAGAGGGTATCGGGCTTAGTGAGATTACTTCCTAAGTATTTGTTAATGTTATGAAAGATTGGGAATGGGGGTTAATGAAAGGAAAAAGAAAAGACAAACCACTTGTAGCGTTGAATGAAACGGTTGTTTTCGAGAAAAGTTCATACATATATATTTTGTATAAACTGTCACATTACTATTCTAGTATGAGAATGAGTGTTCATGATCATAGCTATCTGTAAGTTGTTATTGTTGAGGATCTTGTTGAGTTCCCTACTGGACTATATGTTCATCCCACGTTGTTGAATCTTTTTCAGGTATTAAGCAGGTTGAGCTGCAAGATTTGGATCTATTTATTTACTGGCCACGGGGCCTCAGTTATGTTGGCGGAATGCCATTGTTGTAAAAGGATTACACCCTTCTTCTTGTACCTTAAGTGATGTAAGCCCAAGGGCAATTTATTAAGTATGTTCATGTAATATTTACTTTGCATACGAATGAGAGTATTGTTAATTACTTCTACGGATTGAATGTATGAGTTTATTTCCGCTTGTTATCCTTGAAATTGAATTAAGTTAATGAATTTGGTAATGACTTCGAGTATTAAAAAGTGGGGCGTGACAACTTTTCTATTAAACTTTCTTTTTTATTTAATTTCCAAATAGATCGTTAAGGTAAAGTGGTTTTTGAATGAACTTCCATTTTTAATTTTCTGCAACTTCCATTTTTATTTTTATTCGACTTCCATTTTTAATCAAGTTATTTTTCTATTCAACTTCCTTTTAATTAATTTCCAAATAGATCGTTAAGGTATAGTGGTTTCTTGAATTAACTTTCAATTTTAATTTTCTGCAACTTTCATTTTTATTTTTTTTCAACTTCTTTTTTTATTAAAGTTTCTTTTCTATTCAACTTCCTTTTTTATTTAATTTCCGAATAGATCGTTAAGGTATAATGGTTTCTGGATGGAACTTCCATTTTTAATTTTATGAAACTTTTACTTTTATTTTTATTCAACTTCCATTTTTAATAAATTTACTTTTCTATTAATCTTCCTTTTTTATTTAATTTCCAAATAGATCGTTAAGGTATAGTGGTTTCTTTAATGAACTTCCATTTTTAATTTTATTCAGCTTCCATTTTTATTCAAGTTATTTTTCTATTCAACTTCCTTTTTTATTTAACTTCCAAATTGATCGTTAAGGTATAGTGGTTTCTTGAATGAACTTCCATTTTTAATTTTCTACAACTTCCATTTTTATTTTTCTTTAACTTCCTTTTTTATTGAAGTTTATTTTCTATTAAATTTCCTTTTTTATTTAATTTCCAAATAGATCGTTAAGGTATAGTGGTTTCTGGATTGAACTTCCATTTTTAATTTTCTGCAACATTCATTTTTATTTTTATTCAACTTCCATTTTTATTCAATTTACTTTTCTATTAAACTTCCTTTTTTATTTAATTTCCGAACTGATCGTTAAGGTATATTGGTTTCTTGAATGAACTTCCATTTTTATTTTTACTCGACTTCCACTTTTATTCAAGTTATTTTTCTATTCAACTTCCTTTTTTATTTAATTTCCAAATAGATCGGTAAGGTATAGTGGTTTCTTAAATGAACTTTCAATTTTAATTTTCTGCGACTTCTAATTTTATTTCTATTCAACTTATTTTTTTATTCAAGTTTCTTTTCTATTCAACTTCCTTTTTTATTTAATTTCCAAATAGATCGTTAAGGTATACTAGTTTCTGGATTGAACTTCCATTTTTAATTTTATGCAACTTTCACTTTTCTTTTTATTCAACTTCCATTTTTATTCAATTTACTTTTCTATTCAACTTCCTTTTTTATTTAATTTCCAAATAGATCGTTAAGGTATAGTGGTTTCGGGATTGAACTTCCATTTTAAATTTTCTGCAACTTCTATTTTTATTTTTATTTAACTTCCTTTTTCATTCAACTTTCTTTTCTACTCAACTTTCTTTTTTAATTAATTTCCAAATAGATCGTTTAGGTATAATGGTTTCTGGATTGAACTTCTATTGTTAATTTTATGCAACTTTCATTTTTATTTTTATTCACCTTCTATTTTTATTCAATTTTCTTTTCTATTAAACTTCCTTTTTTATTTAATTTCCAAATAGATCGTTAAGTTATAGTGGTTTCTTGAATGAACTTCCATTTTTAATTTTCTGCAACTTCTATTTTTATTTTTATTCAACTTCCATTTTTATTCAATTTACTTTTCGATTAGACTTCCTTTTTTATTTAATTTCCAAATAGATCGTTAAGGTATAGTGATTTCTTGAATGAATTTCCGTTTTTAATTTTCTGCAACTTCCACTTTTATTTTCAAGTAACTTCCATTTTTATTCAAGTTACTTTTCTGTTCAACTTCCTTTTTTATTTAATTTCCAAATAGATCGTTAACGTATAGGGGTTTCTGGATTGAACTTCCATTTTTAATTTTCTGCAACTTCCATTTTTATTTTTATTTACCTTCCTTTTTCCTTCCACTTTCTTTTCTACTCAACTTCCTTTTTCAATTAATTTCCAAATAGATCGTTAAGGTATAGTGATTTCTGGATTGAACTTTCATTTTTAATTTTATGCAACTTTCATTTTTATTTTTATTCAACTTCAATTTTTATTCAATTTAATTTTCTATTAAACTTCCTTTTTTATTTAATTTCCAATTAGATCGTTAAGGTATAGTGGTTTCTTGAACGAACTTTCATTTTTAATTTTCTGCAACTTCCATTTTTATTTTTATTCGACTTCCATTTTTATTCAAGTTTTTTTTCTATTCAACTTCCTTTTTTAATTAATTTCCAAATAGATCGTTAAGGTATAGTGGTTTCTGGAATGAACTTCCAATTTTAATTTTTTGCAAGTTCCATTTTTATTTCTATTCAACTTCTTTTTTTATTCAAGTTTCCTTTCTATTCAACTTTGTTTTTTATTTAATTTCCAAATAGATCGTTAAGGTATACTGGTTTCTGGATTGAACTTCCATTTTTAATTTTATGAAACTTTCACTTTTATTTTTAGTCAACTTCCATTTTTAATCAATTTACTTTTCTATTAATCTTCTTTTTTTATTTAATTTCCAAATAGATCGTTAAGGTATGGTGGTTTCTTTAATGAACTTCCATTTTTAATTTTATGGAACTTCTATTTTTTTTTTATTCAGCTTCCATTTTTATTCAAATTATTTTTCTATTCAACTTCCTTTTTTATTTAACTTCAAAATAGATCGTTGAAGTATAGTGGTTTCTGAATGAACATCCATTTTTAATTTTCTACAACTTCCATTTTTATTTTTATTTAACTTCCTTTTTTATTCAAGTTTCTTTTCTTCTCAACTTCCTTTTTTATGTAATTTCCAAATAGATCATTAAGGTATAATGGTTTCTGGATTGAACTTCCATTGTTAATTTTCTGCAACTTCCATTTTTATTTTTATTCAACTTCCATTTTTCTTCAATTTACTTTTAAATGAAACTTCCTTTTTTATTTAATTTCCAAACAGATCGTTAAGGTATATTGGTTTCTTGAATAAACTTCCATTTTTAATTTTCTGCAACTTCCATTTTTATTTTTATTCGACTTCAATTTTTATTCAAGTTATTTTTCTATTCAACTTCTTTTTTTATTTAATTTCCAAATAGATCGTTAAGGTATAGTGGTTTCTTGAATGAACTTCCATTTTTAATTTGCTGCAACTTCCATTTTTATTCTTATTTAACTTCCTTTTTCAATCAGTTTCTTTACTATTCAACTTCCTTTTTTATTTAATTTCCAAATAGATAGTTAAGGTATAGTGGTTTCTTTAATGAACTTCCATTTTTAATTTTATGCAACTCTCATTTTTATTTTTATTCAAATTCTATTTTTATTCAATTTTCTTTTCTATTGAACTTCATTTTTTATTTAATTTCCAAATAGATCGTTAAGGTATAGTGTTTTCTTGAATTAACTTCTATTTTTAATTTTTTGCAACTTCCATTTTTATTCAAGTTATTTTTCTATTTAACTTCCTTTTTTATTTAATTTCCAAATAGATCGTTAAGGTATAGTGGTTTCTTGAATAAACTTCCATTTTTCATTTTCTGCAACTTCCATTTTTATTCTTATTTACCTTTCTTTTTCAATCAATTTCTTTTCTACTCAACTTCCTTTTTTATTTAATTTCCAAATAGATCGTTTAGGTATAGTGGTTTCTGGATTGAACTTTCATTTTTAATTTTATGCAACTTTCATTTTTATTTTTATTCAACTTCCATTTTTATTCAATTTACTTTTCTATTAAACTTCCTTTTTTATTTAATTTCCAAATAGATCGTTAAGGTATAGTGGTTTCTTGAATGAACTTCTATATTTAATTTTCTTCAACTTTCATTTTTATTTTTATTCGACTTCCATTTTTATTCAAGTTATTTTTCTATTAATCTTCCTTTTTTATTTAATTTCCTAATAGATCGTTAAGGTATAGTGGTTTCTTGAATGAACTTCCATTTTTAATTTTCTGCAACTTCCATTTTTATTTTTATTCGACTTCCATTTTTATTCAAGTTATTTTTCTATTCAACTTCCTTTTTTATTTAATTTCCAAATAGATAGTTAAGGTATAGTGGTTTCTTGAATGAACTTCCATTTTTAATTTTCTGCAACTTCCATTTTTATTTTTATTCGACTTCCATTTTTATTCAAGTTATTTTTCTATTCAACTTCCTTTTTTATTTAATTCCCAAATAGATCGTTAAGGTATTATGGTTTCTTGAATGAACTTCCATTCTTCATTTTCTGCAACTTCCATTTTTATTTTTATTTAACTTCTTTTTTTATTCAAGTATCTTTTCTACTCAACTTCCTTTTTTATGTAATTTCCAAATTGATCGTTAACGTATAGTGGTTACTGGATTGAACTTCCAATTTTAATTTTCTGCGACTTCCATTTTTATTTTTATTCAATTTACTTTTCTATTAAACTTCCTTTTTTATTTAATTTCCAAATAGATTGTTAAGGTATAGTGGTTTCTTGAATGAACTTCCATTTTTAATTTTCTGTAACTTCCATTTTTATTTTAAGTAAATTCCATTTTTATTCAAGTTATTTTTCTGTTCAACTTCCTTTTTTATTTAGTTTCCAAATAGATCGTGAAAGTATAGTGGTTTCTGGATTGAACTTCCAATTTTAAATTTCTGCGACTTCCATTTTTATTTTTATTCAATTTTCATTTTTATTCAATTTACTTTTCTATTAAACTTCCATTTTTACATAATTTCCAAATAGATCGTTAAGGTATAGTTGTTTCTTGAATGAATTTCCATTTTTAATTTGCTGCAACTTCCATTTTTATTTTTATTTAACGTCCTTTTTCATTCAAGTTTCTTTTCTACTCAACTTCCTTTTTTATTTAATTTCCTAATAGATCATTATGGTATAGTGGTTTCTTGAATGAACTTCCATTTTAAATTTTTAGCAACTTTCATTTTTATTTTTATTCAACTTCCATTTTTAATTGATTTACTTTTCTATTAAACTTCCTTTTTTATTTAATTTCCAAATAGATCGTTAAGGTATAGTGGTTTCTTTAATGAACTTCCATTTTTAATTTTCTGGATCTTCCATTTTTATTCAAGTTATTTTTCTATTCAACTTCTTTTTTTATTTAATTTCCAAACAGATCGTTAAGGTATAGTGGTTTCTTGAATGAACTTCCATTTTTAATTTTCTGCAACTTCCATTTTTACTGTTATTCGACTTCCATTTTTATTCAAGTTATTTTTCTATTCAACTTCCTTTTTTATTTAATTTCCAAATAGATAGTTAAGGTATAGTGGTTTCTTGAATGAACTTCCTTTTTTAATTTTCTGCAACTTCCATTTTTATTTTTATTCGACTTCCATTTTTATTCAAGTTATTTTTCTATTCAACTTCCTTTTTTATTTAATTCCCAAATAGACCGTTAAGGTATTATGGTTTCTTGAATGAACTTCCATTCTTCATTTTGTGCAATTTCCATTTTTATTTTTATTTAACTTCTTTTTTTATTCAAGTATCTTTTCTACTCAACTTCCTTTTTTATGTAATTTCCAAATTGATCGTTAACGTATAGTGGTTACTGGATTGAACTTCCAATTTTAATTTTCTGCGACTTCCATTTTTATTTTTATTCAATTTACTTTTCTATTAAACTTCCTTTTTTATTTAATTTCCAAATAGATTGTTAAGGTATAGTGGTTTCTTGAATGAACTTCCATTTTTAATTTTCTGTAACTTCCATTTTTATTTTAAGTAAATTCCATTTTTATTCATGTTATTTTTCTGTTCAACTTCCTTTTTTATTTAGTTTCCAAATAGATCGTTAAAGTATAGTGGTTTCTGGATTGAACTTCCAATTTTAATTTTCTGCGACTTCCATTTTTATTTTTATTCAATTTCCATTTTTATTCAATTTACTTTTCTATTAAACTTCCTTTTTTACTTAATTTCCAAATAGATCGTTAAGGTATAGTTGTTTCTTGAATGAATTTCCATTTTTAATTTGCTGCAACTTCCATTTTTATTTTTATTTAACGTCCTTTTTCATTCAAGTTTCTTTTCTTCTCAACTTCCTTTTTTATTTAATTTCCTAATAGATCATTATGGTATAGTGGTTTCTTGAATAAACTTCCATTCTAAATTTTTAGCAACTTTCATTTTTATTTTTATTCAACTTCCATTTTTAATTGATTTACTTTTCTATTAAACTTCCTTTTTTATTTAATTTCCAAATAGATCGTTAAGGTATAGTGGTTTCTTTAATGAACTTCCATTTTTAATTTTCTGGATCTTCCATTTTTATTCAAGTTATTTTTCTATTCAACTTCTTTTTTTATTTAATTTCCAAATAGATCGTTAAGGTATAGTGGTTTCGGGATTGAACTTCCATTTTTAATTTTCTGAAACTTCCATTTTTATTTTTATTCGACTTCCATTTTTATTCAAGTTATTTTTCTATTCAACTTCTTTTTTTATTTAATTTCCAAATAGATCGTTAAGGTATAGTGGTTTCTTGAATGAACTTCCATTTTTAATTTTCTGCAACTTCCATTTTTACTTTTATTCGACTTCCATTTTTATTCAAGTTATTTTTCTATTCAACTTCCTTTTTTATTTATTTTCCAAATAGATAGTTAAGGTATAGTGGTTTCTTGAATGAACTTCCTTTTTTAATTTTCTGCAACTTCCATTTTTATTTTTATTCGACTTCCATTTTTATTCAAGTTATTTTTCTATTGAACTTCCTTTTTTATTTAATTCCCAAATAGATCGTTAAGGTATTATGGTTTCTTGAATGAACTTACATTCTTCATTTTCTGCAACTTCCATTTTTATTTTTATTTAACTTCTTTTTTTATTCAAGTATCTTTTCTACTCAACTTCCTTTTTTATGTAATTTCCAAATTGATCGTTAAGGTATAGTGGTTACTGGATTGAACTTCCAATTTTAATTTTCTGCGACTTCCATTTTTATTTTTATTCAATTTACTTTTCTATTAAACTTCCTTTTTTATTTAATTTCCAAATAGATTGTTAAGGTATAGTGGTTTCTTGAATGAACTTCCATTTTTAATTTTCTGTAACTTCCATTTTTATTTTAAGTAAATTCCATTTTTATTCAAGTTATTTTTCTGTTCAACTTCCTTTTTTATTTAGTTTCCAAATAGATCGTTAAAGTATAGTGGTTTCTGGATTGAACTTCCAATTTTAATTTTCTGCGACTTCCATTTTTATTTTTATTCAATTTCCATTTTTATTCAATTTACTTTTCTATTAAACTTCCTTTTTTACTTAATTTCCAAATAGATCGTTAAGGTATAGTTGTTTCTTGAATGAATTTCCATTTTTAATTTGCTGCAACTTCCATTTTTATTTTTATTTAACGTCCTTTTTCATTCAAGTTTCTTTTCTACTCAACTTCCTTTTTTATTTAATTTCCTAATAGATCATTATGGTATAGTGGTTTCTTGAATGAACTTCCATTTTAAATTTTTAGCAACTTTCATTTTTATTTTTATTCAACTTCCATTTTTAATCGATTTAATTTTCTATTAAACTTCCTTTTTTATTTAATTTCCAAATAGATTGTTAAGGTATAGTGGTTTCTTTAATGAACTTCCATTTTTAATTTTCTGGAACTTCCATTTTTATTTTTATTCAGCTTCCATTTTTATTCAAGTTATTTTTCTATTCAACTTCTTTTTTTATTTAATTTCCAAATAGATCGTTAAGGTATAGTGGTTTCGGGATTGAACTTCCATTTTTAATTTTCTGAAACTTCCATTTTTATTTTTATTCGACTTCCATTTTTATTCAAGTTATTTTTCTATTCAACTTCTATTTTTATTTAATTTCCAAATAGATCGTTAAGGTATAGTGGTTTCTTGAATGAACTTCCATTTTTAATTTTCTGCAACTTCCATTTTTACTTTTATTCGACTTCCATTTTTATTCAAGTTATTTTTCTGTTCAACTTCTTTTTTTATTTAATTTCCAAATAGATAGTTAAGGTATAGTGGTTTCTTGAATGAATTCCATTTTTAATTTTCTGCAACTTCCATTTTTATTTTTATTCGACTTCCATTTTTATTCAAGTTATTTTTCTATTCAACTTTCTTTTTTATTTAATTTCCAAATAGATCGTTAAGGCAGTGTGGTTTCTTGAATGAATTTCCATTCTTCATTTTCTGCAACTTCTATTTTTATTTTTATTAAACTTCTTTTTTTATTCAAGTATCTTTTCTACTCAACTTCCTTTTTTATGTAATTTCCAAATAGATCGTTAAGGTATAGTGGTTTCTGGATTGAACTTCCAATTTCAATTTTCTACAACTTCCATTTTTATTTTTATTCAACTTCCATTTTTATTCAATTTACTTTTCTATTAAACTTCCTTTTTTATTTAATTTCCAAATAGATCGTAAAGGTATAGTGGTTTCTTGAATGAACTTCCATTTTTAATTTTCTGCAACTTTCATTTTTATTTTTAAGTAAATTCCATTTTTATTCAAGTTATTTTTCTGTTCAACTTCCATTTTTATTTAATTTCCAAATAGATCGTTAACGTATAGTGGTTTCTGGATTGAACTTCCATTTTTAATTTTATGCAACTTTTATTTTTATTTTTATTCAATTTCCATTTTTATTCAATTTACTTTACTATTAAACTTCCTTTTTTATTTAATTTCCAAATAGATCGTTAAGGTATATTGGTTTCTTGAATGAATTTCCATTTTTAATTTGCTGCAACTTCCATTTTTATTTTTCTTTAACGTCCTTTTTCATTCAAGTTTCTTTTCTACTCAACTTCCTTTTTTATTTAATTTCCTAATAGATCGTTAAGTTATAGTTGTTTCTTGAATGAACTTCCATTTTAAATTTTCAGCAACTTCCATTTTTATTTTTATTGAACTTTCATTTTTAATCAATTTACTTTTCTATTAAACTTCATTTTTTATTTAATTTCCAAATAGATCGTTAAGGTATAGTGGTTTCTTTAATGAACTTCCATTTTTAATTTTCTGGAACTTCCATTTTTATTGTTATTCAGCTTCCATTTTTATTCAAGTTTTTTTCTATTCAACTTCTTTTTTTATTTAATTTCCAAATAGATCGTTAAGGTATAGTGGTTTCTTGAATTAACTTTCATTTTTAATTTTCGGCAACTTTCATTTTTATCTTTAAGTAACTTCCATTTTTATTCAAGTAACTTTTCTATTCAGCTTCCTTTTTTTATTTAATTTCCAAACAGATCGTTAAGGTATAGTGCTTTCTTAAATGAACTTCCATTTTTAATTTTCTTCAACTTTCATTTTTCTTTTTATTCGACTTCCATTTTTATTCAAGTCATTTTTCTATTCAACTTCCTTTTTTATTTAATTTCCTAATAGATCGTTAAGGTATAGTAGTTTCTTGAATGAAATTCCATTTTTAATTTTCTGCAACGTCCATTTTTATTTCTATTCAGCTTCCATTTTTATTCAAGTTATTTTTCTATTCAACTTCCTTTTTTATTTAATTTCCTAATAGATGGTTAACGTATAATGGTTTCTTGAATTTACTTCCATTTTTAATTTTCTGCAACTTCCATTTTTATTTTTATTTAACTTCCTCTTTTATTCAAGTTTCATTTCTACTCAACTTCCTTTTTTTATTTAATTTCCAAATAGATCGTCAAGGTATAATGGTTTCTGGATTGAACTTCCATTTTTATTTATATTCAACTTCCATTTTTATTCAATTTACTTTTCAATTAAACTTCCTTTTTTATTTAATTTCCAAATATATTGTTAAGGTATAATGGTTTCATGAATGAACTTCCAGTTTTAATTTTCTGCAAGTTCCATTTTTATTTCTATTCAACTTCCATTTTCATTCAATTTTTTTTCGGTTAAAGTTCCTTTTTCATTTAATTTCCAAATAGATCGTTAAGGTATAGTGGTTTCTTTAACAAACTTCCATTTATAATTTTATGCAACTTTCATTTTTATTTTTATTCAACTTCCATTTTTATTCAAGTTATTTTTGTATTTGACTTCCTTTTTTATTTAATTTGCTAATAGATCGTTAAGGTATAATGGTTTCTTCAATGAACTTCCATTTTTAATTTTCTGCAAATTCTATTTTTATTTTTATTGAACTTCCATTTGTCACGACCCCAAACCGCCCCTAGTAGTTTGGTGCCGTGATGGCCAGTAATCCGTAATTACCGAAGGCCAACTTTTCAAAACTTGACACAATCAGAGTATGAATATAGGGGGCTCACAAATGCGGAAGCAATAAATCAAATACAAGTGGTCCATAAGAGCTGTGCGTAGATCAAAGCAATGCCAAACATTCCAATTAACTTTACAACTTGGATACAACAGGATAAAAAGCATGTTACATCTTGATCAAAAGGCTTCTCGAGCCGACATATACAAAATACAGCTAATACAAGTCAAGAAGCATGATTTTCAAGATTTGCCGACATGCAAGGTAGGCATCGCCGACGTAAATGCAAAAGCAAGCCGACATAAGTACAAATCCAAAACAAGCATCCAAACGATCTAGGCGTCGCCGCCGTCCTGCTCATCACCTACATATATATAGAGGGGTGAGTACAAAACTCAGTGAATGGTACTAAAAATAAAGGTTTTGCATGAATAAAGCCGAGGTCCTTCAAAACGAAACACATCAGAACTTTAATAAGACAAAGGATGAACCGTATTCATCAATCAATTATTACAAGTATCCAGAGATGTTTACAGACATAGGCAAGACAAGGGATGAACCGTATTCATCATTCAAGTATCATAACATCGGCGAAGCAAGGGATGAACCGTATTCATCATTCAAGTATCATAACATCGGCGAAGCAAGGGATGAACCGTATTCATCATTCAAGTATCATGGCTGTACGATCCGTAATCGTTTGGTCAAGAGTATTGCGAAAGTTTAACGTCCTCCAATACAAGGGACTTGTGTTACTTAGGCCCGTAGCCCGTTTTAACAAGGACCGTATCCTTTTACACTTGGTACTGCGAAAGTTTAGAGTCCTCCAGCACAAGGGACTTGTGTTACTTAGGCCCGTAGCCCGATTTAACAAGGACCGTATCCTTTTACACTTGGTACTGCGAAAGTTTAGAGTCCTCCAGCACAAGGGACTTTCCGAGGTTAACAATCAAACAAGGCCATTTATTCATGCTTAGCAAATACCACGTCAAAACAAACAAAACAAGATTTATCAAGAGCAAGTGTAACATAGCTTTATTAGAAATACCACTCACCTAGTTCTTCAGGTGTAAACTCAAGCAAATATCAAGGACCTACAATCACATGGCAAGTCACATTCTCAAAGCAAGCTCTATATATATACATGCAAATGATCTCGGCATTCTTGCCAGATCCAAGTCAAAGACAAAACAAAACAAGCTGGGAGCTTAAACACTGCTCCCGTTCCTCGAAAACACACTGGGACAGTCCAGGGCTAAGCCGAGGTCCCGTTAAACAAAGTCAGGAAAGACCTGGGTTTCCCTTTAAAGGAAGTCATGCAAGAACAAACACAAAACATGGTTTTCGTTCTAAACTTTTCGATCAAAATGAGACTTTGTTCAAGAACACATGAAAAACCATTTTCTCTTTCCAAACCAACTCCAAAACGATGCATGACATGCAAAACAAAACCGATCATGCAATGCAGCTAGGTATTCAGTAAGAACAATCAAAGGAGATCAAGATTCTAACCTCAAAACTCGGATCTAACGGTTCAAGCCACAAAGATCAAGCTTGGAAGACAACTCTCACTCAAGAACTCTTCTTCCTCCTTTCTAGAGCTTCTCTCTCTAAAACAAAGATTTGAGACAAGAATTGATTTGTTTCAAGGTCTGTCGGCTGCCTTAACAAACAGCTCGGACACGTGGCATTATCGGGTTGGTTCAGCTCCAAAAAGGTGATTGATAGACAAGACAAGTCTCTGACAAATCGTATGCAGCAAGCTCGGGTAAGACACATCGGCAAAGAGATGACATCGGCTCAAAACAAGGATCCAGCAACAGGATAGAAAAACATCGGCTAGGGAGGACGACACTTGACTAAGCTGTGCCACACCTTGGCCGGGGTGCGCCACATCTCGGCCTAGGCCATACCTGCCTGCGGACAAGGTTCAAGTGCGGAACATCTCGGCAAAGAATGCCCGAGGTGAAGATGGGGTTGAACAAGACCTCAAGATGGTTCTAAGTACAAGGGTCAAAGGCGGACTAAGCTCAAGATGATCTCGGCTACGCACACGCACTAAGCAAGGAACAAAATCGTGCAAGCAACTTAAGCAAATCAAGCCAAGACAAAACCTTTAAATTAACATAAGCAGCAAGACCATGCAAGAATGTATGCAAGTATGGCAAGAGTAAGGTGAGGGTTGTTACACCATTTTTATTCAATTTACTTTTCTATTAAACTTCATTTTTTATTGAATTTCCAAATAGATCGTTAAGGTATAGTGGTATCTTGAATGAACTTCCATTTTTAATTTTATGCAACTTCCATTTTTATTTTTATAAGACTTCTAGTTTTATTCAAGTCATTTTTCTCTTCGACTTCCTTTTTTATTTAATTTCCAAATAGATCGTTAAGGTATAATGGTTTCTTGAATGAACATCCATTTTGAATTTTCTTCAACTTCCATTTTTATTTTTATTCGAGTTTCATTTTTATTTAAGTTATTTTTCTATTCAATTAATTTTTTATTTAATTTCCAAATAGATCGTTAAGGTATAGTGGTTTCTTGAATGAACTTCCATTTTTAATTTTCTGCAACTTCCATTTTTCTTTTTATTTAACTTTCTTTTTCAATCAGTTTCTTTTCTACTCAACTTCCTTTTTTATTTAATTTCCAAATAGATCGTTAAGGTATAGTGGTTTCTGGATTGAACTTTCATTTTCAATTTTATGCAACTTTCATTTTTATTTTTATTCAGCTTCCATTTTTGTTCAAGTTATTTTTCTATTCAACTTCCTTTTTTATTTAATTTCCAAGAAGATGGTTAAGGTATAGTGGTTTCTTGAATTAACTTCCATTTTTAATTTTCTACAACTTCCATTTTTATTTTTATTTAACTTGCTTTTTTATTTAATTTCCAAATAGATCGTTAAGGTATAGTGGTTTTTTTAATGAACTTCCATTTTTGATTTTATGGAACTTCCATTTTTATTTTTATTCAGCTTCCATTTTTATTCAAGTTATTTTTCTATTCAATTTCCTTTTTTTTTAATTTCCAAATATATCGTTAAGGTATAGTGGTTTCTTGAATTAACTTCCATTTTTAATTTTCTGCAACTTCCATTTTTATTTTTATTTAACTTCCTTTTTTATTTAATTTTCAAATAGATCGTCAAGGTATAGTGGTTTCTTTAATGAACTTCCATTTTTACTTTTATGGAACTTCCATTTTTATTTTTATTCAGCTTCCATTTTTATTCAAGTTATTTTTCTATTCAACTTCCTTTTTTATTTCATTTCCAAATAGATCGTTAAGGTATAGCGGTTTCTTGAAAGAACTTCCATTTTTAATTTTCTGCAACTTCCATTTTTATTTTTATTTAACTTCCTTTTTTATTCAAGTTTCTTTTCTACCCAACTTCCTTTTTTATGTAATTTCCAAATATATCGTTAAGGTATAGTGGTTTCTGGATTGAACTTCCATTTTTAATTTTCTGCAACTTCCGTTTTTATTTTTTTTCAACTTCTATTTTTATTCAATTTACTTTTATATTAAACTTCCTTTTTTATTTAATTTCCAAATAGATCGTTAAGGTATATTGGTTTCTTGAATGAACTTCCATTTTTAATTTTCTGCAACTTCCATTTTTATTTTTATTCGACTTCCATTTTTATTAAAGTTATTTTTCTACTCAATTTCCATTTTTATTTAAAATCCAAACAAATCGTTAAGGGATAGTTGTTTTTTAATTAACTTTCATTTTTAATTTTCTGCAACTTCAATTTTTATTTTTATTTAACTTCCTTTTTTATTTAAGTTTCTTTTCTGTTCAACTTCCTTTTTTTATTTAATTTCCAAATAGATCGTTGAGGTATAGTGGTTTCATTAATGAACTTCCAATTTTAATTTTACGGAACTTCCATTTTTATTTTTATTCAGCTTCCATTTTTATTCAAGTTATATTTTTATTCAACTTCCTTTTTTATTTAATTTTCAAATATATCGTTAAGGTATAGTGGTTTCTTGAAATAACTTTCATTTTGAATTTTCTGCAACTTCCATTTTTATTTTTTTTTAACTTCCTTTTTTATTCAAGTTTATTTTCTACTCAGCTTCCTTTTCCTTTTTTATTTAATTTCCAAATAGATCGTCAAGGTATAGTGGTTTCTGGATTGAACTTCCATTTTTATTTTTAATCAACTTCTATTTTTATTCAATTTACTTTTCTATTATACTTTCTTTTTTATTTAATTTCCAAATAGATCGTAAAGGTATAGTGGTTTCATGAATGAACTTCCTATTTTAATTTTCTGCAACTTCCATTTTTATTTCCATTCAACTTCTTTTTTTATTCGAGCTTCTTTTCTATTCAACTTCCTTATTTATTTAATTTCCAAATAGATCGTTAAGGTATAATGGCTTCGGGATAGAACTTACATTTTTAATTTTATGCAACTTTTATTTTTATTTTTATTCAACTTCCATTTTTATTCAATTTTCTTTTCTATTAAAGATCCTTTTTTATTTAATTTCCAAATATATCGTTAAGGTATAGTGGTTTCTTTAATGAACTTCCATTTTTAATTTTATGGAACTTCCATTTTTATTTTTATTCAGCTTCCATTTTTATTCAAGTTATTTTTCTATTCAACTTCCTTTTTTATTTAATCTCCCAATAGATTGTTAAGGTATAGTGGTTTCTTGAATTAAATTACATTTTTAATTTTCTGCAACTTCCATTTTTATTTCTATTCAACTTCTTTTTTTATTCAAGCTTCTTTTCTATTAAACTTCCTCTTTTATTTAATTTTCAAATAGATCGTTAAGGTATAGTGGTTTCTTTAATGAACTTCTATTTTTAATTTTATGAAACTTCCATTTTTACTTTTATTCAGCTTCCATTTTTATTCAAGTTATTTTTCTATTCAACTTCCTTTTTTATTTAATTGCCAAATATACCGTTAAGGTATTGTGGTTTCTTCAATTAACTTCCTTTTTTATTTTTATTTAACTTCCTTTTTTATTCAAGTTTCTTTTCTACTCAACTTCCTTTTTTATTTAATATCCAAATAGATCGTCAAGGTATAGTCGTTTCTGGATTGAACTTCCATTTTTATTTTTATTCAACTTCTATTTCTATTTAATTTACTTTTCTATTCAACTTCTTTTTTTATTTAATTTACAAATAGATCGTTAAGGTATACTGGTTTCATGAATGAACTTCCAATTTTAATTTTCTGCAACTTCCATTTTTATTTCTATTCAACTTCTTTTTTTATTCGAGCTTCTTTTCTATTCAACTTCCTTTTTTATTTATTTTCCAAATAGATCGTTAAGGTATAATGGTTTTTTGATTGAACTTACATTTTTAATATTATGCAACTTTCATTTTTATTTTTATTCAACTTCCATTTTTATTCAATTTTCTTTTCTATTAAAGTTCCTTTTTTATTTAATTTCCAAATAGGTCGTTAGGGTATAGTGGTTTCTTAAATGAAATTCCATTTTTAATTTTATGCAACTTCCATTTCTATTTTTAGTCAACTTCCATTTTTATTCAAGTTATTTTTCTATTCAACTTCCTTTTTTATTTAATTTCTAATAGATCGTTAAGGTATAGTGGTTTCTTGAATGAACTTCCATTTTTAATTTTCTGCAACTTCCATTTTTATTCAATTTACTTTTCTATTAAACTTTCTTTTTTATTGAATTTCCAAATAGATCGTTAAGGTATAGTGGTATCTTGAATGAACTTCCATTTTTAATTTTTTGCAACTTTCATTTTTATTTTTATTCGACTTCCATTTTTATTCAAGGCATTTTTCTATTCAACTTCCTTTTTTATTTAATTTCCAAATAGATCGTTAAGGTATAGTGGTTTCTTCAATGAATATCCATATTTAATTTTCTGCAACTTCCATTTTTATTCAATTTACTTTTCTATTAAACTTCCTTTTTTCTTTAATTTCCAAACAGATCGTTAAGGTATAGTGGTATCTTGAATGAACTTCTATTTTTAATTTTCTGCAACTTCCATTTTTATTTTTATTCTACTTCCATTTTTATTCAAGTTGTTTTTCTATTCAACTTCCTTTTTTATTTAATTTCCAAATAGATCGTTAAGGTATAGTGGTTTCTTCAATGAACTTCCATTTTTAATTTTCTGCAACTTCCATTTTTATTTTTATTCGACTTCTATTTTTATTCAAGTTATTTTTGTATTCAACTTCCTTTTTTATTTAATTTCCAAGTAGATCGTTTAGGTATAGTAGTTTCTTGAATGAACTTCCATTTTTAATTTTCTGCAACTTCCATTTTTATTTTTATTCGACTTCTATTTTTATTCAAGTTATTTTTGTATTCAACTTCTTTTTTTATTTAATTTCCTAGTAGATCGTTTAGGTATAGTAGTTTCCTGAATGAACTTCCATTTTTAATTTTATGCAACTTCCATTTTTAATTTCATTTGACTTCCATTTTTATTCGAGTCATTTTTCTATTCAACTTTCCTTTTTATTTATTTTCCGAGTAGATCGTTAAGGTATAGTGATTTCTTTAATGAACTTCCATTTTTAATTTTCTGCAAATTCCATTTTTATTTTTATTTAACACCCTTTTTCAATCAAGTTTCTTTTCTACTCAACTTCCTTTTTTATTTAATTTCCAAATAGATCGTTAAGGTATTCTGGTTTCTGGATTGAACTTCCATTTTTAATTTTCTGCAACTTTCATTTTTATTTTTATTCAACTTCCATTTTCATTCAATTTACTTTTCTATTAAACTTCATTTTTTATTTAATTTACAAATAGATCATTAAGGTATTGTGGTTTCTTTAATGAACTTCCATTTTTAATTTTATGGAACTTCCATTTTTATTTTTATTCAGCTTCCATTTTTATTCAAGTTATTTTTCTATTCAACTTCCTTTTTTATTTAATTTCCAAATAGATGGTTGAGGTATAGTGGCTTCTTGAATTAACTTCCATTTTTAATTTTTTGCAACTTCCATTTTTATTTTTATTTAACTATCTTTTTTATTCAAGTTTCTTTTCTACTCAACTTCCTTTTTTATTTAATTTCCAAATAGATCGTCAAGGTATAGTGGTGTAACGCCCTCAAAATAATAACATTAAACCCAACAAATAAGACGAGCGTTGATAGATAAACTAACCACCTTCTATCATTCATTAGAATTCCATTACATAAGTATTACATGTTAATCTCATAACAAAATGCCCTACGGGCTTACAGCTTTCCAAGTTAACACTTGGTTACAACAAAGAGTTCTAACTCGTTTACACATTAAGCCCTTGGCTTGAAATTACATGTAATACATCAAAGTAAAACGACAAAACTATGCCCGCCACAAGCCTCCCAGCTATGTCCTTGGAGGTGGCATGCTTCCTGTACCTGAAAATGATGTTCCCATATAGGGTGAGCCACAGCCCAGTAGAAATACACTAAACCAACCATGGACAATGACTAAAACATTAGCAATTGATAGTTGGTCAACACTGATACAATCACATAAATTACATATTTATGTCAACGACTTACAAGTCCCAATTACTTTTCATTTTCCCTTTTTCAACAGATAAGCATGCTAGCTCTATCATCATTTCCACAGATATGTATAAAAACTATATCTCACATTCAGATAAGCATAAAAGCTATATCCACAATCTCAACAGATATGTATATCAACAATATCCACAGATAAGCATACAAGCTGTATCCACACTCTACAACAGATATGTATATCAACAATATCCACAGATAAGCATACAAGCTGTATCCACACTTCACTTCACAAAGATAAGCATATGAGCTCTATCTTCACTTCTCAGACAAGCATATGAGCTCTGTCCACGGAGTACATCCCCTATCTCCTCCAAATACCTATCCGGTTTAGAGGTACATCCCCTATCTTCCCCTAAACCGCGGAGTACATCCCCTATCTCCTCCTCTACACATAACGCATATAAACACATTGGTTCTATATACAATCACACAATACACACATTTAATGTATTCTATCAACTGTCAAATTCCATGACACATTCCATTGATTAGTTTCAGTTTACTTAATCATCAAGCATTGTCTACAACAATCACGACTATCCTCTACCGATAGCCCAAAGCAGTTATTTCTAAACAGAAAATAAATGCACAATGGATATTCAATCAACATTTCATTCCTTCATTCCTCTCAATTAATTATCCCAATTAATTAAACAATGTAATTAGGTCAATTCCCATAATTAACATTTCAACCCTTAGGTCCCATTTTCATCAATGATTCAACAATCATTCCATTTTTCTATGCCAAACATGCATCTAGGTTTATTATGAATAAAACCCCAACCTTTGTAAAATTACACAAAAGCCCCAAACTTTCACAAAATTACCAAACCAACCCCAACATCTCAAAATACCAAAATTTAAAGACAAAACCCATAGAGAGGAGTAGGATATCCCTACCTCAAACCCGGAGTCCCAAAGGAGAAGACGACAAAACCCAACGTGCTCCAAAACCCGAGATTTTCAGATTAAAATGAAGCCCTCGACGATCAACAACTTTTTTGTAAAGGCCAAAGGTGAGTAAATCACTCCTACTAGATCAAAACCTAGAGAGAAGGTAGTATCTAGAGTGAGAGGCTCAACAATGGTGATTTTGGAAAAGTAAGAGAGAGAAGAGAAAGTGAAAAAGTGATTTAAAGAGTCACAAATTCGGGACTTAAACCCAGTCTTCCGCTCGAGCGTAAAACACCCCGCTCGAGCGGCCACTCACAGACTTCCGCTCGAGCGGCCAACATCCCGCTCGAGCGCAGAATGCACTCGCCCAGCACTTTTGCAGAACCAGGCCTCCGCTCGAGCTCCCAACCCTACGCTCGAGCTCACAACACTGCACAACAAGATACTGGAAGGATGTAATCTACGCTCGAGCGCCAACACCTCCGCTCGAGCGTACAGGCCAAAAATCTGGGCAACTAGTTTTGGTTTCTAAACTCAACCAACCTGTAACAACCCGCTCAACACATCCTATAACTCACATACAAAGTAAGAAAGGATGTAAACAAGATAATAAGCAACTACCAACATCCACGGACACATGTCCGGATCACTATACAACAAGGGTAAACCCGGGATCGCTATAAGTGGTTTCTGGATGGAACTTCCATTTTTATTTTTATTCAACTTCCATTTTTATTCAATTTACTTTTCTATTAAACTTCCTTTTTTATTTAATTTCCAAATATATCGTTAAGGTATTGTGGTTTCTTGAATGAACTTCCATTTTTAATTTTTCGCAACTTCCATTTTTATTGTTATTCGGCTTCCATTTTTATTCAATTTATTTTTCGATTCAACTTCCTTTTTTATTTAATTTCCAAATAGATCGTTAAGGTATAGTGGTTTCTTAAATGAACTTCCAATTTTAATTTTCTGCAACTTCCATTTTTATTTCTATTCAACTTCTTTTCTTATTCAAGCTTCTTTTCTGTAACGCCCTAAAAAAAAACAACATTAAACCCATCAGATAAGACATGCATTTACATATAAACTAGCCACGTTCTTTAATCATTAGAGTTCCATTACATAAGTATTACATGTTAGCATCAAAACAAAATGCCCTACGGGCTTACAGCTTTCCAAGTTAACACTTGGTTACAACAAAAGAGTACTAACTCGTTTACACATAAAGCCCTTGGCTTGAGATTACATGTAATACATCAAAAAGATAACGACATTAGTATGTCCGCCCCTAGCCTCCCAAGCTATGTCCTTGGAGGTGGCATGCTTCCTGTACCTGAAAATGATATTCTCATATAGGGTGAGCCACAGCCCAATAGAAATACACTAAACCAACCATGAAAAATGACTAAAATATTAGCAATTGATAGATGGTCAACACTGATACAATCACATAAATCACATATTTATGTCATACGACTTATGAGTCCAAGTTTCCTTTCATTTTCCCTTTTTCAACGGATAGGCATATAAGCACTACCCACATTCTCAACAGATATGTATAACAACAATATCCACATTCTCAGATAAGCAAATAAGCTATATCCACATTCTACAACATATATGTATAACAACAATATCCACAGATAAGCATATGAGCTATATCCACACATCACAAAGATAAGCATATAAGCTCTATCTTCACTTCTCTAGACAAGCATATGAGCTGTATCTACGGAGTTCATCCCCTATCTTCTCCCAACACTATCCGGTTTAGAGGTACATCCCCTATCTTCCCCTAAACCGCGGAGTACATCCCCCATCTCCTCCTCTACACATAACGTATACAAACACAAGGGTTCTATATACAATCACTCAATACATATAGTTAATGTATTCTATCAACCGTCAAGTTCCATGACACATTTCATTGATTAGTTTCAGTTTGCCTAATCATCATGCATTGTCTACAACAATCACGACTATCCTCCACCGATAGCCCAAAGCAGTTATTTCTAAACAGAAAATAAATGCACAATGGATATTCAATCAACATTTCTTTTCCTCACTCTTCTCAATTAATTATCCCAATTAATTAAACAATGTAATTAGGTCAATTCCCATAATTAACATTTCAACCCTTAGGTCCCATTTTCATCAATGATTTAACATTCATTCCATTTCTCCATGCCAAACATGCATCTAGGTTTATTATGAATAAAACCCCAACCTTTGTAAAATTGCACAAAAGCCCCAAACTTTCACAAATTACCAAACCAACCCCAACATCTCAAAATACCAAAATTTAAAGACAAAATCCATAGAGAGGAGCAGGATATCCCTACCTCGAAGTTTAAGCCAAAAAGGAGATGAAGACTCGAAGATCAACTTGCTCCAAATCCAAACTTTTTCAGATTAAATCAAAGCTCTCAATGCCCTCTATCTTTTTAACAAAGGCTCTAGGCTAGATTCACACTCTAGTAAGATCAATTCTTAGAGAGAACATAAGTGTAGAGAGAGAGAGTCTCGGATCTAGGTTTGATCAAAAAAAAGAAGATGAAAAAGTGATGTTCAAAACGCTACTGTCCGCTGATATAAAACATGCTCGCTCGAGCGAAGACTTGGTCGCTCGAGCGACCAGACACAAAAACTCTCGCTCGAGCCAAGAAGTTCTCGATCGAGCGAATAAAAACCCAGACCGCTCGAGCGAAGGAAGCTCGCTCGAGCCAAGAAAGGCAACTCTCAGGTCCAGAACCAGACGCAACACTCGCTCGAGCGAAGCCACCCTGGCTCGACCCACCAGACACAACTCAACTCTCGCTCGAGCAACCAACTCCTCGCTCGAGCGAAGGGCCAAAAATCTGGGCAGCAACACTAGGCTCCCAAACACAACCAACCTAAAACAAACCTGCCCAACACATCCTATAACTCAATACGAAGTAAAAAGGATGCAAACAAGATAATAAACAACTACCAACATCCACGGACACATGTCCGGATCACTGTACAACAAGGGTAAACCCGGGATCGCTATATTTTCTATTCAACTTCCTTTTTTATTTAATTTCCAAATAGATCGTTAAGGTATAGTGGTTTCCTTAATGAACTTCCATTTTTAATTTTATGCAACTACCATTTTTATTTTTATTCAAGTTATTTTTCTAGTCAACTTCCTTTTTTATTTAACTTCCAAATAGATCGTTAACGTATAGTGGTTTCTTGAATGAACTTCCATTTTTAATTTTCTGCAACTTCCATTTTTATTTTTATTTAACTTCCTTTTTTATTCAAGTATCTTTTCTACTCAACTTCCTTTTTTATGTAATTTCCAAATAGATCGTTAAGGTATAGTGGTTTCCGGATTGAACTTCCATTTTTAATTTTCTGCAACTTCCATTTTTATTTTTATTCAACTTCCATTTTTGTTCAATTTACTTTTCTATTAAATTTCCTTTTTTATTTAATTTCCAAATAGATCGTTAAGGTATATTGGTTTCTTGAATGAACTTCCATTTTTAATTTTCTACAACTTTCATTTTTATTTTTGTTCAGCTTCCATTTTTATTCAAGTTATTTTTCGATTCAAAATCTTTTTTTATTTAATTTCCAAATAGATCGTTAAGGTATAGTGGTTTCTTGAATGAATATCCATTTTTAATTTTCTGCAACTTCCATTTTTATTCAATTTTCTTTTCTATTAAACTTTCTTTTTTATTGAATTTCCAAATAGATCGTTAAGGTATAGTGGTCTCTTGAATGAACTTCCATTTTTAATTTTATGCAACTTCTATTTTTATTTTTATTCGACTTCCATTTTTACTCAAGTCATTTTTCTATTCAACATTGTTTTTTATTTAATTTCCAAATAGATCGTTAAGGTATAGTGGTTTCTTGAATTAACTTCTATTTTTAATTTTCTGCACCTTCCATTTTTATTTTAATTTTACTTCCTTTTTCAATCAAGTTTCTTTTCTACTCAACTTCCTTTTTTATTTAATTTTCAAATAGATCGTTAAGGTATACTAGTTTCTAGATTGAACTTCCTTTTTTAATTTTCTGCAACTTCCATTTTTATTTTTATTCAACTTCCATTTTTATTCAATTTACTTTTCTATTAAACTTCCTTTTTCATTTAATTTCCAAATAGATCGTTAAGGTATAGTGGTTTCTTGAATGAACTTCCATTTTTAATTTTTTACAACTTCCATTTTTATTTTTATTAGACTTCCATTTTTATTCAAGTTATTTTTCTATTCAACTTTCTTTTTTATTTAATTTCCAAATAGATCGTTAAGGTATAGTGGTTTCTTGAATGAACTTCCATTTTTAATTTTCTGCAACTTTCATTTTTATTTCTATTCAACTTCTTTTTTTATTCAAGTTTCTTTTCTATTCAACTTCCTTTTTTATTTAATTTCCAAATAGATCGTTAAGGTATACTGGTTTATGGATTGAACTTCCATTTTTAATTTTATGCAACTTTCACTTTTATTTTTATTCAACTTCCATTTTTATTCAATTTACTTTTCTATTAAACTTCCTTTTTTATTTAATTTTCGAATATATCGTTAAGGTATAGTGGTTTCTTGAATGAACTTCCAATTTTAATTTTCTACAACTTCCATTTTTATTTCTATTCAACTTCATTTTTTATTCAAGCTTCTTTTGTATTCAACTTCTTTTTTTATTTAACTTCCAAATAGATCGTTAAGGTGTAGTGCTTTCTGGATTGAACTTCCATTTTTAATTTTATACAACTTTCATTTCTGTTTTTATTTAACTTCCATTTTTATTCAATTTTCTTTTCTATTAAAGTTCCTCTTTTATTTAATTTCCAAATAGATCGTTAAGGTATAGTGGTTTCTTCAATGAACTTCTATTTTTAATTTTATGCAACTTCCATTTTTATTTTTATTCAACTTCCTTTTTTATTTAATTTCCAAATAGATCGTTATCGTATAGTGGTTTCTTGAATGAACTTCCAATTTTAATTTTCTGCAACTTCCATTTTTATTTTTATTTAAATTCCATTTTTATTCAATTTACTTTTCTATTAAACTTCTTTTTTTATTGAATTTCCAAATAGATCGTTAAGGTATAGTGGAATCTTGAATGAACTTCTATTTTTAATTTTCTGCAACTTCCATTTTTATTTTTATTCGACTTCCATTTTTATTCAAGTTATTTTTCTATTCAACTTCCTTTCTTATTTAATTTCCAAATTGATCGTTAAGGTATAGTGGTTTCTTGAATGAACATCCATTTTTAATTTTCTGCAACTTCCATTTTTATTTTTATTCGACTACCATTTTTATTCAATTTACTTTTCTATTACCTTTTTTATTTAATTTCTAAATAGATCGTTAAGGTATTGTGGTTTGTTTAATGAACATCCATTTTAAATTTGATGGAACTTCCATTTTTATTTTTATTCAGCTTCCATTTTTATTCAAGTTATTTTTCTATTCAACTTCCTTTTTTATTTAATTTCCAAATAGATGGTTGAGGTATAGTGGTTTCTTTAGTTAACTTCCATTTTTATTTTTATTTAACTTCCTTTTTTCTTCAAGTTTCTTTTCTACTCAACTTCCTTTTTTATTTAATTTTCCAAATAGATCGTCAAGGTATAATGGTTTATGGATTCAACTTCCATTTTTCGTTTTATTCAACTTCCATTTTTATTCAATATACTTTTCTATTAAACTTCCTTTTTTATTTAATTTCCAAATATATTGTTAAGGTATAGTGGTTTCTTGAATGAACTTCCAATTTTAATTTTCTGCAACTTCCATTTTTATTTCTAATCAACTTCTTTTTTTATTCAAGCTTCTTTTGTATTCAACTTACTTTTTTATTTAATTTCCAAATAGATCGTTAAGGTATAAGGCTTTCTGGATTGAACTTACATTTTTAATTTTATGCAACTTGCACTTTTATTTTTATTCCACTTCCATTTTTTTTCAATTTACTTTTCTATTAAACTTCCTTTTTTATTTAATTTCCAAATAGATCGTTAAGGTATAGTGGTTTTTTTAATGAACTTCCATTTTTAATTTTTCCGAACTTCCATTTTAATTTTTATTCAGCTTGTATTTTTATTCAAGTTATTTTTCTATTCAACTTCCTTTTATATTTAATTTCAAAATAGATCGTTAAGGTATAGTGGTTTCTTGAATGAACTTCCATTTTTAATTTTCTGCAAATTCCCTTTTTATTTTTATTTAACTTCCTTTTTTATTCAAGTTTCTTTTCTACTCAACTTCCTTTTTTATGTAATTTCCAAATAGATCGTTAAGGTATACTGGTTTCTGGATTGAACTTCCATTTTTAATTTTCTGCAACTTCCATTTTTATTTTTATTTAACTTCCTTTTTCAATCTGTTTCTTTTCTACTCAACTTCCTTTTTTATTTAATTTCCAAATAGATCCTTAAGGTATAGTGGTTTGTTGAATGAATTTTCATTTTTAATTTTCTGTAACTTCCATTTTTATTTTTAAGTAACTTCTATTTTTATTCAAGTTACTTTTCTATTCAATTTCCCTTTTTATTTAATTTCCAAATAGATCATTAACGTATAGTGGTTTCTGGATTGAACTTCCATTTTTAATTTTATGCAACTTTCATTTTTATTTTTATTCAATTTACTTTTCTATTAAACTTCTTTTTTTATTTAATTTCCAAACAGATCGTTAAGCTATATTGGTTTCTTGAAAGAACTTCCATTTTTAATTTTCTGCAACTTCCTTTTTTATTTTTATTTAACTTCCTTTTTCAATCAGTTTCTTTTCTACTCAACTTCCTTTTTTATTTAATTTCCAAATAGATCGTAAAGGTATAGTGGTTTCTTGAATGAATTTTCATTTTTAATTTTCTACAACTTCCATTTTTATTTTTAAGTAACTTCTATTTTTATTCAAGTTACTTTTCTATTCAACTTCCCTTTTTATTTAATTTCCAAATAGATCGTTAACGTACAGTGGTTTCTGGATTGAATTCCCATTTTTAATTTTATGCAACTTTCATTTTTATTTTTATTCAATATACTTTTCTATTAAACTTCTTTTTTTCTTTAATTTCCAAATAGATCGTTAAGGTATAGTGGTTTCTTGAATTAATTTCCATTTTTAATTTGCTGCAATTTCCATATTTATTTTTATTTAAATTCCTTTTTCATTCAAGTTTCATTTCTACTCAACTTCCTTTTTTATTTAATTTCCAAATAGGTCGTTAAGGTGTAGTGGTTTCTGGATTGAACTTCCATTTTTAATTTGATGCAACTTTCATTTTTTTTTTTATTCAATTTCCATTTTTATTAAATTTACTTTTCTGTTAAACTTTCTTTTTTATTTAATTTCCAAATAGATCGTTAAGGTGTAATGGTTTCTTGAATGAACTTCTATTTTTAATTTTCTGCAACTTCTATTTTTATTTCTATTCAACTTCTTTTTTTATTCAAGCTTCTTTTCTATTCAACTTCCTTTTTTTATTTAATTTCCAAATGGATCGTTGAGGTATAGTGGTTTCCTTAATGAACTTCCATTTTTAATTTTATGAAACTTCCATTTTTATTTTTATTCAGCTTCCATTTTTATTCAAGTTATTTTTCTATTCAACTTCCTTTTTCATTGAATTTCCAAATAGATCGTTAAGGTATAGTGGTATCTTGAATGAACTCCTACTTTTAATTTTCTGCAACGTCCATTTTTATTTTTATTCGACTTCTATTTTTATTCAAGTTATTTTTCTATACAACTTCCGTTTTTATTTAATTTCCAAATAGATCGTTAAGGTATAGTGGTTTCTTGAATGAACTTCCATTTTTAATTTTCTGCAACTTCCATTTTTATTTTTATTCAACTTCCATTTTTATTCAATTTACTTTTCTATTAAACTTCCTTTTTTTATTGAATTTCCAAATAGATCGTTAAGGTATAGTTGTATCTTGAATGAACTTCTATTTTTAATTTTCTGCAACTTCCATTTTTATTTTTATTCGACTTCTATTTTTATTCAAGTTATTTTTCTATTCAATTTCCTTTTTTATTTAATTTCTAAATAGATCGTTAAGGTATAGTGGTTTCTTCAATGAACTTCCATTTTTAATTTTCTGCAACTTCCATTTTTATTCAAGTTATTTTTCTATTCAACTTCCTTTTTTATTTAATTTCCAAATAGATCGTTAAGGTATAGTGGTTTCTTGAATGAACTTCCATTTTTAATTTTCTACAACTTCTATTTTTATTTCTATTCAACTTCTTTTTTTATTCAAGCTCATTTTCTATTCAACTTCCTTTTTTATTTAATTTCCGAATACATTGTTGAGGTATAGTGGTTTCCTTAATGAACTTCCATTTTTAATTTTATCGGACTTCCATTTTAATTTTTATTCAGCTTCCACTTTTATTCAAGTTATTTTTCTAATCAACTTCCTTTTCTATTTAATTTCAAAATAGATCGTTAAGGTATAGTGATTTCTTGAATGAACTTTCATTTTTAATTTTCTGCAACTTCCATTTTTATTTTTATTTAACTTCCTTTTTTATTCAAGTTTATTTTCTACTCAAATTCTTTTTTTATGTAATTTCCAAATAGATCGTTAAAGTATACTGGTTTCTGGATTGAACTTCCATTTTTATTTTTATTTTACTTCCTTTTTCAATCAGTTTCTTTTCTACTCAACTTCCTTTTTTATTTAATTTCCAAATAGATCGTTAAGGTATAGTGGTTTCTTGAATGAATTTTCATTTTTAATTTTCTGCAACTTCCATTTTTATTTTTAAGTTACTTCTATTTTTATTCAAGTTACTTTTCTATTCAACTTCCCTTTTTATTTAATTTCCAAATAGATCGTTAACGTATAATGGTTTCTGGATTGAACTTCCATTTTTAATTTTATGCAACTTTCATTGTTATTTATATTCAATTTACATTTCTATTAAACTTCCTTTTTTCTTTAATTTCCAAATAGATCGTTAAGGTATAGTGGTTTTTTGAATTAATTTCCAATTTTAATTTGCTGCAATTTCCATTTTTATTTTTATTTAAATTCCTTTTTCATGCAAGTTTCTTTTCTACTCAACTTCCTTTTTTATTTAATTTCCAAATAGATCGTTAAGGAATAGTGGTTTCTGGATTGAACTTCCATTTTTAATTTGATGCAACTTTCATTTTTATTTTATTCAATTTTCATTTTTATTCAATTTACTTTTCTGTTAAACTTTCTTTTTTATTTAATTTCCAAATAGATCGTTAAGGTATAGTGGTTTCTTGAATGAACTTCCTTTTTTAAATTTCTGCAATTTCTATTTTTATTTCTATTCAACTTCTTTTTTTATTCAAGCTTCTTTTCTGTTCAACTTCCATTTTTATTTAATTTCCAAAATAGATCGTTGAGGTATAGTGGTTTCCTTAATGAACTTCCATTTTTAATTTTATGCAGCTTCCATTTTTATTCAAGTTATTTTTCTTTTCAACTTCCTTTTTTATTTAATTTCCAAATAGATCGTTAAGGTATAGTGGTATCTGAAATGAACTTCCATTTTTAATTTTATGCAACTTTTCTTTTTAATTTTATTCCACTTACATTTTTATTCAATTTACTTTTCTATTAAACTTCATTTTTTATTTAATTTCCAAATAGATTGTTAAGGTATGGTGGTTTCTTGAATGAACTTCCATTTTTAATTTTCTGCGACTTCCATTTTTATTTTTATTCGACTTCCATTTTTATTCAAGTTATTTTTCTATACAACTTCTGTTTTTATTTAATTTCCAAATAGATCGTAAGGTATAGTGGTTTCTTGATTGAACTTCTATTTTTAATTTTCTGCAACTTCCATTTTTATTTTTATTCAACTTCCATTTTTATTCAACTTACTTTTCTATTAAACTTCCTTTTTTATTGAATTTCCAAATAGATCGTTAAGGTATAGTGGTATCTTGAATGAACTTCTATTTTTAATTTTCTGCAACTTCCATTTTTATTTTTATTCAAGTTATTTTTCTATTCAATTTCCTTTTTTATTTAATTTCCAAATAGATCGTTAAGGTATAGTGGTTTCTTCAATGAACTTCCATTTTTAATTTTCTGCAACTTCCATTTTTATTTTTATTTAACTTCCTTTTTTATTCAAGTATCTTTTCTACTCAACTTCCTTTTTTTATAATTTCCAAATAGATCGTTAAGGTATAGTGGTTTCCGGATTGAACTTCCATTTTTAATTTTCTGCAACTTCCATTTTTATTTTTATTCAACTTACTTTTCTATTAAACTTCCTTTTTTATTTAATTTCCAAATAGATCGTTAAGGTATAGTGGTCTCTTGAATGAACTTCCATTTTTAATTTTATGCAACTTCTATTTTTGTTTTTATTCGACTTCCATTTTTACTCAAGTCATTTTTCAATTCAACATTGTTTTTTATTTAATTTCCGAATAGAACGTTAAGGTATAGTGGTTTCTGGAATGAACTTCCATTTTTAATTTTCTGCACCTTCCATTTTTATTTTTATTTTACTTCCTTTTTCAATCAAGTTTCTTTTCTACTCAACTTCCTTTTTTATTTAATTTTCAAATAGATCGTTAAGGTATACTAGTTTCTGGATTGAACTTCCTTTTTTAATTTTCTGCAACTTCCATTTTTATTTTTATTCAACTTCCATTTTTATTCAATTTACTTTTCTATTAAACTTCCTTTTTCATTTAATTTCCAAATAGATCGTTAAGGTATAGTGGTTTCTTGAATGAACTTCCATTTTTAATTTTCTACAACTTCCATTTTTATTTTTATTAGACTTCCATTTTTATTCAAGTTATTTTTCTATTCAACTTTCTTTTTTATTTAATTTCCAAATAGATCGTTAAGGTATAGTGGTTTCTTGAATGAACTTTCATTTTTAATTTTCTGCAACTTTCATTTTTATTTCTATTCAACTTCTTTTTTTATTCAAGTTTCTTTTCTATTCAACTTCCTTTTTTATTTAATTTCCAAATAGATAGTTAAGGTATACTGGTTTATGGATTGAACTTCCATTTTTAATTTTATGCAACTTTCACTTTTATTTTTATTCAATTTCCATTTTTATTCAATTTACTTTTCTATTAAACTTCCTTTTTTATTTAATTTTCGAATATATCGTTAAGGTATAGTGGTTTCTTGAATGAACTTCCAATTTTAATTTTCTACAACTTCCATTTTTATTTCTATTCAACTTCATTTTTTATTCAAGCTTCTTTTGTATTCAACTTCTTTTTTTATTTAACTTCCAAATAGATCGTTAAGGTGTAGTGCTTTCTGGATTGAACTTCCATTTTTAATTTTATACAACTTTCATTTCTGTTTTTATTTAACTTCCAATTTTATTCAATTTTCTTTTCTATTAAAGTTCCTCTTTTATTTAATTTCCAAATAGATCGTTAAGGTATAGTGGTTTCTTCAATGATCTTCCATTTTTAATTTTATGCAACTTCTATTTTTATTTTTATTCAACTTCCATTTTTATTCAAGTCATTTTTCTATTCAACTTCCTTTTTTATTTAATTTTCAAATAGATCGTTATGGTATAGTGGTTTCTTGAATGAACTTCCAATTTTAATTTTCTGCAACTTCCATTTTTATTTTTATTTAACTTCCATTTTTATTCAATTTACTTTTCTATTAAACTTCCTTTTTTATTGAATTTCCAAATAGATCGTTAAGGTATAGTGGAATCTTGAAATGAACTTCTATTTTTAATTTTCTGCAACTTCAATTTTTATTTTTATTCGACTTCTATTTTTATTCAAGTTATTTTTCTATTCAACTTCCTTTCTTATTTAATTTCCAAATTGATCGTTAAGGTATAGTGGTTTCTTGAATGAACATCCATTTTTAATTTTCTGCAACTTCCATTTTTATTTTTATTCGACTACCATTTTTATTCAATTTACTTTTCTATTACTTTTTTTATTTAATTTCCAAATAGATCGTTAAGGTATTGTGGTTTGTTTAATGAACTTCCATTTTAAATTTGATGGAACTTCCATTTTTATTTTTATTCAGCTTCCATTTTTATTCAAGTTATTTTTCTATTCAACTTCCTTTTTAATTTAATTTCCAAATAGATGGTTGAGGTATAGTGGTTTCTTGAGTTAACTTCCATTTTTATTTTTATTTAACTTCCTTTTTTCTTCAAGTTTCTTTTCTACTCAACTTCCTTTTTTATTTAATTTCCAAATAGATCGTCAAGGTATAGTGGTTTCTGGATTCAACTTCCATTTTTCGTTTTATTCAACTTCCATTTTTGTTCAATATACTTTTCTATTAAACTTCCTTTTTTATTTAATTTCCAAATATATTGTTAAGGTATAGTGGTTTCTTGAATGAACTTCCAATTTTAATTTTCTGCAACTTCCATTTATATTTCTAATCAACTTCTTTTTATATTCAAGCTTCTTTTGTATTCAACTTACTTTTTTATTTAATTTCCAAATAGATCGTTAAGGTATAAGGCTTTCTGGATTGAACTTACATTTTTAATTTTATGCAACTTGCACTTTTATTTTTATTCCACTTCCATTTTTTTTCAATTTACTTTTCTATTAAACTTCCTTTTTTATTTAATTTCCAAATAGATCGTTAAGGTATAGTGGTTTTTTTAATGAACTTCCATTTTTAATTTTATCGAACTTCCATTTTAATTTTTATTCAGCTTCTATTTTTATTCAAGTTATTTTTCTATTCAACTTCCTTTTTTATTTAATTTCAAAATAGATCGTTAAGTTATAGTTGTTTCTTGAATGAACTTCCATTTTTAATTTTCTGCAAATTCCCTTTTTATTTTTATTTAACTTCCTTTTTTATTCAAGTTTCTTTTCTACTGAACTTCCTTTTTTATGTAATTTCCAAATAGATCGTTAAGGTATACTGGTTTCTGGATTGAACTTCCATTTTTAATTTTCTGCAACTTCCATTTTTATTTTTATTTAACTTCCTTTTTCAATCAGTTTCTTTTCTACTCAACTTCCTTTTTTATTTAGTTTCCAAATAGATCCTTAAGGTATAGTGGTTTGTTGAATGAATTTTTATTTTTAATTTTCTGTAACTTCAATTTTTATTTTTAAGTAACTTCTATTTTTATTCAAGTTACTTTTCTATTCAATTTCCCTTTTTATTTAATTTCCGAATAGATCGTTAACGTATAGTGGTTTCTGGATTGAACTTTCATTTTTAATTTTATGCAACTTTCATTTTTATTTTTATTCAATTTACTTTTCTACTAAACTTCCTTTTTTATTTAATTTCCAAACAGATCGTTAAGCTATATTGGTTTCTTGAAAGAACTTCCATTTTTAATTTTCTGCAACTTCCTTTTTTATTTTTATTTAACTTCCTTTTTCAATCAGTTTCTTTTCTACTCAACTTCCTTTTTTATCTAATTTCCAAATAGATCGTAAAGGTATAGTGGTTTCTTGAATGAATTTTCATTTTTAATTTTCTGCAACTTCCATTTTTATTTTTAAGTAACTTCTATTTTTATTCAAGTTACTTTTCTATTCAACTTCCCTTTTTATTTAATTTCCAAATAGATCGTTAACGTACAGTGGTTTCTGGATTGAACTTCCATTTTTAACTTTATGCAACTTTCATTTTTATTTTTATTCAATTTACTTTTCTATTAAACTTCTTTTTTTCTTTAATTTCCAAATAGATCGTTAAGGTATAGTGGTTTCTTGAATTAATTTCCATTTTTAATTTGCTGCAATTTCCATATTTATTTTTATTTAAATTCCTTTTTCATTCAAGTTTCATTTCTACTCAACTTCCTTTTTTATTTAATTTCCAAATAGATCGTTAAGGTATAGTGGTTTCTGGATTGAACTTCCATTTTTAATTTGATGCAACTTTCATTTTTATTTTTATTCAATTTCCATTTTTATTAAATTTACTTTTCTGTTAAACTTTCTTTTTTATTTAATTTCAAAATAGATCGTTAAGGTGTAATGGTTTCTTGAATGAACTTCCATTTTTAATTTTTTGCAACTTCTATTTTTATTTCTATTCAACTTCTTTTTTTATTCAAGCTTCTTTTCTATTCAACTTCCTTTTTTTATTTAATTTCCAAATGGATCGTTGAGGTATAGTGGTTTCCTTAATGAACTTCCATTTTTAATTTTATGAAACTTCCATTTTTATTTTTATTCAGCTTCCATTTTTATTCAAGTTATTTTTCTATTCAACTTCCTTTTTCATTGAATTTCCAAATAGATCGATAAGGTATAGTGGTATCTTAAATGAACTTCTATTTATAATTTTCTGCAACGTCCATTTTTATTTTTATTCGACTTCTATTTTTATTCAAGTTATTTTTCTATACAACTTCCGTTTTTATTTAATTTCCAAATAGATCGTTAAGGTATAGTGGTTTCTTGAATGAACTTCCATTTTTAATTTTCTGCAACTTCCATTTTTATTTTTATTCAACTTCCATTTTTATTCAATTTACTTTTCTATTAAACTTCCTTTTTTTATTGAATTTCCAAATAGATCGTTAAGGTATAGTTGTATCTTGAATGAACTTCTATTTTTAATTTTCTGCAACTTCCATTTTTATTTTTATTCGACTTATATTTTTATTCAAGTTATTTTTCTATTCAATTTCCTTTTTTATTTAATTTCTAAATAGATCGTTAAGGTATAGTGGTTTCTTCAATGAACTTCCATTTTTAATTTTCTGCAACTTCCATTTCTATTCAAGTTATTTTTCTATTCAACTTCCTTTTTTATTTAATTTCCAAATAGATCGTTAAGGTATAGTGGTTTCTTGAATGAACTTCCATTTTTAATTTTCTACAACTTCCATTTTTATTTTTATTCGACTTCCATTTTTATTGAAATTATTTTTTTATTCAACTTCCTTTTTTATTTAATTTCCAAATAAATCGTTAAGGTATAGTGGTTTCTTGAATGAACTTCCATTTTTAATTTTCTGCAACTTCCATTTTTATTTTTATTCGACTTCCATTTTAAATTTTATGGAACTTCCATTTTTATTTTTATTCAGCTTCCATTTTTATTCAAGCTATTTTTCTATTCGACTTCCTTTTTTATTTAATTTCCAAATAGATCGTCAAGGTATAGTGGTTTCTGGAATGAACTTCAATTTTTAATTTTATGCAACTTCCATTTTTATTTTTATTCGACTTCCATTTTAAATTTTATGGAACTTCCATTTTTATTTTTATTCAGCTTCCATTTTTATTCAAGCTATTTTTCTATTCGACTTCCTTTTTTATTTAATTTCCAAATAGATCGTCAAGGTATAGTGGTTTCTGGAATGAACTTCCAATTTTAATTTTCTGCAACTTCCACTTTTATTTCTATTTAACTTCTTTTTTTATTCAAGCTTCTTTTGTATTCAACATCCTTTTTTATTTAATTTGCAAATAGATCGTTAAGGTATAATGGTTTCTGGATTGAACTTACATTTTTAATTTTATACAACTTTCATTTTTATTTTTATTCAACTTCCATTTTTATTCAATTTTCTTTTCTATTAAAGCTCCTTTTTTTATTTAATTTCCAAATAGATCGTTAAGGTATAGGGGTTTCTTGGATGAACTTCCATTTTTAATTTTCGGCAACTTCCTTTTTTTTTTTATTCGACTTCCATTTTTATTCAAGTTATTTTTCTATTCAACTTCCTTTTTTATTTAATTTGCTAATAGATTGTTAAGGTATAGTTGTTTCTTGAATGAACTTCTATTTTTAATTTTCTGCAACTTCCATTTTTATTTTTATTCAACTTCCATTTTTATTCAATTTACTTTTCTAGTAAACTTTCTTTTTTTATTGAATTTCCAAATAGATCGTTAAGGTATAGTGTTATAGCGATCTCAGGTTTACCCTTGTTGTATAGTGATCCGGGCATGTGCCCGTGGATGTTGGTAGTTGTTTATTATCTTGTTTACATCCTTTCTTACTTTGTATTTGAGTTATAGGATGTGTTGAGCGGGTTTGTTACAGGTTGGTTGAGTTTAGAAAGCAAAACTAGTTGCCCAGATTTTTGGCCTGTACGCTCGAGCGGAGGTGTTGGCGCTCGAGCGTAGATTACATCCATCCAGTATCTTGTTGTGCAGTGTTGTGAGCTCGAGCGTAGGGTTGGGAGCTCGAGCGGAGGCCTGGTTCTGCAAAAGTGCTGGGCGAGTGCATTCTGCGCTCGAGCGGGAGGTTGGCCGCTCGAGCGGAAGTCTGTGAGTGGCCGCTCGAGCGGGGTGTTTTACGCTCGAGCGGAAGACTGGGTTTAAATCCCGAAGTTGTGACTTTCCAAATCACTTTTTCACTTTCTCTTCTCTCTCTTACTTTTCCAAAACCACCATTGTTGAGCCTCTCACTCTAGACTCTACCTTCTCTCTAGGTTTTGATCTAGTAGGAGTGATTTGCTCACCTTTGGCCTTTACAAAAAGTTGTTGATCGTCGAGGGCTTCATTTTAATCTGAAAATCTCGGGTTTTGGAGCACGTTGAGTTTTGTCTTCTTCTCCCTTGGAGCTCCGAAATTGAGGTAGGGATAACCTACTCCTCTCTATGGGTTTTGTCTTTAAATTTTGGTATTTTGAGATGTTGGGCTTGGTTTGGTAATTTTGTGAAAGATTGGGATTTTTGTGTAATTTTACAAAAGTTGGGGTTTTATTCATAATAAAACTAGATGCATGTTTGGCATAGAAAAATGGAATGATTGTTGAATCATTGATGAAAATGGGACCTAAGGGTTGAAATGGTAATTATGGAAAATGGCCTAATTACATTGTTTAATTAATTGGGATAATTAATTGGTGAGAAATGAGGAAAAGAAATGTTGATTGAATATCCATTTGTGCATTTATTTTCTGTTTTAGAAATAACTGCTTTGGGCTATCGGTGGAGGATAGTCGGGATTGTTGTAGACAATGCATGATGATTAAGTAAACGGAAACTAATCAATGGAATGTGTCATGGAACTTGACAGTTGATAGAATACATTAATTGTATGTATTGTGTGATTGTATATAGAACCAATGTGTTTATATACGTTATGTGTAGAGGAGGAGATAGGGGATGTACTCCGCGGTTTAGGGGAAGATAGGGGATGTACCTCTAAACCGGATAGGTATTGGGAGGAGATAGGGGATAAACTCCGTAGACAGAGCTCATATGCTTGTCTAGAGAAGTGAAGATAGAGCTCATATGCTTATCTGTGGATATTGTTGATATACATATCTGTTGTGAAGTGTGGATACAGCTTGTATGCTTATCTGTGGATATTGTTGATATACATATCTGTTGTGAAGTGTGGATACAGCTTGTATGCTTATCTGTGGATATTGTTGATATACGTATCTGTTGAGAATGTGAGATATATTTTTTATACATATCTGTGGAAATGATGATAGAGCTAGCATGCTTATCTGTTGAAAAAGGGAAAATGAAGAGTAATTGGGACTTGTAAGTCATTGACATAAATATGTAATTTATGTGATTGTATCAGTGTTGACCAACTATCAATTGCTAATGTTTTAGTCATTGTCCATGGTTGGTTTAGTGTATTTCTACTGGGCTGTGGCTCACCCTATATGGGGAATATCATTTTCAGGTGCAGGAAGCATGCCACCTCCAAGGACATAGCTGGGAGGCTAGTGGCGGGCATAGTTTTGTCGTTTTACTTTTGATGTATTACATGTAATTTCAAGCCAAGGGCTTAATGTGTAAACGAGTTAGAACTCTTTGTTGTAACCAAGTGTTAACTTGGAAAGCTGTAAGCCCGTAGGGCATTTTGTTATGAGGTTAACATGTAATACTTATGTCTTGGAATTCTAATGAATGAAAGGAATGCGGTTAGTTTAAATGTAAATTTATGTCTTATCTGATGGGTTTATTGTTATTATTTTGAGGGCGTTACAAGTGGTATCTTGAATGAACTTCCATTTTTAATTTTATGCAACTTCCATTTTTATTTTTATTCGACTTCTATTTTTATTCAAGTCACTTTTTTATTCAACTTCCTTTTTTATTTAATTTACAAATAGATCGTTAACGTATAGTGGTTTCTTGAATGAACTTCCATTTTTAATTTTCTGCAACTTCCATTTTTAATTTTATTCAACTTCCATTTTTATTCAATTTACTTTTCTATTAAACTTCCTTTTTTATTGAATTTCCAAATAGATCGTTAAGGTATAGTGGTTTCTTGAATGAACTTCAATTTTTAATTTTATGCAACTTCCATTTTTATTTTTATTCGGCTTCCATTTTAAATTTTATGGAACATCCATTTTTATTTTTATTCAGCTTCCATTTTTATTCAAGCTATTTTTCTATTCAACTTCCTTTTTTATTTAATTTCCAAATAGATCGTCAAGGTATAGTGGTTTCTGGAATGAACTTCCAATTTTAATTTTCTGCAACTTCCACTTTTATTTCTATTCAACTTCTTTTTTTATTCAAGCTTCTTTTGTATTCAACTTCCTTTTTTATTTAATTTGCAAATAGATCGTTAAGGTATAATGGTTTCTGGATTGAACTTACATTTTTAATTTTATACACCTTTCATTTTTATTTTTATTCAACTTCCATTTTTATTCAATTTTCTTTTCTATTAAAGCTCCTTTTTTATTTAATTTCCAAATAGATCGTTAAGGTATAGTGGTTTCTTGAATGAACTTCCATTTTTAATTTTCGGCAACTTCCATTTTTTTTTTATTCGACTTCCATTTTTATTCAAGTTATTTTTCTATTCAACTTCTTTTTTTATTTAATTTGCTAATAGATTGTTAAGGTATAGTGGTTTCTTGAATGAACTTCCATTTTTAATTTTCTGCAACTTCCATTTTTATTTTTATTCAACTTCCATTTTTATTCAATTTACTTTTTTATTAAACTTTCTTTTTTTATTGAATTTCCAAATAGATCGTTAAGGTATAGTGGTATCTTGAATGAACTTCCATTTTTAATTTTATGCAACTTCCTATTTTATTTTTATTCGACTTCTTTTTTTATTCAAGTCACTTTTCTAATCAACTTCCTTTTTTATTTAATTTCCAAATAGATCGTTAAGGTATAGTGGTTTCTTGAATGAACTTCCATTTTTAATTTTCTGCAACTTCCATTTTTAATTTTATTCAACTTCGATTTTTATTCAATTTACTTTTCTATTAAACTTCTTTTTTTATTGAATTTCCAAATTGATCGTTAAGGTATAGTGGTTTCTTGAAAGAACTTCCATTTTCAATTTTCTGCAACTTCTATTTTTATTTTTATTTAACTTCTTTTTCAATCAAGTTTTTTTCTACTCAACTACCTTTTTTATTTAATTTCCAAATAGATCGTTAAGGTATACTGGTTTCTGGATTGAACTTCCATTTTCAATTTTCTGCAACTTCTATTTTTATTTTTATTTAACTTCTTTTTCAATCAAGTTTTTTTCTACTCAACTACCTTTTTTATTTAATTTGCAAATAGATCGTCAAGGTATAGTGGTTTCTGGAATGAACTTCCAATTTTAATTTTCTGCAACTTCCACTTTTATTTCTATTTAACTTCTTTTTTTATTCAAGCTTCTTTTGTATTCAACATCCTTTTTTATTTAATTTGCAAATAGATCGTTAAGGTATAATGGTTTCTGGATTGAACTTACATTTTTAATTTTATACAACTTTCATTTTTATTTTTATTCAACTTCCATTTTTATTCAATTTTCTTTTCTATTAAAGCTCCTTTTTTTATTTAATTTCCAAATAGATCGTTAAGGTATAGGGGTTTCTTGGATGAACTTCCATTTTTAATTTTCGGCAACTTCCTTTTTTTTTTTATTCGACTTCCATTTTTATTCAAGTTATTTTTCTATTCAACTTCCTTTTTTATTTAATTTGCTAATAGATTGTTAAGGTATAGTTGTTTCTTGAATGAACTTCTATTTTTAATTTTCTGCAACTTCCATTTTTATTTTTATTCAACTTCCATTTTTATTCAATTTACTTTTCTAGTAAACTTTCTTTTTTTATTGAATTTCCAAATAGATCGTTAAGGTATAGTGGTATCTTGAATGAACTTCCATTTTTAATTTTATGCAACTTCCATTTTTATTTTTATTCGACTTCTATTTTTATTCAAGTCACTTTTTTATTCAACTTCCTTTTTTATTTAATTTCCAAATAGATCGTTAAGGTATAGTGGTTTCTTGAATGAACTTCCATTTTTAATTTTCTGCAACTTCCATTTTTAATTTTATTCAACTTCCATTTTTATTCAATTTACTTTTCTATTAAACTTCCTTTTTTATTGAATTTCCAAATAGATCGTTAAGGTATACTGGTTTCTTGAATGAACTTCAATTTTTAATTTTATGCAACTTCCATTTTTATTTTTATTCGGCTTCCATTTTAAATTTTATGGAACATCCATTTTTATTTTTATTCAGCTTCCATTTTTATTCAAGCTATTTTTCTATTCAACTTCCTTTTTTATTTAATTTCCAAATAGATCGTCAAGGTATAGTGGTTTCTGGAATGAACTTCCAATTTTAATTTTCTGCAACTTCCACTTTTATTTCTATTCAACTTCTTTTTTTATTCAAGCTTCTTTTGTATTCAACTTCCTTTTTTATTTAATTTGCAAATAGATCGTTAAGGTATAATGGTTTCTGGATTGAACTTACATTTTTAATTTTATACAACTTTCATTTTTATTTTTATTCAACTTCCATTTTTATTCAATTTTCTTTTCTATTAAAGCTCCTTTTTTATTTAATTTCCAAATAGATCGTTAAGGTATAGTGGTTTCTTGAATGAACTTCCATTTTTAATTTTCGGCAACTTCCATTTTTTTTTTTATTCGACTTCCATTTTTATTCAAGTTATTTTTCTATTCAACTTCTTTTTTTATTTAATTTGCTAATAGATCGTTAAGGTATAGTGGTTTCTTGAATGAACTTCCATTTTTAATTTTCTGCAACTTCCATTTTTATTTTTATTCAACTTCCATTTTTATTCAATTTACTTTTTTATTAAACTTTCTTTTTTTATTGAATTTCCAAATAGATCGTTAAGGTATAGTGGTATCTTGAATGAACTTCCATTTTTAATTTTATGCAACTTCCTATTTTATTTTTATTCGACTTCTATTTTTATTCAAGTCACTTTTCTAATCAACTTCCTTTTTTATTTAATTTCCAAATAGATCGTTAAGGTATAGTGGTTTCTTGAATGGACTTCCATTTTTAATTTTCTGCAACTTCCATTTTTAATTTTATTCAACTTCCATTTTTATTCAATTTACTTTTCTATTAAACTTCCTTTTTTATTGAATTTCCAAATAGATCGTTAAGGTATAGTGGCTTCTTGAAAGAACTTCCATTTTCAATTTTCTGCAACTTCTATTTTTATTTTTATTTAACTTCTTTTTCAATCAAGTTTTTTTCTACTCAACTACCTTTTTTATTTAATTTCCAAATAGATCGTTAAGGTATAATGGTTTCTGGATTGAACTTCCATTTTTAATTTTCTGCAACTTCCATTTTTATTTTTATTCAACTTCCGTTTTTATTCAATTTACTTTTCTATTAAACTTCCTTTTTTATTTAATTTCCAAATAGATTGTTAAGGTATATTGGTTTCTTGAATGAACTTCCATTTCTAATTTTCTCCAACTTCCATTTTTGTTTTTATTTAACTTCCTTTTTAATCAGTTTCTTTTCTACTCAACTTTCTTTTTTATTTAATTTCCAAATAAATCGTTAAGGTATAGTGTTTTGTTGAATGAATTTTCATTTTTAATTTTCTGCAACTTCCATTTTTATTTTTAAGTAACTTCCATTTTTATTCAAGTTTCTTTTCTATTCAACTTCCTTTCTTATATAATTTCCAAAAAGATCGTTAAGGTATACTGGTTTCTAGATTGAACTTCCATTTTTAATTTTTTGTAACTTTCACTTTTATTTTTATTCAACTTCCATTTTCATTCAATTTATTTTTCTATTAAACTTCATTTTTAATTAATTTCCAAATAGATCGTTTAGGTATAGTGGTTTCTTGAATGAATTTCCATTTTTAATTTGTTGCAACTTCCATTTTTATTTTTATTTAAATTCCTTTTTGACTCAAGTTTCTTTTCTACTCAACTTCCTTTTTTATATAATTTCCAAATAGATCGTTAAGGTATAATGGTTTCTGGATTGAAATTCCATTTTTAATTTTATGCAACTTTCATTTTTATTTTTATTCTATTTCCATTTTTATTCAGTTTACTTTTCTATTAAACTTCCTTTTTTATTTAATTTCTAAATAGATCGTTAAGGTATAGTGGTTTCTTGAATAAACTTCCATTTTTAATTTTCTGCAACTTCCATTTTTATTTGTATTCAACTTCTTTTTTTATTCAAGGTTCTTTTCTGTTCAACTTCCTTTTTTATTTAATTTCCAAATAGATCGTTGAGGTATAATGGTATCTGAAATGAACTTCCATTTTTAATTTTATGCAACTTTAATTTTTATTTTTATTCGACTTCCATTTTTATTCAATTTACTTTTCTATTCAACTTCATTTTTTATTTAATTTCTAAATAGATCGTTAAGGTATAGTGGTTTCTTGAATAAACTTCCATTTTTAATTTTCTGCAACTTCCATTTTTATTTTTATTCGACTTCCATTTTTATTCAAGTTATTTTTCTATTCAACTTCCTTTTTTATTTAATTTCCAAATATATCGTTAAGGTATAGGGGATTCTTGAATGAACTTCCATTTTTAATTTTCTGCAACTTCCACTTTTATTTCTATTCAACTTTTTTTTTTATTCAAGTTTCTTTTCTATTCAACTTCCGTTCTTATTTAATTTCCAAAAAGATCGTTAAGGTATATTGGTTTCTGGATTGAACTTCCATTTTTAATTTTATGCAACTTTCACTTTCATTTTTATTTAACTTCTACTTTAATTCAATTTACTTTTCGATTAAACTTCCTTTTTTATTTAATTTCCAAATAGATCGTTAAGGTATAGTTGTTTTTTTAATGAACTTCCATTTTTAATTTTATGGAACTTCCATTTTTATTTTTATGGAACTTCCATTTTTATTCAATTTATTTTTCTATTCAACTTCCTTTTTTATTTAATTTCCAAATAGATCGTTAGGGTATAGTGGTTTCTTGAATGAACTTCCAATTTTAATTTTCTGTAACTTCCATTTTTATTTTTATTTAACTTCCTTTTTCAATCAAGTTTCTTTTCCACTCAACTTCCTTTTTTATTTAATTTCCAAATAGAACGTTATGGTATACTGGTTTTTGGATTGAACTTTCATTTTTAATTTTTTGCAGCTTCCATTTTTATTTTTCTTCAACTTCCATTTTAATTCAATTTTTCTATTAAACTTCCTTTTTTATTTAATTTCCAAATAGATCGTGAAGGTATTGTGGTTTCTTTAATGAACTTCCATTTTTAATTTTATGGAACTTCCATTTTTATTTTTATTCAGCTTCCATTTTTATTCAAATTCTTTTTCTATTCAACTTCCTTTTTTTATTTAATTTCCAAATAGATGGTTGAGGTATAGTGGTCTTTGAATTTACTTCCATTTTTAATTTTCTGCAACTTCCATTTTTATTTTTATTTTACTTCCTTTTTTATTCAAGTTTCTTTTCTACTCAACTTCCTTTTTTATTTAATTTCCAAATAGATCGTCAAGGTATAGTGGTTTCTGGATTGAACTTCCATTTTTATTCAATTTACTTTTCTATTAAACTTCCTTTTTTATTTAATTTCCAAATATATCGTTAAGGTATAGTGGTTTCTTGAATGAACTTCCAATTTTAATTTTCTGCAACTTCCATTTTTATTTCTATGCAACTTCTTTTTTTATTCAAGCTTCTTTTCTATTCCACTTCCTTTTTTATTTAATTTCCAAATAAATCGTCAAGGTATAATGGTTTCTGGATTGAACTTACATTTTTAATTTTATACAACTTTCATTTTTATTTTTATTCAACTTCCCTTTTTATTCAATTTTCTTTTATATTAAAGTTCCTTTTTTATTTAATTTCCAAAAAGATCGTTAAGGTATAGTGGTTTCTTTAACGATCTTCCATTTTTAATTTTATGCAACTTCCATTTATATTTTTATTCAACTTCCGTTTTTATTCAAGTTATTTTTCTATTCAGCTTCCTTTTTTATTTAATTTGCTAATAGATCGTTAAGGTATAGTGGTTTCTTGAATGAACTTCCATTTTTAATTTTCTGCAACTTCCATTTTTATTTTTATTCAAATTCCATTTTTATTCAATTTACTTTTCTATTAAAATTTCTTTTTTATTGAATTTCCAAATAGATCGTTAAGGTATAGTGGTATCTTGAATGAACTTCCATTTTTAATTTTATGCAACCTCCATTTTAATTTTTATTCGGCTTCCATTTTTATTCAAGTCATTTTTCTATTCAACTTCCTTTTTTATTTAATTTCCAAATAGATCGTTAAGGTATAGTGGTTTCTTGAATGAACTTCCATTTTTAATTTTCTGTAACTTCCATTTTTATTTTTATTCAACTTCCATTTTTATTCAATTTACTTTTCTATTAAACTTCCTTTTTTATTGAATTTCCAAATAGATCGTTAAGGTATAGTGGTATCTTGAATGAACTTCCATTTTTAATTTTCTGCAACTTCCATTTTTTTTCAAATCATTTTTCTATTCAACTTCATTTTTTATTTAATTTCCAAATAGATCGTTAAGGTATAGTGGTTTCTTGAGTGAACTTCCATTTTTATTTTTATTTGATTTCCATTTTCTTCAAGTTATTTTTCTATTCAACTTCCTTTTTTATTTAATTTCCAATTAGATCGTTAAGGTATAGTTGTTTCTTGAACGAACTTCCATTTTTAATTTTCTTCAACTTCTATTTTTATTTCTATTCAACTTCTTTTTTTATTCAAGTTTCTTTTCTATTCCACTTCCTTTTTTATTTAATTTCCAAGTAGATCGTTAAGGTATTGTGGTTTTTTTAATGAACTTCCATTTTTAATTTTATGGAACTTCCATTTTATTTTTATTCAGCTTCCATTTTTTTTCAAGTTATTTTTCTATTCAACTTACTTTTTTTGTTTAATTTCCAAACAGATGGTTAAGGTATAGTGGTTTCTCGAATTAACTTCCATTTTTAATTTTCTGCAACTTCCATTTCTATTTTTATTTAACTTCCTCTTTTATTCAAGTTTCTTTTCTACTCAACTTTTTTTTTATTTAATTTCCAAATAGATCGTCAAGGTATAGTGGTTTCTAGATTGAACTTCCATTTTTATTTTTATTCAACTTCCATTTCTATTCAATTTACTTTTCTATTAAACTTCCTTTTTTATTTAATTTACATATATATCGTTAAGGTATAGTGGTTTCTTGAATGAACTTCCAATTTTAATTTTCTGCAACTTCCATTTTTATTTCTATTCAACTTCTTTTTTTATTCAAGCTTCTTTTGTATTCAACTTCCTTTTTAATTTAATTTCCAAATAGATCGTTAAGGTATAATGGTTTCCGGATTGAACTTACACTTTTAATTTTATACAACATTCATTTTTAATTTTATTCAACTTCCATTTTTATTCAATTTTCTTTTCTATTAAAGTTCCTTTTTTATTTAATTTCCAAATAGGTCGTTAAGGTATAGTGGTTTCTTTAATGAACTTCCATTTTTAATTTTATGCAACTTCCATTTTTATTCAAGTTATTCTTCTATTCAACTTCCTTTTTTATTTAATTTGCTAATAGATCGTTAAGGTATAGTGGTTTCTTGAATGAACTTCCATTTTTAATTTTCTGCAGCTACCATTTTTAATTTTATTCAAATTTCATTTTTATTCAATTTACTTTTTTTATTAAACTTTCTTTTTTATTTAATTTTCAAATAGATTGTAACGCCCTCAAAATAAACCCATAATATATATAACATTGACATGCATTAATAAAAGAAGACCAACCATTATACCATTCATCAGAGTATTCTTATTTTAAAGCATTACACGTAACATCAAAGTAAATGCCCTACGGGCTTACATCTTTCCAAGCCAACACTTGGACACAAAATATGAGTACTAACTCAACTACAAGTTAAGCCCTTGGCTTGAGTGTTTACATGTAATAACAAATAAAATAAATGACAACTAAACTAAACAGAGTCTTCAACTCCAATTCCTTCCAAGCTAAGTCCTTGGAGGTAGCTTATCACCTGAACCTGAAAATGATGTTCCCATAAAGGGTGAGCCACAACCTAGTAGAAATATACTAAACCAAATATAAGCATTGAATAAAGCATTAGTATTTAATAGGTGGTTAACCAAGATAATCAATTACATCATTATACAGTCTCATGACACTAATGTCTAAAATACGTTTTACTTTCCAACATTATCAATATGGCTCAGAACTTGGCCAAACTTACAGCAGTGAACTATATATATATATCATATTCACATTCCTCCAATGTCAACAAACAATTGAGACTCAGGCTCAAATCAAAACACTTCATACTTCCAGTTTGATACACATTTTAGTGCTGTATCAATAAAACACTTCAATATAGATAAGCACACATAAAAGTGATGCTAATGGAGTCCATCCCCTATCTCCTCCCAAACAAAATCCGGTTTAGAGGTCCATCCCCTATCTTCCCCTAAACCGTGGAGTACATCCCCTATCTCCTCCCACACAAAATAATGTATGTAAACACATAACATATACAACACACAATCAATACACATAATGTCTGTATTAATTCAACAGTAAAAATTGATGATTTAATCAATGATTAGTTTCAGTTATCCCTAATCCACATGCAGTGTCTACAATAATCACAACTATCCTCCACCGATAGCCCAAAACAGTTATTTCTAGACTTGAAATAAATATATCAACAATTCAATAGGCGAGTGATTTAAATTATCCAACTACACCATTTAATCAATAAATTCCCCAATTTCATGAATTTAACCAAATTCCCCAATTCCCTTAATTTAATTATATAAATTAATTAATTAATACAATTAGGATTTTTTCCAAAATTATCAAAGTAACCCCAACATATCAATATACCAAAACTTAGAACAAAACTTATAAGATGGAGTAGGAAATCCCTACCTTGAAGCGAAGAACTCGAATGGAGAAGATGACGAAAACCAAAGTGCTCCAAACCCAAGATTGTTCAGATTAAACGGAAGCCCTCGACCCACTCTATCTTTTTAACAAAGGACTTAAGGTAGAAATACACTCTAAGTAGATCAAACCTAAGAGAGAAGGTGTGTAGGGAGAGGGAGAAGACGGTTCTAGGGTTTTAAAATAAAAAAGGAGATGAAAAATGATCCAAAAAGTGAAATCACGGACTGATGTAGTCGACTCTACGCTCGAGCGTGAAAAACCCCGCTCGAGCGTAAGACACAGACTCACGCTCGAGCGTGAAAAGAGACGCTCGAGCGTCGATTGCACCCTTCCAGAAGTTTTGCAGGCGGTGGTATCCGCTCGAGCGTAAAACTCTCCACTCGAGCGTAGGGACAAAATCAAGGGATCACGCTCGAGCGTAAAAATATACCGCTCGAGCGGACGAACTGCAGAGAAAAGTACTGGGAGATGGAAAACCACGCTCGAGCGTCCAAACTCCCGCTCGAGCGGAGAAGCAACAACGAATAGCCCGCTCGAGCGTTAAAAGTTACGCTCGAGCGTGAAGGCCAAAATCTGGGTATCACCTTTTGGTTTCAAAGTGCAACCAACCTGTTTAAACCTGCCCATCACAACCCAAGACTCAAACACAAGAGTAAAGGCTAGAAGTGATAATGATACAAAAACAAGCCCACGGAACCAAGTCCAGAATACAGTATACAAAGGAAGGAAAAGCCGGGATCGCTATAACCTCCCCCCCTTAAAGAATTTCGTCCCCGAAATTAGGTACAAGATTTTTTTTTTAAAGAGTTTTCTCAATTTCTCACAATATGCCAACATTCTATTAAACAACCTGACCCATTACCGGTCAATCCCATCTCTTTTCAAAAGGCATTTCACATTATACATAACAACTTGTATTATCAACATGCATTTTCCTTTCAAATTCAACAATTTTCAATATCTATAATTTCTATTTCCATATCATATTCAATCTCATGATATAATTCCAATTCTACAACACATTCAACATATGCAGTGTTACACTAACTTCCATTATGAGGCAAGTTTCAAAATACTTCCATTAACCAAAACATAAACTATGTTTCACAACTTAAGTTATATTCAATACACTTAAGGTGTAATGTTACAATAAAATAAGCAACATATGCTCAAGCATCTACAAATAGATCCGGATATTTCTCTCGGACCTCCAACTCGCATTCCCAAGTGGCTTCCTCCACCCCGTGATGTTTCCACAAAACCTTTACTAAAGGGATGGTCTTGCCTCGCAAAACTTGATCCCGCCTATCCAAGACCCGAACCGGTCTCTCCTCATACGAGACATCCTCATCTACCTCTAAGTCAGTCCAGTCCAATACATGTGATGGATCCGGCTCATACTTCCGGAGCATACTCACATGAAACACGTCATGTACTCCGGATAACTGTGGTGGTAAAGCTAAATGATAAGCAGCCTCGCCAATCCTCTCAAGGATCTCAAAAGGACCTATGAATCGAGGGGATAACTTCCCGCTCTTCCCGAACCTCATCACTCCCCGCCTAGGTGATACCTTCAGAAAGACACGATCACCCACCTCAAACACCAAAGGTCTCCTCCTACGGTCGGCATAGGATTTCTGACGACTCTGGGCTGTAACAAGCCTCTTACGGATAAGCTCAACTTTCTCCGTCGTTTCCCTTACCAATTCCGGACCCAACAAAGGTGCATCGCCCACCTCGGCCCAGCAAACTGGAGACCTACACGGTCGGCCGTACAAGGCCTCAAACGGTGCCATACCGATACTAGACTGGAAACTGTTGTTGTAGGCAAACTCCACCAACGGCAAGTGTCTCTCCCATGACCCACTAAAGTCCAGAACACAACCCCGGAGCATATCCTCAAGGATCTGAATAGTACGCTCGGACTGCCCGTCAGTCTGAGGATGATAAGCCGTGCTAAAGGTCAACTTAGTGCCTAAGGCATTCTGCAAACTCTGCCACAGTAAAACGAGGATCTCTATCTGAGACAATCGTCACCGGGACCCCGTGCAACCTCACTATGTCCCGAATATATAAACCGGCAAGATGGTCTACCGAATCTCTCACGCGCATAGGAATGAAGTGCGCCGACTTAGTCAACCGGTCTACAACCACCCAAATAGCATCACTACCCCGCTGAGTCCTCGGAAGACCTACAATGAAGTCCATAGTGACATGTTCACATTTCCACTCGGCAATAGGCAAGGGTTGCAGCAAACCCGCTGGCCTCTGATGCTCGGCCTTTACTTGCTGACAAGTAAGGCACTTAGACACGAAAGCTGCCACATCTCTCTTCATACCCCGCCACCAAAACTGGCGACCCAAATCCTGATACATCTTAGTACCTCCCGGATGCACCACAAGGCGTGAATGATGGAACTCTCAGAGTACCTCCTCTCGGCAAGACTCCGGCACAAACGGACGGTCTCGGTATCTCACACTCAGGTCGGAATACACCGTCAAACCCTTCTCAACCTTCCCATTGGAGATCTTTTCTCGGAGGGATTCTACCTCAAGGTCACCCCTCTGAGCCTCTAACACTCGAGTCACGAGTGTAGGCTGTGCAACAACAGAAAACAAGGCCGCAGCCTCAACGGATTCGCCCAGAAGTAAATTAAACTCCCCAAGTGCACCTAACATCTCCCACTCTCGGATGGCTATACTAGCTATGTCACCAACAGGTTTCCTGCTAAGGGCGTCGGCCACTACATTGGCCTTTCCCGGATGATAATGCAACTCAAAGTCATAATCCTCTATGAATTCCATCCACCTCCTCTGCCTCAAGTTCAAGTCTTTCTGTGTAAACAAATATTTCAGACTCTTATGATCCGAGAATACCTCGAATCTCTCACCATAAAGATAATGCCTCCAAATCTTCAAGGCAAATATCACAGCTGCTAACTCTAGATCATGCGTAGGGTAATTCTGCTCGTGAATTTTCAACTGACGTGAGCCATAGGCAACTACTTTCCCTTCTTGCATCAACACACAACCCAGACCCTCTCGTGAGGCGTCACAATAGACTGCATAACCCAACCCTCTCTCCGGAATAATCAAGACTGGAGCGGTGGTCAGTCTAACTTTCAACTCCTGGAATGACTTTTCACAAGTCTCACTCCATACAAACTTGATTCCCTTCCGAGTCAATCTAGTCAAAGGTGAAGCTAACCTGGAGAAATCCTTCACAAACCGGCGATAATACCCAGCTAACCCCAGAAAACTGCGGATCTCAAACACACTCTTAGGCTGTGCCCAATCTTGCACTGCCTCAGTCTTGGATGTATCAACAGACACTCCTTCCCCAGAAACCACATGGCCAAAGAACTTGACCTCTTCTAGCCAGAACTCACACTTCCCAAACTTAGCATAAAGCTTATGGGCTCTAAGTAACTCAAGCACCACTCTCAAATGTTCCTTGTGCTTCTCCTCAGAAGGTGAATAGATAAGGATGTCGTCCACGAAGACAACTACAAAACGATCTAAAAATTCTCGAAATATCCGGTTCATCAAATCCATAAATACTGCCGGTGCATTGGTGAGCCCAAATGGCATTACCAAAAACTCATAGTGGCCATACCGCGTACGGAATGCCGTCTTCGGAATATCCTCCTCCCTGACTCTCAACTGATGATAACCCGATCTCAAATCTATCTTCGAGAAACAATGGGATCCCTTCAACTGATCGAACAGATCATCTATACGAGGCATAGGGTACTTATTCTTAACCGTAGCCCGATTCAATTTCTGGTAATCTATACAAAGTCTCAAAGCACCACCTTTCTTTTTAACAAAGAGGGCTGGTGCTCCCCATGGCGACACACTAGGACGTATATAGCCCTTATCTAGCAACTCCTGGAGTTGGATCTTCAACTCAACTAACTCTGCTGGGGCAAAACGATAAGGTGCCATAGAAATCGGCGCCGTGCCGGGCACTAGGTCAATAGAGAATTCAATCTCCCGATGCGGTGGCAAACCAACAAGATCCTCAGGAAAGACGTCCGAGTACTCACAAACCACCCTTGGCAACACAATCTGAGTCTCATCATCCTCACTAATCGAAAGGTTAGCAAGTAGACTAAGCTCACTCCGTCCTCGCGGAACATACCCCGGTGGCAACACACTACCAACCCGGTCCCCCACAAAATGAAAACACTCTCCGCTCACGGTACAACAAGTGACCCTCTGGCGGTAGCAATCAATAACTGCCCGGTATGACGATAACCAGTCCATACCCAAAATAACATCGAAACCCCTCATAGGCATAACTACAAAGGAAAATGGGATTCTATGATAATCAACCTCTATATCACAACCCCTAACACCTTGTTTCAAAATCAATTCACCCCCAAGAGGTGACACTACACAAATAGGAGATGCCAACTGTGCTAACTCCAACTCTAAAACAGATGCAAATGCAGCAGACACAAAGGAATGGGATGCACCCGTATCAATCAAAACATTAGCAACCGAGTTGCAAAACAAGAAGGTACCTCTCACAACTGATGGTGCCGGCACAAGATCCTACGCGGTAACAGCGTACACGCGCCCAGACGACCTCTGATCAACCTGCTCACCCCTAGGAGCATAAGATTGCTGCATCGACTGGGACGATGAAGCCCCCTGATTGGCCCTCGAGGCCTGACCCGACTGAGCTGGCTGCTGACCCTGTATCTGCCTCAAACCAGATGCACCAGGTGTGCCACCCAACTGTGGGCAATACCTCTTCATATGCCCTGGCTGACCACACTGATAACACGAGAGTGGCTGGCCTCTACCCTGACTCTGGCTCTCAGATCGAGCCAAAGATGATGCTGCTCTCTGCACTCCTCCCCTCTGAGGACAAACTGGAGACTTGTGGCCCAGCTGGCCACACTTGAAACAGGTAATGTCTCCCTGACTGCCTTTCCCCGAACTAGCACTCGGCATAGGAAAAGTCGATCTAGAAAAGCTACCCTGAGACTGCTGAGGATTAAAACCCTTCTGTCTCCTACCATCACTCTGACCATCCTGACTCCTCTTGGAGCCCTTCTGTCATTCCTCCTCTTCCTGCATCATGATTTCCATGTGGGCTGCAGCATCAACCATACGCCCATAATCCCGAATCATAGTTCCCCCAACTCTCAGCTTGAGGCCACGCCTCAACTTCTTCTCAAACTCGATACAACGGCGTTCCTCAGACGCTACCAACTCAGGTGCAAACCTGGACAAACTAGTAAATACAGCCTCAAACTCGGCCACTGAAGAACTCGACTGCTTAAGCTGGCAGAACTGGTCTCTCAGCTTCTCCCTAACTGCTGGAGACAAGAACCTTTCCTGGAAAGCATTCACAAACGCCTCCCATGTACCTCCTATACAACCCTTAGTGAACTTCCACCACTGACCCGCATCCCCTTTCAGCTGGAAAGATGCCAAGGTCACTTTCAACCCCTCGTCTTCGATGCCAAGCATCTCAAACGTCTTCGTTCTCTGTTCGAGCCATTCATCTGCCTTAAGCGGCACTTTAGGATCACCCACAAATTCATCCGGGTTAGACCGGAAGAACTCCCTCTTCAGAAAGGAAGGTCCTGCATCCGCAACGACAACCCGAGCTTGATTCTCAGCTCTGAGAATGCCTACTGACTCTCTGAATGCCCCTGCTATTTCTCGGGCTAGAACGCCCATAGCCTGCTGGCCTACTGGCTCGGCCACATTGGCCTGGCCAATTCCCTCCTGAACTGCTGGAATCTCCTCTGGCACAGGCACCTCCTGCCTACCCGGCCTACCACGCCTACCGCGTCCTCGTCCTCGTCCTGACATCCTAATAAAGGAAACAAGACATTAGCACATTAATAAATGCGCCGAAGCTAAACACTCGCGTCCTAATGCGTGGGACAACAATAATTCATTCCACGCAAGCACATAATCACATAGGCACCTACGAATTTCATTCCTGGATAATGATAGTCCCAATGCGTTACTATAGTTCCGGTTGGAAGCAGCAGTGATCAAGTGCCTTTCCAACAAGACTACTAGAAACTCAAGGGTCCAATCAACATCCTAGAAACTACATTCCATACCCACATAATCACATAAACATGTTATCATATAAGCATATAACATTTCACTAAGTCTCTATCAAACGAGACGAACTCATTGTGATACTAATCACTTCCCACGTACCCAAAGTATTCAAACCCGGTACGCTCTGATACCAAGTTGTAACGCCCTCAAAATAAACCCATAATATATATAACATTGACATGCATTAATAAAAGAAGACCAACCATTATACCATTCATCAGAGTATTCTTATTGAAAAGCATTACACGTAACATCAAAGTAAATGCATATAAGCATATAACATTTCACTAAGTCTCTATCAAACGAGACGAACCCATTGTGATACTAATCACTTCCCACGTACCCAAAGTATTCAAACCCGGTACGCTCTGATACCAAGTTGTAACGCCCTCAAAATAAACCCATAATATATATAACATTGACATGCATTAATAAAAGAAGACCAACCATTATACCATTCATCAGAGTATTCTTATTGAAAAGCATTACACGTAACATCAAAGTAAATGCCCTACGGGCTTACATCTTTCCAAGCCAACACTTGGACACAAAATATGAGTACTAACTCAACTACAAGTTAAGCCCTTGGCTTGAGTGTTTACATGTAATAACAAATAAAATAAATGACAACTAAACTAAACAGAGTCTTCAACTCCAATTCCTTCCAAGCTAAGTCCTTGGAGGTAGCTTATCACCTGAACCTGAAAATGATGTTCCCATAAAGGGTGAGCCACAGCCCAGTAGAAATATACTAAACCAAATATAAGCATTGAATAAAGCATTAGTATTTAATAGGTGGTTAACCAAGATAATCAATTACATCATTATACAGTCTCATGACACTAATGTCTAAAATACGTTTTACTTTCCAACATTATCAATATGGCTCAGAACCTGGCCAAACTTACAGCAGTGAACTATATATATATCATATTCACATTCCTCCAATGTCAACAAACAATTGAGACTCAGGCTCAAATCAAAACACTTCATACTTCCAGTTTGATACACATTTTAGTGTTGTATCAATAAAACACTTCAATATAGATAAGCACACATAAAAGTGATGCTAATGGAGTCCATCCCCTATCTCCTCCCAAACAAAATCCGGTTTAGAGGTCCATCCCCTATCTTCCCCTAAACTGTGGAGTACATCCCCTATCTCCTCCCACACAAAATAATGTATGTAAACACATAACATATACAACACACAATCAATACACATAATGTCTGTATTAATTCAACAGTCAAAATTGATGACTTAATCAATGATTAGTTTCAGTTATCCCTAATCCACATGCAGTGTCTACAATAATCACAACTATCCTCCACCGATAGCCCAAAACAGTTATTTCTAGACTTGAAATAAATATATCAACAATTCAATAGGCGAGTGATTTAAATTATCCAACTACACCATTTAATCAATAAATTCCCCAATTTCATGAATTTAACCAAATTCCCCAATTCCCTTAATTTAATTATACAAATTAATTAATTAATACAATTAGGATTTTTCCCAAAATTATCAAAGTAACCCCAACATATCAATATACCAAAACTTAGAACAAAACTTATAAGATGGAGTAGGAAATCCCTACCTTGAAGCGAAGAACTCGAATGGAGAAGATGACGAAAACCAAAGTGCTCCAAACCCAAGATTGTTCAGATTAAACGGAAGCCCTCAACCCACTCTATCTTTTTTACAAAGGACTTAGGGTAGAAATACACTCTAAGTAGATCAAACCTAAGAGAGAAGGTGTGTAGGGAGAGGGAGAAGACGGTTCTAGGGTTTTAAAATAAAAAAGGAGATGAAAAATGATCCAAAAAGTGAAATCACGGACTGATGTAGTCGACTCTACGCTCGAGCGTGAAAAACCCCGCTCGAGCGTAAGACACAGACTCACGCTCGAGCGTGAAAAGAGTCGCTCGAGCGTCGATTGCACCCTTCTAGAAGTTTTGCAGGCGGTGGTATCCGCTCGAGCGTAAAACTCTCCGCTCGAGCGTAGGGATAAAATCAAGGGATCACGCTCGAGCGTAAAAATATACCGCTCGAGCGGACGAACTGCAGAGAAACGTACTGGGAGATGGAAAACCACGCTCGAGCGTCCAAACTCCCGCTCGAGCGGAGAAGCAACAACGAATAGCCCGCTCGAGCGTTAAAAGTTACGCTCGAGCGTGAAGGCCAAAATCTGGGCATCACCTTTTGTTTTCAAAGTGCAACCAACCTATTTTAAACCTGCCCATCACAACCCAAGACTCAAACACAAGAGTAAAGGCTAGAAGTGATAATGATACAAAAACAAGCCCACGGAACCATGTCCAGAATACAGTATACAAAGGAAGGAAAAGCCGGGATTGCTATATAGATCGTGAAGGTATAGTGGTATCTTGAATGAACTTCAATTTTTAATTTAATGCGACTTCCATTTTTATTTTTATTCGACTTCCATTTTTATTCAAGTCATTTTTCTATTCAACTTTCTTTTTTATTTATTTTTCATATAGACCATTAAGGTATAGTGGTTTCTAGAATGAACTTCCATTTTTAATTTTCTACAACTTTCATTTTTATTTTTATTTAACTTCCTTTTTCAATCCAGTTTCTTTTCTACTCAACTTCCTTTTTTATTTAATTTCCAAATAGATCGTTAAGGTATACTGGTTTCTGGATTGAACTTCCATTTTTAATTTTCTGCAACTTCCATTTTTATTTTTATTCAACTTCCATTTTTATTCAATTTACCTTTCTATTAAACTTCTTTTTTTATTTAATTTCCAAATAGATCGTTATGGTACTGTGGTTTCTTTAATGAACTTCCATTTTTAATTATATGGAACTTCCATTTTTATTTTTATTCAGCTTCCATTTTTATTCAAGTTATTTTTCTATTCAACTTCCTTTTTTATTTAATTTCCAAATAGATCGTTAAGGTATAGTTGTTTCTCGAATTAACTTACATTTTTAATTTTCTGCAACTTCCATTTTTATTTTTATTTAACTTCCTTTTTTATTCAAGTTTCTTTTCTACTCATCTTCCTTTTTTATTTAATTTCCAAATAGATCGTTAAGGTATAGTGGTTTCTGGATTGAACTTCCATTTTTATTTTTATTCAACTTCCATTATTATTCAATTTACTTTTCTATTAAACTTCCTTTTTTAATTAATTTCCAAATATATCGTTAAGGTATAGTGGTTTCTTGAATGAACTTCCAATTTTAATTTTTTGCAACTTCCATTTTTATTTCTATTCAATTTCCTTTTTTATTTAATTTCCAAATAGATCGTTAAGGTATAATGGTTTCGGGATTGAACTTACATTTTTAATTTCATACAACTTTCATTTTTATTTTTATTCAACTTCCATTTTTATTCAATTTTCTTTTCTATTAAAGTTCCTTTTTTATTTAATTTCCAAATATATAGTTAAGGTATAGTGGTTTCTTTAATGAACTTCCATTTTTTAATTTTATGCAACTTACATTTTTATTTTTATTCAACTTCCATTTTTATTTAATTTGCTAATAGATCGTTAAGGTATAGTGGTTTCTTGAATGAACTTTCATTTTTAATTTTCTGCAACTTCCATTTTTATTTTTATTCAACTTCCACTACTACAAAAATAGTTAAAGATCACACTTTGACAAAAAAAAAGATCTCATTTTTATTGGAAGTGTGATAAAAAACATTAGATTGATATTTTAATCACACTTAATTTGATTGAGTGTGATAATATTTATTTTTTATGTCACTTTTCAATTAAGTGTGATTATATATATATATTTTTAATCACACCTTCTAATTAAAATGTGATTATATATACACTTCTACTTTTTAATCACACTTTTTAAATAAGTGTGATTATATATATATTTTTTAATCACACATTCTAATTAAAGTGTGATTATTTATATATTTTTTAATCACACCTTCTAATTAAAGTGTGATTATATATACACTTCTACTTTTTAATCACACTTTTTAAACAAGTGTGATTATATATATATTTTTTAATCACACATTCTAATTAAAGTGTGATTATTTATATATTTTTTAATCACACATTCTAATTAAAGTGTGATTATATATACACTACTACTTTTTAATCACACTTTTTAAATAAGTGTGATTATATATATATATATATATATATTTTAATCACACCTTCTAATGAAAGTGTGATTATATATACACTACTACTTTTTAATCACACTTTTTAAATAAGTGTGATTATATATATATTTTTTAATCACACATTCTAATTAAAGTGTGATTATTTATATATTTTTTAATCACACTTTCTAATTAAAGTGTGATTATATATACACTACTACGTTTTAATCACACTTTTTAAATAAGGGTGATTATATATATATATATATATATATTTTAATCACACATTCTAATTAAAGTGTGATTATTTATATATATTTTTTTAATCACATATTCTAATTAAAGTGTGATTATATATACACTATTACCTTTTAATCACACTTTTTAAATAAGTGTGATTATTTATATATTTTTTAATCACACATTCTAATTAAAGTGTGATTATTTATATATTTTTTAATCACACAATGTAACTAAAATGTGATTATATATACATTACTAGTTTTTAATCACACTTCCTAAATAGATGTGATTGTATAAAATATTTCAAATTGATTTTTATATAAAATATACAATTCTCAAAATTTTAATCACACTTAATCTGATCGAGTGTGATAATATTTATTTTTTATGTCACTTTCTAATTAAGTGTGATATTATATATATATATATATAGGGTAAATTACACTTACACCCCATAAGGTTTATGTTTATTACAGTTCCCCTTCACGTTTTGGAAATTACATCTCCCTCCCTGAGGTTTAAAGTTTCATTACAGATTTCCCCCATAGCAATTTAATTTTTTTAAATACTAATTTTTTCCTTACTGGGTAAATTACATTGACACCCCTTACATTTTAGAAATTATAATCCCCTCCCTAAGGTTTAAAGTAGCATTACCAATTGCCCCCTCGGTTAGTATTAGTTTGAAAAAAATTAATTGAAAAAAAAATTGTTAGTAAAATTTTTAAATTTATGTTTAAAAACCAACATAAACTTATTTTTTGAATTTACGTTTTTTCTTCAAATTTACAAACTGAGACAATCATTTATAAATCAAAAAAATTATCAAATAAGTTTTTATGACAATTTTTTAAATTTTTGTAAATATAAATTGAAAACTGAAAACGAAATGGTTACCAAACAGACTTCAGATGGTAAAAATGTCGTAAAATTAACAAATAATTAAATAAGTTACCAACATAAGAAATGACTTATCAAAAGATTCTTAGGCTATGTATGGTTTGATTTTTAGAAAAAAAAAATTAAAAATTAAAAATTAATTTGGTTAAGAAATAAAAAATAAAAAATAAATATCATTTTTATATAATTTTTATCTTTCGAGTGGTTAGAAATAATTTTTACAAATTAAATTGAAACAGTCATACGTATGTATATAACCTGCCCAAAAGTTAAAATGGTAATTATTTTTTACCCTTAAATGATAATTATTTTTTAGTTTTTATTTTTTAACCAAATTAATTTTTAATTTTTAAATTTTTTTTCTAAAAATCAAACCATATATGGCTTAAGAATCTTTTGATAAGTCATTTCTTAAGTTGGTAACTTATTTAATTATTTGTTAATTTTACAACATTTTTACCATCTAAAGCTTGTTTGCTAAGGTGCCATTTGGTAACACTTACGTTTTTAGTTTTTTGTTTATATTTACAAAAATTTGAAAAACTCAAATAAAAACTTGTTTGGTAAAATTTTGATTTATAAATCAGTGGTCTCAGTTTATAAATTTGGCCAAAAAATGTAAACTCGAAAAATGTGTTTCCATTTTGAGTTTGTAGTTTTTTTTTTTTTTTTTTTTTTCTACCCAACACTAGCCACCACCCGCCGCCATTTTCCATCACCGTCTTTCGCCACCACCACCCACCACCCATCCCTCACCACCACCTGCCACCACCACTCACCACCCACCTGCCACCACCACCCGCCACCAACACTCACCTGCCAGCCACCATCACCCACCACTCACTCGCCACCCACTCGCCACCACTCGCCACCACCACCCACTTGCCATCTACCGGCTATCCGCCACTACCATCCATCGCCCGCTACCTACCTGCTACTACCACTCAACACCCATCTACCACCACCATCCACCACCTGCCACCACCAGCCACCAGCAACCTACCACCCACCCGCCACCACCACCCACCACTCACCACCACCACCACCACCACCACTACCACCTACCACCCACCCACCCGCCACCCAGCACCCACCACCACCACCACCCACTCGCTACCACCTGCCACCTTCACCCACCCACAACCACCACCACCCGCCATTCGCCACACACTTGCCACAACCACCCACCACCTGTCACCACCATTCACCACTCTTTACCACCACCACCACCACACACTTGCTACCACCCACCACCCGCCACCGTCACCCACCCACCCACCATCACCACCTGCCACTTACCTGTCGCCACCACCCGCCACACACCTGTCATCACCACCTGCCACCTGCCACCGCCACCGCCCACTCGCTACCACCCGCCACAGTCATCTACCCACCCACCACCACCACCACCACCGTCACCCACCCACCCACCACCACCGCCCGCCACCACCACCCACCATCCGCTACCCACCTGCCACCATCGCCCATTACCCGTCACCATCACCCACTCGTCACCACCCACTACCACCCGCTACCCACCACCCACTGTCACTACTTTCCACCAACGTCTTCCGCCGTCACTTGCCACCACTTGCCATTTCTCACTCTTTTTTATATTTTTAAATTTTTTTAAACATTTTGTCAATTACCAAACGCGTTTGTAGTTTATGTTTTTCTAAAAGTAAACAAAAATCAGTTTATAAATTTTTTGTAAATATAAACTGAAAACGTAAACGTTACCAAACATACCCTAACCATTTCATTTTCAGTTTTCAATTTATATTTACAAAAATTTAAAAAACTGTCATAAAAACTTATTTGATAATTTTTTTGGTTTATAAATGGTTGTCTCAATTTGTAAAATTGAGGAAAAAATGTAAATTCAAAAAATAAGTTTACGTTGGTTTTTAAATAGAAATTTAAAAATTTTACTAGCAAAATTTTTTTTCAATTAATTTTTTTTCAAATAATTTTTTTTCCAATTAATTTTTTTTGGGTAAATTACACTAACACCCCCTGAGGTTTATGTTTATTACAGTTCCCCCCTCACCTTTTGGAAATTACATTTCCCCCCTAAATTTAAAGTTTCATTACAGATTTTTCCCTTTAGCAATTTAATTTTTTTAAATACTAATTTTGCCCTCATTGGGTAAATTATATTGACACCACTAACATTTTAGAAATTACAATCCTCTCTCTAAGGTTTAAAGTAGCATTACCAATTGCCCCATTGGTTAGTATCAGTTGGAAAAAAAATTAATTGAAAAAAAAATTAATTGAAAAAAAAAATTGTTAGTAAATTTTTTAAATTTCTGTTTAAAAGCCAACATAAACTCATTTTTTGAATTGACGCTTTTTCTTCAAATTTACAACCTGAGACAACCATTTATAAATCAAAAAAAGTATTGAACAAGTTTTTATAACAATTTTTAAAATTTTTGTAAATATAAATTGAAAACTGAAAACGATAGTAAAAATGTCGTAAAATTAACAAATAATTAAATAAGTTACCAATATAAGAAATGACTTATCAAAAGATTCTTAGGCTATGTATTATTTGATTTTTAAAAAAAATTTAAAAATTAAAATTAATTTAGTTAAGAAATAAAAAATAAAAAATAATTATTTTTATATAATTTTTATCTTTCAAATAGTTAAAAATATTTTTTATAAATTTAATTGGAATAGTCGTACGTATATAATCCAAAAAAGAATAGGCGCCAAAATAAAATGTCTTAGCGCCCATCACCAAAAATATTTATAAAAAAAAAAGGAAAAAGGTTCTGCTGCTATTCAGCAAATAAGAGAGGGAGAAGATAAAGGGTTAGTGACTATTGATGTCCGGTCAGACTATTGAACCAAGCAAACCAGAGCCGCCACTCTACTATTATACCAGTAAACACAACTCTACAAGGAGTAACTGTCTCAGATTCTCTCTCTCTCTAGAATTTCTCGGGGTTTCCATTCGCTGAAGAAAAACAGGTACAGAATCAGCTCCATTACTCTTTTACATATATACAAATCGAACCCAGCTTTTGATTCTCTGATGTATGTATAGACTATAGTATCGTGTGCTTTGAGTTGGGACTGTTCTAGGGTTTCTTCTCAATCACAGACTTTGGCAAGGCGTCTGCACAATAGGGACATTGGAGGTCATTAAACATTTTTTTTAATTTTTTTTTTCTATTTGCCTATTCGAATTTAGGTGTTTGAATTTCTTGGTTAAGTTTTTGGTTTTCATTGGAGCATTATCTTTAATTGGGTTGGGTTTCTAAGTTCGAAAAGCTTTGATTAATGATGAATCTTGAAACCCATCAATATTAAATACTAACATGTTGTTGATACAAAAGAACAAAGAAAAAAGGTGTTGGCTGCACTTTTTGATGTGGTAAGCTTGCTGAAAACAATAATTCAATAGGTTCAAGAATTCATGTACTATTGCTTTTTGGATCAGTTCATTATGAGTTGTCGGTAAAATTTTAGAATGTAGTTTTTGTTTCTTTATGTTCTTTGTGTCTGCTAGGTACTCGATCAAATGCCACAAAGTGGTTGCGTTTTCTTTGATGTTGCTGACATATGTATTATATTAGAAAATTCAAATGCCTTGTGGTTTTGTTGGGTTGCTTATATGATGAGAGGAAATTGAACACACTACTACAAAAATAGTTAAGTGTGCATCATGGATTTCTTGAAGACCGCTTGTGAAAATCTTGGTTAATCATAATCTGCTGTTTGTTTGAAAGGGCCCTTCACCATAGAAAAAGGGCTGCTTTGGGATCCTTGAAGAGAATCCTGATCATGCAATTTAGACGGGGGTCCAATGTCAGGAAAGGTTCAATTAACAAGTTTTTGATGTAGCAAACTTTAACGAGGTTTTCTTTTTTTCCTTCTTTTTATTGTGAAATCAATTGATTTTCACTCACGGATATTTATTAAGGATTCCATGATTAAGGAATTGAAGAGTTTGAATTGATCCATACTTGTCTAGATACACAGCATCAACAATCATTTGAAGAATTTTGTTTCTTTATATTCAAGGATGAATATACGATATTTAAGTTGTCAATCTGCTAGACATACATGATGGTGGAGGCTCTCTATTGCTTCATGGATGCAGATCGATAATAATCAAACATGGTATGCTGCTTCCTTTTCCTCACAAAATTCAAAGGGTTTTATTTAGTCCTGTGAAGGTGTCTTATGCTGTCACATGTGCATGGGATCTTCAAGGCTGCTACATCATTGTGCTTTGTTGATTTAACCAGTATCTAGTATCACTCTGTGTTAAATACCGAGAACTTGCATGTGTGGTCCCTTGTACATCGGCAAAAAACAAATTCAAGACATTCCATTTCATTTTAATTCTTGATTTTACAAGAGACGTAGTTTGCATTCAACCCTTTATCATTTTTTTTCCCATGTAATTTGATTCAAAAAAACTTGATTTGAGGTTGAAGATTTTTAGGTGGGAAGGTGTTGGTGAAGATGGTTTCACTGGAAATTATTTCAACATAAAAAACATCCATATTCACCAATTTTGTTGACAGAGCAATCAAATTTTCTTTTTATAAATAATTTTTCTAGACAGAAACAAACTTGTTCCAAAAAAAACCAAACCTTTGCATGAAATGCTAATCTTTATTTGTTTTCAAACATGAAATGCTCATCTAAAAAGATTTTTAAAGATAAAATGTCATCTATAAGCAAGTTTTTATCTTAGGCATTAATTAGTTTTTACTTTTAATTAGTACATGGGTGAAATTATAATTCTATTAGATGGAGTAAACAGCACTAGTCATTATTGTTTTTTTTTTATTATTTAATTTTTTTATTTTCAGCAGCAAAGAGTAAACACAAATATTGCAGATGGCTGTGATACTCTGTTTTTGGGTGTGGCTGCCGATAGCTGTTGGTTGTTTTTATTTGTGGTGTTTGGCTTGGGGTTTGATCTTGTTGTAATATGCACCTTTATATTTTCTTTCTTAGTCTATTTGATCTTTTGATTCATGAATGGTGCAGATTTCTATTATACTTTTTTTGTCATAAATTCCTCAAAACTCTCATCAAAATACACCCTTGACATAACTAGAGTATCTTGTGAAATTCATATTTTATTTGTTCCTCAATATTTACTCTCTAGACACATCCCATTTTATTGGTACTTCACTTCAGCCCTTCCCCGCTCGTTGCTTGGTTCATATCCTCTCTTTTTGGTGAGTCTAGAAACTGATATAAAAAGCTAGTTCTTGCCTTGCTAGGCATCTCATTCTTGTGTATATGCTAGTTGTTCAGTCACAGTGTGATGAGATATGCTTGCTGCTTAGATTGGATGTCTACATTTTTCAGATTCTTCTCTATTCACTACTAGAAAAAGTAGATATAACCACATTTTTTTTGTGGCATTTTTTTTTTTGTTGTAAATGTCGCTAAATTTGTTAACCAATCTTTTAAATTCCTTATGGCGGTGGGATAACCCTCCTCCAGCCCAGCCAGAGACCCACCCTACCTCCTAAGAGAGGTGATGTGCTCATGCAAATCCTTGTTGGCTACTAGTTTGATTTCATTCATACCACTTCTCTACTACTAATATTTTTTCCAAGTATTTTAATATCTATGTTTTGGGTATTGTTGTGTTGTTTTTCTCCTTTCTCCAACCTGAATTGTAGTGGTGAAAGATCCTCTGTTCTCAAATGTTTGTTATTTGTCCTTAAAAACACTCATAATTAGTGGATTACAAGTGAATCTCAGGTGTATAAGAATTTAAAATATATGCATTGATAGGGAAGTTGTGCCAAAAAGGAGTGAAGTTTGCAAGTTCACTGAATTTTATATGTTGCATAAATCTGGCTATCAGTCTCTTGCCTTGATATGAAAAGCTTAATTGTAGTATTTGAGTGCTACGTTTGCTCTTTAATTTTAATGGCAAATTACCCTTGTAGTTATTGTAATTTCACTCTTATGTTGATAATTTGGTCATTTAGTTCTATTTTACTTGACCAAAAAAAAAAAAAAAAGAATTTCTTACCATGTTACAATTTAATGCAATTGATTATGCCTATTGTAGAAATTGGGTTTAGATGAAATTTGGTGATTATGGTGTTAGACATCCAATTTGAAACAAATTTTATAACCACTCTTACCACTACCATAGTTGGTGGGACTTATCTGTGAGGTGAGTATCCAATGCTTTGCAAATGTTATTTCATTGTATAAACAGTGCATTACCATTGTGAAGGTCATTGAGAATGAGTGGTTTAAGAAGGGATATAAGCCTCCTATTTTTGCAAACGAGGATGTTAGTCTCGACGATGTGGATGCTATTTTCAATGAATCAAGGGTAACTATATCTTGTTTACAATTTCAGTCAAAAAACATTTGATCATCTACCCTTTCGGTTAGTATTGAGGAATAGGGCATTGGGGGTGTTAATTGTGATTTTTGTTTTGATGTGCAGGACACTCAAAACCTTGTCGTGGAAAGACGGGAAGAACAACCTGTGAATCCTGTCTCCATGAACACTTTTGAATACTTATATCTAAATCTTAGGGTCTCAACCTCAGTTCTCTGTTTGAAAAGCAAATGGTATGTCGAAGGCATATAGTTTTTTGATTGTTATGTTTTGGTAGCTGAGCTATCAGATGTAGAGATCTTTAGAATCTGAGCATTCCATGCATTTTTGTCAGTTAAGTTAGAGTTCCTATCTCATGTCATGAATGAACCAGCTGATATTTAGTTTTTTAACTTGTTCGATGATGTATGTCTCCAATAGTTAATAGTTGAATGACTAATAGCTGTCTCTATTATATTGGACAGGCCTTGAGCTGAAGCTTCAAGCAAAGAAAACTGGGCGCAAGGGTCATTTATTTGTTGCAACAGAGGTATGATCTTTCAGGGGTCACCTGTTGAGTGAAAAATCACTAGACTATCATGTGAAGCAGTGTTTAAAACTGGGTTTGAAAATAATGTCCTACAGATTTATGAGGTGTCTCCCTCACTTTGCATGGTTGAGCTTCGCAAGGTTGGAGGGGATACCTTAGAATTTCATAAGGTATGGTTCTGAAATCTCATTGCGATGGTTACGCACGTATACTTGGTTTTAATGCTTATTGGTTTTATGCACCCTACTATTCATGCTAATGGTACCTAATGAAGCTTTGCATAAAATTTCTTGGATTTTACAATTAGCAAAAGCAAGTGATTTTCTATTGGACAGTGGCATAACCTTGTCATCCACCTGTTTTGATTCCAGAAATTTTAACTTTAGGCTCTGTGGCTTGTCCTTATCGGAAGTTCGACCAAATTTCTACCTTTTTGTGCACAGTTGTCCCATGTTATGGAATCCCCTTCGTGCACATTTGTTGCTTTTGTATCCTGTTGACTATAATTTTTAAGCTCAACATTGCACATTCTTTATTACAGTTCTACAAGAACCTTGTAACTGGTTTGAAAGATATTTTCTGGAAATCAGGAGATGAAACAAAAGAGGAAGCAAATGATGGTCAATATACAGTAGTAATAGCAATTACCATGTGTCAGTGAGTCTTATATAATAATTGTAGGGCATGATAGATCTCTATTGTGATGCTTTAAGTTGTGTTTGTTATGCTTTTCTGGTTTATAAAGAGGATAACTGTTTCCTCTTCAATTTGATGACTTGATAAGGTATTTATGTCCTGTTGGTTCATTGTCTGGCCTTCTATTTTTGTTGTGCATATAACTGATCTGGTATGTTGAATTTACATTGAAGTTTTGACCCAATCCAACTGGTATCATGTTTTATAACAAAATCATTGACAATCTTTTGCTCAAAGGTGTACTGTCACATGCCAAGGCTGCCAAGCTCTACTATGAGCATTTTCAGGTAATTAAAGTGAAAGCACTCTTAATTATAGTTGCACGTTGTATTTGATAATTTGATTAATGAAATCAATGTTGGTGCAGCCAAAACACGGTGGATTCATAGGGCCTTGGCTTGTGCATATTTCAAATCAATCGTGGCGTGTGCATTCATTTACGAGCCATTGATAGACAATGAATTTGATAAAGAAGCTGCAAGTAGGGCCTTGGCTTTCGATTTGGCCTGGTAAGATTTTAGTGGTCCTTTTTTTCTTCCCCATATGACAAGCTATCTGAGAGACTTGAATATTTGTGTCAGGTTGCAACATCATTGAACTCCAATGAATGTTTCCTTCTGCAATCTGGATCTTCATTATTTACTTGGCATGGAAATCAAAGTACCTTTGAGCAGCAGCAGTTGGCTGCAAAGGTTGCAGAATTTTTGAAGGTATGCTCTTGCCATAACATTTACTTCATGTCAGATGGTTTTTTACTCTGGTTAAGTTTGGACCTCTACGAAGTATGGGTTGGCCACTTGGGATGAGTTTTTCAATGTTGTAGAAGCATGATTTGACACATCTTCAATGACTGAAAATTTTGAAATAAACAGGTCATGAAATTGAGTATCATGAGAATCTAAACATATATCAATTACATCATAATTAAATTTTATATTCAAGTTTTGTCAAAAATCTTGTTTATTAGGGAAATTTTGACTGAGAAATATTTTTTATCCCTTTCTCTCTCTCTCTCTCTCTCTCTCTCTCTCTCTAGGTGTGTCTTGTGATATTTTGTAAGGGCAAATGTAGTAGTACAAATTTTTTTTTCTTCTTAGTATTGGAATGTAAATTTCAACTGAATTTAGAATAAGATTCCAGGTTCAATTTGATGATGAGACTTTTCTTCCAAATAAAATAAAAATAAAAAATTAGATGACAAGACTTTAACATTCGTAGTCTTTAAGTCTATACAAGTAAGTGACACGTGGAGATTACAAAGTTCAAATGGCGACATGTTCAAGCAGGAAATGGCACATGCAGAGCCTAACGGTGAAAAAGTTGTAGGATAACAACTCAAAAAAAGTTTAATATGATCAGTTGACATACAGGATAAGATACAATAACATTTCATTTAAAGGATGTTACTCAAGATCTTCAAGCCTAGACAAGTCAAGCGACACGTGGAGTCTACCAAATTCAGCCTATGGTGCGTTCAATCAAAGGACAACATGTATAGAACTTATGGCAGGAAAGCTTCACAGGATAAAATCTAGAATATCAATATGGTCAACCAGCTTTGAAATACAAAATGTGATAACATTATGTTTAAATTTAAACAACATTATCATAAAATTCAAAATTCAAATTGATGATGAGTCCCTTTTCAAGTGAATGACCCTCTATAAATATGATGATCATTACAACAAAGGATTGGGAGATGAGAATTGAGAGAATACGAAAGCTGAAAGATTAAGTGCTACAGAGAAATTTAGAATTTATAGAATCGTGAAGAGCAACAACACACATGATTTGATACTCATCGCCTGTTCATTTTTCATAGATGAGTTTTTGATATATGAATACTCATGATCAAATTACTGTTTTTTTACTTCATTGACTGCCTGAATATCAATGAAGTGCTGATCGTCTAGCATGATTTATTATATGTTTTAGTTGAGTTAGAGGATAGTTTCATGACAACTAAAGTGACTTAATCTGCTTATTCCTACACCACCTCCACCATCACGACCACCACCAGAAAGAAGTCTTGCAAGGTTAATATTCGAAATTGGATGATACAAGAGTAAATTTTTTTCCTCCTTTTTTCATTTATATTGTCTTTCTGATATAACTTTAGTAAGAAGACTTCAATTGATCTGCATTTCTTTTATATATAACTTGCCTGTTTCATTGATATTTTTTTCCCCTTTACCCCACTTGCCATTGCAGGCATAGTTCTTTGCCTTGTATTTAATGTTATTGCTGTGATAGTTTGTTGGATTAGAGGTGGAGGTAAGGTTTCTAATATTTTCTTTTCTTCCGTACTTCCGTACTTTTTAGTTTATTTATATGCATCAGCGGTTTCTGGATTAATTTGTGTTTTCATTTTTCAGGTCAGAAAATTTTTGGAGAGATGCAAAATATGGTCCAAGAATTAAATAACTTAGTTTTTTAAGTTTTTTAAGTTTTTTAATATATGTAAGCACAGTTAATTTTTTTTTATTTAATTCCTTTGTATATACTTTTGAATATTTAATTTCTATTTATGAAATATATGACGTTATTCTATTCAATATGTGGTTATGATTCAAAATATAGTATATAGTGTGTATTATATTCTTCAAATGTGCATACAAAAATAATATTGATTATTTTTCAAATATGTCGAACCTTTTTTTTATTACAAATTTTATTAGTTATTAATCACACTTAAAAGATGTGATCTAAATGTTATTAATCACACTTAAAAGGTGTGATCTAAATGTTATTAATCACATTTAAAAAGTGTGATTAAAAATGACCATTTTTTATCACACTTCCAAAGATCACACTTAAAAGGTGTGATCTAAATGTTATTAATCACACTTAAAAGGTGTGATTAAAAATGATCTTTTTTAATCACACTTTCAAAGATCACACTTAAAAGATGTGATTTAAATATTTTTAATCACACTTAAAAGCTGTGATCTAAATATTTTTAATCACACTTAAAAGGTGTGATCTAAATGTTATTAAGCACACTTAAAAAGTGTCATTTTTAATCACACTCCCAAAGATCACACTTTAATAAAACTTAAAAGGTGTGATTAAATAACATACATCACACAAAAAAAGTGTGATCTTTATCTGTTTTTGTAGTAGTGTTCCATTTTTATTCAATTTACTTTTCTATTAAACTTTTCTTTTTTATTGAATTTCCAAATTGATCGTTAGGGTATAGTGGTATCTTGAATGAACTTCCATTTTTAATTTTATGCAACTTCAATTTTTATTTTTATTCGACTTCCATTTTTATTCAAGTCATTTTTCTATTCAACTTCCTTTTTTATTTAATTTCCAAATAGATCGTTAAGGTATAGAGATTTCTTGAATGAACTTCCATTTTTAATTTTCTGCAACTTCCATTTTTATTTTTCTTTAACTTCCTTTTTCAATCAAGTTTCTTTTCTACTCAACTTCCTTTTTTATTTAATTTCCAAATAGATCGTTAAGGTATACTGGTTTCTGGATTGAACTTCCAGTTTTAATTTTCTACAACTTCCATTTTTATTTTTATTCAACTTCTATTTTTATTCAATTTACTTTTCTATTAAACTTCCTTTTTTATTTAATTTCCAAATAGATCGTTAAGGTATACTGGTTTCTTGAATGAATTTTCATTTTTAATTTTCTGCAACTACCATTTTTATTTTTATTCGACTTCCATTTTTATTCAAATTATTTTTCTATTCAACTTCCTTTTTTATTCAATTTCCAAATAGATCGTTAAGGTATAGTGGTTTCTTGAATGAACTTCCATTTTTAATTTTCTGCAACTTCTATTTTTATTTCTATTCAACTTCTTTTTTTATTCAAGTTTCTTTTCTATTCAACTTCCTTTTTTATTTAATTTCCAAATAGATCGTTAAGCTATAGGGGTTTCTGGATTGAACATCCATTTTAAATTTTATGCAACTTTCACTTTTAATATTATTCAACTTCCATTTTAATTCAATTTACTTTTCTATTAAACTTTCTTTTTTATTTAATTTCCAAATAGATCGTTATGGTATAGTGGTTTCTTTAATGAACTTTCATTTTTAATTTTCTGCAACTTCCGTTTTTATTTTTATTCGACTTCCATTTTCATTCAAGTTATTTTTCTATTCAACTTCCTTTTTTATTTAATTTGCAAATAGATCTTTAAAGTATAGTGGTTTCTTGAATGAACTTCCATTTTCAATTTTCTGGAACTTCCATTTTTATTTTTATTTAACTTCCTTTTTTATTCAAGTTTCTTTTCTACTCAACTTCCGTTTTTATGTAATTTCCAAATAGATCGTTAAGGTATAGTGGTTTCTGGATTATACTTTCATTTTTAATTTTCTGCAACTTCCATTTTTATTTTTATTCAACTTCCATTTTTATTCAATTTACTTTTCTATTAAACTTCTTTTTTCATATAATTTCCAAATAGATCGTTAAGGTATATTGGTTTCATGAATGAAGTTCCATTTTTAATTTTCTGCAACATCCATTTTTATTTTTATTTAACTTCCTTTTTCAATCAGTTTCTTTTCTACTCAACTTCCTTTTTTATTTAATTTCCAAATAGATCGTTAAGGTATAGTGGTTTCTTGAATGAATTTCCATTTTTAATTTTCTGCAACTTCCATTTTTATTTTTAAGTAACTTCCATTTTTATTCAAGTTACTTTTCTATTCAACTTCCTTTTTTATTTAATTTCCAAATAGATCGTTAACGTATAGTGGTTTCTGGATTGAACTTCCATTTTCAATTTTATGCAACTTTCATTTTTATTTTTATTCAATTTCCATTTTTATTCAATTTACTTTTCTATTAAACTTCCTTTTTTATTTAATTTCCAAATAGATCGTTAAGGTATAGTGGTTTCTTGAATGAATTTCCATTTTTAATTTGCTGCAGCTTCCATTTTTATTTTTATTTAACTTCCTTTTTCATTCGAGTTTCTTTTCTACTCAACTTCCTTTTTTATTTAATTTCCAAATAGATCGTTAAGGTATAGTGGTTTCTGGATTGAACTTCCATTTTTAATTTTATGCAACTTTCATTTTTATTTTTATTCAATTTCCATTTTTATTCAATTTACTTTTCTATTAAACTTCCTTTTTTATTTAATTTCCAAATAGATCGTTAAGGTATAGTGGTTTCTTGAATGAACTTCCATTTTTAATTTTCTACAACTTCCATTTTTATTTTTATTCAACTTCTTTTTTTATTGAAGCTACTTTTCTATTCAACTTCCTTTTTTATTTAATTTCCAAATAGATCGTTGAGGTATAGTGGTTTCTTGTAGTGACCCTCATTCCTCACCTTAGCCTCGGGCATGAGCATTTGTATAATCTTGTTTTGCTAAGTTGCAGTAGTGAATTTTCTTGACTTGTCTTAGCTAGAATGAGATTTTTGTCTTGGTTTGTACTTATGTGAAATTTACTTGTTGAGTCGTGTTCTTTTCTGGTGAGTCTAGCCGAGGTCACCTTAAAGCCAGAACCACCTTGAAACCACTTTGGTTGACCCCTACCTTCGTCCTGGCATATTGGCTGAGATGTCATTTTCTAGGCCGGGGTGTATCATCAAGGCCGAGAGGTGTATCATCTAGGCCGAAATGTTAACCTTGAGCCCGAGTGATCTTGTTTCGTATTGGAGTGACCTAGACCGAGGTGTGGCACATCTAGGCCGAGGTGTGGCACAGTTAGGCCAAGTGTTTTTCGTCCTAACCGGGATCATAGATACCTCACCTACCGGAGCCGATGTTTTCACCCGATGTCAGTACCTTGTCAGAGTGCCATGCCGCTTTACTTGTTAAACATCCTTTTTCCATACTCTGTCTGGCCTGTCAGCCACCTTTTCGGGGAGAACCAACCAGCCGTTGCCAGGTGTCCGAGCTAAGTGTTAAATCAGCCGGCAGTGAGTAGAACCTATCATTTTGTATCATATCTTTGCCTTGAGAGAGAGAAGCTCTAGAAGGAGTTTTAGAGTGAAGGAGTGGATCTTCGAGCTTGATTCTTAGAGATCTAACCGTTAGATTCGTGTATTAAGGTTAGATTCTTGACCTACTCTTGTAGTCCTTGTTAATCATCTAGCTGCATTGCATGATCAAACCTGATTTGCAAGCCATGCGTTGATTGAAAGTTTGGTTTTATAAAGAGAAAGTAGTATTCATGTGTTCTTGAATAAAAGCCTTGTTTGATCCGAAAGTTTTCATTAAGGTTCACGCTTTTGTGTTTGTTTCCATAAGATCTTCGAGTATGGGTGCCCAGGTCCATGTTTTTGAATTCATAGCATGAAATCTCAGATGTTGTAATAGCAAATTATGATCTTGCATTCATCCTCCTCATGTTCATGTTCTTCATGTTCGACATGTTCTTCAAGAGAGGGAAACCCAGATTTTCTCGACCTTATTTCCTTGAATGTGGCCATCGAGGCAACACCTCGGCAAGGAGGTGTGGGACCTCGGCCTAGACCTGGTAGTCACCCAGCATGTTTTCCCGAGATGAGAAATAGTGTTTTGTTTCGATTTCACTTAGCTTTTGAAGAATGTTGAGGTCATTTGCATGCATGCTGGACTTGTTTTGAGAAGTGCATTCAACAGACTTTGCCATGTGTTTGTAGGACTTGGACTTGCCTTGACCCCGATGTCTGAAGAGCTATGTGAGTGGTATTTTTAATAAAGTTATGTTATTAAGTTTTGATAAAAGTTTTGCCTTGATTATTTTGGAAAAGTATTTGTGAAGCATGAATGGTGATCCCTATTTTGTATATCAAGCATTAGCCTTATTTTGAATGGCAATCTTGAAAGTCCGTACGTGCTAGGGGACTATAAGCATTTGTAGCACAATCTTGAAAGTCCGTACGTGCTAGGGGACTATAAGCGTTTGTAGCACAATCTTGAAAGTCCGTACGTGCTAGGAGACTATAAGCATTTGTAGCACAATCTTGAAAGTCCGTACGTGCTAGGGAACTATAAGCATTTGTAGCACAATCTTGAAAGTCCGTATGTGCTAGGGAACTATAAGCATTTGTAGCATAACCCTTGTTAATATTATCCTTTGGAACTTGAAAGCCTTGAAAGACTTTAATTGTCGGGACTTGAAAGATTTGTTAGATAAGCTTGATTTACTCTTGGATTTTGTACAAGATGTGTTATGCTTTGATTTGATAAGGATTTCGGATATCATTTATGTGAACCCCTTTATTATCTGTACCATTCATTGAGTATCCAAGCTCACCCCTCTATATATATATGTAGTTGACGAGCAGGACGACGGTGACGCCTAGATGTACTTGCCACTTGTTTTGGACTTTGCACTTTTGCTGCATCTTGAAGATTATGCTTCTTAGTTGTATTTCATTGTATTTTGTATTTGATGGCTGAGAAGTCTTTTGGTCAAGATGATTTTTCCTTGTACTTCATTTGTTGTATTAAAGCTATGTAAAGATGTATGCCATTCCATTTAAACTTATGCACTGCTCTCATGGACTACTTAGCTTGAAATTTATTGCTTCCGTATTTGTAAGCCCCATATGTATACTCTGTTTGTGTGTGAATCTTGAAAGTTGGCCTTCGATAATCACGAATTACTGGCCATCATGGCACCATTCTTGTAACAACCCTCACCTTACTCTTGCCATATTTGTGTACATTCTTGCATAATCTTGCTGCTTATGTTAATTTGAAGGTTTTGTCTTGCCTTGGTTTGCTATAGTTGTTTGCATGATTTTGTTTCTTGCTTAGTGTGTGTGCGTAGCCGAGATCATCTTGAGCTTAGTCCGCCTTTGACCCTTTGCACTTAGAACTATCTTGAGGTCTTGTTCAACCCCATCTTCACCTCGGGCATTCTTTGCCGAGATGCTTCGCACTTGAACCTTGTCCGCAGGCAGGTATGGCCTAGGCCGAGATGTGGCGCACCCCGGCCAAGGTGTGGCACAGCTTAGTCAAGTGTCGTCCTCCCTAGCCGATGTTTTTGCTATCTTGTTGCTGGACCCTTGTTTTGAGCCGATATCATCTCTTTGCCGATGTGTCTTACCCGAGCTTGCTGCATACGATTTGTCAGAGACCTGTCTTGTCTATCAATCACCTTTTTGGAGCTGAACCAACCCGATTATGCCACGTGTCCGAACTATTTGTTAAGGCAGCCGACAGATCTTGAAAACAAATCATTTCTTGTCTCAATCTTTGTTTTAGAGAGAGAAGCTCTAGAAAGGAGGAAGAAGAGTTCTTGAGTGAGAGTTGTCTTCCAAGTTTGATCTTTGTGGCTTGAACCGTTAGATCCGAGTTTTGAGGTTAGAATCTTGATCGCCTTTGATTGTTCTTGCTGAATACCTAGCTGCATTGCATGATCGGTTTTGTTTTGCATGTCATGCATCGTTTTGAAGTTGGTTTTAGAAAGAGAAAGTGGTTTTCCATGTGTTCTTGAAGAAAATCTCGTTTTGATCCGAAAAGTTGGAACGAAAACCATGTTTTTGTGTTTGTTCTTGCATGACCTTCTTGAATGGGTACTTAGGTCCATATTTTGAACTCTTGGCATGAAAACTCAGTTTTTATAACAAGTTGTGAACTTGCATCCATCTTTCAAATGATCATGTTCTTCATATTCTTCAAAGGAAAACCCAGATTTTTCCTGACTTTGTATAACGGGACCTCGGCTTTGTCCTGGACGGTACCCAGTGTGTCTTCTTGAAACGGGAGCAGTGACTAAGCTCCCAGCTTGTTTTGCTTTGCCTTTGACTTGGATCTGGCAAGAATGCCGAGATCATTTGCATGTATATAGAGCTTGCCTTGAGAATGTGACTTGCCATGTGATTGTAGGTCCTTGATATTTGCTTTGAATCTACACCTGAGGAACTAGGTGAGTGGTATTTCTAATAAAGCTATGTTACACTTGTTCTTGATAAATCTTGTTTTGTTTGTTTTGACGTGGTATTTGCTAAGCATGAATAAATGGCCTTGTTTGATTCTTAACCTCGGAAAGTCCCTTGTGCTGGAGGACTCTAAACTTTCGCAGTACTAAGTATAAAAGGATACGGTCCTTGTTAAATCGGGCTACGGGCCTAAGTAACACAAGTCCCTTGTACTGGAGGACTCTAAACTTTCGCGGTACCAAGTGCACAAGTCCCTTGTATTGGAGAACTCTAAACTTTCGCAATACTTTTGACCGAACGATTACGGATCGTACAGCCCTTGATACTTGACTGATGAATACGGTTCATCCCTTGTTTCGCCGATGTTTTGATACTTGATTGATGAATACGGTTCATCCCTTGCTTCGCCGATGTTATGATACTTGAATGATGAATACGGTTCATCCCTTGCTTCGCCGATGTTATGATACGTGAATGATGAATACGGTTCATCCCTTGCTTCGCCGATGTTATGATACTTGACTGATGAATACGGTTCATCCCTTGCTTCGCCAATGTTATGATAATTGAATGATGAATACGGTTCATCCCTTGTTTTGCCGACGTTATGATACTTGACTGATGAATACGGTTCATCCCTTGTTTTGCCAATGTTATGATACTTGTATGATAAATACGGTTCATCCCTTGCTTCGCCGATGTTATGATACGTGAATGATGAATACGGTTCATCCCTTGCTTCGCCGATGTTATGATACTTGAATGATGAATACGGTTCATCCCTTGCTTCGCCGATGTTATGATAATTGAATGATGAATACGGTTCATCCCTTGTTTTGCCGACGTTATGATACTTGACTGATGAATACGGTTCATCCCTTGTTTTGCCAATGTTATGATACTTGAATGATGAATACGGTTCATCCCTTGCTTCGCCGATGTTATGATAATTGAATGATGAATACGGTTCATCCCTTGTTTTGCCGACGTTATGATACTTGACTGATGAATACGGTTCATCCCTTGTTTTGCCAATGTTATGATACTTGTATGATGAACACGGTTCATCCCTTGTTTTGCCTATGTCAGTGAACACCCTTGGATACTTGTAATATTTGATTGATGAATACGGTTCATCCCTTGCCTTGCCAAGTTTGATGTGTTTCGTTTTGAAGGACTCCGGCTTTATTCATGCAAACCTTTATTTTTAGTACCATTCACTGAGTTTTGTACTCACCCCTCTATATATATGTAGGTGATGAGCAGGACGGCGGCGACGCCTAGATCGTTTTGGTCGCTTGTTTGGATTCGTGCTTATGTCGGCTTTACTTTTGTATTTACGTCGGCGATGCCCTGTTTTACATGTCGGCAAATCTTGAAAATCATGCTTCTTGACTTGTATTAGCTGTATTTTGTATATGTCGGCTCGAGAAGCCTTTTGATCAAGATGTAACATGTATCTTTTTACCTTGTTGTATTCTAGTTTGTAAAGTTAATTGGAATGTTTGGCATTGCTTGGATCTACGCACAGCTCTTACGGACCACTTGTGTTTGATTTATTGCTTCCGCATTTGTTTCCGCATTTGTGAGCCCCCTATATCCATACTCTGATTGTGTTAAGTTTTGAAAAGTTGGCCTTCGGTAATTACGGATTACTGGCCATCACGGCACCAAACTACTAGGGGCGGTTTGGGGTCGTGACAATTCTACTAGGGGCGGAATGGGGTCGTGACAGATTGGTATCAGAGCGCAAGTTTCTTATAGTACGTTACTCACACTTCGAGTCCTAAAGAGCATAGGACTTTCCGTAGGATTGATGTTAGGATTGCATCATTATGCTTGCTACTTGACAATGTGTGCATCATTTCGGCGTGACTATTTGCTATTGCATGCATATTGTTTGATCATCTTGTTTTAAAGTCACATTTTGCACACTCTTAGCATCATGAGAAGAGGTAGACCACCCGTTGGCCGAGATCATCCCGAGGATAGATTGGATAGATTGGAGAGACTGGTAGAAGGTTTGGTCCGTGAGTTAAGGCAAACTCGGCCACAAGACGCTAGTACTACTTCTACCCAGGCCAAGCAGACAAATGGCCGGCATGCAGTTCCACCTCCACCTCCCCCAGCGCCACAAGTGCCTCCACAGCAAGCTTTATATGGGGACGGCACCATAGCCCTGATCCGAGAGTTTAAGAAGATGAAACCGTCGAGATTCTCTGGAGGCATAGAGCCGATGAAAGCCGAAGCGTGGGTCTTGGAAATGGAGAAACTGTTTGAGATTTTTCCCAACACCGATGCCCAAAAGGTGTCATTAGCAACATTCACCTTAGACGACGATGCATGAAGATGGTGGATGATGACCCGAGAAAGCAACCCAGGTCTGACTTGGGCCAGATTTTTGGAGCTGTTCTACAACAAGCATTTCCCCCTTAGTGTTCGAGACCGTAAGACCACAGAGTTTCAGACTTTGACACAAGGCAACAAGACAGTGGCAGAATATGACCGTGCTTTTACCGAGTTGGCGAGATATGCGCCTCACATGGTCGATGATGAATACAGAAAGGCCAGGAAGTTCGAAAGTGGATTACGTGGACCAATTCAGGATCGAGTTAACATGCTCAATATGCCGACCTACACCGGAGTGTTGGACAAGGCCATCCTGGCAGAGGCTAACTTGAACCGATATCAGAACTCAGGAGAAAGTCAGAAGAAGAGGCAGAACTATGATAATCACCGAGCTCCGTTTAACACCAAGAAGAAAGCGAATGTGGGCAGCTCCAGCAACTCGAACCAAGAAGGTAATACTAGGCCGACGTGTGCAAGCTGCGGGAAGCCACATTCCGGAGTTTTCCGTTGGGCATCGGGAGCTTGTTTTGAATGTGGTGAAATGGGTCATCATGTGAAAGACTGTCCGAAGGCAAGAACTGACGATGGTAAGAAGGATGGGAGCACCTCGGGCTCTGCGCAAAGAAATAACATCGGGAGGGCCCACATGAGACAGGGCAGAGTTTTTGTGTTGGTACCAGGAGACACTACGAATGCTGAGATAGTGGTGTCAGGTACACTCTCAATTTGCTCTCAAGATGCATACATATTAATTGATTCAGGATCTACACATTCCTTCATATCTGTTAAGTTTACCGAGAAATTAAATAGAGAACAAGAACCCCTTGATTATATGTTACATGTGGCTACCCCATCTGGGAGAACTATGATTGTTACATCCATTTATAGGGCGTGTATTGTTGTAATTGAGGGTGTAGAATTATTAGTTGGCTTGATGCCGTTAAGCATGACCCACTTTGATGTCATATTGGGGATGGACTGGTTACTAGCGAATCACGCATCTATTAATTGTGTTTCAAAGAATGTAACATTGAAACCCCCAAACCAAGCCGAGGTTACTTTCCAGGGTAAAGGAGTAGTACCCCCACCTTACTTAATCTCATCTATGATGGCCTATAAATTGATCCAAAAAGGGTGTCGAGGTTACCTGTGTAGTATACTAAGTAATCTGGATGGAAACGTTGAGCTAGCCGACACCCCAGTTGTCAAGGAATTCCCTGACGTCTTTCTAAATGACTTGCCTGGCTGCTTGGTCGATAGAGAAATAGAATTTACGATTGATATTACGCCGGGAACTCAACCCATCTCCAAAACACCCTACAGAATGGCCCCAGCCGAACTTAAAGAACTGAAACTGCAATTACAAGAATTGCTGGGTAAGGGATTTATTAGGTCGAGTACTTCACCACGGGGAGCACCCGTTCTGTTTTTAAGAAAAATGATGGCACACTTCGTCTTTGTATCGACTACCGAGAACTGAACAAGGTAACCATTAAGAACAAGTATCCGTTGCCGAGGATTGATGATTTGCTTGACCAACTACAAGGGGCACGAGTCTTTTCTAAGATTGACCTCAGGTCAGGCTACCACCAGCTGAAAGTTAAGGCCGAGGATGTCGAGAAGACTACTTTCCGGACAAGGTATGGCCACTATGAATTTTTGGTAATGCCTTTCGGAGTGACCAATGCTCCTGCAGCATTCATGGATTTAATGAATAGGGTCTTCAAGCCGTACCTAAACGAGTTCGTGGTTGTTTTCATGGACGACATATTGATCTATTCCAAGAATGAAGTTGAGCATGAGAAGCACTTGGCACTAGCCTTACAAGTCCTAAGAGACAAGAAATTATATGCCAAGCTTAGCAAGTGTGAATTTTGGCTCTCCAGTTTCTCGTTCCTAGGGCATGTGATTAACGAAGTGTCACGACCCCAAACCGCCCCTAGTAGTTTGGTGCCGTGATGGCCAGTAATCCGAGATTACCAAAGGCCAACTTAAAAGAAATTCACACACAACAGAGTATAAATATAGAGGGCTCACAAATACGGAAGCGATACATACAATCAGATTAGTCCATAAGAGATGTGCATAAGTTAAATGAAACAGCAATCATCTGCAGATGGGTTACAACTCAATTACAACCGAAGCAAAGTACAAATTACATCTTACATATTAACAAAAGGGCTTCACAAGCCGACATGAACAAATACATGAAATACAGCTAGAAGCAAAATCTTCAAAATTGCCGACATCCTCACTGCCGACATAACATGTACACAAAACACATCTTGATCAAAAGGCTTCTCGAGCTGACGCATGCAACATACAAGTACTACAAATCGAGAAGCATAATTTTCAAGGCTGCCGACGTAATTACAGGCTGAGCTAACATAATCAAAATCCAAAATAAGCTCCAGAATCACATCTAGGCGTCACCGCCTTCTTGCTCATCACCTACATATATATATAGAGAGGGTGAGCTTGGATACTCAGTGAATGGTATAAATAATAAAGGATTTGCATGAATAACAGCCGAAGTCCTCTCAAAACAATACAAGTCAAAACTTTATATATATAACAAGGAATGGACCTCGTCCAACTAACAGATCTTCAAAGCTTCAAGGGACACTTACTAGCACCACATATTGCAAATAATAACATTCCAGCAAACGTATCCACACGGCAAACCGCCCGTGGCAAAACAAGATGAAGCAAGAGGGGCATCTCGAACAATGGTGCTACAAAAGTTTAAAGTCCTCTAGCACAAGGGACTTTCAAGGCAAGATGTGTTGCGAAAGTTTAGAGTCCTCCAGCACAAGGGACCTATGTTACAAAGGCCCGTAGCCCTTTAACACTAGAGTACAAATCAAGGGTGCTGTGAAAGTTTAGAATCCTCCAGCACAAGGGACTTTCAAAACAAGGTGTGCTACGAAAGTTTAGAGTCCTCTAGCACAAGGGACTTTCAAAACAAGATGTGCTGTGAAAGTTTAGAGTCCTCCAGCACAAGGGACTTTCTGAGAAGGTCATCAAGACAAGATCATACTTGATATACAAAACAGGGACAATTATTCATGCTTAATAACACTTTCAAAACAAAGCAAAGCAAAGTCTTTATCAAAACGTATAACATAGCTTTATTAAAAATACCACTCACCTAGTTCTTCAAACGACGGGGTCAAGGCAAGTCCAAGTCCTGACAAACACATGGCAAAGTCCATTGAATGCACTACTCAAAACGAGTCTAGCTTACATGCAAATGACCTCGGCATTCTTCAAAACTAAGTCAATCAAATCGAAGTACAGTTTCTTATCCTTGGAAGAGCATGCTTGGCAACTACCAGGTCTAGGCCGAGGTCCCGCACCTCCTTGCCGAGGCGTAGCCTCGATGGCCACATTCAAAAGCAAAGTCGGGAAAAATCTGGGTTTCCCTCTTGATAAACATGAAGAACATGAGCATGAAGAACTTAAAGAACATGAACATGAGGAAGATGAATGCATAGATCGAAACTTGCTATTACAACAGCTGAGACTTCATGCTATGAATTCAAGAACATGGATCTGGGTACCCATTTAAGGATCTTATCAAAACACACACAAAAACATGAGCTTTAAAGAAAACTTTTGGATCAAACAAGGCTTTTCTCCCAAAAACTCAAGAAAATCGTTTTCTCTTTCTAAAACTGATTTCAAATCAATGCATGACGTGCCGGACAGGTTCGATCGTGCAATGCAGCTAGATGATCAATAAGAACAGCCAGAGTAGGTTAAGATTCTGACCTTAAAACTGGAATCTAACGGTTCAAGCTCCAACGATGAAGCTTGAAAGTCACCCTCTCTAGCTCAAACTTCTCCTCCTTTTGGCTAGAGCTTCTCTCTCTAAAAAGGCAAGATTGATACAAAAATGATATGCTTCACATGACAAATACTGACTTAATCCCTCTGTCGGGACACGTGGCATCGGCTGATTCGCTCAACTCAAAAAGGTGACTGACTTGACAAGACAAGACCAAGACAAAGCGTACTCAGCAAGCTGGGCGGCACAAACACACCGGCAAGAAATGACATCGGCTAACAACAAGATTTCGAAAATCAAAGGGCAAGGACATCAGCTTGGAAGGACAACACTTGACTAAACTGTGCCACACCTTGGCCTAGATGTGCCACACTTCGGTCTAGGTCATACCATTCCAGGAACAAAATCACTCATGCAAGGATCAAGGATCTAGAATGCCTAGATATTAACATCTCAGCCCAGATGATGCACATCTCGGCCTAGGCAACGCCCACCTCAGCCTAGATGGTGACATCTCAGCCAATATGCCAGGGCGAAGATGGAGGTCAACCAACGGGGTTCCAAGATAGTTCTAAGTGATAAAGGTCTCGAAGGTGTCGAGGCCTAAGATGACCTCGGCAACACACCCGTCAGGAACAAAGCATGCAAGCAATCATTCAAGCAAAACAAGACAAGGTTTGCAACCGCACATATTAATACAAGATCATCCATAATTGTAAGCAAGTATGACTAAGTCAAAATGAGGGTTGTTACACAAAGAAGGTATTTCAGTCGATCCAAGTAAGATTGAAGCCGTTGTGAATTGGCCGACACCGACTAATGTATCCGAGATTTGTAGTTTTCTGGGTTTGGCCGGCTATTACAGGAAATTTGTGAAGGATTTTTCAAGGATTGCAGTACCGCTGACACAACTAACTCAGAAAGGAGTGGCGTATGAATGGACCGAGGATAGGGAGTCCGCTTTCCAAGAGTTAAAGACGAGGTTGGTTACAGCGCCGATACTTGCTTTACCGTCAGGCAAGGAAGAATTTCAGATTTATAGTGATGCTTCACATAAGGGGTTGGGCTGTGTGTTAATGCAAAGAGGTAAGGTTATAGCATACGCATTTCGTCAGTTAAAATCCAGTGAAAAGAATTATCCTACCCATGATTTGGAACTGGCAGCCGTGGTCTTTGCTTTAAAGATATGGCGCCATTACTTGTATGGAACTTCTTGCCAAGTTTTCATAGACCACAAAAGTCTGAAGTACTTGTTCACTAAAAAGGAATTGAATATGAGACAGAGAAGATGGCTTGAACTATTAAAGGACTACGACATGCAGATTCAGTACCATCCAGGTAAGGCAAACTCCGTAGCCGACGCGTTGAGCAAGAACTTAGTTGGAAGTTTGGCGTGCCTGGCAATGATTTCAGTAGAGCCGACCATAATTGAGGAAGTGAAGATCAGACAGATGGAGGATAAGTTCCTCAAGAAGGTAATTGATGAATTTGTCACCAAGCCAAGGCCAAGGTACACCATTGAAAATCGAGTGCTTAAGTTTGAAGGGAGATTGTGCGTGGCCGATGTCCCAGAGTTGAAAAGGAAGATTTTGCAGGAAGCCCATAGCTCCAAATTTGCCGTTCATCCGGGAAGCACCAAGATGTACCAAGATGTGAAGCGGACTTTCTGGTGGTCAAATATGAAAAGGGAAATAGCCGAGTTTGTATCCCCGTGTCTATGTTGTCAGCAAGTGAAAGCAGAACACCAAAGGCCAGCAGGACTTCTTCAACCCTTGTCAATCCCTGAGTGGAAATGGGAAGATATCTCCATGGATTTTGTGATTGGTTTGCCAAGGACGCAAAAAGGTATGAACTCAATTTGGGTTATAGTTGACAGATTTACTAAGTCAGCACACTTTTTGCCTGTCAAGACTACATTCAATGCTGACCGGCTTGCTGGACTGTATATGAATGAGATTGTGAAGCTTCATCGAGTTACAACCGACAAGATTAAGCTCATTCAATAAAGGATTAAAACCGCACAGAGCCGGCAGAAGAGTTATGCCGACCAGAGAAGGAGGGAATTAGAATTTGAGACTGGCGATCATGTATTTTTGAAGATCTCGCCGACGACAGGGGTTTCAAGATTTGGGAAGAAGGGTAAATTAGCACCTCGATATATTGGGTCATTTGGGATTCTTGAGAAGGTCAACCCTGTTGCCTACAGGCTTGCCCTGCCGCTAGAATTAAGCCAAGTTCACAACGTGTTTCATGTTTCAATGTTGAAGAAATATATCCGAGATCCACTACATGTGATTGATTATTCTGAGATTGTGGTTAATGAAGATTTAGGCTACGAGGAAAGGCCGATGAGAATTATTGACAGGCAAGAGCGGCAGTTGAGAAACAAATCGATACCAATGGTAAAGATCGAATGGGAGGGGCATTATGGCAAGGAGGCTACATGGGAAAAGGAAGAGGAAATAAAAATCCGCTATCCGGAGTTATTTGTAGAGCAAGATAACTGAAGTTTGGGGACCAAACTTCTCTAAAGAGGGTAGACTGTAGTGACCCTCATTCCTCACCTTAGCCTCGGGCATGAGCATTTGTATAATCTTGTTTTGCTAAGTTGCAGTAGTGAATTTTCTTGACTTGTCTTAGCTAGAATGAGATTTTTGTCTTGGTTTGTACTTATGTGAAATTTACTTGTTGAGTCTTGTTCTTTTCTGGTGAGTCTAGCCAAGGTCACCTTAAAGCCAGAACCACCTTAAAACCACTTTGGTTGACCCCTACCTTCGTCCTGGCATATTGGCCGAGATGTCATTTTCTAGGCCGGGGTGTATCATCAAGGCCGAGAGGTGTATCATCTAGGTCGAGAGCTGTATCATCTAGGCCGAAATGTTAACCTTGAGCCCGAGTGATCTTGTTCCGGATTGGTGCAACCTAGACCAAGGTGTGGCACATCTAGGCCAAGTGTTGTCCGTCCTAACCGGGATCATAGATACCTCACCTACCAGAGCCGATGTTTTCACCCGATGTCAGTACCTTGTCAGAGTGCCATGCCACTTTACTTGTTAAACACCCTTTCGCCATACTCTGTCTGGCCTGTCAGCCACCTTTTCGGGGAGAACCAACCAGCCGTTGCCACGTCTCCGAGCTGAGTGTTAAATCAGCCGGCAGTGAGTAGAACCTATCATTTTGTATCATATCTTTGCCTTGAGAGAGAGAAGCTCTAGAAGGAGTTTTAGAGTGAAGGAGTGGATCTTCGAGCTTGATTCTTAGAGATCTAACCGTTAGATTCGTGTATTAAGGTTAGATTCTTGACCTACTCTTGTAGTCCTTGTTAATCATCTAGCTGCATTGCATGATCAAACCTGATTTGCAAGCCATGCATTGATTGAAAGTTTGGTTTTAGAAAGAGAAAGTAGTATTCATGTGTTCTTGAATAAAAGCCTTGTTTGATCCGAAAGTTTGCATTAAGGTTCATGCTTTTGTGTTTGTTTCCATAAGATCTTCGAGTATGGGTGCTCAAGTCCATTTTTTGAATTCATAGCATGAAATCTCAGATTTTGTAATAGCAAATTATGATCTTGCATTCATCCTCCTCATGTTCATGTTCTTCATGTTCGACATGTTCTTCAAGAGAGGGAAACCCAGATTTTCCCGACCTCATTTCCTTGAATGTGGCCATCGAGGCAACACCGCGGCAAGGAGGTGTGGGACCTCGGCCTAGACCTGGTAGTCGCCCAGCATGTTTTCCCGAGATGAGAAACTGTGTTTTGTTTCGATTTCACTTAGCCTTTGAAGAATGTCGAGGTCATTTGCATGCATGCTAGACTTGTTTTTGAGAAATGCATTCAACAGACTTTGCCATGTGTTTGCAGGACTTGGACTTGCCTTGACCCCAACGTCTGAAGAGCTATGTGAGTGGTATTTTTAATAAAGTTTTATTATTAAGTTTTGATAAAAGTTTTTTCTTGACTGTTTTGGAAAAGTATTTGTGAAGCATGAATGGTGATCCCTATTTTGTATATCAAGCATTAGCCTTATTTTGAATGACAATCTTGAAAGTCCGTACATGCTAGGGGACTATAAGTATTTGTAGCACAATCTTCAAAGTCCGTACGTGCTAGGGGACTACAAGCATTTGTAGCACAATCTTGAAAGTCTGTACGTGCTAGGGGACTATAAGCATTTGTAGCACAACCCTTGTTAATATTATCCCTTGAAACTTGAAAGCCTTGAAAGACTTTAATTGTCGGGACTTGAAAGATTTGTTAGATAAGCTTGATTTACTCTTGGATTTTGTACAAGATGTGTTATGCTTTGATTTGATAAGGATTTCGGATATCATTCATGTAAACCCCTTTATTATCTGTACCATTCACTGAGTATCCAAGCTCACCCCTCTATATATATATGTAGGTGACGAGCAGGATGGCGGTGATGCCTAGATGTACTTGCCACTTGTTTTGGACTTTGCACTTTTGCTGCATCTTGAAGATTATGCTTCTTAGTTGTATTTCATTGTATTTTGTATTTGATGGCTGAGAAGCCTTTTGGTCAAGATGTATTTTCCATGTACTTTATTTGTTGTATCAAAGCTATGTAAAGATGTATGTCATTCCATTTAAACTTATGCACTGCTCTCATGGACTACTTAGCTTGAAATTTATTGCTTCCGTATTTGTAAGCCCCATATGTATACTCTGTTTGTGTGTGAATCCTGAAAGTTGGCCTTCGGTAATCACGAATTACTGGCCATCATGGCACCATTCTACTAGGGGCCGAATGGGGTCGTGACATTTCTTTAAGGAACTTCCATTTTTATTTTTATTCAGCTTCCATTTTTATTCAAGTTATTTTTCGACTCAACTTCCTTTTTTATTTAATTTCCAAATAGATCGTTAAAGTATAGTGGTATCTGAAATGAACTTCCATTTTTAATTTTATGCAACTTTCATTTTATTTTTATTCCATTTCCATTTTTATTCAATTTACTTTTCCATTAAACTTCATTTTTTATTTAATTTCCAAATAGATCGTTAAGGTATAGTGGTTTCTAGAATGAACTTTCATTTTTAATTTTCTGCAACTTACATTTTTATTCAAGTTATTTTTCTATTCAACTTCCTTTTTTATTTAATTTCCAAATAGATCGTTAAGGTATAGTGGTTTCTTAAATGAACTTCCATTTTTAATTTTCTGCAACTTCTATTTTTATTTCTATTCAACTTTTTTTTTTTATTCAAGTTTCTTTTCTATTCAACTTCCTTTCTTATTTAATTTCCAAAAAGGTCGTTAAGGTACACTGGTTTCTGGATTGAACTTCCATTTTTAATTTTATGCAACTTTCACTTTTATTTTTATTCAACTTCCATTTTTATTCAATTTACTTTTCTATTAAACTTCCTTTTTTATTTAATTTCCAAATAGATCGTTAAGGTATAGTGGTTTCTTTAATGAACTTCCATTTTTAATTTTATGGAACTTCCATTTTTATTTTTATTCAGCTTCCATTTTTATTCAAGTTATTTTTCTGTTCAACTTCCTTTTTTATTTAATTTCCAAATAGATCGTTAAGGTATAGTGGTTTCTTGAATGACCTTCCATTTTTAATTTTCTGCAACTTCTATTTTTATTTTTATTTAACTTCCTTTTTTTATTCAAGTTTCTTTTCTACTCAACTTCCTTTTTTATGTAATTTCCAAATAGATCGTTAAGGTATAGTGATTTCTGGATTGAACATCCATTTTTAATTTTCTGCAACTTCCATTTTTATTTTTATTCAACTTCCTTTTCTATTTAATTTCCAAATAGACCGTTAAGGTATATTGGTTTCTCGAATAAACTTCCATTTTTAATTTTCTGCAACTTCCATTTTTATTTTTATTCAACTTCCATTTTTATTCAATTTCCTTTTCTATTAAACATCCTTTTTTATTTAATTTCCAAATAGATCGTGAAGGTATAGTGGTATCTTGAATGAACTTCCATTTTTAATTTTATGCAACTTCCATTTTTATTTTTATTCGATTTCCATTTTTATTCAAGTCATTTTTCTATTCAACTTTCTTTTTTATTTAATTTCCAAATAGATCATTAAGGTATAGTGGTTTCTTGAATGAACTTCCATTTTTAATTTTCTGCAACTTCCATTTTTATTTTTATTTAACTTCTTTTTTCAATCAAGTTTCTTTCTACTCAACTTCCTTTTTTATTTAATTTCCAAATAGATCGTTAAGGTATACTGGTTTCGAGATTGAACTTCTATTTTTAATTTTCTGCGACTTCCATTTTTATTTTTATTCAACTTCCATTTTTATTCAATTTACTTTCCTATTAAACTTCCTTTTTTATTTAATTTCCAACTAGACCGTTAAGGTATAGTGGTTTCTTTAATGTACTTCCATTTTTAATTTTATGGAACTTTCATTTTTATTTTTATTCGGCTTTCATTTTTATTCAAGCCATTTTTCTATTCAACTTCCTTTTTTATTTAATTTCCAAATAGATGGTTAAGGTATAGTGGTTTCTTGAATTAACTTCCATTTTTAATTTTCTTCAACTTCCATTTTTATTTTTATTTAACTTCCTTTTGTATTCAAGTTTTTTTCTACTCAACATCCTTTTTTATTTAATTTCCAAATAGATCGTCAAGGTATAGTGGTTTCTGGATTGAACTTCCATTTTTATTTTTATTCAACTTCCATTTTCATTCAATTTACTTTTATATTAAACTTCCTTTTTTATTTAATTTCCAAACATATCATTAAGGTATAGTGGTTTCTTGAATGAACTTCCAATTTTAATTTTCTGCAACTCCCATTTTTATTTCTATTCAACTTCTTTTTTTATTCAAGTTTCTTTTCTATTCAACTTCCTTTTTTATTTAATTTCCTAATAGATCGTTAAGGTATAGTGGTTTCTTGAATGAACTTTCATTTCTAATTTTCTGCAACTTCCATTTTTATTTTTATTCAACTTCCATTTTTATTCATGTTATTTTTCTATTCAACTTCATTTTTTATTTAATTTCCAAATAGATCGTTAAGGTATAATGGTTTCTTGAATGAATATCCATTTTTAATTTTCTGCAACTTTCGCTTTTATTTGTATTCAACTTCCATTTTTATTCAATTTACTTTTCTATTAAACTTCATTTTTTATTTAATTTCCAAATAGATCGTTAAGGTATAGTGGTTTCTTTAATGAACTTCCATTTTTAATTTTATGGAACTTCCATTTTTATTTTTATTCAGCTTCCATTTTTATTCAAGTTATTTTTCTATTCAACTTCCTTTTTTATTTAATTTCCAAATAGATCGTAAAGGTATAGTGCTTTTTTTAATGAACTTCCATTTTTAATTTTCTGCAACTTCCATTTTTATTTCTATTCAACTTCTTTTTTTATTCAAGTTTCTTTTCTATTCAACTTCCTTTATTATTTAATTTCCAAAAAGATCGTTAAGGTACACTGGTTTCTAGATTGAACTTTCATTTTTAATTTTATTCAACTTTCACTTTTATTTTTATTCAACTTCCATTTTTATACAATTTACTTTTCTATTAAACTTCCTTTTTAATTTAATTTCAAAATAGATCGTTAAGGTATAGTGGTTTCCTTAATGAACTTCCATTTTTAATTTTATGGAACTTCCATTTTTATTTTTATTCAGCTTCCATTTTTATTCAAGTTATTTTTCTATTCAACTTCCTTTTTTTATTTAATTTCCAAATAGATCGTTAAGGTATAGTGGTTTCTTGAATGAACTTCCATTTTTTATTTTCTGCAACTTCCATTTTTATTTCTATTCAACTTCTTTTTTTATTCAAACTTCTTTTCTATTCAACTACCTTTTTTATTTAATTTCCAAATAGATCGTTAAGGTATAATGGTTTCCGGATTGAACTTACATTTTCCACTTTATGCAACTTTAATTTTTATTTTTATTCAACTTTCATTTTTACTCAATTTTTTTTTCTGTTAGAGTTACTTTTTTATTTAATTTCCAAATAGATCGTTAAGGTATAGTGGTTTCTTTAATAAACTTCATTTTAAATTTTATGCAACTTTCATATTTATTTTTATTCAACTTCCATGTTTATTCAAGTTATTTTTCTATTCAACTTCCTTTTTTATTTAATTTCCAAATAGATCGTTAAGGTATAGTGGTTTCTTGAATGAACTTCCATTTTTAATTTTCTGCAACTTCCATTTTTACTTTTATTCAACTTCCATTTTTATTCAAGCTATTTTTCTATTCAACTTCATTTTTTATTTAATTTCCAAATAGATCGTTAAGGTATAGTGGTTTCTTGAATGAACTTCCATTTTTAATTTTCTGCAACTTTCACTTTTATTTGTATTCAACTTCCATTTTTATTCAATTTACTTTCCTATTAAACTTCCTTTTTTATTTAATTTCCAAATAGATCGTTATGGTATAGTGGTTTCTTTAATGAACTTCCATTTTTAATTTTATGGAACTTCCATTTTTATTTTTATTCAGCTTCCATTTTTATTCAAGTTATTTTTCTATTCAACTTCCTTTTTTTTTAATTTCCAAATAGATTGTAACGGTATAGTGGTTTCTTGAAAGAACTTCTATTTTTAATTTTCTGCAACTTCCATTTTTATTTCTATTCAACTTCTTTTTTTATTCAAGTTTCTTTTCTATTCAACTTCCTTTCTTATTTAATTTCCAAAAAGATCGTTAAGGTACACTGGTTTCTGGATTGAACTTCCATTTTTAATTTTATGCGACTTTCACTTTTATTTTTATTCAACTTCCATTTTTATTCAATTTACTTTTCTATTAAACTTCCTTTTTTATTTAATTTCCGAATAGATCGTTAAGGTATAGTGGTTTCTTTAATAAACTTCCATTTTTAATTTTATGGAACTTCCATTTTTATTTTTATTCAGCTTCCATTTTTATTCAAGTTATTTTTCTGTTCAACTTCCTTTTTTATTTAATTTCCAAATAGATCGTTAAGGTATAGTGGTTTCTTGAATGACCTTCCATTTTTAATTTTCTGCAACTCCCATATTTATTTTTATTTAACCTCCTTTTTTTATTCAAGCTTCTTTTCTACTCAACTTCCTTTTTTATGTAATTTCCAAATAGATCGTTAAGGTATAGTGGTTTCTGGATTGAACATCCATTTTTAATTTTCTGCAACTTCCATTTTTATTTTTATTCAACTTCCTTTTTTATTTAATTTCCAAATAGATCTTTAAGGTATGTTGGTTTCTTTAATAAACTTCCATTTTTAATTTTATGGAACTTCCATTTTTATTTTTATTCAGCTTCCATTTTTATTCAAGTTATTTTTCTGTTCAACTTCCTTTTTTATTTAATTTCCAAATAGATCATTAAGGTATAGTGGTTTCTTGAATGAACTTCCATTTTTAATTTTCTGCAACTTCCATTTTTGTTTTTATTTAACTTCTTTTTTCAATTAAGTTTCTTTTCTACTCAACTTTCTTTTTTATTTAATTTCCAAATAGATCGTTAAGGTATACTGGTTTCTAGATTGAACTTCTATTTTTAATTTTCTGCGACTTCCATTTTTATTTTTATTCAAATTTCATTTTTATTCAATTTACTTTTCTATTAAACTTCCTTTTTTATTTAATTTCCAAATAGACCGTTAAGGTATAGTGGTTTCTTTAATGAACTTCCATTTTTAATTTTATGGAACATTCATTTTTATTTTTATTCGGCTTCCATTTTTATTCAAGCTATTTTTCTATTCAACTTCCTTTTTTATTTAATTTCCAAATAGATGGTTAAGGTATAGTGGTTTCTTGAATTAACTTCCATTTTTATTTTTCTTTAACTTCCTTTTTTATTCAAGTTTTTTTTCTACTCAACTTCCTTTTTTATTTAATTTCCAAATAGATCGTCAAGGTATAGTGGTTTCTGGATTGAACTTCCATTTTTATTTTTATTCAACTTCCATTTTCATTCAATTTACTTTTATAGTAAACTTCCTTTTTTATTGAATTTTCAAACATAACATTAAGGTATAGTGGTTTCTTGAATGAACTTCCAATTTTAATTTTCTGCAACTTCCATTTTTATTTCTATTCAACTTCTTTTTTTATTCAAGTTTCTTTTCTATTCAACTTCCTTTTTTATTTAATTTCCTAATAGATCGTTAAGGTATAGTGGTTTCTTGAATGAACTTCCATTTTTAATTTTCTGCAACTTCCGTTTGTATTTTTATTCAACATCCATTTTTATTCATGTTATTTTTTTATTCAACTTCATTTTTTATTTAATTTCCAAATAGATCGTTAATGTATAGTGGTTTCTTGAATGAACTTCCATTTTTAATTTTCTGCAGCTTTCGCTTTTATTTGTATTCAACTTCCATTTCTATTCAATTTACTTTTCTATTAAACTTCCTTTTTTATTTAATTTCCAAATAGATCGTTAAGGTATAGTGGTTTCTTTAATGAACTTCCATTTTTAATTTTACGGAACTTCCATTTTTATTTTTATTCGGCTTCCATTTTTATTCTAGTTATTTTTCTATTCAACTTCCTTTTTTATTTAATTTCCAAATAGATCGTAAAGGTATAGTGGTTTCTTGAATGAACTTCCATTTTTAATTTTCTGCAACTTCCATTTTTATTTCTATTCAACTTCTTTTTTTTTTCAAGTTTCTTTTCTATTCAACTTCCTTTTTTATTTAATTTCCAAAAAGATCGTTAAGGTACACTGGTTTCTGTATTGAACTTCCATTTTTAATTTTTTGCAACTTTCACTTTTATTTTTATTCAACTTCCATTTTTATTCAATTTATTTTTCTATTAAACTTCATTTTTTATTTAATTTCCAAATAGATCGTTAAGGTATAGTGGTTTCTTTAAAGAACTTCCATTTTTAATTTTATGGAACTTCCATTTTTATTTTTATTCAGCTTCCATTTTTATTCAAGTTATTTTTCTATTCAACTTCCTTTTTTATTTAATTTCCGAATAGATCGTTAAGGTATAGTGGTTTCTTGCATGAACTTCCATTTTTAATTTTCTGCAACTTCCATTTTTATTTTTATTTAACTTCCTTTTTTATTCAATTTTCTTTTCTACTCAACTTCCTTTTTTTTGTAATTTCCAAATAGATCGTTAAGGTATACTGGTTTCTGGATTGAACTTCCATTTTTAATTTTCTGCAACTTCCATTTTAATTTTTATTCAACTTCCACTTTTATTCAATTTACTTTTCTATTAAACTTCCTCTTTTATTTAATTTCCAAATAGATCGTTAAGGTATAGTGGTTTCTTTAATGAACTTCCATTTTTAATTTTACGGAACTTCCATTTTTATTTTTATTCGGCTTCCATTTTATTCTAGTTATTTTTCTATTCAACTTCCTTTTTTATTTAATTTCCAAATAGATCGTAAAGGTATAGTGGTTTCTTGAATGAACTTCCATTTTTAATTTTCTGCAACTTCCATTTTTATTTCTATTCAACTTCTTTTTTTTTTCAAGTTTTTCTTTTCTATTCAACTTCCTTTTTTATTTAATTTCCAAAAAGATCGTTAAGGTACACTGGTTTCTGTATTGAACTTCCATTTTTAATTTTTTGCAACTTTCACTTTTATTTTTATTCAACTTCCATTTTTATTCAATTTATTTTTCTATTAAACTTCATTTTTTATTTAATTTCCAAATAGATCGTTAAGGTATAGTGGTTTCTTTAAAGAACTTCCATTTTTAATTTTATGGAACTTCCATTTTTATTTTTATTCAGCTTCCATTTTTATTCAAGTTATTTTTCTATTCAACTTCCTTTTTTATTTAATTTCCGAATAGATCGTTAAGGTATAGTGGTTTCTTGCATGAACTTCCATTTTTAATTTTCTGCAACTTCCATTTTTATTTTTATTTAACTTCCTTTTTTATTCAATTTTCTTTTCTACTCAACTTCCTTTTTTTTGTAATTTCCAAATAGATCGTTAAGGTATACTGGTTTCTGGATTGAACTTCCATTTTTAATTTTCTGCAACTTCCATTTTAATTTTTATTCAACTTCCACTTTTATTCAATTTACTTTTCTATTAAACTTCCTCTTTTATTTAATTTCCAAATAGATCGTTAAGGTATAGTGGTTTCTTTAATGAACTTCCATTTTTAATTTTATGGAACTTCCATTTTTATTTTTATTCAGTTTCCATTTTTGTTCAAGTTATTTTTCTATTCAACTTCGTTTTTTATTTAATTTCCAAATAGATCGTTAAGGTATAGTGGTTTCTTGAATTAACTTCCATTTTTAATTTTCTGCAACTTCCATTTTTCTTATTATTTTACTTCCTTTTTTATTCAAGTTTCTTTTCTACTGAACTTCCTTTTTTATTTAATTTCCCAATAGATCGTTAAGGTATAATGGTTTATGCATTGAACTCACGTTTTTAATTTTATGCAACTTTCATTTTTTTTTAATTCAACTTCCATTTTTATTCATTTTTCTTTTCTATTCAACTTCCTTTTTTATTTAATTTCCAAATTGATCGTTGAGGTATAGTGGTTTCTTTAATGAACGTCCATTTTTAATTTTATGGAACTTCCATTTTTATTTTTATTCAGCTTCCATTTTTATTCTAGCTATTTTTCTATTCAACATCCTTTCTTATTTAATTTCCAAATACATCATTAAGGTATAGTGGTTTCTTGAATTAACTTCCATTTTTAATTTTCTGCAACTTCTATTTTTATTTTTATTTCACTTCCTTTTTTATTCAAGTTTCTTTTTCTACTAAACTTCCTTTTTTATTTAATTTCCAAATAGATCGTCAAGGTATAGTGGTTTCTGGATTGAACTTCCATTTTTATTTTTATTCAACTTCCATTTTTATTCAATGTACTTTTCTACTGAACTTCCTTTTTTATTTAATTTCCACATAGATCCTTAAGGTATAGTGGTTTCTTGAATGAACTTACATTTTTAATTTTCTGCAACTTCCATTTTTATTTTTATTCGACTTCCATTTTTATTCAAGTTATTTTTCTATTAAACTTCCTTTTTTATTTAATTTCCCAATAGATCGTTAAGGTATATTGGTTTCTTGAATGAACTTCCAGTTTTAATTTTCTGCAACTTCCATTTTATTCAAGTTATTTTTCTATTCAACTTCCTTTTTTATTTAATTTCCGAATAGATCGTTAAGGTATAGTGGTTTCTTGCATGAACTTCCATTTTTAATTTTCTGCAACTTCCATTTTTATTTTTATTTAACTTCCTTTTTTATTCAATTTTCTTTTCTACTCAACTTCCTTTTTTATGTAATTTCCAAATAGATCGTTAAGGTATACTGGTTTCTGGATTGAACTTCCATTTTTAATTTTCTGCAACTTCCATTTTAATTTTTATTCAACTTCCAGTTTTATTCAATTTACTTTTCTATTAAACTTCCTATTTTATTTAATTTCCAAATAGATCGTTAAGGTATAGTGGTTTCTTTAACGAACTTCCATTTTTAACTTTATGGAACTTCCATTTTTATTTTTATTCAGTTTCCATTTTTGTTCAAGTTATTTTTCTATTCAACTTCGTTTTTTATTTAATTTCCAAATAGATCGTTAAGGTATAGTGGTTTCTTGAATTAACTTCCATTTTTAATTCTCTGCAACTTCCATTTTTCTTATTATTTTACTTCCTTTTTTATTCAAGTTTCTTTTCTACTGAACTTCCTTTTTTATTTAATTTCCCAATAGATCGTTAAGGTATAATGGTTTCTGGATTGAACTCACGTTTTTAATTTTATGCAACTTTCATTTTTTTTTTTAATTCAACTTCCATTTTTATTCATTTTTCTTTTCTATTCAACTTCCTTTTTTATTTAATTTCCAAATTGATCGTTGAGGTATAGTGGTTTCTTTAATGAACTTCCATTTTTATTCTAGCTATTTTTCTATTCAACATCCTTTTTTATTTAATTTCCAAATATATCGTTAAGGTATAGTGGTTTCTTGAATTAACTTCCATTTTTAATTTTCTGCAACTTCTATTTTTATTTTTATTTCACTTCCTTTTTTATTCAAGTTTCTTTTTCTACTCAACTTCCTTTTTTATTTAATTTCCAAATAGATCGTCAAGGTATAGTGGTTTCTGGATTGAACTTCCATTTTTATTTTTATTCAACTTCCATTTTTATTCAATGTACTTTTCTACTGAACTTCCTTTTTTATTTAATTTCCAAATAGATCGTTAAGGTATAGTGGTTTCTTGAATGAACTTCCATTTTTAATTTTCTGCAACTTCCATTTTTATTTTTATTCGACTCCCATTTTTATTCAAGTTATTTTTCTATTCAACTTCCTTTTTTATTTAATTTCCCAATAGATCGTTAAGGTATAGTGGTTTCTTGAATGAACTTCCATTTTTAATTTTCTGCAACTTCCATTTTTATTCAAGTTATTTTTCTATTCAACTTCCTCTTTTATTTAATGTCCAAATAGATCGTTAAGGTATAGTGGTTTCTTGAATGAACTTCCATTTTTAATTTTCTGCAACTTCCATTTTTATTCTTATTTAACTTCCTTTTTCAATCAGTTTCTTTTCTACTCAACTTCTTTTTTTATTTAATTTCCAAATAGATCGTTAAGGTATACTGGTTTCTGGATTGAACTTTCATTTTTAATTTTATGCAACTTTCATTTTTAATTTTATTCAACTTTCATTTTTATTTTTATTCAACTTCCATTTTTTTTCAATTTACGTTTCTATTAAACTTCCTTTTTTATTTAATTTCCAAATAGATCGTTAAGGTATAGTGGTTTCTTGAATGAACTTCCATTTTTAATTTCTGTAACTTCCATTTTTATTTTTATTCGACTTCCATTTTTGTTCAAGTTATTTTTTCTATTCAACTTCCTTTTTTATTTAATTTCCAAATAGATCGTTAAGGTATAGTGGTTTCTTGAATGAACTTCCATTTTTATTTTTATTCGACTTCCATTTTTGTTCAACTTATTTTTCTATTCAACTTCCTTTTTTATTTAATTTCCAAATAGATCGTTAAGGTATAGTGGTTTCTTGAATGAACTTCCAATTTTAATTTTCTGCAACTTCCATTTTTTATTTCTATTCAACTTCTTTTTTTATTCAAGTTTCTTTTCTATTGAACTTCATTTTTTATTTAATTTCCAAATAGATCGTTAAGGTATACTGGTTTCCGGATTGAACTTCCATTTTTAATTTTATGAAACTTTCACTTTTATTTTTATTCAACTTCCATTTTTAATCAATTTACTTTTCTATTAATCTTCCTTTTTTATTTAATTTCCAAATAGATCGTTAAGGTATAGTGGTTTTTTAATGAACTTCCATTTTTAATTTTATTGAACTTCCATTTTTATTTTTATTCAGCTTCCATTTTTATTCAAGTTATTTTTCTATTCAACTTCCTTTTTTATTTAATTTCCAAATTGATCGTTAAGGTATAGTGGTTTCTTGACTGAACTTTCATTTTTAATTTTCGGCAACTTCCATTTTTATTCAAGTTTCTTTTCTATTAAACTTCCTTTTTTATTTAACTTCCAAATATATCGTGAAGTTATAGTAGTTTCTGGATTGAACTTCCATTTTTATTTTTATTCAACTTCAATTTTTATTCAATTTACTTTTCTATTAAACTTCCTCTTTTATTTATTTTCCAAATATATCGTTATGGTATAGTTGTTTCTTGAATGAACTTCCAATTTTAATTTTCTGCAAATTCCATTTTTATTTCTATTCAACTTCTTTTTTTATTCAATCTTCTTTTCTCTTCAACTTCCTTTTTTATTTAATTTCCAAATAGATCGTTAAGGTATAATGGTTTCTGGATTGAACTTACATTTTTAATTTTATACAATTTTCATATTTATTTTTATTCAACTTCCATTTTAATTCAATTTTCGTTTCTATTAAAGTTCCTTTTTTATTTAATTTCCAAAAAGATCGTTAAGGTATAGTGGTTTCTTTAATGAACTTCCATTTTTAATTTTATGCTACTTCCATTTTTATTTTTATTCAACTTCCATTTTCATCCAAGTTATCTTTCTATTCAACTTCCTTTTTTATTTAATTTGCTAATAGATCGTTAAGGTATAGTGCTTTCTTGAATGAACTTCCATTTTTAATTTTCTGCAACTTCCATTTTTATTTTTATTCAACTTCCATTGTTATTCAATTTACTTTTCTATTAAACTTCCTTTTTTATTGAATTTCCAAATAGATCGTTAAGGTATAGTGGTATCTAGAATGAACGTCCATTTTTAATTTTATGCAACTTCCATTTTTATTTTTATTCGACTTCCATTTTTATCCAAGTCATTTTTCTGTTCAAATTCCTTTTTTATTTAATTTTCAAATAGAATGTTAAAGTATAGTGGTTTCTTGAATGAACTCCCATTTTTAATTTTCTGCAACTTCCATTGTAATTTTTATTTAACTTCCTTTTTCAATAAAGTTTCTTTTCTACTCAACTTCCTTTTTTATTTAATTTCCAAATAGATCGTTAAGGTATACTGGTTTCTGGATTGAACTTCTATTTTAAATTTTCTGGAAGTTCCATTTTATTTTTTATTCAACTTTCATTTTTATTCAATTTACTTTTCTATTAAACTTCCATTTTTATTTAATTTCCAAATAGATCGTTAAGGTATAGTGGTTTCTTTAATAAACTTCCATTTTTATTTTTATTCAGCTTCCATTTTATTCAAGTTATTTTTCTATTCGACTTCCTTTTTTATTTAATTTCCAAATAGATCGTTAAGGTATAGTGGTTTCTTGAATGAACTTCCATTTTTAATTTTCTGCAACTTTCATTTTTATTTTTATTTAACTTCCTTTTTCAATCAAGTTTCTTTTCTACTCAATTTCCTTTTTTATTTAATTTCCAAATAGATCGTTAAGGTATACTGGTTTCTGGATTGAATTTCTATTTTTAATTTTCTGGAACTTCCATTTTTATTCAATTTACTTTTATATTAAACTTCTTTTTTATTTAATTTCCAAATAAATCGTTCAGGTATAGTGGTTTCTTTAATGAACTTCCATTTTTAATTTTATGGAACTTCCATTTTTATTTTTATTCAGCTTCCATTTTTGTTCAATTTATTTTTCTATTCAACTTCCTTTTTTACTTAATTTCAAAATAGATCGTTAACGTATAGTGGTTTTTGGATTGAACTTCCATTTTTAATTTTATCCAACTTTCATTTTTATTTTTATTCAATTTCCATTTTTATTCAATTTACTTTTCTATTAAACTTCCTTTTTTATTTAATTTCCAAATAGATCGTTAAGGTATAGTGGTTTCTTGAATGAATTTCCATTTTTAATTTGCAGCAACTTCCATTTTCATTTCTATTTAACTTCCTTTTTCATTCTAGTTTCTTTTCTACTCAACTTCCTTTTTTATTTAATTTCCAAAAAGATCGTTAAGGTATAGTGGTTTTTGGATTGAACTTCCATTTTTAATTTTATTCAACTTTCGTTTTTATTTTTATTCAATTTCCATTTTTATTCAATTTACTTTTCTATTAAACTTCCTTTTTTATTTAATTTCAAAATATATCGTTAAGATATAGTGGTTTCTTAAATTTACTTCCATTTTTAATTTTCTGCAACATCCATTTTTATTTTTATTCGACTTCCATTTTTATTCAAGTTATTTTTCTATTCAACTTCCTTTTTTATTTAATTTCCAAATAGATCGTAAAGGTATAGTGGTTTCCTGGATGAACTTCTATTTTTAATTTTCTGAAACTTCCATTTTTATTCTTATTTAACTTCCTTTTTCAATCAGTTTCTTTTCTACTCAATTTCCTTTTTTATTTAATTTCCAAATTGAACGTTAAGGTATAGTGGTTTCTGGATTGAAGTTTCATTTTTAATTTTATGCAACTTTCATTTTTATTTTTATTCAACTTCCATTTATATTCAATTTACTTTTCTATTAAACTTCCTTTTTTATTTAATTTCCAAATAGATCGTTAAAGTATAGTGGTTTCTTGAATGAACTTCCATTTTTAATTTTCTGCAACTTCCATTTTTATTTTTATTCGACAACCATTGTTATTCAAGTTATATTTCTATTCAACTTCTCTTTTAATTAATTTCCAAATAGATCGTTAAGGTATAATTGTTTCTTAAATGAACTTCCAATTATAATTTTCTGTAACTTCTATTTTTATTTCTATTCAACTTTTTTTTATTCAAGTTTCTTTTCTATTCAATTTCCTTTTTTATTTAATTTTCAAATAGATTGTTAAGGTATGCTGGTTTATGGATTGAACTTCCATTTTAAATTTTATGAAACTTTCACTTTTATTTTTATTCAACTTTGATTTTTAATCAATTTACTTTTCTATTAATCATCCTTTTTTATTTAATTTCCAAATAGAGCGTTAAGGTATAGTGGTTTCTTTAATGAACTTCCTTTTTTAATTTTATGGAACTTCCATTTTTAACTTTATTCAGCTTCCATTTTTATTCAAGTTATTTTTCAATTCAACTTCCTTTTTTATTTAACTTCCAAATAGATCGTTAAGGTATAGTGGTTTCTTGAATGAACTTCAATTTTTAATTTTGTGCAACTTCCATTTTTATTTTTATTTAACTTCCTTTTTTATTCATGTTTCTTTTCTATTCAAACTTCCTTTTTTATTTAATTTCCAAATAGATCGTTAAGGTGTACTGGTTTCTGGATTGAACTTCCATTTTTAATTTTCTGCAACTTCCATTTTTATTTTTATTCGACTTCCATTTTTATTCAATTTACTTTTCTATTAAACTTCCATTTTTATTTAATTTCCAAATAGATCGTTAAGGTATAGTGGTTTCTTTAATGAACTTCCATTTTTAATTTTATGGAACTTCCATTTTTATTTTTATTCAGCTTCCATTTTCATTCAAGTTATTTTTCTATTCAACTTCCTTTTTTATTTAATTTCCAAATAGATCGTTAAGGTATAGTGGTTTCTTGAATTAACTTCCATTTTTAATTTTCTGCAACTTCCATTTTTATTTTTAAGTAACTTCTATTTTTATTCAAGTTACTTTTTCTATTCAACTTCCTTTTTTTATTTAATTTCTAAATAGATCGTCAACGTATAGTGGTTTCTAGATTGAACTTCCATTTTTAATTTTATGCAACTGACATTTTTTGTATTCAATTTCCATTTTTATTCAATTTACTTTTCTATTAAACTTCCTTTTTTATTTAATTTCCGAATAGATCGGTAAGGTATAGTGGTTTCTCGAATGAATTTCCATTTTTAATTTGCTACAACTTCCATTTTTTTTTTATTTAACTTCATTTTTTATTGTAGTTTCTTTTCTACTCAACTTCCTTTTTTATTTAATTTACAAATAGATCGTTAAGGTATAGTGTTTTCTGGATTGAACTTCCATTTTTAATTTTATGCAACTTTCATTTTTATTTTTATTCAATTTTCATTTTTTTTTCAATTTACTTTTCTATTAAAGTTCCTTTTTTATTTAATTTCCAAATAGATCGTTAAGGTATAGTGGTTTCCTGAATGAACTTCCATTTTTAATTTTCTGCAACTTCCATTTTTACTTTTATTCGACTTTCATTTTTATTCAAGTTATTTTTCTATTCAACTTTCTTTTTTATTTAATTTCCAAATAGATCGTTAAGGTACAGTGGTTTCTGGAATGAACTTGTATTTTTAATTTTCTGCAACTTTCATTTTTATTTTTATTTAACTTCATTTTTCAATCAGTTTCTTTTCTACTCAACTTCCTTTGTTATTTAATTTCCAAATAGAACGTTAAGTTATAGTGGTTTCTGGATTGAACTTTCATTTTTAATTTTATGCAACTTCCATTTTTAATTTTATTCCACATCCATTTTTATTCAATTTACTTTTCTATTAAACTTTCTTTTTTATTTAATTTCCAAATGGATCGTTAAGGTATAGTGGTTTATTGAATGAACTTCCAATTTTAGTATTTTGCAACTTCCATTTTTATTTCTATTCAACTTCTTTTTTTATTCAAGCTTCTTTTCTATTCAACGTCCTTTTTTATTTAATTTCCAAATAGATCGTTAAGGTATAATGGTTTCTGGATTGAACTTACATTTTTAATTTTATGCAACTTTCATTTTTATTTTTATTCAACTTCCATTTTTATTCGATTTTCTTTTCTATTAAAGTTCCTTTTTTATTTAATTTCCAAATTGATCGTTAAGGTATAGTGGTTTCTTTAATGAACTTCCATTTTTAATTTTATGCAACTTCCATTTTTATTTTTATTCAACTTCCATTTTTATTCAAGTTATTCTTCTATTCAACTTCCTTTTTTATTTAATTTCCTAATAGATCGTTAAGGTATAGTGGTTTCTTGAATGAACTTCCATTTTTAATTTTCAGCAACTTCCATTTTTATTTTTATTCAACTTCCATTTTTATTCAATTTACTTTTCTATTAAACTTCCTTTTTTATTTAATTTCCAAATAGATCGTTATGGTATAGTGGTTTCTTTAATGAACTTTCATTTTTAATTTTATGGAACTTCCATTTTTATTTTTATTCAGCTTCCATTTTTATTCAAGTTATTTTTCTATTCAACTTCATTTTTTGTTTAATTTCCAAATAGATCGTTAAGGTATAGTGGTTTTCTTGAATTAGCTTCCATTTTTAATTTTCGGCGACTTCCATTTTTATTTTTAAGTAACTTCCATTTTTATTTAAGTAACTTTTGTATTCAACTTCCTTTTTTATTTAATTTCCAAATAGATCGTTAAGGTATAGTGGTTTCTTAAATGAACTTCCATTTTTGTTTTTATTCGACTTCCATTTTTATTCAAGTCATTTTTCTATTCAACTTCATTTTTTATTTAATTTCCTAATAGGTCGTTAAGGTATAGTAGTATCTTGAATGAACTTCCATTTTTAATTTTCTGCAACATCCATTTTTATTTCTATTCAGCTTCCATTTTTTTTCAAGTTATTTTTCTATTCAACTTCCTTTTTTATTTAATTTCCAAATAGATGGTTAACGTATAATGGTTTCTTGAATTAACTTCCATATTTAATTTTCTGCAACTTCCATTTTTATTTTTATTTAACTTCCTTTCTTATTCAAGTTTCATTTCTACTCAACTTCCTTTTTTATTTAATTTCCAAATAGATCGTCAAGGTATAGTGGTTTCTGGATTTAACTTCCATTTTTATTTTTATTCAACTTCCATTTTTATTCAATTTACTTTTCTATTAAACTTCCTTTTTTATTTAATTTCGAAATATATCGTTAAGGTATAGTGGTTTCATGAATGAACTTCCAATTTTTATCTTCTGCAACTTCCATTTTTATTTCTATTCAACTTTTTTTATTCAAGCTTCTTTTCTATTCAACTTCCTTTTTTATTTAATTTCCAAATAGATCGTTAAGGTATAACGGTTTCTGGATTGAACTTACATTTTTAATTTTCTGCAACATCCATTTTTATTTCTATTCAGCTTCCATTTTTATTCAAGTTATTTTTCTATTCAAATACCTTTTTTATTCAATCTCCAAATAGATCTTTAAGGTATAGTGGTTTCTTGAATTAACTTCCATTTTTAATTTTCTGCAACTTCCATTTTTATTTTCAAGTAACTTCCATTTTTATTCAAGTTACTTTTCTATTCAACTTCCTTTTTTATTTAATTTCCAAATAGAACATTAACGTATAGTGGTTTCTGGATTGAACTTCCATTTTTTATTTTATGCAACTGTCATTTTTATTTTTATTCAATTTCCATTTTTGTCGAATTTACTTTTCTATTAAACTATTTTTTTTATTTAATTTCCAAATAGATCGTTAAGGTATAGTGGTTTCTTGAATGAATTTCCATTTTTAATTTGCTTCAACTTCAATTTTTATTTTTATTTAACTTCACTTTTCATTTTTATTTAACTTCACTTTTCATTCCAGTTTCTTTTCTACTCAACTTCCTTTTTTATTTAATTTCCAAATTGATCGTTAAAGTATACTGGTTTCTGGATTGAACTTCCATTTTTAATTTTATGCAACTTTCATTTTTATTTTTATTCAATTTCCATTTTTTTTCAATTTACATTTCTATTAAACTTCCTTTTTTATTTAATTTCCAAATAGATCGTTAAGGTATAGTGGTTTCTTGAATGAACATCCATTTTTAATTTTCTGCAACTTCCATTTTTTTTGTTATTCGGCTTCCATTTTTATTCAAGATATTTTTTCGATTCAACATCCTTTTTTATTTAATTTCCGAATAGATCGTTAAGGTATAGTGATTTCTTGAATGAACTTCCATTTTTAATTTTCTGCAAATTCCATTTTTATTTTTGTTTAACTTCCTTTTTCAATCAGTTTCTTTTCTACTCAACTTCCTTTTTTATTTAATTTCCAAATAGATCGTTAAGGTATAGTGGTTTCTTGAATGAACATCCATTTTTAATTTTCTGTAACTTCCATTTTTATTGTTATTCGGCTTCCATTTTTATTCAAGATATTTTTTCGATTCAACTTCCTTTTTTATTTAATTTCCAAATAGATCGTTAAGGTATAGTGGTTTCTTGAATGAATTTCCATTTTTAATTTTCTGCAACATCCATTTTTATTTTTATTTAACTTCCTTTTTCAATCAGTTTCTTTTCTACTCAACTTCCTTTTTTATTTAATTTCCAAATAGATCGTTAAGGTATAGTGGTTTCTTCAATGAATTTCCATTTTTAATTTTCTGCAACTTCCATTTTTATTTTTAAGTAACTTCCATTTTTATTCAAGTTACTTTTCTATTCAACTTCCTTTTTTATTTAATTTCCAAATAGATCGTTAACGTATAGTGGTTTCTGGATTGAACTTCCATTTTTAATTTTATGCAACTTTCACTTTTATTTTTATTCAATTTTCATTTTTATTCAATTTACTTTTCTATTAAACTTCCTTTTTTATTTAATTTCCAAATAGATCGTTAAGGTATAGTGCTTTCTTGAATGAATTTCCAATTTTAATTTCCTCCAACTTCCATTTTTATTTTTATTCAACTTCCATTTTTATTCAATTTACTTATCTATTAAACTTTCTTTTTTATTTAATTTCCAAATAGATCGTTAAGGTATAGTGGTTTCTTGAAAGAACTTCCAATTTTAATTTTCTGCAACTTCCATTTTTATTTCTATCCAACTTCTTTTTTTATTCAAGCTTCTTTTCTATTCAACTTCCTTTTTTTATTTAATTTTCAAATAGATCGTTAAGGTATAATGGCTTCTTGATTGAACTTCAATTTTTAATGTTATGCAGCTTTCATTTTTATTTTTATTCAACTTCCATTTTTATTCAATTTTCTTTTCTATTAAAGTTCCTTTTTTATTTAATTTTCAAATAGATCGTTAAGGTATAATGGTTTCTTTAATAAACTTCCATTTTCAATTTTATGGAACTTCCATTTTTATTTTATTCGACTTCCATTTTTATTCAATTTATTTTTCTATTCAACTTCCTTATTTATTTAATTTCCTAATTGATCGTTAAGGTATATTGGTTTTTTGAATGAACTTCCATTTTTAATTTTCTGCAACTTCCATTTTTATTTTTATTCAATTTACTTTTCTATTCAACTTCCTTTTTTATTTACTTTCCAAATAGATCGTGAAGGTATAGTGGTATCTGGAATGAACTTCTATTTTTAATTTTATGCAACTTCCATTTTTATTTATATTCGACTTCCATTTTTACTCAAGTCATTTTTCTAATCAACTTTCTTTTTTATTTAATTTCCAAATAGATCGTTAAGGTATTGAGGTTTCTTCAATGAACTTCCATTTTTAATTTTCTGCAACTTCCATTTTTATTTTTATTCAACTTCCATTTTTATTCAATTTACTTTTCTATTAAACTTCCATTTTTATTGAATTTCCAAATAAATCGTTAAGGTATAGTGGTTTCTTTAATGAACTTCCATTTTTAATTTTATGGAACTAACATTTTTATTTTTATTCAGCTTCCGTTTTTATTCAAGTTATTTTTCTATTCAACTTCCTTTTTTATTTAATTTCCAAATAGATCGTTAAGGAATAGTGGTTTCTTGAATTAACTTCCATTTTTAATTTTCTGCAACTTCCATTTTTATTTTTATTTAACTTCCTTTTTTATTCAAGTTTCTTTTCTACTCAACTTCCTTTTTCATTTAATTTCCAAATAGATCGTCAAGGTATAGTGGTTTCTGGATTGAACTTACATTTTTATTTTTATTCAACTTCCATTTTTATTCAATTTACTTTTCTATTAAACTTCCTTTTTTATTTAATTTCCAAATATATCGTTAAGGTATAGTGGTTTCTTGAATGAACTTCCAATTTTAATTTTCTCCAACTTCCATTTTTATTTCTATTCAACTTCTTTTTTTATTCAAGCTTCTTTTCTATTCAACTTCCTTTTTTATTTAATTTCCAAATAGATCGTTAAGGTATAATGGCTTCTTGATTGAACTTCTATTTTTAATTTTATGCAGCTTTCATTTTTATTTTTATTCCACTTCCATTTTTATTCAATTTTCTTTTCTATTAAAGTTCCTTTTTTATTTAATTTCCAAATAGATCGTTAAGGTATAATGGTTTCTTTAATAAACTTCCATTTTCAATTTTATGTAACTTCCATTTTTATTTTTATTCAACTTCCATTTTTATTTAAATTATTTTTCTATTCAACTTCCTTTTTTATTTAATTTCCTAATTGATCGTTAAGGTATATTGGTTTTTTGAATGAACTTCCATTTTTAATTTTCTGCAACTTCCATTTTTATTTTTATTCAATTTACTTTTCTATTCAACTTCCTTTTTCATTTAATTTCCAAATAGATCGTGAAGGTATAGTGGTATCTGGAATGAACTTCTATTTTTAATTTTATGCAACTTCCATTTTTATTTATATTCGACTTCCATTTTTATTCAAGTCATTTTTCTATTCAACTTTTTTTTTTATTTAATTTCCAAATAGATCGTTAAGGTATGGAGGTTTCTTGAATGAACTTCCATTTTTAATTTTCTGCAACTCCCATTTTTATTCAATTTACTTTTCAATTAAACTTCCATTTTTATTGAATTTCCAAATAGATCGTTAAGGTATAGTGGTTTCTTTAATGAACTTCCATTTTTAATTTTATGGAACTAACATTTTTATTTTTATTCAGCTTCCGTTTTTATTCAAGTTATTTTTCTATTCAACTTCCTTTTTTATTTAATTTCCAAATAGATCTTTAAGGAATAGTGGTTTCTTGAATTACCTTTCATTTTTAATTTTCTGCAACTTCCATTTTTATTTTTATTTAACTTCCTTTTTTATTCAAGTTTCTTTTCTACTCAACTTCCTTTTTCATTTAATTTCCAAATAGATCGTCAAGGTATAGTGGTTTCTGGATTGAACTTACATTTTTATTTTTATTCAACTTCCATTTTTATTCAATTTACTTTTCTATTAAACTTCCTTTTTTATTTAATTTCCAAATATATCGTTAAGGTATAGTGGTTTCTTGAATGAACTTCCAATTTTAATTTTCTCCAACTTCCATTTTTATTTCTATTCAACTTCTTTTTTTATTCAAGCTTCTTTTCTAATCAACTTCCTTTTTTATTTAATTTCCAAATAGATCGTTAAGGTATAATGGCTTCTTGATTGAACTTCTATTTTTAATTTTATGCAGCTTTCATTTTTATTTTTATTCAACTTCCATTTTTATTCAATTTTCTTTTCTATTAAAGTTCCTTTTTTATTTAATTTCCAAATAGATCGTTAAGGTATAATGGTTTCTTTAATAAACTTCCATTTTCAATTTTATGTAACTTCCATTTTTATTTTTATTCAACTTCCATTTTTATTCAAATTATTTTTCTATTCAACTTCCTTTTTTATTTAATTTCCTAATTGATCGTTAAGGTATATTGGTTTTTTGAATGAATTTCCATTTTTAATTTTCTGCAACTTCCATTTTTATTTTTATTCAATTTACTTTTCTATTCAACTTCCTTTTTTTATTTAATTTCCAAACAGATCGTGAAGGTATAGTGGTATCTGGAATGAACTTCTATTTTTAATTTTATGCAACTTCCATTTTCATTTATATTCGACTTCCATTTTTATTCAAGTCATTTTTCTATTCAACTTTCTTTTTTATTTAATTTCCAAATAGATCGTTAAGGTATGGAGGTTTCTTGAATGAACTTCCATTTTTAATTTTCTGCAACTTCCATTTTTATTCAATTTACTTTTCTATTAAACTTCCATTTTTATTGAATTTCCAAATAGATCGTTAAGGTATAGTGGTTTCTTTAATGAACTTCCATTTTTAATTTTATGGAACAAACATTTTTATTTTTATTCAGCTTCCGTTTTTATTCAAGTTATTTTTCTATTCAACTTCCTTTTTTATTTAATTTCCAAATAGATCGTTAAGGAATAGTAGTTTCTTGAATTAACTTTCATTTTTAATTTTCTGCAACTTCCATTTTTATTTTTATTTAACTTCCTTTTTTATTCAAGTTTCTTTTCTACCCAACTTCCTTTTTCATTTAATTTCCAAATAGAACGTCAAGGTATAGTGGTTTCTGGATTGAACTTGCATTTTTATTTTTATTCAACTTTCATTTTTATTCCATTTACTTTTCTATTAAACTTCCTTTTTTATTTAATTTCCAAATATATCGTTAAGGTATAGTGGTTTCTTGAATGAACTTCCAATTTTAATTTTCTCCAACTTCCATTTTTATTTCTATTCAAGTTCTTTTTTTTATTCAAGCTTCTTTTCTATTCGACTTCCTTTTTCATTTAATTTCTAAATAGATCGTTAAGGTATAATGGTTTCTGGATTGAACTTACATTTTTAATTTTATACAACTTTCATTTTTATTTTTATTCAACTTCCGTTTTTATTCAATTTTCGTTTCTGTTAAAGTTCCTTTTTTGTTCAAGTTATTTTTCTATTCAACTTCCTTTTTTTTTTTAATTTGCTAATCGATCGTTAAGGTATAGTGGTTTCTTGAATGAACTTTCATTTTTAATTTTCTGCAACTTCCATTTTTATTTTTATTCAACTTCCATTTTTATTCAATTTACTTTTCTATTAAACTTCCTTTTTTATTCAATTACCAAATAGATCGTTAATGTATAGTGGTATCTTAAATGAACTTCCATTTTTAATTTTATGCAACTTCCATTTTTATTTTTATTCGACTTCCATTTTTATTTAAGTCATTTTTCTATTCAACTTCCTTTTTTATATAATTTCCAAATAGATCGTTAAGGTATAGTGGTTTCTTGAATGAACTTCCATTTTTAATTTTCTGCAACTTCCATTTTTATTTTTATTTAACTTCCTTTTTCAATCAAGTTTTTTTTCTACTCAACTTCCTTTTTTATTTAATTTCCGAATAGATCGTTAAGGTATACTGGTTTCTAGACTGAATTTTCATTTTTAATTTCTGCAACTTACATTTTTATTTTTATACAACTTCTATTTTTATTCAATTTACTTTTCAATTAAACTTCCTTTTTTATTTAATTTCCAAATAGATCGTTAAGTTATAGTGGTTTCTTTAATGAACTTCCATTTTTAATTTTCTCCAACTTCGATTTTTATTTTTTAGTAACTTCCATTTTTATTCGAGTTACTTTTCTATTCAACATCCTTTTTTATTTAATTTCCAAATAGATCATTAAGGTATAGTGGTTTCTTTAATTAACTTCCATTTTTTATTTTTTGCAACTTCCGTTTTTATTATTATTCAACTTCCATTTTTATTCAAGTTACTTTTCTATTCAACTTCCTTTTTTATTTAATTTCCAAATAGATCATTAACGTATAGTGGTTTCTGGATTGAACTTCCATTTTGAATTTTATGCAACTTTCATTTTTATTTTTATTCAATTTTCATTTTTATTCAATTTACTTTTCTATTAAACTTCCTTTTTTATTTAATTTCCAAATAGATCATTAAGGTATAGTGCTTTCTAGAGTGAATTTCCATTTTTAATTTTCTGCAACTTCCATTTTCATTTTTATTTAACTTCCTTTTTCGTTCTAGATTCTTTTCTACTCAACTTCCTTTTTTATTTAATTTTCCAAATAGATCGTTAAGGTATAGTGGTTTCTGGATTGAACTTCCATTTTTAATTTTATGCAACTTTCATTTTTATTTTTATTCAATTTACTTCTCTATTAAACTTTCTTTTTTATTAAATTTCCAAATTGAACGTTAAGGTATAGTGGTTTCTTGAATGAACATCCATTTTTAATTTTCTACAACTTCCATTTTTATTTTTATTCGATTTTCATTTTTAGTCAAGTTATTTTTCTATTCAACTTCCTTTTTTATTTAATTTCCAAACAGATCTTTAAGGTATAGTGGTTTCTTGAATGAACTTCCATTTTTAATTTTCAGCAACTTCCATTTTAATTTTTATTTAACTTTGTTTTTTATTCAAGTTTCTTTTCTACTCAACTTCCTTTTTTATGTAATTTCCAAATTGATCGTTAAGGTATAGTGGTTTCAGGATTGAACTTCCATTTTTAATTTTCTGCAACTTCCATTTTTATTTTTATTTAACTTCCATTTTTATTCAATTTACTTTTCTATTAAACTTCCTTTTTTATTTAATTTCCAAATAGATCGTTAAGGTATATTGGTTTTTTGAATGAATTTTCATTTTTAATTTTCTGCAACTTCCATTTTTATTTTTATTCGACTTCCATTTTTATTCAAGTTATTTTTCTATTCAACTTCCTTTTTTATTTAATTTCCAAATAGATCGTTAAGGTATAGTGGTTTTTTTAATGAACTTCCATTTTTAATTTTATGGAACTTCCATTTTTCTTTTTATTCAGCTTTCTTTTTTATTCAAGTTATTTTTCTATTCAACTTCCTTTTTTTTTTAATTTCCAAGTAGATGATTAGGGTATAGTGGCTTCTTGGATTAACTTCCATTTTTAATTTTCTGCAACTTCCATTTTTATTTTTATTTAACTTCCTTTTTTCTTCGAGTTTCTTTTTTATTCAACTTCCTTTTTTATTTAATTTCCAAATAGATCGTTGAGGTATAGTGGTTTCTTTAATGAACTTTCATTTTTAATTTTATGGAACTTCCATTTTTATTATTCTTCGGCTTCCATTTTTATTCAATTTTCTTTTCTATTAAAGTTCCTTTTTTATTTAATTTCCAAATATATCGTTAAGGTATAGTGGTTTCTTTAATGAACTTCCATTTTTAATTTTATGGAACGTCCATTTTTATTTTTATTCAATTTCCATTTTTATTCAAGTTATTTTTCTATTCAACTTCCTTTTTTATTTAATTTCCTAATAGATCGTTAAGGTATAGTGGTTTCTTTAACGAACTTCCATTTTTAATTTTCTGCAACTTCCATTTTTATTTTTATTCAACTTCCATTTTTATTCAATTTACTTTCCTATTAAACTTCCTTTTTTATTTAATTTCCAAATAGATCGTGAAGGTATAGTGGTACCTTGAATGAACTTCCATTTTTAATTTTATGAAACTTCCTTTTTTATTTTTATTCGACTTCCATTTTTATTCAAGTCATTTTTCTATTCAACTTTCTTTTTTATTTAATTTCTAAATAGATCGTTAAGGTATTGTGGTTTCTTGAATGAACTTCCATTTTCAATTTTCTGCAACTTCCATTTTTTGTTTTATTCAACGTCCATTTTTATTCAATTTACTTTTTTATTGAACTTCCTTTTTTATAGAATTTCCAAATAGATCGTTAAGGTATAGTGGTTTCTTTGGTGAACTTCTATTTTTAATTTTATGGAACTTCCATTTTTATTTTTATTCAGCTTTCATTTTTATTCAAGTTATTTTTCTATCCAACTTCTTTTTTTATTTAATTTCCAAATAGATCGTTAAGGTATAGTGGTTTCTTGAATTAACTTCCATTTTTAATTTTCTGCAACTTCCATTTTTATTTTCATTTAACTTCGTTTTTTTTTCAAGTTTCTTTTCGACTCAACTTCCTTTTTCATTTAATTTCCAAATAGATCGTCAAGGTATAGTGGTTTCTGGATTGAACTTCCATTTTTATTTTTATTCAACTTCCATTTGTAGTCACTTTACTTTTCTATTAAACTTCCTTGTTTATTTAATTTCCAAATATATCGTTAAGGTATAGTGGTTTCTTGAATGAACTTCCAATTTTAATTTTCTGCAACTTCCATTTTTATTGCTATTCAACTTCTTTTTTTATTCAAGCTTCTTTTCTAATCAACTTCCTTTTTTATTTAATTTCTAAATTGATCGTTAAGGTATAATGGTTTCGGCATTGAACTTACATTTTTAATTTTATACAACTTTCATTTTTATTTTTATTCAACTTCTGTTTTTATTCAATTTTCGTTTCTATTAAAGTTCCCTGTTATTTAATTTCCAAATAGATCGTTAAGGTATAGTGGTTTCTTTAATCAACTTCCATTTTTAATTTTATGCAACTTCCGTTTTTATTTTTATTCAACTTCCATTTTTGTTCTAGTTATTTTTCTATTCAGTTTCCTTTTTTATTTAATTTGCTAATAGATCGTTAAGGTATAGTGGTTTTACTTGAATGAACTTCCATTTTTAATTTTCTGCCACTTTCATTTTTATTTTTATTCAACTTCCATTTTTATTCAATTTACTTTTCTATTAAACTTCCTTTTTTATTCAATTACCAAATAGATCGTTAAGGTATAGTGGTATCTTGAATGAACATCCATTTTTAATTTTATGCAATTTCCATTTTTATTTTTATTCGACTTCCATTTTTATTCAAGTAATTTTTCTATTCAACTTCCTTTTTTATATAATTTCCAAATAGATCGTTAAGGTATAGTGGTTTTCTTGAATGAACTTCCATTTTTAATTTTCTGTAACTTCCAATTTTATTTTTATTCAACTTCTACGTTTTTTTTTTATTTAACTTCCTTTTTCAATCAAGTTTCTTTTCGACTCAACTTCCGTTTTTATTTAATTTCCGAAAAGATCGTTAAGGTATATTGGTTTCTGGATTGAACTTCCATTTTTAATTTTATGCAACTTTCATTTTTATTTTTATTCAATTTCCATTTTTATTCAATTAACTTCTCTATTAAACTTTTTTTTTATTAAATTTCCAAACTGAACTTTACGGTATAGTGGTTTCTTGAATGAACATCCATTTTTAATTTTCTGCAACTTCCATTTTTATTTTTATTCGACTTTCATTTTTATTCAAGTTATTTTCCTATTCAACTTCCTTTTTTATTTAATTTCCAAATAGATCGTTAAGGTATAGTGGTTTTTTGAATGAACTTCCATTTTTAATTTTCTGCAACTTCCATTTTTATTTTTATTTAACTTCGTTTTTTATTCAAGTTTCTTTTCTTCTCAACTTCCTTTTTTATGTAATTTCCAAATTGATCGTTAAGGTATAGTGGTTTCTGGATTGAACTTCCATTTTTAATTTTCTGCAATTTCCATTTTTATTTTTATTCGACTTCCATTTTTATTCAAGTTATTTTTCTATTAAACTTCCATTTTTATTTAATTTCCAAATAGATCATTAAGGTATAATGGTTTCTTCAATGAACTTCCATTTTTAATTTTATGGAACTTCCATTTTTCTTTTTATTCAGCTTCCATTTTTATTCAAGTTATTTTTCGATTCAACTTCCTTTTTTATTTAATTTCCAAATAGATGATTAAGGTATAGTGGTTTCTTGGATTAACTTCCACTTTTAATTTTCTGCAACTTCCATTTTTATTTTTATTCAAGTTCCTTTTTTATTCTAGTTTCTTTTCTATTCAACTTCCTTTTTCATTTAATTTCCAAATAGATCGTTGAGGTATAGTGGTTTCTTTGATGAACTTCCATTTTTAATTTTATGGAACTTCCATTTTTATTTTTATTTAGCTTCTATTTTTATTCAAGTTATTTTTCTATTCAACTTCCTTTTTTATTTAATTTCCAAATATATCGTCAATGTGTAGTGGCTTCTTGAATTAACTTCCATTTTTAATTTTCTGCAACTTGCATTTTTATTTTTATTTAACTTCCTTTTTTATTTAATTTCCAAATAGATCGTTAAGGTATAGTGTTTTCTGGATTGAACTTTCATTTTTAATTTTATGCAACTTTCAATTTTATTTTTATTCCACTTCCATTTTTATTCTATTTAGTTTTCTATTAAACTTCCTTTTTTATTTAATTTCCAAATAGATCGTTAAGGTATAGTGGTTTCTTGAATGAACTTCTATTTTTAATTTTATGGAACTTCCATTTTTATTTTTATTCAGCTCCCATTTTTATTCAAGTTATTTTTCTATTCAACTTCCTTTTTTATTTAATTTCCAAATAGATCGTTAAGGTATAGTGGTTTCTTGAATGAACTTCCATTTTTAATTTTCAGCAAACTTCCATTTTTATTTTTATTTACCTTCCTTTTTTCTTCAAGTTTCTTTTCTACTAAACTTCCTTTTTTATGGAATTTCCAAATAGATCGTTAAGGTATAGTGGTTTCTGCATTGAACTTCCATTTTTAATTTTCTGCAACTTCCATTTTTATTTTTATTCAACTTCCATTTTTATTCAATTTACTTTTCTATTAAACTACCTTTTTTATTTAATTTCCAAGTAGATCGTTAAGGTATATTGGTTTCTTGAATGAACTTACATTTTTAATTTTATACCACATTCAATTTTGTTTTTATTCAACTTCCATTTTTATTCAATTTGCTTTTCTATTAAAGTTCCTTTTTTATTGAATTTCCAAATAGATCGTTAAGCTATAGTGGTTTCTTTAATGAACTTCCATTTTTAATTTTATGCAACTTCCATTTTTATTTTTATTCAACTTCCATTTTTATTCAAGTTATTTTTCTATTCAACTTTTTTTTTTTTAATTTGCTAATAGATCGTCAAGGTATAGTGGTCTCTTGAATGAACTTCCATTTTTAATTTTCTGCAACTTCCGTTTTTATTTTTATTCAACTTCCATTTTTATTCAATTTACTTTTCTATTAAACTTTCTTTTTTATCGAATTTCCAAATAGATCGTTATGGATTAGTGGTATCTTGAATGAACTTCCATTTTTATTCAAGTCATTTTTCTATTCAACTTCCTTTTTTATTTAATTTCCAAATAGATCACTAAGGTATAGTGGTTTCTTGAATGAACTTCCATTTTTAAATTTCTACAACTTCCATTTTTATTTTTATTCAATTTACTTTTCTATTAAACTTCCTTTTTTATTGAATTTCCAAATAGATCGTTAAGGTATAGTGGTATCTTGAATGAACTTTTATTATTAATTTTCTGCAACTTCCATTTTTAATTTTATTTTTATTCGACTTCCATTTTTATTCAAGTCATTTTTCTACTCAACTTCCTTTTTTATTTAATTTCCAAAGAGATCGTTAAGGTATAGTTGTTTCTTGAATGAACTTCCATTTCTAATTTTTTGCAACTTCCATTTTTATTTTTGTTCGACTGCCATTTTTATTCAAGTTATTTTTCTATTCAACTTCCTTTTCTATTTATTTTCCAAATAGATCGTTAAGGTATAGTGGTTTCTTGAATGAACTTCCATTTTTAATTCTTTGCAACTTCCGTTTTTATTTTTATTCAACTTCTTTTTTTATTCAATTTACTTTTATATTAAACTTCCTTTTTTTTTTAATTTCCAAATAGATCGTTAAGGTATTGTGGTTTCTTTATTGAACTTCCATTTTTAATTTTATGGAGCTTCCATTTTTATTTTTATTCTGCTTCCATTTTTATTCAAGTTATTTTTCTATTCAGCTTCATTTTTTATTTAATTTCCAAATAGATGGTTGAGGTATAGTGGTTTCTTGAATTAACTTCCATTTTTAATTTTCTGCAACTTCCATTTTTATTTTTATTTAACTACCATTTTTATTCAACTTTCTTTTCTACGCAACTTCCTTTTTTATTTAATTTCCAAATAGATCGTCAAGGTATAGTGGTTTCTGGATTCAACTTCCATTTTTATTCAATTTACTTTTCTATTAAACTTCTTTTTTTATTTAATTTCCAAATAGATCTTTAAGATATTGTGGTTTTTTGAATGAACATCCATTTTTAATTTTCTGCAACTTCCATTTTTATTTCTATTCAACTTCTTTTTTTTATTCAAGCTTCTTTTCTATTCAATTTCCAAATAGATCGTTGAGGTATAGTGGTTTCTAGAATGAACTTCCATTTTTAACTTTATGGAACTTCCATTTTTATTTTTATTCGGCTTCCATTTTTATTCAAGTTATTTTTCTATTCAACTTCCTTTTTTATTTTTTTTCCAAATAGATCGTTATGGTATAGTGGTTTCTTTAATGAACTTCCATTTTTAATTTTATGCAACTTCCATTTTTATTTTTATTCAACTTCCATTTTTATTCAATTTACTTTTCTATTAAATTTTCTTTTTTGTTTAATTTCCAAATAGATCGTTAAGGTATAGTGGTTTCTTGAATGAACTTCAAATTTTAATTTTCTGCAACTTCCATTTTTATTTCTATTCAACTTCTTTTTTTACTCAAGCACCTTTTCTATTCAACTTCCTTTTTTATTTAATTTCCAAATAGATCATTAAGGTATAATGGCTTCTGGATTGAACTTACAATTTTAATTTTATGCAACTTTCATTTTTATTTTTATTCAACTTCCATTTTTATTCAATTTTCTTTTCTATTAAAGTTCCTTTTTTATTTAATTTCCAAATAGATTGTTAAGGTATAGTGGTTTCTTTAATGAACTTCCATTTTTAATTTTATGGAACTTCCATTTTTATTTTTATTCAGCTTCCATTTTTATTCATGTTATTTTTCTATTCAACTACCTTTTTTATTTAATCTCAATATAGATCGTTAAGGTATAGTGGTTTTTTGAATTAACTTCCATTTTTAAATTTCTGTAACTTCCATTTTTATTTTCAAGTAACTTCCATTTTTATTCAAGTTACTTTTCTATTCTACTTCTTTTTATTTAATTTCCAAATAGAACGTTAACGTATAGTGGTTTCTGGATTGAACTTCCATTTTTTATTTTATGCAACTGTCATTTTTATTTTTATTCAACTTCCATTTTTGTGGAATTTACTTTTCTATTAAACTTTCATTTTTATTTAATTTCCAAATAGATCGTTAAGGTATAGTGGTTTCTTGAATGAATTTCCATTTTTAATTTGCTTCAACTTCAATTTTTATTTTTATTTAACTTCGTTTTTCATTCAAGTTTCTTTTCTACTCAACTTCCTTTTTTATTTAATTTCCAAATAGATCGTTAAGGTATAGTGGTTTCTGGATTGAACTTCCATTTTTAATTTTATGCAACTTTATTTTTTTATTTTTTTTCAATTTCCATTTTTTTTCAATTTACATTTCTATTAAACTTCCTTTTTTATTTAATTTCCAAATAGATCGTTAAGGTATAGTGGTTTCTTGAATGAACATCCATTTTTAATTTTTTGCAAGTTCCATTCTTATTGTTATTCGGCTTCCATTTATATTCAAGTTATTTTTCGATTCAACTTCCTTTTTCATTTAATTTCTAAATAGATCGTTAAGGTATAGTGGTTTCTTGAATGAACTTCCATTTTTAATTTTCTGCAAATTCCATTTTTATTTTTATTTAACTTCCTTTTTCAATCAGTTTCTTTTCTACTCGACTTCCTTTTTTATTTAATTTCCAAATAGATCGTTAAGGTATAGTGGTTTCTTGAATGAATTTCCATTTTTAATTTTCTGCAACTTCCATTTTTATTTTTAAGTAACTTCCATTTTTATTCAAGTTACTTTTCTATTCAACTTCCTTTTTTATTTAATTTCCAAATAGATCGTAAACGTATAGTGGTTTCTGGATTGAACTTCCATTTTTAATTTTATGCAACTTTCATTTTTATTTTTATTCAATTTTTATTTTTATTCAATTTACTTTTCTATTAAACTTCCTTTTTTATTTAAATTCCAAATAGATCGTTAAGGTATAGTGCTTTCTTGAATGAATTTCCATTTTTAATTTTTTGCAACTTCCATTTTTATTTTTATTTAACTTCCTTTTTCATTCAAGTTTCTTTTCTACTCAACTTGCTTTTTTATTTAATTTTCCAATTGATCGTTAAGGTATAGTGGTTTCTGGATTGAACTTCCATTTTTAATTCTATGCAACTTTCATTTTTATTTTTATTCAATTTCCATTTTTATTCAATTTACTTCTCTATTAAACTTTCTTTTTTATTAAATTTCCAAATTGAAAGTTAAGGTATAGTGGTTTCTTGAATGAACATCCATTTTTAATTTTCTGCAACTACCATTTTTATTTTTATTCGACTTTCTTTTTTATTCAAGTTATTTTTCTATTCAACTTCCTTTTTTATTTAATTTCCAAATAGATCGTTAAGGTATAGTGGTTTCTAGATTGAACTTTCATTTTTTATTTTATGCAACTTTAATTTTTATTTTTATTCAGCTTCCATTTTTATTCAAGTCATTTTTCTATTCAACTTTCTTTTTTATTAAATTTCAAAATATATCGTTAAGGTATAGTGGTTTCTTGAAATAACTTTCATTTTTAATTTTCTGCAACTTCCATTTTTATTTTTATTTAACTTCATTTTTTATTCAAGTTTCTTTCTACTCAACTTCCTTTTTTATTTAATTTCCAAATAGATCGTCAAGGTATAGTGGTTTCTTTAATGAACTTCCGTTTTTAATTTTATGGAACTTCCATTTTTATTTTTATTCAGCTTCCATTTTTATTCAAGTTATTTTTCTATTCAACTTCCTTTTTTATTTAAATTCCAAATAGATCGTTAAGGTATAATGGTTTCATGAATGAACTTCCAATTTTAATTTTCTGCAACTTCCATTTTTATTTTTATTTAACTTCCTTTCTTATTCAAGTTTCTTTTCTACTCAACTTCCTTTTTTATGTAATTTCCAAATAGATCGTTAAGGTACAGTGGTTTCTGGATTGAACTTCCATTTTTAATTTTCTGCAACTTCCATTTTTATTTTTATTCAACTTCCATTTTTATTCAATTTATTTTTCTATTAAACTTCCTTTTTTATTTAATTTCCAAATAGATCGTTAAGGTATATTGGTTTTTTGAATGAACTTTCATTTTTAATTTTCTGCAACTTCCATTTTTATTTTTATTCGACTTCCATTTTTATTCAAGTTATTTTTCTATTCGACTTCCTTTTTTATTTAATTTCCAAATAGATCGTTAAGGTATATTGGTTTCTTTAATGAACTTCCATTTTTAATTTTATGGAACTTCCATTTTACTTTTTATTCAGCTTCCATTTTTATTCAAGTTATTTTTCTATTCAACTTTCTTTTTTATTTAATTTCCAAATATATGGTTAAGGTATAGTGGTTTCTTGGATTAACTTTCATTTTTAATTTTCTGCAACTTCCATTTTTATTTTTATTTAACTTCCTTTTTTATTCAAGTTTCTTTTCTATTCAACTTCCTTTTTTATTTAATTTCCAAATAGATCGTTGAGATATAGTGGTTTATTTAATGAACTTCCATTTTTAATTTTATGGAACTTCCATTTTTTTCAAGTTATTTTTCTATTCAACTTCCTTTTTTGTTTAATTTCGAAATATATCGTTAATGTATAGTGGTTTCTTGAATTAACTTCCATTTTTAATTTTCTGCAACTTCCATTTTTATTTTTATTTAACTTCCTTTTTTATTCAAGTTTCTTTTCTACTCAACTTCCTTTTCCTTTTTTATTTAATTTCCAAATAGATCATCAACGTATAGTGGTTTCTGGATTGAACTTCCATTTTTATTTTTATTCAACTTCTATTTTTATTCAATTTACTTATCTATTAAACTTTCTTTTTTATTTAATTTCCAAATAGATCGTTAAGGTATAGTGGTTTCTTGAAAGAACTTCCAATTTTAATTTTCTGCAACTTCCATTTTTATTTCTATCTAACTTCTTTTTTTATTCAAGCTTCTTTTCTATTCAACTTCCTTTTTTATTTAATTTCCAAATAGAACGTTAAGGTATACTGGCTTCTAGATTGAACTTCTATTTTTAATTTTATGCAGCTTTCATTTTTATTTTTATTCAACTTCCATTTTTATTCAATTTTCTTTTCTATTAAAGTTCCTTTTTTATTTAATTTCCAAATAGATCGTTAATGTATAATGTTTTCTTGAATAAACTTCCATTTTCAATTTTATGGAACTTCCATTTTTATTTTTATTCAACTTCCATTTTTATTCAAGTTATTTTTCTATTCAACTTCCTTTTTTTATTTAATTTCCTAATTGATCGTTAAGGTATAGTGGTTTTTTGAATGAACTTCCATTTTTAATTTTCTACAACTTCCATTTTTATTTTTATTCAACTTCCATTTTTATTCAATTTACTTTTCTATTAAACTTCCTTTTTTATTTAATTTCCAAATAGATCGTGAAGGTATAGTGGTATCTGGAATGATTTTCCATTTTTAATTTGATGCAACTTCCATTTTTATTTATATTCGACTTCCATTTTTATTCAAGTCATTTTTCTATTCAACTTTCTTTTTTATTTAATTTTCAAATAGATCGTTAAGGTATTGGGGTTTCTTGAGTGAACTTCCATTTTTAATTTTCTGCAACTTCCATTTTTATTTTTATTCAACTTCCATTTTTATTCAATTTACTTTTCTATTAAACTTCATTTTTATTGAATTTCCAAATAGATCGTTAAGGTATAGTGGTTTCTTTAATGAACTTCCGTTTTTAATTTTATGGAACTAACATTTTTATTTTTATTCAGCTTCCACTTTTATTCAAGTTATTTTTCTATTCAACTTCTTTTTTTATTTAATTTCCAAATAGATCCTTAAGGAATAGTGGTTTCTTGAATTAACTTCCATTTTTAATTTTCTGCAACTTCCATTTTTATTTTTATTTAACTTCCTTTTTTATTCAACTTTCTTTTCTACTCAACTTCCTTTTTCATTTAATTTCCAAATAGATCGTCAAGGTATAGTGGTTTCTGGATTGAACTTCCAGTTTTATTTTTATTCAACTTCCATTTTTATTCAATTTACTTTTCTATTAAACTTCCTTTTTTATTTAATTTCCAAATATATCGTTAAGGTATAGTGGTTTCTTGAATGAACTTCCAATTTTAATTTTCTCCAACTTCCATTTTTATTTCTATTCAACTTCATTTTTTATTCAAGCTTCTTTTCTATTCAACTTCCTTTTTTATTTAATTTCTAAATAGATCGTTAAGGTATAATGGTTTCTGGATTGAACTTACATTTTTAATTTTATACGACTTTCATTTTTATTTTTATTCAACTTTCGTTTTTATTGAATTTTCGTTTCTGTTAAAGTTCCCTTTTTATTTAATTTCCAAATAGATTGTTAAGGTATAGTGGTTTCTTTAATGAACTTCCATTTTTAATTTTATGTAACTTTCTGTCACGACCCCAAACCGCCCCTAGTTGTTTGGTGCCGTGATGGTCAGTAATCCGAGATTACCGAAGGCCAACTTTCAAAAGTTTAACACAATCAGAGTATAATAAACGGGGCTCACAAACGCGGAAACAATAAATCAAAAAGCAAGTGGTCCATAAGAGCAGTGCATAAGTCCAATGATATGGCATACATCTTTACAAAGCTTTACAATTTGAATACAACAAAGTAAAATACGTATTACATCTTGATGAAAAGGCTTCTCGAGCCGACATATACAAAATACAGTGAATTCAAGCCAAGAAGCATGATTTTCAAGATTCGCCGACGTAAAAGAAATGATATCACCGACATGAATACAAAACAAAGCCGACCAAAAATCAAGGATCCAAAACAGTCTTTCAAAACACATCTAGGCGTCGTCGCCGTCCTGCTCATCACCTACATATATATAGAGAGGGGTGAGCATGGATACTCAGTGAATGGTACAAGTAATAAAGGTTTTGCATGAACATAGCTGAAGTCTTTCAAAATAAAACATGCCAAAATCATACGAATATTAGCCGAGGTCCTTACAGAACCAAAACACGTCAAAACTTTATCAGAACAAGGGATGAACCGTATTCATCTATCAAGTCTTACAAGTCTCAAGGGATGCTTACTGACATCGGCAAAACACATCAAAACCTTATCGAAACGAGGGATGAGCCGTATTCATCTATGAAGTCTTACAAGTCTCAAGGGATGCTTACTGACATCGGCAAAACACATCAAAACCTTATCGAAACGAGGGATGAACCGTATTCATCTATCAAGTCTTACAAGTCTCAAGGGATGCTTACTGACATCGGCAAAACACATCAAAACCTTATCGAAACGAGGGATGAACCGTATTCATCTATCAAGTCTTACAAGTCTCAAGGGATGCTTACTGACATCGGCAAAACACAGATCAAGTTCTCCGAACAAACAAACCCACGCGGTAAACCGTCAGTGGCAAAACAAAGACTGCACGATTCGTAATCGATTAGTCAAAAATACTGCGAAAGTTTATAGTCCTCCAGCACAAGGGACTTGTGTTACTTAAGCCCGTAGCTCTTTTTAACACGATGGTCTTGTATTACTTAGGCCCGTAGCCCGCTTTAACACGATAGTCTTCTCAAGAAAGGACCGTATCCTTTTATACTTAGTGCTGCGAAAGTTTAGAGTCCTCCAGCACAAGGGACTTTTATACTTGGTACTGCGAAAGTTTAGAGTCCTCCAGTACGAGGGACTTTTATACTTGGTACTGCGAAAGTTTAGAGTCCTCCAGTACAAGGGACTTTTCAAGAATGACATCAAAACAAAGCTTATACTTAATACATCAAATCAGAGCTATTCATTCATGCTTAGCAAATACTTTCGTCAAAACAAGGCAAGGCAAGATTTACCAAAACAGTATAACATAGCTTTATTAAAAGCACCACTCACCTAGTTCTTCAGGTGTAGGCTCAAAGAAAAGATCAAGGACCTACAATCACATGGCAATCACATTTTCAAAACAAGCTTTATATGCATGCAAATGATCTCGGCATCCTCACCAGATCCAAGTCAGTAGCAAAGCAAAACATGCTGGGAGTTTGAACACTGCTCCTGCCTCATGGAAACACACTGGGTACCAACCAGGTCTTTGCCGAGGTCCCACACCCCCTTGCCGAGGTGTGGTCCCGATGGCCTTATTCAAAAACAAAGTCGGGAAAACCTGGGTTTCCCTTTGAAGAACATGAAGAACATGATCATGAAGAAGGTGAATGCAAAGATCATAACTTGTTACAAAAATCTGCGATTTCATGCCATGAGTTCAAAACATGGATTTGGGTACCCATACAAGAAGGTCATGCAAGAACAAACACAAAAACACGGTTCTAGTTCCAAACTTTCGGATCAAAATGAGACTTTTCTTCAAGAACACATAAATACTATCTTTCTCTTCCGAAACCAACTTCAAGTCGATGCATGACATGCAAAACAGACTAGATCATGCAATGCAGCTAGATGATCATTAAGAGCAACAAGAGTAGGTTAAGATTCTAACCTCAAAACTCGAATCCAACGGTTCAACCCTCGAAGATCAAGCTTGGAAGAATCTATTCTCACTCAAGAACTTCTCCTCCCTTCTCTAGAGCTTCTGTCTCTAAAGACAAAGATTTGAGACAAAAATGATTTGTTTCTAGGTCTGCCGGCTGTCTTAACAATCAGCTCGGACACGTGGCGCTACCAGGTTGGTTCAACTCAAAAGGTGATTGATTGATAAGACAAGTCTATGACAAAGCGTATACAACAAGCTTGGGCAAGACACGTCGGCAAGTAATGACATCGGCTTAAGTCAAAGCTTCGGCAACAGGGTGACAAAGACATCGGCTAGGGAGGACGACACTTGACTAAGCGGTGCCACACCTTGGCCGGGGTGTGCCACACCTCGGTCTAGGCCATACCAGCCCAAGGACAAGGATCACTAAGTGCAAAACATCTCGGCAACATGCCCGAGGTGAAGATGGGGGCCGGCCAAGTGGTTCCAAAACAATTCCAAGTATAAAGGTTCAGAGGTGAACTAAGCTCAAGATGACCTCGGCTACACACCGAGCAAAGAACAAAATCATGCAAGCGATTCTTAATCAAAACAAGGGAAGGCAAAACTTGCAAAACAACATAACAAGACAAGATCATGCATGAATGTATGCAAGTATGACAAGAGTAAGGTGAGGGTTCCTACACTTTCGTTTTTATTTTTATTCAACTTCCATTTTTATTCAAGTTATTTTTCTATTCAACTTCCTTTTTTTTTTTAATTTGCTAATAGATCGTTAAGGTATAGTGGTTTCTTGAATGAACTTCCATTTTTAATTTTCTGCAACTTCCATTTTTATTTTTATTTAACTTCCATTTTTATTCAATTTACTTCTCTATTAAACTTCCTTTTTTATTCAATTACCAAATAGATCGTTAAGGTATGGTGGTATCTTGAATGAACTTCCATTTTTAATTTTATGCAACTTCCATTTTTATTTTTATTCGACTTCCATTTTTATTCAAGTCATTTTTCTATTCAACTTCCTTTTTTATATAATTTCCAAATAGATCGTTAAGGTATAGTGGTTTCTTGAATGAACTTCCATTTTTAATTTTCTGCAACTTCCATTTTCATTTTTATTTAACTTCCTTTTTCAATCAAGTTTCTTTTCTACTCAACTTCCTTTTTTATTTAATTTCCGAATAGATCGTTAAGGTATACTGGTTTCTGGATTGAATTTCCATTTTTAATTTCTGCAACTTCCATTTTTATTTTTATACAACTTCCATTTTTATTCAATTTACTTTTCAATTAAACTTCCTTTTTTATTTAATTTCCAAATAGATCATTAAGTTATAGTGGTTTCTTTAATGAACTTCCATTTTTAATTTTCTGCAACTTCCAATTTTATTTTTTAGTAACTTCCATTTTTATTCGAGTTACTTTTCTATTCAACATCCTTTTTTATTTAATTTCCAAATAGATCGTTAAGGTATAGTGGTTTCTTTAATTAACTTCCATTTTTAATTTTTTGCAACTTCCGTTTTTATTATTATTCAACTTCCATTTTTATTCAATTTAATTTTCTATTCAAACTTCCTTTTTTATTTAATTTCCAAATAGATCGTTAACGTATAGTGGTTTCTGGATTGAACTTCCATTTTTAATTCAATGCAACTTTCATTTTTATTTTTATTCAATTTTCATTTTTATTCAATTTACTTTTCTATTAAACTTCCTTTTTTATTTAATTTCCAAATAGATCGTTAAGGTATAGTGCTTTCTTGAATAAATTTCCATTTTTAATTTTCTGCAACTTCCAATTTTATTTTTATTTAACATCCTTTTTCATTCAACTTTCTTTTCTACTCAACTTCCTTTTTTATTTAATTTTCCAAATAGATCGTTAAGGTATAGTGGTTTCTGGATTGAACTTCCATTTTTAATTTTATGCAACTTTCATTTTTATTTTTATTCAATTTCCATTTTTATTCAATTTACTTCTCTATTAAACTTTCTTTTTTTATTAAATTTCCAAATTGAACGTTAAGGTATAGTGGTTTCTTCAATGAACATCCATTTTTAATTTTTTGCAACTTTCATTTTTATTTTTATTCGATTTTCATTTTTATTCAAGTTAGTTTTCTATTCAACTTCCTTTTTTATTTAATTTCCAAGTAGATCTTTAAGGTATAGTGGTTTCTTGAATCAACTTCCATTTTTAATTTTCTGCAACTTCCATTTTAATTTTTATTTAACTTCATTTTTTATTCAAGTTTCTTTTCTACTCAACTTCCTTTTTTATGTAATTTCCAAATAGATCGTTAAGGTATAGCGGTTTCTGGATTGAACTTCCATTTTTAATTTTCTGCAACTTCCATTTTTATTTTTATTTAACTTCCATTTTTATTTAATTTACTTTTCTATTGAACTTTCTTTTTTATTTAATTTCCAAATAGATCGTTAAGGTATATTGGTTTTTTGAATGAATTTCCATTTTTAATTTTCTGCAACTTCCATTTTTATTTTTATTCGACTTCCATTTTTATTCAAGTTACTTTTCTATTCAACTTCCTTTTTTATTTAAGTTCCAAATAGATCGTTAAGGTATAGTGGTTTTTTTAATGAACTTCCATTTTTAATTTTATGGAAATTCCATTTTTCTTTTTATTCAGCTTCAATTTTTATTCAAGTTATTTTTCTATTCAACTTCCTTTTTTATTTAATTTCCAAATAGATGATTAAGGTATAGTGGTTTCTTGGATTAACTTCCATTTTTAGTTTTCTGCAACTTCCATTTTTATTTTTATTTAACTTCCTTTTTTATTCAAGTTTCTTTTCTATTCAACTTCCTTTTTTATTAAATTTCCAAATAGATCGTTGAGGTATAATGGTTTCTTTAATGCACTTCCATTTTTAATTTTGTGGAACTTCCATTTTTATTTTTCTTCAGCTTCCATTTTTATTCAATTTTCTTTTCTATTCAAGTTCCTTTTCTATTTAATTTCCAAATAGATCGTTAAGGTATAGTGGTTTCTTTAGAGAACTACCATTTTTAATTTTATGGAACGACCATTTTTATTTTTATTCAACTTCCATTTTTATTCAAGTTATTTTTCTATTCAACTTCATTTTTTATTTAATTTCCTAATAGATCGTTAAGGTATAGTGGTTTTTTTAACGAACTTCCATTTTTAATTTTCTGCAACTTCCATTTTTATTTTTATTCAACTTCCATTTTTATTCAATTTACTTTCCTATTAAACTTCCTTTTTTATTTAATTTCCAAATAGATCGTGAAGGTATAGTGGTACCTTGAATGAACTTCTATTTTTAATTTTATGAAGCTTCCATTTTTATTTTTATTCGAGTTCCATTTTTTTTCAAGTCATTTTTCTATTCAACTTTCTTTTTTACTTAATTTCCAAATAGATCGTTAAGGTGTTGTGGTTTTTTGAATGAACTTCCATTTTCAATTTTCTGCAACTTCCATTTTTATTTTTATTCAACTCCCATTTTTATTCAATTTACTTTTTTATTAAGCTTCCTTTTTTTATTGAATTTCTAAATAGATCGTTAAGGTCTAGTGGTTTCTTTAATGAACTTCCATTTTTAATTTTATGGAACTTTCATTTTTATTTTTATTCAGCTTCCATTTTTATTCAAGTTATTTTTCTATTAAACTTCCTTTTTTATTTAATTTCCAAATAGATCATTAAGATATAGTGGTTTCTTGAATTAACTTCCATTTTGTATTTTTTGCAACTTCCATTTTTATTTTTATTTAACTTCCTTTTTTATTCAACTTTCTTTTCTACTCAACTTTCTTTTTCATTTAATTTCCAAATATATCGTCAAGGTATAGTGGTTTCTGGATTCAACTTCCATTTTTGTTCTTATTCAACTTCCATTTGTATTCACTTTACTTTTCTATTAAACTTTTTTTTTATTTAATTTCCAAATATATCGTTAAGGTATAGTTGTTTGTTGAATGAACTTCCAATTTTAATTTTCTGCAATTTCCATTTTTATTGCTATTCAACTTCTTTTTTTATTCAAGCTTCTTTTCTATTCAACTTCCTTTTTTAATTAATTTCTAAATTGATCGTTAAGGTATAATGGTTTCGGGATTGAACTTACATATTTAATTTTATACAACTTTCATTTTTATTTTTATTCAACTTTCGTTTTTATTCAATTTTCGTTTCTATTAAAGTTCCATTTTTATTTAATTTCCAAATAGATCGTTAAGGTATAGTGGTTTCTTTAATGAACTTCCATTTTTAATTTTATGCAACTTCCGTTTTTATTTTTATCCAAACTTCCATTTTTATTCAAGTTATTTTTCTATTCAACTTCCTTTTTTATTTAATTTGCTAATAGATCGCTAAGGAATAGTGGTTTTTCTTGAATGAACTTCCATTTTTAATTTTCTGCAACTTCCATTTTTATTTTTATTTAACTTCCATTTTTATTCAATTTAGTTTTCTATTAAACTTCCTTTTTAATTCAATGACCAAATAGATCGTTAAGGTATAGTGGTATCTTGAATGAACTTCCATTTTTAATTTTATGCAATTTACATTTTTATTTTTATTCGACTTCCATTTTTATTCAAGTAAATTTTCTATTCAACTTCCTTTTTTATATAATTTCCAAATAGATCGTTAAGGTATAGTGGTTTCTTGAATGAACTTCCATTTTTAATTTTCTGCAACTTCCATTTGTATTTTTATTTAACTTCCTTTTTCAATCAAGTTTCTCTTCTACTCAACTTCCTTTTTTATTTAATTTCCGAATAGATCGTTAAGGTATACTGGTTTCTGGATTGAACTACCATTTTTAATTTTATGCAACTTTCATTTTTATTTTTATTCAATTTACTTCTCTATTAAACTTTTTTTTATATTAAATTTCCAAACTGAACGTTAAGGTATAGTGGTTTCTTGAATGAACATCCATTTTTAATTTTCTGTAACTTCCATTTTTATATTTATTTGACTTTCATTTTTTTCAAGTTCTTTTTCTATTCAACTTCCTTTTTTATTTAATTTCCAAATAGATCGTTAAGGTATAGTGGTTTCTTGAATGAACTTCCATTTTTAATTTTCTGCAACAACCATTTTTATTTTTATTTAACTTCGTTTTTTATTCAAGTTTCTTTTCTGCTCAACTTCCTTTTTTATGTAATTTCAAAATTGATCGTTAAGGTATAGTGGTTTCTGGATTGAACTTCCATTTTTAATTTTCTGCAACTTCCATTTTTATTTTTATTTAACTTCCTTTCTTATTCAAGTTTCTTTTCTACTCAACTTCCATTTTTATGTAATTTCCAAATAGATCGTTAAGGTATAGTGGTTTCTGCATTGAACTTCCATTTTTAATTTTCTGCAACTTCCATTTTTATTTTTATTCAACTTCCATTTTTATTCCATTTACTTTTCTAGTAAACTACCTTTTTTATTTAATTTCCAAATAGATCGTTAAGGTATATTGGTTTCTTGAATAAACTTCCATTTTTAATTTTATACCACTTTCATTTTTGTTTTTATTCAACTTACATTTTTATTCAATTTGCTTTTCTATTAAAGTTCCTTTTTTATTTAATTTCCAAATAGATCGTTAAAATATAGTGGTTTCTTTAATGAACTTCCATTTTTAATTTTATACAACTTCTATTTTTATTTTTATTCAACTTCCATTTTTATTCAAGTTATTTTTCTATTCAACTTCCTTTTTTATTTAATTTGCTAATAGATCGTCAAGGCATAGTGGTTTCTTGAATGAACTTCCATTTTTATTTTTATTCAACTTCCATTTTTATGCAATTTACTTTTCTATTAAACTTTGTTTTTTTATCGAATTTCCAAATTGATCGTTTAGGTGTAGTGGTATCTTGAATGAACTTCCATTTTTTGTTTTAAGCAACTTTCATTTTTATTTTTATTCGACTTCCATTTTTATTCAAGTTATTTTTCTATTAAACTTCCTTTTTTATTTAATTTCCAAATAGATCGTTAAGATATAGTGGTTTCTTGAATTAACTTCCATTTTTTATTTTTTGCAACTTCCATTTTTATTTTTATTTAACTTTCTTTTTTATACAACTTTCTTTTCTACTCAACTTTCTTTTTCATTTAATTTCCAAATATATCGTCAAGGTATAGTGGTTTCTGGATTCAACTTCCATTTTTGTTTTTATTCAACTTCCATTTGTATTCACTTTACTTTTATATTAAACTTTCTTTTTTTTTTTAATTTCCAAATATATCGTTAAGGTATAGTTGTTTCTTGAATGAACTTCCAATTTTAATTTTTTGCAACTTCCATTTTTATTGCTATTCAACTTCTTTTTTTATTCAAGCTTCTTTTCTATTCAACTTCCTTTTTTATTTAATTTCTAAATTGATCGTTAAGGTATAATGGTTTCGGGATTGAACTTACATTTTTAATTTTATACAACTTTCATTTTTATTTTTATTCAACTTTCGTTTTTATTCAATTTTCGTTTCTATTAAAGTTCCATTTTTATTTAATTTCCAAATAGATCGTTAAGGTATAGTGGTTTCTTTAATGAACTTCCATTTTTAATTTTATGCAACTTCCGTTTTTATTTTGATCCAAACTTCCATTTTTATTCAAGTTATTTTTCTATTCAACTTCCTTTTTTATTTAATTTGCTAATAGATCGCTAAGGTATAGTGGTTTTTCTTGAATGAACTTCCATTTTTAATTTTCTGCAACTTCCATTTTTATTTTTATTTAACTTCCATTTTTATTCAATTTACTTTTCTATTAAACTTCCTTTTTAATGCAATGACCAAATAGATCGTTAAGGTATAGTGGTATCTTGAATGAACTTCCATTTTTAATTTTATGCAATTTACATTTGTATTTTCATTCGACTTCCATTTTCATTCAAGTAAATTTTCTATTCAACTTCCTTTTTTATATAATTTCCAAATAGATCGTTAGGGTATAGTGGTTTCTTGAATGAACTTCCATTTTTAATTTTCTGCAACTTCCATTTTTATTTTTATTTAACTTCATTTTTCAATCAAGTTTCTCTTCTACTCAACTTCCTTTTTTATTTAATTTCCGAATAGATCGTTAAGGTATACTGGTTTCTGGATTGAACTACCATTTTTAATTTTATGCAACTTTCATTTTTATTATTATTCAATTTCCATTTTTATTCAATTTACTTCTCTATTAAACTTTTTTTTTTATTAAATTTCCAAACTGAACGTTAAGGTATAGTGGTTTCTTGAATGAACATCCATTTTTAATTTTCTGTAACTTCCATTTTTATATTTATTTGACTTTCATTTTTTTCAAGTTCTTTTTCTATTCAACTTCCTTTTTTATTTAATTTCCAAATAGATCGTTAAGGTATAGTGGTTTCTTGAATGAACTTCCATTTTTAATTTTCTGCAACATCCATTTTTATTTTTATTTAACTTCATTTTTTATTCAAGTTTCTTTTCTGCTCAACTTCCTTTTTTATGTAATTTCCAAATTGATCGTTAAGGTATAGTGGTTTCTGGATTGAACTTCCATTTTTAATTTTCTGCAACTTCCATTTTTATTTTTATTCAACTTCCATTTTTATTCAATTTACTATTCTATTAAACTTCCGTTTTTATTTAATTTCCAAATAGATCGTTAAGGTATATTGTCTTTTTGAATGAACTTCCATTTTTAATTTTCTGCAACTTCCATTTTTATTTTTCTTCGACTTCCATTTTTATTCAAGTTATCTTTCTATTCAACTTCCTTTTTAATTTAATTTCCAAATAGATCGTTAAGGTATAATGGTTTCTTCAATGAACTTCCATTTTTAATTTTATGGAACTTCCATTTTTCTTTTTATTCAGCTTCCATTTTTATTCAAGTTATTTTTCTATTCAACTTCCTTTTTTATTTTGTTTCCAAATACAGGATTAACGTATAGTGGTTTCTTGGATTAACTTCCGTTTTTAATTTTCTGCAACTTCCATTTTTATTTTTATTTAACTTCCTTTTTTATTCTAGTTTCTTTTTTATTCAACTTCCTTCTTTATTTAATTTCCAAATAGATCGTTGAGGTATAGTGGTTTCTTTAATGAACTTTCATTTTTAATTTTATGGAACTTTCATTTTTATTTTTATTCAGCTTCCATTTTTATTCAGGTTATTTTTCTATTCAACTTCCTTTTTAATTTAATTTCCAAATATATCGTTAATGTATAGTGGTTTCTTGAATTAACTTCCATTTTTAATTTTCTGCAACTTCCATTTTTATTTTTATTTAACTTCCTTTTTTTATTCAAGTTTCTTTTCTACTTAACTTCCTCTTTTATTTAATTTCCAAATAGATCGATAAGGTATAGTGCTTTCTGGATTGAACTTTGATTTTTAATTTTATGCAACTTTCATTTTTATTTTTATTCCACTTCCATTTTTATTCTATTTAGTTTTCTATTGAACTTCCTTTTTTATTTAATTTCCAAATAAATCGTTATGGTATAGTGGTTTCCTGAATGAACTTCCATTTTTAATTTTCTGCAACATCCATTTTTATTTTTATTTAACTTCGTTTTTTATTCAAGTTTCTTTTCTGCTCAACTTCCTTTTTTATGTAATTTCCAAATTGATCGTTAAGGTATAGTGGTTTCTGGATTGAACTTCCATTTTTATTTTTATTTAACTTCCTTTCTTATTCAAGTTTCTTTTCTACTCAACTTCCATTTTTATGTAATTTCCAAATAGATCGTTAAGGTATAGTGGTTTCTGCATTGAACTTCCATTTTTAATTTTCTGCAACTTCCATTTTTATTTTTATTCAACTTCCATTTTTATTCCATTTACTTTTCTTGTAAACTACCTTTTTTATTTAATTTCCAAATAGATCGTTAATGTATATTGGTTTCTTGAATAAACTTCCATTTTTAATTTTATACCACTTTCATTTTTGTTTTCATTCAACTTCCATTTTTATTCAATTTGCTTTTCTATTAAAGTTCCTTTTTTATTTACTTTCCAAATAGATCGTTAAAGTATAGTGGTTTCTTTAATGAACTTCCATTTTTAATTTTATGCAACTTCCATTTTTATTTTTATTCAACTTCCATTTTTATTCAAGTTATTTTTCTATTCAACTTCCTTTTTTATTTAATTTGCTAATAGATCGTCAAGGCATAGTGGTTTCTTGAATGAACTTCCATTTTTAATTTTCTGCAACTTCCGTTTTTATTTTTATTCAACTTCCATTTTTATGCAATTTAGTTTTCTATTAAACTTTGTTTTTTTATCGAATTTCCAAATAGATCGTTAAGGTATAGTGGTATCTTGAATGAACTTCCATTTTTTGTTTTAAGCAACTTTCATTTTTATTTTTATTCGACTTCCATTTTTATTCAAGTCATTTTTCTATTCAACTTCCTTTTTTATTTAATTTCCAAATAGGTCGTTAAGGTATAGTGGTTTCTTGAATGGACTTCCATTTTTAATTTTCTGCAACTTCCATTTTTATTTTTATTCAATTTACTTTTCTATTAAACTTCCTTTTTTATTGAATTTCCAAATAGATCGTTAAGGTATAGTGGTATCTTGAATGAACTTTTATTTTTAATTTTCTGCAACTTCCATTTTTATTTTTATTCGACTTCCATTTTGATTCAAGTCATTTTTCTACTTAACTTCCTTTTTTATTTAATTTCCGAAGAGATCGTTAAGGTATAGTTGTTTCTTGAATGATCTTCCATTTTTAATTTTTTCCAACTTCCATTTTTATTTTTATTCGACTGCCATTTTTATTCAAGTTATTTTTCTATTGAACTTCCTTTTCTATTTAATTTCCAAATAGATCGTTAAGGTATAGTGGTTTCTTGAATGAACTTCCACTTTTAATTCTCTGCAACTTCCATTTTTATTTTTATTCAACTTCCATTTTTATTCAATTTACTTTTATAATAAACTTCCTTTTTTATTTTATTTCCAAATAGATCGTTATGGTATTCTGGTTTCTTTATTGAACTTCCTTTTTTAATTTTATGGAACTTCCATTTTTATTTTTTTTCAGCTTCCATTTTTATTCAAGTTATTTTTCTATTCAACTACCTTTTTTATTTAATTTCCAAACAGATGGTTGAGGTATAGTGGTTTCTTGAATTAACTTCCATTTTTTATTTTCTGCAACATCCATTTTTATTTTTATTTAACTACCTTTTTTATTTAAATTTCCTTTCTACTCAACTTCCTTTTTTATTTAATTTCCAAGTAGATCGTCAAGGTATAGTGGTTTCTGGATTCAATTTCCATTTTTATTTTTATTCAACTTCAATTTTTATTCAATTTACTTTTCTATTAAACTTCCTTTTTTATTTAATTTCCAAATAGATCGTTAAGGTATAGTGGTTTCTTGAATGAACTTCCATTTTTAATTTTCTGCAACATCCATTTTTATTTCTATTCAAATTCTTTTTTTATTCAAACTTCTTTTCTATTCAACTTCCTTTTTTATTTAATTTCCAAATAGATCGTTGAGGTATAGTGGTTTCTAGATTGAACTTCCATTTTTAACTTTATGGAACTTCCATTTTTATTTTTATTCAGCTTCCATTTTTATTCAAGTTATTTTTCTATTCAACTTCCTTTTTTATTTAGTTTCCAAATAGATCGTTAAGGTATAGTGGTTTATTTAATGAACTTCCATTTTTAATTTTATGCAACTTCCATTTTTATTTTTATTCAACTTCCTTTTTCATTCAATTTACTTTTCTATTAAACTTTCTTTTTTATTTAATTTCCAAATAGATCGTTAAGGTATAGTGGTTTCTTGAATGAACTTCAAATTTTAATTTTCTGCAACTTCTATTTTTTTTTCTATTCAACTTCTTTTTTTATTCAAGCTTCTTTTCTATTCAACTTCCATTTTTATTTAATTTCCAATTAGATCATTAAGGTATAATGGCTTCTGGATTGAACTTACATTTTTAATTTTATGCAACTTTCATTTTTATTTTTATTCAACTTCCGTTCTTATTTAATTTTCTTTTCTATTAAAGTTCCTTTTTTATTTAATTTCTAAATAGATCATTAAGGTATAGTGGTTTCTTTAATGAACTTCCATTTTTAATTTTATGGAACTTCCATTTTTATTTTTATTCAGCTTCCATTTTTATTCAAGTTATTTTTCTATTCAACTACCTTTTTTATTTAATCTCCAAATAGATCGTTAAGGTACAGTGGTTTCTTGAATTAACTTCCATTTTTAATTTTCTGCAACTTCCATTTTTATTTTCAAGTAACTTCCATTTTTATTCAAGTTACTTTTCTATTCGACTTCCTTTTTTATTTAATTTCCAAATAGAACGTTAACGTATAGTGGTTTTTGGATTGAACTTCCATTTTTTATTTTATGCAACTGTCATTTTTATTTTTATTCGATTTCCATTTTTGTTGAATTTACTTTTCTATTAAACTTCCTTTTTTATTTAATTTCCAAATAGATCGTTAAGGTATAGTGGTTTCTTGAATGAATTTCCATTTTTAATTTGCTTCAACTTCAATTTTTATTTTTATTTAACTTCCTTTTTCATTCAAGTTTCCTTTCTACTCAACTTCCTTTTTTATTTAATTTCCAAATAGATCATTATGGTATAGTGGTTTATGGATTGAACTTCTATTTTCTATTTTATGCAACTTTCATTTTTATTTTTATTCAATTTCCATTTTTTTTTCAATTTACATTTCTATTAAACTTCCTTTTTTATTTAATTTCCAAATAGATCGTTAAGGTATAGTGGTTTCTTGAATGAACTTCCATTTTTAATTTTTTGCAACTTCTATTTTTATTGTTATTCGGCTTCCATTTTTATTCAAGTTATTTTTCGATTCAACTTCCTTTTTTATTTAATTTCCAAATAGATCGTTAAGGTATAGTGGTTTCTTGAATGAACTTCCATTTTTAATTTTCTGCAAATTCCATTTTTATTTTTATTTAACTTCCTTTTTCAATCAGTTTCTTTTCTACTCAACTTCCTTTTTCATTTAATTTCCAAATAGATCGTCAAGGTATAGTGGTTTCTATAATGAATTTCCATTTTTAATTTTCTGCAACTTCCATTTTTATTTTTAAGTAACTTCCATTTTTATTCAAGTTACTTTTCTATTCAACTTCCTTTTTTATTTAATTTCCAAATAGATCGTTAACGTATAGTGGTTTCTGGATTGAACTTCCATTTTTAATTTTTTGCAACTTCCGTTTTTATTATTATTCAACTTCCATTTTTATTCAAGTTACTTTTCTATTCAACTTCCTTTTTTATTTAATTTCCAAATAGATCGCTAACGTATAGTGGTTTCTGGATTGAACTTCCATTTTTAATTTTATGCAACTTTCATTTTTATTTTTATTCAATTTTCATTTTTATTCAATTTACTTTTCTATTAAACTTCCTTTTTTATTCAATTTCCAAAAAATCGTTAAGGTATAGTGTTTTCTTGAATGAATTTCCATTTTTAATTTTCTGCAACTTTCATTTTTATTTTTATTTAACTTCCTTTTTCATTCAAGTGTCTTTTCTACTCAACTTCCTTTTTTATTTAATTTTCCAAATAGATCGTTAAGGTATATTGGTTTCTGGATTGAACTTCCATTTTTAATTTTATGCAACTTTCATTTTTACTTTTATTCAATATCCATTTTTATTCAATTTACTTCTCTATTAAACTTTCTTTTTTATTAAATTTCCAAATTGAAAGTTAAGGTATAGTGGTTTCTTGAATGAACATCCATTTTTAATTTTCTGCAACTTCCATTTTTATTTTTATTCGATTTTCATTTTTAGTCAAGTTATTTTTCTATTCAACTTCCTTTTTTATTTAAATTCCAAATAGATTGTTAAGGTATAATGGTTTCTTGAATGAACTTCCATTTTTAATTTTCTGCAACTTCCATTTTAATTTTTATTTAACTTCATTTTGTATTCAAGTTTCTTTTCTACTCAACTTCCTTTTTTATGTAATTTCCAAATTGATCGTTAAGGTATAGTGGTTTCTGGATTGAGCTTCCATTTTTAATTTTCTGCAACTTCCATTTTTATTTTTAATTAACTTCCATTTTTATTCAATTTACTTTTCTATTAAACTTCCTTTTTTATTTAATTTCCAAATAGATCGTTAAGGTATACTGGTTTTTTTAATGAACTTCCATTTTTAATTTTATGGAACTTCCATTTTTCTTTTTATTCAGCTTCTATTTTTATTCAAGTTATTTTTCTATTCAACTTCCTTTTTTATTTAATTTCCAGATAGATGATTAAGGTGTAGTGGTTTCTTGGATTAACTTCCATTTTTATTTTTATATAACTTCCTTTTTTATTCAAGTTTCTTTTCTATTCAACTTCCTTTTTTATTTAATTTCCAAATAGATCGTTGAGGTATAGTGGTTTCTTTAATGAACTTCCATTTTTAATTTTATGGAACTTCCATTTTATTTTTCTTCAGCTTCCATTTTTATTCAATTTTCTTTTCTATTAAAGTTCCTTTTTTATTTAATTTTCAAATAGATCGTTAAGGTATAGTGGTTTCTTTAATGAACTTCCATTTTTAATTTTATGGAACGTCCATTTTTATTTTTATTCATCTTCCTTTTTATTTAATTTCCTAGTAGATCGTTAAGGTATAGTGGTTTCTTTAACGACCTTCCGTTTTTAATTTTCTGTAACTTCCATTTTTATTTTTATTCAACCTCCATTTTTATTCAATTTACTTTCCTATTAAACTTCCTTTTTTATTTAATTTCCAAATATATCGTGAAGGTATAGTGGTACCTTGAATGAACTTTCATTTCTAATTTTATGAAACTTCCATTTTTATTTTTATTTGACTTCCATTTTTATTCAAGTCATTTTTCTATTCAACTTTCTTTTTTATTTAATTTCCAAGTAGATCGTTAAGGTATTGTGGTTTCTCGAATGAACTTCCATTTTAAATTTTCTGCAAATTCCATTTTTATTTTTATTCAACTTCCATTTTTATTCAATTTACTTTTTTGTTAAACTTCCTTTTTTATTGAATTTCCAAATAGATCGTTAAGGTATAGTGGTTTCTTTAATGAACTTCCAATTTTAATTTTATGGAACTTCCATTTTTATTTTTCTTCAGCTTCCATTTTTATTCAAGTTATTTTTCTATTCAACTTCCTTTTTTATTTAATTTCCAAATAGATCGTTAAGGTATAGTGGTTTCTTGAATTAACTTCCATTTTTAATTTTCTGCATCTTCCATTTTTATTTTTATTTAACTTCCTTTTCTATTCAAGTTTCTTTTCTACTCAACTTCCGTTTCCATTTAATTTCCGAATAGATCGTCAAGGTATAGTGGTTTCTGGATTGAACTTCCATTTTTATTTTTATTCAACTTCCATTTGTTTTCACTTTAATTTTTTATTAAACTTCCTTTTTTATTTAATTTCCAAATATATCGTTAAGGTTTAGTGGTTTTTTGAATGAACTTCTAATTTTAATTTTCTGCAACTTCCATTTTTATTGCTATTCAACTTCTTTTTTTATTCAAGCTTCTTTTCTATTCAACTTCCTTTTTTATTTAATTTCCAAATTGATCGTTAAGGTATATTGGTTTCTGAATTTAACTTACATTTTTAATTTTATACAACTTTCATTTTTATTTTTATTCAACTTCCGTTTTTATTCAATTTTCGTTTCTATTAAAGTTCCCTTTTTATCTTTTTCCAAACAGATCGTTAAGGTATAGTGGTTTCTTTAATGAACTTCCATTTTTAATTTTATGCAACTTCCGCTTTTATTTTTATTCAACTTCCATTTTTATTCAAGTTATTTTTCTATTCAACTTTCTTTTTTATTTAATTTGCTAATAGATCGTTAAGGTATAGTGGTTTTTCTTGAATTAACTTCCATTTTTAATTTTATCCAACTTCATTTTTATTTTTTTTCAACTTCCATTTTTATTCAATTTACTTTTCTATTAAACTTCCTTTTTTATTCAATTACCAAATAGATCGTTAAGGTATAGTGGTATCTTGAATGAACTTCCATTTTTCATTTTATGCAATTTCCATTTTTATTTTTATTCGACTTCCATTTTTATTCAACTAATTTTTCTATTCAACTTCCTTTTTTATATAATTTCCAAATAGATCGTTAAGGTATAGTGGTTTCTTGAATGAACTTCCATTTTTAATTTTTTGCAACTTTCATTTTTATTTTTATTCAACTTCAATTTTTATTAAATTTACTATTCTACTAAACTTCCTTTTTTATTTAATTTCCAAATAGATCGTTAAGGTATATTGGCTTTTTGAATGAACTTCCATTTTCAATTTTCTGCAACTTCGATTTTTATTTTTATTCGACTTCCATTTTTGTTCAAGTTATTTTTCTATTCAACTTCCTTTTTTATTTAATTTCCAAATAGATCGTTAATGTATAACGGTTTCTTCAATGAACTTCAATTTTTAATTTTATGGAATTTCCATTTTTCTTTTTATTCAGCTTCCATTTTTATTCAAGTTATTTTTCTATTCAACTTCCTTTTTTATTTAATTTCCAAATAGATGATTAAGGTATAGTGGTTTCTTGGATTAACTTCCATTTTTAATTTTCTGCAACTTCCATTTCTATTTTTCTTTAACTTCCTTTTTTATTCAAGTTTCTTTTCTGTTCAACTTCCTTTTTTATTTAATTTCCAAATAGATCGTTAAGGTATAGTGGTTTCTTGAATGAACTTCTATTTTCAATTTTATAGAATTTCCATTTTTATTTTTATTCAACTTCCATTTTTATTCAAGTTATTTTTCTATTCAACTTCCTTTTTTATTTAATTTCCAAATAGATCGTTAAGGTATAGTGGTTTCTTGAATGAACTTCAATTTTTAATTTTCTGCAACTTCCAATTTTATTTTTATTTACTTTCCTTTTTTATTCAAGTTTCTTTTCTACTCAACTTCCTTTTTTATGTAATTTCCAAATCGATCGTTAAGGTATAGTGGTTTCTGCATTGAAATTCCATTTTTAATTTTCTGCAACTTCCATTTTTATTTTTATTCAACTTTCATTTTTATTCAATTTACTTTTCTATTAAACTACCTTTTTTATTTAATTTCCAAATAGATCGTTAAGGTATATTGGTTTCTTGAATGAACTTACATTTTTAATTTTATACAACTTTTATTTTTGTTTTTATTCTACTTCCATTTTTCTTCAATTTGCTTTTCTGTTAAAGTTCCTTTTTTATTTAATTTCCAAATAGATCGTTATGGTATAGTGGTTTCTATAATGAACTTCTATTTTTAATTTTATGCAACTTCCATTTTTATTTTTATTCAACTACCATTTTTATTCAAGTTATTTTTTTATTCAACTTCCTTTTTTATTTAATTTGCTAATAGATCCTCAAGGTATAGTGGTTTCTTGAATGAACTTCCAATTTTAATTTTCTGCAACTTCCGTTTTTATTTTTATTCAACTTCCATTTTTATTCAATTTACTTTTCTATTAAACTTTCTTTTTTATCGAATTTCCAAATAGATCGTTAAGGTATAGTGGTATCTTGAATGAACTTCCATTTTTAGTTTTATGCAACTTTCATTTTTATTTTTATTCGACTTTCATTTTTATTCAAGTCATTTTTCTATTCAACTTCCTTTTTTATTTAATTTCCAAATAGATCGTTAAGGTATAGTGGTTTCTTGAATGAACTTGCATTTTTAATTTTCTGCAACTTCCATTTTTATTTTCATTCAACTTCCATTTTTATTCAATTTACTTTTCTATTAAACTTCCTTTTTTATTGAATTTCCAAATAGATCGTTAAGGTATAGTGGTATCTTGAATGAACTTCTATTTTAAATTTTCTGCAACTTCCATTTTTATTTTTATTCGACTTCCATTTTTATTCAAGTAATTTTTCTACTGAACTTCCTTTTTTATTTAATTTCCAAAGAGATCGTTAAGGTATAGTTGTTTCTTGAATGAACTTTCATTTTTAATTTTCTGCAACTTCCATTTTTATTTTTATTCGACTGCCATTTTTATTCAAGTTATTTTTCTATTCAACTTCCTTTTCTATTTAATTTCCAAATAGATCGTTAAGGTATAGTGGTTTCTTGAATGAACTTCAATTTTTAATTCTCTGCAACTTCCTTTTTTAGTTTTATTCAACTTCCATTTTTATTCAATTTACTTTTATATTAAACTTCCTTTTTTATTTAATTGCCAAATAGATCGTTAAGGTATTGTGGTTTCTTTATTGAACTTCCATTTTTAATTTTATGGAACTTCCATTTTTATTTTTATTCAGCTTCCATTTTTATTTAAGTTATTTTTCTATTCAACATCCTTTTTTATTTAATTTCCAAATAGATGGTTGAGGTATAGTGGTTTCTTGAATTAACTTCCATTTTTAATTTTCTGCAACTTACATTTTTATGTTTATTTAACTACCTTTTTTATTCAAGTTTCTTTTCTACTCAACTTCCTTTTTTATTTAATTTCCAAATAGATCGTCAAGGTATAACGGTTTCTGGATTCAACTTCCATTTTTATTTTTATTCAACTTCCATTTTTATTCAATTTACTTTTCTATTAAACTTCCTTTTTATTTAATTTCCAAATAGATCGTTAAGGTATAGTGGTTTCTTAAATGAACTTCCAATTTTAATTTTCTGCAACTTCCATTTTAATTTCTATTCAACTTCTTTTTTTATTCAAACTTCGTTTCTATTCAACTTTATTTTTTATTTAATTTCCAAATAGATCGTTGAGGTATAGTGGTTTCTAGAATGAACTTCCATTTTTAACTTTATGGAACTTCCATTTTTATTTTTATTCAGCTTCCATTTTTATTCAAGTTATTTTTCTATTCAACCTCCTTTTTTATTTAATTTCCAAATAGATCGTTAAGGTATAGTGGTTTCTTGAATGAACTTCCATTTTTAATTTTCTGCAACTTCCAATTTTATTTTTATTTACTTTCCTTTTTTATTCAAGATTCTTTTCTACTCAACTTCCTTTTTTATGTAATTTCCAAATCGATCGTTAAGGTATAGTGGTTTCTGCATTGAAATTCCATTATTAATTTTCTGCAACTTCCATTTTTATTTTTTTTCAACTTTCATTTTTATTCAATTTACTCTTCTATTGAACTACCTTTTTTATTTAATTTCCAAATATATCGTTGAGGTATATTGGTTTCTTGAATGAACTTACATTTTTAATTTTATACAACTTTTATTTTTGTTTTTATTCAACTTCCATTTTTATTCAATTTGCTTTTCTATTAAAGTTCCTTTTTTATTTAATTTCCAAATAGATCGTTAAGGTATAGTGGTTTCTTTAATGAACTTCCATTTTTAATTTTATGCAACTTCCATTTTTATTTTTATTCAACTTCCATTTTTATTCAAGTTATTTTTTTATTCAACTTCCTTTTTTATTTAACTTGCTAATAGATCGTAAGGTATAGTGGTTTCTTGAATGAACTTCCATTTTTAATTTTCTGCAACTTCCGTTTTTATTTTTATTCAACTTCCATTTTTATTCAATTTACTTTTCTATTAAACTTTCTTTTTTATCAAATTTCCAAATAGATCGTTAAGGTATAGTGGCATCTTGAATGAACTTCCATTTTTAGTTTTATGCAACTTTCATTTTTATTTTTATTCAACTTTCATTTTTATTCAAGTCATTTTTCTATTCAACTTCCATTTTTATTTAATTTCCAAATAGTTCGTTAAGGTATAGTGGTTTCTTGAATGAACTTCCATTTTTAATTTTCTGTAACTTCCATTTTTATTTTCATTCAACTTCCATTTTTATTCAATTTACTTTTCTATTAAACTTCCTTTTTTATTGAATTTCCAAATAGATCGTTAAGGTATAGTGGTATCTTGAATGAACTTCTATTTTTAATTTTCTGCAACTTCCATTTTTATTTTTATTCGACTTCCATTTTTATTCACGTCGTTTTTCTACTCAACTTCCTTTTTTATTTAATTTCCAAAGAGATCGTTAAGGTATAGTTGTTTCTTGAATGAACTTTCATTTTTAATTTTCTGCAACTTCCATTTTTGTTTTTATTCAACTGTCATTTTTATTCAAGTTATTTTTCTATTGAACTTCCTTTTCTATTTAATTTCCAAATAGATCGTTAAGGTATAGTGGTTTCTTGAAGGAACTTCCATTTTTAATTCTCTGCAACTTCCATTTTTATTTTTATTCAACTTCCATTTTTATTCAATTTACTTTTATATTAAACTTCCTTTTTTATTTTATTTCCAAATAGATCGTTAAGGTATTGTGGTTTATTTATTGAACTTCCATTTTTAATTTTATGGAACTTCCATTTTTATTTTTATTCAGCTTCCATTTTTATTCAAGTTATTTTTCTATTCAACTTCCTTTTTTATTTAATTTCCAAATAGATGGTTGAGGTATAGTGGTTTCTTGAATTAACTTCCATTTTTCATTTTCGGCAACTTCCATTTTTATTTTTATTTAACTACCTTTTTTATTCAAGTTTTTTTCTACTCAACTTCCTTTTTTATTTAATTTCCAAATAGATCGTCAAGGTATAATGGTTTCTGGATTCAACTTCCATTTTTATTTTTATTCAACTTCCATTTTTATTCAATTTACTTTTCTATTAAACTTCCTTTTTATTTAATTTCCAAATAGATCGTTAAGGTATAGTGGTTTCTTGAATGAACTTCCAATTTTAATTTTCTGCAACTTCCATTTTTATTTCTATTCAACTTCTTTTTTTATTCAAACTTCGTTTCTATTCAACTTCCTTTTTTATTTAATTTCCAAATGGATCGTTGAGGTATAGTGGTTTCTAGAATGAACTTCCATTTTTAACTTTATGGAACTTCCATTTTTATTTTTATTCAGCTTCCATTTTTATTCAAGTTATTTTTCTGTTCAACTTCCTTTTTTATTTAGTTTCCAAATAGATCGTTAAGGTATAGTGGTTTCTTTAATGAACTTCCATTTTTAATTTCATGCAACTTCCATTTATATTTTTATTCAACTTCCATTTTTATTCAATTTACTTTTCTATTATACTTCCTTTTTTATTTAATTTCCAAAAATATCGTTAAGGTATAGTGGTTTCTTGAATGAACTTCCAATTTTAATTTTCTGCAACTTCCATTTTTATTTCTATTCAACTTCTTTTTTTATTCATGCTTCTTTTGTATTCAACTTCCTTTTTTATTTAATTTCCAAATAGATCGTTAAGGTATAATGGTTTTTGGATTGAACTTACATTTTTAATTTTATACAACTTTCATTTTTATTTTTATTCAACTTCCATTTTTATTCAATTTTCTTTTCTATTAAAGTTCCGTTTTTATTTAATTTCTAAATAGATCGTTAAGGTATAGTGGTTTCTTTAATGAACTTCCATTTTTAATTTTATGCAACTTCCATTTTTATTTTTATTCAACTTCCATTTTTATTCACGTTATTTTTCTATTCAACTTCCTTTTTTATTTAATTTGCTAATAGATCGTTAAGGTATAGTGGTTTCTTGAATGAACTTCCATTTTTAATTTTCTGTAACTTCCATTTTTATTTTTATTCAACTTCCATTTTTATCAATTTACTTTTCTATTAAACTTTCTTTTTTATTGAATTTCCAAATAGATCGTTAAGGTATTGTGGTCTCTTGAATGAACTTCCATTTTTAATTTTACGTAACTCCCATTTTTATTTGTATTCGGTTTCCATTTTGATTCAAGTCATTTTTCTATTCAACTTGCTTTTTTATATAATTTCCAAATAGATCGTTAAGGTATAGTGGTTTCTTGAATGAACTTCCAATTTTAATTTTCTGCAGCTTCCATTTTTATTTTTAAGTAACACCATGTTTATTCAAGTTTCTTTTCTATTCAACTTCCTTTCTTATTTAATTTCCAAAAAGATCGTTAAGGTATACTGGTTTCTGGATTGAACTTCCATTTTTAATTTTTTGCAACTTTCACTTTTATTTTTATTCAACTTCCATTTTTATTCATTTTACTTTTCTATTAACCTTCATTTTTTATTTAATTTCCATATAGATCGTTAAGGTATAGTGGTTTCTTGAATGAATTTCCATTTTTAATTTGCTGCAACTTTCATTTTTATTTTTATTTAAATTCCTTTTTCATTCAAGTTGCTTTTCTACTAAACTTCCTTTTTTTATATAATTTCCAAACAGATCGTTAAGGTATAGTGGTTTCTGGATTGAACTTCCATTTTAAATTTTACGAAACTTTCATTTTTATTTTTATTCAATTTCCATTTTTATTCAATTTACTTTTCTATTAAACTTTTTTTTATTTAATTTCCAAATAGATCGTTAAGGTATAGTGGTTTCTTGAATGAACTTCCATTTTTAATTTTATGCAACTTTCAATTTTATTTTTATTCAATTTCCATTTTTATTCGATTTATTTTTCTATTAAACTTCCTTTTTTATTTAATTTCCAAATAGATCTTTAAGGTATAGTGGTTTCTTGAATGAACTTCCATTTTTAATTTTTTGCACCTTCCCTTTTTATTTCTATTCAACTTCTTTTTTTTATTCAAGCTTCTTTTCTATTCAACTTCCTTTTTTATTTAATTTCCAAATAGATTGTTGAGGTATAGTGGTTTCTTTAATGAACTTCCATTTTTAATTTTATGGAACTTCCATTTTTATTTTTATTCAACTTCCATTTTTATTCAAGTTATTTTTCTATTCAACTTCATTTTTTATTTAATTTCCAAATAGATCGTTAAGGTATATTGGTATCTGAAATGAACTTCAATTTTTAATTTTATGCAACTTTCATTTTTATTTTTATTCGACTTCCATTTTTATTCAATTTACTTTTCTATTCAACTTCCTTTTTTATTTAATTTCCAAATAGATCGTCAAGGTATAGTGGTTTCATGAATGAACTTCCATTTTTAATTTTCTTGAACTTCCATTTTTATTTTTATTCGACTTCCATTTTTATTCAGGTTAATTTTCTATTCAACTTCCTTTTTTATTTAATTTCCAAATAGATCGTTACGGTATAGTGGTTTCTTCAATGAACTTCCATTTTTATTTCTATTCAACTTCTTTTTTTATTCAAGTTTCTTTTCTATTCAGCTACCTTTCTTATTTAATTTCCAAAAAGATCGTTATGGTATACTGGTTTCTGGATTGAACTTCCATTTTTCATTTTATGCAACTTTCACTTTTATTTTTATTCAACTTCCATTTTTATTCAATTTACTTTTCTATTAAACTTCGTTTTTTATTTAATTTCCAAATAGATCGTTAAGGTATAGTGGTTTTTTTAATAAAGTACCATTTTTAATTTTCTGGAACTTCCATTTTTATTTTTATTCAGTTTCCATTTTTATTCAAGTTATTTTTCTATTCAACTTCCTTTTTTATTTAATTTCCAAATAGATCGTTAAGGTATAGTGGTTTCTTTCAAGTTATTTTTCTATTCAACTTCCTTTTTTATTTAATTTCCAAATAGATCGTTAAGGTATAGTGGTTTCTTGAATGAAATTCCAATTTTAATTTTATGCAACTTCTATTTTTATTTTTATTTAACTTCGTTTTTCAATCAAATTTCTTTTCCACTCAACTTCTTTTTTTATTTTACTTCCAAATAGATCGTTAAGGTATTCTGGTTTCTAGATTGAACTTCCACTTTTAATTTTCTTCAACTTCCATTTTTATTTAATTTCCAAAAAGATCATTACGGTATTGTGGTTTCTTTAATGAACTTCCATTTTTAATTTTATGGAACTTCCATTTTTCTTTTTATTCAGCTTCCATTTTTATTCAAGTTATTTTTCTATTCAACTTCCTTTTTTATTTAATTTCCAAATAGATGGTTGAGGTATAGTGGTTTCTTGAATTTACTGCCATTTTTAATTTTTTGCAACTTCCATTTTCATTTTTATTTAACTTCCTTTTTTATTCAAGTTTCTTTTCTGCTCAACTTCCTTTTTATTTAATTTCCAAATAGATCGTCAAGGTATAGTGGTTTCTGGATTCAACCTCTATTTTTATTTTTATTCAATTTTCTTTTCTATTAAACTTCCTTTTTTATTTAATTTCCAAATATATCATTAAGGTATAGTAGTTTCTTGAATGAACTTCCAATTTTAATTTTCTGCAACTTCCATTTTTATTTCTATTCAACTTCTTTTTTTATTCATGCTTCTTTTGTATTCAACTTCCTTTTTTATTTAATTTCCAAATAGATCGTTAAGATATAATGGTTTCTGGATTGAAGTTACATTTTTAATTTTATACAACTTTCATTTTTATTTTTATTCAACTTCCATTTTTATTCAATTTTCTTTTCTGTTAAAGTTCCGTTTTTATTTAATTTCTAAATAGATCGTTAAGGTATAGTAGTTTCTTTAATGAACTTCCATTTTTAATTTTATGCAACTCCCATTTTTATTTTTATTCAACTTCCATTTTTATTCAAGTTATTTTTCGATTCAACTTCCTTTTTTATTTAATTTGCTAATAGATCGTTAAGGTATAGTGGTTTCTTGAATGAACTTCCATTTTTATTTTTATTCAACTTCCATTTTTATTCAATTTTCTTTTCTATTAAAGTTATGTTTTTATTTAATTTCTAAATAGATCGTTAAGGTAGAGTGGTTTCTTTAATGAACTTCCATTTTTAATTTTATGCAACTTCCATTTTTATTTTTATTCAACTTCCATTTTTATTCAAGTTATTTTTCTATTCAACTTCCTTTTTTATTTAATTTGCTAATAGATCGTTAAGGTATAGTAGTTTCTTGAATGAACTTCCATTTTTAATTTTCTGCGACTTCCATTTTTATTTTTATTTAACTTCCTTTTTTATTCAAGTTTCTTTTCTACTCAACTTCCTTTTTTATTTAATTTCCAAATAGATCGTCAAGGTATAGTGGTTTCTGGATTCAACTTCCAGTTTTATTTTTATTCAACTTCCATTTTTATTCAATTTACTTTTCTATTAAACTTCCTTTTTTATTTAATTTCCAACTATATCGTTAAGGTATAGTGGTTTCTTGAATGAACTTCCAATTTTAATTTTCAGCAACTTCAATTTTTATTTCTATTCAACTTCTTTTTTTATTCATGCTTCTCTTGTGTTATACTTCATTTTTTATTTAATTTCCAAATAGATCGTTAAGATATAATGGTTTCTGGATTGAAGTTACATTTTTAATTTTATACAACTTTCATTTTTATTTTTATTCAACTTCCATTTTTATTCAATTTTCTTTTCTATTAAAGTTCCGTTTTTATTTAATTTCTAAATAGATCGTTAAGGTATAGTAGTTTCTTTAATGAACTTCCATTTTTAATTTTATGCAACTCCCATTTTTATTTTTATTCAACTTCCATTTTTATTCAAGTTATTTTTCGATTCAACTTCCTTTTTTATTTAATTTGATAATAGATCGTTAAGGTATAGTGGTTTCTTGAATGAACTTCCATTTTTAATTTTCTACAACTTCCATTTTTATTTTTATTCAACTTCCATTTTTATTCAATTTTCTTTTCTATTAAAGTTCCGTTTTTATTTAATTTCTAAATGGATCGTTAAGCTAGAGTGGTTTCTTTAATGAACTTCCATTTTTAATTTTATGCAACTTCCATTTTTATTTTTATTCAACTTCCATTTTTATTCAAGTTATTTTTCTATTCAACTTCCTTTTTTATTTAATTTGCTAAGAGATCGTTAAGGTACAGTGGTTTCTTGAATGAACTTCCATTTTTAATTTTCTGCGACTTCCATTTTTATTTTTATTTAACTTCCTTTTTTATTCAAGTTTCTTTTCTACTCAACTTCCTTTTTTATTTAATTTCCAAATAGATCGTCAAGGTATAGTGGTTTCTGGATTCAACTTCCATTTTTATTTTTATTCAACTTCCATTTTTATTCAATTTACTTTTCTATTAAACTTCCTTTTTTATTTAATTTCCAAATATATCGTTAAGGTATAGTGGTTTCTTGAATGAACTTCCAATTTTAATTTTCGGCAACTTCCATTTTTATTTCTATTCAACTTCTTTTTTTATTCATGCTTCTTTTGTATTCAACTTCCTTTTTTATTTAATTTCCAAATAGATCGTTAAGGTATAATGGTTTTTGGATTGAACTTACATTTTTAATTTTATACAACTTTCATTTTTATTTTTATTCAACTTCCATTTTTATTCAATTTTCTTTTCTATTAAAGTTCCGTTTTTATTTAATTTCTAAATAGATCGTTAAGGTATAGTGGTTTCTTTAATGAACTTCCATTTTTAATTTTATGCAACTTCCATTTTTATTTTTATTCAACTTCCATTTTTATTCAAGTTATTTTTCTATTCAACTTCCTTTTTTATTTAATTTGCTAATAGATCGTTAAGGTATAGTGGTTTCTTGAATGAACTTCCATTTTTAATTTTCTGCAACTTCCATTTTTATTTTTTTTCAACTACCATTTTTATTCAATTTACTTTTCTATTAAACTTCCTTTTTTATTTAATTTCCAAATAGATCGTTAAGGTATTGTGATTTCTTTAATGAACTTCCATTTTTAATTTTATTGAACTTCCATTTTTATTTTTATTCAGCTTCCATTTTTATTCAAGTTATTTTCCTATTCAACTTCCTTTTTTATTTAATTTCCAAATAGATGGTTGAGGTATAGTGGTTTCTTGAATTAACTTCCATTTTTCATTTTCTGCAACTTCCATTTTTATTTCTATTTAACTTCCTTTTTTATTCAAGTTTCTTTTCTACACAACTTCCTTTTTTATTTAATTTCCAAATAGATCGTCAAGGTATAGTGGTTTCTGGATTCAACTTCCATTTTTATTTTTATTCAACTTCCATTTTTATTCAATTTACTTTTCTATTAAACTTCCTTTTTTATTTAATTTCCAAACATATCGTTAAGGTACAGTGGTTTCTTGAATGAACTTCCAATTTTAATTTTCGGCAACTTCCATTTTTATTTCTATTCAACTTCTTTTTTTATTCATGCTTCTTTTGTATTCAACTTCCTTTTTTATTTAATTTCCAAATAGATCGTTAAGGTATAATGGCTTTTGGATTGAACTTACATTTTTAATTTTATACAACTTTCATTTTTATTTTTATTCAACTTCCTTTTTTATTCAATTTTCTTTTCTATTAAAGTTCCGTTTTTATTTAATTTCTAAATAGATCGTTAAGGTATAGTGGTTTCTTTAATGAACTTCTATTTTTAATTTTATGCAACTTCCATTTTTATTTTTATTCAACTTCCATTTTTATTCAAGTTATTTTTCTATTCAACTTCTTTTTTATTTAATTTGCTAATAGATCGTTAAGGTATAGTGGTTTCTTGAATGAACTTCCATTTTTATTTTTATTAAACTTCCATTTTTATTCAATTTGCTTTTCAATTAAACTTCCTTTTTTATTTAATTTCTAAATAGATCGTTAAGGTATTGTGGTTTCTTTAATGAATTTCCATTTTTAATTTTATTAAACTTCCTTTTTTATTCAAGTTATTTTCCTATTCAACTTCCTTTTTTATTTAATTTCCAAATAGATGGTTGAGGTATAGTGGTTTCTTGAATTAACTTCCATTTTTAATTTTCTGCAACTTCCATTTTTATTTTTATTTTACTTCCTTTTTTATTCAAGTTTCTTTTCTACTCAACTTCCTTTTTTATTTAATTTCCAAATAGATCGTCAAGGTATAGTGGTTTCTGGATTCAACTTCCATTTTTATTTATATTCAACTTCCATTTTTATTCAATATACTTTTCTATTAAACTTCCTTTTTTATTTAGTTTCCAAATATATCGTTAAGGTATAGGGGTTTCTTGAATGAACTTCCAATTTTAATTTTCTGCAACTGCCATTTTTATTTCTATTCAACTTCTTTTTTTATTCAAGCTTCTTTTGTATTCAACTTCCTTTTTTATTTAATTTCCAAGTAGATCGTTAAGGCATAATGGTTTTTGGATTGAACTTACATTTTTAATCTTATACAACTTTCATTTTTATTTTTATTCAACTTCCATTTTTATTCAATTTTCCTTTCTATTAAAATTCCGTTTTTATTTAATTTCTAAATAGATCGTTAAGGTATAGTGGTTTCTTTAATAAACTTTCATTTTTAATTTTATGCAACTTCCATTTTTATTTTTATTCAACTTCCATTTTTATTCAAGTTATTTTTCTATTCAACTTCCTTTTTTAATTAATTTCCTAATAGATCTTTAAGGTATAGTGGTTTCTTGAATGAACTTTCATTTTTAATTTTATGCAACTTCCATTTTTATTTTTATTCGACTTCCATTTTATTCAAGTCATTTTTCTATTCAACTTCCTTTTTATTTAATATCCAAATAGATCGTTAAGGTATAGTGGTTTCTAGAATGAACTTCTATTTTTAATTTTCTGCAAATTCCATTTTTATTTTTATTCAGCTTCCATTTTTATTCAAGTTATTTTGCTATCCAACATCCTTTTTTACTTAATTTCTAAATAGATCATTAGGGTATATTGTTTCTTGAATGAACTTCCATTTTTAATTTTCTACAACTTCCATTTTTATTTTTATTCAACTTCCATTTTTATTCAATTTACTTTTCTTTTAAACTTCCTTTTTTATTTAATTTCCAAATAGATCGTTAAGGTATTGTGGTTTCTTTAATGAACTTCCATTTTTAATTTTATGAAACTTCCATTTTTACTTTTATTCAGCTTCCATTTTTGTTCAAGTTATTTTTCTATTGAACTTCTTTTTTTGTTTAATTTCCAAATAGATGGTTGGGGTGTAGTGGTTTCTTGAAATAACTTCCATTTTTAATTTTCTGCAACTTCCATTTTTATTTTTATTTAACTTCCTTTTTTATTCAAGTTTCTTTTCTACTCAACTTCCTTTTTTATTTAATTTCCAAATAGATCGTCAAAGTATATAGTGCTTTCTGGATTCAACTTCTATTTTAATTTTTATTCAACTTCCATCTTTATTCAATTTACTTTTCTATTAAACTTCTTTTTTTATTTAATTTCCAAATATATCGTTAAGGTATAGTGGTTTCTTGAATGAACTTCCAATTTTAATTTTCTGCAACTTCCATTTTTATTTCTATTCAACTTCTTTTTTTATTCAAGCTTCTTTTGTATTCAACTTCCTTTTTTATTTAATTTCCAAATAGATCGTTAAGGTATAATGGTTTCTGGATTGAACTTACATTTTTAATTTTATACAACTTTCATTTTTATTTTTATTCAACTTCCATTTTTATTCAACTTTCTTTTCTATTTAAGTTCCGTTTTTATTTAATTTCTGAATAGATCGTTAAGGTATAGTGGTTTCTTTAATGAACTTCCATTTTTAATTTTATGCAACTTCCATTTTTATTTTTATTCAACTTCCTTTTTTATTTAATTTGCTAATAGATCGTTAAGGTATATTGGTTTCTTGAATGAACTTCCATTTTTTAATTTTCTGCAACTTTCATTTTTATTTTTATTCAACTTCCATTTTTATTCAATTTACATTTCTATTAAACTTTCTTTTTTATTGAATTTCTAAATAGATCGTTAAGGTATAGTGGTATCTTGAATGAACTTCCATTTTTCATTTTATGCAACTTTCATTTTTATTTTTATTAGACATCCATTTTTCTTCAAGTCATTTTTCTATTCAACTTCCTTTTTTAGTTAATACCCAAATAGATCGTTAAGGTATAGTGGTTTCTTGAATGAACTTCCATTTTTAATTTTCTGCAACTTCCATTTTTATTTTTATTCAACTTCCATTTTTATTCAATTTACTTTTCTGTTAAACTTCCTTTTTTATTTAATTTTGAAATAGATCGTTAAGGTATATTGGTTTTTTGAATGAACTTCCATTTCTAATTTTCTGCAACTTCCATTTTTATTTTTCTTAAACTTCCTTTTTCAATCAGTTTCTTTTCTACTCAACTTCCTTTTTTGTTTAATTTCCAAAAAGATCGTTAACATATAGTGGTTTCTTGAATGAATTTTCATTTTTAATTTTCTGCAACTTCCATTTTTATTTTTAAGTAACTTCTATTTTTATTCAAGTTTCTTTTCTATTCAACTTCCTTTCTTATTTAATTTCCAAAAAGATCGTTAAGGTATACTGGTTTCTGGATTGAACTTCCATTTTGAATTTTTTGCAACTTTCACTTTTATTTTTATTCAACTTCCATTTTTATTCAATTTACTTTTCTATTAAACTTCATTTTTTATTTAATTTCCAAATAGATCGTTAAGGTATAGTGGTTTCTTGAATGAATTTCCATTTTTAATTTGATGCAACTTCCATTTTTATTTTTATTTAAATTCCTTTTTCATTCAAGTTTCTTTCCTACTCAACTTCCTTTTTTATATAATTTCCAAATAGATCGTTAAGGTATAATGGTTTCTGGATTGAACTTCCATTTTAATTTTATGCCACTTTCATTTTTATTTTTATTCAATTTCCATTTTTATTCAATTTACTTTTCTATTAAACTTTCTTTTTTATTTAATTTCCAAATAGATCGTTAAGGTATAGTGGTTTCTTGAATGAACTTCCATTTTTAATTTTATGCAACTTTCATTTTTATTTTTATTCTATTTCCATTTTTATTCAATTTACTTTTCTATTAAACTTCCTTTTTTATTTAATTTCCAAATAGATCGTTTAGGTATAGTGGTTTCTTGAATGAACTTCCATTTTTAATTTTCTGCAACTTTCATTTTTATTTCTGTTCAACTTCTTTTTTTTATTCATGCTTCTTTTCTATTCAACTTCCTTTTTTATTTAATTTCCAAATAGATCGTTGAGGTACAGTGGTTTCTTTAATGAACTTCCATTTTTAATTTTATGGAACTTCCATTTTTATTTTTATTCAGCTTCCATTTTTATTCAAGTTATTTTTCTATTCAACTTCCTTTTTTATTTAATTTCCAAATAGATCGTTAAGGTATAGTGGTATCTGAAATGAGCTTTCATTTTTAATTTTATGCAACTTTCATTTTTATTTTTATTTGACTTCCATTTTTATTCAATTTACTTTTCTATTCAACTTCCTTTTTTATTTAATTTCCAAGTAGATCGTTAAGGTATAGTGGTTTCTTGAATGAACTTCCATTTTTAATTTTCTGCAACTTCCATTTTTATTTCTATTCAACTTCTTTTTTTATTCAAGTTTCTTTTCTATTCAACTACCTTTCTTATTTAATTTCCAAAAAGATCGTTTTGGTATACTGGTTTCTGGATTTAACTTCCATTTTTAATTTTATGCAACTTTCACTTTTATTTTTATTTAACTTCCTTTTTTATTCAATTTACTTTTCTATTAAACTTCCCTTTTTATTTAATTTTCAAATAGATCGTTAAGGTATAGTGGTTTTTTTAATGAAGTTCCATTTTTAATTTTAAGGAACTTCCATTTTTATTTTTATTCAGCTTCCATTTTTATTCAAGTTATTTTTCTATTCAACTTCCTTTTTTATTTAATTTCCAAATAGATTGTTAAGGTATAGTGGTTTCTTGAATGAAATTCCAATTTTAATTTCATGCAACTTCTATTTTTATTTTTTTTTAACTTCCTTTCTCAATCAAGTTTATTTTCGACTCAACTTTTTTTTTTTTTATTTTACTTCCAAGTAGATCGTTAAGGTATACTAGTTTCTAGATTGAACTTCCACTTTTAATTTTCTTCAACTTCTATTTTTATTCAATTTACATTTCTATTAAACTTCCATTTTTATTTAATTTCCAAATACATCGTTCAGGTATGATGGTTTCTTTAATGAACTTCCATTTTTAATTTTATGAAACTTCCATTTTTATTTTTATTCAGCTTCCATTTTTATTCAAGTTATTTTTCTATTCAACTACCTTTTTTATTTAATTTCCAAATAGATGGTTGAGGTATAGTGGTTTCTTGAATTTATTTCCATTTTCAATTTTCTGCAACTTCCATTTTTATTTTCATTTAACTTTCTTTTTTATTCAAGTTTCTTTCCGGCTCAACTTCCTTTTTATTTAATTTCCAAATAGATCGTCAAGGTATAGTGGTTTCTGGATTGAACTTCCATTATTATTTTTATTCAATTTACTTTTCTATTAAACTTCCTTTTTTATTTAATTTCCAAATATATCGTTAAGGAATAGTGGTTTCTTGAATGAACTTCCAATTTTAATTTTCTGCAACTTCTAATTTTATTTCTATTCAACTTGTTTTTTTCTTCATGCTTCTTTTGTATTCAACTTCCTTTTTTATTTAATTTCCAAATAGATCGTTAAGGTATAATGGTTTCTGGATTGAACTTACATTTTTAATTTTGTACCACATTCATTTTTATTTTTATTCAACTTCCATTTTTATTCAATTTTCTTTTATATTAAAGTTCCTTTTTTATTTAATTTCCAAATAGATTGTTAAGGTATAGTGGTTTCTTTAATGAACTTCCATTTTTAATTTTATGCAACTTCCATTTTTATTTTTATTCAACTTCCGTTTTTATTCAAGTTATTTTTCTATTCAACTTCCTTTTATATTTAATTTGCTAATAGATCGTTAAGGTATAGTGGTTTCTTGTATGAACTTCCGTTTTTAATTTTATGCAACTTCCATTTTTATTTTTATTCTACTTCCGTTTTTATTCAATTTACTTTTCTATTAAACTTTCTTTTTTATTGAATTTCCAAATAGATCGTTAAGGTATAGTGGTATCTTGAATGAACTTCCATTTTTAATTTTATGCAACTTCCATTTTTATTTTTATTCGACTTCCATTTTTATTCAAGTCATTTTTCTATTCAACTTCCTTTTTTATTTAATTTCGAAATAGATCGTTAAGGTATAGTGGTTTGTTGAATGAACTCCCATTTTTAATTTTCTGCAACTTTCATTTTTATTTCTATTCAACTTCTTTTTTTATTCAAGTTTCTTTTTCTATTCAACTTCCTTTTTTATTTATTTTCCAAATAGATTGTTAAGGTATTGTGGTTTCTTTAATGAACTTCCATTTTTAATTTTATGGAACTTCCATTTTTATTTTTATTCAGCTTCCATTTTTATTCAAGTTATTTTTCTATTCAACTTTCTTTTTTATTTAATTTCCAAATTGATGGTTAAGGTATAGTGGTTTCTCAAATTAACTTCAATTTTTAATTTTCTGCAACTTCCATTTTTATTTTTATTCAACTTCCTTTTTTATTCAACTTTCTTTTCTACTGAACTTCTTTTTTTACTTAATTTCCAAATAGATCGTCAAGGTATAGTGGTCTCTGTAATGAACTTCCATTTTTATTTTTATTCAACTTCCATTTCTATTCAATTTACTTTTCTATTAAACTTCCTTTTTTATTTAATTTTCAAATATATCATTAAGGTATAGTGGTTTCTTGAATGAACTTCCAATTTTAATTTTCTGCTACTTCCATTTTTATTTCTATTCAACTTCTTTTTTTATTCAAGTTTCTTTTCTATTCAACTTCCATTTTTATTTAATTTCCAAATAGGTCGTTAAGGTATAATGGTTTCTGGATTGAACTTACATTTTTAATTTTATACAACTTTCATTTTTATTTTTATTCAACTTCCATTTTTATTCAATTCTCATTTACATTAAAGTTCCTTTTTTTTTTAATTTCCAAATAGATCGTTAAGGTATAGTGGTTTCTTTAATGAACTTTCATTTTTAATTTTATGCAACTTTCATTTTTATTTTTATTCAACTTCCGTTTTTATTCAAGTTATTTTTCAATTCAACTTCCTTTTTTATTTAATTTGATAATAGATCATTAAGGTATAGAGGTTTCTTGAATGAACATCCATTTTTAATTTTCTGCAACTTCCATTTTTATTTTTATTCAGCTTCCATTTTTATTCCATTTACTTTTCTAGTAAACTTTCTTTTTTATTGAATTTCCAAATAGATCGTTAAGGTATAGCGGTATCATGAATGAACTTCCATTTTTAATTTTATGCAACTTCCATTTTTATTTTTATTCGACTTCCATTTTTATTCAAGTCATTTTTCTATTCAACTTCCTTTTTTATTTAATTTCAAAATAGGTCGTTAAGGTATAGTGGTTTCTTGAATGAACTTCCATTTCTAATTTTCTGCAACTTCCATTTTTATTTTTATTCAACTTCCATTTTTGTTCAATTTACTTTTCTATTAAACTTCCTTTTTTATTGAATTTCCAAATAGATCGTTAAGGTATAGTGGTATCTTGAATGAACTTCCATTTTTAATTTTATGTAACTTCCATTTTTATTTTTATTCGACTTCCATTTTTATTCAAGTCATTTTTCTATTCAACTTTCTTTTTGATTTAATTTCCAAATAGATCGTTAAGGTATAGTGGTTTCTTGAAAGAACTTCCATTTTCAATTTTCTGCCACTTCCATTTTTATTTTTATTTAACTTCCTTTTTCAATCAAGTTTCTTTTCTACTCAACTACCTTTTTTTATTTAATTTCCAAATAGATCGTTAAGGTATACTGGTTTCTGGATTGAACTTCCATTTTTAATTTTCTGCAACTTCCACTATTATTTTTATTCAACTTCCATTTTTATTCAATTTACTTTTTATTAAACTTCCTTCTTTATTTTATTTCCAAATAGATCGTTAAGGTATATTGGATTTTTGAATGAACTTCCATTTTTAATTTTCTGCAACTTCCATTTTTATTTTTATTCGACTTCCATTTTTATTAAATTTACTTTTCTATTAAACTTCCTTTTTTATTTAATTTCCAAATAGATCGTTGAGGTATAGTGGTTTCTTGAATGAACTTCCATTTTTAATTTTATGGAACTTCCTTTTTTATTTTTATTCAGCTTCCATTTTTATTCAAGTTATTTTTCTATTCAACTTCTTTTTTTATTTAATTTCCAAATAGATCGTTACGGTATAGTGGTATCTGAAATGAACTGCCATTTTTAATTTTATGCAACTTTCATTTTTATTTTTATTCCACTTCCATTTTTATTCAATTTACTTTTCTATTAAACTTCCTTTTTTATTTAATTTCCAAATAGATCGTTAAGGTGTAGTGGTTTCTGGAATGAACTACCATTTTTAATTTTCTGCAACTTCCATTTTTATTCAAGTTATTTTTCTATTCAGCTTCCTTTTTTATTTAATTTCCAAATAGATCGTTAAGGTATAGTGGTTTTTTTAATGAACTTCCATTTTTAATTTTCAGCAACTTCCATTTTTGTTTCTATTTAACTTCATTTTTTATTCAAGTTTCTTTTCTATTCAACTTCCTTTCTTATTTAATTTCCAAAAAGATCGTTAAGGTATACTGGTTTCTAGATTGAACTTCCATTTTTAATTTTATGCAACTTTCACTTTTATTTTTATTTAACTTCCATTTTTATTCAATTTACTTTTCTATTAAACTTCCTTTTTTATTTAATTTCCAAATAGATCGTTAAGGTATAGTGGTTTCTTTAATGAACTTCTATTTTTTATTTTATGGAACTTCCATTTTTATTTTTATTCAACTACCATTTTTATTCAAGTTAATTTTCTATTCAACTTCCTTTTTTATTTAATTTCCAAATAGATCGTTAAGGTATAGTGGTTTCTTGAATGAACTTCCATTTTTAATTTCCTGCAACTTCCATTTTTATTGAAATTATTTTTTTATTCAACTTCCTTTTTTATTTAATTTCCAAATAAATCGTTAAGGTATAGTGGTTTTTTGAATGAACTTCCATTTTTAATTTTCTGCAACTTCCACTTTTATTTCTATTCAACTTCCATTTTTACTCAATTTTCTTTTCAATCAAACTTTCTTTTTTATTAAATTTCCAAATAGATCGCTAAGGTATAGTGGTACCTTGAATGAACTTCCATTTTTAATTTTATGCAACTTCCATTTTTATTTTTATTTAGCTTCCATTTTTATTTAATTTACTTTTCTATTAAACTTCCTTTTTTATTTAATTTCCAAATAAATCGTTAAGGTATAGTGGTTTCTATAATGAACTTCCATTTTTAATTTTATGGAAGTTCCATTTTTATTTTTATTCAGCTTCCATTTTTATTCAAGTTATTTTTCTATTAAACTTCCTTTTTTTATTGAATTTCCAAATAGATCGTTAAGGTATAGTGGTATCTTGAACGAACGTCGATTTTGAATTTTATGCAACTTCTATTTTTATTTTTATTCGACTTCCATTTTTATTCAAGTCATTTTTCTATTCAACTTCCTTTTTTATTTAATTTCCAAATAGATCGTTACGGTATGGTGGTTTCTTGAATGAGCTTCCATTTTTAATTTTCTACAACTTCCATTTTTATTTCTATTCCACTTCTTTTTTTATTCAAGTTTCTTTTCTATTCAACTGCCTTTTTTATTTAATTTCCAAATAGATCGTTAAGGTATGCGGGTTTCTGGATTGAACATCCATTTTTAATTTTATGCAACTTTCACTTTTATTTTTTTTCAACTTCCATTTTATTTCAATTTACTTTTCTATTAAACTACATTTTTCATTTAATTTCCAAATAGGTCGTTAAGGTATAGTGGTTTTTTAATGAACTTCCATTTTTAATTTCATGGAACTTCCATTTTTATATTTATTCAGCTTCCATTTTTATTTAAGTTGTTTTTCTATTCAACTTCCTTTTTTATTTAATTTCCAAATAGATCGTTAAGGTATAGTGGTTTCTTGAATGAACTTCCATTTTTAATTTTCTGCAATTTCCATTTTTATTTCTATTCAACTTCTTTTTTTATTCAAGTTTCTTTTTTATTCAACTTCCTTTTTTATTTAATTTCCTAATAGATCGTTATGGCATACTGGTTTCTGGATTGTACTTCCATTTTTAATTTTATGAAACTTTCAATTTTATTTTTATTCAACTTCCATTTTTATTTAATTTACTTTTCTATTAAACTTCCTTTTTTATTTAATTTCCAAATAGATCGTTAAGGTATAGTGGTTTTTTAATGAACTTCCATTTTTAATTTGATGGAACTTCCAATTTTATTTTTATTCAGCTTCCATTTTTATTCAAGTTATTTTTCTACCCAACTTCTTTTTTTATTTAATTTCCAAATAGATCGTTGAAGCATAGTGGTTTCTTGAATGAACTTCCGTTTTTAATTTTCTGCAACTTCCATTTTTATTTCTATTCAACTTCTTTTTTTATTCAAGTTTCTTTTCTATTCAACTTCCTATTTTATTTAATTTCCAAATAGATCGTTAAGGTATACCGGTTTCTGGATTGAACTTCCATTTTTAATTTTATGCAACTTTCACATTTATTTTTATTCAACTTCCATTTTTATTCAATTTACTTTTCTATTAAACTTCCTTTTTTATTTAATTTCCAAATAGATCGTTAAGGTATAGTGGTTTCTTTAATGGACTTCCATTTTTAATTTTATGGAACTTCCATTTTTATTTTTGTTCAGCTTCTATTTTCATTCAAGTTATTTTTCTATTCAACTTCCTTTTTTATTTAATTTCCAAATAGATCGTTAAGGTATAGTGGTTTCTTGAATGGACTTCCATTTTTAATTTTCTGCAACTTCCATTTTTATTTATATTCAACTTCTTTTTTTATTCAAGTTTCTTTTCTATTCAACTTCCTGTTTTATTTAATTTCCAAATAGATCGTTAAGGTATACTGGTTTCTGGATTGAATTTCCATTTTTAATTTTATGCAATTTTCACTTTTATTTTTATTCAACTTCCATTTTTATTCAATTTACTTTTCTATTAAACTTCATTTGTTGTTTAATTTCCAAATAGATCGTTAAGGTATAGTGGTTTCTCTAATGAACTTCCATTTTTAATTTTATGGAACTTCCATTTTTATTTTTATTCACCTTACATTTTTATTCAAGTTATTTTTCTAATCAACTTCCTTTTTTATTTAATTTCCAAATAGATCGTTAAGGTATAGTGGTTTCTTTAATGAACTTCCATTTTTAATTTTATGGAACTTCCATTTTTATTTTTATTCACCTTACATTTTTATTCAAGTTATTTTTCTAATCAACTTCCTTTTTTATTTAATTTCCAAATAGATCGTTAAGGTATAGTGGTTTCTTTAATGAATTTTCAGTTTTAATTTTCTGCAACTTCCATTTTTATTTTTAAGTAACTTCTATTTTTATTCAAATTACTTTTCTATTCAACGTCCTTTTTTATTTAATTTCCAAATAGATCGTTAACGTATTGTGGTTTCTGGATTGAACTTCCATTTTTAATTTTATGCAACTTTCATTTTTATTTTTATTCAATTTCTATTTTTATTCAATTAACTTTTCTATTAAACTTCATTTTTTCTTTAATTTCCCAATAGATCGTTACAGTATAGTGGTTTCTTGAATTAATTTCCATTTTTAATTTGATGCAACTTCCATTTTTATTTTTATTTAAATTCCTTTTTCGTTGAAGTTTCTTTTCTACTCAACTTCCTTTTTTATTTAATTGCCAAATAGATCGTTATGGTATAGTGGTTTCTGGATTGAACTTCCATTTCTAATTTTATTCAACTTTCTTTTTTATTTTTATTCAATTTCCATTTTTATTCAATTTACTTTTCTGTTAAACTTCCTTTTATATTTAATTTCCTAATAGATCGTTAAGGTATAGTGGTTTCTTGAATGAACTTCCATTTTTAATTTTCTGCAACTTCCATTTTTATTTGTATTCAACTTCTTTTTTTATTCAAGCTTCTTTTCTATTCAACTTCCTTTTTTATTTAATTTCCAAATAGATCGTTGAGGTATAGTGGTTTCGTTAATGAATTTCCATTTTTAATTTTATGGAACTTCCATTTTTATTTTTATTCAACTTCAATTTTTATTTATGTTATTTTTCTATTCAACTTCCTTTTTTATTTAATTTCCAAATAGATCGTTAAGGTATAGTGGTATCTGAAATGAACTTCCATTTTTAATTTTATGCAACTTTCATTTTTAATTTTATTCAACTTCCATTTTTATTCAATTTACTTTTCTATTAAACGTCATTTTTTATTTAATTTCCAAATAGATCGTTAAGGTATAGTGGTTTCTTGAATGAACTTCCATTTTTAATTTTCTGCAACTTCCATTTTTATTTTTATTCGACTTCCATTTTTGTTCAAGTTATTTTTCTATTCAACTTCCTTTTTTATTTAATTTCCAAATAGATCGTTAAGGTATAGTGGTTTCTTGAATGAACTTCCATTTTTAATTTTCTGCAACTTCCATTTTTATTTCTATTCAACTTCTTTTTTTATTCAAGCTTCTTTTCTAGTCAACTTCCTTTTTTATTTAATTTCCAAATAGATCGTTGAGGTATAGTGGTTTCTTGAATGAACTTCCATTTTTAACTTTATGGAACTTCCATTTTTATTTTTATTCATCTTCCGTTTTTATTCAAGTTATTTTTCTATTCAATTTCCATTTTTGTTTAGTTTCCAAATAGATCGTTAAGGTATAGTGGTATCTGAAATGAACTTCCATTTTTAATTTTACGCAACTTCCATTTTTATTTTTATTCCACCTCCGTTTTTATTCAATTTACAATTCTATTAAACTTCCTTTTTTATTTAATTTCCAAATAGATCGTTAAGGTATAGTGGTTTCTAGAATGAACTTTCATTTCTAATTTTCTGCAACTTCCATTTTTATTTTTATTTAACTTCCTTTTTTATTCAAGTTTCTTTTCTACTCAACTTCCTTTTTTATGTAATTTCTAAATAGATCGTTAAGGTACAGTGGTTTCTGGATTGAACTTCCATTTTTAATTTTCTGCAACTTCCATTTTTATTCAATTTACTTTTCTATTAAACTTCTTTTTTTATTTAATTTCCAAATAGATCGTTAAGGTATATTGGTTTCTTGAATGAACTTCGATTTTTAATTTTCTGCAGCTTCCATTTTTATTTTTATTCGACTTCCATTTTTATTCAAGTTATTTTTCTATTCAACTTTCTTTTTTATTTAATTTCCAAATTGATGGTTAAGGTATAGTGGTTTCTCTAATTAACTTCCATTTTTAATTTTCTGCAACTTCCATTTTTATTTTTATTCAACTTCCTTTTTTATTCAACTTTCTTTTCTACTGAACTTCTTTTTCTACTTAATTTCCAAATAGATCGTCAAGGTATAGTGGTCTCTGTAATGAACTTCCATTTTTATTTTTATTCAACTTCCATTTCTATTCAATTTACTTTTCTATTTAACTTCCTTTTTTATTTAATTTTCAAATATATCGTTAAGGTATAGTGGTTTCTTGAATGAACTTCCAATTTTAATTTTATGCAACTTCCATTTTTATTTCTATTCAACTTCTTTTTTTATTCAAGTTTCTTTTCTATTCAACTTCCATTTTTATTTAATTTCCAAATAGGTCGTTAAGGTATAATGGTTTCTGGATTGAACTTACATTTTTAATTTTATACAACTTTCATTTTTATTTTTATTCAACTTCCATTTTTATTCAATTTTCATTTACATTAAAGTTCCTTTTTTATTTAATTTCCAAATAGATCGTTAAGGTATAGTGGTTTCTTTAATGAACTTTCATTTTTAATTTTATGCAACTTTCATTTTTATTTTTATTCAACTTCCGTTTTTATTCAAGTTATTTTTCAATTCAACTTCCTTTTTTATTTAATTTGCTAATAGATCATTAAGGTATAGAGGTTTCTTGAATGAACATCCATTTTTAATTTTCTGCAACTTCCATTTTTATTTTTATTCAGCTTCCATTTTTATTCCATTTACTTTTCTAGTAAACTTTCTTTTTTATTGAATTTCCAAATAGATCGTTAAGGTATAGCGGTATCATGAATGAACTTCCATTTTTAATTTTATGCAACTTCCATTTTTATTTTTATTCGACTTCCATTTTTATTCAAGTCATTTTTCTATTCAACTTCCTTTTTTATTTAATTTCAAAATAGGTCGTTAAGGTATAGTGGTTTCTTGAATGAACTTCCATTTTTAATTTTCTGCAACTTCCATTTTTATTTTTATTCAACTTCCATTTTTGTTCAATTTACTTTTCTATTAAACTTCCTTTTTTATTGAATTTCCAAATAGATCGTTAAGGTATAGTGGTATCTTGGATGAACTTCCATTTTTATTTTTATTCGACTTCCATTTTTATTCAAGTCATTTTTCTATTCAACTTTCTTTTTGATTTAATTTCCAAATAGATCATTAAGGTATAGTGGTTTCTTGAAAGAACTTCCATTTTCAATTTTCTGCAACTTCCATTTTTATTTTTATTTAACTTCCTTTTTCAATCAAGTTTCTTTTCTACTTAACTACCTTTTTTATTTAATTTCCAAATAGATCGTTAAGGTATACTGGTTTCTGGATTGAACTTCCATTTTTAATTTTCTGCAACTTCCACTATTATTTTTATTCAACTTCCATTTTTATTCAATTTACTTTTTATTAAACTTCCTTCTTTATTTTATTTCCAAATAGATCGTTAATGTAACGCCCTCAAAATAATAACATTAAACCCATCAGATAAGACAAGCATTTACATATAAACTAACCACATTCCTTTATTTCATTGAGTTTCATTACATAAGTATTACATGTTAACATCAAAACAAAATGCCCTACGGGCTTACAGCTTTCCAAGTTAACACTTGGTTTCAACAAAAGAGTACTAACTCGTTTACACATTAAGCCCTTGGCTTGAAGTTACATGTAATACATCAAAAGTAAAACAACTACACTATGTCCGCCTCTAGCCTCCCAAGCTATGTCCTTGGAGGTGGCATGCTTCCTGTACCTGAAAATGATATTCCCATATAGGGTGAGCCACAGCCCAGTAGAAATACACTAAACCAACCATGGACAATGACTAAAACATTAGCAATTGATAGTTGGTCAACACTGATACAATCACATAAATTACATATTTATGTCAACGACTTACAAGTCCCAATTACTTTTCATTTTCCCTTTTTCAACAGATAAGCATGCTAGCTCTATCATCATTTCCACAGATATGTATAAAAACTATATCTCACATTCAGATAAGCATAAAAGCTATATCCACATTCTCAACAGATATGTATATCAACAATATCCACAGATAAGCATACAAGCTGTATCCACACTCTACAACAGATATGTATATCAACAATATCCACAGATAAGCATACAAGCTGTATCCACACTTCACGATAAGCATACAAGCTGTATCCACACTTCACAAAGATAAGCATATGAGCTCTATCTTCACTTCTCCAGACAAGCATATGAGCTCTGTCTACGGAGTTCATCCCCTATCTCCTCCCAATACCTATCCGGTTTAGAGGTACATCCCCTATTTTCCCCTAAACCGCGGAGTACATCCCCTATCTCCTCCTCTACACATAACGTATATAAACACATTGGTTCTATATACAATCACACAATACACACAATTAATGTATTCTATCAACCGTCAAGTTCCATGACACATTCCATTGATTAGTTTCCGTTTACCTAATCATCATGCATTGTCTACAACAATCTCGACTATCCTCCACCGATAGCCCAAAGCAGTTAATTCTAAAACAGAAAATAAATGCACAAATGGATATTCAATCAACATTTCATTTCCTCATTTCTCACCAATTAATTATCCCAATTAATTAAACAATGTAATTAGGCCATTTTCCATAATTACCATTTCAACCCTTAGGTCCCATTTTCATCAATGATTCAACAATCATTCCATTTTTCTATGCCAAACATGCATCTAGGTTTATTATGAATAAAACCCCAACTTTTGTAAAATTACACAAAAGCCCCAAACTTTCACAAAATTACCAAACCAAGCCCAACATCTCAAAATACCAAAATTTAAAGACAAAACCCATAGAGAGGAGTAGGTTATCCCTACCTCAAATTCGGAGTCCCAAAGGAGAAGACGACAAAACCCAACGTGCTCCAAAACCCGAGATTTTCAGATTAAAATGAAGCCCTCGACGATCAACAACTTTTTTGTAAAGGCCAAAGGTGAGTAAATCACTCCTACTAGATCAAAACCTAGAGAGAAGGTAGAGTCTAGAGTGAGAGGCTCAACAATGGTGATTTTGGAAAAGTAAGAGAGAGAAGAGAAAGTGAAAAAGTGATTTAAAGAGTCACAAATTCGGGACTTTAACCCAGGTATCCGCTCGAGCGTAAAACACCCCGCTCGAGCGGCCACTCACAGACTTCCGCTCGAGCGGCCAACCTCCCGCTCGAGCGCAGAATGCACTCGCCCAGCACTTTTGCAGAACCAGGCCTCCGCTCGAGCTCCCAACCCTACGCTCGAGCGGCACTCAGACAACCCCGCTCGAGCGGCCAATACCACGCTCGAGCGTACAACGCTGCACAGGAAAATACTGAATGGGTGTAATCTACGCTCGAGCGCCAACACCTCCGCTCGAGCGTACAGGCCAAAAATCTGGGCAACTAGTTTTGGTTTCTAAACTCAACCAACCTGTAACAAACCCGCTCAACACATCCTATAACTCAAATACAAACTAAGAAAGGATGCAAACAAGATAATAAACAACTACCAACATCCACGGACACATGTCTGGATCACTATACAACAAGGGTAAACCCGGGATCGCTATAGTTAAGGTATATTGGATTTTTGAATGAACTTCCATTTTTAATTTTCTGCAACTTCCATTTTTATTTTTATTCGACTTCCATTTTTATTAAATATACTTTTCTATTAAACTTCCTTTTTTATTTAATTTCCAAATAGATCGTTGAGGTATAGTGGTTTCTTGAATGAACTTCCATTTTTAATTTTATGGAACTTCCTTTTTTATTTTTATTCAGCTTCCATTTTTATTCAAGTTATTTTTCTATTCAACTTCTTTTTTTATTTAATTTCCAAATAGATCGTTACGGTATAGTGGTATCTGAAATGAACTGCCATTTTTAATTTTATGCAACTTTCATTTTTATTTTTATTCCACTTCCTTTTTTATTTAATTTCCAAATAGATCGTTAAGGTGTAGTGGTTTCTGGAATGAACTTCCATTTTTAATTTTCTGCAACTTCCATTTTTATTCAAGTTATTTTTCTATTCAACTTCCTTTTTTATTTAATTTCCAAATAGATCGTTAAGGTATAGTGGTTTTTTTTAATGAACTTCCATTTTTAATTTTCAGTAACTTCCATTTTTGTTTGTATTTAACTTCATTTTTTATTCAAGTTTCTTTTCTATTCAACTTCCTTTCTTATTTAATTTCCAAAAAGATCGTTAAGGTATACTGGTTTCTAGATTAAACTTCCATTTTTAATTTTATGCAACTTTCACTTTTATTTTTATTCAACTTCCATTTTTATTCAATTTACTTTTCTATTAAACTTCCTTTTTTATTTAATTTCCAAATAGATCGTTAAGGTATAGTGGTTTCTTTAATGAACTTCTATTTTTTATTTTATGGAACTTCCATTTTTATTTTTATTCAACTACCATTTTTATTCAAGTTAATTTTCTATTCAACTTCCTTTTTTATTTAATTTCCAAATAGATCGTTAAGGTATAGTGGTTTCTTGAATGAACTTCCATTTTTAATTTCCTGCAACTTCCATTTTTATTTTTATTCGACTTCCATTTTTATTGAAATTATTTTTTTATTCAACTTCCTTTTTTATTTAATTTCCAAATAAATCGTTAAGGTATAGTGGTTTCTTGAATGAACTTCCATTTTTAATTTTCTGCAACTTCCACTTTTATTTCTATTCAACTTCCATTTTTACTCAATTTTCTTTTCAATCAAACTTTCTTTTTTATTAAATTTCCAAATAGATCGCTAAGGTATAGTGGTACCTTGAATGAACTTCCATTTTTAATTTTATGCAACTTCCATTTTTATTTTTATTTAGCTTCCATTTTTATTCAATTTACTTTTCTATTAAACTTCCTTTTTTATTTAATTTCCAAATAAATCGTTAAGGTATAGTGGTTTCTATAATGAACTTCCATTTTTAATTTTATGGAAGTTCCATTTTTATTTTTATTCAGCTTCCATTTTTATTCAAGTTATTTTTCTATTAAACTTCCTTTTTTTATTGAATTTCCAAATAGATAGTTAAGGTATAGTGGTATCTTGAACGAACGTCGATTTTGAATTTTATGCAACTTCTATTTTTATTTTTATTCGACTTCCATTTTTATTCAAGTCATTTTTCTATTCAACTTCCTTTTTTATTTAATTTCCAAATAGATCGTTACGGTATGGTGGTTTCTTGAATGAGCTTCCATTTTTAATTTTCTACAACTTCAATTTTTATTTCTATTCCACTTCTTTTTTTATTCAAGTTTCTTTTCTATTCAACTGCCTTTTTTATTTAATTTCCAAATAGATCGTTAAGGTATGCGGGTTTCTGGATTGAACATCCATTTTTAATTTTATGCAACTTTCACTTTTATTTTTTTTCAACTTCCATTTTATTTCAATTTACTTTTCTATTAAACTACATTTTTCATTTAATTTCCAAATAGGTCGTTAAGGTATAGTGGTTTCTTTAATGAACTTCCATTTTTAATTTCATGGAACTTCCATTTTTATATTTATTCAGCTTCCCTTTTTATTTAAGTTATTTTTCTATTCAACTTCCTTTTTTATTTAATTTCCAAATAGATCGTTAAGGTATAGTGGTTTCTTGAATGAACTTCCATTTTTAATTTTCTGCAATTTCCATTTTTATTTCTATTCAACTTCTTTTTTTATTCAAGTTTCTTTTTTATTCAACTTCCTTTTTTATTTAATTTCCTAATAGATCGTTATGGCATACTGGTTTCTGGATTGTACTTCCATTTTTAATTTTATGAAACTTTCAATTTTATTTTTATTCAACTTCCATTTTTATTTAATTTACTTTTCTATTAAACTTCCTTTTTTATTTAATTTCCAAATAGATCGTTAAGGTATAGTGGTTTTTTAATGAACTTCCATTTTTAATTTGATGGAACTTCCAAATCACTTTTTCACTTTCTCTTCTCTCTCTTACTTTTCCAAAACCACCATTGTTGAGCCTCTCACTCTAGACTCTACCTTCTCTCTAGGTTTTGATCTAGTAGGAGTGATTTGCTCACCTTTGGCCTTTACAAAAAGTTGTTGATCGTCGAGGGCTTCATTTTAATCTGAAAATCTCGGGTTTTGGAGCACGTTGAGTTTTGTCTTCTTCTCCCTTGGAGCTCCGAAATTGAGGTAGGGATAACCTACTCCTCTCTATGGGTTTTGTCTTTAAATTTTGGTATTTTGAGATGTTGGGCTTGGTTTGGTAATTTTGTGAAAGATTGGGATTTTTGTGTAATTTTACAAAAGTTGGGGTTTTATTCATAATAAAACTAGATGCATGTTTGGCATAGAAAAATGGAATGATTGTTGAATCATTGATGAAAATGGGACCTAAGGGTTGAAATGGTAATTATGGAAAATGGCCTAATTACATTGTTTAATTAATTGGGATAATTAATTGGTGAGAAATGAGGAAAAGAAATGTTGATTGAATATCCATTTGTGCATTTATTTTCTGTTTTAGAAATAACTGCTTTGGGCTATCGGTGGAGGATAGTCGGGATTGTTGTAGACAATGCATGATGATTAAGTAAACGGAAACTAATCAATGGAATGTGTCATGGAACTTGACAGTTGATAGAATACATTAATTGTATGTATTGTGTGATTGTATATAGAACCAATGTGTTTATATACGTTATGTGTAGAGGAGGAGATAGGGGATGTACTCCGCGGTTTAGGGGAAGATAGGGGATGTACCTCTAAACCGGATAGGTATTGGGAGGAGATAGGGGATGAACTCCGTAGACAGAGCTCATATGCTTGTCTAGAGAAGTGAAGATAGAGCTCATATGCTTATCTTTGTGAAGTGTGGATACAGCTTGTATGCTTATCTGTGGATATTGTTGATATACAAATCTGTTGTGAAGTGTGGATACAGCTTGTATGCTTATCTGTGGATATTGTTGATATACATATCTGTTGTGAAGTGTGGATACAGCTTGTATGCTTATCTGTGGATATTGTTGATATACGTATCTGTTGAGAATGTGAGATATATTTTTTATACATATCTGTGGAAATGATGATAGAGCTAGCATGCTTATCTGTTGAAAAAGGGAAAATGAAGAGTAATTGGGACTTGTAAGTCATTGACATAAATATGTAATTTATGTGATTGTATCAGTGTTGACCAACTATCAATTGCTAATGTTTTAGTCATTGTCCATGGTTGGTTTAGTGTATTTCTACTGGGCTGTGGCTCACCCTATATGGGAATATCATTTTCAGGTGCAGGAAGCATGCCACCTCCAAGGACATAGCTGGGAGGCTAGTGGCGGGCATAGTTTTGTCGTTTTACTTTTGATGTATTACATGTAATTTCAAGCCAAGGGCTTAATGTGTAAACGAGTTAGAACTCTTTGTTGTAACCAAGTGTTAACTTGGAAAGCTGTAAGCCCGTAGGGCATTTTGTTATGAGGTTAACATGTAATACTTATGTCTTGGAATTCTAATGAATGAAAGGAATGCGGTTAGTTTAAATGTAAATTTATGTCTTATCTGATGGGTTTATTGTTATTATTTTGAGGGCGTTACAACTTGGTATCAGAGCGTACCGGGTTCGAATACTTTGGGTACGTGGGAAGTGATTAGGATCACAATGGGTTTGTCTCGCTTGATAGAGACGTAGATGTAGTACCATATGCTATGTGTTTATTTGATAACATGCTTATGTGACTATGTGGGTATGGGATTTAATTTCTAGGATGTTGATTGGATCCTTGAGTTTCTGGGAGTCTTGTTGGAAAAGCACTTGATCAATGCTATTTCTAACCGGAACTCTAGTAACGCCTTGGGACTATCATTATCCGGAAATGAAATTCGTAAGTGCTTATGTGTTTATGTGCTTATGTGGAGTGAATTACACTTGTCCATGCATTAGGACGTGAGTGTTTAGTTTCGGCACACCTATGAATGTGCTAACGTTCTGTGTTACCTTTATTAGGATGTCAGGACGAGGAAGAGGTACTAGGCGTGGTAGACCTGCGAGGCAGAAAGTACCGTTACAGGGTGAGATTCCGGCAGTACAGGAGGAAGTTGGGCAGGCCAATGTGGCCGAGCCAGTAGGTCAGCAGGCTATGGGTGCCTTGGCCAGAGAGATAGCAGGAGCTTTGGGTATTCTTAGAGCTGGGAACCAGGCAGCTGAGGCAGGGCCTTCTTTCTTGAAGAGGGAGTTCTTCCGGTGTAATCCGGACGAGTTTATCGGGGATCCTAAAGAGCCGCTTAAGGCAGATGAATGGCTCGAACAGACAACGAAGACGTTTGAGATGCTTGGCATCGAGGACGGAGCACTGAAAGTGACCTTGGCATCCTTCCAGCTGAAGGGAGATGCGGGTCAATGGTGGAAGTACGAGAAAGCTCGTGTTGGTGGTACTTGGGAGGCGTTTATAAATGCTTTTCAGGAGAGGTTTTTGTCTGCAGTAGCAAGGGAGAAGCTGAGAGATCAGTTTAGCCGGCTTAATCAGCAGGGCTTGTCGGTGGCCGAGTTTGAGGCTACTTTTACCAGTCTGTCTAGGTTTGCACCTGAACTGGTGGCGTCTGAGGAACGCCGTTGCTATGAGTTTGAGCGGAAGTTGAGGCGGAGCCTCAAGTTGAGAATTGGTGGGTCATATATTCGAGAGTATAGACACCTGGTAGATGCTGCAGCTCATATGGAGCTTATGATGCAGGAGGAGGATGAGGGTCAGAGAGGCTCCAAGAGGAGCCAGGATAATCAGAGTGATGGCAGGAGACAGAAGGGTAATAACCCTCAGCAGTCTCAGGGTGCAGTCTCTAGATCGACCTTTCCAGTGCCTAGTGTAGGCTCGGGGAGAGGCAGTCAGGGAGAATTCACTTGTTACAAGTGTGGCCAGCTGGGTCACAAGGTTTCGGTTTGCCCGCAGAAGGGTGGGAGTCAGAAAGCTGCTTCTTCTTCAGCTAGACCGCCGAGTCAGAGTTTGGGCAGGGGGCAGCTCTTGACTTGTTATCAGTGTGGACAACCTGGGCACATGAAGAGGTTTTGCCCACAGTTGAGTGCCACTTCGGGAGCGTCTGGTTCTAGGCAGACGCAGGGTTTTCAGCCAGCTCAGTCTGTGCAGGCCTCGAGGGCCAATCCGGGAGTTTCGTCATCCCAGTCTGTGCAGCAGTCTTTTGCTCCGAGAGGTGAGCAGGTAGACCAGGGGCCTACGGGGCGCGTGTATGCTGTTACCGCGCAGGATTTAGTACCGGCTCCATCAGTAGTGAGAGGTACTTTTCTGTTTTGCAACTCGGTTGCTAATGTGTTGATAGACACGGGTGCATCTCATTCTTTTGTATCTGCTGCATTTGCATCTGTTTTGGAATTGGAGTTAGCACAGTTAGCATCTCCTATTTGTGTGGTATCGCCTTTGGGTGGTGAGTTGATTCTGAAACAGGGTGTTAGAGGATGTGATATAGAGGTCGCCGACTATAGGCTTCCTTTTCCGTTTGTTGTCATGCCCATGAAGGGTTTTGATGTTATTTTGGGTATGGACTGGTTATCGTCATACCGGGCTGTTATTGATTGCTACCGCCAGAGGGTTACATTATGTACCTTGAGCGGGGAGTGGTTCCATTTCTTGGGAGACCGGGTTGGTAGTGTTTTGCCACCGGGGTATGATTCGCGAGGGCGAAGTGAGCTTAGTGGTCTACTTGCTAGCTTTGAGAGTAGTAAGTGTGATGAGACACTGATTGTGTTGCCGAGGGTGGTTTGTGAGTATTCGGATGTTTTTCCCGAAGATCTTGTTAGTTTGCCACCTCACCGAGAGATAGAGTTCTCTATTGATTTAGTGCCTGGTACGGCGCCGATTTCTATGGCACCTTACCGTTTTGCTCCAGCAGAATTGGTTGAGTTGAAAGTTCAGCTCCAGGAATTGCTCGATAAGGGCTTTGTTCGCCCTAGTGTTTCACCGTGGGGAGCGCCGGCCCTCTTTGTTAAAAAGAAAGATGGTGCCTTGAGATTGTGTATAGACTACCGGAAGTTGAATCGGGCTACGGTTAAGAATAAGTACCCTATGCCCCGTATAGATGATTTGTTTGACCAGTTGAAGGGTTCCCGTTGTTTCTCTAAGATAGACTTGAGATCGGGTTACCATCAGTTGAGGGTCAGGGAGGAAGATATTCCGAAGACGGCATTCCGTACGCGGTATGGCCATTATGAGTTTCTGGTGATGCCATTTGGGCTTACCAATGCACCGGCAGTCTTTATGGACTTGATGAACCGGATTTTCCGGGAGTTCTTAGACCGATTTGTGGTTGTTTTCGTGGACGACATCCTTATCTATTCGTCTTCTGAGGAGGAGCACGAGGCACACTTGAGAGTGGTGCTTGAGTTACTTAGAGCCCATAGGCTGTATGCCAAGTTTGGGAAGTGTGAGTTCTGGCTGAGGGAAGTCAAATTCTTAGGCCACGTGGTATCCGGAGAAGGGGTGTCTGTTGATACATCCAAGGTTGAGGCAGTGCAAGATTGGGCACAGCCTAAGAGTGTGTTCGAGATCCGCAGTTTTCTGGGATTAGCTGGGTATTACCGTCGGTTTGTGAAAGATTTCTCCAGGTTAGCGTCACCGTTGACTAGACTGACTCGGAAGGGAGTCAAGTTTGTGTGGAGTGAGACTTGTGAAAAGTCGTTCCAAGAGTTGAAAGTTAGATTGACCACCGCTCCGGTGTTGATTATTCCGGAGAGAGGGTTGGATTATGCGGTTTATTGTGATGCCTCACGAGAGGGTTTGGGTTGTGTGTTGATGCAGGAGGGGAAAGTGGTAGCTTACGGCTCACGTCAGTTGAAAATACACGAGAAAAATTACCCCACGCACGACCTAGAGTTAGCAGCTGTGATCTTTGCCTTGAAAATCTGGAGGCACTACCTTTATGGTGAGAGGTTCGAGGTATTCTCGGATCATAAGAGTTTGAAGTATCTGTTTACACAGAGAGACTTGAATCTGAGGCAGAGGAGATGGATGGAGTTCATCGAGGATTATGATTTTGAGTTGCATTATCATCCGGGAAAGGCCAATGTTGTGGCCGATGCCCTTAGTAGGAAAACCATTAGTGATGTAGCTTGTATAGCCATCCGGGAATGGGAGATGTTGGGAGCACTGGGCGAGTTTGATTTGCTACTGGGCGAATCTGTCGAGGCTGCGGCCTTGTTTTCTGTTGTTGCGCAGCCTACACTTGTGATTAGAGTGTTAGAGGCACAGAGAGGTGACCTTGAGGTAGAATCCCTCCGAGAGAAGATCTCCAGTGGGAAAGTTGAGAAGGGTTTGACGGTGTATCCCGACCTGAGTGTGAGATACCGAAACCGTTTGTTTGTACCGGAGTCTTGCCGAGAGGAAGTACTCCGAGAGTTTCACCATTCGCGCCTTGCGGTGCATCCGGGAGGTACTAAGATGTATCAGGATTTGGGTCGTCAGTTTTGGTGGCGGGGTATGAAGAGAGATGTGGCTGTTTTCGTATCAAGGTGCCTTACTTGCCAGCAAGTGAAGGCCGAGCATCAGAGGCCAGCGGGTTTGTTGCAACCCTTGCCTATTGCCGAGTGGAAGTGGGAGCATGTCACTATGGACTTCGTTGTGGGTCTTCCGAGGACTCAGCGGGGTAGTGATGCTATTTGGGTGGTTGTAGACCGGTTGACTAAGTCGGCGCACTTTATTCCTATGCGCGTGAGAGATTCGATAGATCATCTTGCCGATTTGTATATTCGGGACGTAGTGAGATTGCACGGGGTCCCAGTGACGATCGTCTCAGATAGAGATCCTCGTTTTACTGCTAGGTTGTGGCAGAGTTTGCAGAGTGCCTTGGGCACTAAGTTGACCTTTAGTACGGCTTATCATCCTCAGACTGACGGGCAGTCCGAGCGTACTATTCAGATCCTCGAGGATATGCTTCGGGGTTGTGTCCTGGATTTCAGTGGGACGTGGGAGAGGCACTTGCCATTGGTAGAGTTTGCCTACAACAACAGTTTTCAGTCTAGCATCGGTATGGCACCGTTTGAGGCCTTGTATGGCCGACCGTGTAGATCTCCAGTTTGTTGGGCCGAGGTGGGTGATGCACCTTTGTTGGGTCCGGAATTGGTTAGGGAGACGACGGAGAAAGTTGAGATTATCCGTAGGAGGCTTGTTACAGCCCAGAGTCGACAAAAGAGTTATGCCGACCGTAGGAGGAGGCCTTTGGCGTTTGAGGTAGGTGATCATGTCTTTCTGAAAATATCACCTAGGCGAGGCCTGATGAGGTTTGGGAAGAGTGGGAAGTTATCCCCTCGGTTTATTGGTCCTTTTGAGATCCTTGAGAGGATTGGTGAGGTTGCTTATCGATTAGCCTTACCACCGCAGTTGTCCGGAGTGCATGATGTGTTTCATGTGAGTATGCTTCGGAAGTATGAGCCAGATCCATCACATGTGTTGGATTGGACTGATTTAGAGGTAGATGAGGATGCCTCGTATGAGGAGAGACCGGTACGGGTCTTGGATAGGCGGGATCAGGTCCTGCGTGGCAAGACCATTCCTTTGGTGAAAGTCTTGTGGAAACATCACGGAGTGGAGGAAGCCACTTGGGAACGTGAGTTGGAAGTCCGAGAGAAATATCCGGACTTGTTTGTTGATATGTAATCTTATATTTAATTTTACATTTTTGTTGAACTTAAGAGCTTTTATATATGTCTTAAGTTGTGAAACATTGAAAATGTTTTGATTATTGGAAGTATGTTTTGGAACTTGCCTCATATGGAAGTTGAATGTAACATTATATGTGTTAAGTATATTGTTGAAATTGGAAGGATAGTGCATAATGTTGATGCATGTTGAAAATACATATGTTGTTTACATATTGTGATATGTCTCTTGTTAAAGAGATGGGATGACCGGTAATGGGTCGAATTGTTGAATGTTAAAATGTAACATTGTTTAAAATGGAGGAAAACTTGTTTTTGAAAACTTGTGTTTAATTTCGGGGACGAAATTCTTTAAGGGGGGGAGGTTATAGCGATCTCAGGTTTACCCTTGTTGTATAGTGATCCGGGCATGTGCCCGTGGATGTTGGTAGTTGTTTATTATCTTGTTTACATCCTTTCTTACTTTGTATTTGAGTTATAGGATGTGTTGAGCGGGTTTGTTACAGGTTGGTTGAGTTTAGAAACCAAAACTAGTTGCCCAGATTTTTGGCCTGTACGCTCGAGCGGAGGTGTTGGCGCTCGAGCGTAGATTACATCCATCCAGTATCTTGTTGTGCAGTGTTGTGAGCTCGAGCGTAGGGTTGGGAGCTCGAGCGGAGGCCTGGTTCTGCAAAAGTGCTGGGCGAGTGCATTCTGCGCTCGAGCGGGAGGTTGGCCGCTCGAGCGGAAGTCTGTGAGTGGCCGCTCGAGCGGGGTGTTTTACGCTCGAGCGGAAGACTGGGTTTAAATCCCGAAGTTGTGACTTTCCAAATCACTTTTTCACTTTCTCTTCTCTCTCTTACTTTTCCAAAACCACCATTGTTGAGCCTCTCACTCTAGACTCTACCTTCTCTCTAGGTTTTGATCTAGTAGGAGTGATTTGCTCACCTTTGGCCTTTACAAAAAGTTGTTGATCGTCGAGGGCTTCATTTTAATCTGAAAATCTCGGGTTTTGGAGCACGTTGAGTTTTGTCTTCTTCTCCCTTGGAGCTCCGAAATTGAGGTAGGGATAACCTACTCCTCTCTATGGGTTTTGTCTTTAAATTTTGGTATTTTGAGATGTTGGGCTTGGTTTGGTAATTTTGTGAAAGATTGGGATTTTTGTGTAATTTTACAAAAGTTGGGGTTTTATTCATAATAAAACTAGATGCATGTTTGGCATAGAAAAATGGAATGATTGTTGAATCATTGATGAAAATGGGACCTAAGGGTTGAAATGGTAATTATGGAAAATGGCCTAATTACATTGTTTAATTAATTGGGATAATTAATTGGTGAGAAATGAGGAAAAGAAATGTTGATTGAATATCCATTTGTGCATTTATTTTCTGTTTTAGAAATAACTGCTTTGGGCTATCGGTGGAGGATAGTCGGGATTGTTGTAGACAATGCATGATGATTAAGTAAACGGAAACTAATCAATGGAATGTGTCATGGAACTTGACAGTTGATAGAATACATTAATTGTATGTATTGTGTGATTGTATATAGAACCAATGTGTTTATATACGTTATGTGTAGAGGAGGAGATAGGGGATGTACTCCGCGGTTTAGGGGAAGATAGGGGATGTACCTCTAAACCGGATAGGTATTGGGAGGAGATAGGGGATGAACTCCGTAGACAGAGCTCCTATGCTTGTCTAGAGAAGTGAAGATAGAGCTCATATGCTTATCTTTGTGAAGTGTGGATACAGCTTGTATGCTTATCTGTGGATATTGTTGATATACATATCTGTTGTGAAGTGTGGATACAGCTTGTATGCTTATCTGTGGATATTGTTGATATACATATCTGTTGTGAAGTGTGGATACAGCTTGTATGCTTATCTGTGGATATTGTTGATATACGTATCTGTTGAGAATGTGAGATATATTTTTTATACATATCTGTGGAAATGATGATAGAGCTAGCATGCTTATCTGTTGAAAAAGGGAAAATGAAGAGTAATTGGGACTTGTAAGTCATTGACATAAATATGTAATTTATGTGATTGTATCAGTGTTGACCAACTATCAATTGCTAATGTTTTAGTCATTGTCCATGGTTGGTTTAGTGTATTTCTACTGGGCTGTGGCTCACCCTATATGGGAATATCATTTTCAGGTGCAAGAAGCATGCCACCTCCAAGGACATAGCTGGGAGGCTAGTGGCGGGCATAGTTTTGTCGTTTTACTTTTGATGTATTACATGTAATTTCAAGCCAAGGGCTTAATGTGTAAACGAGTTAGAACTCTTTGTTGTAACCAAGTGTTAACTTGGAAAGCTGTAAGCCCGTAGGGCATTTTGTTATGAGGTTAACATGTAATACTTATGTCTTGGAATTCTAATGAATGAAAGGAATGCGGTTAGTTTAAATGTAAATTTATGTCTTATCTGATGGGTTTATTGTTATTATTTTGAGGGCGTTACAACTTGGTATCAGAGCGTACCGGGTTCGAATACTTTGGGTACGTGGGAAGTGATTAGGATCACAATGGGTTTGTCTCGCTTGATAGAGACGTAGATGTAGTACCATATGCTATGTGTTTATTTGATAACATGCTTATGTGACTATGTGGGTATGGGATTTAATTTCTAGGATGTTGATTGGATCCTTGAGTTTCTGGGAGTCTTGTTGGAAAAGCACTTGATCAATGCTGTTTCTAACCGGAACTCTAGTAACGCCTTGGGACTATCATTATCCGGAAATGAAATTCGTAAGTGTTCCAAATAGATCGTTAAGGTATAGTGGTATCTGAAATGAACTTCCATTTTTAATTTTATGCAACTTTCATTTTTAATTTTATTCAACTTCCATTTTTATTCAATTTACTTTTCTATTAAACTTCATTTTTTATTTAATTTCCAAATAGATCGTTAAGGTATAGTGGTTTCTTCAATGAACTTCCATTTTTAATTTTCTGCAACTTCCATTTTTATTTTTATTCGACTTCCATTTTTGTTCAAGTTATTTTTCTATTCAACTTCCTTTTTTATTTAATTTCCAAATAGATCGTTAAGGTATAGTGGTTTCTTGAATGAACTTCCATTTTTAATTTTCTGCAACTTCCATTTTTATTTCTATTCAACTTCTTTTTTTATTCAAGCTTCTTTTCTATTCAACTTCCTTTTTTATTTAATTTCCAAATAGATCGTTGAGGTATAGTGGTTTCTTGAATGAACTTCCATTTTTAACTTTATGGAACTTCCATTTTTATTTTTATTCATCTTCCGTTTTTATTCAAGTTATTTTTCTATTCAATTTCCATTTTTATTTAGTTTCCAAATAGATCGTTAAGGTATAGTGGTATCTGAAATGAACTTCCATTTTTAATTTTACGCAACTTCCATTTTTATTTTTATTCCCCCTCCGTTTTTATTCAATTTACAATTCTATTAAACTTCCTCTTTTATTTAATTTCCGAATAGATCGTTAAGGTATAGTGGTTTCTAGAATGAACTTTCATTTCTAATTTTCTGCAACTTCCATTTTTATTTTTATTTAACTTCTTTTTTATTCAAGTTTCTTTTCTACGCAACTTCCTTTTTTATGTAATTTTTAAATAGATCGTTAAGGTACAGTGGTTTCTGGATTGAACTTCCATTTTTAATTTTCTGCAACTTCCATTTTTATTTTTACTAAACTTCCATTTTTATTCAATTTACTTTTCTATTAAACTTCTTTTTTTATTTAGTTTCCAAATAGATCGTTAAGGTATATTGGTTTCTTGAATGAACTTCGATTTTTAATTTTCTGCATCTTCCATTTTTATTTTTATTCGACTTCCATTTTTATTCAAGTTATTTTTCTATTCAACTTTCTTTTTTATTTAATTTCCAAATTGATGGTTAAGGTATAGTGGTTTCTCGAATTAACTTCCATTTTTAATTTTCTGCAATTCCATTTTTATTTTTATTCAGCTTCCTTTTTTATTCAACTTTCTTTTCTACTGAACTTCTTTTTCTACTTAATTTCCAAATAGATCGTCAAGGTATAGTGGTCTCTGTAATGAACTTCCATTTTTATTTTTATTCAACTTCCATTTCTATTCAATTTACTTTTCTATTAAACTTCCTTTTTTATTTAATTTTCAAATATATCGTTAAGGTATAGTGGTTTCTTGAATGAACTTCCAATTTTAATTTTCTGCTACTTCCATTTTTATTTCTATTCAACTTCTTTTTTTATTCAAGTTTCTTTTCTATTCAACTTCCATTTTTATTTAATTTCCAAATAGGTCGTTAAGGTATAATGGTTTCTGGATTGAACTTACATTTTTAATTTTATACAACTTTCATTTTTATTTTTATTCAACTTCCATTTTTATTCAATTTTCATTTACATTAAAGTTCCTTTTTTATTTAATTTCCAAATAGATCGTTAAGGTATAGTGGTTTCTTTAATGAACTTTCATTTTTAATTTTATGCAACTTTCATTTTTATTTTTATTCAACTTCCTTTTTTATTTAATTTGCTAATAGATCATTAAGGTATAGAGGTTTCTTGAATGAACATCCATTTTTAATTTTCTGCAACTTCCATTTTTATTTTTATTTAGCTTCCATTTTTATTCCATTTACTTTTCTAGTAAACTTTCTTTTTTATTGAATTTCCAAATAGATCGTTAAGGTATAGCGGTATCATGAATGAACTTCCATTTTTAATTTTATGCAACTTCCATTTTTATTTTTATTCGACTTCCATTTTTATTCAAGTCATTTTTCTATTCAACTTCCTTTTTTATTTAATTTCAAAATAGGTCGTTAAGGTATAGTGGTTTCTTGAACGAACTTCCATTTTTAATTTTCTGCAACTTCCATTTTTATTTTTATTCAACTTCCATTTTTGTTCAATTTACTTTTCTATTAAACTTCCTTTTTTATTGAATTTCCAAATAGATCGTTAAGGTATAGTGGTATCTTGAATGAACTTCCATTTTTAATTTTATGTAACTTCCATTTTTATTTTTATTCGACTTCCATTTTTATTCAAGTCATTTTTCTATTCAACTTTCGTTTTGATTTAATTTCCAAATAGATCGTTAAGGTATAGTGGTTTCTTGAAAGAGCTTCCATTTTCAATTTTCTGCAACTTCCATTTTTATTTTTGTTTAACTTCCTTTTTCAATCAAGTTTCTTTTCTACTCAACTACCTTTTTTATTTAATTTCCAAATAGATCGTTAAGGTATACTGGTTTCTGGATTGAACTTCCATTTTTAATTTTCTGCAACTTCCACTATTATTTTTATTCAACTTCCATTTTTATTCAATTTACTTTTTATTAAACTTCCTTCTTTATTTTATTTCCAAATAGATCGTTAAGGTATATTGGATTTTTGAATGAACTTCCATTTTTAATTTTCTGCAACTTCCATTTTTATTTTTATTCGACTTCCATTTTTATTAAATTTACTTTTCTATTAAACTTCCTTTTTTATTTAATTTCCAAATAGATCGTTGAGGTATAGTGGTTTCTTGAATGAACTTCCATTTTTAATTTTATGGAACTTCCTTTTTTATTTTTATTCAGCTTCCATTTTTATTCAAGTTATTTTTCTATTCAACTTCTTTTTTTATTTAATTTCCAAATAGATCGTTACGGTATAGTGGTATCTGAAATGAACTGCCATTTTTAATTTTATGCAACTTTCATTTTTATTTTTATTCTACTTCCATTTTTATTCAATTTACTTTTCTATTAAACTTCATTTTTTATTTAATTTCCAAATAGATCGTTAAGGTGTAGTGGTTTCTGGAATGAACTTCCATTTTTAATTTTCTGCAACTTCCATTTTTATTCAAGTTATTTTTCTATTCAACTTCCTTTTTTATTTAATTGCCAAATAGATCGTTATGGTATAGTGGTTTCTGGATTGAACTTCCATTTTTAATTTTATTCAACTTTCTTTTTTATTTTTATTCAATTTCCATTTTTATTCAATTTACTTTTCTGTTAAACTTCTTTTTATATTTAATTTCCTAATAGATCGTTAAGGTATAGTGGTTTCTTGAATGAACTTCCATTTTTAATTTTCTGCAACTTCCATTTTTATTTCTATTCAACTTCTTTTTTTATTCAAGCTTCTTTTCTGCTCAACTTCCTTTTTTATTTAATTTCCAAATAGATCGTTGAGGTATAGTGGTTTCTTGAATGAACTTCCATTTTTAACTTTATGGAACTTCCATTTTTATTTTTATTCATCTTCCGTTTTTATTCAAGTTATTTTTCTATTCAATTTCCATTTTTATTTAGTTTCCAAATAGATCGTTAAGGTATAGTGGTATCTGAAATGAACTTCCATTTCTAATTTTACGCAACTTCCATTTTAATTTTTATTCCACCTCCGTTTTTATTCAATTTACAATTCTATTAAACTTCCTTTTTTATTTAATTTCCAAATAGATCGTTAAGGTATAGTGGTTTCTAGAATGAACTTTCATTTCTAATTTTCTGCAACTTCCATTTTTATTTTTATTTAACTTCCTTTTTTATTCAAGTTTCTTTTCTACTCAACTTCCTTTTTTATGTAATTTCTAAATAGATCGTTAACGTACAGTGGTTTCTGGATTGAACTTCCATTTTTAATTTTCTGCAACTTCCATTTTTATTTTTATTAAACTTCCATTTTTGTTCAATTTACTTTTCTATTAAACTTCTTTTTTTATTTAATTTCCAAATAGATCGTTAAGGTATATTGGTTTCTTGAATGAACTTCGATTTTTAATTTTCTGCAGCTTCCATTTTTATTTTTATTCGACTTCCATTTTTATTCAAGTTATTTTTCTATTCAACTTTCTTTTTTATTTAATTTCCAAATTGATGGTTAAGGTATAGTGGTTTCTCAAATTAACTTCCATTTTTAATTTTCTGCAACTTCCATTTTTATTTTTATTCAGCTTCCATTTTTATTCAAGTTATTTTTCTATTCAACTTCTTTTTTTATTTAATTTCCAAATAGATGGTTAAGGTATAGTGGTTTCTTGAATTAACTTCCATTTTTAATTTTCTGCAACTTCCATTTTTATTTTTATTTAACTTCCTTTTTTATTCAAGTTTCTTTTCTATTCAACTTCCTTTTTTATTTAATTTCCAAATAGATCGTTGAGGTATAGTGGTTTCTTTAATGAACTTCCATTTTTAATTTTATTCAGCTTCCATTTTTATTCAAGTTATTTTTCTATACAATTTTCTTTTTTATTTAATTTCCAAATACATCGTTAAGGTATAGTGGTTTCTTTAATGAATTTTCATTTTTAATTTTCTGCAACTTCCATTTTTATTTTTAAGTAACTTCTATTTTTATTCCAGTTACTTTTCTATTCAACTTCCTTTTTTGTTTAATTTCCAAATAGATCGTTAACGTATAGTGGTTTCTGGATTGAAAATCCATTTTTAATTTTATGCAACTTTCATTTTTATTTTTATTCAATTTCTATTTTTATTCAATTTACTTTTCTATTAAACTCCCTTTTTTCTTTAATTTCCAAATAGAACGTAAAGGTATAGTGGTTTGTTGAATTAATTTCCATTTTTAATTTGCTGCAACTTCCATTTTTATTTTTATTTAAATTCCCTTTTCATTCAAGTTTCTTTTCGATTCAACTTCCTTTTTTATTTAATTTCCAAATAGATCGTTAAGGTATAGTGGTTTCTAGATTGAACTTCCATTTTTAATTTTATGACACTTTCATTTTTATTTTTATTCAATTTCCATTTTTATACAATTTACTTTTCTGTTGAACTTCCTTTTTTATTTAATTTCCAAATAGATCATTAAGGTATAGTGGTTTCTTGAATGAACTTCTATTTTTAATTTTCTGCAACTTCCATTTTTATTTCTATTCAACTTCTTTTTTTATTCAAGCTTCTTTTCTATTCAACTTCCTTTTTTATTTAATTTCCAAATAGATCGTTGAGGTATAGTTGTTTCTTTGATGAATTTCCATTTTTAATTTTGTGGAACTTCCATTTTTATTTTTATTCAGCGTTCATTTTTATTCAAGTTATTTTTCTATTCAACTACCTTTTTTATTTAATTTCCAAATAGATCATTAAGGTATAGTGGTATCTGAAATGAACTTCCATTTTTAATTTTATGCAACTTTCATTTTTAATTTTATTCCACCTCCATTTTTATTCAATTTACTTTTCTATTAAACTTCATTTTTTATTTAATTTCCAGATAGATCGTTAAGGTATAGTGGTTTCTTGAATGAACTTCCATTTTTAGTTTTCTGCAACTTCCATTTTTATTTCTATTTAGTTTCTTTTTTTATTCAAGTTTCTTTTCTATTCAACTTTCTTTTTTATTTAATTTCCAAATTGATCGTTAAGGTATACTGGTTTCTGGATTGAATTTCCATTTTTAATTTTTTGCAACTTTCACTTTTATTTTTATTCAACTTCCGTTTTTGTTCAATTTACTTTTCTGGTATACTTCCTATTTTATTTAATTTCCAAATAGATCGTTAAGGTATAGTGGTTTCTTTAATGAACTTTCATTTTTAATTTTATGGAACTTCCATTTTTATTTTTATTCAGCTTCCATTTTTATTCAAGTTATTTTTCTAATCAACTTTCTTTTTTATTTAATTTCCAAATAGATCGTTAAGGTACTGTAGGAACCCACATTTTATGTTCTCATCATGTTCATGAGCATCTGTGTGATTATGACTTGTTTAGCTTGCATGTGTATGTTGTGATTTGTTTCGCTTGAGTTAATGTGATCCATGCCTTGTTTTGAAACCTTGTGATTTGTCTAAGTGTAGTATGCTTGCCTTGTTCCTTCCTTGACGAGAAACTTAGGTCACGCCTTGCCCGAGCTATACTAGCCGATGTTATTCCAAGCCGAGGTCATCCTTAATCCTGTAGTAGTATCTTGGAACCCCTTGTTGACCTCCGTCCTTGCCTTGACCACATTAGCCGAGATGTTACCTTGCACCCAAGTGATCTCGTCCTGGAGTGGTATGACCTAGGCCGAGGTGTGGTGCATCTAGGCCAAGATGTGGCACAGCTTAGTCAAGTGTTGTCCTTCCTAGCCGAGGTCATTGTCACCTGAGTTGCCGAAGTCCTTGGTTAGCCGATGTCACCCCTTGCCGGAGTACCATTCCGTGTAGCGTGATAGATACGCCTTGTTATCAGCCGATGTCATTGCCCCGTCAGAGAGCCCATACCGCTTTGCTTGTTGAACACCCTTCCACCATGCTTTGTCTGGTCTGTCAGCCACCTTTTCAGGATGAACCCAACCAGTCGCCGCCACGTGTCTCAGCAGAGGGTTAACCCCAGAACCGAGTATAGAAAACTATCATGTGGTGTCATAACCTTGTTGTGTAGAGAGAGAAGCTCTAGGAGGAAGAAAGAGTTTTAGAGTGAGGAAGTAGATCTTCAAGCTTGATTTCTAGAGATCCAACCGTTAGATCCGCGTTCTAAGGTTAGATTCTTGATCTACTCGTGATGTTCCTTATGTTTATGTTATTGCATTGCATGATTGAAAACGATTTGTAAGCCATGCATCGTTTTGAAGTTCGATTTTAGAAAGAGAAAATGACATTCATGTGTTCTTCAAGAAAGTCTTGTTTTGATCCGGAAGCTTGCATAAAGAATCATGTTTTAGTGTTTATTTCCGCAAGAATTCCAAGTCCGGGTACCCAGGTCCATGTTTTCAAGCTCATAGCACGAAAACCCCAGATTTGTGATGACAGATTACGATTGAACATTCAAGTTTTTCATGTTTTCACACTCATGTTCTTCATGTTCATCAGCAGAGGGAAACCCAGAGTTTCCCGACCTCTTTTCCTTGCATGTGGCCCTCGGGAACACACCTCGGCGAAGAGGTGTGGAACCTCGGCCTAGACCTGGTTGGTGCCCAGCATGTTTTCCGAAACCATTTGTGTACATACGAAACTTGTTGAAGGTGCATTCAAAAGGCTTTGCCCTGTATTTGTAGGACTTGGGCTTGTCTCGACCCCGACGTGTGAAGAAACTATGTGAGTGGTATTTCTAATAAAGTTATGTTACACTTGTTTTGATAAATCTTGTTTTGCCTTGTCTTGAAAAGTATTTGATTTAGCATGAATGACTATCCCTATTTGTATATCAAATATTATCTTGTTTTGATGACATGTCTTGAAAGTCCTTAGCTGCAGGGGACTATAATGCAACTGCACTCTTGTCTTGACAGTCCTTAGTGCTAGAGGACTCTAAACTTTCGTAGCACAGCATGTCTTGAAAGTCCTTAGCTGCAGGGGACTATAATGCAACTGCACTCTTGTCTTGACAGTCCTTAGTGCTAGAGGACTCTAAACTTTCGCAGCACAGCATGTCTTGAAAGTCCTTAGCTGCAGGGGACTATAATGCAACTGCACTCTTGTCTTGGGAATGTCATCACCCTCTTGTATTAAGTAGATGTAATAACATCCAAAGAACTTGAAAGGCCGGCAATGAACTTGATTTTCCCTCTTGATTGTAAAGTATGCTATGTATTGTTTTGAAAGGAATCTTGGATATCAATCATGCAAAAACCTTTATTTCTAATATCATTCACTGAGTATCCAAGCTCACCCTCTCTATATATATGTAGGTGATGAACAAGAAGGCATTGAGGCCTAGACGTGATTGCCGATGTGTTTTGGGTGCTTTGCCGACATGTTTGGATTAGCATTTTTTTTGCACCATCTTGAAGATCATGCTTCTCGGCTTATCTTTCATTTGCACTTGTATATGTCGGCTTGAGAAGCCTTTTGGTCAAGATGTGTTTTGTATCTCATTTCCTTATTGTATTTAAGTTGTAAGACTTTATAAAGATGTATGTCATTTCATTTGACTTATGCACTGCTCTTATGGACCACTTGTATCTTGAATTATTGCTTCTGCATTTGTGAGCCCCCTATATAAATACTCTGATTGTGTGTGATTTTTGTAAGTTGGCCTTCGGTAATCACGGGTTACTGGCCATCACGGCTCCAAACTACTAGGGGCGGTTTGGGGGCGTGACAGAATGGTATCAGAGCACAAGATCCTTATAGTACGTTATTCACACACTTTGAGTCCTAAAGAGCATAGGATGTCCCTTAGAAGAATGTTAGGATTGCATCATGTTGCTTGCTACTTGAAAAGGTGTGCATCGTCTTGGCATGAACATTTTGTTACATCAACCTGATCATACTCTCTTGCATACATGTTCCTTTGTTCATTTTGTTTAAGTGTTGCATCCTGCATACCCCCAGCATCATGAGAAGAGGTAGACCTCCAGTTGGCCGAGATCATTCCGAGGATAGGTTGGAGAGACTGGAAAGGTTAGTGGAAGGTTTGGTTCGTGAGCAGAGACAACCTAGGCAACAGGATACTGGTACGACTTCCACGCAGGCCGAGCAGACGAATGGCCGATATGCCGCTCCGCCTCCACCTCCTCCAGTGCCACAAGTACCCTTACAACAGGCTTTGTATGGAACGACACGATAACCCTGATCAGAGAGTTCAAGAAAATGAAACCGCCAAGATTCCAAGGGGGCATAGAACCAATGAAAGCCGAGGCGTGGGTTTTAGAAATGGAGAAGCTGTTTGAAATTTTCCCCAGTACAGACGCTCAGAAGGTATCTCTGGCAGCGTTCACGTTAGACGACGACGCCCGCAGGTGGTGGATGATGGTTCGAGAAAGTAATCCGAGTTTGACTTGGGCCAGATTCCTGGAGTTATTCTACAACAAACATTTTCCCCTTAGCGTCCGAGACTGAAAGACCACGGAGTTCCAGAATCTGACACAGGGGAACAAGACAGTGGCAGAGTATGATCGTGCCTTTATCGAATTAGCGAGATATGCGCCCCATATGGTTGACGACGAATACCGAAAAGCGAGAAAGTTCGAAAGTGGGTTACGTGGACCGATACAAGACAGGGTCAACATGCTCAATATGCCGACATACGCTGGAGTACTGGACAAGGCCATCCTGGCTGAAGCTAATTTAAACCGATACCAGAGTTCAAGTGAGGGTCAGAGGAAGAGACAGAATTATGATAATCGCCGAGTTCCGTTCAATGCCAAGAAGAGAATGAGCACGGACAGTTCCAGCAACTCAAATCAGGAAGGTAACGCCAAGCCGATGTGCGCGAGTTGTGGAAAGCTACATTTCGGGGTTTGTCGTTGGGCAACAGGAGCTTGCTACGAGTGTGGCGAGATAGGCCATCGCGTGAAGGACTGCCCGAAAACAAGGACCGATGATGGGAAGAGGAATGGAAGCACCTCGGGCTCCGCACAGAAGACTAACATCGGGGGAGTACAGACGAGGCAGGGCCGAGTTTTCGCATTGGTGCCAGGAGACGCTCAGAATACTGAAGCAGTGGTATCAGGTACCATTTCAATTTGTTCTCAAGATGCATACGTATTGATTGATTCGGGTTCTACGCATTCATTTGTGTCTACCTTATTCGCCGAGAAGTTGGATAGAGAATTAGAACCCCTTGATTATGTATTATCTGTGTCTATTCCATCTGGGAGAAACATGATTGTTGCATCCATTTATAGGGCGTGTGTTGTTATGATTGAGGGTGTAGAGTTGTTAGTCGATTTGATGCCTTTGAGCATGACCCATTTCGATGTCATATTGGGGATGGATTGGTTAGTAGCGAATCATGCATCCATTAATTGTGTTACTAAGAGCGTCACATTGGAGACCCCGAGTCAAGCTGAGGTCATTTTCCAAGGTAAAGGAGTAGTTCCCCCACCTTACTTAATCTCATCCATGAAGGCCTACAAGTTGATCCAAAAAGGATGTAAGGGTTATTTATGCAGTATACTAAGTGATCTGAATGGAAATGTTGAGTTAGCCGACATACCCGTTGTTGAGGAATTTCCCGATGTCTTTCCGAATGAGTTGCCTGGCCGCCTTGTTGATAGGGAAATAGAGTTTACCGTGGACATCCTGACAGGAACACAACCCATCTCCAAAACACCCTACAGAATGGCCCCAGCCGAACTTAGAGAACTGAAATCGCAGTTACAAGAATTGTTGGACAAAGGATTTGTTAGGCCGAGCACTTCACCGTGGGGAGCACCCGTGCTATTTGTTAAGAAAAAGGATGGCACACTTCGTCTTTGCATTGACTACAGAGAACTTAATAAGGTGACCATCAAGAACAAGTACCCATTGCCCAGAATCGATGATTTGCTTGATCAATTACGAGGAGCACGAGTCTTTTCCAAGATTGACCTTAGGTCGGGCTACCACCAGTTGAAGGTTAAAGCCGAGGACATTGAGAAAACTGCTTTTCGGACAAGATATGGCCACTACGAATTCTTGGTAATGCCCTTCGGAGTAACCAATGCCCCAGCAGCATTCATGGACTTGATGAACAGAGTCTTTAAGCCGTACCTAGATGAGTTTGTCATTATTTTTATCGACGACATAATGATCTATTCCGGGAGTACGAGCGAGCACGAGAACCATCTGAGACTTGCCCTGCAGACCTTGAGGGATAAGAAGTTGTACGCCAAGTTAAGTAAATGCGAGTTTTGGCTTTCCAGCATTTCATTTCTAGGGCATGTGATTAATGAAGACGGTATATCAGTTGACCCCAGTAAGATTGAAGCCATTGTGAATTGGCCGACGCCGACCAACGTGTCCGAGGTTCGTAGTTTTCTGGGTTTGGCAGGATATTACAGGAAGTTTGTGAAGGATTTCTCGAGGATTGCAGTGCCTTTGACACAACTAACCAAGAAGGGAGCAGCTTATGAATGGACCAACGAAAGAGAATCAGCTTTCCAGGAGCTGAAGACGAGGTTAGTTACAGCACCAATTCTGGTACTACCATCAGCTAATGAGGAATTTCAGATTTACAGTGATGCTTCACACAAAGGTTTGGGTTGCGTTTTAATGCAAAAAGGTAAAGTCATAGCGTACGCGTCTCGTCAGTTGAAGCCCAATGAAAAGAATTATCCTACCCACGATCTGGAGCTAGCTGTCGTGGTTTTTGCTCTGAAGATATGGCGTCATTACCTGTATGGAACCTCTTGCCAAGTTTTCACCGACCACAAGAGTCTGAAGTACTTGTTCACCCAGAAGGAGCTAAATATGAGACAGAGAAGATGGCTCGAGCTACTGAAGGATTATGACATACAGATTCAGTATCACCCAGGTAAGGCAAATTCCGTAGCCGACGCATTGAGCAGGAAGTTAGTTGGAAGTATGGCGTGCCTGACAGCGATTTCGGTGGAACCGGCCATCATTGAGGAAGTGAAGACCAGACAGAGGGAGGATAAATTCCTCAAGAAGGTAATTGATGAATTCGTCACCAAGCCGAGGCCGGGATACACTATGGAGAATCAAGTGCTTAAGTTTGAAGGAAGATTGTGCGTGGCCGACGTACCAGAGTTAAAAAGGAAGATTTTGCAAGAGGCTCATAGTTCCAAGTTTGCCATTCACCCAGGGAGCACCAAGATGTATCAGGACGTAAAGCGGACCTTCTGCTGGCCAAACATGAAAAGAGAAATAGCCGAGTTTGTATTTCAGTGTCTGTGTTGTCAGCAAGTGAAGGCAGAACACCAGAGACCAGCAGGACTTCTTCAACCCTTGTCAATTCCTGAGTGGAAATGGGAGCACATCTCCATGGATTTTGTAGTGGGTTTACCGAGGACGCAAAGAGGTATGGATTCCATTTGGGTTATAGTCGACAGGTTTACCAAGTCAGCTCACTTTCTACCGGTCAAGACTATATTCAATGCCAACCGACTTGCCGAATTGTACATGAATGAGATCGTTAGGCTTCATGGTGTGCCGATGTCCATTGTGTTAGACCGAGACCCGAAGTTCGTTTCTAGATTTTGGCAGAGTCTACAAGGAGCCTTGGGAACAGAGTTGAGATTTAGCACAGCCTTTCACCCCCAGACCGACGGGCAGACAGAAAGAACGATTCAGACACTAGAAGACATGCTCAGACTGTGCGTGTTGGATTTCCAGGGAAGTTGGGAGTCGCATTTGCCATTAGTAGAGTTCGCGTACAACAACAGTTATCAAGCCAGCATAGGTATGGCATCGTATGAAGCTTTGTATGGAAGGGAGTGTAGATCGCCGATATGTTGGACTGAAGTAGGAGACAAAGCTCTAATTGGCCCCGAGTTGGTTCAGATGACGACTGAAAAGATCAAACTCATTCAGCAGAGGATTAAAACTGCACAGAGTCGACAGAAGTGTTATGCCGACCAAAGAAGGAGGGAGTTAGAATTTGAAATTGGGGATCATGTATTTTTGAAGGTCTCGCCGATGACAGGAGTTTCGAGATTTGGGAAGAAGGGTAAACTTGCACCCCGATATATTGGGCCGTTTGAAATTCTGGAGAAAGTTAACACCGTTGCTTACAGACTCGCCTTGCCGCCAGATTTGAGCCAAGTCCACAGTGTGTTCCATGTCTCAATGCTGAGAAAATACATCCGAGACCCACTGCATGTAATAGATTACTCTGGAGTTGTAGTTAACGAAGACTTGGGCTACGAAGAGAAGCCGATGAGAATTATCGACAGACAAGTGAGGCAGTTGAGAAACAAGTCGATATCAATGGTAAAAATCGAATGGGAGAAACATTATGGCGAAGAGGCCACATGGGAAAAGGAAGAGGAGATGAAAATCCGTTACCCGGAGTTATTCGTAGGACAAGGTAACTTAAGTTTGGGGACCAAACTTCCTTAAGGAGGGTAGACTGTAGGAACCCACATTTTATGTTCTCATCATGTTCATGAGCATCTGTGTGATTATGACTTGTTTAGCTTGCATGTGTATGTTGTGATTTGTTTCGCTTGAGTTAATGTGATCCATGCCTTGTTTTGAAACCTTGTGATTTGTCTAAGTGTAGTATGCTTGCCTTGTTCCTTCCTTGACGAGAAACTTAGGTCACGCCTTGCCCGAGCTATACTAGCCGATGTTATTCCAAGCCGAGGTCATCCTTAATCCTGTAGTAGTATCTTGGAACCCCTTGTTGACCTCCGTCCTTGCCTTGACCACATTAGCCGAGATGTTACCTTGCACCCAAGTGATCTCGTCCTGGAGTGGTATGACCTAGGCCGAGGTGTGGTGCATCTAGGCCAAGATGTGGCACAGCTTAGTCAAGTGTTGTCCTTCCTAGCCGAGGTCATTGTCACCTGAGTTGCCGAAGTCCTTGGTTAGCCGATGTCACCCCTTGCCGGAGTACCATTCCGTGTAGCGTGATAGATACGCCTTGTTATCAGCCGATGTCATTGCCCCGTCAGAGAGCCCATACTGCTTTGCTTGTTGAACACCCTTCCACCATGCTTTGTCTGGTCTGTCAGCCACCTTTTCAGGATGAACCCAACCAGTCGCCGCCACGTGTCTCAGCAGAGGGTTAACCCCAGAACCGAGTATAGAAAACTATCATTTGGTGTCATAACCTTGTTGTGTAGAGAGAGAAGCTCTAGGAGGAAGAAAGAGTTTTAGAGTGAGGAAGTAGATCTTCAAGCTTGATTTCTAGAGATCCAACCGTTAGATCCGCGTTCTAAGGTTAGATTCTTGATCTACTCGTGATGTTCCTTATGTTTATGTTATTGCATTGCATGATTGAAAACGATTTGTAAGCCATGCATCGTTTTGAAGTTCGATTTTAGAAAGAGAAAATGACATTCATGTGTTCTTCAAGAAAGTCTTGTTTTGATCCGGAAGCTTGCATAAAGAATCATGTTTTAGTGTTTATTTCCGCAAGAATTCCAAGTCCGGGTACCCAGGTCCATGTTTTCAAGCTCATAGCACGAAAACCCCAGATTTGTGATGACAGATTACGATTGAACATTCAAGTTTTTCATGTTTTCACACTCATGTTCTTCATGTTCATCAGCAGAGGGAAACCCAGAGTTTCCCGACCTCTTTTCCTTGCATGTGGCCCTCGGGAACACACCTCGGCGAAGAGGTGTGGAACCTCGGCCTAGACCTGGTTGGTGCCCAGCATGTTTTCCGAAACCATTTGTGTACATACGAAACTTGTTGAAGGTGCATTCAAAAGGCTTTGCCCTGTATTTGTAGGACTTGGGCTTGTCTCGACCCCGACGTGTGAAGAAACTATGTGAGTGGTATTTCTAATAAAGTTATGTTACACTTGTTTTGATAAATCTTGTTTTGCCTTGTCTTGAAAAGTATTTGATTTAGCATGAATGACTATCCCTATTTGTATATCAAATATTATCTTGTTTTGATGACATGTCTTGAAAGTCCTTAGCTGCAGGGGACTATAATGCAACTGCACTCTTGTCTTGACAGTCCTTAGTGCTAGAGGACTCTAAACTTTCGTAGCACAGCATGTCTTGAAAGTCCTTAGCTGCAGGGGACTATAATGCAACTGCACTCTTGTCTTGACAGTCCTTAGTGCTAGAGGACTCTAAACTTTCGCAGCACAGCATGTCTTGAAAGTCCTTAGCTGCAGGGGACTATAATGCAACTGCACTCTTGTCTTGGGAATGTCATCACCCTCTTGTATTAAGTAGATGTAATAACATCCAAAGAACTTGAAAGGCCGGCAATGAACTTGATTTTCCCTCTTGATTGTAAAGTATGCTATGTATTGTTTTGAAAGGAATCTTGGATATCAATCATGCAAAAACCTTTATTTCTAATATCATTCACTGAGTATCCAAGCTCACCCTCTCTATATATATGTAGGTGATGAACAAGAAGGCATTGAGGCCTAGACGTGATTGCCGATGTGTTTTGGGTGCTTTGCCGACATGTTTGGATTAGCATTTTTTTTGCACCATCTTGAAGATCATGCTTCTCGGCTTATCTTTCATTTGCACTTGTATATGTCGGCTTGAGAAGCCTTTTGGTCAAGATGTGTTTTGTATCTCATTTCCTTATTGTATTTAAGTTGTAAGACTTTATAAAGATGTATGTCATTTCATTTGACTTATGCACTGCTCTTATGGACCACTTGTATCTTGAATTATTGCTTCTGCATTTGTGAGCCCCCTATATAAATACTCTGATTGTGTGTGATTTTTGTAAGTTGGCCTTCGGTAATCACGGGTTACTGGCCATCACGGCTCCAAACTACTAGGGGCGGTTTGGGGGCGTGACAGAATGGTATCAGAGCACAAGATCCTTATAGTACGTTATTCACACACTTTGAGTCCTAAAGAGCATAGGATGTCCCTTAGAAGAATGTTAGGATTGCATCATGTTGCTTGCTACTTGAAAAGGTGTGCATCGTCTTGGCATGAACATTTTGTTACATCAACCTGATCATACTCTCTTGCATACATGTTCCTTTGTTCATTTTGTTTAAGTGTTGCATCCTGCATACCCCCAGCATCATGAGAAGAGGTAGACCTCCAGTTGGCCGAGATCATTCCGAGGATAGGTTGGAGAGACTGGAAAGGTTAGTGGAAGGTTTGGTTCGTGAGCAGAGACAACCTAGGCAACAGGATACTGGTACGACTTCCACGCAGGCCGAGCAGACGAATGGCCGATATGCCGCTCCGCCTCCACCTCCTCCAGTGCCACAAGTACCCTTACAACAGGCTTTGTATGGAACGACACGATAACCCTGATCAGAGAGTTCAAGAAAATGAAACCGCCAAGATTCCAAGGGGGCATAGAACCAATGAAAGCCGAGGCGTGGGTTTTAGAAATGGAGAAGCTGTTTGAAATTTTCCCCAGTACAGACGCTCAGAAGGTATCTCTGGCAGCGTTCACGTTAGACGACGACGCCCGCAGGTGGTGGATGATGGTTCGAGAAAGTAATCCGAGTTTGACTTGGGCCAGATTCCTGGAGTTATTCTACAACAAACATTTTCCCCTTAGCGTCCGAGACTGAAAGACCACGGAGTTCCAGAATCTGACACAGGGGAACAAGACAGTGGCAGAGTATGATCGTGCCTTTATCGAATTAGCGAGATATGCGCCCCATATGGTTGACGACGAATACCGAAAAGCGAGAAAGTTCGAAAGTGGGTTACGTGGACCGATACAAGACAGGGTCAACATGCTCAATATGCCGACATACGCTGGAGTACTGGACAAGGCCATCCTGGCTGAAGCTAATTTAAACCGATACCAGAGTTCAAGTGAGGGTCAGAGGAAGAGACAGAATTATGATAATCGCCGAGTTCCGTTCAATGCCAAGAAGAGAATGAGCACGGACAGTTCCAGCAACTCAAATCAGGAAGGTAACGCCAAGCCGATGTGCGCGAGTTGTGGAAAGCTACATTTCGGGGTTTGTCGTTGGGCAACAGGAGCTTGCTACGAGTGTGGCGAGATAGGCCATCGCGTGAAGGACTGCCCGAAAACAAGGACCGATGATGGGAAGAGGAATGGAAGCACCTCGGGCTCCGCACAGAAGACTAACATCGGGGGAGTACAGACGAGGCAGGGCCGAGTTTTCGCATTGGTGCCAGGAGACGCTCAGAATACTGAAGCAGTGGTATCAGGTACCATTTCAATTTGTTCTCAAGATGCATACGTATTGATTGATTCGGGTTCTACGCATTCATTTGTGTCTACCTTATTCGCCGAGAAGTTGGATAGAGAATTAGAACCCCTTGATTATGTATTATCTGTGTCTATTCCATCTGGGAGAAACATGATTGTTGCATCCATTTATAGGGCGTGTGTTGTTATGATTGAGGGTGTAGAGTTGTTAGTCGATTTGATGCCTTTGAGCATGACCCATTTCGATGTCATATTGGGGATGGATTGGTTAGTAGCGAATCATGCATCCATTAATTGTGTTACTAAGAGCGTCACATTGGAGACCCCGAGTCAAGCTGAGGTCATTTTCCAAGGTAAAGGAGTAGTTCCCCCACCTTACTTAATCTCATCCATGAAGGCCTACAAGTTGATCCAAAAAGGATGTAAGGGTTATTTATGCAGTATACTAAGTGATCTGAATGGAAATGTTGAGTTAGCCGACATACCCGTTGTTGAGGAATTTCCCGATGTCTTTCCGAATGAGTTGCCTGGCCGCCTTGTTGATAGGGAAATAGAGTTTACCGTGGACATCCTGACAGGAACACAACCCATCTCCAAAACACCCTACAGAATGGCCCCAGCCGAACTTAGAGAACTGAAATCGCAGTTACAAGAATTGTTGGACAAAGGATTTGTTAGGCCGAGCACTTCACCGTGGGGAGCACCCGTGCTATTTGTTAAGAAAAAGGATGGCACACTTCGTCTTTGCATTGACTACAGAGAACTTAATAAGGTGACCATCAAGAACAAGTACCCATTGCCCAGAATCGATGATTTGCTTGATCAATTACGAGGAGCACGAGTCTTTTCCAAGATTGACCTTAGGTCGGGCTACCACCAGTTGAAGGTTAAAGCCGAGGACATTGAGAAAACTGCTTTTCGGACAAGATATGGCCACTACGAATTCTTGGTAATGCCCTTCGGAGTAACCAATGCCCCAGCAGCATTCATGGACTTGATGAACAGAGTCTTTAAGCCGTACCTAGATGAGTTTGTCATTATTTTTATCGACGACATAATGATCTATTCCGGGAGTACGAGCGAGCACGAGAACCATCTGAGACTTGCCCTGCAGACCTTGAGGGATAAGAAGTTGTACGCCAAGTTAAGTAAATGCGAGTTTTGGCTTTCCAGCATTTCATTTCTAGGGCATGTGATTAATGAAGACGGTATATCAGTTGACCCCAGTAAGATTGAAGCCATTGTGAATTGGCCGACGCCGACCAACGTGTCCGAGGTTCGTAGTTTTCTGGGTTTGGCAGGATATTACAGGAAGTTTGTGAAGGATTTCTCGAGGATTGCAGTGCCTTTGACACAACTAACCAAGAAGGGAGCAGCTTATGAATGGACCAACGAAAGAGAATCAGCTTTCCAGGAGCTGAAGACGAGGTTAGTTACAGCACCAATTCTGGTACTACCATCAGCTAATGAGGAATTTCAGATTTACAGTGATGCTTCACACAAAGGTTTGGGTTGCGTTTTAATGCAAAAAGGTAAAGTCATAGCGTACGCGTCTCGTCAGTTGAAGCCCAATGAAAAGAATTATCCTACCCACGATCTGGAGCTAGCTGTCGTGGTTTTTGCTCTGAAGATATGGCGTCATTACCTGTATGGAACCTCTTGCCAAGTTTTCACCGACCACAAGAGTCTGAAGTACTTGTTCACCCAGAAGGAGCTAAATATGAGACAGAGAAGATGGCTCGAGCTACTGAAGGATTATGACATACAGATTCAGTATCACCCAGGTAAGGCAAATTCCGTAGCCGACGCATTGAGCAGGAAGTTAGTTAGAAGTATGGCGTGCCTGACAGCGATTTCGGTGGAACCGGCCATCATTGAGGAAGTGAAGACCAGACAGAGGGAGGATAAATTCCTCAAGAAGGTAATTGATGAATTCGTCACCAAGCCGAGGCCGGGATACACTATGGAGAATCAAGTGCTTAAGTTTGAAGGAAGATTGTGCGTGGCCGACGTACCAGAGTTAAAAAGGAAGATTTTGCAAGAGGCTCATAGTTCCAAGTTTGCCATTCACCCAGGGAGCACCAAGATGTATCAGGACGTAAAGCGGACCTTCTGCTGGCCAAACATGAAAAGAGAAATAGCCGAGTTTGTATTTCAGTGTCTGTGTTGTCAGCAAGTGAAGGCAGAACACCAGAGACCAGCAGGACTTCTTCAACCCTTGTCAATTCCTGAGTGGAAATGGGAGCACATCTCCATGGATTTTGTAGTGGGTTTACCGAGGACGCAAAGAGGTATGGATTCCATTTGGGTTATAGTCGACAGGTTTACCAAGTCAGCTCACTTTCTACCGGTCAAGACTATATTCAATGCCAACCGACTTGCCGAATTGTACATGAATGAGATCGTTAGGCTTCATGGTGTGCCGATGTCCATTGTGTTAGACCGAGACCCGAAGTTCGTTTCTAGATTTTGGCAGAGTCTACAAGGAGCCTTGGGAACAGAGTTGAGATTTAGCACAGCCTTTCACCCCCAGACCGACGGGCAGACAGAAAGAACGATTCAGACACTAGAAGACATGCTCAGACTGTGCGTGTTGGATTTCCAGGGAAGTTGGGAGTCGCATTTGCCATTAGTAGAGTTCGCGTACAACAACAGTTATCAAGCCAGCATAGGTATGGCATCGTATGAAGCTTTGTATGGAAGGGAGTGTAGATCGCCGATATGTTGGACTGAAGTAGGAGACAAAGCTCTAATTGGCCCCGAGTTGGTTCAGATGACGACTGAAAAGATCAAACTCATTCAGCAGAGGATTAAAACTGCACAGAGTCGACAGAAGTGTTATGCCGACCAAAGAAGGAGGGAGTTAGAATTTGAAATTGGGGATCATGTATTTTTGAAGGTCTCGCCGATGACAGGAGTTTCGAGATTTGGGAAGAAGGGTAAACTTGCACCCCGATATATTGGGCCGTTTGAAATTCTGGAGAAAGTTAACACCGTTGCTTACAGACTCGCCTTGCCGCCAGATTTGAGCCAAGTCCACAGTGTGTTCCATGTCTCAATGCTGAGAAAATACATCCGAGACCCACTGCATGTAATAGATTACTCTGGAGTTGTAGTTAACGAAGACTTGGGCTACGAAGAGAAGCCGATGAGAATTATCCACAGACAAGTGAGGCAGTTGAGAAACAAGTCGATATCAATGGTAAAAATCGAATGGGAGAAACATTATGGCGAAGAGGCCACATGGGAAAAGGAAGAGGAGATGAAAATCCGTTACCCGGAGTTATTCGTAGGACAAGGTAACTTAAGTTTGGGGACCAAACTTCCTTAAGGAGGGTAGACTGTAGGAACCCACATTTTATGTTCTCATCATGTTCATGAGCATCTGTGTGATTATGACTTGTTTAGCTTGCATGTGTATGTTGTGATTTGTTTCGCTTGAGTTAATGTGATCCATGCCTTGTTTTGAAACCTTGTGATTTGTCTAAGTGTAGTATGCTTGCCTTGTTCCTTCCTTGACGAGAAACTTAGGTCACGCCTTGCCCGAGCTATACTAGCCGATGTTATTCCAAGCCGAGGTCATCCTTAATCCTGTAGTAGTATCTTGGAACCCCTTGTTGACCTCCGTCCTTGCCTTGACCACATTAGCCGAGATGTTACCTTGCACCCAAGTGATCTCGTCCTGGAGTGGTATGACCTAGGCCGAGGTGTGGTGCATCTAGGCCAAGATGTGGCACAGCTTAGTCAAGTGTTGTCCTTCCTAGCCGAGGTCATTGTCACCTGAGTTGCCGAAGTCCTTGGTTAGCCGATGTCACCCCTTGCCGGAGTACCATTCCGTGTAGCGTGATAGATACGCCTTGTTATCAGCCGATGTCATTGCCCCGTCAGAGAGCCCATACCGCTTTGCTTGTTGAACACCCTTCCACCATGCTTTGTCTGGTCTGTCAGCCACCTTTTCAGGATGAACCCAACCAGTCGCCGCCACGTGTCTCAGCAGAGGGTTAACCCCAGAACCGAGTATAGAAAACTATCATTTGGTGTCATAACCTTGTTGTGTAGAGAGAGAAGCTCTAGGAGGAAGAAAGAGTTTTAGAGTGAGGAAGTAGATCTTCAAGCTTGATTTCTAGAGATCCAACCGTTAGATCCGCGTTCTAAGGTTAGATTCTTGATCTACTCGTGATGTTCCTTATGTTTATGTTATTGCATTGCATGATTGAAAACGATTTGTAAGCCATGCATCGTTTTGAAGTTCGATTTTAGAAAGAGAAAATGACATTCATGTGTTCTTCAAGAAAGTCTTGTTTTGATCCGGAAGCTTGCATAAAGAATCATGTTTTAGTGTTTATTTCCGCAAGAATTCCAAGTCCGGGTACCCAGGTCCATGTTTTCAAGCTCATAGCACGAAAACCCCAGATTTGTGATGACAGATTACGATTGAACATTCAAGTTTTTCATGTTTTCACACTCATGTTCTTCATGTTCATCAGCAGAGGGAAACCCAGAGTTTCCCGACCTCTTTTCCTTGCATGTGGCCCTCGGGAACACACCTCGGCGAAGAGGTGTGGAACCTCGGCCTAGACCTGGTTGGTGCCCAGCATGTTTTCCGAAACCATTTGTGTACATACGAAACTTGTTGAAGGTGCATTCAAAAGGCTTTGCCCTGTATTTGTAGGACTTGGGCTTGTCTCGACCCCGACGTGTGAAGAAACTATGTGAGTGGTATTTCTAATAAAGTTATGTTACACTTGTTTTGATAAATCTTGTTTTGCCTTGTCTTGAAAAGTATTTGATTTAGCATGAATGACTATCCCTATTTGTATATCAAATATTATCTTGTTTTGATGACATGTCTTGAAAGTCCTTAGCTGCAGGGGACTATAATGCAACTGCACTCTTGTCTTGACAGTCCTTAGTGCTAGAGGACTCTAAACTTTCGTAGCACAGCATGTCTTGAAAGTCCTTAGCTGCAGGGGACTATAATGCAACTGCACTCTTGTCTTGACAGTCCTTAGTGCTAGAGGACTCTAAACTTTCGCAGCACAGCATGTCTTGAAAGTCCTTAGCTGCAGGGGACTATAATGCAACTGCACTCTTGTCTTGGGAATGTCATCACCCTCTTGTATTAAGTAGATGTAATAACATCCAAAGAACTTGAAAGGCCGGCAATGAACTTGATTTTCCCTCTTGATTGTAAAGTATGCTATGTATTGTTTTGAAAGGAATCTTGGATATCAATCATGCAAAAACCTTTATTTCTAATATCATTCACTGAGTATCCAAGCTCACCCTCTCTATATATATGTAGGTGATGAACAAGAAGGCATTGAGGCCTAGACGTGATTGCCGATGTGTTTTGGGTGCTTTGCCGACATGTTTGGATTAGCATTTTTTTTGCACCATCTTGAAGATCATGCTTCTCGGCTTATCTTTCATTTGCACTTGTATATGTCGGCTTGAGAAGCCTTTTGGTCAAGATGTGTTTTGTATCTCATTTCCTTATTGTATTTAAGTTGTAAGACTTTATAAAGATGTATGTCATTTCATTTGACTTATGCACTGCTCTTATGGACCACTTGTATCTTGAATTATTGCTTCTGCATTTGTGAGCCCCCTATATAAATACTCTGATTGTGTGTGATTTTTGTAAGTTGGCCTTCGGTAATCACGGGTTACTGGCCATCACGGCTCCAAACTACTAGGGGCGGTTTGGGGGCGTGACAGAATGGTATCAGAGCACAAGATCCTTATAGTACGTTATTCACACACTTTGAGTCCTAAAGAGCATAGGATGTCCCTTAGAAGAATGTTAGGATTGCATCATGTTGCTTGCTACTTGAAAAGGTGTGCATCGTCTTGGCATGAACATTTTGTTACATCAACCTGATCATACTCTCTTGCATACATGTTCCTTTGTTCATTTTGTTTAAGTGTTGCATCCTGCATACCCCCAGCATCATGAGAAGAGGTAGACCTCCAGTTGGCCGAGATCATTCCGAGGATAGGTTGGAGAGACTGGAAAGGTTAGTGGAAGGTTTGGTTCGTGAGCAGAGACAACCTAGGCAACAGGATACTGGTACGACTTCCACGCAGGCCGAGCAGACGAATGGCCGATATGCCGCTCCGCCTCCACCTCCTCCAGTGCCACAAGTACCCTTACAACAGGCTTTGTATGGAACGACACGATAACCCTGATCAGAGAGTTCAAGAAAATGAAACCGCCAAGATTCCAAGGGGGCATAGAACCAATGAAAGCCGAGGCGTGGGTTTTAGAAATGGAGAAGCTGTTTGAAATTTTCCCCAGTACAGACGCTCAGAAGGTATCTCTGGCAGCGTTCACGTTAGACGACGACGCCCGCAGGTGGTGGATGATGGTTCGAGAAAGTAATCCGAGTTTGACTTGGGCCAGATTCCTGGAGTTATTCTACAACAAACATTTTCCCCTTAGCGTCCGAGACTGAAAGACCACGGAGTTCCAGAATCTGACACAGGGGAACAAGACAGTGGCAGAGTATGATCGTGCCTTTATCGAATTAGCGAGATATGCGCCCCATATGGTTGACGACGAATACCGAAAAGCGAGAAAGTTCGAAAGTGGGTTACGTGGACCGATACAAGACAGGGTCAACATGCTCAATATGCCGACATACGCTGGAGTACTGGACAAGGCCATCCTGGCTGAAGCTAATTTAAACCGATACCAGAGTTCAAGTGAGGGTCAGAGGAAGAGACAGAATTATGATAATCGCCGAGTTCCGTTCAATGCCAAGAAGAGAATGAGCACGGACAGTTCCAGCAACTCAAATCAGGAAGGTAACGCCAAGCCGATGTGCGCGAGTTGTGGAAAGCTACATTTCGGGGTTTGTCGTTGGGCAACAGGAGCTTGCTACGAGTGTGGCGAGATAGGCCATCGCGTGAAGGACTGCCCGAAAACAAGGACCGATGATGGGAAGAGGAATGGAAGCACCTCGGGCTCCGCACAGAAGACTAACATCGGGGGAGTACAGACGAGGCAGGGCCGAGTTTTCGCATTGGTGCCAGGAGACGCTCAGAATACTGAAGCAGTGGTATCAGGTACCATTTCAATTTGTTCTCAAGATGCATACGTATTGATTGATTCGGGTTCTACGCATTCATTTGTGTCTACCTTATTCGCCGAGAAGTTGGATAGAGAATTAGAACCCCTTGATTATGTATTATCTGTGTCTATTCCATCTGGGAGAAACATGATTGTTGCATCCATTTATAGGGCGTGTGTTGTTATGATTGAGGGTGTAGAGTTGTTAGTCGATTTGATGCCTTTGAGCATGACCCATTTCGATGTCATATTGGGGATGGATTGGTTAGTAGCGAATCATGCATCCATTAATTGTGTTACTAAGAGCGTCACATTGGAGACCCCGAGTCAAGCTGAGGTCATTTTCCAGTTTCATTTTTATTCAATTTATTTTCTATTAAACTTCATTTTTTATTTAATTTCCAAATAGATCGTTAAGGTATAGTGGTTTCTTGAATGAACTTCCATTTTTAATTTTCTGCAACTTCCATTTTTATTTTTATTCGACTTCCATTTTTATTCAAGTTATTTTTCTATTCAACTTCCTTTTTTATTTAATTTCTAAATAGATCGTTAAGGTATAGTGGTTTCTTGAATGAATTTTCATTTTTAATTTTCTGCAACTTCCATTTTTATTTCTATTCAACTTCTTTTTTTATTCAAGTTTCTTTTCTATTCAACTTCCTTTTTTATTTAATTTCAAAATAGATCGTTGAGGTATAATGGTTTCTTGAATGAACTTCCATTTTTAACTTTATGGAACTTTCATTTTTATTTTTATTCAGCTTCCATTTTTATTCAATTTATTTTTCCATTCAACTTCCTTTTTTATTTAGTTTCCAAATAGATCGTTAAGGTATAGTGGTATCTGAAATGAACTTCCATTTTTAATTATATGCAACTTCCATTTTTATTTTTATTCCGCTTCCATTTTTATTCAATTTACATTTCTATTAAACTTCCTTTTTTATTTAATTTCCAAATAGATCGTTAAGGTATAGTGGTTTCTTGAATGAACTTCCATTTTTAATTTTCTGCAACTTCCATTCTTATTTTTATTTAACTTCGTTTTTTATTCAAGTTTCTTTTCTACTCAACTTCCTTTTTTATGTAATTTCCAAATAGATCGTTAAGGTACCGTGGTTTGTGGATTGAACTTCAATTTTTAATTTTCTGCAACGTCCATTCTTTTTTTTACTAAACTTCTATTTTTATTCAATTTACTTTTCTATTAAACTTCTATTTTTATTTAATTTTCAAATAGATCGTTAAGGTATATTGGTTTCTTGACTGTACTTCCATTTTTAATTTTCTGCAACTTCCATTTTTATTTTTATTAGTCTTCCATTTTTATTCAAGTTATTTTTCTATTCAACTTCCTTTTTTATTTAATTTCCAAATAGATCGTTAAGGTATAGTGGTTTCTTGAATGCACTTCCATTTTAAATTTTATGGAACTTCCATTTTTATTTTTATTCAGCTTCCATTTTTATTCAAGTTATTTTTCTATTCAACTTCCTTTTTTATTTAATTTCCAAGTAGATGGTTAAGGTATAGTGGTTTCTTGAATTTACTTCTATTTTTAATTTTCTGCAACTTCCATTTTTATTTTTATTTAACTTCCTTTTTTATTCAAGTTTCTTTTCTAATCAACTTCCTTTTTTATTTAATTTCCAAATAGATCGTTGAGGTATAGTGGTTTCTTTAATGAACTTCCATTTTTAATTTTATGGAACTTCCATTTTTATTTTTATTCAGCTTACATTTTTATTCAAGTTATTTTTCTATTCAACTTCCTTTTTTATTTCATTTCCAAATATATCGTTAAGGTATAGTGGTTTCTTGAATTAACTTCCATTTTTAATTTTCTGCAACTTCCATTTTTATTTTTATTTAACTTCCTTTTTTATTCAAGTTTCTTTTCTACTTAACTTCGTTTTTTATTTAATATCCAAATAGATCGCCAAGGTATAGTGGTTTCTGGATTGAACTTCCATTTTTATTTTTATTCAACTTCCATTTTTATTCAATTTATTTTTCTATTAAACTTCCATTTTTATTTAATTTCCAAATAGATCGTTATGGTATAGTGGTTTCTTGAATGAACTTCCAATTTTAATTTTCTGCAACTTCCATTTTTATTTCTATTCAACTTCTTTTTTTATTCAAGCTTCTTTTTTATTCAACTTTCTTTTTTATTTAATTTCCAAATAGATCGTTAAGGTATAATGGTTTCTATATTCAACCTATACTTTTAATTTTATACAACTTTCATTTTTATTTTTATTCAACTTCCATTTTTATTCAATTTTCTTTTCTATTGAAGTTCCTTTTTTATTTAATTTCCAAATAGATTGCTAAGGTATAGTGGTTTCTTTAATGAACTTCCATTTTTTATTTTATGCAAGTTCCATTTTTGTTTTTATTCAACTTCCATTTTTATTCAAGTTATTTTTCTATTCAACTTCCTTTTTTATTTAATTTCCTAATAGATCGTTAAGGTATAGTGGTTTCTTGAATGAACTTCCATTTTTAATTTTCTGCAACTTCCATTTTTATTTTTATTCAACTTCCATTTTTATTCAATTTACTTTTCTATTAAACTTCCTTTTTTATTTAATTTCCAAATAGATCGTGAAGGTATTGTGGTATCTTGAATGAACTTCCATTTTTAATTTTATGCGACTTCCATTTTTATTTTTATTCGACTTCCATTTTTATTCAAGTCATTTTTCTATTCAACTTTCTTTTTTATTTATTTTGCAAATAGATCGTTAAGGTAGAGTGGTTTCTTGAATGAACTTCCATTTTTAATTTTCTACAACTTCCATTTTCATTTTTATTTAACTTCCTTTTTTATTCAAGTTTCTTTGCTACTTAACTTCCTTTTTTATTTAATATCCAAATAGATCGTCACGGTATAGTGGTTTCTCGATTGAAGTTCCATTTTTATTTTTATTCAACTTCCATTTTTATTCAATTTACTTTTCTATTAAACTTCCATTTTTATTTAATTTCCAAATAGATCGTTATGGTATAGTGGTTTCTTGAATGAACTTCCAATTTTAATTTTCTGCAACTTCCATTTTTATTTCTATTCAACTTCTTTTTTTATTCAAGCTTCTTTTTTATTCAACTTCCTTTTTTATTTAATTTCCAAATAGATCGTTAAGGTATAATGGTTTCCAGATTGAACTTATATTTTTAATTTTATACAACTTTCATTTTCATTTTTATTCAACTTCAATTTTTGTTCAATTTTCTTTTCTATTAAAGTTCCTTTTTTATTTAATTTCCAAATAGATTGCTAAGATATAGTGGTTTCTTTAATGAACTTCCATTTTTAATTTTATGCAAGTTCCATTTTTATTTTTATTCAAGTTATTTTTCTATTCAACTTCCTTTTTTATTTAATTTCTTAATAGATCGTTAAGGTATAGTGGTTTCTTGAATGAACTTCCAATTTTAATTTTCTGCAACTTCCATTTTTATTTCTATTCAACTTCTTTTTTTATTCAAGCTTCTTTTTTATTCAACTTCCTTTTTTATTTAATTTCCAAATAGATCGTTAAAGTATAATGGTTTCTATATTCAACCTATACTTTTAATTTTATACAACTTTCATTTTTATTTTTATTCAACTTCCATTTTTATTCAATTTTCTTTTCTATTAAAGTTCCTTTTTTATTTAATTTCCAAATAGATCGCTAAGGTATAGTGGTTTCTTTAATGAACTTCCATTTTTAATTTTATGCAAGTTCCATTTTTATTTTTATTCAACTTCCATTTTTATTCAAGTTATTTTTCTATTCAACTTCCTTTTTTATTTAATTTCCTAATAGATCGTTAAGGTATAGTGGTTTCTTGAATGAACTTCCATTTTTAATTTTCTGCAACTTCCATTTTTATTTTTATTCAACTTCCATTTTTATTCAATTTACTTTTCTATTAAACTTCCTTTTTTATTTAATTTCCAAATAGATCGTGAAGGTATTGTGGTATCTTGAATGAACTTCCATTTTTAATTTTATGCGACTTCCATTTTTATTTTTATTCGACTTCCATTTTTGTTCAAGTCATTTTTCTATTCAACTTTCTTTTTTATTTATTTTCCAAATAGATCGTTAAGGTATAGTGGTTTCTTGAATGAACTTCCATTTTTAATTTTCTACAACTTCCATTTTTATTTTTATTTAACTTCCTTTTTTATTCAAGTTGCTTTGCTACTTAACTTCCTTTTTTATTTAATATCCAAATAGATCGTCACGGTATAGTGGTTTCTCGATTGAACTTCCATTTTTATTTTTATTCAATTTACTTTTCTATTAAACTTCCATTTTTATTTAATTTCCAAATAGATCGTTATGGTATAGTGGTTTCTTGAATGAACTTCCAATTTTAATTTTCTGCAACTTCCATTTTTATTTCTATTCAACTTCTTTTTTTATTCAAGCTTCTTTTTTATTCAACTTCCTTTTTTATTTAATTTCCAAATAGATCGTTAAGGTATAATGGTTTCCAGATTGAACTTATATTTTTAATTTTATACAACTTTCATTTTCATTTTTATTCAACTTCAATTTTTGTTCAATTTTCTTTTCTATTAAAGTTCCTTTTTTATTTAATTTCCAAATAGATCGCTAAGGTATAGTGGTTTCTTTAATGAACTTCCATTTTAAATTTTATGCAAGTTCCATTTTTATTTTTATTCAAGTTATTTTTCTATTCAACTTCCTTTTTTATTTAATTTCCTAATAGATCGTTAAGGTATAGTGGTTTCTTGAATGAACTTCCATTTTTAATTTTCTGCAACTTCCATTTTTATTTTTATTCAACTTCCATTTTTATTTAATTTACTTTTGTATTAAACTTCCTTTTTTATTTAATTTCCAAATACATCGTGAAGTTATTGTGGTATCTTGAATGAACTTCCATTTTTAATTTTATGCGACTTCCATTTTTATTTTTATTCGACTTCCATTTTTATTCAAGTCATTTTTCTATTCAACTTTCTTTTTTATTTATTTTCCAAATAGATCATTAAGGTATAGTGGTTTCTTGAATGAACTTCCATTTTTAATTTTCTGCAACTTCCATTTTTATTTTTATTTAACTTCCTTTTTCAATCAAGTTTCTTTTCTACTCAACTTCCATTTTTATTCAATTTTCTTTTCTATCAAACTTTCTTTTTATTTAATTTCCCAATAGATCGTTAAGGTATACTGGTTTCTGGATTGAACTTCCATTTTTAATTTTCTGCAACTTCCATTTTTATTTTTATTCAACTTCCATTTTTATTTAATTTACTTTTCAATTAAACTTTTCTTTTTTATTGAATTTCCAAATAGATCGTTAAGGTATAGTGGTATCTTAAATGAACTTCCATTTTTAATTTTATGCAACTTCCATTTTTATTTTTATTCGACTTCCATTTTTATTCAAGTCATTTTTCTATTCAACTTCTTTTTTTATTTAATTTCCAAATAGATCGTTAAGGTATAGTGGTTTCTTGAATGAACTTCCATTTTTAATTTTCTGCAACTTACATTTTTATTTTTATTCAACTTCTATTTTTATTCAATTTACTTTTCTATTAAACTTCCTTTTTTATTTCATTTCCAAATAGATCGTTAAGGTATAGTGGTTTTTTGAATTAATTTTCATTTTTAATTTTCTGCAACTACCATTTTTATTTTTATTCGACTTCCATTTTTATTCAAATTATTTTGCTATTCAGCTTCCTTTTTTATTTAATTTCCAAATAGATCGTTAAGGTATAGTGGTTTCTTGAATGAACATCCATTTTTAATTTTCTGCAACTTCCATTTTTATTTCAATTCTACTTCTTTTTTTATTCAGGTTTCTTTTCTATTAAACTTCCTTTTTTATTTAATTTCCAAATAGATCGTTAAGGTATACAGGTTTCTGTATTGAACTTCCATTTTTAATTTTATGCAACTTTCTCTTTTATTTTTATTCAACTTCCATTTTTATTCAATTTACTTTTCTATTAAACTTCCTTTTTTATTTAATTTCCAAATAGATCGTTAAGGTATAGTGGTTTTTTTAATGAACTTCCATTTTTAATTTAATGGAACTTCCATTTTTATTTTTATTCAGCTTCCATTTTTATTCAAGTTATTTTTCTATTCAACTTCCTTTTTTATTTAATTTCCAAATAGATCGTTAAGGTATAGTGGTTTCTTGAATGAACTTCCATTTTTAATTTTCTGCAACTTACATTTTTATTTTTATTTAACTTCCTTTTTTATTCAAGTTTCTTTTCTACTCAACTTCCTTTTTTATGTAATTTCCAAATAGATCATTAAGGTATAGTGGTTTCTGGATTGAACTTCCATTTTTAATTTTCTGCAACTTCCATTTTTATTTTTATTCAACTTCCATTTTTATTCAATTTACTTTTCTATTAAACTTCCTTTTTTATTTAATTTCCAAATAGATCGTTAAGGTATATTGGTTTCTTGAATGAACTTCCATTTTTAATTTTCTGCAACTTCCATTTTTATTTTTATTTAACTTCCTTTTTCAATCAGTTTCTTTTCTACTCAACTTCCTTTTTTATTTAATTTCCAAATAGATCATTAAGGTATAGTGGTTTCTGGATTGAACTTCCATTTTTAATTTTCTGCAACTTCCATTTTTAATTTTCTGCAACTTCCATTTTTATTCAATTTACTTTTCTATTAAACTTCCTTTTTTATTTAATTTCCAAATAGATCGTTAAGGTATATTGGTTTCTTGAATGAACTTCCATTTTTAATTTTCTGCAACTTCCATTTTTATTTTTATTTAACTTCCTTTTTCAATCAGTTTCTTTTCTACTCAACTTCCTTTTTTATTTAATTTCCAAATAGATCGTTAAGGTATAGTGGTTTCTTGAATGAATTTCCATTTTTAATTTTCTGCAACTTCCAATTTTATTTTTAAGTAACTTCCATTTTTATTCAAGTTACTTTTCTATTCGACTTCCTTTTTTATTTAATTTCCAAATAGATCGTTAACGTATAGTGGTTTTTGGAATGAACTTCCATTTTTAATTTTATGCAACTTTCATTTTTATTTTTATTCAATTTCCATTTTTATTCAATTGACTTTTCTATTAAACTTCCTTTTTTATTTAATTTCCAAATAGATCGTTAAGGTATAGTGGTTTCTTGAATGAATTTCCATTTTTAATTTGCTGCAGCTTCCATTTTTATTTTTATTTAACTTCCTTTTTCATTCAAGTTTCTTTTTTCTACTCAACTTCCTTTTTTATTTAATTTCCAAATAGATCGTTAAGGTATAGTGGTTTTTGGATTGAACTTCCATTTTTAATTTTATACAACTTTCATTTTTATTTTTATTCAATTTCCATTTTTATTCAATTTACTTTTCTATTAAACTTCCTTTTTTATTTAATTTCCAAATAGATCGTTAAGGTATAGTGGTTTCTTGAAGGAATTTCCATTTTTAATTTTTTGCAACTTCCATTTTTATTTATATTTAACTTCTTTTTTTATTCAAGCTACTTTTCTATTCAACTTCCTTTTTTATTTAATTTTCAAATAGATCGTTGAGGTATAGTTGTTTCTTGTGGTGACCCTCATTCCTCACCTTACCCTCGGGCATGGGCATTTGTATAATCTTGTTTTGCTAAGTTGCAGTAGTGAATTTTCTTGACTTGTCTTAGCTAGAATGAGATTTTTGTCTTGGTTTGTATATAGCGATGTCGGTTGTCCCTTTACTGTTCTGTTGTGTTCCGGACTCGGTTCCGTGAAGTTGGTAGTGGTATCTATCTTGTTGCCGTCCTTTAATTCCACTTGATTGAGTTTTAGGATGTTTTGAGCAGGGTTGTTACAGGTTGGTTAGGGCTTGGTTTCAATTCCTTGTTGTCCAGTTTTTAGGCGGTCCGCTCGAGCGGGTCTTCTTGCGCTCGAGCGGGGATTGCACACCTCCAGTATTTCATGTTCCTGCAAAACTTCTGCAGATGTGATTTTTACGCTCGAGCGGGTTTGTTTACGCTCGAGCGGGTTTGGTGGCGCTCGAGCGGGTAGTACTTTCTGGGTATAAGTTTTGGGAGGTGAAAATCTACGCTCGAGCGGACTGGTTTTCGCGCTTGAGCAAAAGTGCTTTATTCTTGTGTCTTGGCGCTCGAGCGGGCCTTATTGCGCTCGAGCGTGTTCAGATTTTTGTTCTTGGCGCTCGAGCGTTGTGTTCTCCGCTCGAGCGGGTCATGCGTATATGAGTTATCCGCTGGGTGATTTTAAATCACTTTTTACTTTCCTTTCTCTCTCCTACTTTTTCTAAAACCCATTTTGAGAGCTCCTCTCTCTAAAACCTTGACTTCTCTCTAGGTATTGATCTAGTAGGAGTGAGTTCTTCACCTTCGGCCTTTGTAAAAGTTGTGTGGATCGTCGAGGGCGTCGTTTTGATCTGAAAATCTTGGTCTTTGGAGCACTTTGGTTTTGGTCTCTTCTCCATCCGAGCTCTAACTTTGAGGTAGGGATATCCTACTCCTCTTTATGAGCTTTGTCTTTAAATTTTTGCATTTTGATATGTTGGGGGTTGTTGGGAAATTTTGAGAGAGTTTGGGCCTTTGTGTAATTTTTACAAAAGTTGGGGTTTTGGCTATATAAAACCTAGATGCATGTTTGGCATGGAAAAGTGAAATTAATGTTGAAACACTAGTGAAAATGGAACCTAAGGGTTGTAATGTTAATTATGGAATATGTCCTAATTACATTGGTTAATAAATTTGTATAATTAATTATGAGAAATGAGGAATTGATTTGGAAAGGCATGGGATGAAAGAGTGTAGTTGGATTATTTATCGCTCACCTAGTTGAAATGTTGATTATATATCCATTGTTGCACTTATTTTCTGTATAGAAATAACTGCTTTGGGCTATCGGTGGAGGATAGTCTTGATTGTTGTAGACAATGCATGATGACTAGGCAAACTTAGACTAATCACTGAATGGGTCATTGAGTATGACGGTTGAAAGAATACGTTAAATTTATGTATTGTGTGATGATGTGTATAATTATTGTTTGTATGCATTGTGTTGTGTTGGAGGAGATAGGGGATGTACTCCACGGTTTAGGAGAAGATAGGGGATGGACCTCTAAACCGGATGTTGTTGGGAGGAGATAGGGGATGGACTCCATAGATAGAGCTCATATTCTTATCTAGTAATGTGTTGCAGAGCTCATATGCTTGTCATTGGAAGTGTGATAGTGCTTTTATGCATATCTGTGGAAATGATGATATAGCTTGTATGCTTATCTGTTGGTGTGTGATATAGCTAGTATGCTTATCTATTATGAAATGGGAAAGTGCTTAATGTGAGTTACTGTCTCATATGAGTTGTTTGGCCAGGTTCTGAGCCATGGTTGTAAATTGAGAATTTAAAGGAATTGAAAAATGGATTGTAATGTGGACTTGTATGTCATGAACTTGTAAAGTGTGATAAGGGAAAGTATCAGTGTTGGCCATCTATCAACTGCCAATCTTTTAGTCATTGTTCATATATGGTTTAGTATATTTCTACTGGGCTGTGGCTCACCCTATATGGGAATATCATTTTCAGGTACAGGTAGCATGCCACCTCCAAGGACGTAGCTTAGGAGGCTAGAGGCAGGCAGACTTTTGCTGTTTTATTTCTTTGATGTATTACATGTATATTCAAGCCAAGGGCTTAATGTGTAAATGAGTTAGTACTCTTTTGTTGTAACCAAGTGTTAACTTGGAAAGCTGTAAGCCTTTAGGGCATTTGCCTTTTGTTGTTAACATGTAATACTTTTGGTAATGGAACTCTGATGAACAGAAGAAAGTGGAGCTTTTATATATCATTGCATGTCTCTATTGATGGGTTTAATGTTATTATTTTGAGGGCGTGACATTGTACTTATGTGAAATTTACTTGTTGAGTCTTGTTCTTTTCTAGTGAGTCTAGCCGAGGTCACCTTAAAGCTAGAACCACCTTGAAACCACTTTGGTTGACCCCTACCTTCGTCCTGGCATATTGGCCGAGATGTCATTTTCTAGGCCGGGGTGTATCATCAAGGCCGAGAGGTGTATCATCTAGGCCGAAATGTTAACCTTGAGCCCGAGTGATCTTGTTCCGGATTGGTGCGACCTAGACCGAGGTGTGGCACATCTAGGCCGAGGTGTGGCACAGCTAGGCCAAGTGTTGTCTGTCCTAACCGAGATCATAGATACCTCACCTACCGGAGCCGATGTTTTCACCCGATGTCAGTACCTTGTCAGAGTGCCATGCCGCTTTACTTGTTAAACACCCTTTCGCCGTACTCTGTCTGGCCTGTCAGCCACCTTTTCGGGGAGAACCAACCAGTCGTTGCCACGTGTCCGAGCTGAGTGTTAAATCAGTCGGCAGTGAGTAGAACCTATCATTTTGTATCATATCTTTGCCTTGAGAGAGAGAAGCTCTAGAAGGAGTTTTAGAGTGAAGGAGTGGATCTTCGAGCTTGATTCTTAGAGATCTAACCGTTAGATTCGTGTATTAAGGTTAGATTCTTGACCTACTCTTGTAGTCCTTGTTAATCATCTAGCTGCATTGCATGATCAAACCTGATTTGCAAGCCATGCATTGATTGAAAGTTTGGTTTTAGAAAGAGAAAGTAGTATTCATGTGTTCTTGAATAAAAGCCTTGTTTGATCCGAAAGTTTGCATTAAGGTTCATGCTTTTGTGTTTGTTTCCTTAAGATCTTCGAGTATGGGTGCCCAGGTCCATGTTTTTGAATTCATAGCATGAAATCTCTGATTTTGTAATAGCAAATTATGATCTTGCATTCATCCTCCTCATGTTCATGTTCTTCATGTTCGACATGTTCTTCAAGAGAGGGAAACCCAGTTTTTCCCGACCTTATTTCCTTGAATGTGGCCATCGAGGCAACACCTCAGCAAGGAGGTGTGGGACCTCAGCCTAGACCTGGTAGTCGCCCAGCATGTTTTCCCGAGATGAGAAACTGTGTTTTGTTTCGATTTGACTTAGCCTTTGAAGAATGCCAAGGTCATTTGCATGCATGCTGGACTTGTTTTGAGAAGTGCATTCAACAGACTTTGCCATGTGTTTGTAGGACTTGGACTTGCCTTGACCCCGATGTCTGAAGAGCTATGTGAGTGGTATTTTTAATAAAGTTATGTTATTAAGTTTTGATAAAAGTTTTGCCTTGACTGTTTTGGAAAAGTATTTGTGAAGCATGAATGGTGATCCCTATTTTGTATATCAAGCATTAGCCTTATTTTGAATGACAATCTTGAAAGTCCGTACGTGCTAGGGGACTATAAGCATTTGTAGCACAATCTTGAAAGTCTGTACGTGCTGGGGGACTATAAGCATTTGTAGCACAATCTTGAAAGTCCGTACGTGCTAGGCGACTATAAGCATTTGTAGCACAATCTTGAAAGTCCGTACGTGCTAGGCAACTATAAGCGTTTGTAGCACAATCTTGAAAATCCGTACGTGCTAGGGGACTATAAGAATTTGTAGCACAATCTTGAAAGTCCGTACGTGCTAGGGGACTTTAAGCATTTGTAGCACAACCCTTGTTAATATTATCCCTTGGAACTTGAAAGCCTTTAAAGACTTTAATTGTCGGGACTTGAAAGATTTGTTAGATAAGCTTGATTTACTCTTGGATTTTGTACAAAATGTGTTATGCTTTGATTTGATAAGGATTTCGGATATCATTCATGTAAACCCCTTTATTATCTGTACCATTCACTGAGTATCCAAGCTCACCCCTCTATATATATATATATATATGTAGGTGACGAGCAGGATGGCGGTGACGCCTAGATGTACTTGCCACTTGTTTTGGACTTTGCACTTTTGCTGCATCTTGAAGATTATGCTTCTTAGTTGTATTTCATTGTATTTTGTATTTGATGGCTGAGAAGCCTTTTGGTCAAGATGTATTTTCCTTGTACTTCATTTGTTGTATTAAAGCTATGTAAAGATGTATGCCATTCCATTTAAACTTATGCACTGCTCTCATGGACTACTTAGCTTGAAATTTATTGCTTCCATATTTGTAAGCCCCATATGTATACTCTGTTTGTGTGTGAGTCTTGAAAGTTGGCCTTCGGTAATCACGAATTACTGGCCATCATGGCACCATTCTACTAGGGGCGGAATGGGGTCGTGACAGATTGGTATCAGAGCACAAGTTTCTTATAGTACATTACTCACACTTCGAGTCCTAAAGAGCATAGGACTTTCTGTAGGATTGATGTTAGGATTGCATCATTATGCTTGCTACTTGACAATGTGTGCATCATTTCGGCGTGACTATTTGCTATTGCATGCATATTGTTTGATCATCTTGTTTTAAAGTCACATTTTGCACACTCTTAGCATCATGAGAAGAGGTAGACCACCTGTTGGCCGAGATCATCCCGAGGACAGATTGGATAGATTGGAGAGACTGGTAGAAGGTTTGGTCCGTGAGTTAAGGCAAACTTGGCCACAAGACACTAGTACTACTTCTACCCAGGCCGAGCAGACAAATGGCCGGCATGCAGTTCCACCTCCACCTCCACCTCCTCCAGCGCCGCAAGTGCCTCCACAGCAAGCTTTATATGGGGACGGCACCATAGCCCAGATCCGAGAGTTTAAGAAGATGAAACCGCCGAGATTCTCTGGAGGCATAGAGCCGATGAAAGCCGAAGCGTGGGTCTTGGAAATGGAGAAATTGTTTGAGATTTTTCCCAGCACCGACGCCCAGAAGGTGTCATTAGCAACATTCACCTTAGACGACGATGCACGAAGATGGTGGATGATGACCCGAGAAAGCAACCCAGGTCTGACTTGGGCCAGATTTTTGGAGTTGTTCTACAACAAGCATTTTCCCCTAAGTGTTCGAGACCGTAAGACCACAGAGTTTCAGACTTTGACACAAGGCAACAAGACAGTGGGAGAATATGACCGTGCTTTTACCGAGTTGGCGAGATATGTGCCTCACATGGTCGATGATGAATACAGAAAGGCCAGGAAGTTCGAAAGTGGATTGCGTGGACCAATTCAGGATCGAGTTAACATGCTCAATATGCCGACCTACGCCGGAGTGTTGGACAAGGCCATCCTGGCAAAGGCTAACTTGAACCGATATTAGAACTCAGGAGAAAATCAGAAGAAGATGCAGAACTATGATAATCACCGAGCTCCGTTTAACACCAAGAAGAAAGCGAATGTGGGCAGCTCCAGCAACTCGAACCAAGAAGGTAATACTAGGCCGACGTGTGCAAGCTGTGGGAAGCCACATTCCGGAGTTTGCCGTTGGGCATCGGGAGCTTGTTTTGAATGTGGTGAAATTGGTCATCGCGTGAAAGACTGTCCGAAGGCAAGAACTGACGATGGTAAGAAGGATGGGAGCACCTCGGGCTCTACGCAAAGAAATAACATCGGGAGGGCCCAAATGAGACAGGGCAAAGTTTTTGCATTGGTACCAGGAGACACTACGAATGCTGAGACACTGGTGTCAGGTACACTCTCAATTTGCTCTCAAGATGCATACATATTAATTGATTCGGGATCTACACATTCCTTCATATCTGTTAAGTTTGCCGAGAAATTAAATAGAGAACAAGAACCCCTTGATTATATGTTACATGTGGCTACCCCATCTGGGAGAACTATGATTGTTACATCCATTTATAGGGCGTGTATTGTTGTAATTGAGGGTGTAGAATTATTAGTTGACTTGATGCCGTTAAGCATGACCCACTTTGATGTCATATTGGGGATGGACTGGTTAGTAGCGAATCACGCATCTATTAATTGTGTTTCAAAGAATGTCACATTGAAACCCCTAAACCAAGCCGAGATTATTTTCCAGGGTAAAGGAGCAGTACCCCCACCTTACTTAATCTCATCTATGAAGGCCTATAAATTGATCCAAAAAGGGTGTCCAGGTTACCTGTGTAGTATACTAAGTAATCTGGATGGAAGCGTTGAGCTAGCCGACACCCCAGTTGTCAAGGAATTCCCCGACGTCTTTCCAAATGACTTGCCTGGCTGCTTGGTCGATAGAGAAATAGAATTTACGATTGATATTACGCCGAGAACTCAACCCATCTCCAAAACACCCTACAGAATGGCCCCAGCCGAACTTAAAGAACTGAAACTACAATTACAAGAATTGCTAGGTAAGGGATTTATTAGGCCGAGTACTTCACCATGGGGAGCACCCGTTCTGTTTGTTAAGAAAAAGGATGGCACACTTCGTCTTTGTATCGACTACCGAGAACTGAACAAGGTAACCATTAAGAACAAGTATCCGTTGCCGAGGATTGATGATTTGCTTGACCAACTACAAGGGGCACGAGTCTTTTCTAAGATTGACCTCAAGTCAGGCTACCACCAGATGAAAGTTAAGGCCGAGGATGTCAAGAAGACTGCTTTCTGGACAAGGTATGGCCACTACGAATTTTTGGTAATGCCTTTCGGAGTGACCAATGCTCCTGCAACATTCATGGATTTAATGAATAGGGTCTTCAAGTCGTACCTAGACGAGTTCGTGGTTGTTTTCATCGACGACATATTGATCTATTCCAAGAATGAAGTTGAGCATGAGAAGCACTTGGGACTAGCCTTACAAGTCCTAAGAGACAAGAAATTATATGCCAAGCTTAGCAAGTGTGAATTTTGGCTCTCCAGTATCTCGTTCCTAGGGCATGTGATTAACGAAGAAGGTATTTCAGTCGATCCAAGTAAGATTGAAGCCGTTGTGAATTGGCCGACACCGACTAATGTATCCGAGATTCATAGTTTTCTGGGTTTGGCTGGCTATTACAGGAAATTTGTGAAGGATTTTTCAAGGATTGCAGTACCGCTGACACAACTAACTCAGAAAGGAGTGGCGTATGAATGGACCGAGGATAGGGAGTCTGCTTTCCAAGAGTTAAAGACGAGGTTGGTTACAGCGCCGATACTTGCTTTACCGTCAGACAAGGAAGAATTTCAGATTTATAGTGATGCTTCACATAAGGGGTTGGGCTGTGTGTTAATGCAAAGAGGTAAGGTTATAGCATACGCATCTCGTCAGTTAAAACCCAGTGAAAAGAATTATCCTACCCATGATTTGGAACTGGCAGCCGTGGTCTTTGCTTTAAAGATATGGCGCCATTACTTGTATGGAACTTCTTGCCAAGTTTTCACAAACCACAAAAGTCTGAAGTACTTGTTCACTAAAAAGGAATTGAATATGAGACAGAGAAGATGGCTTGAACTATTAAAGGACTACGACATGCAGATTCAGTATCATCCGGGTAAGGCAAACTCCGTAGCCGACGCGTTGAGCAGGAACTTAGTTGGAAGTTTGGCGTGCCTGGCAGTGATTTCAGTAGAGCCGACCATAATTGAGGAAATGAAGACCAGACAGATGGAGGATAAGTTCCTCAAGAAGGTAATTGATGAATTCGTCACCAAGCTAAGGCCAGGGTACACCATTGAAAATCGAGTGCTTAAGTTTGAAGGGAGATTGTGCGTGGCCGACGTCCCAGAGTTGAAAAGGAAGATTTTGCAGGAAGCCCATAGCTCCAAATTTGCCATTCATCCGGGAAGCACCAAGATGTACCAAGATGTGAAGCAGACTTTCTGGTGGTCAAATATGAAAAGGGAAATAGCCGAGTTTGTATCCCCGTGTCTATGTTGTCAGCAAGTGAAAGCAGAACACCAGAGGCCAGCAGGACTTCTTCAACCCTTGTCAATCCCTGAGTGGAAATGGGAACATATCTCCATGGATTTTGTGATTGGTTTGCCAAGGACGCAAAAAGGTATGAACTCAATTTGGGTTATAGTTGACAGATTTACTAAGTCAGCACACTTTTTTCCTGTCAAGACTACATTCAATGCTGACCGGCTTGCTGGACTGTATATAAATGAGATTGTGAAGCTTCATGGAGTGCCGATGTCCATAGTGTCAGACCGAGATTCGAAGTTTGTTTCTAGATTTTGGCAGAGTTTACAAAGGGCTTTGGGAACCGAGTTGAAGTTTAGCACAGCATTTCATCCCCAGACCGATGGACAAACAAAAAGAACGATTCAGACACTCAAAGATATGCTCAGACTATGTGTGTTAGGTTTCAAGGGAAATTTGGAAGTACATCTACTGTTAGTAGAGTTTGCCTACAACAACAGTTATCAAGCCAGCATTGGCATGGCACCGTATGAAGCTTTGTATGGAAGGAAGTGCAGGTCGCCGATATGTTGGACTGAAGTGGGAGATAAAGCCTTGATTGGTCCCGAACTGGTTCGAGTTACAACCGACAAGATTAAGCTCATTCAATAAAGGATTAAAACCGCACAGAGCCAGCAGAAGAGTTATGTCGACCAGAGAATGAGGGAATTAGAATTTGAGACTGGGGATCATGTATTTTTGAAGATCTCGCCGACGATAGGGGTTTCAAGATTTGGGAAGAAGGGTAAATTAGCACCTCGATATATTGGGCCATTTGAGATTCTTGAGAAGGTCAACCCTGTTGCCTACAGGCTTGCCCTGTTGCCAGAATTAAGCCAAGTTCACAACGTGTTTCATGTTTCGATGTTGAAGAAATATATCCAAGATCCACTACATGTGATTGATTATTCTGAGATTGTGGTTAATGAAGATTTAGGCTACGAGGAAAGGCCGATGAGAATTATTGACAGACAAGAGCGACAGTTGAGAAACAAATCGATACCAATGGTAAAGATCGAATGGGAGGGGCATTATGGCAAGGAGGCTACATGGGAAAAGGAAGAGGAAATAAAAATCCGCTATCCGGAGTTATTTGTAGAGCAAGATAACTGAAGTTTGGGGACCAAACTTCTCTAAGGAGGGTAGACTGTAGTGACCCTCATTCCTCACCTTAGCCTCGGGCATGAGCATTTGTATAATCTTGTTTTGCTAAGTTGCAGTAGTGAATTTTCTTGACTTGTCTCAGCTAGAATGAGATTTTTGTCTTGGTTTGTACTTATGTGAAATTTACTTGTTGAGTCTTGTTCTTTTCTGGTGAGTCTAGCCGAGGTCACCTTAAAGCCAGAACCACCTTGAAACCACTTTGGTTGACCCCTACCTTCGTCCTGGCATATTGGCCGAGATGTCATTTTCTAGGCCGGGGTGTATCATCAAGGCCGAGAGGTGTATCATCTAGGCCGAAATGTTAACCTTGAGCCCGAGTGATCTTGTTCCGGATTGGTGCGACCTAGACCGAGGTGTGGCACATCTAGGCCGAGGTGTGGCACAGCTAGGCCAAGTGTTGTCCGTCCTAACCGGGATCATAGATACCTCACCTACCGGAGCCGATGTTTTCACCCGATGTCAGTACCTTGTCAGAGTGCCATGCCGCTTTACTTGTTAAACACCCTTTCGCCGTACTCTGTCTGGCCTGTCAGCCACCTTTTCGGGGAGAACCAACCAGTCGTTGCCACGTGTCCGAGCTGAGTGTTAAATCAGTCGGCAGTGAGTAGAACCTATCATTTTGTATCATATCTTTGCCTTGAGAGAGAGAAGCTCTAGAAGGAGTTTTAGAGTGAAGGAGTGGATCTTCGAGCTTGATTCTTAGAGATCTAACCGTTAGATTCGTGTATTAAGGTTAGATTCTTGACCTACTCTTGTAGTCCTTGTTAATCATCTAGCTGCATTGCATGATCAAACCAGATTTGCAAGCCATGCATTGATTGAAAGTTTGGTTTTAGAAAGAGAAAGTAGTATTCATGTGTTCTTGAATAAAAGCCGTGTTTGATCCGAAAGTTTGCATTAAGGTTCATGCTTTTGTGTTTGTTTCCATAAGATCTTTGAGTATGGGTGCCCAGGTCCATGTTTTTGAATTCATAGCATGAAATCTCAGATTTTGTAATAGCAAATTATGATCTTGCATTCATCCTCCTCATGTTCATGTTCTTCATGTTCGACATGTTCTTCAAGAGAGGGAAACCCATATTTTCCCGACCTTATTTCCTTGAATGTGGCCATCGAGGCAACACCTCGGCAAGGAGATGTGGGACCTTAGCCTAGACCTAGTAGTCGCCCAACATGTTTTCCCGAGATGAGAAACTGTGTTTTGTTTCGATTTGACTTAGCCTTTGAAGAATGCCGAGGTCATTTGCATGCATGCTGGACTTGTTTTGAGAAGTGCATTCAACAGACTTTGCCATGTATTTGTAGGACTTGGACTTGCCTTGACCCCGATGTCTGAAGAGCTATGTGAGTGGTATTTTTAATAAAGTTATGTTATTAAGTTTTGAAAAAAGTTTTGCCTTGACTGTTTTGGAAAAGTATTTGTGAAGCATGAATGGTGATCCCTATTTTGTATATCAAGCATTAGCCTTATTTTGAATGACAATCTTGAAAGTCCGTACGTGCTAGGGGACTATAAGCATTTGTAGCACAATCTTGAAAGTCCGTACGTGCTAGGCGACTATAAGCATTTGTAGCACAATCTTGAAAGTCCGTACGTGCTAGGCGACTATAAGCGTTTGTAGCAAAATCTTGAAAATCTGTACGTGCTAGGGGACTATAAGCATTTGTAGCACAATCTTGAAAGTCCGTACGTGCTAGGGGACTATAAGCATTTGTAGCACAACCCTTGTTAATATTATCCCTTGGAACTTGAAAGCCTTTAAAGACTTTAATTGTCGGGACTTGAAAGATTTGTTAGATAAGCTTGATTTACTCTTGGATTTTGTACAAAATGTGTTATGCTTTGATTTGATAAGGATTTCGGATATCATTCATGTAAACCCCTTTATTATCTGTACCATTCACTGAGTATCCAAGCTCACCCCTCTATATATATATATATATATATATATGTAGGTGACGAGCAGGACGGCGGTGACGCCAAGATGTACTTGCCACTTGTTTTGGACTTTGCACTTTTACTGCATCTTGATGATTATGCTTCTTAGTTGTATTTCATTGTATTTTGTATTTGATGGCTGAGAAGCCTTTTGGTCAAGATGTATTTTCCTTGTACTACATTTGTTGTATTAAAGCTATGTAAAGATGTATGCCATTCCATTTAAACTTATGTACTACTCTCATGGACTACTTAGCTTGAAATTTATTGCTTCCGTATTTGTAAGCCCCATATGTATACTCTGTTTGTGTGTCAATCTTGAAAGTTGGCCTTCAGTAATCATGAATTACTGGCCATCATGGCACCATTCTACTAGGGGCGGAATGGGGCCGTGACATTTCTTTAATGAACTTCCATTTTTAATTTTATGGAACTTCCATTTTTACTTTTATTCAGCTTCCATTTTTATTCAAGTTATTTTTCGATTCAACTTCCTTTTTTATTTAATTTCCAAATAGATGGTTAAGGTATAGTGGTTTCTTGAATTAACTTCCATTTTTATTTTTATTTAACTTCCTTTTTTATTCAAGTTTCTTTTCTATTCAACTTCCTTTTTTAATTAATTTCCAAATAGATCGTTGAGGTATAGTGGTTTCTTTAATGAACTTTCATTTTTAATTTTATGGAACTTCCATTTTTATTTTTATTCAGCTTCCATTTTTATTCAAGCTATTTTTCTATTCAACTTCCTTTTTTATTTAATTTCCAAATATACCGTTAAGGCATAGTGGTTTCTTGAATTAACTTCCATTTTTAATTTTCTGCAACTTCCATTTTTATTTTTATTTCACTTCCTTTTTTATTCAAGTTTCTTTTCTACTCAACTTCCTTTTTTATTTAATTTCCAAATAGATCGTCAAGGTATAGTGGTTTCTGGATTGAACTTCCATTTTTATTTTTATTCAACTTACATTTTTATTCAATTTACTTTTCTATTAAACTTCCTTTTTTATTTAATTTCCTAATAGATCGTTAGGGTATAGAGGTTTCTTGAATGAACTTCCATTTTTAATTTTCTGCAACTTCCATTTTTATTTTTATTTAACTTCCTTTTTTATTCAAGTTTCTTTTCTATTCAACTTCCTTTTTTATTTAATTTCCAAATAGATCGTTGAGGTATAGTGGTTTCTTTAATGAACTTTCATTTTTAATTTTATGGAACTTCCATTTTTATTTTTATTCAGCTTCCATTTTTATTCAAGCTATTTTTCTATTCAACTTCCTTTTTTATTTAATTTCCAAATATACCGTTAAGGCATAGTGGTTTCTTGAATTAACTTCCATTTTTAATTTTCTGCAACTTCCATTTTTATTTTTATTTCACTTCCTTTTTTATTCAAGTTTCTTTTCTACTCAACTTCCTTTTTTATTTAATTTCCAAATAGATCGTCAAGGTATAGTGGTTTCTGGATTGAACTTCCATTTTTATTTTTATTCAACTTACATTTTTATTCAATTTACTTTTCTATTAAACTTCCTTTTTTATTTAATTTCCTAATAGATCGTTAGGGTATAGAGGTTTCTTGAATGAACTTCCATTTTTAATTTTCTGAAACTTCCATTTTTATTTTTATTTAACTTCCTTTTTTATTCAAGTTTCTTTTCTATTCAACTTCCTTTTTTATTTCATTTCCAAATAGATCGTTGAGGTATAGTGGTTTCTTTAATGAACTTTCATTTTTAATTTTATGGAACTTCCATTTTTATTTTTATTCAGCTTCCATTTTTATTCAAGCTATTTTTCTATTCAACTTCCTTTTTTATTTAATTTCCAAATATACCGTTAAGGCATAGTGGTTTCTTGAATTAACTTCCATTTTTAATTTTCTGCAACTTCCATTTTTATTTTTATTTCACTTCCTTTTTTATTCAAGTTTCTTTTCTACTCAACTTCCTTTTTTATTTAATTTCCAAATAGATCGTCAAGGTATAGTGGTTTCTGGATTGAACTTCCATTTTTATTTTTATTCAACTTCCATTTTTATTCAATTTACTTTTCTATTAAACTTCCTTTTTTATTTAATTTCCTAATAGATCGTTAGGGTATAGAGGTTTCTTGAATGAACTTCCATTTTTAATTTTCTGCAACTTCCATTTTTATTTTTATTCAATTTCCTTTTCTATTAAACTTCCTTTATTATTTAATTTCCAAGTAGATCGTGAAGGTATAGTGGTATCTTGAATGAACTTCCATTTTTAATTTTATGCAATTTCCATTTTTATTTTTATTCGACTTCCATTTTTATTCAAGTCATTTTTCTATTCGACTTTCTTTTTTATTTAATTTCTATAGCGATCCCGGGTTTACCCTTGTTGTACAGTGATCCGGACATGTGTCCGTGGATGTTGAAAGTTGTTTATTATCTAGTTTGCATCCTCTTTACTTTGTTTATTGAGTTATAGGATGTGTTGGGCAGGTTTGTTTCAGGTTGGTTGTGTTTGGGAGCCTAGCGTTGCTGCCCAGATTTTTGGACCTTCGCTCGAGCGAGGAGTTGGTCGCTCGAGCGAGAGTTGAGTTCGTGTCTGGTGGGTCGAGCCAGAGTGGCTTCACTCGAGCGAGCGCTTGCTCCTGGTTCTGGACCTGAGAGTTGTATTTCCTGGCTCGAGCGAGCTTTTCGTGGCTCGAGCGGTCTGGTTTGTTCTTCGCTCGAGCGAGAGGTCTGTCGCTCGAGCGTGCTTCTGGTTGCAGACCTGAGGGTTTGTGTTGTTGGCTCGAGCGAGCATTCTTTCGCTCGAGCGCACTTTTGAGTTTTTGGCTCGAGCGAGTACTTCTTGGCTCGAGCGAGAGTTTTCTGTGTCTGGTCGCTCGAGCGACCAAGTCTTCGCTCGAGCGAGCGTGTTTTATATCAGCGGACAGTAGCGATTTTGAACTTCACTTTTTCACTTTCTTTTTTGATCAAACCCTAGATTCGAGACTCTCTCTCTCTACACTTATATTCTCTCTAAGAATTGATCTCCCTAGAGTGTGAATCTAACCTAGGGCCTTTGTTAAAAAGATAGAGGGCGTTGAGGGCTTTGATTTAATCTGAAAAAGTTTAGATTTGGAACACGTTGATCTTCGAGTCTTCATCTCCTTTTGGGCTCAAACTTCGAGGTAGGGATATCCTACTCCTCTCTATGGATTTTGTCTTTGAATTTTGGTATTTTGAGATGTTGGGGTTGGTTTGGTAATTTGTGAAAGTTTGGGGCTTTTGTGCAATTTTACAAAAGTTGGGGTTTTATTCATAATAAACCTAGATGCATGTTTGGCATAAAAAAAAGGGAATGAATGTTGTATCATTGATGGAAATGGGACCTAAGGGTTGAAATGTTAATTATGGGAATTGACCTAATTACATTGTTTAATTAATTGGGATAATTAATTGTGAGGAATGAGGAAATGAAATGTTGATTGAATATCCATTGTGCATTTATTTTCTGAATAGAAATAACTGCTTTGGGCTATCGGTGGAGGATAGTCGTGATTGTTGTAGACAATGCATGATGATTAGGCAAACGAAAACTAATCAATGGAATGTGTCATTGAACTTGACGGTTGATAGAATACATTAATTGTATGTATTGAGTAATTGTATATAGAACCAATGTGTTTGTATACGTTATGTGTAGAGGAGGAGATGAGGGATGTACTCCGCGGTTTAGGGGAAGATAGGGGATGTACCTCTAAACCGGATAGTGTTGGGAGAAGATAGGGGATGAACTCCGTAGATACAGCTCATATGCTTGTCTAGTAAAGTGAAGATAGAGCTCATATGCTTATCTGTGGATATTGTTGTTATACATATCTGTTGTAGAATGTGGATATAGCTTATTTGCTTATCTGAGAATGTGGATATTGTTGTTATACATATCTGTTGAGAATGTGGGTAGTGCTTATATGCCTATCCGTTGAAAAAGGGAAAATGAAAGGTAACTTGGACTCGTAAGTCGTATGACATAAATATGTGATTTATGTGAATGTATCAGTGTTGTCCATCTATCAATTGCTAATATTTTAGTCATTGTTCATGGTTGGTTTAGTGTATTTCTACTGGGCTGTGGCTCACCCTATATGGGAATATCATTTTCAGGTACAGGTAGCATGCCACCTCCAAGGACATAGTTTGGAAGGCTAGAGGCGGACACACTGTTGTCGTTTTACTTTTTGATGTATTGCATGTAAATTCAAGCCAAGGGCTTAATGTGTATGAGTTAGTACTCTTTTGTTGTAACCAAGTGTTAACTTGGAAAGCTGTAAGCCCTTAGGGCATTTGCTTTTGTTGTTAACATGTAATACATATGTAATGGAATTCTGATAAATGGAAGAATGTGGAACTTTTACATTTCAATGCATGCCTTATTTGTTGGGTTTAATGTTATTATTTTGAGGGCGTTACAATTTCCAGATAGATCGTTAAGGTATAGTGGTTTCTTCAATGAACTTCTATTTTTAATTTTATGCAACTTCCATTTTTATTTTTATTTAACTTCTTTTTTCAATCAAGTTTCTTTTCTACTCAACTTCCTTTTTTATTTAATTTCCAAATAGATCGTTAAGGTATACTGGTTTCTAGATTGAACTTCTATTTTTAATTTTCTGCGACTTCCATTTTTATTTTTATTCAACTTCCATTTTTATTCAATTTACTTTTCTATTAAACTTCCTTTTTTGTTTAATTTCCAAATAGACCGTTAAGGTATAGTGGTTTCTTTAATGAACTTTCATTTTTAATTTTATGGAACTTTCATTTTTATTTTTATTCAGCTTCCATTTTTATTCAAGTTATTTTTCTATCCAACTTCCTTTTTTATTTAATTTCCAAATAGATGGTTCAGGTATAGTGGTTTCTTGAATTAACTTATATTTTTAATTTTCTGCAACTTTCATTTTTATTTTTATTTAACTTCCTTTTTTATTCAAGTTTCTTTTCTACTCAACGTCCTTTTTTATTTAATTTCCAAATAGATCGTCAAGGTATAGGGGTTTCTGGATTGAACTTCCATTTTTATTTTTATTCAACTTCCATTTTCATTCAATTTACTTTTCTATTAAACTTCCTTTTTTATTTAATTTCCAAATATATCGTTAAGGTATAGTGGTTTCTTAAATGAACTTCCAATTTAATTTTCTGCAACTTCCATTTTTATTTCTATTCAACTTCTTTTTTGATACAAGCTTCTTTTCTATTCAACTTCATTTTTTATTTAATTTCCAAATAGATCGTTAAGGTATAAGGGTTTCTGGATTGAACTTACATTTTCAATTTTATGCAACTTTAATTTTTATTTTTATTCAACTTCCATTTTTATTAAATTTTCTTTTCTATTAAAGTTTCTTTTTTATTTAATTTCCAAATAGATCGTTAAGGTATAGTGGTTTCTTAAAAGAACTTTCATTTTTCATTTTATGCAACTTCCATATTTATTTTTTTTCAACTTCCATTTTTATTCAAGTTATTTTTCTATTCAACTTCCCTTTTTATTTAATTTCCTAATAGGTCGTTAAGGTATAGTGGTTTCTTGAATTAACTTCCATTTTTAATTTTCTGCAACTTCCATTTTTATTTCTATTCAACTTCTTTTTTCATTCAACTTTCTTTTCTATTCAACCACCTTTCTTATTTAATTTCCAAAAAGATCGTTAAGGTATACTGGTTTCAGGATTGAACTTCCATTTTTAATTTTCTGCAACTTCCATTTTTATTTTTATTCAACTTCCATTTTTATTCAATTTACTTTTCTATTAAACTTCCTTTTTTATTTAATTTCCAAATAAATCGTTAAGGTATAGTGGTTTCTTTAATGAACTTCCGTTTTTAATTTTATGGAACTTCCATTTTTATTTTTATTCAGCTTCCATTTTTATTCAAGTTATTTTTCTATTCAACTTCCTTTTTTATTTAATTTCCAAATAGATGGTTAAGGTATAGTGGTTTCTTGAATTAACTTCCATTTTTAATTTTCTGCAACTTCCGTTTTTATTTTTATTTAACTTTCTTTTTTATTCAAGTTTTTTTTTCTACTCAACTTCCTTTTTTTTTAATTTCCAAATAGATCGTCAAGGTATAGTGGTTTCTGGAGTGAACTTCCATTTTTATTTTTATTCAACTTCCATTTTTATTCAATTTACTCTTCTATTAAATTTCCTTTTTTATTTAATTTTCAAATATATCGTTAAGGTATAGTGGTTTCTTGAATGAACTTCCAATTTTAATTTTCTGCAACTTCCATTTTTATTTCTATTCAACTTCTCTTTTTTTTTCAAGCTTCTTTTCTATTCAACATCGTTTTTTATTTAATTTCCAAATAGATTGTTAAGGTATTATGGTTTCTGGATTGAGCTTACATTTTTAATTTTATACAACTTTCTTTTTTATTTTTATTCAACTTCCATTTTTATTCATTTTTCTTTTCTATTAAAGTTCCTTTTTTATTTAATTTCCAAATAGATCGTTAAGGTATAGTGGTTTCTTTAATGAACTTCCATTTTTAATTTTATGCAACTTCCATTTTTATTTTTATTCAACTTCCATTTTTATTCAAGTTATTTTTCTATTCAACTTCCTTTTTTATTTAATTTCCTGATAGATCGTTAAGATATAGTGGTTTCTTGAATGAACTTCCATTTTTAATTTTCTGCAACTTCCATTTTTAATTTTATTCAACTTCCATTTTTATTCAATTTACTTTTCTATTAAACTTCCTTTTTTATTTAATTTCCAAATAGGTCGTTAAGGTATAGTGGTATCTTGAATGAACTTCCATTTTTAATTTTATGCAACTTCCATTTTTATTTTTATTCGACTTCCATTTTTATTCAAGTCATTTTTCTATTCAACTTTCCTTTTTATTTAAGTTCAAAATAGATCGTTAAGGTATAGTGGTTTCTAGTATGAACTTCCATTTTTAATTTTTTACAACTTCCATTTTTATTTTTATTTAACTTCCTTTTTCAATCAAGTTACTTTTCTACTCAACTTCCTTTTTTATTTAATTTCCAAACAGATCGTTAAGGTATACTGGTTTCTGGATTGAACTTCCATTTTTAATTTTCTGCAACTTTCATTTTTATTTTTATTCAACTTTCATTTTTATTCAATTTACTTTTCTATGAAACTTCCTTTTTTATTTAATTTCCAAATAGATCGTTAAGGTATAATGGTTTCTGGATTGAACTTACATTTTTAATTTTATGCAACTTTCATTTTTCTTTTTGTTCAACTTCGATTTTTATTCATTTTTCTTTTCTATTCAACTTCCTTTTTTATTTAATTTCCAAATAGATCGTTTATGTATAGTGGTTTCTTTAATGAACTTCCATTTTTAATTTTATGGAACTTCCATTTTTATTTTTATTCAGCTTCCATTTTTATTCTAGCTATTTTTCTATTCAACTTCCTTTTTTATTTAATTTCCAAATATATCGTTAAGGTATAGTGGTTTCTTGAATTAACTTCCATTTTTAATTTTCTGCAACTTTCATTTTTATTTATATTCAACTTCTTTTTTTATTCAACTTTCTTTTCTATTCAACTACCTTTCTTATTTCATTTCCAAAAAGATCGTTAAGGTACACTGGTTTCTGGATTGAACTTCCATTTTTAATTTTATGCAACTTTCACTTTTATTTTTATTTGAATTCCATTTTTATTCAATTTACTTTTCTATTTAACTTCCTTTTTTATTTAATTTACAAATAGATATAGTGGTTTCTTTAATGAACTTCAATTTTTATTTTTATTCAGCTTCCATTTTTATTCAAGTTATTTTTCTATTCAACTTCTTTTTTTATTTAATTTCCAAATAGATCGTTAAGGTATAGTGGTTTCTTGAATGAACTTCCATTTTTAATTTTCTGCAATTCCATCTTTATTTTTATTTAACTTCCTTTTTTATTCAAGTTTCTTTTCTGCTCAACTTCCTTTTTTATTTAATTTCTAAATAGATCGTTAAGGTATAGTGGTTTCTGGATTGAACTTCCATTTTTAATTTTTTGCAACTTCCATTTTTATTTTTATTCAACTTCCATTTTTATTCAATTTACTATTCTATTAAGCTTCCTTTTTTATTTAATTTCCAAATAGATCGTTAAGGTATACTGGTTTCTTGAATGAACTTCCATTTTTAATTTTCTGCAACTTCCAAATTTATTTTTATTCGACTTTCATTTTTATTCAAGTTATTTTTCTATTCAACTTTGTTTTTTATTTAATTTCCAAATAGATCGTTAAGGTATAGTGGTTTCTTTAATGAACTTTCATTTTTAATTTTGTGGAACTTCCATTTTTATTTTTATTCAGCTTCCATTTTTATTCAAGTTATTTTTCAATTCAACTTCTTTTTTATTTAATTTCCAAATAGATGGTTAAGGTATAGTGGTTTCTTGAATTAACTTCCGTTTTTAATTTTCTGCAACTTCCATTTTTATTTTTATTTAATTTCCTTTTTTATTCAAGTTTCTTTTCTATTCAACTTCCTTTTTTATTTAATTTCCAAATAGATCGTTGAGATATAGTGGTTTCTTTAATGAACTTCCATTTTTAATTTTATGGAACTTCCATTTTTATTTTTATTCAGCTTCCAATTTTATTCTAGCTATTTTTCTATTCAACTTCCTTTTTTATTTAATTTCCAATTATATCGTTAAGGTATAGTGGTGTCTTGAATTAACTTCCATTTTTAATTTTCTGCAACTTCCATTTTTATTTTTCTTTCACTTCCTTTTTTATTCAAGTTTGTTTTCTACCCAACTTCCTTTTTTATTTAATTTCCAAATAGATCGTCAAGGTATAGTGGTTTCTGGATTGAACTTCCATTTTTATTTTTATTCAACTTCCATTTTTAATCAATTTACTTTTCTATTCAACTTCCTTTTTTTATTTAATTTCCAAATAGATGGTTATAGTATTGTGGTTTCTTGAATTAACTTCCATTTTTAATTTTCTGCAACTTCCATTTTTATTTTTATTTGACTTCCTTTTTTATTCAAATTTCTTTTCTATTCAACTTCCTTTTTTATTTAATTTCGAAATAGATCGTTGAGGTATAGTGGTTTCTTTAATGAACTTCCATTTTTAATTTTATGGAACTTCCATTTTTATTTTTATTCAGCTTCCATTTTTATTCAAGCTATTTTTCTATTCAACTTCCTTTTTTATTTATTTTCCAAATATATCGTTAAAGCATAGTGGTTTCTTGAATTAACTTCCATTTTTAATTTTCCGCAACTTCTATTTTTATTTTTATTTCACTTCCTTTTTTATTCATGTTTCTTTTCTACTCAACTTCCTTTTTTATTTAATTTCCAAATAGATCGTCAAGGTGTAGTGGTTTCTGGATTGAACTTCCATTTTTTATTTTTTGCAACTTCCATTTTTATTTTTATTCAACTTCCATTTTTATTCAATGTACTTTTCTATTAAACTTCCTTTTTTAATTACTTTCCTAATAGATCGTTAAGGTATAGTGGTTTCTTGAATGAACTTCCATTTTTAATTTTCTGCAACTTCCATTTTTATTTTTATTCAACTTCCATTTTTATTCAATTTCCTTTTCTATTAAAATTCCTTTTTTATTTAATTTCAAAATAGATCTTGAAGGTATAGTGGTATCTTGAATGAACTTCCATTTTTAATTATATGCAACTTCCATTTTTATTTTTATTCAACTTTCATTTTTGTTCAAGACATTTTTCTATTCAACTTTCTTTTTAATTTAATTTCCAAATAGGTCGTTAAGGTATAGTGGTTTCTTGAATGAACTTCCATTTTTAATTTTATGCAACTTCCATTTTTATTTTTATTTAACTTCTTTTTCAATCAAGTTTCTTTTCTACTCAACTTCCTTTTTTATTTAATTTCCAAATAGATCGTTATGGTATACTGGTTTCTAGATTGAACTTCTATTTTTAATTTTCTGCGACTTCCATTTTTATTTTTATTTAACTCCCATTTTTATTCAATTTACTTTTCTATTGAACTTCCTTTTTTATTTAATTTCCAAATAGACCGTTAAGGTATAGTGGTTTCTTTAATGAACTTCCATTTTTAATTTTATGGAACTTTCATTTTTATTTTTATTCAGATTCCGTTTTTCTTCAAGTTATTTTCTATTTAAATAACTTTTTTATTTAATTTCCAAATAGATGGTTAAGGTATAGTGGTTTCTTGAATTAACTTCTATTTTTAATTTTCTGCAACTTCCATTTTTATTTTTATTTAACTTCCTTTTTTATTCAAGTTTCTTTTCTACTCAACTTCCATTTTTATTTAATTTCCAAATAGATCGTCATGGTATAGGGGCTTTTGGATTGAACTTCCATTTTTATTTTTATTCAACTTCCATTTTCATTCAATTTATTTTCTATTAAACTTCCTTTTTTATTCAATTTCCAAATATATTGTTAAGGTATAGTGGTTTCTTGAATGAACTTCCAATTTTAATTTTTTGCAACTTCCATTTTTATTTCTATTCAACTTTTTTTTTTATTCAAGATTCTTTTCTATTCAACTTCTTTTTTTTTTAATTTCCAAATAGATCGTTAAGGTATAATGGTTTATGGATTGAACTTACATTTTCAATTTTATGCAACTTTAATTTTTATTTTTATTCAAATTCCATTTTTATTCGATTTTCTTTTCTATTCAAGTTCCTTTTTTATTTAATTTCCTAATAGATCGTTAAGGTATAGTAGTTTTTGAATGAACTTCCATTTTTAATTTTCTGCAACTTTCATTTTTATTTTTATTTAACTTCCATTTTTATTCAATTTACTTTTCTATAAAACTTCCTTTTTTATTTAATTTCTAAATATATCGTTAAGTTATAGTGGTATCTTGAATGAACTTCCATTTTTAATTTTATGCAACTTCCATTTTTATTTTTGTTTGACTTTCATTTTTATTCAAGTCATTTTCCTATTCAACTTTCTTTTTTATTTAATTTCCAAATATATCGTTGAGGTATAGTGGTTTCTTGAATGAACTTCCATTTTTAATTTTATGCAACTTCCATTTTTATTTTTATTTAACTTCTTTTTTCAATTAAGTTTCTTTTCTACTCGACTTCCTTTTTTATTTAATTTCCAAATAGATCGTTAAGGTATACTGGTTTCTAGATTGAACTTCTATTTTTAATTTTCTGCGACTTCCATTTTTATTTTTATTTAACTCCCATTTTTATTCAATTTACTTTTCTATTAAACTTCCTTTTTTATTTAATTTCCAAATAGACCGTTAAGGAATAGTGGTTTCTTTAATGAACTTCCATTTTTAATTTTATGGAACTTTCATTTTTATTTTTATTTAGCTTCCATTTTTATTCAACTAACTTTTTTTATTTAATTTCCAAATAGATGGCTAAGGTATAGTTGTTTCTTGAATTAACTTCTTTTTTTAATTTTCTGCAACTTCCATTTTTATTTTTATTTAACTTCCTTTTTTATTCAAGTTTCTTTTCTACTCAACTTCCTTTTTTATTTAATTTCCAAATAGATCGTCAAGGTATAGGGGTTTCTGGATTGAACTTCCATTTTTATTTTTATTCAACTTCCATTTTCATTCAATTTACTTTTCTATTAAACTTCCTTTTTTATTTAATTTTCAAATATGTTGTTAAGGTATAGTGGTTTCTTGAATGAACTTCGAATTTTAATTTTCTGCAACTTCCATTTTTATTTCTATTCAACTTTTTTTTTTATTCTAGCTTCTTTTCTATTCAACTTATTTTTTTAATTAGTTTCCAAATAGATCGTTAAGGTATAATGGTTTCTGGATTGAACTTACATTTTCAATTTTATGCAACTTCCATTTTTATTTTTATTCAACTTCCATTTTTATTTAATTTTCTTTTCTATTCAAGTTCCTTTTTTATTTAATTTCCTAAAAGATCGTTAAGGTATAGTGGTTTCTTGAATGAACTTCCATTTTTAATTTTTTGCAACTTTCATTTTTATTTTTATTCAACTTCCATTTTTATTCAATTTACTTTTCTATTAAAATTCCTTTTTTCTTTAATTTCTAAATATATCGTTAAGGTATAGTGGTATCTTGAATGAACTTCCAATTTTAATTTTTTGCAACTTTCATTTTTATTTTTATTTAAGTTCCTTTTTCAATCATGTTTCTTTTCTACTCAACTACCTTTTTTATTTAATTTCCAAATAGATCGTTAAGGTATACTGGTTTCGGGATTGAACTTCCGTTTTTAATTTTCTGCAACTTCCCTTTTTATTTATATTCAACTTCCATTTTTATTCAATTTACTTTTCTATTAAACTTCTTTTTTTATTTAATTTCCAAATAGATCGTTAAGGTATAGTGGTTTCTTTAATGAACTTCCATTTTTAATTTTATGGAACTTCCATTTTTATTTTTATTCAGCTTCCATTTTTATTCAAGTTATTTTTCTATTCAACTTCCTTTTTTATTTAATTTCCAAATAGATGGTTAAGGTATAGTTGTTACTTGAATTGACTTGCATTTTTAATTTTCTGCAACTTCCGTTTTTATTTTTATTTAACTTCCTTTTTTATTCAAGTTTTTTTTCTGCTCAACTTCCTTTTTTATTTAATTTCCAAATAGATCGTCAAGGTATAGTGGTTTCTGGATTGAACGTCCATTTTTATTTTTAATCAACTTCCATTTTTATTCAATTTACTTTTCTATTAAATTTCCTTTTTTATTTAATTTTCAAATATATCGTTAAGGTATAGTGGTTTCTTGACTGAACTTCAAATTTTAATTTTCTGCAACTTCCATTTTTATTTCTATTCAACTTCTTTTTTTTTTTCAAGCTTCTTTTCTATTCAACTTCGTTTTTTATTTAATTTCCAAATAGATCGTTAAGGTATAATGGTTTCTGGATTGAACTTACATTTTTAGTTTTATACAACTTTCATTTTTATTTTGATTCAACTTCCATTTTTATTCATTTTTCTTTTCAATTAAAGTTCCTTTTTTATTTAATTTCCAAATAGATCGTTAAGGTAAAGTGGTATCTTGAATGAACTTTCATTTTTAATTTTATGCAACTTCCATTTTTATTTTTATTCGACTTCCATTTTTATTCAAGTCATTTTTCTATTCAACTTTCTTTTTTATTTAATTTCCAAATAGATCGTTAAGGTATAGTGGTTTCTAGAATGAACGTCCATTTTTAATTTTCAACAACTTCCATTTTTATTTTTATTTGACTTCCTTTTTCAATCAAGTTTCTTTTCTACTCAACTTCCTTTTTTTTTTAATTGCCAAATAGATCGTGAAGGTATACTGGTTTCTGGATTGAACTTCCATTTTTAATTTTCTGCAACTTCCATTTTTATTTTTATTCAACTTCCATTTTTATTGAATTTACTTTTCTATGAAACTTCTTTTTTTTATTTAATTTCCAAATAGATCGTCAAGGTATAGTGGTTTCTTTAATGAAATTCCATTTTTAATTTTATGGAACTTCCATTTTTATTTTTATTCAGCTTCCATTTTTGTTCATGTTATTTTTCTATTCAACTTCCTTTTTTATTTAATTTCGAAATAGATGGTTAAGGTATAGTGCTTTCTTGAATTAACTTCCATTTTTAATTTTCTGCAACTTCCATTTTTATTTTTATTTAACTCCTTTTTTATTCAAGTTTCTTTTCTACTCAACTTCCTTTTTTATTTAATTTCCAAATAGATCGTTAAGGTATAATGGTTTCTGGATTGAACTTACATTTTTAATTTTATGCAACTTTCATTTTTATTTTTATTCAACTTCCATTTTTATTCATTTTTCTTTTCTATTCAACTTCCTTTTTTATTTAATTTCCAAATAGATCGTTAAGGTATAGTGGTTTCTTTAATTAACTTCCATTTTTAATGTTATGGAACTTCAATTTTTATTTTTATTCAGCTTCCATTTTTATTCTAGCTATTTTTCTATTCAACTTCCTGTTTTATTTAATTTGCAAATATATCGTTAAGGTATAGTGGTTTCTTGAATTAACCTCCATTTTTAATTTTATACAACTTCCATTTTTATTTTTATTTCACTTCATTTTTTATTCAAGTTTCTTTTCTACTCAACTTCCTTTTTTGTTTAATTTCCATATAGATCGTCAAGGTATAGTTGTTTCTGGATTGAACTTTTATTTTTATTTTTATTCAACTTCCATTTTTAGTCAATTTACTCTTCCATTCAACTTCCTTTTTTATTTAATTTCCGAATAGATGGTTAAGGTATAGTGATTTCTTGAATTAACTTCCATTTTTAATTTTCTGCAACTTCCATTTTTATTTTTATTTAACTTCATTTTTTATTCAAGTTTTTTTTCTATTCAACTTCCTTTTTTCTGTAATTTCCAAACAGATCGTTGAGGTATAGTGGTTTCTTTAATGAACATCCATTTTTAATTTTATGGAACTTCTATTTTTATTTTTATTCAGCTTCCATTTTAATTTTAGCTATTTTTCTATTCAACTTCCTTTTTTATTTAATTTCCAAATATATCGTTATGGTATAGTGGTTTCTTGAATTAACTTCCATTTTTAATTTTCTACAACTTCCATTTTTATTTTTATTTCACTTCCTTTTTTATTCAAGTTTCTTTTCTACTCAACTTCCTTTTTTATTTAATTTTCAAATAGATCGCCAAGGTATAGTGGTTTCTGGATTGAACTTCCATTTTTATTTTTATTCAACTTCGTTTTATATTCAATTTACCATCCGGGAATGGGAGATGTTTAGATTGACCACCGCTCCGGTGTTGATTATTCCGGAGAGAGGGTTGAGTTATGCGGTTTGTTGTGATGCCTCACGAGAGGGTTTGGGCTGTGTGTTAATGCAAGAAGAGAAAGTGGTAGCTTATGGCTCACGTCAGTTGAAAATACACGAGAAGAATTACCCCACACACGACCTAGAGTTAGCGGCTGTGATCTTTGCCTTGAAAGTATGGAGGCACTACCTTTATGGTGAGAGGTTCGAGGTATTCTCGGATCATAAAAGTTTGAAGTATCTGTTTACACAGAGAGACTTGAATTTGAGGCAGAGGAGGTGGATGGAGTTCATCGAGGATTATGATTTTGAGTTGCACTATCATCCGGGAAAGGCCAATGTTGTGGCCGATGCCCTTAGTAGGAAGACCATTAGTGATGTTGCTAGTATAGCCATCCGGGAATGGGAGATGTTGGGAGCACTTGGCGAGTTTGATTTGCTACTGGGCGAATCTGTTGAGGCTGCGGCCTTGTTTTCTGTTGTTGCGCAGCCTACACTTGTGATTAGAGTGTTAGAGGCACAGAGAGGTGACCTTGAGGTAGAATCCCTCCGAGAGAAGATCTCCAGTAGGAAGGTTGAGAAGGGTTTGACGGTGTATCCCGACCTGAGTGTGAGATACCGAGACCGTTTGTTTGTACCGGAGTCTTGCCGAGAGGAAGTACTCCGAGAGTTTCACCATTCGCGCCTTGCGGTGCATCCGGGAGGTACTAAGATGTATCAGGATTTGGGTCGCCAGTTTTGGTGGCGGGGTATGAAGAGAGATGTGGCTGTTTTCGTATCGAAATGCCTTACTTGCCAGCAAGTGAAGGCCGAGCATCAGAAGCCAGCGGGTTTGTTGCAACCCTTGCCTATTGCCGAGTGGAAGTGGGAGCATGTCACTATGGACTTCGTTGTAGGCCTTCCGAGGACTCAGCGGGGTAGTGATGCTATTTGGGTGGTTGTAGACCGGTTGACTAAGTCGACGCACTTTATTCCTATGCGCGTGAAAGATTCGGTAGATCATCTTGCCGACTTGTATATTCGGGACATAGTGAGATTGCACGGGGTCCCAGTAACGATCGTCTCAGATAGAGATCCTCGTTTTACTGCTAGGTTGTGGCAGAGTTTGCAGAGTGCCTTGGGCACTAAGTTGACTTTTAGTACGGCTTATCATCCTCAGACTGACGGGCAGTCCGAGCGTACTATCCAGATCCTCGAGGATATGCTTCGGGGTTGTGTCCTGGACTTTAGCGGGACGTGGGAGAGGCACTTGCCATTGGTAGAGTTTGCCTACAACAACAGTTTTCAGTCTAGCATCGGTATGGCACCGTTTGAGGCCTTGTATGGCCGACCGTGTAGGTCTCCAGTGTGTTGGGCCGAGGTGGGTGATGCACCTTTGTTGGGTCCGGAGTTGGTTAGGGAGACGACGGAGAAAGTTGAGCTTATCCGTAGGAGGCTTGTTACAGCCCAGAGTCGACAAAAGAGTTATGCCGACCGTAGGAGGAGGCCTTTGGCGTTTGAGGTAGGTGATCATGTCTTTCTGAAGATATCTCCTAGGCGAGGCTTGATGAGATTTGGGAAGAGTGGGAAGTTATCCCCTCGGTTTATTGGTCCTTTTGAGATCCTTGAGAGGATTGGTGAGGTTGCTTATCGGTTAGCCTTACCGCCGCAGTTGTCCAGAGTGCATGACGTGTTTCATGTGAGTATGCTTCGGAAGTATGAGCCAGATCCATCACATGTGTTGGATTGGACCGATTTAGAGGTAGATGAGGATGCCTCGTATGAGGAGAGACCGGTTCGGGTCTTGGATAGGCGGGATCAGGTCCTGCGTGGCAAGACCATTCCTTTGGTGAAAGTCTTGTGGAAACATCACGGAGTGGAGGAGGCCACTTGGGAACGTGAGTTGGAAGTCCGAGAGAAATATCCGGACTTGTTTGTTGATATGTAATCTTGTATTTAGATTTTGAACTATTGTTGAACTTAAGAGCTTTTATAAATGTCTTAAGTTGTGAAACATTGAAAATGTTTGGTTTATTGGAAGTATGTTTTGGGAACTTGCCTCATATGGAAGTTGATTGTGACATTATATATGTTGAATATATTGTTGAAATTGGAAAGATAGTGCATAATGTTAATGCATGTTGAAAGTACATATGTTGTTTACATATTGTGAAATGCCTCTTGTTAAAGAGATGGGATGACCGGTAATGGGTCGAAATGTTAAATGTTAAAGTGTAACATTGATTAAAATGAAGGAAAACTTGTTTTTGAAAACTTGTGCTTAATTTCGGGGACGAAATTCTTTAAGGGGGGAAGGTTATAGCGATCCCGGGTTTACCCTTGTTGTACAGTGATCCGGACATGTGTCCGTGGATGTTGGTGGTTGTTTATTATTTTGTTTACATCCTTTTTACTTCGTAATTGAGTTATAGGATGTGTTGGGCAGGTTTGTTTCAGGTTGGTTGAGTTTAGAAACCAAAACTAGTTGCCCAGATTTTTGGCCTGTCCGCTCGAGCGGAGATGTTGGCGCTCGAGCGGGGAATACACCCACCCAGTATTTGTTGTGCAGTGTTGTACGCTCGAGCGTAGGGTTGGGAGCTCGAGCGGAGGCCTGGTTCTGCAAAAGTGCTGGGCGAGTGCATTCTGCGCTCGAGCGGGAGGTTGGCCGCTCGAGTGGAAGTCTGTGAGTGGCCGCTCGAGCGGGGTGTTTTACGCTCGAGCGGAGACCTGGGTTAAAGTCCCGAATTTGTGACTCTTCAAATCACTTTTTCACTTTCTCTTCTCTCTCTTACTTTTCCAAAATCACCATTGTTGAGCCTCTCACTCTAGACACTACCTTCTCTCTAGGTTTTGATCTAGTAGGAGTGATTTGCTCACCTTTGGCCTTTACAAAAAAGTTGTTGATCGTCGAGGGCTACATTTTAATCTGAAAATCACGGGTTTTGGAGCACGTTGGGTTTTGTCGTCTTCTCCTTTGGGACTCCGAATTTGAGGTAGGGATATCCTACTCCTCTCTATGGATTTTGTCTTTAAATTTTGGTATTTTGAGATGTTGGGCTTGGTTTGGTAATTTTGTGAAAGTTTGGGGCTTTTGTGTAATTTTACAAAAGTTGGGGTTTTATTCATAATAAACCTAGATGCATGTTTGGCATAGAAAAATGGAATGATTGTTGAATCATTGATGAAAATGGGACCTAAGGGTTGAAATGGTAATTATGGAAAATGGCCTAATTACATTGTATAATTAATTGGGATAATTAATTGGTGAGAAATGAGGAAATGAAATGTTGATTGAATATCCATTTGTGCATTTATTTTCTGTTTAGAAATAACTGCTTTGGGCTATCGGTGGAGGATAGTCGTGATTGTTGTAGACAATGCATGATGATTAGGCAAACTGAAACTAATCAATGAAATGTGTCATGGAACTTGACGGTTGATAGAATACATTAATTGTGTGTATTGTGTGATTGTATATAGAACCAATGTGTTTATATACGTTATGTGTAGAGGAGGAGATAGGGGATGTACTCCGCGGTTTAGGGGAAGATAGGGGATGTACCTCTAAACCGGATAAGTATTGGGAGAAGATAGGGGATGAACTCCGTAGACACAGCTCATATGCTTGTCTAGAGAAGTGAAGATAGAGCTCATATGCTTATCTTTGTGAAGTGTGGATACAGCTTATATGCTTATCTGTGAATGTGGGATATTGTTGTTATACATATCTATTGAGAATGTGGATATAGCTTTTATGCTTATCTGAATGTGAGATATAGTTTTTATACATATCTGTGGAAATGATGATAGAGCTAGCATGCTTATCTGTTGAAAAAGGAAAAATGAAAGGTAACTTAGACTCATAAGTTGTAAGACATAAATATGTGATTTATGTGGATGTATCAGTGTTGACCATCTATCAATTGCTAATATTTTAGTCATTGTCCATGGTTGGTTTAGTGTATTTCTACTGGGCTGTGGCTCACCCTATATGGGAATATCATTTTCAGGTGCAGGAAGCATGCCACCTCCAAGGACATAGCTGGGAGGCTAGTGGCGGACATACTTTTGTCGCTTAACTTTGATGTATTACATGTAACTTCAAGCCTAGGGCTTAATGTGTAAACGAGTTAGTACTCTTTTGTTGTAACCAAGTGTTAACTTGGAAAGCTGTAAGCCCGTAGGGCATTTTGTTATGATGTTAACATGTAATACTTATGTAATGGAACTCTAATGTATAAAAAATGTGGTTAGTTTATATGTAAATGCATGTCTTATCTGATGGGTTTATTGTTGTTATTTTGGGGGCGTTACATTCCATTTTTATTCAAGCTATTTTTCTATTGAACTTCTATTTTTATTTAATTTCCAAATATATCGTTAAGGTATAGTGGTTTCTTGAATTAACTTCCATTTTTAATTTTCTGCGACTTCTATTTTTATTTTTATTTCACTTCCTTTTTTATTCAAGTTTCTTTTCTACTCAACTTCCTTTTTTATTTAATTTCCAAATAGATCGTCAAGCTATAGTGGTTTCTGGATTGAACTTCCATTTTTATTTTTATTCAACTTCCATTTTTATTCAATTTATTTTCTATTAAACATCCTTTTTTATTTAATTTCCTAATAGATCGTTAAGGTATAGTGGTTTCTTAAATGAACTTCAATTTTTAATTTTCTGCAACTTCCATTTTTATTTTTATTCTACTTCCATTTTTATTCAATTTCATTTTCTATTAAACTTCCTTTTTTATTTAATTTCCAAATAGATCGTGAAGGTACAGTGGCATCTTGAATGAACTTCCATTTTTAATTTTATGCAACTTCCAATTTTATTTTTATTCGACTTCCATTTTTATTCAAGTTATTTTTCTATTCAACTTTCTTTTTCATTTAATTTCCAAATAGATCGTTAAGGTATAGTGGTTTCTTGAATAAACTTCCATTTTTAATTTTCTGCAACTTCCATTTTTATTTTTATTTAACTTCCTTTTCCAATCAACTTTCATTTCTACTCAACTTCCTTTTTTATTTAATTTCCAAATAGATCGTTAAGGTATACTGGTTTCTAGATTGAACTTCTATTTTTGATTTTCTGCGACTTCCATTTTTATTTTTATTCAACTTCCATTTTTATTCAATTTACTTTTCTATTAAACTTCCATTTTTATTTAATTTCCAAATAGATCGTTAAGGTATAGTGGTTTCTTTAATGAACTTCCATTTTTAAGTTTATGGAACCTCCATTATTATTTTTATTCAGCTTCCATTTTTATTCAAGTTATTTTTCTATTCAACTTCCTTTTTCATTTAATTTCCAAATAGATGGTTAAGGTATAGTGGTTTCTTGAATTAACTTCCATTTTTAATTTTCTGCAACTTTTATTTTTATTTTTATTTAATTTCCTTTTTTATTCAAGTTTCTTTTATACCCGACTTCCTTTTTTATTTAATTTCCAAATAGATCGTCGAGGTATAGTGGTTTCTGGATTGAACTTCCATTTTTATTTTTATTCGACTTCCATTTTCTTTCAATTTTCTTTTCTATTAAACTTCCTTTTTTATTTAATTTCCAAATATATCGTTATGGTATAGTGGTTTCTTGAATGAACTTCCAATTTTAATTTTCTGCAACTTCCATTTTTATTTCTATTCATCTTCTTTTTTTATTCAAGCTTCTTTTCTATTCAACTTCCTTTTTTATTTAATTTCCAAATAAATCGTTAAGGTATAATGGTTTCTGGATTGAACTTGCATTTTCAATTTTATGCAACTTTCATTTTTATTTTTATTCAACTTCCATTTTTATTCAATTTTCTTTTCTATTAAAGTTCCTTTCTTATTTAATTTCCAAATATATCGTTAAGGTATAGAGGTTTCTTTAATGAACTTCCGTTTTTCATTTTATGCAACTTCCATATTTATTTTTATTCAACTTCCATTTTTATTTAATTTCCTAATAGATCATTAAGGTATAGTGGTTTCTTGAATGAACTTCCATTTTTAATTTTCTGCAACTTTCATTTTTATTTTTATTCAACTACCATTTTTATTCAATTTACTTTTCTATGAAGCTTCCTTTTTTATTTAATTTCCAAATAGATCGTTAAGGTATAGTGGTATCTTGAATGAACTTCCAATTTTAATTTTATGGAACTTCCATTTTTATTTTTATTCTACTTCCATTTTAATTCAAGTTATTTTTCTATTCTACATCCTTTTTTATTTAATTTCCAAATAGATGGTTAAGGTATAGTGGTTTCTTGAATTAACTTCCATTTTTAATTTTCTGCAACTTCCATTTTTATTTTTATTTAACTTACTTTTTTATTCAAGTTTCTTTTATACTCAACTTCCTTTTTCATTTAATTTCCAAATAGATCGTCGAGGTATAGTGGTTTCTGGATTGAACTTCCATTTTTATTTTTATTCAACTTCCATTTTCATTCAATTTACTTTTCTATTAAACTTCCTTTTTTATTTAATTTCCAAATATATCGTGAAGGTATAGTGGTTTCTTCAATGAACTTCGAATTTTAATTTTCTGCAACTTCCATCTTTATTTCTATTCAACTTCTTTTTTTATTCAAGCTTATTTTCTATTCAACTTCCCTTTTTATTTAATTTCCAAATAAATCGTTAAGGTATAATGGTTTCTGGATTGAACTTACATTTTCAATTTTATGCAACTTTCATTTTTATTTTTATTCAACTTCCATTTTTATTCAATTTTCTTTTCTATTAAGGTTCCTTATTTATTTAATTTCCAAATAGATCCTTAAGGTATAGAGGTTTTCTTTAATGAACTTCCATTTTTAATTTTATGCAACTTCCATATTTATTTTTATTCAACTTCCATTTTTATCTAAGTTATTTTTCTATTCAACTTCCTTTTTTATTTAATTTCCAAATAGATCGTTAAGGTATAGTGGTTTCTTGAATGAACTTCCATTTTTAATTTTCTGCAACTTTCATTTTTATTTTTATTCAACTTCCATTTTTATTCAACTTACTTTTCTATTAAGCTTCCTTTTTTATTTAATTTCCAAATAGATCGTTAAGGTATAGAGGTATCTTGAATGAACTTCCAATTTTAATTTTATGGAACTTCCATTTTTATTTTTAATCTGCTTCCATTTTTATTCAAGTTATTTTTTTATTCTACATCCTTTTTTATTTAATTTCCAAATAGATGGTTAAGGTATAGTGGTTTCTTGACTTAACTTCCATTTTTGATTTTCCGCAACTTCCATTTTTATTTTTATTCGACTTCCATTTTTATTCAAGTCATTTTTCTATTCCACTTTCTTTTTTATTTAATTTCCAAACAAATCGTTATGGTATAGTGGTTTCTTGAAAGAACTTCCATTTTCAATTTTCAGTAACTTCCATTTTTATTTTTATTTAACTTCCTTTTTCAATCAAGTTTCTTTTCTACTCAACTACCTTTTTTATTAAATTTCCAAATAGATCGTTAACGTATATTGGTTTCTGGATTAAACTTCCATTTTTAATTTTCGGCAACTTCCATTTTTATTTTTATTCAACTTCCATTTTTATTCAATTTACTTTTCTATTAAACGTCCTTTTTTTATTTAATTTCCAAATAGAACGTTAAGGTATAGTGGTTTATTTAATGAACTTCCATTTTTAATTTTATGGAACTTCCATTTTTATTTTTATTCATGTTCCATTTTTATTCAAGTTATTTTTCTATTCAACTTCCTTTTTTATTGAATTTCCTAATAGATCGTTAAGGTATAGTGGTTTCTTGAATGAACTTCCATTTTTAATTTTCTGCAACTTTCATTTTTATTTTTATTCAACTTCCATTTTTATTCAATTTACTTTTCTATTTTGCTTCCTTTTTTATATAATTTCCAAATAGATCGTTAAGGTATAGTGGTATCTTGAATGAACTTCCAATTTTAGTTTTATGGAACTTCCATTTTTATTTTTATTCAGCTTCCATTTTTATTCAAGTTATTTTTTTATTCTACATCATTTTTTGTTTAATTTCCAAATAGATGGCTAAGGTATAGTGGTTTCTTGAATTAACTTCCATTTTTAATTTTCTGCAACTTCCATTTTTATTTTTATTTTTATTCGACTTCCATTTTTATTCAAGTTATTTTTCTATTCAACTTTCTTTTTTATTTAATTTTCAAATAGATCGTTAAGGTATAGTGGTTTCTTGAAAGAACTTCCATTTTCAATTTTCTGTAACTTCCATTTTTATTTTTATTTAACTTCCTTTTTCAACCAAGTTTCTTTTCTACTCAACTACCTTTTTTATTAAATTTCCAAGTAGATAGTTAACGTATACTGGTTTTTGGATTGAGCTTCCAATTTTAGTTTTCTGCAACTTCCATTTTTATTTTTATTCAATTTCCATTTTTATTCAATTTACTTTTCTATTAAACTTCCTTTTTTATTTAATTTCCAAATAGATCGTTAAGGTATAGTGGTTTATTTAATGAACTTCCATTTTTAATTTTATGGAACTTCCATTTTTATTTTTATTCGGCTTCCATTTTTATTCAAGTTATTTTACTACTCAACTTCCTTTTTTATTTAATTTCCTAATAGATCGTTAAGGTATAATGGTTTCTTGAATGAACTTCCATTTTTAATTTTATGCAACTTCCATTTTTATTTTTATTCAACTTCCATTTTTATTCAATTTACTTTTCTATTAAGCTTCCTTTTTTATTTAATTTCCAAATAGATCGTTAAGGTATAGTGGTATCTTGAATGAACTTCCAATTTTAATTTTATGGAACATCCATTTTTATTTTTATTCAGCTTCCATTTTTATTCATGTTATTTTTTTATTCCACATCATTTTTTATTTAATTTCCAAATAGATGGTTAAGGTATAGTGGTTTCTTGAATTAACTTCCATTTTTAATTTTCTGCAACTTCCATTTTAATTTTTATTCGACTTCCATTTTTATTCAAGTCATTTTTCTATTCAACTTTCTTTTTGATTTAATTTCCAAGTAGATCGTTAAGGTATAGTGGTTTCTTGAAAGAACTCCCATTTTCAATTTTTTGTAACTTCCATTTTTATTTTTACTTAACTTCCTTTTTCAATCAAGTTTCTTTTCTACTCAACTACCTTTTTTATTAAATTTTCAAATAGATCGTTAACGTATACTGGTTTCTAGATTGAACTTCCATTTTTAATTTTCTGCAACTTCCATTTTTATTCAATTTACTTTTCTATTAAACTTCCTTTTTTATTTAATTTCCAAATAGATCGTTAAGGTATAGTGGTTTATTTAATGAACTTCCATTTTTAATTTTATGGAACTTCAATTCTTATTTTTATTCACCTTCCATTTTTATTCAAGTTATTTTTCTATTCAACTTCCTTTTTTATTTAATTTCCTAATAGATCGTTAAGGTATAGTGGTTTCTTGAATGAACTTCCATTTTTAATTTTCTGCAACTTCCATTTTTATTTTTATACAACTTCCAATTTTATTCAATTTACTTTTCTATTAAGCTTCCTTTTTTATTTAATTTCTAAATAGATCGTTAAGGTATAGTGGTATCTTGAATGAACTTCCAATTTTAATTTTATGGAACTTCCATTTTTATTTTTATTCAGCTTCCATTTTTATTCAAGTTATTTTTTTATTCTACATCCTTTTTTATTTAATTTCCAAATAGATGGTTAAGGTATAGTGGTTTCTTGAATTAACTTCCATTTTTAATTTTCTGCAACTTCCATTTTTATTTTTATTCGACTTCCATTTTTATTCAAGTCATTTTTGTATTCAACTTTCTTTTTTATTTAATTTCCAAATAGATCGTTACGGTATAGTGGTTTCTTGAAAGAACTTCCATTTTCAATTTTCTGTAACTTCCATTTTTATTTTTATTTAACTTCCTTTTTCAATCAAGTTTCTTTTCTACTCAACTACCTTTTTTATTCAATTTCCAAATAGATCGTTAATGTATACTAGTTTCTGGATTGAACTTCCATTTTTAATTTTCTGCAACTTCCATTTTTATTTTTATTTACCTTCCATTTTTATTCAATTTACTTTTCTATTAAACTTCATTTTTTATTTAATTTCCAAATAGATCGTTAAGGTATCGTGGTTTATTTAATGATCTTCCATTTTTAATTTTATGGAACTTCCATTTTTATTTTTATTCATCTTCCATTTTTATTCAAGTTATTTTTCTAGTCTACTTCCTTTTTTATTTAATTTCCAAATAGATGGTTAAGGTATAGTGGTTTGTTGAATTAACTTCCATTTTTAATTTTGCTGCAACTTCCATTTTTATTTTTATTTAACTTCCTTTTTTATTCAAGTTTCTTTTCTACTCATCTTTCTTTTTTATTTAATTTCCTAATAGATCGTCAAGGTATAGTTGTTTCTGGGTTGAACTTCCATTTTTATTTTTATTCAAATTCCATTTTTATTCAATTTACTTTTCTATTAAACTTCCTTTGTTATTTAATTTCCAAATATATCGTTAAGGTATAGTGGTTTCTTGAATGAACTTCCAATTTTAATTTTCGGCAACTTCCATTTTTTTTTTCTATTCAACCTCTTTTTTTATTCAAGCTTCTTTTCTATTCAACTTCGTTTTTTATTTAATTTCCAAATAGATCGTTAGGGTATAATGGTTTTTGGATTGAACTTACATCTTTAATTTTATGCAACTTTCATTTTTACTTTTATTCAACTTACATTTTTATTCATTTTTCTTTTCTATTAAGTTCCTTTTTTATTTAATTTCCAAATAGATCGTTAAGGTATAGTGGTTTCTTTAATGAACTTCCATTTTTAATTTTATGCAACTTCCATTTCTATTTTTATTCAACTTCCACTTTTACTCAAGTTATTTTTCTATTCAACTTCCTTTTTTATTTAATTTCCTGATAGATCGTTCAGATATAGTGGTTTCTTGAATGAACTTCCATTTTTAATTTTCTGCAACTTCCATTTTTAATTTTATTCAACTTCCATTGTTATTCAATTTACTTTTCTATGAAGCTTCCTTTTTTACTTAATTTCCAAATAGATCGTTAAGGTATAGTGGTATCTTGAATGAACTTCCAATTTTAATTTTATGAAACTTCCATTTTTATTTTTATTCAGCTTCCATTTTAATTCAAGTTATTTTTCTATTCTACATCCTTTTTTATTTAATTTCCAAATAGATGGTTAAGGTATAGTGGTTTCTGGAATTAACTTCCATTTTTAATATTCTGCAACTTCCATTTTTATTTTTATTTAACTTCCCTTTTTATTCAAGTTTCTTTTATACTCAACTTCCTTTTTTATTTAATTTCCAAATAGAACGTCGAGGTATAGTGGTTTCTGGATTGAACTTCCATTTTTATTTTTATTCAACTTCCATTTTCATTCAATCTACTTTTCTATTAAACTTCCTTTTTTATTTAATTTCCAAATATATCGTTAAGGTATAGTGGTTTCTTCAATGAACTTCCAATTTTAATTTTCTTCAACTTCCATTTTTATTTCTATTCAACTTCTTTTTTTATTCAAGCTTCTTTTCTATTCAACTTCCTTTTTTATTTAATTTCCAAAATAAATCGTTAAGGTATAATGGTTTCTGGATTGAACTTACATTTTCAATTTTATGCAACTTTCATTTTTATTTTTATTCAACTTCCATTTTCATTCAATTTTCTTTTCTATTAAAGTTCCTTTTCTATTTAATTTCCAAATAGATCCTTAAGGTATAGTGGTTTCTTGAAAGAACTTCCAATTTTAATTTTATGCAACTTCCATATTTATTTTTATTCAACTTCCATTTTTATTCAAGTTATTTTACTATTCAACTTCCTTTTTTATTTAATTTCCTAATAGATCGTTAAGGTATAGTGGTTTGTTGAATGAACTTCCATTTTTAATTTTCTGCAACTTTCATTTTTATTTTTATTCAACTTCCATTTTTATTCAATTTACTTTTCTATTAAGCTTCCTTTTTTATTTAATTTCCAAATAGATCGTTAAGGTATAGTGGTATCTTGAATGAACTTCCAATTTTAATTTTATTGAACTTCCATTTTTATTTTTATTCAGCTTCCATTTTTATTCAAGTTATTTTTTTATTCTACATCATTTTTTATTTAATTTCCAAATAGATGGTTAAGGTATAGGGGTTTCTTGAATTAACTTCCATTTTTAATTTTCTGCAACTTCCATTTTTATTTTTATTTTTATTTTTATTCGACTTCCATTTTTATTCAAGTCATTTTTCTATTCAACTTTCTTTTTTATTTAATTTCCAAATAGATCGTTAAGGTATAGTGGTTTCTTGAAAGAACTTCCATTTTCAATTTTCTGTAACTTCTGTTTTTATTTTTGTTTAACTTCCTTTTTCAACCAAGTTTCTTTTCTACTCAACTACCTTTTTTATTAAATTTCCAAATAGATAGTTAACGTATACTGGTTTTTGGATTGTGCTTCCATTTTTAGTTTTCTGCAACTTCCATTTTTATTTTTATTCAACTTCCATTTTTATTCAATTTACTTTTCTATTAAACTTCCTTTTTTATTTAATTTCCAAATAGATCGTTAAGGTATAGTGGTTTATTTAATGAACTTCCATTTTTAATTTTATTGAACTTCCATTTTTATTTTTATTCAGCTTCCATTTTTATTCAAGTTATTTTTCTACTCAACTTCCTTTTTTATTTAATTTCCTAACAGATCGTTAAGGTATAATGGTTTCTTGAATGAACTTCCATTTTTAATTTTCTGCAACTTCCATTTTTATTTTTATTCAACTTCCATTTTTATTCAATTTACTTTTCTATTAAGCTTCCTTTTTTATTTAATTTCCAAATAGATCGTTAAGGTATAGTGGTATCTTGAATGAACTTCCAATTTTAATTTTATGGAACTTCCATTTTTATTTTTATTCAGCTTCCATTTTTATTCAAGTTATTTTTTTATTGAACATCCTTTTTTATTTAATTTCCAAATAGATGGTTAAGGTATAGTGGTTTCTTGAATTAACTTCCATTTTTAATTTTCTGCAACTTCCATTTTAATTTTTATTCGACTTCCATTTTTATTCAAGTCATTTTTCTATTCAACTTTCTTTTTTATTTAATTTCCAAGTAGATTGTTAAGGTATAGTGGTTTCTTGAAAGAACTTCCATTTTCAATTTTCTGTAACTTCCATTTTTATTTTTATTTAACTTCCTTTTTCAATCAAGTTTCTTTTCTACTCAACTACCTTTTTTTATTAAATTTCCAAATAGATCGTTAACGTATACTAGTTTCTGGATTGAACTTCCATTTTTAATTTTCTGTAACTTCCATTTTTATTTTTATTTAATTTCCATTTTTATTCAATTTACTTTTCTATTAAGCTTCATTTTTTATTTAATTTCCAAATAGATCGTTAAGGTATAGTGGTTTATTTAATGATCTTCCATTTTTAATTTTGCTGCAAATTCCATTTTTATTTTTATTTAACTTCCTTTTTTATTCAAGTTTCTTTTCTACTCATCTTCCTTTTTTATTTAATTTCCAAATAGATCGTCAAGGTATAGTTGTTTCTGGATTGAACTTCCATTTTTATTTTTATTCAAATTCCATTTTTATTCAATTTACTTTTCTATTAAACTTCCTTTGTTATTTAATTTCCAAATATATCGTTAAGGTATAGTGGTTTCTTGAATGAACTTCCAATTTTAATTTTCGGCAACTTCCATTTTTTTTTCTATTCAACCTCTTTTTTTATTCAAGCTTCTTTTCTATTCAACTTCGTTTTTTATTTAATTTCCAAATAGATCGTTAGGGTATAATGGTTTTTGGATTGAACTTACATCTTTAATTTTATGCAACTTTCATTTTTACTTTTATTCAACTTCCATTTTTATTCATTTTTCTTTTCTATTAATTTCCTTTTTTATTTAATTTCCAAATAGATCGTTAAGGTATAGTGGTTTCTTTAATGAACTTCCATTTTTAATTTTATGCAACTTCCATTTCTATTTTTATTCAACTTCCATTTTTACTCAAGTTATTTTTCTATTCAACTTCCTTTTTTATTTAATTTCCTGATAGATCGTTCAGATATAGTGGTTTCTTGAATGAACTTCCATTTTTAATTTTCTGCAACTTCCATTTTTAATTTTATTCAACTTCCATTGTTATTCAATTTACTTTTCTATGAAGCTTCCTTTTTTATTTAATTTCCAAATAGATCGTTAAGGTATAGTGGTATCTTGAATGAACTTCCAATTTTAATTTTATGAAACTTCCATTTTTATTTTTATTTTTATTCAGCTTGCATTTTAATTCAAGTTATTTTTCTATTCTACTTCCTTTTTTATTTAATTTCCAAATAGATCGTCGAGGTATAGTGGTTTCTGGATTGAACTTCCATTTTTATTTTATAGCGATCCCGGCTTTTCCTTCCTTTGTATACTGTATTATGGACTTGGTTCCGTGGGCTTGTTTTTGTATCATTATCACTTCTAGCCTTTACTCTTGTGTTTGAGTCTTGGGTTGTGATGGGCAGGTTTAAAACAGGTTGGTTGCACTTTGAAACCAAAGGTGATGCCTAGATTTTGGCCTTCACGCTCGAGCGTAACTTTTAACGCTCGAGCGGGCTATTCGTTGTTGCTTCTCCGCTCGAGCGGGAGTTTGGACGCTCGAGCGTGGTGTTCCATCTCCCAGTACTTTTCTCTGCAGTTCGTCCGCTCGAGCGGTATATTTTTACGCTCGAGCGTGATCCCTTGATTTTGTCCCTACGCTCGAGCGGAGAGTTTTACGCTCGAGCGAATACCACCGCCTGCAAAACTTCTGGAAGGGTGCAATCGACGCTCGAGCGGCTCTTTTCACGCTCAAGCGTAGAGTCGACTACATCAGTCCGTGATTTCACTTTTTGGATCATTTTTCATCTCCTTTTTTATTTTAAAACCCTAGAACCGTCTTCTCCCTCTCCCTACACACCTTCTCTCTTAGGTTTGATCTACTTAGAGTGTATTTCTATCCTAAGTCCTTTGTTAAAAAGATAGAGTGGGTCGAGGGCTTCCGTTTAATCTGAACAATCTTGGGTTTGGAGCACTTTGGTTTTCGTCATCTTCTCCATTCGAGTTCTTCGCTTCAAGGTAGGGATTTCCTACTCCATCTTATAAGTTTTGTTCTAAGTTTTGGTATATTGATATGTTGGGGTTACTTTGATAATTTTGGGAAAAATCCTAATTGTATTAATTAATTAATTTGTATAATTAAATTAAGGGAATTGGGGAATTTGGTTAAATTCATGAAATTGGGGAATTTATTGATTAAATGGTGTAGTTGGATAATTTAAATCACTCGCCTATTGAATTGTTGATATATTTATTTCAAGTCTAGAAATAACTGTTTTGGGCTATCGGTGGAGGATAGTTGTGATTATTGTAGACATTGCATGTGGATTAGGGATAACTGAAACTAATCATTGATTAAGTCATCAATTTTGACTGTTGAATTAATACAGACATTATGTGTATTGATTGTGTGTTGTATATGTTATGTGTTTACATACATTATTTTGTGTGGGAGGGGATAGGGGATGTACTCCACGGTTTAGGGGAAGATAGGGGATGGACCTCTAAACCGGATTTTGTTTGGGAGGAGATAGGGGATGGACTCCATTAGCATCACTTTTATGTGTGCTTATCTATATTGAAGTGTTTTATTGATACAGCACTAAAATGTGTATCAAACTGGAAGTATGAAGTGTTTTGATTTGAGCCTGAGTCTCAATTGTTTGTTGACATTGGAGGAATGTGAATATGATATATATATAGTTCACTGCTGTAAGTTTGGCCAGGTTTTGAGCCATATTGATAATGTTGGAAAGTAAAACGTATTTTAGACATTAGTGTCATGAGACTGTATAATGATGTAATTGATTATCTTGGTTAACCACCTATTAAATACTAATGCTTTATTCAATGCTTATATTTGGTTTAGTATATTTCTACTGGGCTGTGGCTCACCCTTTATGGGAACATCATTTTCAGGTTCAGGTGATAAGCTACCTCCAAGGACTTAGCTTGGAAGGAATTGGAGTTGAAGACTCTGTTTAGTTTAGTTGTCATTTATTTTATTTGTTATTACATGTAAACACTCAAGCCATGGGCTTAACTTGTAGTTGAGTTAGTACTCATATTTTGTGTCCAAGTGTTGGCTTGGAAAGATGTAAGCCCGTAGGGCATTTACTTTGATGTTACGTGTAATGTTTTTCAATAAGAATACTCTGATGAATGGTATAATGGTTGTTCTTCTTTTATTAATGCATGTCAATGTTATATATATTATGGGTTTATTTTGAGGGCGTTACAACTTGGTATCAGAGCGTACCGGGTTTGAATACTTTGGGTACGTGGGAAGTGATTAGTATCACAATGGGTTCGTCTCATTTGATAGAGACTTAGTGAAATGTTATATGCTTATATGATAACATGTTTATGTGATTATGTGGGTATGGAATGTAGTTTCTAGGATGTTGATTGGACCCTTGAGTTTCTAGTAGTCTTGTTGGAAAGGCACTTGATCACTGCTGCTTCCAACCGGAACTATAGTAACGCATTGGGACTATCATTATCCAGGAATGAAATTCGTAGGTGCTTATGTGATTATGTGCTTACGTGGAATGAATTATTGTTGTCCCATGCATTAGGACGCGAGTGTTTAGCTTCGGCACATTTATTAATGTGCTAACGTCTTGTTTCCTTTATTAGGATGTCAGGACAAGGACGAGGACGCGGTAGGCGTGGTAGGCCGGGTAGGCAGGAGGTGCCTGTGCCAGAGGAGATTCCAGCAGTTCAGGAGGGAATTGGCCAGGCCAATGTGGCCGAGCCAGTAGGCCAGCAGGCTATGGGCGTTCTAGCCCGAGAAATAGCAGGGGCATTCAGAGAGTCAGTAGGCATTCTCAGAGCTGAGAATCAAGCTCGGGTTGTCGTTGCGGATGCAGGACCTTCCTTTCTGAAGAGGGAGTTCTTCCAGACTAACCTGGATGAATTTGTGGGTGATCCTAAAGAGCCGCTTAAGGCAGATGAATGGCTCGAACAGACAACGAAGACGTTTGAGATGCTTGGCATCGAAGACGAGGGGTTGAAAGTGACCTTGGCATCTTTTCAGCTGAAAGGGGATGCGGGTCAGTGGTGGAAGTTCACTAAGGGTCGTATAGGAGGTACATGGGAGGCGTTTGTGAATGCTTTCTAGGAAAGGTTCTTGTCTTCAGCAATTAGGGAGAAGCTGAGAGACCAGTTCTGCCAGCTTAAGCAGTCGAGTTCTTCAGTGGCCGAGTTTGAGGCTGCATTTACTAGTTTGTTCAGGTTTGCACCAGAGTTGGTAGCGTCTGAGGAACGCCGTTGTATCGAGTTTGAGAAGAAGTTGAGGCGTGGCCTCAAGCTGAGAGTTGGGGGAACTATGATTCGGGATTATGGGCGTATGGTTGATTCTGCAGCCCACATGGAAATCATGATGCAGGAAGAGGAGGAAGGACAGAAGGGCTCCAAGAGGAGTCAGGATGGTCAGAGTGATGGTAGGAGACAGAAGGGTTTTAATCCTCAGCAGTCTCAGGGTAGCTTTTCTAGATCGACTTTTCCTGTGCCGAGTGCTAGTTCTGGGATTGGCAGTTAGGGAGACATTACCTGTTTCAAGTGTGGCCAGCTGGGCCACAAGTCTCCAGTTTGTCCTCAAAGGGGAGGAGTGCAGAGAGCAGCATCATCTTTGGCTCAATCTCAGAGCCAGAGTCAGGGTAGAGGCCAGCCACTCTCGTGTTATCAGTGTGGTCAGCCAGGGCATATGAAGAGGTATTGCCCGCAGTTGGGTGGCACACCTGGTGCATCTGGTTTGAGGCAGATACAGGGTCAGCAGCCAGCTCAGTCGGGTCAGGCCTCGAGGGCCAATCAGGGGGCTTCATCGTCCCAGTCGGTGCAGCAATCTTATGCTCCTAGGGGTGAGCAGGTTGATCAGAGGTCGTCTGGGCGCGTGTACGCTGTTACCGCGCAGGATCTTGTGCCGGCACCATCAGTTGTGAGAGGTACCTTCTTGTTTTGCAACTCGGTTGCTAATGTTTTGATTGATACGGGTGCATCCCATTCCTTTGTGTCTGCTGCATTTGCATTTATTTTAGAGTTGGAGTTAGCACAGTTGGCATCTCCTATTTGTGTAGTGTCACCTCTTGGGGGTGAATTGATTTTGAAACAAGGTGTTAGGGGTTGTGATATAGAGGTTGATTATCATAGAATCCCATTTTCCTTTGTAGTTATGCCTATGAGGGGTTTCGATGTTATTTTGGGTATGGACTGGTTATCGTCATACCGGGCAGTTATTGATTGCTACCGCCAAAGGGTCAGTTGTTGTACCGTGAGCGGAGAGTGTTTTCATTTTCTGGGGGACCGGGTTGGTAGTGTGTTGCCACCGGGGTATGTTCCGCGAGGACGGAGTGAGCTTAGTAGTCTACTTGCTAACCTTTCGATTAGTGAGGATGATGAGACTCAGATTGTGTTGCCAAGGGTGGTTTGTGAGTACTCGGACGTCTTTCCTGAGGATCTTGTTGGTTTGCCACCGCATCGGGAGATTGAATTCTCTATTGACCTAGTGCCCGGCACGGCGCCGATTTCTATGGCACCTTATCGTTTTGCCCCAGCCGAGTTAGTTGAGTTGAAGATCCAACTCCAGGAGTTGCTAGATAAGGGCTATATACGTCCTAGTGTGTCGCCATGGGGAGCACCGGCCCTCTTTGTTAAAAAGAAAGGTGGTGCTTTGAGACTTTGTATAGATTACCGGAAATTGAATCGGGCTACGGTTAAGAATAAGTACCCTATGCCTCGTATAGATGATCTGTTCGATCAGTTGAAGGGATCCCGTTGTTTCTCGAAGATAGATTTGAGATCGGGTTATCATCAGTTGAGAGTCAGGGAGGAGGATATTCCGAAGACGGCATTCCGTACGCGGTATGGCCACTATGAGTTTTTGGTAATGCCATTTGGGCTCACCAATGCACCGACAGTATTTATGGATTTGATGAACCGGATATTTCGAGAATTTTTAGATCGTTTTGTAGTTGTCTTCGTGGACGACATCCTTATCTATTCACCTTCTGAGGAGAAGCACAAGGAACATTTGAGAGTGGTGCTTGAGTTACTTAGAGCCCATAAGCTTTATGCTAAGTTTGGGAAGTGTGAGTTCTGGCTAGAAGAGGTCAAGTTCTTAGGCCATGTGGTTTCTGGGGAAGGAGTGTCTGTTGATACATCCAAGACTGAGGCAGTGCAAGATTGGGCACAGCCTAAGAGTGTGTTTGAGATCCGCAGTTTTCTGGGGTTAGCTGTGTATCGCCGGTTTGTGAAGGATTTCTCCAGGTTAGCTTCACCTTTGACTAGATTGACTCGGAAGGGAATCAAGTTTGTATGGAGTGAGACTTGTGAAAAGTCGTTCCAGGAGTTGAAAGTTAGACTGACCACCGATGCAAGAAGGGAAAGTAGTTGCCTATGGCTCACGTCAGTTGAAAATTCACGAGCAGAATTACCCTACGCATGATCTAGAGTTAGCAGCTGTGATATTTGCCTTGAAGATTTGGAGGCATTATCTTTATGGTGAGAGATTCGAGGTATTCTCGGATCATAAGAGTCTGAAATATTTGTTTACACAGAAAGACTTGAACTTGAGGCAGAGGAGGTGGATGGAATTCATAGAGGATTATGACTTTGAATTGCATTATCATCGGGGAAAGGCCAATGTAGTGGCCGACGCCCTTAGCAGGAAACCTGTTGGTGACATAGCTAGTATAGCCATCCGAGAGTGGGAGATGTTAGGTGCACTTGGGGAGTTTAATTTACTTCTGGGCGAATCCGTTGAGGCTGCGGCCTTGTTTTCTGTTGTTGCACAGCCTACACTCGTGACTCGAGTGTTAGAGGCTCAGAGGGGTGACCTTGAGGTAGAATCCCTCCGAGAAAAGATCTCTAATGGGAAGGTTGAGAAGGGTTTGACGGTGTATTCCGACCTGAGTGTGAGATACCGAGACCGTCCGTTTGTGCCGGAGTCTTGCCGAGTGGAGGTACTCCGAGAGTTCCATCATTCATGCCTTGCGGTGCATCCGGGAGGTACTAAGATGTATCAGGATTTGGGTCGCCAGTTTTGGTGGCGGGGTATGAAGAGAGATGTGGCAGCTTTCGTGTCTAAGTGCCTTACTTGTCAGCAAGTGAAGGCCGAGCATCAGAGGCCAGCGGGTTTGCTGCAACCCTTGCCTATTGCCGAGTGGAAATGGGAACATGTCACTATGGACTTCGTTGTAGGTCTTCCGAGGACTCAGCGGGGTAGTGATGCTATTTGGGTGGTTGTAGACCGGTTGACTAAGTCGGCGCACTTCATTCCTATGCGCGTGAGAGATTCGGTAGACCATCTTGCCGGTTTATATATTCGGGGCATAGTGAGGTTGCACGGGGTCCCGGTGACGATTGTCTCAGATAGAGATCCTCGTTTTACTGCCAGGTTGTGGCAGAGTTTGCAGAATGCCTTAGGCACTAAGTTGACCTTTTGCATGGCTTATCATCCTCAGACTGACGGGCAGTCCGAGCGTACTATTCAGATCCTTGAGGATATGCTCCGGGGTTGTGTTCTGGACTTTAGTGGGTCGTGGGAGAGGCACTTGCCGTTGGTGGAGTTTGCCTACAACAACAGTTTCCAGTCTAGTATCGGTATGGCACCGTTTGAGGCCTTGTACGGCCGACCGTGTAGGTCTCCAGTTTGCTGGGCCGAGGTGGGCGATGCACCTTTGTTGGGTCTGGAATTGGTAAGGGAAACGACGGAGAAAGTTGAGCTTATCCGTAAGAGGCTTGTTACAGCCCAGAGTCGTCAGAAATCCTATGCCGACCGTAGGAGGAGGCCTTTGGTGTTTGAGGTGGGTGATCATGTCTTTCTGAAGGTATCACCTAGGCGGGGAGTGATGAGGTTCGGGAAGAGCGGGAAGTTATCCCCTCGATTCATAGGTCCTTTTGAGATCCTTGAGAGGATTGGCGAGGCTGCTTATCGTTTAGCTTTACCACCGCAGTTATCCGGAGTACATGACGTGTTTCATGTGAGTGTGCTCCGGAAGTATGAGCCGGATCCATCGCATGTATTGGACTGGACTGACTTAGAGGTAGATGAGGATGTCTCGTATGAGGAGAGACCGGTTCGGGTCTTGGATAGGCGGGATCAAGTTTTGCGAGGCAAGACCATCCCTTTAGTAAAGGTTTTGTGGAAACATCACGGGGTGGAGGAAGCCACTTGGGAACGCGAGTTGGAGGTCCGAGAGAAATATCCGGATTTATTTGTAGATGCTTGAGCATATGTTGCTTATTTTATAGTAATATTGCACCTTAAGTGTATTGAATATAACTTAAGTTGTGAAACATAGTTTATGTTTTGGTTAATGGAAGTATTTTGAAACTTACCTCATAATGGAAGTTAGTGTAACACTGCATATGTTGAATGTGTTGTAGAATTAGAATTATATCACGAGATTGAATATGATATGGAAATAGAAATTATAGATATTGAAAACTGTTGAATTTGAAAGGAAAATGCATGTTGATAATACAAGTTGTTATGTATAAAATTCCTTTTGAAAAGAGATGGGATTGACCGGTAATGGGTCAGGTTGTTTAATAGAATGTTGGCATATTGTGAGAAATTGAGAAAACTCTTTAAAAAATAAAAATAAAAAAATCTTGTACCTAATTTCGGGGACGAAATTCTTTAAGGGGGGGAGGTTATAGCGATCCCAGCTTTTCCTTCCTTTGTATACTGTATTCTGGACTTGGTTCCGTGGGCTTGTTTTTGTATCATTATCACTTCTAGCCTTTACTCTTGTGTTTGAGTCTTGGGTTGTGATGGGCAGGTTTAAAACAGGTTGGTTGCACTTTGAAACCAAAAGGTGATGCCCAGATTTTGGCCTTCACGCTCGAGCGTGACTTTTAACGCTCGAGCGGGCTATTCGTTGTTGCTTCTTTGCTCGAGCGGGAGTTTGGACGCTCGAGCGTGGTGTTCCATCTCCCAGTACTTTTCTCTGCAGTTCGTCCGCTCGAGCGGTATATTTTTACGCTCGAGCGTGATCCCTTGATTTTGTCCCTACGCTCGAGCGGAGAGTTTTACGCTCGAGCGGATACCACCGCCTGCAAAACTTCTGGAAGGGTGCAATCGACGCTCGAGCGGCTCTTTTCACGCTCGAGCGTGAGTCTGTGTCTTACGCTCGAGCGGGGTTTTTCACGCTCGAGCGTAGAGTCGACTACATCAGCCCGTGATTTCACTTTTTGGATCATTTCTCATCTCCTTTTTGATTTTAAAACCCTAGAACCGTCTTCTCCCTCTCCCTACACACCTTCTCTCTTAGGTTTGATCTACTTAGAGTGTATTTCTACCCTAAGTCCTTTGTTAAAAAGATAGAGTGGGTCGAGGGCTTCCGTTTAATCTGAACAATCTTGGGTTTGGAGCACTTTGGTTTTCGTCATCTTCTCCATTCGAGTTCTTCGCTTCAAGGTAGGGATTTCCTACTCCATCTTATAAGTTTTGTTCTAAGTTTTGGTATATTGATATGTTGGGGTTACTTTGATAATTTTGGGAAAAATCCTAATTGTATTAATTAATTAATTTGTATAATTAAATTAAGGGAATTGGGGAATTTGGTTAAATTCATGAAATTGGGGAATTTATTGATTAAATGGTGTAGTTGGATAATTTAAATCACTCGCCTATTGAATTGTTGATATATTTATTTCAAGTCTAGAAATAACTATTTTGGGCTATCGGTGGAGGATAGTTGTGATTATTGTAGACACTGCATGTGGATTAGGGATAACTGAAACTAATCATTGATTAAGTCATCAATTTTGACTGTTGAATTAATACAGACATTATGTGTATTGATTGTGTGTTGTATATGTTATGTGTTTACATACATTATTTTGTGTGGGAGGAAATAGGGGATGGACCTCTAAACCGGATTTTGTTTGGGAGGAGATAGGGGATGGACTCCATTAGCATCACTTTTATGTGTGCTTATCTATATTGAAATGTTTTATTGATACAACACTAAAATGTGATAGTGGTTTCTGGATTGAACTTCCATTTTTAATTTTATGCAACTTCCATTTTTATTTTTATTCAACTTCCATTTTTATTCAAGTTACTTTTCTATTAAACTTCTTTTTTATTTAATTTCCAAATAGATCGTTAAGGTATAGTGGTTTCTTTAATGAACTTTCATTTTTAATTTTCTGCAACTTCCATTTTTATTTTCATTTAACTTCCTTTTTTATTCAAGTTTCTTTTCTTCTCAACTTCCTTTTTTATTTAATTTCCAAATAGATTGTTAAGGTATAGTGGTTTCTAGATTGAACTTTCATTTTTAATTTTATGCAACTTTCATTTTTATTTTTATTCAACTTCCATGTTTATTCAATTTACTTTTCTATTAAACTTCCTTTTTTATTTAATTTCCAAATAGATCGTTAAGGAATACTAGTTTCTTGAATAAACTTCCATTTTAAATTTTCTGCAACTTCGATTTTTATTTTTATTCAACTTATTTTTTTTATTCAAGTTTCTTTTCTATTCAACTTCCTTTTTTATTTAATTTCCAAATAGATCGTTAAGGTACAGCCATTTCTGGATTGAACATCCATTTATAATTTTACGCAACTTTCATTTTTATTTTTATTCAACTTCCATTTTTATTCAATTTGCTTTTCTATTAAACTTCATTTTTTATTTAATTTCCACATAGATCGTTCAGGTATACTGGTTTCTTGAATGAACTTCCATTTTTAATTTTCTGCAACTTGCATTTTTATTTTTATTCAACTTCCATTTTTATTGAAGTCATTTTTCTATTCAACTTTCTTTTTTATTTAATTTCCAAATAGATCGTTAAGGTGTAGTGGTTTTGTGAATGAACTTCCATTTTTAATTTTCTACAACTACCATTTTTATTTTTATTTAACTTCCTTTTTTCTTCACGTTTCTTTTCTACTCAACTTCCTTTTTTATTTAATTTCCAAATAGATCGTTAAGGTATAGTGGTTTCTGGATTGAACTTCCATTTTTAATTTTATGCAACTTCCATTTTTATTTTTATTCAACTTCCATTTTTATTCAAGTTACTTTTCAATTAAACTTCTTTTTTATTTAATTTCCAAATACATCGTTAAGGTATAGTGGTTTTATTTAATGAACTTCCATTTTTAATTTTCTGCAACTTCCATTTTTATTTTCATTTAACTTCCATTTTTATTCAAATTTCTGTTCTTCTCAACTTCCGTTTTTATTTAATATCCAAAAAGATTGTTAAGGTATATTGGTTTCTAGATAGAACTTTTATTTTTAATTTTATGCAACTTTCATTTTTATTTTTATTCAACTTCCATTTTTATACAATTTACTTTCCTATTAAACTTCCTTTTTTATGTAATTTCAAAATTGATCGTTAAGGTATACTGGTTTCTTGAATGAACTTCCATTTTAAATTTTCTGCAACTTCCATTTTTATTTTTATTCAACTTCTTTTTTTATTCAAGTTTCTTTTCTATTCAACTTCCTTTTATATTTAATTTCCAAATAGATCGCTAAGGTATACAGGTTTCTTGAATGAACTTCGATTTTTAATTTTCTGCAACTTCCATTTTTATTTTTATTCAACTTCCATTTTTATTGAAGTTATTTTTCTATTCAACTTCCTTTTTTTATTTAATTTCCAAGTAGATCGTTAGGGTGTAGTGGTTTTCTGAATGAACTTCCATTTTTAATTTTCTGCAACTACCATTTTTATTTTTATTTAACTTCCTTTTTTCTTTAAGTTTCTTTTCTACTCATCTTCCTTTTTTATTTAATTTCCAAATAGATCGTTAAGGTATAGTGGTTTCTGGATTGAACTTCCATTTTTAATTTTATGCAACTTCCATTTTTATTTTTATTCAACTTCCATTTTTATTCAAGTTACTTTTCTATTAAACTTCTTTTTTATTTAATTTCCAAATAGATCGTTAAGGTATAGTGGTTTCTTTAATGAACTTCCATTTTTAATTTTCTGCAACTTCCATTTTTATTTTCATTTAACTTCCTTTTTTATTCTAGTTTCTTTTCTTCTCAACTTCCTTTTTTATTTAATTTCCAAAAAGATTGTTAAGGTACAGCGGTTTCTAGATTGAACTTTCATTTTTAATTTTATGTAACTTTCATTTTTATTTTTATTCAACTTCCATTTTTATTTAATTTACTTTCCTATTAAACTTCCTTTTTTATTAAATTTTCAAATAGATCGTTAATGTATACTGGTTTTTTGAATGAACTTCCATTTTAAATTTTCTGCAACTTCCATTTTTATTTTCATTCAACTTCTTTTTTTATTCAAGTTTCTTTTCTATTCAACTTCCTTTTTTATTTAATTTCCAAATAGATCGTTAAGGTATAGTGGTTTCTTGAATAAACTTCCATTTTTAATTTTCTACAACTTTCAATTTTATTTTTATTCAACTTCCATTTTTATTGAAGTTATTTTTCTATTCAACTTCCTTTTTTATTTAATTTCCAAGTAGATCGTTAAGGTGTAGTTGTTTCTTGAATGAACTTTCATTTTTAATTTTCTGCAACTACCATTTTTATTTTTATTCAACTTCCTTTTTTATTTAATTTCCAAATAGATCGTTAAGGTATGGTGGTTTCTGGATTGAACTTCCATTTTTAATTTTATGCAACTTTCATTTTTATTTTTATTCAACTTCCATTTTTATTCAAGTTACTTTCTATTATACTTCCTTTTTTATTTAATTTCCAAATAGATCGTTAAGGTATAGTGGTTTCTTTAATGAACTTCCATTTTTAATTTTCTGCAACTTCCATTTTTATTTTCTTTTAACTTCCTTTTTTATTCAAGTTTCTTTTCTTCTCAACTTCCTTTTTTATTTAATTTCCAAATAGATTGTTAAGGTATACTGGTTTCTAGATTGAACATTCATTTTTAATTTTATGCAACTTTCATTTTTATTTTTATTCAACTTCCATTTTTATTCAATTTACTTTTCTATTAAACTTCCTTTTTTTACTAAATTTCCAAATAGATCGTTAAGGTATACTGGTTTTTTGAATGAACTTCCATTTTTATTTTTATTCAACTTCATTTTTATTCAATTTACTTTTCTATTCAACTTCCTTTTTTATTTAATTTCCAAATAGATCATTAAGGTATAGTAATTTCTTGAATGAATTTCCATTTTTAATTTTCTGCAACTTCCATTTTTATTTATAATTAACTTCCATTCTTATTCAAGTTACTTTTCTATTCAACTTCCTTTTTTATTTAATTTCCAAATAGATCGTTAACGTATAGTGGTTTCTGGAATGAACTTGCATTTTTAATTTTATGCAACTTTCATTTTTATTTTTATCCAACTTCTATTTTTATTGAAGTTTCTTTTCTACTCAACTTCCTTTTTTATTTAATTTCCAAATAGATCGTTAAGGTATAGTGGTTTCTGAATTGAACTTCCATTTTTAATTTTATGCAACTTCCATTTTTATTTTTATTCAACTTCCATTTTTATTAGTGTTACTTTTCTATTAAACTTCTTTTTTGTTTAATTTCCAAATAGATCATTAAGGTATAGTGGTTTCTTTAATGAACTTCCATTTTTAATTTTTTGCAACTTCCATTTTTATTTTCATTTAACTTCCTTTTTTATTCAAGTTTCTTTTCTTCTCAACTTCCTTTTTCATTTAATTTCCAAATAAATTGTTAAGGTATACTGGTTTCTTGAATGAACTTCCATTTTAAATTTTCTGCAACTTCCATTTTTATTTTTATTCAACTTCTTTTTTTATTCAAGTTTCTTTTCTATTCAACTTCCTTTTTTATTTAATTTCCAAATAGATCGTTAAGGTATAGTGGTTTCTTGAATGAACTTCCTTTTTTAATTTTCTGCAACGTCCATTTTTATTTTTATTCAACTTCCATTATTATCGAAGTTATTTTTCTATTCAACTTCATTTTTTATTTAATTTCGAAGTAGATCGTTAAGGTGTAGTTGTTTCTTGAATGAACTTCCATTTTTAATTTTCTGCAACTACCATTTTTATTTTTATTTAACTTCCTTTTTTCTTCAAGTTTCTTTTCTACTCAACTTCCTTTTTTATTTAATTTCAAAATAGATTGTTATGGTATAGTGGTTTCTGGATTGAACTTCCATTTTTAATTTTATGCAACTTCCATTTTTATATTTATTCAACTTCCATTTTTATTAGTGTTACTTTTCCATTAAACTTCTTTTTTATTTAATTTCCAAATAGATCATTAAGGTATAGTGGTTTCTTTAATGAACTTCCATTTTTAATTTTCTGCAACTTCCATTTTTATTTTCATTTAACATCATTTTTTATTCAAGTTTCTTTTCTTCTCAACTTCCTTTTTTATTTAATTTCCAAATAGATTGTTAAGGTATAGTGGCTTCTAGATTGAACTTTCATTTTTAATTTCATGCAACTTTCATTTTTATTTTTATTCAACTTCCATTTTTATTCAATTTACTTTTCTGTTAAACTTCCTTATTTATTTAATTTCCAAATAGGTCGTTAAGGTATACTGGTTTTCTGAATGAACTTCCATTTTTAACTTTCTGCAACTTTCATTTTTATTTTTATTCAAATTCCATTTTTATTCAATTTACTTTTCTATTCAACTTCTTTTTTTATTTAATTTCCAAATAGATCGTTAAGTTATAATGATTTATTGAATGAATTTCCATTTTTAATTTTCTACAACTTCCATTTTTATTCAACTTACTTTTCTATTCAACTTCCTTTTTTATTTAATTTCGAAATAGATAGTTAACGTATATTTGTTTCTGGAATGAACATGCATTTTTAATTTTCTGCAACTTTCATTTTTGTTTTTATTCAACTTCCTTTTTCATTTAATTTACTTTTCTATTAAACTTCCATTTTTATTTAATTTTCAACTTGATCGTTAAGCTATAGTGGTTTCTTGAATAAACTTCCATTTTTAATTTTCTGCAACTTCCATTTTTATTTTTATTTAACTTCCTTTTTTATTCAAGTTTCTTTTCTACTCAACTTCCTTTTTTATTTAATTTCCAAATAGATCGTTAAGGTATAGTGGTTTCTGTATTGAACTTCCATTTTTAATTTTATGCAACTTTCATTTTTATTTTTATTCAACTTCCATTTTTATTCAAGTTATTTTTCTATTTTACTTCCTTTTTTATTTAATTTCCAAATAGATCGTTAAGGTATAGTGGTTTTTCGATTGAACTTCCATTTTTAATTTTACGCAACGTCCATTTTTATTTTTTTTCAACTTCCATTTTTATTGAAGTTACTTTTCTGTTGAACTTCTTTTTTATTTACTTTGCAAATAGATCGTTAAGGTATAGTTGTTTCCTGAATGAACTTCCATTTTCAATTTTCTGCAACTTCCATTTTTATTTTTATTCGACTTGCATTTTTCTTCAAGTTATTTTTCTATTCAACTTCCTTTTTTATTCAATTTCCAAATAGATCGTTAAGGTATAGTGGTTTCTTGAACGAACTTCAAATTTAAATTTTCTGCAACTTCCATTTTTATTTTTATTCGACTTCTTTTTTATTCAAGTTTCTTTTCTATTCAACTTCCTTTTTTATTTAATTTCCAAATAGTTCGTTAAGGTACAGTGGTTTCTGAATTGAACTTCCATTTATAATTTTATGCAACTTTCATTTTTATTTTTGTTCAACTTCCATTTTTATTCAATATAATTTTCAATTAGACTTCCTTTTTTATCTAATTTCCAAATAGATCGCTAAGGTATAGTGGTTTCATGAATGAACTACCATTTTTAATTTTATGCAACTTTCATTTTTATTTTTATTGAAGTTATTTTTCTATTCAACTTCCTTTTTTAATTTATTTCCAAATAGATCGTTAAGGTATAGTGGTTTCTTGAATGAACTTCCATTTTTATTCAAGTCTCTTTTCTATTCAACTTCCTTTTTTATTTAATTTCCAAATAGATCGTTAAGGTATAGTGGTTTCTGGATTGAACTTCCATTTCCAATTTTATGCAACTTTAATTCTTAATATTATTCAACTTCCATATTTATTCAAGTTACTTTTCTCTTCAACTTCCTTTTTTATTTAATTTCCAAATATATCGTTAAGGTATAGTGGTTTCTTGAATGAACTTCCATTTTTAATTTTCTGCAACTTCCATTTTTATTCTTATTCAACTTCTTTTTTTATTCAAGTTTCATTTCTATTCAACTTCCTTTTTTATTTAATTTCCAAATAGAGTGTTAAGGTATAGTGGTTTCGGGATTGAACTTCCATTTCCAATTTTATGCAACTTTCATTTTTATTTTTATTCAACTTCTATTTTTATTGAAGTTACTTTTCTATTCAACTTCCTTTTTTATTTAATTTCCAAATAGATCGTTAAGGACTGGTCGTTTCTTGAATGAACTTCCATTTTTATTTTTATTTAACTTCCATTTTTATTCATGTGTCTTTTCTACTCGACTTCCTCTTTTATTTAATTTCAAAATAGATCGTTAAGGTATAGTGGTTTGTTGAATGAACTTCCATTTTTAATTTTCTGCAACTTCCATTTTTATTTTTATTCAACTTCTATTTTTATTGAAGTTACTTTTCTATTCAACTTCCTTTTTTCTTTAATTTCCAAATATGTCGTTAAGGTATAGTGGTTTCTGGAATGAACTTTCATTTTTAATTTCATGCAACTTTCATTTTTCTTTTTCTTCAACTTCCATTTTTATTCAATTTACTTTTCTATTAAACTTCCTTTTTTATTTAATTTCCAAATAGATCGTTAAGGTATAGTGGTTTTTGAATGAACTTCCATTTTTAATTTTCTGCAACTTCATTTTTTATTTTTGTTTAACTTCCATTTTTATTCAAGTTTCTTTTCTATTCAACATCATTTTTTATTTAATTTCCAAATAGATCGTTAAGGTATAGTGGTTTTCGGATTGAACTTCCATTTATAATTTTAGGCAACTTTCATTTTTATTTTTACTCAACTTCCTTTTTTATTTAATTTCGAAATAGATCGTGAAGGTATAGTGGTTTCTTGAATAAACTTTGATTTTTAGTTTTCGGCCACTTTCATTTTTTTTTTCAACTTCCATTTTTATTCAATTCACTTTTCTATTCAACTTCCTTTTTTATTTAATTTCCAAATAGATCATTAAGGTATAGTGATTTCTTGAATGAATTTCCATTTTTAATTTTCTGCAACTTCCATTTTTATTTATAATTAACTTTCATTCTTATTCAAGTTACTTTTCTATTCAACTTCCTTTTTTATTTAATTTCCAAATTGATCATTAACGTATAGTGGTTTCTGGAATGAACTTCCATTTTTAATTTTATGCAACTTTCATTTTTATTTTTATTCAACTTCTATTTTTATTGAAGTTACTTTTCTATTCAACTTCCTTTTTTATTGGTATAGTGGTTTCTTGAATGAACATCCATTTTTAATTTTCGGCAACTTCCATTTTTATTTTTATTTAACTATGATTTTTATTCAAGTGTCTTTTAAACTCAACTTCCTTTTTTATTTAATTTCCAAATAGATTGTTAAGGTATAGTGGTTTCTTGAATGAACTTCCATTTTAAATTTTATACAACTTCCATTTTTATTTTTATTCAACTTCTTTTTTTATTCAAGTTTCATTTCTATTCAACTTCCTTTTTTATTTAATTTCCAAATACAGCGTTAAGGTATAGTGGTTTCTGGATTGAACTTCCATTTCCAATTTTATGCAACTTTCATTTTTATTTTTATTCAACTTCTATTTGTATTGAAATTACTTTTCTATTCAACTTCCTTTTTTATTTAATTTCCAAATAGATCGTTAAGGTCTGGTCGTTTCTTGAATGAACTTCCATTTTTATTTTTATATAACTTCCGTTTTTATTCAAGTGTCTTTTCTACTAGACTCCCTCTTTTATTTAATTTCCAAATAGATCGTTAAGGTATAGTGGTTTGTTGAATGAACGTCCATTTTTAATTTTCTGCAGCTTCCATTTTTATTTTTATTCAACTTCTATTTTTATTGAAGTTACTTTTCTATTTAACTTCCTTTTTTCTTTAATTTCCAAATAGGTCGTTAAGGTATAGTGGTTTCTGGAATGAACTTCCATTTTTAATTTCATGCAACTTTCATTTTTCTTTTTCTTCAACTTCCATTTTTATTCAATTTACTTTTCTATTAAACTTCCTTTTTTATTTAATTTCCAAATAGATCGTTAAGGTATAGTGGTTTTTGAATGAACTTCCATTTTTAATTTTCTGCAACTTCCTTTTTTATTTTTGTTCAACTTCCTTTTTTATTCAAGTTTCTTTTCTATTCAACATCATTTTTTATTTGATTTCCAAATAGATCTTTAAGGTATAGTGGTTTTTGGATTGAACTTCCTTTTATAATTTTAGGCAACTTTCATTTTTATTTTTACTCACCTTCCATTTTTATTCAATTTACTTTTCTATTAAACTTCTTTTTTTATTTAATTTCGAAATAGATCGTTAAGGTATAGTGGTTTCTTGAATAAACTTTGATTTTTAGTTTTCTGCAACTTTCATTTTTTTTTTTCAGCTTCCATTTTTATTCAATTTAGTTTTCTATTCAACTTCCTTTTTTATTTAATTTCCAAATAGATCATTAAGGTATAGTGATTTTTTGAATGAATTTTCATTTTTAATTTTCTACAACTTCCATTTTTATTTATAATTAACTTCCATTCTTATTCAAGTAACTTTTCTATTCAATTTCCTTTTTTTATTTAATTTCCAAATAGATCGTTAACGTATAGTGGTTTTTGGAATGAACTTCCATTTTTAATTTTATGCAACTTTCATTTTTATTTTTATTCAACTTCTATTTTTATTGAAGTTACTTTTCTACTCAACTTCCTTTTTTATTTAATTTCCAAATAGACCGTTAAGGTATAGTTGTTTCTGGGTTGAACTTCCATTTCAAATTTTATGCAACTTTCATTTTTATTTTTATTCAACTTCTATTTTTATTGAAGTTACTTTTCTATTCAATTTCCTTTTTTATTTAATTTCCAAATAGATCGTTAAGGTATAGTGGTTTCCTGATTGAACTTCCATTTTTAATTTTCGGCAACTTCTATTTTTATTTTTATTTAACTTTCATTTTTATTCAAGTGTCTTTTCTACTCAACTTCCTTTTTTGTTTAATTTCCAAATAGATCGTTAAGGTATAGTGGCTTCTTGAATGAACTTCCATTTTAAATTTTCTGCAACTTTCATTTTTATTTTTATTCAAATTTTTTCTTTATTCAAGTTTCATTTCTATTCGACTTTATTTTTTTTTTTAATTTCCAAATAGATCGTTAAGGTATAGTGGTTTCTGGATTGAACTTCCATTTTTAATTTTATGCAACTTTCATATTTATTTTTATTCAACTTCCATTTTTATTCAATTTACTTTTCTATTAAATTTCCTTTTTTATTTAATTTCCAAATAGATCGTTAAGGTATAGTGGTTTGTTGAATGAACTTCCATTTTTCATTTTCGGCAACTTCCATTTATATTTTTATTCAACTTCCATTTTTATTCAAGTTATTTTTCTATTCAACTTCCTTTTTTATTTAATTTTGAAATAGATCGTTAAGGTAAAATGGTTTCTGGATTGAACTTCCATTTTGAATTTTATGCAACTTTCATTTTTATTTTTATTCAACTTCTATTTTTATTCAAATTATTTTTCTATTCAGCTTCCTTTTTTATTTAATTTCCAAATAGATCGTTAAGGTAAAATGGTTTCTGGATTGAACTTCTATTTTTAATTTTATGCAACTTTCATTTTTATTTTTATTCAACTTCCATTTTTATTCAATTTACTTTCCTATTAAACTTCCTTTTTTATTTAATTTCCAAATAGATCGTTAAGGTATAGTGGTTTTAGGGATGGCAATGGGGGTTAATGGGGTGGGTATTGATTCCCCATCCCCATTCCCCATGGATACCACCCTCCCCATTTCTTAATGGGTTTGGATTTTCCCCAACCCACTTTAATCCCCATTTTTATTTTTTATATTTAATGTTTTTTTTTTTTTTTTTTTTTTTTTTTTTTTTTTTTGTAGATTCACAACAAAAGCTAAATATATCTTCAATCTTTTTTCTTTCTTTTTTAATATATTTAATGTTAACAATTTTTTTTTTTTTTTTTTTTTTTTTTTTTTTTTTTTTTTTTTAAGGTTCACAACAAAAGCTAAATATACCTTCAATCTTTTTTCTTTCTTTTTAAATATATTTAATGTTAACAACTTTTTTTTTTTTTTTAAGATTTTAGCTAAATATACCTTCAATCTTTTTTCTTTTTTTTTTAATATATTTAATGTTAACAACTTATTTTTTTATTTTTTTATTTTTTTTAAGGTTCACAACAATAGCTAAATATACATTCAATCTTATTTTATTTTATTTTATTCAACAACAAAATCAAATATACATTAATTAATTAATTAAAAAGTTTGTTTTATAATAATCAAATATATAATTTTAAGACAATCAAATAAGTTTTAGTAATTAAAAAAAAAATGTGGAAGAACGTGAAAGATTAAAAAAAAAATTACAATCATCTCTCTCTCTCTTTGCCAACCAAAACTCACATATGGATAACTTCACTCTAAACACACATGTACGTCAAAGTATCTATCAGTGTAATTCTAAACATCATAAATGAATTGCACAGAATAATTAAAGTAGTTAGATGTTCATAGTAAGGCTTAATTCAATTAGAAGCAAAACACATTAAACTCCTAATGCACATTGTTTGACATTTCAGCTCCCAACTCAACAAAGTGCATTCTTTGACATTTCAACTTTAAGTTTTTACAAGTTTCTTACAGTAGCAACACTCCAGCAGCAGCAGCATTCCAACAGCAACAACCCTCCAGCAACAAAACCTACACAAGGATAATAAAGATCAAAGAAAAAAATGTTGCTCGACTCTAATTCACATCCATATACTGAAAGACAATTTATAACATGTAAAAAGATCCTACTATGAAAGTTTGAGCCGTTCAACAAGAGAAATGCAAAAGAAAAATCAACTCTGATTCAAGGGTTTTATTTTTGGTAACTTGAATTTTATTTTGAGACTAGACTTGACGAATATTGAGCAATTGATTATTGAGAGTTGTTTTGGAATTGTAATTCCCAATTTATTCTTCTTCCTAGTGCTGCATCAACATGACTGCAAATTTTTCCACTTGTGGTAACTTGTAATTCACTTGTGGTAACTATGGTTGTAATTCACCTTAAATACATATACTCACTTGTGGTAACTATGGATGTAATTCACTTGTAATTCACCTGTAAAGCATGCACCTTAAATACATATATTCACTTGAGTTATATAATCTTACACATTACAGTACAATGCAGTCTGAAATTGTCAATACTCCAAGACAATAAGAGATAATGAAGGCATATTTGATGTTGATAGGCATGTTCATGTACTAAGTGCATATGTATATAAATTTGTTAAACAGAATAAACATTATAGACAGTCCCTATACTCATGGAAATGAAAATGAAATCTAATACTGACAGCCATACAATAATGATTATTGCTTCCATACTAACAGAATTCTGTGGGATGTTTTTGAACATAAAAATCAAAATGTAATCAGCCTATTGCATTTTATACGAGTATTAAAAGAAACTACTTGATCTTTTAAAGCAGAATATGGATCTAATGCCATATCATCTTTAAGTGAAAAACATTGAATAATTGTATATCCTAAGCGATGATTCTCTATCTTTTAATACTAACACTAAGCCACAAAATATGCCATGACTCCATTTAAATAGGACACCCAACACTAGTTTTATTTGTTGAATCATTTCTTCAGGTAAGCTTAACAAATAAAGCAAGCAGAATATGTTCAAACAATCACAAGGGTAAAAGAAAAAACATTCATAGAAGTTTCAATTCAGTAGTGATGGATGAAATCCTTATCAGAAATTTGCTATCAAGTTGAAAATAACTTCACTTACTTTTTCTTGTCGATGTTAGGAATATCACTTCTCTCGGCCTTCTCCACAATCACCTTTAGAGTAGATTAACAAATAAATAAAAATAAAGACTTAATCTATAAGTAGAGCTTACAAATTTAAAGTGAAAAGTATGCTAGATTAACAAATAAATAAAAATAAAGACTTAATCTATATAAACTTATTATAAAAACCAAAAATAGATAAAATCATGCTCATAGTGCAAGAGATTCTCCTAGTACAGCTAAAAGTCAAGGGGAAACAAACTCACAAATAAGAATAAAATCAATGTACTAAAGGCATACCCAATGCAAAAGAAAGATCAACTCTGATTCACATCCATATCATCATATATAGTGGCGTAACCAACTGATTCTAATGTTGAATTTCCTGAAAAATAAAAGAAAAAAATTAAGTATTGAGACTATTCAATGAAAATATGTTTATTTTAAAAATAAATATATGTTGATTTATTCAAGTACCTTGCATCTCTATAGCCCATAACCAACTCTGTGCACACATCAATGCTTCCAAAGTATCTGGATGAAGTCTACTTCGATACGGGCTCACCAACCTACCACTAGTGCTAAATGCAGACTCAGAAGCAACAGTAGATACCGGAATAGCTAAAAAATCCCTAGCTATTGCCTGTAAGGTTGGATACTTCGATGCATTTGATTTCCACCAAGTCAACACATCAAAATTGGGAGTTCTTGTCACAACATCCTCTTCTAAATAATGGTCCAACTCTGATGTTACATTGTTGACTTTTTTTCTTCGCTTTCTACTAATAAACAAATCATAATCTGAAACTACCTCTGAATCCCCAAAATTTGAACTTGTAGAAGATTCAACATTAGCATCAGTTCCCAAACTAAGTTTTCTTTGATACTCTTGCAACAAATCATAACAAAGTTGGCGAATCTTCGCAATTTCCTCTTCAGCTGTATCTCCATAAAGTTTATCAAAATAAAACTCCAACACACTAAGTTTGTACCTAGGATCAAGGACAACAGCAACTCCTATAAGACCATGTATAATAACCCAATATTTGTCAAACTTTCCCAACATTTTTGATGCCATTGATCTAACAACCTCAATTGAACAAGAGAGCCATTGGGAGATAGTTATCCTAATCTCACATAAATTTGGAAAAGCAACATTAGCTGTGGGATATTTAGTTCCAGAAAACAATTCAGTTGCTTTATAAAATATTTTAAATCTTCCACAAATTTCTCTAGCGAACTCCCACTCCTCCTCACTTGGCAATGTTGTATATTGGGTCTCTTTGTATTTCAAACAGTAAAATACATCCTTATATAACAAGGCAGTTTAAAGCATCAAATTTGTTGAATTCCACCTAGTAGCACAATCAAGTCCCATCTTTTTAGTATTCAAATTTTTCACTTGACGAGCTGTTTCTTCAAATTTTTCTACTCTTTTAGGAGTTGCTGTCCAATAAGCTACACTATCCCGAATTTTCTCAACACCTACTCTTATCACATCCAATCCATCTTTGACAATCAAATTGAGAATATGTGCGCAACAACGCATATGAAACAAAGTCCCACCCAAAAGAAGAGAACTACTATCCAATTTATCCAACAAAATGTTAATCATCGCATCATTGGTGGAACAATTATCAACAGTGATAGCAGATACTTTTCTATCAAGATCCCAATCCATCAAACAATTGAGTAAAGTATCACAAAGAACTTCTTTTGTGTGTGGACATGGAACATAAATGAACCTAAAATCATAAATTAAAACATAAATTAATTTATATGCATATGATATATGATGCGACAACAATCTGTAATAAAGCATAGATTAATATATATGAAAAAATATACCTCAAAATACGGCTTTGCAATGACCAAGAATCATCAATAAAGTGTGCCGTGACCGCCATGAACCCTTTCTTTTGATTACTAGAAGTCCACATATCAGTTGTGATTGCCACTTTACTTTGATTGCTCTGTACCACTCTCATTATCTTCTCCTTCTCATTGTCATAGATCTTCAAAATATCACTTTTTATTGTGTTTCGAGAAGGTACTTTAAACAATGGTTGAAGTGCCATCGAATATCTTTTGAACCCAATATGATCCACAATAGACAAAGGGTATTCATGCAAGATTATGGCATTTGAAAGCTCTCTCCTAGCAACATCTTCATCAAAACTATAAGAGACTTTCGGACTCCCCTTGTTAAAGTTGCTAGTTAAAACTCTTTGTCTAATGTCCATTCCCTCCCTTTTCTTAAGACAACTCTTATAGTGATCACGCAAATGTGAAGTTCCATGCTTCGGATTACCCCCAAGATGCTTCTTACAATAATTACATATGGCTTTCCATACGCCATCAATTTCTTCTTTCTTAAAGTGTTGCCATACAAAACTAGGGTTTTTTCTAGTAGCTAAACTAGAATCAGAATCATCTACATCAAGGACATTTTGATTGGGGAGGGGAGGCTGTGATGGTAGAGAGGTCTCACTCTCAACCGATCTTGATGGTTGTAAACCATCAACGGGTAATTGGGAGTTTGCTTGTGAGTTTGCTCCAACTTCTGACATTATCAATGCTTAAAAATCCTAGAGAACATAAATTAGAACACAAACAATCATATTGATATTCCCTAATAAGAGAAGAAGAAATAACAAATTTTAGGAAATTGAGTTACACCAAATGATGCGAACATGGATTTCATACCCATATATGGAACACACATCCAACAATTTATATTAACAAGTTCAATTCAACTAAAATTGGATTAACATATATGGAACACACATTCAACAATTCTATGAATTAGTGAGGGCTTAACCTGTCTGAAAATGTGCAAGGTAGAGAAGGCAAACATTAGGGTGCAGTGTGCAAGTGAGTGAGTATTACTTAAAACTTATGTATCAAAGCTTCCATAACCCACCCAAAAAATATTTTACCCACCAAAAAAAACGTTTCCATGGCCTAACAGGTTTCATTACCTAGACTACAATTACTTTCAACTCTTCTCAATACCACCATTTGTCAATAAGATCTCTTTGGTCCTCACCACTATAGTTCCTTAACGTTACATCTCTTTCCAATAAAATTATATAAACATCTTTCTTCCCTACCTTTGTACTTAAATGGAAATATTAATCATCATATGCATCCAATTAACTTCACAACTGCCACCTAGTTTTCTGTTGAGCATTGCCAAGCTTTAGAATAGGGCTATTGTTTGCTGCAGTTGTAGAAAGTTCAAGTTACGAACCATGAAAAGGTAGGTTTGAATCTAAGGGCAGCCACTTTGTTTATGGTATGCGAAAATACAAATACCGTATTTAGTCTACCCCTCCCAACACACTTGGTCATCAGGAACTGAAAAAGAGGAATGGCTTTTTTTGCAAACGATAGAATAAGCTTTTGCACCCAGTATAATTTTAAGTCTACTCCATCATCAATTTTCTTTAGATAACGATGGACCCATTTAGATTTTATATATATGCCAATTGATCAAGTTGTATATAGTACAATTACGAACCTGATACTGCATAACATTGTTTCCTTCTTTACCGCTCTTTATCATCACTCTGGATCTTTAAATAAGTAAAAAAAAAAAAAAAAATAACAAAATAATTGAATGGCTGTTTCTTTTTTTTTTCTTTTTTCCGTGCAAACTATATAATAAGCTTTTGCACCCAGTATAATTTTTAGTCTACTCCATCATCAATTTTCTTTAGATGACGATGGTCCCATTTAGATTTATATACACGCCAATTGATCCAGTAGTATATAATACAGTTACGAATCAGTTACTGCATAACATTGTTTCCTTCTTTACCGCTCATTATCATCACTCTGCATACCATCAGTGATCAATGTTAACATCCAACAATTTATATTAACAAGTTCAATTCAACTAAAATTGGATTAACATAGACACAAAACATATGAATGAATATTTTGATAGAATGATCATTCCATTCCGATTCATTCTAATGAACAAAACACTACCTAAGGGTTATGAAACCAAACTTATATGGAGTTCTTCTCCTTCCTATTCCTAGATAGATCATTTAACACACAATAACTCAGCTCATAACCCAAAAAATTACCCACCCAAACACTACTTAACCAAGTGCTCAATACGGGTCCAGTTTAGTTTCGCTAGAACTTAAAATGGGTGTATTTTCTTTTCATACAGCTATTAAAAATTTCAGCATGTAAAGCAAGAAATCCTATCAATGTAAGCAATTCTACCATTCTATTATAACACATTGAACACATACCACTTGCCATGTCCCTCACTTAAATTGCAACTGGTTAATTCATTAGTTTTGGTTCGGATTGCAGCTAGATCTTCACAAGACCAAAAACCCACATTAAAACCCACCAACCCCCAAAATCCCAACAAAAACCCATTTTCCCACTGCTTAATTCATTTGTTTTGAAGAAACATTTAAAAGTGAAACTGAAAGCACATAGATTCCTCTAATGTCCTGGATGGTTGGCATTGTCCTTAGATGTATATATATATATAAAGTGAAAAGAGGAAGACATGATGATGAAGAGCTTTGATTTTAAATCAGTGAAATGTCTAATAAAACAGTAACAGTGCTCTCAATTGAACATTGAAGATCTCAAATTCAGCAGCTAATATGAATTGGGAAAGAGGGGAATTTGGGGATACCTTCGTATCAATTTTTGCTGACAACCCACAATGTTCACAAAGATGACAACCTAGGTCCCTGTTTGGTTGCCGAGAAAAGGGAAGAAAAACCCACAATGTTCTTGATATCATGCAAGCTAATTCATCAGCACATGTTCATAAGTGCATCTACAAACATGCAAAAATAAATTACCCCAAAAAATCAATTATCAACTAGGTATTTGCCCATATGGGTTCCTCAATCAGACCAAAAACAAAGCAAAAATAACCGAAGAACAAGAGAGAACGAGAGAGAGAGAGAGAGAGCTCACCACGCTGGAGAGCTGTGTTAAACGCCAACGAGATCGCTGGAGAACTTTGATCTCTAGCTGCTTTCGATGCTGGAACAGAGAATCTAGAACTCATCCACTGTTTACAACCCTCCCCATCCACTGTGTTCTCTTATCGGAACTCATCCAGTGTGTTCGCTATACATCTCTTATCCGAACTCTGATCTGGAGTGAGTGAGAGAGTGAGAAAACCCTAGCTGTGTTGAAACATTCGGAGAAATGAGCCTGACCCATTCCCCGACCCATTCCCCGATGGGGAGTTAAATTAAATCTCCTACTGACCCGATGGAGAAAAAAATAGGAGAAACCCATATATTTCGGGTAGGGTCTCCATGGGTAACCATTGGGTATGGGTTTTATTGCCATCCCTAAGTGGTTTCTTCAATTAACTTCCATTTTTAATTTTCTGCAACTTTCATTTTTATTTTTGTTTAACTTCATTTTTTATTCAAGTTTCTTTTCTTCTCAACTTCCTTTTTTATTTAATTTCCAAATAGATTGTTAAGGCATAGTGGTTTCTAGAGTGAACTTTCATTTTTAATTTTATTCAACTTTCATTTTTATTTTTATTCAACTTCCATTTTTATTCAATTTACTTTTCTATTGAACTTCCTTTTTTATTTTATTTCCAAATAGATCTTTAAGGTATACTGGTATTTTAAATGAAGTTCCATTTTTAACTTTCTACAACTTTCATTTTTATTTTTATTCAACTCCCATTTTTATTCAATTTACTTTTCTATTCAACTTCTTTTTTTATTTAATTTCCAAATAGATTGTTAAGGTATAGTGATTTATTGAATGAATTTCAATTTTTATTCAATTTACTTTTCTATTCAACTTCCTTTTTTATTTAATTTCGAAATAGATCGTTAACGTATAGTTGTTTCTGGAATGAACTTTCATTTTTAATTTTATGCAACTTTCATTTTTATTCAAGTTACTTTTCTATTAAACTTCTTTTTTATTTAATTTCCAAATAGATCGTTAAGGTATAGTGGTTTCTTGAAAGAATTTCCATTTTTATTTTTATTCGACTTCCATTTTTATTTTTATTCGACTTCCATTTTTATTTTTATTCGACTTCCATTTTTATTCAAGTTATTTTTCTATTCAACTTCCTTTTTTATTTAATTTCCAAATAGATCGTTAAGGTATAGTGGTTTCTTGAATGAACTTCCATTTTTAATTTTCTGCAACTTCCATTTTTATTTTTATTCGACTTCTATTTTTATTGAAGTTACTCTTCCATTAAACTGCCTTTTTTATTTAATTTCCAAATAGATCATTAAGGTATAGTGGTTTCCTGATTGAACTTCCATTTTTAATTTTCGGAAACTTCCATTTTTATTTTTATTTAACTTCATTTTTTATTCAAGTTTCTTTTCTACTCAACTTCCTTTTTTGTTTAATTTCCAAATAGATCGATAAGGTATAGTGGTTTCTGGATTGAACTTCCATTTTTAATTTTATGCAACTTTCATTTTTATTTTTATTCAACTTCTTTTTGTATTCAAGTTTCATTTCTATTCAACTTGCTTTTTTATTTAATTTCCAAATTGATCGTTAAGGTATAGTGGTTTCTAGATTGAACTTCCATTTTTAATTTTAGGCAATTTTCATTTTTATTTTTATTCAACTTCCATTTTTATTCAAGTTACTTTTCTATTAAACTTCCTTTTTTATTTAATTTCCAAATAGATCGTTAATGTAGGAACCCACATTTTATGTCCTCGTCATGTTCATGAGCATCTGTATGATTATGGTTTGTTAAGCTTGCATGTGTATGTTCGTGACTTGTCCTGCTTAAGTGAGTAAGATCCATGCCTTGATTTGATACCTTTGTGATTTGTCTAAGTGTTATGTGCCTGTCTAAGTTATGATTAGCCGACGTTACGCCAAGCCTAGGTTACGTTGCGCCTAGACCATTCCGAGCCGAGGTCATCCTCAGCCTAGAAGTATCTTGAAAACCCCTTTTGTTGACCACCATCCTTGCTTTGATGCATTAGCCGAGATGTTACCTTCGCACCCAAGTGATCTCGTCCTGGAGTGGTATGACCTAGACCGAGGTGTGGCGCATCTAGGCCAAGATGTGGCACAGCTTAGTCAAGTGTCGTCCTTCCTAGCCGAGGTCATTGTCACCTTAGTTGCCGAAGTCCTTTTGTTAGCCGATGTCACCCCTTGCCGGAGTACCGTTCCGTGTAGCTTGTTAGATACGCCTTGTTATTAGCCGATGTCGTTGCCTTGTCAGGAAGCCCATACCGTTTTGCTTGTTGAACACCCTTTCACCATGCTTTGTCCAGTCTGTCAGCCACCTTTTCAGGGTGAACCCAACCAGTCGCCGCCACGTGTCCCAACAGAGGGATTAAGCACAGAACCGAGTGAGAGCACTTATCATTTTGGTGTCATAACCTTGCCTTGTAGAGAGAGAAACTCTAGGAGGAAGAAGGAGTTTTAGAGTGAGAAAGTAAGTCTTCAAGCTTGGTTCCTTGAGATCAAACCGTTAGATTCGTGTTCTAAGGTTAGATTCTTGATCTGCTCATGATGTTCTTTATGTTGATGATATTGCATTGCATGATCGGATATGATTTGTAAGCCATGCATCGTCTTGAAATTCGGTTTTAGAAGGAGAAAATGACATTCATGTGTTCTTCAAGAAAAGTCATGTTTTGACCCGAAAGCTTTTTGCCTAGACTCATGTTTTGTGTTTGTTCTTGCATGATTTTCAACTATGGGTACCCAGGTCCATGTTTTCAAACCCGTAACATGAAAATCCCAGATTTGTGATAACAGATTGTGATCGAACATTCATATTTTCCATGTTTTCATACTCATGTTCTTCATATTCATCAGCAGAGGGAAACCCAGAGTTTCCCGACCTCTTTTCCTTGCATGTGGCCCTCGGGAACACACCTTGGCAAGGAGGTGTGGAACCTTGGCCTAGACCTGTTCGGTGCCCAGCGTGTTTTCCGAAAATCATTTGTGTACATACGAAACTTGTTGAAGGTGCATTCAATAGGCTTTGCCATGTGTTTGTAGGACTTGGGCTTGTCTCGACCCCGACGTGTGAAGAACTATGTGAGTGGTATTTTTAATAAAGCTATGTTACACTTGTTTTCATAAATCTCGTCTTGCCTTGTTTTGAAAAGTACTTGATCTAGCATGAATGACTATCCCTACTTGTATATTAAGCACTATCTTGTTTTGATGACATTTCTTGAAAGTCCTTAGCTGCAGGGGACTATAATGCAACTGCACTCTTGTCTTGAAAGTCCTCAGCTGCAGGGGACTATAATGCAACTGCACTCTTGTCTTGAAAGTCCTTAGCTGCAGGCGACTATAATGCAACTGCACTCTTGTCTTGGAATTGTCATCACCCCCTTGTATTAAGTAGATGTAATAACATCCAAAGAACTCAAAAGGCCGGCAATGAACTTGATTCCCCCTTGATTGTAAAGTATACTATGTATTGTTTTGAAAGAAATCTTGGATATCAATCATGCAAAACCTTTATTTCTAATATCATTCACTAAGTACCCAAGCTCACCCTCTCTATATATATGTAGGTGATGAGCAAGAAGGCAATGAGGCCTAGACGTGTAGCCGATGTGTTTTTGGGTGCATTGCCGACGTGTTTTGGATTAGCATTTTACACCATCTTGAAGATCATGCTTCTTAGCTTATATTTCTTGTGCACTTGTATATGTCGGCTTGAGAAGCCTTTTGGTCAAGATGTATTTTGTATCTCATTCCCTTATTGTATTTAAGTTGTAAGACTTTGTAAAAAATGTATGTTCATTTCATTAGACTTAAGCACGGCTCTCATGGACTATTTAAATTCCGTATATGTATACATATTGCTTCCGCACTTGCAAGCCCCGTATTTTATACTCTGATTGTGTGTGATTCTTGTAAGTCGGCCTTGGGTAATCTCGGATTACTGGCCATCACGGCACCAAACTACTAGGGGCGGTTTGGGGGCGTGACAGAATGGTATCAGAGCACGCGTTCCTTATAGTACGTTAATCACACACCTTGAGTCCTAAAGAGCATAGGATTTCCCTTAGAATGATGTTAGGATTGCATCATATTACTTGCTACTTGACTACGTGTGCATCATTTCGGCATAGACATTTGTTACTTGTATACGTATTATCTGTTCAGTTATTTTTAAAGTTCATCTTGCATCCTCCTAGCATCATGAGTAGAGGTAGACCTCCGGTTGGCCGAGATCGTTCAGAAGATAGATTGGAGAGATTGGAAAGGTTAGTCGAAGGCTTGGTTCGTGAGCAGAGACAACCTAGGCCACAGGATACTGGTACGACTTCCACGCAGGCTGAACAGACGAATGGCCGTTATACAGCTCCACCCCCTCCAGTACCGCAAGTGCCCCTACCACAAGCTTTGTATGGGAACGACACGATAACTCTGATCAGAGGGTTCAAGAAGATGAAACCGCCAAGGTTCCAAGGGGGCATAGAACCAATGAAAGCCGAGGCGTGGGTTTTAGAGATGGAGAAGTTGTTTGAGATCTTCCCCAGTACAGACGCTCAGAAGGTATCCCTGGCAGCATTCACATTAGACGACGATGCTCGTAGGTGGTGGATGATGGTCCGAGAAAGCAATCCGGGTTTAACTTGGGCAAAATTTTTGGAGTTATTCTACAACAAGCATTTCCCCCTTAGCGTCCGAGACCGAAAAACCACGGAGTTTCAGAATCTGATGCAAGGGAACAAGACAGTTGCAGAATACGATCGTGCCTTTACTGAACTGGCGAGATATGCGCCTCATGTGGTTGACGACGAATACCGAAAGGCGAGAAAGTTCGAAAGTGGGTTACGTGGATCGATACAAGATCGGGTCAATATGCTCAATATGCCGACATACGCTGGAGTACTGGACAAGGCCATCCTGGCTGAAGCTAATTTAAACCGATACCAGAGTTCAGGCGAGGGTCAGAGGAAGAGACAGAATTATGATAATCGCCGAGTTCCGTTCAACGCCAAGAAGAGAATGAGCACAGACAGTTCCAGCAACTCAAATCAGGAAGGTAACGCCAAGCCGGTGTGCGCGAGCTGTGGAAAGCTACATTTCGGGGTTTGTCATTGGGCAACAGGAGCTTGCTATGAGTGTGGCGAGATAGGCCATCGCGTGAAGGACTGCCCGAAAGCAAGGACCGATGATGGGAAGAGGAATGGAAGCACCTCGGGCTCTGCACAGAAGAATAACATCGGGGGGATACAGGCGAGGCAGGGCAGAGTTTTCGCATTAGTGCCAGGAGACGCCCAGAATGCTGAAGCAGTGGTGTCAGGTACCATTTCAATTTGTTCTCAAGATGCATACGTATTGATTGATTCAGGTTCTACGCATTCATTTGTGTCCACTACATTTGCCGAGAAGTTGAGTAGAGAATTAGAACCCCTTGACTACATATTATCTGTGTCTACTCCATCTGGGAGAAATATGATTGTCACATCCATTTATAGGGCGTGTATTGTCATGATTGAGAGGGTAGAATTGTTAGTTGATTTGATGCCATTAAGCATGACCCACTTCGATGTCATATTGGGAATGGATTGGTTAGTAGCGAACCATGCATCCATTAATTGTGTTACTAAGAGCGTCACATTGAAGACCCCAAGTCAAACTGAGATCATTTTCCAAGGTAAAGGAGTAGTACCCCCACCTTACTTAATCTCATCCATGAAGGCCTACAAGTTGATCCAAAAGGGATGTCAGGGTTATTTGTGCAGTATACTAAGTGATTCGAATGGAAGTGTTGAGTTAGCCGACATACCCGTGGTTGAGGAATTCCCCGATGTCTTTCCGAATGAGTTGCCTGGCCACCTTGTCGATAGAGAAATAGAGTTTACTGTGGACGTCTTGTCAGGAACACAACCTATCTCCAAAACACCCTACAGAATGGCCCCAGCCGAACTTAGAGAACTGAAATTGCAACTATAAGAATTGTTGGATAAGGGATTTATCAGGCCGAGCACTTCACCATGGGGGGCACCCGTTCTGTTTGTTAAGAAAAAGGATGGCACACTTCGCCTTTGCATCGACTACAGAGAACTTAATAAAGTGACCATTAAGAACAAGTATCCATTGCCAAGGATTGATGATTTGCTTGATCAACTACGAGGAGCACGAGTCTTTTCCAAGATTGACCTTAGGTCAGGCTACCACCAGTTGAAGGTTAAAGCCGAGGACATCGAGAAAATTGCTTTTCGGACAAGATATGGCCACTACGAATTTTTGGTAATGCCCTTCGGAGTAACCAACGCCCCAGCAGCATTCATGGACTTGATGAACAGAGTCTTTAAGCCACACCTAGACGAGTTTGTCATTATTTTTATCGACGACATATTGATCTATTCCGGGAGTACGAGCGAGCACGAGAATCATCTGAGACTTGCCCTGCGGACCTTGAGAGATAGGAAGTTGTACGCCAAGTTGAGTAAATGCGAGTTTTGGCTTTCCAGCATTTCATTTCTAGGGCATGTGATTAATGAAAATGGTATATCAGTTGACCCCAGTAAGATTGAGGCTGTTGTGAATTGGCCGACGCCGACCAACGTGTCCAAGGTTCGTAGTTTCCTGGGTTTGGCAGGTTATTACAGAAAGTTTGTGAAGGATTTCTCGAGGATTGCAGTGCCATTGACACAACTAACTAAGAAGGGAGCAGCTTATGAATGGACCCATGAAAGAGAATCAGCCTTCCAGGAGCTAAAGACGAGGTTAGTTACAGCACCAGTTCTTATATTACCATCGGCTAATGAGGAATTTCAGATTTACAGTGATGCTTCACATAAGGGTTTGGGTTGCGTATTAATGCAATAAGGTAAAGTCATAGCGTACGCGTCTCGTCAGTTGAAGCCCAATGAAAAGAATTATCCTACCCATGATCTGGAGTTAGCTGCCGTGGTTTTTGCTTTGAAGATATGGCGTCATTACTTATATGGAACATCTTGCCAAGTTTTCACCGACCACAAGAGTCTGAAGTACTTGTTCACCCAGAAAGAGTTGAATATGAGGCAGAGAAGATGGCTCGAGCTGTTGAAGGACTATGACATGCAGATTCAGTACCACCCAGGTAAGGCAAACTCCGTAGCCGATGCATTAAGCAGGAAGCTAGTCAGAAATTTGGCGTGTCTGGCAACGATCTCAGCGGAACCGACCATCGTTGGGGAAGTGAAGACCAGGCAGATGGAAGATAAGTTCCTAAAAAGGGTAATTGATGAATTCGTCTCCAAGCCGAGGCCAGGATACACAGTGGAAAACCAGGTGCTTAAGTTTGAAGGAAGATTGTGTGTAGCCGACGTACCAGAGTTGAAAAGGAAGATTTTGCAAGAGGCCCATAGTTCCAAGTTTGCCATTCATCCAGGGAGCACCAAGATGTATCAGGACGTAAAGCGGACCTTTTGGTGGCCAAACATGAAAAGAGAGATAGCCGAGTTTGTATTTCAGTGTCTGAGTTGTCAGCAAGTGAAGGCAGAACACCAGAGACCGGCAGGACTTCTTCAACCCTTGTCAATTCCTGAATGGAAATGGGAGCACATCTCCATGGATTTCGTAGTGGGTTTGCCGAGGACGCAAAGAGGTATGGATTCCATTTGGGTTATAGTCGACAGGTTTACTAAGTCAGCTCACTTCTTGCCTGTCAAGACTACATTCAATGCCGACCGACTTGCCGAATTGTACATGAATGAGATCGTTAGGCTTCATGGTGTGCCAATGTCCATTGTGTCAGACCGAGATCCGAAGTTCGTTTCTAGATTTTGGCAGAGTCTACAAGGAGCCTTTGGAACAGAGTTGAGATTTAGCACAGCCTTTCACCCCCAGACCGACGGGCAAATGGAGAGAATGATCCAAACACTCGAAGACATGCTCAGACTGTGCGTGTTGGATTTCCGGGGAAGTTGGGAATCGCATTTGCCATTAGTAGAGTTCGCGTACAACAACAGTTATCAAGCCAGCATAGGCATGGCGCCGTATGAAGCTTTGTATGGAAGGGAGTGCAGATCGCCGATATGTTGGACTGAAGTAGGAGACAAAGCTCTAATTGGCCCCGAGTTGATTCAGGTGACAACTGAAAAGATCAAACTCATTCAGCAGAGGATTAAAACTGCACAGAGTCGACAGAAGTGTTATGCCGACCAAAGAAGGAGGGAGTTAGAATTTGAAATTGGAGATCATGTATTTTTGAAGGTCTCACCGATGACAGGAGTTTCGAGATTTGGGAAGAAGGGTAAACTTGCACCCCGATATATTGGGCCGTTTGAAATTCTTGAGAAAGTTAACACCGTTGCTTACAGACTCGCTTTGCCACCAGATTTGAGCCAAGTCCACAACGTGTTCCATGTTTCGATGCTGAGAAAATATATCCGAGACCCACTTCATGTAATAGATTACTCCGGGGTTGTAGTTAATGAAGACTTGGGCTACGAAGAGAAGCCGATGAGAATCATCGACAGACAAGTGAGACAGTTGAGAAACAAGTCGATATCAATGGTAAAAATCGAATGGGAGAAGCATTATGGCGAGGAGGCCACATGGGAAAAGGAAGAAGAGATGAAAATCCGTTACCCGGAGTTATTCGTAGGACAAGGTAACTTAAGTTTGGGGACCAAACTTCTTTAAGGAGGGTAGACTGTAGGAACCCACATTTTATGTCCTCATCATGTTCATGAGCATCTGTATGATTATGGTTTGTTAAGCTTGCATGTGTATGTTCGTGACTTGTCCTGCTTAAGTGAGTGAGATCCATGCCTTGATTTGATACCTTTGTGATTTGTCTAAGTGTTATGTGCCTGTCTAAGTTATGATTAGCCGACGTTACGCCAAGCCTAGGTTACGTTGCGCCTAGACCATTCCGAGCCGAGGTCATCCTCAGCCTAGAAGTATCTTGAAAACCCCTTTTGTTGACCACCATCCTTGCTTTGATGCATTAGCCGAGATGTTACCTTCGCACCCAAGTGATCTCGTCCTGGAGTGGTATGACCTAGACCGAGGTGTGGCGCATCTAGGCCAAGATGTGGCACAGCTTAGTCAAGTGTCGTCCTTCCTAGCCGAGGTCATTGTCACCTTAGTTGCCGAAGTCCTTTTGTTAGCCGATGTCACCCCTTGCCGGAGTACCGTTCCGTGTAGCTTGTTAGATACGCCTTGTTATTAGCCGATGTCGTTGCCTTGTCAGGAAGCCCATACCGTTTTGCTTGTTGAACACCCTTTCACCATGCTTTGTCCAGTCTGTCAGCCACCTTTTCAGGGTGAACCCAACCAGTCGCCGCCACGTGTCCCAACAGAGGGATTAAGCACAGAACCGAGTGAGAGCACTTATCATTTTGGTGTCATAACCTTGCCTTGTAGAGAGAGAAACTCTAGGAGGAAGAAGGAGTTTTAGAGTGAGAAAGTAAGTCTTCAAGCTTGGTTCCTTGAGATCAAACCGTTAGATTCGTGTTCTAAGGTTAGATTCTTGATCTGCTCATGATGTTCTTTATGTTGATGATATTGCATTGCATGATCGGATATGATTTGTAAGCCATGCATCGTCTTGAAATTCGGTTTTAGAAGGAGAAAATGACATTCATGTGTTCTTCAAGAAAAGTCATGTTTTGACCCGAAAGCTTTTTGCCTAGACTCATGTTTTGTGTTTGTTCTTGCATGATTTTCAACTATGGGTACCCAGGTCCATGTTTTCAAACCCGTAACATGAAAATCCCAGATTTGTGATAACAGATTGTGATCGAACATTCATATTTTCCATGTTTTCATACTCATGTTCTTCATATTCATTAGCAGAGGGAAACCCAGAGTTTCCCGACCTCTTTTCCTTGCATGTGGCCCTCGGGAACACACCTCGGCAAGGAGGTGTGGAACCTCGGCCTAGACCTGGTCGGTGCCCAGCGTGTTTTCGGAAAATCATTTGTGTACATACGAAACTTGTTGAAGGTGCATTCAATAGGCTTTGCCATGTGTTTGTAGGACTTGGGCTTGTCTCGACCCCGACGTGTGAAGAACTATGTGAGTGGTATTTTTAATAAAGCTATGTTACACTTGTTTTCATAAATCCCGTCTTGCCTTGTTTTGAAAAGTACTTGATCTAGCATGAATGACTATCCCTACTTGTATATTAAGCACTATCTTGTTTTGATGACATTTCTTGAAAGTCCTTAGCTGCAGGGGACTATAATGCAACTGCACTCTTGTCTTGAAAGTTCTCAGCTGCAGGGGACTATAATGCAACTGCACTCTTGTCTTGAAAGTCCTTAGCTGCAGGGGACTATAATGCAGCTGCACTCTTGTCTTGGAATTGTCATCACCCCCTTGTATTAAGTAGATGTAATAACATCCAAAGAACTCGAAAGGCCGGCAATGAACTTGATTCCCCCTTGATTGTAAAGTATACTATGTATTGTTTTGAAAGAAATCTCGGATATCAATCATGCAAAATCTTTATTTCTAATATCATTCACTGAGTAACCAAGCTCACCCTCTCTATATATATGTAGGTGATGAGCAAGAAGGCAATGAAGCCTAGACGTGTAGCCGATGTGTTTTTAGGTGCATTGCTGACGTGTTTTGGATTAGCATTTTACACCATCTTGAAGATCATGCTTCTTAGCTTATATTTCTTGTGCACTTGTATATGTCGGCTTGAGAAGCCTTTTGGTCAAGATGTATTTTGTATCTCATTCCCTTATTGTATTTAAGTTGTAAGACTTTGTAAAAAATGTATGTTCATTTCATTAGACTTAAGCACGGCTCTCATGGACTATTTAAATTCCGTATATGTATACATATTGCTTCCGCACTTGCAAGCCCCGTATTTTATACTCTGATTGTGTGTGATTCTTGTAAGTCGGCCTTGGGTAATCTCGGATTACTGGCCATCACGGCACCAAACTACTAGGGGCGGTTTGGGGACGTGACAGTTAAGGTATAGTGGTTTCTTGAATGAATTTCCATTTTTTATTTTCGGCAACTTCCATTTTAATTTTTATTCAACTTCCATTTTTATTCAAGTTATTTTTCTATTTAACTTCCTTTTTTATTTAATTTCCAAATAGATCGTTAAGGTAAAATGGTTTCTGGATTAAACATCCATTTTGAATTTTATGCAACTTTCAATTTTATTTTTATTCAACTTCCATTTTTATTAAAGTTATTTTTCTGTTTAACTTCCTTTTTTATTTAATTTGCAAATAGATCGTTAAGGTAAAATGGTTTCTGGATTGAACTTCCATTTTTAATTTTATGCAACTTTCATTTTTATTTTTATTCAACTTCCATTTTTATTCAAGTTATTTTTCTATTTTACTTCCTTTTTTGTTTAATTTCCAAATAGATCGTTGAGGTATATTGGTTTCTTGAATGAACTTTTATTTTTAATTTTCTGCAACTTTCATTTTTGTTTTTATTCAACTTCTATTTTTATTCAAGTTACTTTTCTATTCAACTTCCTTTTTTATTTAATTTCCAAATAGATCGTTAAGGTATAGTGGTTTCTGGAATGAACTTCCATTTTTAATTTCATGCGACTTTAATTTTTATTTTTCTTCAACTTCCATATTTATTTTTATTCAATTTCCATTTTTATTCAATTTACTTTTCTATAAAACTACCTTTGTATTTAATTTCCAAATAGATCGTTAAGGTATGGTGGTTTCTTGAATAAACTTCCATTTTTATTTTTACTCTACTTCCATTTTTATTGAAGTTATTTTTAATCAACTCCTTTTATATTTAATTTCCAAATAGATCGTTAAGGTATAGTGGTTTCTTGAATGTACTTCCAATTTTAATTTTCTGTAACTTCCATTTTTATTTTTATTCAACTTCCTTTTTTATTCTAGTTTCTTTTCTATTCAACTTCCATTTTTATTCAAGTTATTTTTCTATTCAACTTCGGTTTTTATTTAATTTCCAAATAGATCGTTAAAGTATACTTGTTTTTTGAATGAACTTCCATTTTTAACTTTTACAACTTTCATTTTTATTTTTTTTCAACTTCCATTTTTATTCAATTTACTTTTCTATTCAACTTATTTTTTTATTTAATTTCCAAATAGATCGTTAAGGTATACTGATTTCTTGAATGAATTTCCATTTTTAATTTTCTGCAACTTCCATTTTTATTCAAGTTACTTTTCTATTCAACTTCCTTTTTTATTTAATTTCGAAATAGATCGTTAACGTATAGTTGTTTCTGGAATGAACTTCCATTTTTAATTTTATGCAACTTTCATTTTTATTTTTATTCAACTTCCATTATCATTAAATTTACTTTTCTATTAAACTTTCTTTTTTATTTAATTTCCAAATAGATCGTTAAGGTATAGTGGTTTCTTTAATGAACTTTCATTTTTATTTTTATTCGACTTCTATTTTTATTTAAGTTACTTTTCTATTCAACTGCCTTTTTTATTTAATTTCCCAATAGATCATTAAGGTATACTGGTTTCCTGATTGAACTTCCATTTTTAATTTTCGGAAACTTCCATTTTAATATTTTATTTAACTTCCTTTTTTATTGAAGTTTCTTTTCTACTCAACTTCCTTTTTTATTTAATTTCCAAATAGATCGTTAAGGTATAGTGGTTTCTGGATTGAACTTCCACTTTTAATTTTATGCAACTTCCAATTTTATTTTTATTCAACTTCTTTTCGTATTCAAGTTTCATTTCTATTCAACTTGCTTTTTTATTTAATTTCCAAACAGATCGTTAAGGTATAGTGGTTTCTGGATTGAACTTCCATTTTTAATTTTATGGAACTTTCATTTTTATTTTTATTCAACTTCCATTTTTATTCAAGTTATTTTTCTATTCAACTTCCTTTTTTATTTAATTTCCAAGTAGATCGTTATGGTAAAATGGTTTCTGGATTGAACTTTCATTTTTAATTTTATGCAAATTTCATTTTTATTTTTATTCAACTTCCATTTTTATTCAAGTTCTTTTTCTATTTTACTTCCTTTTTTGTTTAATTTCCAAATAGATCATTAAGGTATGGTGGTTTTTTGAATGAACTTTCATTTTTAATTTTCTGCAACTTTCATATTTGTTCTTATTCAACTTCTATTTTTATTCAAGTTACTTTTCTAATCAACTTCCTTTTTTATTTAATTTCCAAATAGATCGTTAAGGTATAGTGGTTTCTGGAATGAACTTCCATTTTTAATTTCATGCTACTTTCATTTTTATTTTCCTTCAACTTCCATTTTTATTTTTATTCAACTTCCATTTTTATTCAATTTACTTTTCTATTAAACTACCTTTTTATTTAATTTCCAAATAGATCGTTAAGGTATGGTGGTTTCTTAAATAAACTTCCATTTTTATTTTTATTCGACTTCCATTTTTATTGAAGTTATTTTTATTCAACTTCCTTTTTTATTTAATTTCCAAATAGATCGTTAAGGTATAGTGGTTTCTTGAATGTACTTCCAATTTTAATTTTCTGTAACTTCCATTTTTATTTCTATTCAACTTCCTTTTTTATTCTAGTTTCTTTTCTATTCAACTTCCATTTTTATTCAAGTTATTTTTCTATTCAACTTCCGTTTTTATTTAATTTCCAAATAGATCGTTAAGGTATACTGGTTTTTTGAATGAACTTCCATTTTTAACTTTTACAACTTTCGTTTTTATTTTTATTCAACTTCCATTTTTATTCAATTTACTTTTCTATTCAACTTATTTTTTTATTTAATTTCCAAATAGATCGTTAAGGTATAGTGATTTCTTGAATGAATTTCCATTTTTAATTTTCTACAACTTCCATTTTTATTCAAGTTACTTTTCTATTCAACTTCCTTTTTTATTTAATTTCGAAATAGATCGTTAACGTATAGTTGTTTCTGGAATGAACTTCCATTTTTAATTTTATGCAACTTTCATTTTTATTTTTATTCAACTTCCATTATCATTAAATTTACTTTTCTATTAAACTTTCTTTTTTATTTAATTTCCAAATAGATCGTTAAGGTATAGCGGTTTCTTTAATGAACTTCCATTTTTAATTTTCTGCAACTTCCATTTTTATTTTTATTCGACTTCTATTTTTATTTAAGTTACTTTTCTATTCAACTGCCTTTTTTATTTAATTTGCAAATAGATCATTAAGGTATAGTGGTTTCCTGATTGAACTTCCATTTTTAATTTTCGGAAACTTCCATTTTAATATTTTATTTAACTTCCTTTTTTATTGAAGTTTCTTTTCTACTCAACTTCCTTTTTTATTTAATTTCCAAATAGATCGTTAAGGTATAGTGTTTTCTGGATTGAACTTCCATTTTTAATTTTATGCAACTTCCAATTTTATTTTTATTCAACTTCTTTTCGTATTCAAGTTTCATTTCTATTCAACTTGCTTTTTTATTTAATTTCCAAACAGATCGTTAAGGTATAGTGGTTTCTGGATTGAACTTCCGTTTTTAATTTTATGGAACTTTCATTTTTATTTTTATTCAACTTCCATTTTTATTCAAGTTATTTTTCTATTCCACTTCTTTTTTTATTTAATTTCCAAGTAGATCGTTATGGTAAAATGGTTTCTGGATTGAACTTTCATTTTTAATTTTATGCAACTTTCATTTTTATTTTTATTCAACTTCCATTTTTATTCAAGTTCTTTTTCTATTTTACTTCCTTTTTTGTTTAATTTCCAAATAGATCGTTAAGGTATAGTGGTTTCTTCAATGAACTTCCATTTTTAATTTTCTGCAACTCTCATATTTGTTTTTATTCAACTTCTATTTTTATTCAAGTTACTTTTCTATTCAACTTCCTTTTTTATTTAATTTCCAAATCGTTAAGGTATAGTGGTTTCTGGAATGAACTTCCATTTTTAATTTCATGTGACTTTCATTTTTATTTTTCTTCAACTTCCATTTTTATTTTTTTTCAACTTCCATTTTTATTCAATTTACTTTTCTATTAAACTACCTTTTTATTTAATTTCCAAATAGATCGTTAAGGTATGGTGGTGTCACGACCCCAAACCGCCCCTAGTAGTTTGGTGCCGTGATGGCCAGTAATCCGTAATTACCGAAGGCCAACTTACAAAATTCACACACAATCAGAGTATTTATATAGGGGGCTCGCAAATGCGGAAGCAATAATTCAAGATACAAGTGGTCCATAAGAGCAGTGCATAAGTCAAATGAAATGGCATACATCTTTATATAGCTTTAAAACTTGAATACAAGGTACAAAATACACATTACATCATAACAGAGGGCTTCCCAAGCCGACATGTTCAAAATACAAAAGCTTCAAGATTTGCCGACGTCCTCACTGCCGGCGTAACATGCATACAAAACACCTTGTAAAACACACATCTCGGCGTAGCCGACTTAAAGCTTGTTACCTACATATATACATAGGGAGGGTGAGCTTGGATACTCAGTGAATGGTACAAGTAATAAAGGGGTTAAATGAATGATTCCCGAGGTCTTTACAAAGCAATACATAATATATCAAGTCAAAACCATACTTATCATAACTTGTACAAAACATGAAGTAAATCTTGTTCATCAAACTTGGTCTTGCAAAACTCACATACTTAACACGTGTCAAATCTCATAACATAACCTCGGCATAACCTTGGTCCTTCGAAACATACTTGTGTCACTTAGGCCCGTAGCCCGCTTTGACCATTACTTGTGTCACTTAGGCCCGTAGCCCGCTTTGACCATTACTTGTGTCACTTAGGCCCGTAGCCCGCTTTGACCATTACTTGTGTCACTTAGGCCCGTAGCCCGCTTTGACCATTACTTGTGTCACTTAGGCCCGTAGCCCGCTTTGACCATTACTTGTGTCACTTAGGCCCGTAGCCCGCTTTGACCATTACTTGTGTCACTTAGGCCCGTAGCCCGCTTTGACAAGGACCGTATCCTTTTATACTTAGTACTGCGAAAGTTTAGAGTCCTCCAGCACAAGGGACTTGTGTTACATAGGCTTAACGTCCCCTAACACGAAAGGACGGCGTTACTTAGGCTTAACGTCCCCTAACACGAAAGGACGGTTCCAAGAATGCCATTCAAAACAAAGCTTATACTTGATACATAAAATAGGGGTGATCATTCGTGCTTAACAAATACTTTTATCAAAACAAGGCAAAGCTTTATCAAAACTTTAAGAACATAACTTTATTAAAAATACCACTCACTCTAGTTCTTGGGAAGTCGGGTCAAGGCAAAGGTCCAAGTCCTACAAACACATGGCAAAGCATACTGAACATACTTCTCAAAACAAGTCTCACATGCATGCAATGATTCTCGGGAACACATGCTAGAAGTCAAAACACTGTTTTTCATGTCAGGAAGACATGCTGGGTACCAACCAGGTCTAAGCCGAGGCCCTACACCTCCTGGCCGAGGTGCGGCTACCTAGGCTTCGGCATGCGGCTGCACGCCGAGGTGCGCACAAGACAACCAAAGGTGTAAGTGATTATACAAGGTAGGCCAAGGTGAGATACGATGCTTGGCCTAAGTGTGAGGTCTAGATGAGAGTGGTCTCGGCGACTACACCCCGGAAAGTGAAGTCTGGAGACCTGGGTTTCCATCCGTGAAGAACAGGAAGGACATGAACATGAAGATCATGAAGAACATGAATGCTAAAATCATAACTTGTTATTACGAGATCTGGGATTTCATGACATGAGTTCGAAAACATGGACCTGGGTACCCATACTTGAAAATCATGCAAGAACAAACACAAAAACATGGATCTAGGCATGAGCCTTCGGATCAAAACATGACTTTTCTTGAAGAACACATGAATGCTATTTTCTCTTTCTAAAACCGAACTTCAAAACAATGCATGGCTTACAAATCATTTTCAATCATGCAATGCAATAACATAAACATAAAGAACATCATGAGCCGATCAAGAATCTAACCTTAGAACGCGGATCTAACGGTTGGATCTCTAGGAATCAAGCTTGGAAATCTACTCTCTCTCAAGAACTCTTCTCCCTCTTCTAGAGCTTCTCTCTCTACTCTTCAAAACAATATACAACAAATGATGGGTTTCTCTCTCTGCCGGCTGACTTAACTCTCAGCTCGGACACGTGGCAACGGTTGGTTGGTTCTCTTCAAAAAGGTGATAGATTGACAAGACAAGGCCCTGACAAGGCGTATTTAGCAAGCTACTCGGAATGGCACTCCGGCAAGGGGTGACATCGGCTAACCACAAGACTTCGGCAACTAGGGTGACAATGACCTCGGCTAGGAAGGACAACACTTGACTAAGCTGTGCCACACCTTGGCCTAGATGTGCCACACCTCGGTCTAGGTCATACCACTCCAGGACAAGGTCGCTCAGGTGCAAGGGTAACATCTCGGCCTAGATGATACACATCTCGGCCTTGGTGATTCACACCTCGGCCCAGATAATGACATCCCGGCCAATATGTCAAAGCAAAGGTGGAGGTCAAACGAAGGGGTTCCAAGATACTTCTATACTGAGGATGACCTCGGCTTGGAATGATCTAGGCTTAACATAACCTAGGCTTGGCATAACATCGGTTAAGATAACTTAGGCTTGGCGCGACCTAGGCTTCACATCAAGGAGGGAGCAAAGCAAGCACACAACACTTAGACAAATCACGAGGCATCAAAGCAAGGCATGGATCTTACTTAAGCAGAACAAGTCAAAATGTGCAAATGCAAGCTTAACAAAACAGAAACATGCAAGTGTGCAGGAACATGACTAGGATATGAATGTGGGTTATTACATTCTTCCCCCCTTAAAGAAGTTTGGTCCCCAAACTTCGCTTACCTTATTTCCAAAACAGTTCCCGATGTCAAGTTCTCATCTCTGCTTATCCCCTCTAGCCTTTATCTTGGGACAATCCTTAATGCGGTGACCCCTCTCTCCGCATCCGAAACATGCTCCAGTCGCTCGAAGACAAACCCCAAAATGTAGCTTCCCACAACTTGCACACGTCGGCCTGGTGCCACTTTCCTGATTCGCGTTGTTGGGACTATCTTCCACTGTCTTCTCCTCGGCATCATTCGGGTCTGCCTCTTCTTCGCGATTGTCGTAGGTCTGTCTCTTCCTTTGACTCTTCCCCGAACTTTGACTTCTGTTCAGGTTGGCTTCTGCAAGGAGGGCTTTGTCTAATACTCCAGCATACGTCGGCATGTCGAGTAAATTGACTTGATCTTGTATCGGCCCTCGAAGTCCACTCTCAAACTTCCTAGCTTTCATGTATTCGTTGTTGGCCATGCGAGGTACAAACCTTGCCAATTCGGTAAAAGCGCGGTCGTATTCCGCCACTGTTCGGTTGCCCTGTGTCAAGGTATGAAATTCGGTGGCCTTGCGATTTCGAACACTTAAGGGAAAATGTTTGTTGTAAAACGATTCCAAAAATCTGGCCCAAGTCAAGTCTGGGTTACCTTCTCGAATCATCATCCACCATCTACGGGCGTCGTCTTCCAATGTGAATGCTGCTAGTGCTACTTTCTGAGCGTCGGTGCTGGGAAAAACCTCGAACATTTTCTCCATCTCAAGAATCCATGCTTCTGCTTTCATCGGCTCTATACCTCCATGGAACTTCGGCGGTTTCATCTTCTTGAATTCTCTGATCAGGGTCAATGTGTCATCTCCATATAGAGCTGGTTGCGGAGGCACTTGCGGTACTGGCGGTGGTGGAACTGCATGTTGGCCATCTGTTTGCTCGGCCTGGGTGGAGGTAGTACCGGTGTTCTGCTGCCTTGCCTGCCTTAATTCATCGGCCAAACTTTCAACCAATCTTTCTAATCTGTTTATTCTGTCCTCGGATTGATCTCGGCTAACTGGGGGTCTACCTCTTCTCATGATACTGGGGGGTATGCAGGATGTGACTCTTAGAATAAAATGAACAAATGAACATGTATGCAAGTGAACATGATCATGCCGAGATGATGCACACCTCATCAAGTAGCAAGCAACATGATGCAATTCTAAAATCATTCTAAGGGACATCCTATGCTCTTTAGGACTCAAAGTGTGTGAATAACGTACTATAAGGAACTTGTGCTCTGATACCATTCTGTCACGACCCCAAACCGCCCCTAGTAGTTTGGTGCCGTGATGGCCAGTAATCCGTAATTACCGAAGGCCAACTTACAAAATTCACACACAATCAGAGTATTTATATAGGGGGCTCGCAAATGCGGAAGCAATAATTCAAGATACAAGTGGTCCATAAGAGCAGTGCATAAGTCAAATGAAATGGCATACATCTTTATATAGCTTTAAAACTTGAATACAAGGTACAAAATACACATTACATCATAACAGAGGGCTTCCCAAGCCGACATGTTCAAAATACAAAAGCTTCAAGATTTGCCGACGTCCTCACTGCCGGCGTAACATGCATACAAAACACCTTGTAAAACACACATCTCGGCGTAGCCGACTTAAAGCTTGTTACCTACATATATACATAGGGAGGGTGAGCTTGGATACTCAGTGAATGGTACAAGTAATAAAGGGGTTAAATGAATGATTCCCGAGGTCTTTACAAAGCAATACATAATATATCAAGTCAAAACCATACTTATCATAACTTGTACAAAACATGAAGTAAATCTTGTTCATCAAACTTGGTCTTGCAAAACTCACATACTTAACACGTGTCAAATCTCATAACATAACCTCGGCATAACCTTGGTCCTTCGAAACATACTTGTGTCACTTAGGCCCGTAGCCCGCTTTGACCATTACTTGTGTCACTTAGGCCCGTAGCCCGCTTTGACCATTACTTGTGTCACTTAGGCCCGTAGCCCGCTTTGACCATTACTTGTGTCACTTAGGCCCGTAGCCCGCTTTGACCATTACTTGTGTCACTTAGGCCCGTAGCCCGCTTTGACCATTACTTGTGTCACTTAGGCCCGTAGCCCGCTTTGACCATTACTTGTGTCACTTAGGCCCGTAGCCCGCTTTGACCATTACTTGTGTCACTTAGGCCCGTAGCCCGCTTTGACCATTACTTGTGTCACTTAGGCCCGTAGCCCGCTTTGACAAGGACCGTATCCTTTTATACTTAGTACTGCGAAAGTTTAGAGTCCTCCAGCACAAGGGACTTGTGTTACATAGGCTTAACGTCCCCTAACACGAAAGGACGGCGTTACTTAGGCTTAACGTCCCCTAACACGAAAGGACGGTTCCAAGAATGCCATTCAAAACAAAGCTTATACTTGATACATAAAATAGGGGTGATCATTCGTGCTTAACAAATACTTTTATCAAAACAAGGCAAAGCTTTATCAAAACTTTAAGAACATAACTTTATTAAAAATACCACTCACTCTAGTTCTTGGGAAGTCGGGTCAAGGCAAAGGTCCAAGTCCTACAAACACATGGCAAAGCATACTGAACATACTTCTCAAAACAAGTCTCACATGCATGCAATGATTCTCGGGAACACATGCTAGAAGTCAAAACACTGTTTTTCATGTCAGGAAGACATGCTGGGTACCAACCAGGTCTAAGCCGAGGCCCTACACCTCCTGGCCGAGGTGCGGCTACCTAGGCTTCGGCATGCGGCTGCACGCCGAGGTGCGCACAAGACAACCAAAGGTGTAAGTGATTATACAAGGTAGGCCAAGGTGAGATACGATGCTTGGCCTAAGTGTGAGGTCTAGATGAGAGTGGTCTCGGCGACTACACCCCGGAAAGTGAAGTCTGGAGACCTGGGTTTCCACCCGTGAAGAACAGGAAGGACATGAACATGAAGATCATGAAGAACATGAATGCTAAAATCATAACTTGTTATTACGAGATCTGGGATTTCATGACATGAGTTCGAAAACATGGACCTGGGTACCCATACTTGAAAATCATGCAAGAACAAACACAAAAACATGGATCTAGGCATGAGCCTTCGGATCAAAACATGACTTTTCTTGAAGAACACATGAATGCTATTTTCTCTTTCTAAAACCGAACTTCAAAACAATGCATGGCTTACAAATCATTTTCAATCATGCAATGCAATAACATAAACATAAAGAACATCATGAGCCGATCAAGAATCTAACCTTAGAACGCGGATCTAACGGTTGGATCTCTAGGAATCAAGCTTGGAAATCTACTCTCTCTCAAGAACTCTTCTCCCTCTTCTAGAGCTTCTCTCTCTACTCTTCAAAACAATATACAACAAATGATGGGTTTCTCTCTCTGCCGGCTGACTTAACTCTCAGCTCGGACACGTGGCAACGGTTGGTTGGTTCTCTTCAAAAAGGTGATAGATTGACAAGACAAGGCCCTGACAAGGCGTATTTAGCAAGCTACTCGGAATGGCACTCCGGCAAGGGGTGACATCGGCTAACCACAAGACTTCGGCAACTAGGGTGACAATGACCTCGGCTAGGAAGGACAACACTTGACTAAGCTGTGCCACACCTTGGCCTAGATGTGCCACACCTCGGTCTAGGTCATACCACTCCAGGACAAGGTCGCTCAGGTGCAAGGGTAACATCTCGGCCTAGATGATACACATCTCGGCCTTGGTGATTCACACCTCGGCCCAGATAATGACATCCCGGCCAATATGTCAAAGCAAAGGTGGAGGTCAAACGAAGGGGTTCCAAGATACTTCTATACTGAGGATGACCTCGGCTTGGAATGATCTAGGCTTAACATAACCTAGGCTTGGCATAACATCGGTTAAGATAACTTAGGCTTGGCGCGACCTAGGCTTCACATCAAGGAGGGAGCAAAGCAAGCACACAACACTTAGACAAATCACGAGGCATCAAAGCAAGGCATGGATCTTACTTAAGCAGAACAAGTCAAAATGTGCAAATGCAAGCTTAACAAAACAGAAACATGCAAGTGTGCAGGAACATGACTAGGATATGAATGTGGGTTATTACATTCTTCCCCCCTTAAAGAAGTTTGGTCCCCAAACTTCGCTTACCTTATTTCCAAAACAGTTCCCGATGTCAAGTTCTCATCTCTGCTTATCCCCTCTAGCCTTTATCTTGGGACAATCCTTAATGCGGTGACCCCTCTCTCCGCATCCGAAACATGCTCCAGTCGCTCGAAGACAAACCCTAAAATGTAGCTTCCCACAACTTGCACACGTCGGCCTGGTGCCACTTTCCTGATTCGCGTTGTTGGGACTATCTTCCACTGTCTTCTCCTCGGCATCATTCGGGTCTGCCTCTTCTTCGCGATTGTCGTAGGTCTGTCTCTTCCTTTGACTCTTCCCCGAACTTTGACTTCTGTTCAGGTTGGCTTCTGCAAGGAGGGCTTTGTCTAATACTCCAGCATACGTCGGCATGTCGAGTAAATTGACCTGATCTTGTATCGGCCCTCGAAGTCCACTCTCAAACTTCCTAGCTTTCATGTATTCGTTGTTGGCCATGCGAGGTACAAACCTTGCCAATTCGGTAAAAGCGCGGTCGTATTCCGCCACTGTTCGGTTGCCCTGTGTCAAGGTATGAAATTCGGTGGCCTTGCGATTTCGAACACTTAAGGGAAAATGTTTGTTGTAAAACGATTCCAAAAATCTGGCCCAAGTCAAGTCTGGGTTACCTTCTCGAATCATCATCCACCATCTACGGGCGTCGTCTTCCAATGTGAATGCTGCTAGTGCTACTTTCTGAGCGTCGGTGCTGGGAAAAACCTCGAACATTTTCTCCATCTCAAGAATCCATGCTTCTGCTTTCATCGGCTCTATACCTCCATGGAACTTCGGCGGTTTCATCTTCTTGAATTCTCTGATCAGGGTCAATGTGTCATCTCCATATAGAGCTGGTTGCGGAGGCACTTGCGGTACTGGCGGTGGTGGAACTGCATGTTGGCCATCTGTTTGCTCGGCCTGGGTGGAGGTAGTACCGGTGTTCTGCTGCCTTGCCTGCCTTAATTCATCGGCCAAACTTTCAACCAATCTTTCTAATCTGTTTATTCTGTCCTCGGATTGATCTCGGCTAACTGGGGGTCTACCTCTTCTCATGATACTGGGGGGTATGCAGGATGTGACTCTTAGAATAAAATGAACAAATGAACATGTATGCAAGTGAACATGATCATGCCGAGATGATGCACACCTCATCAAGTAGCAAGCAACATGATGCAATTCTAAAATCATTCTAAGGGACATCCTATGCTCTTTAGGACTCAAAGTGTGTGAATAACGTACTATAAGGAACTTGTGCTCTGATACCATTCTGTCACGACCCCAAACCGCCCCTAGTAGTTTGGTGCCGTGATGGCCAGTAATCCGTAATTACCGAAGGCCAACTTACAAAATTCACACACAATCAGAGTATTTATATAGGGGGCTCGCAAATGCGGAAGCAATAATTCAAGATACAAGTGGTCCATAAGAGCAGTGCATAAGTCAAATGAAATGGCATACATCTTTATATAGCTTTAAAACTTGAATACAAGGTACAAAATACACATTACATCATAACAGAGGGCTTCCCAAGCCGACATGTTCAAAATACAAAAGCTTCAAGATTTGCCGACGTCCTCACTGCCGGCGTAACATGCATACAAAACACCTTGTAAAACACACATCTCGGCGTAGCCGACTTAAAGCTTGTTACCTACATATATACATAGGGAGGGTGAGCTTGGATACTCAGTGAATGGTACAAGTAATAAAGGGGTTAAATGAATGATTCCCGAGGTCTTTACAAAGCAATACATAATATATCAAGTCAAAACCATACTTATCATAACTTGTACAAAACATGAAGTAAATCTTGTTCATCAAACTTGGTCTTGCAAAACTCACATACTTAACACGTGTCAAATCTCATAACATAACCTCGGCATAACCTTGGTCCTTCGAAACATACTTGTGTCACTTAGGCCCGTAGCCCGCTTTGACCATTACTTGTGTCACTTAGGCCCGTAGCCCGCTTTGACCATTACTTGTGTCACTTAGGCCCGTAGCCCGCTTTGACCATTACTTGTGTCACTTAGGCCCGTAGCCCGCTTTGACCATTACTTGTGTCACTTAGGCCCGTAGCCCGCTTTGACCATTACTTGTGTCACTTAGGCCCGTAGCCCGCTTTGACCATTACTTGTGTCACTTAGGCCCGTAGCCCGCTTTGACCATTACTTGTGTCACTTAGGCCCGTAGCCCGCTTTGACCATTACTTGTGTCACTTAGGCCCGTAGCCCGCTTTGACCATTACTTGTGTCACTTAGGCCCGTAGCCCGCTTTGACCATTACTTGTGTCACTTAGGCCCGTAGCCCGCTTTGACAAGGACCGTATCCTTTTATACTTAGTACTGCGAAAGTTTAGAGTCCTCCAGCACAAGGGACTTGTGTTACATAGGCTTAACGTCCCCTAACACGAAAGGACGGCGTTACTTAGGCTTAACGTCCCCTAACACGAAAGGACGGTTCCAAGAATGCCATTCAAAACAAAGCTTATACTTGATACATAAAATAGGGGTGATCATTCGTGCTTAACAAATACTTTTATCAAAACAAGGCAAAGCTTTATCAAAACTTTAAGAACATAACTTTATTAAAAATACCACTCACTCTAGTTCTTGGGAAGTCGGGTCAAGGCAAAGGTCCAAGTCCTACAAACACATGGCAAAGCATACTGAACATACTTCTCAAAACAAGTCTCACATGCATGCAATGATTCTCGGGAACACATGCTAGAAGTCAAAACACTGTTTTTCATGTCAGGAAGACATGCTGGGTACCAACCAGGTCTAAGCCGAGGCCCTACACCTCCTGGCCGAGGTGCGGCTACCTAGGCTTCGGCATGCGGCTGCACGCCGAGGTGCGCACAAGACAACCAAAGGTGTAAGTGATTATACAAGGTAGGCCAAGGTGAGATACGATGCTTGGCCTAAGTGTGAGGTCTAGATGAGAGTGGTCTCGGCGACTACACCCCGGAAAGTGAAGTCTGGAGACCTGGGTTTCCACCCGTGAAGAACAGGAAGGACATGAACATGAAGATCATGAAGAACATGAATGCTAAAATCATAACTTGTTATTACGAGATCTGGGATTTCATGACATGAGTTCGAAAACATGGACCTGGGTACCCATACTTGAAAATCATGCAAGAACAAACACAAAAACATGGATCTAGGCATGAGCCTTCGGATCAAAACATGACTTTTCTTGAAGAACACATGAATGCTATTTTCTCTTTCTAAAACCGAACTTCAAAACAATGCATGGCTTACAAATCATTTTCAATCATGCAATGCAATAACATAAACATAAAGAACATCATGAGCCGATCAAGAATCTAACCTTAGAACGCGGATCTAACGGTTGGATCTCTAGGAATCAAGCTTGGAAATCTACTCTCTCTCAAGAACTCTTCTCCCTCTTCTAGAGCTTCTCTCTCTACTCTTCAAAACAATATACAACAAATGATGGGTTTCTCTCTCTGCCGGCTGACTTAACTCTCAGCTCGGACACGTGGCAACGGTTGGTTGGTTCTCTTCAAAAAGGTGATAGATTGACAAGACAAGGCCCTGACAAGGCGTATTTAGCAAGCTACTCGGAATGGCACTCCGGCAAGGGGTGACATCGGCTAACCACAAGACTTCGGCAACTAGGGTGACAATGACCTCGGCTAGGAAGGACAACACTTGACTAAGCTGTGCCACACCTTGGCCTAGATGTGCCACACCTCGGTCTAGGTCATACCACTCCAGGACAAGGTCGCTCAGGTGCAAGGGTAACATCTCGGCCTAGATGATACACATCTCGGCCTTGGTGATTCACACCTCGGCCCAGATAATGACATCCCGGCCAATATGTCAAAGCAAAGGTGGAGGTCAAACGAAGGGGTTCCAAGATACTTCTATACTGAGGATGACCTCGGCTTGGAATGATCTAGGCTTAACATAACCTAGGCTTGGCATAACATCGGTTAAGATAACTTAGGCTTGGCGCGACCTAGGCTTCACATCAAGGAGGGAGCAAAGCAAGCACACAACACTTAGACAAATCACGAGGCATCAAAGCAAGGCATGGATCTTACTTAAGCAGAACAAGTCAAAATGTGCAAATGCAAGCTTAACAAAACAGAAACATGCAAGTGTGCAGGAACATGACTAGGATATGAATGTGGGTTATTACAGGTGGTTTCTTGAATAAACTTTCATTTTTATTTTTATTCGACTTCCATTTTTATTGAAGTTATTTTTATTCAACTTCCTTTTTTATTTAATTTCCAAATAGATCGTTAAGGTATATTGGTTTCTTGAATGTACTTCCAATTTTAATTTTCTGTAACTTCCATTTTTATTTTTATTCCACTTCCATTTTTATTCTAGTTTCTTTTCTATTCAACTTCCATTTTTATTCAAGTTATTTTTCTATTCAACTTCCGTTTTTATTTAATTTCCGAATAGATCGTTAAGGTATACTGGTTTTGTGAATGAACTTCCATTTTTAACTTTTACAACTTTCATTTTTATTTTTATTCAACTTCCATTTTTATTCTATTTACTTTTCTATTCAACTTATTTTTTTATTTAATTTCCAAATAGATCGTTAAGGTATAGTGATTTCTTGAATGAATTTCCATTTTTAATTTTCTGCAACTTCCGTTTTTATTCAAGTTACTTTTCTATTCAACTTCCTTTTTTATTTAATTTTGAAATAGATCGTTAACGTATAGTTGTTTCTGGAATGAACTTCCATTTTTAATTTTATGCAACTTTCATTTTTATTTTTATTCAACTTCCATTATCATTAAATTTACTTTTCTATTAAACTTTCATTTTTATTTAATTTCCAAATAGATCGTTAAGGTATATTGGTTTCTTTAATAAACTTCCATTTGTAATTTTGTGTAACTTCCATTTTTATTTTTATTCGACTTCTATTTTTATTTAAGTTACTGTTCTATTCAACTGCCTTTTTTATTTAATTTCCAAATAGATCATTAAGGTATAGTGGTTTCCTGTTTGAACTTCCACTTTTAATTTTCGGAAACTTCCATTTTAATATTTTATTTAACTTCCTTTCTTTTTCAAGTTTCTTTTCTACTCAACTTCCTTTTTTATTTAATTTCCAAATAGATCGTTAAGGTATAGTGGTTTCTGGATTGAACTTCCATTTTTAATTTTATGCAACTTCCATTTTTATTTTTATTCAACTTCTTTTCGTATTCAAGTTTCATTTCTATTCAACTTGCTTTTTTATTTAATTTCCAAACAGATCGTTAAGGTATAGTGGTTTCTGGATTGAACTTCCATTTTTAATTTTATGCAACTTTCATTTTTATTTTTATTCAACTTCCATTTTTATTCAATATAATTTTCTATTAAACTTCATTTTTTATTTAATTTCCAAATAGATCGTTAAGGTATAGTGGTTTCTTGAATGAACTTCCATTTTAATTTTTATTCAACTTCCATTTTTATTCAAGTTATTTTTCTATTTAACTTCCTTTTTTATTTAATTTCCAAATAGATCGTTAAGGTAAAATGGTTTCTGGATTGAACTTCCATTTTTAATTTTACGCAACTTTCATTTTTATTTTTATTCAACTTCCATTTTTATTCAAGTTATTTTTCTATTCAACTTCCTTTTTTATTTAATTTCCAAATAGATCGTTATGGTAAAATGGTTTCTTGATTGAACTTCCATTTTTAATTTTATGCAACTTTCATTTTTATTTTTATTCAACTTCCTTTTTTATTCAATTTACTTTTCTATTAAACTTACTTTTTTATTTAATTCCAAATAGATCGTTAAGGTACAGTGGTTTGTTTAACGAACTTTCATTTTTAATTTTTTGCAACTTCCATTTTATTTTTATTTAACTTCCTTTTTTATTCAAGTTTCTTCTCTTCTCAACTTCATTTTTTATTTAATTTCCAAATAGATTGTTATGGTATAGTGGTTTCTAGATTGAACTTTCATTTTTAATTTTATTCAACTTCCATTTTTCTTCGATTTACTTTTCTATTGAACTTCCTTTTTTATTTAATTTCCAAATAGATCGTTAAGGTATACTGGTTTCTTGAATGAACTTCCATTTTTAACTTTCTACAACTTTCATTTTTATTTTTATTCAACTTCCATTTTTATTCAATTTAATTTTTTGTTCAACTTCTTTTTTTGTTTAATTTCCAAATAGATCGTTAAGGTATAGTGATTTCTTGAATGAATTTTCATTTTTAATTTTCTGCAACTTCTATTTTTATTCTTGTAACTTTTCTATTCAACTTCCTTTTTTATTTAATTTTGAAATAGATCGTTAACGTATAGTTGTTTATGGAATGAACTTCCATTTTTAATTTTATGCAACTTTCACTTTTATTTTTATTCAGCGTCCCTTTTCATTCAATTTACTTTTCTATTAAACTTCCTTTTTTTATTTAATTTCCAAATAGAATGTTAAGGTATTGTGGTTTCTTGAAAGAACTTGCATTTTTAATTTTTTGCAACTTCCATATTTATTTTCATTCGACTTGTATTTTTATTGAAGTTACTTTTCTATTCAACTGTGTTTTTTATTTAATTTCCAAATAGATCGTTAAGGTGTAGTGGTTTCCTGATTGAACTTCCATTTTTAATTTTCGAAAACTTCCATTTTTATTTTTATTTAACTTCCTTTTTTATTCAAGTTTCTTTTCTACTCAACTTCCTTTTTTATTTAATTTCCAAATAGATCGTTAAGGTATAGCGGTTTCTTGAATGAACTTCCATTTTTAATTTTCTGCAACTTCCATTTTTCTTTTTGTTCAATTTCCATTTTTATTCAAGTTACTTTTCTATTTTACTTCCTTTTTTGTTTAATTTCCAAATAGATCGTTAAGGTATAGTGGTTTCTTGAATGAACTTCCATTCTTAATTTTCTGCAACTTTCATTTTTGTTTTTATTCAACTTCTGTTTTTATTCAAGTTACTTTTCTATTCAACTTCCTTTTTTATCTAATTTCCAAATAGATCGTTAAGGTATAATGGTTTCTGGAATGAACTTCCATTTTTAATTTGATGCGACTTTCATTTTTATTTTTCTTCAACTTCCTTTTTTATTCAATTTACTTTTCTATTAAACTACATTTTTTATTTAATTTCCAAATAGATCGTTAAGTTATGGTGGTTTCTTGAATAAACTTCCATTTTTAATTTTCTGCAACTTCCATTTTTACTTTTATTCGACTTCTATTTTTATTGAAGTTATTTTTATTCAACTTCCTTTTTTATTGAATTTCCAAATAGATCATTAAGGTATAGTGGTTTCTTGAATTAACTTCCAATTTTAATTTTCTGCAACTTCCATTTTTATTTTTATTCAACTTCCTTTTTTATTCAAGTTTCTTTTCGATTCAACTTCCATTTGTATTCAAGTTATTTTTCTATTCAACTTCCGTTTTTATTTAATTTCCAAATAGATCGTTAAGGTGTAGGGGTTTCTTGAATGAACTTCCATTTTTAATTTTCTGCAACTTCCATTTTTATTTTTATTTAACTTCATTTTTTCTTCAAGTTTCTTTTCTACTCAACTTCCTTTTTTATTTAATTTCCGAATAGATCGTTAAAGTATAGTGGTTTTTCGATTGAACTTTATTTTTAATTTTATGCAACTTCCATTTTTATTTTTATTCAACTTCCATTTTTATTCAAGTTACTTTTCTATTAAACTTCTTTTTTATTTAATTTCTAAATAGATCATTAAGGTATAGTGGTTTCCTGAATGAACTTCCATTTCAATTTTTTGCAACTTCCATTTTTATTTTTATTTGACTTCCATTTTTATTCAAGTTATTTTTCTATTCAACTTCCTTTTTTATTTAATTTCCAAATAGATCGTTAAGGTGTAGTGGTTTCTTGAATGAACTTCCAATTTAAATTTTATACATCTTCCATTTTTAATTTTATTCAACTTCTTTTTTTTTCAAGTTTCTTTTCTATTCAACTTCCTTTTTTATTTAATTTCCAAATAGATCGTTAAGGTACAGTGGTTTCTGGATTGAACTTCCATTTATAATTTTATGCCACTTTCATTTTTATTTTTGTTCAACTTCCATTTTTTTTCAGTTTACTTTTCTATTAAACTTCCTTTTTTTTATCTAATTTCCAAATAGGTCGTCAAGGTATAGTGGTTTCATTAATGAACTACCATTTTTAATTTAACTTTCATTTTTATTTTTATTCAACTTCTATTTTTATTGAAGTTGCTTTTCTATTCAAATTCATTTTTTATTTAATTTCCAAATAGATCGTTAAGGTATAGCGGTTTCTGGATTGAGCTTCCATTTCCAATTTTTTGCAACTTTCATTTTTATTTTTATTCAACTTCTATTTTTATTGAAGTTGCTTTTCTATTCAACTTCCTTTTTTATTTAATTTCCAAATAGATCGTTAAGGTATAGTGGTTTCTTGAATGAACTTCCATTTTTCTTTTTCTTCAACTTCCATTTTTGTTCAATTTACTTTTCTATTCTACTTGCTTTTTTATTTAATTTCCAAATAGATCGTTAAGGTATAGTGGTTTCTTGAATGAACTTCCATTTTTTATTTTCGGCAACTTCCATTTTAATTTTTATTCAACTTCCATTTTTATTGAAGTTATTTTTCTATTCAACTTCCTTTTTTATTTAATTTCCAAATAGATCGTTAAGGTAAAATGGTTTCTGGATTGAACTTCCATTTTTAATTTTATGCAACTTTCATTTTTATGTTTATTCAACTTCCATTTTTATTCAATTTAATTTTCTATTAAACTTCTTTTTTTATTTAATTTCCAAATAGATCGTTAAGGTATAGTGGTTTCTTGAATGAACTTCCATTTTTAATTTTCTGCAACTTCTATTTTTATTTTTATTTAACTTCCATTTTTATTGAAGTTATTTTTTTATTCAACTTCCTTTTTTATTTAATTTCCAAATATATCGTTAAGGTATAGTGGTTTTTTCAATGAACTTTCATTTTTAATTTTTTGTAACTTCCATTTTTATTTTTATTCGACTTGCATTTTTATTCAAGTTATTTTTCTATTCAGCTTCCTTTTTTATTTAATATCCAAATAGATTGTTAAGGTATAGTGGTTTCTTGAATGAACTTCCAATTTTAATTTTTTCACGACCCCAAACCGGCCCTAGTAGTTTGGTACCGTGATGGCCAGTAATCTGGGATTACCGAAGGTTAACCTTCAAAATCCAGACACAATCAGAGTATAAATATATATATGGGGCTCACAAGTGCGGAAGCAATAATTTAAAAATACAAGTGGTCCATAAGAGCAGTGCGTAAGTTCATGGAACGGCATACAACTGTACAATTTTTTTTACAACTTGAATACAATTACAACGAAGTACAAAATACATATTACATCTTGATCAAAAGGCTTCTCAAGCCGACATGTGTAAATTACAAGTATTATAAGCCGAGAAGCATAATTTTCAAGACTGCCGACGTGAATACAAGTTAGGCCGACATAACAAAAACCCAAAACAAGCTCGCCAATCACACCTAGGCGTCACTGCCTTCCTGCTCATCACCTACATATATATAGAGAGGGTGAGCTTGGATACTCAGTGAATGGTATAAATAATAAAGGGATTTGCATGACTGGTATTCAAGATTTTTATCAAACAGTACATAACATATCTAGTGCAAGTCAAGGGATGAACCAAGTCCATCTTCCAAATTTGTCAAGTTTCAAAGGATGCTTACTAACATCATTATAATACAAGTGATGACATCTCGGCAAACAAACCCACGCGGTAAACCGTCAGTGGCAAACAAGACAAGGCAAGACAAGGGAGATATCTCAATTCAATGGTGTCGTTGCATTATAGTCCCCTGACACTAAGGACTTGTGCTACTAATGCTTAGAGTCCCCTAGCACGTACGGACTTCCAAACTTTGTGCTACAAATGCTTATAGTCCCTTAGCACGTACGGACTTCCAAACTTTGTGCTACAAACGCTTATAGTCCCTTAGCACGTACGGACTTTCCAAGAATGTCATCAAAACAAGATAGTATGTATATATTTTCCAACTAGGAATAACCATTCATGCTTACAAATACTTTTCCAAACGAAGCAAAACAAGACTTTTATCAAAACATTATAACATAGCTTTATTAAAAATACCACTCACATAGCTCTTCAGACGTCGGAGTCAAGACAAGTCCAAGTCCTACAAACACATGGCAAAGTCTGTTGAATGCACTTTCAAACAAATTTCACATGCATGCAGATGATCTTGGCATTCCTCAAGACTAAGTCAAATCAAAACAAACACAGTTCTTTATCTCCGGAAAACATGCCGGGCAACTACCAGGTCTAGGCCGAGGTTCCACACTCCCTTGCCGAGGTGTGGCCTCGATGGCCACATTCAAAGGAATGAAGTCGGGAAAAATCTGGGTTTCCCTCTCTTGAAGAACATGATGAACATGAACATGAGGAAGATGAATGCAAAGATCATAATTTGCTATTACAAAATCTGAGATTTCATGCTATGAGTTCAAAAACGTGGACCTGGGTACCCATATTCAAGGATCTCTTGAAAACAAACATAAAAACATAAATCTTAATGCAAACTTTCGGATCAAACAAGCCTTTCTCTTCAAGAACACATGAACACTATTTTCTCTTTCTAAAACCAACTTTAAATCGATGCATGACATGTAGAACAGGTTCGATCGTGCAATGCAGCTAGATGATCAATAAGAACGACAAGAGTAAGTCAAAAATCTAACCTTAATACGCGAATCTAATGGTTTGATCTCTAGGAATCAAGCTCGAAAGCCCACTCTCTCACTCTAAAACTTCTTCTTCTTCTAGAGCTTCTCTCTCCTCACAAACAAAGACATATAGCAAAATGATACATTTCTAGGTCTGTTGGCTGACTTAACCCTCCACAGGGGCACGTGGCAGCGGCTGGTTGGTGCTGCTCAAAAAGGTGGCTGAGTGACAAGACAAGACTATGACAAAAATGTGTTCAACAAGCAAGATGGCATGGGCACTTCGGTAGGCAGTGATCTCGGCTAAAAGCAAGGCATCGGCAAGTAAGGGAACAATGACCTCGGCTAGGAAGGACAACACTTGACTAAGTTGTGCCACACCTTGGCCTAGATGTGCCACACCTCGGTCTAGGTCATACCACTCCGGGACAAGATCACTTAGGTGCAAAGGTAACATCTCGGCCTAGATGATTCACACCCCGGCCTTGGTGATGAACACCTCGGCCTAGATAATGACATCTCGGCAAATATGTTAGGGCGAAGGTGGAGGTCAAACAAAGTGGTTCCAAGGTAATTCTAGACTGAAGATGACCTCGGCTAAACTCACACCAAGCAAGGTACAAAACATGCTATAACACTTAAACGAACAAGGACAAGACTAGAAACGCAAGCTTACATGACAGAATCACATGAATGCATATGAGTATGGTTAGAATAGAGTGAGGGTTATTACAAATTTTCTACAACTTCCATTTTGATTTTTATTCAACTTGTTTTTTTATTCAAGTTTCTTTTCTATTCAACATCCATTTTTATTTAATATCCAAATAGATCGTTAAGGTATAGTGGTTTCTGGATTGAACTTCCATTTATAATTTTATGCAACTTTCATTTTTATTTTTATTCAACTTCCATTTTTATTCAATTTACTATTCTGTTCAACTTCCTTTTTTTATTTAATTTCCAAATAGATCGTTAACATACAGTGGTTTTTGAATGAACTTTCATTTTTAATTTTTAATTTTCTGCAACTTCTATTTTTATTTTTGTTCAACTTCTATTTTTATTCAAGTTATTTTTTATTCAACTTCCTTTTTTATTTAATTTCCAAATATATCGTTAAGGTATAGTGGTTTCTTGAATGAACTTCCATATTTAATTTTCTGCAACTTTCATTTTTATTTTTATTTAACTTCCATTTTTATTCAAGTGTCTTTTCTACTCGACTTCCTTTTATATTTAATTTCCAAATAGATCGTAAAGGTATAGTGGTTTCTTGAATGAACTTCCATTTTTAATTTTCTGCAACTTCCATTTTTATTTTTATTCAACCTCTATTTTTATTGAAGTTATTTTGTATTCAACTTCCTTTTTTATTTAATTTCCAAATAGATCGTTAAGGTATAGTGGTTTCTTGAATGAACTTCCATTTTTAATTTTTTGCAACTTCCATTTTTATTTTTGTTCAATCTCCTTTTTTATTCAAGTTTCTTTTCTATCCAACTTCCTTTTTTATTTAATTTCCAAATAGATCGTAAAGGTACAGTGGTTTCTGGATTGAACTTCCATTTCCAATTTTATGCAACTTTCATTTTTATTTTTATTCAATTTCTATTTTTATTGAAGTTACTTTTCTATTCTACTTCCTTTTTTATTTAATTTCCAAATAGATCGTTAAGATATAATGGTTTCTTCAATGAACTTCCATTTATAATTTTATGCAACTTTCATTTTTATTTTTATTCAACTTCCATTTTTATTCGATTTACTATTCTATTAAACTTCTTTTTTATATTTAATTTCCAAATAGATCGTTAACATATAGGGGTTTCTTGAATGAACTTCCATTTTTAATTTTCTGCAACTTCTATTTTTATTTTTGTTCAACTTTTATTTTCATTCAAGTTATTTTTTTATTCAACTTCCTTTTTTATTTAATTTCCAAATAGATCGTTAAGGTATAGTAGTTTCTTGAATGAACTTCCATTTTTAATTTTCTGCAACTTCCATTTTTATTTTTATTTAACTTCCATTTTTATTCAAATGTCTTTTCTACTCGACTTCCTTTTTTATTTAATTTCCAAATAGATCGTAAAGGTATAGTGGTTTCTTGAATGAACTTCCATTTTAAATTTTCTACAACTTCCATTTTTATTTTTATTCAACTTCTATTTTTATTGAAGTTATTTTTCTATTCAACTTCCTTTTTTATTTAATTTCCAAATAGATCGTTAAGGTATAGTGGTTTCTTGAATGAACTTCTATTTTTAATTTTCTGCAACTTCCATTTTTATTTTTGTTCAATCTCCTTTTTTATTCAAGTTTCTTTTCTATTCAACTTCCTTTTTTATTTTATTTCCAAATAGATCGTAAAGGTATAGTGGTTTCTGGATTGAACTTCCATTTCCAATTTTATACAACTTTCATTTTCATTTTTATTCAATTTCTATTTTTATTGAAGTTACTTTTCTATTCTACTTCCTTTTTTATATTATTTCCAAATAGATCGTTAAGATATAATGGCTTCTTCAACGAACTTCCATTTTTAATTTTCTGCAACTTCCATTTTTATTTTTGTTCAACTTCCTTTTTTATTTAATTTCCAAATAGATCGTTAAGGTATAGTGGTTTCTGGATTGAACTTCGATTTCCAATTTTATGCAACTTTCATTTATATTTTTATTCAACTCTATTTTTAGTGAAAGTACTTTACTATTCAACTTCCTTTTTTTATTTAATTTCCAAATATATCGTTAAGGGATAGTGGTTTCTTGAATGAACATCCATTTTTAATTTTTTGCAACTTTCATTTTTATTTTTATTTAGCTTCCATTTTTATTCAAGTGTCTTTTCTACTCAACTTCCGTTTTTATTTAATTTCCAAATAGATCGTTAAGGTATAGTTGTTTCTTGAATGAACTTCCTTTTTAAATTTTCTGCAACTTCCATTTTTATTTTTATTCAACTTCTTTTTTTATTCTAGTTTCATTTCTATTCAACTTCTTTTTTTATTTAATTTCCAAATATATCGTTAAGGTATAGTGGTTTCTGGATTGAACTTCCATTTATAATTTTATGCAACTTTCATTTTTATTTTTATTCAACTTCCATTTTTATTCGATTTACTATTCTATTAAACTTCCTTTTTTTATTTAATTTCCAAATAGATCGTTAACGTATAGTGGTTTCTTGAATGAACTTCCATTTTTAATTTTCTGCAACTTCTATTTTTATTTTTACTCAACTTCTATTTTTATACAAGTTATTTTTCTGTTCAACTTCCTATTTTATTTAATTTCCAAATAGATCGTTAAGGTATAGTGGTTTCTTGAATGAACTTCCATTTTTAATTTTCTGCAACTTTCATTTTTATTTTTTTTCAACTTCCTTTTTTATTCAAGTTTCTTTTCTATTAAACTACCTTTTTTATTTAATTTCCAAATAGATCGTTAAGGTATAGTGGTTTCTTGAATGAACTTCCATTTTTATTTTTGTTCAACTTCCTTTTTTATTCAAGTTTCCTTTATATTCAACTTCTTTTTTATTTAATTTCCAAATAGATCGTTAAGGTATAGTGGTTTCTGGATTGAACTCCCATTTCCAATTTTACGCAACTTTCATTTTCATTTTTATTCAACTTCTATTTTTATTGAAGTTACTTTTCTATTCAACTTCCTTTTTTATTTAATTTCCAAATAGATCGTTAAGGTATAGTGGTTTCTTGAATGAACATCCATTTTTAATTTTCTGCAACTTCTATTTTTATTTTTATTTAACTTCCATTTTTATTCAAGTGTCTTTTCTACTCAACTTCCTATTTTATTTAATTTCCAAATAGATCGTTAAGGTATAGTGGTCTCTGGAATAAACTTCCATTTTAAATATTCTGCAACTTCCATTTCTAGTTTTCTTCAACTTCTTTTTTTATTTAAGTTTCATTTCTATTCAACTTTCTTTTTTATTTAATTGCCAAATAGATCGTTAAGTTATACTGGTTTCTGGATCGAACTTCCATTTTTAATTTTATGCAATTTTCATTTTTATTTTTATTCAACATTCATTTTAATTCAATTTACTTTTCTATTAAACTTCTTTTTTTATTTAATTTCCAAATAGATCGTTAAGGTATAGTGGTTTCTAGATTGAACTTCCATTTCCAATTTTATGCAACTTTCATTTTTATTTTTATTCAACTTCTAATTTTATTGAAGTTACTTTTCTATTCAACTTCCTTTTTTATTTAATTTCCAAATAGATCGTTTAGATATAATGGTTTCTTAAATGAACTTCCATTTTTAAATTTCTGCAACTTCTATTTTTATTTTTATTCAACTCCTATTTTTATTCAAGTTATTTTTATATTCAACTTCCTTTTTTATTTAATTTCCAAATAGATCGTTAAAGGTAAAATGGTTTCTGGATTGAACTTCCATTTTTAATTTTCTTCAACTTCCATTTTTATTTTTATTCAACTTCCATTTTTATTAAATTTACTTTCCCATTAAACTTCCCTTTTTATTTAATTTCCAAATAGATCGTTCAGGTATAGTGATTTCTTCAATGAACTACCATTTTTTATTTTCGGCAACTTCCATTTTAATTTTTATTCATCTTCCATTTTTATTCAAATTATTTTTCTATTCAACTTCCTTTTTTATTTAATTTCCAAAAAAATCGTTAAGGTATAGTGTTTTCTGGAATGAACTTCCATTTTTAATTTTATGCAACTTTCATTTTTATTTTTATTCAACTTCCATTTTTATTCAATTTACTTTTCTACTAAACTTCTTTTTTTATTTAATTTCCAAATAGATCGTTAAGGTATAGTGGTTTCTTGAATGAACTTCCATTTTTAATTTTCTGCAACTTCCATTTTCATTTTTATTCAACTTCCACTTTTATTCAAGTTATTTTTTTATTCAACTTCCTTTTTTATTTAATTTCCAAATAGATCGTTAAGGTATAGTGGTTTCTTGAATGAACTTCCATTTTTAATTTTTTGTGACTTCCATTCTTATTTTTATTCGACTTGCATTTAGATTCATGTTATTTTTCTATTCAACTTCCTTTTTTATTTAATATCCAAATAGATGGTTAAGGTATAGTGGTTTCTGGAATGAACTTCCATTTTTAATTTCATGCAACTTTCATTTTTATTTTTCTTCAACTTCCATTTTTATTCAATTTACTTTTCTATTCAACTTGTTTTTTTATTTAAATTCCAAATAGATCGTTAAGGTATAGTGGTTTCTTGAATGAACTTCCATTTTTAATTTTCTGCAACTTCCAATTTTATTTTTGTTCAATCTCCTTTTTTATTCAAGTTTCTTTTCTATTCAATTTCCTTTTTTATTTAATTTCCAAATAGCTCGTTAAGGTATAGTGGTTGCCTGAATGAACATCCATTTTTAAATTTCTGCAACTTCTATTTTTATTTTTAATAAACTTCTATTTTTATTCTAGTTATTTTTTTATTCAACTGCCCTTTTTATTTAATTTCCAAATAGATCGATAAGGTATAGTGGTTTCTTGAATGAACTTCAATTTTTAATTTTCTGCAACTTCCATTTTTATTTTTGTTCAACTTCCTCTTTTATTCAAGTTTCTTTTCTATTCAACTTCCCTTTTTATTTAATTTCCAAATAGATCGTTAAGGTATAGTGGTTTCTGGAATCAACTTCCTTTTCCAATTTTATGCAACTTTCTTTTTTATTTTTATTCAACTTCTATTTTTATTGAAGTTACTTTTCTATTCAACTTCCTTTTTTATTTAATTTCCAAATAGATCGTTAAGGTATAGTGGTTTCTTGAATGAACTTCCATTTTTAATTTTCTGCAACTTCCAATTTTATTTTTGTTCAATCTCCTTTTTTATTCAAGTTTCTTTTCTATTCAACTTCCTTTTTTATTTAATTTCCAAATAGATCGTTAAGGTATAGTGGTTGCTTGAATGAACTTCCATTTTTAAATTTCTACAACTTCTATTTTTATTTTTAATAAACTTCTATTTTTATTCTAGTTATTTTTTATTCAACTGCCCTTTTTATTTAATTTCGAAATAGATCGATAATGTATAGTTGTTTCTTAAATGAACTTCAATTTTTAATTTTCTGCAACTTCCATTTTTATTTTTGTTCAACTTCCTTTTTTATTCAAGTTTCTTTTCTATTCAACTTTTTTTTTATTTAATTTCCAAATAGATCGTTAAGGTATAGTGGTTTCTTGAATGAACATCCATTTTTAATTTTCTGCAACTTCCATTTTTATTTTTATTTAACTTCCATTTTTATTCAAGTGCCTTTTCTACTCTACTTCCTTTTTTTTATTTAATTTCCAAATTGATCGTTAAGGTATAGTGGTTTTTTGAATGAACTTCCATTTTAAATTTTCTGCAACTTCCATTTTTATTTTTATTCAACTTCTTTTTTTTATTCAAGTTTCATTTCTATTCAACTTCCTTTTTTATTTAATTTCCAAATAGATCGTTAAGGTATAGTGGTTTCTGGATTGAACTTCCATTTTTAATTTCATGCAACTTCCATTTTTCTTTTTCTTCAACTTCCATTTTTATTCAATTTACTTTTCTATTCAAATTCCTTTTTTATTTAATTTCCAAATAGATCGTTAAGGTATAGTGATTTCTTGAATGAACTTCCATTTTTAATTTTCTGCAACTTGCATTTTTATTTTTGTTCAACTTCCTTTTTTATTCAAGTTTCTTTTCTATTCAACTTCTTCTTTTATTTAACTTCCAAATAGATCGTTAAGGTATAGTGGTTTCTTGAATGAACTTCCATTTTTAATTTTCTGCAACTTCCATTTTCTTTTTTTATTAACTTCCATTTTTATTCAAGTGTCTTTTCTACTCAACTTCCTTCTTTATTTAATTTCCAAATAGATCGTTAAGGTATAGTGGTTTCTCGAATGAACTTCCATTTTAAATTTTCTGCAACTTCCATTTTTATTTTTATTTAACTTCCTTTTTTATTCAAGTTTCATTTCTATTCAACTTCCATTCATGCTTCACAAATACTTTTCCAAAACAGTCAAGGCAAAACTTTTATCGAAACTTAATAACATAACTTTATTAAAAATACCACTCAGATAGCTCTTCAGACATCGGGGTCAAGGCAAGTCCAAGTCCTACAAACACATGGCAAAATCTGTTGAATGCACTTCTCAAAACAAGTCTAGCATGCATGCAAATGACCTCGGCATTCTTCAAAGGCTAAGTCAAATCGAAACAAAACACAATTTCTCATCTCCGGAAAACATGCTGGGCGACTACCAGGTCTAGGCCGAGGTCCCACACCTCCTTGCCGAGGTGTTGCCTCGATGGCCACATTCAAGGAAATGAGGTCGGGAAAATCTGGGTTTCCCTCTCTTGAAGAACATGTCGAACATGAAGAACATGAACATGAGGATGAATGCAAGATCATAATTTGCTATTACAAAATCTGAGATTTCATGCTATGAATTAAAAAACATGGACCTGGGTACCCATACTCGAAAATCTTATGGAAACAAACACAAAAGCATGAACCTTAATGCAAACTTTCGGATCAAACAAGGCTTTTATCCAAGAACACATGAATACTACTTTCTCTTTCTAAAACCAAACTTTCAATCAATGCATGGCTTGCAAATCAGGTTTGATCATGCAATGCAGCTAGATGATTAACAAGGACTACAAGAGTAGGTCAAGAATCTAACCTTAATAAACGAATCTAACGGTTAGATCTCTAAGAATCAAGCTCGAAGATCCACTCCTTCACTCTAAAACTCCTTCTAGAGCTTCTCTCTCTCAAGGCAAAGATATGATACAAAATGATAGGTTCTACTCACTGCCGGCTGATTTAACACTCAGCTCGGACACGTGGCAACGGCTGGTTGGTTCTCCCCGAAAAGGTGGCTGACAGGCCAGACAGAGTATGGCGAAAGGGTGTTTAACAAGTAAAGCAGCATGGCACTCTGACAAGGTACTGACATCGGGTGAAAACATCGACTCCGGTAGGTGAGGTATCTATGATCCCGGTTAGGACGGACAACACTTGGCCCAGCTGTGCCACACCTCGGCCTAGATGTGCCACACCTCGGTCTAGGTCGCACCAATCCGGAACAAGATCACTCGGGCTCAAGGTTAACATTTCGGCCTAGATGATACACCTCTCGGCCTTGATGATACACCCCGGCCTAGAAAATGACATCTCGACCAATATGCCAGGACGAAGGTAGGGGTCAACCAAAGTGGTTTCAAGGTGGTTTTGGCTTTAAGGTGACCTCTGCTAGACTCACCAAAAAAGAACAAGACTCAACAAGTAAATTTCATATAAGTACAAACCAAGACAAAAATCTCATTCTAGCTAAGACAAGTCAAGAAAATTCACTACTGTAACTTAGCAAAACAAGATTATACAAATGCTCATGCCCGAGGCTAAGGTGAGGAATGAGGGTCACTACAGTCTACCCTCATTAGAGAAGTTTGGTCCCCAAACTTCAGTTATCTTGCTCTACAAATAACTCCGGATAGCGGATTTTTATTTCCTTTTCCTTTTCCCATGTAGCCTCCTTGCCATAATGCCCCTCCCATTCGATCTTTACCATTGGTATCGATTTGTTTCTCAACTGCCGCTCTTGCCTGTCAATAATTCTCATCGGCCTTTCCTCGTAGCCTAAATCTTCATTAACCACAATCTCAGAATAATCAATCACATGTAGCGGATCTCGGATATATTTCCTCAACATCGAAACATGAAACACGTTGTGGACTTGGCTTAATTCTGGCGGCAGGGCAAGCCTGTAGGCAACAGGGTTGACCTTCTCAAGAATCTCAAATGGCCCAATATATCGAGGTGCTAATTTACCCTTCTTCCCAAATCTTGAAACCCCTGTCGTAGGCGAGATCTTCAAAAATACATGATCCCTAGTCTCAAATTCTAATTCCCTCCTTCTCTGGTCGGCATAACTCTTCTGCTGGCTCTGTACGGTTTTAATCCTTTGTTGAATGAGCTTAATCTTCTCGGTTGTAACTCGAACCAGTTCGGGACCAATCAAGGCTTTATCTCCCACTTCAGTCCAACATATCGGCGACCTGCACTTCCTTCCATACAAAGCTTCATACGGTGCCATGCCAATGCTGGCTTGATAATTGTTGGTGTAGGCAAACTCTACTAACGGTAGATGCACTTCCCAATTTCCCTTGAAATCTAACACACATAGTCTGAGCATATCTTCGAGTGTCTGAATCGTTCTTTCTGTTTGTCCATCGGTCTGGGGATGAAATGTTGTGCTGAACTTCAACTCGGTTCCCAAAGCCCTTTGTAATCTCTGCCAAAATCTAGAAACAAACTTTGAATCTCGGTCTGACACTATGGACATCGGCACTCCATGAAGCTTCACAATCTCATTCATATACAGTCCAGCAAGCCGGTCGGCATTGAATGTAGTCTTGACAGGCAAAAAGTGTGCTGACTTAGTAAATCTGTCAACTATAACCCAAATTGAGTTCATACCTTTTTGCATCCTCGGCAAACCAATCACAAAATCCATGGAGATATGTTCCCATTTCCACTCAGGGATTGACAAGGGTTGAAGAAGTCCTGCTGGCCTTTGGTGTTCTGCTATCACTTGCTGACAACATAGACACTGGGATACAAACTCGGCTATTTCCCTTTTCATATTTGACCACCAGAAAGTCTGCTTCACATCTTGGTACATCTTGGTGCTTCCCGGATGAACGGCAAATTTGGAGCTATAGGCTTCCTACAAAATCTTCCTTTTCAACTCTGGGACGTCGGCCACGCACAATCTCCCTTCAAACTTAAGCACTCGATTTTCAATGGTGTTCCTTGGCCTTGGCTTGGTGACGAATTCATCAATTACCTTCTTGAGGAACTTATCCTCCATCTGTCTGGTCTTCACTTCCTCAATGATGGTCGGCTCTACTGAAATCATTGCCAGGCACGCCAAACTTCCAACTAAGTTCCTGCTCAACGCGTCGGCTACGGAGTTTGCCTTACTCGGATGGTACTGAATCTGCATGTCGTAGTCCTTTAATAGTTCAAGCCATCTTTCCTGTCTCATATTCAATTCCTTTTGAGTGAACAAGTACTTCAGACTTTTGTGGTCTGTGAAAACTTGGCAAGAAGTTCCATACAAGTAATGGCGCCATATCTTTAAAGCAAAGACCACGGCTGCCAGTTCCAAATCATGGGTAGGATAATTCTTTTCACTGGGTTTTAACTGACGAGATGCGTATGCTACAACCTTACCTCTTCGCATTAACACACAGCCCAACCCCTTATGTTAAGCATCACTATAAATCTGAAATTCTTCCTTGTCTGACGGTAAAGCAAGTATCGGTGATGTAACCAACCTCGTCTTTAACTCTTGGAAAGCGGACTCCCTATCCTCGGTCCATTCATACGCCACTCCTTTCTGAGTTAGTTGTGTCAGCGGTACTGCAATCCTTGAAAAATTCTTCACAAATTTCCTGTAATAGCCGGCCAAACCCAGAAAACTACGAATCTCGGATACATTAGTCGGTGTCGGCCAATTCACAACGGCTTCAATCTTACTTGGATCGACTGAAATACCTTCTTCGTTAATCACATGCCCTAGGAACGAGATACTGGAGAGCCAAAATTCACACTTGCTAAGCTTGGCATATAATTTCTTGTCTCTTAGGACTTGTAAGGCTAGTCCCAAGTGCTTCTCATGCTCAACTTCATTCTTGGAATAGATCAATATGTCGTCGATGAAAACAACCACGAACTCGTCTAGGTACAGCTTGAAGACCCTATTCATTAAATCCATGAATGCTGCAGGAGCATTGGTCACTCCGAAAGGCATTACCAAAAATTCGTAGTGGCCATACCTTGTCCGGAAAGCAGTCTTCTCGACATCATCGGCCTTAACTTTCAGCTGGTGGTAGCCCGACCTGAGGTCAATCTTAGAAAAGACTCGTGCCCCTTGTAGTTGGTCAAGCAAATCATCAATCCTCGGCAATGGATACTTGTTCTTAATGGTTACCTTGTTCAGTTCTTGGTAGTCGATACAAAGACGAAGTGTGCCATCCTTTTTCTTAACAAACAGAACGGGTGCTCCCCATGGTGAAGTACTCGGCCTAATAAATCCCTTGCGCAGCAATTCTTGTAATTGCAATTTCAGTTCTTTAAGTTCGGCTGGGGCCATTCTATAGGGTGTTTTGGAGATGGGTTGAGCTCCCGGCGTAATATCAATCGTAAATTCTATTTCTCTATCGACCACGCCGCCAGGCAAGTCATTTGGAAAGACGTCAGGGAATTCCCTAACAACTGGGATGTCGGCTAGCTCCACGCTTCCATCCAGATTACTTAGTATACTACACAGGTAACCTCGACACCCTTTTTGGATCAATTTATAGGCCTTCATAGATGAGATTAAGTAAGGTGGGGGTACTACTCCTTTACCCTAGAAAGTAACCTCGGTTTGGTTTGGGGGTTTCAATGTGACATTCTTTGAAACACAATTAATAGATGCGTGATTCGCTACTAACCAGTCCATCCCCAATATGACATCAAAGTGGGTCATGCTTAACGGCATCAAGTCAACTAATAATTCTACACCCACAATTACAACAATACACGCCCTATAAATGGATGTAACAATCATAGTTCTCCCAGATGGGGTAGCCACATGTAACATATAATCAAGGGGTTCTTGTTCTCTATTTAATTTCTCGACAAACTTAACAGATATGAATGAATGTGTAGATCCTGAATCAATTAATATGTATGCATCTTGAGAGCAAATTGAGAGTGTACTTGACACCACTGTCTCAGCATTCGTAGTGTCTCCTGGTACCAATGCAAAAACTCTACCCTGTCTCATTTGGGCCCTCCCGATGTTATTCCTTTGCGCAGAGCCCGAGGTGCTCCCATCCTTCTTACCATCGTCAGTTCTTGTCTTCGGACAGTCTTTCACGCGATGACCCATCTCACTACATTCAAAACAAGCTCCCGATGCCCAACGGCAAACTCCGGAATGTGGCTTCCCACAGCTTGCACACGTCGGCCTAGTATTACCTTCTTGGTTCGAGTTGCTGGAGCTGCCCACATTCGCTTTCTTCTTGGCGTTAAACGGAGCTCGGCGATTATCATAGTTCTGCCTCTTCTTCTGATTTTCTCCTGAGTTTTGATATCGGTTCAAGTTAGCCTCTGCCAGGATGGCCTTGTCCAACACTTCGGCGTAGGTCGGCATATTGAGCATGTTAACTCGATCCTGAATTGGTCCACGTAATCCACTTTCGAACTTCCTGGCCTTTCTGTATTCATCATCGACCATGTGAGGCGCATATCTCGCCAACTCGGTAAAAGCACGGTCATATTCTACCACTATCTTGTTGCCTTCTGTCAAAGTTTGAAACTCTGTGGTCTTATGGTCTCGAACACTAAGGGGGAAATGCTTGTTGTAGAACAGCTCCAAAAATCTGGCCCAAGTCAAACCTGGGTTGCTTTCTCGGGTCATCATCCACCATCTTCGTGCATCGTCGTCTAAGGTGAATGTTGCTAATGACACCTTCTGGGCATCGGTGCTGGGAAAAATCTCAAACAGTTTCTCCATTTCCAAGACCCACGCTTCGTCTTTCATCGGCTCTATGCCTCCAGAGAATCTCGACGGTTTCATCTTCTTAAACTCTCGGATCAGGGCTATGGTGCCGTCCCCATATAAAGCTTGCTGTGGAGGCACTTACGGCGCTGGAGGAGGTGGAGGTGGAACTGCATGCCGGCCATTTGTCTGCTCGGCCTGGGTAGAAGTAGTACTAGCGTCTTGTGGCCGAGCTTGCCTTAACTCACGGACCAAACCTTCTACCAGTCTCTCCAATCTATCCAATCTGTCCTCGGGATGATCTCGGCCAACGGGTGGTCTACCTCTTCTCATGATGCTAAGAGTGTGCAAAATGTGACTTTAAAACAAGATGATCAAACAATATGCATGCAATAGCAAATATTTACACCGAAATGATGCACACATTGTCAAGTAGCAAGCATAATGATGCAATCCTAACATCAATCCTACGGAAAGTCCTATGCTCTTTAGGACTCGAAGTGTGAGTAATGTACTATAAGAAACTTGTGCTCTGATACCAATCTGTCACGACCCCATTCCGCCCCTAGTAGAATGGTGCCATGATGGCCAGTAATTCGTGATTACCGAAGGCTAACTTTCAAGATTCACACACAAACAGAGTATACATATGGGGCTTATAAATACGGAAGCAATAAATTTCAAGCTAAGTAGTCCATGAGAGCAGTGCATAAGTTTAAATGGAATGGCATACATCTTTACATAGCTTTAATACAACAAATGAAGTACAAGAAAATACATCTTGACCAAAAGGCTTCTCAGCCATCAAATACAAAATGCAATGAAATACAACTAAGAAGCATAATCTTCAAGATGCAGCAAAAGTGCAAAGTCCAAAACAAGTGGCAAGTACATCTAGGCGTCACCGCCGTCCTGCTTGTCACCTACATATATATATAGAGGGGTGAGCTTGGATACTCAGTGAATGGTACAGATAATAAAGGGGTTTACATGAATGATATCCGAAATCCTTATCAAATCAAAGCATAACACATCTTGTACAAAATCCAAGAGTAAATCAAGTTTATCTAACAAATCTTTCAAGTCCCGACAATTAAAGTCTTTCAAGGCTTTCAAGTTCCAAGGAATAATATTAACAAGGGTTGTGCTACAAATGCTTATAGTCCCCTAGCATGTACGGACTTTCAAGATTGTGCTACAAATGCTTATAGTCCCCTAGCACGTACGGACTTTCAAGATTACCATTCAAAATAAGGCTAATGCTTGATATACAAAATAGGGATCATCATTCATGCTTCACAAATACTTTTCCAAAATAGTCAAGGCAAAACTTTTATCAAAACTTAATAACATAACTTTATTAAAAATACCACTCACATAACTCTTCAGACATCGGGGTCAAGGCAAGTCCAAGTCCTACAAACACATGGCAAAGTCTGTTGAATGCACTACTCAAAACAAGTCTAGCATGCATGCAAATGACCTCGGCATTCTTCAAAGGCTAAGTCAAATCGAAACAAAACACAATTTCTCATCTCGGGAAAACATGCTGGGCGACTACCAGGTCTAGGCCGAGGTCCCACACCTCCTTGCCGAGGTGTTGCCTCGATGGCCACATTCAAGGAAATGAGGTCGGGAAAATCTGGGTTTCCCTCTCTTGAAGAACATGTCGAACATGAAGAACATGAACATGAGGAGGATGAATGCAAGATCATAATTTGCTATTACAAAATCTGAGATTTCATGCTATGAATTCAAAAACATGGACCTGGGTACCCATACTCGAAGATCTTATGGAAACAAACACAAAAGCATGAACCTTAATGCAAACTTTCGGATCAAACAAGGCTTTTATCCAAGAACACATGAATACTACTTTCTCTTTCTAAAACCAAACTTTCAATCAATGCATGGCTTGCAAATCAGGTTTGATCATGCAATGCAGCTAGATGATTAACAAGGACTACAAGAGTAGGTCAAGAATCTAACCTTAATACACGAATCTAATGGTTAGATCTCTAAGAATCAAGCTCGAAGATCCACTCCTTCACTCTAAAACTCCTTCTAGAGCTTCTCTCTCTCAAGGCAAAGATATGATACAAAATGATAGGTTCTACTCACTGCCGGCTGATTTAACACTCAGCTCGGACACGTGGCAACGGCTGGTTGGCTCTCCCTGAAAAGGTGGCTGACAGGCCAGACAGAGTATGGCGAAAGGGTGTTTAACAAGTAAAGTGGCATGGCACTCTGACAAGGTACTGACATCGGGTGAAAACATCGGCTCCGGTAGGTGAGGTAGCTATGATCCCGGTTAGGACGGACAACACTTGGCCTAGCTGTGCCACACCTCGGCCTAGATGTGCCACACCTCGGTCTAGGTCGCACCAATCCGGAACAAGATCACCCGGGCTCAAGGTTAACATTTCGGCCTAGATGATACACCTCTCGGCCTTGATGATACACCCCGGCCTAGAAAATGACATCTCGGCCAATATGCCAGGACGAAGGTAGGGGTCAACCAAAGTGGTTTCAAGGTGGTTCTGACTTTAAGGTGACCTCGGCTAGACTCACCAAAAAAGAACAAGACTCAACAAGTAAATTTCACATAAGTACAAACCAAGACAAAAATCTCATTCTAGCTAAGACAAGTCAAGAAAATTCACTACTGCAACTTAGCAAAACAAGATTATACAAATGCTCATGCCCGAGGCTAAGGTGAGGAATGAGGGTCACTACAACTTCCTTTTTTATTTAATTTCCAAATAGATCGTTAAGGTATAGTGGTTTCTGGATTGAACTTCCACTTTGAATTTCATGCAACTTTCATTTTTATTTTTAATCAACTTCCATTTTTATTCAATTTTCTTTTCTATTAAACTTCATTTTTTATTTAATTTCCAAATAGATCGTTAAGGTATAGTGGTTTCTTGAATGAACTTCCAATTTTTATTTTCGGCAACTTCCATTTTAATTTTTATTCAACTTCCATTTTTATTCAAATTATTTTTCTATTCAACTTCCTTTTTTATTTAATTTCCAAATAGATCGTTAGGGTAAAATGTTTTCTGGATTGAACTTCCATTTTTACTTTTATGCAACATTCATTTTTATTTTTATTCAACTTCCATTTTTATTCAACTTACTTTTCTATTCAACTTCTTTTTTTATTTAATTTCCAAATAGATCGTTAAGGTATAGTGGTTTCTTGAATGAACTTCCAATTTTAATTTTCTGCAACTTCTATTTTTATTTTTATTCAACTTCTTTTTTTATTCAAGTTTCTTTTCTATTCAACTTCCTTTTTTATTTAATTTCCAAATAGATCGTTAAGGTATAGTGGTTTCTTGAATGAACTTCCATTTTTAATTTTTTGCAACTTCTATTTTTATTTTTATTCGACTTGCATTTTTATTCAAGTTATATTTCTATTCAACTTTCTTTTTAATTTAATATCCAAATAGATGGTTAAGGTATAGTGGTTTCTTCAATGAACTTCCAATTTTAATTTTCTGCAACTTCCATTTTAATTTTTATTCAACTTCTTTTTTTATTCAAGTTTCTTTTCGATTCAACATCCTTTTTTATTTAATTTCCAAATAGATTGTTCAGATATAATGGTTTCTGGATTGAAGTTCCATTTTTAATTTTATGCAGCTTTCATTTTTATTTTTATTCAACTTCCATTTTTATTCAATTTACTATTCTATTCAACTTCCTTTTTTATTTAATTTCCAAATAGATCGTTAAGGTATAGTGGTTTCTTGAATGAACTTCCATTTTTAATTTTCTCCAACTTCTATTTTTATTTTTGTTCAACTTCTATTTTTATTCAAGTTATTTTTTTATTCAACTTCCTTTTTTATTTAATTTCCAAATAGATCGTTAAGGTATAGTGGTTTCTTGAATGAACTTCCATTTTTAATTTTTTGCAACTTCTATTTTTATTTTTATTCGACTTGCATTTTTGTTCAAGTTATTTTTCTATTCAACTTCATTTTTTATTTAATATCCAAATAGATGGTTAATGTATAATGGTTTCTTGAATGAACTTCCAATTTTAATTTTCTGCAACTTCCATTTTTATTTTTATTCAACTTCTTTTTTTATTGAAGTTTCTTTTCTATACAACTTCCTTTTTTATTTAATTTCCAAATAGATCGTTAAGGTATAGTGGTTTCTGGAATGAACTTCCATTTCTAATTTCATGCAACTTTCATTTTTCTTTTTCTTGAACTTCCGTTTTTATTCAATTTACTTTTCTATTCAACTTGCTTTTTTAATTAATTTCCAAATAGATCGTTAAGGTATAGTGGTTTCTTGAATGAACTTCCATTTTTAATTTTCTGCAACTTCCATTTTTATTTTTGTTCAACTTCCTTTTTTATTTAAGTTTCTTTCCTATTCAACTTTCTTTTTTATTTAATTTCCAAATAGATCGTTAAGGTATAGTGGTTTCTTGAATGAACTTTCATTTTTAATTTTTTGCAACTTTCATTTTTATTTTTATTCGACTTCTATTTTTATTGAAGTTACTTTTCTATTCAACTTCCTTTTTTATTTAATTTCCAAATATATCGTTAAGGGATAGTTGTTTCTTGAATGAACTTCCATTTTTAATTTTCTGCAACTTACATTTTTATTTTTATTTAACTTCCATTTTTATTCAAGTGTCTTTTCTACTCGACTTCATTTTTTATTTAATTTCTGTAATGCCCTCAAAATAACAACATTAAACCCATTAATATAGACGTGCATTGATATACAAAAGCTTCACATTCTTCTATTCATCAGAGTACTTCATTACAAAAGTATTACATGTTAACAATAAAAGCAAATGCCCTACGGGCTTACAGGTTTCCAAGTTAACACTTGGTTACAAAAGAGAGTACTAACTCAATTACATATTAAGCCCTTGGCTTGAATTTACATGTAATACATCAAAAGAAATAAGACAACAAAAGTGTGTCCGCCTCTAGCCTCCCAAGCTAAGTCCTTGGAGGTGGCATGCTACCTGTACCTGAAAATAATATTCCCATATAGGGTGAGCCACAGCCCAGTAGAAATACACTAAACCAAATATAGACAATGACTAAAAGATTAGCAATTGATAGATGGTCAACACTGATACTTTTCCTTATCACACTTTATAGTTTCATGACATACAAGTCCATGTTACAATCCATTTTCCAATTCTTTTCAAATTCTCAGTTTATAACCCTGGCTCAGAACCTGGCCAAACAACTCATATGAGACAATAACTCGCATTAAGCACTTTCCCATTTCCTCATAGATAAGCATACTAGCTATATCACACACCAACAGATAAGCATACAAGCTATATCATCACTTCCACAGATATACATAAGAGCACTATCACACTTCCAATGACAAGCATATGAGCTCTGTCAACACATTACTAGATAAGCATATGAGCTCTATCTATGGAGTCCATCCCCTATCTCCTCCCAACAACATCCGGTTTAGAGGTCCATCCCCTATCTTCCCCTAAACCGTGGAGTACATCCCCTATCTCCTCCAACACAACACAATGCATATAAACAATAATCATACACATCATCACACAATACATAATTTTAAAGTATTCTTTCAACCGTCATGCTCAATGACCCATTCCAGTGATTAGTTTCAGTTTGCCTAATCACCATGCATTGTCTACAACAATCAAGACTATCCTCCACCGTAGCCCAAAGCAGTTATTTCTATACCGAAATTAAATGTAATAGTGGATATATAATCAACATTTCAACTGGGTGAGTGATAAGTAATCCAACTACACCCTTTAATCCCATATCTTTCCAAATCAATTCCTCGTTTCTCATAATTAATTATGCAAATTAATAAACCAATGTAATTAGGGCATTTTCCATAATTAACCTTTCAACCCTTAGGTTCCATTTTCATTAATGTCTTAACATTAATTTCACTTTTCCATGCCAAACATGCATCTAAGTTTTATATGGCCAAAACCCCAACTTTTGTAAAAAATTACACCAAGGCCCCCAAACTTTCACAAAAATCACCAAACCAACCCCAACATCTCAAAATACTAAAATTTAAAGACAAAGTCCATAGTGAGGAGTAGGTTATCCCTACCTCGAAGTTAGAGCTTGGATGGAGAAGAGACTCAAGACCAAAGTGCTCCAAAGACCAAGATGCTCGGATCAAAACGATGCCCTCGACGATCAACACAACTTTTACAAAGGCGGAAGGTGACGAACTCACCCTAGCTAGATCAAAATCTAGAGAGAATGCAAGATTTTAGAGAGAGGAGCTCTCAAAATGGATTTTAGAAAAAGTAGGAGAGAAAAAGGAAAGTAAAAAGTGATTTAAAATCACCAAGCGGATAACTCATATACGCATGACCCGCTCGAGCGGAGAACACAACGCTCGAGCGCCAAGAGCAAAAATCTGAACACGCTCGAGCGCAATAAGTCCGCTCGAGCGCCAAGAGACAAGAATAAAGCACTTCCGCTCGAGCGTGAAAACCAGTCCGCTCGAGCGTAGATTTCCATCTCCCAGAACTTATACCCAGAAAGTACTACCCGCTCGAGCGTCGACAGACCCGCTCGAGCGCCACCGCTCGAGCGTAAGCAAACCCGCTCGAGCGTAAAAATCACATCTGCAGAAGTTTTGCAGGAACACGAAATACTGGAGGTGTGCAATCCCTGCTCGAGCGCAAGGAGACCCGCTCGAGCGGATCGCCTAAAAACTGGACAACAAGGAATTGAAACCAAGGCCTAACCAACCTGTAACAACCCTGCTCCAAACATCCTAAAACTCAATCAAGGGGAATTAAAGGACATCAACAAGATAGATACTACTACCAACTTCACGGAACCGAGTCCGGAACACAACAGAACAGTAAAGGGACAACCGGGATCGTTATAATTTCCAAATAGATCGTTAAGGTATAGTGGTTTCTTGAATGAACTTCCATTTTTAATTTTCTGCAACTTCCATTTTTATTTTTATTCAACATCTATTTTTATTGAAGTAACTTTTCTATTCAACTTCCATTTTTATTTCATTTCCAAATAGATCATTAAGGTATAGTGGTTTCTGGAATGAACTTCCATTTTTTATTTCATGCAACTTTCATTTTTCTTTTTCCTCAACTTCCGTTTTTATTCAATTTACTTTTCTATTCAACTTGCTTTTTTATTTAATTTCCAAATAGATCGTTAAGGTATAGTGGTTTCTTGAATGAACTTCCATTTTTAATTTTCTGCAACTTCCATTTTTATTTTTGTTCAACTTTCTTTTTTATTCAAGTTTCTTTTCTATTCAACTTTCTATTTTATTTAAATTCCAAATAGATCGTTAAGGTACAGTGGTTTCCGGATTGAAATTCCATTTCCAATTTTATGCAACTTTCAATTTTATTTTTATTCAACTTCTATTTTTATTGAAGTTACTTTTCTATTCAACTTCCTTTTTTATTTAATTTCCAAATATATCGTTAAGGTATAGTGGTTTCTAGAATGAACATCCATTTTTAATTTTCTGTAACTTCCATTTTTATTTTTATTTAACTTCCATTTTTATTCAAGTGTCTTTTCTACTCAACTTCCTATTTTATTTAATTTCCAAATAGATCGTTAAGGTATAGTGGTTTCTTGAATGAACTTCCATTTTTATTTTTATTTAACTTCTTTTTTTATTCAAGTTCCATTTCTATTCAACTTCCTTTTTTATTTAATTTCCAAATAGATCGTTAAGGTATAGTGGTTTCTGGACCGAACTTCCATTTTTAATTTTATACAATTTACATTTTTATTTTTATTCAAATTCCATTTTTATTCAATTTACTTTTCTATTAAACTTCCTTTTTTATTTCATTTCCAAATAGATCGTTAAGGTATAGTGGTTTCTGGTTTGAACTTCCATTTTTAATTTTCTGCAACTTCCATTTTTATTTTTATTCAACTTCTATTTTTATTGAAGTTACTTTTCTATTCAACTTCCTTTTTTATTTAATTTCCAAATAGATCGTTAAGGTATAGTGGTTTCTAGAATGAACTTCCATTTTTAATTTCATGCAACTTTCATTTTTCTTTTTCTTCAACTTCCGTTTTTATTCAATTTACTTTTCTATTGAACTTGCTTTTTTATTTAATTTCCAAATAGATCGTTAAGGTATATTGGTTTCTTGAATGAACTTTCATTTTTAATTTTCTGCAACTTCCATTTTTATTTTTGTTCAACTTCCTTTTTTATTCAAGTTTTTTTCTATTCAACTTTCTTTTTTATTTAATTTCCAAATAGATCGTTAAGGTATAGTGCTTTCTTGAATGAACTTCCATTTTTAATTTTTTGCAACTTTCATTTTTATTTTTATTCGACTTCTATTTTTATTGAAGTTACTTTTCTATTCAACTTCCTTTTTTATTTAATTTCCAAATATATCGTTAAGGGATAGTGGTTTTTGAATGAACTTCCATTTTTAATTTTCTGCAACTTCCATTTTTATTTTTATTTAACTTCCATTTTTATTCAACTGTCTTTTCAACTCGACTTCCTTTTTTATTTAATTTCCAAATAGATCGTTAAGGTATATAGTGGTTTCTGGATTGAACTTCCATTTTTAATTTTTTGCAACTTTCATTTTTATTTTTATTCAACTTCCATTTTTATTCAATTTACTATTCTATTCAACTTCATTTTTTATTTAATTTCCAAATAGATCGTTAAGGTATAGTGGTTTCCTGAATGAACTTCCATTTTTAATTTTCTGCAACTTCTATTTTTATTTTTGTTCAACTTCTATTTTTATTCAAGTTATTTTTTTATTCGACTTTTTTTTTATTTAATTTCCAAATAGATCGTTAAGGTATAGTGGTTTCTTGAATGAACTTTCATTTTTAATTTTTTGCAACTTCCATTTTTATTTTTATTCGACTTGCATTTTAATTCAAGTTATTTTTCTATTCAACTTCCTTTTTTATTTAATATCCAAATAGATGGTTAAGGTATATTGGTTTCTTGAATGAACTTCCAATTTAAATTTTCTGCAACTTCCATTTTTATTTTTATTCAACTTCTTTTTTTATTCAAGTTTCTTTTCTATTCAAGTTTCTTTTTTTTTTTTTAATTTCCAATTTGATCGTAAAGATATAGTGGTTTCTGGAATGAACTTCCATTTTTAATTTCATGCAACTTTCATTTTTATTTTTCTTCAACTTCCATTTTTATTCAATTTACTTTTCTATTCAACTTGTTTTTTTATTTAATTTCCAAATAGATCGTTAAGGTATAATGGTTTCTTGAATGAACTTCCATTTTTAATTTTTTGCAACTTCCATTTTCATTTTTGTACAAACTCCTTTTTTATTCAAGTTTCTTTTCTATTCAACTTCTTTTTTTTATTTAATTTCCAAATAGATCGTTGAGGTATAGTGGTTTCTGGATTGAACTTCTATTTCCAATTTTATGCAACTTTCATTTTTATTTTTATTCAACTTCTATTTTTATTGAAGTTACTTTTCTATTCAACTTCTTTTTTTATTTAATTTCCAAATAGATCGTTCAGGTATAGTGGTTTCTGGAATGAACATCCATTTTTAATTTTCTGCAACTTCCATTTTTATTTTTATTTAACTTTCATTTTTATTCAAGAGTCTTTTCTACTCAACTTCCTATTTTATATAATTTCCAAATAGATCGTTAAGGTATAGTGGTTTCTTGAATGAACTACCATTTTAAATTTTCAGCAACTTCTATTTTTATTTTTATTCAACTTCTTTTTTTATTCAAGTTTCATTTTTATTCAACTTCCTTTTTTATTTAATTTCCAAATAGATCGTTAAGGTATAGTGGTTTCTGGATCGAACTTTCTTTTTTAATTTTATGCAATTTTCATTTTTATTTTTATTCAACTTCCATTTTTATTCAATTTACTTTTCTATTAAACTTCCTTTTTTATTTAATTTCCAAATAGATCGTTAAGCTATAGTGGTTTCTGGATTGAACTTCCATTTAAAATTTTATGCAACTTTCATTTTTATTTTTATTCAACTTCTATTTTTATTGGAGTTACTTTTCTGTTCCACTTCCGTTTTTATTTAATTTCCAAATAGATCGTCAAGATATAATGGTTTCTTGAATGAACTTCCATTTTTAATTTTCTGCAACTTCCATTTTTATTTTTGTTCAACTTTCTTTTTTATTCAAGTTTCCTTTCTATTCAACTTTCTATTTTATTTAATTTGCAAATAGATCGTTAAGGTATAGTGGTTTCTTGAATGAACTTCCATTTTAAATTTTCTGCAACTTCCATTTTTATTTTTATTCAACTTCTTTTTTTATTCAAGTTTCATTTCTATCCAACTTCGTTTTTTATTTAATTTCCAAATATATCTTTAAGGTATAGTGGTTTTTTTAATGAACTTCCATTTTTATTTTTCTGCAAGTTCCATTTTTATTTTTATTTAACTTTCATTTTTACTCCAGTGTCTTTTCTACTCGTCTTCCATTTTTATATAATTTCCAAATAGATCGTTAATGTATAGTGCTTTCTTGAATGAATTTCTATTTTTAATTTTCTGCAACTTCCATTTTTATTTTTATTCAACTTCTATTTTTATTGAAGTAACTTTTCTATTCAACTTCCTTTTTTCTTTAATTTCCAAATAGATCGTTAAGGTATAGTGGTTTCTTGAATGAACATCCATTTTCAATTTTCTGCAACTTCCATTTTCATTTTTTTTTAACTTCCATTTTTATTCAAGTGTCTTTTCTACTTAACTTCCTATTTTATTTAATTTCCAAATAGATCGTTAAGGTATAGTTGTTTCTTGAATGAACTTCCATTTTAAATTTTCTGCAACTTCCATTTTTATTTTTATTCAACTTCTTTTTTTATTCAAGTTTCATTTCTATTGAACTTCCTTTTTTATTTAATTTCCAAATAGATCGTTAAGGTATAGTGGTTTCTGGATTGAACTTCCATTTTTAATTTTATGCAATTTTTATTTTTATTTTTATTCAACTTCCATTTTTATTCAATTTACTTTTCTATTGAACTTCCTTTTTTATTTAATTTCCAAATAGATCGTTAAGGTATAGTGGTTTCTGAATTGAACTTCCATTTCCAATTTTATGCAACTTTTATTTTTATTTTTATTCAACTTCTATTTTTATTGAAGTTAATTTTCTGTTCAACTTCCTTTTTTATTTAATTTCCAAGTAGATCGTTAAGATATAATGGTTTCTTGAATGGACTTCCATTTTTAATTTTCTGCAACTTCCATTTTTAATTTTGTTCAACTTCCTTTTTTATTCAAGTTTCCTTTCTATTCAACTTCCTTTTTTATTTAATATCCAAATAGATCATTAAGGTATAGTGGTTTCTGGATTGAACTTCAATTCCCAATTTTATGCAACTTTCATTTTTATTTTTATTCAACTTCTATTTTTATTGAAGTTACTTTTCTATTCGACTTCCTTTTTTATTTAATTTCCAAATAGATCGTTAAGGTATAATGGTTTCTAGAATGAACATCCATTTTTAATTTTCTGCAACTTCCATTTTTATTTTTATTTAACTTCCATTTTTGTTCAAGTGTCTTTTCTACTCAACTTCCTATTTTATTTAATTGCCAAATAGATCGTTAAGGTATAGTGGTTTCTTGAATGAACTTCCATTTTTATTTTTATTCAAGTTTCATTTCTATTCAACTTCCTTTTTTATTTAATTTCCAAATAGATCGTTAAGGCATAGTGGTTTCTGGATCGAACTTCCACTTTTAATTTTATGCAATTTTTATTTTTATTTTTATTCAACTTCCATTTTCCTTCAATTTACTTTTCTATTGAACTTCCTTTTTTATTTAATTTCCAAATAGATCGTTAAGGTATAGTGGTTTCTGGATTGAACTTACATTTCCAATTTTATGCAACTTTCATTTTTATTTTTATTCAACTACTATTTTTATTGAAGTTATTTTTCTGTTCAACTTCCTTTTTTATTTAATTTCCAAGTAGATCGTTAAGATATAATGGTTTCTTGAATGAACTTCCACTTTTAATTTTCTGCATCTTTCATTTTTAATTTTGTTCAACTTCCTTTTTTATTCTAGTTTCCTTTCTATTCAACTTCCTTTTTTATTTAATTTCCAAATACATCGTAAAGGTATAGTGGTTTCTGGATTGAACTTCAATTTCCAATTTTATGAAACTTTCATTTTTATTTTTATTCAACTTCTATTTTTATTGAAGTTACTTTTCTATTCAACATCCTTTTTTATTTAATTTCCAAATATATCATTAAGGGATAGCGGTTTCTTGAATAAACATCCATTTTTAATTTTCTGCAACTCCCATTTGTATTTTTATTTAACTTCCATTTTTATACAAGTGTCTTTTCTACTCGACTTCCTTTTTTATTTAATTTTCAAATAGATCGTTAAGGTATAGTGGTTTCTGGAATGAACTTTCATTTTTAATTTTCTGCAACTTCCATTTTCATTTTTATTCAACTTCTATTTTTATTGAAGTTACTTTTCTATTCAACTTCCTTTTTTATTTAATTTCCAAATAGATCGTTAAGGTATAGTGGTTTCTGGAATGAACTTCCATTTTTAATTTCATGCAACTTTCATTTTTCTTTTTCTTCAACTTCTGTTTTTATTCAATTTACTTTTCTATTCAACTTGTTTTTTTATTTAATTTCCAAATAGATCGTTAAGGTATATTGGTTTCTTGAATGAACTTCCATTTTTAATTTTCTGCAACTTCCATTTTTATTTTTGTTCAACTTCCTTTTTTATCCAAGTTTCTTTTCTATTCAACTTTCTTTTTTATTTAATTTCCAAATAGATCGTTAAGGTATAGTGGTTTCTTTAATGAACTTCCATTTTTAATATTTTGCAACTTTCATTTTTATTTTTATTCGACTTCTATTTTTATATAAGTTACTTTTCTATTCAACTTCCTTTTTTATTTAATTTCCAAATATATCGTTAAGGGATAGTGGTTTTGTAACGCCCTCAAAATAACAACATTAAACCCATCAATAGAGACATGGATTGATATATAAAAGTTCCACATTATTCCATTTATCAGAGTTTCATTACAAAAAGTATTACATGTTAACGACAAAAGCAAGTGCCCTAAAGGCTTACAACTTTCCAAGTTAACACTTGGTTACAACAAAAGAGTACTAACTCAATTACACATTAAGCCCTTGGCTTGAATTTACATGTAATACGTCAAAAGTAAGACAACAAAAGTGTGTCCGCCTCTAGCCTCCCAAGCTACGTCCTTGGAGGTGGCATGCTACCTGTACCTGTAAATGATATTCCCATATAGGGTGAGCCACAGCCCAGTAGAAATATACTAAACCAAATATGAACAATGACTAAAAGATTAGCAGTTGATAGATGGTCAACACTGATACTTTCCCTTATCACACTTTACATTTTCATGACATACAAGTCCATATTACAACTCATTTTCCAATTCCTTTCAATTCTCAAATTACAACCATGGCTCAGAACCTGGCCAAACAACTCATATGAGACAGTAACTCATATCAAACACTTCCTATTTCATAACAGATAAGCATACTAGCTATATCACACACCAACAGATAAGCATACAAGCTATATCATCATTTCCACAGATATGCATATGAGCACTATCACATTTCCAATGACAAGCATATGAGCTCTGTCAACACATTACTAGATAAGCATATGAGCTCTATCTACAGAGTCCATCCCCTATCTCCTCCCAACAGATCCGGTTTAGAGGTCCATCCCCTATCTTCCCCTAAACCGTGGAGTACATCCCCTATCTCCTCCAACACAACACAATGCATATAAACAACAATTATACACATCATCACACAATACATAAATTTAATGTATTCTTTCAATCGTCAATCTCAATGACACATTCCAGTGATTAGTTTCAATTTGCCTAATCATCATCCATTGTCTACAACAATCACGACTATCCTCCACCGATAGCCCAAAGCAGTTATTTCTATACAGAAAATAAATGCAACAATGGATATATAATCAACATTCCAATTAGGTGAGTGATAAATAATCTAACTACACCCTTTTATCCCATAACTTCCCAAATCAATTCCTCATTTCTCATAATTAATTATACAAATTAATTAACCAATGTAATTAGGGCATTTTCCATAATTTACATTACAACCCTTAGGTTTCATTTTCATTAATGTTTCAACATTAATTCCACTTTCCCATGCCAAACATGCATTTAGGTCTTATATAAATAAAAACCCCAACTTTTGTAAAATTTACACAAAGGCCCCAAACTTTCACAAAATTACCAAACCTTCCCAACATCTCAAAATACTAAAATTTAAAGACAAAGCTCATAGTAAGGAGTAGGTTATCCCTACCTCAAAGAATGACTCCCAACCAAGAAGGTGAAGAAAATGAAAATGCTCCAAACCACGAACTTTTCGGATCAAAAGATAGCTCTCGACGATCAACAACTTTTTTGTAAAGGCCAAAGGTGAGGAAATCACTCCTACTAGATCAATACCTAGAGAGAAGGTAGAGCTCTAGAGTGAGGAGCTCAACAATGGTGTTTTTGGAAAAGTAAGAGAGAGAAGAGAAGTGGAAAAAGTGATTTGAAAAGTCAAAACACGGAGTTTTAACCCAGTCGCCCCGCTCGAGCATCAAACGCCCCGCTCGAGCGTCACTCACATACTCCCGCTCGAGCGTCAACAATCCCGCTCGAGCGGCGGATGCACACTCCCAGAACTTTTACAGAACTAGGTCTCCACTCGAGCGTCAACTCTCCCGCTCGAGCGTCACACACAGCACCCCGCTCGAGCGTCAAAACTCCCGCTCGAGCGTACAACACTGCAGAGGAGATACTGGAAGATGGAAAACTACGCTCGAGCGTCGAAAACCCCGCTCGAGCGGACAGACAACAACAAAGGGCCCGCTCGAGCGTCAAAATCCCCGCTCGAGCGTAAAGGCCAAAATCTGGGCAACTACTCTTAGTTTCCAAGTTCAACCAACCTGTTACAAACCTGCCCAACACATCCTATAACTCAAATACAAAGTAAGAAAGGATGTACACAAGGTAATAATCAACTACTATCATCCACGGACACATGTCCGGATCACTGTACAACAAGGGTAAACCCGGGATCGCTATAACCTCCCCCCTTAAAGAATTTCATCCCCGAAATTAAGCACAAGTTTTCAAAAACAGGTTTTCTCCATTTTCAACAATATTATAACATAATATTAAACAACCCGACCCATTACCGGTCAATTCCTTCTCTTTTCAAGAGGCATTTCACAACATAATTTACAAGTGCATTATTATCATGCAATTTCCTTCCATTTCCAACCATTTTCAACATGCATGGTTCACAGTTCATATCATAATCAATATACATGATATAACTCCAATTCTACAATATAGCCAACATATGCAATATCATAATCAACTCCCATATCAGGGTAAGTTCTACAACATACTTTCATTAAACCAAAACATTACCAATGTTTTACAACTTAAGACATATTTAAAGCTCTTAAGTCCAACAATATTACAGAATTTCATTACAAAATTACTCATCAATAAACAAGTCCGGATATTTCTCGCGGACCTCCAACTCACGTTCCCAAATGGCTTCCTCCACTCCGTGATGTTTCCACAAAACCTTTACCAAAGGAATGGTCTTGCCACGCAGGACTTAATCCCGCCTATCCAAGACCCGAACTGGTCTCTCCTCATGCGAGGCCTCCTCATCTACCTCTAAGTCGGTCCAATCTAATACATGCGATGGATCCGGCTCATACTTCCGAAGCATACTCACATGAAACACGTCATGAACTCCGGACAACTGTGGCGGCAACGCCAAACGATAAGCAACCTCGCCAATCCTCTCAAGGATCTCAAAAGGCCCAATAAATCGAGGGGACAACTTCCCACTCTTCCCAAACCTCATCAACCCCCGTCTAGGTGATATCTTCAAGAAGACATGATCACCAACCTCAAATATCAAGGGCCTCCTCCTACGGTCAGCATAAGATTTCTGACGACTCTGGGCTGTAACAAGCCTCCTACGGATAAGTTCCACTTTCTCCGTCGTCTCCCTAACCAACTCCGGACCCAACAAAGGTGCATCACCCACCTCGGCCCAACACACTGGAGACCTACACGGTCGGCCATACAAGGCCTCAAACGGTGCCATACTGATACTAGACTGAAAGCTGTTGTTGTAGGCAAACTCCACCAATGGTAAGTGCCTTTCCCATGTCCCACTAAAGTCAAGGACACAACCTCGAAGCATATCCTCAAGGATCTGAATAGTACGCTCAGACTGCCCGTCAGTCTGAGGGTGATAAGCCGTACTAAAGGTCAACTTAGTGCCCAAGGCACTCTGCAAACTCTGTCACAACCTAGCAGTAAAACAAGGATCTCTATCTGAGACGATCGTCACTGGGACCCCGTGCAATCTCACTATGTCCCGAATATACAAGTCGGTAAGATGATCTATCGAATCTCTCACGCGTATAGGAATGAAGTGCGCCGACTTAGTCAACCGGTCTACAACCACCCAAATGGCGTCACTACCCCGCTGAGTCCTCGGAAGACCTACAACGAAGTCTATAGTGATATGCTCCCACTTCCACTCAGCAATAGGCAAGGGTTGCAACAAACCCGCTGGCCTCTGATGCTCGGCCTTCACTTGCTAGCAAGTAAGGCACTTCGATACGAAAACAGCCACATCTCTCTTCATACCCCGCCACCAAAACTGGCGACCCAAATCCCGATACATCTTAGTGCCTCCCGGATGCACCGCAAGACGTGAATGGTAAAACTCTCGGAGTACTTCCTCTCGGCAAGACTCCGGCACAAACAAACGGTCTCGGTATCTCACACTCAGGTCGGGATACACCGTCAAACCCTTCTCAACTTTCCCACTGGAGATCTTCTCTCGGAGGGATTCTACCTCAAGGTCACCTCTCTGTGCCTCTAACACTCGTGTCACAAGCGTAGGCTGCGCAACTACAGAAAACAAGGCCGCAGCCTCAACAGATTCGCCCAGATTCAAATCAAACTCACCAAGTACACCCAACATCTCCCATTCCCGGATGGCTATACAAGCTACATCATTAATGGATTTCCTACTAAGGGCATCGGCCACAACATTGGCCTTCCCCAGGTGATAATGCAACTCAAAATCATAGTCCTCAATGAACTCCATCCATCTCCTCTGTCTCAAATTCAAGTCTCTCTGTGTAAACAGATACTTCAAACTCTTGTGGTCCGAGAACACTTCGAACCTCTCACCATAAAGGTAGTGCCTCCAGATTTTCAAGGCAAAGATCACTGCCGCTAACTCTAGGTCGTGCGTAGGGTAATTCTTCTCGTGAATTTTCAACTGACGTGAGCCATAAGCTACCACTTTCCCCTCTTGCATCAACACACAGCCCAAACCCTCTCGAGAGGCATCACAATAAACCGCGTAACCCAACCCTCTCTCCGGAATAATCAAAACCGGAGCGGTGGTCAACCTAACCTTCAACTCTTGGAACGACTTTTCACAAGTCTCACTCCATACAAACTTGACCCCTTTCCGCGTCAATCTAGTCAAAGGCGAAGCTAGCCTGGAAAAATCCTTCACAAACCGACGGTAATACCCAGCTAATCCCAGAAAACTGCGGATCTCAAACACACTCTTAGGCTGTGCCCAATCTTGCACTGCCTCAACCTTGGATGTATCAACAGACACCCCTTCCCCGGATACCACGTGGCCTAAGAATTTCACCTCTCCTAGCCAGAACTCACACTTCCCAAACTTGGCATACAGCCTATGGGCTCTAAGTAACTCAAGCACCACTCTTAAGTGTGCCTCGTGCTCCTCCTCAGAAGGCGAATAAACAAGAATGTCGTCCACGAAAACGACTACAAATTGATCCAAGAATTCCTGGAAGATCCGGTTCATCAAGTCCATAAAGACTGCCGGTGCATTGGTAAGCCCGAATGGCATCACCAGAAACTCATAATTGCCATACCGCGTACGGAATGCCGTCTTAGGAATATCTTCCTCCCTGACCCTCAACTGGTGGTAACCCGATCTCAAGTCTATCTTAGAGAAACAACGGGAACCCTTCAACTGGTCAAACAAATCATCTATACGGGGCATAGGGTACTTATTCTTGACCGTAGCCCGATTCAACTTCCGGTAGTCTATACACAATCTCAAGGCACCATCTTTCTTTTTAGCAAAGAGGGCCGGTGCTCCCCACGGTGAAACACTAGGGCGAACAAAACCCTTATCTAGCAATTCCTGGAGCTGAACTTTCAACTCAAACAACTCTACTGGAGCAAAACGATAAGGTGCCATAGAAATCGGCGCCGTGCCAGGCACTAGATCAATAGAGAACTCTATCTCTCGGTGAGGTGGCAAACTAACAAGGTCTTCGGGAAATACATCCGAATACTCACAAACCACCCTCGGCAATACAAGCTCGGTCTCACCACTCTCAAAGCTAGCAAGTAGACCACTAAGCTCACTTCGCCCTCGCGAATCATACCCCGGTGGCAAAACGCTACCAACCCGGTCTCCCAAGAAATGGAATCACTCCCCGCTCAAGGTACATAACGTGACCCTCTGGCGATAGCAATCGATAACATCCCGGTATGACGATAGCCAGTCCATACCCAAAATAACATCAAAGCCCTTCATGGGCATGACCACAAATGGAAAAGGAAGCCTATGGTCGGCGACCTCTATATCACAGCCTCTAACACCCTGTTTCAGGATCAACTCACCACCAAGAGGTGACACTACACAAATAGGAGATGCTAACTGTGCCAACTCCAATTCCAAAACAGATGCAAATGCAGCAGATACAAAAGAATGAGATGCACCCGTGTCAATCAACATGCTAGCAACCGAGTTGCAAAACAGAAAAGTACCTCTCACTGCTGATGGAGCCGGTACTAAATCCTGCGCGGTAACAGCATACACGCGCCCTATAGGCCCCTGATCCACCTGCTCACCTCTAGGAGCAAAAGACTGCTGCACTGACTGGTATGACGAAGCTCCCGGATTGGCCTTCGAGGCCTGCACAGACTGAGCTGGCTAAAAACCCTGCGTCTGCCTAGAACCAGACGCTCCTGAAGTAGCACTCAACTGCGGGCAATACCTCTTTAGGTGCCCAGGCTGACCACACTGATAGCAAGACAAAGGCTGGCCCCTGCCCTGACTCTGGCCCTGAGGTCTAGCTGAAGAAGAAGCAGTTCGCTGACCCCCTCCCTTCTGCGGGCAAACTGAAGACTTGTGACCCAGCTGGCCACACGCAAAACAAGTCAGGCCTTCCTGACTACCTCTCCCCGAGCCAGCACTCGGCACCGGAAAGGTCGATCTAGCAACTCCTCCCTGAGACTGCTGAGGGTTAGAACCCCTCTGTCTCCTGCCATCACCCTGACCATCTTGGCTCCTCTTGGAGCCTCTCTGGCCCTCATCCTCCTCCTGCATCATGAGCTCCATATGAGCTGTAGCATCCACTAAGTGTCTATACTCTCGGATGTAAGACCCACCAACTCTCAGCTTGAGGCCCCGCCTCAACTTCCGCTCAAACTCATAGCAACGGCGTTCTTCAGACGCCACCAACTTAGGTGCAAACCTGGACAAACTAGTGAAAGTGGCCTCAAACTCTGCCACAGACATACCCTGCTGATTAAGCCAGCTAAACTGATCCCTCAGCTTCTCCCTAGCCACTGCAGATAAGAACCTCTCCTGGAAAACATTCACAAACGCCTCCCATGTACCACCAACACGAGCCTTCTCGTACTTCCACCATTGACCTGCATCTCCCTTCAGCTGGAAGGATGCCAAGGTCACTTTCAATGCTCCGTCCTCGATGCCAAGCATCTCGAACGTCTTACTCATTTGTTCTAACCACTCGTCAGCCTTCAGTGGTTCCTTTGGATCCCCAACAAACTCATCCGGGTTAGACCGGAAGAACTCCCTCTTCAAGAAAGAAGGCCCTGCCTCAGCTGCCTGATTTCCTGCTCTAAGAATACCCAAAGCCCCTGCTATCTCTTTTGCCAAGGCACTCATAGCCTGTTGACCCGCTGGCTCGGCCACGTTGGCCTGACCAACTCCCTCCTGTACTGCCGGAACCTCCTCCAGTAACGGTACTTCCTGCCTCGCAGGCCTACTACGCCTAGCACCTCGTCCTCGTCCTGACATCCTAATAAAGGTAATACAGAACGTTAGCACATTCACAAATGTGTCAAAACTAAACACTCACGTCCTAATGTATGGACAACTGTAATTCACTCCACGTAAGCACATAAACACATAAGCACTTACGAATTTCATCTCCGGATAATGACAGTCCCGAGGCGTTACTAGAGTTCCGGTTAGAAACAGCATTGATCAAGTGCCTTTCCAACAAGACTCACAGAAACCCAAGGATCCAATCAACATCCTAGAAATTAAATCCCATACCCACATAGTCACATAAGCATGTTATCAATTAAGCACATAGCATATGACAGTACATCTAAGTCTCTATCAAGCGAGACAAACCCATTGTGATCCTAATCACTTCCCACGTACCCAAAGTATTCGAACCCAGTACGCTCTGATACCAAGTTGTAACGCCCTCAAAATAACAACATTAAACCCATCAATAGAGACATGCATTGATATATAAAAGTTCCACATTCTTCCATTTATCAGAGTTTCATTACAAAAAGTATTACATGTTAACGACAAAAGCAAGTGCCCTAAAGGCTTACAGCTTTCCAAGTTAACACTTGGTTACAACAAAAGAGTACTAACTCAATTACACATTAAGCCCTTGGCTTAAATTTACATGTAATACATCAAAAGTAAGACAACAAAAGTGTGTCCGCCTCTAGCCTCCCAAGCTACGTCCTTGGAGGTGGCATGCTACCTGTACCTGAAAATGATATTCCCATATAGGGTGAGCCACAGCCCAGTAGAAATATACTAAACCAAATATGAACAATGACTAAAAGATTAGCAGTTGATAGATGGTCAACACTGACACTTTCCCTTATCACACTTTACATTTTCATGACATACAAGTCCATATTACAACTCATTTTCCAATTCCTTTCAATTCTCAAATTACAACCATGGCTCAGAACCTGGCCAAACAACTCATATGAGACAGTAACTCATATCAAACACTTCCTATTTCATAACAGATAAGCATACTAGCTATATCACACACCAACAGATAAGCATACAAGCTATATCATCATTTCCACAGATATGCATATGAGCACTATCACACTTCCAATGACAAGCATATGAGCTCTGTCAACACATTACTAGATAAGCATATGAGCTCTATCTACAGAGTCCATCCCCTATCTCCTCCCAACACATCCGGTTTAGAGGTCCATTCCCTATCTTCCCCTAAACCGTGGAGTACATCCCCTATCTCCTCCAACACAACACAATGCATATAAACAACAATTATACACATCATCACACAATACATAAATTTAATGTATTCTTTCAATCGTCAATCTCAATGACACATTCCAGTGATTAGTTTCAATTTGCCTAATCATCATGCATTGTCTACAACAATCACGACTATCCTCCACCGATAGCCCGAAGCAGTTATTTCTATATAGAAAATAAATGCAACAATGGATATATAATCAACATTCCAATTAGGTGAGTGATAAATAATCCAACTACACCCTTTTATCCCATAACTTCCCAAATCAATTCCTCATTTCTCATAATTAATTATACAAATTAATTAACCAATGTAATTAGGGCATTTTCCATAATTTACATTACAACCCTTAGGTTCCATTTTCATTAATGTTTCAACATTAATTCCACTTTCCCATGCCAAACATGCATTTAGGTCTTATATAAATAAAAACCCCAACTTTTGTAAAATTTACACAAAGGCCCCAAACTTTCACAAAATTACCAAACCTTCCCCAACATCTCAAAATACTAAAATTTAAAGACAAAGCTCATAGTAAGGAGTAGGTTATCCCTACCTCAAAGAATGACTCCCAACCAAAAAGGTGAAGAAAATGAAAATGCTCCAAACCACGAACTTTTCGGATCAAAAGATAGCCCTCGACGATCAACAACTTTTTTGTAAAGGCCAAAGGTGAGGAAATCACTTCTACTAGATCAATACCTAGAGAGAAGGTAGAGCTCTAGAGTGAGGAGCTCAACAATGGTGTTTTTGGAAAAGTAAGAGAGAGAAGAGAAGTGGAAAAAGTGATTTGAAAAGTCAAAACACGGAGCTTTAACCCAGTCGCCCCGCTCGAGCGTCAAACGCCTCGCTCGAGCGTCACTCACAGACTCCCGCTCGAGCGTCAACAATCCCGCTCGAGCGGCGGATGCACACTCCCAGAACTTTTACAGAACTTGGTCTCCGCTTGAGCGTCAACTCTCCCGCTCGAGCGTCACACACAGCACCCCGCTCGAGCGTCAAAACTCCCGCTCGAGCGTACAACACTGCAGAGGAGATACTGGAAGATGGAAAACTACGCTCGAGCGTCGAAAACCCCGCTCGAGCGGACAGACAACAACCCCGCTCGAGCATCAAAATCCCCGCTCGAGCGTGAAGGCCAAAATCTGGGCAACTACTATTGGTTTCCAAGTTCAACCAACCTGTTACAAACCTGCCCAACACATCCTATAACTCAAATACAAAGTAAGAAAGGATGTACACAAGGTAATAATCAACTACTATCATCCACGGACACATGTCCGGATCACTATACAACAAGGGTAAACCCGGGATCGCTATAGGTTTCTTGAATGAACTTTCATTTTTAATTTTCTGCAACTTCCATTTTTATTTTTATTTAACTTCCATTTTTATTCAAGTGTCTTTTCTACTAAACTTCCTATTTTATTTAATTTCCAAATAGATCGTTAAGGTATAGTGGTTTCTTGAATGAACTTCCATTTTAAATTTTCGGCAACTTCCATTTTTATTTTTATTCAACTTCTTTTTTTATTCAAGTTTCATTTCTATTAAACTTCCTTTTTTATTTAATTTCCAAATAGATCGTTAAGGTATAGTGGTTTCTAGATTGAACTTCCATTTCCAATTTTATGCAACTTTCATTTTTACTTTTATTCAACTTCTATTTTTATTGAAGTTATTTTTCTGTTCAACTTCTTTTTTTATTTAATTTCCAAATAGATCGTTATGATATAATGGTTTGTTGACTGAACTTCCATTTTTAATTTTCTTCAACTTCCATTTTTATTTTTGTTCAACTTCCTTTTTTATTCAAGTTTCCTTTCTATTCAACTTCCTTTTTTATTTAATTTCCAAATAGATCGTTGAGGTATAGTGGTTTCTGGATTGAACTTCAATTTCCAATTTTATGAAACTTTCATTTTTATTTTTATTCAACTTCTATTTTTATTGAAGTTACTTTTCTATTCAACTTCCTTTTTTATTTAATTTCCAAATATATCATTAAGGGATAGTGGTTTCTTGAATGAACTTCCATTTTTAATTTTCTGCAACTTCCATTTGTATTTTTATTTAACTTCCATTTTTATTCAAGTGTCTTTTCTACTCGACTTCCTTTTTTATTTAATTTCCAAATAGATCGTTAAGGTATAATGGTTTCTTGAATAAACTTCCATTTTTAATTTTCTGCAACTTCCATTTTTATTTTTATTCAACTTCTATTTTTATTCAAATTATTTTTCTATTCAACTTCCTTTTTTATTTAATTTCCAAATAGATCGTTAAGGTATAGTGGTTTCTGGAATGAACTTCCATTTTTAATTTCATGCAACTTTCATTTTTCTTTTTCTTCAACTTCCGTTTTTATTCAATTTACTTTTCTATTCAACTTGCTTTTTTATTTAATTTCCAAATAGATCGTTAAGGTATAGTGGTTTCTTCAATGAACTTCCATTTTTAATTTTCTGCAACTTCCATTTTATTTTTGTTCAACTTCCTTTTTTATTCAAGTTTCTTTTCTATTCAACTTTCCTTTTTATTTAATTTCCAAATAGATCGTTAAGGTATAGAGGTTTCTTGAATGAACTTCCATTTTTAATTTTTTGCAACTTTCATTTTTATTTTTATTTGACTTGCATTTTTATTCAAATTATTTTTCTATTCAACTTCCTTTTTTATTTAATATCCAAATAGATGGTTAAGGTATAATGGTTTCTTGAATGATCTTCCAATTTTATATTTCTGCAACTTCCATTTTAATTTTTATTCAACTTCTTTTTTTATTCAAGTTTCTTTTCTATTCAACATCCTTTTTTATTTAGTTTCCAAATAGATCGTTAAGATATAGTAATTTCTGGATTGAACTTTCATTTTTAATTTTTTGCAACTTTCATTTTTATTTTATTCAACTTCCATTTTTATTCAATTTACTATTCTATTCAACTTCCTTTTTTATTTAATTTCCAAATAGATCGTTAAGGTATTGTGGTTTCTTGAATGAACTTCCATTTTTAATTTTCTGCAACTTCTATTTTTATTTTTGTTCAACTTCTGTTTTTATTCAAGTTATTTTTTTATTCAACTTTCTTTTTTTATTTAATTTCCAAATAGATCGTTAAGGTATAGTGGTTTCTTGAATGAACTTCCATATTTAATTTTTTGCAACTTCCATTTTTATTTTTATTCGACTTGCATTTTTATTCAAGTTATTTTTCTATTCAACTTCATTTTTTATTTAATATCCAAATAGATGGTTAAGGTATAGAGTTTTCTTCAATGAACTTCCAATTTAAATTTTCTGCAATTTTTATTTTTATTTTTATTCAACTTCTTTTTTTATTCAAGTTTCTTTTCTATTCAACTTCCTTTTTTATTTAATTTCCAAATAGATCGTAAAGATATAGTGGTTTCTGGAATGAACTTCCATTTTTAATTTCATGCAACTTTCATTTTTATTTTTCAGCAACTTCCATTTTTATTCAATTTACTTTTCTATTCAACTTGTTTTTTTATTTAATTTCCAAATAGATCGTTAAGGTATAGTGGTTTCTTGAATGAACTTTCATTTTTAATTTTCTGTAACTTCCATTTTCATTTTTGTTCAATCTCCTTTTTTATTCAAGGTTCTTTTCTATTTAACTTCCTTTTTTATTTAATTTCCAAATAGATCGTTAAGGTATAGTGGTTTCTGGATTGAACTTCCATTTCCAATTTTATGCAACTTTCATTTTTATTTTTATTGAAGTTACTTTTCTATTCAACTTCCTTTTTTATTTAGTTTCCAAATAGATCGTTAAGGTATAGTGGTTTCTAGAATGAACATCCATTTTTAATTTTCTGCAACTTTCATTTTTATTTTTATTTAACTTCCATTTTTATTCATGTGTCTTTTCTACTCAACTTCCTATTTTATTTAATTTCCAAATAGATCGTTAAGGTGTAGTGGTTTCTTGAATGAACTTCTATTTAAAATTTTCTGCAACTTCCATTTTTATTTTTATTCAACTTCTTTTTTTATTGAAGTTTCATTTCTATTCAACTTCCTTTTTTATTTAATTTCGAAATAGATCGTTAAGGTATAGTGGTTTCTGGATTGAACTTCCATTTCCAATTTTATGCAACTTTCATTTTTATTTTTATTCAACTTCTATTTTTATTGAAGTTACTTTTCTATTCAACTTCCTTTTTTATTTAATTTCCAAATAGATCATTAAGGTATTGTGGTTTCTAGAATGAACATCCATTTTTAATTTTCTACAACTTCCATTTTTATTTTTATTTAACTTTCATTTTTATTCAAGTGTCTTTTCTACTCAACTTCCTATTTTATTTAATTTCCAAATAGATCGTTAAGGTATAGTGGTTTCTTGAATGAACTATCATTTTAAATTTTTTGCAACTTCTATTTTTATTTTTATTCAACTTCTTTTTTTATTCAAGTTTCATTTTTATTTAACTTCCTTTTTTATTTAATTTCCAAATAGATCGTTAAGGTATAATGGTTTCTGGATCGAACTTCCATTTTTAATTTTATGCAATTTTCATTTTTATTTTTATTCAACTTCCATTTTTATTCAATTTACTTTTCTATTAAACTTCCTTTTTTATTTAATTTCCAAGTAGATCGTTAAGGTATAGTGGTTTCTGGATTGATGTAACGCCCTCAAAATAATAACATTAAACCCATCAATAGAGACATGCAATGATATATAAAAGCTCCACTTTCTTCTATTCATCAGAGTTCCATTACCAAAAGTATTACATGTTAACAACAAAAGGCAAATGCCCTAAACGCTTACAGCTTTCCAAGTTAACACTTGGTTACGACAAAAGAGTACTAACTCATTTACACATTATGCCCTTGGCTTGAATATACATGTAATACATCAAAGAAATAAAACAGCAAAAGTCTGCCTGCCCCTAGCCTCCTAAGCTACGTCCATGGAGGTGGCATGCTACCTGTACCTGAAAATTATATTCCCATATAGGGTGAGCCACAGCCCAGTAGAAATATACTAAACCAAATATGAACAATGACTAAAAGATTGGCAGTTAATAGATGGCCAACACTGATACTTTCCCTTATCACACTTTACAAGTTCATGACAAACAAGTCCACATTACAATCCATTTTTCAATTCTTCTAAATTCTCAATTTACAACTATGGCTCAGAACCTGGCCAAACAACTCATATGAGACAGTAACTCACATTAAACACTTTCCCATTTCATAATAGATAAGCATACTAGCTATATCACACACCAACAGATAAGCATACAAGCTATATCATCACTTCCACAGATATGCATAAGAGCACTATCACACTTCCAATGACAAGCATATGAGCTCTGTCAACACATTACTAGATAAGCATATGAGCTCTGTCAACACATTACTAGATAAGCATATGAGCTCTATCTATGGAGTCCATCCCCTATCTCCTCCCAACAACATCTGGTTTAATGGTCCATCCCCTATCTTCCCCTAAACCGTGGAGTACATCCCCTATCTCCTCCAACACAACACAATGCATATAAACAATAATTATACACATCATCACACAATACATAAATTTAACGTATTCTTTCAACCGTCATACTCAATGACCCATTCCAGTGATTAGTTTCAGTTTGCCTAATCATCATGCATTGTCTGCAACAATCAAGACTATCCTCCACCGATAGCCCAAAGCAGTTATTTCTATACAAAAAATAAGTGCAACAATGGATATATAATCAACATTTCAACTAGGTGAGTGATAAATAATCCAACTACACCCTTTCATCCCATGCCTTTCCAAATCAATTCCTCATTTCTCATAATTAATTATACAAATTAATTAACCAATGTAATTAGGACATATTCCATAATTAACATTACAACCCTTAGGTTCCATTTTCACTAGTGTTTCAACATTATTTTCACTTTTCCATGCCAAACATGCATCTAGGCTTTATATAGCCAAAACCCCAACTTTTGTAAAAATTACACAAAGGCCCAAACTCTCTCAAAATTTCCCAACAACCCCCAACATATCAAAATGCAAAAATTTAAAGACAAAGCTCATAAAGAGGAGTAGGATATCCCTACCTCGAAGTTAGAGCTCTGATGGAGAAGAGACCAAAACCAAAGTGCTCCAAAGACCAAGATTTTCGGATCAAAACAACGCCCTCGACGATCCACACAACTTTTACAAAGGCCGAAGGTGAAGAACTCACTCCTACTAGATCAATACCTAGAGAGAAGTCAAGGTTTTAGAGAGAGGAGCTCTCAAAATGGGTTTTAGAAAAAGTAGGAGAGAGAAAGGAAAGTAAAAGGTGATTTAAAATCACCCAGCAGATAACTCATATACGCATGACCCGCTCGAGCGGAGAACACAACGCTCGAGCGCCAAGAACAAAAATCTGAACACGCTCAAGCGCAATAAGGCCCGCTCGAGCGCCAAGACACAAGAATAAAGCACTTCCGCTCGAGCGTGAAAACCAGTCCGCTCGAGCGTAGATTTCCACCTCCCAGAACTTATACCCAGAAAGTACTACCCGCTCGAGCGTCACCAAACCCGCTCGAGCGCCACCACTCGAGCGTAAACAAACCTGCTCAAGCGTAAAAATCACATCTGCAGAAGTTTTGCTGGAACACGAAATATTGGAGGTGTGCAATCCCCGCTCGAGCGCAAGAAGACCCGCTCGAGCGGATCGCCTAAAAATTGGACAACAAGGAATTGAAACCAAGGCCTAACCAACCTGTAACAACCCCTGCTCAAAACATTTCAAAACTCAATCAAGTGGAATAAAAGAACGGCAACAAGATAGATACCACTACCAACTTCACGGAACCGAGTCCGGAACACAACAGAACAGTAAAGGGACAACCGGGATCGCTATAATTGAACTTCCATTTCCAATTTTATGAAACTTTCATTTTTATTTTTATTCAACTTCTATTTTTATTGAAGTTACTTTTCTGTTTAACTTCCTTTTTTATTTAATTTCCAAATAGATCGTTAAGATATAATGGTTTCTTGAATGAACTTCCATTTTTAATTTTCTGCAACTTCCATTTTTATTTTTGTTCAACTTTCTTTTTTATTCAAGTTTCCTTTCTATTCAACTTCCTTTTTTATTTAATTTCCAAATAGATCGTTAAGGTATAGTGGTTTCTGGATTGAGCTTCAATTTCCAATTTTATGCAACTTTCATTTTTATTTTTATTCAACTTCTATTTTTATTGAAGTTACTTTTCTATTCAACTTCCTCTTTTATTTAATTTCCAAATATATCGTTAAGGGATAGTGGTTTCTTGAATGAACTTCCATTTTTAAGTTTCTGCAACTTCCACTTTTATTTTTATTTAACTTCCATTTTTATTCAAGTGTCTTTTTACTCGACTTCCTTTTTTATTTAATTTCCAAATAGATCGTTAAGGTATAGTGGTTTCTTGAACGAACTTCCATTTTTAATTTTTACACCTTCCATTTTTATTTTTATTCGACTTGCATTTTTATTCAAGTTATTTTTCTATTCAACTTCCTTTTTTATTTAATATCCAAATAGATGGTTAAGGTATAGTGGTTTCTTGAATGAACTTCCAATTTTAATTTTCTGCAACTTCCATTTTCATTTTTATTCAAGTTTCTTTTCTATTCAACATCTTTTTTTATTTAATTTCCAAATAGATCGTTAAGATATAGTGGTTTCTGGATTGAACTTCTATTTTTAATTTTATACAACTTTCATTTTTATTTTTATTCAACTTCCATTTTTATTCAATTTACTTTTCTATTCAACTTTCTTTTTTATCTAATTTCCAAATAGATCGTAAAGGTATAATGGTTTCTTGAATGAATTTCCATTTTTAATTTTCTGCAACTTCTATTTTTATTTTTGTTAAACTTCTATTTTTATTCAAGTTATTTTTTTATTCAACTTCCTTTTTTATTTAATTTCCAAATAGATCGTTAAGGTATAATGGTTTCTTGAATGAACTTCCATTTTTAATTTTTTGCAACTTCCATTTTTATTTTTATTCGACTTGCATTTTTATTCAAGTTATTTTTCTATTAAACTTCCTTTTTTATTTAATATCCAAATAGATGGTTAAGGTATAGTGGTTTCTTGAATGAACTTCCGATTTAAATTTTCTGCAACTTCCATTCTTATTTTTATTCAACTTCTTTTTTTATTCAAGTTTCTTTTCTGTTCAACTTCCTTTTTTATTTAATTTCCAAATAGATCGTAAAGGTAAAGTGGTTTCTGGAATGAACTTCCATTTTTAACTTCATGCAACTTTCATTTTTATTTTTCTTCAACTTCCATTTTTATTCGATTCACTTTTCTATTCAACTTTTTTTTATTTAATTTCCAAATAGATCGTTAAGGTATAGTGGTTTCTTGAATGAACTTCTATTTTTAATTTTCTTCAACTTCCATTTTTATTTTTATTTAACTTCCTTTTTTGTTCAGGTTTCTTTTCTACTCAACTTCCTTTTTTATTTAATTTCCAAATAGATCATTAAGGTATAGTGGTTTCTGGATTGAACTTCCATTTCCAATTTTATGCAACTTTCATTTTTATTTTTATTCAACTTCTATTTTTATTGAAGTTAGTTTTCTATTCAACTTCCTTTTTTATTTAATTTCCAAATAGATCGTTAAGGAATAGTGGTTTCTAGAATCAACATCCATTTTTAATTTTCTGCAACTTCCTTTTTTATTTTTATTTAACTTTCATTTTTATTCAAGTGTCTTTTCTACTCAACTTCCTATTTTATTTAATTTCCAAGTAGATCGTTAAGGTATAGTGGCTTCTTGAATGAACTACCATTTTGAATTTTCTGCAACTTCCATTTTTATTTTTATTCAACTTCTTTTTTTATTCAACTTTCATTTCTATTCAACTTCCTTTTTTATTTTATTTCCAAATAGATCGTTAAGTTATAGTGGTTTCTGGATCGAACTTCCATTTTTAATTGTATGCAATTTTCATTTTTATTTTTATTCAACTTCCATATTTATTCAATTTACTTTTCTATGAAACTTCCTCTTTTATTTAATTTCCAAATAGATCTGTCACGCCCTCAAAATAAACCCATTATATGTATATCATTGACATGCATTATTTAAAGAAAGCAATCTATTCATTCATTCATCAGAGTATTACTAAATAAAAACATTACATGTAACATCAAATTAAATGCCCTAAGGGCTTACATCTTTCCAAGCCAACACTTGGACACAAAATATGAGTTCTAACTCAAATACAAATAAAGCCCTAGGCTTGATTATTTATCAAATAAAAACAAACAACTAAAGATAGTCTTCAAAATCCAAATCCTTCCAAGCTAAGTCCTGGGAGGTAGCTTATCACCTGGACCTGAAAATGATATTCCCATAAAGGGTGAGCTACAGCCCAGTAGAAATATACTAAACCAAATATAAGCATTGAATAAAGCATTAGTATTTAATAGATGGTTAACCAAGATAATCAATTACATCATTTTACAATCTCATGACACTATTGTCTAAGACACGTTTTACTTTCCAACTTTATCCATATGGCTCAGAACCTGGCCAAACTTACAACAGTGAACTATATATATCATATTCACATTCTTCCAATGTCAACAAACAGATGAGACTCAGGCTCAAATCAAAACACTTCATACTTCCAGTTTGATACACATTTTAGTGTTGTATCAATAAAAACACTTCAATATAAATAAGCACACATAAAAGTGATGCTAATGGAGTCCATCCCCTATCTCCTCCCAAACAAAATCCGGTTTAGAGGTCCATCCCCTATCTTCTCCTAAACCGTGGAGTACATCCCCTATCTCCTCCCACACAAAACAATGTATGTAAACACATAACATATACAACACACAATCAATACACATAATGTCTGTATTAATTCAGCAGTCAAGATTGATGACTTAAACAATGATTAGTTTCAGTTATCCTTAATCCACATGCAGTGTCTACAACAAGTACTGCTATCCTCCACCGATAGCCCAAAACAGTTATTTCTAAACTGAAAATAAATATATCAACAATTCAATAGGCGAGTGATTTAAATTATCCAACTACGCCATTTAATCAATGAATTCCCCAATTCCATGAATTTAACCATATTTCCCAATTTCCTTAAATTAATTATACAAATTAATGTATTAATACACCTAGAGTTTTTCCCAAAATTACCAAAGTGCTCCCAACATATCAAAGTACCAAAACTTAGAACAAAACTTATAAGATGGAGTAGGAAATCCCTACCTCAAAGAAATAGCCCCAAAAGAGAAGATGGAGATGAAGACCCAAACTCTAAATTGCTGCAAACCACCAACAATTCAGATTAAAACGAAGCCCTCGACTCACACACGCTATTTAATGGAGAATCTAAGGTAGAAACGCACCCTAAGTAGATCAAATTTAAGAAAGAAGGTGAGTAGGGTGAGAGAGAAGTCGGACCTTAGGGTTTGGAATCCAAAAAGAGGGTGAAAAACTGATAAAAAACCCGCTGCTGTCTAATTAAACTGGACAGGCTCGCTCGAGCGAAGGCTTTGTCGCTCGAGCGACCAGACACAGGAAATACTCGCTCGAGCGAAGAAAAGATCGCTCGAGCCAAGAATGCAATGCTTCAGGTCTATACCAGACGCAATCGCTCGCTCGAGCGAAGAAAATCTGGCTCGAGCCACCAGACACAAAATACAACCCTCGCTCGAGTGACCAAGTACTCGCTCGAGCGACCAACCCAAAAACTGGACAGCAACACTTGGTTTCCGAACCCAACCAACCTGAAACAAACCTACCCAACACATCCTATAACTCCAAAAGAGAAAATAAAGAATGACAACAGCAATTATACAATGACAGAATCTACGGAACCTAAGTCTGGATACAATAATCCAATGGGAGAAAGACCGGGGTCGCTATAAGATCGTTATGGTATAGTGGTTTCTTGAATGAACTTCCATTTTTAATTTTTTGCAACTTCCATTTTTATTTTTAATCGACTCGCATTTTTATTCAAATTATTTTTCTATTCAACTTCCTTTTTTATTTAATATCCAAATAGATGGTTAACGTATAATGGTTTCTTGAATGAACTTCCAATTTAAATTTTCTACAACTTCCATTTTTATTTTTATTCAACTTCTTTTTTTTATTCAAGTTTCTTTTCTATTCAACTTCCTTTTTTATTTAATTTCCAAATAGATCGTTAAGGTATAGTGATTTCTGGAATGAACTTCCATTTTCAATTTCATGCAACTTTCATTTTTATTTTTCTTCAACTTTCATTTTTATTCAATTTACTTTTCTATTCAACTTGTTTTTTTATTTAATTTCCAAATAGATCGTTAAGGTATAGTGGTTTCTTGAATGAACTTCCATTTTTAATTTTCTGCAACTTCCATTTTTATTTTTGTTCAATCTCCTTTTTTATTCAAGTTTCTTTTCTATTCAACTTCCTTTTTTATTTAATTTCCAAATAGATCGTTAAGGTATAGTGGTTTCTGGATTGAACTTCCATTTCCAATTTTATGCAACTTTCTTTTTTATTTTTATTCAACTTCTATTTTTATTGAAGTTACTTTTCTGTTCAACTTTCTTTTTTATTTAATTTCCAAATAGATCATTAAGATATACTGGTTTCTTGAATAAACTTCCATTTTTAATTTTCTGCAACTTCCATTTTTATTTTTGTTCAACTTCCATTTTTATTCAATTTACTTTTCTATTCAACTTCCTTTTTTATTTAATTTCTAAATAGATCGTCAAAGTATAGTGGTTTCTGGATTGAGCTTCAATTTCCAATTTTATGCAACTTTCATTTTTATTTTTATTCAACTTCTATTTTTATTGAAGTTACTTTTCTATTCAGCTTCCTTTTTTATTTAATTTCCAAATATATCGTTAAGGGATAGTGGTTTCTTGAATAAACTTCCATTTTTAATTTTCTGCAACTTCCATTTTTTTTTTTTAACTTCCATTTTTATTCAAGTGTCTTTTCTACTCGACTTCCTTTTTTATTTAATTTCCAAATAGATCGTTAAGGTATAGTGGTTTCTTGAATGAACTTCCATTTTTAATTTTCTGCAACTTCCATTTTTATTTTTATTTAACTTCCATTTTTATTCAAGTGTCTTTTCAACTCGACTTCCTTTTCTATTAAATTTCTAAATAGATCGTTAAGGTATAGTAGTTTCTGGATTGAATTTCTATTTCTAATTTTATACAACTTTCATTTTTATTTTTATTCAACTTCCATTTTTATTCAATTTACTTTCCTATTAAACTTCCTTTTTTATTTAATTTCCAAATAGATCGTTAAGGTATAGTGGTTTCTGGATTGAACTTCCATTTCCAATTTTATGCAACTTTCATTTTTATTTTTATTCAACTTCTATTTTTATTGAAGTTACTTTTCTATTCAACTTCTTTTTTTATTTAATTTCCAAATAGATCGTTAAGATATAATGGTTTCTTGAATGAACTTCCATTTTTAATTTTCTGCAACATCCATTTTTATTTTGGTTCAACTTCCTTTTTTATTCAAATTTCCTTTCTATTCAACTTCCTTTTGTATTTACTTTCCAAATAGATCATTAAGGTATAGTGGTTTCTGGATTGAACTTCCATTTCCAATTTTATGCAACTTTCATTTTTATTTTTATTCAACTTCTATTTTTATTGAAGTTACTTTTCTATTCAGCTTCCTTTTTAATTTAATATCCAAATAGAGGGTTAAGGTATAGTGGTTTCTTGAATGAACTTCCAATTTTAATTTTCTGCAACTTCCATTTTAATTTTTATTCAACTTCTTTTTTTATTCAAGTTTCTTTTCTATTCAACATCCTTTTTTATTTAATTTCCAAATAGACCGTTAAGATATAGTGGTTTCTGGATTGAACTTCTATTTTTAATTTTATGCAACTTTCATTTTTATTTTTATTCAACTTCCATTTTTGTATAATTTACTATTCTATTCAACTTCCTTTTTTTTTTTTAATTTCCAAATAGAACGTTAAGGTATAGTGGTTTCTGAATTGAGCTTCAATTTCCAATTTTATGCAACTTTCATTTTTATTTTTATTCAACTTCTATTTTTATTGAAGTTACTTTTCTATTCAACTTCCTTTTTTATTTAATTTCCAAATATATCGTTAAGGGATAGTGGTTTCTTGAATGAACTTCCATTTTTAATTTTCTGCAACTTCTATTTTTATTTTTATTTAACTTCCATTTTTATTCAAGTGTCTTTTCTACTCGACTTCCTTTTTTATTTAATTTCCAAATAGATCGTTAAGGTATAGTGGTTTCTTGAATGAACTTCCATTTTTAATTTTCTGCAACGTCCATTTTTATTTTTATTCAACTTCTATTTTTATTGAATTTATTTTTCTATTCAACTTCATTTTTTCTTTAATTTCCAAATAGATCGTTAGGGTATAGTGGTTACTTGAATGAACATCCATTTTTAATTTTCTGCACTTCCATTTTCATTTTTTATTAACTTCCATTTTTATTCAAGTGTCTTTTCTACTCAACTTCCTTTTTTATTTAATTTCCAAATAGATCGTTAAGGTATAGTGGTTTCTCGAATGAACTTCCATTTTAAATTTTCTGCAACTTCCATTTTTATTTTTATTTAACTTCTTTTTTTATTCAAGTTTCATTTCTATTCAACTTCTTCTTTTATTTAATTTCCAAATACATCGTTATGTTATAGTGGTTTCTGGATTGAACTTCCACTTTTAATTTTACGCAACTTTCAATTTTATTTTTACTCAACTTCCACTTTTATTCAATTTACTTTTCTATTAAACTTCATTTGTTGTTTAATTTCCAAATAGATCGTTAAGGTATAGTGGTTTCTTGAATGAACTTCCAATTTTTATTTTTGGCGACTTCTATTTTTATTTTTATTCAACTTCTATTTTTATTAAAGTTACTTTTCTATTCAACTTCCTTATTTTATTTAATTTCCAAATAGATCGTTAAGGTATAGTGGTTTCTGCATTGAACTTCAATTTTTAATTTTATGCCACTTTCATTTTTATTTTTATTCAATTTTCATTTTTATTCAATGTACTTTCCTATTAAACTTCCTTTTTTATTTAATTTCCAAATAGATCGTTAAGGTATATTGGTTTCTGGATTGAACTTCTATTTCCAATTTTATGCAACTTTCATTTTTATTTTTATTCAACTTCTATTTTTATTGAAGTTACTTTTCTATTCAACTTCCTTTTTTATTTAATTTCCAAATAGATCGTTAAGATATAATGGTTTCTTGAATGAACTTCCACTTTTAATTTTCTGCAATTTCCATTTTTATTTTTGTTCAACTTCCTTTTTTATTAAAGTTTCCTTTCTATTCAACTTCCTTTTTTATTTAATTTCCAAATAGATCGTTAAGGTATAGTGGTTTCTGGATTGAACTTCCATTTCCAATTTTATGCAACTTTCATTTTTATTTTTATTCAACTTCTATTTTTATTGAAGTTACTTTTCTATTCAACTTCCTTTTTTATTTAATTTCTAAATAGATCGTTAAGGTATAGTGGTTTCTTGAATGAACTTCCATTTTTAATTTTTACAACTTTCATTTTTATTTTTATTCGACTTGCATTTTAATTCAAGTTATTTTTCTATTCAACTTCCTTTTTTATTTAATATCCAAATAGATGGTTAAGGTATAGTGGTTTCTTGAATGAACTTCCAATTTTAATTTTCTGCAACTTCCATTTTAATTTTCATTCAACTTCTTTTTTTATTCAAGTTTCTTTTCTATTCAGCATCCTTTTTTATTTAATTTCCAAATAGATCGTAAAGATATAGTGGTTTCTGGATTGAACATCTATTTTTAATTTTATGCAACTTTCATTTTTATTTTTATTCAACTTCCATTTTTATTCAATTTTTTTTCTATTCAACTTCCTTTTTTATTTAATTTCCAAATAGATCGTTAAGGTATAGTGGTTTCTGGATTGAGCTTCAATTTCCAATTTTATGCAACTTTCATTTTTATTTTTATTCAACTTCTATTTTTATTGAAGTTACTTTTCTATTCAACTTTTCTATTTTTATTTAAGGGATAGTGGTTTCTTGAATAAACTTCCATTTTTAATTTTCTGCAACTTCCATTTTTATTTTTATTTAACTTCCATTTTTATTCAAGTGTCTTTTCTACTCAACTTCCTTTTTTCTTTAATTTCCAAATAGATCGTTAAGGTATAGGTATAGTGGTTTCTTGAATGAACATCCATTTTTAATTTTCTGCAACTTCCATTTTCATTTTTTTTAACTTCCATTTTTATTCAAGTGTCTTTTCTACTCAACTTCCTTTTTTATTTAATTTCCAAATAGATCGTTAAGGTATAGTGGTTTCTTGAATGAACTTCCATTTTTAATTTTCTGCAACTTCCATTTTTATTTTTATTGAACTTCTATTTTTATTCAATTTACTATTCTATTCAACTTCCTTTTTTATTTAATTTTCAAATAGATCGCTAAGCTATAGTGGTTTCTTGAATGAACTTCCATTTTTAAATTTCTGCAACTTCTATTTTTATTTTTATTCAACTTTTATTTTTATTCAAGTTATTTTTCTATTCAACTTCCTTTTTTATTTAATTTCCAAATAGATCGTTAAGGTATAGTGGTTTCTTGAATGAACTTCCATTTTTAATTTTCTGCAACTTCCATTTTTATTTTTGTTCAACTTTTTTTTTATTCAAGTTTCTTTTCTATTCAACTTCCTTTTTTATTTAATTTCCAAATAGATCGTGAAGGTATAGTGGTTTCTGGATTCAACTTCCATTTCCAGTTTTATGCAACTTTCATTTTTATTTTTATTCAACTTCTATTTTTATTGAAGTTACTTTTCTATTCAACTTCCTTTTTTATTTAATTTCCAAATAGATCGTTAAGATATAATGGTTTCTTGAATAAACTTCCACTTTTAATTTTCTGCAATTTCCATTTTTTTTTTTGTTCAACTTCCTTTTTTATTAAAGTTTCCTTTCTATTCAACTTCCTTTTTTATTTAATTTCCAAATAGATCATTAAGGTATAGTGGTTTCTGGATTGAACTTCCATTTCCAATTTTATGCAACTTTCATTTTTATTTTTATTCAACTTCTATTTTTATTGAAGTTACTTTTCTATTCAACTTCCTTTTTTATTTAATTTCTAAATAGATCGTTAAGGTATAGTGGTTTCTTGAATGAACTTCCATTTTTAATTTTTACAACTTTCATTTTTATTTTTATTCGACTTGCATTTTTATTCAAGTTATTTTTCTATTCAACTTCCTTTTTTATTTAATATCCAAATAGATGGTTAAGGTATAGTGGTTTCTTGAATGAACTTCCAATTTTAATTTTCTGCAACTTCCATTTTAATTTTCATTCAACTTCTTTTTTTATTCAAGTTTCTTTTCTATTCAGCATCCTTTTTTATTTAATTTCCAAATAGATCGTAAAGATATAGTGGTTTCTGGATTGAACATCTATTTTTAATTTTATGCAACTTTCATTTTTATTTTTATTCAACTTCCATTTTTATTCAATTTTTTTTCTATTCAACTTCCTTTTTTATTTAATTTCCAAATAGATCGTTAAGGTATAGTGGTTTCTGGATTGAGCTTCAATTTCCAATTTTATGCAACTTTCATTTTTATTTTTATTCAACTTCTATTTTTATTGAAGTTACTTTTCTATTCAACTTTTCTATTTTTATTTAAGGGATAGTGGTTTCTTGAATAAACTTCCATTTTTAATTTTCTGCAACTTCCATTTTTATTTTTATTTAACTTCCATTTTTATTCAAGTGTCTTCTCTACTCAACTTCCTTTTTTCTTTAATTTCCAAATAGATCGTTAAGGTATAGGTATAGTGGTTTCTTGAATGAACATCCATTTTTAATTTTCTGCAACTTCCATTTTCATTTTTTTTTAACTTCCATTTTTATTCAAGTGTCTTTTCTACTCAACTTCCTTTTTTATTTAATTTCCAAATAGATCGTTAAGGTATAGTGGTTTCTTGAATGAACTTCCATTTTTAATTTTCTGCAACTTCCATTTTTATTTTTATTGAACTTCTATTTTTATTCAATTTACTATTCTATTCAACTTCCTTTTTTATTTAATTTTCAAATAGATCGCTAAGGTATAGTGGTTTCTTGAATGAACTTCCATTTTTAAATTTCTGCAACTTCTATTTTTATTTTTATTCAACTTTTATTTTTATTCAAGTTATTTTTCTATTCAACTTCCTTTTTTATTTAATTTCCAAATAGATCGTTAAGGTATAGTGGTTTCTTGAATGAACTTCCATTTTTAATTTTCTGCAACTTCCATTTTTATTTTTGTTCAACTTTCTTTTTTATTCAAGTTTCTTTTCTATTCAACTTCCTTTTTTATTTAATTTCCAAATAGATCGTGAAGGTATAGTGGTTTCTGGATTCAACTTCCATTTCCAGTTTTATGCAACTTTCATTTTTATTTTTATTCAACTTCTATTTTTATTGAAGTTACTTTTCTATTCAACTTCCTTTTTTATTTAATTTCAAAATAGATCGTTCAGGTATAGTGATTTCATGAATGAATTTCCATTTTTAATTTTCTGCACCTTTCATTTTTATTTTTATTTTACTTCCATTTTTATTCATGTGTCTTTTCTACTCGACTTCCTTTTTTCTTTAATTTCTAAATAGATCGTTAAGGTATAGTGGTTTCTGGATTGAACTTCCATTTTTAATTTTTTGCAACTTCCATTTTTATTTTTATTCAACTTCTATTTTTATTGAAATTACTTTTCTATTCAACTTCATTTTTTATTTAATTTCCAAACATATCGTTGAGGTATAGTGGTTTCTGGAATGAACTTTCATTTTTAATTTCATGCAACTTTCATTTTTCTTTTTCTTCAACTTCCATTTTTATTCAATTTACTTTTCTATTCAACTTGCTTTTTTATTTAATTTCCAAATAGATCGTTAAGGTATAGTGGTTTCTTGAATGAACTTCCATTTTAAATTTTTTGCAACTTCCTTTTTAATTCAAGTTTCTTTTCTATTCAACTTCCTTTTTTATTTAACTTCCATATAAATCGTTAAGGTATAGTGGTTTCTGGATTGAACTTCCATTTCCCATTTTATGCAATTTTCATTTTTATTTTTATTCAACTTCTATTTTTATTGAATTTACTTTTCTATTCACCTACCTTTTTTATTTAATTTCCAAATAGATCGTTAAGGTATAGTGGTTTCTTGAATGAACATCCATTTTTAATTTTCTGCAACTTCCATTTTCATTTTTTATTAACTTTCATTTTTATTCAAGTGTCTTTTCTACTCAACTTCCTTTTTTATTTAATTTCCAAATAGATCGTTAAGGTATAGTGGTTTCTCGAATGAACTTCCATTTTAAATTTTCTGCAACTTCCATTTTTATTTTTATTTAACTTCTTTTTTTATTCAAGATTCATTTCTATTCAACTTCCTTTTTTATTTAATATCCAAACAGACCATTAAGGTATAATGGTTTCTTGAATGAACTTCCATTTTTAATTTTCTGCAACTTCCATTTTTATTTTTGTTCAACTTCCTTTTTTATTCAAGTTTCTTTTCTATTCAACTTTCTTTTTTATTTAATTTCCAAATAGATCGTTAAGGTACAGTGGTTTCTGGATTGAACTTCCATTTCTAATTTTATGCAACTTTCATTTTTATTTTTATTCAACTTCTATTTTTATTGAAGTTACTTTTCCATTCAACTTCCTTTTTTATTTAATTTCCAAATAGATCGTTAAGGTATAGTGGTTTCTTGAATGAACTTCCATTTTTAATTTTCTGCAACTTCCATCTTTATTTTTATTTAACTTCCATTGTTATTCAAGTGTCTTTTCTACTCGACTTCCTTTTCTATTAAATTTCCAAATAGATCGTTAAGGTATAGTGGTTTCTGGATTGAATTTCTATTTTTAATTTTATGCAACTTTCATTTTTATTTTTATTCAACTTCCATTTTTATTCAATTTACTTTCCTATTAAACTTCCTTTTTTATTTAATTTCCAAATAGATCGTTAAGGTATAGTGGTTTCTGGATTGAACTTCTATTTCCAATTTTATGCAACTTTCATTTTTATTTTTATTCAACTTCTATTTTTATTGAAGTTACTTTTCTATTCAACTTCCTTTTTTATTTAATTTCCAAATAGATCGTTAAGATATAATGGTTTCTTGAATGAACTTCCATTTTTAATTTTCTGCAACTTCTATTTTTATTTTTTTTCAACTTCCTTTTTTATTCAAGTTTCCTTTCTATTCAACTTCCTTTTTTATTTAATTTCCAAATAAATCATTAAGGTATAGTGGTTTCTGGATTTAACTTCCATTTCAAATTTTATGCAACTTTCATTTCTATTTTTATTCAACTTCTATTTTTATTGAAGTTACTTTTCTATTCAACATCTTTTTTTATTTAATTTCCAAATAGATCGTTAAGATATAGTGGTTTCTGGATTGAACTTCTAGTTTTAATTTTATGCAACTTTCATTTTTATTTTTATTCAACTTCCATTTTATTCAATTTACTTTTCTATTCAACCTCCTTTTTTATTTAATTTCCAAATAGATCGTTAAAGTATAGTGGTTTCTGGATTGAGCTTCAATTTCCAATTTTATGCAACTTTCATTTTTATTTTTATTCAACTTCTATTTTTATTGAAGTTACTTTTCTATTCAGCTTCCTTTTTTATTTAATTTCCAAATATATCGTTAAGGGATAGTGGTTTCTTGAATAAACTTCCATTTTTAATTTTCTGCAACTTCCATTTTTATTTTTTTTTAACTTCCATTTTTATTCAAGTGTCTTTTCTACTCGACTTCCTTTTTTATTTAATTTCCAAATAGATCGTTAAGAGATAGTGGTTTCTTGAATGAACTTCCATTTTTAATTTTCTGCAACTTCCATTTTTATTTTTATTCAACTTCTATTTTTATTGAAGTTACTTTTCTATTCAACTTCCTTTTTTCTTTAATTTCTATAGCGATCCCGGGTTTACCCTTGTTGTACAGTGATCCGGACATGTGTCCGTGGATGATAGTAGTTGATTATTACCTGGTGTACATCCTTTCTTACTTTGTATTTGAGTTATAGGATGTGTTGGACAGGTTTGTTACAGGTTGGTTGAGATTAGAAACCAAAACTAGTTGCCCAGATTTTGACCTGTCCGCTCGAGCGGGGGTTTTGGCCCTCGAGCGGGAATTGCACCCATCCAGTATTTCCTGTGCAGTGTTCGATGCTCGAGCGTGGGATTGGCCGCTCGAGCGGGATTGTGTGAGTGCCGCTCGAGCGGGGAGTTGGAAGCTCGAGCGGGAGACCTAGTTCTGTAAAAGTTCTGGGAGTGTGTATCCGGAGCTCGAGCGGGGGATTGGCCGCTCGAGCGGGAGTTTGTGAGTGCCGCTCGAGCGGGGCGACTTTTATATAAACCCGAGATCCGACTTTTGGATCACTTTTTCAAGATCTTTTCTCTCTCTTACATTTCCAAAAAGCCATTTTCAGAGCTTCTCACTCTAAAACCGGCCCTTCTCTCTTAGATTTGATCTAGTAGGAGTTGTTTGCTCACTTTTGGTCTTTACGAAAGTTGTGTTGATCGTCGAGGGCTACATTTTAATCTAAAAATTTCAGAATTTAAAGCATTTTGGTTTTGGTCTTCATCTCCTTTGGAGCTCAAACTTTGAGGTAGGGATATCCTACTCCTCTCTATGAGTTTTGTCTTTAAATTTTAGTATTTTGAGATGTTGGGGTTGGTTTGGTAATTTCGTGAAAGTTTGGGGCTTTTCTATAAATTTACAAAAGTTGGGGTTTTAGCTATATAAAGCCTAGATGCATGTTCGGCATGGAAAAAGTGAAATTAATGTTAAAACATTAATGAAAATGGAACCTAAGGGTTGTAATATTAATTATGAAAAATGCCCTAATTACATTGATTGATTAATTTGTATAATTAATTGTTGGGAATAAGGAATTGAATTGAGAATGTGGGAATTGGAAAGGAAAGGGGTTAAAGGGTGTAGTTGGATTATTTATCACTCACCGAATTAAAATGTTGATTTAATATCCATTTGTGCATTTATTTTCTGTTTAGAAATAACTGCTTTGGGCTATCGGTGGAGGATAGTCGTGATTGTTGTAGACAATGCATGATGATTAGGCAAACTAAAACTAATCGATTGAATGTGTCATAGAGTATGACGGTGGATCGAATACATTAATTTTATGTATTGATTGATTGTGTATAGAACCTTTGTGTTTATATGCATTGTGTGTAGAGGAGGAGATGTGGGATGTACTCCGCGGTTTAGGGAAAGATGGGGGATGTACCTCTAAACCGGATAGTGTTGGGAGGATATGGGGGATGAACTCCGTAGATACAGCTCATATGCTTGTCTAGAGAAATGAAGATATAGCTCATAGGCTTATCTTCGAGAAGTGTAGATACAGCTCATATGCTTGTCTAGTGAAGTGTTGATATAGCTCATATGCTTATCTGTTGATGCGTGATATGTTTATCTATTGATATGTGGATATAGCTTATATGCTTATTTGTTGATGCGTGATATGGTTATCTATTGATATGTTGATATAGCTAATATGCTTATCTACTAAATAAAGGTGGAGAATGAAAAGTAACATAGAATTGTATGTTATGAAACTGTGATGAGATATATGTGGATGTATCGGTGTTGGCCATCTATCAATTGCTAATCTTTTAGTCATTGTTCATAGTTGGTTTAGTATATCTCTGTTGGGCTGTGGCTCACCCTATATGGGAATATCATTTTCAGGTACAGGTAGCATGCCACCTCCAAGGACGTAGCTTGGGAGGCTAGAGGCAGGCGGACTTTTGTCGTTTTATTTCTTTGATGTATTACATGTATATTCAAGCCAAGGGCTTAATGTGTAAATGAGTTAGCACTCTTTTGTTGTAACCAAGTATTAACTTGGAAAGCTGTAAGCCCGTAGGGCATTTGCTTTTGTTGTTAACATGTAATACTTTTGTAATGAAACTCTGATGAATAGAAGAATGTGGAACTTTTATATATCAATGCATGTCTATATTGATGGATTAATGTTATTATTTTGAGGGCGTTACAACTTGGTATCAGAGCGTACCGGGTTCGAATACTTTGGGTACGTGGGAAGTGATTAGGATCACAATGGGTTTGTCTCGCTTGATAGAGACTTAGGTATAGTGTCATATGCTATGTGCTTAATTGATAACATGCTTATGTGACTATGTGGGTATGGGATTTAATTTCTAGGATATTGATGGGATCCTTGGGTTTCTGTGAGTCTTGTTGGAAAGGCACTTGATCAATGCTGTTTCTAACCGGAACTCTAGTAACGCCTCGGGACTGTCATTATCTGGAAATGAAATTTTTAAGTGCTTATGTGTTTATGTGCTTACGTGGAGTGAATTACAGTTGTCCATGCATTAGGACGTGAGTGTTTAGTTTTGGCACATTTGTGAATGTGCTAACGTTTTGTATTACCTTTATTAGGATGTCAGGACGAGGAAGAGGTGCTAGGCATGGTAGGCCTGCGAGGCAAGAAGTACCCTTACCGGATGATATTCCGGCAGTGCATGAGGGAGTTGGCCAAGCCAATGTGGCCGAGCCAGCGGGTCAACAGGCTATGAGTGCCTTGGCACGAGAGATAGCAGGGGCTTTGGGTATTCTTAGGGCTGGGAATCAGACAGCTGAGGCAGAGCCTTCTTTCTTAAAGAGGGAATTCTTCCGGTCTTATTCGGACGAATTTGTTGGAGATCCAAAGGAACCTATGAAGGCTAATGAGTGGTTGGAACAGATGAGTAAGACGTTCGAGATGCTTGGCATCGAGGACGGGGCACTGAAAGTGACCTTGGCATCCTTCCAGCTGAAAGGAGATGCGGGTCAATGGTGGAAGTATGAGAAGGCTCGTGTTGGTGGTACATGGGAGGCGTTTGTAAATGCTTTCCAGGAGAGGTTTTTATCTGCAGTGGCTAGGGAGAGGTTGAGGGATCAGTTTAGCCGGCTTAATCAGCAGGGCATGTCTGTGGCAGAGTTTGAGGCCACTTTCACTAGTTTATCCAGGTTTGCACCTAAGTTGGTGGCGTTTGAAGAACGTCGTTGCTATGAGTTTGAGCGGAAGTTGAGGCGGGGCCTCAAGTTGAGGCGGGGCCTCAAGTTGAGGGTTGGTGGGTCTTTCATCCATGAATATAGACATTTAGTGGATGCTGCAGCCCATATGGAGCTCTTGATGCAGGAGGAGGATGAGGGGCAGAGAGGCTCCAAGAGGGGCCAAGATGGTCAGGGTGATGGCAGGAGACAGAGGGGTCTTAATCCTCAGCAGTCTCAAGGTGGTTTGGCTAGGTCGACCTTTCCAATGCCGAGTGCAGGCTCCGGGAGAGGTGGTCAGGGGGATTTCACCTGTTACAAGTGTGGCCAGCTGGGTCACAAAGTTTCGGTTTGCCCGCATAAGGGAGGGGGTCAGCGAGCTGCTTCTTCATCAGCTAGACCTCAGGGCCAGAGTTAGGGCAGAGGCCAGTTCTTGTCTTGCTATCAGTGTGGTCAACCCGGGCACCTGAAGAGGTTTTGCCCGCAGTTGAGTGCCACTTCGGGAGCGTCTGGTTCCAGGCAGACGTAGAGTTTTCAGCCAGCTCAGTCTGTGCAGGCCTCGAGGGCCAATCCAGGGGCTTCGTCATCCCAGTCAGTACAGCAGTCGTATGCTCCTAGAGGTGAGCAGGGGGATCAGGGGCCCACAGGGCGCGTGTATACTGTTACCGCGCAGGATTTAGTACCGGCTCCATCGGTAGTGAGAGGTACTTTTCTATTTTGCAACTCGGTTGCTAGTGTGTTGATTGACACGGGTGCATCTCATTCTTTTGTATCTGCTGCATTTGCATCTATTTTAGAATTGGAGTTGGCACAGTTAGCATCTCCTATTTGTGTGGTATCGCCTTTGGGTGGTGAGTTGATCTTGAAATAAGGTGTTAGGGGTTGTGATATAGAGGTCACCGACCATAGGCTTCCTTTTCTGTTTGTTGTCATGCCCATGAAGGGCTTTGATGTTATTTTGGGTATGGACTGGCTATCGTCATACCGGGCTGTTATCGATTGCTACCGCCAGAGGGTCACGTTATGTACCTTGAGCGGGGAGTGGTTTCATTTCTTGGGAGACCGGGTTGGTAGCGTTTTGCCACCGGGGTATGATTCGCGAGGGCGAAGTGAGCTTAGTGTTCTACTTGCTAGCTTTGAGAGTGGTGAGGGTGGTGAGACCCAGCTTATATTGCCGAGGGTGGTTTGTGAGTATTCGGATGTCTTTCCCAAAGACCTTGTTAGTTTGCCACCTCACCAAGAGATAGAGTTCTCTATTGATTTAGTGCCCGGCACGACGCCGATTTCTACGGCACCTTACCGTTTTGCTCCAGCAGAGTTGATTGAGTTGAAAGTTCAGCTCCAGGAATTGCTAGATAAGGGTTTTGTTCGCCCTAGTGTTTCACCGTGGGGGGCACCGGCCCTCTTTGCTAAAAAGAAAGATGGTGCCTTGAGATTGTGTATAGACTACTGGAAGTTGAATCGGGCTACGGTCAAGAATAAGTACCCTATGCCCCGTATAGATGATCTGTTTGACCAGTTGAAGGGTTCCCGTTGTTTCTCTAAGATAGACTTGAGATCGGGTTACCACCAGTTGAGGGTCAGGGAGGAAGATATTCCTAAGACGGCATTCCGTACGCGGTATGGCCATTATGAGTTTCTGGTGATGCCATTCGGGCTTACCAACGCACCGGCAGTCTTTATGGACTTGATGAACCGGATCTTTCGGGAATTCTTGGATCAATTTGTAGTCGTTTTCATGGACGACATTCTTGTTTATTCGCCTTCTGAGGAGGAGCACGAGGCACACTTGAGAGTGGTGCTTGAGTTACTTAGAGCCCATAGGCTGTATGCCAAGTTTGGGAAGTGTGAGTTCTGGCTAGGAGAGGTGAAATTCCTAGGCCACGTAGTATCCGGGGAAGGGGTGTCTGTTGATACATCCAAGGTAGAGGCAGTGCAAGATTGGGCACAACCTAAGAGTGTGTTTGAGATCCGCAGTTTTCTGGGATTAGCTGGGTATTACCGTCGGTTTGTGAAAGATTTCTCCAGGCTAGCTTCGCCGTTGACTAGATTGACGCGGAAAGGGGTCAAGTTCGTATGGAGTGAGACTTGTGAAAAGTCGTTCCAAGAGTTGAAGGTTAGATTGACCACCGCTCCGGTTTTGATTATTCCGGAGAGAGGGTTGGGTTATGTGGTTTATTGTGATGCCTCGCGAGAGGGTTTGGGTTGTGTATTGATGCAAGAGGGGAAAGTGGTAGCTTATGGCTCACGTCAATTGAAAATTCACGAGAAGAATTACCCCACACACGACCTAGAGTTAGCAGCAGTGATCTTTGCCTTGAAGATTTGGAGGCACTACCTTTATGGTGAGAAGTTCGAGGTGTTCTCAGTCCACAAGAGTTTGAAGTATCTGTTTACACAGAGAGACTTGAATTTGAGGCAGAGGAGATGGATGGAGTTCATTGAGGACTACGATTTTGAGTTGCACTATCACCCGAGAAAGGCCAATGTTGTGGCCGATGCCCTTAGTAGGAAATCCATTAGTGATGTAGCTTGTATAGCCATCCGGGAATGGGAGATGTTGGGTGTACTTGGTGAGTTTGATTTGCATCTGGGCGAATCCGTTGAGACTGCGGCCTTGTTTTCTGTTGTTGCACAGCCCACACTTGTGACTAGAGTGTTAGAGGCACAGAGAGGTGACCTTGAGGTGGAGTCCTTCCGAGAGAAGATCTCTAGTGAGAAGGTTGAGAAGGGTTTGACGGTGTATCCCGACCAGAGTGTGAGATACCGAGACCGTTTGTTTGTGCCGGAGTCTTGCCTGAGAGGAAGTACTCCGAGAGTTTCATCATTCGCGCCTTGCGGTGCATCCGGGAGGTACTAAGATGTACCGGGATTTGGGTCGCCAGTTTTGGTGGCGGGGTATGAAGAGAGATGTGGCTGTTTTCGTATCGAAGTGCCTTACTTGCCAGCAAGTGAAGGCCGAGCATCAGAGGCCAGCGGGTTTGTTGCAACCCTTGCCTATTGCCGAGTGGAAGTGGGAGCATGTCACTATGGACTTCGTTGTAGGTCTTCCGAGGACTCAGCGGGGTAGTGATGCTATTTGGGTGGTTGTAGACCGGTTGACTAAGTCGGCGCACTTTATTCCTATGCGCGTGAGAGATTCGGTAGATCATCTTGCCGACTTGTATATTCGGGACGTAGTGAGATTGCACGGGGTCCCAGTGACGATCGTCTCAGATAGAGATCCTCGTTTTACTGCCAGGTTGTGGCAGAGTTTGCAGAGTGCCTTGGGCACTAAGTTAACCTTTAGTACGGCCTATCATCCTCAGACTGACGGGCAGTCCGAGCGTACTATTCAGATCCTCGAGGATATGCTTCGGGGTTGTGTCCTGGACTTCAGTGGGACGTGGGAGAGGCACTTACCATTGGTAGAGTTTGCCTACAACAACAGTTTTCAGTCTAGCATCGGTATGGCACCGTTTGAGGCCTTGTATGGCCGACCGTGTAGGTCTCCAGTGTGTTGGGCCGAGGTGGGTGATGCACCTTTGTTGGGTCCGGAGTTGGTTAGGGAGACGACGGAGAAAGTTGAGCTTATCCGTAAGAGGCTTGTTACAGCCCAGAGTCGACAAAAGAGTTATGCCGATCGTAGGAGGAGGCCTTTGGCGTTTGAGGTAGGTGATCATGTCTTTCTGAAGATATCACCTAGGCGAGGTCTGATGAGGTTTGGGAAGAGTGGGAAGTTGTCCCCTCGGTTTATTGGTCCTTTTGAGATCCTTGAGAGGATAGGTGAGGTTGCTTATCGGTTAGCCTTACCGCCGCAGTTGTCCGGAGTGCATGATGTGTTTCATGTGAGTATGCTTCGGAAGTATGAACCAGATCCATCACATGTGTTGGATTGGACTAATTTAGAGGTAGATGAGGATGCCTCGTATGAGGAGAGACCGGTTCGGGTCTTGGATAGGCGGGATCAGGTCCTGCGTGGCAAGACCATTCCTTTGGTGAAAGTCTTGTGGAAACATCACGGAGTGGAGGAAGCCACTTGGGAACGTGAGTTGGAAGTCCGTGAGAAATATCCGGACTTGTTTGTTGATATGTAATCTTGTATTTAAATTTTACATTTTGTTGAACTTAAGAGCTTTTATATATGTCTTAAGTTGTGAAACATTGAAAATGTTTTGGTTATTGGAAGTATGTTTTGGAACTTGCCTCATACGGAAGTTGAATGTGATACTATATGTGTTGAATATATTGTTGAAATTGGAAAGATAGTGCATAATGTTGATGCATGTTGATAATACATATGTGGTTTACATATTGTGATATGTCTCTTGTTAAAGGGATGGGATGACCGGTAATGGGTCGAATTGTTGAATGTTCAAGTGTAACATTGATTAAAAGGGAGCAAAACTTGTTTTGAAAACTTGTGCTTAATTTCGGGGACGAAATTCTTTAAGGGGGGGAGGTTATAGCGATCCCGGGTTTACCCTTGTTGTATAGTGATCCGGACATGTGTCCGTGGATGTTGGTAGTTGTTTATTATCTTGTTTACATCCTTTCTTACTTTGTATTTGAGTTATAGGATGTGTTGAGCGGGTTTGTTACAGGTTGGTTGAGTTTAGAAACCAAAACTAGTTGCCCAGATTTTTTGGCCTGTACGCTCGAGCGGAGGTGTTGGCGCTCGAGCGTAGATTACATCCATCCAGTATCTTGTTGTGCAGTGTTGTGAGCTCGAGCGTAGGGATTGGGAGCTCGAGCGGAGGCCTGGTTCTGCAAAAGTGCTGGGCGAGTGCATTCTGCGCTCGAGCGGGAGGTTGGCCGCTCGAGCGGAAGTCTGTGAGTGGCCGCTCGAGCGGGGTGTTTTACGCTCGAGCGGAAGACTGGGTTTAAGTCCCGAAATTGTGACTTTTCAAATCACTTTTTCACTTTCTCTTCTCTCTCTTACTTTTCCAAAAACACCATTGTTGAGTCTTTCTCTCTAGATACTACCTTCTCTCTAGGTTTTGATCTAGTAGGAGTGATTTACTCACCTTTGGCCTTTACAAAAAAGTTGTTGATCGTCGAGGGCTTCATTTTAATCTGAAAATCACGGGTTTTGGAGCACGTTGGGTTTTGTCGTCTTCTCCTTTGGGACTCCGAATTTGAGGTAGGGATAACCTACTCCTCTCTATGGGTTTTGTCTTTAAATTTTGGTATTTTGAGATGTTGGGCTTGGTTTGGTAATTTTGTGAAAGTTTGGGGCTTTTGTGCAATTATACAAAAGTTGGGGTTTTATTCATAATAAACCTAGATGCATGTTTAGCATGAAAAAAATGGAATGATTGCTGAATCATTGAAGAAAATGGGACCTAAGGGTTGAAATGGTAATTATGGAAAATGGCCTAATTACATTGATTAATTAATTGGGATAATTAATTGGTGAGAAATGAGGAAATGAAATGTTGATTGAATATCCATTTGCGCATTTATTTTCTGTTTTAGAAATAACTGTTTGGGGCTATCGGTGGAGGATAGTCGTGATTGTTGTAGACAATGTATGTTGATTAGGCAAACTGAAACTAATCAATGGAATGTGTTATGGAACTTGACAGTTGCTAGAATACATTAATTGTTTGTATTGTGTGATTGTATATAGAACCAATGTGTTTATATACGTTATGTGTAGAGGAGGAGATAGGGGATGTACTCCGCGGTTTAGGGGAAGATAGGGGATGGACCTCTAAACCGGATAGGTATTTGGAGGAGATAGGGGATGTACTCCGTAGACAGAGCTCATATGCTTGTCTAGAGAAGTGAAGATAGAGCTCATATGCTTATCTTTGTGAAGTGAAGTGTGGATACAGCTTGTATGCTTATCTGTGGATATTGTTGATATACATATCTGTTGTAGAGTGTGGATACAGCTTGTATGCTTATCTGTGGATATTGTTGATATACATATCTGTTGAGAATGTGGATATAGCTTTTATGCTTATCTGAATGTGAGATATAGTTTTTATACATATCTGTGGAAATGATGATAGAGCTAGTATGCTTATCTGTTGTTAAAAGGAAAATGAAAAGTAATTGGGACTTGTAAGTCGTTGACATAAATATGTTATTTATGTGACTGTAACAGTGTTGACCAACTATCAATTGCTAATGTTTTAGTCATTGTCCATGGTTGGTTTAGTGTATTTCTACTGGGCTGTGGCTCACCCTATATGGGAATATCATTTTCAGGTGCAGGAAGCATGCCACCTCCAAGGACATAGCTGGGAGGCTTGTGGCGGGCATAGTTTTGTCGTTTTACTTTGATTTATTACATGTAATTTCAAGCCAAGGGCTTAATGTGTAAACGAGTTAGAACCCTTTGTTGTAACCAAGTGTTAACTTGGAAAGCTGTAAGCCCGTAGGGCATTTTGTTATGAGATTAACATGTAATACTTATGTAACGGAATTCTAATGAATGAAAGGAATGTGGTTAGTTTAAATGTAAATGCATGTCTTATCTGGTGGGTTTATTGTTATTATTTTGAGGGTGTTACAACTTGGTATCAGAGCGTACCGGGTTCGAATACTTTGGGTACGTGGGAAGTGATTAGGATCACAATGGGTTTGTCTCGCTTGATAGAGACTTAGATGTAGTATCATATGCTATGTGCTCAATTGATAACATGCTTATGTGACTATGTGGGTATGGGATTTAATTTCTAGGATGTTGATTGGATCCTTGAGTTTCTGGGAGTCTTGTTGGAAAAGCACTTGATCAATGCTGTTTCTAACCGGAACTCTAGTAACGTCTCGGGACTATCATTATCCGGAAATGAAGTTCGTAAGTGCTTATGTGTTTATGTGCTTATGTGGAGTGAATTATAGTTGTCCATGCATTAGGACGTGAGTGATTAGTTTCGGCACACCTATGAATGTGCTAACGTTCTGTGTTGCCTTTATTAGGATGTCAGGACGAGGAAGAGGTGCTAGGCGTGGTAGACCTGCGAGGCAGGAAGTACCGTTACAGGGTGAGATTCCGGCAGTGCAGGAGGGAGTTGGGCAGGCCAATGTGGCCGAGCCAGTAGGTCAGCAGGCTATGGGTGCCTTGGCCAGAGAGATAGCAGGAGCTTTGGGTATTCTTAGAGCTGGGAATCAGGCAGCTGAGACAGGGCCTTCCTTCTTGAAGAGGGAGTTCTTTCGGTGTAATCCGGATGAGTTTATCGGGGATCCTAAAGAGCCGCTTAAGGCAGATGAATGGCTCGAACAGACAACGAAGACGTTTGAGATGCTTGGCATCGAGGACGGAGCACTGAAAGTGACCTTGGCATCCTTTCAACTGAAGGGAGATGCGGGTCAATGGTGGAAGTACGAGAAAGCTCGTGTTGGTGGTACTTGGGAGGCGTTTGTGAATGCTTTTCAGGAGAGGTTTTTGTCTGCAGTAGCAAGGGAGAAGCTGAGGGATCAGTTTAGCCGGCTTAATCAGCAGGGCTTGTCAGTGGCCGAGTTTGAGGCTACTTTTACCAGTCTGTCTAGGTTTGCACCTGAACTGGTGGCGTCTGAGGAACGCCGTTGCTATGAGTTTGAGCGGAAGTTGAGGCGGGGCCTCAAGTTGAGAGTTGGTGGGTCTTATATTCGAGAGTATAGACACCTAGTGGATGCTGCAGCTCATATGGAGCTTATGATGCAGGAGGAGGATGAGGGTCAGAGAGGCTCCAAGAGGAGCCAGGATAGTCAGAGTGATGGCAGGAGGCAGAGGGGTTCTAACCCTCAGCAGTCTCAGGGTGCAGTCTCTAGATCGACCTTTCCAGTGCCTAGTGTAGGCTCGGGGAGAGGCAGTCAGGGAGAATTCACTTGTTACAAGTGTGGCCAGTTGGGTCACAAGGTTTCTGTTTGCCCGCAGAAGGGTGGGGGTCAGAAAGCTGCTTCTTCTTCAGCTAGACCGCCGAGTCAGAGTTTGGGCAGGGGGCAGCTCTTGATTTGTTATCAGTGTGGACAACCTGGGCACATGAAGAGGTTTTGCCCACAGTTGAGTGCCACTTCGGGAGCGTCTGGTTCTAGGCAGACGCAGGGTTTTCAGCCAGCTCAGTCTGTGCAGGCCTCGAGGGCCAATCCGGGAGCTTCGTCATCCCAGTCTGTGCAGCAGTCTTTTGCTCCGAGAGGTGAGCAGGTAGACCAGGGGCCTACGGGGCGCGTGTATGCTGTTACCGCGCAGGATTTAGTACCAGCTCCATCAGTAGTGAGAGGTACTTTTCTGTTTTGCAACTCAGTTGCTAGTGTGTTGATAGACACGGGTGCATCTCATTCTTTTGTATCTGCTGCATTTGCATCTGTTTTGGAATTGGAGTTAGCACAGTTAGCATCTCCTATTTGTGTGGTATCGCCTTTGGGTGGTGAGTTGATCCTGAAACAGGGTGTTAGAGGATGTGATATTGAGGTCGCCGATTATAGGCTTCCTTTTCCGTTTGTTGTCATGCCCATGAAGGGTTTTGATGTTATTTTGGGTATGGACTGGCTATCGTCATACCGGGCTGTTATTGATTGCTACCGCCAGAGGGTTACATTGTGTACCTTGAGCGGGGAGTGGTTCCATTTCTTGGGAGACCGGGTTGGTAGTGTTTTGCCACCGGGGTACGATTCGCGAGGGCGAAGTGAGCTTAGTAGTCTACTTGCTAGCTTTGAGAGTGGTGAGAGTGGTGAGACCCAGCATGTATTGCCGAGGGTGGTTTGTGAGTATTCGGATGTCTTTCCCGAAGATCTTGTTAGTTTGCCACCTCACCGAGAGATAGAGTTCTCTATTGATTTAGTGCCTGGTACGGCGCCGATTTCTATGGCACCTTACCGTTTTGCTCCAGCAGAGTTGGTTGAGTTGAAAGTTCAGCTCCAGGAATTGCTCGATAAGGGCTTTGTTCGTCCTAGTGTTTCACCGTGGGGAGCACCGGCACTCTTTGTTAAAAAGAAAGATGGTGCCTTGAGATTGTGTATAGACTACCGGAAGTTGAATCGGGCTACGGTTAAAAATAAGTACCCTATGCCCCGTATAGATGATTTGTTTGACCAGTTGAAGGGTTCCCGTTGTTTCTCTAAGATAGACTTGAGATCGGGTTACCATCAGTTGAGGGTCAGGGAGGAAGATATTCCGAAGACGGCATTCCGTACGCGGTATGGCCATTATGAGTTTCTGGTGATGCCATTTGGGCTTACCAATGCACCGGCAGTCTTTATGGACTTGATGAACCGGATTTTCCGGGAGTTCTTAGACCGCTTTGTGGTTGTTTTTGTGGACGATATCCTTATCTATTCGTCATCTAAGGAGGAGCACGAGGAACACTTGAGAGTGGTGCTTGAGTTACTTAGAGCCCATAGGCTGTATGCCAAGTTTGGGAAGTGTGAGTTCTGGCTGAGGGAAGTCAAATTCTTAGGCCACGTGGTATCCGGGGAAGGGGTGTCTGTTGATACATCCAAGGTTGAGGCAGTGCAAGATTGGGCACAGCCTAAGAGTGTGTTTGAGATCCGCAGTTTTCTGGGATTAGCTGGGTATTACCGTCGGTTTGTGAAAGATTTCTCCAGGTTAGCATCACCGTTGACTAGGCTGACTCGGAAGGGAGTCAAGTTTGTGTGGAGTGAGACTTGTGAAAAGTCGTTCCAAGAGTTGAAAATTAGATTGACCACCGCTCCGGTGTTGATTATTCCGGAGAGAGGGTTGGGTTATGCGGTTTATTGTGATGCCTCACGAGAGGGTTTGGGTTGTGTGTTGATGCAGGAGGGGAAAGTGGTAGCTTATGGCTCACGTCAGTTGAAAATACACGAGAAGAATTACCCCACACACGACCTAGAATTAGCAGCTGTGATCTTTGCCTTGAAAATCTGGAGGCACTACCTTTATGGTGAGAGGTTCGAGGTATTCTCGGATCATAAGAGTTTGAAGTATCTGTTTACACAGAGAGACTTGAATTTGAGGCAGAGGAGATGGATGGAGTTCATCGAGGATTATGATTTTGAGTTGCATTATCATCCGGGAAAGGCCAATGTTGTGGCCGATGCCCTTAGTAGGAAAACCATTAGTCATGTAGCTTGTATAGCCATCCGGGAATGGGTGATGTTGGGAGCACTTGGCGAGTTTGATTTGCTACTGGGCGAATCTGTTGAGGCTGCGGCCTTGTTTTCTGTTGTGGTGCAGCCTACACTTGTGACTAGAGTGTTAGAGGCACAGAGAGGTGACCTTGAGGTACAATCCCTCCGAGAGAAGATCTCCAGTGGGAAAGTTGAGAAGGGTTTGACGGTGTGTCCCGACCTGAGTGTGAGATACCGAGACCGTTTGTTTGTACCGGAGGCTTGCCGTGAGGAAGTACTCCGAGAGTTTCATCATTCGCGCCTTGCGGTGCATCCGGGAGGTACTAAGATGTATCAGGATTTGGGTCGCCAGTTTTGGTGGCGGGGTATGAAGAGAGATGTGGTTGTTTTCGTATCGAAGTGCCTTACTTGCCAGCAAGTGAAGGCCGAGCATCAGAGGCCAGCGGGTTTGTTGCAACCCTTGCCTATTGCCGAGTGGAAGTGGGAGCATGTCACTATGGACTTCGTTGTAGGTCTTCCGAGGACTCAGCGGGGTAGTGATGCTATTTGGGTGGTTGTAGACCGGTTGACTAAGTCGGCGCACTTTATTCCTATGCGCGTGAGAGATTCGGTAGATCATCTTGCCGACTTGTATATTCGGGACGTAGTGAGATTGCACGGGGTCCCAGTGACGATCGTCTCAGATAGAGATCCTCGTTTTACTGCCAGGTTGTGGCAGAGTTTGCAGAGTGCCTTGGGCACTAAGTTAACCTTTAGTACGGCCTATCATCCTCAGACTGACGGGCAGTCCGAGCGTACTATTCAGATCCTCGAGGATATGCTTCGGGGTTGTGTCCTGGACTTCAGTGGGACGTGGGAGAGGCACTTACCATTGGTAGAGTTTGCCTACAACAACAGTTTTCAGTCTAGCATCGGTATGGCACCGTTTGAGGCCTTGTATGGCCGACCGTGTAGGTCTCCAGTGTGTTGGGCCGAGGTGGGTGATGCACCTTTGTTGGGTCCGGAGTTGGTTAGGGAGACGACGGAGAAAGTTGAGCTTATCCGTAAGAGGCTTGTTACAGCCCAGAGTCGACAAAAGAGTTATGCCGATCGTAGGAGGAGGCCTTTGGCGTTTGAGGTAGGTGATCATGTCTTTCTGAAGATATCACCTAGGCGAGGTCTGATGAGGTTTGGGAAGAGTGGGAAGTTGTCCCCTCGGTTTATTGGTCCTTTTGAGATCCTTGAGAGGATAGGTGAGGTTGCTTATCGGTTAGCCTTACCGCCGCAGTTGTCCGGAGTGCATGATGTGTTTCATGTGAGTATGCTTCGGAAGTATGAACCAGATCCATCACATGTGTTGGATTGGACTAATTTAGAGGTAGATGAGGATGCCTCGTATGAGGAGAGACCGGTTCGGGTCTTGGATAGGCGGGATCAGGTCCTGCGTGGCAAGACCATTCCTTTGGTGAAAGTCTTGTGGAAACATCACGGAGTGGAGGAAGCCACTTGGGAACGTGAGTTGGAAGTCCGTGAGAAATATCCGGACTTGTTTGTTGATATGTAATCTTGTATTTAAATTTTACATTTTGTTGAACTTAAGAGCTTTTATATATGTCTTAAGTTGTGAAACATTGAAAATGTTTTGGTTATTGGAAGTATGTTTTGGAACTTGCCTCATACGGAAGTTGAATGTGATACTATATGTGTTGAATATATTGTTGAAATTGGAAAGATAGTGCATAATGTTGATGCATGTTGATAATACATATGTGGTTTACATATTGTGATATGTCTCTTGTTAAAGGGATGGGATGACCGGTAATGGGTCGAATTGTTGAATGTTCAAGTGTAACATTGATTAAAAGGGAGCAAAACTTGTTTTGAAAACTTGTGCTTAATTTCGGGGACGAAATTCTTTAAGGGGGGGAGGTTATAGCGATCCCGGGTTTACCCTTGTTGTATAGTGATCCGGACATGTGTCCGTGGATGTTGGTAGTTGTTTATTATCTTGTTTACATCCTTTCTTACTTTGTATTTGAGTTATAGGATGTGTTGAGCGGGTTTGTTACAGGTTGGTTGAGTTTAGAAACCAAAACTAGTTGCCCAGATTTTTTGGCCTGTACGCTCGAGCGGAGGTGTTGGCGCTCGAGCGTAGATTACATCCATCCAGTATCTTGTTGTGCAGTGTTGTGAGCTCGAGCGTAGGGATTGGGAGCTCGAGCGGAGGCCTGGTTCTGCAAAAGTGCTGGGCGAGTGCATTCTGCGCTCGAGCGGGAGGTTGGCCGCTCGAGCGGAAGTCTGTGAGTGGCCGCTCGAGCGGGGTGTTTTACGCTCGAGCGGAAGACTGGGTTTAAGTCCCGAAATTGTGACTTTTCAAATCACTTTTTCACTTTCTCTTCTCTCTCTTACTTTTCCAAAAACACCATTGTTGAGTCTTTCTCTCTAGATACTACCTTCTCTCTAGGTTTTGATCTAGTAGGAGTGATTTACTCACCTTTGGCCTTTACAAAAAAGTTGTTGATCGTCGAGGGCTTCATTTTAATCTGAAAATCACGGGTTTTGGAGCACGTTGGGTTTTGTCGTCTTCTCCTTTGGGACTCCGAATTTGAGGTAGGGATAACCTACTCCTCTCTATGGGTTTTGTCTTTAAATTTTGGTATTTTGAGATGTTGGGCTTGGTTTGGTAATTTTGTGAAAGTTTGGGGCTTTTGTGCAATTATACAAAAGTTGGGGTTTTATTCATAATAAACCTAGATGCATGTTTAGCATGAAAAAAATGGAATGATTGCTGAATCATTGAAGAAAATGGGACCTAAGGGTTGAAATGGTAATTATGGAAAATGGCCTAATTACATTGATTAATTAATTGGGATAATTAATTGGTGAGAAATGAGGAAATGAAATGTTGATTGAATATCCATTTGCGCATTTATTTTCTGTTTTAGAAATAACTGTTTGGGGCTATCGGTGGAGGATAGTCGTGATTGTTGTAGACAATGTATGTTGATTAGGCAAACTGAAACTAATCAATGGAATGTGTTATGGAACTTGACAGTTGCTAGAATACATTAATTGTTTGTATTGTGTGATTGTATATAGAACCAATGTGTTTATATACGTTATGTGTAGAGGAGGAGATAGGGGATGTACTCCGCGGTTTAGGGGAAGATAGGGGATGGACCTCTAAACCGGATAGGTATTTGGAGGAGATAGGGGATGTACTCCGTAGACAGAGCTCATATGCTTGTCTAGAGAAGTGAAGATAGAGCTCATATGCTTATCTTTGTGAAGTGAAGTGTGGATACAGCTTGTATGCTTATCTGTGGATATTGTTGATATACATATCTGTTGTAGAGTGTGGATACAGCTTGTATGCTTATCTGTGGATATTGTTGATATACATATCTGTTGAGAATGTGGATATAGCTTTTATGCTTATCTGAATGTGAGATATAGTTTTTATACATATCTGTGGAAATGATGATAGAGCTAGTATGCTTATCTGTTGTTAAAAGGAAAATGAAAAGTAATTGGGACTTGTAAGTCGTTGACATAAATATGTTATTTATGTGACTGTAACAGTGTTGACCAACTATCAATTGCTAATGTTTTAGTCATTGTCCGTGGTTGGTTTAGTGTATTTCTACTGGGCTGTGGCTCACCCTATATGGGAATATCATTTTCAGGTGCAGGAAGCATGCCACCTCCAAGGACATAGCTGGGAGGCTTGTGGCGGGCATAGTTTTGTCGTTTTACTTTGATTTATTACATGTAATTTCAAGCCAAGGGCTTAATGTGTAAACGAGTTAGAACCCTTTGTTGTAACCAAGTGTTAACTTGGAAAGCTGTAAGCCTGTAGGGCATTTTGTTATGAGATTAACATGTAATACTTATGTAACGGAATTCTAATGAATGAAAGGAATGTGGTTAGTTTAAATGTAAATGCATGTCTTATCTGGTGGGTTTATTGTTATTATTTTGAGGGTGTTACAACTTGGTATCAGAGCGTACCGGGTTCGAATACTTTGGGTACGTGGGAAGTGATTAGGATCACAATGGGTTTGTCTCGCTTGATAGAGACTTAGATGTAGTATCATATGCTATGTGCTCAATTGATAACATGCTTATGTGACTATGTGGGTATGGGATTTAATTTCTAGGATGTTGATTGGATCCTTGAGTTTCTGGGAGTCTTGTTGGAAAAGCACTTGATCAATGCTGTTTCTAACCGGAACTCTAGTAACGTCTCGGGACTATCATTATCCGGAAATGAAGTTCGTAAGTGCTTATGTGTTTATGTGCTTATGTGGAGTGAATTATAGTTGTCCATGCATTAGGACGTGAGTGATTAGTTTCGGCACACCTATGAATGTGCTAACGTTCTGTGTTGCCTTTATTAGGATGTCAGGACGAGGAAGAGGTGCTAGGCGTGGTAGACCTGCGAGGCAGGAAGTACCGTTACAGGGTGAGATTCCGGCAGTGCAGGAGGGAGTTGGGCAGGCCAATGTGGCCGAGCCAGTAGGTCAGCAGGCTATGGGTGCCTTGGCCAGAGAGATAGCAGGAGCTTTGGGTATTCTTAGAGCTGGGAATCAGGCAGCTGAGACAGGGCCTTCCTTCTTGAAGAGGGAGTTCTTTCGGTGTAATCCGGATGAGTTTATCGGGGATCCTAAAGAGCCGCTTAAGGCAGATGAATGGCTCGAACAGACAACGAAGACGTTTGAGATGCTTGGCATCGAGGACGGAGCACTGAAAGTGACCTTGGCATCCTTTCAACTGAAGGGAGATGCGGGTCAATGGTGGAAGTACGAGAAAGCTCGTGTTGGTGGTACTTGGGAGGCGTTTGTGAATGCTTTTCAGGAGAGGTTTTTGTCTGCAGTAGCAAGGGAGAAGCTGAGGGATCAGTTTAGCCGGCTTAATCCGCAGGGCTTGTCAGTGGCCGAGTTTGAGGCTACTTTTACCAGTCTGTCTAGGTTTGCACCTGAACTGGTGGCGTCTGAGGAACGCCGTTGCTATGAGTTTGAGCGGAAGTTGAGGCGGGGCCTCAAGTTGAGAGTTGGTGGGTCTTATATTCGAGAGTATAGACACCTAGTGGATGCTGCAGCTCATATGGAACTTATGATGCAGGAGGAGGATGAGGGTCAGAGAGGCTCCAAGAGGAGCCAGGATAGTCAGAGTGATGGCAGGAGGCAGAGGGGTTCTAACCCTCAGCAGTCTCAGGGTGCAGTCTCTAGATCGACCTTTCCAGTGCCTAGTGTAGGCTCGGGGAGAGGCAGTCAGGGAGAATTCACTTGTTACAAGTGTGGCCAGTTGGGTCACAAGGTTTCTGTTTGCCCGCAGAAGGGTGGGGGTCAGAAAGCTGCTTCTTCTTCAGCTAGACCGCCGAGTCAGAGTTTGGGCAGGGGGCAGCTCTTGATTTGTTATCAGTGTGGACAACCTGGGCACATGAAGAGGTTTTGCCCACAGTTGAGTGCCACTTCGGGAGCGTCTGGTTCTAGGCAGACGCAGGGTTTTCAGCCAGCTCAGTCTGTGCAGGCCTCGAGGGCCAATCCGGGAGCTTCGTCATCCCAGTCTGTGCAGCAGTCTTTTGCTCCGAGAGGTGAGCAGGTAGACCAGGGGCCTACGGGGCGCGTGTATGCTGTTACCGCGCAGGATTTAGTACCAGCTCCATCAGTAGTGAGAGGTACTTTTCTGTTTTGCAACTCAGTTGCTAGTGTGTTGATAGACACGGGTGCATCTCATTCTTTTGTATCTGCTGCATTTGCATCTGTTTTGGAATTGGAGTTAGCACAGTTAGCATCTCCTATTTGTGTGGTATCGCCTTTGGGTGGTGAGTTGATCCTGAAACAGGGTGTTAGAGGATGTGATATTGAGGTCGCCGATTATAGGCTTCCTTTTCCGTTTGTTGTCATGCCCATGAAGGGTTTTGATGTTATTTTGGGTATGGACTGGCTATCGTCATACCGGGCTGTTATTGATTGCTACCGCCAGAGGGTTACATTGTGTACCTTGAGCGGGGAGTGGTTCCATTTCTTGGGAGACCGGGTTGGTAGTGTTTTGCCACCGGGGTACGATTCGCGAGGGCGAAGTGAGCTTAGTAGTCTACTTGCTAGCTTTGAGAGTGGTGAGAGTGGTGAGACCCAGCATGTATTGCCGAGGGTGGTTTGTGAGTATTCGGATGTCTTTCCCGAAGATCTTGTTAGTTTGCCACCTCACCGAGAGATAGAGTTCTCTATTGATTTAGTGCCTGGTACGGCGCCGATTTCTATGGCACCTTACCGTTTTGCTCCAGCAGAGTTGGTTGAGTTGAAAGTTCAGCTCCAGGAATTGCTCGATAAGGGCTTTGTTCGTCCTAGTGTTTCACCGTGGGGAGCACCGGCACTCTTTGTTAAAAAGAAAGATGGTGCCTTGAGATTGTGTATAGACTACCGGAAGTTGAATCGGGCTACGGTTAAAAATAAGTACCCTATGCCCCGTATAGATGATTTGTTTGACCAGTTGAAGGGTTCCCGTTGTTTCTCTAAGATAGACTTGAGATCGGGTTACCATCAGTTGAGGGTCAGGGAGGAAGATATTCCGAAGACGGCATTCCGTACGCGGTATGGCCATTATGAGTTTCTGGTGATGCCATTTGGGCTTACCAATGCACCGGCAGTCTTTATGGACTTGATGAACCGGATTTTCCGGGAGTTCTTAGACCGCTTTGTGGTTGTTTTTGTGGACGATATCCTTATCTATTCGTCATCTAAGGAGGAGCACGAGGAACACTTGAGAGTGGTGCTTGAGTTACTTAGAGCCCATAGGCTGTATGCCAAGTTTGGGAAGTGTGAGTTCTGGCTGAGGGAAGTCAAATTCTTAGGCCACGTGGTATCCGGGGAAGGGGTGTCTGTTGATACATCCAAGGTTGAGGCAGTGCAAGATTGGGCACAGCCTAAGAGTGTGTTTGAGATCCGCAGTTTTCTGGGATTAGCTGGGTATTACCGTCGGTTTGTGAAAGATTTCTCCAGGTTAGCATCACCGTTGACTAGGCTGACTCGGAAGGGAGTCAAGTTTGTGTGGAGTGAGACTTGTGAAAAGTCGTTCCAAGAGTTGAAAATTAGATTGACCACCGCTCCGGTGTTGATTATTCCGGAGAGAGGGTTGGGTTATGCGGTTTATTGTGATGCCTCACGAGAGGGTTTGGGTTGTGTGTTGATGCAGGAGGGGAAAGTGGTAGCTTATGGCTCACGTCAGTTGAAAATACACGAGAAGAATTACCCCACACACGACCTAGAATTAGCAGCTGTGATCTTTGCCTTGAAAATCTGGAGGCACTACCTTTATGGTGAGAGGTTCGAGGTATTCTCGGATCATAAGAGTTTGAAGTATCTGTTTACACAGAGAGACTTGAATTTGAGGCAGAGGAGATGGATGGAGTTCATCGAGGATTATGATTTTGAGTTGCATTATCATCCGGGAAAGGCCAATGTTGTGGCCGATGCCCTTAGTAGGAAAACCATTAGTGATGTAGCTTGTATAGCCATCCGGGAATGGGTGATGTTGGGAGCACTTGGCGAGTTTGATTTGCTACTGGGCGAATCTGTTGAGGCTGCGGCCTTGTTTTCTGTTGTGGTGCAGCCTACACTTGTGACTAGAGTGTTAGAGGCACAGAGAGGTGACCTTGAGGTAGAATCCCTCCGAGAGAAGATCTCCAGTGGGAAAGTTGAGAAGGGTTTGACGGTGTGTCCCGACCTGAGTGTGAGATACCGAGACCGTTTGTTTGTACCGGAGGCTTGCCGTGAGGAAGTACTCCGAGAGTTTCATCATTCGCGCCTTGCGGTGCATCCGGGAGGTACTAAGATGTATCAGGATTTGGGTCGCCAGTTTTGGTGGCGGGGTATGAAGAGAGATGTGGCTGTTTTCGTATCGAAGTGCCTTACTTGCCAGCAAGTGAAGGCCGAGCATCAGAGGCCAGCGGGTTTGTTGCAACCCTTGCCTATTGCCGAGTGGAAGTGGGAGCATGTCACTATGGACTTCGTTGTAGGTCTTCCGAGGACTCAGCGGGGTAGTGATGCTATTTGGGTGGTTGTAGACCGGTTGACTAAGTCGGCGCACTTTATTCCTATGCGCGTGAGAGATTCGGTAGATCATCTTGCCGACTTGTATATTCGGGACGTAGTGAGATTGCACGGGGTCCCAGTGACGATCGTCTCAGATAGAGATCCTCGTTTTACTGCCAGGTTGTGGCAGAGTTTGCAGAGTGCCTTGGGCACTAAGTTAACCTTTAGTACGGCCTATCATCCTCAGACTGACGGGCAGTCCGAGCGTACTATTCAGATCCTTGAGGATATGCTTCGGGGTTGTGTCCTGGACTTCAGTGGGACGTGGGAGAGGCACTTACCATTGGTAGAGTTTGCCTACAACAACAGTTTTCAGTCTAGCATCGGTATGGCACCGTTTGAGGCCTTGTATGGCCGACCGTGTAGGTCTCCAGTGTGTTGGGCCGAGGTGGGTGATGCACCTTTGTTGGGTCCGGAGTTGGTTAGGGAGACGACGGAGAAAGTTGAGCTTATCCGTAAGAGGCTTGTTACAGCCCAGAGTCGACAAAAGAGTTATGCCGATCGTAGGAGGAGGCCTTTGGCGTTTGAGGTAGGTGATCATGTCTTTCTGAAGATATCACCTAGGCGAGGTCTGATGAGGTTTGGGAAGAGTGGGAAGTTGTCCCCTCGGTTTATTGGTCCTTTTGAGATCCTTGAGAGGATAGGTGAGGTTGCTTATCGGTTAGCCTTACCGCCGCAGTTGTCCGGAGTGCATGATGTGTTTCATGTGAGTATGCTTCGGAAGTATGAACCAGATCCATCACATGTGTTGGATTGGACTAATTTAGAGGTAGATGAGGATGCCTCGTATGAGGAGAGACCGGTTCGGGTCTTGGATAGGCGGGATCAGGTCCTGCGTGGCAAGACCATTCCTTTGGTGAAAGTCTTGTGGAAACATCACGGAGTGGAGGAAGCCACTTGGGAACGTGAGTTGGAAGTCCGTGAGAAATATCCGGACTTGTTTGTTGATATGTAATCTTGTATTTAAATTTTACATTTTGTTGAACTTAAGAGCTTTTATATATGTCTTAAGTTGTGAAACATTGAAAATGTTTTGGTTATTGGAAGTATGTTTTGGAACTTGCCTCATACGGAAGTTGAATGTGATACTATATGTGTTGAATATATTGTTGAAATTGGAAAGATAGTGCATAATGTTGATGCATGTTGATAATACATATGTGGTTTACATATTGTGATATGTCTCTTGTTAAAGGGATGGGATGACCGGTAATGGGTCGAATTGTTGAATGTTCAAGTGTAACATTGATTAAAAGGGAGCAAAACTTGTTTTGAAAACTTGTGCTTAATTTCGGGGACGAAATTCTTTAAGGGGGGGAGGTTATAGCGATCCCGGGTTTACCCTTGTTGTATAGTGATCCGGACATGTGTCCGTGGATGTTGGTAGTTGTTTATTATCTTGTTTACATCCTTTCTTACTTTGTATTTGAGTTATAGGATGTGTTGAGCGGGTTTGTTACAGGTTGGTTGAGTTTAGAAACCAAAACTAGTTGCCCAGATTTTTTGGCCTGTACGCTCGAGCGGAGGTGTTGGCGCTCGAGCGTAGATTACATCCATCCAGTATCTTGTTGTGCAGTGTTGTGAGCTCGAGCGTAGGGATTGGGAGCTCGAGCGGAGGCCTGGTTCTGCAAAAGTGCTGGGCGAGTGCATTCTGCGCTCGAGCGGGAGGTTGGCCGCTCGAGCGGAAGTCTGTGAGTGGCCGCTCGAGCGGGGTGTTTTACGCTCGAGCGGAAGACTGGGTTTAAGTCCCGAAATTGTGACTTTTCAAATCACTTTTTCACTTTCTCTTCTCTCTCTTACTTTTCCAAAAACACCATTGTTGAGTCTTTCTCTCTAGATACTACCTTCTCTCTAGGTTTTGATCTAGTAGGAGTGATTTACTCACCTTTGGCCTTTACAAAAAAGTTGTTGATCGTCGAGGGCTTCATTTTAATCTGAAAATCACGGGTTTTGGAGCACGTTGGGTTTTGTCGTCTTCTCCTTTGGGACTCCGAATTTGAGGTAGGGATAACCTACTCCTCTCTATGGGTTTTGTTTTTAAATTTTGGTATTTTGAGATGTTGGGCTTGGTTTGGTAATTTTGTGAAAGTTTGGGGCTTTTGTGCAATTATACAAAAGTTGGGGTTTTATTCATAATAAACCTAGATGCATGTTTAGCATGAAAAAAATGGAATGATTGCTGAATCATTGAAGAAAATGGGACCTAAGGGTTGAAATGGTAATTATGGAAAATGGCCTAATTACATTGATTAATTAATTGGGATAATTAATTGGTGAGAAATGAGGAAATGAAATGTTGATTGAATATCCATTTGCGCATTTATTTTCTGTTTTAGAAATAACTGTTTGGGGCTATCGGTGGAGGATAGTCGTGATTGTTGTAGACAATGTATGTTGATTAGGCAAACTGAAACTAATCAATGGAATGTGTTATGGAACTTGACAGTTGCTAGAATACATTAATTGTTTGTATTGTGTGATTGTATATAGAACCAATGTGTTTATATACGTTATGTGTAGAGGAGGAGATAGGGGATGTACTCCGCGGTTTAGGGGAAGATAGGGGATGGACCTCTAAACCGGATAGGTATTTGGAGGAGATAGGGGATGTACTCCGTAGACAGAGCTCATATGCTTGTCTAGAGAAGTGAAGATAGAGCTCATATGCTTATCTTTGTGAAGTGAAGTGTGGATACAGCTTGTATGCTTATCTGTGGATATTGTTGATATACATATCTGTTGTAGAGTGTGGATACAGCTTGTATGCTTATCTGTGGATATTGTTGATATACATATCTGTTGAGAATGTGGATATAGCTTTTATGCTTATCTGAATGTGAGATATAGTTTTTATACATATCTGTGGAAATGATGATAGAGCTAGTATGCTTATCTGTTGTTAAAAGGAAAATGAAAAGTAATTGGGACTTGTAAGTCGTTGACATAAATATGTTATTTATGTGACTGTAACAGTGTTGACCAACTATCAATTGCTAATGTTTTAGTCATTGTCCGTGGTTGGTTTAGTGTATTTCTACTGGGCTGTGGCTCACCCTATATGGGAATATCATTTTCAGGTGCAGGAAGCATGCCACCTCCAAGGACATAGCTGGGAGGCTTGTGGCGGGCATAGTTTTGTCGTTTTACTTTGATTTATTACATGTAATTTCAAGCCAAGGGCTTAATGTGTAAACGAGTTAGAACCCTTTGTTGTAACCAAGTGTTAACTTGGAAAGCTGTAAGCCTGTAGGGCATTTTGTTATGAGATTAACATGTAATACTTATGTAACGGAATTCTAATGAATGAAAGGAATGTGGTTAGTTTAAATGTAAATGCATGTCTTATCTGGTGGGTTTATTGTTATTATTTTGAGGGTGTTACAACTTGGTATCAGAGCGTACCGGGTTCGAATACTTTGGGTACGTGGGAAGTGATTAGGATCACAATGGGTTTGTCTCGCTTGATAGAGACTTAGATGTAGTATCATATGCTATGTGCTCAATTGATAACATGCTTATGTGACTATGTGGGTATGGGATTTAATTTCTAGGATGTTGATTGGATCCTTGAGTTTCTGGGAGTCTTGTTGGAAAAGCACTTGATCAATGCTGTTTCTAACCGGAACTCTAGTAACGTCTCGGGACTATCATTATCCGGAAATGAAGTTCGTAAGTGCTTATGTGTTTATGTGCTTATGTGGAGTGAATTATAGTTGTCCATGCATTAGGACGTGAGTGATTAGTTTCGGCACACCTATGAATGTGCTAACGTTCTGTGTTGCCTTTATTAGGATGTCAGGACGAGGAAGAGGTGCTAGGCGTGGTAGACCTGCGAGGCAGGAAGTACCGTTACAGGGTGAGATTCCGGCAGTGCAGGAGGGAGTTGGGCAGGCCAATGTGGCCGAGCCAGTAGGTCAGCAGGCTATGGGTGCCTTGGCCAGAGAGATAGCAGGAGCTTTGGGTATTCTTAGAGCTGGGAATCAGGCAGCTGAGACAGGGCCTTCCTTCTTGAAGAGGGAGTTCTTTCGGTGTAATCCGGATGAGTTTATCGGGGATCCTAAAGAGCCGCTTAAGGCAGATGAATGGCTCGAACAGACAACGAAGACGTTTGAGATGCTTGGCATCGAGGACGGAGCACTGAAAGTGACCTTGGCATCCTTTCAACTGAAGGGAGATGCGGGTCAATGGTGGAAGTACGAGAAAGCTCGTGTTGGTGGTACTTGGGAGGCGTTTGTGAATGCTTTTCAGGAGAGGTTTTTGTCTGCAGTAGCAAGGGAGAAGCTGAGGGATCAGTTTAGCCGGCTTAATCAGCAGGGCTTGTCAGTGGCCGAGTTTGAGGCTACTTTTACCAGTCTGTCTAGGTTTGCACCTGAACTGGTGGCGTCTGAGGAACGCCGTTGCTATGAGTTTGAGCGGAAGTTGAGGCGGGGCCTCAAGTTGAGAGTTGGTGGGTCTTATATTCGAGAGTATAGACACCTAGTGGATGCTGCAGCTCATATGGAGCTTATGATGCAGGAGGAGGATGAGGGTCAGAGAGGCTCCAAGAGGAGCCAGGATAGTCAGAGTGATGGCAGGAGGCAGAGGGGTTCTAACCCTCAGCAGTCTCAGGGTGCAGTCTCTAGATCGACCTTTCCAGTGCCTAGTGTAGGCTCGGGGAGAGGCAGTCAGGGAGAATTCACTTGTTACAAGTGTGGCCAGTTGGGTCACAAGGTTTCTGTTTGCCCGCAGAAGGGTGGGGGTCAGAAAGCTGCTTCTTCTTCAGCTAGACCGCCGAGTCAGAGTTTGGGCAGGGGGCAGCTCTTGATTTGTTATCAGTGTGGACAACCTGGGCACATGAAGAGGTTTTGCCCACAGTTGAGTGCCACTTCGGGAGCGTCTGGTTCTAGGCAGACGCAGGGTTTTCAGCCAGCTCAGTCTGTGCAGGCCTCGAGGGCCAATCCGGGAGCTTCGTCATCCCAGTCTGTGCAGCAGTCTTTTGCTCCGAGAGGTGAGCAGGTAGACCAGGGGCCTACGGGGCGCGTGTATGCTGTTACCGCGCAGGATTTAGTACCAGCTCCATCAGTAGTGAGAGGTACTTTTCTGTTTTGCAACTCAGTTGCTAGTGTGTTGATAGACACGGGTGCATCTCATTCTTTTGTATCTGCTGCATTTGCATCTGTTTTGGAATTGGAGTTAGCACAGTTAGCATCTCCTATTTGTGTGGTATCGCCTTTGGGTGGTGAGTTGATCCTGAAACAGGGTGTTAGAGGATGTGATATTGAGGTCGCCGATTATAGGCTTCCTTTTCCGTTTGTTGTCATGCCCATGAAGGGTTTTGATGTTATTTTGGGTATGGACTGGCTATCGTCATACCGGGCTGTTATTGATTGCTACCGCCAGAGGGTTACATTGTGTACCTTGAGCGGGGAGTGGTTCCATTTCTTGGGAGACCGGGTTGGTAGTGTTTTGCCACCGGGGTACGATTCGCGAGGGCGAAGTGAGCTTAGTAGTCTACTTGCTAGCTTTGAGAGTGGTGAGAGTGGTGAGACCCAGCATGTATTGCCGAGGGTGGTTTGTGAGTATTCGGATGTCTTTCCCGAAGATCTTGTTAGTTTGCCACCTCACCGAGAGATAGAGTTCTCTATTGATTTAGTGCCTGGTACGGCGCCGATTTCTATGGCACCTTACCGTTTTGCTCCAGCAGAGTTGGTTGAGTTGAAAGTTCAGCTCCAGGAATTGCTCGATAAGGGCTTTGTTCGTCCTAGTGTTTCACCGTGGGGAGCACCGGCACTCTTTGTTAAAAAGAAAGATGGTGCCTTGAGATTGTGTATAGACTACCGGAAGTTGAATCGGGCTACGGTTAAAAATAAGTACCCTATGCCCCGTATAGATGATTTGTTTGACCAGTTGAAGGGTTCCCGTTGTTTCTCTAAGATAGACTTGAGATCGGGTTACCATCAGTTGAGGGTCAGGGAGGAAGATATTCCGAAGACGGCATTCCGTACGCGGTATGGCCATTATGAGTTTCTGGTGATGCCATTTGGGCTTACCAATGCACCGGCAGTCTTTATGGACTTGATGAACCGGATTTTCCGGGAGTTCTTAGACCGCTTTGTGGTTGTTTTTGTGGACGATATCCTTATCTATTCGTCATCTAAGGAGGAGCACGAGGAACACTTGAGAGTGGTGCTTGAGTTACTTAGAGCCCATAGGCTATATGCCAAGTTTGGGAAGTGTGAGTTCTGGCTGAGGGAAGTCAAATTCTTAGGCCACGTGGTATCCGGGGAAGGGGTGTCTGTTGATACATCCAAGGTTGAGGCAGTGCAAGATTGGGCACAGCCTAAGAGTGTGTTTGAGATCCGCAGTTTTCTGGGATTAGCTGGGTATTACCGTCGGTTTGTGAAAGATTTCTCCAGGTTAGCATCACCGTTGACTAGGCTGACTCGGAAGGGAGTCAAGTTTGTGTGGAGTGAGACTTGTGAAAAGTCGTTCCAAGAGTTGAAAATTAGATTGACCACCGCTCCGGTGTTGATTATTCCGGAGAGAGGGTTGGGTTATGCGGTTTATTGTGATGCCTCACGAGAGGGTTTGGGTTGTGTGTTGATGCAGGAGGGGAAAGTGGTAGCTTATGGCTCACGTCAGTTGAAAATACACGAGAAGAATTACCCCACACACGACCTAGAATTAGCAGCTGTGATCTTTGCCTTGAAAATCTGGAGGCACTACCTTTATGGTGAGAGGTTCGAGGTATTCTCGGATCATAAGAGTTTGAAGTATCTGTTTACACAGAGAGACTTGAATTTGAGGCAGAGGAGATGGATGGAGTTCATCGAGGATTATGATTTTGAGTTGCATTATCATCCGGGAAAGGCCAATGTTGTGGCCGATGCCCTTAGTAGGAAAACCATTAGTCATGTAGCTTGTATAGCCATCCGGGAATGGGTGATGTTGGGAGCACTTGGCGAGTTTGATTTGCTACTGGGCGAATCTGTTGAGGCTGCGGCCTTGTTTTCTGTTGTGGTGCAGCCTACACTTGTGACTAGAGTGTTAGAGGCACAGAGAGGTGACCTTGAGGTAGAATCCCTCCGAGAGAAGATCTCCAGTGGGAAAGTTGAGAAGGGTTTGACGGTGTGTCCCGACCTGAGTGTGAGATACCGAGACCGTTTGTTTGTACCGGAGGCTTGCCGTGAGGAAGTACTCCGAGAGTTTCATCATTCGCGCCTTGCGGTGCATCCGGGAGGTACTAAGATGTATCAGGATTTGGGTCGCCAGTTTTGGTGGCGGGGTATGAAGAGAGATGTGGCTGTTTTCGTATCGAAGTGCCTTACTTGCCAGCAAGTGAAGGCCGAGCATCAGAGGCCAGCGGGTTTGTTGCAACCCTTGCCTATTGCCGAGTGGAAGTGGGAGCATGTCACTATGGACTTCGTTGTAGGTCTTCCGAGGACTCAGCGGGGTAGTGATGCTATTTGGGTGGTTGTAGACCGGTTGACTAAGTCGGCGCACTTTATTCCTATGCGCGTGAGAGATTCGGTAGATCATCTTGCCGACTTGTATATTCGGGACGTAGTGAGATTGCACGGGGTCCCAGTGACGATCGTCTCAGATAGAGATCCTCGTTTTACTGCCAGGTTGTGGCAGAGTTTGCAGAGTGCCTTGGGCACTAAGTTAACCTTTAGTACGGCCTATCATCCTCAGACTGACGGGCAGTCCGAGCGTACTATTCAGATCCTCGAGGATATGCTTCGGGGTTGTGTCCTGGACTTCAGTGGGACGTGGGAGAGGCACTTACCATTGGTAGAGTTTGCCTACAACAACAGTTTTCAGTCTAGCATCGGTATGGCACCGTTTGAGGCCTTGTATGGCCGACCGTGTAGGTCTCCAGTGTGTTGGGCCGAGGTGGGTGATGCACCTTTGTTGGGTCCGGAGTTGGTTAGGGAGACGACGGAGAAAGTTGAGCTTATCCGTAAGAGGCTTGTTACAGCCCAGAGTCGACAAAAGAGTTATGCCGATCGTAGGAGGAGGCCTTTGGCGTTTGAGGTAGGTGATCATGTCTTTCTGAAGATATCACCTAGGCGAGGTCTGATGAGGTTTGGGAAGAGTGGGAAGTTGTCCCCTCGGTTTATTGGTCCTTTTGAGATCCTTGAGAGGATAGGTGAGGTTGCTTATCGGTTAGCCTTACCGCCGCAGTTGTCCGGAGTGCATGATGTGTTTCATGTGAGTATGCTTCGGAAGTATGAACCAGATCCATCACATGTGTTGGATTGGACTAATTTAGAGGTAGATGAGGATGCCTCGTATGAGGAGAGACCGGTTCGGGTCTTGGATAGGCGGGATCAGGTCCTGCGTGGCAAGACCATTCCTTTGGTGAAAGTCTTGTGGAAACATCACGGAGTGGAGGAAGCCACTTGGGAACGTGAGTTGGAAGTCCGTGAGAAATATCCGGACTTGTTTGTTGATATGTAATCTTGTATTTAAATTTTACATTTTGTTGAACTTAAGAGCTTTTATATATGTCTTAAGTTGTGAAACATTGAAAATGTTTTGGTTATTGGAAGTATGTTTTGGAACTTGCCTCATACGGAAGTTGAATGTGATACTATATGTGTTGAATATATTGTTGAAATTGGAAAGATAGTGCATAATGTTGATGCATGTTGATAATACATATGTGGTTTACATATTGTGATATGTCTCTTGTTAAAGGGATGGGATGACCGGTAATGGGTCGAATTGTTGAATGTTCAAGTGTAACATTGATTAAAAGGGAGCAAAACTTGTTTTGAAAACTTGTGCTTAATTTCGGGGACGAAATTCTTTAAGGGGGGGAGGTTATAGCGATCCCGGGTTTACCCTTGTTGTATAGTGATCCGGACATGTGTCCGTGGATGTTGGTAGTTGTTTATTATCTTGTTTACATCCTTTCTTACTTTGTATTTGAGTTATAGGATGTGTTGAGCGGGTTTGTTACAGGTTGGTTGAGTTTAGAAACCAAAACTAGTTGCCCAGATTTTTTGGCCTGTACGCTCGAGCGGAGGTGTTGGCGCTCGAGCGTAGATTACATCCATCCAGTATCTTGTTGTGCAGTGTTGTGAGCTCGAGCGTAGGGATTGGGAGCTCGAGCGGAGGCCTGGTTCTGCAAAAGTGCTGGGCGAGTGCATTCTGCGCTCGAGCGGGAGGTTGGCCGCTCGAGCGGAAGTCTGTGAGTGGCCGCTCGAGCGGGGTGTTTTACGCTCGAGCGGAAGACTGGGTTTAAGTCCCGAAATTGTGACTTTTCAAATCACTTTTTCACTTTCTCTTCTCTCTCTTACTTTTCCAAAAACACCATTGTTGAGTCTTTCTCTCTAGATACTACCTTCTCTCTAGGTTTTGATCTAGTAGGAGTGATTTACTCACCTTTGGCCTTTACAAAAAAGTTGTTGATCGTCGAGGGCTTCATTTTAATCTGAAAATCACGGGTTTTGGAGCACGTTGGGTTTTGTCGTCTTCTCCTTTGGGACTCCGAATTTGAGGTAGGGATAACCTACTCCTCTCTATGGGTTTTGTCTTTAAATTTTGGTATTTTGAGATGTTGGGCTTGGTTTGGTAATTTTGTGAAAGTTTGGGGCTTTTGTGCAATTATACAAAAGTTGGGGTTTTATTCATAATAAACCTAGATGCATGTTTAGCATGAAAAAAATGGAATGATTGCTGAATCATTGAAGAAAATGGGACCTAAGGGTTGAAATGGTAATTATGGAAAATGGCCTAATTACATTGATTAATTAATTGGGATAATTAATTGGTGAGAAATGAGGAAATGAAATGTTGATTGAATATCCATTTGCGCATTTATTTTCTGTTTTAGAAATAACTGTTTGGGGCTATCGGTGGAGGATAGTCGTGATTGTTGTAGACAATGTATGTTGATTAGGCAAACTGAAACTAATCAATGGAATGTGTTATGGAACTTGACAGTTGCTAGAATACATTAATTGTTTGTATTGTGTGATTGTATATAGAACCAATGTGTTTATATACGTTATGTGTAGAGGAGGAGATAGGGGATGTACTCCGCGGTTTAGGGGAAGATAGGGGATGGACCTCTAAACCGGATAGGTATTTGGAGGAGATAGGGGATGTACTCCGTAGACAGAGCTCATATGCTTGTCTAGAGAAGTGAAGATAGAGCTCATATGCTTATCTTTGTGAAGTGAAGTGTGGATACAGCTTGTATGCTTATCTGTGGATATTGTTGATATACATATCTGTTGTAGAGTGTGGATACAGCTTGTATGCTTATCTGTGGATATTGTTGATATACATATCTGTTGAGAATGTGGATATAGCTTTTATGCTTATCTGAATGTGAGATATAGTTTTTATACATATCTGTGGAAATGATGATAGAGCTAGTATGCTTATCTGTTGTTAAAAGGAAAATGAAAAGTAATTGGGACTTGTAAGTCGTTGACATAAATATGTTATTTATGTGACTGTAACAGTGTTGACCAACTATCAATTGCTAATGTTTTAGTCATTGTCCGTGGTTGGTTTAGTGTATTTCTACTGGGCTGTGGCTCACCCTATATGGGAATATCATTTTCAGGTGCAGGAAGCATGCCACCTCCAAGGACATAGCTGGGAGGCTTGTGGCGGGCATAGTTTTGTCGTTTTACTTTGATTTATTACATGTAATTTCAAGCCAAGGGCTTAATGTGTAAACGAGTTAGAACCCTTTGTTGTAACCAAGTGTTAACTTGGAAAGCTGTAAGCCTGTAGGGCATTTTGTTATGAGATTAACATGTAATACTTATGTAACGGAATTCTAATGAATGAAAGGAATGTGGTTAGTTTAAATGTAAATGCATGTCTTATCTGGTGGGTTTATTGTTATTATTTTGAGGGTGTTACAACTTGGTATCAGAGCGTACCGGGTTCGAATACTTTGGGTACGTGGGAAGTGATTAGGATCACAATGGGTTTGTCTCGCTTGATAGAGACTTAGATGTAGTATCATATGCTATGTGCTCAATTGATAACATGCTTATGTGACTATGTGGGTATGGGATTTAATTTCTAGGATGTTGATTGGATCCTTGAGTTTCTGGGAGTCTTGTTGGAAAAGCACTTGATCAATGCTGTTTCTAACCGGAACTCTAGTAACGTCTCGGGACTATCATTATCCGGAAATGAAGTTCGTAAGTGCTTATGTGTTTATGTGCTTATGTGGAGTGAATTATAGTTGTCCATGCATTAGGACGTGAGTGATTAGTTTCGGCACACCTATGAATGTGCTAACGTTCTGTGTTGCCTTTATTAGGATGTCAGGACGAGGAAGAGGTGCTAGGCGTGGTAGACCTGCGAGGCAGGAAGTACCGTTACAGGGTGAGATTCCGGCAGTGTAGGAGGGAGTTGGGCAGGCCAATGTGGCCGAGCCAGTAGGTCAGCAGGCTATGGGTGCCTTGGCCAGAGAGATAGCAGGAGCTTTGGGTATTCTTAGAGCTGGGAATCAGGCAGCTGAGACAGGGCCTTCCTTCTTGAAGAGGGAGTTCTTTCGGTGTAATCCGGATGAGTTTATCGGGGATCCTAAAGAGCCGCTTAAGGCAGATGAATGGCTCGAACAGACAACGAAGACGTTTGAGATGCTTGGCATCGAGGACGGAGCACTGAAAGTGACCTTGGCATCCTTTCAACTGAAGGGAGATGCGGGTCAATGGTGGAAGTACGAGAAAGCTCGTGTTGGTGGTACTTGGGAGGCGTTTGTGAATGCTTTTCAGGAGAGGTTTTTGTCTGCAGTAGCAAGGGAGAAGCTGAGGGATCAGTTTAGCCGGCTTAATCAGCAGGGCTTGTCAGTGGCCGAGTTTGAGGCTACTTTTACCAGTCTGTCTAGGTTTGCACCTGAACTGGTGGCGTCTGAGGAACGCCGTTGCTATGAGTTTGAGCGGAAGTTGAGGCGGGGCCTCAAGTTGAGAGTTGGTGGGTCTTATATTCGAGAGTATAGACACCTAGTGGATGCTGCAGCTCATATGGAGCTTATGATGCAGGAGGAGGATGAGGGTCAGAGAGGCTCCAAGAGGAGCCAGGATAGTCAGAGTGATGGCAGGAGGCAGAGGGGTTCTAACCCTCAGCAGTCTCAGGGTGCAGTCTCTAGATCGACCTTTCCAGTGCCTAGTGTAGGCTCGGGGAGAGGCAGTCAGGGAGAATTCACTTGTTACAAGTGTGGCCAGTTGGGTCACAAGGTTTCTGTTTGCCCGCAGAAGGGTGGGGGTCAGAAAGCTGCTTCTTCTTCAGCTAGACCGCCGAGTCAGAGTTTGGGCAGGGGGCAGCTCTTGATTTGTTATCAGTGTGGACAACCTGGGCACATGAAGAGGTTTTGCCCACAGTTGAGTGCCACTTCGGGAGCGTCTGGTTCTAGGCAGACGCAGGGTTTTCAGCCAGCTCAGTCTGTGCAGGCCTCGAGGGCCAATCCGGGAGCTTCGTCATCCCAGTCTGTGCAGCAGTCTTTTGCTCCGAGAGGTGAGCAGGTAGACCAGGGGCCTACGGGGCGCGTGTATGCTGTTACCGCGCAGGATTTAGTACCAGCTCCATCAGTAGTGAGAGGTACTTTTCTGTTTTGCAACTCAGTTGCTAGTGTGTTGATAGACACGGGTGCATCTCATTCTTTTGTATCTGCTGCATTTGCATCTGTTTTGGAATTGGAGTTAGCACAGTTAGCATCTCCTATTTGTGTGGTATCGCCTTTGGGTGGTGAGTTGATCCTGAAACAGGGTGTTAGAGGATGTGATATTGAGGTCGCCGATTATAGGCTTCCTTTTCCGTTTGTTGTCATGCCCATGAAGGGTTTTGATGTTATTTTGGGTATGGACTGGCTATCGTCATACCGGGCTGTTATTGATTGCTACCGCCAGAGGGTTACATTGTGTACCTTGAGCGGGGAGTGGTTCCATTTCTTGGGAGACCGGGTTGGTAGTGTTTTGCCACCGGGGTACGATTCGCGAGGGCGAAGTGAGCTTAGTAGTCTACTTGCTAGCTTTGAGAGTGGTGAGAGTGGTGAGACCCAGCATGTATTGCCGAGGGTGGTTTGTGAGTATTCGGATGTCTTTCCCGAAGATCTTGTTAGTTTGCCACCTCACCGAGAGATAGAGTTCTCTATTGATTTAGTGCCTGGTACGGCGCCGATTTCTATGGCACCTTACCATTTTGCTCCAGCAGAGTTGGTTGAGTTGAAAGTTCAGCTCCAGGAATTGCTCGATAAGGGCTTTGTTCGTCCTAGTGTTTCACCGTGGGGAGCACCGGCACTCTTTGTTAAAAAGAAAGATGGTGCCTTGAGATTGTGTATAGACTACCGGAAGTTGAATCGGGCTACGGTTAAAAATAAGTACCCTATGCCCCGTATAGATGATTTGTTTGACCAGTTGAAGGGTTCCCGTTGTTTCTCTAAGATAGACTTGAGATCGGGTTACCATCAGTTGAGGGTCAGGGAGGAAGATATTCCGAAGACGGCATTCCGTACGCGGTATGGCCATTATGAGTTTCTGGTGATGCCATTTGGGCTTACCAATGCACCGGCAGTCTTTATGGACTTGATGAACCGGATTTTCCGGGAGTTCTTAGACCGCTTTGTGGTTGTTTTTGTGGACGATATCCTTATCTATTCGTCATCTAAGGAGGAGCACGAGGAACACTTGAGAGTGGTGCTTGAGTTACTTAGAGCCCATAGGCTGTATGCCAAGTTTGGGAAGTGTGAGTTCTGGCTGAGGGAAGTCAAATTCTTAGGCCACGTGGTATCCGGGGAAGGGGTGTCTGTTGATACATCCAAGGTTGAGGCAGTGCAAGATTGGGCACAGCCTAAGAGTGTGTTTGAGATCCGCAGTTTTCTGGGATTAGCTGGGTATTACCGTCGGTTTGTGAAAGATTTCTCCAGGTTAGCATCACCGTTGACTAGGCTGACTCGGAAGGGAGTCAAGTTTGTGTGGAGTGAGACTTGTGAAAAGTCGTTCCAAGAGTTGAAAATTAGATTGACCACCGCTCCGGTGTTGATTATTCCGGAGAGAGGGTTGGGTTATGCGGTTTATTGTGATGCCTCACGAGAGGGTTTGGGTTGTGTGTTGATGCAGGAGGGGAAAGTGGTAGCTTATGGCTCACGTCAGTTGAAAATACACGAGAAGAATTACCCCACACACGACCTAGAATTAGCAGCTGTGATCTTTGCCTTGAAAATCTGGAGGCACTACCTTTATGGTGAGAGGTTCGAGGTATTCTCGGATCATAAGAGTTTGAAGTATCTGTTTACACAGAGAGACTTGAATTTGAGGCAGAGGAGATGGATGGAGTTCATCGAGGATTATGATTTTGAGTTGCATTATCATCCGGGAAAGGCCAATGTTGTGGCCGATGCCCTTAGTAGGAAAACCATTAGTCATGTAGCTTGTATAGCCATCCGGGAATGGGTGATGTTGGGAGCACTTGGCGAGTTTGATTTGCTACTGGGCGAATCTGTTGAGGCTGCGGCCTTGTTTTCTGTTGTGGTGCAGCCTACACTTGTGACTAGAGTGTTAGAGGCACAGAGAGGTGACCTTGAGGTAGAATCCCTCCGAGAGAAGATCTCCAGTGGGAAAGTTGAGAAGGGTTTGACGGTGTGTCCCGACCTGAGTGTGAGATACCGAGACCGTTTGTTTGTACCGGAGGCTTGCCGTGAGGAAGTACTCCGAGAGTTTCATCATTCGCGCCTTGCGGTGCATCCGGGAGGTACTAAGATGTATCAGGATTTGGGTCGCCAGTTTTGGTGGCGGGGTATGAAGAGAGATGTGGCTGTTTTCGTATCGAAGTGCCTTACTTGCCAGCAAGTGAAGGCCGAGCATCAGAGGCCAGCGGGTTTGTTGCAACCCTTGCCTATTGCCGAGTGGAAGTGGGAGCATGTCACTATGGACTTCGTTGTAGGTCTTCCGAGGACTCAGCGGGGTAGTGATGCTATTTGGGTGGTTGTAGACCGGTTGACTAAGTCGGCGCACTTTATTCCTATGCGCGTGAGAGATTCGGTAGATCATCTTGCCGACTTGTATATTCGGGACGTAGTGAGATTGCACGGGGTCCCAGTGACGATCGTCTCAGATAGAGATCCTCGTTTTACTGCCAGGTTGTGGCAGAGTTTGCAGAGTGCCTTGGGCACTAAGTTAACCTTTAGTACGGCCTATCATCCTCAGACTGACGGGCAGTCCGAGCGTACTATTCAGATCCTCGAGGATATGCTTCGGGGTTGTGTCCTGGACTTCAGTGGGACGTGGGAGAGGCACTTACCATTGGTAGAGTTTGCCTACAACAACAGTTTTCAGTCTAGCATCGGTATGGCACCGTTTGAGGCCTTGTATGGCCGACCGTGTAGGTCTCCAGTGTGTTGGGCCGAGGTGGGTGATGCACCTTTGTTGGGTCCGGAGTTGGTTAGGGAGACGACGGAGAAAGTTGAGCTTATCCGTAAGAGGCTTGTTACAGCCCAGAGTCGACAAAAGAGTTATGCCGATCGTAGGAGGAGGCCTTTGGCGTTTGAGGTAGGTGATCATGTCTTTCTGAAGATATCACCTAGGCGAGGTCTGATGAGGTTTGGGAAGAGTGGGAAGTTGTCCCCTCGGTTTATTGGTCCTTTTGAGATCCTTGAGAGGATAGGTGAGGTTGCTTATCGGTTAGCCTTACCGCCGCAGTTGTCCGGAGTGCATGATGTGTTTCATGTGAGTATGCTTCGGAAGTATGAACCAGATCCATCACATGTGTTGGATTGGACTAATTTAGAGGTAGATGAGGATGCCTCGTATGAGGAGAGACCGGTTCGGGTCTTGGATAGGCGGGATCAGGTCCTGCGTGGCAAGACCATTCCTTTGGTGAAAGTCTTGTGGAAACATCACGGAGTGGAGGAAGCCACTTGGGAACGTGAGTTGGAAGTCCGTGAGAAATATCCGGACTTGTTTGTTGATATGTAATCTTGTATTTAAATTTTACATTTTGTTGAACTTAAGAGCTTTTATATATGTCTTAAGTTGTGAAACATTGAAAATGTTTTGGTTATTGGAAGTATGTTTTGGAACTTGCCTCATACGGAAGTTGAATGTGATACTATATGTGTTGAATATATTGTTGAAATTGGAAAGATAGTGCATAATGTTGATGCATGTTGATAATACATATGTGGTTTACATATTGTGATATGTCTCTTGTTAAAGGGATGGGATGACCGGTAATGGGTCGAATTGTTGAATGTTCAAGTGTAACATTGATTAAAAGGGAGCAAAACTTGTTTTGAAAACTTGTGCTTAATTTCGGGGACGAAATTCTTTAAGGGGGGGAGGTTATAGCGATCCCGGGTTTACCCTTGTTGTATAGTGATCCGGACATGTGTCCGTGGATGTTGGTAGTTGTTTATTATCTTGTTTACATCCTTTCTTACTTTGTATTTGAGTTATAGGATGTGTTGAGCGGGTTTGTTACAGGTTGGTTGAGTTTAGAAACCAAAACTAGTTGCCCAGATTTTTTGGCCTGTACGCTCGAGCGGAGGTGTTGGCGCTCGAGCGTAGATTACATCCATCCAGTATCTTGTTGTGCAGTGTTGTGAGCTCGAGCGTAGGGATTGGGAGCTCGAGCGGAGGCCTGGTTCTGCAAAAGTGCTGGGCGAGTGCATTCTGCGCTCGAGCGGGAGGTTGGCCGCTCGAGCGGAAGTCTGTGAGTGGCCGCTCGAGCGGGGTGTTTTACGCTCGAGCGGAAGACTGGGTTTAAGTCCCGAAATTGTGACTTTTCAAATCACTTTTTCACTTTCTCTTCTCTCTCTTACTTTTCCAAAAACACCATTGTTGAGTCTTTCTCTCTAGATACTACCTTCTCTCTAGGTTTTGATCTAGTAGGAGTGATTTACTCACCTTTGGCCTTTACAAAAAAGTTGTTGATCGTCGAGGGCTTCATTTTAATCTGAAAATCACGGGTTTTGGAGCACGTTGGGTTTTGTCGTCTTCTCCTTTGGGACTCCGAATTTGAGGTAGGGATAACCTACTCCTCTCTATGGGTTTTGTCTTTAAATTTTGGTATTTTGAGATGTTGGGCTTGGTTTGGTAATTTTGTGAAAGTTTGGGGCTTTTGTGCAATTATACAAAAGTTGGGGTTTTATTCATAATAAACCTAGATGCATGTTTAGCATGAAAAAAATGGAATGATTGCTGAATCATTGAAGAAAATGGGACCTAAGGGTTGAAATGGTAATTATGGAAAATGGCCTAATTACATTGATTAATTAATTGGGATAATTAATTGGTGAGAAATGAGGAAATGAAATGTTGATTGAATATCCATTTGCGCATTTATTTTCTGTTTTAGAAATAACTGTTTGGGGCTATCGGTGGAGGATAGTCGTGATTGTTGTAGACAATGTATGTTGATTAGGCAAACTGAAACTAATCAATGGAATGTGTTATGGAACTTGACAGTTGCTAGAATACATTAATTGTTTGTATTGTGTGATTGTATATAGAACCAATGTGTTTATATACGTTATGTGTAGAGGAGGAGATAGGGGATGTACTCCGCGGTTTAGGGGAAGATAGGGGATGGACCTCTAAACCGGATAGGTATTTGGAGGAGATAGGGGATGTACTCCGTAGACAGAGCTCATATGCTTGTCTAGAGAAGTGAAGATAGAGCTCATATGCTTATCTTTGTGAAGTGAAGTGTGGATACAGCTTGTATGCTTATCTGTGGATATTGTTGATATACATATCTGTTGTAGAGTGTGGATACAGCTTGTATGCTTATCTGTGGATATTGTTGATATACATATCTGTTGAGAATGTGGATATAGCTTTTATGCTTATCTGAATGTGAGATATAGTTTTTATACATATCTGTGGAAATGATGATAGAGCTAGTATGCTTATCTGTTGTTAAAAGGAAAATGAAAAGTAATTGGGACTTGTAAGTCGTTGACATAAATATGTTATTTATGTGACTGTAACAGTGTTGACCAACTATCAATTGCTAATGTTTTAGTCATTGTCCGTGGTTGGTTTAGTGTATTTCTACTGGGTTGTGGCTCACCCTATATGGGAATATCATTTTCAGGTGCAGGAAGCATGCCACCTCCAAGGACATAGCTGGGAGGCTTGTGGCGGGCATAGTTTTGTCGTTTTACTTTGATTTATTACATGTAATTTCAAGCCAAGGGCTTAATGTGTAAACGAGTTAGAACCCTTTGTTGTAACCAAGTGTTAACTTGGAAAGCTGTAAGCCCGTAGGGCATTTTGTTATGAGATTAACATGTAATACTTATGTAACGGAATTCTAATGAATGAAAGGAATGTGGTTAGTTTAAATGTAAATGCATGTCTTATCTGGTGGGTTTATTGTTATTATTTTGAGGGTGTTACAGTATAGAACCTTTGTGTTTATATGCATTGTGTATAGAGGAGGAGATGGGGGATGTACTCCGCGATTTAGGGGAAGATGGGGGATGTACCTCTAAACCGGATAGTGTTGGGAGGAGATGGGGGATGAACTCCGTAGATACAGCTCATATGCTTGTCTAGAGAAGTGAAGATACAGCTCATAGGCTTATCTTTGAGAAGTGTAAATACAGCTGATATGCTTGTCTAGTGAAGTGTGGATATAGCTCATATGCTTATCTGTTGATGCGTGATATGTTTATCTATTGATATGTGGATATAGCTTATATGCTTATCTGTTGATGGGTGATATGGTTATTTATTGATATGTTGATATAGCTAATATGCTTATCTACTAAATAAAGGTGGAGAATGAAAAGTAACATAGACTTGTATGTTATGAAACTGTGATGAGATATATGTGGATGTATCGGTGTTGGCCATCTATCAATTGCTAATCTTTTAGTCATTGTTCATAGTTGGTTTAGTATATCTCTGCTGGGTTGTGGCTCACCCTATATGGGAATATCATTTTCAGGTACAGGTAGCATGCCACCTCCAAGGACGTAGCTTGGGAGGCTAGAGGCAGGCAGACTTTTGTCGTTTTATTTCTTTGATGTATTACATGTATATTCAAGCCAAGGGCTTAATGTGTAAATGAGTTAGCACTCTTTTGTTGTAACCAAGTGTTAACTTGGAAAGCTGTAAGCCCGTAGGGCATTTGCTTTTGTTGTTAACATGTAATACTTTTATAATGAAACTCTGATGAATAGAAGAATGTGGAACTTTTATATATCAATGCATGTCTATATTGATGGATTAATGTTATTATTTTGAGGGCGTTACAATTTCCAAATAGATCGTTAAGGTATAGTGGTTACTTGAATGAACATCCATTTTTAATTTTCTGCAACTTCCACTTTCATTTTTTATTAACTTCCATTTTTATTCAAGTGTCTTTTCTACTCAACTTCCTTTTTTATTTAATTTCCAAATAGATCGTTAAGGTATAGTGGTTTCTCGAATGAACTTCCATTTTAAATTTTCTGCAACTTCCATTTTTATTTTATTTAACTTCTTTTTTTATTCAAGTTTCATTTCTATTCAACTTCCTTTTTTATTAAATTTCCAAATAGATCGCTAAGTTATAGTGGTTTCTGGATTGAACTTCCACTTTTAATTTTATGCAACTTTCATTTTTATTTTTATTCAACTTCCACTTTTATTCAATTTACTTTTCTATTAAACTTCATTTTTTATTTAATTTCCAAATAGATCGTTAAGGTATAGTGGTTTCTTGAATGAACTTCCAATTTTTATTTTCGGCGACTTCTATTTTTATTTTTATTCAACTTCTATTTTTATTAAAGTTACTTTTCTATTCAACTTCCTTTTTTTATTTAATTTCCAAATAGATCGTTAAGATATAATGGTTTCATGAATGAACGCCATTTTTAATTTTCTGCAACTTCGATTTTTATTTTTGTTGAACTTCCTTTTTTATTCAACTTTCCTTTCTATTCAACTTCCTTTTTTATTTAATTTCCAAATAGATCATTAAGGTATAGTGGTTTCTGGATTGAACTTCCATTTCCAATTTTATGTAACTTTCATTTTTATTTTTATTCAACTTCTATTTTTATTGAAGTTACTTTTCTATTCAACTTCCTTTTTTATTTAATATCCAAATAGATGGAAATGGAAGAAAAGACACTTGAATAAAAATGGAAGTGGTTTCTTTTCTACTCAACTTCCATTTTTATTCAAGTGTCTTTTCTACTCAACTTCCTTTTTTATTTAAGGGATAGTGGTTTCTTGAATAAACTTCCATTTTTAATTTTTTGCAACTTCCATTTTTATTTTTATTTAACTTCCATTTTTATTCAAGTTATTTTTTTATTCAACTTCCTTTTTTATTTAATTTCCAAATAGATCGTTAAGGTATAGTGGTTTCTTGAATGAACTTCCTTTTTAAATTTTCTGCAACTTCCATTTTTATTTTTATTCAACTTCTTTTTTTATTCAAGTTTCATTTATATTCAATTTCTTTTTTTATTTAATTTCCAAATATATCGTTAAGGTATAGTGGTTTCTGGATTGAACTTCCATTTATAATTTTATGCAACTTTCATTTTTATTTTTATTCAACTTCCATTTTTATTCAATTTACTATTCTATTAAACTTCGTTTTTTTTATTTAATTTCCAAGTAGATCGTTAACATATAGTGGTTTCTTGAATGAACTTCCATTTTTAATTTTCTGCAACTTCTATTTTTATTTTTATTCAACTTCTATTTTTATTCAAGTTATTTTTCTATTCAACTTCCTTTTTTACTTAATTTCCAAATAGGTCGTTAAGGTATAGTGGTTTCTTGAATGAACTTCCATTTTTAATTTTCTGCAACTTCCATTTTTATTTTTGTTTAACTTCCTTTTTTATTCAAGTTTCTTTTCTATTCAACTTCATTTTTTATTTAATTTCCAAATAGATCGTTAAGGTATAGTGGTTTCTGGATTGAACTTCCATTTCCAATTTTATGCAACTTTCATTTTTATTTTTATTCAACTTCTATTTTTATTGAAGTTACTTTTCTATTCAACTTCCTTTTTTATTTAATTTCGAAATATATCGTTAAGGGATAGTGGTTTCTTGAATGAACTTCCATTTTTAATTTTCTGCAACTTCCATTTTGATTATTATTTAACTTCTATTTTTATTCAAGTGTCTTTTCAACTCGACTTCCTTTTTTATTTAATTTCCAAATAAATCGTTAAGGTATGGTGGTTTTTCTTGAATGAACTTCCATTTTTAATTTTCTGCAACTTTTATATTTATTTTTATTCAACTTCTATTTTTATTGAAGTTACTTTTCTATTCAACTTCCTTTTTTGTTTAATTTCCAAATAGATCATTAAGGTATAGTGTTTTCTTGAATGAACTTTCATTTTTAATTTTCTGCAACTTCCATTTTTATTTTTATTCAACTTCTTTTTTTATTCAAGTTTCTTTCTATTCAACATCCTTTTTTATTTAATTTCCAAATAGATCGTTAAGTTATAGTGGTTTCTGGATTGCACTTCCATTTATAATTTTGTGCAACTTTCATTTTTATTTTTCTTCAACTGCCATTTTTATTCAATTTACTTTTCTATTCAACTTGTATTTTTATTTAATTTCCAAACAGATCGTTAAGGTATAGTGGTTTCTTGAATGAACTTCCATTTTTAATTTTCTGCAACTTCCATTTTTATTTTTGTTCAATCTCCTTTTTTATTCAAGTTTCTTTTCTATTAAACTTCCTTTTTTTATTTAATTTCCAAATAGATCGTTAAGGTATATTGGTTTCTGGATTGAACTTCCATTTCCAATTTTATGCAACTTTCGTTTTTATTTTTATTCAACTTCTATTTTTATTGAAGTAACTTTTCTATTCAACTTCCTTGTTTATTTAATTTCCAAATAGATCGTTAGGATATAATGGTTTCTTCAATAAATTTCCATTTTTATTTTTGTTCAACTTCCTTTTTTATTCAAGTTTCTTTTCTATTCAACTTTCTTTTTTATTTAATTTCCAAATAGATCGTTAAGGTATAGTGGTTTCTGGATTGAACTTCAATTTCCAATTTTATGCAACTTTCATTTTTATTTTTATTCAACTCCTATTTTTATTGAAGCTACTTTTCTATTCAACTTTCTTTTTTATATAATTTCCAAATATATCATTAAATGATAGTGGTTTCTTGAATGAACTTCCATTTTTAATTTTCTGCAACTTTCATTTTTATTTTTATTTAACTTCCATTTTTATTCAAGTGTCTTTTCTACTCGACTTCCTTTTCTATTTAATTTCCAAATAAATCGTTAAGGTATAGTGGTTTCTGGATTGAACTTTCATTTTTAATTTTATGCAACTTTCATTTTTATTTTTATTCAACTTCCATTTTTATTTTTATTCAACTTCCATTTTTATTCAAATTATTTTTTTAGTCAACTTCCTTTTTTATTTAATTTCCAAATAGATCGTTATGGTATAGTGGTTTCTTGAATGAACTTTCATTTTTAAGTTTTTGCAACTTCCATTTTTATTTTTATTCGACTTGCATTTTTATTCAAGTTACTTCTGTTCAACTTCCTTTTTTATTTAATATCCAAATAGATGGTTAAGGTATAGTGGTTTCTTAAATGAACTTCCAATTTTAACTTTCTGCAACTTCCATTTTTATTTTTATTTAATTTCTTTTTTTATTCAAGTTTCTTTTCTATTCAACATCCTTTTTTATTTAATTTCCAAATAGATCGTTAAGATATAGTGGTTTCTGGTTTGAACTTCCATTTCCAATTTTATGCGACTTTCATTTTTATTTTTAGTCAACTACTTTTTTCATTGAAGTAACTTTTCTATTCAACTTCATTTTTTATTTAATTTCCAAATAAATTGTTAAGATATAATGGTTTCTTGAATGAATTTCCATTTCTATTTTTGTTCAACTTCCTTTTTTATTCAAGTTTCTTTTCTATTCAACTTCATTTTTTATTTAATTTCCAAATAGATCGTTAAGGTATAATGGTTTCTGGATTGAACTTCAATTTCCAATTTTATGCAACTTTCATTTTTATTTAACTTCCATTTTTATTCAATTTATTATTCTATTCAACTTCCTTTTTTATTTAATTTCCAAATAGATTGTCAAGGTATAGTGGTTTCTTGAATGAACTTCCATTTTTAAATTTCTGCAACTTCTATTTTTGTTTTTATTCAACTTTTATTTTTATTCAAGTTATTATTCTATTCAACTTCTTTTTTTATTTAATTTCCAAATAGATGGTTAAGGTGTAGTGGTTTCTTGAATGAACTTTCATTTTTAATTTTCGACAACTTCCATTTTTATTTTTGTTCAACTTCCTTTTTTATTCAAATTTCTTTTCTATTCTACTTTCTTTTTTATTTAATTTCCTAATAGATCGTTAAGGTATAGTGGTTTCTGGATTGAACTTCCATTTCCAATTGTATGTAACTTTCATTTTTATTTTTATTCAACTTCTATTTTTATTGAAGTTACTTTTTATTCAACTTCCTTTTTTATTTAATTCCCAAATAGAACGTTAAGGTATAGTGGTTTCTTGAATGAACTTCCATTTTTAATTTTCTGCAACTTCCATTTTTATTTTTATTTCACTTTCATTTTTATTCAACTGTCTTTCCTACTCGACTTCCTTTTTTATTTAATTTCCAAATAGATCGTTAAGGTATTGTGGTTTCTTGAATGAACTTCCATTTTTAAATTTCTGCAACTTCTATTTTTATTTTTATTCAACTTTTATTTTTATTCAAGTTATTTTTCTATTCAACTTCCTTTTTTATTTAATTTCCAAATTGATTGTTACGGTATATTGGTTTCTTGAATAAACTTCCATTTTCAATTTTCTGCAACTTCCATTTTTATTTTTGTTCAACTTCCTTTTTTATTCAAGTTTCTTTTCTGTTCTACTTCCTTTTTTATTTAATTTCCAAATAGATCGTTAAGGTATAGTGGTTTCTAGATTGAACTTCCATTTCCAATTTTATGCCACTTTCATTTTTATTTTTGTTCAACTTCTATTTTTGTTGAATTACTTTTCTATTCAACTTCCTTTTTTATTTAATTTCCAAATAGATCGTCAAGGTATAGTGGTTTCTTGAATGAACATCTATTTTTAATTTTCTGCAACTTTCATTTTCATTTTTTTTTAACTTCCACTTTTATAAGTGTCTTTTCTACTCAACTTCCTTTTTTTTTTAATTTCCAAATAGATCGTTAAGATATAGTGATTTCTTGAATGAACTTCCATTGTAAATTTTCTGGATTGAAATTCTATTTTTATTTTTATTCAACTTCTTTTTTTATTCAAGTTTCATTTCTATTCAACTTCCTTTTTTATTTAATTTCCAAATAGATCGTTGAGGTATAGTGGTTTCTGGATTGAACTTCCACTTTTAATTTTGTGCAACTTCCATTTTTATTTTTGTTTAACTTCCTTTTTTATTCAAGTTTCTTTTCTATTCTACTTCTTTTTTTATTTACTTTCCAAATAGATCGTTAAGGTATAGTGGTTTCTGGATTGAACTTCCAGTTTTAATTTTCTGCAACTTCCGTTTTTATTTCTGTTCAACTTCTATTTTTATTGAAATTACTTTTCTATTCAACTTCTTTTTTTTATTTAATTTCCAAATAGATCGTTAAGGTATAGTGGTTTCTGGAATGAACTTCCATTTTTAATTTCATGCAACTTTCATTTTTCATTTTCTTCAACTTTCATTTTTATTCAATTTACTTTTCTATTCAACTTGCTTATTTATTTAATTTCCAAATAGATCGTTAAGGTGTTGTGGTTTCTTGAATGAACTTCCATTCTTAATTTTCTGCAACTTCCCTTTTTATTTTTGCTCAACTTCCTTTTTTATTCAAATTTCTTTTCTATTCAATTTCCTTTTTTATTTAATTTCTAAATAAATCGTTAAGGTATAGTGGTTTCTGGATTGAACTTCCATTTCCAATTTTATGCAATTTTCATTTTCATTTTTATTCGACTTCTATTTTTATTGAAGTTGCTTTTCTATTCAACTTCTTTTTTTATTTAATTTCCAAATAGATCGTCAAGTATAGTGGTTTCTTGAATGAACATCTATTTTTAATTTTCTGCAACTTCCATTTTCATTTTTTTTTAACTTCCATTTTTATAAGTGTCTTTTCTACTCAACTTCGTTTTTTATTTAATTTCCAAATAGATCGTTAAGGTATAGTGGTTTCTGAATTGAACTTCAATTTCCAATTTTATGCAACTTTCATTTTTATTCAACTTCCATTTTTATTCAATTTATTATTCTATTCAACTTCCTTTTTTATTTAATTTGCAAATAGATTGTCAAGGTATAGTGGTTTCTTGAATGAACTTCCATTTTTAAATTTCTGCAACTTCTATTTTTGTTTTTATTCAACTTTTATTTTTATTGAAGTTATTTTTCTATTCAACTTCTTTTTTTATTTAATTTCCAAATAGTTGGTTAATGTGTAGTGGTTTCTTGAATGAACTTTCATTTTTAATTTTCGGCAACTTCCATTTTTATTTTTGTTCAACTTCCTTTTCTATTCTACTTTTTTTTTATTTAATTTCCAAATAGATCGTTAAGGTATAGTGGTTTCTGGATTGAACTTCCATTTCCAATTTTATGTAACTTTCATTTTTATTTTTATTCAACTTCTATTTTTATTGAAGTTACTTTTCTATTCAACTTCCTTTTTTATTTAATTCCCAAATAGATCGTTAAGGTATAGTGGTTTCTTGAATGAACTTCCATTTTTAATTTTCTGCAACTTCCATTTTTATTTTTATTTTAATTTCATTTTTATTCAACTGTCTTTTCTACTCGACTTTCTTTTTTATTTAATTTCCAAATAGATCGTTAAGGTATAGTGGTTTTTGAATGAACTTCCATTTTTAATTTTATGCAACTTCTATTTTTATTTTTGTTCAACTTCTATTTTTATTCAAGTTATTTTTCTATTCAACTTCCTTTTTTATTTAATTTCCAAATAGATCGTTAAGGTATAGTAGTTTTTTGAATGAACTTCCATTTTTAATTTTTTGCAACTTCCATTTTTATTTTTGTTCAACTTCCTTTTTTATTCAAGTTTCTTTTCTATTCAACTTCCATTTTTATTTAATTTGCAAATAGATCGTTAAGGTATAGTGGTTTCTGGATTGAACTTCCATTTCCAATTTTATGCAACTTTTATTTTTATTTTTTTTCAACTTCTATTTATATTGAAGTTACTTTTCTATTCAACTTCCTTTTTTATTTAATTTCCAGATATATCGTAAAGTGATAGTGGTTTCTTGAATGATCTTCCATTTTTAATTTTCTGCAAATTCCATTTTTATTTTTATTTAACTTCCATTTTTATTCAAGTGTCTTTTCTGCTCGACTTCCTTTTTTATTTAATTTCCAAATAGATCGTTAAGGTATAGTGGTTTCTTGAATGAACTTCCATTTTTAATTTTCTGGATTGAACTTCCATTTTTATTTTTATTCAAGTTTCATTTCTATTCAACTTCATTTTTTATTTAATTTCCAAATAGATCGTAGAGGTATAGTGGTTTCTGGATTGAACTTCCACTTTTAATTTTGTGCAACTTCCATTTTTATTTTTGTTGAACTTCCTTTTTTATTCAAGTTTCTTTTCTATTCTACTTCCTTTTTTATTTACTTTCCAAATAGATCGTTAAGGTATAGTGGTTTCTGGATTGAACTTCCAGTTTTAATTTTCTGCAACTTCCGTTTTTATTTCTGTTCAACTTCTATTTTTATTGAAATTACTTTTCTATTCAACTTCTTTTTTTATTTAATTTCCAAATAGATCGTTAAGGTATAGTGGTTTCTGGAATGAACTTCCATTTTTAATTTCATGCAACTTTCATTTTTCATTTTCTTCAACTTTCATTTTTATTCAATTTACTTTTCTATTCAACTTGCTTATTTATTTAATTTCCAAATTGATCGTTAAGGTATTGTGGTTTCTTGAATGAACTTCCATTTTTAATTTTCTGCAACTTCCATTTTTATTTTTGTTCAACTTCCTTTTTTATTCAAGTTTCTTTTCTATTCAATTTCCTTTTTTATTTAATTTCTAAATAAATCGTTAAGGTATAGGGGATTCTGGATTGAACTTCCATTTCCAATTTTATGCAATTTTCATTTTTATTTTTATTCGACTTCTATTTTTATTGAAGTTACTTTTCTATTCAACTTCTTTTTTTATTTAATTTCCAAATAGATCGTCAAGGTATAGTGGTTTCTTGAATGAACATCTATTTCTAATTTTCTGCAACTTCCATTTTCATTTTTTTTTAACTTCCATTTTTATAAGTGTCTTTTCTACTCAACTTCCTTTTTTATTTAATTTCCAAATAGATCGTTAAGGTATACTGGTTTCTTGAATGAACTTCCATTTTAAATTTTCGGCAACTTCCACTTTTATTTTTATTCAACTTCTTTTTTTATTCAAGTTTCATTTCTATTCAACTTCCTTTTTTATTTAATTTCCAAATAGATCGCTGAGGTATAGTTGTTTCTGGATTGAACTTCCAATTTTAATTTTATGCAACTTTCATTTTCATTTTTATTCAACTTCCATTTTTATTCAATTTACTTTTCTATCAAACTTCATTTTTTATTTAATTTCCAAATAGTTCGTTAAAGTATAGTGGTTTCTTGAATGAACTTCCAATTTTTATTTTCGGCAGCTTCCATTTTAATTTTTATTCAACTTCCATTTTTATTCAAGTTATTTTTCTATTCAACTTCCTTTTTTATTTAATTTCCAAATTGATCGTTGAGGTAAAATGGTTTCTGGATTGAACTTCCATTTTTAATTTTCTGCAACTTCCATTTTTATTTTTATTCAACTTCCATTTTTAATCAAGTTATTTTTTTATTCAACTTCCTTTTTTATTTAATTTCCAAATAGATCGTTAAGGTATAGTGGTTTCTTGAATGAACTTCCATTTTTAATTTTTTGCAACTTCCATTTTCATTTTTATTCAACTTGCATTTTTATTCAAGTTATTTTTCTATTCAACTTCCTTTTTTATTTAATATCCAAATAGATGGTTAAGGTATAGTGGTTTGTTCAATGAACTTCCAATTTTAATTTTCTGCAACTTCAATTTTTATTTTTATTCAACTTCTTTTTTTATTCAAGTTTCTTTTCTATTCAATATCCTTTTTAATTTAATTTCCAAATAAATCGTTAAGATATAGTGGTTTCTGGATTGAACTTCCATTTATAATTTTAAGCAACTTTCATTTTTATTTTTATTCAACTTCCATTTTTTTTCAATTTACTATTCTATTCAACTTCCTTTTTTTAATTAATTTCCAAATAGATCGTTAAGGTATAGTGGTTTCTTGAGTGAACTTCCATTTTTAAATTTCTGCAACTTCTATTTTTATTTTTATTCAACTTTTAATTTTTTTCAAGTTATTTTTCTATTCAACTTCCTTTTTTATTTAATTTCCAAATTGATTGTTAAGGTATAGTGGTTTCTTGAATGAACTTCCATTTTTAATTTTCTGCAACTTCCATTTTTATTTTTGTTCAACTTCCTTTTTTGTTCAAATTTCTTTTCTATTCTACAAGTTTTTTTATTTAATTTCCAAATAGATCATTAAGGTATAGTGGTTTCTAGATTGAACTTCTATTTCCAATTTTATGCCACTTTCATTTTTATTTTTATTCAACTTCTGTTTTTGTTGAAGTTACTTTTCTATTCAACTTCCTTTTTTATTTAATTTCCAAATAGATCGTCAAGGTATAGTGGTTTCTGGAATGAACATCTATTTTTAATTTTCTGCAACTTTCATTTTCATATTTTTTTAACTTCCATTTTTATAAGTGTCTTTTCTACTCAACTTCCTTTTTTTTTTTAATTTCCAAATAAGTTGTTAAGGTATAGTGGTTTCTTGAATGAACTTCCATTTTAAATTTTCTGGATTGAACTTCCATTTTTATTTTTATTTGACTTGCGTTTTTATTCAAGTTATTTTTCTATTCAACTTCCTTTTTTATTTAAAATCCAAATAGATGATTAAGGTATAGTGGTTTCTTGAATGAACTTCCAATTTTAATTTTCTGCAACTTCCATTTTTTTTTTATTCAACTTCTTTTTTTATTCAACTTTCTTTTCTATTCAACTTCCTTTTTTATTTAATTTCTAAATAGATCGTTAAGGAATAATGGTTTCTGAAATGAACTTCCATTTTTAATTTCATGCAACTTTCATTTTTATTTTTCTTCAACTTCCGTTTTTATTCAATTTACTTTCCTATTCAACTTGTTTTTTTTATTTAATTTCCAAATAGATCGTTAAGGTATAGTGGTTTCTTGAATGAACTTCCATTTTTAATTTTCTGCAACTTCCATTTTTATTTTTATTTAACTTCCATTTTTATTCAAGTGTCTTTTCTACTCTACTTGCTTTTTTATTTAATTTCCAAATAGATCGTTAAGGTATAGTGGTTTCTGGATTGAACTTCCATTTTTAATTTTCTGCAACTTCCATTTTTATTTTTATTCAACTTCCATTTTTATTGAAATATCTTTTCTATTCAATTTCTTTTTTTATTTAATTTCCAAATAAATCGTTAAGGTATAGTGGTTTCCAGAATCAACTTCCATTTTTTATTTTATGCAACTTTCAATTTTCTTTTTCTTCAACTTCCATTTTTATTCAATTTACTTTTCTATTCAACTTGCTTTTTTATTTAATTTCCATATAGATCGTTAAGGTATAGTGGTTTCTTGAATGAACTTCCATTTTTAATTTTCAGCAACTTCCATTTTATTTTTGTTCAACTTCCTTTTTTATTCAAGTTTCATTTCTATTCAACTTCCTTTTTTATTTAATTTCCAAATAAATCGTTAAGGTATAGTGGTTTCTGGATTGAACTTCCATTTCCAATTTTATGCAATTTTCATTTTTATTTTTATTCAACTTCTATTTTTATTGAACTTACTTTTCTATTCAACTTCCTTTTTTATTTAATTTCCAAATAGATCGTTAAGGTACAGTGGTTTCTTGAATGAACATCTATTTTTAATTTTCTGCAACTTCCATTTTCATTTTTTTTTAACTTCCATTTTTATAAATGTCTTTTCTACTCAACTTTCTTTTTTATTTAATTTCCAAATAGATCGTTAAGGTATAGTGGTTTCTTGAATGAACTTCCATTTTAAATTTTCTGCAACTTCTATTTTTATTTTTATTCAACTTCTTTTTTTATTCAAGTTTCATTTCTATTCTACTTCCTTTTTTTATTTAATTTCCAAATAGATCGTTAAGGTATAGTGGTTTCTGGATTGAACTTCCACTTTTAATTATATGCAACTTTCATTTTTATTTTTATTCAACTTCCATTTTCATTCAATTTACTTTTCTATTAAACTTCATTTTTATTTAATTTCCAAATAGTTCCGTAAGGTATAGTGGTTACTTGAATGAACTTCCAATTTTTATTTTCGGCAACTTCCATTTTAATTTTTATTCAACTTCCATTTTTATTCGTGTTATTTTTCTATTCAACTTCCTTTTTTATTTAATTTCTAAATAGATCGTTAAGGTAAAATGGTTTCTGGATTGAACTTCCATTTATACTTTTATGCAACATTCATTTTTATTTTTATTCAACTTCCATTTTTATACAATTTACTTTTCTATTAAACTTCTTTTTTTATTTAATTTCCAAATAGATCGTTAAGGTATAGTGGTTTCTTGAATGAACTTCCAATTTTAATTTTCTTGAACTTCCATTTTTATTTTTATTCAATTTATTTTTTTATTCAACTTCTTTTTTATTTAATTTCCAAATAGATCGTTAAGGTATAGTGATTTCTTCAATGAACTTCCATTTTTAATTTTTTGAACTTCCATTTATATTTTTATTCGACTTGCATTTTTATTCAAGTTATTTTTCTATTCAACTTCCTGTTTTATTTAATATCCAAATAGAAGGTTAAGGTATAGTTGTTTCTTGAATGAACTTCCAATTTTAATTTTCTGCAACTTCAATTTTTATTTTTATTTAGCTTCTTTTTTTATTCAAGTTTCTTTCTATTCAACATCCTTTTTTATTTAATTTCCAAATAGATCGTTAAGGTATAGTGATTTCTTCAATGAGCTTCCATTTTTAATTTTTTGCAACTTTCATTTTTATTTTTATTCGACTTGCATTTTTATTCAAGTTATTTTTCTATTCAACTTCCTTTTTTATTTAATATCCAAATAGATGGTTAAGGTATAGTGGTTTCTTGAATGAACTTCCAATTTTAATTTTCTGCAACGTCAATTTTTATTTTTATTCAACTTCTTTTAGTATTCAAGTTTCTTTCTATTCAACATCCTTTTTTATTTAATTTCCAAATAGATCGTTAAGATATAGTGGTTTCTGGATTGAACTTCCATTTATAATTTTATGCAACTTTCATTTTTATTTTTCTTCAACTTCCATTTTTATTCAATTTACTTTTCTATTCAACTTGTTTTTTTATTTAATTTCCAAATAGATCGTTAAGGTATAGTGGTTTCTTCAATGAACTTCCATTTTTAATTTTCTGCAACTTTCATTTTTATTTTTGTTCAATCTCCTTTTTTATTCATGTTTCTTTTCTATTCAACTTCCTTTTTTATTTTATTTCCAAATAGATCGTTAAGGTATAGTGGTTTCTGGATTGAACTTCCATTTCCAATTTTATGCGACTTTCATCTTTATTTTTAGCCAACTTCTTTTTTTATTGAAGTAACTTTTCTATTCAACTTCCTTTTTTATTTAATTTTCAAATAGATCGTTAAGATACAATGGTTTCTTGAATGAATTTCCATTTTTATTTTTGTTCAACTCCCTTTTTTATTCAAGTTTCTTTTCTATTCAACTTCCTTTTTTATTTGATTTCCAAATAGATCGTTAAGGTATAGTGGTTTCTGGATTGAACTTCAATTTCCAATTTTATGCAACTTCCATTTTTATTTTTATTCAACTTCTATTTTTATTGAAGTTACATTTCTAATCAACTTCCTTTTTTACTTGATTTCCAAATATATCATTAAGGGATAGTGGTTTCTTGAATGAACTTTCATTTTTAATTTTCTGCAACTTCCATTTTTATTTTTATTTAACTTTCATTTTTATTCAAGTGTCTTTTCTACTCGACTTCCTTTTTTATTTAATTTCCAAATAGATCGTTAAGGTATAGTGGTTTCTTGAATGAACTTCCATTTTTAATTTTCTGCAACTTCCATTTTTATTTTTATTCAACTTCTATTTTTATTGAAGTTACTTTTCTATTCAACTTCCTTTTTTATTTAATTTCCAAATAGATCGTTAAGGTATAGTGATTTCTGGACTGAACATCCATTTTTAATTTCATGCAACTTTCATTTTTCTTTTTTTCAACTTCCATTTTTATTCAATTTACGTTTCTATTCAACTTGCTTTTTTATTTAATTTCCAAATAGATCGTTAAGGTATAGTGGTGTCCTGAATGAACTTCCATTTTTAATTTTCTGCAACTTCCATTTTTATTTTTCTTCAACTTCCTTTTTTCTTCAAGTTTCTTTTCTATTCAACTTTCTTTCTTATTTAATTTCCAAATAGATCGTTAAGGTATAGTGGTTTCTGGATTGAACTTCAATTTCCAATTTTATGCACCTTTCATTTTTATTTTTACTCAACATCTATTTTTATTGAAGTTACTTTTCTATTCAACTTCCTTTTTTAATTAATTTCCAAGTAGATCGTTAAGGTATAGTGGTTTCTTGAATGAACGTCCATTTTTAATTTTCTGCAACATCCATTTTTATTTTTATTTAACTTCCATTTTTATTCAAGTGAATTTTCTACTCAACTTCCTTTTTTATTTAATTTCCAAATAGATCGTTAAGGTATAGTTGTTTCTTGAATGAACTTCCATTTTAAATTTTCTGCAACTTCCAATGTCATTTTTTTATAACTTCCATTTTTATTCAAGTGTCTTTTCTACTGAACTTCCTTTTTTATTTAATTTCCAAATAGATCGTTAAGGTATAGTGGTTTCTTGAATGAACTTCCATTTTAAATTTTCTGCAACTTCCATTTTCGTTTTTATTCAACTTTTTTTTTATTCAAGTTTCATTTCTATTCAACTTCCTTTTTTATTTAATTTCCAAATAGATCGTTAAGGTATAGTGGTTTCTTGAATGAACTTCCATTTTTAATTTTCTGCAACTTCTATTTTTATTTTTGTTCAACTTCTATTTTTATTCAAGTTATTTTTTTATTCAACTTCCTTTTTTATTTAATTTCCAAATAGATCGTTAAGGTATAGTGGTTTCTTGAATGAACTTCCATTTTTAATTTTTTGCAACTTCCATTTTTATTTTTATTCGACTTGCATTTTTATTCAAGTTATTTTTCTATTCAACTTCCTGTTTTATTTAAAATCCAAATAGATGATTATGGTATAGTGGTTTCTTGAATGAACTTCCAATTTTAATTTTCTGCAACTTCCATTTTTATTTTTATTCGACTTGCATTTTTATTCAAGTTATTTTTCTATTCAACTTCCTGTTTTATTTAAAATCCAAATAGATGATTATGGTATAGTGGTTTCTTGAATGAACTTCCAATTTTAATTTTCTGCAACTTCCATTTTTATTTTTATTCAACTTCATTTTTATTCAAGTTTCTTTTCTATTCAACTTGCTTTTTTATTTAATTTCTAAATAGATCGTTAAGGTATAGTGGTTTCTGGAATGAACTTGCATTTTTAATTTCATGCAACTTTCATTTTTATTTTTCGTCAACTTCCATTTTTATTCAATTTACTTTTCTATTCAACTTGGTTTTTTATTTAATTTTCAAATAGATCGTTAAGGTATAGTGGTTTCTTGAATGAACTTCCATTTTTAATTTTCTGCAACTTCCATTTTTATTTTTTTTCAATCTCCTTTTTTATTCAAGTTTCTTCTCTATTCAACTTCCTTTTTTATTTAATTTCCAAATAGATCGTTAAGGTATAGAGGTTTCTTGAATGAACTTCCATTTTTATTTTTATTCGAGTTTCATTTCTATTCAACTTCCTTTTTTGTTTAATTTGCAAATATATCGTTAAGGTATAGGGGTTTCTGCATTCAACTTCCATTTATAATTTTATGCAACTTACATTTTTATTTTTATTCAACTTCCATTTTTATTCAATTTACTCTTCTACTAAACTTCATTTTTTTATTTAATTTCCAAATAGATCGTTAACATATAGTGGTTTCTTGAATGAACTTCCATTTTTAATTTTCAGCAACATCTATTTTTGTTTTTATTCAACTTTTATTTTTATTCAACTTCTATTTTTATTGAAGTTACTTTTCTATTCAACTTCACTTTTTATTTAATTTCCAAATAGATCGTTATGGTATAGTGGTTTCTTGAATGAACTTCCATTTCAAATTTTCTGCAACTTCCATTTTTATTTTTATTCAACTTCTTTTTTTATTCAAGTTTCATTTCTATTCAACTTCCTTTTTTATTTAATTTCCATATACACCGTTAAGGTATAGTGGTTTCTGGATTGAACTTCCATATATAATTTTATGCAACTTTCATTTTTATTTTTATTCAACTTCCATTTTTATTCAATTTACTATTCTATTAAACTTCCTTTTTTTATTTAATTTCCAAATAGATCGTTAAGGTATAGTGGTTTCTGGATTGAACTTCGATTTCCTATTTTATGCACCTTTCATTTTTATTTTTACTCAACTTCTATTTTTATTTAAGTTACTTTTCTATTCAACTTTTTTTTTTATTTAATTTCCAAACAGATCGCTAAGGTATAGTGGTTTCTTGAATGAACTTTCATTTTCAATTTTCTGCAACTTCCATGTTCATTTTTATTTAACTTCCATTTTTATTCAAGTGTGTTTTCTACTCGACTTCCTTTTTTATTTAATTTCCAAATAGATCGTTAAGGTATAGTGGTTTCTGGATTGAACTTCCATTTTTAATTTTCTGCAACTTCCGTTTTTATTTTTATTCAACTTCTATTTTTGTTGAAATTACTTTTCTATTCAACTTCCTTTTTTATTTAATTTCCAAATATACCGTTAAGGTATAGTGGTTTCTGGATTGAACTTCCATTTATAATTTTATGCAACTTTCATTTTTATTTTTATTCAACTTCCATTTTTATTCAATTTACTATTCTATTAAACTTCTTTTTCTTATTTAATTTCCAAATAGATCGTTAACAGATAGTGGTTTCTTGAATGTACTTCCATTTTAAATTTTCTGCAACTTCTATTTTTATTCAAGTTATTTTTCTATTCAACTTCCTTTTTTATTTAATTTTCAAATAGATCGTTAAGGTATAGTGGTTTCTTGAATGAACTTCCATTTTTAATTTTCTGGAACTTCCATTTTTATTTTGGTTCAACTTCCTTTTTTATTCAAGTTTTTTTCTATTCAACTTCCTTTTTTATTTAATTTCCAAATAGATCGTCAAGGTATAGTGGTTTCTTGAATGAACATCTATTTTTAATTTTCTGCAACTTCCGTTTTCATTTTTTTTAACTTCCATTTTTATAAGTGTCTTTTCTACTCAACTTCCTTTTTTATTTAATTTCCAAATAGATCATTAAGGTATAGTCATTTCTTGAATGAACTTCCTTTTTTATTTTTATTCAACTTCTTTTTTTATTCAAGTTTCATTTCTATTCAACTTCCTTTTTTATTTAATTTCCAAATATACCGTTAAGGTATAGTGGTTTCTAGATTGAACTTTCATTGATAATTTTATGCAACTTTCATTTTTATTTTTATTCAACTTCCATTTTTATTCAATTTTCTATTCTATTAAACTTCCTTTTTTATTTAATTTCCAAATAGATCGTTAAGGTATAGTGGTTTCTTGAATGAACTTCCATTTTTAATTTTCTGCAACTTCCATTTTTATTTTTGTTCAACTTCCTTTTTTATTCAAGTTTCTTTTCTATTCAACTTCCTTTTTTATTTAATTTCCAAATAGATCGTTAAGGTACAGTGGTTTCTGGATTGAACTTCCATTTCCAATTTTATGCAATTTTATTTTTATTTTCATTCAACTTCTATTTTTATTGAAGTTACTTTTCTATTCAACTTCATTTTTTATTTAATTTCCAAATAGATCGTTAAGGTATAGTGGTTTCTTGAATGAACTTCCAATTTTTATTTTCGGCAACTTCCATTTTAATTTTTATTCAACTTCCATTTTTATTCAAGTTATTTTCCTATTCAACTTCCTTTTTTATTAAATTTCCAAATAGATCGTTTGGGTAAAATGGTTTCTGGATTTAACTTCCATTTTTACTTTTATGCAACATTCATTTTTATTTTTATTCAACTTCCATTTTTATTCAATTTACTTTTCTATTAAACTACTTTTTTTATTTAATTTCCAAATAGATCGTTAAGGTATAGTGCTTTCTTGAATGAACTTCCATTTTTAATTTTCTGCAACTTCCATTTTAATTTTTATTCAACTTCTATTTTTATTGAAGTTACTTTTCTATTCAACTTCCATTTTTCTTTAATTTCCAAATAAATCGTTAAGGTATAGTGGTTTCTGCACTGAACTTCCATTTTTAATTTCATGCAACGTTCATTTTTCTTTTTTTCAACTACCATATTTATTCAATTTACGTTTCTATTCAACTTGCTTTTTTATTTAATTTCCAAATAGACCATTAAAGTATAGTGGTTTCTTGAATGAACTTCCATTTTTAATTTTCTGCAACTTCCATTTTTATTTTTGTTCAACTTCCTTTTTTGTTGAAGTTCTTTATAGCGATCCCGGGTTTACCCTTGTTGTATAGTGATCCGGACATGTGTCCGTGGATGTTGGTAGTTGTTTATTATCTTGTTTGCATCCTTTCTTACTTTGTATTTGAGTTATAGGATGTGTTGAGCGGGTTTGTTACAGGTTGGTTGAGTTTAGAAACCAAAACTAGTTGCCCAGATTTTTGGCCTGTACGCTCGAGCGGAGGTGTTGGCGCTCGAGCGTAGATTACACCCATTCAGTATTTTCCTGTGCAGCGTTGTACGCTCGAGCGTGGTATTGGCCGCTCGAGCGGGGTTGTCTGAGTGCCGCTCGAGCGTAGGGTTGGGAGCTCGAGCGGAGGCCTGGTTCTGCAAAAGTGCTGGGCGAGTGCATTCTGCGCTCGAGCGGGAGGTTGGCCGCTCGAGCGGAAGTCTGTGAGTGGACGCTCGAGCGGGGTGTTTTACGCTCGAGCGGAGACCTGGGTTAAAGTCCCGAAATTGTGACTTTTCAAATCACTTTTTCACTTTCTCTTCTCTCTCTTACTTTTCCAAAATCACCATTGTTGAGCCTCTCACTCTAGACTCTACCTTCTCTCTAGGTTTTGATCTAGTATGAGTGATTTACTCACCTTTGGCCTTTACAAAAAAGTTGTTGATCGTCGAGGGCTTCATTTTAATCTGAAAATCTCGGGTTTTGGAGCACGTTGGGTTTTGTCGTCTTCTTCTTTGGGACTCCGAATTTGAGGTAGGGATAACCTACTCCTCTCTATGGGTTTTGTCTTTAAATTTTGGTATTTTGAGATGTTGGGCTTGGTTTGGTAATTTTGTGAAAGTTTGGGGCTTTTGTGTAATTTTACAAAAGTTGGGGTTTTATTGATAATAAACCTAGATGCATGTTTGGCATAGAAAAATGGAATGATTGTTGAATCATTGATGAAAATGGGACCTAAGGGTTGAAATAGTAATTATGGAAAATGGCCTAATTACATTGTTTAATTAATTGGGATAATTAATTGGTGAGGAATGAGGAAATGAAATGTTGATTGAATATCCATTTGTGCATTTATTTTCTGTTTTAGAAATAACTGCTTTGGGCTATCGGTGGAGGATAGTCGAGATTGTTGTAGACAATGCATGATGATTAGGTAAACGGAAACTAATCAATGGAATGTGTCATGGAACTTGACGGTTGATAGAATACATTAATTGTGTGTATTGTGTGATTGTATATAGAACCAATGTGTTTATATACGTTATGTGTAGAGGAGGAGATAGGGAATGTACTCCGCGGTTTAGGGGAAGATAGGGGATGTACCTCTAAACCGGATAGGTATTGGGAGGAGATAGGGGATGAACTCCGTAGACACAGCTAATATGCTTGTCTAGAGAAGTGAAGATAGAGCTCATATGCTTATCTTTGTGAAGTGTGGATACAGCTTGTATGCTTATCTGTGGATATTGTTGATATACATATCTGTTGTAGAATGTGGATACAGCTTATATGCTTATCTGTGGATATTGTTGATATACATATCTGTTGTAGAATGTGGATACAGCTTATATGCTTATCTGAGGATATTGTTGTTATACATATCTGTTGAGAATGTGGATATAGTTTTTATGCTTATCTGAATGTGAGATATAGTTTTTATACATATCTATGGAAATGATGATAGAGCTAGTATGCTTATCTGTTGTTAAAGGGAAAATGAAAAGTAATTGGGACTTGTAAGTCGTTGACATAAATATGTTATTTATGTGATTGTATCAGTGTTGACCAACTATCAATTGCTAATGTTTTAGTCATTGTCCATGGTTGGTTTAGTGTATTTCTACTGGGCTGTGGCTCACCCTATATGGGAATATCATTTTCAGGTGCAGGAAGCATGCCACCTCCAAGGACATAGCTTGGGAGGCTAGAGGAGGACATAGTGTAGTTGTTTTACTTTTGATGTATTACATGTAACTTCAAGCCAAGGGCTTAATGTGTAAACGAGTTAGTACTCTTTTGTTGAAACCAAGTGTTAACTTGGAAAGCTGTAAGCCCGTAGGGCATTTTGTTTTGATGTTAACATGTAATACTTATGTAATGAAACTCAATGAAATAAAGGAATGTGGTTAGTTTATATGTAAATGCTTGTCCTATGTGATGGGTTTAATGTTATTATTTTGAGGGCGTTACAACTTGGTATCAGAGCGTACCGGGTTTGAATACTTTGGGTACGTGGGAAGTGATTAGTATCACATTGGGTTCGTCTCGTTTGATAGAGACTTAGTGTAATGTTATATGCTTACGTGATAACATGTTTATGTGACTATGTGGGTATGGGATTTAATTTCTGGGATATTGATGGGATCCTTGAGTTTCTGGGAGTCTTGTTGGAAAAGCACTTGATCAATGCTGTTTCTAACCGGAACTCTAGTAACGCCTCGGGACTATCATTATCCGGAAATGAAGTTCGTAAGTGCTTATGTGTTTATGTGCTTATGTGGAGTGAATTACAGTTGTCCATGTATTAGGACGTGAGTGTTTAGTTTCGGCACATTTATGAATGTGCTAATGTTCTGTGTTGCCTTTATTAGGATGTCAGGACGAGGAAGAGGTGCTAGGCGTGGTAGACCTGCGAGGCAGGAAGTACCGTTACCTGGTGAGATTCCGGCAGTACAGGAGGGAGTTGGGCAGGCCAATGTGGCCGAGCCAGTAGGTCAGCAGGCTATGGGTGCCTTGGCCAGAGAGATAGCGGGAGCTTTGGGTATTCTTAGAGCTGGGAATCAGGCAGCTGAGACAGGGCCTTCCTTCTTGAAGAGGGAGTTCTTCTGGTGTAATCCGAACGAGTTTATCGGGGATCCTAAAGAGCCGCTTAAGGCAGATGAATGGCTCGAACAGACAATGAAGACGTTTGAGATGCTTGGCATCGAGGACGGAGCACTGAAAGTGACCTTGGCATCCTTCCAACTGAAGGGAGATGCGGGTCAATGGTGGAAGTACGAGAAAGCTCGTGTTGGTGGTACTTGGGAGGCGTTTGTGAATGCTTTTCAGGAGAGGTTTTTATCAGCAGCAGCTAGGGAGAAGCTGAGGGATCAGTTTAGACGGCTTAATCAGCAGGGCTTGTCAGTGGCCGAGTTTGAGGCTACTTTTACCAGTCTGTCTAGGTTTGCACCTGAACTGGTGGCGTCTGAGGAACGCCGTTGCTATGAGTTTGAGCGGAAGTTGAGGCGGGGCCTCAAGTTGAGAATTGGTGGGTCTTATATTCGAGAGTATAGACACCTAGTGGACGCTGCAGCTCATATGGAGCTTATGATGCAGGAGGAGGATGAGGGTCAGAGAGGCTCCAAGAGGAGCCAGGATAGTCAGGGTGATGGCAGGAGATAGAAGGGTTATAACCCTCAGCAGTCTCAGGGTGCAGTCTCTAGATCGACCTTTCCAGTGCCGAGTGTAGGCTCGGGGAGAGGCAGTCAGGGGGAATTCACTTGTTACAAGTGTGGCCAGTTGGGTCACAAGGTATCTGTTTGCCCGCAGAAGGGTGGGGGTCAGAAAGCTGCTTCTTCTTCAGCTAGACCGCAGAGTCAGAGTTTGGGCAGGGGGCAGCTCTTGACTTGTTATCAGTGTGGACAACCTGGGCACATGAAGAGGTTTTGCCCACAGTTGAGTGCCACTTCGGGAGCGTCTGGTTCTAGGCAGACGCAGGGTTTTCAGCCAGCTCAGTCTGTGCAGGCCTCGAGGGCCAATCCGGGAGCTTCGTCATCCCAGTCTGTGCAGCAGTCTTTTGCTCCGAGAGGTGAGCAGGTAGACCAGGGGCCTACGGGGCGCGTGTATGCTGTTACCGCGCAGGATTTAGTACCGGCTCCATCAGTAGTGAGAGGTACTTTTCTATTTTGCAACTCAGTTGCTAATGTGTTGATAGACACGGGTGCATCTCATTCTTTTGTATCTGCTGCATTTGCATCTGTTTTGGAATTGGAGTTAGCACAGTTAGCATCTCCTATTTGTGTGGTATCGCCTTTGGGTGGTGAGTTGATCCTGAAACAGGGTGTTAGAGGATGTGATATAGAGGTCGCCGACTATAGGCTTCCTTTTCCGTTTGTTGTCATGCCCATGAAGGGTTTTGATGTTATTTTGGGTATGGACTGGTTATCGTCATACCGGGCTGTTATTGATTGCTACCGCCAGAGGGTTACATTGTGTACCTTGAGCGGGGAGTGGTTCCATTTCTTGGGAGACCGGGTTGGTAGTGTTTTGCCACCGGGGTATGATTCGCGAGGGCGAAGTGAGCTTAGTAGTCTACTTGCTAGCTTTGAGAGTGGTGAGAGTGGTGAGACCCAGCATGTATTACCGTGGGTGGTTTGTGAGTATTCGGATGTCTTTCCCGAAGATCTTGTTAGTTTGCCACCTCACCGAGAGATAGAGTTCTCTATTGATTTAGTGCCTGGTACGGCGTCGATTTCTATGGCACCTTACCATTTTGCTCCAGCAGAGTTGGTTGAGTTGAAAGTTCGGCTCCAGGAATTGCTAGATAAGGGCTTTGTTCGCCCTAGTGTTTCATCGTGGGGAGCACCGGCACTCTTTGTTAAAAAGAAAGATGGTGCCTTGAGATTGTGTATAGACTACCGGAAGTTGAATCGGGCTACGGTTAAGAATAAGTATCCTATGCCCCGTATAGATGATTTGTTTGACCAGTTGAAGGGTTCCCGTTGTTTCTCTAAGATAGACTTGAGATCGGGTTACCATCAGTTGAGGGTCAGGGAGGAAGATATTCCTAAGACGGCATTCCGTACGCGGTATGGCCATTATGAGTTTTTGGTGATGCCATTCGGACTTACCAATGCACCGGCAGTCTTTATGGACTTGATGAACCGGATTTTCCGGGAGTTCTTAGACCGATTTGTGGTTGTTTTCGTGGACGATATCCTTATCTATTCGTCTTCTGAGGAGGAGCACGAGGCACACTTGAGAGTGGTGCTTGAGTTACTTAGAGCCCATAGGCTGTATGCCAAGTTTGGGAAGTGTGAGTTCTGGCTGAGGGAAGTCAATTTCTTAGGCCACGTGGTATCCGGGGAAGGGGTGTCTGTTGATACATCCAAGGTTGAGGCAGTGCAAGATTGGGCACAGCCTAAGAGTGTGTTTGAGATCCGCAGTTTTCTGGGATTGGCTGGGTATTACCGTCGGTTTGTGAAAGATTTCTCCAGGTTAGCGTCACCGTTGACTAGACTGACTCGGAAGGGAGTCAAGTTTGTGTGGAGTGAGACTTGTGAAAAGTCGTTCCAAGAGTTGAAAATTAGATTGACCACCGCTCCGGTGTTGATTATTCCGGAGAGAGGGTTGGGTTATGCGGTTTATTGTGATGCTTCACGAGAGGGTTTGGGTTGTGTGTTGATGCAAGAGGGAAAAGTGGTAGTTTATGGCTCACGTCAGTTGAAAATACACGAGAAGAATTACCCCACACACGACCTAGAGTTAGCAGCTGTGATCTTTGCCTTGAAAATCTGGAGGCACTACCTTTATGGTGAGAGGTTCGAGGTATTCTCGGATCACAAGAGTTTGAAGTATCTGTTTACACAGAGAGACTTGAATCTGAGGCAGAGGAGATGGATGGAGTTCATCGAGGATTATGATTTTGAGTTGCATTATCATCCGGGAAAGGCCAATGTTGTGGCCGATGCCCTTAGTAGGAAAACCATTAGTGATGTAGCTTGTATAGCCATCCGGGAATGGGTGATGTTGGGAGCACTTGGCGAGTTTGATTTGCTACTGGGCGAATCTGTTGAGGCTGCGGCCTTGTTTTCTGTTGTTGCGCAACCTACACTTGTGACTAGAGTGTTAGAGGCACAGAGAGGTGACCTTGAGGTAGAATCCCTCCGAGAGAAGATCTCCAGTGGGAAAGTTGAGAAGGGTTTGACGGTGTATCCCGACCTGAGTGTGAGATACCGAGACCGTTTGTTTGTACCGGAGTCTTGCCGAGAGGAAGTACTCCGAGAGTTTCACCATTCGCGCCTTGCGGTGCATCCGGGAGGTACTAAGATGTATCAGGATTTGGGTCGCCAGTTTTGGTGGCGGGGTATGAAAAGAGATGTGGCTGTTTTCGTATCAAAGTGCCTTACTTGCCAGCAAGTGAAGGCCGAGCATCAGAGGCCAGCGGGTTTGTTGCAACCCTTGCCTATTGCCGAGTGGAAGTGGGAGCATGTCACTATGGACTTCGTTGTAGGTCTTCCGAGGACTCAGCGGGGTAGTGATGCTATTTGGGTGGTTGTAGACCGGTTGACTAAGTCGGCGCACTTTATTCCTATGCGCGTGAGAGATTCGGTAGATCATCATGCCGATTTGTATGTTCGGTATGTAGTGAGATTGCACGGGGTCCCAGTGACGATCGTCTCAGATAGAGATCCTCGTTTTACTGCTAGGTTGTGGCAGAGTTTGCAGAGTGCCTTGGGCACTAAGTTGACCTTTAGTACGGCTTATCATCCTCAGACTGACGGGCAGTCCGAGCGTACTATTCAGATCCTCGAGGATATGCTTCGGGGTTGTGTCCTGGACTTCAGTGGGACGTGGGAGAGGCACTTGCCATTGGTAGAGTTTGCCTACAACAACAGTTTTCAGGCTAGCATCGGTATGGCACCGTTTGAGGCCTTGTATGGCCGATCGTGTAGGTCTGCAGTTTGTTGGGCCGAGGTGGGTGATGCACCTTTGTTGGGTCCGGAGTTGGTTAGGGAGACGACGGAGAAAGTTGAGCTTATCCGTAGGAGGCTTGTTACAGCCCAGAGTCGACAAAAGAGTTATGCCGACCGTAGGAGGAGGCCTTTGGCGTTTGAGGTAGGTGATCATGTCTTTCTGAAGATATCACCTAGACGAGGCCTGATGAGGTTTGGGAAGAGTGGGAAGTTATCCCCTCGGTTTATTGGTCCTTTTGAGATCCTTGAGAAGATAGGCGAGGTTGCTTATCGGTTAGCCTTACTGCCGCAGTTGTCCGGAGTGCATGACGTGTTTCATGTGAGTATGCTTCGGAAGTATGAGCCAGATCCATCACATGTGCTGGATTGGAGCGATTTAGAGGTAGATGAGGATGCCTCGTATGAGGAGAGACCGGTTCGGGTCTTGGATAGGCGGGATCAGGTCCTGCGTGGTAAGACCATTCCTTTGGTGAAAGTCTTGTGGAAACATCACGGAGTGGAGGAAGCCACTTGGGAACGTGAGTTGGAAGTCCGTGAGAAATATCCGGACTTGTTTGTTGATGTGTGATCTTGTATTTAAATTTTACATTATGTTGAACTTAAGAGCTTTTATATATGTCTTAAGTTGTAAAACATTGAGAATGTTTTGATTATTGGAAGCATGTTTTGGAACTTGCCTCATATGGTAGTTGGATGTAACACTATATATGTTGAATATATTGTTGACATTGGAAAGTTAGTGCATAATGTTGGTGCATGTTAATAATACATATGTTGTTTACATATTGTGATATGTCTCTTGTTAAAGGGATGGGATGACCGGTAATGGGTCGAATTGTTGAATGTTAAAATGTAACATTGTTTAAAATGGAGGAAAACTTGTTTTTGAAAACTTGTGCTTAATTTCGGGGACGAAATTCTTTAAGGGGGGAGGTTATAGCAATCCCGGGTTTACCCTTGTTGTATAGTGATCCGGACATGTGTCCGTGGATGTTGGTAGTTGTTTATTATCTTGTTTGCATCCTTTCTTACTTTGTATTTGAGTTATAGGATGTGTTGAGCGGGTTTGTTATAGGTTGGTTGAGTTTAGAAACCAAAACTAGTTGCCCAGATTTTTGGCCTGTACGCTCGAGCGGAGGTGTTGGCGCTCGAGCGTAGATTACACCCATTCAGTATTTTCCTGTGCAGCGTTGTACGCTCGAGCGTGGTATTGGCCGCTCGAGCGGGGTTGTCTGAGTGCCGCTCGAGCGTAGGGTTGGGAGCTCGAGCGGAGGCCTGGTTCTGCAAAAGTGCTGGGCGAGTGCATTCTGCGCTCGAGCGGGAGGTTGGCCGCTCGAGCGGAAGTCTGTGAGTGGACGCTCGAGCGGGGTGTTTTACGCTCGAGCGGAGACCTGGGTTAAAGTCCCGAAATTGTGACTTTTCAAATCACTTTTTCACTTTCTCTTCTCTCTCTTACTTTTCCAAAATCACCATTGTTGAGCCTCTCACTCTAGACTCTACCTTCTCTCTAGGTTTTGATCTAGTATGAGTGATTTACTCACCTTTGGCCTTTACAAAAAAGTTGTTGATCGTCGAGGGCTTCATTTTAATCTGAAAATCTCGGGTTTTGGAGCACGTTGGGTTTTGTCGTCTTCTCCTTTGAGACTCCGAATTTGAGGTAGGGATAACCTACTCCTCTCTATGGGTTTTGTCTTTAAATTTTGGTATTTTGAGATGTTGGGCTTGGTTTGGTAATTTTGTGAAAGTTTGGGGCTTTTGTGTAATTTTACAAAAGTTGGGGTTTTATTCATAATAAACCTAGATGCATGTTTGGCATAGAAAAATGGAATGATTGTTGAATCATTGATGAAAATGGGACCTAAGGGTTGAAATAGTAATTATGGAAAATGGCCTAATTACATTGTTTAATTAATTGGGATAATTAATTGGTGAGGAATGAGGAAATGAAATGTTGATTGAATATCCATTTGTGCATTTATTTTCTGTTTTAGAAATAACTGCTTTGGGCTATCGGTGGAGGATAGTCGAGATTGTTGTAGACAATGCATGATGATTAGGTAAACGGAAACTAATCAATGGAATGTGTCATGGAACTTGACGGTTGATAGAATACATTAATTGTGTGTATCATGTGATTGTATATTGAACCAATGTGTTTATATACGTTATGTGTAGAGGAGGAGATAGGGGATGTACTCCGCGGTTTAGGGGAAGATAGGGGATGTACCTCTAAACCGGATAGGTATTGGGAGGAGATAGGGGATGAACTCCGTAGACACAGCTAATATACTTGTCTAGAGAAGTGAAGATAGAGCTCATATGCTTATCTTTGTGAAGTGTGGATACAACTTGTATGCTTATCTGTGGATATTGTTGATATACATATCTGTTGTAGAATGTGGATACAGCTTATATGCTTATCTGTGGATATTGTTGATATACATATCTGTTGTAGAATGTGGATACAGCTTATATGCTTATCTGAGGATATTGTTGTTATACATATCTGTTGAGAATGTGGATATAGTTTTTATGCTTATCTGAATGTGAGATATAGTTTTTATACATATCTATGGAAATGATGATAGAGCTAGTATGCTTATCTGTTGTTAAAGGGAAAATGAAAAGTAATTGGGACTTGTAAGTCGTTGACATAAATATGTTATTTATGTGATTGTATCAGTGTTGACCAACTATCAATTGCTAATGTTTTAGTCATTGTCCATGGTTGGTTTAGTGTATTTCTACTGGGCTGTGGCTCACCCTATATGGGAATATCATTTTCAGGTGCAGGAAGCATGCCACCTCCAAGGACATAGCTTGGGAGGCTAGAGGCGGACATAGTGTAGTTGTTTTACTTTTGATGTATTACATGTAACTTCAAGCCAAGGGCTTAATGTGTAAACGAGTTAGTACTCTTTTGTTGAAACCAAGTGTTAACTTGGAAAGCTGTAAGCCCGTAGGGCATTTTGTTTTGATGTTAACATGTAATACTTATGTAATGAAACTCAATGAAATAAAGGAATGTGGTTAGTTTATATGTAAATGCTTGTCTTATCTGATGGGTTTAATGTTATTATTTTGAGGGCGTTACATTCTTTTTCTATTCAACTTTCTTTTTTATTTAATTTCCAAATAGATCGTTAAGGTATAGTGGTTTCTGGATTGAACTTCGATTTCCAATTTTATGCACCTTAATTTTTATTTTTACTCAACTTCTATTTTTATTGAAGTTACTTTTCTATTCAACTTCCTTTTTTATTTAATTTCCAAATAGATCGTTGAGGTATAGTGGTTTCTTGAATGAACATCCATTTTTAATTTTCTGCAACTTCTATTTTTATTTTTGTTCGACTTCTATTTTTATTCAAGTTATTTTTTTATTCAACTTCCTTTTTTATTTAATTTCCAAATAGATCGTTGAGGTATACTGGTTTCTTGAATGAACTTCCATTTTTAATTTTTTGCAACTTCCATTTTTATTTTTATTCGACTTGCGTTTTTATTTAAGTTATTTTTCTATTCAACTTCCTTTTTTATTTAAAATCCAAATAGATGATTAAGGTATAGTGGTTTCTTGAATGAACTTCCAATTTTAATTTTCTGCAACTTCCATTTTTATTTTTATTCAACTTCTTTTTTTATTCAAGTTTCTTTTCTATTCAACTTCCTTTTTTATTTAATTTCTAAATAGATCGTTAAGGTATAGTGGTTTCTGGAATGAACTTCCATTTTTAATTTCATGCAAATTTCATTTTTATTTTTCTTCAACTTCCATTTTATTCAATTTACTTTCCTCTTCAACTTGTTTTTTCATTTAATTTCCAAATAGATCGTTAAGGTATAGTGGTTTCTCGAATGAGCTTCCATTTTTAATTTTCTGCAACTTCAATTTTTATTTTTGTTCAATCTCCTTTTTTATTTAATTTCCAAATAGATCGTTAAGGTATAGTGGTTTCTTGAATGAACTACCATTTTAAATTTTCTGCAACTTCCATTTTTATTTTTATTCATCTTCTTTTTTTCTTCAAGTTTCATTTCTATTCAACTTCCTTTTTTGTTTAATTTCCAAATATATCGTTAAGGTATAGTGGTTTCTGGATTGAACTTCCATTTTTAATTTTATGCAACTTTCATTTTTATTTTTATTCAACTTCCATTTTTATTCAATTTACTATTCTACTAAACTTCCTTTTTTTATTTAATTTCCAAATAGATCGTTAAAATATAGTGGTTTCTTGAATGAACTTCCATTTTTAAGTTTCTGCAACTTTTATTTTTATTTTTATTCAACTTCTATTTTTGTTGAAGTTACTTTTCTATTCAACTTCCTTTTTTTATTTAATTTCCAAATATATCGTTAAGGGATAGTGTTTTCTTGAATGATTTTCCATTTTTAATTTTCTGCAACTTCCATTTTTATTCAAGTGTCTTTTCTACTCGACTTCCTTTTTTATTTAATTTCGAAATAGATCGCTAAGGTATGGTTGTTTCTTGAATGAACTTCCATTTTTAATTTTCTGCAACTTCCATTTTTATTTTTATTTTTATTCAACTTCTATTTTTATTGAAGTTACTTTTCTATTCAACTTCATTTTTTATTTAATTTCCAAATAGGACGTTAAGGTATATAGTGGTTTCTGGACGGAACTTCCATTTTTAATTTCGTGCAGCTTTCTTCTTTCTTTTTTTCAACTTCCATTTTTATTCAATTTACTTTTCTATTCGACTTGCTTTTTTATTTAATTTCCAAATAGATCGTTAAGGTATAGTGGTTTCTTGAATGAACTTCCATTTTTAATTTTCTGCAACATCCATTTTTATTTTTGTTCAACATCCTTTTTTATTCTAGTTTCTTTTCTATTCAACTTTCTTTTTTATTTAATTTCCAAATAGATCGTCAAGGTATGGCGTTTTCTGGATTGAACTTCGATTTCCAATTTTATGCACCTTTCATTTTTATTTTAACTAAACTTCTATTTTTATTTAAGTTACGTTTCTATTCAACTTTCTTTTTTATTTAATTTCCAAACAAATCGCTAAGGTATAGTGGTTTTTTGAGTGAACGTCAATTTTAATTTTCTGCAACATCCATTTTTATTTTTATTTAACTTCCATTTTTATTCAAGTGTCTTTTCTACTCAACTTCCTTTTTTATTTAATTTACAAATAGATCTTTAAGGTATAGTGGTTTCTTGAATGAACTTCCATTTTAAATTTTCTGCAACTTCCATTTTTATTTTTATTCAACTTCTTTTTTTATTCAAGTTTCATTTCTATTCAACTTCCTTTTTTATTTAATTTCCAAATATACCGTTAAGGTATAGTTGTTTCTGGATTGAACTTCCATTTATAATTTTATGCAACTTTCATTTTTATTTTTATTCAACTTCCATTTTTATTCAATTTACTATTCTATTAAACTTCTTTTTTTTATTTAATTTCCAAATAGATCGTTAACAGATAGTGGTTTCTTGAATGAACTTCCATTTTAAATTTTCTGCAACTTCTATTTTTATTTTTATTCAACTTCTATTTCTATTCAAGTTATTTTTCAATTCAACTTCCTTTTTTATTTAATTACCAAATAGATCGTTAAGGTATAGTGGTTTCTTGAATGAACTTCCATTTTAAATTTTCTGCAACTTCCATTTTTATTTTTGTTCAACTTCCTTTTTTATTTAATTTCCAAATAGAACGTTAAGGTATGGTGGTTTCTGAATTGAACTTCCACTTTTAATTTTATGCAACTTTTATTTTTATTTTTATTCAACTTCCATTTTTATTCAATTTACTTTTCTATTAAACTTCATTTTTTATTTAATTTCCAAATAGATCGTTAAGGTATAGTGGTTTCTTGAATGAACTTCCAATTTTTATTTTCGGCAACTTCCATTTTAATTTTTATTCATCTTCCATTTTTATTCAAGTTATTTTTCTATTCAACTTCCTTTTTTATTTAATTTCCAAATATATCATTAGGCTAAAATGGTTTCTGGATTGAACTTCCATTTTTACTTTTATGCAACATTCATTTTTATTTTTATTCAACTTCCATTTTTATTCAATTTACTTTTCTATTAAACTACTTTTTTTATTTAATTTCCAAATAGATCGTTAAGGTATAGTGGTTTCTTGAATGAACTTCCATTTTTAATTTTCTGCAAATTCTATTTTTATTTTTATTCAACTTCTATTTTTATTGAAGTTACTTTTCTTTTCAACTTCCTTTTTTATTTAATTTGCAAATAAATCGTTAAGGTATAGTGGTTTCTGCACTGAACTTTCATTTTTTATTTCATGCAACTTTCATTTTTCTTTTTTTCAACTTCCATTTTTATTCAATTTACGTTTCTATTCAACTTGTTTTTTTTATTTAATTTCCAAATAAATCGTTAAGGTATAGTGGTTTCTTGAATGAACTTCCATTTTTAATTTTCTGCAACTTCCATTATTATTTTTGTTCAACTTCCTTTTTTGTTCGAGTTTCTTTTCTATTCAACTTTCTTTTTGATTTAATTTCCAAATAGATCGTTAAGGTATAGTGTTTTCTGTTTTCTGGATTGAACTTCGATTTCCAATTTTATGCACCTTTCATTTTTATTTTTACTCAACTTCTATTTTTATTGAAGTCACCTTTCTATTCAATTTCCTTTTTTATTTAATTTCCAAATAGATCGTTAAGGTATAGTGGTTTCTTGAATGAACTTCCATTTTTAATTTTCTACAACTTCTATTTTTATTTTTTTCAACTTCTATTTTTATTCAAGTTATTTTTTTATTCAACTTCCTTTTTTATTTAATTTCCAAATAAATCGTTAAGGTATACTAGTTTCTTGAATGAACTTCCATTTTTAATTTTTTGCAACTTCCATTTTTATTTTTATTCGACTTGCGTTTTTATTCAAGTTATTTTTCTATTCAACTTCCTTTTTTATTTAAAATCCAAATAGATGATTAAGGTATACTGGTTTCTTGAATGAACTTCCATTTTTAATTTTTTGCAACATCCATTTTTATTTTTATTCCACTTCTACTTTTATTCAAGTTAATTTTCAATTCAACTTCTTTTTTTATTTAATTTCCAAATAGATCGTTAAGGTATAGTGGTTTCTTGAATGAACATCCATTTTTAATTTTCTGCAACTTCTATTTTCCATTTTTAATTTTTTGCAACATCCATTTTTATTTTTATTCCACTTCTACTTTTATTCAAGTTAATTTTCAATTCAATTTCCTTTTTTATTTAATTTCCAAATAGATCGTTAAGGTATAGTGGTTTCTTGAATGAACTTCCATTTTTAATTTTCTGCAACTTCTATTTTTATTTTTGTTCAACTTCTATTTTTATTCAAGTTATCTTTCTATTCAACTTCCTTTTTTATTTAATTTCCAAATAGATCGTTAAGGTATAGTAGTTTTTTGAATGAACTTCCATTTTTAATTTTCTGCAACTTCCATTTTTATTTTTGTTCAACTTCCTTTTTTATTCAAGTTTCTTTTCTATTCAACTTCCATTTTTTATTTAATTTCCACATATATCATAAAGGGATAGTGGTTTCTTGAATGATCTTCCATTTTTACTTTTCTGCAAATTCCATTTTTATTTTTATTTAACTTCCATTTTTATTCAAGTGTCTTTTCTACTCGACTTCCTTTTTTATTTAATTTCCAAATAGATCGTTATGGTATAGTGGTTTCTTGAATGAACTTCCATTTTTAATTTTCTGCAACTTCCAATTTTATTTTTATTCAACTTTCATTTTTGTTTTTATTCAACTTCTATTTTTATTCAAGTAATTTTTCTATTCAACTTCCTGTTTTATTTAATTTCAAATAGATCGTTAAGGTATAGTGGTTTTTTGAATGAACTTCCATTTTTAATTTTCTGCAACTTCCATTTTTATTTTTGATCAACTTCCTTTTTTATTCAAGTTTTTTTTCTATTCAACTTCCTTTTTTATTTAATTTCCAAATAGATCGTTAATGTATAGTGGTTTCTGGATTGAACTTCCATTTCCAATTTTATGCAACTTTTATTTTTATTTTTATTCAACTTCTATTTTTATTGAAGTTACTTTTCTATTGAACTTTCTTGGTTATTTAATTTCCAAATATATCGTTAAGGGATAGTGGTTTCTTGAATGATCTTCCACTTTTTATTTTCTGCAACTTCCATTTTTATTTTTATTTAACTTCCATTTTTATTCAAATTTCTTTTCTACTCGACTTCCCTTTTTATTTAATTTCCAACTAGATCATTAAGTTATTGTGGTTTCTTGAACGAACTTCCATTTTTAATTTTTTACAACTGCCATTTTTATTTTTATTCAATTTCTATTTTCATTGAAGTTACTTTTCTATTCAACTGCCTTTTTTATTTAATTTCCAAATAGATCGTTAAGGTATACTGGTTTCTTGAATGAACATCCATTTTTAATTTTCTGCAACTTCCATGGTCATTCTTTTTTAACTTCCATTTTTATTCAAGTGTCTTTTCTACTCAACTTCCTTTTTTATTTAATTTCCAAATAGATCGTTAAGGTATAGTGGTTTCTTGAATGAACTTCCATTTTAAATTTTCTGGAACTTCCATTGTCATTTTTTTTAACTTCCATTTTTATTCAAGTGTTTTTGCTACTCAACTTCCTTTTTTATTTAATTTCCAAATAGATCATTAAGATATAGTGGTTTCTTGAATGAACTTCCATTTTAAATTTTATGCAACTTCTGTTTTTATTTTTATTCAACTTCTTTTTTTATTCAAGTTTCATTTCTATTCAACTTCCTTTTTTATTTAATTTCCAAATAGATCGTTAAGGTATAGTGGTTTCTGAATTGAACTTCCACTTTTAATTTTGTGCAACTTTCAATTTTATTTTTCTTCAACTTCAATTTTTATTCAATTTACTTTTCTATTAAACTTCATTTTTTATTTAATTTTCAAATAGATTGTTAAGGTATAGTGGTTTCTTGACTGAACTTCCAATTTTTATTTTCGGCAACTTCCATTTTAATTTTTATTCAACTTCCATTTTTATTCAAGTTATTTTTTCTATTCAACTTCCTTTTTTATTTAATTTCCGAATAGATCGTTAGGGTAAAATGGTTTCTGGATTGAACTTCCATTTTTACTTTTATGCAACATTCATTTTTATTTTTATTCAACTTCCACTTTTATTCCATTTTCTTTTCTATTAAACTTCTTTTTTTATTTAATTTCCAAATAGATCGTTAAGGTATAGTGGTTTCTTGAATGAACTTCCATTTTTATTTTTATTCAACTTCCACTTTTATTAAAGTTATTTTTTTATTCAACTTCCTTTTTTATTTAATTTCCAAATAGATCGTTAAGGTATAGTAGTTTCTGGAAAGAACTTCCATTTTTAATTTTTTGCAACTTCCATTTTTATTTTTTTTCGACTTGCATTTTTAATCAAGTTATTTTTCTATTCAACTTCTTTTTTTATTTAATATCCAAATAGATGGTTAAGGTATAGTGGTTTTGTAATAACCCACATTCATATCCTAGTCATGTTCCTGCACACTTGCATGTTTCTGTTTTGTTAAGCTTGCATTTGCACATTTTGACTTGTTCTGCTTAAGTAAGATCCATGCCTTGCTTTGATGCCTCGTGATTTGTCTAAGTGTTGTGTGCTTGCTTTGCTCCCTCCTTGATGTGAAGCCTAGGTCACGCCAAGCCTAAGTTATCTTAACCGATGTTATGCCAAGCCTAGGTTATGTTAAGCCTAGATCATTCCAAGCCGAGGTCATCCTCAGTATAGAAGTATCTTGGAACCCCTTCGTTTGACCTCCACCTTTGCTTTGACATATTGGCCGGGATGTCATTATCTGGGCCGAGGTGTGAATCACCAAGGCCGAGATGTGTATCATCTAGGCCGAGATGTTACCCTTGCACCTGAGCGACCTTGTCCTGGAGTGGTATGACCTAGACCGAGGTGTGGCACATCTAGGCCAAGGTGTGGCACAGCTTAGTCAAGTGTTGTCCTTCCTAGCCGAGGTCATTGTCACCCTAGTTGCCGAAGTCTTGTGGTTAGCCGATGTCACCCCTTGCCGGAGTGCCATTCCGAGTAGCTTGCTAAATACGCCTTGTCAGAGCCTTGTCTTGTCAATCTATCACCTTTTTGAAGAGAACCAACCAACCGTTGCCACGTGTCCGAGCTGAGAGTTAAGTCAGCCGGCAGAGAGAGAAACCCATCATTTGTTGTATATTGTTTTGAAGAGTAGAGAGAGAAGCTCTAGAAGAGGGAGAAGAGTTCTTGAGAGAGAGTAGATTTCCAAGCTTGATTCCTAGAGATCCAACCGTTAGATCCGCGTTCTAAGGTTAGATTCTTGATCGGCTCATGATGTTCTTTATGTTTATGTTATTGCATTGCATGATTGAAAATGATTTGTAAGCCATGCATTGTTTTGAAGTTCGGTTTTAGAAAGAGAAAATAGCATTCATGTGTTCTTCAAGAAAAGTCATGTTTTGATCCGAAGGCTCATGCCTAGATCCATGTTTTTGTGTTTGTTCTTGCATGATTTTCAAGTATGGGTACCCAGGTCCATGTTTTCGAACTCATGTCATGAAATCCCAGATCTCGTAATAACAAGTTATGATTTTAGCATTCATGTTCTTCATGATCTTCATGTTCATGTCCTTCCTGTTCTTCACGGGTGGAAACCCAGGTCTCCAGACTTCACTTTCCGGGGTGTAGTCGCCGAGACCACTCTCATCTAGACCTCACACTTAGGCCAAGCATCGTATCTCACCTTGGCCTACCTTGCATAATCACTTACACCTTTGGTTGTCTTGTGCGCACCTCGGCGTGCAGCCGCATGCCGAAGCCTAGGTAGCCGCACCTCGGCCAGGAGGTGTAGGGCCTCGGCTTAGACCTGGTTGGTACCCAGCATGTCTTCCTGACATGAAAAACAGTGTTTTGACTTCTAGCATGTGTTCCCGAGAATCATTGCATGCATGTGAGACTTGTTTTGAGAAGTATGTTCAGTATGCTTTGCCATGTGTTTGTAGGACTTGGACCTTTGCCTTGACCCGACGTCCCAAGAACTAGTGTGAGTGGTATTTTTAATAAAGTTATGTTCTTAAAGTTTTGATAAAGCTTTGCCTTGTTTTGATAAAAGTATTTGTTAAGCACGAATGATCACCCCTATTTTATGTATCAAGTATAAGCTTTGTTTTGAATGGCATTCTTGGAACCGTCCTTTCGTGTTAGGGGACGTTAAGCCTAAGTAACGCCGTCCTTTCGTGTTAGGGGACGTTAAGCCTATGTAACACAAGTCCCTTGTGCTGGAGGACTCTAAACTTTCGCAGTACTAAGTATAAAAGGATACGGTCCTTGTCAAAGCGGGCTACGGGCCTAAGTGACACAAGTAATGGTCAAAGCGGGCTACGGGCCTAAGTGACGCAAGTAATGGTCAAAGCGGGCTACGGGCCTAAGTGACGCAAGTAATGGTCAAAGCGGGCTACGGGCCTAAGTGACGCAAGTAATGGTCAAAGCGGGCTACGGGCCTAAGTGACGCAAGTAATGGTCAAAGCGGGCTACGGGCCTAAGTGACACAAGTAATGGTCAAAGCGGGCTACGGGCCTAAGTGACACAAGTATGTTTTGAAGGACCAAGGTTATGCCGAGGTTATGTTATGAGATTTGACACGTGTTAAGTATGTGAGTTTTGCAAGACCAAGTTTGATGAACAAGATTTACTTCATGTTTTGTACAAGTTATGATAAGTATGGTTTTGACTTGATATATTATGTATTGCTTTGTAAAGACCTCGGGAATCATTCATTTAACCCCTTTATTACTTGTACCATTCACTGAGTATCCAAGCTCACCCTCCCTATGTATATATGTAGGTAACAAGCTTTAAGTCGGCTACGCCGAGATGTGTGTTTTACAAGGTGTTTTGTATGCATGTTACGTCGGCAGTGAGGACGTCGGCAATCTTGAAGCTTTTGTATTTTGAACATGTCGGCTTGGGAAGCCCTTTGTTATGATGTAATGTGTATTTTGTACCTTGTATTCAAGTTTTAAAGCTATATAAAGATGTATGCCATTTCATTTGACTTATGCACTGCTCTTATGGACCACTTGTATCTTGAATTATTGCTTCCGCATTTGCGAGCCCCCTATATAAATACTCTGATTGTGTGTGAATTTTGTAAGTTGGCCTTCGGTAATTACGGATTACTGGCCATCACGGCACCAAACTACTAGGGGCGGTTTGGGGTCGTGACAGGTTTCTAGAATGAACTTCCAATTTTAATTTTCTGCAACTTCCATTTTTATTTTTATTCAACTTCTTTTTTTATTCAAGTTTGTTTTCTATTCAACATCCTTTTTTATTTAATTTCCAAATAGATCGTTACGGTATAGTGGTTTCTGGGTTGAACTTCCATTTATAATTTTATGCAACTTTAATTTTTATTTTTATTCAACTTCCATTTTTATTCAATTTACTATTCTATTCAACTACCTTTTTTATTTAATTTCCAAATAGATCGTTAAGGTATAGTGGTTTCTTGAATGAACTTCCATTTTTACATTTCTGTAACTTCTATTTTTATTTTTATTCAACTTTTATTTTTATTCAAGTTATTTTTCTATTCAACTTCCTTTTTTAGTTAATTTCCAAATAGATCGTTAAGGTATAGTGGTTTCTTGAATGAACTTCCATTTTTAATTTTCTGCAACTTCCATTTTTATTTTTGTTCAACTTCCTTTTTTATTCAAGTTTCTTTTCTACTCTACTCTCCTTTCTTTTTTATTTAATTTCCAAATAGATCGTTAAGGTATAGTGGTTTCTGGATTGAACTTCCATTTCCAATTTTATGCAACTTTCATTTTTATTTTTATTGAACTTCTATTTTTATTGAAATTACTTTTCTATTTAACTTCCTTTTTTATTTAATTTCCAAATAGATCGTTAAGGTATAGTGGTTTCTTGAATGAACTTCCATTTTTAATTTTCTGCAACTTCCAATTTTGTTTTTATTTAACTTCCATTTTTATTCAAGTGTCTTTTCTACTCGACTTCCTTTTTTATTTAATTTCCAAATAGATCGTTAAGGTATAGTGGTTTCTGGATTGAACTTCCATTTCCAATTTTTTACAACTTTCAATTTTATTTTTATTCAACTTCTATTTTTATTAAAGTTACTTTTCTATTCAACTTCCTTTTCTATTTAATTTCTAAATAAATCGTTAACAGATAGTGGTTTTTTGAATGAACATCTATTTTTAATTTTCTGCAACTTCCATTTTAATTTTTTTTTAACTTCTTTTTTATTCAAGTGTCTTTTCTACTCAACTTCCTTTTTTATTTAATTTCCAAATAGATCGTTAAGGTATAGTGGTTTCTTGAATGAACTTCCATTTTAAATTTTCTGCAACTTCCATTTTTATTTTTATTCAACTTCTGTTTTTACTCAAGTTTCATTTCTATTCAATTTCCTTTTTTATTTAATTTTCAAATAGATCGTTAAGGTATAGTGGTTTCTGGATTGAACTTCCACTTTTAATTTTATGCAACTTTCATTTTTATTTTTTTTCAACTTCCGTTTTTCTTCAATTTACTTTTCTATTAAACTTCATTTTTTATTTGATTTCCAAATAGTTCGTTAATGTATAGTGGTTTCTTGAATGAACTTCCAATTTTTATTTTCGGCAACTTCCATTTTAATTTTTATTCAACTTCCATTTTTATTCAAGTTATTTTTCTATTCAACTTCCTTTTTTATTTAATTTCCAAATAGATCGTTATGGTAAAATGGTTTCTGGATTGAACTTCCACTTTTACTTTTATGCAACATTCATTTTTATTTTAATTCAACTTCCATTTTTATTCAATTTACTTTTCTATTAAACTTCTTTTTTTATTTAATTACCAAAAATATCGTTAAGGTATAGCGGTTTCTTGAATGAACTTCCATTTTTAATTTTCTGCAACTTCCATTTTTATTTTTATTCAACTTCCATTTTTATTTTTACTCAACTTCCATTTTTAATTTTCTGCAACTTCAATTTTTATTTTTATTCAATTTCCATTTTTATTCAAGTTATTTTTTTATTCAACTTCCTTTTTTATTTAATTTCCAAATAGATCGTCAAGATATAGTGGTTTCTTGAATGAACTTCCATTTTTAATTCTTTCCAAGTTCCATTTTTATTTTTATTCAACTTGCATTTTTATTGAAGTTATTTTTCTATTCAACTTCCTTTTTTATTAAATATCCAAATAGATGGTTAAGGTATAGTGGTTCCCTGAATGAGCTTCCAATTTTGATTTTCTGCAACTTCCGTTTTTATTTTTATTCAACTTCTTTTTTTATTCAAGTTTCATTTCTATTGAACATCCTTTTTTATTTAATTTCCAAATAGATCGTTAAGATATTGTGGTTTCTGGATTGAACTTCCATTTATAATTTTATGCAACTTTGATTTTTATTTTTATTCAACTTCCATTTTTATTCAATTTACTATTCTATTCAACTTCCTTTTTTATTTAATTTCCAAATAGATCGTTAACGTATAGTGGTTTCTTGAATTAACTTCCATTTTTAATTTTCTGCAACTTCTATTTTTATTTTTGTTCAACTTCTATTTTTATTCTAGTTATTTTTTTATTCAACTTCCTTTTTTATTTAATTTCCAAATAGATCGTTAAGGTATAGTGGTTTCTTGAATGAACTTCCATTTTTAATTTTTTGCAACTTCCATTTTTATTTTTATTCGACTTGCATTTTTATTCAAGTTATTTTTCTATTCAACTTCCTTTTTTATTTAATATCCAAATACATGGTTAAGGTATAGTGGTTTCTTGAATGAACATCCAATTTTAATTTTCTGCAACTTCCATTTTTATTTTTATTCAACTTCTTTTTTTATTCAAGTTTCTTTTCTATTCAACTCCTTTTTTTATTTAATTTCCAAATAGATCGTTAAGGTATGGTGGTTTCTGGAATGAAATTCCATTTTTAATTTGATGCAACTTTCATTTTTATTTTTCTTTAACTTCCATTTTTATTCAATTTACTTTTCTATTCAACTTGTTTTTTAATTTAATTTCCAAATAGATCGTTAAGGTATAGTGGTTTTCTTGAATGAACTTTCATTTTTAATTTTCTGCAGCTTCCATTTTAATTTTTGTTCAATCTCCTTTTTTATTCAAGTTATTTTTCAATTCAGCTTCTTTTTTTATTTAATTTCCAAATAGATCGTTAAGGTATAGTGGTTTCTGGATTGAACTTCAATTTCCAATTTTATGCAACTTTCATTTTTATTTTTATTTAAATTCTATTATTATTGAAGTTACTTTTCTATTCAGCTTCCTTTTTTGTTTAATTTCCAAATATATCGTTAAGGGATAGAGGTTTCTTGATTGAACTTCAATTTTTAATTTTCTGCAACTTCCATTTTTATTTTTATTCAACTTTCATTTTTATTCAAGTGTCTTTTCTACTCGACTTCCCTTTTTATTTAATTTCCAAATTGATCGTTAAGGTATAGTGGTTTCTTGAATAAACTTCCACTTTTCAATTTCTGCAACTTCCAATTTTATTTTTATTCAACTTCTATTTTTACTGAAGTTACTTTTCTATTCAACTTCCTTTTTTATTTAATTTCCAAATAGATCGCTATGGTATAGTGGTTTCTTGAATGAACTTCCATTTTTAATTTTCTGCAACTTCCATTTTTATTTTTGTTCAACTTCCTTTATTATTCAAGTTTCTTTTTTATTCAACTTTCTTTTTTATTTAATTTCCAAATAGATCGTTAAGGTATAGTGGCTTCTGGATTGAACTTCGATTTCCAATTTTATGCACCTTTCATTTTTATTTTTACCCAACTTCTGTTTTTATTGAAGTTATTTTTCTGTTCGACTTCCTTTTTTACTTAATTTCCAAATAGATCGTTAAGGTATAGTGGTTTCTTGAATGAACATCCATTTTTAATTTTCTGCAACATCCATTTTTATTTTTATTTAACTTCCATTTTTATTCAAGTGTCTTTTCTATTCAACTTCCTCTTTTATTTAATTTCCAAATAGATCGTTAAGGGATAGTGGTTTCTTGAATGAACTTCCATTTTCAATTTTCTGCAACTTCCATTTTTATTTTTATTTAACTTCCATTTTTATTCAAGTGTCTTCTCTACTCGGCTTCCTTTTTTATTTAATTTCCAAATAGATCGTTAAGGTATAGTGGTTTCTTGAATGAACTTCCATTTTTAATTTTCTGCAACATCCATTTTTATTTTTATTCAACTTCTATTTTTATTGAAGTTACTTTTCTATTCAACTTCCTTTTTTATATAATTTCCAAATAGATCGTTAAGGTATAGTGGTTTCCTGAATGAACTTTCATTTTTAATTTTCTGCAACTCTCATTTTTATTTTTGTTCAACTTCCTTTTTTATTCAAGGTTCTTTTCTATTCAACTTTCTTTTTTATTTAATTTCCAAATAGATCGTTAAGGTATAGTGGTTTCTGGATTGAACTTCCATTTCCAATTTTATGCAACTTTCATTTTTATTTTTATTCAACTTCTAATTTTGTGGAAGTTACTTTTCTATTCAACTTCCTTTTTTATTTAATTTCCAAATAGATCGTTAAGGTATAGTGGTTTCTGGATTGAACTTCTATTTTTAATTTTCTGGAACTTCTATTTTTATTTTTTTTCAACTTCTATTTTTATTCAAGTTATTTTTCTATTCAACTTCCTTTTTTATTTAATTTCCAAATAGATTATTAAGGTATTGTGGTTTCTTGATGAACTTTCATTTTTAATTTTGTGCAACTTCCATTTTTATTTTTGTTCAACTTCCTTTTTTATTCAAGTTTCTTTTCTATTCAACTTCCTTTTTTATTTAATTTCCAAATAGATCGTTAAGGTATAGGGGTTTTTGGATTGAACTTCCATTTCAAATTTTATGCAACTTTCATTTTTTTTTTTAGTCAACTTCTATTTTCACTGAAGTTACTTTTCTATTCCACTTCTTTTTTTATTTATTTTCCAAATAGATCGTTAAGGTATAGTTGTTTCTAGAATGAACATCCATTTTTAATTTTCTGCAACTTCCATTTTTATTTTTATTTAATTTCTATTTTTATTCAAGTGTCTTTTCTACTCAACTTCCTATTTTATTTAATTTCCAAATAGATCGTTAAGGTATAGTGCTTTCTTGATGAACTTCCATTTTTAATTTTCTGCAACTTCCATTTTTATTTTTGTTCAACTTCCTTTTTTATTCAAGTTTCTTTTCTATTCAACTTCCTTTTTTATTTAATTTCCAAATAGATCGTTAAGGTATAGTGGTTTTTGGATTGAACTTCCATTTCAAATTTTATGCAACTTTCATTTTTTTTTTTTAGTCAACTTCTATTTTTACTGAAGTTACTTTTCTATTCCACTTCTTTTTTTTATTTATTTTCCAAATAGATCGTTAAGGTATAGTGGTTTCTAGAATGAACATCCATTTTTAATTTTCTGCAACTTCCATTTTTAATTTTATTTTTATTTAATTTCTATTTTTATTCAAGTGTCTTTTCTACTCAACTTCCTATTTTATTTAATTTCCAAATAGATCGTTAAGGTATAGTGCTTTCTTGATGAACTTCCATTTTAAATTTTCTGCAACTTCCATTTTTATTTTTATTCAACTTCTTTTTTTATTCAAGTTTCATTTCTATTCAACTTCCTTTTTTATTTAATTTCCAAATAGATCGTTAAAGTATAGTGATTTTTGGATCGAACTTCCATTTTTAATTTTATGCAATTTTCATTTTTATTTTTATTCAACTTCCATTTTTATTCAATTTACTTTTCTATTAAAAATCTTTTTTTATTTAATTTCCAAATAGATCGTTAAGGTATAGTGGTTTCTGGATTGAACTTCCATTTCCAATTTTATGCAACTTTCATTTTTATTTTTATTCAACTTCTATTTTTATTGAAGTTACTTTTCTATTCAACTTCCTTTTTTATATAATTTCCAAATAGATCGTTAAGGTATAGTGGTTTCCTGAATGAACTTTCATTTTTAATTTTCTGCAACTTCCATTTTTATTTTTGTTCAACTTCCTTTTTTTATTCAAGGTTCTTTTCTATTCAACTTTCTTTTTTATTTAATTTCCAAATAGATCGTTAAGGTATAGTGGTTTTTGGATTGAACTTCCATTTCCAATTTTATGCAACTTTCATTTTTATTTTTATTCAACTTCTAATTTTGTTGAAGTTACTTTTCTATTCAACTTCCTTTTTTATTTAATTTCCAAATAGATCGTTAAGGTATAGTGGTTTCTGGATTGAACTTCCTTTTTTAAGTTTCTGGAACTTCTATTTTTATTTTTTTTCAACTTCTATTTTTATTCAAGTTATTTTTCTATTCAACTTCCTTTTTTATTTAATTTCCAAATAGATCATTAAGGTATAGTGGTTTCTTGATGAACTTTCATTTTTAATTTTTCGCAACTTCCATTTTTATTTTTGTTCAACTTCCTTTTTTATTCAAGTTTCTTTTCTATTCAACTTCCTTGTTTATTTAAATTCCAAATAGATCATTAAGGTATAGTGGTTTTTGGATTGAACTTCCATTTCAAATTTTATGCAACTTTCATTTTTTTGTTTTGGTCAACTTCTATTTTTACTGAAGTTACTTTTCTATTCAACTTCTTTTTTTATTTATTTTCCAAATAGATCGTTAAGGTATAGTGGTTTCTAGAATGAACATCCATTTTTAATTTTCTGCAACTTCCATTTTTATTTTTATTTAATTTCTATTTTTATTCAAGTGTCTTTTCTACTCAACTTCCTATTTTATTTAATTTCCAAATAGATCGTTAAGGTATAGTGCTTTCTTAATGAACTTCCATTTTCAATTTTCTGCAACTTCCATTTTTATTTTTGTTCAACTTCCTTTTTTATTCAAGTTTCTTTTCTATTCAACTTCCTTTTTTATTGAATTTCCAAATAGATCGTTAAGGTATAGTGGTTTTTGTATTGAACTTCCATTTCAAATTTTATGCAACTTTCATTTTTATTTTTATTCAACTTCTGTTTTTATTGAAGTTACTTTTCTATCAACTTCTTTTTTTATTTATTTTCCGAATAGATCGTTAAGGTATAGTGGTTTCTAGAATGAACATCCATTTTTAATTTTATGACACTTCCATTTTTATTTTTATTTAACTTCCATTTTTATTCAAGTGTCTTTTCTACTCAACTTCCTATTTTATTTAATTTCCAAATAGATCGTTAAGGTATAGTGGTTTTTTGAATGAACTTCCATTTTAAATTTTCTGCAACTTCCATTTTTATTTTTATTCAACTTCTTTTTTTATTCAAGTTTCATTTCTATTCAACTTCCTTTTTTATTTAATTTCCAAATAGATCGTTAAAGTATAGTGATTTTCGGATCGAACTTCCATTTTTAATTTTATGCAATTTTAATTTTTATTTTTATTCAACTTCCATTTTTATTCAATTTACTTTTCTATTAAAATTCTTTTTTTTATTTAATTTCCAAATAGATCGTTAAGGTATAGTGGTTTCTGGATTGAACTTCCATTTCTAATTTTACGCAACTTTCATTTTTATTTTTATTCAACTTCTATTTTTATTGAAGTTACTTTTCTATTCAACTTCCTTTTTTATATAATTTCCAAATAGATCGTTAAGGTATAGTGGTTTCCTGAATGAACTTTCATTTTTAATTTTCTGCAACTTCCATTTTTATTTTTGTTCAACTTCCTTTTTTATTCAAGGTTCTTTTCTATTCAACTTTCTTTTTTATTTAATTTCCAAATAGATCGTTAAGGTATAGTGGTTTCTGGATTGAACTTCCATTTCCAATTTTATGCAACTTTCATTTTTATTTTTATTCAACTTCTAATTTTGTTGAAGTTACTTTTCTATTCAACTTCCTTTTTTATTTAATTTCCAAATAGATCGTTAAGGTATAGTGGTTTCTGGATTGAACTTCCTTTTTTAATTTTATGCAATTTTCATTTTTATTTTTATTCAACTTCCATTTTTATTCAATTTACTTTTCTATAAAACTTCTTTTTTTATTTAATTTCCAAATAGGTCGTTATGGTATAGTGGTTTCTGGATTGAACTTCCATTTCCAATTTTATGCAACTTTCATTTTTATTTTTATTCAACTTCTATTTTTATTTAAGTTACTTTTCTATTCAACTTCCTTTTTTATTTAATTTCCGAATATATTGTTAAGGGATAGTGGTTTCTTGAATGAACTTCCATTTTTAATTTTCTGCAACTTCCATTTTTATTTTTATTTAACTTCCATTTTTATTCAGGTGTCTTTTCTACTCGACTTCCTTTTTTATTTAATTTCCAAATAGATCGTTAAGGTATAGTGGTTTCTTGAATGAACTTCCATTTTTAATTTTCTGCAACATCCATTTTTATTTTTATTCAACTTCTATTTTTATTGAAGTTACTTTTCTATTCAACTTCTTTTTTTATTTAATTTCCAAATAGATCGTTAAGGTATAGTGGTTTCTTGAATGAACTTTCATTTTTAATTTTCTGCAACTTCCATTTTTATTTTTGTTCAACTTCCTTTTTTATTCAAGTTTCTTTTCTATTCAACTTTCCTTTTTATTTAATTTCCAAATAGATCGTTAAGGTATAGTGGTTTCTGGATTGAACTTCCATTTCCAATTTTATGCAACTTTCATTTTTATTTTTGTTCAACTTCTATTTTTGTTGAAGTTACATTTCTATTCAACTTCCTTTTTTATTTAATTTCAAAATAGATCGTTAAGGTATAGTGGTTTCTAGAATGAACATCCATTTTTAATTTTCTGCAACTTCCATTTTTATTTTTATTTAATTTCCATTTTTATTCAAGTGTCTTTTCGACTCAACTTTCTATTTTGTTTAATTTCCAAATAGATCGTTAAGGTATATTGGTTTCTTGAATGAACTTCCACTTTAAATTTTCTGCAACTTCCATTTTTATTTTGATTCAACTTCTTTTTTTATTCAAGTTTCATTTCTATTTAACTTCCTTTTTTATTTAATTTCCAAATATATCCTTAAGGTATAGTGGTTTCTGCATCGAACTTCCATTTTTAATTTTACGCAATTTTTATTTTTATTTTTATTCAACTTCCATTTTTATTCAATTTACTTGTCTATATAACTTCTTTTTTTATTTAATTTCCAAATAGATCGTTAAGGTATAGTGGTTTCTGGATTGAACTTCCATTTCCAATTTTATGCAACTTTCATTTTTATTTTTATTCAACTTCTATTTTTATTTTAGTTACTTTTCTATTCAACTTCCTTTTTCATTTAATTTCCGAATATATTGTTAAGGGATAGTGGTTTCTTGAATTAACTTCCATTTTTAATTTTCTGCAACTTCCATTTTTATTTTTATTTAACTTCCATTTTTATTCAAGTGCCTTCTCTACTCGACTTCCTTTTTTATTTAATTTCCAAATAGATCGTTAAGGTATAGTGGTTTCTTGAATGAACTTCCATTTTTAATTTTCTGCAACATCTATTTTTATTTTTATTCAACTTCTATTTTTATTGAAGTTACTTTTCTATTCAACTTCCTTTTTTATTTAATTTCCAAATAGATCGTTAAGGTATAGTGGTTTCTTGAATGAACTTTCATTTTTATTTTTCTGCAACTTCCATTTTTATTTTTGTTCAACTTCCTTTTTTATTCAAGTTTCTTTTCTATTCAACTTTCCTTTTTATTTAATTTCCAAATAGATCGTTAAGGTATAGTGGTTTCTGGATTGAACTTCCATTTCCAATTTTATGCGACTTTCATTTTTATTTTTATTCAACTTCTATTTTTGTTGAAGTTACTTTTCTATTCAACTTCCTTTTTTATTTAATTTCCAAATAGATTGTTAAGGTATAGTGGTTTCTGGGTTGAACTTCCACTTTTAATTTTATGCAACTTTCATTTTTATTTTTATTCAACTTCCATTTTTATTCAATTTACTTTTCTATTAAACTTCATTTTTTTATTTAATATCCAAATAGATCGTTAAGGTATAGTGGTTTCTTGAATGAACTTTCATTTTTAATTTTCTGTAACTTCTATAGCGATCCCGGGTTTACCCTTGTTGTACAGTGATCTGGACATGTTTCCGTGGATGGTAGTAGTTGATTATTACCTGGTGTACATCCTTTCTTACTTTGTATTTGAGTTATAGGATGTGTTGGGCAGGTTTGTTACAGGTTGGTTGAGATTAGGAACCAAAACTAGTTGCCCAGATTTTGACCTGTCCGCTTGAGCGAGGGTTTTGGCGCTCGAGCGGGAGTTTCACCCATCCAGTATTTCCTGTGTAGTGTTCGACGCTCGAGCGTGGGATTGGCCGCTCGAGCGGGATTGTGTGAGTGCCGCTCGAGCGGGGAGTTGGACGCTCGAGCGGGAGACCTGTCTGCAAAAGTGCTGGGAGTGTGCATCCGGCGCTCGAGCGGGGGATTGGCCGCTCGAGCGGGAGTCTGTGAGTGCCGCTCGAGCGGGGAGTTTGACGCTCGAGCGGGGCGACTTTTATATAAATCCAAGATCCGACTTTTGGATCACTTTTTGAAGATCTTTTCTCTCTCTTACTTTTCCAAAAAGCCATTTTCAGAGCTTCTCATTCTAAAACCGGCCCTTCTCTCTTAGATTTGATCTAGTAGGAGTTGTTTGCTCACTTTTGGTCTTTACGAAAGTTGTGTTGATCGTCGAGGGCTACATTTTAATCTAAAAATTTCAGAATTTGAAGCATTTTGGTTTTGGTCTTCATCTCCATTGGAGCTCAAACTTTGAGGTAGGGATAACCTACTCCTTACTATGAGCTTTTATAGCGATCCCGGGTTTACCCTTGTTGTATAGTGATCCGGACATGTGTCCGTGGATGTTGGTAGTTGTTTATTATCTTGTTTACATCCTTTCTTACTTTGTATTTGAGTTATAGGATGTGTTGAGCGGGTTTGTTACAGGTTGGTTGAGTTTAGAAACCAAAACTAGTTGCCCAGATTTTTGGCCTGTACGCTCGAGCGGAGGTGTTGGAGCTCGAGCGTAGATTACATCCATCCAGTATCTTGTTGTGCAGTGTTGTGAGCTCGAGCGTAGGGTTGGGAGCTCGAGCGGAGGCCTGGTTCTGCAAAAGTGCTGGGCGAGTGCATTCTGCGCTCGAGCGGGAGGTTGGCCGCTCGAGCGGAAGTCTGTGAGTGGCCGCTCGAGCGGGGTGTTTTACGCTCGAGCGGGAGACTGGGTTTAAGTTCCGAAATTGTGACTTTTCAAATCACTTTTTCACTTTCTCTTCTCTCTCTTACTTTTCCAAAAACACCATTGTTGAGTCTTTCTCTCTAGATACTACCTTCTCTCTAGGTTTTGATCTAGTAGGAGTGATTTACTCACCTTTGGCCTTTACAAAAAAGTTGTTGATCGTCGAGGGCTTCATTTTAATCTGAAAATCTCGGGTTTTGGAGCACGTTGAGTTTTGTCTTCTTCTCCCTTGGAGCTCCGAATTTGAGGTAGGGATAACCTACTCCTCTCTATGGGTTTTGTCTTTAAATTTTGGTATTTTGAGATGTTGGGCTTGGTTTGGTAATCTTGTAAAGGTTTGGGGCTTTTGTGTAATTTTTACAAAGGTTGGGGTTTTATTCATAATAAACCTAGATGCATGTTTGGCATAGAAAAATGGAATGATTGTTGAATCATTGATGAAAATGGGACCTAAGGATTGAAATGTTAATTATGGGATAATTAATTGGTGAGAAAAGAGGAAATGAAATGTTGATTGAATATCCATTTGTGCATTTATTTTCTGTTTTAGAAATAACTGCTTTGGGCTATCGGTGGAGGATAGTCGAGATTGTTGTAGACAATGCATGATGATTAGGTAAACGGAAACTAATCAATGGAATGTGTCATGGAACTTGACGGTTGATAGAATACATTAATTGTATGTATTGTGTGATTGTATATAGAACCAATGTGTTTATATACGTTATGTGTAGAGGAGGAGATAGGGGATGTACTCCGCGGTTTAGGGGAAGATAGGGGATGTACCTCTAAACCGGATAGGTATTTGGAGGAGATAGGGGATGTACTCCGTAGACAGAGCTCATATGCTTGTCTAGAGAAGTGAAGATAGAGCTCATATGCTTATCTTTGTGAAGTGAAGTGTGGATACAGCTTGTATGCTTATCTGTGGATATTGTTGATATACATATCTGTTGTAGAGTGTGGATACAGCTTGTATGCTTATCTGTGGATATTGTTGATATACATATCTGTTGTAGAGTGTGGATACAGCTTGTATGCTTATCTGTGGATATTGTTGATATACATATCTGTTGAGAATGTGGATATAGCTTTTATGCTTATCTGAATGTGAGATATAGTTTTTATACATGTCTGTGGAAATGATGATAGAGCTAGCATGCTTATCTGTTGAAAAAGGGAAAATGAAAAGTAATTGGGACTTGTAAGTCGTTGACATAAATATGTAATTTATGTGATTGTATCAGTGTTGACCAACTATCAATTGCTAATGTTTTAGTCATTGTCCATGGTTGGTTTAGTGTATTTCTACTGGGCTGTGGCTCACCCTATATGGGAATATCATTTTCAGGTACAGGAAGCATGCCACCTCCAAGGACATAGCTGGGAGGCTAGTGGCGGGCATAGTTTTGTCGTTTTACTTTTGATGTATTACATGTAATTTCAAGCCAAGGGCTTAATGTGTAAACGAGTTAGAACTCTTTGTTGTAACCAAGTGTTAACTTGGAAAGCTGTAAGCCCGTAGGGCATTTTGTTATGAGGTTAACATGTAATACTTATGTCTTGGAATTCTAATGAACGAAAGGAATGTGGTTAGTTTAAATGTAATTGCATGTCTTATCTGGTGGGTTTATTGTTATTATTTTGAGGGCGTTACAACTTGGTATCAGAGCGTACCGGGTTCGAATACTTTGGGTACGTGGGAAGTGATTAGGATCACAATGGGTTTGTCTCGCTTGATAGAGACTTAGATGTTGTATCATATGCTATGTGCTCAATTGATAACATGCTTATGTGACTATGTGGGTATGGGATTTAATTTCTGGGATATTGATTGGATCCTTGAGTTTCTGGGAGTCTTGTTGGAAAAGCACTTGATCAATGCTGTTTCTAACCGGAACTCTAGTAACGTCTCGGGACTATCATTATCCGGAAATGAAGTTCGTAAGTGCTTATGTGTTTATGTGCTTATGTGGAGTGAATTACAGTTGTCCATACATTAGGACGTGAGTGATTAGTTTCGGCACACCTATGAATGTGCTAACGTTCTGTGTTGCCTTTATTAGGATGTCAGGACGAGGAAGAGGTGCTAGGCGTGGTAGACCTGCGAGGCAGGAAGTACCGTTACCGGGTGAGATTCCGGCAGTACAGGAGGGAGTTGGGCAGGCTAATGTGGCCGAGCCAGTAGGTCAGCAGGCTATGGGTGCCTTGGCCAGAGAGATAGCAGGAGCTTTAGGTATTCTTAGAGCTGGGAATCAGGCAGCTGAGACAGGGCCTTCCTTCTTGAAGAGGGAGTTCTTTCGGTGTAATCCGGACGAGTTTATCGGGGATCCTAAAGAGCCGCTTAAGGCAGATGAATGGCTCGAACAGACAACGAAGACGTTTGAGATGCTTGGCATCGAGGACGGAGCACTGAAAGTGACCTTGGCATCCTTCCAGCTGAAGGGAGATGCGGGTCAATGGTGGAAGTACGAGAAAGCTCGTGTTGGTGGTACTTGGGAGGCGTTTGTGAATGCTTTTCAGGAGAGGTTTTTATCAGCAGCAGCTAGGGAGAAGCTGAGGGATCAGTTTAGCCGGCTTAATCAGCAGGGCTTGTCAGTGGCCGAGTTTGAGGCTACTTTTACCAGTCTGTCTAGGTTTGCACCTGAACTGGTGGCGTCTGAGGAACGCCGTTGTTATGAGTTTGAGCGGAAGTTGAGGCGGGGCCTCAAGTTGAGAATTGGTGGGTCTTACATTCGAGAGTATAGACACCTAGTGGATGCTGCAGCTCATATGGAGCTTATGATGCAGGAGGAGGATGAGGGTCAGAGAGGCTCCAAGAGGAGCCAGGATAGTCAGAGTGATGGCAGGAGGCAGAGGGGTTCTAACTCTCAGCAGTCTCAGGGTGCAGTCTCTAGATCGACCTTTCCAGTGCCTAGTGTAGGCTCGGGGAGAGGCAGTCAGGGAGAATTCACTTGTTACAAGTGTGGCCAGCTGGGTCACAAGGTTTCTGTTTGCCCGCAGAAGGGTGGGGGTCAGAAAGCTGCTTCTTCTTCAGCTAGACCGCCGAGTCAGAGTTTGGGCAGGGGGCAGCTCTTGATTTGTTATCAGTGTGGACAACCTGGGCACATGAAGAGGTTTTGCCCACAGTTGAGTGCCACTTCGGGAGCGTCTGGTTCTAGGCAGACGCAGGGTTTTCAGCCAGCTCAGTCTGTGCAGGCCTCGAGGGCCAATCCGGGAGCTTCGTCATCCCAGTCTGTGCAGCAGTCTTTTGCTCCGAGAGGTGAGCAGGTAGACCAGGGGCCTACGGGGCGCGTGTATGCTGTTACCGCGCAGGATTTAGTACCGGCTCCATCAGTAGTGAGAGGTACTTTTCTGTTTTGCAACTCAGTTGCTAATGTGTTGATAGACACGGGTGCATCTCATTCTTTTGTATCTGCTGCATTTGCATCTGTTTTGGAATTGGAGTTAGCACAGTTAGCATCTCCTATTTGTGTGGTATCGCCTTTGGGCGGTGAGTTGATCCTGAAACAGGGTGTTAGAGGATGTGATATAGAGGTCGCCGACTATAGGCTTCCTTTTCCGTTTGTTGTCATGCCCATGAAGGGTTTTGATGTTATTTTGGATATGGACTGGTTATCGTCATACCGGGCTGTTATTGATTGCTACCGCCAGAGGGTCACGTTGTGTACCTTGAGCGGGGAGTGGTTCCATTTCTTGGGAGACCGGGTTGGTAGTGTTTTGCCACCGGGGTTTGATTCGCGAGGGCGAAGTGAGCTTAGTAGTCTACTTGCTAGCTGTGAGAGTGGTGAGAGTGGTGAGACCCTGGTTGTGTTACCGAGGGTGGTTTGTGAGTATTCGGATGTCTTTCCCGAAGATCTTGTTAGTTTGCCACCTCACCGAGAGATAGAGTTCTCTATTGATTTAGTGCCTGGTACGGCGCCGATTTCTATGGCACCTTACCGTTTTGCTCCAGCAGAGTTGGTTGAGTTGAAAGTTCAGCTCCAGGAATTGCTCGATAAGGGCTTTGTTCGCCCTAGTGTTTCACCGTGGGGAGCACCAGCACTCTTTGTTAAAAAGAAAGATGGTGCCTTGAGATTGTGTATAGACTACCGGAAGTTGAATCGGGCTACGGTTAAGAATAAGTACCCTATGCCCCGTATAGATGATTTGTTTGACCAGTTGAAGGGTTCCCGTTGTTTCTCTAAGATAGACTTGAGATCGGGTTACCATCAGTTGAGGGTCAGGGAGGAAGATATTCCGAAGACGGCATTCCGTACGCGGTATGGCCATTATGAGTTTTTGGTGATGCCATTCGGGCTTACCAATGCACCGGCAGTCTTTATGGACTTGATGAACCGGATTTTCCGGGAGTTCTTAGACCGATTTGTGGTTGTCTTCGTGGACGACATCCTTATCTATTCGTCTTCTGAGGAGGAGCACGAGGCACACTTGAGAGTGGTGCTTGAGTTACTTAGAGCCCATAGGCTGTATGCCAAGTTTGGGAAGTGTGAGTTCTGGCTGAGGGAAGTCAAATTCTTAGGCCACGTGGTATCCGGGGAAGGGGTGTCTGTTGATACATCCAAGGTTGAGGCAGTGCAAGATTGGGCACAGCCTAAGAGTGTGTTTGAGATCCGCAGTTTTCTGGGATTAGCTGGGTATTACCGTCGGTTTGTGAAAGATTTCTCCAGGTTAGCGTCACCGTTGACTAGACTGACTCGGAAGGGAATCAAGTTTGTGTGGAGTGAGACTTGTGAAAAGTCGTTCCAAGTGTTGAAAGTTAGATTGACCACCGCTCCGGTATTGATTATTCCGGAGAGAGGGTTGGGTTATGCGGTTTATTGTGATGCCTCACGAGAGGGTTTGGGTTGTGTGTTGATGCAAGAGGGGAAAGTGGTAGCTTATGGCTCACGTCAGTTGAAAATACACGAGAAGAATTACCCCACACACGACCTAGAGTTAGCAGCTGTGATCTTTGCCATGAAAATCTGGAGGCACTACCTTTATGGTGAGAGGTTCGAGGTATTCTCGGATCATAAGAGTTTGAAGTATCTGTTTACACAGAGAGACTTGAATCTGAGGCAGAGAAGATGGATGGAGTTCATCGAGGATTATGATTTTGAGTTACATTATCATCCGGGAAAGGCCAATGTTGTGGCCGATGCCCTTAGTAGGAAAACCATTAGTGATGTAGCTTGTATAGCCATCCGAGAATGGGAAATGTTGGGAGCACTTGGCGAGTTTGATTTGCTACTAGGCGAATCCGTTGAGGCTGCGGCCTTGTTTTCTGTTGTTGCGCAGCCTACACTTGTGATTAGAGTGTTAGAGGCACAGAGAGGTGACCTTGAGGTAGAATCCCTCCGAGAGAAGATCTCCAGTGGGAAAGTTGAGAAGGGTTTAACGGTGTATCCCGACCTGAGTGTGAGATACCGAGACCGTTTGTTTGTACCGGAGTCTTGCCGAGAGGAAGTACTCCGAGAATTTCACCATTCGCGCCTTGCGGTGCATCCTGGAGGTACTAAGATGTATCAGGATTTGGGTCGCCAGTTTTGGTGGCGGGGTATGAAAAGAGATGTGGCTGTTTTCGTATCGAAGTGCCTTACTTGCCAGCAAGTGAAGGCCGAGCATCAGAGGCCAGCGGGTTTGTTGCAACCCTTGCCTATTGCCGAGTGGAAGTGGGAGCATGTCACTATGGACTTCGTTGTAGGTCTTCCGAGGACTCAGCGGGGTAGTGATGCTATTTGGGTGGTTGTAGACCGATTGACTAAGTCGGCGCACTTTATTCCTATGCGCGTGAGAGATTCGGTAGATCATCTTGCCGATTTGTATATTCGGGACGTAGTGAGATTGCACGGGGTCCCAGTGACGATTGTCTCAGATAGAGATCCTCGTTTTACTGCTAGGTTGTGGCAGAGTTTGCAGAGTGCCTTGGGCACTAAGTTGACCTTTAGTACGGCCTATCATCCTCAGACTGACGGGCAGTCCGAGCGTACTATTCAGATCCTCGAGGATATGCTTCGGGGTTGTGTCCTGGACTTCAGTGGGACGTGGGAGAGGCACTTGCCATTGGTAGAGTTTGCCTACAACAACAGTTTTCAGTCTAGCATCGGTATGGCACCGTTTGAGGCCTTGTATGGCCGACCGTGTAGGTCTCCAGTTTGTTGGGCCGAGGTGGGTGATGCACCTTTGTTGGGTCCAGAGTTAGTTAGGGAGACGACGGAGAAAGTTGAGCTTATCCGTAGGAGGCTTGTTACAGCCCAGAGTCGACAAAAGAGTTATGCCGACCGTAGGAGGAGACCTTTGGCGTTTGAGGTAGGTGATCATGTCTTTCTGAAGATATCACCTAGGCGAGGCTTGATGAGGTTTGGGAAGAGTGGGAAGTTATCCCCTCGGTTTATTGGTCCTTTTGAGATCCTTGAGAGGATAGGTGAGGTAGCTTATCGGTTAGCCTTACCGCCGCAGTTGTCCGGAGTACATGACGTGTTTCATGTGAGTATGCTTCGGAAGTATGAGCCAGATCCATCACATGTGTTGGATTGGACCGATTTGGAGGTAGATGAGGATGCCTCGTATGAGGAGAGACCAGTTCGGGTCTTGGATAGGCGGGATCAGGTCCTGCGTGGCAAGACCATTCCTTTGGTGAAAGTCTTGTGGAAACATCACGGAGTGGAGGAAGCCACTTGGGAACGTGAGTTGGAAGTCCGAGAGAAATATCCGGACTTGTTTGTTGATATGTAATCTTATATTTAAATTTTACATTTTTGTTGAACTTAAGAGTTTTTATATATGTCTTAAGTTGTGAAACATTGAAAATGTTTTGGTTATTGGAAGTATGTTTTGGAACTTGCCTCATATGGAAGTTGAAAGTGACATTATATGTGTTAAATATATTGTTGAAATTGGAAGGATAGTGCATAATGTTGATGCATGTTGAAAATACATATGTTGTTTACATATTGTGATATGTCTCTTGTTAAAGGGATGGGATGACCGGTAATGGGTCGAATTGTTGAATGTTCAAGTGTAACATTGATTAAAAGGGAGAAAAACTTGTTTTGAAAACTTGTGCTTAATTTCGGGGACGAAATTCTTTAAGGGGGGGAGGTTATAGCGATCCCGGGTTTACCCTTGTTGTATAGTGATCCGGACATGTGTCCGTGGATGTTGGTAGTTGTTTATTATCTTGTTTACATCCTTTCTTACTTTGTATTTGAGTTATAGGATGTGTTGAGCGGGTTTGTTACAGGTTGGTTGAGTTTAGAAACCAAAACTAGTTGCCCAGATTTTTGGCCTGTACGCTCGAGCGGAGGTGTTGGAGCTCGAGCGTAGATTACATCCATCCAGTATCTTGTTGTGCAGTGTTGTGAGCTCGAGCGTAGGGTTGGGAGCTCGAGCGGAGGCCTGGTTCTGCAAAAGTGCTGGGCGAGTGCATTCTGCGCTCGAGCGGGAGGTTGGCCGCTCGAGCGGAAGTCTGTGAGTGGCCGCTCGAGCGGGGTGTTTTACGCTCGAGCGGGAGACTGGGTTTAAGTTCCGAAATTGTGACTTTTCAAATCACTTTTTCACTTTCTCTTCTCTCTCTTACTTTTCCAAAAACACCATTGTTGAGTCTTTCTCTCTAGATACTACCTTCTCTCTAGGTTTTGATCTAGTAGGAGTGATTTACTCACCTTTGGCCTTTACAAAAAAGTTGTTGATCGTCGAGGGCTTCATTTTAATCTGAAAATCTCGGGTTTTGGAGCACGTTGAATTTTGTCTTCTTCTCCCTTGGAGCTCCGAATTTGAGGTAGGGATAACCTACTCCTCTCTATGGGTTTTGTCTTTAAATTTTGGTATTTTGAGATGTTGGGCTTGGTTTGGTAATCTTGTAAAGGTTTGGGGCTTTTGTGTAATTTTTACAAAGGTTGGGGTTTTATTCATAATAAACCTAGATGCATGTTTGGCATAGAAAAATGGAATGATTGTTGAATCATTGATGAAAATGGGACCTAAGGATTGAAATGTTAATTATGGGATAATTAATTGGTGAGAAAAGAGGAAATGAAATGTTGATTGAATATCCATTTGTGCATTTATTTTCTGTTTTAGAAATAACTGCTTTGGGCTATCGGTGGAGGATAGTCGAGATTGTTGTAGACAATGCATGATGATTAGGTAAACGGAAACTAATCAATGGAATGTGTCATGGAACTTGACGGTTGATAGAATACATTAATTGTATGTATTGTGTGATTGTATATAGAACCAATGTGTTTATATACGTTATGTGTAGAGGAGGAGATAGGGGATGTACTCCGCGGTTTAGGGGAAGATAGGGGATGTACCTCTAAACCGGATAGGTATTTGGAGGAGATAGGGGATGTACTCCGTAGACAGAGCTCATATGCTTGTCTAGAGAAGTGAAGATAGAGCTCATATGCTTATCTTTGTGAAGTGAAGTGTGGATACAGCTTGTATGCTTATCTGTGGATATTGTTGATATACATATCTGTTGTAGAGTGTGGATACAGCTTGTATGCTTATCTGTGGATATTGTTGATATACATATCTGTTGTAGAGTGTGGATACAGCTTGTATGCTTATCTGTGGATATTGTTGATATACATATCTGTTGAGAATGTGGATATAGCTTTTATGCTTATCTGAATGTGAGATATAGTTTTTATACATGTCTGTGGAAATGATGATAGAGCTAGCATGCTTATCTGTTGAAAAAGGGAAAATGAAAAGTAATTGGGACTTGTAAGTCGTTGACATAAATATGTAATTTATGTGATTGTATCAGTGTTGACCAACTATCAATTGCTAATGTTTTAGTCATTGTCCATGGTTGGTTTAGTGTATTTCTACTGGGCTGTGGCTCACCCTATATGGGAATATCATTTTCAGGTACAGGAAGCATGCCACCTCCAAGGACATAGCTGGGAGGCTAGTGGCGGGCATAGTTTTGTCGTTTTACTTTTGATGTATTACATGTAATTTCAAGCCAAGGGCTTAATGTGTAAACGAGTTAGAACTCTTTGTTGTAACCAAGTGTTAACTTGGAAAGCTGTAAGCCCGTAGGGCATTTTGTTATGAGGTTAACATGTAATACTTATGTCTTGGAATTCTAATGAATGAAAGGAATGTGGTTAGTTTAAATGTAATTGCATGTCTTATCTGGTGGGTTTATTGTTATTATTTTGAGGGCGTTACAGCTTTGTCTTTAAATTTTAGTATTTTGAGATGTTGGGTTGGTTTGGTAATTTGGTGAAAGTTTGGGGCTTTTGTGTAAATTTACAAAAGTTGGGGTTTTAGCTATATAAAGCCTAGATGCATGTTCGGCATGGAAAAAGTGAAATTAATGTTAAAACATTAATGAAAATGGAACCTAAGGGTTGTAATGTTAATTATGGAAAATGCCCTAATTACATTGATTGATTAATTTGTATAATTAATTGTTGGGAATGAGGAATTGAATTGAGAATGTGGAAATTGGAAAGGAAAGGGGTTAAAGGGTGTAGTTGGATTACTTATCACTCACCTAGTTGAAATGTTGATTATATATCCATTGTTGCTTTTATTTTCTGTATAGAAATAACTGATTTGGGCTATCGGTGGAGGATAGTCTTGATTGTTGTAGACAATGCATGATGATTAGGCAAACTAGAACTAATCACTAGAATGTGTCATTGAGATTGGCGATTGAAAGAATACATTAAATTTATGTATTGTGTGATGATGTGTATAATTGTTGTTTATATGCATTGTGTTGTGTTGGAGGAGATAGGGGATGTACTCCGCGGTTTAGGGGAAGATAGGGGATGGACCTCTAAACTGGATGTGTTGGGAGGAGATAGGGGATGGACTCCGTAGATAGAGCTCATATGCTTATCTAGTGATGTATTGACAGAGCTCATATGCTTGTCATTGGAAGTGTGATAGTGCTCATATGCATATCTGTGGAAGTGATGATACAGCTTGTATGCTTATTTGTTGTTGTGTGATATAGCTAGTATGTTTATCTGTTATGAAATGGGAAGTGTTTGATATGAGTTACTGTCTCATATGAGTTGTTTGGCCAGGTTTTGAGCCATGGTTGTAAATTGAGAATTGAAAGGAATTGGAAAATGGACTGTAATATGGACTTGTATGTCATGATACCGTAAAGTGTGATAAGGGAAAGTATCTGTGTTGGCCATCTATCAACTGCTAATCTTTTAGTCATTGTTCATATTTGGTTTAGTATGTTTCTACTGGGCTGTGGCTCACCCTATATGGGAATATCATTTTCAGGTACAGGTAGCATGCCACCTCCGAGGACATAGCTCGGGAGGCTAGAGGCGAACACACTTTTGTTGTCGTATTTCTTTTGATGTATTACATGTATATCCAAGCCAAGGGCTTAATGTGTAAATGAGTTAATACTCTTTTGTTATAACCAAGTGTTAACTTGGAAAGCTGTAAGCCTTTAGAGCATTTGCTTTTGTCGTTAACATGCAATACTTTTTGTAATGAAACTCTGATGAATAAGAAGAATGTTTATCTTTATTACCAATGCATGTCTTTATTGATGGGTTTTATGTTATTATTTTGAGGGCGCTACAACTTCCATTTTTATTTTTGTTCAACTTCCTTTTTTATTCAAGTTTCCTTTCTATTCAACTTCCTTTTTTATTTAATTTCCAAACAGATCGTTAAGGTTAAGTGGTTTTTGGATTGAACTTCAATTTCCAATTTTATGCAACTTTTATTTTTATTTTCATTCAACTTCTATTTTTATTGAAGTTACTTTTCTATTCAACTACATTTTTTATTTAATTTCCAAATATATCATTAAGGGATAGTGGTTTCTTGAATGAACTTCCATTTTTAATTTTCTGCAACTTCCATTTTTATTTTTATTTAACTTCCATTTTTATTCAAGTGTCCTTTTTACTAGACTTCCTTTTTTATTTAATTTCCAAATAGATCGTTAAGGTATAGTGGTTTCTTGAATGAACTTCCATTTTTAATTTTTTGCAACTTCCATTTTTATTTTTATTCAACTTCTATTTTTATTGAAGTTACTTTTCTATTCAACTTCCTTTTTTATTTAATTTACAAATAGACCGTTAAGGTATGGTGGATTTTTGAATGAACATCCATTTTTAATTTTCTGCAACTTCCATTTTCATTTTTTTTTAACTTCCATTATTATTCAACTGTCTTTTCTACGCAACTTCCTTTTTTATTTAATTTCCAAATACATCGTTAAGGTATAGTGGTTTCTTGAATAAACTTCCATTTTAAAGTTTCTGCAACTTTCATTTTTATTTTTATTCAACTTCTTTTTTTATTCAAGTTTCATTTCTATTCAACTTCCTTTTTATTTAATTTCCAAACAGATCGTTAAGGTATAGTGGTTTCTGAATTGAACTTCCACTTTTAATTTTATGCAACTTTCATTTTTATTTTTATTCAACTTCCATTTTTATTCAATTTACTTTTCTATTAAACTTCATTTTTTATTTAATTTCCAAATAGATCGTTAAGGTATAGTGGTTTCTTGAATGAACTTGCAATTTTTATTTTCGACTACTTCCATTTTAATTTTTATTCAACTTCCATTTTTATTCAAGTTATTTTTCCATTGAACTTCCTTTTTTATTAAATTTCAATTAGAACGTTTGGGTAAAATGGTTTCTGGATTGAACTTCCATTTTTACTTTTATGCAACATTCATTTTTATTTTTATTCAACTTCCATTTTTATTCAATTTACTTTTCTATTAAACTTACTTTTTTATTTAATTTTCAAATAGATCGTTAAGGTATAGTGGTTTCTTGAAGTACAATCCATTTCCAAATAGATCGTTAAGGTATAGTGGTTTCTTGAATGAACTTTCATTTTAAATTTTCTGCAACTTCCATTTTTATTTTTATTCAACTTCTTTTTTTATTCAAGTATCATTTCTATTCAACTTCCTTTTTTATTTAATTTCCAAATAGATCGTTAAGGTATAGTGGTTTCTGGATCGAACTACCATTTTCAATTTTATGCAATTTTCATTTTTATTTTTATTCAACTTCCATTTTTATTCAATTTACTTTTCTATTAAACTTCTTTTTTTATTTAATTTCCAAATAGATCGTTAAGGTATAGTGGTTTCTGGATTGAACTTCCATTTCCAATTTTATGCAACTTTCATTTTTATTTTTATTCAACTTCTATTTTTATTTAAGTTACTTTTCTATTCAACTTCCTTTTTTTTTTAATTTCCAAATAGATCGTTAAAATATAATGGTTTCTTGAATGAACTTCCATTTTTAATTTTCTGCAACTTCCATTTTTATTTTTGTTCAATCTCTATTTTTATTTAAGTTACTTTTCTATTCAACTTCTTTTTTTATTTAATTTCCAAAGAGATCGTTCAAATATAATGGTTTCTTGAATGAACTTCCATTTTTAATTTTCTGTAACTTCCATTTTTATTTTTGTTCAATCTCCTTTTTTTATTCAAGTTTCTTTTCTATTCAACATCCTTTTTTATTTAATTTCCAAATAGATTGTTAAGGTATAGTGGTTTCTAAATTGAACTTCCATTTCCAATTTTATGCAACTTTCAATTTTATTTTTATTCAACTTCTATTTTTATTGTAGTTACTTTTCTATTCAATTTCCTTTTTTATTTAATTTCGAAATAGATCGTTAAGGTATAGTGGTTTCTAGAATGAACATCCATTTTAAATTTTCTGCAGCTTCCATTTTTATTTTTATTTAATTTCCATTTTTATTGAAGTGTCTTTTCTACTCAACTTCCTATTTTATTTAATTTCCAAATAGATCGTTAAGGTATATTGGTTTCTTGAATGAACTTCCATTTTAAATTTTCTGCAACTTCCATTTTTATTTTGATTCAACTTCTTTTTTTATTCAAGTTTCATTTCTATTCAACTTCCTATTTTATTTAATTTCCAAATAGATCGTTAAGGTATAGTGGTTTCTTGAATGAACTTCCATTTTTAATTTTCTGCAACTTCCATTTTTAGTTTTATTCAACTTCTTTTTTTATTCAGGTTTCATTTCTATTCAACTTCCTTTTTTATTTAATTTCCAAATAGATCGTAAAGGTATAGTGGTTTCTGGATCGTACTTTCATTTTTAATTTTATGCAATTTTCATTTTTATTTTTATTCAACTTCCATTTTTATTCAATTAACTTTTCTATTAAACTTCTTCTTTTTATTGAATTTTCAAATAGATCGTTAAGGTATAGTGGTTTCAGGATTGAACTTCCATTTAAAATTTTATGCAACTTTCATTTTTATTTTTATTCAACTTCCATTTTTATTCAATTTACTATTCTATTAAACTTCCTTTTTTTATTTAATTTCCAAATAGATCGTTAACATATAGTGGTTTCTTGAATGAACTTCCATTTTGAATTTTCTGCAACTTCTATTTTTATTTTTATTCAAGTTATTTTTCTATTCAACTTCCTTTTTTATTTAATTTCCAAATGGATCGTTAAGGTATAGTGGTTTCTTGAATGAACTTCCATTTTTAATTTTCTGCAACTTCCATTTTAATTTTTGTTCAACTTCCTTTTTTTATTCAAGTTTCTTTTCTATTCAACTTCCTTTTTTATTTAATTTCCAAATAGATCGTTAAGGTATAGTGGTTTCTTGAATGAACATTCATTTTTAATTTTCTGAAACTTCCATTTTTATTTTTATTTAACTTCCATTTTTATTCAAGTGTCTTTTCTACTCAACTTCCTATTTTATTTAATTTCCCGATAGATCGATAAGGTATAGTGGTTTTTTGAATGAACTTCCATTTTAAATTTTCTGCAACTTTCATTTTTATTTTTATTCAACTTCTTTTTTTATTCAAGTTTCATTTCTATTCAACTTCCTTTTTTATTTAATTTCCAAATAGATCGTAAAGGTATAGTGGTTTTTGGATCGTATTTCCATTTTAAATTTTATGCAATTTTCATTTTTATTTTTATTCAACTTCCATTTTTATTCAATTAACTTTTCTAATAAACTTCTTTTTTTTATTTAATTTCCAAATAGATCGTTAACATATAGTGGTTTCTTGAATGAACTTCCATTTTGAATTTTCTGCAACTTCTATTTTTATTTTTATTCATGTTATCTTTCTATTCAACTTCCTTTTTTATTTAATTTCCAAATGGATCGTTAAGGTATAGTGGTTTCTTGAATGAACTTCCATTTTTAATTTTCTGCAACTTCCATTTTTATTTTTGTTCAACTTCCTTTTTTATTCAAGTTTCTTTTCTATTCAACTTCCTTTTTTATTTAATTTCCAAATATATCGTTAAGGTATAGTGGTTTTTGGATTGAACTTCCATTTCCAATTTTATGCAACTTTCATTTTTATTTTTATTCAACTTCTATTTTTGTTGAAGTTACTTTTCTATTCAACTTCCTTTTTTATTTAATTTCAAAATAGATCGTTAAGGTATAGTGGTTTCTTGAATGTATAGCGATCCCGTTATTCCCTGTTGTTATTGAACTGTAATCCGGACTTGGTCCCGTAAATTTGTTATTGTCTTATCCTCTTTTCTATCCCTTACTCTTTATCTTAGAGTTTTGGGTTGTGTTGGACTTGTTGGGAATAAGTTGGTTATGTTTTAGAACTTAGAATCTTTGCCCAGTTTTTGGCCTCTCCACTCGAGCGGGGGTTTCGACGCTCGAGCGGGAAAATCACCTTCCCAGTACTTCCTCTGTAGTGTTGACGCTAGAGCGTGAGGTTTGACGCTCGAGCAGGAGTTTGTGTGTGACGCTCGAGCGGAGAGTTGGACGCTCGAGCGAGGACCTGTTCTGCAAAACTTCTGGATGGTTGTATCCGCTGCTCGAGCGGGGGTTTTTGGCGCTCGAGCAGGAGTCTGTGAGTGACGCTCGAGCGAGGAGTTCGACGCTCGAGCGGGGCGACTTTTATATAAAGCCGAGATCTGACCTTTTTGTTCACTTTTTGATTTCCTTTCTCTCTCTTACTTTTTCAAAACCTCCATTGGAGAGCACCTCACTCTAAAACCTAACTTCTCTCTTAGGATTGATCTAGCTAGAGTGTTTTCCTCACCTTGGGCCTTTGTAAGAAGTGTGTTGATCGTCGAGGGCTTCGTTGTGATCCAAGAAATTTGGGATTTGGAGCACTTTGATTTCGGGTCATCTTCTCCATTTGAGTTCTCCATTTGAGGTAGGGATTCTCCTTGTTCTTTTTCAATACTCCGTCTATAGATAGACATGTGGTAATTTTGTATTGCATGAAAATTGTATCATGTTGGATTTGTTTGAAAATCATGAAATAAACCTAGGGTTGGTTGTGTAGAGAATGGGTTGGCTTCATTGATTGTTGTTTTGGCTAAAATAAATATAAATTAGCATGTTGTAGTTAAATGAAGAAAAGCCCTAAATTATATTTTGATTGAGTAAATTAAAATGGGTGTTGTTGACCATTGTGTGTAAATCTCTTTTGTCAAAATGAGTGTGGTAAGGGTGTTAATACCTAAAGGATTAACCATGGCTTTGGAGTTGATTTTATGGAAACAAGATTAGTGGAGTTGGTTTTGTGATAACAAAAAGGAAATGGAATCATTTTTGTGAAAATGAGGGAAGTGTTTTCGAAATAAGTTTGAGAATTGGATTGTTGTATCTTGAGTGTTGAACACACATGTAGAAGTTGTATCTTTAACTATCATGTTAATATTGTTGTTGGGTTTAGGATTCATGATATTTGAGTCTTTTAATAGATGTACTAACTATATGCATCTAGAGGTTTTGTCCTTGGTCATCGGTGGAGGATGACACGGTTGTGTAGGATTGTTAGGTTGCATTTTGCCATTGATTAATTGAACATCGTATGTGATGAAGTGCTAGATACATTATATATATGTATATTTGCTCGGAAGGAGATAGTCATGTGTTCATATGCTTTAACACATTGCTGGTGTCTTGATAGTTTATGTATATGCATTATACATGTTGGTTATGCCTTGATGTGCTGCGATTGTTGGTGTTATGCCCCGCGCTTATAATCAAAGGTACCGTTACCTTCCAGCTAGCGCCTGGAGAACTGTCTGCGCTAATAATCGAAGGTACCATACCCCTCCAGCTAGCGCCTGGTAAACTGGCTTGTTGTTATGTTGTTGAGTGGGGTGTATTGTTGGCTTACTACGCACATAGCTAGTAGAGCGAAATGGGATTGTTGTTGTTTCGTTGTAACTAAAAATATCATGGATTTGATTGGTTACAGTTCGGAGGACCGAGTTACTCCATTGGTTGATTGTATACATGTTGGTGGGTTGTAAATTTATATTTTTACAAAGATATGCATGTATAGTTATGATAGAAATGGAAACGAACCAAAATGTCATTTTTGTCTTTTGGAAAGTGTGGAGGAGAACGAATGTTTTATAGATAAACAAGTTTGAAAAGGTACATCTGAGTATGTATAGGAAATGGAAGAGGGTATCGGGCTTAGTGAGGTTACTTCCTAAGTATTTGTTAATGTTATGAAAGATTGGGAATGGGGATTAATGAAAGGAAAAAGGAAAGACAAACCACTTGTAGCGTTGAATGAAACGGTTGTTTTCGAGAAAAGTTCATACATATATATTTTGTATAAACTGTCACATTACTATTCTAGTACGAGAATGAGTGTTCATGATCATAGCTATCTGTAAGTTGTTATTGTTGAGGATCATGTTGAGTTCCCTACTGGACTATATGTTCATCCCACGTTGTTGAATCTTTTTCAAGTATTAAGCAGATTGAGCTACAAGATTTGGATCTACTTATTTACTGGCCACGGGGCCTCAGTTATGTGGGCGGAATGCCATTGTTGTAAAAGGGTTACACCCTTCTTCTTGTACCTTAAGTGATGTAAGCCCAAGGGCAATTTATTAAGTATGTTCATGTAATATTTACTTTGCATACGAATGAGAGTATTGTTAATCACTTCTACGGATTGAATGTATGAGTTTATTTCCGTATGTTATCCTTGAAATTGAATTAAGTTAACGAATTTGGTAATGATTTCGAGTAATAAAAAGTGGGGCGTGACAGAATGAACATCCATTTTTAATTTTCTGCAACTTCCATTTTTATTTTTATTTCATTTCCATTTTTATTCAAGTGTCTTTTCTACTCAACTTCTTATTTTATTTAATTTCCAAATAGATCGTTAAGGTATAGTGGTTTCTTGAATGAACTTCCATTTTAAATTTTCTGCAACTTCCATTTTTATTTTTATTCAAGTTTCATTTCTATTCAACTTCCTTTTTTATTTAATTTCCAAATTGATCGTAAAGGTATAGTGGTTTTTGGATCGTACTTCCATTTTTAATTTTATACAATTTTCATTTTTATTTTTATTCAACTTCCATTTTTATTCAATTAACTTTTCTATTGAACTTCTTTTTTTTTATTTAATTTCCAAATATATCGTCAAGGTATAGTGGTTTCAGGATTGAACTTCCATTTTTTATTTTCTGGAGCTTCCATTTTTATTTTTTTTCAACTTTTATTTTTATTCAAGTTATTTTTCTATTCAACTTCCTTTTTATATAATTTCCAAATAGATCGTTAAGGTATAGTGGTTTCTGGATTGAACTTCCATTTTTAATTTATTGCAACTTTCATTTTTATTTTTGTTCAACTTCCTTTTTTATTCAAGTTTCTTTTCTATACAACTTCCTTTTTTATTTAATTTCCAAATATATCGTTAAGTTATAGTGGTTTCTGGATTGAACTTCCATTTCCAATTTTATGCAACTTTCATTTTTATTTTTATTCAACTTCTATTTTTGTTGAAGTTACTTTTCTATTCAACTTCCTTTTTTATTTAATTTCAAAATAGAGCGTTAAGTTATAGTGGTTTCTAGAATGAACATCCATTTTTAATTTTCTGCAACGTCCATTTTTATTTTTATTTCATTTCCATTTTTATTCAAGTGTCTTTTCTACTCAACTTCCTATTTTATTTAATTTCCAAATAGATCGTTAAGGTATAGTGATTTCTTGAATGAACTTTCATTTTTAATTTTCTGCAACTTCCATTTTTATTTTTATTCAACTTCTTTTTTTATTCAAGTTTAATTTCTATTCAACTTCCTTTTTTATTTAATTTCCAAATTGATCGTAAAGGTATAGTGGTTTTTGGATCGTACTTCCATTTTTAATTTTATGCAATTTTCACTTTTATTTTTATTCAACTTCCATTTTTATTCAATTAACTTTTCTATTAAACTTCTTTTTTTTTATTTAATTTCCAAATAGATCGTTAAGGTATAGTGGTTTCAGGATTGAACTTCCATTTTTTATTTTCTGGAACTTCCATTTTTATTTTTTTTCAACTTCTACTTTTATTCAAGTTATTTTTCAATTCAACTTCCTTTTTATTTAATTTCCAAATAGATCGTTAAGGTATAGTGGTTTCTGGATTGAACTTCCATTTTTAATCTTTTGCAACTTCCATTTTTATGTTTGTTCAACTTCCTTTTTTATTCAAGTTTCTTTTCTATACAACTTCCTTTTTTATTTAATTTCCAAATATATCGTTAAGGTATAGTGGTTTCTGGATTGAACTTCCATTTCCAATTTTATGCAACTTTCATTTTTATTTTTATTCAACTTCTATTTTTGTTGAAGTTACTTTTCTATTCAACTTCCTTTTTTATTTAATTTCAAAATAGAGCGTTAAGGTATAGTGGTTTCTAGAATGAACATCCATTTTTAATTTTCTACAACGTCCATTTTTATTTTTATTTCATTTCCATTTTTATTCAAGTGTCTTTTCTACTCAACTTCCTATTTTATTTAATTTCCAAATAGATCGTTAAGGTATAGTGGTTTGTTCAATGAACTTCCATTTTTAATTTTCTGCAACTTCCATTTTTATTTTTATTCAACTTCTTTTTTTATACAAGTTTCATTTCTATTCAACTTCCTTTTTTATTTAATTTCCAAATTGATCGTAAAGGTATAGTGGTTTTTGGATCGTAGTTCCATTTTTAATTTTATGCAATTTTCATTTTTATTTTAATTCAACTTCCATTTTTATTCAATTAACTTTTCTATTAAACTTCTTTTTTTTATTTAATTTCCAAATAAATCGTTAAGGTATAGCGGTTTCTGGATTGAACTTCCTTTTATACTTTTATGCAACTTTCATTTTTATTTTTATTCAACTTCTATTTTTATTCAAGTTATTTTTCTATTCAACTTCCTTTTTTATTTAATTTCCAAATAGATCGTTAAGGTATAGTGGTTTCTTGAATGAACTTCCATTTTTAATTTTCTACAACTTCCATTCTAATTTTTGTTCAACTTTCTTTTTTATTCAAGTTTCTTTTCTATACAACTTCCTTTTTTATTTAATTTCCAATATATCGTTAAGGTATAGTGGTTTCTGGATTGAACTTCCATTTCCAATTTTATGCAACTTTCATTTTTATTTTTATTCAACTTCTATTTTTGTTGAAGTTACTTTTCTATTCAACTTCCTTTTTTATTTAATTTCAAAATAGAGCATTAAGTTATAGTGGTTTCTAGAATGAACATCCATTTTTAATTTTCTGCAACGTCCATTTTTATTTTTATTTCATTTCCATTTTTATTCAAGTGTCTTTTCAACTCAACTTCCTATTTTATTTAATTTCCAAATAGATCATCAAGGTATAGTGGTTTCTTGAATGAACTTCCATTTTTAATTTTCTGCAACTTCCATTTTTATTGTTATTCAACTTCTTTTTTTATTCAAGTTTCATTTCTATTCAGCTTCCTTTTTTATTTAATTTCCAAATAGATCGTAAAGGTATAGTGGTTTTTGGATCGTACTTCCATTTTTAATTTTATGCAATTTTCATTTTTATTTTTATTCAATTTCCATTTTTATTCAATTAACTTTTCTATTAAACTTCTTTTTTTATTTAATTTCCAAATAGATCGTTAAGGTATAGTGGTTTCTGGATTGAACTTCCTTTTATAATTTTATGCAACTTTCATTTTTATTTTTATTCAACTTCTATTTTTATTCAAGTTATTTTTCTATTCAACTTCCTTTTTTATTTAATTTCCAAATAGATCGTTAAGGTATAGTGGTTTCTTGAATGAACTTCCATTTTTAATTTTCTACAACTTCCATTCTAATTTTTGTTCAACTTTCTTTTTTATTCAAGTTTCTTTTCTATTCAACTTCCTTTTTTATTTAATTTTCAAATAGATCGTTAAACTAAAGTGGTTACTTGAATAAACATCCTTTTTTAATTTTCTGCAACTTCCATTTTTATTTTTATTTAACTTCCATTTTTATTCAAGTGTCTTTTCTACTCAACTTCCCATTTTATTTAATTTCCAAATAGATCATTAAGGCATAGTGGTTTCTTGAATGAACTTTCATTTTAAATTTTCTGCAACTTCCATTTTTATTTTTATTCAACTTCTTTTTTTATTCAAGTTTCATTTCTATTCAGCTTCCTTTTTTATTTAATTTCCAAATAGATCGTAGAGGTATAGTGGTTTTTGGATCGTATTTCCATTTTTAATTTTATGCAATTTTTATTTTTATTTTTATTCAACTTCCATTTTTATTCAATTAACTTTTCTATTAAACTTCTTTTTTTTATTTAATTTCCAAATAGATCGTTAAGGTATAGTGATTTCTGGATTGAACCTCCATTTTTTATTTTCAGGAACTTCTATTTTTATTTTTTTTCAACTTCTATTTTTATTCAAGTTATTTTTCTATTCAACTTCCTTTTTATTTAATTTCCAAATAGATCGTGAAGGTATAGTGGTTTCTTGAATGAACTTCCATTTTTAATTTTCTGCAACTTCCATTTTTATTTTTGTTCAACTTCCAATTTTATTCAAGTTTCTTTTCTATTCACACTACAAGAAATTGCACTTTTGGCAACTACTTTTGGCGACGACGTCAATTTTTCATAGCCAAAAGTATATTTTTGGCGACACAGTGATGAATTTCGTTGGTAAAAGTAGACCTTTACCGACGCAATTTACTATCGTCGCTAAAAAAGCATAACATTCTTTAAGCGCCAAAATTATTTGTTGGCGCCAAAATTTCAAAAGTTTTAGCTACGAAGCTTATTTTTTGGCAACACAATGAGCGTTGCTATTAGTGTGCTTACTTTTGGCGACGACAAGTTGGCGTGGGCAAAGAGTTAAACATTTAGCGACGACAATAGTATTCGTCGGTAAAAGTTTTGCTAGTGAAATGAGGTGATTTAGTAATTTGTGTTTTTATTATAACTTTTAAAAGAGTTTTAAATATCCTAATTATTGAATTGTAAAATTAAAGTGATCATTGAATTAGATCACAAAATGAACCCATCAAGCCTAAACATACTCTTAAGTTGAGATGGCTAATTTGAGATAATTAAAACTTTTCCAAAGAATGTGGTTAGATTATCATTTTGTAGAGGGCATTTTATGTATAATCATATTAAATTTCATAGTAAATTTCTTTTTGTAATGTTTATCATTAAAAAATTAATGGTCTATCTTAAATAATTTATTCATCGTTCATTTTTTTTCAAAAATAAGTATGACAAAAAAACATGTTACAATTATCAAATTATTTTTTTTTCCTATAAATGATATACATGGAGAGATTTACAAAATAAAAATTTAAATTATCAAAACGAGACTAATAATGACATCTTTAAATGAGAAGTTATTAGTTAGTTTAGTGGCAGCGCCACAAGGAGGCCTACATATATTGTAATTGGTAAAAGGGATGAAATCTATCATTTTATATTGAGTGATTGAAAAATATAAAGAGATGTAGAAATATATGATTAGCCTAGGACATAATCACGTCATGCCCTATAATCAACAAATAATTTTTCCCTTTAAATAAATTATCTCAAGTTTAAGTCTGAAATTAAAAGAAACCTAACCAATTGCTAGTAGCCATAGGATATGGGTTGGTAATGGGTACCCGCCCATTTCCCATTTCCCCACCCATATGTTGTGTTTAGGGTTCTCAGTCTCACGGTCTTCTCAATCTCATTATCACTCTCACATAGCAGCGAAGGCAACGATCTGCATCGGATTTGCAAAGGCAACGATCTCCATTGGATTTGCGAAGGCAATGATCTAGCGGCGGCGATCTCTGTCGGCGTTACCACGGTGGTTCTCCGGCGTGGTGAGTTTTTCTATCTCGTTCTCTTGTTCTATTTGTGTTGACAAATTCATCTATTCGATCCTCTTCCTTCTCTTCCACTCTTGTTCTGTGTATTTTCCCGTTGTAATTTGCATTATTATTATTTTTCTTTTCCTTTTCCGTCACTTTCTCAACTTCCAAACAGCACTGTTTAGGTTTCCCCCCTTTCTCAGGGAGGTTGGTTAAGAGAGCATATGATGCATTGTTGTTGGACACTGGTGGCACTCTTTTGCAATTGGTGAAACCTGTCGAAGAGACTTACGCATCAATCGGCAGAAAATGCGGTTAGCTTCACAGAGTTGTTGCTTTGATTCATGGAAATTTTAACTTAATGTTGTTTAAAGCTATGGATTTAAATCAGTTGTGAATTATGATGCATTTGGAAATTGTTAGCTTTGATTTCTCATGTGGAAGATGAAATTTATTTACTATCTATCTATTTTCTTATATTTTTCATTTTTCATTTTTTAATCTAAGCTGTCTAGATATATGTTTTCTTCATTTCTCTATTTTTCAGCAAGAATGGGTATTTTTTCCGGATCTGTTCATCGAGTCCTGTTTAGAGCAATTTTCTGGGTTTTCTGCTACTAGGAATGCTGACTAGGATCATGGATGTATTACCCTAGATCCCTGAGTCCTGGTTGATGGTTTTGATGCTCTAGGTGTTTTGGTTGATAGAGAACAGTGTTTGAGCAGCCTACTGTTCTTCCTTATGTGCCTTGTTAAGGATTGGGTGGGGTCTTGCAAATATTTTTTTTGAGAGCAGTAGTGCTTCTGATAAGGAAAATGCAAAAAATAGAATGCATAGTAGGTTCTAACGAAAAAATTGCCAAAAACTCAAATTTCATGATTTTAAAATTCATTAGTTCCACACTAGTGAATTGAAATTTTATAAGTTTAGTACTACTCTTTTCAACTACTTCCCACATGACTTCTAATCCACCCTCTGCTTCAATCTGAAGAAACTGATGAAGAAAGAGTTAGAACGATATGTATTGGGCATATTGGTGCAATTTCAATCTAATTAGTCATTGATCAACCAAACAGAGTAATTGGTTTTCAAGTCATCCCCCAATTTACTATACGTTTCCAAAACAATATTTAAAGAACACACCTTAAAACACTAGATCAATTTATATACATACAAAAACATGAATCAAGTGCTGGACCCAAACCATAAAATAAAGTAATCGAATTGACACAAAAAGTTAGCACTAAGATAACTTCTATAGACTTATTTACTGGGGTTGAGTTTTATTTCTTGTTTTGAGAAGTTTTATTTAATTTCTTCTAGTTGAATTAAGCCTTACTATGAACATCTAACTACTTTAATAATTTTGTGCAATTCATTTATGATGTTTAGAATTACACAGATAGATTTTTTGACATACATGTGTATTTAGAGTGAAGTTATCCATATGTGGGTTTTGGTTGGCAAAGAGTTATCCATATATGTATTTAGAGTGAAGTTATCCATTGTTTTGTTGGTTCTGTTTTTTGACATTATTTTGACATACATGTGCAATTCCTTGTTTATGCCCTGATGTAATTTAATATGGGTGATGTAATTTAATATGGGTCTTATAACACTTTCTTTGAACAGGTTCTTTCAGATTTTATTTCTTCAAACAGGCTCTTATAACATTGTAAATTAGTTCTTATAACATTGTAGGGGAGATTGATGTTTTTTTGTATGGATTTATATGCACCTAGTTAGTTACTTATTTTTTATTTTTTTTTATTTTTTTAACTCTCTTTGAAGTTTGAACTCTTAATGGTTGTAGTTGTACATGTTTTGCAATAATGATTAGACTACACTGGTGAGTTTCTATGAACAATGACCATATTTGAACATCAGTAATCCAATAACAAGCGCAAAGATTCCAACTAGCGTAGCTGTTAAAATCTCTTGGTAGTCATGTTCAAGACCTAGGATTGAATCTAGGTTCATCTGAGTAAAGTGGTAGTCTGGCAGGGGGTGGTCTACCCCCTTGGTGCACACGTTATCTAGCACATTACGTTGAACTCAAAAGGGAAAAAAAATACCACTAAGAGGCACAAATACCTATTATTTTCTTATTCGTTATATGGTAGAAATTTCTTCAATATTAGGTTCCCAAATTTATGAATTATCTTACTAAGGTTTAGTTTCAGCTGTTATGTAGTACAGACAGATTAGTATGTATTATCATCATGTTGCATACATGACTACATAACGTGTGGGGTAGCCATTACCTGTAGTTTACTTCATTTTATACTTAATGTCTCGAATGGGCTCACCTTGTGGCATAGGCTGCCTTAAAACCATAGACAAACACAAGATTGGTCTATGTGACTAATATTTTCCAATTGATATAAGAAATTAAAATATGTTAATAGAAAACAAAGAGTGTACTATGAGAAGGACAAGACACCCTTTCAAGAAAAAGAAAAACAATAGTTGCAGGGGATACGTTTTGGTGGCCAGGCATGGTGGCACATTTCATTTGGATCAATAGTTAACAAGAACTTAGATATGACTCACAGAAATCCACACCTTTTTAACCCTCTAGATCCCAGGGGGAGGTCAAATTGACTGACAAAGTTACTTTTTCCTGACCAAATTGGCCCTTTCACAGCTTGATTTTTGTAACCCAACTAATCTGCTCCTCCAAGGAATAGATGGTTCCATGACTCCTCTCATAAGATGACTACCCTAGGAACCAAGCGAGCTGGACTTAGTCCAATCAACAATCACCTTGAGATCACCATCAACCCAGCAAAGTGAAAGGGCTTACCAACTGGTATTTCCAATACCCATGACTTATGCCATGAAATATCATTTGAAATCGAAGTTCCAATTATCTTTTAGTACTTAAAAAATTGGTATCTAATGTTTTTCTAATTCCATGAAGTTGTTTGGCAAGGTCTTTGCTTGTTCCCTATATAGGTTTTTATTGCTGAAGTACTTGTTGGACTAGAAACGAAATTTAGGTAAAAACTAGGGTAGCTTCATCATGTGATAGTGACAAGATGATTTTTTAGAGTGGACGCTCGATTGCCCTTGTTTGTGCTCGTTCATGGGAGAATGAGAAGTGGCTATGAAATTCTGAAGTACTACAAACAGTCACGCCTCCTCTAGTTAGGACCAGTGATTTGCATCAAGCTAAATAATTCTCTTTTACTTTTCCATATAAGACAGACATGGTTATGTTGTGTAGGAGAAGGGAATCGAAACACACCAGAGGGCCCTTCCAAATGGAAGATGAAGCAAGTATTCTTTTTTGATCCAGATGGTGAGCTTTTATAACCCCCTTTTTCAAATAGCCTCATGAACACAATTATATGTGAATTAATATATTTTTGATATTATTGTATTTATTTTTCTTTTCAAGTTCAAGCTTGCGCTCAGTCCATTTATGTAATATAGTTGACTTGAGCTGAGCTTGAGCTCTAGTAATTTTCAGTGAGCTGAGTAGCTCGGCTTGGCTCATTTGCAGCCCTAAGTATTGAGAAAATGACTGAAGTATCTTGAAGTACAGCTCTCCTTGCTGAAATATTGACATCGTTATTTGCTTAAAAGTGTAATAGTTGCCATCAGCTGCGGGGCCACCAGCCACTTTTAATTAGCAAACAGAGTTCTTTGTTATGTTATAAGTTGACATTTTCCTTGCACTTACTTGATGGAGTTGCAATTAGTGAAATTTATCGAAATCATATTTTTTGACGTGCAGGGAATGGCTTGGAGGTTGCAAGCCGTGAAGATCCAGAACAATAAGCCGGGGTGTTCCATATGCAAGTGGACCTGATAGAATGAATCGATTGCGAACAACAGATGAATTTATGTTGACATGTTACATAAGAGGTCAACAAAATCCAAAAGACCCTAAATTTGGATGAGTTATGATGTAAATGAATGAATTTGTAATGGGTATTGTATGTGACTTGCACTCCAATTGGTACTTTTACCTCCTCTTCTTGTTTGGGATAATTTTATCTGCATTAAATTCTATGTTCTAGTACTACTTATCATTTAACCTTTTTGATCCTTTGGGTTTTTGTCCATGATAATAGTGATTTCAGATTTCTTTTTAGGACCCTTTTTTTTTTCTTAATTTTCTAGACATGGAATTTTTGTTTTGTTATGAATTTTTAATCCTTTTAGGAATCTTATTATTCAAGTTGTCATGGTGACTGTTTATTTTAAGAAAAATTACCAAAAAGTGGTGAGTAGACAAACTAGTTACAATTTGATGGAAATTCAAATATAATTGTATTAGAGATGGAAACTTGTAATTTTATTCAAGTATAAATGTTAATCCTTCCCGATTTTTCTTTTTTCTCTCTTTCCTTTCCCTCTCCTCACCCCATCTAATTTTTAGTTTTTGAGTTTTTCTGTTGTCATTGATATAGTTTATATTACTTTTTGGATTGTTTCCTTTTGTTTTCTAACAATTGAAGCTATCAACAAGTAATGAAAAAATACAGAACTTCAAAGCTACTAAAATGCTTCCACGGCTCTGAATACTGTCTGTTATTAGTCCGTAAAAGCAGAGTTACATCTTGATGATAATGGTTCTATTGCTCTTTTGCCACTTTCAGGTTGCCACTTTGACTTTATCTATGTTATTTTTTATTGATAATCTTATAGAATCAGTCATTGATGCCTTATTTCCTTTTTCTTCGTTTGAAGGGAACCAAAAATCAATCCCATACTGACCAAACTTTGTTGGGCGACCACATATCGTTCATCGAGATATCAAAGCTAGCAATATTCTCCTCGAGAAAGACTTGACACCCAAATTTCAGATTTTGGTCTACCAAAACTTATCCCAGCCAACATGACTCATGTTAGTACTCGTGTGGCAGGAACGATGTAAGTTCTAACAATAATGCATCCATTTTTTTAGTCCATCTAATCATAAGAGTTCATCTTCATTACATTCTAACAATAGTGCAGATATGGACTTTACACTTTCTTAGGAATGTCTGTGTCTGTGAGTTGAATTTGATATGGAGGGAAACTAATATCTGTGCTGATCTCCTAGCTAAGAATGCAGCTGCTCGGCGTGAAACTTTTATGCTTATACATGATGCTCCCAAGACTCTTCTAACGTTATTGGCTAAAGATACGATAGGTGCTGGGTGTTTGAGAAGGGTGCATTTGTGATCTTTGCTTTCTTTTGTTTTGGCTGCAGCCATCGTTTGGGGGAAAAGAACCTTATAAAAAAGAGAATGTGATATAAATTTCCAAGTTCGTGATTAACTTCTTGGAATTGCAGATTTCCCACTCATTACCATTTATGCCACACTTTCATCATTTGCATCATTGTTTAGGATTATTTTCTTCGCCTTCTTTATTTATTTATCCCTTTTCTATTTTAGATATATCGAACAGTGTAAACATGTGCCCTGGTATTTCGCAGCTGTTTTTGTGTTTTTTATGTGTTTGATGCAGCTACTGGTACCTTTTTGGTGTGTCTTCACTACTTAAGTCTCAAAACTAGCAATTTAGTTTCTTTTTCTTTGTTCTTTTTCAAAAAAATTTTTTTTTTAAGTATTCCCATGGTGCCCTGAATAATGATTTTGGTATTCCATATTTCTTAGAACAAATGCAAATTTCATTGAACCTACCTAACGTACTTGGCTAATCTTTTTGCATGCTTTACTTTGAAATGTGATTCACACATGCTTCTGTTCTGAGCTTATGGTTGCAGTCTCCATTTTTAACTCTGTAGAGATGTCTTCTGAGCTTGTGTTAGTATTGGCAGATATGATTTTCAATTTATTGGTAAATTTCTTATGCATTTTATATTTTTAATTTTTTCAGTCATCATAAATCTACAAAACCTTCATTGCAGAACTAAAGGATGCGAGGATCCCATGCAAAGATAGCCCGGAACTGTTGGGGCTTTTACTGGAATTTTCAAGTTCAATTCCTTCTTTATTTGATCAATGGAAGGTAAGAAGCTCTTTTCTTTTAGCTGTTGTATCAGCAACAATATTCTTGTGGGCTATTGATGATCCTATCTAGTGCTGAAAAATGACAAATTTTGGAGCTTCCTCTATTGAGTGCAATTTGGTATGGAAAGTGCAATTTTGGAGCTTCCTCCAAAATTATTGAGTGCAATTTATATTTATAGAGGAAGCTCCAAAAGTGCAATTGCACCCAATAATTGCACTCAGTATTTGTGAAAAATGATAAATTTTGGAGCTTCCTCTGATAAATAATTGTGGAAGATTTTCATAATTGGTCTGTAATTTCCAGATCCCATAGTTGATGTGTAATTTTAAGCCTCAAACCGAAATATAAAATATGCACCAGTATTGATACTGCAGTGAAGTGATAGAATGCACTTTTCTTCCTGTTAGTCTGTTCTGTTTCTCATTAACAATGTCAGCCATCACACAGAATTATTTATGCCCTGTGTGGTTTTTTTTTTCTTTCATATTTTTGGAAACAAAATAATGAAATGTTTGAAAGCAACTGTTTGATATTCTCTAAAAGCTGGATTGCTTTTCAGAAATTTTTGAAAAACAGTTAACCAAGTAATTTTTCTTTGCTATGTCATTTGCTTCTGTTATGTAAACATTGTAGAGAAGCACCCCTCTTCTTGTCGATGAATTCATAAATTTGTGAAGTTTTAATGTTTTTTGGTATATCAATTTCTAACAAGTTTTGTGGATTCTTTTGATATCAGGAAGAACAAATAATGTACCCTACTTCACTGGAGAATGAACGGTTCACGGTTGCACTAGCAAACTGCAGGAGGCAAGGTTATGGACACTGTGGCAGTCTAACTGAAGAACACAGCGATGTTACATGGGAAATCACTCGTGCACTCAAGTGTGAATAACAAAATACCTGCTGTACAGGATAATTCCTCCATGGATCATCTTCATTTGGAGTTAGTGTCGAAGATCTGATGTAGGCATCGGAAACAAGCCCCGATCACTTCCTGATGTTTAAGGTACGGTGCAAATGCAATGTCATATTTATTTAATGATAAAGTTTATTGCAATGTGCAAATTATTTATATTGCAATTATTTAAATTTATCATTGAGTGCAATTATTTATTGAGTGAAATTATTTTTGGTCTGAAAAGTGCAATTATTGAGTGCAATTTTGGGGCTTCCTCTATGAATTTATCATTTATCAATACTGAGTGCAATTTTGGAGCTTCCTCTATTGAGTGCAATTTGGTCTACTGAGTGCAATTTTGTATCAGAAAAGTGCATTCTATCACTTCACTGCAGTATCAATACTGGTGCATATTTTATATTTCGGTTTGAGGCTTAAAATTACACATCAACTATGGGATCTGGAAATTACAGACCAATTATGAAAATCTTCCACAATTATGAAAATCTTCATCTATTGAGTGCACTTATATTTAACATCCTCTAGCTAGTGTTTTGATTGATTGCTTTTTGTTGCACAACCAACATTTCTTGATATGTATGTTAAATCAGTTCTAAATGCAAAAGAAAAGCCAGCAATGGGTCTCAGTGAAGCTTTCCTTCCACTGTTTACTTATTTGTCGCATGAAGATTTTAAAAGTATTGTGGTCCCATCATCTGTTAGAAGTAAATTTGCATCACGAGCATCTATCCTTGTAAGTGTAGATTTACAAATTTGAACATACTAAATTCTAAATATAGAATTATTGTTTAACTACAATAATATTGATTGCGTTGAAATTCAATTTTTGTTACCAAAAGAAAGAAAATATGGCTTCATCTTTACTGCTTCCACTTAGTAACACACGACAATAGTGATTGCCTTGTTGCTTAGATGTTCTTCATCTTTAATTCTGCTGCTGTTGGTGTGCTGCCGGTCTGCTGCTGCAGAAGTTTGCTGGGTTGCTGCTGCTGCTGCAATGTTGCTGTGAAGCGGGCTGCTACTAGATGCTGGTTTGCTGTAAATTTGGGTTGTTAGTTTCATGTTTTCATTTTGTTATATACTTCCAAAAACATATTTTTCGGCAGTGTTTTTTTGCCTACACATCAACTTTAGGTGATTTAATATCAATGTTATTAGTTTGTAATAGTAGTGCCTGAGGGATGCCTCTTGTAAATATGTAAATCTTATAAAAATATATATATGATTTTCAATTTTTTTTACCGTTACAAATTTGTCGTTGCCAAAAAGTAAAGCTTTATTGACAAACAACTTGTCGGTAAATCTGTTGCCAAAAGTTTATTTTTGTCCACTCATATTATGTCGCAAAAGTGTATTTTTTGTCAATGTCAATTTGTCGTTGCCAAAAGTAAAGCTTTATCGACGACCAAATCGTTGCCAAATGGCAACATTTACCATCGTAAATGTGTCGCTAAAAGTTTACTTTTGCCCACTCATATTGTGTTGGTAGAAGTGTGTTTTTTGCCAATGTCAATTTGTCGTTGCCAAAAGTAAAGCTTTAGCGACAAACAAATCGTTGGCGAATGGCAACATTTACCGACGTAAATGTGTCGCCAAAAGTCTACTTTTGCCGATGCATATTGTCTTGCTAAAAGTATATTTTTTGCCCATGCAAATTTGTGTCGCGAAAAGTGCCACACAATCATCATATTTGAATGACTTTTACCGACGCAAGGTAAATTGCCGAAAATGGATGAAGGCTTTTATCGACGACTATGTTCGTCGCTAAAGGCATTACTTTTACCAACGCAATGATAATTTCGTCGGCAAAAACTTTTACCGACTCACTTTTGCCTACGGGTTGCCAACGTAGCTTCATGCGTCGGCAAAACTCTTTGCCAACGAATTTTCCCTTTTAGCAACATATTTTGTTGCGTTGCGAAAAATGCAATTTCTTGTAGTGTCAACTTCCTTTTTTATTTAATTTCCAAAAATATCGTTAAGGTATAGTGGTTTCTGGATTGAACTTCCATTTCCAATTTTATGCAAGTTTCATTTTTATTTTTATTCAACTTCTATTTTTGTTGAAGTTACTTTTCTATTCAACTTCCTTTTTTATTTAATTTCAAAATAGGGCGTTAAGGTATTGTAGTTTCTAGAATGAACATCCATTTTTAATTTTCTGGAACTTCCATTTTTATTTTTATTTCATTTCCATTTTTATTCAAGTGTCTTTTCTACTCAACTTCCTATTTTATTTAATTTCCAAATAGATCGTTAAGGTGTAGTGGTTTCTTGAATGAACTTCCATTTTTAATTTTCTACAACTTTCATTTTTATTTTTATTCAACTTCTTTTTTTATTCAAGTTTCATTTCTATTCAACTTCCTTTTTTATTTCATTTCCAAATAGATCGTAAAGGTATAGTGGTTTTTGCATCGCACTTCCATTTTTAATTTTATGCAATTTTCATTTTTATTTTTATTCAACTTCCGTTTTTATTCAATTAACTTTTCTATTAAACTTCTTTTTTTTATTTAATTTCCAAATAGATCGTTAAGGTATAGTGGTTTCTGGATTGAACTTCCATTTTTTATTTTCGGGAACTTCCATTTTTATTTTTTTTCAACTTCTATTTTTATTCAAGTTATCTTTCTATTCAACTTCCTTTTTATTTAATTTCCAAATAGATCGTTAAGGTATAGGGGTTTCTGGATTGAACTTCCATTTTTAATTTTTTGCAACTTCCATTTTTATTTTTGTTCAACTTCCTTTTTTATTCAAGTTTCTTTTCTATACAACTTCCTTTTTTGTTTAATTTCCGAATATATCGTTATGGTATAGTGGTTTCTGGATTGAACTTCCATTTCCAATTTTATGCAACTTTCATTTTTATTTTTATTCAACTTCTATTTTTGTTGAAGTTACTTTTCTATTCAACTTCCTTTTTTATTTAATTTAAAAATAGAGCGTTAAGGTATAGTGGTTTCTAGAATGAACAACAATTTTTAATTTTCGGCAACGTCCATTTTTATTTTTATTTCATTTCCATTTTTATTCAAGTGTCTTTTCTACTCAACTTCCTATTTTATTTAATTTCCAAATAGATTGTTAAGGTATAGTGGTTTCTTGAATGAACTTCCATTTTTAATTTTCTGCAACTTCCATTTTTATTTTTATTCAACTTCTTTTTTTATACAAGTTTCATTTCTATTCAACTTCCTTTTTTATTTAATTTCCAAATAGATCGTAAAGGTATAGTGGATTTTGGATCGTTCTTTTTTTTTTAATTTTATGCAATTTTCATTTTTATTTTTATTCAACTTCCATTTTTATTCAATTAACTTTTCTATTAAGCTTCTTTTTTTTATTTAATTTCCAAATAGAACGTTAAGGTATAGTGGTTTCTGGATTGGACTTCCATTTATAATTTTATGCAACTTTCATTTTTATTTTTATTCAACTTCTATTTTTATTCAAGTTATTTTTCTATTCAACTTCCTTTTTTATTTAATTTCCAAATAGATCGTTAAGGTATAGTGGTTTCTTGAATGAACTTCCATTTTTAATTTTCTGCAACTTCCATTTTAATTTTTGTTCAACTTCCTTTTTTATTCAAGTTTCTTTTCTATTCAACTTCCTTTTTTATTTAATTTCCAAATAGATCGTTAAGGTATAGTGGTTTCTTGAATGAACATCCATTTTTAATTTTTTGCGACTGCCATTTTTATTTTTATTTAACTTCCATGTAAAGCACTCAAAATAACAACATTAAACCCATCAATATAGACATGCATTGATATATATTGTTCCACATTCTTCCGTTTATCAGAGTTTCATTACAAAAAGTATTACATGTTAGCGACAAAAGCAAATGCCCTAAAGGCTTACAGCTTTCCAAGTTAACACTTGGTTACAACAAAAGAGTACTAACTCATTTACACATTAAGCCCTTGGCTTGAATTTACATGTAATACATCAAAAATAAAACGACAAAAGTGTGTCCGCCTCTAGCCTCCCAAGCTATGTCCTTGGAGGTGGCATGCTACCTGTACCTGAAAATGATATTCCCATATAGGGTGAGCCACAGCCCAGTAGAAATACACTAAACCAAATATGAACAATGACTAAAAGATTAGCAGTTGATAGATGGCCAACACTGATACTTTCTCTTATCACACTTTACGGTTTCATGACATACAAGTCCATATTACATTCCATTTTCCAATTCCTTTCAATTCTCAATTTACAACCATGGCTCAGAACCTGGCCAAACAACTCATATGAGACAGTAACTCATATCAAACACTTCCCATTTCGTAATAGATAAGCATACTAGCTATATCACACAACAACAGATAAGCATACAAGCTATATCATCACTTCCACAGATATGCATATGAGCACTATCACACTTCCAATGACAAGCATATGAGCTCTGTCAACACATTACTAGATAAGCATATGAGCTCTATCTACGGAGTCCATCCCCTATCTCCTCCCAACACATCCGGTTTAGAGGTTCATCCCCTATCTTCCCCTAAACCGTGGAGTACATCCCCTATCTCCTCCAACACAACACAATGCATATACACAACAATTATACACATCATCACACAATACATAAATTTAATGTATTCTTTCAATCGTCAATCTCAATGACACATTCCAGTGATTAGTTTCAATTTGCCTAATCATCATGCATTGTCTACAACAATCACGACTATCCTCCACCGATAGCCCAAAGCAGTTATTTCTATACAGAAAATAAATGCAACAATGGATATATAATCAACATTCCAATTAGGTGAGTGATAAATAATCCAACTACACCCTTTTATCCCATAACTTCCCAAATCAATTCCTCATTTCTCATAATTAATTATACAAATTAATTAACCAATGTAATTAGGGCATTTTCCATAATTTACATTACAACCGTTAGGTTCCATTTTCATTAATGTTTCAACATTAATTCCACTTTTTCCATGCCAAACATGCATCTAGGCTTTATTTAGCTAAAACCCCAACCTTTGTAAATTTACACAAAAGCCCCAAATTTTCACCAAATTACTAAACCAACCCCAACATCTCAAAATACTAAAATTTAAAGACAAAGCTCATAGAAAGGAGTAGGATATCCCTACCTCAAAGTTTGAGCTCCAATGGAGATGAAGACCAAAACCAAAATGCTCCAAATTCTGAAATTTTCAGATTAAAATGTAGCCCTCGACGATCAACACAACTTTCGTAAAGGCCAAAAGTGAGCAAACAACTCCTACTAGATCAAATCTAAGAGAGAAGGGCCGGTTTTAGAGTGAGAAGCTCTGAAAATGGCTTTTTTGGAAAAGTAAGAGAGAGAAAAGATCTTGAAAAAGTGATCCAAAAGTCGGATCTCGGATTTATATAAAAGTCGCCCCGCTCGAGCGGCACTCACAGACTCCCGCTCGAGCAGCCAATCCCCCGCTCGAGCTCCGGATGCACACTCCCAGAACTTTTACAGGCAGGTCTCCCGCTCGAGCATCCAACTCCCCGCTCGAGCGGCACTCACACAAACCCGCTCGAGCGGCCAATCCCACGCTCGAGCGTCCAACACTGCACAGGAAATACTGGATGGGTGAACTTCCCGCTCGAGGGCCAAAACCCCCGCTCGAGCGGACAGGTCAAAATCTGGGCAACTAGTTTTGGTTTCTAAACTCAACCAACCTGTAATAAACCTGCCCAACACATCCTATAACCCAAATATAAAGTAAGAAAGGATGTACACCAGGTAATAATCAACTACTATCATCCACGGACACATGTCCGGATCACTGTACAACAAGGGTAAACCCGGGATTGCTATAACCTCCCCCCCTTAAAGAATTTCATCCCCGAAATTTGGCACAAGTTTTCAAAAACAGGTTTTCTCCATTTTCAACAATATTATAACATAATATTAAACAACCTGACCCATTACCGGTCAATTCCTTCTCTTTTCAAGAGGCATTTCACAACATAATTTACAAGTGCATTATTATCATGCAATTCTCTTCCACTTTCAACCATTTCCAACATACATGGTTCACAGTTCATATCATAATCAATATACATGATACAACTCCAGTTCTACAATATAGCCAACATATGCAATATCATAACCAACTCCCATAGCAGGGTAAGTCCTACAACATACTTTCATTAAACCAAAACATTACCAATGTTTTACAACTTAAGACATATATAAAGCTCTTAAGTCCAACAATATTACAGAATTTCATTACAAAATTACTCATCAATAAACAAGTCCGGATATTTCTCGCGGACTTCCAACTCACGTTCCCAAGTGGCTTCCTCCACTCCGTGATGTTTCCACAAAACCTTCACCAAAGGAATGGTCTTGCCACGCAGGACTTGATCCCGCCTATCCAAGACCCGAACCGGTCTCTCCTCATACGAGGCATCCTCATCTACCTCTAAGTCGGTCCAATCTAACACATGCGATGGATCCAACTCATACTTCCGAAGCATACTCACATGAAACACGTCATGAACTCTGGACAACTGCGGCGGTCAGGCTAAATGATAAGCAACCTCGCCAATCCTCTCAAGGATCTCAAAAGGCCCAATAAATCGAGGGGACAACTTCCCACTCTTCCCGAACCTCATCAAATCTCGCCTAGGTGATATTTTCAAGAAAACATGATCACCCACCTCAAACGCCAAAGGCCTCCTCCTACGGCCGGCATAAGATTTCTGACGACTCTGGGCTGTAACAAGCCTCCTACGGATAAGTTCAACTTTCTCCGTCGTCTCCCTAACCAACTCCGGACCCAACAAAGGTGCATCACCCACTTCGGCCCAACAAACTGGAGACCTACATGGTCGGCCATACAAGGCCTCAAACGGTGCCATACCGATACTAGACTGAAAGCTGTTGTTGTAGGCAAACTCCACCAATGGTAAGTGCCTCTCCTACGTCCCACTAAAGTCAAGGACACAACCTCGAAGCATATCCTCAAGGATCTGAATAGTACGCTCGGACTGCCCGTCAGTCTGAGGGTGATAAGCCGTACTAAAGGTCAACTTAGTACCCAAGGCACTCTGCAAACTCTGCCACAATCTAGCAGTAAAACGAGGATCTCCATCTGAGACGATCGTCACTAGTACCCCGTGCAATCTCACTATGTCCCGAATATACAAGTCGGCGAGATGATCTACCGAATCTCTCACGCGCATGGGAATGAAGTGCGCCGACTTAGTCAACCGATCTACAACCACCCAAATGGCATCACTACACCGCTGAGTCCTCAGAAGACCGACAACGAAGTCCATAGTGACATGCTCCCACTTCCACTCGGCAATAGGCAAGGGTTGCAACAAACCCGCTGGCCTCTGATGCTCGGCCTTCACTTGCTGGCAAGTAAGGCACTTCGATACGAAAACAGCCACATCTCTCTTCATACTCCGCCACCAAAACTGGCGACCTAAATCCCGATACATCTTAGTGCCTCCCGGATGCACCGCAAGGCGTGAATGATGGAACTCTCGGAGTACTTCCTCTCGGCAAGACTCTGACACAAACAAACGGTCTCAGTATCTCACACTCAGGTCGGGATACACCGTCAAACCCTTCTCAACTTTCCCACTGGAGATCTTCTCTCGGAAGGACTCTACCTCAAGGTCACCTCTCTGTGCCTCTAACACTCTAGTCACAAGTGTGGGCTGTGCAACAACAGAAAACAAGGCCGCAGCCTCAACAGATTCGCCCAGTAGCAAATCAAACTCACCAAGTGCTCCCAACATCTCCCATTCCCGGATGGCTATACAAGCTACATCACTAATGGATTTCCTACTAAGGGCATCGGCCACAACATTGGCCTTCCCCGGGTGATAATGCAACTCAAAATCGTAGTCCTCAATGAACTCCATACATCTCCTCTGCCTCAGATTCAAGTCTCTCTGTGTAAACAGATACTTCAAACTCTTGTGGTCCGAGAACACCTCGAACCTCTCACCATAAAGGTAGTGCCTCCAGATTTTCAAGGCAAAGATCACTGCTGCTAACTCTAGGTCATGTGTAGGGTAATTCTTCTCGTGAATTTTCAACTGACGTGAGCCATAAGCTACCACTTTTCCCTTTTGCATCAACACACAACCCAAACCCTCTCGTGAGGCATCACAATAAACCGCATAACCTAACCCTCTCTCCGGAATAATCAAGACCGGAGCGGTGGTCAATCTAACCTTCAGCTCTTGGAACGACTTTTCACAAGTCTCACTCCACACAAACTTGACCCCTTTCCGCGTCAATCTAGTCAACGGCGAAGCTAGCCTGGAGAAATCCTTCACAAACCGACGGTAATACCCAGCTAATCCCAGAAAACTGCGAATCTCGAACACACTCTTAGGCTGTGCCCAATCTTGCACTGCCTCTACCTTGGATGTATCAACAGACACCCCTTCCCTAGATACCACGTGGCCTAAGAATTTCACCTCTCCTAGCCAGAACTCACACATCCCAAACTTGGCATACAGCCTATGGGCTCTAAGTAACTCAAGCGCCACTCTCAAGTGTGCCTCGTGCTCCTCCTCTGAAGGCGAATAAATAAGAATTTCGTCCACGAAAACGACTACAAAACGATCCAAGAATTCCTGGAAGATCCGGTTCATCAAGTCCATAAAGACTGCCGGTGCATTGGTAAGCCCGAATGGCATCACCAGAAACTCATAATGGCCATGCCGTGTACGGAATGCCGTCTTAGGAATATCCTCCTCCCTGACCCTCAACTGGTGGTAACCCGATCTCAAGTCTATCTTAGAGAAACAACGGGAACCCTTCAACTGGTCGAACAAATCATCTATACGGGGCATAGGGTACTTATTCTTGACCGTAGCCCGATTCAACTTCCGGTAGTCTATACACAGTCTCAAGGCACCATCTTTCTTTTTAGCAAAGAGGGCCGGTGCTCCCCATGGTGAAACACTAGGGCGAACAAAGCCCTTATCTAACAATTCCTGGAGCTGAACTTTCAACTCAACCAACTCTGCTGCAGCAAAACGGTAAGGTGCCATAGAAATCGGCGCCGTGCCGGACACTAGATCAATAGAGAACTCTATCTCTCGGTGAGGTGGCAAACTAACAAGGTCCTCAGGAAAGACATCCGAGTACTCACAAACCACCCTTGGCAACACAACACTGGTCTCATCACACTCACCACTCTCAAAGCTAGCAAGTAGACCACTAAGCTCACTTCGCCCTCGCGAATCATACCCCGGTGGCAAAACACAACCAACCCGGTCTCCCAAGAAATGGAACCACTCCCCGTTCAAGGTACATAACGTGACCCTCTGGCGGTAGCAATCGATAACAGCCCGGTATGACGACAACCAGTCCATACCCAAAATAACATCAAAGCCCTTCATGGGCATGACAACAAACGGAAAAGGAAGCCTATGGTCGACGACCTCTATATCACAACCTCTAACACCTTGTTTCAAGATCAACTCACCACCAATAGGCGATACCACACAAATAGGAGATGCTAACTGTGCTAACTCCAATTCCAAAACAGATGCAAATGCAGCAGATACAAAAGAATGAGATGCACCCGTGTCAATCAACACACTAGCAACCGAGTTGCAAAACAGAAAAGTACCTCTCACTACTGATGGAGCCGGTACTAAATCCTGCGCGGTAACAGCATACACGCGCCCTGTAGGCCCTTGATCTACCTGCTCACCTCTCGGAGCAAAAGACTACTGCACAGATTGGGATGACGAAGCTCCCGGATTGGCCCTCGAGGCCTGCACAGACTGAGCTGGCTGAAAACCCTGCGTCTGCCTAGAACCAGACGCTCCCGAGGTAGCACTCAACTGCGGGCAATACCTCTTCAGGTGCCCAGGCTGACCACACTGATAACAAGACAAAGGCTGGCCTCTACCCTGGCTCTGGCCCTGAGGTCTAGCTGATGAAGAAGCAGCTCGCTGACCCCCTCCCTTCTGCGGGCAAACTGAAGACTTGTGACCCAGCTGGCCACACGCAAAACAAGTCAGGCCTCCCTGACTACCTCTCCCCGAGCCTGCGCTCGGCACCGGAAAGGTCGATCTAGCAACTCCTCCCTGAGACTACTGAGGGTTAGAACCCCTCTGTCTCCTGCCATCACCCTGACCATCTTGGCTCCTCTTGGAGCCTCTCTGCCCCTCATCCTCCTCCTGCATCATGAGCTCCATATGAGCTGCAGCATCCACTAAGTGTCTATACTCTCGGATGTAAGACCCACCAACCCTCAACTTGAGGCCCCGCCTCAACTTCCGCTCAAACTCATAGCAACGGCGTTCTTCGGACGTCACTAACTCAGGTGCAAACCTGGACAAACTAGTGAAAGTGGCCTCGAACTCTGCCACAGACATACCCTGCTGATTAAGCCGGCTAAACTGATCCTTCAGCTTCTCCCTAGCCACTGCCGATAAGAACCTCTCCTGGAAAGCATTCACAAACGCCTCCCATGTATCACCAACACGAGCCTTCTCGTACTTCCACCATTGACCCGCATCTCCCTTCAACTGGAAGGATGCCAAGGTCACTTTCAATGCTCCGTCCTCGATGCCAAGCATCTCGAACGTCTTACTCATCTGCTCTAACCACTCGTCAGCCTTCAGTGGTTCCTTTGGATCCCCAACAAACTCATCCGGATTAGGCCGAAAGAACTCCCTCTTCAAGAAAGAAGGCCCTGCCTCAGCTGCCTGATTCCCAGCCCTGAGAACACCCAAAGCTCCTGCTATCTCTCGTGCCAAGGCACTCATAGCCTGCTGACCCGCTGGCTCGGCCACGTTGGCCTGACCAACTCCCTCCTGTACTGCCGGAACCTCCTCCGGTAACGGTACTTCCTGCCTCGCAGGTCTACCACGCCTAGCACCTCTTCCTCGTCCTGACATCCTAATAAAGATAATACAGAACGTTAGCACATTCACAAATGTTCCAAAACTAAACACTCACGTCCTAATGCATGGACAACTGAAATTCACACCACGTAAGCACATAAACACATAAGCACTTACGAATTTCATTTCCGGATAATGATAGTCCCGAGGCGTTACTAGAGTTCCGGTTAGAAACGGCATTGATCAAGTGCCTTTCCAACAAGACTCCCAGAAACTCAAGGATTCAATCAACATCCTAGAAACTAAATCCCATACCCACATAGTCACATAAGCATGTTATCAATTAAGCACATAGCATATGACACTACATCTAAGTCTCTATCAAGCGAGACAAACCCAATGTGATCCTAATCACTTCCCACGTACCCAAAGTATTCGAACCCGGTACGCTCTGATACCAAGTTGTAACGCCCTCAAAATAACAACATTAAACCCATCAATATAGACATGCATTGATATATATAAGTTCCACATTCTTCCATTTATCAGAGTTTCATTACAAAAAGTATTACATGTTAACGACAAAAGCAAATGCCCTAAAGGCTTATAGCTTTCCAAGTTAACACTTGCTTACAACAAAAGAGTACTAACTCATTTACACATTAAGCCCTTGGCTTGAATTTACATGTAATACATCAAAAATAAAACGACAAAAGTGTGTCCGCCTCTAGCCTCCCAAGCTATGTCCTTGGAGGTGGCATGCTACCTGTACCTGAAAATGATATTCCCATATAGGGTGAGCCACAGCCCAGTAGAAATACACTAAACCAAATATGAACAATGACTAAAAGATTAGAAGTTGATAGATGGCCAACACTGATACTTTCTCTTATCACACTTTACGGTTTCATGACATACAAGTCCATATTACATTCCATTTTCCAATTCCTTTCAATTCTCAATTTACAACCATGGCTCAGAACCTGGCCAAACAACTCATATGAGACAATAACTGATATCAAACACTTCCCATTTCGTAATAGATAAGCATACTAGCTATATCACACAACAACAGATAAGCATACAAGCTATATCATCACTTCCACAGATATGCATATGAGCACTATCACACTTCCAATGACAAGCATATGAGCTCTGTCAACACATTACTAGATAAGCATATGAGCTCTATCTACGGAGTCCATCCCCTATCTCCTCCCAACACATCCGGTTTAGAGGTCCATCCCCTATCTTCCCCTAAACCGTGGAGTGCATCCCCTATCTCCTCCAACACAACACAATGCATATACACAACAATTATACACATCATCACACAATACATAAATTTAATGTATTCTTTCAATCGTCAATCTCAATGACACATTCCAGTGATTAGTTTCAATTTGCCTAATCATCATGCATTGTCTACAACAATCACGACTATCCTCCACCGATAGCCCAAAGCAGTTATTTCTATACAGAAAATAAATGCAACAATGGATATATAATCAACATTCCAATTAGGTGAGTGATAAATAATCCAACTACACCCTTTTATCCCATAACTTCCCAAATCAATTCCTCATTTCTCATAATTAATTATACAAATTAATTAACCAATGTAATTAGGGCATTTTCCATAATTTACATTACAACCGTTAGGTTCCATTTTCATTAATGTTTCAACATTAATTCCACTTTTTCCATGCCAAACATGCATCTAGGCTTTATTTAGCTAAAACCCCAACCTTTGTAAATTTACACAAAAGCCCCAAATTTTCACCAAATTACTAAACCAACCCCAACATCTCAAAATACTAAAATTTAAAGACAAAGCTCATAGGAAGGAGTAGGATATCCCTACCTCAAAGTTTGAGCTCCAATGGAGATGAAGACCAAAACCAAAATGCTCCAAATTCTGAATTTTTCAGATTAAAATGTAGCCCTCGACGATCAACACAACTTTCGTAAAGGCCAAAAGTGAGCAAATAACTCCTACTAGATCAAATCTAAGAGAGAAGGGCCGGTTTTAGAGTGAGAAGCTCTGAAAATGGCTTTTTTGGAAAAGTAAGAGAGAGAAAAGATCTTGAAAAAGTGATCCAAAAGTCGGATCTCGGATTTATATAAAAGTCGCCCCGCTCGAGCGTCAAACTCCCCGCTCGAGCGGCACTCACAGACTCCCGCTCGAGCGGCCAATCCCCCGCTCGAGCTCCGGATGCACACTCCCAGAACTTTTGAAGACAGGTCTCCCGCTCGAGCGTCCAACTCCCCGCTCGAGCGGCACTCACACAAACCCGCTCGAGCGGCCAATCCCACGCTCGAGCGTCCAACACTGCACAAGAAATACTAGATGGGTGAACTTCCCGCTCGAGCGCCAAAACCCCCGCTCGAGCGGATAGGTCAAAATCTGGGCAACTAGTTTTGGTTTCTAAACTCAACCAACCTGTAACAAACCTGCCCAACACATCCTATAACCCAAATACAAAGTAAGAAAGGATGTACACCAGGTAATAATCAACTACTATCATCTACGGACACATGTCCAGATCATTGTACAACAAGGGTAAACCCGGGATCGCTATATTCCATTTTTATTCAAGTGTCTTTTCTACTCAACTTCCTATTTTATTTAATTTCCAAATAGATCATTAACGTATAGTGGTTTCTTGAATGAACTTTCATTTTAAATTTTCTGCAACTTCCATTTTTATTTTTATTCAACTTCATTTTTTATTCAAGTTTCATTTCTATTCAGCTTCCTTTTTTATTTAATTTCCAAATAGATCGTAAAGGTATAGTGGTTTTTGGATCATACTTTAATTTTTAATTTTATGCAATTTTCATTTTTATTTTTATTCAACTTCCATTTTTATTCAATTAACTTTTCTATTAAACTTCTTTTTTTTATTTAATTTCCAAATAGATCGTAAAGGTATAGTGGTTTTTGGATCGTACTTCCATTTTTAATTTTATGCAATTTTCATTTTTGTTTTTATTCAACATCCATTTTTATTCAATTAACTTTTCTATTAAACTTCATTTTTTTATTTAATTTCCAAATAGATCGTTAAGGTATAGTGGTTTCAGGATTGAACTTCCATTTTTTTTATTTTCAGGAACTTCTATTTTTATTTTTTTTCAACTTCTATTTTTATTCAAGTTATTTTTCTATTCAACTTCCTTTTTATTTAATTTCCAAATAGATCGTTAAGGTATAGTGGTTTCTTGAATGAACTTCCATTTTTAATTTTCTGCAACTTCCATTTTTATTTTTGTTCAACTTCTTTTTTATTCAAATTTCTTTTCTATTCAACTTCCTTTTTTATTTAATTTCCAAATATATCGTTAAGGTATAGTGGTTTCTGGATTGAACTTCCATTTCCAATTTTATGCAACTTTCATTTTTATTTTTATTCAACTTCTATTTTTGTTGAAGTTACTTTTCTATTCAACTTCCTTTTTTATTTAATTTCAAAATAGAGCGTTAAGGTATAGTGGTTTCTACAATGAACATCCATTTTTAATTTTCTGCAACTTCCATTTTTATTTTTATTTCATTTCCATTTTTATTCAAGTGTCTTTTCTACTCAACTTCCTATTTTATTTAATTTCCAAATAGATCGTTAAGGTATAGTGGTTTCTTGAGTGAACTTCCATTTTTAATTTTCAGCAACTTCCATTTTTATTTTTATTCAACTTCATTTTTTATTCAAGTTTCATTTCTATTCAGCTTCCTTTTTTATTTAATTTCCAAATAGATCGTTAAGGTATAGTGGTTTCTTGAATGAACTTTCATTTTAAATTTTCGGCAACTTCCATTTTTATTTTTATTCAACTTCTTTTTTTATTCAAGTTTCATTTCTATTCAGCTTCCTTTTTTATTTAATTTCCAAATAGATCGTAAAGGTATAGTGGTTTTTGGATCATACTTTAATTTTTAATTTTATGCAATTTTCATTTTTATTTTTATTCAACTTCCATTTTTATTCAATTAACTTTTCTATTAAACTTCTTTTTTTTATTTAATTTCCAAATAGATCGTTAAGGTATAGTGGTTTTTGGATTGAACTTCCATTTTTTATTTTTAGGAACTTCTATTTTTATTTTTTTTCAACTTCTATTTTTATTCAAGTTATTTTTCTATTCAACTTCCTTTTTATTTAATTTCCAAATAGATTGTTAAGGTATAGTGGTTTCTTGAATGAACTTCAATTTTTAATTTTCTGTAACTTTCATTTTTATTTTTGTTCAACTTCTTTTTTATTCCAGTTTCTTTTCTATTCAACTTCCTTTTTTATTTAATTTCCAAATATATCGTTAAGGTATAGTGGTTTCTGGATTGAACTTTCATTTTTATTTTTATTCAACTTCTATTTTTGTTGAAGTTACTTTTCTATTCAACTTCCTTTTTTATTTAATTTCAAAATAGAGCGTTAAGGTATAGTGGTTTCTAGAATGAACATCCATTTTTAATTTTCTGCAACTTCCATTTTTATTTTTATTTCATTTCCATTTTTATTCAAGTGTCTTTTCTACTCAACTTCCTATTTTATTTAATTTCCAAATAGATCGTTAAGGTATAGTGGTTTCTTGAATGAACTTCCATTTTTAATTTTCTGCAACTTCCATTTTTATTTTTATTCAACTTCTTTTTTTATTCAAGTTTCATTTCTATTCAACTTCCTATTTTATTTAATTTCCAAATAGATCGTAAAGGTATAGTGGTTTCTGGATTGAACTTCCATTTTAAATTTTCTGCAACTTCCATTTTTATTTTTATTCAACTTCTTTTTTTATTCAAGTTTCATTTCTATTCAGCTTCCTTTTTTATTTAATTTCCAAATAGATCGTAAAGGTATAGTGGTTTTTGGATCGTACTTCCATTTTTAGTTTTATGCAATTTTCATTTTCATTTTTATTCAACTTCCATTTTTATTCAATTTACTATTCTATTCAATTTCCTTTTTTTATTTAATTTCCAAATAGCTCGTTAACATATAGCGGTTTCTTGATTGAACTTCCATTTTCAATTTTCTGCAACTTCTATTTTTATTTTTATTCAACTTCTATGTTTCTTCAAGTTATTTTTCAATTCAATTTCCTTTTTATTTCATTTCCAAGTAGATCGTTAAGGTATAGTGGTTTCTTGAATGAACTTTCATTTTTATTTTTGTTCAACTTCCTTTTTTATTCAAGTTTCTTTTTTATTCAACTTTCTTTTTTATTTAATTTCCAAATATATCGTTAAGGTATAGTGGTTTCTAGATTCAACTTCCATTTCCAATTTTATGCAACTTTCATTTTTATTTAACTTCTATTTTTGTTGAAGTTACTTTTCTATTCAACTTCCTTTTTTATTTAATTTCAAAATAGATCGTTAAGGTATAGTGGTTTCTAGAATGAACATCCATTCTTAATTTTCTGCAACTTCTATTTTTATTTTTATTTAATTTTCATTTTTATTCAAGTGTCTTTTCTACTCAACTTCCTATTTTATGTAATTTCCAAACAGATCGTTAAGGTATAGTGGTTTCTTGAATGAACTTCCATTTTAAATTTTCTGCAACTTCCATTTTTATTTTTATTCAACTTCTTTTTTTATTCAAGTTTCATTTCTATTCAACTTCCTTTTTTATTTAATTTCCAAATAGATCGTAAAGGTATAGTGGTTTTGGGATCGTACTTCCATTATTAATTTTATGAAATTTTCATTTTTATTTTTATTCAACTTCCATTTTTATTCAATTAACTTTTCTATTAAACTTCTTTTTTTTTATTTAATTTCCAAATAGATCGTTAAGGTATAGTGGTTTCTGGATTGAACTTCCATTTATAATTTTATGCGACTTTCATTTTTATTTTTATTCAACTTCCATTTTTATTCAATTTACTATTCTATTAAACTTCCTTTTTTTATTTAATTTCCAAATAGATCGTTAACATATATTGGTTTCTTGAATGAACATTCATTTTTAATTTTCTGTAACTTCTATTTTTATTTTTATTCAACTTCTATTTTTATTCGTGTTATTTTTCTATTCAACTTCCTTTTTTATTTAATTTCCAAATAGATCGTTAAGGTATAGTGGTTTCTTGAATGAACTTCCATTTTTAATTTTCTGCAACTTCCATTTGAATTTGTGTTCAACTTCCTTTTTTAATCAAGTTTCTTTTCTATTCAACTTCATTTTTTATTTAATTTCCAAATAGATCGTTAAGATATAGTGGTTTCTTGAATGAACATCCATTTTTAATTTTCTGCAACTTCCATTTTTATTTTTATTTAACTTCCATTTTTATTCAAGTGTCTTTTCTACTCAACTTCCTATTTTATTTAATTTCCAAATAGATCGTTAAGGTATAGTTGTTTCTTGAATGAACTTTCATTTTAAATTTTCTGCAACTTCCATTTTTATTTTTATTCAACTTCTTTTTTTATTCAAGTTTCATTTCTATTCAGCTTCCTTTTTTGTTTAATTTCCAAATAGATCGTAAAGGTATAGTGGTTTTTGGATCGTACTTCCATTTTTAATTTTATGCAATTTTCATTTTTATTTTTATTCAACTTCCATTTTTTTTCAATTTACTATTCTATTAAACGTCCTTTTTTATTTAATTTCCAAATAGTTCGTTAACATATAGTGGTTTCTTGAATGAACTTCCATTTTCAATTTTCTGCAACTTCTATTTTTATTTTAATTCGACTTCTATGTTTCTTCAAGTTATTTTTCTATTCAACTTCCTTTTTATTTAATTTCCAAATAGATCGTTAAGGTATAGTGGTTTCTTGAATGAACTTCCATTTTTATTTTTGTTCAACTTCCTTTTTTATTCAAGTTTCTTTTCTGTTCAACTTCCGTTTTTATTTAATTTTCAAATATATCGTTAAGGTATAGTAGTTTCTGGATTGAACTTCCATTTCCAATTTTATGCAACTTTCATTTTTATTTTTATTCAACTTCTATTTTTGTTGAAGTTACTTTTCTATTCAACTTCCTTTTTTATTTAATTTCAAAATAGATCGTTAAGGTATAGTGGTTTCTAGAATGAACATCCATTCTTAATTTTCTGCAACTTCCATTTTTATTTTTATTTAATTTCCATTTTTATTCAAGTGTCTTTTCTACTCAACTTCCTATTTTATTTAATTTCCAAATAGATCGTTAAGGTATAGTGGTTTCTTGAATGAACTTCCATTTTAAATTTTCTGCAACTTCCATTTTTATTTTTATTCAACTTCTTTTTTTATTCAAGTTTCATTTCTATTCAACTTCCTTTTTTATTTAATTTCCAAATAGATCGTAAAGGTATAGTGGTTTTGGGATCGTACTTCCATTTTTAATTTTATGCAATTTTTATTTTTATTTTTATTCAACTTCCATTTTTATTCTATTAACTTTTCTATTAAACTTCTTTTTTTATTTAATTTTCAAATAGATCGTTATGGTATAGTGGTTTCTGGATTGAACTTCCATTTATAATTTTATGCAACTTTCATTTTTATTTTTATTCAACTGCCATTTTTATTCAATTTACTATTCTATTAAACTTCCTTTTTTATTTAATTTCCAAATAGATCGTTAACATATATTGGTTTCTTGAATGAACTTCTATTTTTAATTTTCTGCAACTTCTATTTTTATTTTTATTCAACTTCTATTTTTATTCAAGTTATTTTTCTATTCAACTTCCTTTTTTATTTAATTTCCAAATAGATCGTTAAGGTATAGTGGTTTGTTGAATGAACTTCCATTTTAATTTTTGTTCAACTTCCTTTTTTATTCAAGTTTCTTTTCTATAGCGATCCCAGTTATTCTTTTACTGTTCTGTTGTGTTCCGGACTCGGTTCCGTGAAGTTGGTAGTGGTATCTATCTTGTTGTGTCCTTTAATTCCACATGATTGAGTTTTAGAATGTTTTGAACAAGGTTGTTACAGGTTGGTTAGGCCTTGGTTTCAATTCCTTGTTGTTCAGTTTTTAGGCATTCCGCTCGAGCAGGTCTTCTTGCGCTCGAGCGGGGATTGCACACCTCCAGTATTTCGGGTTTCTGCAAAACTTCTGCAGATGTGATTTCTGCCCTCGAGCGGGTTTTGTTACGCTCGAGCGGGTTTGTTGGCGCTCGAGCGGGTAGTACTTTCTGGGGGTAAGTTCTGGGAGGTGGAAATCTACGCTCGAGCGGACTGGTTTTCACGCTCGAGCGGAAGTTCTTTATTCTTGTGTCTTGGCACTCGAGCGAGCATTATTGCGCTCGAGCGTGTCTAGAGTTTTGTTCCTGACGCTCAAGCGTTATGTTCTCCGCTCGAGCGGGTCATACGTATATGAGTTATCCGCTGGGTGATTTCAAATCACTTTTTGCTTTTCTTTCTCTCTCCTACTTTTTCTAAAAACCATTTTGAGAGCCTCTCTCTCTAGATACTCCCTTCTCTCTAGGGTTTGATCTAGTTAGAGTGTCCTCCTTCTCTTCGGCCTTTGTAAAAGTTGTGTTGATCGTCGAGAGCGTCATTTTAATCTGAAAATTTCGAGATTTGGAGCACGTTGGGTTTTGTCATCTTCTCCCTTGGGGCTCCGGATTTGAGGTAGGGATATCCTACTCCTTTCTATGAGCTTTGTCTTTAAATTTTAGTATTTTGAGATGTTGGGGTTGGTTTGGTAATTTGGTGAAAGTTTGGGGCTTTTGTGTAAATTTACAAAGGTTGGGGTTTTAGCTAAATAAAGCCTAGATGCATGTTTGGCATGGAAAAAGTGAAATTAATGATAAAACATTAATGAAAATGGAACCTAAGGGTTGTAATGTTAATTATGGAAAATGCCCTAATTACATCGGTGGATTAAATTGTATAATTAATCGTTGGAAATGAGGAATTGATTTGAGAATGTGGAAATTGGAAAGGAAAGGGGTTAAAGGGTGTAGTTGGATTATTTATCGCTCACCTAGTTGAAATGTTGATTATATATCCATTGTTGCATTTATTTTCTGTATAGAAATAACTGCTTTGGGCTATCGGTGGAGGATAGTCGTGATTGTTGTAGACAATGCATGATGATTAGGCAAACTGAAACTAATCACTGGAATGTGTCATTGAGATTGACGATTGAAAGAATACATTAAATTTATGTATTGTGTGATGATGTGTATAATTGTTGTTTACATGCACTGTATTGTGTTGGAGAAGATAGGGGATGTACTCCACGGTTTAGGGGAAGATAGGGGATGAACCTCTAAACCGGATGTGTTGGGAGGAGATAGGGGATGGACTCCATAGATAGAGCTCATATGCTTATCTATTAATGTGTTGACAGAGCTCATATGCTTGTCATTGGAAGTGTGATAGTGCTCATATGCATATCTATGGAAGTATTGATATAGCTTGTATGCTTATCTGTTGTTGTGTGATATAGCTTGTATGCTTATCTAATATGAAATGGGAAGTGTTGATATGAGTTATTGTCTCATATGAGTTGTTTGGCCAGGTTCTGAGCCATGGTTGTAATTTGAGAATTTAAAGGAATTGGAAAATGAGTTGTAATATGGACTTGTATGTCATGAAAATGTGAAGTGTGATAAGGGAAAGTATCAGTGTTGACCATCTATCAATTGCTAATCTTTTAGTCATTGTTCATATTTGGTTTAGTATGTTTTTACTGGGCTGTGGCTCACCCTATACGGGAATATCATTTTCAGGTACAGGTAGCATGCCACCTCCAAGGACGTAGCTTGGGAGGCTAGAGGCGGACGCACTTTTGTTGTCTTATTTTTGATGTATTACATGTAAATTCAAGCCAAGGGCTTAATGTGTTATTGAGTTAGTACTCTTTTGTTATAACCAAGTGTTAACTTGGAAAGCTGTAAGCCTTTAGGGCATTTTCTTTTGTCGTTAACATGTAATACTTTTTGTAATGAAACTCTGATAAATGGAAGAATGTGGAACTTTTATATATCCATGCATGTCTCTATTGATGGGTTTAATGTTGTTATTTTGAGGGCGTTACAACTTGGTATCAGAGCGTACCGGGTTCGAATACTTTGGGTACGTAGGAAGTGATTAGGATCACAATGGGTTTGTCTCGCTTGACAGAGACTTAGATGTAGTGTCTTATGCTATGTGCTTAATTGATAACATGCTTATGTGACTATGTGGGTATGGGATTTAGTTTCTAGGATGTTGATTGGATCCTTGGGTTTTTGGGAGTCTTGTTGGAAAGGCACTTGATCAATGCCGTTTCTAACCGGAACTCTAGTAACGCCTCGGGACTATCATTATCCGGAAATGAAATTCGTAAGTGCTTATGTGTTTATGTGCTTACGTGGAGTGAATTACGGTTGTCCATGCACTAGGACGTGAGTGTTTAGTTTTGGCACATTTGTGAATGTGCTAACGTTCTGTATTACCTTTATTAGGATGTCAGGGCGAGGAAGAGGTGCTAGGCGTGGTAGACCTGCGAGCCAGGAAATACCGTTACCGGAGGAGGTTCCAGCAGTACAGGAGGGAGTTGGTCAGGCCAACGTGGCCGAGCCAGCGGGTCAGCAGGCTATGAGTGCCTTGGCACGAGAGATAACAGGGGCTTTGGGTATTCTCAGGGCTGGGAATCAGGCAGCTGAGGCAGGGGCTTCTTTCTTGAAGAGGGAGTTCTTCCGGTCTAATCCGGATGAGTTTGTTGGGGATCCAAAGGAACCACTGAAGGCCGACGAGTGGTTAGAACAGATGAGTAAGACGTTCGAGATGCTTGGCATCGAGGACGGGGCACTGAAAGTGACCTTGGCATCCTTCCAGCTGAAGGGAGATGCGGGTCAATGGTGGAAGTACGAGAAGGCCCGTGTTGGTGGTACATGGGAGGCGTTCGTAAATGCTTTCCAGAAGAGGTTCTTATCTGAAGTGGCTAGGGAGAAGCTGAGGGATCAGTTTAGCCAGCTTAATCAGCAAGGTATGTTTGTGGCAGAGTTTGAGGCCACTTTCACTAGTTTGTCCAGGTTTGCACCTGAGTTGGTGGCGTCCGAAGAACGCCGTTGCTATGAGTTTGAGCGGAAGTTGAGACGGGGCCTCAAGTTGAGGGTCGGTGGGTCTTACATCCGAGAGTATAGACATTTAGTGGATGCTGCAGCTCATATGGAGCTCATGATGCAGGAGGAGGATGAGGGGCAGAGAGGCTCCAAGAGGGGCCAAGATGGTCAGGGTGATGGCAGGAGACAGAGGGGTCCTAACCCTCAGCAGTCTCAAGGAGGAGTTGCTAGATTGACCTTTCCGGTGTCGAGTGTAGGCTCGGGGAGAGGTAGTCAGGGAGGCCTGACTTGTTTTGCGTGTGGCCAGCTGGGTCACAAGTCTTAAATTTGCCCGCAGAAGGGAGGGGGTCAGCGAGCTGCTTCTTCATCAGCTAGACCTCAGGGCCAGAGTCAGGGCAGAGGCCAGTCCTTGTCTTGCTATCAGTGTGGTCAGCCTGGCCACCTGAAGAGGTATTGCCCGCAGTTGAGTGCTACTTCGGGAGCGTCTGGTTCTAGACAGACGCAGGGTTTTCAGCCAGCTCAGTCTGTGCAGGCCTCGAGGGCCAATCCGGGAACTTTGTCATCCCAGTCTGTGCAGCAGTCTTTTGCTCCTAGAGGTGAGCAGGTAGACCAGGGGCCTACGGGGCGCGTGTATGCTGTTACCGCGCAGGATCTTGTTCCGGCTCCATCAGTAGTGAGAGGTACTTTTCTGTTTTGCAACTCGGTTGCTAGTGTGTTGATTGACACGGGTGCATCTCATTCTTTTGTATCTGCTGCATTTGCATCTGTTTTGGAATTGGAGTTGGCACAGTTAGCATCTCCTATTTGTGTGGTATCACCCATTAGTGGTGAGTTGATCCTGAAACAAGGTGTTAGAGGTTGTGATATAGAGGTCGCCGACCATAGGCTTCCTTTTCCATTTGTGGTCATGCCCATGAAGGGCTTTGATGTTATTTTGGGTATGGACTGGCTATCGTCATACCGGGCTATTATCAATTGCTACCGTCAGAGGGTCACGTTATATACCTTGAGCGGGGAGTGGTTCCATTTCTTGGGAGACCAGGTTGGTAGTGTTTTGCCACCAGGGTATGATTCGCGAGGGCGAAGTGAGCTTAGTGGTCTACTTGCTAGCTTTGAGAGTGGTGAGTGTGATGAGGCCCATGTTGTATTGCCGAGGGTGGTTTGTGAGTATTCGGATGTCTTTCCCGAAGACCTTGTTAGTTTGCCACCTCACTGAGAGATAGAGTTCTCTATTGATTTAGTGCCCGGCACGGCGCCGATTTCTATGGCACCTTACCGTTTTGCTCCAGTAGAGTTGGTTGAGTTGAAAGTTCAGCTCCAGGAATTGTTAGATAAGGGTTTTGTTCGCCCTAGTGTTTCACCGTGGGGAGCACCGGCCCTCTTTGCTAAAAAGAAAGATGGTGCCTTAAGATTGTGTATAGACTACCGGAAGTTGAATCGGGCTACGGTCAAGAATAAGTACCCTATGCCCCGTATAGATGATTTGTTAGACCAGTTGAAGGGTTCCCGCTGTTTCTCTAAGATAGACTTGAGATCGGGTTACCACCAGTTGAGGGTCAGGGAGGAGGATATTCCTAGGACGGCATTCCGTACACGGTATGGCCATTATGAGTTTTTGGTGATGCCATTTGGGCTTACCAACGCACCGGCAGTCTTTATGGACTTGATGAACCGGATCTTCCGGGAATTCCTGGATCGATTTGTAGTCGTTTTCGTGGACAACATTCTTGTTTATTCGCCTTTTGAGGAGGAGCACGAGGCACACTTGAGAGTGGTGCTTGAGTTACTTAGAGCCCATAGGCTGTATGCCAAGTTTGGGAAGTGTGAGTTCTGGCTAGGAGAGGTGAAATTCTTAGGCCATGTGGTATCCAGGGAAGGGGTGTCTGTTGATACATCCAAGGTTGAGGCAGTGCAAGATTGGGCACAGCCTAAGAGTGTGTTTGAGATCCGCAGTTTTCTGGGATTAGCTGGGTATTACCGTCATAATGTATGTTTATATTGATGGGTTTAATGTTATTATTTTGAGGTCGTTACAACTTGGTATCAGAGCGTACCGGGTTCGAATACTTTGGGTACGTGGGAAGTGATTAGTATCACAATGGGTTTGTCTCGCTTGATAGAGACTTAGTAGTAGTGTCATATGCTATGTGTTTAAATTGATAACATGCTTATGTGACTATGTGGGTATGGAACGTAGTTTCTAGGATGTTGATTGGATCCTTGGGTTTCTGGGAGTCTAGTTGGAAAAGCACTTGATCAATGCTGTTTCTAACCAGAACTCTAGTAACGCCTCGGGACTATCATTATCCGGAAATGAAATTCGTAAGTGCTTATGTGTTTATGTGCTTACGTGGAGTGAATTACAGTTGTCCATGTATTAGGACGCGAGTGTTATAGCTTCGGCACATTTGTGAGTGTGCTAACGAGTCTCTGTTACTTTTATTAGGATGACTAGGCAAGGAAGTTGCGATTTCCCTCCTTCCGCTCGGGAAGAGTTGCGGAAACAATTTGTGGAGTTACGCCAAGGTACTACACCTTTGGTGCAGTTCAAACGATGGTTTGCTAACCTGTCGAGGTTTGCTCCAGAATTGGTGGAGACGGAGGACTCGCGTTGTTTTGAGTTTGAGAGTAAGCTGTGTGACAACATCCGTGTAAGGATAGCGGGGTCTTGGCATAAAAGGTATAGTGTGCTTGTTGAGGCACTGCCCATGTAGAGATTGCGGTGCTAGCAATGGGACAAAGTGGGGAGGGAGCCATCTCGGCAACTCCCGTGACTTAGGGTGTTGGTAGGCCTTTTAAGAGGCAGAGGGGTTTAAACCCGCAACAGGGAGGTCGGGCTAGAGCTACCCTTCCAATGTCGGATTTGGATTCGGGAGAATGTAAGCAGAGGGGTGTCTGTTGTTTCAAATGTGGTCTACTGGGCCACAAGGTTTCGGGTTGCCCACGGAGGAAGGGGGCAGGGTTAGCAGTTCAACCAGTAGTCGTACCACCAGGATCATCTAACCAGCCGGGTTTTGGGCCGATCAAATGCTCAGTGGGGAGGCAGTTGTTGGGGTCTTCATCAGCCCAGATTCTGAACCAATCTCGTACTCAGGCACCGCCTACTTGTTGGATGTGTAATCAGCCGGGTCATATTCGACGTTTCTGTACTCAGCCGGGGGCTTCTTTAGGGATTTTGCAACCTAGCCAGGCTCAGTTTCATTCGACTGGGCAGGAACAGTGTCGTTTTGGGGACTAGCAGGCCAGATTGCGAGGGCCTCAGTAGAGTCGAGTTCCCAAGCCCCAGTTGGGAAAGTTTGTAGTTGTTCCAGGTGTGGACAGAGGGGGCACGTCGGTAGTTCTTGTCCATGGTTAGTAAGCTCGTAGGCTGTCTTGTGTTTGGAGATGACCAGTTTTGGCGGTCCAGCGAGGGACGGCAGTGGTGGTAATACCGAGGGGTTGGTTTCGTTTTGGCTAATCCGTTTTGTAATCGGTGAATTATTGTTTTGTGATCATTGGGTTCCGTTGTGTAACCAATGTGTTTTGGGAATGTTGAAACATCTAAACTGTTTGTTTATCCATATATATACATATATGCTTTGTTTGTTAATTTCCCTGGAATGGGTGAAATGGAGCATCTTGTAGCTTTGAAGTTTTATTAATGTATAAAGTTGCTGTAAAACCATAATTTTTTTTTTTTTTTGGTATTAGACGTGTGACTTGATTTGGGAAAGATGAGGGCTGAGGAGCCATGTTTTCAAAATTTGAAAGAACCACCGAGGGGTACGTGTCCTAGCCAAGGCAATATTGGGGCGAGAACTGTTTTACTTGCCGAATGTGTGGAATTTCATGGGTATTACCCATTTAAAATTTTGTGCGTAGTATAGATTTCGGTCTACTGTCGGGTGAACTCGAGAGGATGTTATCAAAAGGGTTAATTGGGTATATAGCCCGTGGTTGGAGAGTGACCCGTGGATGGAGTCACAGTGGTATGGTGTTTACGGATGAAGATGTGGGTTAATGACGAGGGAGGCAAGGACTTTTACTCCTCTGGACAGTTAGAAGAGTGAATCTTTGAGAGTCTTGTCGGCGACTTGTAACGGTGTCGGGGTTTAGTTCATGATGGTTGCCTAGCGGTAGTTTTGACTAGTGGCTTAGCATGGAGGCTGGGCCTCTGGAGAGTACTCTCGAGATGGGTGGCAGGCAAGATGTGGAGATTTGATATGATGGTTAGATGTGATGGTTGCGAGAATTGCATGGTGTCGGCAAGATTATGTGAGAATGTTCGAGGGAATGTGAGATTTGTATCTCGAGTTAGTGGGAATGGTACCTGTATGTTGGTTCGTGTTTTGGACTTTGCTAGTTAGCGAGCCCGTGGTGACCCCATTGGTTGTATAAGGGAAGCGTTCGTGTTGTGAGTGGTTATAAATCGTTGGGTTTGGGTTGTGAGTGAATGCTGGCAGCATTCTTTGAAGGAAGAGCAGTTCGTGTTCTAAAGTAATGAGTATAGTGTTGGTCAAAGTGGTCCTTCGTGTTTGGGTTGTTGTGATTGAGGGTGACCGTGTCAGTCTTTGGTCAAGGAAGTGAGCAGGCTTGCTAGATAGCCATGGTGGGGGATGGTGATTCCCTTAGACGCAGTGTTGATGCGGTTCAATTTTAGGAGATCCGGTGAGATTCCAAAATTTGTGATTTGTGTAGAGAACTCTGTGGTTGGGGTCAGTGGCTAGAGTGGCACATCAGTGTGTGGATTACTGAGTGTAGAGTTTATTGAGTTGATTAGTCAGCTTGTCGGTAACGGGTTTTGGGTTGGCATTGGTCACCTTGAGTTTCGTCTCGTTGGTTGTAAACTTTGTATGTTGATTAGGGAAAACTGAAACTAATTGAACATGTTTTGTCGTTGAATCTGACGGTTGAAATAATACATCTAATAAATGTATTGATTGATCATTGTGAATGATTGGCTTTTATACATTATGTATGTATGATGTTTGGTTTGATATTGATACAGCACTAAAATGTGTATCATTTGTGTGTTAAAGGGGGGTATTGTGGGGATGAGATGTGATCTCATTTGGTTGTTGGCCAGGTCCTGAGCCGTAGTTATGACTTTCTTTTTGTAAAGGGAGGCGGGATAAAATTGCAAAACCATGAATTTCTTATACCTTATGTGTTGGTAGTACTGTTGTTATTTCTATTAACTATCATTATAGAAATGTTGTGTTCCATGTTGGTTGTGGCATCACCATGTGAGTGATGGTTGTTGATAGTGTCACTTTGGAAAGAAATGGAAAACAAATTTTTCCTAGTGTTTGGGACCATCTAAATGCATTGTTGAAAAGTTGATTTAATTCAAGGATTTTAAAGAATTCCCGATTAATCTTTTGGGCAAATAAACTGTGGGTGACTCTGCGTTTTCGGTAACACCGTATTTGTGAAAAATGTTTACAAAGCTTTTGAGTTTTCGTATGGAAAATGCAAGATTTATTCCAGAACGTTAACGTTGAAAATTTAAACATCTTTGAGAAATGCCTCTTGAACAAGAAAATGTTTTCTTATTATCTACTCTAAAGATTTGCTTTGGCCGTGTTGTTGAGTAGTGACTTAGCTTGAAGCACTAGTCGGTTATTGGTGAATTGTTTCGAGGGAGGTTTGGTTTGTTGAGGCATGCGTACCTAAGGTGTGGTCGTTTAGAATGTGTTCCCTTGGTTAGTATCTTCCTTGGTAAGAGTGAGTCGGAGGTTTGTTGTGAAAGTAATTTCTTTCCTTGGGGCTCGGTTGTTGAATGCTTTGTGATCAATTGGCCTTGTGTTTTGGCGTACCCTTAATTTCGGGGACGAAATTCTTTAAGGGGGGGAGGTTATAGCGATCCCGATTTTCCCTTTCGTGCTTAACTGTAATCCGGATTCGGTTTCGTAAGAGTGCTACTGTCTTGTCCTCTTTCTATTCCTTTCCCTTGAAATTTTACCAGAATCAGTTCGAACAGCATTTAATGAATGGCATGTGGCTTATTCCCGTGCTTATTCATTTTTAAATAAAAACAGAGAACTCTCCATCAGTAAGTCTGTTGTCCATTTCACTATCCGGTTTAGCATACCTTGGATATGGAATTGGGATTTTGCCTGTGACTATCAGAACAAAGTCCCCCGACTGAAAAGAATCTTTTTTGTTAAATGGTGGGATAAAATGGATATAAAAGAACTCCTTCAGAAAATTCACCAGCATACCCAAGCCTGTTGGGAATCCGTTAAACAGCGAGCCTTACCAGCACCCTCTCCGGCAGCAGCCATTAACCCGTTTATACAAATTTAGAAGGAATTAAAACAGAAATATCCCCATCTTTCCGACAATGAATTAATTGTTAAAAGTATGGATTATCTGAAAGACCAGTTCCTCCAATCAGTCAGCCAGGATGATGACGTATCCATGAGATCAGGCACAAGTTAGACTCATCCGAACACGATAGTGATCCAGCCGAACACGTGTTGGCAGGATAATCACAGATACCCGAACATGCTGAGCCCAATCTTGGAGATTTTTGGGACTCCCTTACAGCTGTCATCGCCGAAAAGGTCGCCAAAGACAAAAGCAATAAAGGAAAGGGACCCGAGCATTAGGCGTCGGTAGAACCAGACAAAGGACTTTTGTAAAAGCAGATGCTCGCCAACAGTAAAAAAGGAGATGATGCTCCCCACTCCGTCAAAAGTTGAAGATAAGATGATAAGGTGGAATCTGTCGGCCCAGTCGAAGAAGAACACCTGTCCCCCTGCAATAATTTTCTTATCTTCTTTTGTATTATAAAAGGGCAGTCCTCACCCTTGTTGAGGCAGAGTGAATCAGAGTCATTCGAAGTCAGTTTTTTTTATTTTCCTCTCGTAATATCTCTTCCAACCCCTCTGTGTAAAATAGTTTCACTTCCTCAATAAAAATTCTCTTTTAATGGTGTATGCCCTCAGTTAATGCCTTAGAACAGTATTTGTGGTTATTACAATTTTGGCAAAACCAGAAAGAGCATTATCTTAATACTCCTGTAGACCAGTATACGCGCCAATACGTTGCAGAGCGCTTAGCCGAGTGTGATCAGCGGATAGCAGATTTGCAGACGTTGATTCACAAACAGATCATCGCGTGGGCGGCCAGTAGGCCTCCACCACCTCAACAGTAAGGTAATGAGATCATATATGTTGTAATTTGTTTTCTTTATAATTATATTATGTGTATGTTAATTCCTGGGTTTGTGCTATTGTAAGGTTAATTAATTGTTAGGGTTAGTGGGACGTCACCCAAGTCGCGTAGGGATTAGGTCGTTTAGCGGAGAGTGCGTTTGACCGTCTGATGCCCGTAAGTCATTGACAGACGTGCTAGCCTTAACCTTTAGTGAGCACCTTTAAGATCTTCTACCTTACATCCCGTATCCATCAAACCACCCTTAGAGGTTACTAACTTTAAGTTAAAAGCCTCTAATACAGAATTTATGGACACCCTTTTACAGAAAATGCAGACCTTAAATGTCCGCCCTCCAGAACCAGTTCCACCTCCACCTGGACAGTCCAGTGGCTCAGTCCAGATGCTTAGAGCTGAGTCCACACCTGAAGATAACCTATCACCAGAACAAATTTATGAAATTCAAATGAATTTCCAAGAACCCTCATCCGTTAATAAACTACATTCATATAGTTCCTCTAGACCTGCTATGTTACCACCCAGTAGGAACTATTACGCTCGACCGACTCCTCCTGATGTTCTCTATGAAGAGACCTACATCAATGACCAGGGAAGCTATCATGGCAAAACCATCTATGAACGGAATATGGCCTTTCCCTTGAAATTTTACCAGAATCAGTTCGAACAGCATTTAATGAATGGCATGTGGCTTATTCCCGTGCTTATTCATTTTTAAATAAAAACAGAGAACTCTCCATCAGTAAGTCTGTTGTCCATTTCACTATCCGGTTTAGCATACCTTGGATATGGAATTGGGATTTTGCCTGTGACTATCAGAACAAAGTCCCCCGATTGAAAAAAATCTTTTTTGTTAAATGGTGGAATAAAATGGATATAAAAGAACTCCTTCAGAAAATTCACCAGCATACCCATGCCTGTTGGGAATCTGTTAAACAGCGAGCCTTACCAGCACCCTCTCCAGCAGCAGCCATTAGCCCGTTTATACAAATTTAGAAGGAATTAAAACAGAAATATCCCCATCTTTCCGACAATGAATTAATTGTTAGAAGTATGGATTATCTGAAAGACCAGTTCCTCCAATCAGTCAGCCAGGATGATGACTTATCCATGAGATCAGGCACAAGTCAGACTCCATCCGAACACGATAGTGATCCAGCCGAACATGTGTTGGCAGGAGAATCACAGATACCCGAACATGCTGAGCCCAATCTTGGAGATTTTTGGGACTCCCTTACAGCTGTCATCGCAGAAAAGGTCGCCAAAGACAAAAGCAATAAAGGAAAGGGACCCGAGCATTAGGCGTCGGTAGAACCAGACAAAGGACTTTTGTAAAAGCAGATGCTCGCCAACAGTAAAAAAAGAGATGATGCTCCCCACTCCATCAAAAGTTGAAGATAAGATGATAAGGTGGAATCTGTCGGCCCAGTCGAACAAGAACACCTGTACCCCTACAATAATTTTCTTATCTTATTTTGTATTATAAAAGAGCAGTCCTCACCCTTGTTGAGGCAGAGTGAATTAGAGTCATTCGGAGTCAGTTTTAATTTTTAATTTCTCTTGTAATATCTCTTCCAACCCCCCTCTGTGTAAAATAGTTTTACTTCCTCAATAAAAATTCTCTTTTGTATTTATGGTGTATGCCCTCCGTTAATGCCTTAGAACAGTATTTGTGGTTATTACAATTTTGGCAAAATCAGAAAGAGCATTATCTTAATACTCCTGTAGACCAGTATACACGCCAATACATTGTAGAGCGCTTAGCCGAGTGTAACCAGCGGATAGCAGATTTGCAGACGCTGATCCACGAACAGATCATTGCGTGGGCGGCCAGTAGGCCTCCACCACCTCAACAGTAAGGTAATGAGATCATAGATGTTGTAATTTGTTTTCTTTATAATCATATTATGTGTATATTAATTCCTGGGTTTGTGCTATTGTAAGGTTAATTAATTGTTAGGGTTAGTGGGACGTCACCCAAGTCGCGTAGGGATTAGGTCGTTGAGCAGAGATTGCGTTTGACCGTTTGATGCCCGTAAGTCGTTGACAAACGTGCTAACTTTAACCTTTGGTGAGCACCTTTAATGGTATCAGAGCCAAGTTTTAATTATCACATAAAATGAATATAAATTAAACAAATTAGACATATATGATCATTATACACCCATGACTGAACACCAAGAAAATACTGTAGAAATACCAGGATCAGAATCTGTAACAATAGTAGGAAATACAATTTCCTCCTTAGCCGAAGCAGCTGAATTAGTAGCTTATCAGGATGTGAAGGAAGCCCTAGATAAATGGACTATCCCATCTGTAGATCCACAAACCATTTATAAGAAAGGACGCTTTCAATTTTTAAGTAAAACTATAATCAAGACATTTGAACATGCATCTTGTATCCAGAATAATGATGAAATAATCCGTTTAATTCATATAAATGGCTTTATTCTGTTCTTAAAAACATATAAGTACATCCATATAGGATTAGTACAAATTGCATTTAAACCATTGACCCTTCTTGGTCAAAACACCAGTATCCAGTGTACCCTTAGAGATGGTAGATGCCTGAACTGGAGAGCTTCGCTTATGGGCGCTATTGAGACAAGTCTGTCTCATGGACCAGTATATTTCAATATTTATCCGAATTTTAGCATAGCTTTGTGTGATGCTAATCTTTCTGATGTCTTAGAACTAAGAGTTCTTACTCATGGATATGAGTATAAACCCGGAACCCCTCCTTTTTCAGTACATTCCAGAATTTATATTAAGGCTTTAACAACGTTAAATCCTTATGTTAGAAAGAAAACTGAAACAGGACAAACAGTATTAATTGAAATCAATCTTTATAGTAGTCAGGTAGCCGTACCAAAGTTAATCCCCTGGAAGGATATAACATTTCCCGAAAGATGGCATATTCCAAATGTTGTTCCGCCAAAACCGATTATTCAACACAACATAGATGATGTTATCCAAACACAAGGAGGTAATGTTTACCTCCAATTCCAGAAACCATTGCTTACCCGCAGTAGTTCTTCTAATGCTAGTTTTAGGACAACACCTAGAAGTTTTTCTAACAGCAGCTTCCGATCTATTCCACCCTATAGAGTAGATCTTCCAGAATCTAGTAGACAGTCCGTTGACTCTCTTCTCCAACAGATTCCTTCTAGACCTCCCAGTAGACCACCCAGTGATCCACAGGAAGATCCAATGAATTCCGAAATCCAAGGAATCCGATTATCCCAAAACAGAATACCTCATGGTGTCTATACAGCACCTCCACCAGATAGCCCAACGGCCAGTGATATGAATTTTGAAATTTAATGGATTTTACACCAGGAAGTGAAAATAGAAAAGTATTAAACCAGGAATTTCACCAGGAAAAATATAAAGACTTTAGAAATTGGTATTTTGCCAATCATACTCCTGACCAGTTAGAACAATATAAAACTCAATACTATCAATACCTTGAGTTACACCAGAAGTTAATACCTTTCGTAGAATGGTACCAAACAGTTATTCAACCTCAGCTAAATACTATTGAAGATCAGTATAAAACCTGGACTAGTACCGAAGGACAAGCTATTAACGCTATCCATCCGCCTCCTCAAGCACTAGAGTTAGCTCCTAATGGTGAGACTACCCGTCAACCCTTATTAGCTACAGCTTATACAGATGCCCAATCAGGAAAATTTGCTAAAACCGACTATATTAAATTAGTCGATTTAGGCCTAACAGTTAAACAACATAATTATACTAATTTAATGCTATTGAGGATCAGTACAAAACCTGGACCACAACCGAAGGACAAGCTATCAATGCTATCCATCCGCCACCTCAAGCACTAGAGCTAGCTCCTAATGGTGAGACTACCCGTCAACCCTTATTAGCTACAGCTTACATAGATGCCCAATCAGGAAAATTTGCTAAAACCGATTATATTAAATTAGTCGATTTAGGCTTAACAGTTAAACAACATAATTATACCAATTTAATTTGTCAAACCATGAGTAAACAATTAACCAGAATTGAAGAAGCTATTTCCACTTTCAAAGATAGAAGTTTAGCTTTACCAATAACAGGATCTTCTACCTTACATCCCGTATCCATCAAACCACCCTTAGAGGTTACTAACTTTAAGTTAAAAGCCTCTAATACAGAATTTATGGACACCCTTTTACAGAAAATGCAGACCTTAAATGTCCGCCCTCCAGAACCAGTTCCACCTCCACCTGGACAGTCCAGTGGCTCAGTCCAGATGCTTAGAGCTGAGTCCACACCTGAAGATAACCTATCACCAGAACAAATTTATGAAATTCAAATGAATTTCCAAGAACCCTCATCCGTTAATAAACTACATTCATATAGTTCCTCTAGACCTGCTATGTTACCACCCAGTAGGAACTATTATGCTCGACCGACTCCTCCTGATGTTCTCTATGAAGAGACCTACATCAATGACCAGGGAAGCTATCATGGCAAAACCATCTATGAATGGAATATAGATGGTGAATCCGAATATGGCATTTATAAGAAATTATATCAAATGTTGATGTACGCAACCGTTTGTCGCCAATATAGTAACCAGGACCAAGCCATTGCTAAATTTATTATCAATGGTTTTACCGAACAACTCAAAGGATGGTGGGATAATATCCTCACTATAACACAACAGTTAGAAATTCTCAATTCCATTAAAATTGAAGTTGATCCAACTACCCATCAGCCTGTCCAACAGCAGGATGCTGTCTATACTCTCATCCAGACAATCATTCTTCATTTTGTTGGTACCAGTACTTCTTCTCAGGATAGGGGCCGCGAGTTACTTCAGGACCTTCGTTGCCCTTCTCTTACCCATTTCCGTTGGTATAAGGATGTTTTCCTCATCAAGGTTATGCAACGCCCTGATGGTAATAGTACCCATTGGAAAGCCAAATTTATTGATGGCCTTCCTACCCTTTTCGCCGAACGCGTTAGGAAAAAACTTCGGGACCGCCATGACCGGATGTCTATTCCTTACGAACAGTATACTTATGGACAACTTTGCTCCACTATTACCGATGAAGGTCTTTCTCTGTGTAATGACCTTAAATTGCACCACCAAATGAAACAACAGAATCTTACAGGCCGAAAAGAATTAGGTGAACTTTGTGAACAGTTTGCCTATGAACCAGTTATTAAATATCCAGGAAAAACTCATAAGATTTCCCATAAGAAATCCTCAAAACCCTTCAGAAAAAAGTCACATAAGACTAGTCATCCGCAAACTACTAAGAAGTTTTATCCTAAAAAATCAACCAGTAAAACTAAAGGTAAAAATAAATCAGAAATAAAGTGCTACAAATGTGGTCAAACAGGACACTATGCAAACCGTTGTAAATCCAAAGCTAAATCTAAGGTTAATGAATTAAATCTTGATTTAGGCATTAAAGAACAGATAATTCAAGCCCTTGAAGCTGAAGAAAATTCAACTGAAGAAGACACCCCTTCTGAAGATGAAATTAATCAGTTATATTCTACTTCAACTAGTGAAGATGAACCAGAAGAATCTTTCCCTTGTAATACTAACCAGGAACACATATCTGAAATTAATTATTGGAAATCCATTGTTGAAATGAATGGTTTACACTTAGGTGAACCCAACAGTATTAATGTGTTAACAGATACACAAAAGGATATGCTTGCTGTTGCAGACCAGATCCAAGATCCAGAAATTAAAATGAAATATTTAAAAATGTGTTATGAACATCAACAGACAATACAGGAAACCCCTCCTATACCCGATTACTCATACAATCTCCAAAATGTAATTAACAGAATTCACACAAAACCTGTGTTAGAACAACCCACTACACTTCAGGATTTAAAGATGGAAATTAATGTCCTAAAAACAGAAGCCAAACACTTGCAGACTGCAAGTGAAGCTGCCACTAAAGATATTAATTATCTTCACAATCAGTTAAGACAGCAAACAGGAAAAGCCGCTGAGAAAGCCACTCAGAAAATTGAACAAAAATCTGAACCTGAACCTTCTACCCCGTACTTATTACTTGTTAATCAGGTAACCTTTCAGAAATGGTATATTAAAATTTCATTTTTAATAAAACCCGATTTTATGATTAAAGATGCTATTGCTTTAGTAGATAGTGGAGCAGATATGAACTGTATCCAAGAAGGTATAGTTCCTACCAGATATTTTGAAAAGACTACCCAGAGTCTAACCAGTGCAAGTGGTAATTCCTTACAGATCAGGTATAAAATTCCAGAAGCTTATATCTGTAATCAAGATTTATGTCTACCTACATCTTTTGTATTAGTCAAAAATCTTGCTCAGAATATAATTCTAGGCACACCTTTTTTATGTCTTTTAATGCCTATCCAGAAAATCGATCAAACAGGTATTTATTCTCAAATACAGGGAAAATCAGTAATTTTTGAATTCATAGCAGAACCTTATACAAAAGAATTAGATCAAATCCGTGATTTAGTTACCTTTAAAGAAAACCAGATAAATTTTCTTCAAAAGGAGGTTCAATTCTTAACAACAGAACAAAGACTGCAACAACCTTCTTTACAACAGAAAATTAAATTAATTGAAAAAGAATTTCAAACAGAAGTGTGTAATGATGTTCCAAATGCTTTTTGGGAACGCAAAAAACATACGGTCACATTACCATATGAACCAAACTTTGATGAAAAATATATTCCCACTAGAGCTCGTCCCAGCCAAATGAAAAAGGAATATATGGAATTATGCAAAACAGAAATCAGTAATCTTCTTGCTAAACAATTGATCCGACCTAGTCACTCTCTGTGGAGTTGTACCGCTTTTTATGTAAACAAAAATGCTGAAATTGAACGAGGAGTTCCACGCCTTGTAATAAATTATAAACCGTTAAATGATAAATTAAAATGGATTCGATATCCTATTCCGAATAAAAAAGATCTTTTAGATCGTCTCCAGGATGCAATTATTTTTTCTAAATTTGATCTTAAATCAGGATATTGACAAGTCCAAATTGCAGAACAGGATCACTATAAAACAGCTTTTACAGTACCCTTTGGGCATTACGAATGGAATGTCATGCCATTTGGTTTAAAAAATGCTCCATCAGTGTCACGACCCCAAACCGCCCCTAGTAGTTTGGTGCCGTGATGGCTAGTAATCCGTAATTACCGAAGGCCAACTTCCAAAAGTTCAACACAATCAGAGTATGGATATAGGGGGCTCACAAATGCGGAAGCAATAAATCAAATACACGTGGTTCATAAGAGCAGTGCATAGATCCAATGTAATGGCATATATCTTTACAACTTGAATACAACAAAGTAAAATACGTATTACATCTTGATCAAAAGGCTTCTCGAGCCGACATATATAAAATACAGTGAATACAAGCCAAGAAGCATGATTTTCAAGATTCGCCGACATGAAATAAATGACATCGCCGACGTGAATACAAAAACAAAGCCGACATAATCATGGATCCAAAACAAGCTTTCAAAAACAGTCTAGGCGTCGCCGACGTCCTGCTCATATGCTATATATATATAGAGAGGGTGAGCTTCAATACTCAGTGAATGGTACTAGAAATAAAGGTTTTGCATGAATATAGCCGAAGTCTTTCGAACGAAACATGCCAAAATCATACGAATATTAGCCGAGATCCTTCCAAAGCAAAACACATCAAACTTTACCAAAATGAGGGATGAACCGTATTCATCTATCAAAGTCTTACAAGTCTCAAGGGATGCTCACTGACATCGGCAAAACATAGGTCAAGCTTTATCGAACAAGAGATGAACCGTATTCATATATCTAGTCTTACAAGTCTCAAGCAAGTCCACGCGGTAAACCGTCAGTGGCAAAACAAAGACTGCACGATCCGTAATTGATTAGCCAAAGGTACTGCGAAAGTTTATAGTCCTCCAGCACAAGGGACTTGTGTTACTTAGGCCCGTAGCCCAATTTAACATAATAGGATTGTTGTTACATAGGCCCGTAGCCCGATTTAACATAACAGAATTGGTGTTACTTAGGCCCGTAGCCCGATTTAACATAACAGAACTTCCAAGAAAGGACCGTATCCTTTTATACTTAGTGCTGCGAAAGTTTAGAGTCCTCCAGCACAGGGGACTTTCCAAGAATAACATCAAAACAAGGCCTATACTTGATACATCAAAACAGAGCTATCCATTCATGCTTAACAAGTACTTTCGTCAAAACAAAGCAAAACAAGATTTATCAAAACAGTATAACATAGCTTTATCAACAATACCACTCACATAGTTTTCCTCGGGTGTAGGCTCAAAGCGAAGATCAAGGTCCTACAAATCACATGGCAAACCACATTCTCAAAACAAGCCTTATATACATGCAGATGATCTCAACATCCTCACCAGATCCAAGTCAATAACAAAACAAAACATGCTGGGAGTTTAAACATTGCTCCCGTCTCATGAGAACACACTGGGTACCAACCAGGTCTTTGCCGAGGTCCCACACATCCTCGCCGAGGTGTGGTCCCGTTGGCCTCATTCAAAAGCAAAGTCAGGAAAACCTGGGTTTCCCTTTGAAGAACATGCAGATCATGATGAACATGATCACGAGAAAGATGAATGCAAGATCAAAACTCGTTACAAAAATCTGAGATTTCATGCCATGAGTTCAAAACATGGACCTGGGTACCCATACAAGAAGGTCATGCAAGAACAAACACAAAAACATGGTTTTCGTTCCAAACTTTCGGATCAAAACGAGACTTTCTTCAAGAACACATGAAAAACCATTTTCTCTTTCCAAAACCAACTTCAAATCGATGCATGACATGCAAAACAGATTCGATCATGCAATGCAGCTAGATGATCAGCAACAACAACCAAAGTAAATCAAGATTCTAAACTCAAAACTCTAATCCGACGGTTCAAACCACGAAGATCAAGCTTGGAAGATCTATTCTCACTCAAGAACTCCTCTTCTTCCTCTCAAGAGCTTCTCTCTCTAAAGGCAAAGATTTGAGACAAAAATGATTTGTTTCTAGGTCTGCCGGCTGTCTTAACAATCAGCTCGGACACGTGGCGCTACCGGTTTGGTTCAACTCAAAAAGGTGATTGATAGATAAGACAAGTCTCTGACAAAGCGTATGCAGCAAGCTAAGGCAAGACACACCGACAAGAATGACATCGGCTAAAGTCAAAGCTTCGGCAACAGGATAACAAAGACATCGGCTAGGGAGGACGACGCTTGACTAAGCTGTGCCACACCTTGGCCGGGGTGTGCCACATCTCGGCCTAGGCCATACCTGCCCGAGGACAAGGATCATCAAGTGCGAGACATCTCGGCAACAAGCCCGAGGTGAAGATGGGGGTCGACCAAGGTCCCAAAACAGTTCTAAGTACAAGGGTTCAAAGGTGAACTAAGCTCAAGGTAACCTCGGCTACACACCCAGCAAGGAACAAAATCACACAAGCAATACTTAAATAAAACAGGGCAAGGCAAAACCTTCAAAACATCAAAACAAGACAAGACAATGCATGAATGTATGCAAGTATGACAAGAGTAAGGTGAGGGTTGCTACAATCAGAATTTCATTATATCATGAATGATATTTTTAATCCGTATACAGCGTTTACTTTATCTTATATTGATGATGTCTTAATTTTTTCCTCATCAATTGATCAACATATTAAACATCTTAATATTTTTAAGAATGTTATTATCAGAAATGGTTTAGTTATTTCTGCCCCAAAAATGCAGCTATTTCAAACCAATATCAGATATTTAGGTCATAATATTTCCAATGGTAGTATTATACCTATTAACCGCAGTATGGAGTTTGCTTTTAAATTTCCCGACGAAATTAAAGATAAAACCCAGTTACAGAGATTTTTAGGTAGTCTTAACTATGTTAGAGACTATTATCATAATTTATCTGCCGATGCTAACATTCTCTATACCAGGTTAAGGAAAAATCCGCCACCTTGGTCACCTGAACATACTTTAGCTGTTCGCCGAATTAAGGCTAAAGTCCAACAGTTACCTTGCTTACAGCTACCTAATCCTAATTGGAAGAAGATTGTTGAAACTGATGCTTCCAATGAAGGCTTTGGTGGAATTTTAAAACAGCTTAATCCCAAAACCCAGAAAGAGGAATTATTACGATTCCATTCTGGACATTGGAATCAAGCCGCTTTAAATTATCCGACCATTAAACAGGAATGCTTAGCCATTGTTAAATGTGTTATTAAATTTCAGGATGATTTATTAAACCAGCATTTTCTTATCAGAGTTGACTGCTCTGCTGCTAAACAGATTTTTAAACAGGATGTAAAAAATCTTGCATCCAAACAGATATTCTTGACTTGGCAGAGTTATTTATCCAATTTTGATTTTGACATTGAATATATTAAAGGAGAAACTAACTCTTTGCCTGATTTCTTAACCCATGAATATTTGCAGAAATTTGTAAATGACCAGTAGAGGCCATCGTGGGCGTGGTCGTGGCCGGGGTAACACCCCTCGCTATGATCAAACAGAATATCCACCCCTCTCTCGAGGAGGTCAAACCAGTAATCCCTCGTCTAAAGATATTCTCCTTAAGACCGAAGACCCGTACACACCTAACAGTATTACCGAAGAGACTGTCCTCTGGATTGAACCCGCAGATGAACAGTGGATGACTGATCCATGGGAGATTAAATGAAGGTATCTTACCACTCAACAATCTCCTCCGCATTTTGATCAGTATCGCTACATCTATGAACAGATGTTAATCGAAACCGGGGCCGTTGAGATCAAGCATACTTTGCATGATGTCAACAAAGCCTCTAGCCCCATCCAGTACACTAAGATTGTTATCCGAAACATTATGCCCATTTCCACCTGGGGCATTCATCCGCATACAACCTGGGATCTTGATCTCAGAAATAAACAGACAAAGTATACTTACTGGGATTATATTGATGCCTTTACACAAGTTTTTTATTACCAGAATCCTATTAAGAATCATTCTTGGTTTATCCGTATTGCTTCTGAAATCCTTAAAAACGATATACCTAATTGGTTCCTCATTTCGTGGGATAAATTTGGACTTTCCCTTGAAATTTTACCAGAATCAGTTCGAACAGCATTTAATGAATGGCATGTGGCTTATTTCCGTGCTTATTCATTTTTAAATAAAAATAGAGAACTCTCCATCAGTAAGTCTGTTGTCCATTTCTCTATCCGTTTTGGAATCCCTTGGATATGGAAATGGGATTTTGCCTGTGACTACCAGAACAAAGTTCCCCGCCTTAAAAGAATCTTTTTTGTTAAATGGTGGGATAAAATGGATATCAAAGAACTCCTTCAGAAAATTCACCAGCACACCCAAGCTTGTTGGGAATCCGTTAAACAGCCAGCCTTACCAGCACCTTCTCCGGCAGCAGCCATTAACCCATTTATACAAATTCAGAAGGAATTAAAACAGAAATATCCCCATCTTTCTAACAATGAATTAATCGTTAAAAGTATGGATTATCTGAAAGACCAGTTCCTCCAATCAGTTAGCCAGGATGATGATGTATCCATGAGGTCAGGCACAAGTCAGACTCCATCCGAACAAGACAGTGATCCAGCCGAACACGTGCTGGCAGGAAAATCACAATTACCCGAAGATGCTGAGCCCAATCTTGGAGATTTTTGGGATTCGCTTACAGCTGTCATCGCAGAAAAAGTTACTAAAGACAAAAGCAATAAAGGAAAGGGACCCGAGCACTAGGCGTCGGTAGAACCAGACAAAGGACTTGTCACGACCCCAAACCACCCCTAGTAGTTTGGTGCCGTGATGGCCAGTAATCCGTAATTACCGAAGGCCAACTTACAAAATTCACACACAATCAGAGTATTTATATAGGGGGCTCGCAAATGCGGAAGCAATAATTCAAGATACAAGTGGTCCATAAGAGCAGTGCATAAGTCAAATGAAATGGCATACATCTTTATATAGCTTTAAAACTTGAATACAAGGTACAAAATACACATTACATCATAACAGAGGGCTTCCCAAGCCGACATGTTCAAAATACAAAAGCTTCAAGATTTGCCGACGTCCTCACTGCCGACGTAACATGCATACAAAACACCTTGTAAAACACACATCTCGGCGTAGCCAACTTAAAGCTTGTTACCTACATATATACATAGGGAGGGTGAGCTTGGATACTCAGTGAATGGTACAAGTAATAAAGGGGTTAAATGAATGATTCCCGAGGTCTTTACAAAGCAATACATAATATATCAAGTCAAAACCATACTTATCATAACTTGTACAAAACATGAAGTAAATCTTGTTCATCAAACTTGGTCTTGCAAAACTCACATACTTAACACGTGTCAAATCTCATAACATAACCTCGGCATAACCTTGGTCCTTCGAAACATACTTGTGTCACTTAGGCCCGTAGCCCGCTTTGACCATTACTTGTGTCACTTAGGCCCGTAGCCCGCTTTGACCATTACTTGTGTCACTTAGGCCCGTAGCCCGCTTTGACCATTACTTGTGTCACTTAGGCCCGTAGCCCGCTTTGACCATTACTTATGTCACTTAGGCCCGTAGCCCGCTTTGACCATTACTTGTGTCACTTAGGCCCGTAGCCCGCTTTGACCATTACTTGTGTCACTTAGGCCCGTAGCCCGCTTTGACCATTACTTGTGTCACTTAGGCCCGTAGCCCGCTTTGACCATTACTTGTGTCACTTAGGCCCGTAGCCCGCTTTGACAAGGACCGTATCCTTTTATACTTAGTACTGCGAAAGTTTAGAGTCCTCCAGCACAAGGGACTTGTGTTACATAGGCTTAACGTCCCCTAACACGAAAGGACGGCGTTACTTAGGCTTAACGTCCCCTAACACGAAAGGACGGTTCCAAGAATGCCATTCAAAACAAAGCTTATACTTGATACATAAAATAGGGGTGATCATTCGTGCTTAACAAATACTTTTATCAAAACAAGGCAAAGCTTTATCAAAACTTTAAGAACATAACTTTATTAAAAATACCACTCACTCTAGTTCTTGGGAAGTCGGGTCAAGGCAAAGGTCCAAGTCCTACAAACACATGGCAAAGCATACTGAACATACTTCTCAAAACAAGTCTCACATGCATGCAATGATTCTCGGGAACACATGCTAGAAGTCAAAACACTGTTTTTCATGTCAGGAAGACATGCTGGGTACCAACCAGGTCTAAGCCGAGGCCCTACACCTCCTGGCCGAGGTGCGGCTACCTAGGCTTCGGCATGCGGCTGCACGCCGAGGTGCGCACAAGACAACCAAAGGTGTAAGTGATTATACAAGGTAGGCCAAGGTGAGATACGATGCTTGGCCTAAGTGTGAGGTCTAGATGAGAGTGGTCTCGGCGACTACACCCCGGAAAGTGAAGTCTGGAGACCTGGGTTTCCACCCGTGAAGAACAGGAAGGACATGAACATGAAGATCAAGAAAGAACATGAATGCTAAAATCATAACTTGTTATTACGAGATCTGGGATTTCATGACATGAGTTCGAAAACATGGACCTGGGTACCCATACTTGAAAATCATGCAAGAACAAACACAAAAACATGGATCTAGGCATGAGCCTTCGGATCAAAACATGACTTTTCTTGAAGAACACATGAATGCTATTTTCTCTTTCTAAAACCGAACTTCAAAACAATGCATGGCTTACAAATCATTTTCAATCATGCAATGCAATAACATAAACATAAAGAACATCATGAGCCGATCAAGAATCTAACCTTAGAACGCGGATCTAACGGTTGGATCTCTAGGAATCAAGCTTGGAAATCTACTCTCTCTCAAGAACTCTTCTCCCTCTTCTAGAGCTTCTCTCTCTACTCTTCAAAACAATATACAACAAATGATGGGTTTCTCTCTCTGCCGGCTGACTTAACTCTCAGCTCGGACACGTGGCAACGGTTGGTTGGTTCTCTTCAAAAAGGTAATAGATTGACAAGACAAGGCCCTGACAAGGCGTATTTAGCAAGCTACTCAGAATGGCACTCCGGCAAGGGGTGACATCGGCTAACCACAAGACTTCGGCAACTAGGGTGACAATGACCTCGGCTAGGAAGGACAACACTTGACTAAGCTGTGCCACACCTTGGCCTAGATGTGCCACACCTCGGTCTAGGTCATACCACTCCAGGACAAGGTCGCTCAGGTGCAAGGGTAACATCTCGGCCTAGATGATACACATCTCGGCCTTGGTGATTCACACCTCGGCCCAGATAATGACATCCCGGCCAATATGTCAAAGCAAAGGTGGAGGTCAAACGAAGGGGTTCCAAGATACTTCTATACTGAGGATGACCTCGGCTTGGAATGATCTAGGCTTAACATAACCTAGGCTTGGCATAACATCGGTTAAGATAACTTAGGCTTGGCGCGACCTAGGCTTCACATCAAGGAGGGAGCAAAGCAAGCACACAACACTTAGACAAATCACGAGGCATCAAAGCAAGGCATGGATCTTACTTAAGCAGAACAAGTCAAAATGTGCAAATGCAAGCTTAACAAAACAGAAACATGCAAGTGTGCAGGAACATGACTAGGATATGAATGTGGGTTATTACATTCTTCCCCCCTTAAAGAAGTTTGGTCCCCAAACTTCGCTTACCTTATTTCCAAAACAGTTCCCGATGTCAAGTTCTCATCTCTGCTTATCCCCTCTAGCCTTTATCTTGGGACAATCCTTAATGCGGTGACCCCTCTCTCCGCATCCGAAACATGCTCCAGTCGCTCGAAGACAAACCCCAAAATGTAGCTTCCCACAACTTGCACACGTCGGCCTGGTGCCACTTTCCTGATTCGCGTTGTTGGGACTATCTTCCACTGTCTTCTCCTCGGCATCATTCGGGTCTGCCTCTTCTTCGCGATTGTCGTAGGTCTGTCTCTTCCTTTGACTCTTCCCCGAACTTTGACTTCTGTTCAGGTTGGCTTCTGCAAGGAGGGCTTTGTCTAATACTCCAGCATACGTCGGCATGTCGAGTAAATTGACCTGATCTTGTATCGGCCCTCGAAGTCCACTCTCAAACTTCCTAGCTTTCATGTATTCGTTGTTGGCCATGCGAGGTACAAACCTTGCCAATTCGGTAAAAGCGCGGTCGTATTCCGCCACTGTTCGGTTGCCCTGTGTCAAGGTATGAAATTCGGTGGCCTTGCGATTTCGAACACTTAAGGGAAAATGTTTGTTGTAAAACAATTCCAAAAATCTGGCCCAAGTCAAGTCTGGGTTGCCTTCTCGAATCATCATCCACCATCTACGGGCGTCGTCTTCCAATGTGAATGCTGCTAGTGCTACTTTCTGAGCGTCGGTGCTGGGAAAAACCTCGAACATTTTCTCCATCTCAAGAATCCATGCTTCTGCTTTCATCGGCTCTATACCTCCATGGAACTTCGGCGGTTTCATCTTCTTGAATTCTCTGATCAGGGTCAATGTGTCATCTCCATATAGAGCTGGTTGCGGAGGCACTTGCGGTACTGGCGGTGGTGGAACTGCATGTTGGCCATCTGTTTGCTCGGCCTGGGTGGAGGTAGTACCGGTGTTCTGCTGCCTTGCCTGCCTTAATTCATCGGCCAAACTTTCAACCAATCTTTCTAATCTGTTTATTCTGTCCTCGGATTGATCTCGGCTAACTGGGGGTCTACCTCTTCTCATGATACTGGGGGGTATGCAGGATGTGACTCTTAGAATAAAATGAACAAATGAACATGTATGCAAGTGAACATGATCATGCCGAGATGATGCACACCTCATCAAGTAGCAAGCAACATGATGCAATTCTAAAATCATTCTAAGGGACATCCTATGCTCTTTAGGACTCAAAGTGTGTGAATAACGTACTATAAGGAACTTGTGCTCTGATACCATTCTGTCACGACCCCAAACCGCCCCTAGTAGTTTGGTGCCGTGATGGCCAGTAATCCGTAATTACCGAAGGCCAACTTACAAAATTCACACACAATCAGAGTATTTATATAGGGGGCTCGCAAATGCGGAAGCAATAATTCAAGATACAAGTGGTCCATAAGAGCAGTGCATAAGTCAAATGAAATGGCATACATCTTTATATAGCTTTAAAACTTGAATACAAGGTACAAAATACACATTACATCATAACAGAGGGCTTCCCAAGCCGACATGTTCAAAATACAAAAGCTTCAAGATTTGCCGACGTCCTCACTGCCGACGTAACATGCATACAAAACACCTTGTAAAACACACATCTCGGCGTAGCCGACTTAAAGCTTGTTACCTACATATATACATAGGGAGGGTGAGCTTGGATACTCAGTGAATGGTACAAGTAATAAAGGGGTTAAATGAATGATTCCCGAGGTCTTTACAAAGCAATACATAATATATCAAGTCAAAACCATACTTATCATAACTTGTACAAAACATGAAGTAAATCTTGTTCATCAAACTTGGTCTTGCAAAACTCACATACTTAACACGTGTCAAATCTCATAACATAACCTCGGCATAACCTTGGTCCTTCGAAACATACTTGTGTCACTTAGGCCCGTAGCCCGCTTTGACCATTACTTGTGTCACTTAGGCCCGTAGCCCACTTTGACCATTACTTGTGTCACTTAGGCCCGTAGCCCGCTTTGACCATTACTTGTGTCACTTAGGCCCGTAGCCCGCTTTGACCATTACTTGTGTCACTTAGGCCCGTAGCCCGCTTTGACCATTACTTGTGTCACTTAGGCCCGTAGCCCGCTTTGACCATTACTTGTGTCACTTAGGCCCGTAGCCCGCTTTGACCATTACTTGTGTCACTTAGGCCCGTAGCCCGCTTTGACCATTACTTGTGTCACTTAGGCCCGTAGCCCGCTTTGACCATTACTTGTGTCACTTAGGCCCGTAGCCCGCTTTGACAAGGACCGTATCCTTTTATACTTAGTACTGCGAAAGTTTAGAGTCCTCCAGCACAAGGGACTTGTGTTACATAGGCTTAACGTCCCCTAACACGAAAGGACGGCGTTACTTAGGCTTAACGTCCCCTAACACGAAAGGACGGTTCCAAGAATGCCATTCAAAACAAAGCTTATACTTGATACATAAAATAGGGGTGATCATTCGTGCTTAACAAATACTTTTATCAAAACAAGGCAAAGCTTTATCAAAACTTTAAGAACATAACTTTATTAAAAATACCACTCACTCTAGTTCTTGGGAAGTCGGGTCAAGGCAAAGGTCCAAGTCCTACAAACACATGGCAAAGCATACTGAACATACTTCTCAAAACAAGTCTCACATGCATGCAATGATTCTCGGGAACACATGCTAGAAGTCAAAACACTGTTTTTCATGTCAGGAAGACATGCTGGGTACCAACCAGGTCTAAGCCGAGGCCCTACACCTCCTGGCCGAGGTGCGGCTACCTAGGCTTCGGCATGCGGCTGCACGCCGAGGTGCGCACAAGACAACCAAAGGTGTAAGTGATTATACAAGGTAGGCCAAGGTGAGATACGATGCTTGGCCTAAGTGTGAGGTCTAGATGAGAGTGGTCTCGGCGACTACACCCCGGAAAGTGAAGTCTGGAGACCTGGGTTTCCACCCGTGAAGAACAGGAAGGACATGAACATGAAGATCATGAAGAACATGAATGCTAAAATCATAACTTGTTATTACGAGATCTGGGATTTCATGACATGAGTTCGAAAACATGGACCTGGGTACCCATACTTGAAAATCATGCAAGAACAAACACAAAAACATGGATCTAGGCATGAGCCTTCGGATCAAAACATGACTTTTCTTGAAGAACACATGAATGCTATTTTCTCTTTCTAAAACCGAACTTCAAAACAATGCATGGCTTACAAATCATTTTCAATCATGCAATGCAATAACATAAACATAAAGAACATCATGAGCCGATCAAGAATCTAACCTTAGAACGCGGATCTAACGGTTGGATCTCTAGGAATCAAGCTTGGAAATCTACTCTCTCTCAAGAACTCTTCTCCCTCTTCTAGAGCTTCTCTCTCTACTCTTCAAAACAATATACAACAAATGATGGGTTTCTCTCTCTGCCGGCTGACTTAACTCTCAGCTCGGACACGTGGCAACGGTTGGTTGGTTCTCTTCAAAAAGGTGATAGATTGACAAGACAAGGCCCTGACAAGGCGTATTTAGCAAGCTACTCGGAATGGCACTCCGGCAAGGGGTGACATCGGCTAACCACAAGACTTCGGCAACTAGGGTGACAATGACCTCGGCTAGGAAGGACAACACTTGACTAAGCTGTGCCACACCTTGGCCTAGATGTGCCACACCTCGGTCTAGGTCATACCACTCCAGGACAAGGTCGCTCAGGTGCAAGGGTAACATCTCGGCCTAGATGATACACATCTCGGCCTTGGTGATTCACACCTCGGCCCAGATAATGACATCCCGGCCAATATGTCAAAGCAAAGGTGGAGGTCAAACGAAGGGGTTCCAAGATACTTCTATACTGAGGATGACCTCGGCTTGGAATGATCTAGGCTTAACATAACCTAGGCTTGGCATAACATCGGTTAAGATAACTTAGGCTTGGCGCGACCTAGGCTTCACATCAAGGAGGGAGCAAAGCAAGCACACAACACTTAGACAAATCACGAGGCATCAAAGCAAGGCATGGATCTTACTTAAGCAGAACAAGTCAAAATGTGCAAATGCAAGCTTAACAAAACAGAAACATGCAAGTGTGCAGGAACATGACTAGGATATGAATGTGGGTTATTACAGGACTTTTGCCAAAGCAGATACTCGCCAACAGTAAAAAGGAGATGCTGCTCCCCACTCCGTCAAAAGTTGAAGATAAGCTGATAAGGTGGAATCTGACGGTCCATTTGAAGATGCACACCTGTCCCCCTGTAATAATTTCCTTATCTTCTTTTAGTCTATAAAAGGGCAGTCCTCACCCTTGTTGAGACAGAGTCATTCAGAGTCAGTTTTTTTTTTTATTTTCCTCTCGTAATATCTCTTCCAACCCCTCTGTGTAAAATAGTTTTACTTCCTCAATAAAAATTCTCTTTTAATGGTGTGTGCCCTCAGTTAATGCCTTAGAACAGTATTTGTGGTTATTACAATTTTGGCAAAACCAGAAAGAGCATTATCTTAATACTCCTGTAGACCAGTATACGCGCCAATACGTTGCAGAGCACTTAGCCGAGTGTGATCAGCGGATAGCAGATTTACAGACGTTGATTCACGAACAGATCATCGCGTGGGCGGCCAATAGGCCTCCACCACCTCAACAGTAAGGTAATGAGATCATATATGTTGTAATTTATTTTCTTTATAATTATATTATGTGTATGTTAATTCCTGGGTTTGTGCTATTGTAAGGTTAATTAATTGTTAGGGTTAGTGGGACATCACCCAAGTCGCGTAGGGATTAGGTCGTTTAGTAGAGAGTGCGTTTGACCGTCTGATGCCCGTAAGTCGTTGACAGACGTGCTAGCCTTAACCTTTAGTGAGCACCTTTAATGGTATCAGAGCCAAGTTTTAATTATCACATAAAATGAATATAAATTAAACAAATTAGACATATATGATCATTATATAACCATGACTGAACACCAAGATAATACTGTAGAAATACCAGGATCCGAATCAGTAACAACAGTAGGAAATACAATTTCCTCCTTAGCCGAAGCAGCTGAACTAGTAGCTTACCAGGATGTAAAGGAAGCCCTAGATAAATGGACTATCCCATCTGTAGATCCACAAACCATTTATAAGAAAGGACGCTTTCAATTTTTCAGTAAAACTATAATCAAGACATTTGAACATGCATCTTGTATCCAGAATAATGATGAAATAATCCGTTTAATTCACATAAATGACTTTATTCCGTTTTTAAAAACATATAAGTACATCCATATAGGATTAGCACAAATTGCATTTAAACCATTGACCCTTCTTGGTCAAAACACCAGTATCCAGTGCACCCTTCGAGATGGTAGATGTCTGAACTGGAGAGCTTCGCTTATGGGAGCTATTGAGACCAATTTGTCTCATGGACCAGTATATTTCGATATTTATCCAAACCTTAGCATAGCCCTGTGTGATGCTAATCTTTTTAATGTATTAGAACTAAGAGTTCTTACTCATGGATATGAGTATAAACCCGGAACCCCTCCTTTTTCAGTACATTCCAGAATTTATATTAAGGCTTTAACAACGTTAAATCCTTATGTTAAAAAGAAAACTGAAACAGACCAAAAAGTATTAATTGAAACCAATTTGTACAGTAGTCAGGTAGTCGTACCCAAGTTAATCCCCTGGAAGGATATAACATTTCCCGATAGATGGCATATTCCAAATGCTGTTCCGCCAAAACCGCTTATTCAACATAACATCAAGGATGTTATCCAAACACAAGGAGGTAATGTTTACCTTCAATTCCAGAAACCTTTGCTTACCCGTAGTAGTTTTTCTAATGCTAGTTTTCGAACAGCACCCAGAAGTTTTTCTAGCAATAGTTTTAGATCTATGCCATCCTATAGGGTAGATCTTCCCGAATCTAGTAGACAGTCCGTTGACTCTCTTCTGCAACAGATTCCTTCTAGACCTCCCAGTAGACCACCTAGTGATCCACAGGAAGATCCAATGAATTCAGAAATCGAAGGAATCAGGTTATCCCAAAACAGAATTCCTCATGGTGTCTATACAACACCTGCACCAGATAGCCCAACGGCCAGTGATATGAATTTTGAAATTTAATGGATTTTACACCAAGAAGTGAAAATAGAAAAATATTGAACCAGGAATTTAACCACGATAAGTATAAAGACTTTAGAGATTGGTATTTTGCCAACCATACTCCTGATCAGTTAGCAGAATATAAAACTAAATACTACCAACACCTTGAGTTCCACCAGAAGTTAATACCTTTCGTCGAATGGTATCAAACAGTTCAACAACCCCAGCGGGATTCGGTTACAGCTGTCATCGCAGAAAAGTTGCTAAAGACAAAAGCAATAAAGGAAAGGGACCCGAGCACTAGGCGTCGGTAGAACCAGACAAAGGACTTTTGCCAAAGCAGATACTCGCCAACAGTAAAAAGGAGATGCTGCTCCCCACTCCATCAAAAGTTGAAGATAAGCTGATAAGGTGGAATCTATCGGTCCATTTGAAGATGCACACCTGTCCCCCTGTAATAATTTCCTTATCTTCTTTTAGTCTATAAAAGGGCAGTCCTCACCCTTGTTGGCTTTCCAATGGGTGCTGTTACCATCAGGGCGTTGCATAACCTTGATGAGGAAAACATCCTTATACCAACGGAAATGGGTAAGAGAAGGGCAACGAAGGTTTTGAAGTAATTCGCGGCCATGATCCTGAGAAGAAGTACTGGTGCCAACAAAATGAAGAATAATGGTCTGGATGAGAGTATAAACAGCATCCTGCTGTTGGACAGGTTGATGGGTAGTTGGATCAACTTCAATTTTAACGGAATTAAGGATTTCTAACTGTTGAGTTAGGGTGAGGATATTATCCCACCATCCTTTGAGTTGTCCGGTAAAACCATTAATAATAAATTTAGCAATGGCTTGGTCCTGGTTACTATACTGGCGACAAACGGTTGCATACATCAACATCTGATGTAATTTCTTATAAATGTCGTATTCGGATTCACCATCTATATTCCATTCATAGATGGTCTTGCCATGATAGCTTCCCTGGTCATTGATGTAAGTCTCTTCATAGAGAACATCAGGAGGAGTCGGTCGAGCATAATAGTTCCTACTGGGTGGTAACATAGCAGGTCTAGAGGAACTATATGAATGCAGTTTATTAACAGATGAGGGTTCTTGGAAATTCATTTGAATTTCATAAATTTGGTCTGGTGATAGGTTGTCGTCAGGTGGTGACTCAGCTCTGACCATCTGGACGGAGCCACTGGATTGTCCAGGTGGGGGTAGGACTAGTTCTGGAGGGCGGACATTCAATGTCTGCATTTTCTGTAAAAGGGTGTCCATAAATTTTGTATTAGAGGCTTTTAACTTAAAGTTAGTAACCTCTAAGGGTGGTTTGATGGATACGGTATGTAAGGTAGAAGATCCTGTTACAAGTAAAGCTAAACTTCGATCCTTGAAAGTGGAAATAGCTTCTTCAATTCTGGTTAATTGTTTACTCATGGTTTGACAGATTAAATTAGTATAATTATGTTGTTTAACTGTTAGGCCTAAATCGACTAATTTAATATAATCGGTTTTAGCAAATTTTCCTGATTGGGCATCTATATAAGCTGTAGCTAATAAGGGTTGATGGGTAGTCTCACCATTAGGAGCTAACTCTAGTGTTTGAGGAGGCGGATGGATAGCGTTAATAGCTTGTCCTTCGGTTGTAGCCCAGGTTTTATACTGATCTTCAATAGTATTTAGCTGAGGTTGAATAACTGTTTGGTACCATTCTACGAAAGGTATTAACTTCTGGTGTAACTCAAGGTATTGATAGTATTGAGTTTTATATTGTTCTAACTGGTCAGGAGTATGATTGGCAAAATACCAATTTCTAAAGTCTTTATATTTTTCCTGGTTAAATTCCTGGTTTAATACTTTTCTATTTTCACTTCCTGGTGTAAAATCCATTAAATTTCAAAATTCATATCGCTGGCCGTTGGGCTATCTGGTGGAGGTGCTGTATAGACACCATGAGGTATTCTGTTTTGGGATAATCGGATTCCTTGGATTTCGGAATTCATTGGATCTTCCTGTGGATCACTGGGTGGTCTACTGGGAGGTCTAGAAGGAATCTGTTGGAGAAGAGAGTCAACGGACTGTCTACTAGATTCTGGAAGATCTACTCTATAGGGTGGAATAGATCGGAAGCTGCTGTTAGGAAAACTTCTAGGTGCTGTCCTAAAACTAGCATTAGAATAACCACTGTGGGTAAGCAATGGTTTCTGGAATTGGAGGTAAACATTACCTCCTTGTGTTTGGATAACATCACCGATGTTGTGTTGAATAATCGGTTTTGGCGGAACAGCATTTGGAATATGCCATCTTTCGGGAAATGTTATATCCTTCCAGGGGATTAACTTTGGTACGGCTACCTGACTACTGTAAAGATTGGTTTCAATTAATACTGTTTGTCATGTTTCAGTTTTCTTTCTAACATAAGGATTTAACGTTGTTAAAGCCTTAATATAAATTCTGGAATGTACTGAAAAAGGAGGGGTTCCGAGTTTGTACTCATATCCATGAGTAAGAACTCTTAGTTCTAAGACATCAGAAAGATTAGCATCACACAGAGCTATGCTAAGATTCGGATAAATATCGAAATATACTGGTCCATGAGACAGACTTGTCTCAATAGCGCGCATAAGCGAAGCTCTCCAGTTCAGGCATCTACCATCTCTAAGGGTACACTGGATACTGCTGCTTTGACCAAGAAGGGTCAATGGTTTAAATGCAATTTGTACTAATCCTATATGAATGTGCTTATATGTTTTTAAGAACGGAATAAAGTCATTTATATGAATTAAACGGATTATTTCATTATTATTCTGGATACAAGATGCATGTTCAAATGTCTTGATTATAGTTTTACTGAAAAATTGAAAGCGTCCTTTCTTATAAATGGTTTGTGGATCTACAGATGGGATAGTCCATTTATCTAGGGCTTCCGTCACATCCTGATAAGCTACTAATTCAGCTGCTTCGGCGAAGGAGGAAATTGTATTTCCTACTGTTGTTACGGATTCTGATCCTGGTATTTCTACAGTATTTTCTTGGTGTTCAGTCATGGGTGTATAATGATCATATATGTCTAATTTGTTTAATTTATATTCATTTTATGTGATAATTAAAACTTGGCTCTGATACCATTAAAGGTGCTCACCAAAGGTTAAAGCTAGCATGTCTGTCAACGACTTACCGGCATCAAACAGTCAAACGCAATCTCTGCTAAATGACCTAATCCCTACGCGACTTGGGTGACGTCCCACTAACCCTAACAATTAATTAACCTTACAATAGCACAAACCCAGGAATTAATATACACATAATATGATTATAAAGAAAACAAATTACAACATATATGATCTCATTACCTTACTGTTGAGGTGGTGGAGGCCTACTGGCTGCCCACGCAATGATCTGTTCGTGGATCAGCGTCTGCAAATCTGCTATCCGCTGGTTACACTCGGCTAAGCGCTCTGCAATGTATTGGCGTGTATACTGGTCTACAGGAGTATTAAGATAATGCTCTTTCTGATTTTGCCAAAATTGTAATAACCACAAATACTGTTCTAAGGCATTAACAGAGGGCATACACCATAAATACAAAAGAGAATTTTTATTGAGGAAGTAAAACTATTTTACACAGAGGGGGATTGGAAGAGATATTACAAGAGAAATTAAAAATTAAAACTGACTCTGATTCACTCTGCCTCAACAAGGGTGAGGACTGCCCTTTTATAATACAAAAGAAGATAAGAAAATTATTGCAGGGGGACAGGTGTTCTTCTTCGACTGGGCCGACAGATTCCATCTTATCATCTTATCTTTGACTTTTGACGGAGTGGGGAGCATCATCTCCTTTTTTACTGTTGGTAAGCATCTGCTTTTACAAAATTCCTTTGTCTGGTTCTACCGACGCCTAATGCTCGGGTCCCTTTCCTTTATTGCTTTTATCTTTGGCGACCTTTTCTGCGATGACAGCTGTAAGGGAGTCCCAAAAATCTCCAAGATTGGGCTCAGCATCTTCGGGTATCTGTGATTCTCCTGCCAACATGTGTTCGGCTGGATCACTATCGTGTTCGGATGGAGTCTGACTTGTGCCTGATCTCATGGATACGTCATCATCCTGGCTGACTGATTAGAGGAACTGGTCTTTTAGATAATCCATACTTTTAACAATTAATTCATTGTCGAAAAGATGGGGATATTTCTGTTTTAATTCCTTTTGAATTTGTATAAACAGGTTAATGGCTGCTGCCGGAGAAGGTGTTGGTAAGGCTGGCTGTTTAACGGATTCCCAACAGGCTTGGGTATGCTGGTGAATTTTCTGAAGGAGTTCTTTTATATCCATTTTATCCCACCATTTAACAAAAAAGATTCTTTTCAGTCGGGGGACTTTGTTCTGGTAGTCACAGGCAAAATCCCATTTCCATATCCAAGGTATGCTAAACCGGATAGTGAAATGGACAACAGACTTACTGATGGAGAGTTCTCTGTTTTTATTTTAAAATGAATAAGCACGGGAATAAGCCACATGCCATTCATTAAATGCTGTTCGAACTGATTCTGGTAAAATTTCAAGGGAAAGGCCAAATTTATCCCACCAAACGAGGAACCAATTTGGAACATCGTTTTTAAGGATTTCGGAAGCAGTACGGATAAACCAAGAATGATTCTTAATAGGGTTCTGGTAATAAAAAACCTGGGTAAAAGCATCAATATAGTCCAAGTAAGTATATTTTGTCTGTTTATTCCGGAGATCGAGATCACGGGTTGTATGCGGATGAATGCCCCAAGTGGAAATGGGCATAATATTACGGATAACAATCTTACTGTACTGGATGGGGCTAGGGGCTTTGTTGACATCATGCAAAGTATGCTTGATTTCAGCGGCCTTGGTTTCGGTTAACATCTGTTCATAGATGTAACGATACTGGTCAAAATGTGGAGGAGATTGCTGAGTGGTAAGATATCGTCATTTAATCTCCCATGGATCAGTCATCCATTGTTCATCTGCTGGTTCAACCCAGAGGACAGTTTCCTCGGTAATACTGTTAGGTGTGTACGGGTCTTCTGTCTTAAGGAGAATGTCCTTAGACGAGGGATTACTGGTTTGACCTCCTCGAGAGAGGGGTGGATATTCTGTTTGATCATAGCGAGAGGTATTCCCCGGCCACGACCACGCCCACGATGGCCTCTACTGGTCATTGACAGATTTCTGCAAATATTCACGGGTTAAGAAATCAGGTGTAACAAGCCCGCGGGGGGACCTCGCTACAGCTCGGACTCGATTTTGTAGTCACGGTTCTAAGTCTGAACCAAAGAGTCCAAATCCGGCAAATCGTTTTTTGAGAAAACAGATTTTTTGAAAGAAGTGCCAAACATGGACTGCTTTGCCAGATACAGAGTCGCCACCTAAATATTTTATTTTGGGAAATTTAGGAAACCCTGACTCGGTGCCAAAAGGCCACGTGTCCGTCATCACCAAAGTTGCCTCGGCTCGGGAACTTGGGTACGATTGGGGAAGGTCACTTCGTGAGCACCCCCGCTCGCCCGGTCATAGACCGGCCTCTACTAACCATGATATCATTTTTTGAAAAACTTTGTGTGTTCTTATCCGGTTATTAGCCTAGGTTACTATGTGATGCGCACAGCATACAAGTATAGACTGGGTCGCCTAAATTGGAACGAAACATTTCATGTTTGTTTTTGAAAGAGGGTTTGCTACTCGCAGGTAGGCTTGAAACATTTGATGATTTATTCCAATTTAAGTAACCCGACCTTCACCCACAGGCATTCAGGCAGATATATCACATAAGCAATTAGCCTCATGATAAGCATGCTATTCATGGCATTCACTCACACGCATGCAAGGATGCTAAAGCATAAAGCTTACCGAGTACTCCAAGCTAAAACAGAAACTTCATTAGAAATCATGCATGATCCTAAGTATACAGAAATGCCTAATGCAACACATGCAAAAATGCAATTATAGCAGGCTCGGCTATTCTAAACATAGCATATGAAATGCTACAACTAACATGTATTCAATTTGGAATTGAAAGTACGATGCAGTTAGTATGATGCGCCGAGCCCAGTGCATGCAATACAGATGAATGATGCAAACATGCTATCATACTGTATGCTAATTGAAATATGCCCTAATCTAACCATCATAAGCGGATAAATAAAAGGGAGAAAGACGTGGGGTTGGAAGACATACATCACACTCACGCACACTTATTACAGTTATGCCCTCGCTCGGAGGATCTGAATAAATAATACAGTCCCGAATGAAAGAATGTTACAGTCCAAATATTACAGTCCAAATAATATACAAATTCCTACTTAATCAAATTAACTAAGAAAATAAATAAAACTGGCATGCAAACCAGGGACTGCCTTGCTTCTGATGGATGATGTATGTTAGGCTGCTTTGCGCGGAAATCCACCAGGATGCCCCGATTAGCCTCTGTTTTACAATTATTCTTGAAAAGCGTGCCAAGTCCCGGAAAGTTGCTGATTCCTGATTTTGCTGCAACAGAGAGCAGGAAAGGGGCATAGCAGTGTATTTTCACAAATATATGCATGCCTCGATCCTCGTGCCACCAATCACGCATACCGAGGCATGATGGCCGAGGAATCGAATTGCACAACTCAATATAGAATGAATGCACATGAAAACACAACAAGACCTAACTCCATCATGGGTAATCCGGAGTGTCGGTGACTAGGGAATTGAGAAGCGTTTCGTCACTCGGAGTACGGAACACACCTCGTTTCCCGTGCCCGGGCTAACTCCTATTCCGAACACAATGCAATATGCATGATATGCATGAAATGCGACTAAGATAGAATCCTAACATACACAATGCTATGAAGATGAGATGCCTCGAAATGCGTGCACATGGGCACGCAAACCGAGAAAATGACAGAATGCGATCTAAGATACAACCTAGTATGCATTATGCTGTAAAAAAGAGATGCCTCGAAATGCGTGCACACGGGCACGCAAACCGAGAAAATGACAGAATGCGATCTAAGATACAACCTAGTATGCACTATGCTGTAAAAATGAGATGCCTCGAAATGAGTGCACACGGGCACGCAAACCGAGAAAATGACAGAATGCGATCTAAGATACAACCTAGTATGCACTATGCTGTAAAAATGAGATGCCTCGAAATGCGTACACACAGGCACGCAAACTGAGAAAATGACAGAATGCGATGCAAATGACATGGAAATAGGATATGGGCTTACACTAACATGAGTGAGCCTCAGCCACACTCACATAAGAGGCCGATAGATGAAAATGAAGTGCCTCGAAATGCATGCACACGGGCACGCAAACCGAGGCGATGGTAGAATGCGATGCAATGACATAGAAAACATGATATGGGCTTACACCAACATGAGTGAGCCTCAGCCACACTCACGTAGGATGTCGATGGATGAAAATGAAGTGCCTCGAAATGCGTGCACACGGGCACGCAAACCGAGGCAATGGCAGAATGCGATGCAATGTGGTTGAAATGGCATGTAAAATGCAAAATGGACTTATACTGACATGAGAGAGCCTCAGCCACACTCACATAAGAGGCCGATAGATGAAAATGAAGTGCCTCGAAATGCGTGCACACGGGCACGCAAACCGAGGCAATGGTAGAATACGATGCAATGACATAGAAAACATGATATGGGCTTACACCAACATGAGTGAGCCTCAGCCACACTCACATAGGATGCCGATGGATGAAAATGAGGCGCCTCGAAATACGTGCACACGGGCACGCAAACCGAGGCAATGGCATACGTAATGCAAATGACATGGAAATATGATATGGGCTTATACCAACATGAGTGAGCCTCAGCCACACTCACATAGGATGCCGAAGGATGAAAATGAGGCGCCTCGAAATGCGTGCACACGGGCACGCAAACCGAGGTGATGACAAAATGCGATGCAATGACATAGAAATGGAAAGCAATCATTCTAATAGAATTTCAGCACTAAAATATGGGGGAAAACAGTCCCGAAATGAGGCGAAATTACACCAAATGCATGGAATTGTCCCGAAATGCGAATTTAGGCACCCGAAATGGCCTATAGCTATGCCAAACATGGACAATATGGACATGTAATGCAAAGACAGAAGCTAGGCAGTCCCAAAAAAGGCACTTTCACAGTTATAAACATGGCCAAACAGAAAGCATAGGTAGGGCAAAAATGGCATGCAAGAATAGGGGCCAAGAGAGGGGTAATGAAGCAAGTGATATAAGAAAAATCCAAACTGAAAAATTTCCTTCTATAACATTGAAGAGGGACCAAAAATATGAATTTTTACAGTATATTGAAAACCTCAAATCAATATACAAACATGCTAAAAAAAAGGCACAAGATTGAGGCTCAAAAGGTGCTATAACATGAAGTATACAAAATAATCACCAAACAGAAAAAAATTGTTAATGAAACATGAAGTATAGGCCAAAATAAGACTATTTCCAGAACTGTAAAATGGCCAAAAACAAAAGCATGATAGGCTAACTAAACATGCAAGAATGGGGAATAAAAGAGAGATATAACATGAAGTGGTATATGGAGGTCCCGAACTATGAAAGGCCCTAAATGAAACATGAAGAATGGACCAAAATAAGACTATTTCCAGAACTGTAAAATGGCCAAAAACAAAAGCATGGTAGGCTGCCATAGCATGCAAAAATGGGACCAAAAAAGGAGTATAAAGGGAAGCATAACATGGAAGTCTCAAACAGTGTTGAGCCCTTCTTCAATGTTGAAGAGGGGCTCAAAATAAGCCTATTATCAGTTTACAACATGCTCCAAAATAAATCACACACAAGCTAAAAATATCATGCAAGAAAATGACCTTTTAGAGGGATAATAAAGCAAGTGCAAGATGGAGGGCTCAAACAGGGTTAAGCCCTTAATGAGACATGAAAATGAGCTCAAGAAAAAGATACTTTCAGGTTTGGTCGGAGCTCAAATGTATAAGAAGGAGAGGCTAAGAAATATTGCAAAGAAAAGCTCAAAAAAGAGAAAATGGTAACTCACCCTTGGAGACAAGTCTTTTGTTGCTTCTTGGACCAATTTGCAGCTCCTTTAGCCTTTGAGAAGCCCTCCTTGTTGCTGGAAATGAAGTGGTGATGGTAGAGCTTGGTGGTGATGAAGAAAACAAGGTGTAGGACTTAAGGTTTTTTAGGAAAATGAGAAGGATGGAGGGAGATATGGATCTTGAGGCTTGAAGAACAAATTTTCTAACCCCTATATGTGATGCCACCAGCTGGTTATAAGGGCCAAAAAGGGGGTGTAAAGGTGGGGGAAAAGGAGGCAAGCTTTCCCCCACAAAATATCCCCCGGATATTGATATTTTCTGGGGGATAAAGCCATACAGCTGTAAAGTGAACAGTGTGGGGATTACGGCCGGACAGGTATTTTGGTTGCAGGTGGCCGGCCAGCCACACCCCCTAGCCGGCCGGCTAGGGGTCAAAAGGGTCAAGCTGATTTAGTGGGCGGCCACCAAATGATAGTGTCCTCCCATGTGTCCTCAACACAACCCTGTGGTTAAAAGTCTAAGAAAGTGGGCCCAAGGTGTTCAACATTAGCTCGGAAAGAGGGGTTCAAAAGGGTCAGGTGGAATTACTGGCCGGCCACCAACTTTTAGGATCCTCTCATGTGTGTACATCACAAATATGTGGTTCAAAGTTTAAGAATGTGACCCCAAGGTGTTCAACATTAGCCCGGAAGGAGTGGTTCAAAAGGGTCAGGTGGAATTACTGGCCGGCCACCAACTTTTAGGGTCCTCCCAAGTGTGTACATCACAAATATGTGGTTCAAAGTTCAAGAAAGTGGGCCCAAGGTGTTCAACATTAGCCCGGAAGTGTGAAAAACGGGCGTCGGAGGGCGTCGGAGGATGTATAACTGGTTGCTGCAAAAATTACTGGCCTTCCACTCTTCAGTGACCTCCCCGGTGATAAAACAGAGGTACCTGCCAAAAATGAACGAAAACCGTTGCTAAATGAATGTTCGGGGGCCAAAACACGCAGTTTGGGGCCCCGGAAACTGCCCGTTAAACACCGAAAATGGTATTCGACCTCGAAGTGGGTTTCTCAGACCCCAGTGTCCCTCAAAAGGGAGAAAATAGGAAGTATGCCAAAAATCAGAACAAACGGAGATGGTTAGGCGGTCCCGAACCGAGGCATACGGCCAACGGTCCCGAAAAATCGGAAACCGGACTCCGAAATGGGCAAAATAGCCTACGACCACAAAATGTAGGCTACGGACATTGAGAGATGGTCTACGAGACCTCTCCTTTCCCTCAGGAAAAGAAACCGAGAAAATCGAGCCTGATTCGCAAACCGAGGCAAGGTACAAAAGAGGGTTCGGAAGTCCAGAGGCAGGGCTCACGGCCGCGACTCTGAAACTTCTGAACGAGCACATTATGCAACATCACCAAGCGCTCAATCGGTGACGTCTGAGTCTTAAGGTCGGTCAAAAATGGGGTGTCTACAGTTGCCCCTCTTTGACAGAACTCGAAAGTCATAAGTGACGGGAGTGAATGTCAAAGCCCAGAGACGACCCATTTTTGACAAGGCCGAAGACTTAGACAAACGTACAAAGTAAACAGAGATGTGCCCGCAGGCAGGGGCAAAATGCAAATGATATGCAAGAAGCCGAACATAACTCAATGATCATGCAAATGCAGCAAGCTGTAATGAGGCAAATATTCGCAAATAGATGCAACAGTTTTAAGCAAGAATGCAAAGCAACAACTACATTTCATGCAGTTAAGAATGCGGAGGATTATTCCATCTCCGCCACGTCTCACACGGAGAAGATACGATACCTGCGCGATTTGTCTGGTTGCACCAGCCTCAAATGAACCGTACATACAATATCGTGCCTGCAAAAGAGAGAAATTGCAACAAGTACAATATGCTATCAACATATACTTAATGTGATTCTGGAAGTTTGACACACGCAGTGCCGGTGAGTGAATGCATCGCAATGCAAGAGTGGAACAAGCGTGACAACGCATGCTCAAACATAGAGGTATGCCAATATCAAGAAGTGTGCATAAAAATGAGAGTATGCTCATGAGAATGCAAGTTATGTGCATGATAGTGCGAGATGAGCACGAATCAGGGTGCCCGTTTGTTACGAAACAACGAGCAATGGGAACGCGTGTTTCGGCGAAGGTAACTCGATCACGGCCTCCGATCCTTTTCCCGGAAAGGCTACAACTCATTCAAAAAGGATATACTTCGATTTCGATGAATGATGATGAGACATATGTCAGAACTTGAAGCTGAAGTCCCGACGGATCATTTCGCGACCGGAAGTGTACTTTTCTTGAACTTTTTCAGGTCCCGGGAACTCCGATCTTCCTCAAAATTTGCAGGGAGCTAGGTGAGTCTGTGAGGGACATGGCCGGCCGGTTTTATGGGAAGGGGGAGGTGGCCAACCGGTTTTCCAAAAAGCAAATGGCTGGCCGGCCGGTTTTCCAAAAAGGAAATGGCTGGCCGGCTAGAAAAGGTGGCCGGCCGGCCATATGCCCTAATCCGAGGGCATTTTGGTCCTTTCACCTCCCTTTTCATGCTCCTTTATCCCATGACTTGGGGCCTATATAATGCAGCCGAGATCTTCTCCTTTCTTGCCTCCTACAACACTTTCTTCTCCAGATCTGAGTTCCATACGCGTTTTCCAACGCCTCGCGCAAATTGTTTTCGCAAAAATATTCAGTTTCAAGCACTTTGAAGCGATTAAATTTCGGTTTCGGAGCTTCTTTTCGCATTTTCGCCACTTGAGGTAAGTTTGTCTCAATATTTGGAAGATTTTCTCAGGAGTTGACTTTTGTTGACTTTTTCATTTCCCGAGAGTTGACTTTTGTTGACTTTTTCCAATTTTGGCTCATTTTCGCTCGTTTTTGCTCCTTTTGCAGATTCTTTGAAAATGGCGGGTAATTCTCCCCACGGCGGAGGTTTTTCGGGTGCCGGGGACGATTTTGATCCCATGACTTTGCCCCCGAGGACCCGACCTTTTATTCCCGGGAGGTACAATCCGCCAGCACATGTCCTCCCTCGTGCCGTCTTCCGTCACTTCACTAGCTTTGACGAGCGAGCACCTGGGGATTTGCTTCTCCGAGAGCCAGAGCATCACCTCTCTCATGAGGCCCGAGAGGTATTTACTTCGTTTTCTGCATTTTTCGTACATTTCAGCACCTTTGCCATGCTTGAACACGCAGTTTAGCTTATGACATAGTACTTTGCTTGCATCTTGAACATGTAGTTTCAACACTCGAATTTCTGAACACTCGGCACATTAATTAATTGCGAACGCACAGTACACATTAGTTAAGAGGTGAACACACGGCTCAAACACTGATTTGTCGAACACACAGTCCGAATTCGAAAGTGAACACACGGCCCACACTTTAAATTTTCTGAACACGCAGCCCAGATTAGAATAGTGAACACGCAGCCCAAACTTTAAATTTTCTGAACACGCAGCCCAGATTAAATAGTGAACACGCAGCCCACACTGATAGAAAGTTGAACACGCAGCCCAAACTTTAAATTTTCTGAACACGCAGCCCAAACTTTAAATTTTCTGAACACGCAGCCCAGATTAGAATAGTAAACATGCAGCCCACACTGATTGAAAGTTGAACACGCAGCCCACACTGATTGAAAGTTGAACACGCAGCCCAAACTTCAAACTTTCTGAACACGCAGCCCAGATTAGAATAGTGAACACGCAGCCCACACTGATTGAAAGTTGAACACGCAGCCCAAACTTTAAATTTTCTGAACACGCAGCCCAAATTAGAATAGTGAACACGCAGCCCACACTGATTGAAAGTTGAACACGCAGCCCAAACTTTAAATTTTCTGAACACGCAGCCCAGATTAGAATAGTGAACACGCAGCCCACACTGATTGAAAGTTGAACACGCAGCCCAAACTTTAAATTTTCTGAACACACAGCCCAGATTAGAATAGTGAACACGCAGCCCACACTGATTGAAAGTTGAACACGCAGCCCAAACTTTAAATTTTCTAAACATGCAGCCCAGATTAGAATAGTGAACACGCAGCCCACACTGATTGAAAGTTGAACACGCAGCCCAAACTTTAAATTTTCTGAACACACAGCCCAGATTAGAATAGTGAACACGCAGCCCACACTGATTGAAAGTTGAACACACAGCCCAAACTTCAAATTTTCTGAACACGCAGCCCAGATTAGAATAGTGAACACGCAGCCCACACTGATTGAAAGTTGAACACGCAGTCCAAACTTCAAATTTTCTGAACACACAGCCCAGATTAGAATAGTGAACACGCAGCCCACACTGATTGAAAGTTGAACACGCAGCCCAAACTTCAAATTTTCTAACACGCAGCCCAGATTAGAATAGTGAACACGCAACCCACACTGATTGAAAGTTGAACACGCAGCCCAAACTTTAAATTTTCTGAACACGCAGCCCAGATTAGAATAGTGAACACGCAGCCCACACTGACAGAAAGTTGAACACGCAGCCCAAACTTTAAATTTTCTGAACACACAGCCCAGATTAGAATAGTGAACACGCAGCCCACACTGATTGAAAGTTGAACACGCAGCCCAAACTTCAAATTTTCTGAACACGCAGCCCAGATTAGAATAGTGAACACACAGCCCACACTGATTGAAAGTTGAACACGCAGCCCAAACTTTAAATTTTCTGAACACACAGCCCAGATTAGAATAGTGAACATGCAGCCCACACTGATTGAAAGTTGAACAAGCAGCCCAAACTTTAAATTTTCTAAACACACAGCCCAGATTAGAATTTGCATGTAACTTATTTCACTTCATCGGCACACAGCCCATTTCATCTCATTGGCACTTAGCCCAGTTCATCTCATTGGCACGTAACCCAGTTCATTTCATCGGCACACAGCCCATTTCATCTCATTGGCACTTAGCCCAATTCATTTCATCCGCACACAACCCATTTCATCTCATTGGCACACAGCCCATTCATTTCATTATTGACACATGTATTCATTCTGAATGTAGGTTAGTTCTCGCAGTGTACGGGGATATGGTTCCACTGCCGCGCGGGACTGGTACGCTGAGTTCCCAGAGGGTGTCCGAGATTTGATAGACTTGGCAGGGTTCGGGCCCTTCTGCGTCAGGTTGTCACGTTGTTCCGCCAGGAGGACTCTGATGGCAACCTTAGTAGAGAGATAGTGGGACACCACCAACTCCTTTCATTTCTCTGCCACTGGAGACATGACCATGACCCCTCTAGACTTCGCTGTGTTGACTAGCTTAGACATAGGAGGTTGGCCCATCCCTTATGATGAGGATATGGGCGAGTGGGAGGCCGCTTGGATGTATCTATTGGGGGCTCGCCCGCCTGTTGACAGGGTTTCTGGGAGAGTCCGATACACTTGGTTCTCTCCCACTTCCGGCGGGCGGAGATGGTGCCCGAGACTCCTGAGGAGACGGAGCAGTACGCCCGTGGTTTCCTTATGTTCCTCTTCGGGACTACCCTGTTCGCCGATAGAGGGAACACAGTCGGGCTATACCTGCTGAGCGCTCTGGTTGACCTATCACAGGTCCATCGATATGACTGGGGTGGCGCCGGCCTGGCTACCCTTTACTTTTATATGAGCGCGACCTCCCGTGGGCGGGGAGATTTACTTGGCGGCTACTGGAGAGCCTGGGAGGTACTTTTCTGTCCCCTTGATTTACGTTTCTGCTCTTCATTACTTGTACATTGCACACACAGCGTACTTTTACAGTCTGTACTTTGTTCTCAGCATTTCGTACTTACATTATGCACTGCTTTTCTCAACTATGGGTCTATGTATACTTCCCAGCATTAGCCCCAGAGTTGGAGGTGGCAGGGCTTCCCATGACCCCATACTCACTGGTATTCGAGGGTCCGCATCAGCCAAGGCCCTGAGAGACTCTTATTTATCTGCGACAGTACTTTGACATTGTGCGACATTCGGAGGTACTTCAGAACTTTCAGTTCCTTTCATTTTCATCTTTGATTTGCTCTGTATATTCCTGATTTCTGATTGGTTTATGCATTTATCATCCGCAGATCTCATGGCAGCCTTGGGCGTCCCTGGGTGATGGTCTCCGACTTCAGTATACCGGAGGGTCGGGCATCTCCCAGTATAGGGTCCTTCTCGAAGGGCCGGTTGGCAGGGCATGGTTCCTGGGGGAACGCTTTCTGCGTCAGGTATGGGGGTATCTTTCTCAGGATCCTCCCGCAGTCCCCCCAGTCAGTATGCGGACTGCTGACAGGCTCTCTTACTCGGAGGTAGTCGGCGCTATGCTGGGTAGCGATGCTTTACTATATCTTGAGGAGGGGGACTACGCCACTTACCGTCACATATATTTGATGCCTCCATTGACGGGAGCTCGCACCCCGATGACGAGGCCTGCCGGTATGTCATCCTCGGGCCAGGCTCGGGCTCGGGCTGCAGACGCCCCTTCTACTAGTAGGGCTGGTACATCTAGAGGCGGGGGTAGACCGGTTCCTCCAGTTCCGTCGACTTATCCTCATCCTGGATGGCCAGATATGCCGACTGAGTTGATGGCGTGGCAGTATGGGGCTATCTCTCCGACCCCGATCCCGCTAGAGCCTCCGATGCCCAGTGATCGATACGCCATTGATCCTGACTCACCGCTGGTATGCTCCACTATTTTTCATTCATCATTCAGATGTTTAGACATTCTTTTGTTCACTGATGATTATGAGCTCATATTTGCAGCCACCGCGAGGCTACATGGAGGAGGTGGTTGGACTGGTGGCCACACTCGAGGGCATGGTCCTGCGTAGGGAGGCACAGTTGTCTGTCGCGGGCATTCAGGTACCCTTCAGTTTTCTGGCATTTATCATACTTCTGATGACATGCTGATTTCTACTGCATTGATAGACTACTTGTGTAGAGCACATCTGACACACACACCCCACTTGTACACTGTATTCACATGCACCCAACTTTACGTAGCCTTTGCTTGTATCTGCATCTGATGTACACATTTGGACTGATGTATTTGAATTGAACTCTTTGTTTTCAGATGCCTTCATGGTCCGGTCAGCCGCAGGTCAGGCCACCTGGGCCTCCTTGGGGAGCTGGGCCATCTGGGCCTTTTCAGGGAGTTGGGTCACCCGGGCCTTTTCAGGGGGCGGGGCCATCTCGGCCTTCCCGAGGAGCCGGGCCATCTAGGCCTTTTCGAGGAGCTCGAGGAGGGCCTGTCCGCAGACGCAGGGCTCACGTTGTAGAGGTGGAGCCTGATGAGGAGGAGGAGGAGGAGGATGATGAGGAGGAGGAGGAGGCTACCGGCCGTCAATCAGAGACATCTGCTGAGGAGGGGGGCTCCGGTCTTGGTTCGGGGAACAGAGGCGAGGCTGAGGGGGATCCTGAGGATGACAGCTCCGACTCAGATGATGATGATGGTGCAGAGGTTGTCCCGCAGAAGAGGATGAGGAGTGCTTCTCATTCCCGCTCCCGAGGACATTGATGCTGCTGTTTCCTGCTTTATTTTTCTTTTACTAGTAGTTTGTAGCACTTTGCACATTGTTAGGCAGTTTTATTTTTTGTAAAACTTGTACCTTTGTTTGTTGTAAAGCATGATGGAATGAAACAGCTTTTGAAAGGGTGTTTGTATTTTAAACTTTTAGCATCGTATCGCATCATTTTATTTTGCACAAAAATGAAATAGAATGGGAATGCGCATTGTGTAATCGCCAAGTCAGGTAGTGAACCGACGCAACAAGCTAAGCAACTCAACTTACTAAGATATAAAAGAACCTTTAGCAAGTTTACAACTCGATAAACAAAATGCAATAGCGTTGACAACGCAAATAAACAAGACTTAAACAAAGATTGCTTAAACAGAGCGCCATGACTCAAAAACACGAAACACGTCCGCTCGACAAACAACTCGATAAGCAAAACAACAACTCGATAATCAAAGCAACAACTCGATAAACAAAACAACAACAAACTGTACTTCTAACGATCTGGGCATCGGAACGCATCCGAAGCGGAGGGAAATGAAGGCCTTTGATTCTCCCGTTGCATGGAAATGCTTGAAACTTTCCCTCGAAGGGTAAAACAGGGCCAAGGAGATATATTGGAGCATTGCCGGCCACCTTTGGGAGCCGGCCGGCCAATTTTGTGGAGAGAGACAGCTGGCCGGCCAGTTTTGTAAAAAGTAAATGGCTGGCCAGCCAGAAAAGGTGGCCTGCAGGCCACTTATTCCTGCAGCCACCTGGTTTTTGACACGTGTCCCCGTGAATAGTGTTTTTCCCTCTATAAAAGCCTCAACTTCGGGAACATTCATTTCATCTTAGTTTTACACAAAGATGGAGGCGTTTCTCGCGGAAAATCTCATATCTTGGATCTCTTCTCTAGATGGCTCGGAAAAGCTGAACTTCCGGGGTTTCGGCTTGAATGCACTATTCACGCTAAGCCGTACTCCGTTACAGCTCCCTTTTCTCCATGCCGCGGCAAGGTTCTGGAACCCAGTGACGCACGTTTTTAGCTTTGGCGGTCAAGAGGTATGTCCTACTTTCGAAGATTTTCAGGTTTTGATGGAGTCTGAATGCTCTGAAGTGATCTTGCCCCAGCTCCGTTTTGGCCACGCCCAGGCTTTAGGGTGGATGTGTGGGCTCACGGCACATGATGCTCGATCTCTGATCTGCAGTGGGGAACTGGACATCCTCGGCTTGATCCATCGTTTTTCCGACGCCAGTGACCGCAGTAACCATTATTGGCAGGGTTTTCGGCAACACGCCCTCTGCTTATGTTTGTTGTCTCACTTTCTGCTTTCCTCGGGCTTCAGCGGGGCTAGCATTCGCCTGATTGAAGTCGCCCAGGGCTTGAGAGAAGGGAAGAGCTGTATTGCCATGACCTTGGCCGAGACACTGATGGGCTTAGATTCTGTCTATCGCCGGGAGGCGACTAGGTTTGCTGGGAGTCCACTGCTGCTGCAGGTAATGTTTCCCACCCAACCTTACATATATATTTGCTCACATCACTCGACCCTCAGGCTCGGTTTTTCTCACAAAACTCTTGTCTTACTTTTCTCTCATCGTACATCTCTCTGTTCTTTATTCTCTCATTTTCCATCCCTCCCCTAGGTATGGTTAATGGACAAGTTGTAGGTTGTGGACTCTTGCCCAGCTTATTCAGCTCGAAGCTACTTCTTTCGGCAGCGCCTAGTCAATGCTCTTGACGAGAGGTGGTGGTTCGATTGGATGTGCAATTTGTCCGCAGACGGCATTGCTTGGCGTTGTCCTTGGCTCAACCTCCCGGCAATGAGCTATAGTATGTCTCGGCTGATTGGGATCCAATTGATTGGTCTAACCCACTACGTATTCTATTTTCCGTTCTGGTTCCTGCGTCAGTTTGGTCATGATCAGACCTGCCCCCCGGAGGGGATTGAGTACCCAGCCGCTTTCCCGATTCGGGGTGCACAGCTTGCCCGATATGCCACAGCATGGAGGACTAGAGAGCTCCTGGCCCCTGCTTCCACTTTCAGTTGCACTTTGTCCGATGAGTGCTTGGATTGGCTCAACGAGGAGGCACAGGTTGGGCCTAGCTTGGCTTCAGATGCTTCGTCCAGCTCTGGGAGGGGACGCAGAGATACTTGATTCAACTATGCCCCAAATTTATTGCTTTATTTAGCATTTTCAAGTTTTCTTTATGAATGTACTAAAAAGCAACCTCGATTGTAATGCAAGAGCAGGAGAACTCAGTTTTGAAATCAATGAAATTGAAAGTTGTGGTACTGAAAATTTTCCGCTCTTGGTCCAAAAATGGTCTTAGTCGTAAAAAAGATTAATTTGAACAAAGTCAACTTTTATTAAAACTTTTCAAAATTATTTTCGATGTGGATCAGAACTGGACACGCCGAAAATCTGTCACTGAGATGCACAACCCCAGATCCCTGCAACTGGAAAGTTGCCCCTAGTCTGAAGAACAATGCGGCACTTCATAGCAACGGAAAGTTGCCCCTAGTCTGAGTAACTTTGCACCGTCGCGGCAACGGAAAGTTGCCCCTAGTTTGAACAGCACTGTACCGGAGATCGCGATAAATGCTGATGGATAAAGATGACTGAGATGATCGAAATGGATAGAGTTGATCGGGGAAAAGTTTATGGCTGAACTTCAAGGTGAAGTTGCCTACGTATCCCAAAGATGGGAATCAAGCCTTACGTAGTTCAGGCCGAGGTTCACTCGAGTATTTTCACTCTCCTTTTGCGCTCTAACTTTTGCCAAGGCCGCCCTTTGCGGGTTTTCAACCTTGCGAGCTCAGTTTTTATATTTTCTAATTTTTGTGCCCTGAATTTTGCCTAGGTCGCCCTTTCGGGTTTTCGGCCTAGCGAGCCTCTCAAGGGTAATATTTCTTCAACTTGTCCATATTGATCGGTTGTGAGAACTCCAAGCCATCTAGATCCATCAGAACCACAGCTCCACCTGACCAGATAGCTTTGATGATGTAAGGACCAGTCCAATTGGGTTTGAACTTGCCCCTTGGGTCGTGGATGGGAGCTCGGTTGTCTTTGAGCACCAAATCTCCTTCTTTCAGATTCCTGGACTTAACCTTCTTGTTGAAAGCCTGGGCAATTCTGCGTTGATAGCCTTGGATGTGGTACAGTGCTTTCAGTCTTCTTTCATCAAAGAGCATGAGTTCTTCGAATCTGCTTTGCTGCCAATCTGCTTCGGCTATCTGGCATTCAGCCAATACTCGTAACGACGGATCCTCAATCTCAATGGGTAGAACAGCCTCCATTCCATAGACCAATGAATATGGAGTTGCTCCAGTAGAAGTTCTGATTGAAGTCCTGTAGCCCCATAGAGCAAATGGCAGCTTGTCTGGCCAATCCCGATAGGTTCCCACTATCTTCTGCAGTATATGCTTGATATTCTTGTTGGCGACCTCAACCGCTCCGTTGGTCTGCGGCCGGTATGTAGATGACTTATGGAAAGCCACATTGTATTTCTCCAACAAGTCTATCACTTCTTTCTTGAAGTGGGAACCATTATCTGAAATTATCTCGTTTGGCACCCCGTAGCGACAGATGATGTTGTTTCTGATGAACTTTGCGACGTGCGACGCCTTCAACACCGCGTATGATTGGGCCTCGACCCACTTTGTAAAATAATCTATCGCTACTAGGATAAACTCATGCCCGTTTGACCCCTTCGGGGTAACAGCTCCGATCACATCAATTCCCCAAACCGAAAAAGGCCATGGTGAAGTCATGTTGTACAGCTTTGACGGCGGGATGTTCATGCGGTTTGCATGGATTTGACACTTGTGGCATCGCCGAACAAAACTAATACAATCCTCCTCCATGGTTGACCAGTAGTAGCCCTATCTGAGGATCTTTCTAGCCAGCATTACTCCATTCATGTGTGCACCGCACTCCCCCCCATGGATGGCTTCCATCAGGCGTTTCGACTCTTCAGCTTCTACACAGAGCTTATGCATTCCCAGATGACCCCTTTTGTACAGCTTACCCCCGCAGATAATGAACTGAGCAGCCATTCTTCTGATAGCCCTCTTATCCTTGGCATTTGCCCCTAGTGGATACGCCTCCTTTTCCAAGAAGTTCCAGATGTCGTAATACCAAGGGTTGCCGTCTTGAGCCTCATCTATGGCGGAAATCGACTCGTATGTCGGCGCAAACTTTTGATCAGTGATGACTGGACGCATCCGGACTCCGGACGGGATGTCTATCATAGAAGATAGAGTTGCTAGTGAATCTGCGAATCTCCTTTTGCTTGAGACACAACAAGGTTCGAGTCCCCAATGACGTCCAACCGTCTTGCCCCTAGTTCTAGGGCTGCTTCCAGGCCAGCAATACATGCCTCATACTCTGCCTCATTGTTCAAGACTTTGAACTGGAGCTTGAATGCTAAAGGGATACGAGAATCGTCAGGCGCTATCAGCAACACCCCTATCCCATACCCATACTGGTTTGACGCTCCGTCAAAGTACATCGTCCAAGTTTCATCTTCGACGTGCAGAATGGCTTCATCTGGGAATAGATACTCAACCGCTTCATCCCCCTCAACCGGGTGGTCGGCAAGGAACTCCGCTACCGCTCTCCCTTTTACTGACTTGCGCGTTACATACTTTAAATCAAATTCGGAGAGCAACAGCAGCCAACGAGCTAGCCTACCCGTAAGTGCTGGTTTCTCGAAGAGATATTTGACGGGATCCAAACGCGAAACCAACATTACAGAGTGAGCTAACAGGTAGTGCCGCAGCTTCCTGGTTGCCCATACCAAGGCCAAACAAGCCTTCTCCAGCGGTATATAGCGGGTCTCGTAATCCAGCATCTTTTTGCTCAGATAGTAGATGGCTCTTTCCACTTTGTCTTCTGACCCCTGCGCGAGCATGCAGCCCATGGTAGTCTCAGTTACCGAAAGGTACAATATCAACGGTCTCCCCGGCTCTGGTGGTGACAACACGGGCGGGTTCTATAGATACTCTTTGATCTGCTCAAAAGCTGCTTGACATCGGCCGTCCCATTGGAATTTCTTTCCTTTCTTCAGGAGACCAAAAAGTGGTTCACAAGTCAAGGTTAATTTAGAAATAAACCGTCTTATGAATTGCACTTTACCCAGAAAGCCTCGCACCTCCTTTTCAGTCCTTGGTGGTGGCATTTCTAAGATGGCCTTGATTTTGGAAGGGTCAACCTCGATGCCCCTTTGTGTAATCAGAAACCCTAGCATCTTCCCCGCTGTAACACCAAACGTGCATTTCTGGGGATTCAGTCGCAGCCGAAACTCTTTGATCCTTTGAAAGAATTTTTGTAAGGCGGTGTAGTGGCCCTCTCTTTCTTTGGACTTGACAATCATGTCGTCCACATACACCTCGACCTCTTTATGGATCATATCATGCAATATTGTAGTTGCTGCCCGTTGATACGTAGCTCCAGCATTTTTCAACCCGAATGGCATCACTCTATAACAATATGTACCCCACGGGGTAGTGAACGCAGTCTTCTCTCGGTCTTCGGGTGCCATTATTATCTGATTGTAGCTTGAGAAACCATCCATAAACGAAAGCAAAGCGTGTCCTGCCGTGAAATCCACCAATTCATCAATGTGTGGCAAGGGAAAGTCGTCCTTCAGACTGGCCCTGTTCAAATCTCTGAAGTCTACACAGACCCGAATTCTGCCATCCTTCTTTGGCACCGGAACAATGTTGGCCAACCAAGTTGGGTATTCAGATACCAGTAGGAACCCTGCGTCAATTTGCTTGGTGACCTCTTCCTTAATTTTGAGAGCCCAGTCCGGGCGAATCCTTCTGAGTTTCTGTTTGACAGGGCGGGCCTCGGGATCAAGAGGGATCCGGTGCTGTACAATCTCAGGATCGATTCCAGGCATGTCTTCGTAGGACCACGCGAAAACATCTTTGAAATCTTTTAATAAAGCGACTAAGCGCTCGCGCTCCTCCGAAGACAACGTGGACCCGATCTGGACCAGCCGCGGGTCCTTCCCAGTACCAACATTCACAGTAGTGATTTCATCCATTAAAGGTTTAACAAATCTTTCCTGCTCTTGATCAATTAATCGTTGCAAAACTGGGGGGATTTCTCCCTCGTTGTTTTCATCAAAATTTTGAAAATCCTGATTTAAGCAATAAATCAAAGGCACAGAAAAATACTCAGAAACCACATCCACATCATTCTCATTAAATATTTCCAAGCCGTCAGATTCCTCTGTTACAACAGACTCAAAAGAAAATGAAAATGACGACCTAGACAGGACTGTGGCATCCGGGTTATCACCCCCAGGAATACCGGACTCAGACTCAGTCGAGCTGGAATCTGATTCCGACACACAAGATTCGGTGGAATCAGATTCCGGCTCACTACCTGACCCGGAGCTGCTAGATAAAAAGCCTTCTTCATATTGCCAGATGAGAGAAGGTGCGATAGATGCATCCAAGATCGGTGCTGGAAAGCCTGCAGCTATTTCATCTCCAATCATAGAAACCGAAGAGTTATCCCCCAAGCACTCTTGGCCAATCGGAGGATCTGATAGTAGACACGCCAGTGCTACCCCCATTTCAAGCTCTGTGCTCTCAGGATCCACTGTTCCACACTGCTCAACCTCAGTTGGTGGGTCTATCTGCGCTTCGGCAACGTCATCCCCAGATAATTGTATGTCGAAGAAGATTTCAAAACCAGGCACGCGCTTCCCCTCCGCGTTTAGTCATGGCTCCGGGAAGCCGCAGAATGGAAAATCTTCCCCCTCCCGGACGAAGCGTCCGTTTAGGGTGCCCCAGATGGGCCTATGCATTAACTCAAATGGCTTCCCGGCCTTCTTTGCTCTGGCCCTTCCGGCCATTTCTTTCCCTTTCCTCACCCAGTCCTCTTTGGTGGGCAGATAACCCAGTCCAAAGGCGTGAGGGTTGTGTGGCACTTCGGCCAACACTGAGACGCCCTTCCGGCCGCTTCTCCCTAATCCCATCCCGGGGGTATGCTTTAGCTTGTTCATGAGGTAGATAGATTGAGCACTAACGTACATACCCTCATTCACAACCATGACATTCTGCACCACTTGGGCCTCGGCCAAAGTGAACCCCGACAAAAACACATCCTCCGTGCCGTGCTCGATCTCCAAGATAGGTGTAGACACTTCCGGCGGCGGATGGATTGATGAATTCCCAAAAACGATCGCTACCCCTTTCCCGTGAGGGTACTTTAGCATCTGATGTAGAGTGGAAGAGACTGCTTTGACCTGGTGCAACCACGGTCGCCCCAAAAGTAGGTTAAAGGTTGCGGGAACGTCCAAGATATGAAATTCGATGTTGTGTTGTCCTGGACCAACCTTGGTTTGAATTTTAACAGTCCCTATCACTTCTCTGCTGGTATTGTCGTATGCTCTGATCACTTGGGTAGTTGGGACGAAGTCCACGGGCTTTAACCCGATTGCATATGCCGTTCTGGTCGGGCAGACATTAATCGCAGACCCGGTATCAACAAGTACCACCGGTATCCACTTATCTCTACATTCCACAGAGATATAGAGAGGTTTGTTATGACTTGTACCCTCAGGCGGTAGTTCCTTGTCCGAAAAGGTTAATGCCGGGGAACCTCCTCCCGGAAAAACCAGCCCAACCAGCTGTTCAGGCGTGGTGTCTATGGAGAGTTTGGACTTGTCCATGGCAGATAGGACAGCTTCTCTATGTACTCGTGATGCCATTAGCAGTCCCCAGATGGAGATGTCTGCTTGTATCTTCTTTAACTGTTTCAGCACGGCTTCCTCTTCAATCTGCTTCTCCTTCTGTTTCTCCGCTTCTCTATCCTTCCCGAATGCCTCGGGTTGGTCCAGGTGTGGGGGTTTGAAGTACCGCCCACTTCTTGTCATATGGTCAACCTCATCGAGGTACCAAGTGTCATCCGGTTGATTATTTCCCCAGTCTTCATCCGTGTGGGCAAGACATAAGTCATCGTCTTCCAACCACATTCCGTCGGCAGCCAACAGACACCTGTCTGGCTCCGGTTTAGTTGCGCTTACAGTACTCCCTGTCCACATGCTCGCAGCATTCTCTATCTTCGTGCACACAGCACTTTCAGTCCCCTCAGGGCCTTTAGCTTTCCTAATTCTCTCAGTCTCCTCAAACTTTTCTCGTTCCAGCTGCATCAGTACAGCTGTTTGTTCAACCATTCCCGTATCCGTAATGCCCAAATTTCGAGCGGAATTCTTAGCATCGGCGCTCTCCGGCGATACAACTTGACTTCCGGCCATTCCGGCCACAACTGATACTTCTGCCCCTGCCGGGCTCTGTTCTGGCTGGGCTTCCCCCACTGCATCTGGTTGATCTTCGAGCCATCCAGTGGCCTCCGCTGATCCCTCATAATCGTACTAGTTGATTGACGTATCTCCCAGTTCCTGGTCATCGAAAAATTGCAAGTTGGCAAAGTCCTCCTCTACGGCTGTCAGATCATCTGCCCATAGCCCGGATCCATTCCCCCGGATCATGCATAGCTCTCCTGTCTCTGGCAATTCTATACCTAGCCCAATTCGGCTCGTTGATAGGATATACTCGCTTGGATCATAGGCTCCCCCAGCAAAACTCTGTCCAGTCCCAGATTCAACAATCTCATTCTCTCCCAAAATCTGCCCTGCCCTGTCTTCGACGGTCACCACCATCGGTTCTGGTCGGGTTTTGGAGATGTCCACCATGCACAAGAAATCAGTGCAATCGGGGAGGAGCACCTCCGGCTTGGGTAGGTGGGTGGGCGTAATATAGATGCTAGGATCGTAAGATGCGACCCCAGTCTGGATAAAATTGATTCTATTGGGAGGAGGAGCTTGGTTATGTGGTGGGAGAGGGTTGGTTGTGACATTGGGTTTATCAGGAGGCGCGATGACCTGTTTGTCAATAAGATCCTGGATCTCATGACGCAATCTGTAACAACGGTCGGTGTCATGACCGTGTTGTTGGTGATACGCACAGTATTTTGCTGGGTCATAAGAGGGAGGGAGTGGATTCGGTAATGGCTTTGGCTCCAGGGGTTTCAAATGATTTTTTCTGATCAATATTCCCAGAACTTTGGTCAGGGGCATATATAATGGGGTAAAGGTTCTTTGGCCTCGCGGTTGGAATCTGTTGGTTTGTGTGTTGCTTCCGGACGTGCCGGAGAAGGGTGTGGCAGCCATGGGCCTTGGAGGGGGAGGGGGAGTGGTGGTGACCATACTAACTTCCGAGGCTCTTGTATTTGCAGCGCCACTCGGGCCTGCATTGTTGTTACGATTGAAAGTCCTCCTCGGTTGTTCTCTGTCGTGGTCAAACAGACCTTGTTTCATTGCGTCTTCGATTTGCACCCCCATTTCATGTAAATCTGCGAAAGTAGGGAAGGGGACTACAATCATTCTCTGCATCAACTTCGGGTGGAGATTGCGCACAATCATCCAGATTTGATCTTTGTCAGTGGGCCTTAAAGTCATCATTGACGCCTTTGCCCTCCATCGGATTACAAAGTCCGAGAAAGTTTCCTTGGGCTCTTGCCTTGTCGTTTCGAGATCACGGGTTGTGATCTCGATCTGAGTGTTGTACGAATATTGCGTGACAAAGGCCTCAGCCATTTCATCCCAATTCTTCTTCACTTCATCTTGTAACTTTGTGTACCAGTGGGCGGCCACACCCGACAGGGTTCGGCCGAATAGTGAAAGCTTCTGTGGTCGTGTTAGGCCCATTGGCCGTAAGATGTCTGCGAATAGTCAGAGATGGACCATGGGGTCGCCGGTCCCGTCAAAGCGGTCGATTTGTGGCATTTTGAACCTATCGGGGAGTGTTACAGCCTCCTCGGTATATCCGTCTTCGATATCCGGCATAGCCTTGACCCCTTGGGATTTCTTGAAGAGTTTCTCAAGTTTGCTCAATTTCAGAGCTGTATGATCAACCTCGAACTCGAAGGGAGAGTCGGGGCGATTGGGTGCATGGACCTTGGACAGTTGTGGTGGAAGCGGGGGCGGAGCTGGCCCCGTTGGAAGATTCGTGTCCTCTTGTAAGTTTTGGATATTCGGCATGGCATTCTGGGCATTTGGTGGGGCGTTCTGAACAGTAGGTGCCTACTCAGGTAATGGGGCCCCTACCGGAGGAGGAATTTGGTGTGAAGCAGATGCCGTATTCTGTTGTTGCAGTCTGGTAATCAGCTCAGCCTGCTGGGTCATAATCTCAGCTTGTTGCTTAGCGAGTTCATCCCGGCGAACGACATCCTGTTGCATGGCCCGCATGGTTTCTTGCATTTGGCGCATCATCTCCTCAACTCCTGTTGGTGCCATCATACTGTTTCGATTTGTCTGAACTACTGGCAGATCTGTCTCAATGGGGATCTCAATCCGACTGTCCACTGATGGGGGAAACCACTGTTCTAGTGATCTCTGTTCAGATACACTGCGCTTTTTCTACTTCCTTCTGGTAACAGGGGGTAGAGAATGGAACACTGGCTGTCTGTCGATTAGATCCTCAGATCGATGGAGTCGACGACCTCGTGTCCAAAGTGCTTGGGGAATGCCTGCTGGGTTGGAAGCAATTGTGCTAGAACTGACCTAGCAAAAGATAAATAAAGCGAAAAGGAAATAAATAAACAGATAAACGGACAGCATAACAACTTAAAATAAAATGCATGACACACAGCCGGGCATAATAACACACAGTTGATAAGCTGAATACACACTGTCCTCAAACACTGATTATTATCCCTGTATCACTGTCCCCCAAAACAGAATTTGATACCCGCAGATAGTTGATTCTCAAATACTGGCTGATGCCCGCAGGCCTGATACCCATAATACCGAACTGATGCCCGCAGGCCTGATGCTAACAATACTGAACTGATGCCCGCAGGCCTGATACTGACAATACTGAACTAATGCCCGCAGGCCTGGTACTGACAATACTGAACTGATGCCCGCAGGCCTGATGCCCAAACTCATATACTGATACATGCATTCCTGTAGAGACGCACTCTAAAGCACATAACAGATAAGTGAGAGCCAAAACACCCCTATGTTGGGGTAGGGTTTCCCTGTCCTATTTTGTCAGGAACTAGGGTTTCACTACGCACACAGCGGTTTTAAACAACCTATAAACGGGTAGGCAACCTGTCCTAATTTGGAATGGTCACTATGGATCCGAATATGCACTAGGTCGAAAGGTCAAAGAGGGTGCCCCGGTAAAACCGGGGTTTGTGTTCCCATACTGGCAGAGCCCACAACCGGTCAGCCTTATGGTCATGCCTTGACAAGACAAGCCTCCGGCAAACCGTTCAGGAATAGCAGATGGCAAACACGGTGTCCTAGGCGCACCAATGCAAATGCAATGCAAAGAAACACACAAGTGTAGTCAAAAACAGATATCATGAGTTCGAGTCAAGTTCTCTAAATCCCCAGCAGAGTTGCCAGAAACTGTAACAAGCCCGCGGGGGGACCTCGCTACAGCTCGGACTCGATTTTGTAGTCACGGTTCTAAGTCTGAACCAAAGAGTCCAAATCCGGCAAATCGTTTTTTGAGAAAACAGATTTTTTGAAAGAAGTGCCAAACATGGACTGCTTTGCCAGATACAGAGTCGCCACCTAAATATTTTATTTTGGGAAATTTAGGAAACCCTGACTCGGTGCCAAAAGGCCACGTGTCCGTCATCACCAAAGTTGCCTCGGCTCGGGAACGTGGGTACGATTGGGGAAGGTCACTTCGTGAGTACCCCCGCTCGCCCGGTCATAGACCGGCCTCTACTAACCATGATATCAATTTTTGAAAAACTTTGTGTGTTCTTATCCGGTTATTAGCCTAGGTTACTATGTGATGCGCACAGCATACAAGTATAGACTGGGTCGCCTAAATTGGAACGAAACATTTCATGTTTGTTTTTGAAAGAGGGTTTGCTACTCGCAGGTAGGCTTGAAACATTTGATGATTTATTCCAATTTAAGTAACCCGACCTTCACCCACAGGCATTCAGGCAGATATATCACATAAGCAATTAGCCTCATGATAAGCATGCTATTCATGGCATTCACTCACACACATGCAAGGATGCTAAAGCATAAAGCTTACCGAGTACTCCAAGCTAAAACAGAAACTTCATTAGAAATCATGCATAATCCTAAGTATACAGAAATGCCTAATGCAACACATGCAAAAATGGAATTATAGCAGGCTCGGCTATTCTAAACATGGCATATGAAATGCTACAACTAACATGTATTCAATTTGGAATTGAAAGTACGATGCAGTTAGTATGATGCGCCGAGCCCGGTGCATGCAATACAGATGAATGATGCAAACATGCTATCATACTGTATGCTAATTGAAATATGCCCTAATCTAACCATCATAAGCGGATAAATAAAAGGGAGAAAGACGTGGGGTTGGAAGACATACATCACACTCACGCACACTTATTACAGTTATGCCCTCGCTCGGAGGATCCGAATAAATAATACAGTCCCGAATGAAAGAATGTTACAGTCCAAATATTACAGTCCAAATAATATACAAATTCCTACTTAATCAAATTAACTAAGAAAATAAATAAAACTGGCATGCAAGCCAGGGACTGCCTTGCTTCTGATGGATGATGTATGTTAGGCTGCTTTGCGCGGAAATCCACCGGGATGCCCCGATTAGCCTCTGTTTTACAATTATTCTTGAAAAGCGTGCCAAGTCCCGGAAAGTTGCTGATTCCTGATTTTGCTGCAACAGAGAGCAGGAAAGGGGCATAGCAGTGTATTTTCACAAATATATGCATGCCTCGATCCTCCTGCCACCAATCACGCATACCGAGGCCTGATGGCCGAGGAGTCGAATTGCACAACTCAATATAGAATGAATGCACATGAAAACACAACAAGACCTAACTCCATCATGGGTAATCCGGAGTGTCGGTGACTGGGGAATTGAGACATGTTTCGTCACTCGGAGTACGGAACACATCTCGTTTCCCGTGCCCGGGCTAACTCCTATTCCGAACACAATGCAATATGCATGATATGCATGAAATGCGACTAAGATACAATCCTAACATACACAATGCTATGAAGATGAGATGCCTCAAAATGCGTGCACACGGGCACGCAAACCGAGAAAATGACAAAATGCGATCTAAGATACAACCTAGTATGCACTATGCTGTAAAAAAGAGATGCCTCGAAATACGTGCACACGGGCACGCAAACCGAAAAAATGACAGAATGCGATCTAAGATACAACCTAGTATGCACTATGCTGTAAAAATGAGATGCCTCGAAATGCGTGCACACGGGCACGCAAACCGAGAAAATGACAGAATGCGATCTAAGATACAACCTAGTATGCACTATGCTGTAAAAATGAGATACCTTGAAATGCGTGCACACGGGCACGCAAACCGAGAAAATGACAGAATGCGATGCAAATGACATGGAAATAGGATATGGGCTTACACTAACATGAGTGAGCCTCAGCCACACTCACATAAGAGGCCGATAGATGAAAATGAAGTGCCTCGAAATGCGTGCACACGGGCACGCAAACCGAGGCGATGGTAGAATGCGATGCAATGACATAGAAAACATGATATGGGCTTACACCAACATGAGTGAGCCTCAGCCACACTCACATAGGATGCCGATGGATGAAAATGAAGTGCCTCGAAATGCGTGCACACGGGCACGCAAACCGAGGCAATGGTAGAATGCGATGCAATGTGGTTGAAATGGCATGTAAAATGCAAAATGGACTTATACTAACATGAGAGAGCCTCAGCCACACTCATATAAGAGGCCGATAGATGAAAATGAAGTGCCTCGAAATGCGTGCACACGGGCACGCAAACCGAGGCAATGGTAGAATGCGATGCAATGACATAGAAAACATGATATGGGCTTACACCTACATGAGTGAGCCTCAGCCACACTCACATAGGATGCCGATGGATGAAAATGAGGCGCCTCGAAATGCGTGCACACGGGCACGCAAACCGAGGCAATGGCATACGCAATGCAAATGACATGGAAATATGATATGGGCTTATACCAACATGAGTGAGCCTCAGCCACACTCACATAGGATGCCGAAGGATGAAAATGAGGCGCCTCGAAATGCGTGCACACGGGCACGCAAATCGAGGTGATGACAAAATGCGATGCAATGACATAGAAATGGAAAACAATCATTCTAATAGAATTTCAGCACTAAAATATGGGGGAAAACAGTCCCGAAATGAGGCGAAATGACACCAAATGCATGGAATTGTCCCGAAATGCGAATTTAGGCACCCGAAATGGCCTATAGCTATGCCAAACATGCACAATATGGACATGTAATGCAAATACAGAAGCTAGGAAGTCCCAAAAAAAGGCACTTTCACAGTTATAAACATGGCCAAACAGCAAGCATAGGTAGGGCAAAAATGGCATGCAAGAATAGGGGCCAAGAGAGGGGTAATGAAGCAAGTGATATAAAAAAAATCCAAACTGAAAAATTTCCTTCTATAACATTGAAGAGGGACCAAAAATATGAATGTTTACAGTATATGGCAAACCTCAAATCAATATACAAACATGCTAAAAAAAAGGCACAAGATTGAGGCTCAAAAGGTGCTATAACATGAAGTATACAAAATAATCACCAAACAGAAAAAAAATGTTAATGAAACATGAAGTATAGGCCAAAATAAGACTATTTACAGAACTGTAAAATGGCCAAAAACAAAAGCATGATAGGCTAACTAAACATGCAAGAATGGGGAATAAAAGAGAGATATAACATGAAGTGGTATATGGAAGTCCCGAACCATGAAAGGCCCTAAATGAAACATGAAGAATGGACCAAAATAAGACTATTTCCAGAACTATAAAATGGCCAAAAACAAAAGCATGGTAGGCTGCCATAGCATGCAAAAATGGGACCAAAAAAGGAGTATAAAGGGAAGTATAACATGGAAGTCTCAAACAGTGTTGAGCCCTTCTTCAATGTTGAATAGGGGCTCAAAATAAGCCTATTATCAGTTTACAACATGCTCCAAAATAAATCACACACAAGCTAAAAATATCATGCAAGAAAATGACCTTTTAGAGGGATAATGAAGCAAGTGCAAGATGGAGGGCTCAAACAGGGTTGAGCCCTTAATGAGACATGAAAATGAGCTCAAAAAAAAGATACTTTCAGTTTTGGTCGGAGCTCAAATGTATAAGAAGGAGAGGCTAAGAAATATTGCAAAGAAAAGCTCAAAAAAGAGAAAATGGTAACTCACCCTTGGAGACAAGTCTTTTGTTGCTTCTTGGACCAATTTGCAGCTCCTTTAGCCTTTGAGAAGCCCTCCTTGTTGCTGGAAATGAAGTGGTGATGGTAGAGCTTGGTGGTGATGAAGAAAACAAGGTGTAGGACTTAAGGTTTTTTAGGAAAATGAGAAGGATGGAGGGAGATATGGATCTTGAGGCTTGAAGAACAAATTTTCTAACCCCTATATGTGATGCCACCAGCTGATTATAAGGGCCAAAAAGGGGGTGTAAAGGTGGGGAAAAGGAGGCAAGCTTTCCCCCACAAAATATCCCCCGGATATTGATATTTTCTGGGGGATAAAGCCATACAGCTGTAAAGTGAACAGTGTGGGGATTACGGCCGGCCAGGTATTTTGGTTGCAGGTGGCCGGCCAGCCACACCCCCTAGCCGGCCGGCTAGGGGTCAAAAGGGTCAAGCTGATTTAGTGGCCGGCCACCAAATGATAGTGTCCTCCCATGTGTCCTCAACACAACCCTGTGGTTAAAAGTCCAAGAAAGTGGGCCCAAGGTGTTCAACATTAGCTCAGAAAGAGGGGTTCAAAAGGGTCAGGTGGAATTACTGGCCGGCCACCAACTTTTAGGATCCTCTCATGTGTGTACATCACAAATATGTGGTTCAAAGTTCAAGAATGTGACCCCAAGGTGTTCAACATTAGCCCGGAAGGAGGGGTTCAAAAGGGTCAGGTGGAATTACTGGCCGGCCACCAACTTTTAGGGTCCTTCCAAGTGTGTACATCACAAATATGTGGTTCAAAGTTCAAGAAAGTGGGCCCAAGGTGTTCAACATAAGCCCGGAAGTGTGAAAAACGGGCGTCGGAGGGCGTCAGAGGATGTATAACTGGTTGCTGCAACAATTACTGGCCTCCCACTCTTCAGTGACCTCCCCGGTGATAAAACAGAGGTACCTGCCAAAAATGAACGAAAACCGTTGCAAAACGAATGTTCGGGGGCCAAAACACGCAGTTCGGGGCCCTAGAAACTGCCCGTTAAACACCGAAAATGGTATTCGACCTCGAAGTGGGTTTCTCAGACCCCAGTGTCCCTCAAAAGGGAGAAAATAGGAAGTATGCCAAAAATCAGAACAAACGGAGATGGTTAGGCGGTCCCGAACCGAGGCACACGGCCAACGGTCCCGAAAAACCGGAAACCAGACTCCGAAATGGGCAAAATGGCCTACGACCACAAAATGTAGCCTACGGACATTGAGAGATGGTCTACGAGACCTCTCCTTTCCCTCAGGAAAAGAAACCGAGAAAATCGAGCCTGGTTCGCAAACCGAGGCAAGGTACAAAAGAGGGTTCGGAAGTCCGGAGGCAGGGCTCACGGCCGCGACTCTGAAACTTCTGAACGAGCACATTATGCAACATCACCAAGCACTCAATCGGTGACGTCTGAGTCTTAAGGTCGGTCAAAAATGGGGTGTCTACATCAGGCAAAGAGTTAGTTTCACCTTTGATATATTCAATATCAAAATCAAAATTGGATAAATAACTCTGCCAAGTCAAGAATATCTGTTTGGATGCAAGATTTTTTACATCCTGTTTAAAAATCTGTTTAGCAGCAGAGCAGTCAACTCTGATAAGAAAATGCTGATTTAATAAATCATCCTGAAATTTAATAACACATTTAACAATGGCTAAGCATTCCTGTTTAATAGTCGGATAATTTAAAGCGGCTTGATTCCAATGTCCAGAATGAAATCGTAATAATTCCTCTTTCTGGGTCTTGGGATTAAGCTGTTTTAAAATTCCACCAAATCCTTCATTAGAAGCATCAGTTTCAACAATCTTCTTCCAATTAGGATTAGGTAACTGTAAGCAAGGTAACTGTTGGACTTTAGCCTTAATTCGGCGAACAGCTAAAGTATGTTCAGGTGACCAAGGTGGCGGATTTTTCCTTAACCTGGTATAGAGAATGTTAGCATCTGCAGATAAATTATGATAGTAGTCTCTAACATAGTTAAGACTGCCTAAAAATCTCTGTAACTGAGTTTTATCTTTAATTTCATCGGGAAATTTAGAAGCAAACTCCATACTGCGGTTAATAGGTATAATACTACCATTAGAAATATTATGACCTAAATATCTGATAGTGGTTTGAAATAGCTGTATTTTTTGAGCAGAAATAACTAAACCATTTCTGATAATAACATGCTTAAAAATATTAAGATGTTTAATATGCTGGTCAATTGATGAGGAAAAAATTAAAACATCATCAATATAGGATAAAGTAAACTCTGTATACGGATTAAAAATATCATTCATGATATGTTGGAATTCTGATGGAGCATTTTTTAAACAAAATAGCATGACATTCCATTCGTAATGCCTAAAGGGTACTGTAAAAGCTGTTTTATAGCGATCCTGTTCGGCAATTTGGACTTGCCAATAACCTGATTTAAGATCAAATTTAGAAAAAATAATTGCATCCTGGAGGCGATCCAAAAGATCTTTTTTATTCGGAATAGGATAGCGAATCCATTTTAATTTATCATTTAACGGTTTATAATTTATTACAAGACGTGGAACTCCTCGTTCAATTTCAGCATTCTTGTTTACATAAAAAGCGGTACAACTCCACGGGGAGTGACTAGGTCGGATTAATTTTTTAGCAAGAAGATTAGTTATTTCTGTTTTGCATAATTCCATATATTCCTTTTTCATCTGGCTAGGGCGAGCTCGAGTGGGAATATACTTTTCGTCAAAGTCTGGTTCATATAGTAATGTGACTGTATGTTTTTTGCGCTCGCAAAAAGCATTGGGGACATCATTACAAACTTCTGTTTTAAATTCATCTTCAATGATTTTAATCTTCTGTTTTAAAGAGGGTTGTTGTAACCTTTGTTCTGTTGTTAAGAATTGAACTTCCTTTTGAAGAAAATTTATCTGGTTTTCTTTAAAAGTAACCAAATCACGAATCTGATCTAATTCTTTTGTATAAGGTTCTGTTATGAATTCAAAAATTACTGATTTTCCCTATATTTGAGAATAAATACCTGTTTGATCGATTTTCTGGATAGCCATTAAAAGACATAAAAAAGGTGTGCCTAAAATTATATTCTGGGCAAGATTTTTGACTAATACAAAGGATGTAGGTAGACATAAATCTTGATTACAGATATAAGCTTCTGGAATTTTATACCTGATCTGTAAGGAATTACCACTTGCACTGGTTAGACTCTGGGTAGTCTTTTCAAAATACCTGGTAGGAACTATACCTTCTTGGATACAGTTCATATCTACTCCACTATCGACTAAAGCAATAGCATCTTTAATCATAAAATCGGGTTTTATTAAAAATGAAATTTTAATATACCATTTCTGAAAAGTTACTTGATTAACAAGTAATAAGTACGGGGTAGAAGTTTCATGTTCAGATTTGTGTTCAATCTGTTCAGTGGCTTTCTCAGCGGCTTTTCCTATTTGCTGTCTTAACTGGTTGTGAAGATATTTAATATCTTTAGTAGCAGCTTCACTTGCAGTCTGCAAGTGTTTTACTTCTGTTTTTAAGACATTAATTTCCATTTTTAAATCTTGGATTGTAGTTGGTTGTTCTAACACAGGTTTTGTGTGAATTCTGTTAATTACATTTTGGAGATTGTAAGAGTAATCTGGTATAGGAGGAGTTTCCTGGATTGTCTGTTGATGTTCATAACACATTTTTAAATATTTCATTTTCATTTCTGGATCTTGGATCTGATCTGCAACAGCAAGCATATCCTTTTGTGTATCAGTTAACACATTAATACTGCTGGGTTCACCTAAGTGTAAACCATTCATTTCAACAATTGATTTCCAATAATTAATTTCTGATATGTGTTCCTGGTTAGTATTACAAGGGCAAGATTCTTCTGGTTCATCATCTTCAATAGTTGAAGTGGAATATAACTGATTAATTTCATCTTCAGAAGGGGTTTCTTCATCAGTTGAATTTTCTTCAGCCTCAAGGGCTTGAATAATCTGTTCTTTAATGCCTAAATCAAGATTTAATTCATTAACCTTAGATTTAGATTTTGATTTACAACGGTTTACATAGTGTCCTGTTTGGCCACATTTGTAGCACTTAATTTCTGATTTATTTTTACCTTTATTTTTACTGGTTGATTTTTTAGGATAAAACTTCTTAGTAGGTTGCGGATGACTAGTCTTGTGTGACTTTTTTCTGAAGGGTTTTGAGGATTTCTTCTGGGAAATCTTACGAGTTTTTCCTGGATATTTAATGACGGGTACATAGGCAAACTGTTCACAAAATTCGCCTAATTCTTTTCGTCCTGTAAGATTCTGTTGTTTCATTTGGTAATGCAGTTTAAGGTCATTACACAGAGAAAGACCTTCATCGATAATTATGGAACAAAGTTGACCATAAGTATACTGTTCGTAAGGAATAGACATCTGGTCATGGCGGTCCCGAAGTTTTTTCCTAACACGTTCGGTGAAAAGGGTAGGAAGGCCATCAATAAACTTGGCTTTCCAATGGGTGTTGTTACCATCAGGGCGTTGCATAACCTTGATGAGGAAAACATCCTTATACCAACGGAAATGGGTAAGAGAAGGGCAACGAAGGTTTTGAAGTAATTCGCGGTCACGATCCTGAGAAGAAGTACTGGTGCCAACAAAATGAAGAATAATGGTCTGGATGAGAGTATAAACAGCATCCTGCTGTTGGACAGGTTGATGGGTAGTTGGATCAACTTCAATTTTAACGGAATTAAGGATTTCTAACTGTTGAGTTAGGGTGAGGATATTATCCCACCATCCTTTGAGTTGTCCGGTAAAACCATTAATAATAAATTTAGCAATGGCTTGGTCCTGGTTACTTCTGAAGAAGAATTTTAATTTTCTGCAACTTCCATTTTTATATTTTTTTAACTTCCTTTTTTATTCAAGTTTCTTTCTACTCAACTTCCTTTTTTATTTTATTTCCAAATAGATCGTTAAGGTATAGTGGTTTTTTTAATGAACTTCCATTTTTAATTTTATGGAACTTCCATTTTTATTTTTACTAAGCTTCCATTTTTATACAAGTTATTTTTCTATTCAACTTCCTTTTTTATTTAATTTCCAAATTGATCGTTAAGGTATAGTGGTTTCTTGAATGAACTTCCATTTTTAATTTTCTGCAATTTCTATTTTTATTTTTTTTAACTTTCTTTTTTATTCAAGTTTCTTTTCTACTCAACTTCCTTTTTTTATTTTATTTCCAAATAGATCGTTAAGGTTTAGTGGTTTCTAGATTGAACTTCCATATTTAATTTTCTGCAACTTCCATTTTTATTTTTATTCTACTTCCATTTTTATTCAATTTACTTTTCTATTAAACTTCCTTTTTTATTTAATTTCCAAATAGATCGTTAAGGTATAGCGGTTTCTTGAATGAACTTCCACTTTTAATTTTCTGCAACTTTCCTTTTTATTTTTATTTAACTTTCCTTTTTTATTCAAGTTTCTTTTCTACTCAACTTCCTTTTTTATTTAATTTCCAAATAGATCGTTAAGGTATACTGGTTTCTGGATTAACTTCCATTTTTAATTTTATGCAACTTTCATTTTTATTTTTAATCAATTTCCATTTTTATTCAATTTACTTTTCTATTAAACTTTTTTTTTTATTTAATTTCCAAATAGATCGTTAAGGTATAGTGGTTTCTTGAATGAATTTCCATTTTTAATCTGCTGCAACTTCCATTTTTATTTTTATTTAACTTCCTTTTTCATTCAAGTTTCTTTTCTACTCAACTTCCTTTTTTATTTAATTTCCAAATAGATCGTTAAGGAATAGTGGTTTCTTGAATGAACTTTGAATTTTAATTTTCTGCAACTTCCATTTTTATTTCTATTCAACTTCTTTTTTTTATTCAAGCTTCTTTTCTATTCAACTTCCTTTTTTTATTTTATTTCCAAATAGATCGTTAAGGTTTAGTGGTTTCTTTAATGAACTTCCATTTTTAATTTTATGGAACTTCCATTTTTATTTTTATGAAGCTTCCATTTTTATACAAGTTATTTTTATATTCAACTTCCTTTTTTATTTAATTTCCAAATTGATCGTTAAGGTATAGTGGTTTCTTGAATGAACTTCCATCTTTAATTTTCTGCAACTTCCATTTTTATTTTTTTTAACTTCCTTTTTTATTCAAGTTTCTTTTCTACTCAACTTCTTTTTTTATTATATTTCCAAATAGATCGTTAAGGTTTAGTGGTTTCTGGATTGAACTTCCATTTTTAATTTTCTGCAACTTCCATTTTTATTTTTATTCCACTTCCATTTTTATTCAATTTACTTTTCGATTAAACTTCCTTTTTTATTTAATTTCCAAATAGACCGTTAAGTTATAGTTGTTTCTTGAATGAACTTCCACTTTTAATTTTCTGCAACTTCCATTTTTATTTTTATTCGACTTCCATTTTTATTCATGTCATTTTTCTATTCAACTTCCTTTTTTATTTAATTTCCAAATAAATCATTAAGGTATAGTGGTTTCTTGAATGAACTTCCAATTTTAATTTTCAACAACTTCCATTTTTATTTCTATTCAACTTCTTTTTTTTCTTCAAGATTTTTTTTATTCAACTTCCTTTTTTATTTAATTTCCAAATATATCGTTAAGGTATACTGGTTTCTGGATTGAACTTCCATTTTTAATTTTATGCAACTTTCACTTTTATTTTTATTCAACTTCCATTTTTATTCAATTTACTTTTCTATTAAACTTCCTTTTTTATTTCATTTCCAAATAGATCGTTAAGGTATAGTGGTTTCTTTAATGAACTTCAATTTTTAATTTTATGGAACTTCCATTTTTATTTTTATTCAGCTTCCATTTTTATTCAAGTTATTTTTCTATTCAACTTTCTTTTTTATTTAATTTCCAAATAGATCGTTAAGGTATAGTGGTTTCTTGAATTAACTTCCATTTTTAATTTTCTGCAACTTCCATTTTTATTTTTAGTTAATTTCCTTTTTTATTCAAGTTTCTTTGCTACTCCACTTCCTTTTTTATGTAATTTTCAAACAGATCGTTAAGGTATAATGGTTTCTGGATTGAACTTCCATTTTTAATTTTCTGCAACTTCCATTTTTATTCAATTTACTTTTCTATTAAACTTCCTTTTTTGTTTAATTTCCAAATAGATCGTTAAGGTATATTGGTTTCTACAATGAACTTCCATTTTTAATTTTCTGCAACTTCCATTTTTATTTTTATTTAACTTTCTTTTTTTTCAGGTTTCTTTTCTACTCAACTTCCTTTTTTATTTAATTTCCAAATAGATCGTTAAGGTATAGTGGTTTCTGGATTGAACTTCCATTTTTAATTTTCTGCAACTTCCATTTTTATTTTTATTCAACTTCTATTTTTATTCAATATACTTTTCTAGTAAACTTCCTTTTTTATTTAATTTCCAAATAGATCGTTAAGGTGTAGTGGTTTTTTGAATGAACTTCCACGTTTAATTTTCTGCAATTTCCATTTTTATTTTTATTCGACTTCCATTTTAATTCCAGTCATTTTTCTATTCAACTTCCTTTTTTATTTAATTTAAAAATAAATCGTTAAGGTATAGTGGTTTCTTGAATGAACTTCCAATTATAATTTTCAGCAACTTCCATTTTTATTTCTATTCAACTTCTTTTTTATTTCAAGTTTTTTTTCTATTCAACTTCCTTTTTAATTTAATTTCCAAATGGATCGTTAAGGTATAGTGGTTTCTAGATTGAACTTCCATTTTTAATTTTATGCAACATTCATTTTTATTTTTATTCAACTTCCATTTTTATTCAATTTACTTTTCTATTAAACTTCCTTTTTTATTTAATTTCCAAATAGATCGTCAAGATATAGTGGTTTCTTGAATGAACTTCCATTTTTAATTTTATGCAACTTCAATTTTTATTTTTATTCGACTTCCATTTTTATTCAAGTCATTTTTCTATTCAACTTCCTTTTTTATTTATTTTCCAAATTGATCGTTAAGGTATATTGGCTTTTTGAATGAACTTCCATTTTTAATTTTCTGCAACTTCCATTTTTATTTTTATTTAACTTCCTTTTTCATTCAAGTTTCTTTTCTACTCAACTTCCTTTTTTATTTAATTTCCAAATAAATCGTTAAGGTATAGTGGTTTCTTGATTGAACTTCCATTTTTAATTTTATGCAACTTTCATTTTATTTTTATTCAATTTCCATTTTTATTCAATTTACTTTTCTATTAAACATCCTTTTTTATTTAATTTCCAAATTGATCGTTAAGGTATAGTGTTTTCTTGAATGAGCTTCCATTTTTAATTTTCAGCAACTTCCGTTTTTATTTTTATTTAACTTCCTTTTTCATTCAAGTTTTCTTTCTACTCAACTTCCTTTTTTGTTTAATTACCAAATAGATCGTTAAGGTGTACTGGTTTCTGGATTGAACTTTCATTTTTAATTTTATGCAACTTTCATTTTTATTTTTAAGTAACTTCCATTTTTATTCAAATTTCTTTTCTATTCAACTTCATTTTTTATTTAATTTCCAAATAGATCGTTAACGTACAGTGCTTTCTGGATTGAACTTCCATTTTTAATTTTATGCAACTTTCATTTTTATTTTTATTCAATTTCCATTTTTATTCAATATAGTTTTCTACTAAACTTCTTTTTTTTTATTTAATTTCCAAATAGATCGTTAAGGTATAGTGGTTTCTTGAATGAATTTCCATTTTTAATTTGCTGCAACTTCTATTTTTATTTTTATTTAACTTCCTTTTTCATTTTAGTTTCTTTTCTACTCAACTTCCTTTTTTATTTAATTTCCAAATAGATCGTAAAGTTATAGTGGTTTCTGGATTGAACTTCCATTTTTAATTTTATGCAACTTTCATTTTTATTTTTATTCAATTTCCATTTTTTTTCAATTTAATTTTCTATTAAACTTCCTTTTTTACTTAATTTCCAAATAGATCGTTAAGGTATAGTGGTTTCTTGAATGAACTTCCATTTTTAATTTTCTGCAACTTCCATTTTTATTTTTATTCGACTTCCACTTTTATTCAAGTTATTTTTATATTCAACTTCCTTTTTAATTTAATTTCCAAATAGATCGTTATGGTATAGTGATTTCTTGAATGAACTTCCATTTTTAATTTTCTGCAACTTCCATTTTTATTTTTATTTAACTTCGTTTTTCAATAAGTATCTTTTCTACTCAACTTTCTTTTTTATTTAATTTCCAAATAGATCGTCAGGGTATAGTGGTTTCTTGAATGAATTTCCATATTTAATTTTCTGCAACTTCCATTTTTATTTTGAAGTAACTTCCATTTTTATTCAAGTTACTTTTCCATTCAACTTCCTTTTTTATTTAATTTCCAAATAGATCGTTAACGTATACTGGTTTCTGGATTGAACTTCTATTTTTAATTATATGCAACTTTCATTTTTATTTTTATTCAATTTCCATTTTTATTCAATTTACTTTTCTATTCAACTTCCTTTTTTATTTAATTTCCAAATAGATCGTTAAGGTATAGTGGTTTCTTGAATGAATTTTCATTTTTAATTTACTGCAACTTCCATTTTTATTTTTATTGAACTTCCTTTTTCATTCAAGTTTCTTTTCTGCTCAACTCCCTTTTTTATTTAATTTCCAAATAGATCGTTAAGGTATAGTGGTTTCTAGATTGAACTTCCATTTTTAATTTTCTGCAACTTTCATTTTTATTTTTATTCAATTTACTTCTCTATTAAACTTCCTTTTTTATTTAATTTCCAAATAGATCGTTAAGGTACAGTGGTTCCTTGAATGAACTTCCATTTTTAATTTTCTACAACTTCCATTTTTATTTTTATTCGAATTCCATTTTTATTCAAGTTATTTTTCTATTCAACTTCCTTTTTTGTTTAATTTCCAAATAGATCGTTAAGGTATAGTGGTTTCTTGAATGAACTTCCATTTTTAATTTTCTGCCACTTCGATTTTTATTTTTATTCGACTTCCATTTTTATTCAAGGTATTTTTCTATTCAACTTCCTTTTTTATTTAATTTCCAAATAGATCGTTAAGGTATAATGGTTTCTTGATTGAACTTCTAATTTTAATTTTCTGCAACTTCCATTTTTATTTCTATTCAACTTCTTTTTTTATTCGAGTTCCTTTTCTATTCAACTTCCTTTTTATTTAATTTCCAAATAGATCGTTAAGGTATAGTGGTTTATGGATTGAACTTCCATTTTTAAGTTTCTGCAACTTCCATTTTTATTTTTATTCAACTTCCATTTTTATTCAATTTACTTTTCTAGTAAACTTCCTTTATTATTTAATTTCCAAATAGATCGTTAAGGTATAGTGGTTTCTTGAATGAACTTCCACTTTTAATTTTCTGCAACTTCCATTTTTATTTTTATTCGACTTCCAGTGATTTTTCTATTCAACTTCCTTTTTTATTTAATTTCAAAATAAATCTTTAAGGTATAGTGGTTTCTTGAATGAACTTCCAATTATAATTTTCAGCGACTTCCATTTTTATTTCTGTTCAACTTCTTTTTTTCTTCATGTTTCTTTTCTACTCAACTTCCTTTTTTAATTAATTTCCAAATAGATCGTTAATGTATAGTGGTTTCTGGATTGAACTTCCATTGTTAATTTTATGCAAGTTTCATTTTTATTTTTATTCAACTTCAATTTTTACTCAATTTACTTTTCTATTAAACTTCCTTTTTTATTTAATTTCCAAATAGATCGTTAAGGTATAGTGGTTTCTTGAATGAACTTTCAATTTTGATTTTCTGCAACTTCCGTTTTTATTTCTATTCAACTTCTTTTTTTATTCAAGCTTCTTTTCTATTCAACTTCCTTTTTTATTTTATTTCCAAATAGATCGTTAAGGTATAGTAGTTTCTTTAATGAACTTCCATTTTTAATTTTTTGGAACTTCCATTTTTATTTTTATTAGGCTTCCATTTTTATACAAGTTATTTTTCTATTCAACTTCCTTTTTTATTTACTTTCTAAATAGATCGTTAAGGTATAGTGGTTTCTTAAATGAACTTCCACTTTTAATTTTCTGCAACTTCCATTTTTATTTTTTTTTAACTTCCTTTTTTATTCAAGTTTCTTTTCTACTCAACTTCTTTTTTTCATTTAATTTCCAAATAGATCGTTAAGGTATAGTGGTTTCTGGATTGAACTTCCATTTTTAATTTTCTGCAACTTCCATTTTTATTTTTATTCCACTTCCATTTTTATTCAATTTACTTTCCTATTAAACTTCATTTTTTATTTAATTTCCAAATAGATCGTTAAGGTATAGTGGTTTCGTGAATGAACTTCCATTTTTAATTTTCTGCAATTTTCATTTTTATTTTTATTCGACTTCCATTTTTATTCAAGTTATTTCTCTATTCAACTTCTTTTTTTATTTAATTTCCAAATAGATCGTTAAGGTATAGCGGTTTCTTTAATGAACTTCAATTTTAAATTTTCTGCAACTTCCATTTTTATTATTATTTCACTTTCTTTTTTGTTCTGGTTTCTTTTCTACTCAACTTCCTTTTTTATTTAATTTCCAAATAGATCGTTAAGGTATAGTGGTTTCTGGATTGAACTTCCATTTTTAATTTTCTGCAACTTCCATTTTTATTTTTATTCAACTTCCATTTTTATTCAATTTATTTTTCTATTAAACTTCTTTTTTTATTTAATTTCCAAATAGATTGTTAAGGTATAGTGGTTTCTTGAAGGAACATCCAATTTTAATTTTCTGCAACTTCCATTTTTATTTCTATTCAACTTCTTTTTTTTTTTCAAGTTTCTTTCCTATTCAACTTTCTTTTTTATTTAATTTCCAAATAGATCGTTAAAGTATACTGGTTTCTGGATTGAACTTCCATTTTTAATTTTATGCAACTTTCACTTTTATTTTTATTCAACTTCCATTTTTATTGAATTTACTTTTCTATTAAACTTCATTTTTTATTTAATTTCCAAATAGATCGTTAAGGTGTAGTGGTTTCTTTAATGAACTTCCATTTTTAATTTTATGGAACTTCCATTTTTATTTTTATTCAGCTTCCAATTTTATACAAGTTATTTTTCTATTCAACTTCCTTTTTTATTTAATTTCCAAATTGATCGTTAAGGTATAGTGGTTTCTTGAATGAATTTTCATTTTTAATTTTCTGCAACTTCCATTTTTATTTTTATTTAACTTCCTTTTTTATTCAAGTTTCTTTTCTACTCAACTTCCTTTTTTATTTAATTTCCAAATAGATCGTAAAGTTATAGTGGTTTCTGGATTGAACTTCCATTTTTAATTTTATGCAACTTTCATTTTTATTTTTATTCAATTTCCATTTTTTTTCAATTTACTTTTCTATTAAACTTCCTTTTTTACTTAATTTCCAAATAGATCGTTAAGGTATAGTGGTTTCTTGAATGAACTTCCATTTTTAATTTTCTGCAACTTCCATTTTTATTTTTATTCGACTTCCATTTTTATTCAAGTTATTTTTCTATTCAACTTCCTTTTTAATTTAATTTCCAAATAGATCGTTATGGTATAGTTGTTTCTTGAATGAACTTCCATTTGTAATTTTCTGCAACTTCCATTTTTATTTTTATTTAACTTCCTTTTTCAATCAGTTTCTTTTCTACTCAACTTCCTTTTTTATTTAATTTCCAAATAGATCGTTAAGGTATAGTGGTTTTTTGAATGAATTTCCATATTTAATTTTCTGCAACTTCCATTTTTATTTTGAAGTAACTTCTATTTTTATTCTAGTTACTTTTCCATTCAACTTCATTTTTTATTTAATTTCCAAATAGATCGTTAACGTATAGTGGTTTCTGGATTGAACTTCTATTTTTAATTTTATGCAACTTTCATTTTTATTTTTATTCAATTTCCATTTTTATTCAATTTACTTTTCTATTCAACTTCTTTTTTTATTTAATTTCCAAATAGATCGTTAAGGTATAGTGGTTTCTTGAATGAATTGTCATTTTTAATTTACTGCAACTTCCATTTTTATTTTTATTGAACTTCCTTTTTCATTCAAGTTTCTTTTCTGCTCAACTTCCTTTTTTATTTAATTTCCAAATAGATCGTTAAGGTATAGTGGTTTCTAGATTGAACTTCCATTTTTAATTTTATGCAACTTTCATTTTTGTTTTTGTTCAATTTACTTGTCTGTTAAACTTCCTTTTTTATTTAATTTCCAAATAGATCGTTAAGGTATAGTGGTTCCTTGAATGAACTTCCATTTTTAATTTTCTGCAACTTCCATTTTTATTTTTATTCGACTTCCATTTTTATTCAAGTTATTTTTCTATTCAACTTCCTTTTTTGTTTAATTTCCAAATAGATCGTTAAGGTATAGTGGTTTTTTGAATGAACTTCCATTTTTAATTTTCTGCCACTTCGATTTTTATTTTTATTCGACTTCCATTTTTATTCAAGGTATTTTTCTATTCAACTTCCTTTTTTATTTAATTTCCAAATAGATCGTTAAGGTATAGTGGTTTCTTGATTGAACTTCCAATTTTAATTTTCTGCAACTTCCATTTTATTTCTATTCAACTTCTTTTTTTATTCGAGTTTCTTTTCTATTCAACTTCCTTTTTTATTTAATTTCCAAATAGATCGTTAAGGTATAGTGGTTTATGGATTGAACTTCCATTTTTAAGTTTCTGCAACTTCCATTTTTATTCAATTTACTTTTCTAGTAAACTTCCTTTTTTCTTTAATTTCCAAATAGATCGTTAAGGTATAGTGGTTTCTTGAATGAACTTCCACTTTTAATTTTCTGCAACTTCCGTTTTTATTTTCATTCAACTTCCATTTTCTAGTAAACTTCCATTTTTATTTTTATTCGACTTCCAGTCATTTTTCTATTCAACTTCCTTTTTTATTTAATTTCAAAATAAATCGTTAAGGTATAGTGGTTTCTTGAATGAACTTCCAATTATAATTTTCAGCCACTTCCATTTTTATTTCTATTCAACTTCTTTTTTTCTTCAAGTTTCTTTTCTACTCAACTTCTTTTTTTAATTAATTTCCAAATAGATCGTTAAGGTATAGTGGTTTTTCGATTGAACTTTCATTGTTAATTTTATGCAAGTTTCATTTTTATTTGTATTCAACTTCAATTTTTATTCAATTTACTTTTCTATTAAACTTCATTTTTTATTTAATTTCCAAATAGATCGTTAAGGTATAGTGGTTTCTTGAATGAACTTTCAATTTTAATTTTCTGCAACTTCCGTTTTTATTTCTATTCAACTTCTTTTTTTATTCAAGCTTCTTTTCTATTCAACTTCCTTTTTTATTTTATTTCCAAATAGATCGTTAAGGTATAGTGGTTTCTTTAATGAACTTCCATTTTTAATTTTATGGAACTTCCATTTTTATTTTTATTAGGCTTCCATTTTTATACAAGTTATTTTTCTATTCAACTTCCTTTTTTATTTACTTTCCAAATTGATCGTTATGGTATAGTGGTTTCTTAAATGAACTTCCATTTTTAATTTTCTGCAACTTCCATTTATATTTTTTTTTAACTTCCTTTTTTATTCAAGTTTCTTTTCTACTCAACTTCCTTTTTTATTTAATTTCCAAATAGATCGTTAAGGTATAGTGGTTTCTGGATTGAGCTTCCATTTTTAATTTTCTGCAACTTCCATTTTTATTTTTATTCCACTTCCATTTTTATTCAATTTACTTTTCTATTAAACTTCCTTTTTATTTAATTTCCAAATAGATCGTTAAGGTATAGTGGTTTCTTGAATGAACTTCCATTTTTAATTTTCTGCAACTTTCATTTTTATTTTTATTCGACTTCCATTTTTATTCAAGTTATTTTTCTATTCAACTTCATTTTTTATTTAATTTCCAAATAGATCGTTAAGGTATAGTGGTTTCTTGAATGAACTTCCACTTTTAATTTTCTGCAACTTCCGTTTTTATTTTCATTCAACTTCCATTTTCTAGTAAACTTCCATTTTTATTTTTATTCGACTTCCAGTCATTTTTCTATTCAACTTCCTTTTTTATTTAATTTCAAAATAAATCGTTAAGGTATAGTGGTTTTTGAATGAACTTCCAATTATAATTTTCAGCCACTTCCATTTTTATTTCTATTCAACTTCTTTTTTTCTTCAAGTTTCTTTTCTACTCAACTTCTTTTTTTAATTAATTTCCAAATAGATCGTTAAGGTATAGTGGTTTCTCGATTGAACTTTCATTGTTAATTTTATGCAAGTTTCATTTTTATTTTTATTCTACTTCAATTTTTATTCAATTTACTTTTCTATTAAACTTCATTTTTTATTTAATTTCCAAATAGATCGTTAAGGTATAGTGGTTTCTTGAATGAACTTTCAATTTTAATTTTCTGCAACTTCCGTTTTTATTTCTATTCAACTTCTTTTTTTATTCAAGCTTCTTTTCTATTCAACTTCCTTTTTTATTTTATTTCCAAATAGATCGTTAAGGTATAGTGGTTTCTTTAATGAACTTCCATTTTTAATTTTATGGAACTTCCATTTTTATTTTTATTAGGCTTCCATTTTTATACAAGTTATTTTTCTATTCAACTTCCTTTTTTATTTACTTTCCAAATTGATCGTTATGGTATAGTGGTTTCTTAAATGAACTTCCATTTTTAATTTTCTGCAACTTCCATTTATATTTTTTTTTAACTTCCTTTTTTATTCAAGTTTCTTTTCTACTCAACTTCCTTTTTTATTTAATTTCCAAATAGATCGTTAAAGTATAGTGGTTTCTGGATTGAGCTTCCATTTTTAATTTTCTGCAACTTCTATTTTTATTTTTATTCCACTTCCATTTTTATTCAATTTACTTTTCTATTAAACTTCCTTTTTATTTAATTTCCAAATAGATCGTTAAGGTATAGTGGATTCTTGAATGAACTTCCATTTTTAATTTTCTGCAACTTTCATTTTTATTTTTATTCGACTTCCATTTTTATTCAAGTTATTTTTCTATTCAACTTCCTTTTTTATTTAATTTCCAAATAGATCGTTAAGGTATAGTGGTTTCTTTAATGAACTGCAATTTTAAATTTTCTGCAACTTCCATTTTTATTATTATTTCACTTTCTTTTTTGTTCTGGTTTCTTTTCTACTCAACTTCCTTTTTTATTTAATTTCCAAATAGATCGTTAAGGTATAGCGGTTTCTGGATTGAACTTCCATTTTTAATTTTCTGCAACTTCCATTTTTATTTTTATTCAACTTCCATTTTTATTCAATTTACTTTTCTAATAAACTTCCTTTTTTATTTAATTTCCAAATAGATCGTTAAGGTATAGTGGTTTCTTGAAGGAACATCCAATTTTAATTTTTTGCAACTTCCATTTTTTTTTCTATTCAACTTCTTTTTTTTTTTCAAGTTTCTTTCCTATTCAACTTTCTTTTTTATTTAATTTGCAAATAGATCGTTAAAGTATACTGGTTTCTGGATTGAACTTCCATTTTTAATTTTATGCAAGTTTCACTTTTATTTTTATTCAACTTCCATTTTTATTCAATTTACTTTTCTATTAAACTTCATTTTTTATTTAATTTCCAAATAGATCGTTAAGGTGTAGTGGTTTCTTTAATGAACTTCCATTTTTAATTTTATGGAACTTCCATTTTTATTTTTATTCAGCTTCCATTTTTATACAAGTTATTTTTCTATTCAACTTCCTTTTTTATTTAATTTCCAAATTGATCGTTAAGGTATAGTGGTTTCTTGAATGAATTTCCATTTTTAATTTTCTGCAACTTCCATTTTTATTTTTATTTAACTTCCTTTTTTATTCAAGTTTCTTTTCTACTCAACTTCCTTTTTTATTTAATTTCCAAATAGATCGTTAAGGTATAGTGGTTTCTGGATTGAACTTTCCTTTGTAATTTTCTGCAACTTCCATTTTTATTTGTATTCAACTTCCATTTTTATTCAATTTACTTTTCTATTAAACTTCCTTTTTTATTTAATTTCCAAATATATTTGTAACAACCCTCATTTTGACTTAGTCATACTTACATACATTTGTGGATGATCTTGTGTTAATATGTGCATTTGCAAATCTTGTCTTGTTTTGCTTGAATGATTGCTTGCGCGCTTTGTTCTTGTCTGGTGTGTTGCCGAGGTCATCTTAAGCCTAGACACCTTTGAAACCTTTATCACTTAGAACTATCTTGGAACCCCTTTGGTTGACCTCCATCTTCACCCTGGCATATTGGCCGAGATGTCACCATCTAGGCCAAGGTGCGCGTCGCCTAGTCCGAGAAGTGCATCATCTGGGCCGAGATGTTAATATCTAGACGTTCTAGATCCTTGATCCTTGCATGAGTGATTTTGTTCCTGGAATGGTATGACCTAGACCGAGGTGTGGCACATCTAGGCCAAGGTGTGGCACAGTTTAGTCAAGTGTTGTCCTTCCAAGCCGATGTCCTTGCCCCTTGATTGCCGGAGTCTTGTTGTTACCGATGTCGTTACTTGCCGGTGTGTTCGTGCCGCCTAGCTTGTTGAGTACGCTTTGTCTTAGTCTTGTCTTGTCAAGTCAGTCACCTTTTCAGGTTGAGCGAATCAGCCGGTGCCACGTGTCCCGACAGAGGTTTAAGTCAGTGTTTGTCGTGTGAAGCATATCATTTTGTATCAATCTTGCCTTTTTAGAGAGAGAAGCTCTAGGAAGAAGAAGGAGAAGTTTGAGCTAGAGAGGGTGACTTCCAAGCTTGATCGTTAGAGCTTGGGCCGTTAGATTTAAGTTTTGAGGTTAGAATCGTAACCTATTCTTGTTGTTCTTATTGATCATCTAGCTGCATTGCACGATCAAACCTGTTCCGCACACCATTCATCGATTTAAAGTTGGTTTTAGAAAGAGAAAAATAATTTTCATGTATTTTTTAGGAAAAGCCTCGTTTGATCCGAAAGTTTGCATTAAAGCTCATGTTTTTGTGTGTGCTTTGCTAAGATCCTTGAGTGTGGGTACCCAGGTCCATGTTTTCTAATTCATAGCATGAAGTCTCAGCTGTTGTAATAGCAAGTTTCGATCTTTGCATTCATCTTCCCCATGTTCATGTTCTTCAAGTTTTTCATGCTCATGTTCTTCATGTTATCAAGAGGGAAACCCAGATTTTTCCCACCTTCGCTTTTGAATGTGGCCATCAAGGCTACACCTCGGCAAGGAGGTGTGGGACCTCGGCCTAGACCTGGTAGTTGCCCAGCGTATTTTTCTAGGGATAAGAAATTGTGTTTCAATTTGATTGACTTAGTTTTGAAGAATGCTGAGGTCATTTGCATGAAAGCTAGACTTGTTTTGAGTAGTGCATTCAATAGACTTTGCCATGTGTTGTAGGACTTGGACTTGCCTTGACCCCGACGTTTGAAGAACTAGGTGAGTGGTATTTCTGATAAAGTTATGTTATCAATGTTTTGAAGAACTTTGCTTTGCTTGTCTTGAAAGATATTTGTTAAGCATGAATGATTGTCCTTAGTTTCGTATCTCGTATCATATTTGTTTGAATGACCTTCCCGAAAAGTCCCTTGTGCTGGAGGACTCTAAACTTTCGCAGCACATCTCATTTGAAAGTCCCTTGTGCAGGAGGACTCTAAACTTTCGCAGCACATCTTGTTTGAAAGTCCCTTGTGCTGGAGGACTCTAAACTTTCACAGCACATCTTGTTTTGAAAGTCCCTTGTGCTGGAGGACTCTAAACTTTCACAGCACCCTTGATTTGTACTTTAGTGTTAAAGGGCTACGGGCCTTTGTAACATAGGTCCCTCGTGCTGGAGGACTCTAAACTTTCGCAGCACATCTTGTCTTGAAAGTCCCTTGTGCTAGAGGACTCTAAACTTTTGTAGCACCCTTGTTTGAGATGCCTCTTTTGCTTTGTCTGGATTTGCCATGGACGGTTTTACCGCGTGGACATGTTTGCCGAAATGTTATCATTTGTAGTATATGATGCCAGTAAGTATCCCTGGAAACTTTGAAGATTTGTTTGATGGGCGAGGTCCATTCCTTGTTATATATATAGAGTTTGTCTTGCATTGTTTTGAAAGGATTTCGGTTATTATTCATGCAAACCCCTTTATTATTTATACCATTCACTGAGTATCCAAGCTCACCCTCTCTATATATATGTAGGTGATGAACAAGAAGGCGGTGACGCCTAGATGTGATTTCTGGAGCTTGTTTTGGGTTTTGATTATGTCGGCTTAACCTGCATTTATGTCGGCAGTCTTGAAAATCATGCTTCTCGACTTGTAATAATTGTATTTCAAACACATCGGCTGAGAAGCCTTTTGATCAAGATGTATGTTTTTGTATGATTGTTATGTCGGCAAAGAAGACGTCGGTAATCCAGTAGACTGTATTCTTAGACCTGTAATTCGTACAATTTGTTTATGTCGGCTTGTGAAGCCCTTTGCTAATGTGAAAAACAACAAGGGGAAATTGTACTTTGTTTTGTTTGTAATTAAGTTATAATCCATATGTAAATGGTTGCTATCTCATTTGACTTATGCACAGCTCTTACTTTGTTTGTATAAATCGCTTCCGCACTTGTGAGCCCCATATATTTATACTCTGTTGTGTGTGAAACTTGTAAGTTGGCCTTCGGTAATCTCGGATTACTGGCCATCACGGCACCAAACTACTAGGGGCGGTTTGGGGTCGTGACAGAATGGTATCAGAGCACAAGTTCCTTATCGTACGTTATTCACACACTTTGAGTCCTAAAGAGCATAGGATGTCCCTTAGAAGAATGTTAGAATTGCATCATATTGCTTGCTACGTGAACAAGGTGTACATTGTCTCGGCATGCTTAACTGTTACTTGCCTACGTGATTACTTGCTCATTTTGTTTTAAAGTCGCATTTTTGCATACTCATAGCATCATGAGAAGAGGTAGACCTCCAGTTGGCCGAGATCAGTCGGAGGACAGAATAGACAGACTGGAGAGGCTAGTTGAAGGTTTGGCATGCGAGTTAAGGCAGACAAGACAGTAGTACGCTAGTGCTACATCGACTTTGGCCGAGCAGACAAACGGCCGGAATGCAGTCCCACCTCCACCCCCTCCAGTATCGCAAGTGCCCCCACAGCCAGCTTTATATGGGGATGGCACGATAGCTTTGATTAGAGAGTTTAAGCAAATGAAACCGCCGAGATTTCAAGAAGGCATAGAACCGATGAAAGCCGAAGCCTGGGTCTTGGAAATGGAAAAGCTATTCGAGATCTTTCCCAGTACCGACACACAGAAGGTGACATTAGCAGCTTTCACACTAGATGATGACGCCCGCAGATGGTGGATGATGGTTCGAGAAAGCAATCCAGACTTGACCTGGACCCAATTTTTAGAATTATTCTACACCAAGACCGGGTTAACATGCTCAACATGCCAACTTATGCCGAAGTGCTGGACAAAGCTATTTTGGCCGAAGCTAACTTGAACAGATACCAGGGTTCGGGAGAGAGCCAGATGAAGAGGCAGAGTTATGACAACCGCCGAGCGCAGTTTGGTACCAAGAAGAAAATGAACGTCGGCAGTTCAAGCAACCCAAGGCAAGAGAGTGGTACTAAGCCGATATGTTCCAGTTGTGGGAAGCCACATTTCGGGGTCTGTCGTCGGGCGTCTGGGGCTTGTTACGAATGTGGTGAAGTAGGTCATTTTGTGAAGGACTGTCCGAAAATGAAGGCCGGGGAAAGCAAGAAAGATGAGAATACTTTGGGCTCCGTGCAGAAAGGTAACGCTGGGAAAGAGCCGATGAGGCAAGGCAGAGTTTTTGCACTGGTGCCAGGGGACACTCAAAACGCTGAGACAGTGGTGTCAGGTATGCTTTCAATTTGCTCTCAAAGTGCATATGTATTGATTGATTCGGGTTCTACGCATTCATTCATTTTTGCTAAGTTTGCCGAGAAGATTGATAGGAAACTAGAACCCCTTGATTATGTATTATCTGTATCTACTCCATCTGGGAGAACTATGAATGTTGCATCCATCTATCGAGCATGTGTTATTGTGATCGGGAATGTTGAACTGTTAGCTGATTTAATGCCTTTGGACATAACTCATTTTGATGTTATTTTGGGGATGGATTGGTTAGTGGCAAATCACGCGTCCATAAATTGTGTTTCTAAGAGTGTCACGTTAAAACTCCCAAACCTCACCGAGGTCACGTTTCAGGGAGAAGGAGTAGTATCCCCACCTTACTTAATCTCAACCATGAAAGCCTATAGATTGATCCAAAAGGGGTGTCGAGATTATCTGTGTAGCATATTAAGTAATTTGAATGGAAGTGTTGAGTTAGCCGACGTCCCGGTGGTTAGTGAATTCCCCGATGTCTTTCCAAATGATTTGCCTGGTCACCTTGTTGATAGAGAGGTAGAGTTTACGGTCGACATCATGCCGGGAACCCAGCCCATCTCTAAAACACCCTATAGGATGGCCCCCGCCGAGCTTAAGGAATTGAAGCTTCAACTACAAGAGTTGCTAGATAAGGGTTTTATTAGGCCGAGCACTTCACCCTGGGGAGCACCTGTCTTGTTTGTTAAGAAGAAGGATGGCACACTCCGTCTTTGTATTGATTACCGGGAACTGAATAAGGTAACCATTAAGAATAAGTACCCGTTGCCGAGGATAGACGATTTGTTCGATCAGTTGCAAGGAGCACGAGTCTTTTCCAAGATTGACCTTAGATCGGGCTACCATCAGCTTAAAGTCAAAGCCGAGGATGTTGAGAAGACCGCTTTTCGGACGAGGTATGGCCACTACGAGTTTTTAGTGATGCCTTTTGGAGTGACCAATGCCCCTGCAGCCTTTATGGATTTGATGAATAGAGTCTTTACGCCATACCTAGATGAGTTTGTGGTAGTCTTCATCGATGACATATTGATCTACTCTAAGAGTAAAGCCGAACACGAGGAGCACTTGAGGATTACCTTACAGACTTTGAGGGATCGGAAACTGTATGCTAAATTTAACAAATGTGAGTTTTGGCTTTTCACTGTTTCATTTTTAGGGCATGTAATTGATGAGGAGGGTATTTTGGTCGATCCTAGTAAAATTGAAGCCATGGTGAATTGGCCGAGACCGACTAATGTGTCCGAGGTTCGTAGTTTTCTGCGATTTGCTGGTTATTACAGAAAGTTCGTAAAGGATTTCTCAAGGATTGCAATTCCGTTGACCCAACTGACTAAGAAGGGAGTGGCTTACGAATGGACTAAGGATAGAGAAGCAGCCTTCCAGGAGTTGAAGACGAGGTTAGTCGCAGCACCAATTCTTGTACTACCATCAGGTAATGAAGAGTTCCATGTCTACAGTAATGCTTCGCATAAAGGTCTGGGTTGTGTATTAATGCAAAAAGGTAGGGTTATAGCATATGCCTCTCGCCAGTTAAAGCAACATGAAAAGAACTACCCCACCTATGATCTAGAGTTAGCTGCCGTGGTATTTGCTTTGAAGATTTGGTGCCACTACTTGTATGGAGCTTCTTGTTAGATTTTTACAGATCATAAAAGTTTAAGGTACTTGTTTACTCAGAAGGAATTGAATATGAGGCAGAGAAGATGGCTTGAGTTGTTGAAAGATTACGACATGCAGATTCAATATCATCCAGGAAAAGCTAACATTGTGGCCGATGCTCTGAGCAGAAAGGTGGTTGGAAATTTGGCATGCCTAACTGCGATCTCAGTGGAGCCGACTATTGTTGAGGAGGTAAAGACAATGCAAATGGAGGATGAATTCTTCAAGAAGGTAGCCGGTGAGATTGTCACAAAGCCGAGATCCGGGTACACCTTAGAAAATCAAATACTCAAGTTTGAAGGAAGGTTGTGTGTGGCCGACATCCCAGAGTTGAAAAGAAAAATTCTGCAGGAAGCTCATGGTTCTAAGTTTGCTGTACACCCCGGGAACACCAAGATGTATCAGGATGTGAAGCAGACGTTTTGGTGGCCAAATATGAAAGGAGAGATAGCCGAGTTCGTGTCCCAGTGTCTGTATTGTCAACAAGTAAAAGCGGAACATCAAAGGCCAGCAGGACTTCTTCAAACATTGCCAATCCCTGAGTGGAAGTGGGAGCACATCTCCATGGACTTTGTGGTTGGTTTGCCGAAGACACAAAAAGGTATGGATTCGATTTGGGTTATCGTGGATAGACTAACTAAGTCAGCACACTTCTTGCCTGTTAAAACCACCTTCAACACCGATAAGCTTGCTTTGTTGTTTGTGAATGAGATTGTTAGACTTCATGGAGTGTCGATGTCGATTGTGTCAGACCGAGATCCGAAGTTGGTTTTCAGATTTTGGCAGAGCTTTCGGAGCCGAGTTGAGGTTTAGCATAGCTTTTCATCCCCAGACTGATGGGCAAACAGAGAGGACGATTCAGACACTTGAAGATATGCTTAGACTATGTGTATTGGACCTCCAAGGAAGTTGGGGAGTACATTTGCCTTTGGTGGAATTTGCCTACAACAACAACTACCAAGCTAGCATTGGCATGGCGCCGTATGAGGCACTGTATGGCAGAAAGTGCAAGTCACCAATATGTTGGACCGAGGTGGGAGACAAAGCTCTGCTTGGTCCCAAGCTAATTCAAGTAACAACCGAGAAGATTAAGCTTATTCAGCAAAGAATCAAAACCGCACAGAGTCGACAGAAGAGTTATGCCGACTAGAGAAGGAGAGAGTTAGAATTTGAAGTCGGGGACCACGTGTTCCTGAAGATTTCGCCGACGAAAGGAGTTACAAGATTTGGGAAGAAGGGTAAGTTGGCACCCCGTTACATCGGGCCTTTTGAAATCCTTGAGAAGATTAACCTCACCGCCTACAGACTTGCTTTGCCGCCGGGATTGAGCCAAGTCCATAATGTATTTCATGTTTCGATGTTGAGGAAATACAATCGAGATCCGCTACATGTGATCGACTATTTCGGAATTGTAATTAATGAAGATTTAGGCTACGAAGAGAAGCCGATACGGATTGTCGATAGACAGGTGAGGCAGTTGAGAAACAAGTTGATACCCATGGTGAAAGTTGAATGGAAGGAGCATTACGGGAAGGATGCTACATGGGAAATGGAAGAGGAAACGAAAGTTCGACATCCAGAATTGTTTTTGGAACAAGGTAACTCAAGTTTGGGGACCAAACTTCTTTAAGGGGGGTAGGATGTAACAACCCTCATTTTGACTTAGTCATACTTACATACATTTGTGGATGATCTTGTGTTAATATGTGCATTTGCAAATCTTGTCTTGTTTTGCTTGAATGATTGCTTGCACGCTTTGTTCTTGTCTGGTGTGTTGCCGAGGTCATCTTAAGCATAGACACCTTTGAAACCTTTATCACTTAGAACTATCTTGGAACCCCTTTGGTTGACCTCCATCTTCACCCTGGCATATTGGCCGAGGTGCGCGTCGCCTAGGCCGAGAAGTGCATCATCTGGGCCGAGATGTTAATATCTAGGCGTTCTAGATCCTTGATCCTTGCATGAGTGATTTTGTTCCTGAAATGGTATGACCTAGACCTAGGTGTGGCACATCTAGGCCAAGGTGTGGCACAGTTTAGTCAAGTGTTGTCCTTCCAAGCCGATGTCCTTGCCCCTTGATTGCCGGAGTCTTGTTGTTACCGATGTCGTTACTTGCCGGTATGTTCGTGCCGCCTAGCTTGTTGAGTACGCTTTGTCTTAGTCTTGTCTTGTCAAGTCAGTCACCTTTTTGGGTTGAGCGAATCAGCCGGTGCCACGTGTCCCGACAGAGGTTTAAGTCAGTGTTTGTCGTGTGAAGCATATCATTTTGTATCAATCTTGCCTTTTTAGAGAGAGAGGCTCTAGGAAGAAGAAGGAGAAGTTTGAGCTAGAGAGGGTGACTTCCAAGCTTGATCGTTAGAGCATGGGCCGTTAGATTCAAGTTTTGAGGTTAGAATCGTAACCTATTCTTGTTGTTCTTATTGATCATCTAGCTGCATTGCACGATCAAACCTGTTCCGCACACCATTCATCGATTTAAAGTTGGTTTTAGAAAGAGAAAAATGATTTTCATGTATTTTTGAGGAAAAGCCTTGTTTGATCCGAAAGTTTGCATTAAAGCTCATGTTTTTGTGTGTGCTTTGCTAAGATCCTTGAGTGTGGGTACCCAGGTCCATGTCTTCAAATTCATAGCATGAAGTCTCAGCTGTTGTAATAGCAAGTTTCGATCTTTGCATTCACCTTCCCCATGTTCATGTTCTTCAAGTTTTTCATGCTCATGTTCTTCATGTTATCAAGAGGGAAACCCAGATTTTTTCCGGCTTCACTTTTGAATGTGGCCATCAAGGCTACACCTTGGCAAGGAGATGTGGGACCTCGGCCTAGACCTGGTAGTTGCCTAGCGTGTTTTTCCAGGGATAAGAAACTGTGTTTCAATTTGATTGACTTAGTTTTGAAGAATGCCGAGGTCATTTGCATGAAAGCTAGACTTGTTTTGAGTAGTGCATTCAATAGACTTTGCCATGTGTTGTAGGACTTGGACTTGCCTTGACCCCGACGTTTGAAGAACTAGGTGAGTGGTATTTCTGATAAAGTTATGTTATCAATGTTTTGAAGAACTTTGCTTTGCTTGTCTTGAAAGATATTTGTTAAGCATGAATGATCGTCCTTAGTTTCGTATCTCGTATCATATTTGTTTGAATGACCTTCCCGGAAAGTCCCTTGTGCTGGAGGACTCTAAACTTTCGCAGCACATCTCGTTTGAAAGTCCCTTGTGCTAGAGGACTCTAAACTTTCGCAGCACATCTTATTTTGAAAGTCCCTTGTGCTGGAGGACTCTAAACTTTCGCAGCACCCTTGATTTGTACTTTAGTGTTAAAGGGCTACGGGCCTTTGTAACATAGGTCCCTCGTGCTGGAGGACTCTAAACTTTCGCAGCACATCTTGTCTTGAAAGTCCCTTGTGCTAGAGGACTCTAAACTTTTGTAGCACCCTTGTTTGAGATGCCTCTTTTGCTTTGTCTGGATTTGCCACGGACGGTTTTACCGCGTGGACATGTTTGCCGAAATGTTATCATTTGTAGTATATGATGCCAGTAAGTATCCCTGGAAACTTTGAAGATTTGTTTGATGGGCGAGGTCCATTCCTTGTTATATATATAGAGTTTGTCTTGCATTGTTTTGAAAGGATTTCGGTTATTATTCATGCAAACCCCTTTATTATTTATACCATTCACTGAGTATCCAAGCTCACCCTCTCTATATATATGTAGGTGATGAATAAGAAGGCGGTGACGCCTAGATGTGATTTTTGGAGCTTGTTTTGGGTTTTGATTATGTCGGCTTAACCTGCATTTATGTCGGCAGTCTTGAAAATCATGCTTCTCGACTTGTAATAATTGTATTTCGAACACATCGGCTGAGAAGCCTTTTGATCAAGATGTATGTTTTCGTATGATTGTTATGTCGGCAAAGAAGACGTCGGCAATCCGACAGACTATATTCTTAGACCTGTAATTCGTACAATTTGTTTATGTCGGCTTGTGAAGCCCTTTGCTAATGTGAAAAACAACAAGGGGAAATTGTACTTTGCTTTGTTTGTAATTAAGTTATAATCCATATGTAAATGGTTGCTATCTCATTTGACTTATGCACAGCTCTTATGGACTACTCTATTTGTATAAATCGCTTCCGCACTTGTGAGCCCCATATATTTATACTCTGTTGTGTGTGAAATTTGTAAGTTGGCCTTCGGTAATCTCGGATTACTGGCCATCACGGCACCAAACTACTAGGGGCGGTTTGGGGTCGTGACAATATTGTTAAGGTATAGTGGTTTCTTGAATGAACTTCCATTTTTAATTTTCTGCAACTTTCATTTTTATTTTTATTCGACTTCCATTTTTATTCAAGTTATTTTTCTATTCAACTTCCTTTTTTATTTAATTTCCAAATACATTGTTAAGGTATAGTGGTTTCTTTAATGAACTTCAATTTTTAATTTTCTGCAACTTCCATTTTGATTTTTATTTAACTTTCTTTTTTGTTCTGGTTTCTTTTCTACTCAACTTCCTTTTTTATTTAATTTCCAAATAGATCGTTAAGGTATAGTATAGCGATCCCGGTTTTCCCTGTTGTTATTGAACTGTAATCCGGGCTTGGTTCCATAGATTCGTTGTTGTCTTATCCTCATTCTATCCATTACTCTTTGTTGTAGAGCTTTGGGTTGTGTTGGACTTGTTAAGAATAAGTTGGTTGTGTTTTAAAACTTAGAATCTTTGTCCAGTTTTTGGCCTCTCCGCTCGAGCGGGGGTTTCGGCACTCGAGCCGGAAAATCACCTTCCCTGTACTTCCTCTGTAGTGTTGGACGCTCGAGCGTGAGGTTTGACGCTCGAGCGGGAGTTTGAGTGTGACGCTCGAGCGGGGAGTTGGACGCTCGAGCGGGGACCTGTTCTGCAAAACTTCTGGATGGTGGTATCCGCCGCTCGAGCGGGGGGTTTTGGCGCTCGAGCGGGAATCTGTGAGTGACGCTCAACCGGGGAGTTCAACGCTCGAGCGGGTCGACCTGTATAACACACCGAGATTCAGCTTTTGAATCACTTTTTGATTTCCTTTCTCTCTCTTACTTTTCTGAAAAAGCCATTGGAGAGCACCTCACTCTAAAACCTAACTTCTCTCTTAGGATTGATCTAGCTAGAGCGTTTTCCACACCTTGGGCCTTTGTAAGAAGTGTGTTGATCGTTGAGGGCTTCGTTGTGATCCAAGAAATTTGGGATTTGGAGCACTTTGATTTCGGGTCATCTTCTCCTTTTGAGTTCTCCATTTGAGGTAGGGATTCTCCTCGTTCTTTTTCAATACTCCGTCTATAGATAGACATGTGGTAATTTTTGTATTGCATGAAAATTGTATCATGTTGGATTTGTTTGAAAATCATGAAATAAACCTAGGGTTGGTTGTGTAGAGAATGGGTTGGCTTCATTGATTGTTGTCTTGGCTAAAATAAATATAAATTAGCATGTTGTAGTTAAATGAGGAAAAGCCCTAAATTATATTTTGGTTGAGTAAATTTAAATGGGGGTTTGTTGACCATTGTGTGTAAATCTCTTTTGTCAAAATGAGTGTGGTAAGGGTGTTAATACCAAAAGGATTAACCATGGCTTTGGAGTTGATTTTATGGAAACAAGATTAGTGGAGTTGGTTTTGTGATAACAAAAAGGAAATGGAATCGTTTTTGTGAAAATGAGGGAAGTGTTTTCGAAATAAGTTTGAGAATTGGATTGTTGTATCTTGAGTGTTGAACACACATGTAGAAGTTGTATCTTTAACTATAATGCTAATATTGTTGTTGGGTTTATGATTCATGATATTTGAGTCTTTTAATAGATGTACTAACTATATGCATCTAGAGGTTTTGTCCTTGGTCATCGGTGGAGGATGACACGGTTGTGTAGAAGTGTCGGGTTTGCATTTTGCCATTGATTAATTGAACATCGTATGTGATGAAGTGCTAGATACATTATATATATGTATATTTGCTCGGAAGGAGATGGTCATGTGTTTTTATGCTTTAACACATTGCTGGTGTCTTGATAGTTTGTGTATATGCATTATACATGTTGGTTTATGCCTTGATATGCTGTGATTGTTGGTGTTATGCCCCGCGCTTAGAATCAAAGGTGTCATACCCTTCCAGTTAGCACCTGGAGAACTGACTGTGCTAATAATCGAGGATACCATACCCCTCCAGCTAGCACCTGGTAAACTGGCTTGTTGAGTGGGGTGTATTGTTGGCTTACTACGCACATAGCTAGTAGAGCGAAATGGGATTGTTGTTGTTTCATTGTAACTGAAAATATCATAGGTTTGATTGGTTACAGTTCGGAGGACTGAGTTACTCCATTGGTTGATTGTATACATGTTGGTGGGTTATAAATTTATATTTTTACAAAGATATGCATGTATAGTTATGATAGTAATGGAAACGAACCAAAATGTCATTTTTGTCTTTTGGAAAGTGTGGAGGAGAACGAATGTTTTATAGATAAACATGTTTGAAAAGGTACATCTGAGTATGTATAGGAAATGGAAGAGAGTATCGGGCTTAGTGTGATTACTTCCTAAGTATTTGTTAATGTTATGAAAGACTGGGAATGGGGGTTAATGAAAGGAAAAAGGAAAGACAAACCACTTGTAGTGTTGAATGAAACGGTTGTTTTCGAGAAAAGTTCATACATATATAATTTTGTATAAACTGTCACATTACTATTCTAGTATGAGAATGAGTGTTCATGATCATAGCTATTTGTAAGTTGTTATTGTTGAGGATCATGTTGAGTTCCCTACTGGACTATATGTTCATCCCACGTTGTTGAATCTTTTTCAGGTGTTAAGCAGGTTGAGCTGCAAGATTTGGATCTATTTATTTACTGGCCACGGGGCCTCAGTTATGTTGGCGGAATGCCATTGTTGTAAAAGGGTTACACCCTTCTTCTTGTACCTTAAGTGATGTAAGCCCAAGGGCAATTTATTAAGTATGTTCATGTAATATTTACTTTGCATACGAATGAGAGTATTGTTAATCACTTCTACGGATTGAATGTATGAGTTTGTTTCCGCATGTTATCCTTGAAATTGAATTAAGTTAATGAATTTGGTAATGACTTCGAGTAATAAAAAGTGGGGCGTGACATATAGTGGTTTCTGGATTGAACTTCCAGTTTTAATTTTCTGTAACTTCCATTTTTATTTTTATTCAATTTCCATTTTTATTTAATTTACTTTTCTATTAAACTTCCTTTTTATTTAATTTCCAAATATATCGTTAAGGTATAGTGGTTTCTTGAATGAATTTCCATTTTTAATTTTCTGCAACTTCCATTTTTATTCAAGTTATTTTTCTTTTCTACTTCCTTTTTTATTCAATTTCCATATAAATCGTTAAGGTATAGTAGTTTCTTGAATGAACATCCAATTTTAATTTTCTGCAACTTCCATTTTTATTTCTATTCAACTTTTTTTTTTTAAGTTTCTTTTCAATTCAACTTCCTTTTTTATTTAATTTCCAAATAGATCGTTAAGGTACAGTGGTTTCTGGATTGAACTTCCATTTTTAATCTTATGCAACATTCAATTTTATTTTTATTCAACTTCCATTTTTATTCAATTTACTTTTCTATAAAACTTCATTTTTTTATTTAATTTCCAAATAGATCGTTAAGGTAAAGTGGTTTCTTGAATGAACTTCCATTTTTAAATTTATGCAACTTCAATTTTTATTTTTATTCGACTTCCATTTTTATTCAAGTCATTTTTTTATTCAACTTCCTTTTTTATTTAATTTCCAAATAGATCGTTAAGGTATAATGGTTTCTTGAATGAACTTCCATTTTTAATTTTCTGCAACTTCCATTTTTATTTTTATTTAACTTCCTTTTTTATTCAAGTTTCTTTTCTACTCAACTTCCTTTTTTACTTAATTTCCAAATAGATCGTTAAGGTATAGTGGTTTCTAGATTGAACTTCCATTTTTAATTTTCTGCAACTTTCATTTATATTTTTATTCAATTTACATTTCTATTGAACTTCCTTTCTTATTTAATTTCCAAATAGATCGTTAAGGTATAGTGATTTCTTTAATGAACTTCCATTTTTAATTTTCTGCAACTTTCATTTTTAGTTTTATTCGACTTCCATTTTTATTCAAGTTATTTTACTATTCAACTTCCTTTTTTATTTAATTTCCAAATAGATCGTTAAGGCATAATGGTTTCTTTAATGAACTTCAATTTTTAATTTTTTGCAACTTCCATTTTTATTTTTATTTAACTTTCTTTTTTGTTCTAGTTTCTTTTCTACTCAACTTCCTTTTTTATTTAATTTCCAAATAGATTGTTAAGGTATAGTGGTTTCTGGATTGAACTTCAAGTTTTAATTTTCTGCAACTTCCATTTTTATTTTTATTCAACTTCCATTTTTATTCAATTTACTTTTCTATTAAACTTCATTTTTATTTAATTTCCAAATATATCGTTAAGGTATAGTGGTTTCTTTAATGAACTTCAATTTTTAATTTTATGGAACATCCATTTTTATTTTTTCTCAGCTTCCATTTTTATACAAGTTATTTTTCTATTCAATTTCCTATTTTATTTAATTTCCAAATTGATCGTTAAGGTATAGTGGTTTCTGGATTGAACTTCCATTTTTAATTTTCTGCAACTTCCATTTTTATTTTTTTTCAATTTCCATTTTTATTCAATTTACTTTTCTATTAAACTACCTTTTTTATTTAATTTCCATATAGATCGTTAAGGTATAGTGGTTTCTTAAATGAACATCCAATTTTAAATTTCTGCAACTTCCATTTTTATTTCTATTCAACTTCTTTTTTTTTTCAAGTTTCTTTTCTATTCAACTTCCTTTTTTATTTAATTTCCAAATAGATCGTTAAGGTATACTGGTTTCCGGATTGAACTTCCATTTTTAATTTTATGCAACTTTCACATCTATTTTTATTCAACTTCCATTTTTATTCAATTTACTTTTCTATTAAACTTCATTTTTTATTTAATTTCTAAATAGATCGTTAAGGTATAATGGTTTTTTAATGAACTTCCATTTTTAATTTTATGGAACTTCCATTTTTTTTTATTCAGCTTTCATTTTTATACAAGTTATTTTTCTATTCCACTTCCTTTTTTATTTAATTTCCAAATTGATCATTAAGGTATAATGGTTTCTTGAATGAACTTCCATTTTTAATTTTCTGCAACTTCCATTTTTATTTTTATTGAACTTCCTTTTTTATTCAAGTTTCTTTTCTACTCAACTTCCATTTTTATTTAATTTCCAAATAGATCGTTAAGGTATAGTGGTTTCTGGATTGAACTTTCATTTTTAATTTTCTACAACTTCCATTTTTATTTTTATTCAACTTCCATTTTTATTCAATTTAATTTTCTATTAAACTTTCTTTTTTATTTAATTTGCAAATATATCGTTAAGGTATAGTGGTATCTTGAATGAACTTCCATTTTTAATTTTCTGCAACTTCCATTTTTATTTTTATTCGACTTCCATTTTTATTCAAGTTATTTTTCTATTCAACTTCCTTTTTTATTTAATTTCCAAACAGATCATTAAGGTATAATGGTTTCTTTCATGAACTTCGATTTTTAATTTTCTGCAACTTTCATCTTTATTTTTATTTAACTTTCTTTTTTGTTCTGGTTTCTTTTCTACTCAACTTCCTTTTTTATTTTATTTCCAAATAGATCGTTAAGGTATGGTGGTTTCTAGATTGAACTTCCATTTTTAATTTTCTGCAACTTCCATATTTATTTTTATCCAACTTCCATTTTTATTCAATTTACTTTTCTATTAAACTTCTTTTTTTATTTAATTTCCAAATATATCGTTATGGTATAGTAGTTTTTTAATGAACTTCCATTTTGAATTTTCTGCAACTTCCTTTTTTATTTTTATTCGACTTCCATTTTTATTTTTATTCGACTTCCATTTTTATTCAAGTCATTTTTCTATTCAACTTCCTTTTTTATTTAATTTCCAAATAAATCATTATGGTATAGTGGTTTCTCGAACGTACTTTCAATTTTAATTTTCAGCAACTTCCATTTTTATTTCTATTCAACTTCTTTTTTTCTTCAATCTTTTTTTTACTCAACTTCCTTTTTTATTTAATTTCCAAATAGATCGTTAAGGTACAGTGGTTTTTGGATTGAACTTCCATTTTTAATCTAATGCTACATTCATTTTTATTTTTATTCAACTTCCATTTTTATTCAATTTACTTTTCTATTAAACTTCATTTTTTATTTAATTTCCAAATAGATCGTAAAAGCATAGTGGTTTCTTTAATGAACTTCCATTTTTAATTTTATGGAACTTCAATTTTTATTTTTATTCAGCTTCCATTTTTATACAAGTTATTTTTCTATTCAGCTTCCTCTTTTATTTAATTTCCAAATTGATCGTTAAGGTGTAGTGGTTTCTTCAATGAACATCCATTTTTAATTTTCTGCAACTTCCATTTTTATTTTTATTTAACTTCCTTTTTTATTCAAGTTTCTTTTCTACTCAACTTCATTTTTTATTTAATTTCCAAATAGATCGTTAAGGTATAGTGGTTTCTGGATTGAACTTCCATTTTTATTTTTTTTCAACTTCCATTTTTATTCAATTTAATTTTCTATTGAACTTCCTTTTTTTATTTAATTTGCAAATATATCGTTAAAGTATCGTGGTTTCTTCAATGAATTTCCATTTTTAATTTTCTGTAACTTCCATATTTATTTTTATTCAACTTCCATTTTTATTCAAGTTATTTTTCTATTCAACTTCCTTTTTTATTTAATTTCCAAATAGACCGTTAAGGCATAATGGTTTCTTTAATGAACTTCGATTTTTACTTTTTTGCAACTTCTTTTTTTATTTTTATTTAACTTTCTTTTTTGTTCTGTTTTCTTTTCTACTCAACTTCCTTTTTTTATTTAATTTCCAAATAGATCATTAAGTTATAGTGATTTCTGGATTGAACTTCCATTTTTAATTTTCTGCAACTTCCATTTTTGTTTTTATTCAACTTCCATTTTTATTCAATTTACTTTTCTAATAAACTTCCTTTTTTATTTAATTTCCAAATAGATTGTTAAGGTATAGTGGTTTCTTGAATGAACATCCAATTTTAATTTTCTGCAACTTCCATTTTTATTTCTATTCAACTTTTTTTTTTCAAGTTTCTTTTCTATTCAACTTCCTTTTTTATTTAATTTCCAAATAGATCGTTAAGGTATACTGGTTTCTGGATTGAACTTCCATTTTTAATTTTATGCAACTTTCACATTTATTTTTATTCAGCTTCCATTTTTATACAAGTTTTTTTTCTATTCAATTTCCTTTTTTATTTAATTTCCAAATTGATCGTTAAGGTGTAGTGGTTTCTTGAATGAACATCCATTTTTAATTTTTTGCAACTTTCATTTTTATATTTATTTAACTTCCTTTTTTATTCAAATTTTTTTCTACTCAACTTCTTTTTTTATTTAATTTCCAAATAGATCTTTAAGGTATAGTGGTTTCTGGATTGAACTTCCATTTTTAATTTTCTGCAACTTCCATTTTTATTTTTTTTCAACTTCCATTTTTATTCAATTTAATTTTCTATTGAACTTCCTTTTTTTATTTAATTTGCAAATATATCGTTAAAGTATCGTGGTTTCTTCAATGAATTTCCATTTTTAATTTTCTGTAACTTCCATCTTTATTTTTATTCAACTTCCATTTTTATTCAAGTTATTTTTCTATTCAACTTCGTTTTTTATTTAATTTCCAAATAGATCGTTAAGGCATAATGGTTTCTTTAATGAACTTCGATTTTTACTTTTTTGCAACTTCCATTTTTATTTTTATTTAACTTTCTTTTTTGTTCTGTTTTCTTTTCTACTCAACTTCCTTTTTTTATTTAATTTCCAAATAGATCATTAAGTTATAGTGGTTTCTGGATTGAACTTCCATTTTTAATTTTCTGCAACTTCCATTTTTGTTTTTATTCAACTTCCATTTTTATTCAATTTACTTTTCTATTAAACTTCCTTTTTTATTTAATTTCCAAATAGATTGTTAAGGTATAGTGGTTTCCTGAATGAACATCCAATTTTAATTTTCTGCAACTTCCATTTTTATTTCTATTCAACTTTTTTTTTCTTTCAAGTTTCTTTTCTATTCAACTTCCTTTTTTATTTAATTTCCAAATAGATCGTTAAGGTATACTGGTTTCTGGATTGAACTTCCATTTTTAATTTTATGCAACTTTCACATTTATTTTTATTCAACTTCCATTTTCATTCAATTTACTTTTCTATTAAACTTCCTTTTTTATTTAATTTCCAAATACATCGTTAAGGTATAGTGGTTTTTTTATTTTTAATTTTCATTTTTAATTTTATGGAACTTCCATTTTTATTTTTAGTCCGCTTCCATTTTTATACAAGTTATTTTTCAATTCAACTTCCTTTTTTTTTAATTTCCAAATTGATCGTTAAGGTGTAGTGGTTTCTTGAATGAACTTCCATTTTTAATTTTCTGCAACTTCCATTTTTATTTTTATTTAACTTCCTTTTTTATTCAAGTTTCTTTTCTACTCAACTTCATTTTTTATTTAATTTCCAAATAGATCATTAAGGTATAGTGGTTTGTAGATTGAACTTCCATTTTTAATTTTCTGCAACTTCCATTTTTATTTTTATTCAACTTCCATTTTTATTCAATTTGATTTTCTAATAAACTTCGTTTTTTATTCAATTTGCAAATATATCGTTAAGGTATAGTGATTTCTTGAATGGACTTCGATTTTTAATTTTCTGCAACTTCCTTTTTTTTTTTATTCGACTTCCATTTTTATTCAAGTCATTTTTCTATTCAACTACCTTTTTTATTTAATTTCCAAATAAATCATTATGGTATAGTGGTTTCTCGAACGAACTTCCAATTTTAATTTTCAGCAACTTCCATTTTTATTGCTAATCAACTTCTTTTTTTCTTCAGTCTTTTTTTTATTCAACTTCCTTTTTTATTTAATTTCCAAATAGATCGTTAAGGTACAGTGGTTTCTGGATTGAACTTCCATTTTTAGTCTTATGCAACATTCCTTTTTATTTTTATTCAACTTCCATTTTTATTCAATTTACTTTTCTATTAAACTTCCTTTTTCATTTAATTTCCGAATAGATCGTTAAGGTATAGTGGTTCCTTTAATGTACATCCAATTTTAATTTTTTGAAACTTCCATTTTTATTTCTACACAACTTCTTTTTTTTTTTCAAGTTTCTTTTCTATTCAACATCCTTTTTTAATTAATTTCCAAATAGGTCGTTAAGGTATAGTGGTTTCTTGAATGAACTTCTATTTTTAATTTTCTGCAACTTCCATTTTTATTTTTATTTAACTTCTTTTTTCATTCAACTTTCTTTTCTACTCAACTTCCTTTTTTATTTAATTTCCAAATAGATCGTTAAGATATAGTGGTTTCTGGATTGAACTTCCATTTTTAATCTTATGCAACTTTCATTTTTATTTTTATTCAATTTCTATTTTTATACAATTTACATTTCTATTAAACTTCTTTTCTTATTTAATTTCCAAATAAATCGTTAAGGTATAGTGGTTTCTATAATGAACTTCCATTTTTAATTTTCTGCAACTTCCACTTTTAGTTTCATTCGACTTCCATTTTTATTCAAGTTATTTTTCTATTCAACTTCCTTTTTTATTTAATTTCAAAATAGATCGTTAAGGCATAATGGTTTCTTTAATGAACTTCGATTTTTAATTTTCTGCAACTTCCATTTTTATTTTTATTTAACTTTCTTTTTTGTTCTGGTTTCTTTTCTACTCAACTTTCTTTTTTATTTAATTTCCAAATAGATCGTTAAGGTATAGTGGTTTCTGGATTGAACTTCCATTTTTAATTTTCTACAACTTCCGTTTTTATTTTTATTCCACTTCCATTTTTATTCAATTTACTTTTATACTAAACTTCCTTTTTTATTTAATTTCCAAATAGATCGTTAAGGTATAGTGGTTTCTTTAATGAACTTCCATTTTTAATTTTATGGAACTTCTATTTTTATTTTTATTCAGCTTCCATTTTTATACAAGTTATTTTTCTATTCAACTTCCTTTTTTATTTAATTTCCAAATTGATCATTAAGGTATAGTGGTTTCTGGACTGAACTTCCATTTTTTATTTTCGGCAACTTCCTTTTTTATTTTTATTCAACTTTCATTTGTATTCAATTTACTTTTCTATTAAACTTCCTTTTTTATTTAATTTCCAAATATATCGTTAAGGTATAGTGGTTTCTTGAATGAACTTCCATTTTTAATTTTCTGAAACTTCCATTTTTATTTTTATTCGACTAACATTTTTATTCAAGTTATTTTTCTATTCAACTTCCTTTTTTATTTAATTTCCAAATAGATCGTTAAGGTATAGTGGTTTCTTTAATGAATTTCGATTTTTAATTTTCTGCAACTTCCATTTTTATTTTTATTTAACTTTCTTTTTCGTTCTGGTTTCTTTTCTACTCAACTTCCTTTTTTATTTAATTTCCAAATAGATCGTTAAGGTATAGTGGTTTCTGGATTGAACTTCCATTTTTAATTTTCTGCAACTTCCATTTTTATTTTTATTCAATTTACTTTTCTATTAAACTTCCTTTTTTATTTAATTTCCAAATAGATCGTTAAGGTATAGTGGTTTCTTTAATGTACATCCAATTTTAATTTTCTACAACTTTCATTTTTTTTTCTATTCAACTTCCTTTTTTTTTTCAAGTTTCTTTTCTATTCTACTTCCTTTTTTATTTAATTTCCAAATAGATCGTTAAGGTATAGTGGTTTCTGGATTGAACTTACATTTTTAATTTTATGCAACTTTCACATTTATTTTTATTCAGCTTCCATTTTTATACAAGTTATTTTTCTATTCAATTTCCTTTTTTATTTAATTTCCAAATTGATCGTTAAGGTGTAGTGGTTTCTTGAATGAACATCCATTTTTAATTTTCTGCAACTTTCATTTTAATTTTTATTTAACTTCCTTTTTTATTCAAGTTTCTTTTCTACTCAACTTCCTTTTTTATTTAATTTCCAAATAGATTGTTAAGGTATAGTGGTTTCTGGATTGAACTTCCATTTTTAATTTTCTGCAACTTCCATTTTTATTTTTTTTCAACTTCCATTTTTATTCAATTTAATTTTCTGTTAAACTTCCCTTTTTATTTAATTTGCAAATATGTCGTTAAGGTATCGTGGTTTCATGAATGAATTTCCATTTTTAATTTTCTGCAACTTCCATTTTTATTTTTATTCGACTTCCATTTTTATTCAAGTTATTTTTCTATTCAACTTCCTTTTTTATTTAATTTCCAAATAGATCGTTAAGGCATACTGGTTTCTGGATTGAACTTCCATTTTTAATTTTATGCAACTTTCACTTTTATTTTTATTCAACTTCCATTTTTATTCAATTTGCTTTTCTATTAAACTTCCTTTTTTATTTAATTTCCCAGTAGATCGTTAAGGTATAGTGGTTTCTTTAATGTATATCCAATTTTAATTTTCTACAACTTTCATTTTTATTTCTATTCAACTTCTTTTTTTTTCAAGTTTCTTTTCTATTCAACTTCCTTTTTTATTTAATTTCCAAATAGATCGTTAAGGTATACTAGTTTCTGGATTGAACTTCCATTTTTAATTTTATGCAACTTTCACTTTTATTTTTATTCAACTTCCATTTTTATTCAATTTACCCTGCTATTAAACTGCCTTTTTTATTTAATTTCCAAATAGATCGTTAAGGTATGGTGGTTTCTTTAATGAACTTTCATTTTAATTTTATGGAACTTCCATTTTTATTTTTATTCAGCTTCCATTTTTATACAAGTTATTTTTCTATTCAACTTCCTTTTTTATTTAATTTCCAAATTGATCGTTCAGGTATAGTGGTTTCTAGATTGAACTTCCATTTTTAATTTTCTGCAACTTCCATTTTTATTTTTATTCAACTTCCATTTTTATTCAATTTACTTTTCTATTAAACTTCTTTTTTATTTAATTTCCAAATATATCGTTAAGGTATCGTGGTTTCTTGAATGAACTTCCATTTTTAATTTTCTTCAACATCCATTTTTATTTTTATTTGACTTCCATTTTTATTCAAGTTATTTTTCTATTCAACTTCCTTTTTTTTTTAATTTCGAAATAGATCGTTAAGGTATAGTGGTTTCTTTAATTAACTTCGATTTTTAATTTTCTGCAACTTCCATTTTTATTTTTATTTAACTTTCTTTTTTGTTCTAGTTTCTTTTCTACTCAACTTCCTTTTTTATTTAATTTCCAAATAGATCGTTAAGGTATAGTGGTTTCTGGATTGAAGTTCCATTTTTAATTTTATGCAACTTTCAGTTTTGTTTTTTTTCAATTTACATTTTTATTCAATTTACTTTTCTATTGAACTTCCTTTTTTATTAAATTTCCAAATAGATCGTTAAGGTATAGTGGTTTCTTGAATGAACTTCCATCGTTAATTTTCAGTAATTTCCATTTTTATTCTTATTTAACTTCCTTTTTCAATCAGTTTCTTTTTTCTACTCAACTTCCTTTATTATTTAATTTCCAAATAGATCGTTAAGGTATAGTGGTTTCTGGATTGAACTTTCATTTTTAATTTTATGCAACTTTCATTTTTATTTTTATTCAACTTCCGTTTTTATTCAATTTACTTTTCCTTTAAACTTCCTTTCTTATTTAATTTCCAAATAGATCGTTAAGGTATACTGGTTTCTGGATTGAACTTCCATTTTTAATTTTATGCAACTTTTACTTTTATTTTTATTCAACTTCCATATTTATTCAATTTAATTTTCTGTTAAACTTCCTTTTTTATTTAATTTCCAAATAGATCGTTAAGGTATAGTGGTTTTTTTAATGAACTTCCATTTTTAATTTTATGCAACTTAAATTTTTATTTTTATTCGACTTCCATTTTTATTCAAGTCATTTTTCTATTCGACTTCCTTTTTTATTTAATTTCCAAAAAGATCGTTAAGGTATAATGGTTTCTTGAATGAACTTCCATTTTTAATTTTCTTCAACTTCCATTTTTATTTTTATTTAACTTCCTTTTTTATTCAAGTTTCTTTTCTACTCAACTTCCTTTTTTATTTAATTTGCAAATAGATCGTTAAGGTATAGTGATTTCTGGATTGAACTTCCATTTTTAATTTTCTGCAACTTTCATTTATATTTTTATTCAATTTCTATTTTTATTCAATTTAAGTTTCTATTAAACTTCCATTCTTATTTAATTTACAAATAGATCGTTAAGGTCTAGTGATTTCTTTAATGAACTTCCATTTTTAATTTTCTGCAACTTTCATTTTTAGTTTTATTCGACTTCCATTTTTAGTTTTATTCGACTTTCATTTTTATTCAAGTTATTTTTCTATTCAACTTCCTTTTTTATGTAATTTCCAAAGAGATCATTAAGGCATAATGGTTTCTTTATTGAACTTCGATTTTTAATTTTTTGCAACTTTCATTTTTATTTTTATTTAACTTTCTTTTTTGTTCTGGTTTCTTTTCGACTCAACTTCCTTTTTTATTTAATTTCCAAATAGATCGTTAAGGTATAGTGGTTTCTGGATTGAACTTCCATTTTTAATTTTCTGCAACTTCCATTTTTATTTTTTTTCAACTTCCATTTTTGTTCAATTTAATTTTCTATTAAACTTCCTTTTTTAGTTAATTTGCAAATATATCGTTAAGGTGTCGTGGTTTTTTGATTGAATTTGCATTTTTAATTTTCTGCGACTTCCATTTTTATTTTTATTCGACTTCCATTTTTATTCAAGTTATTTTTCTATTCAACTTCCTTTTTTATTTAAGTTCCAAATAAATCATTAAGGTGTAATGGTTTCTTTAATAAACTTCGATTTTTAATTTTCTGCAACTTCCATTTTTATTTTTATTTCACTTTCTTTTTTGTTCTGGTTTCTTTTCACTCAACTTCCTTTTTTATTTTACTTCCAAATAGATCGTTAAGGTAAAGTGGGTTCTGGATTGAACTTCCATTTTTAATTTTCTGCAACTTCCATTTTTATTTTTATCCAACTTCCATTTTTATTCAATTTACTTTTCTATTAAACTTCCTTTTTTATTTAATTTCCGAATATATCGTTAAGGTATAGTGGTTTCTTGAATAAACTTCCATTTTTAATTTTCTGCAACTTCCTTTTTTATTTTCGTTCAACTTCCATTTTTATTCAAGTCATTTTTCTATTCAACTTCCTTTTTTATTTAATTTCCAAATAAATCATTATGGTATAGTGGTTTCTCGAACGAACTTCCAATTTTAATTTTCAGTAACTTCCATTTTTATTTCTATTCAACTTCTTTTTTTATTCTATTTTTTTTATTCAACTTCCTTTTTTATTTAATTTCCAAATAGATCGTTAAGGTACAGTGGTTTCTGGATTGAACTTCCATTTTTAATCTTATGCAACACTCATTTTTATTTTTATTCAACTTCCATTTTTATTCAATTTACTTTTCTATAGAACTTCCTTTTTTAGTTAATTTCCGAATAGATCGTTAAGGTATAGTGGTTCCTTTAATGTACATCCAATTTTAATTTTCTGAAACTTCCATTTTTATTTGTATTCAACTTCTTTTTTTTTCAAGTTTCTTTTCCATTCAACTTCCTTTTTTATTTAATTTCCAAATAGATCGTTAAGGTATAGTGGTTTCTTTAATGAACTTCTATTTTTAATTTTATGGAACTTTCATTTTTATTTTTATTAAGCTTCCATTTTTATACAAGTTATTTTTCTATTCAACTTCCTTTTTTATTTAATTTCCGAATTAATCGTTAAGGTATAGTGGTTTCTTGAATGAACGTCCATTTTTAATTTTCTGCAACTTCCATTTTTATTTTTATTTAACTTCCTTTTTCATTCATGTTTCTTTTGTACTCAACTTCCTTTTTTATTTAATTTCCAAATAGATCGTTATGGTATAGTGGTTTCTGGATTGAACTTCCACTTTTAATTTTCTGCAACTTCCATTTTTATTTTTATTCAACTTCCATTTTTATTCAATTTAATTTTCTGTTAAACTTCATTTTTTATTTAATTCCCAAATATATCGTTAAGGTATAGTGGTTTTTTGAATGAACTTCCATTTTTAATTTTCTGCAACTTCCTCTTTTATTTTTATTCGGCTTCCATTTTTATTCAAGTTATTTTTCTATTGAACTTCCTTTTTTATTTAATTTCGAAATAGGTCATTAAGGTATAGTGGTTTCTTTAATGAACTTCGATTTTTAATTTTCTGCAACTTCCTTTTTTATTTTTATTTAACTTTCTTTTTGTTCTGGTTTCTTTTCTACTCAACTATCTTTTTTATTTTATTTCCAAATAGATCATTAAGGTATAGTGGTTTCTGGATTGAACTTCCACTTTTAATTTTCTGCAACTTCCATTTTTATTTTTATCCAACTTCCATTTTTATTCAATTTACTTTTCTATTAAACTTCCTTTTTTATTTAATTTCCAAATATATCGTTAAGGTATAGTGGTTTCTTGAATGAACAACCATTTTTAATTTTCTGCAACTTCCATTTTTATTTTTATTTAACTTCCTTTTTTATTCAAGTTTCTTTTCTACTCAACTTCCTTTTTTATTTAATTTCCAAATAGATCGTTAAGGTATAGTGGTTTCTGGATTGAACTTCCATTTTTAATTTTCAGTAACTTCCATTTTTATTTTTATTCAACTTCCATTTTTATTCAATTTAATTTTCTAGTAAACTACTTTTTTTATTTAATTTGCAAATATATCGTTAAGGTATAGTGGTTTCTTGAATGAATTTTCATTTTTAATTTTCTGCAACTTCCATTTTTATTTTTATTCGACTTCCATTTTTATTCAAGTTATTTTTCTATTCAACTTCCTTTTTTATTTAATTTCGAAATAGATCATTAAGGTGTAATGGTTTCTTTAATGAACCTCGATTTTTAATTTTCTGCAACTTCTATTTTTATTTTTATTTAACTTTTTTTTTTGTTCTGGTTTCTTTTCTACTCAACTTCCTTTTTTATTTTATTTCCAAATAGATCGTTAAGGTATAGTGGTTTCTGGATTGAACTTCCATTTTTAATTTTCGGGAACTTCCATTTTTATTTTTATCCAACTTCCATTTTTATTCAATTTACTTTTATAGCGATCCCGGGTTTACCCTTGTTGTACAGTGATCCGGACATGTGCCCGTGGATGTTGAAAGTTGTTTATTATCTAGTTTGCATCCTCTTTACTTTGTTTATTGAGTTATAGGATGTGTTGGGCAGGTTTGTTACAGGTTGGTTGTGTTTGAGAGCCTAGTGTTGCTGCCTAGATTTTTGGACCTTCGCTCGAGCGAGGAGTTGGTCGCTCGAGCGAGAGTTGAGTTCGTGTCTGGTGGGTCGAGCCAGAGTGGCTTCGCTCGAGCGAGTGATGGCGTCTGGTTCTGGACCTGAGAGTTGTATTTCTTGGCTCGAGCGAGCTTTTCTTGGCTCGAGCGGTCTGGTTTGTTCTTCGCTCGAGCGAGTAGTATGTCGCTCGAGCGTGCTTCTGGTTGTAGACCTGAGGGTTTGAGTTATTGGCTCGAGCGGGCATTCTTTCACTCGAGCGCACTTTTGAGTTTTTGGCTCGAGCGAGGACTTCTTGGCTCGAGCGAGAGTTTTCTGTGTCTGGTCGCTCGAGCGACAAAGGCTTCGCTCGAGCGAGAGTGTTTTATATCAGCGAACAGTAGCGTTTTTGAACATCACTTTTTCACTCCCTTTTTCTTTCAAACCCTAGATCCGAGACTCTCTCTCTCTACACTTATATTCTCTCTAAGAATTGATCTCCCTAGAGTGTGAATCTAGCCTAGGGCCTTTGTTAAAAAGATAGAGGGCGTTGAGGGCTTTGATTTAATCTGAAAAAGTTGGGATTTGGAACACGTTGATCTTCGAGTCTTCATCTCCTTTTTGGCTCAAACTTCGAGGTAGGGATATCCTACTCCTCTCTATGGATTTTGTCTTTAAATTTTAGTATTTTGAGACGTTGGGGTTGGTTTGGTAATTTGTGAAAGTTTGGGGCTTTTGTGTAATTTTACAAAAGTTGGGGTTTTATTCATAATAAACCTAGATGCATGTTTGGCATAAAAAATGGAATAAATGTTGTATCATTGATGAAAATGGGACCTAAGGGTTGAAATGTTAATTATGGGACTTGACCTAATTACATTGTTTAATTAATTGGGATAATTAATTGTAAGGAATGAGGAAATGAAATGTTGATTGAATATCCATTGTGCATTTATTTTCTGTATAGAAATAACTGCTTTGGGCTATCGGTGGAGGATAGTCGTGATTGTTGTAGACAATGCATGATGATTAGGCAAACGAAAACTAATCAATGGAATGTGTCATGGAATTTGACGGTTGATAGAATACATTAATTATATGTATTGAGTAATTGTATATAGAACCAATGTGTTTGTATACGTTATGTGTAGAGGAGGAGATAGGGGATGTACTCCGCGGTTTAGGGGAAGATAGGGGATGTACCTCTAAACCGGATAGTGTTGGGAGAAGATAGGGGATGAACTCTGTAGATACAGCTCATATGCTTGTCTAGTAAAGTGAAGATAGAGCTCATATGCTTATCTGTGGATATTGTTGTTATACATATCTGTTGTAGAATGTGGATATAGCTTATATGCTTATCTGTGGATATTGTTGTTATACATATCTGTTGTAGAATGTGGATATAGCTTATTTGCTTATCTGAGAATGTGGATATTGTTGTTATACATATCTGTTTAGAATGTGGGTGGTGCTTATATGCCTATCCGTTGAAAAAGGGAAAATGAAAGGAAACTTGGACTCATAAGTCGTATGACATAAATATGTGATTTATGTGATTGTATCTGTATTGGCCATCTATCTATTGCTAATATTTTAGTCATTGTTCATGGTTGGTTTAGTGTATTTCTACTGGGCTGTGGCTCACCCTATATGGGAATATCATTTTCAGGTACAGGTAGCATGCCACCTCCAAGGACATAGCTTGGGAGGCTAGAGGCGGACATACTATTGTCGTTATCTTTTTGATGTATTACATGTAATTTCAAGCCAAGGGCTTTATGTGTAAACGAGTTAGAACTCTTTTGTTGTAACCAAGTGTTAACTTGGAAAGCTGTAAGCCTGTAAGGCATTTTGCTTTTGTTGTTAACATGTAATACTTTTGTATGAAACTCTGAGAAATGAAAGAATGTGGAACTTTTGAATATCAATGCATGTCTTATTTGTTGGGTTTAATGTTATTATTTTCAGGGCGTTACAACTTTTCTATTAAACTTCATTTTTTATTTAGTTTCCAAATATATCGTTGAGGTATAGTGGTTTCTTGAATGAACTTCCATTTTTAATTTTCTGCAACTTCCTTTTTTATTTTTATTCGACTTCCATTTTTATTCAAGTCATTTTTCTATTCAACTTCCTTTTTTATTTAATTTCCAAATAAATCATTATGGTATAGTGGTTTATCGAACGAACTTCCAATTTTAATTTTCAGCAACTTCCATTTTCATTTCTATTCAACTTCTTTTTTTCTTCAATCTTTTTTTTATTCAACTTCATTTTTTATTTAATTTCCAAATAGATCGTTAAGGTACAGTAGTTTCTGGATTGAACTTCCATTTTTAATCTTATGCAACATTCATTTTTATTTTTATTCAACAGCCATTTTTATTCAATTTACTATTCTATAAAACTTCCTTTTTTATTTAATTTCCGAATAGATCGTTAAGGTGTAGTGGTTCCTTTAATGTAGATCCAATTTTAATTTTCTGAAACTTCCATTTTTATTTCTATTCAACTTCTTTTTTTTTTCAAGTTTCGTTTCTATTCAACTTCCATTTTTATTTAATTTTCAAATAGATCGTTAAGGTATACTGGTTTCTGGATTGAACTTCCATTTTTAATTTAATGCAACTTTCACTTTTATTTTTATTCAACTTTCATTTTTATTCAATTTAATTTTTTATTAAACTTCCTTTTTTGTTTAATTTCCAAATAGATCGTTAAGGTATAGTAGTTTTTTTTAATGAACTTCCATTTTTAATTTTATGGAACTTTCAGTTTTATTTTTATTAAGCTTCCATTTTTATACAAGTTATTTTTCTATTCAACTTCCATTTTTATTTAATTTCCAAATTGATCATTAAGGTATAGTGGTTTCTTGAATGAACGTCCATTTTTAATTTTCTGCAACTTCCATTTTTATTTTTACTTAACTTCCTTTTTCATTCATGTTTCTTTTGTACTCAACTTCCTTTTTTATTTAATTTCCAAATAGATCGTTATGGTATAGTGGTTTCTGGATTGAACTTCCACTTTTAATTTTCTGCAACTTCCATTTTTATTTTTATTCAACTTCCATTTTTATTCAATTTAATTTTCTATCAAACTTCCTTTTTTATTTAATTTCCAAATATATCGTTAAGGTATAGTGGTTTTTTGAATGAACTTCCATTTTTAATTTTCTGCAACTTCCTCTTTTATTTTTATTCGACTTCCATTTTTATTCAAGTTATTTTTCTATTCAACTTCCTTTTTTATTTAATTTCCAAATAGATCGTTAAGGTATAGTGGTTTCTTGAATGAACATCCAATTTTAATTTTCTGCAACTTCCATTTTTATTTCTATTCAACTTTTTTTTTTCAAGTTTCTTTTCAATTCAACTTCCTTTTTTATTTAATTTCCAAATAGATCGTTAAGGTACAATGGTTTCTGGATTGAACTTCCATTTTTAATCTTATGCTACATTCCATTTTATTTTTATTCAACTCCCATTTTTATTCAATTTACTTTTCTAATAAACTTCATTTTTTATTTTATTTCCAAATAGATCGTTAAGGTATAGTGGTTTTTTCAACTAACTTCCATTTTTAATTTTATGCAACTTCAATTTTTATTTTTATTCGACTTCCATTTTTATTCAAGTCATTTTTCTATTCAACTTCCTTTTTTATTTAATTTCCAAATAGATTGTTAAGGTATAGTGGATTCTTGAATGAACTTCCATTTTTAATTTTCTGCAACTTCCATTTTTATTTTTATTCGACTTCCATTTTTATTCAAGTTATTTTTCTATACAACTTCCTTTTTTATTTAATTTCCATGTAGATCATTAAGGTATAATGGTTTCTTTAATGAACTTCGATTTTTCATTTTCTGCAACTTCCATTTTTATTTTTATTTAACTTTCTTTTTTGTTCTGGTTTCTTTTCTACTCAACTTCCTTTTTTATTTTATTTCCCAATAGATCGTTAAGGTATAGTGGTTTCTGTATTGAACTTCCATTTTTAATTGTCAGCAACTTCCATTTTTATTTTTATCCAACTTCCATTTTTATTCAATTTATTTTTCTATTAAACTTCCTTTTTTATTTAATTTCCAAATATATCGTTAAGGTATAGTGGTTTCTTGAATAACCTTCCATTTTAAATTTTCTGCAACTTCCTTTTTTATTTTTATTCGACTTCCATTTTTATTCAAGTCATTTTTCTATTCAACTTCCTTTTTCATTTAATTTCCAAATAAATCATTATGGTATAGTGGTTTTTCGAACGAACTTCCAATTTTAATTTTCAGCAACTTCCATTTTTATTTCTATTCAACTTCTTTTTTTCTTCTATTTTTTTTTTATTCAACTTCCTTTTTTATTTAATTTCCAAATAGATCGTTAAGGTACAGTGGTTTCTGGATTGAACTTCCATTTTTAATCTTATGCAACATTCATTTTTATTTTTATTCAACTTCCATTTTTATTCAATTTACTTTTTTATAAAACTTCCTTTTTTATTTAATTTCCGAATAGATCGTTAAGGTATAGTGGTTCCTTTAATGTACATCCAATTTTAATTTTCTGAAACTTCCATTTATATTTCTATTCAACTTCTTTTTTTTTCAAGTTTCTTTTCTATTCAACTTCCTTTTTTATTTAATTTCCAAATAGATCGTTAAGGTATACTGGTTTCTGGATTGAACTTCCATTTTTAATTTTATGCAACTTTCACTTTTATTTTTATTAAACTTCCATTTTTATTCAATTTGCTTTTCTATTAAACTTCCTTTTTTATTTAATTTCCAAATAAATCGTTAAGGTATAGTGGTTTCTTTTATGAACGTCCATTTTTAATTTTATGGAACTTCCATTTTTATTTTTATTCTGCTTCCATTTTTATACAAGTTATTTTTCTATTCAACTTCCTTTTTTATTTAATTTCCAAATTGATCGTTAAGGTATAGTGGTTTCTGGATTGAACTTCCATTTTTAATTTTTTGCAACTTCCATTTTTATTTTTATTCAACTTCCATTTTTATTCAATTTACTTTTCTATTAAATTTCCTTTTCTATTAAATGTGCCGAAACTAAACACTCACGTCCTACTACATGGACAACTGTAATTCACTCCACATAAGCACATAGACACATAAGCACTTACGAATTTCATTTCCCGGATAATGATAGTCCCGAGACGTTACTAGAGTTCCGGTTAGAAAAAGCATTGATCAAGTGCTTTTCCAACAAGACTCCCAGAAACTCAAGGATCCAATCAATATCCCAGAAATTAAATCCCATACCCACATAGTCACATAAGCATGTTATCACTTAAGCACATAGCATATGATACTACATCTAAGTCTCTATCAAGCGAGACAAACCCATTGTGATACTAATCACTTCCCACGTACCCAAAGTATTCGAACCCGGTACGCTCTGATACCAAGTTGTAACGCCCTCAAAATAACAACAATAAACCCATTAGATAAGACATGCATTTACATATAAACTAACCACACTCTTTTATTCATTAGAGTTTCATTACATAAGTATTACATGTTACCATCAAAAACAAAATGCCCTACGGGCTTACAGCTTTCCAAGTTAACACTTGGTCACAACAAAAGTACTAACTCGTGTACACATTAAGCCCTAGGCTTGAAGTTTCATGTAATACATCAAAAGTTAAGCGACAAAAGTATGTCCGCCACTAGCCTCCCAGCTATGTCCTTGGAGGTGGCATGCTTCCTGCACCTGAAAATGATATTCCCATATAGGGTGAGCCACAGCCCAGTAGAAATACACTAAACCAACCATGGACAATGACTAAAATATTAGCAATTGATAGATGGTCAACACTGATACAATCACATAAATCACATATTTATGTCTCTCAACTTATGAGTCTAAGTGACCTTTCATTTTCCTTTTTTCAACAGATAAGCATGCTAGCTCTATCATCATTTCCACAGATATGTATAAAAACTATATCTCACATTCAGATATGCATAAGAGCTATATCCACATTCTCAACAGATATGTATAACAACAATATCCCACATTCACAGATAAGCATATAAGCTGTATCCATACTTCACAAAGATAAGCATATGAGCTCTATCTTCACTTCTCTAGACAAGCATATGAGCTGTGTCTACGGAGTTCATCCCCTATCTCCTCCCAATACCTATCCGGTTTAGAGGTACATCCCCTATCTTCCCCTAAACCGCGGAGTACATCCCCTATCTCCTCCTCTACACATAACGTATATAAACACATTGGTTCTATATACAATCACACAATACATACAATTAATGTATTCTATCAACCGTCAGGTTCCATGACACATTTCATTGATTAGTTTCAGTTTACCTAATCATTATGCATTGTCTACAACAATCACGACTATCCTCCACCGATAGCCCAAAGCAGTTATTTCTTAAACAGAAAATAAATGCACAAATGGATATTCAATCAATATTTCATTCCTCATTTCTCACAATTAATTATCCCAATTAATTAAACAATGTAATTAGGCCATTTTTCCATAATTAACATTTCAACCCTTAGGTCCCACTTTCATCAATGATTCAACAATCATTCCATTTTTTTTATGCCAAATATGCATCTAGGTTTATTATGAATAAAACCCCAACTTTTGTAAAATTACACAAAAGCCCCAAACTTTCACAAAATTACCAAACCAAGCCCAACATCTCAAAATACCAAAATTTAAAGACAAAACCCATAGAGAGGAGTAGGATATCCCTACCTCAAATTCGGAGTCCTAAAGGAGAAGACGACAAAACCCAACGTGCTCCAAAACCCGAGATTCTCAGATTAAAACGAAGCTCTCGACGATCAACAACTTTTTTGTAAAGGCCAAAGGTGAGTAAATCACTCCTACTAGATCAAAACCTAGAGAGAAGGTAGAGTCTAGAGTGAGAGGCTCAACAATGGTGAGTTTGGAAAAGTAAGAGAGAGAAGAGAAAGTGAAAAAGTGATTTGAAGAGTCACAAATTCGGGACTTTAACCCAGGTCTCCGCTCGAGCGTAAAACACCCCGCTCGAGCGGCCACTCACAGACTTCCGCTCGAGCGGCCAACCGCCCGCTCGAGCGCATAATGCACTCGCCCAGCACTTTTGCAGAACCAGGCCTCCGCTCGAGCTCCCAACCCTACGCTCGAGCGTACAACACTGCACAACAAAATACTGGATGGGTGTATTCCCCGCTCGAGCGCCTACATCTCCGCTCGAGCGGACAGGCCAAAAATCTGGGCAACTAGTTTTGGTTTCTAAACTCAACCAACCTGAAACAAATCCGCCCAACACATCCTATAACTCAAATACGAAGTAAAAGGATGTAAACAAAATAATAAACAACTACCAACATCCACGGACACATGTCCGGATCACGGTATAACAAGGGTAAACCCGGGATCGCTATAACCTCCCCCCCCTTAAAGAATTTCGCCCCCGAAATTAAGCACAAGTTTTCAAAATCAGGTTTTCCTCCATTTTAGACAATGTTACAATTTAACATTCAACAATTCGACCCATTACCGGTCATCCCATCCCTTTAACAAGAGACATATCACAATATGTAAACAACATATGTATTTTCAACATGCATCAACATTATGCACTATCTTTCCAATTTCAACAATATATTCAACACATATAGTGTCACATTCAACTTCCATATGAGGCAAGTTCCAAACATACTTCCAATAATCAAAACATTTTCAATGTTTCACAACTTAAGACATATATAAAAGCTCTTAAGTTCAACAAAATGAAAAATTTAAATACAAGATTACATATCAACAAACAAGTCCGGATATTTCTCACGGACTCCCAACTCACGTTCCCAAGTGGCTTCCTCCACTCCGTGATGTTTCCACAAGACTTTTACCAAAGGAATGGTCTTGCCACGCAGGATCTGATCCCGCCTATCCAAGACCCGTACCGGTCTCTCCTCATACGAGGCATCCTCATCTACCTCTAAATCAGTCCAATCCAACACATGTGATGGATCTGGCTCATACTTCCGAAGCATACTCACATGAAACACGTCATGCACTCCGGACAACTGCGGTGGTAAGGCTAATCGATAAGCAACCTCACCAATCCTCTCAAGGATCTCAAAAGGACCAATAAACCGAGGGGATAACTTCCCACTCTTCCCAAATCTCATCAAGCCCCGTCTAGGTGATATCTTCAGAAAGACATGATCACCTACCTCAAACGCCAAAGGCCTCCTCCTACGGTCGGCATAACTCTTTTGTCGACTCTGGGCTGTAACAAGCCTCCTACGGATAAGCTCAATTTTCTCCGTTGTCTCCCTAACCAACTCCGGACCCAACAAAGGTGCATCACTCACCTCGGCCCAACAAACTGGAGACCTACACGGTCGGCCATACAAGGCCTCAAACGGTGCCATACCGATGCTAGATTGAAAACTGTTGTTGTAGGCAAACTCTACCAATGGCAAGTGCCTCTCCCACGTCCCACTGAAGTCCAGGACACAACCCCGAAGCATATCCTCGAGGATCTGAATAGTACGCTCGGACTGCCCGTCAGTATGAGGATGATAAGCCGTACTAAAGGTCAACTTAGTGCCCAGGGCACTCTGCAAACTCTGCCACAACCTAGCAGTAAAACGAGGATCTCTATCTGAGACGATCGGCACTGGGACCCCGTGCAATCTCACTACGTCCCGAATATACAGGTCGGCAAGATGATCTACCGAATCTCTCACGCGCATAGGAATAAAGTGCGCCGACTTAGTCAACCGGTCTACAACCACCCAAATAGCATCACTACCCCGCTGAGTCCTCGGAAGACCTACAACGAAGTCCATAGTGACATGCTCCCACTTCCACTCGGCAATAGGCAAGGGTTGCAACAAACCCGCTGGCCTCTGATGCTCGGCCTTCACTTGCTGGCAAGTAAGGCACTTCGATACGAAAACAGCCACATCTCTCTTCATACCCCGCCACCAAAACTGGCGACCCAAATCCTGATACATCTTAGTACCTCCCGGATGTACCGTAAGGCGCGAATGGTGAAACTCTCGAAGTACTTCCTCTCGGCAAGACTCCGGTACGAACAAACGGTCTCGGTATCTCACACTCAAGTCGGGATACACCGTCAAACCCTTCTCAATTTTCCCACTGGAGATCTTCTCTCGGAGGGATTCTACCTCAAGGTCACCTCTCTGTGCCTCTAACACTCTAATCACAAGTGTAGGCTGCGCAACTACAGAAAACAAGGCCGCAGCCTCAACAGATTCGCCCAGTAGCAAATCAAACTCGCCAAGTGCTCCCAACATCTCCCATTCTCGGATGGCTATACTAGCAACATCACTAATGGTCTTCCTACTGAGGGCATCGGCCACAACATTGGCCTTTCCCGGATGATAATGCAACTCAAAATCATAATCCTCGATGAACTCCATCCATCTCCTCTGCCTCAAATTCAAGTCTCTCTGTGTAAATAGGTACTTCAAACTCTTATGATCCGAGAATACCTCAAACTTCTCACCATAAAGGTAGTGCCTCCAGATTTTCAAGGCAAAGATCACAGCTGCTAACTCTAGGTCGTGTGTGGGGTAATTCTTCTCGTGTATTTTCAACTGACGTGAGCCATAAGCTACCACTTTTCCCTCTTGCATCAACACACAACCCAAACCCTCTCGTGAGGCATCACAATAAACCGCGTAACCCAACCCTCTCTCCGGAATAATCAACACCGGAGCGGTGGTCAATCTAACTTTCAACTCTTGGAACGACTTTTCACAAGTCTCACTCCACACAAACTTGACTCCCTTCCGAGTCAGTCCAGTCAACGGTGACGCTAACCTGGAGAAATCTTTCACAAACCGACGGTAATACCCAGCTAATCCCAGAAAACTGCGGATCTCAAACACACTCTTAGGCTGTGCCCAATCCTGCACTGCCTCAACCTTGGATGTATCAACAGACACCCCTTCCCCAGATACCACGTGGCCTAAGAATTTGACTTCCCTCAGCCAGAACTCACACTTCCCAAACTTGGCATACAGCCTATGGGCTCTAAGTAACTCAAGCACCACTCTCAAGTGTGCCTCGTGCTCCTCCTTAGAAGGCGAATAGATAAGAATGTCGTCCACGAAGACGACCACAAATCGGTCTAAGAACTCCCGGAAAACCCGGTTCATCAAGTCCATAAAGACTGCCGGTGCATTGGTAAGCCCAAATGGCATCACCAGAAACTCATAATGGCCATACCGCGTACGGAATGCCGTTTTCGGAATATCCTCATCCCTGACCCTCAACTGGTGGTAACCCGATCTCAAGTCTACCTTAGAGAAACAACGGGAGCCCTTCAATTGGTCAAACAAATCATCTATACGGGGCATAGGATACTTATTCTTAACCGTAGCCCGATTCAACTTCCGATAGTCAATACACAATCTCAAGGCACCATCTTTCTTTTTAACAAAGAGTGCCGGTGCTCCCCACGGTGAAACACTAGGGCGAACAAAACCCTTATCTAGCAATTCCTGGAGCTGAACTTTCAACTCAACCAACTCTGCTGGAGCAAAACGGTAAGGTGCCATAGAAATCGGCGCCGTGCCGGGCACTAAATCAATAGAGAACTCTATCTCTCGGTGAGGTGGCAAACTAACAAGGTCTTCAGGAAAAACATCCGAATACTCACAAACCACCCTCGGCAATACATGCTGGGTCTCACCACTCTCACCACTCCCAAAGCTAGCAAGTAGACTACTAAGTTCACTTCGCCCTCGCGAATCATACCCCGGTGGCAAAACACTACCAACCCGGTCTCCCAAGAAATGGAACCACTCCCCGCTCAAGGTACATAACGTGACCCTCTGGCGGTAGCAATCAATAACAGCCCGGTATGACGATAGCCAGTCCATACCCAAAATAACATCAAAACCCTTCATGGGCATGACAACAAACGGAAAAGGAAGCCTATAGTCGGCGACCTCTATATCACATCCTCTAACACCCTGTTTCAGGATCAACTCACCACCCAAAGGCGATACCACACAAATAGGAGATGCTAACTGTGCTAACTCCAATTCCAAAACCGATGCAAATGCAGCAGATATAAAAGAATGAGATGCACCCGTGTCTATCAACACATTAGCAACTGAGTTGCAAAACAGAAAAGTACCTCTCACTACTGATGGAGCCGGTACTAAATCCTGCGCGGTAACAGCATACACGCGCCCCGTAGGCCCCTGGTCTACCTGCTCACCTCTCGGAGCAAAAGACTGCTGCACAGACTGGGATGACGAAACTCCCGGATTGGCCCTCGAGGCCTGCACAGACTGAGCTGGCTGAAAACCCTGCGTCTGCCTAGAACCAGACGCTCTCGAAGTGGCACTCAACTGTGGGCAAAACCTCTTCATGTGCCCAGGTTGTCCACACTGATAACAAGTCAAGAGCTGCCCCCTGCCCAAACTCTGACTCTGCGGTCTAGCTGAAGAAGAAGCAGCTTTCTGACCCCCACCCTTCTGCGGGCAAACCGAAACCTTGTGACCCAGCTGGCCACACTTGTAACAAGTGAATTCCCCCTGACTGCCTCTCCCCGAGCCTACACTCGGCACTGGAAAGGTCGATCTAGAGACTGCACCCTGAGACTGCTGAGGGTTATAACCCTTCTGTCTCCTGCCATCACTCTGACTATCCTGGCTCCTCTTGGAGCCCCTCTGTTCTTCCTCCTCCTCCTGCATCATAATCTCCATATGAGCAGTAGCATCAACCAGGTGTCTATACTCTCGAATGTAAGACCCACCAACTCTCAACTTGAGGCCCCGCCTCAACTTCCGCTCAAACTCATAGCAACGGCGTTCCTCAGACGCCACCAGTTCCGGTGCAAACCTGGACAGACTGGTAAAAGTAGCCTCAAACTCGGCCACTGACAAGCCCTGCTATTTAAGCCGGCTAAACTGATCCCTCAGCTTCTCCCTAGCTGCTGCAGACAAAAACCTCTCCTGAAAAGCATTTATAAACGCCTCCCAAGTACTGCCCACACGAGCCTTCTCGTACTTCCACCATTGACCCGCATCTCCCTTCAGCTGGAAGGATGCCAAGGTCACTCTCAGTGCTCCGTCCTCAATGCCAAGCATCTCGAACGTCTTACTCATCTGTTCTAGCCACTCATCAGCCTTCAGTGGCTCCTTCGGATCCCCGATAAACTCATCCGGATTAGACCGGAAGAACTCCCTCTTCAAGAAAGAAGGCCCTGTCTCAGCTGCCTGATTCCCAGCTCTAAGAATACCCAAAGCTCCTGCTATCTCTCTGGCCAAGGCACCCATAGCCTGCTGACCTACTGGCTCGGCCACAGTGGCCTGCCCAACCCCCTCCTGTACTGCCGGAATCTCACCAGGTAACGGTACTTCCTGCCTCGCAGGTCTACCACGCCTAGCACCTCTTCCTCGTCCTGACATCCTAATAAAGGCAACACAGAACATTAGCACATTCATAAATGTGCCGAAACTAAACACTCACGTCCTACTACATGGACAACTGTAATTCACTCCACATAAGCACATAAACACATAAGCACTTACGAATTTCATTTCCCGGATAATGATAGTCCCGAGACGTTACTAGAGTTCCGGTTAGAAAAAGCATTGATCAAGTGCTTTTCCAACAAGACTCCCAGAAACTCAAGGATCCAATCAATATCCCAGAAATTAAATCCCATACCCACATAGTCACATAAGCATGTTATCACTTAAGCACATAGCATATGATACTACATCTAAGTCTCTATCAAGCGAGACAAACCCATTGTGATACTAATCACTTCCCACGTACCCAAAGTATTCGAACCCGGTACGCTCTGATACCAAGTTGTAACGCCCTCAAAATAACAACAATAAACCCATTAGATAAGACATGCATTTACATATAAACTAACCACACTCTTTTATTCATTAGAGTTTCATTACATAAGTATTACATGTTACCATCAAAAACAAAATGCCCTACGGGCTTACAGCTTTCCAAGTTAACACTTGGTCACAACAAAAGTACTAACTCGTGTACACATTAAGCCCTAGGCTTGAAGTTTCATGTAATACATCAAAAGTTAAGCGACAAAAGTATGTCCGCCACTAGCCTCCCAGCTATGTCCTTGGAGGTGGCATGCTTCCTGCACCTGAAAATGATATTCCCATATAGGGTGAGCCACAGCCCAGTAGAAATACACTAAACCAACCATGGACAATGACTAAAATATTAGCAATTGATAGATGGTCAACACTGATACAATCACATAAATCACATATTTATGTCTCTCAACTTATGAGTCTAAGTGACCTTTCATTTTCCTTTTTTCAACAGATAAGCATGCTAGCTCTATCATCATTTCCACAGATATGTATAAAAACTATATCTCACATTCAGATATGCATAAGAGCTATATCCACATTCTCAACAGATATGTATAACAACAATATCCCACATTCACAGATAAGCATATAAGCTGTATCCATACTTCACAAAGATAAGCATATGAGCTCTATCTTCACTTCTCTAGACAAGCATATGAGCTGTGTCTACGGAGTTCATCCCCTATCTCCTCCCAATACCTATCCGGTTTAGAGGTACATCCCCTATCTTCCCCTAAACCGCGGAGTACATCCCCTATCTCCTCCTCTACACATAACGTATATAAACACATTGGTTCTATATACAATCACACAATACATACAATTAATGTATTCTATCAACCGTCAGGTTCCATGACACATTTCATTGATTAGTTTCAGTTTACCTAATCATTATGCATTGTCTACAACAATCACGACTATCCTCCACCGATAGCCCAAAGCAGTTATTTCTTAAACAGAAAATAAATGCACAAATGGATATTCAATCAATATTTCATTCCTCATTTCTCACAATTAATTATCCCAATTAATTAAACAATGTAATTAGGCCATTTTTCCATAATTAACATTTCAACCCTTAGGTCCCACTTTCATCAATGATTCAACAATCATTCCATTTTTTTTATGCCAAATATGCATCTAGGTTTATTATGAATAAAACCCCAACTTTTGTAAAATTACACAAAAGCCCCAAACTTTCACAAAATTACCAAACCAAGCCCAACATCTCAAAATACCAAAATTTAAAGACAAAACCCATAGAGAGGAGTAGGATATCCCTACCTCAAATTCGGAGTCCTAAAGGAGAAGACGACAAAACCCAACGTGCTCCAAAACCCGAGATTCTCAGATTAAAACGAAGCTCTCGACGATCAACAACTTTTTTGTAAAGGCCAAAGGTGAGTAAATCACTCCTACTAGATCAAAACCTAGAGAGAAGGTAGAGTCTAGAGTGAGAGGCTCAACAATGGTGAGTTTGGAAAAGTAAGAGAGAGAAGAGAAAGTGAAAAAGTGATTTGAAGAGTCACAAATTCGGGACTTTAACCCAGGTCTCCGCTCGAGCGTAAAACACCCCGCTCGAGCGGCCACTCACAGACTTCCGCTCGAGCGGCCAACCGCCCGCTCGAGCGCATAATGCACTCGCCCAGCACTTTTGCAGAACCAGGCCTCCGCTCGAGCTCCCAACCCTACGCTCGAGCGTACAACACTGCACAACAAAATACTGGATGGGTGTATTCCCCGCTCGAGCGCCTACATCTCCGCTCGAGCGGACAGGCCAAAAATCTGGGCAACTAGTTTTGGTTTCTAAACTCAACCAACCTGAAACAAATCCGCCCAACACATCCTATAACTCAAATACGAAGTAAAAGGATGTAAACAAAATAATAAACAACTACCAACATCCACGGACACATGTCCGGATCACGGTATAACAAGGGTAAACCCGGGATCGCTATAGGTTTCTTGAATGAACATCCATTTTTAATTTTCTGCAACTTTCATTTTTATTTTTATTTTACTTCCTTTTTTATTCAAGTTTCTTTTCTACTCAACTTCCTTTTTTATTTAATTTCCAAATAGATCGTTAAGGTATAGTGGTTTCTGGATTGAACTTCCATTTTTAATTTTCTGCAACTTCTATTTTTATTTTTATTCAACTTCCATTTTTATTCAATTTAATTTTCTATTAAACTACTTTTTTTATTTAATTTGCAAATATATCGTTAAGGTATAGTGGTTTCTTGAATGAATTTTCATTTTTAATTTTCTGCAACTTCCATTTTTATTTTTATTCGACTTCCATTTTTATTCAAGTTATTTTTCTATTCAACTTCCTTTTTTATTTAATTTCCAAATAGATCATTAAGGTGTAATGGTTTCTTTAATGAACTTCGATTTTTAATTTTCTGCAACTTCCATTTTTATTTTTATTTAACTTTCTTTTTTGTTCTGGTTTCTTTTCTACTCAACTTCCTTTTTTATTTTATTTCCAAATAGATCGTTAAGGTATAGTGGTTTCTGGATTGAACTTCCATTTTTAATTTTCGGCAACTTCCATTTTTATTTTTATCCAACTTCCATTTTTATTCAATTCACTTTTCTATTAAACTTCCTTTTTTATTTAATTTCCAAATATATCGTTAAGGTATAGTGGTTTCTTGAATGAACTTCAATTTTTAATTTTTTGCAACTTCCTTTTTTATTTTTATTCGACTTCCATTTTTATTCAAGTCATTTTTCTATTCAACTTCCTTTTTTTATTTAATTTCCAAATAAATCATTATGGTATAGTGGTTTCTCGAACGAACTTCTAATTTTAATTTTCAGCAACTTCCATTTTTATTTCTATTCAACTTCTTTTTTCCTTCAATCTTTTTTTTATTCAACTTCCTTTTTTATTTAATTTCCAAATAGATCGTTAAGGTACAGTAGATTCTGGATTGAACTTCCATTTTTAATCTTATGCAACATTCATTTTTATTTTTATTCAACAGCCATTTTTATTCAATTTACTTTTCTATAAAACTTCCTTTTTTATTTAATTTCCGAATAGATCGTTAATGTAACGCCCTCAAAATAAACCCAATATATATATATAATTGACATGCAATATTAAAAGAAGACAATTCATTATCACATTCATCAGAGTATTACTAAATAAAACATTACATGTAACATCAAATTAAATGCCCTATGGGGTTACATCTTTCCAAGCCAACACTTGGACACAAAAATATGAGTTCTAACTCAAATACAAATAAAGCCCTATGCTTGAATGTTTATCAAATAAAAACAAATAACTAAAGATAGTCTTCAAAATCCAAATCCTTCCCAGCTAAGTCCTTGGAGGTAGTTTATCGCCTGGACCTGAAAATGATGTTCCCATAAAGGGTGAGCCACAGCCCAGTAGAAATGTACTAAACCAAACATAAGTATTGAATAAAGCAATAGCATTCAATAGATGGTTAACCAAGATAATCAATTACATCATTATACAGTCTCATGACACTAATGTCAATGACACGTTTCACTTTTCGTTATTATCAATATGGCTCAGAACCTGGCCAAACTTACAACAGTGAACTATATATATTATATTCACATTACTTCCAATATCAACCAAACAAATGAGACTCAGGCTCATATCAAAACACTTCATACTTCCCGTTTGATACACATTTTAGTGCTGTATCAATGATATGTAAAAAAAAACACTTCAATATAATAAGCACACATAATAGTGATGCTAATGGAGTCCATCCCCTATCTCCTCCCAAACAAAATCCGGTTTAGAGGTCCATCCCCTATCTTCCCCTAAACCGTGGAGTACATCCCCTATCTCCTCCCACACAAAAACAATGTATGAAAACACATAACATATACAACACACAATCAATACACATAATGTCTGTATTAATTCAACAGTCAAAATTGATGACTTAATCAATGATTAGTTTCAGTTATCCCTAATTCACATGCAGTGTCTACAACAATCACGACTATCCTCCACCGATAGCCCAAAGTAGTTATTTCTAGACTTGGAAACAAATAACTCAACAATTAAATGGACGAGTGATTTAAATTAACCAACTACCCCATTTAATCAATAAATTGCTCAACCTCATGAATTTAACTAGTTTCCCCAATGTTCCTTAAATTAAATATACAATTCAATTTATTTAAACAACTAGGGTTTTTCCCAAAATTACCAAAATACCCCCAACATATTAAAATGCCAGAACTTAGGACAAAACGTATACATTGGAGTAGGAAATCCCTACCTCGAAGAAAATAACTCGAATGGAGAAGACGGAGATGAAGACCCAAATCCCAATGTGCTCCAAACCACCAAACGTTCAGATTAAATGGAAGCCCTCGATTCACTCTATCTTTTTAATAAAGGATCTAAGGTAGAAACTCACTCTAAGTAGATCAATCCTAAGAAAGAAGGTGTGTAGAGGGAGAGAGAACTCGTACCTAGGGTTTTGGAATTTGAAAGTGTATGAAAAACTGATCTGATTTACGCTGCTGCCTATTTAAACCCGACAGGCTCGCTCGAGCGACCAGACACAATAAATCCTCGATCGAGCGAAGAAAATCTCGCTCGAGCCAAGAATGCAATGCTTCAGGTCTGCAACCCAGAAGCACGCTCGAGCGACAGAATGTTCGCTCGAGCGAGGAACTCGAAAACATACACCTCGCTCGCTCGAACGAAGAAAATCTCGCTCGAGCGAAGAAACACTGCCCTCAGGTCTATACTAGACGCAATCGCTCGCTCGAGCGAATAAAAGCTGGATCGAGCCACCAGACACAAAATACAACCCTCGCTCGAGCGACCAAGACCTTGCTCGAGCGACCAACCCAAAAACTGGACAGCAACACTTGGTTTACGAACCCAACCAACCTGAAACAAACCTGCCCAACACATCCTATAACTCCAAATGCGAAAATAAAGGACGACAACAACAATTATACCATGACAGAATATACGGAACCTAAATCCGGATACAATAATCAAATGGGAAAAGACCGGGGTCGCTATAACCTCCCCCCCTTAAAAGAATTTCGTCCCCGAAATTAAGCATAAGTTTTTTTTTTTTTAATAATAATTCAATAGTACACAACTTGACCCAATACTGGTCATTTCATCTCTTATCAAGAGGCATCTCAAATACATCTCAACCTGCATTATTAATATGCAATTTTCCTTCCAATTTCAACAATTTCAATATACGTAATTTCCATTTCCATATCATATTCAATTTTCATGATGTATACCACACATTCAACATATAAATGTTACAATCTACCTCCATTATGAGACAGGTTTCAAACTACTATCATTAAACCAAAACATTATCAACGTTTTCCGACTTATGACATAAAGAAAGCTCTTAAGTCCAACAATATTACAAAATCTAAATACAGGATTATATATTAATAAACATGTCCGGATATTTCTCGCGAACTTCCAACTCACGTTCCCAAGTGGCTTCCTCCACTCCGTGATGTTTCCACAAAACTTTTACCAAAGGGATGGTCTTGCCTCGCAAAACTTGATCCCGCCTATCCAAGACCCGAACCGGTCTCTCCTCATACGAGACATCCTCGTCAACCACTAAATCAATCCAATCCAACACATGTGATGGATCCGGCTCATACTTCCGAAGCATACTCACATGAAACACGTCATGTACTCCAGACAGCTGCGGCGGCAAAGCTAAACGATAAGCAGCCTCGCCAATCCTCTCAAGGATCTCAAACGGACCAATGAACCGAGGGGACAACTTCCCGCTCTTCCCAAACCTCATCAAACCCCGTCTAGGTGATATCTTCAGAAAGACATGATCACCCACCTCAAACACCAAAGGTCTCCTCCTACGGTCGGCATAAGATTTCTGACGACTCTGTGCTGTAACAAGCCTCTTACGGATCAGCTCAACTTTCTCCGTCGTTTCGCTCACCAACTCCGGGCCCAACAGAGGTGCATCACCCACCTCGGCCCAACAAACAGGAGATCTACACGGTCGGCCATACAAGGCCTCAAACGGTGCCATACCGATACTAGACTAGAAACTGTTGTTGTAGGCAAACTCCACCAACGGCAAGTGTGTAGACGTCCCCGAACGCCCCGGGAGGGTTAGTCCCGTTCTGTTCATTTAGGGTCACTACAGCTCGGACTCTTGAATGTCACGGTTCCTAATCTGAACCAAAGAGTCCAAATCCGGCAAATCGTTTTGAGAAACTGATTTTTGAAAAAGTAGTGCCAAACATGGACTGCTTTGCCAGATACAGAGTCGCCACCTAAATATTTTATTTTGGGAAATTTAGGAAACCCTGACTCGGTGCCAAAAGGCCACGTGTCCGTCATCACCAAAGTTGCCTCGGCTCGGGAACTTGGGTACGATTGGGGAAGGTCACTTCGTCAGCACCCCCGCTCGCCCGGTCATAGACCGGCCTCTACTAACCATGATATCAATTTTTGAAAACTTCGTGTGTCCTTAATCCGGTTATTAGCCTAGGTTACTATGTGATGCTCACAGCATATAAGTATAGACCGGGTCGCCCGAATTGGAACAAGACATTTCATGCTTGTTTTTGAAAATGGTTTGTTACCCGCAGGTAAGCTTGAAACATTTGATGATTTATTCCAATTCAGATAACCCAACCTTCACCCACAGGCATTCTGGCAGTTATATCACATAAGCACATAGCCTCATGGTAAGCATGCTATTTATGGCAGCACTCACACGCGTGCAAGGATGCTAAAGCATAAAACTTACCGGGTACTCCAAGCCAAAATGGAAACTTTATTAGAAATCATGCATGAATCCTAAGTATACAGAAATGCCTAATGCAACACATGCAAAATGCAACTATAGCAGGCTCGGCTATTCTAAGATGGTATATGAAATGCTACGACTATCATGTACTCAATTTGGAATGGAAAGTACAATGTAGTTAGTATGATGCGCCGAGCCCGGTGCATGCGATACAGATGAATGATGCAAACATGCTGTCATACTGTATGCTAATTTAAATATGCCCTAATCTAACCATCATAAGCGGATAAATAAAAGGGAGAAAGACGTGGGGTTGGAAGACATACATCACACTCACGCACACTTATTACAGTTGTGCCCTCACTCGGAGGGTCCGAATAAATAATACAGTCCAAATATTACAGTCCCGAATAAAAGAATATTACAATCCAAAATATTACAAAATCCTAATTAATTAATGAATTAACTAAGAAAGCAAATAAAACTGGCATGCAAGCCAGGGACTGCCTTGCTTCTGATGGATGATGCATGTCCGGGTTGTCTTGCGCGGAAATCCACCGGAATGCCCCAATTAGCCTCTGTTTACACCTGTTCTTGAAATGCGCGCCAAGCCCCAAAAGGTTGTTGATTCTTTGTTTTGCTGCAACAGAGAGCAGGAAAGGGGCATAGCAATGTATTTGCACAGATATATGCATGTCTCGATCCTTGTGCCACCAATAACGCATATCGAGGCATGATGGCCGAGGAGTCGAAATGCACAACTCAATATAGGATGAATGCACATGAAACTACAGCTAAAACCTAACTCCATCATGGATAATCCGGAGTGTCGGTGACTGGGGAATTGAGACACATTCCGTCACTCGGAGTACGAAATATACCTCGTTTCCCGTGCCCGGGCTAACTCCTATTTCGGACATGATGCAATATGCATGATATGTATGAAATGCAACTAAGATACAATCCTAACATACACAATACTATGGAAATGAGACGCCTCGAAATGCGTGCACACGGGCACGCAAACCGAGAAAATGACAGAATGCTATGAAAATGAGATGTCTCGAAATGCGTGCACACGGGCACGCAAACCGAGAAAATGACAGAATGCAATCTAAGATACAACCTAGTATGCACAATGCTATGAAAATGGGATGCCTCGAAATGCGTGCACACGGGCACGCAAACCGAGAAAATGACAGAATGCAATCTAAGATACAACCTAGTATGCACAATGCTATGAAAATGAGATGCCTCGAAATGCGTGCACACGGGCACGCAAACTGAGAAAATGACAGAATGCAATCTAAGATACAACCTAGTACGCACAATGCTATGAAAATTAGATGACTCGAAATGTGTACACACGGGCACGCAAACCGAGAAAATGACAGAATGCTATGAAAATGAGATGCCTCGAAATGCGTGCACACGGGCACGCAAACCGAGGAAATAACAGAATGCTATGAAAATGACATGCCTCAAAATGCGTGCACACGGGCACGCAAACCAAGAAAATGACAGAATGCTATGAAAATGAGATGCCTCGAAATGCGTGCCCACGGGCACGCAAACCGAGAAAATGACAGAATGCAATCTAAGATACAACCTAGTATGCACAATGCTATGAAAATGAGATGCCTCGAAATGCGTGCACACGGGCACGCAAACCGAGAAAATAACAGAATGCAATCTAAGATACAACCTAGTATGCACAATGCTATGAAAATGAGATGCCTCGAAATGCGTGCACACGGGCACGTAAACTGAGAAAATGACAGAATGCAATCTAAGATACAACCTAGTACGCACAATGCTATGAAAATTAGATGACTCGAAATGCGTACACACGGGCACGCAAACTGAGAAAATGACAGAATGCTATGAAAATGAGATGCCTCGAAATGCGTGCACACGGGCACGCAAACCGAGGAAATAACAGAATGCTATGAAAATGACATGCCTCGAAATGCGTGCACACGGGCACACAAATCGAGAAAATGACAGAATGCTATGAAAATGAGATGCCTCGAAATACGTGTACACGGGCACGTAAGCCGAGAAAATGACAGAATGCAATCTAAGATACAACCTAGTATGCACAATGCTATGAAAAAGAGATGCCTCGAAATGCGTGCACACGGGCACGCAAACTGAGAAAATGACAGAATGCAATCTAAGATACAACCTAGTATGCACAATGCTATGAAAAAGAGATGCCTCGAAATGCGGGCACACGGGCACGCAAATCGAGAAAATGACAGAATGCAATCTAAGATACAACCTAGTATGCACAATGCTATGAAAATGAGATGCCTCGAAATGCGTGCACACGGGCACGCAAACTGAGAAAATGATAGAATGCTATGAAAATGAGATGCCTCGAAATGCGTGCACACGGGCACGCAAACTGAGAAAATGACAGAATGCTATGAAAATGAGATGCCTCGAAATGCGTGCACACGGGCACGCAAATCGAGGAAATGACAGAATGCTATGAAAATGAGATGCCTCGAAATGCGTGCACACGAGCATGCAAACCGAGAAAATGACAGAATGCTATGAAAATGAGATGCCTCGAAATGTGTGCACACGGGCACGCAAATCGAGAAAATGACAGAATGCAATCTAAGATACAACCTAGTATGCACAATGCTATGAAAATGAGATGCCTCGAAATGCGTGCACACGGGCACGCAAACCGAGGCGATGGAATACGCAATGTAAATGACATGGAAATGTGATATGGGCTTGTACCAACATGAGTGAGCCTCAGCCACACTCACATAGGATGCCGGCGGATAAAAATGAAGTACCTCGAAATGCATGCACACGGGCACGCAAATCGAGGCAATGACAGAATGTGATGTAATGACATGAAAACATGATATGGGCTTATACCAACATGAGTGAGCCTCAGCCACACTCACATAGGATGCCAGCGGATAAAAATGAAGTGCCTCGAAATGCGTGCACACGGGCACGCAAACCGAGGCAATGACAGAATGTGATGTAATGACATGAAAACATGATATGGGCTTATACCAACATGAGTGAGCCTCAGCCACACTCACATAGGATGCCGGCGGATAAAAATGAAGTGCCTCGAAATGCGTGCACACGGGCACGCAAACCGAGGCAATGACAGAATGTGATGTAATGACATGAAAACATGATATGGGCTTATACCAACATGAGTGAGCCTCAGCCACACTCACATAGGATGCCGGCGGATAAAAATGAAGTGCCTCGAAATGCGTGCACACGGGCACGCAAACCGAGGCAATGACAGAATGTGATGTAATGACATGAAAACATGATATGGGCTTATACCAACATGAGTGAGCCTTAGCCACACTCACATAGGATGCCGGCGGATAAAAATGAAGTGCCTCAAAATGCGTGCACACGGGCACGCAAACCGAGGCAATGACAGAATGTGATGTAATGACATGGAAGTGATAGCAATCATTCTAATGGAATTTCAGTAGTAAAATATGGGGGAAAATAGTCCCGAAATGAGGCGAAATGACATGAAATGCATGGAATTGTCCCGAAATGCGAATTTAGGCACCCGAAATGACCTATAGCTATGCCAAACATGCACAATATGGACATGCAGTGCAAAGACAGAAGCTAGGCAGTCCCAAGAAAGGCACTTTCACAGTTATAAACATGGCCAAACAGCAAGCATAGGTATGGCAAAAATAGCATGCAAGAATAGGGGCCAAAAGAGGGGTAATGAAGCAAGTGATATAAGCAAAGCCCAAACTGAAAATTTTCCTTCTACAACACTGAAGAGTGACCAAAAATATGAATATTTACAGTATATGGAAGCCTCAAAATCAGTATACAAATATGCTAAAAAAAGGCACAAGATTGAGGCTCAAAAGGTGCTATAACATGAAGTATACAAAATAATCACCAAACAGAAAAAAAATGTTAATGAGGGCTGCCAATTTATGCAAAAATGGGGCCAAATAAGGGATATAACTACAAGTGACACATGGAGGCACCAAACACTGTTGAGCCCTTCTTAAATGTTGAAGAGGGGCTCAAAATAAGCCTAATATCAGTTTACAACATGCTCAAAAACAGATTTCTCATGGGCCAAAAATAGCATGCAAGATTATGACATATAAGAGGATCAATGAAGCAAGTGTATCATGGAGGGCTCAAACAGGGTTGAGCCCTTAATGAAAAGTGAAGATGAGCTCAAAAGAGGGCCCTTTTCAGTTAGGGCCGGAGCTTGAAACAAAAAGCATAGGGGGCTTACCAATGGATCAAGAAAAAGGGTCAAAGTGAAGAAAAGTTACTCACCCTTGAAGACTAAGACTTTTGTTGCTTCTTGGACCAATTTGCAGCTTCTTTTGCCTTTGAGAAACCTTCCTTGTTGCTGGAAATGAGGTGGTGGTGGTAGAGCTTGGTGGTGTAGAAGGAATGGTGCTTAAGGACTTGGAAGTTTTTTTAGGAATTGAGAAGGATGAAGATGGAGTTGTGTATGGAGGTTTTAAGAAGAATTTTTCTAACCCCAACAAAGGATATATCTTGCTTGCTATATAGGCCAAAAAGGGGGTGTAAAGGTGGGGGAAAAGGAGACAAACTTTCCCCCACAAAATATCCCCCGGATAAAGATCTTTTCTGGGGGATAAAGCCTCACAGCTGTAAAGGGAACAGTGCAATTGTAGACGCGCCCGCGAAAGGGGGGGACCTCACGCTACAGTTCGGACTCTCGATTTGTGTCACGGTTCTTAATCTGAACCAAAGAGTCCAAATCTGGCAAATCGTTTTGAGAAACTGATTTTTGAAAAAGTAGTGCCAAACATGGACTGCTTTGCCAGATACAGAGTCGCCACCTAAATATTTTTAAAATGGGAAATTTAGGAAACCCTGACTCGGTGCCGAAGGCCACATGTCCGTCATCACCGGAGTTGTCTCGGCTCGGGAGCTTGGGTACGATCGGGGAAGGTCAGCTATGAGCACCCCCTTTCGCCCGGTCCGAAAACCGGCCTCTACTAACCATGATATCCATTTTTGAAAACTTTACGTGTTCTTAAACCAATTATTAGCCTAGAATCACTATGTTATGCGCACAGCAAACAAGTATAGGCTAGATTGCCTAATTTGGAAATAAACATTGCATATCCGTTCGGTTTGAAAATGCTTTAGAATTTGCTACTCGCAAGTAGGCTAAAATGCGGATTTCAACGAGTTTTTCCAACTCAAACAATCCAACCTTCACCCACAGGCATTCAAGCAATTATAACACATAAGCATCTAGCCACATGTTAAGCAAGTTGTCATGGCAATATTCACACTCATGCGATATGCTAAAGCGGAAATACTTACATAGTACTCCGTGCCAAAACAAAGAACTCGTTAGCAAACATGCATGATCCAAGTCCATGTGAAGTGCCTAATGCATCGCATACAAAATGTTACTAGAATAGGCTCGGCTATCCTAAACATGTCATGTGAAAATGCACAATTATCACGTATTCAGTTCGGAATTGAAGTACTGATGCAGTTAGCGTGATGTACCGAGCCTAATGCATGTAATACAAATGCATGGATGCACACATGCATAGCATAAGGTATGCTAAATTAAACGTGCCCTAATACTAACCATTAAAGCGGGTAAGTAAAAGGGAAGAAAGAAGGGAGGTTGGAAGACATACACACCACCCACACACACTTATTACAGATTTGCCCTCGCTCGGAGGGACCGAATAAATATTACAAATTAATTAACTACGCAAGCTAATTAAATATTACAAATTAATTAATTAACAAATTAACTAATTTAGGAAAACAGTAAAACGTCTCGAGAAGCGCGCCGCCATGCGCAAGCTGCCTCTGTTTTCCTCCCTTTCCTCCTCTGGAGGTTGTCAAAACCTCAGGACTACATCCTTGGACAGAGGGGATCATTACCGGCTAGATGAAATTTCCACCGGCAGTGTTGTATGGCCATCGGCACAAAGTTGAAGCTGTCGGCAGAGAAAATGGTGCCGGTCGGCACATTACACTGCCGGTCGGCAGAGTATTCCTGCAGAACCTGCAACTCACAGCAACAGAGGGAAAAACAAGGCATGGCAGCATATTTCAAGGCATGTATGCATCAACCATGTCTCTAATCATTGTGATAACTCAAAGGGACATGTGCCTCGGTTCTCGGACCACCAATCACGCATTTCTATGCATGATGGCCCAAAGAACCAAGTATGCAACTTTGGTTTCAAATGCAATGCAAACCACTCAAACAAAACTCCCAATCCCTATCACCCAAGTCAAGGGACAAGGAATGCATGCAAGATGCAATGCAACCTAGGCATACAAGCTAGGAATGCAACATGGCATGGCAAGGCACTTATGCAAGCATACAAGCATACATATGGCAATGCAAATAAATGGCAAGATGGACTTATACATGAATTAGGCAGCTCTAATAAGGCCTAAAACAGTAGCCATAATGACCATAACAAGAAGCCAAAACACATGCACACATACACATGATGGAAGGCCTACACTTGGGCACAATTTAAACAACCCTCAAGCACACTTGAAAGGGATAAACAAGAGCAATTAGCATGCAACATAAGCATTGAAATCATGTTAGGATGGTGCCAAACCAAGCAACAAAATCAAGCCAAAACATGCACCAAATGGCCTAAGTGTTCAAAGCAAATCAATGAGACATTGAACTACACTTAACAAGACCAAACATGGCATGCATTAAACAACTAAAAACAGATTTTTAGCATGTTAAAACAAGGCCAAAGGACTCCTTAGATGGCATCTAAGTGGCCCAAATTCAAAGGCATGCAAAGGCACCAAAACATGGAGCATTGCAAAACATGCTTTCAAGGCATTAAAGAGGCATGCAAGGCAATCAAACAAGCATGGAAATGGGACTGAAATAGCATGTAGGATGATTCCAAATCACCAAAACAATGCAAAGATTGCATGCTACACATGCACATACTCAAGGCCAACAAGCCCAAATACAAAAGAGCTATATAATGCATGCAAAAATCAACCCAAATACCTATGGACAGATCTAAAACATGGCAAAATAAGCACCTAATCTTCACAAATGCAAGCCTAAAACATGCTCCAACAAAGGCTAACAACCTAGGACATGTTAAGGCACAAATAAGGCATTACATGGCAACTATGCTAAACATGCATGAAGTTCCAAAACCAACTTGAAATCATGTTATATCATGGATATATAAGCATGAAAAACAAACCAAATATGCTCAACACACACTCAAGCATAGGCTTCTTTAAGAGGCCAAAATGTGTCCCTTTTCAAGGACAACAAGGAGAGGGGGTGGCCCTCTCCTTCTTAGGACTTCAAAGCATCATCTTCACTACTGAAATCCCTCAAGATTTCAGTGGTGAAGAGACCTCAACACCAAAATCCCGGAGCTAGCACAAAATGGCTCAAAATGAGGCCTTTTGAGGCCTAAGGGTGGTCAACAACCCTCAAACAACAAAACACTCTTAATAAACAATAAAGAGGGCTTAAAAACAGAACTTTTTTATGTTATACAATAATCACAAAAACAGCTCTAAGACTAGTAGAAAATCAATGCAAAAATGGGGGAAAAAGGGACTAGTTTCTTACCCTTGATGCCTTCTTCAACAAAGATGCTCCAATGGCCTCCTTGAGCTTGAATCCAACACCAAAACTTCAAACACACTCTTTAGAACCTCAGCTCCAAGAGGAAGGTGAAACACTAGGTGTTTGTGTGCAATAGTAAGACACAAAACACCTAGTGTGCAAAATGAGAGGAAAAGAGAGATAGGTTGTGTATGTCTAACCCTAACCCTAACCCTAGAAAAACCAGAGCTCTCTCTGTATTTTTCCTCTCTCAAAAATGTCTAAAGCCCCTTTTTTGCCTTAGAGAGAGCTCCTCCCTATATGCCTCTTGTAAAGCTTACAAGACAAGCTTTGCAAGAGGGAGATCCCTCCATACACGTGTATGGAGGGGAGCAAAATCAATACAGCTGTCTAAAAATATCTGCAAAAGCAGATGAACAGCAATCGGCCGGCAAAAAATGCCATCTTGGCCAAAAAGAGTGCCGGTCGGCAACAAATAGTGCTGACCGGCAAAAAATAGTGCCGGCCGGCAAAAAATAGTGCCGGCCGGCAAACTATATTGCCGGTGGCAGCAAAAACCAGCCGGTGGCATCTAGCCACTGCCGGTGATGAGTGGGGATGGTCTACAAGCCCCACTCTGCCTCTCCAAGGCAAGATGCAAGTGTTTGGTGCAAAACCAGACACTAAACGGTCGAATTCGGAGATCCTGAGGCAAGGCGCGCGAGCTGAGGCCTCCGGGAACTCCAAACGAACACAAACATGGATAATCACCGAGTGTTCAAACGGTGACGTCCAAGTCTTGAGGACGGTCAAAAATGGGGTGTCTACAGCAATGAGCTCGATCGGCCTGGTACTTTTGCTGCAGGTGGCCGGCCGGCCACACCCCCTAGCCGGCCGGCTAGGGGTCAAAAAGGTCAATCAGATTTTCTGGCCGGCCACCAACTGGTGGGGTCCTCCTATCTGTGTACAACACAACCTTGTGGTTAAAAGTCCAAGAAAGTGGGTCCAAGGGGTTCAACATTAGCTCTGAAAGAGGGGGTCAAAAGGGTCAAGTTGAATTAATGGCCGGCCATGAACTTTTAGGGTCCTCTCATGTGTGTACATCACAAATATGTGGTTCAAAGTTCGAGAAAAAGGGTCCAAGGGGTTCAACATTAGCCCGGAAGGAGGGGGTCAAAAGGGTCAAGTTGAATTAATGGCCGGCCATGAAATTTTAGGGTCCTCTCATGTGTGTACATCACAAATATGTGGTTCAAAGTTCAAGAAAAAGGGCCCAAGGTGTTCAACATTAGCCTGGAAGTGCGAAAAACGGGCGCCGGAGGGCGTCGGAGGATGTATAACTGGTTGCTGCAACAATTGCTGGCCTCCCACCCTTCAGTGACCTCCCCGGTGATAAAACAGAGGTACCTGCCAAAAATGAACGAAAACCGTTGCAAAACGAATGCTCGGGGACCAAAACGCGCAGTTCGAGGTCCCGAAAATGGGCTGTTAAGCACTGAAAGTGGCATTCGGCCACGAAGTGGGTTTCTCAGACCCCAGTGTCCCTCAAAAGGGATTAAATAAGATGTATGCCAAAAATCAGAGCAAACGGAGATGGTTAGGCGGTCCCAAACCGAGGCACACGGCCAACGGTCCCGAAAATCGGGAACCGGACTCCGAAATGGGCAAAATGGCCTACGGCCACCAAATGTAGCCTACGAACATTGAGAGATGGTCTACGGGACCTCTCCCTCCCCTCAGGAAAAGAAACAGAGAAAACCGAGTCTGGTTCGCAAACCGAGACAAGGCACAAAAGAGGATTCGGAAGTCCGGAGGCAAGGCTCACAGCCGTAACTCTGAAGCTTCTGAACGAGCACATTATGCAACATCACCAAGCGCTCAATCGGTGACGTCTGAGTCTTAAGGTCGGTCAAAAATGGGGTGTCTACAAAGTGCCTCTCCCACGACCCACTAAAGTCTAGAACACAACCCCGAAGCATATCCTCAAGGATCTGAATAGTACGCTCGGACTGCCCGTCAGTCTGAGGATGATAAGCCGTGCTAAAGGTCAACTTAGTGCCTAAGGCACTCTGCAAACTCTGCCACAACCTAGCAGTAAAACGAGGATCTCTATCTGAGACGATCGTCACTGGAACCCCGTGCAACCTCACTATGTCCCGAATATATAAATCGGCCAGATGATCGACTGAATCTCTAACATGCATAGGAATAAAGTGCGCCGACTTAGTCAACCGGTCTACAACCACCCAAATAGCATCACTACCCCACTGAGTCCTCGGAAGACCCACAACGAAGTCCATAGTGACGTGTTCCCACTTCCACTTGGCAATAGGCAAGGGTTGCAACAAACCCGCTGGCCTCTGATATTCGGCCTTCACTTGCTGACAAATAAGGCACTTAGATACGAAAGCTGCCACATCTCTCTTCATACCCCGCCACCAGAATTGGCGACCCAAATCCCGATACATCTTAGTGCCTCCCGGATGCACCGCAAGGCGTGAATGATGAAACTCTCGGAGTACCTCCTCTCGGCAAGACTCCGGCACAAACAGACGGTCTCGGTATCTCACACTCAGGTCGGAATACACCGTCAAACCCTTCTCAACCTTCCCACCGGAAATCTTCTCATGGAGAGATTCTACCTCAAGGTCACCTCTCTGAGCCTCTAACACTCGAGTCACAAGTGTAGGCTGTGCAACAACAAAAAACAAGGCCGCAGCCTCAACGGATTCGCCCAGAAGTAAATCAAACTCCCCAAGCGCACCTAACATCTCCCATTCCCGGATGGCTATACTAGCTATGTCACCAACAGGTTTCCTGCTAAGGGCATCGGCCACCACATTGGCCTTCCCCGGATGATAATGCAACTCGAAGTCATAATCCTCTATGAACTCCATCCACCTCCTCTGCCTCAAGTTCAAGTCTTTCTGTGTAAACAAATATTTCAGACTCTTATGATCCAAGAATACCTCGAATCTCTCACCATAAAGATAATGCCTCCAAATCTTCAAGGCAAATACCACAGTTGCTAACTCTAGATCATGCGTAGGGTAATTCTGCTCGTGAGTTTTCAACTGACGTGAGCCATAGGCAACCACTTTCCCTTCTTGCATCAACACACAACCCAGACCCTCTCGTGAGGCGTCACAATAGACTGCATAACCCAATCCTCTCTCTGGAATAATCAATACTGGTGCGGTGGTCAGTCTAACTTTCAATTCCTGAAACGACTTTTCACAAGTCTCACTCCATACAAATTTGACTCCCTTCCGAGTCAATCTAGTCAAAGGCGAAGCTAATCTGGAGAAATCTTTCACAAATCGGCGATAATACCCAGCTAACCCCAGAAAACTGCGAATCTCAAACACACTCTTAGGCTGTGCCCAATCTTGCACTACCTCAGTCTTGGATGTATCAACAGACACTCCTTCCCCAGAAACTACATGGCCTAAAAACTTGACCTCTTCTAGCCAGAGCTCACACTTCCCAAACTTAGCATAAAGCTTATGGGCTCTAAGTAACTCAAGCACCACTCTCAAGTGTTCCTTGTGCTTCTCCTCAGAAGGTGAATAGATAAGGATGTCGTCTACGAAGACGACTACAAAACGATCTAAAAATTCCCGGAATATCCGGTTCATCAAATCCATAAATACTGCCGGTGCATTGGTGAGCCCAAATGGCATCACCAAAAACTCATAGTGGCCATACCGCGTACGGAATGCCGTCTTCGAAATATCCTCCTCCCTGACTCTTAACTGATGATAACCCGATCTCAAGTCTATCTTCGAGAAACAACGGGAACCCTTCAACTGATCAAACAAATCATCTATACGAGGCATAGGGTACTTATTCTTAACCGTAGCCCGATTCAATTTCCGGTAATCTATACAAAGTCTCAAAGCACCACCTTTCTTTTTAACAAAGAGGGCCGGTGCTCCCCATGGCGAAACACTAGGACGTATATAGCCCTTATCTAGCAACTCCTGGAGTTGGATCTTCAACTCAACTAACTCAGCTGGGGAAAAACGATAAGGTGCCATAGAAATCGGCGCCGTGCCGGGCACTAGGTCAATAGAGAACTCAATCTCTCGATGTGGTGGCAAACCAACAAGATCCTCAGGAAAGACGTCCGAGTACTCACAAACCGCCCGTGGCAACACAATCTGAGTCTCATCACACTCACTACTCAAAAAGCTAGCAAGTAGACCACTAAGCTCACTCCGCCCTCGCGAATCATACCCCGGTGGCAAAACACTACCAACCCGGTCCCCCAGAAAATGGAAACACTACCCGCTCACGGTACAACAAGTGACCCTCTGGCAGTAGAAATCAATAACTGCCCGGTATGACGATAACCAGTCCATACCCAAAATAACATCGAAGCCCTTCATGGGCATAACCACAAAAGGAAACGGAAGTCTATGATAGTCGACCTCTATATCACAACCCCTAACACCTTGTTTCAAGATCAATTCACCCCCAAGAGGTGACACTACACAAATAGGAGATGCTAACTGTGCTAACTCCAACTCCAAAACAGATGCAAATGCAGCAGACACAAAGGAATAAGATGCACCCGTATCAATCAAAACACTAGCAACCGAGTTGCAAAACAAGAAGGTACCTCTCACAACTGATGGTGCCGGCACAAGATCCTGCGCGGTAACAGCGTACATGCGCCCAGACGACCTCGGATCAACCTGCTCACCCCTAGGAGCATAAGATTGCTGCACCGACTGGGACGATGAAGCCCCCTGATTGGCCCTCGAGGCCTGACCCGACTGAGCTGGCTGCTGACCTTGAATCTGCCTCAAACTAGATACACCAGGTGTGCCACCCAACTGCGGGCAATACCTCTTCATATGCCCTGGCTGACCACACTGATAACACGAGAGTGGCTGGCCTCTACCCTGACTCTGGCTCTGAGATCGAGCCGAAGATGATGCTGCTCTCTGCACTCCTCCCCTCTGAGGACAAACTGGAGACTTGTGGCCCAGCTGGCCACACTTGAAACAGGTAATGTCTCCCTGACTGCCTTTCCCCGAACTAACACTCGGCACAGGAAAAGTCGATCTAGAAAAACTACCCTGAGACTATTGAGGATTAAAACCCTTCTATCTCCTACCATCACTCTGACCATCCTGACTCCTCTTGAAGCCCTTTTGTCCTTCCTCCTCCTCCTGCATCATGATTTCCATATGGGCTGCAGCATCAACCATACGCCCATACTCCCGAATCATAGTTCCCCCAACTCTCAACTTGAGGCCACGCCTCAACTTCTTCTCAAACTCGATACAACGGCGTTCCTCAGACGCCACCAACTCAGGTGCAAACCTGGACAAGCTAGTAAATGCAGCCTCAAACTCGGCCACTGAAGAACTCGGCTGCTTAAGCTGGCAGAACTGGTCTCTCAGCTTCTCCCTAACTGCTGGAGATAAGAACCTCTCCTGGAAAGCATTCACAAAAGCCTCCCATGTACCTCCTATACGACCCTTAGTGAACTTCCACCACTGACCCGCATCTCCTTTCAGCTGGAAAGATGCCAAGGTCACTCTCAACCCCTCGTCTTCGATGCCAAGCATCTCAAACGTCTTCGTTGTCTGTTCGAGCCATTCATCTGCCTTAAGCGGCTCTTTAGGATCACCCACAAATTCATCCGGATTAGACCGGAAGAACTCCCTCTTCAGAAAGGAAGGTCCTGCATCCGCAACAACAACCCGAGCTTGATTCTCAGCTTTGAGAATGCCAACTGACTCCCTGAATGCCCCTGCTATCTCTCGGGCTAGAGCGCCCATAGCCTGCTGGCCTACTGGCTCTGCCACATTGGCCTGGCCAATTCCCTCCTGAACTGCCGGAATCTCCTCTGGCACAGGCACCTCCTGCCTACCCGGCCTACCACGCCTACCGCGTCCTCGTCCTCGTCCTGACATCCTAATAAAGGAAACAATGACGTTAGCACATTAATAAATGTGCCGAAACTAAACACTCGCGTCCTAAAGCATTGGACAACAATAATTCAATCCACGTAAGCACATAATCACATAAGCACATACGAATTTCATTCCCGGATAATGATAGTCCCAATGCGTTACTATAGTTCCAGTTGGAAGCAGCAGTGATCAAGTGCCTTTCCAACAAGACTACTAGAAACTCAAGGGTCCCATCAACATCCTAGAAACTACATTCCATACCCACATAATCACATAAACATGTTATCACATAAGCATATAACATTACACTAAGTCTCTATCAAACGAGACGAACCCATTGTGATACTAATCACTTCCCATGTGCCCAAAGTATTCAAACCCGGTACGCTCTGATACCAAGTTGTAACGCCCTCAAAATAAACCCAATATATATATATATATATAATTGACATGCAATATTAAAAGAAGACAATTCATTATCTCATTCATCAGAGTATTACTAAATAAAACATTACATGTAACATCAAATTAAATGCCCTATGGGCTTACATCTTTCCAAGCCAACACTTGGACACAAAAATATGAGTTCTAACTCAAATACAAATAAAGCCCTAGGCTTGAATGTTTATCAAATAAAAACAAATAACTAAAGATAGTCTTCAAAATCCAAATCCTTCCAAGCTAAGTCCTTGGAGGTAGTTTATCGCCTGGACCTGAAAATGATGTTCCCATAAAGGGTGAGCCACAGCCCAGTAGAAATGTACTAAACCAAATATAAGCATTGAATAAAGCAATAGCATTCAATAGATGGTTAACCAAGATAATCAATTACATCATTATACAGTCTCATGACACTAATGTCAATGACACGTTTCACTTTTCGTCATTATCAATATGGCTTAGAACCTGGCCAAACTTACAACAGTGAACTATATATATTATATTCACATTACTTCCAATATCAACCAAACAAATGAGACTCAGGCTCATATCAAAACACTTCATACTTCCCGTTTGATACACATTTTAGTGCTGTATCAATGATATGTAAAAAAAACACTTCAATATAATAAGCACACATAATAGTGATGCTAATGGAGTCCATCCCCTATCTCCTCCCAAACAAAATCCGGTTTAGAGGTCCATCCCCTATCTTCCCCTAAACCGTGGAGTACATCCCCTATCTCCTCCCACACAAAAACAATGTATGAAAACACATAACATATACAACACACAATCAATACACATAATGTCTGTATTAATTCAACAGTCAAAATTGATGACTTAATCAATGATTAGTTTCAGTTATCCCTAATTCACATGCAGTGTCTACAACAATCACGACTATCCTCCACCGATAGCCCAAAGCAGTTATTTCTAGACTTGGAAACAAATAACTCAACAATTAAATGGATGAGTGATTTAAATTAACCAACTACCCCATTTAATCAATAAATTGCTTAACCTCATGAATTTAACTAGTTTCCCCAATGTTCCTTAAATTAAATATACAATTAATTTATTTAAACAACTAGGGTTTTTCCCAAAATTACCAAAATACCCCCAACATATTAAAATGCCAGAACTTAGGACAAAACGTATACATTGGAGTAGGAAATCCCTACCTCGAAGAAAATAACTCGAATGGAGAAGACGGAGATGAAGACCCAAATCCCAATGTGCTCCAAACCACCAAACGTTCAGATTAAATGGAAGCCCTCGATTCACTCTATCTTTTTAATAAAGGATCTAAGGTAGAAACTCACTCTAAGTAGATCAATCCTAAGAAAGAAGGTGTGTAGAGGGAGAGAGAACTCGTACCTAGGGTTTTGGAATCTGAAAGTGTATGAAAAACTGATCTGAAACACGCTGCTGCCTATTTAAACCCGACAGGCTTGCTCGAGCGAAGACTTGGTCGCTCGAGCGACCAGACACAATAAATCCTCGATTGAGCGAAGAAAATCTCGCTCGAGCCAAGAATGCAATGCTTCAGGTCTGCAACTGTAGACACCCCATTTTTGACCGTCCTCAAGACTTGGACGTCACCGTTTGAACACTCGGTGATCATCCATACTTGTGTTCGTTTGGAGTTCCCGGAGGCCTCGGCTACGCGCCTTGTCTCAGGATCTCCGAACTCGACCGTTTAGTGTCTGGTTTTACACCAAACACTTGCATCTTGCCTTTGAGAGGCAGGGTAGGGCTTGTAGACCATCCCCACCCACCACCAGCAGTGGCTAGAGGCCACCGGCTGGTTTTTGCTGCCACCGGCAATGTATATTGCCGACCGGCACTATTTGTTACCGGTTAGCACTTTTTAGTGCCGGTCGGCACTTTTTTTGGCCAAGATGGCATTTTTGGCCGGCCGACTACTGTGCATCTGCTTTTGCAGATATTTTAAGACGGCTTTCTTGCTTTTTCTCCCCTCCATACACGTGTATGGAGGGATCTCCCTCTTATGAAGCTTGTCTAGTAAGCTTTACAAGACAAGAAGTGCCATAAAGGGAGGGGTTGGTCTCTTGGCCTAAGAGGTTGGAGAGTTTAGATATTTTGAGAGCAAAAATAGCCATTGTTAAGCTTTGGTTTTAGGGTTAAGGTTAGATACACTTCCTATCTCTCTTTCCCTCTCTTTTGTGCTCCAGGTGTTTTGTGTCTTACTATTGCACACAAACACCTAGTGTTTCACCTTCTTCTTGGAACTGAGGTTCTAAAGGACTGATTTTGAAGTTTTAGTGTTGGATTCAAGCCAAGGAAGGTCATTGGAGCATCATTTGCGAAGAGGACTACAAGGGTGAGAATCTAATCCTTTTATTTCCCATTTTTGCACCTTGTTTCTACCTGTCTTAAACTCGTTTTTGAGCTTGGTGTATAATAAAAAAAAGTTCCTTTTTTAGACCCTCTTGGTTGTTTGTTAAGGGTGTTTTTTGGTTTGGGGGTGTTTGACCCCTCTTAGGCCTTGAAAAGCCTCATTTTGTGCTATTTTGTGCTAGCTTCGGGACTTTGGTGTTTGGGCCTCTTCACCACTGAAATCTTGAGGGATTTCAGTGGGGGAGATGGTGCCTTGAAGTCTTTAGAAGGAGAGGGCCACCCCCTCTCCTTGTTGTCCTTGAAAAGGGCATGTTTTGGCCTCTAAAGGGAGCCTATGCTTGAGTGTGTGTTGAGCATGTTTAGGCTGTTTTTCATGCTTATATATCCATAATATAACATGATCTTAAATGGTTTTTGGTACTCCATGCATGCTTAGCATAGTTGCCTTGTAATGCCATGTTTATGCCTTAACATGCCTTAGGTTGTTAGCCTTAGTTAGAGCATGTTTTAGGCTTAGCCTTGTGAAGATTTTGTGCTTATATTGACATGTCTTAGGTCTGTCCATAAGTGTTTGGGTTGATTTTAGCATGCTTAGTATAGCACCTTTGTATTCGGGCTTGTTGGCCTTAAGTATGTGAATGTATAGCATGCTATCCTTGCTTTGTTTTGGTGGTTTGGGGCCATCCATCATGCCATTTCAGACCTTATAGTATGCTTGCATGCTTGCTTTAGTTGTCCCTTTGATGCCTTGTAAGGTTGTCATCTCATGCTCCATGTTTTGGTGATTATGCATGCCTTTGTTTTTGAGTCATTTGGATGCCATCTAAGTGATCCTTAGGCCTTGTATTAATGTTCTAAAACTCTATTTTTGGTCAATAAGTTCATGCCATGTTTGGTCTTGCTAAGTATAGTTCAATACTCCATTGGTTTGCTTTGAGCACTTAGGCCATTTGTTGCATGCTTGGCTTGATTTATTGCTTGATTTGGCATCATTTTATGACATGATTTTTAATGCTTATGTTGCATGCTATGTGTCCATGATTACCCCCTTTCAAATGTGTTTGAGGGTTGTTCAATTTATGCTTAAGGTTTGGACCATAACATGTGTCTGTGTGCATGTGTGTTTAGCCTCAATTTTTGGTCATTTTGGCTACTGTTTTGGGCCTTATTAGAGTCGCCTAATTCATGTTTAAGTCCATCATTCCATCTATTTGAATTGCCATATGTATGCTTGTATGCTTGCATAAGTTGGTCGCCATGCCATGTTGCACCCTTAGCTTGTATGCCTAGGTTGCATTGCATCTTGCATGCATGCCTTATTCCTTGACTTGGTGATAGGAATTGGGCCTTAATTTGTTTGATTAGTTTGCATTTCATTTGATATGAAAGTTGCATACTTGGTTCCTTGGGCCATCATGCATGGAAATACGTGATTGGTGGTCTGAGAATCGAGGCACATGCCCCTTTGAGTCATTACCATGATAAGGGACATGAGTGGTGCATACATGCCTTGAATTGTGCTGCCATGCTTTGCCTTGCCCTCTGTTGCCGTCATTTGCAGATTCTGCAGGAACACTCTGCCGACCGGCAATGTTTTGTGCCGGCCGGCAATCTATTTTCTACCGACAGCTTAATTTTGTGCCGACGGCCACATACCACTGCCGGTGGTAATTCCACTCAGCCGGTGGCACTTCCCAGTATCCAAGGAAGCAGTCCTGAGGTTTTGGCAGCCTCCAGAGGAGTGAAGGAAGGAAAACAGAGGCAGCTCATGCATGGCGGCACGTATCCCGAGGCGATTTTCCTGTTTTCTTAGATTAGTTAATTTGTTAATTAATTAATTAATTTGTAATATTTAATTAGCTCGCGTAGTTAATTAATTTGTAATATTTATTTGGTCCCTCCGAGTGAGGGCAAATCTGTAATAAGCGTGTGTGAGTGGTGTGTATGTCTTCCAATCTCACGTCTTTCTTCCCTTTTATTTACCTGCTTATGATGGTAGATTAGGGCACGTTTAATTTAGCATGCCTTATGCTATGCATGCGTGCATTCATGCATTTGTACTGCATGCATTAGGCTCGGTACATCACGCTAACTGCATTCGTATTTCAATTCAAATGTGAATACGTGATAATTGATCGCATTTCACGTGCTATGCTTAGGTTAGCCGAGCCTATCTAATTGCATCCTGCATGTGTTGCATTAGTCAAATTGATATGAACTAGGGCATGCATGTTTGCTAACTAGTTTATTATTTTGGCACGGAGTACGATGTAAGTATTTATGCTTTAGCATTTCGCATGCGTGTGAATGTTGCCATGACAGTATGCTTACCATGTGGCTAGGTGCTTACGTGTTAAACTGTTTGAATGCTTGTGGGTGAAGGTTGGATTGTTTGAGTTGGAAAAACTCGTTGAAATCTGTGTTTTAGCCTACTTGCGAGTAGCAAATTCCAAACATTTTTCAAAACAAGCGGATATGCAATGCTTATTTCCAAATTAGGCGATCTAGTCTATACTTGTTTGCTGTGCGCATAACATAGTAATTCTAGGCTAATAATTGGAATAAGAGCACATAACGTTTTCAAAATCAGATATCACGGTTAGTAGAGGCCGGTCTTTGGACCGGGCGAAAGGGGGTGCCCATAGCTGACCTTCCCCGATCGTACCCAAGCTCCCGAGCCGAGACAACTCCGGTGATGACGGACATGTGGCCTTCGGCACCGAGTCAGGGTTTCCTAAATTTCCCCATTAAAAAATATTTAGGTGGCGACTCTGCATCTGGCAAAGCAGTCCATGTTTGGCACTACTTTTTCAAAAATCTGTTTCTCAAAACGATTTGCCAGATTTGGACTCTTTGGTTCAGATTTAGAACCGTGACACAAATCGAGTCCGAACTGTAGTAATCCCAAATGAACAGAACGGGACTCACCCTCCCGGGGCGTTTGGGGGACGTCTACAGCAACTCAGAAGCACGCTCGAGCGACAGAATGTTCGCTCGAGCGAGGAACTCGAAAACATACACCTTGCTCGCTCGAACGAAGAAAATCTCGCTCGAGCGAAGAAACACTGCCCTCAGGTCTATACTAGACGCAATCGCTCGCTCGAGCGAATAAAAGCTGGATCGAGCCACCAGACACAAAATACAACCCTCGCTCGAGCGACCAAGACCTTGCTCGAGCGACCAACCCAAAAACTGGACAGCAACACTTGGTTTACGAACCCAACCAACCTGAAACAAACCTGCCCAACACATCCTATAACTCCAAATGCGAAAATAAAGGACGACGACAACAATCATACCATGACAAAATATACGGAACCTAAATCCGGATACAATAATCAAATGGGAAAAGACCGGGGTCGCTATAGTTAAGGTATAGTGGTTCCTTTAATGCAGATCCAATTTTAATTTTCTGAAACTTCCATTTTTATTTCTATTCAACTTCTTTTTTTTTTCAAGTTTCGTTTCTATTCAACTTCCATTTTTATTTAATTTCCAAATAGATCGTTAAGGTATACTGGTTTCTGGATTGAACTTCCATTTTTAATTTAATCGAACTTTCACATTTATTTTTATTCAACTTTCATTTTTATTCAATTTAATTTTTTATTAAAATTCCTTTTTTATTTAATTTCCAAATAGATCGTTAAGGTATAGCGGTTTCTTTAATGAACTTCCATTTTTAATTTTATGGAACTTTCATTTTTATTTTTATTAAGCTTCCATTTTTATACAAGTTATTTTTCTATTCAACTTCCTTTTTTATTTAATTTCCAAATTGATCATTAAGGTATAGTGGTTTCTTGAATGAACGTCCATTTTTAATTTTCTGCAACTTCCATTTTTATTTTTATTTAACTTCCTTTTTCATTCATGTTTCTTTTCTACTCAATTTCCTTTTTTATTTAATTTCCAAATAGATCGTTATGGTATAGTGGTTTCTGGATTGAACTTCCCCTTTTAATTTTCTGCAACTTCCATTTTTATTTTTATTCAACTTCCATTTTTATTCAATTTACTTTTCTATTAAACTTCATTTTTTATTTAATTTCCAAATATATCATTAAGGTATAGTGGTTTTTTGAATGAACTTCCATTTTTAATTTTCTGCAACTTCCTCTTTTATTTTTATTCGACTTCCATTTTTATTCAAGTTATTTTTCTATTCAACTTCCTTTTTATTTAATTTCCAAATAGATCGTTAAGGTATAGTGGTTTCTTGAATGAACATCCAATTTTAATTTTCTGCAACTTCTATTTTTATTTCTATTCAACTTTTTTTTTTCAAATTTCTTTTCAATTCAACTTCCTTTTTTATTTAATTTCCAAATAGATCGTTAAGGTACAATGGTTTCTGGATTGAACTTCCATTTTTAATCTTATGCAACATTCCATTTTATTTTTATTCAACTTCCATTTTTATTCAATTTACTTTTCTATTAAACTTCATTTTTTATTTAATTTCCAAATAGATCGTTTAGGTATATTGGTTTCTTGAACTAACTTCCATTTTTAATTTTATGAAACTTCAATTTTGATTTTTATTCGACTTCCATTTTTATTCAAGTCATTTTTCTATTCAACTTCCTTTTTTATTTAATTTCCAAATAGATCGTTAAGGTATAGTGGATTCTTGAATGAACTTCCATTTTTAATTTTCTGCAACTTTCATTTTTATTTTTATTCGACTTCCATTTTTATTCAAGTTATTTTTCTATTCAACTTCCTTTTTTTATTTAATTTCCAAATAGATGATTAAGGTATAATGGTTTCTTTAATGAACTTCGATTTTTCATTTTCTACAACTTCCATTTTTATTTTTATTTAACTTTCTTTTTTGTTCTGGTTTCTTTTCTACTGAACTTCCTTTTTTATTTTATTTCCCAATATATCGTTAAGGTATAGTGGTTTCTGTATTGAACTTCCATTTTTAATTTTCGGCAACTTCCATTTTTATTTTTATCCAACTTCCATTTTTATTCAATTTATTTTTCTATTAAACTTCCTTTTTTATTTAATTTCCAAATATATCGTTAAGGTATAGTGGTTTCTTGAATGAACTTCCATTTTAAATTTTCTGCAACTTCCTTTTTTATTTTTATTCGACTTCCATCTTTATTTAAGTCATTTTTCTACTCAACTTCATTTTTTATTTAATTTCCAAATAAATCATAATGGTATAGTGGTTTCTCGAACGAACTTCCAATTTTAATTTTCAGCAACTTCCATTTTTATTTCTATTCAACTTCTTTTTTTCTTCAATCTTTTTTTTATTGAACTTCCTTTTTTATTTAATTTCCAAATAGATCGTTAAGGTACAGTGGTTTCTGGATTGAACTTCCATTTTTAATCTTATGCAACATTCATTTTTATTTTTATTCAATTTCCATTTTTATTCAATTTACTTTTCTATAAAACTTCCTTTTTTATTTAATTTCCGAATAGATCGTTAAGGTATAGTGGTTCCTTTAATGTACATCCAATTTTAATTTTCTGAAACTTCCATTTTTATTTCTATTCAACTTCTTCTTTTTTTTCAAGTTTCTTTTTTATTCAACTTCCTTTTTTGTCTAATTTCCAAATAGATCGTTTAGGCATACTGGTTTCTTTAATGAACTTCCATTTTTAATTTTATGCAACTTCAATTTTTATTTTTATTCGACTTCCATTTTTATTCAAGTCATTTTTCTATTCGACTTCATTTTTTATTTAATTTCCAAATAGATCGTTAAGGTATAGTGGTTTCTTGAATGAACTTCCATTTTTAATTTTCTGCAACTTCCTTTTTTATTTTTATTTAACTTCCTTTTTTATTCAGGTTTCTTTTCTACTCAACTTCCTTTTTTATTTAATTTCCAAATAGATCGTTAAGGTATAGTGGTTTCTGGATTGAACTTCCATTGTTAATTTTCTGCAACTTTCATTTATATTTTTATTCAATTTCTATTTTTATTCAATTTAAGTTTCTATTAAACTTCCATTCTTATTTAATTTCCAAATAGATCGTTAAGGTATAGTGATTTCTTTAATGAACTTCCATTTTTAATTTTCTGCAACTTTCACTATTAGTTTTATTCGACATCCATTTTTATTCAAGTTATTTTTCTATTCAACTTCCTTTTTTATTTAATTTCCAAATAGATCGTTCAGCCATAATGGTTTCTTTAATGAACTTCGATTTTTAATTTTTTGCAACTTCCATTTTTATTTTTATTTAACTTTCTTTTTTGTTCTGGTTTCTTTTCTACTCAACTTCCTTTTTTATTTAATTTCCAAATTGATCGTTAAGGTATAGCGGTTTCTGGATTGAACTTCTATTTTTAATTTTCTGCAACATCCATTTTTATTTTTATTCAACTTCCATTTTTATTCAATTTACTTTTCTATTAAACTTCCTTTTTTATTTAATTTCCAAATAGATTGTTAAGGTATAGTGGTTTCTTGAATGAACATCCAATTTTAATTTTTTGCATCTTCCATTTTTATTTCAATTCAACTTCTTTTTTTTTTTTCAAGTTTCATTTCTATTCAACTTCGTTTTTTATTTAATTTCCAAATAGATCGTTAAGGTATATTGGTTTCTAGATTGAACTACCATTTTTAATTTTATGCAACTTTCACATTTATTTTTATTCAACTTCCTTTTTTATTTAATTTACGTTTCTATAAAACTTCCTTTTTATTTAATTTCCAAATAGATCGTTAAGGTATAATGGTTTCTTTAATGAACTTCCATTTTTAATTTTATGGAACTTCCATTTTTATTTTTATTCAGCTTCCATTTTTATAGAAGTTATTTTTCTATTCAACTTCCTTTTTTATTTAATTTCCAAATTGATCATTAAGGTATAGTGGTTTCTTGAATGAACGTCCATTTTTAATTTTCTGCAACTTCCATTTTTATTTTTATTTAACTTTCTTTTTCATTCATGTTTCTTTTGTACTCAATTTCCTTTTTTATTTAATTTCCAAATAGATCGTTATGGTATAGTGGTTTCTGTATTGAACTTCCCCTTTTAATTTTCTGCAACTTCCATTTTTATTTTTATTCAACTTCTATTTTTATTCAATTTACTTTTCTATTAAACTTCCTTTTTTATTTAATTTCCAAATATATCATTAAGGTATAGTGGTTTTTTGAATGAACTTCCATTTTTAATTTTCTGCAACTTCCTCTTTTATTTTTATTCGACTTCCATTTTTATTCAAGTTATTTTTCTATTCAACTTCCTTTTTATTTAATTTCCAAATAGATCGTTAAGGTATAGTGGTTTCTTGAATGAACATCCAATTTTAATTTTCTGCAACTTCCATTTTTATTTCTATTCAACTTTTTTTTTTCAAGTTTCTTTTCAATTCAACTTCCTTTTTTATTTAATTTCCAAATAGATCGTTAAGGTACAATAGTTTCTGGATTGAACTTCCATTTTTAATCTTATGCAACATTCCATTTTATTTTTATTCAACTTCCATTTTTATTCAATTTACTTTTCTATTAAACTTCATTTTTTATTTAATTTTCAAATAGATCGTTCAGGTATAGTGGTTTCTTGAACTAACTTCCATTTTTAATTTTATGAAACTTCAATTTTGATTTTTATTCGACTTCCATTTTTATTCAAGTCATTTTTCTATTCAACTTCCTTTTTTATTTAATTTCCAAATAGATCGTTAAGGTATAGTGGATTCTTGAATGAACTTCCATTTTTAATTTTCTGCAACTTTCATTTTTATTTTTATTCGACTTCCATTTTTATTCAGGTTATTTTTCTATTCAACTTCCTTTTTTTATTTAATTTCCAAATAGATGATTAAGGTATAATGGTTTCTTTAATGAACTTCGATTTTTCATTTTCTACAACTTCCATTTTTATTTTTATTTAACTTTCTTTTTTGTTCTGGTTTCTTTTCTACTCAACTTCCTTTTTTATTTTATTTCCCAATATATCGTTAAGGTATAGTGGTTTCTGTATTGAACTTCCATTTTTAATTTTCGGCAACTTCCATTTTTATTTTTATCCAACTTCCATTTTTATTCAATTTATTTTTCTATTAAACTTCCTTTTTTATTTAATTTCCAAATATATCGTTAAGGTATAGTGGTTTCTTGAATGAACTTCCATTTTAAATTTTCTGCAACTTCCTTTTTTATTTTTATTTGACTTCCATTTTTATTTAAGTCATTTTTCTACTCAACTTCCTTTTTTATTTAATTTCCAAATAAATCATTATGGTATAGTGGTTTCTCGAACGAACTTCCAATTTTAATTTTCAGCAACTTCCATTTTTATTTCTATTCAACTTCTTTTTTTCTTCAATCTTTTTTTTATTCAACTTCCTTTTTTATTTAATTTCCAAATAGATCGTTAAGGTACAGTGGTTTCTGGATTGAACTTCCATTTTTAATCTTATGCAACATTAATTTTATTTTTATTCAACTTCCATTTTTATTCAATTTACTTTTCTATAAAACTTCCTTTTTTATTTAATTTCCGAATAGATCGTTAAGGTATAGTGGTTCCTTTAATGTACATCCAATTTTAATTTTCTGAAACTTCCATTTTTATTTCTATTCAACTTCTTCTTTTTTTTCAAGTTTCTTTTCTATTCAACTTCCTTTTTTGTCTAATTTCCAAATAGATCGTTTAGGCATACTGGTTTCTTTAATGAACTTCCATTTTTAATTTTATGCAACTTAAATTTTTATTTTTATTCGACTTCCATTTTTATTCAAGTCATTTTTCTATTCGACTTCCTTTTTTATTTAATTTCCAAATAGATCGTTAAGGTATAGTGGTTTCTTGAATGAACTTCCATTTTTAATTTTCTGCAACTTCCTTTTTTATTTTTATTTAACTTCCTTTTTTATTCAGGTTTCTTTTCTACTCAACTTCCTTTTTTATTTAATTTAAAAAATAGATCGTTAAGGTATAATGGTTTCTGGATTGAACTTCCATTTTTAATTTTCTGCAACTTTCATTTATATTTTTATTCAATTTCTATTTTTATTCAATTTAAGTTTCTATTAAACTTCCATTCTTATTTAATTTCCAAATAGATCGTTAAGGTATAGTGATTTCTTTAATGAACTTCCATTTTTAATTTTCTGAAACTTTCATTATTAGTTTTATTCGACATCCATTTTTATTCAAGTTATTTTTCTATTCAACTTCCTTTTTTATTTAATTTCCAAATAGATCGTTCAGCCATAATGGTTTCTTTAATGAACTTCGATTTTTAATTTTTTGCAACTTCCATTTTTATTTTTATTTAACTTTCTTTTTTGTTCTGGTTTCTTTTCTACTCAACTTCCTTTTTTATTTAATTTCCAAATAGATCGTTAAGGTATAGTGGTTTCTGGATTGAACTTCTATTTTTAATTTTCCGCAACATCCATTTTTATTTTTATTCAACTTCCATTTTTATTCAATTTACTTTTCTATTAAACTTCCTTTTTTATTTAATTTCCAAATAGATTGTTAAGGTATAGTGGTTTCTTGAATGAACATCCAATTTTAATTTTTTGCATCTTCCATTTTTATTTCAATTCAACTTCTTTTTTTTTTTCAAGTTTCTTTTCTATTCAACTTCGTTTTTTATTTAATTTCCAAATAGATCGTTAAGGTATATTGGTTTCAAGATTGAACTTCCATTTTTAATTTTATGCGACTTTCACATTTATTTTTATTCAACTTCCTTTTTTATTTAATTTACGTTTCTATAAAACTTCCTTTTTATTTAATTTCCAAATAGATCGTTAAGGTATAGTGGTTTCTTTAATGAACTTCCATTTTTAATTTTATGGAACTTCCATTTTTATTTTTATTCAGCTTCCATTTTTATACATGTTATTTTTCTATTCAACTTCCTTTTTTATTTAATTTCCAAATTGATCGTTAAGGTGTAGTGGTTACTTGAATGAACATCCATTTTTAATTTTCTGCAACTTCCATTTTTATTTTTATTTAACTTCCTTTTTTGTTCAAGTTTCTGTTCTACTCAACTTCCTTTTTTATTTAATTTCCAAATAGATCGTTAAGGTATAGTGGTTTCTGGATTGAACTTCCATTTTTAATTTTTTGCAACTTCCATTTTTATTTTTATTCAACTTCCATTTTTATTCAATTTAATTTTCTATTAAACTTCCTTTTTTATTTAATTTGCAAATATATCGTTAAGGTATAGTGGTTTCTTGAATGAATTTTCATTTTTAATTTTCTGCAACTTCCATTTTTATTTTTATTCGACTTCCATTTTTATTCAAGTTATTTTTCTATTCAACTTCCTTTTTTATTTAATTTCCAAATAGATCATTAAGATGTAATGGTATCTTTAACGAACTTCGATTTTTAATTTTCTGCAACTTCCATTTTTATTTTTATTTAACTTTCTTTTTTGTTCTTGTTTCTTTTCTACTCAACTTCCTTTTTTATTTTATTTCCAAATAGATCGTTAAGGTATAGTGGTTTCTGGATTGAACTTCCATTTTTAATTTTCGGCAACTTCCATTTTTGTTTTTATCCAACTTCCATTTTTATTCAATTTACTTTTCTATTAAACTTCTTTTTTTATTTAATTTCCGAATATATCGTTGAGGTATAGTGGTTTCTTGAATGAACTTCCATTTATAATTTTCTGCAACTTCCTTTTTTATTTTTATTCGACTTCATTTTTATTCAAATCATTTTTCTATTCAACTTCCTTTTTTATTTAATTTCCAAATAAATCATTATGGTATAGTGGTTTCGGGAACGAACTTCCAATTTTAATTTTCAGCAACTTCCATTTTTATTTCTATTCAACTTCTTTTTTTCTTCCATCTTTTTTTTTATTCAACTTCCTTTTTTATTTAATTTCCAAATAGATCGTTAAGGTACAGTGGTTTCTGGATTGAAATTCCATTTTTAATCTTATGCAACATTCGTTTTTATTTTTATTCAGCATCCATTTTTATTCAATTTACTTTTCTATAAAACTTCCTTTTTATTTAATTTCCGAATAGATCGTTACGGTATAGTGGTTCCTTTAATGCACATCCAATTTTAATTTTCTGAAACTTTCATTTTTATTTCTATTCAACTTTCTTTTTTTTCAAGTTTCGTTTCTATTCAACTTTCTTTTTTATTTAATTTCCAAATAGATCGTTAAGGTATACTGGTTTCTAGATTGAACTTCCATTTTTAATTTTATGCAACTTTCATTTTTATTTTTATTCAACTTCCATTTTTATTCACTTTACTTTTCTATTAAACTTTCTTTTTTATTTAATTTCCAAATAGATCGTTAAGGTATAGTGGTTTCTTTAATGAACTTCCATTTTTAATTTTATGGAACTTCCATTTTTATTTTTATTCAGCTTCCATTTATATACAAGTTATTTTTCTATTCAACTTCCTTTTTTATTTAGTTTCCAAATTGATCGTTGAGGTATAGTGGTTTCTGGATTGAACTTCCATTTTTCATTTTCTGCATCTTCCATTTTTATTTTTATTCAACTTCCATTTTTATTCAATTTACTTTTCTATTAAACTTCATTTTTTATTTAATTTCCATATATATCGTTAAAGTATAGTGGTTTCTTGATTGAATTTCCAATTTTAATTTTCTGCAACTTCCATTTTTATTTTTATTCGACTTCCATTTTTATTCAAGTTATTTTTCTATTCAACTTCCTTTTTTATTTAATTTCGAAATAGATCGTTAAGGTATAGTGGTTTCTTTAATGAACTTCGATTTTTAATTTTCTGCAACTTCCATTTTTATTTTTATTTAACTTTTTTTTTTGTTCTGGTTTCTTTTCTTTCCAAATTGATTGTTAAGGTATAGTGGTTTCTGGATTGAACTTCCATTTTTATTTTAATTCAACTTCCTTTTTTATTCAATTTACTTTTCAATTAAACTTCCTTTTTTCAATTAATTACCAAATAGAATGTTAAGGTATAGTGGTTTCTTGAATGAACATCCAATTTTAATTTTCTGCAACTTCCATTTTTATTTCTATTCAACTTCTTTTTTTTTTCAAGTTTTTTTCTATTCAACTTTCTTTTTTATTTAATTTCCAAATAGATCGTTAAGGTATACTGGTTTCTGGATTGTACTTCCATTTTTAATTTTATGCAACTTCCATTTTTATTTTTATTCAACTTCCATTTTTATTCAATTTAATTTTCTATTAAACTTCCTTTTTTATTCAAGTTATTTTTCTATTCAACTTCCTTTTTTATTTAATTTCCAAATAGATCATGAAGGTGTAATGGTTTCTTTAATGAACTTCGATTTTTAATTTTCTGCAACTTCCATTTTTAATTTTTGTTCTGGTTTCTTTTCTACTCAACTTCCTTTTTTATTTTATTTCCAAGTAGATCGTTAAGGTAAAGTGGGTTCTGGTTTGAACTTCCATTTTTAATTTTCTGCAACTTCCATTTTTATTTTTATCCAACTTCCATTTTTATTCAATTTATTTTTCTATTAAACTTCCTTTTTTATTTAATTTCCAAATATATCGTTAAGGTATAGTGGTTTCTTGAATGAACTTCCATTTTAAATTTTCTGCAACTTCCTTTTTTATTTTTATTCGACTTCCATTTTTATTTAAGTCATTTTTCTACTCAACTTCCTTTTTTATTTAATTTCCAAATAAATCATTATGGTATAGTGGTTTCTTGAACGAACTTCCAATTTTAATTTTCAGCAACTTCCATTTTTATTTCTATTCAACTTCTTTTTTTCTTCAATCTTTTTTTTATTCAAATTCCTTTTTTATTTAATTTCGAAATAGGTCGTTAAGGTATAGTGGTTTCTTTAATGAACTTCGATTTTTAATTTTCTGCAACTTCCATTTTTATTTTTATTTAACTTTTTTTTTGTTTTGGTTTCTTTTCTACTCAACTTTCTTTTTTATTTTATTCCCAAATAGATCATTAAGGTATAGTGGTTTCTGGATTGAACTTCCACTTTTAATTTTCTGCAACTTCCATTTATATTTTTATCCAACTTCCATTTTTATTCAATTTACTTTTCTATTAAACTTCCTTTTTTATTTAATTTCCAAATATATCGTTAAGGTATAGTGGTTTCTTGAATGAACATCCATTTTTAATTTTCTGCAACTTTCATTTTTATTTTTATTTAACTTTCTTTTTTGTTCTGGTTTCTTTTCTACTCAACTTCCTTTTTTATTTTATTTCCAAATAGGTCGTTAAGTATAGTGGTTTCTGGATTGAACTTCCATTTTTAATTTTCTGCAACTTCCATTTTTATTTTTATCCAACTTCCATTTTTATTCAATTTACTTTTCTATAAAGCTTCCTTTCTTATTTAATTTCCAAATAGTGGTTTCTTGAATGAACTTTCATTTTTAATTTTCTGTAACTTCCTTTTTTATTTTTATTCGACTTCCACTTTCATTCAAGTCATTTTTCTATTCAATTTCCTTTTTTATTTAATTTCCAAATAAATCATTATGGTATAGTGGTTTCTCGAACGAACTTCCAATTTTAATTTTCAGCAACTTTCATTTTTATTTCTATTCAACTTCTTTTTTTCTTCAATCTTTTTTTTATTCAACTTCCTTTTTTATTTAATTTCCAAATAGATCGTTAAGGTACAGTGGTTTCTGGATTGAACTTCCATTTTTAATCTTATGCAACATTCATTTTTATTTTTATTCAATTTCCATTTTTATTCAATTTACTTTTCTATAAAACTTCCTTTTTTATTTAATTTCTGAATAGATCGTTATGGTATAGTGGTTCCTTTAATATACGTCCAATTTTAATTTTCTGAAACTTCCATTTGTATTTCTATTCAGCTTCTTTTTTTTTTCAAGTTTCTTTTCTATTCAACTTCCTATTTTATTTAATTTCCAAATAGATCGTTAAGGTATAGTGGTTTCTTTAATGAACTTCCATTTTTAATTTTATGCAACTTCAATTTTTATTTTTATTCGACTTCCATTTTTGTTCAAGTGATTTTTCTATTCGACTTCCTTTTTTATTTAATTTCCAAATAGATCGTTAAGGTATAGTGATTTCTTGAATGAACTTCCATTTTTAATTTTCTGCAACTTCATTTTTTATTTTTATTTTTATTTAACTTCCTTTTTTATTCAAGTTTCTTTTCTACTCAACTTCCTTTTTTATTTAATTTCCAAATAGATCGTTAAGGTATAGTGGTTTCTGGATTGAACTTCCATTTTTAATTTTCTGCAACTTTCATTTATATTTTTATTCAATTTCTATTTTTATTCAATTTAAGTTTCTATTAAACTTCCATTCTTATTTAATTTCCAAATAGATCGTTAAGGTATAGTGATTTCTTTAATGAACTTCCATTTTTAATTTTCTGCAACTTTAATTTTCAGTTTTATCCGACTTCCATTTTTATTCAAGTTATTTTTCTATTCAACTTCCTTTTTTATTTACTTTCCAAATAGATCGTTAAGGCATAATGGTATCTTTAATGAACTTCGATTTTTAATTTTTTGTAACTTCCATTTTTATTTTTATTTAACTTTCTTTTTTGTTCTGATTTCTTTTCTACTCAACTTCCTTTTTTATTTAATTTCCAAATAGATCGTTAAGGTATAGTGGTTTCTGAATTGAACTTCCATTTTTAATTTTCTGCAACTTCCATTTTTATTTTTATTCAACATCCATTTTTATTCAATTTACTTTTCTATTAAACTTCCTTTTTTTATTTAATTTCCAAATAGATTGTTAAGGTATAGTGGTTTCTTGAATGAACATCCAATTTTAATTTTCTGCAACTTCCATTTTTATTTCTATTCAACTTCTTTTTTTTTCAAGTTTCTTTTCTATTCAACTTCCTTTTTTATTTAATTTCCAAATAGATCGTTAAGGTATACTGGTTGCTGGATTGAACTTCTATTTTTAATTTTATGCAACTTTCACATTTATTTTTATTCAACTTCCATTTTTATTTAATTTACTTTTCTATAAAACTTCCTTTTCATTTAATTTCCAAATAGATCGTTAAGGTATAGTGGTTTCTTTAATGAACTTCCATTTTTAATTTTATGGAACTTCCATTTTTATTTTTATTCATCTTCCATTTTTATACAAGTTATTTTTCTATTCAACTTCCTTTTTTATTTAATTTCAAAATTGATCGTTAAGGTGTAGTGGTTTTTTGAATGAACATCCATTTTTAATTTTCTGCAACTTCCATTTTTATTTTTATTTAACTTCCTTTTTTATTCAAGTTTCTTTTCTACTCAACTTCCTTTTTTATTTAATTTTTAAATAGATCGCTAAGGTATAGTAGTTTCTGGATTGAACTTCCATTTTTAATTTTCTGCAACTTCCATTTTTATTTTTATTCAACTTCCATTTTTATTCAATTTTATTTTCTATTAAACTTCCTTTTTTATTTAATTTGCAGATATATCGTTAAGGTATAGTGGCTTCTTGAATGAATTTCCATTTTTAATTTTCTGTAACTTTCATTTTTATTTTTATTCGACTTCCATTTTTATTCAAGTTATTTTTCTATTCAACTTCCTTTTTTATTTAATTGCCAAATAGATCATTAAGGTGTAATGGTTTCTTTAATGAACTTCGATTTTTAATTTTCTGCAACTTCTATTTTTATTTTTATTTAACTTTCTTTTTTGTTCTGGCTTCTTTTCTACTAAACTTCCTTTTTTATTTTATTTCCAAATAGATCGTTAAGGTATAGTGGTTTCTGGATTGAACTTCCATTTTTAATTTTCTGCAACTTCCATTTTTATTTTTATCCAACTTTCATTTTTATTCAATTTACTTTTCTATTAAACTTCATTTTTTATTTAATTTCCAAATATATCGTCAAGGTATAGTGGTTTCTTGAATGAACTTCCATTTTTAATTTTCTGCAACTTCCTTTTTTATTTTTATTCGACTTCCATTTTTATTCAAGTCTTTTTTCTATTCAACTTCCTTTTTTATTTAATTTCCAAATAGATCATTATGGTATAGTGGTTTCCCGAACGAACTTCCAATTTTAATTTTCAGCAACTTCCATTTTTATTTCTATTCAACTTCTTTTTTTCTTCAATCTTTTTTTTATTCAACGTCCTTTTTTATTTAATTTCCAAATAGATCGTTAAGGTACAGTGGTTTCTGGATTGAACTTCCATTTTTAATCTTATGCAAGATTCATTTTTATTTTTATTCAACATCCATTTTTATTCAATTTACTTTTCTATAAAACATCCTTTTTTATTTAATTTCCGAATAGATCGTTAAGGTATACTGGTTCCTTTAATGTACATCCAATTTTAATTTTCGGAAACTTCCATTTTTATTTCTATTCAACTTCTTTTTTTTTTCAAGTTTCGTTTCTATTGAACTTCCATATTTATTTAATTTCCAAATAGATCGTTAAGGTATACTGGTTTCTGGATTGAACTTCCATTTTTAATTTAATGCAACTTTCACTTTTATTTTTATTCAACTTTCATTTTTATTCAATTTAATTTTTTATTAAACTTCCTTTTTTATATAATTTCCAAATAGATCGTTAAGGTATAGTGGTTTCTTGAATGAACTTCCATTTTTAATTTTCTGCAACTTCCTTTTTTATTTTTCTTTAACTTCCTTTTTTTATTCAAGTTTCTTTTTTACTCAACTTCCTTTGTTATTTAATTTCCAAATAGATCGTTAAGTTATAGTGGTTTCTGGATTGAACTTCCATTTTTAATTTTCTGCAACTTCCATTTTTATTTTTATGCAATTTCTATTTTTATTCAATTTAAGTTTCTATTAAACTTCAATTCTTATTTAATTTCCAAATAGATCGTTAAGGTATAGTGATTTCTTTAATAAACTTCTATTTTTAATTTTTTGCAACTTTCATTTTTAGTTTTATTCAACTTCCATTTTTATTCAAGTTATTTTTCTATTCAACTTCCTTTTTTGTTTAATTTCCAAATAGATCGTTAAGACATAATGGTTTCATTAATGAACTTCGATTTTTAATTTTTTGCAGCTTCCATTTTTATTTTTATTTAACTTTCTTTTTTATTCTGGTTTCTTTTCTACTCAACTTCCTTTTTTATTTAATTTCCAAATAGATCGTTAAGGTATAGTGGTTTCTGGATTGAACTTCCATTTTTAATTTTCTGCAACTTCCATTTTTATTTTTATTCAATTTACTTTTCTATTAAACTTCCTTTTTTATTTCATTTCCAAATAGATTGTTAAGGTATAGTGGTTTCTTGAATGAACATCCAATTTTAATTTTCTGCAACATCCATTTTTATTTCTATTCAACTTCTTTTTTTTTTCAAGTTTCTTTTCTATTCAAGTTCCTTTTTTATTTAATTTCCAAATAGATCGTTAAGGTATACTGGTTTCTGGATTGAACTTCCATTTTTAATTTTATGCAACTTTCACATTTATTTTTATTCAACTTCCATTTTTATTCAATTTACTTTTCTATAAAACTTCCTTTTTATTTAATTTCCAAATAGATCGTTAAGTTATAGTGGTTTCTTTAATGAACTTCCATTTTTAATTTTATGGAACTTCCATTTTTATTTTTATTCAGCTTCCATTTTTATACAAGTTATTTTTCTATTCAACTTCCTTTTTTATTTAATTTCCAAATTGATCGTTAAGGTGTAGTGGTTTCTTGAATGAACATCTATTTTTAATTTTCTGCAACTTCCATTTTTATTTTTATTTAACTTCCTTTTTTATTGAAGTTTCTTCTCTATTCAACTTCCTTTTTATTTAATTTCCAAATAGATCGTTAAGGTATACTGGTTTCTGGATTGAACTTCCATTTTTAATTTTCTGCAACTTCCATTTTTATTTTTATTCAACTTCCATTTTTATTCAATTTAATTTTCTATTAAACTTCCTTTTTTATTTAATTTGCAAATATATCGTTAAGGTATAGTGGTTTCTTGAATGAATTTCCATTTTTAATTTTCTGCAACTTCCATTTTTATTTTTATTCGACTTCCATTTTTATTCAAGTTATTTTTCTATTCAACTTCCTTTTTTATTTAACTTCCAAATAGATCATTAAGGTGTAATGGTTTCTTTAGTGAACTTCGATTTTTAATTTTTTGCAACTTCCATTTCTATTTTTATTTAACTTTCTTTTTTGTTCTGGTTTCTTTTCTACTCAACTTGCTTTTTTATTTTATTTCCAAATAGATCGTTAAGGTATAGTTGTTTCTGGATTGAACTTCCATTTTTAATTTTCTGCAACTGCCATTTTTATTTTTATCCAACTTCCATTTTTATTCAATTTACTTTTCTATTAAACTTCCTTTTTTATTTAATTTCCAAATATATCGTTAAGGTATAGTAGTTTCTTGAATGAACTTCCATTTTTAATTTTCTGCAACTTCCTTTTTTATTTTAATTCGACATTCATTTTTATTCTAGTCATTTTTCTATTCAATTTCCTTTTTTATTTAATTTCCTAATAAATCATTATGGAATAGTGGTTTCAGGAACGAACTTCCAATTTTAATTTTCAGCGACTTCTATTTTTATTTCTATTCAACTTCTTTTTTTCTTCAATCTTCTTTTTATTCAACTTCCTTTTTTATTTAATTTCTAAATAGATCGTTAAGGTACAGTGGTTTCTATATTGAACTTCCATTTTTAATCTTATGCAACATTCATTTTTGTTTTTATTCAACTTCCATTTTTATTCAATTTACTTTACTATAAAACTTCCTTTTTTATTTAATTTCCGAATAGGTCGTTAAGGTATAGTGGTTCCTTTAATGTACATCCAATTTTAATTTTCTGAAACTTCCATTTTTATTTCTATTCAACTTCTTTTTTTTTTTCAAATTTCTTTTCTATTCAACTTCTTTTTTTATTTAATTTCCAAATAGATTGTTAAGGTATACTGGTTTCTTGATTGAACTTCCATTTTTAATTTTATGCAACTTTCACTTTTATTTTTATTCAACTTCCATTTTTATTCAATTTACTTTTCTATTAAACTTTCTTTTTTATTTAATTTCCAAATAGATCGTTAAGGTATAATGGTTTCTTTAATGAACTTCCATTTTTATTTTTATTCAGCTTCCATTTTTATACAAGTTATTTTTCTATTCAACTTCCTTTTTTATTTAATTTCCAAATTGATCGTTAAGGTATAGTGGTTTCTGGATTGAACTTCCATTTTTATTTTTATTCAACTTCCATTTATATTCAATTTGGTTTTCTATTGAACTTCCTTTTTATTTAATTTCCAAATATATCGTTAAGGTATAGTGGTTTCTTGAATGAACTTCCATTTTTATTTTTATTCGACTTCCATTTTTATTCAAGTTATTTTTCTATTCAACTTCCTTTTTTATTTAATTTCGAAATAGATCGTTAAGGTACAATGGTATCTTTAATGAACTTCGATTTTTAATTTTCTGCAACTTCCATTTTTATTTTTATTTAACTTTCTTTTTTGTTCTGGTTTCTTTTGTACTCAACTTCCTTTTTTATTTAATTTCCAAATAGATCGTTAAGGTATAGTGGTTTTTGGATTGAACTTCCACTTTTAATTTTCTGCAACTTCCATTTTTATTTTTATTCAACTTCCATTTTTATTCAATTTACTTTTCTATTAAACTTCCTTTTTTATTTAATTTCCAAATATATCGTTAAGGTATAGTGGTTTCTTGAATGAACTTCCATTTTTAATTTTCTGCAACTTCCTCTTTTATTTTTATTCGACTTCCATTTTTATTCAAGTTATTTTTCTACTCAACTTCCTTTTTTATTTAATTTCCAAATTGATCGTTAAGGTATAGTGGTTTCTGGATTGAACTTCCATATTTATTTTTATTCAACTTCCATTTTTATTCAATTTGGTTTTCTATTAAACTTCCTTTTTATTTAATTTCCAAATATATCGTTAAGGTATAGTGGTTTCTTGAATGAGCTTCCATTTTTAATTTTCTGCAACTTCCATTTTTATTTTTATTCGACTTCCATTTTTATTCAAGTTATTTTTCTATTCAACTTCCTTTTTTATTTAATTTCAAAATAGATCTGTAAGGTATAATGGTATCTTTAATGAACTTCGATTTTTAATTTTCTGCAACTTCCATTTTTATTTTTATTTAACTTTCTTTTTTGTTCTGGTTTCTTTTGTACTCAACTTCCTTTTTTATTTAATTTCCAAATAGATCGTTAAGGTATAGTGGTTTCTGGATTGAACTTCCACTTTTAATTTTTTGCAACTTCCATTTTTATTTTTATTCAACTTCCATTTTTATTCAATTTACTTTTCTATTAAACTTCCTTTTTTATTTAATTTCCAAATATATCGTTAAGGTATAGTGGTATCTTGAATGAACATCCAATTTTAATTTTCTGCAACTTCCATTTTTATTTCTATTTAACTTTTTTTTTTCAAGTTTCTTTTCAATTCAACTTCCTTTTTTATTTAATTTCCAAATAGATCGTTAAGGTACAATGGTTTCTGGATTGAACTTCCATTTTTAATCTTATGCAACATTGCATTTTATTTTTATTCAACTTCCATTTTTATTCAATTTACTTTTCCATTAAACTTCATTTTTTATTTAATTTCCAAATAGATCGTTAAGGTATAGTGGTTTCTTGAATGAACTTCCATTTTTAATTTTATGAAACTTCAATTTTTATTTTTATTTGACTTCCATTTTTATTCAAGTCATTTTTCTATTCAACTTCTTTTTTTATTTAATTTCCAAATAGATCGTTAAGGTATAGTAGTTTGTTGAATAAACTTCCATTTTTAATTTTCTGCAACTTCCATTTATATTTTTATTTAACTTTCTTTTTTGTTCTGGTTTCTTTTCTACTCAACTTCCTTTTTTATTTAATTTCCAAATAGATCGTTAAGGTATAGTCGTTTCTGGATTGAACTTCCATTTTTAATTTTCGGCAACTTCCATTTTTATTTTTATTCAACTTCAATTTTTATTCAATTTAATTTTCTATTAAACTTCCTTTTTATTTAATTTCCAAATAGTTCGATAAGGTATAGTGGTTTCTGGATTGAACTTCGATTTTTAATTTTCTGCAACTTCCATTTTTATTTTTATTCAACTTCCATTTTTATTCAATTTACTTGTCTATTAAACTTCTTTTTTTATTTAATTTCTAAATAGATCGTTAAGGTATAGCGGTTTCTTTAATGAACTTCCATTTTAAATTTTATGGAACTTCCATTTCTTTTTTTATTCAGATTCCATTTTTATACAAGTTATTTTTCTACTCAACTTCATTTTTTATTTAATTTCCAAATAGATCGTTAAGGTATAGTGGTTTCTGGATTGAACTTCCATTTTTAATTTTCTGCAACTTAAATTTTTTATTTTTCTTCAACATTCATTTTTATTCAATTTACTTTTCTATTAAACTTCTTTTTTTATTTCATTTCAAAATAGATCGTTAAGGTATAGTGGTTTCTGTAAGGAACTTCCATTTTTACTTTTATGGAACTTCCATTTTTATTTTTATTCAGCTTCCATTTTTATTCAAGTTATTTTTCTATTCAACTTCATTTTTTATTTAATTTCCAAATTTATCGTTAAGGTGTAGTGGTTTCTTGAATGAACTTCCATTTTTTATTTTCTGCAACTTCCATTTTTATTTTTATTTAACTTCCTTTTTTATTCAAGTTTCTTTTCTACTCAACTTCCTTTTTTATTTAATTTCCAAATAGATCGTTAAGGTATAGTGGTTTCCGGATTGAACTTCCATTTTTATTTTTATTCAACTTCCATTTTTATTCAATTTACTTTTCTATTAAACTTTCTTTTTATTTAATTTCCAAATATATCATTAAGGTATAGTGGTTTCTTGAATAAATTTCCATTTTTAATTTTCTGCAACTTCCATTTTTATTTTCATTCGACTTCCATTTTTATTCAAGTTATTTTTCTATTCAACTTCCTTTTTTATTTAATTTCGAAATAGATCGTTAAGGTATAGTGGTTTCTTTAATGAACTTCCATTTTTAAATTTTTGCAACTTCCATATTTATTTTTATTTAACTTTCTTTTTTGTTCTGGTTTCCTTTCTACTCAACTTCCTTTTTTATTTAATTTCCAAATAGATCGTTAAGGTATAGTAGTTTCTGGATTGAACTTTCATTTTTAATTTTCTGCAACTTTCATTTTTATTTTTATTCAACTTCCATTTTTATTCAATTTACTTTTCTATTAAACTTTCTTTTTTATTTAATTTCCAAATAGATCGTTATGGTATACTGGTTTCTTTAATGAACTTCCATTTTTAATTTTCTGCAACTTCCATTTTTATTTTTATTTAACTTCCTTTTTTATTCAAGTTTCTTTTCTACTCAACTTCCTTTTTTATTTAATTTCCAAATAGATCGTTAAGGTATATTGGTTTCTGGATTGAAATTTCGTTTTTAATTTTCTGCAACTTTCATTTTTTTTTTATTCAACTTCCATTTTTATTCAATTTACTTATCTATTAAACTTCCTTTTATATTTAATTTCCAAATATGTCGTTAAGGTATAGTGGTTTCTTGAATGAACTTCCATTTTTAATTTTCTGCAACTTCCATTTTTATTTTTATTCAACTTCCATTTTTGTTCAAGTTATTTTTCTATTCAACTTCCTTTTTTATTTAATTTCGAAATAGATCGTTAAGGTATAGTGGTTTTTTTTAATGAACTTCGATTTTCAATTTTCTGCAAATTCCATTTTTATTTTTATTTAACTTTCTTTTTTGTTCTGGTTTTTTTTGTACTCAACTTCCTTTTTTATTTAATTTCCAAATAGGTCGTTAAGGTATTGTGGTTTCTGGATTGAACTTCCATTTTTAATTTTCTGCAACATCCATTTTTATTTTTATTCAACTTCCGTTTTTATTCTGTTTACTTTTCTATTAAACTTCATTTTTTATTTAATTTCCAAATAGCTCGTTAAGGTATAGTGGTTTCTTGAATGAACTTCCAATTTTAATTTTCTGCAACTTCCATTTTTATTTCTCTTCAACTTCTTTTTTTTTCAAATTTCTTTTCTATTCAATTTCATTTTTCATTTAATTTCCAAATAGATCGTTAAGGTGTAGTTGTTTCTTAAATGAACTGCCATTTTTAATTTTCTAAAACTTCCATTTTTATTTTTATTTAACTTCATTTTTTCTTCAAGTTTCTTTTCTACTCAACTTCCTTTTTTATTTAATTTCCAAATAGATTGTTAAGGTATAGTGCTTTTTGGATTGAACTTCCATTTTTAATTTTATGCAACTTCCATTTTTATTTTTATTAAACTTCCTTTTTTATTTAATTTCTAAATATATCGCTAGGGTATAGTAGTTTCTTGAATGAACTTCCATTTTTAATTTTCTGGAACTTCCATTTTTATTTTTATTCGACTTCCATTTTTATTCAAATTATTTTTCGATTCAACTTCCTGTTTTATTTAATTTCCAAATAGATCAATAAGGTATAGTGGTTTCTTGAAAGAACTTCCATTTTTAATTTTCTGCAACTTCCAATTTTATTTTTATTTAACTTTCTTTTTTGTTCTGGTTTCTTTTCTTTTCAAATTCCTTTTTTATTTAATTTCCAAATAGATCGTTAAGGTATAGTGGTTTCTGGATTGAACTTCCATTTTTAATTTTCTTCAACTTCCATTTTTATTCAATTTACTTTTCTATTCAACTTCCTGTTTTATTTAATTTCCACGATATATTATTCAATTTACTTTTCTATTCAACTTCCTGTTTTATTTAATTTCCACATATATCGTTAAGGTATAGTGGTTTCTTGAATGAACTTCCATTTTTATTTTTATTCGACTTCCATTTTTATTCAAGTTATTTTTCTCTTCAACTTCCTTTTTTATTTAATTTCCAAATAGATCGTTAAGGTATAGTGGTTTCTTTAATGAACTTCCATTTTTAATTTTACGGAACTTCCATTTTTATTTTTATTCAGCTTCCATTTTTATACAAGTTATTTTTCTACTCAACTTCCTTTTTTATTTAATTTCCAAATTGATCGTTAAGGTATAGTGGTTTCTGGATTGAACTTCCATTTTTAATTTTCTACAACTTCCATTTTTATTTTTCTTCAACTTTCATTTTTATTCAATTTACTTTTCTATTAAACTTCCTTTTTTATTTAATTTCAAAATAGATCGTTAAGGTATAGTGGTTTCTTTAATGAACTTCCATTTTTAATTTTATGGAACTTCGATTTTTATTTTTATTCAGCTTGCATTTTTATACAAGTTATTTTTCTATTCAACTTCCTTTTTTATTTAATTTCCTAATTTATCGTTAAGGTGTAGTGGTTTCTTGAATGAACTTCCATTTTTAAATTTCTGCAACTTCTATTTTTATTTTTATTCAACTTCTTTTTTATTCAAGTTTCTTTTCCACTCAACTTCCTTTTTTATTTAATTTCCAAATAGATCGTTAAGGTATAGTGGTTTCTGGATTGAACTTCCATTTTTATTTTTATTCAACTTCCATTTTCATTCAATTTACTTTTCTATTAAACTTCCTTTTTTATTTAATTTACAAATATATCGTTAAGGTATAGTGGTTTCTTTAATTTTCTACAACTTCCTTTTTTCTTTTTTAATTCGACTTCCATTTTTATTCAAGTTATTTTTCTATTCAACTTCCTTTTTTTTTTAATTTCGAAATAGATCGTTAAGGTATAGTGGTTTCTTTAATGAACTTCGATTTTTAATTTTTTCCAACTTCCATTTTTATTTTTATTTAACTTTCTTTTTTGTTCTGGTTTCTCTTCTACTCAACTTCCTTTTTTATTTAATTTCCAAATAGATCGTTAAGGTATAGTGGTTTCTGGGTTGAACTTTCATTTTTATTTTTATTCAACTTCCATTTTTATTCAATTTACTTTTCTATTAAACTTTCTTTTTCATTTAATTTCTAAATAGATCGTTAAGATATACTGGTTTCTTTAATGAACTTCCATTTTTAATTTTATGGAACTTCCATTTTTATTTTTATTCAGCTTCCATTTTTATACAAGTTATTTTTCTACTCAACTTCCTTTTTTATTTAATTTCCAAATAGATTGTTAAGGTATAGTGGTTTCTGGATTGAACTTCCATTTTTAATTTTCTGCAACTTGCATTTTTATTTTTCTTCAACTTTCATTTTTATTCAATTTACTTTTCTATTAAACTTCCTTTTTTATTTAATTTCCAAATAGACCGTTAAGGTATAATGGTTTCTTTAATGAACTTCCATTTTTATTTTTATTCAGCTTCCATTTTTATACAAGTTATTTTTCTATTCAACTTCCTTTTTTATTTAATTTCCAAATTGATGGTTAAGGTGTAGTAGTTTCTTGAGTGAACTTGCATTTTTAATTTTCTGCTACTTCCATTTTTATTTTGATTTAACTTCCTTTTTATTCAAGTTTCTTTTCTACTCAACTTCCTTTTTTATTTAATTTCCAAATAGAACGTTAAGGTATATTGGTTTCTGGATTGAAATTCCATTTTTAATTTTCTGCAACTTCCATTTTTATTTTTATTCAACTTCCATTTTTATTCAATTTACTTATCTATAAAACTCCTTTTATATTTAATTTCCAAATATATCGTTAAGGTATAGTGGTTTCTTGAATGAACTTCCATTTTTAATTTTCTGCAACTTTCATTTTTATTTTTATTCGACTTCCATTTTTATTCAAGTTATTTTTCTATTCAACTTCCTTTTTTATTTAATTTCGAAATTGATCGTTAAGGTATAGTGGTTTCTTTAATAAACTTTGATTTTTAATTTTTTGCAAATTCCATTTTTATTTTTATTTAACTTTCTTTTTTGTTTTGGTTTTTTTTGTACTCAACTTCCTTTTTTATTTAATTTCCAAATAGATCGTTAAGGTATAGTGGTTTCTGGATTGAACTTCTATTTTTGATTTTCTGCAACATCCATTTTTATTTTTATTCAACTTCCATTTTTATTCAATTTACTTTTCTATTAAACTTCCTTTTTTATTTAATTTCCAAATAGATCGTTATGGTATAGTAGTTTTTGAATGAACATCCAATTTTAATTTTCTGCAACTTCCATTTTTATTTCTATTCAACTTCTTTTCTTTTCAAATTTCTTTTCTTTTCAATTTCATTTTTTATTTAATTTCCAAATAGATCGTTAAGGTGTAGTGGTTTCTTAAATGAACTGCCATTTTTAATTTTCTGCAACTTCCATTTCTATTATTATTTAACTTCATTTTTTCTTCAAATTTGTTTTCTACTCAACTTCCTTTTTTATTTAATTTCCAAATAGATCATTAAGGTATAGCGGTTTTTGGATTGAACTTCCATTTTTAATTTTATGCAACTTCCATTTTTATTTTTATGCAACTTCCATTTTTATTTTTATTCAACTTCCTTTTTTATTCCAGTTACTTTTCTATCAAACTTCTTTTTTATTTAATTTCCAAATAGATAGTTAAGGTATAGTGGTTTCTGGATTGAACTTCCATTTTTAATTTTCAGCAACTTCCATTTTTGTTTTTATTCAACTTCCATTTATATTCAATTTACTCTTCTATTAAATTTCCTTTTTTATTTAATTTCTAAATATATCGTTAAGGTATAGTGGTTTCTTGAATGAACCTCCATTTTTAATTTTCTTGAACTTCCATTTTTATTTTTATTCGACTTCCATTTTTATTCAAGTTATTTTTCTATTCAACTTTCTTTTTTATTTAATTTCCAAATAGATCATTAAGGTATAGTGGTTTCTTTAATAAACTTCGATTTTTAATTTTGTGCAACTTGCATTTTTATTTTTATTTAACTTTCTTTTTTGTTCTGGTTTCTTTTCTACTCAACTTCCTTTTTTATTTAATTTCCAAATAGATCATTAAGGTATAGTGGTTTCTGGATTGAACTTCCATTTTTAATTTTCTGCAACTTCCATTTTTATTTTTATTCAACTTCCATTTTTATTCAATTTACTTTTCTATTAAACTTCCTTTTTTTATTTAATTTCCAAATAGATCATTAAGGTATAGTGGTTTCTTTAATGAACTTCCATTTTTAATTTTATGGAACTTCCATTTTTATTTTTATTCAGCTTCAATTTTTATACAAGTTATTTTTCTACTCAACTTCCTTTTTTATTTAATTTCCAAATTGATCATTAAGGTATTGTGGTTTGTGGATTGAACTTCCATTTTTAATTTTCTGCAACTTCCATTTTTATTTTTCTTCAACTTTCATTTTTATTCAATTTACTTTTCTACTAAACTTCCTTTTTTATTTAATTTCCAAATAGATCGTTAAGGTATAGTGGTTTCTTTAATGAACTTCCATCTTTAATTTTATGGAGCTTCCATTTTTATACAAGTTATTTTTTCTATTCAACTTCCTTTTTTATTTAATTTCCAAATTGATCGTGAAGGTGTAGTGGTTTCTTGAGTGAACTTCCATTTTTAATTTTCTGCAACTTCCATTTTTTCTTTTATTTAACTTCCTTTTTTATTCAAGTTTCTTTTCCACTCAACTTCCTTTTTTATTTAATTTCCAAATAGATCGTTAAGGTATAGTGGTTTCTGGATTGAACTTCCATTTTTAATTTTCTGCAACTTCCATTTTTATTCAAGTTATTTTTCTATTCAACTTCCTTTTTTATTTAATTTCAAAATAGATCGTTAAGGTATAGTGGTTTCTATTATGAACTTCGATTTTTAATTTTTTGCAACTTCCATTTTTATTTTTATTTAACTTTCTTTTTTGTTTTGGTTTCTTTTCTACTCAACTTCCTTTTTTATTTAATTTCCAAATTGATCGTTAAGGTATAGTGGTTTCTGGATTGAACTTCCATTTTTAATTTTCTGCAACTTCCATTTTTATTTTTATTCAACTTCCATTTTTATTCAATTTACTTTTCTATTAAACTTCCTTTTTTTATTTAATTTCCAAATAGATCGTTAAGGTATAGTGGTTTCTTGAATGAACATCCAATTTTAATTTTCTGCAACTTCCATTTTTATTTCTATTCAACATCTTTTTTTTTTCAAATTTCTTTTCTATTCAACTTCATTTTTTACTTAATTTCCAAATAGATCATTAAGGTATACTGGTTTCTGGATTGAACTTCCATTTTTAATTTTTTGCAACTTTCACTTTTATTTTTATTCAACTTCCAATTTTATTCAATTTACTTTTCTATCAAACTTTCTTTTTTATTTAATTTCCAAATAGATTGTTAAGGTATAGTGGTTTCTTTAATGAACTTCCATTTTTAATTTTGTGGAACTTCCATTTTTATTTTTATTTAGCTTCCATTTTTATACAAGTTATTTTTCTACTCAACTTCCTATTTTATTTAATTTCCAAATTGATCGTTAAGGTATAGTGGTTTCTGCATTGAACTTCCATTTTTAATTATCTGCATCTTCCATTTTTATTTTTATTCAACTTCCATTTTTATTCAATTTACTTTTCTATTAATTTTCCTTTTTTATTTAATTTCTAAATATATCGTTAAGGTATAGTGGTTTCTTTAATGAACTTCCATTTTTATTTTTATTCGGCTTCCATTTTTATTCAAGTTATTTTTATATTCAACTTACTTTTTTATTTAATTTCCAAATAGAACATTAAGGTATAGTGGTTTCTTTAATGAACTTCGATTTTTAATTTTCTGCAACTTCCTTTTTTATTTTTATTTAACTTTCTTTTTTGTTCTGGTTTCTTTTCTTCTCATGTAACGCCCTCAAAATAACAACATTAAACCCATCAGATAAGACATGCATTTACATATAAACTAACCACATTCTTTTATTCATTAGAGTTCCATTACATAAGTATTACATGTTAACATCAAAACAAAATGCCCTACGGGCTTACAGCTTTCCAAGTTAACACTTGGTTACAACAAAAGAGTACTAACTCGTTTACACATTAAGCCCTTGGCTTGAAGTTACATGTAATACATCAAAAGTTAAGCGACAAAAGTATGTCCGCCTCTAGCCTCCCAGCTATGTCCTTGGAGGTGGCATGCTACCTGTACCTGAAAAAGATATCCCCATATAGGCTGAGCCACAGCCCGGTAGAAATACACTAAACCAACCATGAACAATGACTAAAAGATTAGCAATTGATAGATGGCCAACACAGATACATTCACATAAATTACACATTTATGTCATACGACTTATGAGTCCAAGTTTCCTTTCATTTTCTTTTTTTTCAACGGATAGGCATATAAGCACTACCCACATTCTCAACAGATATGTATAACAACAAAATCCACAGATAAGCATATAAGCTATGTCCACATTCTACAACAGATATGTATAACCACAATATCCACAAATAAGCATATAAGCTATATCCACATATCACAAAGATAAGCATATAAGCTCTATCTTTACTTCTTTAGACAAGCATATGAGCTGTATCTACGGAGTTCATCCCCTATCTTCTCCCAACACTATCCGGTTTAGAGGTACATCCCCTATCTTCCCCTAACCCGCGGAGTACATCCCCCATCTCCTCCTTTACACATAACATATACAAACACAATGGTTCTATATACAATCACTCAATACATATAATTAATGTATTCTATCAACCGTTAAGTTCCATGACACACTTCATTGATTAGTTTCAGTTTGCCTAATCATCATGCATTGTCTACAACAATCACGACTATCCTCCACCGATAGCCCAAAGCAGTTATTTCTAAACAGAAAATAAATGCACAATGGATATTCAATCAACATTTCTTTTCCTCATTCCTCACAATTAATTATCCCAATTAATTAAACAATGTAATTAGGTCAATTCCCATAATTAACATTTCAACCCTTAGGTCCCATTTTCATCAATGATTTAACATTTATTTCATTTCTCTATTCCAAACATGCATCTAGGTTTATTATGAACAAAACCCCAACTTTTGTAAAATTACACAAAAGCCCCAAACTTTCACAAAATTACCAAACCAACCCCAACATCTCAAAATACCAAAATTTAAAGACAAAATCCATAGAGAGGAGTAGGATATCCCTACCTCGAAGTTTGAGCCACAAAGGAGATGAAGACTCGAAGATCAACGTGTTCCAAATCCCAACTTTTTCAGATTAAAACAAAGCTCTCAACGCCCTCTATCTTTTTAACAAAGGCCCTAGGCTAGATTCACACTCTAGGGAGATCAATTCTTAGAGAGAATATAAGTGTAGAGAGAGAGGGTCTCGGATCTAGGGTTTGATCAAAAAAAGAAGATGAAAAAGTGATGTTCAAAACGCTACTGTCCGCTGATATAAAACACGCTCGCTCGAGCGAAGCCTTTGTCGCTCGAGCGGCCAGACACAAAAACTCTCGCTCGAGCCAAGGAACTCTCGCTCGAGCCAAAAACTCAGAAGTGCGCTCGAGCGAAAGAATGCTCGCTCGAGCCAACAACTCAAACCCTCAGGTCTGCAACCTGAAGCACGCTCGAGCGACAGACCTCTCGCTCGAGCGAAGAACAAACCAGACCGCTCGAGCCAAGAAAAGCTCGCTCGAGCCAAGAAACACAACTCTCAGGTCCAGAACCAGGAGCAAGCACTCACTCGAGCGAAGCCACTCTGGCTCGACCCACCAGACACGAACTCAACTCTCGCTCGAGCGACAAACTCCTAGCTCGAGCGAAAGGCCAAAAATCTGGGCAGCAACACTAGGCTCCCAAGCACAACCAACCTGTAACAAACCTGCCCAACACATCCTATAACTCAAATACGAAGAAAAAGGATGCAAACAAGATGATAAACAACTACCAACATCCACGGACACATGTCCGGATCACTGTATAACAAGGGTAAAACCCGGGATCGCTATAACCTCCCCCCCTTAAAGAATTTCGTCCCCGAAATTAAGCACAAGTTTTCAAAACAAGTTTTTTCTCCATTTTAAACATTGTTACACTTTAACATTCAACATTTCGACCCATTACCGGTCACCCCCTCCATTTAACAAGAGGCATCTCACAATATGTAAATCACATATGTATTTTCAACATGCATCAACGTTATGCACTATCTTTCCAATTTCAACAATACAATCAACATATATAATGTCACATTCAACTTCCATATGAGGCAAGTTCTAAAACATACTTCCAATAAACCAAACATTTTCAATGTTTCACAACTTAAGACATATATAAAAGCTCTTAAGTTCAACAAAATGCAAAATTTAAATACAAGATCACATATCAACAAACAAGTCTGGATATTTCTCTCGGACTTCCAACTCACGTTCCCAAGTGGCTTCCTCCACTCCGTGATGTTTCCACAAGACTTTCACCAAAGGAATGGTCTTGCCACGCAGGACCTGATCCCGCCTATCCAAGACCCGAACCGGTCTCTCCTCATACGAGGCATCCTCATCGACCTCTAAATCGGTCCAATCCAACACATGTGATGGATCTGGCTCATACTTCCGAAGCATACTCACATGAAACACGTCATGCACTCCGGACAACTGCGGCGGTAAGGCTAACCGATAAGCAACCTCACCAATCCTCTCAAGGATCTCAAAAGGACCAAAAAACCGAGGGGATAACTTCCCACTCTTCCCAAACCTCATCAAACCCCGCCTAGGTGATATCTTCAGAAAGACATGATCACCCACCCCAAACGCCAAAGGTCTCCTCCTACGGTCGGCATAACTCTTTTGTCGACTCTGGGCTGTAACAAGCCTCCTACGGATAAGTTCAACTTTCTCCGTCGTCTCCCTAACCAACTCCGGACCCAACAAAGGTGCATCACCCACCTCGGCCCAACAAACTGGAGACCTACACGGTCGGCCATACAAGGCCTCAAACGGTGCCATACCGATGCTAGACTGAAAACTGTTGTTGTAGGCAAACTCTACCAAGGGCAAGTGCCTCTCCCACGTCCCACCGAAGTCCAGGACACAACCCCGAAGCATATCCTCGAGGATCTGAATAGTACGCTCGGACTGCCCGTCAGTCTGAGGATGATAAGCCGTACTAAAGGTCAACTTAGTGCCCAAGGCACTCTGCAAACTCTGCCACAACCTAGCAGTAAAACGAGGATCTCTATCTGAGATGATCGTCACTGGGACCCCGTGCAATCTCACTACGTCCCGAATATACAAATCGGCAAGATGATCCACCGAATCTCTCACGCGCATAGAAATAAAGTGCGCCGACTTAGTCAACCGGTCTACAACCACCCAAATAGCATCACTACCCCGCTGAGTCCTCAGAAGACCTACAACGAAGTCCATAGTGACATGCTCCCACTTCCACTCGGCAATAGGCAAGGGTTGCAACAAACCCGCTGGCCTCTGATGTTCGGCCTTCACTTGCTGGCAAGTAAGGCACTTCGATACAAAAACAGCCACATCTCTCTTCATACCCCGCCACCAAAACTGGCGACCCAAATCCTGATACATCTTAGTACCTCCCGGATGCACCGCAAGGTGCGAATGGTGAAACTCTCGGAGTACTTCCTCTCGGCAAGACTCCGGTACAAACAAACGGTCCCGATATCTCACACTCAGGTCGGGATACACCGTCAAACCCTTCTCAACTTTTCCACTGGAGATCTTCTCTCGGAGGGATTCTACCTCAAGGTCACCTCTCTGTGCCTCTAACACTCCAGTTACAAGCGTAGGCTGGGCAACAACAGAAAACAAGGCCGCAGCCTCAACAGATTCGCCCAGTAGCAAATCAAATTCACCAAGTGCTCCCAACATCTCCCATTCCCGGATGGCTATACTAGCTACATCACTAATGGATTTCCTACTAAGGGCATCGGCCACAACATTGGCCTTTCCCGGATGATAGTGCAACTCAAAATCATAATCCTTGATGAACTCCATCCATCTCCTCTGCCTCAGATTCAAGTCTCTCTGTGTAAACAGATACTTCAAACTCTTGTGGTCCGAGAACACCTCGAACCTCTCACCATAAAGGTAGTGCCTCCAGATTTTCAGGGCAAAGATCACTGCTGCTAACTCTAGGTTGTGTGTGGGGTAATTCTTCTCGTGTATTTTCAACTAACGTGAGCCATAAGCTACCACTTTCCCCTCTTGCATCAACACACAACCCAAACCCTCTCGTGAGGCATCACAATAAACCGCATAACCCAACCCCCTCTCCGGAATAACCAACACCGGAGCGGTGGTCAATCTAACTTTCAACTCTTGGAACGACTTTTCACAAGTCTCACTCCACACAAACTTGACTCCCTTCCGAGTCAGTCTAGTCAACGGTGACGCTAACCTGGAGAAATCCTTCACAAACCGACGGTAATACCCAACTAATCCCAGAAAACTGCAGATCTCAAACACACTCTTAGGCTGTGCCCAATCTTGCACTGCCTCAACCTTGGATGTATCAACAGACACCCCTTCTCCGGATACCACGTGGCCTAAGAATTTGACTTCTCTCAGCCAGAACTCACACTTCCCAAACTTGGCATACAGCCTATGGGCTCTAAGCAACTCAAGCACCACTCTCAATTGTTCCTCGTGCTCCTCCTCTGAAGGCGAATAGATAAGGATGTCGTCCACGAAGACGACCAAAAATCGGTCTAAGAACTCCCGGAAAATCCGGTTCATCAAGTCCATAAAGACTGCCGGTGCATTGGTAAGCCCAAATGGCATCACCAGAAACTCATAATGGCCATACCGCGTACGGAATGCCGTTTTCGGAATATCCTCTTCCCTGACCCTCAACTGGTGGTAACCCGATCTCAAGTCTATCTTAGAGAAACAACGGGAACCCTTCAACTGGTCAAACAAATCATCTATACGGGGCATAGGATACTTATTCTTAATCGTAGCCCGATTCAACTTCCGGTAGTCAATACACAATCTCAAGGCACCATCTTTCTTTTTAACAAAGAGGGCCGGTGCTCCCCACGACGAAACACTAGGGCGAACAAAGCCCTTATCTAGCAATTCCTGGAGCTGAACTTTCAACTCAACCAACTCTGCTGGAGCAAAACGATAAGGTGCCATAGAAATCGGCGCCGTGCCGGGCACTAAATCAATAGAGAACTCTATCTCTCGGTGAGGTGGCAAACTAACAAGATCTTCGGGAAAGACATCCGAATACTCACAAACCACCCTCGGTAACACAATCTGGGTCTCATCACACTCACTACTCTCAACGCTAGCAAGTAGACCACTAAGCTCACTTCGCCCTCGCGAATCATACCCCGGTGGTAGAACACTACCAACCCGGTCTCCCAAGAAATGGAACCACTCCCCGCTCAAGGTACATAACGTGACCCTCTGGCGGTAGCAATCGATAACAGCCCGGTATGACGATAACCAGTCCATACCCAAAATAACATCAAAACCCTTCATGGGCATGACAACAAATGGAAAAGGAAGACTATAATCGGCGACCTCAATATCACATCCTCTAACACCCTGTTTCAGGATCAACTCACCACCCAAAGGCGATACCACACAAATAGGAGATGCTAACTGTGCTAACTCCAATTCCAAAACAGATGCAAATGCAGCAGATACAAAAGAATGAGATGCACCCATGTCTATCAACACACTAGCAACCGAGTTGTAAAACAGAAAAGTACCTCTCACTACCGATGGAGCCGGTACTAAATCCTGCGCGGTAACAGCATACACGCGCCCCGTAGGCCCCTGGTCTACCTGCTCACCTCTCGGAGCAAAAGACTACTGCACAGACTGGGATGACGAAGCTCCCGGATTAGCCCTCGAGGCCTGCACAGACTGAGCTGGCTGAAAACCCTGCGTCTGCCTGGAACCAGACGCCCCCGAAGTGGCACTCAACTGCGGGCAAAACCTCTTCAGGTGCCCAGGCTGTCCACACTGATAACAAGACAAGGGCTGCCCCCTGCCCAAACTCTGACTCTGCGGTCTAGCTGAAGAAGAAGCAGCTCTCTGACCCCCACCCTTCTGCGGGCAAACAGAAACTTTGTGACCCAACTGGCCACACTTGTAACAGGTGAAATCCCCCTGACCACCTCTCCCGGAGCCTGCACTCGGCACTGGGAAGGTCGATCTAGCAACACCACCCTGCGACTGCTGAGGGTTAGAACCCCTCTGCCTCCTGCCATCGCCCTGACCATCCTGGCTCCTCTTGGAGCCTCTCTGCCCCTCATCCTCCTCCTGCATCATGAGCTCCATATGAGCTGCAGCATCTACCAGGTGTCTATACTCTCGGATGTAAGACCCACCAACTCTCAACTTGAGGCCCCGCCTCAACTTCCTCTCAAACTCATAGCAACGGCGTTCCTCGGACGCCACCAGTTCAGGTGCAAACCTGGACAAACTAGTAAAGGTAGCCCTGCTGATTAAGCCGGCTAAACTGATCCCTCAGCTTCTCCCTAGCTGCTGCAGACAAAAACCTCTCCTGAAAAGCATTTATAAACGCCTCGCAAGTACCACCAACACGAGCCTTCTCGTACTTCCACCACTGACCCGCATCTCCCTTCAGTTGGAAGGATGCCAAGGTCACTTTCAGTGCTTCGTCCTCGATGCCAAGCATCTCGGACGTCTTACTCATTTGCTCTAGCCACTCATCAGCCTTCAGTGGCTCCTTCAGATCCCCGATAAACTCATCCGGATTAGACCGGAAGAACTCCCTCTTCAAGAAAGAAGGCCCTGCCTCAGTTGCCTGATTCCCAGCTCTAAGAATACCCAAAGCTCCTGCTATCTCTCTGGCCAAGGCACCCATAGCCTGCTGACCCACTGGCTCGGCCACATTGGCCTGACCAACTCCCTCCTGTACTGCCGGAATCTCCCCCGGTAACGGTACTCCCTGCCTCGCAAGTCTACCACGCCTAGCACCTCTTCCTCGTCCTGACATCCTAATAAAGGTAACACAGAACATTAGCACATTCACAAATGTGCCGAAACTAAACACTCACGTCCTAATGCATGGACAACTGTAATTCACTCCACGTAAGCACAAAAACACATAAGCACTTACGAATTTCATTTCCGGATAATGATAGTCCCGAGGCTTTACTAGAGTTCCGGTTAGAAATAGCATTGATCAAGTGCTTTTCCAACAAGACTCCCAGAAACCCAAGGATCCAATCAACATCCTAGAAATTAAATCCCATACCCACATAGTCACATAAGCATGTTATCAATTAAGCACATAGCATATGATACTACATCTAAGTCTCTATCAAGCGAGACAAACCCATTGTGATACTAATCACTTCCCACGTACCCAAAGTATTCGAACCCGGTACGCTCTGATACCAAGTTGTAACGCCCTCAAAATAACAACATTAAACCCATCAGATAAGACATGCATTTACATATAAACTAACCACATTCTTTTATTCATTAGAGTTCCATTACATAAGTATTACATGTTAACATCAAAACAGAATGCCCTACGGGCTTACAGCTTTCCAAGTTAACACTTGGTTACGACAAAAGAGTACTAACTCGTTTACACATTAAGCCCTTGGCTTGAAGTTACATGTAATACATCAAAAGTTAAGCGACAAAAGTATGTCCGCCTCTAGCCTCCCAGCTATGTCCTTGGAGGTGGCATGCTACATGTACCTGAAAATGATATTCCCATATAGGGTGAGCCACAGCCCAGTAGAAATACACTAAACCAACCATGAACAATAACTAAAAGATTAGCAATTGATAGATGGCCAACACATATACATTCACATAAATTACACATTTATGTCATACGACTTATGAGTCCAAGTTTCCTTTCATTTTCTTTTTTTTCAACGGATAGGCATATAAGCACTACCCACATTCTCAACAGATATGTATAACAACAAAATCCACAGATAAGCATATAAGCTATATCCACATTCTACAACAGATATGTATAACCACAATATCCACAGATAAGCATATAAGCTATATCCACATATCACAAAGATAAGCATATAAGCTCTATCTTTACTTCTTTAGACAAGCATATGAGCTGTATCTACGGAGTTCATCCCCTATCTTCTCCCAACACTATCCGGTTTAGAGGTACATCCCCTATCTTCCCCTAACCCGCGGAGTACATCCCCCATCTCCTCCTCTACACATAACATATACAAACACAATGGTTCTATATACAATCACTCAATACATATAATTAATGTATTCTATCAACCGTCAAGTTCCATGACACACTTCATTGATTAGTTTCAGTTTGCCTAATCATCATGCATTGTCTACAACAATCACAACTATCCTCCACCGATAGCCCAAAGCAGTTATTTCTAAACAGAAAATAAATGCACAATGGATATTCAATCAACATTTCTTTTCCTCATTCCTCACAATTAATTATCCCAATTAATTAAACAATGTAATTAGGTCAATTCCCATAATTAACATTTCAACCCTTAGGTCCCATTTTCATCAATGATTTAACATTTATTTCATTTCTCTATTCCAAACATGCATCTAGGTTTATTATGAACAAAACCCCAACTTTTGTAAAATTACACAAAAGCCCCAAACTTTCACAAAATTACCAAACCAACCCCAACATCTCAAAATACCAAAATTTAAAGACAAAATCCATAGAGAGGAGTAGGATATCCCTACCTAGAAGTTTGAGCCACAAAGGAGATGAAGACTCGAAGATCAACGTGTTCCAAATCCCAACTTTTTCAGATTAAAACAAAGCTCTCAACGCCTTCTATCTTTTTAACAAAGGCCCTAGGCTAGATTCACACTCTAGGGAGATCAATTCTTAGAGAGAATATAAGTGTAGAGAGAGAGGGTCTCGGATCTAGGGTTTGATCAAAAAAAGAAGATGAAAAAGTGATGTTCAAAACGCTACTGTCCGCTGATATAAAACACGCTCGCTCGAGCGAAGCCTTTGTCGCTCGAGCGACCAGACACAGAAACTCTCGCTCGAGCCAAGGAACTCTCGCTAGAGCCAAAAACTCAGAAGTGCGCTCGAGCGAAAGAATGCTCGCTCAAGCCAACAACTCAAACCCTCAGGTCTGCAACCTGAAGCACGCTCGAGCGACAGACCTCTCGCTCGAGCGAAGAACAAACCAGACCGCTCGAGCCAAGAAAAGCTCGCTCGAGCCAAGAAACACAACTCTCAGGTCCAGAACCAGGAGCAAGCACTCACTCGAGCGAAGCCACTATGGCTCGACCCACCAGACACGAACTCAACTCTCGCTCGAGCGACAAACTCCTAGCTCGAGCGAAAGGCCAAAAATCTGGGCAGCAACACTAGGCTCCCAAGCACAACCAACCTGTAACAAACCTGCCCAACACATCCTATAACTCAAATACGAAGAAAAAGGATGCAAACAAGATGATAAACAACTACCAACATCCACGGACACAAGTCCGGATCACTGTATAACAAGGGTAAAACCCGGGATCGCTATATCTCAACTTCCTTTTTTATTTAATTTCCAATCGTTAACGTATAGTGGTTTCTAGATTGAACTTCCATTTTTAGTTTTCTGCAACTTCCATTTTAATTTTTATTCAATTTACTTTTCTATTAAACTTCCTTTTTTATTTAATTTCCAAATAGATCGTAAAGGTATAGTGGTTTCTTGAATGAACTTCCATTTTTAATTTTATGGCACTTCCATTTTTATTTTTATTCAGCTTCCATTTTTATACAAGTTATTTTTCTACTCAACTTACTTTTTTATTTAATTTCCAAACAGATCGTTAAGGTATAGTGGTTTCTGAATTGAACTTCCATTTTTAATTTTCTGCAACTTCCATTTTTATTTTTATACAACTTTCATTTTTATTCAATTTACTTTTCTATTAAACTTCCTTTTTTATTTAATTTCCAAATAGATCGTTAAGGTATAGTGGTTTCTTTAATGAACATCCATTTTTAATTTTATGGAACTTCCATTTTTATTTTTATTCAACTTCCATTTTTATACAAGTTATTTTTCTATTCAACTTCCTTTTTTATTTCATTTCCAAATTGATCGTTAAGGTGTAGTGGTTTCTTGAATGAACTTCCATTTTTAATTTTCTGCAACTTCCATTTTTTTTTTAATTAACTTCTTTTTTTATTCAAGTTTCTTTTCAACTCAACTTCATTCTTTATTTAATTTCCAAAAAGATCGTTAAGATATATTGGTTTCTGAATTGAATATCCATTTTTAATTATCTGCAACTTCCATTTTTATTTTTATTCGACTTCCATTTTTATTCAAGTTATTTTTCTATTCAACTTCCTTTTTCATTTAATTTCTAAATAGATCGTTAAGGTATAGTGGCTTCTTTAATGAACTACGATTTTTAATTTTTTGCAACTTCCATTTTTATTTTTATTTAACTTTCTTTTTTGTTCTGGTTTCTTTTCTACTCAACTTCCTTTTTTATTTAATTTCCAAATAGATCATTAAGGTATAGTGGTTTCTGGATTGAACTTCCATTTTTAATTTTCTGCAACTTTCATTTTTATTTTTATTCAACTTCCTTTTTTATTCAATTTACTTTTCTATTAAGCTTCCTTTTTTATTTAATTTCCGAATAGATCGTTAAGGTATAGTGGTTTCTATAATGAACTTCCATTTTTAATTTTATGGAACTTCCATTTTTATTTTTATTCAGCTTCCATTTTTATACAAGCTATTTTTCTATTCAACTTCCTTTTTTATTTAATTTCCAAATTGATCGTTAAGGCATAGTGGTTTCTGGATTGAACTTCCATTTTTAATTTTCTGCAACTTCAATTTTTATTTTTATTCAACTTCCATTTTTATTCAATTTACTTTTCTATTAAACTTCCTTTTTTATTTAATTTCTAAATAGATCGTTAAGGTATAGTGGTTTCTTTAATGAACTTCCATTTTTAATTTTATGGAACTTCCATTTTTATTTTTATTCAACTTCTATTTTTATACAAGTTATTTATCTATTCAACTTCCTTTTTTATTTAATTTCCAAATTGATCATTAAGGTGTAGTGGTTTCTTTAATGAACTTCCATTTTTAATTTTCTACAACTTCCATTTTTATTTTCATTTAACTTCCTTTTTCATTTAAGTTTCTTTTCTACTCAACTTTATTTTTTATTCAATTTCCAAATAGATCGTTAAGGTATACTGGTTTCTGGATTGAACATCCATTTTTAATTTTCTGCAACTTTCATTTTTATTTTTATTCGACTTCCATTTTTATTAAAGTTATTTTTCTATTCAACTTCCTTTTTCATTTAATTTCCAAATAGATCGTTAAGGTATAGTTGTTTCTTTAATGAACTTCGATTTTTAATTTTCTGCAACTTCTATTTTTATTTTTATTTAACTTTCTTTTTTGTTCTGGTTTCTTTTCTACTCAACTTCCTTTTTTTATTTAATTTCCAAATAGATTGTTAAGGTATAGTGGTTTCTGGATTGAACTTCCATTTTTAATTTTTTGCAACTTCCATTTTTATTTTTATTGAACTTCCATTTTTATTCAATTTACTTTTCTATTAAACTTCCATTTTTATTTAATTTCCAAATATATCGTTAAGGTATAGTAGTTTCTTGAATGAACTTCCATTTTTAATTTTCTACAACTTCCATTTTTATTTTTATTCGACTTCCATTTTTTTTTCAAGTCATTTTTCTATTCAACTTCTTTTTTTATTTAATTTCCAAATAAGTCATATAGGTATAGTGGTTTCTCGAACGAACTTCCAATTTTAATTTTCAGCAACTTTCATTTTTATTTCTATTCAACTTCTTTTTTTTTTCAATCCTTTTTTTTTTCAACTTCCTTTTTTATTTAATTTCCAAATAGATCGTTAAGGTACAGTGGTTTCTGGATTGAACTTCCATTTTTAATCTTATGCAACATTCATTTTTATTTTTATTCATCTTTCATTTTTATTCAATTTACTTTTCTATTAAACTTCATTTTTTATTTAATTTCCAAATAGATCGTTAAGGTATAGTGGTTTCTTGAATGAACTTCCATTTTTAATTTTATGCAACTTCAATTTTTATTTTTATTCGACTTCCATTTTTATTCAAGTCATTTTTCTATGCAACTTCTTTTTTTATTTAATTTCCACATAGATCGTTAAGGTATAGTGGTTTCTTGAATGAACTTCCATTTTTAATTTTATAGCGATCCCAGGTTTACCCTTGTTGTACAGTGATCCGGACATGTGTCCGTGGATGTTGGTAGTTGTTTATTATCTTGTTTGCATCCTCTTTACTGGTATATTGAGTTATAGGATGTGTTGGGCAGGTTTGTTTCAGGTTGGTTGTGTTTGGGAGCCTAGTGTTGCTGCCCAGATTTTTGGCCCTTCGCTCAAGCAAGGAGTTTGTCGCTCGAGCGAGAGTTGAGTTTGTGTCTGGTGGGTCGAGCCAGAGTGGATTCGCTCGAGCGAGCGATGGCGTCTGGTTCTGGACCTGAGAGTTGTATTTCTTGGCTCGAGCGAGCTTTTCTTGGCTCGAGCGGTCTGGGTTTGTTCTTCGCTCGAGCGAGAGGTATGTCGCTCGAGCGTGCTTCTGGTTGCAGACCTGAAGGTTTGAGTTTTTGGCTCGAGCGAGAGTTTCTTGGCTCGAGCGAGGGTATTCTGTGTCTGGTCGCTCGAGCGACAAAGGCTTCGCTCGAGCGAGAGTGTTTTATATCAGCGGACAGTAGCGTTTTGAAACATCACTTTTTCACTTTATTTTTCTTTCAAACCCTTGATCCGAGACACTCTCTCTCTAAACGTACACTCTCTCTAAGATTTGATCTCCCTAGAGTGTGAATCTAGCCTAGGGCCTTTGTTAAAAAGATAGAGGGCGTTGAGAGCTTTGATTTAATCTGAAAAAGTTTGGATTTGGAGCACGTTGATCTTCGAGTCTTCATCTCCTTTTTGGCTTAAACTTCGAGGTAGGGATATCCTACTCCTCTCTATGGATTTTGTCTTTAAATTTTAGTATTTTGAGATGTTGGGGTTGGTTTGGTAATTTGGTAAAAGTTTGGGGCTTTTGTGCAATTTTACAAAAGTTGGGGTTTTATTCATAATAAACCTAGATGCATGTTTGGCATAGAGAAATGGAATAAAAGTGGAATCACTGATGAAAATGGAACCTAAGGGTTGAAATGTTAATTATGGATAATGACCTAATTACATTGTTTGATTAATTGGGATAATTAATTGTGAGAAATGAGGAAATGTAATGTTGATTGAATATCCATTGTGCATTTATGTTCTGTTTAGAAATAACTGCTTTGGGCTATCGGTGGAGGATAGTCGTGATTGTTGTAGACAATGCATGATGATTAGGCAAACTGAAACTAATCAATGAAGTGTGTCATAGAACTTGACGGTTGATAGAATACATTAACTATATGTATTGGGTGATTGTATATAGAACCCATGTGTTTGTATACGTTATGTGTAGAGGAGGAGATGGGGGATATACTCCGCGGTTTAGGGGAAGATAGGGGATGTACCTCTAAACCGGATAGTGTTGGGAGAAGATAGGGGATGAACTCCGTAGATACAGCTCATATGCTTGTCTAGTAAAGTGAAGATAGAGCTCATATGCTTATCTTTGTGAAGTGTGGATATAGCTTATATGCTTATCTGTGGATATTGTTGATATACATATCTGTTGTAGAATGTGGATATAGCTTATTTGCTTATCTGAGAATGTGGATATTGTTGTTATACATATCTGTTTAGAATGTGGGTGGTGTTTATATGCCTATCCGTTGAAAAAGGGAAAATGAAAGGTAACTTGGACTCATAAGTCATGTGGCATAAATATGTGATTTATGTGAATGTATCAGTGTTGGCCATCTATCAATTGCTAATATTTTAGTCATTGTTCATGGTTGGTTTAGTATATTTCTACTGGGCTGTGGCTCACCCTATATGGGAATATCATTTTCAGGTACAGGTAGCATGCCACCTCCAAGGACATAGCTTGGGAGGCTAGAGGCGGGCACACTTTTGTTGTTTTACTTTTGATGTATTACATGGAAATTCAAGCCAAGGGCTTAATGTGTATGAGTTAGTACTCTTTTGTTGTAACCAAGTGTTAACTTGGAAAGCTGTAAGCCCATAGGGCATTTGCTTTTGTTGTTAACATGTAATACTTATGTAATAGAACTCTGATAAATGGAAGAATGTGGAACCTTTACATCTCAATGCATGTCTTATTTGATGGGTTTAATGTTACTATTTTGAGGGCGTTACAAATTTTCTGCAACTTCCATTTTTATTTTTATTTAACTTTCTTTTTCATTCAAGTTTCTTTTCTACTCAACTTCCTTTTTTATTTAATTTCCAAATAGATCGTTAAGGTATAGTGGTTTCTGGATTAAACTTCCACTTTAAATTTTATTTAACTTTCATTTTTATTTTTATTCAATTTCTATTTTTATACAATTTAAATTTCTATTAAACTTCCTTTCTTATTTAATTTCCAAATAAATCGTTAAGGTATAGTGGTTTCTTTAATGAACTTCCATTTTTAATTTTCTGCAACTTCCATTTTTAGTTTTATTCGACTTCCATTTTTATTCAAGTTATTTTTCTATTCAACTTCCTTTTTCATTTAATTTCCAAGTAGATCGTTAAGGCATAATGGTTTCTTTAATGAACTTCGATTTTTAATTTTCTGCAACTCCCATTTTTATTTTTATTTAACTTTCTTTTTTGTTCTGGTTTCTTTTCTACCCAACTTCCTTTTTTATTTAATTTCCAAATAGATCGTTAAGGTATAGTGGTTTTTGGATTGAACTTTCATTTTTAATTTTCTGCAACTTCCATTTTTATTTTTATTCAACTTCCATTTTTATTCAATTTACTTTTCTATTAAACTTCCTTTTTTATTTAATTTCCAAATAGATCGTTAAGGTATTGTGGTTTCTTAAATGAACATCCAATTTTAATTTTCTGCAACTTCCATTTTTATTTCTATTCAACTTCTTTTTTTTTTCAAGTTTCTTTTCTATTCAACTTCTTTTTTTATTTAATTTCCAAATAGATCGTTAAGGTATACGGGTTTCTGGATTGAACTTCCATTTTTAATTTTATGCAACTTTCACTTTTATTTTTATTCAATTTACTTTTCTATTAAACTTCCCTTTTCATTTAATTTCCAAATAGATCATTAAGGTATACTGGTTTCTTTAATGAACTTCCATTTTGAATTTTATGGAACTTCCATTTTTATTTTTATTCAGCTCCCATTTTTATACAAGTTATTTTTCTCTTCAACTTCCTCTTTTATTTAATTTCCAAATTGATCGTTAAGGTATAGTGGTTTTTGGATTGAACTTCCATTTTTAATTTTCTGCAGCTTCCATTTTTATTTTTATTCAACTTCCATTTTTATTCAATTTACTTTACTATTAAACTTCCTTTTTTATTTAATTTCTAAATATATCGTTAAGGTATAGTGGTTTCTTGAATGAACTTCCATTTTTAATTTTCTGCAACTTCCATTTTAATTTTTATTCGATTTCCATTTTTATTCAAGTTATTTTTCTATTCAACTACCTTTTTTTATTTAATTTTCAAATAGATCGTTAAGGTATAGTGGTTTCTTTAATGAACTTCGATTTTTAATTTTCTGCAACTTCCAATTTTATTTTCATTTAACTTTCTTTTCTGTTCTGGTTTCTTTTCTACTCAACTTACTTTTTTATTTAATTTCCAAATAGATCGTTAAGGTATAGTGGTTTCTGGATTGAACTTCCATTTTTAATTTTCTGCAACTTCCATTTTTATTTTTATTCAACTTCCATTTTTTTTCAAGTTATTTTTCTATTCAACTTCCTTTTTCATTTAATTTCCAAATAGATCATTAAGGTATAGTGGTTTCTTTATTGAACTTCGATTTTTAATTTTGTACAACTTCCATTTTTATTTTTATTTAACTTTGTTTTTTGTTCTGGTTTCTTTTCTACTCAACTTACTTTTTTATTTAATTTCCAAATAGATCGTTAAGGTATAGTGGTTTCTGGATTGAACTTCCATTTTAAATTTTCTTCAACTTCCATTTTTATTCAATTTACTTTTTTATTAAACTTCCTTTTTTATTTAATTTCCAAATAGATCATTAAGGTATAGTGGTTTCTTTAATGAACTTCCATTTTTAATTTTATGGAACTTCCATTTTTATTTTTATTTAGCTTCCATTTTTATACAAGTTATTTTTCTATTCAACTTCCTTTTTTATTTAATTTCCAAATTGATCGTGAAGGTGTAGTGGTTTCTTGAATGAACTTCCATTTTTAATTTCTTGCAACTTCCATTTTTTCTTTTATTTAACTTCCTTTTTTATTCAAGTTTCTTTTCTACTCAACTTCCTTTTTTATTTAATTTCCAAATAGATCGTTAAGGTATAGTGGTTTCTGGATTGAACTTCCATTTTTAATTTTCTGCAACTTCCATTTTTATACAAGTTATTTTTCTATTCAACTTCCTTTTTTATTTAATTTCAAAATAGATCGTTAAGGTATAGTGGTTTCTATAATGAACTTCGATTTTTAATTTTTTGCAACTTCCATTTTTATTTTTATTTAACTTTCTTTTTTGTTTTGGTTTCTTTTCTACTCAACTTCCTTTTTTATTTAATTTCCAAATTGATCGTTAAGGTATAGTGGTTTCTGGATTGAACTTCCATTTTAATTTTCTGCAACTTCCATTTTTATTCAATTTACTTTTCTATTAAACTTCCTTTTTTATTTAATTTCCAAATAGATCGTTAAGGTATAGTGGTTTCTTGAATGAACATCCAATTTTAATTTTCTGCAACTTCTATTTTTATTTCTATTCAACTTCTTTTTTTTTTTCAAATTTCTTTTCTATTCATCTTCATTTTTTACTTAATTTCCAAATAGATCATTAAGGTATACTGGTTTCTGGATTGAACTTCCATTTTTAATTTTTTCCAACTTTCACTTTTATTTTTATTCAACTTCCAATTTTATTCAATTTACTTTTCTATTAAACATTCTTTTTTATTTAACTTTCAAATAGATTGTTAAGGTATAGTGGTTTCTTTAATGGACTTCCATTTTTAATTTTGTGGAACTTCCATTTTTATTTTTTTTTAGCTTCCATTTTTATACAAGTTATATTTCTATTCAACTACCTATTTTATTTAACTTCCAAATTGATCGTTAAGGTATAGTGGTTTCTGGATTGAACTCCCATTTTTAATTTTCTGCATCTTCCATTTTTATTTTTATTCAACTTCCATTTTTATTCAATTTACTTTTTTATCAATTTTCCTTTTTTATTTAATTTCTAAATATATCGTTAAGGTATAGTGGTTTCTTGAATGAACTTCCATTCTTATTTTTATTCGACTTCCATTTTTATTCAAGTTATTTTTATATTCAACTTACTTTTTTATTTAATTTCCAAATAGATCATTAAGGTATTGTGGTTTCTTTAATGAACTTCGATTTTTAATTTTCTGCAACTTCCATTTTTATTTTTATTTGACTTTCTTTTTTGTTCTTGTTTTTTTCTACTCAACTTCCTTTTTTATTTAATTTCCAAATAGATCGTTAAGGTATAGTGGTTTCTAGAATGAACTTCCATTTTTTGTTTTCCGCAACTTCCATTTTTATTTTTATTCAATTTACTTTTCTATTAAACTTCCTTTTTTATTTAATTTCCAAATAGATCGTTAAGGTATAGTGGTTTCTTGAATGAACTTCCATTTTTAATTTTATGGAACTTCCATTTTTATTTTTATTCAGCTTCCATATTTATACAAGTTATTTTTCTACTCAACTTACTTTTTTATTTAATTTCCAAACAGATCGTTAAGGTATAGTGGTTTCTAGATTGAACTTCCATTTTTAATTTTCTGCAACTTACATTTTTATTTTTATACAACTTTCATTTTTATTCAATTTACTTTTCTATTAAACTTCCTTTTTTATTTAATTTCCAAATAGATCATTAAGGTATAGTGGTTTCTTCAATGAACATCCATTTTTAATTTTATGGAACTTCCGTTTTTATTTTTATTCAACTTCCATTTTTATACAAGTTATTTTTCTATTCAACTTCCTTTTTTATTTAATTTCCAAATTGATCGTTAAGGTGTAGTGGTTTCTTGAATGAACTTCCATTTTTAATTTTCCGCAACTTCCATTTTTATTTTTATTTAACTTCTTTTTTTATTCAAGTTTCTTTTCAACTCAACTTCATTTTTTATTTAATTTCCAAACAGATCGTTAAGGTATATTCGTTTCTGGATTGAACATCCATTTTTAATTTTCTGCAACTTCCATTTTTATTTTTATTCGACTTCCATTTTTATTCAAGTTATTTTTCTATTCAACTTCCTTTTTTATTTAATTTCGAAATAGATAGTTAAGGTATAGCGGTTTCTTTAATGAACTACGATTTTTAATTTTTTGCAACTTCCATTTTTATTTTTAGTTAACTTTCTTTTTTGTTTTGGTTTCTTTTCTACTCAACTTCCTTTTTTATTTAATTTCCAAATAGATCGTTAAGGTATAGTGGTTTCTGGATTGAACTTTCATTTTTAATTTTCTGCAACTTCCATTTTTATTTTTATTCAACTTCCTTTTTTATTCAATTTACTTTTCTATTAAGCTTCCTTTTTTATTTAATTTCCGAATAGATCGTTAAGGTATAGTGGTTTCTATAATGAACTTCCATTTTTAATGTTATGGAACTTCCAATTTTATTTTTATTCAGCTTCCATTTTTATACAAGCTATTTTTCTATTCAACTTCCTTTTTTATTTAATTTCCAAATTGATCGTTAAGGCATAGTGGTTTCTGGATTGAACTTCCATTTTTAATTTTCTGCAACTTTAATTTTTATTTTTATTCAACTTCCATTTTTATTCAATTTACTTTTCTATTAAACTTCCTTTTTTATTTAATTTCCAAATAGATCGTTAAGGTATAGTCATTTCTTTAATGAACTTCCATTTTTAATTTTATGGAACTTCCATTTTTATTTTTATTCAGCTTCCATTTTTATACAAGTTATTTTTCTATTCAACTTCCTTTTTTATTTAATTTCCAAATTGATCGTTAAAGTGTAGTGGTTTCTTTAATGAACATCCATTTTTAATTTTCTACAACTTCCATTTTTATTTTTATTTAACTTCCTTTTTCATTCAAGTTTCTTTTCTACTCAACTTCATTTTTTATTCAATTTCCAAACAGATCGTTAAGGTATACTGGTTTCTGGATTGAACATCCATTTTTAATTTTCTGCAACTTTCATTTTTATTTTTATTTGACTTCCATTTTTATTAAAGTTATTTTTCTATTCAACTTCCTTTTTCATTTAATTTCCAAATAGATCGTTAATGTATAGTTGTTTCTTTAATGAACATCGATTTTTAATTTTCTGCAACTTCTATTTTTATCTTTATTTAACTTTCTTTTTTGTTCTGGTTTCTTTTCTACTCAACTTCCTTTTTTATTTAATTTCCAAATAGATCGTTAAGGTATAGTGGTTTCTGGATTGAACTTCCATTTTTAATTTTCTGCAACTTCCATTTTTATTTTTATTCAAGTTCCATTTTTTTTCAATTTACTTTTCTATTAAACTTCCTTTTTTATTTAGTTTCCAAATATATCGTTAAGGTATAGTAGTTTCTTGAATGAACTTCCATTTTTAATTTTATGCAACTTCCATTTTTATTTTTATTCGACTTCCATTTTTATTCAAGTCATTTTTCTATTCAACTTCCTTTTTTATTTAATTTCCAAATAAGTCATTAAGGTATAGTGGTTTCTCGAACGAACTTCCAATTTTAATTTTCAGCAACTTTCATTTTTATTTCTATTCAACTTCTTTTTTTTTCAATCTTTTTTTTATTCAACTTCCTTTTTTATTTAATTTCCAGCTAGATCGTAAAGGTACAGTGGTTTCTGGATTGAACTTCCATTTTTAATCTTATGCAACATTCATTTTTATTTTTATTCATCTTCCATTTTTATTCAATTTACTTTTCTATTAAACTACATTTTTTATTTAATTTCCAAATAGATCGTTAGGGTATAGTGGTTTCTTGAATGAACATCCATTTTTAATTTTATGCAACTTCAATTTTTATTTTTATTCAACTTCAATTTTTATTCAAGTCATTTTTCTATTCAACTTCTTTTTTTATTTAATTTCCACATAGATCGTTAAGGTATAGTGGTTTCTTGAATGAACTTCCATTTTTAATTTTCTGCAACTTCCATTTTTATTTTTATTTAACTTTCTTTTTCATTCAAGTTTCTTTTCTACTCAACTTCCTTTTGTATTTAATTTCCAAATAGATCGTTAAGGTATAGTGGTTTCTGGATTATACTTCCACATTAAATTTTATTTAACTTTCATTTTTATTTTTGTTCAATTTCTATTTTTATACAATTTACATTTCTATTAAACTTCCTTTCTTATTTAATTTCCAAATAGATCGTTAAGGTATAGTGGTTTCTTTAATGAACTTCCATTTTTAATTTTCTGCAACTTCCATTTTTAGTTTTATTCGACTTCCATTTTTATTCAAGTTATTTTTCTATTCAACTTCCTTTTTCATTTAATTTCCAAATAGATCGTTAAGGCATAATGGTTTCTTTAATGAACTTCGATTTTTAATTTTTTGCAACTCTCATTTTTATTTTTATTTAACTTTCTTTTTTGTTCTGGTTTCTTTTATACCCAACTTCCTTTTTTATTTAATTTCCAAATATATCGTTAAGGTATAGTGGTTTCTGGATTGAACTTCCATTTTTAATTTTCTGCAACTTCCATTTTTATTTTTATTCAACTTCCATTTTTATTCAATTTACTTTTCTATTAAACTTCATTTTTTATTTAATTTCCAAATAGATCGTTAAGGTATTGTGGTTTCTTGAATGAACATCCAATTTTAATTTTCTGCAACTTCCAATTTTATTTCTCATCAACTTTTTTTTTTTTCAAGTTTCTTTTCTATTCAACTTCCTTTTTTATTTAATTTCCAAATAGATCGTTAAGGTATAGTGGTTTCTTATTTAATTTCCAAATAGATCGTTAAGGTATTGTGGTTTCTTGAATGAACATCCAATTTTAATTTTCTGCAACTTCCATTTTTATTTCTATTCAACTTCTTTTTTTTTCAAGTTTCTTTTCTATTCAACTTCCTTTTTTATTTAATTTCCAAATAGATCGTTAAGGTATACTGGTTTCTGGATTGAACTTCCATTTTTAATTTTATGCAACTTTCACTTTTATTTTTATTCAATTTACTTTTCTATTAAACTTCCTTTTTTATTTAATTTCCAAATAGATCGTTAAGGTATACTGGTTTCTTTAATGAACTTCCATTTTTAATTTTATGGAACTGCCATTTTTATTTTTATTCAGCTTCCATTTTTATACAAGTTATTTTTCTATTCAACTTCCTTTTTTATTTAATTTCCAAATTGATCGTTAAGGTATAGTGGTTTCTGGATTGAACTTCCATTTTTCATTTTCTGCAACTTCCATTTTTATTATTATTCAACTTCCATTTTTATTCAATTTACTTTTCTATTAGACTTCCTTTTTTATTTTATTTCTAAATATATCATTAAGGTATAGTGGTTTCTTGAATGAACTTTCATTTTTAATTTTTTGCAACTTCCATTTCTATTTTTATTCGACTTCCATTTTTATTCAAGTTATTTTTCTATTCAACTTCCTTTTTTATTTAATTTCCAAATAGATCGTTAAGGCATAGTGGTTTCTTTAATGAACTTCGATTTTTAATTTTCTGCAACTTCCAATTTTATTTTTATTTAACTTTCTTTTTTGTTCTGGTTTCTTTTCTACTCAACTTTCTTTTTTATTTAATTTCCAAATAGATCGTTAAGGTATAGTGGTTTCTGAATTGAACTTCCATTTTTAATTTTCTGCATCTTCCATTTTTATTTTTATTCGACTTCCATTTTTATTCAAGTTATTTTTCTATTCAACTTCCTTTTTTATTTAATTTTCAAATAGATCGTTTAGGTATAGTGATTTCTTTAATGAACTTCGATTTTTAATTTTCTGCAACTTCCAATTTTATTTTTATTTCACTTTCTTTTTTGTTCTGGTTTCTTTTCTACTCAACTTACTTTTTTATTTAATTTCCAAATAGTTCGTTAAGGTATAGTGGTTTCTGGATTGAACTTCCATTTTTAATTTTCTGCAACTTCCTTTTTTATTTTTATTCAACTTCCATTTTTATTCATTTTACTTTTCTATTAAACTTCCTTTTTTATTTAATTTCCAAATAGGTCGTTAAGGTATAGTGGTTTCTTTAATGTACATCCAATTTTAATTTTCTGCAACTTTCACTTTTATTTTTATTCAACTTCCATTTTTATTCAATTTACTTTTCTATTAAACTTCCTTTCTTATTTAATTTCCAAATAGATCGTTAAGGTATAGTGGTTTTTTTAATGAACTTCTATTTTTAATTTTCTGCAACTTCCATTTTTAGTTTTATTCGACTTCCATTTTTATTCAAGTTATTTTTTTGTTCAACTTCCTTTTTTATTTAATTTCCAAATAGATCTTTAAGGCATAATGGTTTCTTGAATGAATATAGCGATCCCGGTTTCCCCTTTTCTTTAACTGTTGTAGTCGGACTTGGGTTCCGTGGAGTTGGTTGTTGTATATGTCTTGTTTACATCCTTTACTCCTTGCATTTGTGTCTTGAGTTGTGTTGGCGAGTTTGAAACAGGTTGGTTGAACTTAGAAACCAAGAGTAGTTGCCCAGATTTTGGCCTTCACGCTCGAGCGGGGATTTTGACGCTTGAGCGGGCCCTTCGTTGTTGTCTGTCCGCTCGAGCGGGGTTTTTGACGCTCGAGCGTAGTTTTCCATCTTCCAGTATCTCTTTTGCAGTGTTGTACGCTCGAGTGGGAGTTTTGACGCTCAAGCGGGATGTTGTGTGTGACGTTCGAACGGGAGAGTTGACGCTCGAGCGGAGACCTAGTTCTGTAAAAGTTCTGGGAGTGTGTATCCGCCGCTCGAGCGGGATTGTTGACGCTCGAGCGGAAGTCTATGAGTGACGCTCGAGCGGGGCGTTTGACGCTCGAGTGGGGCGACTGGGTTAAAGCTCCGTGTTTTGACTTTTCAAATCACTTTTTCCACTTCTCTTCTCTCTCTTACTTTTCCAAAAACACCATTGTTGAGCTTCTCACTCTAGAGCTCTACCTTCTCTCTAGGTATTGATCTAGTAGGAGTGATTACCTCACCTTTGGCCTTTACAAAAAAGTTGTTGATCGTCGAGGGCTATCTTTTGATCCGAAAAGTTCGTGGTTTGGAGCACTTTCGTTTTCTTCACCTTCTTGGTTGGGAGTCATTCTTTGAGGTAGGGATAACCTACTCCTTACTATGAGCTTTGTCTTTAAATTTTAGTATTTTGAGATGTTGGGTTGGTTTGGTAATTTGGTGAAAGTTTGGGGCTTTTGTGTAAATTTACAAAAGTTGGGGTTTTAGCTATATAAAGCCTAGATGCATGTTCGGCATGGAAAAAGTGAAATTAATGTTAAAACATTAATGAAAATGGAACCTAAGGGTTGTAATGTTAATTATGGAAAATGCCCTAATTACATTGATTGATTAATTTGTATAATTAATTGTTGGGAATGAGGAATTGAATTGAGAATGTGGAAATTGGAAAGGGAAGGGACTAAAGGGTGTAGTTGGATTATTTATCACTCACCTAGTTGAAATGTTGATTATATATATCCATTGTTGCATTTACTTTCTGTATAGAAATAACTGCTTTGGGCTATCGGTGGAGGATAGTCGTGATTGTTGTAGACAATGCATGATGATTAGGCAAACGGAAACTAATCACTGGAATGAGTCATTGAGTATGATGATTGAAAAAACATGTTAAATTTATGTGTTGTGTGATGATGTGTATAATTATTGTTTATATGCATTGTGTTGTGTTGGAGGAGATAGGGGATGTACTCCGCGGTTTAAGGGAAGATAGGGGATGGACCTCTAAACCGGATGTGTTGGGAGGAGATAGGGGATGGACTCCGTAGATAGAGCTCATATGCTTATCTAGTGATGTATTGACAGAGCTCATATGCTTGTCATTGGAAGTGTGATAGTGCTCATATGCATATCTGTGGAAGTGGTGATATAGCTTGTATGCTTATCTGTTGGTGTGTGATATAGCTAGTATGCTTATCTATTACGAAATGGGAAGTGTTTGATATGAGATACTGTCTCATATGAGTTGTTTGGCCAGGTTATGAGCCATTGTTATAAATTGAGAATTGAAAAGAAATGGAAAATGGACTGTAATATGGACTTGTATGTCATGAAGCCGTAAAGTGTGATAAGGGAAAGTATCTGTGTTGACCATCTATCAACTGCTAATCTTTTAGTCATTGTTCATATTTGGTTTAGTATGTTTCTACTGGGCTGTGGCTCACCCTATATGGGAATATCATTTTCAGGTACAGGTAGCATCCCACCTCCGAGGACATAGCTCGGGAGGCTAGAGGCGGACACACTTTTGTTGTCATGTTTCTTTTGAAATATTACATGTATATCCAAGCCAAGGGCTTAATGTGTAAATGAGTTAGTACTCTTTTGTTGTAACCAAGTGTTAACTTGGAAAGCTGTAAGCCTTTAGGGCATTTGCTTTTGTCGTTAACATGTGATACTTTTTGTAATGAAACTTTGATGAATAGAAGAATGTGGGACTTTTATATATCAATGCATGTCTATATTGATAGGTTAATGTTATTTTTTTTGAGGGCGTTACAGGTGACATCTCGGCCAATATGCCAGGGTGAAGATGGAGGTCAACCAAAGGGGTTCCAAGATAGTTCTAAGTGATAAAGGTTTCAAAGGTGTCTAGGCTTCAGATGACCTCGGCCACACACCAGACAAGAACAAAGCGTGCAAGCAATCATTCAAGCAAAACAAGACAAGATTTGCAAATGCACATATTAACACAAGATCATCCACAAATGTATGTAAGTATGACTAAGTCAAAATGAGGGTTGTTACAAGTGGTTTCTTGAATGAACTTCCATTTTTAATTTTATGCAACTTCAATTTTTATTTTTATTCAACTTCCATTTTTATTCAAATCATTTTTGTATTCAACTTCCTTTTTTATTTAATTTCCAAATAGATCGTTAAGGTATAGTGGTTTCTTGAATGAACTTCCATTTTTAATTTTCTGCAACTTCTATTTTATTTTTATTTAACTTCCTTTTTTATTCAAGTTTCTTTTCTACTCAACTTCTTTTTTATTTAATTTCCAAATAGATCGTTAAGGTATAGTGGTTTCTTGATTGAACTGCCATTTTTAATTTTCTGCAACTTCTATTTTTATTTTTATTCAACTTCCATTTTTATTCAATTTACTTTTCTATTAAAGTTCCTTTTTTATTTAATTTCCAAATATATCGTTAAGGTATAGTGGTTTCTAGAATGAACTTCAATTTTTAATTTTCTGCAACTTCCATTTTTATTCAAGTCATTTTTCTATTCAACTTCCTTTTTTATTTAATTTCCAAATAAATCATTAAGGTATAGTGGTTTCTTGAACGAACTTCCAATTTTAATTTTCAACAACTTCCATTTTTATTTCTATTGTAACGCCCTCAAAATAATAACAATAAACCCACCAGATAAGACATGCATTTACATTTAAACTAACCACATTCCTTTCATTCATTAGAATTCCGTTACATAAGTATTACATGTTAATCTCATAACAAAATGCCCTACGGGCTTACAGCTTTCCAAGTTAACACTTGGTTACAACAAAGGGTTCTAACTCGTTTACACATTAAGCCCTTGGCTTGAAATTACATGTAATAAATCAAAGTAAAACGACAAAACTATGCCCGCCACAAGCCTCCCAGCTATGTCCTTGGAGGTGGCATGCTTCCTGCACCTGAAAATGATATTCCCATATAGGGTGAGCCACAGCCCAGTAGAAATACACTAAACCAACCATGGACAATGACTAAAACATTAGCAATTGATAGTTGGTCAACACTGATACAATCACATAAATAACATATTTATGTCAACGACTTACAAGTCCCAATTACTTTTCATTTTCCTTTTAACAACAGATAAGCATACTTGCTCTATCATCATTTCCACAGATATGTATAAAAACTATATCTCACATTCTCAACAGATATGTATATCAACAATATCCACAGATAAGCATATAAGCTGTATCCACACTTCACAACAGATATGTATATCAACAATATCCACAGATAAGCATACAAGCTGTATCCACACTTCACAACACTTCACAAAGATAAGCATATGAGCTCTATCTTCACTTCTCTAGACAAGCATATGAGCTCTGTCTACGGAGTACATCCCCTATCTCCTCCAAATACCTATCCGGTTTAGAGGTCCATCCCCTATCTTCCCCTAAACCGCGGAGTACATCCCCTATCTCCTCCTCTACACACAACGTATATAAACACATTGGTTCTATATACAATCACACAATACAAACAATTAATGTATTCTAGCAACTGTCAAGTTTCATAACACATTCCATTGATTAGTTTCAGTTTGCCTAATCAACATACATTGTCTACAACAATCTCGACTATCCTCCACCGATAGCCCCAAGCAGTTATTTCTAAAACAGAAAATAAATGCACAAATGGATATTCAATCAACATTTCATTTCCTCATTTCTCACCAATTAATTATCCCAATTAATTAAACAATGTAATTAGGTCATTTTCCATAATTACCATTTCAACCCTTAGGTCCCATTTTCATCAATGATTCAACAATCATTCTATTTTTCTATGCCAAACATGCATCTAGGTTTATTATGAATAAAACCCCAACCTTTGTAAAAATTACACAAAAGCCCCAAACTTTCACAAATTTACCAAACCAAGCCCAACATCTCAAAATACCAAAATTTAAAGACAAAACCCATAGAGAGGAGTAGGATATCCCTACCTCAAATTCGGAGTCCCAAAGGAGAAGACGACAAAACCCAACGTGCTCCAAAACCCGAGATTTTCAGATTAAAATGAAGCCCTCGACGATCAACAACCTTTTTGTAAAGGCCAAAGGTGAGAAAATCACTCCTACTAGATCAAAACCTAGAGAGAAGGTAGAGTCTAGAGTGAGAGGCTCAACAATGGTGATTTTGGAAAAGTAAGAGAGAGAAGAGAAAGTGAAAAAGTGATTTGAAAAGTCACAATTTCGGGACTTAAACCCAGTCTTCCGCTCGAGCGTAAAACACCCCGCTCGAGCGGCCACTCACAGACTTCCGCTCGAGCGGCCAACCTCCCGCTCGAGCGCAGAATGCACTCGCTCAGCACTTTTGCAGAAACAGACCTACGCTCGAGCTCCCAACCCTACGCTCGAGCTCACAACACTGCACAACAAGATACTGGATGGATGTATTCCCCGCTCGAGCGCCAACACCTCCGCTCGAGCGGACAGGCCAAAAATCTGGGCAACTAGTTTTGGTTTCTAAACTCAACCAAGCTGAAACAAATTCGCCCAACACATCCTATAACTCAAATACGAAGTAAAAAGGATGCAAACAAGATAATAAACAACTACCAACATCCACGGACACATGTCCGGATCACTGTACAACAAGGGTAAACCCGGGATCGCTATAACCTCCCCCCCCTTAAAGAATTTCGTCCCCGAAATTAAGCACAAGTTTTCAAAACAAGTTTTCCTCCATTTTAAACAATGTTACACTTGAACATTCAACAATTCGACCCATTACCGGTCATCCCATCCCTTTAACAAGAGACATATCACAATATGTAAACAACATATGTATTATTAACATGCACCAACATTATGCACTATCCTTCCAATTTCAACAATATATTCAACAGATATAATGTTACATTCAACTTCCATATGAGGCAAGTTCCAAAACATACCTTCAATAAACCAAACATTTTCAATGTTTCACAACTTAAGACATATATAAAAGCTCTTAAGTTCAACAAAATGTAAAATTTAAATACAAGATTACATATCAATAAACAAGTCCGGATATTTCTCACGGACTTCCAACTCACGTTCCCAAGTGGCTTCCTCCACTCCGTGATGTTTCCACAAGACTTTCACCAAAGGAATGGTCTTGCCACGCAGGACTTGATCCCGCCTATCCAAGACCCGAACCGGTCTCTCCTCATACGAGGCATCCTCATCTACCTCTAAATCAGTCCAATCCAACACATGTGATGGATCTGGCTCATACTTCCGAAGCATACTCACATGAAACACGTCATGCACTCCGGACAACTGCGGTGGTAAGGCCAATCGATAAGCAACCTCACCAATCCTCTCAAGGATCTCAAAAGGACCAATAAACCGAGGGGATAACTTCCCACTCTTCCCAAACCTCATCAGGCCTCGTCTAGGTGATATCTTCAGAAAGACATGATCACCTACCTCAAACGCCAAAGGCCTCCTCCTACGGTCGGCATAACTCTTTTGTCGACTCTGGGCTGTAACAAGCCTCCTACGGATAAGCTCAACTTTCTCCGTCGTCTCCCTAACCAACTCCGGACCCAACAAAGGTGCATCACCCACCTCGGCCCAACACACTGGAGACCTACACGGTCGGCCATACAAGGCCTCAAACGGTGCCATACCGATGCTAGACTGAAAACTGTTGTTGTAGGCAAACTCTACCAATGGCAAGTGCCTCTCCCACGTCCCACTGAAGTCCAGGACACAACCCCGAAGCATATCCTCGAGGATCTGAATAGTACGCTCGGACTGCCCGTCAGTCTGAGGATGATAGGCCGTACTAAAGGTTAACTTAGTGCCCAAGGCACTCTGCAAACTCTGCCACAACCTGGCAGTAAAACGAGGATCTCTATCTGAGACGATCGTCACTGGGACCCCGTGCAATCTCACTACGTCCCGAATATACAAGTCGGCAAGATGATCTACCGAATCTCTCACGCGCATAGGAATAAAGTGCGCCGACTTAGTCAACCGGTCTACAACCACCCAAATAGCATCACTACCCCGCTGAGTCCTCGGAAGACCTACAACGAAGTCCATAGTGACATGCTCCCACTTCCACTCGGCAATAGGCAAGGGTTGCAACAAACCCGCTGGCCTCTGATGCTCGGCCTTCACTTGCTGGCAAGTAAGGCACTTCGATACGAAAACAGCCACATCTCTTTTCATACCCCGCCACCAAAACTGGCGACCCAAATCCTGATACATCTTAGTACCTCCCGGATGCACCGCAAGGCGCGAATGGTGAAACTCTCGGAGTACTTCCTCTCGGCAAGACTCCGGTACAAACAAACGGTCTCGGTATCTCACACTCAGGTCGGGATACACCGTCAAACCCTTCTCAACTTTCCCACTGGAGATCTTCTCTCGGAGGGATTCTACCTCAAGGTCACCTCTCTGTGCCTCTAACACTCTAATCACAAGTGTAGGCTGTGCAACAACAGAAAACAAGGCCGCAGCCTCAACAGATTCGCCCAGTAGCAAATCAAACTCGCCAAGTGCTCCCAACATCACCCATTCCCGGATGGCTATACAAGCTACATCACTAATGGTTTTCCTACTAAGGGCATCGGCCACAACATTGGCCTTTCCCGGATGATAATGCAACTCAAAATCATAATCCTCGATGAACTCCATCCATCTCCTCTGCCTCAGATTCAAGTCTCTCTGTGTAAACAGATACTTCAAACTCTTATGATCCGAGAATACCTCGAACCTCTCACCATAAAGGTAGTGCCTCCAGATTTTCAAGGCAAAGATCACAGCTGCTAACTCTAGGTCATGTGTGGGGTAATTCTTCTCGTGTACTTTCAACTGACGTGAGCCATAAGCTACCACTTTTCCCTCTTGCATCAACACACAACCCAAACCCTCTCGTGAAGCATCACAATAAACCGCATAACCCAACCCTCTCTCCGGAATAATCAACACCGGAGCGGTGGTCAATCTAACTTTCAACTCTTGGAACGACTTTTCACAAGTCTCACTCCACACAAACTTGACTCCCTTCCGAGTCAGTCTAGTCAACGGTGACGCTAACCTGGAGAAATCTTTCACAAACCGACGGTAATACCCAGCTAATCCCAGAAAACTGCGGATCTCAAACACACTCTTAGGCTGTGCCCAATCTTGCACTGCCTCAACCTTGGATGTATCAACAGACACCCCTTCTCCGGATACCACGTGGCCTAAGAATTTGACTTCCCTCAGCCAGAACTCACACTTCCCAAACTTGGCATACAGCCTATGGGCTCTAAGTAACTCAAGCACCACTCTCAAGTGTGCCTCGTGCTCCTCCTCAGAAGACGAATAGATAAGGATATCGTCCACGAAAACAACCACAAATCGGTCTAAGAACTCCCGGAAAATCCGGTTCATCAAGTCCATAAAGACTGCCGGTGCATTGGTAAGTCCGAATGGCATCACCAGAAACTCGTAATGGCCATACCGCGTACGGAATGCCGTCTTAGGAATATCTTCCTCCCTGACCCTCAACTAATGGTAACCCGATCTCAAGTCTATCTTAGAGAAACAACGGGAACCCTTCAACTGGTCAAACAAATCATCTATACGGGGCATAGGATACTTATTTTTAACCGTAGCCCGATTCAACTTCCGGTAGTCTATACACAATCTCAAGGCACCATCTTTCTTTTTAACAAAGAGGGCCGGTGCTCCCCACGGTGAAACACTAGGGCGAACAAAGCCCTTATCGAGCAATTCCTGGAGTTGAACTTTCAACTCAACCAACTCTGCTGGAGCAAAACGGTAAGGTGCCATAGAAATCGGCGCCGTACCAGGCACTAAATCAATAGAGAACTCTATCTCTCG